>NC_134853.1:32512551-38252551 GCF_049852395.1 Peromyscus maniculatus bairdii | reverse complement strand
AATTTAATAACTTAATCCATTGAACAGCAACACTCACCTTGAAAACCATTCTAATACCAAATTTGATACATAATTTAAATATTTAAACATGATGGCCATCTGAGCAGAAAGGTGCTCTATATAACTGGGCTGTGCAATAACATTTGTTCCTGCTTCTCTTGGGGCTCATATCACTACCCTTCTTCATATGGCTTACTCTGTTACTCGATTTTAAATGTCACTTTTCAAATCACTTCTGTTTGGAAGCCATTGCTAGTCTTCAGGTTGACTATTCATTCTATGTATTACTCTAGGACCCTCAACTTCTGTGAGTACTTTCTTAATGTCTTCTTTTTTATATTTAAAAAATGATGCTTTTTACATACTGACCACAAACCCCACTCATCCCTAATCATGCTCCCCCTGCCTCCACCTTTACCCCCTACCCCCATCCCCTCCTCCAAAAGGGTAAGTCCTCCCATAGCGGGACAGCAAAGCCTGCTACATTCAGTTGAGGCAGGATCAAGCCCATCCCTGCTGCATCAAGGATGAGCAAGGTGTCCGAATGTAGGTAATGATTTCCTCCTTAAGCTATAAACTTCATGAAAACTAGGACTATACCTATGGTCTTCTTTACCCTAGCATGTATGTTAATGTAAATACTTTATACTGAAAGATAGATTTTTTGAGTTGCATACTTTTTTTGTAAACTCCAATAAAACTGATTATATGTAACAGAACCTGTAAGTTTGATTAGAGCTTTCAAATCACCACAATAGTGGATTTTTCATGAATCTGTCCCCTCCAAAGACAAAATTTGTAGTAGTGGGAAAAATAGATGCTTTCGCTGAGCCCTGCTGTTGTCAGAAGCAGCCCCATCATCCATTCCTATAGCATGCAAACATACATTGCCCTCTCCCAGGAACTCAGCTGAGGCAACTTGTTTGTATAAGCATGTGGTATGCAACTGATTGGCCATTGATCTATTTTTTTCGCCTGCTTCATATCACCTCAGGACATTACCCTGGAGTCCAGAAATCAATTTCTTTATAGTTTTTAAATCATAGGCTTGTCTCTCAGATGCTTACTCATGGTTCCATATTCAAAAATCACATTTACATCCTCTCAGCACTAGACAAACCTTTGCTTTGACACAGGGGCAGGCTGCCAAGTCAGCCACACTCATAATTATTATAGCTAAACTTCTCCAGTTGATATGAGCCAAAACACTGGTGTAACGCCTTACTAGCTCACTTTATCAAAATAATTTATCAGTGGCTATTCATGGTGTTCATTTTATAGGCAAGACAGAAGAGAAGCCCAAAGAAATTCAGAACATACCTAAGGTGTATCTAATAGTTTTAAAGTTGAGTATGTGATATCTAATAAGTGAAGAACTAATTATAAACCCAAGGGTTCAAGTAACCAAGGGCCACATGGTTCTTTATCCCAGAACACCAAGGTTTGTCTCAAGCACATGTCAATACCGCCAGAACAACAACTACAGTTGAAAAAAGGTATTTTATGGAGTGCATTTTATGGAATTCTTACTTGCATTTCCCAATAAGTCTCTTGTACCTGGCACACACTGGGAATGCAAAAAGTAATCCCCAATGAATGATGTATGACTATTACTTCTTGGCCTTCAACCCGAGCTGCCTGTCACAGAACTCAAAGCATCAGACTGCAGACAGCAGACATTTAAAACAAATTTCCCATGGGCTCCAGTGTATAATTTTAAATCTAGATATTAAGACCAAAATGGTGGGATGTTTTACATAAAATTCCAGAGCTGGGGAGATGGCTCAGTGAGTAATATCATTTACAGTACAGATTTTATAACCTGAGTTTAGATTCTCAGAATCCAGATTTTAAAAGTCAAATGTAGAAGCACCAGTGTGTGTGTGATCATAGCTAGCACACTCCTTTGGTATGACACACACTGGCATACACATATGCATACACACACACACACACACACACACACACACACACACACACACACACACACACACACACCACTAGAGAAGAATTCTGTAAGGAAGATGAACACAAAAATGACATCTAATATTAATTTGAACAATCTGGACTTTTCAAGGTTAGATATGGACAGTTGCACACTTTGTTTTGCTTCCATGGTGTGCTGTCTTTTTTCCTTGTTTTCCATGCCTAGTTCATGGATACTCAGTATTTAAGTCTCTGCTCAGGTAGAATCTTCTCCTGGAACTTGTCCCTAAAATTCACAACATGCACTCCCCTTCCCCATTTGGTGACAGTTTTTATCCCCCTACATTTTTATACCCATGTCTTTCTTCGTTCCTGTGTATGTATGTGTCATGTGTGTGTATGTGTTTGCATGTGTGTGGATAGCCATCAGCTGACATTCAATCTTTTTCAGGAGCGCTCCGCCTTACTGACTGACACAGGTATGTACAGTGAGCAGGATCTTGCTGATTTGGCTGTCTCTGCTGGACAGCTTGCCCCGGGGCACTGGGATTAGGGTGGATGACAGCACTTACTCATCCTTTACATGGGTTCTGGGGATCTTAGGTCTTCATGTTTGCCCAGTAAGCACTTGCCCACTGAGCCACCTTCTCAATTCTCTTGTCATTTGTTACTAGGCTTAACAAAACATATATGTATCATTTTTGTACATTTCTGCCTTTACTACTGAACTTATACATGATGAAAAATAAGAATGCATTATTCTTCATTGATCCCTAGAACCAATCACAAAAGAGTTTAAATGAATGAGAGAATGAATGTCCAAGCAAATTTTGACACCAGAAACTTACACTTAAATGCAGAATAAATTGGATTAGAATCAAGTCAACCAAAGATTTGAAATAAGGAAACCAACCCAAACTATGCTAAAAAGTTAAGCTGTCAAATCTTCTCTATATTGTTTAAATGTTTAGCATGTGAACACAAAAGAATTGACTCCCTCTGTCGCAGAAATAAATCTATCTTTAAATTTTGACTGACTTTCTGTAAGTTCATAGATGATGTAATAACCTCCGTGGAATAACAATTTTCTACCATGTTTGCTATTCACAGCAAATTATTTACCAGAATTTCCAAGCAGTAAAAGCAAATTAAGTCAATGCTGCATATAAAATATGGTAATTGTAAATAAAAGTCCTTTTAGATTATTACTGTAATACTGTGCTTTGTGTTCACATAAACATATATTCAGGTAGTAACAGCATTACTGAATTTGATGTTCAGTAGTAATCTGAAAACATTTCAAATTAAATAAATGATACTCCACCATGATAGATATAATCTCCAATAACGGGAAGCGGTGTGCCTGTGGAAAATTATAGGTGATGGTTATTTTCAGGATGGTTACAAATAAAAGGATATGTTAACAGTAATGCAATGTTTTTGCAGTTGAACATGAATACAAAAGCTATATTTTATAGTGTTAATTTGAACCAATTGTTGTTAAAATTATAGTTAACAGGCAAGTATTCAACACAATGTGAACAAATTTACTACTATTTCTTTACAAAATTTCAAAACAGAAAGGTCTATATATTTGCATTATATATAATCTTCTCTGTGCAATTATCATATTTAGTTTTAGCAACATCAATTCTTCTAAACTAAAGGACAGGTTCTCTTATTTTAAGTACAAATGTTTTTGAACAAATGTCTTGCTTCTGAAAGATTCTACCTAACTAGATGTTGATATCATCCCAGGTTTCACATTTGTGTATTTACCTAATATAGGTGTGTCTAATATAGGACCATCAGGAGATGGTCCTGGATATGTTCTCCAAGTCTAGAATGACGGAAGGAGAGATGGTATCCGCAGCTTTATAGTGTGCAGTTGGTGCTGGATCTGCAGTTCAGCTAACTAGAGACCAACCTTGCTCAATCACACTAATGTCCATATTTTTGCTTTACTTAGTGTGAGGAACAGGAACATTTTCAAAGGCCCAGAAAGGCAGAGAAGGGACCTAGATCAGAGAGGAGCTTTTAGTGCCCAATGAGCATCACAACAGCTAGTTTCCAAAGTTTCATTATTACCTTATATGTCACAGAACTCAAATCTGGAACATCGCAGTACCAGTAGGTGTAGATAAAACAGCTGTCCAGTGCACCCTCATACCACCTTACTCTCTCTGGAAAAAAAAATGACCAGTAAAACCATTCCTAACAAAACAGAGAGCTTTAAGACAACAGCTAGTGTGCCTTGTCAAACACTACCAAACAACCAAACAAATAAAAACCCCAGTCGAGGGCCCAAACTGGCCAGGCTGTAGTACAATGTTCCAAATGCCATTGGGGTCTTGCAGAAAAGGTGATAATGAGTTACTTTGTTCAAATAGTAGAGGACATGGGACTCCAAACCCTTCACATCACTTTAAATCCAACAAAGCATGCAATTACGGTATTACCTATGGTAAAAATTACAAACCTAGTTTCATAAATCAAAGAGAATCCAAATAAACAGAGATGTACTTGTTCATTAATTTTAAGATAGAAAATGATAAAAATATCAATTCTACTTAATCAATACAGGATGAATAAAGTTTCTAAAAATCTCAGCTGTGTACTTTCTAGATATAGGTAATGTTTGTTGTTGTTGCTGTTTTTAACATTCATTTAGAATGAAATGAGACTATGTCAGTTTGGAAAGAGAAGAAGAAGCAGGGAAGCCTCAGACTACCCAATTGCGAGGCACAGTGATGGTAATACAGACAGCACAGGCTTGTTTGGGAGGTAGAGAGGTAGATAGAGCGAGCATAGAACAGCCACAAAACTGTACCCAAATTATTATCTTTTTACAAAGAAAAAATGTGACAGACAATCAATCAATAAAGATAGTCTTCCATCAGATGATATTAGAGCAACTGGACTTCCATAGGCAGAAAATAGAACAAGAGAAAACCTGCATGTACAATCTCAATTCTTTTACCAAAATTTAACTCAAAGTGGGTCACAGACTTTAATGTACAGCTTGAAAGCTCAAAGCATTTAAAAAATATGCACAAGAAAATCATTCATCTAGAGCAGATAGAGGTAATTAGACCCCACCAAAAGCAAGAACCATTAAAAGAAAAATTTATAAATTGAACTATGTCAAAATTAAAAATGCTATCTCTTCAGGAAACTCCATTAAAGGGGATAAAAAGTAAACTCTGGATTGGTGGAAAATATTTATAAATCACACAGCTTACAAAGACCAGTAGCTAGAAAACTCAAAGAACTCTCAAAACATTCAAACCCAATCCATGGAAACGATGGGCAAAGGTTGTAAAAGGATGTATCACCAAAGGGAACATATACATACAATGAGCATGTGAAGAGATGCTCAACATCATTAGTCATCACAAAGATGGAGCTTTAAACTACATGGAGATACCGGTTTAAAAATAATGTCTTTATTTATTGTTTGAGAATTTCATTCGGTATATTTTGATCATTTTATCCCCCCACCAACTCCTCACCTCCTTACCCACCCAACTTGATGTTCTTTTTTTTTCCTTCTCTCTCTTAAAAAAAATAATAATAGAGGACAATTTGTGTTGGCTGGCTACTCCTGAGCATGGAGCCCTCCCAAGAGTGTGGCTGATATACCCAGTGTCATTCCACTGAAAACATCTGATTGTCCCTTGCAAAGAAACAGGCTCCCTCATACGAGATGATAGATATGGAAGACAGAGAGCCCTGTTCTGAGAACAGTTTAGCAAGTTAATAAAAAGCCAAGTGTTCCTGTATTATATTACTCAGCACTCTTAGACACATGCTTCAAACACTAAATTTCATGCTCACACAAAGCATTATATACCAATATTCATGGCAGTTTTATCCTAAATATTACTGAACTAGAAACAAGTGATAAAAAAAAATGAACGAACAAGCAAACAAAACCCCACGATTACTGTAAAGTGTTTTGGATGCTAAGATTACATAGATAACACATTATTAGGAGAATGGTAGTATGCATCTGAGTGTTAGAATGATTTGCCAAATATATACCAGGTTTTGGACTCAGTCCCCAGCACTGCTGAAAGAAATGGAAAGAAAATCGAGAAGGAAGGGGGAGGGAAGAGGCAAGGGAAAAAGGAGGAAAAGGTTCTCTTGGGGTAAAGATGGGGGGAGGCAAGAGGCAATGGATAAGGCTGATGAGGAGCCACAGGAAGAGCTCTGGTGACTGGAAAAACACTCTCTTCTCAGCTGTGCCAACATTCTGGCCCGGGTCTGGGCAATGGCATTTTAATTCTCTAACAAGCTATTGTGTCCATGCCAAGGCAGCAGTGACAGTATCACAAATTCCAGACTTAAACAGCAGAGTTGCATTTCTCACAGCTGGACCTGGACATGTGAGATCAAGCTGCAGGCAGAGTTGGTTTCTGCTAAGGCTTCTCTCTTTTCTTAGCTCTTCTTCCTGTCCCCAATGTGGTTTTCTCTATACTAGTGACATTGCAGTTAGGCTCACAGCAATGACCGAATGTCATTACATTACCTCTTTAAAGACCCTGTCTCTGGCCACCATAGTGTTCTGAGTTATCTGAACACAAAGACTTCAGCATATGAGTTTTGGGGTGTTGAGACATGGTTCAATCTGATTCATCAGGAGCTTTAGCATGAGGGTGAGGAAGACTGAGCAAATATAGATTGCTCTGTATTATTTCTTACAACTGCATGTGAGCCATAATATCTCAAAATGAAAACGCTAATTAAAAATATTTGTAAAGGAATTTGATTAATAATTCAGAAGTCATGGAAATATCTGGACCTTGATTATGCAGAGAAATAATTAGAATGTGCTCACATCATGTTCCATTTTCTCCATGAGATAACACAGAATGATTCCAGAGGAGAGAAAAACCACCAAGTGCCTCGACTTCCCACAGAGAATCCTCTTGGTGGTTTCAATAGACAGAAATTCTTTATTCCTTCAAATGTTGGGCTGCATGTAGATAGACTGCAAATTCACTCCAGATAAAAGTTGTCCAATATCAAAGTCCAAGTGTCTAAATGTCAGTATTTATTGATAGCTGACTATAGCTGAAGATCAGTTACCTTGGCCCACAGAATGTGGTGGAATGGGAGTTGTTTTCTTTTACTGTGATTGTTTTGTCTTAATTTGAGAATATTTGTTATCATTTAAAACAATTAAATATTTTGTCTGTGTGTATTCTGCATGTTTTATTAGAATCACCATTTTAAATATTTAATTGTTTGACAAATTTTTCTGTTTTTAATATTTTATTACGGATAGATGCAGATATACTTTTTAGGGGGTATAAAAAAGTGAAAGGTATAAAAAAGGAAAGGTAATAAATTACTATTTCTGTTATACAAATCTCTTTTTCTTTTATTGAAAATAGGTTTTTTCATATGATATATACTGATTACAGTTTCCCCTCCCTCTGCTCCTCCCAGCCCCTCCCACCTCCCTCTCATCAGACTCACCCACATTTTATTTCTTAGAAAGCAAACAGGCTTCCAAGGGATAATAATAAAATCAAATATAATAACATAAAAAAAACACTGGAATAGGATAAAACAAACAAGCAGAAGGAAAAGAATGCCCCCAAAGGCACATGAAACAGATACAGATGCAAAGACCCACTTGTCTGCACACTCAGGCATCCTATAAAAACACAAAACTGGGAACCATGATATATACACAAAAGACCTGCAGGGTAAGGGAAAAGAGGAAGGGGGCAGGGAAATAGATAAAAAAACAAAAAAAGATAAAATATTTTAAAAATTTTAAGGAGTTCCAGCAAGACATTCTGAAGCTGGAACCTCCAAAGATGCCATTGAGTTCATTTTCTGTTGACTGTCTACTGCTGGGCGTGCAGCTAACCCTTAAGAATAATTTGTTTCCCCAGTGAGACTACCTTGGAAAAAAGTAAAATTTCATTTGCAAGTGGCTATCAATTAAAGACAGATTCTGGGCTAGGGATAGGGGTATGTATGCATTTCTCCTTTCAGCTCTAGGACCTACTCTGGTGCAGACACATGCAGGCACTGTGCATGCTACTTAAGTCTCTGTGAGTTCATATGTGCATCAGGGCAGTTGTGTTAGACCTTGTTTTCTA
This sequence comes from Peromyscus maniculatus bairdii, assembly GCF_049852395.1. NCBI lineage: Eukaryota > Metazoa > Chordata > Mammalia > Rodentia > Cricetidae > Peromyscus > Peromyscus maniculatus. Next base: position 38,244,506 of record NC_134853.1, on the reverse strand, counting down.
GGTGTCCTCCATATCCTCTGGCTCTTGCGCTCTTTCCACTTCCTCTTCCTCAGAGTTCCCTAAGCCCCAAAGGGAGGAATTTTACAGAAACATCTCATTTAGGGCTGAGTATTCCAAGGTCTCTCATTCTCTTCATGTTGTCTCACTGTGGATCTTTGCATTTGCTCCCCATCTGCTGTAGGAGGAAACTTCACTAATAATGGCTGAGCTATGAGTTTAGCAGAACAAGATTAGGAGTCATTTTATTGCTATGTTCTTTTAGTAGAATAGCAGTTTTTGGTTTTACCCTAAGGACCTGTACTACCTGTCTCAGGTTCTTGGTCACTCCAGCAGCACTGGGTATGGACCCCATCCTCTGAGTGGGCCTATAGTCAAATCAGATATTGGCCGGTTACTCCCATAAGCTTTGTGTCACCATTGCACAAGCAATTCTTGCAGGTAGGACATCATTGTATGTCAAAGAGTTTGCAGCTGGGTTGGTGTTTACGTTTCTTCTTTCTATATCAAAGGTGGTAGTTTGAAAGGGTGAAAGCTCTATGTAGGCACCAGCTCGACCACTCCATGTTCAGTGAGTTGTGTAGATGTTGTCTTCAGCAATGGGGCTTGCCATAAGTTTGTGGAGAGCAAACCATAGACTTGGCAACAGCCTGGGTTGCTGGATTTTTTTGGAATTCCCATGGGACCCCTTTGGCCAATAACTCAATTAGATGTAACCCATTCCCACTACTGGAAACTTCATTTGGTGACAAGAGATGTCCAGTTGGGGATCTGTCTCCCTATTATTTGAAGATTTCATTTAGATCTTTGTCTTAAGGTTTCTATTGCTGTCAACAGACATCATGACCATGGCAATTCTTATAAAGAAAACATTTAATTGGGGTGGCTTGCTTACAGTTCAGAGGTTTAGTCCATCATGGTGGGACATGTCTGCATATAGGCAGACATGGTGCTGGAGAAGTAGCTGAGAGTCCTATATCTTGCAGGCAACAGGAAGTGGTCTGAAATTCTGAGTGGTATCTTGAGCATAGGAGACCTCAAAGCCCGTCCCCATAGTGACATACTTCCTCCAACGTCCTGCCACATTGCTTAAACAAGGCCACACCTCCTAATACTGCTACTCCCTTTGGGGGCCATTTTCTTTCAAACCACTACAATCCCCTTCATATAAGAGTATATTTTAGGAAGTTTCCATACTACCTTCAAATGGCCCTTAACTTTAGCAGTGTCTTCTCATAGTTTCTTCCTCACCACCCTCTTCCCTTTCCATTTCTGTTTAATTCTCACATTCCCGCTGCACCTCCTGCCCCATCATCTATAACTGTCTATTCTATTTCCTTTCATAAGGAGCTCTATCTGTGTCCCCTAGTCCCTTACTCTATCTAACCTCTATGGTTTTACTGTTGTAGTTTTCTTATCACTGACTTAACAGCTAATATCCACATATAAGTGAATACATACCATATTTGTCTTTCTGTATCTAGATTGCTTCGGTCAGGATGATTTTTTCTAGTTACATCTATTTACCTGCAACTTTCATGATTTCAATTTTTTTAAGCACCTGAGTAGTACTTCATTGTTTAAATGTACCAAATCTTCTGATGAGGAACATTAAGGTTGTTTCTGATGACTGACTATTATCAATAAAGTAGTAGTGAAAATGGATGAGCAAGTGTCTCTATGGTAGGATGGAGCATTCTTTGAGTATATGCCCAAGAATGGTGTAGTTGGATCTTGATGTAGATCAATTTCCTTCTTCCTGAAAAACTGCCACACTGATTTTCATAGTTGCCTTACAAGTTTGCACTCCCACTAGCAATGGATGAGTGCTCCCCTTGCTCCACATCCTTACCAGCATGAGCTGTTACTTGTTTTATTGATCTTAGCCATTCTGGTGGTTGTAAGATGAAATATCAAAGTAGGTTTATTTTCATATCCCTGACAACTAAAGATGCCAAACATTTCTTTAACTGTTTTCCAGCCACCTGAGTTTTCTCTTTTAATAACTCCTATCTAGATCTGTACCACATTTTTTTCAATTGAGTTATTTGATTTCTTGATGTCTAGTTTTTTTAGTCCTTTATATATTTTGAATATTAACCTTCTATCTGATACCCCAGAATATTTTATATTTTTTGAAGCTATCATGAAAGGTGTTGTTTACCTGCTTTCTTTCTGAGTTCATTATTTGTAAATAGGAGAGCTACTGATTTTTCTGAGTTAATTGTGTATCCAGCTACTTTGCTGAAAGTATTTATGAGCTGTAGGAGTTCCCTGGTAGAATTTTAGGGTCACTTATATATCCTACATATCATTTGCAAAAAAAAAAAAAAAAGATAATTTTGACTTATTTTTTTTTCCAGTTCTTTGGACCTCCTTCAGTTGTCTTATTGCTCTAGCTCAGACTTCAAGTACTGTATTAAGTAGGTACGGAGAGAGTGGATAACCTTGTCTTGTTCCTGATTTTAGTGGAATTACTTTGTGTTTCTTTCCATTTAAGTTAATGTTGGTTATGAGTTTTCTGTAAGCTGTTTTATTATGTTGAAGCATGTCTTTTGTATCCCTAATCTCTCTTGATCATGGTGAATGATCTTGTTGATGTATTCTTGGATTCTGTTTGCAAGTATTTTATTGAGAAATTTTCTATCTATGTTCATAAGGAAAATTGATCTGTAATTCTTTCTTTGTTGCATTATATGTGGCTTAGTTATCAGGGCAACTGTGGACTAGGCAAAGTTTCTTTTGATTCTATTTTGAGGAATAATTTTAGGAGTGTTGGTGTTAACTCTTCTTTGAAAGTCTGCTAGAATTCTGTGCTGAAACTATCTGGACCTAGGTTTGGTTGGGAGACTTTTAAAAAGTACTTCTATTTCACTAAGAGTGGTGGGGCTGTTAAATTGATTACTTGATCTTGATTTAACTATGGTAGGTGGTATATATTGAGAAAATTATCCACTTCTTATACATTTTCTAATTGGGAGGGGACAGGTACAAGTTTTTAAAGTATGTCCTTATGATTCTCTGTCTGTTATGTCCCCCTTTTCATCTCTAATTTTGTTAATTTGGATCTTCTCTCTCCACCTTTTAGTCACCAAGGCCTTGTCAATTATATTGATTTTCTCAAGAAACCAACTCTTCATTTCCATTCTTTGTGTTGTTTTTGTTTGTTTGTTTCTATTTGATTGATTTCAATTCTGAGTTTGATGATTTCTTGCCATCTACTCCTTTTTGTTCTAGAGTTTTCAGGTTTGCTGTTAAGTTGCTAGAATGAGATCTCTCTAATTTTTTATGTAGGCACTTAGTGCTATGAACTTGACTCTTAGAACTGCCTTCATTGTGTCCCATAAATTTGGGTCTGTTGTATACTCATTTTCATTCAATTCTAGGAAGTCTTTAACTTTCTTTTTAATTTGTCTTGGCCCATTTTATTAAGTAGTGAGTTGTTCAGTTTCCATGAGTTTTTAAGCTTTATGTTTTTTCTTCTGTTGATATTCAGCTTTAATCCATGGTGGACAGATTAGAAGTTTAGTGTCATTTCAATTTTCTTGTATCTGTTAAGATTTGCCTTGTATCTGAGTATGTGCCAAATTTGCAGAAATTCCATGAGCTGTTGAGAAGAAGGTATATTTTCTGTATTTTCTTGAGATTTTTGTGAATAAATATCTGTTAGGTCCATTTATTTATTTATGTCTGGATGATCTGTGTATTGGTAAGAGTCAGGTATTGAAGTCTCCCACTATCATTGTGTTGGGCTCAATATGTGATTTAAGCTGTATATTGGTTTTGGTTTTTTGTTTGTCTTGGTTGGGTTTTTTTTTTTTTTGGTTGTTTGTTTGTGGTTTTTTTTTTTTTTTTTTTTTTTTTTTATGAACTAGGGTTCCCTTATGTTTGGGGCATAGATGTTAAGAATTCAAATATTAAGAATGACCTCTTGGTAAATTTTTTCCTTTGATGAGTATGTAGTGTCCTTCCTTATCTCATCTGATTAGTTTTGATTTTAAGTCTATTTTGTCAGATATTAAAATGGCTGTACCAGCTTGCTTATGTCCATTTGCTTGGAATACTTTTTCCATCCTTTTACCCTGAGGTGATATCTATCCTTGATGCTAAGGTATATTTCTTGGGTGCAGCAGAAAGATGGATCCTGTTTTCACATCCATTATCTTAGTCTATGTCTTTTTATTGGGAAATTTAGACCATTGATATTGAGAATTATTGATGAGCACTGTTTGTTGATTCCCATTATTTTGTTGTTAGTGTGTGGTCTACAATGCCACCTCTTTTGATTTGCTGATCTGAGAATATTCATTCTTTGTGTTTTCTTGGGTGTGGTTAAACTCTTCAGGCTGAAGTTCTTCTAGTGCCTTCTGTAGAACTGGATAGCTACTGTTTAATTTGGTTTTATTGTGAATGCCATATTTTCTCTATCTGTGGTGATTGAAAGTTTTGCTGGGTTGAGTATTCTGGGCTGGCATCTGTGGTCCCTTGGGGTTTGGAGAACATTGTTCTGGCACTCCTAGATTTTAGAGACCCCATTGAGAAGTCAGGTGTAATTCTAATTGGTCTTCCTTTATATGTTACTTGGCCTTTTCCTCTTGTAGCTTTAATATTTTTTCTTTATTCTGTACATTTAGTGTTTTGATTATTATGTGCTGAGGGGAATTTCTGTTCTGGTCCAATATGTTTGATGTTCTGCATGTTTCTTGTACATTTTAAAGCAGCTCCTTCTTTATGTTGGGACAATTTTCTTCTATGATATTGTTGAAAGTATTTTCTGTGTCTTTTACACGTGTTTCTTCTCCTTCCTCTATTCCTATTTTATTCTTAGATTTGGTGTTTTCATAGTGTCCCATGTTTCCTGTATATTTTGTGCTCGGATCCTCTTTTTTTTAATATACTTAACATTTTCTTTGAATGAAGTATGCATTTTTTCTATCATGTTTTCAATGCCTGAGATTCTCTCTTTCATCTCTTCTATTCTTTTAAGGGGGCTTGCCTCTGAGGTTACTGATCAAGTTACAGATTTTCCCTCAGTTTGGTTTTTTCTTTATTGATTTTATTTCCATTTTCCAGTCTTAAACTATTTTATTAATTTTCTTCCACTGCTTCTTTGTGTTTTATAGATTTCTTTAAGGGATTCATTCTTTTCCTTTTTATGGATCTCTATGATGTTCATAAAGGCTGTTTTAAGGTTCTTGTCTTGTGCTTCAGCTATGTTGCGTATCTCAGAGCCTGCTGTAGTAAGGTTTCTGGGCTCAAGTGGAGAAATATTGCCCTGATGGTAAATGATTGTTTTTATGTTTATGTCTTGGTATTTGGGTTTGGGAAGATTATAAATCAAGGTGCTGATATCTGGTCTTGTTTTGTTGTGTGGGTATTTTGTTCCTTAGTCTCTGTTGCCCTCTCAGGTTCTTAGGAGAGTGTGGTGACTATGTGTTTCCTGATAGAGAATACTTCTGGCATTCTGCAAGGTGTAGCCATTAGGATTTCTATGCAGAATGGGTTTTAGGTAGTGGAGCTGACACTTAGGCATGGGAATGGGCTATAAAGGGAGGGGGTGGGGCAGTAAGATAGTACACAAGAAGGGTAAAATCAGGGTGTTCCACCAGTATCTGCTTAGTTTCCTGGGAAAGGGGACAGAGAGTGAGGAGAGGCCACAGCAGGCAGTTTACTACAGAACTGGGCATGAGACTAGGGGATTGAATTTGGAAGGAGAGTGAAGATCTGAAGATCACCCACCTGGTTCGCTGGCCTACTTGTTTGTCTGGCAAACTTGCATGGTGGGTTCCTAAGGAATGCCTGCCTAAGGGCGTGGCTAGGACAATGGGATGGGTTGGAAGGCATGTTGGAGAAGATCTACATGATCCACTGAAGATAGGGCAGAGAGGAAGGGGAGGGTGCAGCAAATGGTCTGCTACAGAGCTGGGGGTGAGACTGAAGGACTTAATTTGGAGGAGAGGAGAGAGAGGTGAAGATCTGCAGTTAGCCTACCTACCTCCTTCCCTGGCCAGCATGTCCTGAGATTTCCCAGGGATTGCCTGCTGGAGTTGAGGGCTGAGGTAAAGGTATGTATAAAGGTAGGGAAGATTGAAGGAGAAGATCTGTGTCATCTGCTGGAGATGGGGTCAGGGAGGAAGGGGAGGACACAGCAGGTTGTCTACAGAGCTAGGAGGAGAGGAGTGAGAGGTGGAGGTCTTTCAGTTAGCCCACCTGCTCATACATGCTTATAATGTACTCTGGTTTTCCTCTCACCAGGCTCCTTTATCCTTCTCTCCCACCCCTGTCAACTGCCCTGCCGTCACTCAACTTGTCTGTTTCACTGATGCATCCATTTTGGCTTTATTATGTGACCTATTAAGTTAACCAGACATTTGTGTAACCATTGGATTGGAACTACCCACTGAAGCCTGGGTACTGTGGGTCCAACTGAAGCCAATGGCATCCATCCCCTCCTCCTGAATCTAACAACAGCAAATGACCCAGTAGTGAGGGTGGGGCCCCTGCAGCCCATTTTCCGTCTGTATCTGGCTGTTGGTGAGCTCACTCTCGTGCTGGCCCGGGAGACGCAGAGGTAGCTGCTGTGCTTGTATGGTTACAAATGGTTGTGTCTTGCCAGAAGCTACTGTTCTGAAGCCTTTATCCCTACCCTTTCTGCCTCCTCTTCTTCAATGTTCCCTGAGCCTTATAGGGAATGCTATAAGTGTCTTGTTTAAGGATAAACACTCATCTGTCATTTATTTGCATCACCCTGTTTAGCTGTGAATCTCTGAATTCACTACCATTCTCTAGTTAAGATGAGGAAGTAACTATTGTTTATAGTTATAAAAATAGATATTTAGAAGGTGGTTCAACTCTAGGTGGATTTAACTAAAAGACAATTATTTCCCCTTGGGGCCTATGACCTTTCCTATGATGGGTTTTTGAGCAAATTTACTGCCAGGTATGGATTCCTGTGGAGGAGGCCGTGGATCCAAGCAGAGAGCAGTTGGTTGCCTGCAGAACAGGCATGTCTCTACTGTACAAAGGTACAGCTTGTTTGTGGATTGGTATTGTAATTCATAGGATTCACAGCTGGGCAAAGCTGTTATTACCATTTCCTCCCAAGCAGCCTGTATTAGAATATTACAAACTATAAAACCTAGTCAGCAGGGAGCAGGCTTTTCAGCTTAGTTCCAGATGGCTTTTGCTGTATCATGCAAGCAAGGTGTGTGGCATCATCCACAATGGGGTCTGATCATCTAGTTCTGGTGAGAAATCAAAAGGAATTTCAAGAACCTGTATTATATGAAGGGAGCACTCTAGGGCTTCCCTGACCAATGAGTCATAAGGAGGTATCCTACACTTAGCATTGGGGTCTTTGCTGAATAACCCAAAAGGTGAGTCATTTTTAAGCTTAAGTTCTTCACATTGCTCCTGTTGCTTGACAATGAATTATGCATGGTGTCCTGTGCTTTCAGCTTCAGTGTTTGTGAGTTCATCTGGGCCTTGCTCAGTTGATTCAAAGGGCTTTGTCTTGATGACCTCTATCCCCTATGGCTTTTACACTCTTCCCATCTCCTTTTCAGCAGGGTTCCCTGAACTCTGAGGGGAAAGATTTGATGGAGACATCCCAATGAGAGCTGTGTGTTCCAAGGTCTCTCTCTCTCCACATAATGTCTAGCTATGGGTCTCTGCATTTGTTCCCATCATCTGCAAGAGGAAGCTTTCTGTGATGGTGGCTGAGCAAGGCACTGATCTATGAGTATAGCAGAATATAATTAGATTACTTTTATTGATACTTTTTTTAGATTAGTAGTGTTTGGTTTTACCACAGGTCTCTGGGCTATCTAGTCTCTGGTTCTTAGTCACCCAAGCAGTTCTGGGTATGGTTTCATCTTGAAGAGTGGGCCTTAAGTCAAGTCAGACATTGGTTGGCTGCTTCCATGAGGTCTGTGCCACCACTGCTGTACTATATTTTAAAGGCAAGATAGCATTATAGATCAAAGGGTTTGTGGCTGGGTTGGTTTTCACAGTTCTCTTTTGGTAGCCTGCTGAGTACCTTCCTGCACCAAAGACACTAGAAAGTAGGGATGAAGGATCTAGGTAGGCTATAGCTCTATCTTTCCATGTTCAATTAGTTTTGTGGGTTTTGTCCTTAACAATGGAGTACCACTCTCAATTTTTGGAGAGCAACATATTGTCTTAGAAACAGCCTGGGTTGTTTGGGGAAATTCATGGGACTCTGTTGGTCAACAACTCAATTGAATGCAACTTAGTCCCAATACTGGAAGCCTTGTTTGCTGACAAGAGATGGCCAGTTAAGACTGTATCCTCCATTGTTAGAAGACCTCATTAGCATTGTCTTCATATATTTTAGGAAGTTTCCACTGCACTAGGTGTCTATATCATCCCTCAAATGCCCCCCAATTCCAACTGTCTCTCCCCTCATTCCTTCCCTCAATCCCACTCCCCTTCCCCCTTTCCACCTGATCCTCCTGTTCCCACCCCCCACCCCCAGTTCACCCATAAAAATTGATTCTATTTCCTCTTACCAGGGAGATCCATGTTCCCCCCATTCCCTTCTTCTGTGTTTGTCTATCTACTCTGGGTCTATGGGCTGTAGCTTGGTTATAATTTATTTAATTGGTAAATTCCAATGCAAGTGAATACATAACATATTTATCTTTCTGAGTCTGGGTTACCTCACTCAGGATGATTTTTTTTTCTAGTTCTATCCATTTGCCTGCAAATTTCATGATGTCATTTTTTTAAACAACTGGGTAATATTCCATTGTGTAAATATACCACATTTTCTTTATATATTCTTCAGTTGAGGGATATCTAAGATGTTTCTAGCTATTATGAGTAGAGTAGCAATGAACATAGTTGGGCAAGTGTCCTTATAGGATAGAATGCCCTTTGGGTACATGCCCAAGAGTGGTATAGCTAGATTGAGGCAGATTGATTCTCAGCTTTCAGAGCAACTGCTATGTTGATTTCCATAGTGGCTTTACAAGTTTGTACTCCTACCAGCAATGGATGAGTTTCCCATTATGAATATGAAAACATTTTTCAGAAGAAATCTAAAGTTCTGAAAAAAATTCTATTCAGCAGAGACATTTTATGAGCTGTATTCTTACTGTTTCTTTCATTTTAGAAAGCTTTCTTGTTTTCACTACCTTTACCAAGATATGGTCACATTTAACCCTCTAAAACCAAAGCTTAGTCTCACTTAGGTTTTCTGTCCTTGGTAAAGCAAAAAAAAAAGGGGGATAGCTGTGGGTGCTCAAGCCAGCATGGGGCTTTCTGGGGCATCCCATGCCTCTCTGAGCCTTCATCCACAGCTTCCCTCCCTGGGCCTGTTCTGCCACAAGGGGAGACCTAGCTCTTTCAGGAGATTGTTTCTGGTGAGCTTATTTTAAGTACTTTAAATCTGCTCTATTTTAAATACTTTAAGTTGTAAGCTCAAATTTATTTTTTATATCGATTGTACTCTTTTCTCAAGCAGTGATTTCTTCTGCAGCCTAAGAATTCTTTATTACCATTCAATAATGAGACAGAAATGTATCACAGAGAGGAAGCAAATGTCTAAGTCCAGCTGGCCTGTAGTTTCCTAAACAAGCTAACACATGAGCTTTGTCTTAGGCTTGCAGCATCAAAGAGTCACTGGCATAGAGTAAAAGCCCATCCACATAGAAACCAACTTCAGGGTTACACAGAGTCCAGCCTCCTTCAGCATAACTGTGACGGTAACAGACAAAAATAGCAAACAACTTATGTTGGCTTTACTTACTTTTTCGTGCCCTCATTTCCAAAGGCACTGGATCCCGGTTTAAGTGAATTGCTCTCTTATGATTCCACTGACATTTGTAAATGAGTTTCCAGAGTCTAATTTACCCCCAGAGGAAATGGCACTATCATTTGTGGGATGGGGTGGGGTTCACTCCTTAAATAGATGAAACTTTTAAAAGCAAGTTTAGTCAAGAGAATTGAAGATGCAGAGCAGATAGATGCTCAGTGTTTGATGAAGGAAGAATGGGAAAGAGGGACCGAGCACAGAAATCAGATTCCTCAAATGAGTGGCAGTTGCCAGAACAAATCATCTTCAACATAGCATGCGCCACCTTTTGTTTCCTTTTTTTAATTTATTAAAACTTTATTATTAATAATTTGCAAATAAAAAATGCCACTCAGTGAAACTAACCAGAACCAAAAAAGAGAAATTAAAACAGTCATTCCCAAAACTGTGGAGTTTCAAATTAGATTTTACATTTTCACTATCAAATTTACAATTTATGAACTTACCTGTCTCAAAAAAAAAAAGAAGGAAGGAAGGAAGGAAGGAAGAAGGAAGAAAGGAAGGAAGGAAGGAAGGAAGGAAGGAAGGAAGGAAGGAAGGAAGGAAGGAAGGAAGGAAGGAAGGAAGGAGAAAATTCACATAAGGACTAAAACTAGAAAAACAACAGGTTCATATTCCTTCATGACACAACTGTTATCTGAAGTCAGTCCTTAGTCACCTGTTGACCCTTTCTTGTTCTCCTTTCTACAGCACCACACATAATTTACCAGCAGCTGGGGAGGAGTGTAATTGCCACAAAGCTTGCCATGACAGCATAAAGACCTGAGTGCCATCCCCAGCCAGCGTACCTGAAGAAAGCCAGGTGTGGAGATGCCCACTTGTAATCCCAGCACTAAAGACATGAGACAAGAGGGGCTCTGAGGCTTGCTAGCCAGCCAGCCTAGATAGTTAGTGAGAACCAAGTTCCAAAGGTACACACACACACACACACACACACACACACACACACACACACACACCTTTATTTACTAAACAAGAAACATATATACACAAAAATGTGAAATATAGTCAATTCATTAGGTAAATTTAACAGTGACTCACAATATTACAACATTTTCTCCCTAGTCTGTCTATCTCTGTCTCTCTGTTTCTCTCTCTTTCTCCCTCTCTTTCTTTATATTTGAAATGTGGTCTCTCATGTAGGTCAGGCTGGCCTTGAAATTACTGTGTAGTTCTGGGTTGAGGATGACCTTGAGCCCTTAAGCCTCACACATGGACCTCCCTGTTGTCAGAGTTCCAAGGATGTGTTACCATCTGCCGCTCTCCCTGTACTTCAAAATGTGTGCACTGACTTCATCAGTTCTAATGGGACTTTTCCTAGTTGAGCCCTTTGCTCTATTTAAATAGTCTCACTAGCAGAAAAAATTTAAATGCAACTTTTAAAATAGTTCATAAAGAACTTTACATAAGCTTGAAAGTCTTCATTTTTCACTATTCTTCCTTGCTATTAAATTTCTACTCATGTTTAACACTCAGAAAAATATATATGCAAATGATATAATAACATGCATTAATTGGATGAAATCCAATTGTTATATCCACATGAGGTTGAAAGGGAGATCACATCATGGAGTTGGTGATATGGAGAAGAAAGCTGCACTTGGTTAGCATGCACAGAAACAGGCAGCAGACCTGGGTTCTGTCCTTGATGATCCTCATACAGTGTTTGCAAACACAGTCTGCTGTGGATATGCTGAACTTAGTATGTAAATCTGTTAATAGAAATTATCTCTGCTGACTTTTTACTTTCAGGCTTTTACATTTGTTTGGTGAAAGAACAATTGAATTCAAACAGCCTTTGCATAGGAATGCTGCAGCTGCCCAATGACATGTGTCTTTGTGTTCAAAGCCAGTGTGGACACATGTGCCAGCTCCTGTTTACCTGGCATGCTAATTAATAGTATCCCTCTAGACCTGGGTTTGCTTCCTAATACCTACATGATAGCTTACAACTATCTGTAACTTGAGTTAAAGGGGATGGAGTACTTTCTTTTGGCCTTGATGGGCACTGCACATCCATAATACATAGACTTTCATGCAGGCAAACACTTAAACAAATAAAATAAAAATAAGTAAGTCTTAAGAATACAAAGAATGAGTGCCCCTCTATCCTCGCATACAGCACCTTACCCTGTTGTGAGGTATCCACCAGAGAAGACTGCTCAGACATGGGTTTAAGTCAATAGAAATCATTATTAGCTGGCTGACAACTACATTCCAGTGAAGTCCTGAGCCTTTGTCAGGGTGAGCTTTTAAGTACAAAAAAGCGCATCCTGTGTTGACATACCTCGATTCACCAGAATCAAAACTCCAGAAGTCAAAGAGCAAGCTTAGTGCAGCCAGGGACTGTCCCAGAACTGTGGACTTTGACAGATTAGGTCTTTGTTTTCAGTTCAGCAGATGGTATTGTCTACGTGCTGAGTTTTACAGCATGAATGGTACTTCCATGATGGAGTCAGTTGTGCTAAGTCTGGGGCCTGTTATAACCCCACAAAAAATCAGGAGTGCCTTGGTTTCAGGCTCACTATACACACTTAAACATGCTAGTCACTTTGAATGTCCAAGATTAGTAAACGAGGCCACTCACGTGTTCACGGTGATACCAGTATTTTTAGCTGCCCCAAATATGCTCCCACCCATCTACCAGTCTGCAACTATGCCTGCATTGCTTTCAGCTGCTCAAGGTTCAGATATTCACCTAGTCTATAAGGCTAATAGATAAGTCGGATGACCCACTGAATAGGATTAGTTTGAAAGCCTGCTCATTATTACCCATTATGCCTTAGGAGGAGGGATCTCCTGTAGAACTGAGTTTAGTAGAGGAAAACAATCACGTGGCAGAAAAGACACACTTTTGAGACTGCAGTCATTCCTCAAACACTGTAAATATCCAAAGGACAGGGCACAGACCAGCATGAACTCCCTGCCTCATCACTGTGGCCAAAAAGAATGGAAGTTGGAGGTAGACTTTGCCCATCTCATGGATTTCCCTATAAGGTAGTTCTGATGGGCACCCTGCACCCTAAATGCAAAGGAATATACCAGAGACAAGTTAGATGGTCCTGGTGCCTTCCCAGTGACCATTGGCAGACACCAGCATTCTGCTTGAGGATGAAACATGCAGTGCTCTGAAAAAAACTGATGCATGTTGAACTGGCTGGCCCAAACAGGACACCTCACTACAAATCATTTTCAGGATAGCATGTTTCCCCAGTGCTACATGCTTGTCAAGCACCCATCCCCCACATCTGCAAACCTTTCTTGTTCTGTGGTAATCATTAATGAACACATCCTGCAGTGGATGGGATTTTTATGTGAGCTGTATGAAACATTCAGTCAGAAGCGTTTTTTCATATTCAGACAGTTTAACAGTTTCTCAACTCCCATGGAATATCTAGGTGCTTCGCTTTACTGTGATTCTATTTTTAGTGACAATATTTAGACAGCCAAGATGTATGTAACTCTTACCCATCCATCATTGGCGCCACCATTGAAGGAAAGAGCAGCCTACTGGTGCTTCAGCTCTGCTGAGATTCATCTGCAGATGTGTTTTTAAGTAAAGAAGGATTTAAAAATAAATGCATTTGACAAGTTGCTGATCAGAAGCCTATATTTACCACCATGGAATTAGAACAGTGGTGTGCAAAAGTTAATGTCTGTCCCGGAAAATTCCCGAGTTGTTCGGGTTTGACCTCAGAAGTCCTTTTCCATTACTTTGGAAAGGAATTTTGCTTCCTTGGACCATGCTTTTTCTTATAACTCAAAGAGGACTTTTTCCCCCATGGTCTTTTGACCTCGAGCCTCAGACACTGACAATTTATTGCCAAGTACATGTTATCAAATATGGCTTTATCTCATGTCTCTTATAAGAGGATCCACAGAGTTCTGGGGCAGAGTTCAAGGGTGGCCACTCTGCAAATCACTCCTCTCCTCAGAACCTCTATTTCCCTCCTGAAAAGTAAAGGCACTGGAATTGATTTTCTTTATGGACCTTTCAAGCCTCACAAGTTCATTGATCCAAATACCACAGAAGCTCTGGGCAGGAGTACCTGATCCCAGAGACTGTAAGTGTCAGGAAGCTCTCAGAGTCTGTGTCTGTGCCTAGCATTGTTATTACTTTCACTGCTCGTTCTGTTCTATCTGGTCTTTTAAACAAAGAAGAGGAATCTGTGGTATAAAAAGTTATGAGATTTTGCTTTTCCAACTCAAGCATTCAACACAGATTGAATATGTGTTCGTCACAGAAAAGAGAAAAGAATTACGTTTTTGTTAAGGCAGCATGTTGAACACAAAGGTGTGGATAACAAGGTTGCGCTATCCAAAGCAAATCCACAAATAATTTTAGCAAAGAGCTTATTCAATTTGCTATATTAAAGTGGGAGGTTTCTAACCCAAATCACATTTAGAAGTTTACCTATGATTCTTGAGTTGGGCTTAAGTGTCAAAGCAGCTGCCTGTCTGAAGATTATCATCTCCTCAGGGCTGGTGGCAGCATCCTGAGCTCCTCAATGTGATGATGCTCATGAACATTTACATGGTCAGCGTCAGGGCTCTGTGGTTAAAATGTCATCACCCCTCAAAATCCTATGGACATAAGAATGCAACGGAGGGACAACACTGGCCAAATGCTCCTTTGTGGCCTGCTAAAAACTGTAACTTCAGACAAATGCCATGCTTCCTAGAGCACAGTGTGTCTCTGAAACCAGACTGTCTAGGTAACTCCGCCCACAGTATTAAATAGCAAGAAAACATAGCATTGACCTACCAGGCAGCACTTCAATTCCTCATCTATAAAAGTGGGATTTTTAACCATGACCTACTTTGGGAGAAAATTGGGAGGATTAAATGACACAATGCTTCGTAGTCTTTAAAGGAAAATCTGGATAATAAAAGACACCAAGGAAAACTAATAAATAATAAGTTTGCACTTGTTAAAATTGCATGGCTGGGTAAAAATGGTTTTGTATGTGGTTTTCAGACAGGCCTGATGGTGACCATTTGGGAGTGTAAATAATCAGAACAAGAAAATCTTTTAAAAGGAAATGTGAAGTGACTTGCAATGAGAAAAGCAGTGGCAATGGGGCTTGGACAACCTTCTTTAAGTGAAGTAGGAAGGGGCAGAAACACAAGGAATGAGCAAATGCTGAAGGCATCCTGGGTGCAACCAAGAGAGAAGATATGCAGTGTGACTGCAGGAGAGAACCTGGATGCAAAATGGCTCAGGGAGTGAAGCCCCCTGAGATGTAGAAGTAGAGGAGACCAGTCAACTCAGTCCAAGCTCAAACCAAAGGGGACCACCAAAACAGCCATGATGCTCAGGAAGCAGTGCTCCTAAGCAGGCTTCCCACAGCAGGAGGTAAGTGAATTGTAGACATGGGAAGCAGATCCCAAAGAGAGGGTAGAAAGGAAATCTAATACAGAAGATGCCAAAAAATGAACCTGCCAAAATCAATGTTAAGGACTGGCCAGTGATCGTTTGTTCCTGACAACATGGCTTATAGAGATAAACATAGCTTCTGGTCCAAAAACTCAAAACCTGCTCGACCAAATCCATTTGTCTCTGAAGCCAGGCTCTTGAGAACAAATATATTTTAGACTAAGTGCTAGTTCTCAGTAAGAGATATGGAAGCCATATTGTTTTGAAATAATATCTTCCAAGTGTGGAGATGAGGAAGAGGAGGAGAAAAAAGAGAAAGAGAAGGGGAAATTTATCAATCCAGAAGTATATGTTGAGTGAAATATGTTTTGGTCATATGATACAAAAGCAAAACTACAAAGACTTAATATGAACACACAGGCACTAAATAAGCTCATAAAACTGTTGATATTTAGATAGAAGAACTATTCCATAAAGAAAGCATGATATGCAATAAGTAATGAGGCAGAAGGCAGGAGGAGATTACTGTGCAGGTAAACCTAAGCAAACAGTGGTGGTATTAAACAGTAAAAATGAAATGTCTTTTTTTTTTTGTAGGTCTTAAAATTCAAGATAGAATTTAAATCCTATAAAAAGGATAGCAAGTAAATGTGAATGGGATAAACAGATTTAAACAAAGCCCCAGTCTGGTGAATATGTGGGAGGGAGACTAAGATTCAGATTTAGACTTTGGGTCAAGACATTCAGGTGATGATTTCTAAGGTAACCTCTAAGAATAAAGCATGTGGCCACTAAACCAGCATCAAATGGAATGGGGAAAGATAAATTGTTCAATAAGATGATGGCGATAGTAGTTAAAAATAAAGCTTGAGTGTGATGGTGTGCACATGTAAGCTCTGCACTTGGAAGCAGAAGGCAAGTGAGTCAGGAGTTCAAGGTCAGACTAAACCAGACACCAAGTTCCAGCAGCCTATGCTATGCAAGACCCTGTCTCAAAAAATAAAGGTGAGAAGAAAAGAGTTGAGCAATTATGAAGTAGGTTATCTACAGTTAAAATAAGTAAAAATTGTCAGGATTTCTATGAAAGAAGTAATTGCTGTTGGGGAGCTGATTCGGTGGGTGAAGCACTTTCCACACAAGAAGGGCCTGAGTTTTAAAGTTTTCATTGTAGAAGTCCTTTACGTCCTTGGCTAGATTTTTTTTTTTGGTTTTTCGAGACAGGGTTTCTCTGTGTAGCTTTGCGCCTTTCCTGGAGCTCACTTGGTAGCCCAGGCTGGCCTCGAACTCACAGAGATCCGCCTGCCTCCGCCTCCCGAGTGCTGGGATTAAAGGCGTGCGCCACCAAAGCCCGGCCCTTGGCTAGATTTACTCCAGTGAATTTATTGAGGCTATTGTGAATGCCATTGTTTCTCTCCTTTTCTTCTTAGTGTGTTTGACATTTGGGATAGAGAAAGGCTACTGATTTTTGGTAGTGTAACTTTGTATCTTGCCATTTTTCTGAAAGTTGTTGGTTAGGGAAGCCCAGAAGCCCCTGAAACAACACAAGAGTTACGTTCTTCTCAGCAGCCCATCAGAACTAAATGATAAGACATAATTGCTGAAGAGTAAGACATGGAGAAATTAACTTGGAAACGAGCTGGAAGTCTCCTTTCTGCTGGCTGGCTTTCATAGTGTTGGAAGGACCATGCAGGCTGCTGGTGGAGAAAAGGCAGCAGCAGGCTTGATCAGCTTTGAATCCTATAAACTTCAAGGCCAATCTGCAAAACAAGGTATTCCCACTTGTGCAATGGAGACATGGCTGTTATGTCTATACCAACTAGTGAGACTTCAAGCATACACCACAGGAAAGAATTGATGCCTGGTACTATAAACCCAGTCAGAAACCCACAGCTAAGGAGAACTTCAGATCTATGGAGTAGCTTTTTTTTTTCCACTTTTAACTTTCTTTTTTTATTATTAAGAAAATTTTTATGTTGGTAAATTGTCATGGTCCCAAACTCTCTTCCAAATATTTATGTTTATACCCACTGACAAATGTTACTCTTAACCATAATTAGACAAGCTTCTCTTTGCAGGGAACAACAGTGAATGTGGAGACTCACGCTGCTCCAAGTTCTGAAAAACAAGTGATGGTTGAGTGCCCAGACCTAAACTAGACATGTATTCCACCCCCCTAAGGATTGAGGAGCACCAGGTTTAAGATAACAAGACTATCCGAGCCAGAAGTGGGGGTCAGAAGAAAGACAAAACATTCTGTGCATGACACAAACGTGATCCCATATCAGCTGAAGTTGCCTCTGCTAGGCCTGAACAAGACTAAGCCTGTCATTAGTCATGAGTCAGGGATGATCTCACAGGGCCCTATCCTTCATTGTTGAACTGTTGGCTGCCGATGGATTCTGGGACAGGTAATCATTGCCTTTAGTCATATAGGCATGACCAAAAACAGTTCCAAATGTGTGTTCACGTAGAAAGCCTGAGTTAGGCTCAGTGGGTCACAAACAAAACAAATGACATTAATGTAAGAAAGTCACTTGCAGAGAAGGGGTAATTAACAGTGAATGAAGCTAAAAATCATAGATTCAACCCTCTAGCTGAAAATATCCCTTCCCAGTTGTATTTTTAGATCAGAACCAGAGAAAAGTAAGTGGTTTCTCAAATCAGTACAGTCTGGGGAAAAGATGGAAAGCCCCTGACCAAGTGTGACTTGAGGATGATCACTCTGAGATCAGAAGACATGATCTGTATCTGCCCCTGCCCAGCACACATCTTAGGAGAAGAAGAAAAAGACCTACATTACATGATGGGCTGTTTCTCCAGAAGGAACAGTGGTGGCTCATGTGAATATTCCTGTTCCTGTGTAGCTGGCAAAGCAGGCTCCCTGTTCTACAGGTGATGGGGGTACAAAAGCCCACACTGCCTATCAGAAAAGGCTCCAGCCACCTAATGAAAACTGGGATGAGTTCCAGCCCCCAGACCCATGGATAGAGAGAGAGAATTAATTCTCACAAATGGCCTCTGACCTGTAAGAGCAAGACAGACAGACAGACAGACAGACAGACAGACAGACACACACACACACACACACACGCACACACACACACACACACACACTTGTTATGCAAACTTCAGAATGCATTTCTTTGTGCTTTCTGAGCTCAGAGAATTGTAAGATAATAATGTCCCACCTGCAGCTTCCATATTGCTAGACTTCACCTTCTCACCCCAATATTAAGCCATCCTCCATCATGAATCGGCAGAGAAGAGAACAGGTGTGTTGAAGGTCTGAGCCAGGAGCCACAGAGAGATGCTTAGCTCTGAGTTAGCCAGTCTTGGGGATTAAATCTCCATGTGGTACGGGGACTGTGGGGCCCTCTGCCTTGGGAGGCTCAGCCACTCTTCCACGATTTGGGCACTGGGAGGTTATTCAAAAGCGAGGTTGGAGCCAAACAACTTTAAAAGGAGATTGGTGCTTGTTCCATTGTAATGAGTTTTCCCAATAAAGTTTGGGTATAATGGCTTAGTGTCTTCATCAGCATGCCTATTCTGAGACGTCTGCAACTGCCCAAAGCCATGGCCACATGGCTGCTCCATGGGCATCTCCACTGAGAAGGGAGTTTCCAGTGAAAAAAAGCTTTATAAAAAGTCAAATCACAGGAACATGGTGACATCCAGGCCCAACAGGCTGCTGAGGAGGACCATGTCTGGGTCCATAGTCCTACACACAGTCAGGGTCTGTGTTGATGTCCATGGCCCAGGTTACCACCAAACACCACAAGGATGCCTGGGATCTGGGCCTCCACTTGTGGCCATCATGGGGCCAAGGGATAGGCTACTGCCAGGCCCATGATGCTCTGGATGGCCTGCACTGCCACCCAGGGCCATGCAATTGTCCAAACCTGAGCTGCTGCCAAGGGCCACACCTGGGTCCATGGCCCTACTGCAACCAAGGTCTGAATCAATGTTCATGGCTCCTGTTACCATTGAAGGCTGTGTGACTGCCTGAGGTCTGGGTTGCCACTGGGAGCCATGTTGGAGTCCAGAGACCATGCTGCTGCTGGGCACATGCTGATCTTGGAGGCCTGTGCTGTCACCCAAGGCCTTGGTGACATTAGGGCTCAAATTGCTGCTGATGGCCATGTCTGAATTCATAGTCTTGCTGCAGATGGGGTCTGTGTTAATGTCCATGGCCCATGTTACTGCAGGGGCCCATTTTGAACCATGTGTTGAACCATATGTGGAAGTTTGAGGACCAGTACTGAGCTGGCCACACCCCTCACTGGCCTAAGGGAAAGCCCCACTTCTCCCCATTGGAGAGCTGACTCTAACTCTTGAAGGCCCTAGGATAAAGGACCAATGATCCTGGTATAGGAGAGCTGGCGCCTGCACTTGGGAGAGCCATCTCCACCCTTCACCTGAAAGCAGTGGTCCCATCAGCCCAGACTGACAGACTCAGCTACTACTCAGACACATACCTAGGGCTTTGAGTTGACACTCTCCAACATCTACCCCGTCTATGACCTGCAGGAGCATGTGAGGGACTGGTCCTGTGGAACCAGAGCTGCAGGATCTCCGTGACTGGGATAACAGCAGGATATCCAAGAGGAGATTCAGTGAGGGTCTAAGATTGATGGTCAACCAGAAGCCAGAGGCCTTGAACCTGATCAACCAACAATACGTTACACAATGAACATTTGCAAGTAGAGCTGTTAGACAAAAGGATCTACTGCATGATACACAGCAGCTCCCAAGGCCACTAAGATAAATGAAAAGGCAGTGGAGAGGTGAGAAAGAGGGAAAATCCAAGTGGATTTTTTGTTTGCTTGTTTTTGTTTTAATTAATATTCTTATTTGTATTTTTTATTTTTATTATTTCTTTTTAAGTTTTCCTTGTGGGTGACTCTGCATGGTGAAGGGCAGATACCAAGGGACTGGGAAATAGGTGGGATTGGGGTGCATGATATGAGATTCCCAAAGAATCAATTTTAAAAATTATGTTTAAAAAAGTCAAATGATAGCATTTGTTGATATTTATTTATGAGGGTTTTTTTTTTTTCCCCCAAGACAGGGTTTCTCTGTGTAACAGCTCTGTCTGTCCTGGAACTTGCTCTGTAAACCAGGCTGGCCTCGAACTCACAGAGATCCACCTGCTTCTGCCTCCTGAGTGCTGGAATTAAAGGTGTGTGCCACCACCCGTGGCACATTAATTTTTTTTTAAAACATTTTATCTGTGAAAATTTGGATAGGAAAAAGTTCCATTAGCGTCAGAGTGAAAAAAGTCTTACTTCTATCTCTTTTTAAATTGATAGAATAGTCTATAGAATAGCTGAAAAACAGCTAAGACCAGTGATGGGAGGGGGATAGAAAGTGCCTAACTATGAAAATAAAGAGATCTGTTTGAGGTACTTATCCTGATGGGTCCAGCCTTCAGAGCCGGGCACGTAATGATCCACCCAGGAAAAACTGACACTTAAAGGGTCAAGAAAACCATCTCATGCCCAAGAGTGGAAAAGGCTAAGGATTAAGTTCATGGCTCCTCCCCAGGTTGAAGTCACAAAGGATAGATGGGTTCCTCACCCAGTTAGAGTTAGACCAGTCTGAATGAGACAGTTGACCAAGCGAGGGCGGGGTGGAGGGTGGGTGGGGAAGATAATGGTAGCAGGAGCAGGGCTAACAGTTCCCCTTGCGAGGTCTGTAATGCTTCGACACTCTACCATGTCAGTGTCCGAGTGTTCCATAGCCACAACTCTTTCCTTAAAATGAGTACTGGGAAAGATTCTTTGCCCAGACTGTCTAGCAGATAGCCCATAGGTGGCCCTCCACAGAAAAAGGCTATTGGTTACCACCAATCATGTTTCAGCTTACAATATTACTCAGGCAAGACTTTTTTCCTGAGGCCTTTACGTTTGGAGTGCTGTAGGATTATAAGGACAGCTAACAAGCTCTGCACATTTCCACCTGCATTTCTTTGGAGCTGGAGAAGTGGGAGCCTGAGACCAGGGAATCTGAGACTTCTTTAGCTTGACTTAGGCACTTGGTTTCTTAAAGTATCCATTTCAAAAGAAGTAACATTATCCCCTCATTAAATGGGGACTCCCTGTCAGACACTAGGTAAGATGCAAGCTATCAGCCAGAGAGTGAAAGACATGTGGCTGCCTCCCTTGCTCTCAAGATTGAGAAAACCCAGTGACAAAGTTCCTGCAGGCAAGACGTCTGTCAAGTCTGCTAAAAAGAACAGCCAAGTGTCTGCAATTGTGTAGTCCTTTCCATCTTTGGTTATTTTAGGATACCAAGAATTGATTTGCTCTTCCGTGTTTTCTACATTTTTATTCACAACCCCAGTGTTACCAGAAATTTATTAGACTTCATTCTATTTATATAAAGTAGTAACAGCTATGGGATGAAGTGACTCAGTAAAATGACCATCTTCCTCTATAGCTGGACTTCCAGCCACAGAACGAGATACAGGACACCCATTGGCCAGTCACTAACATGAATAGTTTGTATGAAACAAAACTTATTTTGAAAAATCAAAACATTTCTTTCAGCAGTCATGACTAAAGGGATCTTAGCCATCTACACAAAACCACAGAAACCCATGCTACCAGGTTTTGATCTACTGGACAGAAATCTGCCTATCTACAAAATGTCTAACTCTTGAGTGAGATGTTTTTATTCAGTAGAAAGCACATGGTTTGAGGAACAGGCTCTAGGCAGACTTTATTAACTACTGTGTCTTATTAAATTTTCCCTTATTTAGCCCTGCTGTCTTATAAAATCACATAATTCCTAAATTTTTTGTTTCATACCCACTGTTCATCTCAGCCACAGATAGGAATTTCCCATATGATCAATACCAGCGTGGTCAGCCTGTGGGCTAGCATTTTCTTTTTTGGCACAGGAGGAAGATAGAGACAGAGCATATGTCTTGTGTTTTGTGGCATTATAGGGAGCCACAGTGAAGCAGCCAGGACAGTACAGGTAGCAGTAAAGGCCACATCAGCACTGGTGGTTCTGTGGCCAGCACCATATCAACTGAAAACAGTACTTTCCCTTTGGTTCTTCCAGTACTTCTGAAATCAATATGATAGTCCTTTATTCTATAAATGATATAGCTTCCAGCCCAGCTGGTGTTAAAAGGTAGTAAATTATCATCTTTTTAAAGTAAAAATTAGTCAAAAACTGACAAACATAACTAACAAATTGATATAACTTTATGAAAAATACTTTGGTAGAGCTTCAGGTGAAGACAGTAGAAGCCTGTAGTTTTCTATACAGAGCCCAAACATCTCTCCTCCCAACTCAGTCAGTAGGAACAGTTGTTTTTCCTACCTAAAATTGGACATGGAGTCAAGTGGCCTTGACTGTCTCAATTAGGAAATGAGTTTTTAAAATGCCATTGCTTTATTGACTGTCAGTAGAAAACTCATTAAAAATCAAAACAAGACTTACAGTTTTTCCAGAGGCTCAGCAGCCATGCAGCTCAAGGCTGCAGGTGCAGTTATGACAAGCAATGGAACAATGATGAATTAAACAGAGTGCATTAAGGTACTTTCTTGTTGCTGTAATAAAACACCCTGACCAAAGGAAACATAGAGGAAAGGGTTTATTTGGACTTACAGTTCCAGAGGATAGTGTCCCTTCTTCATGGTAGGAAAGATATATTACAGATGCAGGACCAGGAATCTTGCTTGTCACATTTTCATCCACATGAAGAAAGCAGAGAGAGAACAGGGTGCTTGCTTAGAGAAAGCTCTCAAATTTTCTCCAGTGACATACTTCTTCCAACATGGCTGCACCTCCTAAAGGTTCCAGGAGCTCCCCACGCAGTACCACCAACTGGACTAGATGTTTAAATATATGAGCATATAGGAGTGTTTCCCATTCAAACTATCACATTGGGCTGTACTAGAATGCCTGCATAAGCTTTCCACATGCTCCTGACCTACCAAAGGGATGCCTGGGAGCCCTGACAGGTAGCTAATGTCAAGGCATACCTGAGAGTGGCAGGACTCAAAAATGTCAACACCAGCCAGCTCTGGGAAGAAGCCTAAGGGCTGGAGCTGTTTCAGAAAATCTCAAATGTATCACTAAGCTATCCAGGCAACCCCAGTAGCTGTAAGCCATAGGGGGAAAATATTGAATACTTTAAATATATGGAAGTTACCTAAATAATGATAGCAAAATCATCAAAACAAATAAACCAGAATTTAGAACTGCCACAATGTATTTTCCAAAATTTCCATTTTCAAACAGAAGAATTCCTTAAACACGCAAAGAATCAGGAACATGTACCAAATACTGTAAACAGAGGCTTTTCTCTGTCCCTCCCCATCCCACAGCCATTTCCAAATAATCACTCAGAGGATTATATTAATTATAAATGCTTGGCCAATGGCTCATGCTTATTTTTTTTTTATCCATCACAGGCAATTTATTTTGTTCTATTCATTCACAGTTAATTCAGAAAATACTTGGAAACATTTCCATATAATGTTTGACACAGAAATCATCAAATAGAAGTATACAATGTTGACAGGAGGCAGTACATTTATAATTTATAACCCCAAATGTATTTACAAATTAGAAATGGAAAGATCTACAAATGAAATTATGAAGGTTCACCAAAGTCATTTAATCTGTCAGTTTCTCATTCATTTTTATGTCTTAATAATATTCTATTGTATGAATAAGCCACATTTTATTTCTCTCCAGTATTTGATAGCTATTTGAGTTGTTTTAACTTTTTTACTATTAGCAACACACTGCTGTAAACCTTCATGTACATGTTTCATAGGTGCACATTTTCAGTAGTTTGAGGATATATTCCTAAGGGTAGAATTGTTGAGTAACAGAGTAACAATGTTTTGCATTTTGACCAACCACCAAACTGTTTTGCCAAAGTGGCACACCATTTTACAATCTCACCAAATCCTTGTTTTTAAGGCTCTGATTTTTGTACAAAAGCATTCAATCATTCTGTCAGACCAAACCAGGAAAAGTAAGCTATAGTTCAGAGCTGTTCTATTCCATTTACTATGCAAAGCCATTCTTGGCGTTTGCAACTCTCAGCCCTTTTGAGTATTCTTGCAGTGTTCACCTTTTCCTCCACCACTTTTTTTTTCTTCTTTTTTTTCTGGTTTATTTCTATCTATTACAAATGTATAAAAAATCCTCCATCAACTCTGCTGTTAGCAGCAGAACCTTGAGAAATATACCTTTGGTTTGCCTCAGAAAAGGAACACATATTGCACTGTAAAGTTTATAAAATTGGCGCAAAACATTGTGATAATGTTACAATACCAGTTTTAAGAGTTCAGTGACTAATGGGGAGCCGATGGGATACATGAAGAACTGTGAAAGCGATCTCACTTAGCCAGCTGTACACGTAGACTGTAAATCTACATTCAGATCATTTCTGAACTAAGACTATCATCTCAGTTTATCTGTTGAGGTCAACCAGGAAACCCTAGAATATACTTTGATTTTTGCAAAAAACAAAATAGGGGGAGGGGTTTCTTCAGCATTTCAGTCCACGAGTAACAGTATCCTAACAGGCAAAGTGTTCTCTCACTGTCAACATAGAATGAACTGCTGCTGGAGGTCAACTTGGGTTTTAATTTGCATTAGCACTTACATGCATAGTAGTCCAAGTTGTTGACCTCATGACTTTAAAAAGCAACTCTAAAAAAGTAAAATGGCCCTTCTTGGAAGACTAAAGAAAGACATCCAGCCACAGTTGTAAAAAATCTCATCAAAACAATATACCCTTTTATGAATTACGCCTCAATTAAAAAAAAAGTAGCCCCAAATAAGAAGCAGCTCTGAAAAAGAAAATATAACTTAAGATATTTGAAAAAAACAAGGTGAATACAGGTTCAAAAATAATTAAGATACATTTTCTTAAGGCTACCTAGAATTAGGTTTTAAAGAATTCTACCATTTCAAGTTTACCACTAGTTACTAGATACCTATTTACAAACAAGATGTTCACTTTTTTTGTTCCTTTATCAAGAGAAAAATCTACCTTCAGACTATGAGGGTGGTGATGGGGAGGGACCAGAAAACAAGATTCAAACAATCCCATGCAAATATCACATTTTTCAAATGGAAGAACTCCAAACTGCACTAGAAGTTCCAATCACCAAGACACTTTCCATTGAAATGATTCAAGTACAACTACATGGCACCAAGGCCTAGGCCTAACATGGGCCTGACAACCAAGTCCTTGCTTTCTGGAAGAAAGGCCTCAAAAGTCCCACTCAATTCCACATAACAATACTTCAAAGATCAATTAGGTTTTCCTTTCCTTAATATTTTTGTTTTTGACTTCTAATCTTAAAGACTAGATTAAAACTCAGCTCATTTCCCAGAAGGCATTGCTTCCCTTTGCTCCACGAAAGAGTCCACCAAGACCTCTTCCTCAAAACCATCCAGCCCCCAGCCTCCAGTCTGTGCCCGTGATGCATCTTTCTCAACATCCTGAAAAGGCAATGTAGGTAAAATATGCTCACAAACACCAAAACTAGCTGTCAGAAAGATGTAACTAGCTTTATAATTTAAGTTCCAAAACACAAATACTTGCAGCTTGATCTGCACTGACAATGATTGTCGAAGCCCAGAATTCAACATTCACAAATTCTCATTCACACACACAAAACACACCATTATCACACAACCTGTGTCTTGAGAGAATCTTCCGCTCCTTAAATCTTTGGCCTCCCAGTCAATCCCAAGTTCAACCAACTTTAACCAAAACTTCACTCAGAATTTCACCAAGCTTTTCACCCACACATTAATGCCTGTCGCATCCTTCATCAACTGTCAAAATCTGAAGCCTGCTCAGAGATCACCAGGTAAAAGAAAACAAATGAAATACACAGAGGCTATTTCAAAACAGAACATGACCATCATCCAAAAAAAAAAAAAAAAAGTCACGATTCCCGATTGGGATCATCTTTTGTTTCCCACGTTGGACTATCTCACACTCCGGCATTGGCCAAAGGACACGAGAGCTGGTTCTGGAGCATACAGTCTCTCACACAGGTGTCCCCAGAGGAACACCAGAGACAAAGTCACGCGAGGCCTCTCCCATACAGAGACTGTCTCACAGGGGCAGTGAGGGAGGACACCCACTAGTCCGTGGAGATCCCTGAGAGAGCACGATTCTCAAAATCTGGACTGTATACAATTCACATCAGCCCTGCCCAGGCACCCACCGGAAGAAAGATGCAGCTGTTTGCCAGAACTCAGCACTCCACTCTAGATCTCTGCTGCCTTAGTCTCTGTCGCGGATTTCCGAGTTCTGGTAGTTACCTGGACCACTGAGGCATTGCCACAAGACTTCTTCTCTTTTGAAACATCCTTTTTCTCTAGATATTAGGATAGCTACACCAGCTTGTTTCTTAGGTCCATTTGCTTGGAAAGCCTTTTCTCAACCCTTTACTCGGAGGTAGTGTCTGTCTTTGAAGTTAAGGTGTGTTTCTTGTATGCAGCAGATGGATGGGTTCTGTTTTCTTATCCATTCTGTTAGCCTATGTCTTTTTATAGGTGAGTTGAGACTATTGATATTGATGGATATTAATGACCAGTGATTGTTAATTCCTGTTATTTTTTGTGGTTGTGTTGTGTTGTCCTTCTGTGGTGTATGTTGGTGTGGGATTATCTATTGCTTGATTTTTCATGGATGTGTTTAGCTTCTTTGGGTTGAATTTTCCCTTCTAGTGCTTTCTGTAGGGCTGGGTTTGTAGACAGGTATTGATTAAATCTGGTTTTATCCTGGAATATTTTGTTTACTCCGTCTATGGTGATTAAGAGTTTTGCTGGGTATAATAGTCTGGGTTGGCATCTGTGGTCCCTTAGTGTCTGCATGAGATTTGTCCATGATCTTCTAGCTTTCATAGTCTCTATTGAGTAGTCTGGTGTTATTCTGATGGGTTTACCTTTATATGTTACTTGGTCTTTTTCCTTTGCGGCTCTTAATATTTTTTCTTTGTTCTGTGTGTTTAGTGTTTTGATTATTATGTGGCGAGGGGACTTTTTTTTGGGATCCAGCCTATTCGGTGTTCTGTAAGCTTCTTGTATCTTCATAGGTATTTCTTTCTTTAGGTTAGGAAAGTTTTCTTCTATGATTTTGTTGAATATATTTTCTGTGCCTTTGAGTTGGTATTCTTCTCCTTCTTCTATCCCTATTATTCTTAGGTTTGGTCTTTTCATGGTGTCCCAAATTTCCTGGACGTTTTGTGTTACGACTTTTTTGTCTTTAGTGTTTTCTTTGACTGACGCATCTATTTTCTCTATTGTGTCTTCAGTGTTAGAGATTCTCTGTTCCATCTCTTGCAATCGGTTTGTTATGCTTGTTTCTGTAGTTCCTGTTCGTTTTGTCAGGATTTCTGTTTCCAGCATTCCCTCAGCATGTGCTTTCTTTATTGTCTCAAATTCATTTTTCAGATCTTGGAATGTTTCTTTCATCTGTTTAATTGCTTTTTCTTGGCTTGATTTGATTTCTTTCCATTTTTTGTTCGTTTTTTCTTCCATTTCTTTAAGGGAGTTTTTTATTTCCTCTTTAATGGAGTTTTTCATTTCCTCTTTAAGGGAAGTTTTTATTTCCTCTTTAAGAGAGTTTTTCATTTCCTCTTTAAGGAAAGTTTTTATTTCCTCTTTAAGGTAGTTTTTCATTTCCTCTTTAAGGAAAGTTTTTATTTCCTCATTGAGGGAATGTTTTATTTCTTCTTTAAGGGCCTCTATCATCTTCTTAAAGTCATTTTTAGGGTTGATTTCTTCTGCTTCTTCTGTCATGGTATGTTTAGGTCTTGCAGGTGTAGAATCACTAGGTTCTGATGTTGCCATATAGGTCTTTATGTTGTTGCCTGTATTTTTGCACTGGCGTCTACTCATCTTTTCCTCTGTGCGGTGCAGGTGGTGTCTGTGTCTGAAAGTGCCTCTCTTGTTCTAATTTTTAGTCTTGGTTTAGTAGGGGTTCTTGGTTAAATTGGTACTATTGGGCTGTTTCTTCAGGGACAGCTGATTTCAGTCAGTGAATTATATACTTATGATTCTGGTGATCTGGTTTAGTGGCTGGGTAGCGCCTTCTTCTGTGTTCCCAGGTCACGCTTTGTTCATTTGTCAACTCCTCAGCTGATCTTGCTTCTTCAGACTTCAAACTGTAGGCATCTGAATCCTCTCCCAGATGGGTTTCAGCTGAGCAGGGTAGTCTCACCAACACCTCCAAGTTGTTGGGTTTCACAGGATCAGCAGTTGGGCCCTGGGTTGTCCCCAGACAGAGTGCCCAGACTCGCCCTGGTTCCGACCCACGGAGATACCCTCTTCCCCAGGTGTTGGGGCTAGGGGTGTCCCCGTTCCAAGCTGCGTCCACCCCTCTCCATCCCCGGGCCTGTCCACCCCTATGGCCCGCCGCCGCCACAGGCCCATCCACGTCCACTTGTCTCCGCCGCCGGGCCTGTATGTCCCTGCCAGCTGCCACTGGGTCTGTCTGCCTCTGCGGGCCACCAACTGGCCTGTATGTCTCTGCCGGCTGCCGCCGCGGGCCTACCCACCTCTGCTTGTCACTGCCGCCGGGCCCATCCACCTCTGCGGGCCACCACGGGTCCTGTATGTCTCTACTGGTTGCCGCTGGGCCTGTATGTCCCTGTCGGCCACTGCCACCGGCCCGTCCACCTCCGCAGGTTGCCGACCTGCTTCTGCCTGTCTCTGCCGCGTGGCCTGTCTACTTCTGTGGGCCGCCACCGAGCCTGAATGTCTCTGTTGGCCGCCGCCCCCGGGCCCGTCCACCTCCGTTTGCTTATCTCTGGTGCAGGGCCTGTCCACCTCTGTGGGCCACGGCTGGGCCTGGATGTCTCCGCCGGCTGCCGCCGGTCCTGAATGTCCCTGTCGGCCGCTGCCGCCGGGCCCGTCCAACTCCGCAGGCCGCCACAGGCCTACCTGCGTCTGCTTGTCTCCGCCATCTTCGGCTCATGCTTATTACTAACCAGCTCTTACATTTAAATTAGCTCATTTCTATTAATCTATGTATCACCACGTGTCCAGTGGCTTACCAGTCCTTTAGCATCTTGTTCCTTGGGTGGCTGGATTTCATCTGTCCTGACTCTGCCCTTCTTCATCTCCATCCTCAGTTTGATTATACACCTAACCTTATCTTGCCTTGTTATTGCTCAAACAGCTTCTTTATCAATCAATGAGAGCAACACATTCTCACAGCATACAGAACCAACTCACAGCAAAATACCTATGAAAAAAAGAAAAAATATATATAGCTATAGCAATGACCCTGAATAGACCTAGAAGATAAATTTAGCAAAGAACTGAAGAAAAGTATGATTGCTGTGACCCAACCAATAGAAACTTTCTATAATGAGATTGAACCAAACATTTAAAAATTAAAAAGAATCAAATAGTAATTATTGAGCTGAAAAGTAAATAAACATTGTGCTGACTTTGCTTATGTTCAACAACAGATTTGATAAAAAGTCCAAAGCAGTGAATGGAAAGACAGATCAATAGATATTGTCTCCATTGAAAATATATACACAACAATCTAGTAAATAAAAACAACCTTCAAAACATGAGGAAATATTAACCATACCAACATACATGAAATGGAATTTGCAAAAAGAAAGTAGAAAGAATTGTGGAGATGAGCATGTCTGTGAATAAATAATATTCAGAATCCTCCCAAAGCTGAAAGGAAACTAGCTATGAGTGTTAGACACTCTACAACCTCTCAACACACACAGACACAGACACACACACACACACACACACACACACACACACACACAGAGGCACACACACACACAGAGACACACACACACAAACACACACACACACATTCTTGCAACCTACTTAGCAAATCACCAAAAAAAAAAAAGAGAGAGAGAGAGAGAGAGACAGAGAGAGAGAGAGAAAGAAAACAAAAACACAGAGGCAAGAGGGAGATTTCTTGGGAAGAAAGTGGTCAGTGGGAGGAGATAAGCGAGGATGATGGATGACTGTGAGAAAAATGCATTTATATACATGTATGAAGGATATGAAAATTTTTTTATTTTAAGATTCTCACTGGGCTAAGGAGATGCTCACTGGATAAAGCACTTGCCACTCAAGGGTGAGGACTGGCATTTAGACCCTTAGCACTCACACAGAAGTCAGGCAAGAACAGCCTATCCATTTCCTATTTCCTAAGACAGAGACAGAGGATTCCCAGTCAAGACAGCTGGCTACACTAAGCAAATTGTAAGCTCTGGTTCAGGGAGAGAATCTGTCTACATAAATAAACTGCTGCATACCTGAGGAAGACAGCTGGTGTCCAAATCACTCAATATGCATGGCATGCAAATGTGCACACACACAAAGCAGAATACACCATGTTCATGATCTGTAAAAACACTGTTGTCACGTGACTACCGATCTTTTGTCAGAAATGTTGACAAAATGACCCTAAAAGTTTGTAGAGAAAGCATAAAGTTTAGAAGAGCCAAAAATTAAATAACAAACACAAATTTGGTGACTGTACATTGACTAATTTCAAAACTAATCATAAGGCTACAGAAACCAGGAGAATATAATTATACTGTAACAAGCACAAGTGAGCACAGCTTCAGAGTCCAGAAATAGACTCTCACCTTTATGATCAATTTATTTTTTGCGAAGGGCCAAGGCAAATCCGGGGAAGGAAAAGTCCTTTCAACAGCTGCTGAGAGAATGGAAGAGTTATCAGGAAAAGCAACAAACCTAGACCTTTGGCTCCTGTCAGACATGAAAATAACTTCAAAATGGAACATAAACCTGAATATGAGATCTGAAACTAGAAAACTTTAGAGAACAGAGAAAGAAACTTTGTTATTTAGGCAAAATTTTATTGAACGTGACACCAGAAACCTGATCTACAAAGTATAACTGAAAATTAAATTTCACAAAAATGATAAATTTCTCATTTCCAGAAGACAGCTTATGAAAATGAAATCAGAAGCTGTAGGCAGGAATAGAATACTTTAAAACAGCATTGTAAAATAAAACTTGTAGTAAGGGCTAAATAACTCTTACAGCTCAGTAACATGGCAAGCAACTCAGCAAAAGGTGAGCAGCAGCAGATGACTGGACTTCACTGGAAAGAGACATCTAGGGGCTAGGTAGTCATTTCATGAAACAACACTCAGCATCTTAGTGATTGGGAAAATATAAATTACAGTCACACACCCAGCAGAATGACTTCACTAGAAGGAGACAGGCAGTGCCATGTGTTGGTATGAAAGCAGTCATCCAGAGCCCTGTTCCCCTGTCAGCCCTGAGAGAATGTAGTTGGCTCACTCGGGAAACCGTGAGGTCTTGAAAATTAAGTATCTAATTAACACATGACCAGCAGCTCCATTCCCATGCATCTTCCCAAAATGAGCTCTCACAAAACTTTTTATGCTTCTCACAATTTTTTCTGAGCTTTTTGTTTTTAAAAAGTCAAGTGAGGTTTCCAGTTTCTTCCTCAGAAGGCCATGGTCAGGGATGATGGGGTGGAAAGTAACATACATAGATGTTTGAGATACAGTGTCCTCCAGTCATCTGTTACATAAGCCAAATCTTAGCCTGAGGTGCCCAGCCAGAGAGAAGAACACATAATTCCCCTCAGAAGGGAAATGCATCACATCACTCAGTAAACATTCCAGACCCAGATGTCACCTCCAATTTTGTCTCTAATTCTTGGCTTTGGGATATCAAATTATAGCCCAGGGTATTTAGACACAGAGGGACAAAACCAGTGTTTTCTAAAGCGTTTTGCTTTCATCTGCAGTTTTCTCCTCACTTCTGAAGAACTGTTTCCCTGTTGCATTTTCATTTTAATCTGTGATCTAAGACCTGATACAAAAATAAACAAAAAACCCTTGGATGACCAAGGCAAGTCTTTCAGACAAGATTACTCCTCTCTGTGGATGCTCAAAATAATGAAGTGTTTCCCTAAAAACAAGATCAACCACTTTCTGAACTATCTATTAAAGTCGGTCTCAGAGTCCTCCTTCATTCACAGATGATTAAATCATAACTAAAGGGTTTAAGGTACTTATCTGCCCACCTATGAAATAGGAAGGTCATACCAATCACTTCCTGTTCTGACCCTACTTGGCCTTGGCTCATGGTTCTCTGCCATTTTTCCGTATTTGATTTCACTGAGGATTCCACAGACTTTTTCCTCTGGAGCCTCTTGTTCTCCAGGCTTCGCACTGACCTCCTCAGTGTGCAGGCATGAGTAATTCCTCATCTTTTTCTCACTCCATTTTTGTCCACCACAACAACTCTGTCTCTTTAACTTCCTTGAAATTCTTCCCATAACATCAGTTCAGACTTCCAGTGTCCTGTGAACAGTGTTGAAATTTCTGTATCTGCCTCTTCTAATAGGATTAATCCAAAACACTATAACCACATTAGCATTCCTGTGCCTCCCTGTTTGCTGCTGAATAGGAACAAACTGCAGCTCCTGGCAATGAAGCCCTTCAACAGTAGGACTAATCCTTGCTTTCTAAATTCTGTTGTCTTCTCTTGGGAGGGTGCCTCCATCTAGGCTCCCAAAGACCTGAAGTTGCCTGAACACACTTATGACTAGCCAGTTAGTTTTAGCTTTACTTTCAAAATCTCACTTTCAGTGTTTACATTTCTGTAAATAAAGTTTAAAACAAAATGATCATTTTAAAACCCTTACTTTAAAAAATAAATCTCAATAATTAATATGGGGGTAAAACAATGTAACCCTCTCCTTGATATTCATGAGATTGGGTCCAGAATCCCCTGAAGCTTAAAAAAAAATCTAAGTCTGCTTAAGCTCATACTTACAATGATATCGTATTGCATAGAACCTATAGAACCTATATATATCATCCCATAACTAACTCATCCTGATATAACACTTAGTTCAGTGAAAATGCTGTAGAGCTTTCTATTTACTGGTTAGGGAATTATGACAATAAAAAGTCTGTGTTCAGCACAAATGCAAATTTTCCCCAAATATTTTCTATTTGTAATTGGTTGAGTCCATAAATACAGAAGCAGAGGAAATGGAGGATTTGCTTAAAAACATCTCTGCACACCCCTCCATGGAAACTTCTCTTTGGAACTAACAGAGATCACTACAGAAACTACAACTGTTCAAAATGCAGAGTTGTGGAGCCCAGTCCCATCCGACACATCTGCAACCCGACTCCTGTGCCTGAGGCTGGGGATCATTGCAAACAATTGTACAGGCCAGAGGAACTGGAAGTTCGCTGTGAGATTGTGTTTCCTAAAAATGTTAGACACAAAGTCTTACCAACATGGCTAAACCCAACCTAAACAAGGAAAGTAACAGACATGTAAAAGTAGATAATGGAAATTTCATGAGGTCTCATCTCATACAAAGAACTACAGGCAACTAAAGAATGCCAACAGCAGGTTGTATTTATGTATTTAAGAATATGTGTGTATATATATATTATATATATTCTTAAATAAATAAACACAAATACATAATTATATACCTAAATATGCAAAATATACCTAAATATATATATTCTTAACATATATATAAACAATTAAAGAAAAAGAGGTCATGAATTTGAAAAAGACCAGATGGGATACATGGGAGTGTTTGTAAGGAGGAAAAGGAAGGAAGAAATAATATAATAATAATATAAGCTCAAATAATTTAAAATTAAAAAATCTATGCCAAATTTGTGAAAGGTAGATAAATTTTTGAGATCCTAATTGTCTCTGTGAGGGGAGAAGACTGGGCTGGCTGATGTGAGTTCACATAGGTAGTTAGAACAATCTTGAAGTAGAGGTATAAATACTTTTCTTCTGGTCAGGGAACAATAAAAATCAACCTTCTGAACATGCAGCAAGCATGTTTTAGCACCTGCAATTGTGAAGTACTGGGTCCTGACAAATGAAACTGAAAGAGAATCCTCTTTTACATGAATACATTCT
The DNA here is from genome assembly GCF_049852395.1 of Peromyscus maniculatus bairdii. NCBI lineage: Eukaryota > Metazoa > Chordata > Mammalia > Rodentia > Cricetidae > Peromyscus > Peromyscus maniculatus. The sequence goes on along the minus strand of NC_134853.1, from coordinate 38,210,334 downwards.
AGCAAAAGATCAATGTGGGCAATAAAGGTGACAGACAGAAACAGTGGATGGGCTCTACTTTATGTACCAGGAAAAACAGACAGATTTTAAAGAACAATCCTTTGAGTGAACCATTGAGGGACCAACATTATGAAAAGCATAAAAGTGTGAGTGAGATTGAAGTATTTGTGGAAAATGCAAACATTTCAGAGAATTAAGAAGTTAATGTATCAGACAAAACATAAATTTTTTGGTTAGAAATCAAGATTGTCACCTATTAAGAAGGAACTTGAAAATCTTACAAAGAAATTTGGATTAATAATTATTGTTGTGGTTAATGATTATAATTATATGAATTCTGCCAATCACTTTCTGTGGTCACTATGAAAAATGCTTTACGGTGGCAGACAAGGAGACTGAAGAGCAAGTGAAAGCAATTTGTCTCTTAAGTACTTGATCTTGGGCATCCTCACCCCAGAGCTGAACCTGGCTCAGTCTATAATCCATCTTTAGTCTGGGAGAATCAGAGAATTTTAAATGGAGAAGAAATCTAGACAGATTCTTGTCCTGAACAGTCTGCCAATGAGACAGAGTCATGCAGTCCAATACTATATCCACCAGCCACAGTGAAAAGTCACTGAAGAATGGCTGCTATTACCACATTTAAAGTGCTCAGTAGCCACATGTGTTAGTGGCTTTGGAACAGTGCAGTGCAGGAAGAACAGGCTACCTTGGCACTTGATAGAAATGCATGTTCTCATCCCCATCCCGACGCACCAGGTCTGGCCTCTGCTCATCTGTGCTATAGGGCCCTCCACAGGAGATGCTGGTAGTCGCAGGACTATGGACTTAGAGAAAGACTTACAAAACAAAGCTCAGAAATGTAGGTAAGGTTTAGGCCACACAGTGGTGTGGAGAGGAAAATGTATCTAGAATATTCCCAGGCAGACTGTTGAATGGAAAGGAAGAAACATGTGAGAGGTGACAAGTTTGAGTTTGAATTCCTAGGCGATATTTTTCTATCAGGCATGATCTAGTTAGAACTGTCACCCCATAGAGCTAAAGAAATTTATGAGGTAGAGATGAATCTTGAGTGTTGCCAAGGTCCATGTGGCAGAAGGACCGTAGCCGGGAATGGATGGGCTAGGCAGCCCTCAATTCTACTACTCAAATAAAATTATGTGTCTTTATAGGCGGGTACATCTAGACTTATATGCAGTTCTCCAACTTCAGTTCCTTTCTCCACTTCTTCTGAGAAGACTATCAAAATGTAAATTTAGTCCGATAGCTGTGAATGTATTCTACTTTAAAAGCCAAATAATTAACATGCACTGTTATTCTATTATTAGCATTTGTAAGCTGTCAAGAAAATACACAGAATCCTAAAGTGCAGTGTTGAAAAGAGAACAAAGAGGTGCAAGGTGGGGCCGGGTCTTCCCCAGTGTTGAAGGATGGGCTACAGTCAAGTGACCAGCAAGAGGGAAGAGAAGGACCAGTGTGAGAGGGCAAACCCAAACTTCACAGAACACGTGACGAAACCTGCCAGACTTCAAAGGGATTGGTGCAATGAGATGTTGGACCTGGCCATTAAAAGGTCATCATTAAACTTTGTTAATGAAGTTTCTGAAGGTGCCCAAGAACAGGGTGGCCAATCAATCCAAAGACTGCAGCAGCCTGAAGAACAGGCTGGGGAGGAAACGCACACAGCAAGAGGAGGTTTTGTTTACAGAGTGAGGTAGTTGTTAGAGCTTGATGATCTCAGTGCCTCACAGGGGATCAGTTAAACTGTTCTTCTGATTTCTGTACTTCTCTCCCAAGGGACCCTGGCATCGGTGGAGCAGGAAGGACCAGCAGGCCATAACTAACATTGTTCTTCCCACTGACATCCAGCCTCTCAAATACGTTGCTCACAATCCTCCTTTTCTTAGGGCAGAGTCCTTCCCATGAAGGGCAGAGAACTCCATCTTTGCACACCCAATAGTAATGATTCTGAATCCTTAGAGCAAAAATGACTCTATCCTTACAGGGGGTCTTCTTACAAATGTGAAGTTATGGTTCCTTGTAAATGAACTGACCCAAGTCCACCCTTACACTCCTGTGATATGGGAGAAAGCAATACTTGTTTTGCAGATAAAAACTGAAGCTCAGTGACTTGTCTCAGATCTTCACCTGTCCTGCACTGCAAAGCAACCAGCCATCTTATTTATTGTCCTAATGCATTTGCCATAGTTTTTCATGGAAGATTTCGGGCAGGAGGCACCTGAAAAACACTGAGTGAAATGTCAGGACCAGGTGACAAAACAGCACAGACATTTCGCTGCTGTGTTGCTACGGAACCGGCATGACTGAGCTTTAAATTTAGCTCTAAGTTTTTTGGCAGACAAACAAAAAGACAGACACTGTCAATTATGCAGTTCCTGTTTTTATAAAGGAGCCAAAGTACATCCTTGCCTAAGTTCTAAAACAGGCTTCAAGTTTTCATCTTCATGTAGGCAGCATTTCTCTAAACAAGTGCAGCACCTTCCTTCTTTCTCTTGCTTTCTTTAGATAAAATTCCGAAGGAACCCTTGAGTTGGAACAGCCTTTGCAGCACAGCCCAAACACACTAAGGTGGTGGGTGATACCTCAGTGGATAGCTGCCACAAGAGTAAGAAACCTTGACTCGGGTTACATCTCAATGTTCAGACATATGACTAAATTCTATGCATTGATTAGCATAGATTAGTACAGTATGCTAGCTCTTTGGTTGATCTACAAATCAGGTAGCCTTTCTAAGCATCTACATATCTACACCAGTGCACAAACACACACATGCATATATAAACCACAAAAAGAAAGAAAGAAAGAAAAGGCAATTAAAGTCTTGAGATATTAAGAAATGGTTGGCTTATGTGAAATGTCATCTATCATTCTGTTCCTCAAACAAATGTACAATGAGAGAACTAGAACAGACAAAAATCTGAGCGGCTTTAGGAAATAATCACAATAGATACCAAATAATGTTTCCTCTGACTCTCAGACACTAGTGTTCACTAATGCTTTTAATTAATCACAGATCCCTATTGGATGCCAATAAGGTTGTATCAAAACTGTCCCTTCCCTCACATAAAGTGCCAGACAAGCCATGCATGCTATGCTGTAGCTGTATGTCTCATTAGGTTGTCTACACATGGACACCCTGGCACTGCATCACAGAGTGCTCCCCAGGCATGGTCACTCTTCTGAAACCGAGTGTATATGTGGAAAACCAATCCATTGAAATGCATTTAGTGAACACCTGCTGGCCTCAGAGGTATGAGCAAGGCACTGGTCCCGAATACCAAAGAAACAAATCATTCTCTCCATCTGTGAGGAATTTAAAATGTGGTTGAAGAGACAAAATATGCACACAGGTTATGCAGCTAACAACACATGCAAAATAATACACAAATAACGTGATCGGTGATGCTAAATAGACTAAACATTGGGCCAGTGAATGAAGTGATGACAGGATGAAGAGTCAGCTGGTGACTCCCATGCTCACCAATGATACACACACCATGTAGAGACTAGAAAACATTTCTCAGTATTCCCAAGGACAGAGTTAGTGCAAGGATCCCCATGTGAAGACCGCTGCCTAGGGCACTAACACAAACCAGCCCATGTGGGCATAAAGGTGGAGACAGTCATGAGGGCTACCGTGACTGCAACATTGCTGTTCAGAGCAACACAAAGAACAGGAGGGAGATCCTATAATGATCCCATAAAAGGTCAGAATGCCACTCAAGGCAAGAAACAGATGTTACTTTAACTGGTGAATTAAATAGAAGTCATAAACACACGTACTAGCCTGCATAGAAAGTATTATTTTATGATTCATTTACTAACCAAAAAATTCATTTAATTAAACTCACTGAACTTAGAAAAGAGCACAATATAAATTCAAAGGGTTATAATAAAAGATAATTGTTTGCGTTAGATTTACTACCTAATAATTTTCCTTGAATGTATTTTCTAAAAATGAATTTCTATTCTTTATTATTCAGCAGGCCTCAATTAGATATATTTGTTCTCTCAGACTAAAGACTATAATCATATTCTGTGAAATTGCATGCCATACTGTTATTAATTATATATTTTTTAAACTTTGCAGACATGAGATTTTCTTACTCCAGGCATTTTGCAAGTGAATAGTAATTGGTTCTGTTCAGAAAAAAAAATGAGAAATTTTTTGCAAAGCAAAAGAACATGAGTGTGAACTGATTACAGTTAACCTGTCAGGAGGGGGTAACATATCACATGTCCTGTCAGGGGAGTGACATGTCACATGTTCTGTCAGGGGGGTGACATGTCACATGTCCTGTCAGGGGGTGACATGTCACATGTTCTGTCAGGGGGGGTGACATGTCACATGCTGCTGGCACAAGCAAGTTTCCTGCTGTGTGCAAACAATTGATATCAATAGACAGAAAAATGTCCTGTGCACTGACCTGATTGCTCTTTCCAGACCATGTTTTCCCTGAGAATCATCACTCTTCATTTTATCAGCTACAGGGTTATTCTAAACTAGCAAAGTTTAGCACACATTTCCTTGGGATAACCTTAGGTATCTTTGCAACTGTTGCTTATGAAATGAAAACTTGATAGTCAAAGAATTCCAAATATAAATAAAATGAGAAGCCAAAGAAAGCTCAAGAAGGGAATATTCAAAGCCTGGTGTAAAACATTGAATGTGCCTGGAAATGGACTTTCTGTTGGAAGCAGCAATAGTAAGTGGAAGTGTAGAATAGACTGAGGCAGATCTGCAGCATTTAAGATCCCAGCAGATCTCCAAGTACATGGGTGACAGCAGAGGACTGATAAAAAGCTAAAAACTAAACAACACCCTTCAAAATGATACATTGGTATAAAAGGAAGTCTAAACGTTTGTTTGTTTGTTTATAATTACACTGAGCCAGATGTAAATATGGGATGTAAAACCTATAGGTGACTACGGCAGTGCTAAGGGAAGTTCAAAGCCTCTGGCCTAACAAATAAAATAAATTAATTAATTAAATAAGAAGACCATAAACGTAGGAGAAAAACAAAATAAACTCAAAAACAATGAGGAGGAAGAACCTAATTAAAGTCACAAAAGAAAGGACATGGGAAAGGTAATGTAATTAAAAACAGGAAAAAAATTGGGAAAATGATGAAATAAAAATCTAAACCTTTTAAAAGACCAACAAACCTGACAAATCCCCAACAATACTGGCTAAGTGCGAGGGACATGTTAAGAATGACATAGAACATCACTACAGATCCTGCAACCTCAAGGAAAATAAGGGAATACTGGGAATAGCATAGCACTCAAGTTTTGACAACGTCAATGAACTAAACAAATCCTCTAAAACTATCCCAACTCAAACTATATAAAATATATTATTTGGCTAGGCCTATATCTATGAATAATACTGAATTAGTAACATTAAGACTTCAAAAGAAAAGAAGGAAGGAAGGAAGGAAGGAAGGAAGGAAGGAAGGAAGGAAGGAAGGAAGGAAGGAAGGAAGGAAGGAAGGAAGGACCCTCTCCAGGCTAAGATGGCTCTATTGGAAATTCTAGTGAATCTTTTAAGAACTCACACTAAAGCTTGAGAACCTCCCACAGCAATGAAGGAGGAACAGTTCCACCTCATTTTGTGAAACTGCTATCATCCTAATTCTAAAACAATATGGGACTAAGGAACTTCAAACCAATTCCTCATGAGCACAGATGCAAAATATCCCTGATGAAACATTATCATCTAGTATTGATCTATATGTTAAAAAGAATTCTATATCATGATCATGTTAAACTTTGGCTTATATTAAACCCTGGTTTAATCCAAGGATACAAGTCTGGCTCCATATCAGAAAATCAATCAATGTAATTATCTGACTGATAATGCAAAAAGAGAAAATTATATAATTTGTATATGTCAGGTTGAATGGACAATAATGTGCCCAGCTCCTTGGCTGAATATTTTCTGGGTATGTTTATGAGGGTATTTCTGGATAAGATTAACATTTGAATCAGTAGGTTAAATAAAGAAGTTGCCGTCCCCAATTTGGGTGGGTCCCATTCAGTTCACTGAAGGCCACGCTAGCACTAATGTTGAGTAAGAAAGAATATCACTGTCCATTGATTATTGCATTGGAACATCAGTTTTCTCCTCCATTTAAACTCAGAATTATACTAGAACTTGGACTGCTGGTATTTCTGCTTTACGGGACTTCATAATTGTATGTGCTGACTCCTTAAAATAATTACATTATAGTAACAATAGTAACTGGTTTTCTAAAGAATAGCAGATATTACTGATGATTCATTCAAAGGTATAGTCTACCACAGCAGGAAATGTAAGGTGGCAAGATTAATAAATGAACACTGCTACTCAGTTCCCCTTCTCCGTGTAAACAGTCAATCATCCAAGTCAGAAAATGATACCACCTGCAGAGGTCAGGTCTTTCCACATCAACCAACCCAATGACAATTCGCTACAGGCATTTCTAGGCCCATCTCCCCAAAGTGACTTGAGACTCTGTCAAGATGACAATCAGTACCACCCATCATACACAGTGTGGTTTTCAGGTGTGTTTGCTCTGCTTCCCATTATATCTTCAAAGCTTCTTCCAGGCTCTATTGCTTGACAGCTCAATTCTTATTAGTGTACAGTCCATTATCTGGATTCAATACAATTTATTTACCTGTCCTCTTACTAAAGGACTGGTCAGTTGCTTCCAAAGTATGGCTGTTAGAAATACGTTGCTGATAAGTACCATCACCATACAAACTTTTGTGTGGACATGAGGTTTTTTTTTTTTTTTTTTGGTTTTTCGAGACAGGTTTTCTCTGTGTAGTTTTGCGCCTTTCCTGGAACTCACTTGGTAGCCCAGGCTGGCCTTGAACTCACAGAGATCCGCCTGCCTCTGCCTCCCGAGTGCTGGGATTAAAGGCGTGTGCCACTACTGCCCGGCGGACATGAGTTTTTAATTCACTTGAGAGTACATATGCTGGATGATATGTTAAGAGAAGTATTATTTTTATAACAAGCCACTAAACTATCTTCCAAATCAGCTGTTCCATTCTGCATTCCCACCGGCAGTGAATGCTCCACATTCTTAAACTTGGGTGTTGGCAGTGCTTTGACCTTTCATAGTGTACTTCTTTATTAGTTCAAATTTAATTTCCCTGATGACAGGCAGCTTTTCATGTGCTTGTTAAAGTTATTTGTATCTCTTGTTTGTTAAAGTTCCTCTTAAGACCTTTGTGGTTGTTTGAATGAGAACTGTCCCTGATGGGCTCACATTGAACACTTGGTGCCCAGCTCTTGGTGCTGTCTGAGGAGGTTATAGGACCTATAGGAAGGGCAGGTTTGCTGGAGAAGTATGTCACTGGGATCAGGCTTTGAGAATCTATAACCTTGACCCATTTCCTGTTTGCTCTTGGCTTCCTGTGTGTGTGGTTGAGATATGATCTCTCAGCTTCCTGCCCCACTGCCATGCTTTTCCTAGTGTTATGGACATCTATCCCTCTGGAACCTCAAGTTCTTAAGTTGCTTTTGGTCATGGTGTTGTGTATTGTGCTCAGTGGATCTAGAGAACCAGCCTGTGCACCCTTTGCACAAATCCCAGGGAATTCTGGAGTATGAAACTTTTATGTTTTGCAGTCCCTACTACCCATTTGCAGCACATAGTGTATCCGTTGTTTTCTCCGACGCTGCTGCTACAGCCTGTGCAGTGCCTGGGCCTCAAGTGTTAAGCATCTCTCCTCCTCCTCTGCAGCAGCTTGGCAACCTCAGACCATTTTATTGGTACACTGTACTCATCTGCCTTCCAAAGTGTGGAGTGTCAGGCCTTATTGATTATGAAGTTAATATTTCCCTTCAAGGTGTCCTGGTTAGCCCAATTGTCAACTTGGCATAGCCTAGAGTCATCTGAGAGAAAAAGCCTCATCTGAGGAATTACGTAGGTTGGACTGTGAGTAACAAAATAATAATAATAATAATAATAATAATAATAATAATAGTAATAATAATAACGTTATGGAAAAGGCAATGCTATACAGACAATAAAAATATCAAAGATTGGCAGAAGTTGAGGGAAGACTGAGGAGGTGGGACCCAGTGTGTTTGCAGCACAGAACCTATTCTATGTATTATAAGGGTAGATACAGGACAGTGAACATTCATCCAAGCACATAAAATATGCAAAAGAAACAGAATGTTAATACAGAGCAAGGCTGTTCCCAATAATAATGTGTGGATATTAGCCCACCAAGTGGAATAAATGTAAGATGTCAGCAGCACATGAAGGTATAGCAGGAAGGAATTGGAATCCCTTCTGGTTCCTACTGCATTCTTTCTCTAAGCCGACTTATGCAGCTCTAAAAACGGTCTATTACCTTTTCAAAGACAGAATTCCATAGTGTTACTATCTCAAAAATTATTCATCTATATTCCCACAAGAAGGTTTCAAGCACTTGTTAAGAAAACAATTATGATAAAGATTGTGCAAAGCAAAAAAACCTTGGAGAGGTTTGTTTGAAAATAAAAACAGGAGGGAAAGGTGGCACTCTGGTTCTTGATGTTCTGTTATTTTAGGAGATTCAGCTAACCTCTCTGGACCTCAACCCATCACTTCAGTTTATAAAAAGATACTCGTGATATAGCAGACATTTAAAACTTAATGTGTGAATTAAAGATGTCTGCTGATCAAGAGACAAGTAATAGGAATGAAAAGATAAGTTAGACTAGGAGGAAATATTTGCAGAGTACCCACCAGGTAAAGGTCCCAAAATATGCAAAGAATTCTTAAAACTCAACAATAAGAAAACAAAATGTCCAAATCAAAAATAGAACAACACAAAACAAAAACAAATGTGTACAGAAAGACATGAGAGTTGGAGATGTGCCGAGAATAGGGAACAGCATGGGGGTGGAATAATGGAGGAGAGTGTGATCAGAGTGCATCATATACATTGTGAACTGTGTGTCCTCACCCACAAGGCTGCCTAAACAAGACCTGAAGAACTATAGCATCAGTAGTCATGCTAATCGAGAAGGCAGAAGTTTTTTTTGGTCCCAACCATAGACAAATACAATTATGGAATTCTGGGAGTGGGAGAAGTAGTCTTCCCTAGGGATGAACTTTGTAATTGGCTGGCTCTTTGTAAAATGTCTGGCCCTGACATCGTGTACACACAAGCAATACTAAATAGACTGAAAGGATTTATGTATACTTTTAGCCATGCATATACACACACTCATATATGTAACAATAATAATTTTGAGAGGAAGCAAGAGGGGACACATGGGAGGGATGCAGTAGTTCTCAACCTTTGGGGCACATATCAAATATCCTGTGTATCAGATATTTATATTATGATTTGTAACAGCAGCAAAATTAGCTGTGAAGGAGCAATGAAACAATTTTATGGTTGGGGATCAACACCACATGAGAAACTGTATTATAGTGTCATAGCATTAGCGAAATTGAGAAACACTACATTAGAAAGAGGAAAACGGGGGGGGGGGATAATATATTTATTTATTTATTTTATTTTTTAATTAAAAAATGTTTTATTTATTTTACATACCAATCACAGATCCGCCGCTCTTCTCTCCTCCTGCCACCCCAGCCTTCTCTCTCCAACATACTCCCCATTCCCTCCTCCTACCAGGTAAGGCCTCCAATGGGGAGTCAGCAGAGCCTGGCACATTCAGTTGAGGCAAGTCCAAGCCACTCCCTCTTCATCAAGGCTGTGCAAGGTGTCCCACCATAGGTAGTGGGCTCCAAAAAACCAGCTCATTCACCAGGGATGGATCCTGATCCTACTGCCAGGGGGCCCCTTAAGCTGATCAATCTACACAACTGTCTTGCTTATGCAGAAGACCTAGTCTAGTTACATGGAGGCTCCACAGCTGTTGGTCTAAAGCTCATGAGTTCTCACTAGCTTGGTTTAGTTGTCTCTGTAGGTTTCCCTCTCATGATCTTGATGCCCCTTGCTCAAAGAATCCCTCTTCTTTCTCTTCATCTCAACTCCTGGAGTGGGGCCCGGTGCTTGGCTGTGGATCTGTGCATCTGCTTCCATCAGTTACTGGATGAAGGCTCTATTATGATGACAGTTAGGGTATTCACTGATCTGTCACCAGTTCAGGCACCCTCTCCACTATCGCTAGTAGTCTAAGTTGGGGTCATCCTTGTTGATTCCTGGGAACTTCCCTAGCACCACATTTCTCCCTATCCCCATGATGTCTCCCTCTATCATGGTATCACTTTCATTGCTCTCCCACTCCATCCCTGTTCCAGATTGAATATTCCATTCCCTTATGTTCTCATCCCCCATCCCCTGCCTTCTATTGTGCCCCCTTATCCCCAGTTTGCTCATGGAAATCCTATCTATTTCCCCTTCCCAGGGTGATCCATGCACCCCCTTCTTAGGGTCCTCCTTGTTAGCTAGCTTCACTGGAGCTGTGGGTTGTCATCTGGTCATCCTTTGCTTTATATCTAGTATCCACTCATGAGTGAGTACACACCATGTTTGTCTTTCTGAGTCTGGGTTACCTCACTTAGGATGATATTATCTAATTCCATCCATTTTCCTGCAAGTTTTATGATGTCATTACTTTTTACTGTTGAGTAGTACTCCATTGTATATATGTACCACATTTTCTTTATCTGTTCTTCAGTTGAGGGGCATCTAGGCTGTTTCCACATTCTAGCTATTATGGATAATGCTGCTATGAACATAGTGTCCTAGTGGTATGATTGAGCATTCTGTGGGTATATGCCCAAAAGTGGTATTGCTGGGTCTTGAGGTAGATTGAGTCCCAATTTTCTGAGATACAGCCACACTGATTTTCAAAGTGGCTGTACAAGTTTGTACTCTCACTAACAGTGGAGGAGTGTTCCCCTTGCTCCACATCCTTTCCAACAAAGGCTTCAGTGTTTTTGATCTTAGCTATTCTGACAGGTGTAAGATGATATCTCAGAGTCATTTTGATTTACATTTCCCTGATGACTAAGAATGTTGAGCAGTTCCTTAAATGTCTTTTGGCCATTTGAGATTCTTCTGTTGAGAATTCTCTGTTTAGCTCTATAATCCAATTTTTAATTGGATTATTTGATATTTTGATGTCTAGTTTCTTGAATTCTTTATATATTATGGAGATGAGCCCTCTGTAAGATGTGGGCTTGGTGAAGAACTTTTCCCATTCTGTAGGCTGTCATTTTGTCTTATTTACTGTGTCCTTTGCCTTATAGAAGCTTCTCAGTTTCAGAGGTCCCATTTATTAATCGTTGCTCTCCGTGTCTGTGCTACTGGTGGTGTATTTAGAAAGTGGTCTCCTGTGCCAATGCATTCAAGACTACTTCCCACTTTCTCTTCTATCAGGTTCAGTGTAACTAGATTTAGAATGTTGTGCATGATGATAGATACGGATCTATTTGCATTCTTTTATATGTTGACATTCTAGTTATGCCAGCACCATTTCTTTTTTTTTTTTTTTTGGTTTTTCGAGACAGGGTTTCTCTGTGTAGCTTTGCGCCTTTCCTGGAGCTCACTTGGTAGCCCAGGCTGGCCTCGAACTCACAGAGATCCGCCTGGCTCTGCCTCCCGAGTGCTGGGATTAAAGGCGTGCGCCACCAACGCCCGGCCTCCAGCACCATTTCTTGAAGGTACTTTCTTTTTTCCATTGTAGTTTTGACTTCTTTGTCAAAAATCAGGTGTTCATAGGTGTGTGGATTAATGTCAGGGTCTTCAATTCGATTCCATTGGTCCACATGTCAGTTTTTTTTGCCAATACCAAGCTCTTTTTATTACTATAGCTCTATAATAGAGCTTGAGGTCAGGGATGGTGATACCTCAAGAAGTTGCTTTATTGTACAGGATTGTTTTGGCTATCCTGGGTTTTTTGTTTTTCCATATGAAGTTGAGTGTTGTTCTTTCCAGGTCTGTGAAGAATTGTGTTGGTATTTTGATGGGGGTTGCATTGAATCTGTAGATTGCGTTTGGTAAAAATGCCATTTTTCCTATGTTAATCCAACCTATCCATGAGCATGGGAGATCTTTTCGTTTTCTGATATCTTCTTTAATTTCTTTCTTCAAAGACTTAAAGTTCTTGTCATACAGGTCTTTCACTTGCTTAGTTAGAATTACCCCAAGGCATTTTACATTTTTTGTGGTTATTGTAAAGGGTGATGTTTCTCTGATTTCTTTCTTGACCTGTTTATCATTTGTATATAAAAGAGCTATAATTTTTTTGAGTTAATCTTCTATCCCACCACATTATTGAAGGTGTTTATCAACTGTAGGAGTTCCCAGGTAGAATTTTTGGGGTCACTTATGTATACTATCATATCATCTGCAAATAACAAAAGTTTGACTTCTTCCTTTCCAATTTGTATCCCCTTCATCTTCTTTTATTGTCTTATTGCTCTAGCTAGAACTTCAAGGAACATTGAATAGATATGGGGAGAGCAGACAGCTTGTCTTGTTCCTGATTTTAGTAAAATTGCTTTGAGTTGCTCTCCATTTAATTTGATGTTGACTATCAGGCTTGCTGTAAACTCCCTTTATTATGTTTAGGTATGTTCCTTTGTATTCCTGATCTCTCCAAGACCTTTATCATGAAGGGATGTTGGATTTTGTCAAAGGCTTTTTTGATGTGGTTTTTTGTATTTTCTGTCAGTTTGTTTATATGGTGGATTACATTGATAGGTTTTCATATGTTGAACCATCTTTGCATCTCTGGGAAGAAGCCTACTTGGTAATGGTGGATATTTTTTTTTAATGTGTCCTTGGATTCAGTTTGCCAGTATTTTATTGAGTATTTTTGCATCAATGTTCATGAGGGAGATTGGTCTGTAATTCTCTTTCTTAGTTGCATCTTTGTGTGATTTGGGTCTCAGGGTAACTGTAGCCTCATAAAAAGAGTTTGCTAATGGTCCTTCTGTTTCTATTGTGTGGAACAATTTGAAGAGTATTGGTATTAGCTCTTCTTTGAAATTCTGGTAGAATTCTGCACTGAAACCATCTGGTCCTGGGCTTATTTTTTTTTTTTTTTTTTTTTGGTTGGGAAATTTTTCATGACTGCTTCCATTTCCATAGGCATTATAGGTCTATTTAAATTGTTTATCTGGTCTTGATTTAATTTTGGTATGTGGTACATATCCAGAAAAGTGTCCATTTCTTTTATATTTTCTAATTTTGTGAAGTACAAGTTTTTGAAATATGACCTGATGATTTCTGAGTTGTCTGTTGTTACATGTCCCTTTTCATTTCTGATTTTGTTAATTTAGATGCTCTTTCTCTGCTTTTTATTTAGTTTGGATAAAGGTTTGTCTATTTTGTTGATTTTCTCAAAGAACCAACTCTTTGTTTCATTGATTCTTTGTATTGTTTTCTTCATTTCTATTTTATTGATTTCAGTCCTCAATTTGATTATTTCCTGTGGTCTGTTTCTCCTGGGTAGGTTTGCTTTTTTTTTGTTCTAGAGCTTTCAGGTGTGCTGTTAAATCACTAGTGTGAAATTTCTCCAATTTCTTTATGTGGGCATTTAGTGCTATGAATATTCCTCTTAGCACTGCTGTCATGGTGTCCAATAAGTTTGGGGATGTTGTACATTCATTTTCTTTGAATTCTAAGAAGTCTTTAATTTCTTTCTTTGTTTCCCCCTTGACCCATTGATGATGTAGTTGAGCATTACTCAGTTTCCACGAGATTGTAGGCTTTTGTTAGTTTTTGTTGCTCTTGATAGCCATGGTGGTCCAATAAAATACAGGAAGTTATTCCAATTTTTTTTTGTATCTGTTGAAATTTGCTTTGTGACCGAGTATGTGGTTGATGGTAGAAAAGGTTCCATAGGGTGCTGAGAAGAAGGTATATTCTTTTGTGTTAGGGTAGAATGTTCTGTAGATATCTATTATGCCCATTTGAGTGGTAATATCTGTTAGATCCCTTATTTCTCTGTTAAGTTTCTGTCTGGCAGACCTGTCCATTGGGTTATTGATGTCTCCCAATACTAGTGTGTGGTTTGTTGTGTGGTTTAACCTTTAGTAATGTTTCTTTTACATATGTGGGTGCCCTTGTATTCAGGGCATAAATGTTCAGAATTGAGACTTCATTTTGGTGGATTTTTCCTGTGATGAATATGCAATGTTGTTGTGATAACGCCCACACTACAGCCACCCATTCACCATGCTTGAGCGAGGGGCTGTGAATTAAAAAAAAAATAGAGACAAGAAACAGCAGAGTCATTTGCCACAGCAAAATGTTGAATGCCGTTTATTGAAAGAGGGGGGGGGGAACCTTAAATACAGGCTTACAGCACAATGGAGGAACCACGGAGGGCAGAAGTTTGCTACCCAATGTTCTACATTCTTGCATCTAAGCTGTTTACACCAAATGCAGGATGCACGAACAAAGAACCTCCCATGAGCATTCAGGAAGAAGGAAACGGGCAGGGAATCAGCATAGGGAGGACATCTGGTCAAGGTCGGCAAGCAGGCAACAGTTTACTCAATATTGGTAGGCCAGGGGCCACACAATGTCCTTCCTGATCTCTTTTGATTGGTTTTAGTTTGAAGTCTATTTTGTTGGCTATTTGGATAGCTACATCAACTTCCTTCTTGAATCCATTTGATTAGACAGTCTTTTCTCAGTCTTTTGCTCTGAGGTAGTGTCTGTCTTTGGAGTTGAGGTGTGTTTCTTGTACACAACAGAAGGATGGATCCTGTTTTCATATTCATTCTCTTAGCCTGTGTCTTTTTATAGGTGAATTGAGTCCGTTGATTTTAAGGGATATTAATGACCAGTGATCGTTAATTCCTGTTATCTTTTGGTAGCAGTGTGTGTATATTTCCCTTCTTTGGGATTTGCTGTTATAGGTTTATCTATTGCCTTTGTTTTCTTGGGTGCATCTTATTTCTATAGGTTGAAGTTTTCCTTCTAGTACTTTTTGTAGGACTGGATTTGTAGGTAGGTATTAAATCTGAATTTGTCTAGGAATATCTTGTACACTCTGTCTATGGTGATTGAAAGTTTTGCTGGGCATAGTAGTCTGGGCTGGCATCCATGGTCTCTTAGTGTCTTCTGGCTTTCAGAGTCTCCATTGAGAAGTCGGGTGTTATTCTGATGGGTCTGCCTTTATAAGTCACTGGCGTTTTTCCTTTGCTGCTCTTAATACTCTTTCTTTATTCTGTATATTTAGTAGTTCAATTATTATGTGGACAGGGGACGGTTTTGGGGGGGGGGGTCTAGTCTATTTGGTGTTCTATAGGCTTCTTGTATCTTCATACGTATTTCCTTCTTTAAGTTGGGAGAGTTTTCTTCTATGACTTTGTTGAATATATTCCCCATAATTTTGAGTTGGCATTCTTCTTCTTCTATCCCCATCATTCTTAGGTTTGGCCTTTTCATGATGTCCCAGATTTCCTGGACATTTTGTATTATGACGTTTTAGGCTTTAATGTTTTCTTTGACAGAAGAATTTATTTCCTCTGTTGTATCCTCCATGCCAGAAATTCTCTCTTTTATCTCTTGTATTCTGTTGGCTATCTGTAGTTCCTGTTTATTTACTCAGATTTTCTATTTCCAACATTCCCTCATTTTGTGTCTTTTTCATTTCAATTTTCAGGTCTTGAACTGTTTCCTTCACCTGTTTAATTTGTTGTTGTTGTTGTTGTTGTTGTTTTTCTTGGATTTCTTGACTTTCTTTAATGGATTTATTGATTTCTCCCAATTTTTTTTTTGTTTGTCTTTTCCTCAATTTCTTTAAGGGAATTTTTCATCTCCTCTTTAAAGGCCTCTATTATCTTCATAAAGTTATTTTTAAGGTCACTTTCTTCTGCTTTCTCTATGTTGTGATGTTCAGGTCTTGCTGTTCTAGAACTGCTAGGTTCTGATGATGCCACAACACTTTATATTGCTGTATGTATTTTTACACTGGTATCACCCCATCTCTTTCTCCAATAGGTACAAGAGGTGCCTGTGTCTGGGGAAGCTGCTCTTGGTCCAATCTGTGCTTACTGTGTCTGTGTCTCAGGTGGCTACTCTTGGTCCAATTGGAGCTCTTTGTCAAATTGGACCTGGAGGATTCTGTGTCTCAGGGAGCCTCTGAGGTCACAGTGGGGATGGATGGGTTTGGGGTAGGGACTGGGTCTGATTAGAGGAATCCTGCCAGGAGTCTTCCCTGCTTACCTATAATTGGGGAAGTGATGGGTGGGCATGCGGGGAGCACAAGTTGTGCCTCAGTGCCTAGGTCCTAGAAGCAGGACTCTCTGGGTGGGAGAAGAGTCACTCACCTCTTGGTCCAATAAAAGCTGGAGGATTCTGTGTCTCAGGAAGCCACTGAGCTCACAAGGGGATGGGTGTGTTTGGAGTAGGGCATGGGTCTTGTAGATTGCAGGGTCTGATGGGGGGTATTGGTAGGGAAGCCTGCCCACAGGAGTCTTCCCTGCTGGCCTGCAACTGGGCAGCCTGTATTTTAATTTTAGAAAGGAAAAAGTTTAAAGAAATTTAATTTTGAAAGGGTCCAAAATTTCAATATGCTTAATGTCTTTTTCTTCTTTAAGCATTTCAATAGCCAAGCTGAAAATTCTCAACAAATTTTTCAAATGTTGCATAATTCATACAAATGTATCATTTATGTTTTCATGGTATAATTAATCTTATTGGGTTGGTGGTTTCCTTCTAGCACCTTCTGTAAGACTGAATTTGTAGATAGATATTGTTTAAACTTGACTTTATCATGGGATTCCTTATTTCTCCATTTATGGTGATTGCAAGTTTTGTTGAGTATAGTAGTCTGGCCTGGCATCTATATTCTCCTAGAATCTTCAAGCTCCATTAAGAAGTAAGGTGTAATTCTGATAGGTCTGCCTTTATACATTACTTGGTTTTTTTCCCCTTGCAGCTTTTAATATTCATTCTTTGTTCTGTATATGTAGTGTTTTGATTCTTATGTACTCATGGAACTTTCTTTTCTGGTCCAATCTGTTTGGTGTTCTTTAAGCTTTTTGTACCTTTATAGTCATGTCCTTCTTTATGCTAGAAAAATTTTCTTCTACGATTTTGTTGAAAATATTTTCTGGGCCTTTGAGCTGGGAGTATCTCATTTTTCTATTCCTCTTATTTTTAGATTTGGAAATTTCCTGAATGTTTTTTGTCAGGAGTTTTTTAGATTTAACGTTTTCTTTGACCATTGTATTCATTTCTTCTATCATATCTACAGCATTGAGTTTCTTTCCTATATCTCTTGTAGTCTGCTGGGGAAGCTTGCACTATAGTTTCTGTTTGAATTCCCAGATTTTAATTTCCAGAATTCCCTTAGTTTAGGTTTTCATCTTCAATTCTATTTTCACTTTCAAGTCTTGAACAGTTGTTTGTGTTTCCTGGATTTCTATAAAGGTTTTTTTTCTCTTCCTGTTTAATAGCCTCTGTCATCTTCAAACAAGCTGTTTTAAGGTTTTCCCCCCTTGGGCTTCAATATGTTGGAATACAAAAGCCCTAGATTTGACCACTACTTTGACACTTTCCACATAGGTAAAGTGTTATCATGAACAATCATCACATCATAATAAAGAACATCTGACAAATCAGGTTTCTCCAGCAGAACAAAAGGTCATAGGGAAATTCTCAAGTCAAGTATCTGTCTCCCTAATCTATGCTTTCTTCACTGACCCCCACCTGAAAAATGAGACTTGTCAGAGATGCTCACCCCTTACACCCAAACATTAAATAAACTTTTCATTCCACTTGCCTTGTAATCAGGGGACCAAGTCACCAAAAATGTTTTCTCCATAAAAATGCCCCATTTCTCTCTAATGATCCAAGAATAAACATTTCAAGCACTAAAGATTCTAAGCAATATTCCCCAGGTGCCCATTTACCAATCTGCCAATCCCCTAGCATTTTGTAATTAATCTAAACACTAAAAGTCAGATAGGAAATTAACTATAGACTTGTGTGTGTTATTCAAAATATAACTATGAAAAAGTCTTCCATTAGATCTTTTCAAAATAGTTACAAAAGAATTGTGAATATTTTTAAACAGACCATAGTACCCATATGCTGTTTATTTGCTTCTACATTTTTAATGGTTTTGCTTTGGGAAAATAATAGCCACTATTTACTATTTATTAATTTTACTCTGAAAGTGATTCAGTGAAGTCAGTCCCATAGGTGTCTTCATTGTTTTCCCAAAAAGACTCCCACTTCAGGATGAATGGATATCACTTTACTTGTTCAGTCTAATGTTCTTGTCAACCCCACTCACATCTAATCCAAACCCAGAGCAGAAAGTAGTACACTCCTGATGCTAACTGAAAAATTCCTCTTACTCTCACTTTCCCCCATCCTCCCCAATTATTTTTAGTTTCCTAATTAGCTATTCTGCTTCTGCACTTGTCTCTGTGCCTAGTGACCATCCCACAGCCTGAGTGATCCCTGTAAAATACAAGCCTACTGTTATCTCCTCTTTTCTCAGGGCCCATCAACACTTGCACACCTTCATGCAGAATGAAGCCTGAAGTCTCTTGTTCTCTGCAAGCACCTGTACCCACTGACCCAGGATATCTGGACTCTCCTTGTGGATGTTCTTCTCTCACTCACTTCTCAAAATTGCCATACCCTGAGGCAGGCACACCAGTGGCAACCAGACCAGGCATTGTATTATCATTTTGCCAGGCCTGATAAAAGTATCTCTGAAGGCATGTTTGTTGAGCAAAGACCAAAGGAGCCTGTGTGTCTCATTTTGAACCAATCAAGTCTCAATGTTAGGAAAGGCCAAGCTCTATAGTCACCCTCTGCTCCGGGAGGGAGTCTGGTCAGGGTGTGGGGACAGTCAGAGTACATACCCCTACAACACACACACACACACACACACACACACACACACACACTTTGATATGAGCAGTACATCAATTCACAGCAGTCCAGAGACAGAAGCTGTGGTCTCTGGGAAGTGGGGGGTGGGGGGGGGGTGTTCGTGGGACCTGTCTGCTATGACATGAGGTGACAATCTTACACAGAGCTCTTCCTTTCCTGTTATGCTGGATATTTATTTGGCCTTGCTGGACAGCTTGAAGCATCTTCATCATGCAGGCCCCATCACAACACCAGGCAATGTCCTGCTTTGTCTGGACAAGTGCTCCTCATACCCAAAGAGCTCATGACACCACCATACTACCTGGGACTTTCTGCCTAACCAGAAGAACCTGTGTTTCCTATTATTTTTTCCAATTATTCTTCATCAAACTCTTCTCTCATGGACATTGCTTTCTTCATATCTTCATTTCCTTGAAAACCAAGTTCAGAGGAGCACAGCCATTAGGGTTTGGCTGGTTTCCTTCCTCCTTTATCCTTAACCTGGGATAGTTGTAGTGGAACAGTAGGAAACTGAGTCCTGATTCCACAGTTCATTGACATACATCTGCAATAAGGATGGACTTACCTCATCAGGACTAATTGACAGGCTTTTGGCCTAGAGGACACTACTTTGATAAGAGCTGATGCTGGGAGTAGGCAACATCTTCACTAGACACACGTAAAATTGATTCAGACAAAAGATGAAATGTCATCAATTTTATTTAGTTTGATGAGAAAGTATCTTCAGAATTCAGATGAAAGTGATACAATGTCAATAAATTCAAACTGAATGCCTACAAGGTGAGAAGGCTGTCTTTTAAAGAGTAGGGACTTGGGAGGCACTAATTCAAGTGACTTGGAATACATGTGCTCTAGAGAAAATGTTGGGACTTATTCAAGCAGCTGCTGGGCAGTCAGTCAGTGGGAAACATCTGTTAGAGCTGAGAAAGAACAGGGGTATGTGTGAGCAGCTGCGTTTCCAGTAAACTATAAAGAAAAGAATGTATCAACCAAGTTGAGGTGTCTAAAGAACTGGAAGGAGTCAGAAATCCTCATGATACTTTGAGTATCTAGCATTCAAAAGGACCAAAAGGAACCAAAAGTTCACGAACAGGTGGCAGCTTAAACCAGCACACCACCTGTTTCCTTAAGGGCCTCAGTTCATTCAGTAGAGCTTTCCCTCCTCATAATGAAAGGGGCTACAGATACCAAAGTCAAATACTGAGAGTGCACAGTATCAAACCTACAATGTGTACTAAGACTTGTGAGTAAGCATGTTCAAATTTAAGATCAAGATGTTCTTATTTTGTGTTTGAAGTATATATAGAATTCCTTTAAAGAAATGGGTGACTTGCATGTTCTTAGTTGGACCAACTAACAGTGTTCTTGTTCCCATTTGAAAAGCATTTTCATCTACCATGTGGCATACCCTGGCTATCTCCAAAGGTCTTGGAGGTAGAAATTGGTGGGAGGGAACTTTACCTTTGAAAAAAATAGGTGACTTGTACAATGTCTTTTCTGTTGTAAATTTATAAATGAGAACCCTGAACAGTGTTTCAAATTGTGTTCTGTCAGGACAAGAGGGCTCACTGTCCCCACAGCTACAGTGATGGGTTGTGAGGTAGTCCCCTAGCAGATTTGAGCCCCAGGCTGAAACTCACAAAGGGGAAGAAGTAGAATCAATAGGTTGCAGCTTGCTGAGGAGAGCCATCAACACTAACTGTACTAATCTGTTCTTAACTTCACATTTACACAGTGGTCCACTAAAGATCCAGCTGTTGCTCTTTCTTCAGCTCACATCTTTCTGTTCTGATTTTGCTTTGCTTGTCTTGAAGCCATAATTCAGTATGAAGCCTAGAGATTCCTTCCAGTTAATGAATTTATCCATCCCTATATGTGTCTTTCTTGTGTCTATATGAACTAGAACATTTGTGGGTCTTGAAGGTAAGAGAGATGGAAGACATTGTTAATATTCTTCTGTTCTTCTCACTTCATCCATCTTACTTCCCTTGAGTCTGGTAGGATGTTTTCCTCCTATCCACACATCTCCCCTGGGATGTGCTCTGTGTGTCATAGGAAGAATCAGCACCTGAGTGCAAGTTAATCAGAAGTTCTGGGAAAAACAATTTCTCCCTCAAATAAGCTAAGAAATCTAACAAACACAAACTCAAGAGGAAAGTGATAAATAAGTGAACATCCATGAATTCTCTTTTATCTGGCATCAATTTTATTTTCATCTAGATTTCTGGAAACATTGGGAGTCTCTTCACCAATATTGAAAGGCATTATCTTAAGCCAAATTCAGAAAGGCAAACATCATGTTTTCTCTCAAATGAGGAATATGTGTATGCATCTAATTTTATGGGAAATACATGTATTCACATATGTGACAGAAAGTAGAGGGGCAACAGAAATGGGGAAGAAAGGAGTCTACAGCAAGAAAGAGGGGAGAGAGGCCAAGAA
The DNA here is from genome assembly GCF_049852395.1 of Peromyscus maniculatus bairdii. Lineage (NCBI taxonomy): Eukaryota > Metazoa > Chordata > Mammalia > Rodentia > Cricetidae > Peromyscus > Peromyscus maniculatus. The sequence goes on along the minus strand of NC_134853.1, from coordinate 38,189,027 downwards.
GATAGTGTGGGGAAACAAGATATCCTGTGTTCTCTCATATGTGGAATCTACACACACACACACACACACACACACACACACACACACACACACACACTACAATTTTAAACTTTTAGAAATAAATAAGTAAAAGTAGAAGCAGGACTATAAGAAAGACAAAAGGGAACCTCCAAATGGGAAGGACAGGAGAGGAGTGGGAGAAGGTTATGGAGTATCAAATATGAGCAAAGTACAATGGCCTACACATCATTTGATACTTAATTTATTATGCTAACAAAATACAACTATTATTCTCGAAGCGGTGACTGTCACCTCTGGCATGAGCAGAGCCATGTCTACTTTTCCTCTTGACTTGAGGTTTAACATGCTATTCAGTAAATGCTTCAAGAATCACAGTGGTTTTTTGTCAGCTCTCCACATGAACTACTAAACCACATTTCTTTGTGATTCTCTTTTCTTCCTGTGCTGAAATATGGCACAGTTATCAAGAAGACTTTGTGAGGTAAAGAAGGAAACTGGCACTTGTTGACCCTCAAGAGACTACCAGCAAGTGCCAGGTGTTATGTGTTTGTGGGCTCCTTTCACCTTCTCAGTGCTCTGAAGGACTGATGTCAGTCCCACTTTACAGATGAGAAAATTGAGGTCCATGTGTCATACAGATAAGAGCAAATCTAAAGCCACGGAATGGCTCGTGACCCAGCCCCTTGACATCACTTATTTCTGTGTGTAACTGAGAATTTCTCCACACAACAGACTCATGGTGGTAAGATGATAAAAAGCTGGAGATGTGAAGTGGAATTACATGGGTTTCAGACCTGTGAAACATTGGGGTGCTGGAAGGTAGTGAGCTAAGAGAAGCACATAAGGTGTAATATTGGTAAGAATGTTGGAGTTGACTAGATAGGCTAGTCAGTCTAAAGCAACAAATTTGATTTATGTTTGTAGAAATTTAGAACTACCTTGTGCCAAAGTTGATATTTAGTGAGCCCATAACTTAACCAAGTATAATGAGGAATAACATTTGATTATTTTTATTGTGGAAAAATATAAATAGCACAAAAATGGCTATAGTATGTTAACAAATGTTAGGTAAATGGTACAAAATTGATCACATTTACCTTGTTCTAAAACAGTGGTTCTCAACCTTCCTAATGCTGTAGCCCTTTAATATAGTTTCTCATGTTGTGGTGACCCCCTCTAACCATAACATTATTTTGTTGCTACTTCATAACTGTAATTTTGCTTCTCTTCATCCCTCAAAGGGTCATAACCCATAAATTGAGAAGCACCGTTCTAAAACTATTACTACCATCCATCTCCAGAAAAATTTCTTCTTCTCAAATTGAAATTCTGTCCGTACTAACCACTCAATTGCCAATTCATGTTTTTAACAGGGCTTAAAATGAAAAGCTTTCAGTCTTTTACCATTGATGGTTAACTGTGAACCTTTCATATATAGCCTTTAGTATGGTAAAGAAATTTCCTTCTATCCTAGTTGGATGTACTTATTATTAATTATCATCATCATCATCATCATTCTTATTGTGTTGTACTTCATTAAGTATATTTTCTGTGTATTGGGATAATTATGTCCATCCCGCATCAGGTCAATGTGTGTTGTACTACTTAATTTACTTTAGGTATTGGGTATTTATTTTGTTTTATTGATGTTGTTTTGTAGTCCTGGGGATTAAACCTAAGCAGGGCCTCGCATGCCATGCCAGGCAAGCTTGCTCACTGACTATATCCTCAGCCCATTTATATATTAACTTCCACATTTCATTATTTGATCCTGGAATGTAAACCTTTTGTAACATTTCCAAATTGACCTTGCTTGTATTTTGTTGAGCACTTTTGCTTCAACATTCATTGATGATTTAGATGCTTACTTTTCTCGCAGTGTCTTTGTCTGCCTTTGGTATCAGGCTAATGTTGTCTTCATGGGATTAGACAAAAAGCATTAAACTCTTCAAATTTCTGGTAGTGTTTGCAAAATGTTGTTGATTATTCTTTGAATGCTTAGTAGAATTAACCAGTGGCTCAATCAGGTCTCTCAGCTATTCTTTGTTAAAAAATTCTTGTTATTGATCTAGTAACCCACAAGTTATAGATTTGTTTTGATTCTTTATTCCTTCCTGACTTAATCCCGGTAATGTATGTGGCAAGGGATATATTTATTTCTTCTAGACTGCCCAAGGAGCAGGGCACAACTGATGGCTTTGCTGTACATGCTCCTCATTCTTGTGAAGCCACACAAGTTGTCACTTTCTTTTGTAATTTTAGCACCCTGAGTGCTTTCTTCTTTTCTAGTCAGTGTAGATAAAGATTGGTCAGTACTGTTGGTTATTTATGGGGCCAAACTCGGTTCCCCTGGCCTGGTTTTCCCTGCCCTCTGCTTCAGCTTCTTTTACGTACTAGTTCCGTGTGCTAGAGCTGTGTACTTGGTCGCTTTCACACTCCCAGTTCCTAAGATATGAAGTAGATTGTTGATTTAGTGCTTCATTTGTTCCTGATAATCTGTTACTTTTTAAAAATATGCTTGTGCTATTTTCCATTGTTCTTTGCGATTTCTGCTTTATCCTATTGGCTCCCTTAGTATCATTTAACTTCCACATACCTGCCAGTGATCATTCATTTTACTTAACCTTGAATTTGTACTTCATATTTTTCTGAGATTTTTTTTTAAGCTTTTGAGATTATAGTATAATTGTATTATTTCCTCTCTTCCTTTTCCTCCCTCCAACCTCTGTCATGTACCCCTCTCTGGGGCCTTTCAAATTCATGGCCTCTTTATTTAATTATTAGTGTGTGTGTGTGTGTGTGTGTGTGTGTGTGAACGCGCGTGCACGCACGCGTGTACTTTCAATCTTACTAGCACTTAGATGCTGTGCTCATTCTACCTGCATTATATCTCATCCTGCATGGGTGGAAAACCCAAGCAGACCTCCTATGAGTGGGAATGGAGTTTGTTTATTCTGCCCATGCTTTATGCAAACAACACTCTGTTCACCTGCCCATGTGTTATTTAAGAATGGTACAGTTATGGTGACCGTGGTTAATCACTGTGGCTTGTGTAGTCTACCAAAACCAGTGCTACTTGCTTTTATATGATGGGGAAATTATTTAACCAATGATTTTCTCTTCATTTTGACTTTCTGGAACCTCAGGCTTAAATTGAATACTCAGCTGAAAAGAAAATAGCCTAGAATTATATATTACTTTTTCATTATTTTCCGTTAATCATTTACTTAAAGTTTCTCTGTTACAGTTAACTGCCTCATGTCTTTCTTGTAAGTGCGTTACTCAAAACAGACATAATAGTAACATTTGACTCAGAATGAACATGTCATTGCCATAAGTACGTGTGTGTGCTTAAATTATATGTACAATTTTCTGTACTTTATTAACCTCCAAATTCTGAGATAAGTATAATCCAGACTTAACTCTATAAAAACCACCCTCATACTTAGTTGAATAGTTTATGTAGTTTGTTCTCACATATTCAGAGGATTGGAGGAACTTTGAATCTGGAGTTGATCATTTTCACATAGAGGTCTCTATCTCTGTCTTGGGAAATTACTGCTCCTTTACTGCTCACTAGCATACAACATCCTAATTGAAAAACCTTTACACTTGCTGATGGCATGCATTTAATTTACTTCTGTCCTATTAGCAGCATGTCTTCATCAGGGAATGGATTCCTGATAATTTGTGTTTTATATGGTGTCCCCAAGGGCCAATTCATCCCCGGAGACACTAATACACTGTCCCAGGGACAGATCATTTGTGTCTTTATTGTGGGCAAGAATGGCACCCAAGCAATACTTCAATTTAGAACATCTCCAAATTTCATTCAATTCAACCCAATGCCATTTATCAAGTAATTATCAAATATACTAAGCCTTTTCAGAGTCTCTGGAAGCACAGCATCAGAGAGAAGTCAATTCCTACCTTCATGAATTCCACAGGCAAGGAAGATTGATAAATAGCTTGAAGCCTAATTTTAAGTATTCATGAGAACATAAAGGAACACAGAAGAGGGGTTTCCAGTACCAGAGGGATGGGAAGTGATGGATTCACAAAGGAGATGGCTCATGGTATATCAGTGAGAAATCAGCCTAGAGTGTGAAGTGAGGGTACAAAATGGAAGTACAAGCCTGGAGAATTCAAAAGTGTTAGTACAGGTGCAAAAAGAGGGTCTCCCTGAGCATTTTGGAGCCAGTCTAGACATCCAGTGTTTGTTAATTACACATGTAAGCATAAAGGAATATGAGAAATATAAGCAGCATGAGAGTGAACTGGCAAGATTCTGTTTGCTGCTCCATTAATGACATACCCTGACAATAGCAGTGGAACTAGAGATTGAGGTGTAACAGGCCACTAGCATATTACACCAAGTTCAGGGTGGTTCTCCAGCACCTGTCCACACTTCTCCATCTTTACTTCTGACTGTAGCAGGCAATTCACTTATTATACTGGTTCATGGTTATGGATTGCCCAGAGTCTGAGGAAGACCCTACATCTGAGGGAAAAATCTACGTACACTATGCTCTTATTGTTAGTTATTTAGCAGTGCTCTTACCCTGGGAGGAAATGTCACGAAACATGACAGAATCCACTAACAAGAGTTTTATTAGGATGAAAGAGACTGACAAGTGCTCAGGGATGCAGAGAGACACATGTGTGGAGAAGAAGAAGGAGGAAGCCGGGAATATGGCACCGGCTTATAAAGGCTGGGTGGCACACATGTACACAGGTCAATGTGGCTACTCCACGCATGTGCGGATCACATGGTTGCATTGCGAGCTCTTACACAACCATGCAAAACCACGTGGTCCTGGTCACACAAGACGCCTTGATCTGGAAATGGCTATTTTGACCTGGAACTGGCTAGTAGGAAGTGCTAGGTCTGCCGGGCATGCACAAACATGCCCAACCGTGGGGGCATGTTGTGAATCCATCACTTATGTCTGTTAACTTTATTACTCCAAGACAAAATTCTATCTGTACAGCTACAGCTCCATCAGGCATTCAGGGCAGGAATAAATCTAGATACACCAAGCTCTTTGTCTGTCTACTATATTTCTCTGGGATGAAATCCTGTCTACATAGCTTCAGTTCCTCTTTATCCTTGTTTGCTGCCCTCTCATAGTCCTGCTAATGACTAAGCTCTTATACTTACAGCTTCATCTTCGTCCTCTATTTCTTTGCCCTCCATCTCTACTTGCTCTCTACTCCTGGCTATGATGAACTCTACAAGAGTTCTGCTTTTACCACCTACAAAACCTCTGTGTTCTTCCTTTCTCCCTGGTCATGCCACTCTACAGAAAATGCCTGTTCCTTCTTCCCCTGGCCACATGGTTCTCTGCCTCCTCAGGAATATTGCTCCACCCTACCTTCCACCTTGATATGTAAAAACCTCTTTTGTTCTCAGTCAATTGCTCTGGAGAGCCACTAGGCCTCAAGGCAAGGGGATGGTCTGAGCCTCATTTGCACAAGAAACAAAGCTATGCATCCCCAGCCAGCCTGTCTCCTAGGCTCATGGGGGGGGGGGGGGGGCGCGGTTAGTTACCTAGAAGTTTAGCCTGTCTGAGGAGCTGAACTGTTTGCCAAATGGTCTGGGAATATTTGGGCACGCAAGAATTTCATAGCAGAAGACAGCTGAAATATTAAAAGCTGGATAACACCAAATATTCATAATAAATGGCTTGGCTTTTGACAGACCCTTGGCTGGTCAAAGTATAGCTTTAATACACAGCTGGACTCCTTATAACATATCCTTGTGGCTTGCCACACATGGTGGTTCTCCAATACCTGTCCATACTTCTCCATGGTTACTTCTGACTGTAACAGGCCATTAACATATTACACCAAGTTCATGGTGGTTCTCCAATGCCTGTCTACATTTCTCCATGGTTAATTCTGATGTGCCTAATCATTGCCCATGTTGCCTTAAAAGACTGGTTTGTAACAGTCAAAAACTTAACTACAAACTCATACTGCAAGTGTAATTCCTAAATTTCATTAAGTTCCTTTACCGCCCTTTTTTTTCATTTCTCTTCTTTTTTATGAGTATGATAAATAAAAAATTTATTTGCGTATGTAAATTCTTCCAAAACATCCACAACCAGAATTTTTGAACTTTCAACCTTTAGCAGTGAGTAAAGATCAAAATAAATAATTCACCCAGATTCTTCATCGATCATAATGAAAAATAAAATGAAACAGAAGTCCATTTTCCTAAAAGCAATCCATTTAGATGAGATACACATACATATTTATAAAGTGTCTGTAGCAGTAACGCCCACATTACCGATACCCGTTCACCATGTCCGAGTGAAGGGCTGCTGATTAAAAATAGAGACTAGAGACAGCGAGTCATTCGCCACGGCTGAAACCTAAAATACAGGAAACCTAAAATACAGTCTTACAGCACAATAGATGATCCCTGGAGGGCAGAAGTTCGCTACCTGCTACTGAATGTTCTACATTCTTGCATCTATGTTGTTTACACCAAATACAGGATACAGGAACATAGAACCTCCCGTGAGCTCTCTGGTGATCCTTAGGTGAGAAGGAAACTGGCAGGGAATCTGAATAGGGAGGACATCTGGTCAAGGTCAGCAAGCAAGGCAGCAACCACTCACAGTTGGGGGCCGGGGCCCACGGGGCCCACAAGTGTCCAAACGTGTTTCCAAAAACTACAGCAGACAGTGACAGTGGCCAAGGCAGTACCTCAAACTGAATCTCCAGATCTACTCTATGTAAGGATTATGTCCTTAATTACATCACCAGCCTGCGAAGGTGTCCCAACCTAAAAAGCGTGCGTGCCCTCTGTGCGTTCCTTTTTTATTCTCTTTCCACTCTCTCTCCTTCTGACTGTGGCGGCCACGGGTGGCCAGCCACTAGCAGCGCCACTTAACCAACACCTTAACCTGAAGAGTGCCCAGCTACTGTGACAAGGAAATGTTTTGCTAAGAATGGCAGCAGTAAAGTCCAGGCAAATACATACTGCTTATCTTGTTCTTCTTAAACAGATCACTCTCCCAAATCTAACAATGTGCTTACAAGTCCCAAGGGTATCTTATGACATTTTCTTTAATTCCTAGATCAACTTTCTTTATTAGGGACAGACCCAGCACCTTGGGTTCACTGCATGGCTGGCATGTGCTCTACCACTGAACTATGACGCAGCAGTCTGGTCTTGAAATGCCTTATGTCACTTAGGCTAGTCTCAAACCCAGGAATCTCCTATTTCTGCTTCCTGGGTGCTAAAGTTACAGGTGTGCTCTCCCAACAAGCCCAGCTTATCTCCTAATTTTTTAGTCTACCATCCTTGGGATTTGTTTGTTTGCTCAGCCTTTCCACAAATTCCTATTATGTGTTGGAGGTCATTTTATTCCACTGGTCTTCAGGTATGTGGGTGTCTGGTGTGTAAATCCAGTGAGCAAAATTGGCACCTATGCCAGCAACCACACAGTAGGGGCAGTTTGACTCCAGGCACCCAGCATGACCACCCAGAAGCCTCTGAACCACTGCTTGGTGTTCACTCTGGCCAGCAGTGGTATAGACATCAAACAAAGACTTTTTTTTGTCCTGATGAGCACAAATAGTATTATATGGTCTCCAGGGAAATAGAGACAGGCACACAGATAAATCACAGGAACTCTTGACAAAAGAACATCCAAGTAATGCTCTCCAGTTAAAAGTCAACCCCAAGACGAAAGTATGATTGTTTTAATTAATGGGTCAGTGATGAGAAGAAAAGTGATGTCCCCAAAGCTATACTGTTGTAGCTCAGACACAGAAAAATGGCCCTGTGCCAAGGTCTGTTGTGTCCAGCAGCTATAAAGGGAAACTGCTGTTTTCCTAACCAATAGGAAATGCCCAATAATTTGAGGCACAGGTTGACCTGCAGAAGGTGGATATGAGTTCACCATAGCCTACAGGCCCCACAAAAGCTTGTCCGACAGGCAAGTTCCTAGACCCAAAAGCACAGCATGGCTCCTCTCCCTTTTTATTTATTTTCTCCATTTCTCTTTCATTTGTTGACCCTGTCTATAAATACCTATAGTTATCCCAATCTTGCAACTATCTTAGGTCATTTCAAGTTATGTATCTTCCTATATAGAATCTTGTTGTTCAAAAAGTGAAATAATTTAGAAAACACCTAAAAAATGTACTCTACTATAAGGACTATGATTAGGGATGAATCTTACCATGATTATATATGGTAAATATGTTAGTCAGCTTTTGTTAATATAACAAAATATATAAAATAGTCAACTTATGAAGAGAGGTTTACCATGGCTAATAGTTTGGGGGCTTTTAGTCCTTAATTACTTGGCCCTGTTGCTTTGGGCCAGTGACCACACATCATGGCCAGAGCATGTGTTAGCAAAACTACTCATTGCATAGCCAAAAACACAAGAGGAAGAAAGGGGCTGGGGACCCATTAGGTCCCACCCTTCAAAGCTTCTACAGCCTCCCAGTTTCACTACCCCGGGGACCACGCCTAACACTCAGCACTTTGAGGGTCTTTCAAGATATAGCTAATGAAGGACTTTTATTTCTCAAAATAAAAGGTACTGGGAAAGGACAGCTGAGTTGTTCTCAGTACTCCTGAGCCTGTAACCCAGCTGTCACTTAGAAGTTCTGAGGGCCCCCAAAGAACCATGCCCTGCATGTAAGAAGGATAGGCCACAATCTTTGACAGTTTTGATCATCTATCCTTTTAGAAGGAAGGCATCTCTCACACCCAAGGATTTTCTTTCTTTTATTTTCAATAAATTTATTTATTTATTTTTCATCCTAGCCACAGTTTCCCCTCCCTCCTCTCCTCCTAGTCTCTCCCCTCCAACCCCCCTCTACTCCCACCTCCCAATCCAGTCCTTTGTTTCTGTTTAGGAAAGAGCAGGTCTCCTTTGAGTATCAATAAAACATGGCATGTCAAGTTACAGTAAGACTAAGCACGCCCCCCCCCCCCCATGTGTTAAGGCTGGGCAAGGCAACCCAGTATGAGGAACAGGGTCCCAAAGCCAGTAAAAGTGTCAGAGCCCCTGTTCCCACTGTTAGGAGTCCCACAAGAGGACCAAGCTACACAACTCTAACATATATGTAGAATGCCTAGCTCAGTCCCGTGCAGGTCCCTGGTTGTCAGCTCAGTTTCTGTGAGCCACTATGAACCCGGGTTAGTTGATTCTGTGGGTTTTCTTGTGTTATCCTTGACCCCTCTGGCTCCTACAATCCTTTTTCCTCCTCTTCTGCAGGATTGCCTGAACTCCATCTAATGTTTGGTTGTGGGTCTGCATCTGTTTCCTTCAGTTGTTGGATGAAGCCTCTCTGATGGCAATTGGGCTGGGTACAAATCTGGTCACCGGAGATGGCCAGTTCAGGAGTCTTTGTTGGGATCATCCTTGTAGATTACTGGGAGATTCCCTTCTGCCAGGTTTTTACCTGACCCCAAAATGCAGCTCCTTTCCAGTAGTCCCTTTCAGTATACTTCTCCCATGCCTCCCCACCTGATCGCCCATGTTTCCATCCCTACCTTCCTGCAGTCCACTCACAAAAATCTCCTCTATTTCCACTTCCTAGGGAGATCTGGGTGTCCTCCCATGAATCCTTCTTGTTACTCAGTCTCTCCGACATACCCAGGGATTTTCTGCAAGAAATTTTACAGCCCTGTTTAGTAACCCACATTGCTAGGCACTTGCCTTTTGATTGTGTGTGTGTGTGTGTGTGTGTGTGTGTGTGTGTGTGTGTTTAAACAATGACACCAATGCCTAATATTTATAAACTTTCTTGAAAACATTTCCATGAAGCCTGTTTTCCTCATGCTGAGAGTTAAAAGTCTAATCTTATTTGCAAGTGGATGGGGCACACAAGCATGTAACATTTAGAAGGGCCCACCCCTGCATTTTAGGGGAGAAGGAATCTAGCATGTCTCAGTAAAGGCAGATGCCTAGAAAGAAGTATTGCAGGAGGTGTGACAAGAAGCTCTGAGGATAGTCAGGGGCTTGTGACCTGCATCAGATATTGTAGAAGAGTGAGACACTAAGTTCTAGGGCAGGGTCCTGGCATTGCAGGAAGTGGAGACTGTGTGAAGACTCCATGATCATTTATTTTACGGGGCCATAAAGAAAGTCTCTGAGAGTTTTTAACTAGGGAGAAACTTGGTTAGATGCCATTTGTTCACTTTAACCATAAAGTGACACACTAGAATCTGATGGGGTCTCAGACTAGGGAAGACATAAGAGGGAATTCATCAGACTCATTCGCCCAAATCCTGCAGGGTGAAACACAGACCCAAACCCATCTAATTCTAATCCTAAATCCTGAACACTGTTAGCTTGGCTCAGCAGCTGCATGGAACAGCAGTGTAGCATGTTCTTAGGTAGTTTTTATCCTGTGGCCAGTTGCTCTGAAGGCCTTTCCTCTCTGAAGCTCTCTTTTTTCGAAAGTACTGAGTATCTTTCAGAAACAGTATTACATGGGAAGTCCTACATGACTCCTCCCTGCCTGACCGCCTCCAAAAAAAGAAAGAGCTTGAGGATATATAAAAGAAAGGGGGTGACTAGTAAGCAGGCCATACTAGAGAGCTAGCCATCTTTAACAGTCCCAACAGAATTACATTCCTTTTATTGATAGCATAAAAACTGAGGCCACCCAAGGAGGCAGGACACTAGAAAACAGAGTGGAAGCCAAGATTCCAGCCTCCATCCCACCAAAGTTCCTTCCTTTTCTTTAACTTCAGAGGACAGGGAAGTAATTGGGGAGCATGACATAGATACAGAAAACCACGCAGATTAAAGGTAAGGTGCTATTGCAAGTGTTACAGCTCTGGAGGGAAAGGTATCCTGACTTGTCAGGAAGTCGGGCTATACCTAAAGCTGTGAAGTGAAGTGTCTTGGATACCTACAGCTGTGAGGAGAAGGGTATCCTGATTCCTCAGGAAGTCAGGCTCTACCTGAAGCTGGGGTACTGTGGGGCAGAGTCTCCCTGCAGGATGTAGCAATCGTACTCCTTTCCAAGAGAGAGCCTTTACAGCTGAGCTCTGCTCTGTTCCCCTCCCCCCCCCCCTTAAGAGGGATTCCCAGCATAGATACCTGCTTCAGCTTGTTCTTCTGCTCTGCTCCCCTGACAGAATGTCCCAGCAGAGCTATCCACTTCTTATCTCTGACCCAAAATGTTACCTCTTCTCCTTCATTCTGATAAAGGAGACACCCCAGCAGAAATCTCCTCCGGCTCTGGTAACAAGTTGTTACTTTTTCTGCTCAATTTTCATAAGGGAACATCTCAGCCAAGGTTCTTCTGCTCCAGGCCAGCGAAAGATCTTCACCCAAAACTCTTTTAAGAAAGAGATTTATTTGGAAAGGAGGAGTCCAGGAGAGTAGCTGCCTCTGTCAGGGTGGAAAAGTATAGCCAACAACTGAACAGGCAGAGGGGTTTATATAGGGCTTCTTAGGGGCAGAGTTTTCCCAGGGAGAAGACTTTCCTGCTCAGGGATTGGTTGGTTTAGTTGTTCAAGGGCAGAGTTGGCTCTGGTCTCAGGGCCAAACTGTGTTCCTTTCACTGGCCTTTTTAGCCTTTTGGCTCTTGTTTCAGGGCCAGGGTATATTTTTTTTTTTTACTGGCTCTGGTTCCAGGGCCAAAGTGTGTTTCTTTCACTGGCTCAGGTTTCACAGTCAGGGTGCTAGATTTTGTGCTCAGGTATTGGTTGGTTTCCTGCTCAGGGGTTGATTGCTTTCATGTTCAGCTGGTCAGGGGGCAGATTTAGCTCTGTTTTCAGGGCCAGGGTGGGTTTCTTTCACTAGCTCTGGTTACAGGGCCAGAGTGGGTTTCTTTGGCTGGTCCTTTTACTCTACACCCCCCTTTTTTGTTTATTAATAAATAACTGGGGGACTGGAAAGGGGAAGACATTATCATTAGACTACTTCCTGTTGAATTGGAACATGAGGTTCTTGGGGCAATCTTGATCTTCAACCTCAGAAAGTAATCAGGTGCTGCAGGGCTCTGGCTCCATGGCTAGGGGCTTATAATCCTGTAACAATAACTTGTTAAAAGTCTGATTAGAAATCTGCGGGATCTGTTGTTGAAGAAATCTAGACAAGAGGTTTATGAGGTAGGGCACAGTTAGTAGGACTAAGAAAAAGAAGAGAAGAAGGGTTAAGGAGAGCAGCATCCAATTCCACATCTGACTATCAGTGATCCACTGGCCAGAGGTATCAAGCTATTTCGGGTTTTGAAGATCCATTTGAAGTTGTTGGATCTTATCTTTCACTACACCTGACTGGCTGACATAAAAACAACATTCTTCCCCCAAAAAAGACAAAAACCACCTCTCTCTGCTGTTAGTAAATCTAATCCTCTCCGATTTTGTAGCACTGTGGTGGCTAGTGAGTCTATTTGTCCCTAAAGGATAAGGATAGTCTGAGCTACCCGTTAGAAATCATGGATGAATTGTAAGGAAAGCTGATGGCAAATAGCTAGGAAAGTAGTCAGTCCTGCTTTTCCAGTGACCATACCTACAGTTATGCCCAGGGCTGCTACAAGGGGTATTACTTGGATTGCTCACTTGTCATGCCCTGCTGCTATGAGCTTGGCTATGGGAATTGGCAAGGGTTTTTCAACAGGTACCACCCCTAATTTAGGAAACAGGAACACCAGGGCACAAGTCCCAGACCACCTAGCAGATAAGCAATGATAAACTAGAATACCACAGAGAATAGAGGCCTTGTGAATATTTGGACATAGGGGCTGGGTGACAGTACCAAGGGTAATGATATTGTTGCATCTGCAGAATCCAGAGTACCCACAAAGTGTATTTCTGAAGAGTTAAAGCAGTCTGTAATGCCGAAGAGAGGAATGTGAGAGAGATAAAGGGTAGTAGTGACATTTGGCTTGGAGCAGTTAACAAGTGGTAAGGTGAGAGAATCTATTAGGACAATGGGTGAGGCCACAAATGGTGGGTGAGCATTTGACCCTGGGGGGGACACATAACCAGCATTCTCCAAAGAGGTCAGGCTGAACATTATTCAATAGCTGATATATAGTAGTTAAGGTCTGAAACAAAGACGGGGAGGTGGGATCAATATCATTTAAAAAAGGAGGGGTGATATTAAGAATATAAGAACCTTTGAGGAGCTTTGGACCACTTCTGCTGTGTCTGTACCTCGGGGTCAAGAGAGTGGGATGTGTTTGCTCTATATTTTGATTGTGTCTCGTGGGCAGCTGTGATAAATGCAATAGTAAAGCTTACCAATGACTCCCATTTCCCATCTAAGGTGCCATGGTGGACATTGTTGTTTGAAACTTAGATGGTCTTTTAATTTAAAAAAAAACAAAAAACAAAAAACAAAAAAACAAAACCCAGAGCCAGATACCAGGGTGAAAGCTGAAAGATCAGAGAAGCAGAACAGCCAGCCACTAATTCTTATCTCTATGAAATTCTCAGCCTAAAGAGAGTGAGTTCCTGTTTCCTTGTGCCTTACATACCTTTCTCTGCCTTGCCATATTACTTCCTGGGATTAAAGGCATGTGTTCTTCCCAAGCAAAGGCATGAGATTTTCACATGCTGGGATTAAAGGCATGTGCCACCACTGCCTGACCTCTATGTCTAATCTAGTGGCTGGCACTGTCCTCTGATCCTCAGCCAATTTTATTAGGGTAACAATACATCACCACAGGACATAGCTGAAAAGTCAGTGTTGTGTCTTCTTCCAATGCTACCTGAAGGGTGAGCACTCAGGAGGGAGGTAGTGTTTGGAGGACATTTTATGTCAGAAGGTGTGATGTGGTGAGAAGAAAAGACAGTAATGGGTGACCCAAAGGTTAACTTCTTATATATAAGTTATAACTTATACATGAGTTCAGCTACAGCCAGAGCTCACAGACAGGGTGCCCAACACTGGATAGTGTGGTCTAGTTTTTTCAACACGTATGTAACAGGTGCAAAGGAAGGTCCCAGTTGGTGACCCAAGACCAAGGCACAAGGGCCTAGAGGAATAGTGGAAGGATGGGCAGCTCCAAGGGAAGACAGGAGGAGAGGACAGGAAGAGATGCTACACCTCAGTTGGGCCTAAGGAAACTGCTTAATTGCAGCTCTAAGGGTGGGGGAGTGTGTTCAGGTGAAGAGGGCCTGCTGACTGTGGCTGGGCTTCCTCCACTTCCAAGAGGACTAGAGGGGTGCCAGACACTCCATGGTTACTTCCTCAGACCCAGGGAAATGTTTACACTAGTTTCAGGGGCAGGGTAGGTTTCTTTGGCTGGCCCTTTTACCCTACAGTTATTAACAGAATTTCAAATGTCTGCCAGAAACTGGTGAAGGGAAAATGCTAAGAAAAGTAAGTAATCAAGAATAATCAAATGAATTTGTGAGCTACAGGGACTTCAGCAGAATTGGGGATAGCTTCCTCTTTCCCTGCCATCATTAGGAGGAGGGGGCACAGAAGAGAGCGTGGCCAGGCCTGTGGAAGAGACAGGTGAGGAGACAAGGGGAGAGGAGAGAGCAGAAGAGAGGGGAGGAGTCTGTGACCAACTTGTTAAGGATTCTCCTGCACATGCGCATGTGGGCTTGAGGAGCTACGCCATGCTTGCACAGATTATGTGACCACACCATGCGCATTGCAGATGACATAAGATGTAAGACCCTTTGCTTAGCTACTGAATTGTGCATGTCCAGCCATACAGCTGGAAGAGTGGCAGAATCCTAACATTCCAGACTTTTTGCTTATTATAAAAAAGCAGGTGAACAGGAATAGGGGCATAGTTTCTCCCAAAAAACCTGTTTCCAGCTGACTTGGTGGGCATCAGTTGACTCCTGTGGGGGTAGGGAAGGGGGTTTCTGAGGTAGACAGGTGTCCTGGGGTTGTCCGTTACTTTGGGAATCATCTGACAAGATGCTGTCCAGGTGGATTCAAGCTGGTTCCAGAGCTTGCTGATCTGTTCAGATGGATTCTCTGGAGCTCTGAAAAAATTTGAATGTATTAAGTAAGAAGCAGCCATGAGAAAATTAAAGTCTTGAGCTAGTGACTATGACATGATATTGTAGTGTTTAGTACTCTGCTTATATTGGTTAGTGTTAGTGTTAGTGTTAGTGTGTGTGTGTGTGTGTGTGTGTGTGTGTGTGTGTGAGAGAGAGAGAGAGAATATGTTTTTAATTTTTACCTGAGAAATGCTTTATCAGAGACAGATTATTCTAAGGCCCCTGTTTTCTTTATTAGTTTAGCATCCAGGAGACACAGGTGATCAACTGTTTAGAGCATTTAACAGTAAAAGATTGTTATATTAAGGTCTGTTTTTGCAGAGCCCAGACACTTTTCAGTCTGGGGGTGTAAATACCTTTGGACTGTTACTATTCTTTACCACCTGGGTATATACTTGATGGTCCTTGGACTCCAGCTCTATGGTGATCCCGTAACAATTAGCTGAGTAGTTGATTAGAAGAGGGAACCAGGAAGAGAAAAGCTTGTGGGGTGAGAATTCATTCTTCTGGAATTGGGGACAAGGCAGTGGATTCTGATGTCCTTTGGAACTTGAGAGAGAGCAGGGCTGTCTGTGTCACCATGCATGAGAAGCATTGCTGACCGGTCTGGAGTGAGGCACATGGAGGGAGCAAATGAAGTGGAAGCTCCTACCTTAGCTGGAAAAATCTCTTCCCATTAAATAACTCTGAAAATACGATTAAGTCCGGTGAGGTGGGTAAGACTGTTCCCCTACCCTGACAATAGGGAAATGAGAAGGAGAGGTGGTACCCCAAAACTCCCTCAAGACTGAGTAAGTGACTCAGTGTCCAACAGGAAGGAAAAGGGTCACCCTATGCTGCATCCTGGGTTCCCTGTGAGCCTGTGGCCAAGCCTTGGAGGTCTGCTGGAGGTCTTTGATGTCCCCATGCCACTAGGTGCACGAGGGCAGTCAGCTGACCAGTTATCTCTCTAGGAGGGACTTTGAACAAGGCTCCATGGATAGCCCGAGAGGCAGGGCATGTACTAGCCCACGTGGCCTTTTCTAGCACACAACAGGACCTGGAAGTTCCTATGCAGGAGCTGCTCAGATAGCATGTGCCAGCATTTGGCAATTCTGTTCATGGGTTTTCTCATCTCTCCCATGGTACCTTAAATGCCACAGCTGAAACTTCCATCTGTGGGGTCACAGGAGCCTTGCTCTCCAGATGCTTAAGTTTAGCCCTGATGTCAGGAAGCTTTGGGAAACAAGAGACAGACTTTATTCCATATCTTGAATTAGTGTTTTTTTTGGTTTTTTGTTTGTTTGTTTGTTTGTTTGTTTTTTTTTTTATAGTTTGCTGGTTTGAGGACAGCTTTAGGAAGACCCACCAGGAGGCAGGCTGTAAACTGTAAACTCTCTCTGGCTAGAGAGCCTTCCGGATTATTATAATCCCAATGTGGATCCTGATCATGAACTTATTTGTATGTGTCCTAGCCTACTTCCAGACCTGTCTGTGCTTAGTGGCCCACCCAGTACCAGAGAACAGAGTGGAGGTCAGATATGGGGAGGTTCTTTGGAGTGAGAGATTTCTCAGGTTGAGGAATGCAAGTGGACAGGAGAGAAAGACTCAGAAAGGGGGCGTTCAGAGCTTAGGTAGGAAGCTTGGGGATAAGGTAACTCTTTTCATTTGCCCGTTTGCTGCAGAAGTTAGATAATTCCTGTGAAATATTGGGGTTCAAGCAGCCATTACATGGCCAAATTTACTGGTATCTGGGGATATTTAAGGCATTTCTCAGAGGAGGAGTAGAACAATGAGGAGGAAGCCCCCATGTCCCATGACTGCAGCCAAGAGAAAAAAAAATAAAAAATTAAAATAACAAACAGGATCCAAGACTCCCATCCTGGGTATCCCCAAGGGTAGTTAATCTGTGGACTGGCATAACAGCACAAGTTACCCCACCCTCCATCAAGGGAGGGGCAAGGGCTGGGGGGCATATGTACTGGAGGACCCCCAGAGTCCAGACAGCATTCAATACTTTGTTAAGAGAGAATGAATTGTGGTATGCAGCCTGAGGACCCCTTGGGAGGTCTGATGAGAGAAATACATCTCAGGCTAAGGTCATGGGATATGGCAAGAGATCAGAAAGGGAAAACTCACCAATCTAGGCAGCCGGTGTGTTGTGCATAGCAGTCCCGGCAGCTGGGCAAATGAAAAAAGCAGGCAGTCGTAAATCCAACAAAACTTGGTACAGGGTCCCAACTCAGAGTGCTGGGAGAGCCTGCTTCATCACCGCACCAATGTTGGTTTTAAATATGGCGCTTTTACTCTGTGAGGAAAGGTCACAAGGCACAACAAAACCCAGTATCAGAGCTTCATTAGGAGTGAGGGTGGGCAGAAGAGAGCGCGTCCAAGCCTGTGGAAGAGACACGTGAGGAGAAGGGAGGGAGGAGAGAGCAGAAGAGAGGAGAGGAGTCTGTGACTGGCTTTTGAAGGATTATCCTGCATATGCACATTCAGGCTTACAGAGCTATGCCACACATGCGCAGATTGCATGACCATGCCCCGCACATGATGTAATCACACAGCGCATGGATGACTTAAGACATAAGACCCCTTACTTAGCTACTGAATGCAACGTGTGGTCATGCAACTGGAGGAGTGGCAGGATCCTAATAGTTTCAGGTCATCATGTGATGGAGGAGAAGCTCATACTACAGCAGCCACATTGAGGGAGGTGCAAGCAAGCCTGTGCTGGTAGGCCTTCTCCTTCCTACCATTGAGACCTCAGTCAATAGGATGGCGTCCCTGGCATTGGGGGGGTCTTCCCCGGCATTCGGGAGGTCTTCCCCATTGCTTATGTCTCACAAATAGAGCAAGGAGCTTCTCAGTACAATCAAGTTGACCCTGAAACTTAACCATCATAGATAACCATGCCTTTCCTTTCCATTGCATGGACTCGGCTGTTCAGCTCCTTCATCTAAATAAAATGGTGTGCATACTCTGCACAAGTAAATAAAACCAATTGTTCCTCCTATTTTAACATTGTCCTACCAAAGAAGTCTTTTTTTATCTCTGAAGATGCACCTCCTCATTCCAAGTTCAGCTAACACAACCTTCCTCAAATAAACTTCTTTCAATTTTAGGCATAAAAGTGCCCTTGGGAAGGAAGATAGGTGTGGGAAAAATTAAGAACAGAGCTAGGATTTGAAATAGCTGATAGTAATTTTCTATTTGCAATGAGCATAAGACCCATAGATTTATAATAGGACATGGAACTCCAGCACACATTTCCCTGTACAACTGAAATCCCATAGACGTATATCAATGCCCCCCACCTCCTTCAGGTATGTTTCTCTCACTCTGGTTCACTCACCACCCACCCACGCTCCACTTAAGGAGTTCATGAACCCAGTGAATGGTATAGATTTCACTGTCCTCAAGTAAAGGCCCAATGCCCAGGCCCCATGGCCATGACCTCCATCTTTCTCTGGTCACATCTCCTCCAACCCTCCTAAAATATACTTGCATAGCTTTAGCTATACCTGGACACTCTGTCCAATTAATTATCGATTGATTGATTGATTGATTGATTGATTGTGCTTCGATTATGGGGATGGATGAGTGGCATGGCACATATACAGAAATCAGAGGACAACTCTGTGAAGTTGCTTCTCTCCTTCCACCCTTCCACAAGTTCCAAGGATGGGCCTCAAGTCTTCAGGCCTCATGGCAAGCATTTTTAACCTCTGGGCCATCTCATCACTTTCTCTCTCTCTTCATTCTTTGCCACCTCTGCCTCCAAAACTGAGTCTCTACCTGTGGTTGTTCCTGTCATCTCTATCCATTCCTCCATGGAACTGCATTTGCATCAGACCTTACACTTAGTAGACGGTGTTCAATAATTAATTGTTGTTGTATATCAGGTGTGGGTTCACATGGGTCTGTGGAAATAAGTACAGAGACACTCTAAGATGAAAATTTTTAGCCTTTCCAGCTGCAGGGGGATCAGTCTCTTTGGACTGATACACTTGTAGCTTAACAAAGGGCTTTTTAAATGTTTCCCAGTTTACACCTTTTAGCAAGTTAATTTTGATATCCCCAAACCTCTTATCAAAGCTTCCCAAAGGGACAATGCCAAATGCAAATTCTCAGTTAAGGAATACCATGGTTGTTCCCCAACCAAGTTTTGTATAGGCTTTGCACTTTTAAAAAACTCTCAGACAAGACTTCAAACAGAAAGTACTGGAGACAAAAGGTAGCAGTCACAAATAGCAGATCAAAGCTAGGTGCTGACACTGAAATCAAACCAGCTGCAGCTCTGCAGGAACTCTCAACAAATCACAAGAGGATAGAATTGAAGGAGGAGGAGAGAAGAGGAGAGAGGACAACAAGGATGTTAATCTTGGAATTTATGAGTCCCAGTACTCTTCTTGCCAGTCAAAGATGGCTATGGTTTGGCACAACCCATGTATCCCACACCATCTTCTTCCTTGTAGAAACTCTCACAGTGGACATTAGTTCTGTAGACAGAGTCACACTTTAGCTTCTTCACATCTCTCCTACCCCCAAACAGCTTTGGCTCTCAACAGTCTTCAATACAAATATCATTTCATTTAGTGTCATCACGAACATCACATGGCAACACTGTCTCCACCAGTTCTACCTAACATACACATGACTCACCCTCCCCAGTTTCAAATACCCAGGTCCCAGTTGTCAGTAAGGTTTAATGTCTCCAGGCCAGGGTTCATTTTCAGATCCTTTATGAATGAATAACTGTGAATGTGGATGATCAGATAGACCTCATGAAAATTAAACTCAGGACCAGTCACTGTCAGTCGCCCTTCCAGGGTTGAACTGCATCATATAGTCCCTCCAAACAAGGCAGTAATCATTAATGCTGGTAACATTTTGCATATGGTTTGCAGCATGTGGGCTACTGAATCCACACTTGTGGCAGAGGGCAAGAGCACCTTGAGAGTATTTGGCAAGAAGGAGCATTAACTAGCACAATCTGAGGCCAGGCTGAGAGAAGGAACTTGCCTCTCAGCAAGCAGGGTACAGAATGGAGCCTATGACATGTGACAGCTAGAACTCAGGGGCCATCCAGCCCCTTCACTTAGTAAATTCCTAGCCACTTATCTTAAAATGAGCAGGTTTATAGAACTGTGCACCCTGTGCCCCTTACTAGGTCCCTTTAGGGATGAAGAGGCAGTTCTCTCTACCTTATCCATGCTCCGACTCCAGTCTATGTGTGGGATGTAGAAAACTGAGAGATTGCTGTAGTTTGGTTGGCTAGCTGGCTGAACACAAGGCTTCTGAACTTCCAGGTTGGCAGATGCCATCTGAAACTGTGATATAGCCACATGTAATTTCTTCCCAAAGTCATTGGGTTTTGTGATTGGCCCCAAATGTTTCAGTTTATAAAGAGAAACATTGAAAAATAACAGTTTTTAAAGAATCTATGAATGTTGACCATGCTTTCCTGCTGTTAAGACACATGGCTGAGCGCTAGATGGGAAAGCATGACGTGAAAGCGTGAGTGCTGAACCCAAACCACGGCCTCTTTTCTCAAGCCAGTAGAGTCTGTGCTGCTTTTCACTATTAATCTGAATGGTCATGAAAGAGAGCCATGTGTCTTATGAAGCCCAAACTATTCATCTGGACTCTAAGAAAAGTTCCTTTCTTAGAGTTTACTTGAGGGAGATGACTTTTCATGCTCTAAGGAAGAGAAATATGTTGCTTTTCCCCACAAGTTCCTCAACTCCTTCCACATTAAAGCACAGGAGGGTTTCCACGTAGTACTGCTCTCATCATTACCACAACACAGCAGCCCTACAATATAACAATAATTTTGTAATCCTCAGATGGATTACAAAGTGCGTGTGTATTCCTAACAAAACTAAACATTATAACACTCAAATGTGTTCATCAGAACTATTACAAGGTTCAAAATAAAGATTAAATGTGCTTCTGAATATGAAGAATGGAAGAGTGCTAGACCCAGCAAACCTTGAATATTTTTGTTTTATTATCACAGTACGTACCCAGCAAAGGTCAAAGAACAGAAAGCTTTGTACTTTCCAATTATCATCTGCTTAACAAGGTGAATCGATACTTTATTTGCAACTCTAAAGAGTGCTCTAAACACTTGGAAGAATTAGACAATATTCTGGTTCTCAGCATTCACTGCTACTCTTGGACCATGCATTTCAACTCAGATTGGACAACATTTTCCCTCAGATGAAAATTCAAGAAGGCTGAGTTAGTTATTTTAATAAATCAGAAAGTACAAAGAGAAAAGGAAGCTTTCTTCGCTGTGGCCTGTGCTTGCGATCCCTTTCATGAAAAGAATTCCAAACGGGAACCTTTAGACAGGTGCAAACATGGCTGCTAAGGGCTGAGACTAGCAAACGAAGCCTGATTTAGTGTTAGAAGTCTGGTGCTAAGAAGGTGGCACTCATTATGGGCCCTCTTGGTCCTCAACAGTTCATGTGTGGATAGCCCATGTGCCTTGACTGTTGTGCCCAGATCGTGACCCAAAAGGAGAAATCTTAAGCCTTAGTTTTAGGGTGAAAGCATTTTGGTCTTATTTCTAAGATGGTTCATTTTGGTCTCACATCAACAAAGGGAGAATCAAGAATTTACTGCTATTCTCTGTGTCCCACCCTAACCACTCGAGTCTATGTATGGTGACAACTTTGGACTCCTTCATTCTCTGTGGTTTTGGGCTTCTTGCCTATGTTTGTGAGCTGTGAACACTCTGGGGAACTATAAAGTTGCTTAGCCTCAGCACCAGGATGCTCCTTTGCAATGAAGCAATGAGTTAACTCAGCCCTGCCACAGGAAGAGAGAATAGTAAGGGCTTTGTAACAGCCTTTAATTGATTCCACAAGAAGGCAATGCTGGTATTCTGCTCTCCACTTTTGTATATTTTTAAAGTTTTTTCACAGCAACATCTTTCAAAGTGCTGTGGATTTATTTGCTTGCTTCATTGTTTGTTTATTACTACCGGGGCAGTCCAGTTATAAATCAGCTGGTGACCAGATGGATGACCTCACAAGGTTTGGCTGGCCCAGGCAGGAAAAGGTTGTGCAGTCTTCTCCCCTGGGAGGAGGAGAGAGACGGGCCCATTCCCTATGCTGAGAAATCAAAGAATTAGAGCACTTGATTCAACTCCCTTGAGCCTCCTACATCTGGGGAATTAGGTGATCACTCCTATGAAGCAGTCTCTAGGGATTTCCAGAAAGCTAGTTTACATGACCACAAACAGAGTGACAGATTTTTTTCCACAATGTGTGGGACATTTGCAACCAAAACTGAAATTGCCAACGAGCAAGAAGGTGGGGGCAAGGAAGAACTGTGCAGCCGTTCTGAGCCTCTGGTGCACTCCGTGGTTCTGACTTCACATTTGGAATATGCTTTCTCTGCCTCCCTGGCTCACTCCTTCCAATTCGTATGTGCCAGGCACTGTGGGCTATAGAATTGATAAGCAAGATGGTAATATACTTGCCTAGAAGCGTCCTTTAACAAAAAACATAATAATTAAACGAACACAACAAACATGATTATAAACTGGATTACGTGCTGTGCAGAGGGTGTGGTACTTGATAAGGAAACACACCTGTGAAAAGAGCCAATTTACATTTCAAAGCTAGAAATGGCTCCTTCGTAGTCTACAAGCTACAAAATCAAGGGACCATTCAATTACACTTCCAAGCATCCCAGCCGTGTATTCACTATTTCCAAGAGAAAATATTTAAGTTACCATGACAGGCCTGCAACTCTGTGAGCCAGATTTTAAACTGCCATCATTTTAACTCCTAATATAAACCAGTTCCTGCACTGCTCATTACAGCTGCATGTAGATACAAATCTCAGGAAGATTACATAAGCACAGGTTACTTGGGATAAAAAGCAAAGGCTTACAGTGCTGTCCTTTTATTAGAAGCCATGGGAAGCCGTGAAAGAGGGTCAGGATTTGGAGCAAAGTTGGGACACGGGGAAAATAGCTACAGAAAACTCTCTTCATTGATTTCTCTTGCTGTAGCAATATGCCCAAAGCCTGTATACTCTATAAAAAAGTAGATTTGGCTTGGTTCGGTTCGGTTAGGTTTGGTTGGTTCGGTTCGGTTCGGTTCAGTTTGGTTTGGTTCGGTTTGGTTCTGTTCGGTTCGGTTCGGTTCGGTTCAGTTTGGTTCGGTTCGGTTCGGTTTGGTTTGGTTTGGTTTGGTTTGGTTCGGTTCGGTTCGGTTCGGTTTGGTTTGGTTTGGTTTGGTTCGGTTCGGTTCTGTTCGGTTCGGTTCTGTTCGGTTCGGTTCGGTTTGGTTCAGTTCG
The DNA here is from genome assembly GCF_049852395.1 of Peromyscus maniculatus bairdii. Lineage (NCBI taxonomy): Eukaryota > Metazoa > Chordata > Mammalia > Rodentia > Cricetidae > Peromyscus > Peromyscus maniculatus. The sequence continues at coordinate 38,165,746 of NC_134853.1, read as the reverse complement.
GTTAGGTTTGGTTCGGTTCGGTTCGGCTTGGTTCGGTTTGGTTCGGTTCGGTTCGGTTTGGTTTGGTTCGGTTCGGTTCGGTTTGGTTATGGGGTTCAAGAAGAACAAGGTGGCAGCACCTGCTCCTGAGCTGAACTAGCAGAGCATTCTTGAGTGACAGGTCCTGAGAGGAAAATGGTCAGGAGATGAGGAGCTAAAAACAAAAGATAAATAGGAAAGTTAGGGTTGGGATGGGGGTCTTGCACAAGTTATGTCTTATACCAAGCAAGCTCACTAAGAAGTACATCTTATTTACAGTTTTCCTGAAATGTCAGCAGAAACTATCATACAATGGGAAGAAGTCAGTGGGAAGCTAATCAAACAATGTTACACAAGGGGAACACAGGGTATGGAAAGGACAGGACAGACTGAGCATACACTGGACGTGGGGTTGATAACCATAGCAGGTGGGAAGAGAAGGGGTTCTCAGGATCTGAAGCCACAGTTCAGCCAAGGCTCTGGCCCGAGGCCATTACTGGCTCTGTCAAGCACGTTCCTGGTTTCAGTGAAGAAGCTCTGTTCCTTCTGGAAACATCAGGACCTCAGGAAAAGCAAAGGAGCAGCCCACCTTCAACAGCTGTCTTCTGGAGAAAGCTTCACGGCAGCTTGCATCACAATGACAGGAGTGTGTGTGTGTGTGTGTGTGTGTGTGTGTGTGTGTGTGTGTGTGCGCGCGCGCGTGCGCCAAAAGGCATTTGGAGAAGTACTAGACTCACAACAATCTGTTCTGGTGGGAAAGACCTGGCTCATCCCTAAGAAAGGGCATTAATCTGTTCATGAGGGTAGGGCTCCTCATCGTTTCCCCACCAGGCCCCACCTCTTAAAGTTTCCACCACATCACCAGCAACACACTTGGAACCAAGATTCAAATCATGAACTTTGAGGGTCAAACTATAATCAACCATTGCACAGATTTTTAGTAAATTTCATTTTTTATTTTAAGTTTTGAGAGCAATTCTGAGGTTAGGAATGGGCACATTAAAACTTACTTCACTAATAAAATCATTTATTTTTAGATAACTCAATTCCAAGTTATGTTCAATAACAGCCCAAACAGGAGAAGAGAATGATGGAAGTATAATCGAGGAAAGGGAGAAAAGATCAAGAGTCAGAAGGAAGGAAGACAAAGGCAGGCCCATGGGAAGAGGCATCCCAAGAAGCAAAGGGGAAGAGGGAAGAGACGCACAATTGCTGTCACTGACAGACAACACGAGCTCGTTGAATCATTAGTACTGAATACATACAACCATCTGAAAACTCTTCATGCAAAATAGACAAACCTTTTGAACAACTTGTGCCTTGGCTTACTAAACTCTATCTTCAGTATTAAAGACAAAAATTGGAGGCCCTCAAGCAGCCCTCTCTTGGCCTAGAGAGTTAAAACTAAAACACTTAGAATGCAGTATTTCCAAGGTTGTCACACCTTTATCACGACTCAAAGGCAAGGAGTATGCATCACCTTTCTATCAACTGTGTATCAATGATCTATCTGTCTTTGTATCTATCTCTGCCAACTTTGAATGATGGAGTTAACTGCCATTCCAATCTTATGATCATTTTGTTCAAAGTCAGAACGACTTTTAGACAACAATGTAACAAGAAGTGAAGCTCCTGGATTAGATGGGCACAGCCTGACTGAATGCTGAGGAGTGCATCAGAACACATGGATTTGGGTGGCTTTGCAATGTGGCATTTCACTCAAGCTGCACATAAACCCTCTTCTTAGAACTGCAGTAGCCTACCTGATTTGTGTTCTCTTTCATTCTGAGAATAAACTAAATGAACAGCAGGGAGGATGAAGCGGGGAGTCGTATTCTTTCCAAGAGAAAGCAAAGGTTGTTACCAAAGAGCCAGGCTGCTTCCAGGTGAGGTCTCAGATAAACAGACATGGCTCCAGAGCTCAAAAAGGAGTGTGGTCAGGACAGTGTTAGGTTTGAGGATATGGAATGACTCAGGCCGGGAAAGGGAAAAGCCTGGGACTGCTTCCCAGCTCAAGACCAGCAGAAAAAATGGAAAGACAAAGGGAACAGGAAGCACATCTGAAATAGAGAAGTGACAATCCAGTGAGTGGTATTTCTTAAGATGATAGAGGCCCAGGAAAGGAGCTGGTAGACAGATGGATAGGAGAATAGAATGCAGAGGAAAATTATATAAACAACAACAGCTCTTCTTGAGAAAGCAAGAGTTAGCTTTGAGGTAGATTAAGGTGGGGAGATTAAACGGTTTAACCTGTTAAAAGTAAGGCTCAATTTCTTCTCTACAAAATGAGATAAATCATGGTTAGGTAAGCTCAGGAGTCTTATATCTATCTTAACACATTAAGGAATAATGTAAACCCCTTAACTTTCCTCTGGCCATTTTCACTATTAGAATAAAGTTTTTATAAGAGATATGTGTCATTCATTACTTTGACGTGAAACACAGACAGAGTGTAGAAAGAATCTTTATAGTTTAGTATCGAATGTGGAAAAACTGTATTGTTCTATGTCATTTATGTATTCCTGACTGGAATGTTTAACTCAAATGCAATCACAATGGAAGAAAAATAAACTTCAAATGAGGAATACTACTTTCCTTTTTTGAGGCACTGTGATATTCAGGATATACCAGTGTCATGATAAGGCAAAGAAAACCTGGTGAAACATTCCATACTAAAGAAAACTAAATCGAGGGAGCTACTGAGTATAAAACCTTATCCTAGATTCAACCAAGAGTGGACATCGTTTGACAAAAGTAGAAAACTCATTGTAGGTGAGTATAATGTGTTGTATTGATGTGAAGTTGGCTGAAGGTGATGGCTTTACTGTGATTATGGAAGAAAATATCCCTACTGTAGTAAGTATGAATTGATGTACTTTAGGGTAAGGGGCCATACAATCCACAGAATCTATGGATGGGATGCACATGGGTTTAGGCAGAAGTTTCTTTCATGCCAGAAACTCCCAAATACCCAGCAGATGCTTCCCAAATTACCACACAGAGGTTTATATTAATTATAAATGCTCAGCCAGTAGCTCAGGCTTATTACTAACTAGCTCTTACACTTAAATTAACCCATAATTCTTTTCTATGTTTAGCCAATGTGGCTTGGTACCTTTTCTCAGTATGACATTCTCATCTTGCTTCACCTGCATCTGCTGGTGACTCCCAACTCTGCTCTTCTCCTTCCCATCATCCTTAACTTGGTCATCCTGCCTATACTTCCTGCCTGACTACTGGTCAATCAGCATTTTATTAAACCAATTCAAGTGACAAATCTTTACAGTGTACAAGAGAATTATTCCTCAGAAGAAGAAAATCTACTTTAGCATTGCAAAGAACCAAGCTGATGTTATTTTCATAAAGAATATATACTCTAAGCACTCCATGGTGGGTGTGAATTTTTAACTGATCTATTATAATTTATAAGAAATGAACCTGGGCTATTGACAGCAGAGCTAGAAAAAGAAATTAACACTAGGGAGCTTAAGTCTAAAATGGTCTTGAACTTCTGATTAGATCTGTATTTGTCTTGTCTTGTAATAGTTTACTACTAAATGAAAAAATGTGCAATATATTTATGCATACACATCTATGCATATATACATACATGCATGCATACATACATATGAATGTAACAATGAAAAGAGCTATCAACTTGAGAGTGGGGGAGTCATGAGAAGGGCTCAAAGGATGGTAGCTGGGAGGTGATGGAGGGAAGAAAGAAAGTGATTTAGTTCTATTTCAATTAAAAACACATTTTTTTGAAACAAAATTAATCAATAGGAAAAACTGAAAAAGAGAAACCCACTCATGGCTAAAAGAGTCAAGATTGACATGAACTTCTCTCCAGCATAGAGCCTCTTAACTGTAAGTCATGTATGCAGAAATCAAGGCAAGTCAAAGTGTCCTTTTTGTACTTCCAGCCTGTCCCCCTCAATTCCCAGTGTGTCACACGGGTAGAACTGCTCATAAAGATTACAGGGAACTTTGGAAGCAATTAATTTTCTATTCCTTTCCATTGGCAACAGGTAACTTTATGATGTTCTGTGCTTCAGTTATAAGTTGAGACTTTATCTAAAAAATTGAGAACTGAAAGTATTTCAAATTTTGAATTATGGTGCAGGAATTCAGAATACTTGTTTAGATACATTTATACATTCTTAAATATGAGATTCAAGTCAAACATAAATTCATTCATTTTGTATATACCTTGCAACAGGCTCTAAAAGTCACCTTACCTAGTATTTTTAGTGCAACTGCTCTTTGACTGGGATCCATTCCATGAGGCCAGGTAGGAAGCTTTCTGCCTGGCTGTGTCATGTAAGCACACCAAATCTTTGGGATTTTGGAGCTTTAGGGTTTTTTACTTTTTGGATTAAGAATGTCCAACACACTTCCAAGCATTAGAAAACAGACAAGTAACAACTTCCCTGGTCAGATCCAAGGTGTCTTTGGTCTGCAGGAGCCTGGCCATAAGCTATTGTCTTTCCCAGATGTTCTGCGCTTGAGTACTTTCTAAAGGGAGCTAGCATGTGGAAAGAGCACAGCACAGCAGCAGCTCAGGCGCTACCTTAAAAGTATACAGTGTTGGAGCAGCAGCGTGGAGAAGCAAAAGTCCGACCCCTGGAAGGGCCGTTAAACCCCCCCCTCCCCCCCCCCCCCCCCCCCGCACTGCTGCATCCCCAAGTTCATGCCCCAAAGAAAGGCCAAAGGGGACGCTAAAGGAGATAAAGCCAAGGTGGAGGATGAGCCACAGAAGATCTGCAAGGTTGTCTGCTAAACCTGCTCTTCCAAAGCCAGAGCCCAAGCCTAACAAGGCCCCTGCAAAGAAGGGGGAGGAGGTACCCAAGAGGAAGAAGGGGAAAGTTGATGCTGGTTAAGGATGCGAATAATCTTGCAGAAAATGGAGACGCCAAAACAGACTGATGGTGCTGGAGATGCCAAGTGAAATGTGTGTATTTTTGATAACTGTGTACTTCTGGTGACTGCACAGTTTGAAATACTATTTTTTATCAAGTTTTATAAAAATGCAGAATTTTGTTTTACTTTTTTTAAAAGCTATGTTGTTAGCACACAGAACACTTGATTGTTTTAGTGGGGAAGAACCATGTGTCACTAACAAAATGTCTCCCAAGCTGGAAAGCATCATTCCCTGATAATTTTGAAAGACTCCTCTTGGCTCTCAGGAGAGACATCCTGGTGTTGACATATGTGACCACTGTGGCACAAAATGCCTTGTGTGGGGAAACTCTAATTTCATTTCTGTGTCTTCCTTCCCTGTACCATCAACATAGACTTAACTCCCTTCAAGTCAGACACCTGTTGGAATATAACCCCTAGAACTGGTTTTGTGGGTCTGTTGGGCAATATGGACTTTGCAGTGGTATCATTGAGTGTCCTCAAAAGAGCAGCGGTTCCTTTTATAAAAGATTGTGGACCTTCAGATTGATAATTCTGCCATCTTCATTTCATTTCCTGAAAGTCAGGGTCGACTTGAGAAAAGTTGTTAAAAAACATCCTCAGTGTGAACTGTCAGCCCTTGCTCTAAGCTCTCCCCCTTTTCAAAGCATCAAATGAAAACTCATCGGGTTTTATAGTGGCTTTTTGATTTTGGTGGTCTATACAAGAGGGGAGTTTGGAAACTGTATACTGTTAATGGTTGTCTTCCCATGTCTTACCTGAAAAACCATGATTGTTTATGGAAAGTATCTTTAATAAAGCTTGATACAGTTTGGCTTGGGAAAAAATATAGAGAGTGCAATTTATTCAAGAGGCTGCTTGCAGCAAATAGTCATCCCAGGGCTCAGGAATGAGGCAGGAGGATTGGAGCTTGGGGCTAGCCTATGTGGAACCATCTCAAGCAAAAGGGTGATGCAGGCTGTAATTCTGCAAATGGTACAGATGAAGAGAGAAGAGCAGCTCCTAGACTGGGCAGTACAGATGCTGAGATTAAAAGGGCACGACCTTTGTTCTTTGATCACAAACTCATCATAAGAATATTGGTCACATATATGAGCTTGTCATCTTTTGTTTCCATCCTTTCACTTTCTCCGGTTTGTTGTTTGTTTTTGTTTGTTTGTTTTGGGTTTTTCTTTCTTCTCTTTTTCATTCCTGAATTTTCTGTAATTGATGTTTTCCAATGCACAGTAATGGAATTATCATAAACTCCTTTGTGTGGTGACCTCTGACCATTCATAGCTGAGTAAGACTTTTAGTAATTAGCAATGTGTATATTGGCTAGAAAAAAAAAAAAAAACTTGAAGGTCCCAGTGCCCATAAAACCAAAGGATTTCTGCTTGATTCACTGGGGGAAGGGTGAGAAGTGACTGCTGGCAACTACATTTTATAAATATTTGGGGGCATTCAAAGAGGATTGGTAAGAAGTGATTGCTGGAGTTCAGTGTTTGATTTTGTTTGTTTGTTTGTTTGTTTGTTTTCCCAACCAGTTTTATTCTTTTCCATCGTAGCTGCTTTTTTAAAATTCATTTCTCATGAGTGGGAGAAAGTAAGGTTTCTTCAATAAAAGTATTTTTTTAAAGAAAAGTACCAATTCTGTATACCTTCTATTGTTCCCAAAGAAGAAGAAAAACCAGGTACAACCCATCTATGATTCGTGCCAGGCCTGTCAAGGGAACTTTCCAAGCCACGAGACCTTCTTAGTCTTGGAAAAAATTTGTCATTGCTCCTGAAGCAAGCCAGCTGCCACACAGACTGACGAAACACAATTCTCCAAAAGAGGTCTCTCCTGAGAGGCTCCATGATTTTAGGTTAAGAGTGTCCACATCTGGACCATGCACATGCACTTTGAGACACAGTGGACAATGCCAGAGTGTAGGAAATCAATGGAAAGATCTTGCTTTCTGAGAGAGTACTAGCTAAGTGGAGCCGATGATAAAATCATGAAAGTCATTTCTGCACAATTTTTAATTTATGAAAAGCAAAGAGTGAAATGACAGTGAGCAGACATTTCTTCCTTCAAGGATGAGGCAGTAAGCAGGTGCAAAATCTGCAGGGAAAATGCTGGGTGACATTCAGAGGAACAGCACACCAGGTGTCACCAGGAATAAGAGCAAACTTGTTTCATGGACTCTGGTCCTTATCGTAAAGAAGGAGTAAGCTACCTTTGGAAATGAGCTACATCATTCTTGCTTGAAAGCAAAAAAGGAAAGCATCTGCTAGTCCATCTGGTTTCTTTCATTACTGTCCCCTTTAAACACAGAATGACTCTCCAAGCTGACAAAGATTAACACTTTTAAACAAGGACACTGGTTTCAAAAGCAAGCAACACATATGAAGGTAACACTTTTTTAAGTTGAAGCAAGAGCATGTGGCTGTTTCCCCCACTAAATAAAGCAGGGTCCTTGGTCGACTTACACGAGCACACTGAAAGCTAGTCCCACCACATGTCCCTGTCTCAGAGCTTGTGCTGGCTTTGAGGTTCCATTAACTCAGGCCTTTTCAGAACTTAGTCCCTTCATGGAGGACAGTTTCTAGGATTTCCTTATGGCTGTTTAATCCAGTTAAAACTCAAAGACATTCATAGCCTCTGATGAAGTCTAGCTAGCCTGTCCCAAGCCACCAGGCCCATGTGACTTGTCTTCCTATACCATTACTGCCTCTCACTTTTGACAGATGTCTTCCTGTTTGCCTTTGTAGGTTTCACAGCAGCAGCCTCCCTTGTGTCCTTGGCGTGGGCCCTAGCCTCCTACCAGAAGGCTCTTCGGGACTCCCGAGATGACAAAAAGCCTATCAGCTACATGGCCGTCATCATCCAGTTCTGTTGGCACTTCTTCACCATCGCTGCCAGAGTCATCACGTTCGCCCTCTTTGCTTCAGTTTTCCAGCTGTATTTTGGGATATTCATTGTCCTCCACTGGTGCATCATGACCTTCTGGATTGTCCACTGTGAGACAGAATTCTGTATCACCAAATGGGAAGAGATTGTATTCGACATGGTGGTGGGAATCATCTACATCTTCAGCTGGTTCAATGTCAAGGAAGGCAGGACACGCTGCAGGCTGTTCATTTACTATTTTGTAATCCTTTTGGAAAACACAGCTTTGAGTGCACTCTGGTACCTCTACAAAGCTCCCCAGATTGCGGATGCATTTGCCATCCCAGCACTGTGCGTGGTTTTCAGCAGCTTTTTAACAGGCGTTGTTTTTATGCTGATGTACTATGCCTTCTTCCATCCCAATGGGCCCAGATTTGGGCAGTCACCAAGTTGTGCTTGTGATGACCCTGCTACTGCCTTCTCTCTGCCTCCAGAAGTGGCCACAAGTACACTACGGTCTATCTCCAACAACCGCAGTGTTGCCAGTGACCGTGATCAGAAATTTGCAGAGAGGGATGGATGTGTCCCTGTCTTTCAGGTGAGACCAACTGCACCACCCACCCCATCATCTCGACCACCACGGATTGAAGAATCGGTCATTAAAATTGACCTGTTCAGGAATAGATATCCAGCGTGGGAGAGACATGTGTTGGACCGAAGCCTGAGAAAGGCCATATTAGCCTTTGAATGTTCCCCATCTCCTCCAAGGCTGCAGTACAAAGACGATGCCCTTATTCAGGAGAGGCTGGAGTACGAAACCACTTTATAAAACAGAAGAAGCCACAATGTCCATATGAAGAGATGACAGCAGGGCTGTGGCAATAATGACACTTAATATAAGAGTAGGGCAATGAGCTATATGTTCTTAGTCCCAACATTGTCATGGTATGGTTTGATCTTCCATTAGCTGACCGCCTGCTGCTGGTGTCTATTCAAGCCAGCAGTGCTGAGAGTCTCTTACTCCACCTAAAGGGGCAATGCCAGCTTAGTATGACTGTTGTTACCAAACTCCTCCAGCCCAGGCTTGGAGCACATTCACCGGAGGGTACCATTATTATAAAAAAAAAAAATTGTTGCCTCTAATCATTAAGGTATTTTGATGGAGTTTACTGATTTTTGCATAAATACGTTCATACACACACACACACACACACCACCACCACCACCACCACCACCACCACCACCACCACCACCACCTCCACCCCTCTATCTAAAGAGTTGAGGTGGGCCTAGAAAGACAACCCAGTAGTTAAGAGCACTAACTGCTCTTCCAAAGGCCCAGGTTTGATTCTCAGCACCCACTTGGTAGCTCACAACTACCTGCAACTCCAGGACCAGGTGATCCAATGCCCATTTCTGGCCTCCTCAGTCACTGCACACACATGGTGCACAGACATGTATGCAGGCAAAACACCCATACACATAAAACAAAAATGAATCTCAAAAAAGAGCTTAGGTGATTTCCTTGATGCAAAACTCAAAACAGACTCCAGAAAGAAAGCAATAGTGCTTAGGAAAATTTCATAACCCATTTTCTCATTTGGAAACCAGTAGTATATGTGGTGAAGCCTGTGCAGTGGATAGCAAATAGACAGCAAATTCAAGTGTTTACATGTGTACTAGCATTGACTGAACGATTCTTTTTCTATACATTTCAGGATTTGTTTTTTACTTTAGGTTTTGCAGTTGAGAATATCCTTTATGACAGAAATCCTATGCAGCACATGTATGGCTTTGGATGAGACCAAGGAGCTCAATATCCGTGATGTAAATTAAATGATAATCATGATTCAGTATTCAATTGCAAAAATACAATTTATATGCAAAGAGCAGTTGGGGGAGGGACAAAATGAGAGTCAGCTTCTAAGGTGTGTGTGGTTCATATTGGAATGCACCCACAGAGCCACAGGAGAGGGAGAGGCTGTTTCCAGGTGCAGAATGAGCATAGTGAGCAGGTGTGATTCTGGAAACCATATGCCACATCTTTCTAGTGCCAAACTTTGTCCAATCACAGAACTGATATGGAATCCCCGAAAGCAGAGAATAAGTGGTATCCCAAAGCAGACAAGAGAAGAATGATCAGGTTGTCCGCTGTGTACAGACTTACCTTCTGCCATCCAAGGTCAAAGTGATGTGTCTCCTAGAGACTTTGGGACACCTTTTAACAAGAGGGAGCATACAGATGCAATGTGTATGCTCTAAGGAAACTGCCTGGACTGCTTGAGGGCTTACCACTCCATCAGCTAAGATTTGTATTCAAATCATCTGTAAAGTCGCTCTCTTTCAACAAGCTTCTGAGTTTAAATACCTCCGTACAGCAAGTAAACATTCCCGCTTTCTGTTCTCAGTGTCCTTGGTCATGGTGCTTTTTGTTGCATTAAAAGTGCCGGTCAAACTTTGATAGTATTTTTTTATAGTTGGTGCAGAGTGGAATAACTCATGGATTATTTCAATATTTTTGTAATAAAAATATAGGGTGTACATATAGGCATTGTTGCTTTTTTTTATAGACTTGGAATTGTTTAAAATACATTAAATGTCATATTCACTTGGGATATCAGAATCCAGTCTACAAATCCATCAGCCTGCCTCAGCAGATTGAAAACACTTGTCCCTGGAGAGATTACCTTACTTTTTGCCATTTGGCGGCCCAGCAACCTGACCAGGGTGCTATGAGAGCATCAAGTAAAGAGGGAAGTGGCCTAGCTAGAAAGGGCTTGTGAAGACTGATCAGTGTCTCCCAGGAAATCCAAGATGTGAGTGATTTCTTTCATCTATCCATTAGAACAACCTGACCACAGTGGAAGATGTCTTAAACTTCCTTCCCTGGTTTTATACTAACCCAGCTGATATATTAAAGATCAGTCAAGTCACAAAAAAAGAGAAGGAAGAAAGTCAGTTTCATTTAAATATTCACTCAAAATAGTCAAGTTCTAGAGCCACCACCCATAATGGATGCGTCATCCAAAGACTGTGGTCCCCAAAGTGACATCCACAGGAGGGGACAGAGGGCTCAACCTAGGACTTCTTTTGGTACAAAGCCCCAAAGCAATTTTTTAAGACAGACGATTTTTATCAGACATATTTCCTAATACTCAATGATTTGATCTTTCAAGCAAGATTTCCACTACAATACACTAATCTTCTGTTGGAATGAAGAAATACTACCTTGCTACCAGTAAAGCTTCAGGAAGACACGGCTTCTCAGCAAATGGTGAACACATCCCATTCCAGTATAGAAGGAAATCACAACAATTTGGACAGATACTTTGCTGGTGTGCAGAACCATGAGCTATTAACTTCATTAGTTCTAAGACAACTTTTAACTGATGAGCTTTGGAGACTGACTTTCCCAGGTGGTCTGCAGCTCTGATTCTGTGAGTGAATAACAGTTAACCTCGTAATAGTGTCCAATCAAACAAGCCAAAAGGAGCATCCACTCTTTGATCACGTAAGTTCTAAGTTACTTTTCAACTTGATCTCACATGTAACATGCTAAGGGTTAAAACAGCTGAGATATAAATAGAAGATAATGTTCTATACTTTGTCTTGATGGTAACATAGGTACTCATACAGATGTAAAAAGCTTGACTTTCCAGTTATCTCCCAAATACTGTAAATATTCTTGGATCTGACTTATGCGAAGATCATGATGTTTCAGTGAATGATGAATTCTTATTAAGGAAATGAGTGACCTACCATGTTACAGTTGTGACTCTCAAATGTAAGAAAAGCAAGCAGCAATCATAAAATCACCCTTTGCTGTTCTGATTCAGAATGCACACACTGTCAGCAGAATGCTGTAGAACATAAACACAGGCTCCAGAGTTAAGAGGCAGGATTCAACGAGGCATCATCAATGCACAAATGAACAATTTTAATTCTTCCTAAAAGTTTATTTTCATCTGACATGAAGCTCTGCACAGAGTAGCTGGAAAATAATCAAAAAGGGTTAGCAATGGCTGGCATCCAAATGGAAATGAGGGACTCTATCTTGGGCTGAGATTGCCTGGGCCTGATCCACTTTGAATCACTTAAAAGGATGATCTTACTATCTTCTGGTAGTCATTGTGTGGGATGGTGATGTTTTCTAAAGAGAAAAAAACCTCTCCAGTTAGTATTTCTGAATTATCCCAACTTAAAGAACACACAGACATACATCTTAACCATGCTGAGACTTCATTTGTGTGGAAGAAAAGCAGTTTTCCATGCTTATCAAAGTCTGATTTCCAAGAAATTATGTCCTGTACCTTCCCTACATACTAACATTATCCTGCTTAACTGTATCTTGTCCACTTCAGCAACTGCTTTTCAGACACTCTGTGACAATTCATTTGTGATGAATACTAACACAACAGATGAAATAAACTCCCTTACCAAGATTTTAAGATTCTATAACTCGTGTTAGCAACAGACAATTTACACAGATCTTCTGAAGATAATTGTAATCCAAGGATACAGTTAAATGTAAAATGGTGACTCCCTAGGCACACAGTTTACTTCATGCACTAGTGAAATGATGTGGACTGACAATATGTTTTAGCAGGCCAAGGTGCCACTAATCCCGAACTCCTGATAGCGTGAGTTCAGTCCCCAGAACCCACATAGTAGAAGGGAGAACTAACTCTGTTGAGTTGTCCCCTGACCTCCACATACATGACATGGCATGTGATTGCCCACACATATATACATTAAGAAGACAGACGGACAGATAGATGATAGCTTTTTGGAGTTTTGTGCCTTTAAATTGCCTCAATAGCAAAGCTACTCAGTGCACAAAGATGCAAACATGGCCTGAGTTTGAACCCTGAAATCCATGTAATGTCAAAAGGAGAGAACCAACTCTACAAAGCTGTCCTTTGACATCCACTTCACACCATGACATACGTCCTTACACACACACACACACACACACACACACACACACATACATACACACACACACACGAGATATACACAGACACAGACAGGCAGACAGACACTCGTATTAGTATATATACACAAATACAGACACAAATTTAGAAATTCATGGAAATAGCTTAAATCTCCATGACTTTTTGAAATCATTTATAGGTATGTTGATAACATATAGATGACAAGGATAAAGTACATTTTGTTCTTTAATGCACTGGAAGTGGTACATATTGACATGTGACCTTTTAGACAAGAGCCCTCTATTTATTCCTTGTTTAAAATGAACTGTCTTTACAGTCCAGGCCTATATGACATCCAATTCCTTGTTTCTTGACTTGAGTGAACTTTATCCTCCTTAAGCAACTCATTCTTTAAGTGGCTTAATAGAGCGGTTTTGTGTCACTTCGAAGTTCCTGGAACGCATTGGACTAAGCCAGAGAAAACCCTTATGTCCACACAGAGTTGAGTAAGGTGATGCAGTCACTTTCAAATGCACCCGATGCTACTAGGTGGAAGCGAGTGATGACACAATGTTTAGACAAGAATCCAGAGAACTTCTTCTAATGAACCACCTTCTAGACTAAATATGTGCTCCTTTGCATTCACCACATATCTTTGCCGTTAGCCATGACTGTTTCTATATAAAGCTTTGATTAGATGCCTGCATTTTTATGTTTCCAAGGAGAATTCCTTAAAGCCTCTTTTAAAATAGTTCCAACTGTCTTTCAGAATCTGACTGTGGGGATTCGGGGGAGGCAGAGGCTGACAACGCAGCAGGACTGAGGTGGACCTTATCATAAGCTTAGTGATGGACACAGATCATTTTCCATCCCTTTGACTAGTAGTCCAGCGTCACTTTTGAAAACAAAGTTGTCGCCTCTGCCAGCTTTGACTCATGACAGCCCTCTGCTACCCAACATTTGATGCTTCTACATGATTAGGAACAGGTGATTTCACTTTAGTCCCCATTTCTGAGTCTATTTCCCCAACCTGTACCCAGATGGGAGATAATCTAAACACCAGGTAACATCCTTTCACCCCTCTCAGACACCTGAAGTCGCGTAAGTAACGACAAAGCTTTCTGGCGATAGGACTTTTCCAGTTGCTCTCCTGAAAATAGGCCCATTGCAAGATTCTTGTGATGGACAGCCTCAACAGGATCATTACCCATTCGAAAGTAAAACTGCAGCATGTGGGTGGAATTGGATAAAAATGTAATGAGTCATTTAATTTTGCTAATTGTAGCAATTAGGCTAGCTCACAAGCAGCTACAACAGCAGAGAGCCAAATGGAAGAAGTGGCATGCAGCCATGTGCCGACAGAAATGAGGAGCTCAGAAACTCTCCGGAGGGTGGTCAAAGCATTAGATAAACGTACCATCTACCTGAACTTTTCCCTAGACTCCATGAAGAAGTAATGGTTAGACTCTCATTTATTGCATGTAGTAAGCATGCCCAGAAGTGCCAGACTTAGCAAAGTGGGTGGCCTAGGCTTTGCTGCTCAAGGATGCTGGTTGTCTCTGACTTGCCTCATCATTTGGTTCCAATGTTTGCATATTATACTGACATAACACAAACACCGAAGCAAACTAAGTTGAGTGTGCTTTGGTTATTTTGTTTGCATGTAGATTTCCTTGCTGTTTGATTCCCATGTCAGATAGAGTATCATTATTAAGAATGTACAATATGCTAGTGCTGTGCTGAAGACCTTTACCTCTGGGATTCCATTTACTCCTCGTAACCACCGGTGAGTGACATCATTTTCAGATGCCACAGCTTCAGCCCAGTGATGGTAAGTGGCTTGCCAAAGGCACCACAGCTAGGTTAGGGAACCATGGAAATAAAAGTTGGTCCCAGCTTCTACCAAGTGAAAGATTTCTAAGAATTGTGGTGACTTCACCATGCCTATTTTTGATTCAACAAGTCAAATGGAAAACCAGACTCATGTCCCAATTTTTTCCAGGGACATTTCATAAAACTCAGGTATGTTGTCTACCAAAACGAAAATCTAAGAGAACCGTCAATGGTGAGATATGGAAGTCTCTATCATATAAACCTGAATATTACTTCAACTCTAACTCATTGTGTGTAGATTAGTGTTGTTTTCCCATTTAGGCAGTAGTGTGTAAACTATAAAGTCTCCCTGAGGCTTCTTTTTTTGTAGTCTATCTACGCCTCACATGTTTATCCAACTAGGCAGACTGAAAAATAACTTGTCAAAACTGCTTAGTGAAAAAGACTTTGAAATGACTTATTTTCATACTATAAGGTCATTCATTTCCATTGCCTTATTTTTTACAAAATTTTGTTTAATATTTTATGCCACAGAACTTTAAGGGGATTTTTTAAAGCATTAGAAACATTATCTTAAATTGAAGAATTATATTCAAAGGATATACCAAGTGTTCATGAAATATTTACTGAATTCTAAAGCATGTTCAAAGGCAGAGTGCTAACCCACCCATCTTAGCCAGTGCATAAGAACATGCATTACATAGGAACTGTGTGTGTGTTGCTTGAATAGATGCTGAAAAAGTAGCAGATAATGAACCAAACAGTTTCCCAACTCTGCTATGGTTTTTTAAAATCTAGCCAATGTTCAGTTTCAGTGGCAAATCCCAAGCAACATCTTACCTCCCTGCTTTAAGTTAAGCAGGTTTTGAAGAAATTGTTAAATCAGAGGTCAGTAATTTTAATAGAATAATAAAGGAACTCCCCATTATTTTATAGATAAAACAACTGAGGTGAAGCGAGTTTTGTAATCAGTGTCACATAGTCAACCCTTATTGATTCCCTTGATCCTTGTGACTGCAGCCACTAGATCATAAACAGGCATAAAACAGCCATTTTTCCTAGCAACTCACAAAGATTCTTAGCTGTTTAGCTGATTCGCCAGGCTTCATCTCTAAACCTGTTCTGTTGTAGCACGCTGACATTTCTCTTATCACCATCTATACTTAATTCTACATTAAAACAGTAAAGAAATATGAACTTTTCTAGGGCTTTCCTATGACTCTAGAAATAACACAGTGACAAACATGAGGTGACTACATAATACGACCCTGCATGAGGACTAATATGGGAGTGAGGGGAACAGAGATGCTGTATCCTGACCACAGAGGTTCAAGCCACCATCATTATACTCAACCTTGGTTATCACTTTTTAGACATTTAGACACACAACGGAAGCATATAGTTACTGATGAGATGCTCGCAGAACAAAGATCTCATTTAATATCATATTAGTTAATTAATTAAAATAATAAGCAAATATTAGCAGCATGGTACAACACAAAGTTTTCTTTTGTGCTGTTACTGAAGCCTGCCACCTACTCTGCTATTAGAATGTCAGAAAAAGTGAGGGTTTATGTTTTTATTATACTTCTATATACCAAATTAAACCAGTTTGCCCTTTCCTTTCTCTACTGCTTAATTTGCATTAAAATGGAATTAATCAAATTCTTACCTCAATTGTTGCAAATAGGAACAATTGGAGATGTTGTGTTTAAGGTAATTTAATTTAACTATTGTAGTGGCATTCTGGCATAGAGTTGGATCCAATCAACACTTTTAATTATTTCAAATTAGTTCATTATCAGTATGTTCTAAGATACTCTTAAGTGTGTTGAAAATATATTTTGAGTTTCGATCATTGTAAGAAATTCCTATTTTTAATACAAACCAGCAAAGTGTCTTAACATACATGTACACTGCAATCCATTGTGGCTAGAAAGCTAGTGCTTGAGTTGAGTGTGTTGAGCACCAGGAAGTTCACACAGCAATTAAACATTGACCTATAGCTTTCTATAGAGGCCCCATGATTTTTTATTCTACTCAAAAAACAGAAAAAAATGGGTCACCATCCTGTAACCAGAGGACACTAGCCACCCGGTGAAAGAATTGTCATTTTAGAACTTGCTTTCAAAACACAAAAATACTCAACTTCCCTTGCAAAGTCTTTGAATGTGTTGTGCATAATAAGGGAGTAGGTTTCTGAAGTCAGCTCCAAAGGCTTGGGGAGAAACATTTTCCTTGGTCTGAAAGTCAGGAGCTATGTGAAAAGAGAACTGAGGAGTGGAGTGAGCCACGACCTGCAGACATAACCCAAGCTGTCACAGCTCAGACTGCTCATGCTTTGGTCCCCTTCTTCTTTTGCAGAAACACCTTGGAACCTGTCAAGTTTTACTGGAGATGAATTGCAGTTTATTAATCCAACAGACACTTTAATCTTGCAAATTCTTGACTTGTAATATTGTAATCAAGCTACTGGAAGAGAACATGAATCAGTTAATGGAAAAGGAGCACTTGGTTCAGTACTGTGCCCTGATGTGTCCAAGCTTGAAGAGACAGGCCTCTGAGAAGTAGAGCTAAGGAAATTGTTCTACCTGGTCCCTCAACATGAATGCCATCAGTGTTCATGGTATCCATCCTCTTTCTTTATCTTTTCTAGTAAGAACTGCTTTTAGAACATTAGCCAATGAATTCCTGGGGGCTTGTATAGCTCAGAGAAATGGGTATGGGTCAAAGGGACTTGCTTCAAGTGGATTGAAACCCACTTGTTTGGAAATGAAAAGAGTCTGTCATCTTTTAATAACTGATCTATCTTGAATACCATCACTGCTTTTAATTTATCCCATTGTCAGCATGATAATAGCCAATGTGTAAAACTTCCATTGATAATTCAGTTTCAAGGGTGTAGTTATAGAGTGATTTGATGCCTGCTTTCCTAAGTGGTAACACTACCAGTCTCAAACCAATATCCATTTCAACAAGGAACCAACTAGCCTATGGCTTCTCAGATCACATCAAATCTTGGTTATGACCTTAAAGATGACCAACTAAATGGCCTTAATGCCTACATTTTCATTTATAAGAAAACAGGTGGACTGAGAAATTACAACCATGATTCCTTCCCTTTCTTTTTTTCAAATAAAGGTGAAAATTAAGTTGTCAGAGTTCAGATATAGTTATAGAGTATTCAAGAGTCTGATGTGCGTGTGGCCTTGTTAAACTTTCTATCTACTCTTTTGGCATCCATTTTAGAAGTTAGATCTAAATAAAAGGGTGAAAGTCATCAAGTATATCCAATAAGCACTCTGGAAAAAGATGGAGAAGGAGGAGGAGGAGAACAAGAAGAAGAAGGAGGAGGAGAAGGAGAAGGAGGAGAACAAGAAGAAGGAGGAGGAGGAGGAGGAGGAGGAGGAGGAGGAGGAGGAGGAGGAGGAGGAGGAGGAGAAGGAGAAGGAGAAGGAGAAGGAGAAATTGCTGTGTCTCCACACAAGCATCTCAGTGACTCTATCAGGATGTTCCCAGAGCTTCTGAGTACACTCCTGGGAATCCATGCTGGTACCCACGCAAGTCTTTTTCTAGAACGATCTCTGGGTGTAACCACTAAAACTGAATGACAGTCAGAAAGGTATTCTCCTACCCTGTGACTTACCCTCACCTGTCAGACAACCAGAACTAACAAGCTGAAAAATCCTCATTTCCTGAACCTACACCCCCCTGTGTAATGTACAATGAGTTGGTTAACTGTAGGGACACAGGAACAATAACAGTCCTCTCTAACAAGGCTCGGGAGTAAGTGTGACCATAAGAGTGTTGAGTACCAGGACAGAAGATTTCTACCAATGTAGAAGCCCAAGAAAACCTGTCCATCACTTGTCAGGAACACTTCTCTTTTTACAAGGTAGGCACATGAACTAATCTCTGCCATTCTGTAACTATGGCAATGCCCATGTCCCCTTATGAAAGGACAAGAACTGGCTAATGTGGAGAGGTGGAGGTAATGCAGGAAGCGTCATGCCAAGACTGGCTCTTTCTAAGGAAACCTGCCCTCTGATGGTTCTCCTTGATTAGTGCTCTTGTAATGCTCTGTACATCAAGAGCTTCAGGTGGATTATAAATCACTCTGACTTATTAAACATAAACTATCTAATTATCTCTCTTTTAATAACAATGAGATTCAGGGTTACCATGGCCTTACTCATCATCCCATTGTAAATATATCAACCACAACAGGTCTGTGTTCAAACACACTCAACCCAGTTTAACTAGTATCATCTTTTTTGCAACACAGTTTGGATCTTGAGTCTATCAGTCAGTCACCTTCTCCATGTACCTATTCAGAGACTCATAAGTCCTGTGCAAGTGATTTTCCAGAACAATAGAAGAAAATAAAAGGATGGTCATGCAATTTTCCCACCAATACAAAAAACATTAGACTGTTGATCACCTCAAAGTTCTGACTTTTCCTCATGACTGAGTTTCTTTTTATTTGCTGGCTTTCAACATTTGAATTTTCCAGATGACTGCTGAACAAATTTCACCAAACCAAAGTAGACATTGCAGCATTATTAAAAAGTAGAGACTGTCCACATGAATGCAAATATCCCATGAAAAATCAAGAAGTTGGTCACTTAAGCAGCACACATCTGGAAACTCTCTGCAAGAGTCCAGGTGTTTGGAGTATACAGTTTTCCATCCTGTTGTCTGGTGTATAGATAGATAAATTGCTCAGGTGCTGCAGGTGGAACTTAACTTTCTTGTGCAGTAATCTTTTGTTGGTGACATTCTGCTGCTAACATTCTCTTTGTTGTACAAAGAGAAATAAATCATGCAGAGCAACTTTGGTCTATTTTTATTTACTTTCTGAAAATGCATGACTGGAAGAGGTTGGTTGGCTGTGTCTCGGGTATTCTAAACATAACTGCATGGGCAGCACCTTAAAGTGGCAGTTCTTAGAGGCCTTTCTATAGGAAAGGAAACTTCTTCTTTTAGCCTCTTCTATGTTTCATAATTTTATTATTGTTATTCTACTATTTGTAAATGGTTTAAGGGAAATACAAAATCTTCCACTTTTTATTGTTCAGATAGAACTTTTCATTTTAAGTGTCCCTTATAATATCTTAAAGCTAAAATTATATAAATTGTTTCATACAATTACTTCAAGGTGAAATTAATGGCTGCAATTGGAGGAAAAAGGCTATTTCCCCAAATCAAATTACCTAACATTAGGATTTGGTTTGCTAACATCATTCCAGTTAACAAGTGCTTGCTGGTTACTGTGAATATTGTAACATATTTCCCCAGTTAATCCCTGCCACTTTTCTCCATGAGGGGAAAAAAGAAATGTTGATCATGATGGAAATTTACCTTCCAAAAGGAGAGCTGATGTTCACACTGACCCAGATTTGTTTTGTCCTGGTAACCTTGGGAAGTTGGACTTGCTCCTTCTGATCTGCTGGGTGGTGAAGATATAGATGTCCTCAAGTTGAGTGTTTTTGCCTTATTGACTGATCTGAAGTTTGGCAGAAAAACACATAAGCCGTCCAACCTATTTCCTTTTAAGAGCACTTTAGTGGCATAACTTGCTCTGAGGCACTTATTGTAGGTGAACAAAGACCTTGGAGAGGCATTCAGCTATGTAAACATCTTGAGGCATTTCCAAAGACAGTGCAAACATTCCCAAGTACCTAGGTAGTATCTTGATTGTGTAAAATTCTACATTCAGAGCCAATAATAACACCATGAGGCAGATGATGAAATTCCTCTTGAGTTTCTCCTTTCCTGGATGTAGTTTCCCTGAACACCTAAACCTCACCACCAAGCAATGTTTGTCCACCCCCATGCTAACTAATTTGGACCCTACCCTGAACACAGCTGTGGCCACAGCCCAGGTGCTCATGACCCTCTAAACACTGACGACAAGTGCACTGAAAGTTTTGGCTTTTCCTTTTTCCTTGGGATTTTAAATCATCAATCTCTGCACCTGTGTGTTACTGAGGGAATGTTTGGCTATTATTACAAGACGGTGACAATGGATTGGCAGTCACACACACAAAAAAAGCTGCTTCTTTTATGGTCTTTGATTATTAGGTGATTGATGTGAAATGTACAGATTAATAGAAAAGCAGAAATCCCTGTGTTGAATATTATGGCTGTTTTAAACATGTTTAAAGATATTATATGAAACAATATTTTTTGAGACAGGGTTTCTCTGTGTAGTTTTGGTGCCTGTCCTGGATCTCGCTCTGTAGACCAGGCTGGCCTCAGAACTCACAGAAATCTGCCTGGCTCTGCCTCCCAAGTGCTAGGATTAAAGGTGTGTGCCACCATGGCCTGGCCAAAACAATATTCTTTTGCACTATGGAATATAGTCCCTTCTGGGTACAGTGGCATGAAGGCATGTGGTCCAGTGACATAGGTAAATAAACTAGCAATCTGTACACATCTGGGTCCTGATCCCTCCTCTATCTCTTTACCTCAAAACTTATTTTGGCCTCATTGACCCCATATAAAAGAGTGAATATATTTGTTTACCTACCTCATAGGGTGTTGTAAAGAATGTGAGAGCTGGTAAAGCACTTGAGTTAGAGAGCACCATGCCTCTTGTTAAGTAGCAGGAACATGGAGAACTGTGCGCATCACAGGGCTAAGGAGGGTGGGTGCCTCAGTTGTCTGAGAAGCAGCAGCCATTCTAGCTAGTATAGGAAAAACTTCTCCCTTAAAGGTCTAGGTAGAAATTTTAAGCTTTTAATGAGAAAAGTAACCCCTCGTATAGTCATGGAGTATCTCCATATAGATGGACCACTTTCTTCTTAATCAAACTGAATTGTTCTACATGTTTATAAATACATCTAGAAAATCTGGCCCCTTCTGATCCCTGAGGAGTTTGCATGACTGCCCCCATTTTCCAGAATCATGTACAGTCTCTAATTCAGTACCGGTGATGCCAACTGACATTCTGGAAACCACTTCTGGATGATGATATTATTAAGATTGGAGTTGGAATGATTTAACTGGGTTCACATTTCATTTCTAACACAACACCTCTGCAACAGAAAAAATGTGAAGCCTTCTTTCTGCTCAGAACTCTCAAGGAAATTTGTCTTCACATTAGAAATGTATTTCAAATATTTCAGAGAACTGCCTGTACAATGGCTTCAGCAACATATCAAAGTGTGTGGACTTGCATAAATGCAATATACAGAGTGAGTTCCACAAAAGGTTAAAAAAGGCAGGAAGATGGTAGGCAAAACAGCTTCAGTGAAAATCCTGTACAACTCTGCCAAAGCAATGTGCGGTCCCTTGCTTAAATGATTAAACTTAAGGAGAAGTAAATGCAAATAATATGATTTGGAGTTACAAACTTTTGTAATTTTTGAGTCATAGGGGCAATATGAAGAATAGGAGTAATATTTTAATGATGCGCTTCCATTTAGTACCTATGTTTAACAATTGTATTCATTTACAAAATAATTTTTATAGTCTTAAAAACTGAAATGGTTTCCAAATTTTCCCTTGAGAAGTAAATTTAAAATCGCATTGTGCTTGAATTACATACCATATTGACATCTGATATAATCTCTTCTGGACTCTAAAATTTATTTCCCAATGGACTTAATCAAAGATTTAAATTTTCAAATTGGTTAAACATTACTAATGCATGGCATTAGGCTTTCTGAAGCATGACTATACCATAAAAAATTGTGTGATACCTTAAAAATTTCTGCACTGCCAGAATAGACTGTTACCACAGACTGGTCATATAAATACAATGCATGAGATAAAGGTAATTTGGATATTTCTCAACTTCTATCCCCTTCTGATATCAATATTTTTCTACCCAAAATGCAAAAGTATACCCTTTTTATCATGAAAATGAACATCTGTTTTTATTCCGTTTTATACAGAAAACTGAAGTTGACTATTGGGTCAAGTTTCAGATACATTTGCTAGGATTAGCAAGAGGCGGGGGAGATAACATGCTATGGAGAGGTTTTATCACAAAGTGCAAAACAGAATCTAAGCATGTCAGCGCTGGACAGCTCCTTGAAGTACTGGCTCAGAGTTTTCACCAGCCAGGAAAAGCACAAGTGCCAGCAATGCAGCCTTCAGCACAGATGGGCTATAGGCCCATCGTTTGGTAAGCATCACATTTCTGATTAGTTGTAAATACAACTGCCAAGTTTGATGGCTACATCTGGCTAACATTCTTTTCAACAAACAAATGATAAACGTGGACACACAGAGATAAATTCTCTACTGCTTCAAAGAAATATCTCCCAGATTATTTATGACAACTATATCACTAATATATTACTGTCACAAAACTTTTTTCATAAACACTTTGGTCAATTGTTTATTTAAGCCTTTCTCTGATCAATGAGGGACAATGGAGAAGAACATGGTTGACTTTGATAGGAATCTTGCTTCTGTTTTAAAAAGGAAGGAAGGAAGGAAGGAAGGAAGGGAGGGAGGGAGGGAGGGAGGGAGGGAGGAAGGAAGGAAGGAAGGAAGGAAAGAAAGAAAGATAGATAAAAGAAAAAATTCCTGCTTTTCTTCTCAGTAGCCAGATAGCTCAGTAGCCTCAAACAGACACAGTGATGGATGTGAAGATGACTTCCTGTTCTTAGAAGAAAGAGAGTCAATAGGAAACCAGGTCCTCTTGGAAGCCAAGAGGATTTAGAGCTTGGATTTAGAGCTAATGTGAGAGAATACTAGCCCTTCTTTTGGTTACCACTCTCCCTCATTCTCTAAAGTTAGGATTGGAATTTACAGTGATGATAAATAATGCTATTTTGTATAATGGCTTCAATATACATACTGTGAAATAATTAGTTACAAATGGGAACACTGGGAAGCAGGCTTCCTCTGTGTTTGCTTCTAAGCAAGTGCTAGGGAAGGCACTGGTCATGCTGACACTCTGGCTGAGCCGATGGAGTCCAAGAGGACAGTTGCAGTGCCGTGCATGAAGCCATTGCACAAAGCGAACCTGCTTCCAAACGACAAGGCCTTGGGGTCCTGACTTCGGTTCTTCATTCTCTCATTATTTTGTTGTGTAAGTTTCACATTTAACTACCTCAGCTACTGTTGTTTGATTTAGAAACACATACCATTCACTTCACAATTAATAAATTATTTCATTGAAAATTTCGAAATGTTATTTGGTGTGAAACAATTTTCAGAAATTGTAAAATGCATAAGCAACTCAACTTCCATCAGTTCTATTTTATTTGGTTTGTTTCTGAGCATAGTTTGGGTTTTAAAAAAAAAAAAAACACTTCACTTCTACCCAACATAAAGGGAGGTTGTATATATTTGCTTAATTTGCCTTAAATATCTTGTGCTTTTTTCCCCCCTCTGTCCAATTTTTGTTTTTTAAATTTATCGCTGGAAAAAAAAAAAGCAATGGTGGTAGATGAAGAACAACTGAAAAGAACGGGCCACTGGGTTGTCAGCCCCCAGCCTCAGCTTACATGGTATTCTGATGCAGTCGCCATTTTTGTGTTTTCCTCTCCACTTCAGAAATAAGGTGTGTGCAGGCAACGTGAAGACATTTCCCCCGACAGCACGGTGCCTGGCCTCGGATGCAAACCTGCCGGTCCTGTGCTCTTACTTTGTAAACATTGTACAAATGTATTTGGAATTTTATTTGGAAAAAAGAATTAAATGAGTTATTAAATTCTTTCCTGTAAATATATATATAAAGATATACATATTCCAATCCCGCATATCCAGACATTCCTTTAGCATTCAGATTGTAAGTGTGTCTTTCTTGACAGGAGCTGCTGTCCTGGGCAGTGACTCCAAGTGCTCTATCTCAAAGCACAGTGTGTGGAGTATTTGATATACTGCAGTACCATAGTTATTTTGGTCAGTTGAGTAAGTTGAAATTTGTGATGAAATGAAGTGGAAAGTAGTACTTCATAATGAATAAATTTCCTGGGTTATCTGATTTTTTTCTTGTAAAACTTTAAAAAAAGAAAACTTGAAATTTTATATATTTGGATTTTGTAGAGTTTTTTTTATTTTATTGCAACACAAGGTACCAAAATCATTAAATAAAGTACACTGTGGTCATTTTAACAAATGTCTATTCCTCATTTTTTCACAGTCCAGAAGAGCAGAGTACAGTTAGGATGAAGTGATGGTCAGGGGCCACAAACACAGACTTATTTTCAAGACAATAGGATCCAAAGCCATAAATAAGCAAACCAGAGTTCTAACAAATTTAAAATGCATTTAAGGTTAAACCGTATCACTTCCTTCTTTTTCTCTTTCTGTTTTGAGATAATTTGTTATGTTGCCCAAGTTGAAACTTTGAGATCTTCCTGCCTTGCTCAGCCTTCTTAGTAGCAAATCTCTGGGATTCCACATATATATCATTATGCCCCGCTTCGTTTTTTTTTAATAATTAATTTAATTTTACTTTATGTGCATTGGTGTGAGGGAGTCAGATCTCCTGGAACTGGAGTTACAGACAGTTGTGAGCTGCCATGTGGGTGCTGGTAATTGAACCCGTGTCCTCTGCAAGAGCAGCCAGTGCTCTCAACCCCTGTGCCATCTCTCCAGCTCCCCCAGCTTCATTTTTAAAATGTTCATTTTGCTTACTGTACTTTTGGAAGCACTAAAGAATATTCTCCTAGAGCCAATATAAAAGCAAAAAAGAAACATTTGTGACCACACAAACTTAAAAAGGAAACTAAACTGATTGACTTTAAATGAGAAAATTTTCCCACAAACAAATGTACTTTCTAAAATATGATGTGTCTAAATGTTTCCTTTTTCTACATATTAGTCCTATATTTCATATAATTGTTTTTCTTTAGTCTATGTTTGAAGAATTGTCTCTGTTCTAAAAATAGTTGGTATGAGTCCCACAGGTTTACAGATGTAACACTGAATTGTATATGTGGAAATGTCCATGGATTAAAAATTAGAAATGGGCTTCGTGGGCTTGAAACACACTGGGAGTACTTGCTGTGATCCCAGCACTCACATCAAGCAGTTCACAACTACTGTAACTCTAACTCCATGGGTTCCAAAGCCTTCTTCTGGCCTCCACAGGCACCTGAGCATTCACATAGCACACACACACATGCACACAAGCACAAGCGCACATGTATACATGTATGAATGTATACACAGACACACTAAAGATAAAACTTTTAAACATTATAAGCAGGCCAGCCATTGAGATGGGTCAATGAGTGAAGGCATTTGAGTTCAATTCTTGGAACTTGTGTAAAGGTAGAAGGAAAGAACTAACTCCACAAAGTTATACTCCAACCTCCAAATATACCATGGCACATTGACTCCCACACATACACACACATACACGTACATACACATACTCACAGATACACACACAGTGGGTCATTTTAACAGAAGTCTGTTCCTCATTCATCTAAAGTTGAGGAGCAGACACATACACCTCATGCACATACACACAGAAACACACATACATACTGGGATCATTTCAACACAGATATATACATCATACAGAGAGAGAGAGAGAGAGAGAGAGAGAGAGAGAAAGAGACAGACACACAGACACAACACACCATGTGCACACACATACACACAGTAATATTTTTAAGTAGAAATATTAGAAACAGATAAGTGTAGGCAAATTTCTAAACAGTCTTATTAAATAAGAAACACAGAGCCAAATACAGGAGTAATAGCCGCAGAGATCAGAGCAATAGCTGCCAACTAACCTTAGCTTACCACCTTGCCATAGCTTCCCAAGAGAGCTTCTTCCTGTCTAACCTGTGCCTTAATTGCCTTCCTGTTCTGCCTTCTCATTGGCTCTAAGCCCAGCCACATCACTTCCTTGTCACTGCCTGTCTATACAGACCTCCAGGTCTCTATGGTCGGTACTGGGATTAAAGGCGTGTGTCACCAAGCTTGGTTGTGTCCTTGAACACACAGACTCTGCCTGCCATGTGATCAGATTAAGGGAGTGTGTTACCACTGCCTGACTTCTGTTTATGGTTCGCTATGACCTCTGATCTCCAGGCAAACTTTATTTATTAACATACAAATAAAATATCACATTTCAGCACAAATAAAATATCACCACAGATAAGGAAAAGATTAGATGTAAGAAAAGCAAGAAAATGCTTTCAAGATTTGCCTGTTTCAGCTAGGCATGACAGCTAGTGCCCAAAACAACAGTATCTGAGATATAGAGGCAAGACTAGGAATTCAGTGTCACCCTTGGCTACACTGAAAGTCCAAGGCCAGCCTGGGCTACAAGAAACCTGTCTCAAAAAAATTGTTTCTAGGGCTGGAGAGATGGCTCAGAGGTTAAGAACACTGGCTGATCCTCCAAAGGTTCTGAATTCAATTCCCAGCAACCACATGGTGGCTCACAACCATCTGTAATGAGATCTGGTGCCCTCTTCTGGCCTGCAGGCATACATGCAGACAGAACACTGTATAAATAATAAATAAATAAATCTTTTAAAAAAATTGTTTCTAAAAACATGTACATCATCACTGTCACCATCATCATTGCCATCAGTGTATGCAAGCACTCCAGTCCAAGTCTGAATGGAAGGAGAGCACAACATCATGGAGTCACTTCTCTCCTGCTTTTTCATGAGTTCCAATCAAACTCAGGTTGTCAAGCTTACAGAGATGCACCTTTTCCTACTGAGCTGTCTTGCAGGGACCTTGTTTCTTTTTTAGAATAACTTGTTAGGATTTTCCTTTTTTAAAATCAATTATTATAGTAGTATACACTAAATTTAAATTACTTGAAACATACAATTTTGATTGATAGGTTCATTAAAACCCTTTTTCAAGAATTTATGCCGGGTGGTGGTGGCGCACACCTTTAATCCCAGCACTCGGAAGGAAGAGCCAGGTGGATCTCTGTGAGTTCGAGGCCAGCCTGGGCTACCAAGTGAGTTCCAGGAAAGGCGCAAAGCTACACAGAGAAACTCTGTCTTGAAAAACCAAAAAAAAAAAAATATATGTTTTTCACTCTGTTGATTCAACAAAGTTTTAAAACAATAATGTCTGGTGTATTATATTAGGGTTACAAGTATAAATAAAACCTATTTATTCTTAAGGAATATAGCCTGGAAGTAAGAGTAAGCAAAATATACAAAATATGACTATATTTGTAAAAACAACACAGATGTTTAGAACTTTCTGACACCATTAAACACAGTCTGAAAGAGGTCAAGGCCTAAAAAGAAAGTTACAGTACTGAAGGAACCTGGATCCTCAAGTCAGAGAAGAACAGCATCCCTGGCCTTTGTAGGACCTCAGTGGGCATTATGAAACCATAGACAGTCATTCCCAGCCTCTACTGTCCTTGGCCCAACAGTGTGTAAAAAGACAAAGTAACAACAATATGATTAACTCAGTATTCACTGTCTGAGAGCACAGGGGAAGAGAAATGGATAATTATTAATGTCACTTCATGTTTACAACAATGATTAAGCATTGTTATTATGATATAAAAATGAGATTTATATTTAAAGGGAGATTTTTTTTTTTAAAGAAAACACACCACAATCCTGAATTAGAAACTTTTATGTGGAATGCAATTTTCCCAAGTCATCAACTGAAGTAGAAACAAAGCATCAATGTTGTGGTATAAAACTTGACAAAGTAATTGGGAAGTATAATTAAAGATCAAGTGTTTCAGAATAGTCAGCTGTTTTAAGATAAAGACATGATGGACTCCTATCCTTCCAACTTATTATGGGGTACAATATCCATAAGCAGATGCTACAGGCACATAAAAATAAAAATCAATAAGCCCCACAAAAATATAGCAATAGAATCTCTATGGATTTATAGAAATGAATTTAGTTATATGGTAATTTGAGGACAGTGGAGAGAAGATGACTTTGTAAGCAATGGTTACCACAAGGTATGTCTTATTGAAAAAATAACATGTAGATCAAATACACACTGTGGAAAATACAGCCACTAAAACGATGTACTTATATTGTTTTGAAATGAAAGCTATCTTCCAATTTTATACTAAATGCAAGAGTATGATCAATAATTTCTTTCTTTTCCCTTAAAGTTCTTCTTTAAACACAGATGTCCAGGAAACAAGTGATAATGCTACTGTAGGTCCTTTGATTGAACAGATATCCTAAGACAGGCACACAGATGTTCTTTACAGGGAAAACTGGGAATGACTGTGGACAATGGGAAACTAAACCTGTGACAGGCACACAGATGTCCTTTACAGGGAAAACTGGGAAAGACTGTGGACAATGGGAAACTAAACCTGTGACAGGCACACAGATGTCCTTTACAGGGAAAACTGGGAAAGACTGTGGACAACGGGAAACTAAACCTGTGACAGGCACACAGATGTCCTTTACAGGGAAAACTGGGAAAGACTGTGGACAACAGGAAACTAAACCTGTGACTGATCTTATGTGAGAGGCAAAACAACAGAAGTAAATGCTGCCACAGTAACTTGGTTGCAGTGAACAGGAATGTTAACCGTTAAAATGCTTTTTGAAAGGAAAGGAAAGGGTTCACTGTTCTTGGCTAAATCATAACACAGTACAAACACCACTGCCAAGCAAATGCTGGCATTGTGAGGAGAGTGCTGACAAGAAGACAGCAGGCTGGCGCTAAGCACACAGCTGCCTGGAAGTCATAGTGTCCCCCACACAGGAACCAGGTAAGAGACTCACAACTGCATTGCATGTGAACAGACTTCATTTGACAGATGTATTTAAGAGAAGGGAACCTTGTAGAACTTGTAAACTTATATAAATGATGTGTATGTAGCACTATTTTATACAGTCCATGAGAGTAACTTTAGGAAAAGTCTGAATTTTTTTCAGACTAAATAAGTACAAGAAAAGGTAAGAGAAGCTGAAGAGATGGGTCAGCAGTTAAGAGAGCACTTGATGCTCTTGTAGATGACCAGGATTCCATTTCCAGCACCTACATGATGACTCCCAAACTTCTGTAACTCAGCTCCCGAGGATCAGAAGCCATCTTCTTACCTCCATAGACACTGCATGCCTATAATGCACATGCCCACATGCAGGCAAAGCACTCATACACTTGAAAGAAAATAAATCTAAAAACTAAAAAAGAAGTGATCAGAGATGAGAAAGTCACCTTGGACAGGAAGCTGGGGCCTGCTGGACATGAGGGATGTTCCTCTGGGTTATTCAAAAGTGATTCATGTGAGCTAGCACAAAGTATCCACAGGGTTCTCAGGTGACCTGTAAAAGAACCTGAAGCCATGGATAAACTAAACCATCCATGGAACTGGTGTTGATTTTCAAAGTCTCTGCTATTGTTTGAACGTGTGTTCCCACCTAAGCTTACGTTGAATTGTCATTGTCCTTGTGACAGCACTTCAAGGTTGGATCTTGACAGCGTATAAGGACATGCAGGCTCCACCCTCATGAGTAGATGCCATTACCAGAGGACAAGTTGAATCTCTCTTGTTTCTTGCTTCTCTTTCTCCCTGTGTCCTTCTATTCCTATGAATAGAATACTGCCTTTCCCCATGCTATGAGGCAGTAAGAAAGCTCTTGTTAGGCACAGCCTGTCCACCATGCTCTTCCTAGTGTCTAGAATGGTAAACCAATAAATTTCCCACTCTGTGCTATTCTGTTATTACAACAGAGATTGAAATAAACATGCTTCTACTCCTCTCTAGACAATTGCCTCTCTGCAAGAAGAAGCATTCATGGGAGAGTGGTGAGTCTTCCCCATAGTTACCATTGCATAGTGCCCTTATTGTCTCTGCGTCTCATATAGGACAGGAATAGCAGGTTTAAGGTGCAACTTTCTCCACTATAAGTTGAAATCATTGTCCTTGTTATCTGTTTTTCTCAAGGCTTAAACTTCTGTCCATGGTTTGTTTGTTTGTTTGTTTGCATGGTTGATTTTGTTTGGTTAGGGATTTTTTTTTCAATTTGAGATATATATATATAATTTTACAATACCATTCAGTTCTACATATCAGCCATGGGTTCCCCTATTCTCCCCCCTCCCACCCCCTCCCCTTACCCCCAGCCTACCCTCCATTCCCACCTCCTCCAGGACAAGTCCTCCCCCGAGGACTGCGATCAACCTAGTAGACTCAGTCCAGGGAGGTCTAGTCCCCTCCTCCCAGACTGAGCCAAGTGTCCCTGCATAAGTTCCAGGGTTCAAACAGCCATCTCATGCAATGAGCACAGGACTTGGTCCCACTGCCTAGTTGCCTCGGTTAGAGATATTTTTGTAAGTTTTAGTTTTGGTATTTTGGAGACAGAATTCCACTATGTAGCCCAGGCTGCCCTCCAATGCTGGGGCAGCTCCGCCTTCCTTTCTTAGCCTCCTGTGCTGAAATTATAATCCTGTTCCACTGACAGGGTCCTTCCTGAGTGGGTGGTACTGGGGATCAGAGATAAAGATGTAACAAGTGGTCTGGGGAGCTCTTGAAAACACTGTGTCTTATCCAACCAAACTTATTAAGAAGTACACCACCCCTGCTCCCCCGGAGGCCATTCTGGCACCCAGAGCCCCAGGTAAGCCCCTACCCATGAACCACCAACACTCCCCAGTACCCACCCAGCCTATCATCAACAATGCCTCCTCTCCTCATCACCATATCCAGGCCCACACCTATGGTGAAAATCTCCTGCTCCACCAGAGGCCACATCAGAACTCCAGGTAACCCCCTGCCCATGAACCACCAACACTCCCCCAGTGCCTGTCCAGGGTATCCTCAACAGTACCTCCTCTTCCCTATCCTGGCCCACTCCTCTAATCTAAGGCCACTGCTCTACAGAAGCCACACTGGCCACCAGAACTCCAGTATCCAAATCAGGAGGAAACCTGCTGCTCAACCAAGGCCACCCGAAGCATCAGAAGTTCAATCCCCAACTCAGATGGAAATTTATACTCAAACACAGACCAATCCGGACAGAAGAATAGGGAAGAAACAGAGACTGAGGAACAAAACACTCATCCAATAAAGACAAACTCAGAAATCAGCACCTAGGCCAATAATCACCCCAAACCTAGATGCCTAGACTCCAGTGTAAGAGCACAATCAACAACAGCCAAGCAATATGTCACCACCAGAGCTTAGCTATCTTATGACAGCAAGTGCTGAATATTCCAACACAGCTGAAGCACAAGGAAAAGACCTTAAAACAAACTTTATAAAGATGATAAAGGTCCTTTAAGAGGAAATGAATAAATCCCTTAAAGAAATTGAGGAAAAGACCAAAAAAATGGAGGAAATGAATAAACCCCTTAAAGAAAGCCAAGGAAACAAACAAACAAACAAACAGTTGAAGGAAACTAATAAAACTGCTCAAGACCTGAAAATGGAAATAAACGCAGCAAGGAAAAAACAAAATGAGAAAAATCTGAAATGAAAAGCCTAGGTAAGCAAATAGAAACTACAGATGAAAGCATCACCAACAGAATACAAGACATGGAAGAAAGAATCTTGGGCATTGAGGATATGACAGAAGAAAATAGATTCATCATTCACAGAAAATGTTTTTGACACAAAACAACCAGGAAATCTGGGACTCTATGTAAAGACCAAATCTAAGAATAATAGGATACAAGAAGAAGAGATCCAGCTCAAAGGTTCAGAAAATATTTTTAGCAAAATCATACAATAAAATTTTCTTAACTTAAAGACGGACATGCCTATAAAGGTACAAAAATCTATAGATTGGACAAGAAAAGAAAGTAGCCTTACCATATAATAATCAAAACACTAAACACACAGAACAAAAAAAAAGAATATTAAAAACTGCAAAGGAAAAAGGCCAAGTAACATATAAAGACAGACCTATTAGAATTACAACTGACTTTTTCAGTGGAGACACTAAAAGCCAAAGGGCCTGGACAGACCTCCTGCAGACCCTAAGAGACCACAGATGCCATTCCAGAATACTATGAGCAGGAAAACTTTCAATCACCATAAATGGAGAAAATAAGATATTCCATGATAAAGTCAAATTCAGTCTCTATCCACAAGTCCAGCCCTGCAGAAGATCCTAGAAGAAAAACTCCAACTCAAGGAGGTTAACTACATCCACAAAAACACAGGAGATAAATAATTTTACACCAGCAAAATCCAAAGAAGAGAAATACACACACACACACACACACACACACACACACACACACACACACACACTACCACTGACTACAAGAAAATAACAGGAATTAACAATCATTGGTCATTGATCTCTCTCAATATCAATGGGCTTAATTACCCAATAAAAAGACACAGACTAAGAGAATGGATTAAAAAAACAGGATCTATCCTTCTGCTGCATAGAAGAAACACATCTTAACTTGAAAGAGAAACAATACCTTAGAGTAAGTATTGGAAAAAGATTTTACAAGCCAATAGACACAAGCTGGTATAGCCATTCTAATATCTAAAAAATATACTTCAAAGTTAATCAAAAGAAATATTGAAAGACACTTTATATTCATCAAATAAAAAATCCACCAAGATGAGATTTCAGTTCTTAACATCTATACCCCAAATACAAGGACACCCACATTTGGAAAGGAAATACTACTAAAGTTTAAATCACTCATCAACCCTTATACATCAATAGGGGGAAACTTCAATACTCCCCTCTCATCAATGCACAGGTCATGTAGACAAAAACTAAACAGAGAAATGCTGGAGCTAACACATATTGTGAACCAATTGGAACTAATAGATATCTACAGATTTCACCCAAAAGCAAAAGAATACACCTTTTCCTCAGCACCTTACAGAACATTCTCCAAAATTAACCACATACTCGATCACAAAGCAAGTCTCAACAGATGAAAGAAAGTTGAAACAACCCCCTGTATCCTATCAGACCACCATGGACTAGCGCTGGATTTCAACAACAACAAAAACAACAGAAATCCTATAGCTGAACTGAACAATTCTCTATTGCATGATTACTGGGTAAAGGGCAGAAATAAAGAATGAAATTAAAGACTGCCTAGAATTCAACAAAAATGAATGCATAACATACCCAAACTTACAGGACACAATGAAAGTGGTGCAAAGAGAAAACTATTAGCAGTAAGTGTCCACATAAAGGTATTGGAGCAATCTCATACTAGCAACTTAACAGCACACAGGAATCCTCTATATTAAAAGAAGCAAACACACCCGAGGGGAGTAGAAATCAGTAAATGACCAAACTCAGGGATGAAATCAATAAAATAAAAACAACAAGAACAATACAAACAACCAAAGAAACAAGAGCTGGTTCTTTGAGAAAATCAACAAGATACACAAAACCTTATCTAAACTAACTAAATGACAGAAAGAGAATATTCAAATTAACAAAATTAGGAATGAAAAATAGGACATAACAACAGATACCTAGGAAATCCAAAGAACCATTAGGTCATACTTTAAAATCTTGCACTCCACAAAATTGGAAAATCTAAAAGAAATGTATATTTTTTTCAGTAGATACAACTTACCAAAATTAAATCAAGATCAGATAAATGATTTGAAATACCTATAACCCCTAAGGAAATAGAAGCAGTCATTAAAATTCTCCCAACCAAAAAAGCCCAGGACCAGATGGTTTTAATACAAAATTCTACCAGACTTTCAAAGAAGAGCTAACACCAATACTCCTCAAAATATTCCACAAAATAGAAACAGAAGGAACATTGAAAAAAAATCATTTTATGAGGGCATAGTTACCCTGAGTCAACAAAGAAAGAGAATTACTGAACAATTTCCCACATGAGTATTAATGCAAAAATATTCAATAAAATAATCACAAATCAAATCAAAGAACACATTTAAAAAAATCATCCATCATGATCAAGTAGGCTTCATCCCTACTTCATCAAATAGACAGGGATGGTTCAACGTATAAAAATCTGTCAATGTAATCCACCACAGAGACTGACTAAAAGAAAAACACCACATGATCATCTAATTAGATACTGGAAAAGCTTTTGACAAAATCCAACTCTCTTCATGATGAGACTTTTAGAGTGATTAGAGATTAAAAAAAAAGACATATCTAAACATAATAAAGGAAATATCCAGCAAGCCTATAGCCAACATCAAATTTAATGGAGAGAAACTCAAAGCAATTCCATTAAAATCAGGAATGATATAAGGCTGTCCACTCTGTATCTATTCAATATAGTACTTGAAGTTCTAGCTAGAGCAATATGACAACTGTAGGAGTACAAGGGGACACAAATTGCAAAGGAAAATGTCAAAATTTGTTATTTGTAGATGATATGATAGTATATACATAAGTGATCCCAAAAAGTTCACCAGAGAACTCCTGCAGCTGATAAACACCTTTAGTGAAGAGGCTGGATATTTGATTAACCAAAAAAGTAAAATAAAATAAAATAAAATAAAATGAAATGAAATAAAATAAAATAAAATAAAATAAATCAGTAGTCTTCCTATAAACAAAAGACAAATGGGCTAAGAATGAAATCAGGGAAATAACACCATACACAATAGCTACAAATAGTATAAAATATCTTGAAGTAACTCTAATCAAGCAAGTTAAAGACTTGAATGATAAAAATTTCAAGTCTTTAAAGAAAGAAATTGAAGAAGATATCAAAAGTTGGAAATATCTCCCATGCTCATGGATTGGTAGGATCAACATAGTAAAAATAGCCATCCTACCAAAAGCAATCTACAGATTCAATGTAATCCCCATCAAATTCCAACACAATTCTTTACAGACCTTGAAATAAAAATACTCAACTTTATACGGAAAAACAAAAAACCTAGTATACTTAAAACAATTCTGTACAATAAACAAAAAATCTGGCAGTATCCCCATTCCTGATTTCAAGCTGTACTACAGAGATATTATAATAAAAACCACATGGTATTGGTATAAAAACATACAGGTGGATCAATGAAACCAAATCGAAGAATTAGACATAAATATACACAGCTATGGCCACCTGATTTTTGATAAAGAAGCCAGAAAGATGCAATGGAAAAAAGAATTCATCTTCAACAAATGGTGCTATTCTAACTAGATATCAGCATGCAGAAGAATTCAAATAGATCACCCTCCATAAAACTCAAGTCCAAGTGGGTCAAATACCTCAACATAAAACCAGATACACTGAATCTAATAGAAGAGAAAGTGGGGAATATCCTTGAATGCACTGGCACAGAAGATAACTTCCTGAACAGAGAACTGAGACCACCAGGACTGAGAACTCAGGAAACTGAAAAGGTTCTATAAAGCAAAGGATACCATCAAAAGGACAAAATGGCAGCCCACATAATGGGAAATATTTCACCAACTCCACATCTGACAGAGGGCTAATATCCAAAACATACTAAGAACTCAAAACAATAGATAGACATCAACAAAGCAAATAATCCAATTTAAAAATTGAATACAGATGTAGACAGAGAATCCTTAACAAAGAAATCTCAAATGGCCGAGAAACACTTTTAAAATGTTCAACACCATTAGCTATCAGGGAGATGCAAATCAAAACTACTTTGAGATTCCATCTTACACTTGTCAAAATGTCTAAGATCACTAACACAAGTGACAGCTCATGCTAGTGATGATGTGGATAAGGGAAACACTCCTCCATTGCTGATGGGAGTGCAAACTTGTATAGCCACTGTGGAAATCAATACAGAGTTATCTCAGAAAATTGGGAATTGAGCTACCTCAAGACTCAGCTATATCATTCTTGGAAGCTCTACCATACCACAAGGACACTTGCTCAACTATGCTCATATCAGCTTTATTCATAATAGCCAGAACCTAGAAACAACTAGATGCCCCTCAAGCAAAGAATGGATGAATAAAAGGTGGTATATCTACACAAGGGAGTATTACTCAGCTGCTAAAAACAAGTACATCATTAAATTTGCAGGCAAATGGGTGGATCTAGAAAAAATATCATCCTGAGTAAGGTAACCCAGAATCAGAAATACAAACATGGTATGTACTCACTCATAAGTGGATATTAGCTGTTAAGTAAAGTAGAATCATGCTACAATCCACAGACCCAAAGAGGTTAAGTAACAAGGAGGTGTCAAGGGGGAATGCATGGAACTCCCTGGGAATGGGAAATAGAATAGATTTGAGGGTGGATTAGGGGTGTGTGGGAGAGAGTCCTAGGAGAGACAGCTGGAATTGATGGGCATTTTTTTTGTGGGGGGGGGTTGATATAGAAACCTAATATAGTGGAAACTCCCTAGAGTCTGCAAGAGTGATTCCAGCAAAGTCTCCTAGTAAAGGAAGACAAGGAGCCCAAACTGGCCATTTCTATAACCAGGCAAGGCTCCCAGCAGTGAGACTGGGACATCAGCCAAGTCACAAAGCCCTTTATCTACATTATAGCCTGCCTGCAAGATTCGCTGGGGTAATGGTGTTGTAGAACTTGTGGGAGTGGCCAGCCAATGACTGGTCCAACCTGAGACCCACACTATGAGAGGGAGCCCACATCTGACGCTATTTAGATGGCCAAAAACCAGAGACCCAGGAGAGAACCAAATGTGACTGACAGAAAAAAAGGTCAATGGAATAATTCCAAATGATATTCTGCTATACTCATAGATTGGTGCCTAGCTCAATTGTCATCAGAAAGGAACCGTTCAGGAATTTATGGGAGCAGATGCAGAGACCCACAGCCAGACATGGGGCACAGCATGGGAACCCACAGAAGAGGAAGAGGAAAAGTTGTAGGAACCAGAGGGGTTGAGGACACCATGAAAACAAGACCCACAGAATTATCTAAGCAGGGCTCGTAGGGGCTACCAGAGACTGAAGTAGCAATCATGGAGTCTACATGGGTTTGAGCTAGATCCTCTGCATATATGATATGGTTGTGTAGCTTAGTATTCTTAAAGGACTCCTAAGAGTGGAAGTAGGAAGTATCTTTGATGCTTTTGCCTGTGCTTGGGACCCTTTTCCTCCTACTGTGTTGCCTTGTCCAGTCTTGATATAAGGATTTGTGCTTAGCCTTAACGTAAGTTGTTATTCCATGCTCTGTTGATATTCCTGAAAAGCCTGCTATTTCTTTTTTTAAGGGAAACAGAGGAGGAGGAGATCTTGGGTAGAGGGGAGTGGGGGACTAGGAGAAATGGAGGTAGGGGAAACATTGGTAAAGTATAAAATGTAGGTAAAGAATAAAAGTGAAAAATATTTTTTAAAAGGGTACACCATCTTACATACTGTTTCCAAGAGAGAAATGGCACAACATAAACTATCATACAATGGGAACAAAAATCATCAAGAAGCAAATCAAGTAATGTTATACAAGGGAAACACAACATGTCAAGAGCATTGCAGAATGAGCACACAGTAGCCTTGGGACTGATAAATTATAGTCTCTTTAGTGGGAAAAAACCAAGTTCCCAGGAACTGAAACATTTACTTCTTCAAGGCTCAGGCCTCAGGCCCAGACTCGCTGTGTAAGTCTATTCCTGAGCAAAGACACAGAACTAAGTTCCCTTTGCCTTTCATCAGGGCCTCTGAGAAAGCTTTGGATCAATCCAGTTCTCAGCAAACCACCAAAGCTCTCCCACCATCACCAAGTTTGTTAGCTTGAGCTCTCATTTAGTTTGGGTTTATGAGACAAAAATCTCTGTATGTATGTAGCTGGAGTTTTCTCCAGTCCCAGCCGGGCTAACAGCCACTCAGACCCAAGTAAACCCACAGAGACTTATATTACTTATAAACTGTTTGGCCATGGCAGACTCCTTGCTATCCAGTTCTTATATTTTAACTTAGCCCATTTCTATCAATCTATAAGTTGCCACATGGCTTGTGGCTTACTGGTACTTTCACATCATGCTTCCTCTGTCTCTGACTGGTGACTCCTGACTCAGCCTTCCTGTTCCCAGAATTCTCCTCTCTGCTTATCCTGCCTAGCCTATACTATACTTCCTGCCTGGCTACTGGCCAATCAGCATTTTATTTATCAATCAATCAGAGCAATATATTCACAGCATACAGAACATCCCACAGCACCTCCCCTTTTCTGTCCAATCAAAAGGAAGGGTTTAACATAGTAAAATTACATAAAACAAAACATTAATCAACCAAGAATTATAGTTATAATATCTAGTTTATTTATATTTGGCAAAATTAAAGAAGATATTCTATCTATCCTATATTTGTGAATCTAAGTTTTTATATCTAACTTATTTTTTTTTTTGCCATGACTAAGGAAATTATGACTATCTAGTCTTCAACTACATCAAAGACCTCAGAAGGATATAATATTACCTGAGAAACGGGAGAAGGATGCAACCAACTTTTGGGAGTCTTGCAAGAGTAGACAGAGACAGCTGGCAACCTGAACAGTCCCCCAAAGTTCCTCTGTAAAGATGGGGCATCTGTCTTCAGCCCACAGGACTAGAGTCTCTCAGTCACTTCTCTCTGTGTCCTGTAGAATGTCTGGCAGTTTCCTCTGTGAAGCAAGAACCTGAAGGACCATTTTTGTCAAGCAAAAGTTCAGTGGTCACCTTCCTATGGGTCCTGTATGTCCAGTCTATCAAGCAGTCCAGTCAAGAACAATTTCTTGTCAAAATGGGTATTTTTGCCAAGAAGATAAACTCCACATAGAGCGTCTTCAATGCCCATCCTCCTCTCAGAAGTAAATCAATGTTGCCAGGAGCAGACATGTCTCACTGTCCAGGAAATGTAAATTTTTAAAACATTTTAAATGCCATATTCTGTAGGTCTTTGAAGTGTTTGAAGATTATCTACCTAATTTAACTATATCTGTGTAGACCTAGAAAACTTAACATGACTATAAGCTTGACTATCATAGAAGACTAATTATTAATCTGTATTTTTAATTATCCATTGCAATCTAAATGAGTTATATAAACATAATACCTTAAATGAGAGTAGAAATATATATACAGTGTAACAAAATTAACTTTAAATTTGTATCAATAAACTAAAATCCATAACAATGTAAAACATTTCAAACAAGTTGTTCTTTAAAAGTAGGTTCAACAACCTACCCCTTTTATCCTATCATATCTATATCCTATATATCTATATCATATCCCCCTTTCTTCTTTTAGAAAGATTGACTATGACCAATAACAATTTGTAACCAACAACCTAAACAAAGACAAGCATCCATGATCTATTTTTTGGGAATGTGGGTATAGTTTTCTTGCCTACTTCCTGCTGGATGAGGGCGCTGTATTCTTATGGGGACATAAAGAAAATTTTAGGATTATGGAGTAGTTCATGAGGCTGTATTGTCTGAGCCAGTTGCCTTGAAACCATTCTGGATGTTGGGTCATCTGTGCTATGGTGTCAACAGAGACATTTCAGGGGGTCTTGGCTGGTCAAACCTGATGTATCTTAATCTGGAGCAAATCTATAGCCTCTTGCTTTCTGTGGAAACAAAAGCAGAGCCTCCTTTCCAAAGCAACATATCCTTAAATCCAAATTTTGAAGTCAAGATACCTTTAAAATACACATAGTGGTTTAACTCATCAGCCTTTACAATCAAACATCTCTCTTTAGTTAAAAATCCCAAAGACAACACAATCCAGACTCTCTGTGTGATATCCATCTTTATGTAGCTTATTTTTATATTACTTTTACTTTCTCTTTAAAGACTTTATTTTTAAAACTATTTCTTTATATAATTGTATATATTTCTTTTTGTCTCTCTTGCAAGCCTACATACACTTTTACACACACTGTAAACTATTCCATCTGAATCTGTCTTATTGTGAACCTCTTGCTTTAAACTGCAGCATTTTCTGCCCACCTCAGCTTCCCAACATGGTGTGTTACGTTTGCCACCAGCTGTGGGTCTGGAAGCTGTGTACCATCAACTCTCAAAAGCAATGGGACTATGGTTCTATCAAAGCAGTGTATAGCCCAGAAACCTTTTTTTCTTTTTTGGTCTATACTAGCAAAGGCTAAATCTTCCACGCAGCATAATGTGTGGCTTACAGATGCCTCATTCCCACCATGTTGCAGGTCAACCTGCATTCCACAAACCCACCACAGAGTAGCTCAAACCTTCATGTTGTAATGTCTTGTCACCCATATGAGACATGAAGCATGAACTTAGGTGGAAACTCAAGCCATTGGGTGCCATTTGTGGCTGAAGTTTTCTCCAGTCCCACCTAAGCCTGAAGCCACTCAGACCCAAGTAAACCCACAGAGACTTATATTACTTATAAACTGTTTGGCCATGGCAGGCTCCTTGCTATCCAGTTCTTATATTTTAACTTAACCCATTTCTATCAATCTGTAAGTTACCACATGGCTTGTGGCTTACCAGTACTTTCACATCATGCTTCCTCTGTCTCTGGCTGGTCACTCCTGATGCAGCCTTCCTGTTCCCAAAATTCTCCTCTCTGCTTATCCTGCCTAGCCTATACTATACTTCCTGCCTGGCTACTGGCCAATCAGCATTTTATTTATCAATCAATCAGAGCAATACATCACAGCATACAGAACATCCCA
Organism: Peromyscus maniculatus bairdii; assembly: GCF_049852395.1. Classification (NCBI taxonomy): domain Eukaryota; kingdom Metazoa; phylum Chordata; class Mammalia; order Rodentia; family Cricetidae; genus Peromyscus; species Peromyscus maniculatus. The sequence continues at coordinate 38,124,728 of NC_134853.1, read as the reverse complement.
CAGCATATGTACAATTTGGCTGAAATTTTCTCTGTAAACTTTGCTGCCTCAAACTCTTAATTCTTCTGCTGTCTCAGCCACCCAAGTGCTGGAATTATATGTGTGAGACACCATTCCTAGATTTTGTCAGTCCTTGAGTGAGAAGTCCAATGTTAAGATGTCATCAGATTTAATTATTCATGAACACTCTCCCTCTGACTTTAAATCCAGTACTTCCTCTGAGGTGGGTAAGGTCAAAAGCACTGGGCCATGCCTTAAGCAAACAAAGAACTGTGACATGCATAGAGGGCACTCTGGCCAGGGGAAACCTGACCCACAAGCTCCAGACCAAAAGACGATGACATGCAGTCCAGAACCAACCAGGAAACACCATGGCAGCTGAAAACAGAGCCTGCCAAAAAGTACACACATAAATACCTCAGCCCTTTGTTTAATAAATGAGATTGCTTGCATTCTCCCAGAGCCTGTGCTATTGGTTCTATGTCTGCCCACCCACTGCCTCCAGGGATTAGAGACAGCAGGATCCCAGCTGCAGAGCCAGCAACATTCTGGTGCCCACATGGACTGTATGGACCCCTTACTATGGCTCGCTCTCTGAGTCCTCCTTAACTTTCTCTGTTGGGTATTTTTCTTTATTTTTGCTGGCCAGCTTGCTGTCCTGATTCCCACTGTGACTCAGTGTTGTGACAGGCCCCCTACAGCTGATTCCCAGTGAGTAGACTCCTCTTCTCAGTTCTTTGTTCTTCTTCCCTTAACTAGTGAGTGTTGCCCCCCCCCTCTCTCTCTCCTTTTCCTTCCCTTGCTTATCTTTAGGGCACATACTGTTTATTATCATTTCGTCCCGGCATTTCCACATAAGGGCTGGCCACCAGGAAACAGAATCAAGAACTGACCTCCCAAATGGTCTTTTCTCTCCAGAGACACCGTGTGGGAGTCCCTCACAAACCATTTGTACTCAGTTCACAAACACAAGCCTCTTCTTTCATTTCTGGCCCAAGACTTCATGAGGGACCTTCCGTGGCTCTGAACCAACTGAAGTTTCTTGCCTGGGGCTACTCTCCAGGAGAAAGTGAAGGGGCCTCTGCCCACTGGAGGGACCCTGACATCCCCTTTGGGGTGTAGTTAAAGGTTGTTAGTCTGTTAATCTATTCTTGAATCTGGTTACATGACTACCAGATACGAGCCATAAGGGTGGTGGCCAATATCTGAAACTCCCGTCAGGCTTCTGGGCACCCCCTGCAGGAATGCCCTGCTCCCTCCCCCTGAGGGGAGTGGGAACATCTCTCTCATGGTACACCGGTTCCCTTAGTCCTATTGTTCAACTGTCGGTCATCTCCCACCTTCCCTGCCCACCCTTGTTCTGCTCTAGTCCCACCTAGCATCGTCCCACTGCCTGTCTTTCCCAGTCCCGTACACCTCTGAGCACAGGGAGATGCCAGCACCCTGCCCAGCTGTGACTTCCTGTGCCAGCCTGTTCCCGGTGCTGTGAGTGACCATGGGGAGCGGCAGAGGCCTGTGCACCCAAGCCATGGAGAGTTGCTGTGGTTGTCAGCCACGTAGCATGGTCCAGTAACCCAGTTGCGATCTGCCCAAGCTGCGGGGAGCCACAGTGGCTGTTGGGGCATCTTCGTGGTGGCACAGCAACGCCCCAAGCCATGGGGAGCTGTAGCCACTCTGATCAGGGCACCAGAGTCACGATCCATGTACCCCAGGGGAAACAAGACTTGGGAGAGAGCTGCTGGGGATGGCAGGGGCCAGGCATAACAAAGGCAGCCAATGCAGACCTGCTCTGTCCCACCCTGCCCATCAGGCAGCAGCTCACATGCATTGTCCTGTCCCTGTCCATTTTGAGATAACCCTACCTATCAGGCCAGACCAAAAGTAGCCTGTCCTGCCCTTTCTCCCCCATCCCCCTCACCCACAGATAAGCCTGCATGCAGTTTCGACCTGCTATGCCGGGGCACTGGAGAAGGCAGGTCTGCCTAAACCCTGAGCGCTTTCTCCCACTGCCCAGCCCCAGAAGCGAGAGAAGGCGAGTCTGCCTGAACCCCTGAACCCCGAGCACTCTCTTCCACCTGCCTGGTCATGGAGGCAGAGAGAAGGTGGGTCTGCCTGCAATCTGACCAGTCTCTCCTGCCTGGGGTCTATGCTCAGAAGAGAAGGCAGGTTCCTCCCGCCCAGTCTCCAGGGATAAGGCAGCTGCGACTGTGATCAGGAAAGGGCTTCTCATCCCAGGCTGCTGCACCCTTTTTACTCCCCTGCACAGGAAGCACCCGGTTCAGGGGCTGGGGCTGCAATCAGATGAGAGCAGAGCTCCCCGTTCCTGGGCTGCTACAGTCTTTTCCTCCTATGCTTCAGAAGCATCTGGCCCCACTCACTGGCTGCGGCTTTTAACTCCTGCTGACAGCTATCTCAAGGATACTCCCAGGAGAGTGCAATTTTACCCTCCCTTTAACTAACAATGGGTAATTTTCCTGCAACCATGAAAGAACCTCAGATATTATCACTTAAAGCTCTTTTACAGACCAGGGATATTCACATCAAGCATGCAAACCTGGCTAGTTTTTGGGCTGAAGCCTCTGCCATAGCACCCTAGATATCTCCTGACAATATCGGGGATCCTTCCCTTTGGATGTGTGTTTTATTCCTAGCCAGAAAAAGAGATGTTCAGGAAGGGAAATCTCCACATCTATCATTCATACCTATTTTATTAGACATTATAGCTTGTATAAAAGAAGGTGCCATGATGTTCTTAAAGCTTTTAATGACCCCTGTAAAACACAAACAATGAATACCCTGTCACTTGACTTCCCACATCCATGTAGAGAGCCAGATTCAGAGGATGAGGACAACCCATTAAAGAAATCTCCTAAACTATCCCCTCCCACCTCACCTCCCAAAGAAGAAAGTCTCTATCCTTGGGCAGACCTACCTTCATCCTCACGCCCTGAAGAGCATCACAGTGATTCTCTTAAGGCAATACCACCCTCAGTAACTAAAGCCTGCCCACCCCAGTACCTGAGAGCCCCTTATGCAAGCTCCAACAATAAAGTATCACTCTATTAATCCTTTTGCCCTTCCAGTTAATGTAGATCCTAATGCAGCCACCCAGCCCTGGGTGCCCACCCCTCTTACAGATCTGTCTTTGATTCATAAAGTCATTAATGAATCAGGTCCTGACTTGAAATATTTTAAACAGATGCTGAGACAATGGACAATGCATTTACAAACCTATCATGATCGGTCCCATTTAATGAAAGCTGTATTGGACCCCACAGCTTTTCTTAATTGGTGTACAGCTTATGAAGAACAAGCTGAAACAGAGGCATGCCTAAATATTCAATATAATATTGCTATATCCCTAGACATGCTGACTAGCAGGGGCCAATATGTTAATCCCATGACCCAACCCCAAAATTGGCCTGCACGCCTGTTTTCAGCAGGTCTCTGAACTTGCATTTAAAGCCTTGAAATCCCACATTGCTTGGGATCTGACTGCATACTTTGGTAATCTGATACAGTAGCCAGGGATTTGTTTAATGACTTCTTAGCCCGAGTCAATGAGACAGTGGCAAAATGGGTTGATCCTAGCCTGACCAGGGAGATGATCATTAAGCAATTAACATCAGAAGGGCTTCATGCCCCTACCCACAATGCAATTGTGGCAGTGCATAATGAGGACATCCATAAGTGGGTGATTGCTACTCATGATCTTGAAACCCAGGCAGGACCCATAGCTGCTCTTACAGCCTCCCTCAATGCACTATTAGCTTCCAAAGAAAAGGATCATGGGAAATCCCCTCCCCACCCACTTGACCATTTTTGCTGGGGCTGTGGTCAGTCAGGTCACCTTCATAGAGACTGTCCTAAAGCTAGGCCCAAGACTAAATGCTCCAAATGCCAAAAAGGCTTTCATTCGGTACATGATTATAGGAGCTCTCCACAAGTTTCTTTAAACTCGAGGAGGGGCATCCCACAGCCCAGCAAGTAAGAGGGGGGCCCTTCAAACCCAGACTGTTCTGGACGCTTCCAATATTCCCCCATTCTCCCATGATGACTGGATGGCAGACCTGTAGCTAGAGTTTTCCTGCCTTGCCCACAGTCAGGACAAATCTTTGTCACCCGCCAGTCCCACAGCCGCTCAGACCCAACCAAGTAAACACAGAGACTTATATTGCTTACAAACTGTATGGCCGTGGCAGGCTTCTTGCTAACTGTTCTTATAGCTTAAATTAATCCATTTCCATAAATCTATACCTTGCCACATGGCTGGTGGCTTACCGGTGTCTTCACATACTGCTGGTCATGGCGGTGGCTGGCAGTGTCTCTCTGCCTCAGCCTTCCACTTCCCAGAATTCTCCTCTCTCCTTGTCCCACCTACTTCCTGCCTGGCCACTGGCCAATCAGTATTTTATTTATTGACCAATCAGAGCAATTTGACATACAGACCATCCCACAGCACAGACTCACCAAGGGACTGGTGGACACAGGGACAGAAGCCACTGCAATATCTCTTCATGATGCCCAAGCCTTCCCACACTGGAAACTTAAAGATGACTCAACCATTACTGGGGTAAGAGGAGATAAGTCTTCTAAAACAACACTATACCTGGTTCACTGGAAGGATCTTGATGGCAATGAGGGGCGATTTTGCCCTATTGTAGCTGATACACACTGCATGCTTTGGGGTTGCAACCTATTAGAAGAAATGGAAGCTATGCTCACAACAGATGATAAAGCCTTTTATGAGGATATAGTAACACATGATATGACAGGTCAGTCTGGCAGAAATTCTAGCCTTCACCTCCAGTTCTAAGGACCACTGCCCTACACACAGATATAAATATTCCAAGGCCCACACCATTAAATTGGACATTGCAGAAGCCTGTGTGGGTGGTGGACCAGTGGCCTATTATAGAACTCAAACTATCAGTTGAAAATTGTCATTGGGCCATATTGAGCCTTCCCACAGTAGATTTAACACCCCCATTTTTGTAATTAAGAAAAAGTTGGGAAAATATTGCTTTCTGCAAGACTTAAGGCAAATCAATGCACAAATGGAAAAAATGGGTTCCCCTCAAGCAGGGCTACCACAACCAGGTGTTATTCCACCAGGGTGGCATGTTCTTGTAATAAATATTAAAGATTGTTTTTTTTTCTCTCAATACCACTGGCTCCAAAGGACAGAGAATGCTTTGTGTTCACTGTCTGGGAGCCCAATTTTCAAAAACCTGCTTACAATTATCACTGGAAGGCAGACCCACCAAGGGACTGGTAGACACAAGGAAATTGGCTTAAGCCATTTCCCCCAATTCCCAATGAGGACACGAGGCAACTGCTCTCCATTCTCAAGGGGCATACCTTCCCCCTCTGCAAAAATACAGTTGGGGGGGGGGGCAAGGATCTGTTAAAGAGGGCCAGTGAAGTTACCTATAATGACCCCTAAGGAGACACGATCCAAATGTTCCCCTGATAGCCCTAGTCCTTTGGATTAAGGGCGGCATATTGGGAGCACTGTGGCAATCAGGCCCCCTAATCTGGATACACCTATCACATTCTGAGTTATCCCATATCACCTCCAGTTTGATATTGTCTTTGAGATAGGCGTTAAAGCAAGAGCAACTGCTAGGAGAATCATAGGCCATGAACCAGACAAGATGGGTCACAAACCTTCTCCCTCCAAAATACTCAGCCCTTATGGGCAGACTCTCTTCCCTTCCAGAAAATAATGACAGGTTTTCCAGGGACCTTGGATAACCACTTCCCCTAAGATGAACGTTTGTCATTCTTGTCACTTCTTGAGTTAATCATAAGCCTATGTACAAATCCTTTGAATATCCCTCTCCCTCAAGTGGCTATTGCCTTGATCCACTCAGCTGGAGCACAAAATTTGGTGAGAGACGCCGAGGTTAAACAGCACTCTAGACACCCAGTTTCAGTTCCTCAGGGAAGCAGCTCTCTTTATTCATCCCAACATGGGCTTATATACCCTCTGACAGCAGGAGTCAAGGGATGGTTACTCTGTATCCGGAGGCAAGCCAGACACCGTTTTCCAAACAGGAAAAACCACAGGGGAACTGATTCCCAGCACCCTCCGGAACCCAACTGCACATTTTCCACACAAACAACTTATCTGGGATAGGACAAAAAGGGGCATTTAAAATTAAGGCAGCAAACTTACTGCTGCCGACATGTCCTCCCTTTTTATTTTCAAAAGGAACACATCGGCTAGAACAGCCTGTGGAAGATCAGATAGCCCCTGTCTTAGGTCACCTGTTGCAATCCCCAAACTTACCTGTCACATGGGCTGCCCTTATGCCCCCTGCCTTAGGTCACATGAGGACCACAGGAGTTGCCCGTCTCTGGGTACTATCTGTCCAACATTTGTAACCACACTTGTGCAGATTCAGAGGGTGACATGGCCAGAAGAGCTTACTTGGTTACCTGTCAGTGTCGAGTGAACTGGTGTTGCCATTGGCACAGCAGAAATAACCCAATCCCCATACCGCCTGCACAGATTAATAAGAGGGAAACAGACCCTGCCCATCCAGTGATCCACCCAGGAGCTTTAGACATTAATGACCACCAGGTCTGCTCATTTACAGGAACAACTCTAGTTTTGTTAATCCTTACAATGGCATGTGCTAACTAAATTGTATAGTTCAAAAATGTTCCATTCCAAGGCCCTCACAAACAAGCATTCAATTCTGCAACCTTGGCCGATGCATTAAAAGCTGCATGAGGTGTTCTACAAACTTCTGACATTCCATAAGCACATAACATATGTTGGCGTATCCACAACATATCTATTTGTTCTTGTAACAGTGCTGCTTGTTTAAGCATCAGAATTCCAAAGTGTAATTGTCCTTCAATGTTTGCTGAATGTCCAAGGCACCAGCCACCCTCTCAGATAATGTGTTGATAATGGCAGCCTGTTGAACAGTCTAAGATAATGCAAGCCCAGCAGCTCTAGCAGCAACAGCAGATGCAGCCACAGCTGCAACAATTGTGGCAGTAATGCAAAAGTCTCTTCTTGTCCTCTTCAGTTGCAGCAGAAACTGATCAGAAGGACTCTCCAGAGGCATCACTGCAAATGTGGGTATTCTCACAATCACTGCATGGGACCAATTTGTACTCCAGCAATTATTCAAGCTACAATTTAGAACTGAACAGTTTAGTAGTCCCTCCCCTCCCACATCACCATTCCAAACAACAAAAGGGAAAGGAGCACTTGGAGACCCACAGCATGGGACATGCTGGAACTACCTACAAAGTCTGCCAAAGAAGTATTACTCAGGACTAGGCAATCATGAAAGCTGCCTTTCAGATTCAAGGAGATATCATTGGTATTAATCTTGACAGATGTACTATTTTTCTCAAAACAAAGAGCATTTTTTTAACTGCAAAGTAATATTTACAAAATCTTCTTGGAGTTTTACATTGCCAGCAGCAGTACCAATTGTCCAATTAGAAGAAAATACAGCAGGAAAAACAGGGCTATCAATACTCACAGGCAGTAACACAGGTAGATTTCTTACTAAACTCCATAATGGCTCAGCTTCTCCCTGAGGCATCATCTTTTAAAGTTAAAGGGACATGCTCCCAGACCACCTGTCCAGCTTGATTCTGAGTTTCAATGACTGGATATGTTTCATGCCACACCACCACCACCCCCTTTTTTTGCCTATATCTGTCCTCTGATTCTTTTTCCTCCCCTATCCAATGAGGATTTCTTGGCGGGGGTTGAAACAATACAGGCACAGAAGGTGCTGACTGTGCTTTCGCTTTTGCAGGGCGCAATTTCTGTTGTAGTTCCTCTATCTCTTTTTCTAGCTACTCTTCCTCCTCTACTAAATCTGAGACAGAGGCAAGTTCATCATCTTCTTCCTCATCCATTAAATCTTTCACAAATATCTTTATATGCTCTTTACAGGGGACCTCAACCTCTTCCTTTTCCCCTTTCAAAGATTCATTCATCTCCGCCTCCTGAGCATTAGCAAATGCTTGCTCGCACTCAGAAAGTCGCTCTTTCACTTTCACTTTATCAGTCAGAAGAGCATCTTTCCCAAGTCTCCATAGAGAAAATGCAGCTGTAGGAAATTTATCTGCACCCTTCTCTTGCAACATCTTTTGTAAATCTCTTTTCACTTGTTCCCAATCTGAAATATTCAGACCTCCTCCCATCAGAAAGCAAGGACTTGCTTCAGCTATGGTGTCCACAAATGTGAGTGCAGTGCTAGACTTAATTCCTGTTCCTTGCTTTCTTAACTTAATTACTGTTCCTCAGTGGCCAACTGAGCTGTTGCAGTAGAATTACCCCTGGTACATACCAATGTTTCAATCCTCCACCCTCCTTTTAGGATGAGCCTCGTTCCCCAGATTTCGTGCTTCATGCAGCTGAAGCACAAAATCTGGCGAGGGACGCAGAGGTTAAACAGCACCCTAGACACCCAGTTTCAGTTCTCTAGACACCCAGTTTCAGTTCGTCAGGGAAGCAGCTCTCTTTATTCATCCCAACATGGGCTTATATACCCCTCTGACAGCAGGAGTCAAGGAATGGTTACTCTGTATCTGGAGGCAAGCCAGACACTGTTTTCCAAACAGGAAAAACCACAGGGGAACTAATTCCCAGCACCCTCCGGAACCCAACTGCACATTTTCCACCCAAACAACTTAACTGGGATAGGACCAAAAAAGGGCATTTAAAATTAAGGCAGCAAACTTACTGCTGCCGACAGCTATAGCTTTTACAGATGTCAATAAGGCCAATTTTGGCTTAATAATAACCATGCATTGTTGCGGTAATGCCACCGGTTGAGGGGCTTTGGATTAAAAAATAGAGGCAAGCCTCGTGGTGGTGGTGGCGGCGGCGGCGGCGGCGGCGGCGGCGGCGGCGGCGGCGGCGGCGGCGGCGGCGGCGGCGGCGGCGCACGCCTTTAATCCCAGCACTCGGGAGGCAGAGCCAGGTGGATCTCTGTGAGTTCGAGGCCAGCCTGGGCTACCAAGTGAGCTCCAGGAAAGGTGCAAAGCTATGCAGAGAAACCCTGTCTCGAAAAACCAAAAAAAAAAAAAAAGAGAGAGAGAGAGAGAGAGAGAGAGAGAGAGAGAGAGAGAGAAAACAGCGAGTCATTCACCACAGCAGAATGCTGAATGCCGTTTATTGAAAGAGGAAGGAAACCTTAAATACAGGTTTACAGCACAATGGAGGATTTCTAGGGGGCAGAAATTCTGTACCGAATGTTCTACATTCCTGCATCTAAGCTGTTTACACCAAATACAGGATACAGGAACAAAGAACCTCCAGTGAGCGTTCAGGAAGAAGGAAACCAGCAGGGAATCAGCATAGGGAGGCATCTGGTCAAGGTCAGCAAGCAGGCAACAGTTTACACAATATTGGTAGGCCAGGGCCCTACAATGCATAATGCTTTTTTTTTTTGTTTGTTTGTTTTTTGGTTTTTCGAGACAGGGTTTCTCTGTGTAGCTTTGCACCTTTCCTGGAGCTCACTTGGTAGCCCAGGCTGGCCTCGAACTCACAGAGATCCGCCTGGCTCTGCCTCCCGAGTGCTGGGATTAAAGGCGTGCGCCACCAACGCCCGGCCATTCATAATGCTAAAGAAATAACTCATGCTCAACTAAACCCATGATGGTCATGGGAGTGCCTTGGAGCATATAAACAGATGATGACCCAGAATACACCTCTCAACAGTTTAAGGATTTTCTTAGGGAATGAAAAATAGAGCACACCACAGATATTCCATATAACTCCCAAGGACAGGCAATTGTAGAAAGAACAAACCTCTCACTAAAGGATGACTTACAAAAAATTCCCAAGAAATTAAAGAGGGATCCACATTAGACCCTGGTGGAAGCTCTGTTTAAGAGAAACTTCCTTTCTTTTGATGATAAAGGCCTCATTCCAGCCTATAAGCATTGGGCCTCTCTCCCCAGAGAAACACCACTCCCTCCAGTCAAATGGAGAGACCCTATATCTAATCTCTGGCAATCTCCTCCTCCTTTGTTAACATGTGGGTGAGGATATGCTTATGTGTTTCCACAGGGTCAAGCTAAATCAATATGGGTGCCAATCAGGGACATAAGGCCTGCTACAAATCAAGAAAATCTTGAAGAGGACCTCTCCCTTTGCTGACTGTCCTACTACTGATCCTGCCAACAATTGTTCAGGCCAAATATCTATGGGCGTTAGTCTCTGCCCCACCTATTCCAACGCCTGTCGCAGTACCTGCCCCTACTTTCCCAGGAATTTATACAACAAACAAAATCTTGGGCCTTCCTTATACCCAATTTCAAGGCCCTTTTAATTTTTTATTTGGATTTCATTGAGATACCTATTAACTGGGATTATTGCCTTCCTGATTTTGTACCCTGCCCCCTTTATGGAAAGGCTAACATGGAGCTTTGGATCCAGATGCCAGAGGATACCTTTTTTTTTTTAAATGATACCATCTCTGCTTCTGACAGAGTTACAAATGATCTCTATGTTGGCATATGAAATCATTTTGCCCTCTCTGCCACCCCTGTATGCATAAAGACCCCCCCCTTTTCTTTATCTTAACCAATTCCTCCACGCCAATGCTAAATTGCACTTGAGACCTTTGTAAGCTGGGACCCTGCTAGAATCCTGAGGAGGCCTCATGGGCAGTAGTGGTACATCTCTCTGCTTTCCTTTCGGTACCTTTGACCAATGTAACACATTTCCATAGGGTAAAATTGATGGAACAAAGCAGAATAAAAAGAAACTTTGGAATAACAGCAGCCCTGACGGCCACTATTCTTCTTGCTGTGGGAGGTGGTGCAGTCGCTACAGCCTCCCTAGTTCTGTCTCTACCTTAATAAGGCATAGAAGAGTCAGCCCAAGTATTAAGTACTCAACAGCTGATTAATTCCCATTTCCAGTCAGCTATACTCAATTTACAGCAACAACTAGATTTATTAGCTAAAGAAATCCAGACATTAAGATGGCTGGTAAGAGGAAACTGTGATCCCTGATTTTCCTCCTTTTGCTTAACCCCTTACTTGGTCTTGAATATGACACAAGCCAGGAGTAAATTAAAAGAAATTATATTGGGATTGTGGAGCAAAGAGTTCTTAAACCTTTTGGTACAACTCTCTAATGAAATCTTAAGCCTGAATTCCACGTGTGTGAAACCATTGAAGGTGTCTACAACATTCTTTGCTCAAATTTGAGATCACATAAAATCAATTCTAGACCCCTTAAAAATTATAGCATGGGGAATGATGTTCTTAGTAATTCTGTAATTCTGTTGCTTAAGTGTTTTGTACAACATGTTTCCCAGCAACACCATGTCAACAAAATGACCCTTGTGGTGATATTTTATTTGTACTGAAATGTTATTTTAATTTTATGTTAATAAATAAAGTTGCCCTGGGGTCAGAGCTATTAGAGCCATAGTAAGAGCGTGGTGGTTAGAAGAGCTAGGTAGATTTCTGTGTGTTCAGGGATACAGCCAGTATTGGAGACATACGCCTTTAAGACCTGGAGGGCGGTACTTACAGGCAGTGATGAGGCAGTCATGTGGTTGGGTTTACAACCAATGAGAAGGCAGAACAGAAAGATTATTTAAACAGGGACACAGGAAGTACCTCGCTCTCTCTCGGGGAAGCTAGGAGCACTGCAGGAGGTAAGATTTTATCTCTGAGCTCTGACCTCTCGGCTTTTCTCTTTTACCTTGGCTCTGTGTTTCTTATTTTAATAATACGATTGGTTACATCTACATCTGGCGCCCAACGTGACAAGAATCCATTAAAAACTGCTTGGGGCCGGCTCCCTAGCCGGAGCAGCCGGCTCCCTAGCCCCGGCCCAGGTCTGGGCTCAGGCTGGACTGTGAGCTGCTTGCTTAAAGCCAGTGCTACAAACAGCTCAGGCCTGCCCTGCTAAACAGGGCCCCTGCCTGTAAAGCCAAGCCTTGACTCGGCTCAAGAGGGAACAAGTGGCTGGCTTTAAGCTTTAGCCGGCTACCCCTTCGCTTTCACTTTCACTTTCACTTTCACTTTCACTTTCACTTTCACTTTCACTTTCGCTTTTGCTTTCTCTCTGTCTCTCTGTTTCTCTCTCTCTCTCTCTCTCTCTCTCTCTCTCTCTCTCTCTCTCTCTCTGGATTTACACCTAGGACTCTAGGTGGCTGTTTTGAAATTCGCTCGGATTTCTACTGTTCTACGCAGATTTGGTAAGTCATAAAGGAAACTATTTAAAAGACAAATTTTTTCCACATTTAAAAAAATGGGTTTCCTGTGTACATTGGAAGAAAATTGGGTTTTGTTTGAAATTTTAGGCAGTCTGACAATGGAACAACTATATGAAAAGATTAGTATTATGGGAATTATGCAGTTAATCACCATGCTTATTCTCATTTTACTATTTAAAAAGATAGTCGATTTAAGTGCCAGGATAACAGCTTTAGAAAAACCTGTTAATTTTAACAGTGAAGTTGGTTCAAGTTTGGATCATAAGGTTACAGAAAGAAAGCCTGTTTTCACACAATCATCCTTAATTTATCCTGTAACCGTACAGCAGATGCCTGATCAAATGGCTACACAAAATATCTGGGCTCCAATTGAACTGATGGATTTTAAAAGGTTTAAGGAGGCAATAGTATCTTATGGCATGCATTCCCCATATGTAAAGCAAATGTTAAACTCTTGGTCAACATATAATAGGATTATACCACAGGACTGGCGGGACCTTGCACAAGCTGTTCTGGAACCCAGCCAGAGAATTCAATTTCTAACGTGGTTTAAGGAGGAAGCTAGAAACGTAGAAACACAATGGAGGGATAAAGGAATACAAGTTTGTCAGGATCAGCTTATTGGAGAAGGCCAATATGCTTCAATACAAACACAATGTTTATATGATGTTCAAACCGTAATTTTATGTCGAATGGCAGCCTTGAATGCATGGGACAGAGTTGATGAACCAGGAAAAAAACCTGAGTCATTCACAAAGGTTATGCAAGGCCCAAAAGAATCTTTCACAGATTTTTTAGAAAGACTGGCTTCAGCAGTAAACAGAATGGTCTCAGGATCAGAAGCTAGTAAGGCAATAATTGAAGCTTTGGCATTTGAGAATGCGAATGCAGCATGCAAAAGAATAATCAGGCCGTTAAGGGCAAGATCTGCACCTTTGGAAGATTGGATTAGAGAAACAATTAATGTTGAGGTTGATGAGCATGATACGTGGGTAGGAGAAGTAATTTCAAAAGGTTTGAGGAGTGTTAGATGTTTTGGGTGTGGAAAGCAAGGACATTTTAAAAGGGACTGTAAACAGGTCAATCCTAGAAGCAATGTTTCTTCAAGGAACAATGGCAACAGAATGCCCCTTCCTTCTGGAGTATGCAGAAGGTGTGGTAAGGGAAAACACTGGACCAACGAATGTAGATCAACAAAGGACAGACAGGGTAATCCTTTGCCTCAGTTTTCGGGAAACTCCCGGAGGGGCCTCATGCAGGCCCCCATAGCAAAACCAGTTCAAACCTTTCCTGCAGCTGTAGAGGAAATCCCTGCTCTGAGCGATTAAATAACCAAATGACTATTGGAATAAATCAGGCTGGTCAGGATGATGAAAAAGAGAGAATAGAAAATTCAGGAGAAAACATAAAGAAAATTTTTTGGCAAACTTCTATTAATGAACAGAGACCAAAATTAACGATAAAAATAAATGGTGTTTTGTTGTCTGGTCTGGTAGACACAGGTGCGGACATTACCATAATTGCACCAGAATTTTGGCATCCAGCTTGGCCTCTTCAGGAGGTAAACGTTCAACTGTTAGGAATTGGGACATTATCTGGAGTGAAACAGAGTGCAAGATGGCTGGAATGTATAGGTCCAGAAGGACAGAGAGGAAAATTAAAACCATATGTCGCTAACATAGCTATGAACCTGTGGGGTCGAGACTTGTTGCAACAATGGAATACTCAGATTAAAATCCCTCCAATCTCAGAAACAAATCATAAACTAGCACATGTTTCTGAGAGAAATATTAGAAGGCATTATTTTGAGTGGTCACCAGCCATCCATATTATACAGGAACAGGGCACAACAACTGATAATCTTCCAAAAATACCAACAGCTCTACCTTTAAAATGGTTAACAGACAAGCCTGTATGGGTTCAGCAATGGCCTTTAACAACAGAGAAACTCCAGGCTTTAGAAGAGCTGGTAGAAGAACAGTTAAATGCTCAGCATATTGAACAGTCAACCAGCCCTTGGAATTCTCCTGTATTTGTTATTAAAAAGAAATCTGGTAAATGGAGAATGGTAACAGACCTTAGAGCAATTAACAAAGTAATTCAGCCGATGGGCTCTCTACAATCTGGAATTCCTTTGCCTACTCTGTTACCAAAAGGATGGCCTCTCATAGTTATTGATTTAAAAGACTGTTTCTTTTCAATACCCTTACAAGAAAAGGACAAAGAAAGATTTGCTTTCACAGTGCCTACTTATAATAATTCTCAACCGGTTAAAAGATTTCAATGGAGGGTCCTCCCACAGGGAATGTTAAATAGCCCAACTCTGTGCCAATATTTTGTACAACAGCCATTGGAAGTGATACGTAAAAAATTTCCTAAATCTATAATTTATCATTATATGGATGATATTTTACTAGCTGACTCAAATGCAGATACTTTAGAAAGAATGTTTGAAGAAGTAAAGAAAATTTTGCCTTGCTGGGGATTACAAATTGCTCCTGAAAAAATACAAAGAGGAGATTCTATTAATTATTTAGGATATAAAATAGAGCTACAAAAAATTAGACCCCAAAAGGTGCAAATTAGGAGAGATAGACTACAGACTCTTAATGACTTTCAAAGATTATTTGGAGATATTTCTCATCTACAAACTATTGTTGGGGTAAAAAATGATGAACTGACTAATTTGTTCAAAACCTTAGAAGGTGACAAGGACTTAAATAGTCCAAGAGAATTATCACCTGAAGCTGAGAAAGAATTGGCCTTGGTAGAAAAGAAAGTACATGAAGGGCACGTGGATCGTATTGATCCAAAGCTGGATTGCATTTTGGTTATTTTACCTTCTAGGCATTCCCCTACTGGAATATTAATGCAGAGGGAAGATATTATATTGGAATGGATATTTTTACCAAATAAACCAAATAAAAAATTAAAAACTTATGGGGAAAAAATCTCTGACTTGATTTGGAAAGGAAAATTGAGACTTCGTCAATTAGCAGGAATAGACCCAGCAGAAATTGTCGTACCTTTAACTAAGGAGGACATTGAAAAATTATGGACAGAAAGTGAACCTTGGCAAAGAGCTTGCAGTAATTTTTTGGGAGAAATTAACAGCAAATATCCCAAAAGCAACAGAATTGATTTTATAAAGAGAGCTGTAACCAATCGTATTATTAAAATAAGAAACACAGAGCCAAGGTAAAAGAGAAAAGCCGAGAGGTCAGAGCTCAGAGATAAAATCTTACCTCCTGCAGTGCTCCTAGCTTCCCCGAGAGAGAGCGAGGTACTTCCTGTGTCCCTGTTTAAATAATCTTTCTGTTCTGCCTTCTCATTGGTTGTAAACCCAACCACATGACTGCCTCATCACTGCCTGTAAGTACCGCCCTCCAGGTCTTAAAGGCGTATGTCTCCAATACTGGCTGTATCCCTGAACACACAGAAATCTACCTAGCTCTTCTAACCACCACGCTCTTACTATGGCTCTAATAGCTCTGACCCCAGGGCAACTTTATTTATTAACATAAAATTAAAATAACATTTCAGTACAAATAAAATATCACCACAGACCCTACAACTGCTAATGGCTCTGGAACACCCTGGTCATCATCCCCCTAAGGAAGTAATAAGCTCACAGAAATTCATGATGCCTCTGTCTAATGCTCTTGCACCCTAGGCACTTTCCAAGGGAACCACCCTCCAAGGGCTGGTAGCCAAAGATGGATAAGAGCCTGTTAGGCAGGCCAACCTAAGAGAGGCACAGTCACCATTTTGGCAGACCCCTGAGGTGGGGACAACAAGATAAGAGCAAAGAACCCTAATTCCCACTAGCAGCCACAAAATAAACAAAAAGGGTGAAATGAGGTGGGTAAGGCCAAAAGCACTGGGCCATGTCTTAAGCAATTAAAGAACTGTGACAGGCACCGAGAGCACTCTGGCCAGGGGAAACCTGACCCACAAGCTCCAGACCAAAAGATAATGACATACAGTCCAGAGCCAACCAGGAAACACCACAGCAGCTGGAAGTCAAGCCTTCCAAAAAGTACACATGTAAATGCCTCAGCCCTTTGTTTAATAAACGAGATTGCTTGTAACTTCCCAGAGCCTGTGTCATTGGTTCTGCATCTGCCCACCCACTGTCCTCAGGATCAGAGACAGCGGGATCCCAGCTGTAGAGCCAGCAACGATCCTCCTTTGTTTTCATACGGCGTTTGCATTTCACATGTCCATGGAGGGGTGGAAGATGGGAAACAAACTCATCCCTTCTTATGCTTATAGTCCCATTGTGAAGGGACCACCCTCACAATCTTATAAGCTTGACACCTCTCAAAGGCCCAGCTATATACACTATCACACCGGGTGCCACAGCTCCAGCTGTGAAAAGGAAAAAGAGCCCACAATTTTGTCAATAGCAATCTGTAACAGCCTTCATTCAAAATCTGAAAATTGTGTACTCTTTCATCTTAATTATATAGTTAAAAGTTTTACAGAAGCCTTCTTGGGATTAACACAAATTGAGGAACACTGCCCTGATGGACAGATGCTAAAAAATGAAGGCCCTTATTAATTTCAGATAATGAATCTAACTGTTAGATTCTAACTGTTTCTAGTCTTTGACAAGAAAATAAAATTTAGGTCACTTAGAAAGGAATTAAGTCTTCTCAAAACCTCAGAGAACTATATCCATGAAATCTTAACAATGTGGTCACCTAAGCAAGATTTGCTCAGTTTTTCAGTGACAACACCAACTGACATCCCAATTTGGGTGGGGGAAATCTCAAAAGGCCCCACCCCAGATGAAGAACTATAAAGCATAATGACCACTGAGAATGGGAGAATCTGTCTTCTCTGAGGATGAGACTCCAGATAGGTTGTCCAATCTCAAGTGGCAGGTCTAAACATATGCAAAAAGGAGCAAATCCAAATGCGCTCAGCAGGTTTTGTGTGTGTGTGTGTGTGTGTGTGTGTGTGTGTGTGTGTGTGTGTAGGAAACATGGGAGGAATTGGAAGGAGAGCAGAGGAATGGAAATGGTATTCATGTACGAAATCTTCAAAACTCAAATAAAACAAGTGATAAATATAAAAGAAGAAGGAAGAGGAAGAAAGCCAACAAATGGCACTTTCAGAAAACAAAAAAAGGTGAATTACTGAATTGTCTGGAAATGAAGCACAGGTAATGTGTTTTAGGATAGCTGATCCAAATCATTTTAAACAAGATCAGTGTCAATGCTATTTCCATATTTCTGCCATCCTAATCACATACCTGTTTCAGCTTCTGATCAATTGAATCCAGCCATCCTTGGCAAATTTCAGCACTTTTACTGTTTATAAACAACTATACACTTGTTTATAAATGGACTTTCACAGTAGTGATAGAAGCAAATACTTGATGACATTTGAGAATATATATTGCAGTTGACTTTCAGATGAATGGTGGGGCTGCCATTATCCCATGAACTAAAGTTGGTGGAGAATGAGGTCCATTGGCAGGAATGGTTTGTTTTGTCCTCCACAACATAATGATAAAACATGCTGCAAGAAGGTTTAGGAACAGACGTTCACAGAACTGCATGAGGGGAATCTCAAGGCACTAAGATGGCGCTTGCCGGTTGCTTGCTCTGCTCCCACTTTGTGACTACCTCAATCATGTTCTATGGTTTTGCACAATATTTCCACTTCTAATCATGTCCTGTTATACTTTCTATCACTTCCTAGTAATGGCACCAAACTATGAATCTATTAGTGGACTGATTCATTGGTCAGGTCAGAGACCTCATGACCCAGTCACTTTTCAATGACTGTCCATCCACAAGTTTGAATCAAAGATTCAATACACATGATTTTAATGAACACTTCATACCCTAGCCAAAAGAAGCAGCTTCCAAGTAGTTTGTTGTCAACCAGTTCTCACAGACTAATTCCATTATAAAAAGAGTACCAGCATATGCAAGGGCACTAAGGATGAATAGTAACAGGTTCACTAAGCTGCAGGTGCTGAACCACTCCTTAAATGTACCTTTAGATTTGCAGCAGCCAGTAAAGACCCTAAAAAAATCAGTTGTGGTCACCAAATATGAGAGTATGCCTCTGTATTTACACAAGTGAAGTTGAATTATTTTTTTCCAAATATTTATTTTCCAAATATTTTTACCTGGATTTTCAGGTACTATTAGAAAGAGTATATGATCTAAGGCATTTCACCAATAGAATTCATTAAACTGAATACATTCAAATTTTTTACTTTAGAACAAATACAAAATGTGGAGTGTGCATGAGCTTCAGTATAAGAGTATTAACTATAACATGCACACTTGTGAATACCCAATTCAAATTTTTGATGATTAATTGGGAATTTCAGTAATCGGAAGCCTGGGGTCCTAATCATGAATAAGACAGATAATAAAATATCTTAAGTAAAATGTAGCTGATGACTGGGAAGATGGATCAACTGGCCAAGTGCTTGTGGCACAAGCCTGAGGGCCTGAGTTCGGTTATTGCCACCCACTTTTAAAAAGGATTTCTCAGCAGTGTAATTCCCAGTGCTGAAGTGACAGTGACAGGTGGATGGGGGACTTTCCGGCCAGTCAGTGCAGCCAATCAGTAGGCTCCAGATCCAGTAAGAGACATTGTCTCTAAGAATAAGGTGAACAGCAGTGGAGGAAGATACCTGACTTCTGCCTCTGGCACACACACACACACACACACACACACACACACACACACACACACACACTTATTCATATGTAAATATATATATGAGTATACTCACTATATATGTATATACTCACATACACATTTAGACTCACATTCACATACATACTCATACCCACACACTCACATACATATGCACACTCATGCACATACATATACACTCACATACACATTTACACCCACACATTCACACATACTCATATCCACACACCTACACACATAGTCACATTTACACACACTCAAATACACTCACAGACATACTCACATATCCTCATAAACACTCTCTCACATACACACAAAAGAAATAGTTGATTGGTCATTATGTGTATATACAGAGTAAAGAATTATGAGATCAAACAACAGAATAGTGGAAAACAAATAACATCTGGACAAATTACATGAATACATTTCTAATTTTTCAATGGTTATAAATGGCCAATATCTTCATTAAAAATGCTCACCATCACTAATCACCATGGATTAAAGTCAAAACCACCAAAAAATTATCTCATACCTGTTAAATATTATCAACAAGACAATGAATAGTTAAATACTGGCAAGAGTGTGAAGAAAAAAGAACCCTTCCACACTACTGGTAGGAATCTAGATTATTGCACTCTCTATGAAGATCAGACTGGAGGCACAAAACAGCCACTCTACTGCCTGGCAACCATATTGATAGGTACAAAGCCAAAGGAAATGAAATTTATATGACCAGGAGATATCGGCACTGTCACATCTACTGCAATACTAGCCACAACAGATAAAACATGGGATCAGACTTCATGTCCATTAATGGATACATAGATTGAAAAGATGATAAGGAGCCAGCAAGATAGTTCATGAGATAATGGCTGAGTTGCCAAGTCTGGCTAGCTGAATTTGATCCCTGGGACCCACTTCAAGTTGTCCTCTGTGTGTAATGGCATGCATGTGCGAGCACACACACACACACACACACACAATAACAACTTTTACATAAAATGCTAAGAAAATAGCGCAGATAGAGAAATCTTCAAGTTCTCATCTAGAAACAGAAAATGGCATGGTGGTTCCCATGGGCTAGAGTAAGTAGCTGCTCAAAAAGAATGCCATCTCAGTTACATAGGATGAATCTACTCTGGAGATGCAGCATGGATTGTGGTTACCATGGTTGCTAATACTCTAGACAGATCTTAAATATTCTCCCCTTAACAATATTTACTGTGCAATGATGAATATATTAATTACTTTGACTATGGTAAACATGTCACAGTGTGTGTGTGTGTGTGTGTGTGTAAATCATCACATTGTCCACCATATATATATATGTTTTGTTTACTTATTACACCTATATGAATCTAGAGAAAAATAAAAAAATAATATTGTCTCTATCTTTTGTAACAAAAAGTTTAGTGATACTAGAAATGAAGATTAAATATACAGTAGAGCAACTTCCTTTGTAAATCATTTTATTCTGCAAACTAAAATTTAAAAGGCTATAAAATATTTGAATATTATAGAATATTTAACATATATACATATACTATAGAGAAAGAGATTGAAATCATCAGGAAAATTTTTTATAAACCACAAAATCACCCACTCCCATCTCCATGTCTTATATGTAATATATAACACTTATCATCACTTGTGTACTATCTTCTCATCTGTATTGTTTAGTATGTGTCTCCCTTACTTTTAAATAAGCTTTATAGATATGGAATTTTGTCTTTTCATTGTTATAAGCCAAGTGCCATGCTTACAGTATGTAATCAACAAATATTTTTCAATGAAATGAGCTATTTTACAGGAAACATTACCATAATTGGATAGATCAATAGCAACATAATAACTTGAAAACAAAGTCAAATTTACTTCCAAGAAGAAAAAATAGAACAAATGGCTTTACAGCTAAGCCTCTCAGACTTTCAGAGGTGCTGGACTGTCCATCGTATGGCTAATTCCACAGGAAAGACAGAAATCATCAGAATTTCTCTGCAGATAAGAGTAGACACAAATACTGTTTGTATAAAACACAATGCACAGCAGTATCTGTGTTTTTCTATGAATACTAGATGGAAGAAATCAGTAAAACAAGTCTGGACAGATGGCTCAGCTGTTAAGAGCATGTACTATTCTTGAACAGAACTGGAGTTTGGTTCCTAGCACCTACATCAGACAACTCGCAGCCACCTGTAACTCCAGAGGTTCCTGATGCTTCTGGCTTTTGCAAGCATCAGCACTTACAAGCTCACGTACATATGCACTAATTAGAACTAATATATATATTCTAAATCATAAAATGTTTGTGTACAGCTTATTTAATTTTAAATGAGTATTTATTCAAGAAATGCAAGAGTTCCTTAATTTCAAATTATATATAATTATACTGCACTCAATGACAGACTAAAGAAGAAACAATTATTTTTCCAATAAGTATTTTTAAATAAGTGAATAAATGTGCCATAGCCTTGAAAGAACTTTTAGTAACCCAAGAATAGAAAAAAAGCACATTTAATCATGTATAGTATGCTACAGATATAGTTGTTTAGCCAATTCTTGACTATACTAACACAATTGGCAAGTTGAAAGAGTTACCAGAGCCTTTATAGCTAATATGTGCCCTCACTCGGCCAAGTACAGGAATCTGTAAGAAATACTCAAAATTCAGCAACATGACCAGGGACTTTTAGAGAGAGATCAACTATTTGGGAAATGTAGTGTTAGGGACACTGAACTCTCCTGAGGATGTTACAGTAGTTTGTTTGTTTGTTTTTGTTTTACACTGCTTGTGATAGAATCCAGGACCTCACAATGCTAAATGCTCTATCACTGAACTACATCCTAAGCTTTAAAGGAGAGTTCTAAATGTACTGTTTGACATCATAGTTCCAAATGAACTGTGGTGTGTTTTACATTTAAAAGTCTGATGAGATTGAGGCTTTCTCCTGATATTGTTACTCCAGACTAAACTATTTTTGTCTATAGAGTTTTCAAGCCCACAAAGAAATACCATGGACACCACTACTACCACCCACTGGACCCTGTAACCTACAAGACCCACTCCTCTGCCCAAACCTACCAAACACATCATCCTCCCCTGGCCAACCATCCCCCACAAAATTAGCAGCCCCTGGAGGCAGAAGCACTATCTGCACCATTTGGAACAAGAGGTGAGTGACTAGTATCCCAGCTAAACTGCCCCAATCTCTAGACCCTAAACCCCATGGCACATCCCATGCCCTTCCCTCTACCATCTCAACCCTAGCAGCCAGCCAGCAGATAAAAGTCCTGCAGGCAGGCTGCTACACCACTGCTGCTACCCATTGGACCCTATAACCTACAAGACCCATTCCCCCACCCAAAATCCACTGAACTCATCACCCTCCCTCTGGCCAACCATTCCCTGCAAAATCAGCAGCCCCTAGAGGGACAAGCACCACCTCGACCATTTGGAAGAAGAGCCCCTACACAAGTACCACCTGAACTAGTTGGAAGAAGAGCAGCCTCCCCAGGAACAGGCCTCTCCAGAACAGCAGCATATCCTATAGGCACAAGTGCCACCCACGCCATTAGGGAGAACAGGCACAGGCAAAACCAAGCCAGTTGAAAGAACAGACTCCATAGGCACAAGTCCACAGCAGCCAGAAGAACTAGGCAATATGCTGGATCTAGGCACCCAACCCCCACAAACCTCAGCTGAGACAACCCTGCTTGACCTGACAACCATCCAATCAACATAAAACTTGACCATTCAGGCCAAAAGACAATAAAAGAAACAGATAATAAAGGGACCAAAAAAAAACATCTAAAAAAGACATCACAAGAATCAACACATGCTCCTATAATTATCCCAAACCCAGAAGGTTAAATGGCAGTGTAAAGAATACATTCAACAACATAAAGAGTAATATGGTACCACTAGAACCTAGTGCTTCTGCAACAGCAAGACCTGAACATCCCAATGCATATGAAAGAGGAGAAAATCACCTTAAAAAATAACTTTATGAAGATGATTGAGGCCCTTAAAGAGGAGAGGGAAAATTCCCTTAAAGAAATCAAGGAAAATACAAACAAAAAGTGGAAAAATCAATAAATCCCTTAAGGAAAGCTAAGAAAGTCAAGGGGAAAAAAACAAACAGGTGAAGAAAAGAGTTCAAGACTTGAAAATTGAAATAGAGGCAATAAGAAAACACAAACTGGGGGAATCCTGGAAATGGAAAATCTGGGTAAATGAACAGGAACTACAGATGCAAACATAGCCAACAGAATATAAGAGATGGAAGAGAGAATCTTAGACAGTAAAGACACAATACAGGAAACAGATTCATCAGTCAAAGAAATTGTTACATCCAAAAAATTCTTAACACAAAACATGCAGGAAATCTGGGACACCATGAAAAGACCAAACCTAAGAATAACAGAGTTAGAAGAAGGAGAAGAATTCTAGCTCAAAGGCACAGAAAACATATTTATTCAACAAAATTATAGAAGAAAATTTTTACTAACATAAAGAAGGGCATGCATATGAAGGTACAAGAAGCTTACAGAACACCAAATAGTGGACCAAAAAAAAAAAAAAAAAAAAAAAAGTCCCCTTGCCACATAATAATCAAAACAGTAAACATGCAGAATAAGGAAAGAATAGTAAGTGCTGCAAAAGAAAAATGCCAAGAAACATATAAAGGCAGACCTATCTGAGTTACACCCAACTTCTCAATGGAGATGCTGAAAGCGAGAAGGTCCTGGATAGATGTTTTGCAGACACTAGGAGACCATGGATGCCAACCCAGACTACTATACCCAGAAAAACTTTCAGTCACCTTAGACAGAGAAAAGATATTCTATGACAAAACCAGATTTAAACAATACCTATCTACAAAATCAGCCCTATAGAAAGTACTAGAAGGAAAACTTCAACTCAAGGAAGTTAGCTGCACCCATGGGAATAGAGTCAATAGATAATCTCACACTAGCAAATTCCAAAGAAGGAAAATGAACACACTACCACCAACAACAAAACCAAAAAAAAAAAAACAGGAATTAGAAATCACTAGTCATTAATACCTTTTAATACCAATGGACTCAATTCACCTATAAAAAGACACAGGCTAACAGAATGGATACAAAAACAGGATCCATTCTCCTGCTGCATACAAGAAATATACATAAACTTCAAACACAAACATTACCTCAGATAAAGGGTTGGGAAAAGATTTTCCAATCAAATGGACCTAAGAAACAAGCTAGTGTAGATATCCTAATATCTAACAAAATAAACTTCAAACTAAAATTAATGAAAAGAGATGGAGAAGGACATTTCATATTCATCACAGGAAAAATTCATCAAGATAAAATCTCAATTCTGAACATCTATGCCCTAAATACAAGGTCATCGAGATTTGTAAAAGAAACATTACTAAAGCTTAAGTCACACATCAAACCCCACACACTAATAGTTGGAAATTTCAACTCCCCACTCTCACTAATGGACAGGTTTGACAGATAGAAATTTAACAGAGAAATAAGGGAACTAACAGATGTTATGACTCAAATGGACTTAATAGACTTCTATAGCACATTTCACCCCAAAGACAAAAGAATACACCTTCTTCTCAGCACCTCATAGAACCTTCTCTAAAACTGATTACATACTTGGTCACAAAGCAAATCAAAACAGATACAAAAAAATTGGAATATTCCCCTGTATCTTATCAGATCACCATGGCTTAAAGTTAGAATTCAACAACAACACAAATTACAGAAAGCTTACAATCTCATAGAAACTGAACAATGCTCAACTGAATCACCACTGGGTCAAGGAAGAAATAAAGAAAGAAAGTAAAGACTTCCCAGAATTCAATGAAAATGAATGCACAACATACCCAAACTTATGGGACACTATCCAGAGCTAAGAGGAAAATTCATGGTACTAAGTGGCGACATAAAGAATTTGGAAAAATCTCACGCTAGGAACTTAACAGCACATCTGAAAGCTCTAGAACAAAAAGAAACAAACTCAACCAGGAGGAAGAGATGCCAGGAAATAATCAAACTGGGGGCTGAAATCAATAAAATAGAAACAAAGAGAACAATACAAAGAATCAATAAAACAAAGAGTTGGTTCTTTGAGAAAATCAACAAGATAGATAAACCCTTACCAAGACTAACCAAAAGGTAGAGAGAATATCCAAATTAACAAAATTAGAAATGAAAAAGGGGGACATAACAACAGACACTGAGGAAATCCAAAATATCGTTAGGTCATACTTCAAAAAGCTATACTCCACAAAATTGGAAAATCTAAAAGAAATGGACAATTTTCCTGATAGGTACCACATACCAAAATTAAATCAAGACCAGATACACAATTTAAATAGACCTATAGCCCCTAAGGAAATAGAAGCAGTCATTAAAAGTCTCCCACACCCCAAAAAAGGCAAGGACCAGATGGTTTCAGTGCAGAATTCTACCAGAATTTCAAAAAAGAGCTAATACCAATAGTCTTCAAATTGTTCCACACAATAGAAACAGAAGGAACATTGCCAAACATTTTATGAGGCTACAGTTACCCTAATACCCAAACTACACAAAGATACAACCAAGAAAGAGAATGTATAGAGAGGAAGAGCAACAAAAGAGATATATTGATATAGGGGACCATTATGGGGTTAAGGAGAAACCTGGTGCTAGGAAACCTCCCGGGTATCCATAAAGATGACTGCAGTTAAGATTCCTAGCAATAATGGAGAGGGTGCCTGAAATGGCCTTCTCCAATAATCATATTGGTGACTACTCTAATTGTCATCATAGAACCTTCATCCAGGAACTGATGAGAGCAGATGCAGAGATCCATAGCCAAGCACTGGGCCCAGCTCTGGGAGTCCAGTTGAAGAGAGGGAGAAGGGATTATACAAGCAGGGTTGGGGTCAAGATCATGTGATGGGGAAGCCCACAGAGACAGCTGACCTGAGTTCATGGGAGCTCACAGACTCTAGACCAACAGCTACGGAGCCTGCATGGGACTGTCCTAGGCCCTCTGTATGTGGGTGACAGTTGTGTAGCTTGCTCTATCTTCAGGACCCCTGGCAGAGGGCCTGGTGCATGAGCTGGCTTTTTGGAACATGGTTCCTATGGCAGGATGCCTCACTCAGGGAGGAGGAGCTTGGTCTTGCCTAAACTTGATATGTCAACTTTGTTGATTCCCATGGGAGGCCTACCCCTTTCTGGGAAGTGGATGGTTGGAGTAGAAAGGTGGTGGTGGTGGTGGGGCAAACAGGAGGAGAGGAGGGAGGAAAACTGTGATTGGTATGTAAAATAAATGAATAAATACTGTGAGCAGCCTAATATCTTCCCAAATTAGTTACAATGAGAACCCAGAACTTTGACAGTTTTGTGAAATATTTTTCAGAAAGGCACAATAAACATATTATGAAACACTTGCCTCTTTGCACTAATTGATGAGCACATCCAGGAAAGCCCATTTCCCACTGAAACTCGAAGCTGCCTTAGAGATTCTAGACAACACAATGAGAGAAAAAGATAAAATAAAATTACAAACATTATAAAACTATAAATATCTACATTGTTGGCACAATATCAAAAAGGTGATACATACAACATAAGCACAGTGACTCTAATATACAAAATAAATCAGAGAGTGGTTTGTAAAGGCCTGAATAAATACGATAATGGAAAAATACATAAAGTGTCTATGGTGATTTAGTTTTGTCTACTTTACACAAACTAGGAGCATATGGGAAGAGGAACCTCGATTAAGGAATTGTCTCTATCAGATTGACCTGTGGGCATGTCTGTGGGGTGTTTTCTTGATTAATGATTGATGTGGAATGGTACAAACCATGATGGGCAGTGCTTTCTCCCCACCCCCAGGCAGATTGTCCTGGGTTGAATAAAAAGCAAGCCAGTAACCAATTTATCTCTGTAACCTCGGCTTCAGTTTCTGCCTTCAGCTTCCTGCTTGAGCTACTGCCTAGACTTCCCTTGAGATGGACTATAACTTGTGAGCCAACACTTTCCTCCCTACATTGGTTTTGATCAATTGCTTTATCCTAGCAACAGAAAGCAAACTAAAATAGTGCCATTTATCTTTAAACTAATCAATGGCTTTAATACAATCATAGTTTTTTTTTGTTTTTTTTTTTTTTTCCAGCCTGGAATTTCCTTATGGACAGTTGTCTTAATGATCACAAATCTAGAGTGTAGGTTGCTGGGGATCTAACCCCTGGGACTTTAGTGTGCAAGATTCTACCAATAGGCTGTCATTATTTATCTTGAGAGGAAGGAGTTTATGTTCCTTCAATTTTGTGTACTTGAGTTGAAGAGATGGGGTATAGCTTTTAGGTTAAACAGAAAAAAAATTAGAAAATGCCCCTGCCAGGTATTACAGATATTCACTCAGGAAAATGACAGATGCCACATCATAAATCACACTATCTTAAAATGTCAACCCTACCAGCACAAATGATTGAGGAGCCCTAGATGAAATCTGGGGCACTTGATCCTCAAAATCATCAACAAACTAAGGTAGCTCGCTATTATTTTACATCACTAAGTTTTAAGGTGGTTTGTTGTATTAGTTACTATCCTCACTATTGTGATAAAATACCCTGAATAAATCAACTCAAAAAACAAACAGGTTTATTTAGGCTTACAGTTCCAGAAGGAGACATCAGGTGAAGAAGGCAGGAGCCTGAGGCCAGTTTGTGCTACAGGGGCCCAGCCTAGGGAATGGTGCCACCCACTAGAAGCAAATCCTCTCACCTCAATGAACCTAATCAAGATAATGCCTCACAGGCATGTCCATCCTGCAGCCTAGGTCTCAACAATTTGGCTTACTTGTTATATAGCAATTATAACTAGAATAACTTGCTATTCTCTATAGTTACTGACTGAGTAATTATAAATTATTGTGTAAGAGTGCAAGAATAATTGTGAACATTTCAAAAACAAAAGTAAAATGAAATTACCCTAAAGTTATTCATGTATGGTTTAGTCTTGTATTGGGATGAAATAGGCAAATAAATTTATATGTAGCAAAATTGTGATCAGGAATGCATTTATATAGAAACTTAGGAAAAATAAACAGAGGTCTCAAATTAGAGAAATTATAATTTTATAACTCATTTAGCTAATTGTTTTGTTTAGAAAAGTAAGTAAAATTGGGTGTCTATCTCACATAATACTTCAGAATAATTTCTAGGTGAAAGGATGCTTAGGATATGGAACAGAGATGGAGTGGGAGAACAATGAAAGAGATACCACGATAGAGGGAGACATCAGAAGGATAGGGAGAAACCAGGTGCTAGGGGAGTTCCCAGTTAATACACAAGGATGACCCCATCTTAGACTACTAGCAAAAGGGGAGAGGGTGCCTGAACTGGCTTACCCCAGTAATCATATTGGTGAATACCCTAATTGTTGTCATAGAGCCATTCTCTAGTAACTGATGGAAGCAGATGCAGAGATCCATAGCCAAACACGAGGCTGAGCTCCATGAGTCCAGAAGGAGAGAAAGAGAGGAGGAATTCTATGAGCAAGGGGCATCAAGATCATGATGGGGAATCCTATAGAGACAGCCAAACCAAACTAGTGGGAACTCATGAACTTTAGATCAGCAGCTATGAAACCTTCGTGTAACTAGACTGGGCCCTCTGCATAAACAAGACAGTTGTGTAGCTTGATCTGCTTAAGGGGCCCCCTGACAGTAGGATCAGGATCCAGGCTATTTGGAACCCACTACCTATGATGGGACACCTTGCACAGCCTTGAGGCAGGGGGAGGGGTTTAGACCTACCTCTACTGAAAGTACTAGGTGCTGTGGGATGTCCTGTATGTTAAATGTGTTTCTCTGATTGGTTAATAAATAAAACACTGATTGGCCAGTAGCCAGGCAGAAAGTATAGGCGGGACAAGGTGAGAGGAGAATTCTGGGAAGTGAAAGGAGAGGCAGAGAGAGCTGCCAACCAGCGCGATGAGAAGATGTTAAGATACCAGTAAGCCATGAGCCATGTGGCAAAGTATAGACTAATAGAAATGGGTTAATTTAAGATATAAGAACAGCTAGCAAGAAGTCTGCCATGACCATACAGTTTATAAGTAATATAAGTCTCTATGTGTTTAATTGGTTGGGTCTAAGCAGCTATGGGACTGGCAGATGAGAGATATTTTTGTCCTGACCATGGCCCAGGCAGGATCAGAAAAACTCTAGCTACAACTAGGCTCTGTTGACTCCCCATGGGAGATTTAACCTTCTTGTAGGAAGGAATGGGGGTTAGTTTGGAGGGGGAGGTTGAAGGAGTGGGAGGAGGGAAGAGGGGGATCTGTGATTGGTATGCAAAAATGAATAAAAAAATTAATAAAAAAGAGAATACTAGATCAATGATCTATGTATAAAAGCTTTTAAAAAAGAATCTTTTAGCAAAAAAAAAAAATCCAAAATAATCAAAATCATACAAGAGAAAAGGAAGTGATTTCTAGCAGACAGAAATAAGAAAAATAGTGAGTTCTTGATTAATAAGAATAAATTTTGGAGATTGGGCATTAACAGATTAGATGCAAGATTGTAAATATCAGTAGCGAACTTCTGCCCTCTGGGATTCTTCCATTGTGCTTCCCTTGCTTGGACATGGTGAACGGGTGGTGGTAGCACGGGCATTATCACTACAAATGGAGGTCCCATCGAGATCTGAGAAAGAAGGGACAAGCTGATGGACACCCGAAAGAGCTCATACTCAATTGCCTGGACCTCGACTTCCTGAGAATTAGAGACTGGCCCCCACCTCCAATCTGCCCCAGACTTCCCTTCTGGACCAGAGGTGAGTATCCTGGCTTATGCTGGAACCCATCCCTGGGCACTAGCCACTCCAGAGAAGACCTGCCCAACTTGGCCCCAGGTTCTGGCCATGAGGCAGGTTCCCTTCTAGCCCCACCTGGAAGGATCCCCTTCTCCAAGGCCCCTGGCAGACCCTGCAATGTCCACGCCCTGCCCCCACGCCCATCCACCCAAGATCCCAGCCACTTCCTGAGACTTTGAGACCGGCCCCCAGCTCCCATCCTGCCCCTGACTTCCCTTCTGGACCAGAGGACCAGAGAGAAAGAGATCTTCCATCCTGCCGTGGACTTCCCTTCTGGACCAGAGAGAGCTCCCATCCTTCCCCAGACTTCCCTTCTGGACAAGAGCTCCCATCCTGCTCCAGACTTCCCTTCTGGACAAGAGCTCCTATCCTGCCCCTGACTTCCTGTCTAGATAAGAGCTTCCATCCTGCCCCAGAGTTCCCATTTGGACAAGAGAACTCCCATCTGGACAAGAGAGAGAGACTTCCTGAATCTGTCAGTTCTGTCTGAACCAAGTGCGCTGATAAGACCAAGAACAAACCACAAAGAGATGGGTAGATTTCAAGGCAGACGTACATACAACAAAATGAAGAGCAATACAGCATCACCAGTACCTAGCCTGCCTCCAACATCTAGACCTGAACATCAAAAATTGAAAGAAGCAGAAGAAAACAGCCTTATGAATAACATCATGAAGAAGGTAGAGGCTTGTGTAGAGGAAAAGACAAAAAAAAAAATGGGAAGAACACTATAAACAACTAGAGGAAAGGGTAAACAAATAGGAAGAAAACAATAAAGTCCTGGAAGAAAACAATAAAGTACTGAAAGAAAATCATGAAAGAGCAATGAAACAAATAAAGGAAACAGTCCAAGACCTTAAAAGGGAAATAGAAAAAAATGAAGAAGACACAAACAGAGGGAATGCTAAAAATAGAAAATCTGAGTAAATGATCGGGAACTTCAGATGCAAGTATAACCAACAGAATGCAAGAGATGGAAGAGAGGATCTCTGGCATTGAAGATACAGTAGAAGAAATAGATTCATCAGTCAAAGAAAACACTAAAGCCAACAAAGTCATGAACCAAAATGTCCAAGAAATTTAGGACACCATGAAAAGACCAAACCTATGAATAATAGGGATAGAAGGAGAAGAATACCAACTCAAAGGCACAGAAAATATATTCAACAAAATCATAGAAGAAAACTTTCCCAACTTTTTTTATTTTATTTTATTTTACAATACTATTCAGTTCTACATAACAGCCACAGATTCCCTTGTTCTCCCCCTTCCTGTCCCCTCCCCTTCCCCCCAGCCTACCCCCCATTCCCACCTACTCAAGAGCAAGGCCTCCCCTGAGGACTGAGATCGACCTGATAGACTCAGTCCAGGCAGGTTCAGTCCCCTCCTCCCAGATTGAGCCAAGTGTCCCTGCATAAGCCCCAGGTTTCAAACAGCTAACTCATGCAATGAGCCCAGGACCTGGTACCATTGCCTAGATGCCTTCCAAACAGATCAAGCCAATCAACTGTCTCACCTATTCAGAGGGCCTGATCCAGTTGGGGGCCCCTCAGTCTTTGGTTCATAGTTCATGTGTTTCCATTCATTTGGCTATTTGTCCCTGTGCTTTATCCAACCTTGGTTTCAACAATTCTCACTCATATAAACCCTCCTCTTTCTCGCTAATTAGACTCCTGGAGCTCCACCCAGGGCCTAGCCGTGAATCTCTAAGAAATGGGCTTTAGAACTAAATAGAGAATTCTCAACAGAGGAAACTCAAATGGCTGAAAGACATTTAAGGAATTGCTCAACATCCCTAATCATCAGGGAAATGCAAATCAAAACAACCCTGAGATACCACCTTATGCCTGTCAGAATGGCTAAGATCAAAAACACTGAAGACACTTTTTGCTGGAGAGGATGTGGAACTAGGGGAACTCTCCTCCACTGCTGGTGGGAATGCAAACTTGTACAACCACTTTGGAAATCAATATGGTGCTTTCTTAGAAAATTGGGAATCAATCTCCCCCAAGATCCAGCTATACCACTTTTGGGCATATACCCAAGAAATGCTCAATCATACCACAAGAGCACTTGCTCAGCTATGTTCATATCAGCATTGTTTGTAATAGCCAAAACCTGGAAACAACCTAGATGCCCTTCAACTGAAGAATGGATAAATAAATTGTGGCACATATACACAATGGAATACTACTCAGCAGAGAAAAACAATGACATCATGAGGTTTGCAGGCAAATGTATGGATCTAGAAAAAATCATCCTGAGCAAGGTAACCCAGACTCAGAAAGACAAATATGGTATGTACTCACTCATAAAAGGATACTAGATGTGGAACAAGGATGACTGGACTGCTACTCACATCACCAGGGAGGCTACCTAGAAAACTGGACCTCAAGAAAAACATGAGGATCGCCCAATGATGGAGAAATGGCTGAGAACATGAACAACATGGACATGAGTGGGAGTAATGAAGGGCGAGGGTCGAGGGAAAGAGAGCCTGTGGGAGCGGGAGATCCCAGCTGGATCAAGAACAGAGAGGGAGAACAAGGAATAGGAGACCATGGTAAATGAAGACCACATGAGAAAAGGAAGAAACAAAGTGCTAGAGAGGCCCACAGAAATCCACAAAGATACCCTCACAATAGACTGCTGGCAATGGTTGAGAGGCAGCCCGAACTGACCTACTCTGGTGATGGGATGGCCAAACATCCTAATAGTTGTGCCAGAAACCCCATCCAATGACTGAGGGATCTGGGATGCAGAGATCCACGGTTAGGCCCCAGGTGGAGCTCCAGGAGTGAGAATTGTTGAAACCAAGGTTGGATAAAGCACAGGGACAAACATCTGACAGAGGATTGATCTCCACAGTATATAAAGAACTCAAGAAACTAGACATCAAAATACTGAACAGTCCAATTAAAAAATGGGCTAAAGCACTAAACAGAGAATTCACAAAACAAGAACTACAAATGGCTGAAAGACATTTAAAGAAATGCTCAACATCCTTAATCATCAGAGAAATGCAAATCAAAACTACTCTGAGATACCACCTTACACCTGTCAGAATGGCTACTCCAAAACACCAATGACAGTCAATGTTGGAGAGGATGTGGAGCAAAGGGAACACTCCTCCACTGTTGGTGGGAATGTAAACTTGTACAACCACTGTGGAAATCAGTATGGCATTTTCTCAGAAAATTAGGAATCGAACTACCTCAAGACCTAGCCATCCCACTCTTGGGCATATACCCAAGGAATGCTGATTCATACCATAAAGATACATGCTCAGCTATGTTCATAGCAGCACTAATTGTAATAGCCAGAACCTGGAAACAACCTAGATGCCCATCAACGGAAGAATGGATGGAAAAAAATGTGGTACATATACACAATGGAGTACTACTCAGCAGAGAAAAACAATGAAAGCATGAAATTTGCAGGCAAATGAATGGAACTAGAAAAAATCATCCTGAGTGAGGTAACCCAAACCCAGAAAGACAGTCATGGTATGTACTCACTCATAAGTGGATTCTAGATATAAAATAAAGAACAATCAGACCACAACCCATAGAACCACTGAGGCTATATGTATAGCATGGAGGTCCCTAGAATGACTGTGGCTTATAATAAATTTTGGTTTTACTCAATTATTGAAAAAAAATAGCCAAATTAATGGAAACACATGAACTATGAACCAAAGGCTGAGGGGCCCCCAACTGGATCAGGCCCTCTGAATAGGTGAGACAGTTGATTGGCTTGATCAGTTTGGGAGGCAACTAGGCAGTGGGACCAGTTCCTGTGCTCGTTGCATGAGTTGGCTGTTTGAAACCTGGAGCTTATGCAGGGACACTTGGCTCAGTCTGGGAGGAAGGGACTGGACCTGCCTGGACTGAGTCTACCAGGTTGATCCCAGTCCTCGGGGGAGGATTTGCCCTGGAGGAGGTGGGAATGGGGGGTGGTCTGGGGGTAAGGGGACGGGATGGAAGGGGGGAGAATAGGGGAATCTGTGGCTGATATGTAGAACTGAATGTTATTGTAAAATAAAATAAAAAGAATCTGACATTCAGTGACTGGATCCCCACAGATGACTTAGTCAGCACCGCTCTTCATCCGAGCCTCCAGTGGGGTTTCCTGCTGTAGGACTTCTGTATGTCGGTCCTAGCTCTGGCGGTTGTAGGTCTCCATACTTGCCCATCTACCTTTCTGATCTGGCCAGTAGCTGTTTTGCCTGTAACCTCATTTCTCTTATGAATCTAAGAAATAATTTTCATATTTTAATTTGTTCACATTTTGTATTTTTTTTAGACAAGGGTGATCTATTTGTGCTACTACAAGAAAGTACTTGAGACTGGGTTGCTCCTAAAGAATGGAAGTTTATTTTAGAGAATTCTGGAAGCCAGGAAGTCCAAGACCAATGCTCTAACATTTGGTGAGACCAAATCTGCATCCAAGATGGTGTCTGATGGTCCCTCTGAGGGAGCAGCACTGGATCCTCACATGACAGAAGAGCAGAATAAATGATCTGCTTACATTAACTCTATTCCTGACATTTCCCAGAAGGCCCTACCTCTAAATGCTACTGTATCTAATTTAAGTTTTTAATGCATTATTTTGGGGAGAGAAATTAGATGAGAACAAAATAGTAATGTTCTCTCTGCCAAATCTCCAAATAAATTGACACACAAGAATAAAGTACTTATTCTGTATCTTAGTATGTTCTCTAATATGATGGCCAGCTCTGAACTGGCCATGAAATATGATTAAGGAATTTCTGGGAATGTTATAAAGTTACTATTAAATGACTGATGTTATGAAACTGACTCCAGAGGGAGCACTTGCAGCAGAAAGAGTAGCACATGCTAATGTAGCTGAAGTTTTCCCGGTCCTGCCTGGCCCACAGTCAGGACAAATCTCTCTCACCTGCCAGTCCCGCAGCTGCTCAGACCCAAGCAAATGCACAGAGACTTATATTACTTATAAACTGTATGGCCATTCCAGGCTTCTTGTTATCTAGTTCTTATATCTTAAATTAACCCATTTCTGTAAATCTATATTTTGCCACATGGCTCATAGCTTACCAGTATTTTACATCCTGCTCCTCATGGTGATGGCTGGCAGCATCTCCCTCCTCAGCTTTCCTGTTCCCAGCCTCCTCCTCTCTCTTTGTCCTGCCTATACTTCCTGCCTGGCTACTGGCCAATCAACACTTTATTAACCAATCAGAGCAACACATTCACAGCATAGAGAGCATCCCACAGCACTTCCCTTTTTCTTTTCTTCAAAAAGGAAGGTTTTAACTTTCACATAGTAAAATTACATATAACAAAACAATTATCAAGCAAGAATTATAGTTATAATATCTAATCTATTTGTATTTGGCAAAATGAAAGAAAATATTCTATCTATCCTATATTTGTGAGCCTAAGGCTACATATCTAACTAATCTTTCATCATAACTAAGGAAATTATAACTATCTAGTCTTCAACTACATCAAAGACCTCAAAAGGATATAATATTACCTGAGAAATGGGAGAAGGAAACAAGCAACTTTTGGGAGTCTCTTGAGAGTAGACAGAAACACCTGGCAGCCTGGACAGTCATCCAATGTTCTTCTGTAAAGTTGGAGCATCTGTCTTCAGCCCACAGGGCTAGAGTCTCTCAGTCATGTCTCTTCATGTCCTGTAGAATGTCTGGCAGTTTCTTCTGTGAAGCAGGAACCTGAAGGACCATTTTGCCAAGCAAAAGTTCAGTGGTCACCTTCCTATGGGTCCTACATGTCAAGTCTATCAAGCAGTCCAGGCAAGAACAGTTTCTTGCCAAAATGGCTATTTTTGCCAAGAAGAAGATAAACTCCATATAGAGTGTCTTTGATGCCCATCCTTCTCTCTGAAGTAAATCGGTGCTGCCAGGAGCAGACATGTCTCACTGCCCAGAGAGTCTAACTTTTTAAAACATTTTAAATGCCATATTCTGTAGGTCTTTGAAGTGTTTGAAGATTACTATCTGAAATATATCTATGTATACCTACAAAAATTAACTAACATGACTACAAGTTTGACTATCATAGAAGACTAATTATTAATCTGTATTTCTTAATTACCCATTACAATTTAAATGAGTTACATAAACATAATACCTCCAAAAGAGTAGAAATATATATACAATATAACAAAATCAACTCTAAATTTATATCAAAAAAATAAAATCTATACCAATGTAAAACATTTTTAAACAAGTTGTTACTATTTATCCTATCAAATATACATCCCTATTTTTCTTTAGAAAGAGATTGCATTTATAATCAACCTGTTTTAAATAAAAATATTGTCGTTGTTGTTGTTGTTTTTCCTGTCCCACACCAGAGGGCTCTTCTGATATGGGACACAAGAGTCTCTCAACCTTTTGCTTTAGGAATATGCTTGAGTTTAGAGAAGGAGTGAGCCAATTCCAGCTCCAAAGCCAGCTTGATATTCTTGGGAATTTGGACGTAGCTTCTCATACTACTTCCTGCTGGAGGAGGCACTGTATCTTATGGGGACACAAAGAAATTTTTAGGATTATAGAGCAGTCCATGAGGGTGTATTGTCTGAGTGAGTTGCCTTTAAACCATTCTGGATGTTGGATCATCTGGGCCATGGTTTCATCGGAGACCTTTCAAGGGGTCTTGGCTGGTCAAACCTGATGTATCTTAATCTGGAACAAATCTGTAGCTTCTTGCTTTCTGTGGAAACAAAAGCAGAGCCTCCTTTCCAAAGCAACATATCTTTAGATCCAAATTTTGAAGTCAAGGTAGCTTTAAAACATACATATTGGCTTAACTCAACAGCTTTTGCAATCAAATGTCTTCCTGCAGTTAAAAATCCCAAAGACAATATAATCCAGACTCTGTGTGTGATTTCCATCTTTATGTGGCTTATTTTTTTATATTACTCTTACTGTCTCTTTAAAGACTATTTTTTAAAACGTTCTATTGCTTTAATATAACTGTCTGTATTCCTTTTCTTTTCTCTTCCAAGCCTATGTTTGTAAACCATTTAGAGGTTTATCTCATCTCACTCTTTCTTATTGTGAACCTATTGCTTTAAACTGCAGCATTTGTAAGCTGAAAGGGATGCTGTGGCTGCTGGCTCTGCCCACCTCAGCTTCCCAACATGGCAGCAGTACATTGGCCACCAGCTCTGGGAACCAGGCTGTCCGCTGACTGTGGAAGGCAGTGGGTCTGTGATTCCATCCAACAGCGTGTAGCCCAGAAACCTCTTTTTTTTTTTTTTTAACTAAAAAAGGCTAAATCCACCACGAAGTGTAACGTGCCACTTGCAGACTCCTCAGTCCTGCCATACTGCAGGTCAAGCGTTAATGCCAGGAACCGGCCATAGAGTAGCTCAAACCTGCAGGCTGCCAATAACTTGAGAGAGACAACTAGGAAACTGTTTTTAGCTCCGTTTTAGAATCTTTTTCTAAAAATATTTTTATTTTATAATTAACTTAATTTCACATATCAGTCACAGATTGCCCCATCTTCCCTCCTCCCAACCCCCCAGCTCTCCCCCCAGTCACCCCCATTCCCACCTCCTCCAAGGCAAGGTCTACCCTGGGGAGTCAGCCCAGCCTGGTAGACTCAGCTGAGGCAGGTCCAGTCCCCTCCTCCCTACACCAAGGTTGAGCAAAGTGTCCCAGCATAGGCCACAGGCTCCAAAAAGCTAACCCACTGGTCCTGGCTCCATTACCTGGGGGCCTCCCAAACAGTTCAAGCTAATCAACTGTCTCACTTATCCAGAGGGCGTAGTCCAGTTCCATGGGGGCTGTTTTAGAATCTTATTTCTCAGGTTTTAGGTGGAAACTCTGGCCAACCCATTGAGCACCATTTGTAGCTGAAGTTTTCCTGGTTCTGCCTGGCCCACAGTCAGGACAAATCTCTCTCACCTGCCAGTCCCGCAGCTGCTCAGACCCAAGCAAATGCACAGAGACTTATATTACTTATAAACTGTATGGCCATGCCAGGCTTCTTGTTATCTAGTTTTTATATCTTTTTTTAAAGATTTATTTATTTATTATGTGTACAGAAGAGGGCATCAGATCTCATTACAGATGGTTGTGAGCCACCATGTGGTTGCTGGGAATTGAACTCAGGACCTCTGAAAGAGCAGTTGGTGCTCTTAACCACTGAGCCATCACTCCAGCCCCTAGTTTTTATATCTTAAATTAACCCAATTTCTATAAATCTATACCTTGCCACATGGCTCATGGCTTACCAGTACTTTACATCCTGCTCCTCATGGTGGTAACTGGCAGCATCTCCCTCCTCAGCCTTCCTGTTCCCAGCCTCCTCCTCTCTCTTTGTCCTGCCTATACTTCCTGCCTGGCTACTGGCCAATCAGTACTTTATTTATTAACCAATCAGAGCTATACATTCACAGGATAGAGAACATCCCACAGCATGCTAATATCTGGGGTCCACTCCAGTCTGTTTTGACACAGGCAAGCACACCAGTTCCCTAGGTCCTTACAGTAAACACACTCCAGGGAGTAAATGGAGACTCGCTATCAGAGTCTACTAAACTTTCTTCTACTTCAAAACATCTATAATTCATCTACCAGTGTTAAAATTCCAACCCTAATTTTTAATATTTTCCCTCCATTTTTGATACTTCCTTTCTTTTATATAAGCATTTTCAATTTCTGCCCCATGGATATTCTTTTACTTCAATACAGCTCCCTTCTCAAGGGAAAAAATGAGAAAAAACTATATTCTACCATCTTCAAAAATGAAATGAAAATGAAAATTGTGTGTGTGTATATATATATATGTATGTATGTATGTATGTATGTAATATACACACAATATAGCTAGAGTTTTAGAATGTATTATTACTATGTCACTAAAAACCCCTCTAGTTACAGATAAGGAAATATAACATTTCAAATTATCTTTAAAGATGGTGTGCTGATTGAAGGAATTGAAAAAAGGATCCCAATATAAGCCCAAACAGCTCCAGCCACCAGATTTCTTTAAAAGATACCAAAAATACATTAGAGAAGAGATAGCATCCTTAAGAAACGGTGCTGAGACATTGATTACAGAGAAAGAATCTAAATGGGAGGCCTACATTAAATTTCTCCCCTCAGAGCTCAGGAAACCCCATGGAAGAGGAAACAGAAAGATGCTAAGAGCCACAGGGGATGGAGGACACCAGGGGAAAAGGCTCTCTGAATCAACTAAACAGGTGCAAGCACAGGACCTACACAGGTCTGCACCAGATCCTCAGTGTTGTGAGACCCTTGACTGTGAGAATGAGTCGGTCTCTGACTCATATGCTTTGTGCCTTTGTGTCCAACTTCAATATGACAGTCTTTACTTCATCTTATTATATTTCATTTTGCCAAAATAATTAAAGAAAGAAAGAAATGGTGCTGGGAAACTAGGAGAACTGTACACAGGATGAAACCAGGCAGTATCTCTCGACCTGCACAAAAGTTAACTCCAAATGGATCAGAGACCTCAAAAAACATGAACTAAATAGAGGAAATTTTAGGGGAAATACTAAAAGATACAGGTATAAACAAGGATTTTCTGAATAGTATTCCAGTCACTCAGAAAAGAAAGCCTATAATCGACAAATGACACCTCATACAATTTTAAATTTTTCTTGACATTATAGGAAACAATTGAGTAAAGAGACAGTCTATAAAATGGAAGAAAAATATTTCTATCTATATATTCAACAGAGGATTTAACATACAGAAAATACAAAGAACTGAAAAAAAAAACTAAACAAGAAAACAAACAACCAAACCAAAACTGGGCTAAGGGAATGAATGGTGAGTTCCCAAAAGAAGAAATACAAATGGCTAAGAAAGATAACCTTAGTGTCTTAGTCAATATTCTTCTGTTGTGAAGAGACTTTATTACCATTAAAAAGCATTTAATTAGGGCTTGCTGACATTCAGAGGTTCAGTCCAATCTCATCATGGCAAGAACCATGGCAGCATGCAGACAGACATGGTGCTGGAGAGGTAGCTGAAATTTTTTGTTTTGTTTTAAGATTTATTTATTTATTATGCACAGTGTTCTGTCTGCATGTATGCCTGCATGCCAGAAAAGGGTAACAGATTTCATTATAGATAGTTGTTGCTGGGAATTGAACTCAGGACCTCTGGATGAGCAGCCAGTGTTTTTAACCTCTGAGTCATCTCTCCAGTCCCCAAGCATTTTACATCTGGATTGGCAGATGGCAGGAAGAGAGAGAGAGCCACTGAGCCTGATATGGACTTCTGAAACTTCAAAACTCACCCCCAGGAACACACTTTCTCCAGCAAGGCCACAAATACTCCAACAAAGCCACACCTCCTAATCCCTCTCAAGTAGTGCCACTTTCTAATGACCAAACATTCAAATCTATGAGCCTACAGGGCCCATTCCTACTCAAATCATCACACTTAGCATCAGGAAAATGCAAATTAATATTTCTCTGAGGACTGAAGAGATGGCTCAGCTATTGAGAGCATAGGCTTCTCTTCCAGAGGACTAGGGTTCAATTCCTAGCATTCATGTAGCATTTTAGGACCATCTTGTGGTGGTATTCTAATTGTACTGAAATGTGATTTTGATTGTATGTTAATAAATAAAGTTGCCCGGGGGTCAGAGCTATTAGAGCCATAGACAGAGTGTGGCGGTGGTGGCACACGCCTTTAATCCCATAGATCTCTGTGTGTTCAGGGATACAGCCAGCATTGGAGACATACGCCTTTAAGACCTAGGGGGCTGTACATTCAGACAGTGACGAGGCAGTCACGTGTTTGGGTTTACAACCAATGAGAAGGCAGAATGACTGGAAAATCGACTTACACACAGGAAGTAGCTCTTTTTTCAGGAAGCTGGGACACCGCCCAGGAGGAAGGGTGAGATTTTAGCTCTGAGCTCTGACCTCTCGACTTTCTCTTTTACATTGTTTCTGTGTTTCCTATTTAATAAGACTGTTGGATACATCTACACCATCTGTAATTTCAGTTCCCAGCAGTCTGACCTTTCTTCTGACCTCTACAGTGGTGCACATGTAGGCAAAACAGCCATAAAATAAAAGCAATGTTTAAGAAAGCAAAACTACTCTGAGATTCTATCCCAGCAAAGTTAGGATGACTACTATCAAGAAAACAAATGACAACAAATGCTAGTGATGATGTGGGTTAAGAGGAATCCTTATCCACTGTTAACAGTAGAGCAAACTGGTGTGATCACTATGGAAATCAGTATTGAGATTCCTCAAAATAAATAAATAAATAAATAAATAAATAAATAAATAAATAAATAAATAAATAAATAAACCTGCCATATTACACAGCTATATCATTACTATGTATATGCCCTAAAGATTCTATAGCCTACTGTAATTGGACATTTCCTGTCCCAACTGCCCAGTCCCAAATGACCAGACTCAGAGGATAAATATGAATTACAAATTCTTGGTCAGTAACTCAGGCTATTACTAACTAGCTCTTATATTTTAAGTTAATCCATATTCCCTTATTTACACTCTGCCACATGGCAGTACCTTATTTAGCATGGCATGTTCATCTCCTCATCCTTCTGCATCTGCCTGGTGACTCCTGACTCCACCCCTCTCCTTCCCATCATCCTTAGTTTGGTTGCCCCACCTACACTTCCTGCCTGGCTACTGGCCACTCAGAGTTTTATTAAACCAATTCAAGTGACAAATCTTTACAGTGTGAAAGAGGGTTATTCCACAGCAGCCTATCACAGAAATACCTACACATCCATGTTTGTTACCACTGTACTCACTTATAGCAAGGAAATAAAATCAGCCCAGATGTCCATCATCTGATGAATAAAATAATGAATATGTAATATATATATATATATATATATATATATATATATATATACACACACACACACACACACACACACACAAGTGGAATTTTATTCAACTGTAAAGAAGAATAAAAAATAATAATAATTTCACCATAATGGGTAGAGCTGGAAAACATTATGTTAAGTGAGAAAACTCAGGCTCAGAAAAATACATAGTACATGTTCTTTCTCCTATGTGAATCTTAGACTCTGGCTTTTATGTATGTGCATGTATGTAGAATGTAAGTGAGTGTGTGTAGGTCCTAGGACACTAGAGAAAAGGGATCATGAGAAGGAAAGTATACTCTTTAAGCAGAAGGAAGATTGACTAATATATATGATATGAAAGCGGAAATGGGGAGTACTGACTTAGAAAGGCCCAAAGTGGCCTTTGATAAAGTTGAATGTTCTTTCATCAAAAAATTTTGGAATAAACTGGGAATAGAAAGGGCAAACCTCTACTTAGTAAAGGTTATATATGACAAACCTATACTCAACATTATATTAAATGGAGGAAAAATCTAAACATTTCTACTAAAATCAGGAATGGGACAAGAGTGTCCATGTTCTGAACCCTTATTAAATATAATGCATGAAATCTTAGTGTAGCCATCACAGAAACAGGGGAGAAATCCTAAGCAATCCCAAGCAAAGAGAACAATGGCAGAAGTGTTACATGATTTTAAGTTATACACCAAGCCTTAGGA
Organism: Peromyscus maniculatus bairdii; assembly: GCF_049852395.1. Lineage (NCBI taxonomy): Eukaryota > Metazoa > Chordata > Mammalia > Rodentia > Cricetidae > Peromyscus > Peromyscus maniculatus. The sequence continues at coordinate 38,082,360 of NC_134853.1, read as the reverse complement.
AAACAGCCTGTGGCACAAAAACAGAATGTAGCTCAACAGAGTGGGAAGAAATCTGCACAATTCTAACTACCTGAGCTTTGACAAAGATGTCAAAAGCATCACTGGCGAAAATGCAGCCTCTTCAACAAACGATGCTAACAAAACTGGATGTCTACATACGGAAGTGTGAATGTAGACATGTATTTCTTAGCCTATACAAAAATATATTCAAAATCAAAGACCCAAAACTGTTAAGGACAAATATTTCAAGACATATTCATAGACAGGGATTTTATGGGAGGGACTCTATCAAGTAGCTCAGGAAATAAGACCTTGGACTGACAAATCACAACTAATGGAATTAAAAGCTTCTTTACAACAAAGAAGGAATCGACTGTGTGAAAAGGTAGTCTACAGAATGGAGAAAATCTTTGCTACCTACAGTTTTTATAGATTATTAACATCCAGACTGTATAAAAACTTTAAAGAGTAAATGCCAAGAAGTCAAACAACCATATCAACAAATACATTAATGAAATGAACAAAAAGTTCTCAAAAGATAAAGCATGAATGGTAAGTAAACATATGAAAAAAATGTTCTAAGGAAATACTAAGAAAACGGCATACCGTGTCTCAGTGAGATAACTGCACACTCACGTTTACAGCAGCATATTCACAGCTGCCAAAAGACAGAAATGACCCAAAATGCTCCCTGGCAGGTGAATGAATAAATGAAGGAATGAACAAAATGTTGTAACTCCACTCAGATATCATTGAACCTTATAAAGGAAGGGAATTCTGACAAATGGTGTGACATGAGTGAACTTGAAAACATGTGCCAAGTGAAATGAGCTGTCACAAAGGACACATACTGTATTATTCTGCTTGTGGAAGCTCCGTGTACACATCAAATCCATACAGCCAACAAGCAGAATAACAGTTGCCAAGAGCTTAGGGAAGATGGGATTGTTTAATGTTCCTGGGGCTTCTAGTTTACAAGATTCTAGTGATGCTCTCTAATCTTCTAGAACAGTTCTAGAGATGGATGCCATGATGGCTATTCAATATAAATGCATTTGATACCCTTGACTCTATACTTTAGGATGCTAGCTATTATATTCTGTAATTTTTACTTCAATCTTTTAAAAAAGTAATTCGTGAAAACTGAGGCCAATGAGATGGCTCAACAGGTAAAGGGATTTCAAGCCAAGCCTGACCACCTGAGTTTGATATCTGGGATCCATATGGGACCCACATGGTAGAAGGAAAGAACTGGCTCCCACAAGTTGTCCTCTGATTTGCACACATGTGTGATGTCATAAGGAAAAGGGAACCTGTGGATACTGATCATAAGAGTATGAATTACCCCAGGCACTATTAAAATCAGTATGGAGAATCCTCGTAAAACTAACAGTTAGAACTACCTACCACATGGCCCAGTGATACCATTCTTGGGTATTTATCCAATTGACTCTAAATCAACATGTCACAGATTTACTTGCATATCTATGTTTATTGCAGCACTATTCCCAACACGCAAGTTCTAGGATCAGCCAAGGTGCTCAGCAGCAAATGGATGGATAAAGAAAATGAGTTCTGTTTAGCCATAAGAATGAAATTATTGCCTTTGCAAGAAAATGGGCACAATTAAAGATCATCATATTAAGAAAAACATTTCAGAATCATAAAGGCAGTACCATCTAGACTATCATCTATGGTTCCTGTACTTTATACAGACACAAAAAATCATATGTGCACATAAACATGAAAGTAGAACCAAGGCTGGGGAAGGGAATGGAAATAGCAGGAAGAAGAAGTGAGAGAAAGAGGAGTGTGAGGATTAGTATGATTAAAGTGCATGATATAGAAATCCATTACTATACACAATGAATATTTGCCAATAAAATCATTATGAGATTCCTCAGTTTCTGTCAGCCAATCACCATTACAAGAAGTATTAAATTCTTCTTTGCAAAGGAGAAGCAGAAATAATGAGCCATCAGATATGTGCGTAAAGAACATGTAAAGGGTCCCCTCCTAGACTCTGACTCTCTTTGAAGGGGAGGAGCTGACTTCACAAATTGTTCCCAAGACAATGGTTCATGTTGTTTAGGCTGCTCTGAGTTTGCTGCAACAGAAACAACACATGGCTGTTCTCTCTGGCTAAAGCCACTCTCCAGCAGCACATCCAGATCTTCAAACCCTTCCCTTTTGATGCAGATGCCTGTTTTTGAAAACACTCCAGTAGACACCATACAGAGGGCATGGAACTCGGATTATTCAGGACAGATCTAACCTGAAAGTCTCCCCTCTGCAGTCTAGCTTTTACTGTAGCAGAATCAATGGTGTCAAGGAAGGTGTTAGTTACTATTATTAATTAATAGTCCTACACAGCTGCAACACCTAGGAACCACGGCAGTGACTGGCATGACAAGATCACCATAAAGGTGTAGAAAATGGCACGCACACGCTGGTGGTAATCGACTGCTGTCTAACTGGACTTAAGGCCCACACACATACAGTAATAATAATAACAATAGCAAAATAACAATAATAGTAAATTAAAAGTTTTTTAAAATCTTCAGTAAGTTAGTAACAGTCATGCTGAGCTCATACGCTACACTTTTTAATCTATTACTCTTAAATAAAAGTCATTTTAAAAAATGGATGAAAGGTAGGAAGGAGATGAGGAAAAGAGGAAAGAACCAGCATCCTTTCTGGTCCACTGTTGTGTAATTATAAGACAGCTGTCAGTTTTAATAGGATTTATAGGTCCCCCGCTAAGCTTCAACCTCTAAGACTTGTTGGCTTGTCCACATATATATACCCTCCAGTGAACAAATACAGAAATTAGGAAATGAATACAAATGTACACACTGAAAATCCCCAAACATGATTTTGAGGAAAATGAATTAGAATTATAGTTATAGTATTCTCTCACAGAATAGAAATATTGTTTTTAAGGCTGTTTGCAGTCTTTAAGTGGAATTTGATTAGCAGAAGTCTCCTTGGGCTGTATTGCAAAGGGTAGACACATTCTGTTAAGGTCTATGGAACAGAGACCTTGCCTTAAACTTTGTGGTTTCATGAAATTAGCTTTGAATCAATTCAGGAGTCTTATTTGTGTTTTAAGCCCTAGGAAAGAGAGTCATACTAACTTAAACACAGGGGAATCCAATCACTGTAGAAAAATACAGCCATCTGTCAGTGACCTCAGGTGGCTTCCAGCCCTTAAGCCTCACTCTTACAGTCAGTCAGTACAGTTCACAATTCTGTGAAGTCCTTCATCACAGCATGTGACTGGCCAAAGAGAGTCACACCATCAAACATGAAGCATTCACACTGTATCCTAACCCATTCACACTGACCATTTCTCCTTTGATGACTCTTGGGGTCCTAGAAGTTAGAAGAAGGTCAGAGTTCATGTAGAATCAGAGGAAAGGCTGGAGATTTCTGTCACTGTTGAGTTTCTCCTCTCAAAAACTCTGAGCATACCACAAACCTTTCTTCAACGACATCAGACCAGCCAGATAACTTTATATGTAACCTTATAACAGCTTCCTGGGACAAGAGCCCCAACTCAGCACACCTACAGCTCTGGCCCTGAGACCAACAACCCTCATTCCTACAGAGGGGCAACTGTGCCCCCAAGCTATCCTCCAAGTGTGAGGGGTCCATAAAGGAGAAGTGGGGGTGTGTTTGTTCCCACCTAGTTCTATGCCCTATCTTATACCAACCAAGGCCAGTCCTCTGTCTAGATCCGTCCTGTCCTTGACTCAGACTTTCCTGCATCTTGATAAAATATGGACTCTCCACTAAGTTTGAACTTCAGATAAATATATTTGAGACATTTTTATTCGTCATAAGTACTGCTTATCTGACACTCAAATGTTATTAGTTGTCTGCTGAGAGGATCCTATGTTTCCTCAGAGCAGAGTCCCTAAATGCTTACCCAACACCATGCTGTCCACAGAGCTCTAAACAGACTCAGAAGGTTGCATTTATCTATTTATTCATACACACACATGTATATTATTATTGTTACACACATGCACACACACAGTAGTCATGAATTTGGGAGGGGTTTGAAGGGATAAGAGGGAACAGGGAAATAGTGTGGTTATATTTAAATTAAATTTTTAAAATGTTAGTGGGAATGCTGCTTTGCTATTTGTTATTTGTTTTTGTTTTTGTTTTGTTGAATGTGCCAGAGGCAAAGAAGTGGATGTGAAGAAAGACCAGCAGTACAGGAAGGCTTGAAAAAGCAGGCTGCAAGCCTTAGCCTAGCTCTGATGCCCTTTCAGACTTTACCTACGAAACACAAATTCGAAGATAAAATTACTAAGGTTGAAAACACAATGATCACAGTGTTAAGACCTGAAAGTTTAATAAAACTCTCCACGTGGATGCCGTGCCTGCATGGTGTGAGTGACTTTCCACCACCGCTGCCTTTGGCTCAAACTCACCCCGGCTTCCCGCGCACCGTTCCACAGCACACACACAGCTAACACGGCGGGCACTGCCCTTGTCAGCTGTCCCTCTGCAGCCACCAGACAGCTTGCCCTGCTCCGGAGGCAGCCCTTCAGAACTCTTTCCTTTTGGCTACTTGTTTACCCGGGAACTCTATCATACACCAAGCTTTCAATTTGCAAAAGGCAGCAATACCAACCAGTAAGATCTACTGCTTCATGATCAATTTATTCCTGGATTTAGAGAAAATATTTCTTCCTAAAGCACCCAAAACGAAGCCGAATTCAAGAAGTACTGAATAATTCTTATTTGTCATTATTTCTTTTCTAATCTCCACACAGCATATCACACTCCTATCTTGATAATAATAAATGTCATCATTAATTAGACCAAGTTTATTAAATTATATTCATATTACCTCCTTGAGAATTGTTCATATGATTTAAAAGACTTTCTTCCCAGTGTCATCAGTAACAAATTATCTCTGAAGGTGATTTTCCTACTTTCATTTCACCATCAGCCCTGAGGGTATACTCCGTTGGCGGTATACATCATTTTTGCACAAACTATAGATTCTGTTAAAATTGCATCTACAGGAATTTTGCAGCTGGAAAGCCTGCCTTTCCCACAGATCATCTCTTCAGGGACAAGTGTTTAAATCAAGAGGGAAAAGGTTGGGTTTAACTCATATATCAACACAAACTTATAATGTTAAGTGGCAGACTCTGCAGCAATCCAAAGGGAATTACACCCAGGTCACTCTCTAGGGGACCAGCATTACTGACTATTTAACAATCGTTCTTTGATTGCCTGTCTCCATTCTTGAAATGGATTTACAAACTCTTGAAATCAATACATCTGCCTCAAATGTATACAGTAGCTCAACATTACTGACCCCAAACCCTGTGAGCCAAGTACCACTGACAGACAGTGTGGATGAGGAGTTTATATAGACTTAAGTTCTCTGGAGTCCAGGGGTTGGCACTGAAGTAACAAGTAAATATGCTGTAAGTGCACAAAATTAGCAAGACATCTATAACAGATGTGATGAGTCTATTTTAAGATTAATAAAAATGTGTGAATAACAAAACATGTTCTCATATGGAAGTTTGTTCATGTAACAAATGTAACAACTTTTAAGTGTACATAATAAAATTATGGCATGAATTAATATACAAAAAAATCCGTCATATAAGGATATGAAACAATGACTATAATATCAATACAGTCACATAAATCATAACTCTTTTCAAGAAAGCTGCTTTGGTTTATGATATGCTATTTCTAAATACTGTTCATGTTTTAATAAAAAAATATTTACAATGTCCACCTCATCATTCTTCTGTGGTGATTGCAAATGGTTCTTGCGGTGCTTGCCTGCCAGCAGGACAACACCCTAACATTTTCCCTCACACTCCATATATCAGGAGTGGCTAACAAACTGCCCAAAACTCTAGAAAAAAAAAAAAAAACCTGCTATCATAAAACACCATAGGCTGGGTAACTTAAATGGCAAACATTGACTTCTCAGTGTTTGAGAGGCTGTCAAGACCAAGATCAAGGTGCCAGTATAGCCCTGACCAGGGCCTTTTCCTTTATTTGCAGACACTCCCTTTCCGTTGTCACCTCTCCTGGAGAAGAAAGATTGAAGACCCTTCTTAGAAGGAAAGTGGTCTCCCCTCATGACCTCATCTAAATCTGTTTATATGCCACAGGTCCCACCTCCTAACAACATTACAGTAGGAAATAGACCTTTGTCATGTGAATTTTGAGAAGACAGAAACATTCAGCTCATAAAAACCTGGAAGTTACTGAAAACAGGCAATAAATAAAATGTGGAGACATCAAAATATACAGGAAATAAATAATTTTTAAAGAAAAGCATTTGAAAGTTAGTCAAATGGAAATTTATTTAGATGAATGAATTATATTAGACAATACATAATATGGATTATGAAGAGTGAGGAGGATGTCTGAAAGGAAAGTAATAAAAAGAAACTAAGATGTGGGCTCTAGGCATGTTTGGTGGTTTGGATAAAAACGGCCTTTTTAGGTCCATAGGGAGTGGCACTATTAGGAGGTGTGGCCTTGTTGGAGGAGGTGTGTTACTGGGGGCAAGATTTGAAGTCTCAGAAGCTCAAGACAGCCCTAGTGTGTCTCACTCTCTTCCTGCTGCCTGCTGATCAAGATGTAGAACTCTCAGCTCCTTCTCCAGCACCATGTCTGCCTGTGTGCCACATGCTTCCCACCAGGGCAACAATGGAATAAACTTCCGAACTGTAAGCCACCCCTATTAAATGTTTTCCTTTATAAGAGTTGCCATAGGCATGATGTCTCTTCACAGCAATAAAAACTCTAATAAGAGAGCATGTCACTAAACCCTTCTTTCCAAATCCCATCTAAAATGTTTCTGGATATATGTTGAGTTTCTGTGACTTGGAACATAGTCCTGTGTAGTTATTGTAGCGTTTTCTTAGAAACCTGTATCCTGTTTATTTCAATGTGTGTGCTCATTTTGTATTGATACACTCTCAAACCCCCTTCTAGACTTTTCCATTTTCATGGATTCCTTCTGATTTTATTTTATTGTCCCAAATTAAGAAATTAAATACCATTCTAACTATACAGGACTATGTTGTCAAGTCCTCAACTTTATACTTTTAAGTACCAGGACAAAGAACTCCTATGAAGGAATAATTTCTCCAAATTTAATAATTTCAACCATACTAATCCACATTTATTTTGCCATTTAGATGCAGAATGACTTATGAACATGGTGAAGTTCGTTTCTCAAACTGTGAGCACTAAAAGATGTGAGATATAGAATCTTCCTATCTTATACTATCTTATACTTCAAACAAAACTGAAAGACACTCTAAAACAATGATGAAGTTATTACCAAAGCATCGGTCTTTTCTCACAGGTAATTAGTTCTTGGTTTCTTGTAAACTTTTCTGGTGTTTTCAAACCACTTAGAAGTAAGATTCAGATTCTCTGTCATCTCAGCTCAGTCAATATGAGCTCATAAAATATTCTTCCTATATTCTGTTCAACATTTGGACATGTAATAGGTAACTCTGCCTTTGGCTTAGGTACTTCTTGAGAGTCTGAAAATAAGTGGCTTTTTACATTCTTTTCTTTCCTAAGAATATGCCCTCCTCTTAGCACGTACAAGAAAAGAAGTAATAAATACAAGGTTTAGAAACCATCCCCAATCTCAGCCATTCACTAGGGAGCCACAGGAATTCCTCCAGAGAAAAAAAGAGAGACTACCATAGTACGACATTGGGCTCCCCACTTGGACTATACAGGAACATGAGAAGTATTCAAATTTAGGTTTCAGATCCAAGGCTCTCACTGCAAAGCCAAGGCCCAGCCTGCCTTTCGACATCCCACAGAGGTTTTCCCACAGGGATCAACCAATCCCTATAATACTGACTGAATGAGGAGGGAAGCAATGAAACTTGAATGAACTCTCTGTTATATTGTGGCTAGCAGGACACAGTGTAAGTCAAGCAGAGGCAAACATGCCCACTGTAGCTTGTACTCCTGGTACATACCTAACTTCATAGACTCCTGGGAAAGGGGAGAAGAGGCCCCAGTCACAACAAAGTATAAACAGCTCAGCAACGCCACAAAGTGGAGGCCAATTCAAATCTATTTCACTTACAAAAATTAGATATTTGTTTAGTTTTATCCCAATACTGTGAAGCAAAATTATGTTTACACTTATAAACATTTTCCATTTAGAGTAAAAATTTAACTCTATAAACTAATAGGCACTGAGTCTTTGTGGTTGGCAACCAAAATGGCTGAAGAAAACACAATTGTTTTTTCAATCAAAACTGCCCCCTCTGATTACATCAGCAGTCACTCCCAGTAGCTCCTGAGGATTTCAAGAGCAAAACTAGTAATCAAGCATCACTTTCCCAAAAGCAGGAGGAGTGTTCACATCCCAGACAGGGAAACTGCTGACAGCTGAAAGCAGACCATGGCCACAGAAAGGATTCTTTTTCAACTCTTCTTGGGTGTGTCGCATTTCCATGTTATTCCAGCCCTTAAAAGTAAAGCCTAGGCTCACTTATTTGTGTATGTTTATTTTCCTACACTTTACCCCGTGAATTTCATGCGATGAAAAGTAACACAAAATATCAGATAGATGTGAGAAATTATATGGCAGCTTAGACCACCAGATGTGCTGGAGATAGTTGCTGTTATAAGGAGTTTCCATAATCACTTCCTGTGACTTCTAGACCAAATTACCATACTCCTGGTGACTTCAAACACTGTACATTTATTTTCTGGCAGTTCTAGAGGTCCAAAGACTGAATAAGTGTCAGGACTAGATCTTTCTGGAGGTTGAAGTAGAGACACTGGTCCCCTACCTCTGCCAGCCTCTGGAAGCTGACCTACTCCACTCCTTAGCTCAGTCTCCTGTACATCACTCCACCTCTTGACTCCCTCAAGATACCTCTTTACCAACTCGAGTTTCCTGAATACTTTTTATAAAGACCCTTATGATTGCATCCTTCCAGAAAACTCCCAAAATCCTTAACCAGGTCTGATTTGCAAAATAAGGCAACATATTCACAGACTGAGGGTGAATGCAGACATGCTTGATTGGGAACAGAAGTAAGCACACCTGAGTTTTCCAAGGGGTTTCTCTTCCCCAAACTAGTTTAGACATGACTGGATTAAACCATTTTCCTCTAGTTCCATGAGAATAAGGAGGTGAAATTAAGGCCATATTTTCCATCATTGATGAGTAACCTATGTTTTTATAATGATAAATCTATGCAAGTAACAAATCACACTTTCCTCTCCAAACACAGGTACCAATGTCAGTCTTTTCTTAAGGAAGGATGTGGAAGGCACAGGATGCTTCTGCTGCTGACTTGTACTTAGGAGTATGACCTGGGCAATGAGAGCCACTGAGCCCCCACGTGTACAGTGTACAGATCCTGAGCTGTAACCCTTTCTCAAATAGTATTTCTAAAAATGACAGGTTTATCCTCAGTGACTGACTACACTCTCCTCGTAACTCCTCCAGACACCTTAGAGCATTCCTAGACACTGTAGGTTACTGAAGACAGCCATTTTATTTATTCAGGAACATTATCCTGTTGGAAACATTTTAATGTCTGGGCAACACCATTTATTTAGGACTTCCTATTTACAAGCCCCCACATGCAGACAAGTATCATGGAGATATGAAAATCTAAGTGTTCAGTATTTTGCAAAAAACACAAGTCAGTCTAATGTGAACATAACATGACTGTAGCCAGAAGTTTCTCTGGTCCCACAGCTGCTTATAAAACAATCACTCAGAGGCTTATATTAATTACAGACTGTATGGCCTATGGCTTCAGCTTCTTGCTAGCTAGCTCTTTCATCTTAAATTAACCCATTCCTATTATTCTATATGTTGCCACGTGGCCATGGCATTACTGGTCTGCTGGCATCTTATTGCTCCTTGGTGGTGGCTGATGTCTTTCTCCACTCCACTCTTCTTCATCTCATCTTCAGTTTGAATGTACCACCTAACCTTTTCCTGCCCTGCCACAGGCCAATGGAGCTTTATTTATTATCCAACGGGAGCCACACATATTCACAGCATACAGAAAGATATCTCACAGCACATGACCTGCAGTATTATAAGATACTGACAAATAGAACAGAGAGACTCTGAGAAAGGACAGACTTACAGAAAGGTATATTATTTGGATGCAGGGCCTCAATTCTAAGAAATACCTTTAAAGAGGAATACAACTCTGGCATATGGAAAAGATAGAGCTTTCCAGGTTTACTAGAATGATTAACTAATAAAAGGGAAAAAGAAAAGAAAAAATGTTCCTTTGACATTGTCTAGGAATCATCCAGTCCTTCTTTTCATTAACCAGAATAATTATGTCATTCTCTTTTTTTTTCCTATACCATAATTATGTGCTCAGCTTTTGGTTGGTCTAAAGTACTATTTTCCTTTTCTTATTCAGATGTTCAAAAAGCCCAGACAAGAAGGTTGGATCTTGAATGAATGTTCCTAGAAAGCCCTGTGTGTTGAAAGCCTACTCTCCAGCCTGTGGCTCTAGATGGCTTAGGAGGTGGTGGAACAATTAAGAAAAAGTCACTAGGAGCATGAATTTAAAGAGGATTTGGATCTTACTCTCCTCTCTTTTTGCTTCAAAATACCTCGAGATAAGCACCGGCCTCTTGCTTCTGGCCTGATGTCCTGACTTGACACAGACAGAAAGGCAGTGATCCTCCCTCCTATGATGGGCTGAAACCTCCACACTACAAGCCAAAATAAATTCTTCCCTTTTATAACCCAATTATCTCAAATACTTGCTATCAGAACAGAAATCAACCTAAGGAATGATGAAATTTCTAGTCCTTTCCCTGACCCTTTGCTCACCCTGAACCTCCTGAAGAGGGTCCCCCACCACAGTGTGACAACCATGAATACTATTAACAACCAAATGTGCAGCCTGTGCTTAAACACAAATGCTAACTCTGCCTTTGCAGATGAAAACATCCTAGGGCTCAAACTCACAGTGAATTTCTGAACACAGGATGTGTCACAGGAGGTAACAGAATGTGATGTCACTCATCTCATCAAAAATGAGCTCTTCCTTGAAGATGTACCTCATATTCTAACAAGAATTCTTACTTTGCTATTGGAATTCAATTTTCATATACTATAGGCTATAGTGGCCTTTCACCCCAAATTCAACTGTTAGAGCATTTAACTGTTGGTGATCAGGTGTTACAGAAAGGCAGCCTGTCTGTTAGTTATTTGGCCGCGTTGTGTTCTTACCCTGCAAGGAAATGTCACGAAACACGACAGAATCCTCTAATAAGAGTTTTATTAGAGATAAAGGGACAGAGAGTGCGCAGGCCTGTGGGAGAGACACGTGTGTAGAGAGGAAGGAACCAGGAACATGACGCTCATTTTTTAAAGGCTGGGCGTGGCCAGGTCACGTCACTACTCCACGCATGTGTGTAGATCACATGGCCACGTTGCATGCTTACGTCACCATGAAACGTCACGGATCCTGGTCACACGAGACACCTTGACCTGACCCGGAAATGGCTATCTTGACCTGGAACTGGCTAGGTGAAAGTGTCCAGGTCCGCCGGGCATCCTGGTTACGAGAGACGCCCTGACCCGGAAATGCCTATCCTGACCTGGAACTGGCTAGGCAGAAGTCTCCACCTGGTATATGCAACCATGGGGGCGTGTTGTGAACCCTTCATCCCTGACTCTTTCCTTTTTAAAAAGGAAAAAAAAAATAGTGGTTGACTGGGTATGGGGGCGACGTTTCTCTCAAAGACTGCTTCCAGCTGAATAGTGGCATTGGTTGGCTCTTGGGGGGATGAGAGGTATCTTGTGAAGTCCTGGGATGGTGGTGGAGGTCCTGGAATGACGTTCTGCTGTCCCCTCATTCTGCAGCTGTCCATTCATGCTGCGGCTGGGGACCTTCTGTTTGACAAGATACTGTTGACATAGAAAGAGCTTAGAGAGAAAGAATCATTGTTATTTTATTTTGGAGTTGTCATTTGTCTGAGGTAGATCTGGCCTGCCCAGATAGAGACATGTGACATTTACCTGAGGTAGATCTTGTGGCTCCAAGAAAATTAAGAAAGTGTCTCAACCCTCCGAAATGAGCCAATGTTTCCTTAGCTCTGAGTGGGTCACATGCTCTAAAGCAAGCCCCACTCAAGAGCTAAGGGGCTGAGGAGAAAATCAGAGGGTGTCTGGCTTCTTAGCTTTGTCCTGTCTACACCTTGGCTTTCTCCATTCTTCTCCATGCTTGTATCATTCCTCCAATGCTCTCAAAGAAGTGTTCTTTAAATGTAATGTTTGAATTAATTCTTGGAGAATTCTATACGTGTATACAATTTATTTTGATCATGTTTACCCTCTACTCCACTCCATACTGCTTCCAGAACCAACACTACCTCCCTACCCTCTCCCAAGTTTGTTTCCTGTTTTACTGTTTTTTATAACTAACTGAATCCAACTTGTGCTGCTCATACACATAAACACCCCCACACACACACATACACCCCTCCACACACACACACAGAGAGAGAGAGAGAGAGAGAGAGAGAGAGGGAGGGAGGGAGGGAGGGAGGGAGGGAGGGGGAGAGAGGGGGGAGTTCTTTTTGTGTAATTATTGGTTATAGGTCACATTTTCAGATTCACCACAGCACAAGCAAATTAAATAACAGCCTAAAGTATGTCAGAGTTCAGAGTTTCAGCTGTCCATGCTACTGCATAAACCAATTTGGCTAGTGAAATCATGGTTATTTGAGGAGAATCTATAACTACCAATTTACTAAATGAGCATAACTCCTAATAACAACCTATAAACATTTGTCTTTATACAGATAAGTGTAGTTTTTACCTCCCACAAGGAACTATTTCCAACAGACAGAGACACTACAGAAAAACACAATCAATCAATATGCAGAGTTATGGACTGTATGGATATATCTATAGAACACTCCCCTAGCTACAGCTCAGGAAACATTGAAGAAAGCTGTGGAAAGACTGTAAGAACCAGAGGATCAGGGACTTTGCCATGTGATTGTGTCTCCTAGTAACATTAGAAGCTGTGCCCTTAAATTCTCATCAACATGACATCCCACATGTGAGCTGAACAAGGAGGACACCAACAGACATTCAAAACTGCATGAGGAAACCATGAGGCTTCAACCCTACACAAAGAACTACAACTATAAGGAACAAAGTAAAGCTGGGAGTAGGAGAGGTGGTCCTCTGTTGCGGTAACGCCCAGTTACCAATACCCTTTCACCATGTCCTAGCAAGGGGCTGCGGATTAAAAATAGAGACAAGAGACAGTGAGTCATTCGCCGAATGCCAAATGCCATTTATTGAAAGAGGGAGGAAACCTTAAATACAGGCTTATAGCACAATAGAGGATCCCTAGAGGGCAGAAGTTCACTACTGAATGTTCTACATTCTTGCATCTAAGTTGTTTACACCAAATGCAGAATACAGGAACAAAGAACCTCTGGTGATCTCTCCGGTGACCAGCAGGGAATCTGAATAGGGAGGACTTCTGGTCAAGGTCAGCAAGCAAGGCAGCAGCCACTCACAGTGGGGGGCCGGGGCCCACAGTCCTCCCCACGGAAGAGCACACCAATTGATTGTCCAGTGCCAAATGGTCAGCCCTGAAAAACATGTGTACAATGAACACAACAGGCTATATTTAGGAATATATGTGTGTACACATATATGTATACCATAACAATTGATGAAAAAAGAGGACATTAATTTGAAGAGACAGGGAGAGGCATATGAGACAGTTTAAAAGGGAGAAAGGAAATGGAGAAACATAATTAAAATACAAGTGTCTCACTTTTTTTTTTTTTTTTTTTTTTTTTTTTTTTTTTTTTTGGTTTTTTGAAACAGGGTTTCTCTGTATAATAGCTCTGGTTGTCCTGTCCTGGTTGTCACTCTGTAGACCAGGCCAGACTCAAATGCACAGAGATCCACCTACCTCCTGAGTGCTAGGATTAAAAGCATGTACCACCACTGCTTGGCTAAAATACAATCTCAAAAATAAACAAATAATAGTAATAATAATAACAATAATCTGGCATTTGGGAAAAGATGTAACTATAAGAAATTTTACAGAAAATAAATTTACTTGGGGGACAAGTAAATTGAAAAATCTACACTCCCACCCACACACAACCCCACATACCCCCACTCCATACCCACACCCCCGATCAGAGGATCTCTTCAATCAGTCTATGGACCATGTTAATTTGTCAGAGTTACCATAACAAAGAACCAGGAACTGGGTAGCTTAAACAACAAAAATATACAGTTTCAAAGATGTGAGCATACAAGACCAAGACGTGGTGAATGTCTTGTAATCTATGGTGTCATGTGGCTCTCCGCCATCTCTTCCATCATCTTCACATGAAGCTCTACCTGTGTATGTTTCTTAGCATGTCTCTAAATTCTCCTTGTGAAGACCCATTATTATGGAATCAGGGGCCTACCCTATTGCTCCATCACTCCATCCTAATTAATGACTTCTGCAGTAACCCTATTTCTAAATGAAGTCAGGCTGTAAGACGCCAGAGGTTAGGACTTCCATGTGCACACCTGGGGAACTGAGCAGGGTATCAGTCATCTTTTTGATAGTTTTCTTGAAATGCCTGACAGAACAACTTACAGGAAGGAAGACTTCCTTAGGCCTAGGGGTTGGTTAAGAAGGTACAGCTTATCACATCCAGGGTGGCAAAGCATGTAGGAGCTACCTATTGTCTGGAACTGACCAAGGAGAAAAGACAAATTAATGTTGACATTCAGCTGGAATTCTCCATCTCCCATTGGCATTCAGTCCAGAACCTTGGCCCCTGGAATGATCCTGTCCATATTTGTGATAGTCATCTCCACTAATCCTCTCTAGAAATACCTTTACATATACTCCCAAAGATACATTTCACCAATGCCCTAGGTATTTAATTGACCCAATTAAATTGGTAATCAAAACTAACCATTATGAGAATGTTATAATTCAGCACATAAAAGATTTAAAATGTTGGTTATGTATTTTTTTAAGTTACTCTCAAGTTTAGAACTCATAGTTACATTGATAGTTTATTTTCTGATTTGGACATAATTTTGGTTTGCAAACTGTCAGTGAACTTTCTCAAAGTTTAACCATGCTATAAATGACATCCAGTGGTATCTAGCCCTATGTGAATTCTGAAAAGGACAGATGGGAAACTAAGAAGCAGTGGTACTAGGGAATCAGGCTAGAAATACTGGGAGACATCAATCCAAAGCCTTCTCTATTGGATGAATATTGGATGCATGTCTTAATCTGGCCCTGATCTACCAGATTCTCTGTGTCTTCCTTACATGACTTCCTTCCTCTCCATTTCTCACCCCTAGAAGATTTTCTGCTCTACTCCCAATATCTTGCTCTAAAATTTCAAACTTATCTTAAGCACAACACTTGAAACTCCTCTTACACAGATCTTTTCCCCAGTACTTCCATGCAGAGATATTGATTTTCCTATGGGTTCTAGGTAATTTGTTCAAGAGAGGATCATTACACACAACTATTCATGATTCAGTCCCTCTAGACTGTAAACACTTGTCAATAACTGAAAAGACTTGGTCAATAAACAAGACATAATCATTTCTACCAAAACCCACACTCTTCATAAATGTTGAGGTTATGATTACAGATTCCAAGGGCTGGTTTGTGGTGGCATTCCTGCTGAGCTGCACCTGGCCTGACTCCAGAGAGTAGCACCTAGCCCTAATCCATCTTTTGTTTAGCAGACACCTTTTGTTTCCCTTGTTGCCCTCCATGTGAATCTTGTCTCAGAGTTTCCCAAGGATACAAAGGCCTATGTAAAACTTGATTCAGGAAAACCATGGTACCCAAGAAATCGAGAAATTTGCACTTAGCATTGTATTGTTGGGAGCTCCTTTCAGGTTGTCTTGAGCATACGGAAATTAACTGGCTAAACTGTAAAGGAGGGAAATAAAAATGCCCGAGGAAAAGGGAAGATGCTTCAGTCCTTTGAGGCTGGACCCCCTGCAGCCATGAAAGGCTAGCTTCATTCTTAAGTTGCCTCTGAGTCTTCATTTCCCGGATCTGCGTGAACCCACACACCTGTGTAGCGACACACACTTACACTGGTTCTAATCTCTGCAGGCCTCCATGTGCTTGCACTCTACTACAGCCATCGTGTCTGCTGAAAGCACCAGCATGCTAGTCTATTACAATATTGACCTTTATAAAAGCATCCCATTTTGTGTAGCAATCACAGCTACCTATGATCATTTTATTACCTAGGACACCATTTTAATAATGTAGTAAGTATATGTTATTCAGGCAGAAGTTTCTGTGCAAGCAGTGTTCTCTCTCTCTCTCTCTCTCTCTCTCTCTCTCTCTCTCTCTCTCTCTCTCTCCTTTTTAGAAATATGTGTGCTAGCAGTTCTCATTAATCAGCTGCCATTGTTTTGGGCATTCACTCACTGTATTGACAAGTTCACAGCTGCAGGAAAACCTGCATGCTGTGAAAGTTTTCATCTTGCTCTCCATACTTAACTATTGTGAAGCATATAAAAGCTGCACCTGGGTTCAGATTGTGACAATCTTAGTGAGTGTGATTTGGGGAACTAGGGGAAACATATTTAAGGTTTGTGATAGAACTTAGATACCTAAGTAGAAATTGTTCTTATTTAAAGATCATAGATCTAAAATTTTGTTCTCTTGTGCATTTCTGGATGCTGGACCCTGGATATGACAGGGAAGTACTGTAGTACGTCACTACAGTCTCAGTCCTTTTGATAGATGTTATGTTGAGAAAGGATCTTAATAAGTTGCCCAGTTGTTGAACTAGCTGTATAGTCCTGACTAGCCTTGATACTTGTAATCCCCTTACCTCAACTTCCTAAGTGCTGAGATTATAAGCATGCACTACCATTCCAGTCAATACTGTCTTACAGAGATAGCCATAGACAAGATAGATCTGGGAGGCTAAAGACCAGAAAAGTTAGGCCCTGTTATCCCATG
This sequence comes from Peromyscus maniculatus bairdii, assembly GCF_049852395.1. Taxonomy (NCBI): domain Eukaryota; kingdom Metazoa; phylum Chordata; class Mammalia; order Rodentia; family Cricetidae; genus Peromyscus; species Peromyscus maniculatus. The sequence goes on along the minus strand of NC_134853.1, from coordinate 38,065,333 downwards.
TGGCAAGAATTGCTTGAAGTAGACAGATCAAACTCTTCACCTGTGCCCAAAATTCCTCAGAAATGAATCAAGGCCCTGGCTCCATAATTTTAAGGTTATGTAAAAAAGTCTGTGAGATGGTACCAATATACTAGTACAGGACTGTAACTAAAAAAAGACAAAGACTGTTCTGAAACATGTGTAAGTGTAGAGAGTACACTTCAGATAAAGGCTCAAATAAGGACTTTCTGAATAGGACTCTGCCATCAGAAAATAGGAGCAATAACCAGGAGTTGGAACATCATGGAGTTAGTGGCTTCTTTACAGCCAAGGAAACTGTTCATTGACAGAATAGGCAGCCTACAGTATAGGAAAGACTTTTCCAACCATACATCTGACAGAAGACAAATGCAAAGAACACCCAGAAACGTCTAAAGTAAATCACCAATTAAAAAGTGGGCTATGAAATGAAACAAAGTTCTCACAAGAAATAAAAATGGATAAGAAATGTCCTTAAAAGTGTTCACTATCCTTAGCCATGAGAGAAATGGAAATTAATTATTTATCTGGGCCTCACCTCTCTCTCTCCAGACTCTGCCCTCAGAAAATCCACCAAACAGCAGCTCCTCCCCCAGAGCTACTCAAGACCACACCTATAGGGTATTTAAACTGCCCCCTGGAGAATGGCCACATGCTTTTTCCTGGTCTCCTCTCCTGCTCACATCTCTAGAGGCCGGGAAAGTCACCCAGGAATGTTTTTGTTCAATTAACTTGGTCTTTTATTTTTAATTCAGCTTGACTCAGCTTACTGCATTGGCAAAGAGACTTAAAATTGGGTTATGGAAACCTTTTATCTTGGTGCATTAGCCAGGAAGGAATTGAGTTTTTTCTCCAATCACCTCCTTACCCCACCAACCCCCTGGCCACATGATGGAAAAGAAAAGCTCCTCTCCCTATACCTGCTCTCTGCTAGACTAGATCAGCTTTCAGTCCAGTAAGTTGCTCATTCCAAGTCACTACCTCTAGTAGTACAGGACCCCTCCCAATTTTGGGAGTACCCCACATAGACATAGCTGCGCCAGGGACAACCCAACCTGTTCCCACTCAATCCAGTCCTCCCTGGATGCCTGGGATGACAGGATTTTCAGGCTTTGGATCTTCCTCTACCCACACAATCCAAAAGCTTATCCCAGTAGACACATTGCTTTAGATTTTGGGTTCCAGCACACACTTGTGAAATAGGCAGCTGAGAGTCTAAGCCAAACACCCCTGGGGTGTCTTTTACAAAATCGATTCAAGTTGGGGCTATCCAATACCACATATCATGAATGCCTGATTTCCCTGTGCACTAAGGCCACAATCCACTCTTGATAACCAGTCAAGATGGCCACCACTGGGAATTTTTGAATTCACCATCTTTTGTGATCTTGAAAATTTTTTGCCAGCATGGAGATAAGTGGTCAGATCTGCCCTATGTCCATGGTTCTTGGGTTCTGCATTCCCAGCCTTCCTTCAGCAGCCAGGGTCCCATGACTCAGGACTTGTTGGCTAGGGTTACAGCACCCCACTCATCTGGGAACTTGAACCCTGAACATTCCATCCTGACCATGCTGCCAGAGACTCTAGCCCTTCCCCCACTGCCCCCAAACCCTGCCTCTCCATCCTGCTTCTTCATTGCCACATGTTCCATTCAGTGGCCAACATCCCTCCATTTATCCACCCCTCCCCCAACTTCCTGGACAAAGGTAGAGAAGCAACTTCCTCCTCCTTATCTGCCTTCCTCTCTTTCCCTCTCTCCCACTCCCACTACCCCTCCTCCTCCTCATCTGCCTTCCTCTCTTTCCCTCTCTCCCACTCCCACTCCCCCTCCTCCTCCTCATCTGCCTTCCTCTCTTTCCCTCTCTCCCACTCCCACTACCCCTCCCTATCCTTCAATGCCACAACCTACACCCTGGCGCCCTTCACTCCACTCGCTGCTTACTCTGCCTCCTGAATCCTCCTCCGGTATCTATTCATACTCAGTCTAGGCAGACTCCTGCCCTCCTCTGCCCTCTCTGAGAGGTGGCTGGAACCAATGGAATTGTTTGAGTCCATGCCCCCGTCTCCCTTCAGGGTCTTTCACAGATAGAGAAGCCCTTGGGTTCCTTCTCTACTGATCCTTCAATTTATATCAAGGGGTTTTGTTATCTTTCTCAAGTTTATGATCTGACCTGGCATGACCTCTATATCATCCAGGCCTCCGTGCTCACTCCTGAGAAGCGAGGTTGAATTCAGGCAGCAGTGAGACAGTATGCAGACCAAACCCACCTCGTGGACAATACTGCGCCTGTGGATGACATAGCAGTGCCAGCCACAGAGACACACTGGGGTTATCAGCCAGGTAAAAATGGCCACCAGTGGTGGGACCTCATGGTCTGCTGCCTCCTTCAGGGTGTGGAAAATGGTCTCGGACAAAAGTCCTCAATTTTGATAAGCTCTGAGAGATTCCACTGTGAACTGATGAAAATCTGGCCATTTTTCTAAATCAATTCCAAGAAACCATGGTTTATTATACTTGCCTTGACCCAGCCTCCCCAGGAGGAATCATAGTCCTGGGCACCCATTTCATTTCTCAGTCAGCACCAGATATTAGAAAGAAATTTAAAAGGGCTAACGAAGGGCTCTAAACCCCTATACAGGAATTGGTAAAAATGGCTTTTAAGGTTTTTAATCCTTGAGAGGAGGCAGCTGACTCTTCCTGACAGGCTCAGCTGCAACAGAAGGCTACTGCACTCCAAATCCACACTTGGGCAGCTGCCCTGAGGCTATTGGCACTTGTCCAGGGGGACAAGGGAAGCCCATGAGGCTTCATCCCACTAGAACTCAGCCCAAGTCAACTCTGCCAGAAGCCTACTTCAAATGTGCCCAGGAAGGCCACTGGTCCCAGTACTTCCCTGACCCTCAGCCACCAAGAGGCCATGGCCTGTTTATGGACAGCCTGGACACTGGAAATCAGAATGCCTCCACATGGGCTAGTCCTCTATGCCATGCCCAGAGGTCCAGCCTAAACAGCACCAGCCTCTGAGAGTCTTCCAGTCTCCAAACTCCTCAGCCTGGCAGAGGACTGACAAGGACTACATTTTGGTGACTTCTATTGCCCTCACCGAGCCTAGGGTGAAGCTCCAGGTATCAGACCCCACCATCTGCAGGTGGCAGCCATGCTTAAGAGCCCTAGCAGCAGTGGCTGAACTCACCCAAGAGGATCTCAATATTATCCTGTTCCAGCCTATCATGATATACTCTACCCAATGCTTCTCACACCTTCTGAGTATTCTTCTCTCTCCCTCCTTGGGCCCTCACAAGTCCAAGTATTTCACTTACTGTTTCTAGAAAACCCCAAATTACCTTGGCCTCCAGCCCTTCCCTAAACCTTGCAACCCTCCTTCCTGTCCCTTCCTCCTCTGATACCTCCTCTCACTCCTGCCCAGAAGCTGTGGAGGCCTTATGCTCACCCTGGCCTGGTCTCCTAGACCAACCTGTCACAAACCCCCAACTCACCCTGTTGGTTGATGGACACTCTCTTATAGACAGATCAGGAAACTGCCAGGCAGTGTTTGCAATGGTCGCTTCCACTAAAACAGTTGAAGTGACCCACATGCCAAAGGGGACCTCTTCACAAAAAGGGGAATTATTAACCTTGACTAGAGCATTCTAGATAGCCAAAGGTCAATGGGCTAACATTTATACTGACTCTAAATATGCCTTTCAATAGCCCATAACCATTCTGTCTTATGGGGGGAAAAGAGGCTTCCTTACTACCAAGGGCATCCTCATAGTTAATGGACCCTTTATAGCAAAGTTCTTGGAGGCCCTCCAGCTCCTTGCAGAAGTGGCCATAGTCAACTGCCAGGGAACCAGTCCTTCAAGGACCCAGTGGCCTTTGGCAATGCCAAGGCTGACTCAGTAGCCCAGGAATTGGCCTCCAGCTCTTCTGGATCAACAGAACATATTTTGGTTTTGACACATTCCTATCAGCCCTGTTATCAACCAGAGGAGAGGGATGAACTCCTGAATAAAAGGGGCCATGGAGACAAAGGATGGATGGGTCTACTTAAATAACCAACTCATCCTCCTTCAGGACCAGGCTCCGTCCATCATTTCAGACATCCACCAGACCTTACAAATAGGCCCCAAAGCTTCGTTCCATTTCTTAGAGCGCCTCTTTGACCCCAGTCATCTTCAACCTCATATTTTACAGGTTCATTCCTCCTGCTAGATGTATATCAAAGCTAACCTACAGGGGGCCGTCCAGATATGTCAGCCCCTGCACCAGCTCCAAGGACACCAACCAAGTGAGAACTGGCAGGGTGACTTCACCCACATGCCCACTCATATAAAGCTCCATTATCTTCTAACTCTTGTTGATACTTTTACAGGATAGATAGAAGCCTTTTCCACCTCTAGAGAAACAGCAGACATGGTGGCTCGGGTACTCCTTGGACACATCATCCCTTGTTTTGGCCTTGCACAAGCCATCCAAATGAACAATGGATGATGTTCACTTTCAGTGCCATGGAGCTCATGTTAGAAGTTCTCAACGTCTCCTAGAAATTCCAAATCCCCTACCATCCACAATCCTCAAGAAAGGTTGAGAGGGCAAATGGACTCATCCAACTACTCACCAGGCTTTCCATTGAACTCAGGTTGTCTTGGCCCTTCCTTGTCCCCATGGCCCTTACTCACCTTTGGGCCAATCCACACTCTCCTACAGGCCTAAGCCCTTTTAAGCACCTTTACAGAAGGCCATTCATCCTCAGTCACCACCTCCTGGGCCATCCCCCCACCCCCAATGGCCAGGTACCTAGCCTACCTCTCCCTTCTGAGGTCCCTTCTCTGTTCACATGCTGAGAGCTATCTCCCTGCCCCCATGCCAAAGGTCCCATCTGCCCCTGAGCCCACCCTACTCTCTTCAAGGGACTGAGTACTCCTCAAACAGCTATCTCCTAAGCCTCTAGAGCCCCAATGGACAGGATCCTACACTGTGATCTTTACCACTACTTCAGCTGCCAAGCTCTTGGGACATCAATGCTGGTACCATCTCTTCAGGTTCAAGCAGGCACCTACCCAGGGAACATGGTCTGTACAGCAACTAGGACCCTCCACCCTCTGATTTTGAAGGGCCTATCAGCTTTTCTGTCATGCTCATTCATCTTTGTCAGCACAATGAGGGCACAGCTCCATTCCATTCTTACTGGCAATCTCCACTCTCCCTGTGCCTAGCCACATTCTTAGGGCCAGTGATAGCAACCTATTTTTTTTCTCCTTACAACCTGCCATCTCCACTTCTGGTTGCATAGGATGCTATCGGCTAATATGTCACAGTTTAAAATGGAATATAAATTAAATAGTAAAGCATCATGTCTGTTTAAGCTTACTGAGAAGCTAGCCCTGGAATCAGGGTTACCCTTCTGCATTTTAAACCGAAGTTTATTTATTTCAAAGTGTTCTCCAAGACCCCTTGTCCAGGGACAAGTTGGCCTCTGGCCCTGTAATATTAGGACCAGAGAAAAATAATCCAAGAATAAAGAACCTGAGCCCTTGTGAACAAAATTAAATCTTTTGAGAGAAACAAAAACAAAAATGTGCTCTTGAATATAGGATGCTGTCTGATGCTGTCTCAAAACTCAATACACAGATATTATTTACCTCATAACCTATAAAAGCTCTTGTAAGTCTCATGTGAGGGGAGGTCATTCTGCCCAGAATCTCTTTATCAACCTGAAGTTCTAGCTGATGGTCTCCAGAGTATTTCTCCTCCCTCGCTGGATGATTTAAATGCCTGATCTGATGCTTCTATTATTTATCTATTCTTACTATTGTACTCTGTTACCTTTGATTGCTCTCTACTTATTAAACTTATCCAAAACCAAGAACACAGTGATCATGTATCATTCTGTGTACAGAGCAAAGGAAAATTAGTCCTAAGCCACAGTACCACAGAATATGTACTTAGAGGCATGGCTGCAACAGATACGATTCAGTAAAACCAAGATCATCAGGGTGGCCTTATTCTAATGCAACTGATGTCCTGGTAAAAAAGAGAAAACAGGGTACACCAAGACACTAAGGATACTCAAGCAAAAAGAAAGTCATCTAAATGCACAAGGTGTGGCCATCTACAAGCAAAGGAGCGAGACCTCTAAGTAGCTAATTCTTTCAGTGCCTCAATCCCATAATTCAGCTTACAGAGCTGTGAGACAAGAAATCTCTCCATTTAGGATGATGTTGGCTATGGTTCTCTCCTATATAGCTTTTATTATGTTGAGGTAATCTATCTAGACCTACTTTCTCTGGGACTTTTATTAAAAGGGCATGTTAGCTTTTGTTAGCTTTTTTTTTTGATAAATGTCTGTAATTCAGTTTGTAAGGATTTTATTAAGCATCTTTTAATCTATGTCCACCAGGGACATATATTAGGCTATAGATTTTTGTTTGTTTGTTGTTATATCTTTTCCTGGTACTGTAGGGATACTAGCTTCATAGCAGCAGTTTGGAGATGTTCCTTGTGTTTTTATGTCTTTTTAATAGTGTAAAAAGGACTGGCTATAGATCTTTGAATGCCCGGTACTCTGCTGTGAATCCATCTGGCCTTGAACTTTTTTTCATTTGGAAAGCATTTTATTATTGTTTCAAACTCCTCATTTGTTATGGGTCTATTTAGGTTGTTAGTTTCTTGATTTATCTTTTGTGGTTTAGCTGAATCTAGAAAGGCATCCATTTCTTTAGGTTTTCCAACTTAAGTACAGGTTTTTTAAGTATTTCTTTCTAATTTTCTGGATTTCTTGGGTGTTTGTTGTAATGTTTCCTAGTTAATTTCTGATTATGCTAACTTGGGTCCTCTCTTTCTGTCAATCTTATCTTCTCAAAGAATCATCTCTTAGACTCATTGATTCTTTGTATTGTTTTCTTTATTTCTATTTCATTCATTTCTTCTCTGATTTTTATTATTTCTTGCTATTGATTGAGTTTGCATTTTGTTTGTAATTGTCTTCCCAAAATTTTAGTTGTATCATTAAGTCGTCTATTTGTGCTCTTTCTGGCTTTATAAAGGAGGCTCATAGAGCTATAAATTTTCCTCATAGGACTACTTCAGTGTGTCCCAGACATTTTTTTGTGTTGTGTTTTTATTTTCATTTATTTCCAAGAAATGTTTGTCCACTCCAAATACAACACCTGTAAACTGCAACAACCAGCATGGCATGATTACCATGTAGTAGCATGCACAATTTAGTGATACCCAACAACTCTATAACTGGACTTACAACCTAATCAATGAGAGGCAAATTATGCCTGGTACTGGAAACCTAGCCAAATACCCAAGGCTAGAGAAATCATGGAATGAGGAGGAGAACCTACAACCACCATTCTACTATGCCATCTTACTCCCTAACTACATTCTAAGTATTTTTCATTGTATAAGTAAGTGTAATTCTCACTCCACATCAAGGAAACTTCTCTTTGCAACATACAGAGAGGAATAAAGAAAATTGCAGAAAAATACAACTAATCAAAATGCAGAGTTGCAGAGTCTAATCCCAATTAATATATCTATAAATCAATTCCCTAACCTAAGGCACAGAATTCATTATGAAAAAGGGAGTATGTAGCTGGAGTTTTCTCTCCGGGTCCTGCCAAGCTTTGGAAGTCCCTTAGCCCACTTATAAAATAAACATACAGATGCTTATATTATTTAAACTGCTTGGCCATTAGCTCAGGCATATCATTGTCTAGCTCTTACTCTTATATTTAGCCCATTTTTATTAATCTATACTTTGACACGTGGCTCATGGCTTACTGGTACCTTACATATTCCTTGTCCTGGCTGAGGCTCCAGCAGTCTCCCCCTCTGCTTTCCTGTTCCCTCAATTGTCCTCTCTGTTAGTCCCACCTATACTTCCTGTCTGGCTACTGGCCAATCAGTGTTTATTTATACAGAGCAATATCCACAGCAGGAGTAGAAAGTTTGTTAAGGGCCAGAGGAACAAAGAGTTTGATGTGACATTCTGTCCCCTAGAAATGTTAGAAACTAAATTTACAAAGTCTCACCAATAACACTTTCTAAATATTACGTAAATAAGGATGACACCAACAGACACTGTTAACATGGGCAGGGGAAAGCTACAGGGGCCTCAGTCTAAGCCACGGAAATACAGGCAACGTAGGAATGCTAAGATTAGGATAAATGGACTTCCCCAGGGAAGAACACCAAATGCTTGTCCAATACCAAATGTTCAGCCCTAAAAAACATGCACATGCAAGTAACGTTATACAGACTGAAAAGGTTGTATTTTTGTACTTAGGAATATATATAATATATAATATTCATATATATATGAAAAAAGACCATATATATATATAAGAGAAAACAAAGGAGAGCTCATTAGAGAGAGGGTTTAAATGGAAGAAATAAGAGGGGAAATGATACAATTATATTACAATCTCAAAATAATAAAAGGTACATTAAGAAAGAAATTTTAGAACTTGTTATTAAGTATATTTTGTGTATTTGTTTTGTTTTCCTTTTTAATTGTGTGTATGTGTCTGTCTGTGTCTGTGACTGTGTGTGTGTTTTGTATGTATGCATGCATGTGTGTGTGAGTACACGCACCTGTGGACGCATGAAAGCCAAACTATTCACTCTCTGCCTTATTTCTTTGTGGTAGGTTCTCTCATTCAACCTGGAGCTTGGCTGGCAGTCAGCAAACCCACCAGTCCTTTTAGCTCCACATTAGTAATGACTCTCAGCTTTTTCTGTGAGATCTGGAGATTCAAACTCAGACACTCACATGCCCATAGCAAGAGCCCTTACTTGTTCAGCCATCTCCCCAGCCTCCTATTCTTGTTCTGTGAGTGGATTTTTTGTTATGTAGCCCAGGCTAGCCTTAAATTTGTAGGCTTAAATTTCTTCTTGCCTCTGTATCTACAATCCTTAGATTTAAAGGATCTTAGATTTAAAGAATCTTATAATCCTTAGATTTAAAGAATACCTGTTTATGGTATTTTGCTATGACAGCCAGTGCAAATAATACACAATTATCATGGGAATAGTAAAGTTCCCTGTTTAGAAAAGTTTTTTTTTAAAGTGCTGTTATTGCTTTTGTAGTTTTCTCTTTTTTTGTCTTTTTATTGGTTTTTTTTTTCTTCCCTCTTCCTTGTCATCACAAACATGGGTAAAAATCTATTAACTAATTGTATTCTGTCAGTACTCATACACCCTTATGAAAACCATTTACCACAAATCTTACTTTTGACATTCAAATAAAATTGTTGCTTTTTATAACAACAACAAAAATCATGTTGATCTAAAATTCAGTGGTTTAAAAATGGGTTCAGATATGGTTAAACAAACTACTGTATGGAGCAGAGTGAGCCCAGCAACAGACAACAAGGCCTACATTGGCAAAGCAGTTGGAAGGGCATCCTGGTCGTGCCCTGGGACAAACAGAGGCAGCCCGTACAAGTGTTGGTCCCCTGGGCCAGAGAGGAAGAAAAGAAAAGTTTGCAGATAGATGTTGCTGAGCCAGTGGAAGGACAAAAGCAACAAACAAAAGGCCAAGTATAAAGTTAGGAAGTGGATAGGGTTCATGCAGCTTCATTAGACAGTCCTCATGTGATCTCAGCTATCCTAAAGGGATATAAGTTTAAACAAGAAAAAAGAAAAGGAAGAAAGATTCAATTCACTCCTAAGCCACAGCTAGCATTTTAGGAAAAGGATCTGGGAGGGATGAGTGTGCAGAGCAGATGGCAGAAGCACAGCACTTTATAAATAACCCATGCAGTTCAGACGCGTAGCATATCTGGCCACATAGTTTGACTCCTTCCTGGAAGAAATATATTTTTGGAAAATAGGACATAAAATTTTTGGCCCAAATAAAGGAAAGCTGCATGCACTTGCTTCACATTTTAGCACATTTCAAGCTGTCTTTCACATAAATGGAAAGTAATTAGCACAGATACATATCACAAGTAATAAACATGACATAGCAGAGATATTTTTATTCAAATTTAACCCTTGGAAAGTAAAACTGGCCTCTGTATTTCACCCACAGTTAATCTTCACTCATTTTAATTTAGAAGATCGCTGTCTACTCTTACTTGTCTGAAAATATTATTCAAATTTTTGGCATTAAGTAAGTGTGCATTTGGGATCCATATTGCTTACTATTTGTTATCCAAGCAAACCCTCAGAGGGTTCTCTTGCAGACTTCTACTCTGTCACTGCGGAGACAAACATAGTTATCTCTAGAACTGGCAGCCAGTGGCTAAGAAAACAATTTCTCCAGGGACATCTAATTCTCTTCCCTTCACTTCCAAAAGTGTTATTGCTGCTAAAAGGATACGAAGCCAAGCTCAAGCTCTCTCCAGATGGGAAAGATATTTTATCAATGAAGAAAAATGAAAATCTGAAAAAGAGATGTCGTTAGTACCTATGACTAAATGAACTACCCTTACTATTTGAATAACCAAAATACCTTCTCAGCTGGGCATGGTAAATCCCACCTGTAGTCCCAACAGTCAGTAGGCATAGGAGGTGCAGAATCACTGTAAGTTCAAGGCTAGTCTGGATTACTTACGAGTTCCAGTGCAGCCAGAGCTACAGAGCAAGATCCTCATTCAAAAGACAAACAACAGAAAGATGGAGTCAGAGAGAGAGAGAGAGAGAGAGAGATTACAAAGCTCCGTTGCCATGGTTCAGCCCTTGCTAACTTTCCTTGTAGGTTTTAGATGAAAATAGACTATGACAGAATCTTTAGATACATGCAATTCCCTTTCCTTTAGTGTGGACCTTTAGTGAAAAGTTTAGCAGAGAAGGATTAGAAAGAACTGAAGTCTCCTACACTCATTCCAAAGCCAAAAAATCTGCTGCTAAGGACTCTACAAATTGTGATGCATCCTGTGAGAAGGGAGGCAGGTCCTTGTTCACAGTCCGCTGTCCAACTGCATGATTGTAGCTAAGCCCTTGAATCACTCCAACACACTGTTTCCTCATCTCTAAAGCCACAAGTTAATTTTAAAAATTGAACTCAACTTTTTTAGTATCAGGAGGAAGGGCCTTGTGGATGTTAACCATGTGCTTTATCACTGAGCTGCACACCCAGCTCCTAGCTCAGATGAATAGCTATCCAGAGATCAGATCTTGCCCCTCAGGGTTGTATATCTTTTTCCTTTTCAAGGAAGTGGAAGCTCCTAAGACTCAGGAAACTCAAAAAACTAATAAGGTTCACAACGCCTTCTCCCCAGAATTATAAAAGCAATAAGCAACACCAGGGAGAAGGGAATTCTTAAATGGAGCTTGCTGCACTTGAGCAGAAAGCTTTAGGGATGCAGCCAACATTAGCTGTCACCCATCCTGAGGTGGAATTTTCAGGTAATCTTCTCCTTTGAATAACCCCTGGCCATGTAAGTGACCCTTCATCCAAGCTCTTATAAGTACCCCAATAACTCATGAATTCACCAAGCTAAACTTGAATGGAATCATATGGGATGACTGGACACCTATTCATGTTTCCATGGGGAAAGTCACACAGTACTAGCTGTACATCCCCCTGATCTTAGCTCAGATTGCTGAAGCAAAAATTCAGTTATCTTTAAATTTATTTGCATAATTTAAGTTTATGTGTATGAGTGCTTGCCTACATATATGTATGTGCACCATGGACATGTCTGGTGCCCATGGATGTCAGAAGAGGGCTTCAGATCCTCTGTAACTGGAGTTATGAATGATTATAAGCCACTATATTGGTTTTGGGAAACAAACCCAGGTCCTTTGAAAGAACAGCAAATGCTCTTAACTGCTGAGCTGTCACCTCAGGCCCAGGCTAGGTATTTTAAGCAACAAATGTTTATTTTTCACAGTTCTAGAGTCTGTGAAGTCCAAGATCTGTGTACTGGCAGATGTGATATCTAGTGAAGGCCTACTTTCAGAGTCATAAATGGTAATCTTTCTATGTCCTCTCATACTGGAAAGAGCAAGAGATCACTCAGGTCTGTTATATAGGGGCATTAATTCTACTCATGAAGGCCCCACCTCCTCAACCTAATCTGATCCCTCACACAAAGGTTGCCACCTAACACCACCTCATTAGGGGTCAGCATTTCAATGCCTCTAAGAGAACATCGACCTCATTTAACACTCATCTTTCACATTTATCCTTCCCTGTCAGCTTCCCCAGCTCTGTGCCAGAAAATGGAATGCAAAGTGTGCTTTTTATCTTCCAGCAGCATGCAAATCCCTTTATCCAAAATAAAAATATCCAAAATAAAAAGATGAAAAATTAGGGGTAGCAGGTGAGATGGAATGAGAGTGCCAAGTTCTCCAGACTGCTTCCTACTGACCAGGGGAGTATCAGTCATCTCTGGGGGACCTGAGAAAGCTGCAGTACTGGCCACATCCTGGAGTAGCTGGTTATTTACTTACTGTCCAGGCTCTGTGGATCTGATGTCACTTGAACCTGTCGAGATGCTGGTAGGGCAGAAGAAAAAGTTAAGTATAGGGAAAAAATTTCCTTAGGTCCTGGAAATTGAGGAGTGGGTCCCAAGGCCAGAGAAAGGTGGGGATAGTGCTTATCTGGAGTGCATCTAGCCTGTTGGGGTAAATCCAAGTCAACTCCATAGAGCCTATAAAAATTTTAAATTTACAAAAAGAGATAAGTTTTAGACATATTAAAATGCAACCAAAGGAAATTTAAAATCTTAAGCTTGTGGCTATGATAATACAGTGGTAGAAAATAGTATTTAGTACTCTGCCAGAGCTACATTAATAGCTTATCAGAATTCAATCAGTTAATGCTCAAGTTATGGACAGTAACATAGAGAAATTTAAAACATTTCATTCTTTTATACATCTCAAATCAGTTTTCCTTATAATCAATTACACTTTTCTATCTTCACATAAATAAACTTTAAAGTACCTGTTCCTTTCCCATCACCAAGGCACCACCTTAACACCCAGGAGACAAAGGTGGTTGATTTCTGAGGGCAGTCAATAGTTAAAAAGTTACAAAGAAATCTGTTCTGTGAGTCTCCTTCTTTTGAGTCTAAGGGGGTGGATATCTCTGGGGTGTTATTGTTTCTTACCACCCGGGCATGTTTGATAGTCTTTATGCCTCCAACTCTGTGACTAATGGTTGACAGTTCTGTAACAACAGCTAATTAGTTGTTTAATTAGACATTTTTAATATGTCATTGGAGATACATAGAGAAGAAATTGATGAAGCAATATATGATTAGTAGAGACAGGAGAATGAGGAAAGGAGTCAGGAAGGAAAGCTTCCACTTTCATATGGGGTTCCAAATCTGATAGAGTTAAGTATGGTTTTGGAGTGAAGCCTCATTCTTCTGGAATTGGGGACAAAGCAGCTGATCTCAGTGTGCTCTGAAATTTAAGGGAGCAGGGCCCTGTTGAGATTAATGTGTACAAAGGAAAATTATCTGGAGGTGGGGGAGTAAAGGGCTTGAGGTGGATAAGTGAATCCAATGAGGGAGGCCCTCAAGCTTATCGGCTGTGGAGGTTACAAAAGTACCTACCATTTAGGGGAGGGGCATGAGGCATTCATTGGTCTGGAGTGGAGGAAAGGACCTGATCCCCGATGTTGACTGGGGATGGACAGGAGTTTGTGCATGGTTGGGGTAGGGGGTGGTCAGTAAAGTTCCATAGGAGGGAACATAGATGATAGATTAGGGGGGTGAGTAGGTGATCACGGAGAGGTGAGGGTTCAGACAGGAGGCCAGGGATTAGAACTGACCTCTTACACATGAGTTCAAATGACATGATTGAAAGACGTCACCTGGGGAGAGCCTGGAGCCTGAAAAGAACTAGAGCAAGAGCTTTACTCAATCAAGGTAAAGTTCCTGTGACATTATAACAAGGGTGTTTTTAAGGAGTGATTAGTTTGTTCTATCTTTCCTGAGGACTGGGGATAATATGGGATATGAAAATGCCAAGGGATGCTGAGATAAGGTTTGGGAAATCTGGAAGATGAATTCAGGATCATTGTCTGACTAGAGGGAGGCAGGGATTCCAAATCAGGGAATAATCTCCCAGAGAAGGATGTCAAAGACTGTCTGAGCCCTTTTGTAAATGATTGGGAATGCCTCTATCCAATCTGAGAATGTGTCCACTAGGACCAAGAGGAACTTAACTCATCTGATTGTGGGCATATGGATAAAGTCAAGTTGCCAGTCAGGCCCCAGGAGGGAGGCCTGGTGGGTAGGAAAAGGAGGGCTGTAGTGTCTGGAGCTGGGGTCTGACATTTGACAGATTTTACAAGAGGCATTAATAGTTCTTAAGAAATGCAAGTCCTCAGGGTTGGGCTGTAGTTGAGCCTTGACAAAATGAGACAGAGCCTGGCTATTAGGATGAAAGAGCTGCTGTAGATAGGACAGAATTTGTCAGTGTCAGGGGGTGACTGTGGGGAAGTGGGTTGTAGTGCAAGGATTTCCTGTAGTGGGAGAGGCAGGCCTGGGCCTTGGAGGGCTGCCACTCTAGCTGCCTCATCACCTCAGTTATTTCCCTTCGAGATGATGGGGCTGTCAGTCTGATGAGACCAGCAGTGAATATTTCCTATAGCTTTGGGGACATGGGAGGCTTTTATCATGGCAATAATTTGGCCTGAATTACTTATAGATTCTCCTTTTGTTGTAAGTAGTCCGTGCTCTTTCCAGATGGCAGTGTGGGACAGGAGGATATGAAAAGCATGTTTGGATTCTGTGTAAACATTTTAGGGATTGTCCTTGTGCCAGTTGGAAAGCATGAGTGAGAGATTAATAGCCTGTTGGTTAGTAGTGTGGGTGGGAAGAACCTGTACCTCAAGCACCCCAGTATCTGACAATATGACATACCTTGCTTTTCAGATCCCCTCATGTAAAAAGCAGCTGCCATCTGTGTACCAGGTTTAGATACCTGAAGGCAATGTGCCTTCCTGTATTTGTGAGGGATGGAGCAGTAGTTCCTTTGGAGTTTCAAAGCAAGAGTGAGATGGGGAGTTGTTAGTATTTGGTTGAGGAAGGAAATTTCAGACATTGAGGGGTGTGTAAGATTGGAAAGTAAGTGTGGCATCTTCTACTAGTGCCACCTGGAAAGAACTCGGGAAGGAGGTAGAGTGTGTAAGCATTTATAAGTTAAGAGATGGGACAGGATGTGGGAGAAGATAGTGGTGGGTGACCCTGAGGTTAGTTTTTTGGATTCATGAATGAGGAGCTCAGCAGCTGCTAAAGCACATATATAGGTTGCTCATCCCTGGGTGGTAAGGTCTAATTTTTTGACAGGTAAGCTATGGGTGCAAAGGAAGGTCCTAGCTGGTGGCCTAGGAACCCAGGGGCATATCCCTCTTTTTCTGTTACACAGAGAGAGAAGGGACAGGTTAGGTCTGGTAGATGAAGTGCTGGGGCCTGGAGGAGCATCTATAGGAGCTTCTGAATGGGCTTAGTAATGGAAGTGAGGAGGGGTTCATGTGGGGGCCAAGGGCTGCCTCATCTAAGCGGCAGGCAAGGAGGGGAAAAGAGGAGATCCAGGAACATAAGAAGCCAGTTATTCCTAGCCACCATAGACTCTCCTCTTCAGTAGAGGGGACTGCGAGAGACTGGATTAGGTGCTTTCTATCCAAGGTAATGTTTTTGTGGTTGGGATAATGTTTAGTCCCAAGTAGGTGACCTGAAGAGTAGACAGTTGGACCTTGAAAGGGGAGACTTTATAGCCCCAGATGGACAAGAAATTTAGAACAGCAGAGGTGTTAGACTGGCCAATTTTTAGGACCAGACTGCAGAGGAGAAGGACATCTACATACTGTATGAATTTAGATTTGGAGAGAGACAACGAGAGTATATCAGAGGCCAGGGTCTGGCCAAATGGGTGTGGGCTGCCTCAGACCCCCTGGGGTAGGACAGTCCAAGTAAGCTGAGTAGAGAGGTAGGTGTCAGGGTCAGTCCAGGTGAAAGCAAAAATGTTTTGAGACTGAGGGCTAGGAGGGATAGAGAAGAGCATCTTTGTGATCCAGAACTGAGAAATGGGAGGTCCCTGAGGGGTTAGTGGAAAGGAGTGTATAAGGGTTAGGCACATGGGATAGACGGGGACCACTACAGAATTAATGAGCCGGAGGTCTTTAACCAGGCAGTAGGTCCCACTGGACTGCAAGTATAGGGATTTTAAAAGAAGATATAGGATGAAGTAGTTTTTTTCTTAGAAGGTCAGAGATGATAGGTTTAAGTCCCCCAAGACTCTGGAGTGAGAATTGGTACTGAGCTTGGGTAATGTAGGGTCCTCTAACTGCATAATAATGGGGGAATGGTGTCAGCAACAGAGCAGTTCTGGGTGTCCCAGACTTGAGGGTCCACCTGGGAGGCTGGCAGAGAAAGTGACATGTTGGAACCAGTAGGGTAGGTGGCTAGGAGGAGGAGGAGAGGGGCTGCTGGTGAGTCTGGGATCAGGTGAATGGGGAAAGCAAAAGAAATAGGATCCCCCACTTTGGCAAAGTGACCCCTTCTCAGTAAGGTTACAGGACAAGTTGGCACTATTAGGAAGGAAGGAGTGGGAGGAATACCCCTGAAAATGCAAGTGATGAGGTAGGCAAGGCTGTCCCCTTACCCCAACAATAGGGAGATGAGAAGGAGAGGTGGGTCTCCAAAACTCCCTCAGGACCGAGGAAGTGGCCCCAGTGTCCAGGAGGAAGGAGATGACTACCCCGATACCATGATGGCTACCCAGGTCTCCCTGTCAGAGATGACAGTAGCTGGGTCTAGAGAGGCTGGGTCCCCTTTGTCATCCATGGCCAGGCCTAGAAGGTTGGCTGGAGGGTGGTCTGCATCTGGTGTCCCCATGCCATGAGGGGTGCAAGGGCACTCAATAAACCAATGTCTCCTTTGGTGGCACTTTGGACACGGCCCCGGTGGCCTGTGGGAATTGGGGCAAGCCTGGGCCTGGTGACTCTTCTGACCACATTTGGATCAGGGACCCCATGGTTCTCAGGCCCCAGAGGGCAAAGGAACCTGGGTAGTCACCAAGGCCAGTTGGGTGGCCTTGGCCAGTGTTTGGTATTTCTGTTTATGGCTTTCTCATCTCTCCCGTGATACACCTTAAAGGCCAGTGCTAAGACTTCTGCCTGTGGGTTTAGGGGCCCTTTCCAGATGCTTAACCTTGGCCCTAAGGTTGGGGAAGCTCTGGGAAGAAAAATAGATCATAACGAGTTGTCTGCTCTCTGGGTTTTTGTGTCTACTGTAAGAGGGCCTTTGTGAGGTATTCTAGGAATCGAGATTTTCCTATTTGTCCTGGATGATTTCTTGAAGTTTTTCATAGTTCAGTTTAAGGACAGCCTTATGGAGACCAGCCAGGAGGCAGGTTGTAAATTGATCTCTAGCTAGAATGTCTCCTGTGGTATTATGGTTCCATTAGGGGTCCCGGTCGGGGACTGCCTCATCCCTGGTCAGGTGTGCTGCATTAGTTTGGTGTGTTTCATCTGCATGTGCTCTAGCCTGCCCCTAAACTCACCTGTGCTTCTCAGAAAGTAAGTTGTTAGACAGAATCATGTATATATCATGGAAGGTGAGACTATACGATTGGATGATATATTGGAATTCTTTAGTGAAAAAGATAGAGTTAGACGTATAAGATCCCCATTTTTTCTCTATTTGAGAGTTCACCTAATGAGAAGGGGACATGTACCTTAACCAGTCCATCCACCTGGCAACCTCTCACAAAAGGAGAAGGGTTAGCTGGTTGGGTTGGGTAGGGAGAGATGGATGGGGTCCCATAGCAGTGCAAGAACAAGTAATGGGAGGGGTGAAAGTGGGCACGAGAGTTGGACAGTTGGAAAGGCCCATTACTTTAGAGGATAGAGGGGCTGGCGAAGCTGGAGGAGCAGATCTATGTTGAGGTTGGAATAGTGGGGTTCGTCAGCAGGGTCCAGAGTAGTGGAGGGTCCCTCCAGTTCAGATTGCATAGCTAGGAGGACATGGGTGGGTGAACGGGAAGTGCAGAGAGAAGGAAGGCTTGAGCACGGGCACCTCCTTCCTTACCTGACCACTGGCGGAAGTTGGAAAGTTCCTTTAAAATACTGGGGTCAAAACTGCCCTTAGGTGGCCATTTTGATTGGTTATCTACGGGATATTTGGGCCAGGTCTGACTGCAAAGGAAGATGAGTTTAGAAGCCATTAAGTCAGGTGCTAAGCATCGAGGTTAGAGGTTTTCTTTTTTCCCCCCTTTGATTTTTTACGACAGGGTTTCTCCGTGTAGTTTTGGTGCCTGTCCTGGAGCTCGCTCTGCAGACTAGGCTGGCTTTGAACTCACAGAGATCCACCTGGCTCTGCCTCCTGAGTGCTGGGTTTAAAGACATGTGCCACCACCACCTGGTGAGGTTAGAGGTTTTCTAAAGGCATCCCAGAGGGAAGGTTGGGCTTACGCTGCCAGGTGCAGTTCCCATGAGTGAGGCAGAAAAAAATGAGACCCAAAGGCCTAGAATTTTTAGTGTCTGAAAAATTTGGGGAGGATTTATTTGAAGAGCCACAGGCTGGCCAGTGGGTCATCACCCAGAAGGCCTGGGCCAGGGGAGCTCTGAGCCCCAAGAGAGGCACGTTGTTGCCTGGCACCAGGGCTTGTCAGCAGGGCCAAGCGGTGAGAAACCACAGTCAAGAGACAAGGCCTCACTTGTGGGGAATGGCTGGGGGTGACTGTCAGCAAAGGGTGTCAACTGTACCCTTTAAGATCATGGTTGCTTGTTCCCCCACCTCCAAGTATGCCAATGGGGTGCTGGAGGCTCAACAGTCACTCCCATGGGTCCAGGGGAGTGTTTATGCCAACTGGGATGAGGAAACTCACCAATTGTGCCTGGGTTGGATGGACGGCCCAGTGATCACTTAATTGGAAAGTGAGGCTTTCATAAGTGGAATGTGTCCAGGGTCCTAGAATGCCTCAGGGTGCCAGGAGGGCCTGCCAAGTCTCGGGGCACCAAATGTAGTTTTGCAGTGATGAGAAGGAACACCATACACCAGAATTCTCTCAAGGGAGGTTTATTTGAGGGGGGAAAGGTGCAGGGAGGAAGTGAGAGGCACAAGGACCTGCCTGTCTCTTTGGAGGAGCGGTGTGAGTGTGAGAGAGGAACAGCAGAGCTCTCTTTTAAAGGGGGCTTAGCATATGCTCACAGACTACATAGTAACATAGCACCCATAGGACCCGGGGCTGGCCAGCTACCTGCCTGAATGTTAGCAAACGCAAGTGCAAAAGGGTGCTCTTAGTGGCTGCAGGTGAGGACCCTCGGGGGCAGGCCAGTGTGATGTGTGAAACACTAGCAAGCATATGCGTGTAGGAGTGGTTGTGGTTGGTGATTTATTCTGCTAGGTCCCCAAGGGCAGGCCAGCATAATGCCTGAATGCTAACAGAAATGGTGAATTTGTACTGTACTGTGTAGTGGGTAGCCATTCCAGCTTGGTTCTGGAAGTTCCAACCCCCATTGAGACTCTGGCAACTGTCACGCCTACGAGGCGGGGCGAGGGGAGGCGCCTGGGGACCAGAGAGCTGGATGGGCGAGCTCTCTCGGGGCGCGCTCTCGGTGCCGGAACGCGCTCGGTGCCGGAACGCTGACCGGTGGAGATTGACTGTGCAGAGCTCCGGAGAACACCGCTGGACTGCATTACACCTTCCCCAGACCCTGCGACCTACCCATTACTTAATTTGTGAGTTACGCCATTAAATAAATATCCTTTTAACTACGTGGAGTGGCCAAAATAATTTCTCCAATAGTACTGGGTCACAGGATGACCTAAAAGGAAGCAGGGAAGATAAACATGAAAATAAACTCGGAATGTCTGAGAGGTCTTATTATCTTTTGTGAAAAGAAGGAAAATAATAAAATACACCTGGATAAAAATGATCCAAGGAAGTCTTGAGAGAGGGAAGCAAGGCTCCAAAGTTGAAGGACTTAAAATTTGGAAGCCTCTTCCTGTAAGAGGAAAAGAGATTTGATTCAATTTTCAGACATTCACATGAGGAAAAAAATACATGAAGCCATAAAGGAAATTACATTTTTCAGTCTACTACCCCTGAGTAGAACACAATAACAGTATTGTGGTAAGGTTCAAGTAGACCCAGGGCCTTACTACTTCTCAGTCTCTGAGCCTGAAGTTCTCTGTCTCCAAAGTCAGCAGCTCTTCCTTCAAGGCTGCCCTTGGGGCTTCAGACAACTTGATGGAGAATGCTCACAGCTGTGCAGTGGCTACAAGAATTTCATCCCCATGGACAATCTTTGATTAAGTTCCGCCCTTCTGGTAGGACTTTTGAGAATAGGGGGAGTCCAATGTCACACCTTGCTGAGAAAGGCTCTTGACACAAAGGATTGACAACTGGAGAAGAAGCCACTGTCAACTTTTCAGCCGACCTGTGCAGATTTGTCTGTTGGACCTGAAAGAATGGGGCCGAGTACAGTCTAAAGCTGTAGACAACTTTACTTCAGTTTCTGTGCACTTTTATACATGAATGTAACAAAGAAAATAGTGATCAAGTTCAGAAAAACATGTACATAAATGCCAGTAAGCCAATACTAATTCTTAACAGAGCAGCCCTTTCCCAGAACTTTCTCAGAACAAACCAATTTAAACACAATTGCCAGGCATGTACTACAAATTATACGTGAGAAGGCACTAAAGCAAGGCACAAGGCTATACCCAGATTCAGGGTACACTGACCAGATTGGGTTCTATAGCTATGATCTGACATCCAAGAAGAAACATGTCTTATAAACTGAATGTAAATGCTTGTCACAGGAGACACAAAATCATGTTCAAGAACAATCCAAGGAACAAAATGTATCTGAAGTAAAAGGCCCTCTGCCTTTTTTCCCGGAGCCTCTCCCACTG
The DNA here is from genome assembly GCF_049852395.1 of Peromyscus maniculatus bairdii. Lineage (NCBI taxonomy): Eukaryota > Metazoa > Chordata > Mammalia > Rodentia > Cricetidae > Peromyscus > Peromyscus maniculatus. The sequence continues at coordinate 38,044,474 of NC_134853.1, read as the reverse complement.
TTCCCCAAGGCATTGTTCACCATGTGTCATTCTGTGCTCCAACAGGCACAGAGTACAGGCTCGGTGAAGAAAGAGTGGGTCACACTTCCAAACAGGTGAGCTACATGGGGGCATTTGAGCTGCAGAGCATGCTGTGGAGACAGCACCCACATTCAGCCATTTGGCCCACTACGGAACTTCTCTGTAAGTAGAACATCTTTGATTTTTGCAGGCCATATTTGGTTTTGAAACTGCTCTCACTGATAACTCATCACAATTAAACCACTGCTAATCAGATGCTAGATATGCAATTAGCTTTTTTTTAAGTCTCTAGACTGTTAAAGCTGTAAAGAGAAATAATTCATATTTATTTACTATCTATTCTCTGCCAGTCACTGTACCAGCCACTTGTTCCACATCCAGTCAAATACTTTCATGGGCAAGTATAATCACAGTCATCCTGAATGCTGTCCACGGCTCCATAGAGCTCAAATCTTAGTGTGATTCATGGGCAGCTCACAGCAGATGTGGCACAGAAGAGTACAAAGGGAGTCCTGTGCCAGCTCTTTCCCCAGATAACAGATCTCAAACAACTCATTTAAACTTCTGGCTCCCAATAGATGTCCTCTTCCTGTTGTTGGTTGTTGTTGATTTGGTTTAAGATTTTATTATTGTTGGGGGTGTCTTTCTTATGTTTTATTTACATATATTAATTATGTGTAATAATGTTCCATTTTGACATTTCCATATATTATATAATGTATTTTGATCGTTTTCATCCTCCCTTAACCCAGTTCCATTCCTTTCCCACTATGACTTCCCCCTTTGTCTCTCCATTCAGCTCCTTGTGACTTTCTTGTCCTTTTGTGTGTTATTCAGTGAAATTCATTAGGGCTGTCAGCGGAGCAGCATGGGCGAAGTTCAGTTTACAGAAGCATGGGCACTTTACCAGTTGTTACACCACTGGTGAAAACATCTCTCTCTCCCATTAACCATTAACTATGTATCATCAGGGAGGGGTAATCCCTGATCCACATCCTCCTTCCGTGACAGGGTGTTGATAAGCCAGATCTTACATAGATCCTGTGCAGGTAATATTTACCACTAGATGTTTATGAGAGCAGTACTCACATGTCAAGATGCCAGCATGCCTCAAGTATCCCAACATCCTCCACCTCTTACATTCTTTTTTCTCCTTCATGATACTCCCTGGCCTTGGGGGTGGTGATATGGATGCCCCATTTATGACTGGGAACTCAACATTTTGTTATTTTCAATACTTTAGCCAGTTATGAGTCTCTGAAATCACCAGTGACAACTGCCAAAGAAGTCTTTCTGACCAAATCTGACAGCAACACTATTTTATGGGCAGAAGCATGATTGCTTAGGCAGCAATCTGATGAGCATATCATGTCCATCTAACAAAACAACAACAGTGGCTTCCCCACTAAGACCTATGACCTCCCAATCCATAGGCTTTTGATATGGGTGTAGTATCATACAAATTTCTTCAGAGCAGACACCAAATCCAATAAAAAAGCAGTCAGTTACCCACATCACAGACCTGCCACTGCTGTGCCAATGGGCTCATCTTCCCTGAGTTGTTTGTATTATCGTATATACAGGGTCCACAGCTGGAAAAGATTGGTGATGGTAATTCTTTTCCAGCAGCCTGAATAATACTTTCTGGTACTATGAGGTCCGTCGAGTAGAGAACCAAGTTCCAGCTTGATTTTTTTTTATGTCCTACAACCAATGGGGTCATACCATCTAGTTCTGTGGGCAACCAAGGGCACTGACAATAACTTTTACTTTTAGGGAATATAGAGGCCTCCTGGAAAACATCTTACAAGGCATTAAAATTTTAATTTAATACCCTGCATCTTCTGGGAGCAGCCTTGCCTCCATTCAAACTCTCTTACATTATATTTTATTTTGTGATTAGTTCATTGCGGTCCAGAATTCTCTCTGACTTGTTCATACGTTGTCAGCTTTGGCTGACCCTTCTGTACCTCTCCTTCTCCTTCTAGCACTGAGTATCCCCCAGCATTTTAGACCTTTCCATTTACAGTACCCCCTTCTACTTTGGTATCATATGTGGTCTACAGCCCCCAAAGAATTTTTCTCCTCTCAGGGATCCCTTTCTAGTTTTCTAGACTCTATACATACTCAGTCCCTCACAGATATGCATATATAAAAATAAGCAACTATGATTCACATGTACAAAATAATATGAGACATTTGTCTTTCCAACCCTGGGTTACCTCATTTAATATTTTCCAGTTCCATTTCCTCCTGAAAATTTGATAATTTCATTTTTCTTACAGCTGTATAAAATTCTATTATGCATGTGTATTTATACATGTGTGCATACCTGTGTGTGTGGCCACATTTCATTTTCTACTGATGAGTTGATATGATTCCATATCTTTGCTATTGTAACTACAGCAGCAATAAATGCAGGTGTGCAAGGAATATCTGTGCAATAGGATACAGAGTTCTCTGGGTATATGCACAGGAGGGGTACATCTGCATCATGTGGAAGTTCTATGTTCAGTATTTTTTTTATACCCGTGTGTAGATTTTTCATAGTGGCTGCACAAGTTTACACTCCTATGAACAGTGACTAATGGGTGCTCTTTCCCAACAGTGTTCCAGCATTTATCATCTTTTGTTTCCTTGATGGTGGCCATTCTCACTGGTATGAGATGAAATCTCAAGGCAATTTTCATTTGCATTTCCTGATGGCTGGTGTTTGTTTTTGTTATTGTTGTTTTGATTAATTTACTATTTATTTATCCATTTATTTTTATTAAGACAGGATCTCACTCTGTAGTCCAGGATTTCCTGATAACCCAGGATTGCCTGGAACTCAATGTGCAGCTCTCACTGGCCTCTACCTCACAATCATCCATATGCCTCAGCTTCCCAAATTCTGGGGTTACAGGAACAAGCCACTATTCTCATTTTTATGTCATCTTGTAAGGAAGCAATGAGAACAAAAAATGTTTGTCTCCAACATGAGTCAGTATGCATCTGTCATTACAAAGGTTTCCCAGGCCATACCACTCTGGACACAAAAGGGAACTCACAAACACTTGCTGAGAAATCAGGCAAATCTTAGTGTGTTGACTTAAATAATAAGACACTGAAAAGTGAAATGATTTAGCCAAGACAATGAAATTCTTCAGTAACAAAGCTAGTACAAAAATTTATCATTCAAAGTTTAGTTTTATATTCAGTCCTTTATTTAATTCACTGACTCTATGCTCTAAAACCCACAGTCAGAAAAACACTGCAAGAGGTCAGACTTTTCTCCTCAATGGCTTCACTGTCTCTTAGCTCCATTTAGTTCACTTTCCATAGCTACTGGAGAACATAGACACTTCTATTTGAAGTATATCTTAATTCTTTCTTTTTAAAACAAATGCCAAGCAGCATTGTATGGCTTTGCTCCTTCTTATAATCAGAAATAAGTTTTTGAAAGCCACTTTGTGGAAGACATTCTATCTTTTGTGTATATTGTGTGCAGCTACTTGGGAAAGTTCTTATAGAGACATCCCTGCAATGGTTGTTTTGGTTCTTGGAGATCTAACTCGCTCTTCCCCTGCTGGTTATCACTTTCGTGATTGTCTCCTGCTTTGCTGCCCTTTCATATTTTGTAAGCATCCAGTATGTTCACAAAGTTGATCCTGGCCAGATGGGCTTCTACAGCTCCATGATATTGCCGTTATAAACATTGGTAGTCTCCTTTTTATAGTTACATTTTCTCTAACTCATTTCATGGATAGACAAATAAAATTTGTCACTTGAAATGATGACTGGACCAGAAGAAGATGATATTTCCTAGCAAAAATAGCTTATACTTTTTTCTAAGATCATTTGGGAAATCCATGAGCCATGTCCATGAGGCAACATAAGAGAAACTGAGTTAAAATTATTTCACTATGTGGACAATTTTGCCTGTCTTCATGACCCTTGTCCTCCTTTCCTGGGTTAGAAATAACTTTTTATCTAGTTCAAAACAGTCATTTCTGAGGATCTGCTGACAAGGAAGCATGCTTTCAGAAGACCCAAATTAGGTTCCCAGGACCCATGTCAAGTGGCTAACTCCTGCTCCAGGGGATCAAACACCTTCTTCTGGCTTCGATAGGCACCAATATTCGTGTGCACCCACCCGACAGATACAGACATACATACAAATACAAGATTAAAAATACAATAAATCACAAAAGCAACAATAATTTCTTGGATTAAACCACATATTTTCTATTTTATTTTTTACCTTTCTTTGAAATTCTTTTTGTGATGGGCAATGAAAACTAAACCTGTTGTATTAGCTTCTTCATCACTCTATCATAATATCAAATATCTGAGATAGAAAATTTAAAGGAGGAAAGATTTATTTTTGGCTTACAGCTTCCAAGGTTTCAGTACACATGGCTTGCTTTGTTATGGGCATTATTACAGGCACAAGGCAGAACATCATAGGATCAGGACATGGCAGAGGTAAGCTGTTTACCTCCACCTCATGGCATCTAGGAAAAAGAAGGAGAGAGAAAGTAAGTAAGAGGGGATGGTGAACATGTGCATGGACCTGTACCAGTGGGGGCCCACAGAGGCTCCCTAGTAAGGCCTTACTCAAGGTCAGAAAGTCTGAGCTTGCTTTGCCTGCAGGGCTGCATAGTAGAATGATTTGGCCAAATACATGGTTACCAGGTGTTTTGAAGGGTATACACTTGTTGGTACTTTATAACTTGACCTTAGAAGGGGGAGGTCTTTTGCCCCTCCCCTTGCTGATGTATAAAAGGCCCATTATGAATAAAGTTGGGATGACTAGGTATTGACCCAGGCCACTCTCAAAGCTATCCTTTGTCTCTGTCTATCTCATTGTCTCTGTCTATATTTCTATCTAATAGTTCATTCCTCACTCTTTCCCCTAAGAACCTTTTGACAGCTCAGAGCTGGCCTCCAACATATGGCACCCAAACATGGAACTTGGATGTGGAGGATAAAGTGAAGTAATACCAAAGGTTAAGTCAGCATGCACATATATTTAATTGGGGTGCAGTGATTTTCTTTTTTGGGAGTAAAATTATAAATATGGGGCAGAGTAGTAATAGACAACTCTAAAGATATTTTAAAAGCCAGAAGGAACTAAGATTAGACTGCAGCAAGTATCTATCTATCTATCTATCTATCTATCTATCTATCTATCTATCTACTAAAGAACAGGCTAAGAAAATTGCAAGGGTCTAGAAAGTCATGAAGATTTGATTTTATGCTTTTTTTTTTTTTTGGTATGAGAAAGTTGTTTGAATGTTAAGGATGCAAGCCTAAGTAAGGGCTAAAGTTATAATATAAATAAGCCATGAAAGTCTTTGTTAGGTATGAGAAATGTAGGCTTAGGTAGAATAGAAAGTAACTTAGAGTAGAGTAGGTTTTCCCAAGTGTGGGACCCTGGATGCAGACAGAATAGAAAAGCAGTGTCTGGGACCAAGCAGCCACTCTGAATCTAGCAGTCCAAGAACAAGAAGCTGCTTCAAAGACAGCCAGCTTCAGAAAGAAGCAGCAGGAGCAGTGGCTGTCCCAGCCTAGCATCAGCATCACGGAGACCCACGAGGCACCATTGCATCACAGGCAGCAGGTGCCAAGAGAGCCAGCACAAACAGCAAGGGTCTGTGCATTTTCTGCCATAAGTGAGCAGTGGTAAGGGGAGTGCAGTTGGCTGGGGTGTTTGTGGGAGTTGGAACAGACATGGCTGGAGGCTGTGCTCTGTGGTCTTGAGAAGCCAGGTAAGAGAAGGTGTACAAGCATTGGTGGAGGCTTTGGATGCCAGCGGCTGTAGCAGATCTGTCACTTGGAGCCAGAGTCCCTGGTGGATATAGTTGAGTGAGGGCCACCCCTGGAGAGCACAGGCAGAAAGCCAAGCAGGCAGCTGGAGAGTGAGTGTGCAGGGCATCTTGGCCACTGCACAAGAGACAAAGCCTCCAGAGAAAGACATCTGTGGGGCATGCACCCAGGAGGCCAGGGAACAGGTACCTGTGAGTCTGCATGCACCCTGCTGGCCATGCATTCTAGCTGGGGTCCCTGTAGAGATGAGGCAGCATCCCCAAGGGCAGAACCATGGCAGAGGTGGTGCTATGGACCCAAGGGACCCTGCTGGCTGACAGGATACCTGGGCAAGATGTGCCCAGGCATGGAGAGTGTAGCAGGGGTTTTGTGTACAGGGTCTGAGTCCCTAGCAGCAGCAACAGCAGCAGTGATCGAACTGCTGAGTGAGGCAGAGCCACACTCCAGGCTCAATGGTGGAGATGCACTGGAAGCCAGGCCAGCCCAGGCTCCCAGCAACAGGATGTGACAGAACAGTTGGGCTGCCCTAAGGGCTGCTGTAAGGCAGCACACAAAGGATGCAAGGCCACCAGCAGAGCAGGTAATGGAGCCAGGGTACAGCTGCTGCACCTGGCCTCAGCTGAGTTTTCTCTAGGACATGGGGTTCTGAATGAGAACTGCAGCTCATAGCAGCAGGGCAGCACCTTGAGCCCTTGTGACATGAGGTGATTGAGGCCCAGGTCTCAGGCCCTAGGACACTGGAATCCTGGGTGGATGGACCAGAGACAGGAGGAACAGATAGACTGAGACTATGAAAAAAAGGCAAACAGAGTGGAGTCAGCAGCTAAAGCCATGCAACTTCTATTTGCTGGTGGTGAATAAATGCATGGCTCCTTTAAGAGATGGCTTACTGGTTCATGCTGGCTGTAAGGGGGACTTTTTTGAAGAGGTCTGCAGCAGCCAGCTTTACCCTAGGATGGATTGCCTAGGGGAAGGCTACCAGCTGCAAAGTACCTCTGTAGCTGAGAGAGAAGTTTCAGAGACTCTTGTTTAAACTGGGTTGTTGCGTGCAAAGGAACTGCAACAAATTTTGGTTTTGGGTTTCTTCATATTTGGAGCTTTTTCTTCAGATTCATTGTGACTTGGACAGCTATACAAAGACTTCAGGGCAGCTGGTGAGGTAGGTCCTGATCTTGGGCTTTCAGTGGAACATTAAGACTGGTATCAGAACTGGCTTTTTGAACATTTCAGACCTCAGAAATGGAACAATTTTGATTTCATCTACACATATATACTTTTATTAACTGTAGTGAATCATGAACTGTTTTGTATAGGAATGGAACTGTTTTGTATAAAAATGGAATGGAACTGTTTTGTGTAGGAATCGAGAAGCTTGTTTTTTTCTATCCAGGCTCAGGATACAGATTAAAAAATTATAAAGGAAAAGGGGAGTTATATTCTCAGTCACCTCATCATATTTTTTTAAATGTACTGATGAGTAAGAGTTGGGATAAAGTTTTTGCTGCTGGACTGTAGTAGCTCAAGCACAAAAACATTTTCTGTTCTTTTTATGATTCATGTTAGCCTGCATTAATGTACCCTATGTTTTGTTAGTAGAAAATGTAAATAGTTCTATTAAGACTATGCTTTTGGATATAAGTATGTGAGAATTGTAATTGTGTGTCTATAGTAATATTCATACTAGAATTATGATATTAACCTGTTAATGTTAATGAACTATGGTATGGTGATGCTAAAGAGTTCTTAGATCTGATATGGTTGCATCAGGAGTTTACTGATTTATTTGATGTGGTTGCATCAGGACTTTATTGATTTAAAAAAAGGTTTAAAGCAGCTAAAACTGCTTTTCACATTGTGGCCCCATTTAAAAAGGCCATTCTATCTTGATCACCCTCTACTCCTTTACTAAGAGGCATAGCAGCCGTAAGGAGTAAGAGTATTGCTATAATTATTCTCGCTATTGGCAAGCTCTAGTGGAAAGCTGATTCAGAGCTGCATGGAGTTAGGCTCTGTACCTTCCCTTGCCAGAGACTGGTAGACAGAGACAGGTAAGTACTTCTTACCAGCTGTCAATCTAAGACAGATCATATATGGTGGAATGTGTGTTCCAGAGACAGGTAAGACTGGGTGGTTAAAAATGGTGACCTAAGACAGGGACAGTCATTTGAGGGGTCCAAGGGACCCTTTATATTATAAAGAAGGGGAAATATGTGGGGGTCTACAAAGGATCCCTATTAGGACCTTACACAAGGTCAGAAAGTCTGAGATTGCTTTGCCTGCAGGGCTGCATAATAGGATGATTTGACCAAAGGCATGGAAGGTTACTAGGTGTTTTGAAGCGTATACACTTGTTTGTGGTTTATACCTTGACCTTGGAATGGGGAGGTCTTTTGCCACTCCCCTTGCTGATGTATAAAAGGCCCATTATGAATAAAGTTGGAGCAACTGGGTATTGACCCAGGGCACTCTCAAAGCTATCCTGTCTCTGTCTATCTCATTGTCTCTGTCTATATTTCTATCTAATAGTTCATTCCTCACTCCTTCCCCCAAGAACCCTTTGACAGGTCAGAGCTGGCCTCTGACAGGCTTCTTTCTGCTTTTGTTCTATGCAAGCCCAGACTACAAGATGGTTCTGCCCATGTTCAAGGTCAATCTACACCTTTTCAGTTGCTTCTCACATGCCAGTCATCCCTGGGAAAGCCCCCAGTGACATACTCAGAGGTGTGCTTCATTAATCTCCTAAGCATCTCTCATACCAATCAAGTTGATTATTCAGATTAAACATGCACCACGCCCACTCTGCAGCTGGGTAACACATTGATCATTGACTTCCAGACCTCTCCTGCCACCTGGGCATTATGGAAGAGTCAAATGCCATAAGACTGGGTCATATACAATTTATACTAACCAGATGGAATAACCTGAGGGTAGTGAACTTTTCAAATGTGATCCTAACTTTCCTGAGATAATAAAAGCAGGACGACTAAGAAATACAGTTTGAGACAAAGATAAAGTTCTCAACACAAAGGTGAGACTGGAAACCTGAAAGATGGCTAAGTTGGAGGTGGATGGGATAAGGCTCAGGGCAAAGGTACAGGTGCCACATGGAAACCTACCAGTCAATGATCATAAAAAGAGCAATTGAAGTGCTAGAGGTGAGATGCTTAGGAAGAAAAGAGACCTAATAAGGCACCTTAAGGAACAGCAATGCCATTTTAAGAGTAAAACTAGAACCCAGAGTATCCAGTGGAAACTGAAAGGGAAAAATCTGAGAAATGAGGAAAATATCAGAATATGCTATCACAAAGAAAAATAAAAGTAAATCAAGATAGAGAACATAACTAAGAATGAAAAATGCTACCTGGGGGAAACATGATGAAGACTGAGATATCCATTGATGTTTTTACTCAGATCAGCCATAATACATAAAATTTGCCTGTTTAAAGTTCATCTGTACTATGGTCACAAGGTTTTGTACCTAGCAGTACAATATAATTCCAGAATATTTCATCGTCTAGAAAGACAACACAGACTCTTTAGTGACATCTCACTTCCCACCTCCCTACTACTAACTCCTAGCAACTACTACATTACCTCCTATTCCTGTTCTGAATATTTCATGTAAATAAAATCAACCTTTTGTGTTTGACTTCATTCACTTGGCATGTTTCCAAGATTCATCCATGTTGTAATTTCTATCAGCACTTCATTCCTGTTTATAATATTATATTGCATATCAATTGATTTCTTTCTGCAATTTGTTCCATTACTGTCAGAGAGCTGAGAGGCCCCTTGGGAGTAAAGGAGACATGAGTAAGGAAGTTTCTTTTTCTTCCTTGTAGTCTATCACCTGCCTGATAGAACCTCTACTAATACCTTTGGGCTCCACAAAGAAGTAGACCTCACCAAAAACACCTCAAAAGAAGCAGTGATGGAAGGCCTTGAAATGATTCAGAAGCATCCCAGAACATGTGTCATATGAACTCTGCTGTTGCTTATATATTGTATGTATTGTTTCAGTACTATTTTAGCAATAGATACTTTTAGGTTGTCACTAGGTTGGTGTTGTCATGAATTAAACAAATGTTAAGAAATTTGAGATAGAAGTTTTATTATGTACATAGCTTTTATTCTCTTCAAGTAAATGCCTAACAGCTGAATGACTGGGTCATTGAATGTGATATATTACAATTTGTGATATCATCTTCAAAAGTAATTGTATGGGTTGTATGAGTCTATCCTCCCTCACAGTGACTGAAAATTCAAGTCATTCCACACACCTGCCAACATTTGGGACTGTCAATGTACAACAGTTGAGTTACTTCTCTGGTAGTCAGTGCTAGTGGCTGTGTTTTATTTGCTTAATGGACATTTATGCTTCTTATGTACTTGTTCAAATATTTCATCCTTTTCAAAAAGAATGTTTTATCTTATTGTTGCTGTAGAGGAAAGAAATTTGTCCCTATGCATTGTGAATGTTTCTCCCAGCATGTGGTTTGTCATTTCCTAGACATACTAGTGTATTTTGAAGAGTAAATTTTTTTAAATTTTGATGGAATCGAATATATAATTTTTCTTTTATTGTTAGTGTTTTATGCCTAAAAGAAGTATTTGACCATCCCAAGATCATGAATATTTTCCTATTTTTTTCTTTCTTTTAACTTCTACATTTAGAGCAATGATACATTTCAAATTAATTTTTATATGTAGGTAAGTGTATCACATTTTAAAAAATTAAACTAGGCCATCTCTAACTGTTGAAGAGTATCCTTTTCCACACTTAATTGTCTCAGCTCCATTGTTAAAGATCAGTTGACTGTATGTGTGTGAATCTGTTTCTGGATTTCATTTCATGCATATTCTTTTTCTTAGTTCTTAAAATCTAGCAATTTTGGTCTTTCAATTTTCTTTTTCAAAAATGATTTTGTATCTTCTATATTATTAGGATCAGAGCATGATTTTTTCTGTCCAAAGAATATATGCTTAGATTTTTTTTAAATTGGAATTACAAGAAATCAATCAATTCAATCAACACTGAGTCCATCAATTTTTAGTTTCATTGTATAGATTTTTACATCTGTGACTGTTGAATTTCCAAAACCTGAGCACAGTACATCTTTATTTACATGTGTCTTTTTAAGATTTTTATTTTTGTGTGTTTGCACATGCTCATGTGTATGTGCAACTGTGTACAGGCATGTATATGTGTGCATGCCTAAGGGTGATGTCAAAAAACTTAGGGGTCTCTTGCTAAGCCTGGGACTAACAGTTCAAGATAGACCAACACACCCCAGGGATCTGCCTACCTTTCATCCCACCCTACACTGACATTACAGATGCACACTACTACTCCTGGCTGATAGGGATACAAATTTGGATCTTCATGCTTGTGTGGAAAGCCATCTAAGCCATCTACCCAACTCATTCAGCTTTGTCCTGTTGACCTTTGACAGCTTGATTCTTTCAAGGAATTTTTACACTGCATCTGTTAAATTTTATTTAATATTTTCTCACTGTCTAATGTCTTTGTGTTCCTATAACAAAATGCCTGAGATTGGAAAATGTATAATTAACAAAATTAATTTCTCAAAATTATAGAGACTAAGAAATTCAAGATCAAGGCACTGACAGCTTGAGTTGTCAATGGGAGACTGCTCTCTCTGCTTCCAAGATGCCAGGCAGTTTGGTTGTGTCATCCACAGAGGAAAAGCACTGTCTTTGTATGTAATAAGATACAGAAGAGGCAAATTTGCTCATTCAAGGCCTTATATAAGACACAAATCTATTCATGATAGAAAATTCTTCATGGTTTGGTGGCCACATAAAAATTCATTTTTTAATACCACCACCTTGATGAATTTTTAATGGGACATCCAGCTAATATCTATGGCCTCTGTAGTGATGTCTCCTCTTTTATTTTTGGCATTGTTGATTTGTGTTTCTGCTTTCTCTTCCTTGTGCATCCTTTTGCTGTTTTGACACATTCTCAATCTGTAGACTTGCTGGCCTCATGCTTGCCATATAGCCCTTATGGTTGACTTTAATCTCATAAGCCTGCCTCATCCTCTCAAGTGCAGGGATTTCAGGCATGTGCACCTCAACTGGCTTCATTTTAAATATCAACTGATGTTGATCAATTTTATTAATTTCTTCAGAGATTTTACTGGTTTGTCATTTTATTCTTTTGCTGTAATTGTTATTGTTGTCATTCTGCTTTGTTTTCTGGAAATTTAATAACTGGGTTTACAAAAAGACAATAATTTTGCTATCATTTAACTGAGACTATCGTGTAATTTTGCTATGATTTATTCTTGACTTGTGAATTGTTTAGACATGTAGTGTTAAATTTCCAAACATGGAGATGATTTTAAGATATATTATTTAAATTAGCTTCTAATTTAGTTTGTTGTAGTCAAAGAGCATATTACATAGTTTCAATTCTATACCATAGCATATATCTTAGTGAGTAATCCATAGACACTTGAAAAGAATGAGTTTTTGCTGCTGTTGGTGATCATACCCTATTAAATTGGTGTTGCTTTTAGATGTTTTCAATTGTTGCTGACTTCTTTTTCCTACTTTTAGAGCACATATTAAAGTCCCCTGCTGTGATTGTGGCATCTTCCTTAATTCTGCTACTTTTATTCACAAATTTTAATACTCTAATATTAGACTCAGGTACATTATATTTGGGATTTCCCATTATTTATGATTTTGTCATTTAAAGTAACTATTTCCATTAGAAAATACCCGTTTTCACCTCTATCTTGTCTGTAATTACCCAATTTTCCTAAGTTTACTGTTGGCATAGCATATCTTTTGTTATCTTTTCATTTTTAGTCTGTGCTTTCACTTGGATTAATCAATACTTTTAATTTTCCATTTTATTTCTTGTATTAGCTTTTTAGGTAAGTCTCTAATTAATGATGTTATTGGTGTTGTTTCATTGGTCTACTTTTAATTCATGAAAGACTGTCAGCAGGCTCAACTGCTAGCTATACAAAGTGGTATGGAATCTATTTATTTTTGTTTCTGCCTGGAACTAAAAGTCAATCAAAATATTAAAAAAGTAATTTTCATATATTAGACATCAACCAGTGCCATCTATTGCTCTTATTTTCAAAGGCTTGCCTCATGCTTTGTGCTCGGTTTAAAGTTAACAGTGAAAACTGTTTTGGAGTTGCTGACTTTTAACATTAGTAGACATGAGGCACACCCTAATGTGGACAGAATATTTCACATCATTTTTACTACTCAATATTTATTTCCTGAGCCAAGAAACTTGACTTGAGTCATCTGATCTGAGCCCGTCTGAAGAGCAGAAACTCTTTGGAGTTTTGAAGAGAATATGAGCAGTCCTGTGATGCTAGTCTCATCTCTTTTTATTCTTCACAGCAATCCTACAAAGACTACATGATGTCTACCCTTAATAAATAAGAAAACTGGATGCCAGGAACTTATCCGACGTTAGTTAAATAGAGATTGAGGTCTGGTGGGCAGAAACATGGGCTAGAGTTCTCCTCACATACTCACTTTCTCTCCAGCTTTCTCATCCTAAAAAGACTTTGAGACATATTTTGAAGGTTTAGAAGGGTAGAATGGGCAGTAAGTAAAGACTCGGTCTCTTTGTCTTCAGACATAAATGACATCAAAAATAAGTATCAAATAAAGTCTATTCCTAAGTATATAAGATTTTCTAGTTAAAATAATATTGATGTAATTCAATTTGTAAGAACATGTCCATATCATCTGTGACTTGGGTGAAATTCCAAAACCTGTTTGCAGGTATTGCTACTGACACAGTAATGTGTCCCTAGGAGTGTTTTGTTATGATCGGTATAGTAGATGGGCAGAGCTGATGCCACTGTGTCATTTGAACCGGATTGAATCATTTTAGATTACCCTGGTGCTTTAATAATAGAGAATATAATCTAGACAGCAGCTGCTGCACAATACCCCACCCCAAGAACATGAAGTATGATTAAGAAAATAGCCAGTTCTCATCAGCATTCACCATCCATTTATCACTGAGACATAGTCTAGAAAGCCATGGATTGTATGTCCTGCTCTCTCCCTATCAATTTTTCCAGGAACCTGTGACACATACTGATCACAGAGAGAAAAGGAGATGATATGACCACAGTGTGGAAGGACATGTCCTATCTACTAACAGCATTCAGCTGGAAGATCCTTTGACAGCGGTGAGGAATAAATGACAATGTGAGGATTATGAACTGACTCTCCTCAGAATGAGTACATCGAATGAGTACATCTGTCACCAGGTAACAAATTTGAATGCTCTGATGCTTGTTATTCTCTAAACAAAGACTGATCACTGGGTGTCACTTGGCACTAAATTTAAAGCAGACAGTAGACCTTGATTAACCAGAAGCACAGCATAAAGCTCTCAAAATTTTTTATGGCTTATGACTTTTGGGGAGTAAGCTTAGGTTATAAGGAAACCAAATTATTTTAATATTTTATTCAATGAATGGTTGCTCTGGTCCTGCCCTGAGGTCAGAGCAGACTCTGCTGTTACCTCCAATGCATCTTCCAGAAAAAACAGATTGGGGTCTGAATATCATCATAGCCTTGAGGCATCAGAGTAGTTTTAACCTTCAGAGAAGATTTTCCATTTTGTGCAGAATATCATGCAAAGTTATGAAAGCAGAGTTGTTGAAATCCATTTCAGATGGATGTTACAGCAAAAAAAAAAAACTATGTAGGCCAACTACTATAAAATGAAATCATTTCATGAAAATGTTCCAGACACTCTGTCTTCCACCTATTATGTCCAAAACCAGAGGAAAATAAAATGCCTATGTATTTAGGAATAGCAATCCTAAATGGGTGGTGTTTCTTCTTTCTTTTCTTTTCTTTTTTTTTTTTTTGTTTGTTTGTTTGTTTTTCAAGACAAGGTTTCTCTGTGTAGCCCTGGCTGTCCTGGAACTCACTCTGTAGACCAGGCTAGCCTCAAATTCACAGAGATCCACCTGTCTCTGCCTCCTGAGTTCTGAGATTAAAGGTGTGTGCCACCACTACCCAGCTGTTCCTTATTTCTTTATGCTAGGAATTTCATTTAAGAACACACCCCCCTCTCTTCCACAGCATCCTTCAGTTAGGATATCAGTTATTTGCTACCAATGCTTGTTTACAGTCAACATTTTGTGTCACTTTGGTAGAACTGTATTTATGACATAACATTCATTTATTTACTCATTTATAACAAACACATTTTGGACAGGTGCTCTACAAAAAACTAAATGAAAAAAAAAGATAATCTCACACTGCAAAGAAGGACATAGGTTTATGTCAGAGGTCAGATACCCTCCAATCACTGGAGTGGACAAGGACAGAGCAACATGGTGCACAACATGTGCAGACCCATATGGCTAGCAATCAAATGTTATCAGGCAAAACACCAGAGAAAATTATTTATGCTGAGTCTTTAACGATAGCAATCCATCAGGCTTGTGAGGAGTACCTCACCTGTGCCCACTGCTGCACCACTCCGATCAAAAAAATCCATCCTGCACCTGAGTTTCTGTTTCCTACCCAACAGATGGTGACAGACCATCCATAGGCATCCTGCCCTTGACTGTCATTCACCTTCTTTCAGTTGCTGTATCCTCTCGGAGTAGGAAGAATGCATGATGAAACCATCAGGATGCAATACAAACCACAGCTAAGAATACCATGACCAATGCTGAGTCTGCCATTTGTTGGGAGGCATCAAAACCTAGAAATAATCCAAGAGAATGGCATGTGTCAGAAAATTCCCTAATGAGGACATAAGATGCAACATGGCTACTCCTTGTGTTGATACAGAACTTTAATGCTATGTAACTAGACCTCACAGAATGATAGGTGTATTAGTTTGCCTCTTTGTTGCTATGCTAAAACACTGACCCAATGCAACTTGGGAAGGAAAAGATCTATTTGGCTTATTCTTCCACATCACAGTCCAACACTGAAAATTCAGAGCAGAAACTCAAACAAAAACAGAGAGGCTGGAGACAAGGGAGAATCCTTCTGATTGGCTTGCTCTTGGTGGCTTGCTCGGCCTGCTTTCTTATACAACTTAAGACCACCTGCCCAGGAAATAGTATTGTCCACAGTGGGCTGGGCCTTCCCACATCTATCTTTAATCCAAGAACATGCCTACAGGCAATCTGATAGAGGTGATTTCTCAGTTGAGGCTCTCTTGCCAGGTGATTCTAGTCTATGTCAACTTGATAAAAACTATCCAGTCCAGTAGAACAAAACATGCCTTAGAGGTCTCTTAAGTTTCTCAGAGTTTTTTGATAAAACACAAACCTTACCCCCTGGAGCTGCTTCTAGAAAAGGTCCACATTCTTAGTTCTCCCAGACCTACTCTCTACCGCATGCACCAGTCTCCTTTTCTCACATCCAGGATTTATCCCTCGCCAATACCTAGCAGGGGGAGCTCCATGTTTACTGCTCATTTAGCTCTAGTCTATAAACTGCCTCAGGGTAGGCATACTGCCTATCTCAGTCACTGTTAAAACACCAGCTATTATATGGTCTTGCCCATACCAAGGTGTAGTGGTTTGAAAGGAAATGGCCCCTAAAGAGAGAGGCAATATTAGGAGTTGTGGCCTTGTTGAAAGAAGTGTTATCACTGTGGGCACCGGCTTTGAGGTCTCATTTTTTTTTCAAGTTTCTCTCAGTGTGACAGTCAGTGGACTTCCTGTTGCCTCTGAGTTAAGATGCAGGACTCTCAGCTCCAGCACCATGTCTGCCTGCAAGCCACCATGCTCCCCTTCATGATCACAGTAGATTGAACCTCTGAAACTGTAAGCAAGCTACCTCAGTTGAATGGTTTTATTTATAAGAGCTGCCATGGTCTTGGTGTCTCTTCACAGCAATAGTAAATCCTAAGACACAGGACTCCAATAAATGATTAGTGAGTGGATGTTGCTTTTGATACCATGGCTGGTGCTCTGGGAAGGCCTCACTGAAGAGACACCATTTAACTTGAAGCTGAAGATGAAAAGGTTGCAGTCTTAATGGAACCCAGAAGAGTGCTTCAGGTAGAGGGACAGTAAGTGCAGAACCGCGATTTCAGGATAAAGTAAAACAGCTCCCTCTCTGCTTCTCACCTCAGCACTGGCTCTCACCACTTCCTATGCTTCCTTCCCCAACATCTTTTGCATATATAGCAAGCCAAGTTTTTTTTTTTTTTTTCTAGCCCCTGCCAACACAAGTAGAACTGGTATAGTGGTGAAAACATCTACCGGAAGTGAACTTTTAACCCAAAAGGTAGTTCAGCAACTTTGAGTTCCTTATGCTGTGCTGCTGACATGTGTTAACTAACTGATGCACTGTGAGTTACTCTATCTGAATTGTGAGAGGAAAATCAAACCCTTTCTTCATAACATTGCATATCCACAGAGTGCTCACTGCAGGTGATATGTAGAGCATTTGAAGATGGCCTGAGTGTACCAAGCATAACACAAACATGAAATTGTTCCATTGTTTTACAGTGAGTCTAAATAACAGCAGTATTAATGCGGTCTAAGAACTATGATAAAAAGAACACGGTATTGAAGCATCATGGCAAGTTATTTTAGAGAGCAGACCACTGGGACTAATGAAGGCTCAACTTGAATTCTGTTGGAAGCAAAACTCTTGAGACCGTGAGGCACTCATCTATTAGTGCACACATTGCCAAGAGGACTTGGGGCTCTTCCTTTAAGAAAATAACAGTTTTGTACATTACGTAAATATAAAGCTTCACACAAGCTTTGTATCTGTCTCCTCTTTGGTGTCACACCCAACTCCTACTTGAGTAAGTGGGAGTAATCCACACCCCTCCAGAGCTAGAAGCATCTCCATGCTTCACTATTCTGGACAGCCTGCTGTCACATTGCCTCTTTTGAATGTTCTCATAGAGATGAAATGCAGCTTGATGGAGGGAGGGGAAGCATTTTGCCAGTTCAGCTGATTCTTCAGCTTCAACATGATTGAGTGAACTGAAGTAATTCAGGGCTCTACTTTACATTTTTGGCAAACGAGCAAATATGCAGATTGGTACCAAACAGATGTGTCTGCTCGTTACCACAAGAGCAGTTCCCAAAGCCGAGTTCGTTGAGCTGTGCTCTAATTAGTGAGAGCATCATAGCAAGTATGCAATTATCCTGGAACCTGTTGCACTTTCATCTGCGCTCAATCCCCTTTCATTAAGCACATTCAGGTTGAACTTACAGTGAACTACATAGTTTAAGGGTGGCAATCTCGGAGTGGCGAATCTTCTGTCCCTGTCATGTGTGCTCTGAAATGGTTGGGAAATTGCCTTTGAAGCAGCCAGAATTTGTCCTCATCTGTTGTCTCATGTTGGCTGCAATGATGTGCCATTGCTATGATTGTTGTTGTTTACAATATTGTCCAGAATTCCACAGTAATTATTTCCTAAAGGTAAGCAGGTGGGGAGATAGCAGGCTTCTTGAACTGTCATTCAGTTCATTTGCTCAGTTTTCTTGTCAATCACACTCTGCCCGGTCTCTTGCTGTGGACACAACAGTGCTAAAAGATGGTTTATGTGGCTGTAGAATTTATAAAGAGAGAGAGGAGCACAGGGTGGAATAATCAACTAGATGTCATGAGCTTAAAGGCAACTCAGTAGCCACCCAGGAACATACAAGCACAGTGTGTGTGTGTGTGTGTGTGTGTGTTTGTGTGTGTTTGCATGTGTGTTTGTGTGCGTGTATTTGTGTGTGCTGGTGCAGGGGAGTGTGTGTGTACATGAGTGTGTGTGTGTGTGTGTGTGTGTGTGTGTGTGTGTGTGTGTGTGTGTGTACATGAAAGTGGAGGAGAGAGAGAATGCATGTTGGGGTCAAAGGACAACTTTAAAGAGTCAGTTCTCTCCTTCCACCACGGTATCCAAGGGTTGAGTTTACATTGTCAGGCTTGAGCAATAAGTGCTTTTATGTTCTGAACCATCTCACCACCATTGTTTATTTTCATTTTATTGTGTCCTTTCTGCTTTCAGCCTTAGGGTAATGCTGGTTTCATCGGAGGAGTCCAGAACAGCAGTTCTCAGCCCTTACACAGGGATTACATAAGACCACGGAAAACACAGATATTTACATTATGATTTGTAACAGTAGTAATATTACAGTTATGAAGTATCAACAAAAATAATTTTATGGTTAGGAGTCACCACAACCTGAAGGCTGTATTAAAGGGTCACAGAATTAGGAAGGTTGAGAGCCACTGCCCAAGGCGGTCCAAGGAGGCTGCCAGGAAGAGGGCATTCTAGAACTGGGTAAAGAAAAACTTCTAGAGAAAAAGAAAACTCCACGTTAAAGTGTGGGGGTGGGTAAAAATACACATAGGTCGTGAGAGTAGAAGAGACTGTTTGTGGGAGGAAAGGTAACTAAGGAAAGTGAGAAGGGAAATCAGGAGGGGATAGTGAGGTGGGGATATGGTCCAAATAAATGATATATTTGAGTAAGAAAGATATTATGAAGCCCATCACTGTGTAAAATTAATATAGAGTAATAAGTAAAATATCCTGTTTATTAATCATAAATAAAGATAAAGTATCTGTTTGTAAGTCTCATCTGCATATTTTTAAATCATTTTCAGAAATTTAGTTCAAACGTACTTCCAGCTGGTTATGCCTTTACTATCACCAGCATATCACACTGTATCTCAGAAATGTCCCCTAATACATTAACATTGACTCACTCACTAACGTTATTCCTACACTGAAGGCTGAGGTGCCTTTGGCATGGTAAGAAAACAACTGAAGTGGACAAGACATTTTAAATTTTTCAGTTACTAAAAGTTACTACTGTTAAGTAACTTTAGCTACTCCATTGTGAAGCTGGGCTTTGACCATAGAGTTTTAAAGTTTTCAGTGCAGAAGTCCTTCACCTCTTGGATAGGTTTGTCCCTAGGTATTTTTTTTCATTTGAGGATATTTTAAATAGGAGCAGGTCAATAGACTTCTTCTCTGTGCATTTGTTTTTGATGTACAGGAAAGCTACTTATCTTGTAATTTGATTCTATGTCTTGCCACTTTGCTAAAACTGTTATTTATAGAAGTTTTTGGTAGAAATTTTTGGGATCTCTTATGCACAATATCATATCACCTGCAATTAAGGACAGCTTGACTTCTTCTTTTCCTATTTGTATCCCTTTAATTTTCTTCTCTTGCCTTCAAGCACAATAAACAGTGTGTGGGTACTAAACAACCCTGTCTCATTACGACTCATTATGTCTCATTATGTCTCTGTATGTCCATCATAACTGTAGTTGTTTTTTTTCTGTTTGCTTGTTTTGTGTGCTTAACCTGGTTTGGGTATAGAGTAACACTGGCCTTATGGAAGGGGTCAGGAGTGCTCCTTCTGTGTCGAGTCCTTTGACTAACTTAAGAAGGATCTACTGCAGATCTTAGAAAGTCTGGTAGAATTCTTCAGTGAATTTATCTGGGCCAGGACTTTTTTAGTCAGAATGCTTCTTTTTTTTTTTTTTTTTTTTTTTTTTTTTTTGGTTTTTCGAGACAGGGTTTCTCTGCATAGCTTTGCGCCTTTCCTGGAGCTCACTTGGTAGCCCAGGCTGGCCTCGAACTCACAGAGATCCGCCTGGCTCTGCCTCCCGAGTGCTGGGATTAAAGGCGTGCGCCACCACCGCCCGGCTTAGCGCAAGCGAAGACAGAGACCCGGGAGACACGGGAGGGAGGGGAGAGGAGAGGAGAGGAGAGGAGAGGGCTGGGGAAGAAAGGCGCCGGCAGAGGAGGCGGCCCCAAGGCGCCGCCACCGAACGCCCTTTTTTCTTTCCCACAACACCCTTTTCTCCTCCTTTCTCTTCCCCCCCCCCCCCTTCACCGTGGCACCGACCGGGAGAGCCGGGAAAGAGGTCACACCGGGCGTGGACGGAGCGAAGGGAGATCCCCGGGTGGGAACGGCAGTCCCCCAAACGACACCGCAGGGCGCGGCACGGGCGGACTGGAGGGGAGGCGGTGGCGGCGGCGGCGGGGGCGGGGGGCCAGAACCGGGAAAGGCCACCCGTCGGGAACAGAATGCTTCTTATTACTGTCTCAGTCTCCTCATTTGCTACCGGAATGTTTAGGTTGTTAATCTTTTCTTGGTTTAACTTTGGTGGTTTGATTGATGGCTTGGATGAGTCTAGAAGTTAGTTAATTTTTTTTCCAATTTTCCATTTTAATAGAATACACATTTTAAAAATATTCCCTTATAATATTCTTAATTTCTTTGGTGTCTATTGTAATGTTTCCCTGTTCATTTCTGGTTCTGTTAATTTGGGTCTTGTCTCTGTTTTGGTTAGGTGAGCCAAGGGTCTGTCAATATTGTTTATCTTCTCTTTAGCCAGATCTTGGATTCTTTGTATTGTTTCCTTTGTTTGTATTTGATTAATTTCTGCTCTGATTTTTGTTTCTTTCTGTTTACTGGATTTGTGGTATGTTTAATCTTGCTTTTCCAAACTTTTGAGTTGCATCATTAAGTCATGTATTTATGCTTTTATTGATATTTTTAATGTAGGCACTTAAAACTATAAATTTCCCCCATAGGACTGCTATGTGTCCAGAAGTTTTGTGTTATATTTTCATTTACACTTAGCTCTGCAATATTTCTATTTCTTACTTGATTTCTTCTCTGGTCCATCCATCATTTAGTAATGAGTCATCATTTAATCTCCATGAGTTTGTGTACTTTTTAAAGATATATTTGCTGTCCATTTTAAGATTTATTGCATTATGATCAAAGATACATAGAGTTATTTCAACTATTTCAGAATTGGTTAAGATTTGTTTTGTGTTCCAGAATTTGGTCTATTTTAGAGAAGTTTCCATGTGCTGCTGATAAGAATATGTGTTCTTTGGTGTTTAAGTGGAATATTCTGGAAGTATATATTAGTCCATTTGATGTATGGTATCATTTAATTCTGATGGCTCCTTGTTTATTTTTGTTCAGATGATCTGTCTATTGGAGAAATTTGGGTATTTGAGTAGCCTAATATTATTGGGTTGCTGTTAATCTATGTCTTTAATTTCAACAGTAAGTGTCTGATGAAATTGGATGTACTCGAGTTTAGTACAAATATACTTAGGATAGTAGTATTTTCTTTTTAATTGTCACCATGATTAGAATGAACTGTCTTTTATATCTTCTGATTAGTTTTAGTTTTAAATACATTTTGCCAGATTGCAATTCCTGCTTTCTTCCTGGTCACATTTGATTGTAGTACATTTTTTCCACCTTTTCTCTTTTAAAGATGGTGGTGTCCATCTTTAAAGTTAAGGTGAGTTTCTTGTAGATAATAAATAAATAGAGTTCTGTTTCTTGATCTATTCAGCTAGCCTGTATCTTTTGATTCAAGAATTGAGGTGATTAATATATAAAGTTATTTTTGAAAGGTACGCATTGGTTTTAGTCAATGTATTGTTTTTTTGTGTCTGTGTTCTTAGTGTTTGTGTCTCAGCAGCTACGGCTTCATTTATTTTCTTTCTATAGTTTCTTGACTGTACATTCCTCTCTTCAGTCCAAAGTATTGTGTTGTGTGATATTTTGTTTGTGTCTTGCCAAATAAAGCTTGCTTGGAGTCAGAAGGCAGAGCTAGCTACTAGTTAACCATAGAGGTTTGGAGGACTGTAGAGAGAGGGACAGGAAGTGATAAGGTGGGGCTGAGACAGGACCTCAACCCTTTCAGTCGGAGGGATGGATGAGGTAGGAAGTCACTGGTGGCTGCTCCCCTGCTTCTTTCATCTTTCAGGTTTTTACCCCAATAGCTGACTCCTGGTTTTTATTGATAAGATTAATTAAATTTGCACATCAGTATTGTTTCTTGTATTCTGTTCTGGTTGGGTGCTATAAATGATTTTTTTGGACTGCTTGAATCATAGAAAGTTTTTCTTTCTCCTTCATCTGTAGCAGTTTTGCTGGGTGTGATATCTAAGTCCACGGTCACAGTCTTTTGGGACTTGGAGTGAATTGCTCCAGGCTCTTCCAGATTTAAAATTTTCTGCTGAAAAAAATCAGCTGTCATTCTGATGGGTTTTCCATTATAAGTGACTTGTGTTTTTTTCTCTTGTAGCTTTCAATATACTTTCTTTGTTTCATGTATTTGTATGACTGTGTCATTCCTCAGTTTGGGGAAATTTTTTTACATCTTGTGGAAGATCTATTCTATGCCACTGACATCAGATTCTTCTCCCTCATTCCTGCCTATAATTTGAAGATGTGGCATTTTCATGGTGCCAGGTATAGTTCCAGTATGTTCATTTCCTGTGGATCTTTTCTTCATATCTTTGCTTGCTAGGTCCAGATGTTATACTTTATTTTCAGGTCCTAATATGCTCTCTTGTATCTATAATGCTTTCTCTTTTTTGTTATTAATTTATTGAGTTTTTCATTTTCACTTCATTCCAACTTGCATTCTTGTCAATATTTCTTTCTTTATTGAATTCAGTTCTCAAGTCCTGGATCATCTTTATAATTTCATTCATCCTTTATGTTTGTGTTTTCTTGTGCACACTTAGGAGTTTTATTCTCTTTAAGTATGTTCAGTCAGCTGTTTCTTTTTTCTTCTTTAAACTCCTTGAATTTTTTTCATGAGGCTTATGATTTTTGTGAGAGGATCATGATGACAAAACATGATCAGGGCAGGAGCTATTGTGGTACTACATTTTGCAGATTCAGATAATGCTGTGAAAACTAAAGAACTTCAGGAATGTGCTGAGTGTAAGAAGCCTGACACAAAAGGCTATATAGTATATAATTGTACTTGTAGGGAATGTCTGGACTAGACAAAACCATAAAAAGAAATTTACCAAGGGTTGGAAGTGGGGATGACTGGGAAGTGACTTCAGATGGGCTTGTCTTTCTTTCTGGGATGCTGTGGGATGTCTTTCTGTATGCTGTGAATATGTGTTGCTCTCATTGACTATAAATAAAGCTATTTTGACCTATGGCAAGGCAGCTTAGAAGCAGGAGGGAAATCCTAGACATAAAGAGGAGAAGAAAGGCAGAGGCAAAAGAGACACCATCCACTGCTGAAGGAGCAACAAGATGCCAGCAGACCAGTAATGCCATGGCCACTTAGCAACTTACAGATTAATAGAAATGGGTTAAGTAGTAAGAGCTAGCTAGCAAGAAGCTTGCCATAGGCCATACAATTGGGAATTAATATTAAACATCTGAATGATTATTTTATGAGTAGCTGAGGGACTGTAGGACCGGGAGGAACCAGAGGAATGTGAGACTGCAGGGCCGATGGGACCTGAGAAAACTTACGGCTACACTGGAGCATTAAAATGTATTCTCCTTTATACAACAGGAATCACCAAATTTTTACTTTTAAGGTGAATCCTTGGCACATGAATTTTATCTCAAAGTAGAGAAATACATATTATCAATTGCTGAGACTTCTGTTCTGTACTCTATATTGCTCAAAGACAAATACTCAATGATATCTAGGTGAAGTCACACGATGCTTTGGAATCACCTATGAGACACACTACTGGATGAGGCTATGTAGGCATTTACATGGATGTTTAACTGAGGAGTAAGGACACTATCCTATGGATTGATTTTCAGACTGAATGAAATATAACAGAGGAGGCTAGCTGAGCACTGAATGCTTTGCTTCATGGTCAGCACCACAACCAAGCTGTTCCCCTTGCCATGACTTCACCACCATGATGGATTGGTGCCACTGAATTATGCACAAAATAAATCCTTTCCCCTTAAGGTGTTTTGCTGCAATCACAAGAAAAATATCTATTATCATGCTATAATGGGTGGATGAATTCATGTTATACCCACTGGATGTGAAAGCTGATGGCCTCTGAATTTAAATAGTCTCTTATCCTAGAAGACACCTCACCTCCTTTCACATACTGCTACAAGTTCTCTGGGACATTCATTGTAGTGTGGACATGCTCACCTTACTGGGGGTCCCAAAATGAAGACAGTGGTCAGGGGACTGATGAAATCTTTCTGGTATTTCAGTTTCTTTCTTGCAACAGTCTATAGTTATGCAAATCTTTGGAGGAAAGACTGGGAAAACAGTATATGGGACCACTGTATAATTTTACAGTTTCCTGGGAATTAACTATTATTTCAAAAGTATTTTTACAAAAGCATGAAAATAAATATTTAGTTATTTGATTTATATAATATATTTATCAGCAACTAGTCATCATTAAAAATGCGTCCAGAAGAACCAGCTGTGAGGCATTTTCTCAGTTAGTGATCAATGGGTGAGGGCCCAGAGCATGGTGGGTGTTGTCATCACTGGGTTCGTAGTCCTGGGTTCCATAAGAAAGCAGACTGAGCACAGACACTGAGATGGATAATTAATAAATGGGACCTCGTGAAACTGAAAAGCTTTTGTAAGGCAACAGACAGGGTAAATAGAACAAAACTGCAGCCTACAAAATGAGAAAAGATTGTAATATGAATCTTAAAAGGTTTTATTAAATAAAAAAAAAAAAACTTGGGGCCAGGTATTGGGGTGAATTCTGAAAGGTCAGAGACACAGAACAAGCCACAGCTCACCTCACCTTGATAACTTCTCAGCTGATCCTGTTTCGTCAAACTAGAAGCCTCTGGGTCCTAAAGATCTCCACTAACTCCACATCAGACAACAGGCTAATCTCCAAAATATATAAAGAACTCAAGAAACTATACATCAAAAAACAAATGATCAAATAAAAAAATGGGGTGCAGGTCTAAATCAAAAGTAGATGTTTCAGATGGCAGTGAAACACCTAAAGAAATATTCAACATCCTTAGCCATCAGGGAAATGTAAATCAAAATGACTCTGAGATTCCATCTTATACCTGTCAGAATGGCTAAGATCAAAAGCACAAATGACACTTTATGTTGGAGAGACTGTGGAGCAAGGGGAACACTCCTTCATTGCTTGTGGGAGTGCAAACTTGTACAGTCACTTTGGAAATCAATGTGGCAGTTTCCCAGAAAATTAGGAATTGATACACCTCAAGACCAGTTATACCACTCTTGGGCACATACCTCAAAGAAGCTCAATCATACCACAAGGACACTTGCTCAACTATGTTCATAGCAGATTTATTCATAATAGCCAAAACCTGGAAACAACCTAGATGCCCATGAACCAAAGAATGGATAATGAAAATGTAGTGCATTTATACAATAGAGTATTACCTAACTGTTAAAATCAATGACACCAGGAAACTTTTAGGCAAATGGATGGAACTAGAAAAATCATCTTGAGTGAGGTAAAGCAGACCCAGAAAGACAAACATGGTATATACTTACTCATAAGTGGATATTAGCTGTAAAGTAAATAATAACAATGTTACAACCCACAGACCCAGAGAGGCTAGGTAACAAGGAAGGCCCAAGGGGGGATGCATGAATCTCCCTAGGAAGGGGAAATAGAAGAGATCTCCTGGGTGGACTGGAGCAGGTGGAGATGATAACTTAAGGGATTGGTTTAGGGGATGGATGAAGAGGGAGAGTGCTGAAAGAGATGACTGGAAAAGGGGGGGCCCTCCCAGGTCAGGTAGAAACCTGATGCAAGGGAAACTCCCACAAATCTACAAAGATTACTCCAGTTAAAACTTCTAACAACAATAGATGCATAGCCTGACCTGGCCACTCTTGTGATCAGATTGGTGACTACCTCATTTGTCATCAGTCTTCAGTAAATGATGAAAACAGACGTAGAGACTCACAGCAAAGCATTAGGCAGAGCTTGGGGAATCCTGAGAGAAGAGGGATTGTAGGAGCCAGAGGAAACAAAGACGAGAAACCATAATGAAACAACTAACCTGGCTCATAGGAACTCACAGAATCTGAACCAACAACCAGCAGCCTGTGTGGGATGCATGCAGGTCTTCTACACATATATGACAGTTGTGTGGCTTCAACTATTTAAGAGACTCCTAACAATGGGAGCAGGGGTTGTCCTTAATGCTTTGGTTGGCTCTTTCAAACCTATTCCCTATACTGGGTCACCTATACAAGGGAAGGTGCTTTGTCTGACCACAACTTGATATGCCATGGTTTGTTGATACCCATGGGAGGCCTGCTCCTTCCTGAACAGAAACAGAGAAAGAGTGAATTGAGGTGGGATGAGGGAAAGTGGGAGGAGGGGAGGGAAGGGAAATTGCAGTTGGAATGTAAAATAAATTAATTAATTAAATCAAAAATAAGTAAATAATAAGAATCACCCCCCCCCCCAATCAGTGACAGCATGGAGTGTGTGTTGTCCAAGCTGTGTCAGCAGAGAATGGGGCTCTGGTTGTAGGAGCTAGAGGGAGGGTGGAGGAAAAGACACTTACTCATTTTTCTTTCATTTGACAGCTTGGAAAATCCCAGTTTGACTTCACAATGCCAGCTCTTCAGTTATCATTTAACACCTCATCCAAAAACAGCTGATGAATGTTAGTGAGATGCACAATGCCATTTTCATTTGCCAATAAGACCAATTTTTTATGTCCTTAATAAGCCCACAAGCAAATTTGTGAATTTATTCATTAAAAACTCAAGTTAAAAGGGTGAGGAGATAGCTCAGTCAGTAAAACATGAAGCCCTGAATTTGATCCCCAGAATCCACAACAAAAAGACAAATGTGGCCGGGCGGTGGTGGCGCACGCCTTTAATCCCAGCACTCGGGAGGCAGAGCCAGGCGGATCTCTGTGAGTTCGAGGCCAGCCTGGTCTCCAAAGCGAGTTCCAGGAAAGGCGCAAAGCTACATAGAGAAACCCTGTCTCGAAAAACCAAAAAAAAAAAAAAAAAAAAAAAGACAAATGTGCTGAGGTAAACTTGTAATCCCTGGGCTGAATAGCTGGAGACAGGAAGATCTCTGGGTTTGCTGGATAGCCAGCCACACTGAATCAATGAGCCAATGAGAGGTCCTATCTCAAAGACAAGAAATGATGCCCCAAGTTCATCTTCTATCCTCCACACATGTGTGCACTTACATGTGTGCAAACACACACACGGAGACACAGTTAAGCCAGCTGAGTGTTAAATGATCAGCCTAAATGAGACACCCATATCATACACTCCAAAGCTCAGGGAAAAAGGGACTGAAATAATGTGGGATCTGGCCAAAGAGAAGGAGAAATGATGCAAAGATGAAATGCTGCCTTCTGGATATGACATGGCCATGGCACTCATGAGCTCACAAAACCTGTGCTTGCCTGGATAGGGCCCACACATGACACATTCAGTCACAGACAGGGAAAAGGCTCGTGGTGCTTTACCCTGCCAGGGGAACAAATGGCAGGCAAAGGCTTCTGGGAGACAGAAGTCTTCTATGTCTTCAATAATGTAGCCACTGGTAGTTACTCATATTCAAGTGAACAGTTTCTTGGTCACACATGCAGGTGACCCTGGTTGAACCTGGTGAGTCACAAAGCAAAACCAAACCCAAATGATAGGAGGAAGACAGAAAAGGACAGAAGAGCTAATGCGGCCAGAATGTATTATATAGGTATATGAAATTGTCAAAGAACAGATACTTTCATTCTATTAGAGTACAGTGGAGATCAGGCAATGAAGAGAGCCTCAGTGGGTCAAAGTACAAAATCTGTGGAATGCTAAGCAATAAATGGAGTGTGCACATCACACTCTCCTCAAAGCTCAGGAAGAGGAAGCTGAAAGATTGTTAAGAGCCAGAAGTCAGGGGGAACCAGAGTGAAACAGTGTCTTTCTGACCATGACAGGACCACTGCACATAGTAACTCCCAGCAGCTGTGGTTGCCTGTGCAATACCTAACCAAGATCAAAGCAGTCAACATTTTAGCATGGGGTCAGGGAAGGTCTCCCAGCCCTACCCCTAACTGAGGAGTTATTGACAGTTGATGGCTTCTTCAAGGATGTGGCCCCTAGTGGATGGCCCCACAACTGTGGGCAGCACAAATTAGACTCGGTGGGTTAATGAAAAAAAGAAAAAGAGGACAAGAAGTTATCAGTGCACAGCATCAACATCTGGAGGCATCCCACTGTGCATCATGAAAATGAACAATTATTGCAACAGCAAAAAAGTAAAAACTTTGAAATATTGACAGACTATCGTAGAAATAAGTAGTTGACTGCTTTGGAGGGAAGGAGACTTCACAGAGGAGATAAGGCCTGAATGATTCTGTGAAGAATGAGCTGGCATTTCCTGGGAGGACTGGTGAAAGGAAGAAGCCTACAGAGGAGACACCAAAAAGCCAAACACACAGGCAGGTGGCACAAGTCTGTAATCCCAGCTACTCAACAGGCTGAGAAAGGAACACAGCAAGACGAAGGCCAGCCAAGGCAACTTAGAAAAACTCTGAAATGAAAAGATGAAAAACATATTTTGGGATATATCAGTCATAGAATGCTTATCTAGTAAATGCAAGATGTGAATCCCAAGTCTCTCTCTCACACACACACACCTGCACACACACACACACACACACACACACACACACACACACACACACACACGCACACAGGTACACAGACAAACATTTCATCAAATATTTTTCTTTTCTTTCAAGAGAATGTCATTGCTTAACAGGACTGTATTTCCTTTTATAACTAACTTACCGGAAACTTTTAAATTATAACAGTATAAACGAGAATCCACAAAGAAAAATAATAGCCTCAACTTTCTTCTTTCTACCATCTCCTAAGCCAGCATCCTAGGAATAGGTAGAATCTGGTGTATGAGCAGGAGTGGGACTACTCACGTCATTTAGATGCTGTTCAGGAACCTTCACTTTTCAGCTAATGATAAAACTTTAAACATCAGGTCACCATCACCTGATCTCAAAACTACAGAGTGTTCCTTCCAACAGTTGTGTCCTCATTTATTTTAACAGGCTTATGACAGTCCATAAGAGCTGTTAAGCAAGAACAAACTAGATCAAGCCTCTTACAAAAAAAATGCTAGCAAGATAAAAAATCAAAGGAACAAGATTGTGATTCATGCTACATTAACAAAGTACAGAAAATCATAGTGCTGAACTCTTCAAGTTGTTTCCCTAACTTTACACCTGTATTCACAAATCATAATCCCCTCACCCGAGATCAAGGATACTGGGACTCTCTCTGCTCTTCCTTCTTTCTCTTACCTGGAATAGTTCAGAAAAGTTCTTTAATATTTGGAGTTATTTATTGAACCACTTGGAGAAAAGAGATAAGACTCTTTTCATCAGTATTTATAAAGCTTTCTTTTTCCCAGTGAAAAATAACAATATTTAAAAAAAGAGAAAACAGCAGGGAGGTGATGGCGCACGCCTTTAATCCCAGCACTTGGGAGGCAGAGGCAGGTGGATCTCTGTGAGTTCGAGTCCAGCCTGGTCTACAGAGTGAGTTACAGGAAAGGCGCAAAGCTACACAGAGAAACCCTGTCTCAAAAAAAAAACCAAAAAGAGAGAGAGAGAGAGAGAGAGAGAACTAAATAACTATAAGGTCAGTAAACACAGGACTACCAACCCAGGGTAGTGATTCAACAGGAACACAGAGTAAGAGAACTTTATCCAAAAGTGCTTCAGATTTCAGAGTATTTCCAATTTTAGAATATTTGAATCTATGTAATGATACATCTTAAAGATAAGGCTCAAGTCTGAATACAAATGTATGTATGTCTGATATACATGTTACACACACAGTCTGCAGGTGTTTTATGCAGTATTTTTAGGGCTGTAACATTTGACTTTATAAAGATACCACATGTGAAACTTCCTGGTTGTTGCACCATCTCAGCACATCAAGAGCTTCTTATTTTGGGGCATTTCAAATTTCAGATTTTTGAGTTAGAGATTCACAACCTGTACTCATAAACCAACCTCAACTGGCTTCTTTTACTCTTGTACAAAAAGAGAAAACTCCCCACCCACTGAATTACACAGTGCCCCCTCCCCCCACGGTGGTGGATTGGAGATGCTTGCACTACAGGCTGGGCAAGGTGGTGGCCCACAAGGTCACAGCTGGAAAACACTGCAGCCTCATGCCTCCATTGGCTGGTTAGTTGCTTGGTTCCTTAGTGTAAGGTATCAGACCCAAGGCTTCTTGCATATGAATCAAGTGTTCAATCCACAGAGCCAGATACCCAACTCATATTTCTTTTTATTAATTTTTTACTGATATTTATATTTTATCATTGAACTTACATTTCTATTCCATTCTGCCACTGAATTTTATTTAAAATATATTTTATATGTAAAGGCCTTTTTCTTGATTATACCAAATGAACAAAAGTTAAACTTTGAATTGAACTTTGTATTTCCTATGAAACCATATTTTTCAATTTAGAACATTCATCTGGATTTTAATTATCACTATATAATCCAGAAATGTAATCTCAGCATCTGAGAGGCTGAGACAGAAAGAACAGAACAAATTCTAGGCCATCGTGGGTATATAATGAATCTCACACCATCCCAAATATATAATTCATCCCAGGCCATCCCAGGTACATAATAAATTCTAGGGCAATGTGGGCTAGAGAATGAGATTTTTTTTTTTCTCAAACAAAATAAAAATTGTGAGGAACATGTAAGACCTAGGGTGAACAACCCTGGTCAGGAGTGATAAGCAATAGAATGATATAAATAAACCACAAATGGAACAGTGATAAGTTATAAGCTATGTGTGAAAGTAGTGATAAGGCTAGAAACCTAGCCAGAAAGGGGTATAAAAGAGGAAGCCTTGGACACGACCAACAGAGCTCGTCAGACCCTGGAGTGAGACGACTCTCCTCCGCCAGAGACGAGAGATCCTGCCCTCAGCGCAGATGAGGTTGACCACAGGAAGGCTGACCCAAGATCCAGAGGAACAGACGTGGCGAGTCCGGACCTGTACACCCGGAGAGGTACTCCCACTTCCACTCGGAAGACGGGATAAATATTGCTTGTAATCTTATTGTGTGACTAAATGAGTGTTATACCAAGTCTGAATCAAGAGTGATTATTCCTCCCCCGTAACTGGGGTATGTGCTCACCACTAAAATCAGCATCAAAAAGAAGAGTCATTCTGCTTCCTCTCTGTGAACATAATGTGGCAGGCCACCGACTGATCCTGCCATCACATTTTTCCCATCACAATGGACTGTGTTCCCTCAAACTGAGCTCATATTGATAGCAGAAGATACACAGAATGTATAAAGATGTATAAATATGGCAGAAGATACACAGAATCTCCAAAGACTTGGGGAGGGGGTGACTATCAGAAAATCCTTGTTTCAGATCCTGATGATCTGAGTTCAATCCCTAAAATCTAGACATGGTCTAGAAGGAGAAAACTGACTCCTAAAAGATCTCCTCTGACCTTAACACGAATGCTGTGGCACCAGTACATTCATGAGTATATTTACATGCACACACATGTATGCAAATAAATGAAACTTTAAATTAGCTAACAGAAGAGGTAGGTGTTGCCTGAGTAGCTCTAGCTTTATTTAAAAAAAAAAAAAATGGTCAAGGAAATCTACATAGCAATAGACAGAGCCTAGTAGAATCTACCCCTATGAAAACTATATATCAATAGACAGAGCCTAGTAGAATCTACCCCTACGAAAACTATATATCAATGGACAGAGCCTAGAATCTATGCCAGAGGGGACACAGACAGAAGAGCAGCAGGAGCCATATCCTAACACAGGCTTGGGAAAACTGAACAATACCTCCTGTGATGGAAAATTTTTAAAAGCTGAAAGAACTGGAGAGCCAGACAGACGGGGTGCAGCAACAACACTGGCAAGGGAAGGAGAGTTTGGAAGAGTCCTTTCCATGTCAGCTCAGGACACCGTTATTAAAAGACCTCTGCGAAGCCTGCAAAGCGGAAGACCCAGAATGCTCAGGAAACTCAAGCAAGAGCTCCGAGTCAATGCTGAAACGCGGCCAGCAGAAGACCTCCAGGCTGAAGAAAGAACCTTCAAACAGCACCACACAGTGATCTCTGAGGTAGAAATCTTGTCAGAACCAGTCTGCACAGGAACTTTAACTGAGGTTCCAAGCCACATACCAGACTTTTGACAAGGTCAGGGCCAACATTTGAAGCAAGACTCTTAAAGGACACGCCTCACAGCAGACTGCCCTGGAGCAAGCCCAGCAATGGTAAACAGTCTCCTGAGCAGAGGACAGGAATCTGGGAGTTCAGGAAGCCTCCAGATGGAAGCTGGCAAACAGAGCAGACAGCACTCACAATAAATGTCCTTCTCACTCTCACAGCTGGAATCTAAAATACCCCCAAGGTCAGCTGCTTAAGGACTTAATGCCAACTGGCACTATTGGGAGGTGGTAGAAACTAGAACCATGGTGAAGACATGGCCTCTCCGTTTGCTCTCTTGCTTTGTTTCTCAACTGCTGTTATTTCAGATGGGCATCTCTCCTCTACCATGCCCTTCCATCACAATGCCCTTTTCTTATCAGTCCTCAAAGCAGTGATGCTGATGGATCACAAACTGAAATCTCCGAAATCATGAATCAGAGTAGACCTTTCCTCCTAAGTTGCTTATCCTGGGTATTTTATTATAGCAATGAAAAGCTAACACACTCACTAAATAAATACATGGGAATGAAGGCATGCATGTTGCACAACAAAGCTGCTTAGTCACAGAATCCCAAATTACAGCATAGTTACATATTGTCAGTTTAAGTAATCGTTTGACAATTCAGTCATATTCTTCAATTAAAATGGTCTATAGGAAATGGTATATTTCACTGCTAGTTATTGGTCAGGGAGACCCCAGATGTCTCCAAAATCAAGAGCTATTACCAATTACCTTGGTTATCTACTGTATTGCTGAATATTTTAGCAATAGGGAATAGAGAAAATAAGTAGGGAAACTCCTTCCCTTTATGGCTAACTTTCATAGCCCTGGTGTTGTATTCGTTTTGAGAAACCCCCAGAGACCACCAAGGAGCCAGTTTCTGATGTAAGCACATAAGAGTCCTTTTATTGTCAGGTTCAACCTGGGCCACCAAATGGCAGATGGAGGGAAATGCAGCAGTGACCACAAGCCCAGGTATAGAGAGTTTTCATAGGAAAAAAAACACAAACTGGGAATTACATGCATGGGATTGGGTAGAAGGGATATGGGGCAGGGTGATTTTTTGAAACTGTTGGTCTAGACTTTTGGCTTGAAGCCACATTTGAAACCACTGGGTTAGACTTTTTGGTGGGGAACCACAACCCATGGAACAGGATTATCTGGGCTGCTCAGGAGGATTATCTAGATATCTTCAAGGGCCATAAACTGTAGACAAAATGTCTGCAGGAGCAAACTGCTCTGCGTCTGTTCAAGTTGTCATGGCACATTCCTGAGATCTTTCCTAGAACTGAGTGCAGCAGGTGGTCTTACCCTAAGGTCTCCCTACCCTAAGATGGAGTCTGTATTGCCTTCACTGCTGATGGAGGAAAGTTATCAATGGTCTTACCCAGTGCTGGACCCTGCATGCTACACTATGATCCTGCCAGGTAAGATTGCCCACTGATGCAATAGTGGCATGGACATTATAAAGTAACTAACCACTTTACATGTGGATTTGAAGCATGCTCCACTGGAGAGAATTTCTGAACCAGAAGCCCCAGCTGAGGAAGCTGTGCTGTCAGTGTCTTCTAAATAGCTGTGTTTACAGACAGATCTAGGCTGCTTTCACCTTTGGCCAAAGAAGCTTCTTTTTGCAGTTGCACTGTGTAATATTTTGATTGCTTTCTGACAATAAAGTTTGTTTTGAATCAGAGGGCAGAGTTAGCCACTAGCTAATCACAATTAACCCTAGAGGTTCTGCAGGGCTGCAGAAGTAGTAAGGCAGGGCTGAGAGGGGATCTTGGCCCTTCAGGAGGAAGGGACAGAAGAGTCAGGGGGTCACTGATGGCTGCTCTGCTGCTTTGCTGATCTTTCAGGTTCTTACCCTGATATCTGACTCCTGAATTTTTATTGATAAAGAACAATTAGATAAATGCATCACAGTGGACAGCAGTTAATGCAGAGACATAATTGGCCAAAGCACTGAGACTAAGATACTGAGTGTTTACCCTAAGTGGAACAGCTTTATCAACTTGCACCTTGCCCCCACCAGGTCTGGAGAAATGTTAAGGAAAGGGAGGTAGAAACAATATGAGAGGCAGATGATGGAGGGGAATGTGGTGAAATGCTGTCTTCTGGACATCACATAGCTACTGCACTCGTGAACTCATAGCAGCTGTGATTACTTGTACAACCCCTGCAGATGAAGCCAGCTAAAATTCAAAGATTCTGGGAGAGAAGAGGGAGATGTTCCCTAGGCCTCATTCTTGACTGAAGAACTATTGGCAGTGGATAGCTGCTTGAGAGAGGAATCACTGTGTTTTGAGGATGTGACCATTGGTAGTTTTCTTTACTCCAATGCAAGGCCCTAAACCTGTGCATATGTGGGCAGCACTGATTGGGACTTGAAATAAATAAATCAATATATAAATAAAAAAAGACAAGAAGTTGGGAGGGGTACATGTTGGGAATGACTTGTGGGAAATTGGAGAATGAAATTGCATTGTACACATGTATAAAATTCTAAAGGATAAAGATAAATTATAGTTTTTCAAAGATGGAGAGATGAAAGAACTGTAAATATCCAAATGACTCGACTTAGAAGGAGCCTGTGGCTTTCTTCAGCCCACACAAATACTTCAAATCATCCCTGGTAGAAGGTTACAACATTACAGTGTAATATACTATAGCAAAATGTGGATTGGAGGCAAATATGCCTTTCTTCTAGGAAATGGTGAAGGATTAAATTCATTATGAAAGAGAGACCTGAAAAACTCCTGAGCCACAACATTCTTGGCAAAACAATCAGCCTGTGAGTTAGTGATCTTAAAATTGCTTGCCTTCAATTTCTCCAAACATGGGCAGGCATGATGACCTAGGCTTGTCATCACAGCACTTGAGAAGCTGAGACAGGAAGATTGCTCTAGGCCAGCCTGATCACAAAAAAAAAGACCCTGTCTTAAAAAACATTCTCCATACTCAAAAAGCATAAAGCACCTTTCATAGGGCCTCGCCACAACTCTCTGACTTCTGTGACCACATAGTCAAAGAAGGATAAAGGGCTGAGTCTCAAGGCTGCCACATTTTGGAGATGATGAGCTCTCCTGGGACAAGACAGCAGAAAGGCACTTATAGCCAGGAATGTCCAATGGCTGATGTTAGCTTCAGATTCTGTATATCATTCTTCACTTCCCCAAACCTACTAAAATCTGCTGCACACAAGTGCATCCCAAGAGTGAGTGAGGAAATCATTCAAAGAAGCTGAATCCCACTTTCATCATACAGGGTAGATCAGAAATCAGCCTAAAAGAAGAGAATGGAAGAGTTCGATAGTCCATCCATGCAAGAATGTTGAGCCAGAATGCCATCAGGAATCCACAGGCACAGTTGCATTTATCCAGGATGTGAAGCAAGAGTTGGTACTTATTTTTTCTTGATCTTAGAGGACAAGATGACCTGAGCTAAGAGCTGAATTGCACAGGGCAAATTAATTCCTCGAACTGAGGCAGCAAAAGCCATCTATTACCATAGCTATCAGGTTAGTGCAATATGTGAACTGGGGCTGGGATGTAAAACATGCTCAAAATCGTGGTGATTTGAGGAAATCAGTGTGCTCGCTATAGTTCAATGTCCATCTATAAACTAAAAATTGTGGTTTTATGTAGCTCATGCATTCCTTGTGGTGACTAAATAAAAATCACACATACAATAAGTATCTCACAATTATTATCAACTACTAAAATGATTATTAAATTGTTGGGTTTTTTTGCTGAAACATGATCTACTATGTAACCCATATTAGCTTCAAACTTTCCATCCATTTGTTTCAGCCTCTTGAATATTGGGATTGCAGGCATGTGAAACCATACCCAGTTATATTATTAATTATTTGTTTTATCTGTTGTCCTTTGCTAAGATTATATATGATATATTTTCAACAATTCATTCAACAATTACTTTTAAGTGTATATACATAACACAATAACAAAATTAAATATTTATACACCATTGTTTTTATTTGGTATTGAGTTTACATTTTTATTCCTAGGGGATATACTACCATAAGGTATATATAGAACAATTTAAAATTTTTACCACAAACATTAAAAAATTATCACAAAGGAGAAGTGATGTTGTGTAATGAGGTAGAAACAAGGAAAACACCTTAGATGTCATGATGGCCTACATTGTCAATTATTACAAATAGGCACAGATTTAGTGCAGAATTGCTAATTACCAAAACAAAGCCAAAGGATTGATCAGCTTCAAATTTTACTTTATCCATAAGATGAAGCAAATTTTATTTAATGGGGAGGAAACAACTGTCCATAGCTGTGAGACCTAAAAAACATTATCCCAGATGACATTGAATGCCTCACAATGCCTTGAGTGACAAGGAAAACTATCCCTGTAAAGTCCACAGTACTCTTACATTTAACGTAGTAGATAAAATAAGAAGAAAATGGGAATCTTCCTCTTTGACCCAAGGAGAAAGGAAGGAAGTTGAATCTTGGTCAAGGGAGTGAGGGTTACAGTACATGCCTCCCACACAATGACCCATCCACACTCAAGGAAAAGAGCAGAAATGTGATGCATAGTGCCTGTATTCTTCAGAAAATTGAGTGTTTTGTCTCCACAGGTTTCCCTCAAGGTCTCTGAGGAATTTATTCCACAATAAAATTCAGTGGAGACAGTACTGGGTGAAACCTGGTCAGTTAGAACAGGGAGATGGCATCTCTCAGTTCTGGAGGCAGCATTTCCTACCTGCGCGCAGGCCTCTTTACCATTTCAGACACATGGATTTTGTTACTCGAGGGTGGAACTGATGCCTTAGCCATGTGTTCCCACTGGTAACCATGGACCATCTTTGTAAAACACTAGGGAAGGATGGATACTGTCTTTACAGAGCATATGTTTCAGTACTTGGTTCCAAAGTGGCAATACTATTCTGGGAGGTTGCAGAAACTTTAGAAACTGGGGCCAAGATGGAGAAGGAATGCCACTAGAGACTGGGTAGGAGGGACATGTGATTTGTCACTGGTTCTCGGCTTTCTCTATACTTTTAGGGCAGCCACAAACTGAGCATCTGTCATCTACCTACTGTGCCTGCCACCATCATGTCCTGTCCAAGTACACAAGACCAAATGACCCTGGACTCAGCTTCTGAAGCCACAGCAGAATTGATCTTTGTTGTCTCAAGTTGTGTCAGATGCTTGGTCACATCAATGAGAAAAACAACTCGTACAGGTTGAATAGACAATATAGAGGGCAACAAGTTACGGTCAAGTATATAGTTAATGACAAAATATTAAACTCTATTCTTCCTGCAAATTTTGAAAACTCACATATTTGAATTATTTTATAAAAATTAAGAACACAGCCGGGCGGTGGTGGCGCACGCCTTTAATCCCAGCACTCGGGAGGCAGAGCCAGGCGGATCTCCGTGAGTTCGAGGCCAGCCTGGGCTACCAAGTGAGTTCCAGGAAAAGGCGCAAAGCTACACAGAGAAACCCTGTCTCGAAAAACCAAAAAAAAAAAAAAAAAAAAAAAAAAATTAAGAACACATGACACACTCCAATAGTCTATGTGTTCAAGAGGCCTTGGTAAGAAAGCCCAAAGTCCAAGGCAAACATGGGCTACATGGTGAGGGCCTATTTCAAAAACCAGAAAGACATTAACAGTGAATGCCATTAGTTATGTCAGATGAGAAGATGGGCCAAAGGTGTATTACTAAGTTTGTGCTAACATTTCCTCAAAGCAAGTTCTATGCCGGCTTAAGACTGAACCCAGAAATTCTATCCTGGAAGATATCATTGATAAACTTCCATCTTGAGAAGACTATTAAGCACTTATAGACTTAACACTACTGCCATTAAAAGAGGAGTCACTGATGGTATGCCAGTGTTGGTTAAACTGTGCTGGTATGTTATTTTAACTATATATTTAATGCAGTATTCCCAAGAGGTGGGGTAGGTGGTTTTGCTCAGTGGGTTGTGAATGTTTGTTATTATTTAAGGTGTACATAGGAATAAGGGATAAAAAGACAACTATTAACCTCAAGTATTTGAATTTTGGTATAGTGATACAAATTTTTTGTTATACTGTATGTATTCCTACTTTTGTTTAGGGTGTTATACCATGCAGCTTATTTTAAAAATGTAATGTTCAGTTAAGAAATGTGGGTTAAAGTTGATCACAGTCCTCAGGGGAGGACTTGTCCTGGAGGAGGTGGGAATGGAGGGTGGGCTGGGGGTAAGGGGAGGGCATGGGAGGGGGGAGAATAGGGGAACCCATGGCTGATATGTAGAACTGAATGGTATTGTAAAATAAAAAATATATATCACACACACACAAAAAAAAAAAAAAAGAGCAGACACCACCAAAAAAAAAAAAAAAAGAAAAGAAATGTGGGTTAGCAGGTAGTCATCTATAACAATCAAACTTATAGTCATGTTAGGTGTATTTTCAAGGCAAAACAGATATGTTTTAGATAGATGAGTAGACTTCAAATACTTCAAAGACCTACAGAATATGGGCATTTAAAATGTTTTATTAACATAGGGCTTTTCATGACAGTAAGACATGTCTGCTTCTGGCTATACTAATCTACTTTATAAAAGGATGATGGACATTGAAGAATCTCCATATGGATTTTGCTTTCACTGAGGCAAAACTAGACATTTGGGTCAAGAACTGTCTTTGCTGACAGTATATTATACAAACTGGACATGCAGGACACAAAAGAAAGTGACCGCTGAACCTTGTCAAAAGATGGTGGGACCGTCCTTCAAAATTCCTGCTGCATAAAAAAGTCTTCCAGATAGTCTAGGCCTGTAGGCTGAAGATTGGATGGGTGACTGTACAAGCAGTCAGATGTGTGCCTTTCTATAGTTTTGGAACTGTCTTGCACTACACTTTCTTTTTACTCAGGTGATATTATATCATTCTGGGATCTTTGATGGAATTGAAGACTAAATGGTTATAGTGGTAGTTTTCCTTAGTTATGATATAAGATAAATTAGGTACAAAATTTTGAACTCACCAAGATAGGATTAATAATGGAGTATTTTCTCTGAATTTGTCAAATACAAAAGGACTGGATATTATAAATGTAATTCTTACTTGATAACTGTTCTTATTGTATATAGTCTTACTATGTTAAAGTTAAAACCTTTCTTTTATTTAGACAAAAAGGGGGAAATGTTGTAGAATGTAATTTTAACTAGGCAAAGATGCGTTACATTTGTTTATCCTGCAGAATATTACTTTACTGTGTGAAGGTATGTTATATTTGTTTCTGCTGCTTTTGTTAATGATGTAAAGATGTGTTACATGTGTTTGTGCTACATTTGTTTAATTATGTATAGATGTGTTACATTTGTTTCATCTTTCTTGCCTAAGGCACCTGATTTGTCTAATAAAAAGCTAAATGATCAATAGCTAGACAGGAGAGGGGAAAGGTGGTGCTGGTGGATAGAGAGAATAAGTAGAAAGAAAAATCTAGGCTCAAAAGATTGAGAGAAGGTGGAGAGAACAAGGGAGAAAGAGAGGGATACACCCAGGGCCAGAAGCCAGGCAGCTGCCAGCCAGCCAGCCATGGAGACAGCAGGAAAGTAAGATATACAGAATGAAAGAAAGGTAAAAAGCCCCAAGAGAAAATGTAGATGAAGAGAAACAGGTTAAGTTACAAGAGCTAGCAAGAAATGAGCCTAAACTAAGGCCAAGTATTTATAATTAATAATAAGTCTCTGTGTCATGACTTGGGTGCTGGTTGGTGGCCCAAAAGAAAGCCTGCCACACTGGTAAGTTTCTAGCTCTCACCCCACCATCTCTAATTTCAATGGCCACATTTGCAGAACACAGCCAGAGGGTGGAGGAAAGTTGATCCCTTAAGCCAATTTTGTCCAACTAAAATTAATTGTAAAACTAATGGTTTGAGCCAGGCGGTGGTGGTACATGCCTTTAATCCCAGCACTCAGGAGGCAGAGGCAGGTGGATCTCTTTGAGTTTAAGGCCAGCCTAGGCTACAGAGTGAGTTCCAGGAAAGGCTCCAAAACCCCACAGAGAAACCCTGTCTCAAAAAAGAAACAAACAAATAAACAAACAACTAATGGTTTGAAAAAATCATAAAATATAAGCCTGGGTAACTAAATGAGTGGACCCAATTATACCTGATTTGTTGGCTATGAGTCCAGTAGGTCCTCTAAACATTCACCTAAAAGATTTTAGGATACCCAATTTAAATTATCCTTTATAACATTACTTATACAGTAAACTGACTTCTAGAACCACTTTTATTTATGAATATAAATCACATCCTTGTTCTCTTTAAAATTCATGGCCTCTTTTTTCATTAATTCTTGTTATATAGATACATGTGTTTGTGAATATATGTATGTATCTATGTATTTTTAAATACATAAATACAACCTACACTATCTGTTTGTTTCTTATATGTATACGTTTTCAGGGGTGACATATCCTTTTAGTATTGGATAATCAATTGTTGTGCTATTCCCTGGAGAAAGCTACTCTCCCAAGATCCACAACATCACTAGTCCTGGATAGCTGGTTAGGTTTCCAGTACCAGGTATGGTTTCCCTCTTGTTGAGAGAGTATCGGTATGTCTTTCCTTAATTTGAGGAAGTGTTCTTCTATGATCTTGTTGAAGATCTGTTCTAGTACATTGGCTTGGGATTCTTCTCCCTCATCCATCCCTGTAATTCAAAGATTTGGGGGTTTTTTATGATGTACATTTACTGTATGATTCTTTTCTTTGTTTATAAAATTTTTTCATATTCCTTGCTTACTTGGACTCAATCCTCTAGTTTATTTTCAAGTCCTGATATTTTATCTTGTTTGATTCATTTTATTTATAAGGCTTTTCTTCAAGTTTTATAATTGAATTATTGGGTTTTTCAATTTCCTTTTTATTTCAACTTGAGTACTCTTAAATGTTTTTCTCTCCTTATTGAACTCCATTCTCAAGTCATAGACTATCTTTATAATTTTCATCAGCCTTACATTTATGTTTTTTTGTACACCACTCAAGGGCTTATTCTTCTTAAGTTAATTATCCCTATTTCCCTGTGCCTTCTTTAAACTCCTTGGATTCTTTGATGACCCTTCTGTTTGTTCTTTTACATTCTGTATACTGGGCTTCATCTAAATAATTCTCCTTGGCAAACATGTCTACAGGGCTGACTGATAGGTTTGGAGAGAAGATCTTCACATCGTTTGTATTTTTGCAATGAGATTTGGGCACATAGACTTTTGCTAGTTCTAAGTGTAATATGGGCAAATCAGATTGGGGCACATAAGAGAATATGTAGGTGGGTTGGGCCTGAAGGTTGTAAATTGCTTGGGTTGAATAAAGTCAGATGACCAGAGGAGACTGGGCTGTGCCTCCTGGTGTCAACCTGGCGTGTGGGGTAGATCTGAAAGATTGGATGTGGCATGAAAGGGGCAAAGGTTCTGCCAGAAACCTAGAGATATGTTGGGATACAGGCAGAGGGATCCAAATTCAGCCAGGACTCTGAATGTGGTACCTGGGCTAGATCAGGTGGTTTGGGGGAAGGTATGAGTGGGAGGTTAGGGAGACTCAATGGGTTATGTAGTAGGACAAGCTCATAGGGTTGAGGAAATTGGCTCAAACCAGTTGCCAAGGCATGTACATACTTCCTTAGGAGTCAACATGGATTCTGCCTGAGGGTGCTTTCAAAGTTCCTAATCATTCATGCTGAGTCTTCCTGAGGGCCTAGAAACAGGTGCTGTCAGAGTTCCTGATCATGCCCAGCCAATGAGGGATGACCCATCAATGCCACCAGATTGGGACACAGCTTGGGTGTTGGGATGAAGGTATATAAGACCTTCCCCAATATTGAATAAAGAAGTTTGCTGTTTGCCTTCAACTGACTCTCAGTATCTGTTGTTGATGCTGCACCTTCTCCCCGCCTCCCCTGAGGGAGCCATTAGAATCCAGCAAAATTGGGGGCCCTTAGGATCCAAGAAATATCTGGCATCTGAATATGGGATTTTTGTTACTTTCTCTTTCCCAGCACAGGTTCTGACCATCTCCCTCCCTTCACTCACAGTGCTTGGCAGTGTCCACAAGATGGTGTGTTTCGGTTCAGTCCCTTCAGTAGGTAAGCACTGGGACCCCCACTTCTTTCCTTCTTTTGTGTTGTCTGTCATGTTTGTCTACCCAGCCCATTAGGAAGGCACATTATTTTGTCTGTTTCAGTTTGCCCAGCACCTCCACATAAGGATTGAACCCCCAGGAGGTGAAAGCAAGGCTCGGCTCCCAAATGCCATCTCTTGTCCAGAGACACCATGTGTGCATATAGGTGTGGCCTAAAAAACCATGAAAGTCCCCTACAAAGCACAAGACATAAGGGTCTGATACAAAATTCCACCCCTGTTGACTGTCATCTTCTCTCTGTTGTTTGCTTGCTGTTTCCCTCTAGAAGATGGGTAATCTTTTCATCACTCCCACCCCTTCCATATTGGATATGTATAGGAAATCCAATGATGAGGAGACAGACATTTTCGGTCCAGCAAAATCTGTCAAGGAGAATGAAGTTCTCTTTGATCCCTCCTGGATTTTCACTTACGTTTTCATTGGTGGGGTGGTACTTTTAATCTTTCTCCTTTTTAAGTGTCTCCACAGCACATCTGGCAACAATAAGTATAGTAGGACAGGCCCATAGGGTTAAGGAAATTGGCTCAGACCAGTAGCCAAGGCATGCACATAACATACTCCTTAAGAGCCAACCTGGAGGAACTGGAAAGATGGCTCAGTGGTTAAGAGCAGTGACTGCTCTTCCAGAGGACCCAGGTTCAACTCCAGCACCCACATGGCAGCTCACCACTGTCTGTAACTCCAAGATTTGACAGCCTCACACAGACACACATGCAAGCAAAACACTAATGCGTGAAAAATAAAAATAAATAAATTATTTAAAAAAAAAAAAAAAAAGAGCCAACCTGGCACCTGCCTGAGGACCTAGCAATAATTGCTGTCAGAGTTCCTGATTGTGCCCAGCCAATGAGGAACGACCACACAGACTGGGTACTGGGAGGAGGGTATATAAGACCTACCCTGTTATTAAATAAATGAGTTCTTTATTTGATTTCAATGGGTCCCCAGTGTCTGTGTTGTTGACGCCATAACTTCACACCCCCCTCCCCCTGCCCCGAGGGAGTCTTTAGGATCCAAGCAACATGTGGCACTTGAACATGGGCTTCTGTTACTTTGTTTCTCCCAGCAC
Organism: Peromyscus maniculatus bairdii; assembly: GCF_049852395.1. Taxonomy (NCBI): domain Eukaryota; kingdom Metazoa; phylum Chordata; class Mammalia; order Rodentia; family Cricetidae; genus Peromyscus; species Peromyscus maniculatus. The sequence goes on along the minus strand of NC_134853.1, from coordinate 38,000,380 downwards.
AGTTTCTGATGTCTCCCTCTCTGTCACCTTGCTTGACAGCGCCCCCAAGGTGGTGTGTTTCAGAGAGAAAGCCCCTGGGTGTTGTGTTCTTTTGGTCCCTTTGGCATGTAGGCATTGGGACCCCCATTTCTTTCCTTCTTTTGTGTTGTCTGTCATGTTTGTCTGCCTGTTCTGTTAGGAAGACACATTTTGTTTTTCGTTTTGGTCTGCCCGGCACCTCCACATAAGGATTGATCCCCCAGGAGGTGGAACCTAGGCTCAGCTCCCAATTGCTGTCCCTTGTCCAGAGACACTTTGTGGGCATGCAGTTGTGGCCTAAAAAAAACCACAAAAGTCCCCCACCAAGCACAGGACATAAGGGTCTGATAAAAATTTTCACCCCATTGAAAAGATGGGTAATCTTTTCATCACCCCCACCACTTCCCTGTCAGATATCTATCTCTACAATATCTGACGAGGAGGAGACAGACAGTTTGGGCCCTGAGAAATCTGTCAGTGTAGGCCCCACAAGATCTGTCAAGGAGAATGTAACTCTCAGTTTGAGCCCTGGGAAATCTGTCAGTTTGGATACTAAGATATCTGTCAGTTTAGGCCCCCTGAAATCTGGCAAGGTGAACATAGCTTTCAATATGGGCCCCCCCAAAATCTGTCAAGGAAAATTAAGTTGTCAGTTTGGATCTTGCCAAATCTGTCAAAGAGAAAGCAGCTGTCATTAAGTGATGTGTTGCTACCCGCTCTGCTCCACCACCACCACTGACAGGTACCCCTCTGCCACAGTATTCTTGGGGCAATCTACTCCAATACCAGCCTGCCTCAGGTGGTGTCTACTCTTTCATGGTGTCAGGTGTCTTACAACCCTCACAGCCTGCACCACTGTCAGTCCGAGGCCCATAGAAGCCTTCCCAGTCCATATGGGCCCAAATGCTGATGCCCAGCCCTGCATTCCTACCCCCAAAGCTGATCTCTCCCTCATCAGAAATGCAGCCAATGAGTCAGTCCCAGATCCCCCCCTACTTTCAGCAAGTCCTTGCTCAATGGTCCATGCAATTACAAACTTCTTTCAATTGGTACCATTTGCTTAAAACTGTTAGATCCTGCAGTCTTTCTTAGCTGGAAATCAGCCTATGAAGATCAGGCAGAATCCCAGGCCCAGACAAACATCTTAATCTATGTCCAGGTGACCTATGATATGCTCACAGGGTATGGGGAATATGTTCATCCTGTGCACCAGGCACAGATTGGCTTGAATGCCTATTTTCCACAGGTCATAGACCTGGCCCTCAAGGCCCTCAGAGCCGGTACTCCCCGAGACCCCGTGGCATACTTTTGCAATTTTATCCAACAACCCAGGGAGTTCTTTCACCCTATCATTCCTGGCCTGTATCAATGAGGCAGTAGAGCACAGAGTGGATGCAGGCCCCACTAAAGATATGCTAATTAAACAACTGACTTGGGAAAGGTTCAATGTCCAAACCCATAATTCATTTGCAGTCATATGGAATGAGGACATACATAAATGGGTGCAGGCCACCAGAGATCTTGACCCCAGCACTGGTTCCATTGCCACTCTTACTGCCTCCCTGGATGCTCTCCTCACTGACAGGAAGTCTGCTAATGACACCCTCCAAGGTCCCCAGGTAGATAGAACTTGATGGGGATGTGGCAAACCAGGCCATTTGCAGTGGGACTGCCCCAGACAAAGCCAAGAACCCCATGCCCCAGATGCAAAAAAGGATTTCATTGGGCAAAGGATTGCAGATCACAGCCTGCTGAAACACCAGCCCCTTTAAACTCCAGGTGGGATGCTCCTCAGCCCTGCCAATAAGAGGAGGCTCTGGTAATCCAAAAGTCTATTGGACAATGCCCATTTTTCCACATTCCCCAATGCTAACCATCTATCTTGATGGACAAGCTGTCAAAGGTTTGGTTGACATGGGTGCAGATGCTACCATTTTAACCAAGACTGAGGTGCTTTGCTTCCCTCATTGGAAGTTAAGCCCCCCCATCAGTGGTGTGGGAGACCAACAAGATACTAAGATGACCACTCATCTGGTCCATTGGAAGGATTTTGATGGCAACTGGGGAGCCATTCACCCTATCATTTCCACTGCACCTAGGAACCTGTGGGGCAGAGATATTTTGGAGGATATGGGTGTTGTCCTAACTACAGATGACAGGGCCTTTTTTGATGACATCAAGGTCCATGAAAAGGTGAGTCTTGTGGTCTACAACCCTGCACAAGATCTGCACCCCCAATTCTAAGGGTCACTGTCTCCATGAGATCTACCACCATTGAGCCTCATAGCCCCACTCCATTAATAGGCTCTCGGATCAAGAAGTATGTGTAGAACAGTGGCCTATAATTAAACCCAAACTGTCAATCCTAAAGGAATTAGTTGCAGAACAGTTAAAGATGGGGCACATTAAACCATCCACAAGTAAACATAATACCCCCACATTTGTTATCCCCAAGAAATCAGGACACTACTACCTCCTGCAGGATCTTTGTGTAGTTAATGATGTAATGGAAAAGATGGGGTCTACACAGCCAGGCCTCCCCCACCCTAGTGCTATTCCTCCATCTTATTATATATTAGTTTTAGATATTAAGGATTGCTTTTTTTCAAATTTCTCTGGCACCACAGGATTGAGATCACTCTGCCTTTTCTATGTGGGAACATAATATGCATAAACCAGCTAAGAGATATCAATGGACTGTTTTATCCCAAGGAATGGAAAAAAGCCCCAACTTTTTGCCAGTTATATGTTTCTCAAGCTTTGGTCAGTGTCCCCAGGGTGTAGTGGTATTGTGTTCCCCAAAATATTGTGCATGCTAATAAAATAATCTGAGGTCACAAAACAGAGCAGCCACAATATTAAACATAGAGGATAGGCAGTGGTAGCACACGCCTTTAATCCTAGCATTCCAGAGACAGAGATCTACCTGGATCTCTGTGTGTTCAAGGATACAGCCAAGCATGGTGACTCACGCCTTTAATCCCAAGAAGTGAGCCTCTAATCCCAGGAAGCGATGGCAGAAAGCAGAAAGATATATAAGGCGTGAAAACCAGAAACTAGTAGTATTTGGCTGGTTAAGCTTTCAGGCTTTGGAGCAACAGTTCAGCTGAGAGCCATTCAGATGAGGACTCAGAAACTTCCAGTCTGAGGAAACAGGATCAGCTGAGGAATTGGCAAGGTGAGGTTGCTGTGGCTTGTTCTGCTTCTTTGATCATTCAGAATTCACCCCAATACCTGGCCTCAGGTTTGTCTTTATTAATAAGACCTTCTAAGAATTCATGCTACACCAGGGATATACTTTTGATCTATTATATGGATGATCTCCTCTTGGCACACCCAGATGCAGCCTACCTGCAAAAGACTGCCAAGGGAGTATTAGATCTTGCATTGTTACATCTGATGGTGGCTCCAGATAAGGTTCAAATGGTAACCCCTTTTGCCCTTTTAGGATTTTCCATTGCTAGGCAAGTCTGCCCCCTTTTCTTTAAATTGGAAATGAAGGAATTGTACTCACTATCAAAATTACAACAATTGTGTGGCACTGTTAATTGGCTTAAACCTTTCCGCCCATCCCTGACCAAGAGATGAGACACCTATTTTCATTGTTGGAGGGCCTCATCTGTCCTTCCACTGAGATTAGGCTTACCCAAGAAGCTAAAGAGTTGCTACAAAAGTTTGGGCCATTCTAGCTACCTCCAGCCTTCAACGCCATGATCCCCAAAGACCTTTATTGGCAATGGTCTTCTGGACACCCAGGGGATTTTGGGAGTATTATGGCAGTCTGGGCCCCTTCTATGGATACATCAAGCACATTCCGACCTGCACAAGGTCACCTCTAATTTTGACCAGTCCTCCCAACTTGGTCTTTAAGGCATGGATGCTGGCACAGAGAACATATGGACAAGAGCCAGATAAGGTTATCTTTCCCTTTTCTTTATAGAATACCCAGTCCCTCTAGACAGATTCTATCTCATCCAGGAAATGGTTGCAGGATGCACAGGAACTATTGACAATCATTTGCCAAAAAGAAGATCTTAGCAGAACTCTACCCACTTCCAATACAGATACAGCCCCATGCAGTCCCCTCCTCCACTCTCATCCCTCATGCCACTCTGGCCTTTTCAGATTCCAGTAAAAACAGATATGGTGTTCTTATCCAGCATCCTGGCTCCAAAGATGTTAAACATGTTATCCCTAACCCTGGTTCTGTTCAATTGGGTGGAACTATTGGCCCTCCTCAAAGTTCTAGTAGAGTGCCAGATCAAGCCCATTAATAATTTTCCTGACAGCCAATATGCTGTGCAGGCAGTTTGTGTGCTGGCCTTTTCTTGAGTCAAAGACTCACTGACTCCCATCACCAGCATCATGTTGCTCTTACAAGATGTCCTAAATCAGAGGACTGAGCCTTGGTACCTGTCACATAATTAGATCTCATTCCAAATTACCCAGAATATTGGCTTGAGGAAATGAGGTCATAGACACCATTGTATTAACAGCCAACATGGGTCTCCTAGAGCATACCAAGGCTCTTCACCAGCAGTTTCATCTGTCTCCACAGAATTTGCATAGACTTCTTCCAGAATTACTGTTTTCTCAGTGTAAACATTTGTCCTGGGCATGTGCCACTTGCACTCTGCTTGGCCCCTTAGGACTGCTTCAACGAGCAGGGGTTGATCCCCAAGGCTTGTTGCCTAACACCATCTGGCAGATGGATGTCACACATGATTCTCCTTTTGGCAATCTTAAATATGTTCATGTGATAATAGACACCTGTTCCTCCCTTGTTTATGCCCTCGCCCTTTCTGGGGAGAAACAATGCTATCAAGGCCCTTAAGTCAGCCATGGTAGTTATGGGGGTGCCTTGGGCACTTAAGACTGACAATGGCCCTGCTTATGCCTCTCAACAATTTAATGACTTTCTGGGGTCCTGGAAGATATCCCATATCACTGGCATCCCCGACAATCCACAGGGACAAGCCATTGTTGAGAGGACCAACAGAGCTCTTAAGGAGCTGTTGACAAGGACTGTCTCACCAGAGGCTAGGAGAGATCCTCATCTGGCCTTAACAAAGGACCTTTTCCATATGAACTTTCTCAGTTTTGATGACAAGGGGCTCAGCCTGGCCTACAAGCACTGGGCATCTCTGTCAAGGACCAAGCCTCTGCCCTTGGTGAGATGGAGAGATCCTATCTCCCTCCAATGGCAGACACCTGTCCCCCTGCTGACCCGTGGGAGAGGGTATGCTTGTGTTTTTCCTCAGAGTGCCACTATGCCAATATGGGTCCCAGCAAGAGATATACACTTGGCCATAGGTCAGCCTGCTTCCACGAAGGAGAAAATCACCCAGGATGGGTAATGTATATATTCCCCTTTCTTGTTCTCATTGCCCCTCTAAAGGCTGAAGATTTGTGGAGCCTTGCTTTTCCTCATTTTGTGTGATGCCTTTTGAGATGAGGAATGTTAGTTTAGCAGGCTGGAAGCTAGCTAAATATATTAAGGGCCCGTGGTCGCTAAGTTTCTATATTATCCATTACAGCTAACACATAAAATTTTCCAATTAAATCAGACAAGAGCACAGGCTATGGATTTTGACTCTATTTTTTTTTAAGATTTGGTATGATATAAAGAGACTGTTTGATGCCTCCTGGATTTCACTTATGTCTTGATTGGTGGGGTGATGCTTTTGATTTTTCTCCTTTTTAAGTGTCTCCTATAGTATATCCAACAACAACAGGCAGCCACTAAGGCGACTCTACAGGTGTTAATGGCTCTTAGACATCCAACTCACAGCCCTCCACAGGAGGTTATACAAGCCTGGCTTTCTGAAATTCAAAAGGCTACTGCCTGACTCTCTCCACCCAGGGTGACACTCTGGGGATAGATGCTCTTCAAAAAAAGAGTTCCAGAGATAAAATCCAGAATGGCTCATGTCTCTCAAACACCTCATTGACATCAAATTAATAGAGTGCTTTGTCATGCTGAGATACCAGCTCTGGCATATTACTTTAAGATATTGAGTCAGTTTGTATTGTGTTGGTTTATTCTCACCATGCTTTACCAGTGTCTGCTACAGAGTGCCATCGGGGAGGCAGAGATTCGTCTGGATCTCTGTAAGTTCAAGAACACACTGGGAACAGAGCCAGGCATGGTGGCACAAGCCTTTAATCCCAGCACTTAGGATCTCATGTCTTTGCTTGGGAAGGACACATGCCTTTAATCTCAGGAAGTAATGGCAGGAAGCAGAAAGGCATATAAGGTGTGAGGACCAGGAACTAAAGGATTTTAAGCAGTTCAGCTAAAATCTCTTCCAGGTGAGGACTCAGAGGTTTTCAGTCTGAGGAAACAGGAACTCACACTCTGGAGGCTGAGGAGTTGGTAAGGTGAGGTTGGCTGTAGCTTGTTCTATTCCTCTGATCTCTCAGTTTTCACCACCACCCCAAAAAAATTTCTGCAGAGAACCATGAACATGCCTAGGAGCAACTTTGAAATCTCCAAAAAGATGATGGGATCCTACAACGATGATTCCACAATATGATAAAGCCATTAAGCTGAATAATACCACCCAAAGATCAGCTTTGGACTACAAACTTCTCAGGACAGTTTCCAAATGGCTAGCTGAGATGATCCAGTCTCATAGACTACTGGAGCAAGGACTTGAGACAAGGCCTGCACTTTCCCATTATGCAATAACTAGACAAATGATACAGCTAACTCTCCCAAGACTTGACAATTAACTCAAAAATTTTCTTTTCAGGATTCCCTAAAGATGCCTTTGCCCCCAGACAACAGGAAATAATTTTAAGAAAATGACGTCTACATTCCCAAAAGGTGGAGTGGGTGGTTTTTGGTCTTTCAATGGGTTATGGATAATTGCCATTGTTTAGGATAATTGGTTACAAGTTGTTAATTGTTAATGGTCAAGAAAAAAAGCTAAAAAAGGAGATTAGACTCAGGGTTCTTGTTTAAAGAAAAGAAAGAGAAAAAAGAGCATATAGATAAGAGATGGATTATTGAATCTACTCTGAAAAAAGAGACATAGAAATAATAGGATAAAAGGGTAGATTATTGAATCTACTCTGAAAAGAAAAAAAGGGAGAATATGGATATGATAAGATAAAAAGGTAGATTATTGAATCTACTTTTAAAAAGGAACAAATTGTTTTAAATATTTTACAGGAGGCTGGGTGGTGGTGGCACATGCCTTTAATTCCAGCACTCAGGAGGCAGAGCCAGGTGGATCTCTGTGAGTTCGAGGCCAACCTGGTCTACAGAGCAAGATCCAGGACAGGCACCAAAACTACACAGAGAATCCCTGTCTCGGAAAAAAAAATTTACATTGGATTGGATTTTTGTATATTGTATACAACTTTTGTGTTGGTCTGACCAAAATAGGACAAATAATAAAATTTTTGTTGTCTGAATCTGTCAAATGTTAATGGACTGGATATTGCTAATGTAATTCTTGACTGTATATGTTGTATATACTTATTGTACTTATTGTATATAATTTTTTCTTATATTAGTTATAACCTTCATTTATTATTTTAGACAAAAAAGGGGAAATGTGGTTGACATATTGTGCACCCTAATAAAACTTTCCTGGGAATCAGAGAACAGAACAGCCAGTACATTAGACATAGAGGTCAGACAGTGATGGCACACATGCCTTTAATATTATCACTCAGGAGGCAGAGATCCATCTGGATCTCTGTGAGCTCAAGGCCACACTGGGAACACAGCCAGGCAGTGGTGTCACACACCTGTAATCCCTTACACTTGAGATCTCATGTCTTTGCTTGGTAAGGACACATGCCTTTAATCCCAAGAAGTGACGGCAGGAAGCAGAAAGATATATAAGGTGTGAGGACCAAGAACTAGAGGCTTTTAAGTAGTTCAGCTAAAATTCCTTCCCAGTGAGGACTCAGAGGATTTCAGGAACACTTGTTCTCTTGGGCTGAGGATTTCCTAGCGGTAAAAACTTGTAGCTTGGCTTGTTCTATTCCTCTGATCTCACAGTTTTCACCCCAATATCTGGCTCTGGTTTTTTATTATTAAGACATTTTAAGATTCATGTTACAGGGTGCTGTTAGGATCCAGCAACATAGGGAGCCATTAGGATCCAAGCAACAAGGTTAGATCATAGAAAAGGAAGTGGGAGACCTGCCTGGGTAGATTAGGTGAATATGGTGTCTGTCTCTCTGTTTCTTGATTTGTGATTAACAGAGAGCCCTTGTCAAGCCAGAACTATAAAACTGATCAAATTTGGTTTCTCCACAGTCTGTTAGGGATAAATAGAAGTATGTCAATTCAAAGCTTATATTCAGGATCCTCTAGCTTCAAAAGATTGGCAATTATTATTATTATTACTCGGATGCCTGTTTGTTTTCTAATGAGAGACAGAAAGAATGTAGACTTGGATAGGAGTTTGGAAAAGTGAGAGTCTTAGAGAAGGTAGGGTGGAGGAAATCATAATCAGAATATATTTTATGAAAAAATCTATTTTTCAATAAGAGAAAAATACAAAGAAAAAAAGAAATTGAAAAGGTTGTGGTTGAGAAACCTGAGGTCACTACTATACCCAGTAAATCAGACTGTCTCTAGAAAAGATGGGCAATGGTGTTGCTACCTATTTCCTTCTAAGAATTGATCTCTACTTCTAAGAGACAGGGAGTGAGAAGAGAGAAGAGAAAGGAAGAAAGGAAGAAAAAAAGAAAAAGAAAGAAAGAAAAGGAAGAAGACAAACCAAAAGAAAGAAAGAAAGGAAGGAAGAAGAAAGAAAGAGAGAGAGGGAGGGAGGGAAGGAGGGAGGGAGGGAGGGAGGGAGGGAGGGAGGGAGGGAGGGAGGGAAAGGAAGGAAGGAAAGAAGACAGGAGAAAGGAAGGAGAGGGAGACAAAGAGAGGAGGGGGATATGATGTCAAATTTGATTAACCTTGTTAGGCATACTCAATTTAGAAAAACAGAAAAGCATTTACATTTGTTGTTGTTGTTGTTGTTGTTGTTGTTGTTTTGAGACAGGGTTTCTCTGTGTAGCTTTGATGCCTTTCCTGGATCTTTCTCTGTAGACCAGGCTGTCCTCAAACTCACAGAGATCCGCCTACCTCTGCCTCCTGAGTGCTGGGATTAAAGGCGTGCACCACCACCACCACCACCACCACCACCAGGCTCAGAAAAACATTTAGAATTTTATTATCCGCAAATAAAAATCCTAGATTGAAGTTCTAAGGACTTTGATTATTAAACAAATGCAACTCAGTGAAAACATTAGAAAAATCTCATAATACTTCTTATCCTTTCCTCTAAGCAACAATTGATCTAATTGATCAACAACTTTTATTGAAAGAAATGGGATGGAAGGGGACAGGAAGAAAGTCAGATGAGGGATGTGGTACATCTCTCAATCAAAATAAAACTAAAGAAATACAACATTAAAGGCATGAAATAATTAGATATATTGTGTATTTATATAACTAGTTTTAAATAAATGAAAGCAAGTAATTTTCTGATTCTTAGTGTTTTCTGCTCAAGACAGATAATAGAACAAGGAAGAGAAAAAAAAAAAGAGAACACATGTGTGTGCACATGTATAAAAAGAAATAGTGATAAGATTAAAAAACAAACTAGGCCGACCTTCTGGGGTGACCTCCCTGTCTACTCCCATTCCAAAGAGATTAAATAGCAGAAGTTAGTTGAATGCTCCATTCCTCCCTCCCGAGAACACCTTCAGATTCCTGGTATAGTCCCATTCCTAAGTGTCAGTTCCAAAACCAAGAGACACATCTTACCTGGAGCCCCTGGAGCCATACCTATCAGGTCCACAAAAAACTTCCTACCAGGCAACACACAGCCGTCACACTCTCCTAAAATCCGAAAACAGAAAGGAATGAACAAAACACCCCCTCAACAAAGAAAAAAACCAGAAATCAGCACCTATAACTATAACCACTCCAGTGCCAGATGCCTACATACCAGCATAGGAGCACAAGCAATAACAGTCAGAGCAAAATGTCTGCACTAGAGCCCAGCTGTCCTGCCACAGCAGGTGCTGAATATTTTAACATAGCTGAACCACAGGAAAAAGATCTTAAAACTGCTGGGATAAAGATGATTGAGGCTTTTAAGAGTAAATTAACAAATCCTTCAAAGAAATAATCAAACTGAGGATTGAAATCAATAAAATATAAACAAAGAGATAATACAAAATAATTAATGAAACAATAGATTGTTTGAGAAAATCAGCAAGCTATATAAACCCCTATCTGAATTAACTAAAAGGTTAAAAAGGGAATATCCAAATTAACAAAATGAGAAATAAAAAGAGAGGCATAACAACAGACACAGAAGAAATCCAGAGAATAAGGACATAAAAACCTGTATTACAGCAAATTGGAAAAATCTAAAAGAAATGGATAATTTTCTCAATATGTACCACTTACCAAAGCTAAATCAAGATCAACTAAGCAATTTAAATAAACCTATAACCCATAGTGAAATAAAAGCAGTAATTAAGTCTCCCAACAACAAAATAAGTCAGGGCCAGATAGTTTTAGTACAGAATTCTATTAGACTTTCAAAGAAGAATTAGTGCCAATACTCCTCAAGTTATTCCACAAAATAGAAACAGAAAGACCATTGCTCAACTCATGTTATGAGGCCACAGTTACACTTACACCCAAATCACATGAAGACTCAACAAAGAAAGAATTACAGATTAATTTCACTTATGAACATAGATGCAAAAATATTCAATAAAATGCTTGCAAACTGAGACCAAGAACACATCAAAAAGATCATCCATCATGATCAAGTAGGCTTTATCCCAAAGATGCAGGAATGGTTCAATATATGGAAATCAATAAATGTAATCCACTATATAAACAAAGTGAAAGACAAAAACCACATGATCATCTCACTAGATGTACAAGGCGCCTTTGACCAAATCCAAAACCCTCTCACTCTGAAAATCTTGGAAACATTAAGGTTACAAGAAAAATACCTAAACATAATAAAGGCCCATAGTCAACATCAAATTAAATGGAGAGAAACTCAAAGCAATTTCACCAAAATCAGTAGTAAAACAAGGTTGTATATTCTCTCAATACCTATTCAATATAGTACTTGAAGTCTTAGCTAGAGCAATAAGACAACTGAAGGAAAGCAAGGGGGTATAAATTAGAAAGAAATAGGTGAAAGTATCTTTATTTACAGATGATATGGTAATATATATAAGTGACAAGAAAAATTCCACCAGGGAACTCCTACAGTTGATAAACATTTTCTATAAAGTAGCTGGATACAAAATTAACTCACAAAAATCAGTAGCCCTTCTATACACACATGAAAAACTGAGAAAAAATCAGAGAAACGTCTTCCACAATGGATTCACATGATATAATCTATCCCAAGGTAACTCTAACTAAGCAAATGAAAGACTTGTATAATGAAAACTTCAGGTCTTTGAAGAAAGAAATTAAGAAATATCAGAAGAAGGAGAGCTTTCACATGCCCATGGATCAGCAGGATTAACATAGTAAAAAATGGCTATCCTACCAAAAACAATCTACAGAGTCAATGAAATCACCATCAAAATTACAACACAATTCTTCACAGATCTTGAAAGCACATTTCTCAGCTTCATAAGGAAAAACAAAAACCGAGGATAGCTAAAACAATCCTGAATAATAAAAGAACTACTGGAGGTCTCAATATTCCTGATTTCAAGTTGTACTACAAAGCTATAATAATGGAACCCATTGAACATGGAGAGGGCAAGCTGGTGCCTACATTCTAGTGTCTTTGATATGGAAAGGTACTCTTGCAGGCTGTTAAAAGAGAAATGTAAACACCAACTTAGCCATTAAATTTTTGATCTACAAACTGTCCTGCCTACAAAATATGCTAGGGCAATGGTGGTATAAAGCTTGTGGGGATAATCAACCAATGTCTGATTTGACTTAAGGCCCAATTTGTAAGATGGAATCCGTACCTGACACTGCTTGGGTGACCAAAAACCAGAGACTTAGGGTAAAATCAAATAACACTGGTCTTAAAAAAATTGTAACAGTAACATAACTCTTAATTTTATTAAGCTGCACTCGTAGATCAGTGCCTTACTCAGCCAACATCAGAGAGGCTTCTTCCTGCAGCAGATGGAACAAATACAGAAACCCACAGCCAGACATTATGCAGAGTGTGACCTTGGAACACATAGTTCTCAATGGTATGTCTCCATCAGGTCCCTCCCATCTGAGCTCAGAGAACCCTGAGGAAGAAGAATAGTGTCTTTGATATGGAATCCTAGCATAAGTTTGTTTTTCCAAGACATGCCATTAATGTGTACATTAGATTATAAAGCCTAGGTTTCAAAGACTTTTTTTTTTTTTTTTTTTTTTTTTTTTTTTTTTGGTTTTCCAAGACAGGGTCTCTCTGTGTAGCTTTGTGCCTTTTCCTGGAACTCACTTGGTAGCCCAGGCTGGCCTCAAACTCACAGAGATCTGCCTGCTTCTGCCTCCCGAGTGCTGGGATTAAAGGCGTGCGCCACCACCGCCCGGCCTCAAAGACTTCTTGACACCTTAAATTTATCATGAATCAAAGAAGAGATCATTCAATAGAAAAAATGTAATAAACTCATTAAAAGCCAACTCTATAATAATAGATTAAACATATTTCCCATAAAAAATTATATAGAAGCTGTAGGATTTGATTTAATGGTTCTAAACATAAGCATAGGATTCAGTACAGCCTGTATTTCTGTGCCGGCCAAAGAAACTGTGAGTACACATGTGTTCTGCATGGAATAGGCTTGATTCGGGGCAAGCAATACTTCTTGAAGGAAAAACAATGAGTTGCTGCCCTGGCTGGTCTGTCAGCTTGGCACAAGCTGGAGTTATCTGAGAAGAGGTAACCACATTCGAGAAAACGCTCCCATAAGATCAACCTGTAGGCAATCCTATCGAGCAATTCCTTTACTAGTGATCAGTGTAGGAAGGCCCAGCATACTGTGGGTGGTGAAACTCCTGGACCAGTGGCCCTGGGATATATAAGAAAGCAGGCTGAGCAAGCAGGAGAAGCGAGCCAGGAAGCCACATTTCTCCATTGCTTCTGCTTCAGTTCTTGTCTCCAGGTTCCTGCCTTGAGTTCCTGCCCCAACTTCCCTTCATGCTGGACTACAAAGGAAGCTGAAACAAACCTTTTCCTCTTAAAGTTGCTTTTGGCCATAGTGGCTTTTTTAATGTAATTCCTTTATTGACTCTCACCTCCCAGTTCCTCTATATCCTCCTCTCACCCTGAAGTGGCCACTAAATGAAAAGTTTTTAAAAAATCATACCAACCCAAAAAAAAGAAAACAAAGACAAAACAAAAATCAAAACAAAACAACAACCAAAATAAATAAATAAACAAAAAAACTCTTCGGTCCTCCATCTTTCCCAGCTCCCCAACACCTCTTCATTTGTCCTGGTGGCATTGGGAGCCAGGGTATGTCACACAGTATACTTTTTTGTTCAATCAGCTTTATTTGCAAATGTTCATTGCAATGAGTCATTGGTCTGGTTCAAGGCTTCTGGTTTCTGGTACACCATCATCCCTGGATCCTCACCAAAACTCCCCTCAGATAGCCCAAAGCCACCCTAAATCATGGAGATCCTGTGGTTATCATTCCACAGGACCGATCCCTTCACAAGCACCAAGAGATCCTAGATAGGGTAAATGCTAGGGTGGGCCAACCCCAGGCTTGATTGTGGGCCTGGGTGGTAGTTGAGCTGGTCAGTCCAGGCCACCAAGGCTGCCTTCATCAGGCAAGGGGCGGAGCCAGCTCCCTTATGCCCAAGTCACCAGGGTCAGCTCTCTCCAACTGTGGTGAGGGGTGGGGCCATCTCTCCCAAGTATCTGGGCCAGCCCTCTTACTGCAGTGTCCAGCATGGGACAGTGCCAGCTATCCCTGGGCCAGCAAAGAGCAGGGTCAGCTTAGCATGGCCCTCTGATTCCATCACACATGGTTCCTATGGCCCTTGAGGTGACATGGGCCACAGACATTAAATCAGACCCCAGCTGCAGCAGGACCACAGACCCAGACATGGCCCTCAGCAGCAGCTTGGGCCTGGATGACCATCCTAACTCTGGGTGGAAGCACAGGCCACTCAGATCAGTATGGTTCTGGTGGTGGCACAGCCCCTGGGACACCAACAAGGCCACAGATTGCTACCCTGAACCCAGGCTTTTAGTGTAACCTTTGGTGGCAACACAGACTCTGGATGTAGTGGGACCACAGACCCAGACATGGTCCTCAGCAGCAGCTGGGTCTGGATGTCACCATTGCCATAGGAAGCAGTGTAAGCCACTGAGGTGAGCATGCCCCCAGCAACAGCTTGGCGCTTGGACATTATCATGGCCCCAGGTTTTGGGCATCCACATGGCCTTCAATGGTAACAGGAACCTCAGACATCAGCACAGACCCTGGCTGCAGTAGGGCCATAGACCCAGACCTGGCCCCCAGCTGCAGCTCTGGCCCAGATGTCACCACGACACTGGATAGAAGTACATGACACTTAGATCTGTATGGCCCCAGATGCAGCATGGCTCCTGGATACCAACATGGTCCCAGGTGGCTGATCCAACCCAAGATATCACACAGCCTCTGTTGCAACAGGAGTCACAGACATTGACTCAGACCCTGGCTGCTATAGGGCCAGGGATCCAGACATGGCCCTTGCCAGCACCTTGGGCCTGGATGACACCAGGCCAGGGTATTTTAACACAGCAACAGAAACTCTAACTATGACAGTTGCTGCATTTTTGTATATTTATAGAAAAATAAATAATACCACACTGAGAAAACCCCATGAATATATAATAAAACATGGGCTTAGGGGGATGGGAAAATCCATGTCCTTTCATTCAGAGTTAGAAAATATCCTAAAGATGATTGTGTCCAACCACCCACTTAATATAGGAATTTCAACTACATTCTCTCCATATGGTGATTATTTATTTTCTGAATACTTTCCATGGTTTACAAAAACATTCATTTTTGAACTATACTCTTCATTAGAAAGTTCTTCAAATTGCCTAAAAATATACATTGGAGAAAAGACAACCTCTTCAACAAATGGTGCTGGAAAACCTGGATGTGAACATGCAGAAAAATAAAATCTCACTATGTACAAACTTTAACTCCAGATGGATCAAGGAGTGCTACATAAAACCCAGCACACAGAAACTGCTAGAGGCAAAAATATGTAGTGTGTTTCAACTTGCAAGCACAGGCAAGGGCTTGCTGACCAGGACTCCAACAGCACAGAGAAGAAGACTAGCAATCAACAAATGTGATCTCATTAAACTAAGAATCTTCTGCTATGAAAACTGTCAAGACAGTGAATAGGCAACCCATAGGAAATAAGAAAACTTTTGCCATATGTATATACATTTGACAGAGAAGTAGCATCTAGAATATACAAAGAACTGAAAACACAATATTAAGAAAACAAATAACCCAACTAAAATTTGACAGTGGAGCTGAACATAAAGTTCTCAAAACTACAAGTAAATATTAAACATAAGAAATGTTTAAACATCCTTAGACATTTTAGAGAAATGCAAAATAATTACTTTAAGAGTTTGTCTCAGTCTGGTCAGAATAACCATTCCAAGAAAAATGAATGACAATAAATGCTGACACGGATGTGGGTATGGAGAATTCTTACTCACTGCTGCTAGGAGCACAGCCCACTTGAAAATAATTCTGGATGTTTCTCCAAAAAGTAGAAAAAGAGCTATCATGTAACACAAGTATATCATTCCTGGAAATAAATCCTGCTATAGAGATAATTGCAAATTCATTGCAGGCTTGTTTATAATAACTATGAAATAGAATGAATCTAAATGTACATTGACTAATAAATGGATAATGTAAGTGTAAATCACACAAAAAAAAGAAAGTTCTTCATATAAATAAAGGTAAAATGCACCTTTCTGCAAATTTTCTCCTGAGTTTTGGTCTCTACCTTGGGCTTCACTGAATAAAACTGGTCCCTTGTGCTGCACTGTTTAGAGCCACAAATTATATCTTACAGCCTCTATCTCTTTTGTATGCAGACAATATTTCAGCTACTATTAAGGAACTGATTTCTTAGTGGAGTTTTTCACATTTACTCTGTTGAACATTCATTTGTATTAATGATTATTAAGGTGGCAAGATTTTTGTTTGTTTAACCTGACACTGTTATTTAATATGAAGTGTTGGAGCCCACTAGAGTTCCTAGTGGCTGTACCCAGGAGGACTGCATAAGAGGTTGGTTGGACCATGGGCCTGGGTACCAGGTGACTGTAGCTAACAAGGGGGAGGTGTAGAGAGCTGCATGCAGCCACGCCTCAAAGATGGCGCTGGCTTCCCCCTTCCACCCTCCAGACAGTGAGTGCTCTCTGTGATAAACAACTCCTTATTTGGCTAAGGCTAAGGATTTGGCTTGCTTCCGAGTACCTGGACCTATCTGCAGTACCCACGTGGCAGATTGGGGTTGGCTGCCCAGAAGCTATTTAGGTTGTGGGTTGGCTTTCCCCGAGGTCAGAAGTCAGAAGATTGTTTCAAGGTTCCTGAATAAACTGCTTGGAGAAGAGCCTGGTGTTGCGTCTTCCTTGCTGGTCGAGGCCGACGCGACAGGGAGGTCTTTGTTCCACCTCTTGGTATTGTTATAAATAGACCTTTGGAATAAATCTCTAGGCCAATGGATAAGGATCCATGCCCTCCTGAGTATATCCTGTGTTTTCTCTCTGTTTCTCTTCCTCTCTATTTTTAACTAAGTCTCTTATCTCTCAATCCTCAAGAATTCCTAGGGTAAATAAGTGTGGGGGCTGGTCCTCCACAGTGCAGGCTATCCCACACTTTTTCACTCACAATGCTGACATACTTTCAACATTTCTATGCACTTGAACAGCAAAAACATTGGCAAGAATGTGATGATCTATAGAACCTTCCTAAATTTATTATTAACAAGTCAACCTTGGCAATGAGTGATGTCCCTGTGTCAGAAAAATATAAGCTCACCCATGTCTGTTTTAAAATAAGCATGATGTACATAAGTATCAAAACTTCACATGCTATTCCATCAATATGTACAATTTGAATGTATCAACTAAGATTCTGTAAATTAAAGATGACAAAATAAAATGCAGACATCGCAGTTTGTGTATGAAATGTCCTCTGAACCATTGGTGCTGAAAACTTGGCATCCAGTACAGTGTTCAGAGGTAGGGCTTTGGGGAAGTGATGAGGGCGCTCACCTAATCCATGAATTAGTCTTTTGATGGAGTCATAATTGGACTATTGGGAGATGTTGGACACAAAGGAAGGTGGAGCCCAGTCAAAACAAGTGGGTCAAAGGGCTTGTGCCTTTGGAGGGTTTGCTTTATCTTGTCCTCTCTCCATCCCTGTTTTATGGCAGCCATAAGATGAACAGCTTTCCTCTACCAGACCTTTCTGCCATATAGTGTTTCTACCTTTCCAGAAGCCTGAGCGCAGTGGAACAAGCTGACTCAGGAAGTGCATGTCAACAAGGCAGCACAGAGGATAGCAACAGCCTTCACTGTGTTTCTTTGCTTGCCTACCTACTTAAGATGCTGGTCACAGAACTCAGTCTCATGCACAAGCTGGGCAAGTGCTCAGCTGCTGAGCTATCTATCCTCCAAGCCCTTGTTGCAGCTTTTGAGAACAAGCAGGGTTAGCAGAGCAGGTTTTGAGAAATTCATATTTTGAAAATTTTCCTTGGGCTTTGAGTTCCAGGAATGAGTCCTAATCATCTGGTGCCTGGCCTGGTGGTAACTCAGGCCACTGAGATGGTGTTCTGGACTACATGGACCTGAATAATAAGAGAGTGGGGTGGGCATGGGCTGGGTTTGTTGGTTTAGATGTCCAAGGTGGTTCTAGCCATGTTATTTGCTATTTCTAAGGTTAGTTGGCCCCCAAATGGAAGGTCACTCCCCCTGATCAGTTAAGGCCGATGTGTCTGTTTAGTCTCTCATCATCGGGGAACATGTTCTATGAATGCCGTGGATACTCATTTGTAGACACTACAAATCCTGTGTGTGCTTGCTTCTCCTTATCCACACTTACCTATGATGAAATTTAATTTAAATATTAATCACATTAAGATTGTCCACAATAATTCACTGTAAACTAGAACAATAATAACAACATACTGTAATATAAGGTATGCTAGTCCAGATTGAGTATCAGTCATGGGAAAATAGCTTTCACAGTACAGATGTACTAGACACAGGTGATTCATGCCCACAGAAGACTCAGACATTTCATCACACCTTAGGATGATACACAATTTGAAACTTGTGAATTGTTTATTTGTGGAAATTGTTGCTTAATATTTGTGGATTATAGCTGATTTCAGATACCTGGAATAATCAAATATGAAACTTGGCTAATTAGGTGTTGGGGCTAATATACCAAGAATGCAGAAAATGAGAAAATATAGTTACTTGGAGGTCACCACCTGTCTCTGAGGACAGTGTTTTGCCCTGACTTAGCAATGCCTTGCCTTGTGACAGTCACCTTGTTCTCAGTCTGAACTTTTTTATCACAGGTTTCTAAGACAGAGTCTAAACCTTGTGAGACTAAGAATCTCTACTAGATTCTCACAGAGAATGGTGTGTGTGTGTGTGTGTGTGTGTGTGTGTGTGTGTGTGTGTGTGTGTGCGTGTGTGTGTGTGTGTGTGTGTGTGTGTGTATCTGTGTCTCTGTCTGTATGTCAAGGGGCAAATCTGAGTCAGGAAGACCTACACCATGAAGAGTGCCAGGGACTTTGGACCTCATGTAAACCTTCCTGGAGACTACTGGCCTTGTGCAAGCCTGTGCGCCTAGGGCAGCCTTGTAGAAAGCCTCCTTCCTGGAATAGATTTCTTGTTTTATAAGGAAAGGAATGTGGCTTTCAATTGTCTGATGTGTCTTACTAAACGTTCCCTGACAAGCCTGGGGACTAAGATAAGTTCCCAGGTTCCCAAGCAGGAGCATAAATAAAAAGAACTGTCAGCACAGCGAGTATTCATCTGCGCTCCCGGCACAAAACTGCTGATGGAGGATTAGGGCTGGGATCATCTTGAATGTAAGAATATGACTGGGAAAGCCCAGAAGTGATAGATCTGTCTGCAACTCTCATTGTGACTCTCAAATTTTTCTTCTCACCCACACTTTTGAACAAAATCCCTGCCAAGACACAACCACAGGCAGTAAAGGATGGGCCCAAACTGTCACATGTGCCTTATCTTCTGAGTTACTACCTTAAAACCTGGAAAAGCAAAAAGCAATAGCCAGAACAAAAACGATGATCAGCCTCACTTATTCCTACTGCAGACGTGCCCCTTAACTTGCTGATCATCATCAGAAAGGGAGACAGACAGAAGACAAAGCAGCTTCATCTGTGAGAACATTAGCTCCCAAGTCAAAACTTGCTGGGGTAGAACATATTCTTGACATGCACAACTGTATTTTCAACATAAAGATGAAATTTTAACTAATAGAAAATTCGTTTTCTCCAATATTCCTTCAGTAAGTGCTAAATGATATGCAAAAAAAAATTTAAAAAAAAAAGAGGCTTGGGCTGGGGGTGTGGCTCCATTGGCAGAGTGCTTACCCATCATGCACAAAGCCTTGGGCTCCATTTGCAGAAGTACATGAACAAGTGTAGAAGTGCACACCTGTAATCTTAGCAAGATGGAGGTGGAAGCAAGATGGAGTACATCCTAGGCTACATGGTGATCCTGAGGTCAGCCTCGGGTATATGAGACCCTGTTTCAAAAGAAGTAAATGAATAAATGTGAGAATTAAAAAAACAAATAAATATAAAATGAAAATACAAGCTTCTGGGAAGTGATATTATTATTCTTTCACAGAACCCCACAGGTTTTTACAGCAATTGTATGTGACTCTCAGTGGTAACATTGACTTTATTCATTGGGAGTCACATTTTGTTTACAAAATTCATGTGATTCTCAATAGAGGCATTCACTTTACCATTCAAAAAAGTTTTGTAGATAATATTGTGAAACTAACAGAGCCGGTGAATGGCTCAGATGGTCAAAGAGCTTACTTCTAAGCCTGATGACCTGACTCCAATTCCCAGGGCCCACATAGTAAAAGGAGAAAATCAGCCCCCCCCTCCCCCCGTGAGCTGTCCTCTATGTGTGCACACAAGTACACATACACACATGCACATGTACACATACATGCATGCACACAAAGGAGTGATGGAACTAACAGTATTGGCCATAGTGAGGCTTACCTTTTATCCAAGAACTGTAGAACTTAAGAAAGAAGAATCTCAAGTTTGAAGCCAACTGGAGCTACAAAGGAGGAGGAGGAGGAGTGGTAATTAATTAATTAATGGATCGTAACAGGCTCAATGAGGAAAGAAATGGAAAAAAGCTAAGAACCAGTCAGCATGCAACCTAGATAACAAAGGCTTTTTGAGTTGAAGGTTTTTCATCCTGGGCCATTAAATACACAGAAATTGAGTTTGTGAACATAAGTACCCCTACCACCAGAGACCCTGCTTTTTCATGTAGGAGAAAAATGGTTCAGCTCACCTCACAATATCCTGGAAAACTGTTTCCATTTCCCCCCCTAGGAATCATTAAAAGAGTATTTAAAGCCTAAAGTCAAGCATGAGAGATGGAGGCAGAAATGTCAAGAGATCAAGGTCATCCTCAACTATATAGTGAGTTCGAGGCCAGTGTGAGCTTCGTGGGGCCCTGACTAAAAAACAGAAAGGATATCTATGTAGTCTGCATTTCAGCCTCATTAACTCTAAAACAGGAATGATATTATAGCCTTTGCAAGTTTGCTGCAAAAATTAAGTTTGAAAAAAAAAAAAAAAAAAGGTGCCATACTCAGAAAAGAGCAAGTATTGCTGTTGGTATCATAACAACTATTTACTTTTTCCTCATTTCTAACCCAGGAAACTACTTCCAGATCAACGTAGCTTAGAGAATTATTGGCAGTGTGACTAACACAGGACACCTTACATATCAGCCTCATTCTAGTCCTGCAGATCAATAAATTAGCTTTCAAGTGCACACACTAAAATCAGCTAATTGGTTTGTTTGCTTTGCAACATTAGTGAAATTCTACTTAAAGCTAAATGCAAGTTTGGGGAACATTCTCTAGAAACAACATCAGTTATCACTTTAGTCTGATTTCTGTTGCTAGAAGAAATACCTGAGGGCTGGAGAGATGACTCAGCCATTAAAGGCTAGGCTCACAACCAATAATATAAGAGGATACCTGAGACTGGGTAATTATAGAGGTTTCTTTTGGCTCGTTATTCTAGAGGCTACAAAAAGTGAAAAAGGGACATACATGTGAGGAAGTAACATGTGGGTGAGAGGACAGAGCATGTCCAGCTCTCTTTATAACAGCCCAGCTTCAGAACCAACCCATTTGTGTGGCACTACATTAACCTTGACTTCAAGGCCTCTTTAAAATCTGATATCTCAACTCCCTCACTTTGGGAAGCCAAACCTCCACACATGTTTAGTAGAACAACCCACATTCACGTCATGATAGACTGCCACCTGGTGAAGCCAAAACTGCCTTGCCCGTTTGATAACAGCCTCTGAAGACAGGAGAGAAAGCTTGAGGAAAAGTCATTTACTCCCATCAACCCTCATGACACTGAATACTTGATGAGATCATGTAACAGGGCCCCAGACCTTAGCAGGCCACAGACCTTAGCATTACTGACTCCAAGATGGAAGTACCATTTAGGCTACAAAACTCTGCACTAGACAGCACCGCCTGCCAAAACTAAAACAAAGACCTAATCCATCAAAGTCTGTACCTCTAGGAGAGTCTCAAAATGTACTGACCTCGTGTTTTTTCTGGCTTCTGTAATTTTGCTTCTGGCTAAGTGTTCTTGTTAATTGAAGTATATCAACTCAGGACATGGAATATTGTGCTTAACAGCTCACCCTGAGAAAGACTCAGGACTACACTGAGATCCCAAACACCCCACCAGCCAGCTAATAAAAAATGTCTAGCAGTCATCTCTGGTGAATACCGCACAACAATCGGATGGAACGTGTCGTGATCGCTCTCATTCTTAACTGCAGCCAAGTTAGCCTGTCACTTGATTCCAGCACCAACATTGTGGACTCACATGAAAGGAAGTCATGGCCTTTTGTACAAAGAGAAATGTAAAACTTAGAAAGGCTAAAAAGTCTTGCCCCTAATCACACAATTGTATCATGAAGTACAATTCAAGATAAATCATTCTACCATAACTTCGTGCAAAATAATATAGGGCTACATTCATACACAATTTGGAATCTACTTTAGTAGTGACTTATTTAGAAAATAAAAACATTTCTCTTGCAATCACTTCTGATATTAGAGTGAAGTATTAATAAATAATAAAACTTTAAATTCTAAAAATGAGAGAAACATATCATTCTGAATAAGGGAGGTTAGGCTGAACTCTTGAACCTACGAAGATGAGCTGGCAGCAACAGTGGTTCCTATGGGACCAATCTTCGTGCAAGCAACACCTATTAAACTCTGGATAAACTGTAGAACAACCACCTGAAAACACAATAAAGGAAGAACATTCTTGAGACACTGAGTTTCCCGTTCCTATGGTTACAGCCTTGAGGGGAGGTTCTAATACATACTGACGTGAAGACTAAAAGAAGTAAGATTAAGAAGCATCTGGAAGGTGGAGGGATACGTCTTAGAAAAAAGAGAGCCAGAGAAAGAAATTCCACCTGTAAGCATTCACCAACACCCCCCACCCCTCTGCCCCATCCCCAACACCCTCTACTCCCCCACCACCCACTACCAACCTCTGACTCACATTTCCGAGCACTAAAGTCCAGGCTAAAGCAGAGCAGGCAGGCAGCACACTGCACAGGCTGCTGACTCAGACAGAGCATAAGTGCTTTGAGAATAAAAGCAGAATCCAGAAAACACATAGAAGACCATTCACAATATTCGAAACACACTCCAGAACTGTTTGACATGCAAATGAGACCCGTGGTGCATATTTAAAAGACAATGACCACACACTAATTCTGAGATGATGCAGAGCCTGGGGTTAGTAAACAGGGGTTCCAAAGCAGCCACAAAGACTGTTCTCAGCACACAAGAAAATGTATTCATCATTGATGCAAAGAAAATCTCAGCTAAGAAAAGGAAAAATACCAAAAAAAAAAAAATAGAAGAGGAAGAAGAAGGAGGAGGAGGAAGAAGAAGAAGAAAAGAAAGTAAGAAGAAAGGAAGGAAGGAAGGGAGGGAGGGAGGGAGGGAGGGAGGGAGGGAGGGAGGAACTTGAGGTCTGAGAGTTTAATACTTGACATTTGAAATTCATTAAATAAACTTGAGAGGATTCAAAATGTCAAAAAAATAAATGAGGACATAAAAATAGATATCATCAATCTGCAAAAAAAAAAAAAAAAAAAGAGGGGAGGATATTTTTAAAGATACATGGAACCTCAGAGAACTGTGAATCCTCCCATGTAAATGAAAAATGCAATTTCTCAGTACCTGTATTTAGATAAAAATTTTTCAGAGTGACAGCCTAAATCCCAAAGAGGAGAAAACCCCTTCAATCACTTGAAAATGAAAACTTTGGGTGGCCTTGCCAGATGTAGGGCAAGGCACTCACAAATCACAATAATACTAAGAAATTGAGTCACAATGGGAAGGTAAGTTTTGAGAAAGACCTTCTCGGAAATACACAAAACTTTAATATCCAAAAAGCCTCCTGTAAGACGTGGAGTTAAAAGCCATTAACTTAAAAAGAGAAACTGAATTACAGGAAGAAAGGCTCAGCCTCATGAAAGCTCACACCGAAAACTCTTGACCTGACAATGGATGCTGGTTTCTGGCCAAGAACCAGTTGCCTAATATATCTGCAAGCTCAGCTGTCTAGAGACACAACTCC
This sequence comes from Peromyscus maniculatus bairdii, assembly GCF_049852395.1. Taxonomy (NCBI): domain Eukaryota; kingdom Metazoa; phylum Chordata; class Mammalia; order Rodentia; family Cricetidae; genus Peromyscus; species Peromyscus maniculatus. Next base: position 37,976,421 of record NC_134853.1, on the reverse strand, counting down.
TACATCTCCAACCCATTCTTTATAAAAAAAAAAAAAAAAACGCCTGCAATTTCATGAGGGCAACTGCTGAAAGATATTCTGAATGGACCACTTCATCCTGGTATCAGTGGGTATAATCAGTTTTATAATTACACTTCTCTGTCTCTTTTTTTAGGTATGTGAAACATTAGCAACATTAATTTGTGATTTTATTTAATGGGTGTTTGATTAAATAAGTTTATAATCAGTACTGACATATTGTATAATTTAATTTTTAAAATGTATACATTTTGATTTACTTATTTCACAAAGCATGCAAGTACTTAAAGGACTTGTTATATATAGCTGGTGTTCACAATATATGAGATGATAAGAATAAAATTGATGTGAAATACAATTAAAATGGTTGAGAATGTTCTTTACTGTTTGGGGTGATTTTGCCCATGGAGAAGAATGCAGTCAACATATTTATAATAAAGTTTTAGAGAAAATGTAGGCAAAAACCTTAGAATAAATGGAAATTTTATGCTTATTTGTGTAAGACTACATAGATTCCAACTTAAGATGTTTCTAACTTTAGAGTTCTAAATTCTATTTTCAGAAAATCAGACAAGAAAAACAACATGCACATCAAGGGAGAGGGCCACTTAGTATTCCTGGCTGATATTCTTGTTCCACAACAAATGTATCTGATGTTTTATTGTTTTCCTTTTCAAAGCCCATATCTAATCTCAAATGTAAAGCAAGCAAAATGTCCACACACAATAATAACCAGATTCATGAAAATAAATACCATAACAAGAAGAATAGGAAGACAGATCCTTTAAGCTGGCCAAAATGATAGTTTATCGTACACAAAATTTATTATTTACAGAATTTCAAATTGATGAGCTAGCCCCACCCCCTCCAACAGTGATTTTTAAGGGGGGATTTTTGGTATCATAAACTTATAAGTCTTGAGATAACTTAATATATGTGTTAATTTATTGCAATCATTTTCTTTTGATGATCAGTTTGCCCTTTCTCAATGTTTCTTGTATCCTTCACTAATAACACTAGTAATTTTTAGATTGTAGTAATGTATACACAACGTGAAAGTATACAATTCAGTGTGTTAAGTTTACTTACACCATTTTTGTATACATCACCACCATCTATCCCCAGAATCCTTTCATTTTCTCATTCTAAAACTCTCTCTACCCACTAGACACTAACTCCCCATTCCTTCCTGCCTTAGATAGATAGATAGATAGATAGATAGATAGATAGATAGATAGATAGATAGATAGATAGATAGATAGATAAAGCCTAAGGCCTAACCAAGGAAGTGAAGGCCTGACCGGAGACACTAAGATGCCCATAGATTAGTAGAAATAATATTATGAAACTGACCAAAAGCAACTTTCAGATTCAACATAATTTCAGTCAAAAATCCCATGGCATTGACATTGTTTATAGAAAATGAACACTAGAAAGAAAGAAGGAAAGGAAAGGAAGGAAGGAAGGAAGGAAGGAAGGAAGGAAGGAAGGAAGGAAGGAAGGAAGGAAGGAAGGCCTTCATAAAATTTATATGGAACCACAGAAAATCTTGAAGAGCCAAAGTAATCTTAAGCAAAAGGAACAATGCTAGAGGGATTTCGAACTATTTTGCATAGGTATAGTAATAAAAATAACACCACATTAGCACAGAAAAGACATGTAGACCAATGGCACAAAGTAGAAGACCTAAATAAGGGTGCATTGAGTAAATGAATATTTAATGAATGGGGGAAAATAATATCATTTATGGATAAGTAAAAGGTAGTTTTTGAGAAAAACATCAAGCAAGAAATTTGAGGTTATAAAAAAAAATAAAAAAAAAAAAAAACATGGTTGCAGTAATGAATTAAAACAGATGACCTGTTTCACAGCTGTTCAGGCTGAGATGAGGAGAGAATTCCCCTTTTTATGATCTTCCAAATTCTTCTTCATTTAATTTTAAATATGTGATAAAAAAGATAAATAAAAAATCATAACACAAAGTAACTGAACTACACAGTCATGTGCAACTGACTATTTTTAGAATTAGTAAGTAGAATGTTCCCTCAGTCATTGTCACATTCTAGTGTGTTACTTCTTCAACAAAGAACTACACCCTAGTGGGCTTCATAGATAAAGTGAAAACTTGTCTCAGAACTGATCAGTGTTCTTCACCAGGTATCAAAGTGAACAATAATAAACACAAATTTTGCCTAACATCTAATTAGGATCGCTAATAGGTAATATTGAAATGTGTTGAGCAGAATATGTTCATGCACTAATACTGGTTATGTAAATAAAAAGGCCTTTTCTGGGGTAATTTCTCAATGGGTAATCCAATGGTTTTACTTTTACAATGTATGTGGGATGTATCTGTCCCGTGCCCCACTCTTGTTTCCAGACTCCTCTCACTTGTATTCGTCCATTTTGTTCCCCTAGACAACCTCTCCTTTATTTCCATGTTCTATACACACACAACATAATTCAGTTTTTCATGAGCACTGTCACTTATCCAGCTCGTTTAGGATAAAGTTATCTTTTAAAAAAATGAGTGGAGAAATAAAATGTTATATACAAACATGTTAAGCAAGGTGTTATTTAAAACACCAACAAAGTAGAAAGCAAGTTTTCTCAATTCTTAACACAGAAGCTATTAAATAAGTGATACAGCTATAGAATGAAATGTTGTCAGTAGATATTAAATTGATAATAATAGTAGTATCTATTGGAATGCCTATGATATATAGTGTTTTAAAGGTTACAAAAGTAGTATGCACAATATAGTAATATTTTATGTACATCAAAACATATGATCTGTCTCCAGGGTCTAGTACAGTAAACTGATGAAGCTAGAAAAGATTATGCAGAGTGACATAACGCAGACTCTAAAAGAACAACAACTTCATGTTTGCTCTCATTGCTCTCATCTGAGATTCCTAGCTCCAAATCTTTGGATGTGAATATCTACACACACACACACACACACACACACACACACACACACATACACACACACACACACACACGCACGCACGCACGCATGCACACACGTGCGCACACGCACACACATACATATACATCCTGGAGTAACTTAAAAAAAAAAAAAACAGGAAAGTAAAAAAGTTCCATTGTGGGGGTCAGAGCTGAGGAGAGCAATAGAGAGGGGAATAAAATGATCTAATCAATGGAATGGGAAAAACAGAGGAATTCTAAGTAGAGAGGAGAGAGGGAGATAAAAAAAAACAGTAAGAATGTCTGAAAAGTCATAAAGAATCATACTATTAACTATCTACCTAAAAACTATAATAAATGTAAGTACCTGTACAAATAAATAGTTTACACGAAATTTTCTCATCTCGGCTTCACAGTGTTCCTTCCAAAAGCCAAAGACAACTTGACAAAACCCACAGCACCCATGCATGACAAACCATCCTTTGAGTTTTGGTCAAGGTTGTCCAAAAGACTCCCAACGTATTATGTTATTGTTGCTGCTCTTGCTTGTCCCCAAGAGGTCAAAGGTAAGTTCCTATTCAAAAAAATGCCATACACTTCTGACATAGGACCCTGAGCTACTCCCTGAGGAGTACCAGAAAGTGTCATGAAAGCTTCCAAGAAAGGGAGGTAACCAACAGTCCTACCAAGCTATGACACCTATGAACTGCAACAAGAAACAACATGGTATATATCCTAAAGGCACAGAAGTGGCACACACACCTTGATGATAACCAATGGCCAATTGGGCTTCAGACACCCTCAACAAGAGAGAAATCAGGCCTGGTACTGGAAACCTAGTCAGCTACCCAGGATTAGTGATGTCATGGATCTTGGAGAACTTACAACTTTACTAAATCAGTATAACCCTTAACTACATCCTAAATATTAGTCCTTGTACCCACAGAGAAATAGAGTCCCCACCCCTAATCAAGGAAACATCTCTTTGCAATCGATAGAGACCACTACAGAAAACCACAACTATATTTCAGGGTTATGGAGCCCAGTCACAACTGATACATCTACAAAATAACCACAGTTAAGGCTCAGGGAACATTATGGAAGGAGGGGTGGAAAGATTGTAAGAGCCAGAGGATCAGGGAGTTTTCGAGGGACTGTGTCTCCTAGAAATGTCAGAACCAACAGACATAAAGTTTCACCAATATGGCTGCCTGAACAAAAATTGAACAAGAACAACAACAAAAGAGATGCTAATGTAGACAGGGAAAGCCCAGGAAGCCTCAACCCTACCGAACTACAGGCAACCAAAGAATGCTGAGAGCAGGAGAAATAGTCTTCCCTTAAGAAGAGCACAGCAATTGGTTATCTAGTACTAAAAGGTCAGTGTTGAAAACATTCATACAAGTAATGTACACACACACACACACACACACACACACACATAGAAACACATATGTGTATGTAACAACAATTAATGAAAAAAGAGGCCATAAACATGACAGTGAGCATGGATGGCATATGGGAGGGTTTGAAGAGAAAAAATTATGTAATTATAATCTCAAATTATAAAAAGTATTTTTCAGGCCGGGCGGTGGTGGCGCACGCCTTTAATCCCAGCACTCGGGAGGCAGAGCCAGGTGGATCTCTGTGAGTTCGAGGCCAGCCTGGGCTACCAAGTGAGTCCCAGGAAAGGCGCAAAAGCTACACAGAGAAACCCTGTCTCGAAAAACCAAAAAAAAAAAAATAAAATAAAAAAAAAAAAAAAAAATAAAAAAAAATAAAAAGTATTTTTCAAGAAAATATAGAAAGCACCCATCAAACTGTTAATGAGAATATCAACAAGAGAGGAATAGAAACCCTCAGTCTCCCAGTTATACAGGTTAGCAACAACACGGAGACTAAATAGCTTTTGAGAACTCAAAAGACTAATTAAAATATCTGGACAAAAATAAAACAAGTATTTCCAGGAGAAATGGACAGGAAAATTCCTACTGTTATGGCACCTGTTCATATCATTCCCTATATCCAACCTAGCACATGGCCACTTAGAGAAAATCTCCCTCATCAAAGGTCTTCCCTTAAGTCAGAGATAGAGGGGTAAATGAAGGGTCTGGCCCAAGTTCCAGTTAGCCTGGAGGCTGCCAGAAGGACTGCATCTGTCTTGCTTGATGTGGCCCAGTAATGGACCACCACCGGGCCGCTGATGGGCTGCTGACGAAACAAGCAGCTTTGTCTGGAAGCTGCTGAGAACAGACACTACAACCACAGCATGTTAGAACTGTAGTTCCTCGGGCAGACAGCAGGAAAAACAACAGATTACAGATTTCTAAAAAGAAGCAAAAGTAAGCTACTTAAGGAATTATAACTGAGGGAAAGTTATACTCAAGTCTAGAGGAAAACCCGTCCTCAGGAAAGGCCAGTAGGCTTGACTGGGAAAAGCCTTTGCCTGCATGATACCATCCCATGTCGACTCAGAGAAGCCACTACTTGCTTGTTTTCAAATAAACAAGTCTTTTTAAAAAATCACAAAGTACACCAAAAAAGGTAGAAAAACAGCCCACTCAAAGGAATGCAACAGACCTATGGAAATTAAAACTGAAGAATTGCAGATCTGTCAAATACCTGACAAGGAATTTAAAACAGTGGTCACAGAAATGCTTAAAAGACAGCATCCATGATAAATAAAGTAAGCTGAGAAAACATGTATGAACAAACTGAGAAGGTTAATGAAAAGACAGGACTGTCAAAAAAAAAAAAAAAAAACTAATTAACTTCTGAAGCTGAAAATTCCAGTAACAGAACTGAAAACTTCACCAGTGGGTGGGTTCAAACCTGCCCTGGCAGAATAAAAATCTGAAAGGAAGTGTATAGTTCATTTGAAATTGAATTAAAGAAGGAAAAAATGAGGAAACATGAGGAGCATGTTTTACGTATGTGAATGACATTTACTAGGTTAAGTGTTGGCTGTGAAAGAAAGGTCGAGAAGACAGGTGTGTTACCTGAACTTTGATGTCCTTTCTGTCTATCCTTTCTTGCCCACATATTTTGAAAACAAAAATCAAAGGGGGAAAAAGTGGCTTTTCCCTTCTTGATTTTTTCTTTTTCTTTCTTTTTTTTTTCTATTCTGTAATTTTGTTTCTATTTTTAGAGATTATAATTACATCATTTCTTCCTTTTCTTCCCTTCAACCCCTCTCATATACAATTTCTCCTGGCCTTTTGATGGTTATAACACATAAGTATAAGTATATACATATGTATTACTAAATATAACCTGTTTAGTCTGTATAATGTTGCTCATATTCACATTATCTGGGCTAACTATTGAGCACTGGATAACCAGTTGATGTGCTCTTCCATGGAGAAGACTGTTTCTGCTGCTCTGAGTCTTCCTTAGATGCTTGTAGTTCTTTGTGTAGGGTTGAGACCTCTAGGCTTTCCCTATCCACATTAGCATCTCTATTGATATACTCACTCAGTTCATATTTAAGCAGTCCTGTTGGTGAGACTTCATGGATATAGTTTTTGGCTACACTGAGAGACACAATCTGTTAGCAAACTCCCTGGTCTCTGACTCTTAAAAATCTTTTAATTCCCTCTTCCACAATGGTCCCCAAGGCTTAGGTGTAGAAAATGTGTTGTAGATATATCCTTTGGAACTGGGCTCCATAGCTCTGCATTGAGCAGGTGTGGGTTTTTTGTTTTGTTTTGTTTTGTAATGGTCTCTCTTAATTGCAAAGAGAGGTTTCCTGGATGAGGGTGAAGAGACACTATGACCACAACAACTCTTATAAAGGAAAACATTTAACTGGGGCTGGCTTACAGTGCAAAGATTTAGTCCATTCTCATCATGGCAGAACATGGTGGCATATAAGCAGACATGGTGCTAGGGAAGGAGTTGAGAGTGGAGAAGGAATTACATCTTGATTCTTCACACAACAAGAAGTCGTCTGAGACACTGGGTGTGGCTTGAACATATAAGAAACCCCAAAGCCCACCTCCACAGTGACATACTTCCTCCAATAAGGCTACATCTAATCCAACAAGGCCACACCTACTAATAATGCCATTCCCTATAAGCTCATGGGGGTTAATTACATTCAAACTACCAGAAGGGGTGAGGACTCTGTTTATCAGTGGGTATGAGGACAAATATATAGAATGTAACTATGGATTATGTTCATTTATTAAAGTAGAAGTTTAGGCTCTCCTCCAAGATCCATGACATCAGTAGCCTTGGTGGTTGGTTAGGTTTTCAAAATCCAGGCCTGATCTTTCTTTTGTTTAATGGATTGTAAGTCCAATCAGAGGGCTATTGGTTACTATCAATGTATGCATGCCACTAGTACACCCTTACTACACCCTTATTGTGCCATACTGGTTTTTATTGTGGTTCATAGGTGTCATAGCTAGGTAGGACTATTGGTTGCATCCCTTCCTTGGAAGCTTGCATAATACCTTCTGGTACCATGAAAGTTAATCCTCAGGGAGTAGGCTTTCAGGTAATTCCAGCTCAGGGGACTCTGAGCTCTTTGTCTGAAGTGCATAGGGTCTTCATGAATAGGAACTTACCTTCAACTTCCTGGGAACAACCAAGAATAATAGCAATAGGTTGCATGTTTTGGATGACTCGTGGACAGCTCTGACTGAAACCTCAAAACAGAGCTTCTCATGCATGGTGTTGGGGCTTTTGTTAGGTAGTCTTTGTCTCTTAGAGGGAGATATTTTGTCTTCTGCTTGGTTCATTCTACTTACAAGGCTTTTCTTATAAGGGGGGATGATTTTGTTTGTTTTTATTCAATCTTCATTTCAGCTTGAGTACCCTTCAATATTTCTATCTCCATACTGCATTTCATTCTCAAGGTCTTTTTCACTTCTATTACCCTTGTTTGTATTTTCTTCTGTATCCCAGGCATTTATTCTCCTTGTTTTTTTCTTCTTCTTAATTTCATTACACTGTTTCTTTGTGTATTCTTTAAACTCCTTGAATTCTTTGATAAAGTCTATGATTGTTCATTAAATTCTGTGTCCCAGAGTTCATCTAGGTAATTTTTATTGGCAAACGTTGTTATAGAACTGGTAGTTTTTAGAGAGAAGATACTGGCTTGCTAGTTCATATTGTTGTTTTTATATAAAATGGAGCATTAGACTTCTTAGTTCTAAGTCTGATATACACAGAACAGGTTGGGGCAGAAGAGAGGATGTATGGAAATGTTGGAAATGGTGTGAGTGAAATTAAGTTAGGTGGACAGAGGGGAGTGGGCTGGTATGCTTCCTGATCCAAGCTGGAGGGGGGGGTAGATCTGCAGGAAAAATTGAATATGGCATGGAAGTTTCCTGTAGGTTCTGGGATAATTAGGGGGTACCCTGACTGAAGCCTAGAGACTGGCAGTGATGGAAAGTGATGCCATGCTAGGCTTGGGTATGTATATGGGACCCAGGCTAGATCTGGAGAGTTGAGGAAAAGGCATAGATAGAGAGAATAGAGGTCCCCACTAGACTTGACCTTGGAGGAAGAAGAAATCTGGCTGGGTTGGATGGTTAGAAGTGACACAGAAGGAACCTATAGGTAGTTGCAGGTAAGGTGAGTCCTGACTGAAGCCTAGAGGCTGGCTTGGACCTGGGCAGGGTGGACAGATTAGGCTGGTGCACTGGATGTGAAACTGGGATAGGCCTGGCACTTCAGAAATGGGATGAATTAGGAGGTCAGGAAGATTCACCGAGCTACAGCCTGTCTTGGAGGAGATTGTGGGAAGTTTGTCTCTGTGAGGTGGTTAGAAGCAGAACAGAAGAGACCTGTGGGGGGTTAATAGTAGGGTAACCTGGTGGAAGTCTAAAGATTGACTGCAGTGCAGGCAGAGATGGCCAGGCTAGGCTGAGGCACTAGATGTGGGATCCAGACTAGATCTAGCAGTTTGAGGAGAAGGTATGGATCTGGAGATCAGGGAGGTTCACCTAGCGAGGCCCTGAAGGAGATGTGGGAAATCTCTCAATGTACAATGGCTGAAAGGGATGCAGAAGGGATCTGAGCACGGTTTGCCTTTTCTGTCATCACGTTACTATACTATTCTATCGCTTGTTCATCTACCTCAGAATAGAGACCAAAGGTGAAAAGAGACTTTAAGAAAACTATCATTTACTCGGTAAGAGGACAGTAATCATTCTCTCAGGCAACCTAATGTTTTCTCATATATCTCAGTCCCTAAATTAGAGCAACACTTTGCCAAAGTACTATGATTTTTTTTCTATATCAGGGAATATCAACGTTTAAAGTTAACAAAGTAAGTCCTCAAGGACATACATGCACTCCTTCTGCTAACAATAAGCCCCAGACCAATGTGTCAGACTCTCCTCATGTGTTATGCAATCCCAATTCTCATCTCTGTTTACTGGCCCAAGCATTTGTTCCCACAGTACTCCAGCACTGAGCAACTTCAACCAAATAACCTGCATCTTCAGACCTGGATAGTTCATATTCCTCATAATCCAAGGAATTGACAAACAAAATTCTAAACTCAGAGGAAGTCATTGAGGTAACGAGCAAAGTTGGACCTTTTCTTGGTTCTCTTTGCTCTGGGGTGTACCTGAAGTTTTTCTGGTACTGCCCAGCTCCTGTGGCTGCTTGGACCCAAGTAAACACATAGAGGCTTTTGTTGATTAAAACTGCTCAGCCATTAGCTCAGGCTAACTATTGACTAGCTCTTATGCTTAAATTAACCCATAATTCCTATTTATGTTTAGCCATATGGCTTGGTACCTTTTCTCAGTTCTGCCTTCACATCTTGTTTCCTCTGTGTCTGACTGGTGACTGCTGACTCTTCCCAGAATTCTCCTTGTCTATTTATCCCACCTATACTTCCTGCCTGGCTACTGGACAATCAGTGTTTTATTTATTAACCAATCATAGCAATACATTCACAGCATACAGAACAACATCCCACAGCACTGGGGAAGTCATGTCTACTTGAGAAATAAGGTAGTGTGGTTCTTGTGATTAGATGGCAAATCACTGAGTTGGTTACACTCTTGGGCTTAAATTTCAACTCTGCTACTTCCCAATTTGTGATCTTGGGGGAGTTACTTACCTCTTATATACATAAGCCTATAACATATCTCTCATCTGTAGAAGGGGAATATGAACATGTTACAGTGATTTTAAGGTAGGGATTTAATATGATCATGCATGTTACTGTTGTTTTGCCTAGAACCCAAAACTGTTCAATAATAATAAATTATAGTATTGCTGTAATTATTGAGAATTTATCATCAGCATTATCATTACCCAGATGTGGCATTTTCTCAGAAGGATTCCAAAAATATATCGACAGATGACACACTCAGAAAGAGTAAAGGAGAGATCAATAACAAGGATGTTTATCCAAGTAACTAAAGATGAAAAGGGAGGAAAACATTTTTGTGACAAAACCCAGAAATCACTATCACCTCAGACCTGGAGGAACAAAGAGAAAAAATGCATCAAATATAGGAGAGGTTCACGCTGTAAGAGGTCATTGACTTTTTCAGTGTTAGATCATGCTATTTCTGTTCAATGACATTATATCTTTGCAAAGCTTGGTTTTCTGTAATTGTTGACAGCAAAATAATACCACAAGAAAACAAATAAAAACAGGAAATGAGGACAGAATTGTATAATCAGATTTCAGTTTCTGAAAAGTAATGTGCCATAATACACAAGAAGCTCTTTTCCTGAGAGAGGCAAGCTCTTTAAATGATCTTATTAAGCAGGTGAGAGCTCTGCAGGGAAGCAGACATAAATTAGCACCCAGCTGAACAAAGCTGTGCACGTACATTGGAAAGCAGGAAACAGTGCTTCTGAGGAAACAGAAGTAGCTAACACAGAGTATGGGGGGGGGGATAGCCCAGGTCTACGGGATGATCCAGCAATGACTTACAGCTACACACACACAGGCACTGGGAGACACTGAGACTGCTACTAAAGTTAAGTCCACTCCTGTCCCTTTTACACATGACATTGAACAAAACCAACTCAGAAAAACACAAAGGTCAAAAAAAAGGACACAGACTAACAATGGATTAAAAGGAAATCTTTTGTTTGTTATCCTAAATAAAAGAAAGATACTCTATTGGGGTAAAGGATGAAAAGTTATGCCAAACAACTGAAAATAAGGAACAAGAAGGTGTTATTGTTCTAATAATTGACAAAAAAAAAAAGACTTCAAGTCAAAACTAGTAGAAGAGAAAACGAAAGTCAGTTTATACTAAGGCAGCAATTCTAAGCTGCAGAGATGGCTCAGTGGTTAAGAACCTGAACTGTTCTTCCAGAGGACCCAAGTTTAAATCCCAGCATCCACATCAATTCTTCACAACTGCCTACAACTCCAGCTTCAGGAGGTCTCATACCCCTGAGCGCCTTGGGCACACACACTCATGTGCTCATATGTACACACATATACATACATATAATTAAAATAAAATTTTAAAAAAGAACAACCTACCAAATGATCATTGCATTCTAAACATATATGCATGAATAAAGGTATACCCAATTTCATAAAACACACTATCATATATAAAGTCACAGATTAATCACAGAATAATAATGGATAACTACAATATACCACTCACACCAACTGACAGAGAAATATGAGTTAAGTGACAATGTAGATCAAATGGACTTACAATACATCTACAGGATATTCCACACAGATGCATTAGAATTCTTCTCAACAGCCAATGGAACTTTCTCTAACATAGATTGTATGAGAGGATATAAGTCTTAACTAATATGGGGAAAGTAAAATGATTTCTTATATTCTCTCTGGCCACAATGGAATAAAATTATGAATAAATAAAATTGAAAATATAGAATATATAAAAATTTATAGAGGTTAGGCACACTATTGAATGATGAATTGGTCATTGAAGAAATCAGGAAAAGGACTAGAGAGATGGTTCAGTGGTTAAGAGTACTGACTGTGTAGATAAATTTCTAAGCTGTCTTATTAAATATGAACACGGAGCCAAATATAGGGGTGAAAGCTTTAGAGATCAGGGAAATAGTGAGAGCACCAACCACCTTACCTCACCAGCTCTGGAGCTTCCAAAAATGCCATGATTTCCTGGCTACCCAGGCTTTTATTGCCTTGCTGTTCCGCCCTCTCATTGACTCTTAGCCCAGCTACCTCACTTCCTTGTTACTGCCTGTCTGTATAGACCTCCACGTTTCTATGGTTGGTACTGGGATTAAAGGTGTGTGTCACCGCACTTGTTCCCTAGTGTGACCTTGAACACACTGCCTGCCAAGTGATCGGATTAAGGGCATGTGCTACCACTGCCTGACTTTTGTGTTTACTTAAAATAGCTTGCTATTTCCTCTGATCTCCAGGCAAACTGTATTTATTAACATACAAATAAAAATATCACCACATTTCCCCCTTTGTCTAATAAAAATAAATAAAAAGTTATAACTGATATAAGAAAAACTATATACAATAAGTACAATAACTATAAATAATATATAAGCAATAAATACATCAACAATGTCTCGTCCATTCGCATTTGACAATTTCAGAGAAAATATTCCATTATCTATCCTATTTTGGTAAGTCCAAAATGTACCTGATTCACTTTCTATCCTAACTTATATTACTAACAGAGAACTATCTTATAATGTCTTTCAAATTTATACACTTTATACATCTTAGTGAGTTTCTTTTCTGAAATATCTTAACAAGGAAAATTGTTACAGCAACTATCTAATCTTCAACTCCTTCAGAGACCCAAGAAGGAAATAATATTACCTAGTAAAACAGGAAGAGCAAACAAGCCACTTCCAAAAAAATGTGAATTGACAGAAACAGCCAGCTGCCTGGACAGTCACCCGAGATTTCTCTGTACATTGGGGCATCATCTTCAGCCTATAGGCTTAGCATATCTTACAGATTCATTTGTGAAATAGGATGCACACAAGGCCTACAGCTCGACCCCACATTCGGTGCGAGTATTCCATGTACCAGATAAACTTGAATTCCACCAGTGTCCTGTCATGATTCAGGATTTTAAATTCTGGAAATTGCTGGTGTTTTGCAATTTGGCTTGTGTGTGGCTTCATCTCTGCATCCTATTCTTCTCCACATCCCATTCTTCTTGACTTGTGGGTGGCTTCATCTCCTTTATTAAATGCCAGTCTACCATTGAGAGGTTAGATTCCATCAGCCTAGTTACTCCTTCAAGAGTAAGTGTTTCAGCTACTGTTCCACTGCACACCAGAAGCTGCCTTTGGAGAAAGGGGCACTGTACCTTTTCTGGATTGCAAAGCCACTTCAGTGATGGTGCCATATTGTCCTGGTATCCAGAGGACGTCTTTTGCTAAAGCCAAAACCACACTTGTTTTGGCAAGGATCAATAGTCCTTTGTTTTATGTCCTGTTTGTCCATTTTGGATAGTATACCATCAACAGTCAATTCGAGGGCATTTTGTTGCCCAGTGGCTAACTTTTGCCACAGTGAAAGTTAATTCCATATGCAGTTTTCTTCAATGCCCATATCTTCTCTGAAATAGATTGGTGCTGCCTGGAGTCAACATGTCTCATAATCATAAAAAAAGAAAAAATTCTAAGTTATTAAAACATTTTAAATGCCATATTCTGTAGATCTCTGAAGGGTTTGAAGATGACCTGTCTACCTAAAATGCATCTCTATTTGACCTTGAAAATATACCTAATATGACTACAAGTTCGATTATAGTGTCTAACTACTAACTTTTATTTCTTTATATCCTAATAGTAATGATAACATTCAAGGATTAGCATATTACATTACATTGTTAAATGAACTGTATAGGTACAATATCCTGAACAAGATTAGAAATACATGTACAGCATTTTCTAACAATATCAATTTCAATATATATAATTTGTGTACAATATATAAAAATCCAATCCAATGTAAAGTATTTAAAACTAGTAGTTGTCTTTTAAAAGTAGATTTAATAATCTACCTTTTTATCTATATCATATCTATATCTTCTCTTTCTTCTTTTCAGAGTAGATTCAATAATCTACCTCTTATCTATATCCTCTTTTTTTCCAAACAAGAACCTTAAATCCAATCTCCTTTGTCTAGCCCTTTTCCTGACCATTAACAACAACTTGTAACCATCCCACCTAAACAATGACAACTGTCCCAAACTCAAAACCCATTGAAAGAACAATAACTACCCACTCCACTCCACCTTTAGGAATGTGAGTGTCATGGTCTTAAAATTACTTCCTGCTGTTTGTGGGTGAAAGCATCTTTAGGGGATCCTGAAAAGAAAATTTTTGAGTTAACTGTCAAATTCTAGGAAAGGTAGCTATATCATTTGTTGTCCAGGCTCTGCATAATACCAAAGTGCAGGGCTTATCTCAAGTCCTTGTTCAAGTAGTCTGTGAGACTGTATCATCTCAGCTAGCCATCTCAAAATTGTTCTGAGCAGTTTTGTAGTCCAAAGTTTATCTTTGGGTGATGTTTGTCAGTTTATTGGTATTATTGTCCACATGGAATCATTGTTGTGGAGCCCCATCATCTTTCTGGAGACTTCAAATTCACTGTTAAGCCTGATCATGATTCCCTACAGAAAACTGATAGATACTCCAACACAAAAACAGGTATGGGCAGCTAAACAAAGCCTTTTTTCTAGAATTAGTTAGTACTCTATATGACCATTAATATAACAAAAATTTTATATATATGTATATATGTAAATATAAATTTTGATATAAAATTTATACCATAAGAAAAGTTTAAAGAATCAAAATAGAAGCCAGGCAGTGATGGCGCATGCCTTTAATCCCAGCACTCAGGAGGCAGAGGCAGGCGGATCTCTGTGAGTTTGAGGCTAGCCTGGTCTACAAAGCGAGTTCCAGGAAAGGCACAAAGCTACACAGAGAAACCCTATCTTGAAAAAGAAGAAGAAGAAGAAGAAGAAGAAGAAGAAGAAGAAGAAGAAGAAGAAGAAGAAGAAGAAGAAGAAGAAAATAGAACCAAAGAATTGAGATTAGTGGCAAAAGAATAGCCCCTTAATTTTTTCGTTTTCTTCTGTCCCATATCAGAAGATGGCTCTTTTTTCTGACATGATACAGAGATTTTGCATTTTCCTTTTAACAACATGCTTGGGTTTAGAGAAGGAGAGAGCCATTCTCCAACTCCAAAGCCAGCTTTAATTTTTAATTGAACTGGAACTACAAAAAGACACTGTGTTAAGTGTCTGTAGAGAAGAGCAGAAACAAACATTTAGGAAGACTTATAAAATTTTATATGTGATATACCAATAGGCCAATTTACTCTTTTTTCTTGGGACATTTTTTCTAGATGACTTGTCCTTTTTCTTCAGATGTCTCATTTGTCCAGTGTTCTTCAAATTCTTTAGCCTTCATTCTCCTGAAAGACAAAAACAAAAAACCCTTCCCCAAGCCTAACTCTGGGGAGGTTCCCTTTTGGCAAGTTATGTCTTACTAAATGAAAAGCATTTGTTAGTGGTATAAGTTAGTTTAAATTGGATGGTCATGCTGGTTGATGAACTATCACCTCTTCTAATTGAAAGGTCTCTCTTGTTCAAATCGAACCTTTATCAATGTTGATGCTATCCACAGCAAATCTTCTTCTGTAGAAACAAAAGCAAAACCTCGTCCCCAATGTAACACATATCCTGGTTTCCATTCTAAGGTCAGCACATCCTTAAAGTATATAGGCTGATTTAATTCTGGAGGTTTTTTTTGTTTTGTTTTGTTTTTCTATTATCCAATGTCTCTCTGCAGCTGTTGTTCCTTTCTCATTAACATTGAGAAAATTCAAAGTTAATAGAGCATTATGTAATCTAATTCTAGTGGTTTTTGTCAACCCTTTCTGTTTATTTAGCATATTCTTTAGAGTTCTGTTTGATCTTTCTATGACTGCTTGGCCTGTAGTATTATGTGGTATACTTGTAATATGCTTTATATTGTATTAAGCAAAAAAAACTGTTTCATTTTACCAGAGATATATGCTGGAGCATTGTCAGTTTTAATTTGTGCAGGTATACCCATGATGACCATAACTTCTAGCAAATGAGTGATTACAGAATCAGCTTTTTCAGAACACAAAGCAGTTGCCCATTGAAATCCTAAATAAGTATCAATGGTATGGTGTGCATATTTTAATTTTTCAAATTCTGCAAAGTGAAACACATCCATCAGCCAGATTTCATTCCTCTGAGTACCCTTTGGGTTACATCCTGCTGGCAATGGAGTCTGATTGTAGAAGTAACAAGTAGAATATTTCCTTACAATTTCTTTGGCTTGTTGCCAGGTTATGAAAAAATCCTTTTTTAAACCTTTACTATTGACATGATGTTTTTTATAAAATTCTGAGACCTCCAGCACATTTCCTATCAATAATTTATCAATCTCATCATTATCTTGTGCTAAAGGGCCTGGCAGACCCATATGGGATTGGATGTGAGTTATATATAAAGGATGCTTCCTATTCCTGATTATATCTTGTAACTGAGCAAATAGTGAAGTTAATTCTGACTCATCAGGGATAAATTCTGCAGTCTCAATATGTAATACCACTCTTTCAGCATACTGAGAGCCAGGAACTATGTTGAGAGGTTCTGAAAAATCTATTAATAGCAACAGAATAGCATACAATTATGATTTTTGAACTGAATTATAAGGGCTTGAATCCCTTTACTTAAATTTTCTGACTTGTACCATGCATTTCCTTGCTTGCTTGCATCTGTATAAAATGTACAAACTCCAGATATAGGTATTTCCCATACAATTTGAGGCAAAATCTAATCAGCTCTCTTTATAAGTTCAATTCTATCACTTTTGGGATATTTGCTGTTACTATCTCCCAAAAAATTACTGCAAGCTCTACGATGCAGAGGAATTTTGGATGACTAACCAGGCAGGCAGCTGTCTGTCATTCTAGATTTTTGAAAGTTGCTTACAATACATTTCCTGTTTACTTAGGTAATGTTATATCCTTCTGAGGTTTTTTTATGTAGTTGAAGACTAGATAGTTATACTTATGGTTTTCCTTGGTTATAATAAAAGATAAATTAGATATGAAACTTTAGACTCACAAATATGGGATACATAGGATATCTTCTTTAATTTTGCCAAATATAAACTGACTAGATATTATAACTGTAATTCTTGCTTGATAACTTGCTTGATATAATTTTACTATGTTAAAGTTTAAACTTTCCTTTTTAATTAAACAGAACAGGGCAAGTGATTGGGGAATGTCTTTCTGTATGCTGTGAATATGTGTTGCTCGGATTGATTGATAAATATAGTTTTGGCCTATGGCAAGGCAGCTTAGAGGCAGGTGGGAAATTCAAAGAGAGAGACAAGAAGAAGGCTGGGAGACACCAATGAACCGCCAAAGGAGCAACATGAACTGGGACGCAGGTAAAGCCATGGACCATGTGGCAATACATAGATTAATAGTTATGGGCTAATTTATGATATAAGAGCTAGCTAGCAAAAAGCTTGAGCCATGGCCATGCAGTTATAATTAATATAAGCTTCTGTGTGTTTACTTGGGGGGCGTGGGCAGGCCGGGACACAGGAAATCTTCTAGCTATATGACTGCTCTCCCAGGATGCTGGCTTGAACCCAGCACCCACATGGCAGCTCCAGGGAATCCAGTGCCCTCTGTTTGTTTGTTTGTTTGTTTGTTTGTTTGTTTGTTTGGTTGGTTGGTTGGTTGGGTTGGGTTGGGTTTTTTTAAGATAGGATTTCTCTGTGTAGTTTTGGTACCTTTTCTGGATCTCACTCTGTAGACCAGGATGCCTTGAACTCACAGAGATCTGTCTGGCTCTGCCTCCCAAGTGTTGGTATTAAAGGTGTGTGCCACCACTGCCTGGCCCAGTGCCCTCTTCTGGCCTCTGCAAGAATTGAATGGATGTAGTACACATGCAAGCAAAACACCATACATGTAAAATAAGAATAAATAAGACTTAAAAAGAAAAAATAAAAGAAGTTAAATTCCTAGAATTAAGTAAAATTAGAAACATACAAAAAAAATCTATGGAATACAAAGAAAACAGTCATAAGAGAGAAAGTTATAACTTTAAGTGACTACTTTGTAAAACCAGAAGAATCAAATAAATATCTTAATAATACACCTTGAAGACCTTGGCAAAATAATAATAAATAAAACCTAAAATCAAAAAATAGAAATAAATAATTGAGATGAGAGTAGAAAACAAAGAAATGGAAGCAATAAAAAAAAATAACGAAATAGAGTTGATTCTTTGCAAAGATAAACAAGATTGACTAACCTTTAGACAAATTAATTAAAAGAAAGTTTGCAAAAAAAACCTAAATACTAAACAATCTTATTAATAAAATACCTGGAGTGAGATATTGGGGTGATAGCTGAGAGATCTGAGGAACAGGACAAGCCACAGCCAACCTTACCTCACCGATACCTCAGTCACCAAAGAGACCTACTTCCTGTATACTTATGCCTATATGCCTTTCTGTCCCTGAAATCTCACTTCCCTTCTCTGCCTAGCTACATCAATTCCTCCTCCTGCCCAGATCTGTCACTTCCTGTCTGTCTGTACAGACCTCCAGATATTTGTGGTTAACTAGTGCTGGAATTCACAGCATGTGCCACCGCACCTGGTTCTGTTCCCATTGTGGCCTTGAACTCACAGAGATCTGGATAGCCTCCAGAATACTAGGATTAAAGGCATGTGCTAACATTGCCTGACTTGTATGTTTACTATAGTGGTTGGCTTTTTCCTTTGATTCTCAGAGAAGCTTTATTAGGGTACACAATACATTGGGAAACACAATATGCTGCCACATTAAATTAATGTCACTAGAGATAAAAATGAAAGCATTACAACAGATATTAATGAAATTCAGAAAATCATTACGATAAATCTTAAAAACACTCCACTAAATTGGAATTCTAAAAGAAATGGATGGATTTTTTTAGACACATATAATGTACCAAAATTAAACCAAGAGAGAATTAGCAATTTAAATAAATCTATAGAAAGTAATGAGATGGAAGCAGTAATTTAAAAAAAAGAATGTCTTCCAGGCTAGAGAGATGGCTCACCAGTCAAGAGCACTTGTTGCTCCTGCAGAGGACTCAGGTTCAGTTCCCAGCACCCACAAGGTAACTCAAAACTATCTGTAGCTCTAGTTCCCTTCTTCTGACTTCTGTGGGCACTAGACATGTATGTCATGCACATACATTACATACATGCAGACAAAAGAGTCATATACACAATATAAAATAATGAAATCCATTTTTCTAATCTCCAAACTAAAAGAAGTTCAGGTTCAGAAGAACTCATTTCTGAGTTTAACTACTTCCAAGGAAAAATTATCAGCAGTCATTCCCAAACCAGGCCATAGAATAAGACAAGAAGAAACATTTACAAACTCTTTATGGAGCCAAGCAAGATAAAGGCACAACAAACAAGGAAAGGAAGAAAGGAGGGAGAGAAGGAGAAAAGGAGAGAGGGAGAGAAGGAAGGAAGGAAGGAAGGAAGGAAGGAAGGAAGGAAGGAAGGAAGGAAGGAAGGAAGGAAGGAAGGAAGGAAGGAAGGAAGGAAATTATAGGCTGATCTCCCAGATGGAAAAAAATGTTAAAATTCTCAACAAATACCAGAAAACTGAATTTAATAACATATCAAAAATGTCATTCACCATAATAAACTCTGCTTTATCCCAGAGACTTGGGGATGTTTCAACATACATAAATCAATAAATGTAGATGATAGGCATCAGGGACATAAACCACAAGATCTCAATGGATGCAGAAAAGGTTTTTTATGAAGTACAACATCGTTTTTCATAAAAGTTCTGAGGAAAATGAGACTAAAAGGGGCATAATAAAGGATATATACAACAAACCTATAGTCAACATTATACTGAATGAAGAAAAACTCAAAGCATTTTTGCTAAAATCAGGAATAAGACAAGAGTGTCCACTCCTTGGGGAACCACCCTGCATCCTGATATAAATCCTCTTTTAAGGAAACACCCCTCACTTCTTCTTCCTCTCTCCCCCTTCCTTTCCTTCTCTCCATGAGGTGTGCATGCCTCCACTTTCCCTTTTTCTCTCCCTTTCTCTTTCTTCCTCTCTACCTTTTTCTCTCTCTATCTCTCTATTATAATAAACTTCTACATGGATGCTGTGCCTGGGGTGTGAGTAACTTTCCACTGTGCCATGCTGACTACCACCATGCCCTGCATGGCATGTCTCCCTCACCCACCGGGGCACCTTGATCCAACCCAGCAAGGCCTCTTATGTGATCTATCATTACAATATACACCTTCAGCAAAGTAGCAGGATACAGACTCAATATACAAAAATCAGTAGCCTTTATACTTACCAACAAACATACTGAAAAAATCAGGGCAAAATATCACACACACACACACACACACACACACACACACATTGAGAAAAGCCTAAGAACATGAAATATCTCAAAAATAAAATTTTGAAGGCACTCAAGAAAGAAATAGAAAACATAGAAAGATAGAAAATCTTCTCACACTTGTGGAGTTTAAGACATAATATTGTGAAAGTGGCTAACTCACCCAAAGAAAGATTCAGTAAAACCCCCATAAAAATTATGATGCCATTCTTCACGGAAATGGTTTTTACTATTAAGGTTTATTTGGAAGCACAAAAGATCTAAGATGTGCTCTATAACAACAACAATAATAATAACTCTGCAGCCATTGCCATACCTGATTTCAAACTACATTACAGAGCTGTAGTGAGAAAACACCATGGTGCTGAAACAAAAGACAAATCTGTAGATCCATCAAACAGAACAGAAGATTCAGATGCAAAGACATTCAGCTTCAGCCACTCAGGTTTGAGAAAGATGCCAAAAATATTCAGTGGATAATAGATAGACTTAAATTTTCAAGGTGCTAGAAAAACTAGATATATAAATATAGAATATTGAAACTATAATCTACCAAACTCCATGTGGATCAAAGGCCTTGTATAAGACTCCAAAACATAAAACTGCTAGAGGAAATATATGAAGGAACAGGAATAGATAAGACTTTTTCTTCTTTTTTCTTTTATTTTCTGTTGGGAGGGAGTGTTTGCTTGTTTGGTTTGGTTTGGTTTTGGAGACAGGATTTCTCTGTGTAGCCCTGGCTGTACTGTAACTGGCTCTATAAACCATGCTGGCCTCAAACTTGAAGATCCACTTGCCTTTGCTCCTGAGTGCTGGTATTGAAGGCATGCACCACCATGGCTGGGCTAAGGTTTTGGGGGTTGTTTTGTTATGTTTTTTTAATAGGACCCCAGTCATTCAAGAATAGGACAAACAACCAATCATAAAATTACAAACCTACTGAATACCAAAAGAAGCTAGTTCCTCAAGTGAAGACACAGCCTGCAGAAGGAAAAGGTCATTGCCAGCCACACTTCTGATAGAACATTAACAGCTAGAATATACAATGAATGTTTTTTAAAAAGTGAAACAAGGCAACAAGCCAATGAAAGGAGGAATGCTGCTGGGTGATGGTGGCCCACACCTTTAATCCCAGCCCTCAGGAGAAAGAGAGAGGAAGATCTCTGTGAGTTCAAGCCTAGCCTGGTCTACAGAGCAGGTTCCAGGACAGCCAGGGCTATACAGAGAAAACCTGTCTAAAAAAAAAAAAAAAAAAAAAAAAAAAAAAAAAAAAAACAAGGAGGTTAATGCTATGAAACTGAATAGAGAATTACAGCTCACTCTCTAGGTTCAATTCCCCAAGACCCAATCCACTTCTACCCCTCCTCACCCCACCATCTGCTTCCACTGCCTTGTTCCCTAGCCCCCAACTCCAGCAGATATCCCCTGATCAGTTGCAGACAGAAGAACAGGCCACATCAGCTGGAAGAAGTAGTAGACAAAATTAGGCAGAGACTCACTACTGAACCAGAGGCCACACCAGCCACTAGAACTCCAGATAGGCAACCCACAGACACACACACACACACACACACACACACACACACACACACACACAATCCCCAATACTCCTTCCTTTCCTCATCACTGTGCCCAAACCCCAATTCTGGCAGATATCCCTATTCAACCAGAGACAAGGCTCATTTCCAGAACTCCAACCACATAGACCTGAAGACCAAAGAGGAAATAGAAACTAGGGAAACAAACACCTATCCAACAAAGACAAAGTGAAATGTGATTTTGATTGTATGTTAATAAATAAAGTTGCCCGGGGTCAGAGCTATTAGAGCCATAGACAGAGTGTGGCGGTGGTGGCACACACCTCTAATCCCATAGATCTCTGTGTGTTCAGGGATACAGCCAGCATTGGAGACATACGCCTTTAAGACCTAGAGGGCTGTACATACAGACAGTGACGAGGCAGTCACGTGTTTGGGTTTACAACCAATGAGAAGGCAGAATGACTTTGAAACGACTGACACACAAGGAAATAGCTCTCTTTTCGGGAAGCTGGAACACCGCAGGAGGAAGGGTAAGATTTTAGCTCTGAGCTCTGACCTCTCAGATTTCTCTTTTACATTGGTTCTGTGCTTCTTATTTAATAAGATGGTTGGATACATCTACATCTGGTGCCCAACATGACAAGAATCCATTAAAAACCGCTTGGCTTGGTGGCAGGTCCGCTTTCCTGCATGGGCGGCAGGCCAGGCGGTCAGCTTCCTAGTCCGAGCGGCGGCCCCCTAGTCCAAGCGGTTGGCTTCCTAGCCCAGGTCTAGGTCTGCTTGGCCTCAGGCCACACTAACTGAGCTGCTTGCTTAAAGCCTGCTTGCTTAAAGCCGGTGCTACAAACAACTCAGACCTGCCCTGCCAAACAGGGCCCTGCCTGTAAAGCCAACGCACATGGTTGGAGCTTAAGGAAGCCAGACCCAAGCCTTGACTCGGCACAAGAGGGAACACGTGACTGGATTTAAGCTTTAGCCAGCTATGCTTTCTTGTGCGTTCTCTCTCTCTCTCTCTCTTTCCTTTCTCTCTCTCTCTCTCTCTCTCTCTCTCTCTCTCTCTCTCTCTCTCTCTCTCTCTGGATTTACACCTCGGATACTAGGTGGCTGTTTTGAAAATCCCCTCAGATTTCTACTGTTCTATGCAGATTTGGTAAGTCAAAACATATTAGATATTTTAAAGGAAACTATCTAAAAGAGAATTTTTTTTCCACATTTTAAAAAAAATGGGTGTTATGTGTACATTGGAAGAAAATTGTTTTTTGTTCGAAATTTTAGGCAGTCTGACAATGGAACAACTATATGAGAAGATTAGTATTGGTGGAATTATGCAGTTTATCGCTATGCTAATCCTCATTTTAATATTTAAAAAGATAGTCAATTTAAGTGCCAGGATAACAGCTTTAGAAGAACTTGTTAAACCTGTAAAAATTCAGACAGAAGAAATTAACAGTGAAGTTGTTTCAAGTCTGGATCATAAGGTTAGAGAAAGAAAGAACACCTGTTTTCACACAGTCACCCTTAATTTATCCTGTAACCGTACAGCAGATGCCTGATCAAATGGCTACACAAAATATTTGGGCTCCAATTGAAATGTTGGATTTAAAAAGGTTTAAGGAGGCAATAGTATCTTTTGGCATGCATTCCCCATATGTAAAGCAAATGTTAAACTCTTGGTCAACATATAATAGGATTGTACCACAGGACTGGCGGGACTTTGCAAAAGGTGTTCTGGAACCCAGCCAGAGACTTCAATTTCTGACCTGGTTTAAGGATGAGGCTAAAAACATAGAAAAACAATGGAGGGATAAAGGAATACAAGTTTGCCAGGATCAGCTTATTGGAGAAGGCCAATATGCTTCAGTACAAACACAATGTTTATATGATGTCCAAACCCTAATTTTAAGTCGAACGGCAGCCTTGAATGCATGGGACAGAGTTGAGGAACCAGGAAAAAAAATCTGAGTCATTTACAATGGTGATGCAAGGCCCAAAAGAGTCTTTTACATATTTTTTACAAAGACTGGCTTCAGCAGTAAAGAGAATGGTCTCGGATTCAGAAGCTGGTAAGGCAATAATTGAATCTTTGGCTTTTGAGAATGCGAATGCAGCATGCAAAAGAATAATCAGGCCATTGAGGGCAAGATCTGCACCTTTGGAAGATTGGATTAGAGATACAGTTAATGTTGAAGCTGATGAGCATGATGATATGTGGGTAGGAGAAGCAATTTCAAAAGGTTTGAGAAATGTTAGATGTTTTGGATGTGGAAAACAAGGACATTTGAAAAGGGACTGTAGACAGGTCATTCCCAGAAACAATGTTTCTTCAAGGAACAATGGCAACAGAATGCCCCTTCCTTCTGGAGTATACAGAAGGTGTGGTAAGGGAAAACACTGGACCAACGAATGTAGATCAACAAAGGACAGACAGGGTAATCCTTTGCCTCAGTCTTTGGGAAACTCCCAGAGGGGCCTCACGCAGGCCCCTGTTGCAAATCCAGTTCAAACCTTTCCTGCAGCCATAGAGGAAATCCCTGCTCTGAGCAATTAAATAACCAAATGCCTATTGGAATAAATCATGCTGGTCAGGATGATGAAACAGAGAGAATAGCAAATTCAGGAGAAAACATAAAGAAAATTTTTTGGCAAACTTCTATTAATGAACAAAGACCAAAATTAATGATAAAAATAAATGGTGTTTTGTTGTCTGGTCTGGTAGACACAGGTGCGGACGTTACCATAATTGCACCAGAATTTTGGCATCCAACTTGGCCTCTTCAGGAGGTAAACGTTCAACTGTTAGGAATTGGGACATTATCTCAGGTGAAACAGAGTGCAAGATGGCGCGAATGTATAGGTCCAGAAGGACAGAGAGGAAAATTAAAACCATATGTGGCTAACATAAATATGAACCTGTGGGGTCGAGACTTGTTGCAACAATGGAATACTCAGATTAACATCCCTCCAATCTCAGAAACAAATCATAAACTAGCACATGTTACTGAGAGAAATATTAGAAGATATTGTTCTAATGAGTGGTCACCAGCCATCCATATTATACAAGAACAGGGCACAATAACTGATGATCTTCCAAAGACACCAACAGCTCTACCTTTAAAATGGTTAACAGATAAGCCTGTTAACAACAATGGCCTTTAACAACAGAGAAACTCCAGGCTTTAGAAGAGCTGGTAGAAGAACAGTTAAATGCTCAGCATATTGAAGAATCAACCAGCCCTTGGAATTCTCCTGTATTTGTTATTAAAAAGAAATCTGGTAAATTGACAATGGTAACAGACCTTAGAGCAATTAACAAAGTAATTCAGCCAATGGGCTCTCTACAATCTGGGATGCCTTTGCCTACTCCGTTACCAAAAGGATGGCCTCTCATAGTTATTGATTTAAAAGACTGTTTCTTTTCAATACCCTTACAAGAAAAAGACAGAGAAAGATTTGCTTTTACAGTGCCTACTTATAATAATTCTCAACGAGTTAAAAGATTTCAATGGAGGGTCCTCCCACAGGGAATGTTGAATAGCCCAACTCTGTGCCAATATTTTGTACAACAGCCATTGGAAGTGATACGTAAAAAAATTTCCTAAATCTATAATTTATCATTATATGGACGATATTTTACTAGCTGACTCAAATGCAGATACTTTAGAAAGAATGTTTGAAGAAGTAAAGAAAATTTTGCCTTGCTGGAGATTACAAATTGCTCCTGAAAAAATACAAAGAGGAGATTCTATTAATTATTTAGGATATAAAATAGAGCTACAAAAAATTAGACCCCAAAAGGTGCAAATTAGGAGAGATAGACTACAGACTCTTAATGACATTCAAAGATTATTTGGAGATATTTTTCATCTATGAACTATTGTTGGGGTAAAAAATGATGAACTGACTAATTTGTTCAAAACCTTAGAAGGTGACAAGGACTTAAATAGTCCAAGAGAATTATCACCTGAAGCTGAAAAAGAATTGGCCTTGGTAGAAAAGAAAGTACATGAAGGGCATGTGGATTGTATTGTTCCAAAGCTGGATTGCATTTTGGTTATTTTACCTTCTAGGCGTTCTCCTACTGGAATATTAATGCAGAGGGAAGATATTATATTGGAATGGATATTTTTACCAAATAAACCAAATAAAAATTAAAAACTTATGTGGAAAAAATCTCTGACTTGATTTGCAAAGGAAAATTGAGACTTCGTCAATTAGCAGGAATAGACCCAGCAGAAATTGTCATACCATTAACTAAGGAGGACATTGAAAAATTATGGACAGAAAGTGAACCTTGGCAAAGAGCTTGCAGTAATTTTTTGGGAGAAATTAACAACAAATATCCCAAAAGCGATAGAATTGATCTTATCAAGAGAGCTGATTGGATCTTGCCTCGAATTGTATGGCAAAAACCCATATCTGGAGTTCATACATTTTATACAGATGCCAACAAAGAAGGAAAGGCAGGTTACAAATCAGAAAATTTAAGTAAAGTGGTTCAAAGTCCGTATAATTCAGTTCAAAAATCAGAATTGTATGCTATTCTGTTGGTATTAATGGATTTTTCAGAACCTCTCAACATAGTAACTGACTCTCAGTATGCTGAAAGAGTGGTGTTACATATTGAGACTGCAGAATTTATCCCTGATGCTTCAGAATTAACTTCACTATTTATTCAATTACAAGATACAATCAGGAAAAAGTATCATCCTTTATATATAACTCACATTCAATCCCATACTGGTCTGCCAGGCCCTCTAGCACAAGACAATGATGAGATTGATAAATTATTGATAGGAAATGTGCTGGAGGCCTCAGAATTTCATAAAAAACATCACGTCAATAGTAAAGGTTTAAAAAAGGATTTTTCCATAACCTGGCAACAAGCCAAAGAAATAGTAAAGAAATGTCCTACTTGTTCCTTCTACAATCAAACGCCATTACCAGCAGGATGTAACCCAAAGGGTACTCAGAGAAATGAAATCTGGCAGATGGACGTGTTTCACTTTGCAGAATTTGGAAAATTGAAATATGTACACCACACTATCGATACTTATTCAGGATTTCAATGGGCAACTGCTTTGAGTTCTGAAAAAGCTGATTCTGTAATCACTCATTTGCTAGAAGTTATGGCCATCATGGGTATACCTGCACAAATCAAAACTGACAATGCTCCATCATATGTCTCTGTTAAAATGAAACAGTTTTTTGCTTAATACAATATAAAGCATATTACAGGCATACCACATAATCCTAATGGTCAAGCAGTTATAGAAAGATCAAACAGAACTCTAAAGGATATGCTAAATAAACAGAAAGGGGTAACAAAAAACCCCAGAAATAGACTGCATAATGCTCTTCTAACTTTGAATTTTCTGAATGTCAATGAGAAAGGAACAACAGCTGCAGAGAGACACTGGATAATAGAAAAAACTACAGAATTAAATCAGCCTATATACTTTAAGGATGTGCTGACCTCAGAATGGAAACCAGGGTATGTATTACATTGTGGACGAGGTTTTGCTTTTGTTTCTACAGGAGAAGATAAGCTGTGGGTACCATCAAAATTGATAAAGGTTCGATTTGAACAAGAGAGACCTCTTAATTAGAGGAGATGATAGTTCATCAACCAGCATGAACATCCAATTTAAACTAACTTGTATCAATAACACATGCCTTTTCATTTAATCAGATAATAACTTGCCAAAAGGGAACATCCCCAAAATTAGTCTTGGGGAAAGTTTTTTGTTTTTGTCTTTTAGGAGAATGAAGGTTAAGGAATCTGAAGAACACTGGACAAATGAGACAACTGACGAAAAGGGACAAATCATCTATCCCAAGAAACAGAGTGAAACGGTGTATGGGTATATATTATCTAAAAAATTTTTATGTCTTCCTAAATGTTTGTTTCTGCTTTTCTCTAAAGATTTAACACTATTGGTTTTCTAATAGTCCCAGTTCAATTAAAATTTAAAGCTGACTTTGGAGTTGGAGAATGGCTCTCTCCTTCTTTAAAATCAAGCATGTTGTTAAAAGGAAAATGCAAACTCCCTGTATCATGCCAGAATAAAAGAGCCATCTTCTGCTATGGGACAGGACAAAAGCCAAATTAATTAAGGGACTATTCTATTACTGATCTCAACTCTTTGATTCTATTCTGATTCTTTAAACTCTTCTTAAAGTATGAATTTCATATCAAAATTTACAAGATTAATATATATAGATATTTATACATTTTAAACTTTGTTAAGATATGAATGGTCATATAGAGTACTAACTAATTCTAGAAAAAAAAAGGCTTCAATTACCTGCATATATATGTCTTTGTGTTCGAGTCTCTTATCAGTTTTCTGTAGGAAATCACGGCCAGGCCTAACATCAACTGAAGTCTCCAGAAAGAAGATGGGGCCCCACAACAACAACAATTCCACGTGGACAATAATAATATCATTAAGCTGACAAACATCATCCACAGATCAGCTTTGAACTACAAGGTGCTCAGAGCAATTTTGAGATGACTAGCTGAGATGATCCAGTCTCAAAGACTACTTGAATAAGGACTTGAGATAAACCCTGAACTTTGGCATTATACACAGACTGGATAATTAAGGATATAGTTACCTCTCCTAGAATTTGACAATTAACCTAAAATTTTTCTTTCAGGATAAAGAAAACTTCGCCCATACCCAGCAGGAAGCAATTTTAAGAATACGACGCCCACATTCCCAAAGAGGTGGTGTGGGGCGGGTGGTTTTTTGGTCTTTTTAATGGGCTTTGGGTCTGGGATAATTTTCAGTGTTTAGGGGGGTTGGGTACAAGTTATTGTCAAGGGTTAGGAAAAAGGCTAAGCAAAGGAGATTAGATTTAAGGTTCTTGTTTTTTTTTTTTTAAAAAAAAAAGGAAGGAAAAGAAAGAAAGAAAAGAAAAAGACAATTACTAGTTTTAAATACTTTACATTGGATTGGATTGTTTTATATTGTATACAAATTTGAAACTGATATTGTTAGAAAATGCTATATGTATATTTCTAATTGTATTTATACCATTCATTTAACAATGTAATGCAATTTTCTGATCCTTGAATGTTATTATTACCAACTATTAGGATATAAAGAAATGAAAGTTAGTAGTTAGACATTACAATAGAACTTGTAGTCATATTAGATATGTTTTAAAAAATGAGCAGAGATGTTTTAGACAGGTCATCTTCAAACCCTTCAGAGATCTACAGAATATGGCATTTAAAATGTTTTAATAACTTAGAAAATTTTTCTTTTTTGAGACATGTCAGCTCCTGGCAGTACCAATCTACTTCAGAGAAAATATGGGCATTGAAGAAACTGCATATGGAGTCAACTTTCATTGTGGCAAAAGTTAGCCACTGGACAACGAAGTATCCTTGAATCAACAGGACAAAATGGACAGACAGAACACGAAACAAGGGACTACTGATTCTTGCCAAAACAAATGTGGTTATGGCTTTATCAAAATGCATCTTCTGAGGCCAGGACAATATGGCCACATCCCTGAAGTGGCCTTCACAATCCGGAAAAGGTACGGTGCCCTTTTCTTCGAAGGCAGCTTAACAGGCAGAGGGCTGATGGCTTCTGTTGTGCAATGGAACAGCAGCTGAAAGCTCATGCCTCTCGAAAGTAAACTGGCATTTAATAGAGGTATGTGGAGAAGAAGGGGATGCTGAGATGAAGCCATATATACACAGCCAAGAATGGACAGCTGAACTCAAAAACTGTCAACAATTTCCAGAATTTAAAATCCTGAATCATGACAGGACACTAGTGGAATTCAGGTGTTTCTGGTACGTGGACTGCTCTCACCCAATGTGAGGTTGAACTGTTGACCTGTGTACATCCTACTTCACAAATGAGTCTGTCAGATACACTAAGCCTATAGGCTGAAGATGATGCCCCAACACTGCGGAGAAACCTCAGGTGACTGCCCAGGCAGCTGGCTGTTTCTGTCAACTCACAAATTTTTTGGAAGTTGCTTGCATGCACTTCCTGTTTTTATTTTTGTTAGCTAATATTATTTCCTTCTTGGGTCTCTGAGGGACTTGAAGATTAGTTAGTCATGGTTGAAAATTAGTTAGTTATAGTTGAAAATTAATTAGGATAGAAAGTGCATTAGATACATCTTGGATTTACCAAAATAGGATAGATAATGGAATTATTTTCTCTGATTTGTCAAATACCTATTTAGGTATTCATTACTTGTATATATTGTATAGTTATTGTACTTTTGTATATAGTTTTTCTTTTGTTAGTAATAACCTTTTGCTTTTTTTTCTTTTTATTAAAATAGAAAAGGGGAAATGTGGTAGTATTCTAATTGTACTGAAATGTGATTTTGATTGTATGTTAATAAATAAAGTTGCCCGGGGGTCAGAGCTATTAGAGCCATAGAAAGAGCATGGCAGTGGTGGCACACGCCTTTAATCCCATAGATCTCTGTGTGTTCAGGGATACAGCCAGCATTGGAGACATACACCTTTAAGACCTAGAGGGCTGTACATACAGACAGTGACGAGGCAGTCACGTGTTTGGGTTTACAACCACGTAGAAGGCAGAATGACTTTGAAACGACTGACACACAAGGAAATAGCTCTCTTTTCGGGAAGCTGGGACACCGCAGGAGGAAGGGTGAGATTTTAGCTCTGAGCTCTGACCTCTCAGCTTTCTCTTTTACATTGGTTCTGTGTATGTTATTTAATAAGACGGTTGGATACAACTACATTTTGGGGGTTGTTTTGTTTTTTTTTTTAATAGGACCCCAGTCATTCAAGAATAGGACAAACAACCAATCATAAAATTACAAACCTACTGAATACCAAAAGAAGCTAGTTCCTCAAGTGAAGACACAGCCTGCAGAAGGAAAAGGTCATTGCCAGCCACACTTCTGATAGAACATTAACAGCTAGAATATACAATGAATGTTTTTTAAAAAGTGAAACAAGGCAACAAGCCAATGAAAGGAGGAATGCTGCTGGGTGATGGTGGCCCACACCTTTAATCCCAGCCCTCAGGAGAAAGAGAGAGGAAGATCTCTGTGAGTTCAAGCCTAGCCTGGTCTACAGAGCAGGTTCCAGGACAGCCAGGGCTATACAGAGAAAACCTGTCTAAAAAAAAAAAAAAAAAAAAAAAAAAAAAAAAAAAAAAAAAAAAAACAAGGAGGTTAATGCTATGAAACTGAATAGAGAATTACAGCTCACTCTCTAGGTTCAATTCCCCAAGACCCAATCCACTTCTACCCCTCCTCACCCCACCATCTGCTTCCACTGCCTTGTTCCCTAGCCCCCAACTCCAGCAGATATCCCCTGATCAGTTGCAGACAGAAGAACAGGCCACATCAGCTGGAAGAAGTAGTAGACAAAATTAGGCAGAGACTCACTACTGAACCAGAGGCCACACCAGCCACTAGAACTCCAGATAGGCAACCCACAGACACACACACACACACACACACACACACACACACACACACAATCCCCAATACTCCCTCCTTTCCTCATCACTGTGCTCAAACCCCAACTCTGGCAGATATCCCTACTCAATCATAGACCAGGCTCATTTCCAGAACTCCAACCACATAGACCTGAAGACCAAAGAGGAAATAGAAACTAGGGAACCAAACACCTATCCAACAAAAACAAACTCAGAAATTGGCACCTAGACTTATAATCACCCCAAACCCAAATGTCTAGATGCCATCACAAGAACACAACAACAGAAATGGCACCATGTCACCACCAGAGCTCAGCCATCCTACTACAGCAAGACCTGAGTCAGCACAGCTGAAGCATAAGAAAATGACCTTAAAATCAACTTTGTTAAGATGATCGAGGACCTTAAGAAGCAATTAATAAATCCCTTAAAGAAATCAAGAAAATGATAACAAAAAATTGGAGGAAATTAAAGAAAGGCAACAAAACCAGGGTGGGGGGAAGTTGAAGGAAACAAAACTGTTCAAGATCTGAAAATGGAAACAGAAGCAATAACAAAAGCACAAGACTGTGGTAATTCTGTAAATGGAAACTTTAAGTACATAAACAAGAACTACAGATGCAAGCATCAACCACAGAACATAAGAGATGGAAAAGAGAATTTCAGGTGTTGAAGACATGATAGAAGAAATAGATACATCTGTCAAAGAAAATATTAAATCTAAAAAAAATCCTGACACAAAACATCCAGGAAATCTGGTACACTATGAAAAAGCCAAACCTAAAAATAATAGGAAAAGAAGAAAGAGAAGAATACCAGCTCATAGGCCCAGAAAATATTTTCAACAAGAACATAGAAGAAAAATTTCCTAAACTAAAAAAGGAGATGCCTATAAAAGTGCAAGAGGCTTACAGAACTCCTAATAGATTGGACCAGAAAAGAAAATCCCATCACCACATAATAATCAAAACACTACACATACAAAACAAAGAAAGAATATTAAAACTGCAAGGGGAAAAGAGCTAGTAACATGTATAAGTAGGCCTATCAGAATTACTCCTGACTTCTAAACAGAGCCTCTAAAAGCCAGAAAGTCGTACAAATGTCCTACAGACACTAAAAGAGCATAGATGTGAGCCCAAACTGCTACACCCACAAAAGCTTTCAATCACCATAGATGGAGTAAACAAGATATTCTATGATAAAGTCAAATTTAAACAATATCTGTCCTACAGAAGATACTAGAAAGAAAACTCCAACCCCAGGAAGTTAACTACACCCATGAAAACACAGGAAATAAATAATCTCAA
Source organism: Peromyscus maniculatus bairdii (assembly GCF_049852395.1). Classification (NCBI taxonomy): domain Eukaryota; kingdom Metazoa; phylum Chordata; class Mammalia; order Rodentia; family Cricetidae; genus Peromyscus; species Peromyscus maniculatus. Next base: position 37,943,743 of record NC_134853.1, on the reverse strand, counting down.
ATCAGCTAAACCAAAAGAAGGGAAGCACACACACACACACACACACACACACACACACACACACACACCAACAACAACAACAACTATAGCAACAACAAAATAACAGGAATTAGCAATCATTGATTGTGGTGATATTTTATTTGTGCTGAAATGTGATATTTTATTTCAATGTTAATAAATAAAGTTTGCCTAGAGATCAGAGGTCAAAGCAAGCCATAAGCAGAGTCAGGTGGTGGTAGCACATGCCCTTAATCTGATCACATGGCAGGCAGAGTCTCTGTGTGGTCAAGGACACAGCCAAGCATGGTGACACATGCTTTTAATCCCAGTACCAACAATAGAGACCTGGAGGTCTGTATAGACAGGCAATGATGAGGAAGTGATGTGATTGGGCTTAGAGCCAATGAGAAGGCAGAATAGGAAGGCAATGAAAGTGCAGGTTAGATAGGAAGAAGCTCTCTCTTGGGAAGCTATGGCATGGTGGTAAGTTAAGGTTAGTCGGTGGCTCTCCACTATTTCTCTGATCTCTTCGGCTATTACCCCTGTATTTGGTTGTTGCCGGAGGGCTTCTCTCCAGGTTCCCCAAGCCCCGCAGTCCCACAATCCACATATAAAATAATCACTCAGACGCTTATATCACTTATAAACTGTCTGGCCATGGCAGGCTTCTTGTTAACTGTTCTTTTATCTTAAATTAACCCATTTCTATAAATCTATACCTTGCCACGTGGCTGGTGGCTTACCAGTGTCTTCACATGCTGCTTGCCCTGGCGGTGGCTCCAGTGTCTCTCTTTCCTTCTTCCTGTTTCCCCAATTCTCCTCTCTCTCTGTCCCGCCTATACTTCCTGCCTGGTCACTGGCCATCAGTGTTTTATTTATATAGAGTGATATCCACAGCATTTGGTTCTGTGTTTCTTATTTAATAAGACTGTTTAGAAATTCATCTACAACTGATCAATGGACTTAATTCCCCAATAAAAAAGACTAACAGAATGGATATGAAAACAGGATCCATCCTTATGCTGCTTACAAGAAACACATCTCAAAATCAAATATAGAGATTGCCTCAGAGGAAAAGATTGGAAAAAGATATTCCAAGAAAATGGATCTAAGAAGCAAGCTGGTATAGCCATTCTAATATCTAACAAAATAAACTTCAAATAAAAATTAATCAAAAGAGACAGGGAAGGACACTTCATACTAATTGAAGGGAAAAAAATCCACCAAGGTGATGTTTCAAATCTTAACATCTATGCCCCAAATACAAAGGCACCCACATTTGTAAAAGAGACATTACTAAAGCTTAAATCACATATCAACCCTCACAACACTCATCAATGGACAGGCCATCCAGACAAAAACAAAACAGAGAAATATTGGAGCTAATAGATGTTATGAAACAAATGGTCCTAATACATATCTACAGAACATTTCACCCAAACACAAAAGAATATACCTTCTTCTAAGCACCTCACAGAATTTTCTACAAAATTGAATACATACAAAATTGAACAAAGCACATCTAAACAGTTAGAATAAAATCGAAATAACCCTCTGCACCTATCAGACCATCATGGATTAAAGTTAGATTTCAACAACAGGAACAACAGAAAGCCAACAAACTCGTGTAAACTGAACAACTCTCTACTGAATGACTACTGGGTCAAGGGAGAAATAAGAAAGAAATTTATGACTTTCTAAAATTCAATGAAACTGATTATACAGCATACCCAAATTTATGGGACACAATGAAAGCAGTGCTAAGATGGAAACTTCATGGCACTAAATGCCTACATAAAGAAGTTGGAAAAATCTCATACTAGCAACTTAACAGTACACCTGAAAGCTTCAGAACTAAAAGAAGCAAGCATACCCAGAAGGAGTAGATGGCAAGAAATAATGAAACTGAGGGCTGAAATCAATAACATGGAAACAGAGAGAGCAATACAAAGAATCAATGAAACAAAAAATTAGTTCTTCAAGAAAAATCAACAAGATAAACAAACTCTTATCCAAGTTAACTAAAAGGCAGAGAAATAATATCCAAATTAGCGAAATCAGAAAAGGGGAGGACATCATAACAGACACTGAGGAAATCCAAAGAGTCATTAGGCCATACTTTAAAAACCTGTACTCCACAAAATTGGGAAATCTAAAAGAAATAGACAATAGATACCACCCACTTACCAAAATTAAATAAACATAGGATAAACAATTTAAACAGACCTATTACTCCTAAGGAAATAGAAGCAGTCATTAAAAGTCTCCCCCAACCGAACGAAAAAAAAGGCCAGGGCCAGATGATTTTAACAAAAATTTCTACCAGACTTTCAAAGAAGACCTAATACCAACACTCCTCTTATGATTCCACAAAATAGAAAGAGAAAGAGCATTGTCCAACTCTTTTATAAGGGTATAGTCATCTTGATACCCAAACCACACAAAAATTCAACAAGGAGAATTGCAGACCAATTTCCCTCATTAACATTAATGCAAAAATACTCACAAACCAAATCCAAGAACACATCATAAATATAATCCACCATGATCAAGTTATGCTTTACCCCAGAGATGCAGGGACGGTTCAACATATGAAAATCTGTCAATATAATCTACCATATAAACAAATTGAAAGAAAAAAAACCACATGAACATCTCATTAGATGCTGAAAGAGCCTTTGACAAAAATCTAACACTGTTATGATTTTTAAAAAAAGTCTTGGAGAGATCAGGCATACAAGGGACATACCTAAACATAATGAAGGCAATTTACAATAAGCCAGTTGACAACATCAAATTTAATGGAGAGAAACTCAAAGCTTTTACACTAAAATCAGGAACAAGTCAAGGCTATTCACTCTCTCCATATCTATTCAATATAGTACTTGAAGTTTTAGCTGGAGAAATAAGACAACTGAACAAGATCACAAGGATAAAAATTAGAAAGGAAGATGTCAAAGTATCATTATTTGCAGATGATATGATAGCATGCATAAGAGATACCAAAAATTCTACCAAAGAACTTCTACAGTTGATAAATAACTTCAGCAAAGTTGCTGAATAAAGATTAACTCAAAAAAAAAATCAATAACCCTCTTATATTCAAATGGGCTGAGAAAGAAATCAGGTAAGCAACACCCTTTATAATAATGGTGTTATTATAAATATAATATAATATTTATATAAATATAAATATTTATTATATATATTTAATTTATATATATATATATATAAATATATAAAACATCACAAATAATGTATCTTGGCATAATTCTAACCAAGCAAGTGAAAGACCCATATGACAATAACGTTAAGTCTTTGAAGAAAGAATTTGAAGATATCAGAAGATGAAAAGATCTCCCATGCTCATGGATCAGTAGGATTAACATAGTAAAAATGCCCGTCTTACCAAAAGCAATCTACAAATTCAATACAATCCCCATAAAAATTCCAATACAGTTCTTTACAAACCCTGAAAGAACAATACTCAACTTCATATGGAAAAAAAAAAAAAAACAGAATTACTAAAAAAAAAAAAAAAAAAATCCTATACAGTAAAAGAACTTCTTCTGGAGGTATCACCATCCCTGATATCCCTTATTTCAGAGTGATAGTCATAAAAACAGCATATTGTTCACATAAAAAACAGACAGGTGCATCAATAGAATTGAATTGAAGACTCAGACATAAATCCACCTATAAAACACCTGATTTTTTTTTTAACAAAGAAGCCATAAATATACAATGGAAAAAAGAAAGCATCTTCAACAAATGGTGCTGGTCAAACAGGATATCTGCATGTAAAAAAATGCAAATAGATCCATATCTGTCACACTGAATAAAACTCAAGACCAAGTGAATCAAAGACCTCAACATAAAGCTAATACACCAAATCTGATAAAAGAAAAGGTGGGGGATAGCCTTGAACTCATTGGCACAGGAAAAGACTTCCTGAATAGAAGACCAATAGCACAGGGACTAAGGACAGCAATTAATAAATGGGACCTCATGAAACTGTAAATCTTCTGTAAGGCAAAGAACACTATCAATAGGACAAATAGGCAGCCTACAGAATGGGAAAAAAAAATTTCACCAACCTAACATGTGACAGAGGGCTAATAAGCAAAATATACAAATAATTCAAGGAACTATACATCAACAAACCAAAACATGCAATTAGAAAATGGAGTAGAGATCTAAACAGAATTCTTAACAGAGGAAACTCAATTGGCTGAGAAACACTTAAAGAAATGTTTAATATTCTTAGCCATCAGGGAAATGCAAATCAAAATGATTTTGAGATTTCATCTTACTCCTGTCAGAATGGCTAAGACCAAAAACACAAGTGACAGCTCATGCTGGAGAGCATGTGGAGAACAAGCCTCCACTGCTAGTAAGAGAGAAAACTTGTACAGCCACTTTGGAAACCAGTATGGCAATTTCTCAGAAATTTGGCAATTGATATACCTCAAGACCCAGCTATACCACTCTTGAACACATAATCAAAAGGATGTTCCATGCTATAAGAAGGACACTTGCTCACCTATGTTCACAACATAGAAAATGTGGTAATTTACACAATGGAGTATTACTCAGCTGTTAAAACCAATGACATCATGAAATTTGCAGGCAAATTGATGGAGTTAGAAAAAATCATTCTGAATGAGGTAACTCAGATCCAGAAAGACAAACATGGTATGTACTTGCTTATACATGGACATTAGCTATTAAGTAAAGGATAACTATCCTGTAATCCACTGACCCAGAGAGGCTAAGTAACAAGGAGGACTCAAGAGGGAATGCAAGGATATTTCTAGGAAGGCGAAACAATAGATTTCATGGGTGGACTGGGATCAAGTGGAGATGGGAACAGGAAGGATCAAGCTGAGTGGAGGGATAGAGGGAGAGAGTACTGGGAGACATGAGTGGATTTGAGGGTACATTTGGGGGGCAATGTGGAAACCTAATGCAATGAGAACTCCCTAGAATCTACAAAGGTGACTCTAGTAAAGACTCCTAGTAATGGGGGATACAGAGCCTGAACAAGCCATCTTATGTAACCAGGCAAGGCTTGCAGTGGTGGAACTGGGTCATTAACCCAGCCACAAAACCTTCAACCTACAATGTGCCCTGCCTGCAAGATGTGCTGGGGTAAAGGTGACACGGAACTTGTGAGAGAGGCCAACCAATGACTGGTCCAGCCTATGATCCACACCATGAGAGGGAGCCCACGTTGACACCACCTAGTTGGCCAGGAACCAGAGGCTGGATAGCCCAGAGACCAAGGATAAAATCAAACATGACTGCCCCCTCAAAAAAAAAAAAAAAAAAAAACAGAGGCAACAAAATGATCACTAATGATATTCTGCTATACTCTTAGGCAGGAGCTTAGCACAATTATCATTAAAGAAGCTACCTCTGTCATAGCCCAGGAAGAAGCAGCTTCCAGTCTACAGACAGGACTCAAAGGGAAAGTCTACAGCATCATAAAACTTAGACTTTTACAAGGTTTTTAGGGAAGGAAAAAACTCACACATATTTTCTTGATGGTAACTTTTTTTATTCTCTCATGTTGACTCTCTTGTTGAATCTGAATCTCTTTGTTCTTCACAGCTACACATACCCAACAGAATCTTTCATGTTGAATATAAGACTTACATTTGAATGTCAAATCAATTTTTTAAGTAAATGATAAGAAACAGAGTCATTCCCAACAACTTACATTCAATGAATCTCAACTCCCTAATTGGTGTGCTGTAACTTTCAGCTGCAAAGAAACAACCAGTCATTGTTATCTACCTACATAGTCTTATAAAGGATTTTAAAGGAGTTATAGAACTAAACTATTGAGGAGTCTAAGAAAAATAAGGATATTGTGTATTACATCCTATATTTCTGAGTGTAATAACATTTTAAACTAACATTTTGTGATTAACAGTCTTGTAAAATATCAGACTTTCTTGGACTGGGAATGTTTACATGGAGAGAAGTGTCACAAATGCTTTGATTGAGACTCAGAATTACCTTATATCTCTTAATATGAACTCACTCAGCACTTCCAAAGGCACAGTGACACTGAAAGCATTTTAAATCTTAAAGTGTATTTTTCTGTCCTTTGTTTAACATTAGAACAAAAAAAAAAAAAGGAAACTTGCAACTCTTCTTGGGGCTATGAAGTCAGATTATTCTTTGTAGTTCTGGACAATTGGAAAATCTTCCCCCATGGTATATCTGAATAAAAGCCATTTCTGTCCCTAGACCTCAATTAATTGCTCCCTGACACCTGTGCAATTTCAGGGCCCAACATAAAAAACAGTTGGCTGAATTCTGAATACTCAAGATATATACACATACCATAAAATTGAGGTAAGGAATTTGTGCAGACTTAATCACTGCCCTATGTTATCAGTGAGACTTAGCAAGACAGACTGGAATAGCAATTAGGTTGCTTTGCACCTTTAACCTTGGTTCAACAAATCAGACAGCTGGCTATTATGTATTTGTGAATTGGGATGCTTTTCCTGGGAATGGTTTATGTTTAAAACTATTATCACGGTACCTGGTATAATCTAAAGATACTCTGAAGCTCTGTATCACCTAATAGTGTACAGCTGCCTTGGCAGTTAGGGAAATTCAACTTTTTTTCTATGTCAACCTGAGTTGTGATATAAAACAGCTTCCAGTGAATTTTTCATCCCTGACTTAAACTAACATTATTGATGTCAAATGGACAATACAGCATAAGGAGGAGTCATCATAGATAAAGATCCCCAATAGATTGAGATGCATTCATGAGATAAACACACTACAATTCAGGCAATGGGGGACTTCCCACACCATATGCATTATATCACATAACAGAGAAAAGTATGTAGCAGCAACAACATGACAAAGCACAAGCAAAAGATATTATGGAGTGTGTATTCTCGTAAGCCTTGCTTGGATGAGACATTCCCTTCAGAGAGTTTTTCTTCTGGTAGGCTGACACCGGAACTTCAATTGCCACTTGCTGTTGCTCTGACACAGCCACTGGCATTTCTCTAGCAGCAGGTGGGAGCAGATGGAAAGACCCACAGGCAAGCATTAGGCAGAGCTCAGGGAACCCCAAGGAAGATGGGGAGGAAGAATTGTAGGAGCCAGAGGGGTTGAAGACACCACAAGAACACAGTCCACAGAATCAACTAAGCAAATTTATAGAGGCTCACAAAGACTGAAGTGGCAATCAAGGAACCTGTATGGCTTATGTCCTCTGTATATGTTGTGGTTGTATAGCTTGGTGTTCTTGTGGGACTCCTAACAGTGGGAATAGGGGTTGTCCCTTACTCTTTTGCTGGCTTTTGGAACCCTTTTCCTCCTACTGGGTTGTCTCATCCAGCCTTGATATGCGGGTATGTGCCTAGTTTTATTGTAACATGTTATGCCATGCTCAGTTGATATCCCTGGGAGGCCTGATCTTTTCTGAAGAGAAAAGGAGGGGGAGAAGTGGAAGAGAAGTGGTAGGGAGGGACTGGGAGGAGTGAATGGAGGGGAAAGTGCAGTCAGATGTAATATAGGAGAGGAGAATAAATAAATTTTTAAAATAATTTTCAAAGTGTTAGAAATGCTTAGCAATGACAGAAATACAAATTAAAACTACTTTGAGATTCCATCTCACCCCTATCAAAATGACTACAATTGAAAAAACAAAAGACAACAAACACTGCCAAGTATGTGGGGAAAAGAAATCACTGTTGGTCACAGTGGAAACTGGAGACACAGTAGAAATCATGATGTGTAAAATTTTCTGAAAAAACTAAAATTAGAACTTCCATATGACCCAGTTATATCACTCCTGAATATATACCCAAAGGACTCTATATCCTATTACAGAGATACTTGCACACCTATGTTCACTATTGATCTATTAGAAATATTGTTTTTCAATGGTACTCTATTAATGGGGAAAAACTCAAAGAATTGCGGTGGATATCACTGTATAAATAAATTGCTGATTGGGCAGTGGCCAGACAGGAAGTATAGACGGGACAAGGAGAGAAGAGAATTCTGAGAAGTGGAATGCTGCCAGCCACCACCATGACAAACAACATGTAAAGATGCCGATAAGCCAAGAGACATGTGGCAAGATATAGATTTATGGAAATTGATTAATTTAAGATGTAAGAACTAGATAGCTAGAAGCCTGAGCCATTAGGCCAAACAGTTTAAATAATATAAACGTCTGTGTGTTTATTTTATAAGTGGGCTGTCAGACTGCTGGGGCTTGGTGGGACCCGGAGAGAAAACTCTCCAGCTACAAAGACTTTTTACTAAAATCAAGAACGAGATAACAGTGTACACTTTCTGTATTCTTCAATATTGTCCTGGAAGTCTTAGCTAGAGTAATATGACAAAACATGTAAACAAAAGGGATACAAATAGGAAAGGAAGAAATCCAAATATGCTAATTTGGAAATGGTACAGGAGGTGAAATCACACCTGGTACTTTAAGACTCATCAAAATCTGTGGCTGAAGAGGTCATGGGTTCTAGTGGTAAGCTCCTACATGTTAAATAGGCATACTGTGCCCATTGAACGTCCTTCTGAACATGTAGATTTATTCCCCACATTAGTTCTACTTTAAGTTCTAGTCCATGGAAATTCTTTCTGTATTGGGCAGTGATTAATGTGGACTCTTACTTGGTCAGAGTGCTAAAAATAAATGACGTGAATGCTGAGCCCTAAATCAGTCATCTGTATCATCCTTTCCAAGGCTCAGGTAACACCATGAAAAAGGGGACCAAAATAATGTAAGAAGCAGAGGAAAGAGAGGTGTGTTATGGAGCAGTCTTCCAGGAATGACAAGGCTATTGCATTTATGAAATCACAGCATCTATGATTACCTAAACAAGACCTGCCAAAAACTGGGTTCATCAACATCTTATGGATCAGAGAAACTGCCACAACTCCCTCCCTTCCCTGAAGATTTTTAGGCAGTTAATCATTGCATTACCCATACTCTTATAAATAGCTCCTCACCTCATAAGTAACTGCTCATGTGAGAAACTTTAATTTAACTCACTAGGGGACACACACACACACACACACACACACACACACACACACACCATGAAAGTAGTCAGGGGGTACTCAATGAGAGGAGGAAAAGGATCAAAGGGTAGGAAAGGGACAAAACACAATAAGTGGGAGTGAGTTGAAACAGAATACATTAAACAACATGTATGAAAAATCATAGTATGTATGATTGATTGTTAGGATAATATTTTGTACACTATGTGAAGATGTCTCTGTTTTTCCTCACCTGCCTAAGGCACCTTCTGACTGGTTTAATAAAGACATGAACAGCTAATAGATAGGCAGGAAAGGATAGGTGGGAGTTCCAGGAAGAGATAAGAACTCAAGGAAAGAATCTGATGCACAAGAGATTTGCCAGCCAGACAGGGAGGAAGTCAGTGGTACTGTACTGAGGAGAGGTAATAAGCCATGTGGCAGAGTGTAGATTAATATAAATAGGTTAATTTAAGTTTTAAGAGATAGTTGAAAAACAAGCCTAAGCTTTTATAATTAATAAAGAGTTACCATGCCATTATTAGAGAGCTAGCAATATAAAAAAAGACACATTACATTTGGTGCCCAAACAGGGGGCACATATTTCCAAGCATAGAGCCTGAGAAAGCTAAGAAAAGTCCCAGAGAAGGAGCCAGATGCAGCTTCCTAGCAACTGCAGTATCTAAGACAAACATGGTGCTAATGACTCCTGTAAGAGGCCTTGTTGGGCAACCTAGTGTTTGAGTAGGGTCTATGAGCAGCTGGCATGCTACTTGGTGGCATGTTACTTGGTGGAAGACTGGAGAGAAGAATCTCCCACATCACGGGCCCAGCAACTTCCCAGAGCTGGAGCAAGTAGATGCAGTCCCTGAATGGTACTTTGAAGTGTGAGGCTCAACTCTCACAGAAGGACAAGCAGTGGCTGCAGCCCAGAACCAATGGGGAAGCCTGCTGGACCAACCTGAGGGTGGCAGAGCCAGCCACCAGTGCCATGTGCTAAGCAGAGCCACTGGAGGAGCCTGCAGATGCACAGAATTCAAAGAAACACTTTCCCAGAGACAGATGCTGCAGCCTCTCTGGCAGGCTTGTGAATCCACATGCTGCTTCACATTCCTGTCAGGTTGGTTGCAGTGGTTGGCCTGGCCCTTTAAGGCTTGGTTTATGTGGTCAGAGAATGTTTGCCAGTGAAGGTGCACAGAAATCCAGGTCCAGACTGAGAAAACCTCTAAACAGATACAGTATGCTTGAAAATGTGCTTAGGTGCTGAAGAAAGAAAAGAAAATGGGTATAGACAGCCATAGGGAAAAATAGTTTAGTGAAGTTCTTAAAGAAAGAATAAAGTAATATAAAAAGAATAAACCACACAAGGATGGGAAATATCATAACACAGAGTGTTTGGACCCTATAATGTGCTACATTAGATAATTTTAAAATAGAAACAGACAATAAAAAGATAGATGGCTTAATTGAGATTGGATTAATATTGATTATGATTACTATCATTCTAGTATTTCACATTTTATTCTTAATAGCCATAGTAGCTTTTGGTGCCCTCTCAAAGAAAAGAGCTTTAGAGATATAGGAAAAAGAAAAAATATAAAAGATGGATTGATAAAAGACAAGGCTTGGAAGAAAAATTAGAACTAGTGAAAGCCCATGAACAGTAGACTAGTGGCTGTGGAGCCCCCATGGGACTGGACTAGGCCCTCTGGATATGTAAGATGGTTGCTTGGCCCAAACTGTTTGGGGGGCACCCAGGCAGGGTGATTGGCATCCATCCCTGGGGCGTGGGCAGGCTTTTGGGGATCTGGTACCTGTAGTATAATGCCTTGTGCAGCCTTGGTGCAGTGGGGAGGGGCTTGGACCTGTCTAGGCTCAGTGTGCCCGGCTCTGCTGACTCTCCATGGGAGACCTTGATTTGGGGAATGTGGGGATGTGGGATGGCTTGGGAGGGAGGGCTGGAGGTGGGGTGAGGAGGAAGGAGGGGGATGTGTGGGTGGTATGTAGAGTGAATAGAAAATTTCTTAATAAAGAAAAATGAAAGAAAAAAAGAAGAAAAATTAGAAAGACTTATAAATAAAAATGAGAAAGATACTAAGACAGAGACAGAGGGATTAAGACAAGAGCCAGCCATGCCACTGTATAATGAAATAAATAAAGGTCCACCAAAAGTTATTAGAATACCAACTTTAGCTTATTAAGTTACTATGTGACAAATACTAGCAGACAATAGGTACCTCCAAGATTATGAAGAATTTGGATGGAATCCTGTAGAAAAGCTATATTTAAAAAAATTTAAAGAAGCCATAATTTCATATGGTATGCATTCACCATTCATGGAACAAATATTAAGTTCTTGGATGAGTCAAACTAGAGTAATCACCCAAGACTGAAAAGATGAAAAAAGCAGTCCTAAAAGCTGGTCCTCAGTTACAGTGGTGGTCATAGCAGAAGGAAGAAGCTAAAGAGACAGAACAGAGAAATGGCGCTAGAGGAATCAACAGTTCCCAAGATCAATTTCTAGGTGAAGGTCAATTTGCTGAGATACAAATGTAGGGTGAATATGATGATACAACCTTGGCACTGTGCCATACAGCAGCTTTAAGTACTTGGGACAAGTTTGAAGAAACAAGAAAAAGGTTTAAACCATTTACTAAAATTATACAAAGTTCAAAGGAAGCATCCATTGATTTTTTTTTAACCAAGATTTACTTCAGCTGTAAATAGAAGCATATCAGATTCAGAAGCTAGGTAAAGATTAATCAATCTTTGGGTTTTGAAAATTAAAATTCTGAATGCAAAAAGGTGATCAGGCTTCTAAAGGCAATATTAGCACCAATAGATGAATAGATTAGAAATAAAGGTACCGGATTTGATAATTATGATGCAACTTTAATAGGAGAAGTAATTTTAAAAGGTTTTGAGAAAAGCCAAATTGTCGAATTTCTTAGCTGTGCCAAGCAAGGTCATTTTAAAATGTATTGTATGCAAATTGTTCCTAGAAACAATATTTTTCCTGGAAATAATACAAACAGAAGGCCCCAGCCTTCTGGAGTATGCAGAAGGTATGGTAAAGGCTGGTATTGGATTGATGAATGCAGATCAACAAGGGACAAACAAGGTAACCCCTTGGTGGGGAACCCTAGGGGACTTCTTGAAGGCCCTGATATCAAATTCAAGTATGCCATTTCAGGTCAGCAGCAGAAAAACTCATACACAGGGCAATTAAACAGCACTGGAAATAGCCATTTATAACCCAGATATCAAAGTCATAGCAGCTTCAGTAGATAAAACAGAAAACTCAGGTGAAAACAAAGACAAGTATTTTGGCAAGCTGCTATAGATAATCAGAGGCCAAAACTAAAAGTATTTATAAATGACATTGAAATTGAAGGTTTGGTAGACATAAGAGCAGAGGTAATAAAAATTTCAGCAAAATCTTGGCCTGCAAATTGGCCTTTTCAGGAAGTAAATATTCAGCTCCTAGGAATTGGGACATTGTCTCAGGTTAAAAAAAAAAAAGTCTAAAATGGATTAAATGCATAGGACCAGAAGGTCAATAGGAAAATTAAAGCCATATGTGGCTAATATAGCCATAAACCTATGGGGAAGAGATCATACAGCAGTGGGAAGCACAGATTAACGTTGTTCCAACTTCAGAAACTAGTTGTAAAAAGTAGATGTTCCTAATTTAAAAAATTAAAAAATGTTATCAAAGACAGTGACAGACAGCCCAGGTTGTCCATAAGTAGGACATAGCAGAGGCTAGCTTGTCAACCTTATAGGAGGGGGCCACTGCTGATAGAAAACAGCTGCCCTGGCACTAAAGTGGTTAACTGATGAGCCTGCTTGTGTAGGGCAATGGCCTATGACAGAAGAAAAGTTACAGGGAGGCTCAGCATATAGAGTCCACAAGACCTTTGTATTCTCCTGTATTTGTCATTAGAAAGAAATCTGGAAAATGAAGGATGTGAACAGATCTGAGAGGAATCAATAAAGTCACTCAGCCTATGGGTTCCTTATAATCTGGAATCCTTTTAACTTCTTTATTACCTAAGGCATGACCTATTACAGTAATTGATCTGAAAGACTGCTTTTTCACAATCACTTTGCATGAGCAAGATAGAGAAAAATTTGCTTTTACAATGCCTACTTATAAATCTCAACCTCTTAAAAAAGTCTTGCCAGAAGAAATGTTAAACAGTCCTATGTTATGTCAATATTTTTACAACAGCCAATAGAAATAATTCATAAACAGTTTCCACAATCTATAATTTACCATTATATGGATGAAATTGATCAGCTATTAATAGGAATTGTGCTTAAAAGCCTCAGAATTTCATTTTAAAAAAACCATGTTAACAGCAAAGGTTTAAAGAAAAATTTTCCTATCATTTGACAACATACCAAGGAAATGCCCTACTTGTTCTTTCTATAACAAAACTCCATTACCTACAGGAAGTAACCCAAAAGGTACCCAAAGAAATAAAATTTGGGAAATGGATGTGTTTCAATTTTCAGAGTTAGGAAATTAAAGTATGGGCACCATATCATAGATACATATTCAGGATTTCAATTGGCAATTATTTTAAGTTCTAAAAAGGCTGATTCTGTAATTAGAAGTCATGGCCATTATAGGAATACCTGTACAAATTAAGACTGACAATGCTCCAGCATATGTTTCTAGTAAAATGAAACAGTTTTCTTGCATATTACAACATAAAAGTTATTACATACATACCATACAATCCTACAGAACAAGCAGTTATAGAAAGATCTAATCATATTCTAAGAGATAATAATAATAATAATTATATAATAATAAAATAATAAACAAAGAGTTAACAAAGACCTCAGAGATAGATCACATACTGCTTTATTAACTTGAAATTTTTTAAATGCTAATGAGCAGAAAACAATCCAATGTGGGAAAAAAACTGCTGAATTAAACCAGCCTATATATTTTAAGAATGTCTAAACTTGAGAATGGAAGTCAGGAAATGTATTGCATTTGGGGAGAGGTTAAGCCTTTGTTTTCACAGGAAATAAAAAGCTATGGATTCCTTCAAAATTCCTCCATTGCCACTTTCTCAAAAATCTGCATTAGGACAACTTCAAAGCTACTAGCTGAGATTGTGCAACCTCACAGACCACTCCAGCCAGGACTTCAGTTAAGCCCATTACACAGAGACTAGACAATAAATGATACAGGTACCATCATCCCAATTTTCTCAGGGTCCCCTAAAAATGCTGTCACCTCCAGACAACAAGAAGCAATTTTAAGAACATGACACCCACTGGGCAGTGGTGGTGCAGGTCATTAATCCCAGCACTCAGGAGGCAGAGGCAGGAGTAGCTCACTGAGTTCAAGGCCAGCCTGGTCTACAAAGCAAGTTCTAGGACAGGCTCCAAAGCTACACAGAGAAACCCTGTCTAAAAAAAAAAGAAGAAGAACATGACACCCACAGTTTTGAGAGGTAGGATGAGTGATTTTTTGGTCATTTGGTGAGTTATGGATGTTTGTTGTTATTTAGAGGGGTTGGTTACAAGTTGTTATTGGTCATGGTCAGGGAGGAAACTAAACAAAGGAAGCTAGATTAAGAGACTTCTTTCTTTCTCTTTCCTCTATCCTTCTTTCTCTCCTATGTAGTGTTGGGAGGGTGGAGGAAAGGGGGATGAGAGATGAAAATTTTTATAAAGGGGGGATATAGGAATGATGGAATAAAGGGGTAAATTACTGAATCTTCTTTTAAACTAAAAAGCAACTACTATTCTCAAATATTTTATGTTGGTATGGATTTTTGTATATTAATACAAATTTAATGTTATTTTTGTTACAACAAACTATATATATGTTTCTATTCTTGTTTAAGGTATTATACCTATGCAGCTTATTTAAAAATGTAAGTTCTAGTCCTTGAAAGCTATGCAGGTTAGTAGCTAGTCACAAACTTGTGGTCATGTTAGATATGTTTTCAAGGTTAAACAGATATATATTATAGATAGATAGGTGGTCTCCAAACACTTCAGAGACTTTCAGAATATGGCATTTAAGATGTTTTAATAACACAAGGCTTTTCAATGACAGTGAGACACAGCTGCTCCTGAAAGTACCAATCTGCTTCAAAGAAGATGATGGGCATTGAAAAACTTCCATATGGAATGTGCTCCAAATGTGGCAAAGCTAGCCATTGGGCAAGAAATTGTCCTTACCTCAACTGCTGACAGTATGCTATACAAACTGGAAAAGCAGGGCACAAAGGAAGTCGACTGCCAAATTTTACCAGGACAATGTTCAAAATTCCTGCTTCACAGAAAAGTCTGTCAGACAGTCTAGGCCTATAGGCTGAAGATGGATGCCACACGCTGAAGAGGAACCTTGGGTGACTATCCAGGAAGCCAGTTGTCTCTGTTGTTTCTTGGTTTTGGAAGTTGTTTGCTCTGCCTTCTGTTTACTCAGGTAATAGTTATCCTTCTCAGGTCTCTGATGGGGTTGAAGATGAGATAGTTATATAGTTATTGTAAGTAAATTGGTTGCAAAATGTGAACTTTGCAACTCTGGGGAAGGTGTCCTGAGTACCTGGGAGTCAAGTAACACCTTGAGCTGCTTAGCACATCTCTGAAGGCTGGAGCTGCAAGGAGACAGTTCAGCCCTGGAAGGCAAAGTATCCCAGACACCTCGAGCAGCTCAGAACAGCATCTCTGTCCTGAAGGTGTTTAGCACAGCTATGATGGCTGGAATTGCAAAGAAGCAGCCCAACCCTAGAAGGGAAATTTTTCTCAGGAGAGTCAAGCCTGGAACTGCTTCAGCAGGGAAGGGTATCCTGACTCTTCAGGAAAGTCAAAATATACCTGGTATGATGGGGGATGGTCTCCCAGCAGGATATATCAATACTGTTCCTCTCTTGGAGAGCCTCTACAGCTGAGCTATGCTCAGCTCCCACTTAAGGAGGCTTCCTAGCAGAGTTCTGCTTCTCCAACCTAAGATGTTGCTTCTTTTGCTTCATTCTGCAAAAGGGGAAACCCCTGCAGAAATGTAGCAATCTCCTTCTGCTCCGGAGAAAAGTGTTACTTTTTAGCTTTGTCTTGCTCTGTCCACTGTGAAGATCTCAGCAAAGATTTTCTGTTCAGCTCCTCCTTGCTGGGCTCTTTCAGCTCTCCCTTGTTTTGTCCACTGAGGGATGTCTCAGCAAGGATCTTCACACCCAAAACTCTATTGAGAAAGAGATTTATTTGGGAAGGAGTCCAGGAGAGTAGCTGCCTCTACCAGGGTGGAAAGAACAGCCTTTTTTTCTGACTAGGCAAGGTGGTTTACACAGGAAGTCTTGGAGGTGGAGTCAACCCCGGGCCCAGGATTCTACTATCCTGTTCTGTGATTGGTTGGTTTCCCAAGTCAGTTGACCAGATAGCTCTGATCTGACTGAACCAAACTGTATTTCTTTCTGCCCTGATCTGAGCCATTTTTCCCTAGTTCTGGGCTCCAGCATCAGGGTGGATTTCTTTAGCCAGTCCCTTTTCCCTACAGTTATATTATAGTCTTACAGTTTTTCTTGTTACCAAATTCAGAAAAGAAATTCACAAAAGAGATATAAAGTTTATGAAGATTGAGAAACATAAGTTTAACTTGTTTAAGAGAGCTAGCAATATAAAGACCCATTATAGTTGATACTTACTAATAAAATTTTAATTAATATTAACTAATTTAAATATTTTTATATGTTATACTTAATAATTTTTCAAATTTTTCAAACTTATTTGTTCAAGTATGAATACATCTTACATGTGTAGACATTAAATGAATGGCATCAGCAACTATTTCTATCAACATAGGAGTCCCTATAAAAATTTGTTAAGGGTGCCTTAACCTGAGAAATTTCAAGAATTGCAAAGCTGTTTTCAGCTTTATTGAAAACTAAAAAGTGAAAATAGATGCCCACATACAAAATAAAATGAAGCTAGGTACATAACTCAGACTATATGCAAAAATATTAGCTTGATACCAAAGATCTGAAGATCAGAATAAAAACTATAAACCTCCTAGAAAACACACAAGAAGAAAGTTTTGTAGAACTGTGTTTGCATGTCACACTCTGGATGTCATGTTGGAACCACAACAATACAAAATTCATCAAGATGGGTAAGAGGGGCACTGGAAGATGGTTCAGCCACTACAAACACAAATACACGCTGCTCTTGCAGAGGACCTAGGTTCAGTTCCTAGCACCCACATGGCAGTTTACAACCGTTCCAGAAGATCTGATGCCCTCTCCTGGTCTCTGAAGGCATCACACACATGTGGCATTAAATAGTCAACTAATAAAATAAAATAAATAAATCTCTTTTTTAATGATATATAAAACAACACAACTAACAGATTGATATCATATGCATGGTGTCAATCCTTTAATCCAAACACCTGGAGGCCTAAAGCAGAGAATTGTAAGTTTGACACCAGTCTTGACCAGTCTAACACTACATAGAGATTTAGGCTAGCCTGGGCTATATAGCAAGATACTGTCTCAAAAAAAATTACAAAAAGGAGAGACAGAAAGAAAAAGAGAGGAAGAGAGAAGAAGAGAATGATAAGAAAAAAGAAAGAAGGAAGGGAGGGTGGGAGTAAAAAAGAAGAACATTTCAAAAAGAAAAAATACAAAATTATTTGCAAATCAAATTATCTTGTAAGGAATTGATATTTAAACTTTATAAAGAATATGACCAAGCCACACTACTCTTGAAATATACACAAAGAACATAGTATCTTACTACAGAGATACCACTCTCCATGTGTGTTACTTCTCTATTCACAATAGTTAAGAAGTAGAAACAGCTTCTATGCCCATCAACTGATGAATGAATAATGAAATTGTGGTGCATTTAATAATGGGATACTATTTGGCTATTGAGAAAAAGTGAAATTGTGAAATTCACAGGTTCATAGATGAAGCTGCAGACAATCATACTGAGTGAGGTAACCCAGACACAGAAAGATCTTTTGATTCATAGACACTGATGGAAATGTTCTGGAAATAGATGAGATGGTGACAAGAACTTGAACACCCTTATGCCACCTGACTGTACACTGAGGGAGTCAGGACAGTAAATCTTATTTTCCTTGAAAAGCCAGATGCTATTCCATTTACTCCCCATCACAGAAAATACTGTAAAGACTGACCAGTGGATAACAGATCAGTAAAGACAAGAAACACTCAGCCAAGGCCAGCTGTGACATGGACACATTGGTGTGCACGGTTATCATAGGAGATACCATGTCATGGTATTTTAGAGAGGGGAAGGGTGCTTAGGACACAGCAGCAGCAAAGGGGACAAAGAGTAGGAAGCAGGTTTCACTTTTCATCCGGTGTTCATAGCAGACTCAGGTGGCAATAAACAAGCTCATGGGATGTGGCTTTTCACATGAATAACTAGCACTGTCAACACTAGAAAGAAGGAACGGGGCATGAGAGAATACGTATTCTAATAATGTGCTTTGCTAGAAAAGGGAAAATAAAAATTTCTAGAAGATGGCTAGGACACACTTTTCATGCGACATTATTTTTCTTTGTGACACTCCTTTGGAGTCACGGTGTCCTTGTCTAGGTTGTTACACTGCTTTACAGCCAGAGGCTTGAGGCTTCATGCCACTGTGGCCTACATGGAAGCCACTTACTCTTCTTCAGATGTGAGCATCTGTGAATACAGTAGTGCAATGCCATACTTTCTAGTGCTTATTCAGATGGGTGCTGCAGAATCAGCTCAGCTGTGTCCTGGAATGTCTCACATGCACCTCTTTATCACATTTCATGATAGCAGAACTAATCAATAAAACTCAACTTCTAGATTCAATTCACAGAAAACTCAATGCAATGTATTGTAGAGAGAGCTCTGGATCTCTGTGGCCCTAAACATTGATCTTTAGGAAAATCGAGTTGCTTTGATTTATCATGAAAGAAAAGTATTTTTAACTGATTCTAATTTCCTCACTAGTAGGGCTTGTTACTTGAGATTTATGTACATTGGCACACTTTATGAATCAATTAAATTGCTTTTTATATGAATTCTGTCAAAAATTTAGCACAATAAAATGTTTTAAATTTTACTACACTTTGTTTATTCATTTATGTAGTAACTTCTACAATTTGGAAAATATCTTAGAAGGATCCAAGGATACAGCAGTCTATAAGATAAATGACTGCTAATTAATATTAATAAGATGTAGTACTCATTCAGTGTGTATGCCAAGCACTATACTAAGTGCGTTGTGTGTGTTATTACAGAGACCACTCTAGCTGGTGGTTAATGCCGGCATCTCCTCCAGAACTTGAGATGTAAGAAGATGATGTAAGTTGCTGAAGAAACAGGAACAGTCAGGCTCAATGAGGTCGGTTCTAGGAAGCAGGCTGACAGCCATTCTTCATAGTGCCTCTGGGATTGCAAGCATTTAAATAAAACAGAAAGAACCCTAAGGCCTATCCTCGCAAGAGAGTGAGCTGACTGCCATGGACATGACATCTTAGCTGTCCTAGACAAGTCTAAGAAAATCAGGTACAAAGCATGGAGATACTGAGAAAAATACCTGCTACAACCATAGCATACTGCTTATGTGTGGAAATATACAGAAACCCATTACTTCATGTGATTAACATATACTGATAAAAGAAGATTTATGTGGCTAAAACTTAGTGGTGGGAGTAAATGAAAGGAGGGTGATAATGCACAGGGTAGCTTGTATCTGTGGTTATCACACAGGACACTATCTTGTTCAAAATCACATGCGCTGTTACTGAATGAGGCATTCGTGCATGCTTGTATTTCCTCACATATTTTTATAATTTTAATTCAACATTTTAGTCTTTTTAGTTACAAGTTGAAAATGATCACCAAAATGCAACAAAATGGTTTTCTTTTCTAGGTTTTTCGAGACAGGGTTTCTCTGTGTAGCTTTGCACCTTTCCTGGATCTCACTCTGTAGACCAGGCTAGCCTCAAACTCACAAAGATCCACCTGCCTCTACCTCTCAAGTGCTGGGATTAAAGGCGTGTGCCACCACCGCCTGGCCCAAAAATGGTTTTCTCAAGCTCTACCTCCCCCAAATATAAGAAAAACAAATTTTTCTTATATTTGGGGGAGGTAGAGCTTGAGAAAAGTCTTGCTGAGTACTACTCAAGCTAGTCTGCATCTTGCTGTGTAGTCCAGGCTGCCTCACAGGCAATCTTCCTGCCTCCACCTTCTGAGAGCTGGGATTACTGACTTGCATCTTCAGACCCAGCTGCTCTACTGTCAACAGACAGGTGCTCCTCATGATGAAGTTATAACCTATACATCTATCATAAGTTGAAATAAATAAGTTTAAAATGCATTTACATTTAATCCAGCCTCACTACAACACAGCACACTGGAATCTCAACAATTGGTTCATTTTCAAGATAGGATGAGTGTTGTGGCTCACCACTGCCATCTAGTGTCATGAAAGAGTACTGAGCCTGGGAAATGATCAAAATTAAAAATCTGTTGTTACCATTGAATACATACTGTTTTCAGACCGTCATAAAGTCAAAATGACCCATGTACTCAACAAAATAGCAAGGTGGCTTTGGTTTTTATTTTTATTAAAATTCCCTTTACCAATTCCACTTCTTGATATAACCATCCATTGTGAAAATGTTTTACTGACTTTGCAGTTTGAAAGAGAAGATTGAAGCATCTCAACTATTTGTGTGATAGACACACACCATTTTATACACCACACTTTGCCACTGACCCCTCACTATCACCTTTGCTACTGAGAACCATGATTCCACTCTGCAGGACATTTTCCTCAAAGGCACTTTCTTCTAACAGAGAACTATTGCATCAGCATTTAGAACATAATGAAGACACAGGATAGTGGTCCAGATACTTTTGCATGAACTACCCAATGGAGCTTGCGTGTGGAGAACATTCTTAGTATCTGCATTGGCATCTGCAGCTTCTTCTGTTACCTCAACTCTGTGCCCACCTTGAATGGGCAGAGGCAGCCACTCTGCATGTAATCATTTGTTTTCTTAAACTTTGCTTTATGTATTATTAAGTCTTTTTCTTTATTCATCAAGAAGTTTACACTTCAAATATTAGCCTGATGAAGACGAAAATGCATACGAATCATGGACTTCTTTTCAGAAGTATTTGTGAGTCAGCCCCCATGGGAAAACAGCAGGGAAGCAAACCATGTCAACCCCACATGCACAGCAAGGGCCAGGGCACAGCTCAGTGGCAGAGCATCTGTCTAGCATCATCGGGAATAGGGTTCCATCCTCAGCACCACAAAGAAAGCAAGCAAGAAGAAAGAAAGCAGGGAAAGGAGGAAGAAAGCTTGCACAATGAATAAACAATCATTTTACAAAATTTGAAGCCTCAATATGTGACGCAGGACTAGTTTGGGGTTATGATAGCAACAGAATCAAAGCATCCCAGGTTTATTTCCATTTCACTTCTGTGAAGCCCATGCCCTGGCCCCTCCAGTTGCGATCCTTTGCTGGCCCCAGAATGGGACTACAGCTCACACTATGGCTTAAGGTTTGGCCATCTGTAGTCATCGTTAGGAAGAAGGGCAGGCAGATGGCTATTAGAAGATTTTTCTAGAATTTCTCACAGTTCTTAGCTAACACCCAGTGGCCAGCTGTTATTTGATCATATCTGACCACTGGAGAGGTTTGTGGAGTATGCCTAGGCAGAAACTCAGGAAGAAGAAAGGGTATTATGATACAAGACTGCTGCCCACAGCCTCAGCTGAGTCCTCATGGCTATAACCAGATTAAAGGATATGGAACTGGAATTTGGGGAATCTGATAAAGAGAAATACTCAGAAATGAGGTATCCTACTTGCTCTTGCTCTGGGCAAAAGTAAGCACATGATCTTACTCAAGCACACGATGTCCTTGAACTCTGACTTGGGTAATACTGGAAAGGATGGGTGTCTGGTCCAGGTCTTAATCCAGGATCTAGAGATTTACAGAAAGCCAAGGTCAGTTATCAAGAGGCTATGTGGGGATTGGGTGCAAATGCAAAAGAACTGCT
This sequence comes from Peromyscus maniculatus bairdii, assembly GCF_049852395.1. Taxonomy (NCBI): domain Eukaryota; kingdom Metazoa; phylum Chordata; class Mammalia; order Rodentia; family Cricetidae; genus Peromyscus; species Peromyscus maniculatus. The sequence goes on along the minus strand of NC_134853.1, from coordinate 37,921,645 downwards.
GTCAGCAAAGCCACGGGAATTTTTTTAACAGAAGAATGAGCATGCCCTGAAAAAGAGGTGTTGTCCTGTCTAGGAGGAAGCCTCAGAAGGAGGCTTGACCATGATGGATCCTATGTAAGAATCAAGATAAAGCCAGGCATGGAGTAGACACCTAAAGTCCTACTTTGAAAGTTAAGGCAGGAGAATCATTCGTGCTCATGAGTTTGAGAAAACATAAGAACTCCATCTCCAAAAGAGAAAGATCTTACACACACACACACACACACACACACACACACACACACACACACACACATAGCCTCAAGTGGTTCAGAACTTCCTTTGCTAAGATATTCTTTGATTTTATATAGATGTAAAGTAAGAGTTCTTAGGGCAAGGATATTTTTGTTTTGGTTAAAATAATTTTCTGATTGAAGTCTTAACAGATTCTAAAAATGCAAAAGCAAAGCATGTTTTGTAACGGATTGGTTCAATGGTACCCAAAGAGAAAAACTCATTGTTCCTTTGCACCACCCTCTGTGAGCCTGTGAGCCTGTAAGACACCACCTCTGTCCTGTGCAGAAACACCTTTGCCTCTCTCCTCACACACGCACAGATTCAAACACACATGCTTACACATTAACACACATGCTTACAGATAAGACAGCTATCTTCTGGAGGCTTCATTTTTCAAATGAAGACCGGGCCCTTAGAAGCATTTTGAAAGTCTTGGGGGGGGAGAACGGGGGTCCGGTTGGGGGGTAAGCCTAGGGGAACAGGAGGAGGGAAGAGGGGGATCTCTGGTGTGTAAAATGAAAAAAAAAATTCTTAATTAAAAAATGGAAAAAAATAAAACTAATAAAAAATATGATCTGATTAATTATCTCTAACTGAAGCATAATCTTTCATAAAATTCATACTCTTACACTTTTTAGTTCATTAAACAAGTCATGTAGTAACTCACTTGACAGTCATCTGTACCAGGAGAAGCCTAGAGATAAACTCTAAGTACCAAGTGAGTGTGTTAAACCTGAAAGACACAAACATCTTCACTTCTGAACTTCTGATTATGGCAGTTGTAACATGCACAACTTCCAATGACAGTCACAAAGGATCAAAAGGCCACAAAGCCAGCAAAGAATCCAGGAGTCATATGACTGTGAAGCCATATGACTGTGAAGACATATGTTAAAATACTGAACTCAAGTTCCAAAGCGCGCCTGCCAGCCGGGAGACATGCAGACTAACCTGTCCACCCAGCTACCCACTGTGGGGCCCACCTGGAAGGCCACCACTGCAGTTATTTTTCTTCAGGGGTCAGGAGATACTAGACACAGGAGGGCCAAAGCTTTTGCAGATGTCAAAAGTTCCCACATGAAATATGTCTGCCCACATGTCTCCCTTATGCCTATTGCATTAAATATGAATATAGCTATGCCTCCTTGGTGTGATATTATAGAACTTTCACCAGGTTCCCGGGATAATGAATCTGGAATCAAACAGAAATGTAGCAGAAAATGTAAAAGCTTTGGTAGATCAAGAAGTGAAGACTAGCGTTCCCGCTAACAGTTGCGTAGGGAGGATTTTCTCAGGGGGATGCCAGTTCTTTCTTTGAGCACTCCTCTCACCACACTACAGAAAGGCGGCATCGCCGCGCTCAGTGCGGACTTCCACGTCGGCTTCGTTTCCTCGGGGTCCTATCAACATCGCTGATAGTGACATCCCAATTCTCCTGTTCCATGGAGATTGTGTCCCTTTAGTTCCCTTAACGTGTGTTTCTCTTACTGTTGAAAAACTAAAAGCATTGGCAAAAACAGCCATGATGAAAGCATGATGCACAGCTATTGTTAGCAGGAAATGATGGATGTCTGGGAGTTCATTGATAAACTCCTACCTCTAATCGATTGATGTCACTAAGAGGCTTTGTGTAGATGTTCATTGTAGTAGAGTATAAGCCCTTTCCCATGCCTGATCATAAAACTTCTAATGCTTGCAATATTAAAATGTTTTGCAAATACATACCAATGATACAGACTAAATGATGTCTCCCTCATTGGAAATGTATGATCTTTTTAAGTTTCTATACATATATCTGTATTATATAATCTAAAATATACTAGTATTAAAGTAGGTGAAGTGAAGCAGCTAGCATCTTTTTCTCAAATTAATTCAGCAAAATAAAATACCACACCCAGAGTTTTATTATATCATTTGAAAATCACTAGTATGATCACTGAAAATTTGTTAGGTCTAAACAAGCTCTTAGGATAATCTGTGTCTTGTTAATGTTAAACTGTGGTTTTACTCAATTGTTTAGTCACCATGCAGTGTCTATTTTTATATGTATAATCACATATACATGACTGTAATACATAAGGTTGAGATGGTATTACATTATCCTTAATACCAGAGACAATGCTATTAAGTGTCAAAAAAAAAAAAAAGTAATAACACTCTTCAATTAGTGGACCTTTTATAGGGGACCAGGCTTTTGTTTTCCTTTTATTTATTTATTTTTCTCCTCTCAAGAAACAAATAGGAGCCAGGCGGTGGTGATGCACGCCTTTAATCCCAGCACTCAGGAGGCAGAGGCAGGCGGATCTCTGTGAGTTCGAGGCCAGCCTGGGCTACCAAGTGAGTTCCAGGAAAGGCGCAAAGCTACACAGAGAAACCCTGTCTCGAAAAACCAAAAAAAAAAAAAAAAAAGAAACAAATAGGCCGGGCGGTGGTGGCACACGCCTTTAATTCCAGCACTCGGGAGGCAGAGGCAGGCGGATCTCTGTGAGTTCGAGGCCGGCATGGTCTACAAAGGGAGTTCCATGAAAGGCGCAAAGCTACACAGAGAAACCCTGTCTCAAAAAACCAAAAAAAAAAAAAAAAAAGAAGAAGAAGAAGAAGAAGAAGAAAAAGAAGAAAGAAACACATAAACAAGAAAAAGGTTCATTCTTGATCTTCCATTCTTCCATAGAAGACCAATATTGCCTCTCTGCTGTAAAAACTTCTCAATAGATACTATAATTTGAAATCCAGAATCATAGACTATGGTATTTCAAATATACATAATGTGTAAAGAAACCAAACATTATTTAATCTTATATATTTCAAAGAACTGCACCTTAGTCCAACTTTAAACTGTAGCATTATCAGAATTTTCAGTCTTGAAAATAATTCTGTGGTTTTATTTTTCTGTAAAATCTTAAAGGGTAAATAATATCTTGGCATGTTCAGAAATACTTGAGACTGGTTTTAAAATATAATTTCTTAAACATCTTATAGCAGACTTTAAATTTACATTTTCTGTACATATGTTATTATTGAAACCAAATACTGTACATGATGAGCAATCAGAAACTTGTGTTTTTTATCTGATAACAAACTAATTTGAAATTTTCATTTTAGTTAATGTTTTGAAAGTTAATCTGTGAAAACATTAAAATAGAAATTGTTTTATTTTAAATCATCAAGATATCCAGAATACTGATGAAAATTATTAAAATTGATTTAAGGGTAATAAAGAATGTTTAGAACCATTACACATAGTATAGTTATCACACAGTTGAATACGTTGCAAAAATTATTGTTATTTCTGTATAAGGTCATTTCTGAACTGTGGCTTTTCTTGCTGTTTTCCAACTGACAATGACTGTGCTAAGAAGCATCTTTATAAACTGGTGTTAACTAATATGGAGATCATAACTAGATAGGATGTTAAGAACTAAGCCATACAGTTAGTCTGGATTTAAAACAATTTCAAACAATCATTTACTACTTTGCTTTCCTTCAAAGAATATAAACTTCAGGTATACACACCAGTAAGGTCTTATTTAGGGGTAAGAAATATTCCATTGAATTCATAAGCAATAATGTGGGAAAATGTAATGTTTTAAACAGTTTCAATCAATGTCAAATAAAATTTAATTCTGGCTTTCCTGTAGAAAAAAAAAAAAAAAAAACTATTGAATTCAGAACTTCTCCAGCAATGACCAAGAAGAGACCACACTGCTGAAGAAAAAAGAAAACCTCTGTCTTCCCATGGAACTGTTAAGTTAATTAAAACAACAATATCATGTTTTAGTATAGAAATGCTTATGTTGTTAAGAAGAGAAGAAAAGTCATCTAAAAGCAATACCTCCAGGATGGAGGTTAAATGAGAGATACACCTAAAATCACTAGTCCTATACTCAACACATCTCTAACAAGATATCATACCAGTGGCTCTCCATCACTAGTGGCCTATACCTGTGTTCAGTCTGCAGCAGAGTCAGGTTCTGCTAATGAGACCCATTCACAACTGTCTGCCCTCAGTTCAGTGACTGCCTTAGTTCCCAACAGTCAGACCTACCTTGTAAATTCAGGCTCTTTATCAAGACCTCGGGAACTTCTCTAGAAGCCTGACCATGGTGTTAGCTTCAATGACCAACATTGTTAATGAGTATTGGTCGGTGTAGTGTCAACTGTCCTCATCTGCTGAGCACACACCACATATCAGGGACTGTTTCAAAGCACTTTACACATTTCCATTTTGAAATCCTTAAAGCCATCTTAGACTGTTTTCTGCCAGAGACAGCATAATTTGTCGAGTTTTACTGGGATCATGGTGGTAGAAACTACAAGTCCAAGAGTGTGGCATCAGCATCTGAAGTGGGCCTGTGTACTACATCACCCCATGGCAGAATGTACAAGGGCAAAAGTGCAAATAACAGAGAAGAAGGAGCTGAGTGTATCTGGCTATTGGGAGCCCACTCCTATGAAACAGCATTCATAGCCTAGTTACCAAAGTTTCCACCTCTTAGTACATAGCAACTAAATTTGATTTGAATTTCAAGTCATAACACAATCCTACAAAGTAGTTGATAAGCACCTCTTATATGTCAAAGCACTAGAGTACACTAAAGAAGAATAAACTATGGCCCTGAAGAAGTAATATTCTATAGAAACTAAGATCAACATTAAAAACATTCATTTTTACAAAACCAAGACAACTCCAGTCAGGATGAGAGAAAATAGACAATCATATTTTCAGAAAAACAAAACAACAACAATAATATGTAGCATGAATCTTCAAAGTTCTTATTAATAAAATAAACCCAGAGCCAAGTATTGGGGTGAACACTGGAAGATCAGAGAGACTGAACAAGCCACAGCTAACCTCACCTGGCCAACTTCTCAGCTGATCTTGTTTCCTCAGACTGGAAGCCTCTATGTCCTCATATCTGAATGGCTCTCAACTGAACTGTGCTGCTCTAAAGCTTTAAAGCTTAACCAGCTAAATGCTTAACCAGCCAAATGCTTCTAGTTTCTGGTCCTCACACCTTATATACCTTTCTGCTTTCTACCATCACTCCCTAGGATTAAAGGCTCGCTTTCTGAGATTAAAGGAGTGAGTCACCATGCTTGGCTGTATCCTTGAACACATGGATTTCTGCCTCTGGAATGCTAGGATTAAAGGCATGTGCTATCACTGCCTATCCTAAGTATCTAGTGGCTTTTTTGTTCTCTGACCCCAGATAAGTTTATTAGGGTACACAATATTTTGGGGAACACAATACCACCACAATAATACAAGTCCCAGACAGAGATATTAGGATGCCCATTGATGGTAAAATCCCTAGGCAACTGACAGATGTTAAAAATCTGTTAGAAAATAAACTTAATCCAGGCCTTTCAGAATGCCTTATGCACAAAGTTTTGAAATGTATAAGCTCAAACTAAAAAGCAAAGATCTCAAAAAAATGATGTATGAGTCTCAGCTCTGGCAGTATTGGGCCAGGCAATTCATTGTGTGATATTCTATGCACTACAAGATCTTCGTAAGCATCCTTGGCCTGTACAAAAAGATATACTTCTTCCTTCCCTTCCCTGGGATGGCAGGCCAAAATATTTCAAGACTGAGCTAAATGTCCTCTCAAGGGTAAAATTGGACCAATTCATAACTACTGGGGTAAAGCAATAAGAGTACACAACAGAACCAGACTCTTAGAAGGAAAAACATCACAGTTCAGTGTGATAGTACTTGGGAGGGGGAGATAAGGAGGAAAGAGAAGAGGAGGAGGAAGAAGAAGAAAAGGAGGAAGAGGGAAAGAGGGAGATGGAGGAATGAGAGAGGAGAAGGGAAGGAGGAGGAAGGAAGAAGCAAAAAGAAGAGATGGAAGAAAAGAGTATAGCTGTTTTTCAGGTGAGGGGGTTCTCGGCACAATAACTCCAATAAACCAATGGTGATGTGGAATCTGTAAACTCAATTAACATATCAAATAGCAGAATAAACTAAAACAACAATCAGTAAAACTAGACCACATATCAAAAAACTATTCAAAAGTGAGAGAAGTGAAGACAGAAAATACAAAAGGGAAATAAAGCTCTTTCTCATTTGGAGAAGAAAGCCAATGACAAGGGAGAAGAAGGTGGGGGTCAGACTAATGAAGATGCTTTGTGAATCCAAGAAATGGCTAGAGAAAGGAGATTAAGAACTATAACACAGGGTAGAAATTTTTAAATTAAATTGATCCATATATATAAGACCCAGTAAGTATATCAGTAACATTTTTCATTAGAAGAATGAAATAAAGCTGGAGAGATGGTTCAGTAGGTAAAGGCACACAACACCAAGCCTGACAATCTAAGATCAATTCCCCAGGACCCAAATGGTAGAAGGAGAACCAACTCCCATAAATTGTCCACCCTCTGACCTCCACACATGAGCCATAGTACATACATACATATATACATACATACATACATGTGCACACATACATATATACAAAAATAAATTAGAAAATTAAATGAAATATATTAGTTATCTAAATATGTTGTCAGACAATTATTTATTTTCTAATTATTAATTTTATAATGTTGCTTATAAGAAACACATACAAAATGCAAGGATATAGAATAATTAAATGTTGAAAATAGAAAAAGAAGTAAACATTAACTGAAAGAAAGCCATGTTAGGCATACTAATAACAAACTCTATTTTAAGGAAAGAAATATCACTCGAGATAGAGTGATATTCCATAATGATAAAATCATCAGTTCATTAGGAAAGTATGAAGTTCCCAATGCATGTGGATTCCCAACATAATTCCTGGGGCTTGAGAGATGACTCAGTGGTTAAAGGTATTTACTGCACTCTAGCAGAGGACCTCTTACAGAGGTCCAGTTCCAAGCACCCCGGTGGCTCACAGCCATCTGTAACTCTACGTCTAGGGGTCTGGTGCCCTCTTCTTGCCCTTGTGGACTCGTGTGTGCCTGAGGTGCACATAAACTGACAGAGGCAGACAAGTATGTGTATAAAGTTGATAAATGAATAAAATTCTTTAAAAACTTCCAAATATATTTGGCAAAAAATGGAGGAAAATGAGAAGTAAGAAGTCTACTAACATACAACAGACACAAACATCAGTTACCAAAGTTGAACTAAATGGTACGTACACCAAACACTTTCTTTGGAGTTTTGTGAAACATATGCCAGACCACTATGCAAATTTAATATGATTTAAGTCATTCAACTACATTCACTGATCACAGAGTAATTGGACTAGAAACCAACTGCAAACAAAAAATAATCAAATTAATTTAAATGCTTGGAAACTAAGCAATGCACTTCTGTTACCTTGGCAGCACTAAAGGAAATAAATAAAAATAACACTTTCAGTTGAATGCTTTAAAGGATGGCCTGAGAGCTGGGGAGTTCCACGGCAGAAATCATGCTTAGCTTTCAAGAGGTTTTCAGAAACAATTACTTTAAATACACATTTAAGAAAAAAGAAGGTGATGTCTGGCCTATGTTGCCACCAAAGGCCATGCAGATACCCAGGGTCTAGGCTGAAACCTGTGGTCATGTTGTATCCCAAGAGCTGTGCCACCACCAGGATCATGCCGATCTGAGTAGCTATTGAGAGCTGCTGGTAGCAAAAGACCATGGGAGTATACAGCAGGAGACAACTAGTGTTCAGAAGGTCAACCTATCAGAACCAAGGGTTCTGTTGGAGGAAACCATCACCAAGGTGTTATGGAATTACTGCCTTTTGAATGAACTGGCTGTTTGTTGTTGTAAATTTCTTGTGCAATAACAGCTATGATATCTCCCATATACTGTGCATTTCCATATAATGTGTACATGTAGTCTTATGCTTACATCTCAATCTTATGGGCACACATGATTGTGAATAGTCTAAAAGATGGTGTCTTATTTAACTGTACAATTTTTATGGCTAGAAACATACTAAAATATGCTTCGTAACTGGGTCTATTGTTCCATGTGGACTGCAGACATTTAGAGGTCTTGTTCTCCATCTTTAGCCACTGACAAGGCAAAATTGGCCAGACCAAGTGTTCTCACAGAACTTTCACAAAGTGGAATTGCAGGTGCGTGGCCTTGCTCAGAAGAATTACAGTGAACCAGAAGTGATAGTGCAGGTGCCTGGCCTTGGTGTATCTTAGTCCTTCTAGAGATCAACAGCACCTATGCTGCCCTAAGCTTCCTCCACCTGCACCTCCCCACTCTGACTCAAAAAACAATTAACACTTTGTATTTATTTCTACACCAGTTTTTAATGCAAGATTTTAGCTTAAATCTAAAATTTAGATTAATAATAATTAATAATTACTAATAATAATTAATTTAATAATTAATAATTTAGACTAATTATGCATGGGTCCTGAGATTCAGGGGGTTAACAGAAAAAGGTTATTAACTGACTAACCATGTCTGTTACTATTATTATTCACATAAATAGTACACATATTATTTGCCTTTTCCTTAAATCTCTCATTGGTTTAATTTCTTCCCTTGTAACCCTTGCAGCTATCCCTTTAAGAGGTAGCCAGAACTTTTTACAACCTACAGCTGTTGTCAGTCACCAATTAAGCTGACCAAGTCTTTGCCAAGTGTGACTCTTACCAGAATACTTGTCCCTGAGTTTACTTTGTAGTTTTTACTAACAAGTTGTTAATGAATGGGGGAGAACGAAGGATGAAGGACTAAGAGGAAGAACTAAGAAAACACTGAGAGAACAGCAGAAGAGACAGATGAGCTAAGCATGAGAGCAGAAAAGAAGCTATGTAGATAGAGTTAACTTAGAAGAATAAAGTGAATGGCCGAAAGAGCTCAGTGTGCCTAGATTCATTTGATATCCCTCAGATTAGTAACCCAGCCTCTTGTAGTATCTTCCCCAGAACTCTAGGAGAAATCTCCTCAGGGCAGACATCTGAGGGGGATTTGACTAGTGGCTAGCACTGTTACATGGGGCTATGGTGTTGTCCAGGCCTGGGCAGCTGCCAAGAGCCATGACTAGGTCCATGGCCCTACACAGCTAGGGTCTGCTAGATGTCCATGGCTCCTGTAACCACAGAGGGCTTTGGGGATACCTGGGGTGTGGTCAGCCACCTGAGACCATGTTGGTGTCTGAGAGCCATGCTGCCACCAGGGCCATATTGATCTGGGTGGCCTGTGATGTCCAAGCCTGAGTTTCTGCTGATGAAGGCCATGTCTAGCTAGGTCCATGGTCATGCTATAGTTGGGGGTCTGTGTTGATGTTCATGGCAGGTTTTGAAATCTACAGGGCTGTGCTGAGATGGCCCCACCCTTCACTGGCCCTAGGATAGCTGGCCTTGCCCCTCATGGGAAAGCTGCCCCACACACACTTGGGAAAGATGGGTCTGCCCCTCACCACAGGTGTGGGAGACCTGGCCCTAATGACACAGGCCTAGGAGAGCTAGCTCTGCCCCTCACCTGAAAGAGGGCTGGCCCCAGTGGCCCAGACTGACCAGCTCAGTTACCACCCAGGCCCACATCCTGGACCTTGGATTAGCCCAACCTACCATCTACTCCATCTATGACCTGCTAGAGTGAATGAAGAGACTGTTCCTGTGGAATGATAGCCACAAGATCTTCATGATTCAGGGCAACAGCAAGATTTCTAAGAGCAGTTTTGGTGGGGTCCAGTAGTGACAGTCTGCCAGAGGCCAGAGGCCAGAGGCCTTGAACCAGACCAATGACTCATTGCAATGAACATTTGCAAATGGGGCCAATTGGACAAAGGGTGTGTGACACACCACAGCTCTCTATGCCACCAAGATGAATGAAGAGGTGTTGGAGACGCAGGAAAGATGGAGGAGAGAGGTTTCTTTGGGGAAGGACACTGCAAGAGTGAAGGACAGATATGGAGGTACTAGGAGGTAAGTGGATTGGAGTGCAAGATGTGAAATTCTCAAAGAATCAATAAAAAATTGTTATAAAAAATGAAGAAAAAAGGCTAAAGTAACAGTCAAGATTCTAACACAAGACTGTAGCACGAATCTTAAAAGGTCTTATTAATAAAATCAAACCCAGGGCCAGGTATTGGGGTGAATGCTGGAAGATCAGAGAGACAGAACAAACCACAGCTTCCTCACCTCGCCAGTTCCTCAGCTGATCCTGTTTCCTCAGACTGGAAGCCTCTGTGTCCTTATCCAAATGGATCTCAGCTGAACTGCTTCTCAAAAGCCTGAAAGCTTAACCAGCCATTTCCTGGTTTTCACGCCTTATATACCTTTCTGCTTTCTGCCATCACTTCCTGGGATTCCGGGCTCACTTCATGCCTGGCTGTTTCCAGTGTGGTTTTAAACTCACAGAGATGTGGATGGATCTCGGCTTCCAGAAGGCTAGTATTAAAGGTGTGAGTGCCACCATTTTCTGGCCTCTATGTCTGTCTAGTGACTGTTCTGTCCTCTGACCCCAGATAAGTTTATTAGGGTGAACAATATTTTAGGAAACACAATATCACTATACAAGATATTACAAAGAAATTATGTTTTTAAAACCTGGCAAAGGGAAATAGAGATTTTTAAAAAAACTATGGAAGTAATAAATATAAAGTGGACAACAACAACAAAACCAGAAACACTGAAGAGAACAATGAAAAACTGTTTTGTTTCAGGACATCTGATAGGACACAGCCTAATACCTGTTTTGAACACCTATTTTTATATTATCTATGAGCTAAGAGTAGCTTTCACAATTATTTATTTTTAATGTGTCTTTGTGTATATGTCCGTGTTTCCATGTATGTGTACACACATGCATGCATATGTGCACCAAGGCCAGCCAGGACTGTCAGCTCCCTCAGAGCTGGTGTTTGTGAACTGACATAGGTGCAGTAGACTCAAACACCAGTCCTCTTATGGGATACTCAGCACTGTTAAGAACTGTACCATCTCTCCATCTCTGATTTTCATATTTTATAATATTTGGAGAAAAGTAACCAGAAGGAGAGTATTTTGTGACATTCAAGGGCTTAGGAGTTATTTTTGTTCTGCTTGAGATATGTTCTTGCTATTTGGTTAAAGTAATATTTGCTATGTGACCCAGGCTAGCCTTGAATTTGCTCCAATCCTCCTGTCTCAGTCTATCTGGGATTACAGGTGTGCACACCACCATGCTGTTCAAAATTTTTAACCCTTGACACAGAGCAACATCCTTGTACATAGTACACATTTTAAAACTACCTCATGATTAAAAACTTGAAGAATGAAAAATACATGACCCAAAACTCTATAGAATTTGAAACTCATTTTATCTGTTAGGAGTAGTTTGCAGCCCACAATGTCTACAATTTGTTACTATGAAGGAATGCATTGATTCTAAATAAAGGTAGATAATCCTGTTCTATGGTATCAAGACAGAATCAGAAAAAGGAGAAAGGACACATGCAGACAGACATTCAGAGGTACAATGAAAATGCATAGACTATTAATCCCAGCTATGAAAGGGGATGTCAAAGCCTACAGAACAGGAACAACTTTGTGACAATAAACTTGAAATTCTAGAGAAACAAATAAATTTCTTGGTATATATCTTATCAAACTTATCAAGAAAAAAAGTACAGAATCTTACCAAGAAGAAAAAAACCCATCTATTACAGAAAACAAAGTTGTAAGCAAAATTTACAAAGAAAACTCTGAGAGCAGACATCCCAACTAGTGATTTCTTCCACTAGTTAAAGGGAGAAATACCAATAATAAAAAATTTCCTCCAAAGTAGAGAAAAGGTTCATTTTTATTTGTTCTATGAAGCTAAAATAACATTGATTAAAATCTAACAGAAACATCATGGAAAAATTAAAGCCAGATGAACACATGTTACCATCACATTTGGTTATGCTTCACAATTTTAAAATATTAAAAGCTAAAAGATTAGAACCAAGGTCATTTAAGCAATGAACTACACACATTCCCAGGGTAAAGGGCACTATGAAATACCCAGCTCACATCAGAAAAGAGGAAATGAGAAAGTAAGCAAGCGGCTGCTGTGAAGAAGTCAATGGGATGGCAAACACTGAAGAAAAGCATCACAGATACTGAACTAGCATCTGAATAAAACCATAAAGCCACCCAGAATGTCAAAATAGCCTCAACACCACAAGGAAGTGTGACATCTGGAGGTCAATGTGTACAATATGGAAGACAAGGGTTCATATCGAGTCTGTCACTTAAATAATAATCAGAGAGACCCCCAGAGTACGATATTGATCTGAGGGTAGACTAGAATTGCAGCAAGAACACACATTCCTCAATAAAGTCTGTGCATTTTCAAGGAAGTTGAGGAAAAAAAAAATGAGGGGAGATGAACAGGACATGTTTAAATAATAATCCTTGGTTGAAAGAATTAATAATAAGAGTAGAGTCAGTCCAAGATATTCTGGTGGAAACTCCACCTCAACCCCCCTCCCCCACATCTCTCTCTTTAAACTCTGCCTCATTTCCGAAAGCCCACCAATCACAGCTCTTCCCCCAGGGTTGCTCAGGACCACAGAGTATTTAAACTGCCCCCCAGAAAACAGATGTGGTTTTTCAGCCTCTCTTCCCCATCTCCTCTCTGGGAGCTGAAAAATCATCCAGGAGCATTTTACCCATTAAATCTGGTCTTTTTTCTTTATTTGGTTTGATTTGGTCTGATTTGGATTACTGCATTGATGGACAGGCTTAATGTTAGGGTGTTGGTTATTTGGCGGTGCTTTTACCCTGTGAGGAAATGTCATGAAACACGACAGAATCCACTAACAAGAGTTTTACTAAGATAAGGGAGAGAGACAGATGTGCTCAGGCCTGTGGAAAAACATGTGAATAAAGATGGAGCCGGGAATATGGCGCAGGCTTATAAAGGCTGGGCCATGCCTGCGCACACAGGCCCATGTGGCTACTCCAAGCATGCGTGTAGATCACATGGTTGCACTGCACGCTTTATGCAACCACACAAAGCCATGGGGTCCTGGTCATGTGAGATGTTTAGACCCAGAAATGGCTAAGCCAAAGTGCCTAGGTCAGCCGGGCATTCACAACCATGCCCAACAGTCGGGGTGTGTTGTGAGTCCATATCATCCTGAACTCTTGCTTTTTAAAAAAAGAAAACATGGCAGATGAGTGGGTATGGGGCGTCGTTTCTCTCAAAGACTGCTTCCAGCTGAATGGTGGGCGTCAGTTGGCTCTTACGGAAATGGGGAGGGTAGCTTCTGAAGTCCTGGAATGATGGTGGGAGTCCTGGAATGAAGTTCTGCTGTCCCCTTGTTCTGCAGCTGTCCATCCTTCATGCCGTGGCTGGGAACCTTTTGTCGGACAAGATACTGGTGACACAGAAAAAGCTTAGAGAAAAATGAATCATTATTTTATTTTTTGGAGTTGACATTTATCTGAGGTAGATCTGGCCTGTCCAGGTGGAGACATGTTAAAAGGTGCCTGTAAGAGAATTAATGATTATTATGGTGTTTTAGTACTCTGCTTAATTTTTACCTGAGACAAGCTTTATTAGAGGTACCTTTATTTAAGGCACCTGTTTCCTTTATTAGTATAGCATTCAGGAAATGCAGGTGATCAATTGTTGAGTATTTAACAATTACATTTTTCCTTACTGCCTGGATATTTTTGATGGTCCTTTTGCCTCTGGCTCTGTGTGGCCCTAGTTGGGAAAGAAAGGGGTAATACCTTATTCCTCTGGAATTGGTGACAAGGCAGTGGATCTTGGTGTCCTCTGGAGCTTGAGAGTACAAGGCCCTGTTTGTTTCACTGTATATGAAGAGAGATTTTTTTCTGGGATGGAGGTAAGATAAAAGGTTTTAGATGAGACAGGTGGACCCAATGAGGAAAGCTCTCAAGTTTAGCATCTGTAGGAGTCACAAGAATTACCTTGAAGGGTCCCTGCCATTTAGGGTGAAGGGGTGAAGGGCAATGGTCTGGAGGAAAGAGAAAAACCTGATCCCAAATGTGGATTGGAGGTGGACAAGGATTGTCACAGGGCTGAGGTAATGAACAGTCTGCATAGCTCCATAGGATAGACCTTAGGTGACATAAAAGGGGAGTTAACAGGCTATCTGGAACAGTGGGAGGTTTGGATAAAAGACCTGGTGTTAGAACTGGCCTTCCATACATTAGTTCAAATGGAGAAATTGAAAGAGGCTTTTTTAGGAAGAGCCCTGAGCCTGAGAATAGCTAGAGGCAATAATCTTACCCAGTCAAGGTGAAGTTCCTGTGACATCTTAGTAAGAATAGTTTTTAAAGACAGGTTGGTACACTCCACCTTTCCTGAGGATTGGGGATGGTATGGGATATGAAAATGCCAAGGAATGTTAAGAGCCTTAGCTAGTGTCTGAAAAATCTGAGAAGTGAACTCTGGGCCATTGTCAGCCTGAAGAGAAGCAGGAACCCCAAAATGAGGAACAATTTCTCAGAGAAGGAGGTCTGCAAGTGCCTGAGCCCGCTTATTAGAAACAGGATATGCCTCTACCCAATTTGAAAATGAGTCCACCATCACGAGGAGATATTTAACTTTCCTGATGGTGGGCATATGGGTAAAATCAAGCTGCCAGTCAGTCCCTGGAAGGGAACCTCTGGCCTAGTGGGTGGGAAAAGGCTAACTCCTGTACTTGGTATTGGGGTCTACTTTTTGGCAAATCTCACAAGAGGCAGTAATAGTTCTTAAGAACTGTAAGTCCTCAGAGGTGGACTGCAGGTGAGCTTTTACGAACTGAAACAGAGAAAGATTATTAGGATGAAAGAGCTGGTGTAGATAGGAAAGAATTTGCCTAGTGTCAGGAGTTCCCTGTGAGAGTGTAAACTGTACTGTATGGATTCCCTGTGGTGGGTGAGGTGAGACTTGGCCCTGGACCGCCACTGTCCTGGCTGCCTGGTCAGCCCGGTTGTTTCCCCTAGAGATGATAGAGCTCTTGGTCTGATGAGACCAGCAGTGGACAATTCCTATAGCCTTGGGGAGGTGGGAAGCCTCCAGCATGGCCATTATTTGGCCTGAGTTAGATATGGATCCCCCTTTTGCTGTGAGAAGGCCACACTCCCTCCAAATAGCAGCATGGGACAGGAGGATATGAAAAGCATATTTGGAGTCTGTGTAAACATTTAGGGATTGTCCCTGTGCCAATTGGAAGGCACAGGTGAGAGCTATCAGCTCAGCCTGTTGGCTAGTGGTGTGTGTGGGTAATGCCTGTGCCTCTATTGTCTCAGTATCTGACACTATGGCATAACCCACTTTACGGGTCCCTTCATATAAAAAGGAGCTGCCATCTGTGTACCAGGTATAAGTAGCCTGATGCAATGTGCCCTCCTGTATGTGTGAAGGGTGAGGTAACAGTTCCTCTAAGGTTTCAGTGCAGGAATGAGAATAGTCAGCATTAGGATAAGGGAGGAGGCTTGAAATATTAAGAGGTGGACAGGTCCAGAAAGTAAGTGTGGCATCCTCTAGTAATGCCACCTGGAGAGAAAGAACCCGGGAAGGAGGTAAAGTTTGTAAGCCTTTGTAAGTTAAGAGATGGGACAGGTTATGGTGAGAGAAGACAGTAATAGGTGACCCAAAGCTTAGCTTCTTTGATTCCCAAATAAGGAGCTCTGCAGCTGCTAAGGCATGGATGCAAGGTGCCCAGCCCTGACTAGTAAGGTCTAGCTTCTTTGACTAATAGGCTACAGGTGCAAAAGAGGGTCCCAGCTGATGCCCTAGAGTTCCCAGGGCAAATCCCTCCTTCTCTGCTACATAGAGGGAGAAGGGACGGGTTAAGTCTGGGAGATGGATCACTGGAGCCTGAAGAAGAGCCTGCTGGAACCTTTGGAAAGGTTTAGTGACAGGATGAAGGAGGGGCTTGTGCGGCGAGCCCTGAGCTGCCTCATATAAGGGACAAGCAAGGAGAGAAAAAGATGGACCCAAGACTGTAGGAAGCCAGCTATTCCTAGGAAAGACAGAATCTCCTGTTTAGTATAAGGGACTGTAAGAGACTGGATTAGGCGCTTTCTGTCTACAGTAATAGCCTTGTGGGTTGGAGTAATGGATAGACCCAAATAGGTGACCTGGAAAGTGGACAGCTGAACTTTATGCAGAGATACCCTGCAACCTCAGCTGGATAAGAAATTTAGGAGAGCAGAGGTGTTAGTTTGGCTAACCTGTAAGGACGGGCTACAAAGTAAAATATCATCTACATACTGTATTAGTTTAGAGCCGGAGGAGACAGAGAAAGCAGGTCAGAGGCCAGGGCCTGACCAAATAGGTGTGGGCTGTCCCTGAATCCATGTGGCAGAACAGTCCAGGTCAGCTGTGTGGACCGGTGAGTGTCAGGGTCAGTCCAGGTGAAAGCAAAGATATTTTGAGACTGAGCACTGAGAGGAATAGAAAATAAGGCATCTTTGAGATCTAGAACTGAGAAGTGAGAGGTTCCTGAAGGGATAGTGGACAGGAGAGAATAAGGGTTAGTATAGAGCTAATGAGCTGGAGATCTTGAACCAGGCGGTCGGTTCCCTTAGGCTTTTTAACTGCAAGTATGGGGGTATTAAAAGGTGAAGAGGTTAGGCAGAGCAGCTTTTTCCTGAGAAGGTCAGAAATGATAGGCTTAAGTCCTCTTAGGCTCTGGAGTGAGAGAGGGTACCGAGCTTGGGTGATATATCTGGCAGGATCTTGTAGCTGGATAATAATAGGCTGATGGTGTCTAGCAATAGAAGGGTTTTGGGTATCCCAGACTTTTGGGTCTACCTGAGAGGCTGGCAAGGGAAAAGAATTGTTAGAGTCAGTAAAGTGAGTGGCTAGGAGAAGGAGGAGAGGAGCTGCTGGTGCATCTGGGGTGAAGCGAATGTGGGGAGCGAAAGAAATAGACGCTCCTACCTTAGTTAGAAGGTCCCTTCCCATTAAAGGCACAGGGCAGGTTGGCACCACTAAGAATGTGTGTGTGAGAGGGATGCCTCTGAAAATGCAATTAAGTGGTGGTGTCTGATGAGGTAAATAAGGCTGTCCCCCAACCCCGACAATAGGGAGACGAGCAGGAGAGGTAGGCCCCCAGAACTCTCTCAGGACAAAGTAAGTAACTCCAGTGTCCAAAAAGGAATGAGATGGGGCGCCCATTTACTTTTATTACTACCCTTGGTTCCCTGCGTGAGATGGGAGTGGCCAGGGCGGGAACCGGGCAGCGTCAGTCATCGCTGTCGGCCAAGCCTAGAAAGTCGGCAGGAGGGTGGTCTTCATCTGCCGCTCCTATGTCACTTGGGGCATTAGGACAGTCAGCTGACCAGTGACCCTTTTGGCAACATTTTGGACAAGGCCCTATCGGTGCCCTTCGTGGGCCGGTGATGCAAGCCTGGCCCTATGGCCTTCTTTCCCACACTTGAAACAGGGACCAAACGGCTTTTGGAGAGCCGGTCAGATAGTGTTTGCCAGCATCTGGCAGTTCCTTTTCTGGGCCTTTATCTCTCCCAGGGTACACCTTAAATGCTATCACCAGCACATCTGCCTGTGGGGTCAGAGGGCCGTTCTCTAAACATTTAAGTTTATCCCTAATGTCGGGGAAGCTCTGTGAGACAAAGTGGGTCATTAGGAGCTGCCTGCCCTCAGGGCTCTCCGGATCTAAGCTGGTGAACTGAAGTAGAGCCTCGGTGAGCCGCTCTAAGAACTGAGACAGATTTTTGTCCTTATCTTGAATTATTATTTTTAGTTTTTTATAGTTTACTGGTTTTAGGGCAGCCTTATGGAGGCCTGTCAGGAGACAGGTAATAAACCTATCTCTGGCTAGACAGCCACCCTGGGTGTTATAGTCCCAGTGTGTGTGGTTCTTGGTCAGGAACCGCCTCGGCTCCTGGAGGATGTGAGGGGGTTAGTCTGGTGAACCTCATCTGTATGAGTTCTAGCCTGCTCCCATACCCGCCTGCACTTCTCAGGAAGTAAATTATTAGACTGTATCATGTATATATCATGAAAGGTGAGACTATAAGATTGAGTTATATATTGAAACTGTTTAGTAAAGGAAGCAGAAATAGAAGTATAAGAACCCAGCTTAGTTTCTATCTGAGAGAGTTCTGTGAGAGAGACTGGAACATGGACCTTAATCAGTCCATCCACACCAGCCACCTCTCACAAAGGGAGAACAGTGGAAGGGTTTGGATGGCTGGAATCAGGCAATTTAGCAGTTTGAGAATGAGTAGCAGGAGGAATGAAGGTTGGAGCCAGGGCAGGGTCTTTGGAAATGGCCACTGCCGAGGAAGAACCGACTTTAGTGGAAGAGGAATCTGGAAGGGGAGCTGAAGAAACAGTTGCCCTAGGAGTAGGGGTGGGAGCCGGAGGTCGGATAGGTGGAGGTTCATTAGCAGGATCTAGAGTCTGAGATTCCGGAGTCAGAGAATCCTCCGGTTTAGGCATAGCTAGGAGCATATGAGCAGGAGAGAAGGAATCCAGAAGAGACGGTTTAGCACTCAGAAAGAAAAAAGCTATGATGTAGGGCAACTCTTCCTTCCATTTGCCTGCTCGCTGGCAGAAATTAGATAACTCCCGTAAAATATAGGGATCTAAGGAGCTGCTTGGCAGCCATTTTTTGTTATTTTTCTAAAGTATATTTGGGCCATCTCTTAGTACAGAGGCCGATAAGCTTAGGAATCTTTAAGTAAGGCATGAAGCTGAGAGGTTTTAAAGCCTCAAGAAGACAGCCTAAGGGAGAGGTAGGACTGATGGGGTTGGAAGTCTTATTTCCCATGTCTGCAACAGAGAGGCAGAAAAAAAAAAAGATCCGGAGCCAAGGCCTCAGGCATCCCCAAGGTCAAAGATGGATACAGGGCACAGGCTGCTAAATGGCTTGTCAGCCAAAAAGCAGCCCCCCTCCCCACCCCGCTGCATGAAGCAAGGATTCCCTGGGAATCTGGAACAGCGTCTACCGCTTCGTCAAGCCGGAAAAATGTGTTGCTCTCACACAGCCCCAGGTGCACCCAACAGTGGTGGTCCAACCGTGAGAAATATCTCAAACTGCAGACGTGGGAGATGGCTAGAAATTTAGGCCTGCAATAAGAGCCAACTGTAGCCAATAAAGACCGTCATCAGGGGTTCCCCCAGTTTCGAGAATACTCAGTGAGATGCTGGATGCTCAATGGTCGTTCTCACAGATCCAGGAAACTGTTTATGCAGGCCAAAAAGTAGGAGCTCACCAATTGAAGCAGTGGTGTTGCATGCAAATTTGTGCGGCCAGGCGAATGGACAGTGGTCTGTCGCAGATGGAGCAGAGTCCCTGGTTTACAAGTTTACAGGCACAGAGCGCCCAGAAGTGCCCGTTGAGTCACAGCACCAGATGTTGGTTATTTGGTGGCGCTCTTACCCTGTGAGGAAATGTCATGAAACACGACAGAATCCACTAACAAGAGTTTTATTAAGATAAGGGAGAGAGACAGATGTACTCAGGCCTGTGGAAAACACATGAATAAAAGATGGAGCCAGGAATATGGTGCAGGCTTATAAAGGCTGGGCCGCACCTATACACACAGGCCCATATGGCTACTCCACACATTCACATAGATCACATGGTTGCGCTGCATGCTTTACACAACCATGCAAAACCATGGGGTCCTGGTCACGTGAGATGTTTAGACCCGGAAATGGCTAGGCCGAAGTGCCTAGGTCCACCAGGCATTCACAACCATGCCCAACCGTGGGGGCATGTTGTGAATCCATACCATGGGGTACAGAGGCTTTTCATCTGGAGGTTCCCCCAAGGGGCTGGTTCCCCCTCCTGGCCCTGGCCACACGGTGAGAAAACACCCTTCTCCCCAGCACTCGCTCTCTGCCAGACTAGACTGGCTTTTAGCTTGGTAAGTTGTCCTTTCCAAGTCATTGCTTTTAGGGGTCCAGGACCCCTCTCGATTTCAGGGTGCCCATGACCAGAGCAAAAACCTGCCTTGGTCCCGTGGGGCCCCTTCTTTAGAAGATGTTCTGTTCAAGGGAATATCCCACACCACCCCCCTTTTGTTGACTCAAAGCCTGCCACAGTGGACCCATTTCATTAGGCTTCAGGTCCCAGCATAGACTTGTGAAATGTGCACCTGCAATTTGAAGCCAGATCCCCAAATACCCTTGGGGTGTCTTTTACAAAATTTATTCATATTGGAGCTATCTGATACCATCTGTCCAGAACACCTGATTTCTCTAAGCACTAAGGCCTGGCCACAATATGCTCTTGATAACCAATCAAGATGGCCACCAGAGGGAACCTTTAATTTTCCATCCTGCGAGATCTTGAAAATTTTTGCCGGTGTAGAGATAAGTGGACAGGACTGCTCTACGTCCATGGTTTTTCAGTTCTGTGTTCCCACCCTCACTACCAGTGACCAGTGTCCCATGACACCATTCATGTTCGCTAGCTAGGATCACAGCACCTCCAGATTCCCACCTATCTGGGAACTGAGAGCCTGAAAATTCTGCTCTGGCCATGTTGGCCCCTCACCCACTGCCCCCAACCCTGCCTACCCATCTCCTTCCTACATTCCTCACATTCCTCCTGCTATCCACCCCTCCCTCCATCTTTTGACTCCAGGACAAAGGTTGAAGACCAAATTCCTGCTCCTTACCTGCCTTCCTGTGCTCCCTTCCCTCCCACTGCCCCCCCACATCCTCCAATGCCACAACCTTCTGGCCTAACCCCTCTGCTTCCTCCCTAATCTCCTCATACCCGGTCTTGCCAGCCTCCTGTCCTTCTCTACCCTCTCTAAGAGGTGGCTGGAGCCTGTGGAATTGTTTGAGTCCATGCCCTCTTCTCTCTTCAGGACCTCTCACAAATAGAAAAGCAATTGGACTCCTCTGCAAATCCTTCTGTTTATATCAAGGAGTTTTGTTATGTGTCCCAAGTCTGACTCGGCATGACTTCTATGTCATCCAGGCCTCCACTCTCATGCCCAAGGAGTGAGGATGAGTTCAAGCAGCAGCTAGAAAGTGTGCAGACCAGACCCACCTACAATACAGTCCCTGAGGGTGACATGGCAGTGCCAGGTACAGAGCCCTCCTGGGACTACAAGCCAGATCAAAATGGCCAGCAGAGGAGAGACCTCATGGTTCGCTGCCTCCTCCAAGGTAAGGAAATGGTCTCAGACAAAGTTGTTGATTTTGATAAGCTGCAAGAAATTACAAAACAAGCTAATGAAAATCCAGCCATTTTTCTAAATTGATTATAAGAGTTCAGCATACTCAACTTGACCCAGCCTCCCCAGCAGAAGCCACGGTCTCGGACACCCATTTCTCAGTCAGGAAGGTTGAGGCGGGTCCCCAAACCCCACACAGAAATTGGTGAAAACGGCTTTTAAAGCTTGGATGCCTGAGAAGAGGCAGCCGAGTCTTCAGGACAGGCTAGGCTGCAACGGAAGGCCGTGCTCCAGGCCCAAGGCACTGCAGCTGCCCCGAGGCCACCAGGGCCTCCACAGGGAAAACAAGAAAAGTCGACCACCGACCATGAGGTCCCATCCTGCCAGAGCTCAGCCCAAGTCAACTTGTTATGCCCAGATCACGGGGAACCCCCAAAAGACCACCATAGAGACCAACTCACATACGTAAAAGCAAAGAGCCTTTCATTTCAAGGTTGGAGCTTGGGCTTTCTGTCCAACACACCTGTGAGAGCAGAGAGCCCAGAGCTCCCGCAGGGTGGGGTTTTATCATTAGCAGAGGTTAGAGTATAGGGAATGTTTGGAATGTCAGGTATCTCCTCTTAGATGCAGGCCCCACTGGGTGGGGTCAGCTTATGGCTTTTCCTGGGTCCAGTTGTTGCCTCCCAGAAGCTGTGTCTGGGCCTCTAAGCCTGTCATGGCAGCTGTGTGATCAAGCTGTTTTGGGGCCTTCCACAATCTCCACCAGAAGCCTGCTTCAAATGTGGCCAGGAGGGCCACTGGTCACAGTATTGCCCTGACACTTGGCTTCCGATGAGGCCATGCCCCATCTGCCTGCAGTCTGGACACTAGAAATCTGAATGCCCCCATGTGGGCTTGTCCTCCATGCCATGACAAAGAGGTTCAGCCTCACTGACACCAGCATCTGAGACTTCTCCAGCCTTCAAACTCCTCAGCCTGGCAGAGGACTGATTTGGCCTAGACTTGGTGACTCCCATTGCCCTCTCTAAGCTTAGTGTGATTCTGCAGGTAGTGAGTAAGTCCATTGACTTTCTACTGGACATGGGAGCTACCTATTCTGTTTTATCATCTCACTAGGGTCCCACAGTTCCCTTCACAATTCCTGACATGTGGGTGGGTGGGATCCCCTCCTTCTTACTTAAGATCCCATCACTTCCCTGCATTCTAGTGGGGTGATTCTTCTTACACTCCTTCCTAGCATACCTGTTTGCCCTGTACCTCTACTTGGTTGTGATATTCTCAGCTGCCTTGGGGCCACACTCACCTTGGCCTCCATGTTCTCTCCTTTGTCCCATTTTCTTCTCCCCTTAATAGCCTCACAGGTTCCTACCCCAGACTGTCCTGTCCCTACCCTCCCTTACCAGTGAATCCCTGAGTATGGGATACTTCTCCTCCAGTGGTGGCTACTCACCACTAGCCAGTTCTAATTCACCTTAAAGACCCTTCTTCCTTCCCTTCCAGACCCCAGTTTCCTATTTTGAAACCCATTTCTGAGTCATTCTTTTCTCCCCCTCTTTGGGCCCTCATGAGTCCAAGTCTTTCACTTACTGTTTCTAGAAAACCCCAAATTACTTTGGCCTCCAGCCCTGCTCTGAACCCTGCAACTCTCCTTCCTGTCCCTTCCTCCTCTGATACCTCCTCTCATTCCTGCCCAGAAGCTGTGGAGGCCTTATGCTCACCCCAGCCTGGTCTCCTAGACCAACCTGTCACAAACCCCCAACTCACCCTGTTTGTTGATGGATGCTCTCTTATAGACAGATCAGGAAACTGCTAGGCGGTGTTTGCAATGGTCGCTTCCACTAAAACAGTTGAAGTGACCCACCTGCCAATGGGGACCTCTTCACAAAAGGCCAAATTAATCGCCTTGACTAGAGCACTCCAGATAGCCAAGGGTCAACAGGCTAATGTCTATACTGACCCTAAATATACCTTTTTAATAGTCCATAACCACTTGGTCCTATGGAGGGAAAGGGGTTTCCTCACTACCATGGGCATTCCCATAGTTAACAGACTCCTTATAACCAAGCTCTTGGAGGCCCTACAGCTCTCTGCAGAAGTTGCCATAATTCACTGCTGCAGACACCAGTCCTCCAAGGACCCAGTGGCCTTTGGCAATGCCAAGGCTGACTCAGTAGCCTGGGGATTGGCCTCCAGCTCCTCTGGATCAACAGAACATATTTTGTTTTTGACCCCTTCCTATCAGCCCTGTTATCAACCAGAGGAGAGGGATGAACTCCTGAATAAAAGGGGCCATGCAGACAAAGGATGTATGGGTTTACTTAAATAACCACCTCATCCCCCTTCAGGACCAGGCACTGTCCATCATTTCAGACATCCACCAGACCTTACACATAGGCCCCAAAGCTTTGTTCCATTTCTTAGAGCCCCTCTTTGATCTCACCCATCTTTGAGTTCATATTTCATTTCACAGGTTCACTCCTTCTGCCAGACATGTGCCAAGGCCAACCCTCAAGAGGTCCTCCAGACACTGGCCTCTGCACCAGTTTCAAGGACACCAAATGGGCAAGGATTGGCAGGTTGATTTCACTCACATGCCCACACAACATTCCATTATCTCCTAACTCTTGGTGACGCTTTTACAGAATGGATAGAAGCCTTTCCCACCTCCAGGGAAACATAGATATGGTGGCTCAACTATTTCTGGATGACATCATCTCTAGATTTGGCCTGCCACAGACCATACAAATGGACAATGGGCCAGTCTTCACTTCCAGGGTCATGGAGCTTGTGTCAAAAGCTCTCAACATTTCCTGGAAGGTACATATCCCCTGCTATCCACAATCCTTGGGAAAGGTCGAGAGGACCAATGGACCATCAAACAACAGCTTACCAAACTGTCTATTGAACTCAGGTTATCTTGGTTCTCCCTTCTCCCTATTGCCTTTACTGCCTCCAGGCTACCTCACAGTCTCCTACAGGCCTGAGCCCTTTTGAGCTTATTTATGGAAGGCCCAAACTCCTCCATTGGCCAGGTACCTCCCCTACCTCTCCCTTCTGAGGTCCCTTCTCTGTTCATATGCTGACAGCTATCTTCCTGTCCCCACACCAATGGATCCAACTGCCCCTGAGCCTGCCCCATGCTCCCTGGAAAACTGAGTACTACTCAAACAGCTAGCTCCCAAGTCTCTCAAGTCCTGAAGGATAGGACCCTACAATGTGATCCTCACCACCCCCTTAGTTGTCAAGCTCCTGGGACATCCATGCTGGTACCATCTCTCCAGGCTCAAGCAGGCACCTATTCTGGATACTTGGTCTGGCCAATAGGTGGGACCTTCTACCCTCCAGTTTTCCAAGATGTCCCAATGAAGGGTCTATCTGCTCTTCTGCTTATACATTCATCTCTTGTCAGTACAACTGGGGCAGGTATTAATGATCTATTTTTTTTCCTAGCAATTTGCCTTTTCTGCTTCATCAAGAAACAAATGCCTGATGTCTCCAGGATGACAGTTAACTGGGTGCTTCTCCACCCATACCTCCTGTTGAGTGTGAGCCCACTGACTCCCAACTCCCCCTCCCCATGTCATCCCATGCCCATAGGAAGCAGCCAGACATGAACTGGCATTCATATACCCAAAGAGTCTGGAATGTTCTGGTGAAAGCTCCACCTCAACTCCCCTCCCCCATCTCTCTCTCTCCAAATCCTGCCTCATTTCAGAAAGCCCACCAAACATGGCTTCTCCCCCAGAGATGCTCAAGACTACTTCCAAAGGGTATTTAAACTGCTTCCAGAAAACAGACATGTGGTTTTTTGGTCTCTCTTCCCTAACTTTTCTCTGGGGGCCAGAAAATCATTCAGGAGTGTTTTACCCATTAAACCTGGGCTTTTTTCTTAATTTAGTTTGATTTGGTTTGCTTTGGATTAGTGCATTGGCAGAGAGGCCTTATACCAGGGTACAGAGGCCTTTCACAAGGTTGGATGATAGTTTCTATGCAAGTGTGTGTGTGTGTGTGTGTGTGTGTGTGTGTGTGTGTGTGTGTGTAGATGCAGGCTTTCTTTTTTTATTTCATTTTATTTATTTATTTATTTATTTATTTATTTATTTATTTATTTATTTATTCTTTTATCAGCTTGATACAGTACAAATTCTTATCCTAATAGTGAAATGTTTCACTGAGGCTTGCCCATTGATTAAAACCAAAACTTATTATAAGCCACAGTCATCCTAGGGTCCCCCCCTGCTATGTAGCCTCCCTGGTTCTGTGGGTTGCAGTCTGATTGTTCTTTGCTTTATATCTAGTATGCAATTATGAGTGAGTACATACCATGTTTGTTCTTCTGGGTTTGGGTTACCTCACTCAGGATGATATTTTCTAGTGCCATCCATTTGCCTGCAAATTTCATGCGGTCATTGTTTTTCTCTGTTGAGTAGTACTCCATTGTGTTTATGTACCACATTTTCTTAATCCATTCTTCAGTTGAAGGCCATCTAGGTTATTTCCAGATTCTGGCTATTACAAATAATGCTGCTATGAACATAGTTGAGCATGTATCTTTGTGGTATGATTGAGCATTCCTTGGGTATATGCCCAAGAGAAGCGGTATGGCTGGGTCTTGAGGTAGATCAATTCCCATTTTTCTGAGAAACAGCCCTAATGATTTCCACAGTGGTTGTACAAGTTTGCATTCCCACTAACAGTGGAGGAGTGTTCCCTTTGCTCCGCATCCTCTCCAACATAGATTGTCACTAGTGTTTTTGATCATGGCCATTCTGACAGGTGTAAGGTGGTATCTCAGAGTTGTTTTGATTTGCATTTCTCTGATGACTAAGGATGTTGAGCATTTCTTTAAATGTCTTTCAACCATTTGAGATTCTTCTGAGAATTCTGTTTAGCTCTTTAGCCCATTTTTTAATTGGATTGTTCAGTATTTTGATATCTAGTTTCTTGAGTTCTTTATATACTTTAAAGATCAGTCCTCTGTCAGATGTGGGGTTGGTGAAGGTCTTTTCCCATTCTGTAGGCTGTCTTTTTGTCTTATTGACCATGTCTTTTGCCCTACAAAAGCTTCTCAGTTTCAAGAGGTCCCATTTATTAATTGTTCTCGGTGTCTGTGCTACTGGTGTTATATTTAGGAAGTGATCTCCATAGCAGGCTTTCTTTTGGGTCACCAATCAGCTCCCAAATCATGACACAGAGTCTTATTATGAATTATAAATGTTCAGCCTTAGCTTAGACTCGTGTCTTGATAGCTCTTATAACTTAATTTAACCTGTTTCTCTTCATCTACATTTTGCCTTGGGGCTTTTTACCTTTCTTTCATTCTGTATGTCCTATTTTCACTGCTTCCTCCACATCTGCTGGCTGGCTGGTGGCTGGCTGACTAGCTAACCCCAGGTGTCTCCCTCTCTTTCTGTCTTGTTCTCTCCTCTTCTCTCCTCTCCTCTCAAGCCTAGAATCCTCCTCCTACTTATTCTCTCTGGCTGCCAGCCCTGCCTATCCCTCTACTGCCTAGCTATTGGCCATTCAGCTTTTTATTAGACCAATCATGTGACTTAGGTAGGCAAAGCAACATACCTTACATCATCAAACAAATGCAGCATAAACAAATGTAACACATCTTTGCCTAGTTAAAGTAATATTTCACAACAAACTACCAGTCAATTATACATAAGAACCTTCCCTTTTTAACTTTTTCATTTTATTAATTTATGGGGAGGAAAGGGAGAAAGATAGGCTATATGCTATAGCCCTGTCTGACATAAAAACCAAATCATTATACAGACTAGTTTGTCCTTAAATTTCTGGTGATTTAGTCTTATGTTAGGGTTAGGATTAACCACTTTTTTTATTTTGACTATTACAATTCTTTCAAATATGTTGACACTAGGTGACATCATCTCTGAAAATTAAAAAATAATTAAATAGAACCAACAATATGTG
Source organism: Peromyscus maniculatus bairdii (assembly GCF_049852395.1). Lineage (NCBI taxonomy): Eukaryota > Metazoa > Chordata > Mammalia > Rodentia > Cricetidae > Peromyscus > Peromyscus maniculatus. Next base: position 37,894,381 of record NC_134853.1, on the reverse strand, counting down.
CTTTTACAACAGTCATTCAAGATAAAAGAATTAAAATTTTCATGACACTAAATTTCACAATAATTCTTGGTTATTGACAACAAAAGCACAAAACAAACTAGACTGAAATGTTAAATTGGATTTCACCAAATTAAGAAAAACTTTTAAGTATCAAAGCACACTATCAAGGAAGTAAGAGAAGACCCAGGAAAGGTGGGGGGACATTTACAAACCATATGCCTGATAGATGAATTCTGGGCTAGTGAGATGGCTCAGTGGGTAGTGCTTACACACGACTGTGAGCACCCGAGTTTATAAAAGCAGGCTGAAGTAGTGCACCTCTGCAGTTCCAGGGTTTCTACAGCAAGATGGAAGGCAGGGAGAGCAGCAGGCTTCACCTCTGCAGTTCCAGGGTTTCTACAGCAAGATGCAAGGCAGGGAGAGCAGCAGGCTTCACCTCTGCAGTTCCAGGGTTTCTACAGCAAGATGGAAGGCAGGGAGAGCAGCAGGCTTCCCAAGGGCTTTCAGGCCAGCTAGCTTGGCATGCATACACAGTGGTGAACAGCGACAACAAAAAGAGACAGGACCACTCCAACAAACACCTGAGATTGTCCTCTGAGTGCCACAAGAGCCATAGCACACATGAGGCTGCAATCATGAGAGAGAGGGAGAGAGAGAGAGAATATTCTCAAAAATGAAGTGGGCAAAACCCCACACTCAGAAGGATGAGATACATAAAAGTGATACCAGAGAAATTGCAATCCCTTCTTGGGGTTCTCAGTCTAATAAAATGAATTAGAAAGGACTCAAATGGAAGCTCAAGGATGGTTATTTTATTTCAGAGTTAAAACTCCAAAGCAGGCAACTGTAAATCTCAGCAGCTGCCTAGAGGAGGAAGAGAGAAAGCATGCTGCTTGGGTTAAGACTGCATGGTGGTTAGCCACAGGGTGGTTAAGCAGCCTGCTGGCAGGGAGAGCAGCTTTAGAGAATGGATAAGGAAGACCAAAGTACCAGGGAGGGGGGGGGATCCTACTGAGACTAGCACCTGAAAGGGACAGAAAAGAAGAAAAGGAAACAGTATGCTTGAGTAGGGACTCAGAAAGGTGAGCAGACACAACAGAACAGAACTTCATAGCTCCTGTAGAGACTGCCTTAGCGCACTTCTGGGAAGGAAAAATACATTGACTCATTAAAGGACTAATTATTCTTCCTATCTCTTTAGCATAGTGTAAGGTAAACTCTCCATCCTGAGGAGTAGTCCCTTGGCCAGATGACAGACTTGCACAATTGGATTAACTCTGGAGGGAGTAGACAAAGACATGTGTCTGCACAGAGGTGGCTTCCATTCTCTTGACTGGGAAGTAAGGCACTGATGCCCCTTAAAGGAGATGGGCTAGAGGTTAAATCCATCCCTGCTACATGCAAGGTCTGGTTTCAACAAAACAAACAAAAAAGCACTTCAACAGTCACTCTTCCAAAGACAGGCCAATAGTCAATAAGCACATAAAAAGATGATATTTAATACCACTAATCCTCAGAGGTGCAAATCAAAACACTTCACTCTATTTATACCATAGCTATTATCAGAAAATAATTTAAATAACAAGTGTCACTTAAGAAGTGTTACTGACACAAATATGAAATAATGCAGTCTCTATGGAAAATACCTTGGGGTTCCACTAAATGTTAAGCATACAATATATAGTTACTTAATGAAGATAGTGAGGTGTCCTCTTAATATGTCTAGACATGGACCCCACACAAACAGCTCACAAGACCAAGTAACTTCCTTTAACTGTTAGAACTCTCATTCCCTCTAAGAATTCACCTATTGTGCCACTGTCTTTCTTGAAATATATTTTCTTTATTAAATCTTTTCTAACTGTTCTGGTCTAAAAAATGGTGTGTGTGTGCGTGTGCGTGTGCGTGTTTTCACATGAGTAAGTCAGAAGACAGCTGCACCTGCTTTTTGAGACAGGGTTCCACACTGGTCTGGAGTTCATTGATTCAGCTAACTGGCTAATGAGACTCAGAGATCTACATGCCTCCATCTCCTCAGTGCTTGGATTACACACCACACATCAGCATGCCCAACTTTTGTACTTGGGTCCTAAGAATCAAATTCTGGTCCTCATGGTTTTGTGGTAAGCAATTTATCAAGTGATCTATCTCCTTGCCTCAATTTTTCTCCCCCCCCCCCCCCCCGCTTTTCTTCTGTCTTACTTTTCTATTGTTTTAACAAAACACCATGACAAAGGCAAAGCACTTAATTTGAGGTTCACAGTTCCATAGGGTTAAAAGCCATGACTTGTCATGGTGGGGAGCATTGGCAATAGGCAGGCATGGCATAACACTGGAGAGGAGCTGAGAGTTCACATCTCCAACCACAAGCATGAGGTAGAGAGAGCTAACTGGGATTAGTGTGGGCTTTGGAAACTTCAAAGTCCACCCCCCACAGCATACCTCCTCCAACAAGTTTACACACCTCCTATAGCATACCTCCTCCAAGTTAACACACCTCCTAATCCTTCCCAAACAGTTCCACCAATTGAGAACTAAGCATTCAAATATGTGAATATATGGGGGCCATTCTCATTTAAACCACCACACCGCCCTCCCCTCTCCCCCCAATACTGTAGACTGCACCATGTGCTAGACAAGCGGTCTACCACTGAGTTATATTCTCGATCCTCTGCTAAATACTTTTACCCCCATGCCATCATCTTGTCATCAGAGTTCCAGGAATAGTATTAACTTAAGAATTAAAGGCAGAGATGCATGCCTGTATGGCAATATTCACACATAATACTCAGTTACTAAAAGGCTAAAACAGGTACTCAAGCTGGGATGGAGCTTGGAGTAAGGAACTGAAGCCAAAGCCTGCTTACTGGCTTGCTCCTGCTTTCTGATATTATCGGGAACCACCCACTCAGAGGTGGCACGTCTGTGGGATGGGCCACCCACAACAATCATTAAGAAAATACCACACAGGCTTTCCCACAAGCTCAGTTGGTAGGGACATTTCCTCACCTAAGGCACTTCTTCCCCAATGTCTCTTAGCCTGTGTCAAGCTCACATAAAAACTAGCCAACACAGGATGAGAAAAAACACCACGCACCACCGCAAAGTAAAGTAAATTAGACACAAAGGACAACAGGTTCATTCTATTTTTTTGAGCTAAGCATAGTAGACAAATATATTCAAACAAAAAGTAGAAAAGGAGCTGGGGCTGAGCATGTGTTCAGGGTTTGGGGGGTGAAGAGCTGATTTTCAGTTGTTACAAGGTCTCTAGATGAAAGAGTTCTGGAACATTATTAGAAGCAACGGTCCCATGACTGTGAATTGTACGCCAGTAATATCTGACATGGTCAAGCATATATAAAACTTGAACCTATGCATATTTTACAAAAATAAAACAAAACATACTTTTGAGCAATAATCATTATGGAGTCAGTGAGATGGTTTAGCAGATAAAGACACTTGCTGCCAACCCTGACTGTCTGGAGTTAATCTCCAGAACAATATGGTAGTGAGTTAAAGTTTGGTAGAGACCAGAAATACAGATGCTTTCAAAGTATCTGTCCATATACTTACTGATTAAAAGGAGAAAAATGAGTTCCAGGAAAGAATGGTGTGCACAGTCTTAACTGACCAGTTGACCACCATTACAAATGACACAAATCAACATACACCTCCTTGTGATGTGGGCATAAACCCATATCCTTGAAGTCATAGTCTGGATCACACACCCTGAATCAAATCATGATAAAGTATCAGAAACATAAAATAAATTAAGGGCTTAACTAGGAAACAGTTATTCCCTCCACTCCAATTTCTCAGTATTACTAAAGACAAAGTAGGGCTGAGAAATCACTCCAGATTACAAAGGGACTAAAGAGGCAGGAAACTAAACACGGTGTGTAAGTCTCCTGTGAAGGACAGAGCATGAAGGAAGTCTGACATAACCATTTCTGTGAAAAACTAATGAAACTTGGATTTCTAAGACTGATTTGCTGTGTATGTGTGGGCACACAGCAGCCACAGTAAACTTGTACGACAGTCAGAGAACAACTTGCAGGCTTTGTTTTTTCCTTCCACCATGTGTGTCCCAAGGACTGAGTGCAGGCTTGGTGACAAGTGCTTTTACCTGTTACGCCATCTTGAGAGCCCATGAAAACTAACACATGGATAGTCTGTACATAACTATTATATTAATGACAAATTTCCTAGTTTATTGATCATTGTTCAGGAGCAAAAAGAAAAAACTGGATATGAATGTGGAGAGGGAGAGTGTGTTAAAAAATAGAACCAAGTGACATTCTAACAACTGCTGACAGAGTACAAGGGGTATTTCTACTAAGACTGCAATATTGGAGATTCTTTTTTCTAAATACAAGTTTTTAAAGGGGGGTCTGAAACTTTGCCTTGCAAAGCAGACCAGAGTCAAGCTTCCCAAGTCCGCTCATGCTGGCATAGGGCTAACTGTGAACACTGGCCTAAACATAAAGCAGGTGCTGATGCACCTCTCCATCACCATCTCCATGTCTGTATCAAATCACAGCTCCTGGATCTTACAGAGCAAGCAGCACAGATAAAAATGTATCAATCAGGATGGGGCCCCGACATTGTGAGTACCAGGAACCTAAGATAATTTTAAAAGAACAGTAATACGTAAACACTGGGGAAATGACCACTTTTGCAACATTAGCAACAAATGGCACATTTTCTTCAATCTTAGAAACCAACTGATTTTCCAAAATAGTTTTCTTGTTCACTATAGTCCTTTACTCATTTATTCTGGAAATATTTGAATCAAGTGACGTTCACAGACAACAAATAGCGCTCTTCAATCTTTAAAACAAACTGATTTTCCAAAATAGTTTTCTTGTTCACTTTATAGTCCTTTATTCATTTATTCTGGAAATATCTAATAGCTTTGAACACAGTAAGGTTCACGAACAGGGAGGGGGGCAACAAATTAACTTCTTTCACTGAAATTGCCTCTCAAATATACTGACTACATGGGAAATATACTACACATTTATTGTGTCTAAGATAAAAGACATTACTGATGAAAAATAAGGAGTGTAAAACAAAAATATTTTTAAAATTATGTCACACACACCATTTCATGAGAATGAGTTGCAATTCATCTTTATTTTTCACATCATTTCTATATATATTTTATGTCATAAATATACACTTGTAATTAAAAAGTCCATATAAAACCCAAGTACTACAAAGGTGGAAAGGGACATACTGCAGTAGATTTATGACACTTTGCTGTTTAAATACTTTTAAAATCAGTTTTCAAGGAGACAACAAATCAAATGCTATTACATTTTCAGAGGGCTCCATGTTTACAGAAATTCATCATTCAAGTACATTTTATTGAAATAATAAGCCATGTGATTAGCTGCAAAGCCCAGAAAAACAAGCCACGATATAAGCAAAACCAGGGTTTTCTTGTTGTTTATTTCTTAGCCTAAAATCAGCTGCTAATGTGAAGTGCAGAGCGTGACCATGATTCTACCCTTACACCATAAAACACTATGATGACAATTCATCCTATATGTTTACTTAGATACTTGTTTAAAATAAATACTAAACAATTCAGTAAATAAATACTACAAATAACAACGTCTTGATTTATAAAACAGTACATCTCTTTCAATGTGCTTGGCAACTGGACATCACATTTGAAGGAGTCGTTTCAACACCCAATGGACAAAAAAAAATGCACATAACTCCTAAAGGATTCAGAAATCAATTCAGTTATAGTTCTCACACTACAGATATCACAATAGATATAAGCAACTTAAAATAATGTATGTCACCAAAATATTGTCATGCTTAAAATAAATAATTGAAGTACAAAAGCATTCCACAACTTACCCGCAGTTGTGAATGGAATGAAGATAGAGAAAGGCATTTCTCATCTAAATTAAGCCAGTACTACACCCTAATGCATGTGCTCTCTTATGATCAGATCAACACAATAGACACAATTTAGGAAAGTCTGCTTAACCTGCTGATATCATGAATGACTTAAATCTAAAACTCTATGCTTACCATATATTACTAAAGATTGCAAATGCAGCATGATCATTTTCTGAGTCAGGAAAGTGAAGAGTTACTTAATAAATTTGACACAACTGATTGAAAGGACAAGATTAACAGTATAAATTTAAATAAACTAGTTCTAAGAAAGATGCTTATTAACATATTTTAGAAACACTATTATATAACCTATAAAAATTTAAAAGACAGTGCCATATATACGAGCTTGTCACTATAGATACATTAAATCATCTGCTAATTAGCCTTCTGCTCTCTATGAAAGCGTTCCAGCAGAGCACTCCTAATGTTCCCTGGTATCCTTTGGTGCTTGTCAATCAAAGCTTGAACAGCATTCTTGGTCTATTTAGAAAACAAAAGAAAAGTCACTATTGGTTTGGACTTAGTACAGATCAATCATCTTGTAGGATTTTCATGTTATACTACTTGCAAAAGAATTTCTCTTCCACACGTATCTTGCAGGGCACAGCCTATGCTTTCTTCTAGCAATTTTAGTATTTCAGGTTTTGAGGCTTTGTCGGGGCTTAGTAGAGGGAGAAATGGAAAGATGGTGTTCAGTGGGAATAGACCTAGTTTTTCATGGTAAAAATCTTCAAGATATTTTCTGTTCAACAACATGGATGTATTTAACAGAACTAAACTGTAAGTATACCTATTTTTGTTTTGTTTTGTTTCATCTTGTTTTGATTAAGACAGGGTCTCATTATATAGACCAGACCGGCCACAAACAGAGATCCACTTACCTCTACCCTTTCCCCTGAACTGGAATTAATATCAAATTAATGGTGTATCACCATGCCCAGCAAATTTACATAGTTTCCATCATAATTCAAAAATGTTTTTAAAGAACCTCACTAGTACAGTATATAAAGGTGGGTACAAAAGTTATAGTCAAAACATATACACAGCACGGGATGTAGTTCAGTGGTAGAGCATTTGCCTAGCATGAGCCAGGCCAGTATTGCTTTTTTCATAGTTTTAGGCGCCTTCCAAGCTTAATTCCATATGGAGTAGTCTTTTCTCATCCTCATGACTCTTCATCTCTTTGCTAGATTACTGACCACTCCAACATTTTAAAAGTGCTCACTAACTTCTGCTACTCAAATTGTGCTTTTGTACCTCTGCCTTGTAAACCTCAAGGCTTCCATTCACTGCACAGCACCTGACATATTTATTATTAAAAATTGAGATATAGAAACATATTTCTAGATGCCTATAAACCTATCCCTGGCTTCTAAACACTATAAATGTCTATAGTCACCCCGTCCATTCTCTTTCATGTCAGTAAAAATGTCACTGAGCCTTGCCAAATATTTCCAATGGGGTAAAATCACTGTTTGAGAATTTCTGGCATATATATTATACACATAATACATATAATACATACACAATGAAATTTCAAATAATTAAAACAAAAATCTGTCCTAAGACTAACAAAGAAACCACAAATTACCTTTTCAGCTAATTCTTCTGCTGTTATCTTTGGGTCATATGGAATGGGATCTCCTAAGAAGGTCCGCAGCTTTACAGGAAAACCTCCATACATTGGAGCAAATGGATAGCGGAATTTTTCATAAAGCCACTTAAATAATCCTGTTTTAAAGTAAGCAAAATCATTCTTATTGGCCAAATGTGCTAGGCACATAACTGTAAACTTTCTAATTAATTACACAAGACTTTCAGGAAGGTGGCAAAAATACCAACTCTTAGCAGTGTGTGTGTGTGTGTGTGTGTGTGTGTGTGTGTGTGTGTGTGTGTGTGTGTGTGTGTGTATGAGGATTCTGAAGCTGGGCACTGATTCCAGTTCCGAGCAAGTGCTCCACCACTGCGCTATATGACCAGCACAGCATTTCCTAAAGGAAGCATTTCATCACAAACTGGTGCAATGTGCTCACAGGCATGGAGTCTAGAGACTGCTGAAGGAACATACTCAGTTTTTTCTATAAATTTAAAAATAAAAGGAAAATCAAACCAATTCATTAAAAGACCAAGAAACATTTTAAAACATAAGAGTCTCAAAAGACAACCAGTTACTATTATTGCAGAACAAAGGCTGAGTGCCAGCAGAGCTGGAAGCTAAAATGTTTAGGGACACAAAGCAAATGATTTACAAGAATAAAAGACAAAGACAAGGGAGTCCAGGTCCAATTCATGCAGACACCACGCACTGGCCTACTAGAGACAACCAGGTTTCAAACTCAGCAGGATTGGATTTAAAGGTATTAAAGATAAATAAGCAGAGAAGGTTGAAAAACAAAAACAGCAACATTGTAATCCAAAAAGGGAAGTTTCCTGAAATACAGTTATACACTGAAAACGCTGATTACATATAGAAACAGAAAAATCACTGTCACACCCAAAGTAACACTCAAAAAAATTAAAATTAGCTAGGTGTGATGATGTATGCCTCTAATTCCAGCACTGGTGGGAGGGAACAGAAGCAGGCAGATCTCTGTGAGGTCGAGGCCAGCCTAGTCTACATAACAAGTTCCAGGCCAGCCAGGGCTGCAACAGTGAGACTCTGCCTCAAAAATAAATGAATAAATAAATAAAGTTAAAATAAAAGACAACAGACACTTAATTTAGAGATACTGAACTTTAAATTTAAGTAAAATTGAAAAGCAGTCAATAGAATTTTGAAAATAACCTGAATAATTCAAGAAACAATTTCTGATTTGCTATTTAAAAAGATTAGCAAAAAATTAGAATAATTTCTAAAGTTAAATATAAAAAATGCATTAAAGCAATACCAAGGTATTGCTAAGGGGTTTTCATGTGGATAAGAACAGCAACAGTTACAAAAAATATATTCAACTGAACATAACATATAAACCTCAAGCTGAAAACAAATCGAACATTCCAAAATAAGGGACATTTTAAGAAAAAAACCTAAGTTTTATTCCTACAACTATATTAAAAGTGAATTTTTAATTAATAAACTAAAGAGAGACAAAAGAACTTATCAATATAAACATATTATGGTTCATAGTATTCTTCTAAAGTAATAGGATAAACCAAAGCAAATGACATCCCATCTCCTATGATGCCAATCTTAGTTTAATATGTAGATCATCCAATTTTAAAGCTAGTTTCTTCAGTTGATAGTATATAAATGTATTCTAAATCTTATCAATATAATTTAACACTATGTACTAGATGGATCACTTTTACGTTTTAAAAAGCCCTTTCAAATAAAATTTAATATGTATATAATACTCTTAACAAAAGCATAATGTCTACCAACACTCTGGAGGCTCAAGCATATAAATCACAAATTTGAGGCTAGCCTGGTTACATTGTGAGATCCGGTCTCAATCCCCAGTCCCTGCAAAATAATAACTGTCATTACTTAGAACAAATTATCCCTCAGAGTTTATATAGAACAGTACCTAAATATTCATTTTCTAAAATTAATAATTCAAAAGTCACCAGGCACAGTGGTGCATGCCTTTAATCCCAGTACTTGGGAGGCCTAAAAGCAGATGGATCTCTATGAGTTTAGGGCCAGCCTGGTCTACACAGTGAGTTCTAGGACAGCCAGAACTACACAGTGAGACCCTGTCTCGAAAAAAAAAAAAAAATCAAAAATTTTCCTAACAGTGTTCAAAACGCCTGTTTTATAGAGTACACGATAATTAAAAACCATAGGAATGAGAACTTACTTGTTCCTCCAAGTGATCTAAATCCTTCTCGAATATTTTGTGTAAACATAGGAATAATGGGCTAAAGAAAAGAATTTGAATTGAAAAGTAAATAAATAAATCCACTTAAGGTCTCCATTGAGTCACTAAGGCAACTTTTGTGAAGGCGCATTTGAGATCCTAAAAGTAGATTTTAAAACTAAAGGCATATCTAAGGTGGTTTGATTTATCAGACTAAACTGACTTCATCATTTATGAAAATATAAATTGGAAAGACTATCCTCTAGTTGCAGCATGCAATATTTTATCTACTGATTTTTCTTACATATATAAACCCTTGAACCTCAACAGGATTATGATACTCACTAATTTCATTAAATAAAGCGAATATGGTAAATTAGTTTTACTCATTCCTAAATAATATTCTCATTAAAGAAGTTATAAATGAAGACACTTTGAAGAGTGTGGTGGCTAATGAGAATGGCCCCCATAGGTTCATCATTTGAATTCTTAGTCCCCAGTTAGTGGAACTGCTTTGGAAGGATTAGGGGGTGTGGCCTTGTTGGAGGTGGTGTGCCCCTGGAGGTGGACTTTGAGGTTTCAAAACCCATACCAGTCAGTGAGCTTTCTCTATTTCTAGCTTATGGATCAGATGTAAATTCTCAGCACCTGCTCCAGTGCCATGCCTACCTGCCTGCTGCCATGCTCCCTGCCCTGATGATCATTGAGTGTGACCCTCAGGAATCATGAGCCCCAAATTAAATGCTTTCTTTGTAAGTTACCTTCCTCATGGCATTTGGTCACAGAAACAGAAAAGTAACTAAGATAAAGGGAAAGTTCAAATCAATTTAAATGGTAGGTTTCACAACATGTTCTCATGAAATTACAACACATTTTTGTGAGCCCAACAATATAGGAAGGTTATGCTATTAAAAACAGTAAAATATATCAAAATTGAATAAAATACTTTAATATATAAACAAATATACTGAACTAATGTTTTAGAATAGGTAAAAATATATACACGTGTTCATGAAGTTCCACATTATCTGCAGAACTATACACCTTGACAAGCAGGGTTTAGATAAAGATAATGATATTCTAAGTCTTTTCCACTCACTTCACTGGGCAGAAGAAAACACAAGGATAAACTTCATACAACTTGTCCTCACAGTGAACTAGCTGATCACCTGCAATCCCCTCGCACCAGAGGGAAGACATCTAGTATATTTCAGGGACACCTAATACATGTTTTGTTCACTGATGTATCCCTCGCACTTAGAAAAGTACCTGGAATAGATGAAATAAAAGGAAGTTATGGAAGAACTAAAGAAGGAAGGAGCAAATACAGAAAGACAATGCTCCTAATGAACTGTGCTCTGTAAACACAGAGGTCACAGACAGTGATGTCAACACTAGAAAAAGCACACACAGCTATCAAATTGTAAAATGATAAGGTTAATTCATGAAACTACTACATAGAGATGATAATGGACACTGAATTCTTTTGTAAAAAAATCTACTACTATCTAAGGGATTACAAATTTTGTAAAATGAAATGGCTGAAATCCTAATGTTTTAAAAGTTACATTCCCGCCAGGCGGTGGTGGCGCACGCCTTTAATCCCAGTACTCGGGAGGCAGAGCAGGGCAGATCTCTGTGAGTTCAAGGCCAGCTTGGACTACCCAGTGAGTTCCAGGAAAAGGCACAAAGCTACACAGAGAAACCCTGTCTCGAAAAACCAAAAAAAAAAAAAAAAAGTTACATTCCCAAAATTGAGAACTCAGAATGCATAGGAGAAATAGAAAACCTTTCACAGATACTGTTTTATTTTCCCGTGACTGGAACTGCTGACCATGTCTACAGACAGACAGACAGACATAGTCCCCACAAGCTGTATTAGAGTGTGCACTTCATGAGGATGATTCAAGTTCAACACCATTCCTTAAATAGCTAAATCTCTGGAGAAGAACATTCCAGAAGCCATTTCATAGAAGAAAGCTTGCCTCAGTCTTCCATGTTATCTGTACCCACATGGCTCTCTACGTATATAACAAGTGTACAGATTTGTAAAACTATTCTTGGGGCATCAATTTGGCACGATCATAGAGTCCTACTTCTGCTACTAAAAATAGAGGAAACACTAACAAGGTGATTATCAAATCTTTCTTCATGTGAAGAGTGGGAAGAAGTATAATAATTACCTTTATCTCAAAAGTTTTATGGATAAAGTGAAATAACACAAATTTTTAAATACAATGTTGCTTTCTTTTACATTTGTTATTTATTTCTAATTAATTAAACTAATTTTTCCCTAACCTAGATGTGACACTATCTAAATAATTTCAGGAATTCACAAACTAAGAGTGTTATATGGAACATATAAAAGTCTGTCCCAGACCACCCTTCTCTGAACGGAAACAGAGGAGGAGTGGACCCTGAGGAGAAGGGAGGTGGTGGGAGGGGGAGGAGAAGAGGGAGGGGAAACTGCAGTTGGGATGTAATGTGTGAGAGAATAAAAAAATAAAAACACAAGTCTGTCCCATTCAAAAGACCTTTAGATACTTCCTGCTGATATTTTGTGAACTATAATTGGATTCCTCTTGAATTTCTTTCAGCATGCCCAGCTTACTTTTTTAATTATTTTGGGGGAAGAGGCATTATTGGAGAATCATACTCAAAGCTTGGCACATGCTAAGCAAGTGCTCTTCCAGTGAGTTATAGCCTCAGCCCTGCAGTCCCTTTTTAAACATAGCTAATCTTGCTTCTGTAGTTTTGAGTGTGTTCTCATAGTTTATGGAAGTATGGTTTGGTCTTTAAGGGATAGTTATGATTTACAACTATGTATTTTTTACTGAGTTTTCCTCACATCTCTGTGACCAGATCCTTCCCATCCCTCCCTCTCTGTGCCGGACTCTCCTCATCTGTAACATTAGACCAATGGTTCTCAGCCTAACACTGAGACCCTTTATCACAGTGGTTCTCAGCCTCCCTAACACTGAGACCCTTTATCACAGTGGTTCTCAGCCTCTCTAAAGCTGAGCCTCTTTAATATAGTGGTTCTCAATCTTCCTAAAGCTGAGACCCTTTAACAAAATGCTTCTCAACCTTCCTAATGCTGTGACTCTTTAATACAGTTCCTCATGTTGTGGTGACCTCAAACCATAAAATTATTTTTGTTGCTACTTCATAAAATATAACTTTACTACTGTTACGAATCATGATGCAAATGTCTGTGGTTTCTGATGGTCTTAAATGACCCCTGAGAACTGGCTGTTTGACCTCCAAAGGGGTTGCAACCCACAGGTTGAGAACCACAGCATTAGAATACTTTAAGTCACTCCCTGACTGTCTAGTCCTGGGACAAACCTCCAAAGTGCTGCAAACTATTTATCGAACTTATGCTATTGGTAAATTCACAGCATTAAAATGTATTTATTTTAAATTTATATAAGGCTATTTCTCAAAATTTTAGAACTTATAAAAGATCTTAATTGAATTATCTAGATTATCATAGAAAGTTACCAAGAAACTCAAGAATCTGAGAAAGTTCTTTTGTCATTTCTCTCTTTCAGGTCTCCTAAGCAATATCCTGCTTAAAAATGTAAACCTAAGGATGAAGAATTAGAATTCCATGATAAACTAATAAGATTCAAAACTATTTCTGTTATCTTTATCTGAAATTTATAAAAAATCTTTCAAAATATAAATGTAAAAAAACCTCAATGTCTTGTTTTAGATTAGAATTTTATTCTTGCTTTAAATAGTACATTGATTATTCTTAGTTTCACACAGCTGCAAGCAGCCTTTGTATTCCATATTATTCACAGGCTACAATTCTGGTTTTCACATCTACGCTTAAAAAAACTTTAGAAAATGGGTGAAATGTGGTATTAGTCACTTTTTTTTACTACTAGCATAACAAATGCATAAATAAATTAAAAAGCTTTTTGCTGAGTTAAGTAATCTTGTGTTTAAAGACCAAAAAGCTAATTCCACAAACACTTAAACCCTACTCAAAGTAGATCCTTGCACTAAGGATTTAAATATAAAATTATAAGTTACTCAAGGAACTTATAATCTATTGTAGGACTGTACTGTTTAAACATATTATTCTGAAAGTTAAAAACTAGAGTCATTGAAACTAGGAGCCCACAGTGAAGCACTACAGCAGTGACTTCCAGGAGTCATGCGTCTGCAGGGGCATATGTACAAGAGAAAAGAGCTCCTGAGCATTTTGGAGTATTTTGTTTTACTGTAAACTTTGTAATTCAAATATAAAAATATCCATTCTCCTTTAGATAATATTCTTTAGTTAGAATGAATCACCCACAATCTTTCTTTTTTAATCAATGATCTACATTTACATGATGCGCAATCAGACCAAAGATGCAGGTTGGTCTCCCTGACGACAGCAACCTGAAATGTTAAGTTCCTGAAGTTTGGAGAAAGGAACAAGAGTCTGGCAGGGACAGCAATGTCCCCTTCTGACAGTAAGCATCCCTCAGGATCAAGTTCCTTGGGATACGGAGAGCAAAAGACTAAGAAATACTTTCCAGACGCAAAAGAAAACATCAAAAGCACATTTCTACCACTCAGGCTGGAAGTACAATAATTACAGGAATCTCCCAAGTACATTTAATTTTATTGAAAAATTCATGTGAAAAGTGCTTTAGAAATATCTAAATTTCACCACTGTCCATTTCTTATCATACTATAAAAACAGCTAATCATAGTTGATGAAAAATGACATTAGTCACATAGTACTTGTACTGTTATAAAATCTGATTATACATAAAACTACTAAACGATTAAACCATCCATGAAACACGCTAACTCATTCATGTCGAAGTTACCAAAGGTTTAAAATACACAAAATGAGCTGACTGTATGATTTTAAAAAAAAAAAAGAATAACTGAAAGAATGGTGGGACTGTGTACAGAATTACAAATCTAATAAAGAAGAACGTGGAATTTACAACTGAAAAATAAAACTTTGTTGGATACTTGCCAAAATGCCAGGTCAGTTTTTGTTTTTTAAGATGGCTCCTCACGTATAAGGAATAGTGCTTTTTTGATATATTCCTATAAATTGTTATATATAGTAACTTTTATTACAATAAAAGAACCTGGTTTCATACACTTTGGCTCACTTTTTAAGCATTTCTTTGAAATTCAACTAAGCTTCGCTTGAAAAATGACTTTGCTGTGACTTACCACTTTCGCATCAATTGCAACCTGAGCAAAGCCTTTACGATTACCCCATATGATGCTGTAGGTTTCATCACTAAGTAAGGCTTCTCGGACTCCACCTGGTGAAATAGCTAGCAAGTGTCCGCTCCTCAGGATTTCAACACATTTTTCTCGTGGTCCATGAAGAGCACAAAATACGTCTAGTAACAAACTGAACCCTGTAAAAAACATATTCATAAGGATTTATCTTTATCTTGTTCAATTCTTTTAAAAGCAAAACTTGCTGGATGGTGGTGGGGCACACCTTTAATCCCAGCACTCGGGAGGCAGAGGCAAGCAGATCTCTGTGAGTTCAAGGCCAACCTGGGCTACAGGGTGAGTTCCAGGAAAAGCGAGAAGCTATACAGAGAAACCCTGTCTCGAAAAACCAAAAAAAAAAAGAAAAAAAAAAAAAAAAAGCAAAACTCATCATGATCTATGCAGTTTACTACCCAGACTTTTGAAAACTTTAAGTCAATAGCTCTTAAGGTATAAGACCAGTTTCACTCATGAAGTATATATCTTACTGATCACCTACTACTGATTACTTCTTGGCTAATCACCTCCTTACTATAGCTACTTTACATTTTCAAACTCTAAATTAAAACTTTATCATGAAAAATCGAGATTCTTCTCCCCATTTTACAGATGACAACTTAGGCTTAAAAGTTAAGTAGTGTGTTCAAAGCCACACAACAGTTGCCCACTGCACTATGTCCAGCCCTAGGTGCCTTCCACTTAATTTCATGCCATACATATTCTCAAGTACTATTAAAACAATCAGAGATGATGTCTCGTCAGCAACCAAAACCCCAATCTCCCACTAACCCTGCAGCAAAGAACCACATGAATATAAAACATGTTCAGCCACAGCAAAATTAGCTAAGACTATAATCAAATCTATTGAAATAAAGTTAAATGATGCTAATCCTACAATTAAAATTTTATAATAACAGCAAATATCGTTGAGAGTTTTAATCAACTGAAGAAGGGTATTCAATCTAAGAATAGCTAATTCCAAACCTTAACATTATATAGCTTTTCAAACTATGACTATTACTGCATGAAAGATAACCTGTCAATAAAGAAATACTTTATTAAAAACCCTACAGTGGAACTTCATGTGATTGCCACTGTACATGTATTTTCCTGCTTGAAACTGAGAACATGGAAGGTTTGTAGAACTGGGCAGACTAACATAGCTTCCCATTGCCTTACAGAGCTGAAACAACATTATAAATGTCATTAAGATTGAAATAATGCTTACTCTGCACCAAAACCTCACTGACTTAATTAGGTGCACTCTCAGAGTAAATGGAAAAGAGGATATGTAAAATACAGAATTTCTCTCTTGCACTAAGAATTATAATGATTTTATAACTTCATAAATAATAGATGACTAAAGGTAAATCAATGTCAAAATATGGTATGAGCATAGAGAAAAAATGTTTTGAAAAACCTAAAAATGTTCAGTTTTCTTATTTATGAAAAAGAAAAGCTAAAACCAAACCTCTATAGCTCTATAAAAAAAACAATAGTGAAGAAAACACTTGAGCCAGACATTAAAACCATTTTTTGGTTGGGGTGTGGCTCAGTGGTAAGACTGACTGGCTAGCATGTGGAAAGTTCTACCTCCAGAACCTGACAGGCACAGGAGGCATTAAGACAGTAATGCTTACCATTAAATCTCTTGGGGCATAAAACCCATAAAATGTAAATGTGTGAAAAGGTGTCATTTAAAAAAAAATGAAAATAACTAGTTATGATGAGATTATAATATCCTCTGTCCCCAATCTACAGAAACTCATCACATTCTTTGCAAAGGAAAGCCTTACATTGGATTTAACATATAACACAAAGTATAAACAGGTTTTCTAACATATACTAAAGCACTAACCATATGTATGGAAGGACTGGAGGAGACTGTTCCTTAACTCGTTGCTGGGTTTGAGTCTGTTTGCTGGGCCAGCTCTGTTTTTATTATTCCAGAGAACAAACTACCAACTCTCCTGGCTTGTTTCTAGTGATTTAGTGATGAAAGGAAATAAGATTTATTCTCAGTAATTTCATTCAATGATTTTTTTAAAAATAACTTTTATCTTAAACAATTTGACTAACTTTTTTTTTAAAATATAAAGCTATTATGAACAGACTTTTAAAATGCAGTCCTCAATCACAAGAGGACTGTTGTCTGTGAGGCAACTCATACACTGGAAGACATGTAATGTATATGCATACTCTTTAGGATAGTGAAGACAAATATATCTTGTATATATTTTTTCCCAATTTTGATTGCTATTAAACTTTAGTAGCATTAAACAAGAAAAAATTATCATACAAAAATATGAAATTTTAACTACCTTCTGTATAAAATTATGTATCTTTCTCTTTTAATTCTACTTGAAAGTTCAAGATTTGGGTTAGGGATATAGTTCAAGGTCAGAGCACATGCCTAGTGTTCCATCTGCAGCATCACAATAAACAAACAAAGTTCAAGATTTAAGCCTGCTGTTGGGGATTTATATTTGTGTTCCCACCTACCTGGTAGGCTGAGGCAGAAGGATTACTCTAGACCACAAATTGAAAATCAGTCTGGGTAACCAACAGGATCCATCTCAATTTTTAAAAGAGTTTTTGTAACTTAAAAAACACTGACTAAATTTCTATTAATAAAGAAAAATAAATAGGACTGGAGGGCTGTAGTTCAGTGGTAGAGCATTTGCCTAGCATGTGCCCATCCCTAGGGATCAATCTCCAGCACAGTCAAAAACAAAAGACAAAGAAAGAGGAGGAGGAAGAGAATAATTGGAGTCAGTGGAGGAAAGACAGGGAGGGGAGGAGAGAGAGAGGGAGGGAGGGAGGGAGGGAGGGAGGGAGGGAGGGAGGGAGGGAGGGAGAGAGAAGGAGAGAGAAGGCGGGAGGGGATAATTTAGCTAGCCAGGAGGATTACCCACTCAAGGTCAGTTTAGGCAACAGAGAAAAAAAAGTAGGTGACATTTTTGGCTATTTTTTTTTTTAAAGATGTATTAGTTAAACTGGATAATTAGATTTTTTTCAAATTTGTTATCATAAAGAGGCAAACACTTAATAAACAATACTAAAGACAGTCTACCACATGATTTAATCACTACACACAGTTAAGTTTTACCTGGGATTTTAAAGACAAAGTGGTCAGCTACTACTCGGCAAGTTCTGCCTTTGTGGATGAAAATTTTAGCCATGAAGTAGTAAAAGTCTATGGGAATAGCTCCATGATAAAAAATTATAAGTGCTGGTCCTTCTGGTATCTTTTCCATCCCATGAACTTCATAACCTGTTTGAAAGACAAGTTGTCAATACATAAAATGCAGGAACTTAAAATCTGTCTGCCTTCCCGATTCCCTTCTCCTCTGGATAGTTCTCCCCGCCCTTTCCCTTCTTTTTGGACACAGAATAATTTGGTTCATAAAACGTGACATAATAAACAAGGCACTACAGTGGAGAGTTAGCAGAGTGTGTGCTGGGAGTCCAGGAAGGACAAGGGATCCACAAGCAAGGGTGGCCCAGGAGTGGGAGTCAAAGCAAAGCAGGGTTGTAGGAAAGAGTGTAGTCCACAGTGATGGGGGCCAGGGAGGAAGGCAGCCAAGGGCAGACAGCACAAATACAGACGTAGGCCTGAGAGAAACAAGGACAGAATCCACCCCAGGCATGGGCTGGTACAAGAGGTTAGAGCCAAGTGTGGAGAAGTAGATCCTAGGATAGGGCTGC
The DNA here is from genome assembly GCF_049852395.1 of Peromyscus maniculatus bairdii. NCBI lineage: Eukaryota > Metazoa > Chordata > Mammalia > Rodentia > Cricetidae > Peromyscus > Peromyscus maniculatus. The sequence continues at coordinate 37,875,704 of NC_134853.1, read as the reverse complement.
CTGAGCAGCTGAGGACAACCATCAGAGATCCCTCGTAACATGGCTTAGCTTCCCCATGCTCATGGCTTTGCACACTCTCACCCACAAATGATTCACCACCTAGTGTGAATGCACCTACATTTTCTTGCTGATGTATATTTAGCCTAAGTAGGATCCTATATGAATATACTTAGGGGTCTTTTCTGTCCTACAGTGTACCTCAGGAATCTACAATGCATGAAGTGAACTTACTACAGTTATCCAGTACACATATTTAATTTTCTGAAAAACCTAAAATGTCTATTAAGGACTTTCCCTTATTAATTTTCAAGGGAAATAAATGATAAGACACTAGCTTTTAAGAATGTCATTCCCAGCCGGGCGGTGGTGGTGCACGCCTTTAATCCCAGCACTCGGGAGGCAGAGGCAGGCGGATCTCTGTGAGTTCGAGGCCAGCCTGGGCTACCAAGTGAGTCCCAGGAAAGGTGCAAAGCTACACAGAGAAACCCTGTCTCAAAAAAAAAAAAAAAGAATGTCATTCCCATTTTCCAGGGATAATGCTTTTTTAAAATTGAGCAAAAGGTTTGAGCTAAAAGGCTGCTAGCCACTTGAGGGTAGAGACTTCATTGACTTATTGCCAACCAAACTAAGTTATTTAAAAAGCTTCAAATTGGTGTTTCATTGTATTGTATAGGGAATCACAGAATGTTCTGAAAAATCAGAGTATATATAAACTGAGAGTAAATTTTAACTTCAAAATATAAAATACTGAATAGATTCTGACATAAAGATATTTTTAAGTAGTAAAAACATTATAAACAAACAAAACCTGCTCAGTAACAGGTAACTAAATAAATTACTAAATTATCAAAAGTAGTATTTATGAGAAGGATCAATGGCATGAAAAATACTATTTAGCCACACATATACAAATGATAAATAAACCAAAATTTTAACAAAGTTCATTTGCACAGTAAATTTTAGGTAGCTTTTTTTTATTATATTTTTACAATGATCATGTTTTTTTATGTTTCTGAAGTTTAAAAAGCACACATTAAAACTGATTTGAGTTAAACAAAATGTGGTCACAAGTAACTTTTATTTGTCACAAGATCAACTTTTTAAAGTTATCACTTATCCAGATAAAATATCTCATCACACTAACACATTAAAGTGGGCTAAGTGCTGAATATTTTATTTCCTCTGAACCATAAGTATATATCTAAAATTACCTTGGAATTCCAGTATAAAACAGTGCTTAAATTTACCTGTATTGTCTTATCCACTCACATGTAAATTGAAACTGCTTAAAATATATTATCTTGAAATATAATTTAATATATATATTGTGGGAAGATGTAAATTCCTAACAAGTATCTTAAATGATGCCAATAAATTTCACCATTTTAAAACCATCAAGTTGCAACTCTGAGACAGGCACGTGCCTGCTAAGACACTGCTTTGTATAAAACACTGAGGGTGCCCGAGGACTGTACCCGCCAGCGGGCATTTAATAGTGAACACTAAGAACTCAAAGCATCAAAAGCATATGATTCCTGTTTGCAAACCTCAAAACCATGACTTCTGATCCTGAATCCCTAGTGCAGGGGTCTAGAAACCTTTGTCAAAGACTGTATCCTCATTCTGCTTCCTAGTATACCTCGGAAATAACTTCTCTGAACCTCCATTTCCTGAGAAGTAAAATGGAGATATACAAACTTTATCTATCATGATATAAGGTTTAAATCAGTCAGTATTTAACAGTGTTTGGAAATGACAAACAATCACAAAAGAGGATTTATAGATATTTTAATATGAATATAGTATTACCACAACACATTAGCCTAAGTTGGGTATCAGTGGTGAGTTTTCCTAATGGCAGCCTATACATCAGTGATGTGTATCACCTAGTGTCTATTTCAAAGTCTGTTCTCTCAGGATCTCTGTGAGTTCAAGGCCAGTTTGGTCTACATAGCAAGTTCCAGGACAGCTAGAACTACATAGAGAGACCCTGTCTTAAAAAACAAAACAAAACAAAACAAAACAAAACAAAAAAAAAAAAACTCTGCTCTGAAACCACTTTGGGGCACAACAATATTCTATAGAAATCTTTGTCACATGCTGTTTTGGCTCAAATGTGGTTTCACTCTCACCAAAACACATGCCAAGGTTGAACTGTTCAAATGAGGCAGTTATAAGAAATGGGGTCTATTGGGAAGTTGTTAGAGGATGGGACAGCACCCTTAATAGATTAAAGCAGCCGCCCATAACCAAGTTTTACTCTTAGGGAACTAAATTACTTAAGTAATTTAGTTCGAATTTTTTAAGATAGGACCACAAGGCTCAGCAAGTAAAGCAGGCTATGTGGTTATGAGCCAAGACATTTCTTCAGAGCAAAGGAAACAACAGTGCTCAGAGAAATCTTACAAAATGAAAAAACACCACAGCACATTAGACGAGTGACACACAGAATATAGAAGAGGCTCAAAGAAGCAGCAACAACAAAACCAAACACTTTAAAATGACCTGGAGAACAAGAGCTTCTTCCTTTCTCCCTTCATCTTGTGTTAACATTTATTTTAGATTGATTTATTTTATGAATGTGTAGTTGTTTGTACACCACATGCATACCTGAAGCCCAAGAAGTCAGAAGAGGGCACTGGATTCTCAGACACTGGAGTTATGAATGGTTGCAAGCCACCATGTCGGTGCTAGGAACCAAATCTGGGTCCTCTGCAAGAGTAACAAGTACTCCAAATGCTGAGCCATTCATTAAATGAAAACGTATCAAGTTTTATAGGATAGAACAATGGTCACTAGAGACTAACGAGTAGGAGTGAACAAGGGCACATGGACAGCGTTAATGCACAATGGAAGCACAGGTGGAGACACTGCAGTTAATTCCAATTTGTACAGCTAGTATGAGTTAGTAATTATTTTTAAAACAGCAAGCTCCTATAAAGTAAGGTTATCCTTTGTTTTCTTTCTTTTTAGGCACCTGACTGCCCTTCCACTTTTACGCCATGCACGAAGCCGAATGAGACTTTCACCAGGAGCCAAGGCGGTATCTGCCCATCCTCTTAGATGTTTAGAATTCAGCCATTTACTAATTACCTAATTTCAGGTATTCTGTTATGAATTGAGGCACATATGGATTAAATCTTTGGCATTTTTATATAGTCCAAATACATGCCACCTACAAATAAAGGACTGGTGGGAAAATGAAGTAAAAACCACCAAGTCCTTGAAAACAGACAACCAGAGGCAATTTTCAGGACAGCCAAAACCTGAGCCACCATCCCAAAGTGTACAGCACCACAGCTTCTCAAATCATAGAGAGATTAAATTTCCTGGACAGTAATGTATTGCTATCTCACTTATCTAGAAAGACACTCCAACTTCTTAGATAAATCAAACGACAAATAGGTAAACATCACATACAATTTATATTTAATGTTTACTATTATGCTACAATATTTCACTCTTTTAAAATGCCACATTGGTGGAATCAAATTTACCATAAACAGAATAACAGTGGCACACACTTTTAATTAAAGCACTTGGGAGGCAGAGGCAAGTGGATATCTGTGAGTTCAAAGCCAGCCTGTTCTACATCGAGTGTTCAGGACAGCCAGGGCTACATAGAAGCCCTATCTCTAAGAAGTAAAACTAAAAAAAATATAAATAAAAAAATTCCAGCCAAGCATGTTGGCACTTGCTATAACCCCCATAATATTCTGGAAGCCAAAGCAGGATTGCAAATTCCAGGCTGGCTAGACTACATAGCAAGACACCCCCCACCTCACCTCAAAAAATAAAACCAAGTGTGGCTGCAAAGACAGCTCAGCAGACTTATTGCTGTTGCAGAGGACCAAAGTTCAGTTTCCAGCACAAATTTAGTTGGCTCACAACAGCCTGTAACTCCAGCTCCAAGGGATCTGACAGCCTCCTTTGGCCTCTACCAGCACACTCACCTACGTGTGCATACACACGCGCAATAAAAATGAATACATATTTAAAAACAACAAGAAAAAGCAGTTTCTATGAAATAGAAAGAGAGGACTATAAGGAGGAAGAGGTCTGAAGGGAAAAGGAGGAGGGAACAAAAGATGGTCGTGGAATCTATGAGAAATAAAAGCAGAGGGACTGCTTAAAAGGGGAGGGGAATAAAACGGAGGCGAAGATGGGGAGAGGAAAAAGGAACTGGCCGTGAGTAAGAACAAAGCATAATGACAGACACATATGAAAATGTCATAATAAAAGCTATTATTTTGTGTGTTAAGAAAACAAGAAGTTTTGATATTTTAAGTAATTTTTATAGATGTTTTAAATATCAATTTTCATATTTCAGTTTATAGTTTTTGAGAATGCTGTGTAATTCTTAAACAGAAATGTGTTTATGAAATTCACTTCAAGACACACATATACACAACACATGGAAACAGATTAACACGGAATTTTAAAGCATCCCTTCCTTCCATTTTCAGTAATTTCCCAATCAATAAACAGAAATATGGTGCCAGGGCTCCACACTATGGCAACAGACCGCAGCATCCCTGCTTACCATGCCAAACGGCTGCGTGTCCATCCCACAGAGTTGCCACTGTTTTCCTCGCACCATCCCATAAATTATGAGAGTAGGCTTCTTTTAACATATTCTTCCTCTTATAGATATGGAGGAAAATAATAGTAAGGTAGAGAAGAAAGATCGTAAAGTACGGAAGTATTAAAAGTATCAGTGGGGTAAAAACCCACAGGAGATGGTTTGCAAAATTCAAGTAGTCCTCCAGCTGCTCCACACCCAACCATTCCTCAAGCACATGAACCAGACAAGTCATGTAGGGCACAGAGTTCTGTCCTGCAACACAGGTTTGGTTGTTCTCTATCATTTTCTTTAGATGAAAATCCCAAATTCTGTCTCCTTCTTCATTGCCATATGTATTAATTTCAACACTAGAAGGGAAAAATAATCCAGTTATTCTCTTTACAACTACAAAGTTAAATATTTTAGTCTACATAAATGCTATAGTCATTTTAATACCAAAGATGAGTAGATTTTTTTTTTAATGTTCAATTATGAAAATGGTAAGATTTTGTCTGCAAAATTATGAAAAGTGCTGGGTTTAATTTTTCAAATACCTTGCAAACTGTGGATTGAGAGGGAAAAGCTGATGCAGAATAAAATTATAGCTCAAACTGTTAATCTAACCCATTTCTTCCGTGGATCATGCAGAAAATTTAATCTTTATACTAAGACCAACTGTGTCCTTCACAAAGAAAAACATCAGTTTCTGATTCAATAAATTAATCCGAAGCTTTAGGAAATGATGGCATACACTTATGGATATTTTCTTTTATAGAGAAATAGGTTTATATAAGAGCTTATCTGCTCTTTTGACATTACAGGATTTAAAAAAAAACTGTACTATTTACCTTATAGTCATTAAATTTCTATTAAAACATAAATGACTGGAAACATAGCTACAAAAGTATTGTATGAACTCATTCTCTAAAATAATTACTTGACTTACCAGAAATTACACAAATATCTTGCCTCTAGCTTCAATATATGTACTCTGAAAACACAGTAAACAAGTGAAATATATTATTGAGTAAAAATCTTTATACCTTAAGTTTACATTCCCATGAAATAAATGGCAGAAGACAGTCACAAATGTCTGACAAATAATGACAGCCCTAGGTGAATCAGAAGTAAGTAATACTCAGGATATCTCTGCATAGCTTAAGACTGTTGACTAGCACTATTCTAAGGCTCACCCCTAAAACTCTTTTACTACAACTATAAAACATTTGCATCTACAAGGGGAAAGTATAAGTATAGGACTCTAAATGAATGCCACTTCTTACTAATGTTTACGAATAAGCTATCAGTCAAATTGTCAAATATATTGGATAATACAACTATATTATCCTTAAGACATAACTACCTACATAAAATTTCCTTCTTTCTTCCATATTTTCACTGGTTCAAAGTCTAATCTAAAGTCGGTTTAGCTATCATTTCATATTATATAATCTTAAGAAAGTCCTCTCAAATTCTTTATGAGAGTCAGGAAAGGAATAAATAAAAGAGAGGGACTAAGCCGGGCGTTGGTGGCGCACGCCTTTAATCCCAGCACTCGGGAGGCAGAGCCAGGCAGATCTCCGTGAGTTCGAGGCCAGCCTGGGCTACCAAGTGAGCTCCAGGAAAGGCGCAAAGCTACACAGAGAAACCCTGTCTCGAAAAACCAAAAAAAAAAAAAAAAAGAGAGGGACTAAACCAGACCCTCACACAAGAGCAGTTATATGTTGTCTTGTTACGAAGATTACCTTGCTAGCTTTGTAACAGAGCACACACTTTGACTAACAGGGGATTAGGTCTGATTTCCTTGTAACCAATAGCACTTATTGTGTGAATACTGGGTCTATTCTGTTCATACAGGATGAACACAGCTTAACTTAAGCTCCTCAAATTACATTTTATTATATCACTGTACTGGTTATTTTTCTCATCACTGTCATCAGATACTACAGCATGGGAGACCAGCTCCAAGGCTGCAGACAGGGCTCAAAGAGAAAGCCACAACATAGCAAAACTTAGAAGTTTTATCTGAGGGCTTTTTAAGGAATGGAATAAATTCGCATGCACTCTGGTGGTTACTTTCTTTATTCTCTCATGTTGAATTTCTACCTCTTTGTCCTTCATAGCTATATATATCCAACAGAATCCTTCAGGCAATAATGAAGTTACATTTGAAGGTCATATTTCATTTCTTAAGTAAGTGATAAGAAACTGCATCATCCCAATAATTCACATGTAATAAATCTCAGCTTCCTAATTGGTGGGGCTGTAATTTGTAGCTGCAGCTGCAAAGGATTTTTAAAAGAGTTAAAAGACTAAACTACTGAGGAGTCTAAGAAAAATAAGGAAATCATGTATTACATGCTATATTTCTGAGTGTAATAACATTTTAAACTAACATTGTGTGACTAACAATGGTACAAATGTTGAGCTCTCTCGAACTTGGACTGTTTACAGAGAGAGCTGTATCATCGGGGAGGGTGCAGGCTGCAGCAACAAGCAACAGCACAGCTGGTAGGCGGCCTCCCGGTGCGAGAGCTGCAGGGTGAGGGGAGGCGAGGGGAGAACCCAGCTAAGCTTGCTGGGCACTCTCCAAAGCAGAGTGACACTAAAAGCGTTTTAAATCTTAAATGTATTTTTCTGTTCTGCATGTAACTTTAGACCATAAAAAAGGAAACTTACAACTCTTTCTTGGGGCTATGAAATCAGATTATACTCTGTAGCCCTGGCCATTTGGAAAATCTTCCCCCATGGTGTCTCTGAACGAAAGCTGGTTTTGTCTCTAGAGCTCAGTTAATTGCTCTCTATCACTCTCATAATTTCAGGATCCAACACAAAGAACAGTTAGTTGGCTTAACTTTGAGTCTTCAGGTTAGAGGCCCATATCATGTAACTGTGGTTAGGAATTTGTGCAGAAAGTTAATTGCTGTCCTAGATAATGAACCAGACCTAGTGGGAGAGGCTGCCTCAACGATTAAGTTGCTTTGCACCTTTAACTTTGGTTTGACAAATCAGAGCTGGTTGTATGTCCTTGTGAACTGGACTGAGACTGGCTATATGTCCTTGTGAACTGGACTGCATTTCTTGGGAATAGTTTGTCTTAAAACCCATTAGCAAGGCACCTGGTCTAATCTAAAGTTACTTTTAATCAGCTAATGGTATATAGCTGTCTTAGAGCTGGGGAGACACAACTATTTTCCTATGTCAGCCTGAGCTGTGATATAAAACAGGCCCTAAGTGTCTCACAGTCCTCATGGAACAATAGGCCTAGTTATGAAACATATTTTTTATTCATCAAAATTATACAGCTTAAAGAGAAATTGTCTTTCTGGCAATATAAATATAAATATGCCCAGTAGATGGAATGTATTTATGAGATAAACACACTACAATACAGGCGGTGGGGGAATTCCCAAAGCTGTTTAGGGAAAAATTGCAATAGCACATGAGAAATTACAGACAGAAGCAAATGATATTCCTGAGTCTATAGCCCCATGGGCATGCCTAATGAGGTTTCCCGTCAGAGAATTATTCTGATGGGCTGACACCTTGAATATTAATTGCCACCTGCTGTTCTATGCCATAGCTTTTGGCAATGAAATACTCAACAGAAAAGCAGTTTACCATAAGACAGGTTTACTGTGGCTCACGGTTCAAAGGAATGCAAAAACAATGGCAGAAGGTATGAAGCAGAAGTCTTGGTCCTGTGGCAACAAACAGGAAATAGACAAAGAGGAATGCCGGTGACCACCATGCTTTCTGCTTCCCCCCTTTTTATTCAGTACCAAGCTCCAAGCCCTTGGAAATACCATCTCAGACACAGCCAATGGGGTGCTTCACTAACATACCCAGTGTTTCTTAATCAAATCAAGTTGATAACAAAAATTAACCATTATACTAACCAATGCACCATGACAGTTCAATTATAACTTATCAGTGTTTGATCATTTAAAATTCAATATAGCAAAATTTTAGTGCCATTAGAAACCGGACTAGCAGTTTCTGAAGCTAAACATAATGTTACTTTATTACCCAACAAATCTACTACTAGTTATAAACACAAGAAGACTGAAGATACACTCTTCACACAAAAACTTACATATTTGTAACAGAATTACTCATAATAACTGAATAGTGGACAGATTCAGATGCCCATCAACTGATGAGTGGATAAAAATGATATATCCATATAATACAGCATCAGTCAGAGAGCAGAGATCTGCTGCAACATGTGTAAGCCTTAAAAATATCATACTAAACTAAGGAGAGGAAAATAGGGGCAAAAAGTCACATGGTATGTGTCCACTCACATCCAAAATAAGGTAATCCAAAAATCCAAAAAGGTAGGGAAATTAGTGGTTGCCAGGAGCTGGAGACAATCAAAGAAGACTGACTGCTTATGGAAACAAAAGTTTCTTTGAGATAATGAAATATCCTAGAATTAGACAATAAGGATGCCTGAATTTACTAATCTGTCCACTGTAATAAGGTGAACATTACTGTAAATTATATCTCAAAAATTGTTAGAGTATTTAAACATTGCTAATATATATATATATATATATATATATATATATATATATATATATATAAACTTTCATATACATTAAAAGAAAGTTTGGGCCCATCAAAATTTGAAACTTTTGACTGTTATTGTTTAAGGCAACTGACCACAATAATCCAGACTTATTTATATTTTAAATAGGTTTTAGTATCTTGTGACTTTACATCTTTCTTTAGTACCTCCTCAGAAAAACTGGTAATAGAATTACAGTAGTCTCCCTATCCACAAAGTGTACATTCTAGGACCCAAGTAGACCTAAAACTAAGGATAGGGCCAGGTTCTATACAGGTTAAACACTGCCAAGCCCAAAATCCAAAAATCAGAAAAACCTGAATGCCACCAGGTATAAAATTCCACACTTAATTTCACAACCTCATATGGTAAGTCACAGTGAAAACTGCAAGCGCAACAACAAAATCTCCAGCTACAAGTAGAGTACACAGGAATGAGATGCAGGGACCTAGGGATATCGTTAACAAAGAAAGGGAATAATCTCTACAGTAACAGTAATAAAAAACAGAGATGAAAGAAATTAAAGATACAAAAAAATTGAAAACATTGCATGTTGTGGTTTGAAGAAATTAACACTGTTAAGATGTACACACTGTTCAAAATGATATTCAGATTAAGAGAAATTCCAATAAAAACATCAAAGACATTCTTCATAGAAATAGCAAAATGTATTCATAGAACTAGAACAACCCCTAAACTCATAAGGAAAACAAGACTTGAAATCACCAAAGCAACTCTGAGCAATAGAGATAATGCTGAACTCAATACCATATCTGCCTTCAATGTGTACTACAGTAACTAAACAACACGGAACTGACATGCAGATCAAGAGAACAAAACATAATATAAAAATAAATGCACACACATATTTACAGCCAATTGATTTTCAACAAAGGCAGCAATGTTAGTGAGACTTTACACTTTAAAACTACTAGAAGAAAATATAGGGAAAACTATGCCACAAAGCACAAACATCAAAAGCAAAAAACTGACAGTGGGAAAAAACACTTGCAAACTACGCCAGCAGCAGATTATTTCTAGACTGTAGTAAGCACTCAAAAAGGTTCAACAAGAAAAGCCCAAATAATCCCATTAAAAAGAGGGCAAATGATTTGAATAGTCACTCCTCAGGAGATAATACAAAAGGACAACGAGCATCTGAAAAATTGTCAGCATCGCTGTTGTAGTTACTCTTTGACTATAAGCGTATGGATTTAGAGCCACCTAAGAGGCAAGCCTCTGTGAGGATTTTTTTTTAGACTAACTTAACTGAGATGGGAAGTCTCACCCTAACTTTTGGTGGTACCATCTCACGTTCTCATACATGAAATTAACGTCAAAGATTGCCGGGGACGGCATATAAGATAGCTGACGTGCTGCCAGCAGAGATTGGAGAAAAGGGGACCTGAGATTGTGGACCATCAACCCGCCTTGTGTTCCCCTCCAGATCTTCTGCTTAGCATGCCTCTAGGGGTCCAAGGCAAAAATGCCTACGTGTCCCAAGGTCATGCTTTATGGCATGCACATGTCATGCCCTCTTCCATATAAATATTTCTTGTAATACTAGTCTTTTTCTTCTATCTGATCTTCATGTTCTGTGTTCTTAGACCAATGGTGATTTCTGTGATGCAGGAAAGGAGTGAAGTAAATTTCAAGGAAATTATACAAAGATGATCACTCAGGCTGGGGTTAAGGTAGTTATGCAGTTCATGGAAAATAACCTGCAGCCTGGAGAAGTTTTTTAGGCTTGGATAAACTGTACTGAATGTGTGGTCAATATAGCACATAGTCTGTGTATCAACACACTGGACTTAAATTGGCCATGATGAATAATTCAGTTTCTGAGGATATTCCAAGGACATTGTGTAAAACTTGAGACCCTAAGGGGTATTGGCTAAAGACTGTGGATGGAGTAACATATAGATGGGATGACAAACTAAAAGTGTGGGAACCTAGAATAGGAGAATAGTGGCCTCCACCAAGAAAGGGAGATGGCAACTTTCAGATATTTTTTATTCCTCCTGAAGGAGTGTGGAGATAATGTGACAACTGATGGAGTGATTGCTACAAGCTTTATTGAGTTCCTAGATTGAAAAGAGCTGCCAAGAAAGGTGAGCTTCCTTTCATAGAAGCTCTATAAATTAGATTAAGTCTTCCTTGGAATTGTTGGATATAGGACAGAAGTTGCTGACTTGCAGGGACAGATTTCTTGTCTGAGGTCATTGTAGCCCACCCGTCATGGGGCTTAGTGTTTGCAGAGGGCTGAGGAGGAACTTAGGCAGCTACAGGGGTCTTGAGGTTGGAGTAGACTGTGTGAGAGGGAAATGACTGTCTGGTACATTGACCACTGTTCTTATTTTTACCTTTTTTTGCAAAATTGCATGTTGTTACCCTTTGGGTCAAGTGCTCAAAAGATTGTATAATCATTAATAATAAAAATAGATTATGCTTGCTTTGGTGTTAAGTCTGGGATAGTTCCTGTGTTTAGTAAAAGATGATGAAGAATATATTGGAGATTTTCTAAGAATATTGGGTGATTTCCCCTTTTCTTTCTGTTCCCCCTTGCTTATGATAATAAAAGACTGAGGTCACCAGGGCAAAAGCAGAAGCTAAAGCAAGAGAAGTTAGAGAAGTAGCTAAGAGAAGCTAAAAGAAACTAAGAGAAGCCAGGGAAGAAAAAGAAACTTAGCAACTGCAGAAGCCCAAAGCGACCTGTCAAGCTTGCACGAGCATTGTCTCTGAGTCGTTATTGCGCCTTCCAGGTATTCCCATCCTTCAAACCCCAGAAACTGCTGAGGCTGGTCCCCGGCAAAAGATAATAGTGTGCCAGGCAGTGATGGTACACACCTTTCATCCCAGCAGTCAGGGAGGCAGAAGCAGGCGAATCTCTGTGAGTTTGAGGCTAGCCTGATCTACAGAGTGAGTTCCAGGACAGTCAGAGATACACAGAGAAACCCTGTCTTGAAAAACAAAAACAATAACAAAACAAAACAAAACAAAAAGAATCATGACTTAGCATAGCTCAAGACAAGCACAGGGGAGGAAGGACACAGACAGGATGAGTTAATGGGTATGGGGCCCAGGCAAAAGGAAGAGTTAGCTTTTAAAGCCTAGTGGGAAAACTGTGTTTCACAAAATGAGTATCCAAAACTGGCTAATAGAGAACATTTTGAATGTTCCGAACACAAAGAAATAATATGTCTGATGTTAGAGGTGTTCCTCCAACCTGATCACGAATACAGTGTATATACACTGAAATGCTGCCCTGTACCCCAAAAGTTACAAATTACAATTATTAGTTCCCATTTACTTTTTAAAGAATCTTAAAATATTCTTATTACCTGACCCCATGCGGAGAGTGCATGAGTGAGCATGTGCCATGTTCGTGTGGAGGTGGAGGACAACTTTCATGAGTCAGTTCATGCTTTGTGGCAAGCACCTTTAACCAATAAGCCTTCTCCCCAACGCCCAGGTGTCATATAACAATAAAAAGAAAAAGGAAGAAAAACAGAAGATTTCAAGCTTCTCTCTCCAGGTTCTGATATGCATTACATTTCAAGGATTTTGTTTTTTAAATATAAAATATATTTAAAATATATATTTAAATATAAAATGCTCTCCCACTTTTTCCATCTTTTGATGACTGCTGTTCTATACTGTACTATATTCTAAGTCTAGTCACTCACTCCAATAATGCTGTAATACAAATTCATTTATCAATCTATTTATTTATTTTGAGGCAGAGTCTCACTGTGTGGCTCTGACTGGTTACAGACCAACATGGCCTTGAACTCACCGAGACCTGCCTCCCAAGTCTGAGATTAAAGGTGTGTTCCACCATGCCCCGCTTAACACACATCTAGACTGCAGTCTGCAACTGCAGTACTCTTTCCTTCAAAACTCCTAAATTCAATGTATCTTTGACCTCAAAATAAAGTATTAATAGTTAATAAACAAAATAAAATGTTAATGTGGGAATAAACATTTCCTTTTAAAATTAAAGTATTTCGATCGATTCACAACGTGGCTCAAATACAAATGAGCATTCTAAATATCTGGGTTTCAGCTCAGTTCTTATACAGCCCATAAAAAATTAATAGCATAAACTAAGTCATCAATGATGCAACAACCTTAGAGCATAGCTTGTTTTGTTTTTGAAGAAAGCTGTTGGCCAGTCTCACGCAGCACCTCGTACTGAATGTATTTTTTTCCTCCCCAAATACAGCAATACTGTTTTCTATATCCAATTTATGTATTATTATTTCTCACTAACTGTTAAGTGGGTAGGAAAACCCAACGACCAAAGCAATGCAGCCATCTACAAGGTCTGAACCGACTTGAATTTGCAAATATAGAAGCTTGCAAGTGTTGCTTCCTTTGATCCTTTCCGCAACCTCACGGGGTAGTTTCTGCTACTCAGCCCCTTTTTACAGATGATCAGACGCTTTTCAGAAAGACCAAGGCATTGGTCAGGTCACGTGGTACTAAAGAGCATAAACTAGGATTCCCAGCCTGCTCGGTCGTCACTACGGCCTCACGCTTCCCTCCAGCTCCATCAAGCAAGCAGAACTGGGGCATCACCAGGCAGGCGAGACGCCTAGCCTCACAAGAAAAGCTGCGGGAAGTTCGGGGAGCGGAGAGGACGCGGGACGCCGAGACCCCGCGGGGCAACGGTGTGGCAACAACTCGGCTGCCTGCCCGGGCAGCGCAGACGCAGGGGCCAGGGGACCGGCTCGCCTTTCCGCTCCCCGCCCCGCGACCCCGACACCACGCCTGCCACAGGCCGGAGCCGCGCGGGGAGCTCCACGTGGGGCCCTACGCACCTGCCGCGGAAGACACCGGAAGCCAGGCTGCCCTGGCGATGTCGGCAGCTCCTCAGAGTCTGAGCTGCCGGGACAGGAGGACGCTCGAGCCAGCAGGCTGCCTTTAAACACGGGTGAGGAAGAAGCCCGGGCCGCCTTGGGAGTAACACCGCCGCCGCCCCGCCCCTTCCGGTAGCCCCGTAGCTGCTTCCTGTGGCGCCTCTGGCGGGCTCCCGGCTCGAGCGTCCCCGGGCGCGCTCCTGCTCCTCCGCCCGGACCCCTGAGTCCTTCCCGCCGCGGACAGGAGAGCGACCCCGAGAACGAAATGTGCTGCGAGAAGTGGAACCACGTGGCCGAAATGCTGCTCTTCATTGAGGACCGCGACGAGGAGTACAAGATCCTTTGCCTCTGCTCGCGGGCATTTGTGGAGTAAGTCGCCACTGCCCTCCTCCTTTTATCCCTGCTGGAGACTGTGGGTGTCGCCGAGGTCGAATGAGGCTCTCCTGAAAGCCGGATGAGCCCCTCCGGCGTGACGGGATGGGCTCCTACTGCCGTTACTAAAGGGAAGATTAATTCTGATTCTGATTTTAAAAATATGGTAGCTTGCATGTGTTATTTCACGTTTATAAATGAAGGGCCAGTCTCAAAGTTGAGTTAGTTGGACGAGGTGACCCGGGCTTGTAATCAAAGCGCCTCAGTAGCAGAGGCAGAAGGATCGGGAGGGAGTTCGAGACCAGCTTGAGCTACACCAGTTAGATGGAGGTGTGAAGTGTAAACTAATTGATAGAGCATGAGGTAAGGTTCAAAATAGAGCTCTCTTTTCGAACTGTAAAATCTTTTCCAACTAAAGTTCACGTAATTGAAACCTGTATTCCTAATTATTTGAGATGAAAGGCTTAAGTCTGTTTACAGCAGTGGTAGAGAAATGTTTGTTTCATGTTAAAAATTGAATGGAAAGAACCTACTTGTAGCAAAGGCACTGACAAGAAAATTCGAACCTAGACATTCTTTTTATTATGTTAATGGTATGAATTAAGCCACCTAAGTTGTTTGTTTGTCCCTAGAAAAATGTGTGTTTACCGCAGTGTCACGTGCTTCTTGATAGATTCAGATCTTTGTAGGTCTTTGTGGAGGTGAATTTTATAGCTTAAGAATTTAAGTTAGCGGGTACTCTTTTTCATTGTATGCTTGGGGAAGAAATCTGGAAGTCCCTCAAAGGAAACAAAACACCATGTTAAGTTTAATATATAGAATACTGTCCTTTTTGTAGTTGGATGAAGGTTTTTGTTTGTTTTGCTTTTGTGTGTGCTCCTGTTAGATGTGCTGATAGACAACCGAATCTAAGACAGAACTGAGCCGCACTGAATTTACTTTATAAGCAAAGGAGATCAATATTGCTCTAAGATAGTTGTTTCTACAATTACTCAGTTAATTATGGTTATGAGACTGGTCGGTGCTGCTTTGATATGAATTTGTGGCAGGATAGAGTGAAAATTGTGAGGCTTTGGGAAGGGAAAGGAATTCCTCCATTTAGAGTCTTCTTGAAGCCTCATGTCAGCTTAGTCAAGAATACCAGCATCCTTAACAAAATTTGCTGTGAAGATGGCCTGAGTGAACACAATATTGCTTCTATTAGAAATGTTTTGAGTAAGAATGTTAAAATAGGGCAGTGAGGTGGCCCAGTGAGTAAGATCCCCAGGACCCACATGGTAGGAGGAGAGAATAAACCCCACAAGTTTAAGGCATGGTCTAAACAAGTGACTCTGGCAACCTGAAACTCACTGTGTGGATCAGGCTGGCCTCAAACTCAGAGCTCTGCCTGCCTCTGCCTCCCAACACAAGGATTAAAGGTGTATACCACCACACCCTACTGTACGTAATTTTCTTAAGAGAATGCTAAAATAACAATTAGCCATGTTTAAACATTTGTGATCTTACTAGTTCCCAAATTTGAACCTGAAATTTTCTAGGAATGACACCTAAGACTGAAGTTGTATTTACAGTAAAAACATCTTAATTCCCTTAGACCAGTGGTTCTCAACCTTTCTAATGCTGTGACCTTTTAATATAGTTCAACATGTTATGGTGACCCCCAACCATAAAGTTATTTTCATTGCTACTTTATAACTACAATTTTGCTACTGATATGAATCGTAATATGAATATCCGTGTTTTCATTTGACCCAACCCGAATCACTGCCCTAGGCCATTATCAGCTATAATCCTATCTATCATCAGGAGCTGCTCTGTAATCTTATCTAAATTTCTTAGCGACCCCCTGAGGTAGAGCATGAAACATGTGGATGATGTGTTCAAATGAGAAATGACCCCCAAAGATAGGCTTAGGTCTTTGAACCCTTGATCCCCATTTGGTAGCACTATCTGGGAAGATGGTGCATCCTTGCTGGAGGAAGTAGATCACTTGGGCAGGCTTTGAGCATTCATAACATTGTCACTTCTAGTTTGCATTCTCTCTGCTTCATGTTTTCAGTTGAAGATGTGATCTATCAGTTTGCTGTTCCAGTTGCCTGCTGCCATGTCTCCCCTGCCATTTTGGACTCCCTCTGGAATCGTAAGCCAAAATAAACTCTTCCATAAGTTGCTTTTGGTCATGGTGTTTTATCACAGCAACAGAAAGGAATTAGGACAGAAATTGGGCTGTTGCTGTGAAGAACCTGGCCATGTTGAGTTTGTTTTGTTTGGGGGGGAATGTGGAAGACTTTGAAACTTTGGACTAGGAAAGAGGTTGAGTGTTATAAACAGAGCTTAGCAGTAGTGTTGAGAGTAAGGAAACTGTATAGGCCCAGTTCAAGAGGGAAACAGATTTTAATACTAACTCAGCCAATCCTATGATGTGTTGGCAAATCTAGCTATTTTCTGCCTATGTCCTGAGTACTTTCCTGAAGCTAAAAGATTTGGATTCATTTCTTTGGCAGAGAAACCTTCAAGAGTACATGACATTGAGTCTGGTGTTATTAATACTGATTTCCCTTATCCAGGTCCATAATGAAAATGAGCAGTGAGGCAAAAAGATAGAAAAGATACAGTTTGGAGAGAAAAAGAGCACTAGAAAGCTTATGTTACAGCCAAGGCATGTGCTAGAAGAGAGGCTATAACTGTTAATGATAGCACAATCAGGGAGAGGCCTCCAACTCTGCACTAGAACAAACAAGTGCCATGGATTTCCCCTAGCCAGCTTCCAGCTTGTGAAAGAAAAGGGCTTAAGTTTTCTGCTCCTAGAAAGCAGCTGCACACAAAAACTGCTGCAGTTGTGATCCGAGGGGCCCAGGGTCCATTCTAGCCAAGCAGCCAAATGTGGCAGTTTTCTGTGTGGTGGTGGCTTTGGAGTCATGAAAAGTGCAAGAGGGGTCCTGAAATTCCTCCTGAATGTTTTCAGAGAGCCTCTGAGAGAAGCAAGGCAACATGTTACATGGCTGGAATCACTGCATGAAGTGAAGGCCCTAAAAAGCCATTGCCTGTTGTTGTGAAAATCAATTCTGAATAGAGACCCCAATTTAATGAAGATGCCAAGGAGAGCTTAATACAAGGTGTGAAAATAGCCTAAGAGAGATGTCTGTTGGTGGGGGTGGGGTGCGGTTCAGCCACCTAAGCTCCCTTTGAAATTAAAGTTCCAGGCACAGGACATGGAGCTACCAAATCTGGTCTTTCTTTGGTCCAGCATTTCCTCACTGTTCCCCCATTTTTCTTTCTGTGCTACTCTTAATTTGGAAGTATGTAGTTTGGTTCTTGATTTTTGCGAGAGGTTGGGGTACAGTTAAGAGATTTGCCTTGAGTCTCAAAAATCTAAAATTTGAACTATAGTTTAAATTCAAAATCTAAGCTTTGGTTTCTACTGAATAGATATTCATTTCATGTCATTCTAAAATTGGACCACAGTTCTAAATTAGAGGCAGTCTAGGCTTCTACACCATCCTGTATGCTTTGAACCCTTGCCTACTTCACTGTCTCTGTCTCCTCTATCTCTCAGCCATTTCCTTCAGCTTCATAGGCTTTCTTTTACTCCCACTAGGCATTACACAAAGCCCAGGTTACTAGGAGTGCTTCTTCTCATTCACACTTAACATTTGTTTCTTTTAGACCTTTTCCCAAGGCCATTTCTCCAAAGAAACCTCTGTCTGTAGAAAAAGTTTATGTCAGTCCTAGTGGATCAGAAGGTACAGAAACAACTCTATGTTGTCACGGGCAGCCCCCAGAGTACTTTTTAGAGACAGCTACTTAGATGAAGACAGAATGTTTAACTTTAAAGCAAAAAAGAGCCTTAGGAAGCTGAATTGGAGATTTTTTAACACAAAGGTAAGCATGAATGTTATTAGAAAGAATGCAAATCAAAAGGAGACACACCCCGAGAACTTAGGTTTGTGCTTCTTAAAAGTGCCCTGCCTGTGTCTTTCACGTTAGCTATTAGTTACTTTATTGTTGCTATAATACAGCACCATGACCAAAAGCAACTTGAGCAAGAACATATTTTGGCTTACTTTTCCAGGGGAAGAGTCCATGTCAGGGGGCATAGCAGCAGAAGCTGAAAGAATGCAGTCCACAAGTGGGCAAGACTATGAACTCTCAAATCCTGCCCCAAGTAATACATTTTGTCCAGCAAGAACGCACCACCTTCCTAAACGGTGCCACCACCTGGGGACCAGTGTTCAAACACCTGAGCCTATAGAGGGCATTTAGCATTCAAACCACTACTTTGTGGTACCCGCAGGCTCATGACCTCTGTGTGTGTGTGTGGGGGGGGGGGGGGCGGGCTATATGTGGTATATGTGGTGCATGTATGTGAGTACATGCACATACTTGTGTGCATGAGGAAGCCAGAGGAGATGCCTAATATTTTCTTCTATCCCTCTTTGCTTTATTCCTTTAAGACAGGGTCTGTCACTGAAACCCACAGCTTGCTTTTTTGGCCAGACTGACACATTGGCCAGTGAACTCCCTTGCCAAACACTGGAGTTACCGGCGTGCACAGCAAGGCTTCTTGCCCTTGAAATGATTTCTTCATTCCTCTCTGCCCACCCTATTTTTGACAGTAGTATTGTGATTTGAATGGCCACCATAGACTTGTATGTTTGAATCCAGTTACTGGAACTGTTTGGAAAGCATTAGGGGATGGGCTTTCAGGTTTCAAAAGCCCACACTAGGCCCAGTCAGAATCAGTCCATCTGCCTGTGGTGTGTGTGTGTTATCGAGTGTTGTCTCCCACCCCCCACCTTTTGCCTGAGAATCAGAATATAGCTCCCCAGCCACATTCCCATCTGCTTTCTGCCATAATGATCATAGACTAAGAAAGCCCCCAATTAATGTTTCATTTTATAAGAGTTGCCTTGGTCATGGTGTCTCTTCAAAGCAATAGAATACTAACTAAGAAGTATCTCAAAGAAAGTGAACCTAGAACTTAATGATTCTACCATAAAGAAGTCAAAAACACAAAATAACCCAAACAACAAATGGACTGTGAGTTGAACAGATACTTCTTAAAAGATTAAATACAAATTATTAATAAATACATGAAAAAATGTTCATTATCCTTAGACATTAGGGAAACGTAAAATCCAAACTACTTAGAGATTCCATCTCATTCTAGAATGATTGT
The DNA here is from genome assembly GCF_049852395.1 of Peromyscus maniculatus bairdii. Taxonomy (NCBI): domain Eukaryota; kingdom Metazoa; phylum Chordata; class Mammalia; order Rodentia; family Cricetidae; genus Peromyscus; species Peromyscus maniculatus. The sequence goes on along the minus strand of NC_134853.1, from coordinate 37,856,154 downwards.
TCTTAAGAAAACAAACAACAGTCCTAGCAAATGCTTTCTAGGATTGGGTGAGAAAAGCCTTATGGAACTATTGGATGGAATCATACATTATGAAAATCAGTATGAAGGCTACTCAAAAATAAATGAATAAAGAAAACTACCCCAAAATATAGATAGACTACTTTTGGTAATAGACCCAAAGGAATTGAAAGTCACATACTATGGCGATAACTGCTTATTGTGTATGTTGTAGGTAGCACTAGTCACAGTAACCAAGTTATGGAGTCAGTCTAGGTATCCATTAACAGATGAATGGGAAAATAAACTGGTCTGTATACACAGTGATGTTGTTCATAAAGAAAATGAAATTGTGTCATTCAAAAGCAAATGAACTGTGGATAATCATCTTAAGCAAAATAAGCTAAACTAAGAAAGACAAATCACATTTTCTCTCAGATGTGGAATCTGGATTTTATATGTGTGCATATATAGCATATCATGACATGAGAAATAAAGTGGAGAGTATTTGGTGCGTAGTACAATATGTGGACCAAGCTACTGTGCTGTGCCACTCACTGTAGCCCCCAGATTGGGGACTGCTAGGGAAAAGGAAGGTGGCTGGCAGGACAGGGAAGGGAGCAAGAGATGATAATGGGGGAGGTAACCATGGGGAAAGTAAATGGTAAACTTGAAATCCATCAGTGTGTAGTGATTATGCTAATAAAACTTTTTAAAAGAATTAAAATGCAGAAAATTTACTAGTGACTTTATAGCACTAATTAAACAAAAATAATAAAACCACAGGAAGGAAAACTTTAAGCTGGGGAATGAAGTGCTTATATCAGTTTGCCCCAACCATTACACTGACATTTTTACAAGATTTATCTGAGGTAGTGTGAATGGTGGTTTATAGAAGGACCACTCAAACTTTGTGCAGGAAAGAGAATATAACTTGGATTAGGAAAGATAGTAGATTCTAGGCCAGCATAGGCATTATAGCAAGCCCATGTCACAAAGCAATTTTTTAAAATTATAAATGGCAATATAAAAGAGAGAAAAAGGGAAAAAAGATTTGAGAAATTATAAGGATTGGATTGAGAGGAGTAAAGTAAGAGCACAGCATACAAAGGAGAAGAGTGGGGCATAGGTAACTCATTTCTTGTATTGCTACTTTTGAGTGATAGGGAGGGATCACTGGTGAATAAGGAGTTTTATTTGGGGGATACAAGTATCATCAGTTTAATTTTGGAGGAGTCTGAGATACACAAGGATAGATAAGTTAAATATTATTGGTTTGAAGCCTTGAAGTTTGTACTGATCTTAAAGACTTAAGCCATTCATCAGAATACAAAATATCTCTATTCTGTGAATATAAAATTGCATGCTTAGAATAAAATATAGGAAATTCTGAAATGGTAGTTACTGTTGTAAAGTTGTTATGCTATAAAATGCTTGTTTTAATTATTTTTATGTAATCCATTTTGAAGTATTAAAACTTAACAAGAATAGTTTGCAGAAAACAAAAAGCTATGGAATTAGCTTAGTTGGTAAAGTGCTTGTATATGAAACCTGAGATAATACCCAAAACCCACCTGAAAAGGGCTAGACATGGGACAGGGACAGTAATCCCTGTACTGGGAAGGCAGAGACATGTAGGTTCCTGGGGCTCACTGGCCTTCCATTCTAGATAGAGTACTTGAGGAGATCCAGGCTGCTAAAAGACTGTATAAAAAAGATACTAGCCAGGCGGTGGTGGCACACACCTTTAATCCCAGCACTCGGGAGGCAGAGGCAAGCGGATCTCTGTGAGTTCAAGGCCAGCCTGGTCTACAGAGCGAGATCCAGAAAAGGTACAAAGAAAGCTACACAGAGAAACCCTTTCTGGAAAAACTTTTTTTGCTGGGCGGTGGTCGTGCACACCTTTAATCCCAGCACTCAGGAGGCAGAGCCAGGCGGATCTCTGTGAGTTCGAGGCCAGCCTGGGCTACCAAGTGAGTTCCAGGAAAGGCGCAAAGCTACACAGAGAAACCCTGTCTCGAAAAACCAAAAAAAAAAAAAAAAAAAAAAAAAATACTAGACAGTGCCTGAGTTTAATCTCTGGCCTCTTATGTGTATAACCACACACATGCATGCACCCACATGTGAACACACACACAAACCTAATCTCCAACAACTCAATAAACTGCGTTTGCTCCTTGTCTTCTCCCAATCTACTTTGTTTTATTTATGTATGTGAGCACATACTATCATGTCTTACCAAAAAAGCAAGTTGTAGATGTGTTTCTAAATACTAAGTTCTATATTTCCCATAAACAATGATATTTTCCTGCATACCTGTTGTAGTAGATTAAACTACCTTTTAACTCCTTTCCCAACAGTGTCTCTTTCCTTTCTGACTGTGTGTGTGTGTGTGTGTGTGTGTGTGTCAATGTGTGGGAACACAGGAACAATCCCTAATTTGCTAAGGAGCAGTGTACCAAGTCTCATGTCCTCAGTGGCTATTAAAAGTGGTCTCCTTGTATCCTGTAGGATTACCTGGCCTGACCTGGGTCCGTCTGACATTTCATCAGGAGTACTCTTAGAACATGCCTTAGCAGGATTGCTACATGATGTCATTCTCAAGTCTTGTTTAAGAAAGCACTTTGTATAGCCCCAACACCATAGGTGTGATGCTACTGACTGCCAGGGTTTCTTTGTAAAGTAATAGTTCCTCTTGCCTGAATGAGTACTTTGTGGAGACACAATTCAGTATAACATCTTACCAAGCCTACAGGCCTTAGTCTTCATTAACACCTTACACCTCCAACAGCTGTTTCTGAAAGTTGTGATTTATCAGCATTTTGTAAGGAGTGTTTTTCTTTCTGTTTCTGTGTATTCATATTGTTAATGTTAGTTTAGATTCTTTTTCTAAGATAGGTTCTCACTATGTATCCCAAGCTAGCCTCACTGCAAACCTGTGTAATCTTCCTGCCTCAGCCTCCAGGGTACTGGGATTATAGGTGTATGCCACTATACCTAGCCTGACATGGATTCTTGACTCTTTATTATTTAGTTTATTGAGAGTTATAATTCGTTGCCATTGTTGATACTGCTTTTCACACTATCTTTTTTTTTTCACACTATCTTTAATGTTCCCAGTGAGAGACCTTTCAGGAGGCTCTTATTGCCCACATACCCTTGACACAAGATAACCCAGACTTAACTTTCCAGTTTCCAGACTCACTTCTCCAAGGCAAATTGGTTCTTCTAGTAGGTAATAGTACTTGCCTCAGACTAGAAAGATGGCTCAGGGGTTAAGAGCACTGGCAGCTCTTCCGGAGGTCCTGAGTTCAATTCCAGCAACCACATGGTGGCTCATAACCATCTATAGTGAGATCTGGCATGCAGAATATATGCAGGCAGAACATATATTATGTATATATTTGTATACATAATAAATAAATAGTACTTGCCTCAAGTTCTTTTTGTTGCTGTGATGAAAATGCACTGAAATATTTGCAACTTAAGGGAGATAGCATTTATTCTAGGTATGAGTTTCAGGTTACAGTCCAACATAGGGGAAAGTCTCAGAAGCAGGATCTTGAGGGAGCAGGTCACATTCAGGCCACAGTCAGAGGAAAAAGGCAGTATGAATGCATACATGATGCTATTCTGTCCATTTTCACAATTCAGAATCTCCAAGCTCAGACATGTGCCAGGGAATGATGCCACCCTCTGTGGGTGGTCTCTTACATCAGTTAATGCAATTAAGATAATCCCTCACAAAAGTGGGCCCTTCCATGGATTCTAAATTATGTCATATTGACAATTAAAGCTAATCATCTTAGAACTTTAAAACCAAAAGTTGTGTGTTCATTGTATTTGTTGTTCCTGTGTCTTCTCAGTACAGTTGTGCAGTATCCATATGAACTATAGTACGTGTAGGAATGTGTATATTTGCATATATGTACACATTCAATATTTTAAACTACTAGACTTACTGTGTACTTAACACCATGAGTTTATAATACTGAACCAATATCTTGGGTTCTCCATAGCCTTCCAGATTTCCAGGTGATGTCTTGTATTCATTATGTCTTCAAGTGACCTTTAACAAGGCAAATTTAGCTCTGTCTTCCTCAGTCCATTTCCTTATTTGTTCATTGTAACCATGGTGGTAACTATACTGACCCTCTTTCCACCTCTTAGTGTCCCATGTCTTTGGGTGCCTATAGACAAGACACTAATGCTTGTGTGTGGCTCCTACTCCTTCCCTTACCCATAGTGCCTGTGTTCCTGGTGGATAGTAGTCATGTTATCAAAGCACATTTGCACTTTATCCCCTTCCGGTTCACGGTTTTGTGAGTATCCATATACTTTATGTTTCATAACGTATTCCTTTTCCAGGAGGAGATGAAATAGATCAACTACACAAGAATTTTATTTTGTGAAGTTAGTTATAAGTTCACCAGAAGTGGAGGCTCATACCTATAATCCTAGCAGTTGAAGGGAGGTGATCCTCAAAGGCCAGACTTTGCTACATGGTGAGACCCTATCAGAGAAAGTAGGCAGGAGGAGGTAGTTTTAGTTACAATGTGTAGTATGCTTTTATTTAGTGCTGTGTAGGTTTGTTTTAGTAATGAAATTCCAGTTATAATAATTAAAAAGTTTAGAAGTAGGTATGCTAAAGAAAAGTTCAGTAAGAATTGGGCAATAGATATTCTTCCTGTTATACATACATTACACTATGCATGTAGCTTTATATGTGGGTAAGCTCAACATTTCCATATTGGAATGTGTTCAGATATACCAAAAACTTAGAGAATACCTAATTACTCTATAACAAAAAAAGTCAGATCCCCCCCAATATCCAAGAGAAATTCCACTTAATTTTAAAGATTAGTTATAAGTAGTTATAAGTGTTATCATGTGTCAAGAAATGCGATTTTGGCCGGGCGGTGGTGGCGCACGCCTTTAATCCCAGCACTCGGGAGGCAGAGCCAGGCGGATCTCTGTGAGTTCGAGGCCAGCCTGGTCTACCAAGTGAGTTCCAGGAAAGGCGCAAAGCCACACAGAGAAACCCTGTCTCGGAAAATCCAAAAAAAAAAAAAAAAAAAAAAAAAAAAAAAAGAAATGCGATTTTATATGATCAATTTTTACAGCTCCATGAGAAACATTGTTGCCTCTATATAAGTGAGAGAAATGTATGAAAAGGTTGCTATTCTGTTTCTTAACCTTTTATTAACTAATCTATGCAGTGTTAAGCCTTTCTTCTTACCTAGTTTATACTTCTTATTCCAATGGATTTTTATTTTGCTTCACAGGGATCGAAAATTGTACAACTTGGGGTTAAAAGGCTACTATGTCAAAAGCAGTGGCAATAATGGAGGTAATGTAAATAAGACTACATGGCCCTTTTTGGTAAAAATTTATATATATATATATATATATATATATGTGTATATATATATATATATATACACACACATATGTGTATATGTATAAACTTGTGGTAATGTGTTATACTTGCTGGCATAAAATGGCGAATGGAGAGTAAACATGTAATTATAGACCCTTCCTTCACACATGCATTGCACACACATTCTAGAACCTCTATCAAAGCTATCTTTTCTTTTCCTGTAGCTTGTGTTGCTTGACTAGACTTTCTCTTGTCTACCATTCCTTTCTGATTTGTAACTGTTAGCCTGGAATTTGAAACTTCTTTTTGACTTTTTTTTTTTTTGGTTTTTCGAGACAAGGTTTCCCTGTGTAGCTTTTGCGCCTTTCCTGGAACTCACTCTGTAGCCCAAGCTGGCCTCCAACTCACAGAAATCCGCCTGCCTCTGCCTCCCGAGTGCTGGGATTAAAGGCATGCGCCACCGCTGCCCGGCAGACTTTTTTTTTTTTTTTTTTTTTTAATTGTATGATATTGGTATTTTGCCTGTGTGTGTGTGTAAGTGCACTCCAAGCATGCATTGCCAATGGAAACCAGTCCCCTGCAACTATAATTACAGGTGGTTGTGAGCTACAATTTAGTGCTGGGAATCCAGCCCTGCCCCTCTAGAAGAGCACCCAGTCCACTGAGCCATCTCTCCAGCCTGAATTGGAAATTTTGAAAATAGAAAACATGAAGTCCTCTGTCATATTTTTACAGTAAAGGTAGAATTAGGATGAATCCTAAGTGACCATCTCCAACCTTTTCCTGAAGTAGTAAGACATTACTCTCTCAAGCCCTAGTCCATTTATCTTTCCAACATTTTTCAAAATGAACAGAACTGCAGCATGGAGTTAAAAGCCAAAGACAACCCCAATATAATCTTTCATAGTTGCCTTTGAAATTAACTTTCTCAAAGGTAGGACAAGGCAAGGTTTCTTACTGTGCTATACAAATAAGGATTCTATAAGCACTAGGCTCCTATTGAACCTGAGAAGATGTGTTACCATGAGCATGAAAGGACCACAAAATTAGTAGATTCATCTTCCCCATCCTGTGCTCACCTGAGCACTCTTAATTTCATTAGATGAAATAGTGAGTGAAGTGCCCTTCACTGTTTAGATGGGTTTCTTTTTTCCTCATTGAAGAACTCTTTGGTAGAATTTCATATATGAGATTTCTCCTTTATCAGTGTTTATTTCTGTTGCCTGAATTCTGAAGTTGGAGTATTTTGTTTAACTGAGGGGTGGAAAGTGTATGTATGTGTGGTGTGTGTATGTGTGGTTGTTGTTGTTGTTTGAGGCAGTCTCATATACCCTGCCTATACCCTGGAACTTGGCATGTATGGACCAGCTGGCCTCAAATTTTATTTATTTATTTTTTATTAGTACATATTACCACCAATTCTTTTGATTTCTCTTTTTAAATCTATAATAATAGCATTAGTACAAGTGTGGGCAAGTCATGTACGGGTTCTGGATCTCAGATTCTTAGATGGGGATAAGAAAGGCTGCTTTTCCATTTTCCCTACAATGACGCTAACAGATGCTGTCTGTAGGAGACCAAGCTACAGAAGAGGAGGAAGATGATGGCACCACAGAGTCACACAGCAAAGATGCGAGCCCAGATGAAAGTGAACTTGATTCTGAGGCCAAACTCATGAGAAGTATGGGATTGCCAATTCAGTTTGGAAGAGTGTCTGCACATGAGAATTTTGAGGTATTAATCTACTCTTACTATTTCTATTTCTTCTTTTTCAAAAAATCCTATCAAGTGTTTTATTTATAATCAAATACATTCATGGTTAGAACACTTTATTCATATATTATAACTAAACTACACGTTGGGATATGTCAATGTGTAATTTGAATAATCCGTAAAAGTCACTTATTTGTGTATTAAAGACCCACAGTGGGAGTTTGGGTGTGGTTTTGGTTATGTTAGTCTTTGAATAGACTCATACTTGTTATCATTTATCTGACATAGGTGTCTATGAATACTAGAAATAAAGCTAAAGTAAAGCAAAAGAGAAGAAAACACCAAAAGAAGTACTTAGATGAAATGGTACGAGAATCTTGGAGAAATGACTGTGAAGAAGATGATGTAGTTTCAGATGATCCATCAGTTGAACACTGCGAAAATAATGGAACATGTGAATTTCCAAGCAAAACAGATACTGGAACAGAAAACCTTCCTGTTGAAAATCCACTATCACCAAAGCTAGAGGTCACAGAGAATTGGGAAAAGTATTGGAATGAATATGGAGAAGGGCTGCTGTGGCAAAGCTGGCAGGAAAAACATCCAGATCAGACACTGTCTTCTGAGCCTTGGAACCTTCCTGATACAAAGGAAGAATGGGAGCAACATTATAGTCAGCTTTATTGGTATTATCTGGAACAGTTTCGGTATTGGGAAGCTCAGGGTTGGACTTTTGCTGCCTCACAGAACTGTGATATAGATGCGTATGCATCTCAAGCCGAGGTTGACAGAAAGGAGGAGAGCAGCATGAAAGTTGACTTAATGTCTTGTTCGTCTTCACCTAACACAGTTGATGATGAAAGCTCTGGTTCAAATGATAAAGATCAGAATGAAATACTTACTGGAATTAATAACATAATTCTGAGTTCGGAGGAAGTAGAACAGAGCCAGTTAGAGTCCTCTGTACACTGTCACAAGCAGGTGAGGGAGAGTGGCCGTGGCAAAGAGTGTCCTGCCTCTGGAGGAAGTGACCCTGGTAATGGAGCACCCGAGGAAAGTAACGCATCTGGGAACAGAAGCACAGACCAGCCAGCTCAAGGTAGGAGTATGCAGACTTATTTTGTCGGGTAATGGTTATCAGTCTATTAACACATTAATACACAATGGAAGTATATATCCCATCTTAATTTTATATCACAATTAATTGTCCATCTATATTAATAAGATTTGCATTGTATTCTTAAAAATTCTTATTTCCTCCTGTACTTCTGTTGCCAGTAAAGGCAAACGTGAAAATCTCTTGGGACTTCTAAATTACAATAAACTTGCAACTAGGAAATAAGCGTTTGACAGGTAAATACCCAGAGTCATGTGGAATTCATTCAGGATAAGGCATCCTGCTCTATAAAGGAGACCAAGAGTCCTGGTATTACTGGTAATAGAAAGGATTTCAGTATTCTCATTATATTCATTAATTCCGTGGTGGTTGTGAGCAGATCCTGACAAGAACAACTTGAGAGACTGTGTATTTGGTCTCATGGTTTGAGGGCACAGTTCACCTTGCCTGGGAAGGCACAGCCACAGGAATGGCTGTCAGCTCTGGTAGCAGGAACTTGAGACTGCTTACTCAGATCTGGGCTGATCCAGAAGCAGGCCTTCCTCCCTTAGCCTGCTCACTACTGCTTTTCCCCAGCCCTTAAAGAGTTCCACAACCTCCCAAAGTACCACCAGGTATTCAAACTCATGATCTTGTGGGGGCATTGAAGAAATGTTTAGAACTTTGATTTAACAGTTGATTGACTTTGCTTATCTTAGATTGTTGATTTTCTAATTTAGAAATTTGAGATTATATTAAGGCATGACTTCATAACCAAGCTGTCTTTGTCATGATCCTCCTGCCTCAGCCTCTCCAGTCTTAAGATTGTTGCAGGTGTGAACCAATTCTGGCTCCAATTGGAAATTTGCAGAGTTCTGTGGCTTTCCTTCTATTTCTCTTCTCTGTGTTATTGCATTCTCGTTCCTTTCTGTTCTGATATTCATCCTTTCTTATCTCACATTTGATATTAAGTTTCAGATATTCCTCTGTGTACTCCCAATGCATCCGTCTTGGTTTCTTTCCTGTTCCTGACAAAACCCTTAAGGAAGGAAGCGTTTATGTTCTCTCACAGTTGAAGATTTGGACCATCATGACAAGGAATTTAAGGCAGCGAGATCTTGAAGCAGCTGGCCATACTTCAGCTGTAGTCAAGAAGAAAAGAGCGGTGCATGCTCATACTCAGCTCATATTTTTATGCAGTCCGGGCCCAAGTCTAGAGAATGGTGCCACCCAGCCCTTTAGGGTATTGTTCTCTCATTCAGATAACCTTGTCAAGAAAACGCCCCAAGTGTCCTTGGAAGCTTGTCAGCACAGTGATTCCAGATCTGTCAAGTTGACAGTGAACACTGACCATCACAGCTTCTTTACTTACATATTGGTCAATAATTAGGCTATGGGTTTCTGCCTTCTGTTGCCCTTTTTATCCCCTTCCCTGGTTCTACCTTTTTCCTTTTCTAAACAGAGTAAAACTTCTAGTCACTGCCTTCTGTTTACTGCTCCTAAGTTATAAAATATATGTTGGTTGGTTTTAATTTGCTCCTTTGTGTCATCTCTCAGGATTGGTGAGGATTTGAGGTTATAACATACTCTCATTTTCCCATTAAGAACAAAACATAAAATCTGCGTACATGAAATTTCTTTTTGTCACTGGTACTGTACTCTTCAGTCTATCCCTGTTTACCACCCTAGAGGTAGTAGGACCTGGGAGAATAGAGCTGATGAATGAGAGGGACTAAAATCTCATGCTATAGTCAGCTTTAATAGAGTCACTTGAGTAAAGTACACAATCACAAGGACAAGCAGCATGTAGCAAAAACATGTTTTTCCATAGAGGCACATAAACAGATCATAATAACCAGTTTTAAAGAATAATCTGAAATAAACACCTATTGGCTACACCTCGGAGGAGCATTGAAACCCATTCCAAGAACAATTCTGTGTTTTGAAGTTCACAAGACTCTCAATCTTGGAAGATGTTTCAACATATACCCTTCTGTTCACCTTAAGAAATGTGCCTGCCAGGTCAGTGAGATGGCTCAGTGGGTAAAGGCATGCCAGACAACCTGAGTTTGATCTCCAGAACTCACATAGTAGAAGAGAGGACCTACTCCCACAGATTATCCTGTGACCTCAACCTCAGGTCACGTCACACATGCTTCCTCTTCATCCCACCCCACACAGATTAACTGGTTTAAGGGGGAGAAAGAGTACCTGACAACAGTTAGCAGAAAGGTAAGGCTGTACCGTTACAGTGGGATACTTTGTATAGATATGCACAAACTAGTTTTAGTTTGCTTTTTAAAGCACAGTTGTTTCATTTAGATGAAGTTCTGAGAGGTTTATTATCAGGTGATTTCACTGCTGTGCATACATCAGAGGACACTGAAATTAAAACGGTTGAGTTGTGAGAAGATTGCATGAGACCACCATTGAATGTTCAAATACAGAGAGCCATCATTGACCAAAACATTACAACACGTGACTATGTAGTTAGATCATGAAACCTTAAATCATACAGGCATAGCTATAATCGTGCCTTTGAAAATAATAGAAAAGTTGCCAGACCTCAAGGAAAATATACTGTAATCTCTCCTTAGAGTTGAAGGAGTCTTCAGTAACAAATACAAGCAAAGATCAAGCATACCGTGACAGGGCTGATGGAAATGAGAGTGACGATGATCCACCTGAGCAAAAGCCCAGCAAAGTGAAGAGAAGGTGAGTTACACCTGACCTAGCCTAGCAACACTGTACTATAAGCAAAACAGGGATCCATTAGTAAGGCTTTTAGACACAGTTATATTCTAATTCTGCCACTCATAACTCTAAATAAATTTCTTAGTTCCTCATCTATAAAATGAGACTGGTGGCAATTTTCGTGAGAACATTAGGCTGACTGGAGCTTTCGCACGGTATGTGACAGTACCTGTCAGTGAAGTACATAATGTAAAGTCGAATGTGTCCAAGTGCTGACACTGTAGATAATAAGGAAAGGATAGATTGCTACAGAATTGGAGCATTAGGTGGAGATATTTCATGTCTTTGTAGTGTTCCACGTAAGACTTTTCCTTCCAGATAGCATCTGAAAAAATGATGTGCAAACTCTGAAGTCTGAGTAGCTTAGTTAAAAAAAAGCACGCCACTGCTACTGCTCTGTTACCTTACATAGTAAACTTGCTTACTAATTGCCCCACTATTTGGTACAAGTTCCTAGAGGCAAATATTTAGTGAGTTTGGCTTACTTTGGAAGACAAACTTTGTAAGAGTTGTTTCTTGCTGTATTCTGCATAAAGTCAGGATTTCTAAAGGTGCCTGTTTAAGGCACTTGTCAGTTCTGTGACAAAAACAGCATGAAGAAAGAAAGGCTTATTTGGACTCACAGTTGGAGAGTTTAGTCCCATCACAGTAGGGAAGGCGTGTTGCTGGAAGCAGCTCAAAGTTCTGACTGTTGGTACATGAGGCAGCTGATTACATTGCATCAGGAAGCAAAGAGAGATAAGCACTAGTTATTTATTTATTTGTTGTTTGTTTATCTATTATGCATGCAGTGTTCTGCTTGCATCCCTGCAGGCCAGAAGAGGGCACCAGATTTCATTACAGATAGTTGTGAACCATCATGTGACTGCTGGGAATAGAACTCAGGACTCTGGAAGTACAGACAGTGCTCTTAACCTCTGAGCCATCTCTCCAGCCCCAGGACTAGTTCTTTTTTATTCTGTCTGGGACCCCATTTGGGGTGGCTCTTCCCTCCCCTGTTAAACCTCTAGGAAACCCCTCATAGACATAGGCAGAGGTATACTTTCTAAATGTTCCAAGTCTAATAAAGTTGACAGTGAAGATTTACCATTATAGGCCTAAGTGGTAGATTCTCCTAAGCTACTTATCGCCTGCATCACGGTTTTTCTTAAAGACTGTTTTCTGGTTCCCTGTATGTATATGTTCAGGAGGTAGTATGTGAGGTACCCAAGGAGGCCAAAAGAGGGTATCAAATCCCTTGGCGATGGAGTCACAGGTGGTTGTGATCCTCTCAGTGTGGGTGGGGAACCAACACTGGTCTTCTGAAAGAGCTGTAAGTGCTCTTCACCTCTGAGCCCCCATCCTTATTCTTAATAACATTTCTTCTATAAAATTTTTTTGGTTTGATTGGTACTTCACAAAAATTTCTTTCTAGGGAGACCTAGAAAAATCACTACAGAAAATTAATCTCAGGCTTCAGCTTTTACTGGGGTTTTTCCAAAAGAAAATAGAGAGATGCGCATTTACACCATCTTCAGGAATAGAAGTAAAATGCTTAAGGACTTTTAAGATGGTGGTTGGGGAGATGCTCCGTAGTTAAGAGGACTTGCTGCTTTTCCAGAGGACCCGAGTTAGGTTCCAAGCACCCTAAGTATCAGACCCCTCACAACAGTTGAGATGACCTGAGGCCTTTGTTCTGTCTCCTTAGGCACTGTGTTCACACACACATACACATAGAAAAGGGTATGAATGCTTGTTAGTATGTTTCAAATACTGCTGAGTTAAGGTATCCAAAAAAATCTTATTAAAGTACTTTCTCTCCCAAGATTTCCTAGGTTTGTGTGATATTGTTCACTCTGAAAGGCAAGGCTTATTACTGTTTTTGTTTTTATTTTTTTTTTTTTAGCCATGAATTGGACATCGATGAAAACCCAAATTCAGAAGTTGATGACAATGGTTTACTTCTAGGATTCAAGCATGGCTCAGGACAAAAGTAAGAGCTATCGTCTTCTAGAAATCCTAATAACTTCAGCCACCTTAGAGCTCTTTGGTATTCATGTAGATAATATATAAGAGCTGTATTTGATACCATCTTTCAAATACAATTAAAACACCAACTTGTTAGAAGACTTAACAGTAGAAATCGTATTATATATTTGATGTATTCACTGTATTAACTCAGTTGGACTGAGTAGCAGCCAAATGTTATTCCAGTCTATTTCACAGATAAGCAGCTCCAAGTCACAGACATTTTGTCCTGTGATCACATGTCACAAAGGGTTTATGCTCAGATCTTAGAACTTCTAATTATGGTTCCCATCCGCCATCTCATAGCACTACTCCTTTGTGCTTCTAAAGACTAGGAAGCATACCATGTAGCAAACATGAAAATTCAAATGTTTCACAGTAGTTACATAGATTACTTAATGTAGGATGCATAATTCACAACTTGCTTTTCACAGCAGTGTGCCATGATTTCCCTTTCTTTTTGGCACACACAGCATTTACCTAATCCTTTATATTTAATTTTCCATCCTCAATAACAGTATCCTGGTTATTTCCTAAGATCTAAGCATGATGTCTGTTATGCATGCATTCCATTGTTCTCTCCTTAATGGCAAAGTCGATACATTGTGTGGAGATACCAAAATTGATTCAACCATTTGCCTTTTTAAAAAGCCTTTGGGTTGTTGAAGGCATTATGCTACTACACATGAACAAATGCTGTTATGAACATTTGTGTAAAAACCTAAGTTTTCTCTGTGTTAAAGAGAATAAATGTGATTTCATCTCATGACAGCAAGACTGAACTGAGTGGATAAAACAGCCTCAATATGTACTGTTTAAGTCATTTTATCCTATTTTTTGAGTTTTTATGTTTCTAAAGGCTCAGACTTAATGTCCTAGTTACCTAAATGTTAGGAAATGTAAATAACCCGTGCATCATAAATTCAGCAGGGAAAGAAAATGAGAGTGGCTTCATGATTAATATATAAATTAACGCGAGATTAGTTCAAAAGTACATGCTTATTATTAAATCCTGTAAATTACTTATAGTCACCTGCTTAGGTACCTAAAGACAGTAGTAGTTTGTATAGTCACTTTAGAGTAAAGAGGATAGAGTTTAACAGTATGTATAAAAGCTGTTTACATTGGTGTCAGCATTGATTTTATTTAAACTGTTGTTTAGCTCTTTGTAGTTTATTGCTTAGGATTTAACTTTTTTGTCTTGTCTATTTAGAAACAGAATTCTACTTAAAGATTATTTTATATATGTATGTACATATTATGTATATTATTTTATATATATAAAGACAACATATATATATGAAGACAACATGACTTGAAATTTTGTGGGGCTTGACACATAAAGCTTTGTGGCAGACATAAAAACTGGATGATTTGATCAGATTGCTCTAGACAAAGCGTTCAGTGACTGTTCTTCACATTAATTGGAATATGTTCAAATATATTTCAAAGCCTTTGTCATCACTCTAAGGAAAATTTCCCTAAAAAAGAAATACATTGTTGTTTTGTTTTTTCTACTCCTGTTTATTGCAGTCTGCTACACAGTTTCTACTTTGTAATCTACATTAGAAATGTATTTTAGTTGTGATAGTGTACACTTATAATCCCAGCATTCAAGACAAACCTGGGCTACGTCATATAACCCTATCTCAAACAGGAAAAACATAGCCTTGCTAGTTTCATCACTAAGTGTTTCACATTTGTTTTTAAATTGTCATCAAAACTAGACCAGAAACTCTCTCAGTTAGTATGTGATCTCATCATTTTCAAAATTTATTAAGATTAAAATGGTGGCAATAACTAGGAAAAACTGGTGAAAATCATTATTTTGGGTTTCCTAAGTTTTGGTTTGGTTTTGGTGTGTGTGTGGGTGTGTGTGTGTGTGTGCGCGCTTTCTTTTTCTTTTTTTCTATATGGGAAATTTTTTCTAAAACTTAACAAGTGAGTCACTTCTTTTGGTCTGATCCAGGTATGGTGGAATTCCAAATTTCAGTCATCGACAGGTCAGGTATCTAGAGAAGAATGTGAAATACAAGTCACAGTACCTGGATATGCGCAAGCGAATGACTATAAAGAACAAGCACATCCTGTTCACCGAAGAGTCAGGAAAACCCCTTCTCAAGAAGAGTAAAGTACGGAGTAAGGTGTGTACCCGCTTGCCTTTAGTTGAGACACAATCATGGTTTGTAACTTGGCTCCCTGAAGTTGGTTCAAATGGGAAGTTCCACCCTTCAAGATTGAGGGTACCTCAAATTATTTTTCACTAGTTTTATGAAGGTATATATTATGTAAACTAAATTTGGGGTTGGGAAGGAAATTGAGGTAATATGAAGAAAAGGGTGTTTGAAACTACTCCATTAAAGCATCTAAGAAGGTAAACCAGGTAGATGTTTTGCCCATGAAGTACAAGGACAAGGGGAAGTTTCTTACCTGTTTCACACAAAGTAGGATCCCAGTAGTCCAGATTCTGATGCAGCTCTAACTACAAACCTGGATCTGAGCTCATCCAAAGATTGTTCACACTTTGATGTAATGGGCTTGACTGAAGAATGTGACATACAAGCCCACTTTATTGATTCACACTGTAACCTGAAAGTTTCAAGACCCCTCTTGGTCTTTGCTATCAAGAAATAGGAAACAAACCAGAGCATCATGTGATCTGCTAAGTTTTCCTTTTCCTGGGGAGGGGATGTTTCTGATGAGCAGAGCCTTCTTGTCTTTGATGTTGACACCGGCCTCCTTTAAGGATGGGGAGCACAATCTCAGGCATCTGAAGGACTTTGTAGTACCCTCGGGGTATATTACACTTTCTGACTTCAGCATTTTAGCAGAGCATGCTACAAATTGATAGGTAGTTTCTTTTTTATTATTATTATTATTTTTCAGATTGGTCTGTGCTGATGATATTTTAATGAATATTTTAATGGTCCTTTCTTACATCTTAAATAGACTGCCTCATATCAGTCTTTTAAGACTTTTTATAATGTGTTGAGAATAATGATTTCCATACATTCACCTGTAGATGAGTCTAAAAAGAGCTGTATATAGTGGCTGCTGTGTCCTTAGTTCTCTGATTGGTTGTAGATAGGTGGCACTTTCCCTCAATGTTTGTGTTGAGGTTTTGTTTATCGTTTGTCTACCACTCTCTGAAATTTACTCATTCTTACCATCATAAAGATTTAATATGCAGAAGGTTCACTGTACGGCAAATGGGAAGAACTACATATTCCAACATTGGGATGCCTTAACATTTTATCAAATAAACCTATTTTATTATGACTTAATCTTACCAGCTCTGCTGTTCTTACTCATTCTTTCTTACATAGCTCTGACTTTGGTTTGGTTTGGTTTCAAGATTTATTTGTGTATGAGTATTTTGCCTGTCTGTGTGTGTGTGTGTGCATGCATCATGTGTGTGCCTGGTATTTGTGTAGACTAGAAGAAGGCATCAGATCCCCTGGGACTGCAGTTAGGAACATTTGTAAACCACTGTGTGGGTCCTAAGAACAGAATCCAGGTCCTCTGTAAGAGTGGCATGTGCTCTTAACTGCTGAGCATCTCATCATCACCCATTTTCCTGGTCCTCTGATTTTATTTTAAGACAAGTTGGCATTCTGTTGATACTATGTAACATTTAACATGGTTTGTAGCTTGACCATTGCAGAAAGCTCTTAAAAATGTAAAAATCAGTGAGTAGCTGAGTCGATATATTTGTGATGATAATTTCATAGCATAGCTCTATTCTTAGAGTTTTTAACCTGTTACTTTCCTTCTTTTAGAGGAATCTTAATAAGGTCATTGGATGCTCTCCTGAATTCCAAATAGCCAAGAATTACTTATAGCTTGCATTGTACTTCTCTGAGCTAATACTTGGCTTGTTAATCAAGTCACAAATGGTAAAAAAAAAAAGTGAAAAGATTCTGTGTTCTTTACAGTTAGTTGATGTTCGTTATGGTATCTTAAAATTTTAGGTGGAAAAATTCCTAAAATGGGTTAATAAACCAGTAGATGAGGAGACATCACAGGAGTCAGTTTGTCACAATAAAATGCAAGACACTTGCACAAGCAGTGACTCTGAGGAGCAAGACATGCCCTTGGAGAAAGCTGGTGACCTGATGGAGACCAGAGATCCAGAACCTGACACATGCCAGACCATCTCTTCAGCCAGTGAACTTGAAGCAGAAAAGAGGCAAGGAGGTTCCGGAACAACTGCTCCCGAGAAGCAGGGTTGTGTAACCGAAGAGATAGCTAACTCTCCCCAAGCAGAAATGGGAGGTAAGGATAAATACCCTTCCCCTTGCCTCTGGGTTGTGGTAAGTACTTTTTTTTATTTATGTTTCCATTGTTCTCACTTTTGTATGTATCATTTATGCCTTCGGATTCATTTTAAACATTTTTAAGTGGAGAGAAGGCATGTTAGTGTGAATGAGCTAATGGCTATGATTTGCATCATGATTGTTCCTCACTTTTTATCTATGTGGACCTTGATCTCTGTTGCCATTCTGTCCCTGGCTGACAGTGGCATGTTCCTCCTGAAATTGATGAAGCGTACATTTTCTTCTTGATAATTGTTTTTTGTAATGATTTGGGGCTTTTTGATGGAACATTAACGAAATATATTTATAGTAGTTGGCGCTAATAAATATGAAAACTAACATTTTCATGGATGACCTTTTGTATTTTTTTAATGGCCAAATTTTTTATAAACAAAGATGAAAATATTTGATGGAACATTGCAGGTAAACATTTTTACTTAGTATCATTTTGTTGAATTGCTTCACATTTTTGTCCTTCTGAAACAACTATATTATGGCCCTTTCCTTTTACTATTAATTATAGTAGCTTAGTTATAATTTAGTTATAATTACTATTGCCTTGATGAAGCAACATAACCAAAAACAAGTAGAGGAGGAAAGGGTTTATTTGGTTTACATATCCTGAGTCACAGTCCTTTGAGGGAAGCCCAGGTAGGAACTCAAACCAGGCAGGCAGTGTTGTTGTTTGTTTTTGCTCTTTTGGGGGGCCCGCCACCCAGCTCTCAAATAGGTCACACACGGAGGAGTATTCTTACTTGTAAATGTTTAGGCTTACCTTGGCTTGTTTCTTGCTTTTCTTTTTTTGGGTTGTGGGGGTGGGTTTTTTTTTTTTGTTGTTGTTGTTGTTGTTTAGTCTTTTTTTTTTTTTTTAGTTTTTTTTAGACAGGGTTTCTCTGTGTAGTTTTGGTGCCTGTCCTGGATCTCACTCTGTAGTCCTTGAATTCACAGAGATCTGCCTGGCTCTGCCTTCCAAGTACTGGGATTAAAGGCATGCGCCACCACTACCTGGCATTGTCAGCTTTTCTTAAATTAACCCATCTACCTTTTGCCTCTGGGCTTTTACCTTTTCCTATTTCTGTATATGTAACACGAATTGCTAAATGGTCTTATTGATTAAAAAAAAAAAATCCAGAGCCAGATATCAGGGTGAAAGCTGAAAGAAAAGAGGGTAGAAAAAGTCAGCCACAAGTTCTTACCGCTAGGAAATCCTCAGCCCAAGAGTATACTTCCTGTATACTCAGGCCTGTATACCTTTCTGTGCCCTGTCATCTTACTTCCTCTCTCCACCCAACTACATCACTTCCTCTTTCCACCCAGCTCTATCACTTCCTGTCTGTCTATACAGATCTCTATGGTAAACTAATATTGGGATTAAAGGTGTGTGCCACCATGCCCGGCTCTGTTCCCAGTGTGGCCTTGAACTCACAGAGATCCAGATGAATCTCCTCCCGAATGCTAGGATTAAAGGCATGTGCTGCTTCTATGTTTAATATAGTGGCTGGCTTTTTCCTTTGATCCTCAGCCAAGCTTTGTTTGTCAGAGCACAAATAAAATACCACCACATGTATATCTTCCTTATTCCATTGCTGGTTGTAAAGATGGGTGGCTGACCCCTGCATCCTCCTCCTAGCTCGCTACTTCTTCTTTTCCTCCCAGATTTCTCCTTCTGTTTATCCTCTCTGCCAGCCCTACTTATTTCTTTCTCCTCACTATTGGCCGTTCAGTTCAGGTATTTTAGACAGGCACAGTAACACACCTTCACAGAGTTAAACAAATGCAACATAAACAAAAGTAATATACCTTAAAACAGTATTCTACAACAAGGCAGAAACCTGGAGGCAAGAACTGATGCAGAGACCATGAAGGAGTACTGCTTACTGGCTTGCTCAGCCTGCTTTCTTATAGCATCCAGAACCATCAGCCCAGGGATGGCAGAACCCATCATGGACTGAGTCCTTCCACATCAATCAATAATTAAGAAAATTATCTACAGACTTAACCCACAGCCCCATCCTAGGCAGGCAGTTTCTCAGTTGAGGTCCTCTTGAGATGACTCCAGCTTGTGTCAAGTTGACATGAAACTAGTCAGCACTCTTAGTTGATTCCTTTCCTTGGTATGGGTGCACATGTCCCTAAATCTCCTGTCACCTGTCTCCTGCCTTTTTAAATTTTAGGCTTCAGGCATTTTATGGTTTTTCTTTACCGGTGTTATAACAGCTGACATTTTTGTTCTTAATCTCTCAAGTATCCTGCTTTGGTGAGTGAAAAGCAATAATGTCCTCCAACACTTCAGCTACTTGCAGTCATCTAATGGCCAGATTCTTAAAAACGTTGACTGCTGTACTCTTGTTTTTATTCTGTGCAGCACTTTCTATCTTCAAACATTGCTGCTTCTGATCTTCTGCGGACTGAAGCCTAATAATCAGCTAGTAATTGTCTTTCTAAATAATTTTCGACTGGAACCTGACCATACTTTTGAGACACCTTGTGTTCTCTAGAATTTATATAGCCAGGGCTAGAACTTAATGGGCCTTGGAAAGATTTTGTCTTAAAGTGAAAAGGGCTGAGCTTGTCGGCACACACCTACAACCTCAGCTGCTCAGGAGTCTGAAGCAGGAGAGCCAAAAGTTCAACACTAGCCTAGACAAATTAAATTTTCCAGACCTGTCTCAAAATAAAAATTTTTTTTAAAAAAAGTTATTAGGGATGTAGCTCAGTTGGTGCTTGCCTACCACAAGGTTCTGAGTTTAAGTCCCTGGGACAACAGCAACAAAAGAAGTAAAGGGTCTACATTTTCTATAATTCACCAACTAAAGCAGTATTGTGGCTGTCGATAATCTTCAGATCTGTGTTAGTGCTTTTGTATAGGGGCTGAGTATCCTATATATAACATGGTGGGGACCAGATGTGTTTCAGGGTTCTGGTTTTGGGGGAATCGCAGATGTTTAGACTTCATCTCCCATCAGTGCTGTAAGTGAAATTAGTAAAATACTGTGCATTCATCCATTAGTTCCTTTGTAGGGATAAGAAATTAGAGCTGAGAAAGCCAAGTTCTCAAGCCAATAAATAACAAGCGGCTATGACCTGAAGTGCTGGTGATGTGTCTTCCTCTCGTGCTTCTCTGGATGTGTCACTGCATAGATGTCTAGTACAGTCCAAAATTGTGATAATTTGATGTGGCTGCACTTCTTGCTTGGTGTGGCTTTGTTCCATTCTCATGGTCAGATCTGTATTGTCTGCATCTTATTTTAGTTGAATTGAAGAAGAAAAAGAAGAAGAAAAACAAGAACAAAAAAATAAATGGTTTGCCACCTGAAATAGCCTCTGTCCCAGAGCTGGCAAAGTACTGGGCCCAGAGATACAGGCTCTTCTCTCGCTTTGATGATGGGATCAAGTTGGACAAAGGTAAATAAAATATATGTGTGTTTTTAGCTTTATTTAGAAGCCACTTAAAAATTATAAAAAAAAAAAGTTGTGAAACAAAATTTTAATATCCTTTTTACCTAAATTCAGCTATTTCCAACATTTATAATTTTCATTCTGTGTATGTTGTCTTTTTCTGATCCAGTTGCATATATCATGCCACTCCCCAATATTTAGTATGCATTTTCTAAGAACAAGGGTGTTTTTCTGTAATAATAATCAAGGCCCTGGGATCAGCCCGTAGTACCACAAGAAAATAAAGCAAAAATAGTAAGTTATCTTTATAACCCATTTGTTGTCATAAAGGAACATGTTGTGCATTTAGTTTTCATGTTTCCTTAGCTTCCTTTAACTTGTAGATCCTCAGACTCTTGTGCTCAGGGCTTCACCTGAGCCAGGCAGGTCCTCTACCACTGAGGGACTCCTCCAGCACAACTTTAACATCTTTCAAGGAATGATGGTCAGTTCTGTTTGTAGTATCACTCAATTACATATATACATCTGTATGTGTTTTATCTTCAGGTTTAATCCATATTTGTAGCATCTTATACAAAGTAGCAAAAGTATATAGATTATTAAAAAGAATATCTGATGAAGATATACCTAATGCAGAAAGTTATAATTTAGTTAATTAGTGCTGAAAACTTTAATTCTTCATTGAATTTTCCTTCTTTGATCTTAAGAGACTTAACTTAGTCTCACAGACTGGCACTCATTTTTATATTGAAACTAACTGAACATCTCTCTTTGTTAACAATCAAAATCAAGAAGTCTATTATGGAATACAGGTGATTCTATGCCCCCTACATAATTTGTAAAATAGTGTGTGATACAGAAAGTATATAGGAATTTTATTAGGAGAAAAAAGACTGGAAAAAGACATATAAACTGTTTAAAGGAGTTTAGAATTCTTTAAGTAATGAAGAGCCATTTAAAATTTTGAAGTAGTGGGAACAGGAAAACCTTAAATCTCTTTCTGAGAAAAGCAGGCTCTTCTGGTAGAAAGGAAAGCATGTATTTTCTTTCCTCCAGCTAAGTATGGCTTCATTTCTGAAGATGGCAAGGATTCTGCTATTCCTGCTATGCTAATGCAGCCTCCTGGTCATTGGCTACCATTCTTTGCTTTTTCTGACACTTAAAAACATGGGGCTGGAGAGATGGCTCAGCGGTTAAGAACACCGACTGCTCTTCCAGAGGTCCTGAGTTCAATTCCCAGCACCCACATGGTGGCTCATAACCATCTGTAATGAGATCTGGCGCCATCTTCTGTATACATAATAAATAAATAAACCTTTAAAAAAAAAAAAAAACATGTATTGTCATACACACCATGCACAGACATACATGAAGGCAAAGTACTCATAAAATAATAATAAATATTTTGAAAACATGTAAATGTTCCCAAAATGTCAGTAGGAATCCATCATTACCTCTCCATTGTGAATAAAATCATTGAGAAACTCACCAGTTAGAACTTGCTGTTTCCCATAGCTGATAAGTAGTAGGTAGTGCCTCAAACAGAAAAGTTGTAATATATATTCTGGAGAAATAAGGATATCTTACCAATTAGTCAGGAATTAGCAACTTTGTAGAACCTTTCTCTAAAGCTAGGTAACTAAGCATTTTTGTCAGTATCTGTGTGGAGAGAGAAGAGGGCTCAGAGCCATAGAACTGAAGCCAGGGGTTGTTGTGACCCACCCGGTGTAGACATGAGGCTAACAGATCCCTTACAAGAGTGGTAAAAGCTTTTAACCGAGCTCCTCCTAACTAACCACTGAGCAGTCTCTTCAGATCCAAAACGGTTTTTAAACTTGAGCAATGTTTTCTTCTTCATGCTTGGATTCTTGGAATTGAACATTTGACACAAATATTCTCCTTTACAGAGGGCTGGTTTTCAGTTACTCCTGAGAAGATTGCTGAGCATATTGCTGGCCGTGTCAGTCAGTCCTTCAAATGTGACATTGTAGTAGATGCTTTCTGTGGAGTTGGAGGAAATACCATTCAGTTTGCCTTAACAGGGAAAAGAGGTAAATTAGTCATCCATGGCAGAGAACTGTTTGATTTCCAATTTATACGTAAATATTTTTACTTTTGTTCATTTCTTTGATGAGATTTAACATATAATTGATAATTTCACACCAGATATGTATTAAAGCAGTAGCTTATGTGTTTATTATTCATCTTACATAATGTTTAGTAAGCACTCAATATGTGTGTATTTAGTCAACAGTCACAAATTATGTTTTTTGCTATCTTGATTTCACATAAAAAAGATAAATAATTACACAGGACTTTGTGGACATACTTATGAATCTCTGGAGCCAAGATTCTAGCAGTCTATAAATAATGGTTCTTCAGAATCAATGGATGGGGACCAAGCTTTCTCTGTGACTCAGTAGCTTTATGATTTTTTTACATTCAACTTTGAAGGACACATTTGAATTTATCACTTAGTCTTGTGATACTTTTCAACTGTAAAATTCCAAAGCTCCAAAAATTCTTTAAATAGTATGTCATCCTCCTGATTGTTTGACCATGGAACCAGGAGGGAAGAAATCTCCACTACTGTATTGTCTACTAATTACTGTCAGATGTGTAGTGTGCCTTTTGTCAGGAAACAAAGGCTTTAAAAAGTAGACTGTTTGGCAGTGAGGTAACTCAGTGGGCAAGGGCTTTTGCCACCACACACATAAATAAATAAATAGATAAGTGCTTTTAAAAATTAATGGAATATTCTCATGGAATATGATGATGATGCATATGAGCACTTGGGAGACAGGAAGCAGGGTTGCAGGTTAGATTGGAATGAGCTACAGAAAGACCACCCCTCTCTCCCAGCCCCTTTAACTGCCTGGAACTGAAGATATATCCTGGTAGAGCCCTACCTATAGTGCACTGGATGTATGGCTCTTCTGTTATCCCAGTGCTTTGGAAATGAAAGGCAGCCAAATCATACTCCAAAGATACTTTTCCCACATTATCTTCATATTATATTCACCAATAGGTTGTGGCTTTCGTTTTAGTGGATTTCAGCAGAATCTCATTAATTTATATGAACTTTTTAAAGTTGATTAAGAAAGCAAAATATTACTCTGGAAGCAGAGTATAGAAGTCAGAAAATGCTAAGGTAAATTTGCCCATTGGCTTTAAGACCAGAACTGATGAGCTGTGACCTTGATTCTGTTACTCTATAGTGTTTTAGAGGCATGCATGGCATTTGCTGACTTCATGTGGTCTCCCAAAAACCCAGATAAAAGCAGTTTTCACATTTACCAGATAATAATTATCTTCTTGTCTTCCACTAATGCAATATTTCAGGATTTCAGATTTTTTTAAATAAGCCTCATATGTGTGTGTGTGTTGCATGAAAATTGTGTGTGTGTGTGTGTGTGTGTGTGTGTGTGTGTGTGTGTGTGTGTGTGTGTGTTTTGCATGAAAATACTTTTCCTCAAAAGTTACCAAACTCATTCCTTTTTAGCATTTTGTCATAAGATGGTGATTAAAATATCTGCACTATGATAAAGCAAGTCTGGAAATTTTCTTTAAATATCATGAAAAACATGCATATTGTAGATTGATTTCTTAATTGAGGTTTGTTACCAAGTTATGTAGCTTAACACACATTTGATTAAAAAAAAGTTGTACAATGTGGGTCATAAAGGAAGGAAGGCTAGTGCCATGTCCTCGTTGTCAGCTCCCTCTATAGCAGCGGTTCTCAGCCACTGACTCCTTTAGGGTTTGAACAGCTCCTTTATAAAGATATCATCCCAGAGATCAAGCCTATCACTGCTCTATAACCTCTTGGTGTCACTTTATCACTCACCCTTAT
The DNA here is from genome assembly GCF_049852395.1 of Peromyscus maniculatus bairdii. Classification (NCBI taxonomy): domain Eukaryota; kingdom Metazoa; phylum Chordata; class Mammalia; order Rodentia; family Cricetidae; genus Peromyscus; species Peromyscus maniculatus. The sequence continues at coordinate 37,831,639 of NC_134853.1, read as the reverse complement.
TATCAGACCCTAAGAAGAAAGGGAAGCAAGTAGTCAATACTGGGTCTTCCTAGGGCTGTGATGACCTAACCTCTGCCCTGACAGCCTGTGGGACTAGAAACATTGACTCGTTTTAAGGAAATTGGTCTTTTCTGAAAACCAGCATTGGGGTTTACATGCAAGAAGTAGCATTTGTAAGCATTTATTGCTCCAACTGTACTCAATACCTCCCCCCCCCTCCAACTCCTCCATATTTTATGGCAACTACTGCCACTTGCTTTGGATGATGGCTGGGCAAGACAACATGGAAACCTGTTCTATGAATCATGGTTTCTTGATACAACTCTATGTGAGTCTTTCTAATTTAAATATATTTGAACTAAAATTTTTATTTATGTGTAGCTACATGTCTCTTATATGTTTGTGTGTGTGTGTGTGTGTGTGTGTGTGTGTGTGTGTGTGTGTGTGTGTGTGTGTGTGTGTTATTCAGAAAACCAGATTACTGGACTGATGAACTCTCAATGTCAACTTACTTTTTCTTTTTTGATTTTTAGTGATTGCCATTGATATTGACCCAGTAAAGATTGATCTTGCTCGTAATAATGCTGAAGTTTATGGGGTAGCAGATAAGATAGAGTTTATCTGTGGAGATTTCCTACTCTTGGCTCCCTGTGTGAAGGCTGATGTTGTGTTCCTAAGCCCGCCTTGGGGAGGACCAGATTATGCTACTGCAGAGACCTTCGACATTAGGACAATGATGTTTCCTGATGGATATCCTTTGGAAGTATATATATAGTAGTCTCTATAAATGCTTTTAGAGAGGAAAGGGAGGGGTGTGTGGGTGTGTGTGGGTGTGCACGCGCTTTAAATCCTTTAAATCGATGTAGACGAAAGTATTAGCTAATCACATTTGATGATTTCATGGTATTTTACACAGAAAACAGTTCGTGTGGAGCCAACTAGATGGCTCAACTGGTAAAGGCACTTACCACACAAATGTGGCAACCCAAGTTTGAGTCCCAGAACCCATGTAAAGGTGAAAGAAATGTCTTCTGGTACACAGAGTACCTTCTATATTAAAACTTTTGAAACACTCAGTGTAAATAAAGACTTGGTTGATCTATAGATATAGTTCCCTCTTACTATTTAATTTTGCCATTGTAAAAAAGGAGCACAGCCATAGCTCCTGGGGAAGGGAGACAACAGTGGTGTTTGCTAGGGTTTTAGGAAGATGGATGGACATGTAGCTGATTCATGATACAAAAACTGCACCGCTGAACTGTCTGGGTCTGAGCTGAACCTTCCTTGAGGATAAAGAGATGTATTTACTGTTTGGAATTGGAATTAGTAGTACAAATTGAAAGTTTCTTCAAAACCTCAGGTCTGCTGGTAGTGGTCTTCGACTCACACTGCCTTATCTTCTAACCTATCAGGGTGCTGTTGTTGCTGGATTCCAAAATCTTGTTTCCTATTCTCTGGATTTAAATCTGTGCCTTTTTGTTACTTAACAAAATGCACTTGATTTGTGCCAAATAATGAACATTTCTTTCTGCTCAGAAATTACCCTTTTTTTCCTTAACTGTTTTTCACCTTTGAAATTTTCAGGCTTTCCCAGAAGATCACTAATAATATTGTTTATTTTCTTCCAAGAAATGCTGATATTGATCAGGTAAGCCATTGCTGAGAAAATTCTGTGTGCCTCTGCTTACCTGTTAGAACGGGCAGAAAAGGATTTCAGGTATTGCACTCTTAGGGAACCAGCTCCAAGGCTCCATACAGGGCTTGCAAGGAATCCACGGCATCTCGAAGCTAAGACTTTTTTCTATCTGAGGGATTTTTAGGGAAGAGGGAAAAAATTCACATGCATTTTGAAGGTTACTTTCTTTATCTTCTCATGTTGAATCTCTCTTTGACAGCTAAATATACCCAACAGAAATCCTTCAGGCAATATAAAAGTTACATTTGAAGATTACATTTCATTTGATAAGAAACAGTCATCCTCACAATTCACAGGCAATAAAGCTTAGCTTCCTAATTCATGGGCTGTAATCTCACAGCTGCAACTTCAAAGAAAGAGCCAATCATTGTTATCTATTTAGAGAGATAGCTTTATAAAACTAAACTACTGAAGAGTCTAAAAAAAATGAAATTGTGTATTGCATTCTATATTTCTGAGTGTAATGAACATTTTAAATTAACAGAAATGTCCAACTTTCTCAGACTTTCTATTGTAAATGCTTTGGTTAGAACTCAGGTGTACCTTAAATCTCCTAATATAAGCTCACTTGTACTTTTCAAGACACAGTGGCATTAAAAGCATTTTAAATCTTGATGTACATTTTTCTGTCCTGTATGTAACTTCTAATTATCTAAAAACATCTGCAGCCCTCATTAGGGGCTACAGAATCAAGTTTTCTGTAGCCTTCACTAGTCAGAATTTTTTTCACAAATCAAGGTCAGGAATGGGTGGAACAGCTTAATCATTTGCCTACTAGCAATAATTGGGCTTTTTGTATTTATGACCTAGCCAGCTAGAACTAAAATAGGGAATGTTTATCTAAAAATCCATTAGCAAGGCACCTGATCTTAATCTAATATTACTTTGAAGCATTAAATCAGCTAATGGTATACAGTTGTCTTGGAGCTGTGGGGCTACAACTATTTTCCATTGTGAGCATGCGCTATGATATAAAACAAGTCCTAAGTGTCTCACAGTCCTCGTGGAACAGTAGGCCTAGTTATAAAAATCCTAGTATTATTTCTATTCATCAAAATTTTACAGCTTAAGAAATCGTGTTCTTGACAATCCACAGATATAAATCTGCCCAGTAGATGGAATATATTCATGAGATGAACACATCACAATACAGGCAGTGGGAGACTCCCCACACCATATACATAATAGCAGCAAGCATGCAGGGACACAACAGAAGAAGCAAAATACATTCTGCAATCTGTAGTTTCATGGCCTTGCCTTAAAATGAGATTGATCCATCAGAGATTTACCTCCTGGTAGTCTGACACCTGAGTTTCAGTTGCCCTCTGCTGTACCTCTGGTATGGCCATTGCTACCAGCATCAAGGTCATTTCCTTGCCAGAAAACCTGCTTATAAGAAGTCCCTGGCTTGTCCTCTACCACCACAGCTCCTGAGGAGCCCAGAGATGCAGATGAGTTCATAGGATGATGGATGATGCATGTTACAGATGCTTGCATGGCAACTTCCAAGGCCCACCTTACTTAACCCACCTTGAGAACAGGAGCTTTTTTACATGGTTTGGAAAACAGTGATCAAGCTAAAGAGATAAGACCGTACTAAGGTGTAGTGGCTCATAATGCCAGCACTTCAGCTAAGACAGAAAAGTCTCTGAGTAGGAAGGGAAAGAAGGAAATGACCGCCTTTAACTTGACCAGGAGCAATTTTAACTGTCCTTGCCATCTCCTTTGTTTTGGCGTTTTTGGTTTTGTGTTTTTTGTTTTTCACGACAGGGTTTCTCTGTGTACTTTTGGCTGTCTTAGAACTAGCTCTGTAGACCAGGCTGGCCTCAAACTCACAAAGATCCACCTCCTCACCATCTCTTGTTCTTTTGCCAGAGTGCCTGTTACTCATGTTGACCTTCAGTATAGTCTTAGTGTTTTAGACTTTACTTTTTCCATCTAGATCACCTCAGTCTATATCACCCTCAACTCATGTATGGGTTTCTGTGTCTTTTCGAAGAGTGTCGTAGCTTGAGCTGACTGGATTTCTCCAACCACTGGTAACCCTGATCCACTAAGAAAGATTCTCTATTTTCTGGGATGAGGCCCAAACATAAATTGTTTTTAGCTCTCCAAGTAATTATAATATGCTCCACAGTTGAGGTTCTCTGGGTTTTAAAAAGGGTAAATAAAAAGCTGAGTGCTTATACTGAGTTAGAGGGAAATGAATTTCTGTCTTGCCTTCTGTCATCCATTTTTTATCTTTTTGGCCAAACATTAAGCCTCTCAAGGTAGTCTGTGTGATAACACTCCTATTCTTTGGGTTCGTGAGTTTCTTAGGTCAGCCTTCATGTTGAACCTTACATAACTTCTGGCTGCCACGATGCTCCAAAACTATCTCCTAAGCAGCTACATGATCTTCACAAGCTAAGCCATGGTCCTTAATAGTACTTCTAGACAAACTCATTTGGGTGTTTGAATAGCAATAGGAAAGCCACTCTTTCCCCTCGGTTTTTTGAAGAAGGGTTTGTCTGTGTAACAACCCTAACTATCCTGGAACTTGCTGTATAGAACAGGTTTGTGGGGGAACATCCTGCCCCCACTTTTCCCCAGGGTACTCTTGAGCAGGAGCAGCAGGAAATATTAGATAGAAATATAGCTAGAGAGAGACAGACAGAAACACAGGATAGCCTCGGGAGGTCCTGGATCCTAATCCATCAGGGCCTGACTGTCTCCACCAAAGGGATTTTAAAGGAATGCCAAGGGGTGAAACGAAAGACCTCCCCCCAGCACAGCCATGTGCAGACACGCCAAACACCTGTGACCTTGCACGTGGTTAAGCCATCCTCTAATGCAGCCCTGCTGTGTAAAGCAAGCTCAGATCTAACTAGGAAACCTCTGTGGACTCCAACAATTCCCTCTTAGTTTTTTAAAGAGCCCCTCAGGCCCCATCAGATAGACTGAGTTCTGTCTTAGGTCATTCTCCATGATTATTTCTTCCATTACCTGTCATGGAGATGTGCTTTCCAACAAGCATACTCTCTTTTAGGCTGGAAGCTATCAAGAGAAAGTTGCCTGTCATTGACTCACAGCCTCTTCTGTGAGGGAGTACTGAACTTAGCTCTGACCCAGGTTCCTATTGAGCTTACAACCACCACTGCAGTCTCCATAGCTGCCACATCAGATCTTCTACAGGAGTAGAGGATGAGAGGTGGCATATCTTTTTTGGAATGGGTCTTAAAATGTCTATAACAATTTGAGCTGTGCCAAGCTCTTTCTCAACTTAAATTCTTGACTGAATCCAATAAACTACATCCAACTTAAAGATTCCCTTAGCTTTTTACCAAACTCTGCTTCATTAACCTCACAATAATTCTGGTATAAACATCTCTATACATATTTACACTTTTTTTTTGCTAGCTTACATTAAGCATTTAGACTCAAATTCAATATTTACACTTCACAAACTCACATTCAACATATACTTATTTATACTTCTCACAAGCTTATATTCTTAAGGAAACTATAGGACTGCCTTAGCAAATATACTTTTTATATTCATAAAGAAACTATAGTTCTATTTTACAAACTTATATTCATAAGAAATATTAAGCAAACTCTATATAGGGCTACCATTAGCAAATATCTAACTCAGCAAACACCTAAAAGATTTCTTAACACCTGAAAGAGATTTAGAAAAGATTTATTAACATATAGAAGAGACGTTAGATTATCTTCCAACAGTACAGAGTAATTTTCTGTGGACTTATTTAGAAAGTAGAAATAAGAGTAAACTGTTAGTTATCAAACCCCTAAAGGAAGAAAAGAGAATGAGAAGAGACCTAAGGGCATTCTGTTTCTGAACTGCTCATGTAGCAATTCTACAGCAATTTCCCATGATTGTCTTAACTTAGAGTGGGGTTCCAGACTTGCAGCTTTCAGCAGGTTCCCCTGTGTACCTGAAACATTGCTGAAACTTCATCCCAAACTCATCAGCAATCTGGAGGCCTCCTTATTCTCCTACTATCCCCAGACTGCAAGATGGAACCGTAATGTCAGGAAAATTGACTTAGCTGCTTTTCACTCCATTTCCTCTAGAGGAGTGTCATTGGAGCTAACATTCTTCTGTTCCATGCTCATCACCAAGCTCTCAAACAGTTTTTCCCCTTCCTAATTTTTTAAGGCTGTATTTGCCATGAATTCTTTTAACAATGCTGATGTTTTTGATAGATTTTTATTAAAGCCCAATATTTCTTGCAAGGTTATTCACCAAAACTGCTACTGTTCAAAGGAATCGACATAAATGTTGTTTCTAAAGCCATTACAGGTGATTCTCCCATACTGATATCTCCAGCTGAATCTAATTATGTCCTTACAGAGAGAGATTGCTAAGTTTTTCCCAATAAAGCTTTTAGTTTTTGAGAGAGAAAGACCACCAAGTTTTCCCAAAACTTCTGTTCTCTAAACTTTGGCTTCATAGCCAAGAAGAAACTAATTCTGATGGTACGATGTTTCCATACAGTGGTAGCATCAGTAGAGTGAAAGTTTTATTTCACCTGATTCAGGGGAGATTCTTTCTCTGCTGCTTGGGACCAAAAGCTTCCTACAGGAATCTTCCCCACCCCCCACCCCCGTTTCTTCCTCTGATTTATCCCAGTTTGTGTTCATAGCCCCATAGTTAGAAAATTAAGGACATGGTTCCTCTGTCTTGCTGCTTGTTTTATTCTAAGTTTTACTTTAAGCTATATTCCTACATTCTACTTTTCTAAGTTTTTCCTACACTGTATTACTACACTCTTCCTTATTTTTCAGATGAAATTTTAAAAAAGAGAAAAAGAAACTTTGATAGGGAGCTATATATATTTTGTCAAGGAGCTAAGACAAAACCCGCTGCAGCCTTACTTGGGCGTTTTTCAGCCCCCCATTCTTCCTCCTGAGAATAAAAACCTCTGCCTTCACTTTGACTACAAAACTGGACCAGTCCAACTGCTTCCCACGGGGACTTCTCCCCAAGCTTTCACCAAGTCCCTGGTTTGTCCCTGTTCCTGGTGCCATTTGAGACCAGCGCCCCCTTCCCTTCAGGGTACTCTTGATCAGGGAGAAATAAGGAATGTGTAGATAGCAATATATATAGAGAGAGACAGTTATAAAACACAGGATAGCCTCGAGGGGGCCTGGGTCAAAACCCACCAGCCTGTTCTGTCTCTACTAAAGGGCTTTTAAAGAAATGCAAGGGGTGAAGCAAAAGACCTCCCTCCAACACAGCCAAGTGCAGACCATCTCAGACACCTGGTGACCTTGCACATGGTCAAGACATCCCCTAGTGCAGCCCTGCTGTGTAAAGCAAGCTCAGCTCTAACTAGGAAACCTCTGGACCGCAACACAGGCTGGCCTCGGACTCAGATCCTCCTGCTTATGCCATCCAAGTGCTCGGATTAAAGGTGTGTGCCACCATGCCAAGCTGGAAAGCTGCTTTTTATTATGAAAGTTTGGGTCATTGAGTTTCTTTTAACACAAAGAAAAATTAGCTTGCTTTTTACTTTTGCTTTTGTCCTCAAAACCTGTCAGAATTAGACTTGTAGGAATTAAGGAGATGTTTCATGTGGTAAAGAAAAATAGATGAAAAGTAGCCAAGGAAAGGCAGACACCTGGTGTAAACTCTGGCCTTCACATTTCCCCTGCACTCACCTCTTATGTGTATGGGAGTGCACCTGTAGACAGCATCCACAGCACATAGTGTTAGACGTGGTAGTTTCTTTGTTTTCTGCCTCTAGAGGGAGTATTGACACTAGAAAATGATAAAGGAAACTGCTTGGTATGAAATGAGCTCCGGGGGAATTCTACCTTTTTTTAAACAAAAAAGTGTCCATGTGTGAGGTTTTTAAAATGAAAGGAAATAGTTATGCAAGGGTAGAAGAGTATAAGGAGTTGATTGTAAGTCTGTTTGAAATTCTGGCTGCATTTTTCCTATAAAATTATCTGTAGTAGACATTTAATTTCCAGTTCAGAGAGGTTATGCTACATTCTACTCATTCTGCTAAACTGAGTGTGGAGTCAGTGTGAATAGAACCTGTCTTATGTACATGTAGGGGATGATGCCCATTGGTTTTGTAGCCAGTGAAATATTTTTCTGGGTTTCCCATTTCCTTGGCCTCTCATTTCCTTTTTCTTTTGGAGTTGTTCTAGAACATGTATCCCTTGCTATCCATACTCTCACTGTAAAACCAGAACTGGTTCATTTGAAACATCTTTTTGTGAGAGGCTCTTTGGAGATAAAGTATCTCTCTGAAATTGCTTCTGAAACCCAAAGGCTTGGGTTTATTTAAAGAGACCACAGTTTGAAATGTGTCTTGCTGCTTGGTTTCTATTCCATACTATTTTCCTTGCTTTCTTTCCCTTAACAGTCTATAATTTCAGGCAGCACTGGCTTTAGATTCACCATACTTTGCAAACATGGAAAAATCTTTTAAAGAGTAAGCCTATGTAGTAGAGATGGAGACCTCAGAACATCTTAGTCATCTAGGGTAGCTGCATGCTGCAGTTTCAGATTCCACTTTTATATGAAATCCTCGTTCATGGACTTTCTGTTTCTCACCAGGCATGAGAACAATGTGAGCAGGCCTCCCAGCCCATGTGGCATAGTAGCTCCTTGTCCTTGTTTGCTTTCAAAACTACACAAAACATGTCAGAGCATTTACACTTTTCAGTTTAAGCACTTGGATCATGTTCATGCTGGTTCATATAATAACAAGGTGACCCTAGACAGACCCCTAGACTTTTAACACAGGTTAAAGTAAACTTGGGGGCTAGAGAGATGGCTCAGCAACTAAGAGCACTTGCTGCTCTTTAGGGAACTGAGGATTGATTCCCAGCACTCACATGCTCACAACTGGCTGTAACTCTAGTCCCAGAGGATCTGATACCCTGTTCTGGCCTCTGCAGGCACTGCACATATGTGGTACATAGACATTCAGGCAGAACACCCATACACATAAAAATAAAATAAGATAAACCCATAACCATCTACCAGGCAACTCCTGGCCCTCCTCTAGTACAACTCAACCCTCCTTGGCTTGTTTGTTTGTTTGTTGGTTGGTTGGTTTCTTTGTTTGTTTGGATGGTTATAGTTTTGTTTGAGTTTGGGATTGGGTTTTTTTGAGACAATGTTTAAGAACATTCCATACAGATCTGGAGCTACAACTCAGCGGTAGAGTATTTGCCTATCATATGTAGAGCCCCAAATTCTGTCTGCAGGACCAGAGGTGGGTGTGGAGAGTGTATCTCATAGAATAGTCTGTTTCTATATTTGTTTATGTATCTGAGTTGTCTTCCAACAGGGAAGTGAAATAATAACTTTAAATTATGCTCACCAATAATACACAGTCATTCTCACCTTCCACCAGGTATCTGTGGTGTGAGATCAGGTTCTGTCAGCTTGTGAATCCAGATGAGACTGAGAACCTTTCTTTACAAAATAGACAACTTGAGTTTTGCCAGTGGCGCTTAACAGAGCATAGTCTGCCTGCCCCCAGAACTTGAGCTTCCCTTCCTCTACCACATGACTCCTGTTCTAACTCGCTGGGCCTGTCCTCTGCATTCCCCATTTCCTCAATTTTCCCAATCTATATCCTGATTGATGAATAAGATTGTATGTTAGTTAGAAGGGAGAGATTTCTCAGTTAATAAATCTCTTTAAATGATGGAGAAGGGGGTACTAGATGGAAACCTTGTCTGTGTAAAAACTGACGCCTTTAATCCCAGCACTCAGGAGGCAGAGGCAGGTGGATCTTTGAGTTCGAAGCTAGCCTGGTCAACAAAGTGAGTTCCAGGACAGCCAGGTTTTTTGGTTTTTGTTTTAAAAGAGCCAGGCAGTGGTGGCACACGCCTTTAATCCCAGCGCTTGGGAGGCAGAGGCAGACAGATATCTCATTGAGTTCAAGACAAGCCTGGTCTACAAAGCAAGTTCCAGACCAGCCAGGACTATTATACAGAGAAACCCTTTCTCAAAAAAAAAAAAAAAAAAGAAAGAAAGAAACAAAGAAACAAAGAAAAGAAAAAAACTTAGAGTTCTTAATTTGCTTTTTTTTTTTTGTTTGAAATGTTACAAAGACCAGTGCAAGTGTTCTCAGAGCAAAAGGCTCCATAGCAGCTAATTTCTATTGTCCAGTTGTTTGATTGACATCTTTGATAATAACTCTGGAAGGGGGCTTTTTTTCTTTTTTTTTGGTTTTTCGAGACAGGGTTTCTCTGTGTAGCTTTGTGCCTTTCCTGGAACGCACTCTGTAGTCCAGGCTGGCCTCGAACTCACAGAGATCTGCCTGGCTCTGCCTCCTGAGTACTGGGATTAAAGGTGTGTGCCACCACCGCCCGGCAAGGGCATACTTTTATCTACTTGAGTCAGTAGCTGTGTTCTAGTAGACCTCAAAATCAGTAATACAGACACACACATAAATATATTTAAAATTTAAAATAACACAAAAAAACAATGGACAGAGGAGGTAATCAGAGATAAAGATCCACAAAAGAGATAATTAGAAAAGTGAAAGCTCTACTCAAAAGCCAGTAAACATTATTGAGCAATTGAGAGAATAGCATGAACATGATAAGGTGAGCAAGAAAAGGTTTCTTAGGAGTAGATGATAGTGCTCAACATATGCAGGTACCTGCCACCAAGCCTAATGACCTAAGTTCAATCCCTGGGACCTACATGGTAGGAGAGAGCTGACCATACAAGTTGGACAAGTTGGCCTCTGGCCTCCACCTACAGAGAAAAAAATTAAAATTGAATTTCTTAGGAAAGTGGGTTCTTAAATGTCTATGCTAAAATAGACATGTCATATGCAGGGTTTGTCCATTTTCTCTTTGTCTGAATCCTTAGTTTATGACACTGGAGAGATGGCACCTTTAGAACAGCGATCTGAGTCATGTCAAGGTGGTCTAAACAAGTGTGTCTGTACCAGATACTGCATTAGTAGTGGCAAGCAGTAGTGAATGAGATACTCCTTTATAGGAAGGACTTATGCAAAAAGCCAGTCTTTCTCTTACTGATAGTTTAGATTGGGGGAATAAAAACTGTTTTGAAAATCATGTTTGTGCTGAGCATGGCAGTGAGTACCTTTAATATCAGGAGACAGAGGCAGGATATCTGAGTTTTGAGGACAGTCTGGTCTACAGAGCAAGTAGGCTAGCCAGAGCCTTTAATGAGACCACGCCTCAAGAAAAAAATCCTGCAAGTGTGCATAACTATTGTGTTCTTCCTGGCAGGTGGCGTCTTTGGCTGGACCTGGAGGGCAAGTAGAAATAGAACAGAACTTTCTTAACAACAAATTAAAGACAATCACTGCATATTTTGGTGACCTGATCAGAAGACCAGCCTCTGAAGCAGAAGTGTGAGGACAGCAAGATCATGAAGAGTCAGAGTGGCATTTGAACGCGAGACACTTGGGAAGGTCTTCTAGGCTCCTTGACATTCTGTGCATATGTGATATGGAAATCTTTCTGAGTTTTAATGAATGCTAATGACGTGGTTTGAGATCTTCGGGTAATATTAACTGAACTGTGTTCTGTACTTTAAAACAGTAAGCATCAGGGCCAGGTGGTGGCAGGTACCTATTATAATCCCAGCACTTCAGAGGTTCAAGGCTATATCCTGTGCTACATAAATTCAAGGCCAGCCTGAGTTACATGAGACCTTGCCTCAAAAAAAATAGTCTAGGCATGACCCTGTGCTTAAATTAAGTGCATCTGTGTATATATATGTATGTTCCTATTCTTTATGTTTTAGTTTAATATCTTTATATATGTATAAATAATTGCTTTTTTTATATGCAAAGAAAAACAAAGCAGTTCTGCCTACACGGTTAACCCTTAGTGAAATAATGCTGCTAATCTAATGCTATAACAAGAAAAGTAAAACTCTCCCACTGCCTTACCTAATTTTTATTCAGCTGTCTAAAGATAATTCCCACTACTTTACCTATTTTTTACTCAACTGTCTAAAGATAATCACAGTTAACAATGTTTTGTATTTTACTTTTTTATTACATTTGTATTTCGTGTGCATGCATAGAGGTCAGAGGACAACTTGCAGAGATCTGTTCTCTACTTCTACTGTGTGGGTTCCTGGGAATCAGGTTCAGGTATCAGGCTAAATATATGGCAAGAGCCTTTACCTACTGAACCATCCTGCTGGTCCCCATGTTAATTCTTCTGAAGAAAAGATTGAATTGCAGTATACCAGTGTATACAGACACACTTTTCCTTTGATACACTGTTCATTCAGTGCCTTCCCTTTTTGGATACTTAATGTATATTTTATTAAATAGACGCCTTTTTTAGAGTGTGAGAGTGTGAATGTGTGTGTGCACACTCAGCCCCATGCCCATGTATATGCAGGTTCCCAGAGTCCAGGGAAGGGAGTTGGATCTCTTGGAGCTGGAGTTACAGGTGGTTGTGAGCTGCCCAGTGTGGGTACTAAGAAATTCACATGACTCTTTTGATCTTCGATACTGAGGCATCTCTCCAGCCCAAAATGCCTTTATTTAATCAATGTTTTTATTTTTCTATTTTGGTGTGGTTTGTTTTTACAGATACCTTGTGTGACCCAGACCAGCCTCAAATTTGTTGTATACCTGAGGATGACTTTGAGCTCCTGACCCTCCTGCCTCCACACCTGGCTTATCAGTTTATCTTGAAGGCCATTCCATTTCAGTCCATACATGTCAATCTACCTCGTGTTTTACATGGCTGTCTTGCCTTCCACCATCTGTGTATATAAACTACTTCCCTAGCGAGAGGCACTCAAGCAGTTTTCATGGTTTTACTATTACCGACTGTTATGTATGGTCTTTCCTTACAGTATTTGCTGTTGAACAAGTATTTCAGTTGGTAAGTTTCTAGCAGTTAGACCATAGGTCTTATGTACAATTCAGTCTTGATAAATACAGCCAGAGTGCTTCAATAAAGTTGAACTTGCTTTTAGGCTTATTTATCTCAAATTTTGTTTTTCATATCTTTGCTTTAACTAGAATTTCTTTTTAAAGGCTTTTGTGTGTGAGTGCATGCATGAGGTCAAATTTGTGAATGTATGACACTTGTACAGGTGCCCCCAGGAGCCAAAAGAAGGTGTCATATTTCCTGGAATAGGAGTTATAAGTGATTGTGAGCCCCTAAAATGGGTGGGCCCTTAACTTTCCAGCCCTCATCTTTTTACTTAGTCATTGTAAAATCAGTTTGAAATAATTTATATATATAAATTATATATAAATAATAGTTTATATGCTTGAAATTTTGTTAAGGCATCCAATTAAGATTGTAGTCTACAGTGTGCATCCATGGGACCCACTGAAGCAGAAATATCAGGTTGAGGAAAATAGACTGTATCCAAAGACAGAAATGGAGGAAGCTCTTCAGAAATGCACAGGAGTGTGGGCAGCTGGAAATTGTGGAAAAGCATGAGATCAATGAACCAAAATTAAGAAAGCCTGGTTAGATACAATTGCAGCTGCAGAATAGCTTGACATTAAGAGGGGGTTCCTAGTTGACTGGAAAGATGGCTCAGTGATTAAGAGTGAATACTATTCTTGCAGAGACCTAAGTTCACTTTCTAGCACCCAAGTCAGGAGGCCTAACCACCTGTAACTCCACCTCCAGGAGAGCCGATGCCTTCTTCTGATCTCTGTGGGCACATGCACTTAGATGCAGAGATACTTTAAATAATTTCATTTAAAGTAAATCTTTCACCAAAAGAAAGAAAAATAAAATAAGATATCCTGGCCCAGAGAGCTTTACTCAGATGCCATCTTGAGAGGAAACCTATATTTGTATAAAACTGAGCAAACTGGGGCCTGAGAACATGGGACAAATCCAGCTAGCATATCGGGATCCAACCTTCCACCATCTCCAGGTGAGAGACAACCCTGAGAGAGATAAGTAAAGCAATAATGCCTGACATCTAAAGGATCAGGGAGAGGTAGCACCAACAGTGCCTGGAAGCAGACCTCATCCAACAATAAATAAATGATAAGGAGTTTGGCAACCCTGGGTGGGCTGACTAGTTTTATGTCAACTTGACAAAAGCCAGAGTCACTGGAGAGGAAGGAGCCTCAATGGCTTTAATAAGATGGGGCTATAGGCAGGCCTATAGGGTATTAGTGATTGTTGTGGGAGGGCCCAACCTATTGTGGTTAGGGCTATGCCTGGCCAGGTGGTTCTGGGTTCTATAACAAAGCATGCTGAGCCAGCTAGTAAATAGCACTGCTCCATAGCCTCTGCATCAGCTCCTGCATCCAGGTTCCTGCCCTGCTTGAGTTCCTGCTCTGACTTCCTTCAGTAATGGGCTACAATATGGAAGTATACGTCAAATAAAGCCTTTTCTCCACAACTTGCTTTTGGTCATGGTGTTTCATAGAAACAATAGTAACCCTAACTAAGACATTGGGCCTGAAGACTGCAGTAGACCAGACTCTAGAGCCAGCTGCCTGCCATGAGGTCCAGTGCTATTGAGTTTCAATTGCAAAGCCACAGTGGAAGACTTGATTGACATCAGAGCTGCATCCTCCCAGCAGGGAATGAACACTGAGCAGATTTTGAAAGTGTGCAAACCCAATGTATATGAGAACCAACTCCCAGCCATAGCATTACCACTCGAAGGAGGTGTGAACTGGAGAGGGTAGGAGAGAACCTGTCCAGACTAGACTGCATGAGTTCATTGTCATTGTGGCCAGCAGATCTGTATGTAAAGAGAAGGTCCAGAACTGAAGCCTTTGCCAGCATTCATCAGCCATCAGTAGAAACAAGCTTAGCACTCCAACATTTAATATTTTTCCTTTACATGTCCCTAGTTGTTTGGTTTGGGTTTTTTTTTTTAATACTTTTAGAAATATATTTACTTTATTGGGTTGTTTTGTTCATTTTAGTTTTATGTGCATGAGTATTCTTATGTGTATATCTGTCCTCTAATGAGTACCTACCTGATTTTATTGAGGCCAGAAGAGGGCATCAGGTCCTCTAGAACTGGAGTTAGAAACAGATGTAGACTACATGTGGGTGCTAGAAATCAAACCCACATCCTCTGCAAAAGTAATCAGTGCTAATAACCACTGAGCCATCTCTCCAGTGCCATATTTTTATGTTAATGTATTTCCCTAAAACTATTTGTTTTCTTTATTCTTCATACTATTTATCTAGTTTTATTTATACATATTTTTCATTATTGGGTATTTTATTTTTACTATCTTTATTTTTTAAAGAAAACTTCTGTAGCGTTCTTTTACATTTATGAATTTTCTTTTTTGTTTTTGTTTTTGAAACAGGTTTTCTCTGTGTGGTTTTGGTTTCTGTCCTGGATCTTACTCTGTAGACGAGGCTAGCCTCCAACTCACAGAGATCCACCTGGCTCTGCCTCCAAGTGCTGGGGTTAAAAGCATGCCCCACCGCTGCCTGGCTATGAATTTTATTAGAAAATATTTTAGGTGTTTTTTTTTGTTTGTTTGTTTTTGTTTTGTTTTTTTTTTTAACAGTTTTGCCTTTGTCTTCTTGGTAGCATTCTTCTCCATTCCTTATTTATTTGTTTCTCTACCCTGTTTCCCCTCTATTTTCTTCTGGTCCTGGGCCTTTATCTCATTCATTTATTTTCATTTTTAACCTGATTAATTTTTTAACTTCATAGTACATAATACACTGTAATCGGAAATTTCTCTCCCGCCCACCAGTTCCCAAATAACCACTCAGAGGCTTAACATTAATTATATATGTTTGGCCAATGGCTCAGGCTTATTACTAGCTAGCTCTTAAATTTAAATTAACCTGTTTCTATTGATCTAAGTATTGCCACATGGATGTGGCATTACCAGTCTATTGGCATGTTGTTCCTTGGGTAGCTAGATGGCATCTCCCAGACTCCGCCCTTCTCCTGTATCTGCTTGGATATCTCCCCTGGCTCTATTCTACCTTGCCATAGTCCAAAGCAGCTTTATTTATCAACCAATGAGAGCAACAGATACTCACAGCTTACAGAAGAACATCCCACATCAGTACATTAGTACCTTTTTAGTCATTGGTTATGTGTTGACTTTACTTGATTTTTAAGTGTGTTTCTGTATCTTATATGGTTTAATATTGTTGCCTTACACTAGTTTTCTCAATGGTACTGGAGATTAAGCCTTCAAGAGCAAGCTATCACTTGAAAGGGCCTTAGTTAAAACCAGAAATTATATCCAAACTAGCAGATACATAAATCACAATACAAAAGCACAGTAGGACCAGTGAAGTGGCTCAGCAGATAAAAGCACTTCTCTGGTGTTCTTGTTTCTATAAAGCACCAACCAAAACCAACTTTGCAAGGAAGGGTTTATTTCATCTTAAAACTCCCAGGTCCCAATCTACCACTGAGGGGAGTCAATGCAGTTACTGAATCAGGCCATGATGAAGCCTTACAGCCCAGGTCCACCTGCCTAGGGATGGCACTGCTCAGAGTAGCCTAAGCCTTCCTACATAAGCAATAAAGAAAATGCCTCACCAGCCAATCTGATAGCAACACAACAATTGAATTTCCCTTTTCCCAGGTATATCCAGTTGAAAAATGAAGCTAACTGACATCACACAAGGCTGACAACATGAGTTGAATCCCTGGAACCCACAGTGGAAGGAAGATAACCACTCTACAAAGTTGCTCTCTGACCAAACACCCACCATAACACACACACACACACACACACACACACACACACACACACTTAAAAAATAGGATTAAAACAAAAAAAAAAAGAGTAAACATGAAAAAGCAAGGCATAAATCACCATTCCAGCTAAAGACTAACTCCTCAGCTACAGAGTTCAAAGACAAATAGGTAAACACCAGATAAAGATCTCAAAAAGGTTATTAGCAAATATAGTCAGTGACCCAAAGATATGATAAGCAAGAATATGATTAAGGAAATGAATCCAATACCTGGAAACAAAAGCCATATCAAATGAGAAAGTCAGCAAGATGAAAAACAGGAAAACAAAACAGCAATGTGAATGAACTAAGCTACACAAGAACAAGGAAATTTAGTTTGGAACAAAAATGTTGGCAATTAGAATCTGTCTGGTAAATACAGCACCAAGAGACTATCTAGATTGAAGACTATCCAATGCAGAAGTCTATCCTGATGGGGCTTCTCCAGTAGCTACACAATGATGGACACGCCTCACATAGTAACTTGTGGTTTTGCTTGACTCAAGACTGTTTATTAGGTCTGTGGGAAGGAACTACAAAATAGCATTAAAAAACATTTATCAGATGGAGAACAAGTTCAAGGAAATACTGCATTCTAACAGATGTGAGCCTAGTCATAACTTAGAAAACCTGAAGGATATGATCAAAATACCCAAACTATAGCTAGAAGGAGCTGAGGTGAAAGCAAGGCATGGGCTGGGGAGATGGCTCCTTTATGCATAAGAACCTTAGTTCAGATCTCTAGAACTCTCATTAAAGACAGTCACAGCCACAGGTGCCTGTAAGCTGGTTACTTTTGTGGGAAGAGGCAGAGAAAAGTGGATCCTGAGAGCTCACAAGCCTCGAGCTTCAGAGTCAGTGAGAGACTCTATTTTGAAATAATGAAGGGGATACCTGATGCCCTCCTCAGCTCTCATGTACATGTAACAGCCATACAAACACACTAGACTTAAGGCACAGAATCTCTTCAAAGAAATGATTGGGGGCAGGGGGGATGTGTCCTATATCTGTGAAAAGAATGAAAAAGACATTCAGAACCTCAAACCATATGATCAGAAAGAACCTCTCTGACATGGTCAAGGTGTCAAAACTATTAAATAAGGCTGGAGAGATGGCTCACAGTTAAGAAAGCACCAGATACTCTTGCAGAGGCCCCAAGTTTATTTTCCAGCTCCTACATCATGTGGTTCACAACTCCAGCTCCAGAAGATCTGACACTCTTCTGGCCTGCTCAAGCACCCACACACATACACATAATTTTTTAATATTTTCTAAAAACACAAAGTAAAATGGCCTGATGTGGTTGCATACACCTTTAATCCCAACACACTTATGAGGCAGAGGCAGGTGGATCTCTTTGAGTCCAAAGCCAGCCTGATCTACAGAGTTGAGTTCCAGGACACCAGGGCTACATAGAGAAACCCTGTGCAAAATGAATACACACACACACACACCTGGAACACCTAGGACACTTAGGACAATCTCTTGAGGATCTTATCTGAGGTAAATTACTTGGTAACTTTACACCTTAAACTGATTAATTAATTAATTAGTACAAAAAAATCTTGACAAATTTAAAAACTCTCTTACATCATAGCAGATAATGTAACCATTCAGAAATTTAAAATTTTCTTTGTTTCTACCATGGATGAAATTTTGTAAGACATATACAACCTTCCTGGAATGTGTACAATTTTCACTATAATGGATATTAGCATGGTAATTCATATTATATCCTTAAAAAATTGTTTGATAACAGCACCAAGCATGAGACATTAATTGGACTGATACATACTTTGCAAAGTGGTAATGAGAAATTAACCCAGAGGATTCATTTTTTGGATTCTGCTAATTTACCACATGAAATTCAGTCCATACAATCTACTAATGATAAATGAAAAACCAGAATTAATTCTATTGAAAATAAATGTGAAAAAATTAGTGGATTGAACATTAATTTTGGAGGGCAATGCTCATGCCATACAGATATTTTTAAGGAGGAAAGGTCATCATAAATGGATAAAATGAAATCTTTAGAATCATATATTAATGATGAAAATAAGAAAAATTTTGGTTCTATGAAGTTACTGGAATCATTTACTGTACAGGAGATACAGAATTTAGAGAAAGCTGTGGTTAATCAATTTCAAGCTTTATAAACCCTGTTAGAACTGAAGATAAAAGTGTTAATGAACAGATGGAAGAGGTTAGAGGATGTGGAAAGCCTGCTCCCACCGTTCCCCATTTTTCCCAGGGTACTCTTGAAGAGAGAGGGATAAGAAATATTAGGTAGAAATAGGACAGACAGAAATAGAGGATAGCTTCTGGAGGGCCTGGATCAATATCCACCAGCCCCTTCTGTCTCTTCAAAAGGGCTTTTTAAAGTAATGCCAAGGGGTAGGGCAAAAGACCTCCCCCAAGTACAGACTCTTATAATTACCTGGAAACAACCCATGTGATCAAGCCATCCCTTAATGCAGCCCTGCTGAGCCAAGCTCAGATCTCACTAGGAAACCTTTGTGGACCCCCCACAACTCCCCCCTCTATAAAGGACCATCAAGACCCTCCAGATAGATTGTGTCTGTCTTAGGTTGTTCTTCTTTACTAATCTTTGTTATCATCATGGAGACACACTTTGCATCAAGCGTACTCTGGCTTAGGTTAGAAGCTGGCAAGAAGAAAGTTGCCCATCTTTGACTACCAGCCTCTGGCAAGAGGGGGTACAGAGCATAACTCAGCTCTGATTCAAGTCCCTACTAAGAGCTTGCAAATAGTTGAAACATCTACAGCAATCCCTAGGCTGCCACACCTCCCAGTAAAGGATCAAAGAATGATAAAGACAGAATGTTCTTTTTTGAATGTGTCTAAAATGTCTAAAACAGCCTTAGCTGTGCCAAGCCTTTTCCTAAATCAAAACTCTCTGTGCAAATGAATCAAATAAACTGAATCAAACTTAAAGTTTCTCTTAGTTTCACCAAACTATGGTTCACATTACTATTATTATACAAGTTTACACTTTTTACAAACATGTATTCAAAAGCAAACTCTATAGAACTACTTTACAAACCTTAGCAAACATTGAGAAAAATCTCTTAACAAACTATTTACATTCTTACTATACCTATTTATACTTTTTACAAACTTACATTGACTACTTTATAAACCTTAGCAAACATCTAGAAAAGAGCTCTTAACTGAACTATTTACATTATTTTCCAACAAGACAAAGATTATGCAACGCATAAGTTACCACAGTTAAAATTGTAGGTGAACTCAAAACTGCTTCATTCCTGAAGTTCAGAGTTCACAGTCAGCTGTGATATTATCCTGAAAATTTTCATGGCAGTTTGAAGTCAAACTAATTCATCAGTGGCTCTAGAGTCTTTTTACCCAGCTCCCTAGATCCTGGAATTCAGTGAGTGCCATTGTTAGGTGACTGGAACACTTGCTACTAGTGGTTGTAAACACTCAGTGCTAATGGGCTGTAACACTAGGGGCAATGCAACTCCCCCAAAATGGCCTTTCCTGCTGGGCCTTCTCAGCCATTTCGGAGCTGGCAGAAATGTGCCCAGTGACAGACAGTCACCAGTTGGCAGCTGCCTCTTAACTCACTGCATCTCTCCTAAGTGCCACAATTCAAACAAACATTACTGAAACTTCCTTCCCCACTAGAGCAGCACTTTTCAGTTAGTTTTCCCTAGAAGCCTTGCCTCAGCATGAGAATGATTCCCATAGTAATTAAGACATTTCTCAGTACAAGTGGTAAGACTCAAACTGTTTCTTAAAGGGGCCACACATTAATTTGCCACTAGAAGCAGTGTGGCTCCAGGTTCCATTTCATTCCAGTTTTCTGGAAGGACATCAGCAGCTATGGTATTATTAGAGCTGACATTTCTCTGTTCCACACATCATACTAAAATCAGGCAGCCAGCAAGCTTCATTTTGTGACTGAGGGTAAAATTTTCCCTTCTTAATTTTCTGAAGCTGCATTTTAAGATTGCCATGAGCTCTTTTAATGATGCCAATGTTTCTCTCTTGCCTCTCAAGCACAGCCCAAGTTTCTTATTTGCCCATAAGTTTTTTCTACTCCCAAAGCAATTACCTGGTGTATGGACTGGTTTTCCTTGCTTTCTAAAGAGTTTCAAATTAGCTTGTTGACCAATGCATTAGCATTTTAAATGCCTCCTGACAGGCAAGCTTTTACCTGTTTCCTGTTTTCAGGAGGTAAGGCTAACAGAGCTTGTGGAAAGAGTGGGTGTTTTGGGGTTTATTCTGGCAGTAAGCCTTTTTTAACTCCTTAAGCTATTTAAAAGAATTAAAACATGCATTTGTTTGATATTCCCCTTTGATGTCTTGCCGCTCTGTTATAAGGAACATTTAAAAACTTTTGTCCCAGCCCATCTGCATTTTCCTCTGGGCCTACCTATACTGCCACACTGTTACAAACTACATTCCCCAAGCTGCCTTTCTAGGTCTGGGAGAAAACCCAGCGGCAGCCAGTTGTGGCCACTGCATTCCTGGTTTCATTCACATGGTCTGTATTCATAATTTTGCTCTTTTGCTATGGGAGGTTTTTGTACAGATTTACCTCCCTAATCAGACTCATCACCTGGCACTGTCCCCAGAGTGGGTCACACCCACCCATGTGTGCTCAGAGTGCTGCTTGATGCCAGAAGCAAAAACAAAAAACCCTTCAGGGCTTCACTCCCCACCTCACCAGGTCAGTGAAAAGAGTCCTTGAACACCCCCCCCCCCCCCGCCCCCAGATAGCTTCTCTTTGTTCTGGCTTGTCTCCTACCCCAGATGCAGAGCCCCTGATGCCTCAACCGTGGCTCAGCCCTCTTCTAGCTGCTTTCTGTTCTGGGGGTGGGGGCTTGCATCCCCAGTTCTGCCTTCTTTGTATGGCCAAATTCTGTCTCCGTATTTTCCATGCGGCCACTGCAGCTACTAGTAAGGATTTAGACCCTGCTTTTTCTGCAGGGAGGATTTCAAAGCCCCCCCACTGCTTTCTCCATGCCAGTAGCTCTTCCAGGTCTGCAGCACTACCTCTGCTGCCATTCCATCCTGGGGAGATGCTGCTGCACTCAGCTCTCTGCCTGCACTTTCCCAGGCATCTCTCACTAGGTTCTGACCACAGGGGATTCTGACTAGGGTCCAAAGTGTCTGCTGCTTTTCTAATACTGACTTGAATGGGGAGACAGGACTATCAATGAGGGTTTGCCATACTCTGAGAGGTATTTTGTGCTAGGGCAGTTACAGGAGATCTTTCCATTCCTTCCAGGTGAGTCTAATTTTGCCCTAACAGAAATAAAAGGGACATGAGAAGAAAAGACCTGAAAAGCTTTTAGTTTTTGAGATAGAGAAATTACTAAGTTTTTCTCAAGATTTCTATTCCCTAAACTTGGCTTCATGGGCAAGAGGAAACTGATCCTGATTGAACAGTGTTATCAGTAAGTGTTTTTATCCAGCAGCACTGGAGTGGAAAGTTTTGTGTGACCCGCATCTGCCTCAGGGGAAAAAAACACAGATCTAAGCTGTCCACAGGCCAAAAGCTTCCACAGGAATTTTTTCTGCCCATTTTCCTCATAGTATTTTTGTAAGACTCTGATTCTTCCCCAGGAGTCTGCATTCAGAGTTCCAGGAACACAGTTCCTCTGTCTTATTGCTTTTCTAAGTTTTTTTCCGACACTATATTCCTATATTTTACCTTATTCTAAGCTTTTTACCTACAATATATTCCTATACTTAGCCCTATATATTTCCCTAATTTTAATAGACAAAAACTAAGAGAGAGAGAAAGAAACCTGGACAGAGACAGTTTGCTGCAGCCTAACTTGCTTTGGCATTTCTTTCAGCCACCTTGCTTCATCTTTATAGTCCCCAAAATAGAATACCATTGCCTTTACTTTTAATTCATTATTGGACACACACCCCTGCTCCACAATGTCCCCCTCGTCTTTCACCAAGTCCTTAGTTAAATTCTTGTTCTGTGAGGGTCCTTGAACCTGAACCCCATGTTCTGGCACCATGTGTGGGAGGCTGGCTCCCACTTTTTCCCTAGGGTACTCTTGAGGAGAGAGGAATAAGAAACGTTAAATAAAAAATATAGTGGGGAGAGAAACAGACAGAAACACAAGATAACTTCTGGAGAACCTGGATCAATATCCGCTGGTGCATTCTGCTTCAAGCTGTAGGAAAGTATAATGGAATCCAGCTACTCTCACAAAAGCTACTACTTGGAAAGGTCAAGGACTTTTCCAAAGGTCAAGCCATGGCTTAAGGAGTCTTGGTGATATTTTAGCTTTTGTATATATGTTAGCTAGTTCCTGCAATGATTTTCTTTTATTCTATGTATGTTTCCAAGAATTCCTAACATGTATTTATCTGATATACTTCTCAAGCATCCTAAGCCATAATGGCAAACAGTCTCCTGACTTAAGATAAACTCCCTTCCAGAGACACCACCTTGGAGACAAGGTACATAGCTTTATTTCTTGTGCAAATGAAGCTCAGACCTTCTTTCCTCTCACAGGCCAAGTGGTATTCCAGAGCATTTGACTCAGAACAATAGGGTTTTTTGCATACTAGGTGGAATGAAGTATTCAAGCAGAATTCCTAGCTCTGAGCAGAGTTGCCCCCCCCCCCCAACCAGGAAGCAGCAAGGCAGTTTTTGCAGACTGTAGGTCAATTGAATTGCCTGGGGAGTGTGAAAGATGAAGGAGTGTAATGGATTGAAGATTGGAGGACCAAGATGAGGTTGAGAGCAAAAGAGCTTTATTAGAACGAGGACTACGAGAAGACAGAAAGAAAAGGGACAGAGAGGAGCTGAATGTGAGAACAGAGCTGAAGCTATGTAGATAGAATGTTGTCTTAGATGAATAAAGTAGACAGATGTAAGTGCACAGTATACTTAAATTATTTTCCTGCAGATTTTTCCCGCCATTAGTGTGGGAGCCCAAAAAGGTTTTCTAGTGAGATTTGAGCTTGCTTTACACAGCAAGGCTGCATTAGGGGATGGCTGGATCACATGCGTGGTCACCAGGTATTTGGGATGGTCTGCACTTGGCTGTGCTGGGGGGACATCTTTTTGTAAGGATTCGGTCCTTAATTATGTCATCAGCCTGCTACAGCGTCCCAGCCTAAAAAGCAGGTGGGCCCTCTGTGCGTCCCTCTCTTTCCTTTCTGCTCCTTCCTTCTGTCTGTCCTCTCTCTCCCTCTCTTTCTTTCTCCTTCTCTCCCCCCCCAATAAAGCTCTAAAAAGGTAACTATGGCTTATGATTCTTCCAACCAGCACTCTCCTCCTCCAGCATAGCCACTGTGGGCAGCGGCCAAGCCACAGGAGCAGTGCCACAGTGTAACCAACATTGGTGCTGAAACCCAGGATAAACCACTGAGGACCTGCTGACTGCTGCTGCTTGCCGCCTCCTCCCCCATCCAGCAAGACCGCGAGCGCGCACGTCCCTCGCCTCCTCTGGACCCCTACACAGCTTCCACTACTTCTACCACCGTGATTCTTCTGATTCTTCACCACAGCGAGTCCACCGTTCTCGTGGCTGTAGTCTGAGCTATATTCTTCGTGACCAACACCCCAGAGGTTGTCCTCGGGCTGTACTGGCAATGGCAGGCACATTTTCACTCCTGACGAGGAGGTCAATGGTATCTAGGGTTCAATGGTGGACCAACTGCAGTGCAGCCGAGCCCTCACCTTCCCTTGTTGAAGAGGAATGGTGACTTGAGCTGATTCTTAGATCTCTCTCCACTCTTTGGGGACGCCCAAGATTGTAGTCTGATCCCGGTTTGTTATTTTAATTTTTTATTTTTCTCTCGGCTACAGCCACAAGACAAAGGGGCAGATACATTTACCACTTACATTGGCGGATAGGGGCAGGCACAGCATAAACCTAGCCACATAACAGCGTAAACTGGCTGCATAACAGCATCATGGGAACTTCTGCCAGCAAGCGGGCAAATAAGAGTTACTTTATCGCCAAGCTTTCTGCTAAAGTTCCAAACCCTTCTCCTTCCCCACTTCTGCGTCTCCACGTGCAACCTTTTCTGTCTGACTTCCACTGGCAGTGGGTGGCTTCAAATGGGCGGGCTTGGGTGGTTTCTACAACTTGCCCTAATTCACCTTAATGCCACCCACACATTCTTAAACTGCCTGAGTTTCTCACGTGCATACGGACAGGACCCTGATCTTTGCTTTGTCCCTAATTCCAAAAAAATAAATAAATTCTCATGCACCACAAGCTTTTCTCTTCCCAGTTGCCTATTATTACTGTTCAGTCAATAATACAGGACCACCACAGAACTGGAGTCCAGAGATCATCAACTTTGTGTCACCAGCATCTTGTCAAACAGAAAGTTCCCAGCCACAGCCAAGAGGGATACATGTCTCCAGAGCAAACCGATGACAGACAGCATCCCACAACGCCTGTCTACCTCAGGAAACTCCCCTTCTCCCTTCTCCCCAACATCCAAAAGTCAGCTGGAAGCAGTTTTTTAAAGGAATGACACCCCTATTCCCATCTACCTGCTTTTTTATAATAAGTGAAAGTCTGGGATGTAAGGATTCGGTCCTTAATTACATCATCAGCCTGCTATGGCATCCCATACTAAAAAGCGGGTGGGCCCTCTGTGAGTCCCTTTCCTTTCCACTCCTTCCGTCTGTCCTCTGTCTGTCCTCTCTCTCCCTCTCTCTCTCTCCCTCTCTCTCTCCCCCAATAAAGCTCTAAAAAGGTAACTATGGCTGCAATTCTTCCAACCAGCACTCTCCTCTGCCGGCATGGCCACTGTGGGTGGCAGCCAGCCACGAGGAGCAGTGCCACAGCTAACCAACAGGATTGGAATGGGTGCGGCTAGCTCACAGTCACTCCTCGAGGAACAATTAATTGGACTGTTGAGGCGGCAAGGCACTATTATTAAGAGCAAGACGGCTAAAGATTTTGTTCAAATCCTCCAGAATGCTAGTCCTTGGTTTCTGGTCTCCGGAGGACTTAATATACCAGATTGGGAACAGGTCAAGGTTGACTTACAGAAATATTTGCATAAAGAAGGGCCTGATTCCATATCCTTAGCTACTTTTTCTTTGTGGCGCTTGGTTAAGGATGCATTGCTTAGTGATGATATTGAAGTCCAAGAACTCTTAAATGAAGCTAAAGCTGTGTTGGAGGAGTCTCAGATAGAAGAGGCTCTCAGAACTCTTCAAACTTCTGATGTTTCTGATTCGGCAGAGTCGTCTTCCGATTCTGCAGAGTCATCTTCAGAGGGTGATGATGTAGAAATCAGATCAAAAAAGGATGATAGATGCCTAAGAGGGAAATCACAGATTTCTCGCAAGGATAGACCTCCAGCCCATAACCTTGACTTTTGCAACACGGAGGTCCTTCCTTCTGCACCCATGGAGGGATTGACGGGGGGGAGTTGCTTACCCGGTTATAGAGACTCAAAATGCTCAAGGGCAGAGACAAAGGGAGCACAATCCTCTAGATTTTAAAAGCATCAAACAGATCAAGGAAGCTGTGATGTCATATGGGCCCCATGCTCCTTTTACCATCGCTATACTTGAATCTTTTTCTGCCTTAAATTGCACCCCTAGCGATTGGATGCAGCTGTGTCACGCTGCTCTCTCTGGGGGGGGATTATTTAATTTGGAGGAGTGAGTTTCAAGAACACTGTCAAACTACAGCTAATAGAAATGCTGCTGCAGGCTTCCCGGCTCGTAATCTTGAGATGCTCACGGGTACAGGGCAGTATGCCACTTTACAAGCACAGATTTTTGTATGATCCTGCAGTTTATGCACAGATTAGTGTGGCCGCTACCAGAGCATGGAAAGGGCTACCTAATAAAGCTGCTGGTGAACAACTATCTAAAGTCATTCAAGGGCCATCAGAACCATTTGCAGAATTTGTAGATCGCCTGCTTCAACTAGCAGGGAGAGTGTTTGGGGATGTTGATCAAGCCATGCCCATAGTAAAGCAACTGGCTTTTGAAAATGCCAATAAATATTGCAAGGAGGCCATTAGGCCTCATAAAAACAAGAGCTTAAATGATTATCTTAAACTATGTAGAGATATAGATGGGCATCACATCATGGGACAGGTAATGGCCTCAGCCATGAAGGGGATTAATTCTGGAGGAAACCGCCCAAAAACCTGTTTTGGATGCGGCCAGCAAGGTCATATTAAGAATAATTGTCCTAGAGCCCAAGAAAACGGCAAAGACACCGGGACTTTGCCCGCGATGTAAAAAGGGACATCACTGGAGTAATAAGTGCCGATCTAAGGTTTATGCTCAGGGAAATATGTTACCACCGTTGGGAAACGGGCAGCGGGGTCCGCTCCGGACCCCCCGAAGCCAGGTGTACGGAGCCCTGGATACACCTGCCCCATCCCCAGTTTCCCACCATCCCATCCAGTTTGTTCCTCGAAGGAACCCCTTTTTGTCCAAGACCTTATCAGAGGCACCCCTGGAAGTGCAGGATTGGACCTCTGCTCCTCCACCAGAACAGTATTAACACCTCAGATGGGTCCCCAGGCTCTCGGTACTGGAGTTATGGGTCCACTACCTACAGGGTCTTTAGGACTGATTCTGGGCAGGAGTAGCGCTCTTATGCAAGGTATTAGAGTAATTCCAGGAGTGATAGATGAAGACTCTGAAGGGGAAATTAGAATCATGGTTGAGGCTGGTAAAGGGGTGACAATTATTCCCCAGGGTGCTCACATAGCACAACTGCTTTTGATGCCCCGCTTTCATACTAATAATCCTTTTCTTAAACCACACAGAGGTGAGGGTGGATTTGGCTCTACGGGCCCTCTAGCATGCTGGGTTTCCACCTTAGAACAAAGACCCATGCTAAATTTAAAAGTTAATGATCACAGTTTTTGGGGTCTTTTAGATACTGGCGCTGACACTTCAGTTATTTCTTTAAAACATTGGCCCGAAGCTTGGCCCCTTAAAGATTCTACCTCTCACCTACAAGGTATCGGCACAGCTCAGACGCCATTACAGAGCAAGCTACTTTTAAATTGGAAGGATGAGGAAGGTCATGCAGGAACTTTTCAACCATTTGTGCTACCTGACATTCCAGTGAACTTGTGGGGACGGGATGTGTTGGATGGCATGGGAGCGGTGCTTACTACACAGCCCGTACAACAGATGCTAAAGAGTCAGGGCTACTGCCCGGGCAAAGGCTTAGGGAAAATGTTGCAAGGAGACCTGCTCCCTGTGGCAGACAAAAACTGTGTCACTAGGGGTCCTGGCGATACTAGAGGATTAGGATCTTTTCCATAGGGGTCACTGCACAGCAGCCTTCAATAATACAACCGATAAAAATCACTTGGAAGAGTGATGACCCTGTATGGGTGGAGCAATGGCCCCTTGCTAAGGAAAAATTGGAGGCTGCGTATGCATTGGTTAAGGAGCAGTTAGATGCTGGACATATCATTCCTTCCACTTCACCTTGGAACTCACCTATATTTGTTATTAAAAAGAAATCAGGAAAATGGAGGCTGTTACAGGATCTTAGAGCTGTAAATAAAACCATGCTTCTCATGGGAGCAACACAGCCTGGCTTGCCTGCCCCTGTGGCAATTCCTAAGCATTGGCATTTAATTGTGGTTGACTTGAGGGATTGTTTCTTCACCATTCCTTTGCATCCTGAGGACAGTCCTCGCTTTGCTTTCAGTGTTCCTTCAGAAAATCTTAAGGAACCTTATCAGAGATATCAGTGGGTGGTATTGCCTCAAGGAATGGCCAATAGCCCTACTATATGTCAAATTTATGTGTCTTTGGCCCTAGCTCTAGTTCGAAAAGCTTTTCCAGGTGTTTATATAATTCACTGTATGGATGATATATTAATGGCTGCTAAAGATAAAAAACTTGTTTTTGATGCCTTTTCTTATTTACAAGAGGTTCTTAGCTTGGCTAATTTACAGATAGCCCCAGAAAAGGTACAGGTATCTTTTCCCTATCATTATTTAGGTCATGAATTGTTACGCACGGGCATACGCCCACAAAAGATTACTTTGCGTATGGATCAGCTACGCACACTTAATGATTTCCAAACCTTTCTGGGAGATATTCAATGGCTTCGGCCCACTTTAAAAATTCCAACAGGTCAGCTTCGCCCCTTGTATGATGTCTTAAAGGGCGACCCTGACCCTTCATCTCTCCGTAAATTAACAGCTGAAGGACGTGTAGCCCTACAACGTGTGCAAGAGGCCCTGGAACAGGCTCACGTACAGTATATAGATCTTAATTCTCCCTTATTGTATTTGATATTTTGTTTTACTCATTCAGCTACTGGAGTGTTTTGGCAAACAGGTCCTATTTTATGGGTACATTCCCCAGCTTCTCCAGCAAAAATCATCACTCCTTATCCACAGGCTGTCGCTCAGATTATATTTAAAGGAATCAAGATCAGTGTTCAAACTTTTGGTAAAGAGCCAGATATTGTGGTGACCCCATACACCCAGTCTCAAGTAGCATGGTTGCAAGCTAATGATAATGATTGGGCCATATTGACATGCTCCATGCAGGGTCAGTTTGATACTCACTATCCCTCCAATGATGTGTGTCAATTTTTTAAATTGCATCCTGTTATATTTCCCAAGATAGTACAAATGACTCCTACACCTCAGGCCCGTGTGGTATTTACTGATGGCACTTCACGTGGTTTTGTTGTGGTGGTTTCTGGTAGCATAGTAAAGAGAATAAAAGTCCAGGGCACTTCTGCCCAGGTGGCAGAGGTACAGGCGCTGTTGCTTGCTTTACAGATGTTTTCTGATGAGAGTGTAAATATTTATACTGATAGTCAATATGTGGCACATGCCATTATGCCTTTGGAAACAACAGCCTACATACCATCCATTTCTTCCATTCATGAATACTTATTGCAAGTACAAGGACTTATATGGTCTCGCTCACATAACCTTTATGTGGGCCATATTAGAGCTCATACTCAATTGCCTGGACCTCTAAGTGAAGGTAATCAGAGGGCTGACGCCATTACTCGTATGGCTGTCACATTAGTCTGTTCTGCCTTTGATAAGGCTACTCAGTTGCATCAGCGTTATCATCTTAATGCTGGATCTCTCCGTTATCATACAGGCATAACCCGGGAACAAGCCATCCAGATAGTTAAATCATGCCCTATTTGTGTGGAATTTTTACCTGTTCCTCATTTGGGAGTTAATCCTCGAGGACTTTTACCTAATCATGTGTGGCAGATGGACGTCACACACGTGCCTTCCTTTGGAAAATTACAATATGTCCATGTGTCTATTGATACAAATTCTTCTCTAATTTTTGCTTCTGTCCATTCAGGGGAAAAGGTTAAGGATGTAAAAAATCATTGTTTTCATGCTTTTGCTTACATGGGAGTGCCAAAATGCATAAAAACTGATAATGGTCCCACCTATAGTAGTACGGGATTTTCAAAATTCTGCCAAGATTTTTCTATTGTTAATAAGACTGGTATTCCTTATAATCCTCAAGGGCAGGCTATAGTAGAACGCTGCCATCGTACCTTAAAAACTTATATTGCTAAAGTAAAAAAGGGGGAGTTAGGGGCTCATCTTTCCTCTCCACATTCTATTCTTTCTCTTGTTTTATATATTTTAAATTTTTTATCGGTGGATTCTGCTGGAGTATCTGCTGCAGATAAGCACTGGAGGGCTCCTGTTGCAAATCATCCTCTGGTGCAATGGAAAGATCTTTCTACTGGCACTTGGAGGGGACCCGATCCGGTGTTGGTGTGGGCCCGGGGATCTGTTTGTGTCTTTCCACAGGACAATGAAGTTCCTCTCTGGGTTCCTGAACGCTGTGTGCGCCCTGTGGCTGCTGCTGAATCCCAACATGGCAGAGACCTATTGGGCCTTCGTAAACAACTCTCCCCTTCTGATGCCGATGGGGATTGAGAGCCCAATACAGCCAGCCTTGGCAAACATTATTCTAAGCCTAGGAACTGTAGCCATGTGGTTGGATTCCTCAGAAGGTAATGTATGGTAACTTTTTTCAGAAAACATTGAGAATGTACCACACCTTGGAGATTAAGGATAACTCTGAAGGTCAATGAACTTCAGTTGTAAACAGTAGCATACCAGCTAAGCCTTTTTCGCATTTTGCAACCCCCCTCAAGCTGGTGCAGTACCTACTTTTCAGGAATGGCTCTGTGCAACATTTATTTGCCTCCTGAAATTCATCTAGCCTTTTTTGAAGATACCTCAAAATTTGTGAGCCTGAATGTGGCCATTATTGAGGCCATTAGTTCTACTCCTTGTTTGCTGTTTTTGTTTTCTGTTTTCTTTGTTTCTTAGTTGTTCTCTTGCAGACCTGCCAGCCTAAGTAGTGCTGGGATCAAGAAAAATGGGCCTTGGTGGTTCGTGTTCCTGGAGCCGTGTCCATGCCAGTGGACCGTGGCAGCTAGACACAGATGATGCTCACACGCTCCAGAAGAGACTCTGACATCGCTGTTGCCGTTGTTGCTGTTATAGCAGTGGTGGTCACTGCTGCTATTGTTTCTGGGATTGCTATTTCATAATTGGTTACTACAGCTAGCACAATGGAGACCCTGGCAGCAAAAGTAGCTACCACAGTTAGTTAATCTTTCTTCTTATTGGGCATGACAAATTTAATTCCACTTTTATACATTATAATTGGCTCTGTAAGTTGTAAAAAATTATTAAAACTCAAGTTCCATTTGCTTATGGGATACCACCTTACAAGGACTCCTATTTACAGTAAGGCTCGTTTAAGAAGGGAATGGTTCAATTGCCTTTAGCCTCCTGGCTATGGGTGGGTTTGGACTTCTGTTGGTCTTTTCTGTGTCACACAGATTGCAAGCCCAGTGCCACTTTGAGATCTTTGGCAGCAGTCACTCTACAGCTCACATGGTTGAGTCTATATGATAATGAGTATTCAGAGACGGGTAATGCTTGGGCGGCTGCCATCAACCTAAGACAGAGCACTTGTGTGGCCTGGGCAAGTGTCTCTATGACGGGTAAGGTGGTCTGCTGGTCCCATGCAACCTAAGTCAGAAGCTCATTTAATAAAAAGGGGGGACCTGTGGGCGCCATGGGCCCTGGCCCCCGACTGGGAGTGGCTGCGGCCTTGCTTGCTTGACCTTGATCAGATGTCCTCCCTATTCAGATTCCCTGCCGGTATCCACCCTTCTGAATGCTTTAGGGAAGTTCCTTGTTGTGTATCCTGCATTTTGGGCGTTAACTACTTAGATGCAAGAATATAGAACATTGGGTCTAGAATGTAGACCATTGACAGCGAACTTGTGCCTCCGGGGGTTCCTCCATTTGTGCTGTAAGCCTGTACATATTTAAGGTTTCTTCCCTCTTTCAATAAACGGCATTCGACATCCAATCGTACGGATGACCCGCTGTCTCTTGTCTCTATTTTTTAATCCGCAGCCCTTCGCTCGGACATGGTGAACAGTTATCGGTAATGCGGGCGTTACCGCTACACAGAGGAAAAGAAAAATGGGCAGAAGAAAAGATTTTTATGGAAGCTTTTGGCCTGGGACAGCTAAAAGCCTAAGTCCAAGCAGCAGAGGAAAGAGATTTCCCCTGCAGCAGATACAGACAAAGAATTAGTCTCCTCTTGGCTATAGAAGTCAAAGTTTAGAGAACAGAAGTCTTGGGAAAACTTGGTCTTTTTCTCTCTTGGGAAAAACTTAAATCTTTCAAAAGCTGAAAGTTTTTTTTTTTTTGGGGGGGACTTGTTAATTGGGCGGTGGTGGTGCACACCTTTAATCCCAGCACTCAGGAGACAGAGCTAGGCGGATCTCTGTGAGTTCGAGGTCAACCTGGTCTGCAAAGCGAGTTCCAGGAAAGGCGCAAAGCTACACAGAGAAACCCCGTCTCAAAAAAAAAAAAAAATCTTGGTAATCTGGTAATCTTTCTAAAATGTCTTAATCTTTCTCTTTCAAACTAAAAGCTCTCTTAAAAAACTTAATTTCAGGCCGGGCAGTGGTGGCGCACGCCTTTAATCCCAGCACTCGGGAGGCAGAGGCAGGCAGATTTCTGTGAGTTCGAGGCCAGCCTGGTCTCCAAAGCGAGTTCCAGGAAAGGTGCAAAGCTACACAGAGAAACCCTGTCTCGAAAAACAAAAACAAAAACAAAAACAACTTAATTTCTGTCTAAAAAACTAAAAGGCCTTTCAGAACTTTTTCTCTGAGTTTCTCTTTCTGTAAGTGCAAAAATTAGAATCACCTGGAGATATTAGTATGAGAATTCATCTGTGATTCACTCTAAGGGAAAACAGCAAAACCTCTCTAAGTTCTTTCTTTCAAGCCAGAAAAATTCTCTCTGCAATGAGGGAGGCAGGGCTTGAGTTCCCAAAAACATCTCTTCTAAGCTCTGTCCCTTCAAGCCAGTAAAAACCAGCAGCCAGAAGTTCCCTATGTTAGTGCTTAGTGAGAGAGGCAGGCAGATACCTCCCTGACAGGAGAGGCTACTGGCAAAGGGAAAAGCAAAAAAAGCCAAGCCTTTCTGCTGCAGCTGAGCTGAGGCCTCAAGGGTTTTGTTTCTGAGTGAGCATCTATCAGAATGAAAAGGTGTTCCTAATCTCTCTAGCACAAAGATCCCCTGAAGCAATACAAACCCTCTCTGTTAGCATTATATCCTCGCTTCTGACCAACAGCCGAGAGGCAACTGGCCAGTGCCTTTGAGTTGGAGTGCACTCTGGGGATACTAGGATCCCTGAAGTTGTCAACAGCTTCCTCAAGCATGGAGCTGAGGCACAAAGGTGTGCAGGACCCGAGAGAAAACTGCTAATGTACAAGCAAAGCCAGAGCCAGTGGGAAGGGCACAGTCACCCACCTTCCTGTAAGCCCCGGGTTGGTAGCTGGGGCTACGCAGTGTTCACAGCTGCAAAAAGAAATCTCTGAGAAAAGCTCTTTTCTATCAGAAAAGGGACCTTTCTGAGACAAATGTTTTCAATTTGCCTCACTGACCTGGAGTGAAGCCACAACAGAGGTGGATTGGGACCTTGGGGAAAGGCTGCTGGCAAGGAGGATGCAGTGAAGCCAAGCTCTAGGCCGCAGGTGGCCGCTGGTGCCTCTGCAGCATCAGGGGCTTTCTAGCTAGGGGAGGAGATAGGTCATGACCACTACCCGGGAGAAAGGCCTTCTCTTCTCCTGGGGAAAACAGTCTCTGAAAGCGCTGGGCAAAAGCTTTGTTTCAAGTTTCACTTTCTTTCACTGACCCCGAAACTAAAAAAGGCGAGCCCCAAAAGAATTTTGCTTCGGCATGGAGAAACCTGAGTACGCACAAGTGGGTGGGTACACTCGGCATTGGGAGCAGTGTAAGGAAGGGGAAGCACCTGGTGAAGCCAGCTCAGGGAGAGCAGAAATTTCTCGGACTCCCGTGGTGAAAAAGCAAAAAGCTCTATTTAAATCTCCCATTGCAAAAGCAAAACCATGAAAACTAAGCCCTGTAAAGGGAACCGGAAGTTGACATCTGGACCCAAAGGAACTATGGGAAATGGAGTCCTAAAGGTAGCTCATAACAGCGGGCAAAAATATAGAAAGGCTTTCTGAGAAAGGTAGTTTTTCAGCTCATGATGGCGATACTGTCCAAAAACTGTTTTTTAAGCTCAGAATGAAGTTTCTTTTCAAAGAAATGCCGGAAAGCTTAGCCTTACCTCTTGAGAACTAAGATCAGGTGAAAATCTTGCCTCTCAGAAGGTGATTTAAAACAATAATACTGTTTATCAACAAATCATTTTAAACCCCTTTAAAAAAAGCAAGGGAAAGCAGTCCATACATTGAACATTGTTTTAGATATGAAAAAATTTACAGTCAAATAAAAAAGTTCTTTGCCTCTTGAACAAACAGCCTGCAATGAATGATTCCTTTGCAAATCTGTTAGGAAAATAAGGAAACGGACATTCAAAAGGAAATGACTGCTTTATAGATAGGAATCAAGCTTCAAAAAAATCTAGCTGTCTTACAAAATAGAGTTGCATATATATAAAACTTTATATATGTAACTATATAACTATAACTATATATACATAAAACTATATATACATAACTATATATATATAAAACACACACCAGATCCACATGGATCTGTTAGGTTCTCTAGCTAATTTCTGATTAAATTAATCAGTTATTAATAGGAAATGTGCTAGATGCCTCAGTATTTCTTAAGAAACATGATGTAAATAGCAAAGGTTTGAAAAAAGACTTTTCCATCACTTGGCAACAAGCCAAGAAAATCATAGAAAAATGTCCTACTTGTTCCTTCTATAACCAAACTCCATTACTTGCAGGAAGTAATCCTAAAGATTTACAAAGAAATGAAATTTGGCAGATGGACATTTTTCATTTTACAGAATTTGGAAAATAAAAATATATACACCACACCATTGATATGTATTCAAGATTTCAATGGGCAACTCCTATGAGTTCTGAAAAGGCTGATTCTGTAATTCTTACATGTTAGAAGTTATGGCCATCATGGAAATATCTTATATAACACTTTTGAATAATGCCTTCAATGGTTACCACTAATTCTACACAGGAACCCTATCACTGTACAGAGTGACATGGGTAAAAGTGAGTTGCCAAAAATCACCAGTTATTTTTAGCTTTTTTTCATGCCCTCTCATACATATGTGACTCTTCACAGTATATGTTCCTATCTGTCTTCCTGAACACATGTGCCCAAATAAGTATAGAACAAGAAACCTACCCAAGACGAAAGTATTCCTGTTCACACAGACCATACATTAGGGGAGGAACTAATTTATACACTTTTATTCATCATTAGTGCTTGACAAGAATTTAGAAGTGTCCTAATCTATTGTGTGATACTTGTGCAAATAAAATCTTAACGAGAGGCTAAATGTGTAAAATGGATTAAAAACACAAACACTGAACCAGCAAGACCCACTGATAAAGACATTTGCTGCCAACCCTCCTGGGGGCTGGGATTACCACCTGGGGCTGCTACATCACTTTAGATTATGGGAACTAGTCTTTCTCCATTAATTTGTAATTTGTTAAATGTGAGTGTGTGTGTGTATACAATCATGCTACTGAAATTTTTTAAATGGTGGTAATGGCTCTCAGTTGTTTCATGTTGATTTTTTAAATAGATTTTGACATCTACATCTATTTGTCTAATCACATTCCCATTAATTTCTATTTTTTCTATTGTATTACTTAGGATATTGCAACTCTTATAATAATTGATGCTCGTCTCTTGCTTTTTAGTGTCCAAAAAGGTTTTAGTGATCTAGTGGTGGTGATGGTTTGGAGGAAGTTTTTATTTAGTGCATAAAATCTAAGTCACTTTAAATTCCCAAATTACTTAATAATCTGCATAAATCTTATATCAGAATGTACAGTTTTAAATCACTACTGTATTTTATGTGATAAATGGCTTTGCTTATTCAGTTTATACTTCTTTGGTTTGACTTAGTTTGTCTTGCCTAGTTTTAGTAGACAATTTAGACTGTTCTAGAAGAATCCTCAGTCTTTCTCTTTCTTAACATTGTGTTACTTTATGCATATCCTGTGTGTGTTTATTGAATCTGTGGAGTAATTCAAGGAACACTGGGTCATGTGCCTTCTGGAGCAAGATATTTTGACTACAGCAGTTTTGTTTTATTTTGTGTTTTCTTTGATTTTAGAGATATGCCAGTCTTGATGTGACTCTGCCTGGCCTCAGACTCCTGGACTCCCATTTCAGCCTGGGACACCAGGCTGGATTTACAACCACATGCCACCATGCCCAGCTGATCTTTTTGTTCAGATTTTTAATGCCTTTATGAGTTTTTAAAATAAGTTATAATTACCTGAAATATACCCTGAAGTCACATTTTGATTTAGTAATATAAAGTGAGCACATGATGATGATATTTTCTTAAATTCTTCTTTTAGACATTTCACTTTGGAATAATTTCTGACATAAAAAGTGTGAAAATAGCATAAAGAATATTTGTTCATATTTCATTCATCTTCCCAAATATTAGTATCTTATGCCAAACTACTCAAAAGGATACCTAAAGTTATCAGCTGCCATTAGAATATTGTCCTGGCCATGTTGGCTTCACTTAGAGCGATGTGACTGTAGAATCCAGCCAAGCACACGCTCTCCTTGCAAGCTACACTTCAACCTCTACTCAATATTTTAAATCACATGGTTTTTAATGTTAAAATTTATTTCTAACAGACTTTCAAATATAATCACAAAAGGAAAAATCACCACCCTCTTAATATTTGTATGTATTTCTGTCTGACTTTGGGTGGTAAAAGATGAAGTTGAGTCTTTTCCACGCCAGGATATAAGAGGTGTCACATGGTTCTCTGTACCCTTGGAAGAAAAATGCTTAGGCAGAGTTCAGCATCAACATATTGGCATATGTTTTCCATTTCCAAGGCAGAAATGAGACTTTACAGCATACCGGGACAAAAGAAAGGCAAGGGTATTTAGGTGGCAGTCCATTAGGCACTAAAGTTTGCCCAACAGGCTTCTGGACCAACAGTTCCACTGCACATCTGGGAGCCCACAAGCCCTGTTCAGAAAAAAATGCCTTTAAATGTGTACAATAATGCCTAGGATTTGGAAGTAATCCCACTGTATCAATGTAGTTATATAATATTGAGAACATGTTACCTGTGGAATAATAAATGTGCTTTTGTTAACTGATATATTAAATATCAAAACAGACAAAGGTCTGCTCACTACATCATTTCAAAGCAGTGATAAGTGAAATGATATTGCAAGAATATCACAGAAAAATGACCAAATGTCCGCTAATGGCAAATCTCAGAATGCTAGCTAGAGCCATGTTTTTTTTTTTTTTTTTTTTTTTTTAATTTTCCATCACAGGCAATTTATTTTGTTCTATTCATTCACAGTTAATACAGAAAATACTTGGAAACATTTCCATATAATGTTTGACACAGAAATCATCAAATAGAAGTATACAATGTTGACAGGAGGCAGTATATTTATAATTTATAACCCCAAATGTATTTATAAATTAGAAATGGAAAGATCTACAAATGAAATTATGAAGGTTCACCAAAGTCATTTAATCTGTCAGTTTCTCATTCATTTTTATGTCTTAATAATATTCTATTGTATGAA
This sequence comes from Peromyscus maniculatus bairdii, assembly GCF_049852395.1. Taxonomy (NCBI): domain Eukaryota; kingdom Metazoa; phylum Chordata; class Mammalia; order Rodentia; family Cricetidae; genus Peromyscus; species Peromyscus maniculatus. The sequence goes on along the minus strand of NC_134853.1, from coordinate 37,794,129 downwards.
TAAGCCACATTTTATTTCTCTCCAGTATTTGATAGCTATTTGAGTTGTTTTAACTTTTTTACTATTAGCAACACACCGCTGTAAACCTTCATGTACATGTTTCATAGGTGCACATTTTCAGTAGTTTGAGGATATATTCCTAAGGGTAGAATTGTTGAGTAACAGAGTAACAATGTTTTGCATTTTGACCAACCACCAAACTGTTTTGCCAAAGTGGCACACCATTTTACAATCTCACCAAATCCTTGTTTTTAAGGCTCTGATTTTTGTACAAAAGCATTCAATCATTCTGTCAGACCAAACCAGGAAAAGTTAGCTATAGTTCAGAGCTGTTCTATTCCATTTACTATGCAAAGCCATTCTTGGCGTTTGCAACTCTCAGCCCTTTTGAGTATTCTTGCAGTGTTCACCTTTTCCTCCACCACTTTTTTTTTCTTCTTTTTTTCTGGTTTATTTCTATCTATTACAAATGTATAAAAAATCCTCCATCAACGCTGCTGTTAGCAGCAGAACCTTGAGAAATATACATTTGGTTTGCCTCAGAAAAGGAACACATATTGCACTGTAAAGTTTATAAAATTGGCACAAAACATTGTGATAATGTTACAATACCAGTTTTAAGAGTTCAGTGACTAATGGGGAGCCGATGAGATACATGCAGAACTGTGAAAGCAATCTCACTTAGCCAGCTATACACGTAGACTGTAAATCTACATTCAGATCATTTCTGAACTAAGACTATCATCTCAGTTTATCTGTTGAGGTCAACCAGGAAACCCTAGAATATACCTTGATTTTTGCAAAAACAAAATAGGGGGAGGGGTTTCTTCAGCATTTCAGTCCACGAGTAACAGTATCCTAACAGGCAAAGTGTTCTCTCACTGTCAACATAGAATGAACTGCTGCTGGAGGTCAACTTGGGCTTTAATTTGCATTAGCACTTACATGCATAGTAGTCCAAGTTGTTGACCTCATGACTTTAAAAAGTAACTCTAAAAAAGTAAAATGGCCCTTCTTGGAAGACTAAAGAAAGACATCCAGCCACAGTTGTAAAAAGTCTCATCAAAACAATATACCCTTTTATGAATTACGCCTAATTTTTTTTAAAAAAAAAAAGTAGCCCCAAATAAGAAGCAGCTCTGAAAAAGAAAATATAACTTAGGATATTTGAAAAAAACAAGGTGAATACAGGTTCAAAAATAATTAAGATACATTTTCTTAAGGCTACCTAGAATTAGGCTTTAAAGAATTCTACCATTTCAAGTTTACCACTAGTTACTAGATACCTATTTGCAAACAAGATGTTCACCTTTTTTGTTTCTTTATCAAGAGAAAAATCTACCTTCAGACTATGAGGGTGGTGATGGGGAGGAACTAGAAAACAAGATTCAAACAATCCCATGCAAATATCACATTTTTCAAATGGAAGAACTCCAAACTGCACTAGAAGTTCCAATCACTAAGACACTTTCCATTGAAATGATTTAAGTACAACTACATGGCACCAAGGTTTAGGCCTAATATAGGCCTGACAACCAAGTCCTTGTTTTCTGGAAGAAAGGCCTCAAAAGTCCCACTCAATTCCACATAACAATACTTCAAAGATCAGTTAGGTTTTCCTTTCCTTAATATTTTTGTTTTTGACTTCTAATCTTAAAGACTAGATTAAAACTTAGCTCATTTCCCAGAAGGCATTGCTTCCTTTTGCTCTATGAAAGAGTCCACCAAGACCTCTTCCTCAAAACCATCTAGCCCCCAGCCTCCAGCCTGTGCTTGTGATGCATCTTTCTCAACATAAGGTAATGTAGGTAAAATATGCCCATAAACATTAAAACTAGTTGTTAGAAAGACGTAACTAGCTTTAAGTTTTAGAACATAAATACTTGCAGCTTAATCTGCACTGACAATGATTGTCGAAGCCTAGAATTCAACATTTACAAATTCTCATTCACACACACAAAACACACTATTATCACACAACTTGTATCTTGAGAGAATCTTCTGCTTTTTAAATCTTTGGCCTCCCAGTCAATCCCAAGTTCAACCAACTTTTCCAAGTTCTGGTAGTTACCTGGACCACTGAGCATTGCCACAAGACTTCTTCTCTTTTGAAACATCCTTTTTCTCTAGATATTAGGATAGCTACACCAGCTTGTTTCTTCTGTGGTGTATGTTGGTGTGGGATTATCTATTGCTTGATTTTTCATGGATGTGTTTAGCTTCTTTGGGTTGAATTTTCCCTTCTAGTGCTTTCTGTAGGGCTGGGTTTGTAGACAGGTATTGATTAAATCTGGTTTTATCCTGGAATATTTTGTTTACTCCGCCTATGGTGATTAAGAGTTTTGCTGGGTATAATAGTCTGGGTTGGCATCCGTGGTCTCTTAGTGTCTGCATGAGATTTGTCCATGATCTTCTAGCTTTCATAGTCTCTATTGAGTAGTCTGGTGTTATTCTGATGGGTTTACCTTTATATGTTACTTGGTCTTTTTCCTTTGCAGCTCTTAATATTTTTTCTTTGTTCTGTGTGTTTAGTGTTTTGATTATTATGTGGCGAGGGGACTTTCTTTTTGGATCCAGCCTATTCGGTGTTCTGTAAGCTTCTTGTATCTTCATAGGTATTTCTTTCTTTAGGTTAGGAAAGTTTTCTTCTATGATTTTGTTGAATATATTTTCTGTGCCTTTGAGTTGGTATTCTTCTCCTTCTTCTATCCCTATTATTCTTAGGTTTGGTCTTTTCATGGTGTCCCAAATTTCCTGGATGTTTTGTGTTACGACTTTTTTGTCTTTAGTGTTTTCTTTGACTGATGAATCTATTTTCTCTATCGTGTCTTCAGTGTCAGAAATTCTCTGTTCCATCTCTTGCAATCGGTTGGTTATGCTTGTTTCTGTAGTTCCTGTTCGTTTTGTCAGGATTTCTATTTCCAGCATTCCCTCAGCATGTGTTTTCTTTATTGTCTCAAATTCATTTTTCAGATCTTGGAATGTTTCTTTCATCTGTTTAATTGCTTTTTCTTGGCTTGATTTGATTTCTTCCCATTTTTTGTTCATTTTTTCTTAGAGCCATGTTTTTTATTGAATGTTTTCATCCTTGCTTACAATCTGCCTAAATTCTATCCATGAGCCACTTGAGGCCTGCAGAGTGTGTGGAGCCCCTCCTCAGGACAGGCTTTCTAACACTGGATGAAGCCAGATCTGAAACATGGAGATACACACTGGCCCATTCACAGTGAAAACTAAAGAAGGAGATTAGGAATGTGAGAGAGAATTCGAAGAAGGAGACAGGAGACAGGCAAGCTAGTGTCAGCCCACTGTGAAATGCCTGACTCATTCTTCCTACCCAATGTCATATTCCCTCAAACTTGTAAAGCAAAGCTATCTGCTAAGCAAGAGGAGGTACCTTTTGCTCCATCTCAGAATGGGGAAGGCACTGTGTAACATAGACCCGGCAGAAGCATTCAAGAATAACTATGAACTGGGATCATCTAGATTTGTGCTTTCCAGTAAGGCAAACTGTAACTGAAGTTTTCTCTGGTCCTGTCCAGTCTCACAGACCCTGAAGCTGCTTATAAAACAATCACTCAGAAGCTTATATTAATTAAAACTGCTCGGCCATTAGCTCAGGCCTACCACTGACTAGCTCTTACATTTAAACTAACCCATAATTCTTATTTATGTTTACTCACATGGCTTGGTACCTTTTCTCAGTTCTGCCTTCACATCTTGCTTCCTCTGTGTCTGACTGGTGACTCCTGACTCAGCCTTCCTGTTCCCAGAATTCTCCTCTCTGCTTATCCCACCTATACTATACTTCCTGCCTGGCTACTGGCCAACCAGCATTTTATTTATCAACCAAACCAGAGCAACACACATTCACAGCTTAAAGAACATCATTCCCATCAGCAAACTACAAATTTCCTGATAAAAATGTGAATAAGTAAAATCAAGGGCTGGGGAAATGGTCTGGCAAGCAGGAAGGACTGAGTTTGACCCCAAGACTCAGGTGAAAAAAGTCAGGTCTGGTAGTGTGCACCTGTAGCCTCAGCCCTGAAAGTCAGACACACACAGATGGCCTCACCTATCTGAAGGGCTCCAGATCAGTGAGTGATCTTGTTTCAAAATAAAGTAAGAATTACCCCTAGGGGACAAAACTGCAAGTTGTCCTCTGGCCACACACATGCACACACTAATAATAATAATAAATTAAGCTGGGCAGTGGTGGCACACATCTTTAATCCCAGCACTCAGGAGGCAGAGGCAGGTGGATCTCTATGAGTTTGAGGCCAGCCTGGTCTCCAAAGCGAGTTCCAGGAAAGGTGCAAAGCTACACAGAAAATCCTGTCTCGAAAAAACCAAAAAAATTTTTTTTAATAATAAATTAACATTATTAAAAAGAAATGAATATTTTAATTATCAAAAAATCATTTCAATATATAGCCCAAACAAATAATTACTTATAAAGAGCTTTTTTTTTTTTAATTTTTTGAGACAGGGTTTCTCTGTGAAACAGTCCTGGCTATCCTGGAACTCACTTTGTTGACCAGGCTGGCCTCAAACTCACAGGAATCGGCCTGCCTCTGCCTCCCGAGTGCTGGGATTAAAGGTGTGCACCACCACTGCCTGGCCATAAACTCAATTTTTTTAAATACTTTTATTTATTTATTATGTATACAGTATTCTGCCTGCATGTTTGCCTGCAGGACAGAAGAGGGCATGAGATTTCATTACAGATGGTTGTGAGCCACCATGTGGTTGCTGGGAATTGAACTCAGGACCTCTGGAAGAGCAGCCAGTGCTCTTAACCACTGAGCCATCTATCCAGCCCTAAGAGTTTTTTTTTTTTTTAATTTTTTTTTTAAGACAAGGTCTCTGTGTGTAGCCCTGGCTGGCTTTAAAAACTCTCTGTCAACCAGACTGGCCTAGAACACACAGAGATCCACCTGCTTCTGCCTCCAAACCTGGCATGGTGTTGCATGCCTTTAATCCCAGTACTCAGGAAGAAGATGCAGGTGGATCTCTGTGAGCTCAAGGCAAGCCTGGTCTATAAAGTGAGTTCTAGGCCAAGCAGAACTACATAATGAGACCCTGTCACAAAAGACAAGCCAAAAAACATTAGGAATAGTCTACAAGACAGACCACATTCTGGACCATCGAATTGACCCCAGAGTTACAGCCTGTGGTGATTTTGCTCTGTTCAACAGCTCATTATATATCCCCAACTAGTCTGGAACTCAGTGTTCCTGCTGACCCAACTTGCTGAGATACAGGTAGGCAACACCACTCTGCCTGCTTTCTTTGTATTCCTTGGGTATCTGCTGAGTGTCCGAATACATCCATTTGTATCAAATATCTTTCAAGTACTCGTGTGCTGCCTGCTAATGACTCCCATACAGTCATCTGGTGAACAACTATAAGAAGAAAAACACCTCTTGGTATAGGATAGCTTTTGTTACATATATTGCATTAGGGCAGTGGTTCTCAACCTTAGCATACTGTGACCCTTTAATATAGCTCCTCACATTATGGTGATCCCCAAGAATAAAATTATTTTGTTACAACTTCATAATTGTAATTTTGCTACTGTGATGAATTGTAATGTAAATATTTGATATGCAACCCCTGTGGGGCTATGACCATAGGTTGAGAACCACTACACTGAGTATAAAGTGATTGGAATTAAATTCTATTCTTAGGTAAGAGAGTGCCACAGGACTTTGATCAGAAGGAAAACACTAAGCTCACATTCTATAGCACAGAAGAAATTTAAGTTATCTTTCCATACAAGAACATGGAAGTGAGTCTGTGACAGTATGTCAAGAGTTTGAGAACTTCTAAATTAGGTTTAGGATTTATTCCACTTTAGCTATCCAAATGAGTAAATCCATGATCCTTTATTCTCCCTGATAAAGAATAGTATGTCTGATATGTAAACTAGCAAGTGTATGTGCTATTGCCTGTGTTAAACTCATGCAGCTACCTCATTCTGGGCCTTGGCGAGCATTTGTGAATCCATTTGGGCCTCTCAGGGTCATCCTTGGAGCCTGAAGCCCCAAGCCAGTAGAGAATTCAACCTCTGGCATTCTTGCTTCTTCCCAGCCCACACAGCAAGGGCTATAGAATTGCCTTATACAAGGCAAATTTAAAATAAAAAATATTCCCCAAAGAAGACTGACCAAAGAACCTGGAAACAACTTAGATGCCCCTCGACCAAGGAAAGAATAAAGAAAATGTAGTACATGTACACGGTGGAGTATTACTCAGCAGTAAAAAGCAATGACATCATGAAAATTGAAGGCAAATGGAACTAAAAAAAAAAATTATCCTGAGTGAGGTAACCCAGACCCAGAAAGATAAACATAGTATGCATTCACTCATAAGTGGATACTAGATGTAAAGCAAATGATAACCAGGCTACAATCGACAGCCCAAAGACTCTAGGTAACAAGGAGGACCCCAAGAGGATGCATGGATTTCCCTGGGAAGGGGAAATAGATGAGATCTCCTGGGTAAAATGGGGGTTTGGGGGTGTGGAGGGGAGGAGATGGGGGATGGAAACATGAGGGATTAGGTTGGTTGAGTTGGGGGCAGGATGGAAGGGGAGAGTACTGAAAGAGATATCGTGATAGATGGGGGGCCATTTTAGCATTAAGGAGAAACCTGGTATTATTATTCCTAGCCATTTCTGGAGTCACATGATCGTATATATGCTGTCAGCAGTCAGGCAAAATGTTTAATCCCTCGAGGGCCTTATGTCCTTCACAATTTGCATGCAGCATGGTCACATAGTCTATGCCCATGCATGGCGTAGCTAAGTCAGCCCATATACATGTTCACCAGGTGACCTATAAAAGCAGACTCCACCTGCTTCCTGCTCTCTCTCTGCACGTTTCCCTCCCTACTCATGCCCATCTTTTCCTTTCCCTAATACAATTCTTAGAGTGGGCTCTGTTGTACCTTGTGTTTTCTTGCACCTAGTAAATAACATCGACAAATAAATAGCACTGGTGCTGTGCATTGGTGCTGTGCTGAAACAGGCTCTCTTGGCGCACCTGCACCAGGATCCTGAGCCAAGGTTCGTTCATCTACATCTACCCACTTTCCGTCTGCCTGCCTGACTTCACAACACCGGCTGCTTCGACTGATGAGCTTTCCCTTTACCAGTCAGTGTAAACACTTCTCTGGACCCGTGGGAACTACCATTGATCATCTGGCAATCCACTGGTGTCATTGAAAGTGGGGGTACCCCTGTCAATGATCTTTAACAGCTACCGTCAGCCCCCATTGCTATCATTCCCAGCCATTCCCCATGACTACAGTCTGAGGCCTCGTTTTTTGTCCATTTCTCATCTCTCAGACTCTCATCCTTTGGGCTATTGCCCTGACCCTCACTCTTTGCTCGACAGAACACTGAACAACTTGTGTTCAACATCACAGCATCAATCCTCAATCTCTAGGACACCTGAGATATTAATGCTATTAGATCTAATTTATTTTTTTTTCTCTCTCTCTCTGCCACCATCATGGGAAATAAACTCTCTAATCCCATAAGTCTCACATCTCCTCTGGGCTGCCTTTTAGAAACCATCAACCCTCTCAGCTTAATGCCCTATTTCCAGACTTTTTTTTTTTCGGAGCTGAGGACCGAACCCAGGGCCTTACACTTACTAGGCAAGCACTCTACCACTGAGTAAATCCCCAACCCCTATATCCAGACTTTTAAGCTTATCTGCATCTGCACTAAAAAAATGGCCTAACTATCCCTTAGATAACAACAAAAAATGGCCACCTAATGGCTCATTGGACCCTGATATTTTACAAGAGTTTTCTAACTTCTGTCAGCAAATGGGCAGGTGGCAAGTGTTACCTTATATCCAAGCCTTTTTCCATCTTAGCTCCAAACCCTCTCTCCTTGACTCCTGTTCAGCTGCCCATGTGCTCCTAGCTGTACGACCTGAAACAGAGGAACCTCTCACTACTGCTCTGGACCCTGATAATGAACCCCCACCTTTGAAACCTCCCATTCCTTCCTCTCCTCCAGCAACTGTTCCTTGGGCTGGAGGATGGGCTCCTCCATCCCCTTCCTCCTCTCTGGGACCAGGCCACTCCAACCACCCAACCCGACTCCCACCCTTAATCTCCCTGTTGTGTGTTCTCGAGCTGCTAAGGAGCCCTACCCCAGTCAAACCAACCTGGCAGTCATCCTCCCTTTGTGAGAGGTAGCTGGGGTGGATGAACTGGTTAAGGTACATGTCCCTTCCTCCCTGGCAGAACTCTGTCAGATACAAAAGAAACTGAGTTCCTACATATCCAACTCTTCTTCTTTTAGTAAAGAATTCCATTATATCACCCAATCCTATAATCTCGCCTTTCATGATATAGACATGAAACTAACTAACAACCTACTTCTTGAGGAGCACAGATGAGTTTGGGAACAGGCTAGAATCCACACAGATGAGGTCGCCCAGACTAATGCAGCACATCCTCCCAGGGCTGAGGCAGTTCCCAGCTGAGATCCGTGGTGGGATTTTAATACCCCAAGTAGCTCTCTAGCTAGGAATCAGTTTGCAACCTGCCTCCTAGCAGGTCTTTGGAAGGCTACCCTCAAACCAGTAAACTATGAAAAGATTCAAGACATAGTTCAGAACAGAGAGGACAATTCATCTCAATTCCTAGAATGACTTACAAAGGCCCGCATACAATATACTAATCTAGATCCTGAAAGCCCAGAGAACAGACAGCTCCTTATGACCCATTTTTTTTCCCAGAGCTTCCCTGACATTAGGGCTAAGCTTAAGTATCTAGAGAGAGGGCCCCTGACCCCACGGGCAGAAGTCTTAGCACTGGCTTTTAAGGTGTACCATGGGAAAGATGAAAAATCTGTGAACAGAAATACCAAATGCTGGCCAAGGCGATCCGACCGGCCCTAGTAACTGCCCAAGGGCCCCCAGGTTTTGTTTTAAATATGGTCAAAAAGACCACTGGGCTTGTACTTGCCCAGACCTGCATGGGCTGCCTGGTCTGTGTCCAAAGTGTCACCAAGAGGGACATTGGTCAGTTGACTGCCCCCATGCACCACATGGCACAGGAAGATCAAATACAGATCACCTTTCAGCTGACCTTCTAGGTTTAGCCATGGATGACTCAGTGCCCAGGCTCCAACCTGACAACTGTCATCTCCCACCGGGAGCCTTGGGTAGCCATTACAGTATTGGGACAATCCATTTCCTTCCTCATGGACACCAGGTCCACTTACTCAGTCCTGAAGGAGTTTTGGGGACCCACTTCTCCTTCTTGTCGCCCCTATTGTCAGGGTAAGAGGACAACCTTACCTACCTCATCAGACCCCACCACTCAATTGTATTTTCTTATCCACACATTTTTGGTCATGCCAACTTGCCCTGTGCCTCTAATGGGAAGAGATTTTTTTTTTAGACAAGGTAGGAGCTTTTATTTAATTTGCTCCCCCTATTTGCCTGACCCCAGACTTGCCAGCAGCTCCTCTCCTTCTCCTAGCCACCCACACCACTAGCTCTAAAATGCCATTTCCTTTGCCAGCCTCTCAGGTGGACGCCCAAGTCTAGGACAAACAAAACCGTCCAATTGCTAGGCAGAATTTCCCCATTGTTATCCAGTTACAGGACCCTACCTGGTACATTACCCATGCCCAGTACCTTCTCTCACTCCAGAGCCTTAGGAAACATAAACCTGTCATCTCTGACCTTCTCAGAAAAAAGCTACTTTACCCCACCTCTTCTCATTTTAACACCCCTGTACAGTTAAGAAGTCTAATGGGGGCTGGAGAGATGGCTCGGAGGTTAAGAGCACTGACTGCTCTTCCAGAGGTCCTGAGTTCAATTCCCAGCAACCACATGGTGGCTCACAACCACCTGTAATGAGATCTGGTGCCCTCTTCTGGCCTGCAGTCATACATGCTGTATACATAATAAATAAATCTGAAGAAGAAGGAGAAGGAGAAGGAGAAGGAGAAGGAGAAGGAGAAGGAGAAGGAGAAGGAGAAGGAGAAGGAGAAGGAGAAGGAGAAGGAGAAGGAGAAGGAGAAGGAGAAGGAGAAGGAGAAGGAGAAGAAGAAGAAGAAGAAGAAGAAGAAGAAGAAGAAGAAGAAGAAGAAGAAGAAGAAGAAGAAGAAGAAGAAGAAGAAGAAGAAGAAGAAGAAGGAGAAGTAGTCTAATGGAATATACTGCCTGGTTCAAGGCCTATGGCTCATTAATTCTGCAGTGGTCTCCCCCTACCCTGTGGTCCCCCATCCATATACACTCCTTTCCACTGTCCCCTCAGGAACCTCCCATTTCCCAGTTCTGGATCTCAAGGATGTTTTCTTCTCTGTCCCTCTCAGCACTCAGTCTCAGAATATCTTTGCTTTCACCTGGTCTGACCCTGACACTCATCTCTCCACACAGCTGACCTTGACCGTCTTGCCACAAGGATTCAGGGACAGCCCACACCTATTTGGTCAGGCTCTGGCCTCTGACCTGCTCTCTCTGTCTCCTTCTGGCTCTAAACTAACACAGTATGTTGATGACATTCTACTCTGCAGCCCATCCTTACAGGTTAGCCAAACTAACATCTCTGCTCTCCTAAATTTCTTTTCCAGCCAGGGCTATAGAGTCTCACCTTCCAAGGTCCAGCTGTCCACTCCTCAGGTCACCTATTTGGGTCTAACCATTATCCCAACCCACAAGACTATTACTTTAGATAGCACCTAATCCAGTCTCTTGCAGTCCCTTCTACTAAACAGGAGATTCTGTCCTTCCTAGGAATAGCAGCTTTATAAGGTCTTGGGTTTCATCTTTTTCTCTCCTTGCTTCTCTCCCTTATATGAGGCAGCTTTTGGTTCCCTGCATGAACCCCTCCTTCACCCCATTACTAAAAGCTCCAGGTTCCAGCACTCCATTTCCCAGCTTTAACTCATCCCTTCTCCTTCTACGTAACAGAAAGAGAAGGGTATGCCCTTGGGGCCTTAGGGCACCACCTAGGACCCTCCTTTGCACCTGTAGCATACCTGTCAAAGAAAGTATACCTCGACACTCGGGGATGGGCACCCTGCATACGTGCTTTAGCAGCTGCTGAGCTCCTTATTTGTGAATCAAAGAACTAACCTTAGGGTCACCCACACTGTCTTCTCCCACCACAACCTGCCCCATCTCTTAACTTATAAAGGTTTACAAACTTTGCCTCCTTCCTGACTTTTTTCTCTCCAAGTGGCACTATGGAAGATGCCACACTTACTTTCTAGACTTGCCCATACCTTAATATTTCAAACTGTCTCCCACAACCTAATGCTGACTATTCCCCATTTCATCCCTGCACTGAAACCCTAGAGGAACTACTGCCCCATCCTTCACACATACAGGAGGGCACATTGCCTCAGGCCACTTATACCTGGTACACAGATGGCAGCTCCTTTTTGCATGAGGGAACCCATAAAGCAGGCTCTGCCATGGTGTCAGATACTGGGGTGGTTGAAGCACAGGCCCTACCTGCCCACACTACTAACCAACAGGTTGAACTAATAGCTCACATCTGTGCCTTCCAATTGCCACAGGGGCAATCCCTAAATGTTTATACAGACTCCAAATGTGCTTTTCATATCCTCCTGTCCTACACTGCCATCTGGAAAGAGCATGGACTTCTTACAGCAAATGGAGGATCCATACATAACTCAGGCCAAATAATGGCCATGCTAAAAGCCTCCCATCTCCCCAAAGCTATAGGAATTATTCACTGCTGGTCTCATCAGACCAATAACTCTATCATCTCTAAGGGAAATAACTGAGCCAACCAGGCAGCTAGGACAGCAGCCTTCCAGCCACACCCACCACAGAGAATCCATAGACTACAACCCTCATCCTCTCAGCCACCCCTTACACTCTACAAATTCTGTCCTATCTACAGCAGCTCTTTTATCCTTATAGTCAGGTTCTGTCTCATTTTGTCAAGGCTCATCTACAGCCCACCCCCGAAAACTTACAGTTCTTAAAAACTGTTAGTGACTCTTATAAAACTTGTCAAAAGTCAGATCCCAATTCCAAATATCCAAGCCAACCTTTTCCCACCCACCAGGCTAGGGGCTCCCTCCCAGGGATTGAGTGGCAGCTCAGTTTTACCCATATGCCCACTGTCAGACAGGTTAAATACCCCCTGGTCCTAGTGGAATCTTTCTTGAGCTGGGTGGAGGCTTTCCCAGTTTCTAACAAATGGGCTCAGACAGTCTCCGATCACCTTCTCTGGGAGAGAATCCCCCAATTTGGGATCTCCACTTTTCTCCAGTCTGACAATGGCCCAGAGTTCACCTCTTAGATTTCCCAAGCCCTATCTAAAGCTCTTCACATCCCTTGGCATTTCCATATCCCTTACCATCCTCAGTCCTCGGGGAAGGTAGAATGGACTAACCACACCTTAAAAAATATTATTAACATGTTATAGGAACTTCACCTTGATGGGGTAAAACTGTTGCTTCTGGCTCTTTTCAGGCTCTGGGCTTTTCCCAAGCAACGCCTTTCAATTGCACCGTTTGAACTCATGTATGGGAGGCCACTTATAACCTTCAGCCTTCTATTCAAACCTTCACCCCTCCTTGACCATCTGCTCACCCCCTTACTCTATCACATCTGTTCTCTCCTATGGAATTTTGCTGACCATTCCCCACCCCAGCCATGTGACAATCCCTGCCCACCTCCAATCAACATTGGGAGATCAGGTTCTTCTCCCCCTGCCAGGCCAACACCCCCATCTCTTTCCCCTAAATGGTAGAAACCCTTCAAGGTAATTTGTGTAACCCCCACAGCTGCTAAGCTTGAGGGCTTCCCTCACTGGATTCATCTATCTCACCTAAAACCTTTTACCCCACCCCACCCCAGGGTAATTCCTTTTCACCCACAGTTGTGGTGATATTGTGTTCCCCAAAATATTGTGCACCCTACTAAACTTATCTGGGATCAGAGAACAGAACAACCACTAGACATAGAGGCCAGAAAATGGCGGCACACATACCTTTAATCCTAGCATTCCAGAGGCAGAGATCCGTTTGGATCTCTGTGAATTCAAAGCCACACTGGAAATAGCTAGACGTGGTGACACATGCCTTTAATCCCAGGAAGTGATGGCAGGAAGCAGAAAGGTATTTAAGGTGTGAGGACGAGGAACTAGGCCTGGTTAAACTTTTAGGCTTTTGAGCAACACAGTTCAGCTGAGATTCATTCAGATGAGGACTCAGAGGCTTCCAGTCTGAGGAAACAGGATCAGCTGAGGAACTGGCAAGGTGAGGTGGCTGTGGCTTGTTCTGTCTCTCTGATCTTCCAGTATTCACCCCAATACCTGGCCCTGGATTTGTTTTTATTAATAAGACCTTTTAAGATCCGTGCTACACATGGTAATGCAAACAGGACCCTGCTCTCTTAAGTTTCATAGGACACAGAGATCAGCTGCCTCATCTCCAATTCCAGAAGAATGGGGCTTCATCCCACAACCATATTCAACCCCACTGGATTGGGAACCCCATATATTTTTCTTCCTGATTCCCTCCCTACATTCTCCTATCTCTACTGATCATGTTCTACTTCATCAGGTTCCCTCTGTGTCTCTAATAACATATTCAAATTTCTAATGAACCACTGAGCTGACTGTTACAGAATCACCATCAGTCATAGAGGTGGAGGCTCAAGGACCATCAAATACACCCAGGTGGTAAGAAGCAGTAACACTACAGAGGTGTTCACACACCCAGACTCAAAAGGGTCTGGACTCTGCAAAACAGACTTTACTGTAACAGTTTATTATTGTTAATGCCCTCAGCAACCAATCACCCGTGTCTCCTGGATACTGAAGTGAAACTGTGATAATGAAAGGAAACAGGTGCCTTTAGGTTTGTCTCAGGAAAAGATAGGAAGCCTAATTGATACTAATAGAAAAAAGAAAGCATGTTCCAGATCTCTCTCTCTCTCTCTCTCTCTCTCTCTCTCTCTCTCTCTCTCTCTCTCTCTCTCATTCACTCTCTCTCTCTCTCACTCTCAGTCACTCAGACACACACTGGATGACTCCATAACTTTAACACTAACCAATAAAATTCTGATAGCAAAGTACTAAACACTATAATATCATAGCTACAAACGCAGGATCTTAAATTCCCTTTGGTTGCTTCTTAATACATCTAAAATTTGTCTCCTTTATAAACTTAAAAATTCTGCTGAACTGCAGGAAGTCAGCTTGGACCCACCTGGAAAGGTCAGACCTACTTCAGATAGGTATCATTCAACCTTCCCTGGTCCCAGGACCTGCCACCTCATCCTGGGACCCCTCAGGGACCCCCCTCATCTCCTCTCCCCTCCCCAAGTACCAGGATCTAAGAAAGTTTTTTTCTAAACTTCATCTTCTGCCTCACCAGCATCTTGTCAGTTCAAAGCTGTCAGATCCAAACTGTCAGATTCAAATGGTTCTTGATGATTCCACAGGGCTCAAAACGGCAGCAAAGACAATCAGCTACCTCAGGATGACTGGCGGCCTTGGGAAAAGCCTCCCTCTCCTCCCCCCCCAAAAAATTAAGCAATGCCCACCAAGTCAGCTGGATGCAGTTCCAAGAAACCCAGCACCCCTATCCCTGTTCACCTGCAACCCTTAAACCTTACTTTTTATAATAACAAAAAGGGTAGAATATTATTCCTAACCTGAGTCACATGACCACACATGCACTGTCAGCAATCAGGCAAAATGCTTAGTCACTCCAGGACCCTATGTCCTATGTAATCTGTGTGCAGAATGGTCACATAATCTATGCCCATGTGTGGCATAGCCAAGTAAGCCCATATACACATACGTGAGGTGACCTATAAAAGCAGACTGCACCTGCTCCCTGCTCTCTCTCCACATGTTTCCCTTTGGTAGGCCAACTCACCCATCTTCTCCCTTCCCTAATAAAACTCTTATAGTGGGTTCTGTTGTACCTCATGTTTTCTTATGCCCAGTAAATAATGTCAGTAAATAAATAACCCCTGATCCCAGGAAAACTCCCAGGAATCCACAAGGATGACCCCAGTTAAGACTCCTAGTAATAGTGGAGAATGTGCTTGAACTGGCCTTCTCCTATATATAATCAGATTGATGAATACTCTAATTGTCACCAGAAAGCCTTCATACAGTAACTGATTGAAGCAGATGCAGAGATTTACAGCCAAGCACTGGGCCGTGCTCCTGGAGTTCAACTGAAGAGAGGGAGGTGGAATTATACGAGCAAGGAGGGTCAAGATTATGATGGAAGAACCCACAGAGATGACTGACCTGAGCTAGTGGGAGCTCATAGACTCTGGGCTGACAGCTAGCGAGCCTTCATGGGACTGACCTAGGCCCTCTGCATGTGGGTGACAGTTGTGTAGCTTAGTCTGTTTGTGGGGCCCCTAGCAGCAGGATCAGGACCTGTCCCTGGCATATGAGCTGGCTTTTTGGAACCCATTCCCCATGCTGAGTTACCTCGCCCAGCCTTGATGCAGGGGGAGGAGCTTGGCCCTGCCTCAACTTGATATGTCAACTTTGTTGACTCCCATGGGAGGCCTGCCCCTTTCTGAATGGAGGAGGAGTGGATGTGGGGGGTACATGGGAGGTGGGGGAGGGGATGGGAATAGAGGGAGGAAGGGAAGACTGGTTAGTATGTAAAATAAATGAAAAAATTAATTAAATAAAAGAAGTCTGGCCAAGTATATCATCTCCATTCAGTGTAGCAGTACACAGCCATTCCATATTGTGACCAGTGAGACTATGTAAGCATATCTGTTTAAATGTGAACAGTTCCTAAGAATCTGACTCATTCTTTGGCGCATACGGCACTGAAGGTTCCTTTTTAAGGACTGATTACCATTCTGTGGTTATGTGTGTTGGTTGCTGTCTGCCCAGCCTCTCTAAAGCCAGCCCTTCTGTGTTTTCGGTTGACTTCTTGTTCAACCTCAAGGCAGCCACCAGAGGGCCGCAGAGAGCCAAAGTAGACTGAAAGGGTTCCATAGGGTCCATTCCAGGACCGCAGCAGTTTGGTGTTCTGTCTGTGCCTTACTATACAAGCTGTATTTATGTCTACAAACATGGATACCCATGCTGGAAAACACAGTCTTCCTTAGGGTGGCCCCATGCTCTCGCCTTGTAAATCAGTTTGGCACAATGGTGGTTCATCTCCCTAGAACTGATCTTTTCAAAAAGCTTTTAACATTTATTGTTCTTTTGCTCTCTTTGTTTCTTTTGGGTTTGTTGTTGTTGTTTTGAGACAAGTTCTCACTATGTAGGCTGTCCTGGAACCAAGCTGGCCTCGAACTTACAGAGATCCACCTGCCTCTGCCTCTGCCACATGGGTGCTGGAATTAAAAGTGTGTGCCACCACACCCAGCATTGAGCTTTTAGAGATGAAATTTTACTCTGTATTTGAAGCTTGCTTAACGCTCATGATCTTTCTGCCCCAAGCTCCCCAGTGCTGGGATTTTGCCTCCACACCTAGCTTGATTTTTAATTTTTCATAAAATTGTTAATGACAACTACAACATTTGGTATTAAAAGTAACTCTTAAGAGAAACAGTTTCTAGCTTAATTTACCTAGAGAGTTATAGCAGGTAGAAGCCATTTGTTTTTGAGATTTTATGCTATATTAAATGAGAACTAAACAGGCAACATAACACGAAGAGACCGGAAAAGTGAGGACAAAGGAACAGCTCATGGTAGCACAATTGTCTGGTGACTAAGGCTCTAGGTTCCAACCTTAGCCCATAAGTGCATACATACATTCATGTGCATGCACATGTGCACAGACACCATGGCAACTCTTACTGAAGAAAGCATTTAGTTGGGGCTGGCTTACAGTTTCACAGGCTTAGTTCATGATCATCATGACATTGGCATGCAGGCAGACATGGTGCTATAGAAGGAGCTGAGTGTTCTACATCTGGATCCACAGGCAGCAGGAAGAGAGATACACTGCGCTTAGCTTGGGCTTCCAAAGCCTCAAAACCCACCCTCACTGACACACTTGCTCCAAAAAGGCCACACCTCCTAATCCTTTTCAAATAGTGCCACTCCCTGATGGCTAAGCATTCAAATATATGAGCCTATGGGGGCCATTCTTATTCAAACCACCACAGTCCCTAAGGCTAATGATGTCTTTAATGAAGTTCCTAGCCAATGAGCAGTCTGAGGGGGCCTCCAAAGGGCCTGGCCTCCCTGTAAAACCTTTCTTCCTTTTGGTCAGAGTGACTCATTTAATTCTAACAAAAAGATTTTATCAGAATTGGTGATGTATCTATTCTGAGATTAAATTTCAAAGCTACTGGCTTCTGTTTGGACACTGTCCCTCTTGGCTGGTTCACCTGAGAAACCAGCTTTCACATAGACGCCCCTGTGGCAAGTGACTGAGACCTGGAAATGACCACATGAGTGAGCTCAGAAGTGGATCCTCCCCAGTGGGACTCAATGGCACTGCAACCCTGCCAGCACCTTAACCGCAGTCTCACCAAGACCTTGAGTTGGGACATCCAGCTACTAACTGGGTTAGATGCTTTAACCTGCTGAGTTTGCAATCACTGGAACACAGCAGCAGATAACCAATACCACACCACCACCATCACCAAGCCCACTCTGTCTATTTGGTTGAACAAAACAAATTCTAGAGGTCTCTCTCTCTCTCTCTCTCTCTCTCTCTCTCTCTCTCTCTCTCTCTCTCTCTCTGTGTGTGTGTGTGTGTGTGTGTGTGTAAGTATGCACATCCATGTGAGTGCAGGTAGAGGCCAAAGGTCAAGCCACAGCTGTCCAAAGACTGTCCACAGCCAACCCTGCGGTTAAGGTGCTAGCAGGGTGCAGTGCCATTGAGTCCCACTGAGGACAATCCACTTCCAAGCTCACTCATGTGGTCATTTACAGCTGTCTCCCCCTATACTTCCCATTGTATTTTTGAGGCAGAGTCTCTTAGCAAACCTGGAATTTGCTGATAGCTAGACTTGCTGGCCAGTGAGCCTCTGGGATCCTCCTGGCAGCACTACCATGGCCAGGCTTTTATTTGGGTGCCGAGGACAAACTCTGGTTCTTATGCACGCTCATCAAATGTTTCACCCCATCTCCCTGGCTCCCAGAATGTGGGTTTTACTTTCTCTAGTGTCAGGGCTCTGTTCTGAGCAGGTCCCCAAAGAAAAACAGTCACTCCAAGAGAATTCTAGGCTCTCTACAGCAGGGAGGTCCAGCCTCTGATGGACTGACTGCTCATGGCTTTGCAAAAGCCTCCTTTTATTGCTACACAAATTGTACCTCGTAGCAAGTCAGTTTCCACATACCAAAACCTCTTACCTGGAGTTGTTTGAAGGAACCATTTGCCTACTAATTTTTGTTTTGTTTTGTTTTGTTTTTCCAGACAGTGTTTCTCTGTGTAGTTTTGGTGCCTGTCCTGGATCTTGCTCTGTAGACCAGGCTGGCCTCAAACTCACACAAATCTCCCTGCCTCTACCTCCCAAGTGCTGGGATTAAAGGCATGTGCCACCACCGCCCAGCTTTTGCCTAAGCAATTTTCAGCCATGAGATCTCCTGGTTTGTCAGGTCCTCTCAAGACTAAGTTTTCCAAAGGCTCTGAAATTCCGTCAGAAAGAACTCAGACAACTTCTTAAAGCCCTGACTTTAAACAAAAGGTAACAATCCATGACTTTAAACAAAAGGTAGCAATCCCTGACTTTAAACAAAAGGTATCAATCCCTGACTTTAAACAAAAGGTAACAATCCCTGACTTTAAACACAAGGTAATAATCCCTGACTTTAAACAAAAGGTAACAATCCCTGACTTTAAACAAAAGGTGGTTCAAAGCCTGGGCACCACCATTCAAGAATTCAAGCCAGATGGGATGGCTCTGTGGAAACTCCTACACCCTACCTAGTGTTTTCAATAGAGTCAACTGGTAAACAACCGGGCAAAGCATCTTTCCCCACTCCATTCACAGTGATTGATCCCTTAGGCCACTCTCATCTCTGGCTTCAGCTTCTCCTAAGCCTCCTAACTACAGCTCTGTTTCGTCTTCCAGCTCTTCATCCAGCACAGCCGCACTAAAGCATTTCAGCTGGGTGGGTGTGTACTACCTTGGCTCAGCAAGAATGAGACCTGTCTTCAAGTCACAGCATAAAAAAATAAACAAGAAAAACTCTTTTGAGGGCTAGAGACATGGCTAAGTGACTAAGAGCACTTACTGCTCTTTCGAAGGACTTGAGTTTTGTTGCCAGCACCCTTGTCAGGCGGCTTACAACCATCTCTAACTCCAGCTCCAGAGAATCCAATGCCTCTGGACTCTATGGGCACCACCACACACATGCAAATACCCACTCACAGACACACCACACCACACACACACACACACACACACACACACACACACACACACACACTTAAAAATAATAAAAACCAATCTTAATAATAAGTGCTCCATTTGTCCTTGACTGAGGGAAACTCCACAGTATCACTCTGGAGCCCTCCCTCAAAAGTGCCTTGTTGTTTAGTTCAAATTCCTTCCCAGGGCCTCCGCTGTCTTACCCTCTAGCCCCAGAACTGCTGCTTTCAGTTCCTCTCAGCCTTGCCCAGGCTGCCTCTTGACTGGAAGGTTCTCTGTGCTGCACTACTTTAAAACCAGCACTGCTGCCAAGTCTCCGCTCACGCCCTGGTCCTTCCAGAGGGCCTGGCATCAGTCACGCCCCTGTTGAGACCCCCCCCCCCCAAAGCCACCCCTTCCTTTCTCTCCTGGGATGCCCTGTACTGTCGTCCACCATCAGAACCTCACATGTTGTGACAGTTTATGGACAAAGTTTATCCTTTGTGTTGAAGCTTTGAGCAGAAAACGTCTGCTAAAATGTGGACACCCTTTATTCGTTACATTCAGAGCTACAGATATCATCCCTGCCCTTTGTTTTTCCTGAAATACACTGAAATGGGTTACTCTATTCAACACAGGGCAAGTGAGGGATTATGATACTGAGATTACCCAACAATCACATGACCAGTGAGTTTCAAAATCAAGAAAGCACATATACTTCTTTTTGGGGGAGGGTGTCTCAAGACAGTTTCTCTGTGTAGCCCTGACTGCCCTGGAACTCAGACCATGCTGGCCTTGAACTCAGAGATCCGCCTGCCTCTGCCTCCCAAGTGCTGGGATTAAAGGCGTGCACCACCACTTCTGGCTAACACACACACTTCTTTACTCTGCCTTCTACCGGAGCTCTTAGGACCCCTTCGTCTTTCTACACAAGTTCACACATCCATTGATTTCTCCTTTCTGGGTATGAAGGCAACCCCCAGCTGGCATCACCAAACCCTGTGCATGCTTTAGATACCTCTGCAGCCCAGGAGACTTTACATGAACACTTGAACAGATCCAGAAAATTCATGTCCATAAGAACTCTTAAAGAAACTTTGTCTTAAAAATAGCATAAAATAAAAAAGAGAAAACAACTTTGTCTATTCTATCAATGATAAAAATCAGTGTTTCACACCACCTGTGGTCAATGTTCAAGCAATAACTTTTTATTAACCAATTTTTGAGAATTTTACATATAAGTTCTCATTTGCATCATTTCTTCTCTCCCTCCCCTCCTTCTAACTCCTCCTGCAGCCCCCTCACTCCTTCTCAAAGATCATAGTCGCTTACTCTTTATTAATGTTCACACATGCACACATGTTTATAAATACAGCATGATAAATCCATTTAGTGCTACTCATATAAGTGTGCTTTCTAGCTGACTACTTGGGACTGGATAACCTATCAGGGGCCTCTCCCTGAGATGACTGATCTTCCTCTCAGCAGACGTTAATTACCTGTAACTCTTCATCTAGAGTTGGGCCTTATATTGCCCCCTAAATGGATTGACATGCCATTCACATTGGCATGTCAGGTGGTGTCATCATTTTTTGGGTCTTATGTAAGCAACCATATTGTTGAGATTTCCTAAGTGTAATGTCCCCATCATTTGAAGAAGTCACTATCTCACAGGAGACTTCCTGGCCCTCTAGCTTGTACATTCTCTCCACCTCATCTTCCAAGATGTTCCCTGAGCCTTAGGTGTAAAGGTTATGTTGTAGATTTATCAGATGGGGCTGGACACTCCGTGGTCAGTTGATCTCTGCATTTTGACCAGACATGGCTTTCTCTAATAATCTCTGTCTACCATAAAAACTAGTTCCTTTGATGGGAAGTGAGAGCTGTGCTTACCTGCAGATATAAGGATAAGGATTTAGATCATAGTTAGAAGTTACATTGGTTCAGACAAATGGCAGGGGTTGGTTCTCCTCTCAGACCCATGAGCTCAGCAGGCACAGGCAGTGGGCTAGGTTTACGGTACCAGGCATGTATTTCCTTCTATTGGGTGGAACTTGAGTCTAATTATGTGGCTGCTGGTTACCCCCAGGATATATCTTGCTGTATCTGGAGCTAGGTGTGCCACTGTGAACAGGGCATGGTGGTGAGCTCAAGCAGTATCTTTGAACTCACTCTCCAGCCTCATTCAGTCAAGTTTTACACTGCTCATACATGAAAAAAATAAACTAAAAATCAAGTTTTATTATTTACTACTTTCGATTATTTATAAAAATGTATTAAATTTGTTGTTTATAATTTAATTTTTAGGTAATTTCTTTTTTAGGTTTTTTTGTTTGGTTGGTTTGTATATTTGTTTCAGACAAGATGTCATTATGTAGCCCTGGCCACCCTGGAACTGTTAGAGTAGGCTGGTCTTGAACTCACAGAGATCTTCCTGCCCTGAGATTAGAGGTGTGCTCCAGCACCTGGCCTTCTTTTTTAGTTTTTGGATGTTTGAACAGCGGCCACACAGGAATTTTATAATTGTTTCTCCCTTCCTTTCTCTAGAAGAAAGTGACCTGCTCCAGCTGAAAAGCTGAAGCCACATCACAGGAAATGAAATTGAATCTGTTAAGTTTAGACTATGCTCTGCTCCAAGTTGTTCCATATTGTAAAAAACTGCATTCTCAGGCTGTGGCTTGCCCCAGGAGACTTCATTTTTCCAAGAAGACTTTGATTCTCTTTAGAGGAGAGGGCTGGCCACAGGCCTCAGTGGACACAGAAACCTCAGCCTCAGGTACCACCCATCCAGCACAGCTGATGAATGACTTAAGTCTGGAAGTAGAAAGGGAGCCAAACTATACATTTTTCATGAGAACTGAGTCCGTAGGGGTACACAGGTATATTAAAATCTACTTATAGACACAGCAGACCAAGGGAAAGGTGTAACTCCCTCTTCTGGATGCACAAAGTGATGGGTCCTAATACTACACCTGATACTACTATGGCATGGCCCCACAGCTCTCTGTCATCTGATCCCATTGTGTGCACTGAGGATTCCCAGACTGTCCTTGAAGCTTAGCTTTTTCCCTATTGTTGACTAATCCTACCCCACTGACTGACTGCCACCTGTTCTCCCATCTGGACCTGAACCTGAATTGGCCTTTTCCTGCTCTCAGCCTTCCACCTCACAGCTGGAACAGCTTCATTCTAAAACCCTGACTCCAGCAGCTCCAGCAGCTCCAGCCATCAGCAGTCCCCTGCCAACACTAGTCTGGTTCATCTTATCAATACAGACGTTCTCTACCCACTTCTAAAGCCTCTTGAACCTTGCTTCAGTCTCTTATGTTTGTATTCATTCTGTTACCCATATATATGCATTGATAAGCCAGCTTGCCTCCATTTTAGGCTTGAAAGCCATCTTATAATAAAAACAAACTAGGTTCATTTCTGTTTATGATTCAATCTGTTTCTCAAGAATTGGGTTATGTCCCATCTGTAACTTTAACTCCAAATGGTTCTGTACTGCCTGTTCCAGGAAACAGCAACCATGTCTTTGTTTTGAAAGGCTATTATAACCATCTTGTTATGACCACCTTGTTATGACCACTTTGCAACCATGTCTTTGTTTCAATAGGTTGTTATGACCAACTTGTTATGCTTATGTTCTACTTCTGTAACCTCACCTACTTGCTTTCCAAATCCCCCATTTGGAAATCCCCTACTCCTGAACTATAAAAACTCTTATCTTACCTATGTCCAATGCTGATCACTTGAACACCACCTTTAGGGAAAGACAGCCCATGTATATGTTTTTTTTTTGTTTGTTTTTTGTTTTTTGGGTTTTTTTGTTTGTTTGTTTGTTTCAAGACAGGGTTTCTCTGTGTAGTTTTGCACCTTTCCTGGAATTCGCTTTGGAGACCAGGCTGGCCTCAAACTCACAGAGATCTGCTTGCCTCTGCCTCCCAAGTGCTGGGATTAAAGGTGTGCACCACCACCACCCGGCAATTTTTTTTAAAAAAAGCTTACTTTAATTAATTGCTTGCTTTAATTAACTTGGCCATGATTTGGGTTAGTGGTATTTCTCCTCACATCTGTAGAATTAACAGCAGAATAATTAAGTTTACTGTGTGCTGTGTGGCATGTGATATGAGTGATACTAATAATTAAGACTGGAATGAAAGAAACTGCATTCACCTGATCAGACTACTAAGGCAGGCAGACAACAAATTACTGTGGTTGAAAGAGTTAAACCTTGTCTATTTATTATTGTTCAGTGAATTCTGGCATTGTGGAAATACAAGGTTTGTTTGTATATGTTTCAGGCATAGCATGCTCATGAACTATTTGGATGCTTGGAAAAAAACAAAACCCATGAAGCAGGCTCTACCCCTCCAGAGAATATTTACAGCAACAGCTGTGTGTTGTTGCAGTTAATGGGTGTGTGGGCTGTCATGGTTCCATATGTATTTCTGCTTCACAAGAATTCAAAATGGATATGACCACCCATATCCTATACAGGGACAGACACAGAAAGAATCAGGACTTCCCTGAAAAAGTATAAATAGAGACCACATACATTGAGTCTTCGAATGTCCTTGTGTTGGTGGTATGTGGTACTTTCTAGCAATGGGCTCAAGGTCAGCTTTAAAATCAAGTTCTCATAAAAGCTGGTATCATGGGCTGGGGGTGTTGCTTGTATATACTTAGTATGTGCAGGTGCCATGAGTTCTATGATTAACACTACAAAAGCAAAACCAAGATCCATCTGGAACCACAACTTGAACTTTCAGCTTTTATTTTCATGGCTTAAGGGCACGTTTTGTATATACTAGGCAAGTGTGTGTCTCAGCCAAGTTCACAAGTTTCTGTTATGGAGTTTGTGACCTCTGGGAAGAGACCATTGACTTAATCCAACCATAATTTAAAGATTTATTGATTATCTGTTGGGACAAACAATCCCTGAGCTAAATTTGAGATTGTCATGTAGGAGGGATATGGGAAGGGACTTTTAAAGGGAAAAACCACACAAAGACCTTCAATTTATATGGAAGCAAGAAAAACTGTTCTTTTCTGCCAGGTTAAGTGATGAAGGCAGCTCAAAACAATCTTTGGGTATCTGTGTAAGCAAGTTACAGAGCAAAAGAAAAGAAATCAGTCATATCATAACAAGTAGATAGTCACAGCTGTACATTTTTGGGTGCGTTCAATGAGTCTGAGTTACTGGGAACTTATCTTCCAGGGATTGGAGTTATAGACAAATGACTGGTGGATACCAAGATGGATGCCCAGCATAAAATGAAGACCTCTTTAGCCATAACATTCTCCACTGTCTCTAGATCATATGAATCTAATCATTGATTCAGATTTATGTAGGAATAAAGGTTGATATTTTAATTAAGCCATTCACTCTGATCCCAGACCCCAGCAAGAGTAACCCTTTTGTTAACTCTCTGATTTTAACAGTTATTTGTAATACTGAAGGAGCCTAGAGGCCAGGATGGCGTTGGTATGCTACTAGGCACCATAGACAGCCATTTGTCTTTTGACAGTGACAGGGAAATGGCTCCTTTGATAGAAAAGAACTGGGGTTTTTTTTGTAGAAACTTTTCAGCCTTTTGTTAATGATAAGGGGCAATGCAGGCTCTTCTGTAACTGCTTCTTCACTGAAATAGGATGCTGTTGTCAGGCCCAGGAAGGCTGGAATGCTGGTCAAAGCCTGAAGGAGGCAGTGTGAATCTGGCTTGCTGTCCTGATTTTGTTGGACCGTCTGAGGCTGGTGAACTGCGGGTAGCATTGGAGCAGTCTGGAATGCTGGTCCAAAGCTGAGACTCAACCTGATAGGAAATTTTGTCAGAAGTCCCTGGTTTACATTGACTTCAGCAAGTCTGGGGTAGTTTCAAAGGACCACCTGAGGTTGGTGTGTTTGGAGCAGTTTGCAATCTTTAGCTGATTGTAAATCTGCGCGTGCAACTATAGACAAGGGACAGAAGGTAAAGTTAGAGAGTTTAGGGAAAAATCCTAACTCCATTGATAAATGCCAAAACTCTGAATTTTAGAAGTCTTAATATAACAGTGGTGTAGCAAGAGGAAGGGAATTTGAAATGTTTTTTTGTTGTTTTATATATGCCTTAAATCATTTTTAGACCTTTATAACTAGCATTTGCACACCTTAAATCACTTTCTCAAACCCTTACAACTTACTGAAGTTTTCATATCCTCAGACCTTTATATACCTTAAATTACTTTCTTAGACCTGCATAACTTATTTAAGCTTTTATATCCTCAGGTCTTCACTACTCGCACCCTAAATCATTTTCTTAGACCCTCATATCCTTTAGACATTTCAAATTTCTTTTAGTGTGCTACCTGTCAGTAAGGAGAACTGTATGAGTCTGTCTTTTTCAGCAGGAAACCTAGTAGCTATAGAAAAGGCAAGGCCTGGTTTTTACATATGAAATGGACTGACAGGGCAGCTGGGTGCTTGCTGTTGTTAAACTAATAAAGATACAGTTAGCTATTAACATCATTGGAGATCTGAGAAGCACAAATTTGAGCAGGAAGTAAAATCCAAATGGCCTCTGTATCAATTAAAATGACAGAGACTTACTTAGACAGTTACCCTAGGCTCCTCCATGATGGTACTGGGGGCAGAGGTCAGCAGTCTTCCACTGGCAATCACACAGGACGGTGTGACCGCCACACAGGACGGTGTGACCGCCACACAGGGCAGCTTAGCCTTCTGCTGCCAGACCCAGAAAGGCTGAGAAACCTTTTCTGTGTCTGAGGAATTGAGAGATGGACCTAACTTGGGTGGCAAAGAAGGACAAGTTTTGGGGTTTTATTTATTTATTTATTTGTTTGTTTGTTTGTTTGTTTTGCCCATTGGTTAGAGTTACTATAATCCAGGTGGGGCCTTTTGTGTCCAATAGTCTTCTTTAGAGGAGATCTTAGAGCTGTCTCCAGGAGCTAGCCATTTTGTCTATCATAGGAAGCTTTTTTTAATTAAATATTTTAAATACCGTATTTAGCAGAACTCTGAGGAACTTATGGGCCAATATTTATTTAATTTATTAAGTATACTTAATTTTAAATAAACTTTGTTTTTAGTTACTTGCTTTAGGCTTAATCTTGAAAACATACACAGAAGGTTAAGTAAAGCTTGCCCCTGAAAATGAATTACATTTATACTTAGAGTGATTACAAGCATAGTTTGAGTATGTTAAAGAATTTGATCATTTATAAGGTGATTGAAAATTAACTTACATGTCCTAATTATCCTTAATAGTTTATAAGTTTAGTTGCTTTAATGGGATTAGTATTTGACTGTTTTACCCCTGTTAAGTTTTAGCCTTAAAAATGATCAATTTTTGAATGAAAGCTCTCTTAGTATCAAAATAAAACTTTAAATTATAAATGTAGCCCAGAGAGACTGGGAATATATAAAACCATAAATTTAGCCCACAGAGAGATCGGAAACCTTTCTTTTAAAATCCTTTTATAGTACACCATTACAGAATACTATAGTTTCTTGTATGGCTCAGTTCATTCAAATAGTTAAAGCTTCACAAAGTTAGCAAAGACAAAAAGGCCAGACATATTTTTAACTGCTGTGGTCCTGCTGCAGCCCAGGTTCAGGTCCAGAGAAAGGGAAAGAAAAATTATCAGACCACCAGGTGAGTTTCACACAAGAGGCAGGCCCCCAAGAGCTTGAGCCATCTCTATTTATACTTCAAAAAACATTTTAGGGGGAAATATTGGAGAAAAATAATGGGATTATCAGGAATGATCATATCTGTCCCATGTGTGACTAACAAAGTGAAACTAAAAACCACCAAAAGAATCATCAATATTATGAGAGAAAAGAGAGAATGCATGCTGCGAGGTCTCAGCAGTATTCTGCACTGTCAAGAGGTCCACTGATCTTTGCCAAGTGAGAGACCATCTCCATGGGCCTTGCTAGTGGAGACCCATTGGATAAGCATTCATATGTTGATCTGAAACTAGGACACATGGCTCCCAACATTTAAGTCAGTTATTTTTCTTTTTTAACAATTGTTTTATTAAATCTTTGGAGATTTCATATCATGCACCCCAACCCCACTGTGTCACATAGTATACCCTTTTGTCTAAACAGCTTTACCTGCAAATGTTCATTGGAATTAGTCATTCATCTGGTTCATGGTCTCTGACTTCTGGTACACCATCAATACTGGACCCTCACTGAAACTTCTTTCAGATATCTTGCTGTTGCCCTGAGCCAATGGAGATCCTGTGGTTTTTGGTTCTGCAGGACCAGCCCTTTCACATGCTACAGCAGCTCATAGATGGGGTAGACGCTGGAATGGGCCAACTCAAAGCTCTGGATCTGGGCCAGGTAGTAGCTGAGTTGGTTCGTCCACCAGATCTCCCATGGCGATGCCATCAGGGCCAGCTAGCTCTCCCACTCAACCATGCCCAGGCATCCAGGGCCAGCTTTCCCACCCTACCCCTGCAAGAGACAGGACCAGCTTTCCAGTGCCCATTCCACAAGGGCCAACTTTCCCATGTTGCCCAGTCAAGGGGCGGAACCAGCTCTCCTTCATCCATATCTCTGCTCGTGCCACAGTGAGGTGGCCAGTAAGGGACAGAGCCAGCTCAGCATGGCCCTTGGACATCAACATGGCTTCAAGCTATAATGCAGACCAGGAACATCACATGACCTCCAATGGTAACACAGGCCATGGACATCAACACAGATCCTGGCTGCAGCAGGACCACAGACCCAGACATGGCCCTCAGTGACAACATGGCCTGGACACCTGGATTCAGGTGGCTCTCACATCAGGCTGTTCCTCACCACAGTTGCATCTACAGTTCTGCCTCTCTTCATAGTGTACCAAACACTCTGCTTCTCTTTCTCTGCTATCTCTCTACCACATACTTGCTCATCATAGTGGTACTGTGCCTGTCTTCTGCTCACTACAAGCAGTAGTGAGGAGAGTCTGGCTGCAGCCTCTGGTTATCTTCCCAAGTCAGATATCATTAGTCTGAGTAGGCCTTAGGAAGTTATAAGCCTTATTTATTAAATATATTTTATTTATTAAATAAGTTGTTCTTTATTTTAAAATTTTAGGATAAAAATTATCATGTAAAAATCTATCCTAATCCAAAATATCTCAGGGATCTGTTGTTTCCTTAGTCTAAAAAGAAGACAACCAGAGTTGATTTCAAGTTACATGTAAGCACACAATAGCAAATTAAGATTACATGGGCATAGAGTTTTAGTAATTAACTGTTTTATTACATGTTTTAAACTAATTTTTTGTTTGAAATTTTATGTTTCCCATGCCCCTTTCTCCCACAATGGTCTTACAGATCCTGAGAGAAAGAAAGTTTAAATTTTAGCAAGAGTTTTGAATATCCATGACCTTGAAGGAACATTGCTGTGGATATCGTTCTATATAAATAAAACACTGATGGCCAGTGACCAGACAGGAAGTATAGGCGGGACAAAGAGAGAGGAGAATTGAGGAAACAGGAAGAAGGGAGAGACACTGTAGCCACCGCCAGGACAAGCAGCATGTAAAGACGCTGGTAAGCCACCAGCCATGTGGCAAGGTATAGATTTATAAAAATGGGTTAATTTAAGATAAAAGAACAGTTAGCAAGAAGCCTGCCACGGCCATACAGTTTATAAGTAATATATGTATCTGAGTGATTATTTTATACGTGGATTGTGGGACTGTGGGGCTTGGTGGAACCTGAAGAGAAGCTCTCCAGCAACAGAACATTTTTTTTTTTTAATCAAGAAGCAAGACGGGGGGGGGGGGGCACAAAGAACTAGACATCTTCAATTACCTTTAGCCATCCTAATGTTTATATAAATCTTTCTGTAAAAAAAATGAAATAGCATTTGACATAACAGTAATAAGTAAATTTACCATTTGTCGCAAGAAATTTTTTCCTAAGAGGGTGTTAGACAGTATCTAGAGCTCTACCCACTATATATATTTCCATTGTTGCCAAGGTGGACCCCATCCTTATTCTTAGTTTTTAACCTGGATATATCTATTTTATTTTTATTTTTATTTTATTCTTTAAATATATTTTATCCTTAGTTTTAGCTTAGTTTCTCCAGAAAACCTTGTGGCTTGTCTAAGTCAGGATTTACTATTGTTATGAAAAGACACCATGACCACTGCAACTCTTATAAAGAAAACATTTAGTGGAGGGCGGCTCACTTACAGTTTCATAGGTTTAGTCTGTTATGACCGTGAAAGGGAGCTTGGCAGAGTGGTGCTGGGCTGAGAGTGCGTCATCTTGTAGGCAACAGGAAGTCGACCGAGGGAAGCTTGAGAAAAAAGAGACCTCAAAGTCCTCCTCCACAGTGACACACTTCCTCCAACAAGGCCATGCTTCCTAATAGTGCCTGCTGTGGGATGGTCTGTATGTCAAATTACTCTGATTGGTCAATAAATAAAACACTGATTGGCCAGTGGCTAAGCAGGAAGTATAGGCGGGACTAACAGAGAGGAGAAAAGAAAGAACAGGAAGGCAGAAGGAGTCACTGCCAGCCACCGCCATGACAAGCAGCATGTGAAGATGCCGGTAAGCCAAGAGCCATGAGCAAGGTATAGATTTATGGAAATGGATTAATTTAAGCTATAAGAATAATTAGCAAGAAGCCTGCCACGGCCACACAGTTTGTATGCAATATAAGTCTCTGTGTTTACTTGGTTGGGTCTGAGCGGCTGTGGGACTGGTGGGTGACAGAGATTTGTCCTGACTGTGGGCAAGGCAGGAAAACTCTAGCTACAAGTGCCACTTCTTTTGAGGGCCATTTTCTTTCAAACCATTACATGGCTTCATGCAATTAAGGCCTACTTGCTTCCAGCCAGCAGGATTCTTAGGTGAAGGTCCAATGGCCTTACTTATATCCTTCTTTTGAAGGAATATTAACTTTTAACAAGTTCAGCTCTGATTATTTTAAGCAAGATATCTAGAGTTATTATTGAGAGATTTTAGACAGAAGATTTTCTTTCTTTTTTTGGGGGGGGGGGCCGTGTTTCAAGACAGGGGTTCTCTGTGTAGTCCTGAATGTCCTGGAATTCACTATATAGACCAGACTGGCCTCAAACTCACAGAGATCCACCTGCCTCTGCCTCCTAGTTGCTGGGATTAAAGCCATGTGTTACCACACCTGGATAGATTTTATTTTATAACCAGTTTGTGTTTATCTGCAGATAGAGGCAGACAGCCTGGGGCTTAGTAAGTATTCTTTATCTTATAAAGTCATTAAGTTGTAGAATAATATAAGTATCTGTAACCTAGATGCCATTAAACAGAAAACTATAAGATCCAGACATCTACAGGAATGTACTTTTTGTTTTCTTTATGGATTTTTGTTTTACAGGGTTTCGCATCCATTTCCAGTAAGTGTACAAATCTTAAGGTACAAAAAGATTTTATGTTATCTGTTTGAAGCACAGTGTCCTCTCTTTTGTTCTCTTTTGGACTCTTGTTCTCTCTCTTCATCCTAGAGTCAGATGGCCTTCTGAACTAGGACAGAGATTTTGGGGGAAATTTTTAAACCATCATGCTTGGGTCAGAAGATGAAGCCATACCTCAAATCCAGAGCCAGTTTTTTAATAAAGTAGAACAGCATAAAACAATATTTTAATATTAACTGAAAAGTTTCTGCACCCCAATATTAAGCCTCTCCACTGACAAATTAGACTGAATTAAGAAAAAGACAAGGTTTAGTGGGTAAATGCTCCCAGATGATTTCCTGCTGCCTGCCCCCCTCCCCGAGAAGAGATGAGGAAGAGAGATTGAAAAGCCATGTGTCTATTTTCTGAGGGGCAGTTTAAATACCTTGCGGGAGTGGTCTTGAGCATCTTTAGGGGAGTAGCCATGTTTGGCAGGCTTTCAGAGATGAGGCAGAGAGATGGGAGAGGAGGCTGAGGTGGAGCTTCCACCAAAACATCCCACACTCTCTGAGTATATGGATGCCAGTTCATGTCTGGCTGCTTCCTGCAATGGGGGAGAGGGGAATCCAGAGTTAGTGGGCTCACACTCAGCAGGAGGTGTGAGTGAAGGAGCATCCAGTTAATTGCCATCCTGTGTAGATGAATTTCTAAATGGTCTTATAAATAAAAAACACAGAGCCAGATATAGGGGTTAAAGCCTGAGAGAGATCAGAGGAATAGTAACAGCCACAAGCTAGCCTCACCTCACCAACTCTGCAGCTTCTAAATGTGGGATACTTCCTGTCTACCCATACCTATATGCCTTGCTGTTCTGCCATCTGATTTGCTCTCTCTGTCCAGCTACATTACTTCCTCTTCCTGCCCAACTCTGTCATTTCCTGTCTGTTTGTACAAACCTCCAGACCTCCATGGTTAACTAGTGTTAGAATTTAAGGTGTGTGCCACCACGTCTGGCTCTGTTTCTAGTGTGGCCTTGAACTCACAGAGATCCAGACAGATCCCTGCCTGCCAAGTGGTAGGATTAAAGGTATATGCTAACATTACATGACTTTTGTGTTTACTTATAATGGCTTGGTTTTTCCTCTGGTCTCCAGACGAGCTTTATTTATTAGAGCACAAATAAAATATCACATTTAAGCACAAATAAAATATCACCACAATCTGAGTCAGCCTTGGCATTGCCAAAGGCCACTGGGTCCTTGGAGGACTGGTGTCTGCAGCAGTAAATTATGGCAACTTCTGCAGGGAGCTGGAGGGCCTCCAAGAGCTTGGCTATAAGGGATCCATTAACTATGGGAATGCCCATGGTAGTGAGGAAGCCCCTTTCCCTCCAAAAGACAGAGTGGATATAGGTTATTAAAAAGGCATATTTAGAGTCATTATAAATATTAGCCTGTTGACCCTTGGCCATCTGGAGTGCTCTAGTCAAGGTGATTAATTTGGCCTTTTGTGAAGCGGTTCCTATCAGCAGGTGGGTTGCTTCAGCTGTTTTAGTGGAAGTGACTACTGCGTACACCACCTGGCATTTTTCTGATCTATCTATAAGAGAGTGTCCATCAACAAAGAGGGGGAGTTAGGGGTTTGTGAGCAATCAGTCTAGGAGACCAGGCTAGGGTGAGCATAAGGCCTCCACAGCCTCTGGGCAGGAGTGAGAGGAGGTGCCAGAAGGGGAGGGGACAGGAAGGAGGGTTGCAAGGTTGAGGGCAGGACTGGAGGCAAAGGTAATTTGAGGATTTTCTAGAAACAGTAAGTGAAAGACTTGGACTCGTGAGGGCCCAAAGAGGGGGAGAAAAGAATGACTCAGAAGGCCCGAGAGGTGGTAGGTGGAGTATACCGTAATTGGCTGGAACAAGGTGATCTTGAGAGCTTGCCACGTGGGTTCAGCTGCTGATGGCATAGTTGCCATCCATAGACATTGGGGTCTAGTTGTTTGGACAAGAATGTGATACCCGGTCCGAAGACCCAACTATTTGGACTCTAACCCCAGTGGCTCCCCCAACCTTTCATCTGTATAAAGGTGACAAGGTCAGGAGGGGTCTGGAAGAGCTGGGGTGGAGGCCATTAGAATGGCACCTCACATAAAGAGACGCAGCAGCAGACAGTGGTGGGGTGGGTGAGGGGCCCCTTGGGAGTCTCTCTAGCTGCTTGGTATAGGGGCTCTGCCACAATGGTAAAGGTGGGGATCCAGAGCAGAAAAATTCCATCATGCCCCAAAATTAAAGAATCTGGTCTGCTGTGGTCAGGGGCTGTAAATCCAGCAGGGCTTGGACCCTGTCAGAGGTGAGGGTCTTAGACCCTGGGCTGAGTTGAACACCTGATACACCACAGTGGGAAAGCATAGCTGAGTGTTAGATGGGGAAACATGATATCCCAGGGAGCCGAGGTAGTTCAGGAACAAAGAGGTGGCCAGTTAGGATAAGGCAGGGTGGGGCTAGAGAGGAAATCATCTCCACATTGGATGAGTGTGCTAGGACCAGCGTCAAAGGTGGAGAGATCTTGAGCCAAGGCTTGGCCAAAGAAATGGGGATTGTTTCACAAACCCTGAGGGAGAGCAGTCCATGTGAGCTGTCTGGAGAATTGGGTGTCAGGGTCCTCCCAGGTGAAGGCCAAGAGGAAGCATGAGTCAGGGTATAAAGAGACAGTAAAGAAGGCATTTTTCAGGTCAAGAACAATAAAGTGGAAAGGTGGCAGGGGGAACGTTAGACAGGAGGTTGGATGGGTTGTTAACCACTGGGTGTGTTGGAATAACTGCCTCTCTAATGAGGCGGAGGTCTGAACTAAATGGTAAGCCCCAGAGGCTTGTGCACAGGAAGAAGAGGGGTGTTGCAGGTGAGTGATGGGAATTAAAGGTCCTTGAGATAAAGGTGGGTGATAATAGGCTTAAGGCCTCAGCAACGAGTTTCAGAAATAGGAAACTGGGGTCTGGAAGGGAAGGAAGAAGGGTCCTTAAGGTGAATTAGAACCAGCTAGTGGTGAGTAGCCACCACTGGAGGAGAAGTATCCCATACTCAGGGATCCACTGGTAAGGGAAGGTAGGGACAGGACAGTCTGGGGTAGGAACCTGTGAGGCTATTAAGGGGAGAAGAAAATGGGACAAAGGAGAGGAGAGGAGAGGAGAGGAGAGGAGAGGAGAGGAGAGGAGAGGAGAGGAGAAGAGAGGAGAGGAGAGGAGAGGCCAAGGTGAGTGTGGCCCCAAGGCAGCTGAGAATATCATGTCCAAGTAGAGATGCAGGGCAAACAGGTATGACTAGGAAAGAGTGTGAGAAGAATCGCCCTGCAAGAATGCAGGGAAGTGACAGGATCTTAAGTGGATAGGAGGGGGTCCTGTCCACCCCTGTGACAGAAATTGGCAAGGGAACTGTGGGACCCTCATGAGATGTTAAAACACAATAGATAGCTCCTGTGTCCAGTGGAAATTCAATGGACTTACCCACTGCTTGAAGCATCACCCTAGGCTAGGAGAGGGCAATGGAAGTGACCAAGTCTCGCTGCATCAGTTCTCCACCAGGCTGAGGAATTCTAAGGCTAGGAGTCTCAGATGCCAGTGTTGGTGAGGTTGGACCCTGTGGCATGGCATAGAGATGAGCCCACATGGGGCACTCTGCTTTCCAGTGTCCAGGCTGTCAGCAGATGGAGAGAGCATGGTCCCATTACTGGCTGAGGGTCAGGACAAGACCATTACCAGTGGCCCTGCTGGCTGCATTTGAAGCAGGGTCCTGGCGGAGTTGACTTGGGCTGAATTCTGGAGGGACGGAATCTCCTGGTTGACTTCCCTTGTCCCCCTTGTGGGGCCCTTGGGGTCCTCAGGGCAGCTGCTAAGGTTTGGGAATGGAGCACAGCCTTTTGTTACAGCCTTGTCTGTCAGGATGACTCAGCTGCCTCTTCCCTGGCACTTAAAACTTTAAAAGCCATTTTTACCAATTCATGTATGGGGCCTTGGGGACCCTCCTTAGCCTTTTTAAATTTCTTCCTAATATCTGGCACTGACTGAGAAATAAAATGGCTGGCCAGGACCATGGCTCCTGCTGAGGAGGCTCTCCGGGAGTTTATCAAAATTAGCAACTTTGTCTGAGACCATTTCCATACCTTGAAGGAGGCAATGAACCATGAGATCTCTTCTCTGGTGGCCATTTTGACCTAGTTGGTATTCCCAGTAGGGCTCTGTAGCTGGCCCCACAATATCACCCACAGGGACCATATTGTCTACTAGGTGGGTCTGGTCTGCATACTCTCTAGCTGCTGCCTGAACTCAACCTCAATCCTTGGGATAAACAGAAGGATCAGCAGAGAAGGAACCTAAGCACTTTTCAATTTGTGAGAGGCCCTGAAGGGAGAAGGGAGCATGGACTGAAACAATCCCACCAGCTCCAGCCACCTCTCAGAGAGGAGGACAGGAGGCTGGCAAGACTGTCTATGAGAAGAGACTGGGAAGGATTCCAAGGGGTTGGGCCAGTGTGTAGAAGGGGACCAGGATGAAGGTTGTGGCATGGAGGGGGGTAGAAGGAGGGAGGGGAGAACAAGAAGGTGGGTAAGGAGGGGGAATTTGATCTTCAACCTTTGTCCTGGAGGGGAAAGAAGGAGGAGGAGGAGCTGATAGTGGGAGGATATGAGGAATATTGGCCACTGGAAGGAACATGTGACAGTATAGAAGGGAGATGGGTAGGCAGGGTTCTGGGGGAGTAGGGGAAGGGTCAGTGTCTCTGGCAGCATGGTCAGAGCAGATTTTTCAGGGTCTCATTTCCCACATAGGTGGGAATCTGGAGCTGCCATGACCCTGGGAAACAAGACCAGTGTCACGGGACACTGGCTGCTTTAGGAGGGCAAGAACACAGAACCTAAAAGCCATGGATATAGGGCAGTTCTGTCCACTTATCTCCATGCCAACAAAAGTTTTCAAGATCAAGGAGGATGGAAAATTATAAGGTTTCCTCAGGTGGCCACCTTGACTGGTTATCAAAAGCATATTGTGGCCAGGCCTTAGTGCTCAGAGAAATAAAGTGTTTGGGACAGATGGTATCAGCCCCAATTTGAATAGGT
This sequence comes from Peromyscus maniculatus bairdii, assembly GCF_049852395.1. NCBI lineage: Eukaryota > Metazoa > Chordata > Mammalia > Rodentia > Cricetidae > Peromyscus > Peromyscus maniculatus. The sequence continues at coordinate 37,758,323 of NC_134853.1, read as the reverse complement.
TTTGTAAAAGACACCCCCCGCAAGGGGGGGCTGGAGAGATGGCTCAGCGGTTAAGAGCACTGACTACTCTTCCAGCGGTCCTGAGTTCAGTTCCCAGCAACCACATGGTGGCTCACAACCATCTGTAAACAGATCTGGCACCCTCTTCTGGCCTGCAGGCAAACATGCTGTATACATAATAAATAAATAAATCTTAAAAAAAAAAAAAAAAGACACCCCAAGGGTGTTTGGGGATCCAGCTTCGTATTGCAGGTGCCCATTTCACCTGCAATGCTGGACCCAAAGTCTAGTGCAATTGGTCCACTGTGATAAGCTTGGGTCAAAAAAGGGGTTGTGTGGGATGTGCCCTTGAACAGAACGTCTTCTAGAGGAGAGGTCCCATGGAACAAAGGCAGGTCTTTGCTCCAGTAATGGGCCAGGGGTCTGGAGTGGCCACATCACTGTCAGGACATCTGAAAAACTGGAGGAAGGCCCTGAGCCTCTAAGGCAATGACTTGGAAAGGACAACTTATCCAGCCAATAGCTGATCTTAGTCTGGCAGAGAATAAGTGTTGGGGAAAGGGGTGTTTTCCCGTCACATGCCCCCAGGGTCAGTGGGGGGAAATCAGTCCCTTGGTGGGACCTCAAGATGAAAAGTTTCTGCACTCCAGTATTAAGCCTCTCTGCTGATGCAGCAATCCAAATCAGACCAAATTAAGAAAAAGCCCAGGTTTAATGTATAAAATACTCCTGGATGGTTTTTCTGCCCCCACCCCCAAAGAAGAGATGGTGAAGAGAGATTGAAAAACTATTTGTCTGTGTTCTGGGGGGCAGTTTAAATCCCCTGTGGGAGTGCTCTTGAGCATCTCTGGGGGAAGAGCCATGTTTGGCAGGCTTTCTGAGATGAGGCAGGGTTTGAGGAGAGAGAGATGGGGTGGGGGTTGAGGTGGAGCTTCCACCAGAACATTAACCATACGCAAAAGACAACTAACTCCTAAGAAGCTGAATCCAGTGACCAGAGGGAAAGACCAGATTAATCAGAGAAGAGAGAAGACTTAGAGATAAGAAATTCTGTGTGCAGGCCAGCTGCAGTAGCACAGTGAGCAGCAGGCAGTGGAACAGGGACCCTATGGTGCCCACCAAGTTTGCACAACAGGGGCATCCACACCACCCCAGCCCAGCAGCCAGAGCTCCATGGCCAGAGACAGAACTCAGCTGAGAGATAGAGCAAAAATGGAAAAGGACATTCTTTAGAAGCATAACTGGAGAAAAGAATTGTGAGCAGGAGGGCATGAGAAGTGCCTGTTGTACCCATGGGACTTAAACAGTAGGCTTCAGTGAACCATGAGAGGGACAGAGATGGAGCAAGCTAGAAGAAGCAAGCCCCAAGGGGGAGCTAGCATAGAGGCAGCCAGGAGCATTCAACCTCTCCAAAATCCCAAAAATGTAGCATGCATTTCAGGGGCAATTTGGCTATGCTCAGTTCCCATTTCTGCAACAAAGCTTGAAAACACAAATCCAACAGACAACAGAGAACAATGGAAAAAGACTGTATAACAATGCAACCATGGAAAACCAGACAAATTCAGATGTGCGTTGGCCACCTTCAGTCATACACCAAAACCAGAAGGAGAGTAAGGTGCCCCCTCTGTCCCTGAGACTGGGTCTATGATCTCCTTGGATCTCACAATTTGCCTCTCCAAGCTTCAGAAGCAGGTTAACTGGTAATTCTTACTTTCAATTTGCAAGTTTGGGGTGGTTACAGTCTGGGATCCCTTGTAGGAATTTAGCGAGATCACTGTATGGAGTAGATATTAGAATGAACAGCTGGTTTAGAAGTATTTTGACCTTGAAGAATCCTTGTGGAAACAGTGATTGTTTTGCTGAAGAGGCTTTGCAGCTATTCCATGACTTTGGTCACAAGACACCTCAGGTACATCTGAGGCTCTTATGTCACTGTGTATTGTACATGATACATAATAAAGGACTAGAATCATGTAGGCATGTGATGCTTTCCTTCAGTAGGATGTGTAATTTAAGATTAGGGATCTTGGTATGAAGAAATAAGTTGTGTAACTTCCAATAAATATGCCTTTGTGCAGCTGTTTGGGGTTCAGTCCATCAGAAGATGCTGGACCTTCCTGCTACCACATAGGCCTTAAAATTTCATCTTGGGAGTGTCTTCTTTCTTCAACTGACCTGTGTTACACAGTGCACCCCAACATTTGGCAACCAACAACATGGGGTGAGGAAACAAGGGTCCAGACACCCCAAGACTGCAGATAACATATGGCCATAGTATCAGGCAAGACTCCAAGAGAGGACAGTAACATGCCGAATTTAAATTCTCCATCTCAGGAGTAGCAACTGAAACATGGCATCCACATGGTAAGTTTTATCATTGTGGAGGGGATAGAAAGGAAAGAGAGAACAAGAAAGAGGGAAAAAGAGAGGGAGGGGAAAGAGGGAGAGAGAAAGAAAGAGAAAGGGAGGGAAAGTGGAAGTGTGTACTACCTCATGGTGGCAAAGGGAGGAAGAGAAGAAGAAGGGAGGGTTTTTTTTTTCTTAAAGAGGGCTTTACATAAGATGACTTCAAGACACTGGCCTACCTCCCCATGGGGTAGGCCAGAATGTCAGCATTCTTCTGTTTTTGATTATTATAAAAAGGTGAGTTATGGCTAGCAAGTGGGAAGGGGAAATGAGGGTACTGACTTCTTGAGACTGCTTCCTGCTGTTTTGGGGCAAAGTGGGGAGGGGGAAGTTGGGAGTGATGCACAGCAGGAGGTGTGAGTGAAGAAGCATTCAGGAACTGTCATCCTGGAGAGCCCTTGAAGGAGCTGAGAAGGCAGGTTGCTAGGGAAAAATAGATTGTTATCGTTGACCTCATGAACAGGGCTAGCCATGGGAAGAGTGGTTACTGTCAGAAAGAATGGGATGGAGATGTGCCCTGGTGTGCAGAAGGGGTGGTGTGGATGAGCCAGATGAAAGAATAGATATACCCTTGAGTCTGGAGTGGTGGTACCAGCAGTGTGGTTCCGAGAGCTTTGGGGAATGGCACACCAAATCAGGAGTACAAGAGCCATAACATCTGCTGTTTCTCTGGAGAAAGGAAATGCTCCTATCCATCCTGTAAAAGTGTCAATGAATTAGGAGATAACAGAGATTTATGAGTTGGCACATAGGTGAAGTTAACTTGCCAGTATTTGCCCAGTTGGTGTCCTTGGTTGGTGCAGTGGCTGGTTGTGTATCTGGGGGGCCTTTGAGTGTCTGACCTTGGCATGAGTCTGGAAGGAGGGGTAGATCTGTGCAGGAAATTGTGTCTGTAAAACAACTGGAACAGATTTACATCTTGGTGTCATCGCAAAAGCTATGGCTTTGAGTTAAAGGCATGAACATTTTCTAGGGCCTGGTTTCAGCCCAATGGAATATGTCTTTAAATCTATAACCAGAGGAAATTTATTGAATGGAAGTGGTTGAGTGAGTGAAGGAGGAGCAGGGAGGCTTCCCTAAACTTCATCAGATCTGAAAAGGATAAGTAAGGAAACAGAAGTGAGACAGCTTTAAGCTTTTTTAAAAAAATCTAATTCACCAGGAGATACTGAAAGCAATATTAGCTCTAAGAGAATAAGCCTTTGAATTTTACATAGAGAGCTGAAAAGGCAGGTAAGGCCTTGGTTGCTGTTGTTGAACTGACAAAACCTGGTTGTCAAGTGACATCAGAGATCTGAGAAAGATAAATTTTACCTGAGTTAGCAATTAAAAGTGACAGAGACTTGCTGGCTACCTAGACAGACATCCCAGGCTCCTCCATGGTTGTTGAAGGTAGAGGTCTCAGGGCCTAGGTCTGCCAGACCTCAGAAGATCCGACAGCTGTGGGATAGAAACTTGTGGGAAGGACCAGCCGACTTTGTCTAGAACAAAGTGAGGCAATGGCTTTCCCAGAGTCCTGCTGTCCATGGTTTCAAGAAGGCCCTGGTAGCAGTCAAGGAGCTGAAGAAGGCCCTGGTAGCAGTCAAGGAGCTCAAGAAGGCCGTGGGAGAAGTCGAGGAGCTGAAGAAGGCCCTGGTAGCAGTCGAGGAGCTGAAGAAGGCTGTGGTAGCAGTTGAGGTGAAAGGCAGTAGTTGAGGTGAAGGCAGTTTTTGCTTGGTGACTAGTGCTGCCACTCTGGAACAAGTTCCAGGTGCAGGTTCTTCTGTGCCCAGCCATCTTCTTTGGAGGAAATAATGGTGCTGCCAAGAGCCAGCAGGTCTCTCTATCATGAAAAACTTTTTAATTAGACATTTTAAATGCCATATTCTTCATATCTCTAAGCATTTGAGGACTATCTGTCCATTAGGCATGAATGACTGTCTATCAACTAGTATTCTCTAAGTCTCCAATATATTCTCAGCTTTCATAAGACTAGGATTTATTGTCTCCTGAGAAGGCAAAGAAGAGTGACGGGAAGGATCCCAGGGTCAAATGGGAACAAGAGAAAAACGGCTTGTGAGTTGGGGGTGTGGCCCAACTCTGAGAAAAGGACCCTCTGAGAAAAGAACCCTGTTGGGGGACCAGAAACTCCTTCATAAAATATATATCTTATTTCTCAAACACCTTATTTATCAAACCTATGCTGTCATTTATTTAAATTCTCTAGAAGTTTTGTGTTGAACTTTGGCAAAAATATAGGTATAAAGCTCTAAGTTAGCTTTTGTTAATCTGAATAGATCTTTATAAATTTAAATTTCTATTATGACATATAGTAGTATAAATCAGTGTTGAATCAAATATAGCTTCACATCTCTCTCATCATATAAAAAAATCCATACCAATCCCAAATATTTGAGTCTTGTTGCTTCCTTACTCTAGAAGGAGATAAACAGAGAGGTCATCAGGGCTAAATGTACTTTTATAGCTGCCAGCCATGTGGCAGTCTACATCACAATGAGGTTGAGGAACAAAATCAAATGTTATTTTAGGCTTAATTTTGAGAGCATATATAAGTTAAGTCTGGATATACAGTTTTTCCAATTAGTTACAGCTTAACAAAATTAGCAAGGACAAGGAGACTAGACACATTCTTATATTGTCATCTTTACAGCCCTGTAGTGCTGTAGCAAGATTATAATCCTGAATGATTTATATAGAAATAATAATTTCTTAAGGCATATAATACCTCTTTTGTTTTATATAAAGAAAGTCAAGTGTCTTATCTTTTTGCAGAACCATTTTAGTTAATAAATTTATTAACTGACAAGTCTGGGCCCAGTTTCCTAGTATGTAGCCATTTTGTCCCACATACCAGAGAGTTTTCCTTTAACTTAGCCTGTTTTGGGGTTAGGGAAAATGTACTCTCTTCTATAGCTGCTTCACGCTGAAATGGGGCGAAGATAGTCAGAACCCAACAGGGCTAAAAGGCTAGTCAAAGGGAAGAAGAGAATTTGGGCAATGAGGCATTTATCAGAAGCATTTGATTTGGTCAAACTGGAAACAAGAAGCACTTATATTCACTGAGTTGTCCACTTACTTTTAGTAAGTCCGTGGTTCACAGGTTGAAGTCAGCAGGTTGCAGTTAGCAACTATGCTCAGATGTGTTTGCCAGCCAAGTGGAAACCTGTTGAGACAAGTTCAAACTGGGAACAGAAGTTAAAATTCATGAACTTATTTGGGACTTTTAGGTTTATATTTAAAAGACAACCAAAGAAAACTTGAAATCTTGAGATTGTGACCCAAATAGTACCAGAATTCTATTACTGTCAACATCTGAAATTTTAAAATCTTAATATAACAATATTGTAGAAGGGGAAAGTAATCTGAAGCATTTAAATCATTTATTTATATCTTTATAATTGGTATTTGTATCTTAAATTATTTTTGAGGCTTCAAAGCATGGATTTTTACATCTTAGAACATTTTTTTTTTTTTAAATCAAGAGACCTAGTAGCTTTAGAAAGAGTAAAGCTTGATTTTTTTTTTTTATCTATAAAATGAGCTGGCAAGTTGGCCATAAATTTAAATATTTAAAACTGCTCTTAGAAAGTAATATCCGCCGGGCGTGGTGGCGCACGCCTTTAATCCCAGCACTTGGGAGGCAGAGGCAGGCGGATCTTTGTGAGTTCGAGGCCAGCCTGGGCTACCAAGTGAGCTCCAGGAAAGGCGCAAAGCTACACAGAGAAACCCTGTCTCGAAAAAAAAAAAAAAAAAAAAAAAAAAAAAAGAAAGTAATATCCTTTCTACTTACTGTGCTGAAGCTAATTGCTTTTGCCTATGTGAATAAATGAAAAATGAAAGAACAAAGCAATCAAGCAGATGCCAGAGACTTCTGGGCTGAGAACAAAGACAAGGAAATGAGACAATTAGCAGCCAGAGTGTCAACACCCAGGAGGATAATTCTGAGATGGTTATTGAGAATTAATTTTCTTTAAGATCACTTTAAAACAACATTTTAAAAAAATCACCTTAAAATTAAGTCACTTTTCTTTAAGGATGTGACGATCCCTGGAAGGTGGATGACACTCCAGGTCAGGCCTCACACCCAAGTGACTCAATAGAAACGTGTAGGGGACTGGCATGATGTTGGGTGGCTAGGGAGGTGGGGTGTAGGGATGGATCTGGGAGAAATAACAGAAATGGGGTTGAATATGCTCAAAAGACACTGTGTGAAAGTCTCAACAAATCTTATAAAAATATAAAATAAAGAAACTATGCTTTTAAAGACCCTGGAGGGGGTGGCTCGAGCAGTGGGGCAGGAAGGTGGGTCCTCTAGGGCCGGTGGGAGCCACAGGAGCGTGCTGCCTGCCCACAGGGAACTGAAAGCCAGCTTGTTGAGAACAGGAAAACATCTTTCCAGAGTTCTTTCCAGCCTTATCGCCAGCATGTGGCACTGCTGATACCTAAGAACCCAGGAGGGAGGGACGCACTGCCCCTGACCATGCTTGGGCACGGACAGGAAGTAACTTTCTGCTGTCCTTAGTAACAGTGGTGGTGGAGTCTTACAGTGATGTGGCCATAGACCTGTTTCTCTTTGACCTTAGTCATGATGGTGCCTGACCATGTGATTACCCTCTGGTACCTGACCATGTGGTCATGTGGGGTTGTTGTTGTTGTTATTATGTAATCCTATGGTGGTAATCCAAAATGGGATCATGCTATATCTCCCACCCCTTCCACTCGGCAGCCGGCGGGGCCTGGGGCCCCCAGTTGCCCAAGGGTCCCCATTCTCCATCACACCGGCTCCCAGCCCACCTATTGGCCTGGGGCAGGGCTCAGGGCCTTACGCTGCCACCCACCTGGAGAAGCCTGGTCAGGCAAGAAGGACAGGCAGCTGCAGAAAAATGGCAGTGCCAGGTTCCTCCTTAGAGCAGATCTGCCAAGGGTGGAACAGACAGATGAGGTCCTGGCAACAGAGTTAAGTGAGAGAGAGAAGAGGCAAGAAATGAAATTACAGACAATGAGAGGTAAGGGACAGGCAAAGAGAATAAGCTCTGCCTGGCAGGCAATTTGAAAAGGTACAGGGCCCATGGAAAGGGACCTGGTGACAGGTGATGATGTAACTGCTTTGGCAGAGGCTGGAGGAGGATGGGGAGTGGGTGGGTGACAAGGAAGGAATCCAGCAGGCTAGAGCTGGGATAGGAGAGCGAACAGGACAGGGGTCACTGGCAGACGTTGTGAGGGATGTTAGAGGTTTGGAGGTAGACTCACTTTACCTGAGTGAGGTAGAAGAACCAGCAGCCTGAACTCCAGCATCCCAGAGTGTCAGCAAGGACTGACAACATCACAGGCTAGTCAGGGGGTTGTCATCCCAAGACCTGGGGGTCTTGGCGTAAGCGGGGGCAAGCTGTTCTGTATGTTTTCACATGGGAACAGATGCCTAAGGACTGAGTCTGAGACACATGGTCCCCCGGTACTGGAGCTTTGGGGTAACACTGAAAGGTGAGAAACTATGGTCAAGATGAGACGAATCCTCACTCATGGAAAATGGCCAGAAGCAGGATGAAGGGTCTCAGTGATCCTCCAGCTGGAAATATGATGGTGTTGGGAGGTACAGGGTCCCAGTATTTCTCAGACTGCCAGCAGGTAGAAGAAAACACCAGGAGGGCCTGCCAAGTCACACAGCACCAACGAAACACACTGGAAAGTTGCTCATAACATGCAGACACAGCATCCACATGGAAAGTTATATTATTAAAGGGGGAGGGGAGAGGGAATAGAAAGGAGGGGAGAGAGAGAGAGAGAGAGAGAGAGAAAGAGAGAGAGAGAGAGAGAGAGAGAGAGAGAGAGAGAGAGAGAGAGAGAAATGGAGAAAGGGAGGGAAAGAGGCAAAGAGGGAAAATGGAGGTGTGCACTACGTCATGGCAAGAAAGAGAGGAAGGAAGAGAGGAAGAAGAAGGGAGACTTGTTTTTTTTCTTAAAGGGGGTTTTACATAAGATGGCATCAGGATGCTGGGCGGGTCCCCAAGAGACAGGCCAGAATGCCAAAGCAACAAGAAAAATGGCTCCTGTAACAAAGGATAAATCAAGGAAAAAGAATCTTCCAGTAGAGAAAGGGAAAGGAAAGGAAGTTTTAAAAAAGGTATCTTCACAATAGAGAAAGGTGAAGGAAATAAAATTTAAAAAAAAAGAAATTTCTTGATGTAAAAAGGAAAAATGTTTAATCAAGAAAAAAGACTTTTTCCAGTAGAAGAAGAGAAAATGATGAATCAAGGCCTAGAAATAAAAAGGCCGTATAAAGGAAAAATAAAGAAAAGAAAAAAGTCTCTTCCCAGTAGAAATAGAAAGGAGGAGGGTCTCTTTCTGACAATAGACAAAAATTAAGGATTTTAGAAACCCAGAGCTGCTGTCAGCTCTCTCAGAGATCAGCCTACCTGCATAGAGCAGCCACGGCTGAATGACTGTGAGTGACCGGAGGGGGCGGAAACGCGTACCACAGAGCTTAGCAACTTTTTTGGCTTAAATGGTTTGTTTTGTTTTGTTTTGTTTTTCCCTCCTAGTGGTAATAACTCAAAATTAAAGGCTCCTTTGTGAGAAATGTCTTTTGTTTTTTTTTTTTTCCCTAATAATGGGAATAACTCATTAATGGTCTCTTCATGGGAGAAAGAAAAAATTAAAACAAGCCCAACTTTTAGTAAAAAAAACAGTTCCAGTCAAAACATAAAATACCAAATCAATGCTATTTGGACTTCCATAGGCATTAGTCATTCATTGTGTGGAGGATGCTCTGTGGTGATAATTTGTTGTACTCTAATAAAATTTGCCTGAGGATGAGAGGAGGGAGGCAGCCACTGAATAAACATAGAGGTCAGGCAGTAGTGGCACACGCCTTTAACCCCAGTATTTGGGAAGCACACACGCCATTAATCCCAGCACTAGGAAGGTTGAGACAGGAAGTGAAATGACTGGGTGGAGAAAGGCATATAAGGCGTGAGGCTACAGAAACTAAAAGCTTTTTTGGTTGAGGACTCAGAGGCCTTGTGGAGATAGGATCAACTGAGGAGCTGGCGAGGTGAGAAGTGGCTGTGGCTTGTTCCTTTGTCTCTCTGATCTTCAGCATTGACCCCAGATCTGGCTCTGCGGTTTTTTTTTTTTGGTTTTTTTTTTTTTTTGGTTTTTTCGAGACAGGGTTTCTCTGTGTAGCTTTGCGCCTTTCCTGGAGCTCACTTAGTAGCCCAGGCTGGCCTCGAACTCACAGAGATACGCCTGGCTCTGCCTCCCGAGTGCTGGGATTAAAGGCGTGCGCCACCACGCCCGGCCTGGCTCTGCGTTTTTATTATAAGACATAGGATTCGTGCAACAGTGTTCTCTTCTCTTGATTGTCTAATTAATGTTTAAATGAATGTTTAATTTTTATAATAAATAAAGTAAAAACAAAATTCATGATTTTGAACTTTATCATTGGATATGCTCTTGTATGTATCAAGGAGAAGGAATTAGACACACAAGAGATGCAAGGAGACAAGGAAGGAGTCACAGAAGAAGCAGGATGGGTGGTATGTGACAGAACATAGATGAATAGAAATGGGTTAATTTTAGTTATAAGAGCTGGTTAAAAACAAGTCTAAGCTATAAGCCAAGCTTTCATAATTAATAAGTCTCTGTGACAATATTTGAGAGCTGGCTGGAGGGAAAGAAGAAGACTTATTACATATGGCACCCAATGTGGAGACTCAAATATCCAAAAGGAGGGCCTGAGAAAGCTTAGAAAGCTCAGGACAAGGAGCCAGATGTGGTTTCCTAGTACTACAGTTCAGTGCCATGCACCAGTGCCGTGTGCTAAGCTGAGCCACATGGTAATTTCAGATTTGTCTCATGTGGTTAGACAATGCTGCAATCGCTTAGTAAAGCCAGGTACAGACACAGAAAACCTCTAAAAAGGCACAGTGTGTTTAAAAATGTGCTTAAATGCTGAAGAAAGAAACAAAAATGGGTATAGAAAGTAATAGAAAAATACAGTTTATTTAAAATAATAAAGTCTTAGCCAGGCAGTGGTGGTACACACCTTTAATCCCAGCACTCGGGAGGCAGAGCCAGGAGGATCTCTATGAGTTTGAAGCCAGCCTGGGCTACAGAGAGAGATCCAGGACAGGAACCAAAACTACACAGAGCAACCCTGTCTCAATAAATAAATAAAGTCTTTAAAGAGAGTAAAGTAAAAAAAAAAAAAAAAAAAAAAAAAGAAAGAGAGTAAAGTAATATAAAAATAAGTCACATAAAGATGGGAAACACACAGGGTGTCTGGATCCTGTATGCTGTTTTGTTGACTGAAGTTTTTAAATGCTAATGTACGAAAAAACAATAGCTGCTGAGAAACATTGGATTATGGAAACTGCTAAATTAAAGCAACCTATATATTTTAAGAATGTTTTAACTTCAAAATAGAAGTTAGAAAATATGATGCACTGGGAAAGAGATTATGCCTTTGTTTCCACAGGAAACAAAAAGTTATGGTTTTCTTCAAAATTAATAAAGATCAGACTTGCCCAGGGGAGATCTCCTGAGGATCTTGGCTACACATGAGGGAAAAGTCAAGAAAGAATACAGGCAGATGATGTGTATGCTGATCCCTCCACATGGGAACAGCTCTGAGACTGGATAAGACATGATAAATCTTGTTGGCTATACAGTCCTCATGATATTATTATTACAGGCCATCCTTGCATATGGCATAGATAGAGGTTTGGTTATATAGTCCAAACAGACTTATAAAGTTGACATGCTTTTACCTGCTCAAACATAAAACAAACAAACAAAAATCATCTTTATCTAATTTGCATATACCATACATTCCATACTCGTGTTTATACAGGTACATGTAAACCTTTAAAAGTTTATATGTTTTCAGAAAAAAGGGGCCAGACACCAATAAAGGCAAGTAGCTCAGGTGATCCAGCCTCTCAAAATGCCCCTGTTGCAGTTTCCTCAAAATTCTGCATCTAGAACAACTGGACACAGCAAAGCCCCCTTGGACCCTGGGGAATCAAAAGTCTCTCAAAGATGCCATCACCTCTAGACAACAGGAAGCAATCTAGAGAACATGATGCCCACATTCCCAAAAGGTGAGATGGGTGGATTTTGGTCATTCAGTGGGTTATGGATGTTTGTCAGCATTTAGGAGGTTTAGTTACAGGTTGTTATTGGTCATTGTCAGAAAAAAATGCTGAACAAAGGAAATTAGATTCAGGGATCTATTTTCTGAAGGGGGGATATAGTGTAGAAATGATGGGATAAAAGGGTGGATTGTTAAGTTTACTTTTGAACTTCTAGTGTCAAATATTTTACATTGGTATGGATTTTTATATATTGGTACAAATTTAAGGTTATTTTTGTTTTACTGTATATATGTTACTACTCTTACTTGAGGTATTATACCTATGAAGCTCATTTAAAAATGTAATGTAAAGTTCTAATCCTTATAAGATTATTATAAACCACTTAGGATAATTAAGAAATGCAAGTTAGTAGTTAGTCATTTATAATAATCAAACTTGTAGTCATGTTAGGCATGTTTCCAAGGTCATACAGAAATATATTTTAGATAGATAGATGGTCTTCAAACACTTCAAAGACCTACACAATTTACTTCAAAAAAGGATGATGGGCATTAAAAAACCTCCAGATGGAGTTTGCTTTCAATGTGGAAAAAATAGACATTTGGGCAAGAAACTGCCCTTACCTCAACTGCTGACAGTATGCTGTACAAATTGGACAAGCAGGACACAAAAGAAAGTGACTGGCAAACTTTGCCAAGACAAGGTAGGACAATCCTTCAAAATTCCTACTTCATAGAAAAGTATGTCAGATATTCTAGACCTATAGGCTGAAGATAGATGCCCCAATGTTACAGAGGAAATTTGGGTGACTGTCCAGGCAGCCAGAGGTCTTTGTCATTTCTAGTTTTGGAAGTTGCTTGCTCTGCACTTTCTGTTTACTCAAGTAATTCCTGTGGAACAATCCTTTTCTATACTATGAATATGTATTACTCTCATTAGTTAATGAAAAGCTGACAGGCTGGTAGCTGGGAAGGAAGTTAGGTGGAAAAGCCATGCTGAGAATGATGGGAAGAAGGAGGGAAGAGTCAGCAGAGATGCTAGCCAGCAGCTGAGCAAGCATGATGTGTAAAAAATGAGGTTAACAAGCCATGAGCCATGTGGCAAAGCATAAATAGAAATATGTGTTAAGTGTAAGAGTCAGATAGTAACAGGCCTGATCTATCAGGCAAGCATTTATAATTCATACTCAGCCTCTGATTCAATTATTTAGGACTGGGTAGTCAGGACAGGAGACATCCATTTACGCATGGCATTCCAATGTGTGGCCGAAATTTCCACATTAAACCTGACAAAGCTAAAAAGGATTCTAGACACACAAGAGGGGTGTCAAGCACAGCTTCTTGGTAGCTGCCCTTTCTCCAATGTCTCTGTTTGCTGATGGTGAGCAAAGGCATGGCTCCTTTAAGAGATGGTTTTCTGACTCAGTGGTAGCACCAAAATCAGGCCCCTCTTTAGAGAGGTCCTACTACCAAACACTTAAATGTTGTTTATGAGCAGCCATTGCCTTGCTACTTGGTGGTGGCATGGACATTAGAAACTTCCCAGAGTTGAGGAGGTAAACAGGGCTCCCAAAGCTGGCAGTAAATATGCTTCTGCTATGAGACTAGACTCTCAGGGAACCAAGGGGGAAGAGCCAGCACCAGCATGCCATGATCTAAGTTACACAATAGTTTTTTTTGCTCGTGCAGACAGAAAAGGTTACAGATGCATAATAAGCACAGATTCAGATAAAATAAAAACCTCTAAATGGGTCATAATGTATTTTTTAAATGTGCATAGGCTTGGGAGAGAGAATTAAAAAGAATATATACAGTCTTAGATTAAAAAACATACTTTTAAAATAATAAAGGCCTAAAAAAAGAAATAGAGTAATAAAATATACAATAAGACAAGTAAAGATAGGAAATACACAGAGAGTCTGGATTCTGTATGTTATTGTGTTATCTTTTAATTTTTGGCTGCTAAGAGACACTGGATCATAGAAATTGCTATATTAAACCAACCTATATATTTTAAAAATATCTTTACTCCAAAATTTAAGTCAAAAGATGTTACTTTGGGGGAGAGGTTGTTTTTATTTCCACAGGAAATGGGAAGCTGTGGATTCATTCTGGGTTAAGAAAAATCAGGTTTGATCAAGGAAGATCCCCTTAAAAATCTCTGATGGGAACAGATGGCCCAGATGATTCAACATTTTAGAGCACCTCTGTTGCAGTTTCCTCTGAGTTCTACATCCAGAACAACTTCAAGACTGCTGGCTGAGATAATCCAGCCTCACAGAATATTCCAGCCAGGACTTGATTGTAATCCTAAATTTTCTCAGGGTTCCCCAAAGATTACCAATGTCCCCAATAAATAGGAAGTAGCCTAGAGAACTAAGGCCACATTCCCCAAAATAAATTATGAATGTTTGTCATCATTTAGGGGGATTGGTTACAAGTTGTTATGGATAATGGTGAGGAAAAAAGCTAAACAAAGGAGATTAGCTTCAGGGATCTTGTTATGAAAAAAAAGAGGGGATATAGAAATGATGAGATAAAAGGGTAAATTATTGAATCTACTTAAACCAAAAAGCACATATTAATCTTACATATTTTACATTAGTATGGATTTTGGTTTATTGATACAAATTTAAAGTTAATTTTCTATACTGTATGTATATTTCTACTCTTGTTTAGTGTATTATGTTTATGCAGCTCATTTAAAATGTAATATATAATTAAGAAATACAGATTAATAGTCACCTAAAAAAGCAAATTTACAGTCATATTAGCTAGGTTTTCAAGGTTATACAGAGATATATTTTAGATAGATAGGCAATTTTTAAGTACTTCAAAGACCTACAAAATATGGTGTTTAAAATGTTTTAAGAACTTAGACTTTTCTCAACAGTGAGACACATCCACTCCTGGCAGCACTAATTACTTCAAAGAGGATGATGGGCATCAAAGAAACTCCATATGGAGTTCTTTTTCTTTATGGCAAAAGCCAGCCTTGTGGACAAAGAAACTGCCCTTGCCTCAATTGCTGACAGTTACTGTCCAAACTGGACCAGCAGGATGTAAGAAAGGTGACTGGCAAACTTTGCCAAGACAAGGTAGGACAGTCCTTCAAAATTCCCTGTTTCATAGAAAAGTCTGTCATCTATGCTAAGTCTGTAGGCCAGAGTTGGATGCCCCAATGTTACAGAAGAAATTTGAGTGACTTTCCAGGCAGCAAGATGTCCCTGTCATTAGGTAACATTCTAGGGTCTTTGATGAAATTGAAGAATAAATAGTTATAATTATGTTTCTTTAGTTATAATAGAAAGTAAATTAGATGCAAACTTTAGACTAACCAAGATAAGATAGATAATAGAATATTTTCTTTAATTTTGTCAAAGGCAAATGGATTATATACTATTACTCTAATTCTGATTTAATAACAGTTTTTGTTGTATATAGTTTTACTATATTAAGTTTAAAACTTTCCTTTTTAATTAGACAAAAGGAGGAAATGCTGTGGAACAATACTTTTCTACACTATGACTATGCATTACTCTCATTGGTTAATAAAAGTATGCAGGCCTGTAGTTGGGCAGGAAGTTAGGTGGGAAAGCCAAACTGAGAATGATGAGAAGAAGGACGGTGGAATAGGAGAGGTGCCAGCAGGCCACTGATGTGCGAGCAGAATGTGCAGAAAATGAGGTAGCAAGCCATGAGCCACGGAGCAAAGCAAAAATAGAAATATGTGTTAATTTAAATTAAGAGTTAGCTAGTAACAAGCTTGAGCTATCAGCTGAGCATTTATAATTCATATTCACCCTCTGAGTTGGTTATTTGGGACCAGGCAAGAAAACTCCATTTATAGGTAATGTTTTATCCTTCTTGGGTCTCTGATGGGAATTGAAGACTAGAAAGTTATACAGTTTTCCTTTTTACCAAATTCAGAAAAAAAAAAAAAAAACCAAAAAACCACCACATTACATAAAAGATGTAAAGTTTGTAGGTTGAAAAACATAAAAACTTAAGTTGTTTATCTAAGAAGATGTTTTAAGATCTAAAAAGATATTTTTAGGATGGTAATACAAGTTATGATAGAAAATGGTTTAGGTATAAAACTTTGGACTCACTAAGATAGGATAGATAATATAGTATCTATATGATAGATAACATAGCAAATTTCTCTGAATTTGCCAAATACATATGAATTGAACATTGTGAATGTAATTCTTACTTGATAATTGTTCTTATTGTATATAGTTTTACTGAGTTAGAGTTAAAACCTTTCCTTTTTATTTAGACAAAAAGGGGGAAATGTTGTGAGATATTTGTATACTGTGTGAAAATGTGTTGTTGTGATTGGTGTAATAAAAAGCTGAATGGTCAATAGCTAGGCAGGCAGTATAGATGAGATTTCTGAGGAGAGAAAGGGAGGGGAATGTGGTGATATTTTATTTGTATGTTAATAAATAAAGTTTGCCTGGAGATCAGAGGACATAGCCAGCCATAAACAAAAGTCAGGCAGTGGTAGCACATGCCCTTAATCCGATCACATGGCAAGCAGAGTCTCTGTGTGTTCAAGGACACACTAGGGAACAGTCAAGTGTGGTGACACACACCTTTAATCCCAGTACCAACCACAGAGACTTGGGGGTCTGTACAGACAAGCAGTGACAAGGAAGTGAGGTAGCTGGGCTAAGAGCCAATGAGAAGGCAGAACAACAAGACAATAAAGGCACAGGTTAGACAGGAAGAAACTCTTGCTTGGGAAGCTGTAGCGGTGTGATGAGCTAAGGCTAGTGGTTAAGCTGGTGGCTCTATTTCTCTGATCTCTATGGCTTTCACCCCTGTATTCGGCTCTGTGTTTCTTATTTAATAAGACAGTTTAGAAATTCATCTACAGAGCAGGAGGAATCTAGGAGTTTGAGAGATGGGAGGAGACATGGAGAAAGCAGGATGGGTAGTATGTGACAGAACATAGATTAATAAAAATAAATTAATTCAAGTTATAAGAGCTAATTAAAAATAAGCCTAAGCTATAGGCAAAGCTTTCAAAATTAATGAGAAGTCACCATGTCATTATTTGAGAGCTGGCTGGCAGGACAAAAAAAGACTTGTTATAAACTATTTTTTCTCATACTTGTGCCAGTGACAAAATGAGCACCACCACCACCCCAACCTAACACGCTGCTCTTCCCTACAAAAGAGCTATGTACTATTTTTACTTTCTCTTGGTTTTTTGTTTGCTTGTTTTGTTTTGTTTTATTTTGTTTTGTTGGAGACAGGTTTTCTCTGTATAGCCCTGGCTATCCTGGAGCTCACTTTGTAGACCAGGCTTGCCTTGAACTCACCTCTGTGAGTCCACCTGCCTCTGCCTCCTGAGTGCTGGGATTAAAGGCATGCACCACCATGTCCAAATGAAAAGAAATATGTCTTAAAGACTTCCCGCCGGGCGGTGGTGGCGCACGCCTTTAATCCCAGCACTCGGGAGGCAGAGCCAGGCGGATCTCTGTGAGTTCGAGGCCAGCCTGGGCTACCAAGTGAGCTCCAGGAAAGGCGCAAAGCTACGCAGAGAAACCCTGTCTCGAAAAACCAAAAAAAAAAAAAAAAAAAAAAGACTTCCCATTCTTTTTTCTTCTGATGTTCATCCCTCTCCTTTTCTACAACTTCTCTATCATAAAATCCATGTGCTTTCCCTGGAGGGAGTTTCCACATGAAAAATAAGATAGGCCACTATTTAAAAGTTAACAAGCATACAGAAGATAAGGGGGAATGAGTGGGCCATGCAGATGACTTCTATCACAGCAGCTGTTACTCATTACTCTGCACATAAACACACACATGAAATAACAGATTATTCAGTTTACATAAGTGACCTAGAGAATTTCAGTTCATAGAAACAGAAGTAGAATGGTGATTACAAGGGCTCAGTGAGGTGGAGAATGAAAAACTGTCACTTCAACAATTCACACTGGGGTTGATGGAAAAGATCTAGAGATATATTGCCTGCAAAATGGTATGTTTAATGCATGTTAATACATTATACATGTAAAAGTATAATGTTATGTATATTTTGTAGTAAGAATTTTTTCATGCACACATGTGCATATGCTAAACTTAAGATGGTTCTACATACAATCTCTTGACTTTATAGCGGTACAAAAGCAATACTTTCAGTAGAAACCAAGCTTCAGATGTCAAATTTGGGCCTTCCCTGGAGCTAGCAATAAAGTATTGGAATACTTCTTTCTGTGGTAGACAGAGACACTGAGTTACATCTCCCATTCAGCAATGCAGTTGGGAGGTGGAGGAAGATCGATAACTCTAAGCATATTGCATTTCTGCGATATAATGTAGTTAGTTGATTGCATATGTTCAATTTATGACATTTTCAGTTTTCAAAGGGGTTTATCATAACATAACCCTATTGTAAGTGGAGAGGCATCTAAATATACACATATATCCATACACATAAATATTCATATTTAAGAGTATTCACAAAACTGTATAACCATTTTTTAAAATGGGGTCTCACTATGTTGTCCAAATTGACCTTAAATGCCTGAGTTCAAGTGTTCTTTGCGCCTCAGCTTCCTTAGTAGCTGGCACTACAGATGCAGACCACAGTACGTGGCTTACAACTACAATCTGTAACACAGCCTTGCCTGCATCATGTCCTCATTAAGTGATCTTGTCAACCCAGCCATGAGCTTTGCAAGGTACAAACTTTAGAAGTCGAATGCATTGAGACAAGGAATCATCAGGCTCAATGACCAGGTTCCATGCGACAGACTCCTCTAGTGGAACACTGTAATAACAACAGACAGACTCTTTATGCTCTATGTTCTTCGCCTCACTTGACATTCACAGACCAAAATGAAATTGGTGGCATTTTGTTAGTTTCACAGGTAAAACTAAGTTTGGAAGATTAGGTAATTTGCTGAAATTTGAAGCACTGGAAAATGGGGTAGCGAGGATTAGAACCTAAGCTGTCTCCAGAGCTAATGTACTCTTCTGCTCAAGCAAACAAACACACACATTGGGACCCCACACTGCAGATGTGTGCCTTCATTGGCCCATTTGGAAAGGTCACAAGAAGCACCATTTGATTTAAGAACAAATGA
The DNA here is from genome assembly GCF_049852395.1 of Peromyscus maniculatus bairdii. Lineage (NCBI taxonomy): Eukaryota > Metazoa > Chordata > Mammalia > Rodentia > Cricetidae > Peromyscus > Peromyscus maniculatus. The sequence goes on along the minus strand of NC_134853.1, from coordinate 37,739,714 downwards.
GGGGTTGATGATGGCTGTCAGAGTGCTAATAACAAACCTTGTATTTCATTTCAAAACATGCATTTCATTTATCCCTACTTGTGCAGATGAGTAAGTTATAGGCCAGAAAAATAAGCATTATTCTTTCTTCTCATTAAATTTTGTTAAGTTGCCTTCATGATCACATTGTTTTAACCAGGAAAAAGAAAAGTGGATGCTAGGGCTGAGCACAAAAGAGGGCTGGTTATTTACTGATTTTGTTCATTTTTATTTACAATGTTAGGAATCAACCCTGGAGCCTCCTTCCAGGTACCCACTGTAGCACTCATCTACACCCCCAACCCAAAATATTAACCTGATTCAGCCTGAGCACAAGCTAATTGCAGGCAAGTCACTTGATGTCTCTGTCATGTTTTATTTTGGGGGTATTTTGGCAAAAGACAGGTTGAGACTCTGCAGCCCTAGGTAGCCTAAAACTCAGTGTGCAGCACAGACTTCATTTGGACTAGCGAGCCTCCTGTCATCGGTTCCACATGCTGGGGTTGTGTGCATGTGCAACTACACACCTGGCTGACATTTTTGTATTAAAATGTTAACAACCATTCCTGCACCAAAAGGTTATCAGGAAGGCAAGCAAAGAGTCCCTACAGCATAATGGTTTAAGAACGTCCCAGAGCTGTTCACACCCGCGTTTGAAGCTGGCACCTCCCTGGCCCTAGTGAAAAGGAAATGGATGCAGTTCACAGTCTTTGTTGGACCAAGAGTTCTTTGCAGACCTTCAAAACTTAAGAACTATTTGGAGGATGCTGCCAATAGTGATGCTGTGGTGTCATTACAGTGTTAAGAAGAAAATGCAAGCCGGGCGGTGGTGGCGAGGCAGGTGGATCTCTGTGAGTTCGAGGCCAGCCTGGGCTACAGAGCAAGTTCCAGGAAAGGCACAAAGCTACACAGAGAAATGCTGTCTCAAAAAACAAAAAACAAAAAACAAAAAAAACAAACAAAAAGTTCTGATTTCTGCTACTTCCCAAACACCTCTTTTAAGAAGTGAGTTCCATGCTGTCCCATGCCTGTAATCCCAGCACATAGTTAACATCTTAGGGCTACAATTGCTGGGAAGAAACACCATGACCAAAGCAAGGTTGTGAGGAAGGGGTTTATTTGGCTTACACTTCCACATTTTAGTCTATCACTGAAGGAAGTCAGGACAGGGACAGAAACTCAAACAGGGCAGGATTCTGGAAGCAGGAGTTCAAGCAGAGGCCATGGATGAGTCCTGCTTATTGGCTTGCTCTTCGTGGCTTGCTAGCCTGCTTTCTTATAGCATTCAGGACCACCAGCCCAGGGATGGCATCATCACCTACTATGGGCTGGGCCCTCCCCAGCAATCACTAATTTTTTTTAAAAAATGCCCTATAGCCAAAGCTTATGGAGGTGTTTTCTCAGTAGTGTTCCCTCTTTTCAGATAACTCTACATTGTGTCAAGTTGGCATAAAACAGTGGACTAAACACAGTGGACTAAAGCAGAAAGATTGTGAGTTCCCTGTTAGCCTGGGCTGCATAGGGAATTTCAGGCCAGCCTGAACAACATAACAGGACCTTGTTTCAAAAAAGAAAGGAATAGGGAAGCGGGGAAGGGGGGAAGGGGGAAGGAAAGGAATAGAAGGGAAGGAAAAAGAATGGAAGGGAGAGGAACGAAGGGGAGGAAGGAAGGGGGAGGAGGGAAGAGAAGGAGAGGGAAGGAAAAAGGAGAGTGGAACCCAAATTAAGGGAGTTATCCATGATGCAGGCCACTTGCAGGAAGTTTTTTTGGTTCTGCCATACAGGATAGAAATATCCTCAGAGAGCAACCATGTGGGGCTTTCCAAGAGAAATGGGAAACTGGGCTCATCAATACATGCTGCTGCTTTTCAGTGTCTCTACTGGAAAAGCCTGGCCAGATGGGAGGGTGTCGTGTGCCACTGGCTGGATGGGAGGGTTTCATCTGCTGTGCTTTCTGTCTTTTTGTCTGGTTAGTACTGTTAAGCAGGTGGTTTGCTTTTGTTTTTGTTTTTTTTCTTCAAAACACACTATGACCAAATAGGTGGTGGTGGCACACACCTTTAATCCCTGCACTTGGGAGGCAGAGGCTGGTGGATCTCTATGAGTTTGAGACCAGCCTGGTCTACAGAACTAGTTCCAGGACAGCCAGGGCTACACAGAGAAACCCTGTCTCAAAAAAAAAAAAAAAAAAAAAAAAAAAAAAAAAATCAAGTTGTGACCTTGTTGGACACCATCATGCAACAGGTGGCAGTGTAAGCCCAGGACCCAGCGTCTACTGATGAGCTGCAGCCAACGGCAGGCTCTGGAAGCCCTGGGAAGGGGAGTCTTCACCCGGCCAGTGCAGCGCCTCTTACTTCCGTCTAACCAAGCAGCTGATTTTCAGTTTCCTGTAACTACCCAGAGGACAATGTGAGCATTTGAAAATTTCCAGTTCTAGTAAGAGCTTAGCAAATGACAGCCTAAGGACCACAGCTCACATTCACCTTCTTTTTGTGGCCTGCATGTTAAGAATGACTTGGCAGGGCTACACAGAGAGACTGTTTCTCAAAAGAAACAAACAAAAATAACAAAAAGAAAGACTAAGGTAGATGTTCACTGCAGTACTCTTTTGAATAGTTGAAAACAAACATTCAGGGGAAGCAATTTTTAAGTAGATTGTGACATATACACAGAAGAAACACTACACGGCACCACTCCAAAGAGACGTTATAAAGCCAGTGTTGATGCTCTCTGCCACTGTCACGATCGGGTAGGAATGATTTGTTCCTCTTCAAGGCTGTCTTCCCTATAACAGGGCTTCTCGCCTGCCCTTGGTTTAGTGTTTGCTATGTATGTGCGGTGGTACCATAACATGGGGCACTCACGGCCAATAGACGCCAGAAAGGCTTACAGTGCAGCCCACGGGAGAGCCTTTGATTTGTGGGTATGGGTCTCCAGATTTGATCTCCAGCACTGAAAGGGGAAGAAAGCCTCCACAGAAGCTGAATACAGCGACACATTGTCATCTCTACTCTCAGAAGGGTTCAATACCATCTGCACTATATAGACTATCTCAGACAAAATGTCAGTCAGCCAAACAAATGAGGTCAGGGGGTAGACCCTAACACTCTGCCAATTTGGCTATCATCATGATCAGGGACTTCTCTGGAGCTGTGGAAGAATACAGTTCTGTTTAGGTCTCCCAGTTGGTGGCATTTTGTTATGATAGCCCTAGAAAATTAATTGAATAATTAAATCATGCTCTGAGGAGAAAGCCCTCCCTCCTCCTTGGCTCATGTATCATTTGATGTGAGCATCATTTCAGCAATCTTTCCATGTGTTCATAATGTTTTTCTTGAGGCTATTCAGCTTAAACCTAGTTAGCTCAGAGTCAGATGTGGAACTCGTTGGATGTTTATTGGTCTAATTTAATAACAAAATGTATACTTGGGTCTGTGAAAAAGAGGAAGTAAGAAAAGAGGGGAAAGTTAGCTTGGGGTAGACACTGACATTGCTGTGTGAATGATTGTTCTAGCTAGTAGTTAAGGAAGGGTTGATGGTACTTAAAGGGTTTTAAAATAATTTTCATGGACCTAATAACATTGACTCTTGGAGGAGGAGCACGAGAATCACCTACATTTGTGTACATGGGAAACCAAGCTCAGAGCTGTCACATCACTTTAAGGGTGCTAGGACCAGAGGAACTGAGGCCTTGGGTGTTATTGCCTTCACTATGAGAGCCAAGACCATTTGCTAAAATGTATCCTTTGAGCTCATCCATATCCTCCTTAAAGACCATATGGAGGCTTAGCTCCCAACTGTCTTTCTGTCCCAGCTGAGGCTGGGGCACAGTGATCTCCGGAGCCCAGGGCTTGAGGTCAGCTTACACAGCCAAAGAAGGAGGGCTGCCGTGCAGTGAGAGAGCACTTGCTTGAAATATGTCACACCTGGGTTTAACCCCAGCACTGTCAAAAACGAGAACAAACAAACCCGCAAACTGAAGTGGATTACAGATCTTGCTTTCCTCGACTAAGCCTTACCTAACCTATCATGGTCCGGCCCAGAAGCAGAGGTCTGCAGTTTTAAAAAGAAAGTGTGTGAGTGTGTGTGCATTTGTGGGGGAGCAGGAGGTGGAGGAGGGTCAGGTAAGGAAATTAAGCCCTGGCTGACACTGTGTACTGCTGCAAGTTCTCAGAGGGCTTCTGGGGCAGTCTTTCTTTTTCCATTTGCGGTTTTCCGGCCGCAGTGAGGGTGGCTGAGCACTGAGCTGCGCTCTCACTTCTCCATTCCATGGCTTCCTCCTGCTGACCAGCTGGCTTCAGCCGGATGGTTCTCAGTAGACCCAATGAAGTGCAAACGCTTTCCAGTCCACCCGGGGCTCTTTCTTGATGGAGGTGAGATGCTGCCATCTCCATGGGTCCCTCCAGCCCTTTGGGGGCCCGCCGAACCCTCTTTCTCTCATCACAAACTCAGACAGACACAATAACAGCTGCTAAGTTTAAGGAAAAGGGAAGTGTCTGCCTGGTCATGAAAGGTTTTCTCTCCAATGACTTACAGCTGGCAAAATAAATTAAAATTAGATTTCTGCTTCTAATCCAGAAAAAAAGACATGAGAACATTCTTCCCACCCCAACACTGAGACCCCCTCCAATGTGACATTGAACCCCCAGAAGTGAAACAAAGAGAGGCAGTACCTACAGTAAGGTGGGCACACACTCTAATGTAGATGGTGATAGGCCAAAATGCTTTTAAAGCAACACTAAATTCACCCCCCCTTTTAGTTCTGTTCTGAATGTGGGTGGTGCCCTTTGGTTATTGTTAATGAATCAATAGTCTTTTACACAGCAAGCTCCAGTCCTCACTGTCTGGTGTTCAATACTGTCTTAGTTAGTTTTCCATTGCGATGATAAAGCACCAAAGGCATCTGGGGGAGGAAAGGATTTATTTGGCTTACATACCTCAGGTCACAGTCCATTGAGTTAAGGCAGACCTCAGAGCCTGGAAACAGGAATAGAAGCAGAGGCTTGGATGAACACCATTACTGGATTGCTTCTCATGACTTGCTCAGCCTGTACTCTTACACAACTCAGGCCCACCTGGCCAGGGCTGGCAACACCCACAGTGGATTACCTCCCACCACATCAATTATTAATCAAGAAAACGCCCTACAGACTTGTTTCTTATAGAGGCACTTCCCTAATCAAGATGCCCTTTTTCCAGATTACTCTAGCTTCTGCCAAGTTGATAGAACTAACCACAGCAAGCAATCCACAAGTATTCTGAAAGCCAAATCGAAAAGTAATTAGTGTTCCACCATTACACCCCAACCTAATCTTTACCCACTTTATCTGTCACGTGATACCTACCCTTTGTACCTAGCTTCACTTGCCTGTGCCTTCTTCTGGTGGCTGAAAAGCTAGCTTCTTGCCAAGTTACCTCTGTGTCACCTGTGCCTAGTGCATTACAATAACCCCCAGGAAAGTAGGTCTCATCAATGGAGCTGAGCAAATGATGTTCTCTGGGCACCAGATAAAGGGCCTGTGGTGTTACCAGGAAGGACCCTATCCCCTTCTCACTCACTGTCTATCTCCATGCTTTCCATGCACATATGTAGACTATTCTAATACAAACAGGTACACAATATTTTATATTTTTAAATTACGTGCACACGTACCCGATGACAGCATGAGATTCCAATGGCCGGGAAACCACAGAGGTCTGTGCATTTAATCTCATGGCCTCATTTGGAGTCTTGAAGCATGCAGGGCAGGGGATAGCTCCAGCTGCCATCTGGATGGCCTCTTACACCTTCGGGAAGAAGACTGGGGCCTTCAAGGAAGCGGCAATGATCACCTGAGACAGGATAAGAGTCAATATGGCTTTTCCACAGCATCCTCCTCCTACAGAGGCTTTGGTCTCAGAGACTAGCATGATTTCAAAGGGAAATTCTAACAAGGTACCACAGTATCCCCGTCACCTCTAATAAGCTCTACACTTACTCTCAGAACAAGGCTCTGTGGTTTCCCCTTCAATGTGAACTCAAGGGAGTTCTTGGGAGAGCAGAGTGAAGGGCCATGAATCTGGGATCATGTTCACAAGGCTTTACAGGAAACCACTGATAGGGCTTCCACTCCCTGGGCTGAAGCCAAAGACCAGGTCTCTGACTCCCGACCAGCAACTGGGCCTTGCCTTGACTTGCTAAAGACATGTGAACAAGTTGCCACAGCACCAAATTGCTATTTTCCTTAAAAGTGCTCTAATCCCAATTCCTGCTTCCCAGGAGAACCTGAAATGACTGTTTATGCAATTTATGCTGTTTTTCAAATGGCTGCTGTGCAAGGAGGTTTGAACAAAATGGGCTTTCTAAGTAGGATTATATTTTGTCACTGGTTTTTTTTCAGGCTTTATGTGGCCTATACCTTTTTTTTTATTACCATGGGGGTGTCAAAAAGCTTTGCTTTACTCAGCTGCTTAACTTGATGACTTCCTCTATGGTTGACAAGCATCCTAGATATCAGCACTGTGGGAATACCTGGGATACAATCCTGCTAAATGACCCTGAGAAGCCCCTGGGCTGTTCCTTGGTGAGCTGTCTGCAATGGGGTTCCTTCCTTGGTCATTAGTGATCTGCTCTTCTCCTTTCTTGTCAATGGTTTACAACACACTCTGAGTTATTTTTGCCACATTAAGCAACAGTCTTTGCATGCAACTTTGTGCTACAAATGACGAGCATGATGTTTTTGCCCTTTTTGTAGTCCAAGATGGCATTAAACTCAGAATCCTCCTGCCTTCGACTCCTGAATACTGAATTCCAGTAATGAGCCACCCCAGGGGGCTTCTGTATATCTTTCCTTGGACCTGTTACTATTCATTCCATTCCCTTTTCCTTCTATCTTTATCAACATCTACCAAGACCTCACTTTTCAGAGACCCCAGAAAGGTATTGTCAATCATCAGCAGAGAGTGCTAGAAGGAATACCAGTGTGCAGAGGTTGTGGAACTTCCCATCTCTTTGTCCTGGTATATTTCTCTGTGAGGCCATCATCACCAGCTCTGCATATCCCCTAGCCTAGTGCTACTTTTCTTTACAATACCATTCTTGCTGAGCATGGTGGCCCACATTTGTAATCCCAGCACTTAGGAGGCTGAGGCAGAATCTTAGGTTCAAGACCAGCCTGAGCTACACAGTAAAAAACCTGTCTCAGCAACATCTCAAGATAATTTCATTCTAAATATAGTCATGAGCCATATGAAATTTCAGTCAACATCAGAGCATCAGGGTTGAGTATTTATTGTTGATCTTTTAAGAACCCCAAGAAAATATTAAATTATGATTTAGTTTAATTGACCTTATTCTGTATTCTAGAATTAGTAAACATTTTACTTTCTAAAATACAGTAAACTAAAAGGTTTGTTTTATATACAGAAGGGTTGGAGGAAGTAGAAACAATGGACAAAAGCCTGACCAGTCATTTTAAAGTCCTGATATTTATAAAGTGAATTAATATCATAATGCTAGTCAATATCAGAACCCCTCGGTTGCCTTTTCTATGAACTGAGTTGGAGAGATCTTTGCTGCCATGTCATGGAAAACACCCTGTGAAGATCTGGTTGTCTTCTAATCCTCATCTCTCAGGAGGTCAGATGCAAGGCTTCATGATGTGGAATTTTAGCCTGAGTGATTCCATTTTATGTATGTATGTATGTATGTATGTATGTATGTATGTATTTAGTGTATTGAATCCAATTCAGATGTTTAGTCTATAACAGTGGCCTCCTATGATTTTGATTTAGCAGCACATCCTACTGATAGTCTATGCATACTGCCATATGGATGTACAAGGACTATTGGTTTCATAGTTGAGCCTTTTCTTGCCAGAAGAAGGCTGTGGCCTGCCCAATACAAAAGAGTTGGTTAAGAGCAATGCTGAACTCAAGAACGAGGCATTTTCAGATTACCCTTGTCTAACTTCCTATCTAATTTAGTTTCTTTTGGTGCTTCTAGTATAGTTTTGTTTATTTGCTGTGATGCTGGAATCAAAGCCAGGGTTGCGTGAGTGCTAAGCAAGTACCCTCCCATGAGCACTTTTGTAAACTCTGAACAAGGAAGAAGGCTTTCCTAGACTGTAAGGTCCTAGGATCTGTTTATGATGCTCAATATCTGTGGGGTTCAAGAACATCTAAATGCTCCCTTTCAGCTCTCTCCACTTCAAAATCTGATGAACAGCCTAAATATGTCTTTACTTTCAATCCAAACCTTTGAACAGAGTGTAAAGACAGCCATAGATATACTGAAGTGGTGCAATCAACCAGACAGGCTGCAGGGAAATGGATCTACACTGATCTCTGAGAGCTTGGGTTGAGATAGTTCCCGCTCACAGAAGCCTGAGAAAAAGCAGCAGCGCTCAGATGCACATGGCTCCTGATAATTGCCTGTTAGGTCTCAAACCCAGGACAAATGGCTGGGTCTGAAAGCAGACCTGGCCAACAGGTTCTCCCTGCATCCCTCAGTCTCTACCTGTTACAGGGTATGGCTGGCATACTCTGCCCCTACCCTAAACTTCTCCAGCCCAGGGGCTGGGCTCCCCTTCTCCCAGCTGCTGTTCCCTATATAACCCAACCATTTTAGTTACCTGGTCTTCTCATCTACCTTTACCCTCCTGGTCTCTTGGTCTGGCTTTCCCCTCGCATAGCTCAGGGTCATGTTCACTCTGGACATCCATCTCACATGGACTCGGCCAGATGTCCCTGCCTCTGGTTATGCTCTCCCTTTTATATCCAATAAACTTTTTCCTCCACCAGACCCAGGAGTAGTCATGTCCTTTCCTTTTTATTTCTTTTTTCATTCACCTGGTGCTAAAACCTGGGACCTATTATGTCCTTTCCTATTTTATTTTTTTTTATTTTTTCACTCAAATGGCCACCTCCTTTCCAAGTGGCCCCAAAGGTTATTTCCTTTAGGGCAAACCATCAGCTCCTGAGAAGGACATCAGCTGGTCATCTGTGAAGAATGCAGCAAACAAGGCCTACCTTGAATGCCACGGAGCAATGTACCCAAGGTCACCCAATTCCCAGGAGCCTGGTGGCATGTGTTTCTCGGGCCTGCTGAGTGAATGGGAACCTCCGGGGAGAACTAGAGTCTCTCTACAGTGACTGGTAGGCCCACATGCTGTCCCTCCCCTGTTCCATCTTGGGGATGCATTGCCTTGCTGTCATTTCCCAAGCATGAGAAAGCTGCAGCTTTCCCCCAAAGACTATTTTAAGGAAACTCTGCAGCTACTTTGCCCAGGGACCATTAAACACATGAAAGGGCAAGGGTCATAATTCATAGCACATTTTCTTTCCCAAGGCCTAAATAAAGGAAAGCCTTTCCAGACCTTTCCAAGCCTTCATCCCAAGTATACAATCCTAACCAAAAATTTCTGAACGGCCAGAGTGACGTTTGTCTTTGTAACCTCCCTAAGGCAGGCTAGTGGGGCCTCCACACTCCTGGCTGTGCAAGTCACTGGTGGGTCTGGGGGTTATGTGTGCGTGTCTACATTACTTGTGACATGAAGTAAATTAAATAGTGAAGCGAGCCACAAAATACAAAACACACATGTTGAAACAGAAGAGCTTCATTCTCAGCCTTCTTGATTGTTCGCGTGAGGTCTCCCTTCTCTGCTGTCCATTCCCCCCTTCCTGCCCCTGTCCCTGCTGTCCTAGTGACTGTGTGCCTGCACAGTCAGCCTATTACATACCACAGCTTTAGTATCACCCTCAAAAACCCTGTTTCAACTCTGATTCCCAGAATCTCTCACCGAGGTTCTATCCTCCACGAATCTACACCTCTCACTTACACAGCACTCCTTGACTCAGTTTCTGTTGTTCTTAGTACCTATGGGTGGCACTATGGTCCTTTCATTAGCTCTGGGACCTGTTCTTAGGTGTTCCCACCCATTGTTATCTTTAAATTGTAACAAGCTGGGATGGGGTCCCTATCAGGTGGTCCTGAGAATGCAGGCCCTCCTTCCTTTTTCTGCTCAGCATCTCCAAGTGCTCTCCGTTTTCTTTAAGCCCATAGCTATCCACAGGACTAGTGGACGCTGGATTGGTGGGAAGGGAAGACAAATGGCCCTACATCAACCACTGTTTTCCATCCTTTTCCTTCATCTTCAAAGCCAATGTCATTTCAGCATCTGTCACCTCTGGCCTCCCTTTTCTGGGACTAATGTAACAAACTCTGCTCCATGCCCTGAAAACACAGTGACAAGACTTCCATGAAGTTGCAACTGCAAATTTTTGTTTGCCCACTTCATCCATAATTTACAGTGTTAACAGCTGCCCATCTATTCAGTTCAGAACTAATAAAAGGCTGCTGTCAGCACTTGTAGACTTCTGACTGTACATCAGAATCAAAGCGGATGTCATTAGCAACAGGAAAGCCAGCATGAAGTTATGTTTTTCTTTTGTGAGTACACGTGTAACCGTGTGTATATGTGCAGTTGTGTGAGGATGCACACACACACACACACACACACACACACACACACACACACACACACACTAAGTTGTTGATGTTGAGTGTCTTCCTAGATTGTTCTCCACCTCAGTGTTTGATCCAAGGTCTCTCACTGAACCTTGAACCAGAATGACTAGCCAGTGAGCTCCAGGGACCTTTCTGTCTGTTCTGCCCTCCCAAGCACTGGAGCTGTAGGCAAGCATGGCCACACCTGGCTTTTTATGTGGGTGCTAGGGAGCAAGTGCTTTACCAACTGAGCCATCTCCCAGCCCCTCAAAGTGAAGGGATTTGGGTCTTATATCTTACTGCTCATACTTGATAGAAAATCTCAAGGGTAAAATTGACTTTTACTTAAGAGAAAAAAGCAGCATCCCTCATGTGAATAGAGGGGATGGAACTTGATGGGGAGCTCACGGAGTAACTATACAGAAGAGGAAACAAGTCCTGTCCATTGACTAGTAGGTAACTCTTGTTCTGCTTGCATTTAGTTCATGCCATGTACCAGAGTGCTCTGGACCCTTGAAATATGCAAAGCAAGTAAAACATCCTTTTTGATGTCCAACATTCTCAATGTTTGGGGGGAAAGTTAGGGATATTGCTGTAAATTCTTCTCTCTCTCTTTTTTCTTCTAATTTCAATATAATCTTAAATGAATAAAAAGTAAAAATCTTTAATTTCTATGAAAACTTTGAGTATGATATAAAAAGCCCCACCCCAGTCATCCGACACTAAGTTGCTGGCCTGTTACTCATCTGTGTTGACTACGTCCTTTATTTTTTTTGTACTCTCACATTGTGACATCTAGGGCCTTGGTTCTGAGAGGGCTGCAGATTTCACACCTAGCTAGTTCTAGCAAGAGCCACTGCCTGACTAGGAAGCTCTCCTTGTTCAAACAACCAGTCTATGACCAACACTCCAACTCTCGCTCTATGGGCCACAGTCCCCTTGCTCTGTCACCCCAAGGCCAGGCAACTGCCTAGGGACAGCTCTACGTCCTTGAGACTGCGTTCCCCTCCCTTTCTAGGCCTGCTGGTCCTGCTGCACGTGTTCTTTCTCATGAAAACCATAGGAGAATCTCTAACCCACAGGGTCCTGCTCCCTCTGCCTCCTGACTTACCTGTGCTTCCCTGTGTGCCCTGCCCATCCCCTCCCATTGCATGGCTCCCTATCTTGGAAACACACAGAATTCCTCTTCCTCGGAACTCCTCTTCCTCTCCTTCCTCCTCCTCTTTCTCTTCCTCCTCCTTCTCTTCCTGAAGCCTCCAACCCTCCTGCCACAGCCTCCCCAGTGCTAGAGATGTGGGCATGTACCACCATACACAACACAACTCTCTCTTTCAATAGCAGTCATCTCCTGGTCTGCTTGTATTATGCATTTCAGTTATGAAAAGGCCTGCACTAAAACGCTATCACCCTTGACTACTGCATATGCGATTCCTATAAAACTACAAGCAACTATAAAACCTGGGAAGTTAGGGTGGGGGCTCAGAGATAGTGTACTCACTCAGCATGCTAGAGGCCTGGGCTCCTGGGACATTAATACCTTTCTCATATCTAAATAACTTCGTGGGTCTTTCAGGCTTTACCAGTCATCCATCCCAACCAATGTCCTTTAAAGCAAAGATCCCATACCCAACATGAGGCATCATGGTGAGTCTAGTATAGTGACTCTGTCCTTCCTTAGTGACATTTTGGGGCATACAAGGCAGTTATTTTGTAGAAAGGACCCTGCCTGATGATTTCTCTCAGGCTTTGTCTCTGGCAAACATCACAGAAGTGCTGTTGTGTCCTGTGTCCTGAGGTGTTCCCGACTGCCTTGCGACACTGAACCCATGATGGAAATGTCTGCCAGGTTCTTTCATTCCTCATTTCTCCTTTATAATTAATAATCATGTTATCAAGTACTAGCCCCTTCCCATTTAAATATCATCATCATTGCTTATTCTCCAACTTATAATTTGTTGCAATGTGTTACTTTAATTATTATTTTATATTAAATTTGGCTGAGCCATGGCAACAGGGTCTCCCCGAGGGTGGCCTTCTGCTGCTGTTCCTGTCCAGTTTTAGATTTCACTTCTGACTGTTTTGACCTTGTCTCGTATTTACTGAGCCCACACCCAAAAATGGTCTCTGCCTGCAGAGCCCTGTGTCCTTTTAGACAGTGATATTTCTTTATTTTTAAAATTATTTTACTGTTTTCTGTGTATGGGTATCATATTCTTGGATCTGAAGGTACAGGTGGTTGTAAACTGCCAAACACGGGTTCTGGGAACTGAACTCAGGTCCTCTGCAAGAGTAGCACACAATCTTAACCACTGAGCCATGTCTTCCCCCCAGTTTTTGTTCTTAGGAGAATATTATGACTTGATTTTAGCTTAGCTTCTTCTTTAAAGACCCTGCTTACAAATAGAATCATAATATGAAATATTGGGATTTCAGAGACTCAGCATGTCAGTTTGGGGAAGATGTACTTCAGTCAAGGTCACCAGAGAGAAGCTACAGCAGGCAAAACCCAACTGAATGAAAACAAAAAATAAAAAGAGGGGAGTCAAAAGGGACCAGGTAACCAAAATGGTAGGATTATATAGGGAAGGAAGGGCAGCCCTGCCCCTGGGCTGGAGGTAGGGGGCAGGGAATGCCATGGCAGCTAAGAGGACCCTGTAGCAGGTAGGGACTGAGAGACTCTGGGAGAACCTGGCAGTCAGGTCTGATTTGATATATTAAATAGGCCTCTCAGCCATTTGTCCCAGGTTTGAAACTTAACACCAATGTACTGTAAATCATAAGACATTAGATTTGAACAAAATAAGTGAGCAAGAAAATACACTTTAAAAAACACTGTTGGGAATTAACAATCACTGGTCATTAATATACATTAATATCAATGGTTTCAATTCACCTATAAAAAGACACAGGCTATAGCTGTTATCATAGAGCCTTTGTCCAGTGACTGATAGAGACAGATGCAGAGATCCACAGCCAGGCACCAGACTGAGCTCCAGGAATCCAACTGATGACAGAGAGGAGAGATACTGCAGGCGAGGGACGTCGAGATGATGATGGGAGGACATGCAGAGATGACAGGCCACACTAGTGAAGCCCATGTACTGTGGACTGGTGGCTGTAGAGCCCCCATGGGAGTGGACTAGGCCCTCTGGATATGGAAGACGGTTGTTTGGCTCGAACTGTTTGGGGGGCACGCAGGCAGGGGGATCGAGATCTATCCCTGGTCTATGGGCAGGCTTCTGGAACCCGGTGCCTGTGGTGTGACACCTTGCACAGCCTTGGTGCAGTGGGAAGGGGCGCGGACCTGCCTAGGCTCAGTGTGCTGGACTCTGCTGACTCCCCATGGGAGACCTCAATTTGGGGGATGTGGGGATGTGAGGTGGCTTGGGAAAGAAGGCTGGGCGTGGGAGGAGGGAGGGGGGGTCTGTGGATAGTATGTGGAGTGAGTAGAAAATTTCTTAATAAAGAAAAAAAAAGATACAAGATGATAAGGAAAAAAAAAAGACACAGGCTAATTAGATGTAAAGCAAAAGCTAACCAGACTGCAACCCACAGCTCTAGGGAGGCTAGCTAGCAAGGAGGACCCTAGGAGGGACACATGGATTGTCCAGCGAAGGAGAAATAGATGATATCTCCAGGAGCAAACTGGGTGTGGGGGTGGTAATGGAAGACAAGGGATGGGGAATGAGAACATAAGGGAACGGGAGGTTTGAGCTAGAACAGGGACAGAGTGGGAGAGCAAGGAAAGAGGTACTCTGATTAATGAAGAAATCATGGGAATAGAGAGAAACAGAGTGCTAGGGAAGTTCCCAGGAATCCACAAGGATTACCCCACCTTAGACTACTAGCAATAGTCGAGAGGGTGCCTGAATTGGCCTACTCCAGTGATAAAATGGGTGAATACCCTGTCATCATAGAGCCCTCATCCAGTTACTGATGGAAGCAGATGCAGAGATCCATGGCTGGGTGCCAGGCCAAGATCCAGGAGTCCAATCAATGAGAGCGAGGAGGGATTCTATGAGCAAGGGACATCAAGATCATAATGGGGAAATGTGCAGAGATGGCCAGGCCAAACTAGTGGAAATGCATGAACTGTGGACTAATAGCAGTGGAACCCCCATGGTACTGGACTAGGCCCTCTGGATAGGCCAGGCAATTGTTTAGCTTGAACTGTTTAGGGGGTGCCCAGGCAGTGAGATCAGGATCCATCCCTGGTGCATGAACTGGCTTTTTGGAGCCCATTGCCTATGGTGGGACACCTTACACAGCCTTGGTGCAAGGGGAGGGGCTTGGACCTGCCTCAAGTGAATGTACCAAGCTCTGCTGACTCCCCATGGGAGACCTTGCCTTGGAAGAGACAGGAATGGGAGATGGGTTGGGGGGGGGGAAGGATGGGGGGTTGGGGAAGGAGGAGAGGGGAATCTGTGATTGGTATGTAAAATGAATAGAAAAGTTAATAAAATAAAAGAGAGATTAAAAAAAAACACTGTTGTATTTCCCACCCATCAGCCTAAGGCCCTTTACATTTGTACAATTGTTACATCTGCCTTCAGTTCATGCATTTCTTCTTTTCTATATTTACAGTGTTGTTATCTTGAGCAATGTCCTTTCAGAATAATTCATTTCACTATATTAATGCATTCATGGTGCCCTGATGGCGAGTGCAAGCTAAACCAGCACATTTGTGAGGTCTCCTCACTCAGAAATCCCTTGTTTCCCAGCATTCAGTTCAATGTCTGACTGAAAGTTTCTCTTTATTTTTGATTACTTAAACTGAAGTGGGCAGGAAACACGTTTATTTTGGTTTATTTCTGTCTCTCTTAAAAAAAAAAGAAAAGAAATGTTCATTAGACTGAAACTTGTGACCAGCCTCAACATCAACCAGAGAGTTCTATTTAGAAGGGAAAATTCGTGTGCTGTTTTGTTTTGTTTAAGCTCAGGAGTGTTTTTAGTTTCGTTGCATTGTTTTTGGTCCTGTCTGTCTTGTTTGATGGTTGGCTTGTTTTTATACCAGTTCTTACTCTGTTGCCTAGGCTAGCCTCAAACTGCTAGGCTGGAGCAATTCCTTACCTCAGCCTCCTAAATAGCTGACACTACAGTTGCGTACAGCCATTGCAGACAGGAACATTCATCTTACCTTGAATTTAAAAGTCAGTTTACTAGTCAGCCAGGTAGTCCATCTATTTTCTCTCTAAGCCTCCTCTTTTCTATGACACAATGCTTGAAAAACTGCAGAGAGTTATTCCTGTCCTTTGGGTTTCAGTATTCTAAAAAGTCAGCATTTGGGGTAGAGAAAATTATGTAAAGCTAGCTGAAGAGGTGAATTTAGGGGAGGACAGCCTACACTCATTTGAATCCTGAGCTCCTAAAAACAAACGTGTTATTTGTTCCCCTCTCTTACATTGAGTTTCTGTTCAGGATAGATTCCTAACAGCTTCTATGGGTCAACCCCCAAGCTGTGGGTGAGAGTATGCTACGGAAAAGTTAAGCCAGAGGCTGGAGGCTGGAGGGTGGAGGCTGGCCTTTACCACCTGCCCCCCTGGGGGCATCCCAGCAAATTCAGTCTCCCTGAGATTCAATTTCCATGGCTAAAAGTAGGGATCATTTTCACATATCAGAGAGCCAAACACACAGCAATGATGAACTCTAGCTCCTGTTGACAGGATTAAGTCATGAAGGTGCATATCTGTAATCCAGCACACAAGAGGCTGAGGAAGAATGGAAAATCTGAGATTGGCCTAGGGCTACAAGTAAATTCCAGGCCAGTATCAGCCACACAGTCTTCGAAGTGCTTGTGTTGAAAGCAGGGACACCTGAGTTCCCTCCCTGCCTCGAATGTAAGAGGAAAAGCCAGGGACAGTGCTGCCTGCCCCAGTCCCAGTGCTGGGGAGAGAGGTGACTCACTCCCTGGGGCTGACTGGCCTCCAGCCTAGGCTACTTGGTGAGCTCCAGGCCAATAAGAGACTTTGTCCCCATCCTACTCCACCCAAAAGAAGGTGAACTGCATGTTGTTCATGTGAGATTGTCTTGTGATTTACACACACACACACACACACACACACACACACACACACACACACACTACTCAATTTTTAAAATGCAGAGAAACTATGTCTTAGCTTTTTTAAAGCCATTAATACCCTTACAGAGGCCCTGTCCTCATGACTTCATCCAACCTTAAGTATCTACTAAATGCCCATTCTCCAAATACTATCAGCATACAAATTTAAAAAAACAAACAAACATGCAAACTATAGGAAACTAGAATCAATTACTGCAGATGAAACATCTCATTGACCCCTATAGTGACACAGTAGATCACACAGGCCATCAATGTTTCATTTTACTTTACTTTTCACACTAAACTGAGATCTGGCCATGACACATAACTCTTGGACCTGGAGATGTATTTCCTGTTCATCCTTTGCCTGTCACTAAAGGAGGAATCATCCTGAGTAGACAGCATCCCCCTGAAATGGCTGACTCACACTATCCCACACCAACAAAAGGACACTGCCTTTTCCCTACCACAAACTCATCACTTCTGTTCATGGTTGTCTATTTGCTTAATGCTTTCATGCACGTATGTGTTGTACGTAGAGAATAACCTGCGTCATATCCCCATGTCTGTGTGTAGAAAATATTATTCCCTGCGGTCTGAAAACACTCAAGCTTAGATTCTGAATTAGATACAGTAGAAATGGATTGAAGGATTGGAGTCAGAAAAGGCTCATTTCCTTACCAAACAAGGAATCCTTGTAAATCCCCATTCTTTTCTTCTTCCCCTTCTACTTTCTCCATGAGAATTTCCCATGAATCAAGTTATACCAAGCCATTTGTGTTCTGTCTAATTAAATCACCAAGTCACTTCTACAAAATCTTATTCCCATTTAAAATTATATAGCTTAATAATAGATTATGTGTGTAACATGAGTAAGTTGGGGTCCATATATTAATGATAAAAACAATATTTTTAAAATATACTCAAGTTTCACTGAGTTCATCACTTCCCAAGCTTTTAAGAGATACAGTAGATGCAAGGCACAGTGGCACAAACATTTAATCCCAGCACTAGAAAGGCAAAGGCAGGTAGATCTCTGAGTTCAAGGCTAGCTCGGTCTACACAGAAAGTTTCAGGCCATCAAAGGCAATGGAATGAGACCCTATATCCAAAACAACAGAAGAGATGGATAGAAATTTGAGTCTATGCTTTCCTTAGTAGCAACTCCCATGTCTAAAGGAGCCAGGTTCCTGTCCTCCGATAATCAGATTTGTCCCTAAGGCCAACCAACCATCAAATCACCAGAAGTATTGTGGCTGAGGTGATTCCTCAGAGTATTTTCTATGGATTCTCCTCCCTTCCTGCCCTACTAGATGGGGGTCAGCAACTCCCCTGTTGTCAATGATGTCTCAACTTTTGTCCTTGATCTGAAGGTTCTGCCTAATCCAGCTTCCCTGGTCCTGTGTCTTTACCATCCAATGTCATCATAACTCTTCTCATAGCCAGTTCATCTTCCATAACATTTTCCCCAGAATATTACCCATGCACACAAGTATCTGCATTTACATAAATTAACATATGTCTTAACAACCCAGTATATCCCTGCATACATATTCCTCCATAAACATACACAAGCTTGCAGTGTTTACTTATAGCTCACTTGCACGTATACATTCTTACCTTAAAAACACCCTTGAATACCTACATATCTTTCCCACACAAATACACTACACTCACACATCTGTGTGCATGTGTAGTCCTATACACACTCTTCCCTACATACACATACTGCTACATACATAGCCATATGCACACACATATATTTGTACACATATGCCCTGAGCGCGCGCGCGCGCGCAAACACACACACACACACACACACACACACACACACACACACACAGAAAACTAGGTCAAAATATGCATACGGATGAAACATATAGGAATAAGGCTAAATTTTTATAACTATCAATTTCAGTGACAGGACTGAAGGACGTCTTCTTTCTTTACAAAATTATTCACTTGACTAACAATGTGGCTCAGTGGCTTGGTGCTGTCCCTCCCACCTGTAACTCCAGCACTTGGGAAGCTGAGGCAGGTGGCTGACTCTAAGTTTGAGCTTTGGGTACGTAGTGAATTCCAAGCCAGTTTGAACTACAGAATATGACCTTGCCTTAAAAACAAAACCAAAAAACAACAACAATGTGCCTTTGTGATCAGCGTCTACTGAGAGTAGAGCCTGAGGTCCTCTGAGGCCGTGGAATCAGGGAGTGTCCCTGCACAGCAGACATTTGAGGCTCCTGAAAGAGCTGCCATCTTAAGAAGAGGAAGATGGCTCCTCCTCCTCTGTTCTTCTTCATTTAGTTTCATTTCTCAAAGGATTGCAGAATTGAATGCATTAACTTTTGTTTTACATCTTCACAGTGAGAAAATACTGTGGTCCCTTTTTATGATTATATGAGTATTATTATTCAATTTATGTTTGTGATGATTATTATTCAATTACTGGATATATTTTTAAATATATCCCTGGTTTTCCTCGGTACTTGGGGTGGACCCCAGAGCTTAGTGATTGGTAGGCAAGCACTCTGCCACTGAGCCCCACACCCACCCACAGCACGTGCTTCTGCTCTGGGAAAAGGGCTGGAAGGCTTGTACTTGAGCAAGTGCTGTCCCAGCTTTGGAGACCATGGTAAAATGCAGAGGTTGGTCAAAGGACAACTTCTCCACACCATCTATTATTCTCACCTTCAGAAGGGGAAATGAAGGACCTCGGGGGGCTTTGGAGACGGTTTGGCTTGAAGCTTCTGTGTCTTTTGTTATCATCATCAATATGTCTAAAGTTTCTTTCTCTTCAAAAAGAGTTGCATCAGAAGCTTTTAGATTAGGACAAATATAGCTTGTTATCATCGAATCTATGTGTTTAATATTTATGAGGGAGAAGAATGATGTACAATAAACCCATTTCCGATGTGTCAAACTGTATCGTGAGTCATGGGTCTGCCTAACCAGATAATATAACAGGACATCCTGTAGTCACTGTGCCGTTTTTCCAAGCACTTCAACTTCTTTGTTTCTTTTCTGGCTCTGCTGCATAAAATACAAAGGCAACTGAACTTCAACCAAATGCACATTGTATTAGAGCTTCAATTTCACATCACAATAACTTTAAAATGCTTTTGGATAACCACTCTCTCTGATAACATGTCCCCTTTGGGGGGGTTGTTTTGTTTTGCTTTGTTTTGTTTTTGTGGTTGTTTGTTGCAGGACTGAAGCCCGAGCCTCGCACATGCAGGGTCTGAGGCGCACTAGCAGCTCCTGCTTCTTGTTTTAAAGTGCACCCCTCCCCTATTGACTTTCATTCATTCTCTCCTCACACTCCCAGCCTCCCCTATTGACTTTCATTCATTCATTCTCTCCTCACACTCCCACCCTCCCCTATTGACTTTCATTCATTCTCTCCTCACACTCCCACCCTCCCCTATTAACTTTCATTCATTCTCTCCTCACACTCCCACCCTCCCCTATTGACTTTCATTCATTCTCTCCTCACACTCCCACCCTCCCCTATTGACTTTCATTCATTCTCTCCTCACACTCCCACCCTCCCCTATTGACTTTCATTCATTCTCTCCTCACACTCCCACCCTCCCCTATTGATTTTCATTCATTCATTCTCTCCTCACACTCCCACCCTCCCCTATTGACTTTCATTCATTCATTCTCTCCTCACACTCACACTCTTGACATATGTTTGGTTCCTGACTCTTAATTTTTATTGTTTTGTTTTGCAGTTGTTTGATTTGCTCTTGAGATGGGGCCTTGCTGTGTAACCCTAACTGGCCTGGAACTTGTGGTATTCCTCCCATGTTATAGGAGTGTGCCACCATCCTCAGCTCCAGTTTTACTCTTAATGGGAATTTAAGCTTCCCTAAAAGAGGAAGTGGTAGATAATTTTGCTTTGTGACATAACTGTTCATTCAGAACTCTCACATCTTCTGGGAAATATCTTGTGTTCCTCCCATTAGAGTGGTAATAGAATCATCAGCCGCTGGACAGCAGGCTCCAGGCTCCAGAAATGCTGGTCAAGTATGACAGACTGGGAAAAAGCAAGCTAAAAAGAATAGAAAGGATGAAAAAAATCACAAAACAATTATTATTTATGTTTTGCTTAAAGATTGTAGTTTCTTACCTGTTACAAGTTGCTATTCAAATGCTGAGGCAGGAGATCACAGAAGTTTGAGGCCAGCCTGGCCACATGGTCTGTATTCCATCATGGAAACCCTGATTTCTAATTTAACTAATCGGTTAATTTAACAACTAATTTAACAACATCGGTTTGAGACCTTTTATTGATTGCTTCAGTTGCCTTACAATGAGATGAACCATTAATAAACATTACCAAATTAGGCCACATGTGTCCTTCATGAATATTCTCAAATTCATTTTATTTTGTATTTATTTCGCTCGGTAGCTAGTAGTGGTAGAAGCCAGAATCTCACACTTGTGAGTTCTCTCACTGAATTATACTCCCCTCAAACTTCATGCCAGAAACTTACAATCACCATGGTAGCATTAAGTCATAGCTACTAAGTTTACACAAAGGTAGGACATAATCTAGTAGTTTTCCGTTACTTACTGTATGATCTTGGGCAAGTCAGCTTGGGATGCACAGTGAGCTAAGTTTGAAGCCACCTAGGATGCACAGTAAGACCCTGT
This sequence comes from Peromyscus maniculatus bairdii, assembly GCF_049852395.1. Classification (NCBI taxonomy): domain Eukaryota; kingdom Metazoa; phylum Chordata; class Mammalia; order Rodentia; family Cricetidae; genus Peromyscus; species Peromyscus maniculatus. The sequence goes on along the minus strand of NC_134853.1, from coordinate 37,718,490 downwards.
CTCAAAAACAAAGGCTAAGCAGTAAGTATGTAGGTAAATGGGAGAACAGGTGCCCTGCCTGCAAATGTCCTTGTTCAGTCCCCAGCACCAAAACAGAACAAAAGATTACATGAAGTGCCAGGTCCACTGCTGGCCTGCCATGTCCTTTATGATCTCCTGGCTCTCTGGTTCTCTGGCTGTGTCATTAAAGAGAAAAATAGCAATGAAAATTGTGGTGCCCCACAGAGGCTTCCTAGTGAGACCTTACTCAGGGTCAGAGAATCTGGGCTAGTTTTACCCAGCAGGGCTGCATAATGGAATGATTTGGCCACAGGTGTTTGGAAGGGTCTACACTTGGCTGTATGGTGTGCCTTGATCTTGCAAGGGGGAGGTCTTTTGCCTCTTCCCTTAGCATATTATAAAAAGCCCTTTTTTCTTCCTTTTCTTTTTTTTTTTTTTTTTTTTTTAGTTTTTCGAGACAGGGTTTCTCTGTGTAGCTTTGCGCCTTTCCTGGAACTCACTCTGTAGACCAGGCTGGCCTCGAACTCACAGAGATCCGCCTGCCTCTGCCTCCCGAGTGCTGGGATTAAAGGCGTGCACCACCACCGCCCAGCTTAAAAAGCCCTTTTGAATAAACCTCTGGGTGACTGGGTATTGACCCAGGGCCTTCCTGAAGCTATCCTGTCTCTCTCTTTCTATCTTTCTATCTATCATTTCCTCATTCCTCTCTCCTCCACTCCACAACCCTTCAAAAGGCGGGAGCTGGAGGCCCACAGAAAATGATCTGATTTTTATTGAGGAGAAAAAAAATAAGTAGTATTATTACTGACTACAGATGACTTAGGCCTGAAAGAAGAGTGATGGCATTCACCTAACAGGGTCACAGTTTTACACAATTGAAGCTTTTATCAAAAGCAAGTGACATCTAGAAATTTTGTATGTGATAGACGCAGAACAACATATAAGAATGGGCCACAACAGTGGGGATTTCCCTTGCATTTATCCTGGTTTTATAGTTAGTTTGCTAATTGAGGTCCTTGTGTAACAGTGCAAGGCAAGCATTCAAGGCATATAAATTATAGGGAGAGTAGGAAAGAGAGTCTAGAATGAGAAAGCTTGTGCTTTGCTGGACGTGTGGAGGGTGTAAATCCTACCACTTCACAGGTTCAACATGCACATTTTAGCCAATTCCAGTGGCCCTCTCTCGGGTGTTCCAATTTCTAAGTACTATTTCCAGATTCATAGCACACACATACTGCATTAGCCAACTTTCTGTCATCCAGGAAAAAATACCTTATAAAAGTCGATTCAAAATGAAGAAAGATTGAATTTGGCTTGTGGCTTCTGAGGCTTCAGTCTGTGGTTGGCTGCACTGTTTTGGGCGATGGCAAGGCAGGCAAGGCATGGTGGCAGCAAGCACATGCAGAGGAAAGCTGCTCACCTCACGGTGTCCAGGAAGCAAAGAGGAGGAAGGCAGGGCCCCAAATTCGCTTCACGCACATGCTGCCAAACACCTGTCCTCCTTCCACAGGGCGGGCGTCACCTTCTGTATTAGTTGTCTTGTTGCTGCGACAGAATACCTGGCAGCTGGTCACATGACCTCCACTGTCAAGAAACAGCAATGAATACCTATGCTCAGGTCACTTTCCCATCTATTCAGTCCTAGGCTCAGCCCATGAATGGTACAGGCCGCACTTAGGATAGTCCTTTCCATCTCCACAAACCTAATCCAGATAATTCCTCACAGACATGCCCAGAGTTTGGTCCATGAAGATTCTGAATCTCTTCATCAAGTTGATAGTCAAGAGGACCATCACACCTTCCGAAGTTTTCACGACTTTCCAACATTGAGGCAAACTGGTAACTAAGCATTTAGCAGATGGGTTGTGGGACACACTGACTACTCCAGCCATTATATGTATGATATACAGGCCAGATATATCTACATAGTTGTATTTAAATATACGGTGATGGCCTATTCATTGTAAAAAATTGCCTAAATATTTGAAAACTTCTCCTTAACTCTGTCTTTAGTGAAAGCATTTGATTACTAGTTTATTTAATTAATTCTCAATCTTTTTTTTTTTTTTCATTCCTGGAGATGGAACATGGGGCTTTATGCACAAGAGGCAAACACCCCTTCATGGAACTATACCCCAGCCCTCAGTTTTATTAAGGCAAGACCTCACTAGGTTGAGCAAGCTAGCCTTTACTTTGTGATCCTCCTGCCACTGCTCCTGAGTGCCAGGACGGCAGCTGTGCTCCTTAAACTTGGATCTAGGTTGCAAGGTATTATTTTTTTAGGTAAAATGCTTTGAACTGGTAGTAAAAGACTTCAGGATCCTTAGATCTAGATGCTATCACAGATGCCACTGGACCAACCCCTGCTTTACAAAATGCACAGACCAGCATTTCACAGCTGAGAAACCATAAAATTAAAATGGGCACAGAGACCTTGGAATTTCTATATACGTTCATTCCCTTCAAGAAAGGTGATTTGTGTGGCCAAAAGATACCCCTAAAATTTAGGCTTTATTTATTCATAAAAATAAAATATTTTTTATAGATATAATTGTCAGTACATGGAGCAGTTTATTTATCTAACAGATATTCACTGGGAACCTTAGGGGCCACTCACTGTGCTGGGCATGGGCAGGCAAAGATGTATCAACTATGAGAGGCATAGGATCCTCCGGGATGTGCCTTGTAGCACCAGCCTGGAACAGGGCCACCTGAATCTGCATCTGAGGTCTATATGGGCTGTACCATCACTGATGGTGGCTGAGGTCACTAGGAAGCAGAGGACCTGCACGGATTCCTGGTGCCCCACTCATCAGTGATGTGATCTTGAGCAGGCCTCCATTTTGTGTGTAACAGGAGAGTTCCTTGGCATAACTGACATGATAATGAAAAGCCACTTAGCAAAACTACCTTCTAACTATTTATGTTTGTGCTCATAGATCTGTGTTGCTCTCAGCCTTGATCAGAGAGGCTTCTTTTTGTGTGGACACCAGTTAATGCTGAGACTCATAACTGGTCAGTGTTGAAAACAAGTGACAATGAATCTTCAACCTTAAATAAAACATCTGTATCAACATTCCTCCCACCCCCACCCCATACCAGGCTTAGGAAATATCACAGGAGAGGGAATGGAAAGAATGTAAGGGCTGGAAGATGGGGAGGAGAGCTGTAAAATTCTGACCTAGGGACATGACACAGTCCTTGCACTCATGAGATCACAGTAGCCGTAGGCATCTACAGAAGCACTATATAAGATCGAGTCAGTCAACATTCCAGCATTTCCAGCATAAGGGAGTGGTTCACAAGCCCCAGCCCCTAACTGAGATGCCATTGGCAGTTGACCTTGATGGTTACTGGGAGAGGGAGGGTCGTTTTTCTTTGGAAGTGTGACTCCATATTCTAGTGGATGGCCCAACACCTATGCACATATTGGTTCTGGATTGGACTCAGTGGGTTATCAAAACCAAAAATTAAAAAGGGACATGAAATTGGGAGGTGGACGTGTTAGGGAGCTCTGAGGGGAGTAAGAGGGGGATGTGGATATCATCAAAATATATCGTGTACATGTATGAAATTCTCAAATAATAATAAAATAATGGTAGCCAAATTCCCCACATAGTAAAGGAAGGCCCTATAGCTGTGCCCTCTCCTTCTAGAAAGGAACTGAGCCAGTGAATACCTCCAGGCTGTAATCCTAGGATCAAAAATCCTGAAGCCTCCATTTAGATTTAGGCATTTTGTAGATTAATATTTCATTCAGTAGATTTTATGAAAAGCAGATTATCCTTCATATTGTAGGTGGGTCTTATTCAGTCAGTTAAAGACTGTTGAAGGAGCTGAGCCTGAGGTTCTATGAAAAAAAGTAAATTCTGTCAATAGAATGCCCTTGGATTTGAGCTGTAATAATGACACATCCCTAGATTTCCAGTAAGCTGGGTGCCTTGCAGATAGTATATGTTTCAGTTTCTATAATCCCAGGTGTCAATTCCTTGGAATAAGTGTTTCCTCTCTCTCTCTCTCTCTCTCTCTCTCTCTCTCTCTCTCTCTCTCTCTCTCACACACACACACACACACACACACACACACACACAGACACACACACACACACACACACACACACACACACATACACTCTTGATTCTGCTTCTCTGGACAAATTTGAATACTACAGGGTATACTTTTCCAGGTCAGGGAACAGTCTGCATTTTATTCACTTTTCAGTGCTCATTACTCAATTTACATATACTAAACTCTAATTGTTGTCTCAAAAATGGTAATAGAACTATTAGGACTGATCCTAAGAACATCTGTAGAACCCGTTCTTCAGGAATCAGAGGGCTAACATGTGCTCTGTGGGAGCAATCACCGATGGAGGTGCTCCTTGTGACCAGACAGGGAAACCTTGGTATAAAGGCTTCAGAGGGGTATGCAGAAAGGAGATGAGGCACAGGATGGCACAGTGGAGAGGCTACAGTATGGTTAGCTAAACCTTGAGTCAAAGTTTGATTCTATCACTCACTACTTGTACAACCTTGGAAACTTTTCTTAAGTTCTTGTACTCAATTTTAGTGACTATAAGATGGCATCTTAAGAAAGAGTTTTTAAAATTTGACTAAATGTAGAGATCTGACTTGCACAGCTCCTGAAGCAGATCAGGGACTAGATCACCATTAGGGTTCCCCCATGAGCCAGGCATAGTGGCACATGCCTTTATTCCCAGAACTCAGGAGTCAGAAGCAGGTGAGTCTGAGAATTGGAGGCCAACCTGGTCTACATAGAGAATTACAGGATGACATAGGGAGACCCTGTCTCAAAATAACAACAACATAGGTTTCCCCCATGAACCAAAGCAGAGCATCACTTCTTGGAATTTCAACATTGTAGTCATATCCTCTTATATGCCCAATAACTTAACAAAATTACATCAAATACATCCTGCTTATGTGCACTGAGTTTAAAGCTTAGGTTAGAGCAGGGCAGTGGTGGCGCACGCCTTTAATCCCAGCACTCGGGAGGCAGAGGCAGGCAGATCTCTGTGAGTTTGAGGCCAGCCTGGGCTACCAAGTGAGCTCCAGGAAAGGCGCAAAGCTACACAGAGAAACCCTGTCTCGAAAAACCAAAAAAAAAAAAAAAAAAAAAAGCTTAGGTTAGCAAATGAAGGCAGTCTGAATCCCTCTTCACTGTGTGGTACATGCAGGTGAATAACAGGATTAGAATAAGGGTCTAAAGGGATTGTTGTTGACAAGAAGTAAAGGCAACTTACCACAGGATTTCAAAGAACAAAGAAATGTGATGCATTTGGAAATCTTTCTTTTATAATGTGGCATTTAAACTGGTCCTTGAAGAGAGGGTAAGACTTGGACACATGAAGACAGAGGGCAAGGGAGACATGTGAATGAAAGCAAAGATGTGAAAATGTGTGTCAATTCGGCAAGTCCCACAAAAACACCCTTCAGATCTTACACGCTCTGAGTATTAACTTGACACATTGCTCTCCTCTGTCTTCACTCATATTGCAACACCACCACTCTGTTGCTTACCTCTCCTGCTGCTACATTGAGGAAAGACTTATTTGGCTCATAGGATTTTGGCTCGAAGGTATACAATTCATCATAGTCTGGAAGGCTTGGGACAGGATGCTCCATGACAGTGGAAGCATATGGAGGCTACTCGCTCACACCTCAGGGAACCAGGAAACAGAGCTTGGCAATTAATCTCAAGGCCGGCCCTAATGACTCACTTCCTTCACCTAGCTGCCACCTCTTAAAGTTCCACAACCTCCCCAAATAGTACCACTACCACCCCCTGGAGACTAGGTATTCAAATATATCGACCTATTGGGATATTTTACATGCAAACCATAACCTGCTTCTAGCCCCCATAGGCTCAAGACCATCTCATAATGCAAAATGCGTTCAGTCCAATTTCAAAACTCTCCATAGTCTTACAGTTCCAACACTGCTTGAAAGTTCAAAGTCACTCCAAGACTCAAGACAAACTCCTAGCTGTGAGTCCGTTTTAAAAAACTGTTATATATTTTCAATGTATATTAGAGGGGGGAGTCAGAACATAACAAGGAAAGATAAGCAAGACCAAAACCTTGTAGGGCAAGCACAAACCCCTGCAACCCCTTGTCTGGCATCTTAGCTCATGGTGGAATCATCTGGCTTCTAATACCTTGGGAAGATCCATTCCTCCAGCACTGGGGCCTGAATCACATATGCCCCCCCCCCCCCCCCCCCCCCCGTGATGGCTAATCTTGGTTGTCCACTGGAATCAACTAAACCAGAAGTTGCTGAGCATGCTTGCAAAGGATTTGCCTGATCAGATTATCTGAGGCAGGAAGACCCACCCTAAGTGTGAGTCATACCTTTTAGGAGCAGCCCACATAAAAGGACATGGGAAAAAGATGCTTTTGGTATTCTGTTTCTGGCTCTCACTGTCATCCTGTCGTTGAGGCATTCCTTTGCCTGCATTTCAGAACTAACTTCTTGGAGATTCTAACATAGATTGAAGATCATCAGCTGTCCAGGAATCTTCTAGGACTCCATTGCCAGACTGAGACTGCTGACATCCAGCCTCATGGTCTGAACAACTACCAATTCTTGAGCTTTCGGTCATAAGACAGTCCTTGTTGGACTTCACTGGACACAGTGTGTGATCGGGCTAGCAAGTCCCCTTTTAATATAGACATACATCCATTTTATCACTTTTGTTCCCTTTGAGAACCTGAACTAATACATCTCCCTTATGCTAGCTCTATTTGGAGCTCGTGGCTCCCTTCAGTGGTTAGCCCAGTTTCTCCATTGTAACCTAGGCATCACTTTCAGAGCTCCATGCACAACCCATTCAGAAGCTCTATGCAACTTATACAGCCACGTTACACTCTTCTTGGCTCCAGGAACCTTGGTGCAAAGCTCTATGACTCCTTTACACATGCATCTGGGTGCTTCAGTGTCAGCATCAGAAGAATAGCATGCTGACTAGCTCTCTGGGACCACAGCTAGAGTGACTTCTATGTATTGGATCCGGCATCTTTCCTAGGCAGCTGCTTTCCAGAAGAGTACACTGAAGACTGGATGCTTTCAGACCTTCTACTTGTAAATGAATTTGCATTGTTATAGTCTGGAGCCTTTAGTGGATAGGGTCTCACCCTCATTGCACCTTCCCTAAAGTCCAACACTCTTCTTCAATAATGCCATTCTCTTGAACAATCACAGAAACTTTCTTGACACTAACTCTGTTCTTAAATTTAACTGGGTTCAAATTCCTTTCTTCACAAAACTCCATATTTTTCATATCACTATGTCACTATAAACCTGGGTAAACGTACCCAGTAATACCATGCCCTAGCTGAACATTGTGAGTCATGAAATTTCCTCTGCCAAAGGAAGTAGGATAGAGAGGCAGAGACAATTATGAGGCCATGAGTAGGAAAGAGCCTCTTGCCAGCTGAGGATCAAAACTTCCAGCACAGGGACAGTGAGATGTCTCAACAGGGAAAGGCACCCATCACAAAGCCTGATAACCTGATTTCAACCCCTGTGCCAGCATGGTGAAGGAGAGTGGAAGGGGCACCTGCAGGAGTGGTGACTTCCACAGGCACACACACACACACACACACACACACACACACACACACACACACTTGCACATCCACAGAAATAAATAAGTGTAAAAAATAATTTCAAAATAATTAACCTTTTCTGTGAAGGTTGTACTGGATAGATTTATGTCAATGTGATATAAACTATAGTCATCAGAGAGAAGAACACGACAATTGAGATAAGACTGGGCAGTGTACCGGCCTGCAGAACATTTTCTTAATTAGTAATTAATGGGGAGGGTTCAGCCCACTGTGTGTGGTGCCATCCCTGGACTGGTGGTCCTGGGTTCTATAAGAAAGCAGGTTGAGCAAGCCCTGCAAAGCAAGCCTGTAAGCAGCACCCATCCATGGCCTCTACATCAGCTCCTGCCTCCAGGTTCCTGCCCTGTTTGAGTTCCTGTCCTGATCTCCTTCAATGATGGACTAATTTGTGAAAGTATAAGCCAAATAAACCCTTTTCTCCACAACTTGCTTTTGGTCATAGTATTTTATTTATAGCAATAAAAACCCTAACTTAAGACAATTGTTGACATCAAAGCTATACTCCTTTTATATAGAGAATGTTAACAATGAACCATACTTAAGGCCTACGCTTATGTGGTCTTCAAGTATGGCCTAAATCCTTTCCGAGATATTTTCTGGGAGTCCCACAAACAAGACCAAACTTTCTGTTTACAATAAAATCATTTTGGGAGCTGGAGAGATGACACAATGGTTAAGAATATTGACTGCCCTTCCAGGGGGTTCAGGTTCAATCCCCAGCACTCCCAGGGAAGCTCACAATCCTGTGTAACTCACCGCAGGAGATGTGATGCCCTCTTCTGACCTCCAAGCACACTGCAGACACACGGTGCACAGACATACATGCAAACGAAGTACTCATACACACAATATAATACAATATCAATTTTTAAAACTTTTAGACCTAAATTTCCTCTGCAACCCTTGCAACCTAAGGCTTTACCTAGCTAGCTTTAATCCTATCCAATTCACAGGAACTGCCCTATTATGTCATTTAGGTTCCTTAGCAACCCTTAGAGATATAACTTCAAAAGCCAAGGAAAAGTATATACAGCTACTGTGAATATGCTTCGTTGAGACTCTGAGAAGCCCACACCCTTGGTGTCAGGTACATCTTTCTTCCAGAGTGCCTCTTTCTCTTGATCTTCATGCTTAAAGTCTATGTTAAAAGCTCTGTTTCATACTGCCTTACATTGAAATTCTTTACTGCGATGAAGCCCAGACTCTGACTTTACCTGCATGGAGGTCCCTAAGAGCTGAAGGGAATTTCTTCAGCTGTGAGCATGGAGCAGTGTCCCTGTCCCGCCACCACTGACACCAAATGAGCCCATTACTTTTGAATTCAGCCTCACTCAAGTTTGCAGAACATGGGCAGAAAGCAGCCAGATTGTTTACCAGAGTATAGCATGAATGATGTCTAGTTCAGTGTGTCCTTGATCTCCTCAGAAAGACTGTCCTTATGATTTACATTTCTGTTGATGTTATAATCCTCCTCACTGCCACCAGGAAGCCCTGTTAAAGCTCTTCTTACATCATTCTAGAGTTATACTGGTCTGTGTGTCCAAATTCTCCCACATTGCTCCTACAAACCACACAGTCGGTTTCACCAGAGCAGCAGCCCTCATTCTGGAGGCCTATTTTCTAGTAGTTCCTTGTGGTGGTAATCTAATTGTATTGAAATATTATTTTGATTTGTACTGAAATATTAATTTGATTGTATGTTAATAAATAAAGTTGTCTGGGGGTCAGAGCTATTAGAGCCATAGCAAGAGTGTGGAAGTGGTGGCACACGCCTTTAATCCCATAAGATCTCTGTGTGTTCAGGGATACAGCCAGCATTGGAGACATATGCCTTTAAGAACTAGGGGGCTGTACATTCAGACAGTGACGAGGCAGTCATGTGTTTGGGTTTACAACCAATGAGAAGGCAGAACAACATACTTTAAAAATACGAACCGACAGGAGGTAGGTCTCTTTTCGCGAAGCTGGGACAGCAGGAGGAAGGGTGAGATTTTAGCTCTGAGCTCTGACCTCTCGGCTTTCTCTTTTACATTGTTTCTGTGTTTCTTATTTAATAAGACGGTTGGTTACATCTACATCTGGCGCCCAACGTGACAAGAATCCATTAAAAACTGCTTGGCTTGGCGGCAGGTCCGCTTTCCCGCAAGGGCGGCAGGCGGCCCGCGGCGGCGGCGGCGGCAGCGGCGGCACACGGCGGCCGGCGGCGATCGGCTTCTTAGTCCGAGCTGCTGGCGTCCTAGTCCGGGTAGCAACTTCTAGCCCGGGCCTAGGTCTGTGAGCAGCTTGCCTAAAGCCGGTGCTACAAACAACTCAGACCTGCCCTGCCAAACAGATCAAAGATCAAACAGAACTCTAAAGGATATGCTAAATAAACAGAAATGGGTAACAAAAACCCCCAGAAATAGACTGCATAATGCTCTTCTAACTTTGAATTTTCTGAATGCCAATGAGAAAGGAACAACAGCTGCAGAGAGACATTGGATAATAGAAAAAACTACAGAATTAAATCAGCCTATATACTTTAAGGATGTGCTGACCTCAGAATGGAAACCAGGGTATGTATTACATTGGGGACGTGGTTTTGCTTTTGTTTCTACAGGAGAAGATAAGCTGTGGGTACCATCAAAATTGATAAAGGTTCGATTTGAACAAGAGAGACCTCTTAATTAGAGGAGGTGATAGTTCATCAACCAGCATGAACATCCAATTTAATCTAACTTGTATCAATAAAACATGCCTTTTCATTTCATCAGATAATAACTTGCCAAAAAGGAACATCCCCAAAATTAGTCTTGGGGAAAGGTTTTTGTTTTTGTCTTTTAGGAGAATGAAGGTTAAGGAATCTGAAGAACACTGGACAAATGAGACAACTGAAGAAAAGGGACAAATCATCTATCCCAAGAAACAGAGTGAAACGGTGTATGGGTATATATTATCTAAAAAATTTTATGTCTTCCTAAATGTTTGTTTCTGCTTTTCTCTAAAGATTTAACACTCTTGGTTTTCTAATAGTCCCAGTTCAATTAAAATTTAAAGCTGACTTTGGAGTTGGAGAATGGCTCTCTCCTTCTTTAAACTCAAGCATGTTGTTAAAAGGAAAATGCAAACTCCCTGTATCATGCCAGAATAAGAGCCATCTTCTGCTATGGTACAGGACAAAAGCAAAATTAATTAAGGGACTATTCTATTACTAATCTCAACTCTTTGATTCTATTCTGATTCTTTAAACTTTTCTTAAAGTATAAATTTTATATCAAAATTTACAAGATTAATATATATATATACATTTTAAACTTTGTTAAGATATGAATGGTCACATAGAGTACTAACTAATTCTAGAAAAAAGGCTAGCTGCATATATATGTTTTTGTGTTCGAGTCTCTTATCAGTTTTCTGCAGGAAATCACGGCCAGGCCTAATATCAACTGAAGTCTCCAGAAAGAAGATGGGGCCCCACAACAACAACAATTCCACGTGGACAATAATAATATCATTAAGCTGACAAACATCATCCACAGATCAGCTTTGAACTACAAGGTGCTCAGAGCAATTTTGAGATGACTAGCTGAGATGATCCAGTCTCAAAGACTACTTGAATAAGGACTTGAGATAAACCCTGAACTTTGGCATTATACACAGACTGGATAGTGAAGGATATAGTTACCTCTCTTAGAATTTGACAATTAACCTAAAATTTTTCTTTCAGGATAAAGAAAACTTCGCCCATACCCAGCAGGAAGCAATTTTAAGAATACGACGCCCACATTCCCAAAGAGGTGGTGTGGGGCAGGTGGTTTTTGGTCTTTTTAATGGGTTCTGGGTCTGGGATAATTTTCAGTATTTAGGGGGGTTGGTTACAAGTTATTGTCAAGGGTTAGGAAAAAGGCTAAGCAAAGGAGATTAGATTTAAGGTTCTTGTTTAAAAAAAAAGAGAAAGAAAGAAAGAAAGAAAGAAAGAAAGAAAGAAAGAAAGAAAGAAAGAAAGAAAGAAAGAAAGAAAGAAAGAAGGAAAGAAAGAAAGAAAGAAAAAAAAAGAAAGAAAAGAGAAAGACAATTACTAGTTTTAAATACTTTACATTGGATTGAATTGTTTTATATTGTACACAAATTTGAAACTGATATTGTTAGAAAATGCTATATGTATATTTCTAATTGTATTTATTCCATCCATTTAACAATGTAATGCAAATTTCTGATCCTTGAATGTTATTATTATCAACTATTAGGATATAAAGAAATGAAAGCTAGTAGTTAGACATTATCATAGAACTTGTAGTCATAATAGATATGTTTTAAAAATTGAGCAGAGATGTTTTAGACAGGTCATCTTCAAACCCTTCAGAGATCTACAGAATATGGCATTTAAAATGTTTTAATAACTTAGAAAATTTTTCTTTTTTGAGACATGTCGGCTCCTGGCAGTACCAATCTACTTTAGAGAAAATATGGGCATTGAAGAAACTGCATATGGAGTCAACTTTCATTCTGGCAAAAGTTAGCCACTGGACAACAAAGTATCCTCGAATCAACAGGACAAAATGGACAGACAGATCACGAAACAAGGGACTACTGATTCTTGCCAAAACAAGTGTGGTTATGGCTTTATCAAAAGGCATCTTCTGAGGCCAGGACAATATGGCCCCATCCCTGAAGTGGCCTTTGCATCCGGAAAAGGTACGGTGCCCTTTTCTTCGAAGGCAGCTTAACAGGCAGAGGGCCGATGGATTCTGTTGTACAATGGAACAGCAGCTGAAAGCTCATGCCTCTCAAAAGTAGACTGGCATTTAATAGAGGGATGTGGAGAAGAAGGGGATGCTGAGATGAAGCCATATATACACAGCCAAGAAGAATGGACAGCTGAATTAAAAAACTGTCAACAATTTCCAGAATTTAAAATCCTGAATCATGACAGGACACTAGTGGAATTCAGGTGTTTCTGGTACGTGGACTGCTCTCACCCAATGTGAGGTTGAACTGTTGACCTTGTGTACATCCTACTTCACAAATTAGTCTGTCAGATACACTAAGCCTATAGGCTGAAGATGATGCCCCAACACTGCGGAGAAACCTCAGGTGACTGCCCAGGCAGCTGGCTGTTTCTGTCAACTCACAAAATTTTTTGGAAGTTGCTTGCATGCACTTCCTGTTTTTATTTTTGTTAGCTAATATTATTCCCTTCTTGGGTCTCTGAGGGAGTTGAAGATTAGTTAGTTATGGTTGAAGATTAGTTAGTTATAGTTGAAAATTAATTAGGATAGAAAGTACATTAGATACATCTTGGAATTATCAAAATAGGATAGATAATGGAATTATTTTCTCTGATTCGTCAAATACCTGTTTAGGTATTTATTACTTGTATATATTGTATATAGTTATTGTACTTTTGTATATAGTTTTTCTTTTGTTAGTCATAACCTTTTGCTTTTTTTCTTTTTATTAAAATAGAAAAGGGGAAATGTGGTGGTAATCTAATTGTATTGAAATATTATTTTGATTTGTACTGAAATATTAATTTGATTGTATGTTAATAAATAAAGTTGTCTGGGGGTCAGAGCTATTAGAGCCATAGCAAGAGTGTGGAAGTGGTGGCACACGCCTTTAATCCCATAAGATCTCTGTGTGTTCAGGGATACAGCCAGCATTGGAGACATATGCCTTTAAGAACTAGGGGGCTGTACATTCAGACAGTGACGAGGCAGTCATGTGTTTGGGTTTACAACCAATGAGAAGGCAGAACAACATACTTTAAAAATACGAACCGACAGGAGGTAGGTCTCTTTTCGCGAAGCTGGGACAGCAGGAGGAAGGGTGAGATTTTAGCTCTGAGCTCTGACCTCTCGGCTTTCTCTTTTACATTGTTTCTGTGTTTCTTATTTAATAAGACGGTTGGTTACATCTACAGTTCCTTTTCTCATTTTTGTGACCAAATACCTATCCAGGAGCAACTTGGGCATGGGAGACTTTCTTTTTATTCATGACTTGAGAGGCTACAGTCCTTCGTGGTGTGGAAGGCATGGTGGTGGGTGGTAGGAATATATGGCATCTCAGCAGACCAGGAAGTGGGGAGGGAGAGTGCTGGGGACTCAACTATCTTCCTTTTCCTTCTCACTCATTGTCAAGCCCCAGCCCATGGAATGGTGCTGAGAGCTTTCAAAAGCCATCCCTCCCTCCGTTGACCATCTCTGGAAATATCCTCATGACTACAACCAGGGGATAGTCATGAGGTTGTAGTCCTCACTAAAACCCTAGGCATTCCTTTATCCCATCAAGTTAATCAAGTTGACAATCAGACACTTGACAAACAGATTAGAAAACTGGGTTACTTGACTGTCCCATCCCCAAGACTTCTACAGGCTTAATGTGATTCTGTATAGATGGACAAAGCCAAAGAAAGCACAGTTTATTCAAAACAACCTCTTCTATCACTCCTGGTGATCACAAACTGCTATCCAGATTCAAAATCATGTTAGTTTGGTTAAGACTCTCCTATTGTGAAGTAGGGTAATTAAGAACTGTCTGAAATTCTAACTTTGTGATGGATTTTTTTCTTCTGTACCTTTGAATCTTACCTATAATCAGAACTGAAGAATCCCTAAGTCAGAGCCAGCTACTAACTATCATGGGAGGGTACAGTTTGGGGAGTGACATTCTTAAAACATAACAATAAATGATTAAAACTAACAGGATTTCCGAGGAACACGTACATATAAACTATTTAGATCTACAAAAAGATACACCCAGAGCCAAAGAAAATCCTAAACCCACCCTGGGAAGAACTCGGCCTTCTAGAAGTCAGTTGAGCTTCTAACAAATGCCCTGGAGGAATGGTCAAATTCTCTGTAGTTTTCTGGAGGTGGAGATAATGAATGACAAGTGACCATAACAAAGCCGTGGTGATCTCCATGACACTTTCCAGGGTGCAGGACATCACCAACCTATTAGTCTGACATATTCTGGGAACATCAGCCATTGATACTCTTGTTAAGGCACATAAACACTTCCCACACAACTAGACTCTATACATTTCTGAGACATACTTCTTGTTTCACATTCAATAGTGGCCATTGGACAAGAATTGGTATTAAACAAAACATGTTCGACTGGCTTTACAATTTTTCATGGATTCAGTTGATGTCTTCTAGCAGCACAAAATCAGAAGTACTATTAGATGTTAACTTTATTCAAAGATAATGTGGACTGGAAAAATGAACATTCAAGATGGGCAAATATAGACACCCATGTAGACATATACATACACACATAAAAATGTTATAAAACTGGCCAATGAAGATAAGAACAGTAAGATAAAGAGAGTAATTACCAACATTATAGCAACATCCTCATCTGGCTGTGTTCATGTGATGGCTGTCAACAAACTTTATTCAGAAGTGAATATAGTTGGATTGTGATAACTCATGCTGATCCAGGAAGATTGTGATGAGTTTAAGGCTAGCGTAGGCTACATAGTGAGATACTATCTCAAAAAAAAAAAGGAAAGAAAAAATGAAGAAAGAAAGAAAGAAAGAAAGAAAGAAAGAAAGAAAGAAAGAAAGAAAGAAAGGAAGGAAGGAAGGAAGGAAGGAAGGAAGAAAGAAAGAGGGAGAGAGAGAAAGAAAGAAAGAAAGAAAGAAAGAAAGAAAGAAAGAAAGAAAGAAAGGAAGGAAGGAAGGAAGGAAGGAAGGAAGGAAGGAAGGAAGGAAGGAAGGAAGAAAGAAAGAAGGAAAGAAAGAATCAAATACAATGCCTCTCTTGCTCCTGGTACACAGGCGGGCCTTAGAGAGTGGAAATAGCACTGCTTGAGAAGGTGGACCCATAAATGAGAGACAGCACATCAACCAGACCCCAAAAGACTCTCACTGGCCCAACATGAAAGGTTGATATGGATGGACATGTGGTTTATGTCTGTAATTCCAGTACCTTGGAGGCAGAGGCAGGAGAATTACAAGTTTGAGGCAATCTGGGCTATGTCATAAGACCTTGTCTCAAAAAACAGCAGGCCAATGTAGCACCCTATACCAACAATAGCCAAGTTGAGTGAGGCAGACAAAGTGGCGTTTCAGTGCCTGCTGGCCGCTGAAGAGCAGAAGGCTCAATGCCCAACAGAGGTGCACCACGTCATGGAGCCATGTTGGGATGAGTATGTGGAAAACCTAGAGAACTGGCTAGACTCTCGTACTGAAAACTGCGTCACTAGCTGTGTGGACTGCTTCACTAACACTCTTGCCATCACTGGTCAGTTTGCACAGAATGTCCAGAAAGGAGGTCAGCAGGCGGGCCCTCAGGAGAATGACAGAAGACACAGGACTTGTTATTATGCAGGGGGACTTCTAGTGGAGGAAAAGTTGTCTAGCTCGTGTCAGCTTATGAGCAGTCAATTGTCACGTCTGTTGGTGCTGGAACCTAAACAACTCGAATGTTTTAAAAAGTTAATCTCTGGAATATGAAGTTAAAAAGGTGAGAGAAAGAGAATGGATAGGGTGGAGACAGCTGTGTTTTTAGAATTGAAAAAGGCCAGCAGCCAGGAGGCTTGTGCTAGGGCAGGCTGAAGCTGGGAGCTGGAATTAGCAGGAGAGTGCAAGGCACAAGGCCATCCCTATAGATATGAGAGCAGAACTCAACTCACCCGGCAAGCCCTCCACCCAGACGGTAAGCTCATGCCACACTATACATAACACAACCACCCAGGAAGAGGAGGAGAATCTAGAAGCCAGTCAGGGCTAGGCATGTAGCTCAGTATTAGAAATAAAGGAAGAGGAGGAAGAGAGAGGGGGAGGAGGAAGGAGAGGAAGAGGAGGAGGTAGATGAGGAGGTGGGAAGAGCACCATAGCTCAGCACTCAGTGACAGACTACTCCTTTCTGCATCTGTGACCCCGTGTGTCTCTGCAGTACTCCTAGTCCTGCCTGAGAATGGGTTGTCATCTCTTTTACCCATAGAGTCTTTTCTCTCAATGCCTGTGTGTCAACAGACTTATCTGTCCTTTGCCCTTTCAAGGCAATAATTACTGGAGCTACATCTTCCAGCAGGAATGAAGCATCTCTCCATGTTTTAAGATCAAAGTCTGTGTTATTAGAGTTGCTTCTGGAGGTGGCCATGTTTTCTCCCAAAGGAAGTGGTTTCTCCCTAATCAGTGCAGGCTTCTGACTTCTGTGTCTGCCTCCAGAAAGCACCAGCCTCTTCCAGTGCCAGCTTCCTGCATGACTCCTGTTTCATGCAATTGCTTTCATTGTGCTAAAGCCTTCTGATTAAACTACACTGGGAAACTGCTCTGGAAACTGGATGCTGTTTGTGCTTTCTCCTTGATTCTTGTCATTTAGGTTTCAAAATCCCTTCTACTTTATTTAACTGACAATCTAATTCCTTTAAGCTCTTTTTATTCAAGGATTATCAGAATGCTCATATTTAGTGGGTAAAAGTTTGGTGAAAAATGAAAAAGTTATACTATCAAAGCCCCTCTCTGAAAGAAAGAAATTAATTGATCCATTTAACCAAGTGATCAACGTTAGCCTTACTAGTGCAGGGAGAGATGGAGATACAGGCCCTTTGTACCTCCTGATGCCCTCCTTACTGAGACAAATAAAAAAGCACTTTATGAGAGAGGTCCCTTGCCAAAAGGATGTCACCTGAATGGTGAGGGAATACGAAGCTCAGAGAGAATTCTACAAAATAACTGACGCTTGTGTTTCCCTCAGATGGTTGTGAGCCACCATGTGGGTTCTACAAAATAACTGACGCTTGTGTTTCCCTCAGATGGTTGTGAGCCCCCATGTGGGTTTGGGGAATCAAACAGGGGTCTTCTGCAAAAACAGCTAGAGCTCTTCTTCTTCTTCTTCTTCTTCTTCTTCTTCTTCTTCTTCTTCTTCTTCTTCTTTTTTTTTTTTTTTTTTTTAGAATTCTTGGGAATACTGATTTTACTTTCCCTGAATGTCAGAGTCACCTGTCATGAATTTGAAAGAACAGGTACATTTACCTTTCCCCCTCCACTCTGTCATACAATTCTAAACTATACCATCGTTCCTGAATAAACATACTTTAAATTTTAAAAAAAATGAAGAAAAAGGAGGGATGAGCATGTCTATAGACAGAAAGAAGAGACAAGATCTTGATTTATTTTTGTCACCTTAACATAACTTAGAGTCACTTGAAAAGAGGCAACCACGGTTGAGAATTGTCTCAATCAGACTGGCCTGTGACCATGTCTGTAAGAAAATTTCTTGATTGACAATCAATATGGTAGGGTCCAGCCCACTGTGGGTCAATGGCCCTGGTATGTATAATCTGCCTGCCTGCCTGTCCATCCATCTGTCAGTCTGTCCGTCCGTCTGTCCGTCCATCCATCCATCCATCCATCCATCCATCCATCCATCCATCCATCCATCTACCTACCTATCTGTAGAGAGAGGTATTTCTCCATAGTTCCTGCTTCAGTTCCCACCCTGGCTTCTTGGAGTGATGGACTGTGTGTAAGTGTAATCCAGATAAATCCTTTCCTCCTCTAACTTGCTTTTGGTGATGTTGTTTGTCACAAAAACAGGAAGCAAACTGGAACAGAAGATAACATGAAGACACTAAGGATCACTCTCATAAAAGCAGTTCTCAGCTAGTGCTCTTAACTGGGGAACAACCTCTACAGCCCCAGGCATCTTATTTTAGGAAATTCAGGGTGAAATATTTAGAGAGCAAAGGATTATTGTTCCTGAAGCTGTCAGATAATAGTTAGGATATTTTATATGCAAAGAGATTGATTGATGGAAGATGGATGAGAGAGGAGAGTGCTAATGAACAAAAGTATGGTTAAACATTATAGGAGAATTAAGCAAAGAATATATGGTGATTCTTTGTGTTCCCTTGGATACTTTCCTGTAATTCTGAAATAATGTCTACATGAAAACTAACACGTGTTTCTGGAGACCAGAAGTCTGCTTAGAAACCATGAAAGCATTTGTAGAATTTGAACCGAGGACAAGGCAGATACCAAAGTCGTGGAGCCAGCTTGATAGGAGATGAGAAGGGGGCATCCACACTAAAGATCTGAGGGAAGGACACTGGGGGAGGGTGGCTGGAGCTGCCCTTCCTCAGAAGGAACAGAAAATGGTCACACTGATTCTTACCTTCCAGACAGTACCAGGCAGACCTTGGAAACCTCTAATCTGGCTGTATGAGGCAATTTTTAATGTGTAGTTCACTGTTTTGGTCTAGTTACAGTGCAGCACATTTCTGTGTGTCATCATATGACAGATTAACTTTAATAAGATTCAAACTTATAATTATGTTATTGGTGTCATAATCATTACTATGTGGCTCAGTTTTAACAACATATTGTTTAGGTTGTTTGTTCCTTCGTAATGTCAGACTAACATGGTTTAGAGCTGGATTTCTCACTGTTTGCTTTGGGAAACCGAGCAAGGCTGGGGCTTACTAGGGCTTTGCTTTGTCTGTGGCATCTCAGGCTGAGAAAGTGACTTAATAGAAAGCTTCGATGTCATCCACAGGACAGAGTTCAAATTCAACCCATCCACTTTACAGAGGGAATTGGAACAAGTTGCCTACCCATGTTGAGCCTTTCTTACCTACACATTGTAAAAACGAGGATGTAGTTGTGAGGGTTGAGTAGGAGGTTCACTGAAGAACCTACCCGGTCTTTTGGTTACCACAAAGGGATCACTAGTCACCTTCCTTCCAGAGAATCTGGATGAACTATTACTCATTTCCCTGGTAAAATTCTGCTGCACCATTGCAGCCAAGTGAGCCTTCTCTTCTCTGTAGTACACTTTCCCCAAACCAGCAGGTTTTACGCCAGTTTTAAGCACACTGCAAATGAGCAACTTGCATTTGGCTGAGTCTCTCTCAGTAGTTCCCAGTGGTGGCTGATTACTAGAGCAATCTGGGGAGCTTGAGAACGGTTGGATTTCCCCTCCAGAGATTGACTTGATTGGTCTGTGTAAGTCTGGCCACGGGGATACTGTGACCACTAATTGGACTTCAGCTTGTCACTGCTCCTCTGTGGTATGGCCACGTGGGTCATGTGGGTCTCTGGCCAGGCTTACAGGAGTTAAAGGGAAGCTTTGTGTCCACTCTGCCTCTTCTCACAAAAGTCGACCAGGAGCTTGTGCAAAGAGTTTATAAGAGTGCCCATGTTGGGCTCAGAAATCTAGACCTCTGGAGGAAGATTCCCAGGAGAGTGGAAAGAGCACCAGTGACAGTCAATGCCAAATAATTTACTGCTATTCTTGTTTGCCATTAGCCAAGACTTCAAAGGTTCAGTGTAAGAGTGCTACTGCTTAGGGCCAATGTATTGAAGAGGTCGTTCAAAAATGCCAGGACATGGATTCTCAGGTGGTGAGTTCTTCTAGACAGTGGCTCTCAACCTTCCTCATGCCGTGACCCTTTAATACAATTCCCCATGTTGTGGTGACCCCCAACCATAAAATTATTTTTGATACTACCTTATAACTGTAATTTTGCTACTGTTATGAATCATAATGTAAATATCTGTGTTTTCTGATGGTCTTAGGTGACCCCTTTGAAAGGGCGGTTTGACTCCTAAAGGGGTTGTGACCCACAGTTTGAGAAACCCTGCTCCATAGGATACCTGACAGATAACAACTCATATGCACAGCAGATTCCCAGGGTAACCCCCTGGCTACTCTTCAGCAGGAAAGTGACAGTAGCCATGTTCATTGTAGGAATAATCATCCTCCTACTGTTTCCTTTTAAGGAGGTATAGTCACCTGTGGCTTAGTGACAGACACAGTCTGAGAAGTGTGCTCTTATGTGATTTTTGTCTTTGTGTGGACATCGTAGGGTACACTCACTTAAACCTAAGTGCTCCAGGTCTCTCACTTTGTGTCCTTCTCGATGCAGTCAGGAGTCGTGTAAACAACATAAGCCTGCTACTGACTAGCCTTGAGCACACTGTGCCTTTGGAAGTAAAATGGGTGGCCTTAAAATAAAGGTATCCCATGCCAAGTCATTGTTCGCATTGTCAGTTCTCTGTGCTGTGCTGCTATGTGACGGGCAGCATGGCGGGCTCGTTGGCACCAGCACCACCACACATGCTGTAGTGCTGCCTTGTCCGGCCACCGTGAGAGCTGTGACAGCTATGACACCGCAGAGACGTTCTCAGCTCCATCTTCGTCTCTGTAGTCACTGGTTGACTGAAAAGTGGGTGTGCCCAGTGGTGGGGGCCCGCGGCTTTAATCCCAGCACTTGGGAGGCAGAGACAGGCAAATCTCTGAGTCTGAGGTCAGCCTGGTCTACAGAACAAGTTCCAGGACAGCCAGTAATACAGGGAGAAACCCTGTCTTGAAACACAAAAAAACAAACCAAACCCCAAAAATGGGATGCATCATTATGCTTGCAAGTGTCAGTCCTCCTTCGTTAGCAACAAATGACAGCTGTACTGGACTTTGTTACAAGGTGGCTGCTCTGACCTGCTGGACTGCAGTTGGGGGAGACAGTTATCCACACTGCAAATACAACAAAGCGAGTGTTTAGAGCCATGTCTGGTTCCCATCTGCACCCAACTATTAATACACAAAGTCTCCTACAGTGTCCACACTTTTCTTTGTTAATTCTACCAGGTATTGCGGTGTTAGGATCTGGGGAAACAGAAGTCAGATAAGCATAAGTGAGCATCAGAGTGACCGAGGCTAATTGTGTACCTTGGTTCAATAAGAGGCATTTATCAAGTCGAAACTTTTGTTTGAACACGCAGTCTCGCAACAAGCACTGGTTAGGCACCCACTGAACGCAAGCATTGTGTACAGTGCTTGTGGACAAGCGTTTGTAGGAATGCATTAACAACCACCGTGGCTGTATGCTAATTAGTGTGAGCCCGCTACAACAGGCAGTTCTTGCTAAGTCGTCTTCCTTATCTCCATTTTCCTGGAGAGGAGACCAGCGATTGCCAGGCCATTTAGCTCCACAGCTAGTCCCTACTCCTCATTCCAGTGAAACCTTGCGCAAACCCAACATACACCTTTGAAGAATTTGCTCTGTTTTGATTATTAAGGTAAAGAGCTCCCCAAACATCAACTCGCTGGTATCCTTTTCTCCGTGGAAAGCTCCAAACACTGCAATGATCAGAGCCTGCAGCCTCTGCTCCCAGGCGCACACCACTTATGGCACATTGAGAAGTTGGGTGGGAAGGAAAGGCAAAGCTGTGTGGAAGTTTTCGCGACTTCTGAGGACCCCAGGATCTTCCTAAGGAAGAATGCTGGTTCCTAGGCTGCCCCCACTCTCCCAACTTGCATGCTGTGTCTCCAAAGTCTGTTTGCTTGCAAAACCCTGTGCGGTGGCCACACCAAATACCAAACCTTGGACAGGAACCAAACGGTCACTTCCCCGCCCTCCCAGCACAGTATGCAAATCCGAGCACCAGGAAGTAGCTGGGACCTCTTGGCCGAGCTCAACGACAGCCAGTTCCTCTCCCACCGAGCCGGGCCGGGTGCCTCCCTGCTGACGCTCTGCAGCTAAATAGCCTGCTGCAGGCCGGGCACTGTCCCCCGCGCAGTGTACCCGCAAGCGCCGGCCACGCGTCCTGCTACCCGGGCCGGCAGCTGCTTCTCAGGCGGGCCCCGCAGGGCCGTCCCGTCCGGTGCACCGCTTTGAACTGAAGTCACCGTGGAGTTCCGCCGCCCCGAAACTTTCACCGCGAGCGAGTGAGTCGGGGGCTTGAGCGCGGGGTGGGCGCGTCGAGTGGACCGAAGATTGGGCCACTGCGGGAGCACAGGTCGCTTGCTTGGCTAGGGACCCGGAGATTCGGCGCAGCAAAGGCAGCGGCAGCAAAGGTCGTGCGCCGTTTCTTGTCTGCGCTTACCCCCGGTGGTGTGAGCATTCGGATGCCTCCAGCCCGGAGTGACTGTGACTCGCCCGGGCGGTCGAGCGGGGGACGCGGGGGCGGCGGCTCCGCAGGTGTCCGCAGCGGAGCGGCGCGGGGGCGTAGTGGGAGGTGCGCACAGGGTGGGCGTCCCTGAGTCGCTGACGTGGGCCACCTGCGGGCCCGCTCCAGCTTGTCTTCCGTGACAGGGAAGCCTCAGTCCACCAAGAAAGGAGCGCGGCGGGGATTCGGGAGTGGGTCACCTGGGATGCAGCGGTCATCCGGCAAGACCCTGGGTCCCCAAGCATGAGAACGGGGGTTGGCCTCGGCCCTCTCTAAGGCTAGCTGTTGGCTGAGGTCCCTGGTGACTCGGGGCAAGGTGGTGACGTCCAGCAGCTAATGCGGAGGCTGGAGCTCGACCTCCCGCGGAGCCGGGCTTCTCTCTGGCGACAACGGAGCAGTCCGACGCCTTGGCCAAGAGGAAGCTAGAGTTATTTTAAGAATTCAGGGATGCCTTTCTTTCGGGCTGGGGGAAGGGTGTATGCGACAGTTCCCACTGGCCTGCCTTATCTTGGCTGGTTGTAGTGGCTTCCCCATGCTGTTTATGTAGTATTTTTTCCTATAGTCCCGCTACTCTAGGCGCTTGTGGTTGTCTCTTCGTTTCCTTGAATATCCATGTTTGTGTTCATTATGCCAATCCTCTCAACATCCTTGCCACTCAGAATGCAGGTGGGAATCTAGGCCATGCAGTCTCGCAGCTGTGTGTGACTGCAGATTATTGAAATTCCCAGTTTGGGTTTCTTCGTTAATGCAGAATGAACCTACTGGATAGGTTTAGTACACTGAGAGTCCTGGGACATATGCCGCATTATGTGAGTGTTACTTGGTACAGCTGATACTCTATGAAAACGAAGGTCCTTGGTTGGGTATTGGCAGTTTGGTAATTTTAAACCTGAGACCACAAATCAGAGTGAGCCATTTGACTTGAAAAAAATCTGCTTAATAAAGACCTGAAAGGTGTGCTGTCCTGCAGGTTCCTCTGATTCCCTCATTCCAAGGAGAGGCCCTAAGACCTAGCAGGGAAGGATGGACTCCTGCTTCGCTCCTGAAGTTCAGCCCGCTGTAGGGTGTTTTCTCTGTGCAATCAACACCCATAGCATTTTTTAGGGAAACAGACTCTGCCCTTTGGGGTACAGGAGCCTCTCTTTCTTTAGTGAGGGGAATCCTTCCTCCCCCTAAGACTGCCTATCCAGGTTCTCATTTGGAGTTAAGCAGGGTGATTTGGGGCGTTTGTTGTTTTTTGTTTTGTTTTTTAAAATTGGCTCACAAGAGCCCTTGGTATTGAGCCTCTTGGGCTGTGAGTGTGGTTACCTTCTGAGCCAGGAAGAGGCCAACAGATGTGAAGGAAGAGAGGTCAGTGTCCAGGAATCCAGAACTGTGGTATAGGACCATTTGCCAGAGTTGAAATTTTGGAACACCCACTTGGGCCGTGTATTGATTGAGTCGATGTTTCCTCATGGCAGCAGCAGTTATATTGGGATATGTCCATGTTTATACACTGTCCATTCTGGCGTTGACAGTGCCATGACATCAGCTTTGTCTCTTCTGCTCAAAAGGAAGGCCGGGTTCCTGGTACTTGACAGGTGCTCTGTGGAGATTGCTTGGAAGGAGGAAGGAAGGTGTGCCTATTGGACACCCTGAGCTGTAGGCTTCTGGTCCCTCTGTCTTGGTTTCTGTAACAGGGTGGGAGGACATTGTCAAGTAGCACCAGAGCCCAAATGGAAGTGCCTGTTCATGACTGTTCTCTGTCTTTGGAGGAGGTCTTGATGTGCAGTAAGACAGTTTCTGTGGAGACAGTCACCCTTCTTTATCTTTCAGTGCTTTTAATACCCCGCCCCCCTTCCACTGCTAGTGGCTTCCTTTAAGCAGAAAAAATGGTCGGGCACAGCTTTGCAGATCTGTGACTTTGAAGACCTCTTCGTTCCTCTAGTGTGTGTTCAGAAATAAATCACAGGAGCATCTAATTAGAGTCTGTTCCCATAGAGATGTCATTTAGCGAAATGAAACCGTATGATCATATATAAACCTACCCTGATTTCATAATCAGAACACAACACACACATACACAGTGTAAGACATTGTTACATCTCACTGGGACCAACGGTCCCTAGGATGCATAGATTAATACAACATTAAAGAGCACCCCAATCAGTAGGACATTAGCCAGGGAGTGATACGCTGGCAATGAAACCAGCCTGGAGTCTTTTTGAGCCGTTTTTAGCAATGAAGATAATTCTCTCTCTCTCTCTCTCTCTCTCTCTCTCTCTCTCTCTCTCTCTCTCTCTCTCTCTCTGTGTGTGTGTGTGTGTGTGTGTGTGTGTGTGTGTGTGTGTGTGTGTATGTGACTTCAGAAGCCTCCTCAATGCTGACTTCATCTGGACTCCTCATGATTCCCTAGCAGTAGGCAAGGGACAGATACAAAATGAGATTCAGGGACTTGTCTGAGATTGGACGGTTAAATGGTCTTTGGATATTATAGGTATGTTTTCTGACTGTTCCTACTTTGCAGTAGCCAATTACTTAAAATAAATTTATTATTTAGTACATATTTGAGAAAGAGAATTACAGAGTAATTTTACTTATTTGGTAGTTTTCTGAACTAAGTATGGGGATCTGTAGGCGTGAATCTCCAGGAAGCCATCTCCTGTATTTTCAGCAGTTTTCTCTTTGGTGTGGATAATCCATAATAACTGCTAAGGTTAACACCCAAAAGTCTGCTGGAACAGCCTTGCTTATGACACTTACTCGTTAGCCAGGAATGTCCGAGGACTGTCAAAAGACTTCCGGCCCCTTTGCTAGAAGTACCTTGTCCATGAGCTCTACCAGCTCTACATAACTGTTATAACAAGAGCATCATTCACGATGGAGATGGACATCCTCTAGGATCCATGTAGAAGGCCTGACTTTCTGAGTGCCTCATGTGGGCCAGTGTTCATCTTGCTGTAGTCATTGCTTCCTAGTTTTGAAGGCTAATAATGAAGAGAAGGAAATGGAAGAGGAAGTTTCTTTTCCAGTCAGAAACACTGAAATATTTCTACAGCTACCCAGTTTCCTGATGCTTAGATTGTGCAATTTTGAGTAAACTCTGTCATCATTTCCAACATTTAAGTTCCCATTTAAGGGGAAATGCTCAAATGTAGAAAATGGGGTGTTAATTGAGGGGTGAGAAAGCTTGTGACAGGCTAGAGTCAAGTTAGGTCTTCTCTCACCTTTGTCTTGATTATCTAGAAGGACTTCCCTGTAATGCTGAACAGCAAGCGCAAATAATTAAATCAAATTCTAGCAAGTACAGTCTGCCGTAGCCTTAGTTCTTTATTCTTTGTGCCTTTTTTCTTTTTATTCTGGCTTTCACTTTTCCTTCTTACAGGTTAAGCCATTGAATTTCTTTGCTGGCCATGAAACTGTTTCTTGAAAGTTGAGTTGCAGTCAGGA
Source organism: Peromyscus maniculatus bairdii (assembly GCF_049852395.1). NCBI lineage: Eukaryota > Metazoa > Chordata > Mammalia > Rodentia > Cricetidae > Peromyscus > Peromyscus maniculatus. The sequence continues at coordinate 37,692,531 of NC_134853.1, read as the reverse complement.
CCGTTCTCTGCAAGTCCCGCTGACTCCACTGCCCATCACCTACGATGCCTTTGCAGTGTGACTCCTCCTTGTCACTGGCAGGATGCTAATCGGCCAGTTATGGAAAGAGATTACATTTGTCCTCATTATCGTACCCACAGTCACTGTTCAGAAGCCTTGACCCTAAATGGTGTCCTATAAAACCACATAGATGCTAAAATCACAGTCATTTATTTTGTTTTTAAGACTTGGTCTCAAATGTCCCAGACTTGTCAGAAACTCACTATGAAGCTGAGGATGGCCTTGAACTCCTGATAAAGCTTGCTTCTTAAATGCTGGGATTATAGGTGTGTGCCACCATGCCTGGCTCGCTAACACATCAGTTTGAGAAGCAGTTTCCTAAATGTCTCACTGGCCAAGGGGGAGCCTTCCCATATGTGTAGCCTGGACTGTTTTTTAGTTTGTTCTATTTTCTCTCCTACACTGTATATTTTAAAGTCATTATTGGCTTTTGTGTCCAATCTCAACTTTCTGTGAGAGCTAACATTTCCCTTGCCACCTCTCTGACTGCAGGCCACACTGATTGGAAGCTACTCTTGAACACACCTCCTCTAGTTCCCTCCTTTCTGTGTACTAATAAAGCATTTTGTGGGAGGCTCTACCACCTTGAGGGGCCACTCTTGAGTGCTGGGAGTCCACAGGGAGACTGCAGAGGTGGGCCAGCCCTGATGGCTGGTGGTATTTGGTTTAAGTGGGTGCCCCACTCTTCCCGTAAGTGTTGACTCCCACGGGGCAGAGGGAGTGGAGAAACTGGTCTCTGAGAGGCTGTCTGGAGAGACGGGACCACTTCTGCTTTCCACGGGAAAGCTGTGTTGCTGAGAGCAGAACTCGGCCAGAGGGAGAGGCACAAAGGAAGTGATACCCCCCACGCCCTGCACACTCTGGTCATTTGCCTGCGGCCCCTCCCTTCAAATCACCCAGAATTCTTTTCCTGCAGGGTTCCATTGACCACCCCTGCTTGGTCTGCAGGTTCATAGTCAATTTTCCCTGGAGAGAGAGACAGAGGGATGGAGGGAGGAAAGGAGGGAGAAAAAGGGAGAGAAAGGGGACATGTGGAGGAGGAAGGTTGAAGACTCTCCTCAGGCAAAGGCCTCCAGCAGGAAGTTGTATATTTGGAAATATACAGTCTTGATTTTTCCAGCCCCAGAAAGATGTATATTTTGAAATTTCCCCTGGTGGAAACTCAAAGTAAGATTTCACAATCTTTAAATGGTCGCACAATATGCTGTCTTGACTATAGCAGTTTAGGGCTGTTTTTAAAGCTCCTGAATTATAATTAAACTCTTGGAATACAGCTGTGATGGTCAGACCTCCAGAAGCACAATCTGTCTTAGAAACACGTTTTCCTTATGCCCATAGCATGCAAAAACAAGTGGGCAGACAAAAAAGACACCAAAATCGGACTAAGGAATCTTCCTTTGTATCGGGGTGATTGGGAGTCCTGAGTCATATTGGGGAACTCTGTTTGGCTGCAAGTGAGCAGACGTGAGCCTGGGCCTCACTAGCAATTTATTAAAGAAATACAAATGCCACCGAGTGGGGTGGTATAGGCCTGTGGCACCATCTACCCAAGAGGCTAAGGTAGAAGGGTCATTTGAGCTCTGGAGTTTGGGGCCAACGTGATCAAAACAGCGCTATCCCATTTAAAAACCAAAGTAAACCCCAACAATTCAAATACAAATTAAGAGACATCTATCCGCCGGGCGGTGGTGGCGCACGCCTTTAATCCCAGCACTCGGGAGGCAGAGCCAGGCGGATCTCTGTGAGTTCGAGGCCAGCCTGGGCTACCAAGTGAGCTCCAGGAAAGGCGCAAAGCTACACAGAGAAACCCTGTCTCGAAAAACCAAAAAAAAAAAAAAAAAAAAAAAAAAAAGAGACATCTATCCGTACAACTGAATAACTTGTAAATGCCTCCAAAATCGCATTTGATTATACTTCCTAATATGGCAAAGTTTGTTTTTTTGTTTTGTTTTGTTTTGTTTTTTCCTTATCATGGGTTTTTATGTGTTCAGATGTGTGTGGAGGTGTGAGGTTCTACATCATTCTTTTGCAGCAGGGTCTCTCAGGCTAACCCAGAGCTCACTAGTTTTGCTAGCCAGCTTCCTCGGGAACCCTGTCTCTGGGTTGCAAGTGCTTGGCTGTGGAGCAGCCTCCCCAGCCCGAAGTGCTTTGTAAAAGCTGAATACAACTGGAGGATGACGGGAGTCGGGGACAGCCTCCCGAGGGAAGAGCCCCCAGTTGTTTATGCTACAACAAGTGGTCCACCCTGAGATCACATGCTTACAGGTAACATTATACAGACTGAGCAGGTTATAGTTATGTGTTTAGGAACATACACGCCGGCACGCACGCACGCACGCACGCATGCTTGCACACACACAACAATTAAAGAAAAAGAGGCCAGGAATTTGAGAGACAGCAGGCATGTTAGGCATGGAAGGGAGAAAGGGGAAGGGAGAAATGATATAATTATATTATAATTCCAAAAATATAACTATAAAAATAATAAATCTTCAAACATTTTTAACTGATACATTAAAATTGTATACATTTGTGGAGTGCCTGTAATATTTTAATACATGTCTACGTTACATAATGTTTAAATCAGAATAAATCTGTCCCGGCCACAATGTGCAATCGGAATGTTTTCCAAAGCACTTTGTGCTTAAGACTTCACTCCCGCTGTGTGGAGGAAGTGGGAACTCCCAGAGAGGACCTCCTGGGAGGTCTTCAGGTCATTTTGCTGCTCTCTTAGAAGCCACAGTGTGTCCTCAGGCCTTCTCTCTTCCTCCGCTTTATTTCATAGTGATGAGATGAGTGTGTTATCTGCCACATGCGTCAACCACCATGCACCTCTCTGTCATAGGCCCAGCGCATAGGGCCAACGGGTCATGGACTGTGCCACTCAGATCTGATGCCAAAGTAAAATGCTTCCTTTTATAAAAACATAAGTAAATAAAACAGCTAAATACAAACTGAAAGGTAAGATGATAGCATTCTTGAAATAATGCTCATAGGTGGGAAATACCAGTTGTAAGATCTGCATATCAATTTTTTTATTCTAAAGTCTTAATAGTATTTTTCCTGGGGGATAAGTGGATGCTGATTTGTTTACTTATTTACTGTGGTTCTGGGAATTAAATCTAGGGCCTTGTGTGTACTAAGCAAGCATTCTGCCACCCACCAATCACTCCCAACTCTCACCTTTATCTTATACATTAATTTATTTACTTATTTGTACGACACTGGCAGGTACTCTACCATCAGGCCTAATTTTCATCCTTTTGAAACACTCAGAGGTGAGTACTTTACTCACTCCAGAACATTCCTCTCACAAAGGATCTCCTTCATCCCTCTCCAGAGGAGGAGAAGAGGAAACCAAGAAAAGCCCTGGTGCAGAGCCCTGGTTCCTGCCTGGGGATGTGAAATGCCCAGGATGCTGTTAAACGCCACGGTTGTTGGCCACGAACACACGGTAGCCTCGTGTGTTGTCGGCTCCATTGTCCTGTCAGCGTACAAGTGGGAAAACAAGGCTGGCTGAGGAGCTCTTCCATGACAGGACAGCAGTACAAGTACCCGAGTCAAGAGGACTGGAAACCCTCCCCATAAGCTCATTTTGGATTAAAAATATACTATTTTGAAACAGTGTCTCTCTAAGTTGTCCAGGCTGGCCTTGAATGCTTTTTAACAGAATACATATATTTTTGAGCTAAAAACCGGCAGTAAAAGAACGGTGGAATGAAGACAGAGTGGCCGCAGAAGGCAGGCAGGACGGTCAGGGAACTTTGGGGCTGTAGGGGCTGCAGGCCGCTCATAAGGATGCTGCTATTGTCCTGAGTGATCTGTGGATAACTGCTTCCAGAGTCTCTCAAGGATATGTTTGTGTGACCTCACGTGTTCTCTCGTGTTCACTGAACCATCTCTAGATTACTTATGATACCTAAAACAATATAAAAACAATGTAAATACTTGTTAGACTATATTGTTTAGGGAGTAATGTCAAAAAAGTCCATACATGTTCAACAGTGACACATTTTGTGAATATTTTCTGTCAGTGGTTGGTTGAATTTGCAGATGCCAAATCCATGGATATCAAGGGCCAAAAGTAATTGTAAACTGCATCCCAGAAATGTAAATAAAGAATGCTTCCTCCTCCTCCCCCTTTCCCGGCCTTCCACTCCCCTCCTTCCCTCCCTCCCTCTTCCTTCCTCCCTTTGTTTTTTCTTTCTTTATTGGAGACAAAGTCATCCTAGGTACTGTAGGCTGGCCTTTAAGTTGCAGTCCTCCTGCCTCAGTCCTTCCATGTGCCAGGGATATAGGTTTGTGCCATCACGTCCTGCTTTAAGAACAGTCTTTACTTATTTTTATTTTTTGATACTTATCTTGCTATATATCTCAAGCTAACCTTGAACTTGCTCTGGAACCCAGGCTAACCAAAAATCATTGTCCTTCCTGCCTTGGCCTCCTGGGTTCTGGGTTTATTTTTTATTTATTTTTTTAAATAATTCATTTATTTTTATTTTATGTGCATTGGTGTTTTGCTTGCATGTATGTCTTCTTAAGCATGTCAGATCTTGGAGTTACAGACAATTGTGAGCTGCCATGTGGGTGCTGGGAATTGAACCTATGTCCTCTGGAAGAGCAGACAGTGCTCCTAACTGCTGAGCAGTCTCTCCAGCCCCCAGTTCTGGGCTTGTGTGTGTGTGTGTGTGTGTGTGTGTGTGTGTGTGTGTGTGTGTGTGTGTGTGAGATCATGATTGGCCAGAGCATTTCCTTAGAGAGATCATTTTAGCTAACTTTTCTGGAGTACCTCTTGGGAATTCAGCCGGTGTTGATGGAAATCCAAAAGGAAGAGGGCCAGATGCCAGGAGGAAGGCACGCTATAAATGCTCAGGATTGGATCCTGAGGGAACAATACTCCAGCTCTCTCACCAGACCTTGTTCTAGATTCTGTAATAAGACTTGACAGGTAGGCTTGGAGAGTCCCTGACTAAAAATGATAAATTCTACAACAAAATGCAGTAGAGCCACCAAAGTAAGGAGCTTCGTCCTTGCCACCAGCACGCAGAGCACTGTGACACAGAATCAAAAGGCACCAAGCACACTTTCGTAACTTTGAAGAGTATTCCACAGAAGTTTGTTTGAAACTAGAAAATATTATCCATTGCTCCTTCTTGTGAATAGTAGGCTTCTCCTGGACTCAGGGCAAGTGGATACATGGTAGCCCCCAACCACTCTAAGTAATGTTGACCTTGCCCAAATGTGTTACAAGCCATTTGGAAAAGAGATCTGAGGTTCAGAGCAGTCATTAGTCTTTATCTTTTGATTTAAAGGAGAGAATGTTGTGATGTAACAATTTGAGACCAGTCCTGTAATTTACAGCTTACTAAACTTACCATAACTGGGAACAATATTTAGTTAAAACCAAGCAACTATTTGCATAATTAGGTGTAGTGTATTGAGCACCCATCACAACCGCTATCTGTGAGGTTCTGTTCATTTTCAAATAGATTAGAGTGCGGAGTGTGGCGTTGATTACCCTCGGGCTGTGATCTTAACCCTTCCTAGCTGTGGGTTGCAGGAAACTTACTGGCTGTGTGTGCTAGGCTTATGTTAAACCTTCAAGGCTGGGTGAGGGGTCCAGGTTGTGATAGATTTTAAACTGGCTTTAAAGCATAGGGCTAATGGTAATAAGTGTTATTGAAACAGGACAAAAGTTGCTCTGGATGGCTACTCAAAAACAAAAACAAAAATAAAAACAAAAACAAAGGAGAACAAAACCAGGCAGAAAATAAACGGATGGCCAGGATGTGGAGAAGTGGGAGTCCTTATGTATTGATACTGGGCAAGGAAAATGGGGCAGACACTTGGGACAGTTCCTCAGGAAATGATGCAGCAATCCCACTTTTGGGTGTGCACCCAAAAGGGTGAAAGTGGGGTCCCCGAGAGATGTATGCCCACCCATGTTCATTTCAGGGTAATTCAGAGTAACCAAGGAACAAAGGGAAGTGTGCTGTATGTATAGTAGGTTATCCAACCTAATAGGGAGGGGTTTTCTGGCCCTTGACCCAACATAAAGGAACTCTGAGGACGTTCTGCAGAGTGAAACAGGCCAGCTACCAAGGGAAAAATACCACGTGATTGTTCTTACATCCCTAGACTAGTCAACCCATAGTGACAAGAAATAGGATGGTAGCTTCCAGGGGCTGTGAGGAGGTGGGATGGGGAAACACTGTTTAACGGGCACAAGGCTTCAGTTTTTCAAGATGAAAAGGGTTCTGAAAATGGATGGTAGCAATGGCTGTGCCATTGAGTTACAGCCTTATAATATGCAAGGGTGAATTTTATGCTAGGTATATTTTTGCTAAAATTCTAAATACCAATTTTTAAAAGTTGATGAGTAGAAATATGGACAGAGAGTGAACTTAGGATATGTCATGGAGTTTGATAAATCACCTTTCTTTAGACTTGGGCTTGCCTTCAAGCTGGCTGGTATGCCTTCTTTTGGTGAGTGCCTTAGGGTTTCTATTGCTTTGCTAAAAAATCATGAGCAAAAGTAACTCAGGGAGGAAAGGGTTTATTTCACCGTACGCTTCCAAATCACAGTGCATCATCAAAGGAAGTTAGAGCAGGAACTCAAGGCAGGAACTGAAGCAGAGGCCATGGAGGAGTCCTGTTTACTGACTTGTTTGCCGTGGCTTGATCAGCCTGCTTTCTCATGCTATGCAGGACTACTTGCCCAGGGATGTCACTACCCACAGTGAACTGGACCCTCCCACACCAATCATTCAATCAAGGAAAGGCCCTCATAGACTTGTCGACAACCAATGTTTTGGGGGCATTTTCTCAAAAGTCCCTCTTGCCAGATATGTCTTGGCTTGTGCCAAGTTGACAAAAACCAGCCAGCACAGTGGGATGCTTGACAGGGGCTTCCATCCTCTCACTCAATGCAAGACCCTGCAGATTTCTGTATGACAAAGTAGTATACTAGTAGTGAGGAGAGAGGGGGATGATAATGAGGAAGTTCACCACAGTAGAGCCTGTACATTAGAAGGTAAGGAGGAAGGTTCTTTCTCTTCTTTTCTTTTCTTTCTTTTCTTTTCTTAAAAATAATCCATCCTGCCTGCAGGCATCCCTCCTGTGGAACAGTCTCTGTCCTTAGAGGTTTGTCCTTCATTGCACTATAGAACCCTTTAGAGTTCACTGGGTGAATGGCTCCTAAAGGTACTTTCTGACCTAATGAGATTGCTCTTTCTAGCTATGTTCTCAATGATTCCATTTCTCCCTTTCTGGGGAATGGAACCCCGGGCCTGTGCAAACTAGGTAACCATTCTACTACTAAACAACATCTGCAGCTTGAAAGGATGTAACATTCATGCTTACTATTTATTTGTGGATGTGCATGTGGAAGGGTGCATTGGGATGGGTTCATGCACACATCTGTGTACATATGGAGGTCAGAGATAGATGCCAGTGCCTTTCTCAGTCATTTTTCCACGAACCTGGAGCTCATAGCTTCTGCTAGACTGGCGAGTCATTGGGCCTCAAGGGTCTGCTTGTCTCTGTCTTCTCAGCATTGAGGTTACAGGCAGGTGTCACATCACTGGCTTTTCCCATGGTGCTGGTGATACGAACTCAGATTCTTAGGGATGTACAGAGAAACATCTCTCCAGCCCCTTGAAAGAATATTTCTGTTGGAGGTCTTCCTCATAAACTTCAGTGGTGGTGGTGGTGGTGGGGGGTCTTATGTTTTCTGTGGTGGAGTGTCTTGTGTTAAGTGACACTGTGTAGACACGTACAGAAGGAGATTCTAGTGCAGTGCATGCTTGGTGCAACGACGAGCTGACTCAAAGCAGCCAGGCTGGCATGGGGCTGCCCATCTGTACACATGGGGCTGCACTTCCACCACAGTGCTGTCTCAAATCACCCACCTCCCTGCTTCTTCCACTTTTAGTTCAGTTTCTAAAGCAGGTAGAATTTATCACAACACAGTGTAAGGAACTGAAAAGCAAAGAAAGCCAGTTGGTCTCACAAACAAACAGATTTTCATGCTGCATGTCTGGCTGACTTCAGCATCTCCGCATGTTGGGCTTATTGCCATTTTTGGGGAGAGTCAATTCTTGCCCTGCTATACACCCTGGCTATGCGGTTGCTGTATTTCTCACACTTGAGTTTGATCCGAGCCTTATTTAAATGCCTTTTATTTATCCATCAACTAGTAAAGTTAATTGGCATCAGCGATGTACAGGTTATTTTCCTACTCAGTCCTCACAGTGAAGCTAATTTCTAAATGCAGATGTGCGGGTGTGACCGGATGGTTTCTACTGACTCAGTGCCATCAGGCGTCCTGTGAATGACACAGTGCCAGTGTCTGCACCGGCCTTTGAAGCTCTGTGGATTCAGTGATTCTGTTCTGAGGTTCAATGATGTCAAGGAACACAGAATCTTCATCACTGGCTGTTCAGTTTCCATGTGAGCTACTTTGTATATTGGATTTTGTTGGGAGAGAAGCATAATTTGACCTGTGGAATTTGTTAATCCATGAAGCTGTGCTTTATTTATTCATCCTTCAGAAAACATTTCTTGGATGCTCAGTGCTCATAAATATGCATGTGATGGGCTGGCAGTTATAGCCACTAGTTCTCAAAAGCAGAGTTGTTCCATATATAAAGCCAGCCCTCCACACCCTTCCTTCTGTATCCTCAGTTGTAATCAAATTTGAATTGAAAATAGTTTTTAAATTTTATACTGGTACAAGCAACTACAGATCTTTTGGTGGTTATTACCTGAACAATACAACATAACAGCTTCTTACACAGTATTGGGTATCTTAGATAATTCAGAGATGATCTAAAGTACAGAGGAAATGTGCATAGGTTATAGGCAAATAACATGCTACTTTATAGAACAGACTTGAGCATCCACAGATATTGGGAGACAGCTGTACTCAGAAAAATTAAAGTTTTTAAAAACTGAAGGAAAAGTCTAAATTTTTGTTTAAAAACAAAACAAAACATGAGCATAGAGGCAGTGGAGTTGTGAGGAACTGATCTTTGCTGTGCAGTTTCAAATGACAGCTTGCAGCATGCTGAGCCTGGAGGTGGACAGTTCTCAGCAGGGCTTCTTGAGTTCCTCCTCACGGCAGGGACCAGGGACGAGCGTCAGCGGCTGCATTCCCACTGCTCTCCCTATGGGTGACCACTGGCTGCTGAAAGGACTGAGTGAGGAGTGAGTTCTGGGACTAGAAGAGAGTGTTGGACCCAGGAGCAGGATTAGAGCAGAGTGACTTTCAGGGGGAGAAGGGAATCCCTCATTTGCAAACCAAGAAGACAGCAGAAACAAAAGCAGCTTAGCCGCACTCCTGCCTGTCTTGGCAAAGACTGAAGGACACAGTTTAATACCAAGATAAGTGGTGATGGGAGTATGATGTCATAGTTACAAGATGAAACTCAGGGGCTGGGTTCTAGTGGACACTCGGTTTGGCGCTCGTGTTGGAACATTAGCTGATGCTCCTCAAATTCTCCAGGCTTCGTTTTCTGTCGCCTAAAATAGTACTTACAGAGGCTTGCCTGTTGTTCCATCTAGCTGTTATAGAAATGGAAGGAAACCATGTGAGCTTCACTTTGTGAAAACATACCCAAGATGTTGAACTGTACAGAGGAAACACTACTTTACTTCCCAGGTCTGGAGGTTTTAGTTTAAGATCCAGGGATGCCATTGCTTGAGCCTCTGATGAAGCTGCGTACCATAAGAGGAACACAAGATGGACCAAACCAATCATGACTCATGAGCCAAGCAACAGAGAGAAAGGAAGAGACGGGGTCTCATGATCCCCTTCAAGTAAACTGAGGGCCTCACAGAAGGCCCAACCACCTAAAATTTGTATTCTCGGTATCACTACCCTGGGAATGAGGGCCTTTGGGGGAAACTCATCCAAACCGTACTAATTCCCGGGAATTTTTTGAGGACTCTAACTTACTATAAGCACTTGGCTAATGGTTGGCTGGTTAGTCATTTGGTCTGACTCTCAGTCTGTAGATGGGCTTTGTGTCGCCTAAAGTGTTTTAGAATTCCTGGGCTTAAGCAATCCTCCTGCTTCTGTCTTTAGTTGTTGGGACTGCAGGTCCATTCCCCGTGTCTGACCAGCTGGCTGTGGTTTGAGACTGAATTGTAACACCCCATCCTTTTGCATCTCGATTGCAGCAGTTCCCCAGCTTCTCCCTGTCCACGTCACCTTGCCCTGTTTCCATTTTGACATTACAGCCATTCTGTTGGGGAAGTTGAGATGTCTGTACACCAAGAGAAATTCACTCTTAAAATGTTATGTCAGGTTTGGGGAGATGATCCAGTCTATAAAGTGTTTGCTGAGAAAGATCAGGTTCAGGTCCTCAGAGCCCACATAAAAATTGGCCCTACATTGCACACTGCAGTCTCAGCACTGGAGAGGCAGAGGCAAATGGACCCCGGCATTCACTGGCCAGCCAGCCTAGCTAAGCAGTGAACTCCAGGTCCTGTGAGAATAAGAGCAAAAGAGGAGGACACCTGATGTCTCTACCTGCATATGCACACGCACTCACTCACAGATGTGCATGCACTCACATAAGCTTATGCACATGCATACCCACGAGAGAGAGAGAGAGAGAGAGAGAGAGAGAGAGAGAGAGAGAGAGAGAGAGAGAGAGAGAGAGAGAAGTAGAGGTGTGGGTACATGTGTTGCATATGGAAGTCAATGGAGTTCATTTTTCCACCTTTATGTGGCTTTTGGGACTCAAACTCGGGTTGCCAAGCTTGTGCAATAAACACCTTTTGCCTACTGAGCTACCGTGCTGGCCCTTTTTCTTTCTTGAAAGAGTCTTCTAGGTAGCAAGGCTGGCCATTAACTCAGGGTACTCCTGCCTTAGTTTAGCCCTACAGTCCTGGGGTTACAGGTGTGTCGCCAAGGCTGACAAGAATTTTTTCTTCTTAGATGGTTCTCAAGCATCATGTGAAGGGTATTGGAGAATATTATTTTAAGGTGTGTTGCTTTTTTATGTTGAATTTGTTTAACTCTGTGAAACTGTGTTACTGTGCCTGTCTAAAACACCTGATGGTCTAATGAAGATCTGAATGGCCAATAGTGAGGCAGGAGAAAGGATAAGTGGGGCTGGTAGGCAGAGAGAATATGTAGAAGGAGAAATCTGAGAAGAAAGGGAGAAGAAGCAGCAGCCAGAGAAGGAGAAGGACTCCGGGGCCAGCCGCCTAGCTACACAGCAAGGCACTGAGTTAAGAGTAAGATTTACAGAAGTAAGAGAATGGAAAAGCCCAAAGCCCAAAGGTAGACAGGATAAGTTAAGTTAAAGAAAGCTAGCAAGAAACAAGCCAAGTTAAAGCTGGCATTCAAAATTAAGAATAAGCCTCCTTATGTGATTTATTTGGGAGCTGGGTGGTGGGGCCCCCAAAAGAGCAAAAACAACCAACAACAGAAGGGAACAGTAGGTTTTCTGGTTTTTTGTTTGCTTGTTTGTTTTGTTTTGCAGATTGTATAAGTAAATAATAAAAAAAAAAACTTGCCTAATATAGCAAAAATGCAACCCAAGGCTCCTCACCTCTATTTAAAATAGAGAACCATGGTACTTGATCGAAAAATTGGCTTTCATAAGGTCAAGGGTCACACAGATTCTCTGGTTGGTTGTATAAATGACCTTGGCCAAATTTTTCCTCTCAAAGTGATAAGGAACAACCACCAAGGCTATTAAATAAAGCTTTGAGCCAGGCATGGTGGTGCACACCTGTGAGTCCAGTACTTGCGAGGCAGAGGCAGGCGGATCTCTGTAAGGTTGAAGCCAGCCTGGTCTACACAGTGAGTTCCAGGACAGCTAGGACTACACAGAGAAACCCTGTCTCGAAACAAAATGAAACAAAACAGAACAAAAAACAAAACAAAACAAACAAAAAACCTTTGATTCTTTGATTCTTATTGCTGTTATAAAAAAAATTCAAATTTTTTTTAATGGAGGAAAGTAAAATTTTTTTCTATTGTATCTTTTAAAGCTATTTATTTTATATGTATGGTTGTTTTTGGCTGCATATAAGTCTGTGCACCACTTGAATGCCTGGTGCCCAAGGAAACCAGAAGAGGGCATTGGATCCCCTGAAAGCGGAGTTAGCTGCCTTGCACGTGCTGGGAATTAAACCTTGTGTCTTATGGAAGAGCAGCCAGTGCTCATAACCTCCGAGTCATCTGTCTAGACCTTCCGTTGTCTTAGCACGACCCTCTCCGTTAAACGTAAAGAGCACCCCTGACCTGAACAACTGTTTAGAACTAGAATGCTCTGGATTTGTTTGATTTTCACTTTTTGAAATATATGTACGTATAAGATAGCTTAGAGATGGGTTCTAGCCTGGAGGTTTAGTGGCCCTGTATTTTGACTGTAGTCCGTCACCTAAGATCAGGGCTGACATTTTCTTCTTGTGGCTTTTGTTAGTGCATGAATATTTCAGATTCTGGAGCATTTCAGGTTTCCAGTTTTCCAGTTAAGACACTTGCCTGTACATGCTTCTTCAAATGCTATGGAATTAATGTATCACAGGGTGTGGTGGAAAGAAAATGGCCCCCCAAAAGAGGGGGCACTATTAGAAGGTAGCTTTGTTGGAGTAAGTGTGGCCTTGTTGGAGGAAGTGTGTCATTGTGAGGGTTGGCTTTGAGGTCTACTATGCTCAAGCTACTCCCAGTGAGACAGATTACTTCCTGTTGCCTTCTGATCAAGAGGTACCAGCACCATGTCTGCCTGCACACTGCCATGTCCCGCCATGATGATAATGGACTGAACCTCTAAAAATGTTTTCTTTTTAAGAGTTGTTGTGGTCATGGTCTCTTCACAGCAATAGAAACCCTAACTAAGACACAGAGAGAGCCCAAATTCCTGTCTCTATGATAAGTAGACATCAGGCTTCCTATGTGGTGGTTCTGAGGAGCTTGACTACAGAAGATCTGTCAGCCTTGCCACAGCTGGGCTTGTACTTCTTTCTATCTCATTCTTCAACCTGGATTTCCCTCATTTACATGGAAAACCCATGGCTTCATACACATGCCAATACTCAGTTTAGTAAAAATACATACAATACTCTAAACCATCAAAGTAGCTTTATAAAAGGGTTTTATTTTTAATTGTATGTCTGTGTCTGTGTTTAGGCATATGCATGTATGTGCAGGTGCCTATGAAGATCAGAAGACGGTATTACATCTCCTAGAGCTGGAGTTGTGGGTTGTTCTGAGCCACCTGACATATATTAGGAAATCCTTGGATCCTTTGCTCGAGCAGTAAGCACTCTTGCAGTAACCACTGAGCCACCTCTAGAAGAACTACAAGAATAGCTTTTTAAAGTTGGTGTGTGAGTTACTATTCTTGTGGTGTGACATAATGCTGAGCAAGTGAGGATTAAAAAATGGTTGTTTTACCCCACAGTTTGCCATATCCACCAGTAGGAGGAGTGTCAGTGAGAGAAGCTCCAGTTGTGAGGGCAACATTGCATCCATCCATCTGCAGGAAGCATGACTTTCTCCTTTGTATTCCGTCTCAGATCACAGCCCCTGGGATAGAACTTCTCACAGTCAGAAAAGGTCTTCCCTCCTCAGTCAAACCTCTGGAAAAACACCCCCTGGTCCCGGGGTGTTTCCGAGGTGGCTGTAAAATCCTGTCTAGTTGACATTGAAGGTAACCATCATAATCAGCAAACAATTACTTTGCTTTTGGAAGGAATAACAAAAAGAAAAAGAAAATAGACTTGATGCTGAGAAATAGCAATTGTTTTATGGCTTTATTCTTCCAATCAACTTTTACAGTTTGTTAGATAAGCTAGGTGTGATGGCTTTTGTCTGTAGGCCCACCAACTTGGTAGGTCAAGACTTGAGGTTCACTAGAGCCAGAAATTCCAGGCAACTGTTTTGAATGATGTTTGTTCATAGCTCTGACATTTCCCGGAATGAACTGCTTCTGTTGTAACTCACTTAACTTTGCAGAATTTGGGGATGTAATATATACTGCAGTTTCTGGAAACTGCGTTTGGCCGGAGTGGGAGGTGGGAGGTGGGGGTGAGGTGGGGGGTATGTGAAGAAAGCTCTTACCACGTCCTTCATTAAGCCAGTTACTTAAATTAAGCCTCTTTTCTCTTGATTATCTTCAACCTTTAAGATAGTGAAAGGCAGTGTAGTTCACCTTGGAACGGACATCACTGGGAGGAACCCTGCAGGGGAAGGCAAGTGTTCCATAACCCAGGGCTCATTCTCTTCCTTGGAGCTCTGCCCCCAAACCTAAGCCTGCAGGCAGTGCTGTGGTCACATTCTACTGTCCACTCCTTCTGTGAGGATGACAGTGTCACCCTCCCAGGTTTCCTCTGGGGGCGGGTGCTTTCACATCCCTGAATTCCCCACCTAGAGTGCAGACTGAACCACCGCCTCTGGCAAGGCCTGACTGAAGCTTCTTCAAGCCCTTCCTTCTTCCCAAGGCGCCACCAGGCAGGACTACTAGGCAGCTGCATACCTATCTCAGGACCGGGCTGCACAGCTGGACTGCTGGAGACACACAATGTTAGGGGAGCACTAAACTGCTCATCTTCTGGAATCATCTGCTGCTTGGTGATTAATGACAGAAGGTCATTTTGTAGTTTGTCTAGGATTTTGTGGATATTTCCAAACATAACAGAGGCTAGATAAACATTTAACATTTCCTTTTGTTTTTGTTGAAACTAGTAATTGTTTAGATTTTTTTTTTTAAACTGGGCTTTTTCTGTGTTATTTAATGTAGTTCTGGCACTTAAAAAATTTTTTTGAGGCAAGGTTGCCTGGGCTGATCTCAAACTCCTTGGGCTCAGGGAGTCCTTCTGTCTCCTCTGAAGTAGCTGAACCTGCAGGCACATGACCCTGTGCCTGATTGGCATATTTTCTTTTCTTTTTTCTTCCTTCCCTTTTTCTTTCTTTTCTTTCTTTCTTTCTTTCTTTCTTTCTTTCTTTCTTTCTTTCTTTCTTTCTTTCTTTCTTTCTTCCTTCCTTCCTTCCTTCCTTCCTTCCTTCCTTTCTTTCTTTCTTTCTTTCTTTCTTTCTTTCTTTCTTTCTCTCTCTCTCTTTCTTTTTTTTGTATACTGGGCCTTGAACCTAGGGCCTCATGCATGCTAGGCAAATGCTCTACAACTGATCTAACTCCCATCACCACAAATTCCCTTCCATTCTTCCCGCCTCCCTTCCTCCCTTCCTTCCTTTTTTATTTATAGGCCCAGGCTGGCCTTGAGCTCCCAATCATCTTGCCTAAATCTCATACTTTCTGCATTTGTACAAAATAAAGTCCTGTGCAGAGACCACAGTGGTCCCAACCCAGATGCATGCTTTGGCTTGAGCCAGCATTATATTTTGAAATGTTTGCTAAAGGAAAGAATGTTTGGATGAACCAAGATGGACAAGGGAGACATGCACACCAGGATGATTTGTTTTCCATGCATTGTTTAGTCTCTTTAGGAAGTGAAAGGAACTTTCTGGCTCTTAGTCCCTCACATCCTTCCCAGAGGACCTGAACCTGGCTGAGGAGGCAGGATGCCTCCTGCTTCCTTTCTGAATACCAGCTGATGGAGAGCTGCATGTAAGGTCAAGCGAAAGCCCTCTTGCTCCGTGAATGGTTACTTACTCTTCAGGGAACAAGAGAGCAAGAAGCCAGGGCTTGAGCCACCAAACACAGATGGGAGAGCAAGTGGGCAGGGCTTGATCTACCGGGCACAGACGGGAAAGTAGGTTTCGTTCTTAGTTGGAAAAATTTTATAATGATGCAATAAAGTGATTGTTTTACTTTCTAATAAAATAATAATTAAAATTTACACAAAATCTAATGAAACAATAATCAGCTATTGAATGCACGTGCTTTGTTAGTTGGCTAGTTTCTTAGAAGATGATTTATTCATTCTTATTACTGATAAGGGCGCTGAGAAAGTCATTTACTTATAGCTACTGAGTAATTGGAATGTGGATCAGCAATCTCATCTGTGTTTTCATACGAGGGAGGAATGTCCTTGACTTTAGTTTGTCATGTTACTTTTGAAAATGTCATAATAGATGTGAGGTAGAGAATATTTACTGGGCACTTACTGTGTGCATTCCTCATTCTAAACACTAGCCAAGCTTTGATTCATTCAGCTGTCATGTGCCTTTAGGAAACAGGTGAAGTTAGTCTATTTTGCAGTCAGTAAAGGTTAAAGTGCTACTGTCACGTTGCTCACCAGAGTGAGGCTCTGTTCATGCCTGCGCTCTGGACTCTGCAGAGTGGCCCCTGAGTGAGGAAATGTGCGCAGTAGACAGCCATGAAGTACAGCACAGTGCTGTGGTAGCTCCACCATTCTGTAGCTTCCCCTTTTGTTTCGTTTTCTCTTACGTGCGCGAGTTCAGTCAAAGCTGTGCGCCTGTCTCCTCAAGTGCTGGGAGGGTGAAAGTCACCCTGTGAACTTTGACAAGATTCCTCAGCTCAGACCCGATTTTTTGTGATCTTTGCAAATTCCTTACCAGGTTGAACTAGGATTGGTTATGAAAGACTGTGTGAAAATTGTTTGTTAAAAAAGAAATGGGGGAGTATGGTGGAGAGATGGCTCAGAGCACTGACTGCTTTCCAAAGGACCTGAGTTCAATTCCCAGCACCCACACGGCAGCTCACAACTGGCTATAATAACTCCAAGATCTGACACCCTCACACAGACAGACATGCAGGCAAAACAACAACACACATAAAATATAAATAAATAAATTACTTTTTAAGAAATGGGTGTCTTGGTGGGTAGAGATGCTTGCCACCAAGTCTGATGACTAGAGTTCAGTCCCTGGAGCATATGTGGTAGAAGAAGAGAGCCAACTCCCACAAGTGTGCTCTCATCTACACTCCCTTAGTGACAGAGATCACCTGGCAAACAAACAAACAAAATAGGAAGAGAAACGGGATGAAACCAAGCTATCCAAACGCCAGCTGAAGAGGGAATATAACCCTTAAATGTTTGTTCAACCAGCCATCCCCACCCATAACAAACATAACTAACAACATCTAATCCTGGCTGGGACACAGGAAGGCCATATGTAAACAGGTAGAGGTCGCTGCTGGGAGACCTTCGGCAATTTCTATGTAAAACTCATCAGATAGCCCCTCACAGCTGACCCCTTCCTAGAGAAATGAAAGCACACATCCTTTTGTATTATGTATTATCCTGTATATGTCCACTTCAGTCATAACACTAAAACATTTCAAATCAAATTTCAATCATTAGAAGAGTACTTGGTGACGTTTGAAATATAGAAATGAGATAATAGGGCTTAGCTCAAATAAGACGCTGACATGTGTGGAAGCTCACTGAATCCCATAAGCTTTGTGTTCAGCAAAGTAAGCCAGATGGGACCAAATACAGCTGATATTGTTTCACACACGTGGAGCCCGAGACCAGGCTTCTAGGGAGGATGACTAGTCAGGGTGATAGGAATGGGTGGCTCTCTTTGGAAAGTGGTGACCTGGGCAGATATCCACAGCAAAACTAGCTCCAGACAACAGTTAAGGCCTCTGCCTTTTGCCATGTGTACTTTGGGGGCACTAGAAAAAAAATCAAAATTAACTTTTCAGTTTTACCCATCTGTAAGTGTGTGGTTCGGAGGCATTCAGTGTGCTCACAGTGCTCTGTAGACGTTATCACTCGTGTGGAGGACACTACACTTACCTCAGGGAAGCAGGCAGCCCCGAGGGAGGAGAGCTGAGCAGCGCCTGAGGTAAGTCATGCACCTACGCAGAGGCCTGTGCAGCACGTTACCGTCACCGCCTCAGGGTCGCACTGCTGTGTCTCCTTAGTGCTCACATGAGTTTGCCTGTTTCTGAT
Source organism: Peromyscus maniculatus bairdii (assembly GCF_049852395.1). NCBI lineage: Eukaryota > Metazoa > Chordata > Mammalia > Rodentia > Cricetidae > Peromyscus > Peromyscus maniculatus. The sequence continues at coordinate 37,674,627 of NC_134853.1, read as the reverse complement.
GCTTCTCCCCGGGCTGAGGGTACAGAGTGGAGGCTGCCTGCACACCCTTCCCTGGCCTTGGGGGTTGGGAAGCATGCGGAGTGCTGAATGATTGTGAGAGCAGAACCTATTTCCAAAGTTTTCTTAGAGAAAATGTGCCCATACCCTGAACGTTTTACATGGCTGCTAAAGACCTGGAGAATTTAGAAACCTGAAATCCGCTGTAGCATGATGTTCCTTGGAAGTACTCACCGTCTCTTTCTCTCCGGCCTACATCCAGGCATCTGCCCTGGTAAAGGCCTACAATTCCACTGCAGCACCCTACTGCCTTCACTTGTACAAGTTAAAGCTAGAACTTCAAAATTCATTTTTTTGGCAGCTCTGACAGTTGGAGAGAACTGGAAGGTTGTAAATCCTGGAATCTGCGTGGGCCTCAGACCCTGCTCATACTGCTTTTAACTGTGCTTCAGCGATGCTCAGGGAGTCAGTCCCTTCTTCCTTTGCTCAATATTTAGCTCTGAAGCTAATGTGACTTGGGGCCATTCCTTAGATCTTAGTCCTGTTTATACTGCTTGCTAGGACAGATTCCCATTTAGAAGTAGTTTTCAACCTATTGCATTTCATCCTTGATCTTTAATGTTAGTGCTCCCCCTTCAACCCTCAACCCCTGAAATCACTATCAACTTAAGTCACAGGAGTGTTTCATTTAAGGCTATGATGTCTGCTGTGAGCCTGTGATTTCCATCTTATGTTCTGCACAACCTAGACTTTCTGTCACATGCACCTTGGATGTTACTTGGTTCTAAAAGCTGGAAGGTTCAAATACAGTGACATTTTCAAGTAACTAAATCACTTCTGTGCAGACCAGGATGGCGCTTCTGTTGCCTGAGCTCCTGTTGCCTGAGCTCCGGGGTGACAGCATCATGCAGCAAGTGGGATGTGCATTCATACTTGCTGGGAAGAAGTCTGGACTTGGCACAGGGGGATTTTTTAAGAATAGGGACATAAGAAAAAATATCCAACATATGGAGCATATGCATGGAACAGAGGAAATTTCAGCTGATAGATGGAACCATTTTTCATTGATCAGCAAAGAGACCTTGAACTGACTAAGTGCTAGATTCAGATCTGTGCTGTCCCAGGACAGTGAAGATGCGGGGCAAATGCAGGCACATACACATTTTCAGGATGGTTAAGGACTCTGAGGAAAATTTCACTGAGTCAACAGCAAGAGGATGTGTGAGTGTTGTAGATGCTTCTTTAGCTACTCCAGGGAAGGGAAGCGTGCAGATTTGATGTCTATCTAACAGGAGAGAAGGTTCTAGACAGAAGTACAGCAAGTTCAAAGGTCCTGAGGTAGAGTTATCTTTGAGTATTTGCTGACATTAAAGATTTTTGTTGCTAAAGTAGAGGATGACTAAAGTTGGAATGCAAGGAAGGCCTTTGCCAGCCTCTCCTGTCCTCTCCATCCGAAGACTGAGATGGGCTCAGTGAAGACCTTAAATAGTACTCAAAATGATGAAGAAAATCTCTAAGGTTGTATTTTTATGTGCTAGGGATGGATTCCAAGGCCTCATATATGATAGATGAGCAATTTACCACTGACCTTGGCTCATAGCTTTAGTGAGGTTTGTAAAAAGTGTTTATTTTACTTTTTCAAAATAGTGTGTGTGTGTGTGTGTGTGTGTGTGTGTTTACCCTTGGACAATTCCCAGAGCTAGAGTTACAGGCAATTTTGAGCCATCTGACATGGGTGCTGGAATTAAACTCTCTTCCAGAGCAATACATGCTCCTAACTACTGATCCATCTTTTCAGCTAAAAAGGGTTTTAGATAGTTGAGGTTCAGCTGTGTTGAGAAATCAGGGGGCAAACGGAGTTGCTAGATTATCAAGGAAACAAAGATACATGCTGTTAGGCTGCCCTTAAAATTTTCATGTAAGCAATCATGCTTTTTAGTTTTTGTCAACTTGACACTAACCTAGACATTTTTAGGAAGAGAGAGTTTCAACTGCCTCCACCAGATTAACCAGTGGCCATGTCTAAGGAGGGCATTTTCTTGATTGATGATTAATGTGGGAGGGCCTAGCCCTCTGTGAGCAATCCCATTCGTAGGCAGAGGGTCTTGGGCTACCTAAGAAAGCGAGCTGAGCAAACCATGGAGAACAAGCCAAGAAGTGGTGCTCCTCCATGTGCTCAGCTTCAGTTCTTACCTTTAGGTCTTGCCTTGGCTTTGCTCACTAATAGATGGTAACATGTCAGCCAAATAAACCCTTTCTTCCCCAAGTTGGTTTGGTTGGTGTTTGATCACACAACAAAGAAGCAAGCAAGAAGGAATACTTCTTAGTCTATCTTATGTAGTATTAAGGAAACATTTTCTACCAAAAAAAACGATTGGTTGTTGATGTGACGTGGCGATATCCTTGGTGTTCTGTGTTTATCTGATAGTGCTGAGGTGCCACCGAATCAGATAGAGGCGAGCGTCTACAGCCTTTAGAAATACCGCTGGCAAATGTGAGGAAAACACGGACCAAGGATTGTTTCTAGGTTTGAGACCTCAGCACTGAGTGACAGTCTTTGCTGAGTTAGAGAAGATGGGAACAGAGCAGGTTTGTCCAGTTACATCTGACTTACGGGGTGTAGTAGATGTCTCACTGCAGATGTGGGCATTTGAGTCATTGTGGACTGTTCCTGCCTGCACTTATATATTTTAATCCAAATTAAGAAATCCTGTTTGCTTGTTTGTTTGTTTGTTTGTTTGTTTATCTATTTATTTGTTTGTTGTTACAGGGTGTCACTCTGTAGCACTGGCTAGCTTTGCTATGTAGACCAGAGTGGCCTTGAACTCACAGAGATCTACCTCCTCTGCCTCCCAAATGCTGGAATTAAGAGTGTACACCAATAACAGGACTTAGAAATCCCTTTGTTATGAAGAAGAAAAGAAGTATACATGAATGCAGTTATAATATCATCTTCTCTGATTAAAAAGAAATTTTTTTAATTTTTTTACCTTCTTTGTTTGTTTGTTTGTTTGTTTTGAGACATGGTCTCACTCTATAATTTGTCTGGTCTAGAACTCACTATATAGCCCTGGCCAGCCTGGAACTCATAGAATTCTTGCCTCTGCCTCCTGAGTGCCGAGATTAAAGGTGTCTGGCTACTTTTTAAGTATGTGTATGTATGTGTGTCTCTGTGAGCATGTGCACTTGTTTGTTTGTTTGTTTGTTTGTTCAAGACAGGGTTTCTCAGTGTAGTTTTGGTGCCTGTCCTGGATCTCGGTTCTGTAGCCCAGGCTGGCCTCGAACTCACAGAGATCTGCCTGGCTCTGCCTCCCAATTGCTGGGATTAAAGGCGTGTGCCACCACCACCCAGCATATGTACTTCTTAAAATTAAGTACAGATATATTTTTTAATAAAGTGGCCCTAATATTAAACATTTATTTACTTTGACTTTATTCTCCTACAATAATGAAAGTTCATAGTTCCATATATGTCTGGTATTAACAGCATTTAACCACCAAGAGTGGCGATGATGTTTTATGGCTTAAGTTATAAATCCTGTAGTATAGTTGGTAGAAGATCTGCCTGCAGCTCTTTCATTAATTTTTAATTTATGTGTATAATTGTTCTACCTGCTTTTATGTTTGTGCACACATGCTTGGTACCCACAGAAGCAGAGAGGACATTGATACCCAGGACTGGAGTGACAGACATCTGTGAACTAACATGTGGGTGCTGGGAATTGAACCTGAGTCCTTTGGAAGATCAGCCAGTACTCTTAATTGCTGAGCCATCTCTCCTTCCAGACCCTTAAGCATTTTAATTTCAGGTTTAGATGTAGAATGACCTTATCACAGAAAATGTTGGTCTATTTAAAAAAAAAAACTAAGACATGGTTATAAGCACCTTCCCCCTCCTCCTGGACTGAAATTGTTTAAAGAGCATTCTTGAACAGTTCACATTAAGGTGTAAACAGTTGATAACGTTTACTATGTTTCTCTCTGCCAAAGTACTTACAAAATATCAAATACCACCAGCCGGTGGTGGCACTCGCCTTTAATCCCAGCACTCGGGAGGCAGAGCCAGGCAGATCTCTGTGAGTTCAAGGCCAGCCTGGGCTACCAAGTGAGTTCCAGGAAAGGTGCAAAGCTACACAGAGAAACCCTGTCTTGAAAAACAAAAACAAACAAACAAACAAAAAATTAAAAAAAATATCAAATACCAAAAATATCAGCTAAGTCAAATCTGCATGATAACTGCCTGTAGGTAGAGCTCGGAGCTTTGGTGCTTGCCCAGCATGTGTAGAGGCCTAGGTTCTGCCCCCAGCACTGTGAAACATACATTTAATATATTGTGTTAGTCACTTGTCTGTGACCCAAACCTAACAGTAAGTAACAAGAACAGAATTTATTTTATTTAATAACATTTATTTATTTATGTATTTAGTTTGTTTGTTTATGTATGGAAGAGGTGCAGGGTGCACCTTTCAGGGGCAGTGTCCTGACAACTGAAGCTCTCAGTGGAATAAGGTACAAAATAAACGCTCTGTGTGAAATATGAATGATGTCTGGTGTTGCCGTGGGGTTAGAGACGGATTCCACAGAGGATGTGGTATTCAAAGCGGGGTATTTGAAAGGATGGAGGCTGCTTACTGATTGCATTGGGGGTATTCCAGGAAGCTGGCAGGAGCTGAGCTATGCTCCCATGGCCACTTCCTCTCTGGGTTGGAAGGAATGTGCAGCAGGTAACTAAGCAGCGTAGCCATGGCGGTATGGAGAATCTGCATGTGTGTTGGGGAACGATACTGGGAAAACAATAGAAAATGAGGCTGAGGCAGTGCGACTATCCAGCTGTAGTGAGGTGGAGTCCTCGGAGATGTCTGAGGATGGAGAGAGCTGGTGCTCAGGCGTGGATTCCGTGGGAGAGCAGGTGACAAGATTGTCCTGAGGAGGCCAGCCCTGCTGTCTCCTGGTAGCACTTTATGCATTTGATATGAAATATGGTTCAGTGAGACACTTTTCTAAGCCTTGATCAGGTGATAGAAATACACATAGACAGATGGATTGACAGACACCAATAATTCATTGTGTATTCCAAAAAACCAGAAGCAATGATAAATGCTTGAGGTTATTTTTAATTCGATTTAAATGTTACCCAATGTGTACATGCACTGAAAAATCACATGGCACCTCATTAATCTGTGCAGTTTTTATGTTTTTATATATGAGTTTAAGGAAGAAAAAAACCAGGTCTGGAGAAATGGCTTAGTGGTTAAGAATACTGACTGCTCTTCCAGAGGCCCCAGGTTCAATTCCCAACACCCATATAGTGGCTCACAACCATCTTTAACTCCAGTTCCAGGCGATCTGATGGCCTCATCTGTCCTCCAAGGGCACCAGGCACACATGATGTACACACACACACACACACACACACACACACACACACACACACACACACACTAAATTAGTATTAAAGACAGGACTGTACTGACACAACTTCAAATGTCCCCTCAGTGTGAGGGCTGAGGAAGGAGCAGGGCCCGAGACCCCGCATGCGGCCGCCTGACCACCTGACCGCAGCCTCTCCACCACCCTTGTACCTGAGGGTGGAATCCTGGCATCGGGATCACCATGTTGCTTCTGGTTCTGGTTCTGTTTCCACCGGTCTGCAGATGTGAGGAATCACTGCTTCAGAAGAGTCTTGTCAGTTTACCCACTGAGAATGGCTGAGGAAGCTGCTGTTCTCTCAGCTCCTGTCCCGGCTTCACGGTGTTTGCAACCCTGGAGCCGAGTTCCAAACCAAACAGAGAAGGCGAGCACTGCAGATCATCGGGGCCACTGCACTTGGACTTGGTTTGGAGCCATGTGTGCCTGGTTTCACCTGCTTTCAATTAGGATAATTTAATCATAAGCCAATCAGACTGGGAGATACAAAAGGCTCTGTTAATTAGATGGAAAAGTGACATTTTCTAATTCCCATCCCATTAGCCGTAAGTTGATGACGGACTGCACGGACTGCACTCGGTCAAAGCCTTGTCTGTTGTCTGTTCTGTTCTTGGAAAAGCTGCTTTCTCATCCATGGCCTGTGCATCCGCCCGTCTGCCCAGTCTAGACCTGGAGGCTGGTGCCGGCCGCTGGGCAGCCCTTTTTATTTTTCGTTAGAGGTTTTGTGAGCACTCACACTGAGGTTGTATCTATTGAGCCTCTGGTCTCTAGGTTTAATTATATCACCTACAGTTGGTTTAAATTTATTAAGTTTGGATTTTTGGAAAAAGGATACTCCTGTGAAATCTGAACCAAGCAGTAAGAAAGATCCTAGACTCACATCTTGAAGACTGCGGTTTTGTGGGCCCTGTGGCTGGACCCTGAGCCCCCTGTTTTCTCCGTGAATTAAGGGAGTGGAACTTGAATTGAGCTAGACTCTGAGTCCCTGAGAGTTTGCTCAGACCCACATTCTGGGGACCTGAGAACTTGCATTTCTAACAGGCTCTGAAGACTTCAGTTCTGGAGTCCAGATGGCTGCTGAAGTCATCCCAGCTCCCACGTTTTGCCTGTGTTCTCCTGTGCTCACAGCTGGACATTTCTCTCATGTTTGTACTGCTCTTTCCACTCTGTGCCTTCACCAGGCAGGTCCTGTAAGTGTGCCTTCCTGCACCTGTCGCCTACTTGTCCCCTCACTCCCATGATTACAGTTTGGTGTGTGCGTGTGTGTCTGTGTGTGTGTCTGTGTGTGTGTCTGTGTGTGTGCATGTATGTGTGTCTGTGTCTGCGCGCGCGCGCGCGCGCGCGTGTGTGTGTGTGTGTGTGTGTGTGTGTGTGTGTGTGTGTGTAATTTCATATGTATGGATGTTTTGCGTGAATGTATGTCTGTGCTCTACATGTGTGTCTGGGGCCCTCAGGAACCAGAAGAGGTTGTCAGATTCCCCCAGAGCTAGAGTTACAGACTTGTGAGCCACCATGTGGATTCTGGGAAGCAAACCCAGGTCCTTTGGAAGAGCAGCCAGTGCTCTTAACTACTGAGACATCTCTCCAGCCCCCCATGCCACTCCCATAATCATGTTTTCCCGCCACATCAGTCCTGGCCACACACACAGTAGTCCTTTTCCTCTTAGTACATAAAGAAGAGCTCTGGGGTGGACTGCCCTGGGCAAGGTGCCTGATTTCTACTGTGATGCTTGAAGTATGGAGTCTTATTTTAATTTTTGCAGAACTCAGTGAGTTCTTCTTGGCCCTTTCACCGTGGGAAGGTAACCTTACCCCATTAAACCTCAGATTTCTCATCTGTGGAATGGAGACAATGAAATTTAAGGGGCTCGTGTAAGAGAGAACCATGTAAGTCCCTAACACAGTACTGGACACAGGGAAAGTAACAGAACTGTTACTGTTCTGCAACACAGGTTTTTGTTGGGGTTGAAACAGGATGTTCCCATGTAGCCCTCAAACTTGCAGCCATCCTCCTGCTTCAGTCATCCACCACCACACCCAGCCAGGGTTGGGTTTGGATAGGAAGAGCCTGGTGACTTACTCCCATAAGCCATTGCGGGCTTTCCAGTACTATTCGCTTTCACTGTTAAACAGGAAAAGACAGGGATCTGCTTCTCACTTGTGACCGTTAAAATTTACCATACTAATAACAAAATTTCCTCAGGTAACGAGTGTGAGGGGCTGGGGTGTTCAGTGCTAGAATTTTTGCTTAGTGTGCATGAGACCTTGTGTTTGGTCCTCAGCACTATTTCTAAACCATGTTTAAATATGAAACAAAGCTCACTATGATAGCTAAAATAAACAAAAATAAGTATGTATTTACTGTATCACAAACTCTCAGATGTGTTTTTTGTTTTCTTATTTCTGAAACAGAGTCCCATTACATCACCCCTCCTGGCCTGGAATTCACTATGTAGACCAGGTTGACTTCAAAATTGTGTTGCTCCTCCTGCCTTTAGACCTGAGTTACAGGTTGGAGCCAGCATCCTGGCTGACAGAGTATAGGCTTACAGCTAATGGTATCTAATACCTTAGTGTCCAGTTTTTAAATAGTGCATAAAATATTGTAATGATGTTACAGGTCCAGTAAAACATAGAACTCTGCACAAGATTGCTTGTAATGGCCCCATTTGTTAACTAATTTTTCAGAAAAAAATATTAAATTGTTCATTGCCTTAAAATTACTTTTGGAGGGAAAGGTTAAATACATATGTATGGATTCCTTGTTGTTTTATGTGGTTTTGAGGAATGCATTCAGTGTTAATGATGTGTTTAATGTTCAGTTGGAACATATATGTTTCCAAGTCTATAGAATGGAATTGCCTCTCTTTCTAACTTTGAAGTAATACTTAAAATACTACTTTTAAAGCTTCGTCTTATACTTCTGGACTTTGTCAGACTACATGCTTTGGGTGATTCCTCCTGATTTCCCAACACAGTGTGGGTCTGAAAGCGTGTGTGAGGGCAGACTTTCAACAGTGAAGGCAAGTATTTACATCCAAGGGTAGTGGTGCTGTCTGTGACCCGGACAGTTGCTGATAGGGATCCTGCCTTTGACGATAATTTCGGAGCACCAGATGCAGAGGAAGAGATAAATCCCTCGTCATGCTTTGAATTTGACAGTGCTTACCCACCCTCATGCTGGGAACAGAGCACAGGCAGACCTCTGTTGGCTCCAGCCTGGATATTTGTGGGAATGGTAAACCATATGCAGCTTTGGGCTGTGGGTGTGCAGGTTTTTGGATGTGGCTGGAATGTATCTTCCAAGGATTCATTCATGTGTTGACATTTATCTTTGATGTGATGTGGAAATTGACCAACCTGATACTCAGAGGTGGGGGTTTGGGGAAGTGAATAGGATTTTGTTAGGTTGTTAGTTTGGAGGTCCTGGATTCTGGTAGCTTCCTAAGAAGGAGGAGGGGGAGGAGGGGGAGGAGGAAGAGGAGGAGGGGAGAGAAGAGAGAGAGCTACATGTGGTCCCTATCTCCCATCTTCTGTCCTGCGTCACCTTGGAGCTCAGGCAGCCAAAAGACCGTGAGCAGACGTGGCCCCTTGACCTTGGACCTTAAGAAGTATGAGTCAAAATTGGCTTCTTTAAAAGTTACTCTGCCTCTGCCGGGCAGTGGTAGCACATGCCTTTAATCCCAGTACTTGGGAGGCAGAGGCAGGAGGATCTCTGTGAGTTCGAGGCCAGCCTGGTCTACAGAGTGAGCTCCAGGAAAGAATCTAAAGCTACACAGAGAAACCTTGTCTCAAAAAAAAAAAAAAAAAAAAACAAACAAAACAAAACAAAACCAAAAGTTACTCTGCCTCAAGTATTTCATTTTAGTAATAATAGAAGATGGACTACATGGGCTCTGTGTGCGTATGTGTAACAGACAGAAAAACAGAACATCAGGTTATCAGATTTCTGTTAATTTAGAGTAATGATCAAGATCAGAGAGAACTGTTATTCTGGAAGTTCTCTTTTGATGGAGGAAGATAGCATGTCTTGGCTATGCAGAGACTAGTAAGGGGAAGAAGAGGAATGTCTCAGTCCGTGTACCACTGCTCTCCACCAACTGGGGTGGTGATGTCCTCAGCTTGTCTTGCAGGTTTTTACCCCTATGTTTTCTTCTGTGTCTAAGAAGTGAAAGTTAACCCAGATTTAGAGAGCCAGAGAATTTGAGCTGCAAGGGATAGATGGTTCTAGTGTCCCCAAGCTGCTTTGCAAGTGAGGTGAGGGTCTAGATTCTAGCCTCTAGAAGTTAGGGTGTGTTTGGGTTCCTAGGAGATAAGGCTGTGAGAGTCCCCAAGTTGAAGTTATTAGTTTGTCCAGTGTAACAATTTAAAGGAAATGACGTGTGTACCCATAGAAGGCCTTTGGGTTTCTACAGAAACCTCCCTAGCTAGCTTCAGAGAAAATGAGGAATTTATTGGAAGGAAGCTGGTGTTGCACACAGTTGCACAAAATGAAGGAAGAGCTGAGCAAGCAAGACTGTGATGGGCAGGGACCTGTGGGGGTTCGGTGGTGGAGTGCTCCCAGTAGACATCCCTGTCTCTCTGATTCAAATAGGAGACTCTATTGTTTCCTTCCACACAGCTTCAGCAGAAGCAGGATGTGTTGAAGCAGGCCTCTTGGACCAGGGCACCACCCCGTCCCCATCCTCTTACCCGGATTTATTTTGGCCTGGGGTGGAGCCAGGGCTTGTGCATTTATCTTAAAAGATCTGGTGCTGTTCAGATACACAGCTGAAACAAAGACTCGTGGTCTTCTGCACTGACAGAGAATGTTCTGTTCTAACCAGGTTACTAAAAAAGATGTTTCAGTGGATTAAGGATGATGGATCCAGCAGAGATGAATATTCATATACCACCACATATAGGGCATTCACAAGAGCCCTCCCAGATGGAGTTCTTGGTAGATGTTCTGGATGTATTTTTCCTCATGTCCTTGTGGGATTGGTGGCAATATCCATACTTTTCAAATGAGTCAGCCTGAGGTTGGAGGATTAAGTGTCTTCCCAAAGTCCACCAGTCGTTTGGGATTCCATTTAGCCTGCTATCACCATTCTCAGCAAACACAACAATCACAACTTCCAACTTTGCCAGGATTCTGACCAACTCCCTCTGGTTGGTGCCCGTGAAGGGCTATGTAGTGACTTCGGCAAGAATTGTCTGCCTGCAGGGAGGTTTGTACTAGGTGTGGATTTCCACCGTAAGACCACCACTGCCAGACCTTCCTGACTTCAAGATTTTCAGATGTGTGTCCAAGGGAGAGCACGTCTTTATGAGAAGCTGTAGGAGAGAAAGAATTTCAGCTACAGGAAGAAAATTGGACCTTGCTAGGTCCTCAGGGCTGGTTAAGGGAAATACAAAAAATATGTGTGCGTGGCTGAAACTAAGGGTAGTTTATTTAAAAGAGGAGGAACAGGTTGGGAGGTGCAGTTCAGTGGTAGTGTGCTTACATTGCACACAATCCTGAGTTCAGTTCCTGAGAACAAAATAAATAAGGAGGAATGATATTTTGATTTTTTTTTTTTTGTCTTTTTATGAAGTGGAGATCTAATTGAGCGTTTGCACTTTTAGAGTTTGGGTGAAAAGAATATGAGATGTAAATATGGTGAGCTGGTGAAAGCTTGCTTTTGACGGAAGGATTGGAACAGATGGATGGGACAGCTCAGTGGTGGAGTGCATGCTTAGCGTGTGCAAACCTAGACTGGTTCCCTTGTAACCTCCGCAGAGAAGAAAAAAAAAAGATAGGCCTCACCAAGAGCTGAGAATCTTTCTTCTACCTGATTAACTTGGAAATGAGCTGATTTCAACATGAAGGGTTAGAGTGACTACAGGCAACTGTAAATTCTCTGAAGAATTAAGCCTTTGGGCTTAATCATTAGGCACATTTAGCTTCCTGGTTGCAAAAAAAAAAAAAACATACTCACAAAAAAAAAAAAAAAAAAAAGGAAGGAAGGAAGAAAAGAAAAAGAAAAAGTTAGGCCCCTGGGAACAAGTAGCTTCCTCCTCTTAGGGCTGTTTGAAAAGTCCCTTTCCTGCTCAGCATGGAGCTGGCTGGGGACATGGCCAAGAGGCCACAGGGTGCTGGAAAGGGAGGACACGCCCCTGAGCGTGAGAAGCTGCACACACTGGCTGAGGTGGCAGGCCTGGAAGACGCCTCTTGAGGCAGAGGCAGCTTCGTCATTCTGCATCCACAGGAGAAAAGGGGGCTCCTGAGGCTGTGCCTCCTGCCTCCCTGTGTCCTCATTGCTTCAGTTCAATGAGACCTGAGGGTGCGAAGTAGAAGTCTTTAGTTTCTACTGTGTATAGAATCAAAGAAGAAACAGGAAAGCCAATTGAAAAAGAGCCATCTGTAAACATGAAGCTTTTTCCTGCCATGTGATTGAGCATGGGCTGTAAATACAGAGAAACCACGCAGCAAGCAGGGTGAGCCGAAGATCTGAAATTTGAACCGCCGAGTTTCTGGAGAACAAACTGAGGGCTGTATTCGGGAGTCCATTCTGAATTCCTAAGTGCTTGGACACTCAGAGGGCCCCAGTTGTTAGTAGCCCTGTCTCTTCAGACATGAAGTATTTCATTTCTAGATAGTTTAATGTGCATGTAATTGACAAAAATATTAGCATATTTTGTTGTTTTTAAAAAATCATTTAAAAATTTATTATACACATATGGATGTTTTGCCTGCATGTATGTACCACATGTGTGCCTGGTGCCCTCAGAGACCATAAGAGGGCATCAAATCCCCTGGAACTGGACTTACAGATGGTTGTGAGCTGCCCCATGGGTGCTGGGGATTGAATCCTGTGTCTCTACCAGAGGAGGCAGTGTTAACTTTTTAACCACTGAGCCATCTCCAGGTCCAGTGTGTGTTAACCGTACAGAATAATAGATCTCACTGTGAGGCTTTCTTACACGCACATAAGGCACTTCTGTCGGGCACTCTTGCCATACTCTCTCCTCCATCCCCTTTCCTGTCACCTGATCCCCTCCCTCTGCCCCAGAGCCCTCAGCAGATTTTACTTAATGATTTTGTTTGTACCAAAGGTCCTAGGAGCCTCTATTCCGCTGAGTGTGATTAGGTCACCGTACTCTGCTGTCCTTGCTCTAGGGGACAGGGAAGGAAGCTGGGACAGAACCCATTGTTTACCTGCTTTGTGAGAAGCATTTAACATCTGGTATTTTATTTAATTCATAGTAACCTTTGAAAGAGTGGAATTATCTAAATTTCACAGATGAAGTAAATTAAGTTACACTATGGAACTTTCTGGTATTTGAAGGAGGCCTCCAAAGAGTGGGGGCATCCTCCCAGATACTGGATTAGCCACAAACCACACCCAAACACCTGTTCTCACAGAGAGATCTTTATTAAGTGAGGAAGAAAAGTTAAAGTGACTGCTTTCTGATTCAGGCAGAAAACAGCAGCAAATGACCTTGCAGGTGTCATTCTTTTTTCTTTTCTTTTCTTTTTTCTTTTGGTTTTTCGAGACAGGGTTTCTCTGTGTAACTTTGCGCCTTTCCTGGAACTTGCTTTAGAGACCAGGTTGGCCTAGAACTCACAAAGATTTGCCTGGCGGTGTCATTCTTAAGAGGAGAAGCAGTGGGGGTCTGTGTTAGAAAGGGCTGGGATATGATGGTAAAGGAGGTACTGGGTGAGGGACAAAGGGGAAAGGGATACGGGAAAGGAGCAGGGGTATTTGTCCCAGAGGTACAAAGGACCGCCCCGGATAGGGAGGAGACAGACATGACCCTTAGGCAAATGGCAGTTTATAAAGTAAAGGGGAAACCCCATGTTAGGATGAAGTGTGTTTCATTTTAATTGGGCATGTTAATTAGGTGAAGCAAAGTGGGATTTTGATAGCTGGACTTTGGTAGTCAGCCTCAGGAGGAAGAAGTGTCCAAATTAGGGAACAGACTTTGGGGGCTAGCTTTAGGAATGTAATCTAATGGTTTTTAGGGAAGCCAAGGGAATGGAGGAGATGGGCAAGGCCTGCCAGAGCCATGTACTCGAGTGGACTAGTGTCCCTTCAGTTTTATGTGGCAATTCGTAAGTGGAATGTCCAGTTGGACCCCATTTCCCCAGACCACAGCCTTTTGCTGCTTTACTGCAGGAAAAAGATTGTTTTAAAGTAGGAGTCTTTTAGCCCAAATCCTTTGAGTCGTCCAGATTCTGAATGAAGTGGGGTGGAATTTGGCTCAGTTCATGGTGTAGCTATGTCTGAAACTAAAATAACCTTGGAAATAACATTTATTGGTCATTTATTATAAAACAACGAAATTGTGGCTAAAAAGAAGAGTGGGTTCTCCTTACAGACTTGTTAAGGACCACCAAACACAGCTCATAGCATTTCTGAGTTCACTTTGACTCAACCCATGGTGCTTGACTACTGCCGTGGTGACCAGGTAGCCACTGTGGTGGCACAGGCAGGTTGGTGTCCTTTCTCTGTCTAAGGTACCAGCGAGGAGTTTGGCAGAAGACTATTGTTTATCCAGAGGTTTAAGAATTTATTTAGTGATTTGGTTTGTGTAACAGGTCAAGATGCCTCTCTTCACTTAAGTGTGAGATGTGAAGCTGTGTCTGCCCTCAGGGAGCGTGCAGTGGAGTTGAGAGAGTTGTACACATTCCAGGGCAGAGGGCTCCATGCAAACGTAAAGGCACACTTTGAGAATTATTTATGCTGGCACTTGTGATGGGAAGTGAAGAAATGAGAGGCAGACAAATATGTGAGCTAGGGAAGGCCAGGGGGCCTGGCCTTGAGTTTGGTTTGGAGGGCTGGTGAGATTTGCTTACATGGGAAGAGATGCTCACGGGAAGACAGGAAGGCGGGATGGCACTTCTGGGCTGAAATCTCTGTCCCTGACGGAAGGTTTCTTCTGGAGCCACACGGATGATGACAGACCGGGCTGGAGCCCCGCGCTGGCAGACTGTGTGCAGAGAGTGATTTCGTGAGTGCGTGCCTGGGGCAAAGACGGTGCTCTGAGATCTCGTATAGGAGGTGATAGTAGGAACAATATTGATCGTTTAATGTGTGTTTATTCTATCAAGTAGTCTTTATTGTACAGATAGTTATAGAACGTTTGCAAGTGCCTTGCACTGACATTTCAGCAGTGTACACTATTGACAGAAACCCTTGCTGTCAACAGTTTCATGGGCCTACATTACATTGCATGAGAGAGCGATGGATGATGAAATAGGTAAATTCTTGTGCTGATGTTACAGAGGAACAAAGAGAACTGTGGGTTGGAAGGGCATGGGGAAGAGGACATCTCGTTTTTACAGCTTGTTTCTGTGTGCGTCCTTTGTATTAAACCAGGAAGATAATAGGTGGGAGGAAGTCTTTGAAGAATTTTAAATGTAAAATAATGTATGAAAATCCTTGCCATAACCACAGTACAAGGGCAGAGGGAAGACCAACACCATGGGACCAGCCAGTGGGCAGGTGCACCTCAGGGCACGGCCACCCCCAGGTAGCTCCTCAATCATTAATATCATGCAGGTCGGCTGGAAAAGACCAGTGTGGGGAGGAAAATCAACTCACCATTTCCTCATGCACCCTTTTCCCTGACCTCAGTACTCAAGGGTAACTGTCACAGAACTGACAGATTTGATGGGGTTGGATCTGATTAACAAAATGGACACTGAACAGATGTTTCCAACACTGAGTGGCTAGTGTAGTGAGGAATTTTAATAAAAAATGGAAAATCCACAAAATTTTGTGATATGCTAAGTAATTTAAGAATTTCTCACCAGGCATAGTGGCATGTGCCTTTAATCCCAGCCCATGGAATGCAGAGGCCAGCCTGGCCTATGGAGCAAGTTCCAGGACAGCCAGGGCTACACAGAGAATACGGGTCTCAAAAACAAACAAACAAAAACAGAAAACCTCAAACTTTCAGCATACTGCAGAGGCACAAAGTGTTATATTTTATTTTAGTGTTAGAATTTTTTGGTAATATTACACAATAACCTGAAGTGTTTACTTGTGCTTTTGTGTTCTTTAAATATAAAATTTTCCATTTAATTTTATCTTACTGTTTTTTTAAAAAGCCTATTTGTTTATTATTTTTGAGACAAGCTGACTTTGAACTTACGTAGCAGAGGATGACCCTGAACTTCTGATCCTCCTACCTCCACCCCAGGTGCTGGCACTACAGACTTGAGCTTCCACTGAACAAGTTTTGTATTTTATAAGACAGAATGTTCTAAAACTGATTGGCAGTGCTCCCTAAAGTATTAATCCTTCTGGAAAGCAGTAGCATCTCTGACTGGGGTGTGGGCAATGGAGAAAGTGAAGGCAGAATTGCCCAGTGCCAGCCCCTGCCCTCAGTGCTGGCTGGTGGTCACATGACATGATGCCACCCTCTGGTGTGACCTCTGCCTGCCCCGTCCTCACCTGGTAGCTCTGTGTCCTATTTTTCTCAAGTACCAGGTCACAGCTTCTCTAGCACTCTTGGTTCTTGGTTGTAATTTTATTTTCTAGGTGGTCCTAGAATGGAAGAAATTTTGTGAGTGGTGAGGCCCCAAAATGGCATAAGTTTTGGTTATAAGTACACAGTACCATTTGAAAAGATGGCATGCATTAGAAGGAAAATCCTGGTTCTGTTATTTTTTAGTAACCGGTCACTCAGGAATGGGATGTGTGTACCTTGCCACACAACTTCTCAAACCATGGAAAAGTACTCAGTGTTACCACCCTGTTTCTATTCCGTTTGATTTCCAGTTGACACCTGCTGTTTTTGAATCACACTGAGCCCAGCAAAGCTGACTTCAGGAAGCTAAGATGTGGCTGAAAGGAACATATAGCCTGTACTAGAGCCTTCAGCTAGCCAAGCTGCTAGACCATGGCGTTTCCCTTGAAAGCCTGAAGCACTCTGAGGCACTCTGTGACATCATTGGTGCCCTGATGTGGCTTGACACACGGAGAGCCATCCTTTTATAACATCTGTTCCCCACAATCTTGTGGCCCTTCTTGGCCATCCTCATTTTTAAGAGGAATGGCTTTGAATCTATCCATGCCTTTGTTTCTTCCTTTCACTTTTAAACTCCTGGGGTGTGTTACAGTCTCTCCAGGACACTTCAGCATCCTACACTGCATAACTTAGCCACTTGGTTGAGTTTTAAGAATCGTGGCCCAGGTTCATTGCTGGGGTAATCAGCATAATTTACCACATGCTCCCAAATGTACCAGACCTCAAGGCAGAAAGCTTTTCTATGCCCTTGCCTGCTTTCAATATATTTGGATCCTAGCACAATCCAATGACCATGTGAGCTGAGACTGTCCTGTTCTCATGTGAGGCAGAGCTAGACATCAGATCACCCAAAGGTATGTCTAGCTCCCAGGGGCCACATTGGGTGCAGGTGAACTGGATAAGTTAGTGTTTAATTTGTGACTTTTATAACCACATCTTTATACAGATAAAATGTTGTAGTTCATGTAGATACTTTGACAATGAGGAGAGAGAAAAAAAAACTGACCCATCATGGGAGAGTAAGGATTAAAATTTTTTATTTCAATTTCATTTGTTCTTAATATACCTTGTAACCTTTTTATATAAACATAATGTATAGTAAAACATTTTTAGACAAAATTTAACTAAATATTTTATTTAATTACATAGTTCTTTTAGCATTCTTGAACATGTATCAAAATAAATAGTAGCAATTTGTTATACTTTATGTATTAATTATCAGTTAATTGTGTGTGTGTGTGTGTGTGTGTGTGTGTGTGTGTGTGTGTGTGTGTGTTAGAGAATGGACCTAGGACCTTGAGCATGTGGAATCACTGAGTGCATTCTCAGCTCTGATAAAATTAATTAAAAAGCAGTTCCTAGCCCTCTCAAAGTAAATCTTACATATAATTTAAATATCAAAACGGACCCAGGTGATGGCTCAGTGAGTAGTTTCCACAAGTGAACACCTGAGTTCACATACCAGAACCCATGTAAAGCTGTAAGCAGTGATGCTCGTCTGTAATCTCAGCTCTCCTACATCAAGACTGGAGGCAGAGACAGGAGAATCGCCAGAAGCTAGGCCAGCTAGCTGGGGCCCATAGCAGAAGCAGCAAGAGACTGTTTCTAAACAGACTGACATCACATGCACGCCATACTCCTCTCTTTCTCTCTCTACACACACACACACAAACACACACACAGTGCGGGGAGAGAGGGAAAGGGAGAGAGAGAGAGGGAGTGAGGGACAGAGAGGGAGGGGGAGAGGGAGAGAGAAGAGAGAGACTAAAAAATGTCAACACAATAAGCCGGGCTGCTCTGACACTCCTGGGCTGAGGTGCCTCTGGCCTTCCATTTGATTTTAGATCACAGTCACTAAAGCTGGGCGGGCAGTGCATGCTTGGTGATGGTACAGGCTGTTGGCTGTTGAGAGGCACATGCTGTGCGGTAGAACATTCCTTGTAGAAATGCTTTAAGTCTTCTCAAAATTGAGGATTCATTTCCTGAAAAAATGGTTTGAAAGTATGCACATTGTTACCTTTTCTGCCACAATACAGGAAAAGCATCAATGCAGTTAAAGGCAAGCTTTAGGCTTATAGTAAATTGAGCAGAAAGTAAAGAGTCCCTGCTCAGCCCTCCCCAATCCTGCTCCCTACTGACCAACCCTGCTCCCTACTGACCAACCCAGCTCCCTACTGACCAATCCTGCTCCCTACTGACCAACCCAGCTCCCTACTGACCAATCCTGCTCCCTACTGACCAATCCTGCTCCCTACTGACCAATCCTGCTCCCTACTGACCAATCCTGCTCCCTACTGACCAATCCTGCTCCCTACTGACCAATCCTGCTCCCTACTGACCAACCCAGCTCCCTACTGACCAATCCTGCTCCCTACTGACCAATCCTGCTCCCTACTGACCATCCCAACTCCCTACTGACCAACCCTGCTCCCTACTGACCAATCCTGCTCCCTACTGACCAATCTTGCTCCCTACTGACCAACCCAGTTCCCTACTGACCAATCCTGCTCCCTACTGACCAACCCAGTTCCCTACTGACCAACCCTGCTCCCTACTGACCAACCCTGCTCCCTACTGACCAATCCTGCTCCCTACTGACCAGTTAGCGTCTGGCATTCCTGCAGTGCATGTTTCAATTGATGCGCCAGTACTGATACATTGTCATTCGGATCCCACAGTTGTCACTAGAGTCACATGTTATGCTGTATGTTCTACGAATTTTGACAAATATATGATGGCATATGTCCGCCATTAGCATGATGAAATAATGCCAGTAAAACATCTGGGTTTGTCTGTCCATTCCTCCCTCCTCCCAGCCCATTGACAGCCATGACCTTTTATTTTATTTTAACTGTTTCTGCACTCTGCCTTTTCCAGGCTCTCATGTGGTTGGAGTGTGCCTTACCTAGGCATCTCACATCAGCTTGCTTCTCTGTAATAAGCAGTACAGGCACCTCCAAGGATATCTTGGTTGCTTCCATATTGTCAATTATGAATAAAGATACATCCATGTACAGGTTCTTTAGCTTCTTAGCATAAATATCAAGGAGTGTGATTGTTGGATCATACAGTAAGAAAAACTTAAAAGCTGTCCCATATGCCCCTAGCAATGAATGAAAATTCCTGCTGCTCCTTATCCTCCCTAGCAGTGAGTGAGTGGTGTTAGTATTTTAGAAGCTTGACAGTCTCATATGTTTGTGGATATCTTATTATCATTTTAACTTACAGTTCCTCAATACTTGATGTAGAGTATCTTTTCACAGGCTTACTTGCCCTCTGTATACATTAAAAAAGAAATCACACTTTGTATTGGTGAGGGGAGCTCATGAAGGTTAGAGAGCTCATGGGAATGAATTCTCTCATTCCACTGTATAGGACCAAACTCAAGTCTTCAGGCTTAGCCACGTAGGCTTTGACTCCCTGAGCCATCTTGCTGGCCCTTGTATATATATATGGTTTCTTGTTTTCTTAGTATTGATTTTTAAGAATTTCTTATATAATTTGCATGTCAGTCTTTTATTAGAAAAAACTTTTTATAAAGATTTCCTTCTTGTAGTGGCTTAACTTTTTTTTCTTTGTTTCTTTGATCTTTCTTCTTCTTTCTTTCTTTCTTTCTTTTTTTTTAAGATAGGGTCTTACCAAGTAGCCCTGGAGCTCCTTATATAAACCAGACTAACCTGGAACTCCCAAAGATCCACCTGCTGCTGCCTCCTGAATGCTAGGATTAAAGGCATACACCACCTTACCCAGCCATCCTTTACTTTTGTAACAGTGGTTCTTATAGAGCAGAAGTTTCTCATTTTAATGAATTTCAACTTTTTCTCTTGTAGATCTTGCTTTTGATTTGTATCTTAAAATTCAGCACTAGCCCGTGTTCACCTGTATGTTTTCCTGTGTTACCCTCTAGTTTTTGTTTGTTTTGTTGGGTCTAGGTCATTGCCCTCTTCATCCTCACTGTGCTGTTCCATGTGGGTGTTTCCATGTGCCATACTGTTTGTTGACGAGCTTGTGTTCTGCCTACTGAACCACCCTTATCCCTCTGCCAGAGACCGGTTATGTGCGTGTGATTCTATTTCTGTCTACTATGAGTTTTTAGTTTCTTTTAGTGAAAATGAAATCTGAGTTGCTAATCTTGGTTCTGCTTTGGGGCCCTTAACTGTGCTCTAAGAGGGGAATAGGCATGCCGGGTCATTCATACTGTTTCTTCTATCTTTAACTCCTGAGACTACTTTATATTTAAGTCCACAGACAAGGTGGGACCAGGTCTGTTTATCCTGAAGATACCTCTGTCAGAGTGACAGACATCTGTTTGGACAAGTCCTCTAGTTATGCTTCTTCTACTTGCTATGAGATATCTCACAGGTGGCAGTGGGGTCCGGGAGATGGAGAGCTGTAGGCTTCAAGTGAGTGGAAGCCAGGCTTGCTATCAAATGTCCTACAATACACAGGACTGTCCCCCGTCCCTGTCCCCATCCCCTCTGCCCAGTTATTTTTCTGCTTGAACTGTTAATATTGTGGAGGCTAAGAAGCCCTATTCAGATAATAGAATGTATTTATGCCCTGACATGTTTTCTCATTGCATAGGCCTGTAGATAAGTTAAAGTTGTGTTGATTTGCTGTCTACACCTAACAACTGTGCAGATGCCTACACTTCCACAGCTGGAGCTCAGTTTTACTTTTTCCTGACTTCAACTGTTATGTGCATTTTATGTTATGCTTTGACTACTCAATTGAGACGGAGTCCACAGTTGTGTATACTTCTAAATTTAGATGCCTGGGTTGTTGGCCTTAAAATGTGAGTCTAAAAATCAAGTTGATGCTTAGTGGTGCTGCTTTGTTGACTTAGTTGTATGATTTGGGACCTGCCTCTAATTTACCCCCCAGGACCTCCAAGTGGCTCATTTCTCTAATTTCCATGAGCTCATCTCATTTCCATATTGTTCCTTCTTTTTTTTTTTTTTAAAGAGAAACAAAGTGCAAAAAACCCACTGTTGGTTTCAGCAGTGCACCGTTGTCTTCCTCTGTGAGACTGCAGCCCAGAATTACACAAGTGGGCCAAGCCAAGGGGGAGGGTCAGTGGCCATTACTCAGAGCAGGGACAGGCTCGCTGGCAGCTGTACTCCGGCATCAACATCCTGTACCTATGCCCTGACCTGCTTCTCTGCAGCCAGGCCAGTTCTTTTCCTGCCCCTCAGCTCATCCCAGGCATGAGGCTTTTGCCTGGAAACTTGTTTTTTTCTGTGGTCCCTCCTAAATTCCCTCATTGGAGCCTTTCAGTCCTCCAGAGCACACTTGCTTGTCCAGAGATTTTTCTTGTGTCTAGGAAAACTTCATCACTGACACGTCATTTTCTTTTAAATCCTCAGCAAGGTCTACAACTCTAGCTGTACCCATCTGTCTCAAGTTCTTCAATACTACAGACTACCAGAGTTGCAAAGACTGTGGCCAGAAAATACATAAAAGCTTTATGTGTTTTCATTCAAATTATTTCATTAGAGATTTAAAATATTCCCATTTGATATGTTATATATAAATATATAATAAAATACATATGGTGAATTTTATGTAGCATATAACATATAAATCATTACATAATTTATACATGGTATATGTTACATATAATGTATTACATATATAATATAGAGGCTATACATATGTATATTATGCACATATTATTTATATATACATATTTCATGTTCATATAACATTTGGAAAAACAAAACTGAAAACTGAACATTATGGTATTTTAGCAAATTTATTCCCTGACCCTTCCTTTTCCCACTTAACCATGCTGCTACTATCATCCTATGCCAATAACTGTGTATAAAATAGTTGAATGGCTACTCAGTACTCTTTTATATTGAGGTATCAAATTCTGAATTAACTTTCCAAAGCCAATTACCAGAACACTAATTTGATAATTTCTCAAATATGTCAATATATAAAAAGACATTTCTTTTAAACTGTTTAGATATTGATTCTATTTTTAAACTATGCATTAAAATTTTTTAATTCTGTGTGTGTGTGTGTGTGATATGTGCATGGGTACATGTATGCCACAAGGGTACAATGCATGTGTGGAGATAATATTTCTCCTTCCACCATTACTACATGGATCCAAGGATCAAAGTCAGATGACCAGCCTTCTCAACAAGCACATATGTACTGCTGGGCCATACTGCAGGCTCCACAGTGCTGCTGCTGCTGCTGCTGCTGCTGCCCTTCTTCCTCCTCATGGGAGATTCTTACTGATTCTTTGAGCAGTTCACACATGCACACAGTGAATTTTGATCACATTCATCTCGTTCATCTCCCAACTCCTCTTATATATCCTCCCCAACTTCCTGCTCTGCCTTTCTTTCTTTCTTTTCTTTCTTTCTTTTCTTTCTTTCTTTCTTTTCTTTCTTTCTTTCTTTCTTTCTTTCTTTCTTTCTTTCTTTCTTTCTTTCTTTCTTTCTTTCTTTCTTTCTTTCTCTCTCTCTCTCTCTCTCTCCCTCTCTCTCTCTTTCTTTCTTCCTTTCTTCCTTTCCTTCCTTCCTTTCCTTCCTTCCTTCCTTCCTTCCTTCCTTCCTTCCTTCCTTCCTTCCTTCCTTCTTTCCTTTAAATAATCCACTGAGTTTGGTTTACGCCACCTATCTACTATGGCTGTGGAGACATCCACTGAGTTTGGTTGTCCCAGGAGCCATACTCTTAAATAGAAGACCTTCCCTGTTCCAGAAGCCATCATCTATCAATAGCTCCTCAGTAGGAGTAGTGGCTTGTGAGCATCCCCTCTCCTGTTCTGAGGCTGGCGTGATCTTGTGCAGGTTTCGAGCAGACAACCTTACTGGCTGTGACTATGAGTGTGTGTCTTCTCCAGAAGACACTGGCTCTGGTGCTTCCTGTCCTCGGGCTCTTACACTCTTCCCATCCCGTCTTCCATGAAGGTCCCTGAGCCTTGGGGAAGGGGTGTGATATACATGTCCTGTTTTTGACTGAGCATGCCACCACGGCCTAACTATGCATTTTAAAGGTGCTTTTGCTAAATCTTCAAATGGGCGTGTCAACAGCGATATGTATTTTATCAGTGAAAAAGTAAAATCTTGATTGAAGTTTGAATTTAGATTCAGGAGCATCAGAAGGAAACTGGAAGGGAACCAAGCATTTCTAACACACACAACATGCTGAAACTTGGTGTATAAGGAGACACTGGGAGGCATTCATTCGACAGCTGTTTGAAAAGCGTTTGGTGTGAAAGGGTAGATTTGTCTGAGATGTGGAAGTGAGAGTGTGAGGAGGAACATGAGACAGAAGCAGAAGTCTAGAGCTGCATGAGCAATAAAAACACAACCCTAAAGTGAGAGCATTATGATGGGTTACTTTGAAAGTCTGAAAATGTGAGACTGGGTATTATAAGGAACAAACTAGCAATTATAGAAATAAGCAGACATCACATGGATACTTAAACTACAATTACTGTTAAGAGTTACTAATAAAGCTCCAAGAAACTTCAGCAATCCTTAGCTTCTAAAAATGGGACATTCTGAGCCCGATGTGGTGCACTTGGAGCATAGTGCCTGGGTTGCCCAGTGGGTCCTGGATTAGTGCCCCATCTCAAGAGACACTCCTAACAGACACCATAGAAATAGTCAAGAGTTGGGCTGGAGAGGTGGCTCAGCAGTTAAGAGCATGAATCACTTTTGTAGAAGATCCGAGTTCAGTTCCTAGCACCCATGTAGGATGACTCACAGACTGCCTGTAATTCCAGCTCCAGGTATATCTGGTACCTCTGGCCTCTTCAGGCACCTACACACACATTCACATACCTACACACACATGCACATACCGACACACACCCACATACCTGCGCACAGACACATACTCATAGACATAGTGAAATTTTAAAAAGCAAATCTTAAAAAATAGACAAGAGCTTTTGAAAAATGGTTAAATTGCATTCTCAAGCTAGTAAAAGAACCACTACTCTCTGGTGTCTAATATGAAAGTGCCTAAGACTTACAGTTGGAGGAAAGCAAGCGTTGAACTGTCATCTTATAAACTGAAATTCTAAAATCTGATTTTCATTGAAATGAAGTGTGAGAGCTGGTCTGTATTTCTTTAGCCACTGACCGGCTGACTGGCAAATAGTTTCTGTATGTTATTTGAAATAGCCCCACAATAGCTGTATTTTATGCAAAACATTGTATAAGCCCTCAGTAATTTTCTTAGAAATAATTTATCCCTAGAATTGCTAACAGGCTAAGAAGGCCCTACATTCTAGAAGATTGCTGCTGCATTGGCCAACCTGAAGATGCCTTATTTGCCGCCTCCTGCCACGCACAGCAGTTCATTTAAGCTGGAGAAACAAGAGTCCCGAGAAGAGTGGTTTCCTTTGTAACTGATCCTGGAGGCTGGATTTTGAAGTCTTATGCTCTCACCTTTATTCACTCACCCTCTCACGATCATCTCACTGTCCCTTCGGTCCTCCAGGAACATAATTTCAGACTGTCTCAGCATCAGTAAGCTTTGCGTGCTCCTGCAAGCTGTCCATGTCAGAGCTAACACCATGGTCCCAGATCTGTGGCTGTGCTTGTTTCCTGTAAGACGTCATAAAGGGAACACTTCAGACTCGATAGATTCCAGACAGACAGATTCCTAAAAAAGCATAAACTTCAAAGTATATACATTCTTTGTCAATTGCAACAGTTCAGAATTAAAAGGAAACAAAAATAAAGAGGAAACAAACCTGGGCATGGTGGTACAGGGCTACAATCCCAGCACTTAGAAAGGAGAGTCCTGAGGTTCACAAGTTCAAGATCAGCCTGTACTACATAGTGAGTGTCTCAAAGCCTCCTAATCCCCAAAATGCCAGATCTAGTGATACAGACCTGTAATATCAGTACTGACACACACAAAAATTAGCTCTCACCATACAGTGTAAGAGATAGTTTGTTCTAGTGCCAAATTTGAGTGGCCATGGCCAGGAATACAGATTTGAGCTGCCCCATATTCCAAATTCTAATGTGGGATTACCTTCATGAAGTTTTATAGTTTTACAGATGAAAAAAGTCATAAATTAAGGTAAATTTAAAATATACTGGTGGGTACATCAGAGAGGTGGTTAGAGCAAGATGTAGGAAGCTCTTCTATAGGTGCGAGATGCTATCTGATGGCATTCTTAGCTTTGGAGTTGGTGGAAACCCAGTGGTCTGCTAAGTTAATAAATCCCAAAAGGCTTTTAATCTATTAATAAAAGGGTGCATAGTTCTGATACAGAGATGGGCAAAGAATGGCTGAGCCAGGGTCTAGAGCTAGTTGAAGATAATGTAGTCCTGGATACACTCTCTCCACATACCTGCATGACCAGCCTCTTCAGACACAGCTTCTTTTCTGGAGTTCTCATCAACACCAGCTACTCAGGAGAACTGCAAATTCAAAACCAGCATTGGTTACAGAGTTCAAGGCTACCCAGGGCAACTTAGTGAGATACTGTCTCAAAATAGTAAGTAAAAAGAGTGTAGAGGATGCAAGGTCCATGTGCTCAAAGACAGGCTTTTGTCTTCAGCAGAAACTGACACCTGTTTTCCATGTAGAAGGCTGGGAATGGACATGCTAATACCAGGTAATCTTTGCCGTTTTGTAAAGCCAGCCCTCGTTGAATCCCCATCATCCCGAGCACTGTCTCTCGGTCAGTAGAACCCATCATTGTGCTTACTACAAACCCTTCCTCCCTAGGCCCAGACTCTGGAGCACTGCTTCCCTGTCAGAGAACTCATTCCTGTGGAAAAGGTCGCAGGTGCTCTGCTAGAGTGCACTTTACAGTGTAGCCACACCTAAAGCTCCGTTGTGATCATTGTCACGTGGAAACTTTTTTCCCAAAGTTTTGCTGTATTTAAATGTGTAAAAAATAAGCTGCTTGGTGTCAGAATCCAGAAGTTTTGGCAGAGCACCAGCTAACTAAATCAAGCTGAACCCGAATTTCGTTCTTACCTCACTTGGGTCGTTTTCCTGCCAGCCGCGACACTTGCAGGGACCCCCATGAAAGAGGACTGAGACGAAGCTAGAGTTACAGTGCCTGCTTAGCATGCCTGAAGCCTTAAATTAAATCACTGGAACTACTAAAAACAAATAAACAAACTGGAAATAAGCTTCACTGAATCATATCTCATTTTGAGGTAGGGACATTTAAAATATATTTGATTTATTTTTTTAGTTATGGGTATATAGTTGGGTTTGTACACATGTGTGCAAGTGTCCTTGAGCACCAGAGGCCGTGCTGGAACCCTAGAGCTTCAGTGACAGGTGGTTGTGAGTTGTCTGACACAGGTGTTGGGAACTGAACTTGGGTCCCCTGCATGAGTTCAAGCACTCTTAACTGCTGAGCCATTTCTCCATACCCCTGAGGTGGGGGCATTTTTAAGGTCGATTTTTCTTTTTGAAAGTTCTATACAAAGAAGCTCACTATTTTAAAGCATCAGATTCTTGGGGCTGGAGAAATGGCTCAGCCATTGAGAGAGGTTCCCAGCACCGATGATGGACGAACGACGACTCCCTGTAACCCCAGCATGCAGGTATCCAGTTATTCCTTCTTTTGAACTCTGAAGGCACCTCCACTCACATGCATATAACCCACACACAGACACACACGTATACACATATGTAAAACTAGGAATAGCATGACCTTTAAAGGCTCTAGTTCAGGAGATTTTAGTACATTTCCACAGTGCAGGCCAACACCACTGCTTGGTTCTGGAACCCATTGCGTCTCTGTGTGCCTCTCTTGAGGAACGTGCACACTGCAGCTCAGCAGCAGGAGGAAACCACGTTTTGTGAGTGTGTTCCTTCCTTGGCCCTCTGAATAGCAGCCAGTAGGGAAAATGTCTTAATCTGTCAGCAGAGTCTCTTTCACTGGAACATGCCTCCAACTCTTCAGCACGGCAGCCTGTTCCTTCAGGTTTCTCCTCACTGCCTGTCAGTCTGGCATCTGTGAGGGTCATGCTCACACTGTTCGCGGGAAGAAGCCACAGATCCCTCCATGTTCTGCACAGGGCTGTGATCTTACTGAGTTGGTCTTGGGCACCGAGTGGCTGTTGCGACTTTACTGGGCACTGCTGATTTGGGGGAAGTTATATGGATGCTGAGGACCTGTGGATCTCCTGAAACCCTTTCACAGGCTCAGTGAGGAGGGGCTGGACATGGACTCTGAGTCTTTGCTCTTGACACCCACTCCGCACCAAGAAGGAAGAAGTGGTCGCCACTTCAGACTGGGTTACCTCTCTTCTGTGTTTAGGATATACATCCGGTATATATCAGCTATTCTTAAAGCAAATTCCTACCTCATGACCCCTTTCCCAACTAACCACTAATAGAAACAGTGTATGGCATAATCATGTAATTCCAGTACTTGAGAAGTTAAGGGAGAAGAATTGAAAATTTGAGGCCAGCCTGGTTAAACAGTGAAATGTTGCCTCCGAAGAACTAAATAAAACCAAGTAATAGCAGATGTGGGCTGGGTGTGAATGCGGACTCTATCCCAACCCATCCGCCCTTTCCTCTGCTCCTTCACTTTCTTTCTGTCTTCCTGTAAGTTCTGTCTGCCTCTCTTGTGACCCTCAGGCGTCTTACCATAAAGGCAACACTTGAACCACAATGGCTCAACACTCCCCCCGCCCTGGCCACCACCCCCTACCCCGCCCAGCCCAATTCCCACTCTCCCCTTCACCTGTGACACTTAAACCCTAGGGAGGGCCTGATGTTGAAAGTGGACAAGCAGAAACCCAGACAGCTATCTGGAGGAACTCTAGGTCTGAAGGAGGAGCCTCCTCTTTCTCTCTTCATTTCCTGTCTCATGGGAGCTAGAAGGCAGTTAAGAAAGGGAGCTGGAGACTGTCCAGGGGCTCCCCTTCCCGAGTCTGTGGAAGGCCCTTAGGAGACACAAATATTCTTAGTGTCCAGATAACACCCCCGTCAGCACAGTGATCTCGGCAGCCGCTCCACAGCACCAACTCACCCATCGAGACCACAGGTAAGGTCACCAGCTTAGCCATCCTGTCAGCCCTGGTTTTCTGGGATATGGATGAAAAGACAATTTGAAAACAATTACTGAGATACGTAGAGAGAGTCTGCCCAGACCCCTTTCGGCTCTGTCTGTTTCACATGGGGTTTAGGAACAGTCTGTTTTGGGATTGTTCTGGTGGCCCTCTCTTCATTTCTGAAATGGAAGAAAGGGAGGGGAGCAGGGGGAGGAGGGTGATTGAATCCTATCAGTGACTTCTGAACCAACTTGAACCTGACTTCTGAAGGTTGAGAGCTCCTCTTGGGTTTCCCCTCTCTCCCCCCTCCATTCCTATGGGGAACTCCAGAGGTGAAGCCTGTCCACAAAGGCAGTGGAGCCGGGGTAGGCCTAAAAATGAGTGCAGCTTGGAAGCCAGATGGGCTAAAGTTCTGAGGCGTTGGGTGACCAGGGATGGGTCCTTTGGGGCTAGAGTGATCATCCCCTTTCTCTCCCATACCCAAGAGCCCTGTTTCCTCCTCTCTGTTTGCCTTAGCAAGCACTTGCAATATTGCAAGGTTGAGTAAGAGGAGGTCCGACCTCAGGGCTCCCAAGAAGCCTTTGGGTGAGAGTTGGCCTCAGCCTCATGCCCCTCCGGCCTTAGCCAGTGCAAAGCTTGCAGGTCTGTGCCACTGCAGCTAACTATATAATTTATATCACACTACTTTATAATGGCATGATATTTAAATCATCAAGGTCAAATCCTCATGGCTTTGTCTTTAAATTTTAAGATCTAGGGTTATATGGACCATTCATAGAATCATATTCTGTTACAATATTCAAGGCTGCAGAATGGAATAGACTAGAATACAGTGATAGAACTAGAAGGCTAGAAGGATCTAGAACAGTCAGAGTCTTCTCTCCCTCTTTCTTCCTCCCTCCCTTCTGTTAGAATTCTGCTCTTACTCCAGCTACACATTCACAGTTCAGGGTCTTGTGTCTTACATCATCAGTGTATGTTGGCGACTACATACATGCACAGTGTGGTCATGCAATCAGTGCATGCGTGGTGTAGATCCATACCGGGAGCCCTTAAAAAGTCGAATGCAGACCCCACCCCCTCTCTCTCTGCTCTGCTCCCTCTACCCCACCCCACCATCTTTCTCTCTCTTTCCTCCCCAGGCCTGGTCCTTTTGTCCCTCCTCCCCTTCCTCCTAATACAACTCTCCGCTACTAAGTAACCGGTTCTGTGGTGATCGTGACCTTTCCGCCAGTAACCAGCACCGCAACCACCACCCGGCTGCTTATTTTTTCACCTTCTCCCCTCAGTGTTTCCTTCCGTATTCCAGACTGGCCTCAAAGTCATGGAAATCCTTCTGCCTCAGCAATCGCAAGTGCTAGGATTATGAGCATGAGCTAACATGTGATGACTAAAAGTCAGATTCCTTGGGGAGAAACTGGAATATCAGTTCCTATTTTGGTTCTAAGTTCTGCTAATTTGATCAATGGGTAACTAAAACAACAACAACAACAAAAAGAGCCTTTATGTAGCTGACACAAGATGAATAGATGTAGCATGGAAACGTCATTTTGCCCAAATTTAGTGATAGTTATTGGTTTCTGTTTATAATATGAATAAAGTTGCTGTGAATATCCTGAGGTCCTGTAGGATTGCCGATGAAGAGATCCCGGAAGCAGTGACCAGGGAGTCCAGGTGCACAGTGGCTTTCTTATCCTGCAGGCAGCCATCATTAGACCTTGTTACAGATAGAGCCGAAGAAGTAGGGTGGGAACAAGGGGTTGCAGTCTGATGTTCTAGAACATGCTCTTTGGTTTTTAAAAAAAAAAATCATTCATTTACTGTTGTAAGTTCCTTAAATGTGGACTACCCATACAAATGAATACTTGTTCTCATGAAAGAAACTTCTAGAAAGAGAAGTCATCAGCCTCCCAGTTCTTAGGTGTTGCTGTATGCTTCTGGGTGAGCAAAAGGTTACCTGTTTGCATCTCTAGACCACAGAGTTGAGCTTTTACAGTGATCCAGACTTGTCTTTATTGATATGCCAAACCCTGAAGGATAATGATATTTGTTTACTTATTTATTTATTTTGGTTTTTTGAGACGGTATCTCTGTTTAACAACCCTGGCTATCCTAGAACTTGCTCAGTAGACCAGGCTGGCTTTGAACTCAGAGATCCTGATAATGATTTTTTAAATGCACACTTTATTTTTTAAAATGTTCATAGTATCTTTTATTTATTGACAATTTCATACAGTGTAACTTGATTCTATCCTCCCCAATTCCTCCCTCTTACTTTCTGCAGACACCCCTAGCACGTCCTCTCCATACCTCCACAACCTCTCCTTTCTTTTATAACCCACTGAGTTTAGTTAGCTTTGTGAAATATTGATGGATCTTGTTGACTCAACTCGATCTTATGCAGGTGACCAAAGCTGCTATGAGTCTGTGAGTAAAATATCCATGCCATGTCCACACAACCTCTCCAGCATCCTCTCCATCCTAGGGATGTCCACACAACCTCTCCAGCATCCTCTCCATCCTAGGGATGTCCACACAGCCTCTCCAGCATCCTCTCCATCCTAGGGATGTCCACACAACCTCTCCAGCATCCTCTCCATCCTAGGGATGTCCACACAGCCTCTCCCAGCATCCTCTCCATCCTAGGGATGTCCACACAGCCTCTCCAGCATCCTCTCCATCCTAGGGATGTCCACACAGCCTCTCCAGCATCCTCTCCATCCTAGGGATGTCCACACAGCCTCTCCAGCATCCTCTCCATCCTAGGGATGTCCACACAGCCTCTCCCAGCATCCTCTCCATCCTTGGGCTCCTCAGGCACTTACTTTCTTCCCACCCCCAACTTCCATGGTGTTCTCTGAGCTTTGGAGGAGATGATAGATGCCACATTTAGGGCAGAAGTCACTCATCCATCACTCAATCTTAACACTTTGACTAGTTATGAGTCTCAGCATTATCTGCTATACACTGCAAAGAGAAGCTTATCTGGCCAAGATTGAGAATAGCACTAAGCCATGAGTATAAATGTAAATATTTTCAAAACAGTTTGAAAACATTCAGTTAGCAAAACAGTAGGAGTACGTTCCCTCACTTGGGAACTCCTGAGATACGGACTTTTAACCATGTTTATAGCAGTAGGCAGAATTCTTTCCTGTGGAGCAGGCTTTAGATCCAGTCAGAAAGATGTTGGTTACCTCATAACCTACATTCCACTAGTGGGCACTTCTGGCAGATTGGTA
This sequence comes from Peromyscus maniculatus bairdii, assembly GCF_049852395.1. NCBI lineage: Eukaryota > Metazoa > Chordata > Mammalia > Rodentia > Cricetidae > Peromyscus > Peromyscus maniculatus. Next base: position 37,643,453 of record NC_134853.1, on the reverse strand, counting down.
GTGTAGTATTCAGGGTTCACCCTGGGTAATCCAGTGATGTATCTTCTCTCTCAAAGATCTACAGAGCTATGTCTGGCACCGTGAGAACGTAGCCAGGATAGAGAAAGTTTTCAGGTCAATTCAAGCTTTATTTCTCTATGTCTTGTGTCTAAAGTGGGTGATGTTTCAGCAGTGGGGTTTTCCACATAGCAATGGTTGGCATCCAAGAACAGTGACAATAGCCCATGTTGTTTGGGGGGCTCTTGGGGCCTTCCTGACTAATAATTCATAGGCACGCATCTCATGCTTGGCACTAAGATTTTTAGTAATTCATTGTAGATGGGTTTTTCTTTGGGCCACCAACTCACAAATAATGACAGGAGAAATTATTATTAATTATGAAAGCTCAGCTTTAGCTTAGGCTTGTCCCACTAGCTCTTATAATTTAAATTAACCTATTTGTTTTTATCTACATTCTGTAGGGTGGCTCGGTTAGTGTAGCTCATGTAGCACGTGTCCTCTATTTGTACTGTATGTCCCACTGGCATATCTCACATGTGCCTGGATTCATCTCCTACTTCCTCTCTCTCTGCCCAGAAGTCCCACCTATACCCCCTGCCTAGCTATTGGCCGTTCAGCTTTTTATTACAACAATCACAGCAATACATTTCACACAGTGTACAAATATTCCACAACAATTCAAGTCTCCTGGAGAAGCACTGTCCATCCATATTGAATATCTGTATTCAGCCCCCCCCCAAAAAAACTGTTTTTATTACATTTTTGAGGTGAAGTGTGTTCACACGCCAAAGCATACATAAGAGGTTCTTTTACTATGTAGGTCCCAGGGATGAAACTCAGGCTGCCAGACTTTGGGCAGGCACTTTTACCTTCTAGCCCTCTTTATTTTATTTTTATATTTTAAAATTAACATTACAAAGTAATGATTTTCCAAAGAGTTCTTTTACACTCTCAATTTTAGTTAACACTCCCATTCCCCTCCTCCTGGACAATAATTACTTTTAATAATAAAGTAAATAAATGTCTTTATTTACTACTAGAAATGCTATGATACAGATTTGAGTATGGTAGCACATTCCCAAAATCCCAGCACTGGGGAACCTTAGGCAGGAGGATTACAAGTTCAAGGCCAGCCTTGGCTACATAGAAGTAGTATGAAGAGAAAAGGAAAGATGTATAATACCAAGAAGAAACAACGCACACAGTATCGTCCATGGCATTTCACTAAGGCCACTGAATATATAATTAGAATTCTTAACAGGAGCACACCCTGTCCCTGAAGAAGGATGGCCCCTTTCCTCTCCCCTGGTGATTTATACTGTCCCTGAAGTAAACCCAGAGTGAGCACAGCTCAGCTGTGCTAGGTAAGTCACCAATGGCATAAGCACATTGCTCTCACCTCTTTCCCTTGGTCCTGACTCTGATCTCATTGTATTAATCTTATTACTGGTTCTTGTGGTGAAACATTTTATAGCATCTTAAGAGGCAGCCTATGAAGATCATCTATTTTAGGGGTGTTAATAAAATATGTACTTCCAAGCAGCTATCATGTGGGGAAATGGTAAGCGCATGGGCTGTGGCATTAGCCTGACACCAGCCTGGGTGCTGTGGAAGGGAGGCCCGGCTGATCCACTCACCAGCTGCAGTTTTGAACTTATCTAACTTCTCCTGGCCCCAGTTCTGTCCTCTATGAAGTGAGCATCAGGATGCGGTGGACAGTGAGTTTCTTCAGGGATTAAACAAGAAGGTCAGCACATTATATGTTTAATAAAAGATGTCCTTTGGGAATGTGGAACAATACCTCAAGTTTTTGATAGGAATAGACTGCATTTAGGGGTTTTCTGGTTCTTCCATGCAGCATGAAGAGCTGCAGGACCTGGTTGGGTTTGTGTGCAGGAACCCACAACTGAGCTCCGTGCTTGAAGCTCAGCCTGAGTGATGTGGTGTGCTACTGCTCTCCGTGGTATATTCACTTTCTGTCTATCACACAGAACAAACATTTGGCTCTGGGTTAATTGCGGTGATGGTGAGGCGGGGGGAAACAAATAATAATCGGTGGAAGCACAGGTCTAGATTGACATCCTGCCCTGTCCACCTGCTACTTTACACTTGTCCTCCTCAGCCATCAGCACCTCTTCTGCACACGAAGGGCCTGGAGGATGGGCCCTTCCAGCCCAACTAAATGTTTCCCATAAAGTTAGTCCTCCTTATCTCTGTGCCCGTCCACTTAGAGAATTTCCGTGGCTCCCTGCTGAAACGAAGGTGGCACTTCTTGACATGCTATAACGTGTACCAGCAAGCATTCGCAATCACATATACCTATGTGTACACAGGCGCCAACATGCCACATGTGAGATATATATATGAGATATATATATATATATATAAACATTAATGAATTTTGTATTGTATCTTTTTTTTTTAACTTGGTTTTTTGAGACAGGGTTTCCCTGTGTAGCCCAGGCTGTCCTGGAACCCTGTAGATCAGGCTGGCCTCAAATTCACAGAGATCTACCTGGTTTTGCCTCCCAAGTGCTGGGATTAAAGGCGTGTGCCACCACCTGGCAAAAAATTAGTGAATTTTGTATACCTTTTCATAGTATCCACTTAGGTTTTTCAACAAACTTACCTTTTGAAATTTTCAAATCTGTAGGGAAAGGTGAAAAGATATGTCCTTTGCCCAGAGTCACTAATTTTCATGTATTTAGACATGTTGTCTCTCCTCCACCGCCTCTCACTGTGGCGGAAGTTTTGGGAGTTGCAAAGACTTGCACCCTCACTCCCACACACCCCCATCCTGCATTTCCAAGGCGCCTTTACCAAGTCTATAAAACATTTTCTTGTATCATACTGGGGCTGCCTCCCATCTCCCCGCCTGTCCTGGCTGTGGTCCTGTGTCCCATCTCCCCGCCTGTCCTGGCTGTGGTCCTGCGTCACCCACTCTACTTCTTGGTCCTGTGTCATTCAGTCCCCTGCAGTGCTGTAGATGGAACCTTGGCCCTCATGGGTACACTGAGCTGTACCTCACCCCCTAGTCTCTTTTAATATGGAAACTATAAAAGTTCCAGACCAGTCATTTTTAGAACAGGGCACATTCTAGACTTTTCTAGTTTTTTCTGTCTTCCCACCTCCTATATTTCCTATAAACTACTAAGTTAATTCTACTCGAGTGACTTTTCTTTTTAAAAACAAAATAATTAATGGGGTTTTTTTTGTTTTTGTTTTTTGTTTGTTTGTTTTTGAGATGGGGTCTCACAGTATAGCTCAGACTGGCCTTGAACTGTATCTTACAACCTCAGCCTTTGAGCTCTGAGATCCCAGACAACCATCCTGGTTCCAAACTTCAGTTTTGGAAAGGACCACTCTAGAGGCTTCTACCACCCAATGCTGTCTCATGAAACTGGAGCCTGAGATGGGTTGTACCCTGTCGCCTTCCTTCACCTCTGATATTTTCATCAGAAAGACTCACGTGAGTCTGTTGTCAGCACAAAGCTTGGCGTCTGAAGTGATACACCTATACCTTCTCTCACTGATAGGCTGAGCTGGTCATGGCCAGCCAGGCAGGTCAAAGTGAGTTTGAGGCCAGCCTGGAGGACAGAGCAAGTTCCTGGTCACCTGGGGTACAGACTGAGACCCTGTCAAAAATTTAAAAATGAAAAAGAGGAGGAGCAGGAGGAAGAAGAGGAGGAGGGGGAAGGGAAAGGGGTGGAGCAGCAGTGCTGTTTTAGGTGTTGGGGCAGTACGGCAGAGCGGTACTGTGGACAAACAGGATGCTCAGCTCCTGCTGGGAGCCCAGACACTGCCCTCGCTCTGGAGCTTCTCTGTGCTCACGGGCCTGGATTCCAGGGTTTTCTGTCACTGTGTTTCTTCATGTATAAAGTGCCATCATAAGGGATGGTCAGTTGGACAGCAGTTTTGGGAATGGGTGGAGTGAAGAATGGATTGGGGAACAAACTTATGCTTATTTACAGATCAACTCCAAAACCCATCTCCATTTTAGAAACTCAGGCTATGAAAAGAAGAAGAAAGTCTGTTGTGAAGCAAAGTGCTTGCTTCCCCTTTATTCTGGGAACTACTGCTTGCCACTTCACTAGTTTCAGAAAAGGAGTGGCTGGCCTTCAAGACCTCACACCCTGCCTGGTCCCCAGAGCTTGTCAAAGCTGTGGGAGGAGGGCAGTGTGCAGAGCTGTACTGGTTCCATTCCTGCTGCCTGCCACTTAACAAACCAGTGGATAGAGCCAGGAATTGAATCTTAAAGCCACACTTTATTCAGTGAACTGGTGATCTGAGAAGACAGTGGGTTCATTAACATCCTGGAAAATCTCTTCTGTCTCATCTCCAGCCAGCAGATTAGGGAAGGGGGGGGGGGGCATTGGGAGAGACAAAGGTGGTCAGTCACCCAGAGCTCAATCCTGCCTCACTGGTTGGGTTGGCAGCCAAGTTCCTGAGACTTTTGTGAAGCACCTGCCTCTTGTTTTCATCCCTGAACTCTTTCTTGTTCTGTGGCTATTTGGGACCAGGTACCACTTGTTCCTTCTCCTCTTCTTCTTCTTTTTGATTTTTGAAAAAATTTTTTTTTGAGAAGATAACATAATTACTTTATTTTAGGCACTTCCTCAAAGGCTGAGTCAACTTAGTTTCTACACCAGTCTTGGACTCCTTCTGGGGCAGTGGGGCTTGGGCTGGGGCCAGGGGTAACCCAGAGCAAACAAACATTTGTTCCGGCACTCACCCTCCGTTCTGTCTGTGGTCACGGCTGGGAGATGTAGATGATGTCATTGTGCATTTACTACTGCCACCTTGCCTGACTTGCAAGCTCAGATGTCTTGCTAGGAAGCCCCCCGGACTGGATCATCTGAATGATCCTTCAAGCATCCTTTCTCCCTTGCCTGTGTCTCCCTTATTTCCAGTCTTGACGAAGGCCACCACCAGCTCTGTAGGTTCCCAAGCCTTTTACAGTAGACCTGTGAACCACACCGACCTGTGATGTCTCCAGCCTTGATCTTCCCCTCACACTCTTCAGACAGGATGTTTCACTTGTCTTCAGGGAACATGAACTAAACTGATAGCTTTGTACCCACCATGGTCTCTGTCTCCAGCCCTGACACCTGGCCTTTCCTGACTGCTTCTTCACTAAAGGATTCACTCTTCTTGCACTAGTTCTTGGGACCAAATTCTCTGGGGTCTCTATAGATGCATCTGAAAATCCTCCCTGGAACCCCTTTGCTAATTTTGCCACCAGATTTAAATCTGTCTCATCTCAACCTTCAAGAAGCTTCCTGGACCAGCTCCTTTTCTTCTTGCCTGAATTAGAAGTCCTGTCCACTATTAGGACTCATGTAGCCTGTGTCATAAACTCACCAGACCATACTGTGATGCCGATTCACATACCTTTGCCACAAAAATAGGAGCACCTTTATAGTAGGACTTATGTTGGTTTGGGGTAAAGGAGAGAAGCTCAGTAGTTTTAAGTAAATGAAGGAAGGAACAAATGAATAACCAAGATAACCTGTTTCCAAACAGCATCCACCTTTGATTATATTAATCAATGTGTAACAATGAATGAAAGTGTGTTCTTTTTGCTCTTCTTTAATATGAGATCTGAATGGCTTTACACCAGTTCTGGATTGACTGAAAAACAATGCCATTGCTTTTCTGTTCCAACAGGAAATATGGGATGTATAAAATCTAAAAGGAAAGACAATCTGCATGACGATGGAGTAGATTTGAAGACTCAACCAGTACGTAACACTGACCGAACTATTTATGTGAGAGATCCAACGTCCAATAAACAGCAAAGGCCAGTAAGTAGAATAGTCTCAGGGGAGAGATTCCACAGCAGGATCAGAGCATGGCTGTGCAATTTAAACCCCAATCTTTGCATGCAAAAAATAATCATATTGATTACATAGACCCCATGTAAGTTTTATATGCTTTGTAACTTAATCCTTTGAAGAATGCATAGAGATTTTAGGGATAATCTAGCCACTTACTAGATGATAATCAGGTCTTTAGTTGTACTTTTAGTATGGAGAAATGCATTTTTCATACTACTAATGAAAGACCCAGCATATACCCAGGCCTGCATGACTCAGGGTAGGTAGCGAGATCACCTCAATGTTCTAGGGACAAAAGAATTTGCTGGATTTAGACCAGAAGCTAAAACACATGCTAGTGTGTGTTTGGGGCACATTTTATCTATTTACATTTTATTCTATCTTGTCTTTTCTTCAACTAATTTAAAATACTACAAAGACTGAGGTTGTTATGATTTGTGATAGTGGAGTAAAAAGTTAAGAAAAAGCATATCTAGTTCAGTCTCCAAACTTTACACAGCAGTACACATTAGAAACTTTATATGAGTGATGTGGCACCTGATACATTTGGAAAAGAAATGATGCCATATTTTAAGGACTCAGGGAACTAGGAACTTAGGGTAGCTATAACTTTAAACTTGCTTTACTTTGGAGCTTGTCCCCTGGTGTGTAGTCTCCCATTGGATGCCTGTAAACCACCATCACCACTCCATATCCCGGGTTTTATGAACTGTCTGAGATTTAAGCAGAAAACAACTTATTCCAATTTAGCCCAAGTTGTTTTATTGACAATTTGGCCAGGTATGGTGGTGCATATCTGTAGTCGGATGTTTCTCCAGTCCTGCCCAGCCCTGTGGTCAAGACAAATCTCTCCCACCTGCGTCCCACAGCCTCTTGGCCCCAAGTAAACACACAGAGGCTTATATTAATTATAACTGCTCAGCCATTAGCTCAGGCTTATTTCTGACTAGCTCTTACACTTAAATTAATCCATAACTCTTATCTATGTTTAGCCACATGGCTTGGTACCTTTTCTCAGTTCTGCCTTGTCATCTTGCTTCCTGTGTGTCTTGCTGGTGACTCCTGACTCTGCCTTTCTTCTTCCCAGAATTCTCCTAGTCTGCTTGCCCCACCTGTACTTCCTGTCTGGATACTGGCCAATCAGTGCTTTATTAAACCAGTGTACAAGAGCATTATCCCACAGCATTTCCCCTTTTTTGTTTAATTAAAAAGCAAGGTTTTAACATTAACATAGTACTGTCTCTTTAAAGACTTTTTTTAACTGTCTATTTTTTTATATAATTGTATATATTCTCCCCCTCTCTCTCTTTGTTTGTTTATTTTTGGTTTTTGTTTTCGTTTTTGGTTTTTTGAGACAGAGTTTCTCTGTGTAGCTTTGGTGCCTGTCCTGGATCTTGCTCTGTAGACTAGGCTGGTCTTAAACTCACAGAGATCCACCTGGTTCTGCCTCGTGAGTCCTGGGATTAAAGGTGTGCGCCACCACCAGCCAAGAGTTACTTTAAAAAAAAAAAAAAGCTTTATTCATTTATGCAAAGATAGTAATAAATGTAACTAATAGAAAAGTAAAAGGCACTGGCATCATGTTAGTGTTCTTGTATACTTCAAAGTTCTCATTAAAAGTTCTGTTTATGCGCACGCCTTTAATCCCAGCACTTGGGAGGCAGAGCCAGGCGGATCTCTGTGAGTTCAAGGCCAGTCTGGACTACCAAGTGAGTTCCAGGAAAGGCACAAAGCTACACAGAGAAACCCTGTCTAGAAAAAAAAAAACCAAAAAAAAAAAAAAAGTTCTGTTTATTTCTCTTAGCAAATACTATAGTTTTGTGTGCTTTGAAATCCAAGGATTGTTTTGTTTTGTTTGTTTGTTTTGGTCTGTTTGTTTTGTTTACTTGTTCAGGTGTCTTTTATTTAGGAAAGCAAGGGGGACTAATAAAAAAAAATACTCAGTGTAAAAAAGATTTCAAGTAAGGTGGAAAGCAATAGTGAGTGTGTTTAAAATCTCTTAGTTTCTTAACACTCACCAGAAAAAATTTAGTTCAGGTTGTCTGTGGCCACAGATGTTCTCCATAAGTTGCTTAGTTTGGCCTCATAAGTAGAGCTCTCAGCCTTTGCCACATGTAAAAAATACGTGCACCCCATTAATTATACAGGGCTCTGAAAGGAGGTGAAATGAACTGATATGAAGTCAACAACACTTGAGGAAAATCTACTCAAGAGAGATCTAGAATGGTGTTATGGGGCCACATGTATGAGTTTTGGTCTTACAAAAGTGGTTAAAATGGGCTGGGTGCACTAGCATGACCTGCATTCCCCATTTCTAGAGGGGTCCTTTAATCCTTTGGTGCACACATTTCAGGGCCAACCTAGGCAGCCAACAGTTTTGTATAAAAATGTGCTTTAATTCATCTCCTGGTATTTGCAGATCAGCTTGCTGATTTCAGAAATATTTAATTTCTCATTTAATTGCTTCCTCTAAATCATATCCAATAGACTGTAATTCTTAATTATGCAAATCTAAATGGTTAAAACAGCAGCATAAGATTTCTTTAAGTCTTGAGTGTTAATATGGGCCCGTGGCTTCCTGTGCCTTTGTCCTTCCCCTCAGTGAATTGGAGATGTTATGGGTTCACTCTCAGCAGAATTTATATGTCAGTATAAACATTTTGGTCCTGTTCCATGAACTGACTCTCGAGGAGAAGCAGAGGAGAGGGTTTGAAGTTTAGGCCCTATCAGCACGTCCTTAGAAGAGGTCATCACCCCCCAGCAGTGCTCTATGGGAATAGGTTTGGATTAGAAGGTACCTCACATGTCCTCTGTGCTACCAGGGTCTGCCCAGTGATGTACCCTGCTGCTGTCATAACTGGGGGTGACCCTGACCCCTATAGGGACAGTGTCAGGGTCAGACAAGAAAGCCTCACTCTGTTGGGCTTGTGTTTGTCTGTTAGTGATAGGCCTGATCAAATGTTTAAATAAGTTCAGGAAACATGGAGTTGGGCTGGTGACAACTTCTCAGTTATTAGGGTTCTGTTACTTTGATGTTTTGCTGTACTGGCCCTATCTACAGTTGGGTTTCCATGGCTGCTGTACCTCCAACCTTTAATTCTTTCTAGGCAGAAAGAGGCACATTTTACCAAGGCCCCACCCAACCAGTGAGCTCATGACATGCTTCTTTCCCTTAAGCATAGGGGGCTGTAAGTCTAGAAGCAGGTATCACGCTGGGCAAACTGCTACCTCAAACATTGGAGTTGTGTTAAAAACAAGAGAAAAAATCATGGTGGTTGGCATCTAGTCCCCATCTCCTGCAGCCATACCCACTTGATCTGCTGACACAGACTAAGGACTACACGTCCAGGAAAAGTCCTGAAAATGACTGTAGAGGTGGGACCTGCAGATGACAGCACTGAGCACAGGAGCCTTGCTCTAAGCCCTGGTGTCAGTGACATCACCCTATAAGATTTCTGTTCAGCGCTTCTTCCCCGCTTAGTACCTGCAAATCTAAACCTCATTCGTGGCTGTTAGAGAAAATGATAGACAACATGCATGTGAAAAGAAAAACCTGAACATGCTTGTTTTCCCTAACAAATACTCTTTCGTAGGTTCCAGAATCTCAACTTTTACCAGGACAGAGGTTTCAAACAAAAGGTATGTTTTCTTAACAATATAATTAATGTTTTATTTGTTGTTGTAGGAAAATATATGTAATGTAAGTTTATCACACCTTTAGCCATTTTTTAAGTGTAGAGTTCAGAGGCAGGAAGTACACATTGCTGTGCAAGCCTCACCAGCATCCATCAGAGAAAGTTTTCATTATCACAAGTGGAATTCTATCATTAAACACTCATGGTTCTCCACTCCCTTCTGCTCCAGGCAGCCACCATTATACTTTCTGTCCTATGGGTTTGATTGCACTAGATAGCACATGTGAACTGGAAATATACAGTCTTTGTCATTTTGTGCCTGGCTCATTTAACCTAACATAAGGTCTTCAAGGCTCATCTACAGTATATTGTGTTGAGGATTTCAATTCCTTTTCATTGACTATTATTCTATTGTACATATATATCTTGTTTCGTTCATTCCACTGATGGATACTAAAGTGCCTTCTGCCTTTGGGGACCATGACAGTGCTGCCATGATCAGAGGTGCATCCTTTCCTAAACATAATTTTGAAATTACAGTAGGTTCCTGTGAGTTTGGTGTACACAATGTGCAGCTCGTGTTATTTGTATGCAGCTTCCTTCCCAGCCTTTCTCTCCACTGCTTCCCTTCGTTTGTGTTTATGTTGATAGGTTTTGAAAGGGCTTTGTTTATATCTTTTGTTCTTAGATCCAGAAGAGCAAGGGGACATTGTGGTAGCCTTGTACCCTTATGATGGCATCCACCCAGATGACTTGTCCTTCAAGAAAGGAGAAAAGATGAAAGTCCTGGAAGAGTAAGTGTGCCCAGGCCCTGGTAGCACCTTGGCCACGGCTCTTGCAGATTGCTCTTTTGCTTTGCTTAGGCAGCAGGGATAGAGCAGAAGGAACTTCCCTTCCCAGTGTGGCTCTGTGCACCTCTGTCGTTTCTCCCAACAAGGACAGACATTAGTTTCTTTCTTTACCAATGTGCTACCTAAGAAGTTTGGCTCTGTGTGGCATGCTACTTAAGATGGCCACTGTGGAGTTTGGGAGATAGCTCAAACCTGAGTTAGTTCCCAGGACCCACCTTTAAAATGAAAAGGCGGGGTATGTTGGCACAGCCCTGAGGAGCTGGAGACAGGTGGATCCCTGAGGACTCTCTGGCAGCCGGTCTAGCATACTTGGCAAGTCCCAGGCTTCAGAGATGGTCTTTAAAAACAAGATAGGCAGCATCCAAAGAACGATAGGTGAGGCCATCTTCTGGCATGTACACCCAGGTACATCTGTGATGTATACCTGCAAACACAAGTGCACCAGCACATTCATGAACACACACGCACACACACACGCACACACACACACGGATATACACAGGCTTGAAAGGCCATTTTCATTTGTTATATTGCATAGATTTAGATGGGGCTCATGGGCCAGTTGGTGTGATTTCCAAGGGTTCGCCACAGTCATGCTGGAAAGCTCTGCTCAGCTGCAGCGTCTGCCCTGAAGCTGCTTGGATGGTTTGTCTCCCTGACCCTTGTATGTTGACTCACACATGTGACCCTGGTCAGGGCACAGGGCACAGGGCAGTGAAGAAGGAGAACAAGGAACTCAGCACTTAAGTCTAACTTCCTTCTTGTACTGAATTTGCATGAAGCAGTACCCTGGCCCAGACCTGCCCGAGGAGTGGGGCGGGAAGGGGAGACTCCCTTAGGGAAGACAAGATAAGTGCTGGTCCAGAGCTTCAGCATGAGCTGTGCTTAAATATGGCCCTTCCTTCGGACAGTTGCATGACCTTGAAAAGTTACTCAGTCTGTTCCTTGGAATTTTAACTTTTGAAATGGGAATGACACCACAGGACTGTGGTGAGCATTGTGTGCGTGTGCGTGTGCGTGTGCGTGTGCGTGTGCGTGTGCGTGTGCGTGTGCGTGTGTGTGTGCGTGTGTGTGTGTGTGTGTGTGTGTGTGTGTACAGTTGTCTCTGAGCATCTATCAGGAAAACTCGTTCCCGGACCACATGCTCATATTCACCTCCTCTACTTCCTCCAGTGTCCCCTACATTCCACACTCACACCTCTCCCAACTTCACATCCTCCTCCTTTCCTTCTCATAACCAACTAAATCCAGTCAGTGCTGCCCATGAATACATGAGAGTGGGGCCATCTACCAGTGGCCACATCCCCAAAGAATTGCTCTCTCTCTCCAGGCAGCTGTCCCCTGCAAATTGTTCCCCCATTAGGGTTGGAGCCTGGAGAGCTCTTCCACTACGACCTCCTAGTACTTCAGACAACCTCTGGATGACGTCTCACGTCTAATACAATGTGATTGTGCTTGCTATAAAAATAGCCTTATGTTGTGCTTAAACAGAGAAGAAGAAGAAAACATAGGCATAACAGTTTTCCTACCCCTGCATGGAAAAGTAAAAAGTTCAGCCTAGGAGTTCTACATACTTTCAGTCTACAATTGGCTGAATTTGAAGATGTAGCAGGCACAGGCTGCCTGTGTGGGTCAACAGTTCACAGGTACAGCTCACAGTTAAGTACTATCGACTTTCTCTCACAGACAAGGTCTGGGGGGTATTTGAAGAGGAATATGGAGTCTTCCAGGGACCCATCCCACCACCACCACCACCACCACCACCACCACCACCACCACCACCACCACCCCCAACCCCCCCAACCCCCCCAACCCCCCCAACCCCCCACCCCCCACCCCCCACCCCCGCTCCTGTAGCTCAGCTGCTACTTCTGGGCCTGGCCCTTCCTCCTTCTCCTCTGCCCTCTGGGTAGTGCAGTGTCATGCAGTGTCATGGTGATGAGGCTCACTCTGAACTGGTTTTGGTTTATTTTTGTTGTTGTTTTTCTTTATTCATGGCACCTATCTCTGGAGAAAGCAGATGTTTTTACAAATTTATAACATGAGAATTCTGAGTCAGTATTCCTTTGACTCTGATTGCTACAAGAATCCTTAAAAACATACCTTAGCCACGTGGGGAAGTGAGAAATGTTTGGTTTCTATAAAATGGGCATTTTCCCAACTCTTTTCTATGCAGCCCTGAACACAGCGAGCCACACTGAAGCTGTAAGCATGCTTTTTTTGCTCCTGTCACTAAACATACCTTTCATATGAAAAGGAAGAAATTTTCCTCTTGGATTCTGGGATTCCGGGGTTGCTCCCACTTGCCGTCACTCTGCAAAATAAACACCTCAATACAATTGCCATTGTAGGTCATGACTTCTCTTTCCATTCCAGGCATGGGGAATGGTGGAAAGCTAAGTCCCTTTCAACAAAGAGAGAAGGCTTCATCCCCAGCAACTACGTGGCCAAGGTCAACACCTTAGAGACAGAAGAGTGAGTCCTGGCGCATGGCCATCTTGTTGTTTCTGAATGCCGGGTTACATTGCTTGTTCACATGCACATCATCTTTTCCCTCCCTGCCACAACACCTATGAAATGTGAAAATATCTTCACAGGTGGTTCTTCAAGGACATAACCAGGAAGGATGCAGAACGGCAGCTTCTGGCGCCAGGGAACAGTGCAGGAGCTTTTCTTATCAGAGAAAGCGAGACTTTAAAAGGTGGGTGAATGGTTGGAGACCTTGAAGAAGACTGCACAGGGACTCAGGGACTCTTCCTAGACATGGAGCCTAGGGCCTTGTGCATGCTAGGCAAGCATTCTACTACTGAGCTACAGCCCTAGCCCAGGGAATCACTTCAAAAACCATTCCAGGATGAATAAAATGAAGAATATAGTAATTCTGGTAATAAAAGGGGTGGTTTTGTTTTGTTTTGTTTTGTTTTGTTTTGTTTTGTTTTGTTTTGTGGCAGAGCCTTTCTATGTAGCCCCTGGCCTGCCTGCAAATCAATATGTAAATTAAGCTGACCTCAAGCTCAGAGATCCCTGCCTCTGCCTCCTGAGTGTTGTGGTTAAAGGTGTGCGCCACGCTTAAATATTTTTTTATTTTAAATATGTTGTTATTATTATTGTTGTTGTTGTTATTATTTGTGTGTGTGTATGTGTGTGTGTACGTGTGTGCATTCCTGCCTGTCAAAGCACAGATGTGAGATCTGAAGGCAACTGTGAGACTCAGTTCTCTCCTTCCCTCGTGGGTTCTATGGGTTGAATTCAGGTTATCAGGCTCATACAGAAAGTTCTTTTTCCCTGCCTAGCCATTGTGCAAACCCTTTCAAAGTGAAAATTTCATATTTTGATAACAAACAATAAACTCAAATGATTAGTGTTAATAAATAAAAAACAGCCATAATTATGGCCAGGTCATAGCACACTTCCAGTTTTGTTGTGTTATCATGAAAGTGAGTCCTGAATATCAAGAGGAAATGCAAAATAATTTTTCTATTCAGATAAATTATTTCAGAAAACTGTGGTGGAGAAGGAAGATGATGTGTTGGGTACTTGCCTAGCAAACAAAATGCTATTGTCATTTATCAAGTCAAATTTTTATAGGATCTTTTATTTTCCTTATTGAAGCAGGGTCTCACTGTGTAGCCTTGGCTAGCCTAGAACTGGCCAGGTTCACCTGCTTCTGCCTCCCAAGTGCTTGGGTTAAAATATCATGACACCTGGCTGCAGGGTAGGTATTGTGATATTTTATATAATATAATACATTATATGATACATTATGTAATATATATGATATATCACATATATGATACATTATAAACATACATATTGTATTATACATTTTATGAGAAAATGTACCACAGTGTAGTATAATAAAGACCTTATTAATAACACATAGGCATGTTCTCCTCTTAACTTTTTCCCACAGGAAGCTTCTCTCTGTCTGTCAGAGATTATGACCCTGTGCATGGTGATGTTATTAAACACTACAAAATTAGAAGTCTGGACAATGGTGGTTATTACATCTCTCCACGGATCACTTTTCCCTGTATAAGTGACATGATTAAGCATTACCAAAGTAAGTAAACACTGGATGTTGGGAGAGGCAGATTATTTTTGTAATGATTAGTATCAAGTGGCAGATACTACTTTGTATGAAAATTTTCTTTCGGGTAATGTGGTGGATAATATTCTACAAGTAGTACGAACTCAATATGTCGATACTCCTTGACTTCTAATAAGCATGAATTCTAATAAACCTATTGGGAATTGAAATAAGTTGAAAATGCATCCCATTGGCCTTGTCTTCTGAACACCCCAGCTTAATGTAGCCTTCAGTAAATGTGCTCAGACCCTTAAATCCCTACAGTTGACTAAGTCTGCCAGTTTTCTAATCTACATGGTAGCTGTCAGCTCATGCGAGCTGCCGAATACTAGACTGGAGGTGAACACAGGTTGGTTGTGAAGGCACACTTCCATCTGAGTACTAGACTGGAGGTGAACATAGGTTGGTTTTGTAGGCACACTTCCATCTGAGTACTAGACTAGAGGTGAACACAGGCTGGTTGTGAAGGCACACTTCCATCTGAGTACTAGACTGGAGGTGAACACAGGTTAGTTGTGAAGGCGCACTTTCATTCTGGATAAAGTGGAAACCATTAAGTTGCGCACTCTACCTGGGGTTATCACTACATCCAGAGTGAGATTGCTGCTGCATTTGCCATGGCCTTCTTCCTTGGTATGAGCTATTTAACATCCAATGCTCCCCCTTCCTGTGGAGGAAAGTATAGATTATTTTTGCATAATGCATATTCTTAATGTGTGCAAATATTCAAAATAGGAGATATGCAAATCTGTGCCTCTGAGTGTAATGCATATATGTAAAAGGAATATGTGTCCATGGTAAAAGTGCGCAGCATGGCTCTAAGGATATATTTAAAAGTAGCAAGTCGATGCCTTGTGCCCAGTACCAGTTTCTAGTCTTGTGAAGCTCACCTCTGTGTCCTTGGGTCCTTTCCTTGTGACTGAAGATGCAGGAGCTGCTGTGGCTTCTTCCTGCTGCCTGATCTAAAAGGCTCTCTTAGGTCCAAAAACATGGAGCAAAGGCAGTATGGAGAGAGCAAGGGACTGGGCTTACAGAATCCTTCCTCCCTCTCTCATTCCCATTCACTAATGCTTCTGGCTGAGATGTTGGGGGCTTGTAGTACTGTGACCCTGTTCTGAAGTGCAGGAGTAACCTAACTACGCCCCTGCCCATGTGCCACTAAGCTTACGAGGAATCAGGAATCAGAGTATGTTTTTGTGTGATAGTCCATCACTGTCTTTATTGTTTTTGTTTTTATATGCTGGCAGTGTTAGTGAATAAAATAAAATGTTTCAAATTGTCTTCTAGTAATTTTGAAATTGTGATTATGCAAAAGTTACTCCCATCAGCATTTTAGATGGTATTACACTGGACATTATAAGAATAACTGCTTATTCAAGGTCTCCTGTATAGGCACTTCTAAAACAAAAAGAATGTACCGTATAGGTTCTGCATTAGGGATTCAGCCAAGTATCTTTAAATGCATCTGCACCGAGCATGTCTTGTCAGCACTCCCTAAACAATACAGGATTACAGCATAGTGTTTACATTATATTTGGTAATATAAGTAATACAAGGATGATTTAAAATAAGATATGCATATAAAGTATTACATTATTTTATATAGGAGACTTGAGATTCTGATTTTTGGAATTTAAGGGGACCCTGGCACCCATCTGCCATGGCTACACACTATGTTGCTTGCATTTCTTCTTTTCCTTCCTCCTTCCTTCCTTCCTTCCTTCCTTCCTTCCTTTCTTTCTTTCTTTCTTTCTTCTTTCCTTCCTTCCTTCCTTCCTTTCTTTCTTCTCCTCCTCCTTCTTCTTCCTCTTCTGCTTCTGCTCCTTCTTATTCGAATTTATTTATTGTGTATGTGTTGGGGAATCCAGGATTTATTATAGGTTGTTAGGCTTGGCAGCAAGGTTTTTTTGTTTTTGTTTTTGTTTTTGTTTTTTTTTTTTTTTTTTTTTTTTTTGTTTTTTTTTTTTTTTTTTTTTTTTGCCCACTGAGCATCTCACCAGTCCTGCATGCATGTCTTAACGTTTGTTCTTCCTTTCACTTTAGCGCAGTCTGATGGTCTATGCAGGAGATTGGAAAAGGCATGCATTAGTCCCAAACCACAGAAGCCGTGGGATAAAGATGCCTGGGAGATCCCCCGGGAGTCCATTAAGTTGGTGAAAAAGCTCGGCGCAGGACAGTTTGGAGAAGTCTGGATGGGTGAGTGTTCAGCCAGTGTCCCACTCTGGAGAGTGGTGAGGGGTTCAAGCCTCTGACCGTCACTGAGCTAGGCAGTAGGCTTCTCAGAAGCATAATTTCTTGCTTTCCTGTCTGTCTCAGGCCAAATTCTGGCCCGCAGGTTCTGTCTGTTTTGGTAATTCCTTTCATCTTTTCTCTCTCTCTCTTGCATCAGGCTCTCATCCTCACACTCTGGGCTATACTCAGGTGTAGGACCCACTAGCTTAATAGGAAACCTCCAATTTATTGAGTTTGGGGGTCACCAACAAAAGATGCCCAAAGACCTACTATTAATGAATGCTTCCTTAGAGCCAAGTATTAGCTTCTCAGACTGGGAGGAACTACATCAAGATTTGAGCAGAGGCGTAATCTGGGGAATTCTTTTTATTTTTTATTTCCATTTTATTTTATGTGTATGGATGCTTTGCCTACATGTGTACGAGCACTATGTTTGTACATGCATGATTTTCATGCCTAGAACCCACTGGAGTCCAGAAGAGGGCATCAGATCCCCTGGGACTGAAGTCCCAAGGGGTTGTGAGCCTTCATGTGGGTGCTAAGATTTGAACCCAGCTCTTCTGCAAGAGCAGAAAGTGTCATTAACCACTGAGTTGTCTCTCCAGCCCCCAGGGACTTCTTGACAATCTCAGTTTTCTCAAGTTTTCATGGAATGTAAATTTACTTATGATAAGATATACTTTTTAAAGTTTCTAAATATCACATTTTCCATTTAGTTCTTTAAAACAAAACAAAAAAAAAAAAAAAAGGATTTTGTCTTGGCCAGGGTAGCATGGGAAACCACATGTGTCTGCATCACTCTCTGCCAACTTTGTATGGATGAAAGCAAAATGAATTTGAAAATGTCACAGCCCTGGCTAACAATAATGGAGGATCCCAGCCTGTATCAGCCACAAAGTGTGACGTGGAGACCCGGAAGGGATGTAGGGTTTTTCCCTTGGAAATCTAGGTCCTGCTATCTCGGCTCTGTACTTTGGCCTAGTGGTACTATCATAGCAGAAGTCTTAAATATGCAAATACTGACCCAGCTGCAATTAATTGATATTGCAATGTAAGACTGAACACACAAAATTTATACAGCTCAAGTAAATTACAGTCATATCATTCTTTCTACATTCCTCATTGAATCAGCTATCTCAGAACCTTTGAGATTGGGCCTGATTGCTTGCTCTAGGCTCAGTCTTTTGCCCCAGCTACCTGTGCCATGATACCATCTCTATTTTCCTCCTCTTTAAAGAAATTAACATAGCATTGGCTAACAAAATTAATGATGCTAACAAAACAGTTCAGTGGCAGTCAATAGGTTCACAAGCTATGATCCACCCCAGTCTAGCTGAACATATTTTCATCACCCCAACAAAAGCCATTACACCCATCAACACTCTGTTTTACTGTTTGGAACAATACTGGTAAGAACATTCATATACAAAATATTATATGAACACATTTTCATTTCTCTTCATTGTATACTAGGAATATTTACTGCTTAGTTTATTTTGAACTTTTCTTTTTTTTTTTTTTTTTTTTTTTGGTTTTTCAAGACAGGGTTTCTCTGTGTAGCTTTGCGCCTTTCCTGGAACTCACTTGGTAGCCCAGGCTGGCCTCGAACTCACAGAGATCCTCCTGGCTCTGCCTCCTGAGTGCTGGGATTAAAGGCGTGCGCCACGACCACCCGACTTATTTTGAACTTTTTTAGAACCTACAAAACCAGTTTTTTAAAAATCTGGCTATCTTCTTTTTTCCTCCCTGAGGAAATATTTGTATTTATTTCTTAGTATTTATTTCTCTTTCCAGATTCACAGAATATGGCAAAGATGGTTTAACAAATGCTGTATACCACCCACCTGTATTCACCAGTCACTAAGTGTTCTTCACTGTTTGTTTCATGTGTGAATGCATGCACACATTTTGTTGCTGTTGAGGCACTTGAGTGTAATTGCCTATAGTGACTCTTTGCTCCTAACATTGATACCCACAGCTGTTAATATAGTACTAACTCTGCTCCCATTACAGATGCAACATTGTTCTTTTGACGATTTCTCACTTAACACATCTTCACCTCCCTTACTATGGAAAATCCCTGCGTCTTCATCTTTTATGACATTCATATCCTATAAAACACAGGGCCATTGTTTTATACCATGTACTTAGATTTGGATTTTTTCATAAGTGTTCTGTGGTGTGATTCACCTTTTGTTTTTTCTTTCTTTTTTTTTTTTTTTTTTTTTGGTTCCTAAGTGTCTTTTGTGTGTGGCACCCAAGAATTAGACAGTGCTGTGTTCTTGGTTCTATATCAGGTTGCACTAAAGCCGTTTAGGAAAAGTTCTTTTGTACAGTCTTAAAGCATCTACTGGCAGATTATATATTAATTACAAAAGAGAATCCTGAGTCCCCATGGAAATATTTGTTGTGTTTCTTTAAAATCAAAGAGAACAACAGTAAAAATGGCATCAACTACAGTGCCCCTCACAGACGTATCTGATCTGCAAACTATATCTTGATAGATTTTCTCAATTTTAATCATAAAACCAATGTGAAAGTAATGCAGTTTGGCCTTCCCATGCATATTTACTGGCTAAGGGATTGATATCTGTCCTCAAAAAGATTGTAGGGCAGCTCAGCTGCACTATGTTTACCTGGGCTGGACTCAGTCACCCCAAAGCTTGGAGTTTTC
Organism: Peromyscus maniculatus bairdii; assembly: GCF_049852395.1. Taxonomy (NCBI): domain Eukaryota; kingdom Metazoa; phylum Chordata; class Mammalia; order Rodentia; family Cricetidae; genus Peromyscus; species Peromyscus maniculatus. The sequence continues at coordinate 37,624,134 of NC_134853.1, read as the reverse complement.
TTCCACCCTCCTTAGGTTCAGCTATGAAACAAGAATTAAGGCATGGAACTACGAGCTGAGAGATATGCACACCCACTGCAAACCAAATACACTCAAATCCGGGTTCTCAGGTGGATTGGGTGGGACTTACATGTCAATGCGTCCTCTTTAAAAGGATGTCGTGGTTGCTGTACCGCCTGTGAGGGTCAGAAAGGCCCAGCTGCTGTGGGCAGCACAGGTGTCAGGGCTGAGCTGATGAGGGCTGGCCTACTCCGACTCATGTTTCTACCTTAACAAGGAGAAATGTGCCCTTAAATGCGTACACCACGGTTCTTTATTCATTTGCCAATGGCACTTGGGCTTGCTTTCATGCTTGGCCTACAGTGGACAATGGTGCTGTGACCCAGCATGACCCCGCCTTCAGGGGTGGAGGGCTGTGTATACACATGTGTGGGTGCCTGTGGAAGGAGGAGAGGGTGTCAGAACCTCTGAGCTGGAGTTACAGGTGTTTATGAGCCGTCCAGTGTGGGTGCTGAGAAACTGAACTCAGGTCCCCTGAAGGAGCAACGGGTACTCTTAACCAATGAGCCATCTCTCCAGCCCCCAGTTAGTGGTTACTCTGATGCCTTTACTTGTAAAGTTTTAAGGAAGTGGAAGCATCAGTGTACATCCCCACTGAGAGCATGCAGGGGTCCAGATTCCCAAATGTTCTTTCCGCTGCTAACTGTCTTTTGTTCCGGGAGGTTTGTTAGGTTCCTGTGATAATGCTTTCAGGGATGTGAAGACTGTGGTTTTGATTCGCTTTTCTCTGTAGATGAGCTATACTGAGTGTCCTCTCATGTGCACAATGGGCATTTCTGTATCTGACGTAGAGAAACGTGTGTTCCATTTTCTTTTTTAATTGACAGGTGTGGTGGCACACTCTAATCCCACCACCTGGGAGGCAGAAGGAGGCAGATCTCTGAATTCAAGGCTGGTCTGGTCCAGTGATTTCCAGGCTAGCTGGTGATAGATAGTAAGACCTTGTCTCAAAAAACATTGTTTATTAAGTTCTTTAAAAGAGATAGTCAGAATAACCTGTCTGAAGCCAGGTTGTAACAGATGCTACCGAGTAGGACTGTTGACCCGATTGAAACAATGCAGAAAGGTGTTACATGCCTGATGAACTATACACAAAATCCTGTAGCACCGTGAAAGATCTATAGAGAAGACAGTTACTAGGGGCTTCCACGTGGAACAAAGATGGTGTGTTTCTTTTTTGGTTTTTTAAATTTTTTTGAGATAATTGGCATTCATTTGTGATTGTAGAGACGGCTCAGAATTTAAAGATCACTGGCTGCTCTTCCAGAGGACTTGGATTCAATTCCTAGCATCACACGGCAGTTCTCAGTGGTCAGTAACTCCAGTTCCAAGGGATCTGATACCTTCTACTGGTCTCTTGGGCACCAACCATGCACTTGTGTACAGATATGCATACAGGCAAAACACTCAGACACATAAAATAAAATTTAAAAAATGGAAAGTAATGCCAAGCCAAAGTAAAATTAAGAAACAAGTTCAATTTAAAATGAAAGAGAGAGAAAACACAGAAGTGAAAGCAAAGCCTGAACAGGAATGTTTATGACAGCATTATTCATAGCAGTGGGAAAGTGGCCTAGAGTCCCAGCAGTTATGAGGAGGATTTAAGTTTGAGGCCAGTCTAGCCTACATGGCAAAGCTGTCTCAAAAAGAAAGTATAAGCAACCTGAATTTTCACCAAGAAATTAATGTTTAAGCAGAAATTGTTACGTCCATAGCTTAGGAACCTGGGACACAGGGATGAAGAGCTGGTCAGAGCGTAACATGGATGGCCCCTGGGAAGGCGCTGGTCACAGGGCACCGTTCTCTGCTTCATTTTGATGGAGTGTCCAGAACAGGCCAAGCTACTGAGACTGAAAGCAGGCGTCCGGTAGCTGAGGGGCAATGAGGGCATAGTGGAAGAGACTGCTAAAGGTCTCTTTGGGGTTCAAGGAAATGCGTCAAGGTGTTTGTGGTAACAGCTGCACAGCCATGATGGATTGTGGGCCGAAAGCGACAGGCAGTGTGACTTGTGAGTTCTGTTTGAACAAAGCTGGCATGTGTGTGAAATAAACAGTACAGGAAGTTTCCAGGTACCATTTACCCATTCCCCCATAGTAACACCTCACAAAATTCCAGTAAAATATCACTACTAACGTAGTGGCATCGATAGTTTCATTCATCCACTCATTCATTCATTCATCCATCCATCCATCTGTGAGACAGAGTCTTGCTACGTATCCTTGGTTTGTCCAGAACTCACTATGAGCCCAGGCTGACCTTGAACTCACAGCAGTCTCTCTCCTAGCCCCTCTGGGTGCCAGGAGCCAACATGTAGCCTAGTTGTTTCTAAGTCTTTCAAGGGAGGAGGAAAGGAAGAGGAAAGGGGGGCAGTGGGAGAACAGAAACAGAAATCGTGACCAGAAGTCTGAGTTTGGCTGCCGGTCAGGAATCTCCTTGACTCCTGAAGATTTCATCTGAACTTTAGCAGGGGCCCTGGGAGTGAAGCCAACGGAGAGTGAGCAGCTGGTGCTGTCGGGGTGGGCGGGGCTGCCTCTGTCCTGTGCGCATCTCAGTCATCTGAGCCTGAGGCTGACGGCGCAAAGTCCGGGTTTAGTTGGTTTGGTTTGGGTTGTTGTTGTTTTAAGATTTATTCTTTATTGTTTATGTGTATGAATGTTTACCTACATGTATGAAACATGAGAGTGCCTGGTAGGTAGGAAGAGCAGAAGAGGGCATCGAATCCCCAGAACAGGAGTTACAGATGGCTGTGAGCTACTGTGTGGTTGCTGAGGACGGAACCCAGGTCCTCTGGAAGAGCAGTCAGTGCTCTTAACTAATAACCCCCAACCCCCATTCAATTTTTAATCCTCAAGGAATGCGTGAGCTAGTTTTTCACAGGGGTGCAAAACAAAATCCAGCCAATTAAAATCATGCCACTGTTAATCGGGTGAATTATTATTTTTGCTAATCACAAGGTATTGTTCACAGACTGCCTCTCATGTTCTAAGATCTGAAACACAATGAAGAGATTATCAGATGTGACCTGCCCTGTGCAGGAAGACAGCTACAGGGATCAAAGGGAGAGGTGTCTCTGCCTCAAGCTGTTTCCTCTTGTTCGTGTGACCCCGTGCGTCTGCCTTGGTACCTTGCTTCCTCCTCCTATTGCGGATTGTTAATATTCCAGAGACCTAACTGGACAGTGAGTAGGAGGAGGAAGCTTTATTTTAAGAAACGAAAGTTTGTAACTGAGTTTTGCTTGATACAGTCTTTGTTTGCTTTTTCTGAGACAGGGTCTCTGTGTAGCCCTGGCTGTCCTGGAGCTCATTCTGTAGATTAGGCTGGCCTCAAACTCGGAGATCCACCTGCCTCTGCCTCTCAAGTGCTGGGATTAAAGATGTGCACTACCAGTGTCCAGCTGTCTTTTTTGTTAAGATTGATTTGTTTTTATTTTTTGTTTATGAGTGTGTGCCTGTATGTATATATGTTCACTATGTGCATGCCAGAAAAGGTCTTTTATCCCTTAGATGATTGTGAGCTGCCATGTGGGTGCTGAGAACTGAACCCAGGCCTCTGCAAGAGCAGCAAGTGAACTTAACTGGGGAACCATTTCTCACACGGATACATTCTTATTTAGAGGCAAGTTAGTTAAAACTTATCACCAGCCAACTTCCCAAACCAATATGTGTTTGTTTGTTTGTTTGTTTGTTTGTTTTCAAGTAACTCTCAGTCCCTTGGTATGTGTAGCTTTTAGCAAGCCTGCCATGGCAAGAAGTGGAACTTTCTCCAGCTGTTATTTTCTTTAACTGTGACAAAGTGTCACTCCACAACAAGTCCTTTATTACCTGATACTTTTTAAGCTGTCTATGACAACAACACAAATTTCTATGACTAGGTTAATGAACCCTCAAATGATTGGCTTTGGGGGAGATCTGCTGCTCTTCTGGAGCTTTGGACACAGCTATTTAGTCACTGTTGATTCCAAATTCCTTATCAGCATCTTCAATGTCTTTAGCAGCTGCGTTATTTCCTGATGACTCTTGCTCTGCCTCTGGAAAGCATGTTTTCATCATTTCAAAGGATGTAAGCATTTCCAGACTCCATTGTTCCCGTGATCGTGAGGGGAGTGACTTGTTCTTTAACTTTGATTTTAGGGGATGTGACAAGTCTACAGAAAAGCTACTGCGGTCACCAGCAATTACAAAGTCCCACAGGGGAGGCCTGTCAGGCCCCGGAGTCGCTCTTGTCCCTTCCCAATCACAGCCCTGCCTGCCTGGGGACAGCTGCTATTAGGAGTTTTGTCATAATTTCCTGACCTTTTCCCCTGTAATGCTGGAGGTGGAGCTAGGGTCATGTGCATGCAGGCTTTAGTACCTTTTATCTGTAGTCTGACTACTGTTATGTACGGTGCAGTATGCATCAAACAATATAGTCCAGCTTTGTCTGGGTTTAATATGAATGGGTCATGCTGAATGTATTCTCTTATTCTTTCCTTTTTTTTTTAAATATTTTAAATTAATTCATCTGTGTTTTGGGATAGTATAACATTTCATGCATCTTTGTTGCTATATAGTGTTGTGTATGCATGAAAGACATAGAATTTTATTCATTCATTTCAACATTCACTAGTGAAAATCAGAGTTAGTCATGCTTTTACAGTTGTGACTACTGTAAATAGTGTGCTCTGTGTTTTTGGTGGTCCAAGTATGCATGAATGTTTCTAGGAGGAAGGGATTTGCTGAGTCATAAGGTACAGTCAGACCTCTATGTCTATGGATTCAACCTATCTTGGATGGAAACATTTGGGGAGGGGTTGCGCTTACACTGAAGAGGTACATAGTTTTTTCTTTGTACCTAAACAATGCAGTCTAACAACTATGTACATAGCATTTTCATTTTACTGTGTATCATAAGTTATCTAGAGGTGATTAGAAGTATCCATGAGAATGTGCACAGGTTAGATGCAAATACTGTGCCATTTTATGTGGTAGGCATCCTTGGATTTTGGTATGCTCCAGGACCAACACCCTATGGATGATGTAACTGGACCAGTCCCCTATGGCCTATATAAGGAAGACTGTTTATGAATCTTTGCTCTATTAATACTGTCAATGGCTCCAGTTTCACTTGTCCCTAGAAATATACAGTGTGCACTTTCCTGAACGGTGGACTTGTACCTTCTGCATGGCCCCAGGGCAGCATAACCTATGTGGTCACTTGGAAGGAGGCCACTGTCATCATCACTAATGGGACCCTTGGGATTGGGGATTTTTTCAAAAAGCTTTGCCATTAATGTTCAGTGGTGCTCAGAGGGGAAAAAAAGTGCAGGAAAGGGCCTGGGGGAGCTGTTGCTGCATCCCTCCCCCCAGCATTTACCTACAGTTACTGTCATGCTTTTTGATTTGGGTTAGCAGGGCTGGTTTCTCCTCACAGATTCTTTTGCATGTCTCTGATTACTAATACAATTGAGTTTCTTTTGTACATCTGAGTCACTGGAATTTCTCCTTTTGGAAATGTGCACCCATGCCTTTACTGCTAGGCTACTTAACTGATTTATAGGAATTACAGATTCAAGTCAGTAGTATAAGCCAAGGAGAATATTCTCACCACCACCACCCTCCTGTGTGTGTGTGTGTGTGTGTGTGTGTGTGTGTGTGTGTGTGTGTGTGTGTGTGTAAAGCCAGATGTTGACACTGGGTATCGTCCTCATTTGCTCTCCCCATTATGTATTGAGCCAGGGGAATTACTGCATCTTGAAGTGGTCTAGACTCACTGGCCAATGAGCTCTAGGGGTCTTCCTGTTTCTGTCCCATCAGCACTCGGGTTACAGAGCTGTGCTTAACTTTTATGTGGGTGCTGGGGATCCCAACTCAGGTCTTCATACTTGCAAAGTAATCATTTTACACACTGATCCAGCCCCCTACTCCCAAAAGTGTAGTTTCTTCTTATGTTTTGCTACCAGTACGCTCTTATAACTAAGGGCTTGTTTACAAATTAACAAAACATCCATAATGGAATCTATGGTTCAGTGTAATTTACTTTTTATGGATTTATTTGTTTCATTTAATGTGTGACTGTTTGGCCTGCATGTATGTATGTTGTCTGTCTACAGGCTTCATGCTCTGAGAGATCATAAGAGGGCAATTGATCTCCTGGAACTGAGTGATGGATGGTTGTGAACCACCATGGGAATCAAACTCATGTCCTGGGAATCAAACTCATGTTCTCTGCAAGAGCAACAGGTGCTCATTACCTCTGAGCCATCTCTCCAGCCCCTCAAATGTAATTTAAAAGACATATTAATGGGATCTATTATTAAATTGCTCTTAAGGTTTATAAAAAAGGCACCATTTTTACATTTAAATAGCAATATTATTTAGCATTGTGTGATGTTTAGGTGGTAGCTTTTTGTGTGTGTTTGTTTTTGGAGACAGGGTTTCTCTGTGTAGCCTTGGCTGTCCTGGAACTAGCTCTGTAGACGAGGTTGGCCACCTACCTTTACCTCCCAAGTGCTGGAATTAAAGGCTTGTGCCACTACCACCCAGCTTGGTGGTAGCTTTTGTTACCTTTTCTTTCTTTCTTTTTTTATTTTTAGATGCATTGGTGTTTGACCTGCATGTCTTTGTGAGGGAGTCAGATCCACTAGAATTTGAGTTACAGACAGTTGTAAGCTGAGATGTGGGTGTTGGGAATTGAACCCGGGTCCTCTGGAGGAGCAGCCAGTGCTCTTAACCACTAAGCCGTCTCTCCAGCCCCCTGTTACCTTTTCTATTACTGTTTTCGACACATTTTAAAACTTACTTCCACTACATTCTTCACTTTTGTCTACATGGTCTAACTGAAACTGTTGATCTTATTGCACAATAAAGCATAATAAAGTGTCATAGTGTATAAAAAAGGAAATATTTTAATAGAGACCAGCCACCACCTCCTCTCCTCTCTCTCTTCCTCTCCCTCTCCTCCTCCTTTCTTTGCAAGGCTGGGGGTGGAACCTAGGCCTTCACACATGGGCAGCAGGCACTCTACTACTGAGCTACACCCCCCACCCAGAGAACTCATTCTTAATGGCCAGAAGAAAAATCATTAGCTAAGGGTGCCTACCCATAGCAACTAATGCCTTTTTCCTCCTGCTCATTTTGAAATATTTATTTTAAAAAATCCTTTCGTAAAAAGATAGATACATACTCACTGACAAAATAACAGCAGAAAAGAGCAAAAGGAGGAGAAGTCACCCAGTGCTGCAACAGACGTCACTGTGGTGTAAGCCCACTGCCCACCACCATGATCCACTAGCCTGCAGTGGGGCCACCTCGTCTGGCCCACTGCCTGAAGGTGCACCCCCGCACCGCCAGGTGGCACCGCGGAGCCCCTGTAGGGGGCTACCGGTGGAGCACCTTTCCTCAACTTTATTGGATGGCACTTTCAAAAGAATTATGGAAACAGAGCGGAGAAAGGGAATTTTACTTATCATTTATATTTCTGCTTTGCATAATTCCTAAAAATAAAAGGGATTTCCTAAGAAAAAATCTGGATTAAACTTAAGTACTTCACTGAGGCAGTTTCCAAAATAGCAAGACCTTGAGGGGACTGCATTAAGGAGCTGGCGTTTCTCAACGGGTTCTACAAGCCAGTGTTCCTGAGGGGTGGGAAACACTGAGGAAGAAATTCAGGTTTCTTCCCAGAGGGCTCCCAGTATCCCTCCAGAAGCGGTGGCCAGGCATGACCTCTGGTCTTCAGCAGCAAACCCTTTCTCATCAATAGTCACCCAAGACCAGTCCTTCGAAACCTTGGAAAATACTTATTTGACCCTGGCATATTATACTTTCAAGCATGTATATAAGCAGCTTTTATAAGTACTACACTTCATCCTGACTGTAAAGATGATGCAAGCCAGGCATTCAGACCCACATTCAAATCCCAGAGCTCAGGAGATAGAGGCAGGAAGAACACCAGTTTGAGGCCGACCATGGCTACAGAGTATCTTAAAAAAACAAAAACAGACAAAGAAACAAAAAAGTCTACATGTTCACTATATAAAATTGTCTGTAATTGTTCCATTAACAATAACCAGGGTTGAGCATGCCTGTGCTGATACATTTTCTTTTACACTGGCCCTTGCACTCTGGTTCTCACTTGTATTATAAAGTTCTGATTTTCTTGTTTATTTTTGCCTTGAATAACATTTTATTAACTAGAAGAAAATGTTAGTCCTTGTAGTAAAATGCATATAGAATTTTCACAACTATTGTTTTATAAAACCTTTTTGATTTTGCAGCAGTTTTAAACTTTTGTGGAATGAGTACAAAGAATTCTCACATACCCTGCAGTCAGTGGTCCTTCGATTTTTAACACCGCAGTGTGTTTTATCTTGGGCCCGCTCAGTCTGTAACTAAGCTTCCTCATTCTGCGTTTAGGAAGGGCAGTGTTTGAATTCCCCATTTGACCACCCTTCTCCGCTGTCTTCTGCCTGCCCAGGTTACTATAACAACAGCACAAAGGTGGCCGTAAAGACCCTCAAGCCAGGCACCATGTCTGTGCAGGCATTCCTGGAGGAGGCCAACCTCATGAAGACCTTGCAGCATGACAAGCTGGTGCGGCTCTATGCTGTGGTCACCAAGGAGGAGCCCATCTACATCATCACTGAGTTCATGGCCAAGGGTGAGTGATGTTCACAGTCCGTACCCCTAAAGGAGGCAGGTCCCAAAGCAAAATGTTCAAGTGTTCAAAAACACTGTTTTAATGTGAAACATGCTCAATACTGGAAAGTCAGAAAGTCATAGAAAGGGTATTTTCATAAGCATAGTCAGAGGACAGAATTTTTCTTATTTACTTAAAATATGAGCAGTATTTAAATTTCTGAGTGTTGCTTAAAAATGTTAATGTAGGGTCTGTGGATGTGGCTCACCTGGAGAGCTTGGATAGTGCACAAATTTAGTTCATGTGTTTTAGCCCCTGGAGGTTAAATCCCCATGTTGCGGAACCCCTAAAAGAGGTTTTAGGCAGCCATCTTTCCTTCTGTTAGTCCTTTTCAGAATGGCTTTCAATCGTCATTCTTTTCTTCACCTTCAGTCTGCTAGAGATACATTCTCACACTTTTTTTTTAATCTTTGGAAAAATGAATGAAGGGAAGACAGAAACATGAGCAACAATCTTAAATTAATAATTGTTCATGCATAAAGGGAGTAAAGTATGCTGTCAGAGCCATATGTTAGTAATTGCTTTTAATGCTGGAGATCACACCTAGGTCCTCACTCAGACGACAAGTACTCTATTAGCATCCAGCTAATAGATAGGAAGTCCTATTAGCCAATAGATTAGAAGCATGGATATCACATTTTCTAAAACTTAATATCTGTTAATAATTGCTATTCAGAATAGCATTTACTCAAAACATTCCTCAGAAGAGAACATGTTCAGTTTTGTGTTTTATTTTCGCCAAGGCTGTGTAAATGAGTTCTCATTAAGCTGTGTCCCTAGCCTCAAGGATACTGCTAAAAATAGAAATAAAACTATATGGCTTTGGTTGCTGTAACTGAGAAACCGTACTCAAGGCTAGGTGCTTTGTGATTTCATAAACATTACTGAATTAACTAACACTGTTTGGACCATAAACACAGGTGTGGAGTATAACAATATCTAAATTCATTGAGCTCTTACCACCTACCACTGCTGCCAGTGCCTTGTGTCCAAGGACGAAGTGCCATTCTGTGCTTCTGTCACGGGTGATGTAGTGCAGTGTTTCTACCCTCCGAGTCCCACACTGTCTGCCTTCCATCCTCTTGCTTACATCCTTACAAGAACTCCTACAGAGCTACCATGCCCATTTTGTGATAAGTGAGGAGACCAAGGCTACCCATGATTGGTGCTGGGAGTTCTAAGGAAAAGGAGGTATCATAGATATGAAACCGAAGGAAGCAGGAGAAGCTGCTGCCGGCGCTAGGAAACAAGCTTGTTCCCAGCACAACAGCTCTCCCAGAGCCTTTGGCTCTTTCCTTTGCTGGAACAGGACAGAGCAAGCCTAGCCTGATACCTACAAGGGAAAGGCCACCCATGAGGACATGCTTCATGTCTTTCTGTCCCGAACAAGTGATCGGGCAGCTGCAGGATGTTAACTTGCTGGCAAGTGCTCTACCCAGGGTCTTGTGCTTGCTGGACGATACTCCACCACCTCCCCGGCCCCACCCCACCCCGAAAGCCCTTGAAGGGACTGTTTTACTCACGTGCTTGAGTTGCATTGACTGTCGTTCCTCTGTCTGCAGGCAGCTTGCTGGATTTCCTCAAGAGTGATGAAGGTGGCAAGGTGCTGCTCCCAAAGCTCATTGACTTCTCAGCTCAGGTGAAGTATCAGAGAGCCCAGTGAGTGTGTGCTCTTGCAGACTCAATGTCTTATGCCAGGGAGAAGGAACTCCCTTTCAGTGCTCACAGAGGGGTGTGTGTGTGTGTGTGTGTGTGTGTGTGTGTGTACAGATGTGCTGGGATATCATCTTCTGTGAAGCAGGTCAACCTCTTTATTCTGGATTACTTCCTGTAATTCATAGAAATGGTGTTCAGCACTTTGGAGAAGCAATTCCATGTTGTGTAAGAGCAGCAGCTTTTAAGTCAAGCATATGTTTCATTGTGATTCTAATATACTGATACTTGGAAGTTCTCAGTGTTCCCTGCCTACTCTTCCTTGTCTCACTCCCTGCTGGATGTCTCATTAGGAATCTGAGATACATTCATCTGTAATGTTTCCAATACTAGCCCAAGAGGTGCCTGTTTTCGGAGTCATGTACTTTCTGAAGTCTGCTTATAAGCAAAGGCAAATTACCCAGAAAACAAGCAACATGCCTGGCACAGCAGGGAATGTGCATTTGAATGGTGCCAGCTCCCGAATTTAAGTAGTTGCTTGGTTCTGTTAGCCATGTTTGGCAATGTGCTTGTGTTGTTCTTCAGTGTTGGCCATTGGAGGCTCGGGCTGAAAAGGTTCATGTGGTGCAGACCACAGTGTGTACTGGGGGAGACATTCCAGTGGACAGAAACACCTAAGAGCTGTTGGAGGAAGCGGAAAACTCCTTAGGAAGGACAGTCCCTGTTGCTCTAGTGACAGTCTGCGAGGAAATAACTTACTTAGACCTCAGCTCATCATCTGAGGAGGAAATCTGAATGTGATCTGCACCACCAGCGTCTGATAGAAGAGTGATGGCCTGGTGGAGAAGCAGGAGGGAAAGGAGCATCTGATAGAAGAGTGATGGTCTGGTGGAGAAGGGGGAGGGAAAGGGACATCTGATAGAAGAGTGGTGGCCTGGTGGAGAAGCAGGAGGGAAAGGAGCATCTGATAGAAGAGTGATGGCCTGGTGGAGAAGCGGGAGGGAAAGGAGCATCTGATAGAAGAGTGATGGCCTGGTGGAGAAGCGGGAGGGAAAGGGGCCAGTAGCCCTGCCTTCTTAGCCATCCTTAAACAACCATCCTGGCTCTGGCTCCGAGGTGCCACTGCAGGGCCATACTCAGGACCACTGGCCTGCAGTAAAAGCAGCATGGCTGGGTGCAGCTGTGGACCCACAAAGCTAGCAGAACAGGAAGCAGAGAAAGCAGAAGTCTGATAAATGTATCGCACTGAACACAGATAAAGAGGCCCTCTGCTCTAGTGGATGTGGGCTTTCCTACTAGGCCAGAGATTAAAGGACCACAGCAAAGGTCCACATGGGGCAGGGATATGGAAACATGGCGCACGTGGCCTGAGATGCGCTCTTCAGTCCGCCTGAGGGTCAGTTTGTACAAATGGCTCTTTGGGTCAGACATGGTGGCAGGGTATATGCTGAACCCAAAGGATGTCTTTCTCTTTTTGCATGGGTATCCTTATTTGATTTTGTACATCTTATTTGATAAAAACATTATCTTGCTGTAGTTGAAATTTCTGAGCTTAAGTCTGGGTGTCTGAGGCTACCATAGAGGGTAATTTTTTCTGACTTATACATAAGATGAAGCAACAGTTGCTTTCTAAGCCTTTGTAGCTTGCAGACATGATGCCCACAGAGACTGCTCTAACGGTGGCTGTGCAACTGGATACCAGGCAGGTGTCGGGGACTTCACTGGAACTAGGCTGAGTCCCCTTGGTGACTGGAGAAGCTCCAGCTTGTGCTGGATGAGCTCTTATTTCTGTGTCCCAGAGCATTGTTGCTGGTGGATGACCCTGGGTAAAACTGCTGAATCTTCAAGGTAAACGGGAAAACTGTTGTCACAGTTTCCACAGTGTTGAGAGTGTCACAGTCAGCAGCAGCCAGGGATATCCTGAGCATGCAGGCTTAGCACCAGCTCCTTCCTTCCTTCCTCCCTCCCTCCCATCCATCCATCCATCTGTCCGTCCATCCGTCCGTCCTCCCTTCCTTCCTTCCTTTCATCCTCCCGCCCTCCTTCTATCGCTCTCTCCCTTCGTTCCTTCATAGACTGAACCCCAGGCCTTGGACACATGACACTCGTGTCTGTCACTTAGCTATGCCCCTAGCTGAATATGCTTTCTTTGTAACTAAGCTCTAGATCCTTTTGAGTTCATATTTGTTCAAGACACAGCCTCACCCAGACTCTCACCCATTAATGACAGCAAGGCTGTCATTATTATTTGTTCTGTTTGCTTGTGACGTGTCCTGCTGTAACTGAGGCGGTGGGCTCACCCCTGGCTGAAGTCACATCCCTCACACATTGACTTCTGCAATCCTCCTAATACCACTACGATGCTCTCGGTTCCATTTCTGGGGGCATTACCCAGTGTGCTGCCTCCTCTTTCGTGTGCTTTTCTTAAAGTTTTCGTATCAATTGAGCCCTCTCTTAATTTCTCACCTGCCACTAGTTAACTTTGTCCATTTTCGGTGGTGAATCACATGAGACAGTGAATATTAATAAAATCAATCCAAATTGATAGCTGGTGGCCAGATACTTAGATAATCCACCCCCACACCCTCTATCTTTTCCCCAGCTTCTCTTGGGGTGGAAATCAGATGAGTGCACTTGGTATGTGAGCCCTAACTTAATCAGCAGTTAATATGTCGATGGTCACTCTGTCCCATTATCGCTGTCGTATATGGTCAAGAGTGGAGAAAATGAGTGGTCACCATGGATACCACTATAGTGAACAGTGGAGATTGGTTATTGGGACTGGAGATGGGTCTGCTAACAATCATAGCCTCAGAAGAGTGAGGAAAAGTGAGTGAGGGGCAGAGTTGGGACTTCCCCATGACCTACTTCCTCTCTACATTCTCTTCCCCACCCTCTCTGGGTGCCCAGCTGAGACAGAAAACCACCTCCCAGTTCATGTGAGAGCTGACTTCATCACTTCCTGTCTCAGAAAAGCTCTGAAAAGTCTCATGGGGCCCACGTGTAATCCATGCTCTTCAGCCACCCCCCTCAGCCCATGGGCTCACTGGGCGGAGATGAAGAAATTTTGTTAGGAACACATTTCCTCACAGCTTTTTTCCTTGTACTTAATGAAGCAGTTCTGTGCTTTTCTAAGCAGAATACCATTTTGTAAACTCCAGGTGTTAGAAGAAACATGCTTGGCAGGAGAAGAGGTTGAAAGTAGTCAGGAACATCCTGGGGCAGAACCAGAGGTGGAATCATAGGCTTGGAAACAGAGAAGAAAATAAAGTACAGAGTTCAGAAGGACCTTGCAGTGATCAGATCAATCACTTTGTCTTTCCAACCCAGAGAAACAAAGCATTTATTGCTACCTGGCAGCAACATCTTCACCAGAAATGAAACACACTTATCTCTGAGCAAAGCTGCAAAAGCCAATTCGTTATGATGATGTGATCATGGCAACAATTAATGTTTGTTTCAGCGTCTTCTAGTTGGTAAAACAAGCCCCTTACCCAATGAGAGCCCAACAACTTTGAGGATTTATATTGCTATCTAATATGTTTTGCAAATGAGTGAGTAAACTTGAACTCCCAGGTGGAATTGCTCAGACTCCGTCCTGGTTCTTCTGACTACAGATAATTGGTTCTTTCACCTCTGTCTCATTGTCATCTGGTGGTCAGTGTTCATCCTGTGGCACCTTTGTACCTGGCCTACCACGATGGGCAATTTTCCTGTTTTTCGGGTCTTTGCCTTGCTGATGAGTTAATGATTTCTTTAACTTCTCATCTTTCCATTCATCTTTTTTGTCAACATACATCTTTCTTTCTTCTGAGTCTGGCCCTGAACTCCTGATTCTCTTGCCTCTGCCTCCCTCACGCTAGGATTACACATATGCACCCCGGACTAAATCTTTGTATTATGTAGTGATTATCCTCAAGATGCATTTTTTCATTGGTATTAAATTTTAAGTCACAGTTTAAGTTTTAAGTTAGTAAGCTGAAGAAAGGAATAAACCTGAGTATATTTATCAACCTCTTTCTATACCCAGGAGACTGATCAGACTGTGATAAATAAGCTGGAAGGGTCAGGATGGAAATGTCCTTAGGAAGCTTCTAAAGTATTTGCCAGTATCATCAGATGCAGTATGATGTGAATGTCGTCTCTTTGCTCTGTCTTTTGGAGGAACTGAAGAGAAATCAGGTTCTCATTTCCCAACTATGACTGTTATCCAACATCATTCCTTCACCATCACCATTGCTCCCATAATATCCTGATAAAACAGTGGTTCTCAACCTGTGGGTCAAGAACCCTTTGGACTTCGAACAGCCCTTTCACAGGGGTCACCTAAGACCATCAGAAAACACAGATATTTGCATTACTATTCATAACAGCAGCAAAATCACAGTTATGAAGTAGCAATGAAAATTATTTTGTGGTTGAAATCACAATGCGAGGAATTGTAAAGTGTCGCAGCATTAGGAAGGTTGAGAACCATTATAATAAAGGAACTACTTTATGTTCAAAGCCTTATTTCAAGTTTAAAAAATAAATTCAGCACTGGGAATTGAGCCATAGACAGGTGCATGCAAGGCAAGCACTGTAAAACCAAGTTACACATCGGTCCTTCAGCACTGCTGTCTGTAGCCTTTCTGCCGATGCCACCGACCAGTTTTCCTCAACAGAGGAAGAGGCACTGGCGCACAGGATTCAGCTTGGTGGCAAGTGGAACCCCCAGCACCCGGCTTGGCTTGAACATCTTCTAGGAGGCCACACTCACTGCTGCTTTCCCAGTCCTTCCTCTTTCCTGGCGTTCTCGCGGGCGCCTCTCTACTGCGGCCCTTGCACTTTCAGGTCCTCTTGATAGCACAAAGGTGGGAAAGACCAGCAATGAAGTGGGAATTAATTGATTGCAAAAGAGTATTGTGCTGTGAATGCTGCTGTAGGTAAAGGGGCCATGTGGATCAGGACAAGATGGTCAATGTGCATCACTAGGGAGTGGTTGCCTGGAAACCACGACTTCCCAGTGCACAAGAGCCTACACAATTAGTGCTTGCTTCATCCTGTGAAACAGAAGAAACACTGCTACATTTTTCAGATGGCAAAAGATAGTGTTAATGATCCAGAAAACATTGGCCTACGAGCCAGGAAACAGGCTTCTCCCTGGAAATGGTCACCCCAAGGCCCCAGTCTTCCTCACCTCCAAGGCCACATACCCATTAGGTGTCCCACAGCCTCAGCTCTAACATTCCATGACACAGAAAAGCTTTTTCTGCATGAATTGTCCCTCTGTTATAATTAATGATTTTAATGTTCAAAACAAAGGGACACAAATATATCACATTATTATAGTAATCGGATTCAGGCATGTCAATGTTCTCTTTTCAAAATTAAAAATATTTTAATTGATAAAATTAATTGTACATATTTATAATGTACAGTGTAATTATTTTTGTCTGTTATTTTTGAGACAGAGTCTTGCTATGTAGCCTAGGTTGGCCTCCAATTCATCATCCTTCTGCCTCTGCCTTGAAAGTCCTGGGATTATGGCATGTGCTACTGTCCCCAGTTCAATGTGACTTTTTAAAAAAATTAAACCATTTTTATCATGTGTACATGTCTGTGCACATGCATACATGTGAAAGTCGAAGGACAACCTGCAGGAGTCTCTTCTATCATGCGGAGTCCCGCCATCAAACTCAAATCATCAAGGCCGGCTGCAAGCACCATCACCTGCTCAGTCATCTCAGTGAACCTTCAAAAATCACTGCCCTACCTGTTTCGATAAGTTACTGGTAACTGTTGCCACCCTACTGTGCTTTAGAACACTAGACTTCTTCCCATCTAGTTCCTGGAATTTGACCCCATTTCTCTTTATCCATTTGAATAATGAGTTTCATTCAAACATCGTTTTAAGCGTGTGACAACCTTGGGGCCGTGAAAACTTCCAAAACGGACAGTGAAACTGGGGCCGATGTCAGAATTGCGAAACTAGATAATACGCAGTTTTCTTCCAGGAAAAAATAGAAAAAAACACTTAACTGTCGGTTAAAAATAGCGTAAAACAGGAACTCTTTTGGGGGGGGAGGGGGCACAGCACAGTGGCAGAGGGAGTGTGGTTATAGACTGCAAACAAGATAAAAGAGTCCAGCTGGCCGGAGAACCTTGTCTTGTTTTCTTTGGGGTTCTGTTGTTTTGTTTTCAGGATTTGATTGTTTTATTATTTATTTGTTTGTTTGTTTGTTTGTTTATTAGAAAGAGCCTCCATCTTTCTCTAAGCTGGCTTTGAACTCTCAGTCCTCCGGCTTCTAGATGCGGGGTTCTGGGGTTACAGGTGTGTGCTATCACGGCTGTCTTTACTCTTGTTTTAGCCTGGCTGGACAGCTTCCTAGCACCAAGAAGAACCTGTGAGTCAGATCAGCCGCCAATCTTGATACTGTTTTGTCCAGGGATGACAGTTTCTAGTTTGTGTTACTGTAAGTCACAAACCAGCTTCCTCTTTGGGAACTTGTCATGGTGTCCTGCAAGACCAGACTTACATGGAGTGGACTAAGGTCATTACCAGATGTGACATTCACAAGACTTCCAAAGAAAGAGCATTGTCAACCCTTTCTTAGGCTCTGCCTGTGTTCTCTTTACCTTCTCCACATGGCCGCCTCTTCTCTCCTTCACCCACAGCATGCAGGAAGTACAGCATGCAGGGATCACAGCCTGGCACCTTGCTAGGGATGGAATGAGCAAGACACATTCCTGTCTCCCGGAAGAAAATGGCTAAGTGTGGAGGCACGTGAGTTGTGGAGGAGAATGGGTTCAGCACCAGGAGTGTGGCCAGAGCTGTCTGATTAAGCACCTTAAGTAGCTTTCAGAGCACTGTGGAGGCAGAGGCTGGAACCCAGGGGTGCAGGCTGGCTGGCTGTGGAGAGGCTGGAACCCAGAGGGGCAGGCTGTCTGTCTGTGGGGACGCTAGAACCCAGGGGGGCAGGCTGGCTGGCTGTGGGGAGGCTAGAACTCAGGGGGGCAGGCTGGCTGGCTGTGGGGAGGCTGGAACCCAGGGGCTCAGGCTGGCTGGCTGTAGGGAGGCTAGAACCCAGGGGGGCAGGCTGGCTGGCTGTGGGGAGGCTGAAACCCAGGGGTGCAGGCTGGCTGGCTGTGGGGAGGCTGGAACCCAGGGGCACAGGCTGGCTGGCTGTGGGGAGGCTGGAACCCAGGGGTGCCGGCTGGCTAGCTGTGGAGAGGCTGGAACCCAGAGGGGCAGGCTGTGGGGAGGCTGGAACCCAGGGGCGCAGGCTGTGGGGAGGCTAGAACCCAGGGGGGCAGGCTGGCTGGCTGTGGAGAGTCTGGGACCCAGGGGGGACAGGCTGGCTGGCTGTGGGGAGGCTTGAACCCAGGGGTGCAGGCTGGCTGGCTGTGGGGAGGCTTGAACCCAGGGGCGCAGGCTGGCTGGCTGTGGGGAGGCTGGAACTCAGAGGGGCAGGCTGGCTGGCTGTGGGGGACTGAGAATCACTCCTCAGCTTGGGAAAGGCTATAGACTGCAGAAGTGAGTTTTGACAACCAGAAGGTAGCGCCTAGAAAATAGAGCAAGAGGTTTGCAAGGGAAGCATGAGATGAAGTGAGAGGCGAACGAACGAGCAGAACAGACACAGGTTTTAAGGAACCTGGAAGTGTCAAGCAGAGTCAAGAGGAGCAGTAGTGAACTGTTTTGTAGATAACTCTAGTTTAAACCTGTTTTAGAGCATGAGCAAGCATGCTCAGCCGAGCTCTCGCCAGGACTTGGGCAGTTTTGCTGTTTTCGCCAGCATTTTGACACTTAGTGCTAATAGACAGTGTCTGCAGTCACTGTGACACCCAGGCCTATTCTCCACACCATCTGCACACGAAGAGTGCATGGCTAGCTTTTCACTAAGATTACAGTTTGTTGTTGCTGTTCTCTTTTCCTTTAACTCTGCATCAGGAAAGATGGGATGGGAAGAGAGTGAGGGCTGCGTTTCATCGCAGAACATGTCCTAAAGGCTGCATTCTGCAGCGGCTGCCCCACTGCCCACTATCTCCCCTAAAACCAAGAAGCACTTTGGTCAGGGAGACCTCAGCCTGAAGTAGTTGGCCCTTTGTTTGGACACAGCTAAAGCTCTCAGCCAGGCGAATTCCTGGTAACACCACAACAACACAAGCTCCTGAGGTCTGGAATCATGGCAGGCTGGTTGGCACAACTCTGGAGTGATAGGAATTGACTGAACTCTGCCGCAGGAATGCGCTGTCAAGTCTGGCCTTGACATGTTGGGTACAAAGATGATTAGAAAGGAGGTCCATGGTTTGGACATGACTTGAGTGTGGACCCCAAGGGCTTATGTGCAGTGAGTGCGGATGTGTTTGGAGATTTTGAAGGTCTGGGGAATCACAAGACTGGCCCACTCCCTGCCCTCTGGTTTCCATCTTGCCACTGTGGCTAGTACCTGAAAGAACACTTAAAAAGAGAAAAGTGGGAACAGATCGTTTTGGTATTTTGGCTCATGATTCCAGATGTTTCAGTCTGTGGTCAGCTTGCTCCAGTGCTGTAGGCCTGCGGTGAGGGAAACAGAGGTGGCAAAGGCCTGTCACAGCAAACTTGCTCACCATATCCTTGCCGTGAAGCAGAGAGCGAGAGATAAAGAGGAAGGGTCCAGAATATGTCCTTCAAAGATATCCCCCAGTGACATCTAGCCAGGTCCCACCTGCTAATATTCCTCTCACCTCCCAATAATGCTGTCCATACCCACTGTGAATTCAGGGCTAGAGACTTGGCTCAATGGTGATACGTTTGCCTACCACACACCAAGTATTGACTTCCATCCTTCGTGCTGTGAGAAAAACAATTAATTCATAAATGGGTTAATCGATCTATCAAACCTCATGGTTCATTCACCTCTGAATAGCACCTCTGTGGTCTCTTAGCTGGAGACTAAGCCTGCAACAAGATTTTGTTAGGGACAGTTCCTATTCAAGGGAGAGCAGGAGCCCTTGCCAGAGCCGGCATTATGCTATGGGCTAAATAGGCCTCCATTCTTTAACATTGCCTTGCCTCTGGTGCTTTATTAGAGTGATAGAAAAGTGACTGGGCAATACAGGAGGCACTACAGTCTGGAGAAACGGTGCATGACAAACAAGCTCAGTTGTCTACACTGAGCTGCTAAGGGACTGGCATCATAGGCACCCGAGTGGGAACAAGGTTTGGGATGCTGTGAGCACCAGCTACAGGCATCCTAGGTTTCAAATGCTTTGCTATGGGATCTGGGACTTGGAAGGTGGGTGGAGCTGAAGAGGTCTGGAAGGTTTAGCTATAGACACATTTAAACGAGGGCTCAAGAGACAGTGTGAAGGGAAAAAGGATGACCCTGGCAGAATCCCAGGGACGGTACTGAGTGAGCAGGCATAAAGGGTGTCTGGGTTCACCAAGAGCACGGTGTCCTTTGTAGAGAAGGCAAGGCCACAGAGCCAGCTACATATGGAGGTCGGATCTCCTGAGAACAAAGAAACTTACATTGCATTTCGGGGTAAGAGCATCTTTGGAGAACTCTGCTAGCCCCTCTTGGTACACTGGTTTGGGGAAGCCACACTGGGCTGTTTCCTGCCTGCGCTCCGAGGCTTCCTCCCTCCCCATGTTCTCTGCCTGACTGACTTTTCTCCCCCTTGGCTCTTCACAAGCCACTCCCCACACCTATTTCCAGGGAAAGTGCTCACTCTCCATTTGTACACAGAGAGAACTGTGAGGTCTTTATTCATTTTTAAAGTAGGCTTATGTTAAGTCTTTCTTGGGAAAATGAAAATGGAAATGAGATTACATGGAGAGAGACATTTTAGTTATTGGTCTTAAAAAGAAATGTTGGCTTCTGCTGAGGAGAGCTTTCTCCTTCACCTCAGAGGATGCGCTTTGTGACATCTGTGGCCTCGTAGACCCCAGGGTTTGGTAAAGTACAGTAAAGTGGAGTCACCGACAGTAGCTTTCACCCCATTTAAGGACCATTTAAATGTTTGACCTGAAGTCATCTTGTGCCTGGAACGCTCCCTTGGGTTTCCTGGAGGTGCATGCGGTGTGTGGGTGAGGGGGTGTTTCTTAGTTCTGCATTTCCCACTGGGAAGGTCTTTCTAGACTTCACTGCCATTTCTGAGTCAATAGTCTGCCCCATAGCAGCGGAACAGGAAAGACAGACGCAGCACAGCACCTGCCTGCTCCCTTCTCTCCCCATGCCCTCTACCCTTCCCATCCTCTGCAGCCGCCATCCACTCTCTGTGCCCGTGACATCATTTTCAGTTTGCACATCTAAGAACTCATGGCACTTGTCTTCAAATATTTGAGGTGGTTAGTATGCTGACTAGCCTGACTTGCTCAGTACACATTGCATACATATAATGAGCTATCACATTATACCTGCAAATAAATATAATTGCGTGTGTGTGTGTTAAGAAAACATTAAACAACAAGGTACCCAGGCACAAGTTGTCTTAATTAGGGTTTCCATTTCTGTGATAAAACACCATTAAAAAGAAGCAACCTGGGAGGAGAGGATTTATTTCATCTATTACTTCTAAGTATACTTCCCGTCTCTATCACTGAGGAAAATCGAGGCAGGAATCCAGAGGCAGAAACAGAAGCAGAGGCCGTGGAGGAACGGTGCTTCCTGGCTTGCTCCCCATGACTCACTCAGTCTGCTTTCTTATACACCCCAGGACCATCTGCACAGTTATCATCAACCCAAAACAAAACAGAGTTCAAGGATATGAGAAGTTCAGTGTTTGACATCTGGTACCAACTCACAATCTTCTGGGCTCCAAAGGGCCTAGGCATCAGCACAGTCTGGCACTGCCCTCTGCAGCACACAGAGCTTGTCTTGAAGGCTCGGGCCAGCTTCACTCCACACCTGCTGCTGTCACTGGTGGTTGTCTGTGGTATTGGCATCTCCAACATATTGGGGTCTCTGTGCAACCTGGCTGCACTTCACCAATACCTCTCCTGGGCTCCCTTCAGGGGCTCTGATGCTGCCACATGGTGCCAAGCCTCAACTCCTCCCCAGGACCCTTTAGTCCTGGGGCTTCCTTTACTTCCAGGAATCTTGAGGCAGGAGCTGATGCAGAGGGCATGGAGGGGTGCTGCTTACTGGCTTGCTTCCCATGGCTTGCTCAGCCTGCTCTCTTATAGCGCCCAGGAACACCAGCCCAGGGATGGCGTCACACACAATGAGCTGGGCTCTTCCCCCATCAATCACTAATTTAAAAATTGCCCCACAGGCTTGCTTGCTGGCCAATCTGGTGAGGCCACTTCTTCAATTCAGGTTCTCTCTTTCTAAATGACTCCGGCCTGTGTCAAGCTGACATAAAAACTGGCTTGTACCCATGGATTGCAGACAGGGGGCTGACTCCTAGCCCTTCTTTCTCCTCTCCTCGGCTTCCTTCTCCCTGAGTTTCACTGCGTAGGCAGGCCAATTTCCAGTTTCTCCTTTCTTCCCCCTCCCCCCTTTCCCTTCTTCTCTCTCCTCTCTTGTCTTGGGTTTTTTAAACGGTGGTAGAATAGGAGCTCGAAGATGGCTTGGTATGCAAAGCACTTGCCACACAAGCAAGACTGAGTTCACATCCCCCAAACCCAGGTAAAGCTGAGGTGGACACAAAAGGCCCTGGACATTCGGCAGCCAAGCAGAAATCAAGAGAGACCCGGTCTCTAGGAAAGTGGGAGGCAAGGGCTGACACCCGAGGTTTCCCTCTGACTGCATGAGTACTATGGCATGTTCATGCCCTGCCCCCATACACGTCAGACACACATACACAATTGTGGTTAAAATATACATAACATCAAATGCAGCAGTCTGACCATATTTAGTGCCTCCAGCAGCATTAAGTCCACTTATGTTGTTGCAAAACCTAAAGCATTTCCAGAACCTTCCTCCTTTGGTCAGCCAAAATAATGCACTCACCAACACCAGCTCACCGTTGCCCCTCCATGGCCCCTGGGGGTGCCCTCCTGACCCTCTGTTGTCCGTCTTTCTAAGTCTGACTATGTGTCTCACCACCTGAATGACATTCATCCCTGGCAACTCCCCTCGGTGGGTTCCCACCAGACCTAGAGCCCCAGTGGCCGACCGCACCCTCCTTCCTCGGAGCTGCACCTCACAAGTGCATTTCTCTCCGCACCTTTCCCAAATTTGCTTTTGGGAGCTACTGTCCTTTGCCTCACCTCACGGCCACAGTCTTGTTGCCAGTGTGTGTCTTCCCACCTAGGCCATTGCTCTGCAAACCCTGCCTGCTCCATGGTTCTCTATAGTCACCTCTGAGCATTTCTTCCATAGCATGTACAATTACTATTTCAACGAGTCCTTGTTTATCTTTGAATCATCAGTGTGTAGCGACAGTGTGTCGAAGGTAGTAGGTGCTGAGCAAAAACTCACTGAATCATTTTCTTGGCCACTTGAAGTGGGGCACATCTACCTCCCTTGCTCCCCGCAGCTCTGAACCAGTGACTGGAAGGCTGTGTGTCATCTTGGAGGTTGTCTGGGTCACAGGTGTGAACAGAGCATTTTCACTTTCCCCTTCTCTGTGTTTATTTACCTGCACAAAATTTGCTGGGGGGGGGGGAGGTGTCAAATCAAAAGTGAGAGAAGAAGGAAGTCGAGTCTGAGTACCTGGGCTGTCAGAGAAAACACGAGAAGCTTTGCTTCACATTTCTTGTGGCATAAAGAACACCAGGAAGATCGAGAAATTATAAATGAACCATTTGAAACTGAGTGTGGGGGCTGGGACAGTGCACAGCAGAACAGGTTTCTCTCTCGGCCTTTCTGGGCCTCCTGTTGGTACAGAATTCACCTTGATTCTGGAATTCACATGGTGAAGGCACACTTCTCTACAAAATTACCATTTGTAGCTGGTATAAAATTTTTCAGCTGTTCCACCAAGTGTTTTTAACCATTTCCTGGATCGTGCCCTATATTACACAACCAACTCCTGTTCCTTTAAGATATGTCAGTGTTTCTTAGCTCAGTTTTTCCTGGTGCATTCCTACACTGTGTGACCCTCTTGTTGACTGTAGACCCTCTGCTTCATCCCTGACTCTCAACTCCCTTGAAGCTCACACTGTTAGATTTCACTTACTGAATAGTCCTGGGGTCCCTGGATGCTTCCCTCAATGCAACACAGAGCTCTGGCTCACTAGGTGGCTCTAAACACACCTCCCGTTGTCCCCAGCAATCCTCTTCTTCAAACTCAGGCCTGTTTCTTGACTTCCTGCCCTTCAGGATTCTGTCTTCTCTTCAATGAGCCATTCTGTGCACTGATGATGTATCTCTGCAGGGATGTACCTCTGCACTGATGATGTACCTCTGCAGTGATGTACCTCTGCACTGATGATGTACCTCTGCAGGGATGTACCTCTGCACTGATGATGTACCTCTGCAGGGATGTACCTCTGCACTGATGATGTACCTCTGCACTGATGTACCCCCACTGTACCTTTGGCCTTGGTCTGTCTCTAATGTTCTAATTTGGTTTTTTTACATTCTGAAGGGCTGTAATTTGGGGCACTGGAGGTCTAGTAAAACTGTCTACCTCTGAGTGCATTGCAGCTCCTATCTCTTGCTCCAGTGGCTCCCTCCATCCCACTGCTTTCTTGGTTTCTCCATACACACCAACCATGCCCAACTAATTGCTTTTTTCCCTGCTCCAGAACCGTTCCCATCCATGGCTCATCTCCTCACACTGATGGAAGCACCACCCTCAGAGTGCCAAACCCCACCTTGACACTCACCCAGCCTTGCACAGGTGACCCCCCCTGCTACCTCCAGTGCCGTACCCCTCCTGACGATTTACAGAGTAACTGCGTGGCCGGTCTTTGCCGCTGGTTTCCCCACCCCTAAGTGCTGTGGGATGACAAGCATTGACTCATGCCTTGCTCAGAGCTGCCCAGAGCTTTATGCATCTCTCAGGAGAGGCAGAGCCCTGATAAAGGCCATTGGTCTGCAGTTTATATTAGATGATATTCCAAGGGTTATTTCTCTTCATAAATTTCTGTTATTTGTTAGAAATCTGTGTCGCAGGGTCTCACTTGCATTTCTTATTCCAAGTTTCATCTTAAGTGCTTGTTTAAGTCTGTGTGTACCTAGGTCTTGTTATCTGTAGCTAGGGACAAGTTAGGATGTCCTCAGGTCTTGCATGACCCTGGGAAGCACCACTCTGGGGAAGCTGCTGGGTGGTGAGAGATCATTTTGTAGACTATCCTGTCAGAAGCACATCTGCTGAGGGAACTAGACTTTTGTCACACTCTTAACTCAGGGAAGCCCAGAGACAGCTGCCCAACCCAGTGGGCTCAGGAAAATTCTGACTGGTGAGTGAACACGTCTGTTCCATTGTCGTTCCAGCCTCTAGCCCTCCTGCTTCCATATCCATAAGGAAAAGCTGGATAGGCAGAGGGAAAGTCTTCACAGGCTTCTTCCATAAACATGGGTTATTTTGAAAACTCACTTCAAAGGGGAAGAAATATAAATAAAGATGACCTGCATCTGTTTCAGGTTTATTTGGAATTTATTAGCTCTTGTTACAAACTTCCTTGAAGTTCATCACAGAGCAAGTGAGTTAGCAATTGCTCACAGCACAGCTCAACCAGTTGAAGTGCAGTGTGCCTGTGATCTGTTTCCCCTGTTTCTGCCTTGGTGTCTGTTGGCCAAATTCTTACTTTCTGTCTCTGTTATTAGAGAGTAAACATGATAGACAAGGGCTGTTTCTAGGAGACCACGACGTCCAGAATAGGGTGGGGCTTGTAGAAGGGAGGACTGTGTTAGCAGATAGACAGATGGGTGGAAGGATCAATAATGTAATCCTTACAAACAAGAAAGACTCCCCGCCTCAGAAGGACCATGACCTTCTGTCCTTTGATAAACTAACAGTGAGCCACTGGTATCACTTAGTGGTGAGGCCATTGGATTCATTCCCAGCAACAGCAATAATAATGATAACAGCAACAGCATGCTGACAGTGAGTGTACCAAGAGTAGTCTAGTGAAGCTATGATGACCAGAATTCCAAAGTACATGCCAAGCTGTTTCTTCAACCCCTAACATTGATATTATTATATAAAAACAAACAGCTTAGTAACTAACACTGGAAATCCTTCAAAGCTAATATAACATGAAACAAGTATCCAGGCTTTAGAAGGTTCTGGGAAAGTATGTTCAGAATTTTAATTATTTAAAATAGCATTTTAGCCTGGTCTGGTGCTGTCAAAACGTAATACCAGCTACTCAGAAGGCTAAGACAGAAACAGATCAAATGTCAGGCCAGTGTGGGCAACCTACTGCAAGCCTGACTTAAATTTTTAAAAATAATGATTTTTGAAAAATGTAAAGGAGCTGGAGAGAAGGCTCAGCAGTTAATAGCACTTGTTGCCCTTGCAGAGGACGTGGGTTCAGTTCCCAGCACCTACATCGCAATTAACAACCTTCTGTAACTCCTGTCTCAGAAGATCCAGTGTCCTCTTCTGACCACTAAGGGAACTGCATGCATATGGTATAAACATATACATACAGGCAAAACACCCATAAAACTAGAATAATAAATAAAATTTTTTTAAGATGTAGAAATAGGCCTGGGATACTGGAATAAAGCTCAATGTGTAGTATGCCCAAGGCCATGGGTTCAGTCCCCAGTACCAAAATAATAATAATAATAATAATAATAATAATAATAATAATAATACAAAAAATAAAATAGGGCATATATCATTATTAGAAATCAGTGCTTGTTTGCTGTAGAACTATTGGAAAAGTAGAACCCAAATTCTGATTCCAAACATCTGTTTATTCTTATGCTATATTCTTATTTTATTTTTGAGTAATATTTTAAGTTTAATTAGCATTAATGATGGATAATGTAATCAATGATTACAGTGGATAAAAAGAAAAAAATCAATTACCTTGTAGTTTATAAGCTACAACTTCTTTCCCAGCTTCTCCCTCCAAACACGAGGGTACCCTCTGCTACCCTCCTGTGTATTCCATGTTGCAGCTCTATCAACTACCATATTTTGTTTTTCTTTCAGCATAGAGGGATCTTGTACATCTATTTGTCATCTTAGCATCTTCCTGTGGCCATGCTCTGGTTTATGTGGCCACACTCTATGGCCTTCTCTGTGGCCTGCTATGACTTATGTAATCACATCGTTCTTCTTAGACATTCATGTTGCTTTTTTAGGGCTTTGTTGTTTGGTATGGTTTTGGGTTTCTAACTGTGACAAACATGGATGATAACATGTGAAGGCCCACGTACACAGATTTGTGAAGTATGTTTGAAGAATAAATCCTTGATTGTAGACCTACCACTCCCAAAGTATGTGTTCATTTTTAATTTGGTTAGTTGTTCATAAAAGTCTTAAAAATGGAGGAGTATCTTTTTATTTATTTTCTTGGCCAAACTAAATGTTGCTATTTATTCTCTGATCCAATCCAGTAAATCTAATTTCTTTTTTTTTTTCAAGTTATTTAATGTGTCTGTGTGTTTGGATACCTGTGTATGTGTTTGTACACCACATACGTGCAGTGTCCGCAGGGGCCAGAGGGTGGCATCAGATCCCAGGGTTACAGGAGTTTGCAAGCTGCCTGCTGGGGGTGCTGGGAACCAAAGCCAGAACTCTCCAAGAGCAGCACGTGTTCTTAACCACTGAGCATTCCCGCTAGCCCTGCCTAATGTCTAATTTCATTATTACAATTTGTGTTTATTTTCTGTGTATGAGGCCAGGGGTCTTGTCTTCTACTTATTCATTGCTGGCAGTAAATTTTTGGGAGCTTCTTGGGTAGTCTCTCTTGTTATCTCCTTGCCACCAATCCTTTAATATTGTGCTTTAAATCACGTTGGTCCATATCCTGTGCATTATTACAGGTTTGTAGATATATAACTGAATGTTTTAGCTTTTTATTTTCATTTTGTGTTAAAATCCTATAAACGAGTGTGGATCTATTGCAATGTAGTCTATTCCTGAGAGCGTGGCACTTGCCTTAGCATTCACTGGAAATGGCCCTTGGGCCACACCCAGGTCTGCACTGCTGCACAGCACTGAGGGCACTCTGTGCACCGGGCTCTGCTTAGCTGTGCTCCCTACGCTGGGGACAGAAGGTGGGCGTCAGTCCCCTTCCGGTCATAGCTCATTCCCACTGAGTTGAGGGAATCAAAGTCACCTGTTGGGTCAGTGCACATTCTACAGCAGGGGTAGCCATGACTCGAAAGAGCACACAGTGGCCGTGGTGTATCTCTTGTTCCCTCCCTCACTGGAGGAAGTGGGAAATGGCATCTTCCTCTTTTCTAAGTGGTCTCTGCTCATTCGTCACAGACCAGGGTCAGGGCATTTTCACCACCGCAGTGGCAAGGAAGATTCCTAGCACATCTGTCAGTCTCAGAAGTGACAAGTCACTTTGGTAAATCCACAGTGGCCAACCTACATAGGCTCAGGTCCTCCCCAGGCAGTGTGCCTGAGGCCAGGCTGTGCCCACATAGCTTCCACCTGGCCTCTCAGAGATCAGCTCTAGTGTTCATCATTCACTATTATAAGCCCAATACTGATTTAAGTCATTTCCTATTGATACAGTGCAGGGCTGTGGACTTAAGTGGCAGAACACATGCTTAGCCTGTGCAAGGCTCTGGGCTCAGTACCCAGCATGTGCGCGCGCGCGCGCGCACACACACGAAGGATTCAGAAAATGGCAGTGTAATTGCTATCATAATTATTATTGGGGCTGAAGAGCAGGCTCAGTGGTTAAGAGAACATATTGAGTTTGTGGAGGACCCAGGTTTGATTCTCAGAATCCACATGGTGGCTCACAGCCATCCAGGACTCCAGTTCCAGGAGTTCCAAAATTGTCTTCTGACTTCCCGGTGTAATATTCATGCAAGTAGTACATGCAGCAAAGTAGTAAGCCACATACAATTGTTGTTTGAATCTTAGGTGGTCTTATAATAAAAAATTCAGAGCCAGATATGAGGGTGAAAGCTGAAAGAACAAAGAAACAGAACAGCCAGCCACTAGTTCTTACCTCTATAAAATCCTCAGCCTAAAGAGAGTGATTTCCTGTTTCCTCACACCTTATATACCTTTCTGTGCCCAGACATCACTTCCTGGGATTAAAGGCATGTGTGCTTCCCAAGCAAAGGCATGCGCGCTCACGTGTTGGGATTAAAGGTGTGTGCCACCACTGCCTGACCTCTATGTCTAATCTAGTGGTTGGCTCTGTCCTCTGATCCTTAGGCACATTTGTTAGGGTACACAATATATCACCACATTTCCCCTTTTTCAGTCTAAAGTAATAAACAGGAAAATGACTAAAATCAGTATTGGGCTTATAATAGTGAATGATGAACACTAAAATAATAAAAGAATAATAATTATATAAGAAAAACTATATACAATAAGTATATATAGTATATATAGTCAAGAATTACATTAACAATGTCCAGTCCATTAACATTTTATAGATTCAGAGAAAATATTCCATTGCTTATCCTATTTTGGTGAGTCCAAAATGTTGTACCTAATTCACTTTCTCTCCTAACTTGTATTACCAACTGAAAACTATCTTTTGGTGTCTTTCAAACTTATACACTGTACACATCTCTAGTGAGTTTCTTTTCTCAATTTATTCACAAAGAAAACTATAACTATCTAATCTTCAACTCCCTCAGAGACTTGAGAAGGAAATAATATTAACTGAGTAAGCAGGAAGTGCAAACAAGCGACTTCCAAAAAATGTGAGAAATGACAGAAACACCTAGCTGTCTGGACAGTCACCCAAGGTTCCTCTGCAAAGTTAGGGCATCCATCTTCAGCCTACAGGCCTAGCATATCTGACAGACTCATCTATGAAGCAGGGTTTTCTGAAGGACCTTCCTACCTTGTCTTGGCAAGGATTGGCAGTCCTTTCTTTTGTGTCCTGCTTGTCCATTTTGGATAGCATACTGTCAGCAGTCAAGGCAAGGGCATTTTCTTGCCCAGTGGCTAACTTTTGCCACAAAGACAGTAAACTCCAAACTCCATATGGAGTTTCTTCGATGCCTATCATCTTCTTAGGTGGTCTTATAATAAAAAATTCAGAGCTGCCAGGAAATAAATCAGTGCTGCCAGCAAGAGATATGTCTCATTGTCATTAAAACAAAAGAATCTGTGTTATTAAAACATCTTAAATACCATATTCTGTATCTCTGAAGTGTTTGAAGATAAACTGTTTATCTAAAATATATTTCTTTTTTACCTTAAAAACATACCTAATATGACAACAAGTTTGATTGTTAACAGCTAACTACTAATTTGCATTTCTTTATATCCTAATTAGTTGATAATAACTTTTAAGGACTAGCAATTTGCATTACATTGTTAAATGAACTGTATAGGTACAATACCTTGAACAAAATTAGAAATATATGTACAGTATTTTCTAACAAAATTAATCTCAAATTTGTATCAATATACAAAATTTGTATACAATATATAAAAATCCAATCCAATGTAAAATATTTAAAACTAGTAGTTACTTTTTAAAAGTAGATTCAATAATCTGCCTTTTTATCTTATCATATCCATGTCCTCCCTTTTTTCTTTTCAGAGCAGATTCAATAATCTACTCTTTATCCTATCATTTACTTATCTTTTTTTAGAGTAGATTCAATAATCTACCTTTTATCTGTAGTGGTATTGTGTTCCCCAAAATATTGTGCATGCTAATAAACTAATCTGGGGTCACAGAACGGAACAGCCACAATATTAAACATAGAGGATAGGTAGTGGTAGTACACGCCTTTAATCCTAGCATTCCAGAGACAGAGATCTACCTGGATCTCTGTGTGTTCAAGGATACAGCCAAGCATGGTGACTCACGCCTTTAATCCCAAGAAGTGAGCCTTTAATTCCAGGGAGTGATGGCAGAAAGCAAAAAGATAATATAAGGCGTGAAAACCAGAAACTAGTAGCATTTGGCTGGTTAAGCTTTCAGGCTTTCAAGCAGCAGTTCAGGGGAGATTCATTCTGGATGAGGACTCAGGCTTCCAGTCTGAGGGAACAGGATCAGCTGAGGAACTGGCAAGGTGAGGTAGCTGTGAGCTTGTTCTGCTTCTCTGATCTTCCAACATTCACCCCAATAACTGGCCTCAGGTTTTATTTTATTGATAAGAACTTTTAAGATTCATGCTACATTTATCTTATCATATCAGTAGTCTTTTTTTTTTTTTTTTTGCTTTTCAGAGTAGATTCAATAATCTACCCTTTTATCCTATCATTTCTATGTTTTTTTAGTATAGATTCAATAATCTACTTTTTATCTTATCATTTCTATATAATATATTTCTATATCATATCCCCCTTTCTTCTTTTAGAAAGAGATTGACTGTGACCAATAACAATTTTTAACCAATCCCTAAACAAACACAAACATCCATAATCCATTTTTTGAGAATGTAGGCATAGTTTTCTAGGCTACTTCCTACTGATTGGGGGCACTTATGGGGACACAAGAAAAAATTTAGGATTATGGTCAAGTCCTGATGGAGTAGTCTGTGAGGCTGTATCATCTCAGCTAGCCATCTCGATATTGTCCTGAGCAGTTTGTAGTCCAAAGCTGACCTTTGGGTAATGTTTGTCAGCTTAATGGCTTTATCATTGTCCTGATGAAATCATCGTTGTGTGGTCCCGTCATCTTTTTTGGAGACTTCAAAGTTGCTGTTAGATGTGGTCATGGTTCACTGCAGAAAATCTTTTTCATGGGACATTTTTTTTCTTGATGATTTGCCCTTTTCTTCAGATGTCTCATTTGTCCTGTGTTCTTCAGATTCCTTAGCTGGATGCCTTCACTTTCCTGAAAGATAAAAACAAGCCGGGCGGTGGTGGCACACGCCTTTAATCCCAGCACTCGGGAGGCAGAGCCAGGTGGATCTCTGTGAGTTCGAGGCCAGCCTGGACTACCAAGTGAGTCCCAGGAAAGGCGCAAAGCTACACAGAGAAACCCTGTCTCGAAAAACCAAAAAAAAAAAAAAAAAAAAAAACAAAACCCTTCCCCAACCCTAACTTTGGGAGTTTCCAAATCTAATTTTATCAATTTTGATTTATGTTTTCTCCTTAAATTTTTGTTTTATTTTCTAAAATGTTCTATCATCCAGAGAAGTTTTGTTTGTTTGTTTTTTTTTTTCACAATAGGCATTAGGTTCTTTAATTGCTCTGGGAAGGAGTTTCTTCTATGATGGCAGGAAAGGACTCAACCAAATTTGCAAGAGGCCCCTCAGGCCCATGTTGATCTACATTTGTTAGTCCAATGTCTGCCTTTACCACACCTTCTGCATAATTCAGAAGAGAGGGGCATTCTATTGGGATTGTTTCTAGCAAAAACATTGTTTCTAGGAACATCTTGTTTACAGTCCCTTTTCAGGTGACCTTGTTTACTGTAATTGATGCATTTGATGTTTTGACTTTTCTTCAAACTTCTGGAAATCACCTCTCCTATCCAAGCATCATCATGATCATGAGATTCAATATTAATTGTATCTCAGATCCATTCCTCCAAGGGTGCTGATCCTGCCTTTAATGGCCTAATTATCCTTTTGCATTGCATTTTAGCATTTTCAAAAGCCAAAGATTCAATTATTACCTGTTTAGCTTCTGAATTTGATATCATTCTATTTACTCTTGAAGACAGTCTTTGTAAGAAATCAGTGAAGTTTACTTTTGGGCCCTGTATAACTTTTGTAAATAACTCAATTTTCTTTCCTACTTCCTTAATACTGTCCCAAGCATTCAAGGCTGCCATTAGGCATAAAGTCAGGGTGTGGTCATCATATAAAGATTGCCTTTCTATATTAGCATAATCTCCCTCTCCAAGAAGTTGATCTTGGGAGACTTTCATACCTCTAGCCCTACTTCATTGTTCAAT
Source organism: Peromyscus maniculatus bairdii (assembly GCF_049852395.1). Taxonomy (NCBI): domain Eukaryota; kingdom Metazoa; phylum Chordata; class Mammalia; order Rodentia; family Cricetidae; genus Peromyscus; species Peromyscus maniculatus. The sequence continues at coordinate 37,591,862 of NC_134853.1, read as the reverse complement.
GGTCTTAGCCTCATCCTTCCAAAAGATCCTCCATTGTAATTGGGGACCAGCTTCTAAGACAGCTGTAACCAAATTTCTCCAGTCTTGAGGGATAATTCTATTACAAGTTGACCATGAGTTTAACATCCTCACAAATGAGGAATGCATACCATATGACACTATAGCTTCTTTGAATCTCCTCAAATCTAACATTTGCATAGGAGTCCAATCAGCTCATACACAGCCTGGAGAATTTGACAATTCCTGTAAGGTTACTGGGTAGATTAACATTGGCTATTTGAAAGCTTTAGGCTATTTCTCTTTAACCTTATAATGTAATGCTAAGATTGATTGACCTTTAAATTCTTCTGTCTGGGTCTGAATTTCTCTATGATCTGTTTTAACAAGTTTTTCTAAAATTTTTATCTTGGTTCTCACATTAACCAACTTTTTTTAATGATAAAACAGAAATGATAAAATAAATAATATTTATAATTGACATTACATAAATCCCATCTACATTAATTATCTTCTCATTTAATTGTTCCATTTTCAGATCATCAATTGTATTATCAAACAGACAAAATTCCCTCCATTGTAAAAATGTTTCCCATTTTTTAATGTGGGAAAAAATCTTTTTTAGCTAATTTCTCCCTTTAAGAAATCCCAATTGTCTCTCCAAATCTGCCAACAATGACGATTCAGATGTGAGGCTGACTGCTTCTATATAGAACAGTAGAAGCCTGAGCGGGTTTCAAGGCAGCCAACTACCTAGTGTGATAGCAGCCCAAGATGGGGATCCAAGGAGAGCCCACAACCCACCAGGAGAGAAGAAGCCAAAGAGCCAGCCATCTGCAGGAGGGAATGTGAGGAAATGGCTAACTCCTATGGTTTTTGGAGCCCCAAAAAACTAATGGAGTTTGCTGCAGAGAGGCTGCAACAAAAACTTGGCAAGCGAGTTAAGGACTCCAGCTCACATGGGGTGAAGACTCTGACCGCATGCAACTTGGGCATGAGCAGGGGCCTGCAAGGCCACAGGCAAGCAGCTTTTTCATGAATTCATGCCCCACAAGTTGGATACCAGATGTTGTTCAAATCTTAGATTGTCTTATAACAAAAAGAAAAAAAAACCAGAGCCAGATAAAATTAAATAAATCTAAAAAATTCAAAGTAATAATTATCAGCTGCTCACATTTCTTGTAAACTCAAGACAAATTATTCCAAATCTCTGATACATCCTCACAACATTGAGGTCTGAGATGCTATTGATAATCTGCTTATTTCCTGCTAACCCCTAACTGTGGGTGACACCATAGCATGGTTTATTTGAAGCATATTGTTACTGTTTATTATTATTATTATTATTATTATTATTATTATTATGTGTATGACTGTGGATTCACATGTGCCACTTTGTTTGTATGAAGGTCAACTTTCTAGAATCTGGTCTCTCCTTCAGCTCTGTTGAGGTAGGGTCTTTCTTGTACTGGCCAAGCTATGGACTCCAGGATAGCAGGCCTGCAAACTTCCAGATGATTCTGTTCGTGTGTGTGTGTCTGTGTGTGTCTATGTGTGTCTGTGTCTGTGTTCGTTCTGGGCATTGAACTCAGATTGTCAGTCTTGGAGCAAGAGTTTTTATCCACTGAGCCATCTCCCTGACCCATTTTCAGTATTGAGATTGAACTGAAGGAAAGGGAAGAGATTCTTCAACAATTTTGCTTGGTCCTGCACTACCATTCAGGCCCTCAACATGCCTGTCACCCAGGATGCTGACTCCTCTATTTCTGGGACTACACACTTCCAAAATGCCAAGTCTTTGATTTGCCCCCATACCTCCTCCCCATACTCCTTTTCCAGCCTGCTAACCACTCTGCTTTCTGTAGCTCTGAATTGGACAATTTAAAGCTCCTAACTGACATGTTTCATTTAGATTAATATCTGCAAGGTTCATGTGTGTTGTAACATGTATCAGATTTCTTTCCTTTTTGCTGGGGTCCAGCCTAGGCTCAGGTTCAGGTCCTGAGATGGGGAAGGGGTGTCAGCACAAGGAGGAATTCTGATTGCCAGGTGGATTGCACTCAAGTGGCCCCAAACAGCTCAGACTGTCTTTATCTATACTTTAACAGAGTTTTTTTTTTTCCTACCAAGCTTACATGAACAGCTTTATTATTGGCTCCTATTTTTGACTTTTAAGAAATATATCATATTTTAGGAAGTACATCATAATGATTATAAAAGCCCTCATTGTTCCCCTTTATGCTTCCTCAAATATACTTTCCCATGCCCTACATCACCTTACTAGACCCAGAGCTCAGCATTTTTGCAGGCTTAACTAAATATCGAGCCAGACACATCCTGCTCTCACAGCACTTATGGCAGCTGGCAGCGACTTGCAGTTACACAGTTAAAAAGTAATAGACATGGGCACAATGTTTTAAGGACAGCAATATTCAAACCAAACAATTTTTCATGTCTGTAAGATATGCCTTTATACAGTTCCCTTTTCTACAAGAGGGTCCCATGTCTCAATCTCTCTAGAAAAGACACTCTTTTCCCATCCCACTACACCATACTTCTTCCATCAATATAAGCTGTCCATCCCATATTTTTTCCCATTGGATCATACCAGATCCTATCATTGATTCTATATGTTTGGAATCCAGGGAACTTACTCTCAACAGTTGGCACCATGTATATTCCTGAGGCTTTTTCCCTGTTCTGTGTACGCATGCCTTACTCCCCTTCCCAGAAAATTGTGAGACATGCTTAATGTTCCATATGTACCTAATTGTCTCTATTGAATCAGAAAAGTTCCCAGGATTGGGAGTTGTAGTTAGTAATTCCAGATAAGAGATTTGAGAAGTATTAGCCCCCTATTGAATGAATATTAGGGGAAAATATTTGAGAAAGAGCAGAATTTCCAGGGAAAATTACAACTGTTGCATTTGTGACTAACAAAGGAAATCTAAAAACCACCCAAAGAATCATCAATATAATGAGGGAGAAAAGAGCCTGCAAGCTGCATGAATTTTGCAAATTCCTACGCTGTCCTGTGGACTACTGGTCCTTGCAAAGTAAGGATCCATTTCCACCAGTTGGACAGGTAGTTGGCTCCTGACACCTTCTGTTAACTGAATAATGTTCCATGGTGTGGACATACTGCATTTTGTTTATCTGTTCAACCATCAGTGGATATTTCCGCTGCTTTGTGAACAACGCTTCTCTGAACACAGATGGACAAGTCCTTCTCAAGCCCTACAGTGTGTGTGTGTGTGTGTGTGTGTGTGTGTGTGTGTGTGTGTGTGTGTGTGTGTGTGAATGGCTAGAGAAAACCTCTTGTGTCATTGCTCGGGAGTAGGTCACCACTTGCTGAGACAGGGTCTCTCACTTAACTGGCTGTCCAGTGAGCCACAGGGACCCTTCTGCCTCTGCCTCCCCAGCACTACCTGGGGAGATTAGAAACACAGACTACCAAACCTGGCTTTTTCATGTGGGTTTTGCAAGTCAAATCCCTTTCATTTTTTAGAAAGAGAATGTATGGAATCTGTAATAACTCTGTTTTAATAATAACAACCTGCCATGCTGGTTTGCATCTGCTCAGGTCCCCAGTCCCTCTCTAGAAGTGGTTCTTTTCTTGTTGGTTTACATGATTCATTGCAATGTCAAGTAGTCATATGGGTTATTTTGCAAGAGAAAGTCTAAGAAAAATAATTGACAATTCCTCACCACCCCCTAAAGAAAGTGATTTTTGGCCGGGCGGTGGTGGCGCACGCCTTTAATCCCAGCACTTGGGAGGCAGAGCCAGGTGGATCTCTGTGAGTTCGAGGCCAGCCTGGGCTACCAAGTTAACTCCAGGAAAGGCGCAAAGCTACACAGAGAAACCCTGTCTCGAAAAACCAAAAAAAAAAAAAAAAAAAAAGAAAGTGATTTTTTTTTTTTTTATGGTAACATACTAATTTAAATACAATCAGTTGCTTGGTCAAGCCACCCTTGGAAAGCTGTGTCCCTGAGAGATCCTTGGGTGTTCTGACCAGCTACGGAAGCAGCTTTGTGTAGTGTGTGTGCCATTCTCCACCCTCATCCTCAGCGGTGAGGACAGCCTGTAGAAGGCTTGATTGGCTTTTAACTTATCTCACCATGTTTTTTCTTTCCCTCCTTTGTTTGTGCTACCGACTTGCTGAACAGTCTGTTATGTAAGGCACAAGCCAGTGTGCTTGAACGGAGCCCGCTAGACCTGGACTCAATCCTGGCCTGCCTTGAGACAGATCTCTGGACTCCGGCTCCTCTTCTTTGTTGTGTGGGCTAGTTTCAAGTGTTATAAAAGTCTAGCAGTGTCAGGGTGAGGAAAAGCTGGTAAATGACATCTGTTGTCATCACCATCATCAACATCAAAGGACAGAGTTCATTATTTTTAGCTGTTTTTTCTTGGGAAATATGAATATTATAACTAAATAAGACTAAAATTTCTAAGAAAGTTTGACACCGCCCCCCGCCCCCCGACACGCACACAAACACACAAAGTAAACAGCAATGAATGGACTTTCTGATCCATGCTTCCCCCACCGAAATGATAGATTGCAGTGTAGGGACCCAGTATGGGGACCGAGGACTATTCCTCTCCGTTGTCTCTATGGTAGTTGAGTGCCATGAGACAAATGCTGCGCTGTTGGTGCTTGATTTGTTTTATTTGCAAACTCACTGTTTTCTGATCTTGTTTTTACATGCTTCTCCCTTTGGAAAAGACACTTTAGAGCTTTTGATGTATGTCAGTTGCTACTCACTTTTCTTTTCACTTCGCTAATGTTGTCCTTACTCCATTGCCTCCTGGTGCCTTGGCATAGAGTGGACTATCTGAACCCTTTCTTCAGCCAGAGGAAGCAGGTGGCACTCTAGGAAGTGAAGTGAGCTTGCTCCACAGAGCAGCTGAGGCCACACAGGGCTGGCCCCTTCTTCCCGGCCCTTCAGTGGCTGCTCATCTGGATGACTGATGTATTCCCACAGCCCATTCTTAGGAGGGCTGCCTTTTCAGTCCTGGCTTCTCTCTGAGGCTGGGATTCCCTGAGGAGAGTTAACTTTGCTAGAGAGGCATTCAGCCCTTCATGAGGTGCCTTGATTCCTTTTCCCCTCAGTCTGCTGACTCTGGTGGAGGTGCTTCTTATTACAAACAACAACCTTTTGTCTGATATTTGCTGATGGTCTCAAAAGCTGTAGTAATTAGGATGGACAGAGACACCAGAGCAATAGTTCTGGAGCCCGCCACCCATGTGGCACTTCATTATCTGTGCGAAGCATCAGGAAGTTTCTCGGTGACAGCTGAGCCAGCATCCATGAACACATGAGGGACAAAGTGAGGAAATTCCTGGATCCCAAGCATCATGCAGTAGGAGCTAGCTAGAAGCTACGCTGTGTGGGATGATGGGGTTGGCAGCTTCCTCACAGGGAGGCGGATGACTGAGTTGGGAGCAATCATCATGAGTAAGTAAGCCACCTGCAAGGAAAATTATTTGAGTTCTGCCTGGCTTTGCAGACATAATTGATATTTCCCACTAGAGTTAAATTTCCATAAAGAAGGCCTTTTGTGTGCCACTGAGAGCCTTGAATGTTCTCTACACCTCAGCAATGGTGATGCGAAACCCGAGTTCATTAGTGGAGAGGGACCAGTGCTGCCTTCCTCAGACCGATCCTGACACAGTGTAAAGGGGTCTGATGAGACAGCACACAATGTGCATCCCCTTCTTTGGGGAATGGGTAGACAGGTTTTCTACTTAAGCATTGTTAGTAGATTGGGAATTTATGTGAGCATGCCAAGCAAGATTCTTCTAAAATCTTTAATCTGATTTAACATTTTTGAAGTTGTATCCTGGAAGAAAATTATTTGCAAAGTAATAAGACTCTAAAATATTCCATCTCCACCCTGCCCACCATAAATGTGTTTATACATGTAAGGCTCTATGTGTACATATAAGGCCATATGTGTACATATAAGGCCATATGTGTACATATAAGGCCATATGTGTACATTTAAGGCCATATGTGTACATATAAGGCTGTGTGTGTACATATAAAGCTCTGAGCACACATGTATGGCCCTGTGTGAACCTGCAAGGCTGTGTGTGAACCTGCAAGGCTGTGTGTGTGATAATTATAAGAAAATGAGACAGTAAGAACTGTCATGCTATAAGCACCACTTTGTCATGGTACATGGCATGACAATTCTGCTGCAGCCACGGGCTGCATAAAAACTGTAGTCACAGATTATATCACCCAGTGATGATGTCACCACCTTAGTTTATGTAAGTAGAGCATATGACGCTTGATCAATAATAAAATCACTTGATGATGGATTTTTCAGAATGGATCCCTGTTGCTAAGCAACTGTGTAGCTATGAATATACTAAAACATGACAGGCTAGCCGTCCATAATGGCCTCTGGGATTCAGACCAAAGTCTGAGCTCCAGCCCTGACCCAGCTCACCCTACAGCCCCCAAAACTGAGCCTCTCCTTGGAAGAGGCAGTGGTGTTTCCTGCCTGCTGCAGCTCCTTGAGTGACTTCCTGTCTCTGGCCTGGGGCTCTGGGCTCTGGGTGTGAAGGGCAGGCCATTCAGCCGATTGGTGCTTGGAGGAGCTCAGCTGGCTGGCTGTCAGTTGAGGAGAGTTGGCTCCTGGGGAATGAGTAAGAGAGCCCTCTGAAGCCTCTCTTCCTTCCCATGGCGCGTTAGAGAGGCTGCATCTCAGGACTCATGGTTCCTGACACTGCAAATCTGTCCAGCAGCCAAGACAAGCTGTCCTTTACCTCACATAGCACCATCATTACCGTCTGTGGCTAGGCTGCTAGCTGGTGTGGACCCTGTAGTTCATACTTCTCTGCCTTGCCTGGTAGCTCTGCCCTTCCTCCCAGGAGAGCTGCACACTCAGCAATGGTGTGCTTCACTGAAATCGAAACATTTGCTTCAATCACAAACATTTTCAAGTGACAGTCATCATACTGGACAGATGTCCATGTCATGGAGTGTATCTCCATAAGCTTCCTTCACCCTGGTGTTTTATGGGGTCTTTAAACTTTTCTAAGCTTCATTTTCATGTGTTCAGTGGAAGTAAAACATGGCTAGTTGTTATTAAGAACAAACATGAGTTAAACATAAAGGATGTAAAACACAATGAATGCTTAATTAGTAGCAGAGGAAGTGGTGGTTATTAGTATCTCCTTCACTACTTAACTGTCGTCGTCATAATTATATCACCATAGCCACTGCCACCACCACCATCAACATCACCACCACCACCACCACCACCATCACCACCACCACCACCACCAACCACCACCACCACTACCATCATCATCAACACCACTACCACCACCACCACATCATCATCACCACCACCACTACTACCACATCATCATCATCACCACCACCACCACTACCATCATCACCACCACCACCACCACATCATCATCACCACCACCACCACCACCACCACATCATCATCATCATCATCATCATCATCATCATCATCATCACATACCTAAACATAACACCACAAAACCATCTCCTGGGTCAAACAGATCCTTTCTCACTAGACTTGATATCTCCAGTAGTTGTCGTACCAGTGGCTTTTCTGAGGTGTTGGGACATAGGGAATGAGAGGCTTGGGCTCTTCTTTCTTGGGATCTCCTAGGACAGCCATGCCTTGATTTGATGTATTTCTATGATAGTTCTTTCCATAGTGCTGAATGCTAAGTGTCCTGAAAGAAGAAGAAGGTATCCTGTGAACAAAGCCTCCCTCTTAGACTAGACCAGTGGAAACTGGCTCTGGTTTCTTCCTGCTGCTATCAAATATAGCAAGATTTGCTCTGGCTAAAGTAAAGGAAATAATAATAATTCTACAGTTGTGTTTGTTTGCTTGCTCTTTAGAAGCCAAAAAAGAACAACGCAGTAGAGATGGGCACTAAAGAGAGGGAACTGGAAAAGAAGGGCTGTGATGTTTGGTGGCCTTCCACCTTGCTAGGGTGTCCACAATTTACACAGCTCAGCTAGAACTATGCTTAGAATCTTGTCTCAGTAACACCCATACCACTGTCTGGAAGCTGAGCGCCACAAAGCACTCTGACTGGAGTAGGAAGCCAGAGTACGCAAGGCCTGTCCAAGACTGTTACTGTTTCTGAGAACCACTCTGAAAGCCTTGCAGCAGGCACCTAGCTTGCGTGTGATAGGAGCCTTCCTAGCAAGTTCCTAGAATGTTCTTAGAGTGAGCTGACCATGGAACTCCATGGCCAAGCATGAGAGTGAAGTGAGCTGCTGCGTCTGTGCTGCTACTCACGTCTGTGTGTCCCACACTGGTTCTTCACCACAATTCAAGCCCCAGTTGGCATTTCAGCCGGCCCCAGCTCCTCTTCGCCCGCCCCAGGTTCTGTATTACTGTTAGAACATGAGCTAGGTGTCTGTGACCCAGCATTTCACAAAGGCTCAGTGATTAAGGAGGACTAAGAAGCGGCCCAGAGAGCGTCAGTAGTGCTCACGAATTGTTTGTGACCCTTTCGAACCTGCTTCTGGCTGATTTCACTGCCTCAAGCCCAAACATTCCAGCCGTTTGTATAACAACCACTTTCCCTCATTTTTCTGCTTAGGCCCAGCATGCTCTACACTCTACCTTCCCCAGCTTTAGTGGCCTTTCCTAGTAAACCTGGTTGAGGTTGGTGTGCTAGCAAACAATGAACCCGAGGCATGACTCCTGCCTCTCTCGTGTTATGTCACCCTCTGCTCTCTCTGCCATGCCCCACTGGTCTGGGTGCAGAGTCTTTGAGAGGAAGTCACACATGCCAGCATGCCCTCACGGGGGCTTTCATTCTCACCATCTCCTGTGGACTTCCTGTTGAAGCTATTTTGAATATTTTCCAGATCAGGGTGTATCTTTTGAGTGCCGAGGGCCATTGAGAGTGGAGCAAAGCAGAGACCACCCAGTCGTTGCCATCCGGACCAGCCTCACATTTTTCTGTTGTCAACAGCTGGTTTCTGCTTTGTGTGCTCACCAACTTTCACTTTAATACAATGCCTAACAAGGTCAGGCTCCCATGCCATTGTGCTTTGAACTATGTCTAGAGGTGGATGGAGGCAGCACACGCAGCTCACCTGCCCAGGGTGAGAGTGGGCACATGGGTAGAATGGGGAACTGTGGAGCTGCACAGGCTTGAGGAGGGAAGCCAGGAGACTATGGGAGTGGTCACGGTGAGGAGGCAGGAGGATGAAGTGGAGTCAGGTCCCCTAAGACCTTGCCTGCATTGTTAAAGCATTTGGACAGTGTCCCTTGGTGCCATTGGGAGTGAAATTCTGGGTTGACTAGACTTTGAAGTAGTTCTGGGACATATTGACAGTTCTTGAGTTTTTCTGACCACAAGAATGACACCTGAGAGATCCTGTGTGCTTGGATGACTCTGGAAAGGGAACCAGGATGTGGCCCAGAGGGAAATGAAGTACTTAAGAGCTGCTCCTTTGCTGAGCAGTGGAGGGGGAAGTCAGGTCCTCCCAGCTGAGCTGCGGCAGTTCAACTCAAAATCTGGCAGAATCAATGTGCTCTGTTCAGAAATAATCCTAATTAGAGGTGACTTCTAACTCTCTCTCTTACACACACACACACACACACACACACACACACACACGCACGCACGCACGCACGCACGCACGCACGCACGCGCACATGCACCCACGCTCTTGCTTCCTTCCTTATCCTTGACTGTGTAATTTGGTGGTACACTCCTTTAACTGATTTTGATTTTGGAGCTGTGCCACGTTTTCTACTGGCACACCAAGTAGTCGCCTCTCCTCTCTGTGCTATTGTTTGTTTGAATTCCTCTTCTTCCCCATGGTCTTGCTTTGTTGTCAATATATTCTGTTCATCCTGAAGAACTGTGCTCAGAGGCCATAGAGAGCTGGTACCACACCTCTTCCTCAGCCTGACAGAGAGGATCTTGCTAACCAGCACATCCCTCACATCCTTTCCTGATGCCTTATTAATATATTTGTGTTAGCACATCACTTTCTTCTTTCTGTTGTCTCAGTTCTGGTTTCTACCACAAAATGCTGAATGGCTCAGACAACAGGCGTTTATTTGCCACAGTTCTAGGGACATCCAGGAAAACACGTCTGTAACTGGGGTTTTCTCCAGTCCCACTCGGGCCCCGCAGTTCTGCAACCTGCTTATAAAATAATCACTCAGAAGCTCATATTAATTAAAATTGCACAGCCATTAGCTCAGACTAACTATTGACTAGCTCTTACATCTTGAATTAACCCATTTCTATTATTCTATGAGTTGCCACGTGGCTCGTGGCTTACTGGTGCCTTACGTCTTGTTTCTCATGGCGCAGCGGCAGGCAGCATCTCCGATTCAGCTTCCTGTTCCCAGAATTCTCCTCTCTGTTTGTCCCACCTATACTTCCTGCCTGGCTACTGGCCAATCAGTATACTTTATTTATTAACCAATCAGAGTAACATATATTTACAGCATACAGGACATCCCACAGCAAACGTCAGCACATTCAGTGACTGGCATGGGCCCGTTCTCCTTCAGACAGCCTCTTAATAGCTATGGCCACCCAAGATAGAAGGGACCAGGAAGCTCTCTGTGGCCTCTTGTATAAGGGCACCAAGTCTACCCTGACCCCTGACATAATAACTTTAGAAATGCCAACACATTAAAGGTAAGGTTGAAGGTTATGGTGTCATGAAGCTGGGGAACACAAAACCCAGATCATGTTTCCTCACTTAAGAGTCTAACACAATGACATCTGCACATCAATATGGGCAGGTTTTACAGGTTAAAAAAATACACTTTAAAAAATATACTATTATTTTAAAAAACAAAACATTGCCATGGGGCTGAAGAGATGGCTCAGCAGTTAAGACCACATACTTTTCTTACAGAGGCCCCAAGTTCAGTTCCCAGCACTTATGATGAAAAATAAAATCTTTTTTAAAGTTGCCATCATTAGAGAAGTCGGGGGCATATTTTAGAAAGGACTTGAGGGTGAGTTTATCACTATCTTAAAAACTTGAACAATCAGAGTAATGCACATGAAAGGATCTCAGAAACTCAAAGGTTCTTTAGTTTTTCTTGATGTCCAACCATGATAGCTTACCTAAAATACAAACCTGAGCCCATTCTTTTTGCAGATTGCTGAGGGCATGGCATACATCGAGCGGAAGAACTACATTCATCGCGACCTTCGAGCAGCTAACGTCCTGGTCTCTGATTCACTCATGTGCAAAATTGCAGATTTTGGCCTTGCAAGAGTAATCGAAGACAATGAGTACACAGCGAGGGAAGGTGTGTAGACTGGGTTATAGAGGCCGTGTGTATGCAAGTATACAGTGTTCGTTCAGCACCTTCACCCTGACGCCCTCTTCTCTCGATCCCCATCCCACCATAGGCAGAGTAGCCAATACTATATGATTAGATGGTCTGGTGAGGAGAGAAAATGTACTGTCTACATATCTGATGGAAGGTTAATATCTACAATACACAAAGAACTAAAAAAAACTATATAACAAGAAATATTTAATTATTTTCTTACTGTCTTGTTTCATTTTTGTTTTTGTTTTTTAAAATAAAGCATTTACCAAAAAAAATAATAAGAAAACATCATTTTGAAAAACTGGTACGCTATTATCTGGTACACTATTGAAGTTGTCCCATAATTGTAGTTTACTTTTTAAGTAGTTCTCTCTTGGCTAATGCCACTTAACACTTTAACAAGGCTTATAAACAGTAGCATCAGCCTTTCTTCGTTGTTTTTGAGACAAGGGGTGTGTGTGTTTTACTTTTTGGTACTGGGGGGTTTAGGGTCTCATGCTTGCAAGGCTAGTTAGTGCTCTACCACTGAGTTGCAGCCAGGTCTTGTGTAACCCAGGCTGGCCTCAAACTGTAAAACCTGCTACCTCAGCCTCCCAAGTGCCAGTGTGTGTACCACACTCCCAGCCTTGTATTTCAGTTAATCAAATTTGACAAACTAAATTTGTCAAAATTGAGATTCTTTGCTTACTTTGTAAGGCAAATTTCCTCCCTCAACAATAAAGTACGTGTGCTTCCTTGAACCGCAGCAATGCTTGTAACACATTCTATGCTGCAGAGCACAGATGAGGCCTCAGAGGTTCTGCAGCCCCAGAGAGCCCTCTGTAAGGAGCTGAGCCTCAGAGTACATGAGTGAGAACTGAGTCTACTGGGTGTGTTAACACAAACAAGCATTGAGTCTTTGAAAAACAACTGTTCTGCAAATACTATGGGCATGCTGATCTGGGGTCTGTGTTACATACTGGGCACAAAGACTGTATGGGACTTACTAAGATTACACCAGACGAAGAGGAGTAACCTAGAGACGGTCCCAGCCTCTCTTCCTCCCTCCCTCCATGCACCACTGCTCTAGGTTGTCGAGGGATGATTCCGGAATTAATGATGCTGCCCAGCACACACAGGTGCCACACAACTCTCTTTATTGTTCTTGTAGGGACTTCCAGTTTTTATAAGACACTGCAGAAGAAACCTCATGCAAAGACATAGTAAAGGCAATGTTTTCAAGTAATGGCTACAAACTCCTAGCAGTTCCTAGTCTATGCCAGGTCTTACTTTCCTCAAGGGACCCTATTTGTTTCCCTAGCTGCATCTGCCTATTCTTAATCCCTCAGCCTCACCAGCAACTCATAGGAACCTCATTCCATCACAGTCTCATTCTAAGTAGATAACCGTGCTCAGTTCTCAATGGAAGTTGTCAATGGAAGAAGGGAATAGGCCATTTGGAGCAGCATCTGTGATTGCTTGGGCACAAGCTTAGAATTATTTGTCCACAAAAGTATATACATTAATATATATATATATATATATATGTATATATATGTATATATTCTGGGTGTGGGTATAGTTCAGTGTTGAGTGTGTATTTAGCATGCATGAGGACCTGGGTCTGATCCCCAGGACTAAAAATTAAATAGGTAAATTTAAATGAAATAAAAGATCTATCCATGCAAACATAGAATGAATTCATTAAGGAAAAATCTAAACTGTTTTGTGGGAAAGGGTCGGTGAGGACATTTTTGTTACGTTTGTTTGGTTTAGTGTTTTGAGATGGAGTCCTACTTGGTTATCCAGGTTGGTTTTAAACTCCTAAGATCAAGAGATCCTTCCATCTCAGCTGGAACTGCAGGTGCACACCAGCATGCTTGACTCTAGATAAAATGTCTACGCTGAAGATCAATGCTAAAGAGTCTGGTTTGAAAGGCAAACATACACACTAAGTAAAAAATCTTTACAGTGTGTGTCATAGCCTTTTGTGTTTGAAGTTAGGCCAGTTACAGTGCCCTCTAGAGGTTCCAGAAGAAAGTGTACTTCTAAAGAAGGGAGGGCCCAAAGGAAAACACAAGAGGGAGGTGAACATATCTGAATGACATTTGACACCATGTCCATTTTGATTGTGCACCAAATAAATAACTTTATTCCAAATAAATAACTTGACTTTTTAAAAACTCAGAGGAGAGAATGACCCATGACCTTTTAGCTTGAGCTCTGAGTAAGAGCCTGTGTCTCCCTCCCCAGGTGCTAAGTTCCCCATCAAGTGGACGGCTCCAGAGGCCATCAACTTTGGCTGCTTCACTATCAAGTCTGACGTGTGGTCTTTTGGAATTCTCCTGTATGAAATCGTCACCTATGGGAAAATTCCCTACCCAGGTATTGCTTACCTACTTCCCACTCAAGTGTTCTGTGTGAAGGAAGAATTAAGCAGCCTAAAGACATTTACAAAGTAAAATAGCGCCATCTACCCCAAATCCAGTGCTTCCAACAAGTTTGGAGTCCTTATCTTTTGTGAAAATCTTTCTGAAAGATGTGTAGCTGCTTCTTGACCTTTATCTTACTCTCCCTTCCCCAAGTCCGACACTTACTTACTACTTTGTCGGCATTTGGCACTGCTCTGGGTGCTTAAATGAGACCCATTAGGCACTGATGCTCCTCCTCCAAGGCAGGGCTCCAGGTGGAACAGAATGTACAAGAAACCAGGGTCTTCAACATCTTCTGCTTGTTGTGAGACCTGAACAGGGTGGGAGGGTCCCTTTCTTCAGGAGAACTCTTCTGATCTTAACTTAGGGTATCACTGAGGACATCATTCAATATCTACACCTGAATCCCACTGTTCTACCTGGTCTGTCCTCCTTCAGAGTCTGTATTGATATGAAGGAGAGTCCTTCTCAAATTCCCAATTTCTCATTAGTGTTTAGCTGGAAGTTTTTCTGTGTCCTACTTGGTCTGCAATCGCTCATGCCCAAGTAAACACACAAAGGTTTATATTAATTAAAACTACTCAGCCATTAGCTCAGGCTAACTACTGACTAGCTTTTACACTTAAACTCAGCCCATTTCAGTTAATCTATATGTCGCCATGTGTTCCGTGGCTTTACCTGTGCACCATTACATGCTGCTCCCTGGACGGCAGGCTGGAGTCTACTGACTCAGCCTTCCTGTTGCCAGAATTCTCTTCTCTGCTTAACCTGCCTATACTTCCTGTCTGGATACCAGCCAATCAGCATTTTATTTATCAACCAATCAAAGCAACATAGATTCACAGCATACAGAACATCCCACAGCATTAGTGTCTTTCAGTAATAACTGTGTGAATAAGATGAATTTAAAGTTAAGTTTTTAGTGCCTGGAGAGCAGACTTAGCAGTTCAGAGCACTGGCTGCTCTTCCACAGGACCTGGGTTTGACTCCCAGTACACACAGCTCACAACTATCTATAGCTCCAGTCCCCAGGGATCCAACACTTTGGCCTCAGGAGCTTGCTGCCACGTGGTGAGGAACTTGTATGGCTAAATGCATGGTGGAAAGTGGAAGGGCAAGCAGGCTCATGCAGAATGAACTAAGTGGAGAGAATGGCCTTACTTCCTATAAACTCTCTCCTGGTGACTAATGTGGGCCCTCAAGAGCAAGCATTGGTTCCTGTGAGGAAGGCATCCATCTTGCTTACCAACCTAGCCTTCTTCTACAGAGCCCACTTCATGATACTTTCAGAATACCATTCAGAATACCACTCAGCGTGAGCGCCAGGGGGACGCACCATACCCAGCCCAAGCACTGCTTGCAGCACTAACATGGGCACAGGCAGAAGGGCTCTGGGTACCGTGCTATCTGTGACCACTGAGTTCTCCTGCCTTTGTCAGGTGTGTGACCCTCACTTGCCAGGGTGTGTGTGTCAGGATGGGCCAGCATGCCGCTGCTGCTCTCTTCTAGGCACTTTGCTTGCACTTTCTGTCCCTTGGCTCAGGTCATCTCTGCCTCTCTCTGGCTGCCAGATGTCTCTGAGCTTCATCAAAGGTGGAGTCTACGTTTCTATTTCTCGTTCTCTTTTTCACTATTGTTTGTTTTGGGGTGAATTATAGGGAAATGGGAGGGGAGGAAAAGAGCCTCATTTTTTGTCTTAAAACCAAACTTATGGTTATGTTTCGATATGTTTTTTATGAAGATAAGAGAGGGCTCTCTGCACATGGCCCTTCACTTTGCTTTACTCTTATAAAGACATTAGGCTTGAAAATGACACAAGGTCTTTGCGTCATTTGTGTGATGTCATCATGTCACCTCTGGCTTTTTCCAACCATGTGTGAACCCAAATTTTAAAATCCATCCTACTGTGACTGTCTGCTTGATCTTAAATGATATTAGAAAAGACAATTCTCCTTCTTGCTGGGTCCCTCTGCTGTCATCAACCCGCAATTTCTTCTCTAATCTCTGTACACACCTTCCTCTTTTTCATGCGCTTTGACCAGCTTGGAGTTGCTGCTAATTGCTGCTCTCTAGATATCATCTCCCCTGTCCCCAAGTGAGAGCATCTTTCCCTCGGGGCTCTCCGTCACCTATGGACAGCTCTCCATGTCAACCATCTCTCTGCACCCCTCAGAACTTAGTGCTATCTCATGACCCATGGTAATTAGTAGCAAGCACTATGGAAAGAATGAAGGATGTGGCATGAAAGGCTGGAGGCCTCCAGCCAACGGACATTTGCATTCTTTAGTCTAGCCACAGGCTAAGTAGCAACTGTGAACTTAGGGTGCAGTGGAGGTCTGCCTCTCATCTCCATTCTTCTACAAGTCTTGCCGTATCATTGCTTGCTTTATGTGTTGGTTCACTCAAGCATAAAAAGATGGGTTTCAGGTTCTTCTTTCTTCTCTTATCAAAACAGGCTTCCCAGGCAGGGTGGAATGTGCTGTCCTTGGTCTGGAGCATTAAGGATGCTCTGCAGAGTTAAGAGAACATGATAGAATAAGGAAGAGAACATCTGCAGGGAGTTCAGGAGACCCTAAAGCATTTTATCTTCTGTGGGCATCTGACCTTTTATGTAACAAAGGATTCTTCAGGAAGGAAGTGAAAGAGATATTCCTTCTGCCAAGCTTGCAACCTCATTGCTATTTACATCATCCCGAGTGCCACCTCTCTCCCGCTAGCACCCTAGAACTTTAAGCAGAAGGAAAACCAGACATGTCTTCAGAAATGGACCCAATGGTCAGAGTCATGTAATTTTGTGGAGTCCCAAGTTCCAATTACAGAAAGTGATGCCTACCTGCTCATTGGCTGGGCAGCAAGAACTGGAAATCTTCTACTCAGAGGACTCCAGGAGACAGATAGAAAAGTGGCATTTCATGGGTAGACTTGAGGAAAATTAATTCCCCAGGTAAACAACTTGCAAGAGATACAAATGGAGGAAAGGGACTGGAAAGATGACTCAGCAGTTAAGAGCACTGACTGCTTTTCCAGAGTCCCAGGGTTCAATTCCCAGCACCCATGTGGTAGCTCACAACTGTCTGTAACTCCAGACCCAGGGAATTTGATATGCTCCTTTGGCCTTGTCAGGCACTACATACATGAGATACCACAGACACACACTTGGGCAAAACACCCATACACATAATAAATGAAATTTTAGAAAAGAGATACAAACTGTTACAAAGCTTATTTGATTCTTTCCATTTAGAGACCAGGGCTCCTGCAACGCAGGAGCAATCACTCTTTCAGAGGTTTACATCAGGAGAGGCTCCTTAGCCCCTCTGTTCTATGAGGGAAAGCCAGTGAAGGGCTGCGGGCTCTCAAAGTATGAGATGTGTGCAAGATATTTTTAATTTTTTAGGTGCTAAAAAGAATCTGCCCTACCAAAGGGGAAACTGAGGGTGAATATTGGGCTGATATGGTTAATATAAAAGGTCAGCCAAGTATATATGTATATATGTGCATGCATGTGAATGTGAGGGAGTTATTTACAGGTGTGCAAGTGCATGTGTGTATATGAGTGCAGGAACACATGTCTACACATGCTTGTAGAGGTCAGAGGGCAACATTGGGGGTCATTCTTCAGTGCTGTCTACTTGAGACAGAGTCTCTCACTCAGCCTGGAATTCACCAAGTAGGCTAGGCTGACAGGCTAGTAAGCCCCAGAGATCTGCTAGTCTTGCCCCCACTGCCCTCCATCCCAGATTCCCCCAGAGTTTGGATTACACATGTGTACCACTTGCTTGATTTTTTAGGTGGACTCTCAGGGTCTAATTCAGGTCATGATGCCTATGTACTATGCCTGAGTTTGCTTTTGCAAATTGATGCCTTCTTGACACACATACTCAAAGAACATACCTATGGAGTTGCCTGCAGAGTTCCTCCTCTGTCTTAATTTGCTGAGAAAGGCATACCAAACACTGTGCACCAGGTGACTTAAAGCAGCAGAAATTCCACACTGTTGTGGATCCTGAAGAATCTAAAAAGTCAAGAGCTGGGAAAGTGAATTTCATCTGAGGTCTCTCTCCTTGGACAGTAGATGGCTGTCTGGTCCAGTTGGCATTATGTGGACTTCTGTGTATCCGTGATTTCATCACCTCTTCTTGGAATGATCCAGGTCACATTGGATCCACATAAGACCCACCTACAAGGCTCATTTTAATTTAATCATCTCTGTATGGGCCTTAACTTCAATTACTGCCCCAATCTGGGGAAGTGAACATACTCTAACCCACATGTAGATTCAAGGCAGCTCTTTTCAGTCCTAGTTACAGGATGCCAATTGTGCTCTGCCATTGGTCTGGGCCTCTAAACTCAACATGGCTGCTTTTGTTTGTTTTTGCCTTAGGGAGAACCAACGCCGACGTGATGAGTGCACTTTCGCAGGGCTACCGGATGCCACGCATGGAAAACTGCCCAGATGAGCTCTATGACATCATGAAAATGTGTTGGAAGGAAAAAGCAGAGGAGAGGCCAACGTTTGACTACTTACAGAGCGTCCTGGATGATTTCTATACCGCCACGGAAGGGCAGTATCAGCAGCAGCCATAGCGGGCACAAAGAAAAAGCAGCCTTGGGGCGCAGCTCATCATCTCACGCCAGGATCCTCCGTGTTCCTGGTTCCTGACAGACAGGCCGAATTAACTCAGGAAGAACACCCTAGACTTGGGATGCTGTTTCTTAAATGGGTGGCCACTGCTCAGTGGGACCAGAGTCAAAATACAATACTCTCTCCAATATGCACCACACTGGCTCTACATGGGCCGAGTGACTCAGCTTCAGAGACTGTTGCAACAAATTCCTAGATGCAGCAAGAACTAAACTCACTTAGCAAAAATAACCCCATGCACAAGAAGATATTCCCTGACCTTCTGGATGCTTCTGCTTACTTTTTTAAAAACTACTAATCCAGCCTGTTAGGTTTTACACGTGAAGCCACTAGCTTTAAAATGTCTTTTCTAAACTTGAATGTTTTTGCTTTGGAGATTTAATTCCTCCCCACCTCCATCCCCAGCACCCCCTCACCCCCACCCCCACCCCACCCCCACTCCAGTCTGAGACTGTTAAACACATGCCTTTGTGGTGAGATGACTGGACAGGAGGTAGGGCGCGCTAGCCCTGCAGGAAGGAGCATGGTGTGTGAGCACGCAGATCGACCACTGCTGAATGGAGCCTTTTGGAGCCACACCACCTCCCAGACCTCCCAGGGAAGGCACGAGAGCCTTGGGTTCTGCCCTATGGAGGAATGTTTTTAACGGTGTGGGTATTTCAGTCACAGGATTCTCTAAAGGCTTTTTTGACAGGGTCCTTTGGGAGAACTGTAAATCTAATCTGTCTGGACTTTACAAGGCCTTCAAAAATGTAAAGCATTTCTTTCATTGCCTCAGACGACTTGAACATTTTATGAATCATATGTTTTACCTGCACTCTAAGAAGTTAAAAATGCCATGTTTGGGGCTATTTTTGTGATCCTGCAATCTTTTCTAAATTGCGTAAGATGTGTGAGAGACTATTGACAGCTCCAGGTAGGATGGAGGTGACCATGGAGAAGCCTCCAGCAGACCTGAGCAGCTTTGTCACCTGGATTTTCTGCTGTCAACTCCGAGTGTGCCACTGTGTCTGCGCCTTTCACTTATGCGATTGTGTACATACTTAGTAATTCTATTTTTGATTTTATTTTAATACACCCAATAACGTCTCGAGGCTTCTGTCTTGTGTTTCAGATTTTCAACCCTTGTTAGTGTATAAACAAGAGCCAATTGGTGGAGAAAGGGGAAGAAGTCACTCTGTACAGTCACGTGCTGTGAGTTTGTGGTTCTCCATGGCTGGAGCATTGCAGGCTGGAGGACTGAGGAGGTGATGGCCTGGTGGGTGCCCAGCAGTCTGTTTTCCACAGGCTTTGCAGACACCATTAAAATTGTAATTTGTATATTGATTTTAGCTAGATGCTTAGGAGAATGAATTGAATATTCTAATTTTCCTTAAACTTTAATTTGTCTTTTTCCTGATTTTTAAAATAATATCCTTCCAAAGCATTCTTGAGCCCTTCATTTCCAAGTGCCCCACTTATAAACACTGCGTGTGCATATTTGGTCACTTGACGTACAATAGCAGGTTCTCTCACACCTTCCCTACACACACTCACACACACTCATTTCAGAGCTCACCGGTGTTGTCCAAGCTATTTCATGGAAAGGAAGTGCAAAGAGTCCTCAAGCTAAAGAAAGCTCTACAAAGTTGCTAAGAATGAATTTGTCTTACTTCTCTCAATTCTGCTTCCATTTTCCACCTGGCATCTCTCCTCCATCATGTGTTGATCCTTTCCTCCACATGCTCACTTCATGAGGAGCTGGCAGGTGTACTGGGCAGAAGCTGGGGACATGGGGCAGTGGGTAGAGTGCTTGCTAAGCACTTCTGTCCAAGGATGGCATTCAAATCCCAGACCCTTGTAGAAGTAAGGCATTGTCTGCAATTGCAGCGTTCCTGCTGGGAGGTGGGAGTGAGAGACGGTAGAGTCCCTAGAAGCTGAAAGTCCAGCTAGCCTGGGATATACCTCAACAAACTAGAGACCCTGACTAAGATAAAAAGTGAAGACCAGGACCTGGCCTTTCCCCGGCCCATACACATATGCACACACATCCATAGTATAATGTACACACACACACACACACACACACACACACACACACACACACACACACGAGAGAGAGAGAGAGAGAGAGAGAGAGAGAGAGAGACAGAGACAGAGACAGAGAGAGACAGAGAGACAGAGAGAGAGACAGAGATTAAAAAAATAAAAGGAGTGGCCCCTTTTTCTATAGTCACGTAGTGGTTACATCAGTGGCAAAGAAACAATTACAGTTATAACATCTTCTACCCCTTTATAAATGGCATCCAAGAGCCACAGCTGCTAAAATGTTTGCAGTGGGAAACGTCACCTGTACAACTCAGTTGAATTAAATAAAATGCTCATCCCACCACTGGCTGCCAGTTACTCTGTTTTTTTGTGACCAGCCTCCACAGCCAGCTGGTAAATGTCTCCCATTTTCTCAGCTGAAAGTGTCGCTCAGGTGGAGCTGCTTTCCCACCTTCTCCTGTTCCCACCTTCTCCTGTTCCCACCTTCTCCTGTTCCCACCTTCTCCTGTTCCCACCTTCTCCTGTTCCCACCTTCTCCTGTTCCCACCTTCTCCTGTTCCCACCTTCTCCTGTTCCCACCTTCTCCTGTTCCCACCTTCTCCTGTTCCCACCTTCTCCTGTTCCCACCTTCTCCTGTTCCCACCTTCTCCTGTTCCCACCTTCTCCTGGTGGCTTCTTTTCCTCTCTTTTTTAGGCCACATTTTCACTTGGTAAACCTTCTAGTTTTGTGCTGGTGAGCCTGGCTATTTTTACTGAAAGAAATGTTTATTCTAAGCACACCCACCATTCATTCAAGGCTTTTTTTTTTTTTTTTTAACCTTTGGCACCTTATCAGAATTTCCCCCAGCTCACACAATAGTCCTGAAATTCTTAAAAGATCTAATTTCATGACTGAGGGATCACATTCATTCAACACTGAAGGACTACACTGGGTTTTTTTTGTTTGTTTGTTTTCCATGTTATTTCCTTATGATATAAAATGAGAGCACTGAATTTCACCACTAGGCCACTGAGGAGCATCTACCACATGAAATCAAATGATTAAGACTCTTCATAGCAGATTAGCCCTGATTCAGTTGGATGTTCTGATTGGCAAGGATATACATTTCTTTCTTTTTTTTTTTTTTTTTTTTGGTTTTTCGAGACAGAGTTTCTCTGTGTAGCTTTGCGCCTTTCCTGGAACTCACTTGGTAGCCCAGGCTGGCCTCAAACTCATAGAGATCTGCCTGCCTCTGCCTCCCGAGTCCTGGGATTAAAGGCGTGTGCCACCACCGCCCAGCCAAGGATATACATTTCAAAATGATGCACTAAAGTCCACATAGATGTGAAGAGAAAATTCCCTAAGTAATTTTTTGTGTATAGAAAAGGTCATGCAAGCCAGGTTTTGGTTTAGAGATTCTATTGCTGTGAAGAGACACTATGACCATAGCAACTCATAAGGAAAACATTCAATTGGGGGCTGGCTTACAGTTCAGAGGGTTCGTCCATTATCATGGTAGGAAGCATGGTGGCAGTCAAGCAGATGTGGTGCTGGAGAGGGGCTGAGAGTTCTACATCTGGGTCTTCAGGCAGGAGGAAGGAGAAGTGAGCTTCTAAAACCTCACAACCCAGCCCCCAGTGACACGCTTCCTCCAACAAGGCCACATCTCCTAACAGCGCTGCTCCCTATGGGCCTATGGGGCCGTTTTGCTCAAATCACCACAGCCACATACCAAAATTCTGTCTCAAAGTTAATAAAATGTCATGTAAGCATTAAACTCACCAATACACTTTTAAAACACAATTTGTGGGGATTGTAGTTTTCAAATTAAATGTTTTGCTAGTATTTTGGTCCATTTTATGAGGAGGATGTATTAAAATGGATAACATTTGTTTCAGCAAGTTGTAGACAGTTATGTGGAAAGCTTTCCAATTTAGTTTCCTATGCTTTTGGTATGTGTATGTGTGTATGTGTGTGTGTGAGAGAGAGAAAGAGAGACAGAGAGAGACAGAGAGAGACAGAGAGAATGTGGGAACAAGTGCCGTGATTGCATGTTGAGATCAGAGAACAACTTTATGGTGTCTTCTTCTACCTTTTGTAGGTCCTAGGGATGTAACTCGGGTAGTCAAGCGTGCATCATGAGGTCACATGAAGCTTTATCCAGCTAAGTAACCCACTAACCCTAATTTCCTGTGCTTTTATGAGTCTGTTAAATGCTTTACATAGACATGTTAAAAGTACCACAGAGTTCCTGGGGCGACCACAGTGTGATTGCATTTCCTTCAGTGTGGAAATAACAATTAGCAATTTCTAGGGCATTCATCTCTAGGTTGTTGGAGAGACATTAGGAATAATCTAGATTGTCAAAGTATAGTCTTAATTCAGAGCTAGAATTGAAGTTCACCTTTTCTGCACCAGAGATGCCATGTCCCAAAGCCAGAAGGATAACTTAAGTTCTGTTTATTTTTGTCTTATCCCTTAGCAGGTGCCCTTAGACTGAATTTCAACTTCAGGGGTTTTTGTTTTGTTTTGTTTCAGTTTGTTTGTTTGTTTGTTTTTAAGGGCTAGTACAATTAATATGCTGAATATTTACTGGTAAAACATTAGTGAACACAAACAAACTTTTAATTCAATACGGCATTTCTGTGAGGAAGAAGTTCCTAGACATTAAGAATAGGTGGAATGTAGCCTATGAATAGATTCAGATCCGTTTTTGCCACCAGGTGAGTTTTTGACTACTTTTTTGTTTGGGGGTTGGGAATTTCAGAATTGTGGATGGAGTTACAGGCCTGTTCCTCCGCAGCTTGAGGAATGCAAGAGCTTTAGTGTCGGTGCCTTATTGCATTCAGACGGCACAACCAGACGCTGGCTGCTCAAAACCCACCTGAGGCATGTTCAGAGAGGCAAAGTAGTCACACTCCTCTGAAATAACACACTCTGACTGACCTAACAAATGCTCGTGCGAAGTTTGATCCACAGCAGTTCAGTAGGGGAAATGTGGTGTGGACTGACCACAAGCTCTCTAGGAGCCAAGGGGAAGTGCAGGCCAGGTGCCAACGGAGCTCAAAGGGCCGCATATGGAGACATGCCTTCCGCCGCCACCTCGAGGCAGGTGAGGAAGAGTATCGGTTCTGTGCCGAATGCACGATGGCAGGTCCTTAGATCGGAACTGCCCAGAATGGAGCTGATATGGGTAACCGGATTTTCCTGAAGGGACAGGAGTCACATTGGGAGTCTGCATCTGTTGATTGCATGAGAGAGAACAATGAAAACTCTTAAACTGTTTGCCCCATTGTCCTGAATATTTTATGTTAAAAAGATATTTAAGTGATCACCCCAGTCTCTTCATGCCAGCGTACTTCACACTGTAACTGTGGCTCTCTTTGGGCCGATGGCAGCCACTCGGACTGTGTCAGCAGACACTTCCCTGTGGAAGAAACCAGGGGATATATGAGGGACAGGAACATTTAGCCTTAAGTTGCCTGCTTAGTGGTGACAAGCACAGCAATGGCAGATAAAACAAAAACAGGCAGAAAGTGTGAGGTCATTCTAAGGGGAGTGAGGCACTGAGAACCGGCTTCCCTGAAACAGGGCACAGCCAAAAAGGAGGCTTCAAAGAGAAGCTGGGGCCTGGAAGGGGCACAGCGCGGGACGGGCTCCTGCCTTCCAGATACGCATGCGCAGAACTACCCGCAGCTTCTTCACAATAGTGCACCTCTCTGAGACCCATGCATGGCAAGTGCTTAGAAGCCCAGAAACCTGGATCAGCAGGCCATGTCTCAGAGAAAAGGATGTCCAGGTTAGGCGTGGGCCCTCCTCAGACCACGGGTGACAGCACTACTGATGTAGGAAGCTCCCACAGTCTGCAGCGTGCACGGGAACCATGACGCCAGGCAGAGTGAAGGAAAATCTGAGCGAAGGTCTTTAGTGGGGTGTCTGTAGGAAGTCAAGACGGGGGGAAAGGCTATGCACTGACTGCTGTGTATCTCTGCTGCCAGTTCTGAGAGCTGGGAACTATTCCTACCTGTCTAGTACTTAGCTCTGGGTGGTTAGGACAGGGGGAAACTGGCATAAACTCCAGATTAGTTGGTTTGCATATCAAAAATGAGCTAGAGTTGAGGATACTTGTGGGTTTTTCTGAAGACTGAAGCCCTGGGAGGGATATTTCCTCTAGGGCCACAATGAACCAGATGTCAGAGCTTTGGCAACAGAAAATTAAATGCATGCCGATGCACAGAGTCAAAGGCAGCGGGAAGTTAGAGGGGGTACAAGCAGGCAGAGCAAAGTTCGCACACTCCAAAGAAGAGCCAACATTTCTAGAGGGTAGGATTATACTGTCCTGGTTCACATACCATACCCGGGGGAGGAGCACTTAATGGGGAAAGAGAAGCCTTCCTGATAAGACTGTAGGGAAGGCAGTGACGAGGCCAAGACGCTGAGGTGAGGCGAAGGCCACTGATGGCGTTGTCTGGGCTGCGATGGTCACAGAAGATGGGAACCTGACAACATGCAGAGGCTGTGGAGCAGATGGGGTAACTGTGAAGGAGACAGGCAAGCAGACATCTGCACTGGCCTGTCCACTGGCTCACCAGAAGGCAAGCTCACCTGGGGCTCCAGCAGGCACCTGTGTCCTGGCCTTCTCCAGTTGCTCTCAGACAACAGCAGATGTGCCATACACCACCAAACTCTGGACGTGTGCTCTGGCCACCTCCAAATCAGGGCTTGGCTCTGCTTTCTGAATGCTTTAGATGTAAGGATGTGAATTAGCATACAGGAGTCCTGCTAGGCTCAGTTGTCTAAGCTGCAAAGGTTGCCATTACAGACTTGGGTGACTTAAAGGAAATGGTTCTCACCTCCAGGAGGCCAGAAGCCATTATCAAGTTGTGGAGAGAGCGGCTTCCTCCTAAGGCCTCGGTTCGACTGGCACCTGTATTGATCCTGCCTTCGAGTGTTCTTCCCTCTGACAGACACATCTGTGTCCAAACTCCCTCTTCTTATATGGACATCAACCTTACTGGTTTAGAGGACACGCCGTAACCTCATTTTAACTTATCTCTCTAAAATCCTTATCTCCAAATACAGTCACACTGTGAGGTTTGGGGGTAAAAACTTCAATAAATAAATGTGGAGCTGTGATTCAACCTGTAATACTCTACTGAGAAACAGAGAATGAGCCAACATTGACCTAATGAATGAAACCACACTGACAGTATGGAACAGTTTGGACAGTCTCCTGTGGTCACCCTAATAAGGCAGGGCATATGCTAAAGCTGGCTGTTTTGCAGCCAGCACAGAGTTGGACACAGCACATAGGGGCTGGGCCTAGATTAACCTGCCCACAGCCTTATTGACCTCTGTTAGCCTTTGAACATTTCTGAGCTTGAATTTATTCATAACCTCCCTGTGGTGGGTTTGAATGAAATGGCCCCCATAGGCTCATAGAGAGTGGCATTATTTGAAAGGATTAGGACATAGGCCTTGTTTGAGGAAGTGTGTCACCGGGGTTGAGCTTTGAGGTTTCAGAAGGTCTCTTCCTGCTGCCTGCCAAGATGTAGAACTCCCAACAACCTGTCCAGCACCATGGTGTTGTGCCCATTGTCACGAATCCTCCAGAGACCACCAAGGAGCCAGTTTCCGATGCAAGCACACAAGAGTCTTTATTTTCAGGTTCAAACCTGGACCGCCACCCTCTGCTCTGATGCAGCAGATGGAGGGAAATTCAGCAGTGGCAGCGGGTTCAGGGGTAGGAGAGTTTTTAAAGGGAAAAACCATCAGCTAGGAATTACATGCCTTGGCGTTTTGGGATTGGGTGAAGGGATATGGTGATAGGAATTCCAACCACGCCCCCATGGTCATGCATGCCTGGCAGGACAGTCATTTCCACCTAGTCATTTCCAGGTCATACGTCCTAAGTAACCCATGCCCCATGGCTGTGTGGTCACATAATCACAAGGCATGACCACGTGATCTATGCACATGCGTGGAGTAGCCACGTGGGCCCATGTGCACAGGTGTGAGCTGGCCCTTAAAAAGGCAGTCCCCCATGTCGTCCCCCCTTCTCACACATGTCCTTCTGCAGGCCTGATCACATCTATCCCTTTCTCCTTGTCTTAATAAAACTCTTGTTAGTGGATATTCTGTCCTGTTTGTCACTTTTCCTCACAGGTAAGAATGCTGATAACCATCATATGGGGCATGGTATTTCCACACAAAACCACATTTTATTGGACCCCAAAATCTAGGGTCTCAAGTGGGCACCCCAAGAACCCAGACTCCAGACCAGTTGATGCAACAGCACAAGGTTTTTATTGAAGCGTCTGTACAGACGGGCAAACTCTGCTCCTAAGAGCAAGAGCCGCATCTTACTGCAGCCACATGGGGGTTTTTAAAGGAAAAACCCACAAAAGCCATAAGATTACAATTCCCATACAATTTGATTTCACAAGATCATGGTCTGATCACAGAGTGGGTACAGTCACGTCTGCATGTATATTCTTCCTGAAACCTCAAGAGGGAAATCAGGGCGGGGAGTGGAGTTTACACAAAGGTCACAGTGGTCCTTCCTGGAACACCTGCAACTATCCCAGTCACAGTTGAGCACATCTCTTAACAGAAATCTTTTTACATTGTTACATTGTGGCAAGGGTGGTTGAACAATGGCTGAGTCAGCTTGCCCTTGGAACTAGATTTTTAGTTTCTCATTTCCTGGGGCTTGGGGGTGTAAGCCTGAAGGGTTAGGGTCTTTCAATTTGAAACTAATTGGCTGCTTCTAGGGTATCAGTTCGAGTTTTGTTGTCCCGGCACGTTTCTGAGATTCTTCCTGGAACTGAGTACAACCTTCCATCACCAGGTGATCTAAGCCAGTGTCCCTTCCCTAAGATGGAGTCTGTAAAGTCAAGTCTAGGCCTTCATATTGCCTTCACAATGTCTACTCAAGCACCACCATGCTTCCCACCATGATGATAACGGATTAAACCTTTGAATGTAAGCAGGCCCTAATTAAATGCTTTCCTTTGTAAGGGTTACCATGGTCATCGTGTCTCTTCACAGCAATAGAACACTGACTAAAACACTGCCCTACTGAATTTTGGAGTTATTGTTTGCCAACTGGGGGAATTTATTGGAAATACAACCCAGTCTACAAATGAGCTGTGCTGGTCACAGTAAGTAGGAAAGACTGTCATCCAAATCACTGTGCTTGACCCCCCAGCTCCTCAGGCAGTGAGTCAGCATCAGAACTGTTTTCTGGCAGAGGACAACCAGGCTCATCTTGATTCTCATGATGTAAAAATATATTATACACCCATGCTTTTAGCCACATGCATATGCACATACACACACGGCTAACAATCCCGACAGGAAAGACCCTTTCCATTGTTATTCTAAGAGACATGTAGGCATGCCAAGGTTAGGTTCTGGTCAACATAAAATTATTTTAGAAGACAGAATTCTTTTTGTTGCTGCTCCTGCTTCTTGGAGACAGCACTCTTCCCTGATACTTGTTGCTATAACCCTCAAAGATTTGTCTGGCTTTGTTTTTGTTTATTTATGCAGTGCTGAGATGGAATCCAGGTCTTATCTGGGCTAGATCCATTCTTGGCCACTGAGCCACACCTGAAGCCCAAGATTGTCTTATTCTGTTGCTGACGCTGTTATTTAAATCATTTCTTTCTCCTAAAGAAACCAGAACTTGAGAACCAAGAACAGGAGTGTATTTATTCTCAACTATGAAAAATAAATAACAGTGAAAGACTGGAATCTCATTCATTCATTTGCTAAATCAGTGATGCTTACTGACCATCTGCTGGAGAGCAAGCAACATATCGGGTGGGTAGTTGGGATATCTGAAACATGATGATTACTTGGGTGGGCATAAACCTCACCATCCTGGACACACACCCTTAGACCTGCACTGATGTACAGCATCTTTCTGAACAATGATGGAGAGCTAACTATGTGTGAACATCAGTGGCAAGGAGACAGAGACACAGCTCCATGCTGCCACCCTCACAACCTTTAGTGTTTGTTCTTTCCCTCTAAATAGAATTTCTAGAGACATTCATAGACAATTGCAGGTTTGCAGCTGCAGTGAGAGAAGAGCCATGAGCAGCTGTTAATTGTGCTGCTTCTCTGATGGTGAGAAGAGTCAGCCTCATTCCTGGGCTAGGACTCTCTCTCTCTCTCTCTCTCTCTCTCTCTCTCTCTCTCTCTCTCTCTCTCTCTCTCTCTCTCTTTCTCCCCTCTTATACTGCCCAAAATTTCCCTGTCTTTCTTTCTCAGTAGAAATAAAGACAAAATATGAAAAATTCAATAAAACTTAAAATCCAATAAAACTCTTAATTTCAGAGAGCTGGATGGCAAAAACCGGTTTTCCTTATTAATCAATAATGTAACAAAGCATCCCTTTGGAAAATGAATTCACATATAGATAAAATTCTAGAACAAGTGCAAGGGAACAAAATTGAAGACCATCTTTCTGGACCCCAGTGTGAGGCTGAGGAAAAGATCTAATATCTTCTAACAGAGAATTTGGAGTGATGAGTTCTTCCTCAGCTAACATTCAGCTGTGTACAGAGGCTTACAGTAGAAATGTAAAAAAAATCCCACAAAGCACGAGGCAGTGGTGGCACACGCCTTTAATCCCAGCACTCAGGAGGCAGAGGATCTCTGTGAGTTCAAGGCCAGCCTGGTATCTACAGAGAGAGTTCCAGTACAGCCAGAGAGAAACCTTGTCGCAAAAACAAATGAACACTCACTCCTCTCCCGCCAAAAAAACCACAAAACATCTGCAAAAATAAGGATTGGACATGTCGTCTTCCTGGAAGGAAAATACTTCTAAAGCTTGAAAAGAGCTTGGACTCCATTCTTGCTCCTGTCAGATGTAAGCATTTTCTGGTATGTTCCAGCATCAATGTTAACTGAACCTGTTGGGTAGAAGAGTATGGTACAATTAAGCTGATGTCTGAGGGAAGAAGAGGAGGCCAGAGAAAAGTGGCTGTCACTCCCTCCACTCAGCAAGCTCATCTGAGTGGGGACTAGGCTGCCCTTAACTAACCCATATTCTGGGTATCCAGGCTCTGAGTTAGATATTGTTTCTGGAAAAAAATTTACTTTTGATGAGCCAACTGGTTTTGTTTACATTCTCAGCCAAGGCTCCTTTGCTGTTTGTATAATCTGGATGATAGCCTGGTCTTTCCTTCTGTGGATTAGCCTCATGCCATTTGCTCAGTTTTTTAAAATCCAATTATGTATCAAGAGCTTTAAAATGCTAATATTATTATTGGACCCAGTGAAACCTTCAGAAATCTTAAATATGCAAAACTGCTTAAATAACTTTTAGGCTCAAATGGTCCCCTTACATTACTATTCAAAGGTACTCTGACTGTAAGCTATAGCTCAGTGGTAGAGTTCCTGTGCCGTATGCATGAGGCTCTAAGTTCAATCACCAGACAAACAGCATGTGTGTATTCACCCCCCACACACCTGCAAATGACTAATTTGTGACAACACTATGTATTCAAAGCCCGCTGTGCATCCAGAAATATGCGATGCATATAAAACACAGATCAGCTTAGTATATTATAAATAAAAGGATAATGGAATCATGTAAAACATTCCAAATTATATATGTAAGGAAGTGGAACAAATGTCCACGATCCATTCTTAAAAAGCAATAAAAATACCCAATTATTTACAAAGAATGACTAGAGTCATTTTAAAAGGACAGCTGAAAATATGCAAAATAATAAAAGTGCAAAAAGAAAAGGAGAAAATCAAAATACTTAAAAAGAACACATAAAGTCATGGCAAAGACTGACCAACCGCCCACCTGTCCTGCATTCATGAATCTTTCCGTTTGTTGTTGTTGTTGTTGTTGTTTTGGAAACAGGGTTTCTCTGTGTAGCCCTGGCTGTCCTAGAACTCTCTATGTAGCCCAAGCTAACCTCGAATTCAGAGATCCATCTGCCTCTGACTCTTGAGTGCTGGGATTAAAGGTGTTCACTACCACTGCCTCTCCTGTTTTCATGTTTAGATATTAACTTAAAGACAGGAAGAAGAAAATGCTTAGATCACAGTGGTGCCAAATCCTATTAGAAGACTAAGAAAAAAATCTGCATATTAGAAAGTGAACAAGTTGCTGAACTCCGGCAGTGACTGGAGTATGCCCAAGAAATGCAGAAGCCAAGTGAGAGAGCCTAAGACCCAAGGGGGGACAATACAAGGAACAGAAAAACATAGTGCTGGATCATAACCCAGGGTGTAGAATAAATACCCATAAGTCCACAGTGGTATGCATAAATGATTCATTAAATAAACAGAACACACAGTTTTCTCACGGCAAAGAATTTCAAATAATTTCCACAGGTAGAAGTGAAACACAGGCCCCCACAAGTGCTCACTTCGTGCTTCCTTCTAAAGAAACATGAAAACAGGAAGAACAGCAGCTTTACCCTGGGGAAGCTTGACAGAGCTTTCCTCAGTCAAGTTTAAGGTGCAGCATCAGTGGTGAGCAGCCAGTTGGATAGTGTTTGATCTTCACGCTATACACCGGTAACCTCATGTCCATCATTGGAAAAGATCCAATTCTTAAGGAGGGTGACTGGCCCGCCCAAGAATGCACAGAACCTCCAGGTTTACTCAAAACCAAGAACATCTCTTGTGGGCCACAAGAATATATTACAGAACTGTGTATTAAAGCTATACTTTGACCAGCCAAGGGTCTGTCAAAGGCAAGCCATTTATTATGAATATTTGGTGCTATCCAGCCTTTAATATTTCAGCTGTCTTCTGCTATGAAATTCTTGCGTGCCCAAATATTTCCAAACCTATAGAACTTCTAGGTTACTTACTCTCCCCCACCTCTACTGAGCCTAGGAGACAAGCTGGCTGGAGATGCATAGCTTTGCTTCTTGTGCAAATGAAGCTCAGACCATCTCCTTGTTTTGAGGCCTAGTGGCTTTCCAGAGCAAATGACTGAGAACAAAAGAGATTTTTACATATCAAGGTGGAAGGTAGGGTGGAGGAACATTCCTTAGGAGGTAGAGAACCACGTGCCTAGGGAGAGGAGGACAGGCATTTTCTGTAGAAATGAACAGAACGACACGACGAGAGAAAAGAGAGGAAGACAGAGGTTCCATAGAGGGTAAGCAGATCTCGGGTAGAGTTTTCTGAGTGCGAGGAGTAGAGAGTAGTGGAAATGGAGAATGAGGAAATGGAGGACAAAGATGAGGCTGGAAGCATAGGAGTTTAGTCCTTAGCAGGACTATGAGCTAGGGAACTGGACAGAATTGAGGCTATGTAGACAGGATTTCATCCCAGAGAAATAAAGTAGACAGATAAAGAGCTTGGTGTGTCTATATTTATCCTCATCCTGAATACCTGATGGGGCTGTGGCTGTATAGATAGAATTTTGATTTAGAGGAATAAAGTTACAGACATAAGAACATAGTGTATGTAGAATTTTTTTCCCTCAGATATCCCATGCTGGATGTAGCAAAATCCCCAGACCCTGGGAAATCAATAAACATCGAGGAACTAACCTCCACTAGCAAGAGGAGGCAAGGGACATGAGAACAACAGACAGAGTATGGTATTCTGGATGGGATTCCAAGACATGAAAGGGCTTGAGAAACAAGTTAAGCAAATCTAAGTAAGTGTGGACTTGAAAAAAATAATAATGTTCTTGTATTAGTCTGGGTTCTCTAGAGGAACATAACTTATAGAATGAATCTATAGATAGATAGGTAGATAGGTAAATAGAAAATAGATAGATAGATAGATAGATAGATAGATAGATAGATAGATAGATAGATAGATAGATAGATAGATAATTTATTACAGTGACTTACAGGCCATGGTCCAGCTAGTCCAACAGTGGCTATCTACCAATAGAAAGTCCAGTAATTGTTCAGTTCATGAGGCTGGATGTCTCAGCTGGTCTTCAGTAGATGCTGGAATCCTGAAGAAGTCGGCTCTACTGCCAGTGAAGGAATGGACCTGCCAGCCAGAGGGAGGGCAAATAGGCAAAGAGCAAAAGATTCCTTCTTCCATATCCTTTATCTAGGCTGCCAGCAGAAGGTGCAGCCCAGAATAAAGGTGGATCTTCCTACTTCAAACGATCTGGATTAAAAGTGGGTCTTCCCATTTCTATAACTAGTCTTTCTCTGTTCCGTCTGCCATTTCTCCTCCCCCTCCCTCTCCCCCCCCAAAAAAAATGACACAGACACTTATTATTAACTATGAAAGCCCAGCCTATAGCTTAAGATTGTCCCACTAGCTCTTTTTTTTTTTTTTTTTTTTTTTCCGAGACAGGGTTTCTCTGTGTAGCTCCCACTAGCTCTTATAACTTAAATTAACCCATTTCTATTCATCTATGTGTTGCCACGTGACTCATGGCTTTTATCTCTCCTCCTGCCTGTCTTGTTCCCTCTCCATCTGGTTGGAAACTCTGCCTTTCTTCTTTCCCCAAACCTCTCTGTCCACAGAAGTCCTGCCTGACTTCTTCATGCCTAGCTATTGACCATTCATCTCTTTATTAAACTAATCACAGTGACATATTCACAGAGTGTAAAGAAATATTTTGCAACACACTTCAAATTATTTAATTAAGAAAAAAACTCGCCAGGCGGTGGTGGCGCACGCCTTTAATCCCAGCACTCGGGAGGCAGAGCCAGGTGGATCTCTGTGAGTTCAAGCCCAGCCTGGTCTACAAAGTGAGTTCCAGGAAAGGTGCAAAGCTACACAGAGAATCCCTGTCTCGGAAAAGAAAGGAAGGAAGGAAGGAAGGAAGGAAGGAAGGAAGGAAGGAAGGAAGGAAGGAAGGAAGGAAGGAAGGAAGGAAGAAATCTCTCCTAAATATATCCAGTCACTTGAGCTTTAATTAACTCCAGATTTAGTCAAGTCCACAACCAAGAACAGCCATCACAGTGCCCACACTGATCCATGCTGTGCACTCAAGAGTTGTGTGTTTCTGTGTCCAGTGCTGAGAATGGAATCCAGGGCTTAGCACTTACTAGGCTAGCGCTCTGCCACTGAGCTGAGTGTGTATGTGCGTGTGTGTCTGTGGGGAGGGGGATCGAACCTGCCATCTCATGTAGGCTAGAGAAGTTCTCTACTACAGAACTACAGCCCTGAGATAGGGTCACATGAGATTACCCTGGCTGGCCCAGCATTCACTCAGCACTCTCTTGTCTCAGCTTCCTGAGTAGCTGGGGTTACAGGCACATATCTAACAATAGAAGAAACTGTGTAGAGGTTTTATGAGAAATCTCTGCAGTCACACTTATTCTGAAGACCTAAAACTCTTCTATAAAATCAAGTTAAACATAACAACAAAACCCAAAAGTCGGTCTGTCCTGTGAACTGGCTCCTCCCCTGTGGAGCAAAGAACCCCCCCACCACCACCTGGTCCACCTTTTCAACATCCTACTTAACTTACTCCCTGGGTCCATAGTCATTTTAATTGTGGAAGCTTATTCATGAAGTTAAAACTTCACTAAGCACAAAAAGTAAAGGTAGTATTTTCCCCACTTCTGAAAACAATAAACCGACCTCTGAAATAGGCTTTAGATACTAGTTCTTGTTAATTCCTCAAGAAACAGCACCATCTAGTGTTTTATTGTATGAATAACATGAAAGGCTCTGGCTACTTCCCTTTAGACATGAACTTAGTCCCAGTTCAAAACTGAAATGATCCACGCACAATGTATGTATGTGTGAAGATATCACTGTAAATCCTATCAACTTTTAAAATGTGTATTCATAATTATAATAAAACCTCAAAAGAGCAATGAGTTGAAAATCCATTTCCCTTGAAAGTGTTCACAATTGTTAATGATTCTTGAGGAATTAGATTTAAATGATGTGATTCTATTTACAAGTTCACTCCAGTATTTGTGTTTACATAAGTGTCTATTTCTGTCTTCAAAAATTACAGTCCCCAAACAATGTTTATGAAGGATATTTTACCTTAAATTCAAACCCGCAACAAATCTTAACAGACACTTTTTATTTTAAAGTTAAAAATACCTTAAGTTTTACAAAACAGCAGATCTCAGTGCAAGACCCTGAGTTTAGATCCCCAATACCCATGTCAAGTCCCAGCTCTCCTGTGGCAGGGTTGGGGCAAAGAAAGGGGAGTCCCTAGAGGCACCTGGGCCAGCTAGCCTGGCGTGCACAGCAGAGAACCATTTAAAATCTCCATGTAGAGAAAAGTGCAAGATGAGGACTGATGCATGAGGTTATCTTCACACAGACACACCATGCATGGCATGCAGGCACCTGCATTCACACACATGAACACATATAAACACACATCAGAGAGAGAGAGGAAGAGAGGGGAAGAGCAGAAGTCTGGCCTGGAAAGATGGCTCCACAGTTAAGAACATTGACACTTCTTGCAGAGGACTCAGGTTCAATCAACTTCCAGCATCTACATGGAGACTCACAAACATCTACAGCTTCATTTCTAGAGAATCAAAGCCCTCTTCTGACCTCTGGAAGCACTAGGCACACACGTACATGCAAACCAGGCACATAAAATAAGATAAATTAATCTAAATAAATAAAAAAAGTAATTTTTGATGTAAGATTGGTTTTGTGATGGTTTTGTTTTGTTTCTCAAGTTATCACTCAGGTTTAATTTGTACTAAAGACACTGATGACAATGAATCCAAGTTGTAATTTTAACATTTTGGTGGTTTTTAGCTTTCCATAAAACCTTCCTTTAGTTTTAGGGTTTATACATTTTCCTGAATTCAAACAAATTACTGCCCAACTTCAGTGATGCTGCAGGAGGAAGGATGTACCTGCTGGTAATTTGCTCCATTAGTTGGTATCTTTGCCTGGAAATATTGAACTAATCCAGCTATTAAAACAAAATACTGAGGGGCTGGAGAGATGGCTCAGAGGTCAAGAGCACTGATTGCTCTTCCAGAGGTCCTGAGTTCAATTCCCAGGAATCACATGGTGGCTCATAACCATCTATAATTCAATCTGGTGCCCTCTTCTGACTTGCAGGCAGAATAGTGTATATATAATAAATAAATCTTTAAAAAAAAAAAAAAAAAAAAAAAACACTGAGGGCTGGAGAGTTGGCTCAGAGCTTAAGAGCACTGGCTGCTCTTCCTAGACGTCCTGAGTTCAATTCCCAGCATCCATGTGGTGGCTCACAACCATTTATAATTCGATCTGGTGCCCTCTTCTGGTGTCCAAGCATGCATGCAGGCAGAACACTGCATACATAAAGATTTTTTAAAAAGAAAAAACAAACAAACAAAAAAGAAACACTGAAGCCAGGTTCAGGGTGGTAAACACTTAAGATTCCAGAACTCAGGAGACTGAGGCAGGAAGAACATTGGATAGGACTACATAATGAGACCTTGTTTCAAAAGAAAGGAAGGGAGGGAGGGAGGAAGGGAGGAAGGGAGGGAGGGAGGGAGGGAGGGAGGAAGGGAGGGAGGGAGGGAGGGAGGAAGGGAGGGAGGGAAAGAAAAGACAAAAATGTTAGTGAAAGCAAGAAAATAGAAAATGTTCTGAGACACAAGTTACATAGTAGAAAATTATAGAATATACTTCACTAAATGCCTCAGACTCCAAAGAATTATGGTGTTTACCTATGGACATGTCATTCCAAAGACAGACTCTGCAGCTATTAGGAATTCCTTCATTGACAATGCCAGACCCTCTTCTTACCTGGAAGCTTGAATCTTCACCTTTCAGGGTGTTCCTGCCTGGCATGGATGCACCCTGGAATCAGGGATGCAGAGCTCCAGGAGGCAGAGGTGTCCAGGCACTGTGACAGTCCCGGTCAGCAAAGCCTCTTCTGTGATCTTAACCTCATCAACAATGGCACCGACAGAATAACACAAACAAAACTGACGTCCCCTGTTGGGAAAAGAAAAAGTCTTGTTTTTCTGCTGCTATAAAGGAAACCAAAGTGAAGACATGTAAGAGAGCAATGGCTGCCTGAGAAGATGACAGTGTGGGACAGTTGCCTCTGTGGCCTGACAGACTGGCAGAGGCTCTGCTGTGTGCCTGGAACACAGCGGACAGATTGCATCATTTCATATCCGTCCCCCAGAGGTTTAAACTGTAATCTGTGTTATTGGGGGAATCTTCAAACAAAGCAAATTCAGTAGAATTTTTTTGAGTGCAGAATGACTCATAAATCAGGCAGAACTAAACTAGAACTCAACTCTACCTAGAAGCAGGGGCAGTGGGGTGGAAACGAGTTTGTTCTGACACTCTTCTGAGGTAGTGCACAATGTGTTGTTTTATGTCCGTATTTACGTATTGTTGATTAAACATCATGGTATTGAATTCATGGATCATCAGAAAAGTCAAATCCTTCCAGGACTTTGCATCTGCTAGAGAAGGCGTTAGTACATCTCTGGCCATGGGCAGGATACTAGTATTGTGTGGGCCTGGATTGTCTTTATTTGGAAAGTAAGCAAACCAGTATACTTTGCTGAATGAGGTCAACCTCTAACAGTTAATTTGAAGTGCTACTTGACCCAGAAACTTAGTAAAACATTGTTCTGGAAGCTGTAAGTATTTAAATGAGTAGACTGAGTACAAATGATCTACCCTCACAGGTATAGATGGTCCCCATCCCACCAATTGAGGGTCAGACTAGAATGAACAGGCGGGGAAGGACAGCTCTCCTCTTGAGCACCACTTGAGCTGGGATACCTGCTCTTAAACATTAGAGCTCCTGGTTTCTAGGCATTGACACTCAGGACTAACAGTCACCCACTCCACGCCCTGTTTTTTTCTAATTTAACTTTTTATTGGTCCTTTGTAGATTTCACATCTTGAATCTCGATCCCATTCATCTCCCCATCCCTTCATGTCCACCCTCTGCCCTTGCAACCAACCCGACAAGATAAGATAAAATAAAACTTAAAAGAAAAGGAAAAAAGGAAAGTCTCTTCGTGGAAGCTGCAGTGTGCCCCAGTGAGT
This sequence comes from Peromyscus maniculatus bairdii, assembly GCF_049852395.1. Classification (NCBI taxonomy): domain Eukaryota; kingdom Metazoa; phylum Chordata; class Mammalia; order Rodentia; family Cricetidae; genus Peromyscus; species Peromyscus maniculatus. The sequence continues at coordinate 37,554,507 of NC_134853.1, read as the reverse complement.
CACAGTTTATTTACCCTTTAGTCCACACATCTTTCCTTGCAAGTGTTCGTTGCAATGAGTCATTGGTCTGGTTCAAGGCCTCTGGTTTCTGCTACACTATTGATACGGGGCTGTCACTAGGGCTTCTCTTGGATAGCCTGTTGTTGCACTGTGTCATGAAGATCCTGCAGCTTTGGATCTGTAGGACCAGCCCCTTTATATGCAGATCATAGATAAGATGGATGTTGGGGTGGGCCAACTCATAACCCAGGTTCTGGACCTGGGTAGTTGCAGGATTGGTCAGCCAGCCAGTTCTCCTATCTTCACTACCAGAGTGTGCTCTCCAGCACGGCCCTGGCTAGTTCACCCCTTGCAGCAAGACGCAAAGTGCTGGGCTGGTTCTCCTGCTTTCATGCCTTCAGGATTGGCTCACCCACACCTACACCATCAGGGTCCGCTCTATTGTGTTACCCAGGCAAGGTACAGGAGCCGTTCTGCTCAGTGCTGCAGCTGGTGGGGGCAGGGCCAGCTTTCTCATTCTCATGACCTCACGGCTAGCTCTCCCACCTGCCACAGTTGGTGAGGGGCTCCTGCTCATGTTCTTAGGGCTGGCTCACCCACACCCCTGCCAACAGGGTCAGCTCTAATGTGCTGCCCAGGCGAGGTGCTGGGCCTGCTGTCCCGAGTGCTCCAGCTGGTGAGGTGCCAGGCAGCTGTCCAGTTCTTATGACCTCAGTGCCAGCTCTGCCACCTGCCAGCCCTCTCCGTTTTGACTAGTGAACTATGGGACTTTTGGACTTTATAGTTATATGATCCAGTTCCCAAAATATATGTGCGAATGTATGTCTGCATGTGCTATTGGTTGTGTTCTCAAGAAACCCTTAACTAATACGGCATCCAATATGTGTGTTTGGCCAGGCGTAAGGTGGGACTCCAGCCAAGTGAAATACCACCCCCATTAGGTGACATGGGAGCACATCCCACTCCTCCCTGCACCTTGGACCCAGGCCAACTCCTGGAAAGCTCTCTTCTTAATGCCAGTGGCACCCAAGGATGTTTTCCTCTCAATGATGCCCTAAAGTGGGCTCAACTTTTGGGCTTTTGCCCTGAAAAACCAGATTGTGCCTGGGTCTTACATTGTTGTCTCCAAAGATGACTATGAGGCCTTTGTGCCTTAAGATTTCTTTCCATGGAGAAGTCCTATTATGAAATAAGAAGTCACAAAGTTCTGACATGGTGGCCCATGCCTGAGATATACAAATAGAGCCCCAAGCAGCCTTCTGCTTTCCTCCTGCGGTCTTTGTGAATAAGATGGTTTCTAACACATGCACATCCTGTCACTCCCAGTGTTAAAAAAGACAATGGATTTAGTATAATTTTCCTTAAGCATTGGTGTCTCATAAAGACATTCACAAAAGTTCATATGATTATACCCCTCATGGATCAAATTACAAGTGGTTGAAAATTTTAGAATTATACACAATAGAAGTGTTTCTTGATTGAGAGAATTCATATTTCAATTTTAATATAATTCTTTGTTTTGGAGCTTGTTATAACAACTTTGGAAATTAGTCATTGAGTTTGAAAAGTTTTCTATATGACTAAAATGATAAACATATTCCTTAAAAATTAAATTAAAACTTTCCGGTAACTTTCATGCCCTGGGCTGGCGACTGAAGGTGCAGAGGTTTATAACTGAGGCCCGGGAGCAATCCTGCTGTGCGAACACTCCCACCCTCGATGCAGTGCACTAACAACCAATGAGTTATTTTATTAAGTTGTCAAGGAAAACAATTCCCTTCCGGAATCTCCTCAAAGTCAAAATTAAGTTGTGTAATAATTTTAATTTGCTCTAATAAATTTTATATCAATCATGAATCTTTGGGATTAATAAAAACATGTAAAAGTACATTGTGCTGTGAGTGAGTTCTGGGATGTGATAAAGGAGGAGGCAGGTGGGTGGAGAGGCACGGACATCATGAAGCCTGGGTTCATCCATCACTCACTGCTGGGCTTCGGAGTCAGGACAGGAACTATTTTTCTGTCTCAGCAGAAGAGCAAATAGAGGAATGACAGACATAGTGTCCTGTCGAGACAGATGTGGTAACCTGGAGTCTGGGCTTCTAGGGTCATCTCCCCGGGTTCTCCAGGAAAACTAGGAAGGATGGAGATGAAATCAGTTCCAGATCTTATTATACTGTTTTGTTGTCAACCTCCTCAGCATCGTGGAGCCTGAAGGAAAGCAAGAAGGCGAAAATAAGCAAAGCATCCCCCACGGACTCCTCCCTTTTGTCTCACCTCTCTGAGTGTACTGATTATAGCTTCATTATCATTTACTTAATGGCTAATATCCACTTATAAGTAAATGCATAGATACCATGTTTGTCTTTCTGGGTTTGGGTTACCTCACTCAGGGTGATTTTTTTCTAGTTTCATCCACTTGCCTGCAAATTTCATGATGTTATTTATTTATTTATTTATTTATTTATTTATTTATTTATTTATTAGCAGCTAAGTAATACTCCTTTGCGTAAATTACCACATTTTCTTTATTCATTCTGTTGAGGGAAATCTAGGTTATTTCCAGTTTCTGGCTATTTTGAATAAAGCCACTATGAACATGGTTGAGCAAGTGATAGGATGGAGTATCTTTTGGGTGTATTCCCAAGAGTGGTAGACCTAAGTCTTGAGGTAGATTCACAACTTTCTGAGGAACACAGATTTCCAAAGTGTACAAATTTGCACTCCCACCAGCAAAGGAGGAGTGTTTCCCTTGCTCCACATCCTCTCCAGCATGAACTGTCACTTGTATTATTGATCTTAACCATTCAACAGGTGAAAGATGGAATCTCAAAGCAGTTTTGATTTGCATTTCCCTGAGGGCTAAGGATGTTGAACATTTCTGTAAGTGTTTCTCAGCCACTTGAGATTCCTCTATTGAAAATTCTTTGTTTAAATCTGTACCCCATTTTTAATTGGATTATTTGGTTTTTGATACCTACTTTCTTGGATTTTTTTATATGTGATGGAATTTTGGATATTAATCTTCTATCAGATGTGGAGGTGGTAAAAATCTTTTTCCATTCTGTAAGCTGCCACATTGTCTGATTGATGGTGTCCTTTGCCTTACAGAAGCTTTTCAGTTTCATGAGATCCCATTTGTTAACTGTCTTAGTGCCTGCGCTATGAGTGTTCAGAAAGTTGTCTCCTGTGCCAATGCTTTCAAGGCTGTTCCCCACTTTCTCTTCTGTGTATCTGGTTTTTCATTGAGTTCTTTTTTTTTTTAAGATTTATTTATTTATCATTTATACAGTGTTCTGTCTGCATGTATGCCTACACACCAGAAGATGGCACCAAATCTCATTGCAGATGGTTGTGAGCCAAGTGGTTGCTAGTAATTGAACTCTGGACCTCTGGAAGATCAGCCAGTGCTCTTAACCTCTGAGTCATCTCTCCAGCCCTTATGTTGAATGTGAGCATAAGTTTTGCTCAGGATGAAAAATATGGATCTATTTGCATTCTTCTACATACAGACATCCAGTTTAACTATTTGTTGAATATGCTGTCTTTTTTTCCAGTGTGTATTTCTGATTTCTTTATCAAAAATTAGGTGTTCATGTATGTGTGGATTTATATCTGGGACTTTAATTCTATCCATTGGTCAATTTGTTTTGTCTGTTTTTATGCCAATACCATGTGGTTTTTATTACTATAGCTCTGTAGTACAGCTTGAAATTGGAAATGGTGGGACCTCTAGCAATTCTTTTATTGGTCAGGATTGTTTTAGCTATCCTGGTTTTTTTGTTTTTCCATGTGAAGTTGAGAGTTTTCCTTTAAAGGTCTGTGAGGAATTGTGTTGGAATTTTGATGGGGATTACATTGAATCTGTAGATTGCTATGGTAGGATGGTCATTCTTACTATGTTAATTCTACCAATCCATGACCATGGGAAATCTTTCCATCTTCTAATATCTTCTTCATTTCTTTCTTTGAAGACTTGAAATTTTTGTCATACAAGTCTTCCACTTGCTTTGTTGGAGTTACCCCAAGATATTTTATATTATTTAAGGCTATTGTGAAGGGTGTTGTTTCTCTGCTTTCTTCCTTTGTATATAGTCTGTCATTTGTATATAGGAGGGCTACTGGGTTTTATGAGTTAATTTTCTACCAAGCCACTCTGCTGAAAATGTTTATGAGCTGTAGGAGTTCCCTGGTGGAATTCCCCTGCATTGCTGGGATGAGGCCTACTTGATCATAGTGGATGATCTTTTTTATGTTTTCTTGGATTTGGTTGGCAAGTATTTTATTGAGAATTTTTGCTTCTATGTTCATAAGAAAACTTGATCTGTAATTCTCTTTCTTTGTTGAGTTATTATGTGGATTGGGTATCAGGGTGACTGTGGCCTCACAAATGAATTGGGCAATGTTCCTTGTTTCTATTTTGTGTAATAATTTGAGGAATGTTGGTGTTAACCCTTCTCCGAAAGTCTGGTAGAATTCTGCACTAAAATCATCTGGCCCTGGGTGGTTTTTTTGTTTATTTGGGTTTTTTTGGGGGGAGGGGGACTTTTAATTACTTCTTCTATTTCACTGGGGTTATAGGTCTGTTTAAATTACTTAACTGATCTTGATTTAACTTTGGCAAATGGTATCTATTGAGAAAATTACCCATTTCTTTTAGATTTTCCAATTTGAGGGAATACTGGGTATTTTGTTTTGTTTTGTTTTGTTTTGTTTTGTTTTGTTTTGTTTTGTTTTGTTTTCTTGGATTTTCGAGACAGGGTTTCTTTGTGTAGTTTTGGTACCTGTCCTGGATCTCGCTCTATAGACCAGGCTGGCCTCAAACTCACAGAGATCTGCCTGGTTCTACCTCCAGAGTGCTGGGATTAAAGGCATATGCCACCACCGCCTGGCTGGGAATACTGGTTTTTAAATTATGTCTTTATGATTCTCTGGATTTCCTAGGTGTCTAATGTTATGCCCCCTTTTTTATTTCTACTTTTGATAATTTGGATATTCTTTCTTTGCCTTCTAGTTAGTTTGGATAAGGGTTTGTCTATCTTGTTGATTCTCTCAAAAAACCAATTCTTGGCTTCATCAATTCTTCCTATTGTTCTCTTTGTTTCTATTTTATTGATTTCAGTTTGATTATTTCTTGTTGTCTACTCCTCTATGGTTTGTTTACTTCTTTTTGTTCTATAGCCTTCTGGTATGCTGTTAAGTTGCTAGGATGAGATCTCTCCTTTTTTTTAATGTAGGCACTAGTGCTATGAATTTTCTTTTAGCACCATTTTCATTGTGTCACGTAAGTTTGGGTACGTTGTATTTTTATTTTCATTTACCTCTAAGAAGTCTTTAATTTCTTTCCTAATTTCTATCTTGACTCATTTGTTTTCATTCAGTAGAGAGTTGTTCAGTTTCCTTGAATTTGTGAGCTTTTTGTTGTTTCTGTTCTTGTTGATATCCAGCTTAATGCATGGTGATAGAATGGAATAGTTATTTCCATTTTCTCATATCTGTTGAGATTTGCTTTGTGTCTGAGTATATGAACAATTTTGGAGAAAAGTTCCATGAGATGTAGAGAAAAAGGTGTATTATTTTGTGTTTGGGTGAAATGCTCTATAGATAATCGGTTAGGTGTACTTGGTTTATAAAGTCTGAAAGCAGGTCATCAAGGAAAGGCTCAGTTGTCAGAACTGCAGCCCTACTCTGAAAGATGGGAGTCATGAGGGACCACATGAAGTGCTCCAGCAGATGGAATCATGAGGAGTCACACGAAGTCCTGGGGAGAAGAGCCCCTGACAAGTCAAGTTGTTCCTAGTCTTACAGATGTACTTTCTTCTCGGAGGATGTCAGCAGGAGAGGCGGAAGTGTGCCTTTGGGCTTTGTTCAGAATCCACAAGAGAAGGGGAAAGGATGTGAGTCACCTCCCTCTGGGTCAGGTAGTGTGCAAACTGCTTTGCAATCATGCTCTTAGCAGAAAAGAAACAAGCCATAAATGTGTTTCTTTTTTCTCTTCCTTCCCTTCTTTCTTCCCTCCTTCCTTCCTTTCTAACAATTGCTCTGGGAAGGAAAGGGGACCTTTGAAAAACAAAACTGGAAGACTAAGGATCGATGTCACAGGAGGAGGCTAGGGGAGGTGAGACAGGGTCTTGCTGTGTAGGCCAAGTTGATCCTGAACTTTTAATCCTCCTGCTTCAAGTCTTCCAAATGATGGAATTATAGGCTTCAGCCTACATGCTCTGCTGGAAAGTCATGCTCATCAACGAAGGTCACCCCAAACCACAGGTGTTGGTTAAGCGGCGGCTATGCCGACGGATGGTTACCTTTCTAGAGCTTTATTGGGACAGAATGGAAGAGAGAGAGAGAGGGAGGGAGGGAGGGAGGGAGGGAGGGAGGGAGGGAGGGAGGGAGGGAGGGATCGCGCAGAGGGGTGAGAATATGGAAGGAGAGAGTGTGGAAAGAGAGAGCACAGAGAGGGCACTCCCGCTTTTTAGGCTGGGACGCCATGGCAGGCTGGTGACGTAATTAAGGACATAATCCTTACAACAGGAGCATATTCTGGCATCCTACCATGTTTTGGAGAAATCAACTCTATGGATAATGAACAACAGAATCTTTAGATCAAACCAGGGAAAGATGAACTTTTTCATGGTCATGATAGAAAAAAAGAGTGTTCAGCTGGGCAGCAGTGGTGCACACCTTTAATCCCATTACTTGGGAGACAGAGGCAGGCAGATCTCTGAGTTTGAGGCCAGCCTGGTCTACAGAGCTGGTTCTAGGACAGCCAGGGCCACACAGAGAATCCCTGTCTCAAAACAAAACAAAAAACAAAACAAAAAAGAAAGAAAAGAAAAAAGAAAAAGAAAAAAGGGTGTCTGTCTAAGATTAGCTTAGCGGGCCATCCCCAGAATCATATAAGAGAGAGCCATAGACAGTCAAGAAAGATATCCAGGCAAGTTAAGAGCATTTTTACATGAGATGGGAGGAGTATGGAGTCAGAACATCTGTTAGCACTATGTATTTATGTAGTTAGTGGGAGTCATAATTAATGTCTGTGCACCTACAGCAATCTCATATCCCACCATTCTCATACTGTAACCTGTATATACCTACCATGGAAAATACTCGTCCTCTTTAGCCTAACCTGAATGTACAAAATGATGGCCTTGTCTTGTGGGCTGGTCTGCAGAATTCAGACTTCATTCATATGAAAAGAGCTGCAGAACATCTGAGTTCCAAGACATAAAGCCTTCCTCTACCTTAGCCTACAGGAAGTGCCAGTCTTACCTCTTTGGCACTGAGATGGCCTGGCTCAGGTCCCTGACCAATGCCAAGCAGAATGTCAGTACAAGTCATACAGCACGAAGTGAAAACACGGTCACCCTCTGTTTCTGGATTTGAACTGCAGCTAATGTAAGTGATGAAAAGCCATCGTTTCCACCAGCTGTGTCAGGGTGAGATTAGCACTCCCCATCAGCAGGTCACCCACTTGTTCAGATATCACTGTTCTCAGGCTTAGATCCCCAGACCGGAGCAGTCTCTGGGGACCTCTGTAATTCCTTTGTTTCCACCTTTTACTCATGCACATCACATGTAAATGCAAAACAAAACCTCAGTATCCTTTTCAACCTATTGCCTTATGCTGGCAGATGGGAAAGTCTAAAGTACAAAGCATTAATTATCTTTCTTAGTTTAATGCTTTACATTGGAAAACAGGGACTTTGAATTACAAAGGTTGTTGTTATTGTTGCTGCTTCAATTGCAAAGAGAACAGGTGTGGCTGAACACACCTAAGATCCCAGCACTCAAGGGGTGATGGCAAGAGAATTGTGAGTTTGAGACCATTTTGGGTTACACAGTGAGACCATTTTTAAAATTAAAAACAAAATTAAAAGCAAAGGATTACAGAAACCTTATCATACCATAATGCTTGTACAATGATTTATAAGCCTTATCTTTTCTTGATACAATTTGTCTAAATTTAATAAAGTGATTCTAGGTTCATATTCCTGTTAGCAGTTTAGCTTTCTCCATTTTTTAAAATATGTGAGTATTCTAAAAATGGCCTGTTAGTAGAAATAGTAGATGTGTAGTCAGACCAACAATTGAGGAGGTGCCTAGTCCTGCACAAAAAAGACAGTTTTATGACCCAAGGGGGTCATGCCTGGCAACAAGAGACCTCAAAATGAAGACCACTGGGGGAAAGGTGATGCAGAACAAGTAGGTTTAGGACTGGCTGGTTTGCAGCCGCTTACTCAGCTGGGGGATAGAGGATGCAAAGTTCTCCAAGCTTTCTAGTACCCAGCCGTGGGATAGTTACGGCAAAGACAGCGGTGTGGGGAATGGAATCCTGTCAGAAGATAGGGAGCTCAGGGGGTGGGGATTGGGGGGCTTTGGTCTTGTAGAACTCAACTTGAAAACTCACACTGTGAGGAGTATTCCTCCCAAGTGTGAACAGAAGTCCTGGGAAGAAGCTGTGACTACAAAGGCTGGTTGATGGGTCAGAGCTTCAGTGATGTGGTGAGATTGGAATGTCGAAAGTCCAGGGACAAATTCTTTTGGGCCATCTTCAACCTCCTTAATAGCCATTTACTGGCCTTTTTTGTACCTGACCTGACAACTTTGTGACCATTAGGTAAATCCTTCGGAATGCGTAGACAGACCCTAGTTCCCACCAACCAAAAGGCTGGAACTGCTATCAGTTATCAGCCTGCAGCTGAGACCTGCTTTTCCAGAACCTGCCTACTTGTTGTTTCCACCAATGAATTTGAAAGTGTCTTGATCTACAACTTCCTTTGTTCTGTTACTGTAAAACTGCACAGAAATGTGACCATGTTTGAACATGACATTTGGGTGACCTGAATCTGTGTTCCTGGGCCATGGTCACTCATATTTGGCTCCAGAATAAATTATCTCTGTTGATGTTTTGAGGTAAGAGCTGTTTTGCTTTTTTACTGACACAAGGAAGAACAGAGTAATGATGGAGGCAGGAATCCTAGACTGTGAGGCAGACAGACCAATGCGGCAAGTCCCGCAGAGACAGGAAGAGCAGATGTTACACTGAAAATGGGATTCGTAAATTAACCTAATTTTTAAGCTAGATTTAGTGTTATTTTTTTAATCTAATGTGAAATTTTCTTTTATATTTAAAGACTCCCTGGGCTCACTGGCCAGCCAGTCTAACCTACTTGGAAAGTTCTAGGTTAGTGAGAGGCCCTGTCTCAGAGAAAGATGGATGTTACATGAGGAGTGACATCTGAAGTTGTCTGCTCTCTTCACATGCACACGCATGCACACACGCATGCATGCATGCATGCACTCACATGCACACACACTCACATGCACACACATACTCACATGCACACACACACTCACATGCACACACACTCACATGCACACACATACTCACATGCACACACACACTCACATGCACACACATACTCACATAAACACACACACTCACATACACACACATACTCACATGTACACAAATGTAACATGAATCTTAAAGGTACTTATTAATAAAAACAAACCTGATGCCAGGTATTGGGATGAATGCTGGAAGATCAGAGAAGCAGAACAAGCCACAGCTGACCTCACCTCGCCAATTCCTCAGCTGATCCTGTTTCCTCAGACTGGCAACCTCTGAGTCCTCATCCAGAATAAATCTCAGTTGAACTGCTGCTCAAAAGCCTAAAAGCTTAACCAGCTCTAGTTTCTGGTCCTCATGCCTTAAATACCTTTCTGCTTCCTGTCATCACTTCCTGGGATTAAAGGCCTGTGTCACCATGCCTGGCTGTTTCCAGTGTGGCTTTGAACTCACAGAGATCCAGATGGATCTCTGCCTCCTGAATGCTAGGATTAAAGGTGTGTGTGCCACCATTTTCTGGCCTCTATATCTAGTGACTGTTCTGTTCTCTGACCCCAGATAAGTTTATTAGGGTGCACAATATTTTGGGGAACACAATATGACCACACACACATGCACACACACACACCCTAGCATCGTTGAGGTTTTTACTTGTGCAAATGTTCTTCATTTCCTTTCCTCTTCTATGTCTTCTCTGGTTTTAATTGAATAATTCTGTGGTCAGGTTTCATTTCTGTTCTCTGGTCTGTTGCTCCTATTTCTTTCAAAAACATTTTAAAAGTCAGGTGTGGTGGCACATGCCTTTGTCTCAACATTCAATGTCAGCCTGATCTACATAGGGAGACTTCCTCAAAAGAAAGAAGAAAGGAAGGCGAGAGGGAGTGAAGGAAGAGAAAGGCACTTCTACGACTGCCTGGGTTAAAATGTACTTTTGTAACCAATCTAAGTCCATGTTCCGGTGACATCACACTGCTTCGTGTTCCCAGCTCCTCCCTCCCTCCTACCCCTTGAATTGCCTGTATTTGTTTTATTTACCCATGTAGTATAAACATCCCACAACTGTCTTAGGTCCGTTGATCCATTTATCCTTCATTTTCTTCTCTTTGGATGCTCTTCTTGTTTTTCATGTATCTGCATTTCTAAACTACTCTATATGTGACAGACTTTCTTTTCCAGGCTGACCTTGAATGCTCACAGCACAGGCCTGTGTATCGGAGCCTGCTGTGGGCATACACCTGTAATCCCAGTCCCAGAGTAGAGTGTGGGGCTGAGCCAGGAATTTAAAGGCAGTCTCAACTATAGAGGGAGTCTTAATTCAGCCTTGGCTAAGCAAGGTCTTGTCTTAAACTGATTATAAAAGAATTAAAACAAGAGAAAGACCCTCTCATAATTACAGAGCATTACATCACTCTTACCAATTGTGTACTTAAAACCATAGGAGGAAGTTAGTGTCAAACCTAAGGTTAAAAAGTTTAATCAAGATATGATCAAAATGCATTGTATACATGTATGTAAAATTTCAAATAATAATTAAAAATATATTTGAAAAGAAAAAGAAACACAAAGGAGCTGGGGGAAGGGCTCAGTGGGCAGAGCATTGGCTGCCCAAGCATGAGGACCTTAGCCCAGATCACTGGCACCTAGGTAAAAAGTCAGTACTGGGCCTGACTGCATACCTGCCACCCCAATGCTGAGGGGCAGCGGTGGGATGGGGGAGGGGTGGGTCAGCCAGTCTAGCCAATCAATGAACTCCAGGTTCAGTCTCAACAGATAAGGCACAGGTGGGAAAGGAAGGCATTTCACCAACTTCTGATGCACACATGCAAACGGGCATGCACACCACATAGAAAGGAAGGAAGGGAGGGAGGGGGAAGGAGGCAGAACAGGAACAGAGTTCCAAATGTGGAGTTACATTTGGGTTGTAGCAGGGTTGGAGGGCTTTTGAGCTAGACTTCTCCCTGGTAATCAACAACCAATGAAAACAGGACCTGTACCTGTAGGACACTAATTACTGAGCAGAGGGATGAATCTCTGGCCCTAGGAGGACAGTTTGAACTACCAAGAAGGTCATTGATTATATTAGTTAATTCTCTAAACCTACTTCTAGGAACCCTAAACCTTATCATTCAGTAAATGGTTTTCTGGAAGAGAACAGACACGTCATTACCCCTCTTGGAAGGGTCATATGAAACTGGCCTGCTAATAACTTAGACAGGAAAATGTCCTTCAAGAAAAAATGTTTGTTCTAGAGACTTTAGAATTATTCTAAAGCCCCATATATTTAAAAATAAAAATCAGTTAGCATCTATTATTTACTATCAATAGAACTATCTAGAAAAATGTATGTAGACACACTGGTCTTTTGGTTGCCTCACCACTTAAAAGTGTTCTACCTTACTCTGCAATCAACTCAGTCTGTCTTCTACACCACACTCATGTCTCATCCGAATTCTTTCCACAGAGATCACAAGGGCTGGAGAGTCCAGAGCAAAGTCCTGGAGACAGAGCCTTTCTTTAATACCAAGTCCTCGACCTTTCTAGGCACTTGAGGAATAGTTGTTATAGAAAGATACAGCTAAAGATATGGGTACATAAAATCTCAACTTGAGCTGGGCCTTGTGGCTTATGCCTGTAACTTCCTCCAGCACTCAGGAGGTAGAGGTAAAAAGACTGCCATGACTTCAAGGCCACCCTTGAACAAAGTGAATTCTAGGCCGTGTCTTAAAAAAAATGAAACACCTTTAATCCCAGCACTCGGGAGGCAGAGGCAGACGGATCTTTGTGAGTTCGAGGCCAGCCTGGGCTACCAAGTGAGTTCCAGGAAAGGCGCAAAGCTACACAGAGAAACCCTGTCTCAAAAAAAAACCAAAAAAAAAAAAAAAAAAAAAAAAAAAAAAAAAAAAAAAAATGAAACAACAACAATAAAAACATATAAATAATAAAATCAAAGTGCTGCAGTTACCATTATCAATACACACTTTGTCAGTATGAATCTGTTTTCATTCACTGGTATTCACAGTCCATCACCAGCAATATTCCCAACAACTTACATCTTCCATCATTGCATGACCTGGCCAACCTTCATTCTGGATCCGCTGAAGAGTTTGCTTTTTCTGTGTTTAAATTTTGATCACACCAGGCAGTGAGAGAAAAATAGAAAATGGCTCAGATTGGTGCCGCAAACAACTCAAAGGTTTACTACCCCACAAGCCTTGTGTTTCCTAGTCAGTTGTCTCTTGTTCTCCCCTAAATGTTTTCAAACTTTCTCCCTTCTCTGCATATGATACTTTCTATTATTTACAAGGACTCTGGGAAGCATCCTTGAGAAACCCACTGACCTCTGGTGACTCCGTAAGGGAAATGGCTTGTCAGTGATACTTGGCCTTGGCTTTCTTGTTGCAACAGAATAGACTTCAGGTGTCCTTCTTCTTTCCAGCCAGTCTGAATCCCCCTCCCTCTTCGGCCTCACCTGTAACTTGAGCCCTCTTTCTTCTATGTGTTCCACTCTTGTCTTTCATTTCTTTTGCTTTATTGAGACAGGGTTTCTCTGTGTAGTTTTGGTGCCTGTCCTGGATCTTGTTCTGTAGACCAGGCTGGCCTCGAACTCAGAGAGATTCGCCTGGCTCTGTCTCCGGAGTGTTGGGATTAAAGGCATGCACCACCACGACCTGGCCACTCCTGTCTTTCTTTCTCACATCTCAGTCTATCTTTTCTGATCTACCACATCACCATCCTCTTTGAAGCCATTTTGTACAACTGCTTTGCAAACATTGATTATGAGTCTCATGTATTTCTCTTAACATAATGATCTCCAATCTATCCATTTTCTTGCAAATGCCAGTTTCCTTTTTTATACGTACAGTTGAATAAAACTCTGGATGTGTACTACAATTCTTTTGGTGATGGACCTTGTTCCATATCTTTGTCATTGTGAGTTGTGCAGTGCTAAATATGGATGTATAAGTATCTCCATGGGTGCTGACAAAATCTTTTGGGTCTATTCCTACTGCTGGTGTAGCTAAATCATATGGTAGTCACACTTTCAGTTTTTGATGAGTCCCATATTGATTTTCACAGTGGCTACATCTATTTATGTTCCTCTTCTCACATCACTGCTACAATTTTTTGTCATTTGTTTTCTTTATGACAGCCATTCTGCTCTCAAAGCACTATTCATTTTCATTTCCCTGAAGAATAAGGCTACTCAAACATTTCAGACATTTATTGGACTTTTGTATTTCTTATATTCGATTCATTAACTCATTTATTGATTGGGTGGGAGGGTGGAGTTTAACCACTGGAGCCTCTGAAGGATCTAGATCTTAATGCCTGACCTGATGCACAGTGGGCAAGGCTTCCCTCCAGCCCTGCAGGCTGCTCACTCTGCAGACTGATCTTCTGTCTGGGGCAGACAGTCCCATTTACCAGCTCTTGAGATGACTTCATGCTGCTGGAAGCCTTTCCACAAAGTCTTGGCCTGAGCCTGAACCTTGAAGTGCTTTCTTCTAGCAGTTTCAGAGTTTCAGGTCTCACATGAAGGTCTTTGATCCATTCTGAGTAAATTTTTGTACAGAAATAAGGTTCTACTTTTGGCCTTTTATATGTTGAAATCCAGTTCTCCTGGCACCATCCCTTGAAGAGGCTTTCATTTACAAAGTATGCCTTGGACACCTCTGTGCTAGGTGGTTTATTTCTGGTTCTCCGATCCTGTATTTTAAATTCTAATTCTAGTCTATTCATCTGAGTGTGTTTCTGTATAAATTTTATCATTTTTTTCTGCTTCTGTAAAGGATGTCATTTGAATTTTGAGGGAGGTTGTATTGAATCTGAAGCTCACTTTGGTTAATAAAATAGTTTCATGGTATTAATTGTGCCAATCTAAAGCATGGGAGAATTTTCCATCTTTTAGTATTTTCTTCAATTTTTGCTTCAATGTCTTAACTTTTCATTATAGAGGTCTTTCACCTTTTGATGAGGCTTGTGCCTGTTTTCATTTTTTTTAAACTATTTCAAGTGGGGTTTCCCCTCCCCTGCCCCGATTTCTTTCTCAGACAGTTCATTACTGGCATATAGAAATGCTACTGCGTTTTAGATGCCCATTTTGTGTCCTATCACTTTGCTGAGTCTTTGTCAGATCTAAGAACTCTCTGGTAGATTCTTTAGGGTCTCTTGAGTGTCATGTCATCTGCAAATAGGGACAGTTTAACTTCCTTTCCTATCTGTGTCCCTCTTATTTTTGTCTCTTATTCTAGCCAAGACCTCAAGCACTATACTGAATAAAAGCTGAGAAAGTAGACATCCTCATCTTATTCCTGACTTCACAGAAGATGCTTTAAGTTTTTGCTGTTTAGTATAATGCTGGCTATAGGCTTGGTGTATACGGCCTTTATTATGTCGAGGTGTGTTCCTTCTATTCTTAGCTTCCTTGGAAACTTTACCATGAGGGATGCTGAACTTATCAAGTTCCTTTTCTCCACTGATTGAGTTGGTTGTACAATATGATTTATGTCTTTTAGTCTATTTTGTATATCATTTATCAATTTGCATATGTTGAACCATCCTTGCATCATTCTATAATGAAACCAACATGGCCATGATGTATGGACTTCAATTCAGTTTGCAGGACTTTTTGTATCTATATTCAAAAAAAAAGAAGTTGGCCTACAGATTTGTTTCTTTGTTGTTGATATCAGGGTAATGCTAGCTTTGTGGATCGAGTCTTGTAGTGTTCCTTCCCTTTCTGTTTTGTGGTTCAGTTTGAAATTCAGGAATGAATTTATCCAGTCCTGGACTTTTCTTTAAGAGCCTATTACTGCTTAAGTCTCATTGCTTGTTAGAGATATATTCAAATTGGTTATAGCCTCTTGATTTAAGTTTGGTAGGTCATACATGTCTAGGCATTCATTTCTTCTATATTTTGCAGGATTTGGGACTGAGTTTTCAAAGTATTACCTAATGATCATCTAGATTTCACTGGACTCTGCTTTAGTAGCTGTTTCCATCTCTTGTATTATTAACTTGGGTTTCTCCTTTCTTTCTGTTGGTTTGATTGGCTAGCAGGGCTTACCAGACTTGTACCAGTCTTATTTATTCAAAGACATGGTGTTTTGGTTGATTTTCTTTTAGTCTCTGTGTTTAATTTTCACCCCTACCTCTCTTTATTACTTGTTGCTGCCTCCTGATTTGAAGTTTGGGTTTGGCATGCTTTTGTTTGTTTTTATGGTGCTGGGAATTGAACTTAGGGTCCATACATATTAAGCAAGCATGCCATAACTGAGTTATTTCTACTCTTGTTCTTATTTTCCTAGGACCTTGAAGTACATCATTATATTATTTATTTGAAACCTCTGACTTTTTAATAGGATCATTCTTACCTACAAATTTCCTCTTAGTAGCCTTACCTACGTCCCAGAAGTTATAGTAAATTGAGATTTTGTTTTCATTTGATTCTGATCATTTTAAATTTTACTGCCTGGTTTCTTCAACAATTTGGTGGCCATTCATAGTGGGTTATGCAGTCTTAAAGTATTTGTGTGGCTCCTGTGGCCTCTCCAGTCCCCTTACATGTCTTTTTATTGCATCAAGAAGCCATATGAAAGCTGGGCAGTGGTGGTACATGCCTTCAATCCCAGCAATCGGGAGGCAGAGTTTGAGGCCAACCTGATCTACAGAGTGAGTTCCAGGATAGCCAAGTCTACAGAGAAACCCTGTCTGGAAAAAACAGAAACAAAAAACAAACAAACCATATGGAGTGATTTATCTAGCCCCCACAGGGTTGTGTGATACACACTGTAATGTTTGCTCAATAACCAACTCCAATGCATCTCTCAGAATTCATTTCCATGGTTAAGCAACATATGATTACAAATATTTGGGGCTGACAGTGCATCGTGTTGGCATCAAATCTAAAAGGGGGAAAAGCAAACAAAAAACAATGGGGCTATTCTGACTTTTATGTGAGTTTGAGATAGTTTCAAACTAAAAGCACTGAAAAATAGTCAAGGAACATGTGCTTCTGAACATATTCTGGTACAGTGGTAATAACTGAATGGATTATGAAAAACAGCAGTCATAGTTTTTACAACACTAGCTTATATCGCTTTTCTCAATTTTAAGAGATAAAATACTCATTGATCCTGTGGTCATTCCTTTTGTTCTATTTAAAGTAAAACTTAACAATATTTATCTTTGAAAAAGATTTAAAATACAAGTTTTGAGGCTTTTTGAAAATGAAAATACTGAGACCTGGACATTAACAATGTGTTAAACCTCAAGGGAACACAAGTTGAAAGACAGATGCTTTTAAAAACCAAAAAGTTGGGGCTGGAGAGATGGCTCAGCAGTGAAGAGCACTGGCTGCTCTTCCAGAGGACCTGGGTTCAAGCACCCATATGGCAGCTCACAACTGTCTGTAACTCCAGTTCCAGAGGATCTGGCAGCCTCACATAGATACACATGTAGGCAAAATACCAATGCACATAAAGTAAAAATAAATCATAAAAATGCTCTTGCACTTAAAAAAAAAAAAAAAAAAAAAGCCTGACAAGCCATTTCTAGAATTATAATCTCAGTAGGCTTTTCTTTCTTTCTTTTTTTTTTCCTTCAAAAATTGCAGTTTTAAACTAGCCATGCCTAAAATCCCAGCATTCGGGAATCTGAGGCAGAATAGTGAGTTCCAGGCCAGACTGGCTTATATAGTGTGAGTCTGCCAAAAATAACTTTTTATGGTTTTGCTAGAAACATACCTCTGCTAAATGACGTATTAAATTCTTTTTGTTGGGCTTTAAATGGGCAAAGTTCTTACATTGTGGCTCAAATACTGTGAAGAGGCAGAGATCAACACACACACACACACACACACACACACACACACACACACACACGGAAACAGATGTTTGGAAATTGTTTCAGAGTATCTCCTTCCCCTTCTGTGTTCTCCCCTGCTTCTATGACTTGGATGTGTGGTGAAGTCATTTCAGTTTCTACTAAGATTTCTGAATGTCTTTTCAAGGACATACACAGTTCATACATTCAAAAGTTCTAACAAATTTATTTTTGTTAACTAACTACTTAGCTGGAAAAGCAGTCACATCTAACCCTGGCTGGGTTCTAATTGGGAAGAAAGTTTACCTCCTTGCATTTGGAGTGTGGGCCAAGGAGCAACCCAGGGAGGCTCAATACTTGTGCCTAGACTATGTGAGACGCTGGGATCAGTTCTCGGTACCACAAAGAGCTATGCTACAGGCCCCAGCCTCAGCAAAGCATCCTGCAACACTGTATGGCCCCTGGGAAAAGGCAGCTGAAGCCTTCCGTGAGGACCTCAGCTTCTGACTGCAGGTGTGTTCTTGTGAGGTTCCCGAAGGCAAACCTCACACAGAGTAAGGGCATGTGGGAGAACAGAAACAGGAAAGATCCCAGCCATATCCATAAAAACTCAATTTTTGTTGTTTCTCATGTCCTGGAACCCGCTCTGTAGACCAGAGTGCCTCACACTCACAGAAATCCATGCCTGCCTCTGCCTCCCCAATGCTGGAATTAAAGGTGTGTGCTACCACGCCTAGCAAAACTTAATTCTTTTTTTTTTTTAAACGGGGTTTCTATGTGTAGTTTTGGTGCCTGTCCTGGATCTCACTCTGTAGACCAGGCTGGCCTGGAACTCACAGAGATCCACCTGGCTCTGCTGCCCGAGTGCTGAGATTAAAAGCGTGCGTCACCACTACCCGACAAAACTCAATTCCTTTAAAAAAAGATTTATTTTTATTATTTATTTATTATTTTATGTGTGTAAGTGTTTTTGCCTCTGTGTGCATGTGTATGAATGTATGCATGTATGTGCACTTGGTGTGCCTGGAGCCAAAGGAAGCCAGAAGGAGATGGATTCCCTGAAACTGGAGTTACCAATGGGTTGCAAGCCCTCATGGATGCTAGAAATCAAACCCAGGCTCTCTCCAAAGCACACAGTCCTCTTACCCACCAAGCATTCAGCCCCAAAACATAATCCTTAAGTATGAATATAATTAGTCAAGTATGTTTGTTAAATCCAAACACTATGACATTCTATATAGAGGACTTGAGCATCTGTAGATGTTGGTACCTGCTGAGTTCCAGAACCAACCCCCCATTGGTACCAGGGGACAAATGTAATTAAGACAGAATGGACAGCCCAGGTGGTGGTGGCACACACCTTTAATCCCAGCACTCGGGAGGCAGAGCCAAGAGGATCTCTGTAAGTTCGAGGCCAGCCTGGTCTACAGAGTGAGATCCAGGACAGGCACCAAAGCTACACAGGGAAACTGTCTCAAAAAAAAGAAAGAAAGAAAGAAAGAAAGAAAAAGAAAGGAAGGAAGGAAGGAAGGAAGGAAGGAAGGAAGGAAGGAAGGAAGGAAGGAAGGAAGGAAGGAAGGAAGGAAGGAAGAAAAAAAATGAACAAAGATGTCACATAAGTCTAGAGCTGGAGCTCCTAATGACTGTGACCCACCGATATGGGTGCTGGGAACCAACCCAGGTCCTCTCAAGAGCAGCAAGTGCTCTTTAGCACTTTAGTGATGAACAATTTCCCCAGCCCCAACAGTCCCGACTGTAAACAGAACCCTTCCTCAATGTTCTGTTGTAGATAGTAGTATATGAAAGATTAGCTTGTTCTTTACTATTTCTTATTTCCCCTTATGTTTAAACTAACAGTAAGAGACACTTTCATGTTTTCACAAAAATTTTACAGCTCATGGATCAATCATAATTTCCTCCAAATCATTTTGATGTTCTAAGTTTACATGGTCATTTTCTTTAGTTTAATGGGTTAATAATGTAACTGTAAGGTATACAACTTCCAAATACTGGGTGAAAAAATAATTGAAAAGATGCATAAATATATTTAATGATTTTCCAGATATAACGAGAAAAGCAGAGGAAACAAGAACAAAACAAGAACAAAAATAGACATATAGGACCACATTAAAGTTGAATTTCAGGGAAATGACAATCAACAGAGTCCCTTCATAAACAAAAACTAAGTCAGTAACCTAGGCCTGGAGTTACTAATTTTATAGTTTATGATCTATAATCCCCAGTACTCCGAAGGCTGAGGCAGAAAGAGCAATAGTAGTTCAAGGCCAGCCTTGGCCATCTAGCAAGTTGAGACCAGTTTTTGGGCTACACAAGACACTGGCTTATTAAACAGAAACAAACAAGGGAAAACAAAACAAGTTAACAGAAAACGAAATGAAAGAACCTACAGAGTGGGAGAAAATATTTGCAATGATATAGCTGGTAAGGAGTTAATATACACAAAGAACTCATAATTAAGTAGCAAAACTCAGAACATTACAACCACCACCAAAAAATGAGCCTGCGGCTGGGAAGATTGCTCAGTGGTTAAAAGCACTGTCTGTGAAAGCCTGAGGACCTGAGTTTAATACCCAAAACCTACATAAAAAGTCAGATACCATGGAGCACATCTGTAATCCTAGTACTCCTATGGTGAGATGAGAAATGAAGAGAGAATTGCTTGGAAGCTCCAAGTCACCTAGTCTGGAGTATGCAGTATAGCCCCAGAAACAAGGGACCCCAACTCACCCAAGGAGAAGGTGAGGACTCCTGAAACTTGCCTTCTGACCCCTGCCATGTACGGTGCATACAACACACTTTTTTTTTTTTTAATGGGCAAAAGCTGAGTGTGATGTCCCATAGCTGCAACTTCACCATTGAGGAGGCAGAGGCAGAACCATAAGAGTGAGGACAGCCCACAAGATGCTTGGTGCCAGCTTTGAGCCAAGAACCTATTGCTAGACAGGTCATAGGCCCTAGGGGAGAATCGGCTACTATTTTTCTGCTAGATGGGCACAATATTAAACTACTCCTAATGACTTGTCATTATATTCATACATCAATGCATTTCTCAGTTCTCACCTGAGAAGCTATTTGCAAAAGATGGTAATTAACAGAGACCCATGACTGTCCAAGGTACAGAGACCAAGAGACTGAAATGTTCAGCCCTAAAAGGAACATATATACCACACACACCCCATAAGGCTCATAGATCATTGAGAAAGTAGGGGCTGAAGGAATAGAAGAGCAAGATCCAGAGAAGGTGGATAACTACAAGGAAACAGTGTCTTCTGGACACAGCAGGGCAGCTGCATGTATGAATTTACAGCAGTTGCAAAAGCATGCACAAGACCTGTACAAGCCCAAGCCAGGGTGAATCCCATCATGGAGATTGGAGTTGGGCACAAAAATCCCACTTCCAGCCATGGGTATGGACAAATGATGGCTGCTGGGAGAGGGAGAGACATTTTCTGTAAGAGTGCAAGCCCACAGCCAGGCGGTGGTGGTGCACACCTGTAATCCCAGCACTCAGGAGGCAGAGGCAGGTGGATCTTTGTGAGTTCGAGTCCAGCCTGGTCTACAGAGCGAGATCCAGGAAAGGTGCAAAGCTACAGAGAACCCCTGTCTCAGAAAAAAACAAAAAAAGAGTGCAGACCCTGGTGAGTTCACTCCACACTCTAATGGAAGAGCACATATGCAAGAATATTTGGGCAGCACAATTTGGTCTTGACAGGTTTAAATTAAAAAGGGCACAAAGTTGGATGGGTGGGGAAGGAACAGTGGATCTGGGAAGAATTTTGGGAGAGAGGTGACACCAAAACACATTGTACAAAACTCAAAGGAAAAACAAGTGAAGTTACTTTAGCTAACAGCTAATCTAGGCAAACTTGTACTATAGTAAGGCCCCATCACAAACAAATCAAAAAGGATGGAAATAGGATATGTAGAAAAAGAATCTGAACAGACCTTTCTCCAAAGAAGACAGATTAGACAACAAAGATGTGAAAAAATACCTAACTTCACTAATTACCAAAGGAATACAAATCAAATCATAGTAGGAGGTATAACCTGACATTCATTGGAATGCCAGGTCTAAAAACCAACAGCTGGGTGGTGGTGGTGGTAGTGGTGGTGGTGGTGGTGGTGGTGGTGATGCACAACTTTAATCCCAGCACTCAGGAGGCAGATCTGCGTTCGAGGTCAGCCTGGTCTACAGTTTGAGTACTAGGATAGACAGCCAGGGCTATACAGGAAAAACCAAAAAACAAACAAAAATAGCAAGTACAGGTGAGGATACAGAAAAGTTGGAATCCCTTGTGAGAATGTAAAATGCTACAATAGCTATGGAAAACAGCATTGGATTTCTCAAAAAAAATAGAATCATACTTTCTAGCAATCTCATTTCTCATTGGACATACACCTTGAAGAATGGAAAGCTGAATCTCAACAATGTGTTTGTACATGCATACTCACAATCAGACAAACAGAAAGACTATCATGCATATATATAATGTAGTTTTCCAGTCAGGTATGATGGCACAAGCTTGTAATTCTAGAATTCCTGAGGCTGAGGCAGGACTGCCATGAGTTTGAGGCCAGGCAGGATTAAACAGTAAAACTCTCCTTTAAACACTGAAAAGAAAGAAAAATTCCTGTCACGGTTCATGCCATGGATGGATCTCGATGCCATTACGTTAAATGAACAGGATAGTATGATTCTGATCATATGAGGTATCTTAAAATAACCAAACTCACCGAAATAGGAAATGAAATGGTAGGTGCCAAGGGCTAGGGGCTAGGGAAGAGGATTAGTGTTTAAAGGCTCAGAATTTCAGTTTTAAAAAGGGAAAAGTTCTGGTGATGTTACAGTATTAATACAATTACTACTGAAATTCTTAAAATAATTTTTCTCTATAATTTTATTGAGATAGTCATACAAATATACAATGAAATATAATCAGATGTAATCTCCATTCTCCAACTCCCTCATTTCTCCCCCAGCTTCATCTTTTTGTTTTCGATAAAGCCACGAAGCATGGGTACAGGGCCATCCATTAGAACAACGGAAACCTTCCAGAGGAACTCTCAATTAAGAGTGATTCTCCTTCCCTCAGCAGCTATCAAC
The DNA here is from genome assembly GCF_049852395.1 of Peromyscus maniculatus bairdii. NCBI lineage: Eukaryota > Metazoa > Chordata > Mammalia > Rodentia > Cricetidae > Peromyscus > Peromyscus maniculatus. The sequence goes on along the minus strand of NC_134853.1, from coordinate 37,532,206 downwards.
TGCCAATATCTCCTCAGTTCAGGATGGGGCCTGGACAGTACCTCCCCCTTCTACGCCCCAATTTTGGCTAGCGTGATCTTGGTAACAGCTTATCTTACTGGCCAAAGGAATGGCCCAGTGGTTGGGAGGACTTGTTTCTTTCCAAGGACTGGGGTTCAACTGCCAACACTTTCTTAGAAACTTACAACTATTTCTAACTCCAATTCAAGGGATTCACCAACACTCTCTTCTGGCCTCTTTGAGTACCAGGCACACATGTGGTGCACTGACATACATTCAGGAAAAACTCTCCTAACCATAAAATTAAGTTATCCTTTAGCATACATATATGTATGTACATATGCTAAAATATTACAACTGGAATTGGATTTGAAATATTCTGAGGGGAGTGCGCAGTCATACATGAAATACAAGCAACACCATTGGCAATCCTTAAAGCTAAGCTGTAACTTACCATTGAGTGTGTTTGAAGCTTTCAATTATAAGAGTATTTTTAAAAATCAAGATAATGAAATTGAAAAATAAATCAACAGAAATGCTGGCAAGACAGTTGAGAAAATTTCTCTGAATGTAAAATCAAAAGAACTAAAAGGACACACAGAAGAAGCAGGCCCTCCAGAAGGCCACATAGCTAACAGGAGTCCCAGAAGAGAGATGTGGGAGATGACAGAACTCCAACAGACCTTGTGTACATCAGAATGCCTTTGCACTCTCATGATGGTGGGAACATAAATGCAGTCATTTAAAGGCAACATTTTCATTATTTTACTGAAAATGAAAATTCCCATAATCTATGACTGAAACCTTTCTTAAAAATCTCTGAAAATTTTTCTCTTAAAATATCCCAGAGCCGGGCGGTGGTGGCGCACGCCTTTAATCCCAGCACTCGGGAGGCAGAGCCAGGCGGATCTCTGTGAGTTCGAGGCCAGCCTGGACTACCAAGTGAGTTCCAGGAAAGGCGCAAAGCTACACAGAGAAACCCTGTCTCGAAAAACAAAAAAACAAAAACAAAAAAAACAAAAACAAACAAAAAAAAAATATCCCAGAAAAATGTTCATACATGAGCATTTAGTATATGCTTATGTTTTAAATGGCTATTTAAACTTTTTTTGCATTTACTTATTATTTGTGTATAGGTCAGGGAGTAACCTGTGGGAGTTCATTTTCATCCTGAAGATCCTGGGATTGAACTCAGGCTGTCATAACTGGCAACTAGTTGGCTTTACCGAGTTACCTTGCCAGTCCTAGAAGAAATTCTATCAGTTGAGTGCACACATTCACAGTGCATTCAAAATTCAGAAATTTGACTTCTAGTAGTACTTTCTTATAAATCCAGGTGGGAAGACACTATTACAAACATTTAATTGAAATTGTGCTTTTAATAGCAAACTCCTTGAAAATATCTAAAAGACTTAAGAGGAATGAGGCTAAAAAAAGGTATTCATGCAACCTATTATTTATAGGAAAGAATGTGTTTATCTACATATGCAGAGAAATAAGCTGCAGATACACACAAATATGAAATATTCAGCCAGAGGAAAAAATTAAGAAATCCAATTTATAGTCATATAGATAAAACTAGAGGACAAAATATTAAATAAATGAGGCACAGAAAAATACTGCATGTTCTCATGTACGGATGCTAGAGTTAATTCATTCGTGTAAGTAGAAACAATAGGTCACCAGAGGCTAAGGGAAAGAATGGAAAAATATTGGATAAGCTGTCCAAAATAGTGACACTGGAGTAAGCTAGTCTTTAACAGCACACTAGGGTGACTTTCAGAATAACTTCTATTTTACAAAGTATGAGTGATTCACGGCATAAAGAAATGGTGCTTCTAAGTAGATGCCATTTCAAACTACCCTGATTTCATCGTACATGCTTTCTACTCATATGGAATCACACTACGTTTACGTACTATGTTATTATAAATTAAGTCTAAAGCCTATCACGAAAGGCCTTGAGTTTTGATTCCCAAAAACAAAATGAGAATCTCTATAGTGATGAAAAAAATTACATAATTTACAATTTTAGTAACACTATTTGGGGGGGGGGGGTGTTTTTAAGTTAATGAAAAATAGTAACTACAAAATGTGAAGTGAAAATAACTTCCTTGTAAAACAAAATGAACAGCAATTTAACTTGATATGCTCCGAAAGTAAAACATGCTATTCCTAGGATGAAAATAAAGGTTCATTTCACTTAATTTCAAAAGATAAAACTTCACTTGTGCCATTTTCTCCAGTTAGACCTGCCCCACCCCTCTCCCCGCCCCCCAGGATGATCCAGTTAGAAACCTCATAACTGGGATCTGAAATATAGTTCTCAAAGAATCCTTTCAAGTAACTAATACCACTGGCTGCCTTGTTCTCTGGAAATCCATGCCCATAGCGAAGTGTCTCAGAATTTAAGTACCCATATAAGCATTTGAAGCAGATATTGTTAGTCACAAAAGAATTTAGTTTTAAGGCAATCTTCTAACTTGATCCAGCCTTCCAATCCAAGAATCTAAATTTGGAATTTGACTCTGCAGCCAAACTTTCCACTCAACATCCTCTTGCCTGTTTTACTTTACATCCACAAACCATACACATAAGGCCCCAGGGATGTCAGGTGCAGAAATCTGATACAATGAAGTGGCTTCAACTCCTTAGAAATTGCTAGGTCACATTTCTAAAAGGCAGTGTTCTGAATCAGGGAAAGTCAATTTTACCTTTAACTCATTCATACAAGATTCACATAACCATGATTCATGGCCATTAACTAGTTAGCCTGTTAGCCTTCCTTCTTAGATTCTCAAGGCTTTAAAAGTGATTTTTTATCTTAGGAAGTATTTTGAAAACTTGAAAGAATTATATTTAAAACTTTCCAAATTTTGTTTTTGGACTGGGTCTTACTATGCAGCCCTGGCTGAAACTTAATATAGACTAGATTGGCTTCACTTTAGAGACCCACCTGCTTCTGCTAGGATTAAATGTTTGGATTGCCACCCAGCTTGTGCATTTAGTTTGTAAAGCATTAGTTTTGATCCATGCTCTTTACATACTAAATGAAAACAGGCCCAGCTTACAAAAAAACAAAAAACAAAAAACAAAAAAACAAAAAAAAAACAGTGGCACACATCTTTAATCCCAGCACTTAAGAGGCAGAGCCAGGTGGATCTCTTATGAGTGGGAGGCCAGCCTGGTCTACAGAGAGATCCAGGACAGGCACCAAAACTACAGAGAAACCTATTAAAAAAACAAACAAAAAAAACCAAAAACCAAAAACCCACCACCAACTAAGCCCAACCTCAACACTAGTAAACTAGTAGAACACTGCTAAAAGTTCAGTACTCAAAACCAGCTTCTGGATCTCTCTAGTCCTTACATAGCATGTTAACTTCCCTATCGTATTAAGACCTGCTGTGAAATCTATCTAGGTTAACATTGTGAGTTCTAGGATGTTTTTTCAGTTAATCACATGACCAAGGGATTCAAGTTTTACATGGGATTAGGTGGTTCAGTAGGTCAAAAAATGGTATATGCAGGCTTGAGTTCAAGGCACAAAAACCAAAAGTTGGGACTAAGAGCGAGCCTTTGAGTGCTCCAAGTACTTTGACAGACTCTGCCACCCTGCCTTTTCTGGAAAAGCAGAAAAGTAACTGGAAAAGGCCTAATTTCACTTAGTGCACAGTCTTTGGACATCTTTACATTAGTAACCTTCTCCAAGACTCAAAGTAAGCTGGGCTTAGTGCCTAAGCATGGCCTGGGATGTAGACACCATTTCAAATAACCCAGTCTAGCCAAGCATGGAAGCAAAGGCAGCCAGATGTATTTCTGTGAGTTGAGGCCAGCCTGGTCTACATTGAGACCCTGTCCCAAACAAAAAACCCCAGACTTAAGGGTCAAGTAATCACTCTCTGGTATCAACCTAATTTAACCTTTTAAATCGTTTAGTGCTCTAGGACCTTCTCAGCACACCTCTAAGTAGTTTACAGCTGAATTGCTTTCTCAGCAGTTAAACACTTGTTCTCTTGCTGAGGACTCAGGTTCAGTTTCCAGCACTTACATGGTGGGTCAAAATGGTCTATCTACAGTCCCAGGTAATCTGACACCCCTGCACACATATGAAACTCTCAAAACATCAATAAAATTTTTTAAAAAACCTGTTTTCTGAATAAAGGCCAACAAAATTTAACAAGTGATTAAGTCAATTTATTTAGCTGACTTAGGCATCCGCAATAGTGACTTCAACCTCCACTCCTGGCTCAATACTGATGGAAGTGATCTGTTTAACAATCTCGGAAGGACTGTGCAAGTCAATGAGTCGCTTGTGGATTCTCATTTGGAAACGATCCCACGTCTTGGAACCTTCACCACAAGGTGTTTTTCTTGTAGTGATTCTCAGTGTCTGCAATAAAACAAAACAAACTGTAGTGTACTTCTAAACCATTTCCCCCGGACACTAACAGGCTTCAGAGAGCAGCAACTCTCACATGGCAGCGGCACCCTTGGAGTGCTCACATCCAATCACCACCAGGCACCTAGTACGTGCTAAATGGTACCAACTTCCGTTTCTTCCTGTAAGAATTCCTCTGGCAACCAAACCCCGAAACACCAACGCCGCCTGTTTCATACCACTGTAAGGTTCCGTCACGTACCTTGGTAGGCATGCGCACCGGTCCTTTCACCTTCAGGTTCTTTTCCTTCGCGCCCCTGATCAAGTCGGCACACACTGCAGATAAACAAACACGGTGGCTCAGTTAACTCAAAATGACCGCCGCCGCCGCCGGGACGCCGGCCTGTCGGCTCAGAATAGCGTATAAGCAGCATCACCGCACGTCAACACAGCAGGGGTCTCCTCACGGCCGACCGCCCCAGCCAGGGTGCCAAGGCGCGCGGCGCCGCCCTACTGACCCTTCTCCAGCGACTTCACGTTGCGGCTGGTGAGCGTGATCCGGATCCGGTGGATCGCCACCTCGGGCTCCACGGGCGTCTTCCCGGTGTCTTTAAAGGCCTGTTAGCAGGCAAACAAACAGCGGAGCGTGAGCCGCGGCCCGCGCACGACACAGACGCCGCCGGGACCCCCCGGGCCGCGGCGCCGGGACCGCCAGCCCCGCAGCCGCCCCAGGCCGCGCGCCCCCCGCTCACCATGGCTGCGGCGCGGCTTCCTGACCGACTTGTTCCTCAGCAGGAGCGAACAGCGGTGAGTCAGGACGGGAGCAGGCCGGACGGAGCTCCGCCGCACGCAGCGCCACGCCTCGGAAAGGAGCGCGCCGCCGCCGCCGCGCGCTTATATAGCACGCCCGCATCCGGGGCCCTCGCGCCCCGGAACAGGAACCTCCGCACCCGCGGAGAGGCGGCGGCGGGAGGCCGGGCTGCAGGGCCACCGAGAGGGCGGGAAAAGTGCGGGCGCGGGCGCCCCCCGCCGGCTGGGCGGAGCCGCTGTCCTAACCCGGAGCGTGCGGGAGGCTGGGGCCCGGGAAGCTCCTGTCCCCGCTTGGTGCCGAGTCCTCCGCCTCCCGTGCACACCCGGTCGACGTGCTTTTGTCCCACAAGTGAACGGCTTTTCTGGGTTTCACTGGCCCGGGCCTTGGGGAAGGAAGAGCGACCCTGACAAGCCAGGTGTTGGAATGTATTTACTTGGTGCTGGAGATAGAAACCAGACTCAAACCACGAGCCTGACACTCGGAGCGAGCCTGTGTGTCCTCGGTGGAAGGAGAGACGGGATTCCGGGAGGTTGTCATCTCACTTCCAATCGAGATCTGTAGCACCTACCCCACGCCCACCCCCCATTAATAAGTAAAATCACATTTTAAAAATTATTCGGAAACTTTTTCAGAGCTGAAATACCCTTTTGCGCTTTGGCCGGGAAAGCCACGAGTTTAGCGTCAGTTAGGAGAAGGCGAACTCCAGTCCCAGGGCTCTGTCGGGCCACACGGCATTGGACCTGCAGCTCGGCCTGGGACCGTGTGCCCAGTTTTAATACATTCTCTCCTCTATGCTGCGATGAAGCCATGTGTATTGGCTAAGACTTCCGAGGACTCCTTAGAACGGAGCATCTGTTCATAATAAAATCCGTGTCCAAATACAGCGGAAGGAAAGCCAAGCGAGGTCAAACGCCCTGAGAAGCAGAAGGTGCAGGTTCGTCTCCCCCTCCAAACTTCCCCTCCCACCAAGGGTAAGGGCGTGGTCAAACAATGTAAACAAGGAGGTGGATTTAGGATGAGACAGGAGAAAATAACATTAATCTTCAGGTGAACGTTATTTGCTCAGACCTGCAGACTGGTGAGGGACTGAGCACTGATCCCCTCCAACCTTTTAAAGACATTCTCTTTTGACCTTTGGGAGAGAACTATACTTGCATTGGCTATATCAGCATTGGCTCACTCTCACTTGCTTGGTGATAATTCAAAACTGGCCTTCTGACTTACAATGCACATGTTGTTTTGCTATCTTTGAACAATTAAGGAAAGTGTTAAAATTAGATTTTTCAAGTTCAATTATTTTTAAATAGAATCCATTGACTGCATATACTCTACTAGTAAATTTCACAGCAGAAAAAACCTGGAATCCGAATTCTTTTTTTTTTTTTTCTTGCTTATTTGCTTTGCTTTTTTGAGAGAGGGTCGTACTAAGTAGTCTTGTCTGGCCTGGAATTTACAGAAATCTACTTGACTCTGCTTCCGGAGTACTGGGTTTAAAGGTATTGGCCACCACCCCAGCTAAAACCTGCATTCTTATTTTAATAGCTGTGACCTCAATGAAACTTTAAATCTGTTTGATGAATTTATAAGGTTATCTGCAACAAATAGACAAATGCATAAGAGCCTAGCTTCCTGAGATGTGATCTGTATTTGTATCAAGAGTAGTGTCTTCAGAGACCTGTACAGCAGTCCTCCAAGGTTGTCCAGAAACTCAACAGAGGACTTAAGAAGTACAATTATAAACTTTTTAGTAGCCCACGCTGGTTTCAAACTTAAAATCCTCCTACCCAGTGCTACAGGATAACAGGAATGTGCCACCACTCCCAGCTAGAATTATTTTCAAAAACAAAGCGTAGACTTCCCTGACACCATAAACACTTGAGAAAATGGTGACATGTTAACTTATTGAACAATAAGAAAAGGAGTTTTTAGATGGTGTCAGTGGCATTGGTCTGTAATCCCAGTGTTGAGGAGCCATAGGCAGGAGGATCTCAAGTTCAAGACCAGCCTGGACTACAGAGTAAGAACCCATCTCAAAAATCCAAGGGCTAGCTGTGCGGTGGTGGTGCACACCTTTAATCCCAGCATTTGAGAGGTAGAGGCAGGCGGATCTCTGTGAGTTCAAGGCCAGCCTGGGCTACAGAGTGAGTTCCAGGAAAGGCACAAAGCTACACAGAGAAACCCTGTCTTGAAAAACCAAAAAAAAAAAAAAAGCACTAAAAAAAAGGAGGAGGAATAATAATAATAATTAATAAGAAGAAGATGAAGAACAAACAAAAAACAAACAAACAAAAAAGCGGGCTGGGGATGTGGCTGCGCAGTTAAGAGCACTTGCTGCTCTTCAGAGGACTCAAGTTTGGAAGGCTCTTAATTGCCTGTAACTCCAGCTCCAGGGGGTCCATTGCCCTCTTTTGGCCTCTGGATACCCGCACACAAGTGACATTCACTAACAGACACGTGTCCATAAATAAAAATAAATATGTTTAAAGTCAGTATCTCAAACAGATACCTTCTCATATCCATTTCAGTATCATTTACAATAATTAAGGTATGGAAACAATCTAAGTATCAACAGGTGAGTGAATAAAGAAACGGATGTGCACACACAATGGAATATCGCCTGCCCTGAAAAAAAGGAAATCATGATGTATATCAGGGAGCCTGTTGGCATTGTATTAAGTAGAGTCAGGAAGACAAATAGTGTGTGCCCTCACTGATATGTGGCAACCAAAAAGTCTAACTCATAAAGGCTAAGAGGGAAAATGTGGTTGCCAGGGTCAGGGTGGGATGGCAAAGTTTTGAGAGATGTTCAGTAAAAACCATTGTTTAAAATTTTTTTGGTTTTCATTTCAAACTTCTTGTTGTGTTTTTCTCTTCAAAATTAGTGATTATAGTGCCACGCAAATTTCCACGAAAAAGGTAATTTTCTACGTTTGTGTGTAAGGTAGCCATTGAATGAAAAGTATGAATCAACAATAAGTAAAATATGCCGGGTGGTGGTGGCACACACCTTTAATCCCAGCACTGGGAGGCAGAGCCAGGCGGATCTTTTGAGTTCAAGGCCAGCCTGGTCTACAGAGTGAGATCCAGGACAGGCTCCAAAACTACACAGAGAAACACCGTCTCAAAAAAAACAAAAACAAACAAAAAAAAAGTAAAATGCTAAAGGGAAACACACATTTTCATCATTCCAAGATAAGCAATTTATACCTTTAGGTATGTATATACCTTTTTTAAAATATGGCTTATATCCTATGTACAATATGATTCAAAGAACATTATGATAGGTATATTTCTGTTTCATTCCCTTTTATTAAAATAATTGTTATAAGCCGGGCGTTGGTGGCGCACGCCTTTAATCCCAGCACTCGGGAGGCAGAGCCAGGCGGATCTCTGTGAGTTCGAGGCCAGCCTGGGCTACCAAGTGAGCTCCAGGAAAGGCGCAAAGCTACACGGAGAAACCCTGTCTCGAAAAACCAAAAAAAAAAAAAAAAAAAAAATAATTGTTATAATAATTACTAAAGTGTATGGTGTGTGTGGTGTGTATGTGTGTATAGGTATGTATGTGTGTGTATGGCTCTGTGTGTGTGTGTGTGTGTGTGTGTGTATGGCTCTGTGTGTGTGTGTGTGTGTGTGTGTGTGTGTGTGTGTGTGTAGGGGTATGTGTGTGTAGGGTGTGTGTGTGTGTAGGGGTGTGTGTGTATGTAGGGGTGTGTGTATGTAGGGGTGTGTTGTGTGTGTAGGGGTGTGTGTGTAGATGTGTGTGGTGTGTGTGTGTGTGTGTGTGTGTGTAGGCCGGAGAACAACTGGTTCTCTTCAGTCCACCTTTACTTTTGGTTGCGAGCCCATCCTTTAATGGCTAAGTCGTTTCTCTGACCCTCATTCCACCTTTATTATTTAGTTCCAGGGCTTGAACTTGGGTCATCAGGCTTGCAGTGTCCCACAGCAAGCACCTTTCCCTGCTGGGCCATCTTTGCTGGGTCCTTTTCATCTCCTTTAATGACAACTGTGACAAAGTCTCTAGAGAAACGGTGTCTGTTTTGAAGTCTGATTTACTGGCCCCAGCTTCACCGTGGAGTCAGTCAGTGGAGAAATGCAAGGTTGCAGATGGGAGTCACCTGCACCTGGGGCTCACTTTAGGCTATTTGGTGCCAATCTACGCCTCCTCTAGCAGTTGTGTGACTATTAGTTAAAACTTTCAGAATGTATTCTTTACCTGACTACTGACCTCTACTACCTCTCCATCTACAAGTTAGAAGGTAGCATCAGAAACCTCCACAGCAGGCTTCTCCCTCTACTGCTTCTGCTGTGGTTGGCCACTTAATGTTCCCATCGATGTGCCTGGTCAATCCATCGATTTAAGGCTTTTTTCTTTTGTTCTGTGATTCTAAAACTTCATGTAATCCCTCTAAAGTGGGACCTGAATTCTGTGTTCCTGTGCTATGATCACTGCTGTCTGGTTTGGGAGAAGTGCTCTCTCATTCTCTTTGGAGCAAGAGCTGTGTTTTGTATGAATACTACATATCATGAATTGTGTGGAGGATTCTTTCATAGTTTTTAGACATGGGTTTGCCCCCCCCCCTTTTCTGATAAACAATCCCAGCAGGTGCATGACTGTCTATTAGGCCTCTTAATGTCAGTAGTTATATGTGAAACTGGGCTGGGGGCTGTCTGTGTATTGCATTAGTCATATCTCTGCCCTTTACCTGCCTCCCCCTTACCAACAATAATCCATCCCCTCCAACTGTCACACCAAACACACACAGATCCAGATACTGCCCAGTGTTTTCTCTGAGGCATAGTCAGGACCCGTCCTCACCACCATTGGGAGCACTGTTACAGATAAATCATTATCTCATCCTTAACACTTTAGGTCAATTTTTCATTATTTGAGAAAGTTGTACCTAAATACATACTTCCTTCAACAGTAAGAATTTTAGGTGTGGACAAGCTGAATTAAATATCCATTTCATTTTAACTTATAAAATATCTTGAGACAATTAGAAAATGTTTTCAATAGCTCTCCTTAGCCTTTTTAAACAGTTTTTTCCCCTTTGAAAAAGCTTATGAAGACTCGCACACTATTCTCGTGGGTCTGTGAACTGCCACCTACTGGCCTTTTGCCTCAATGACAGTATCGTTCCTACTTCCATAATGAAATTTGTGGCCATTGAAAATGACTTAATTCATGGAACACGTGTGTATATTTGTGAATAGAATAATGAAGCTAAATGATCAAATTAGTATTGGAGAGACTGTGTAAGTGATATTTTCTTTGTGAAATTTTGGATTTAAATATACATTTAAAATTTTAAACTTTATCAGTCTGAAAATTAAAGGTAAAACCTAGGAAGAGTTTAAAACCTGTGTGACTTCCCGGGTTGTATTGGTCAGGGAGCTGACAATTCCTCATGGGTACCTAAGACTGCAGGTGGGGATGCAAAATGGTACTCAGCAGGCCCCAGCAGCATCCCTCTTCAAAGTCCTCTGTGCTGATGGCTGTTCATTTGATCCGCATGTCAATAGTAGGGGATGCTCTACTTCAGAAGAAGCTAAAGCCAGATGAGCGGCTCAGGGCCAGGAGAAGTCTGAGTAGGTGAGTGTTCAGTGTCATCAGCAGCAGGCCTGAGATATAAAACCCTACTGTTTCAATCACAGGAGCTGACAGGCTTCCTGTGGTTCCCTTGGAAAGGTCACAGACTTACCTGGGGATGGGAACTGAGGCCCGGTGGATGATTTTTCAGACTCTTCCCACCCCATTCATGCTGAACAACAGTCCCAGGCACTGTACCAACTCCACTCCCTCGGCTGTCCCTGTAACTGGACCAGCTTGCTGCAATGATCACCGCTATCTCCAGAAGGATTCGACATGGTGGCTGTTTCATATGCAAACATAAAAGTTTTTTCATTTTTTCTTTTTTTGACAGGAAAAACCTAACTCAAGAAGTCAATGTCAAGATGCAAAGGAGGCTGGCCATTTTAATTGCCTCACCAAGAGAATAGCAAATGTCTAACCAGAAGACAAGTGGGGGGAAAAAGAAAAGAAAAAAGGAAGCAAGAAGGACCAGCCATGTCGCATGTTGTCATCCAGAGAAATTTTCTCCCCCCAAAGATACATTTCTGTGGAAGAGGAAAACTTGCTGTGTTAGAGAGAGATGCTCAGTGAAGCCTTATGCAGTGAGGGTGGGCAGTGGATGGAGATGGGGTCCAAGAAAAGGCAGGAACTGGGCAATGTTGTACCTTGTAAAGTAACTGGGGTTTTATTTTAAGCACAGTGGGAAGCTGCTTGTATTCATTTCTTGGGGGTTACTGTAAAAACATATCACAAACTTGGTTGGCTGAAACAAAGGAAGCCCCACCCCCCATGGTTCTAGAAGTCAGACATACCATACCAAATCATGGTGTTGGCAGGATAGGATCCTTCTGAAGAAGGATCTGCTCCATACCTTACCCAGCCTCTGCTGACTGCCAGCCCTCTCTCCCCTGGCCCAGTGGACTCACCACTCTGTTCTCTGCTTCATCTCCACATCCCTCGTGTTTCGTGTCAAATCTCCACCTCGGTTGTAAGGATAGCAGCCACTGGCTTTCAGACCTACCTTAAATCTAGAAGAATCTTCATCCTTAGGTCCTCAACTCAGTTACATCTTCAAAGATACCAGTCCAATTAGTCTCAGGTCCTGGTGTCAAGGCTTGCACATTCCATTTTAGAGACATTGTGAAGGATCTTTTTATTCATGGGGGTTGTGGGGGTGGGAAGATATGATATATGATTTGAAGAGATGGATCTAGGAAGGGGACAGTGAGAAGCAGTTAGAGGCTAGTGGAGGATTAAGACAAGGTGTGAGCTTTGTGAAGTACAGAGAAGTAGCCTTGGAGAGAAAGCCCAGGGGTTCCTGGAAGCATAGTTTGGAAGGAGGCTCAGTGACTTCCCTGGCTGTTGCACAGTGAGGGAAAGGAGAGCATCAGGAGTGAGCCTGGCAATTTACTGCGAGACACAGACAGAGGAGGATCGATTAGAGGTGGAACCCAAGCTTCTGTGGTAAACATGTTTTTTCTGAGGAATTCTGTCAAAGCTGTGTGCACTGTGGCTCCTGGGGCCACAGCAAAGCGGGAGAGAGGGCAGTGACACTACCACCGCCTGCATTTGTCACACGTTATTGTGCTTTGCTTTTCATTTTTAAAATACCCCCTTTATTTTAAAAAATTGTATAGGCTTTATTATTAAAAAAAAAAATAATTTACAGGCTGGAGAGACGGCTCAGAGGTTAAGAGAACTAACTGCTCTTCCTGAGATCCTGAGTTCAACTCCCAGCAACCACATGGTGGCTCACAACCATCTATAATGAGATCTGGCGCCCTCTTCTGGTGTGCATACATACAAACAGAACACTGTATACATAGTAAATAAATAAATTAAAAAAAATTTTACAAAAAAAACTGAAAATGTTACACAGCAAAATTAACCATACCCAAAGTCTATAAAACTTAATGAACTTCTATACAGTTAGAATAGGCATTTGAATGAAGAAGTGGAGCTTCACATTAAATTCTACACTTTTAGTATCACATATTTTATGTGCTTATCACCACCCAAACCAGAAAATAGATGTCAGAGTTAGAACTAGAAAAAACAATTAGCTTTATATCCTCTTGTTGTAGCTCGTGTTTATTACCTACGTTCAGTCCTTGCTTATATTTAGCCCTTTGGTCTTCTTGGTGTTATACTGTACCCACATGTACATTACTTACATATGTACATATATTATTGGCTAGATTCCTCACAGAGAGGCCATGTGTTTTTTAGAAGAAAATCCAGGAGATACCCTGCAAGATATTGGGGTCAGCAAGAACTTTTAAAGTAGAACACCAACAGCACAGGAGTCACCCCAAATATCAGCAGAGAGAACTACATGACAATAACAATGTTCTGTTCAGAAAAGGAAACAATCAGCAGAGTTAACACACAGCCCTCAGAACTAGGGGAAGTCTTTACAGCCACGCTGCAGACAAGGGGCTAACAGAGAACGGACAAGGACTTAAGGAAGTTAAATGTCATGGAAATAAAAGTGCCAATCAACAAATGGGCAAATGAGCTGGATACACAGTTAAAAAAAAATGAAAGGGGGCCGGGCGGTGGTGGCGCACGCCTTTAATCCCAGCACTCGGGAGGCAGAGCCAGGAGGATCTCTGTGAGTTCGAGGCCAGCCTGTGCTACCAAGTGAGCTCCAGGAAAGGCGCAAAGCTACGCAGAGAAACCCTGTCTCGAAAAACCAAAAAAAAAAAAAAAAAAAAAAAATGAAAGGGGGAAAGAGAGAGAGAGAGAGAGAGAGAGAGAGAGAGAGAGAGAGAGAGAGAGAATGAGAGAAGGGACCAATAACTATTCCAAAAAATGTTCAATATCTCTAAACATTGAAGAAATGCAAATTAAAGGTACCTCACCCCAGTCAGAATTGCTATCCTCAAGAAACCTAACAGGAAATGTTGGAGAGGACATGGCTAGATAAGAACTGCTGTTCACTGTTGGTGAGGGGTGCAAATTAATAGTCATTGTGAAACTCAGCTTGGAGATTTCTCAAAAAAATTAAAAATAGGATTACCACATGACTCCCTATTTCAGTCCTAGGCACACAGCTAGATATACCAAACTATAGAGATATTTCCATCCTGAGTTTATTGCTACTTTATTCACTATTGCAAAGAATTGGATCAATTCTGTTAATCAATAGATGAATGGATAATGAATTATTGTGGTGTGAATGAACATGGCCCTCACAGGCTCGTAGGAAGCAGCACTATTAGGAGGCGTGGCCTTGTTGGAGGGAGTGGGGGTGGGCTCTGAGGTTTTAAATGCCCAGACCAGGCCAGGTGTTGCTCTCTCTCTGCTGCCTGCTGATCTGGATGTAGAACTCTCAGCTTCTCTCCAGCACCATGTCTGACTGTGTGCCACTATGCTTTCCACCATGCAGACAATGAACTGAATCTCTGAATCTGTAAGTAAGCCTCAATTAAATACTTTCCTTTTTACGAGTTACCATGGTCATGGTATCTCTTCACAGCAACAGAAACTCTAACTATGACAAACACATGTATACTACTCAGATCCTAACCAAGACAAATATATATATACTACTCAGTTCCTAAGACAAATATAGATCTACTACTCAGCTCTAAAGAAATTATTTATTTTGTATCCTGCAACTATACTGTAGTGTTTATCAGGCCTGTAGGTTTTCTAGAGGATTCAATGGATCTTCTGTGTGGAGAATCATGTCATTTGCAGATAGGAATTGTTTGACTTCTTCCTTTGCTGTTGTTAGCCCTTTTATGTCATTCTTTTGGCTCATCACTACAGCTAAGACTTTGAGTACTATGTCAAATAACAGGGGAGAGTGGACATCTGTGTTTTGTTCCTGATTCTAGGGGGAATGCTCTCAGTTTGTCTCCATTTAATAACGTTGGCTATAGGTTTATTGTGCATAGTCTTTATTATTTTGAGGTATGTTTCATCTATTCTTAGCATCTCTAGAACCTTTGTCATATGAGCATGTTGAACTTTGTCAAATGCCTTTCAGCATCAATTGAAATAATTATGTGGTTTCTGTGAGTTTGTTTACATGGTATATTGCACTTGTTGATTAACAGATGTTGAACCAACCTTGTCTTTCCGGGATAAAGCTCACTTGATTGTAATGTATAATTTCCTTAATGTGTTCCTGCATTTGGTTTTCACATATTTTGTTAAGAGTTTTGCATCTGTGTTCATCAAGAGATTGGTCTGTAGCTTTTTTATTGTATCTTTACTTGTTGTAACACAATGACATTGGCTGTAGCTAAAGTTTTCTCTGGTCCTGCCCAGCCCCACAGACCCCGCAGCCGCTTATAAAATAATCACTCAGAAGCTTATATTAATTACAACTGCTCAGCCATTAGTTCAGGCCTACCAGTGACTAGCTCTTACATTTAAACTCAGCCCATTTCCGTGGCTTTACCTGTGTGCTGTTACATGCTGCTCCCTGGATAGCAGGCTGGCATCTACCGACTCAGCCTTCCTGTTCCCAGAATTCTCCTTGTCTATTTACCCCACCTATACTTGCTGCCTGGTGACTGGCCAATCAGCCTTTTATTTATCACCCAATCAGAGCAACACATTCACAGCAAACAGAACATCCCACAGCAATTGACTTCATAGATTAAATTTTTTTTTTTTTTTTTTTTTTTGGTTTTTCGAGACAGGGTTTCTCTGTGTAGCTTTGCGCCTTTCCTGGAGCTCACTTGGTAGCCCAGGCTGGCCTCGAACTCACAGAGATCCGCCTGGCTCTGCCTCCCGAGTGCTGGGATTAAAGGCGTGCGCCACCACCGCCCGGCCATAGATTAAATTTAATTGTGCTCCTTCCTTTTCTGTTTTATGGAACAAGTCGAAAAGCACTGCATTTCAATCTTGTTTATATGATTACTGAGTTTGGGGCACACCTTTCAATGCTATACCCAAGGTGAGTAGCTCCCAAGCCTGGTATTTCCCAGCTTTGATGACACATGTGTGAGAAGCAGCTATAATGTAGCAGAGGGGACACTGGGCAGGGAGAGAGGATATGCAGTAGCCCAGGCTCTCTCATTCACCACATATGCTACCTCACAAGAGCCGCCTTCTGCATCCCTCTGCATTCCCCTCTGTGAAAGAAGATGAGCAACTGGATGAGCTTCTCACCTCCGTATGAACCCATAGACCCAAGGATGGCTCTCTTACCAACTACCACTGTCCTTGAAAGGTGGCTTCTACCTTTCTTGTCCCTCCTTCTGGTTTCATAACACCAAAGGAGTCCCATAATCCATATACAAGGAGGCTTGGAGTAGCAGTAGTAATGGGTTTCATGGCCTTCCACCTAGGGTGACCATTCTTTCTACTTGACCAAGCAGATTTAGCTTATGAACAAGCTCTTTTTGTTTGTTTGTTTCTTGTTATTTGTTGAGATAGGGTTTCTCTGCGTAGCCCTGGCTGTCCTGGAACTCACTGTAGAACAGGGTGGCCTTGAACTCTATGGTCCACCTGCCTCTGCCTCCCAAATGCTTGGACTAAAGGTGTGCGCCACCGCCTCCACCGCCTCCGCCACCACTCGGGTTTTTTGTGGTTGTTTTTTTTTTTTTTTTAATTTATATGTATGTTAATATGTATGTGCCTGTGGAGGCCAGAAGAGGGCATCAGATTCCCTGGACCTGGAGTAACAGGTTGTCATGAATGGACATGTGGGGGGCAGGGAATTTAACCTTGGCAAAAGCAGTCCGTGCTCTTAAGTGCTGAGTCATCTCTCCAGCCCACAAGCTCTTATAGTTAAGGCCAAGTCTTACTTAAGAATGCACAAGCTTCAGTTTTAATTCTCTACCACAAATATAACCAGTGGTTCCAGCAGGGAAGGTTTGGAATCATTAACATTTGCTTATTGTTTACATTGTTTATTGTTAATGTTTAACATTGTTTATTGATGTATATGTGTTGTGCATGTCATGGTGGCACATATGTGGAGGTCAGAGGACGCCCTGCAATTGGGTCTCTCCTTCTATCCTTTGAGTTCAGGAATTGAACTCAGGTCATCTGGCCTGACTGCAAGCACCTTCAGCCACTGAGCCATTAACTGAGTATCATTTTAGAGTTTTAAACTGAACTGGACTGATCTTTGATAAACTAAAGTTAACAGAAACAATAGAATCTTCTCTAGATTTTAATTAATAGTAGCTGAAATAAATAGTTGTAACAGATTAGACTTTTTCATAATTACATTCCACTGAGCCAATACTTACCAAGAAACTGCTAAGACTAACTTCTCCACTCCTGATAATTACTCATGGTTTCTTCTAATAATTATATGATTTTAGTTCTAGGCAAATTAAAATGTTTATTAAATGATCTTCAACAACTAAACAGATGTTCATAAGACTTTTCTTTCTTGGTCATTAATGTGGTAAATGACAATAGATTTAATAATAGATTTCTTAGTTTTGAGACATTTGTGCATCCTGAAATGAATATATTTTCAGCGGAATGTTATAAACACAATTTTTAAAAAGGTGTATAGGTTTGAAAATTTCCTCATGTGCCCAGCGTTTATATATGGTGTATTTATGTGTGCCTTAAAGATTTGGCAGAATGTATGGGGTATTTTTTGTTTTTGGTTTTTCGAGACAGGGTTTCTCTGTGTAGCTTTGTGCCGTTCCTGGAACTCAGTCTGTAGACCAGGCTGGCCTCGAACTCACAGAGATCCGCCTGCCTCTGCCTCCGGAGTGCTGGGATTAAAGGTGTGTGGCGCCACCACCGCCCGGCCAGAATATATGTTTTATTGAGAGGTAACCATATATTTTCTTAATTTATTCTGTGGTAATTGATGTCCTGAGATTGATTTTTCTCTGATCAGTTTAGATAATTGAAAAATTTCTAGAACAGCAATTCTTGAAGGTTTTAGTCTTAGAAACTCTGCATGTTTAAAGGCTGCGAAGGACAAAGAGCTTTGATTTATGTGAGCTACCAATAATGGCATTTGCCATGTTAAAAATTAAATAGAAGCATTCAAAAACTAACTTATTTTAAAATAAGAAACCCACTAACTACTAATATATTAGTAAGAATACCTTCCATGAAAAAACTTTAAAATTCCCTCCATGACAAAACTAGTGGGGGGTGGCCTTGTCTTTATGCTTTTGCAGATCTCTTCAGTGTATGACTTAACGAAAGAGCCTGGTTTTCCTGCCTGGCTCTGCACTCAGTGTCACGGTAGTTTACTTTTGCAGATCTCTTCAGTGTATGACTTAACCAAAGAGCCCAGTTTTCCTACCTGACTCTGGTAGTTTACTTTGGCTGAAATAAGCTTTATGCAGAAAATTTGTGTGAGCATGGATATATATTTGGAAAAGGGAGGAAGATATAATAACCTATTTAGAAAGCGATGGATATTCTTCACTTAAACTGCATTCAAACTGTGCGTGTGTTACTGTGAGAATCTGGAAGTTTGTGCACCGGAATCTCTTGCATTTTAATCATCAAGTAAATCTCATGCATTTTAGTCATTAAGTAAATAGTGAATCACCGAATTACAGATTTAAATGTTGATATATTTCATGGCATCACATTTAAAAATCACATTTTATCATTGCTGTGGGTCATAGGAAGAAAGCTTTGCGTAAACTCATGGTGGCATATACATCTTCCAAAGTCCTCATTTGAGTTTGAAATCTCAAATTTCATAATCAGAAATAGGCTATTACTTGACAGGCTCACACTGTGTGTGTGTGTGTGTGTGTGTGTGTGTGTGTGTGTGTGTGTGTGTGTGTGATGTCTGTTTGTTGTTGTTTGTATTTTGGCTCTTTTGGGGGCCTGCCACCAAGCTCCCAAATAAATCACACATGGAGACTTATTTTAATTATGAATGCCAGGCCTTAGCTTGGCTTGTTGCTAGCCAGCTTTTCTTATCTTAAATTATCTCTGGGACCCTTTGGTCCTTCTGCCTTTTGCCCCTGGGCTTTCCTTTTTTACTCCTGTGTATCTTTCTTTGTTTCTTTGTTGCTGGTTGTGAAGCTAGGTGGCTGGCCCCTGATGGTCTCCTCCTTCTCTTATTCCTATATCTCTCCTCCTATTTCTTCTTTCTGCCAGCAGCAAATCTTGGTAAGGCTGTGCAGAAAAGGAGCTTTTTCTCACTGCCGGTGGGAGAATAGGCCAGTATAGCTGTTATGGAACTCAATATGGACGTTTCTCAAACACTTGAGAACAGAAGTATTATCTGATCCAGGGGTGCCGCTTCTGAGTATTGACCTAGTGCACTCCACATCCTATCGCAGAGATACTTGTCGTGTGTGTGTCCCATTATATATACTAGTGCATTATTTACAATATCAAAGAAATGAAGCTAGTTTGGATGGCCATGAACAGATAATGAAAATGAGGTACATATACACCGTGAAATTTTATTCGTCTATAAAGAAAACTGAAACTGATGAAATGTGTAGGGAAATAGATGGATCAAGAAAAGACCGTATGATGTGAGGTGACACAAACTCAAAGAGTTCTCTCTCGTAGACAAATCTAGCTTATAATGTTTACATTATACACATATGTATGTATATAGGTGGGGTGAGTGTGGATATGGGCTGTGAAACTAGGAAGGAAACCCCGACAGGAAGGAAATGACTAAGGAAGGAAGGAGGGAAAAGAGAACACACATGGTACAGAGCAGAAAGGAGGCTGTGGGGGATGGGCAGGCATACGAGGGAATCAACAAAAGCTCGTTTGTTTGAAAATGCCATAATGGGGGCCAGCAAGATGGTTAGTGGTTAAGAATGCTTGATGTTAAGCTTGGCAGCCTGCATTTGATCCCCAGAATCCACAGTGGAAAGACGGACCCAGCTCCCAAAAGCTGTCCTTTGACCTCCGCGTGTGCATTGCGATGTGCACACGGACGCATTTCTCTCTCTCCTTTGCCCCTCACACTTATTTTTTTAAAATGCCGTAGTGAAACTTAATATTGTGAATGCTAATTTTAAAATAATGGCAGGCTGTGGTGATACGTGGCTTTAATCTCAGCACTTGGAAGGCAGAGGCAAGTGAATATCTCTGAGTTCAAGTTCATGGTCTACATAATGAGTTCCAGGGTAGCCAGGGCTAATAGTGGGATCTTGTCTCAGTTATTTTTAAAATAAGAAAAACCCATTTTTGAGATTGTTACTGTGCTTAATTTGTACTATGCATTGAACTACTTGTAATGAATAAAGAAATACACATTTCATTTTCTACTCTGAATTGTTTCAAGAAAGATACCTTGCTTTTATATCTTCCACAAATATGGCTCATTCAACCCTTCAACAAATATTAATTGAACATCTACTGTATACATTGGCTCTCACTTAAAGTCAGATAATATTGAGGCCACAATTTCTTTCAGGGAGCTTATATTCAATATATTACCTAAGGAATAAAATTTTTAGTATTTCAGGAAATAAAAGGAAATAGATAAGGTGTGTTTAGGTGGGGTTGGAACTCAGCTGGTAGAGCTGGCCTTGTATGCAGGAAACCTTGGGTTTAATACCCAGCACCACATAAACCATGGTGCTGGTTCACAAGCCTGTAATCCAGTATTCAGGAGTTGGAAGCAGGGCCGGTGGTGGTGTACACCTTTAATCCCAGTAGTTGGGAGGCAGAGCCAGGTGGATCTCTGTGAGTTCGAGGCCAGCCTGGTCAGAGCGAGATCCAAGACAGGCACCAAAATTACACAGAGTTGGAGGCAGGAAAATGAGGAGTTCAAGATCATCCATCATTAGCTTCAGTCAGCTGGGCTGTCTGAGACACTGTCAAGATAAATAATGGCTTAACCATAAGAAGGAAATACAAGCTGGGCAGTGGTGGTGCAAGCCTTTAATCCCAGCACTCGGGAGGCAGAGACAGACAGAACTCTGTGAGTTTGAGGTCAGCCTGGTCTACAGAACGAGATCCAGAACAGGCACCAAAACTACACAGAGAAACCCTGTCTCGAAAAACCAAAAAAAGAAGAAGGAGGAGGAGGTGTGCATGCTGCTCCTGGAGAGATGGCTCAGTACTGCTTTTTCAGAGGACCTAGTTTCAGTTCCCAGCATCCACATGGCAGTGCACAACCATCTTTAACTATGGCTTCAAGGGCTCTGACACCCTCTCCTGGCCTTTGCAAGCACCAGGCTAATACATAAACGCATGTAGGCAAAACACTTGTACACGTTGAATTTGTTTTTAAACAACAAATAAATATTTAGAAAGAGAATATTCAGGAAACAAAGCATGAACTGAAAGTGCATGTTGGGAACGAGTCAGCATTCTTGGGGCAAGAAGCTTGGCACACTGCAGGAGTGCACAGGTATGAACGGAGTGCAGAAGGGCAAAGTCTGATATGCAGTCCAAGTCCGTCACGATAGGCTTTTAGGACATAGCAAGACGTTTGGGGTTTATCGTGATGCAATGGGGAGACAACAGAAAATGTATTTTTTGTTTTTATCTTCTCATTTCTTCTGCTTCTCCTACCCTTGATACCCATCTTTCTCCTTTCTGTTGCTTTTGTTATTGCTGTTTCGTAGAAGATTTTATTTTGTTCTTATCTGTGTGTGTGTGTGTGTGTGTGTGTGTGTGTTTGTGTTTGTGTGTGAGTGTATGTGTCTGTGTGAGTGTGTACTATGTGTGCTCAGGTATCTGTAGAGGCCAGAAGAGGGCCTTGGTCTTTGCAGCTGGAGTTACAGACTGTTGTGACCAACTCTACATGGTATTGAGAGCTGGACTAAGTTCTTCTGGAAAAGCAACAAATGTTCTTGACCACTAAGCCCCGCTACTTTCTGTTTTCATGTACGTACGGTAGTTGTGTGTTTGTTTCTTTAGATCCCATGCAGGAGTAAGGCCGTGCTGTGCTCTTTCTGCATCTGACATTTCACTTGGTATGATGTCCTCTTCTTTCATCCCTCTTGTTACTAAAGTCTCTTTTCTAAAACCGAATGGCATTCTGACTGTGGGAACTTGTAAGTAATTGGTGACTTAGATTTTCCAACCTTAAACGGGTCTGTTGCATGTGGTTGCAGGGAAGCAGGCTGAGAACTACCATAGGCTGGAGGTGGAGTTCAGTGCTGAGGCCCTTGCCTGCTGGTTCCACCCCAAGTTAGAGCAATAGATGGGGTGGAAGGAAGCTCTTCTTGTCACCCAAAAGCAACCTATCCGTGCTTGGGCTGGGCTTTACCAGCAGAGACTATGAAAACTTACTGGATTTGAGATGCATTTTTCTGAAATGCGAATGACAAGATTTGAATAAAAGAAGGGAAGGAAAAGAATTAATATGGAATTTGGTTTCTGGTTTAAGAAGAATTACACATTTGGGAGACATTAGGTGGGAACAGAAGATGTGGAACATCTTGCTTTGAGCAAGTTATAGTTGAACTATTCACAGGAAATGTGGAGACAAAAAAGACAGCAAGACATGCTCTGAGTTCCAATGTGAATTTGGGGGCCCAATGCCATGGATCCAGCCCAGGACAGGATGAGATCACTTAAAGAGAACATGTAACAAGCCCCTGCTCTCAGTGCTTAAGATTCAGAGGAGAAGGAAACCAGGAGGTGGGAGGAAAATAGTGAAAAATAAACCAAAAGAAGAAAGTGAGTTTAAATGGAGGGACTTGGCAAACTATGTTAATGTTGGAGGGAGGTCAGGTAAGAACAAAGACAGTCAATTTTTATTTTATTTTGAGACCAGGTTTCCCTGTGTAGTCCCTAGCTGTCCTGGAACTAGGTCTATAGACCAGGCTAGCCTCAAACTTAGGGATCTGCCTGCCTCTGCCTCCCTGCTGGGATTAAAGATGTGCACCACCCCATGGAGAAGAAGACAGTCAAATGTTAGTGAATAATATCATACAAACAATAAACCATATGACTAGCCAGGCAAGGCAGTGTATGCTTGTAATCTCAGCTGTAGGGAGTAGTAGGGGGATTAGAAATTCAAGGTCATTCCCAGGGACATGGCAAGTTTGACACAAGATGGGTTACAGAAGACCTTGCCTAACACGCAGCAACACAAAATACAACCAATGTAATTATCTGTAACAGGCTTTCTTTTAGGCCACCAACCAGCTCATTGTATTGCAAAAATACAATAATCTAGGAAAAATGGGCTCAGAAGGGGATTTTCTCAGCAGGTGATTCTCTGGAAAATCTACAATGAACACTCTACTCAAAAGCAAAAGAGCAAAAGACATGGAGACTTCTTATTAGTTATGAATGCTTAGCCCTTATCTTCTGCTTGTTCCACTAGCTCTTATAACTTAACCTGTTTCTCTTCATCTACCCTTTGCCTTGGGGCTTTTTACCTTCCTTCCCACCTGTAGCTGACTTTCACCACTTCTTGTGTCTGATTGGCTGGCGACTGCCTGGCTCCTGGCCCTGGACATGTCCCTCTCTTTCTCCCTTGTTCTCTTCTCCTCTCTGGAGCCTAGATTTCTCCTCCTACTTATTCTCTCTGCCTGCTGGCCCTGCCTATCCCTCTCCTGCCTAGTTATTGGCCTAGTTTTTTATTAGATCAACATAGTGTGTTAGGCAGGCAAGGTGAAAAAAATGCAACACATTTTTACACAGTTAAACAAATGCAGCACAAACAAGTGTAACACACCTTCACATAGTTAAGCAAATGCAGCATAAACAAATGTAGCACACCTTCATATAGTTAAAGTAATATTCTGTAGCATAAGCAAATGTCACACATCTTTGCCTAGTTAAAATAATACACAACAATTATTTCAATAGACAATAAAAAATTCAACTTTCCTTCATGATAAAAATACAATAATCTAGGAAAAAATGGGCTCAGAAGGGGATTTTCTCAGCAGGTGATTCTCTGGAAAACCTACAATGAACACTCTACTCAAAAGCAAAAGAGCAAAAGATTTTCCATTAAATTCAGAAACAAGACAAGGATGCTACTCTTTCTTTGCATCCAACATTTTACTGAAAACACCATCAGGGTAAGAGAAAAGAAAGTAAATGAGATTGAATGAAGAAGTAGTGCCATCTGAATTTGCACCAGCAATAACTCTGTGTACAGAAAATTCTAATGGATACACTAACAACACTGTAAAAGACATATTCAACAGTTACTGTAACAGATTTGCACACAGAAGTCAGCTCTGCTTCTATATACAAGCAGTAACAATACAAAAAATTCAGAAATAGTAACATTTATAATAGCATTGGTAAGAATAAATTAATTAAATGGGAATTCCACAAAAGGAAGTCTGTCATATTTGGGAAACTAAATTATTGATGAGAGAAGTATATAAGACAAAGACACATGGATGTACACCTACCCTATGCTCATAAATTGGAAGATTCGGGATTGTTTAAGTGGTAAGGATGCTGGATTGACCTGCAGTCAATCTATCTCTTCTTTACGTGGAATCGGTAACCACTACTGCTGTCAATTCCTGAGCGCCATCCACAGCCATGTAGTGTCCAGAAGACAGCTTTCCCCAGCATCCTCCCATCTTCAGACTGCACTGCCTGCTGTCTGCTGCAGAAAGAAGCTTCTCTGGCCAAGGCACAGTGCTAATCTATGATACGAAACATAAATATTTAGAAAGCCATTTGACAATACCACCATTTAGCAGTAACAATAGTCGGTTCCCACCATAGGGCCTATGACTTCCCATGCCATGGGCTTGTGACCAGCTTCACAGTAGGTGATATAAATTCTCTTCTGTGAATCAGGCCCCAGATACAATGTGAAAGGAGTTGGTCACCTTCATAACCTTCACACCAGTACTGGGTGAGTGCGCACCTCTTACCTGGTGTGTTGGTGAGAGTAGCCTTCGGGTTCACCACTGGGTGATACCACCAATGACTTTTCTTGCCCAGTGGCTTACACAGCACCTTGGGGAACTACGAGAGTAACCAGCAAGGAGGTACTTTTCAGGTTAGTTCCAGATTGAGCTCTCTTTATCTGCAGCCCACTGTGCTTCAACAATAAGGTCTTATCATCTAGTTCTGGTGGTGATGCAACAGCAACAGCTATAGCCTGCATTGTTTGTGTGGGAAGCCTCGCTGACAATAACTCATGGCTGGCACCGAGATTTTCACTTAATAACCAATGTCTTCTGGGGAAGCACTGTCTACACATGCAGTGATCAAACTCCTCCTTCATTGATTCTTCGCAGTTTTTTGTTTGTTTGTTTCCATCTCATTAATTTCTGCCCTGTTCTTAATGTTTTTTTTCTATACTGATTTGAGATCGAGTGTCCTCCTCTTTTTCTATGTCCTTAAGAGGGACTGTTAAGGCCAGGTAGTGGTAGTGCACACCTTTCACCCCAGCACTCAGGGTGGGGTGGGGTGGAGAGCCAGATGGATCTCTGTGAGTTTGAGTCCAGCCTGGTCTACAGAGTGAGATCCAGGACAGGCACCAAAACTACACAGAAAAACCCTGTCTTGAAGAAAAACTAAAAAAATAAAAATAAAAAATAAAAACAAAAAAAAAAACCCGAAACCTTAAAATCCTTAAGTTCTTTATTTGAAAGGTCTCTCTGATTTCTTAATGTAAGCAAGCACACAGAGCTGAAACCTTCCTTTTAAGACAGTTTTTATTCTGTCCCATAAGTTTTGGGATGTTGTGTTTTCATTTTCATTTGATTCTAGGATTTAAATTTTTTCCTTCTTGATTTCTTCAAGGACTCATTCATGATCCAGTTGAGGATTATTCAATCTCCATGAATTTATGCATGTTCTAGGATTTCTCTTACTGCTGATTTGTAGTCATATTCCATTGTGAGCAGATAGAAGTAATTATTTCAATTTTGATACAATTGTTGAGAATTGTTTTTGTGGTGATATCTTATCTGTACACCCCAATAAAGCTTATCTGAGGATCAAAGGAAAAAGTCAGCCACTATATTAAACATAGAGATCAGGCAGTGGTAGCACATGCCTTTAATCCTAGCATTCAGGAAGCAGAGATTCATCTGGATCTCTGTGAGCTCAAGGCCACACTGGGAACAGAGCAGGCATGGTGGCACACGCCTTTAATTCCCAGCACTAGTTAACTACAGACATCTGGAGGTCTGTACAGACAGACAGGGAATGACAGAGCTGGGCAGAAATAGGAAAGTGACGTAGCTGGGCAGAGAGAGGAAATGAAATGGCAGGGACAGAAAAGCATATAGGCATGGATATACAGGAAGTAGGTCTCTCTGGAGGCTGAGGAGTTAGTAAAGTGAGGTTGGTTGTGGCTTGTCCTATTCCTCTGATCTTTCAGTTTTTACCCCAATATCTGGCTCTGGGGTTTTATTAATAAAACCATTTAGCAATTCATCTTACAGGTTTTGTGTCCTAATATATGTTTTGTTTTTTTAAATAATATTTTATTACTTAAGAATTTCATGAATGCATTTTTTTTTTCATATTTACCACCCAATTCCTCCCAGATCTACAACCTTGTTGTTGGTTGTTTTTATGCTTTGCTATTTTGGGGGACCTGCCACCCAGCTCCCAAATAATTCACACACAGAGATTATTCTTTCTTATAAATGCCCAGCCTTAGCTTGGCTTGTTTCTTGCCAGCTTTTCTTAACTTTAAATTATCCCATCTATCTTTTGCCTCTGGGCGTTTACCTTTCTCTTACTTCTGTATATCTTGCTTTCACTCTTATTCTGTGGCTGGCTGTGTGGCTGGCCCCTGATGTCCTCCTCTCCTTGTTCTTGTTTCTTGATCCTCTTTCTCTTTTTTTCTCCTTCTATTTATTCTCTCTGCCTGCCAGCCCCACCTATCCTTTCTCCTGTCTTACTATTGGCTGTTCAGCTCTTTATTAGACCAATTAGGTATCTTAGACAGGAAAAGTAACACAGCTTCACAGAGTTAAACAAATGAAACATAAAAGAATGCAGTACATCTTTGCATCATTAAACAAATGTTCCACAGCATAAACAAATGTAACACACCTTAAAATAATATTCCACAACAACCCCTACTTGCCCTGTTCTCTCTTCATGTTTTCTCTCTCTCTTCCCTCCGTCCTCTAACATATGATTTATTTGGGAGAAAGTTCCATGAGCTACTGAGAAAAATAAATTCTTCTGTAGTATTTGGATGAAATGTTCTGTAGATGTCTGTTAAGTTCGTTTGATATATGACATCTTTTAACTCATATCTCTCTCTACTTTTTTGTTAGTCAATTGGTGAGAGTGAGTTACTGAAGTTGCTACTCCTATTGTGAAAGAGTTAATTTGTGTCTTCATATTATTTTATGAAGTTGGGTGGACTGTGATTGGGGCACACATGTTTCCTGCATTTTGAGCCAATGTATAGTATGTGCATTTTGATTGGGGAACTGAGATCATTAATTATCAGTGTTATGACTGAATGTTGGATAGTGGTTCTTGCAGTTTTGTTGATTTTGTAGTGTTTCCCCTCTGCCCGCTCTTCCTCTCTTGCTTAACTATTATTCTAGAGTGGTTTATTCTTTCCTGTGGCCTCATGGATTTTCTCTTCATTCCTTCAAATATTTTTTGTAGAGCTGACTTAGTGGTCATGAATTCTTTCAGACTATTTTTATCACGGAAAGCTTTTGTTTTTCTTTCAACTATGACAGATAACTTTTCTGGAGATCGTAGTTGGGGTTGGCACTTGTCTTGCAGAACTTGAAACACCTCCTCCCAGGCTTCTTGGCTTTTAAAGTTTCAGTTGATTAATCAGCTGTTATTCTGATGGGCCTGCCTTAATACGTTACGTGGTGTTTCTCTGTTTCTGCTCTCAATAATTTTTTCAGTATATTTTGTTTTAATTATAACACAAGGAGGGGAGTTCTTTTCTGATTTTGTCTAGTTGGTGCCCTAAATGTCTCCTTGGCATCTCTTTTTCTAACTCTGGGAAGTTTTCTGTTATGATTCTTTTTAAAAAATGTTTTCTATTTGTAATCTTTTACATATTGACATTCAGTTATGCCAGCACCATTTATTGAAGATACTTTCTTTTTTCCATTGTATAGTTTTGTCTCCTTTGTCAAAAACCAGGTGTTCATATGTGCATGGATTAATGTCAGGATCTTTAATTCGATTCCATTGGTATGTATGTTGGTTTTTATACCAGTACCAAGCTGTTTTTATTACTTTAGCTCTATAGTAGAGTTTGAGCTCAGGGATGATGATGCCTCCAAAGGTTGCTTTATCTGGCATAACTGGATATATGTAAAAGATTAC
Organism: Peromyscus maniculatus bairdii; assembly: GCF_049852395.1. Taxonomy (NCBI): domain Eukaryota; kingdom Metazoa; phylum Chordata; class Mammalia; order Rodentia; family Cricetidae; genus Peromyscus; species Peromyscus maniculatus. The sequence goes on along the minus strand of NC_134853.1, from coordinate 37,504,300 downwards.
AAATAGATCCATATCTGTCACCATGCACAAAACTCAAGTCCAAGTGGATCAAAGACCTGAACATAAATCCAGTTACACTAAACTTAATAGAAAAGAAAATAGGAAGCACTCTTGAACGCATTGGCACCGGAGACCATTTCCTAAATAAAACACCAACAGCACAGACCCTGAGCACAACAATTAATAAATGGGACCTCTCGAAACTGAGAAGCTTTTGCAGGGCAAAAGACACAGTCAATAAGACAAAAAGACAGCCAACAGAATGGGAAAAGATCTTCACCAACCCCACATCTGACAGAGGATTGATCTCCACAATATATAAAGAACTCAAGATACTAGACATCAAAGTACTGAACAGTCCAATTAAAAAATGGGCTAAAGAGCTAAACAGAGAATTCACAAAACGAACTACAAATGGCTGAAAGACATTTAAAGGAATGCTCAACATCCTTAATCATCAGAAAAATGCAAATCAAAACGACTCTGAGATACCACCTTACACCTGTTAGAATGGCTACGATCAAAAACACCAATGACAACCAATGTTGGAGAGGATGTGGAGCAAAGGGAACACTCCTCCACTGTTGGTGGGAATGTAAACTTGTACAACCACTGTGGAAATCAGTATGGCGGTTTCTCAGAAAATTAGGAATCGAACTACCCCAAGACCCAGCCATCCCACTCTTGGGCATAAACCCAAAGAATGCTGATTCATACCATAAAGATACATGCTCAGCTATGTTCATAGCAGCACCATTTGTAATAGCCAGAACCTGGAAACAACCTAGATGCCCGTCAACTGAAGAATGGATGAAAAAAAAAAGTGGTACATATACACAATGGAGTACTACTCAGCAGAGGAAAAATAATGAAAGCATGAAATTTGCAGGCAAATGGATGGAACTAGAAAAAAATCATCCTGAGTGAGGTAATCCCAACCCAGAAAGACAGTCATGGTATGTACTCATTCATAAGTGGATTCTAGATATAAAAAAAGAACAATCAGACTACAACCCACAGAACCATGGAGGCTATATATATAGCATGGAGGTCCCTAGGACGATTGTGGATTATAATAAATTTCGGTTTTACTCAATTACTGAGCAAACCTCAATGAAACATCTCACTATTAAGATAAGAATACATACTCTATCAAGCTGATAATAGAAAAATAAATAAATTAATTAATTTTAAGGCACATATACCTTGGGTTGTAAGTCAATTCAGCAGCTTTTGAAAGCAATATTTTTTACACTTTTTTTAAAAGATTTTTTAAAAGTGTTATTACTCAGGCCCTAGGAATATATAAAAATGAAAATATTTCTCTATACAAACATTTGTCCAGGTGATCGTATCAGGATAATTCATAGCATCTCCCAAAGTAGAAACAGTTAGGATGCTCATCAGCTACTGAACAGATAAAATATGCTGAGTTCATGGGGCAGAATGCCGAGGCATGCTATGAAAGGAGTGAGCTTGAAGACAGTGGACTGTCTAACAAACCAGTCACGGTGGCCGTGCATTATGTGATCCAATTCTATGCAGTGTCAAAACTAGGGAACTCTGTGGACAAAGAGTGGGTCAGTGGTCACTTAAGGCTGGCTAGGGAGTAAAATGGAGTGAAAGTGGAGGAAATGTGGTAAAAAATTCTAATGCTGAGTTCTATTCTGGTTACACAACTCTAGGTACACCAAAAACCACTGAAACAGACACTTTCAATAGGGAAAAAAAATCACATTTGTGAATCATATCTTAATAAGGTTATCTCTAGAAAGCAAGAACAAAGAAACATGTTTTTCTCTTCTTTGGTCAAATTCATTTTTAAATATTTTATTTTTTGATAGTATTGTAAATGAAACTAGTTTTTAAAAATCTCTTTCAGGTTGTTCATTATTATTATATAGTGGCACAAGTAATTCTTCATATATGTATATTTTGAGACAGGGTTATTCTATGTAGCCCTGGTTTTCCTACAAGTTGCTCTGTAGAGCAGGCTAGCCTCTGCCTCTGAGTGCTGGAATTAAAGGCATGTGCTGTCACCACCCCCCAGCATTCATTTATTGTTTAAATAGGAGCTCTTAGAATAACTTCTATTGTGATTATGAATTAAAAGAACAAAGAAGCTGGGCAATGTAGATGGATTTTTCTTTGGGCTGCCAGCTCTCAAGTAATGACATGGAGACTTATTAATTATGAAAGCTCAGCCTATAGCTTAGGCTTGTTCCTAACTAGCTCTTATAACTTAAATTAACCCATTTATATTAATCTATATTTTACCATGTGGCTTTTTACCTTTTGTTCATTCTGTATGTCAATTCCTTCCATGTCTTGTTGGCAACTCTCTTGAGACTTGATTCATCTCCTTTTCCCCTCTCTCTGACTGGAAGTCCTGTCTATGTCTCCTGCCTAGCTATTGGCCGTTCAGCTCTTTATTAAATCAATCACAGCAATATATCTTCACACAGTGTACAAATATCCCACAACAGGATATTGTAGTGCATACCTTTAATCCCAGCACCACAGAAGCAGAGGCAGGTGTATCTCTGTGAGTTTGAAGCCAGCCTGGTTTATATTGTGAGTTCAAGGCCAGCTTGGCCTACAAAGTAAGATCCTGTCTCAAAAAGAAAAAGAAAACAAACAAACAAAAAACCACCACCAACAAGAACAAAAAAAAAAAAAAAAAAACAACAAAGAGATGGGAAATGGCTCTGTTGGAGATGGCTTAGCATGCCTGAACACTGGGTTTAAACCTCAGTATTGCAATGAAACAGTGGTATCCACGTATAGCTAGCTCTGGTGGCTCACACCAGTAATTCCAGCATTCAGAAGGCTGGAGTGTGAAGCTAGCCTGGGCTACAGTGTGAACTCTAGGTCATTCTAGGTAACAGAAAGACCGTATCTCAAAAAACCAAATAAGTAAATAAATAAACATATATTATAGTTACACTGACTAGTTTTATATTTCCCCTACTTGATTCACCTTGCAAATTAGCCTTTTGTTTTGTTTTGAGACAGGGTTTCTCTGTGTAGCCCTGCCTATTTTGGAACTCACTCTGTAGAACAGACTGGTGCCGAACTCAGAGATCTGTTGCTGGGATTAAAGACGTGTGCCACCACTGTCCAGCATTGTAAATTAGCCACTTCTATGTTACTATAATAACCATCACATTCTAAACAAACTTATTTACTTTGACCATTTTGGGTGTTGATATTGTTTAAAAATTTTGGCACAATAAAGTGACTTTTAGTGAATATTTCATAGTTAAAGTTATTGCATAGTATTTCATAGGACAGTTTTCCCAAAACCTATGTACTGAGTACTAAATACAAAATATTTTTAGAGTTTTTTTTTTTTTTAAATTGGAGCCTTGTTATATAGTCAGGCTGGCCTCGAACTCACAATCCTCCTCCTTCATCCTCTTTAAACACTGAAATTAGAGGCCTGTATATGACATGCCCACACCCAGCAAAAGCTGGATTCTTGATATACTGCCAATTTTTGTTTTTCAAAAAGTTGTAGTGACTTAGCCATGTAAGGGAGATCCTGTTTCCCCACAGCCTCCTCAGCACTGAGAATCATGTGCACGTGTCTCTTAAGAGAGCTCATTTCTAATGTGCGAACCTTCAAGCACACGACAGATGACGTTTTCCTGTGGTGTGCATTTGCCCCTCAATGCATTTCCTTTATTCTGAATCAACTTTTCAAGATTTTTCTTTATTTCTGTTTTGGGTCAAGATGAGTTTTCATTTTTAGCTGTTGTCCTATATTAACAAACACTTGTTTGAGTCCATTGTCTGTATTTTGTTCCTATTTTGACATCTAGAAGTCGTCTCTACTGTGTAGTTAATCCTGGCAATCTCTTCTATAGTTTTTCCATGGTTTTCATATTTTGAAATCTTTTCTGTCTTCAGATTTATAATAACCTTTCAATTCTATTTTCTTCAGGTTTTACATATGGCCTCCAGTCCATCTGGAAATGATTTTGGTATGTGGTATGTAAAGTATTTATTGAAAAAAAATAGTTTTAGTGAAACTGATGTGGTAGGCTAGACTCTTTAAAAACAGGAAGCATGTTTTATTCACTCTTGGGGCTCCTGGCCTTTCCCAGGCAGAAGTTTGACTACACCCAGCCTCTGTCCTTAGGATTCTAGAAGCCTGTATACTTAGGAATGATAGCTTCTCACAGTAGACAATATGCAGACCACAGTATTCACAACACGTTCCTGGTGTCACGGCATCTCCCACCTCAGGGCTTTGTGCTCAGGAGAATGCTCCTGTAGTCCCTGGAGACTGCCCTGTCTCTGGCCAGGAGCGCCCCCTGGTGCCGCCTTTCAGTTGCCTGAGCTAACATGCCATGTGGGCAAATTTCTTTTCACTTGAAGAGTGCCTCCCCAGTCAAGGAGAAACCATTTTTTTGTTGCTTTTAATAATAATAATTATTATTATTATTTTGATATGGAGTATAGGAACTATTGGGGTGTTAATTCAGCTTCTTAGTAAACAATACTATGGTCTTCCCAATGTCTGGAGCTGAATTCCAATTGCTGCCCTAACTGGGGCTTTAAAACAAGGTCCATAAAATGTGCTAAAAGTGACCAGGCGGTGGTGGCACACGCCTTTAATCCTAGCAGTCAAGAGGCAGAGCCAGGTGGATCTCTGTGAGTTCAAGGCCAGCCTGGTCTACAGAGTGAGATCAGGACAGGTACCAAAATTACACAGAAAAACCCTGTCTCAGACCCCCCCCCCCAAAAAAAAAGTGCTAAAATCAAATTTTATTAGACAAGGAAGAATCCATGACATTTTCAGGGAGCAGAGAGTTTAAAGAATCTGGTAGTTAGTGTTCGAACTTAATTAAAGGCAATACAGGATAGTATTGCTGTAGAAAATATGTTGTTGACTATATATGCAACTTTCTCAAACACCCCAGAAAGCTGCTAACAAGTAGAAGCCAAAACATGACTACCAAGAGAAGCCCTGGGACAATGCTCTGCCTGCACACCAAGACTGAACTTAACTATGTGTACAGAATAGCCTCGGCCAGGAATTATGCGGCTAAAATCACAATAGCCACAAGTTATGAATAATTATGGAAAGACACACAGAAGTGGACCATTAATGATGGCTACAGGGTCTACTAAGGCACCCCTTGCCACAGTATTTAAAAAATATGAGCGAAAACATACATGACCTACTCTTCAGAGGGTTCTGTGGAAAGACTCCCTGTTTCTCTAGGACATAAACCTTGCTCAGCATTTGACAAATGTTTGTGGCTGACTGAACAGTGTGTTGTCCCATGCTTCACTGCTCCTGAAATCGGGGAAACCTGCTTCTGCTCCCCAGTCCGCACCGTGACCTCTCTGGGAAGGGCACAAGTGTCTGGCCCTGGCAACTGCTACTCCCTCATGTTGACCAACTCCTGCCTTTCTCTTTAAATGTCTTTTGGAGGCCCTCTTCATTCCCTCCAGGCTTCCCTCTTTGTCATCTGATTCCCTGCTCAGCAGTGTGCTCACTTTGTTTTATTTTTCCCTTGCTGCCTTTCCTGAGTTGACTGTGTAGACTTGTTCATCTTGTAGGTTTTCCCCTTCGGAGGGAGCCTGTGAGTGTACAAAGAGTGGTTCTCACGTGAGTTGATTCACATATACCAAGACAATCGAAAAGAATGCTTTGTTTGTCTCTGATGTTGTTTCTTAGAACTCATATTTAAGCCTGGCATGGTGATGACACTTCACCTACAATCTCAGCACCAGGGAGGCTGAGACAGGATTGTGAACTAAAAGCCAGCTGGGGACCATGGAGATGGCTCAGTGGGTCAGTGTTTGTTGCCAATACTAAAAACCTGAGTTATCGGTGGACGGTGTGGTGCACGCCTTCAATCCCAACACTCAGGAGGCAGAGCCAGGGAGATTTCTCTGAGTTTGAGGCTAGCCTGGTCTACAGAGCGAGATCCAGGACAGCCAGGACTACACAGAGAAACCCTGTCTCAAACAAACAAACAAACAAACAAACAAACAAACAAACCCTGAGTTATCTCCTCTCTTGTATATTATTAAAGGACCAGCCTTTTTTTTTTTTTTTTGGTTTTTCGAGACTGGGTTTCTCTGTGTAGCTTTGTGCCTTTCCTGAATCTGCTCTCTAGACCAGGCTGGCCTTGAACTCACAGCGATCCGCCTGCCTCTGCCTCCTGAGTGCTGGGAAAAAAGGCGTGAGCCACCACCGCCGCCACCACCCTGCAGGACCAGCCTTAATAATATACTTTCCAGGGGCTCAGAAGAGAAACTATGAATAGTGAGATTTATTTCCGGGAAATGAATCTAAGTACACCAAGCTCTTTGTCCGTCTACGTTATTCCTCTGGGATAAAATTCTATCTACACAGCTACAGTTCTGTACTCAAGCCTAGCTCCTTTCTTGCCTGATTTGTCTCTACCTTTATCTGCTGTCCCCTCTAAGTTCTATCTTAATTCTCTCATCTTAGTTCTGCCTCATTTAGGTCCTTCTCATCTCGTTCTCACCTATCTAGTACTTTTTTGTTCTCCTTATACCTCTGTTCCCCTCAGTCTCTGAGGTGTTCATTTATAAACCCAAGCCATAGCAATCCTCTGGCAGAGCAAGGTCACTAGGCTTGAATTCATATCGGGTCATAAAGGTAGGTAAGAATTTTCCTCAGGCAGTAGCCATCCAGGTTTTCTTTTACAACCCAAACGAGTGCTAATGATCTTTTAGTCAAGAAGGGGATCTATGTACTCAATCTACATTCCTAGAAGTGGTTAGGTAAGAAATTAGGAGTCTATTAGTAAGGCTGTAAGGGAGGAGGGTCCCACCCTAAATTGCACAAGAAATGAAGCTATCCTCCTGACCTAGGAGACGGGTTGTTTCGTTTGGCCTTGGATGCTTGACAGGTATTTTAGATAAATACACTGTTAGGAGTTCTTGGAAGCATGCATAGCATTACAAGAAAAGCACTGTAGGAATCAGCTAATATATATACAAAAGCTAAAATATCACCAAGACTTCTTAAGCCATCGTTTGACCTTTGGAGAAGTCCTTGACTTTTCCAAGTAGTAGCTTTTGTGATAGTAGCTGAATTCCATTATGTTTTCCCGTGGCTTGCAGCACTTCCCAGAACCCACAGAGTAGAAAGGAAGGACTGCCTCCTGCAAGCTGTCCTCTGTCTTCCACTCTTATGTCATGGTATGACCGTATAAACGCACACACACACACACACACACACACACACGAGATGTAAAATAATTTTTAGAAAAGGAAAGCAGCCTGGGCTATATAGTGAGACCTTGTTTTAAAAACAAACAAATGGGCTGGAGAGATGGCTCAGTGTAGCGAGCACATACCCCGGTTACGGGGGAGGAATAATCGCTCAATTCAGACTTGGTATAACACTCATTTATTTACACAGTAAGATTACAAGCAATATTCATCCCATCTTCCAAATGGAAGCAGGAGTACCTCTCCAGGTGTACAGGTCCGGATGCGCCACGTCTGTTCCTCTGGATCTTGGGTCAGCCTTCCTCAGGTCAGCCATGTCTGCACTGGGAACAGGATCTCACGTCTCTGGCAGAGGAGAGTCATCTTGCACGAGGGCCTGATGAGCTCTGTTGGTCGGGTCTGAGGCTTCATCTTTTATATTCTTTCCTGGCTGGGTTTCTAGTCTTATCCCTACTTCCACACATAGCTTATAGCTTATCACTACTCCATTTGTGGTTTACTTACATCATTCTATTGCTTATCATTCCTGACCAGGGTTGTTCACCCTAGGCCTTACATGTATTCCTTACATTCAGTAGTTAAGAGCAGTGACTGCTCTTCCAGAGGACTCCGGTTCAATTCCCAGCACCCACATGACAGCTCACAACTGTCTGTAACTCTAGTTCCAGGGGATATGACACCCTCACACCAATGCATGTAAAATTAAATTGATTATCAAAAAACAAAACACAACCCTTATTGCATGGTTCAGAATTAGGATTAGAGTTACCATGTTGAAATATGTTCCTAAGATGCATCTATGCTTCCATTTTTCTTTTTCTTTTTTTAAATATAGTTTAAATTTTCATCAGTTACACGTAAACAGCAGCCTCTCTCTGACTGCCTATCTGATGCTGTAAGCACTTCCACACATGATGGTGTTGAGGGTGTACATTTGGTAACACATGCTTGAACATAAGAACACATGGACAATGATTTGTGACAGGATGATGTGAACAATAGGATTAGGTCTGCACTAGGGTTATTGTCCCCTTGCAGATCATGTTTTTCACGTGTCTTTTCTGTTTCATTTATAGTAAGTACCCTAACATTTGAACAAGGAATGCCTTATTTTTGTATGAATCAGATACATTCTTTAAGCACTTGAAATAATGAAGCTAAAAATAGTTTGTTTTTTCTGCCACAACCACCATCCCAGGTGGAGGAAATGGTAGTTCAGGGTGTGGGTCACACGCCCATCTTTGTCTCTGTGACAGGTTGTCCTCACTGGGTCTCAGTATCCTGATATTTAAAAACAAAGTAACAGTGATAGTAAACAGATTAGTTGAGAAAATTTATTTCTGTAAAGCAGTTCTTGGCATATAACAGTACATTTCCGACACGATGGTGGAGGAAATGAGGATTTGCTTGAAGAGTAGAGAAGGTGATTGCAGATTAACGAAGACAGTACAACAGCCATGTTTATCTGAAGGACCCGGCAGAGACCGGATGTCTCAGTCTCTTTCTCCTTCAAACATCATGACTCTATCAGTTGCTGAGGACCAGTCAGAGAGAAACGATGCTCCTGACAGGTTTCAAGATGCTCCCGGCAGGTTTCAAAGCACGTTTATTGAGATCCTGTTGGCTGAAGGAGGACGAAGGGAAGGGCAGTGGAAGGGTGTACTGAAACTGTTTTAAGTCAAGCTTTAGGGAATAGGTCTCTGACTATGTGTAAATACTTTTTACTATTTAAATTTTACTATTTTTTTTTCAGCAGGAAATATGGTTCAGTTCTCAGATTTCTATAGAAGATACACAATGAATAGCCTCACTTTGTCCTGGCTCTTTTAGTTTTCCTCTGAAGTTTGTATACAAATAAAGACAGATGCTTTTTTTCTCTTTCCTTTACAGAAGAAAGCATGTTCATTGTAGTCATTAGTCTTATCCCTTCCTTTTAATTGAGAATATGAAGGCTTCCCAGCAAAGTGAAAGGCTCACTTGTTTTGGTCAGTGCACAGGGTTTGTGATGGGATAAATCATGGCTAGTTCCTATTGCGAGTTCCTTTTAGATCAGAAGACGACTTCAGCTGTCTACTCCGTTCTGTATTCATGAGTGTATTTCCTCAATTTATATCTTAATAAATCCCTATTACCCATTAAATAGACTGACGTGGATTGATCATAATAACCAAAGGCCTAGTGACCTGAGCTTCCATCCTGGGAACCTGCATAAAGGTAAAAGGAGAAAACTAACTCCTAAAACTTGCCCTCTGAGCACTACACATGTGCCACGGCATACAGGCATGCATGCACAACACATACTAAATAAATAAATATTAAAAAGGAAGAAAAGATTTGGGCTGGTGAGATAGCTTAGTGGCAATGGCACTGATGACCTGAGTTCAGTCCCTGAACCCCACATGATGGAAGGAAAGAATCAACTTCCACATGTTGCCCTTTGACCTCCACAGGATGCATGTTCAACACCCTTCCAAATAAATATAAGCTTTTCAAAAAGCTTGGATTTTAGTAAGGTTTTATGTTTGTCTGTTTCTCTTTAGATTTAGGGCACTGGTTGTATTTTGTTACATCATTTCCCTGTTTATAATGTCCTTATTGCTGGACAATAACCATTTGCTACTTCTCTGAGCAAGGATTATCACTGGTAGGTTGTGTCTCTTCCTGCCACAATCTGACTCAGTCTTCATATTCTGTCTTGATCTTTGTTTAAATATTCTGAGCTGACTTCTCAGACATGCATGATGTCATCTGACTGGGCTATTGCATGCAGAGCAGCCTGGACACCTGCTCAAGCTCAGTCAACATGTCTTCCAGAGCTGAAAGGCTTCCTTCACCTGCCTGCTCCCTTCAAACATGGCATTTCTTCAGGGTTTCTCTTTGAAGCCACAGCTTTTGCTCTATTTCTCTCTTTCTCTCAAAAAAAAAAAAGGTGAGCTCAGGAAGCCTGAGCTTCTCTTACATTCTGCCCTGAGCCCAGGAAGCCCGAGCTTCTCATACATTCTGCCCTGCGCCCAGGTGACCCTCTCATGTTCAGGGGCTTTCACTGCCATTGTCTGCCTATGCAGTGATGGACACTGCAACACCTCTTTCTTCTTCCTCTACCAACTTTCAGCAGCACAGTTCTGCTCTTAATCCAGTTCTCAGAGTTAATCCCCACTCCCCACTTTTGCATTTCCCAAAGGGCTCTGATTCTGAGGATATCTGGTTTTCCAGGTGTCTCTATTATCTCACACTGGTGGGTTTCTTTCCCTTCTATCCCTGCACTCTTCCTGTGGTATTGGTCCAGTCTTTGGCTCTCACTACATCCTGGAGTCTTTGGGTCTCACAAGCTCATGGATTACAGAATGTGCAGTTGATTCTTCTGTGTTCATTTGTTACTTGGTATGGTTTTCAGAAAGGAAGACATTTGGGCCTCATCTGTGGCAAAGTGCCTTTTAGAAGTCAATTCTGGATTTTCATTGTTAGTTATTTAGCGGTGCTCTTACCCTGCGAGGAAATGTCACGAAACACGACAGAATCCACTAACAAGAGTTTTATTAAGATAAAAGAGACAGATGAGTGCTCAGGCCTGTGGAGAGACACGCATGTGGGGAAGAAGAAGGAGAAGGAGGAGGAGAAGAAGAAGAAGAAGAAGCTGGGAATATGGCGCTGGTTTATAAAGGCGTACACAGGTCAACGTAGCTACTCCATGCATGAGATCACATGGCTGTGTTGCGCACTCTTACTTAACCATGCAAAGCCACGGGGTCCTGGTCACACAAGATGCCTTGACCAGGAAATGGCTATTTTGACCTGGAACTGGCAAGGCGGAAGTGTCTAGGTCTGCAAAAAACATGCCCAACCATGGGAGCGTATTGTGAATCCATCATTCATGCCTTTAAAATATACCTTGTGTAGCCAGGCGGTGGTGGCGCACGCCTTTAATCCCAGCACTCAGGAGGCAGAGGCAGGCAGATCTTTGTGAGTTCGAGGCCAGCCTGGTCTACAGAGCGAGATCCAGGAAAGGCGCAATGCTACACAGAGAAACCCTGTCTCAAAAAACCAAATATATATATATATATACCTTGTGTAGCTGGATGACGGTCTGAGGATAAGGCATTCAATATAGACTCATAGTTTAGCCCAGTAGAACAAAAGAGGCTCATTGTAGCCTTCTTAATGTATTGCATTTAAGACTTGCCAACAGTAGTTCTTTTTGCTAAAATAAACAGAAAGAATGATATTTTAAATTAATTAGTTTTATATTTCTGGAAATTGAGGCTGGGGTCATGCACATTCTAGAACACTCTACCTGAGGTGCATCCCTGAGGAGGGAAGTATAGGTACTCTACAACTTACTCTGGTGTTTGGTCCAATAAGGCATTGTAAATTGAAAACATCATTCTGAAAATTTACCTGACCTGCTGAATATCATAGCTTCACATAGCCTCCCATGCACAGGTTCAGAGTACTTAACCTGGACTATAGCTGGGCAAAATCATCTAACCTAACAAAACCTACTTAATAATAAAGTATTGATAATCTTTCACATTTGTTGAATATAGCGTTTTTCAGTGTTCTTTCGGGGACTAGGTGCAGGACCCTCACAAGTCCCTTACATAAAATGGTACTATATTTGCACATTACCTACACATCCTGTTTTCCTTAATTATCTGCCAATTGATTGCAATGCCTCATTTAGTGGATGTGCTGTGTAAATATCAGTTACAGTGTATTGCTTTGAAAATAATAAGCGGGAAAAGTTTGTACAAGTTAATACAATTTTTTTCCTAAATATTTTCAGATCTGTGGTCAGTTCTCAGCCTAAAACTCCAAGAGTGTAGTCAGCACACTGCACCTATGACCACAGAGACCCCTGGAAGCACAGCAACTGTGAGCCATTATTGTGACTGGAGGCTGAGCCTTGCTCTTTCTGCCAAGCATGGGCCAGGGGTCTGTGTTCAGACTGTCCTACTGATAGCTTAGGAAAAGACCCAAGTGTAGTGTCTGCTGTATGACTCTGTCACAGTACTGCAGCAGCCCAAATTGAATGACAAACCATCATAAGCCAGAGACCTATTTCTTGGCCATAGCTACCTGGACAGAGTTAACACCATTCTATCAATGTTCACTGGCCCAAGACAGCTCCCTTTGGCTTCCCCCAAGAGCACTTCTACAACAGAATTTCACTTTGTAGGCCTCCTACCCAGTACTCTAGACAGAAGAAGTAGAAGCCCAGAGCCTTGAGCTTCCACAGTGCCTCTTTTTTTTCCCCCTAGAACTGAGGACCGAACCCAGGGCCTTGTGCTTGCTAGGCAAGCACTCTACCACTGAGCTAAATCCCCAACCCTAAAATTTATTTATTTTTTTTATGTGTATGAGTGCTCTATGTACATGTATGACTTTGTGCCAAAGAGGGCATCAGATCCCACTATAGATGGTTGTGAACCACCATGTGGTTGCTAGGAATTAAACTCAGGACCTTAGGAAGAGCAGCCAGTGCTCTTAACCACTGAGCCAACTCTCCAGCCCAACAGTGCCTCTTTCCGACTCACCTGCACTAGCAGCCCTGCCCGACTTTTACCTCTCATCCTGGGAGAGATGTCCCTTTTCTCCAAGACTACAATCTTTCTATAGCTCCTATCTTTCATCTCTTTGACTTTTAAAACTTCACCAGTAATCTTTGCCTCTTCAGCTTTCATTTACAAATAAACTTACCTCTTCATCCCAAAACAGAACCAACGGACCACACACATTCCTTGTCTCTTGCCTCTTCCTCTGGGCAGTACACAGCCTCTACCCCACGCATGGGCCACCAATGTACTTGCCGGGCCCCCTCCACAATGGACACTGCTGTCACTAAGAGAAAGCCAACGCTGCCGCAATGACTGGAGCCGAACACTTCCTACTCTAAACCCCATCAAGACACGATACTCAGTATCTTGACTTCTAGAAAAAGCAATACAATCTCACTGGTCTTTTGCCGTTAACTCAGTTCTCACTCTTCATTGGGCTTCTATCTGCTCTCATAGCACAACTTTATTTTGCCATCTGCTTTTGAGCTCAAATCTGAGGCAAAAGACAACTAGTATTTTTTTTATTTTATTTTTACACCTTTTCTACTTATGGCAATGTTCAAATGTAAGCAATTACAAGTCATTTAGAATATTATTGCTTAAAAATTTTTACTTCAATTTGTAAAGTTTATGTGAAAGTGCTTACAAATGATATTTTCTTATGGACTGGAAGAGAAAACAACCATTCTTTTAAAAAGTGTTGATTTTGCCGGGTGGCGGTGGTGCACACCTTTAATCCCAGCACTCGGGAGGCAGAGCCCCGAGGATCTCTGTGACTTCAAGGCCAGCCTGGCCTACAGAGCGAGTTCCAGGACAGGCACCAAAACTACACGGAGAAACCCTGTCTGGAAAAACCAAAAAAAAGTGTTGGTTTTGTTGTTTTGTTGCAGGCAAACTAAAGCTTGAATTTAGGTGAGGGAGATGTGACACATGAGAATTTACAGAAAAAGAATGTGGCGTGTCTATAGTGGCATTCTTTTTTGGAAAACTACTTTATCAGTGACTGTTTGGTTTCAAACCCTGCACAAAAGGCTGAGGTACCTGTTTAACATATCAAAGCGTACGCTGGCCAGCTAGTTCCCCCAGTATCCCTCAGTTCCTTCCAACCTGTTACTGGGCTCTCCGGGTTGAACACCCTACCCCCTTCCCTAAATTCTCCAGCCCAGAGGCTGGGCTGTCCTTCCTCCAGCGGCTCCTCCCTATATAATCCAGCCATTTTGGTTATCCCTCCTCTTTGGGGCCTCCTGGCTGCTGCACCTACCTAGTTCTCTCTCTCTCTCCTCTCCCTTCCCCTACTCTCTCTCTACACATGGCTCAGGGTCATGTCCATTGTGGACTCTCCCAGATGTCCTTCACCATACCTAGGAGCAGTCATATCTCTCTCTCTCTCTCTCTCTCTCTCTCTCTCTCTCTCTCTCTCTCTCTCTCTCTCTCTCTCTCTCATTCAGTAACAAATCCGACTACAGCAATATTATGGAGATGATACAGTAGTCCAGGAGCCCAGAAAGGGGACACAGAACCATAAAGGTTGGTTCCCATCAGTGATGTCCATGAGGTCTTAGGAAAAGCACTTCAGGTTGAAGTTCTCAGTAACTTTATTTTCTAAAAATATGCCCTAGGGGTATGTTTTCTTCCACAACATCCTTTAAAAATAAACAGAAACAAAAAGCTTATCTCAGCACAGGCTGGATGGAGTCAGGCCAGTGCCGCTCGGAAAGCGTTCAGGTCCCTCAGGAGCAGATCTGCACCCGGCCTCTGCAGGGCGCGGGCCTCCCAGCAGCTCCGGAGGATGCGCTGCAGCGACTGCCCCGTCGGGGAGGCGGTGAACACGGCCCCCGCCAGCGACGGGCGCAGATTGTAGGCCACCACCGCGTACTGCACGCACTGAGGCTCGCCAGAGTAAGGCACCTCCCTGGTGGTCATCTGCCAGAGGGTGATGCCGAAAGAGTAGATGTCGGCTTTGGGCGTGGCGGTCTCTCCTTTCAAGAGCTCGGGAGCTTGGTGCGTGTAGGTGCCTCCTATGTGGTGAGGGGGCGCCTGCCTGCACCACAGATCTTGCAGCTTCTGGGAGCAACCGAAGTCACTAATCTTACAGACGTCCTGCTCACTGATCAAAATGTTCGCTGGTTTCAGATCCAAGTGCAAAATGCTTTGTGAGTGGAGGAAAAGTAAGCCGTTAACAATATCTAGGGAATACTTAAGGCACTTCCCCAAACTCAGTTGCTCTCTGCTGCAGCTTAGAGGCCCTGGAGAGCGGGTGACACCATAGATGACTTGGTGTAGAGTTACATTGCCCCCAAACTCCATGATTATGGTACCCAGGCTGTTGGAGCCCTTGGGCGTGCGCGTGCTGGCAGCCACAACCCGGACTATGTTGTCGTGGCGCAGCCTTGCAATGTTGAGTTCAGCCCAGAAACTCCGCTGGGATGCACGTAGGTTTTTGGTGCACTTGTTCACTTGCTTTATGGCCACAGGAACACCGTGGTAAGTGGCTTTGTACACAGAACCAAACCCTCCAGAGCCCAGCCTGTGCAGCAGGCATACCTGTTCCCAGTCGATGGAGCACCAGGCCAGCCGGCGAGGCAGCCGCGGGGCCCGAGGAGGAGTGGCCCCCAGAAAGAGCTTCTCTGCCTTCCTCGGGACCACCAAGGGGCTGCTGCAGGGCCGTGAGTCCACCGACGGCGACAGCTCACCAGGGAGGTATCGACACAGGGCTAGAGGCGATGGCATCACACCTTCAAGTGGGAGAGGCACCAGGGGCACTAGGGAGAAATGATTAGGAAGAACCAGGAGAGTTTGGAAGCATGGCTGAAGATTCCTGCCTTCGCCCTAAGCCCTTTCGCTCCTTCCTTGTATTCTCAAAATGAGCCACATCTGCGCTATCACTCAGCGAGATGGGGGCGGGGGAAGATGAAGCATGGCTGTCTCTTTCAGATGAAACCATTGCTCTCTCACAGTTAAAGTGAATCCTTGGGAAAACGACCTCTCACTGGCTAAAGAGCACTGGCCTGCCTCAAGGCTCACCTCTCCTTTAAACTATGTCTTTAATCATGATACAATGAGAACGATTTTCAAATACCATCTGATGAGCATTAGTCGGTCCCTAGATTGAAGAAGGGGGAAAAAAGCACAGTGAACTTGGTGCACTTTTCAGGCTATAATGATTGTTAGTGCTGGTCTCCAGCTGCATTAAATCACTCCCAGCAGCTATTGGCTG
Source organism: Peromyscus maniculatus bairdii (assembly GCF_049852395.1). NCBI lineage: Eukaryota > Metazoa > Chordata > Mammalia > Rodentia > Cricetidae > Peromyscus > Peromyscus maniculatus. The sequence goes on along the minus strand of NC_134853.1, from coordinate 37,488,304 downwards.
CAAGAGCTGCCATACAAACAGCAGACATTTGTTGAACTACTTGCCAAGATCATTAGGTGCAACCTTCATAAGAATTAGAAATTGTAACTTTGATATCATTCATTGATCCAAATAGAATCAGTGATGCAAGTCAACACACACCACCTCCTAAGTTCATCAGAGCGGGATTCTGATGCTGTATTCCATTTTTATAGCAAGATAACAAGACTTCCTAGCAACACCCCGACTTCCTACCTGTCCTTCCTTTCAGGTCAGGTCACCCCCAGCTTGCAAGACAGATTCTAGACCATAGCCAACAAGTGACTGGAATTTAACACAGAGTTGGAGGGAGGAAAAGGTGATTTTGATGTGATTGTGATGACCATAGCTGTAAATAACAGCAAGCATAGGAAAACCAGGAGACACAGACATGGCACAGAATCACTGGGATCCAGCTACAATATAGAAAGTCAGGTACTGAACATAAATTCAGGGTCTGGCCACCAAATCACAGATTCATCTTATCTGATTTTTGTAATAAAGCATTCATTTTCATGCCATATCTTTGGGGGAAAAGAAGAGAGCAACAATCTTGCCCTGTCATTCAAAACAATCCCTGAAAGTGTCCTTCAGTGCAGCACCAGAATTCTCCCCTCTGATGAACTTAGGAGGTGTGCGGAGTTTAACTTGTATCACTGATTCTATTTGGATCAATGACACTAAAGTTACAATTTTAATGCTGAAGGTTACACACTACCACACTACACTTTTCAGCTGCTTAGTAAAGGTTTTTGTTTTTTGTTTTTCTTACAGAAGACAAGTGACCACTTTTTATGTGACAGCTATGTGATTCTAATTTTAGAACTACAGGTTTTGAGATGGCAAATTAATAAAAGAGAGCCATTTCTATAAACAATTCAAAATTCATACAACTCCAAGTTTCTACTTGATGGTAATAATATCATTTAGTCAAACCCCAAGTTGTGCCAAACCCCAAATAAAAAAGGAAAAATAGTGAGCATGGCAAAATTTAAAAGTACCAAAATGAGGTGGTTGGTGGTGACACACGCCTTTTATCCCAGCACTCGAGAAGCAGAAGCAGGTGGATCTCTCTGAGTTCAAGGTCAGCCTGGTCTATAGAGCAAGTTCCAGGATATCCAGGGTTGCACAGAGAAACCTTGTCTCGAAAAACCAAAACCAAAAAAAAAAGACTGCTGAAATTATACTACATATTTCCTCAATAGCTAACACATAGATAAAATTACAGCTCTGAATTCTGAACTGTGGAGTTTAGGAGGGTAAGAATAATAGGGTGCCTCAAACTTCTGGGGTGTCACATAAAATACATTATTATGCAATTTATTATTTTGCAAGTTTCAGTTTTAAGACAACCTCATAAACAATTCATTTCTAAGGTCCAGTTTACTATTGACTCCAAATGCAAGGTATTGGTGAAAGTATGACTTACATTGTACGCACAAATCTCAAGTTCACTGCTTCCACCACCCGCCCGTCTACTCAAGTTTAACAGAATGTCCACTCACTACTACTTGTTTCCTTTTATACTACATTTTAAATTGCAAATGAGTTATATCCTAATAAGCCCATCATAGGTTGAAAATACCAATAGGTGGAAAACGAATTTATTAAATGTGTTACCTACCAAATATCAGAGATGGTTATTAACTCCCATGAGAGTGATACAGGACATCCTTAGCTCAGGAAAGGTCTGTTGAGTGCGTATGGATGTTACACAACTGTAAAGTTAAAACACTGTAGTTTGTAGTCATAAATCAAACCATAAAAAGCTGGGAGATGAGCTATATTACACTTCTTTCTACATAAGCTGCCATTACTCTAAACAGATTTACCACCATTACCAATTCCCCCCCTCCCTTTTTTTTTCCGAGACAGGGTTTCTCTGTGTAGCTTTGTGCCTGTCCTGGAACTCACTCTGTAGACCAGGCTGGCCTCGAACTCACAGAGATCCTCCTGGCTCTGCCTCTCGAGTGCTGGGATTAAAGGCATGCGCCACCACCGCCCGGCTCTACCAATTTCCTTTTTTATAACATGTAAGTTCTTATGATTTTTTTTTTTTTTTTTTTTTGGTTTTTTGAGACAGCGTTTCTCTGCGTAGCTTTGTGCCTTTCCTGGAGCTCACTTGGTAGCCCAGGCTGGCCTCGAACTCACAGAGATCCGCCTGTCTCTGCCTCCCGAGTGCTGGGATTAAAGGCGTGCACCACCACCGCCCGGCGAGTTCTTATGATTTTAATTAACTTTATTTAATGCTGACTTTGTGTCCATGTGTATATAATATTTTATTTTTAACCTATGATGGGTTTATCGTGGTGTAACCCGTTTGTAGCTTAAAATATCTATACAAGGAAACAAGTAGTGAATAGTGGACATGCATTAAAAAACTTGAGTAGACGGGCGGGTGACAGAAGCAGTGAACTTGAGGTTTGTGCGTACACTGTGAATCATATTTTCACCAATACCTTGCATTTGGGGTAAATAGTAAACTGGACTTTACAAATATTTACAGATCTCAGGAGTGGATAAAGCTGGGGTATGGAGATAAGGTACAAATGCTCTGGGGTTAGGCAGCTGGGGCTGCTTACTGCCCCATTTCAGTTTCCACCCCGGGAAAAGGTGGTAAACACACCCAACCTCGGGTTTGTGAGGAAGACTTAGACTTTCAAATTCTCCTTCGCTCAGGATTTATGATAGATGGCACTTAACTACTAATTATTATTTATGAAACTCAGAAATAAAACTCTGGTGTGTGGGGGCTTATACCATGTAAGGAACATAGATGTGTTAAAAGCACTAGTTTAAAATAATCCCCTGGGGTTAAATTCATTTTATTGTAAGTTAAGAGTTTAAAGTGTGTTTCCTGGCACTTTCGTTTTGAAGTTAAAGCTATAAAAGCACATCATGTTATCCATAGATGCCCAATCCAATGGAGCGTTCACTTTATCTGATCAAATGCAATAAGGCTTTGCAAGCTCCAAAGGAAAAAGGCAACCCTTGAAGGTCAAGACAGGTACGACTTGGGTTGTAAAGGACCGCTCCTGGAAGGGTGCACATCCTCTGTCCCCCAGTTCCAGGCTTGGGGACCTGCAGACACCAGCGGTTTATCAGCTGTGACACGGGAGGGACTCTTGCGCCCCGGAGCCCCTCCGGCGCATCAGCCGCCCCGTCGCGGCCGACTGCCTTGCCTTCCCGCTCCCGGAAGTCGGGCGGCGGCGCCGTCGGACCCTCCCGGGGGCTGCAGCCGGGCGTGGGGCAAGGGTGAGGCCTCGGCGTCTCCAGAGGACCGGCCACCGAGGGCGCCCCGCCCTGCCCCGCAGCCCGGCGCGTCCCCGCAGCCCGGCGCGTCTCAGGGTGGTCGCGTAACCGTAGGGAGACATTTTAAAAAGGCTTTGAAATTCCACAGACGTCACGACGAGACCCAAGACCCACGGGGTGGGGGAGGCCGGGCGGGTACCGCCACGTTCGCGCACGCGCACTCCTGAACAAGGCTGTTCAGGGAGCTGGGGGAGGAGAGGGGGCGGGGCGGGGGAGGAGGTGGGGAGGGGCGGGGCGGGGGGAAGAGGGGGGTGAGCAAGGGGCGGGGGAGAAGGTGGGGGGAGGGGCGGGGCTGCTTCGGTTTGCTCAGGTTACATCCAGCCGGATTTCCGAACGGCGAAATTGGAGCTCCTGGTGGTTCTCTCCCTCCCCCACCCCCCATTTACAAACGCGAATTAAGGTCGAAAATTTACTTTTGACTTGAAAAAAGACCCAAACGTTAAAACATAGACAAATACGTATCTAAGATTTTCGAGTCAAACTTGAAAATACATCACTGATTTCTCAATTTATTTATGGCAAGCATTATGCTACTTACATTCTTCTGAAATTTGAATTTTGTTTTTTCTTTTTTTCCGGAGCTGAGGACCGAACCCAGGGCCTTGCGCTTGCTAGGCAAACGCTCTACCACTGAGCTAAATCCCCAACCCTGAAACTTGAATTTTATACCTAGTAATAGAACACTGACTTGTTTCTGTATCTGTGAAGTACACATAGAATTACTTCCATTTCCCTGTGATCAACTTCGAATTTCAGAGCTTGATCCACAAAAAGCAAGTCCCTGGGTGAAACTTGTGTACAAGACTCGATTCTGTCCCTTATAGAAGGGGTACCCGCTACCATTTGGGCTGACCACTTGGATTTTTTATTTTAACTCTGAAAATATATATCATATATGCATATATATACATATATATATTTAAATGCCTTTCCACTTGATAAGATTTCAATACAGTCAGATATTTTTATAACGAAACTTGCTATAGAAACTTTAGTTTAATGATATCTTGCAATCTTTTCATCCTCTTGAACACAAGCTGCTCATGGATATTTGAAAGTGCATCGGACTGAAATGTGGCTCTTGTTATTGTGTTTATCACAGCTTAAGAGAACACTCTGTTGGCATCTTTCTTTGAGCCAGAAAGCATTATGCATTTAATACTTATAAAGCCTATATTTCTCACTGATGGTAAGTGAATCAAAATAATAACACTTTGAATTAAAGGATTCAAAACTAATACAGGCTATTCAATTTATCTTCTTTATTCAACTCTATGCTTTTTGTCAATATGGGCTCATGACCCTTCTTCATGCATTCAATGTGATTTAATGAACTCCAGTAATAATGTAAATAAAAGATAAAATTATCTTTTATTGCCCAAACTGACCCACTTGGCCAGTGACTTTGGCCCTGTTGTGTTTGTTTGGCCTCCTAATCCCAGGTTAGATCAGGCTCACAGTGGCTTGTGGAATCCATTTCTCAAGTGTGCCCTGAGAGTTGGCAAAATGGAGTTGGAAATCACGAGTGCAGAGGTAACTTTACACATTAGCCTCATTTTCTTCCCTCTGTTCCTCTCTCACTTTAAGGGACAAAAATTGGAAAGCACACTCTTTTCTTACTAAGCAAGTATTTCTGGTTAAATTATCTTACTTACTTTTTCTTCCCCTGTTTTTATTCATAGCATCTTGAGTCAAGAAAATATATTACTGATTTTTTATCTTAGAAATTATAAATGAAGTGCAAATTTTTTGCAGTTACTTTGTTCGTACACTATAAGTCACTAAGAATATACAAATTATTTTCTTACACAATAACTTACTTTGTAAGAATTTACATGGCATATAGAATGTATAATTATGGTAAAATTTGGTGGTGTGTGATTATATTGAGAAAATCATGCCATACCTTATAAAAGAAACTCAAAAAAGAGAAAACAACAAATTTTAAAATATTTTGTTCAGTTCTGGGGATGTTGTTCGTTAACTAGATGGCAGGTTTCTTAGACGGTAATAATTTTTGGTGTTGGGGACGAGGCATGGTGGCACATGTCCATAAGTCTAGCGCCCAGGAGGCTAATGGAGAAGATTGTTGCAAGTTTGAGGTCAGTATAAGTTACAGAGTGAATTCAGGGTCTGGTATAATAGTTAAACTCTGTCTCAAAATAAACAATAGACAATTAAAGACCAAACCAAAATAAGATATTAAATACTGGAGGATGGTAAAAACAAAAACAACAAACAAACAAACACCAAAAAACTGTACTTGGAGTATACTTCATGAGATCGAGGGTGAAGGGAAAATCAAGAAAATGAGTTTTTCAGGTTTTTTTTTTTTTAAATTCTTATTCACACACATAATTGAATACATGAGTTGGAAAGCAGATAAGATAAACACAAAATCAAATGTGATTTCCAAACGTACTAGCTAGGTGATCCTCGAGTGTAAGACCATTTCTTTCTTTTGTTTTTTTAATGCCGAATGCTGTTTATTGAAGCAGGGAAGAGGGTTTTTCAGGTTTTGTATGAAAATTTCACTTATCAGTCATCTGGCCCACAATGCAATGTTATGACATATACTGTGGGCTCTGTGTATGTAAGTCTCACATGCAGAGTTTTGTCTTGCACTGTTAAATTCCTGGTAATATCAGAACCTTCACATAGCCATGTCCATTAAAATTTTATTAACTAACATTTTAAATTTGTTTTCTCTTTTTTGCGTTTTCTTTATAATGCATGGTGTGCTTTCCACAATTTAATATAATTACACACCACCAAACTTTATCATGTATAAAACAAAATGAATCTTTAAACTAATTTTATTATAATCCGTTGTCAGCCCCCTACACACACCACACATACACACCCTCCCTGTATCTTTTCCTCTCTCTTTCCCCTCACCCTGAAGTTTTCCTTTATATATAAAAAAAATTAAAAAAAAAAAAAACAGAAAAAAAGTTGCACTTAATTCTCCTCCTCCTCTTCTTTTTCTTCTTCAAAAGGTACAAACCTTTTTTTATTTTCTGAATTTTGGCAATATAGACTTATCTAAGAAAAGATTTCACTTTTATCTGTTCTAAAATGTCCAAATATACTGCCTTTGCTAGATAGAAAAAATATTCTAGTTATTTGTAGTGTGTGTTCTCTTAATGCCTTGGGGATTTTAGGGCTAACACTTTGGGGCTTAATGGTATGAGATTAAGAGGAATATTACAGTGATGCTTCCAGTGTCCTTGCCAGGCATCTTGGGAAGTCAAGCACTGGGAAATTTGTTAGAACTCCACACAGAGTGAATTTAGGTGGTTTGGGGTGGTGAAGGAGGAACATGGCCCTCTTCAGTAGGTCTTGGCTCTTGGATGGGAGAGAGGATTCATCTTGCTGCCAAGCCTGATGCTCTGAGTTTTATCTCCAGGACTCACGTGGTGGAGGGCAAGGGCAGATCCCTACAAGTTGTTCTGTGATCTCCACATGTGTCGCACATGTGTGCCCCCAATATACAATAATATAAGTAGATGCAAATTCTTTTAAGAAAGACTTATTTATTTTATGTGTATGAATTGTTTTGTTTGCATGTAAGTCTGTGTACCACATGTGTGCAGTGTGTGAAGAGGCTGAAAGAGGGTCTGGAACTGGAGCTATGGAACATTGATATCTATTGTTTGGTTGCTGAGAAGTGAACCTGGGTTCTCTCCAGTGCTCTTAACTGCTGAGCTATCACTTCAGTTCCCCATATTGTGTGTGTGTGTGTGTATGTATTATATATATATATATAATACATACATACATATATATGTATGTATATGGTTTCTGTGTGTGTGACAGAGAGAGAGAGAGAGAGAGAGAGAGAGAGAGAGAGAGAGAGAGAGAGAGAGAGAGATTGGGCACCCAAGTGCCACAACACCACATGGAGGTCAGAGGACAACTTTTAGGAGTAAGTAGGTTCTCTCCTTCCACTGTGTGGCTCCTGGGGTTGAACTCAGGCCATCTGACTTGGTAACAGGAACCTTTATCGACTGAGCCATCTTGCCAGCCTCTAACATTTTTTTTTTAAATAAGTATTGGCTTTTGTTGAGATGAGGAGGCTGGAGTATTATTGGTCTGGGAATGGAGAGGAAACCTTTTGGAAGGGTTCTCTCTAATCTTTATTCCAACATCTTTATTGCAGCCACTCTGGGCAATCTGACTTAGAGCCTTTTCTTTCCCTATGTATGATCAGTTAACCTGTTTGACATGGTGGTTTCCCTCTAGCTGTTTTAGGACATCACTGTTACAGAATTTAAAAAGGGAAATATTAAGTCTTGGGGGATCCCTGGTGTATCTAGTAAAGATTTTGCTGGTCACTTACAATTACATTAAAGCGCAAATTGAAGAACATTGAAAACTCCCTGCTGATGTGTGGCTGGGGATATTTCCTGTTAGTCATTTTATTGGATGTTTTAGAGATAGTTTAAATGAGGTATGAAACCAAGGTGACAAAAAAAAAGTCTGCCAGAGACTCTAGGCCTGCAGGCTGAAGATGGATGCCCCAATATTACAAAGGAACTTTGGGTGACTGTCCAGGCAGCCAGATGTCTCTGTCATTTCTAGAATTTTGGAAGTTGCTTACAATGCACTTCCTGTTTACTTAGGTAATATTATATTCTTCTTGGGTCTTTGATGGAGTTGAAGACTAGAAAGTTATAGTTTTCCTTAATCATGATAAAAGGTAAATTAGATAAGAAACTTTAGACTCACAAAAATAGGATAGATGATAGAATATTTTCTTTAATTTTGCTAAATACAAATAGACTAGATATTGTAAATATAATTCTTGCTTAATAACTTCTGTTATATATAATTTTACTATGGTAAAGTTAAAAGCTTTTGACTAGATAGAAAAGGGGAAGTGCCATGGGATGGTCTTTCTGTATGCTGTGAATATATATTGCTACCATTGGTTAATAAAGAAGCTTCTATGGCCTATGGCAAGGCAGAATAGAACCAGGCAGGGAATCTAAGGAGAGAGACAAGGAGAAGAAAGGTGGACTCAGAGGAGATGCAAACCTGCCACCCAAGGAGCAACATGTCAGCAGACCAGTAATGCCATGCCATGGCCACATGGCAATGCATAGATGAATAGAAATGTGTTGAATTAAGTTATAAGAGCTGGTTAATGATAAGCCTGAGCCATAGGCCAAACAGCTTGTAATTAATATAAGCCTCTATGTGTTTACTTGGGACCCAGTGGCTGTGGGACACAGGAAAACTTTTGGCTACACTTGAGCCTTGTTTTTTGATGTGTGTGTGTGTGTGTGTGTGTGTGTGTGTGTGTGTGTGTGTGTGTGTTATGGATTGATTTGAAACATCTCTGGAAACTTGTGTATTGAAGAACTGGTCTCCAGGGCAGAGATGGGACATGTGGAAAGTAACTGATTTAAAATAACTCTATTCTCATCAATTGGTAGGTTCATAACATATTTGGCTATTGGAAAGTGGTGGCAACTTTGAAGGTAGGGTCTATTTGGAGTGAGCCAGTCACTTTGCTTATGCCCTTGAAGGGTAAATTTTGTCCTTACCCTCCTCCCCTTTTGGCCGTCGTCCATCTGGTGAATTTTCCTCTGTTTCACTTGACAAAATGTCTTTCATCACACTCTTAGAAACAATTGGAGCTTGGTTAACATGAATTAAAACTTCTGAAACTATGAGTCAAAACCAAACCTCTCCCTTAGTTTGGTTTTCTTAAGTCTTTTTTTCCCCCAACAGTGGAAATTTGACTAACATAAACACATCTCCCAAAATTATTGACATCTTAAAAAATGGTTTACTGATAGAAAACAGGCCATATTGATTTCAGAAGCCCATTCCCAAACATCTCTGATTGTGCCGTAGTCTCTAAGGTCAGTACAGCGTTATCAGACTGGGTATATATCCCCAGCCACAGGTTCTGCAGACACTAGCTTTACTAGACCTTCAAATGCACACAGAATAGAACTCTGCAATACACTTGCCCTGCTAGCATTAGGGTAAAAGATAGTTTCAGTTCTTTATGCTCTACAAGAGTGTTCAGGAAGAGTCAGGTAACAGACACTTTGAAAAATGCTTCAGGCTAGAAACACACAGGCCTGCCAGGGTCCTCTGAAGGCATCCACAGGCTTGCTTGATGCAGGTAGGTAGGTGCCATTATGATGAGCAAATAAATGGTGGAGAAATGGGAGATAAAGAGGAGCAGAACAATTCATGTGCTGTGGAGAGAGGGGGAACTGAAGAAGCGAAGGTGGTGAGGAACAGGCTGGTGTGAGTGGCATGCTTGCCACCCAGGGCCATGGTGACCTCTGGGCCTGGGCTGCTGCTAAGGGCCATGTCTGGGTCTCTGGTCCTACCACAGCCGGTGTCTGTGTTGACATCCATAGCCTATGTTGCCAGCAAAGGCCACATGGATGCCCATGTTCTGGGCTGTCACCTGAGGCCGTGTTGGTGTCTGAAGGTCATGGCTGCAGCCAGGCCATACAGGTTTGAGTGGCCTGCACTGCCACACAGGGCCATAGTGACATCCAGGCCTGGGCTGCAACTGAGGACCATGTCTGGGTTCAAGGTCCTGCACTAGCCAGGGTCTGTGTTGTGTCTGTGGCCTTTGTTGCCACCAAAGGCCACATGGACGGCCATGTTCTGGGCTGTCACTTGAGGCCATGGTGGTGTCTGAAGGTCATGCTGCAGCCAGGACATACAGGTTTGAGTGGCCCGCACTGCCACACAGGGCCATGGTGTCATCCAGGCTCAGGTTGCTGCTGAAGGCCATGTCTAGGTCCATGGCCCTACACCAACCAGGGTCTGAGTTGATGTTCATGCCTCCTGCTACTACGAAGGGCTGTGTGATACCTGGAGTCTGGTCAGCCACCTGAGACTATATTGGTGTCCAGGGGCCATGCTGCCACCGGGAGACCATACTGAATCTGGGTGGCCAGCGCTGCCACCCAGGGCCATGGTGATGTCTAGACCCAAACTGCAGCCAAGGACCATGTCTGGCTTCATGGTCCTGCTGTAACTGGGGTCTGTGTTGATCTCCAAGGCTCACGTTAACACTGGGGGCCATAGGAAACATGTGTTGAAATCCAAGGGCCTTGCTGAGCCAATACATCCCTTTACTGACCCTGGGAGAGCTGACCCTGCTCCTTGCTAGCCAATGCAGCAGAAGAGCTGGTCCCACACTCGGGAGATATGGCCCCATCCCTCACCATGGATGTGGGAGAGCTCCATCCTCCTGTCACCTGAGGGGGGGCAGTCCCAGTGGCCCAGACTGGCTTTGAGTGGGCACACCCTGTCTCCATGCTTGTATCCCCTGTCAGTGCATTATTATAACAATTATATTTGGATCTGGCTTAGGCCATCAGTTTATATTCCATTGTGCTATATTATGATACAAAGCTGCAGAGCACACAGTTCAAATTACTACTGGTTGCCAGTGATGATAAACAGGAGAGGAGAGGTTGTATCCGTGTGATTTATCAGAGCTTCTTTGATGAAGGGTGAGAGTTACTCTTATCTGTGGTTATGAGGGTAAGTTTTAGTAATGAAATCTGTGTTACTGTCACAGACAGACAGGGTGACCGAAGGAACAAAACAGAAGACCAGACACGAGTCCATGGAACTAGTCATCTGTTAGTTTGAAAAGAGGACAAAAGCATACAACAGAGAAAAGGGAATCTTCAACAAATGGTGCTGGAAGCTGGATGTCCACATGCAGAAGAGTGATATTTGTCTTGGCCACTGTTCTATTCCTGTGAAGAGAGGGACACCATGACCAAGGCATCTCTTAAAAAAAGAAAGCATTTAATTTAGGCTTGTTTAGTTTCAGAGGTTTAGTTCATTTTCATCATGGCAGGAAGCATGGCAGCACATAGGCAGACATGGTGCCTTAGAAGTAGCTGATTATTCTACATCTGGATCCACAGGTAGCAGGAAGACACAGATGCTGGGCCTGGCTTGGGCTTTTAAAATCTCAAAGCCTATCCCAAGTGACACACTTTCTCCAACAAGGCCACACCTATTCCAATGAGACCACACCTCCTAATCCTCCTCAAGTGCCATTCTGTGATGGCTAAGCATTCAAATACATTAGCCTATGAGGGACATTATTATTCAAACCACCACAATATTAGACCCATATCTATAAATGCTGCACAGAAATGAACTCCAAGTGGACGAAATAACTCAGTTTGAAACTGAAACACTAAAACTATTAGAAGAAAGCAAAGTACCCAATAAAATTTAGGAGGGAAGGACTTTTTGAATAGGTAAAATTCACGTAGCCATTTTCTTTAAAAGATAATTGGGTATTTAGAATAGTAATGGCAGCAGTGGTGGCGGGGTGAGGCAGTGGAGGTGGCAGTGGTGGTGGTGACGGGGTGTTGGTAGCAATGCACTGTTCAGTTCAGAATATGGACAGAAAACATGATGCCAATGGCACAAACCAGGAAGCGGGTGGAGAAATGGAAGGCTGTCCTTGTACCATGTACATTATAACTGAAATGACGCACAGTGAATGAAAATGGAGGCTGGGCTAAACCAAGCATATCTTGAAACCTTTGAGGGGCCATTGCAACAATAAAGAAAAGTAACTAATCAATAGTAGATGCTAAAGCTCAAGAACTGAAGGAAAGGAATGGGGAAAGGAACAAAATGTTTATTAACAGATGACAAAAATAAAAATTAGGTATCTAGTGGTCAAATCCAGTGCTGCCCTGCTAAAGGTCACCTGCTTCCAAGCAGCCCGATTCCAATGATGGAATTTAAACAGGCTTTATAGTATGGGAGTTATTAAAAAAATACTAAAAATAAGGACAACCACACCACTTTGGGCTACATACCTGCAAGAATCTACACCAGCACACCACAGAGACACTTACACATCCATGTTTACTGTTGCACTATTCACAAGAGCCAAGATATGGGACCAGTCTACAGGGCCATCAACAGAGGAATGAACAAAGAAAATGTGGCACATACACAAAATGGATTCTTATTCATCTTTAAACAATGAAATTGGGGACTGGAGAGATGGCTCAGTGATTAAGAACACACATTGCTCTTCAAGAGGACCCAAATTTGATTCCCAGCACATATAACAGGGGGCTAACAACCATTACTCTAGCTCTATGAAAACCAGATAGATAACCTCTGTCTTCTTCAGGCACCTCCACTAAGGCAGACATTCTTGCCCCCCCCCCCCCATAATTAAAAATAATAAAAAGCAAAAAGAATGAAATTATGTAATTTTCAGGAAAATGAATGGAACTGAAGATAGTATGTTAAGCTAGATAACACAGACTTTTCTTTTGTTTGCAGAACTTGATATATATATATAATATATATATATATGACATAAAGTGGAAGGGGAATCATAAAGGGGAAGAAAGACTTCTAAAGAGAGGAGAGCTCAACCAGGGACCAAGAGTAGCCTGCTTTCAGGCCTGCAGTGAATGTATAATCAAAGTACACAGTGTTGTGGGAGCATTCAGCAAGAAGACTGAGGGTGGTCCAGCACCCAGGAGAGCATCACTGGAAACAACATTGAACTGGGGGAGAAAATAGGTCAGAAGCAAGAAGAGCTGCAAGTTTGTTACTGGCTGAGCAAGTAGCATCTTTGAAGACTCATGAAAAGAATGTGTGACACCAGAAGCTGAAAGAGGTAATTGTGATAGAAATCATCTAAGAGGGACAGACTTTAGAATTAAGATCAGAAGAGACATGAAGGCAGGATTGTGGCAGGTATCTGAAGCATTTGCAATCATTAGATTAAAAAAAATAGAGACCATCAGATGATTAAACCTGATTGAACAAATTTTGCTGTCATGTGGGAAGTCCTGTCCAACACAGGGTCTCAGGAAGCCCTGGGCTGAAGCTGGGAGGTGAACAGGGGCAGATCTCTGAGTGAGATAATTATGAACTGCCTTCCCAGAGCAAGACAGAGGCACTCAGGGTGGTGATAATTGGTGGCCAGTGTTGGCTTATACTTGGGTTTGCATAAGTATTCCTCCATAATACTTGGAGGAAGCCTCTGTTCTGCATTTAGAGCATTTTTTTGGGAGCTTGGTGCACTGCTATCAGGGCACAGGTTCAAGGTTGCAAATTGCCTAGTTTGGGCTGCTCTGGTATGGGTGGGCAGGGGCTGGTCAGTGCTTCTTAACACTTTAGGAAAGTGAAGCTTTGCAGGGTCTGACAGTGTGGGCAGATTTGAACTTTTCTATAGCCTTTGGAGCATGAATTGGATGCAAGGGAGACTGAAGTGGGGGAGCTAATTGGGAAGGCAATCTCATGTTTCCAAACTGACTGTGTACTAGTTGGAGCCCTTGCCCAGGACAATGGGATCCCTGAAACAGGTTTAGAGCCTTAGGATGTCTTCACAATGGTGTTCTAGGTCCATTGAAGAAACAACGAGGCCGAGTTAAAGGTAGGCCCTGACCTCAAAGATGTTAATGCAAACTGGAGTCAGGTTCCAATCCATTAAGCCACAGTGGATGGGACACCCAACAAGGCAGCAACAAGGTGCCCTGCCTGGGATTGCCGAGGAGGAGGAGGTCAGGCTAAGCAACAAAGTCTCTCTGAGCACATGGTCACTGCTCATTTCTTTTCCTTTACAGGTGGCATGTAATATTTCCTCAACCTTGCCTCCATCTCTGATCATCTTTCTTCTCCTGAATCAAGTCTGTAGTGGTTTTCACTGTGTTTTGTGCTGTTTCACTGAGTTTTTCATATCTAGTATTTCTATTCAGTGATTTCTTTCCCTCCTTCCTTCCTTCCTTCCTTCCTTCCTTCCTTCCTTCCTTCCTTCCTTCCTTCCTTCCTTCCTTCCTCCCTCCCTCCCTCCCTCCCTCCCTCCCTCCCTCCCCACCTCCCTCTCTCTTTCTTTTTCAAAATCTTTCGTTCCTTGTTGAATTTTTTTCCAGGTTGATGACTTTTCCATCCATATGTTCAATTATCTCATTCATTTTGCTGACTTTTTCCTTTGTGATTCTGATCCCCCCTCCAGAAAATTCTGGTGGGAATTCATTTGCTCATTTGTATCCCCTTTGAACTCCTGGATCATTTTTACTAATACACTTTTAAAAAATACTGGCTATTTTACCTCTTTGAGTGTCTTTGAATTCAATGGTTGAGGAGTTTTGATCTTTTGCAGGAGCCACACTGTGTTGGTTTTTCATATTTCATGTGTTCCTATTAAGTAATTTGTACATTTGCTTACTTGGCTATCTCTTTAATTCTTTGTGGAGGTGGGGGTGGGCATGTCTTCTTATCAAGCTCCTTACCTGTGAGGTTTCAATCTCCAGGCCCACTCAGCAAGGAGATGATTCTAAGGGTATCACCAAACTATACAGATATATAAAACAAGTGAAATTAATTAAACCCCACCAATAAATCCCAGTGATTATAAAACAAAAAAATAAAGCTTAAATAAAAGCCTACTGTAGAATGGGCTGCTGAGGTAATTCAGGGTAAATGTGGAAGTGAGTGAGGTAAAGTGGGCAGGGAAGGGCATCGAATCGGAGACAAACGCGGGACATGAAGGAAAAGAACAGGACAAAAGGAGAGAGGAAATGGGATGGATGGGACATTGTTAAAAAGGAGGAAAAAATGAGCGGGGCATGGTAGAGCATGCCTTGAATCCCAGCACTTAGGAGGCAGAGGCAGGCGGATCTCTGTGAGTTCAAGGCCAGCCTGGTCTACCAAGCGAGTTCCAGGACAGCTAAGGCTGTTACACAGAGAAACCCTGTCTTGAAAAACAAAAAACAAACAAAAAACAAAAAAAGAAAGAAAGGAAAAAAATCTCAGTAATAAGAATCTCAATAAGTACAAACTCAAATTGATAATATAAAAATGAAACCACAAAATAAAACCATGAATCTTAAAGAAAATGACGACAACAACAAAAGTCCCCGATAACACTGCCTAAAGCACCCCAGAGATGGGGAGGAGGGCAAATGCAGGTGCCAAGAAAGAAAAACAAATCAAAGAAGAAAAGATGTTCAGTGATGGAAAATGTGTAACAAAATTAGATGAATGTATAAAGACAAATAAAAATAAAAGCATAGTATTAAAAATGGTACTGGAAAATACTTCTAAAATGTAACAAAACAATGGAAGCACAGGAGGACAAAGGGGTCGGGGAGATGTGCTGGAGCGGCTTCTGTCCGGGCCTGTGGGTATTGGACACAGTAGACTGATTATGCTCACGAGGGCAGGGCTAATTGAACTTGTGGGCTCTTGTCTTGTCCATAGTTTATGCTGGTATTGAGCCCAAATTTAAAAAGTATCTGATATCTTCCAGAACTGTCTTCTTTTAGTAGTTTGTCTTCTGTGCCTACCACTGGCTTCTGCCAGCCCCACTTAGCTTCATTGTCTGTGGGTTGAGCAGGTTCTCTCATCCTATTTAGATTCTCCAGACTGTACCCTCTGAGGTGGCTAATGATCCAGCTTGGATGCTTCCTGAGTGTGTCATGGGTATAGGAAGCAGCCACAGCATTGAGAACTGTATAGGCGATGGACCTGTCTTCCCACCTCCGAGACATTCTAAATAATTTAATCGTCCTGCTAGAGGATGCATCCATGGGTATCAAGTAGATCCTGGAGCTTTATGTTTTTAGACTCTATATCAATGACAAGGCAGACAGAGAGCTGGCTCCAGAAGTTGGTCCACCTGCCTAATTTAGTTTTGGGGCTATTAAACTCTAGGGCTAGTCTCATCTGATAACCAATGTCGAGGTTTACCTGATAGCTCATCATCCAAGTTGTATTTTAAGCTACATATACTTTTCACTTGTTGTCATCTGCCCCTCCACTCTCCACAGCTGTCTCCTGACCCAGGGCTGTCTCTTTCCTTGGGACTGTAGCGGATTAAATTCAGGCTTCCTGTCTTGTGACTGTCGACCTTATCAGACTTCCAAGTTAACTCAGTTTCAAACACTCTGTTCTTTCTCAAGACAGCACCTGGTTCCTTCCGTCTACCTCATACAGCATGTGATGTGGTATCCATCTCCACTGCTGATCCTACAGGGGAATACCATCTCACCAAAACCTGCAACTGGGTTTAAAGCCTGTGAGGGCTGCAGGCTTGTCATGAAAATAGGACGGCCGGTCTCTTTCCACCAAGGCTGCCTGGCTTCCCTTTAGAGAAGTCTTTCTGTTTCTCCATCCTTTACCAGGGAGCTGTATGCTTGAAGCTGTGTTTGGTGAAGCTCTTTTCTGTGTATTGCCCATACAGTTTTCCATACTTTCCAGGTATCTCATCAGTGACTCATGAAGCTCTGAAGCTCTTCCTCTCTCTCTTCTGGAAACAGAGCCTATTTGTCCTTATTCTCAGTCTCCTCTTTAACTAGGCCATTTGGAAACAGCTTCTTATCTACTACTGTATGTGGAATCCAGAATTACTTCCTATGATTTGCTAAGCAAATCATTAATCTTTGCATCATCAACAATCCAGGGAGTATACTATACATAGGAGAAAGATCTCAAAGAAAATGATAAAATCACTGAATTTAATTAAAAAAAAAAGCAGCAAATTAACTTTTGTGGGACATAGTCAGACACAGCAGTGCTAAAATATACAGACAGAACCCTAGACACTGACATCAGGAAAAAAGAAAAGTCTCTCATCAATGACGTACAATTCACCACAAGAATTTAGAAAGGGCAAAGTCAACAGAGCCCAGGGGAGTGTGAGGAAGGACATAATAGGAAGCCAACTGGGAAAACCTGTACTGCAAAGGTAGGTTTTCAAAAAGTGTGACAAATTAGGCCAGTCTTTACCAAGACTGACATTACTAACTGTGGTGGTTTGAATACCAGTGGTCCTTCTGGAAGAGCAGCCCATGCTCTTAGCCACTGAGCTGTCACTCTCCTCTCTACTTTCAGAATAGATTAGAAAGGAGAAGAGGGGCTAGTTGGGGAAAAAGTGGTCCACTAGGCGTGGGGGCAAGAGAAGGCAATGTGGGATGAACTGTTCAAAAGTCATACATATTTATGAAATTAGAAAGATACAAATAAAAAGAAAAACATTTAGAAAATGCTTAACAATGCTTTAATGCTATGATATAAATTTCACACATACGTTACATGACAGTGGAATAAGGGGTAAAATAGAAGTACGTAAATATGCATAAGCATGTGTTCATAGTCACATGAGTTCATGGAGATACTTATCACAATGCTCATGTCTATCACAGGTCATATGATCGCAGCTGGCTTTGTCTAACTACTAACTTCCATTACTCATTCTGATCTCTTCTGCCTTCAGCAAGTGTTGGTTTGGTTCTTTACCTCATGAGAGGACCCAACACTTCGTAGTCCTGCTTGTAATGAGAGATCATCTTCTAGTGATCATAATCATAGGGAATGACAGTAAGAACAGAAGCCACAAGAGATTTCCTATATAGAGGTATTTTCTCCATTACCTACATTGTGTAGGAGTCCAGCTTCCATTTGGTAACCAGGGTCAGCCACACCTCTGTCAATACAGTCTACTTTCTGCCTGTTGATTTAGATGCACAGGGATCTGCAAAGGGCTGACAGCTCTCTCTCTCTCTCTCTCTCTCTCTCTCTCTCTCTCTCTCTCTCTCTCTCTCTCTCTCTTTTGGTTTTTCGAGACAGGGTTTCTCTGTGTAGCTTTGCGCCTTTCCTGGGACTCACTTGGCTGGCCTCGAACTCACAGAGATCCGCCTGGCTCTGCCTCCCGAGTGCTGGGATTAAAGGCATGTGCCACCACCACCTGGCTAGGGCTGACAGCTCTCTTAACTTTCTTTTCTTTTCTTTTCTTTTCTTTTCTTTTCTTTTCTTTTCTTTTCTTTTCTTTTCTTTTCTTTTCTTTTCTTTTCTTTTCTTGTCTTTTCTTGTCTTTTCTTTTTTCTTTCCTTCTCTCTTTCTTTCTCTCTCTCTTTTTCTTTCTTTCTTTTTTTCCCCTCAAAGAAGCAAGTATCTATCTATTTATTTATCTATCATTTATTTTACATATCCTACAGATTCCCCTCTCTCCTTTCTCCCTGTTCCCTCCCCCACCCCCTCACCCCCACCAACCATGCCTTCTCTGTTCAGAAAGAGGCAGGCCACTCATGGGAGTCCACAAACACTCTTAACTTTCAAGTCAATAGAGGGATTGTTGTATCTCCTCCTAGCAGAAACACACTTTCCATTTGAATGAAGACCTCTGTACCAGAAGAGCACAAAGTCACAAGAAGAAGCTGACATTATTTCCAAGCTAATAGTTAATGGTACCATTTCTTGATTTGTAGATCCATGAATCCTAACTAGAGAAGAAATGGTACCATGTTCTTAAGGGCTCTATCAGTTAGCTTTTCATTACTATAAGGAAATAACTAAAATATAACTTATAAAGAGAAACAATGTATTTTGCTCATCATTCTGGAAGTTCCAGTCCAAAATCAGGTGACCTCATCTCTTTGGGCCAGTGGCAAGGCAGCACACCATGGCAGGAGTGCAACTACTCATTGCCAGGAAACAAAAGAGAACAAGGAAGAGGTTACCATCTCAGACCCTTTCAAGGATGTCACTCAAATGACCTACAAACCTCCCAGTAGGCCTTTCCTCTAGAAGTTTCCACCATCTTCCAAAAGCACCCTGGGAAACCATACCTTTATCATATAGATCATTGGGGAACAAACATCCCAAACATTCTAAAAGCAGATGAAGCCTTCTAGAGAACTTAGCCAGCTGATTCAGGATGGTGGAAACATGCTGCAAACCATGGATTTCATGAGCATGAGACCTTATCAAGTTTATTTTGCTGTGAACTCAGTTCTTTGGAAGCAATACTATGCAAGACACTATGCAGTGGATAAAACATTTTGCAGTCCATAGATGGTGATTTTTAGCAGCAGTGTTAAATGCAGGGAAGAAAATCGATATCCAGAATGAGAATCCGCACTAGCAAGAACAAAACACCATCCCATCCTGGGTAGTAGCAGACTTGTGTAAGCAACCTGCCATTAGGTAGCTGTGTTGCTGGAGGGCTTCTCTCCAGGTTCCACCAAGCCCCGCAGTCCCACAATCCACGTATAAAATAATCACTCAGACGCTTTTATTACTTATAAACTGTATGGCCATAGCAGGCTTCTTGCTAACTGTTCTTATATCTTAAATTAACCCATTTTTATAAATCTATACCTTACCACGTGGCTGGTGGCTTACCAGCGTCTTTACATGCTGCTTGTCC
This sequence comes from Peromyscus maniculatus bairdii, assembly GCF_049852395.1. Lineage (NCBI taxonomy): Eukaryota > Metazoa > Chordata > Mammalia > Rodentia > Cricetidae > Peromyscus > Peromyscus maniculatus. Next base: position 37,468,779 of record NC_134853.1, on the reverse strand, counting down.
TGGCCGTGCCTGCAGTGTCTCCCCCTCCTTCTTCCTGTTTCCCCAATTCTCCTCTCTCCTTGTCCCACCTATACTTCCTGTCTGGTCACTGGCCATCAGTGTTTTATTTATATAGAGCGATATCCACAGCATAGCTGACTTCATTCCCCATAGGGAATGAGGCCACATAAGGCATTCAATGTTAGTCTCTACTGCATGCAGTGCGACCATAGTCAGGACTACCTTGCAGAATGTAGTTGATGTTACAAGTCCATGCAAAATCTTCATCCTTGCCACATGGCACTGTTGGGCATTGATAGGAGTCCATGGAAACAGCTGCCTAGTATGTACAAATGGGCTATCCCATTCATGTGACTATTAAAACATTTCTTGTCTGAGGTTAATCCCTGGGTAGCATTCATATGGAATGCCAACATTTTCAGGCTCATACTTCAGGTATCTGTTCTAAGTCCTGCCACTGAGAGGACTGCCCTCCACCTTTCTGCAGGGATATCTCAGAAAGGCCTGTGTTGCTGTCACTGTCCAGTCCAGGTATGGTGTCAGAGGACTGTACAGGACTACCTGTAACCAGACAGCTTTCTCTTCCTCATCTTCTGATCATAAGGAATCCTCCAAGAGGCCATCAGTGCAGGTGAGGAGAGAGAAGGCAGAGTAGCAGAAACCAGGATCTCTGATCACTGTGGCTTCTTCACGTCACTTAATTTAAGAGTCTGAGGACCTGCTCAGGAACAATGGCCTGCACATAAGTTTTGTTTGATGATAGCACATTACTGTATGAGTGTAATCAACTTTATGTATTGGTTAACCAGATAACACCCAGCTCAGAACTCACAGTAATGTGGTTTATGGTACTGATTTCATAAGAAGGTTCAAGTTGTTAGCCATAGCATTTCAGATGATTGGTTGTAAAATTGGGTTCTGGGTGAATATGACTTCCAGATACAGGAATACATTTATACATTATTATTTGACATATTTATTTCCTTCTTCCTCCTTCCTCTTCTTTTGGTTTTTTTGAGTCTATAACAGCCCTGGTCATCCTGGAACTTGGTCTGTATATCAGGATGGCCTCAAACTCAGTGTTTCACCTGTCTCTGCCTCCTGAGTGCTGGGAGTAAAGGCCTGAGCCACCACTGCCTGGCTATATTCCTTAATAAATATGATTGATTTGCTCATAACTGATAGATCTGTGCTATGGTTCTTAGCATATTTGAGTGTTTCAGCTTGTAGATATCTGCAGGTTATTGACTATTTTACCATATAAAATGACCTATGATGTGCCCTGCATTTCTTTTATGTGTTTCTCAAATAAACTCTACATAAAATGTAAATAAACATCTTTAATAGATATTTATTTCATGAATTATATTTTGGGGGCTTTAGATTTTTTGTAATTCCAACATTCAGGATTGTAGAATTCAGGATTGTTTGTTCCCCACAAATCCATCAGTATAGTAAGTTTTGGAATCAAGACAATCTAGATCCCTCAGAACTGAAGTATGACATTGGACTGGAGAGTTGACAGACCTCTGAGATTATGAGGTAGCACAGTGAAGACAAATTGTTAGCCTTGCCAGCTAAACACAAAATTTGTTTCCAGTTTTTTTTTTTTTCCTCTTAGCAGGTATTGGGAATTTTTTGTTTTCAAAATTAGAAACTGTATGTAAATCCCCAGGAAGTAGGTTAATTTGCATAAACAATAAACCCAAATCTGTACAGCAGTTGTTACTTTGGCCATGGCCTGGTAAAGTTTATGATAGCTCATTGCCAGTCTCCTAAATTCACTTATCTTTTGTAGCAGCCATATAAATGAGTTAAATGGGATGCAGGAAGAACCCTATTCCCAAAGTTGTAGAGTCCTTAATGATGATTAAGTCCTCTGTGATCCCTTTTAGGAATTTACTGTTATTTTTCTATTCACAACTTTCCTAGGTCAAAGTAAATCTAGCAGCTTACATTCATTTGTACAACCCCCACAATAACAGTCCTCATTCTACAGAGTGAGGAACAGAAGTAGGGATTCTTCCAGCTACCAAGCATTATCTCTTCCAACTGTTCATTTGAGAACAGCAGTCAGATGGTTTCGGGAACCCAGTGGGCACACTGTGAATTGATCTGAGCTAAAACTCCATTGTTTACTTCCGTAAGTCTCCACGCAGGTGGGTTGGTGAATCCTGTGGAGTCAGTGTCATGTGAAAGCCAGTGTTCTCATAGTTTCTGAAAGCTTTGATGACTTGGTCCCAATGTGTGTACTCACTCTCATAAAAATATGGTACCGTAGGGGAACTGGAGGAAAGGGTAATAATATAAACTTTCGGCAATGTTCTCCCTTAAGGGGGCATATTCTTCCTTTTGTCCCAGCTGTCCTACATCTGTAGATTGGCTCAAGTCTGGGAACTGATTAAGTAGCCATGTCTCTGTTTTTGACTCAGATTAGACTTTCATTCAATTGATTTAGAAATATTCAATTATATAAGTCAAGTAAGAGCTTAGTAGGCTTCCTATCTTAGCTAATTTTTGGTTGTTATGTCTGAACACCACAGACTGGATAATTTATTAAGGATAATAGTTTATTCAGCCAACAGTTATATAGGCTTGGAGTTTCAAGGTGGGGAAACATATCTACTGACAATGTTCTTGCTGGTGGGGGCTCTCAGCAGAATCCCAAAGTGATACAGGAATCACACACAAGGGAGTACCTACAGGGCTGAACCAATCTGGACTTAATAACAGATCCACTCTTGTAGGGAGCTGCCATTCTAAGATGGCGCTGGCTTCCTGACAGCCTAGCTGTAAACAACTCCATATATGGCTATGAAGTTGAGTATTGTTCTTGAGATCTGTGAAGAATTGTGTTGGGATTTTGATGGGGATATTGAATCTGTAGATTGCTTTGGTAAGATTGCCATTTTTACTATGCTGATCCTACTTATCCAAGAGCATGGGAGATTTTTCCATCTTCTGATATATTCTTCAATTTCTTTCTTCAAAGACTTAAGTTCTTGTCATACAGGTCTTTCACTTGTTTTGTTAGACTTACCCCAAAATGTTTTATGTTACTTGTGGCTATTGTAAAGGGTGATGTTTCCCAGCCCATTTATTATTCATATATAGGAGAGCTACTGATTTTTTTTAAGTTAAGCTTGTATCCTGCAACATTACTGAAGGTGTTTCTCAGCTGTAGGAGTTCCCTGGTAGAATTTTTGGGGTCATTTATTTATACTATCATGTCATCTGCAAATAGTGAAAGTTTGACTTCTTCCTTTCTGATTTGAATTCCCTTGATCTCCTTTTGTTGTCTTATTGCTCTAGCTAGAACTTCGAGTACTATATTGAATAGATATGGAGAGAGTGAACAGCCTTGCCTTGTTCCTGATTTTAGTGGAATCACTGTGAGTTTCTCTCCATTTAGTTTGATGTTGGATTGCTGTATATTGCCTTTATTATGCTTAGGTATGTTCCTTGTATCTCTGATCTCTCTAAGACCTTTATCATGGGGGGGGGGGGCCCGCGGGATTGAATTTTGTTGAAAGCTTTTTCAGCATCTAGTGAGATGATGATGTGTTTTTTTTCTTTCAGTTAATTTATATGATGGATAACATTGACAGATTTTTTTTTGTATGTTGAACCATCCCTACATTTCTGGGATGAAGCCTACTTGAACATGGTGGATGATTTTTTTTTAATGTGTTCTTGAATTCAGTTTTCCAGTATTTTATTATTTTTACATCAATGTTCATGAGGGAGATTGGCCTGTAATTCTATTTCTTAGTTGTGTCTTGGTGCAATTTGAGTAACAGGGTAACTGTACCCTTGTAAAACAGTTTGGCAATGTGTCTTCCATTTCTATTGTGTGAAACAATTTGAGGAGTATTGTTATTGGCTCTTCTTTGAAATTCTGGTAGAATTCTGCACTGAAACCATCTGGCCCTGGGCTTTTTTTTGGTTAGGAGACTTTTGATGACTGCTTCTATTTCCTTAGGGGTTATAGGTCTGTTTAAATTATTTATCTGGCCTTGATTTAATTTTGGTATGTGATACCTATTTAAAAAGTTGTCCATTTCTTTTACATTTTCCAATTTTGTGGAGTACAGGTTTTTGAAGTATGACCTAATAATTATTTGGATTTTCTCATTGTCTATTGTTCTGTCTCCCTTTTCATTTCTGATTTTGTTAATTTGGATATTCTCTTTCTACCTTTTGGTTAGTTTGGATAAGAGTTTGTCTTTCTTGTTGATTTTTTCTAAGAACCAACTCTGTTTCATTGATTCTTTGTATTGTTCTCTTTGTTTCTATTTTATTGATTTCAGCCCTCAATTTGATTATTTACTATTGTCTACTCCTCCTGGGTGAGTTTGCTTCTTTTTGTTCTAGAGCTTTCAGGTGTGCTGTTAAGTTGCTAGTGTGAGATTTCTCCAACTTCTTTATGTAGGAACTTAGTGCAATGAACTTTCCTCTTAGCACTGCTTTCATTGTATCCCATAAGTTTGGGAATGTTGTGCCTTCATTTTCATTGAATTCTAGAAAGTCTTTAATTTCTTTCTTTTTTCTTTCTCAACCCAGTGGTTGATTTAGTTGAGTGCCGTTCAAGTTCCATGAGTTTGTAGGCTTTCTGCAATTTGTGTTGCTATTGAATTCTAACTTTAAGCTATGGTGATCTAAGATGCAGGGGGTTATCCCAATTTTTAAAAAATCTATTGAAGTTTGCTTTGTTATTGAGTATGTGGTCCATTTTAGAGAAGGTTCCATGAGGTGCTGAGAAGAAGGTATATTCTTTTGTGTGTAGGAGAAATGTTCTATAGCTGTTTGTTTGTTAAGTCCATTTGAGTCATAACGTCTGTTATTTCCCTTATTTTTCTGTTAAGTTTCTGTCTGGCAGAACTGTCCAGTGGTTTAGAGTGGGGTATTGAAGTCTCCCACTATTATTGCATAGGGTTTGATGTGTAATTTAAGCTTTAGAAATGTTTCTTTTACATATGTAGGTACCCTTGTATTTGGGTCATAGATGTTCAGAATTGAGACTTCATCTTGATGGATTTTTCCTGTGATGAATATAAAATGTCCTTCTCCATCTCTTTTGATTAATTTTAGTTTGAAGTCTATTTTGTTTGATATTGGGATAGCTATACCAGCTTGTTTCTTAGGTCCATTTGACTGGAAAATCTTTTCCCAACCCTTTACTCTGAGGTAATGTCTCTCTTTGAGGTTGAGGTGTGTTTCTTGTATGCATCAGAAGGATGGATCCTGTTTTCATACCCATTCTGTTAGCCTGTGTCTTTTTATAGGTGAATTACTGTCCATTGATATTAAGAGATATTGATGACCAATGATCGTTAATTCCTGTTATTTTTGGCTGTGTTGTTGTTGTTGGCAGTATGTGTGTGTTTCCCTTCTTTGAGACTTGCTGGTGTGAAGTTATCTATTGCCTGTGTTTTCATGGGTGCAGCTAACTTCCTTGGGTTGAAGTTTTCTTTCTAGTACTTTCTGTAGGGCTGGATTTGTAAATAGGTATTATTTAAATCTGGTTTTGTCATGAAATATCTTGCTTTCTCTGTCTATGGTAATTGAAAGCTTTGCTAGATATAGTAATCTGGGCTGGCATCTGTTGTCTCTTAGTGTCTGCAGAACATCTGTCCAGGACCTTCTGGCTTTCAGAGTTTCCATTGAGAAGTCAGGTATAATGCTGATAGGTTTGCCTTTATATGTTACTTGGCCTTTTTTCCCTTGCAGCTTTTAATATTCTGTCTTTATTCTATATGTTTAGTGTTTTGATTATTATGTGGTGAGGGTCTTGTATATTATTAAAAGGACCAGCCCTAATAATATACTTCCTAGGGGCTCAGAAGAGAAACTATGGACAGTGAAATTTATTTTCCGGAAATGAATCAAAGTACACCATGCTCTTTGTCTGTCTACTTTATTCCTCTGGGATAAGATCCTATCTACACAGCTTCAGTTCTGTTCTCGTGCCTAGCTCCTTTCTTGCACGATTTCTCTCTATATTTATCTACTGTCCCCTCTAAGTTCTATCTTAATTCTCTCATCTTAGTTCTGCCTCATCTAAATCCTTCTCATCTTTTTCTTACCCAGGTAGTACTTCCCCATCTGGTTCTTCCTCATCTTCCATCTTGTCCGCATGTTATCTTGGGTCAAAATCCTCCTTATCCATCTCAGTTCTCTGTCCTCAAGTTCCTTACTCCTCTCTTCCTCTCCATCTCCTTTTAACTCTAAGCCCTTCTCTGAAAATAAAACTGCCTTTTTAATCCCTTTGACCCTTATCTCTTCAAGCTATCTCTGCTCCCACTGTTTCTGGTGAGTGTGCTTGGTCAATAGGCAACTTGGCTAGGCAATTTCAATCACAGATGGATGTACCTGTAAGTTGGAACCCTTTAGTTCTGAATTAATTGTTAAGAGTGGATCTAAAACTAGATATAAGACTTTGGAAAGGAGAAAGTTAAGCTTAATTAGCACATCTGCCAGGCCTTCTCAAACAGGTAGTTTGGATGCTTAAGCCTGTTTTTAGAGAGCACAGCGATAACTCTGATAAGATAGTTTCCTCCATCTGGGGATGGACTTGGATGGATGCTGCCAATGATGATAATTACAGGGAGGTTTGAACTGAAATTCTGGCTGTGCATAGCTGTCAGCGCAGAAGGTTATTTAAATATTCCTAGAAGTGTTTAGGTAAGGAGTTAGAGGTCTATAAAGTTAGTAAGGCTGTAAGAAAAGGAGTGTCTGAGCTAAATTGTACAAAGTTATTACTTATGGTCCACCTGACCTGGGTGGTATCTCCATGTGGAATTTACCTTAATTCAGGAGACTTATTATGTGGTGGTTTGGACTGTTATTCCTGTTACTCCTTAAATGTGGCTAAGTGAGATATCTGATTCCAGCCCTATAAGGAGAAGAAATGGATGGGCTTGAGGGAAGGAAGTCTTTCCTGAAGTTGTTCTCCAAATACCTCAAACATACATGTCCAAATAGTGATCAGTCCACACTGTTAGCAATTCTTAGGAAAAAATCAATTGGGAAAGCTATGAAGGCATACTGTGGATATCGCTCTGTATGTTGTGAATGTGTTACTCTGATTGGTTAATAAACAAAGTGCTGATTGGCTAGTAGCCAGGCAGGAAGTATAGGCAGGACAAAGAGAGAGGAGAATTCTGGGAACAGGAAGGCTGAGTCAGGAGTTGCCTGCCATCTAGGGAGCAACATGTAATGGCACACAGGTAAAGCCATGGAAAATGTGGCAACATATAGATTAACAGAAACGGGCTGATTTTAAATGTAAGAGCTATTCAGTGGTAGACCTGAGCTAATGTCCAAGCAGTTTTAATTAATATAAGCCTCTGTGTGTTTACTTGGGTCTGAGTGGCTGCGGACCAGGTGGAACACAAGAAAACATTTAGCTACAAATGGTGCCCAATGTGGGGCTCAAGTTTCCACCTAAATCTGAGAATACTTAATAAGCAATTCTAAATGGAGCCAAAAACAGATTCCTGATTCATGTCTCATGTGGGCAGCGAGACACCGCAATATATGGGCTTGAGCTACTCTATGGTGAGTTCACAGCATGCAGGCTGGAGCTACAGCATGGCATTTTCCTGCTGAGTTACACAGAGGTTTCTGCAAGCTGAGCAATATGGTGAGTGGTGGATATAGCTTTTGCTACACACACACACACACACACACACACACACACACATATATATATATATATATATATATATATATATATATATATATATATATAAAATTTCTGGGTTACACACTGCTGAATGGAAGCATAGACCCACTGTTTTTCATAGTCAGTGGTGAGCCTGGTTCTCAGAGCTGGCTTGTAAATGTAGTTCCACCATGTTGGTAAGCTGAGGTGGGTGGAAACAGCAGCTAAAGCTGCCATTTCAGTCCTAGTAACTCTGCAGTTAGATTCACAATAAGACAGAGTCAGATGGGAAAAACCCTAAACAGTTTACAGTGTATTTAAAAATGTATGTAGGCTTGGAAGAGAGAGGACTATAGACAGTTATATAAAGAAATAGAAAGTTTTAAAAAATAAAGCCTTTAAGAGAAAGTAAAAGTATATATATATATATATATATATATATATATATATATATATATAATAAGCCACGTAAAGATGGATATTATACAGAGAATCTAGATTGTGTTGTCTTTGGGATTTTTAACTGCAGAAGGACATTTGATTGTAAAGGCTGCTCAGTTAAACCAATATGTATATTTTAAAGGTACCTTGACTTCAAAGTTTGGATCTAAGGATATGTTGCTTTGGAAAGGAGGCTCTGCTTTTGTTTCCACAGGAAGCCAGAGGCTATGGATTTGTTCTAGATTAAGACCAGCCAAGACCCCCGGAAAGGTCTCCAATGACACCATGGCCCAGATGATCCTACATCCAGAACGGTTTCAAGGCAACTGGCTCAGATAATGCAGCCTCACAGACTATTCCAGTCAGGACTTGACCACAATTCTTAATTTTCTCAGGATCCTCATAAGAATACAGTGCCATTTATCAGTAGTAAGTAGCCTAGAAAACTATACCCACATTCCCCCCCAAAATGGATTATGGATGTTTGTCTTTGTTTAGGTTATTGATTACAAATTGTTATTGGTCATAGTCAATATCTTTCTAAAAAAGGGGGGGATAGGATATAGATATGATAGGATGAAAGAGTAGATTATTGAATCTACTTCTAACGAGCAACAACTTGTGTAAAATATTTTACATTGGTATAGATTTTGGTTTATTGACACAAATTTAAAGTTAATTTTGTTATACTGTATGTACATTTCTACTCTTGTTTAAGGTATTATGTTTGTACAGCTTATTTGAAATTGTAATGGATAATTAAGAAATACAGACTAATAATTAATCTTCTATGACAGTCAAACTTATAGTCATATTAATTAAGTTTTCTAGGTATACATAGATATATTTCAACTAGTAGGTAATCTTCAAACACTTCAAAGACCTACAGAATATGACATTTAAAATGTTTTAAAAACTTAGACTTTCTGAACAATGAGACATGTCTGCTCCTGGCAGCACTGATTTACTGCAGAGAGAAAGATGGGCATTGAAGACACTCCATATGGAGTTTATCTTCTTCTTGGCAAAAATAGCCATTTGGGCAAGAAACTGTTCTTGCCTGGACTTCTTGAAAAAAATGTATTGACTGGACATACAGGACCCATTGGAAGGTGACCACTTAACTTTGCAAGACAAAATGGTCCTTCAGGTTCCTGCTTCACAGAGGAAACTGCCAGACATTCTACAGGACACAGAAAAAAGAGACGGAGAGACTCGGCCTATATGGCTGAAGATGGATGCCCCAATGTTGCAGAGGAACTTTGGATGACTGTCCAGGTGGCCAGCTGTCTCTGTCATTCTAGATTTTTGGAAGTTGCTTACAACTTCCTGTTTTCTTAGGTAATATTATATCCTTCTGGGGTCTTTGATGTAGTTAAAGACTAAATAGTTATAATTTCCTTAGTTATGATATAAGATAAGTTAGATATGAAACCTTAGACTCACAAATATAGGATAGATAGGCTATCTTCTTTAATTTTGCCAAATACAATAGACTAGATATTATAAATAGACTAAATATCATAACTGTAATTCTTGCTTGATAATTGTTTTGTTATTTGTAATTTTACTATGTTAAAGTTAAAACCTTCCTTTTTTTCGAATGGAAACACATGAACTATGAACCAAAGGCTGAGGGGCCCCCAGCTGGATCAGGCCCTCTGAATATAGGTGAGACAGTTGATTGGCTTGATCTGTTTGGGAGACATCTAGGCAGTGTGACCAAGTCCTGTGCTCATTGCATGAGTTGGCTGTTTGAAACCTGGAGCTTATGCAGGGATGCTTAGCTCAGTCTGGGAGGAGGGGACTGGACCTGCCTGAACTGAGTCTACCAGGTTGATCGCAGTCCTTGGGGGAGGCTTTGCCCTAGAGGAGGTAGGAATGGGGATGGGCTGAGGGTAAGGGGAGGGGGTGGGAGGGGGGAGAACAGGGGAACCCATGGCTGATATGTAGAACTGAATGGTATTGTAAAATAAAATAAAAGGAAAACAACAACAACAAAAAACATTCCTTTTTGAAACAACAGAAAAGGGGAAGTACTGTGGATATCTGTTTGCTGTGAATGTGTTGCTCTGATTGCCAGTAACCAGGCAGGAAGTATAGGCAGGACAAAGAGAGAGGAGAATTCTGGGAATAGGAATGCTGAGTTAGGAGACACCTGCCATCCAGGGAACAACATGTAATGGCATACAGGTAGAGCCATGGAAAATGTGGCAACATATAGATTAACAAAAATGGGTTGAGTTTAAATGTAAGAGCTAGTCAGTGGTAGACCTGAGCTAATGTCCAAGCAGTTTTAATTAATATAAAACTCTGTGTGTTTACTTGGGTCTGAGTGGCTGCGGACCAGGTGGAACACAAGAAAACATTTAGTTACAAAGGCACACATGATTTTCATAACAGAAGACAGTTGATATATAACAAGCCAAATAAAACCAAATGCTTCCTGGAATTTGGCTTCCTCTGAAGGAATTCCTTGATCCCTTAGGTAGTGGCTTTGCAATTACCTGCTGAGTTCTTATAATATATTCCTGTGGCCTGTAGTATGAGGGGACTTTTTTTTCTGTGCCTTTGAGCTGGAATTCTTCTCCTTCTTCTATCCCTATTATTTTTAGGTTTAGTCTTTTCATGGTGTCCCCAATTTCCTGGATGTTTTGTGATAAGAATTTGTTGGATTTAACGTTTTCTTTGACTGATGAATCTATTTCCTCTATTGTATCTTCAACATCTGAGATTCTCTCTTCCATTTCTTGTACTCTGTTGGTTATGCTTCCATCTGCAGTTCCTTTGCATTTACCCAGATTTTCCATTTCCAGAACTCCCTCAGTTTGTGTTTTCTTTATTGTCTCTATTTCAATTTTCAAGCCTTGAACAGTTTCCTTACCTGTTTGATTGTTTTTCCCTTGGCTTTGTTTAAGGGATTTATTGATTTCTTCCAATTTTTTATTTATCTTTTCCTCCATTTCTTTAAGAAAATTTTTCATTCCTCTTTAAGGGTCTCCATCATCTTCATAAACTTATGTTTTAAGGTTGTTTTTTATGCTTCATCTGTGTTGGGATATTCAGGTCTTGCTGTTCTAGAAACACTAGTTTCCAGGAAAAAAAAAAAAGAAAAGAAAAGAAAAAGAAAAGAAACACTAGTTTCTGGTGGTGCCATATTGCTCTTTATGTTGTTGAATATATTCTTACACTGCCATCTACCCATCTCTTCCTCCAATCCATACAGGTGGAACCTGTGCCTCTGGGGGGTCCTCTTCCTCCAATTGGTGAAGATGAAGGTGGGGCCTGTGGCTCTGGGGGTGTTGATTTTTTGATGCTGTGGGGGATGGTTGGCAGGGGTAGGGGTGATGCTGTTGCCTGGTTACTGGGACTGATATGGGTAGGGGAGGAGCATGGGATGGGCCTCCAGGGTCTAGGGTCTAGAGAGCAGGACTGTCCAGCCAGGAGCTTCGACACTCACCTCTTCCTCCAATTGGTACAGGTAGGGGCTGTGGCTCTAGGGGTCATTAATGTTGTGGGGGGATGGCTGGCAAAGGAAGGATGTTGCTGCTCATGGCTGGGCTGCAATGGGTGTGGAAGGGGCATGGGACATGCCCCTGGGGGGCACCAATCATTCCATTCTTAAAATCTATGCTCCAAATGCAAGGGCATCCACATTTGTAAAGGAAATACAACTCAAGTTTTAATCACACATCCACACATCGACCATCACACATTGATAGTGGGAGACTTCAATACTTCAATGTCATCAATGGACAGGTCATCTAGACAAAAATTAAACAGAGAAATACTGGAGCAAACAGATGTTATAAACCAGATGGACCTAAAAGATATCTAGAGAAGATTTCACCCAAACACAAAAGAATACACTTTCTTCTCAGCACCTCATGGAACCTTTTCCAAAATTGCCCACATACTTGGTTACAAAGCAAGTCTCAACAGATAAAATAACTCTCACCCCTGAATCCTATCAGACCACCAGGGATTAAAGCTGGATTTTAACAACAGAAACAATAGAAATCCTACAAACTCATGGAAACTAAATAACTCTCTACTTAATGACTGTTGGGTCAAGGCAGAAATAAAGAAAGAAATTAAAGGCATCCTAGCACTAAACAAAAATGAATGCACAACATATGGGACACAATGAAAATGGTGCTAAGAGGAAAGTTCATAGCACTAAGTGCATCTATGAAGAAATTGGAGAGATTCCATACTAGTAACTTAACAGCATACCTGAAAGGTCTAGAACAAAAAGAAGCAAACTCACCCAAGAGGAGTAGACAACAGGAAACAAACTGAGTGCTGAAAGCAATAAAACAAAAACAAAGAGAATAATACAAAGAATCATTGAAATCAAGAGTTGGTTCTTCAAGAATGTCAACAAGATAGGCAAACTCTTATCCAAACTAACTAAAAGATGGTGAGAGAATATCCAAATTAGCAAAATCAGTAACATAACTGAGGACGTCACAATAGACACTGAGGAAATCCAGAGAATCATCAGGTCATTCTTTTAAATACCTGTACTCCACAAAATTGGAAAATCTAAAAGAAATGGATAATTTTCTCAATATATAGCACTTACTAAGTTAAAGGAAATAGAAGCAGACCAAAACAAAACAAAACAAAACAAAAACAAAAACAAAAACAAAAACAAACAAACAAACAAACAAAAAAACAAAGGCCAGACAGTTTTAGTGCAGAATTCTACAAGGCTTTCAAAGAATATTCCTCAAATTATTCCACAAAGTAGAAACAGAAGGAACTTGCCAAATTCATTTTATGAGGTCACTGTTACTTTCATACCTAAACCACACAAATGTTCAACAAAGAAAGAGAATTACAGACGAGTTTCCCTCATGAACATAGATACAAAAATAGTCAATAAAATACTTGCAAACTGAATCCAAGAACACATCAAAAAGATCATCCACCATGATCAAGTAGGCTTCACCCCAGAGATGCAGGGATGGTTCAATATATGAAAAGCAGTAAATATAATCTACCATAAAAATAAACTGAAAGAAAAAGACCCACATGATCATCTCATTAGATGCTGAAAAAGCCTCTGACAAAATCCAACACCCCTTAATGATAAAAGTCTTGGAAGAGATTAGTGATATAAGGGGCATACCTAAACCTAATAAAGGAAATTTACAGCAAACCTATAGCCAATATCAAACTAAATGGAAACTCAAAGCAATTTCACTAAAATCAGGAATAAGACAAGGCTGTCCACTCTCTTCTTATTTACTCAACATAATAATGGAAGTTCTAGTGGGAGCAATAAGACAACTGAAAGAGATCAAGGGGGTACAAATTGGAAAGCAAGACGTTAAAGTATCATTATTTGCAGATGATATGATAGTATATACAAGAGATCCTATACACAAGATTAACTAAAAAATATCAGCAGCCCCCCATACACAAAATGACAAAAGGACTGAAAATGAAATCAGGGAAACAACACTCTTCGCAATAGCCACAAATGATATAAAATATTTTGGGGATAGCTCTAACTAAGCAAGTGAAAGACTTGTTTTTTTTTTTTAAAGATTTATTTATTTATTATGTATACAGCATGTATGACTGCAGAAGAGAGCACCAGATCTCATTACAGATGGTTGTGAGCCACTATGTGGTTGCTGGGAATATGAACTCAGAACCTCTGGAAGATCAGTCAGTGCTCTTAACCTCTGAGCCATCTCTCCAGCCCAAGTAAAAGACTTGTAAGATAAAAACTTCAAGTCTTTGAAGAAAGAAATTGAAAAAGATATCAATAGGTGGAAAGATCTCCCATGCTTATGGATCAGTAGGTTTAACATAGTAAAAATGGCTATTTTACCAAAAGCAATCTACAGATTCAATGAAATCTCATAAAAATTCCAGCACAGTTCTTTACAGATCTTGAAAGGACAATACCCAAATTAATATGGAAAAACAATAAACTGAGGACACCTAAAACAATCCTGTACAATAAAAGAACATCCGGAGATATCAATATTCCTGATTTCAAGCTCTAATACAGAGCTATAATGATAAAAACTGCACATTATTACATAAAAACAGAAAGGTTGACCAATGGAATCTAATCAATGACCCAGACATTAATCCACCTATCAACACCTGATTTTTGATAAAGAAGCCAGAAATACAAAATGGAAAAAAAGAAAGCACCTTCAACAAATGGTGTTGATTTAACTGCATGTCAGCATGTAGAAGAATGCAAATTGATCCATATCTATTTGTACAAAACTGTTTGCTCCCTGCACAAAACTCAAGTCCAAGTAGATCAAGGACTCCAACATAAAACCAGATACACTGAACCTAATAGAAGAGGAAGTGGGAAATAGCCTTGAACTTACTGACACAGGAGATGGCTTCCTGAACAGAACACTAGTAGCACAGGTTCTAAGAACAACAATCAAAAAATGGGGCCTCATGAAACTACAAAGCTCTGTAAGGCCAAGGACATGGTCATATAGTATGGGAAAATATTTTTACCAACTCCACATCTGACAAATTACTAATATCTAAAATATATAAAGAACTAAAAAAACTAGATATCAACAAACCAAATAATTCAACTAAATTATACGGTACAAATCTGAACAGAGAATTTTCAACAGAGGAATCTCAAATGGTTCAGAAACAAAGAAATGTTCAACATTCTTAGCCATCAGAGAAACGAGAATCAAAATTATGTTGAAATTCCATCTTATACCTGTCAGGATGGTTAAGGTTAAAAAAAAGTGGCAGCTTGGCTGGCAATGATGTGCAGCAAGGGGATCAATCCTACACTGTTGGGGGGAGTGCAAACTTGTACAGCCGCTTTGGAAATCAATATGGAGGTTCCTCAGGAAATTGGGAATCGATCTACCTCAAGACCCAGCTATACCACTCTCGAGCTTATACCCAAAGGATAATAATCATACCACAAGGACACTTGCTCAACCATATTCATTGCAGCTTTATTCATAATAGCCGGAAACTGGAAAGAACTTAGATGTCTTGTAATCAAAAAAAGGATAAAAAGGATATAGTAGATTTATACAGTGAAGTATTACTCAGCTGTTAAAAAACAATGACATTATAAAACTTGCAGGCAAATGGATGGAACTAGAAAAAAATTAGCCTGAGTGAGGTAACCCAGACCTAGAAAGACAACCATGGTATGTACTCACTTATAAGTGGACATTAGCTATTAAGTAAAGGATAGACCCAGAGATGCTAAATAACAAGGAGGACTCAAGGGAAGATCCATGGATTTCCCTGGGAAGGGGAAATAGAATAGATTTTGCAGGTGGACTCGGGGTAGGATTGGAAAGGGAGAGACAAGTTGGGAGTGGGGTAGGAGAGATAGAGAGTATGGGGAGAGATGGCTGGAATTGGGGGGCATTTGAATTTGGGTGATGTA
This sequence comes from Peromyscus maniculatus bairdii, assembly GCF_049852395.1. Classification (NCBI taxonomy): domain Eukaryota; kingdom Metazoa; phylum Chordata; class Mammalia; order Rodentia; family Cricetidae; genus Peromyscus; species Peromyscus maniculatus. Next base: position 37,453,252 of record NC_134853.1, on the reverse strand, counting down.
GAAACCTAGTGCAGTGGAAATTCCCTGGAATCTACAAGAGTGACCCTAGTGAAGTTTCCTAGTAATGGGGGATACAAAGCCCAAACTGGCCATCTTCTATAACCAGGCAAGGCTTGTAGCAGTGGAAGCCAACTACACAACCTTCAAACTGCAGTCTATCCTGCCTGCAAGATGTATGTGGGGCAATGGTGGCACAGAACTTGTAGGACTGGCCAACCAATGACAGGTCCAACTTGAGGCCCACACCACAAGAGGGAATCCATACCTTACACTGTGTGGATGGCCAGAAATCATAGACAGAACAGCCCAGAGACCCAGGGTAGAACCAAACAGGACTGGAAAAAAAAAAAAAGTCAATGAAATGATTCCTAATGAGATTCTGCTATACTCATAGATCAGTGACTAGCCCAATTGTCATCAGAGAGGCATTGTCCAGCAACTGATGGGAGCACATATAGACCCTAGGCAGAACCAGGGGAACCCACAGAAGAAGGGAAGGAAGAATTGTAGGAGCCAGAGAGTTTGAAGACACCATGAGAACATGTACAGAATCAACTAAGCAGGGTGCATAGGGGCTCATGGAGACTGAAGTGACAATCACAGACCTTTTATGGGTCTGAGCTAGGTCCTCTGCATGTATGGGACGGTTGTTGTGTAGCTTGGTGTTCTTGTGAGACTCCTAACAGTGGGAGCAGTGGCTGTCTCTGACTCTTTTGCCTGCACTTGGGACCATTTTCCGCCTACTGGGTCACCCTTTTCAGTCTTGATATGAGAGTTTGTGTCTAGACTTATTGTTATGGTGTGTTTGCTGATATCCCTGGGAGGCCTGTGTTGTGGAATATTACTTAAACTAGGTAAAGATGTGTTGCATTTGTTTATGCTGCATTTGTCTAATGATGTAAAGATGTGTTTGTCTTGCCTGTCTAAGGCACCTGATTGTTCTAATAAAAAGCTGAATGGCCAATAGCTAGGCAGTAGAGGGATAGGCAGGACTGGTGGGCAGAGAGAATAAATAGGAAGAGAGAGCGAGAGAGGAAGAGAAAGAGAGAAAAGAGAGGGAGATGCCCAGGGCTAGTCAACCAGGCAGTTGCCTGCCAGCCAGACAGACACGGAGCAGGACAAACAGAATGAAAGGAAGGTTAAAAAAAAAAAAAAGCCCCAAGGCAAAACATAGATGAAGAGAAACAGATTAATTTACATAATAAAAGCTAGTGGTACAAGCATAAGATAAGGTTGAGCATTCATAATTGATAATAAGTCTCCACATCTTGATTTCAGAGCTGGTTGGTGTCCCAAAAGAAAGCCCGTCACAGGTCTGTTTTTTTCTTTTCTTTCTTTCTTTTTTTTTGGGGGGGGATGGAGGAGTGGATCCGTGGATGGGAATGGAGTGAGGGACTGGGAAGAGTGGAGTGAGGGGAAACTGTGTTGGGTTGTAGTCTGTGAGAGAAGAATAAAAAAATTCTTTTGTATTTGAGTCAATATATTAAAACAGGAATATGAAATGAATGACATGGATTTAGAAGATACACAAAGGATCAATTCAATGATAGAAATGCTCATTTTTAGTAAATGAAGAGAGGGACTAAAAACCCAATTAAAATACTTATCTCAATTTGCTTAACCATTCAACAACTGACTTCTTTTTAATGTTCTAGTAATGAGAATATAGATATAAAACAGAAAGACAAAATTTAAACCACATAAAATATTTTAAAAAGACAGCAAGTGAATACAGAGAATCTGTGATATTTAAAGACATAAAAAAAAAGAAAGAAAGAAAGAAAGAGAGAAAGAAAAAAAGAAGTGGAGAGGTCTCCTCATAGTCTTGGGTATTGACTTATGTACTTCTCTTAAAGTGAACATCGAAATAGGATTGCCACAATTACGGAAAAACAGAGGGTTTGTTATATTGAATAACATATTCTTAAAGTTCTTAGGTTGAGCCAATGCCCACGACCGTTAGGTGAGAAAACTACAAAAAGAGCAGCAGAGAGTGGGTTTGCCACACTACCTCTGAGAACCTAACTGCAGACTCGGTAAGTTAAGGACACACACACACACACACACACACACACACACACACACACACACACACACACACATCAATGGATGGAAGGGCAGGGAACTCCGGACTAGATGCTGGCTTACCCAGGTCAGTAAATGACCAGAGTCGAAGGTGGAATAGATAGAAGTGGGACCCACAAACTGGTCAGTCATTGATGCTGTCACTACAATCTGCTCTTCTGGAAGAAACTAAAATTCTATCTGCATCTTACACTTGATATATAAAAAAAGCTTAAATATAAAAGTAGAAATGAAAGTAATCTTATCTCAAAATCTGTGAGGCTAGGCAGACACAGATGATTTTCCAACTGAGAAATTCTTTCCTGAGACTGTGTCCCATATAATAATACCTGGGACTCTGGAGTCATAGGAATTCATATAACCAGCTATGATTAAATAGAAATTTAAAGCTTTTGGGGCTGGAGAGATGGCTCAGTGGTTAATAGCACTTGATGCTCTTCCAGAGGGCCTGAGTTCAATTTTCAACACCCACATGACCACCAACTGTCTGTAAATCCAGTTTCAGGGGATCTGGCACCCTCTTCTGGTTTCTGAAGGCACTGCATGCATCTGTTGCACAGACATGCATGCTGGCAAAACACCCATACACATAAAATAAAAGTAAATAAATATTAAAGAAAAAAAGAAAGTTCAAAGCTTTAAAAATAGTTTTCTTGCATCCATGCCAAAGGCATAGCAAATAACATTGCTGGAAAATTCAGAATGCAGATGACAGATGATCAATTTCTTTATTTACAAGTAACATTTTATGATTAAATCAGGAACAAATATGAAAATGAGCAAAGGGTACATAAACAGGTCACAAATGCCATCAAATATAAAACCTTATGTTTAAATTTAATAGTAAATTCAAGGAAATGAGAATCAATGTAATAACTGAAATACCTCTTTGCTCCCATTAAACTGGCAAAAGCTAACATGGATGGCTGTTCTTCACTGGAGGGTAAGTGTGGACATCAACTTATGGTGATATTTTATTTTTATTTTATTTATTTATTTATTTGTTTGTTTGTTTGTTTGTTTAGGTTTTTCAAGACAGAGTTTCTCTGTGTAGCTTTGCACCTTTCCTGAATCTCACTCTGTAGACTAGGCTGAACCCAAACTCACAGAGATCCGCCTGCTTCTGCCTCCTGAGTGCTGGGATTAAAGGCATGCACCACCACCTCCCAGCCTAAGATTTATTTATTATGTATACAGCATGTATGACTGTGCAGGCCAGAAGAGGGCACCAGATCTCATTACAGATGGTTGTGAGCCACCATGTGGTTGCTGGGAATTGAACTCAGGACCCCTGAAAGAGCAGTCAGTGCTCTTAACCTCTGAGCCATCTCTCCAGCCTGGTGATACTTTATTTGTACTGAAATGTGGTTTTATTTGTATGTTAATAAATAAAGTTGCCTGGGGGTCAAAGCTAATAGCAAGCCATAGCAGAAGGTGGGCAATGGTGGCACACACCTTTAATCTCAGCACTTGGAAGGCAGAGCTAGGTGGATCTCTGTGTGTTCAAGGATACAGCCAGCATGGAGACACACGCCTTTAATCTCAATACCAACCACAGAAGACCTGGAGGTCTGTATAGACAGGCAGTGACAAGGTCATGTGGTTGGGTTTATAACCAATGAGAAGGCAGAACAGAAAGTCAATAAAAAGACAGACACACAGGAAGTAGGTCTCTTTCTGAGAGGAAAGATAGCAGCGGCAGTGAAGAGAAAGAAAGGGTTTTTAGCTCTTAGCTACTGCTCTGAGCTCTTGGGCTTTTAACTCTGCATTTGGTTCTTTGTTTCTTATTTAATAAGACTGTTCATCTACATCAACTAAACACAATCTGGTCATTCCTGGGCAGGGTTATCTTGATCAGCCTATTTGAAGCAGGAAGACCCACCCCAAATGAGGGCAATAGCTCCTGGTGGCTTCTCAGAGAAAAAGACAGGCTTCTTGCCTTCTTGTTCTCTTGCTGGCAAGTTCATGTATCCTGTTGCCCAGGCTTTCCTTCACTGATAGTAGCACCTGCTTCTTAGGATTCCAACACAGGCTAAAGACCATTGGGACTGCTGAGACAGACACCCAGCCTCATGGACTGAGCAACCACCAGATTTTCAGCCTCTCTCTTGTGAGACAGCCATTGTTGGACTATATGAACCATATGGTGTAAGTCAATCAAATAAATTCCCCTTTAGTATAAATTCATTCTATTGGTTGTGTTGCTCTAAAGAACTCTAATACAAATCATAATCTCCATTTACATTATCTCCCCAAATTCATTGGAAATTTTGAGATCTTAATAATAAGAAAGTGATATCCTGGGAAAATAAGCATATATAAATGTGGCAAGCCACAAGAATATATTATAGAGATTCAGTTGAATATTAAAGCTATACTTGGACTGGTCAAGGGTCTGTCAAAAGGCAAGTGATTTATTATGAATATTTGGTGTTATCCAGCTTTTAATATTTCAGCTGTCTTCTGCTATGAAATTCTTGTGTGCCCAAATATTCCCAGGCCATTTGGCAAACAGTTCCTCAGGCCTGCTTAACTTCTAGGTAACTAACTCCCCTGCTGAGCCTAGGAGACAGGTTGGCTGGGGATGCATAGCTTTGTTTCTTGTGCAAATGAAGCTCAGACTATCCCCTTGCCTTGAGACCTAGTGGCTCTCCAGAGCAACAGACCAGAGAACAAAAGAGATTGTTACATATCAAGGTGGAAGGTAGGGTGGAGCAACATTCCTGAAGAGGCAGAGAACCACAGCCACAAAAAGTGTAGAACAGGAGTTCAATAGTTCAATCTGTAACTGACTGTGAACAATCGAGATAACTCACCACCTTTCCGACAAGCCTCCAGAAAATAGAATTATATAATATTTGATAAGTGTTGGTTGTTGCAGTGGGGAGAAGCCAGAGCCATAGGGCAGCAGTAGAGGAGAAAAGATTTAGATGACAGTAATATATTATTATGAGTTAAAAGCTGATCTAGATAGATCTGTGTGTGGAATGTCTTATCCCTTGGAACCGGAGTTACAGAGAGTTCCAAGGGAGCTGGCATTTGGCTATAAATAGCAACTTAGAGAACAGATGCATATAGACTACTCATTTTTCAGCTAAGAAAATGAAATAAAAATGTGCATTGATGTTGCTGTTATGGAGGGCAATCTGACAATGTTGAAGATAATTTAACAGGGTTTGAAGAATTCAAAATTCTACCATGTTCTTTGAATTATCTTAATATTGTTGCATGGGGGATGTTAGTAAGGTTTTTTTGTGAGCCAATCTGATATTTAATGTCTTATGGAATTTTCAAAATTCGTCACTATTGAACTACTGAAGTCCATACACATGTGACTCAAGGCAGTTTCCTTCTCCTTGGGGCCTTGTTGCTGCCTCCAAGTGGCCTCATGGGTACTCCGGACATTAAGCCTCATGGGCTTAGTCATGTGTGGTGTCTCCCCCTCCTATATAGTTGTATTGGAAGCTCAGGAGTTTGGAGCTCAGAACCTTACCAAGACCTTATCTTGGGTTTGGGAACTGCAGAATGATAACAGGATGTGGGGCCAAGGTGGAATATGAAGGGTAGCTTCTGCACTACCATCTTCCAGTTTCCCTGGTGATTGCAATCCCTTTACAACCAGGACTTCTTTTCCTTCCACAGATGATGGTGGAGGTAGGCATCGTTACAGACTGGTATTGGCATAGCTGTACTCTCATTTCACACTTTAGAAGCACACAAGGATGTACACATTTGTTTTCTTTTTCTTTTCTTTTTTTACTTTCAAGCAAGGCTCTGAAGATGTGTCTCTTGAAAGGCTCAGGTTTTCAGTGCAGCAGAGTTCAGAGGTGGAAATTTAGTACCCTGTGTTTATCAATGGCCAAATCCATTGATTGATACAAAATTTTATGGCATTTTTAAGTATTGAGACCTAGTTGGAGAAGTAGGTCAACTGGGGGTGTACCTTGGGAGAATAATCTTGTAGGCTGCCTCTTCTTGTTGTACTTGTGAAGCCTCCACCAGGCAAGCAAATGCTCACCTGCTAATGTTTCTGCCACAGCAGAACAACAGAGCCAAGTGACCATAGGCTGAAATCTCTGAAACCATGAGCCAACAGAGATCTTACCTGCCTTGAGTTTTCTCTTCTGGTGTTTTGCCCAAATTAGGATGGTTTGACTCAATGATAAGTCAGTAATAATGCATTTCATAATGGAAAGTACATTGCAGTTTTAAATGTTGCCTTTTTCTTGGGCCAGGATTACCTTCCAATCTCATGTGATGCTGGGCAATAGCCACCAGCTGCAGATACCAGTCAGCAGTGTAACCGTGAGGGAAGCAATGGACAGTCTGCAGTGTCCTGCTATGCTGGCTGGGCAGGGATGCGCAGCAGGTTATGTGTACTATATGCAGTTTCAATATAACCTATGTGTTGGATGGGATAGAGCCCCATCATAACTAGGGAGTGTCTGTATTTGGAAACATTCAGATCAGGAATGAAGAAACACTTTGATTATTGTTTTGTTCAATGTATTCTTGGCACTTGGAGTGTCTGGTCCACATTATGTGATTAACAAATGTTTGTAGAACAAAATGGATCCTGTTTGTTTGGGACTCCTGCTGGAGCAGGAGTGCTGAGCCATACTTGCCATAAAATCCAGTTCCCTAATCTGATTGCCTTTGGTCACAGACCTACAATGTGCTTTGGATAAGAAACGTAGGCATCATCATCCTCTTCCCTACATCTTTCCAACAGTAAGGATGCTGGAGTCTCTCAGATTTGCTTACAAAGGTAAGCTTCTCTAATATAATTTTTTTATTTTATTATTTTCTAGTGTCAAAACATCATTTAAAAAATGTGCCTTAAATCTTCTATTTGCCTTTCATCTAGCAAGAGTTGTCTGCTTTCAACTCTAACTGGATTTTTTTTTTTTTTAGACTTATCTATTTTATGTATATGCCTAATACTTGTGGAGGTGAGATGGGGGCATCAGATTCTCTGGAACTAGAGTTATAGACAGTTGTGAGTCACCATGTTGGTGCTGGGAATAGAACTTTGGTCCTCTTGAAGAACCACAAGTGCTCTTAGCAGGTGATCCATCTCTCCAGCCCGACTTTCTAACTCTTAACTCCTTATCATCTTGTTATGTGGGTTCATGTGTCTCTAAAAGGCTTACAGTGGTCTTCACTCTTTTTTCTCTGAGTGGTAAGAACTCAATGTACAACCCCTAGCCATGGTCACAACTGTCAAATATATTTGAGAACAAGCATATTACTTTTAAGAATACTCTTTTTCGCGGGGTAGTGGTGGTGCACGCCTTTACTCCCAGCACTCAGGAGGCAGAGGCAGGCGGATCTTTGTGAGTTCGAGACCAGCCTGGTCTACAGAGCGAGATGCAGGAAAGGCACAAAGCTACACAGAGAAACCCTGTCTCGAAAAACCAAAAAAAAAAAAAAAAAAAAAATTATTCTTTTTCTAGCAAATTTTCAATAATTAGATGAAACCAAGAGTTATTGGTGTCATTGTTTACCAATTATCTTCTGCTGTTATGCTTCAAGTCTAAAATGTCCTCTATAGACTGATGTGTTTGGACACTTGGTCCCCAGCCAGTGGTACCATTTGGGAGGTTGCAGAACTGTAGGATGTAGTACCTACCTAGAGGAAGCAGAACACTGGGAGGAGGTCCAAGGGGTAGATTATCCCTGGCATGATTTCTGCTTCCCAGTTGGCCAATAGAAGCAGCTTCCTCATGTTTCTAACCATTGAGAGCCTCCCGTCACCATGCTTTCCCTGCCAGGATGTACTGGAATTTCCGAAACCATAAGCCACAATAAGCCCCTCCTCCCTTGTCTCTGTTAGTATGTTGTCACAGTAACAAGAAAAGTGGCTAATACACCCACTCTCAGGTGCTGAATGTGTTGATTGCATTATTGCTTCTGTGAATTGTTTGTATTTCTTACCTAAAAATAGTCTAATGTGTTTTCAGAATTCTTAGGTGTCTGAACCCACCTTCTGCTTGAATATCTGTTTGATGACTGAGTTTGAAGATGCTCCAATATTTTCAACCTTTCTGTTTCAGCCAAGGCTGACACCACGTTAGCTTTCAAATGGAAAATATAATGAATCTGTAGGTTGCTCCCTTTATCTTCACAATTCAGAGCTGAGATCCCATAGATCCTTTGAAGTACAGTTACAAGATCTTCAAAGACTTTCTATTTTGCTGAATTCTGTAGTGGAAGTGTTGAGTAACTTCTGTCTGAAGAAGTAGAGCAAAGATGCAGAGCTTGCTTTGATGCAGAATGCCGGAACAAGAGGTGCTGTTGAGTATGAACACAAGATTTGAAGTGTAGGGAACAAAACTTTCTATTTTAGGTCAAAGTTATTTTGTTATTTTCTAGATCCAAGTTTGAAAGAATAGATTTTTAAAAAGAGTACTAAATCTTAAGATGACGGAGTCTTTTAGGTGAGAATTGTTATTTGCCTTTGATCCAAAAGGTACATGTCAGTTATCTGCCTCAGGCACAGAACTAGACAGTTTTGCCTTCGGGTGCTTGGGCCACGCAGCATCTGAAGTTTAAATGATAAGTAATGCCTAGAGGGAAAGTAAGCTACCATCCAGCAGGGGAGACCAGATGCATCTTTATGGAAGAAACTATTAGACGATGGAAGATGAGTCAGATTTCAGCACGTGGAATTCTGGGGCAGAAGAAATGAATGAATACATACATGCCAGGGATGGAGAACAGGCTAACTGAAGGCAAAGTGGTGGAAAAGCACAGGGTCTATAATAATGACCAGGGAGTTACCCTATGAAAGACAGAAAAATTAGAAGAAATGTGAGAGGAGAAATGGGCAGATACTGTGAAGAATGAAAGGAAAATTCTGGACTTACTTAAATAACTAACTTGAAACTCTCTCAACAAAGCTAGCATTTAGGAAGACACAGAGTTGTGCTCTATGGAAGGATTTATGGTAAGAAATTTGCTTAAGTACTAAGTAGTTCTTTACCACTGCAAAAAGCATTTGAGATTGTGTTAAAGTCACCTTCCTCAAGTTTTGAAAATGATTTCAGAGTTTGTGCTTATTACAAGTACAGGTTCACTCTAGGGTAGGGAGGCAGCTGTGTCTTAAAATCTTTCCACAGGGCACTATAGCTGAGGAGCTTAAATGCTCAGACATTGGGCATTCCCAGGGCACGAAACGCTGGTTATAGGAACAGGCTTAAGAAATATCATCAGGTGCGTGTGCGTGTGTGTATGTGTGTGTGAATACTAATTAGAGGTAATTTAGTTTTAGAAACAGTTTGCTGATGTGTTCCAGTAAGATGATCAATGGCACTGACTAGATTTTGAAAGGATCCTCGAGGAAGATTAAAGTTCCGTAACAATAAACTGGATAAACCAAAATAGAATCTTTTGGAAAATTTACTATTATAGACTGAAATGTCTCTGCATCTTTCCCTTGCAAAGACCTGGGATCTTGACTGTGATGTTCATTACTATCTATGTATATGTGTGAGGTATATATGTATATATATATATATAAGTATGTATGTTGAATGTGCATGCCCATGCTCACAACACACAGAGGCCAGATAGAGATATAAGGTGTTCCTGTTGTTTTATAGTCTTGAGACAGGGTCTCTGGCTATCGCCGAATCTCCCCAATACAGCTGTGCTGACCAGCAATTGAGCTTTCAGAATCTGCTTGTCTTCACCTACCATTGTTGGGGTTACAGACACAAGCAGTTAAGTTACGTCTGTTTTGTTTTTTTTTTCAATGTGGGTGCTAGGACTTGACCTCACCTCCTCATGCTTATCCTGCACATTTACCTACTCTATCTCCTCAGCCCCTTTGACTATATATAGTATTGTAATGAATGACCCATTGGCCTGCTTTCAAAAAATGTTTGAGTCACAGACACTTTCACTTATGTATTTATAATACACATTGATGTTCATTGCAAGCACACCTTCACTGAGAAAGCAAGGCTAGGCTGCTCATGTTTGCTTGTTAAGAGAAAATAATTTTCACCGGTAGCCTACCGCCAGTACAAAAAAAGAATTCTAAGGATTACTTTGTGGGTACAACCTCCACCACCATGTCTTATGTGTTTTCTAAAGGAGAGAGAACCTGGGAATTGATGGATTTTGCCACAAGCTAGTAGAGTGAGAGTCTCCATTTTCTTCACTAAAGATCTCCTCTAAAGAATGAGTTAAAGCCAGCTGTAATAGGGGTCTAGAGAAAAACAGACAAGTATGTTGGGGTATGGTTAAGGAACTAGTTCACTTTGGGGGCAAGTACTAATTTTTAGGGCAGGCAAGCAGGATGGAGAGTCAAGGTAGAGCTGATAGTCTAGCCAGGCTGATGGCTGTCCAGGCGCAGGATTCTCTTACTTGTGAGAGTTCACTTTTTTTTTCTTTGCCTTTGAATGATTAGAAGAGGACCACCAAAATCATAAAGTGTAATTTGTTTCATGCAAGTATACTAATTTAAATATTAACTATAGCTAGAAAAATATGTTCAAAGGGACATCTAGGCTGGTTGACTAGAGACTGGATACCAAGCCTTGTCAAATTGACTAGTGAGTGACTCTGATTTCTTTGTGGAATAGGATACAGTTGAAATCAAGATATTTTGATGTTTTTGCTTTAGGGTGAAATTTCAAATACTTAACTATTTTTGCTCTAGGAGGAAAAAAAAATAGCTCAGAATGGTTCCAAACAATTTCTGGACTTTGGCTTCAGTCAAGTCACTGCCTCTGCTTGCCTTGGATAGTCAAGTCACTGCCTCTGCTTGCCTTGGATAGTTCACCAGGGAACATGCTTCTCCTTTTAATGGAGCTGAGTTCCAGGATTTGGTGAAGCAGTGAGTGCCCTTGTCCTTAGGGTATGTTTGAGTCAACGTTACTTCAGAAGACCTGGTAGCCTAGCTCAAGCTATACAGCTACATTGACCTTTTCCTTCTACTGATGAGCCATGACTATGAATTTCTCATTCAGCTCCAAAAACTTGGCACAAGAAAACTACGGATCTAGTGAAATTTTCATAGAGGAGCTCACACCATACAAATTAATCTTAAATGTCCTTTCTCAGAGTATTCTGCTCTTGGGTATTATAAAAGAACAATTTTCCTCTCTAAGCCACCTTTGAAGCAGTTCACATGATCAGCTTTACATAGGAATATATCTAGTGGTTTTTTTTTTTTTTTTTTTTTTTTGGTCTTTTTCGAGACAGGGTTTCTCTGTGTAGCTTTGCGCCTTTCCTGGAACTCACTTGGTAGCCCAGGTTGGCCTCGAACTCACAAAGATCCGCCTGCCTCTGCCTCCCGAGTGCTGGGATTAAAGGCGTGCGCCACCACCGCCCGGCCGGAATATATCTAGTGTTAATTCTAAGGATTAATGTGGGATACTTTCATACTTGATAAGACTAAGTGAAAAACAGAATTATAAATATGAGAACCCCTATTTTCTTTACCTGATCAAAGCACATGGAAAGTGGCTAGGAGACACAGCATGTTACTTGCATAATTGGTTTCTGGAAAGGTGTTAAATAAATTCGCAGAATTGTCATCTTTACTGGAAGCTGCTTTCTTGGCTACCATGTTTTCAGCTGAAATGATGCACATGGCAACCATTCTGGCTTAATGGAATTGTCAAAGCTTGATTTAGTAAAACCGGTAGTAAATCAACCAACCTCAGAGGAACTTGTTAAAAGATAATTCCTATGACTGGCAATAATGTGCTAAAGGCCAAAGGAGGTTGATGTTTGGTGTCTTAACTCATCCCCCACTTCTGAGACAAGGTCTCTCACTGAACCTAGAGCTCACTGATTGGCTAGAATGGAGGGCCAGTGAGCTCCAGGTATTCTGCCTGCCTGCTGGGTCAGGTTCTCCAGTTCACACAGCAGGCACTTCACTGCCTGAGCCCTTGAAGTTTTGACTTTAAAAATAATACTCTCTACCCTCCTTCTAAAAGCTCAAAAAACTTTAAAAAATATTTTATGAGTATGAATGTTCTGCTCATGTGTGTCTGTGCACCACATGTGTGTCTGGTGCCTGTGGAGGCCCAAAGAAGGCACTGGATCCCCAGGAACTGGAGTTATAGACAGTTGTGGGCCACTGCATGAGTTCTGGGAATGGAACCTGGTGCTCTGCAAGAAAAGGTAACCTTTACAGCTGAGCCATCTCTCTAGCCTCTCCCAAAGCTTGGAAGTCTCACATTTCCTGAAACCTGACATTTCATTCATAAAACAAATGGCCTTCTGGAGGCTGCAGTTCCAGTCTTATATCAGCAAAGCAAAAAAGACGCTTAGTAGTTGTATGGACCCCGTAAAATAGATGACGACGACAACGACGACGACGACGACGACGACAGAGGTTATTAAAAAGCAAAAGGATATGAAGTTGGGAGAGGGTGGGGGATGGTTCTGGGAAAACGAAGGGTAAATATGGTCATAACAATTATGTAAGTATATAAATTCTCAAAGAATTAATATTGTCTAAAAACAGTAGAAATGTTACTGTAAGGTATCATGTATGGGGATTCAGGAGGATTTGTATTATTTAAAGCATTCTGTATTTCTATTTATATATTCTGTGGAATTCATCAATCCTTTTCTTTACAACAAATCCCACTACAAGTCATAAGAAGCTTCAGTGATAACTGGCAGTGAGTGAGAATTTACACTTGGGTATCCTGACAAGCAGCAGCTTGCTTCTTTGATTTGAGTTTCTAAAGTACAGAAACACTGTAGCCTTGACGTGAAGCTACCTTACAGAAGTTACACACACACACACACACAAATATGACCTTTGTCTATATTTTATACAAATACAACAGTAGTTTGTGAATACATTTTAAGTACATGATATACATGATAAGCCACTTGATTTTCCAATATCACAGAATAGCAATTTAAAATGCAATAAAAATATACAAAATTCAGTCTGGAATGCAGATTTTTTTCATTTCTATTTGACTCAAAACTTTACCATTAGAATATTTTTAGAGTACTAGTCCAAACACTTTTTCATTAGCTAAGAATACAATTTCAGCAGTCAGCTTATGTTCAGGCATGATGCAATCAATTTTTCTAATGGATTCCCAGTTTTTGTGAAATTCAAAGGGCTGTTAGTAACTTACAACATGTTCTTCACTCCACACCCTATGTCAAGCCCACTTTCCATTCTGAGTTACAGTCACCTTGTGGACAAAAGCTGGGTTTGTTCTGGTAACATTTGCAAATCCAAGATCTCCTTTTGCAATCGCACATGAATACATTGTGGTGGTGTAAAAGTTTGTTAATGACAAATTAAGTCACAGTATAAAAATATATTGTACACCTTTACACCTATGTAGTCCTTTTCCTATGGATAAAAAAAATACAACTGAATGAGACAGAAGTTTGTAGCACCATGAAGAGTTGTATCCCAAGTGACAGTAGCAGCATGATCCCATATAATGTTGAAGGAGGGTTTCTGAGAAGGGAGACATTCATTCTGGTTCATCTGTACCACTGGAGCTTATAACAAAGAAGTGTCTTATACATCAGCAATAATTCTGTGTCATCTGGAGAGCTAGATAACCTATCAAAAGATACTGCTTTCCATCCCCAGGGGCTGCTAACATTGGAGAAAGGCTTACTGGTGATTTGTGCTGTTACTAAGGCTGGTAGCATTATCTTGCATATAATTTCAAAGGAGGGCTCTGTGGGTACAATACAAATTAGGTATTTATGTAGACCTACATAATCAGGATATATTATGTTGTGGACCTGGCTGCTGACAACGTGAATAAAACAAGACAGACTCACTGAGGGACTCATTAGTAAAAACAAAACAAAACAAAACCAGTCTGCTTTCACTAAGGACGAATACTCAACACTGAAAAGATCTCCTCCAATGTCACATGGATCTCAGTAGGCTAGAAGCAACTTGGGTGAACTGGTATCTTTTAACTTACTTATGGACTGGGAAGACAGTGTGCTTTGAGATACGTAAACCTTGTAAAAAAATAAACCATTGTAAAACCATATGAAAAGACACACACTGATTCTGTGCAATATAGCAAATCGATAAGAAAACACTGTAAAAATGTACCTGTTTAAAATACCATCTACCATTTTTTGTACACAAAGCATTATATATCAAAGACCTACATATATATCATCTAATGGCACTTGAAATGAATATAATAAGTCTTAAAATAAAAGGCATAACCTATAAGAAAGTTTCTGTAAAAGTTTAGGTTCATTTTGAAAGTGCTATATCTTGTAGTATATGAAGTATAGAGGTTGACCAAGCTCTATTTTTTTAATTGGCCTATATGTGTACTGCTCACTAGATGAATGATCCTGAAATATGTACTCTATAACATTCATTATTAGCTTAATAAAGCAATCAGCTCTGGCTCATGTTTCAGTCAGTATATGGTTTTAAAAAACCGTCACTGTCCAAATTAACACAATATATCACTATATTCCACAAATGACTAGAAAAATAAAAGCACAAGCAACATATAGGCAAAAACACAAAGCTTGAAAGAAATGCTGACTGAAATAAAAAAATTGCATACAGAATGGTGCATAATCCACCAAGACAACTTAAGTTCTAGAAATCTGAAGTAGGTAATAGGATTTTAAATGAAAGCTTAACAGTGACCAATAACTATAAGGGTGGTATTGGTAAATATCAATGGGCTATAGTGTTTACAGTGCCTCAGTCTTTCCACCGTCAAGCCCCTGCTGCCGCTGATATAGTCTGCACATACGTGTGGAAGTCAAACTGAATGAGGCTTGCTTGGTATCTTGTCTGAGGTCCAAACTCTACACTAAACTATTTTAGTTAATGTTAATCCCTTTTCTTTCAGCCAATCTAAGGCACTATCAGAAATTCCAAGGATGATGAGTCTGGCCACTGGTGAATGAAAACAGCATTGGCAAGAACTATCCCTAATCATTCCTACTTCAAATAAAAACAAGTGACAGTATTTTCTAGGGGGAAAAAAGCCAATTCTGTGTTACATCCTTGTTAAAACATTGTGCAATTAAATTAAAAGCTGCCTGATCTTTAATAGAAAATCTGTCAAGAAAGGGTTTAGTGACCACTGCAGTCAATTAAAAAAACAAAACAAAACAAACAAAGAAAAAAAAAAACCCAACCCAACTTGCTGAATTCCCTCTTACTTTGAAGTGTTATTCAAGTCTGCGGGGGCAGCAATAGGTAAAGAAGTGTACTTACAAAGAAAATTAAGACTCTGCGTTTTAACACTGGTACCCTGGAAGATGTGTATTAGAGTTCTGTGCAGGGCAAGAATTAGGATAAAAATATATTTATATATATACATATATGGCGCCATTCCCATTTCAAAATGCTTTATTTCATATATCCTGCGACTCCCTTTTTTTTTTTTTTTTCAATTAGCAGTGAAATACAGCCTATGAAGGCCAGTGTCTCAGGTCATTAATGTGATTTCTTCTTAAGCAGATTTTAGATAGAATAAACTAGTGCTTTCATATGTGGTGTTTGTGAGCAACCTCTACATAAAAATAGGCTTTCTATTACTTGTGCTCTGTCACCAAGTCTCTTTTCCTTTTTTAATGGTGATTAAAGCAATATTGAACACTAATCATTCAACTAGAGCTTTAGGTAAGCGATCTGTTTCATAGAAACTAAGGAAGCAGTCTTGAAGCAGAGCAAAGAGCCCACTTTGAGAGTGAGCGTGCTCCCAACCACAGCTCAGGAGCAGCCTGAAGAGTTAAAAATGTATTTCCTTATTAACATATATATTTTTAATGCCTTTGGAACACTTTTTTTTAATAAAATGTAATTTTTCATAATAAAATTTAAATACATAAGTATAAAAACTATTGCTCCAAGGTTAAAACCAGGAGCTAGAGCCCTCCAGAGAGTAACTCTGATTCTACGAAGTGCGTTAGACGTGTATGTAACATATAATGAAAGCCCCATTCACATGACATTTTACACTTCTCCTCAATTTATAGTACTCCCAGGTATTTTAAATAATGCATCATATTCAGTAATCTATACTCATGTTTACAATTATTGATAAACAACGCAATCTGAAGTGATAGTTGGCCCTACCAAAGGGAATGAGTTTCCCCATACAAGGCTAATGAGTGCTCAGAAATTCAGAAATATTTTCTTTTTTTCTTTTTAAAGAGATACATCTCTTCTCTAAATTTCCCCCTACCCCTGCCCAGACAGAAGGGGTCCCAGAATAAGGTGTTAACAAGTGCTTAACAGATATGTCTTACAGGCTGATGACACAAGCAACCCTTAGGACAATCTACATGGAACTTTTGATCAGACCCCTGGCTGGCGTGAGGAAGCCCATCACTACCACGAGTGAGCACCGCATCCTTGGTGCTTTCACACTCATTTGGTGTTTACTTTATTTTCCTTTGTTTCCTCTACAAATTCAACTTATTTGTAACATTCCTCCCATTTCCTAAGATTTGTAAAAGTGGGGTTTTACTGTTTTGGGTTGTGTAAAACCTTGTGGAAACTCCTCACATCGCTTTTTAATGTGCTTAGTTTTCAGTTCTCCATCAAAACACAGCAGGGAAAGATGGATGTGCACTGAGCAAGAGCACAGCGGCAGGATTTGCTGTTTAGAAGTGACGTGATAGGCTTTTACTTTGCCCCCAAAGAGTCCAGTTTTCAGTTCTGGCAACAGTGGAAATTCTCTAGACAAGTTCTGAGGTTTGGCTGTATGTTTTACATCCATCTTCCTGTTGAGGAGTCTGTCACTCCAATGACTGACGCAGCCTACTCTGGGTTTCATATACTTACTACTGTCCCACAATGGCTCTAAGACTCTGGACTAACTATGGACCAATATATAACATAAGAATGCTGGTATACTGAAGCCATCCTAGGTACGAAAGGTGAAGGACATAAAACAGAACATTTCTACACTGATCCTGAAGACTGATGCCACACACCGTTAATATAAAGGTAAGATGGTTGAAATGTGGCAAAACAGCCTAAGGGCCAGTGCTAACACAGAGCACCCTGCGACCTCTCTAGATTTCTTTTACATACAGAAACTGAAACACACATTCTCTCTCTCTTTGTCATATGCTCACAATATTTTAGCCAGACAATAGCAGTCTTCAAAATATATTGATCTGAAATGATGGTATATTTAAGAAACCACTATAATCTCCCCAAACTGGATTCTTAATTCATTTAAAACACTTGATCATGAATCCATTTAGTGGCTAGTAAAAAAAAATGTAAAACACTTCAATTATTCACACATATTTCATAAGATTTACACTGTACTGCATATTTGCAAAAGATGAGCCAAATGTCCAATGCCCATTGCTATTAGACAAAAATGAAAATTTTAAGGTCTAATAGTAGTTTGAACACAGGACTTGTAGAATTTAGTGATAATAATGGCGCTCCTATATGAAATAAAACTCTGAGACTATGACAACTGGCAGAAAATCAGGAGAAACAGCAAATGTAATTAAACATGAATAGTTTCAAAGCTTATCAAAGAGGCTAGTTTCTATTATTTACTGGCTTCATGAAATCTGATATTATACAAAAGCAGAAGTTTTGTTTGTCTTAAAGTAGGCACTAAAATAAAAATGGTCATCGAAGGTGGGGCTACACATGCACCTCCCTATCCAACCCATGGCCCAGCCAGACACTACTGAAATGCCTGGTGGAAACGGGGCAGGGTGGTGCTTGTGCTTAGGCTGCTGGTAAAAGCCGCGGAGAGTGAGTGCAGAGAACTGAGACCCACGGTATTTGCAGGATCCTGAAGATCCTGTGTTTGTGTGGGCAGCTGAGAAACAGAAGAATGTGCTTCATCTTGGGAATAGCTCATCCCAAGGCTCCCCACTGAAAGAGGATTATAGGGAGGACCATTTAATGGTATGAAATTGAACAACTGAGAAAAATCCAATGCTGGTGTGTTGAGGGGGTCACTGATAGAAATAGAGCTCTTTGACAGGGAGAGGTCACCTGCACCATCATCTAGGGATCCATTCTGAGGATCTAACCCTAACTTAGATGATGATGCTTGAGAATCCTGGGATGAAGAAGGTGCACCACCTTGTAATTCCATCAGATAACTCTCAATTTCTCCCTTTAATGGCTGTTCTTTTTCAGGAATAGAGATTGCATATGAGGTAGAACTGAATGGGCATTTGAAAGCAAGATGGTGAGAGGGGTGAACAGCATCCATATCTATGGGGCATGTCATTCCCAAAGGTAAAGTTGTGATCATTTGGTGAGCAGATCCAGAGCTCTGCATGGACTGAAATGGAGTGTTATAGAGGTTTAACTGCAAGGTGTTTGTGAATGGCTTTGACAAGAGTTCACTGGAAGGTAAGGACATCACCGGCAGGAGTTCATCTTTTATAGGCACAGACATGTTACAGGTAAATGGGTCCAGGAAATCTACTGGTTCGGTTTTGACCTTCAGAAGCTCTTGATTGTGACTCTTCTTCATATGTCGAGTGAGGTGATCCTTTCGTCCAAATCTCTGTGCACAGTACTGACAGAGGAAGTCCTTTCTTCCCGTGTGCACTACCATGTGTCTCCGGACATCTTTCCGGGTGTAGAACCTGCGCTCACAGTGCTCACACTGGTGCTTTTTCTCTTTCACGCCCCCAGATGACTTGCCTGCATGAGATTTCAGGTGCTCCAGGAGCACACCTGTGCTTTCAAAAGTCTGCAAACACACCTTGCAGGTGAGGTCACCACTGGTTGCAGCGTGCAAGGCCAAGTGTCGCTTAAACCCAAGTTTGGTGTTGTAGCTCTTGCCACACTCTTCGCATTTAAAGGTCTCTTTGTTGGGGTCGTGTGTATGGAGGTGATTCTTCAGGTGGTCTTTCCGGTGAAACATTTTCTCACAATAATTACACTTGTGGGTTTTCTCAGGAGAATGAGTAGCCATGTGCCTTTAAACATAGATATATTCTGTGAGTGGTTATCTTAGCAAAAAGGTACGTATTCACTTTTCAAATGGGAAGCTAAACTACTAATGCTAATATACAGCTCTCTTAATAAAGGGTATACCTAACTAACACACACCACAGCATAGTTAACACACTGCAAAACTTGAGCCATCTAAGTTGCCACTTTAGCGCTGAATGGTTTTTAGCTCTCATTACAAAAGTAAACAGGCAAGATTGAACACATTCATGTAATGTTCACACCCTTTTCATCGTAGAAATTTCTCTTCACAAACGGAAATTCTACTCTCATTAAGCATTTTACTTAAAAAAAAATCCAAAGACACTAATACAGAAGTATGTGACTTAGAATACTTCAAGCTAGCCAATGTCTAATCTACTTAACATTTCCTCTCTGCAACTCAGCTGAGAAATGTGTATACAGATACACACACTTACAATGGCTTCAGACGGCCAACACAAGAGAAAGGATAATCTGAAAGACAAATAGAGTGTAGTACCTTTGTAATTTGTACTTAGAAACAAAGGCCTTGGTGCAGTCTTGTTGTGTGCACTTGTAGGGCCTCTCTCCTGTGTGAGAGTAGGAGTGAACCTTTAATTTCTCAACACTGTTAAAGGCCTTGTCACACAGTTGGCAAGGGAAGTTTTTTCTTGGTTTGGTTTCACCACGCTTACGTTTCCCTGAAGGGGCTTTCTGGGTATCTCTTACTTCTGACAAATCACCAGGAATGACAGTGGCCATCGCAGCCTAAACCAGGCCTTCTTGTTGGACACCTGGGAACTGCCCAACTCCACTAAGTGATATAGCTTTAGGTGGCTTCTCAAGTTTCATGTGGTCGTAAAAGAAAGCAAAAAGGGACTGGAAAAAAAAATAAGAAACAACTAGTTTGTAACTAAACTCAATTAAAAAATTATTTGCTTTGTGATGCTTTTGAATTAAAAAAGAAACCATAAAATGGATTCAGCTGGTCCAATGTAATATCTGTAGGTTTCTTTGTATTTTCCAAAACAGATAGATATAAACGCATTGCTCAGAATGAACAGTTAATACATACCCTGAAATTGCACCTGACCAATGCTGGACTTAGCAGAACAGTAGTGAACTCAGGAACTCTCAGAGCATGATTCTAAAGGTGGCACCAGACATTTTGCTTTTAGAAAACACATCTTACAGCTGAACAACCACAGCACTCTGTGCACATCACTCTGGTGCACATGGATTACATGAACACATACACACTTAGAGCACCTGGTACTTTGCAAACCACTGAGTTCAAGGAAGGAAGCACACGAAGCCCAGATACTACAGGAAGAGAAAGCACCACCCGAGTCAAACTGACCCTTTAAACCAGTGCTATAACACTCTATAAAGAGTTTCTGAGTCAAGGGTGGAACTGATTCATTTTCATAACAAATATTAAATGGTAAATCCCTTTGATACTATATGAGGTGAACACTGCATCAGATCCTTGTCATTTGGGGGAGTATGGTTAGTTTTCCTCAACTGTTTCTACGTCAGAGAGAAGATTATTCTTACTGGGTGCTCTAATGTTAGTAAGAAGCCAGAGCCATTGGAGTCAGCGACTGACGCAACTGAACCTGAGTGTGGCACGCCTGTGGAGAGTTCTCACAGTGCACAACATCTGTGCAAAAATGCATCATCCTAGAGGTGTTTCACTCTGAGTTTCAATTCATTACCAGTGCTGTGAGAAAAAAATGAAGTATATGTTGTGTAACAAAGAGTATGACGTTAAGTTTAAACGAAATAATTAAAACTAAATAGAAACCTCCATAGATAAGAAATAGTTAATATAATTAACTCTATTTCTCAGAGTAGGAAAATCAACTCCTCAAAGACTTTACTACGATGTAAGTTAAATCAGTGGTTCTTAACCTCCCTAATGCCACGACCCTTTAATACAGTTCCTCATGTTGTGGTGACCCCAACCATAAAATTATTTTATTGCTACTGTAGAATTACAATTTTGCTACTACTATGAACTATAAGGTAAATATCTGATATGTGACACTGGTAGGGTTGTGACCCACAGGTTGAGAACCACTGAGTCAAAGGTTTCCTCAAGGTTTCTTACGGTAATTTAGAAGGGTTCTTCTAAGAGACCACAGAATGGTAGCATCTGTCACGTCTTTTAAAAGGATCTGATTATTAAACATAGCTAAAAGAATTTGTCATTCTCTTGTATATTTTAAAGAAAAGAAACAACTTCCTTATCTCACCTGTGTTTTGGTATTAAATTGACACATGCCTTTACATAATTTGGTGTGTTACACTCACTTTCACAGATTCCAGTTAAATTTTTTCAGGAATTCTAAACACCCACATCTGGTAACACGTAAGTGTCTGTCACATCTTTTTGTATTTTAGCACAGAGGCTGTCCGTAGAAGACTAAACAGCAGTGAGCCATTATTTTGACTAAAGCAATACAGAATTCAGGCAAGCTAAGCACACAGTTTCTTCTTTTTAAGACAGATATAGGCCTTTGCATTTTTCTAAGTATCAGCAAGTTCCTCTTGAAGTTAACAAATGATATTAATATGATGCAACCAGTATCACAATAATGATGCAGCTGTTAGCTCTGATACCACAGCAAGGATGCAGCTGTTAGCTTTGGTATCACAGCACTGATGCAGATGTTTTGATACCATAGCATGGCTATAGGTGTTAGCTCTGACATCACAGTATTGATGCAGTTGTTAGCTCTGACATCATTGCATAGATGCAGCTGTTAGCTCTGACATCACAGTATTGATGCAGCTATTATCTCTGACATCACAGCACTGATGCAGCTGTTATCTCTGACATCACTGCATGGATGCAGTTGTTAGTGCTGACATCATTGCATGGATGCAGCTGTTAGCTCTGACATCACAACATGGATACAGCTGTTAGCTCTGACATCACAACATGGATGCAGCTGTTAGCTCTGACATCATAGCACGGATGCAGCTGTTAGCTATGGCTGTGGATTTTCTGAAGTTCAAAGACTTGTTCTTTTCCTGTTATGAGCTCATTCAAAGGACAGATGCTTTGCCTTCCTCCACATTAGATGTAAATAGCTACTCTGAAGACTAGTAATGACAGTAAATTAGTATAAAGCCTTAATTTTCATTGTGATTTCCTCACTTGATGCTTTCATAGACCTATGAAACTATAAGACTATGAACAAGACAATCATTTTCCAACTGCAGAATAAAAAGGGAATGCAAGGTGTCTAATTAGGTCTGAAAACTGGTCATAATTACCACTGTAACAACACAGTTGTGATGCTGAGAATTCCAGAAGAGAAAAGCAACTTTAATGTAACCCCTCCCTGTCAAAACATTAAAAGGGCATCATGAAACCACACACAAGCATTATCATAGTAAATTGACGATACTCAATATGAAGTAACAAATGGATGTTTCTAGATGTACATACTGAGCAATGAGGAATTGCACTGATACCAAATATTACACTTTTCTAAGACCAGCTGAAAATTTTCATGGCTGATAATGCTTTTATATTTTAATCCATTAAAAAATTCAAATTACTTATCATAGGTACACTTAAAATTTTAGGATAAATATAAAGTTGCAAACTTAGTATCAAATAGAAATTATATTAACAATATATTTATCAACCAAATACTTTAAAGGCACATGCACAGAACTAGTGATTTTTGTTCAATGCATACCTGATTAAGGATGGAAAAAGCCTCAGACTTTGATCTTAGCCAGTTCCATTAACTCTTCGTGGAAGAGAGCAGAATCCAGCCCTTCCCATTTTGGCCAATCTATGAAGAAGTAAAAAATGAATGGATTCTAGTATAAATGAAACTAGAGTATAAAGGACAGAAAATAAAGCATGAATGAACTGCAATTTCATAGCGCATGCTCCATTCCACGCTGCTGAGTCGTGCGTTAATTCCCACCAACTGCTTATTTTGATTAGTTGTAAGCACACTTTACATGACCAAATAAATGCACAAATAAAAAAAATAGTATTACCTAGAAAAAAATGCCAATTTGTGATGCTGAATGATTCCCCACTTGTTAATAAAAAAGAAATCTAACCCAAAGAAATGGCTATTAAGGTTACTGACTCTAAACAAAACTGGTGAAGATTCATTAAGCTTAATATAATGGAAGACACAAACTTAGTTTCTTCCAGGAGAGTGCCTCTGGAAACCTGATCTCAGCACTGCCACCCACACTGCCCACACTTGTGACTACGGCTTCTTAGAATCACACTTCTATTTGCAGAAATGCCAATTTAAACTAAAGAATGGTGTAAAGATGGCTGGAATGTAGCAACCACTCTGCTGTTCAGGTTCCAGGTACATATGAGTCAAGTTAAATATAGGTTTGCTATAGGAGGCAGGTATCAGGGAAAAGGCAATATTTGTTGCATAAGACCATTGCTGAAAAACCTTAAGATATCTTAAAGATGTCTGTTAATAGCAAGGTCTTCAGCAGACTGACAGCACAGATACAAACTGTGTTAATATTTATGAATGAAAGAAAAGGCAAGAATAACAATGGTATAAAGTAAAAAAGACCTACATTTATTAAAGAATATAAGGCAAAGGTGGTTAGTAAGCTGTGATTATTTTTAATTAAGTACACAGAAGTATTAATTAGAAGAATTTGAGAGGTATAATAAAAATCAAATACTTAAAAACCAGTAACAAAAGGATATGTCAATGACAGGTTAGGTTAAAAAATTTTCAAAGTTGTATAACAAGCTAATATTTCTTAAAATCTTCACATACTTTCAGAATTCCATGATATGTAAAGATGATATACAAAAAAAATATTTAATAGAGGACATTCAAGCATCATTACAAAATTACTAAGGGTATATAAGAAACCAGTATTATCCTCATTATTTAAATGAAAAATAAATTTTTAGACAAATAAAGATATCTTTAATAGTTCAAGCAAAAGCCCCATTTTTATAAGGCATAGGACATGCATAAGTGAAAGAACATCGAAATTGCAAAATAGCAAAATTAGTTTTGTCAATACTTACTTGCCCAGGACACACACTGAGTATTTGGTGTGGTAATTATGAATATAAAAGATCATTTTATGTACTATTATCTGAATGATGTAAATACTTTTTAAATAGAGTCTTTACATCTTTATCCTGTCCCTGCAATCAATGACCCAAGATTGCCACACTATGTGATGGTGTCTGTATGGTCAGACTTCTATTCTACTATGGTCTTTGATAGGGCAAGACAGTGAGCTCGCCTGCATGTAGATACATCCTGTCATTATATTTAAGAGTTCAGAAAGGTCAGTGCTACCTTTTCCCTATGAGAACTGCCAAATAAAATTTCCAAAAGGATGAATTAATAAAAAAAATTAAAAGACAATTTGCAAGGTAAAATTTTAAGTACTTTAATTAATCATTAAAATAATTAGCATTTTTGAGTGCGTGATTTGAGTAGAATTAAATCTAAAACCAAAGTTGACTAGCAAATAATAAATCTGTGTACTTTTTGTTATAAATTTTACTGCCTTCTAAACATTTTCATAAAATTCTAGTTACGCTTAATTGTGTAGTGGCATTTTATAACAGAAATGCTTTAGTAGCTAAGTATTTCAAACAGCCCACAAATATAACTGTCTACAAATTACCTCCATTATCTATATCTTATATCCAGAAATAAAATTATAAATAAATAAAGTTACTATGGTAATTTAGTTTATCTTAAAATATAACTCCTAAGTTTAGTTAATTTCTTTAAATTTTACCCTACTTTGAATTTTTATTAGTTGACAAATAATTTCAAAGAACTGCTCATTATTTTCTCAAACAAAGGAAATCAAGAGTTGATTAGAATTATTGGACAGAATAAACATAAAAAATAAATACAGCATATATATATATATATATATATATATATATATATATATATATATATGCACTCCTAACTAAAATGTTAACTAAACTGATTGGTGTATTCTCTTTTATGGGCCCAAGGGGTGGAAAAGTGGTAGTATTATTACTGCTCTAAAAAGTCTGTAAAGAAAAAAAAAACCCTTATAATCATGTTTTTTTTCTAGTTAAAATAATTTATCAAACATTAGTTACATTATTTGAAATGATGAAAATTCCTCTGCCTTTGTCTGAGGAATTGTAAAAGAAGGTGGAGAATACATCTACTCATGCTACGCTGGGTAGTAAAACATTTCAGAACACAACCTCAGCCTCAGCAGACACACTTCCTCTACCCCCTCCAAAGGCAATTCTGCATTCAATAGTAGCAGTAGTCAGGGGAAAGATTATATGCTTGGTCACAAAGGTTCATCTTCTTATGTTTTATTTTATTCGTAGGAAACAGTGGCTCATGAAGAAAAATAAGAAGCAAACAAATCATACATCAAAGGGCTTACTGAAATTGATTTCTATGAGATGTCAAAACAGTGTTTGTATTTTAAATCCCATGGTTCTGAGAGTTGCTTTGTTAAAAGTTACGAAGCTTGAGTGACACTTACCTGCATTAATAATTTTTTCATTTAAAAAAGTCAAGTAGATTTTGCTAAGAGCAGATACTATTAGTCATCAAACTTTTGCTATCACTTATACTAATCATAACAAACCATTAGTTCACAATTCAGAAAGATGTCAACATGTGTTTAAAACATTTTCCATAAGGAATAAATAGGGTCGATCACAACAGGAAACTTTGTAGTGTTAAAACTTTATACGTATGAAACACTAATAAAATCTTGAATAATATGAAGGAGATGAACTAGATTACACAACTGAATACAATTTTGAAGGAGGCATACCACTGTATTTGGAACATTGCTTCAAAACGTCATTAATCCTGTATAACTTGGAAATTTTTATCAGTCAGCTTTCAGTCTACAGAGTCCCTTGCTAGTGAAGAATAAAAAACAATCTTGCAATTACAAAGACTTAAGACAGGGTAATGGGGTGAGTATGATCAAAATGCATTCTATACATATATTAAACTGTCAAAAAAATTTAAAATTAAAAAGAGAAAACAAATGCAAAAATCAATCAAACAAACAAAAAAGACCTTCAGAGAATGAACAATCAACTGTAGGCAGCTCGGGGCAGGGTCAGGCCAGTTTTATTCACTGCGTTTCCCATAAATGACAGTAAAGTAACTGTTGAATGAACAAGAAAGATTAAAACAGGGTAAGTGCTTACCACTAACATTACGACCTGAAGGCTTGCTCATCATCATAGCAGACAGAAGACAGCAAATACATATTCCAGTCCAAGATAAATACTAGCACTTACAGTAATTTAAAAGCTGTTCAAAACATTCATTTTGCCAGCATGATCTGACTGATGATATTCTTACAGAACTAACTGGCATGTGAAGACAGCATCAATCCAGTCCCACTCTTAATAAAAATTCCTAGAGTGAAAACATGCCTGGTACCTGTGCTACCTGGCCTGAAGTAGAAAAGATGGTGAGACACTTGGGTGGAGTTAATTATATCTACAGAGAACAGAGGAGCAGAAAGCCCTGCAAAGCAGGAAGCAGAGCTAATGTACATATTTAACTCACCTGAATTCTGGGTTCTCAAGAACTCAGCACTGAGACTTGAGCAAAATCACAGCACTTATTCTACATTAGGTTAACAGTTAAGTAATCAGTAAAATTGAGGATGCCTTTTGAAAATTTTCTACATTTGATTTTTTGAGTAACTTGTCAAAATGTTAAAATGTAGTTCTACGATAATCTTTTTCAACTCTACCACAAAATTAGCCCTCATTATATCTAGAAGCATCTTATATTTAATATAGAGCAAAAACTTCAATGGCTTATCTTTTTGTTTTTTAAGGACAGGTAGGGAAATGTCCAGGTTTCAAACTTGGCACCCCAAAGTCCCCAGAAACTCTACCACTAGTCTTCAATGCTTGCTTTCTGCTTACACATGCTCTAGAGGGCCCACACAGAACACCAGCCATCCAGGAACATGGGGAAGTCAAACAAATGTGATTTTTAATTCACAAATACTTGTCTTGGTTATTTATATTATGGAGCAAAAAGCCCACTGAATTAAAGAGGATTAATGGGCTGCAACACCGGATCAGCATGTATGTCTTACGTGCATGGGAGATCCTCTATGACTGCACATCTTTATGAAAATGAAAACCAAGACATACAGAGTATACTAGGTATTTCTCACTTTGTGTAGGAAAATTAGTACTTGCAAACGGGAAACAAAAGAATTGTGAAAGAAGAAGTGATAACGGAGAGCAGGAGGAGCAGATAACTGCAATTACAACAATGCAAAGAAAGAGTGTTTAGTCAATACTAGTAACTATTTTTAAGAGGATTTTCTGGGCTTCTAAAAATGCACGAAACATTTCCATATTTGCCAGGCAGCTACACTAGAAAGGAGGTGACCCACAGGTCACTTTCCTGACGTGATGAGCTCATTCTTACCACCACTAACTGCACGAGTTGCTGGGGTGGGTACTGATCGACTACCATTCGCACCCTGCTGTCCTTAAACATTTAGAGTATGCTGTCTAGAATGAGTAGTTACCCAATGCAATTCAAATCCCAGAAACAGAACCTAGGTTTCATATCTGAACTCTCAGGCACTCACACCAAATCTGTAGATAAGCTCAGGAAAAGGTGGCATTCAGATGGAATGTAAGAAAAGTGCTAAGTAAAATCTTATTTACAAAAGTTCATGTGGAAAATCAGTTTTAAGCTATCTCAAAGTAGCATGCACTGTAAATGTAGGCCTGTGCTGTATGAAGAGGTATAAATACTGCCCAAGCTGCATGCTGATGCTCAAGGAACAGGAAAAATTCATGGACACAGAACCCAGTCCTCAGGGAAAGCTCTGTACCTGCCACCTGCCTGTTGGCCATGTGCTACACTGTGTGACTATCAAGGTTAAAAGTCACACCTAGGAACAAGACTTCTCTTTATTCCCACATCTCTGAGGTAAACAGGATTAGTTTTAGGGAACATGTCAAGAGACCTAGCATGCTGTAGTCATCTGATAAATTTTATTAATTTGGGTTTTTTGTGTGACAGGGTTTCTCGAACTCACAGAGATACACCTGCCTCTGCTGGATTAAAGGTGTGTGCCACTATTACCTGGCTCTATCTGATAAATATTTGTTGAGAAGAACTTTAGTTCCTGGTAATGGGACTTCAAGAATCAGAGCAACCAGGCAAGCATGTTGTGAGCTCTGGAAATATCAACCAGTTGTAAAGCAGGACCAGAGAAAACTTAATGCAGTTAAATGGTTAGTGTGCTCTGGCAGAAGGGACAGCTTGATGTGCCCAGGATGGATATGGGCCATTGGAGAGCCATACTACTTCTGCATCTCAGCAGGTAGCCCTGATGAGACAAAGTGAAAGCAGAGGACTCAGGCACATGCTATTCATTCAGACTAGACAGGCTTGGAGATTAAATGGTGGGCATTCCAGAATCTGTCCTCACATGTTCTGTCCTAGTAACCCCATAAGCACATGTGCCCTGTACTGATCATGATGCACTGTTTGGAAATAAATGAGAGTCTTACAGTAAGAAAAATTATTTAAAGCAAAATTCCAAATCCTTTTACAAAGAATAATCTTCATGTAAGGTTAAGATATGAGAATGACTATGGGAGGCCGGCTCCCACCTTTTCCAGGGTTTCTATGAGGAGGAGAGGGAGATAAGAAAATATTAGGTAGAAAGAGACCTAGATGATGAGAGGAAAGACAGAAACACAGGATAGCTTTGGGAGGACCTGGGTCAATACCCAATGGCCTCTTCTGCCTCTTCAAAAGGGCTTTTTATAACAATGCCAAAGGGTGAGACAAAGGACCTCCCATTACTAGATCAAAGCACACCGCACAGCCAAATGTACACCCTTCCAAACACCTGGCAACCACGCCCACGATCAAATCATCCCCTTATGCAGCCCTGCTGGGTAAAGCAAGCTCAGATTCTTGGACCCTGAGTAAGTTCTCACTAGGAAACCTCTGTGGGTCTCTACAGATGACACTGAAAATATGAGAGAAAAAAATTAACTGATTACAATACAGGAAAGTCAAAAAAAGTAAAATTTGCATGGAGTGTGGTTCAGAAAAATTAAGTATTTTTCCTTTTTCTAGATACTAAAAATACTACACTAATTGGACTTAGTGGAGTTAGAATTATAACAAATAATTCTAAAAGGAGGACATGAGTTAGGGAGGGAGATGTGATTCAAAGTCCTAGGAGGAACTGGAATTGGGGGTGGTAGGTAGATATGATACACTGTATACATGTACAAATTTTCAAAAAATAAAAACTAAAAAGCCCCTATCATTACCAATAAAAATAAAAATACCTTCATTAATAAGTTTAAAAGATAACCCCACAAAACTAAAATAATTATTAACAATTTTATTAAAAATAGCTGCAGTGTAGAGATGGCTAAAATTTTATGCTAACTCAATCTTAAGGGTTTATTCTCCATAGAACATTGTTATTAAGATTAATGCTTCTTTAATTTGATTGATTGTTAATTCTTCTCATGTTTCTGAAAGCCCAGTTTCCCCAGGGGGCATGTCAGCCATAGATGACCAGCTTAGGAGTTTGAGCCCGTTGAGTAATCACTTTTGTCTTTTCCAGGCTCCTTATCCTGGAGCTATGGGGTCCTGGCCTCTAAACTACAGCCTTGTGCTTAAGGTCCTGCTGACAGACTTACCTGGCTGAAATCCACATGTGCTTGGGTTTCCAAATATTGCTATACCTTGATTCTGTGCCACTGAGGTATAACTACAGTTGGGAAATCTAGATACCTTCATGTGTCCTCTTCCCAACAATGGTAGGAAGTGGCTCTGGTCTCACACTGGGCTCTGTACTCTCTAGCAGTTGCTCCATTCCGGGGAGCAGACCTAATCTGCTTCTCCACCTGCCCACAGTTTATAAGAGCTTCTCAGGAGATGGAGTGCACAGTGTTTCTGCAGGGTAGTTTACTCATCTATGGGCTCTCTGAGAGGAGAAACAATCATGTTGTACAGAGGCAATGCATTCTGAAGCAAGAAAGCTGTTCTTTGCCTTTTATTTGCCACAGGTTTACTGAAGTCCTGCAGATCACAATGTATACTGTAAGCCCTAAGATCCTAAGTGGCATGCTTATTATGTGGCATGCTTTTCAAAGCTTTTACTATTAGCTTACTTAATTAAGGACAGGGAATAAATGATGACTTTGAAAATCATGCCATATAATGATAAAAGCCACCTACCTGAGTCCCTGTTCCAAACTCTAGCAAGGCCACCTTATTAATAGACCATCATAGAGTGAAGCATTCTGGGTGCCCAATCCCACCAAGGCAGCACCGAGAGGCAACCTAGGAAGAAAAGAAGAATTAGTTTGAAATTTCAAAAGTCAGGTTCATCTGGTTAACGGCATACCAACCAGATTATTTTTCTTTCATTATCACTTATTCTTTGTACTTTATTGTGGGGGAGGATCAATCTTAAATCCTGCCAAAAGCAAATGTAAAACAAAAATATATTGGAAAGTAAAAAGTAAACAAATGAGTAGCTATAACTTATTTAGTTACCTTTGAACCACAGTTATCTAGATTATTTGTGTTTCATTCATCTATATTATAAGTTTGCTGGTATTTTTCAAATTGATCATGTATTTTCTTTTTCTGTGGATATTCTGAAGATATCCACTCTTCTCCATATCTTTGTCAAAAACCTTTTGTCCCACCTTTCTTGTTGTGAGCACAGACTAAGGAAGAATCATGTCCCGTGAGTGAGCTCACAAAGGACTGCTGATGGCCAGGGGTGGAGGCAGAACAAGGATACACGCTCCTTCCTCAGGCCAGACCCTCCTTCAACAATATAGGAAGAAAAATCAAGTACACCACCTGTGCAGTCAGCCTTGGTACGTCATGATTGCAAATTATGAAGACCGACAGACCTCTAGGAGCATAATCAAGACAGAAAAGGGAGGCCCCAAATTCTACATAGAAAATCATCTGCTTCCTATCTGGAAATAAGAGCCAATGCCCAGTTCTACAGTTACCACTCCATTAAGATGAGTATTTGATACTGATGTAGTAAATATTACCAACACCCATTATACACAGTACTGATCTGATCTACCTGGGTACTAACAGACATGATTTCTGTTCTGTAGGAGTGTGCAAATTGCCATGAGGTGGCACTGGTGAGATCAGTGAGAAACAATAGTATATAGTACAAGTGCCACAGGAAGTCCCAGGAAGAAAAGAATACTATTCATTTTTTCATGACTTGCCTTGAAGAATATTCCCTTAGGAACCATCGCCCTGCCTCCCCTCAAAAAAAAAAAAGTATGTGTATTTGGGGATTGACAGGTTGGAACCACCAGTCACTGGATTCTAAGATGACCTCTGGTTGTAGTGTAATGTTGCTTACACATTTTCCAAGGACCAAGCACCAAGGCTGTGGAAATGTCCACATGCATGTACTAATGAAAGAATCAGGGACTTTGGAAAAACGTGGACACAATGGAAGCACTATGAACAACAAATACTTGGGAAGGCAGGAGGAGAGGAGAGGGTGTTCTCTTGAATGAAAGCTGTGACCAGAGTAGCAGCTCAAAGACAAGGTGACAACCAGCAAAAAGGTCATTCCCCAGAAGAAAGACTACTTCTGTGTCAGCATTCTCAAAGCAGTAAGATAAGTAAGAGGGGAGTCCGAGGCAGTGCAGCCTGCACTCAGACATAGGCAACCAACCGGACCCCAATGGCTACCACTAGGAGATAAAACCACAGAATTTCACAAGGAAGAAAGGAAAAGGTGGTAAAACTAGAAAATGAGGGTATTAAGAGCTATAGAACAACTCCAACATTGTCAAGCAATAGCCATTTGGGGAGAAGGACACTCACGTTAGCAATAAGAAATATGGGCAGCAGGGGAGGGGGGTAAATAATGGGAGGAGGGGCAGCAAGGAAGCGGGAAAGAAGACTGGCTGCTTGGTGGTGAAGGGCTTCCGGGAAGATGATGTTTTCTTTCATGGCATCTAAGAACTTCTTTCATAGCATTTAACAACAAGGGAGCATTTAACAACAAGAGTGGGGAGATAGGGCAGGAAGGGAGGGGGAAGAGGAGAGAAGAGAGGGAAAAGAAGAAGAAGGAAGGGGAGAGGGGCAAGAAGGGTGAGGAAGGAGGAGAGAGAAGGGGATAGGAAACTAAAGGGAGGAAGATGTTTAAGCTCCTTTCTATTGCTGTGATAAACTACCTTGACAGTACAACTTAAGGCTGGTTTATCTAGGTCATAGTTTGAAGGTACAGTCCATCCCATGGGGGTGTCATGGCAGCAGGAGCTGGAAAAGGTTGGTCCCACTGCACCCCCAGGGAGGAGGCAGTTGGCCATGCATGCTGTACATACATTCCTGCTCTTTATATACTCTGAGACCCAAGCCAGGGAATGGTGTCATCCACTTTTAGGATGCTCTTCCCACCTCAGTTAACCCAAACAACATGATTCCTCACTGCCCAGAGGGTAGATAACCCCTCACAGGTGTGCCCCATGCTTGTTTCCTGGGTGATTCAGGTCTTGTTAATAACCAACACTAACCATCCCAGGAGGGGAGGAGAGGGAGGAAAAGGAGGAAGAGTCAGTAAAAAGATCAGGAGGCTGGGTATGTGTCTGAATGTGATCAAAATATAGGGAAGGAGTTGTGGAATGAGAATGGGAGAAGACCAGCAGTACTGGTTTGGAGTAAGAAAACTGGCTTCTCTATACTGACATGGGGGTAGATACATCCATCTGCAGAGCTTTTCTTGTCCCAGAATGAAGAAACTCAGTTTCCTCATGTTGGCCAGGGCTGAACAGAAGGGTCCTGTTTGTAGCTTAACAATAAAGAACAAGGTAGTAGACAGAGGAAGAACAGGGTGAGCCAGGACATCCTCCAGTTTTATAAAACAATAAACAGAACTTGGTACAAAGGACTCAATCTCTTAGTTACTGCTGGTGGAAGACTAAACTGTTGAATCTTTCCTGGAATACACGTGGAAATAAATAAAGTTCTTTAAGATACATACAATAGACTTGATGTAGCCAAATACATAGACTTGATAAACTAATTTTGAAAGTTAATGCGCGCTCTCTCTCTCTCTCTCTCTCTCTCTCTCTCTCTCTCTGACTTAAGCATAGAGTCAAAGTATATTTTAAGAATAAAATTGATAATATTTAATAAAATGGATGGAAGTCAGTGTCCATGTGACAGAATAAATATGCAGTTATTAAAACCTACCAAGTTTAAGATCATGAAATTATATGGAAAAAAGCAGCTAAAGATTGAATATATTAGGTCACATGGGAAAACATAAAAATGTTAATTTCTAATATTTATTTTTATTTTTAAGTGTGTGTGTGTGTGTGTGTGTGTGTGTGTGTGTGTGTGTGTGTATACAAGTGTCCTCAGAGGCCAGAGCAAGGCTCCCTGCTCGAGCCAGAGTTACTATGAGTAGTTGTCAGCTGTCCAATGTGGGTGCTGGAAATTTAACTCAGGTTCTCTATAAGAGCAATATGGCCTCTTGACCTCCAAGGCATCTTTCCAGCTACCTCATCCCACTCAGACCCATTCACGTACTTAGGTAACTTATAAATAAAAGACTGGCAAGATAAAGACTGAATATTCTTCTATATTACCAAAATGTCTTATTTTTATAATTAGCATATTTTATTTTTACCAAAAACTATGTTTTCAACAAATGCCACTGGAAAAGTTAATGTCCATATACTAAGAAATGAACTGAGTCATACTTTAAACCATATACAGAACTATACTCTGGGTTGGATCACAGACTGAAATATAAGATTTAGTTTCTGTAAACCCGTTATAAAAGTTTTAGAAGAAAATATTAGAAATAAAACTATCTGTGAAGAGGAGGAAATTGTCAACACCAACAAAAGCACAAACCTTAAAACAGCAAATTGGTAGTGGATTTCAGCAAAAGTTAAAAATGATATTCAAAAGACATCACCAAGAATAGGAAAAGCTAGGGAGCTAGAGGACAAACAGAAACTTTATGGAGTGTCTATCTGATAAAGAACTTGTATCTACAAAAAAAACCTTCCAAAACTCTAGAAGATGGCAATAATTCAATTAAAAATGAATAATAATAATAATAAAGCCAGGTGGTGGTGGTTAACCCCTTTAACTCGAGAGGCAGAGGCAGGCAGATCTCTGGGAGTTTGAGGCCAGCCTGGTCTACAGAGCAAGTTTCAGGACAGCCAGGACTGTTACACAGAGAAACCCTGTCTCAAAAAACAAACAGCTGGGCAGTAGTGGCACATGCTTTTAATCACAGCACTCTGGAGGCAGAGCCAGGTAGATCTCTGTGAGTTCGAGGCCAGCCTGGTCTGCAGATCGAGATCCAGGACTGGCACCAAAACAACACAAAGAAACCCTGTCACAGGAAAAAAACAAAAAACAAAAGAACAAAACAAAACAAAACAACAACAAAAAACAACACACACACACACCAACCAACCAAACAAACAAATAAACAAAAAGAATAAGAGACATTAATAGGTATTTCCTCATGAAATATATAAATGGGTGCTGGAAAGATATCTCAGCCATTAAGAGCACTTGCTGCTCTTGCAAAAAATCTAAGTCTGGTTCCCAATATCCATTATCAGGTAGCTTACAACTACCTCTAACTCCAGCTCTAGGGGATCTTGTGCCCTCTTTTGACCTCTGTGGGCACCTGCACTCACATGTACATACTCCTGCATAGATAAACACAGATAATTGAAAGTAAAATACTATGTTTTAGAAAGGAAAAATATACAAATGGCAAAAACTAACCCTACATGAATAGATGTCTGGCATCACTGCTATCAGGAAAATGCAAATTGTAACAGTATGACCATACCATGGTCCTAGGCGGCTGACTGGGTTGGGCAGTTATTGTGCAACAGGCCTCTCAGAAACTGTATCACAAAGTGGGCACACCCGTAATGAAAAGAAGGTAACAATGATGCAATTCATGTTGAGAACAGTTGTTTGTGGTTTCTTAAAAAGTCAAACATGCACCTGCCATGTGACAGTCATTTCATTTCTATCTACTTATACAGGAGATAAAAGCATACATCTTTACAAAGACTTGTGCATGGATATCCAAAGCAGCTTTATTTTAATAGTCAAAATTATATATAAACCAAATGTGGACACAATCCACTAGTAAGCAGCAATAAGGAATGAACAACAGATATTTGCAGAAACTTGAATAAATCTCAAAATAGTTAATTATGCTCGTTGAAACAAACCAGGCCAGAAAAGGCACATATTGTATGGTTCCATTCATATTAACAGATGTCTAAAAAATGTGAAATACACTACAATGACAAGACAGGAGGTAGACAGGGAAGGATCAATCACAAAGACTGTAAATAAGCCAGTAGGAATGGTAGAAACATTCAATATGAGCTGCAGTGATGGCCTCACAGTGGTCCAAATGGTATACTGGGTGCTTCACATCTGTCTACTTTTATAGACACAAACTACACCTCAATAAAGCCAAGAGAAAACAGAATGGTGTATTTGTACTGAAAATATCAATGAAGAGAAAAAACAGATCTTGAGATGAATTCACTGAAATCTCAAGAGAAAACACTCTAAGAATGGACAATCTGGAATCTTTACAAGGATATGGCTCAAAGTGACTAAAATATCTCCTTCCCATTCCGAGGGGGAGACAATGTGAGGAAATTCAGTATAGCTGTGAGAAGCCTTCAGCCCCGAGTAGGAAGGACACACATCCAAGTGGATTTAGAGCCACATTCTCAGCTGTTCTACTCGGAGGAGCCACTGTGGCTCACCTGTTGCTTAGGAACCGGCCTATCATACCACATGATTTAAAGGGTCCAGGAATATACTCTAACTGGAATTGAGAGCTGTGGATAATAAATAGTTTTAGGATCTGTTCCATTTATTAAATACCAAGGAAGTGCCTGTTGCTGAGTCTAGGTGCAGTTTCTACACTGCTGTTTTAAATACTAGTTGTCTTGGACTTCTGCCATTTAATTTGATTTTTTTTAACTTTATACTTGTACAAAGGTGCACCCATACAAACCTTCTGACCTTACTTTCAGTATTTGATGAATGGCATGAGATGTTCAACACCTCATTACAAAACTGGCTTTGCATTTGGCGATTGTGCTCAGTGTAGGCTGATGTAATGGCTAAGGTGATGCTTGGTAGATAAGGCGTAATAAAAGCTTTTTCTGCCACAGTGAAACCCATTAATTTGTATGCTAACTTAAACAAATTTGAAAAATAAATTTTTAACCTGCAGGACTAAAAATCATTAAGCTTACAATAGGCTTTAGACTGTGCCCCATTCATTGCAGGACCTAAAGCATGTGTGTGCTCATCAGCAACAGCCTTCCAAGGAAAGCTATCCCACACTAACTGGAAGACATGTTCCACCAGGAGCATCTTTGTCTAGTTTTAAAACAGACAATATGTAACGTTTGATGTTTCTGCATTAGACTTCTATCATTTTTTACTTTAATTAACACCAGAGACTGGACAATCGTAATCCAAAGAACAAGTATGAGCCATACACAGGCAGGTATTCCAGAGCCAGGACAGGTGTGACCCAAAGAATAAGTGTGAGTCATACATAGCAGGTATTTCAGGTAGGAGGAATTAGAAACAGGGCTAGGTAACCGCAGGAGATATGTTACATTTCAAGCAAAGTGTAAGAGTTGGAGCTATGTGATTAGATGGCTGAAGGGGTCATGTTACCAGACACTGAACATTTAAAAATTATCCTGATCAATTATAAACTGCTCCAAACATAGGTACCTGCCCAGCTTCCTCCTGACATGTGCATACTGGCCCCATGCTCAGACTATTGAGAATGAGCTAATCTTTATGTGCCTTTGTTGCTTTTTGAAACAGAATTGAGTGGTCATTACCTCCTGGTTTCTAACTAGCTTAACTCCCCCCCCCCCCCTCCTTTAAAGGAACAAGTTTCTTAAAATATAAAACTGTAAACTCACTTTGTTACATTTGCTGACAGGTGATAATCAAAGTCACCAATCTAAAGCTTGGGGCTGCATCAGCTAAGGGCAGCCCCTTTCTAGCACCCAAAAACTCTTCAGTTTGCTCCATACCTCTTGGCCCTTTTCCTGCTGTGATATGGGGCATGCTGCAGAGAGTCATTTCATAATCTTAGACAGTGAATGCCTGGCATTCACCTTTGCATACCACTCCTTTAAAAGCTTACCTGAAGACGGCCCCCAACAAACATTCCTACCAGACCAGTGTAACTTTGGACAGTTTATTCTCTCCTAAAAATTGTATGTATGTATGTATGTGGCACTTGTAGAGGTCAGAGGTCAGCTTGTGGGGGCTGGCTCCCTCCTTTCACCACGTGCGTCTCGGGAATTGAACTCAGATCATCATGATTGGTGGCAGCCATGGAAAACTTAATGTAGTCTTCAGCATAGTCCTGGGGGCTCAATATACCAAGTTATTGTATTCAGTGTTCTACTCAGCAATCAGTGCTGTCCCACAATTTGTCCTGGAATGTACAGGACGAGATGGCTCAGTGGGTAATGGTGTTTGCTGAGCTCAGTCCCTGGAAACCATGTAAAAGGTAGAAGCAGAGGATCAACTCTACAAAGCTGTCCTCTGACTTCACATGTGTATCAAGATACATGTATGTGTCTTCTCTCCTGTATCATACACACATTCACACAATACCCCCTTCTCCCAGTACAGGCTCTTACACTGATCACAGTCAACAAAGAAACAAAAAGAACATTTCATATGAAAGGCTTATGCACTCAAAGAGTAAAGTGGGATTTAGTGAAGTAGCATGCTTATGACGCCATGTCTGTAAACAGGCAGGGTATATCTTGGGTTTTATGATAATGGCAGTCACAGATAAACCCAAATCACAACTAAAGAAACTGTTTTTAGTGAAATGGAATGGCAACTTGGGCAACAGCTTTGCCTATTCAGAGATGAACTTACCCTTGCTTGTAGCTTAGCTGTGGCTGGGAGAGGACTATTATGCCCTTTAAAACATACACCTGAGGTGCCTCTCTTTCACATAGCCCAGTGGTTCTCAACCTTCCTAAGGTTTAGAACCTTTTAATACAGTTCCACATGTTGTGGTAACCCCAACCATAAAATTATTTTCATTGCTACTTACCTGTTATTTTGCTACTGTTATGAATTGCAATGTAAATATTTGATATGCATGATGGTCTTAGGTGGCCCCTGTGAAAAGGTCATTCATCCTCCAAAGGGGTCGAAACTGCCACGTTGAGAACCACTGACAAAGCCCATTATCCTCCTCCCTGTACCCCCACATCCTGGTTAACTACTCATGATTATCCTGTGGCTAAGGCAAGAGATGGCCAGAGCTGTGTAGAGTTAACTCCCATCCAGCACATTCAGGCTGGCGGAGGTGACGTATGGACGGAAGTCACAGTGAGAGGTGAGGTCCAATATTAGAAAAGTGTGAATTTCCAATGAAGACTTCTACTATGAAGAGGGCTGTTCTACCAGAAAGTAATTTCTAGTTTTCAAACAGATGATGTGTGACATTTGGTGTTTCTAAATTATATTTTTATCATTTTTACTCCTTGCAAAAGACATTTCTAAACTAGATGCAATTTTAACTAAGTAAGTTTATATTAGCTTTACCTTGTCAAAAAGTCATTTTTAATACCAATATAGTGTATGTCAAACCTATAATACCTTTACATATTGGCCCCATTACTGGTCTTCTTTATCTTCTGAAAGTTTTACAGGCATTGATCATAAAGAAATGCTATGTGGACTTCAGCATTTCTATGTTTATATCTGAATACATAATAATTCTGGATGTAACTTTGTTTGTTTCTAAAGTTGTAAGTAACACATCGATAACTCTTGACTAACTGGATAAATGGGAAGCAGAAAAAGAGATAATTATGAATAAGCCAAAATTAGTTATTGATAGACACTTATTGGTGGTTCTTTAGCATGCTGAACAAAAATATAAACCTATGGTTTGATTCAGCTTGAGGAAGACGGAAAACAATGGCTTCAGAAGTAACATGAAGCAGCAAAGGAACTCTTGGGTCTATCCATAATGTTTTCAGTTGGCTCAAGGGATGGTCACAGAATATAAGCCCCATCAGAGTAAGGATCTTGCTCTTTACTGCTCATTTCTTTACACTCAAGTATTTTTTGAACAAATAAACAATAGGAAGAGGAAGGGGAAAAGGAGGGCTTTCTACCCTGTTGGCCCACCAGATGATGAAGAAAACAGTTGTCTCTACAAATGACTGAGAATTGAAAATTTGGAAATTCTCTGGACTTTCCATTGCATATCTAGCATTTAAGGAGATAAGGCCTTTTTCCTTGTCTTGGTCCATTCTCAACGAATACCAGGAAGCTGTAGTCACTGTGCCACCTTGTGGTCATGACTGGAAAGTTCATTTTTCCTTAATGGACCAGATAGTCCCTGACCCCTGCACAAAAAGTACCAAGGAATATACTAGAAGCAACTTAGAGATAAATCAATCAATGCCTATCATCCCAGTGAAGTCTAAAAGTGTCACTGGGAACACAACACTCTATAATCTACAGAGGAAGGTGTGCCAAAGGGGCACTGATGACTTATCCTTATTGACAACCAAAAACAGAAGACAGAAAACACCACAAAATAAACACAGGTTAGGTACAAAGAAAATTCACAGAAAGAACAGATGGCACACGTGTGGGATGGTGGTGGTGCTCCTGAGAGGAGGTACAGTAGAACAGGACCAGAACTGGTGTGTGCTGAGCATGATAGGAACGAAGCTTCCCTTGGTGGGAGCAATGGTGTCTTAGGGAATGTCAAGTAAGGCTGGAAAGGCCAAAGCAGAAGCAGCAGCTAGACTTGGTGGTGTGTGTGAAAGCAAACTCATCTGAGGCAAACAGGACACTGTGGTCTGGGTAAAAGGTTCAGCTTTTTTTCAACTTCAGGTTCCTCAGCTCTAAAGCAAGATAGATCAAATTGTACTGGCCTATTGTGGGCAGTAAGCGACAGTAGACAGGAGACGCATCCTATAATGAGGAGCAGTAGTAGCCAGTAGAATTTTACATAAGTTGAGCAAAAGTTAGTAAGGTGAAGACACTGAATGGCAATTTATTTAATAGATCCTGGGAAACTAGCAAGTTGATTTATTTTATTTTTTAATGTTGCAAATTACTGTTATTTCTCCTACCTCTATCACCCCCAAATCATGTAAGGCTCCAGTCTTTCATTTCCTAACCCTTTCCCCAAAAGGTGATACTCCTTCCCAGGCAATTGAACAAGGGCAAGACTTTAGGCTAGACTCATTTCTGCCTCTTCCTCCCCCATCCTAGAGACAGGAAGGCATGGTGACAGAGGAACAGATGGATGGCACAGGGGCCTGAGAAGATCAAGAAAAGAAGCACCACTCTATAGGCTGAGCGTTGTTTCTCCAGACTCAGTCCCTACATGTGGGAGAGGTGAAGCCATGATTGGCCAGGCCTATCATACCTAGCAGAGGCACAACCCTTTCTGGAGTAGCCCACTTAAAGTTGTGGATTTTCAGCAAGGCTGTACCTGGTGTTTTATAGCTGTGGCTAGGTTCCTACTTCTGATTCTCCATCACTCTGGTATCCATGGGTGGGAAGGAGAAGCAGTCCCAGCCTACCCTGAAGTATCATAGGCTGTCCCAGGAGAGGAGTCAGCCTGAAGCAAGGGCAACCAGGACCTAAGAGTGGCTGACACATATGCACAAATCATAGATGCTCTTGTTGGGTGGTACTCCCTGGAAGAGGAAATCTAAATTGCAGAGCTGATCTTGGGATTCAGTACCTACTGTCCAGAAGGTTGAAAATGGGCCTGTGGATAAGAGGTGGGAGGTAGTATGGTCAAGGGCATTATTACATTGGGGATGAGAAGGGTAAGAGGTAGGTAGCTGTCCTCACAGGGAGTCTCCACACCATCTGCTGGACATCCCAACAGGATCTAGGGAACCCTGAAATAAGTGAAGGGGCTAGGTGCCTTGCTATGAGGAAAGGGGGAAAGGCCTGATGATTTCCTCTGGAAAGTCCCACCTCTACTCTTGTAGGTCCTGGAGGGAACAGAGGGGCCACAGAAGGTTCTCAGAGGAGTTAGGGGGTATAGTATATAGCCCTTTGGATCAGCATGCTAGGACCATGTTGATTTCAGGGTCCTCTATCAGGAACTTGATGCTGAAAACCCTTCCTGGATGGTTGTGGAATCCTGGGAGGCTGACAGTGCTGGCCATGGAGCACGAAGGGGCTCAGGTCCTTGTCAAAAGCTGTGTGTGCCCTGGGTCTGCCATTGCTGGCACAGGGCAGTGCTCTGAAGGCACAGCACTTCTCTGGGATCAGGCTCATGCCCACCACCCAGAAGGCCCTTAACCTGGGCTTCACATGGTCTTTGGACACCTTAAGGAAGCAGGGGTTAGAGGAAAGGTTGTGGTGGATGGAGTCCTCCCAGCCCTCATAGTTGTCCCCGATGAAGGGGAATACTGCTGGACCTGATGGATGACCTGGGCCAGCTTCAGCCTGTGGATAGAAGTATGCGGTCTGAATTACCAAGGTGATCGCAGCCAATGAGGTATAGGTTTATCAGACCTTAGGTTATCTCTTCCTCCTCCTCTTGGGGGGCTTCGAGGCAAACTGTTTTGGGAGGGGGCACAGGCGAGGTTGTAAGACCCCAAGCAAGGGGGGCAGTCCTGGGCTGGGGCCTGGCCTATGAGAGGGCTCAGGGCAGTGAGACTGTGTGTGGAGGCTGGGTCTTAGCCTGAGGCCATGCTACCATGAAGGTTTTAAAGAGCAGGGTGAGGGCTGGGATGTAGCTCAGTGGTAGCCTAGCATGGGTAAGACCTTGCATTCAGTAGCCAGTGCTATAAAAACATATATAAACAAAGCTCAGAGTGGGTATGGAGAAGGGTGATGGTAGAGACACTTAAGACCTCAGGAGTGTGGGAAGGAACCCAATGCAGGGAATAAACAGGACAGAGTTAAGGTGAGTCCTTTTCTACCTTAACATGAACCTATAATGTCAAGGTACAACAATGATAGTGATGATCCTGAATATGGTGGAGAAACATGGGTTCTGAATAGCCAAGCATGCTACCAATGCACACACATCCAATGCTGTGGTGTTAAAGCATGCACCATGCACCTTCTGAGTTAGTCTTTTGGGTAAAAATAGTAAGTTGGACAATTGGATTTGGGGAACAGGGAAGATCAGCAGTCCCAGACTGATGGCAAATGTAATAATGACACCAAGGTGACTGTTCAGGGAAACAATGACAGCGATGGGTGAGAAAGCAAAAGCATAAACAATGTGGGTCATGTTGGAGGTTAAGATACAGACACTCTCATGTCCCACTTGGTCACCAAGAGTCTTTCCTAGAGGTCCAAATGGCCATGTGACTGACATGCTAAGGAAAACACAGGCATTTATCTTTCTGCCCATTCATTTTATACATAAGAATTTAGTTGAAGAAAATTACCAGAGAGGTAAACAATGATTTATGTACAAGACCACTTAAAAACTATAAACCTACCTGCCAACAACTGGGAGAAAGCTAAACAATTGTGTTTTTTTCCACAAAGATCTAGCTTTTGAAAAACAAAAGAAGAAACACATAAGGATACAGGAAGCTAACTTTATACAATGTGAGATGTTTTTGTTTGCAAAAAGTGCATTATACAAAAGAACATAATTCAATTTGAACAACTATTATAGTCCTCTAAAGAAAAATGCAAAGGAAATATCCATTCACATTTTACATACACTTTATGATAGGACCCTAGTGTTGCACTGGGAATAAGGTATCATTTTCTATTCATATTTATGGTATCCTGATTGCTTATGACATTTAACTCAGTATTACCTCTTCTAATTCATTCT
The DNA here is from genome assembly GCF_049852395.1 of Peromyscus maniculatus bairdii. NCBI lineage: Eukaryota > Metazoa > Chordata > Mammalia > Rodentia > Cricetidae > Peromyscus > Peromyscus maniculatus. Next base: position 37,410,312 of record NC_134853.1, on the reverse strand, counting down.
TTTAAACTTTTTTTTTCCCCATAAGAGATTACCGGGAAGCACAAAACAGCCGCTGAATTTTATTAACATAGAGAAGCCATCACACTGTGTTAAAAAAACAAAACAAAAAACCCACCACAAAACCAATGAACAAAATTCAAAAGTATTAGAAATGCTTCAGGACAAAACCAAAAACAACTTCAACAACTATTAAGGGGGATTATGGGGAAGGAGTAATGTGTGGGCTGAAAGAAACAAGGGAATTGTCAGGTAACTGTAGGCCTGGGCTTTACTAGATTCGAATCATGCAATTGCTAAAAGGATTAAATGTTAGCCAAGAAGATGTGAATTTGGCGAATTAAGGATAGTTGGTAAGATTGAGGAATTCTTGTTTGAGGATGTAATAGTTGCACTGTAATCACACCTTTAGAGTCTGTACTTTTGGGGAATACCAAAAACACAATACAAATAACATGAAACAATCTCCCATCAAATGGTCTCCAACAGAGGGCTGTATCCGTGTGGGGTGTGGCTGAAGCAAGCCTAACTTCTGCACTGCTATAAAAAGTGGTCTGGGTACAAGAATTAATTCTACTACTTTCTCAACTTCTGTCTATCTTCAAATCGGCCTACAAAAAAGAGTTCAAATGATCTGTAAAGGCAACATTCCCCTTAATGCTGTACAGGCAGCCTGTGTGTCTACAGGTTACACACCTCGTGGTTCTGTCCTGGAAGGTAATGGATAGTGATAATTTATTTACATGTATGATGTCCACTCTTCCAGGAACTGAGAAATGCCTACAACCAGTTTTGAGACTTTGACCCTGCTGTGAGGATCTCAGGCAAGTCACCTGATATTCTACTCTACTGAGGCCAAACACTTCTTTTCTTAGCATGAGATGGACATACAAGTAACGTTATAATACACAATTTCAGGAGTCATGGCCTTCCTCCAAAAGATGCTTTTTTTTTTTTTTTTTTTTTTTTTTGGTGGTGGGGGGCAATAATTATTCCTGGGGAATGTCTTCCTGGGCAGGTGATTTTTTATCACATAGCTCCTAACTGTTGCACAAGGTTTGTTCAGACTTTTCTTCACCACAATAGATCCTACAGATTGCACCAGAAATTCACTATATGCCCAGTTCTCAAAGAAAGAGAAGATAAAGCTGGTGGTACATGTCTTGCCCTCTAATGACAGATCAGGAGGAAAAGTAGATACACACAGGATGGGACAGAGCTTCCAGCAGGTAACAAGGTGGCTGTATACAAGGCAATATCACTACAGCTCAAAGAGCAGGCCAGGGATATATAGAAGAAGGGGCTCACTTGCCTCAAGGAGCTGTGCTTTTCATGGGGGTTATGCCTGAAGTAGAGCTTTCAAGGTGGTCCTGCCTCTAGCCATAGGGCAGAAGACCTCAAGATGAGTGAGAGGACAGCAGTCAATTATCTTGCAAAGGGCAACCTACACATGGCTCAAGAGCTCCACTTACCTCTGGATTGACAGTCCCCAAGGAGAGCACAAGGCATTTGCGAAGGTGGACCTCTAGCTGGTCCCCTAACTTGTTCCCTATGTCTCCAGTGTCTGAAGTTTCCCTTAACTAAAGCAGGACTGTTGTGTAGTTATCCTGCCAGGGTTTTCCAGGTTGTTCCTCATTATTCAAGCAACTATACAAAGATTCTTTTGTATTTGCTGCTGTCTCCAAGGGTCCTTGTTCATTCAGCCCCTCAGAACTATTCATCCTTGGATTCTTTCTTATAGCCTTCCTACCAGCTGTTAGTTTGAGGAAGCCCTGCTTGCAGTCTGAGGAGAGGATCTAGCTTAGTACCTGACTCAAAGCAGGTACTGAGCAGTCTGCAGTTTGCATAAAACCCAGGAGATGTAGGGAGTTGGCTTATATAGAAAGAAGCATGGAGGACCATGAGTGAGGTAGAGATAGTGGTTTTGTTAGCGTGAAGCTGCAAATAAAAGGAACCATGGGGAAGGAACCTGGTGCTCAGTGACAGTGTGTACAGAGGGGTAGGAGATCACAGAACCGCAAGTGTCAGGGAGTGCTAACACGTGGGTGAGCAAGGACAGGCGGAAGAACTGCACCATCAAAGGTAGTGACAAACTAGCAGGAGATAGGAAGGCAAGAGGCTGGAATTTACAGAGCGATGGCACTAAAGATCCACCCATGGTGACACTAGAAAGATGCCACTGGGTTTGGCTCCTGGGAAGGGATGCTATTTTCTTTTGTGATAGACTGGATGGCAAGAGATGGGGAGGTAAACAAGACCACATACAAAACACAAACTGTTTTCTCATGAAGTTGGCACTGCTGAGGAAAAAAGATACTTGAGGGGTTGGAATGAAGGTTAAGATTTGGGTTTTGCTTTGCTGATGGAAGACAATTTGAGCACAGTTTATAGGTACAGAGGAAGAACGGGGAATTCCAGTATGAGTATGAGAGGGCTAGCCTAAGTTAGGCTGGCGTAACAGGTTGTCTCCAGCAGCTCACCTCATGCCATGCACAGCCATATGGTACAGCCACCTCAGCTAGAGAGCTAAACAGCTAGATATACTCTCCCCAGGGTTCTGAAGAAGTGTTGGGCAACTCTACAGAAATCCAGAAGTAAAGGCATGCCGGGCAGGGACTGTACAGAGGGCACAGTCTGCTTTGGAAAGGGGCAGGATGCCTGGTGAGTCTTAGACAAAGGTGTCAGCAGAAGTTAAGGGTAGAGACTGCAGGGGGAGGACTGAGCACAGGGACTGAGGATCACTATTACCAAAGGCCCAGCTTGAAACTCAGTGAGTCTCTCTCCCAACTAGGACAAAAAACCACTGAAGAATTGATACAGCACAGCCCTTGTCTCACTGGCTATCCTCCCCTGTTAGGTTTTTGCCCACTGCCATTCTAATACTCAGCCACGGGTCAAAACTCCACTGAGCTGTGCACCCTTGCTCTAGGCCTATTCTGTGAGCCTGGCTCTCTTGTCCTTCCTCCACATGTCCACTGTGACTATGCACCTACAACAGAAGTGAAAAACTGCTATTCTGGTTCCAAGTGAGTGATCATGGGCAGTTTTATGATTAGAAGCCTGAGTCGTGGCTGACGTCTAAACTGCATGTTGTAGGGGTGCTGAGAATCAGGCATTATTGAAAATAAATGCCCAGAACTTTCTGGTAAACATGGACCCAATGGGGAATATCCGAGCCTTTCACATAGCAGAGGATCCCATGTCAAGGTGGGAGTATGTCACACATCTTCCTGCTCAAGTTCTTCTGAAATGAAGAAGCACCCTGAGTTTCCTAACTCCAAATCCTCTGCTTGAACAGCTCAAAGACTTCTACAGCACATGGAGCAAACTGTGAGGCAGGCCGTGAGGGCTTGCCCTGGTCAGACCCAGGCACACCCGTCTCCTCTTGCCTTGCACAGCTCCCTCAGAAACAGCTCTCCAGCATGGCTGTCTCGGTGCCCCACACAAGAAGCATACTTCTGCCCCTACTCCCGCTGAAACCACATCTTTCACCTAAATGTCGCTCCCTCTTTTTTCTTGCCTGCTTCTAACTCATGCCTTTCCCAAGGCCCATCTCAAGTTTCTCTTCTCCCTCCCATGAATACTGTAGTGTTTGGTATCTATATTATTCTCTGGACATTTAAAAATATACTACCTTTGTGTTCCTTTTGTACTTCTACCCACTGTTCAAATGGCACTTTTAAAAGCAAGCAAAAACTAAGGCAGTGAATATAGGTCCCCTAAGAGTGGCATGGGTACCTTTCATACTTTAGCTCTTACTTAGCACAAGAATAAAGTTGTAGTTGTCAGGATGCAAAGTAAAAACAAAGCCAATTATGTCTCTCACTACAGAATGGATCAATGTCAGATAACGATGATCATCCTGAGCAGTGGCATGGTTCTCTGCACTTGCGTGAAGGCAAGAAAGTTGCAGTCTATATTTTGAAACGGTGTAAAATCTTGTGATTTTTAGATAAATCTGTATAACCGTTAACATTGCTTTGTTAAAATAAGGTCAGCTTATCCAGTCTTACCTTGAAGTTGCTATGAAGAGTAATAAGCAAGAGAGCAAATAAATTTTTAAAAAGTTTCTTTGAAAGTGATAATACTACACTACTGATTCAAAATTTAATCACATTTCAACCAGTTATTTTAAAAATTTAAAATGGTACTTTATGGAGCTGAAAGAAAAATTCCCAACCCTTCCACATGGGGAACATTACAGGACTACCAAAGTGAAGCTCTTGCCCGTGGCCTTTTCATCAGGGGACAGCACACACACTGCAGTCATTTCTTCTACGCCTCCTGGGAGGGAAGGGCCATCAGGACACTTTGGTCTTAGAAGCTCAATATCTAAAATTAACCAACCTAAGCAATACTTTCCATTGCTACCATATAGAATTACACTGTTTACTGAAGCAAAACCATTCAAAACTTCTGAAAGAAACAGTGGTCATTCAGAAATCAGGTGGCTTGGCCATAAACCTGACTTAAGGCAACTGTGTCTGAGATCCTTCCTGTAAAACAAAGTTTAGATTTATAATATTTTAAAATCTCCTTTAACTTAGAAAGCAGATATATTTTCCACCAAATTCCATATATGTATGTATGTATATAAATATATAGCTTAATAAGCATTCATACAACACTTTCTAACTTGAGTTAATATGTATAAACTTTAAGCCTAACATAGGTTTACACTAACAAATTAATTTATAGTTAGCTTTTATAGTCTGTCCATATTGAGGCTTCCTATCTCCCAGGCTGCTCTGGAAATGAAATGATGAGCCAGGTACAAGCAAACCCCAGTGTTTTATGGCTGAAGCACAGCATTAATACTTAAATACGATGATGATATAATTTAAAAGTCATGTTGGTCAGTGATTCACAGAATTTAACCAATCAAGTTAAGTTTCCTTTCCTTTTAAGCAGAAACAGTCTCTTTTTGTGTGTGATCCTTTTGGTTTTGCTTTTACTAGGAAGAACTTGTAATTACAACTTGGCTAAAATAAAAAAAAAGAAAACTTATGATATTTTTCATCTTTACATGCTCAGAACCCCTGCTTTCTTACTTGACCAGTTTCGAGCCACATTTGGAGAACTAGTCCAGCGCTGCTTTATTTTAGTGAAACGGCAGATTAGACAGACAACAGCATTTACCTTTCAAGTTTTTCCAAATTCTCATTTTTGGCAGCTGAATACGGTACTTCTGAGCTGCATAACTTTTGAAACCTAGCTGGAGCACAGCACCACACACAGAGACAGGGCACACACAACAGCGTCCACGCTCATCTCAGCCTGCACGCCCCTCTCCACGAGTGCTCCAGAACTCACCACTCACACACACCCGTGTGCCTGCCGCAGCAGCACTACCATACACAGGGTGGCAGCACTGAGCGGAGCAGAGCCAACAGCAAGCACACTGGATGCCAATGGGAGCACACCAGTGTCTGAATCCTGATTAGGAAAGAAGTTCGTAGACACACGGGCATTTTGGTTTTAATTAACAAGTCCTTTTAATTCTGGCAGAGGAATCGTGGACTGCAGAAAGGCTATTATGAGTCAGCCTCGGAACGGGATCCGTTATAGTGTTTTAAACTGTTTTCTCCTATTCTTGCTGTAACCAATAAAGGGTGAATTGAGTACAACTTCATTCAAGTATGACACTGGGCCAATGTGGAGCAGAGCAGTCATATCTGTAGTGCCTACTTTGAGATAACCAGAGCTATGGTTAAAGGTACTTCAGAAGAGAACAGCATGCTGTGAGAACAAGGGCATGCTTAAGAAATAAAAGTTTAATACAACTGAATTAAGTTATAACACACACAAAGAGGACTTTTGAGGAAAACATTCAGAATAGTACTTTTAAAAACCACTGAAGTAGCGCTGTCTTGGTAAACACGTAATAATTAAAGCTCCCGAACACAGCAGACATGCAGCTAAATACTAGGCTATCTGTGACTACTTTTCTTTAAAAAAACAATTAATATAATTAAAGATACTAAGATCTTTAATGTAATTTTGGTCATTTAAAATGTTTATTAACTGTCAAAGGACAAATGCTTAAGACCTTTTGCAGACTGCCAGACTTTATTTTATTTTGACAATTACTTTGTTTACAAACTTCTGGGATTTAAAAACAGATTCAGAAACAAAAACAATTCTTTCAGTTAAAATTCTGTCTATTTCAACAGTAAATCAATTTATTCACATAAATATTTAAATCTCTTTTTCCCCAATTAAATTTATTATTTGATGGTTCATTTTCATCTCAATTTGGGTAAACAATTATGATAACACATCTTTATATACATACAACCCTTTAAAATTTGATGCACGGCACATTATTTTTGAGGAATGTTTTACACCTTACTTTAGAAGTCTGAAAGAGAGCCTAGGGAGGCTGACACACGCACTGCCCACAGAGCAGAGTGGAATCGGTCATCTGCGTGACGTCACGTCTGAGGACGCACAGGCTTGTGAGGGGCAAGCGGAGCCCACACTGTCACCGAGCCCTACAGATGTGCACTGTACTCACCCAGACCTGCACTCTTTGAAAAGCCTCTACATCTTCCAAGACCGAGCCAGCAGGGCTGCTTCCTCCACTCTTGGTGTGACTACTTTATTGTCCGTCCAATTCTATCTTAATGCTGAGATCATATGCCTTTCCAACCATTTTCAAATAAAATACCAATATTAGAAGAGAAACACAACTAAGAGAATTTACTCAATTAAATTACCTCAGACAATAACAAATTACCAAAACACAGGAAAAACATTTTCTAACATTTACTTAAGCAATTTTAAATGTACTAGGAGAGCAAATTTATACCTGGGGCTGAGTTTGCAATCAACTATACTGGACATACCAGTGCTTATTTTAAGGATATGATAGGTCTTAACCATCACATGTAAAGTAACAAACTTTCCATAAACTTATAAAAATTATAAGTTTCATGTCAAAGTAATAGAGCTAATTTCTCTTCTCCAGAATGGAACATTCACAGAAATTGTATTTAGGAAATGTAAAAAGCAACCTAAGAAAGGGAATGTACTCTTATATAAATGCTATTTTACTTCATTGCCTTAAGATGGTACAATAGAATCTTTTATTGTAACTTCTTTGGGCATGATGAGAACTAATCTGGGCTCTGTAATTAGAGCATTAAGACAATACAAAAAAATACAACTAATTTACTGAGAAAACCTATCAGACTAAAATTCAATTGGTGCTCTTTTGAACCTGCAAAGTTAAACAACCTTAAGTTTCCAGCCTTGGTTTCTGAAAATTCTCTTCATCCAGAACAATCAACTGATGGATCTTCAGAAAAATAAAATTGACAGTAACACTTTCTGATTCCGCCTTTTAGACAAAAGATTTATAGTCCTTATTTAAAAACTGATTTCTAGTTTCCAAAAAATGTATCTTAAAGATTCTAATGCCCACTGATCAGACATTAGATGGTTTTTTATGATGTCAGGTGGCAGTTCTTTAATTGTTACATTTACTCTGAGAATAGTCTCATACTCAGAAACTGCAACATAGAAAACCATAAACAACCTACATGCAATACACCAACACTGGTAGGGGACAATAATTTAAATCTTAACAACAGAAAAGCTTAAAATGAGACTCTCATTCAAAAAAGGTATATTTGAAGACCCTGAAATGCACTACCATCCACTTCTGGAACGGACTCCTGCACTCCCAGAGCAGGCTGCAAAACTAAAGGTAAATTCTACCAGATATCACAAGAGCAGGTTTCAATTCTCCTTCAGAAAACCAATTGCTAATTAGTAAACGAGAAGAGAAATGTCTTTAATCAGCAGCATACACCTTAAAATATCCTGAAAATGAACAGTCTTCTTGGTGAAATACTCTTATTTATACCTTATAAAAGCCTTTAAAGTGTTATTAAGACTGTAAGAAATTATTCAAATTGCCCTGAAAAATCCACAGAACAAAACTATTCTTAGAATGGGGCTTTGAAATTTATTTTACTATCCTAAAAAAGAAGTTTTAAGCTTTCCAATAAACAACAAGAAAGGCAATTTTCAATGACTCCTAAGGCTCTCAAACTATTTCACCTAACTACATATTTAAATACTCTTTAAAATCTTTTTAAAAAAACATCAGAAAATGACTTTCTCCTTTTCCTTCTGTTAAAAAAAGAATTTCAAATCATCACTACAAATCATTCTTAGAATTTAGTTTAATCAAAATCTAAAGAAAGAAGGATCAGAGGTTCTAGAGGTCTAATTTTAAAAGGTGGTTACAAATCCAGCAAGTTACACTAAAAATATTTTGATAAAATTCCCCAAATTAACACTCAGATATTCTTTTTTTGCAAACTTGTGATTTTTGCTTTATAGTTGATTATTCTTTATTTACATAAGTTGAATCTTAAATTTATCATAATTACTATTTTATTCTAAAATTCTTATTTCTCTGGTCTCTCATCATTATTTTTGGACATTTTAGTTTACACTGATGTAGTACACTTCCATTGTTCAAAAGTCTTATATTTAAAAAAGCATCAAAACCACATTTTTGTTCTCTAATATCTTCACATTTCTAGGTTTTCTATGATTTTAAATTAGGAAAAAGTTCCACTTAAAAAACAAGGCAAAAGAATACTTTTAGCAAACTGTTTTTCCTATTAACCTAGGATGTAAGTGCAGAAGTTCACTCACTCTACACATGCACATACATTTCATAGGTAGTCATCTCAAATTCCCAACACATACTTTGGTTAGTTTTAATACCAGGATACTGTAATAACTCTGTTTACAAGACATTCAGGGACTTTTAAACACTAACAATTTTAATGCAATATCACACTACTTCACTTTTTAAAAATGAGATATTATTTGTTTTATAACATTTTTTTGTACTTTGATATGCACTTAAAAAAAGCAAAATCCTTACGAATAACACACACAATACATATACAGAATCAGAACACAAAAACATTCAAATGTCTCTGATAGTCAGCCTCAGCATGTCCTGATCAGCTCTCCCCTACAAGGAGGACATACAGACAGGAGGACACACTAGGTAGAATGCAAACCTCAGGGAGATAGGCCAATAAATTGAAAAGTAAAAATCAAACTATGCCTCTGTAATAATTTCTATTAGGCTTTTATACAGATATATTTCTTATAATGTCAAATGTTAACAACAACATACCAACGTTTCATAAAAATTTATAACCTAGAAATACTCATTTATTTTCTCAAATTAAACCTAAAATTAAATTTTCAAATGAGATATAAAAGTTGCCCTGAAGTGAAGGAAAAGCAGTAACAGTAGATTTCGGATTTGAGAGCTTCAAAAAAGTTAGCAATGATATGATTACAAAAAAAAGCAACGATAAATCACTTCTAAAGTGTCTTTGTGTTGGAATGGAAAAGAACTCTTCTGCCTGAGTTCTGAAATCACAGTGACCATGTACCCTGCCCTCACACTGAACTTGTTTGTAAACACTTTTCTAAGGCTACCTAAACACTTACTAACTGCTTAAGTATGCTGCCTACATTAATTCCTGTTAAAATTAAAGAAATAAAGGTATACCTTTGTTTCCAAGCAATGACTGACATGCTTTCAACGTATTCAGTGTTTCAGGAAAAACATTGTTTATCAGGTTCTTAAAATATTTTGAATGATGGCTGAAGTGAGAGTTTCTCTGCCTTGCACCCTGAACAGACGCACTTGCTTAGCTTCTGCTCAACAGACACACTTTTCTTCTTCTGAAACTCTCCTCATGTGTAACAGGTTAATTTTTTACATGTTTAATTCCCAAGGAATAAAATAACAAATAATAATATTAAAACATTTCTAGAAGGATGAACATTTTGATTACACAACTTGAGAAAAATGATTATTTAAGCAAACTTCAAAGACAGCCATAGACATAGGTTTTAGTTGTCTGTCTTTAAAATCCCAGTTACAATAGGAACAGAACATTTAATTTAGAAAACAATAATTTAATCCTTAGGTAAATTTCCAGAATATCTTATGAAAATGTATTTAATAACAATAAAGATTATGATAATAATGAAGGAAAATTCCCATATTTGATTGATATTAAAACATAAACAGCATTCTTAAAATTTCCAACTTCATTGATAAAAGCAAAATCACTACTTTAGCTAAAAATGTCTGTTTATTGAAATATTTTGATTATAATAAATACACAGATATGGAGTTTTATCAGTATTAGCCCACACTCACTAAATCATCCATCACAGCAGAAAAATCCTTTTCAGAATTTTGAACAGCAACACTGAGCATCTAAGTCTCAGATAGGAATCTAAATCGGTGAGATTTCTTTGACTTTAAGTGAAGTAAGAATGTGGAGCAATAGATATCCTTAGATGATTTCTGTAAATTCGTATAATTTAACGGGACTTCTAGACAAAGGAAGTTCAACAGGTAGGGTTTCTAGGACATTAAAGACCTTAATGCAGGCATTTCAAACCAGCTACTGTGGCACTCCCTACTAAAGAAGACCCAAAGAGTGACAGTTTGAAGTTGGGCGTTCTAAGTACATTTTCTAATTTAGAAAAGTAGCTGGTTGTACAAAGCCCAAACATAAAAGTTTATATCACCCTATATGAGAAAGAATAACCTTTAGTAGGAGAACTTCTGTTGAGGCTGACAATAAAGAATGGAATCCTATTTTTAAGTGCCCAAACAACTTAAATGGCTCAGTGAGCTAACAACTAAAATCAAAACTTGCCTTGACTTTGACTGACACTGAATTTATTGGTATTAGTATTTGGTTTGTCAAAGTGGCAACTGTTCAGTATCCAACTCTCATGTATTTTAAGCACAAAGCATAATCCTGACTACTTATAGTCAAAGTAACTACCTTAAGCCAAAAACACAATGAAAATGCAAAATAAACTTCAGAGGTTTTATAAGTAATGATGGAATCTGAAACCTTTGGACAGAAGGTTATGGTGGGGAGGGGTTATCTTCTTCATTGGTTCTTTAATCTCTTTCCAACCCATTGTGATTTAATAGTGATCTGTGACACTGTTTTCTTTAGTGACTTCTTAGAAAGCTGTAGTTGTTTCCAAAGTGGGAAACCACAGGATGATGTGCTCACAGGACACTGATAGTGTTCTCATGGAGGTATTTACAGAAAGGTGCTGAGAAAATTCAGTTAGAAACAGGAACTAACACACAATGGACTTTAAAATAATAATTTTTATGCAGTATGGCAAAAGAGAAATTGCCTAAGAAGCCCAAAAATCCAGTTCTAACTCTGATCCATTTCTACAAATTGTAAGAACAAAGCAAAATAGAGATTTATTTCCTAAACTCCATCTGCCTGTGGAAACTGAATGTAAGTTGTTTCCATTCCAGATTAATCTTAATCTCAAATACAGTACAGTTAACAACGTACACATTTTACCTTTTGAAAATACTGGGGACATCTAAGACACAAGAGCCCACAGTAGCTAACGATTAGTAAACATTTCCTGTTAAACACAAATCACTTCAGCCAAAAAAATGCAAATTGATAGGCTTCTGGATTTTCAAGCATTTCATTTCCAAAGTGTAAAGTTACAACATATGCACAGGGTGGACTTTAAAAATGGATGTGTATGTAAACTTTTCCATGGTCTTCATGGGGGCCACTCCCGCCTCCCCAGAAATGTCTACTGCCTACAATGTTAAGGAATCTTCACCTCTTTGCCTGTAATTTTCAACCAGAAGTCCTCAATGTACCTGAAGCCAAACTGAATATTAGGTATTTTACAAAATGGCTGTAAACCCCCATTATGGGCATACATGGCTCTTTGATCTCACTGCACAGAATTCATAACTGTTCAATAATGCTATACCATTACACCACACACCTTCAACTATTTCCATTTTTCCACAATTCCTTCCAAAATCAGCTTCCAGAGCAAAGCAATGTAACATGAAAAGTTTCTGGGAGGGCTTGTTACATAAAAGAACAGCGTGGATGAAAACTAAGCCACACTCGTATCCATCTTCTACTGGGCTTGTTTACCCTCCTCTCCCTCCATCACTCCTAAACGTGGGTGCACTTGAGTAATGGAAAGAGAAGGCTCTTCCATCACCACACACTTCCAGCACCTCTGCCTTTGGTCCTCAGACAGTAAGTCTCCGTAGGTGATGAAAACCCTAAGAAAAGAGAAGCTGTCTCTTTAAAATGCCCTGCTCTGTCCCAGATCCCACGTGGAACCAACATCAGCAGCACTTTCCCACTAACATCTATGTGATGCAAGAGGCACCATCCTTTTATATACATAAAACCAGAAAACCTCAGTTCAACATTCCTTAGTGAGGGCGAACAGGTGAAGGAAACGTGTCAGGAAGGGAGAAGCCAAACAACTCCCCACCCCTCCCCAGAAGGTTCGCCAGTCTCGCCCTCCAGTCTCTCTGGGCAACAGCACCTTTCTACCCCTCCTCTGGAGAGCCCAGTTTAAAGAAAGGAGGGAGCCACTAACAAAACCTGAGGCATAAATGCGACGAAAATGCAATCTAAAGCCGCAAAGGTTTATTCTTCCAATCACACACATTAACTCTATTAAGAAAATGGCATCACTTTTTTTCTACCAAAAAAAGCAAGCCCCGCAAAGATCATCAAAAGGGAGTTATAAAATAGCAAATATAGTGTTTATCTTATCTCAGATCAGTCCACATTACCAATAAGTTTAGCAGTTTCTGCACTACCACCTCCCCCTCCCTCCCCCTGCTTCGCTTGCATTGGATTTTCACGTTTTCTCATTGTCGGTGGAGTTATAAAAGGCTTTTGCCCTTCGAAAGTTTTAAAAAATAAATAAATATTAACTCCTTGGTCCCTGCAAAGTCAAAATGGACTTCAGGGGAAAGGCGGTTCACACTTTTACCTTTAGCGAGAAAGGGGGGAGCATCCCGGATTTTTAGGGATTTTTTGCGATTTTTTAACAATTTTTATTTGGTTATATGCCTGAGTTCTCCCTCCATTTTGGTTGTTTATGATACTGACAACAAGCTGTCCCTGCTCCGTCCCGATCTCCTGCTTTCATTTAGCACCCCCTCCCCCTACGCCCCCGCCGCCACCCTGCTGGGTCCGGCGCCCCGCGGACCCCGCACCCCGACTCGGCTATCCCACCTGGGCAGAGGGCAAAAACAAATGCATTTCTCCAGAAAAGAAAAACCTCTTCGGAAAAGGGGGCAAAGTTACCCCAAGTCACTCCCAGTGCCCCCCAAATATTGCCGACCGCGGGTCTCCGCCAGGCCCTTTGGGAAGCGACCTTCCCCCGGGATGTTTTGGTGGAAAATGCGGAGAGTTTCCTCTCAAAACCGAATTTATATTAATTTTTCCCTTATTTTTCGGGTCTCTAATGTCTTCCGCTCTCGCTGCTGCCGCTGCCGCTGTCACAATATTCACAGCACCAGAGAGGAGGAGGAGGAGGAGGAGGAAAACTTTTCAAACTTTCCAGACCCTGAATAAAAGGTTTTTTTTTTTCCCACCGACCTCACCTTCGGGTCCCCAGCCGCGTCGCCCCCTGCCCTGTCAGCAGCGACCTCGGGAGTCCTCTTAGCCCCGCCGCACGATTTTATTTGATTTTTTATTATTATTTTTCTCTCTGGGGTCCTGAGCAGGGGCTGGGAGTAGCACAAACTTTTCCTCCTCCTGCCGCCGCCGCGGCTCCTCTGCCCCCTCGGCTAGTCCCATAATTTAAATAACCCTGATATTCCTCCCGCTAAACGCCTCCCCGCCGTCCCGGACCCCGGGAGAACTCACCGCGGGGCTTTAACATCCTCCCTCCGGCCCGTCCGCCGCCTTTACACCGCCCGCGGAATTTCTAATAATTTTTTTCTCATATTTCGGGCTGGACGCGGCGGGCCTGGAAATTGTTTCCTTACGCCTCTTTCCAGCAGCCATTGTAGTGTATGCGCTGCCCCTGCAGCTCAACTTGCAGCTGCCGCCGCCGCCGCCGCCGCCGCCGCCGCTGCCGCCGACGTCGCGCCCACTGCCGCCTCCCCCCGCCCGCTCGGCCGCCGCCCCCGCCCCGCGCCCGCCCGCCGGCCCGCCCTGGCCCCCGCCCGCCGCGGTGCCCGCCCCCCTCACGCTCCGCCCGGGCCCGGCCAGTCCGCGCGGCCGCCGCCGATTCCGGCGCGTCCATTGGTCGGCGCAGCTGCCAGTCAGGCCGAAGTGTTAAGAGCGAGGCTGCGGGGCGGGGGGCGCGGTGGGGCGGGGCGAGGGCGGGGTCTCACGCCGCCCCACCCACTCCTCCTGCCTGGGCCCTCCTCCCGCGGCCCGGGGGCGGAGCGAACAACGCCCGCCCCCGCCGCACAGAGTCCCTCGCGCCTGTCAATCCGGCAGCAGCGCGCGCGGATTGGACGGACTGAAACGGGGGGCGCGGGGGCAGCACGTTGGGGTGCGCGCTATTTAAGGTCCTGCTGCGTGAGCGACTGACGTGTTTGGAGCTGCAGCCGGCTCGGGTGCTGGCCGAGTGGCGACCGGTGGTGAGTGGTCTCCGGCCCCTCCCTCCCTCCGCGGCAGACCCTGGACAACGCTAGCCGGGGACGCCTACCCTAGTTCTCGGCGCCAGTTCGTCCGCGGCATGCCGTGCTGTCGCTGCTCGCGCTACGCGACTCCTCCGGCCGGGGCGGCGGAAGGTGACCCTAGGCAGGTCTGGGCACCCCGGATTGTGTCACTCCCCGCCCTGCCCTTCCCGGGTCCTCGCGGTCTGCTGCGCCCCCTTCCCCAGCCCCTGTGTCGCGTCCACCTGTGCCGGCTGTGCACTGTCGGATACTGCGGAGCGGCACCCCGGAAGGCGATGCGGTCCGGGAGTCGCATCCTTTGGGATTCTCCTCTGATCTCCCAGTGCCCGTTAGTGTGTACTTTTTAACTTTTTGTCCTTGTTCCTCTGCACCCAGGTTTACGGCGTGGTGTGTTTCTGCTTCCGGATTTAACCCTCAGACCCGGCTCTGAGCAGCCTAGGGGCCTGGACGAGTTCAGTAACGTGCCCTTCCCCCACTACGGATCAAAGCTACAGGGAGAGTGGGAATCTGGAACTCTTTGGGTAAGCCATTTGCCCTTTAGAGTAGATTTTAGTGATTCCTCAGATGTGCTGTAGGTTGGCAGCCTTCCCTCAAACCTTTGGTTTTCTTTTTGAATATCCTCTTGGAAGTAGTAGAGAGTTGTAACAGTTGTTCACTCTGACTCTAATTTAAAGAGTAAGCAGATAAGGCCTCTTTAGCAGGCCACTCCATCTTGCCCTTCAGCCCCACTCCCCTTCAGCCCCATTTCCTCTTCCTGAACAGTTAACACAGGGATTCATATGAAGGAGGTGGCATTCGGAAATCCATGCTTAAAGTGACTTGCATTGAGAATCCAGAATAAAAAACACAAAAAACAATGAAATGGGAATAACTTGAAGCAACAAATTTAATGACTGTGTTGTGTAGGTATTTTTAAAGCATTTCTGGCTGATGATAATGAAATAGAACAGAATTCCTTCATGATTAGGACACAGCTTGACTTCTGTTTGTGTCTGATTGTTGCTGAGATGATAATGCCTGTGTATGAACTGTCAAGCAGAGTTCTGTGAAGACATGACAGGATAGATATGAAAGAGAAGGTTGTACGTTTGTACGTGTTCTTAGTTCTGTTATTTCTGTTAGGAAGAGGCAGTCCTGTAAAATCCTGTCTTCTGAGGAGGAGAAACTTCTAGACACAGTTGGACTCTGCACTGAGTCTCTGTCAGCACGCGTCTGTTGGCTGGATGTTTTCAATGAAGGTCATGAAATCCAATAATCATTTGGTGATTATTGAAAGTTAAAGGACTGAAGAATAATCAGATCCATCTTTTAGCCCAGACATCCTGATCTTTCTCAGTATAGAAGGAACTGGACAGGGTGACCATTGGCTGAGAAATGTTCACTTATCAGGAGTTCATGGGCTTGAATTACTTTTTCGGCATATTTATTATTTCTTTTAACATTTTTGTGACATTTCATTCAAAAATTCTGACTTCTCTGAAAAATCCCATGCTTTTTTTTAATTTTTTATTTTTTTAATTCAGTGGAGTTGTGTACATAATGCTGTCTTACTTCTCTGGAATATACTTTGATTTTTAGTTAAGAGTAAACTAGAACAGGATTTGGGCACGTAAGCCAGATCAGCCTCTTTACACTTATTATAGGGATTTTTCAAAGATGGTGAGTAGCTCATCAATGCCATATCAGTATATTGAAACAAATAAAGACCATTCTGAAATAACTGTGACTATTGCTTTTTACACCCTGCCTCCTTCTTTGAAGAGAATTGTCACCAGTTTCACTTGAACTGGAGTTTGAAGAGCAGTTGTCTTGAACCATGATTGATAGACTTACTTCATGAAGTGTATTCCTTGATTTGGAATAACTAACTGGCTCTTCGTGAAATGTGGTGTCTTTAACCAATAGACTTTTTGCAAAGCTGTATTTTTAAGACTTGGATTGGAAAATTACTGAACCACATTAGCATTCCCTGACTTCCTTCAACCCAGGGAAGTGTTATTTAAGTAGAAGGTAGTGCTGGAATAAACTTTGAATTGTTTTTTAAACTGTGGCCTTTTAGAACGTTGACTAAGCAGTAACTGGCTTTTTGATAGATGTGCTATGTTCCATTGTTTACTACACTTTTGAGAGTTAAGTTTTCTGTGCTTCTGGGGCTGATGACATTTTCTGGTCATTTCCTTCTTACCTGTTTTTCTCCCTTCTGCCTTCAGTGAGAAGACAAGATGCCTATGGTTGCAAGGCGGCTGAGAGATCCTGACATAAACCCTTGCTTGTCGGTAGGGTGATTTGCTTTTCATTGTCATGAGTGTTAACGTGGGAAAACCACTCTTAATTTTGTGGGCATCTGTTTTATACAGTTATTGAATAAACTATTATTCTGTGAAAAAGATATTCCTGGCCAGTGTATTTTATTTCACTCTAACATTTTTAAATGACCAAATGTAGCTAACAAAGACTCTTTTCTTCAACTTTGCTTAGTTGTGAAATAAGCAGTGTTTGGTTGTTACTGTAAAACTTGACAAGCATATGTAATGCTAAGGAAAATCTTGAGTCCAAACATGATATAATACAGCAAATTTAAAACAATGGTTTTAATCACAGCAATTATTTAATCTCTTTGAGACAAGCTGGCTGAGTCATGGGTTGAGAGTATGATTAGCTTATTTTAAGCTTAATGGTTCTCACCAAGGTATCTTTTAAACAATGTTGTGTTGAAATAATAAGCTTTTGTTGACATTAATTGGGTGTAGCTTGTAACATTTTGTTGTGGCCTTGCCACTCCTGAGAAATGCAATATAAAAATCATCATATTGTTTCCATGTGGAGCACTAATTCACCATCCTGTATGGCTTTTTCAAAAATATACATTATACAGTATATATCCGTTGGTCTGTATATTCTGTTTTCAACAGCTTTATTAAGTAAGTAAGTATTGTTTAGATAAGGTATGTTTCTTAGATTTGGGAAGGAGATTCCCTGCCTATTTGAAACTTTATTTAACTTCTCACAGTCATACCTTTCACTTTGAAGCTTGTTGTCCAAACTGCTTCTAGTTCAGACAGCTTAAGTTTAATTATCAGTGGTAACTACCTCATTTTAAACTCATGGCCTTGTGTTGCTAACTTTCTTTTTGAAGTACATTAATGATAACTATTAAAATTGCATATGTAATAGTATGCTTGCATAATGGAGTGAACGATAGCCAAAAATGCACCTAGATGAGTGCTGTTAATTTAGGTTTCCTTGATGTAGATCACTTACTCTCGTAATTTACTTGGAATCTCAAAACGAGCATTAAGATCAAACATCAAGTCAGAATGAGAATTGGGGAAAGCTGGGAGAACTGCACCATGAGCTGGGAGACAGGTTCCTCTCTCTTGCTGTGGAGCAATGATCAGCATGGTTTACCTTGCTTTAGCTTCTGGAACATAGGACCACAATCAGTGCTTTGGCTCAAACTCTTGTGATCAGATACTTAGAAAACTGGCCCAAACTGGAAAAAAAAGATGTCTTTTTAAGTTGAGTGTTTTCTGGAATAGTTGGCTTTATTATTTGGGTTTTATAAGTCTACCCACTAAAATGAACAAAAATTATCCATTTCACATCTGCTCCGAGGGGAAGCAGCTTCAGAAGGCTTTATGTTTGGATCTCTCATAGACCACATTCCACATTTTAAATGATGACTCTCTTATATATTTAAGGAATCTGATGCTTCTACCAGATGTATGGATGAAAATAACTACGACAGGGAAAGGTGTTCCAATTACTTCTTGAAGTACAAAAACTGCCGGCGATTCTGGGTAAGCTCCTCTTAGTACACTTCTTGTAGAACTCTGTTCTTAGGCTCTTGACTGAAGCTGATATCAGTCAATAACCCACAGTCTTCTCCATGATGGCCGTAGGGAAATTTAACCTTCAACCTTATCTTCTGTGTGGTTTTTCAACTCTATGGGGTCCTTGAGAGATTGTTTCATTCTATTCTAACAGTTAAAGCTTCGGTTTTGATATGGATAAGTCTTCCTAGGGAGGTATCTGTAGTCATAAAATAGCCTTGTTATAAATTTGTGTTTCCTGAAGAGGAAGAGAAAGTACAGTTTACCCCTGATGCCATAGATCTCTTTAGACTTCTATTTCTGTCTCCTTTCCCACAGACAATCACAGTTGTTACAATGTGATTAATACATTGATAATTCATTTCTGTTTCCCTGAGTACCATATCCAGCTCCTTCCTTTTCCTTTTCTGATAGTTAGTATCACTTAATCATGCACAGCTTTTGTAGGTGGACTGTATACACTCTTGTCTATACTTCATGGCATATTCCTATCCCACTCCTGTTAATAATGTTTTCTGTGGGGATAATCACGTTGGTGTAAATGTTAATAGACTGAAACATTTGGAGTTCCAGAAGTAGGTTTTAGAGTTTTAAAACTTGGGTTTTAGAATTTTCTTTTTGAAGAAACAATAGAAAATTACTGGCAAATTATTGCCATTTAATACATGACTGATTTTGATTTTTTTTTTTTTTCTGCCTATATACAGAATTCTGTCATGGTCCAAAGAAGACAAAATGGAGTTCAGCCACCTATGCCTACAGCAGCAGAAAGAGATGAAATTTTGAGAGCAATGCAAAGGATGCCCTATTGAGTATTTGCATTAAAATTGCTTCTATAACTTAAAGCAGATGGATTTTTTTTTTTAAGTCAGTGACTGTTGAAATCTTCAGACTTTACTGGTTTCATCCCAGGCAGGGCAGGTTTGAGCTGTGCAAGGTGAGACAGAATTCAGCGAGCCTTAGGTCTTTGGTGTTTGCTTTTAGTGCTGTGACAAGAATGTTATTGCCATGCTGTCCCTCATAGAAGGACAGCAATGTGAGGAAGGACTGTAGGAACTGAGCTCTCCTGGGCCTAGAACAGACTCCTAGGGCTCTTACCAAGGTAGTGTTTCTAAGAAAGGAAATGATGCAAGCAACACTGTGATGGGAGGAAAGCAAACTGTGATTGTGTTGAAGAATAGCCTGTGTTTAAAATGAGTGGAGAATGAGGTGGAGAGATGATGGGTGAGTGAGCTGTGGGTGCAGTGGGCTGCAGACCTGGGCTTCTTCCCTGAAGTCCTCATCCTGCTGCATCCACCATCTTTAAGGTTAGTGCATTCACTAGGAGATAAATGGGCACAAGAACACTGCAAATGTTTTGGCGTATACAAAACTGTTACTTCTTTAAAGGAACGCTTGATTCTATGATTGTGGCTAAAATTCATGAATTTTTGGATCACCTAAAGCCACAGTACCAGTTCTTGGACCACAGTAATAGGCAAAAAAGAAATGGACTCTTGTAGAAGTAGAGTTTCTAGTTTCAGATGACAGTACACACTGCATATGGGGTTTATTAGATGAATCAGTGTGGGGGAGCTTAATTTCATTTAATGATAGGAAACAGTGGGAATGTTTGCTGTGGTGACTAGATGGTACAGGAGCTCTCCTTATTCTCACTGCTTTTTCATAGTTTGTTTTGTATTTAATAATAATGTGTTCTAGGAAGTCAAGGCAAACTCTTGTGTCCCTTTCCGTCACCTGGTCCTGAATCAGGAGTATCTGTGACTCTTCAATGAACTCTCCAGTCGAAAACCCAGCTCAGAAGTATTTAAACCAGATGACATTTATTTTTTTATTTTATTTTTGAGACAAGGTCTTGCTATGCAGTCCAGCCTGGCCTGGAACTTGATGGTCCTCACACCTCAGCCTCCTGAACACTGGGATAATATGTGAGCCACCACATCTGGCTTGACCTGATTGTTGGATGAGATTCTATTTGAATAAAAAATGGATTGAAAATATTTTGTGGCGCAGAACTTGTGGGAGTAGCCAACCAATGTTTGGTTTAACTTGAGGCCTATACCAGGAGAGGGAACCCATGTCCTACACTGCCTGGATGGCCAGGGACCAGAGACTAGATGGCCCAGAGACCTAGGATTGGTGCCTTGTCCAGTCATCATCAGAGAGGCAGAGACCTATAGCCACACACAAGGAGAGAGAATCTAAGTTGGAGGTCTCCATCAGGTCTTTTCCCTAAAGGATTGGAGAACCCTGTAGAACAGGGTGAGGAAAGATTGTAGGAGTTAGAGGAGATGGAGGACACTTGGAGAACATGCCCACCAAATTAACTAAGCAGGTTTCATATGGGCTTACAGAGACTGAAATGGTAAGCACAGGGCCAACTGGGGCTGCATCACATCCTCTGCATATGTGTTATGGCTATTAGTTTGGTGTTCTTGGGAGACTCCTAAAAGCAGATTGGGTATGTCTCTGGCTCGTTTGCCTGCTCTTGAGACTCTCTTCCTCCTATTGGGTTCCCTTGTCCATCCTCAGTATGAGGGCTATCACCTTGTCTTGTATCTGGTTATCATCTCTTGGAGGCCTGCTCTTTTCTGGAGAGGAAGCAGGGGGAGTTTATGTGGAGGAGAGGGGAAGTTGGGCGGGGGGAGCTAGGAGTGGTGGAGGGAGGGGAAATTGTGATTGCTATGTATTGTGAGAAGAACGTTTTTCAATGTAAAAAAACATTTTGGGTTGATTTTTGTGAAAGTGATGATTTCAGGTGGATTTCAGATTTAGTACATACTTGTATAAGCATTTCTTGTAGCTAGAGTTTTTCTGCCTTGCCCACAGTCAGAACAAATCTTTTCACCCGCCAGTCCCACAGCCGCTCAGACCCAACCAAGTAAACACAGAGACTTACATTGCTTACAAACTGTATGGCCATGGCAGGCTTCTTGCTAACTGTTCTTATAGCTTAAATTAATCCATTTCTATAAATCTATACCTTGTCACGTGGCTCGTGGCTTCCGCCATCTTCACATGCTGCTTGTCATGGTGGCGGCTGGCAGTGACTCCTTCTGCCTTCCTGTTCTTTCTTTTCTCCTCTCTGTTAGTCCTGCCTATACTTCCTGCCTAGCCACTGGCCAATCAGTATTTTATTTATTGACCAATCAGAGTAATTTGACATATAGACCATCCCATAGCACATTTCAGTACACGTAAGTGTAGCTGAAGTTTCCCTATGTCCAACCTGGCCCATGGTCAGGACAAATCTCTCTCACCCGCCAGTCCTGCAGCTGCTTAGACCCAAGTAAACACAGAGGCTTATATTAATTAAAACTGCTCGGCCATTAGCTCAGGCTAACTATTGCCTAGCTCTTACACTTAAATTAATCCATAATTCTTACTTATGTTTAGCCACATGGCTTCATACCTTTTCTTAGTTCTGCCTTGTCATCTTGCTTCCTCTGTGTCGGGCTGGCGTCTCCTGACTCAGCCTTCCTTTTCCCAGAATTCTCTTTTCAGCTTGTTCCACCTATACTTCCTGTCTGACTACTGGCCAATCAGCATTTTATTTATTAACCAATCAGAGCAACACATTCACATGACATCCACAGCACTTTCTCTCTTTTTTTTTTTAAAGGAAGGTTTTTACTGTGGTTATCACTTTGTATAAATAAAATGCTGATTGGCCAGTAGCCAGGCAGGAAGTATAGGCAGGAGAAAGAGAATTCTGGGAAGTGGAAGGCTGAGGGAGAGAGATGCTGCCAGCCGCCACGATGAGAAGCAGATGTTCAGATACCGGTAAGCCACGAGCAACAAACTAATTATAGATTAATAGAAATGGGTTAATTTAAGAAATAAGAACTAGATAGCAAGAAGCCTGCTGAGAACTAGATAGCAAGAAGCCTGCCATGGCCATACAGTTTGTAAATAATATAAGCATCTGTGTGTTTATTTTATAAGTGGGCTGTCGGACTGCCGGGGCTTGGCGGGACCCGGAGAGAAAACTCTCTAGCTACTGGTTTTAACTTTAACATGGTAAAATTACATATATCAAGCAAGAATTACAGTTATAATATCTAGTCTATTTGTATTTTGTAAAATTAAAATATCTATCCTATATTTGTGAGTCTAAGGTTTTATATCTATCTTATCTCTTATCATAACCAAAGAAAATTATAACTATTTCATCTTTAACTACATCAAAGACCTCAGAAGGATATAATATTACCTAAGTAAGCAGGAAGTACATTATAAGCAACTTCTAAAAATCTAGAATGATAGAGACAGCTGGCTGCCTGGACAGTCACCCAAAGTTCTGTAATGTTGGGACATCCATCTTCAGCCCACAGGCCTAGCTACAGTCTTTCAGTCCTGTGTGTGTGTGTGTGTGTGTGTGTGTGTCTTGTAGAATGTCTGGCAGTTTCTTTTGCAAAGCAGGAACATGAAGGACCATCTTGTCTTGTAAAGTTCAGTGGTCATCCTCCTATGGGTCCTGCATGTCCAATCGATGCAACATTTTGTCAAACAGTCCAGGCAAGAACAGTTTCTTGTCCAAATTACTATTTTTGCCAAGAAGAAGATAAACTCCATATAGAGTGTCTTCGATGCCCATCCTCCTCTCTGAAGTAAATCAGTGCTGCCAGGAGCAGACATGTTTCATTGTCCAGAAGGTCTAAATTTTTAAAACATTTTAAATGCCATGTTTTGTAGGTCTTTGAAGTGTTTGATGATTACCTACCTAATTGAATTATATCTACGTATACCTAGAAAACTTAACATGACTATAAGTTTGACTGTCATAGAAGACTAATTATTAATCTGTATTTTTAATTATCCATTGCAATCTAAATGAGTTACATAAACATAGTACCTCAAATGAGAGTAGAAATATACACACAGTATAACAAATTAACTTTAAATTTGTATCAATAAACTAAAATCCATAGCAATGTAAAACATTTCAAATAAGTTGTTGCTCTTTAAAAGTAGGTTCAACAATCTACCCTTTTATCCTATCTATATTTTATATATAGTGCTATGGATATTGCTCTATATGCTGTGAATGTGTTGCTTTGATTGGTTAATAAATAAAATGCTGATTGGCCAGTAGCCAGACAGGAAGTATAGGCAGAACAAGCAGAGAAGAGAATTCTGGGAAGAGGAAGGCTGAGTCAGGAGTCAGCAGCCAGACACAAAGGAAGCAAGAGGTGAAGGCAATAATGAGAAAAGGTGTGAAACCATGTGGCTAAACGTAAATAAGAATTATGAGTTAATTTAAGTGTAAGATCATTTACAATTTCAGAGGTTCAGTCCATTATCATCATGGTGGGACATGGTGGCATGCAGGCAGACATGGTGCTGGAGAGGCAGCTGAGGGTTCTACTTCTTGTGCTGGCAGCAGGAAGTGGTCTGAGACACTGGGCATGGCTTGAGCAGATAGGTGACCTCAAAGCCTACCTCCACAGTGACATACTTCTTCAAACAAGGCTACATCTACTCCAATAAAAGCACATCTCCTAATAGTGCCACTCCCTAGGAGGGCCAATTACCTTTAAACTACCACAGTGGTGGACTATTTTCCTAGTCCTCTTAACCCTGTGGGTTCAACCAAGCACTGTGAACAAAATTCTCTACATAATATCAAAAGTATTATAAAAATAAGCAAATAGGATTTAACTCAGGAATAAAGGTTATTCTGATAACTGAAGATCAATTAATACAATGTAATAAAGGCATCAACCAAATACAAAAAAAAAATTTAAGTGTAAGAGCTAGGCAATAGTTAGCCTGAGCTAATGGCTGAGCAGTTTTAATTAATATAAGCCTCTGTGCATTTACTTGGGTTCAAGTGTCTGCAAGACTGGTGGGTGAGAGAGATTTGTCCTGACCATGGGCCAGGTGGGACACAGGAAAATGGCTTTATTTATCAATCAATCAGAACAGCACATTCACAACATACAGAGTGATATCCACAACATGTAAGCATATTCCCTGACTTAGAATTTTAATGTCATCTCTACATAGTTGTTAGATCTCAAACCCTCGAGGAATGGCTGAGTTACCTCCTTAACATATCAAAACAGACCTAGTTGCCAGGTTCTCCCAGCATCCCTCATTCCCACCTGTTACAGGGTTCTCCTGGCTGACATATCCTACCTCCTACCCTAAACTTCTCCAATCCAGATATTCGATTGGACTCCTCTCCCCAAGTTGCCCTTCCCTATATAATCCAACCATTTTGGTTACTTGGCTCTTTGGTCTACCCTTTAGCACCATGGCCTCTTGGTTCTGCTCCTCTCCTCTCTCCCCTCTCCTCATATGGCCTCGCTCAGTCTGGTCATGTTCACTCTAGATTCTCTCAGATGTCTCTGCCTCTGGCTATGCTCTCCCTTTTATCTACAGTAAACTTTCTCCTCCATTATACATAGTCATGTCCTTCCTTTTTTATTTTTCTCATTCATCTGGTGCTGAAACCCAGGAGTGGTATAAATGAGTTCCCTTCCAAGGAACTTGGCTTCTTCAGACCAAGATGATGATTTGACTCTCCTAAGGTATGTATGGATCATTTGTTTCTGCTGACTTCTGCTACCCACAAAATTTAGTTCCAAATTCTAGAGTCCAGTTCTTCAGCTGCTGCTTCCCTCTACCTGTTTTCTAACCATTTATCTCTCATCTAAGTTTCTCTCTGGGCTCTGGCCTGTTATGCCCCCCATGTGGGCACCTACATGTTTCTCTGGCTCATGCAGCTTTGTATGCCTCTAGCCTGCTACCCCAATGTGGACATCTTCCTTTTCTCCTCTCCTTCTCTCCTGGGTAAGTGCCTCTATGGAGCCCCTGCTTTGTCTGCTTTTACTGTGAAGACCACACTGGTGTGCTTGGAAGCTCCTCTTGCCCCCACTGGGCTCCAATCACAAGGTCGATGAACACCTTTCCTCTGTGATATAGAACTTTTTTTCTCTCTGACGAGTTTCCCATTCCACCTGGAGACACCCTGGACGGAAATTCTTGTCACCTCTCTTACTTTCCCCTAGGAACTGCAGGCCTACTAAGCTACCTCTCGGCTCCTGCTGGCCAGTCCTGCACTCTCAGTTCCCTCCTGGAGATTATAGGAACACACCCACACTGTAACCCCCGCCGCCAGTGGTGTTCTGTTTTGCAACCCTTCCTCTTCTCCTCCACGGACTCAGGTTTTATTCCAACAGCTTGGCCTCAATACAGATCAATGGCCCAAAACTGGCACACTTGATTTCCAAATTCTCTCAAATCACAACAATGCCGCTGCACAAACAAGTGAACGCCAAATCTCCCATATCTAAACTTGTTCCACTCTACACTTCCAAAAGTCTCTTATCTCTAAGGTTTTACTTCCCACTCTTAAAAATCTTTTATCTCTATGATTTCTCTGTAATCTGTTCTTACAAAATCCTTGAAAGATTATGCTGTGAACTCTGTCTCAGGATTTGTAAGCTCATTGGGTGTGGTTAAAAAATCTACAACAAAAATTTGACTTTAAATTTATAACAAAAGGCTTGTAATTAAAATCTTGTTCAGAATATGCTGTGTAACTTAGATCAACTCTTTTTTTTGTTTTTGTTTTTGTTTTTGTTTTTGTTTTTGTTTTTCGAGACAGGGTTTCTCTGTGTAGCTTTGCGCCTTTCCTGGGACTCACTTGGTAGTCCAGGCTGGCCTCGAACTCACAGAGATCCACCTGGCTCTGCCTCCCGAGTGCTGGGATTAAAGGCGTGCGCAACCACCGCCCGGCATTTAGATCAACTCTTAAGAAAATAGATGTTTTTGAATAGCAATCATATGGCCCAATCCTTCTGAGCCCTCTGCTTACCGTTGTCTCTCTGTTTTAGACTAAGGAAACAACAGTGGGTCTCAAATATTTTGGATTGGTATGGATTTTTGTATGGTGATAAAATTTTAAGGTTTATAAAGGTCTACTCAGATTAACAAAAATTGATTTAAGTTGTATGTCTAACTACTTATATCTTTGCTAAATCTGTTCAACACCAGGTTTCTAAAAAATTGAGATAAGTAACAATATATGTTTGATGAATAAAGTATATTTGATAAATAAGATTTATAAATCCCTAAGATCTACTCAGGTTCACAGTAATATTTGTCTAACTTCTTTGTCATTTCTTACTTTGTTAAGCTTTAACTATTTAGATGAACTTAGTCTCTCTCTCTCTCTCTCTCTCTCTCTCTCTCTCTCTCTCTCTCTCTCACACACACACACACACACACACACACACACACACACACACAGACACACACAAAACTGATTCTATAATGGTACACTATGAAAGGATCAGAAAAGTTCCCAATCTCCCTATGGACTGTATTCATGGTTTAAAATTTACTGTATTTATGGTTTATTTTGATGCTAAAGGATATTTATTTAAATCTTTAACTCAAAATTTTAAGGCTCAATCTTAACTGTAAATTCCTAGTCCTATAAAAGCTACTAACTTTGAAACTGTTATGTAATTCATTTAGTGACAAGCTTTATTTAGCCTCCTGTATGTGTTTTCAGGGTTAAGTCTAAACTCAGGTATACTTAATAAATGGTCCCCAAACTTTAAATGCTGAATATGGCATTTAAAATGTTTAAGCTTCCCATTATAGCAAGAAATGCCCCTCTTCTAGCAGGAACCTGTGGTCTCCAAAGAAGATAGATGGGGCACAAAGACTTCACCTGAATTGTGGTAACACTAACCATCGGGCAAAACTGCCCCACACCTATACAAACTGCCAGGGCCCTATACAAACTGTAGGTACTTTGTGTTGAATACCCTACTCTGCTTTGTCATAGTAAAGTCAGTCGTTCAAGTTGTTCTACAGGGAAAAAATCTCTCAGACCTTCTGGGCCTGACAGCCAAAGGCCATGCTGCTCTGTGTGGCAGCTGAAGATCAGATGCTGTCCTCTATGACAGCTGATGCCCTACCACTATTGACCAGCCATCAGGACCACAGAAGCCTAGGACAATCATCTAGGTAGTGGGTAAGTCTCTGTCGTGTTAACTGACAAATAGGCCATTTGGATTGCACTATTTGCTATAATTTATCCTCAGATCTCTGATGATATTGGCTGACTGTAGCCTTAACAACAGCAAGCTAACCAGCTCCTCGTCCCAAGGCTGCAGCCACCTTATTAATTCACTTTTATGTGAAAATCAGGCCTCAGGCCTCACTGGAGAGCTACAAGGTCTCCAGCAGAGAAAGACAGTTTACTTCCTATCAGACTCTAAAAGGAAATAAACTGGATTATTTCAGATTTCAAGGTAACTTTTTACTATTCCTTTGTCTGAAGAGACTTGCTTTATGATGACTGCTGTCATTGTGTCTCATGGTAAATAATTGCATAAAGTTTATGTAAGTTTTGAGGGTCTAAGAAAGTGTTCTCAGGTATGTAAATACAAGCTGTGAAGGTCTGAGGATGTGAAAGGTTAAGTAAGTAAGTTGTGAGGTTCTAAGAAGGTGTTTTAAGGTATGTAAATACAATTTGTACAGGTATAAGAAAATGATTTAAAGTATATAAAAAATAAAATGTTTCAGATTTATTTTCCTCTATTGTTAAGCACTGACTACTATTAGCATATTAACAGACTCGGAAATTTAGAATTCCTTTGGTATTTTTTAAGTATAGACTTAAAGTGCTTCTCATTGTGCTATAAACATCAATTCAATCTATATACACTCATTCTTCTGGATAGAGGAGAGTGTTCATACTTTTAACCCAGGATCGTTCTTGGTTTCCCGTGCTTTTACTATGACAGAAAGGTGTGAGTCTACTGCTTTTTCTATAATGTGGATTTCAGTACAGATTGAAAACAATGGTAATGCCAGCATATGTAAAACTTTTATCTCTTTAGGAGCTTAAAAAATTCTTGTAAGCTTCAGGGAATCGACTTGAATCCACCTCTCACTGGTCAAATGAAATCCAGATAAGTACTCCTGTCAACCAGCAGCCTAAGTTTCCCCACCTGCCTATTCCTAAGGGTGGGATCTCTCTCCCTCCATTTCCCTGGTCTTAGGATTCCTCTCCTGCAACTGCCAGGACCATGGGCCCAAAAGTTTCAAATGTGCACCAAAAAAAAAAAAAAAAAATTCCCCTAAACCCCTTAAAAGTTTATCCTAAATCTCTCTCCCTAGTCTATCTGCCCTCACAGATTTCAAGTCAATTACAGACTGCTCCAGCTACTTACAAGCCCCAGGTTTTCCCTCAGAATCTGCATCCTAGATTGCTCCAGAGCAGCTAGCCCCAGGTCGTCCAGCCTCACAGACTGCTCCAAAATGACCTGCACTTTGCTAACCCCAGATGGTCCTGCAAAGCCTGGACAGTGACTGAAACAGCCTGCTCTTCCTAGACTTGGCCATCATTCCAGCTTCCCTGGGTCCCCAGCAACAATGCTCCAATGTCAGCAGGAAGTAGTCATAGAAGATTGTCACTCCTTATCATTTATTTATTATCAACAAAAAGGCTGGCATGTTAGTTCTTAAACCTGGGACAAATGGCTGAGGTGTCTACTTAACATATCAAAGGGAATCTGGCTGTCGGGTTCTCTCAGCATCCTTCAGTCCCCAGCTGTTACAGGGTCCTCCTGGCTTGCATACCTTGCCCTCTACTCTGAACTCCAATCAAGATATTGCTAGGCTTCCCTCCCCACAGCTGCCCTTTCCAACCATTTTGGTTACTTGGCACTTTGGTCTACCCTTTACCTTCATGGCCTCTTCGTTCTGCTCCTCTCCTCTCTCCCGTCTGCTTACATGGCCTGGATCAGTCTGGTCACGTTCACTCTGAATTCTCCTAGATCTCCCTCCTCTGGTTAAGTTCTCCCTTTTATCTACAATAAAGTTTCTCCCCCACCATATGCAGTAATGCCCTTCCTCTTTTCTTTCTTTTTTTTCATACAATACTAATATAAGTACTCATTTTGCAGCTACTTGTCTTGATATAAAGTTTTTCATTAACATTTCCCTTTTTAACCATTTCTGCTTTATTACTACTTTTATTACCTCTCAACCCCCAGTGCCCTCCTCTGAGCTTTTCTCCCTGCTGTCAAGTTGGATTTCTGAGTTATGTTGTGACTGTTAACTTTAAAAGTATCTGACAGACTTCAGTCCTAGCATCAGTCAGAGTTCCAGTTTTCACATCTTCCCAACACCTTGATGTCAAGCATCTTAATGGCTTGCTATCCTTGGTGTTGGTTTGTGTGTCTCATATAGACCTTGGCTGTGTACCCAAGGCTTGGGAGAGGCTCCATTGTGGTTACAAGATTGCTTGGTGTCTAATGCAAGAGTCTCAGGGAGGTTCCTGATGCAGATAAGCTGCTGGGCTCTGGGGCTTCTAGTTGAACTTGAGGGTGATGAGCTCTTGTTGGAAAAGATACTTTCCCCATATAGCCTAGTGGTCCACCAACCTGGGAGGTTAAATAATGACACATCTTGGTGAGCTTCACCTCATCTGAAAAGTAGTTCTTTAGGACCTCATGGAGATGGACAGTTGTGCACAAAGATCAGACAGGATCTGGTTCAGGTTTTCAGTTTTCCAGAGCCTTGACAGTTCCTATAGCCTCCAGAGTTTTATCCCATTTATCTTGTTATCTTGGAAAGGCTTCTGTCTGTCCTAGGAGAGGGAGTGGCTCCTGATGTTTGTTCTCTCTCTGTCTCTCTCTCTCTGTCTCTCTCTCTCTCTCTCTCTCTGTCTCTCTCTCTCTCTCTCTCTCTCTCTCTCTCTCTCTCTCTCTCTCTCTCTCTCTCTCTCTCTCTGTCTCTCTCTCTCTCTCTCTGACAAGGTCTTATGCAGCCAGATTGGCCTTGAACTCATGATGTAGCTGAGCATGATCTTGAACTCCTGATACCCCTGCCTCTACTTCCCAAATGGTTTACAGGCATGAGCCATGACCATGAAGGCTGCTACTGCTTATCCTGAGCATGGCATTCTGGCACTACTCAGTCAACTCATCGAAGTTGTCTGCACCTTACAGAACCACACTGACCAGTCTTTCTGAAATAGTTCAGGGAAAGGTGGTAGGAGGCCTTCAGGGCAAACTGACCAGACAGCTCTACCTTCCTGAAATATTTTTTTGACAATTTGGCTGGTTAGTAATATGGACCTAACTGCAAAACAAACCACAAGACAAAAAAACAAACCAGTATTGGCTGGTCCTAGAATCCAAAGCCACTGAAAAAATGGGTCTCAGAGGTTGCCATTGGAAGGGACATTGGAAGTCAGAATGAGGAGTCCTAAGGTTTATCCCATACAAATGTTATCAAAGTAAGATACAGTTCCACAGGACGCTCTTGTCATAGTTCTTTACATGCATTAGATATAAAATATTGAATAAAAGGGTTTGCAATTTTTTTCCCCATCCTTGGGTTGATTTTTACTTTTTTGTTTGTTTGTTTTTGAGACATGGTTTCACTTGTAGCTCTGGATGTTCTGGAACTCACAATGCAGACCAGAGTGGCCTTGAACTCACAGAAATCCACCTTCCTTTTCCTTCTGGGCACTGAGGTCAAATGCATGTGCCACCACAGCCCCATTTTATGGTATTTTTTTTTGAAGTATACTTTTTCATTTTTAATTTTGGTGAATGTAAACTAAACAACATTAACTAGTTACGTTAGAGTATTTACCTATGAAGTGCCTTTTTTCCTTTTGGTACCACATCGAAGAAAGTATCGCCTAATGTAAGGTATGAAGATTTACATGTATAGACCTGTTTTCTTCTAAGAGGTCTGTTTTACATCCAAGCATTGTTCACTTTGAGTTACTTTTTATGTATGGTCTTAGGTAAATGTCTACTTTCACCTTATACCTGTGGCTTTCCAGTTTTCTCAACACTGTCTATTGAAAAAGTCTATTCTTTGTCCCATTGAATTAGCATCTTGTTTGCAAAGCATTGATTATACATGTGAGTGAATGGTTTATTCTCTGCACTCTATTCTGGGGATGCATAGACGTCTGTCTTTGGACCAGCACATTATCTTGATTATTTTAGTTTTGTATCAGTAACATTATTCTTTGATGACTGGCTTCTGTTAAGTGTATTTTCTATAAAGTGCTTTGATAACAAACTTATGTGGGACTGAGCGCTCCACCATCGTTGGCCAGTTTGGGCTCTCTGTGTTAATTGCCATCTACTGCAAGGAGAAGCTTTTCTTGATAATGGTTGAGAGATGACCTCATCTATGGGGATGGAATAATTAAAAATTAGGAGTCATTTCAATATGTCCACTTTTATTCCCCTTTTATTTAATTGTGCTTTTGAATTTTCTTGTTACTAGGGATTTTCGTTGTTTTTCTTTTCTTTTTCCTTTTCTAATTTCTCTATCTTTTCTTGTTCTCTTCTCTTATTTTTCCTTTCACTTATTTAAACTTGCTCCCTCTAATTTATTCCCTTCTCTCACTCCTTCATTTTACTAATGTACTATTTCTACATTTACGCTAAACAAATTTTAAATCTATTCTGCTTTAGTTCTACCATTTCTAGTTTCATGGACATTGTTTATATATTGGAGGGCTTTACTTGATTCAATGTGTCTTTATGTCTTGTACAACTTGTTGTTGCAGCTATTAGTTTTTTTTTTTTCTCCTTTGTAAGTGGTACTAGGGATACCTTCAAGAGTTTGACTTGCTCAATTAGGAGATTCCCCAAATAAAATTAGAAGAGATATCAAAACCAACACACCGGTGGGTCATTGAACAAATCAGGGAGGAGATTTTAAAATTCCTAGGCAAATGAAGATAAAAGCAAAACTTAACCAGAATCTCTTGGTGGGAGGTGGGGTGGGGGAGGATACAGCTAAGCTAGTTACAAGAGGAAAGTTTACAGCTCTGAGTGCTTACAGTTAAAACCAATACTTTCATCTCCTGAATAACCTGATGCCTCAAGAAAAATCCAAACCCCAAAGCAGTTGGCAGCAAGAAATAACAAAGGTCAGGGCAGAGATTAATTACAGAGATTAAAAGAACAATACATAGACTCAAAGAGTTGGTTCTTTGAAAAGACAACCAAGATTGACAAACTTGTACCACATTTAAGAGAAGGCTTCAGTTAAAATGAGAGATGATACAGCAAAGTCCAATAAATTCTAGAGGACACTAAGGAATACTTTGATTACTTTTTCCAATAAGCTGGAAAATCTAGAAGAAATCAATATATTCCTAGACACATATGAACTACTAAAATTAGAAAGATATAAACAGCTTAAATAGATCCATAGCAAGCATTGAGAGTAAAGTAGTGTTTTAAAAAGCCTCATCACAGACAATCCCAGGACTAACAGATGTATCAAGTTGTACCAAACCTCTCAGGAAGGACTCATGTCAACACCCCCTCATGCTGTTTCATAAATGATGGGGGAGGAGGAGTGTCATCACCACTGTTGGACATGCCACTGTTACATTTCTCCAACATCATGTTTTGTGATAAGCGTAGCTGGTTAAGTTGATAATTAAATGTGTCAGGATGTTAGTGAGTACTTCAAGAATTTTTATATAAGACAAGATATCAACTATCTAAGAACAATCTATATGCATATATAATGCATTTATCACATTGCTGTTCATCTAATATAGAAGCATCAGGTTCTCAGTGGATTGGGGAGGATGATATTCTGTGTCTGTAATATGTAAAAATCCTTTGAGAAACCACTGTATTTGCAAAATCCTGGAAGCCATAAATGATATAACTCATGGTTATATCCACAATGTCTGATATCCTTCTAGTGTATAATAAATGACCAACAAATGTTTGTGTTTGGTGTAGGTTATAGCTTTTAGAACTGAAAAGTGTACAAGGTTCAAACACTGTCAAAGGGCTGACAGCACAATAAATCTTCAGAGAAGTACTCAATGCCAAGATTTTTCAAGATTTCTTGTGCACATACAAGCGTTATCTGAATATTTTCTTTGTACTAAAAGAATATCATAGTATATAAGCTCCATTTGTAGTTTGCTTTTGCTTTTAATGGGAACAGTTTGGAATAATTTGAAACAAGATGATAGCAATTATTTATTTTTTATTTTTGTTATATTTTATTTGTCAGATAATTTCTAAGATTTGAAATTTTAGATCGAATGTTTCTGTATTTTACATTTTGTAGATACTGGTAAATCAATTGCCTTCCAAAAAGAAGCACATCAATTTACTCCTATAAATAAAGACTGGGAGTGCTTCTTTCCTGGCATCTTCAACCCAGCTTTAAAACTCTTCATCTTTACCAATCTGACAAATGGTGCCAGAACAGATCGTTCTTTTCTTTTGCCCCTTCTTTTAACATTGTTACTATAAATGGATTAGAAGTCTCTGGATATCTTTGTGAAATTATTTCCTTATCATACTTGTTCTGTATATATTTTGCTTTTTGTATTATTATAATATATATTTTTAAATTTTTTAAAATAATTTTCTGTACAGTGTTTTATGTCACCATGTAACTAACTGGATCATTTTATTTATTGTTTTTGAAGTTTGAAAATACTAAATGACAAATACAAATACTCAGTTCAGTTATCCCAGCAAATATCTGCCAAGTGCCTCTGGTGTGTGACATGCTCAGCTAACTGTGCAGGAGCGTATGGATGCTAGGCTAACAGTGCAGGAGCAGATGGATGCTAGGCTAACCGTGCAGGAGCAGATGGATGAGTAAGTTCCTCAAGGGACTTCACAATGTTATTGGAGGCTACATAATAGAACTGTGGTAGGAATAATAGAAAACCAAGGGGGAAACAGCCTGACTGAGCATTGAGGAGCAGTAGTAAGTAGAATTCCTTACTAATGGAAGCCACAGTATATGAAAGGAATTAGCACAAGAGCAAGAGAGGTAGAATGGGTTCAGATTAAGTGCTGTGCTTGGTGCTCCATAGATTGCTTTGTATGTAAGAGAAAGCTAGCTAGTGTTTTGAGACAAAAATTCAAATATAATTTGTATGTGAAACATAATTCTGGAAGAAGAGAGATTACTGCAGTGATCCCAGATCCCTGCGATGGTTTTACCTGTTTCATGAGACTGATCCTGATGTTTTTTACGCTCTCCACTGCAGCAGGTGAATCTTTCTAAAATACAGGAGTTCCTTCATTTAAAATCCCTAAGACCTACCCACCCTCTTATGGTTTACAAAATACTCTGTTCTTGTGGAATATTATTTTAAGGTGTATTACACTTGTTTATGCTGTGGAACATTTGCTTAATGATGCAAAGATGTGTTGCATTCTTTTATGTTGCATTTGTTTAACTCTGTGAAGCTGTGTTACCTTGTCTAAAATACCTGATTGGTCTAATGAAGAGCTGAATGGCCAATAGCTGGACAGGAGAAAGGACAGGCAGGGCTGGCAAGCAGAGAGAATAAATAGAAGGAGAAAAAGAGAAAAAGAGGGATCAAGGAATGAGTGAGGAGGAGAGAAAGACTCCAGGGACCAGTCACACAGCTACACAGCAAGCCATGGAGAAAGAAATAAAGAAAGGTATACAGAAACAGAGAAAGATAAAAGCCCAGAGGGAAAAGATAGATGGGATAATTTAAGAAAAGCTGATTAGAAACAAGCCAAGCTAAGGTCAGGCATTCATAAAAAATAATAAGCCTATGGAAGGCTGGGTGGCAGCCTCTCCCCACCCCCCCAAAAAAGAGCAAAAGAATGAAAAAACAAGCAACTGTACTCTGTGATCTAGAACATGAAGGGAGCAGATTGCAAGAAGTTACTCCAGTGCTTTTGCCCAATGACCTTAGATTTCAGGAATGAGGCATGAGATTATTGAAATCCCTTTCATGCAGTGACTTCTTGTCATTTTCACTCACTACTGCCAATCACACACTGTTTTCTGATCTCGAACATCTGTACTCCGCTGCCCTCAGTTCACTCTTTTCTCAGGCGCAGCTCTCAGGTATTTTCTGAGTCTTTATAACATCCCCAGTCAAATCCATTGTGCTTCTTTTTGATTCCTCCACCTGCACTGTGGCGTCTGTACTGTACCCTGAATAGCTGGGAGGCACAGTCTGTAAAATCAGGCAGAGGAGGACCTCTAAATACACTCGGTAATATTCCACCTTCTGGGTTTTTTCTGTGTAGCTTTGTGCCTTTCCTGGAACTCACTCTGTAGCTCAGGCTGGCCTCGAACTCACAGAGATCCGCATGGCTCTGCCTCCTGAGCGCTGGGATTAAAGGCGTGCACCACCACTGCCCGGCTCCACCCTCTGTTTTTTAGAAGAACAATAGAATGGAATACCTTACCTCAAAAGGGAGAGAGGTGGAGAGATTTGATTTTTGTTTATGAACACAACAGTTCCCAATGGTAACTTTCAGTTTCAGTCGTGGTTTCTGCTGTTGTCACTGTGTCAGACAGCGGTGGGCACCCTGCAGCTGCTTAGAGTGGTGTTTGTGTGGTTGGCCTCTTGGCTGTGTGTGGACTGTGCCCAGTCCCAGAAGTTTGGAGGATTTTTTGTTGAATGGCTGGCTTTCCTTGCAAGAACTGGATGGTGCTATCACACAGTGAGGTGTGCACTGGATATGTGCACATATCCCAGTGCACAGATGCACTGGGTACCCACCTTCCTCTAGGCAAACTCTGAATCACATTGGAAAGAACTGCCTGGGGACTGGGAGGACGGTTTCAGTGATGGAGTGCTTTAGCACATGTTAGCCTCCAAAATGCTCTAATAGTCTGTCTACAAAGATCACCTGAGTCTACCCATTCAGCTTCTCCCATCCTGCTATATTTAGTGTTCACAAATGGGTTTGGGTACCACTTGGCTTCATCCTTTAAGTCCTGGGAGTCCCCTTAAAGAAATGAAAAGAAAGTCAGGGTCATTTCAGAGCACACCTGGGTACTTGTAGGCTGAGGGAAAGGGGACAGGCTACAAGCAAATTCAAACAAAGGGAACAGAAAATGAGAGGGGTGTGTAGTCTTTAAGGGAGAGGGCAGTTCAGCCAAGTGCAGGGTACTGGTCAAGGATGACATGGTGGCTCCTGAAACAATCATAAGTAAAAAGTTAGGCGTCAGTCTCTGAATTAATGTCCTGATTAATAATACAAGTATTGCATGGCATATTGTGGCAGGAACATTGTGTTTATATGTGTAGCTAGAGTTTTCCTGCCTTGCCCACAGTCAGGACAAATCTTTGTCACCCGCCAGTCCCACAGCCGCTCAGACCCGACCAAGTAAACACAGAGACTTATATTGCTTACAAACTGTATGGCCGTGGCAGGCTTCTTGTTAACTGTTCTGATATCTTAAATTAACCCATTTCCATAAATCTATACCTTGCCACGTGGCTCGTGGCTTACGGGCATCTTCACATGCTGCTTGTCCTGGCAGCAGCTGGCAGTGACTCCTTCTGCCTTCCTGTTCTTTCTTTTCTCCTCTCTGTTAGTCCCACCTATACTTCCTGCCTAGCCACTGGCCAATCAGTGTTTTATTTATTGACCAATCAGAGCCATACAGAACATCCCACAGCATATATGAGTTTGGGTTCTGCTTTCTATTATCCAGATTATCTTGAGTAAATTGCTTAATCCTTGAGCATCTGTGCTTTGAAATGTATAATTTAAAAGATTTGGGATACTGGGCAGTGGTGGCACAGGCCTTTGATCCCAGCACTTGGGAGGCAGAAGCAGGCAGATCTCTGTGAGTTTGAGGCCAGGCTGGTCTATAGTGTGAGTTCCAGGACAGCCTGGGCTACACAGATTCCCTGTCTCAAAACAAACAAACAAACAAACAAACAAACAAACAAACAAACAGGTTATAGTGAACCCACTTCTATGTGTTGAGTGTGTGGATACTGACATTTGAGAGTTGTAGGTATAGATACTGGTATATTCACAAGTAAAAGCTATAGTGAGCCCCAGGCCAACCCTGGTAAAGTTACGGTACCAACCACCTAGTCCTGCCTTTCTTGTCACCCCCAAATCTTCCCTTCCCAAGTCCCAACTATAAAAGGCAAAACTCCCTTTTTTTTTTTTTTTTGGCCAGGAAAAGGCTATTCAAAACCAAACTAAATGCTCTTCTTTTCACACCTTTTCTTTCATTGTTCTATCATTTGGTCCAGATTACTCTCTCATAATTCTTATTCATATTCTGCCACTATCCTGCTTCCTTCATTCCCACTGAAATACTCAGTAAGCAAAAGAAGTCTAGAAAAGCCCACTGGGCAACACCTACAGGATTTCAAAAGGAACTGACCTATTTACCATGTAACTGAGAACAGACAGTATCTCCATCAGTGTTTAGGGCAGAATTCACACAATGCATTTGACTGTTGGTTAGACTGCCTATCACCAACTAGACCCTCCCTGTCTTCTTCCCTCCCCATTCCTTTCCCTCCTGTCCCTTCCACTCCCCTTCTTAATCTGTCCTTCTTTCCTTCAGAGAACCTCCTCTCACTTCCACTCCCGAATTTTCCACACAACTCCACTGCCATGATTTAGCATGGAGCACAGGTCTCCTTGACTCTGCCCATGTTTATGTGATGGTACTGTTCACGTTGTCCTTGTGCTGCATATGGGAGCTGTGTCCTTCTGGAAGGTGCAAAGGCAGAGACCATTGTGGCCCTTCATATTTGCACTTGCACGTTATAAAACATTCTCAGAAACATAATTGTACTGAAAATTGAATACAGCTCTATGGAGTCAGTCTTTTTGGTTTGAAGATGCAGGGCTGAGACTCTGTGTTGGACATTAGGCAGAGTTGCCAGTGCTCTTCCTCTGTACCTCAGGTTGACTATTTAAGTGTCTGGTCTATATTCCATAGCTCCTGACTGTGGCTGTTATCCAAATTCTCGCTCATTTCACCCATTACCACTCACTGAGTTTGTAAACTAGGCTATGTTAAAGTGAATGGGATTAGTGTACTCTGGGAGGAGGTTACACATTAAGGATATTGATTGGTAGTTGATTCTCTACCAAACCTTTTCATTCACTCTCGGAAATCCTTTAATGTTTAGTGCTCTGGACATCACTTTCCTCACCCTCTGCTACTGAAGAAGCTGTGAGAGGTGACATTAGTGAAAGGTGACAAAATGTTCTAGGCCACAAAATAGCAAGAAAGAATGAGACAGGAAGCTTGAATCATGGCCAAGTAGGATGTATTTTTTCGTTGATAAATGTATTGGTTTGTCATTTTCTGGTACTCACGACTGGAGAAGAACTTCCTTGGGAAGCTGCAGATCCTGGAGGGTGTTTTCAGTTTATAGGCTGCTCTTGGCAACCGATGTCATCCCTGCCTGTTTCATTCACTTCAAATGTACATGTCCTTGTGGAACAGCATTCCAATCCCATGATGACTCCTGCAGAGCATTCCCACACTGAAGAATGTCTTTCACAACCCCAATAGACCACATTTCTCTACCTCTTGAGGAAAACAAACTATGATTATCACCACCACCAAAAACTCACACCAGCTTTCTTCTGCCACTGTGCTAACCACACTCTGTTCATCTACAGTCTTGTGTAGCCTGTGTAGCCTTGTGGCATTCCATAGGATGAGTGTGTGGATGAATGCTTCATTCAGTTACCGCTTACATCTTTAATTTTATTTTTTGCTCATTTTAAATTTTGAACTGGTAGATGAAAGGTGTGGAAAGCTGAGGAGAAAAGGTATGTTCTTGAGGAAAATGCACCATCTGTGGGAGGCATGGCTAAGTTTATAATACAGTTTTAATTCTAATTCTAGCACTCTCCCCTCCTCCCTCCCCCCTCCCCCCCCCCCCTCTCTCTCTCTGTGTGTGTGTGTGTGTGTGTGTGTGTGTGTGTGTGTGTGTGTGTGTGTGTGTAGACAAGAGGACAAGCTCAGGTCAGCTTCAGGAACACTACCCACCTTCTGTGAGACAGGGTCTCTCATCCTGAAGCACACTAATTAGCTAAATTGGCTGGTTAATGACCCTCAGGGACCCTCCTGTTTCTGCTTCTCTAGTGTCTCACCACACTTGGCATTTCATATGAGTTCTGGGGATCAAACTCAAGTCCTCATGCTTTTGAGGCAAGATCTAGGTTAGCACTTATCTCTTGAGCCTTGGATAATATTCTTAAGCTTAGAGGTTTCATGTTCTGCATCTATAAAATGCTATCCTTAGAGAGCGCACTGGGACATGGAATAAGACAAGGTGTATGAAAAGCTTAACATAATGACTGGGCTGTAGAAGGCAGTAATAACTATTCACTATTGTTCTCTATTCTGCTCTTTTGAATAGAGGTAAAAATGAATGAAGGCTCTCGGAATCCCGTTGGAGTAATAGGGTTTAAACCTGTAAAATGGGAGTCTCACGTTTGGGTTTTACTCACTGGAATAACAGATACATTATAACTTCTCCGTATTGACCTTCAAGCTAGCATCCTAGTCTTGAGTAAGAATTATTTGGTGCCAAGTGATTATAAGACTATTATTCTTACTGTAGAGTCTGGGTATGTCTAAGAGAGGGCTGACTAAGGATGTATGGCTTAGCAACTCAGCAGTCTTTAAGGGGGTATAGAAGCTTATTTATAAAGATAATCAGAACATTATGCTGCTAAGTTTGAATAGTAACTTCCCTCTAGAAGCATTTACAGTACTGAAATTCTTCACACATCTCTAAATAATAAAATTATAATAGAATGGGTTTACTTAGAAGTGAGTAGCAAAGGGGGATGATTACATGTGGAAATTGAGCACTGGAAAGAATGTGGTTAGGATGGGCCAAGGAAATGAGTTTGTTTCAATTAAAAGGCCTCAATAATGTGGGAGGTTACAGGGAAATTAGGAGGCAGAGAACAAGAGAAGAATGGGCAATGTTTAATTTAAACCTTAGCTATGGTTTGACCTTAGAGGAAACATCAAGAAAAAGAGTTCAAGGTCAACAGCGTCTGAGATGTATCTCATGTGAATGCTGAAACATCCACCAATTTATATAACACATCTTTATTGCATAGCTGCTATCTGCTACATAGTCCTTTGAGATTGGGATTCTTTTATGAGCAAAATCAACAAAAATCTCTGCCACGTAAACTTATATGATGGTGGAAACAGAATTCATAACC
Source organism: Peromyscus maniculatus bairdii (assembly GCF_049852395.1). Lineage (NCBI taxonomy): Eukaryota > Metazoa > Chordata > Mammalia > Rodentia > Cricetidae > Peromyscus > Peromyscus maniculatus. The sequence continues at coordinate 37,369,960 of NC_134853.1, read as the reverse complement.
GACATAATAAATGCTCTAGGCATCACATTAAACTTTGTTTTATGAATAAAAGGATCCACAAGGTAGGGTAAGGGGATGGGTGTGGTGCCTGGAGGGTTAGAGGCAAGTGGTCAAGAGATATCAGGCCTGGAGTAAGGAGGTATTGAGTATGGTAAGAGTCAGGGTAGCAGAGCTCATTCCTCTTGGACAGTACTACTTGGGCCACAACCCGATGGGGAGAATTTGCTTTTAGTTACCCTCTGACTTTGCTTTTCACAGGAGTGTGTGCTGGGTTTCAGCATGTGGAAGTAAAAGAGAACACATGAGTGTCCCTGAGAGAGCAGAGAGTGGGTACTCAAAGAACCTAGAGATCGTATTTATTGGAGTAAAGAAAATGCACTAGTGAACAGCAATATCAAAGCTTTCCCTGGGCCAGGCAGCAGAGGACATCAGAAACGCTAGGGTAGTGAGTAAGTGCAATCAATTTTGAATTCATACAGGAAAGGTATATTGTCATATATAGATACACTGTGCATGAAGTTTGAAAAAATGTTCAAATTTGAATCTGTAGAATGCTAAATATCTTTGAAGAAAAATCCTTAGAGAGGAGTCTAATATTGTAACTAATCTGCTGATATGATGCTAATTTCTTCCACGATTGCTTCAGGTTGGTTCTCAAGGATGCTACACTCTGTGTTCATGATCCAGTTTGGAACTCCAACTATACAATAATCTAGGTGCTAGTTTGAGTTTGGAGTAATACAATTTCATGTAGAAAAGAACACTTCCTCCATTCTAGTAAACACACTGCCCATTATCCTCCCTGCTGGAGGCCATGCTATGCTAAAGGAATTGTTCAGGGACCTTTATCTCTGATAGACACACCCACACTAAATAGGCCTTGTCTCAAAACATGAAAGGCCCACCCAAGGTACCGGTATAGTTGCCAACCTGTGGTCTTCTATGGGTTTAACGTGGAGGAAGGGCACTTCTCGATGCGCTCTGCCTATGGACTGGAGAACCAATCCACGGGGAAGGGGAGGAATCCTTGTAAATTTAGGAACCAGCCCGAGTCATCTTAGTTTTACTAACGGTGCAAGTTGGAAGTCATGAGATGGAAAAGAGGTCCAGTTAATAATTTTTTTTTTAAATTTCAAATGTTCCAAAATGGTGGTTAAAAGAGTAAAACGCAAAAATATTGTCCCCCAGTATCCACACAGAAGGAATGGTTCCAGAAACCTTTGCAAGTGCCAAACCCATGGGTGCTTAAGTCCCATATCTTTACCTGTTATGTGTTCATGTCCTCATATACTTCGAATCACCTTTCAATTGCTCACAAAAATGAATGCCTTGTAAATGCAATGTAAATTACTGTTAGACTGTTGTTTAGGGAATAATGACAAGAAAAAACCTGTCTATGTTTAGTTCAGACATAGTTTTAAAAAAGATTTTCTATTTATGTTGATGGAATAAAAAGTGTGCTGTCCAGGCAGATGGGAGCCCTGTGCACTACTTCTCTGGACATGTTGGAGGCAGTAATGTCTGAATGAATGGAATGAATGGAAAAAAATCACGCCCACTGTCAGGACTGTAGGGTTCACCTAAATAGCTCACTCACTCACACAAGATGCTCATATCACAATGTGCTACACAAATTAGCACCGTGGTGACAACTGGAAGGCATAATTGGAACTGTGTAGCTAAAGGAGGAGAGAGTCTGCATCTAAACACAGACAGGCATATACAGAGTAAGTAAATGGAAAACAGACAGTCTGCTGCTGGAGACTGGGCCATGCTAGCCGCATGCTCTACCACAGGGCCACATTCCCAACCCTTGACATCTTGCTACAGCTCACTTTGGCCCAGATAAAACTCAGGTCATTCTGCTTCTACCCACTGAGTGCTGGGATTGCACACAGTGCCACCATGTTCAATTTGCATGTGATTTTTTTCATTTTGTTTTCAATTTGGTGAATTCTTTTTTGTTTGTTTGTTTTTGAGACAGGGTTTCTCTGTGTAGCCCTGGCTGTCCTAGAAATAGCTTTGTAGACCAGGCTGGCCTGGAACTCAGAGATTGGCCTGCCTCTGCCTACCAAGTGCTAGGATTAAAGACATTTGCTGCCACCACCCAGCTAGTTCGGTGAATTCTTTTGCAGCAGATTTTCTGGGCAGGAGATTTAAAATAAAACAAAACAAGACAAAAAAGAACAAGTGCAAAACGCATAGAATGGGACAAGACCAGGGACTTGGGAAGCCACGTTTACCTTTGGTTTGAGTCTAAACATTTTTATAGACTCCTCCAGAGTTGGTTGGCTTGGCTATGACTCTGCTGCTGATTGCAATTGTTCCATAGGGCAGAAATGAGGAAATGTCCCATGGAATTGTTTCCCCTTTGGTTTTCCTTGCACCAGTGTGAAATGTTAAAATGAAAAGGTTCACTCTGTGGTTCATTCTAAATAAGCTCAATTCAGCACCCAGGTAGCACTGCTCAATCAGCCAACGTAAGTACTTATTTTTGAAAGTGTATTTTTGACTTTAAACACTTAAATCCATTGTGGTTTATCATGTCAATATGTGTTTTGGCGACTGTACAGCTCTAAGGAGACCTGTTAAAATTCTTCCGGCGGCCTGTGGAAGGTCCCAGCTTCAGTAGCCCATTCCCTCTGTGCTCACAGGACTCTGAGGTACACCCAAACATGTACTGTCTAACAGGCAAATGGACTCCCAGCCAAATCAGTTGTTTCACTGAATAAAAACATAATCCCAGAACTGGAGTTTGTATGGGTGACTGAGCTCATACTGTGAAATTAGAATAAATTAAATTCATACAACAACTTTAATTAAACATCAATCCAGAATCTTCTCATATAAACTTCAACAACAACTTTGGGTTATATCCCCACTGGGATGGGGGGATATAGTAATGTCCATACTTTCATAAATGAAGAAAACTGAACCTGAAGTATACTTGTGATGGCCAGGACACAAGATGGTAGAAGAGAAGTATGTAACATATAATTTGTTTTAATTTTCAGTCTAGTATGCACATCTAGTCTGTTACATCATAGTGCCTCTTGAAAATAAATCAACTTTACACAACTAATTTAAAGTCTATATTTTTTTAATGAAAATTATTATATTAGAAACATGGAACTGGGTGGTGGTGGCTCACGCCTTTAATTTAACTCGGGAGGCAGAGGCATGCAGATCTCTGTGAGTTTGAGGCCAGCCTGTTCTACAGAGTGAGATCCAGGACAGGCACCAAAACTACACAGAAAAACCCTGTCTTGAAAAAAACAAAGAATCATAGGTAGGAATTGTTGCTTTTATTATCCCAATTATTAAAGTAGCACTGGAAGGGTTTTCAAAATTGAATGGAATGGCTCTGGAGGGAAAACATCGTCCCATTCCCTGTTTATCCAATGATTTCTTTCAAAGATTCTTGTACTATTCAGAAAAGATGCATATTTGAGAGGTACTCCAGTCAGCAATGGGAACATTATTTCTGCCAAAACCATTTGGAAGTAGTCTACAAAAAATAATTACAATTTGTCTCCCAAATAGAGCAACATTATAAACATTGCTGCTGCTGTCAATACTACATGACTGTTAAAAACAACGACTGCTGTTGTTAAGAACTTCATATGCACTATGCACAGGACCGCGTTCTGGATGGATGAACTGCTTGGCAGTTCTCACCCTGACATCACCAAAGAAAACTCGGCCACCAGAACTTGAATAATCTTGCTACTTATTTAAGTTCTATACATTTATTTTGTGTGTAATTTGTGTGTGTGTGTGTGTGTGTGTGTGTGTGTGTGTGTGAGAGAGAGAGAGAGAGAGAGGGGGGGGGTGTCTCTGTGTGTGCATATGGAGGCCAGAATCAGATGTCTTCTTCAATGACTTTCCACGTTTTGAGACAGGGTCTCTTTCCTGATCCTGGAGCTCACTGTGTTGACTATACTGTCTGGCCATCAACATCTGGGGATCTTTTTGTCTTTTCCTGACCCCAGTGCTAGGATTATAAGCACATGACATCGTGATTAGCTTTTTACATGTGCACTAGGCATCTGAACTCAGACCCTAGTGCTTGCACAACACGTACTTTGTGCACCGAGGCACACCCACAGCTGTAATCATGTCATGTGTGTGGAATGGAACCAGGATGGAATTTTAACTCAGAAACACAATTCCATAGCTCACATTTATGTCAAGTAATACTGCCGAGTGTCATAGCTCATTTGTTGCTGCTACAGACTGGGTCATCTAGGTATAGCTAAAGGTTCTCAAGGATGGGCCATCCAGGATTGAGGGGTTGCATCTGCTCCTCATCATCCTGTGGTAGAAGTCATCACATGGTGGGAGAAGATGGAGAGGAAGAGGGAGGTAGAAAGAGAACCCACTTGTCAGGACCCCATTAAATAATCCACTCTTGTGGGAAGACAGATTCACTCATGACACCCACTCTAAGAACAGGGCCATCCTGACCTCATCATTCTTTAATTTTCACACTTCTTAATGTTGTCACACTGGGGATTAAGATTCAAACTCACCACCAGTAGCAATACAGACACTAAGAAAGGTGGTCTGGAGCTGTCATTTTGTTTGGGTTACTTTGAACTCACTGAGATTGAAAGGTGGTCACTTCTGTATTCATCTAAGAAAACAATATTTCATAATTTCTTCTAGGTTACAGACATTAATGAATAGAGGCATAGAGGGAAGGAGGAATGAGGAGGGTGAGTGACTTGCAAAAAGGTTCCTGGAGAGATTTGGATAGAGAAATTAGAAGAGAGATTTTTTTCAGACTGGCATCCAAGGGGTAATCCCAGTACCACCCCAGTCCTTTGCCAGGACATCAGCAGGCTCTGGGAGAGGCTTCATAACCCCGAGCAAGCAATGTAACCTGAATTTTCAAGTAAAATCACCTGCTTGCTTATGAAACTCTCCTTAGCTCTGTAGCTTCTCCTTCTAGCCAGCAAAGATTCCCTGAGAATCTGATGAAGCAGTGAAACTCACTACAGCATGTGGATGGGAAAATGGAGCTGATGGAATCTTGGATTATTATACTACCCAGAAAAGGTGCTGGGAAACCACAGACACCATGCTCTACCCACACTGTGGGATAATGGATTGAGATGGTATGGATGGTAGGACACTGAGCACTCTTTTGTTTTTATGAACTCAGAAAAGGGATTTTGTACATCAAGGCCTGGCAACAACGTGGAAGTACAGGTTTAATTCTTGAGAAATGTTGGCAGGATTCTTGAACTATACTTGCTGCAAAGAACCATGTCCTATCATATTTCGTAGACACTGAATTGGAGTACTGCTTGTAGAAAAGCAACTGGCGTGATTCTGCTTGTTCTGAGAGCTTGCAGCCATGCAGCCTTGCTTCTCAGAGTTCAGATGCCCACACTGTTTTCTCAGCAATGTGTTTGGTATTTGTGATTGATGTTTATAAAGAAGTGGGTGGGGACAGGTTGAACTCATTCCCAATGGCCTAAATATGCCTGTCACTCCCTAGAAGGTATATGGATATGGGAGCAAATACACAAAGCACAGAACACTGGCAGTTGCACAGTTTCATAATGGCCATTATGTGAGATAAGGAAAGCAATGCTGAATGTGTTTTTATAAAAACAACCCCCCCCAAAAAAAATCCCAAAAAACTTCATTAGAAGATTCAGCAGCTTTTAGGCTTTGTGTATAGGGTTGTGGTGAAGTCAACATGCACATTCTGGTGAGTTTCGCATCTTCCAGTGATGAGTCAGGAGAAAATGCAGAGAAGATCCTGCAGTTAAAGTGTAGGTTCTGCTCAGTACTGGAGAAGGAGGGGGGGGGGGACATAGCCACAAAAACTTGTTTACTCTTGAAGATCAAGCCCATTGTTGCCAGCCAGCAAAGGATTTCAACCTGTGTCCACATTATCCATGAGACCGTCCAATGACCAACATCTTCCTACTGTAAATAAGCATGTCTCTACCCTCTGTCCCACTTTCTTCTCTGAATGGATTCTCAAATAGACAATTGTACTTGCCATTAGAAGCAGGAAGTTTGGGGTTTGGGGATGTGGTTGGGTTGGTAAAGTTTGATAGCATACATGAGCATCCCACCAAGCGAGGCATGGTGGCAAGTATTTGTAATCCCAGCACACAGGAGGTGGAGGCAGGGGGATCCAACACTCAGGCTCGTCCTGGGCTTCACAGTGGGTTCAAAGTCGGCTCCTACTTAAGAAACAAAACAAAACAACAGCAACAAGAATTTGGTTTTGTATAGAGTATAAAAAGTATAATGCAGATTATTGTGAAATGTTATTAACTAATTCTGTGGATTTCTCCCCATTTATTTATAAAAGTTCACCTGTGGCATCTAAAAAAAATTAAGTGCAAATATTCTCTGCCGACTTTGTAGCCAGGGAAACATCTGCAGCATTCAGCTGTAGTGATTTGTTAGGTGGTGGCTTTCAGAATTAACCTCAGTCAAAGATGACAGCAGAAAGTGTAATTTACACTGCAATTTATTTTTCAATAAGTTGTTAGTTAATCAATTAGTTTGAAAAGTGTGTGCATGTTTGTGTTTATGCATGTACATGTATATATGTGTGGGTATATGCATGTGTGTATGCCTGTATGTAAAAGTCAGGACAACCCCAGGTGTCATTTCCCAGGTGCTGCTGGCCCTCCTTTTGAGACAGGGTCTGTCATTGGCCAGAGTTCCCTGAGTGGGCTAGGCTGCTCGCCTCTACCTCCTAAGCACTGAGTTATAAACCACCGCACCTAGTTTTTTTTTTTTTTTCTGAGGGGGAGGGATTGAATTAAGCCATCTCTCATGACTACTGAAAATATATTTTGGAAAATTTTTAAATGTTTGTGAACAGCTTAACTAACTGACTTTGTGTCTAACCTTTAAAAATATCTCTTGCTAAATTCACTACTTTAAATAAAGTACACAGGACAGAGAGGAAAGAGGTTGGAACAAGTGATCATTGAGGGGCATGTGCAAACCATGACCCGTGCAGCAGGATTTATCCATATAACAATAACTGAGATATGTTGGTTGCTTATTACCAAACTGTTTTCACAGAACTGAAGAACATTTGAAGAGGTTAAGTGGCTTAACTAAGTTCGCGTGACCAGTAAGTCAGTGGCTATGAATTCAGATTCAGACTGCCCAATTCCTGAGAAACAATTCTACTTCCCTTTCCTGTAAATGAACTCAGAAATTAAATTATAGGTCTTCATTTCTTCAAGCCTAGGACCCTTTAGAAACCCTTAGAAATATCCAGTTCAGAAACTGAAACTTTGAATTGATGTAAGGAAACATTTTCGTTCACAGGAAACATTAGAATACCTCAGAAGAACAAGAGCTTGAAAGCCTTGCCCGAGCCTTGCGCCTGTGGATGGCAATGGAGCAGCAAGGGTCTGCTTGTCCTGAAACTGCTTGACACCTGATCTCAAGAGAGCAGTGTGTTATTTCATAAAGTCTCACTAGGCACAGATGGCAGCAGAGTCTGCTGCTGTCTCTCAGTGCAGAGGCTTTGGGGATAGTAGTCTCTGCACAGAGCAGGCAAACTTTAAAACTTAGCTCTCATCCAGCTTTGGCAGGAGCTGAGGAGTTACCCACAGGTGCTGAGGATGGCTTGCTGATATGTTAAAATGGAAACCACCATCACTATTACGAGGGACAAAGGCTGTCTTTATTATTGTCAGAAACTATGACATGTTACGTTTGACCATGAGGCCCTCCCTTAACTCTCTTTCCTATCTGGAAAAATTCCAAGTAGGGATATGCTGTGGGATGTTCCTGTGAGGATTGCCCCTTTTCTTTGGCATGGTGTTTGAATTCAAAAGATGCAAAGGACAAGACTTTCTAACCTTCCAAATTATGCTTTGATGGAGGTATAAGCCTTCAGAGGAATACGCAGCCCTCACCTCCTGCCATCGCGAGGAAATGAAAACCAGCACTAATGGGTGTGTCTGACGAGCTTCCTGGAAAGGGTCTAAATTGACAGGAGCTTCCTTCCAGTCAGGGAGGTAGGTGTTCATTCTGACCCTCTTCTGGAGTGAAGAAAGGACTCCAGTTTTGTCTGCAGTTGACAGGCACAAGAACAGGGATGAATTATATGAATTTATGTCAGAAATGAATTCAGCTGTTCTTCATGAAGAGCTCCAGAAAGCAGCACACTGTCATCTAGTTTAGAAGTATCTGATGGGTGAGCTCTGTGGTGCTGAGATACCCAAACACATGTTCTGGGGAGGAGTCGATGTGCATTTAGTCATGTGACTAGCCTGGTCCTCGCCATCCTTAGGCCTCACATGTTTGGTTCTTCCCTACCTACTCTGAGCAGCTTTGATCTTCAGTGTAGACTTAAAGAGCATGCTTTCAGAATCATTGATCTAGTAACCTAAAAACCTGACTGTACTTTACTTCCCAAGCTACTGTGTAAAGGAAGAACAGCTTACTCACTGTGAGGAATGTTCCAGAGACGTTTAATTACAGCATTTGGAGATGTGTCACTCAACCGTGGCTGGTTCAAGTTGTGGTCAGCTGTTTTATTAAGTCGGTTGTCATCTTCCTAACCGCCCAGTCTGTAATTACCTTACTCTGCCATCAGTTAGTGTGAGGGAAGTCTTCTTCTGCCCTCTAAAATCTAAACCCAAGATAAACTGTGTCTTTATAAGCATTATGCTTGTATTCCCTTGCATTTAAAAATGCTTAGCTGGGTGGTGGTGACACACACCTTTTATTCCAGCACTCGAAGGCAGAAGCAGGTGGATATCTCTGAGTTCGAGGCCAGCCTGGTCTACAGAGTGAGTTCCAGGACAGCCAGAGCTACACAGAGAAACCCTGCCTCAAAAAAACCAAACCTAACAAAAAGTTTCTGCTCATGGTATTTTGTTATCTGATTATTTCTACTTATGAATTTTAGAATCACAGCTTTGCAGAGCTAGGATGAATTTAGAGATTATCTAACCCCAGCCACCTCTGTTTAAACTTAAAACTGAAAATGGGAAAGATAGGTGTTTTGTAAAATCCATAGCGGCTTGGTAACAGCATCATGCTATTACATCAAGTGTGTAACCCTTGACTTGAAGGTTTCCATGACCTCCCAACCTCATTGAGGTCAGAATGTTCTGGGTAGCCAGAGGCAGTTCTTAGAGATTTGGGCACAGTCACCTGGATTCAGAAATGCCCACGTAGGAAGGGAATCGTGTAAGATGGAACTGGAGCAGCCAGCTAAAGATAGTCACAGGAAAGGAAAAACTGGCAGAGTTGGGGCTACCGAGTCTCTTTTCTAGTCTGATAGAAGGCAAATTCCAAGTAGGAGCTAAAGTAGCAGGGTCTTAGCAGGATTAAACAATGTCTGAACATTTTCAAATGCTAACATACTAAATTCTACACGATGTAAGAAAGAAAGAAAGGCAATGGCAGAGTGGTGTTCTTACTGTTCTACATCCGTCCGTCATTCCATCACTCAGCTCAGGTTTGCATCTGGTGAGGAGGGGTCCAGGAGGATGGTGAGCCCATTTTGCAGTCAAAATGATGGAGGCTTGGAGCAGATGTCAGCCCGATGTAGAGGCTACAAAGGCTGCACAGCGCTAAGCCAGGAGGGTACCCATAGACATGTGTCCCCTGCATAAGAAGGTGCGTTTATGGCTGGTTTTATTTTCTTTTAAAAATTCCTTTTTTTTCTCAGCACAATGTTTTATTAAGAAAATAATAAAGTAAAAATTTCTTTACTGGCTCTTAGTCTAGAAAGTCTTTTTTTAAATGACTTGATTTTCATTTTGAAATAATGTTGAATGACCAGAAGACATGGCCACACAAAGTATTATTCTTCCTGACCCACCAGTGGTTAACAGTTCACAACAGCCCCCTCCCCTTCCTTCACCTACACATATAATTACATGTTTTTTCAGAAGGACTTGAGAGTGCATTATCCCATTTACTCCTACATGTTTTAAGTATATGTATGTCTCCTGTGAACAAGAACACTCACTTGTGTAAACATGTGCACTGACTAAAACCAAGAATTCTATAGTGATAGTTCTTTCCCAATCTATATCACATACGATTCGGCAGCTGCCTCAGTAACACCCTTTAATGGTAAAAATCCAGGCCTGAGTCTGGGTTTCCAAGAGTCTAGTTTCCGTTCATCTAGGTGAGTTTCACATCTTTCCACCTTTCATTTCTGACATTTTTAAGAGGATAGCCCATTCACTTCTAGTTCTCCCAAGTTTGGCTATCCTGTGACTGCCCCAGCACTGTGTAAGGGGTATGTGGCATTGAAAGGAGCTCTAGATAAGACTGCCTTATCTCCATGTGTCATGTCTGGAGACATACATGTTTGCTAATGTTGCTGATGAAAGTCGTTGGCGGTGCTATCCACCTTAAAGTAAGATCATGCATCTTAGATGGTGGGTTCTTCAGTTTCCTTTGACTCAGAGTTGAATCACCTCAAAAAGGTCCATGGACTCACGTTCAGTCCACACTAAAATCTAGGGAACTTCTAGAGGATAGGGGTGTGTGCTAAGGGCATACTAAGCTGGGGAACACAGCCTAAATACATAGATGGAATTAAAATACAAGTCAATGCTGACACAGACAGGAATGCCTTGTTTTCATCTGCTGCATTGGCATGTTTTCTAGGGAGATACGTGTCCTCCATATCGGTCAACTAATATCTGAATAAATTGTAGCATTTGAGGGTGTCATATGTTTCTGACCTTCTTGGAAGAACTCACTTTGTCTCCAATGGAAAATAATCTTAGTCTGCGATGGCTCACTGTGATGCCTTCCTGTTTAGAGCTGGAAAGGGAACCCAGCCTTCATATATGCGATGAAATTTCATAAAGACTTTGGGCTTCTGGGGAATGTCTTTGGTAGGCTACTCAGTATCTGAAACTGTCTCAGATGGTTGATGGGCTGACCAATGCTGACCTTTCTGCAGAGGTCACTGGATTTCTAGGGCACCTCAGCTTCTGAACCGATCCTGTTAACATGCGGTTTGTCTATAAGCCTGTAAAGGCATCTTGTTTCAATAACATTTTTAGCTGTAGCTGAGCCTCTGTGGTTTACAAAGGGTAACCAAATGCTGGCAGCTGACGGGTCCTGTAGCTCTTTCCTTTGTGTGTAATGTGGTGTGTTTTTGTTGTTGTTTATTTTGTTTCGTTTGTTTAAAAACAGATTTACTGTCATTCTACAGTCCCAAACACAGCAAGGAGAAACGAGGAAGGAAATACTTTTGCTATAAGCAACACATGGGGCTGGGATGTGCAATAGAGGGAGTGTGGTGCCAGGGATTCCTATTTCCTCAGTTGGAAACCAAGGTGCTTTAGGAAGCTGTTTCAGCTTGATAAAGCTGTATCTCGGCCCCCGGATGAAAATGTGGTGGCTCCATGCTGCCATCTGGTGGTACACTGCCACACTGTCTCCTCACCAGTCCCAAATTTCTGCGGACCAGCCCCCAGTTGGCCTAGGAGGGCCAACATGAAACACCATGAAATTGGATAACCAATTAGGAGGCTCGTCTATAAAAAACACATACATACTGCCGGGCGGTGGTGGCTCATGCCTTTAATCCCAGCACTTGGGAGGCAGAGCCAGGCAGATCTCTGTGAGTTCAAGGCCAGCCTGGGTTACCAAGTGAGTTCCAGGAGAGGTGCAAAGCTACACAGAGAAACCCTGTCTCAAAAAAACAAAAAAAAAGAAAAAAACAAAAACAAAACAAAACAAACAAACAAAAAAACACACTACATACATGCAACACTAAATGGACTCAGTAGTAGGTTGCATCCATCTATCTATCATCTACCTACCTGTCTGTCTATCTATCTATCTATCTATCTATCTATCTACCTTCTGTGTAACAATAATAACTAAAAAGAGGCCATGAATTTGAGAGGTGGGGGCAGGGTGAAATAAGACAGAAAGGATTGGATGGAGGAGGTGGGGATGATGTCAATATACTAATATACTACACATATTAGAAATTAGAAAAATAAAACAACAAGTTTAGGACCTGAGAGATGGCTCAATGGTAAAGGTGCCTGTCTAAGTGTGCCAGCCTGAGGGCCAACCCTGGGACCCACAGGACAGAAGGAGAGCTGGTTATAAATAACAAGGCTTACGTTGCTCTCCAGTCTCCAAATGTGCACTGTGCTGTATACACACCATAAAAAATCTTAAAAATTGGCTAGGCTGTTTGCACAACGTGTGCCATAGGACTTTTGCTCTTTCTTTTGGTGTTCTTTTGTCTTCTGTGAAATATACCTTCTTTCCTTTTGATAACTCGGCGCCCTTTGCATCCTTCCTTCTCCCATCTAGTCCAATAACAAAATTCAAAGTAGGAACAACTCCATTTGGGTCATTCTGGGCAGCCAGGAGCTCTAAGCACTAGAAAACAACAGGGAAGAGCCAGCGGTGACTCCGGTCTGTGATGGTGGGGCCCCAATGGTCCCGGGCCTACCTGCCTGGAGCCTTCGCCGCTTTACTCAGTTACACCTTGCCTTCATATCTGATTGTGAAATTGAATGATTTATTAGCTGTTCTGTGGTCGTTTTTTGCTTTATTGATAATTGTGGAATGGACTTTTCACTATGAAAATATGTCATACTTTAGTAAAAAGCTTACAAAAATGTTTGTGGATATAGGAGAGCCTTAGCCAGTGTCCTTTGAAATCCGCCTACTTTGGGCTGGAGAGATGGTTCAATGGTTGGTTAAGAGCATTTGTTTTTCTTGTAGAGGACCTGGGTTTGGTTTCTACACCCACATGGTCGCTTACAGTGATCTGTAACTCCAGTTCCAGGGGATCTGATACTTTTTTCTAGCCCCTGCAGGTATGCATGTGATATACATACATACATACGTATGTACATATATACATGTAGACAAAAACACTCATACACATAAAATACAAGTATCTAAAAATTTAAAACTATGGCTAAAGCAATCATGTTTCTTAAAATTTTTGACTGTGTGTATGCATGTGTGTGTGTGTGTGTGTGTGTGTGTGTGTGTGTAGGCCAGAGGCTGACACAGGTGTCATTATCTACTGCTTTCTACTTTCTTGATTGAGGCAGGGTCTCTCACTGGAACCTAGAGCTTTCTGATTTGGTTAGGCTAGCTGGTGAGCACACCTCAGGGATCCTCTTATGAACATCTCTCCAGTGCTGAGATTGGAACATTTGTACTATCTGAGTCTAGGTCCTCATGTTTGCACGGCACAGACTTTACAGACTGAGCCATCTCCTTAGGCTGGAAATATCCTTTGTAAGGTTGATGATGAATCAAGAATAGAATGAAGTGAATTAAAAATGGTGACAGTTGCAGAAGGTGATGTTTTTGAATTAGATAGTTTGTGCTAATATTAATTATTGTTATGCTATAATGTGTGACAGATTCATATTAAGGTTCATACATGACCAATACAGTGTATTCAGTAAAGTAGTAATATTCAATACACTGAGTTGAATATTTTTTTTGCTTAATTTGGAGAATTTAGAAGTTTGTCTGATTGACTTTAGAGCAAAGTCATTTTTAAAAGATTAGTCAATAAACACTGTATAATTTGTATTGTTTCTGAGTAAATACTTTTTTCATTTTTAAAAAAATTTAAAAAGAGTTATTTCATGTGTATGAGTGTTTTGCTTGAGAATATGTCTGTGCACTGCCTGCATGCCTGGTGTTGTGGAGGACAGAAGAGGGTGTCAGATCCACTGGTATTGGAGTTATGGATGGCTGTGAGCTGCCATGTGGGTGCTGGAAACTGAACCAGGGTCCTCTACAAGGAAAACAAGTGCTCTAACCACTGAGCCATCTCTCCAGCCTCCGTTTTCTCCAGTCTCCGTGCTCTCTTTTTCCCTCCCTCCCTCCCTCCCTCCCTCTCTCCCTCCCTTCCTCCCTTCCTTCCTTCCCTTTTTGTTTGGGAGGAGGGCAGGGACTCTCTGTTTCTTTGACTGCTCTGGAATTTACTATGTAGACCAGGCTGCCCTCAGATTCTCGGACAGCCCTGACTGCCTCCTGACCTTTGCCACTACAACCAGTTGTGGGTAATGGCCAATCAACCATTCATTCTGCTAACGAAGTACTGATCCTCTGGTTCTTTTTTTCCTACTTCATTTCAAACGTTATTTTTGATGATGTGGGATGAACTCAGGGCCTTGTGTATGCTAAGCACAGGTTCTGCCATCAAGTTACATCTCCAGTGCTACAAATGCTGCTTCTGTAAAGCCCATGGGCATGATGGTGTGGGCACTGTGCTTCCCAGAACTTCTCTATGGTCTGTTTTATTAAAATTATTTAAAATTAAAAATGAACTTCATAGTATGTATAATGTATTTTGATCATATTCACACCTAGGGCTCCTCTCAGATCCACTCCCATGCATTCCCAACTTCAAGTCCTTTATTTTTATTTTTAATTTTGAGACAGATATTACGAATAAAGTCTTTGAACTCATTATGTACATCATGCTGCCCCTGAGATTAAAGGCTTTTTTGTTTGTTTGTTTGTTTTAAATAAAATAGCACACTGAGTCCTATATGTGCTGAGCATGTACTCATGGTGGAGGGGAGGGCCGCCTACTGAAGCATGGTTAGCCTATGTGGTAGGTTTCATACATAGACAAAATATTTAAATTAAAATCTAGATGTTAAACTTGTGGAAAGTGGTACGCATTTTTTGAGTACTTTCTGTGCAGCCCTATCTGCAAACCGAGAGCTGGAGTTGTGGAAGCCTTGCTTCTATCCCATTTGTGAGGGCCCCAGAATGATCCCAAGCTGTCTATAACCTATAGGTTCAGCTGTATCTGGAAGTGCATGGAGACGTCTCCCGCTGGATGTTAACTACCCTGAGAAGCTATTGACTCCATGAGAAGTAGTTTCCAAAGGCCTGGTGCACTGTGGACTTCCTTCAGGGATCTGAGTTAGAGATAGGGGTGAGGGTGGGCACTAGGCGAATGAGTGAGCGCAGTGAAGGCACCACTGTGCATATTGTTCCTCCACCTGGTCTCCACACCTGGATTCATGAAGAAAGGAGGCTGTAGCCCATGCATCATCCTCTTCTCTGCATCAACCTCAGACTCTGCATCTCTGTGAGCACTGACGGTAGTTACAGGTCTGTAGGGGGTCCAGACCTAAGTGGGGCCAAGACTGAAGGGCACTGTTCACGTGTTAAACATGGTGAGAGGAACTGGAGAGGAACAAAGCAAAGGAACCGAGTCCAATAGCTTGACCACCTGCGGCCCCGAGCCATCCTCGACTGTGAGCTCAGCCGGCTTCCTGTAACATGTGCATCCTCGACTGGGAGCTCAGCTGGCTTCCTGTATCACGTGCTTCCATGGTAACATGCAGCTTTGCCAGAGGCCCGAAGCAATACTGCCAGCGATCACAGCTCCAAAGCTGGGCAAATAGCCCCTTTCTCACTGCAAGTAGATTCTTCTTAGGTTTTTGATATAGTTACAGAAGACTAACATGCCTTTCAATTCCCTTCCAAAGAAAACCACTCTGTGATGTGGTTCTGAGCACGAGGTGTGAGTGGAAACAAGTTTGAACAATGAGGGGCATTTTACAGAAAGGACAGTGCTAGGTCAAATGCTCCCTTCAAGCCCGGGCTCTTTGTCTTTCTTGCTCAGACAACCCCTGGGAACCTATTGCTAAGGTTTCTGAGTGACTGAATAAAGAAACACCTGTTTTGTTTAAGACTACAAAAACAGGAATTTCTTCTCCGGGTCCAGATTCTGTTTCCAGGATCACCTTCCAGTTCCAGGGAATCACATCCTCTTCTGGCCTCCTCAGGCACTGCACACATGTGGTACACACACACACACACACACACACACACACACACACACACACACACACAGTCAAAACACGCATACACATAAAAATAATAAAGATGAATTAAAACACAACTCCTTTTATTTGCTACTGGATGTATTATTTTTATATTCTTCTCCCCCCCCCTCCCCCCCCCCCCCCCCCCCCCCCGAGACAGAGTTTCTCTGTCTAGCTGTGGCTGTCCTGGAACTTGCTCTGTAGCCCAGGTTGTCCTGGAACTTGCTCTGTAGATCAGGCTGGTCTCACTGGATATATTCTTAAACAATAAAGGCTCCATGAAATGTAATGTTGGTAGCTAGCCAGACCAGCTCACTTTTAGGAAGTGGGATGCAGCTGTTAAGAGTAGTTAGAGGGGATTGAAGGGTGTCATTCTAACAAGGAGGGCTGTGACCAAGCAGGAAGTTTGTGTTAGAAGCCAAGTATCTGTAAATGGAGTGGGAGGTGGAACTAGATTTACCCTTGAGGGTTCTTTGTTGTGATTGCTTTGCAGTCATCAGTTGGTATAGCCTGAGGAAATATCTACAAACTTCTCCTCCTTCCCTCCCTCCTTCCCTCCCTTCCTCCCTCCCACCCTCCCACCCTCCCTCCCTCCCTCCTCCCCTCCCTCTCTCCCTCCCATTCTTCCCCATTCCCTCCCTAAATGCTAAACATAAAGTTGACAAAGTTTTTATATAAAAGTTCAGGCAGTAAACATGTAAGTCTGGCAGGCTGTTCAGTCTCTATTCCAATGAGTCCACACCACCACTGCTGCCTCAAAGTAGTAAGCAAGCAGGGCTGCATGCCAGCTGAAATGTATTTATGGAAACAGGGCATCAGGCTAGATTTGGCCTGAGATCTATAGTTTGCCAGTCCTTTGCTCTAGATTATAAAGTAGAAAAAAATTCAGATTTTCTTTTAAGTTAGATATCTGTTTCCCCAAATCATATAGATGCTGTTGAGGTACATAGAAAAACTCATTCATTTCTGCAGATTCTTTTTCTTAGGATTTCCTCCATAGATGTTACATGATATCATGTGGACTCTGGGCCAGTTGCCTTTCTGATGCATGATACCCCCATAGCAGGGATCTGATTATGTGCTTTGCCAAACTCTAGCTCCATAATATGTCTTCACTGGGCCTGGGGTGTGTGTGTGTGTGTGTGCGCGTGTGTGTGAATGAATTTGGAAATCACTGGGTTTAAAAAGGTAAGCCAATATCTCTTCCTCATGTAGTAGAACATTATCCAGAAGGCATCCAAACTGGCATTTTGTGGGTCAACATTTCTTTCTTTTTCAGGTCTGATCCATCCCCAAGTCTTATTTGATTTACTTCCTAACATTTTTTTTTTAAATGTTTGCATTTCTTTGTTCCTATCCTCCCAGGTAGCCCTGCAATAGGTCTTGGCTTTCCTCCAAATTCACTCACTCCCACCCAACATATCACCTGCAAGAAATCTGTATGGACAATACAAATCTAACCAGGGCATTGCCCTGCTTAAAGTGAATCTCCCCAGCCAGCATTTGCTAACTGGCATTCACCAGGGTGTTAAATATGTCATGAGAAAATTCAAGGTGTGGCACTGGATAAAGCAATTTAAACAGAGTTCTCCTGGCTTTGGGCTTTTCACATATGAAAGTAGAGTGTTGTCTAGGAGAGGACGAGATACAGCATCTCTCAAGCCACCTGTACAAGTGGCATCCTTTTCCACGGACACCATGATGGATTAGCATCACTATGCACATTCTTTGAGAATCTGCTTTACAGACATCACAGAGTCCATTTGATGAGGATTAATTCACCTTCACATCCTTTGGGGCTGCCCACATTGTGCTTTTTCTTGTATAGATTTTCTGCTTTTCCCTCTTATAAGTCATCCTGGGCAAGCGGGGAAAAATTTAGTTTTAGATGAAACAGACCAGCCTTGGAATTTCAAAAGTTTATTAGATGTATAAGTTTGGGTGAACTTCAGTTGCTTTGAGTCTTTCCCCTCATTAAAGTAGATATTACAACATGATCTCATTGTGTACAGAATCGGCCACAAACAAAATAAAAGCAAACAAGAATTGGTGAGTTCTAGGCTAGCCATGGGTTTATAATGAGACCCTGTCTCAAAACAAATTAAAATAATTAAAAAAGAAAAGTCATTCCAACAAATCAACTTCAAATAATGATTTGATTGATGATACACCTTGCCAATGACTGCTGTCTTTCCTCATGTTTGGACTTCCAGGGGACTTGACAAGGATGCCACAGAGCCAGTTCTCTCTGAATGCAGTCTCCTGAGTACAGTGGAGGGCCTTGGGAAAGTATCTCCTGTAGTTCGCTGGATGCTGGTCTTGCTGTGCCTGTAGGGATGAGATGGTGTTCTCTTTCTGTCTAGATTTAACGAGCCCACCAGGTATATTGGTGATTCTGTTTTTTTTTTTTTTCTCTCGATGTGTTTCTGGGGATGCCCTCTTGTGAGAGGTAGCAGCTTTGCATAGGTCACCGGCTGATGCCATTTCCCTAAATAATGTTACCACTCTGTACTACCTTGTCAACAAAACTTTTTTTAACCCAAAAAATTGCTAACAAAGTAAGTGACAGTTTGTTTTTAATGAGTAGCAGTGTAAAGTTTGAAGTTGGGTTAGTCGGGTGTTTTTACTTAAATTATTTTAAAGATGTTTAGAAAAAAAAAATGTTCCAAATTTTAAGGACAATATGAAGAAAATGTGATGCATTCACATGATGGGTGTGAAATGTTTATTGAGTTTTCATGAATATTTTTCTTTCATTATTATTATTATTATCAACATATATATGTTTTTTGAGACAGGGTTTCTCTGTGTAGCCCTGACTGTCCTGGAACTTGCTCTGTACACCAGCCTGGCCTTGAACTCAGAGATCTTGCTGCCTTTGCCTCCACAGTGCTGGAATTAAAGGCATGTGCCAATACCTCCCAGAAAATAGTGTTTTTTTTTAAGTAGAAAAATGCTTAATAAGATATACTATGGGCAGATCAGGATCTGTACTGATTATTTCACTCAGGACCATTTTAAAATGAGAGCTCTGCTTTTCACTATACTGTTATGCTGTGTTTGCTCAGTAGATGGCACTCTTCTCCCACCTTTAAAAACTTTGTTCGCTTTAGGGTATAAAGAGTTGATAATTCATTGTGACTAAATACTCTTTGGGTCTTAGCTAGTTACTTTACAGAGCTATCATACTTTGCACATAGAATATATTGTATAATTAAACCTATATTTTCACTACAGTAAAGAAGTTTAATTTATTCCTGCGTTCATACAGTTAATTCTTCCGTTCACATCTTGCCAAATGCCCCATCTGCTAAGCTGCTCTCCGGTCTAGTCAGTAATCACCCATTCAGCACCTATCATATGCCAGCCTTCACTGAACTCAAATGATGCAAAGATATGTGAATTGTGGTCTTTGTTATCATTTTCAAAGTAAAAGCCTGAATCTGTTTAGAGAGAAACATAATTATACTATGACACAAATGAGCTTATTACAACATCATTAGAGTATGGGGAGTATTGGGTGTATGGGGAGGCCAGAAAAAGTGGACTGAGCTATCCTGTGGGAGGATTGTGGGAGTTCCTTGGTATTGTTAACTCTACCCAAGCCAAGTCTTGAGAGATAAAGAGGGAATAGTCCAGCAACCATCAGGCTAGAGGCACATCCCAGGGATCCAGAGAAAAGCATGGAGGGTGCAGGGATGCACCTATATGTGCTTCTGCCTCTTCTAGCATCTGGACCACAACTCTGCCTATGGTCCTCCATCCTGCCTGACAGTGAATTCACCTTAGGGCAGTGGAAAAATACCATCCCTGGATGTAATGAACAGCTGTTTTTTCTGTTTCTTTTTCTCTTCTCTTCTCTTCTCTTCTCTTCTCTTCTCTTCTCTTCTCTTCTCTTCTCTTCTCTTCTCTTCTCTTCTCTTCTCCTCTCCTCTCCTCTCCTCTCCTCTCCTCTCCTCTCCTCTCCTCTCCTCTCCTCTCCTCTCCTCTCCTCTCTCCTTCCTTCCTTCCTTCCTTCCTTCCTTCCTTCCTTCCTTCCTTCCTTCCTTCCTTCCATCCTTCCCTCCTTTTCTTCTTTCTTGCTCCTCTTTTGGGGTGGGGGAGTTTTGAGATAGAACTTCTCTGTGTAACCTTGGCTGTCCTAGAACTCGCTTTGTAGACCAGGCTGGACTCAGACTCACAGAGATATGCCTGTCTCTGCCTCCTGAGTGCTGGGATTAGAGGAGTGTGTCACTACGATCCCCTAATTGACAGCTTTTAAAATTTAATTATTTTGAAGCTGTTCAGGTTATTAAAAAAATCTCAAGGTAAGCCGGGCAGTGGTGGCGCACGCCTTTAATCCCAGCACTCGGGAGGCAGAGGCAGGCGGATCTCTGTGAGTTCGAGGCCAGCCTGGGCTACCAAGTGAGTCCCAGGAAAGGCGCAAAGCTACACAGAGAAACCCTGTCTCGAAAAACCAAAAAAAAAAAAAAAAAAAAAAAAAAAATCTCAAGGTGATTTTAAGAAGCTTTTAGATTAGGCTATACTGCTTCTGTTGTTGAGTAATGGCAAATGAGCTTCAGAATGACGTCCACAGGGATCCTCAGATCCCTGGGAGCTTGCTCAGTAGGTGCACTCTGAGCCCCTCTCGCAGTGATTCTGACCTTAGGGATCTAAAGACTAGTAGAATTTTCACAGCTTCCCAGACAGCAGCCTGGCCAGCCTTGAAGACTGTGGTAAGGGTGGAGGCTTTGTCAGTCACCTTAGAGGTGCTTTTCCTGTTTGTTCTTTATCTTTCTAGGCTGAGATGGTACATGGATTCTAGGGCAGAGGAGTCACTGCAGAGGCCTGTGGCTAGGAAGGTGGGGTGGAGACAGGGGTGGCTGAGGACCTTGGCACATTATGGGTGACAGAGTCATGGTAGTGACGGTGAAGACTCAAGCAGGGTACAAGACCTTTGAGATTCCAGAGGCATCTAGAATGGCAACAGGAAGGGACTGCAGAGATGGATGAGTGATAAAGAGAACTTGCTCTTGCAGAAGTCCCTGGTTCAGTTTCCAGCAGTGGATGGTGGTGTGCAACCACCTGGAACTCTAGTTCGGGGTGGGGGTTGGGGGGGGGGGCGGCGGCGGCGGTGGCGGCGGCGGGCGGGGTCTTATGCCCTCTTCTGGCTTCCGAGGGCATTGCATACATGCAGGCAAATACATACATAAAGTACACTTAAGTAAAACCAGTAATAGAATGAAAACATGTGAAGCTCTGACAAAGGAGAACTCTATGGGCCCAACAATTAAAAAGAAATAAGCCCCATCATGACACATATTAAGAACTGGAAAAAGCTATAATGGGTCCTGAGCACTGACTGCTGAAGTGTTTTTCTGTAGTAATTCTTTCTTCAGTTTCCAATAGTGAATCTTCCCACATACTGCTCCCTCCTCATTCCTCATTTTCTGGTGTCCAAAACACACACTGAATATGATAACTGAGAAATTTTGATAGCACATGGAGTAAATAATACATGACCAATAGTCCCTGACTCACATGGTTTGAACGATTTTCCTACTGTGATGCAAAAGCTATAGGTGGTCAGTAGAAACCATGATTTGAATTTGGGTTTCCTTTTGGGTTAGTGATATGTGGTACAATCATTTTTGGAGATCCTGGACAACAGATGCTACCTGCAGCTTGTGGTCATCCATGTGACCATCAGGACTCAAGACAGTCACAGAGACTGTGCAGCTGAACTGTGGTGTTTGTTTGGTTAGGTACAGTTGATGCATTTCTATGTACAATATTTTCAACTGATCCTGTGTCTTATTTCTATCTAAGTAAACACACACATACTGGGGCGATGGGCATTGGTGAAACTTTCCATCAAGCTCTCTAGTATCCATATACACTGGCAAGAGCGGGACCTCAGCAATGACACAAGGAAAGAACTCATTCCCCTGAGCTTGAGGACAAGTGATGGAATGTGCAGGAGACCGAAGAGAAGAACTGGTGGGTGAGGGGGTGCTATAGTTCCAGTGACGCAGCGGATACTATTATTAGGTAGCATACTGAAAAAAGTTCAGAACTGGCAATATTTAAAAGAGCAAAGAATGATGCTGGCAGAATAGAAGGAGGCCACTGAAGTAGAGGAGAGGGACCGAATAGGAGATTAGAGGGAAGTTGCCCGTAGAGCCAGGGTGAAATACTGAAGCTTAGACACCAGGGCAAAGTGAGGCAGCTGGTAGGCAAGCTGCAGGCGGGCCTTTCCCAGGGGGCAGTGTGACAGAGTGCTGGGATTCTGCAAGGGCTGCACTGACAGCTGCACTCAAGCTACGTGTGCATGTGTGTGCGTGTGCGTGTGCGTGTGCGTGTGCGTGTGTGTGTGTGTGTGTGTGCGTGTGTGTGTGCGTGTATGTGTGTGTGTGTGTGTGTGTGTGCGCGTGTATGTGTGTGTGTGTATGTGTGTGTGTGTATGTGTGTGTGTGTATGTGTGTGTGTGTATGTGTGTGTGTGTATGTGTGTGTGTGTATGTGTGTGTGTGTATGTGTGTGTGTGTATGTGTGTGTGTGTGTGTGCGCGCGTGTATGTGTGTGTGTGTGTGTGTGTGTGCGCGTGTATGTGTGTGTGTGTGTGTGTGTGTGTGTGTGTGTGTGTGTGTGCCCATGGACTAGGAAACTGGGTTTAAATTATTCTGTTAATGGAGAGACAAAGAGAATTGGTAGACAGAGGGTGATGTAAAAAGAAGACATAGTGCTTAAAGAAAAACATTGTTTCAGTCACAGATGGAGAAGTAATAATCTAAAATCTTGCTAACTAAGATCTGTTGAATGCTCACTATATGCTGACACAATTTTAAACTGGTTTTCCTGTTACCTTATTTAGCGAACAAACAACTTTATTAGGTAGATACTGCTATCTTCTTATTACAGATGAAGTGGAAAACTCATTTCCCAGCTCACACTCATGAGAGACAGGATCTGTTTGAATCTAGCCCTGTGATTCTGGAGCCTGGGGGCGCAAAGGCAGCCACGCCAAGCATTTCCTTTGTATTTTTCTCCACTTCAGCTTCTTGAATCTTCACATTCCCTTTCCTTTAATGCTGGTATAGTTTGTTTGTAGACTTGATTATTTGCTTTAAAAGTACCATTCTGTCCTCAGGTACTGACTTTCTGTAGTTATCACCATTAAATATTCTTCCTGCTGAAATTACCATTTTGGTTTGCTTATCTGTAAACTACAAGTTAGATTTGATTGGTTTTTTAAAAAAATTATTTTACTACATGTGCTGCTATAATGTGATGATCAGTGATTGTGTTTTTTGTTTTGTTTTGGTGAGTGTGCTAAACAGTGTGAGTAATAGCTTTAGAGATCTAGCCACAGCCCTTGGCTCTGCTGACTCCAGCCCATCCAGAGGAGAGCATGTGGCAGTGGCAGTGTGTGCCAAGGCTGTTCAACTCATGGCAGACAGGAAGCTGAGGGACAGGCATAAGCTTCAAAGGTATGTCCTCAGTGATCTCCTCTCCAGTCACCTCCAACAGTTTCCACCTCTGCCAGAAACAGTGCCACAGCTGAGTGCCAGGTATTACCTGTGTGGGAACAGTTTACATTCTAATCACTATGGAGATAATAGGCAATGGTTTTCCTCCCTTAAATTGTTTATGTTCATTTGAGTATCAAGGAAATGAATTTACTATACTGATTATAAATCAGATGCATACACACTATGAAATACATTTGATGAGAATTTATATTTGATGGTCATGAAGGGAAAGAGAGACTTTATTGTTCAGAAGAGGGTATGTGAGCAGCTCGATGCAGGTGGGGGTCCTAGGCTGCTAACAGATTGCTAGGTGTCTCATTTGGAGATGGATATGGACACATCTTTAAAACAGTGTATGTGCCACCACACCTAGCTACTGTTCTTTATACAACTAACTCTCTTAGAACAATTAGTGTCTTCTAGTCAATGTAGACATTTAGGCATGCCCCGAAGTTCTGGTTAATGAGTTATTTCTCTTTTTATGCATCACTCCAATCACCTCAACTGATACATCCACACAGAAACCTCTCAGTTTTATTGGGGTCAGTTTGTATTTTTCACTGACTGTTAGGTATTGCTCCATGGATGTTGTACTAGTGAACTTCGCAGCTTAATAGTTTCAAAATTACTTCTATGGAAAGCCATCTCTTGTTTGTGACTCATCACTTTCATTAATTACACTATCTCTTTTGCAAATAATATTGTACTAATTTTTTGAGAATTTTATACAATGAATTTTGATCATATTCAATCTCGTCCTCCAATTTCTCCCAGATCCACCCTCTCTACCCTCACTTTCCTATCCACTCAACTTCCAGTTTTCTTCTCTTTAAAAAATGCCTATTGAGTTCAATTTGTGGTGCTCTACTACCCTTTGGGGTGGAGCCGGCTCTGGAGTATGGTTGATCTCCTGGCAGTCACACCATTAAATGAAACTGGCCTTCCTCCCCCCTAAGCTATCAAGTGCTGATAGTTCCTCCGCTTGTGGTAGGATTTCATGCCTACTTTCCTGCTCTGTGCTGGGATTGTGTCTGGATTGAACTCGAGCAGGGCTTGTGAATGAGGTTACAATTCTTGTGAGTTCATATGTGAAACTGACTTATTGTGTTAAGAAAATACCATTTATTCCCTCTTCCTCTCATAGGGTCTACAACTTCTCTAACCATGGGTTCTTGTCCCCATTAATAGCATGGGGCTGGCCTTAGATCCACTCAGGAAGTGATTAGTTACTTCCATAACATTACTGCCACTATTGTACCAATGGTATCTTTTGTCAAGCCAGTCATTATTTTAGCTTCCAGGAGCCACAGCTGGGTGATAGTGATGATTTTTCTCCTTTGGTAGTGTGCACAGCACCTCCCAGCAGTATGAACTGGCCAGTAGGGTTGAAACTTTCAGGTGAGTACCGTGTTGATTTCCCTGGGTTCTGTGGTTTAAGTGTGTGGTGCCTCAGCTATAGAGTTTTACCATCAGGCTTTGGAAGGTAACCAAGAGCATTATTGATAACCTGTAATGTTTGGAGGACCATGGACCCAAAAAGTCAAAAAGAGGTACCCATTCCTGAGACTGGGATTTTGCTAACCTCTGGTATATAGTTTTATGAGTTGAATTAACAAGAGAAAGAGAATACACACAGATACTCTTAAAGCTGAGAAGAAAGTCTTTCTTCTTGGCCAGAGGCTGCATGGGGAACTTGCCCAAATCATGCAACTCTAATCCTTAGAGTTTTTTACTTTTATGTACAAAAACCACATCCTGATTGACACACTTTAGTTAGCAAGACGTTAGCAAGAAGCAGAACTAGAGAAGCCAAAAAGCAAGGGTAGTGTATTTAGAGATTTTCTAGTGTCCTGGAACTATGGACCAAGTCTTGATGGATTAGGTCTTTGTTCCCATTTTTGCAGGTGTTGGGGCCTTAATGGTTTTAAGGTCAGCATGGTATCTCAAACATGGCATCAGTTGTGCTAAGGTGTGGGGGTCTGTTACACTACTAGGAGCATTATTGCTTTGTTATTGGGTTAACTCAGTTTGAACATCTTTTACACATAAGAAAAGACATGGAATTTTGCTGGAGTTTCCCATGTTCTGGTTTCGTAGGTCAGACAATCTCAAGTATGCCCTTTGCCCGAAATTATGATAGCATACTGTTGATAAGATTTCACAACATGTTTTCTCCAAAGGCCAAGAGATTACAAAGGTAAATATTTGTTAATTTTTTTTATTTTTTGTTTACAGGTCTTCAGGTCAGAGCAGAAAGCCGATATCTGACCATCCAAATATCGTATGTGTCAAGATATCCACTTGGATCATTTCCAATGAAACTTTTGTCTAAACCAAGCAAGACATTGGTGCTCAGAACTGTCTTGTACGCTTAGATTTGTAATGAGCACAATTTGGAAGAGCTATCTTTTACATAATAAAATTCTGTTTCAATTATAATGAAGAATGTTGAGCAATCCCAAATCACCATTTTTACAGAAGTAAATATAATATTTGTTAATTTTTATATTGAACATATTCTTCACAAAATTGAAAAAAACTACTGGGAAAAAAAAACCTGCTAAAAACACTAAAACAGCCCAAGTCAACAAAATTACATGCATACACAACTTTTCAGTAAAGTAGGTATGATGAATAGTAACACCTGTAATAACTTAATAAGAGGGTTTTCACCTATCTTATCATCACCAGGCTATCATCCTGGTTACCCCTTAGCCTCTAGTCCTTGTGATCTTCATCACCTGAATTCAGATAAGACAGAACTGTGGGAGGCCAGCTCCCACCTTTTTAAAGGGTTCCTGTGAGGAGGAGAGAGGAATAAGAAACTTTTGGATAGAAAGATAGCAGAGAGGAGACAGAAACACAGGATAGCTTCGGGAAGACCTGGGTCAAAATCCACTGGCCCCTTCTGTCTCTTCAAAAGTGCTTTTTTATGGATTGCCCAGAGTCTGGGGAATATGCTACATCAGGTGTGGGGCATCTCAGGGGAAAAAAAAATCTACGTACACTATGCTCTTATGTCTGTTAACTTTATTCTTCTAAGACAAAATTCTATCTTTACAGCTACAGTTCCATCAGGCATTCAGGGCAGGAATAAATCTAGATACACTAAGCTCTTTGTCCATCTACTTTATTTCTCTGGGATGAAATCCTGTCTACATAGCTTCAGTTCTGTCCTGACACTCAGTTCTCTTTTGTCCCCTCTTTTACTGCCATCTCATAGTCCTGCTAATGACTATGCTCTTATGTTTCCAGCCTCATCTTTGTCCTCTGTTTCTTCGCCCTCCATCTCTACTTGCTCTCTGCTCCTGGCTCTGATGAACCATACAAGAGTTCTGCCTTACCGTCTACAAAACCTCTCTGTGTTCTTTTCTTCTACCTGGTCATGCCGTTCTGTCCACTTCTACAGAAAACACCTGTTCCTTCCTCCCCTACCTTCTACCTTGATATGTAAAAACCTGTTCACAGTCAATTGCTCTGGAGAGCCCCTAGGCCTCAAGGCAAGGGGATGGTTGGAGTTTCATTAGCACAAGAAACAAAGCTAAGATCCCCAGCCAGCCTGTTTCCTAGGCTCATTAGGGAGGAGGAGTGTAGTTACCTAGAAGGTCAGCAGGCCTGGGAAGCTGAACTGTTTGCTAAATGGTCTGGGAATATTTGGGCACACAAGAATTTTATAGCAGAAGACAGATGGAATATTAAAAGCTGGATAAAACCAAATATTCATAATAAATGTCTTGCCTTTTGACAGACCCTTGGCCGGTCAAAGTATAGCTTTAATACACAGCTGAATCTCTATATTCTTGTGGCTTGCCACACTTTTTATAACAGTGCCAATGGGCAGGGCAAAAGACCACCCCCTTGCTAGATCAAAGCATACCATACAGTCAACTGCAGATCCTTCCAAACACCTGTGCCTGTGGTCCAATCATCCCTTTATGCAGCCCTGCTGGGTGAAGCAAGCTCAGACCTCACTAGGAAACCTCTGTGGGTCTCCACAGAGAATGTAGTGTGGCAGGCAGGTGAGTGCATTACAGAACTATATGGAGCTCTCCAGGGTGAGAATGGATAAAGTGTTATAATTCTGCCCTCACTCCAGCTGCATGACCACACATGCACAGTTCAGAAGTTAAGTAAAGGGTCGTGCATCTCACATCATAAATGTGCACTGGTGACTACATGCATGCAGTGTGGTTATGCAATCAGCGCATGCATGGTGTAGCTCCATAAGCCCACCTGCACATGTTCACCAGGAACCTTTAAAAAGCTGGACACAGACACGACCCTCTCTCTGTTCTGTTCTCTCTCCCCCACCTTTCTCTCTGCTCTTTGCAGGCGCATCTCCCCAGGCCTGGTACTTCTGCCCCCACCCATCCTCCTCTTAATAAAGCTCTGATACTGATACTGGGGTAGTGGTGGCTGTGACCTTTCTGTGTGGTAACCAGTGTCATTCTTTTTTTTTTTCTTTCCCATTTTTCTTTATTAAGCAATTTTCTATTCACTTCACATACCACCCACAGATCCCTCCTCCCTCCTCCCATCCCTCAGCCTCTTTCCCAAGCTTCTACATCCCCCAAATCAAGGTCTCCCATGGGGAGTCAGCAGAGCCCAGCACACTGAGCCTAAGCAGGTCCAAGCTCCTTCCCACTGCACCAAGGCTGTGCAAGGCACCACACCACAGGCACCAGATTCTCAGAGGCCTGCCCGTGCACCAGGGACAGGTCCCAATCCTCCTGCCTGGGTGCACCCCAAACAGTTTGAGCCAAACAAGCGTCTTCTGTATCCAGAGGGCCTAGTCTAGTCCCATGGGGGCTCTACAGCCAGCAGTCCACAGTTCATGGGCTTCCACTAGTGTGGGTGATCATCTCTGCACGTCCTCCTGGCATGATCTCAATGTCCCTCGCCGCCAGAATCCCTCCTCTCTCTCATCAATTGGATTCCCGGAGCTTAGCTGCGATCATTCTTACACAATGGCAAAAGGGACAATTGTGGAGCTGGGACTCATGACATCATGAGACATTTTAGGCATCATTTTAAAAGCTTCATACTTCATAAAAAAGCTAGGTGGGAAGCCCTAAGGGATTGCTTGATACATACAATGAAAAGATAGCACAATTGGATAATCCGAAGTCTGAGGTCAGCTGTATATTAATTTGTGTTGCAGGCCAGATTTAGGTCCCAGAGTCTACTGTGGTCTGACTAGATCTTGTCCCCTCTAAAACTCATGTTAAGATTTAATCTCAACTATGAGATATTAAGAAATGAGATTAAGTGAGACAAGGGATTAGAACTCTGCCTCCAAGAATGGATTAACCCATTAATGCAATCAATGGATTAATCAGTTACTGGGTTATCTAAAGAATGAGTCTGCTAAAATAACAAAACAAACAAGCAACACCAATAGAAAAAGAGTGTGAAGATCTCATGCTGAGATCTTCAGTAGTCAGTGTTCTAACTTTTCTGCTTGTTGGGACATTCTTTAGTCTGTGAGGTAGTAACATCTCTCAGTAACATCTTTTTCCTCCAGCTCTAGCCTATAAAGGAAAGACACTACTGAAACTTTTATTGATCTTTCTTGCAAGTACATCTGTTACTACCTCATGAAGCCAGATTTCCTTTGGGCCTTCCTAAGGAGAATTATCAGTCAGGGGCTCTCATCCACTCTACTAAGCCTTCTTCTTTGCTCCCTTTGATTTCTTCCTCTTCAGTCATGAGAATTTTCAGCATCTCTTCTTTGGTTAAGGAGACCAGCTTCACTGGATGGTGGAACTTAGAACTACCTTTTTGGGCCCTTGAAAGTACCAAGCCTTGTGAGCACTATAGGAGAGTTTACATACATTTCTGAATTTTCCCTTTCTTAACCCCTTATTTTGGTCTCTTCACTAAGCATCTTCAGAATTCACTTCTAGGGATCCTTTCCTAGTTCTGGCCATGTGTTAGACTAAATATTATGGTCATTTTGCTGTATAACATGTTTGTTCATTTCTAGAATCTGATAAATTGCCTCACAGGACTCTGCTGAGAGTTGATACTACTTCTCAGTGTGGTGACTTGGAGAGGAAGTCATCTTAAAGCAGATCACATCGACTCATAAAAGCTGGAATTTGAGACTTTGCCCAGTCTTCCAGTATGGGGAGAAGCCCTTATCCAATGCAGGTGGTCTTTTTCTTTCTTCAAAGGGGAATTTGCTGGAGAATCTGGGGATTAAAGTTTCTCAACGGTATCTACCTTGGCATTCCAGGCTAGGTTTCAAAATTCCATTGCTTCCCTGCCACGGCCAAGGCTTTGTTGTAAGAGATTGTCTCCTCTGAAGTTTTGCAACCTTTTCAGGTAAGTTCTGTGCCTTACTGAGCTGTTCTCACCCCATAGCACAGATAACAAGAGGCGTTTACACACTGCCATGGGATTTCTGGCTTTCACAGTGTCTCTCACACAAAGATGAGCCAAGTGGGGCTAGCTGTTCTCTCCCTAAAATCCAGCTGAGCTACACAGCCCTTGGAAATCTCTGCTTTTCTCTTTGTGTCACATGTGAAGAGACTGTGCCCATCGGTATAGTCGCACTGCTTTTCCACAGGGACCCCGAGCAATTGCACTGCTACAACACATCTAGATTTTTCACCAGTGGAGGCTTCATTGCTAACAGATGATTCAACTTCAGACTTCCTTCTCTAGTGCCTGCTTATTTGGCCTAGTCTTGACATCAGCTACCTTAGATCAGAATCCCTAGCAGAAGAGGCTCAGATGAGATATGAATGCGTGAGGTCTACTGATGCTGGATTTGCCTGATTTTGTGAGTTTTACTTGGTGCGTTTGAAAGTTCCCATCCACACGAGAAGTTCTGGCCACAAACACAGTTGAACACTGATAGCTGATTTTAAACTACAGACAGAAAGCTATTGTTCAGAGCCTAAAGATTCACCTGCATCATTCTGATGAATATCTAGTATCATGAGATCTTCAGGGTCATATAGGGTAGTAATAGTGCCATCTGGACACAGCTTGACTATAGTGTAGAGTCCTTTCTGATATTGAACCACTCAGTCTGGCAGCTTTAATCCTATTAGTGATGAGGATATCACCCAGTGTATATGTTTGTTCCTAAAAAGCCATAGGCCAGTGAGTAAAGCCTTAAGGAAGAAGAAAAGCAGAGCAAGAATGTGAGAAAGTGAATTACTGCTCCACGGAATTTTCCCCTTTTCATCCAGACTCAGACCCTGGTAACTATGGCAGGTTTGATTGGCTTCAGCTAGGTAAGCAGGCATCCTGGGAGACAATCTCAGGAAGGAGCTATTAGCAATGACTAGCAGCAGCTCTGAGTGGCATCAGTGGGGGAGATTTGGGTAGGGCAGCAAAGAACCTATAGCACCCTCATTTCAATCGAAAGACACAGGAAAAGCCTGTCATCCACAGTCAATATTAATAATGGAGACAATAGCCAATATTTTTGGTTTATTTTTGTAATATTTTTCACAAGTGATTTCTAAAAATTATGTTTATTCTATTTGTGTACACAGGTGTGAGCACATGCACCCACCATAGGTGCACTTGAGTTGAAGGTCAAGGGACAGCTTGTGGAGTATGTCCTCTCCTTCAGACATGAGGATTCCCATGACTGAACTAAGTCATCTGATTTGTTTACAAGTGCCTTTGCCCACTGAGCCATTTACTGGCCCATGAATGATCTTTTTAAATCTTTACTTACACACTTAGGATTGTACACAATTTGTTATTCTACTTCTTAGAGTTCTTATTGTCACAGTGCTTCCTATTCATTATAAGATTTTTAGAAATATGATTTTTAAATCACAACACAAACATTTAAACATGTTTTTCTCACAATGAAACATTAATTTCATATGACACGTAAAAATTAAGGTTGTAGATAGAGCTTGTCTGGTCCTAAGAGGTTGCTAAGGTAACTTGTCAGGCACGAACAGAAAGCATGTATGCTGTTGCCCGTACACTAGAGGAGACAGAAGATGGATCTGCTAAAGACCTTACATTTATGGGTAATGGATTCATAATGGTAATAAAGGGAGAATATATTATACTAGCACCTCCAAATTCACATGTCTCCCTTAGAATACAGTAACACACAATATGCACATCAAATCAGAGTGAAGGAACACACAAACGGGGATGCTGCTAGAGCCAAGGTTGCCCTGTGGTACTTTGTGGTGATTTGAGGGGAGCTAACATGGGGGAGGGGGCAGAAAGAGTGTGAGGAAGAAAGACTAACCCATTATGTTTTCTTCAGACAGTGTAGATTGAGTTCAGCAGGAAGGGTGACATTCACACTAACCCTTGCTGTCCTTGTTACAGAGGCCACGCAGACTGTAGGTGACAGGCTAAGAAACAAGGTTGTGCAATGACCATGAGTAGCTCCCTAAGCTCTCAACCGCCCTCCTCCTTTTTGACTGTGACCCTCTCAAACCTCCCCTGCAGCAGGCTCTGCCTTTCTCGCAGCTTCCAAGAAGCCCTGCTACACCGAGTCAACCCACACAACTAGCCCTGGAGGCACAGGGGTGAACTCTACTGTGATCTCTACTCAAAAGCTCAAAAGGCAGCCTTTCAAGTAAAGACCAAGTTAAGTTTCATTTTGCTCTAGATTTAAAAATAAACGCAGAAGCTTCAACTTCTAATAAAGATAATACTGTCTAAGAAAGCTGGGGCTAGACAGAAAATGGGACTTATAATTAATGATTTCATAGATGCCCATAGATGTATCATAACAAAACTCTGAGGAAAACAATTTAATTCCTAGAAAAATGTGCAAATTCAAAATTTATGCAAAAGGGAGTAGAGTACCTGAATCCACTAGTGAGAGTTAGGTGTATGAAGTAATGACCAACAGTCTCCTCCTCCCCAGTGAGAGTTGGGTGTATGAAGTAAAGACCAACAGTCTCCTCCTCCCCAGTGAGAGTTGGGTGTATGAAGTAAAGACCAACAGTCTCCTCATCCCCAGTGAGAGTTGGGTGTATGAAGTAAAGACCAACAGTCTCCTCATCCCCAGAACTTACAACCCACAGTTTCATTAGCTCAATCAGCAGTTTACAAGTAATTCTTATTTTGTGAGTTATGAGTTATGTGAAACACTGAAAAATCATACCTATGACCTTAATAATACTTGAAAGATATGGAAAAAGCATTCTCTTTGCTTTATAAAGACAGAAAACTCTATACTTATGAAGACACTGTCTATACATTTGTATTCTAATTAAGGACAAGCTGTGGGAGTCTGTAGGAGTCCTGCTCCAACCTGCTCCCACCTTTTGAAGGGTTCTTAGGTAGAGGAGAGAGGAATTAAGAAATGACAGAAAGATGAGAAGAAAGACAGAAACACATGATAGCTTCAGGAAGGCCTGGGTCAACATCCAACAGCCACTTCGTTTATTCAAAAGGGCTTTTTATAACAATGTCAAGGGGTGGGGAAAAGACCTCTCCCTTGCTAGATCAAAGCATACTGCACAGCCAAGTGCAGACCCTTCCAAACACCTGGCAACCACGTCCATGGCCAAATCCTCTCCTAGGCAGCCCTGCTGGGTAAAGCAAGCTCAGATTCTCTGACCCTGAGTGCATTCTCATTAACAACAAGCTGGGAATGCTATTGATCATCACTATGGAAGGACAGAAGGACAGAAGGACAGAAGAATGGAAGGATGGAAGGACAGATCCAGTACAGAAAGGAAAGAGAAATGAAAGCATGGGTGAAGCCTTACCTGGAGAAGCTGCATGCCAACCAGGCAAACAAATGATCAGTGGTGAGATGCCAGCCAGCTTCCCAGGTATGAAAATCAGCCTGAAAATGCAAAAGCTTTTAATTATTACTTTAAAAACTCATTACAAATACGGTTATACTCAGTAACAAAGGTTACTTATCACATTATCTAAGAATTAAGCAAAATGTGCAAGATATCCATAGAGAACAACTTTTTTGTGTTTTCTTTCACTCTTTTTTCTTTTTATTAATTATTTTTAAAATTTATTTTACATCCCAACTGCAGTTTTTCCTCTCTCTTTTCCTCCCATTCTCTGCCCCACCTCTCCTCTGCCCCCCTTAAAGCCATTAAAACATATTAAAAGGGATGAGTGTGTGGAAGTGTAATGAACTTGCTCAAATGTTAAAACCACTTGCTCTTCTTCCACAGACCCAGAATTCAGTTCCCAGCACCCACATTGGGTGGTTCCAGGTATCTGATGATGCCTCTGGCTTCTGCAGCCATCTATGTATTTGTGACGTACACTTACCAATAGATACGCACTTATACATGAATAAAAAGTAAATAAACATACACATAAGCATAAATACAAAGAAAATCTTAAAAAAGATGTTAAAAGGCCAGGGATAGTGGTGAATAGCTGTAATTCTAGCTCTCAGTAGTTCAAAGACAGGTTGGGCTGCATTGATAGATCTGTCTGAAAAAACCGTAGTCTGGGAATGTAGCTTAGTGGCGAGGTGCTTTCCTGACAAGTACAAATCCTGGTTTGATCCACAAAACTGTGCAAGGTCTGTATTTGGGAAGGAGAGTGTGACGAGTCTTTCTTCAGATAATTCGGCGTGTTTTTCCTCAATGCTGTCATCTAGGACAGAAGGCAACAGGGAGGAGGAAGGAGAGAAAGCCAGATGTGGTGGTGTAATGGCAGAGGGATTGTGAGTTTGAGGGTAGCTGTAATTCATACTGAAAAATTAAAAAGACATTTTAAATTATCCAAATGAACACAGAGGAATTCTGTACTTTTGGATGGGGGTGGAACAGAGCAGTTAAAGACTACAGAGGTACAAAATCTTGGAAAAAATGTATAAATTCCTGAAATAAAAAATACAGCTAGATTGTAAAACAAACATATCTAAAGTTTTGTGGACACCTTTGAAAGAACGTCCAATCCTTTTCTACCAGCCATGAGGAAAACCACAAAAGCTCTGGCGTGAATAACAGTTAGGGCTGGTACAGGCAGATAAGAACTGTGGAGAATGGGGAGCTCAGAGACAGCCTCAGCTCCCTGTGACACCCCAAACATGACAGAGAAATGATGGCGAGCAAAGAGAACACGAGAACCAGGCTGTACTGGATACCACCTGTGAAGGCTGGCTGCATGGGGAGAAAAAAAGCCCAAATCGGAACCCCAGAGAGTTGAGTGGCATGGAAAACAGCCCTGTCAGCTGTGTGGGAGGAGCTTCCTCCTGAAGGCCGTAGAAGGCCGGCAGTGGCTGAGATGACAGGATGGGATTAGCTGTTTGTTGTATCTAGTGTGAACAAGCCATCTGTGTCTTCCATGGACAGAGGACTGTAAGCCCCTCCCTCAAACTGTGGCAAAGTATAGGAACTGGTAATTGACAGGCGAGGACTTGCCGGAAGCTTGTATGCGCCGCAGAAAGGCTAAAGCACCAGAGACACGCTCATCTTTTTTAACAATGGTTTGTCCTGAGCTGTTGTTCTGATCAATGTTAGGGGTCAGAACAATGCCAAGCAAGGTTCCCATCCCTGACCACAGCCCAGGCCCAGCCTCAAAGAGGCCCAGAACCCAGCAGAGTTGATCCTTATCCATTATGGATTATTTATTTATGAATTCATCTACTTGCTAAAATTTACTTGCAACCCCCAAATCCTGTGGCACATTTGTGGTTATCTGTGGACATCTAAAATAAAAATAAAATATTTGAGTCATCCAATAAGTACACTGCTGGCTGAAGTTGAACACTGGAACATTTTGCTTTCTTACTTGTGCTCCCACGCTGGGAACAAGTATCTTTTTCTTGGTCCGTTTAGTGCCACATTTTTTGCATGTTTGTGTATTTCTTGTTTGCTTTTTGGTGATTTTGAGGTTTAAAATTGCCTCTAAGTATAGTACTTAAGTGTTGCTTCATGTTGCTCAGTGCAGGGAGGCTGTGCTATGCCTTGGCCCTGTAGTTCTGAGCTCTAGAGCCTTTAGCTGGAGCTCTTTAGAGAGAAACACACACAAAGCACCTCTGTGTGCTAATAGGTTGACAGGAACATGACCTGGGGGCTGCGGGAATTGTATTTTGTGTTTTCCCTAGGGGCAATGTTTCAGTTTTCACCAATTCAGTGTCCAAACAGCTTCACAGAATACAACGACCACAGATAAGGAGAGCTTGGGCACAAGTGGAGTCTGGGCTGCTCTTTCAAGCAGTGAATGACAACCAGTAGGGCAATGGCTTTGCTTAGGAGGACACACTGGAAGCATCCCCACGGTTGTCACTCCTGTGTCCTGCAGAGAAGGAGGACACGGGAGTGACAACCTTCTGTGGACAGCAGAATCAAGATTCCAGTGTAGTCTGTAATCCAAGAATCTTGCCCTGCTCCCAGTTTCGTCTTTGAGATTTGTACTTCCCAGCACATGGGGGAGTGGACCGGGAGAGGACTGTGAGTTTGAGGCCAGTCTGGGCCACACACTGAGACTCTTATCTTCTTAGAAAACCTGGGGCTCATGATGTAGCTCACCAGCAGAATTTTGCCTAGCATGTGCCAAGCTCTGAGTTCCAGACCTTCACAGAGATGCAGATAGAAACTACTGTGATATTTTGTTTTTACCACAATGGCTACTGTTAAGAAACCAAATGGCAACAGTGCTGTTGAGGATGTGGAAAAGGGGAACCCTCACGCACTGTTCATGGGAGTGCAAGCTGCTGCAGTCACTATGGAAACTGGTGTGGAAATTCTGCAAAAACTAGAAATAGAACTACCATATGACCCAGCTGTCACACTCCTGGGTATATACTTCTATACTCTTTCATATCCTTCTACAGAGACACACAGTCGTCCATGTTTATTGCTGCTTTTTCACACTAGCTAGGAGGTGCAAACAGTCTGGATGTCTATCTACTGATGGCTGGATATGAAAAATGTAGTGCCTATATACAATGAAATTATGAAACTTGCAGGTAAATGGATGGAGCTGGTGAGTGGATGGAACTGGAAGATATGCTGAGTGATGTAGTCCAGACCCCAAAGAGAGATGTGGCATGTTCTCACTCACATGTGGATCCTAGCATCATATCTTTAGATTTGTGTGTTTAACTTGGAGTACCTGTAGAAGCCAGTAAACTAGGAAGGGACCATTGGTATTTAGAAGGAAGAAAGATCTTAGGGAGGGGGATGGTAGAAACAGATAATAAGAGAGGAAGAGGAGGAAGAGGGAATGTTGGGGAGGAAGCTTTAAATAAGTAGAGGGATGGGAAGGTAGGGAAGAGGATGGGGGAGAAATAACGAACATTAAGGTTGTTGAAAGGGCCATACAAAAAAACTACTATTTTATAA
This sequence comes from Peromyscus maniculatus bairdii, assembly GCF_049852395.1. Taxonomy (NCBI): domain Eukaryota; kingdom Metazoa; phylum Chordata; class Mammalia; order Rodentia; family Cricetidae; genus Peromyscus; species Peromyscus maniculatus. The sequence continues at coordinate 37,333,358 of NC_134853.1, read as the reverse complement.
GTTTCATTATATATAAATGTATGTGTATTATGTATATCCCAAAACAGAAGTCATAAACTGTCAAATAAATATCCCAGTGCAGGTGTGGGATGTCTCAGCTTGAGTTGCTGGTCAGAGCTGTTCAAGTGGCCTCCCTGAACAATACAGGATGATACAGGCTGCTGCCATTGCTTTTGGCTGCCCAACAGAACACCATGGTAAAACCCTATCACTAAACACACCACACACTTTGGTCACTGTGGTGGTAATCTAATTGTACTGAATTATTATTTTGATTGTATGCTAATAAATAAAGTTGTCTGGGAGTCAGAGCTATTAGAGCCATAGCAAGAGTGTGGCGGTGGTGGCACACGCCTTTAATCCCATAAGATCTCTGTGTGTTCAGGGATACAGTCAGCATTGGAGACATATGCCTTTAAGACCTAGGGGGCTGTACATTCAGACAGTGACGAGGCAGTCATGTGTTTGGGTTTACAACCAATGAGAAGGCAGAACAACATACTATAAAAAAACGAACCGACAGGAAGTAGGTCTCTTTTCGCGAAGCTGGGACAGCGGGAGGAAGGGTGAGATTTTAGCTCTGAGCTCTGACTTCTCGGCTCTCTCTTTTACATTGTTTCTGTGTTTCTTATTTAATAAGACGGTTGGTTATATCTACATCTGGCGCCCAACGTGACAAGAATCCATTAAAAACTGCTTGGCTTGGCGGCAGGTCCGCTTTCCCGCAAGGGCGGCAGGTGGCCCGCGGCGGCGGCACGCGGCGGCCGGCGGCGATCAGCTTCTTAGTCCGAGCAGCGGCTTCTTAGCCTGGGTCTAGTTCTGCTTGACCTCAGGCTGGACTATCGGTGAGCTGCTTGCTTAAATCCTGCTTGCTTAAAGCCGGTGCTACAAACAACTCAGACCTGCCCTGCCGAACAGGGCCCTGCCTGTAAAGCCAACGCACGTGGTCGGAGCTTAAGGAAGTCAGACCCAAGCCTTGACTCGGCACAAGAGGGAACACGTGGCTGCATTTAAACTTTAGCCAGCTACGCTTTCTTGTTCTCTCTCTCTCTCTCTCTCTCTCTCTCTCTCTCTCTCTCTCTCTCTCTCTCTTTGGATTTACACCTGGGACACTAGGTGGCTGCTTTGAAAATCCCCTCGAATTTCTACTGTTCTATGCAGATTTGGTAAGTCATAATATATCAGATATTTTAAAGGAAACTATCTAAAAGAGAATTTTTTTTCCACATTAAAAAACAAATGGGTTTTATGTGTACATTGGAAGAAAATTGGTTTTTGTTCGAAATTTTAGGCAGTCTGGCAATGGAACAACTATATAATATTAGTATTGGTGGAATTATGCACCTTATCACTATAATAATCCACATTTTAATATTTAAAAAGATAGTCAATTTAAGTGCCAGGATAACAGCTTTAGAAGAACTTGTTAAACCTGTAAAAATTCAGACAGAAGAAATTAACAGTGAAGTTATTTCAAGTCGGGATCATAAGGTTGCAGAAAGAAAGCCTGTTTTCACACAGTCACCCTTAATTTATCCTGTAACCGTACAGCAGATGCCTGATCAAATGGCTACACAAAATACTTGGGCTCCAATTGAAATGTTGGATTTAAAAAGGTTTAAGGAGGCAATAGTATCTTATGGCATGCATTCCCCATATGTAAAGCAAATGTTAAACACTTGGTCAACATATAATAGGATAGTACCACAGGACTGGCGGGACCTTGCACAAGGTGTTCTGGAACCCAGCCAGAGACTTCAATTTCTGACTTGGTTTAAGGAGGAGGCTAAAAACATAGAAAAACAATGGAGGGATAAAGGAATACAAGTTTGCCAGGATCAGCTTATGGGCGAAGGCCAATATGCTTCAGCACAAACACAATGTTTATATGATGTCCAAACCCTAATTTTATGTCGAACGGCAGCCTTGAATGCATGGGACAGAGTTGAGGAACCAGGAAAAAAATCTGAGTCATTTACAAAGGTGATGCAAGGCCCAAAAGAGTCTTTTTTTTTTTTTTTTTTTTTTTTTTTTTTTTTTTTTTGGTTTTTCGAGACAGGGTTTCTCTGCGTAGTTTTGCGCCTTTCCTGGAGCTCACTTGGTAGCCCAGGCTGGCCTCGAACTCACAGCGATCCGCCTGGCTCTGCCTCCCGAGTGCTGGGATTAAAGGCGTGCGCCACCACCGCCCGGCTCCAAAAGAGTCTTTTACAGATTTTTTACAAAGACTGGCTTCAGCAGTAAAGAGAATGGTCTCGGATTCAGAAGCTAGTAAGGCAATAATTGAATCTTTGGCCTTTGAGAATGCAAATGCAGCATGCAAAAGAATAATCAGGCCATTAAGGGCAAGATCTGCACCTATGGAAGATTGGATTAGAGAAACAATTAATGTTGAAGCTGATAAGCATGATGATACATGGGTAGGAGAAGTAATTTCAAAAGGTTTGAGGAGTGTTAGATGTTTTGGATGTGGAAAGCAAGGACATTTGAAAAGGGACTGTAGACAGGTCATTCCCAGAAACAATGTTTCTTCAAGGAACAATGGCAACAGAATGCCCCTTCCTTCTGGAGTATGCAGAAGGTGTGGTAAGGGAAAACACTGGACCAACGAATGTAGATCAACAAAGGACAGACAGGGTAATCCTTTGCCTCAGTCTTCGGGAAACTCCCAGAGGGGCCTCAGGCAGGCCCCCAGTGCAAATCCAGTTCAAACCTTTCCTGCAGCCATAGAGGAAATGCCTGCTCTGGAGAGCGATTAAATAACCAAATGCCTATTGGAATAAATCATGCTGGTCAGGATGATGAAACAGAGAGAATAGAAAATTCAGGAGAAAACATAAAGAAAATTTTTTGGCAAACTTCTATTAATGAACAAAGACCAAAATTAACAATAAAAATAAATGGTGTTTTGTTGTCTGGTCTGGTAGACACAGGTGCGGACGTTACCATAATTGCACCAGAATTTTGGCATCCAACTTGGCCTCTTCAGGAGGTAAATGTTCAACTGTTAGGAATTGGGACATTATCTCAGGTGAAACAGAGTGCAAGATGGCTCGAATGTATAGGTCCAGAAGGACAGAGAGGAAAATTAAAACCATATGTGGCTAACATAGCTATGAACCTGTGGGGTCGAGACTTGTTGCAACAATGGAATACTCAGATTAACATCCCTCCAATCTCAGAAACAAATCATAAACTAGCACATGTTACTGAGAGAAATATTAGAAGATATTGTTCTAATGAGTGGTCACTAGCCATCCATATTATACAAGAACAGGGCACAATAACTGATGATCTTCCAAAGACACCAACAACTCTACCTTTAAAATGGTTAACAGACAAGCCTGTGTGGGTCCAGCAATGGCCTTTAACAACAGAGAAACTCCAGGCTTTAGAAGAGCTGGTAGAAGAACAGTTAAATGCTCAGCATATTGAAGAATCAACCAGCCCTTGGAATTCTCCTGTATTTGTTATTAAAAAGAAATCTGGTAAATGGAGAATGGTAACAGACCTTAGGGCAATTAACAAAGTAATTCAGCCAATGGGTTCTCTACGATCTGGGATGCCTTTGCCTACTCTGTTACCAAAAGGATGGCCTCTCATAGTTATTGATTTAAAAGACTGTTTCTTTTCAATACCCTTACAAGAAAAAGACAGAGAAAGATTTGCTTTTACAGTGCCTACTTATAATAATTCTCAACCGGTTAAAAGATTTCAATGGAGGGTCCTCCCACAGGAAATGTTGAATAGCCCAACTCTGTGCCAATATTTTGTACAGCAACCATTGGAAGTGATACGTAAAAAATTTCCTAAATCTATAATTTATCATTATATGGATGATATTTTACTAGCTGACTCAAATGCAGATACTTTAGAAATAATATTTGAAGAAGTAAAGAAAATTTTGTCTTGCTGGGGATTACAAATTGCTCCTGAAAAGATACAAAGAGGAGATTCTATTAATTATTTAGGATATAAAATAGAGCTACAAAAAATTAGACCCCAAAAGGTGCAAATTCGGAGAGATAGACTGCAGACTCTTAATGACTTTCAAAGATTATTTGGAGATATTTCTCATCTACGAACTATTGTTGGGGTAAAAAATGATGAACTGACTAATTTGTTCAAAACCTTAGAAGGTGACAAGGACTTAAATAGTCCAAGAGAATTATCACCTGAAGCTGAGAAAGAATTAGCCTTGGTAGAAAAGAAAGTGCATGAAGGACACGTGAATCGTATTGATCCAAAGCTGGATTGCATTTTGGTTATTTTACCTTCTAGGCGTTCTCCTACTGGAATATTAATGCAGAGGGAAGATATTATATTGGAATGGATATTTTTACCAAATAAACCAAATAAAAAATTAAAAACTTATGTGGAAAAAACTCTGACTTGATTTACAAAGGAAAACTGAGACTTCGTCAATTAGCAGGCATAGACCCAGCAGAAATTGTCGTACCATTAACTAAGGAGGACATTGAAAAATTATGGACAGAAAGTGAACCTTGGCAAAGAGCTTGCAGTAATTTTTTGGGAGAAATTAACAGCAAATATCCCAAAAGCAATAGAATTGATCTTATAAAGAGAGCTGATTGGATCTTGCCTCGAATTGTACGGCAAAAACCCATATCTGGAGTTCGTACATTTTATACAGATGCCAACAAAGAAGGAAAGGCAGGTTACAAATCAGAAAATTTAAGTAAAGTGGTTCAAAGTCCGTATAATTCAGTTCAAAAATCAGAATTGTATGCTATTCTGTTGGTATTAATGGATTTTTCAGAACCTCTCAACATAGTAACTGACTCTCAGTATGCTGAAAGAGTGGTGTTACATATTGAGACTGCAGAATTTATCCCTGATGCTTCAGAATTAACTTCACTATTTATTCAATTACAAGATACAATCAGGAAAAGGAATCATCCTTTATATATAACTCACATTCGATCCCATACTGGTCTGCCAGGCCCTCTAGCACAAGGCAATGATGAGATTGATAAATTATTTATAGGAAATGTGCTGGAGGCCTCAGAATTTCATAAAAAACATCACGTCAATAGTAAAGGTTTAAAAAAGGATTTTTCCATAACCTGGCAACAAGCCAAAGAAATAGTAAAGAAATGTCCTACTTGTTCCTTCTACAATCAAACGCCATTACCAGCAGGATGTAACCCAAAGGGTACTCAGAGAAATGAAATCTGGCAGATGGACGTGTTTCACTTTGCAGAATTTGGAAAATTGAAATATGTACACCACACTATCGATACTTATTCAGGATTTCAATGGGCAACTGCTTTGAGTTCTGAAAAAGCTGATTCTGTAATCACTCATTTGCTAGAAGTCATGGCCATCATGGGTATACCTGCACAAATCAAAACTGACAATGCTCCATCATATGTCTCTGTTAAAATGAAACAGTTTTTTGCTTATTACAATATAAAGCATATTACAGGCATACCACATAATCCTACAGGTCAAGCAGTTATAGAAAGATCAAACAGAACTCTAAAGGATATGCTAAATAAACAGAAATGGGTAACAAAAACCCCCAGAAATAGACTGCATAATGCTCTTCTAACTTTGAATTTTCTGAATGCCAATGAGAAAGGAACAACAGCTGCAGAGAGACATTGGATAATAGAAAAAACTACAGAATTAAATCAGCCTATATACTTTAAGGATGTGCTGACCTCAGAATGGAAACCAGGGTATGTATTACATTGGGGACGAGGTTTTGCTTTTATTTCTACAGGAGAAGATAAGCTGTGGGTACCGTCAAAATTGATAAAGGTTCGATTTGAACAAGAGAGACCTCTTAATTGAGGAGGTGATAGTTCATTAACCAGCATGAACATCCAATTTAAACTAACTTGTATCAATAACACATGCCTTTTCATTTAATCAGATAATAACTTGTCAAAAGGAAACATCCCCAAAATTAGTCTTGGGGAAAGGTTTTTGTTTTTGTCTTTTAGGAGAATGAAGGTTAAGGAATCTGAAGAACACTGGACAAATGAGACAACTGAAGAAAAGTGACAAATCATCTATCCCAAGAAACAGAGTGAAACGGTGTATGGGTATATATTATCTAAAAAAATTTCATGTCTTCCTAAATGTTTGTTTCTGCTTTTCTCTAAAGATTTAACACTATTGGTTTTCTAATAGTCCCAGTTCAATTAAAATTTAAAGCTGACTTTGGAGTTGGAGAATGGCTCTCTCCTTCTTTAAACTCAAGCATGTTGTTAAAAGGAAAATGCAAACTCCCTGTATCATGCCAGAATAAGAGCCATCTTCTGCTATGGTACAGGACAAAAGCAAAATTAATTAAGGGACTATTCTATTACTAAACTCAACTCTTTGATTCTATTCTGATTCTTTAAACTTTTCTCAAAGTATAAATTTTATATCAAAATTTACAAGATTAATATATATATACATTTTAAACTTTGTTAAGATATGTATGGTCACATAGAGTACTAACTAATTCTAGAAAAAAGGCTAGCTGCATATATATGTTTTTGTGTTCGAGTCTCTTATCAGTTTTCTGCAGGAAATCATGGCCAGGCCTAACATCAACTGAAGTCTCCAGAAAGAAGATGGGGCCCCACAACAACAACAATCCCACTTGGATAATAATAATATCATTAAGCTGACAAACATCATCCATAGATCAGCTTTGAACTACAAGGTGCTCAGAGCAATTTTGAGATGACTAGCTGAGATGATCCAGTCTCAAAGACTACTTGAATAAGGACTTGAGATAAACCCTGAACTTTGGCATTATACACAGACTGGATAATGAAGGATATAGTTACCTCTCCTAGAATTTGACAATTAACCTAAAATTTTTCTTTCAGGATAAAGAAAACTTCGCCCATACCCAGCAGGAAGCAATTTTAAGAATACGACGCCCACATTCCCAAAGAGGTGGTGTGGGGCGGGTGGTTTTTTGGTCTTTTTAATGGGTTTTGGGTCTGGGATACTTTTCAGTGTTTAGGGGGGTTGGTTACAAGTTATTGTCAAGGGTTAGGAAAAAGGCTAAGCAAAGGAGATTAGATTTAAGGTTCTTGTTTAAAAAAAAAAAGAAAAAGAAAAAGAAAAAGAAAGAAAGAAAAGAAAAAGACAATTACTAATTTTAAATACTTTACATTGGATTGGATTGTTTTATATTGTATACAAATTTGAAATTGATATTGTTAGAAAATGCTATATGTATATTTCTAATTGTATTTATACCATTCATTTAACAATGTAATGCAAATTTCTGATCCTTGAATGTTATTATTATCAACTACTAGGATATAAAGAAATGAAAGTTAGTAGTTAGACATTACAATAGAACTTGTAGTCATATTAGATATGTTTTAAAAATTGAGCAGAGATGTTTTAGACAGGTCATCTTCAAACCCTTCAGAGATCTACAGAATATGGCATTTACAATGTTTTAATAACTTAGAAAATTTTTCTTTTTTGAGACATGTCGGCTCCTGGCAGTACCAATCTACTTTAGAGAAAATATGGGCATTGAAGAAACTGCATATGGAGTCAACTTTCATTCTGGCAAAAGTTAGCCACTGGACAACAAAGTATCCTCGAATCAACAGGACAAAATGGACAGACAGATCACGAAACAAGGGACTACTGATTCTTGCCAAAACAAGTGTGGTTATGGCTTTATCAAAAGGCATCTTCTGAGGCCAGGACAATATGGCCCCATCCCTGAAGTGGCCTTCGCATCCGGAAAAGGTACGGTGCCCTTTTCTTCGAAGGCAGCTTAACAGGCAGAGGGCCGATGGATTCTGTTGTACAATGGAACAGCAGCTGAAAGCTCATGCCTCTCAAAAGTAGACTGGCATTTAATAGAGGGATGTGGAGAAGAAAGGGATGCTGAGATGAAGCCATATATACACAGCCAAGAAGAATGGACAGCTGAATTAAAAAACTGTCAACAATTTCCAGAATTTAAAATCCTGAATCATGACAGGACACTAGTGGAATTCAGGTGTTTCTGGTACGTGGACTGCTCTCACCCAATGTGAGGTTGAACTGTTGACCTTGTGTACATCCTACTTCACAAATGAGTCTGTCAGATACACTAAGCCTATAGGCTGAAGATGATGCCCCAACACTGCGGAGAAACCTCAGGTGACTGCCCAGGCAGCTGGCTGTTTCTCTCAACTCACAAAAATTTTTTTTGAAGTTGCTTGCATGCACTTCCTGTTTTTATTTTTGTTAGCTAATATTATTCCCTTCTTGGGTCTCTGAGGGAGTTGAAGATTAGTTAGTTATGGTTGAAGATTAGTTAGTTATAGTTGAAAATTAATTAGGATACAAAGTGCATTAGATACATCTTGGATTTACCAAAATAGGATAGATAATGGAATTATTTTCTCTGATTTGTCAAATACCTGTTTAGGTATTTATTACTTGTATATATTGTATATAGTTATTGTACTTTTGTATATAGTTTTTTTTTTTGTTAGTTATAACCTTTTGCTTTTTTTCTTTTTATTAAAATAAAAAAGGGGAAATGTGGTGGTAATCTAATTGTACTGAAATGTGATTTTGATTGTATGTTAATAAATAAAGTTGTCTGGGAGTCAGAGCTATTAGAGCCATAGCAAGAGTGTGGCGGTGGTGGCACACGCCTTTAATCCCATAGATATCTGTGTGTTCAGGGTCAGAGCTATTAGAGCCATAGCAAGAGTGTGGCGGTGGTGGCACACGCCTTTAATCCCATAAGATCTCTGTGTGTTCAGGGATACAGTCAGCATTGGAGACATATGCCTTTAAGACCTAGGGGGCTGTACATTCAGACAGTGACGAGGCAGTCATGTGTTTGGGTTTACAACCAATGAGAAGGCAGAACAACATACTATAAAAAAACGAACCGACAGGAAGTAGGTCTCTTTTCGCGAAGCTGGGACAGCGGGAGGAAGGGTGAGATTTTAGCTCTGAGCTCTGACTTCTCGGCTCTCTCTTTTACATTGTTTCTGTGTTTCTTATTTAATAAGACGGTTGGTTTCATCTACAGGTCACCAGACCTGGAAACCAAATTGGTACTGACCAGAAAGCTTCCTTTCTGCCAGCCAGTCTTTGCAGTCCAGAAGGCCTTCTCTTGTGTTAATTGTACATTTTTTTGTGAATCTGTTTTATGTTCCTTCTTAGCATTTCACTGATTTTCTTTATTTTATTATATTTAGTGTTATATATTTCTGCTCTAATAAGTCTTATCTTTCTTCTGTTTGCCAGATATTTGCATTATTTTACACACACACACACACACACACACACACACACACACACACACACACAAAACTTTTGGGGAGCAAACTCAAGGCCTTACATTTCCTAGGCAAATGGTGTACCATTAATCTACAGCTTGTGTATGCAAATTGCTTTAATTTTTCTGTTTTTGAGAAAGCAGAGAATTAGGTGACTGGTTTGACAACTTTTTCTTTTTCTATTTGATGTATTTAATGGTACAGAATTTCTTCTATGTACAATACTAGTCAGGTATTCCTCCCTTTAAGGTGGCATCAAATCAGGAAGTGGTTGGTTAAACCCGAACAGTCACGTCACTGTCACACCAGTGGGGACACCTGGCCTCACAGGTTGATATTATAGCAGTGGGGATCCACATGGGGTCAGATTACTGGAGAGTTTTCTTCCTACAACCTGCCAAGACCTTTTAGAACTATGAATGCTAGGCAGCAAGGAGGAAGCATTCAGCTCAGTTCCAGCTTGATGTCTTATACGAGATGTTTTTAGTAATGGTAGCTTACCATCTGGTTCCCATTTTATTTAACAATGGCAATGGTCTGTGTCATTTTTATCTCCCTGGTTGACAACTCACAATCCTACATTGGGATTTTCATTTAAAAATCTGTAGCTTCTGGGCACAGCATTATCCACTCATGTAAGGTCACTACATTCAAACTCTTTTTTTTTTTTTTTAAAATATACTTTTTAGATAGCATATAAAACAGTAGGTTTCTATATGGCTTGCCCATATGTTCTTAGTTTTGGTTGACCCTTGATCCCATCCCTGTTTTTCCCTCATTCCTCTGCTCCATGCCTGATTAAACCTTTCCACTTTTAGTATTCCTTCTTCCACTTTTGCACATCATCATACATCATCTCCCTCCCTTCTTTCCTTTTTTCTTCCTCTCTTTCTTTTTTGTAGCATGCCTCTTAAGACCTGTCCCCAGACTCACATGGCTCCCTTTTTGCTTCTTAGTCTGTACACTAACTCCAAAATAAAGATAGAAATCTAAAAATTTAAACTGGAGTCTAGATGAGAGAGAACATGTGGGGTTTGTCATTCTGGGCCTGGGTTACCCCACTCAATATACTACTTTCCAGTTCCATCTATTTACCTGAAAATTTTATAATTTTTTCTCTAGAGCTGAATAGAATTCCATTGTGTACATCTACCACATTTTCATTATCCTCTCTTGGTTGATGGACAGATAGGCTGATCGTTTTGTGAATAGATGAGCACCAACATAAATGACTTAAATAGGAAACACTAAAGAGAAACACATCTCCTACATGGGAATGCATTTTTCTTTAAAATTTATGTATGTTATTATAGAAAAACATTTGGTAAGTATTATGTAAATATTCTTCTTAAAGATTTATTTCATTCTGTGACACTTTTGGCTGTATGTATATCTGTGCACTATGTGTGTACCTAATGACCACAGAGGTCAGAATGGGGTGTCAGATCCCCTAGAACTGGAGTAACTAATGGTTGTGTGCTATTATGTGAGTGCTGGAAACCAAACCTGGATCCTCTGCTCCAGCCTAGTAATGCAGGGGTGTAGGGCAGCAGCAGCCAGAGCTTCATGGTCAGAGGCAGGAGCCAACTGAGAGACAGAGCAAATGGGAAAAAAGACATTTTTCAGAAGCAGAGGGGGGGGGGGAAAGGATCACCAACAGGAGACTGTAGGGAAGTGTCTGATGCCCCAGGCTCCAGCAAGCCAATGAGAGGGACAGAGATGGAGCAAGGTCCAGGCGGGAGCTAGTGTGGAGGCAGCCAGGAACAGTCTGCCCTGTAGAAACCCTGAAAACATAGCATGCAGCTCACGCATGATTTGGTGGTGCTCAGTCAGATGCTCATCTCAGCAAAAAAAACTTGAAAACACAATCCGACAACAGAGAACAATGGAAAAAGACAGTATAACAACACCACCAGGGAAGACCAGATGAACTCAGACGTGGTGACCAAACCAGGACAGTAGGGCATCCCCTCTGCCCAGATACTGGGTCTACGATCACATCCATCTCCCTTTATCGCTCCAAATGTTTGGACTCCAAAACAGAACTGAACAACAATTGCAACTGTTGCTGTTTAGTCTGTGTAACACAAATCTTAAAAGGTCTTATAATAAAAAACCCAGAGCCAGATATTGGGGTGAAAACTGAAAGATTAGCTTCCTGTCACCACTTCCTGGGATTAAAGGCATGTGTCACCATGCCTGGCTGTGTCTAGTGTGGCTTTAAACTCACAGAGATACGGATGGATATCTGCCTCTGGAATGCTAGGATTAAAGGCGTGTGTGCCACCATTTTTTGGTCTTTATGTCTAATCTAGTGGATGTTCTGTTCTCTGACCCCAGATAAGCTTATTAGGGTGCATAATATATTAGGGGAGACAGTATCTTCACATTTGATGTCTTTCAAACTTATACACTTTACACCTCTTTAGTGAGTTTCTTTTCTGCGTTTGTTAACAAGGAAAACTATAACTACCTAATCTTCATCTCCCTCAAAGAGGGAAATAATTTTTCCGAGAAGGAAATAATTATATCTAAGTAAGCAGGAAGTGCAAAAAAGCGACTTCTAAAAAAATGTGAAAAATGATAGAAACAGCTGGCTGTCTGGACAGTCACCCAAGGTTCCTCTGCATCGCTGGGATGTCCATCTTTAGCCTACAGTCCTTAGCATACCTGACAGACTTTTCTGTGAAGCAGGGTTTTCTGAAGGGCTGTACCACTTTGTCTTGGCAAGGCACAGCAGTCCTTTCTTTTGTGTCCTGCTTGTCCATTTTGGACAGCATACTGTCAGAAGTCCATGTAAGGGAACTTTCTTGCCCAGTGACTAACTTTTGCCACAAAGAAAGAAAACTCCATGTGGAGTTTCTTCAATGCCCATTATCTTCTCTGAAGTAGATTAGTACTGCCAGGAGCTGACATGTCTCACAGTCATAAAAAAAAGGAAAAAAAATCTATGTTATTAAAACATCTTAAATTCCATATTCTGTATATCTCTGAAGTATTTGAAGATGACCTGTCTATCTAAAATATATTTCTGTTTAACCTTGAAAACATACCTAATATGACTATGAGTTTGATTGTAATAACTATTAACTTGTATTTCTTATATCCTAATTAGTTGGTAATAATAACTTTTAAGGACTAGCAATTTACATTACATTGTTAAATGAGCTGTATAGGTACTATACCTTGAACAAGATTAGAAATGTATATACAGTATTTTCTAACAAAATCAATCTCAAATTTGTATCAATATATGTAATTTGTGTATAATATACTAAAACCCAATCTAATGTAAAATATTTAAAATTAATAGTTGCCTTTTAAAAATTGATTCAATAATCTACCTTTTCACCTTCCCTTTTTCTTTTCAGAGTAGATTCAATAATCTACCTCTTACCTATATCCTCTTTTTTCTTTTTCTTTTTTTTTCAAACAAGAACCCTGAATCTAATCTCATTGTTTAGTTTTTTTTCCTGACTATTGTCAATTAACAACTTGTAACCAACCATCATAAACAATGACAATTATCAATAACCCATTGAAAGACCAAAAACAACCCTCCCCACCCCTTGGGAATGTGGGCATTGTGTTCTTAAAATTACTTCCTGCTGTCTGGGGGTGATGGTACCATTAGGGGGTCCTGAAAAGAAAAATTTTGGGTTAATTGTCAAGTCCTAGAGAGTTAGCTGTATCATTTGTTGTCCAGTCTCTGCATAATGGGAAAATGCAGGGCTTGTTTCAAGTCCTTGCTTGAGTAGTCTGTGAGGCTGGATCAAATCAGCTAGCCATCTTGAAATTGTTCTGAGCAGTTTGTAGTCCAAAACTGATCTTTTGGTGGTGTTTGTCAGCACAGTGGTTTTATCATTGTCCTGATGGAATTGTCATTATGGGGCCATATTATCTTTTTGGAGACTTCAAAGTCACTATTAGGTGTGGTCATGATTCACTGCAGAAAACTGATGGAGACTCAAGCCCGAAATCATGTACAGGAAGCTAAATGAAGCCTTTTTTCTAGGATTAGTTAGTACTGTATATGACCAATAATATCATGACAAAAGTTTAAATATATATAATATTAATATATATTATATACTATATATATTATATATCAGTCTTATAAATTTTGAAATAAAATTCATACCTTAGGAAAAGTTTTAAATAGTCAAAGTAAAACCAAAGAATTATGAGATTAGTGGCAATGGAATAGTCCCTAAATTTTGGTTTTTCTTCTGTCTCATATCAGGTGGCTACTCCAACATGATACAGAGATTTTGCATTTTCTTTTAACAAGCATGTTTGGGTTTAGAGAAGGAGAGAGCCATTCTCCGACTCCAAAGCCAGCTTTAATTTTGAATTGAACTGGGACTACATAAAGAACATTTGCATTATATGTCTGTAGAGAATAGCAGAAACAAACGTTTAGGAAGACTTATGAAATTTTATCCTGTTTGATATGTGATATACCAATAGGTCAATTTACTCTTCTACTTGGGACATTTTTTTCTGAATGATTTGTCTTTTTTCTTCAGATGTCTCATTTTTCCAGTGTTCTTCAGATTCCTTAGCCTTCATTCTCCTGAAGGACAAAAACAAAAACCCTTCCCCAACCCTATCCTTGGGGAGGTTCCCTTTTGTCAAGTTATATCTGATTAAATGAAAAGCATTTGCTAGTGGTATAAGTTAGTTTAAATTGAATGATCATGTTGGTTGATGAACTATCACCTTTTCTAAGAGGTCTCTCCTGTTCAAATTGAATCTTTATCAATTTTTGATGGTATCCATAGCTTCTTTTCTCCTATAGAAACAAAAGCAAAACAGTGTCCCCAATGTAATGCATATCCTGGTTTCCATTCTGAGGTCAGCACATCCTTAAAGTATATAGGCTGTTTTAATTCTGTAGTTTTTTTTCTGTTATCCAATGTCTCTCCACAGCTGTTGTTCCTTTCTCATTAGCACTGAGAAAATTGAAAGTTAATAGAGTATTATGTAATCTATTTCTGGGGGTTTTTGTCACCCCTTTCTGTTTATTTAGCATATCTTTTAGAGTTCTATTTGATCTTTCTATGACTGCTTGGTCCATAGGATTGTGTGGTATACCTATAATAGGCTTTATATTGTAATAAGCAAGAAACTGTTTCATTAGCTGGGTGGTGGTGGTGGTGGTGGTGGTGGTGGTGGCGGCGGCGGTGGCGGTGGCGGCACACGCCTTTAATCCCAGCACTTGGGAGGCAGAGGCAGGTGAATCTCTGTGAGTTCAAGGCCAGCCTGGGCTACAGAGTGAGTTCCATGAAAGGTGCAAAGCTACACAGAGAAATCCTGTCTCGAAAAATCAAAAACCAAAAACCAAAAACCAAACCAAACCAAACCAAACCAAACCAAAACAAAACAAAACAAAAAACCTGTTTCATTTTACCTGAGACATATGCTGGAGCATTGTCAGTTTTAATTTGTACAGGTATACCCATGATGGCCATAACTTCTAGCAAATGCGTGATTACAGAATCAGCCTTCTCGGAACTCAGAGCAGTTGCCCATTGAAATCCTGAATAGATATCAATGGTGTGGTGTACATATTTCAATTTTCCAAATTCTACAAAATGAAACACATCCATTTGCCAGATTTCATTCCTCTGAGTACCCTTTGGGTTACATCCTGCTGGTAGTGGAGTTTGATTGTATAAAGAACAAGTAGGACATTTCCTTATTATTTCCTTGGTTTGTTGCTAGGCTATGAAAAAATACTTTTTTAAACCCTTACTATTGACATGATTTTTTTTTTTTATGAAACTCTGAAGCCTCCAGCACATTTCCTATCAATCGTTGATCAATCTCACCATTTTCTTGTGCAAGGAGGGCCTGGAAGATCAGATGTGAGTTATATATAAGAGATGATTCCTATTCCTGATTATTTCTTGTAACTAAATAAATAACAAAGTTAATTCTGACTCATCAGGGATAAATTCTGCTGTTTCAATATGTAAGACCACTCTTTCAGCATACTGAGGGTCAGTAGCTATGTTGAGAGGTTCAAAAAAATCCATTAATACCATCAGAATGACATATAATTCTAATTTTTGGACCAAATTATAAGGACTTTGAACCACTTTACTTAAATTTTCTGATTTGTATCCTGCCTTTCCTTGTTTATTTGCATCTGTATAAAATGTAGGGGCTCCAGATATTGGTGTTTTCCTGTACAATGTGATGCAGGATCAAATCAGCTCTCTTTATAAGTTTAATTCTATCACTTTTGGGATATTTGTTGTTAATATCTTTCAAAAAATTACTGCAACCTCTTTACCAAGTTTCACTTTCTGCCCATAATTTGTCAATTTCATCATTAGTTAAAGGTACTATAATTTCTGCTAATTGACGAAGTCTTAATTTTCCTTTTAAAATCAACTCAGAGATCTTTTCCACCTAAGTTTTTTTTTAATTAATTAATTTATTTATTATGTATACAGTGTTCTGCCTACATGCATGCTCACAGGCCAGAAGAGGGCACCAGATCTCATTATGGATGGTTGTGAGCCACCATGTGGTTTCTGGGAATCGAACTCAGGACCTCTGGAAGAACAGCCAGTGCTCTTAACTGCTGAGCCATCTCTCCAGTCCCCACCTAAGTTTTTAATTTTTTCCTCTGTTTATTTGGTAGAAATATCCATTCCATTATAATATCTTCCCTCTGCATTAAAATTCCTATAGGGGAATGCTTAGAGGGTAAAATAACCAAAATGCAATCAAGCTTTGGATCCACAAGATCCACACGCACCAACATGTGCATCATTTTCTTTTCCACCAAAGCCAATTCTTTCTCAGCTTCAGGTGATAATTCTCTTGGACTATTTAAGTCCTTGTCGCCCTCTAAGATGTTGAACAAATTACTCAGTTCATCATTTTTTACTCCAGCAATAGTTCATACATTGGAAATGTCTCTGAATAATCTTTGAAAGTCATTAAGAGTCTGTAATTGATCTCTCCTAATTTGCACCTTTTGGGGTCTAATTTTTTTGTAGATCTATTTTATATCCTAAATAATTAATAGAATGTCCTCTTTGTATCTTTTCAGGAGCAATTTGCAATCCTCAACAGGGCAAAATTTGCTTTACTTCTTCAAACATTCTTTCTAAAATATCCACATTTGAATCAGCTAGTAAAATGTTGTCCATGTAATGATAAGTTATAGATTTAGGAGATGATTTACGTATTACTTCCAATGGCTATCATATAAAATATGGGCACAGGGTTGGGCTATTTAAGATTCCCTGTGGGAGAATCTTCCATTGGTATCTCTTGACAGGCCAGGAATTATTATAAGTAGGTACTGTGAAGGCAAAATTTTCTCTGTTTTTCTTGTAAGGGTATTGAGAAGAAATGGTCTTTTAAATTGATAACTCTAAGAGGCCATCCTTTAGATAACAGAGTAGGCAAAGGAAGTCCAGATTGTAGAGAGCCCACAGGCTGAATTACCTTTTTAATTGCCCTTATATCTGTTACCATTCTCCACTTACAACTTTCTTTTTAATAACAAATACAGGAGAATTCCAAAGGCTGGTTGATTCTTTAATATGCTGAGCGTTTAACTGCTCTGGTACCAGCTCTTCCAAGGTCTCTAGTTTCTCTTTTGTTAAAGGCCATTGCTGAACACATGCAGGCTTGTCTGTTAACCATTTTAAAGGTAGGGTTGTTGGTATCTTTGAAAGATCAGCAGCTGTTGTGCCCTGTTCTTATACAATTTGGATGGCTGGTAACTGTTCTTTGTAATACCTTCTAGTATTTTTCTCAGAAACATGTGATAGTTTATGGCTTATTTCTGAGGTTGGAGGACTGCAAGGCCACAGGAAAGCGACTTTTTGTGAATGTGTGCTACCAGATATGTTAGATGCTAGATATAACATGAAACTTAAAAAGTCTTATAATAAAAAACCCAGAGCCAGATATTGGGGTGAAAGCTCAAAGATCAGAGAAACAGAACATTCAGCCACTAGCTTATCTCTATGAAATCTTCAGCCTCAGGAGCATGAGTTTCTGTTTTCTCATGCCTTATATACCAATAAATAAGAGGTAGATTATTGAATCTACTCTTAAAGGTCTGAGCTTCTAAAGCATGTTGGCCAGCAATTCTTATTTCAGTTTTGCTTTCAATTAGGTCAGTTGCAATCTGGACTTCCTGGGGCCTATCAAGTCCCCTTTGGGATTGATCCTTCTGGGGTCTATCCCCTTTAATTTTATGGAAGCTGTGGTCTTGGGCTCCTTGGACTTCCAAGTCCACCAGGGCATATCTGAGATCCCTGGACCAGAGTCTGATGTCTTCCGGAGATCTTGCTGGGGCACTCCAAATGCTATAGAATTCCTGACCCATGCAAAAAAGACCATAGACTTAATCCAATTATAATTTAAAGATTTATTGTTTACTGCTAACAGGACAACAATCTCTGAGCCAAACTTAAGAATGGGAGCAAGGGAAGGATTTTTAAAGTTGAAAAACCACAAGAAGAACCACTATCAGCAACAAGAAGACAAGTGCGGTTTTGCTCTCCCAAGATTAGGTAGTCAAGGCCACCTGACTGTCTGCACAAGCAGCTCACAGAAACCAAAAGCACTTAGTCATAACTTAACAAGTAGATGGTGCTGTGGGATGTTCTGTATGCTGTGAATATGTGTTGCTCTGATTGGTTGATAAATAAAATGCTGATTGGCCAGTAGCCAGGCAGGAAGTATAGACAGGATAAAGAAATAAGGAGAATTCTGGGAAAAGGAAGGCTGAGTCAGGAGATGCCAGCCCGCTGCCCGGGGAGCTGTTTGCCCATGGAAAATGTGGCAACATATAGATTTAAAAAAAATGGGCTGAGTTTAAGAGTAAGAGCTAGTCAGTAGGAAGCCTGAACTAATGGCCAAGCAATTCTAATTAATATAAGCCTCTGTGTGTTTACTTGGGTCTGAGTGGCTGTGGACTGGGTGGGGCACAGGAAAACTCTGACTACAAAATGGTTACAGCTATACATTTCTGGGTGGATGGTCACTGAGTCAGGGTTACTGGGAACTTATCTTCCAGGAACTGGAGTCAGTGGTTACCAAGATGGATGCCTAGCAGAAAATGGAGGGTTCCCCCCATTACATCTATGTACATTTAACCATCAGAGAACAATGCTTACCTGCTTTCTTCAAGCTCTTGTCACATTGGGGTGCTTAGTTATGTCACTTAATTGTAGTCTTCAATAAGAATGAGCAAGCCTTGATGTAGATACTGGCCAGCAGACCAACAAAGCAGCAGAAATTACTTATGAAAGCCTGAACTCGTAAGTAGCAGCTTGGATGGTAAGGAAGAGCTGCTGCCTGATTTGGGGGAGGGTGAGACAGCTTGATTGACAACAGGATAAAGTAAAAGGAAAGGCAGAACATGTACTTGGGCTTCTGTATTGGATGGTCAAGTGGGAAATCCTTAACTTTGAGGAATACTGACAAATTAAGAGTGAGCAGCTAAAGAGTCCATTGGCTAGAGGGTATCCCAGGACAAAAGACTGAGAGATGAATAGTGTCACTGTGGGAAGCAATGTTTGATGCGGAACTCAACCCTTGAAGATCTTTTCATAAAATCCACCAAGACATGGAAATGGCTTGGGAAACAGTGTGAGGTGGAGATGGACAGATAATCTGGGATCCACTCTAAACAATGTTAGTGATGGAGAGGGGAGAATGCTGCTGTCATAGTGGGACTCTTACGGTACACATGCTCTGTAGGATGTTGGGAGGACAGGAGGCAACAACAAACATGGGATGTTTATAAATGGGAAAGCAAAATCTCTGATGAAGCACTGGAGGTACCTTATGGGGATCACAGCCTGGGGAGGAGCCTTGACTAGGTACTCTGGTTCCTCTAAGGCTGATGAAAAGCAGCTTGTGTAGGGTGGGAATTAAACAATGCCTTGGAGGTATTGGTTTGGAGAACTGTGGGAGTTTATAATTTCCAGAACCAATTCTCTTGATGAGGTAGGAGAGACTGATGCACTTGAGGAAGAGAAGGTAGTGATACTGTTTTGGCTTGAGGCAGAAAAAAAGGTCTAAAAGAGTACTTTGGGGAAGGAGAAAACAAGCCAGTCAGAATCACATAGAAGTAGGCAGATGGCCTATAGATTCTGTAGTGTCAGTGTGACTTTAATATTCACTGATGGCAAAGAAAAATACTAAGTACAGCAGTGTGGTCCTAGGGATGATGTAATAGCTAACGATGCAGAGATGAGCTGCCTAGTACCTCTGTTGTCAAGGCTTCAGTTTGTGTGACTGTATAGCAAGGATGTCTAGGAACACAGATGATGTGTGGACAGGGCCTTCTTCATGTCCACCTTCACAAGCAACTGCCCACAAGGGATGAGCAACAGTGGCTAGTGTACTTACTGGTTTGTTTTTCAACAGGTAGCAAGGTTATAAGAAAAATGAAGAATACAGATTGGAAGCCTTCTTCAACAGCCCAGTGGTGGCATTTACAACAACAACACTAGAAGAATATCATCCACCAGCTAGGAAGGGATGCTTAAACAAGCCTAGCATGTCCCTAGTCTATTAATGTGAAGGGGGTTGAGGCTGCCATTCACTCTCATCACACAGTGGCTCCAATCAGCACAACCTGCCCATGTCAGGTTTTGTTTAGTGGCCCAAATAGTCTACCATGCTTTTCTCAAGTTCCGACTTTTGGAAACTAAAATTAGTCTTTAAAAACATCTCCAATTCATCCTGTTTCCCAGATGCCACTTGTGTGTCTGCATTGGATGTAGGGTGGCAATTTTAGCACCAGGTCTCTGAAGTCAGGCACAAGCTTTTCCATCTGGCATCGATAGCGTCTGTCCCCAGGGAGTCATATGTTGAATACCCTCCAGTGTGATGATACTGGAAGAGGCTGTGGGTGTGACTATGATTACAGGAGGACACAAGGATGGGCTCTCAGGATGGAGTACTTATGTTTACAGGAAGATGAAAATCTCCCTTTCCATGTACCTGAAGAAAAGACTGTGTGAGGATGTAGTGAAAAGCTGGCTATCTGAAAGTTAAGAACACAACTCTCACCAGAAAATAAATTAGCTGGCTCCTCCATCCTAGACTTCTAGCTTCCAAACTGAAGAGGAATTTCTGCTGTATAAGCTGCTCAGTCAGTGGTATTTTGTTATGACAACTCAAACCAACTAAAGATAGCATCATAATATAAAAACACCCGTACATTAAAAAGGCCACATATACAGTTCAGTCAAGTTACTTCTTATTAGAGAATTCTTCTTGGTTTTGAGCAGCAAGTATCTCAAATGCTGGATAACATGCCCCAGAAGGCAGAGTGGCCTGTCTAGGGGACTCAGTGTAGTTTGTAGCCTCTGTTTCTTCAGACTTGTTTAGGTGCTTGGCTCTTGAGCATGGCTTTATTAGGACTGAATTCCAGCTAGAAACGGGTATGTAATATGCTGGGAACAGTTGCTCCCTAGGGCCATTAAATCACCTTGTTATTTATCACTCTCTAGAATCCTCTAATTTACATGTGGTCTCTTCTCATAGAAGTGCCTCAAGTTAATCTGAATTTGTTTAGACAATTTTATGGGTATTATAAAACCACAATTGAATTTCAGACCTTTGTAGCAGCCCAGCTGAGATGCACTCCAATTAGAAGTAATTGCTGTTAATGCTGTTATGATGTGGTGGATGCCCACTCAGTCTTGGACCTTTGTTCTGCTGAATTCCCTAAGAGTCTCCTCTTTATCCTTCAACTAAATAGACAGGCCTCAGAATACATTCTCTCAGAATCACAGTATAGGAGCAATATTGTGCCTCTCTTCTAATTAACCTTGTTAGCCAAGGATTTACAACATCAGTTGGTTGGTCTGAAGGGTCTTTGATCATCTCACTACGCATCCACAGTGGTGAAGGATGCCTGTGTGAAATGAAGTGCTTTGTATTCTTTGGCATACACGAAATCCCCTTTTTAATTCTTTGGGGCATGATAGAGTGTTTTTGTTTAATGAAACGATGTGTGGGAAGCATTTAGCTTAGGGCTGAACAAAATAAATATTAGTTATCATCGCTATCATGATGTGATATTTGAGGTTGAATGTAAAAGAACAGAAACAGGTTCTAGGATCACGAGGAACACTCAAGAGCAACCAGTCTGCAACATCTCTGGACCTGCACTGCATGGCTGACACCTCAAAGAGCATCTCACCCAGAAGATACTTAAATTCTAGATTCTTTCATCTTTTACAGAGTCGACCAAGATAACTTACTCTTCCAGTCCCGCCAGAGGCAAGATACCAAAAGGAACCTGTTTCTCCCACAGGGTGGAGGCTCCAGCAGCTTGGGAATGAGTTGCTGTGATATGGTAATTAACATATGTTTCTTAATCTTGCTTTTATAGTTAATTTACAAAGCATGAAAGCAGTTTGCCTGTTGATTAGACTTCAAGAACGCAATAGCTTGGAGGCGAGTGTGCCTCTAATGAATACAGATGAACGAAATTGTTCATTCTGTGAAATACACCTAACTGTGAATCCCAGCTTGAATTATTAAGTTAAACAGTGGAATTAACTCTGGGTGTGGCTTTTGGATCAGTTAGTAACAACAAATCTAACTCAGTAGAATTTCATTTTCAAAATAAGAAACAACCAATTTCTAATCTCATCTTGGATAAAATGTGATCCTATCTGAAAGTCTGGACTAATGTCACCACCAGGAAATCCCTGGTGCCTTGTGTCTGACAGGCACTTATCTAACAAGTGGCACTTGTTAGGGCACTGGGATGCTTAATACTGCGAGGCTACAGGATCCAACCAACTTTGAGAGAATGCTCTGTTTGTGAGCGGTTACGCAGAGTAGGTACACTAGGTAGGAAGATCCACCCCGTGGGTGGCACTACCGCATGGGCAGAGTCCTGCACTACATAAACAGTGGAGGGCTAGCTGAGCACCAGCACTCATCTCTACTCCCTGACTTCTGGGTACCACAACTCCCCACCCCATGGACTGTCCTGTCAAAATAAATGTTCTCTTCTCCAAGCGACTTCTGTTGGCTGCTCTGTCTCAGCAGCTCACACAACTGAAGCAGCAAGCCCCTGGCACACACGAGGCCCAGGTTCAAAGAAGCCTAAACTGAAAATAAGGCAACAGAAAATCTGCCTGTTTGTGTCCTCCGCAGAGGTCTTGAAGCAAGACACTTGTCACACCTCCTTTGCCCCACAGAAGTTCAGCCGCAGTCACCTGCTCCACAGGAGCCACCATACTTAGGGCAGCTCATTGATCTTACCTCTCTCTCCTTTAATGAAAATTTTTGTTTTATTTTAAAAATGTTTTTAATTGAAATAGAATTTAACTGAAACACCCCTCCCCTACTTTTCCTCCCTCTAGCCCTTCCCAGTTACTCCCTCTCCAACCTTTCTCACATCACCCCTCACATAGCCTCAGTTTCTTTGATTGTATTTGTTACATACACATATATGTGCATGCACAAATATATATAAATAGGACTTGCTGAGTCTGTTTTTGTTGTTTGTGTGTATACAGTTTCACTGACATAATTGTTGAAGTAGAAATGACAAAAGGGTCAATTTTATTTTCCAAACAATGAACAACAACAACAAAACACTCAACAAAAAAGGAAAAGATAACATTGCATTTAAAAGACACTGGAGGAACATTCTGGTCTATGGAAGAACAAGGGTGGTACTTGTCTTTGGGTTCAGTCAGACAGAAGCACCCTTCTTCTTTGAAAGAAGCCTGCTGTAGCCATGGGTGTCAGACGACATCAGGCATGGACTTCTCTTTAAGCTTTCTTCTTTTGACCAGTGAAGCCATCCATCACATGAAAGATTCCCAGATAGTCAGCTATAAGCATTCCTGTCTCGACAGGCAAGAAGCTAAAAAGAGCACAACAGTAAATGTTTTTTGGTTATCATCTGTGAAAACATCTTTGCTAGGTCAGCTGAGGATTGTCATTTTTGCAGATGAAGTCACTTGTTCATGTACTCATCATGCAGGCTTGGGCTCAGAGGTCTCCTGCGCTGCTTAGGACATTCAGTTCACTTATTTTGATCTCCAAAATATCACCAATTTAGAGTACTGTATACTCTGAAGATGCACTTTAGAGTACTGGGATTGTCGACACATGTTTGGAGTAGGTAAGTCTGCCTAGAGACTGGGCTCTGGCACTTTCAATACCACCTTAGGTGACTTACCAGCTTGTACAGTTCCATGTCCTCAGATATAAACTGAAGGTGTCCTTCTTCCTAATACCACGGTGAAGATGCAAGGGATCCTCTTGCATCTGGCCAACCAAACTAAGATGTTTATCCCTTCCACCCCCATCTGTGCCTGGGAAGACCCACAGAGACCCCCGACCACCATCTAGCACTCTGCCCCTGTTGACCATGACACCTAACACTTCAGAGTAAGTAAACTGGCAAGCAGATGCAGAAAACCTGAGCTTTGTTTTAGGGCTGGGGTGAGGGAAAGGATCTGTGCCCACTCCTCTGTTTGGCACACTGAGGCTTCCAAGTGGTCTGTGTCGTCCACAGCTCCAGGGCTCTGGTAAACTGTTAACATACTGGGGAGTTTTCCATTAGTACTTAAAGCTCCCCTTTGCCACTGCAGCTCTGAGATGCCCCTTTCTGGCTTAGTATTTATGTGTGGTACTCATGATGCCCAGGATAGATTCTTGTGGTGGGGGGAGGGTCTTGAGACAGGGAATCACTCTGCAGTGCAGGTTAGCTGCAGACTCAGCACTCCTCTTGCGTCAGCTTCCCTAATGCTAGCATCATGGGTGTGAGACAGCCTGCCCACGTAGCCTATGTTTCCATTTCCTTCTGTCTTATCACCTGACATCTATCCCTGAGAAGACAATTTCAATCTTGATAGGGGTTGCTTTGTGTCTTGTTCTTTTATGTAACCCCAGATCCTTGAATGGTGAGTGGTGCATGGTTCATACTCTGCTCTCTACATGTTTGAAGGAGTATTTCATGATCCTGTTTGTTTTTCTTCTACTTCTCCAGAATGATCTAGTCCTTTCTCAAAACATGTCCCAGAATGGGCATGCCATTAAATTAATATAACTTCCACAATTATTCAGAGTAAAAAAAAAAAAGCGAATCTGTATGCACGACCAAAGACTAACATCGTGGACAAGGCAACTGAGGCTGGAGAACACAAAGCATGTAAACATCATAGACTTGATAAAGAGCAGGATCATAAGCCTGGGTTTCAGATTGCTACTCAGAGACCCCTTGTGTGGCCTACCACAGCCTGTCAGCTGCAGGGATCCCTCCTATGTAGAGAAGTGTGGAAAGGGAAAGGGTGGAAGAATGATTTCTGTTTCACTGCACAATGGGAAAAGCAGGTCTGTGACTGTTAGTCATGTGACAAACTTGAAGAATAATGTCTACACTCAAACATTTGAAGAACTGTCATTGTCATAGGGAGTAGAGCTGTGTACAGAACTGGTGGACCAAGAGAGAAGTAACAAGAGATACGGAAGAAACCAATTCAACTCAACAGAAAGTGGTGGCTGGCCATGGAGTGTGTTCTTTGTAAAGGTGTGGTCCCCGTGAGGGGAGGCACAAACACATGAGACATCACTGAAACTGAACTGAGGGACTAGGAATGAGCAGTGGACTCAGCAGTCCAGCAGCGGCCTGCACTAGGGCACAGGGGGTAGGCAATGATGCTCTCTTTCCTCCCTCCCTCCCTCCCTCCCTCCCTCCCTCCCTCCCTCCCTCCCTCCCTCCCTCCCTCCCTCCTTCCCTCCCTCCCTCCCTCCCTTCTTCCTTCCCTACCTTTATTCCCTTCCTTCTTTCCTTTCCTTCCTATTTCTTTCTCCTTCCTTCCATCCTTCTTTCCTCTGTTCTTTAATTCCTCCCTCCGTCATTCCTTCCTGTTTTTCCTTTTTACTTCATACCTACTTTCATCTCTCCCTTCTTTCCTCCCCTCTTCCATCCCTATCCCCCTCCATCATTCCCTTCTTTCCATCATTTGCTTCTTTCCTTTCATCTTTCCTTTTTCATCCCTTCCTTTCTTCTTCTATTTATTTCCGTTCCTTCTTCCTTCCTTTCCTTCTTTCACTTCTTCCCTTTCTTCCTTTCTTTCCTTCTTTTTTCTTGCTTCCTTTCCTTCCTTCATCCTTCCTTCTTTTCTTATTCCCTCCCACTTTCCCTCCATCCCTCTCCCCTTTCTCTCTCATTCCTTTCTTCTTTTCCTTCTTTCTTTCTGGTGCAGGAAATCAAACCCAGAACCTTGTGTACGCCAGGCAAGCACTCTACTACTAACTTATACCCAGCTCTCTTTTGCCTGGTTTTAAGAATTTTTTCTTCTCAAGTTCGTTAACTATCTTGCTAGAAAATTTAATAGCAATTGCCAGTTTTACCAATATTGCAGATTCCTAAGGCATCTGGCTGACTGCACTTGAGGAAGCACAGATCCCATATCTATGCTGACACGATCATTTCATGATGTCTGTAAGAAGATCTTTACTAAGCAAAAACCAAATAACTTTTTAGTCTATCCAGAGATCATTTTTTAAGACCATTAATTTTTGACAATAATACTAAGCTGTTAGAGAGGGTCTCTAGAATTGTGGTGCGAGGCATTGCAACTGAATACATTTGAGACTGTGTCAATAAAGGGTCATAGAGATGAAAACCGTTATGGAGAAAATTTTCCTTTAAAAATCCATTAATTTAACTAGTATTTGCTCAGTGGCTCTTCCTGGTAGGATCTGGAATAATCTGGTGATTGGCCCACAGAGAAACATGGAAGATGATGCCATTACCTTTTTAAGAACATTATGAAGTACAAAAACTTGGGCATATACAAGTATAACTTCTCCTGCAGAATAGCTTCAATTATTTTTCTGACTGCATATTCTGGGTCCAGAATTGGTAACAGAGTAGGACACCTAAGGTAAGACAAAAACCTTAAATAAATAAAAAAATCATTGCTTAAGGTTAGGAATAAAGAATTTATAAGACATACCCCTTTCTCTCTCAATCCCCATCTATTTCTATATTTACTCACTTATTGTCAGAGTAGTAATAAAACAAGTATAATGTGAAATGGAAACACATTGTAATTAATATATTCATGTTACAAATAGCCATGTAACTTGATGAAATGGTCTAAGAGTGTAGTGAGTCGGTGGAAGCAAACTGGGCTCTGTTCATAAGATACAAAACTGGGTCTCTGTGTCTGTAAGGGCCTGAACTTGTCCCCCTCAAAGTACACTTAAGCCTAATCTCCACATGATGGATCTGAATCAGGTGTTGGATCTTGGAAAATAATTAGGTCATGGGAGTGGGGCCCTTGTGAATGAGATTAATGCCCTTATGGAAAGAGCCACAGCAGAGGTGGACATTCCTTCTGTCTTTTCCTCCCTTTTTTCCTTGGCAAACAAGGTCTCACTGATGACCAGGACCTGTCCTTAGTGCATGAGCTGGCTTTTTGGAACCTAGCACCTATGCTGAGACATTTTACTCAGCCTTGGTGTAGGGAGGAGGGCCTTGGACCTGCCTCAGCTGAATGTACCAGGCTCTGCTGACTCCCCAGGGGAGACCTTGCCTTGGAGGAGGTGAGAATGGGGGGTGGGTTGAAGGAGGGAGGCTGGGGGGTGGGAGGAGGCAGGACAGGGGAATCCATGGTTATATGTAAAACGAATAGAAAAATCTCTTAATAAAATAAATAAATACATAAAAATAAAAAGAATCATCAAAAATAAATAAATAAAAATAAAAAGAATCATCAAAGTTAAAAACAAAAACAAACAAACAAACAAAAAACAGCCAAGGTCTCACTGACAACAAGAAGGTGGCCATAAGCCTCCCTCCACCCTGGCTCTTGAACTGTAGTGTTATGAGTAAGACCTTTCTGTGTTAATCCATGCATGGTATTATTTGAGGAATTCTGTTGTTAATCCAGACATGTGGTGCTCTTTTAAAGAATCCTGGGGCTGTTTTCCTTTAATGAGTTCTAGTTTACCTGGGGTCAAGAAAGAGGTCTGAATGGCATTGGGTGCAGAGAGGGACTATGGTCAGGACAGGAAACAGAAAAGCAGAGCTAGGACCACAGAATGCATACTAGCTGGCCACTGATGATAAACTGCATGTGTCAATCAGCACCTTAAATACATGTGTGGGAGACAATTCAGAAACCACTCATGGATCAGAAAATATTTTAGAAAAAAGACCCAAACAACTCCAAGAAAAGAATCAAATTGGATGGGCAGACAGTCAGTTTAAAATCAAAAGACATACTTACTTAGTAGTGCAACCTTCAAACATTCCAGTTTTTATAAAGAATGGGCACACAATTGTAGTTTTGATCCCCGCTTGTTTTTCCGCAAATGTTTCGACAAACATAGATTCAGCGAATCCAAGGGCTGCGAATTTAGTAGCACAATAGTCTGGAAGAGAGAGGGAGCTGAAGTGTACATGTCTGCGTGGTCTCCTTGCATTCTGTGTCATCATGGAGCTCAGTGATTGAGTTCTTTATGATTCAAAGATTAATGACAACCTTGCACTGAGCAAGTCTGCCTCCATTTTCCCAATTGCTCAGGTGATCATTAGTACCAACTTTCAGCAGTTCCGTTGTGCTGGGCAGTTTTAAGTAAAGTTGACGCAGCTAGAGTTATTGGAGAGGAGGGAGCCTCAACTGAGAAACTGCCTCGATAACACCACTCAAGGGCATCTTCTTAACTAGTGATTAATGGGGAAGGGTCCGTACATTGTGGGTGGTGATATCCTGGAGCTGGTGGTTCTGGGTTTTATGAGAAAGCAGGCTGAGCAAGTCATGTTGAGCAAGCCAGTAAGCAGCACCCCTCATGGCCTCTACATCAGCTCCTGCCTCCAGGTTCCTGCTCTGTTTGAGTTCCTGTCCTGACTTCCTTCAATGATGAACAGTGATGATGAAGCATAAGTCAAATAAACCACTTCCTCTCCAAGTTGCTTTGGTCATAGTGTTTCATCACAGCAATAGTAATTCTAACTAAGATAACTTTTATTTTAAAATGAGGTATGCACAGAATTTTTTAAAGCTATAATGGCATGGTACCTTTAAGAGATTACAGAATGATATACATACAACTTTTATATGCTTGGAGTAATGTTACATGACTTGCTTTCTTGTAGTAATCTAGAACCAGATGCCTAATATTTCTATTTGTATTGTCAAGTTTTTAAATGGCATTACATTAAAGTCATTCACAATACTGATTGTGACAGAAATTGTGGCAATCATTTCAGAATGATTGTATGGGGAAGAATATGTAGTAAGTAGGAACATGGGCCATTGAAATAATATGCTAGCAGACAAGTGGACTCCAGGATGAGAAAGGCTGCTGAATGCTCTTCTAGACCATACTGCTAGATTCACTTACAAGTCAATGTTATGTTGAGCCTGTGTCAAACTATTAAACAGGATATAGGATGGTCAGTCCTTATTTCAAGTAACTTAACCTCAGGAAGTATAAATACATACAAAATACACACAATAGTAAATTATACAGGGATCTAAGCAGGAAAGCTCAGCATGGTCTCTGGTCCTCAGAAATAAATGTCCTTCCAACCATAAACCTCGTATTGCCAGTATAAAGAGCTTCTGAAACACAGCAAGACGAATCTTCCATAGTCACCTCCCCCCCCCCCCCAGGACCAGGATTCTGCTAGCTCCCCATCCTGTGACAAGTGCTTGAGATAATCAGTCTGAAAAGAGGAAGGCGTTACTGTGGCCCACGGCTTTAAGGCTTTTTCTTCATGGTTACTTGGTCTTGTTGCTTTTGGACCAAGGTAAGGCGACATCCTCAAGCACAGGCATTTGACAGAGGAAACCAGCTTACCTCATGGCAGTTGAGAGACAAAGACGGTGGCAGGAAGGAGCCACCTCAGCCTCCCCTCCACGGGCGTACTCCCAGTGGCCTCCTAACTCCCTTCTACCAGGCCGTGTACTCTAACAGTTCTACAACCTCTCGGCAATGCCAAAGTTTTAAAAAAACCTAGCAGTTTTGCACACAGGTACAGATAATGTCAGTGTGACCATTTAAAACCATTTTAAACCAGACTCTGGAGAAGGTGTGTGTCTGTGATCTACCTGCACACACAATGTGAGGCAGATTCCTGGAGAAGGTGAGTGTCTGTGACCTACCTGCACACACAATGTGAGGCAGACTCCTGGAGAAGGTGCCTGTCCCAAGTTAGGCCTTCTTGACTAGAGTTCTTAGTCACCTCTTTGTCACCTGCCTTCTGGGGTTATCAAATCAGCTGGGTGTGGGAAGAGAGGTGAGACTGATATGCCACGCAGGCGTTTAGCCAGTGGGAAAGTGAGGAGGTTCCATTATTTTCCAAATTCTGTAGGTTCACAGTTAGGGACCAGTTAATGGAAGCTCAGGAGAAGGCTGGTGGGCTCCTTAGTATCCTGCAACAGTGAATTTGATCTCTGTGCACACAACTGCATTGGTGAGCTTTCTTCCTCTCTACCTATCTCCCTTCTCTCTTAAATATAGGGGGCTGCATGAGACCACACGACTCCAGAGCACATAGTCCAGGTTGATGTCAGTCCAGCTGACAGCAGTTGTGCTACACAAAGCAGTCCTCATTTACCTTCCTGATCAGACCGTTAGTTCATTGACCTTCTTATTATTAGGACATGAGTAAATGCTAGTGACTTAGTGGCATTCTGCAAGTTAAGGTTGTCAGGAATTCTCTTACCTGCCAGCCCATTTACTCCAACTAGTCCAGCTGAACTTGAAATGCAAACCAAATGGCCATGGTTGTTAGCAATCATGGCAGGCAGGAAGGCTTTATATGTCTAAGAAGAGCAAAGGGAAGCTTTTAATACCTAATAGCACACTCCATGCTTTTCTCAGATGTGTATATGGGTACTGTGATTAAAACTTTTTTTAAGCTAATGAAATTATCTAAAGACATTGGATATGAGAACCTAAGCACACATTAAAGAGTATTTTATATCATTAAACCATTATCTCACCATGACATTGTCAACAATATTAAAAACAGTTTATCCACATTAATGCTTTGTTTATATATGTATTATATATAATACATATAATATACATTAACACAATATATGATGTTGTACATGTATACATACTATACAACATTAAGACCACAATCAACATAGTTCAAGAAAATCTGAATTGTTGACAGCCATAACCACAAACCCACAAATACCTA
This sequence comes from Peromyscus maniculatus bairdii, assembly GCF_049852395.1. NCBI lineage: Eukaryota > Metazoa > Chordata > Mammalia > Rodentia > Cricetidae > Peromyscus > Peromyscus maniculatus. The sequence goes on along the minus strand of NC_134853.1, from coordinate 37,302,881 downwards.
TGACGTCATTGTTTAGGTGTACATTTTGTTGCCTTCCTTGGCTTAATTCTGATTTTAAAACTTTTCCTGAACACAGTTCACAAGACATCCTGCTTCCATTGAGAAAGAACTTTGTTTTAAACCAGTCTATACTTCTTTGAATGGTGGTCTTTTACTTTAATACTAATTCATAAAGTAAAATATGTTTGAGACAATGGGTGCTTAGGCTGTGTCTCAGTCATACAGAATATCTTCACTTTTTTTTTTTTTTAACTGGGAACCTGGAGAAAGGTGGTACAGGAAGAGCAATGCCCAATGCTTGGGCAATAAGCAGAAATCAACCACAGATATAGACAAGGAGGTTAAGAAAATGAGTTCTAGGCTCAAGAAGCAACTCTGTGGGTGTTTGCTGTGTACACACACACACACATACACACATACAAACATACACACACATGCACACATACACACATACACACACGCACACACACATACACACATACACACATACACACATGCACACACATACACACACACATACAAAGAAACAAACAAAAAAAGCAAAAAAAAAAAAACCAAAAACCCCAAACTAAACCAAAACAAATCAAAGGTAACAATAATAATAAAATAAAGAGATAAAAGGATCCTCTTGTAAAGGCCCCATCTCTTCAATCACCTGCTTTTCACTGTTTTGTTTCAGAGAGAGAGGCAGAAAATCAAGTGAAGAAGACAGACAGCATCGTAACAGGGACCCTGTGTTCAGGGTCCAGTGGCCCCTCTGTGACTCTGCCATGAAAGCTGGAGCCCAGTGATCAGGCAGTTCTTTGAGCCTCTGGCAAGTAAGCCACATGCCCTGTGCTTGGTCACACACAGAGTTTGAAAGATATGAACTACCAGAGTGAAGAGAAGGAGGGGATGGAAGGGGCCAGGGAAACAACAATATTTAAGTAGTAGCTATCAGAAAGAGAAGAGACTAGGGGAAAAAAGAAGTAGGACAGACATGAAAGCCGCAGGAGGAGACTCCAAAGGAGACCGAACTATCTAGACACAATGATGAAAGTAAATTCACCCGATGCGCGCACACACACACACACACACACACACACACACACACATACACACACACACACATACACACACACACACTGCACACACACACATACACACACACACACACTGCACACACACACACATACACACACACATACACACACATACACACACACACACACACACACACTGCACACACACACATACACACACACACATACAAACACACACACATACATACACACACACATACACACACACACATACACACACTGCACACACACACACACATACACTGCACACTTACACACACACACACATACATACACACACACACACACTGCACACACACACACACACACACACACACACACTGCACACATAAAGCACAAATGAGAGGACATTTGGGACAAGAGAAGTGGCTTCAATGAGGACACAGTAGTTACTAACATCTGGATCTTTCCATTTTTCTCCTGAAGATCTTGCAGGACATCAAGAATGGCAGCAGCACCACTACACAGCAGAGAAAGTGGAGATAGAAAACACAAAACCTCCAAACACGAGTCAAAGCGCCTGACGGAGAGCTGGGGAAGATGTGAGCAGAAGGGAGGGTGATCTTCAGCAAGCCCTCTCAAGAAAGCTGAGTTGTGAACAGGACTGAAACCAAATGGGCAACAGAGAGGCAGGAAGAGGCCACAGAAAGAGGTGTGGATTGTGGGTGTGGGAAATGGTTGGTCGCAGGCAGAGCCAGGAAAATTCACTCTCTGGGCCTGGGGCAGTATTATGAAAGTCAGGGCTGAGTCCCTTTGTGATGGTGCCGTGTGGTACATACTGAGAAAACCTATGCTTTCTCCAGGTAGGTACCAAGTGAGGTCTTGGTTTGCCCAGGACACACCTGATTAATAATGCTTGCTCATTAATAATGCTACTTTCACTTCCAAAAGTGTCCTTGCAGAGGCAAATTATAAATTACCCTAGTCATGCCAAAGTAATTTACTTACTACCTATTCTTGAAAAAAAATTTTAATTTCTGTGGTCCCTTACAAATACCTCTCCAACCTGCTATAAGAAATATAGTCATCCCCTTTGTTAAGAAAGGGTCAGGTTCAGGAACTCCTGTAGATGGCAAATTTCATGGATGCTCAAATTCTTTTATAAACTAGTGAAGTGCTCACAAAGAACACACATCCTTGTTATCCTTTAAACCACCTCTAGATGATATGATATCCAGGACAATGGAAAGCTGGGACATAAAGTGTATTAGTTAAGACTGATCGTAAGGAAAGTCTGCACATGTTTGGCACAGACACACTATTTTAAAACTGTTTTAAATCTGTGGTTTGGTGGATACATGGATGTGAAACTGGCAGATATGAAAGTGACTGTGCAGGTAAGACATGGGGTCAGTCCCTGACATTTGCTGGTAATCAGTGACAAGGACAGTTCTGCCTTTGAAGGACAGCTTTGTCACTGAGTAGAGTTTCTGGGAGCTGTAAGGCCAGGTTGGATCAAGAGGAACAACTGAGTAGACAGACCCAAAATTAAGATGATAAGTTGAGATGAAGCTCAGTGGTTCAGTGCCTCCATAGGCTGTGTAAGGGAAATCCACCTGTGTGGATTCCTAACCTTAGGCTGTGTAAGGACCAGTGTGGATTCCTAACCTTAGGCTATGTAAGGACCTGTGAGGATTCCTAACCTCCCCCATGATTAAGATGTCTGTTATATTTAGGGGTTGATAACACTGTTACAGATCAAGAGAAAAATACTTTGGGGGCCCGGCAGCGGCAGCCGACAGGGACATACAGGCCAGGCGGCGGCCCGCAAAGGTAGACGGCCTGGCAGCAGCGACAAGCAGAGGCAGGTAGGCCCACGGCTGCAGCCAGCAGAGACATACAAGCCCAGCGGCAGCTGGCAGAAACATACAGGCCTGGCGGTGGTCCACAGAGGTAGACGGGCCCGGCAACAGCGACAAGCAGAGGCAGGGATGCCTCTAACCCCAACACCCGGGGAAGAAGCTATCTCCGTGGGACGGAACCAGAACGAATCTGAACAATCCGTCTGAGGACAACCCAGGGCCCAGCTGCTGATCCTGCAAAACCCAACAACTTGGAGGTGTTGGTGAGACTACCCCGCTCAGCTGAAATCCGTCCGGGAGAGGATTCAGATCCCTACAGTTTGAAGTCTGAAGAAACAAGATCAGTTGAGGAGTTGACGAATGAACAAAAAGTGACCTGGAAACACAGAAGAAGGCGCTACCCAGACACCAAACCAGATCACCAGAATCATAAGTATATACTTCACTGACTGAGATCAGCTGCCCCTGAAGAAACAGCTCAATAGCACCAATTTAACCAAGAATTCCTACTGAACCAAGACTAAAAATTAGAACAAGGGAGGCACTCTCAGACACAGATACCACCTGAACTGAGCAGAGGAAGAGATGAGTAGATGCCAGTGCAAAAATACAGGCAAAAACATAAAGACCTATATGGCAACATCAGAACCTAGTGATTCTACACCTGCAAGGCCTGAACATACCAAGACAGAAGAAACAGAAGAAATCAACCCTAAAAACAACTTTAAGAAGACGATAGAGGCCCTTAAAGAAGAAATAAAACATTCCCTTAAAGAGGAAATAAAAAATTTCCTTAAAGAGGTAATGAAAATCTCCATTAAAGAGGAAATAAAAAACTCCTTTAAAGAAATGGAAGAAAAAATGAACAAAAAATGCGAAAAAATAAAAGAAAGCCAAGAAAAAACAATTAAACAGATGAAAGAAACATTCCAAGATCTGAAAAATGAATTTGAGACAATAAAGAAAACACATGCTGAGGGAATGCTGGAAATAGAAATCCTGACTAAACGAACAGGAACTACAGAAATAAGCATAACCAACCGATTGCAAGAGATGGAACAGAGAATCTCTGACACTGAAGACACAATAGAGAAAATAGATTTGTCAGTCAAAGAAAACACTAAAGACAAAAAAGTTGTAACACAAAACATCCAGGAAATTTGGGACACCATGAAAAGACCAAGCCTAAGAATAATAGGGATAGAAGAAGGAGAAGAATACCAACTCAAAGGCACAGAAAGTATATTCAACAAAATCATAGAAGAAAACTTTCCTAACCTAAAGAAAGAAATACCTATAAAGATACAAGAAGCTTACAGAACACCGAATAGGCTGGATCAAAAAAAAAAAAATCCCCTCGCCACATAATAATCAAAACACTAAACACACAGAACAAAGAAAAAATATTAAGAGCCACAAAGGAAAAAGACCAAGTAACATATAAAGGCAAACCCATCAGAATAACACCAGACTTCTCAATAGAGACTATGAAAGCTAGAAGATCATGGACAAATCTTATGCAGACACCAAGAGACCACGGATGCCAACCCAGACTATTATACCCAGCAAAACTCTCAATCACCATAGGCGGAGTAAACAAAATATTCCAGGATAAAACCAGATTTAATCAATACCTGTCCACAAACCCAGCCCTACAGAAAGCACTAGAAAGGAAAATCCAACCCAAAGAAGCTAAACACATCCATGAAAAATCAAGCAATAGATAATCCCACACCAACACACACCAAAGAAGGACAACACAACACAACCACAAAAAATAACAGGAATTAACAATCACTGGTCATTAATATCCATCAATATCAATGGTCTCAACTCACCTATAAAAAGACACAGGCTAACAGAATGGATAAGAAAACAGGACCCATCCATCTGCTGCATACAAGAAACACACCTTAACTCCAAAGACAGACACTACCTCCGAGTAAAGGGCTAGGAAAAGGCTTTCCAAGCAAATGGACCTAAGAAACAAGCTGGTGTAGCTATCCTAATATCTAATAAAATAGACTTCAAACTAAAATCAATCAAAAGAGATCAGGATGGACATTACATATTTATCACTGGAAAAATCCACCAAGATGAAGTATCGATTCTAAACATTTATGCTCCAAATACAAAAGCACCCACATTCATAAAAGAAACACTACTAAAGTTTAAAACACACATCAAACCCCACACATTAGTAGTGGGAGATTTTAACACACCACTCTCACCAAAAGACAGATCTACCAGACTGAAACTTAACAAAGAAATAAAGGCCCTAACAGATGTTATGACTCAAATGGACTTAATAGATATCTACAGAACATTCTATCCTAACACAAAAGAATATACCTTCTTCTCAGCACCCATGGAACCTTCTCAAAAATTGACCACATGCTTGGACACAAAACAAATCTCAACAGATACAAAAAAAATTGGAATAACCTCCTGTATCTTATCAGACCACCAAGCCTTAAAGTTAGACCTCAACAACAACAAAAATTATAGAAAACCCACAAACTCATGGAAACTGAATAATGCCCACCTGAAACATCAATGGGTCAAGGAAGAAATAAAGACAGAAATTAAGGAGTTCCTAGAATTCAATGAAAATGAAAGTACAACATACCCAAACTTATGGGACACTATGAAAGCAGTGTTAAGAGGAAAATTCATAGCTCTAAATGCACACATAAAGAAGATGGAGCAATCCCATACCAATGAATTAACAGCACAACTGAAAGCTCTAGAACAAAAAGAAACAAACTCACCCAGGAGAAATAGACGCCAGGAAATAATCAAATTGAGGGCTGAAATCAATGAAATAGAAAACAAGAGAACAATACAAAAAAATCAATGAAACAAAGAGTTGGTTCTTTGAAAAAATCAACAAGATAGACAAACCCCTAGCCAAATTAACGAAAAGGCAAAGAGAGATCACCCAAATTAACAAAATCAGAAATGAAAAGGGAGACATAACAACAGACAACGAAGAAATCCAGAGAATCATCAGATCATACTTCAAAAACCTGTACTCCACAAAAATGGAAAACCAGGAAGAAATGGACAATTTTCTGGATAAATACCACATACCAAAATTAAATCAAGACTAGATAAACCATTTAAATAGACCAATAACCCCTAAAGAAATAGAAACAGTCATCAAAAGTCTCCCAACCAAAAAAAGCCCAGGACCAGATGGTTTCAGAGCAGAATTCTACCAGACTTTCAAAGAAAAACTAATACCAATACTCTTTAAAGTGTTCCACACAATAGAAACAGAAGGAACACTACCAAACTCTTTTTATGAGGCTACAATTACCCTGATACCCAAACCACACAAAGATACAACAAAGAAAGAGAACTACAGACCAATCTCCCTCATGAACATTGATGCAAAAATACTCAACAAAATATTGGCAAACTGAATCCAAGAATACATCAAAACAATTATCCATCACGACCAAGTAGGATTCATCCCAGGGATGCAAGGATGGTTCAACATACGAAAATCAGTCAATGTAATACACCATATAAACAAACTGAAAGGAAGAAACCACATGATCATCTCCTTAGATGCTGAAAAAGCCTTTGACAAAATCCAACACCCCTTCATGATAAAAGTCTTAGAAAGATCAGGAATACAAGGAACATTTCTAAACATAATAAAAGCAATTTATAGCAAGCCAACAGCAAACATCAAATTAAACAGAGAGAAACTCAAAGCTATACCACTAAATTCAGGAACAAGACAAGGCTGTCCACTCTCCCCATATTTATTCAATATAGTACTAGAAGTTCTAGCTAGAGCAATAAGACAACAAAAGGAGAACAAAAGGATAAAAATTGGCAAGGAAGAAGTCAAACTTTCACTATTTGCAGATGATATGATAGAATACATAAATGACCCCAAAAACTCTACCAGGGAACTCCTACAGCTGATAAACTCCTTTAGTAAAGTGGCAGGATACAAGATCAACTCAAAAAAATCAGTAGCCCTCCTATACACAAATGATAAAAGGGCTGAGAAAGAAGTCAGAGAAACATCACCCTTTACAATAGCCACAAATAATATAAAATATCTTGGGATAACACTAACTAAACAAGTGAAGGACCTTTTTGACAAGAACTTTAAATCTCTAAAGAAAGAAATTGAAGAAGATATCAGAAAATGGAAGGATCTCCCATGCTCATGGATAGGTAGGATTAACATAGTAAAAATGGCAGTCTTACCAAAAGCAATCGACAGATTCAATGCAATCCCCATTAAAATCCCAACACAATTCTTCACAGACTTGGAAAGAAAAATACTCAACTTCATATGGAAAAACAAAAGACCCAGGATAGCTAAAAGAATCCTATACGAAAAAGCAACCTTTGGAGGCATCACCATCCCTGACCTCAAACTCTACTATAGAGCTATAGTAATAAAAACAGCTTGATACTGGTATAAAAACCGACATACAGACCAATGGAATCTAATTGAAGACCCTGACATTAATCCATGCACATATGAACACCTGGTGTTTGACAAAGGAGCCAAAACTATATAATGGAAAAAAGAAAGTATCTTCAACAAATGGTGCTGGCATAACTGGATCTCAATATGTAAAAGATTACAAATAGATCCATATCTGTCACCATGCACAAAATTCAAGTCCAAGTGGATCAAAGACCTGAACATAAATCCAGTTACACTAAACTTAATAGAAAAGAAAGTAGGAAGCACTCTTGAACGTATTGGCACTGGAGACCATTTCCTAAATATAACACCAACAGCACAGACCCTGAGCACAACAATTAATAAATGGGACCTCTCGAAACTGAGAAGCTTTTGCAGGGCAAAAGACACAGTCAATAAGACAAAAAGACAGTCAACAGAATGGGAAAAGATCTTCACCAACCCCACATCTGACAGAGGATTGATCTCCACAGTATATAAAGAACTCAAGAAACTAGACATCAAAATACTGAACAGTCCAGTTAATAAATGGGCTAAAGAGCTAAACAGAGAATTCACAAAACAAGAAACACAAGTGGCTGAAAGACATTTAAAGAAATGCTCAACATCCTTAATCATCAGAGAAATGCAAATCAAAATGACTCTGAGATACCACCTTACACCTGTCAGAATGGCTATGATCAAAAACACCAATGACAGCCAATGTTGGAAAGGATGTGGAGCAAAGGGAACACTCCTCGACTGTTGGTGGGAATGTAAACTTGTACAACCACTGTGGAAATCAGTATGGCAGTTTCTCAGAAAATTAGGAATCGAACTACCTCAAGACCCAGCCATCCCACTCTTGGGCATATACCCAAAGAATGCTGATTCATACCATAAAGATACATGCTCAGCTATGTTCATAGCAGTACTCTTTGTAATAGCCAGAACCTGGAAACAACCTAGATACCCGTCAACGGAAGAATGGATGAAAAAAATGTGGTACATATACACAATGGAGTACTACTCAGCAGAGAAAAACAATGAAAGCATGAAATTTGCAGGCAAATGGATGGAACTAGAAAAAATCATCCTGAGTGAGGTAACCCAAACCCAGAAAGACAGTCATGGTATGTCCTCACTCATAAGTGGATTCTAGATATAAAATAAAGAACAATCAGACCACAACCCATAGAACCATGGAGGCTATATATATAGCAATTTGGTCCCTAGGACGACTGTGGCTTATAATAAATTTTGGTTTTACTCAATTATTGAAAAAAAAATAGCCAAATGAATGGAAACACATGAACTATGAACCAAAGGCTGAGGAGCCCCCAGCTGGATCAGGCCCTCTGAATAGGTGAGACAGTCGATTGGCTTGATCTGTTTGGGAGGCAACTAGGCAGTGGGACCAAGTCCTGTGCTCGTTGCATGAGTTGGCTGTTTGAAACCTGGAGCTTATGCAGGGACACTTGGCTCAGTCTGGGAGTTAGGGACTGGACTTGCCTGGACTGAGTCTACCAGGTTGATCGCAGTCCTCGGGGGAGGATTTGCCCTGGAGGAGGTGGGAGTGGGGGGTGAGCTGGGGGTAAGAGGAAGGGGTGGGAGGGGGGAGAATAGGGGAACCCGTCGCTGATATGTAGAACTGAATGGTATTGTAAAATAAAATAAAAGGAAAAAAAGAAAAGAAAAAAAATACTTTGAACACCAGAGTAAGTTTGCATTTTGTGTGAGAATAAAAAAAAAAATCACCCATAAATGTGCTTTGAAATTGACATCAAGTGACTTTTCCATGAGGTCATCAGGGCAGTCGAGGAACTTCTTGCCTGTTACAATGCCAGCATTGTTGATGAGGATAGAGACATCACCGACTTCTTTTTTAACCTGAATTGAACAAGAAGAATGCCACCATCAAACTAGTGATTCTGTATATGATCTCTTTCCCAATATTTATATATATTTTTTTGTTTTTTTTGTTTTTTGTTTTTTTCGAGACAGGGTTTCTCTGTGTAGTTTTGGTGCCTGTCCTGGATCTCGCTCTGTAGACCAGGCTGGACTCAAACTCACAGAGATCTGCCTGGCTCTGCCTCCTGAGTGCTGAGATTAAAGGCGTTCACCACTGCCGCCCGGCTATTTTTATATTCTTGATCCGTGCTTTAGGCTGGATCCGTGTGCTCTTTGCAGAGTCCCTACTGCACTAGATCTCTGAGCCCACACTCACTTCGTTCTCCTCTCCAGTACAGACTTGAGTGCTGAAATCTACTTTCCTTCTCCACTCAGCGTGTCTTTCCCCTGTGTCTGGTAACCTTGTTTTGTGTTCTGGCTGGTAGCACATCATTTTAGTCAAGTGATAGATATAACGACAGCTTTATTATAACCAAATAGCACACAGACCCCACCCTGGCATACACAAAGATGAGGAGGCAGGAGCCGATGAAAAAAAGATAATATATATCTTGAAGACAAGGCAGATTGGTGTCTGCTGTCTTGTTTTCCTCAGCAGAATGGCTTTCTTCTTGCCACCTCAAACTTTTAGGGACAACATCTGTGAGTCATATTTGTTGCTGAAACACCAGCTTGAAACAGCATCAGGTCACTTTAAAACGAAGGGCTCCAGGTGTAACAGTGGATCCCTCCCCTCTAACAAGCCTTCAGCTAGTCATCTTGGTTCCTAGTGCATGTGAGCCTTTCCAGGATGAAGACAAAGATGGTTCTATCCTTATGTTCTCCGCTGTGTTCTGAATTTCATCAGTGCAGTTTAGCCCATACCCTGGCAGTCCTGGCCCCACCATTGAGAAAGAATTACCCATCGCTGAAGGATATAGTTACCTTTCCTAGAATTTGACAATTAGCCTAAAATTTTTCTTTCAGGATAAAGAAAACTTCGCCCATACCCAGCAGGAAGCAATTTTAAGAATACGATGCCCACATTCCCAAAGAGGTGGTGTGGGGCGGGTGGTTTTTTTGTCTTTTTAATGGGTTTTGGGTCTGGGATAATTTTCAGTATTTAGGGGGGTTGGTTACAAGTTATTGTCAAGGGTTAGGAAAAAGGCTAAGCAAAGGAGATTAGATTTAAGGTTCTTGTTTAAAAAAAAAAAGAAAAAGAAAGAAATGAAAAAGACAATTACTAGTTTTAAATACTTTACATTGGATTGGATTGTTTTATATTGTATACAAATTTGAAATTGATATTGTTAGAAAATGCTATATGTATATTTCTAATTGTATTTATACCATTCATTTAACAATGTAATGCAAATTTCTGATCCTTGAATGTTATTATTACCAACTACTAGGATATAAAGAAATGAAAGTTAGTAGTTAGACATTACAATAGAACTTGTAGTCATATTAGATATGTTTTAAAAATTGAGCAGAGATGTTTTAGACAGGTCATCTTCAAACCCTTCAGAGATCTACAGAATATGGCATTTAAAATGTTTTAATAACTTAGAAAATTTTTCTTTTTTGAGACATGTCGGCTCCTGGCAGTACCAATCTACTTCAGAGAAAATATGGGCATTGAAGAAACTGCATATGGAGTCAACTTTCGTTGTGGCAAAAGTTAACCACTGGACAACAAAGTATCCTCGTATCAACAGGACAAAATGGACAGACAGATCACGAAACAAAGGACTACTGATTCTTGCCAAAACAAGTGTGGCTATGGCTTTATCAAAAGGCATCTTCTGAGGCCAGGACAATATGGCCCCATCCCTGAATTGGCCTTCGCATCCGGAAAAGGTATGGTGCCCTTTTCTTCGAAGGCAGCTTAACAGGCAGAGGGCCGATGGCTTCTGTTGTACAATGGAACAGCAGCTGAAAGCTCATGCCTCTCGGAAGTAGACTGACATTTAATAGAGGGATGTGGAGAAGAAGGGGATGCTGAGATGAAGCCATATATACACAGCCAAGAAGAATGGACAGCTGAATTTAAAAACTGTCAACAATTTCCAGAATTTAAAATCCTGAATCATGACAGGACACTAGTGGAATTCAGGTGTTTCTGGTACATGGACTGCTCTCACCCAATGTGAGGTTGAACTGTTGACCTTGTGTACATCCTACTTCACAAATGAGTCTGTCAGATACACTAAGCCTATAGGCTGAAGATGATGCCCCAACACTGTGGAGAAACCTCAGGTGACTGCCCAGGCAGCTGGCTGTTTCTGTCAACTCACAAAATTTTTTGGAAGTTGCTTGCATGCACTTCCTGTTTTTATTTTTGTTAGCTAATATTATTCCCTTCTTGGGTCTCTGAGGGAGTTGAAGACTAGTTAGTTATGGTTGAAGATTAGTTAGTTATAGTTGCAAATTAATTAGGATAGAAAGTGCATTAGATACATCTTGGATTTACCAAAATAGGATAGATAATGGAATTATTTTCTCTGATTTGTCAAATACATGTTTAGGTATTTATTACTTGTATATATTGTATATAGTTATTGTACTTTTGTATATAGCTTTTCTTTTATTAGTTATAACCTTTTGCTTTTTTTCTTTTTATTAAAATAGAAAAGGGGAAATGTGGTGGTAATCTAATTGTACTGAAATGTGATTTTGATTGTATGTTAATAAATAAAGTTGCCCGGGGGTCAGAGCTATTAGAGCCATAGCAAGAGTGTGGCGGTGGTGGCACACGCCTTTAATCCCATAGATCTCTGTGTGTTCAGGGATACAGCCAGCATTGGAGACATATGCCTTTAAGACCTAGGGGGCTGCACATTCAGACAGTGACGAGGCAGTCACGTGCTTGGGTTTATAACCAATGAGAAGGCAGAACAAAATATTATAAATAGACGAACAGACAGGAAATAGGTCTCTTTCGGGAAGCTGGGACACCGCAGGCAGAAGGGTGAGATTTTAGCTCTGAGCTCTGACCTCTCGGCTTTCTCTTTTACATTGTTTCTGTGTTTCTTATTTAATAAGACAGTTGGTTACATCAATACATCGCAGCTACCATGTGTTCACAAAGGAGGCTCACAGCAGTTCCTCTTGTATCTCTAGCTGTGTGTGTCCATGTGTGTGCTTGTGTATGTACATGTATGCATGTATATGTGTGTGTTCATGGGTATATGTGTTTGTACATGTCTGTGTATATGGGTGTGTACACACATGTAGTAGGTAGCTGCTCCAGCTTTGACCTGGAAGTATTACAGCCATTGAGGCTTCCAGTAACTGTCACACATACAAGGCAGGCCAAGACACGAGCCCTTAACACCTGAGATCCTGATATGCCGGCTCCCTTGGTTCCTGGATCCTGGATATTGGCGGTAGATTGAAGAGAGTTCACCAGAGAACACCACTGGACTGCACTTCACCTCTCCCGGGCCCTGTAACCTATCCCTTTACTTGTAAGTAGAACCCCCAAATAAACCTCCCTTTTAACTATGTGGAGTTGCCTTAATACTTCCACCAATATGCACATATATGTATGTGTGCATGTGTGTATGAGTGTGTGTGTGTGTGTGTGTGTGTGTGTGTGTGTGTGTGTGTGCACCTGACAGGATGGATAGTGTGAGATGAACCACAGTACCAGAGAATGTTGCTGATGAGGACATACCACTGAGGAAACGTGGAAACTGCTGTTGTGGAAGTCCCAGGTTCAGCAGCAGGGTGACATGGCTGTGCATTTACCTTAGCTGAATAGGTCTGTGGACACAGGAACAGTGGGAACCTATGTTTTGTGCCCATTTTCAGATAAAGCACTGGAAAAAAAATCTAAATATATGTCTGCTTTGAAAACTGGCTAATAGTTCATCAAATTCAACTTGAATAGCAGTCAAGATTAGAAATTAGATAGCCTCACAAGGAGCAAATGTCAAAAACTTCAGAAAGAGATTTGGGGTGTAAAAAAGAACCCGCTGGAAATTCTGGGGTTGTCAATCATGCTGTATCTTACTCTATACTTCCAGGATGGCTGATGTGAATTCTCCAACAGCATAGGTTTCCCATCCCCTACTTATTAGTGCTAGAAGACAGCAAAAAATGTCTGATTCTGAGTCCATGATTTTGGAAATCAGTTATTAATTTTAAGACAATTTCAGATACTACAAATGAAATTCAAGATGTTAGTCTGTCTGTCCTTCCTTCCTTCCTTTCATTTCCTCCCTCCCTCCCTCCCTCCCTCCCTCCCTCCCTCCCTCCCTCCCTCCCTCCCTCCCTTCTTGCCTTCCTGTCTTTGTTTCCTTCCTCTTTTCTTCCTTCATTTTTTTTCTAACTTGAGAAGAGGCTATTCAGCCAGAGATACGATAAACCAATGATTGTGTCTGACTGTCTGAAGGCCACAGTCATTGAACACATAGCTGGGATCCCTTAGTGCTACATGAGGGATATGTGAAAATTACATAGCCCCAGCCTGTTCATGTTTTACTGTTTGAAATAACCAGTCACCCAGATGTTCCATGAAGCAACCCAGCCACTCAAGACCGAGCAGAGAGAAAACACTAGGAATCACTTCAAATTGTTCTCCCTGGTTGTTCTTCTGGGAACATGCCTTAAAACGTCTTAGTTTCCTGCTATCTAGACTGAGAAGTGGAATTTGAGTTTATAAGTCAAGTTGTTTCTCCTAAATGCAGAAGAGCACATTGTCAATAGTTCTCAAGACCACAAAGTGACAAAAGGTGAACAAGCTAGAATATGGTATGGTAGACATTTCAGAAGTCAAGCAGCTGGGACAGGCAGTTCCAGATTTAGGAGATAGGGAGGTAATTGTAACATGAAATTGCTAAACAGTCTTATTAATAAAAAAACCCAGAGCCAGATATTGGGGTGAAAGCTGAAAGATCAGAGAAGCAGAACAGCCAGCCACGTTCTCACCTCTATGAAATCCTCAGCCTCAAGAGAATGAGTTCCTATTTCCTTACACCTTATATACTTTCCTGTGTCCAGTCATATTACTTCCTGGGATTAAAGGCATGTATCACCACTGCCTGGTTCTTTTCTCTCATGTAGCCCAGTGTGGCCTTGAACTCACTCACTCTGCCTCCTGAGTGATAGGATTAAAGGTGTGTGCCACCACTGCCTGACCTCTATGTCTAATTTAATGGCTGGCTCTGTCCTCTGATCCCCAGGTAAGCTTTATTGGGGTGCACAATATATCACCACATGTAATTATTTATAGAACCCTGTATTAATTTGCCATTAAGGTCAAGGTCTTCAGTGTATGAGTATAGACTCATGATGGCTGAAACCTGGCTAGGGAAGTTGTTTGTAGTTAGTGCAAGTCAACATGTTAGGTGATAGGTGCTTCATAGGTAAACAGGTGCAGCTGACCAGTTGGCTGCACTTGGGATGTGGTCCCAGAGTAAGCCCAGGTGAGGTTATCACGTTTGGATCCCCAGACAGCATCAGATAGCCTGTAATTGGAATTAGTGGTAAGAAAGATGGGAAGCAGAAAGGCTGTTGGAGCAAGCTGGCTTGGGTCCTCTCTTTTCACTAACTTGGGCAACACTAAGTCCTCTAGTTGGCCTGGGAGAGTAGTGCATGGATAGATGCATCCAAGTGTGGATGTAATGATATGGCATATGCATCTTACTGTGAATATAAGGACACAGAAGTCCTTATGAGGGACAAAACTGTCCCTTGATGAAGTAACAGTCTCTTTACCAATATGCTAGAGTTTCAGTTTCCTAAAACTTTAGAAGTCCATTATGTTATCACCAAAGATGCATTTAGAGCAGTTGTTCTCAACCTTTCTACTGCTGAGAACCTTAACATAGTGGTTTTCAACCTTCTTAATGCTGTGACCTTTTAATATGTGGTTCTCCACCTCCTTAATGCTGAGACCAACCAAAAATGTTGGTGACCACCAACCAGAAAATTATTTTTATTGCTTCGTAACTGCAGTTTTGTTACTGTTCTGAATCATATATCTATCACGTAACTATCTGACATGCAACCCCTGTGAAAGGGTTGTTCCACCCCTAAAAGGGGCCATGACACATATGTTGAAGACCACTGATTAAGAGGATTTGGGTGTAATTCAGTGCTAGAGTAAGCACCAAGACCCTGGGTTCAAGCCCAATTACCATCAAATAAATGTTCTTAGGATGAGAATTCTTATTTTCTTATCATTACCTGTGAAAAACACATATTCTAATGGAAGCCATGGAGAGAGGATTAACGTAGCCTGAATTTAACTCAGACTAAACAGGGTGTACATATTCTAACTATTTGATCTTGGGCAAAGTGTTTGACATCTGTTTCTGACCCCTTAAAGAATGATGCTTCCACTCTTGCTCTTTCTTACACTACACTTTCTTGCACAGTTGGCATGTGGTAGGGGTGTGATCCAGAGCACAGGGTGCACACAGGAATCAAGAAATTCAAGTTCTGGCCACACCTTTGTTAACTGTCACCTCTTTTCCTAAAGTAAACTAAATTCATGCCCACATGAATTCACTGTTCTTATTTTCAAAGGGAGGTAATAATTTACCTTGTAGTGCTATGATATGCTACATGCAGGGGTTTTAGCAAAACATTTTGCATTCAGTAAGAATGAAAAATTTCTAACTTCTATTCCCTCAGATCATTTTTAGAGTTGAGGGACACTGGAGACAATTGGAAGGTGCTGAGACAGAGAGGCCAATGAACAAAACTGATGCATGCCAAAGTAATTGCCTAGGATTCCGACAACCCACAAAAAGAATGAGCCCCCGAGACGCACCTGGTCGGCCACTCTGTACACTTCTTCCCGTTGGCTGCAGTCACAGGTGTAGGCGTACACTCTGGTGGCTCCTGCTTCCCGAGCTACCTGTAGCGTCTCCTCGTTTGCCTCTTTATTCACATCCCAGAGAACGAGCACTGATCCCAGGCGGGCAAACTGCAAGGCTAATAGCCTTCCGAGTCCACTCCCAGCACCTGTTATGAGGACTATTTCACCAGCAACATTCTTCTTTGGCTTTGGGATAAGTTGAAAAAATAGCGCCTCCAAAATACTAAACAGTGACTTCCCCAAGAAAACAAGCATGTCCTTCACTGATTCCAGGTTGGAAGACATGTTCTGGCCAACACCTTTAAAGTAAGACAAAGTTTGCTCAGTTCCCCATTCTGAAGGAAAGTGCTGAGAATGTGATGCAAATGTTCTTTCTGGTAGCTGACAATGAACTCAGGGACAGGCAGGAATACAGCAGTGTATGATATCCGGCACAACTTTCACACACCCTCTCCAGTTCCATTCAGATCTGCGTGCCAGCTATGTGTCACGCATAACAACAATGCTTGTTAATTGGCAGCTGAAACCACTGCACCCAAACTTATTCCAAGGGGCACGCCAGTATTTCTTCCTAGTTAACCTTTGCCTTACTAACTACTACTGATGCCATATTCAATGACTCTGTCACATCATGATGTGTATGATATAACTCTTATGGTGTTACATTTTTGTCTCCTTTTAGGCTTCTTTCTTCTCATTTGCAGTACAATTCTTTCATTTAGTGATGCAATTTAAGAGCTGAAGGCTAAGGATTTAGTTCAGTGTAAGAGTACTTGCCTAGCAGGTAACTTCTATCTGATTCCCAGCAAAAAAGCAAAAGAGGAAATTGTAAAATCCTATCTGCATGAAGTATTTGAAGAGAAGTGACTGGTTTTCCATCAACACCCCAAGTCCCTTCCCAAGGCTGAGGGCCCCATTCGGTCAGCTCCCCTTCACTTGCAAGATTTGGTGAGACAGATTTGGCTGCCTTCTCTGCCTCTGTGAGGCTTGAGGCCATCCTGTCTTTCTGGACCCCTCTCTCTCCTCCTTACTAGGCTCAGGTCTAAGGGAAGTTCTGTACAGAGAATGCACCATGACTTATCCTAGCTCTGGCTCAGATAGATGGGACCAGTTTTCTTGGATTCATAGTGCAGATCACCAAAAAAGCATGCAACAGGTTTTGTGATGGGGTAAAGGGCTTCCCTGAGTAGGGTATTCCATTGAGAGGTTCAGATGCAGGTATAGGTTTCCAGAGATAGAAAGGCAGGCAGTAGCAGGCCTTCATTTTGCTGGCTGGCTGAGCTGTTGATGATAATGGGTGGTTCAGTTCATTTTTAGAAGGGTTTAGCACATGGGATAACAAGGGTTTAACACAAAGTTGGCATGGCTGAAACTAGTTTCTGGCTTATTCTACAGATAAGACAGATAAGAGAATGTATACATGATCTGCCAAGGCCATTGTGCTAGCATAAGGCTAGGCTGGGTCCAGGTTATGCTTATCAGCTTCAGTTGGTTCTCTGTGCTTCAGAGCTGGAATTTGGTTTCCCATTACCTCGGCACCGGGACTCTTAACTGTTCTATGTGAAGAAACAAATTGTAAGTACATAGTTGAATTCATCACAAGCAAGAGTGTCATAAAGAAAAGTTCTGAGTGATGGGAGACTTGATTCAGATTGGAAAGAAGCAAGAAGGAAGGGTTGCTGGGGAGCAACTTTCCCTCCGATAGGCAGTAGGAATCAGAGACTGGGTGAGAGCTTGGTGTGTCTTGGGGTGGGCTTGATCTGTGCATCTGGGGCTTTTCAGGGGTTAATAATGCTCTTGGGAGGGGACTGAGGTTCAACAGTGGGCTTTACTATACTTTGGAGACACCAACTCAAATCCTCTGCCAGATTTGCTCTGATTTATTTCCAGAGTAACTTTTGGATGATTGATCAGGCCACCAAGGCAATCTGTAATGTCTTGAAGGAAGACTTCTATTTTAATATGCAGTCATAGGGTGTGTACCTGTGGCCCTGTCAGGGTGTATGCCAAATTATGCACATAGTAAAGGGACACTCTGGCCACCCTTCCCACCTGGCAGCATCTCATTTCCATTATTCTTCCCACTAGAAAACGCACAGCAGGTGACCCAGTCAGGCCACTATGTCCCCTTTCTGGTGCAACATCATGTGATCTCCTGCCAGAAGACAGCTCTCCTCGGTGGTCTCCAGCCCTGTGGAGAAGTGTCAGGATGACGCAAACCCTGAAATAAGGACCAGCTTTCCCCTGCCCTGGCAGATGTGTTCTAGGTACTTAGGAGCCTGGTAGTATGCAGTAGTCCCCACTTAGGGTGTCTTCTGTGTGCTCACACACAGTGAGGACAGACACTGTGATTTTCGGAATGGAATGCTACCTCTGTCAGGGTCTTACTTGGCAACTTTGCTCAGAATTATTTCATTGCTGGTATCTCAGTCTTCTCTAAGAAGCTAATGTGCTGGGGGCTGCAGGTGTGAGTAGGAGCAACACATGGCTACTATTAGTCTTCAAAACCATTTGGACAAATTAAGAAAAAATAAAGGTAGGCATCAGCCTGCACACAGATGCCATTTAGGGAATGCAATGGAGAGGAGCTGGCTGGCTTTTAGTCACATCATCGCCCCATCTCTTCCTCAGTCTCCAGAGGTGGCATATGCAGGACATGAATGCTTCACTAGGAACTGTGGCCCCAAGACAGCATAGTAATTCTCTAGTGCTGTCATGGGCATTCGTGGGAACAAATGGATCAATGTTCTCTGGCTATACCTTTGAAAGGTGATTACAGTAAGTACACTAACAAACAAAAAGTGAACGCACACCTCAATTTTATCGTAATAATTCTTTCTTAGGAAGCTGCAAGTGCATTCCATTTAATCAGGCTGAAAACTTGGCGTCTTCATCCCCAGTCCGCAAGCTGAGCTAACTAGGCACAAAGTAAGCCCATGACACTTGATCCCAAGCCCACGGTCCTTTATGGCAGTAATACTGTCCTGGTTGCAGGGAGCAGATGGTCGGGGCCGATAGACTTAACAACCACAGCTCCTGAAAGGGGTGAACTAGAGGTTGCAGGGAGGAGGTTGTGTCTGTGCAGGCCTGGGCAGAATGCACGAACAAGGGCCAAGCAGGCACCACTCTGTTCGGAAGCAGCCAGCGGTTCATACCTGAGGGGTTTGTCCGGTACACTGCTACCTTGAGGTGGGTGGGAGCAGACAAGTTGCTGTCTTGGGCTTGGTGCTAGTCCCTGACAGTGGCTAAGGTTCCCCTGGGTTAAACTCTCACCCTGTGGCTTTTGCCACCTCTCTAAGAGCAGCCCCGGACTCTGGGATCTCTGCAACTCACCTCTCACACAGCTCCCTCTCTGGCCACCACGGAGAAGCTGACTTCGCAGGCCTCAGGCACCCAGGTCCCTGGCTCGCAGCTCAAGAAGGTTCGAGGTAGGTTCGGGTGTTTATCCGGGTGTAGGCTGGAGCCCAAGCCCAAGGGCGGGACTCCCGCGGGGGTGGGGCCGCGAACGCACGACTCAGAGCACCGCGTGGGTCCGTAGTCCTTTCCTACAGGTGGTAACTGGATAGTGGAGACTGGACGCGCGCCCCAGTACTGCCCATTCCGTTTAAAATGTCCCAGTGCCAGGCGGGATGCAGGACTGTTAAAACAGAATCTCTGTTTTGGAAAGGGCAGTCAGTGGTAAGAGACTTCCAGCATCAGGTGTGTTTGCAAGCACAAGCAAGGTTTCCCAGGGTTTAGGGACCAAACAAACTGCAGCACAGATGCGAAATTCTTCAACGCGTCTGATTCCGCCACTTGGAACCTAAAGTCTCAGGTGTCTGTAAGGAACGTGGGTGTGAGCTGGGGATCTGCCAGGAGGTGGGTGGGTGGTGGCTGGGGTGCCTGTGGCTCAGGCAGGTGGCCAAGGGAGAGAGAGTTTGTTTTAACAAGATGGGGTTGAGAAATAAAAGCAGAGTAAGTGTCAGTGTGTACTATGACCTGTTTCTAGGACATTGTTTGTGTACAAAGACCCCCAACAAAACATAGCTATAATATAACAGTCAAGAAAACAAGCTAAGTTAATAAAATTAGTGAGTGATCCGATGTCAGCACTTCACCAATGAAATGCTTATGATAGAGAGCAGGGTTTCATGGGTGGCACCGCAGTGAACAGGAAAAACCAGGAGCAAGAACCAGCTTGGGTCTGGATGTAAATTTCAAGAGTGGGAAGGGACAGAGCAAGTGGGCAAGGCCCAGAGCAGTGCAACCGTAGCCAGGCTTTATCTGGGACAGGCTTGGGCAAGAAGGAAAAGCCTTGAAAAGCAGGAGCAGGGGAAGCCTTGTGTTCTCAGTGTCTAGAAGTTTGCCTGGCAAAGGCAGAGAAAGGTTTGGGTGGCTGTCCTGTGGGACGGGGTGTGGAAATTGCTGTTAGGTTAGCCATCATCACGCATACATTTCTCTGGGGAATCGAAGAGTTTCTAAGGAGTGTGGAGACCATGAATGATGGTATAGTGAGGAGTCATCTCAGATGCCCCGAGGGGCCATGAGAGAGGGCAGGCAGGCAGCCTGGGGAAGTGGCAGGCTGTAGGGGCTTGGAGGTGCTGCAGAGGGAGAACAACCAGGGTGTACAGGTTAGCAACACCTAGGAATGATGGTGGACTGAGGTTTGGAGAGAAGCTGGCTGATGGGCCTAGGTCATACAGCCTGTCTATGAGTTCAGATCAACGGACACTGGAAAACATCAGCTTTCCATCATTTCATGGTTCCTCTGAGCAGAATCCTGGGATGTCACCCTTCTCTCTGGCCAGACATTAGGGATAGACCTTATGGAAGCAATGGAGCATTATTAGAAATTTCATCAATACAAAATACGGATGTGGGCAATGTGGATGCATTGCAGGTGCAGGTGAAGCAGCCGGGAGCCTCAAAGGAGGTGAAGGTTCTGCTTTGACTTGATGGTGGGGGACCAGAGGCTTGATTGCTACCCTGAAAGCTAAGAGAGGGTTCCTGACCAGAGTCCCTCTGCCAGGGAAAGAAATGGACAGTTTATGATGGAAACCATTTCATGAGCTAATTGACATATTAGAACATGGCCTCAGTGCAGTCTGAGTCTCTTGGATTGGATAGACACACGCTAAAGGATAATTTCCTTTCAAATAGACAGATATTTTGAGAAAGAAGAGGGTGTTCATACTGGGATACAGGGTGTCAGTTATGTAATTCTCAAACACCTAACACACACACACACACACACACACACACACACACACACACACACACACACACTTTAGACCGGGAAAGCATACACCTTCTGACCCAGTTCTCTCCAGAGAGTCAGGCACTATCGATGCTTTCCAGAAGAGAAAATGGGTCTCAGGGAGGGAGAGAGCGGGAAAGACAGTTGCTCTGAATCATGGAATCTATTACCGTCCAGGAAATAACTATATCAAGGAAAGCCTTTGATTATTTATTTCTAAGAATTATGTGCAAATGGGGTAGTTTCTAGATAATTGTATAAACTCAAGGTTTTCAAGGCTATGAAAAATACTCTTCACAAGATACAAAATTTATAAACATAAATATTTAATGAGAATTTCACCTACAGACATTAAAGCAACTGCAAAAGATTCCCCAGGCTTAGCACCTTTGCTCACTGAAGCAATGGCATTTTGATTGATCTTTACCATCTCCTTGGGCTTCTGTTTGCATTCTTCAAGAGCTCCATTCTCACATACTTTTGTTCCATGATAAAATGATTCTGAGGGTGCACACATGTAGATATTTTCTTTTTCGATGGTGGACTGCACACATGCGTTTAGATTCTGCTTTTTCCCAAAATTTCCTTGAAACAAAAGAAAAGACACAACATGGTTAAATACATAGAAGTATGACAAAAAAGAAGAAGAAAAGAAGAAAGTGGCTCCCAGTGAGGGCCACCTGGAGACTGGCCCGTAATTGATCCCATGTCCAGAAACCAAGCAAAGGCAAAAGATACCAAGAGCTGCAGCACACTCCAAAAGGCATTTCAGAATGAGTCACCCTTCCCCACAGAAACTCAGAGAACCAGATTCAGTAAGAAGCACAAGCGTGAAAGTAGGCCACGGGGCACACAGATGGACTAAGAATGCCAGTGTGACAAGCAGCTAGTGAGACTGGAATGAAATGTAGGAGACTATTCTATAATTTGGAGCAAGGCAGGACAAAAGCCACATGTACATATCTAAACCAGGGAAATTTCTGGACAGCAAGAAAATAAGCAAAGTAAAATAGCAGAGCAGTGGAAAATGATCACAGGTAGGTAACTAGCTACAGTAGTAATGCTTCTGCGGAACAGTTAGAATAAACTAAGCAAAGTGGACAGAGAAATGACAGGAAATTCACTGAAAAACAGAAATAATGGGAAGCCTCTGAAAAGGGGCTACATTTCACTGGTTTCCTGAAAAAAAAAAAAAAAGCAGTTGAAAGAATTGTCTTTCTCCCCCAGCTAACAATATCCATACATTAAAAAATTAGATGAGAAACCGGAACTGAGGGTGTATGGTCTGGTGTGTCTCCTATGGATGACAGTTGGACCCTACTTATGTCTGTTGACTGCTACTTCACAGCTTGGAATAGATCCCTGGGCATGAAGAATTTTTGCTGGGGCTTGTTTGTGAAAGCAAAGAAGCCAGAGACCACTGAGCCACCACTGCTTTGCTCACCTGCTGCAGTCAGGTCAGAGAACTCCAAGGCTAACACCACACTCACTGCAGGAAATCTCCAGAAAGCAGTTAAGACAAAAAGCATAGACTAACTCCATCAAGTTCATTTCACAATCACACTGTTTGTGCCTTGCTGATAAGTTTAATATGCATGCCAGGCTGTGGTGGCATGCCTTTAATCCTAGCACTCGGGAGGCAGAGCCAGGTGGATCTCTGTGAGTTCAAAGCCAGCCTGGTCTACAGAGTGAGTTCCAGGAAAGGCGCAAAGCTACACAGAGAAACCCTGTCTCGAAAAACCAAAAAAAAAAAAAAAAAAAAAAAAAAGTTTAATATGCATGGAGATACACAGAACATTTTGTCTAGAAGGATTCTTCACATTCATGGTGGTGGGGAACTGATTGAGTTGGGGAGTGGATGGTAGCTTTCCATGTGTTAGCATCTGCTTCTATGATGTTTGGCATTTTTAAAAACTCATTAGTTAGTCAGTGATGCTAAAAACAACAATAAATTAATACGTAAATATTCAATTTAAAAAGACTAATTTTGAGAACATACCCTTGGGGGAATACTTCGTAAAATACTGAAATACAGTCACCAGCTGATACATTAAAAATATATCCATTTTATCAAAATACATTGTACTGCTAGAAGGAGGTATTTAAAAACTTTCTGAGAACTGATTAGTAAAAAACTTCCATTTGCTTGTTCTAGGACAAGAGAACTCTGCTGGCTGGCTAGAGAGCAACACATCTGTCCTGGGAAACAGTGGAGCAAACAGTACCTGTGAGTCATCAAGGGCCGAGTGGGTGGGGGTTTGTCCTGCCACCTTATTGGGGGAAAGTCAGGGCATAGCAAAGAGATGCAGACATGTCAGGAACCTGAGACCAGAGGAAGGTGCTGATCGGAATAGGCACATGACTGGACTTCACTATAAACTACGTTTCTCAGGATGGCCGGGCAGGAAGCCAGACATTCATTCCACCTCACTCAAACACAAAAGGACGTATTGTTATATGTTGGTTCTTGCTCTTCTATTTATTTCAAGATCATTATCACTGCTAACAATTTTCCCCCTGAGTAATTGCAGCGTGAATGGCATAGTAATGAATTTATGTGATGTGACCCAGATTGCTGCATTTAAATCATGTTGGAAGATAATTCAGACAGAGCCAGTGCCCATGGCCCAGTTTCCCTTTCTTTTCTGAGATTTCTTTTCTCTTGGCATCTTTGATCACTGGAAATACTACTAACAAAGGACGTTAACTGTTTATATTGGCTATGGAAAGAATTATTAGTGAATAAGTGATCAAGGTGGGGAGCATGATGGTCTCTGTCTGTCCCCTTGTCTATCTTTCCTGGTTTTATTTTGCTGTGATTATAAAGCTCATGCATTTTAAGCACATTGCCTGAGTGTTAGTATGTTGTGCAGTTTTGTTTTCTTTCTTTCTTTCTTTCTTTCTTTCTTTCTTTCTTTCTTTCTTTCTTTCTTTCTTTCTTTCTTTCTTTCTTTCTTTCTTTTTTCTTTTTTTTTTTTTGGTTTTTCAAGACTGTGTTTCTCTGTGTAGCTTTGCACCTTTCCTGGAGCTCACTTGGTAGCCCAGGCTGGCCTCGAACTCACAGAGATCCGCCTGGCTCTGCCTCCCGAGTGCTGGGATTAAAGGTGTGCACCACCACTGCCCGACTGTTGTGCAGTTTTGTGTTAACACCTTTACCAATAAGTTCTGTTGCAGACACTTTAAACCACATATTGGCTTAAATTTTATTGGGTAGTAGAAATAAAATTGATGATAAAGATTCAGACCCTAAACACATGTGATAACCAACTCCAAGGAATGCTTTGCCCAGTTTTCTTTTTCACTGAGCTCTGAGATGAGGAGCTTCTTCAATGTGTCCCTCTCTATGGCCATCCCTCAGCATCCCCCTTTCTGCCTTTCAACCCTATGACAGTCTGAACTTTCCAGGATTCCCATTTCCTATGGATGTTTTCAAGTCCATTCTCTTTCATTTCACAGGCTGCTAGGATTTGAACTTGTCCTTAGAAGTTCATCTGTTGGGAAGTTAACACCTAGATTCAGCGGCCGATGGTATGTGAACTTGTAAAGGAGAGGCCCCTACTACTGGAATAATGGCTTAATGAGAGGAGACTTGAACACACGGCCACTGAGCTTCTCTCATGGAGTGCCTGCCATCGTGTGATAATGTGCTAAGATTGCCTCACCAAACGCTGGTGACTTCCCGGTCTCCAGACCTGAGAGAAATAACTTTATTTTCTCAGGAGTGTGGTATTCTGAGATAGTGGCAGATGGTGCACTAAGATGCACCTGGGATAGGTTGGGGTGATATTTAGAGTTAAAGGAATTTAAGGAAATTGGTTTACAGATCTTTAAACATGTACTTCTCCTCAAACAGATCTGCCTGAGAAAAGCCTGAGGTCTCCTGTCTTTCATGGAGTTCTACCTCTTTTTAGAGTCAGCCTCATTCCACTTTACAAAATGTGAGTGACTCTTGGAGAATTCAGAAATCCAAGAAGCTTCTGAGGAAGAAATCAGTAGGAGCAAACCCAAAGTTAGCTGCAGTGCAAAGTGCTAAAGAGAGCACTGTGTTGTCTGCCCCAAGTGGGATATGGGGAGAAGAGGCGCCACTGTGGTAGGGTGCAGCAGGAAGACATCACCTAACTTCTTAGCCTCTGCGACTGCTAGATTTCTTCTCTTTGTGTCGTTCCCAGTTGAAGTCTGTTAAGGCAGTAGAAAATACATGAAGGTCCACATTTTTCACGTTTTGATCTATTTTCCCCGGGTCTGAGTACTTCAGACACTAAGACACCACTGTTACATGATACTCCCCACTCCCCAGTCTTTGTAATTGCCAGACATAAATCCCACACCCAGTTTTTCACTGTAATTCTTGACACTTTCTCAGTCTATCTTCAGAGTGAAAAGTTGAGCGTGGTTAGCATCACAGGATTGCATATTAACACCCAGCTTCAAATCAAACTTTTTGGAACAGTTTAAGTGTGTGATCATGTTGTGCATTGGATTGACATGTGTCTTAGTCAGTGTTCTATTGCTACAGCAACTTTATAAAAGAAAGACTTTAATTGGGGCTTGGTTACAGTTTCAGAGGTTTCCTCCATTATTATCACGGTAGGAAGCATGGTAGCATGTGGGCAGACATGAAGGAGAAGGAGCTGAGAGGTCTACATCCATGTCAGTGGGGCACCAGGAAGAGAAAGGCTCTGGGCTTGGAATGGACTTTTTGAAACCTCAAAGCTCACCCTCAGTGACACACTTCCTCCCGCAAGGCCACACCTCCTAATCCTTTCAAATAGTGCCACTCCCTGGTGGCACTATTCAAATCTAGGAGTCTATGTAGGCCATTCTCATTCAAACCACCACAGCACTGAAGGCTGGCATTGTCCTTTAAAGTCACACTGTGAACACCAATTGGATGGACTAAATGTATAGCTTCAAAGTTATTATGAAAAATACCCTTAGTGTATATGAAATACACATCCGATTGAATGCATATCTTTCAATTAAAATAGTGATTTAAAAAGTTTTAGGTGCCAAGTTTAAAACACCTGAAGTGATGGATAAATCATTTTTGGGGTAGTCATATTTGAAGACCCATGGCATATCCCATTTTTTCTTCTTTCCATGTTTTGTCTTTGTATTTTCATAATTCATGTTTTAATATTTTATCACTTTTGTAATGTTAGTAATAATTTTTGGAGATTTCTAGTTCTTAATTTGTGAAACTTATGAACTTTTAAATTTGTGATTGTGTGCATGTGGGAATTCGTGCTTCAGTGCACATTTGGAGGTCATAGGGCGACTTTAGGACTCAGTTCCCCCGTTTCACCATGGGCTCTGAGGACTGACAAGGTTTTCAAGCTGTGTGGTTAAGTGTTTTTACTTGATAATTCACCTAACTGGCCAGCAAAACTTTGAAATCTGATTTTTATTTAGAAACTATGGGAAGAGATCAGAAAGACAATCTAGCTACCAAATACAGGACAGGTATGATTGAAAATAAATTTTGTCTTATACCAAACTCATTTAAATGACATGTACCAAGTATTCATTTTAGTGTTCTCTGTAATAACCTAAACCTGGACCTAATATTCAGAAAGCACATGAAGTATCCCTGCAGCCAGAATTTCACACAGTAATGTAAAGGAATGTGTTTCCACTACACAAAATCTGTGGATGATTTTCATTAACAAAATGCTGAGTGAAGTGACCCATTTAAATAAATACTGTGTAATTTCATGTTTGTGAAGTTCAAGCCACTGGTAGAAATCTGTGTGATGAAAGTAAAGACACGTGTGACCTTTGAGGTCTCATGGATGAGAGGTAATACAAGGAAGTTTTCTGGAGTAGTCTTGTGGTCCTCAGATGGACGTGGGTGGTGGCTACAGTTTGTTTAGTATGTAAAACTCACCTGATCTATGCACAGGCTTTTTCTGGAAGTAAATTCTATTTCAATAAAAACTTTACTTAAAAAGAAAAGACTGTTTGTGATCAAAGAAATTTTTTAAAGATTTATTTTTGTTTATGTATGTATGCATGTGTCTTTGTATATGCATGCCACATGTATGTGCGAGAAAAGTACATTGGAGCGACCAGAGTTGGGGTTATAAACAGTTGTGGGGCAGCCCACGTGGGTGTTAGACATTGAACTCAGAAGAATTTTTCCTCTGGAAGATCAGTAAATGCTCTCAACCATCAAGTCATCTCTCTAGCCACCAAAAACATTTATTTTAACTACTTAATTAATTAGTTAATAAATTAATTATATTGATAATTGAGCCAGGGCTTCCTACATGCTTAGAGAGTATTCTTCCATCGGGTCACACCCCAATCTCTTTTATTTATTTTTTATTGCTACTGCTGCGGGCAGTCCTACTCAGGAAATATCGGTGAGAATATATAACCTAAGCCTATGCAGACAACATGGGTTCTTTGGGTCACTGGGAGTACTAGGGTGAAAAATGACCAGTTTGAATACATAGTCATAGCCACAGATGTAGGCTACTTCAGGACAATGTTTTTTTTTTTTTTCTCTTTGGCAAAGTTCCACCTGGTCAAGGACTTAAGCCTATCTGTAGACCCAGTGCATACAATCTTTGCTGGGCATGTGCAATTGTGTGCAGGGTTTTTATGTAACGCATTTTCACCTGAGCTGTGTGCTTGCACCAGCTCTCATTTCTGGTAGGAAAGAACCAGGGCTAGAGATAATGCCAGTCCCATGGGAAGATTTTCTTGTTCAGCTATGAGGCTGTCATGTGATTAAGACTTTGAATATTCCCTATGGGCTTGTTGGGGCCCGAGTTTCCAGACAGCTGAGTGCCAGAGACAAATCCAAGCACAGTGGACAGAGCTTTAGGCAGAGGGACACAGGACTCCTGGCTAATACTAACATTGCTCCTCCTCTCTTCTCAGCCCACTGAACTCTTGGCACCCCATGCTTTACACCTTCTTCACTGCTTCCTGGGGTGCTCTGCAGCAGGTTCCTAACCTACAGCACCAAAAGAGGCAATCTCTTGATTTTAGGTCCAAATCTTTCAAAACTTGACAGCAGACATATTCATTTCAGAGAGCTTTCACATGATAAAATGCATAGCTTTGGCATACATCCTTTCAATCACAGTCTGAAGGTGACAGTGGTAGTAAACTCGAGTATGTGTTCTTCAGATGTGTTATAGAAGGAGGTCCGTCCTCTCCAGTGTGATCAAGGACACCTGTCCCCTGCTTGGGTCAGCAGCCAGTGGAGTTGACGTCTACCCTGTGTTGTGAAGCCTTTGCCTTCTTTGTCCTTACTCTCGGCTCTCCTGAGTGAGTCTGGAACCCAACCTGGTCTCTGACATCGGTGCTCCTTGAGCAGAACAATCCCAGGAATGGAACATGTCTCAGTCAGCCATCTGCCACTGTGACAAAATACCTGAGACATCCAATTCAACAAAGGAAAAGTTTAGTTTGACAGAGTTTCAGAGCACGCAGCCGATAGTTGGTTAGTACCGATGTTCTTGAGGCAGCACACACCACGTGGAGAGCACATAATGGAGAGAAAACTGCTTTGTCTGTGACAGCAAGGGAGCAGAGAGGAGGGGCTGAGGCCCAATATTCCTTCAGGGACATACTCCTAATCACCTAACTTCTCCCATGAGGCCTCGCCCCCTGACAGCAACAGGCTGGTGACTAAGCCTTTAACAGTGGCCTTTTGGGGATGTTTAACATCTAAACTATAAGAGATGAGGAAGAAGAGGTGGAAAGAGAGGCCCAACACAGCAGTTATTGAACACTGGCTCAGCAGAAGCCTTGGAGGAAACGTACCATTAACCGTGTTCAGAGGCAATGAGCAGCATCGTTGAGAACACCATCATTGTTTGTCTGCTGATATCTATTGAGGGTGAGTCAGCAGTGTCTGTGTATACAGGAGACTGCAAGTGGCCGAAATTCACAAGCAGAGAACCAAGGATGTGATAGAGAACAAATTTCCCACGTTAGAACTGGGAAGAATTTTGCAAATATGTTGTCTGAAAGTTTTCGATTTGTGGGTTTGCAGAAGTAACTTGGGAGCTGTGGGACCCTGACCACCAATCGAACCAGATCAGTTCTGTTCCCATGCTTTCTATTCTGGAGAATTGCAAGAGTTATGAGGAGTTATTAGCCTCTGGAACAACCTGACCTGGAAGGAAATTGAGTTGTCTTGTATTTGATGTGCAAGTCTCCCCATTCCTGTCAGTGTGATGTTGGGTAAACTCTTGTTGGAGCTCTATGAGCTCAGTTTGCTCACCTGGGCAGTGGGCATAACATCACATGCCTACTTTAGTTGTTACTAGGAATGAACTATGATAATGAAAATACACCTACATAGTACCTATTGAGTATTTAATACATACCAGGCACTTATCTGAGTTCTTTGTATGTATTAATTCATAAGTTTCACTACAGACAAGGGTCCTGAAACACTTACTTGCCCAGAGTTATGTGATTGTGTTTCAAACAGAGTTATGATGTTCTGCCTCTTGTAAGTATCAAGAGCTATAATTTTCTTGGCATTTACAATGTGTCACATGAGTTTTAATATAGATTGTTGTAAAGCCTTTTAACATAGCAATTCAACTGTGATATGTTATAGCTCCCATTTTACATGTAAGAACTCTGAGGCTCAGTGGCTTTGATGAAGATCACCAAGTTCCTGATCCTAGACTCCACCATTTAAGCTTCCTTGAAGAAAATATGGCTTTGTATGTGACATTTAAGGGCAGGGATGGCTTAGAGGCTACACAAGCCCCTGTGCTCAGAAGGGCTAGGTTACTGCTCTGCCTTCACTGTCTTTACATCCTACACACCCTGTTTTTGAACTTGTGCTTTGAAAGTAAAGTCAGTGGGGCAATGGGGCTCGTGTAGGAGCACAGATGTGTTCCAGAGTTAGCATGCACATGGTGGATGTCCTTGCAAATCCTCACAGTAGAGATTGGTTTATGGGCATAATGGGCAATCACACACAGCAGTGAATTCTTGGGAAAATTTGGACTGCCACTGGGTCCCAAGGTCCCATCTGGTCTGGATTTGGCCCAGACTTTAGTGCTCACAGTGTCAATATTAACATAATTCATGTTGGCAGTGGCTCTCCCTTTAGGAGAGAGAATGGCTCTACACTGGAGTGGCACCAAGATCTGTGTGGCAAGCTTGCCAGTCATATCTAGAGTCTGTCTCTGTAGCAGCCACACTACGTTTGAGGCATAAAAGGAACTGTCAGTTCTTAGGCAGTAAACCTTTGAAATAAATCATTACAAAGTAAAATTAAAATTTTATGTCTCTACCTTTTAGTAAAGTAAGTCAAAACATTATCAGAATTATTCAAAGACTTATAATTCCCAATTCTGAAGCTCGCAATTTATTGCTCGCAATTTATTGCAAAGCACAGGTCCACAAGCTTAGAAATAGAAACTGAATGTAAAGATATTTATTGGCTGCAAAAACTATTTTAATTTGAAACTTGATGTGAACCAATGAGAAGTGAGGAAGATACTTTTGAAATCGATTTTTCCCTTACAATTGAAGGTATTTTAATGTATGAACAGGCATTTAAGTAAAATGTCACAAAGTCACTTTGGGTTCCTTATCTAACACTCAGCAGTCACAGGGGAACTCTTCTGCCAAGGAACAAATGTTCATTACACTAAATGCACACAGTGCAGCAAATGTGTACAAAGACAATCTTTGCAGAAAAATTATTCCCAATATGTATTTGCTACAGATGTATTCAAATTAAAAATTGAGTAGGAATATATACATTGTCACAGCCTGGAATATACTCTTGACAATTGTGTCAACAGAAATTTTCTCTTCAAAGCTGCCGAGAGAGCAGTTTGTTATGTCCTTAGAAATAAACCTGGAAAAAATGTGAGACAGAAAATTCTTAACATCAGTCAAGTTTTCACATTCATAAATGACTGTGTTAAGATTACATAACCAGATTTTTAAACATTTGTTCTATATTGTATTACATAAGATCACAAAGCCAGGTTTTTACATTTGTTCTAACCACCAGTGTCTGGTAATCATGTATTAGAGTGATCCTGAGTGTGCTTAGTACACACTTCTATTATATTTTAAAAGAGAAATCAGCTTTCTACTTTAGTGATCTTTTTCCACTCTGGTTTTCAGACAGTGGTCCGTCTGTCTCAGCTTTGCATGAGTGTTCTCCCTGGCTGCTGGGTCTTTCTGCAGGGTGCCTTCAAGCTGGCCCCTGCTCCGGACACTGTGGTGCTCGCTGGAGGCACTATTTCTTCATTTGGGGAAACTTGTATATTGTTCGTACTTTCCTTTCCAAGGTTTCTTTGATTTGCCTCTAGTTCTCTCCCTCTAATTTACCTCCCCTTCTCTTTCTTTTCCCGACGGGATCTTACTGTGTAGCCCAGACTGCCCTGGAATTCAAGATCCCCATTTCCAGTACTGGCATTGCAGGCTGGTGCCACCATGCCCAGTGACTGTTTTTGCCTTCCACCAACGGTATGGTCTGAGTGTAGGGTCTTCATGAGGCAACTACTTCTTGGCTGCATTTGGAGGCCATACTTTGTGCTTCTTATTAGTCTCTTCACTCAAAGCACATGGGTCTCCTTGGGCCCCAAGACTGCTAGAAATGACTTAGAGATCACGTGTGCCACCAACACCCAGCAGAAGCACTGTTGGTGAATAGGATGTCTTGCTTCCTACTGGAAGCTCCTCTTCTCTCCAGCTATGCGGCACATCTTTTCCCCCCACACTGTCTCCAGGAACTCTTGAGTAAACCTAAGCACAAGAGAAGCTATTACTAGTCCAGCTCTACTCCTGCATTCCAGGAGGGCTTCCTTACTCAAGCTTCTGCAGTGTTTTTGGGAAACGGCGTAATTCTTTGAAAGATTATCTCCACTTTCCATTGTCCTTTCCTCTGCCCATCCCTTGCTTTTTTTTTTTCAGGTCCTGCAAAGTTATCTCAGACTCTCTGTTTTATTTTTCCAAAGCAAACTCTGTCTATAAGGCCAAGTACATTCGGTGATTTCACAAATAATGTTGCTTTCAGGCTCCCAGTAAAGATGGTTGCAAGAAAGCTAACTTACTTCTGTCACTCAGGTTTTCAGGGTAAGGTGGGTCCAGGCGACTGTCTTTGACTCCTGGAAAACTCCGTTCACACTCAGAACACCCTTTAATCTTGAGCAGGTGTTATTATTAAGAAGTTCTTTTTAGTGTGAAGACAAATATTCTTTCCCGTATTAAAAAAAAGGCTCATTTTTAAAGCCCCTGGGACATTCTAGTGCAATGACAACAAAATTCTGCTTCATTAGCTCTTAATATTTTCCCCAAACATTTGATTTTGAGTGGTCCACTCGTTATTAAATACTAGTTTCACTTTTTAAATTTTTAGCATATTTGATAATTTTTAATAATTAAGTTGGTCATTTTTGACAGTTTTAGAGATTTATCTAATATATTTTGACTACTCTCACCTACCCCCTTTCATCTCCCTTCCATCCTTGTCCACTCTTTCCTTCCCACAAAACCTTCTTGTGGGGTTTATTCAGGACAATTTGCATGATCCCAGGTTTGGAGCTGTGCTCTGGACACTGGTGGGCTCACCAGTGGATGCACAATTCTTTTTGAAAGATGATGGTAATTGCCAATTACAGTGTTGTAGAAAAAAGAAAGAGGAGAGAGAGAGAGAGAGAGAGAGAGAGAGAGAGAGAGAGAGAGAGAGAGAGAGAGAGAGAACCCTGCGTTTTAATGACTGTCATTCCCACAAACTCCTGCTTCCCAGACAGACAGCATATGAAATGTTTAAGTGCAGTTACTTTTTGAGAAGTGGGTAGAATGAAATCGTATGTGACCAAGTCTCAGACCCACTCAGTTCAGTGTTGGTGAATTTGTTAGTTTTCACGGCCGATTATAAAACCGTGGGCAACATTACGCAGGTGCCTGCTGTATGTAGTTGGCCCTCCTGATTCAAAAGTTCAGATGTAAATACCCCGAGACAGAAAGATTTGGGGGGAAAAAGAGATCCCCAAAAGGCACAAAGGTGAAACTTCAATTTGCCACACGCTGAGTACTCTGCTGAATTCACACTGAGGTAGTGAGGTTTGGGTATTACTGTTGCTTTGAAGATGGTTGAAAACACGTGGAAGAATGTATGTGATTATATATAAAAACCAGTGCGCGCGCGCACACACACATGGTTGAGGCATCCTTGGATTTTGTTATCCATGGACACCATGTCTTATGGAGGCTTTTTATGTTCAACACAGCATTCAATTGCAAAATCAAGAGTATGAATTGGCCCCAAGGGTGGGAGAAGTCACTATACCATTGGGTAGTGATAGCCCTCCTTCTGCATCCCCTTGCCAGGATCCAGGACCAGCAATAATCCACACAGAAGTCAGCACACAGGTCAGACACATTTTCTCTTTAGCTTTGGAATGGGGCACATGTGATGTTTGTCTTACAACCTCATAGACTCAATACTTCCATGGACAAAGCCTTCACATTGCAAGGGAGCAGAATCCTCCAGCCCCAGGAAGCCCAGAGTATGTTGTCATTCCCTACCAGGTGCATCTTGTCCATTTATCACTCCCATCAAGTTGCCAACTACCAACTAGGGATCCTTATAAGCAATGTTTCTTAGAAACATATATGATATGTGATGCTTACTGGATTACCAGGGGGAATAGAATTAGGGAGTTGAGGCAATTCTCATGCAGAGAGGTAAAGATTTTATTAATTTTTCATGCAGAATATGTCAATACAAATAAAAAGCAGGAGAACAGACTGTACAGTTTTAAAATACTCTAAGTCTACAATATTGACCAACAATATTGACCAGGAAAAGGGCAAAACTAAACCAAACCAAAGTCTCTGTGTGGTTAGCAGCACCTTGAAGCTCTTGTTCTATATTTAGTGAGTGTCTTACTCATCTCTCTGTTTATAGTGTTATAGATATCAGGTACTTGGTAAATATGTGTTGAACCAGTGGATAAAAAGACTCTCCCTAGAGTACACAGTGAAAGCAAATCATGCCCATTTTTAAACTCACAAAACTGTCCGACATCCTCTCACTTTACTGCTTTATTTTTCTGTTAGGCCACCTTTCCCTTCTTTTTCTGCCACAAGGTAAACCATGCTTTAGTTGCATGAATGTATTAGGACCGTGTCCCAGTAAAATAAGAATAGATGTTAGTAATAAGCTCTCTCACTAATGGAAGACATATTGTAATGCAGTAGAAATGTAAATTTCTGGCATCACTATCACTAGTTCTTGGATGTAGGAGAGGTGAATGGGATCAGTATGTAGTAACTACAGTTAAAGAAGCATCTTTAGCCCAGATATCACCAGAAGTGCCGTTGTTAGGATTGTGTATGAAATGGCAAGACATGAAGTATAAATTCCCATGTTAGGTGTTTGAAAAATACGCTGAATTAAGATATATTAAATAAGGTAGTATTTTTGAGGTTATTACAAAAATAAGTTTTATTTATAAGTCAGCAGAGAGTAGAAGATCTAAAGTGTTTATTTTTCTTATGGATTGAAAGAGTGAAGAATTGTTCAACATATTGGGATGCAAACAAAACTGATGTTACAGATTTTTTTCAATCCAATAAGCATGTTCAGTTTCAGTCCCACTCACAGTCTTCATATGATCATTTAAACCTAGTAGGGTTAATTAGGCAATACAAATCAGCCTTCATTTTGTGAAGTAAACATTTTTAACTACAAAATTAATATGTATGTTTAAATAGGATATTAAAGAATTATCAGTCCACAACACTGATTTACAAGCTCATTACTTATAATTACCTCATTCCTAGAAGTGTCTTATATTCTATTTTTGATTAAGATTAGGGCCAATTTGCATTAACATTTTATAAATATATGATCTGTGTGATCAGAGATCACTGGAAGCACTGTGACATTTTTATTTAGGAAACTGAAGAATTACATGGGAATCTGGATAAATAATATAAATGTTTAGAAAAGTATCAGTGTGGTGATATATGTCTACAAATCCAGCTCTCAGAGGCTAAAGTGGGAGGATTTTGAAAGGACAACCTAGACAGTATATTGAGAACCTGTTTGAACTAAAAACAAACAAACAAACAAACACAACAACAACAAAAAAACTGAGAGAAGAAAAGAAAGAGCCGAGTGCCAACTGTCTCCTGGGATGAGAAGCTGCAAATTTTTGAAGCCTGGGTAGGCTGGCATGATGCAACTGCCAGGGGGATTCCAAACAGGATACCATCTCATCTCTGCATGTGATTATCATGTCTGCGACCTAGGTTATTCCTGTTTCCTTTCTGTTTCAGCCTGCAGTTCTTCTGCCTTTGTTCTCCCTCTGAACGACGTCATACAGGAATCCACACCAAGGTACTCACCAAGGGCAATCATCATTTTTGGAGATATCATTCTAGAGAAAAGCAGAAAAAGTTGTGATCCTTTAAGACTCTTAAAGTCACCGAAGGGACTACTTTGCAAAGACTAAGTGCAAATAAAATCAAGGGTGAAAGGTCATGCTGTGCATCTGTCACTTACTGGGAGGGATGGTGGGAGGACGCCACCAATCATAGTTCAGGGCCATCAACATCATGGATGATGGTGGATGCTTTCAGCCCTTCCTACACCCTAGAATCATCCTCAATGTTTGAAAAAAACCCCTCAGTTTCTGCACATGCTATGCTCCCTGGCCTTTTGGAGAGATCAGATGGTTCCTTATTTACTCCAAATATCCTTATTTTCTTGACAACAATAGGAAGAATTAGAATAAAAGCATACCAACTAAGAAGACTAACCCTAAGTGTGAGGATGGTTCTAATGCACATGTGAGACTGAGAACCATTGTTTAGATCAAGGATAATGCTGAATTTCAGATCACTTCTGCTTGGATCAGTTTAGTTCTGCTCAACTTAACCGAGCATGTTTATCAGGTACTATCCTGGATGTAAGCATAGACCAGGAAAGAACTTAGAAAGTGTGCCCTCAGAGAGCACATACAAGTGTCCAGTGTGTTAAGTGCTAGAAGGCCATGACAAGTGTGATGGGTCATACAAAGACGAATGTTGGCTTTCTTAAGCAATTAGGGCAGCTGAGGAAGAATAGGGAATGTATGGGGTAGATAGAAATAGTAAAGGAAGTACTGAGTTTCCCAGGAACACAATCCTTCCTCATGCTCTAACTGTCAAAGCTTGGTGATGCCAGGAGGGGAAAACTCCACACATGACATATGACAAGTCATAATAAAAGCACTTCATGAGATGGCCTTTGAGTTGTGTCCTGTGTAGGTATGCAGGAAACACATGGATACCTGTTCAGACTTAGATTCTATCTCCAAGATAAACTAATCCAAATTTGAATAAATCTAAAGTTTTGAGCACTTCTGATCCCAAGCACTGTTCAGAAGGGCAATCCATCTTGTGCATACAGCAGGGGGAGGGCCTGATGTGAAAGCTTCAGCATCTCCATTTCATCTTGTCATTTCTTTGTCCTCTCTAGACTCCAGATGTGCTATGCTTGCAAGCCTCCTGAACATCCATCATGGCTGGAGGCAACACACAGAAGACAATACCTCCATGCTAGCTGTGGGGCTATGAGAGTCTACGCAGAAATACCCTAGAATTCACCGTGTTGGCCTTCAAGGAAGTTTCGGGAACTCTTTCACAGAGTGAAATGGAGAAATTACCAAATAACTTAGTGTTTCCCAGAAAAAAAAATCAGAATTTTTATGCATTATTGCAAAAATAGAACTCTGTATTATATAAACTAAATTAATTGATCAAAAATAAAGACAAAACAACAATAAAAAGCTGAATGTGGTGTTGTATACAGTAATTAGGGAAGTTGAGGCAGGAGGATGAAAACCTGGAATGTGCAATATGATTATTATCTCAAGGAACCCAAGTAAGTGAATAAAAACACACATACACCACACACACACACCACCACCACCATCACCACCACCATCACCACCACCACCAACAACAAAACAAAATGAAACAACCTTAAAACTTCTCCAGTGCCCCCCACCCCAGAATTTGTGTGCTGTTTTGTTCTGTGTAGGAATAAATACAGTGTGTTCTTGAGAGGTCTAAATAATGTGCTAATTTAATTAGTATCTGGAACAACAAAGATATAGTTCACAATAGTCCAATAAATTGTCCTTGTGTAGTATTAAAATTATTTGTCATAATTTTAAGTAACAGTGAAGTTACCTTGTAGATAGAAAAACTAACAATGATCAGACAACTTGTTCACAATCAACCCAAAGCCCAATTAACTTCATTAACTTACTGTTTAAGAATCAATGCAAAATATGCAAACTTGGGTATGAGGAGGTAAACTTGTTCCTCTAAAATCGCATTGAAAATTTTTTGAGCCACATACTCTTGCTCCAGTAGAGGTAACAGAAGTGGATACCTGGAATGAAAATGCAGAGGTTGTGTCAGTGGAGTGGTCTTTTCCATGGTGATCAGTATTGAGTGTTAGATTTTAGATACTGAATTACAGTAGAAACGATAGCTGCAAACAGTAAAAAGACAATGAATACTTGGGGTTACTTGCATTTTCTCTCATGGCCAACACTGCAAGCACTGTGGATATCCTTTATTGCCTCGTGTGAATGCCCAGTCCTTGCTTCTTTTCTGGGCTATGCTCTGGATATAAAGATGCAATTACTAGTCTAGGGAGATGGCTCAGCGGTTAAA
This sequence comes from Peromyscus maniculatus bairdii, assembly GCF_049852395.1. Lineage (NCBI taxonomy): Eukaryota > Metazoa > Chordata > Mammalia > Rodentia > Cricetidae > Peromyscus > Peromyscus maniculatus. Next base: position 37,264,918 of record NC_134853.1, on the reverse strand, counting down.
GTACTTGCTTCACAAGCTTGAGGACCAGAGTTTGATGCCCGGAATTCACATAAATGCAAGGTGGGCATGGCAGACCACTTATTATTCCAGCCCCAGAAGTTTGAGATGGGATCAAGCTGGTTAACAGGACTAGTCAGATCAGCAAGCTCTGAGTTTGATTCAGAGAGTCTGCCTCAATGATAAGATGGAAATGTGGTCATGGTGATTCCTTATGTCAACCGTAAGCTTGTACACATGTGAGTGTGTACCCACACTTGAAGAAACATGCACATGCAACACACACAATGTAAAGAATGATGCAATTACTTTTAGATTTTTGTATCATTCTTTCCTCTCCTTCCTCACAAACATACAGAATTATAATAGACATAAAACCATATGTTATCAAGAAGTAAAATTTCAAAATAATTTACCAAAACTATCTCTTGAGCAGGAGTAATGCATCATTTTAGGCAGATGGTAGTTCCATCATTGAGTGAAATGATTTATGAAGCAATAGGAGGTGGTGGACTAGACTGAAAGTAAACTCTATTTCTTTCATATTTTATATTTTTATATTTTTTCAATCACTTGAACCATATACATTCAGACACTGTTTCTCTTCTGAGTTTTGGAAAGTAATCAGTTTTCTGTGACTGAAGTTTGACAACTCTTGAAAGTCCCTGGTGCTCCAGCTTAAGGGGCTCAGCACATTTATATAGAAACTCTACAGACCAGTTTTGTTTCATCCTTTAAACATCACCTTAGGATTAAGGAGCTTTCGTTTTTTTTTTCTGGAGACTCCTTTTTTTTTTTTTTTTTTGTCTTTTATGAACATAGATACTCCAAGATTATATAAACCATTGTTTAACATCATAGCCTTTACTTGCTACCATTTTACAATTTCCTGGCATTTATACTCCTTGTGTGACCTTGACAATCTATCATTAAAATCATATACTTGGTCCTTGAGAGTATCTCAGTGGTTAAGAACACTTCCTGCTCTTGCAGAGGAGCTCTGTTCTGTTCCTAGCACTCACATCATAGTTCATAGACCTGTTTAACTCCAGTTCCTGGGGATCTGATGACTTCTTCAAACTTCTTTAGGCACCAGGGTTACTTACACATGATGTACATACATACATGCAAGCAAACCACTCACACATAAAATAAAATAGTTGAACCTAAAATTCTGAAAAGTATTTATTCACATTACTATCAATTCTCACTGATATTGCTTTAAATTAATGTTAGAAATAAAATAGTTAAGATATTGTGCTAGCTAGCTTTAAGTCAACTTGGCACAAGCCAGGACCATTTGGGAGGAAGGAACTTCAGTCAAGCAAATGGCTCTAGCAAATTGGCCTGTGGGCAAGCCTGTGGTAAACTTTCTTGATTGATGATTAATATGGGAGGGCTAAGCTCACTCTGGGTGGTGCTCCTCCTGGGAAACTGGTCCTGGATGCTGTAAGAGGCAGGCTGAGCAAGCTAGTGAACAGCACTCCACCATGGCCTCTGCATCAGTTCATGCCTTCAGGCCCCTACCTTGCCTCTCTGTGATGATGGACTGTGATATGAAGGTGTAAGAGAAACAATCCCTCCCCAAATTGCTTACAGCCATGGTGTTTTATCACAGCAATAGGAACCCTAACTAAGACAGATGGCAAAGACATACTGAACATGTGTCTCTACTCACACATGGGGAAATGTTTACTGAGATTTGCCAACTTTTTTTACTAGTCCATTGTTAAAATTTCTTTATGTAGTTTAGAAAGAAGTCCTTAATAACCTATAGGATTTATAATTTTTATGAGTATATATATATATATATATGTGTATATATATATATATATATATATATATATATATATTTACTTTATTGATGTCCTTTGGAGCATAGAAGTTTTTTTTCAGTAAGTTTTTAAACTGGCATATATTAATTGCATATGATACTGGGTTTCATGAAGACATTTTCAAACAAGTATATAATGTACTTGGATCACACTTCTCCACACATTTCTCCCCTCCTCTTTCTCTACCTTTCCCCTCCCATCTTCAGCCTCCTTTCTCTAGACAGATTCACTTCTATTTTCAGATCAAACAGACACATGTTAGTGCGCACGCACACACACACACACACACATGCACACACTCACACACGCGTGTGCACACACACACGGTTTTATGTATCTATGTAAAATCTAGGATACACAAATGAGAAAACCCACAGAGACTGAATTCATTTACTGATTATCTTTGAAGCACAAACATTTTACAATTTGATGGGTCCAGTTTGTTTTCTGTTGCTGTTTGTACCTTTGGGGTCACAGTTGGTGTCACAATCGGTAGGTCACCGCATAGTCCAAGGCTACAAAAAAATCCAGTTTTTCTTTATGCTCTAACTTTCATGCATTTTCAGTTAGCTTTTGTGTGATGGGGTATGAAGTTCAACTTTGCTTTTTTTCCATTGTCTCAGCACTATTTGTTGAAAACTGTTATTTTTGACATTTTGGTTGTGAGCCTATCCTTTAATGGCTGAACCATCTCTTCATCCCAAAGCTGTTACTTTTACTGAATTGTCTTGCCTCCCTTATTGAGATTTAATGGGGGTTAATGTAAAGTATTTCTTGACTATCAACTCTATCCTGTTGATTTGTCAGTCTGTCCTGTCAGAGCATGCTCTCTGTGCTGCTGAGCCTCTACTGAGTTTGAACATTAGAACCATGGATTCAGTCTATCTTTCTTTTGCATTTTCAGGGTAGCTTAGGTTCAGTCAACTTTTTCAGTGCTTTGCATCTCCACATACATTTTAGCAACACGTTGGCAATTCCTGAAAAGAAGTTAGTTTGGGCTCTTTATTTTTTAGTGTTTCATACATGAGTACTGTACTTCCATTATTTTCATCCTTTCTTCTCCTCCTTCCAGCTCCTCCCTTATCCTCCCTCTCAAGTTCATGACCTCTCCTGTAATTATTATTGTTACATGTGTATATGTATCAACAATATATACACACATATATCACACACATATACCTATATGTATTTATAATCTACCAAGTCTACTTAGTGTTATTTGTATGCACGCATGTTTAGGGCTGACCACTTGGGATGGAAGAACCTATCAGGGAGCTTGTCTCCAGAGAAGGCTGATTCCCCTCTCACAGCAGCCACTGGGCACTTGCCACTCTTCATCTAAGGGTCGGTGGTGCCTTTGGAGTTTCCTCTAGGAATTGCACTGAGTCTAGGGAGAAGTGGAATCTTAACAGCACTAAGTCTCTCTGTCTACGAACATGGAATTTATTTTGTCTGCTTTCATCTCTGTCAAAGATGTTTTAAAAATAAATTTTCACAGTATAATTGGTTACCTTCTGTTAAATCTGTTCTATTATGTGTTTTATTACTTTTATGCTGTTATAAATGAAATTGCTTTTATTAATTTCACCTTAAGCTTGTTCATTATAAATGTATAGAAATGCAACTGATTTTCATTTTGATTTTGTATATTGATCTTGCTCAATTCATTTCTTAGATGTAATAGTTTTGTGTGTGATATTTTCAAATGTGTGTGTGTGTGTGTGTGTGTGTGTGTGTGTGCGCGCGCGCGCACTTCAACATGTGTGTTCATGTGTACACTTTAGGATTTTCTGCACACAATATCATGTCATCTCAGAACAGGTTTTCTTCTCCCTTTCCGCTTCTCTGTCTTTGATTTCGTATTATGTGGTGAGTATTCACACACTTGCTTTGTTCTCTGTCCTTTATTTCTTGTGCTGGAGATAAAGCATAGACCTTGCACATGATAGCTAAGCACTCTGCCACTGCACTGCACTGTATAGCCCCTGCCTTATTCTTGATCTTAGGGACAAAGCAATGTTTCCAGCACTGAGTACAAGGCGACCTGTGACTTCTTCACGGAGGGGATTATCTGGTTGCAGCAGTTCCCTTCTATTTCTTGTTTCTTGAGTGCTCTTGTCACAAAAGGGGTTGGATCTTGTTAATGTTGATGCCTTTTCTGTAATATAGAGATGACCACGCAGTTTTCGCCTTTTATCTTTTGATACAATGTATTATATGAAATTATCTGAAGTATAACCTCAACTTGGCATCCCCAGGATAAACCCCTTTGATCATGGCACACGTCCATCATTGGATGACACTGCACTTGGTCTGTTGGTATCTTATTGAGGATTTTTGTTTGTTTTGTTTGTAAGGAGGTGTTGATCTTTAGTTTTATGTTCTGGTGGTGTTTTGTCTGGTTTTGGCATCAGGGTAATATTATATTCAGTGAGTGAGTTGTAAAATGTCTGGTGGTCTATATTTAATTGCAGTAACAGTGTTTAGAATTTAGGAGTTTAATTCTTCTGAGGCTTAATATAATTCCTCCAGGAGGCCATCTTGACTGGGCTGTTGGTATCTGGGAAACTTTTAGGTTACTAGTTCAGTATTTTCCTCCCAGTCAGCTCATATCCCCAGACAGTTTGTTCTTGCGTTGGTGACGCCTGGCTTGATAATGTGTGAGTTCTCATACTCTTTTTTTTATGCTCCTTTCCTATTTGGAATGGCAGTGACGGTGGTGTTCTCTCTTCAGTTCTTGCTTTCGGCCATGAGTCTTCTCTTTCCTCTCCTTTTGCTAGTACAGCCAGAGTTTCATTCATCTTTTCAATGGACCAGCTTTTGGATTAATCACTTTTCACTAATTTTCTACTCTAATTTATTTCTGTAGTGAGATTTAATATTTCTGCTTTCACTGGATTCATTGCGATCTTAGTTTACACAGTTTTTGAAGGCAGAAGATGAAGTATTAATCCAATATTTTATATAGTAATTTACAATTATAAATGTTACTGAATAGTTGAAACTCATAAAAGTTTGTAGGTTTTTATTTCAGCATATTTGGAAGTTTCTTAAATTTTCTTTTGTTTTGATTTATAATTTTATCTGTTTTAGCAAGACAGTATAATTTATATGACTTTATTCTTTTAGATATTATTGATGGTGCTTCATAGCCAGGCAGATGCTTCCTTCTGGGCAATATTTGAGGCGTCCTCAGCATGAGTGTGCACTCCATTGTTCACACTCAGCACCAGTGTGCACTCTGTTTCTGTTTTGCAAAGTGACTGTCAACGTCTGTTACATTTGCTTGATTGGGGTCTTTTGCTATCAAGGGTGTTCTTTAGTACCTTAACATTTTATTTTTGAAGTTATTTACCATATAGTTTTTCTGAGGTATATACTACATATTTTAATCTAGCAAAATCTACTTTTGATATATAGTACCTTAATTTGGGTGTGATATAGAAATTTTGTTCCTACAAAGCTCTACTACTTTTTCTTTCTTTATGCAACAATAATATTTTTATAGAAATACTATAATATATAATGGTGTATATATATCACAACATTGTGGTTATTACTAAGTTCTCTGTTTTGAAGGTGAAGGGACAAGGGGGAGCTGGTACACATTACAGAGTGCCTCCATGCTGGTTCTTTCTATCTGCTATCATTTTCTAAGTCTAATGTAGCTTTGTTCCCACTAATCTCATTTGATATTTTAACAATATTATTATGTACACATTGTTTATGACAGTGTATTCATAATTAGTTCAAGGAAGGAAAAGAAATACACGTCTTTACTGCCCTTTACACAGTTATCTACTTTGGTGAATTTTTTATTGTTTTCTCATGTGAATTCTGATTATTCTCTGGTGTCACCTGTTACATCCTGAAGTATTTCCTTTTCTGTTTCTTGTAGGGGAGAGTATGAACTCTGTTTTTAGTGGTCTTCATTTTTGCAATATGGCTTTGCTGGAAAAGATTCTTGGTTGATTTTTCATTTAGTTTCTTGACTGTGTCATCTGAAGTCTTTTGTGTCTTTCATTGTTTCTGTTGGAAGTTCAGCTGTTAATCACACCTTAGTTGACTTGCTTATTGATGAGATGCTTTTCTTCTTGCTGATTATAAGATTATCTTTTGTTTTGTCTTTCAGTGTTTTGACTATGCCGTATCCGTGTGTGGAACACCAAGTGCTTACCTTTCTTGGAGCTCACTGAGGTTTTAGAAAATTTCTAATGAAGTTTACTAGCATGATTAAAACTTACTTGAATAATAACAAGGAGTTTTAGACATGAAGACATCATAGGGGCTATATCTCATAACCAATATTTGTAATTGAATGCATATTAGCTATATTGCCTGTCTTCACTTTGTTTAAAAGATCCATTTATTGGTTCCATGATAACATGACTATTACTTTGGCTAGGAACCAGTGTGTTTTAGCAAACAACTCTAAAATACCTTCAATTGTCGAGTGATCCTAGGTAAACAGTTGATTAAAATCCACTGCTTTTGTTTTTAAAAAATATTCATTTTATACACTACATGGAAATAATTAGTATTTTAATCTTTTAGCTTCCTATCTGATACTTGGAATGGCAGTTCCCAGAAATTCCCTTGTCACATAATTGCATTCAGCTCCTCTTCTGGAGGGTTGAGTCTCCTGTGTGCTGAAACTGCCTTGGGAAAAACAAAGCCACTATGGTCTAATACACTGTAATCATTGCACTGGCCACCTTTCATGCCCATGTATCAGTCTCCTGAAAGCTTAATGACAAACCAGCTTTTTTGAACACTTCAGGAGGGCGATTTACTTGCTATTTCCAATTCTGTCCTGATTCCCAAAATTCCTGATGTTTTCTCCCATTTGCATCCTACGTGGTCCACAAAGGGATGAAAGAGAAGGGCTGGGTAGGGATGGCCTGCCTGCCAACGCACTTCAGACATCCTTAACAAAGTCAGCAACTGATTGCAGTGGCGGCAAATTCAAGCTCCTGATGACGGCATCTGGAACCTGAATTTTGCCAGTCATTCAATATAAACACCACTCGGTGGTGTTTACAGCTGTTGTACAATAATGTCAGAAGTTTGGTGGAATAAAGATTTTCAGAATAGGGCTCATGGTTTTTGTGATTTATCCATCTATAGCACCTAATAAAGATGCCTGTGAGTCCCCTAGTCCAGATTAATTTTACGTAGTTTCTGAAACTGTTCTGGTGAGAGCTTCCTGAAACCCATCATTAGATGTAGATACGAACAGCCCGGAAACAAACGGCAAAGGAACAGCACAACTGGGTGAACATCTACTCAGAGTTTTCAGTGCTGCTGTTTAAGAAGACCAGTGTTCCTGACCAAGGTAACAAATGCAAGCTGGAAGCACTGAGTTATTGATCTCTGTTGCACACGGACGACACATGATTGTCCTCCCCACTGCCCATGGCTGCTTACCCCCACCAAGGCAGTGCACCATGTTCATGTACAGGGAGTGGGTGAGTGGGCCCCACTGCCCCCACATCCTGTGCCCTAGCCACACAAATCAGTTTGATGTCCTGGATGGTCAATGATTCACTGCCTAGGTGAGGGTGAGTGTTGCCGGCTGAGTGTAGTGGCACATGCCTACAATCATAGCACTTGCAATCTGAGGCAGGAGGACCACAAGTTCAAGGCTAGCACATGTTGCACAACCAGCTCTGGCTGGCGTGAACTATATCATGATATTATGTCCCAGACACACAAACAAATGCAGCAACGCCCAGTGCTCTCCTGCGGGGCCTGTTGTACATATGTTTGCTTGTGTTTTTGTTTAATGGCTTTATTGGATTAGATCAGGGAAATCCATCTCTTCTGACTGAATGCTGTCAATGTGTAATTTTGATGTCATTTTCCAGAGGATGTAGTCTTGGGTATAACAAAATTTTCCTAGCTGTTGAATGGCACCAATGACTGTGGTTTTAACCAAAACTCGTGTGTGTGTGTGTGTGTGTGTGTGTGTGTGTGTGTGTGTGTGTGTGTGTAAGCATGTGGAAGCCAAAGGTTGACATCAGATGTCCTTCTCTATTGTCTTTCAATCTTACTTATTCTTCTGAGATGTGAACTCACTGAACCTGGGGCTTTCTATTTCAGACAGGCTTGCTGGCTCACAAGCCCCAGGATTCAGTTTTCTCACACCTAGCACTGGTGTTGCAGGTACGCATTGTCACTCTGGCTGTGTATATGGATGGTAGGGATCTGAACTCTCTTCCTCCTTCTTATGCAGCAAGTCCTTCGCTCCTGGAGTCAGCTTCCTAGTCCCCAGCCAGCAGACTTTTTCTAGCTTTTCTGGTGACAGTTAACTTTATAGCCTGCTGCTATCATATCACATCCAGTTCCAAAAGTTGCTAAGTGGTTATGCTACTCTTAAAAAATATTTGAATCCATGGTCCTGTCTAATTGAAGCCAGGTCCACAGAGAAAGAGATGCATTGTTTTGACATTGTCTTTGGCCTTCACCTGGGTAGGATCTCTGCTATAGAGCAGGGCATGTGGGTCCTTGTTTTTCCCTGACTAAATCCGTTCAATTCATCTTATTCTGGAGAAGGGTGGAAGGAACTGGAATTCACAGCTGCTGCCACCGTCCTGTGTGGATTTTATATAACCTAGAGTCCAGGAAGACAACATCTACCGACATCATCTCTCTGGCAAGTCTACCTAAAATTTGCCTGTTTTAGGAGACTTGAAGACATGGGAGCTGGATGTTCGACTGCTAAGGATCCTGGGGCTCTGTAACAACAAGCTGCCACTCTAGAAACAGGACCTGCCCTCCTTGCCAAAGGCCTCTTCCGAGCTTCTCCACTTAGGACAGTTGGTGTCAGAGGAACAAGCCCTGTCTAGATGAGACTACTCATTCAGTGTAGTTCGTCTACTTAGTCTACTCTGTAGAGTGGCTGAAAGCAGGTTTGACAAGGACTTACTGCTGCCATCAAGTGGAGAATAACTCTTCTGTCCTGGGAGCTGAGGAAAGGTGGGAATTGTCACTTAGTTACCATGCCCACTGAAGTGGCTACAGCACAGTCTGGTGTGGTATGGAGCTCCTGATGTCGTGGCCTCTCAGGATTATTACGGGATTTTGAAAAAAATTCTTTGAACAGTTTTCTCCACTGCAGTATGTTCTTTGATCAGTCCCCAGAAATCTTAAATGATTGTCCTTATGACTTTCAGCAGCTTAATAAATAAACCTTTAGCTGAAAACTCCCCCTAACCCTGTGCATTTCAAATAATGCTTTACCACATGCCTTGGAGTTTTTAACTTAATTTTATAGCTTCAGTGGACTCAAAATAATCCTCAAGGTCATTTTGCTGGTGCTCTGTCTTTCTCCAAACAGGTGAATCATGTGCTACTTATGGATCATGTGAGTTCATTATCTAGCAATGGTAATAGTGGCACAGTCCTCACAATAAGGTCATTGTAGTCCACTGTTCTCTGTGCAAAAGTCTTCATGCTGTGTTAGCATTGTAGTTCAAATTATTCTAGATAAATTTTATCTTCATATTAAAAATCATTTTGCAACATTTCTTTCACAAACCTTTCAAAATATTTTATATTTGTGGATATCTATAATTTAATATTTTATATAGGAAGCAAGTTATTTTCTCAATAAAACAAAGCTATCTTAATAAATTCTCATTGCCAACTTCTGTTATATCTTAATATTAGATACAAGCAAAGATTGCTGAAAGCACTCACTTACTTGGTTGCACAGCCTTCAAACATTCCAGTTTGGATGAAATATGGGCAGACGATGGTGCTTTTTACTTTAGATTTTCTTAGCATAGTTAATTCAAGGAAGAGGGACTCAGCAAAGCCAAAAGCTGCAAATTTGCTTGAAGAATAATCTGAAATAAAGTGAGGGGCCACTAGTGATACAGTTTGGGAAATTCTCATAATGATTTAAAAATAAATTTCCTTTTCTTTCTTTCTGGCTTATTCTTGAGGACAGAGTATCTCTACACTGTGTGGCCAATAAAAACAGTGAATTTTTTTTCAGTTTCTCTTAACTCAAGAATACCAACAAAACAATACAGACACACACACACACACACACACACACACACACACACATTATTTTATGTGTTATTAAAAAGGAGAGTACAAAGCTGGGCAGTGGTGGCACATGCCCTTAATCCCAGCACTCAGGAGGCAGAGCCAGGCGGATCTCTGTGAGTTTGAGGCCAGCCTGGTCTACAGAGCGAGATCCAGTACAGGCACCAAAACTACATAGAGAAACCCCATCTCAAAAAAAAAAAAAAAAAAAAAAAAAAAGAAGGCGAAAAAAAAAAAAGAAGGCGAATACCTTTCCTAGTCTGCCATTGTGAGGTAGGAAATGGGAAGGAATGCACCTGGCATTATGAGTAGGGTTGAATGTTTCAAGAGTTCTGTTTGGGCCGGGCGGTGGTGGCGCATGCCTTTAATCCCAGCACTTGGGAGGCAGAGCCAGGCAGATCTCTGTGAGTTCGAGGCCAGCCTGGGCTACCAAGTGAGTTCCAGGAAAGGCGCAAAGCTACACGAAGAAACCCTGTCTCAAAAAACCAAAAAAAAAAAAAAAAAAAAAAAAGAGTTCTGTTTGGGACAGGAAGAGCTTCTCTGCATTCTGGAAGGGCCCCATCTCTAGGAGAATAGAAGGATGTGTGGTAAATGGAAATACTCGCCTGATAGTCCATTAATACCCACTAATCCTGCTATGCTTGAAATACAGACCAGGTGACCATGGTCAGCTTTAATCATGGCAGGAAGGAAGGCCTTACAAGTCTGGGAAATATAAGCACATTAATTGATTAATTATTTTCAGTATTCTGTAAGCATTTGATGAACTTAATAATCCACTAAGTCAATTTTTATTTAACCCTCATGGTGTGTTAAATTCTATGGCAGCACACAAGTAGGAAGTATAGAGACACTGTTAGTTGGGTAATTAGATGAGAATCTTAATCATAATATTTTAAAAGAAGTAAAAATTCATGGTATAACTGGGCCTCAGACCTTACTAGGCTCCTAGAACTTAGCACAACTGACTCTATTGTGGAAATACCACTCAGGCTCTAAATCTCAGCACATAGACAGTGCCCCCTGCCAAAATGAAAACAAAGTCCTAATCCATCGAAGTCTGTAGTTCTGGGAAAGTCTCTAAATGTACCAGTCTTGATTTTGGGCTTCTGTAGTTCTGCTTCTGTTTGACTGTTGTTAATTGAAGTAAGTCAACACAGAACATGGTTTTTGTCCTTAAGCCCACCCTGAGAAAGGCTTGGTGCTACAGTGGGAGTCTGAACATCTAGTATAGCTGCCTGCCAGCTAATCAAGAATTTCTGTTGGCTTAAACCCATGTCTGAGCAGTCTTCTCTGGTGGATACCCCAGAACAATAGTAAATAAATATTGAGCCACCAAGCACAGTTTTCATTTTTTAAAAGCAACTGTTAATTGAGATGATGAGTTAAATGTTGTATATATCTTATCTTCTAATGGAATGATAAGATTAATTGTTGAAGTTACATTGAAAGATAAAAATAGTATTTTTGTAGTTATACTGCTTAGAATTTAATCCAAACTAGTGACTATGGAGAAGTAGAGTTTGACCAGGTCTTGGAAGAATGTTGGTTCCGTGACTCCCATAGATATTAAAATTCAAAGCTATACAGGTCCCTTATATAGCATGATATAGTGTTTATGTATAATCTGTGATCATTCTTCTGTAAATTTTAAATGTTTCTGTTATTTATAACACATAATTCTTTTGTTGTTGTTTTTTTTTCTGGAGCTGAGGACCGAACCCAGGGCCTTGCAGTTGCTAGGCAAGCGCTCTACCACTGAGCTAAATCCCCAACCCCTATAACACATGATTCAATGTAAATGCTATCAATATATTATTTTTCTATCACAAAAGTGTAATCCCTCCCAGTGGAAAGAACTTTGGTAATCTCAGCTTCCTTCAGTCTCTTACCCACTCTGTAGAGTGGCACCGTCCAAGGCCTTAGCCTCTAGGCTTTTGTGGCTAATTAAATATAAATTAATTGTTATAAACTATATAGTATTATTAAAGGGCATAAATTTAAGAGTTTAGCTTTTCATTTCCATCAATCATGTTTCAAGTGGTTACCATATGAGGAAGCAGATAGAAAACATTTTTATTGTCAATGATTTAGACTAGGGCAAGACCAGGAAAAACTAATCCAGGCTAGGTACAGTAGAGCCTTGTGAGGGTGAGACTTCCACCACTTGTCAACAGGAAACAACCAAATGCTATATTTGTAGACAAGTGACTGAACTGTTGCTTGAGATTTTTACACTCACTAATAAAAACGAAAGAGAGACTTACCCAGAAATGAGAGATGGCATTGACGAGAAATGATTTTTCTACCATGTGATCTGGGATATCAAGGAAGGACTTCCCTGTTACAACACCTGCATTATTAATGAGAATGGTGACATCACCAACTTCTTCTCTAACCTAGCCAGAAACGAGAGAAACATGACATGGATTGAAGTGTTGAATTTTTCCCACGTCACATTTTCACTTATATTACTCAAGCTTAGCTGTGGAATGCACAATGTGTCAGTCTATGGCAGATAAAGGTAGTCCCAAGATTAAATTGTCTAGTGACATTGTAGCCATATCTGCTTGCGTAAGGAGACCATGAAGAACCCACTACTATGAAATCACTTGGCAGTGTGAACTTCAGAACACACCTCCATCATTCAACCATGCTTGACTATTACTTCATTAAAACTATTTATTGCTATTGTTTCTCATAAAGAAATTCAGCAATTCAAAAGTAATCCTATGATTAATTATAATCTTTGAAAAGAACACTTCAATTTGGAAATATTGCTTAAAGAACATGGTTTCCTCTGGAAGGTGACAAAGGCTGCAGCAGCATCTTATATGGTTCTGAGAGTCTCAGAGTCCTGTGATGAACACCAACATGGTTTCCTTTGGAAGGTGACAAAGGCCGCAGCAGCAGCTTATATGGTTCTGAGAGACTCGGAGTCCTCTGATGAACACTTTGAAAGGGGTTTCTCATGTCTGGAATTGGGGCTTTTTTAAAAAAATATTTTGATTTTATAATTAACTTAATTTCACATATCAGCCACGGATTCCCTCGTCCTTCCTCCACCCACCTCCTAGATCTTCTTCCGCAATCCACCCCCCATTCCCACCTCCTCCAAGGCAAGGTCTCCCCTGGGAAGTCAGCCCAGCCTGGTAGACTCATCTGAGGCAGGTACAGTGCCCTCCTCCCTACACCAAGGCTGAGCAAATGTTAGGAACTCTATGGCTCTCACTAGGAGCATTGTCAGCACAAGTGACTTAACTTCATTTAACTATGCATGTTTATATACACTTATACGTATTACATGTGATTTTAGATACATAAAAAATAATGCACTTCCTTACAGATGTTTTGAACATCCTTAGTGTTACTTTTTCCTTCCTTCATCCCTCTCCTTCTGTATCGATCTTTCACCCCACCCAATTAAAGCCATCCCCATCTTTACCATTTCCTTCTTCATATCACCTACATTATCTTGGTGAAGACACCATTCATTCTGTACACAGGACCTGGAGAATCTGAGCCAGATCTGCCCTGAAAGCCCTCCTCCCTGAGGACCAGCTTACATAGTAATGGAAGGTACTTTGAAAGCTGCCAAGTGAGGGAGCAACCAATATTACTAGCCAGCTGTGACAATGGTGAACCACAACAATGACCAGCAGGCAAAATATCCCTAAAGGTGAAACAATGGCACTCACATCTTGGCAGTAACCAAAAACTATCTAATTGAACTTAAGGCCAACTTCACAGAAAGAAAATTATTCCTGGTACTGGAAACCTATCAGTTACCAGGGGCTATTGAGATCATGGATCTGGGAAGAGAACCCACTACCTCCACTTACTAAGCCAGAGTAATACCTAACAGGATTCTAAAATTTGTCCTTAAACTCATAGGTAAGAAACTTCTCTTTGTGACAGATGGAGACTATTACAAAAAACAAAAACAAAACACCCCCACCAAAAAAACCCCATAACTGGTGAAAATACAGAGAACTACTGATTGTGGGTTACCCAGCTCCAGCTGATACTTGACAATGTACCGTTTTTACCTACAGCTCAGGGAACAGTGAGGAAGAGGAGCAGAAATGTCATAAAAGCCAGAGGACTGAAAAGTCTGGTGTGAGACTCTGTCTCCTAGATATGACAGGGAAGCAACGCCCGTGACATATCTCAGCAATGTGACTGCCTACATAAGACCTCTGAGCAAGAACACCACCAGCAGATGTGCTAACAGGGAAGGGGGATATCTCATGGGGCCCCACCCCTAATAAAAGACCTATAGACAACTAAGGAATGCTGAGAGAAGGAAAAACAGTCTTCCCCAGGAGTGAGTCCCCTAATTGGTTATCCAGTATATAAATGTGTGTGTGTGTCTGTGTGTGTGTGTGTGTGTGTGTGTGTGTGTGTACACGTATAAAACACTGAAAAAGAAAGTGACCATGAATTTGAAAGGAAGCAAGTAAATGGGGGAACATAGGAGGGACTAGAGGAAGGAACGGGGAGGGGAAAATAATATAACTATATTTTAATATCAAGAAAGAAAAAAAGAAAGAAAAAAAAACCACAAAACAGCAAAAACTCTTGATGTGTTTATAAACATATATGACATTATAAAAATGTAGCATTTAAGTGCCAAGTTGGATGAACTTTAGTAAATGCATATATCTATATAACCTCTACTTCAAAGAAAACACATTTCCAGTACCCCAAAAGTTTTTGTATGCCTCACTTCTTATGTGCTGTATTTTGGATCTGGAAAGTTCCCTGAGACCTGGGATCCACTTTGGTGCTTTTGGGACATGGGAGAAGCTTTGAGATGTGGGATCTAGTGGGAAGTTTCAGCCACTGGAGGGATTTTCAGTGGGGATGGTGGGATGTGGTATTCCTCTTCCACTCCTGGCCACGTGGCAGTAGGTAGGCTGCCAGCAGTGCCCTGTGCCGCGTGGTGCAATGCTGCTTCCTGACTGAAACCGTGAGCCATAATAAACCTGCTAATATGATTTCCTCAAGAAGATGGCCTGCCATATAGGGCAGCTCTCTCTCTCTCTCTCTCTCTCTCTCTCTCTCTCTCTCTCTCTCTCTCTCTCTCTCTCTCTCTCTCTCTCGTTCTTATTTCTCTTTTTGATACTGAGGATTAAACTCTAGGTCTTGTGCATGCTAGGCAAGCGATCTACTCTCAAACTGTTTCCCTAGCCCTTGTTTTACGCCGAGGCTTCAGTAAGTTGCTTAGACTGGCGTTGCTCTTGCTCTGTAGCCCAGACTGGATCTGAGCCTGTGATCCTCTCACTGTAGCTTCCTGGGTAGCTGGGAAAACAGCTAGTGGCCCAGCAGACCCAGCACAGTTTGCTTTCTTGCATCTCTGTTGCTCTGGTTTTTTTTATCCCTGCCGGTCTTTAGTGACAGCGAAGTGTGAGGACAATCTCTGCCTGTGTATCTCTGAGCATATTCCTTCGTGTAGCCATTAGGCTTACTGTCAGCATGTGGATGCCTGATGATTAATTCTATTGGCTTCATTTCCCTAACTAGGTCAAGTCAGCACTTGGGATGAAGACATCCCATACAATGATGTATTTGATCTAGTGCCCAGAGACTTCAGTGATCCTGTGCACTCTGCTCTAAAGACTACTTCTAATCTAAATGCTATCTCTCACTAACATTTTTATAAGCTCTCATCTCTTCCCTCCCACATAGCCCACTTCTGCTTATGTAACCTAGTAAGCATGAGCTCCATTTGGAGCAAAGCATGCTCCAGGAAGCACTGAGCAACTGTTTCTCTCTCCTACCATGTTGTCTCAGATTACGCCTTTGTAGGTCACAGTGACAAAGGGGATGCTGGGGCAGAGCAGGAAACAGGTTAAGTGATGACTTGAAAACTCCTGAATCAAATCTGGTAGATGCAGCTGCTCTTTCTTTCCTCCAGACAGAAGGCGTTGCCCACCCTGACTTTTCTTTTCCTGGTCCATGTTCTATGCTAAGCCTACCAGTTGGAGCTGCTTTGGAAAGATGGGGAGAACACCGCTGTTGATACCGGTAAGGGGGTGAGGCATTAAAGGGAGACTTAGTGATGCTGACTTGATGTTGGGATTAGACCTCCATGTTTTGGAGGAAGGTAAGTCTAAGGAAACATCAGCGAGAGACAGGTTTAGTGGGACAATGAGTGTAAACAAGGACTCAATCCTAGGTCAGAGATGGATGCCTGGTCAAAAAAAAAAAAAAAAAGGCGAGGAAATGAAGTCTTTTGTGTAAAATCTCTAAACATCTTAGGGAATGAATGGTCACTCAGGTCACTCCAAGAGAAGCCCTGCCTCTGCGGGACACTAGCAGCAGGAGGATGATCTAGGTTACGGGATTTAATGTCTGCTGTTCTTTAAGAAGACGTTTAGGAAGGCATTATTCTAGCTCATGGAATAAAAAATAGGCTATGGGAAATTAAGAATCTGCCAAAAGACTCACTGCTGAGAGGAACATTGATTCACATCCAATCTGGCAGCACATACAATACCTGCTTTTACATAAATTTACGCTTCTTCATCACCAAGATTATATAGCCTCAGCTTGTCATGAACTCACAGTCTTCCTGCCTCAATCTCTCCAATGCTGGGATTACAAGCATGTGTGCTGTGTTTGACTGCATATGTTGACTTTGTATGCTGGAACTGAAAATTCTTTCTTCATCTGCTTGTGGAGAGCTGATTAGTGTGCCTTTTGGAATGCTGCCATGCTGAGTGTCAACTCATCTCAAGGGTGAGGATGATGTGTGCCATTTGTTAAAGTCTTACAGATAAAGCACTTGGGTTTCCCAATACTTAATAACTAACAAGCAGAAAACGAGATAGAGTGATACACTTAGAAAAAGCTACATGTAAGAGAGTGGCAAAGAAGAAACTTTTCAGATATATTCCAATGGCAAATATTTTCAAATTTTTAGGATGTTTTCCTACTGGATACTAAAAAATTTTAACCAGAACAGAATGTTTTGTAGGGGGCTGGGGTGGTGGTGTAGATGATGGTGCTTTTTGGCATAGGGGAAGGTTGGGCGATGTTTTCATTGTTTGCACTTGAAGGAAGACGCTCCTGTTGCTCTAGGGCCCCCTAAGGCTCTGTAAGTTTCCTGGTTCATGACCTGGCTAATTTCCTTCAGCTCTCCTGCCTCTGTTTGTCACTGACAAAGTAGCAAAATGATAGTTCCTGTTTCATTGTGAAGTTTATATAAGACCAGACACAGAAGCAAAGGCCTTTCCAGGTACCCTGAGCTGGATGGCGCCTAGTTTTGAGACAGGAGCTCCTGAAAAAGCAGATCACACTAAGTTCACCCCAAACGTATTCTTCTGGGAGCTCTTCATGCCATGTTTCTTTCCTTTTTATAAAATGAGGAGTAACCCTGATTTCCCCTCTTGTACCAAAATGGATTCAGGGAACTATAATGCCCACATTGCTATTAGCTATCAGTGAGTTACAAAAACCAAATCTTGTGGGTCCCCAAATAGAAAGAGTCTAAAGAAGAAAGCAAAGAAGAGAAAGGTTCAGAAAGTATCACCATGTGGAAACTCAATGATTGATTTTTAATAAATCAAAAAATGAATTCCACAAATAGAAACTGGGTTGCAGAGAAATCCCTTGGAGATTCTGTGGTCAAACTGTCTGTCCCTGTGGATTCCAGCTGCCTGGATACAGTGTCTTGCCAGTTTCTGCCTCGTGATCTTGGGTAAACTGCATATTTGGTGCTCTTGGCTTTGACATCTTGCTTAACAGGAATGATGGCAGCAGCATAGTCTCAGGAGGTTGGGTGCCTTGATTAACTGAGTAATTAGGTGTTCAAACTATGTAAAATAGTAACTAATGAGATAAAGATAACATAGGTGCAAGTTTTGTTTTGTTTGTTTTGTTTTGTCTTTGCTCTTTGTGACTCTGACTAGAGGCTGGTACATTAACCTTTGAGAAAGCCATTAATCCCACATGTCCAACTGCTTCCCTTAATAGGATTACGATGGTCTAAGCTACTAACATGTCTATCTCAGTTATGCCGGAGTCATCAACTAGCATACCAAGATGTCCCTATGCTCTAGAGACCTTTGAAATTATTCAAATTGTCCAGTTACTAAATAGCCTGCCTGCTTTTTTCTGTGGAAACAATAACAGAGAATAATAAGAATAATAAACTGCCTACAGTTTCCCTTCTCCTGCTTCCTGCCACACTGATATTTCCCTATGTACTGTGCTGTGCTGTGTCTGCCCAGGGGATTGTGGGTAAGGGGGAACATCCCACGGGAAGTTAGACAACACAGGTAGGTGACGTGTGAGGACTTTTATATGCCGAGTGCTTCCCCCCTTATGTTCCATATACTATGATCAAACAACACAACACGGCACTGGACTTGCCGTAAGATGGGATGGGATTTCACTGTCATTACAGTCACAAACGGTAGGAAGCTAGAGCTGCATACGCTCTTGCCCCAACTGGCTTTTCATTTCACGGATGTGGAAACAGGGGTGAAGAAAGGTAAATAACTTGGTAAAAGTCGCACAACCAAAGCAGAAGAGCTGGGCTGGCGAGTGTCTGCAACCGAGGATGCCTAGTGATTCACTGAGCAGAGCCACCAGACAGGATGGGGCCCTGGAGGGAGAGAGTCGCTAACAAATCAGCTGGGCAGCACTCGGCCCTGAAGCCGGACCAAGCCCTACGCCCACTGTTTTAGGCTGTGCCTGCTTTTTAGAGGCTGTGAAGTCATACTTAAGACGAAGAGAATTTAACTGGAAGTGCACAATAACCTTTGGGAGAACCCATCACTCCCCCGGGATTGGGGAAAGTACAGGCTAAAAGCAGTTTTCTCAGAGTCAAAGCAAAGAGCAGTGCTAAGCTCACCTGATCGGCAACCCTGTACACCTCTTTCCTGTTGCTGCAGTCACACTTATAGGCAAAGACTTTCACACCACCTTTTTCTTTGGCCAGTCTACATGTTTCCATGTTGCCTTCTTGATTGATATCCCAGAGAACTAAAATGGCTCCGTGGCTGGCAAAATGCATTGCCAGTAGCCTTCCAAGTCCACTTCCAGCTCCTGTTATAAGGACAATCTCTCCAGTAACATCCTTTTTCCTTTTAGGAATTATCTTGAAAATTACAGATTCTAAAAAGTAATATAGAAACTTTCCAAAAAACACGGCTGTGTCTGCTACTGCGTTCATGTTGATTGATTGTAGAAAGGAATGTTCTCCTAAGGAGAAAAGCAGCTGGTGAGTCCATTTCATTACAATAGCTGCAGCACAGAGCATCACTGAAAGCAAGGGCTTTCTATTCAAATTATGTGGCTTGCAGAAATTGTCAAACTTGATGAGTTGTAAATTATATAAACAAGAATTATAAGAACATTTTGTGTTAACAAGAAACATCTTAATTAATAGGATTTTTTTCAGATAATCTGATTAATAAGAATAGCAATGTAGTTAAGAGTATAAAGTTTTTGTGCCTTGACTCCCTCAGCCTTACATGATAAGTAAATCATGACTTTGGACACTTGGTCCAGTCATTTTTCTACTATCTTGTCCTAGTTAGCTTTCTCTTGCTGTGATAAAGACCATGACCAAAAGCAACCTTGGGAAGGAAAGGATTTAACATACCTTACAGCTTACAGTTGTCATGAAGTGAAGTCAGGACAGGAATTGAAGGTAAGAACTTGAGGCGGAAACTGAAGCAGAGACCGACCAAGGAGGAGAGCTGCTTACTGGCTTGCTTACCATGGTTTGCTCAGCCTACTTTCTTATACAATCCATGACCATCTGCCTAGGGGTTGCACCACCCACAGTGGGCTGGGCCCTCCCATCTCAGTCATTAATCAAGTAAATAAATGCCTCTCAGACTTGCCTGCAGGCCAATGTGATAGAGGCATTTCTTTCAACTGAAGCTCACTTTTCCCAGATGACACTGGCTTGCGTCAAGTTGACAAAAAAAAAAAGAAAGAAAAGAAAAGAAAAAGCAAAACAATATAAACAAAACCAGCCAGCACATAAATGTACATACATATTTAATGATCTTTCTTTTTTCTTTCTTTCTTTCTTTCTTTCTTTCTTTCTTTCTTTCTTTCTTTCTTTCTTTCTTTCTTTCTTTCTTGTTTGGTTTTTTGAGACAGGGTTTCTCTGTGTAGTTTTGGTGCCTGTATTGGAGCTCACTCTGTAGACCAGGCTGGCCTCAAACTCACAGAGATCCACCTGCCTCTGCTTCCTAAGTGCTGGGATTAAAGGTGTGTGCCACCAAGCCCAGCTATACTTGATGATCTAACAAAGATGCATGCCCACTTGGCAGCTCTTTAACAAGAATATAGAAATAATATTGTACTACCAATAAAGCTTCCATGTCTTTTCAACTACTTCTGATAATAATTTTTGAGAGTGACAAGACAAGTATTGCTATTTGATACTGAAACAGCAAATATCAAGTAGTCTCACTGGGGAAGGGGTCACACAGCTGTCTAATCACGAACATAAGTCTCCCTAACTGTTCTCCACGTCTTGACAACTAGAGTAGGCAGTTCTTGGGACTAATGGGTCCTTTAGCCACATCTACCCTTTTAAAAAAAGTTAGATGATTTTATATTTGTCACATTTTCCTGATTTTTGATAGTTTGTCTTCTGTCATACTTTAATGATCCCACACCATCATTTTATGGAGCCATTAGTTATAGAGCTTATAAAATCTGTACTTAAGCCAGAGCACCTCAACAGAATACCCACTGTAATGATGATGACAATGTTATCAACCATGGTTGTTAATGCTATAGAATTCACATGCCAGGCAAATCCCAAGTGCCTAGCAGGCAGGAAGTCATTGAAGTTTCACAGGGGATGCCCATCTTACTGAAGAAAGGGCAGTCAATAAGAGGCTAAGCAAACCCTAGTTAATAGTAAAGGAAACAAAGGTTGACTCCACATCATGATTTCAGTGTCCATGTCCTTAAATATATGTGATGGCACACAATTTCCCATCCTCTGCAAAAGACAAAAGTTGAGTTTGATAAAAAGAATTGTCTTTCAACAGTCAAGAATTAACTTGGAAAAAATAAAAAAATAAAAAAGAATTAACTTGGTGATGTCCTACTGAGGATGACAAAAGACCCAAGGTGGTGTCACCTTGCTATTAGCCCTAACCTGCAAGTACTTTCCACTGAGAGATGATGGAAAGAGAAGAATTCATCCCCAAATCATCACTGTAAATATTTATGTGGACTTTAGAGGGGAAGAAAGAAGAAGGAAGCTAGGTTCAAATAATAAGTGTGTTTTAAAGATGCTGAGTTGCAGTCTATACCATCGAGGAAGAGAGTGGAGCTCTGAGACACAGAAGGAGGTAAAACATAAGGCTGCAGCAAGGTAAGTGGTACGGGGTGTCACCTTAGCAAATGGCTTGGCCCCAGAGGGCAGTGACAGGGAGAATGCTTTTTAGGGGACTGAAGGTAAGTGTGTAAATAAGATTGGCTTTTAGTTTATCTAGAAGGTTTCCTTCAAGATAGAACAGATCATTTCCATTAACTTACCTGGATTTACTGAAAACATTAAGACTATTCTGTTTTCCTAGGGATTTGGATGTACCTTGAATTTAGAGTTCATGTTGATTGCCAGTTTCTACTTAGGAAAAAGATTGAGATAGAGAAAATCCATCGTCTTCTCTAAGCATAGTCCTTTCTGGGTCAAGCACAACCTCAAATCACATGTACTGCATTTCAGTGATGAAAGAAACTCATATCTGATCTTCTAATAAAAACACTTAGAGGTATGATAGAGAAGAGGCATTGGACCAAACAGGATAGAGAGAACAAGTGAAGTTTGGGGCTTGCCTTAGAATGATCTCTTCTCAGAGTGCTGATTCTCAAAGTATATGATTTGAAGTATCTGGAAAGGAACCCAATTTATCTTGCTATAAATTTATCTTGCTACTTCAGCAACATATTAGGCTTGGAACTACCTAGAGGATAAGAGGTTTGCATTTTTAAGACAGGAGCCATCATTTAAATGTCCATTGAACTGCATTTCTAGACAGCAGAAAGCATTCAATTTTGGATCCAACTTTAAGAAATGCACACAAACCCTGATGTAGCTAGTGATGGCCATAAGAATTATTATTCCCAGGTGGGTGCTTGGACACTTGGGGCTACCAAGAAATCAGAAAAATGTCATGAAGCATTGTGATGAGTAAACACTCATCAAGTGCCAGTTGTCACTACTTAACTTCCCTGCCTTATTTTTATTTAACACTCTGTAGTCCAGAGGATTAACAAGGATGCTCATGTGGGTATACAACTAGCCAAGGGTTGCACCACTCATGAGTGGATTTGGATTGTAGCCCAGACTCCATGATTGTAGAACCCTTTCTTCTCTGACTGCTGCACAGACAACCTCTTCAAATAATTTCAATAAACTGGGCCTTAACACATGAAGGCCTTCCTTTATTTTTCTTTAGCCATGTGCTAAGGGCTTCAAGTTGAAGGACATACTGTGAAACTGGGGTAGTCATTGGTACTGCTTTCACATGGGTTTTGAGGCTGTAATTATTAGGTCAATAAGTAATAACCAGTGCTGCCTACTCCTTGAAGATTTCAGACATGCTTAGCTTTTTTGAGCCTTGGGTTCCACATCTATGAGATAAACATACTATTGACTTCCTATGAATGCAACAGGCAATGAAATAGCAAATGAAAAATGAATTTTTCCAACTGCAAATGCATTGCTAGTAGTAGTTTTTGTCCCTTTCACAAACCCCTCTTTGATGATGACAGTGGATTTTCTGTCATCCACCCATAAATATGCCCAATAACAACACATGAGAAACATCTCTGTGGTTTCCAGCTGGACTTAAATGATAAAACTCTCCTGGAGAACTTGGAAGAGGGATTTGCAAGGGAAATCTACTAGAAAGGAATAATAATGAGCCGTTGGAGACAGTAAATGTTAATTCATTGCCCCATCCAGAAAATGTATGCTGTCATACCCAGAAAAACCAGCTCTTAACAAGGGTATAGAGCATGTGCTGAGGAACCAAAGGATCTAATTATACCTAAATAAATGTTGCATTCAAATCATGTGCTGGCTAGTTTTATGTCAACATGACACACACTAGAACCATTTTGGAAGAGGAAACCTCAACTGAGAAAACCCCCACCAGACTGGCCTGTGGGAAAGCCTGTGGTGCATTTTCTTGATTGATGAACAATGTGGGAGAGTCCAGCTCCACTCTAAATGGTGCCACTCCCAGGCTGATGGTCCTGGATGCTGTAAGAATGCAGACTGAGCAAGCCATGAGGAACAAGCCAGTAAGCAGTCTCTCTGTTGCCGCCACATCAGCTCCTGTCTTTAAGTTCCTGCCCTGATTTACTTCACCGATAAACTAAGATGTGGAAATGTAAGCAAAATAAGCCCCTTCTTCCCCAAATTGCTCATGGTCATGGTATTTTATCACAGCAATAGAAATCCTAACTAAGACAGATGCCAAAAGTGTCCTCAATGAAGCGGAAACAAACATTACTGTGTCACAACTCGAAGCTGTGCTTCACGTGGGTTTGTTTGCCGGGTCCTCCCACGTTTTTTGACACCTGTCTAGCACCTGACACAGATACATCAACCATGGGAATGTGCCTCCATATTCTCAGTGCTGCACTATATGGCACATATCTTATAAATTCAGCTGTCAAAGTGGCCTGGAGTGAGAGATGTGCCTTTGCTTGTCAAAGCTCTTCTCCAATAAATAAACAAAACATGCCCTC
Source organism: Peromyscus maniculatus bairdii (assembly GCF_049852395.1). Lineage (NCBI taxonomy): Eukaryota > Metazoa > Chordata > Mammalia > Rodentia > Cricetidae > Peromyscus > Peromyscus maniculatus. Next base: position 37,241,282 of record NC_134853.1, on the reverse strand, counting down.
CAAAGCTGTGGAGAGCTGTGTAAGCATTGTGAGGGAATACTCACATTCTCTGCTTGATTGTCTTTTCTCATGGTATCATTCTGCCTTTGTTGTCAGCCCTTTTTGTGTGCCTTAAACCATTTCTACACAGAATGCAGACACTTCTTTAGTTTAGTAAGGTAAATATGAATAAAGTTGCCAGCTCATGTAAACAATTTGATGGTCAGGATGCATTTTATGCCCCCCACCCTGTTTTTATTATGGAAAATTTCTAGCAGTTACAAAACTTGAGAAAAGGTCACATAAATATCTTAAGAACATACACTTAGCTCAAACAACTAGACCAAACATTTTACTGCATCTGTTTTTCCTCTCGATCTCTAGCAGAATCACTTGTAAGTAACCTTCAGAGGTTATAGTTCTGTTCTGAGTGTCCTCAGATCTCTTCTAACAAGGTGGGCACATCACACAGGCCCAGTAAGATTATTTGCCTTAATAAAATTAAATATACATCAACACCTGCTAGTGATCCACATTCATAGTTTCCCACCTGACCTGAATAGCCATAACAATCATGCACTGCATTTGGTTATATCTTTAGAACCCTTTTGCCTAACTAAAAGGGTTCTGCCCCAATAAATTAAATTTTATTGAGAAGATGACTCACATTTTCTGATTTCTTTTTCTTATGTATTAGTTACTTAGAGTTTCATACTATGTGTCTCTTGCAAACTCCAAGTTAGATTTAGGGGCTTTACTACATTCCTATGAAATATTTTTTTTTGCTAGCAAGTATGGGCAAAGGCACCAGCTCAGCATCACAATGTTCAGTGAGCTGTGTAGATGTTGTTTTCAGCAATAGGGCCTTGCTGTCAGTTTGTGGAAAGCTATATAGTCTTGGCAAAAGTCTGGGTTGTTTGGGGATTCCCATAGCACTCCTTTGGCCAACAACTTAATTAGATGTAATCTAATCTTGTACTGGAGGCTTTATTTGGTGCAAGAGATGTCCAGTTGGGGCTTTGTCTCCCCCATTGTTCTGCGATTTCGTTTAGATCACTTTCACATATGCAGATATTTTAGGAAACTTCTACAGCAGTCACATGTACAAAGAGGACCTGTTGTGGACCAATGCAGCCCCGGGGTTTCTGCTTCAGTCTCTGTGAGCCCAGAAGGACCCTGCTTAGTTGATTCAGTGGGCCAGGTTCTCCTGCTGTCCTCTATCTCCTCTGACTCCTACCATCTTTTCTCCTCCTCTTCCATGGGGGTTCCCCAATCTCCAAGGGGAGGGACCCAATAGGGACCTCCAATTTAGACTTCCTCTCCTCATAATGTCTACTGCCAGAGGAAATCTTTCTGATGATGATTGGATAAGGCTCTTGATCTATAACAACATCATTAGGAATAATTTCATTGACTTCAAAAATTATTATTATTATTACTATTACTATTATTATTATTATTATTATTATTATTATTATTATTATTATTATTATTATTTTGCCAGTCCTCTTTTGTTCTACCCCAAGTCTCTGGACAATCCAGTCTCTGGTTCTTGGCTATCCAGGCAATACAGGGCATGGGTTTCCTCTTGTGAGAGGAGCCTCAAGTTAAACCAGACATTAGTTGGCCACTCCCACATGGCCATTACCCCAGCACATACTGCAGGCAGGACAGGTGGGAGGTTTTATGGCTGGACTAGTGTCCAGATTTCCTTTTCCATAACCTACAGGGTACCTTCTCTGCTAAAGAGACTAGAATGGGGGGTGAAGGCTCCAAGCCCACACCAGCTTGACCTCTCTTCATTCAATGAGCTGAGTAGAAGTTGTCCTCAGCAAAGGAAGTTGTTGTCAGTCAGTTTTCAGAGGGCAACTTTCTGTCTTAGCATTAGCCTGGATTGTTTAGTGATCTCCACAGATCCTCTTTGACCAACAACTCAACCAAATATAACCCAGTCCCACCACTGGAAGCCTTACCAGGCTACAAAAGATGGCCAGTTCAGATGCCTTATCCTCCACTGTTAGGAGTCCTCACTAGGTTCACCCTCATAGATTTTAGGAAGTTTCTACTCAACTATGTTTCCATACCACCCTCCAAATGTCTCCAAATTCCAGCTGTCTCTTCTGTCATTCTCTTTTTCCTCCTTTCCATCCACCTGATTCCTCCCACTCCCATCCCTACCCATCCCAGTCAACAACCCTATTAGAGTCATCTATTTTCCATTCCCAGGGAGAGCTATACTTCTCCCCTATAGCTTTCCTCTTTACCTAACCCCTTTGGGTCTTCTGTGGATTATAGCATGATTATAACTTACTTAATACTTAATATCCACTTTTACGTGAACATATATTGTATTTGTCTTTCCTGGTCTGGGTTACATTACTTGGGATGATTTTTTTTCTAGTTTCGTCCATTTGCCTGCAATTTTCATGATGTCATTTTTTAAACTTCTTAGTATTACTCTATTGTGTAAAAGTATCACAAATTTCTTTATTTTTTAGTTGAGGGACATCTAGGCTGTTTCCAGTTTCATGCTATTAAGAAGAAACCACAATGAACACAGGTGAGCATGTGTCCTTGTGGTAGGATGGACTGGTTTTTAGGTATATACTATACCCAAGAGTGGTATAGCTGGGTCTTGAGGTAAATAAATTCTCAATTTTCTGAGGAACCACCATATTGATTTCCATAATGGCTACATGACTTTATACTCCCACCAGCAATGAAAGAGTGCTTCACATCCTCACTAGCATGAGATGTCACTTGTGTTACTGATCTTAGCCATTCTGATAGGCACAAGATAACACCTCAAAGTTTTGATTTACATTTCCCTGATGGCTAAGGGTGTTGAACACTTCTTTAAGTGTTTCTCAACCATTTGAGATTCCTCTGTTGGGAATTCTCTGTTTAGAGCTGCACCCCATTTTTAATTGGGTTATTTGTTTTAATATCTAGTCTCTTGGGTTCTTTATATATTTTGGATATTAAACTTCTAGTGAATGTGGAGTTGGTAAAAAAATTTTCCCATTCCACAAGCTGTTCTATTGATGGTGTCCTTTGCCTTACAGAAGCTTTTCAGTTTTTTGAGGTCGTATTTATTAATTGCTGATCTTACTGCTTGCCCTATTGGTGTTCTGTTCAGAAAGTTGTCTCCCGTGCCAATTCATTCAATGCTCTTCTCCACTTTTTCTTCAATCAGGTTCAGTGTGTCTGGTTTTATGTTGAGGTCTTTGATCCTTTGATCCACTTGGACTTGAATTTTGTGCAGGGTGATGAATTTGGATCTTTTTGGATTCTGTTTTTTTTTTTTTTTTTGATTCTTTCTTCTACATGCAGACATTCAGTATGACCAGTACTACCAGTACTATTTGTTGAAGATGCTGTCTTTTTTCCATTGTGTATTTCTGGCTTCTTTACCAAAAATCAGGTGTGCATAGGTGTGTGAATTTATGCATCTTCAATTCAATTCCATTGGAAAAATTTATGCTAATACAATGAGGCTTTTATTACTATAGCTCTGTAGTGCAACTTTAAATCAGGGATGATGATACTTCTAGCAGTTCTTTTATTGTTCAGGATTGTTTTAGCTATCCTGGGTTTTTTGTTTTTCCATATGAAGTTGATAATTGCCCTTTCAAGGCATGCAAAGATTTGTGTTTGGATTTTGATGGGAATTGCATTGAACCTGTAGATTGCTTATGGTAGGATGGTCATTTTTATTATGTTAATTCTACCAATCCATAAGCATGGGAGATCTTTCTATCTTCTGATATCTTTTTCAATTTCTTTCTTTAAAGACTTGAAGGTTTTGTCATACAAGTCTCTCACTTGCTTTGTTGGATTTACTCCAAGATAATTCATATTATTTGAGGCAGTTGTGAAGGGTGTTGTTTCTCTGATTTCCTCCTCAGTCCATTTGTCATTTGTATATAGGAGAGCTATTGATTTTTTGAGTTAATATTGTATCCAGCCACTTTGCTGAAAATGTTTATCACATGTGGGCATTCCCTAGTAGAATTTTTGGAGTTACTTATGTATACTATTGTAACAATTGCAAATGATACCTTGACTTCTTTATTTCCTATTTGTATCCCCTTGGTCTCCTTCAGTTGTCTTATTGCTCTAGCTAAAAATTCATGTACTATATTGAATAGATATGGAGAGAGTGGACAGCCTTATCTTATTCCTAATTTTAGTGGAACTGCTTTGAGTTTCTCTCCATTTAATTTGGTGTTGGCTATAGGCTTGCTATAAATTGCCTTTATTATGTTTAGTATGCTCCTTGTATCTCTAATCTCTACAATGCTTTCATCATGAAGGGGTGTTGGATTTTGTCAAAGGCAGTCAGAAAGGAGTGGGGCCAGTTTTCCTGCTCTCATGCCTTAGGGTCCAGGTCACCCACATTCACACCACCAGGGCCAACTCTCCCGTGTGCTGCAGCTGGTGAGGGGCAGGGCCAGCTTTATTATTTGCTGCAGACAGCAAACAGTGTGTGTGTGTGTGTGTGTGTGTGTGTGTGTGTGTGTGTGTGTGTGTGTGTGTGTGTTACACCTTTCCCTCACCCATGCCACCACATGGCAGATGAGAAGGGGGAAGCATCGGCTCTGCTGCTCTCATGCCTTCAGGGCTGGTTTACCTGCACCCTGGCCAACAAAGTCAGCTCTACTGTGCTGCCTGGGCAAGGCGCAGGGCCCCCTCTTCTGAGTGCTGCTGCTGGTGAGTGCCAATTCTCTCACTCTCATGACCTCAGGGCCAGCTCTCCCACCCACCACAGGCTGTGAGGGGCAGTGCAGGGGTGAGATCATCTGTCCTTCTCCCTCTCTACCACATGGCAGATGAAGGGTGGGTCAGATCTCCACATGTGTTTGGGGCACTGGATAACCTGACTCCTCCCTACCCCCCGCCCGGAAAACAGGGTCAACTCTACTTAGGTGAATTTTTACTTCTTTTGATCACTAACTTCAATTGTGTGTCCTTTCCTCCCCTACAAATGGCTTAATTTTTAAGCCATTCATTTTGTTTAACAGATAATTTTTAAAATGGTTGTTCCATTGGGTCTTGTGTTATGGGCTCCAGGGGCACAGTGGGACAAGTACAAGACTGTTTTGCTTCTCAGAAGGTTTGGTGGAGATAGAAAACAACTAATTGAGGATGAGCATTTGATATCAGTTACATGTGACAGGTACACATGTACTGTAGAGTCAGAGAATCTAAAGCAGATATTCCCTGGGGAGGTGGTGGTATTTTGCTATCTGTCATATTTTACATGATTTCACATGGTAGGTCTCCAACATTTATTTATTTATTTGATTCAGGTAACAGTTTTATTGTGCAAGGCTGACATAAGAGGGTCAGCTGATGTACGTCTAAACTCTGAGCACCCTAGTTTAGTTATACAGATGTTATATGTCCCTCCCTGTGTGCCACCAAGGCTTTCTTACATCCCAGTAATCCAAGGTGACATAGATTATGACTGGCTCTCATCAGTCTGTTTAATATTGTTTGCTGCATTATTTCAACAACATTTATTTATTAACTGGCTAATGGGAAAACTGATTTGTATCATTCTTCATACCATGTGACTAATGTTAATAATATATTAAAAATAAACATTTTAATAATATTTCATCCTTAAAGAAACATTTATTATGCATAATGATTTGGTTTTTTTTTACCTTCTGGAATTTTATGAGCTATGTCCCACTGTTCTGATGGAATTGCAGAACTGTAAAGGATCCTTTAAATTATTTGTTCTACTCCAGAATTTTGACATTGGTCTAAAATTCAATAATTAAGCCATTCCCTTAAAAATTGGATTTGCTATAAAGAGTTCTGGAAGTCTAGATAGAATACTTAACATCTTGGTCTGTAGTAAATTTTCTTGATTGTGCAAGTCCTTTTGAAAATTTTAACAGCATACTAGATATTTATATAATAGACAATTATTATAATGGGTTAATAATAACTGGATTTTGTATGGGTTAGCTGCACTAATTAATGGTGATAAGACACAAATAGGTAAAATGAATTTTCAGAGAAGGACATTACGTTGGGAAGAAATGGAAGAAACAAGGTAAGGAGATTAACTGGTGAAGGAGACAGAGAGTAATACTGACAAGGAGAGAGGGAGGAGGTCTATATAACATTAAGGACATTTGAAAAAGCTATAGGGAAACATTGTTTTATGTTTACTTAAAATACATATTATATATATATATATATATATATATTATTGAAATTATACCACTTGGGGTTATAATACTTCCTTCAAGAGTCATAGCCTATCTAGCAAAAACCCCAGTGCCAGGCACAGCAAACTTCCTTCAAGTTGTTGGTCAGGTGAACACAAGATATTCTTAAAACAATATATGCTGTTGATGTTGCTTCCCAGAACATTGAATGTAGACCATATTGCTGAAGACACCTGTCTTAGCTAGGGGTTTCTACTCCTGTGAAGAGACACTATGACTATAGCAACTCTTACAAAGGAAAACATTTAATTGAGGTGGAGGCTTATAGTTTAGAGGTTCAGTCCATTATCATCATGGCAGGGAGCATGACTGCATCTAGGCAGGCATGGTGTTGGAGAGGTAGCTGCTACATGCTGATATGCAGGCAACAGGAAGTAGACTGAGTGTTACACTGAGCAAAGCTTGAGCAAAAGAGACCTCAAATCCCACCCTCACAGTGACACACTTCCTCCAACAAGGCCACACCCACTTCAGCAAAGCCACATCTGCTAATAGTGCCACTCTCTTTAGGGGCCATTTTCTTTCAAACCACTACAACACCACACTCTTTAGACACAGGTCTTGGAGAAATGGACCTGGAACTGACCTGGATGCCTCCTCTCAGAAGACTAGCTTTTGTATCTGATGGTACTTTGAAAACTGCCAAGGGAGAAAGCAATAATCCTATGAAGCTATAAAGCGTATAAACCACAACACTGGGATGGTGGCCGCCAATGGAGCAATAGTGGCACTTATGTTTTTGGGGTAACCCACAGCTGTCTAATTAGACATGATGCTGGCTCAAAAGGAAGGAATCCATCCCTGGTGCTATAAACCTAGCCAGGTGCCTCCTCTTAGATTCAGCCATATCCTCAGGCACAGCTCCACACCACTGTAACAGGTAATATGGGACCCTGACAGAGGGCTCTTTGGCATTCTCTGAGGTGCTTCTTTGGGAGTCCACATCCTGTTTGAACCGGTTCCCATCTCCTGTTCTCAGTACTGAGGGTGTTTCTTCCTCAATATTGTACTTTCTTCATTGACCAATAAGGAACCTGGAACTCAGCAAGGTCACATACAAAGCACAAGGTTCATGCAAAGCTAAACCCTATACTCTCACTCATAGCTCACTCCTTTTTTGCAGCCTACTATATCTGGAAAGAAATGAAATGTAATAGTTCTCCATTGTAAACATCTTCAAGAACTCACATGGCTGCCTCCCACCACCAGGGACAGCACCAAATCCTATGCAAATATTTCTTCAGCTATGATAAAGTTTAATTTATAAATTCAGTATAATAACACAAATATTATTATATAATTACAAAATGGAATGATTACAATAACATACTATACTAGAAGCTATGTTGTAAGACGAATTGCTAAACAGTCTTACTAGTAAAAACCCCAGAGCCAGATATTGGGGTGAAAAACTGAGAGATCAGAGGAGTAGAACAAGCCACAGCCAACCTCACCTCACTGACTCCTCAGCCTCCCACGCCTATCTGCCTTTCTGTCCCTGCCATCTCACTCCCTTTCTGTGCCCAGCTACATCACTTCCTCTTTCTGCCTAGCCCTGTCATTTCCTGTCTGTCTGTACAGACCTCCAGAACTTTATGGTTAATTAGTGCTGGAATTAAACGCATGTGCTACCATGCCTGGCTTTGTTCCCAGTGTGGCTTTGAACTTACAGAGATCCAGATGAATCTCTGCTTCCCGAATGCTAGGATTAAAGCCATGGGCTACCACTGCCTGACCTCTATGTTTAATATAATGGCTGGCCTTTTCTGCTGATCCTCAGGTAAGCTTTATTGGAGTACACAGATAAAATATCACCACACTATGCGAATGTGTTCTTTCTCTTGAAAATTCAAGACCAACAAGTGTTAAATTTTCAGTTCACAGTTTGCTGTAGATGACTGAAACCCTGTAAAGTGAGACTGTAGATAAGGTGCTGAGTGCATGCATGAGGCTGAAAGCTTGTATATAGGTAAAAACTCCAAGTGGACAAAATTCATTTAAGAGAAACTGAATTTGCAGGTGGTATCAATCTATAACAATTATATCTAAATAATTACAAGGAGTTAGTAGCACTAGACAGTATTCATGAAAAAAACCCACTAAATTATCACATGTATGCTTTCATTCATAAAATACCATGACTATCCTATGAGCAGCTCTGAGTGTTTGTGTGGTATATTCTAATTTACTCTAAGAAAGGGAATAATGACCTAAAGCAGATTTTCTTGTTTTATTTATTCCCAATATTTAAGAACTTTAAAAAATGTTTTAAATTGAAACATAATTATTTAACTCCTTCCTGTTTCTCCCTCATCTCCTCCCCTGTCCCTTCCACCCCGTCTCAAATTTATGGTCTCTTTATTATTATTATTACTATTATTATTATTATACATGCACCACTATATAAAAAAAGCCTATTGAGTCTGTTTAGGGTTGCTTGTGTGTATATGATTTCAAGGTTGACCAAATGGTATTGGATAACCAATTGGGGCCTCATTCTTGGGAAGACGTTCTGCTTTTCGTCAGTCATTAGCTGTCTTTAGTTCTTTGTCTAGGGATGAGACACCATGAGAATTCCCCCTTCCAGGCTAGCATGTTTATTGATAATTGCCATCGATCAGGTCTTATTTTGGCATCTATACTTTTGTGGTGTCATGGGTGTAGTTCCCTGTCATCTCTAAGAAATAGTCTCACAATGGACTTCCTGTTCCCCTGGCTGCATGGTTTTTGCACTCTTCTGTGTGCCCCCTGGGCCTCATGTGCAGCGGTTGGATAGCTGTGTCCACTGGGCCTGGGCACCGTACAATCAGTGGATATCTGCATTATAACCAGTGTGGTTTTCTCTAATAGTCTCTGTCTTTGCGAAGAGAAGTTTCTTTAGTGAGGTGTGAGAGTTGCACTTATCTGTGGACATAAGTTTTAGAATGCAGTTAAGAATTACATTGTTCTAGTAAAGTGGGGTTAACAGGCAGGGTTTCCTTCCTGTTGAGTGGCCATGAGGCCAATTAGACAGCTGTTGGTTACCTCGAAGATATGAATAATCCCAGTTTTGAAAGTTCTGGTTGTCTGAAGAATTTGTAATTCTTCAGTTTCTTGACTTTATGATTAGCATTGCTGAGCAAATTCCAACCTTACTGGACAACCTGTGTTGATCATAGGCTCCACACACCATGGCTCTGTTTATCTGAGAGCTTTTCTTTTATCTCAGGGATTTTTAGTTGTTTATCGTGGCACACTAAGTCCCTCCAGTCATATTATTAGAATTCCAGCAGAAATACTAAAAATTGGGTGATTAAAATAGCTTAATAATGGTACTAATTACAGAGATATGGGGAAGGCATGAACAAGCTAGATGGGGAGATGTGATATCCAGGGACTGATGACAGCAGACTGCTTTGTCATTTCCAGATCTGAGAGTAGCACACATAGGGAATATTACCAGAACCAAAGACAGAGAGGCAGCATGGAGAAGACTGCCTCCTGGAATCGAATTAATCCAGGTGCCCATGCGGCCAGTGGAGGCCTTCAGTGAGGGAGCTGGAGGTATGACAAGTCTGCCAGTTACTGTTTGCCAGTGCCCTCTGCTTAGTGAAGGCTAGTGGCGTGCCAGGGAGCAAAGCAGCCCAGTGATGTGGTCAGTGAGGCAGAGCCCCCTGGTTACAAAGCCGGGGAGGGAAGGGGGGACTTGAGATGCAGAGGATGGTGGGTTCTCAGTGCGCTCTTGCTAAGACTCTAACATCACAGGCTAAGTAGAAAGAAAAGAGGTAGCCATCACTTGCATGTGCACCACGGAAGCCCATGTGTTAATGAGCTTGGTGACCAGCCTGTAGGGCTGTTGGGAAAGGTGGGACCTTATAAAAGTGGGGGCTAGAGAGAAGAACTTAGGTTACTGGGGGGACATGTTTTGAGATGGATATCGGAAACATAGCTTCCTCCTCTTTCTCTCAGTTTTCTGGCTGCTGCCTGGTAAGCAGCCTTGCCTATTGAGAATTCCACCATGGAGTACTTCCTTGCCTCTGGCCCCAAAGCAATGGGATCAGCCAGCCATGGACTGATACTTTAAAAACTATTGGTTAAAAGAAACATTTCCTTCCTGTCAACTGGATATTTCAGATATTTTGTCAAAGTAGTTGACAAATGCCACCCAGAAGTGAATTTTGGCTTACAGTTCTAGCCCAAAGCTGAGCAAGGATATGCCTGGTGGCTGCCTTCTCCCTAGTAGTTTTGAGACAATTTAGGATGAAGAGACCTATCCAAAGTGACCTTTGTACTAGTTCAATACACTAATCAAATGAATAGATTAATTCACTGGTAAGGACAGAGCCATAATGACCTCTTATGTGGTCTCATCTCAGCTTTTGAAAATGAGAATTAAATTTCAACATAACAAAACAGGCCTCCTTTAATTCCAGAAAAAAAATCCAATTTTCATTGGGAGGCTGAGGCAAAAGAATCAAGAGTTCAAAGACAACCTCGGCCATAGAATGAGATGCAGTTTCAAAAATATTTCAACATGAGTATTAGTACAGGTAAACCATACACAAGCCATATATGGAAATGTGCCACATGTAGGGTGCTTTCCAGAGGGTTACTCACAGGTCCACAATGCAACTGAATGCTTGGAAAGAGGCAGGTGTCGTCATGAGAGGTAGGGTATAATCAGATCAGGTAAAACATGACTTATTTTAGGCAAAGGGTTCTGATGTCTGATAACATTTTGGTCTGGCCCACTCTTTGGCTTCTTACCCTTCCTCTCAGAGAAACTTTATGTTGGACTATGGCTTAGTACTTTCCCTTTGAATACATCCTTCCAAGTTGGTATGACCTAGAAGAACATTTGTTAACTATCTGTTAAGGGAAGGAGTGTGGTCCTGACTTGAAGAATCATCTGCTTAGCCTGCCACTCTGGTTTGGCCAGCATTCTCATTCCCATTGCCCAAGTTTTTCCTTGGTAAATAGCCTTCCCAGCCTTCTTTGGTGCGTATTTTCATTCTGTCCTACTTTGATTGGATGGGAAGAAGACTTATGAACAGGGCACATATATGAACACTGAAACTTGGGGTCTCAAACCTTTCCTTACTTTGGTGTTCTTTTAAAGAATTTTTTACCTTCTCCCTTGGATTGGCACTTGTGGAGTGTATTTTCAATGTAGCTATTATGCCCATAAACCTTTACTTGCCAGATGTGGCAGCTCATGTTAGGCTCCTTCCTATAGCTATAAAGGCTTGTTTTAGGACTTGCCAGCTACTCTCTGAGCCTTGTAAAACTATATCTCAATAAACAAGAGAGAGGACTATGGATCTTGAAGCACAAATCTAATGTATTTTACTATCAAATTTCTCATGTTTTCTTCTGAAGTTCTAGTTTCAAGAAGTAGATATTTACGGGTTAAAAAGCTCAAGGATTGACTTGTTTATGTTCTGAGTCTCGTGACAGCTCCTCTGTGACCTCAGCAGAGCTCTAGAATGGACATTAGAGGAGGCTTAAGCTCATTGACACCACTTAGTCTTAGACATTTGGGATAATTTGGGGAGGGCATCACAAAGACTTGAAGAGTCTCCTGAGCTATTGTGGGAAGTTTTGCTTCTGAGGAGTGTTAAGTAGCAAGTCTCCAAGGCAAACAGGAAAAAGAGAGTGGTATTTGGTTCCCAGGCCTCTACCCAAATGTTGTCTCTCTTCTCTTTTGCAATAGATAAAGATAATTTCAATGTGTAGGTTACACCATTGCTATTACAGAAACAATTCACTCTTAAGCAAGTCATATAACCTCAGGTGCCCTAAATGGGGTAATAGTGTTACCCAATTCATAAGTTGGTTGTGAGAGAAAATGAGGTGATAGATGTAAACGTTTAGCTATGTTTGACCCAGGGATAAAACCACACAAACCAAATTAACAGAGTGTCAGTAATCTGTGGGATAATGTCAGTCAAATATATGATATAATCTCCAAAGGAAGGGGAAAAAGGAGATTAAATATGGTGGTCTCAAATCCTGTACAAGCTATCAAATTATAGATCCAAAAATCCTAGTTCTGAGGACTAGAAACATAATTACACTTAAGGCTATCAAAATCAAATTGTTTAAAATGAGATGCAGAGAAATTATTAAAAGCAGTCAGAGGGAAAATATATCTTATATATACAAAATCAGAGATAAGGACAATAACACATGTATTTGAAGAGGCAGGCATGCCTGAAAACAATGAGATCTCTAAAGTACAGAAGGAAATATCATAAAACCCCATCACACTGGATATACATATACCCAGATAAGATATTTTCAAAGACAAAAACAATGTGAACATTTTTTCAGAAATACAAAAGTGAGAGAATTTCTTACTACTAAATAAATTAGTAAAGAATCCAAAAGGAAGCCCTTCAGGAAACAGAAAAGCTATGAAAAAGAAATCATTCAACTCAAGGACCTCAACATAAATCCAGTTACTCTAAACCTGATAGAAGAGAAAGTAGGAAATAATCTTGAACGCATTGGCACAGGAGACCACTTCCTAAATATAACATCAATAGCACAGACATTGAGAGCAACAATTAATAAATGGGACCTCCTGAAACTGAGAAGCTTTTGTAGGGCAATGGACATGGCCAATAAGACAAAATGACAGCCTACAGAATGGGATATACCTTCACCAACCCCACATCTGACAGGGGGCTGATCTCCAAAATATATAAAGAACTCAAGAAACTAGACATCAAAATACTGAACAATCCAATTAAAAAAGGGGCTACAGAGCTTAACAGAATTCTCAACAGAAGAATCTTAAATTGCTGAAAGACATTTAAGGAATTGCTCAACATCCTTAGTCATCAGGGAAATGCAAATCAAAATGACTCCTAGATACCATCTTATACTTGTCAGAATGGCTGTGATAAAAAAAAAAAACACTGAAGATAGCTTTTGTTGGAAAGGATGTGGAGTAAGGGGAACACTCCTACACTGTTGGTGAGAATGCAAACTTGTATAGCCACTTTGGAAATCAATACGGTGCTTTCTTAGAAAATTGGGAATCAACCTCCCTCAAGATCCAGCTATACCACTCTTGGGCATATACCCAAGGAATGCTCAATCATACCACAAGGGCACTTGCTCAGCTATGTTCATAGCAGCATTGTTTGTAATAGCCAGAACCTGGAAACAACCTAGATGCCCTTCAACTGAAGAATGGATAAATAAAATGTGGTAATATACACAATGGAGTACTAATCAGCAGAGAAAAACAATGGCATCATGATGTTTGCAGGCAAATGGATGAAACTAGAAAATATCATCCTGAGTGAGATAACCCAGACTCAGAAAGACAAACATGGTATGTACTCACTCATAAGTGGATACTAGATATAAAGCAAAGGAAAATCAGACTGCAACTCACAACTCCAGGGAGGCTACCTAGTAAAGAGGACCCTAAGAAAGACACAGGGATCACCCAGCAACAGAGAAATTGATGAGATCTACATGAGCAAACTGGGAGTGAGGGGGGTAATGGAGGGCAAGGGTTGGTGGAAAGCGAGCTTAGAGAAGCGGAAGGTCCCAGATGGATCAGGAACAGAGTGGGAGAACAAGGAAAGAGACCATGATAAATGAAGACACCACGGGAATAGGGAGAAGCAGAGTGCTAGAGAGGTCCGCAGAAATCCACAAAGATACCTCCACAATAGACTACTGGTAATGGTTGAGAGGGTGCCTGAGCTGACCTACTCTGGTGATTGGATGACTGAACACTCAACTGTCATCATAGAACTCTCATCCAGTGACTGGTAGAAGCAGAGGCAGAGATCCATGGCCAAACTCCAGGTGGAGCTCCAGGAGTCCAACCAGCAAGAGAGAGGAGGGAATATATGAGCAGGAGATATCAAGACCATGATTGGAAAAAGCACAGAGACAAATAGCCAAACTAGTGGAAACACATGAACTGTGAACCAATAGCTGAGGAGCCCCCAACTGGATCAGGCCCTCTGGATAAGTGAGACAGTTGATGAGCTTGAACTGTTTAGGAGGGCCCCAGGAAGTGGGACTGGGACCTGTCCTTGGTGCATGAGCTGGCCTTTTGAAACCTAGGTCCCATGGTGAGACACTTTGCTCAGCCTTGGTGCAGGGAGGAGGGTACTGGACCTGTCTCAACTGAATCTACCAGGCTGGGCTGAATCCCCAGGGGAGACCTTGCCTTGGAATAAGTGGGAATTGGGGGTGGGCTGGGGAGAAGGCTGGGGGTGGGTGGGAGGAGGGAGGACAGGGGAATTCATGGCTGATATGTAAAATTAAATTAATTATAAAATAAAAATACTTATTAAAAAAGAAATTAGTCCACATCAGCAATCATAGCATCTATTGATATGGCAGAATTAATTTATTCCTTTTCCATTTTTATGTTATTGGTGTCGTCTTATTTCATTAAGTGTTTGCACACTTTTATATAGAACTGATAACAGTGTATATCTTTGCTCTGTTGCATATTAACAAAGAAATATTGAAATTTTTTATTAGTAAGTGCTTTCTTTATTCTTATAGATGTTTTTATAATATTTAGCCTGTATAAGTCATTTTTTATTTATACTTTGAGATCATGATTTCAAAAATACATATTTGTCTCTCCCTCTCCCAGAAGCTAACAATCAGGAGTATCTCCACATCTAGGGTGGGATTTCATGTTCGGCTCACATCTTTATTATGAGATTTGGTCTGTCTTGGTCTTGCCCTTGTTTTGTGTATGCTGTAGCAACCACTCTGAGTTCATACATACAGCTGTCCTATTGTGTCCAGAAGACACCATGTCCTTGTCGTCATCTGCTGCCTCTGACTCTTACATTCTTTTTGCCCCCTGTTCCACAGTGACACCTGAGCCTTGGAAGGAGGAATGTGGCATATGTCTTCCATTTAGGACTGAGGATTCTTAAGTCTCTTATTTGCTGTACCCTGGCCAGTTGTGTGACATTGTGTTAACCACCATCTACTGTTTGTTGGAGGAGGATTGACAGCTGCATTTCTGTATGAGTATGAAGATAAGTCATTAGGAATTGGTTTGGTGTTATGTCCATTTGACAGAGTAATAGTAGTAGCTTCTTTCCTAATGGCCTATTGTCTGTCTAGCCATAAATTCTTGGCCCAATAATATAGGTTTCATTTTGCAAACAAGGCCTTAAATCCAGGCATGAACTGGTTGGTTACTCCCATGATGTTTGTGCCACTATTACACCCATGGGCATGCCTTGCCAGGCTGATCATTATTGAAGCTTTCAGGATTTACAGATGAGTATGCTTGATGATTACTTTTCTATTCTGGTAACATCTATAATACCTTCCAACAATATGAAAGCTAGGTATAAAGCTTCTAGGTGAGTACCAGCTTGATTTCTCTGTGTCCTTTTTATGACTTAAATATGTCATCTAGTCAGCAAAAAGATCAAACAAAAGCATTGGTAATAGCCTGTAATGTTTGGAGATCTATAAGACCTTATTGTCTGATAACTCCAAAAGAGGTAAACCATTCATGGCACTGGGCTTATTTGTTAGTCTCTGATATCTATTAAAGACATTGTTGCTTTGTTATAGGGTAACTCAATTTGAACTTTTTTATGTTTAAGAAAAGACACAATTTTGCTGGCTACAATCAAGTAGAAAAATTAGCTTGACTTTATAAGCATAAGGGATAAACAAGAAATTTAACAACAGATAATTCAGCAAAGCAATAGCTACCTAAGCACAAACATTATAAAAATCTTTATTGAGGTGTTTGTAAAACATTATAAGACATTATCATGAGCCTAAATGTAAAGATACTTTCATTTGTGGGAATATCCATGTTCTAATATTGTTTATTCTATATAGATTAGTCTGCAGCTTCAATATGATTCTAATGTATGAATAGAATGTTGGTTTCCATTGGGTACCAAAGACAGCAGAATATGTATTTGACTAATATCTTGTGATAAAGACACCAGGATGTTAAGATCACAAATTGCATATGGCTGTCACTTGTAAGAACTTGTAAGTTCTCCAGTTTTATAAACTGCTGCGACCTTCTTGAGTAAATATCCATAGATTTTTGAAATGAAAATTGCATTGATATATTGTTGATGATGTTTGGTTTTAGCTGCCATAGTAAAGTGTCACACGCTGGGTGTCTCAAACAAACAAACAACAACAAAAACAATTTGGAATAGAAGACGAGCATTTTTAACGTTCATTAAAAGATGATCGATTGTTTAAGGTAGAAAAAATGGCAATATATTATAGGGTTTATATCATCTGTAAAAGCAAAATGTGTAACAACAGAAAGGCAATGAGGGTGTGTGCATTATACATAAAGTAATGCAATGTTGCTTGAAGCTATATTGCGAGAAGCTTAAGAAAAGTCAGAAAAAGGAAACAGATTTACTAATAATCTAGTAAAAGAAATAAAAGAACAATTAAAAATACTCAGTTATCTCAAAGGCAGAGAACAAAGTAAATTGAGACAATCACATTGCAACTCGAAACAGGAAAACACAAATTCTTCTGTATACATAGCTATCTAAACTCTGAAGATCTAGACTTCTCAATTTAAAAAGTCAGGGACCATCATGTTGGAGAAAGAAACACAAAGCCCTGCTGCATGTTATATGTATGAAAATCTCACTTTAAATGAACACAACTCAGATGAAATGACACAGGGGCAAAAAAGGTGGAACGAGACAGGTTACCCTGACCGTCAGTTTAGAAGCGAGAATCGCCATATTAACATGAGACAGAGTTGGTGCCTGAACAAGCAACAGTGAGGATCAGCTCACAATAATAAAATTGCCGATTAATCAAGAAGTTACAGCCACTACAGATGCTTACTGACACAAATGATGCAAAGCTCAGTTACACTGAAAGGAGAATGGGCAAATTCAATCATAGCTAGAGGCTCATATCCACTCTCAGAATTCATCATGCATCATGGGTTTTACTTTTTTATTTTATTCAAGTAATGAAAAACTAGTTTAACAAGAAGCAACATAAGGGCCTGTGAGATGGCTCAGTGGATAAAAGTACTTGCTGCACAAGTCCAACTATATGATTTCAACCCCCAGAACCCATGTGGAAGGAGATAAATGACCATCTGAGTTATCTGAGTTCCACGTACGTGGCATGGCATGCATGTGCTCACAGGCACACAAACTGATGTGCATATGTGCAAAGACACTAATAAACAAACAAATAAATACATGTAACTTACCACATCAACAGGCTAAAGGAAAAGTCCATACTAAACTTTCAGTATACACAGTGAGCATGTCAATAAAATGCAGCATTCCTCCTTCTTAAAATGTATGGCAAATGAAAAATAGAAGGAAATGTTTTCAACACGTTAAGTGTAACTTTGGAAAACATTGCTATCAGAGTAATTTGTGCTGAGGTCTGAAGTCACACAAGGCTGTGTCCTCACATCACTTCTCTTCACCTATTACTGTCATCACCTGTATAGAGTGCAACCAGTGCACTAAAGCAAGGAAATGAAATAATGTGCACACAGATTTGAAAGGAGAATCCAGATGACCTGTTCACAGATGACATTGTCCATACAAAAACATACAAAAAGAGGCACCGGAACTAAATGTGCAAAACAGTGAGCATGTGGAAGGGCTGGCAGGAGAGTTGAATACTTTCCACACCTCACGATTCTTCTGCTTGGCGTTGCCTTGAGACATGAAAGCACATCTCTATAATGACCTGCACACAAGTGTCCATGTGCACTTTCTTGTAAGAGCTCCAACCTGGAAACAAATAAATTATCCAAAAGCTGAGTGGAGAAACAAATTGTGGTGTACCCATTCAAATGGACGAATGATTGATACTTGCAGCATTATGGATGAAACAGTGGGTGTGGGAAGGCAAGGTCGGGAAAGAAAGGCTGCATTGCAAAGTGTTGCTAGAAAACTACATACGGTTAAGTTCATTAGTCTGGTTGTGATTATATTTACACAGTTGAATGCACTAAAAACTCATCAAAATATTCATCATGCAAGTTATCATTTGACAGTCCCACTCCAATAAAGCAGCTTCAATTTTCAGTAGCCTCATAAAGAAAACCTAGTTTCTCACCCTCCTGGCTCTTAAAAACAGCCTTGCCTCTAGCACCCACAAATTGCCTGTTTCCCTTATTATTTTCATATAGGATTTTTATTTAAAATATGAATAATTTTTAGAACAGTCAGTGCACATTTATATTGATGCTTCTGGAACAGGATAGTTATATTCTAGAGTCTTAGGCTGATTGTAATTTTTTGTTGTTTGTTTTCTTGCTTCTGATTTATCTTCTTTCTTTCCTCTCATCCCTTTTCTTCCCTAGTCACAATTTTTGTGCTGAATTATTACTTTACTATGTCTTCCAAAAAGGGTTTATTTTCTTAATATTTGTGTTGCTCACAATGTGTCCATTCTAGACTGTCAAGTACTGGTTTATGTGGCTGTCTTGACTTGTTTTGACTGGCCGCCCTCCTTCACTTATCCCGTGCCCTTTCCCTTAAAAGGCAGTTTCCAGTCTTCTTTCACATTACATCTGGTGCTGATCGTGAAGTCCACCCATCTTTTATCTTTGTATAGACAACTTATCTCTTACAAGTGACAGTTTTCAGATTTTCTGTTCACTGATGGTGTAAGTTCAGATGTGGATTTATTCATGTAAGAAGCTGGGGAACATTTTTATGTTTGTTATCTTTGCATTAATTCTGTCTTCAGTACCGGATACTTTTCAGAAGATATTTTTTAAATAAAAGCATTTTAAAGATATTGTTGGCATACCATACCATTCATTCTTTTAAAATGTAGTATATTCTCCAAGTTGTGCAGCCACTGTGATCATCTCTCCAAATGCTGTGTCACGTTGGTGATCACCCTCACAAAAGTAGCATCACCGTTAGTGATCACTCTCCATTTTTTGTTCTACCAACTTCAGCAAATACTAATCTGTTTTTGTCATTTATGGATTTACCCACTGTAGTGAAGAGGTGATTTGTTGAGCAATAAGGAAGAAAGTGGATGTTTTAAAGAAACGGAGTCATAACTCACATGGCTTTTGTGCCTCGTTTCCATGTGGCAGAGCGCGTTGAAGGCTCCTTCCTGTTGCACCATGCACCAGCATTCATTCCTCTCATTGATGAATTATTTTACATCTTCAGATAGACTCCATTTTGTTTCCCATTTACTGGTCTATGGGCACTTGCCATGCTTTCCCTTTGTGTTTTATTTTAAATTGCCTTATCATCAACTTGTTATGAACGGATAAAATCTTGAACTATACGTGGCTAAAATTTGTTTTGTTTTGGAGGCTGGCGGTATGGTTCAGTGGGTAAGGTATGTGCTGCACAAGCCTGATGACCGAGTTTAATCCATGGAGGGAACAGAACCCACAAACTTGTCCTTTGCCCTCCACAAGGCACCACGTGTACAATAATAATAAATAGATAAAATCCTGTTTAATCAGTTTCTCCAATGTCAGTGCCCCTCATTTATCGCTAAAACTTCTTTGCACATTTGAAAATGAAATTATTTACAGAAAAGCTCCCCTAGTGCTGGAGGGAGGCTGCAGGCTGGAAGATAAGCCATGGAGCATTGCAGTGGAGTATGTTCCTGGCCGCACCTTGCCCCACATAGGTTTTTTTTTTTTTTTTTTTTTTTTTTTTTTTTTTTTGTAAGCCTCACGATGAATAAGTAAAGTGCATGCCAGGATCTGGTGGGTAACATAGGGCATGAAATAGGAGTCATACATTAATTATACACACATGCCATTAGTTATGCTCCAAGAGGCTAGCATAGTTCATAATTTCTCATTCTCTCTTTAAGCAGAAGGATTCCTGTCTTTCCGTCTTTGAAAATCATATTACTTTGTATTTGCCTCTGACCAGGAGTCAAACCATTGCCATGTTTTTGCCTCTCTGTCTCAGTGTCTGCTCTTCTGCACCTCAGCATTCCACAGTGCTGCTCATATGAAGCAGTATTTGCTTTCCCTCCCATTACTCCTTCAATAGTTTCACAGTTGTGGCTCAGAAACAGCCTTTACCCAAAATGCTGTTGTTTCTATTGCAAATCTAGGGCCAGAACTGTAGGTGGCTTGGCCTACATCGTGTCCAACCTTTCTACATTGCAACCCGGTGTTGTCATCTGTAGAGGTCACACTTGGGAACTACAAAATGCAATTAAAAAATCACAAAATATCCACCTTATAATGTTTTCAGTCCCATTTCTAGTCATCCCAGGGTGCATACAGCACACCAGTAGGAGGGTGAACATAAGAGGGTGAGCATGCCTGGCAGAACCGGCATCTTTAGCTCTACCTGCTGCTTCCACCACCAAGATGCCCAGCATTGATCCCATTACCCAGATACCCACTATTGATAAGCTCTGATGAGCAGCCTTGACATTTTTTATCCTTTTCCAAAAATAAGAGAGACTTACTAAATGGCCTCAGTTGTCACAAAGAAGGGAAGGAGGTGTGGCTCTACCAGACACTCCTCACGTTTGTGTGCTGTAACTTGTCATTCACACCTCATTCTTTCTGTGCATAAAGACGTCTTTTAAATCAAAACAGTTTACATATCTTTGCTATGAATCTGGGTGGTAACATCAGCTCGAACTGAAACTTGTTGAATACCCATAACAAGCAGAGTCTATTTGCACAAATCAACAAATTGATCTTTCACATTGGAAACCAGCACAAAATGAAGCAGCACTATGATGGCAAAGCAACAATAACACATTATCAAATGAAGACCTTTTCCTGTGGGAGCTGTGATACATGACCCCTCACTACGCTGCAGTGCCCACAGGGAAGGTCGCACGTGGAGGCTGCGAGTCAGTCTCTGGAAGTTAAGTCAGAAATGCCTTTGCTAGCATAGTCAGTTTGCTTGACTGATAGGAAATGAAATGCTTTGACTTAGTGGTTTTAGAAATTTTCCCCTCACTGGTACCCTTGAACAGAATTACCTAATACTGTGGGAGGATGAGGACAGGGCACAATACTGCAACTGGGAATGTGAATCAGTAGGGAATTTTTAGAAGCTATGTGTGATAATTTGAATATTCTACATAACAAGTACTAAACAATGCATTTTCTTTGATTTAGCAATTCTTCTCTCAGGAGTTAATTCTGTAGAATTTTGTCATGACTAATACACACACACACACACACACACACACACACACACACACACACACTCACACACACACACAATCCACAGGTGTGCCAACGAATATGTAGCTAAGGACAGCTATGAATGTGGCCCAACACAAAATCATAAACGTGAAACATTATGAGATTTCTGTTTGTTTTCTAACGAGAGAAGGAAAAGGTGTGGATCCAAGTGGGAGGGAAGGTGGTGGGAATCTCTGAGGAGCTAGGGGCAGAGAAACCATAATCAGAACATACCACATGAAAAAAAAAAACTATTTTAAATAAGAGAAAGAAAAAAAAAACATGCGATTCTTCTGTGATTTTTCTTTCTTTCTTTCTTTAGTGACTTAATTGTGTGGCTCTTGAGCATGAAATTTGTAGATGACAACATGTCATAATGTCAAATGTTGGGAACAACTGGTCATGCATAAGAATATTTATTGAAATATTGTTTATAATATGGATTGTTCACTGGCAAAGTTGTTAAGAGGAATAGTACGCGCTACACAATACTGAGGCAATGGTTAGCACTGGATCTGTCTTCTTTCCTGATGGAGAAGTATTGCTAGCCCTAAGTGAGAAAGCGACAGCACAGTATGTACATAATTATTTTATTCATCTCAGGAACAAGATAAGACTGCACATATCCATGCACACACGTTTGTACTTTATTTACCTGATTAAATATATTCAAATGCTGAACTGTTGGGGCAGTTGCTGCTGTGGAAGGCAGAGGAGATGAAAGAGGAGTGTGGCTTTTGACACTGATCTACACTGAGAGGAAGACGCCTCTGAAGAGCAAGCTCAGCACTTAGGGTTCTGCAGCAGCTGTATCTGTGTGCCATTGTCTCATGCATGCCGAAGGTAAGTTGTAAACAAGCAGGCTTGAATGGTCTTTCATTTCGCTTCCATCTCCTGGTTACATTACATCCTCCATAGTTATCTGATGAATGATGTGGGTAGTAAAAAGGAAAAAAAAAATACTCGAATACAATTTCTGTTGCTAACACCAACTTTCCCTAATCCCCTGCAGGCCATTGCTTAGCAACAACAGCGGCTCCTTCCGCCTCACTGACTTCAAACTGGAGGTCTTCCTTCTCAGCTGCCCACTGTTCTCTCACTCGGCAGTGTGGATGGAGCCTAGGGCCTTGCTCATGTGAGACTTACTCTGTATGGAGTGTGTCCCCAGATATTTGGCCCTCTTGAGTCATGGAATCCTCATGTCTGGAAAGTGGGCTCTTTCAGTGTGTTTACAACTCCCTTCCAGTTTCCTTTCTAGATTGTAAGTCAAGGCAGCCCCCAACTTCCGGAATCACCAGGGAAGAGCTAAATGAGAATCTTCACCCTACAGGGTGAGGCAACAGGCTGGAGCCTACCGATGAGGGAAATGGTGCTCCAATTCAGGCCCAGGAAATGGTTCTTAGAAGCGACTCTGCCTTCAAAGCCTGTGGAGCCAGCAAACACCAGACTGGTCTGTACTCCCTCATCTTGCTAGGAGTGTTTTGGGAGGATCTTCTCAGGTCTCCTCATCCTAAGGACCCAAAAGTCACTCAATTTGGAGAGGGCTGTGTTATACAAACACCCCACTCAGGTGTATAAAACAGATGGCATTGGAAGGAGAACCAGGAGGGCACTCAATGAGGTGAATGCATGTGGCCACAGTCACAGCAATGGATGGAATCAAATGGATGAAAAATAATTATAGGGTGTTTTTTAAGAAACAAACAAACAAACAAACAAACAAACAAACCAAAAAATTTTGGGCCAGGCACAATGGTGCATACCTTTAATCATAGCACTCTGGAAACAGAAGTAGATGTGTTTCTGTGAGTTTGAGGCCAGCCTGGTCAAAATAGCACAATCTAGGCTACAATAAGTCAGAAAATAGCCAGAAGTGCATCCAGAAAAATATACTTGAATAGCAGAATAACTGAACATCCAAATGGTTGGTAATATAAAATGACCTGATATGGTGATATTTTATTTGTGCTGAAATGTGATTTTATTTGTATGTTAATAAATAAAGTTGCCTGGAGATCAGAGGTAAAAGCGAGCCATTAAGCAGAAGTCAGGTGGTGGTGGCACACACCCTTAATCGGATTACATGGCAGGCAGAATCTCTGTGTGTTCAAGGACACTAATCTCAGTAACAACCATAGAGACCTGGATGTCTGTATAGACAGGCAGTGACAAGGAAGTCATGTGGCGAGGCTTAGAGCCAATGAGAAGGCAGAACAGGAAAGCAATAAAACACAAGTCACACAGGAAGAAGGTCTCTCTCTCTCTCTCTCTCTCTCTCTCTCTCTCTCTCTCTCTCTGGGGAAGCTACAGTGGCCAGGTGGTAAGATAAGGTGGTCTTGGCTCTTTGCTAGTGCTCTGATCTTTTGGGCTTTTAACTCTGTATTTGGCTCTGTGTTTCTTATTTAATAAGACCTTTAGAATTTCATCTACAACTTGATCTCATTTGTAGCTAGGAAAGTATAATTTAAAGCAGAATGGCTGAAATGCTGAAAGACTAAGAGTAAAAGTGTAAGTGTGCTGTATCAGTATGGCAGGAGACTATATTGAAACACACACACAAACACACACAATCCTTAACTCTATGAACACTGTTTGCATATATACATAGTTTATGATCAGGAAAATCTGCTGCTGTTTTATATACTGAAGAGAAATGTGTGAGAAGAGACATGGGCAAGGGTATTTATGGAAGTACTATTTACAGTTGTCAAACTTTGAAAGTTATGCACCAAGTCAACAAGGAAGTTGAACTGAAGTGTTGTCACACTGTGGGGCACTCACATGTGGCAATAGAGATGACACACCACAGCTCTTGTGCAGGTTCATGAATGAACCTCATTAATACAATTTGGGTCACTAATGGATTCAATTAATATGAAGTTTAAAATAGATGGATTAATCTTTGGGTTTGAAGTCTGGGTGAGAAATGAGGAGCTAGACCTCAGTGGGGGCCTTCAGAAGAGTTTGGAGAAGTGGTTGGAATTTTAGCTTGCTGCGGGGATAGTATTTTCCACTCATGGGCATGTGACTTAAATTGGATGTTGGTTGTTTGTCCCTTGGTGGTTCTTGTGCTAAGGGCTTGGCCTTGGGCTCTCCTGGGAGGCGGTAGGATCAGTAGGAGGTCCTTACATCATTGGAATCAGGTCATCAATGTGGAGTGGAGGACTCTGGTCTCTCTCTTGCTGCTTCCTGACTGGAAAGTTTTCCTCCCTACCTACTTCCACCACAATGCATGGCCTCTCCAGAGGCCACGAGTGATGGGGCCAAAGCATGAATGTTGCATGAGGTATTACATATCCCTTCTTTCACCAGTTAACTGTGCAATGGGCTTCATTCACTTAGTCAGTGAATGAATAAATTGAGTTGGGTGGGTGCTGCATAAATTTCAGGGAAAATGGCAAATGCAGATATTGGAAGCACAGGGCTGTTGCCATCTTCTCTAAGCCCATGTAACCACAAGGCTCAGACTCCTCGTGCCCCTCGTTTCTGGACAAAATGTTGGAACAGTTTTAGGTTCAGAGCAAAATGTAGTGGAGAGTACAGACATCTCCCTTGTACTCCCTGCGCCTGCCCATCACACCCTCTTTGTCAACACACCCGAGCCGCATGGTCTGCTTTTTGAAGTCAAGAAGCCAACGGTAGCACATAATCGCCCAGAGTCCAGTTTACACCGAGGTGCACTCTTGGTGTCGGTCCTTCTGTAGTGTATGTGTGGTGACATGTGAGTAGCTGATCACTTGAGCTATTCAGTTGTGTGCTGAACATGGAGAAAATGAACAAGGATTTAGAGGGTTCAGTGTGCAGCAGCTGTAGTGTGGATACAGCCTTCAGGAAAGAGCCCAAATCTGAGCCCAGACATCATTAAATCTCTGAAAGAACAAAGCTGAGATGGCATGTGGTGGAGAACCCGAGATCCACCTGAAGAAATGGAAGGCTGAGAAAAGGACCACCCCTGTCAGCCGGAAGGCGGTGGGCTTAAGGGCTTCCTTTTCTTTGACCTGTGCATCACTTAAAACTTAAAGAAGGTGCAAAGACAGACAATTAGGCAGGAGCTTCATCACTAGATGATGGCTTCCGTCCTGTGTCCTGTAGTTGACTGGAATTTCCATGCAGGCTAGCTGGTCTCAGAGCTCAAACTTACTAACTTTCAGAAGGGACCTCCAGGCTGCAGGGTGGGGTTGTAGAAATGCAGGTGAATCAGAATGAGGGAACAAACCTCAGTCGGGTAAAGGATCAGAATGGAGCAGCAGCGCCCTCTGCAGGTGATATGATCTTCACTCCTCTTCACCTACACTTCTCAGTGTCCCCTTAAGGCAGCCGAGACTTGGGTTCATTTTAAAACCTAACTCTTGTTTTTGTACTTATTGATGACCGCACACTGAGGGTACAGTCCAAGCCCAGGTGTCTACACTGATAGGAGTGTCCAGGGTGGCCCTAGACAACAGCTCCTCAGAATTTAACAGAACATTCTTGAAAATATCCAGGCCTTTATGAGTTAAAGTAAATTCTAGTGATGAAGCTGTAGGCTAGAGGGTGGGAACAGGGACTATCTGGATGCCGAGGGAGGCCTACAAAACACCCTGGAGTCATCAGTCCTAGGCCAAGGATGGTGCGCCATGGAATAGTTCACCGGGGCTCGGAGCCCTGGAATCTAGCTGTAAAAGGAGAAATCCATTTCCTTCCACCACTCTTTTCTGTCCCTCTGCCCTGTAATTCCTCCCCTGAGCAGCTTCGGAGGACTTTTTGAGTTCCTGGTTCTCTACCAGTCTAGGAGACTGTTCCATCACAGACACTGTGTGGTCCTCAACACCGGAGACAAGTGATGAAACGGAGTGGCAGACAGCCGTCTGTTGCTCATACTAATAGCATTTTGGTGGTCCCATTTTTACAGTACCCCCAAAAGGGAAAGAAAGGCTTCCTGGGTGTGCTTGCAGAATAACCTGTCCAGCCATGCCCTGTGCTGGTTTCTCAGACAGATCTCAGTGCGTGCAGACATACACATTGTATTCCCCTAGGATAATGTATCGTGAGGAAGGCTGAAGGCCGTGCCCCTCACTTCAGATAGTGTAGGTTGGATTCTTGCTTCTAAGGGTTCAAATGCTTTGCTCCAGGGGAGGGAATTAATTGACCATTTTTTTTCTTTCAAAATATTAGCTTCCATGTCTTTTGAATCTAAAGCCGTGTTTTCTTTGACTCATTGTTTTTGTTTTGATTCACACCTTATCTTGCTGTAGCTGTTATCTCAGACTGACCTGGAATCTGCCATGTGGCCCAAGCTGCCAATAAACCTGTGCTGCTCCTGTCTCGGCCTCCGGAGGGTTAGGGTTACAGGTGTCAACACACGTGGTACATACGCTGTTTTAAATGGGGCAGTAATAAATAGAAATAATAAATAGAAAAAGTCAGTAATAAATAGAAAAAGACATAGAGCAATGCTTTAAGAACCTAAGTTTAACATCTCATTGGAAACAACTGCCAGTACAAAGTTGGCTTCTCCAAGGGAGGCAAAGCCCCTAGCTGAAATGATGCTGGGCACCTGCATCCAACATATCCCAGAGCAGACTTTGTTTCTAACGCAGCTCTCCAGAGCCAGCAGCTCTGTCCCCTCACTTCTTGGTGTGTTTCATTTCCATTACTGCCCTCACTCAAAATGTAGAGTTCTCAGGGCTCTTCCTGGAAGAAAAAGTTAGGATCTTGATCAGAAGTGTCTCTGGGGCAGTGATCCTTGAGGCTGGGGACCTGTGACACCTTGAGCTGATCAGGAGAAGTAGGAAGTCCCCAGGTCTCCTTAGGGCTAGACTTTGGGATGGGCTCTCAGGGACGCTAAGGTTGCCTTTTCACGTGGACCACACAGACTGGACCAGAGAATGCTGTGTGGGAACCCCAGTGGACTGCAGACCAGGGGCTCAGCCTCTGGTGTCTTGCAATCTGACCTGATTTTCTGAAGGGCACAGGGTGAGTGTGGGTGAGGGTTCTGGGAAAGTGAATGGATGGGTAGTGCTGCTTGTAATTTCAACTAGAAAAGTGAAAAATTGTTTTATTTTTGATATCTGAATAATGCCTCAAACACCTTTGTTAATGTGAAATATTCATCAACCCCTTGTGTTTTGAGAATTCATATCACACAACAGCCACAGTACCCTTCTGGATTGTCTGGTTGCCAAATGAACTCATTTATCCACTTCATTCATTCATTCATTCATTCATTCATTCATTCATTCATTCATTCATTCATCAGCTATTAGAGCATCCACTATGGTCATGATAAAGGGTGTGCCATATTGAACAAGATATAGTCCCGAGTTCTTCCTGTTCTTGCTGGAGTCCTGGATGGGAGATGAGGACATGGGGTATAAAGGACATTGACTGGGAACAAAAGGTGTAGGGCTTTAATCTCACTCCTGTTTCAACTTCTGAGCAAAATTAGACCGAGTACTAACCTGCGACCTTCCCTTTCTGTACATGTAACACAGGGTTAAATTGTCTTTGCATCTAATTTTGTCCCATTGCATTTACTTTTTTAAGAGTTCACTTACAAAGAGTTAAATAAAAAATGCTTTGTATCCTTGGTCAGGAGAAAGAGGCCCGTGATTATTCTGTCATAGCAGTTGATGGTACTGTCTCTATGTCTAGCATTGACTATGAACACCCACAGACAAAAGAGAGCCACTTCTCACAGAAACGTTGTGCAGTTGGGGTAATGAGTTTATTATATTTATATACAAGTAAGCATTTTATTGACGTTTTGTCAAAAGTGAGGGATGAGGTAACAGAAACTATTACGGCATGATAAGGAGATAGCTGCACTGGGCCAATACTGAGCTTTAAGACTCAAAAGAACACAGATCCCTGACATCACAGCTCTCAGGCAGTGTAGTTATCATCGGGACCACACGGCGGCGCTACATCAGGCAGTGTAGTTGTTATCGGGACCACACGGCGGCGCTACAGCACAAGCAGCACAGGACAACAAACACCATGACGGGGCAGTTGCTGACTGGGGGTGGAGCGGGCCGGTGGGTGCCTGGGGTCACTGTCGGGAAAGGGCTTTAAAATCGCATAAATCCTCCATATCTTTTTTCTATCTCAGGAACTTCTTTAGAGTAACTTTCCCCTTCTTCGTCGGAGGGCAGAGACTCAGCGAAGCGCTTCAGGAAGCCCCCGTATCTCTTCTGGTAGTCCATCCACCACTCGGGGCGGCCCACCCTCCTCATGAAGCCCCCGTAGCGCTTCTGCAGCTCTTTTGCTTCGTCTTCCAGCTGGGGGCTTCTTTTGAGGCCTCTCATGAAGCCCCCGTACCTCTTGCTCACACTGTCGTCCTCCCTGTCAGTGCTCTCCTGGTGTTGGCTCTCCCTTGCACGGTTGTCTCCTGTTCCCAGCAGCTCTTTCAGCAGGTCGGAGGAGTTGGCCAGGGTGTCACCCTCATCTGCATCCTTCTTCATGAAGCCGCCATACCTCTTGGCAAGGATCTCCCCTCCATTGGCTTCTTCTTCTGGCTCCACAGGATAAAGCTCATCCATCTTCTTCATGAACCCCCCATACCTTTTCATGAACCCTCCGTACTTCTTGGCCAGCAAGTGGCCCTCATCCTGTTTGCCGCTGTCTTTGAACATGTCGATGCTATCCCAAGGGAACTCAGGCTTGAACACCTGCAGGAGATCCTTGCAGGTCTCCCAGATTTTGAGAGAAGGCAGCTGTCCTTCACATTCCAGTGTGCAAGCCTGGGAAGACAAGAAGACGCATGACCAAAAGAGACCCTTCTGAGCCAATGATGGACCATAGTTATCTGCTTTAGTATACACACTGTCACAGAGAAAGACTATTTCTACCCTCTCATTATAGCTTTTTCTCAAACTGAACAGCGAACCAGGGAGCACTGGAAAAAGGGATCAAGTGGGTAATAAGTCTCGTTAGAGATTTTGTTGGGTATGCTGTGTCATCCCAGGATCCTCAGTTCTGACTCAAACGGCTGCCTTCACAACCCAGTCTCGCCACATTGTTTCCTACTGAAGACGCAATTTTGTCTGAGACTTTTTGAACCCCATGGAGGAATTTCTATTTATCTGACTAGGGACATTTCCTAAAATTTCCCTCCACAAGAGACAAGCTTACTAATGAGACTTACGAGATTTATTAATGAGTGCCCCTTGTCACTATCTTACTCAGTCTCCCCGCAAATACTTCAACCTTCAATGAAAAAAGGGGCAATTCCAAAATGAGGTTAAAAGGAAAGGCACTCAAAACACTACAACACACTTATTTGTTATGGATTACTTGATTGGCCAAAATGAGATGCTTTGACCTTTCTCCTCCCCCCCACCCCCCCGCGGCTGATTAAAACAGATTTGATCATTTTGAACCAAATGCTGTTAATTACCTGGATGCAATGCACAGATTACTCATATTATTTTCTTAAGATTAAGCCATTGGTGTATAAAACAGGTCTTTTCCAATGCAGACGTATTCTTTAATAAAGGAGGAATTAGCAGCATGTAATTACTTTCTTATTATAGAGCAATTCAGCTCAAGCCATAGTCAGCTTTAGGCTACACATCTTAAATGATTCCTTCAGACAATTTTTTCTAGTCAATTGCTTGCCTTCAATAAAAAAAAACCATAAATATTAGATAATGTTACAAAATCCTATGATATTCCTAAGCATTTCAGGGGACTTCACAACCTTTGAAAAGACCTTACAGACACCAGCCTACAGCCTTTGATTTAGACAGGAAATCCAGTCCTGTTCTTGGCATTTAAAAATTGGTATGTTCATATTAAATACACACATTATTTTCACAATGAAAGCTTTTTATTTATGCAACAAAAATCTTCTGGAAAGATAGTTAACCAACTTTTAATGGTTATTTTAGTTTTGTGTCTAAGAAAATTAAATATGTGAGTACATAAAAGCTAAAGAGGAGCTAATTAAAATAACACATTTTATTCTTGAAAGTACATGATTAAAGACTCAAAACATCACTAAAAGCTTAAGAAATACAAGTCATAATAAGATTTACACTCTAAAAATGTATTTCCTTGATCTGGTGGTCAAAAATGAATGTCATTGATGTAGCTTTAGGGGTACTTATCACACACCGAGTGCTCTGGTCTAGAGCACACTAAATGGTAACATCTAGACAACTGTCAAGGCATCTTCTCATCTCGGTGCCCATTACACTATCTCATGGGAACCTGGTAAATACTTATTGACTAACTGTATCTTTGGCTAGGCAACCTCCTTTTGCCTCTGAGTTCCAGCAAAATTCCAGAACAGCTGTAATTTTAACAACATTTGAGCATTAACTAATTCTCTGTCAATGAGAAAACAGCAACATTAAATGTACACCACAATAGAAAACAAATTATTCATTCAAAAGGCTTCCTAAAAGATGTTGTCGTTCATAGAGGCTTTTCCCTAACCTCTTCATGCTGCATGTGCCCCTTATCATCTGCACCACAGATAAGGACAGACAGCTACAATAGCTAGGACAAACTGTACCGAGGAAAAGCGGAGGAAGAGCAACACCCCTTCCACACTCCCCCATCATGTTCTTAATGATGAGCGGCAGTTGAGAAGTAGAGAAACCAGAAGTTTCTCTGCTGTTGGGCAGCTACTTGTCATCCAAGGCCCCCTGTTCATGCTCCTCAGCTTTGGAAAAGGACGATGAGCATCGTTTTTGATCTTGTGGAGGGAACAGCTGAGTGAAATTTTCTTGACTAGGTATTGCTAAATGTCAGTTATACTTGAGTCCTCAAATCATATAAATTAGTAAATCTGCTACTGTTTGAGGCCAGATTGTTGGCTCACAAACTCTTCTAGAATTCACGTCACCACTACAGAGCTGCAGAGACCTTAACGCTGCGTTCCTAAGTTTGTGCTGTGCTCATCAGGCAGAGGGCAGAGCTAAGATGCCAGTGACTGCTCAAAAATTACCCGTGGCTGTGCCCCCGAATTCAGGAGCCTGACAGAGATCTTCAGCACCGCAGGGTTTTCATCTCCTGTGTATAAAGTCCATTACTCACAAGGTTAATTCTTATTTACACTCGCTCAATCTTTAGGGAAACCTCACATGACTATAGGAGAAGGAAGAAAGCTGAGTGAGAGCATTCCTGTTTAAAGATGGAATAATTTTTCCCTCACAGTTTAAATACACAGTGCTCTCCTCTCTGAGACCAAGTTAGTCTACATCAACTGAAACAGATCATGTGATCAACCATTTCAGAAGCAAACGACATCTAACTGGAAATATCAGTTTGGATTTTGGAAATCCCTGTTTCTTCTCCATTTCAAACATCTCAAAAATGTGAAGCTTCCTCAAAGCCTCAAGTGTGAGCTGTGGCAGCTCGAACTAACATGACCCTCTCTTTTGAACTATCAAGAAATTTCAAAGACAGGGCAAGTGATCATTGAGAGAGTGAGTAAAAAAGGAAGCCTCTGGAATCTCAAATCTACAGATTCGGACCCAGGGGCCCCCACTCGTGATTGGAAAGCCTGTGGACGATGACGAAGGGAACAGCCATTTTGTCTTCCCTAGCTCCTGTGTGGGGCAGGCTGTCTTTGGACTGATTCCAGCTCCTTGGATGTTGACGGCCTCGCCTGTGCTCTTCTCACAGCCAAATCAAACTGTCATTTTAACCGTTATTATAAAAATGCAGTCAAGACGAGGCAAAGGGGAATTCTGGGACTACTAGTTCTTTCTGGCCTCTTTGGGCAACTTCCTACCTCTCCCCTTATCCTTTTCCAACCCAGAGAAGAAGGCCTCGAGGCTCAGGAAGCTCAACAAAAACAACGGGGGGTGGGGTGGGGGGTGGGCACGCTCTTTAACAAAAACAATTACCTTCTTTGCAGGAAGGGCATTTGTTTGAAGGGCCCTTGGCTTGGGTTCTAAAGTTGGGGTGAAGACTTCTTTCTGATAACCTAGATGAAGTGCTATCCGAGGTACTGAGAGAACACATGTTGGGGTTCCCGCATCCCCAGGGTCAAAACAAAATTGGTTTGTGTGGAGATACTTCAGCCCTTAAGGGTCCCAGATAGGCTTGTTCAAACATTGGAAAAGAGAGCGAATCGGGATCAACGTTTTGGAAATGTCAGGGTCACCCAGGTCACCAAAGGCTCGTACAGTGCACCTTCCGAGCGCGTGTGACGCTAGATGTCTGCAAGTCTGGTTGCATGAGCATGGCCAAGGACATCCCCTCACCAAGAATTCAACTCACCAAGAAGTTGATGTCTCCGGGGCGTACTAGGCGGTAGCTGCACTTGGCGCAGTCCTGGCTGCAATCTGCCTGCACTGTGGCCAGGAGGCAGGACCCAAGCGCCAGCAGCCAGGTGCAAAGTCTCAGGAATCGCGCCATGGGCTGTAGGAGAGAAGGACGCGCACATGTAGTCTTGTCCCGTCTCTGAAAGGTTCCCTAGGAGGAAACCTTGCTGGGTGGGAGGTCGTGGAGCAAGACCCGCACAGACACTCTTTCCTGGACTCCGCCCACAGCCCAACACCTTCCCGGGTGACTCAGGCTGGGTCCGGAGTGGCTCTGGCCTTCCTGGGGCTCCCTCGGGGGCATCCTGTTTTCCTGGGGGCACCCTATCTTCCTGGGGTGTCCTGTCCTCCCGATGGATGGCATCCTGCTCTTCCGAGGGCGTGCTGTCTTCCCCCGGCGTCGGTTGCCCAGGGCAAGATTCTGTTGCGAACACTGGAAACCTCGGCTCGGGAGCGGGCGCTTGGGGACTAAAACCCGGACCCCCATGCCAAAGAGGAACCCCGAGAAAGTTGGGCGAACGCATGCAATGAGGGAACAGGCTACAGTCGCCATGGCACGGGAGACTTGGGGGCAAAGTCACTCACGCTGCCACTGTTCGGACGGAGCAGGCTCCTGGAGGCGCGGGTCCCAGACGCCACTCTGCAAGGGAGAGAAAAGAAGGCAAGTGTGAGGCGGCCGCGTCGGGGAGCTGGGCAAGGCGCGGGGCAGATCCCGACCTCACCGTCGCGGTCCTCGGTGTCGCTGGGCTGCGGGGCTCTGAGCGCTTGCCTCGCGGTCCGGAGGCTGGCAGCGGACACAGCCACTTTATAATTAGCCCCAAACCGAAGGAGGCGCGCGCGCCCCAATCGCCGGCGGGGCTGCCGCTGACGCAGGCCCTACGCCAGCCCGCGCCGACGCCTGGCGGGAGGGGACGTCCCCGCAGCACGCGGCCCCCGAGGGCGGCGGGTGCGAGTGGGCGCCGGAGGCCCCCCCACCGCGCAGTTGGGAACTCTGGAGAGGGCACGGAGGGGAAACTGCTTTCCCTGCATGAATCACTTCTGTGGCACCGTGGGTGGGGGTGTTTGAAAGGGCAGACGGACTTGGGTTTCTGAGAAGTTGGACACCCTCGTGTTTGGCGAACCTGCCCCTTCCCCACCGCCTCTCCAGGAGTACTGCAGGGACATCCTCTGCACAGCTATCCGAAAGTCGTAATTTTTCACCCCTCTGCCCCGACATTCCGGCTGTCTATCAGCGTCAAGTGCACAGTAGGCACTCAGTTAATAGTTACAGAAATCAGTAATTGAACCTTCCTGGGGATCTTAAATTTTCTCCTTTAGATCAGTGAGATATCCGGTCCCAGAAGCAATACCACAGGTACAGAAAACAAAACAACCGCTCCCCCAACAAAAAGGAACCTCAAAAAACAGAAACCACGCTCTGGGAAGCATGTTCTCCAAAGATCACAGGAGGGGTCAATCTTGGCTACGGGGCAGACTTGCAGGTTCGGGACTTGCTGTTGTCAGCGTGCTGCACAGTGTTTTTGGGGGTGTTTGATGAGTAAGGGGGGTGTCGGGGAGGTTTGATGTCAGTGTGTCAGGAGTTTGGTGTGGAGGGAACAAAGAAGAACGCTGTCCTGGACGCTGTGTCTTGGGTCTTGCACATCTTGTCCACGGGAAGGGACCTAGCTGCAGAAGGTGAGGCTGAGGCTTGCAGAGCAGCCCGCTCCCTCACTTCCCGGGTCTGTAGATGGTCGTTAGTCAGGAAGCTTAGATCTTACTCTAAGATCTCATATTTTTTCCTACTTGTAAAAAGGCAGCGGAGGTAACATGCTATTATATTGACACACCAGAGAGAAGGCACGGTGTTTAGGACAGAATCATCTGGAATAATGGACGAAAGTACTTAACCTGTCTGGCCTCAAAAGCTGTTTTTAACCACTCATCATCTCTCTCCTTTGGATCTATTATCAATTTACCTCACATATCCCTTTTAAAATTCACCCATTGTTTGTACCTATCTCCCTCGCCCTAGAAGGATATCACAAACAGTTCGAGAGTTCATAAAGAGAGGATCTCAAGGTTTTCCCAGTCATACAAGTAATTTGTAAAGGATCTGCCACCGCGTTCAACCTTCGCAGCTCCTGCCTCCACGCAGCTCCCGAGAGGCTCAATCTGAAATGCGTCCCCCATTTTGGTCGCTAGAGGGCGGCGCTCTCCTGCGTTGGTGGAGCACACCGAGGGCAAGGACCGCATCTACTCCCCCGCAGGACTCACTGTGCTGGCTGAGGACCTTCACAGAATGCTCCAAGGGATACACAGGTGCACTTGTTTTTTCTCCTGCCTGGGGAGGCCTTGTACTTGGACCGTGAAAGCACAGCACTTGTGTGGTACAGGCCAGCTTTGTCCCCTTTTTACTTTTTAGATTCTTCCCACCAGCGTTTTGATGATTTTTGTTCGTTCTTGCTTCTTCTCCCCATTGCAAAAGAGAGCTTCTGTCTGTCGTCACTTAAAGACGATTTCCTCTCGTTGCCCAGGCTTTGCAAAAGAGATGACTGCACTGAAGTACTGTGCAATATACTGAACAGAAGAAAGACACCTTTCTGCATCTGGGCTTTTGTACGCCTGAGATGCTCCTCGGACTCTCAAAGGCCTAGTGTGCTTCTCTTGGAATGTTTAATGTCCTCTCTGGGTCTTTTGGAAGGCTGCCTTTTCTCAGTGGCTTTAAAAATGTCACAAGAGCGACAACAAATGAGAATGCTCCCTAGAACCCCTCAGGCCTGTCCGGCACAGATAGTTTGGTTACAGCCCGTGGTTAATGAATGTGTGCCAACTGGATGGTTGCATGAGTGAGGTGCCAGTGGGTTAATCTTGCTTGCAAAACAAATCAGTGAGTGTTTCTTCTTATCATTTCCTCCTATCTACGCTCGGGATAGAAGTCATGTTTCTGCATCCATTTCATTAGATTTGAACAGTTGCAATGACTGATTTGAGATCCATTTTTTGTCATCGTCTTTTAAATATGTGTGGTAGATTTTGTAGCTGTGTTCTGACAAGGAGCCATTTCAGAAATCAGGCCCCAAACACGGAAGGGCACCAGTCTTAAAGCATTTGATTTGGAGATTTCTGATTCTCAGGTCAAGACCCAAACCTTACCTTCTGACTCTAGGGTTGCAAACATCAGCTCAGAGCCAGCATGGTGACTTCTTGGGGTGTTTAACTCAGTTCGTAGCTGTTCAGTAAAGTGTTTAAGAAAGAGGGCAGAGGAAAAGTCCTGTAGGGGTCCCTTTCCATCCTCCTTCTTCATGCCACTCGAAATGCATGAGATCAGACAGAGCTTTGCTCTGGCCCCTCTCTAAGGCTCAGTGAAGGATGGAGGCAGCTCCTACCAGCAGAGGCTTCATGCTCTAGCATGTCAAAGGCTTGGTACTGTGCCAGAGCCAGGGAAATCTTGCTGATTTTCAGCTCCAATCTAAGGTGGATGTTTTGTAAAATGGGATCCTGTGAGTGTGGCAAGTTAGCATGAAGCATCTCTGCTGTTAGGGTGGGCCCAGGAAGCTTTCATAGATTGAGAGAATCTATGAGACAGTCACATCAGCTTGAGTAAGATGCTTTCCTGTTGTCATAAGCTCCCATCTTAAGGAAACCGTGTGCTGATTTATTCTCATTTTCAAAATCCCAGAAACAGATACGACTCTTGAAAGAAAAGGTAACCTGGGGTGTGGTCACCAGAACTGAGTTTAAAAGAGAGTAGTGGGGGGAGAGAAGGGGATGAAAATGCCAAGCGCACTGAGAATGCGTTATAATCTTAAAGGGAATGCAAGCAACTTCTGAACTTGACCTTTGTGTGTCAGGCAGGGAAAAATGTCACTTTTAGTATTAAATATATGCAGTAAGACAATGAGTGAAGCAAACCACATTATGACTCCTCAGAGCCACAGAAATTGCCGTGGATACAGTCAGTACAGGGTTTGTGGAGAAGCCTGACCTTCAGTAGTAACTTTTGGAAAGGTGTTGAGAAACAATGATGTTAAAGTTTTGCATTGTCTCCTTGGACACAAGCCTTATTCAGCAGTTTGCCTTTGATTTGCTCTTAGTCGTTTCCAAAATTAAATTCCAAGTTCTACCTATGCAGTTCTGCCAAAGAAGCCGTTTCTATGGCTGAGGCTGTGTCAGAAGAGAAGTTACAATCAGGCCTTGAGTCCTGTCAATCACTGAGGTGAACGGAGCCACTCTGAATCAGGTCCTTACGTGAATTTCTTTGGAAATGATCACGTCACAGAGGCTGAACATAATAGATACGCACTAAAGCTGTTCTGAAGTGTGTTTCAGATGGCCTTGGTCAAACCAGAGGTCATGAAATGAAACCAAAAGTCATGAGCCTGGGAAAAAGGGCTGATAGGGATGGAAATTAAGAATTGATAGGGACAGGAAGGGAATGAGGGAGTAAGGGAGAGAGAAATTACATATACGTGTGTGATTGTGTTACAATATCAAACAACACAATTAATTTAAAAACATTTTTCTATTAAGAGTCACATTTGTATAGCGTCCACACACCTTGGATGGACTCAAGTACTCAAATGCTTTGGCTGTAGCATCCCAGGACTCATCACCATCACTGGGTTTGGGCAGTGGAGGCAGGGATGTCCTGAGTTTGAGGCCTGCCTCTGTTATATGGAGAGTCTCTACTCAAAAACCTTCCATAAGATCTTATAGGGAGCTTGTCCAGGTATCTGCAGAGATGACCTGTCAAAGGCTCAGCAAAGAGAAAGGCCAATGACTCTGTTTTAATCTGTCAATGGGGCAGAGTCACAGAAGAAAGTACCTCCCTGCCCCGGAGCTGGAGAGAGCAAGAAATGAATGCAGAAGAAAAAACAAACAAACAAAAACAAAAGCAGCTTGCTGGAGCAGAAACCCATGACACCAACCTCCCAGACAAGTGTCACAGTGGGCCACCTGCATCACAAGTGGCAGTTCCTGCAGCCTCAGTGGAGCCAAGGCGGCAACAGAAAATGCAGGGATCCAGGCTCATGGGCTGCACCCTCTTTTGAGCGTCATCTCGAGGAGCATGACCTGGTTGTGACAGCGAACGCTGGAGAAACGTGCAGCTCCTGGCAGAGAAGAGGGACACTGGTCAACCACGGAGCATTCTGCTTTAAAGCCTGCTCACCACAGGAGAAGCCAGGTAACCAGAGACTGGCAGACCTGAGGGGAGGAAAATGCCCAACTCCACGCCACTCATGCTGTGCTGTTCCGCGGACAAGGAGAGTTAGGAAGAAAACGTGAAGATCACAGTCCAGGGCACAGGCTTACTGAGTAACAGACTCACAGGGCCATAGCTGCAGAGCTCCCTCATCCCAGACACAAAATTACTACTGGCCTGTCGACATCAGTTTCCTTTCCTCAGTGTCTCGTATCTAGCCATCAAGCTATCAATAAAAAGGACAAGATAGACTAAAAGGCGAAAGAACAGCTTGAAGATACAAAGAAAGCATTGGACTCACTCAGATATACCAGGAGTGCTGGAGTCATCAGACCAGGCATTTAAAACAGCTGTGACTTATATGTGAAGCCTATGTAATGGGTAAATACACAGCACCCCATTAGAAGAAATAGAAGCAAGTAGAGATAGCAAACATTTAATACAGAAGCAGAACAAAACACCAAAGGCCAAGCATGCTGCAACAGAGAAGGACACATTTGAAAACATTGCTGAACTGGATGGATATGGCTGAGGCAATAATCTCTGAGCCTGAAGACATGTCAACAAAATTGCCCAAACTGAAAATCAAAGAGAAAAAAAAAAGACGGACCAAAGAACTCTGGGGATGTGATATACCGCTAAGAAGAGCTCTAAGAGCAG
The DNA here is from genome assembly GCF_049852395.1 of Peromyscus maniculatus bairdii. Taxonomy (NCBI): domain Eukaryota; kingdom Metazoa; phylum Chordata; class Mammalia; order Rodentia; family Cricetidae; genus Peromyscus; species Peromyscus maniculatus. Next base: position 37,202,792 of record NC_134853.1, on the reverse strand, counting down.
AAGAAAGCAGTCACATGCAGGTCTGTACCCCTGCACTCTGGAAGTTGAGCCAGGAGGACCTCCACAAGTTCAAAGCCAGCCTATGCTTCATACTGAATTCCAGACCGGCATGGGCTTCAGAGTGAGATTCTGTCTCAAAAAAACTCTCCAACAGACAAATAAACAAAAAAACCCAAATCATCACTCATACCCCCCTTATATTCAGCAAGTTCTCTTAGCATTGAGCCCGATGGATGAGACATTGGGGACACTATTGTCAAATCAGAGGGATTCACACCTGAAAGAGGGTGGAGAGACTTAGAGGAACAAGGGATGAGTTAAGTATGCCTTCTCCTCAGAAGCAGGTGCCAGTGCCTAAACCGCTGGCCCAGCAGGACACGCTAAGTTCTGTGAAGGTCTTACAGTTCTATATTCTGTGACAGCGTTCTTCAGAAAGAGTTTTTTTTTTTTTTTGGTTTTTTGAGACAGGGTTTCTCTGTGTAGCTTTGCGCCTTTCCTGGGACTCACTTGGTAGCCCAGGCTGGCCTCGAACTCACAGAGATCCGCCTGGCTCTGCCTCCCGAGTGCTGGGATTAAAGGCGTGCGCCACCACCGCCCGGCTCAGAAAGAGTTTTATGACAAAAGACTAGGGACATTGTTCCTAACAACTCAGAGGTGTTAGAGTCTTTAGAGAGGAAGAGATGGAAGCCAGAAATCTGGGCCTAGAAAAAGGAATCAGTGAAATTAAATCACAAAAACTTGTTTTGTTGTTCTTGATCAGCCCAACAGATACTATGTTGTTTAAAGTATCAATATCAACGAAGTCTCTCTCTCTCTCTCTCTCTCTCTCTCTCTCTCTCTCTCTCTCTCTCTCTCTCTCTCTCCCTCCCTCCCTCCCTCCCTCCCTCCCCCCCCTCTCTCTGTATATACAAATAATAAAATGCAAAAAAAAGTCTTACCAAAAAATTTAAGAACTGCATTATTTCTACTGGGACTGTAGTTTGGGGAAAGTGACTATCCAGTACTGGTCCTCTTTCCTTTTGCTTCCTGTCCTGACAGAGCAAGAGGTGAAAGATCACCCTCCCTCCCTCCCTCCCTCCCTCCCTCCCTCCCTCCCTCCCTCCCTCCCTCCCTCCCTCCCTCCCTCCCTCCCTCTCTCTCCTTCCCCTCTCACCTCCTCCTTTCCCCTCCTCTCTCCCCCCTCCTCTCTCTCTTTCCTATCTCCTTTCCTTTCTTGAGTTTCTACCTTCTTTTTGTGTGTGTATTGTGTGTAGCTCCCCAGTTTCAGGATCCAAACTGGCTAAACAGCTCCCCCCTGCCTGCTACAACAAGGTAGCATGGAGCTTTAACTGAACAAATTCACTCAACATTCTGCCAAATCTGACAAGCCCTGGACTTCAGGCTTCACACACTAAGCCTTCGGGAGATGGGGCAACACACTGTCCTAGAGGAACGGCATTCAGAGGGTTCTTTGACGCCCCTTGGGGAGATGCTTTCTGGGGTCAAGTTTCTGCAAGTATTTTCATGTACCTTCTTGCTCTCCAGACTTCTCTTAGTTGCCCCCATGTTCTTAGTCTTGCAGGAATGGGAGTTCCAGTTTCTGTCCTTTCTGCGGTTGCTCCTACTGCATGTCTTTTCCAACAGGCTTGTTTCAGCCACATTCTGCAGAGGCCATGCTGTGTTGCAAGCTAGATATTGCCCAAGGCAACATGTGAGTGTTAGCTACAAGTTCTCAGGGAAAGAGAGATGCAAGGATTTATATTTCAAATTGGTTATCCAACACCAAGTATCTAGTCCTGAAATCATATCAAGCAATACTAAACACACTCAGCAGGTTGTACTTATGCACACATAAATAACAATCAGACACAGAGGCCCTGGATTTGAGATGGAATAGGGGGAGGTGGAAGGGGCTGCAGGGAAAGGGGTGTGGGAGGGGTTGGAGGGGGGAAGAAGGGGGTGATCTAGTTATATTTTAATGAAAATGAGAAAAGCTGGTGTGGTACCCGTTAGGCAGCATCGTGGGGCACTGAGGCTGAGCACTGAGAATGAGCTCCTGTAGAATGCCCACCTGTGGTGCAGTCCCCAGAAGCTGAGGCCAGACTGCCTTTCCCCTCAGCATTTGCTTCTGTGAAACTTTATGAAGAAATTCTTATTTTACGACTTTCTGTTTATGGCTGTCTTGCCTGTACATATGCATGTGTACCACATGTGTGCCTGGTGCCCGTGCAAGTCAGGAGAGGGTGTCACAGCCTCCAGGGGTGAAGTTACTGGTGGTCGGAGGGTCATAAGCAGCCTTGTGGGTGCTGGGAATTGAGCCCAGGGCTCTCTGCAAGAGCAGCCAGTGCTCTTGAGGGCTGAGCCATCTCTCCGTCCCTCTGTGTGGCCTTTGCCCATTGTGTCTCACTTTTCTCTCTCTTTCCGCTCCTGCCTCCTCCGTGCCATCCAGCCCCAGTGGGCCAGGATGCTAAGTCCTCTGTCTCCTTTTGTTCCAGTGACCAGAGTCTCTGGGTGTCTCCAAGTCTGTCCAAACTTTAGTGTGACTAGAGTAGTGCATTCATTCCCTCAGCCACCACCATGTTGAGGGGAGGTTTGGGTTTTGAGTTGGAGAGGAGGAAGTGTCTTCTTCAGTTCATTTTGGAAATGTTTATATTCCTCCATGTGCATCTCTTTCACCTGTTTGGTTAAGCTTACTCTTCACAGTTTCAATTCTTTTTATTGTTACTGTACGTTCATTGTTTTATTAATTTTCATTTCAAATCATTCATTAGTGCATAAATGCAACCAACATTTGTATATTGATTTTATGTCTTGCCAACTTTGCTGAATTTATTAACTCTAATAGTATTTTTTTTGTGAAATATCTATGCATTTTATGTCATCCACAATAGATAATTTTATTTTTTCCTTAGAGATTTAAATGTGTTTTATTGCTTTCCTGGCTAGTACTTCCCTGGTATTTGGAACAGGAGCAGGCTTCCCTTACTTGTCCCTAACAGTAGAGAAAAAACTTTGACTCTGATTGTTGAGTGCATTATTAGCTCAGGCTTTTCCTGGGCAACCTTTATCATGCTGATGTAATTGTCTCCCCTCCTCCTTTTCTATGTTTTTATTTTCATTATGACCGCTGTTGGACTTTGCCAGTCTTTCCCGCGTTGAACTGATCATGCTGTTTCAGTTCTTTGTTCTACTAATACAGTGTATAAAATTGATTGATTTTTGTCTATTCTACCATCTTTGTGTACCTAGGACAAACTCCACTTGGTCATGGTTTATATTTTGTTGAGAAAAGTTTAATGTATATGTATAAGTGATGTAAGACTACATTTATTTTTGCATCATGTCTTCATTATCTTTGGCATCAGAGTAATGCTGATTTCATAGAATGAATTCTTCATTTCTTTTCAACAATTTGAGAAAGAATAGTATTTTCTTCTGTAAGTGTTTAGTAGAACTCACAAGTGAGGCTATCTGGCCCTGGTTTTCACTCTGGAATGTTCTAATTATTGATTTCATCTCTTTGTTGAGTTCAGAGTTTCTACTTCACATTTGAGTCTTGGTAGGTTCTGTTTCTAAGGTTGTGAATTTCTTCTGGGTTAGCTGATTCCCGGGTAGCATTTGTTAATGGCGATTTTTGTACACCAGATGTAACAGCTTCTGTTTCATTTTGAACTTCTGGTCAGTTTCATATATATTCCATCACAGCACACTTTAAAAACAATTTGAGACAGGGTCTCGCTCTGAGTCCTGGACTTACCTAGATGTCACAAACTTCTGAATGATGCTCCAACGTCAGCTTCCTGAGGGCTTTGGTTGCAGGTGCCCTCTCTGAAGGGCACACCTGCTCTGTTTTCTTCTTAGTTGAGAACTTTGTCTTTTTTATTTTTTAAAAATCAAATTTAGTTTTATTTATATTGTCTATCTTTCATTTCTGTTGTAATCTTTATTTTTTCTTTCTTTTGCTAAATTTGTGCTTACTTTTCCTTCAAATTCCTTGAGGTACAGAGTTACATTTTTTACCTGAGCTATTCTGTATTAGAATTTATAGTTACAAAAATTCCCTTTAGTGCTATTTCTGCTATGCTTAATAAATTTTGGTATATTATGTTCTTGTTTTCATTTATCTCAAGATACTTACTGATGTTTTCTTAATTTCTTCTTTGACTCACCAATTGTTAATGAGTGTGCTGCTTATTTCCATGTGCTTGTGAATTTTCCTTTATTTTGTTACTTATTTTTATTTTCACAGAATCATGGTCTAAAAAGATATTTGGTGTGACTTCAATCATCTTAAACTTGTGAACTCATGTGTGACATGCCAGTGCTTGAGAAGAATGTGTCTTTCACTGCTGTTAGGTGGAATATCCTATGGGTCTGGTGTGTTCATTGACTCACAGTGTTGCTCTCTCTTTTGATTCTTTTTTTTTTTTATCTATATGTGTTCTATCTATTGTCAAAAGTGGGAATTAAAACAGATTATAGAGTTGCATTCTGTCAGTGTCTGTTCATATTTACAGGTGTTCTGATGTTGGGTACTGTTCTGACTTGGATATAAATTGTTCCTCACAGGCTTATGTGTTCACACAGTTCCCAGATAGTGGCACTGCTTTGGAAGGTTTCAGAACCTTTGGAAGGTGGGGCCTAATTGCACCAAGACAGTCACTGGGGAGTGCCCCTTGGGGTTTGCAGCCCAGTCCTACTTCCTGTCTGCTCTGTACTTCCTGATATGAGGAGGTGTAACATCACATTGTGAATGCTCATCTCTATCCCGCTAACCATGGAGCTCCAGCTGTTGTTCCTCCGCCCACATACAAAAGGAATTGAAAAATCCTTAAGATACATAAATATTCATCATTGTTTTATCTTACTGATGTGTTAGTTGTAGTCAGATGTTTCCTGTTCCTGCCACCCAGTCCCAAATAACTGACTTAGAGGCTGAATATGAATTATAAATGCTTGGCCAATAGCTCAGGCTTATTACTAGCCAACTCTTACATTTTAAGTTCACTCATATTCCTTATTTACACTATGCTATGTGGCAGTACCTTTATTAGCATGGCACATTCATCTCCTGTTCCCTCTGCATCTGGCTGGTGACTCCTGACTCTGCCCTTCCTCTTCCCAGCATCCTTAGTTTGTTCACTCCATCTATACATCCTGCCTGGCTACTGGCCAATCAGTGTTTTATTAAACCAATTCAAGTGACAAATATTTACAGTGTCCAAGAGGATTATTCCACAGCAGTTAGTCATTTTGGATAATATAATATTTTAACATACACATACTACTTTACCTTGTTTTATCCTACTGTGTTTTGATGACTGTTTTTCCATTTTTCCACTTAAATCTGAATGGAGTCATTTATAGATAGAATAAGGTTGGTTCATGGATGTTAATTCATTCAGCTTTCTGCATCTTTTGACTGGGAAATTTAACCCATGTGCACTTAGTCCTGGATAGGGGTGGACTCATTGCTTTTTGTTGTTGTCCGTTTGTCTTGTTTGTCTTTGGCCATTTTGTTTTCTCTTTGGTTTCTCGCCATCTTCTGCTGTGGAATAATCCTCTTGTGCACTGTAAAGATTTGTCACTTGAATTGTTTTAATAAAATGCTGATTGGCCAGTAGCCAGGCAGGAAGTGTAGGTGGGGCAACCAAACTAAGAATGCTGGGAAGAGGAAGAGTGGAGTCAGCAGTTGCTAGCCAGATTCAAAGGAAGTAAGATAAGAATGTCAGACTGTGGAAAGGTACCAAGCCATATGGCCAAATATAAGAATTACGGTTAATTTAAGTGTAAGAGCTAGTCAGTAATAAGCCTGAGAATATATATATATATATATATATATATATATATATATATATGTGTGTGTGTGTGTGTGTGTGTGTGTGTGTGTGTGTATGTGTATGTGTATGTGTATGTATATGTATGCACAAATACACAAGTACAGCCTGCTGAGTCCATTTTTATTGTTTGTATGTATATGGTTTCAGGGCTGACTGCTTTGTGCTGGATAGTTAAGAAAGGGGTTCATCTGCGGGAGAGGCTAATTCTCACTCTTCCAGCAGACATTTTTTTTGCGTCTAGGAGGGTCACAGTGAAATTTTCCTCCTTCTGCATTAGCATCTTTAGTTTGATGTTCTTTTCTGGTCTTGTTTATGCAGCCCTTCCAATAGACTTCCCAGTACTCTGTCTCTTCAAATCTTTCTGCCCTGTCTTCTGTGATGTTTCCTGAGCTGTAGACTCAGGAGCTGTGATGTAGATGCATCCAGGGGGCTAGGATCCCCATGATCTACTGATCTCTGTATTTGTGTCCAGTTGCAGTTTTCTATGATGGTCTCCATTTGCTGTAAAGCTTCTTTAAATGCAGGGGTAGTAGCTACACTTATCTGCGGGTATTAGAATAAGATTTAGAATGTAGTTAGAAATGTTGGACTAACAGGTGGGGGTAGCAGATTCTCTTCCCAGATCCATGATCTCAGGGACCCCAGAAAGTTGGCTAGGTTTCTAGCACCAGGCATTGTTTCCCTCCTGTTGACTTGGCCTGAAGTTCAACTAGTTGGCTAAGTTGGCTACCACCCACACCTGAGTTCCACTTACTGCACTTTTATGAATATCTTGCCAACTGTGGTTATTGTAGTCTATAGGAGTTGCAGCTCTGTAGAACTGTTTAATTGTTTCCCATTCTTGGCAGGTCATATTGTGTTTTTGGTATCATGGAAGCTAGAATGCAGAAAGGAGGCTTTCAGGTTAGATCCAGCTCAAGTTTTGTGTCTTAGTATTTGGTGTCATTAGCAATAAGAGTTTACATTTAACCTCTGAGAGACAACCAAGGGCTACACTGACAATGTATGTTTTTTCAGAAGTCACTTGGGGACTACACTGACCAACCATTCAAAAGAAAGTTTCTTGTGCCTGGTTCTGGAGTTTTTATTAGTCTATGATTCCTGTGGGAAGCATTGTCAGCCCAAGAGGCATGTCTTACTTAGGGTTCCTATTGTGTGAAGAGACACCATGACCATGACAACTCTTATAAAAGAAAACATTTAATTGGGGATGGCTTACAGTTTCAGAGGTTTAGTCCATTATCATCATGGTGGGACATGATGCTAGAGAGGTAGCTAAGGGTTCTACATCTTGATTCACAGGTAACAGGAAGTGAACTGTCTGTGTCCACACTGGGTATAGCTTGAGCATAGGAGGCCTCAAAACTCACTAGCACAGTGACATACTTCTTTCAACAAGGCCACACCTACACTGACAAAGCCGCAGTGCTAATAGTGCCATTCCCTATGAGCTTATGGGGGACAATTACATTCAAACTACCACAAGGCATAACTCTTTTTAAGAGATACATGTATATATACTTATATGTGGATGTTTACATATATATACATATATATTTATAGTGTATAATTTTGGGTTAATATAAAATAATATCATTCCTTGATCAAACAGGCTTGCTGTTATTTGTTCCTACTCCCTTCTTCTGTATTGACTTCCCGTAGTTTCTTGGTTGGAAGGCTTTTGTCTTTTAGCACTTGAATGTATGGTCCCATTCCCTCCCCCTTGTATTTTTGGTTTCTGCTTAGAAACCTATGGATAGTTTTACAAGCAATTTTCTTGCATATGATGATTTTCTTTTCTTTTGCTGTTTTCAAAATTATATATTGACACTTTGATTATAATATATGCTTATATCAACTTCTTTATTAATGACTTTATAATTTTTTTACTGTGCTGTGTTAGTCTTGAATTTCTGAGGCAAAATGGTCTTGTCTAGGTTCCTGTACTTTCATATTCTTGGCTTCTTAGTTTTGGAAAGATAGTTTGGTTGTTTTAGCAGAGTGTTCGGATAATGAAAAACTTGAGTATTTTTTTTAATAATTGAAACAAGTTTTTTATTTACATGAAATCCTCATGAAATGCTCAGAGGCTGCATCCCAGAGGAGCCTGACTCCCTCCCTGAGCAGTCACTCAGTGCTAACTGAGCCCTTCCCTCAGCCGTGCTGGGAGTTGGACTGGCCTGAGCTGGTGCAGGTCTTGTGTATGCTGTCACAGCTGCCATATGTTCACATGTGCCAGGACCCTGTCATGTCACTGCAGATGTCGACTGCCTCTGATCTTACACGAGAGAAAAGAAAAGGAGGTGGAAAGATTATATTACTTATTCTAAATCCCCTCCATCTCAGAAACTTTACATGAACTTATCAGTGTTCTAACATCATCATTGACAAGACTATTCCATGTATTCATCCCGACAGCACAATAAACTGCCTGTGCACATATGTACGTATTTCTGAATTCTGTGTTATTCTTTGTTCTGCTAATTAATATTTCTCATTGTATGCCAACACAGTGGTTATTATGACTTTATAGTAAATCTTTAAACCAAACACTGGAAATCCTCTAACTCTGATTAAAATGCAACTGTTTTATCTATAACAGGTTCATTATATATCCACATGAATCTAAAACCTATTTATCACTTCTTACCAAAAGAATCCAGTCATGCTTTCAATTAAACTGCATTAAATCTGTAGACCAAACTTAAGGACAACGGTATTTTTTTTTTATAACTATTTCCTTTAGTCTATGAGCATGGTATAGCTCTCCATTATTTAGGTCTTCCTTTTATTTCTCTAGCAATGTTTTATGGTTTTAGGTGCATAGATATTGTATTTCATCCAGTTTATCTTAGGTATTTTATATATTTTGTTGTCTTTCGAGCAGTATTATTTAAAGTTTATTTTGCAATCATTTGTTATTTGTTCTATCTTGTCATTAAAATGGAGCAATTACAAATACATAAGTTCTATTGTAGACTGAGTTAGCAGTGGACTTTTTATCTCTTACCCTGAAAGTAACTTCCAAGAGTCTGTTTCATTTCCCAGGTTCAGACACAGGTATTGATATACAATAGACACTCAACAGATTTTTGGTTTGAATGAAGATATCATTTTGAAGATCAAATTAATTTTTATTTAGTTTTAAAAGGACCATTAAGCAGCACTGAGAATTCAGAACCCTTAGCCTGCACTATACTAAACAGTAGAGTGAAATGATTTGACAGTTACTTGATGGATTTAAAAAGCGTAGCATATTTTTCTGCACTTGATTGGCATTCAAATTATCCATTGTTAATATTAACAAGATAAATGTCAAATCACATCCTCACTTGTATTATCTCAGGAGGGAAATCTAACAAAAGAGAAATGGGAAGAGAGCCTGCTAATCCCGTGTGTAGCAGTATTGCACAGTGGCAGAGGCTGGTGTAGCTCAGGGGTGTCGCAGCCCCCTGAGCAGTGGATGGCCAGGACATAAAGAACCGTAAGAAAAGAAGGGCTTCAAGGGTCAGGGGATATTCAACTTAGTTTAGTTGACAGTCTCTTCTTTTCATATTATCTGGATGAGGAGGTTAACTTACCATCACATAAATAGCTTTAGAGAGGGGAGGAATTCAGTGTCTTGGTTTTTCTTGTCCATTTCTGCTGCTATCAACATACCAGGGCTGATGAAGTCGTTAGAAATGCATTTCTCATAGTTCTAGGGACTTAAAGTCCTTAGCAAGCTAGATGTGCTGCCCTCTCCCAAGATGCTGCCTTATTGCTTCAAAAGGATGAGCACTGTATACTCACATGGCAGAAATAATGGGACGGTGAAGAAGGTAGTTCCTGAGTGAGGCTCCTTTGATAAGGGCTGTAGCACCATGGATGAGAAGTCTTTGTGGCCTAATCAAATCCTGAAGACCCTACTCTTAACACTGTTGGGTTGGGGGCTAGATCTCAACTTATAATTTGGAGAGGATTCCAGATTCAGCCTCCACTGTATAGTGAGCAGTGTCACCACCTGTTTTTTGAGGCATGAAGCTATTAATAGAAGCCGTGCTGCATGCAGACCTGCCCTCCCCCATTACATGGTCTGTTTGATCTATATAGTATTTAACTTTTTAAAAATTTATATCTAAGAGCAGGAGTTCAGAAGTGGAGAACATAGAGGAACTTACTCGCCTGTGAGTGTGTGTGTGTGTGTGTGTGTGTGTGTGTTGCAGAATACAACTTTTTCCTCTTAAGTTCGTGCAAGAGAAAATTTTGGCTATGCACAGATTCTGTCTTCCTCTTATGCTAAGTTTGTGCAATAAGTGAACAGTGCTCTTTTATTGAAGTTTCACTTTATGAACTTCCAGTATCAGAGTTCAATGGTGGTACCAAAGCAAACAGCATAATATGATAAAACGGATGGACAGATAGATGGGTGGATGGGTAGAATTCACATAGCTATGTAACTTACTGTAGTGTGTGGTTGCAATTATTCTTTTTTAACATTAGTTATTGCTAATCTTTTATTGTGCCTGTTTTCTAAATTTAAGGTTGTTGTAGGTGTATAAGCAGGGGAATAGAGCCTACATTTATGATTCATAATCTCAGGGTGAGGAATGCATTGTGGGTCTTGCATCACATCCTGCTTTTGGGGTGCCCTTTTTTAGTCTGAAGTCCTCAGATCTTCCACATTCCTCCCCAACATCATGATCAGGTAGGTTCTTTACAACAGCAGCCGGCTCTCTAGTTCCAGCTTAAATATTACTAGCTTTTTTTTTGCGCACACACACACAACCCACTCCAGGGCGGAGGCTTTCCAGCCCAGCGGCAGTTGTTGTCAAGTGTCTCAGCTTGTGCCCAGCATCGCTGGTGCTGGAGACTGGAGTGGGCTCATGGGTGCTGCTCTATGACATGGCCCCGAGAAGAGTGTCAAGGCTAACCTCAGGACCACAGAGCACAGAGAAGGATCACCTGAGTGTCACTTTGAAAGCTGTATACATATTATATATCTAATCCATTATTACAGGTCCCACCTCCCCCATCATAACCTTACATATGTACACTCCACTCCCACATACTAATACACATACACACAGACAAGCCTACATATATTTCTTACATACCCACAGATGTGAACACTTTTCATTTAAAACACTGAGAAAACACTTATCAAGCAGTAGTATCTTAGAGAACAGTGAAGCTTTCCCCCCACATCTCTTGAGCTGCTTACAAAGAAAGCACAAGTCTCAGGGATGAGCTCATCTGTGCATCTGTCATGGGCACTGCTCGCTGATGTAGGACAGATTCCATTGTAGTAAAGGGGAAAACAGAGTCTAAATCCCTATAAAATGTTTTGTTTTAGAAAACGCCCCATGTCAGCCCAGTCTTTGGCTCATTTGTATTTTCTTGGTTTGGGGTGGCGGGGGTAGAGGGTATGTTGTGGTCAGAGGATAAAAGCAGATAGGGTGAGATGTGAATGGGACATAGGGAGGTCTCTGCTTTGGGACACTGTTTGGGCTACAGCCATCTCAGTGCTGGTTCAGGTTCTATCTCTCATGGCCTTGGCTAAGTTTTTAATGTTCTTCTGTGGTGGTTTGAATGATAAATAGCTCCCCAAATCTTGGGCATTTGAATACTTGGTCCTCACTTGGTGACACTATTTGGAGAGATTTAGACAGTGTAGCCTTGTTGGAGGAAATAGTTCACTGGGGGCAGGCTTTGAGAGTAAAGATCCCTCACCTATTGCTAGTTTGTTTCCTCTTCTCGGTGTTTGTGGTTCCAGGTAGAGCTCTCAGATTGCTGCTCCAGCTGGCATGCCTTCACTTCTTGGTGATAGGGATGGACTCTTAGTCCCTGGAACTGCACACCCAAATGAACCCTCTCTCCCGTTAGTTCCCTTCATTGCGGTGTTTTTTTCACAGCAATAGAAAAATAGCTAACACAGAAGCTGGCTGTTGGGAGTAGACTGTTGCAGTGAAGAATGGGACCATGGTGTTTTTTTATTTTGAGGAATGTGGGAGATTTGGGGACTTTGGACTAGAAAAGCCCTTGAGTGTTATAAACGTGAATTAATGGGCCTTTCAAATAGGAGCCTGGAATACAGCGGTACTGAGAGCACTGATCCCAGCCCAAGAGGTTTCAGAGGGAAACAATATCAGCAAGCAGACTAGAAACCATTTCTGGGATATTTTGTCAAAGATTGTGGCTGCCTTCTGCCTGTGTCCTGAGACTGACTGAAAAGGGATGACTAGTTTCTGTGTTGGAGGAAATGTCGAGACAGCATGGCACTGTGGTGAGGTTATTATTACTGACTGCTCTCCTGGTTTACAGAAAAAGAGCAAGTGAGACAAAGAGAATACCAAATGCACAATTTGAAGAGAGAGCACTGGGAAACAACGCCACACAGCGGCCTGTATTGGAAGAAATAAGGAGATTGAGGGAGGCCTCATCTGCACTGGAATGTAGGAAGGACACTCTGAGGCAAGACCCTGCCCAGCTAAGCTTCCAACCTGTGAAAGACTTAAGGAATTATCTGCTCCTAGAAAAGAACAACAAGCAAAGCCTTCTGCCAATGTCACTCAAGGGGCCAAGGATCCATCTCAAGCTGTCAGCTGACCGGATAGTGTTATCTCCATGACTCAGTCTTTAGAATCATAAAGGCTACATAAATGTAGAGATTGTGGAATCTTCTGTGATTTCAGAGAGCAGATGAGGCCAGGTAATGTGTCAGGGGAGTCCCTACACAAGGACTCTGAGAAGGTCAGCAGCCCTTAGAAGCCATTGCCTGAAGCTGTGGAAGTGAAGTCTGGGTGGCACTGAGGACCTCAGGATGTTGAAGACTGTAGACGAATTTCTAAACGAGCCAAAGACAGGGGTAATAACTGAAGAGATGAGAGAAATAGTGAAGAGCCACTGACTAGCCTTAACTTACCATCATGCTGTAGCTTCCCAAGAGAGAGAGCTCTGTCCTGTCTAACCTGCGCTTTTATTGTCTTTCTGTTCTGCCTTCTCATTGGCTCTAAGCCCAGCCACATTACTTCCTTGTCACTGCCTATCTATGCAGACCTCCAGGTCTCTGTGGTTGGTACTGGGATTAAAGGTGAGTGTCACCACACTTGGCTGTGTCTTTGACCACACAGAAACTCTGGCTGCCATGTGATCGGATTAAGGGCATGTGCTACCACCGCCACCTGACTTCTGTTTATGGCTCTCTGTAACCTCTAATCTCCAGGCAAACTATTTATTAACATACAAATAAAATATCATATTTCAGCACAAATAAAATATCACCACAGGAGATGCCATGAGACATGTGAAAGGAGGAATCTGTGACAGGGAATGGGGCCAGCCCAAGAGAGAGAATGCAGGGAAGTTGGAGGGGCAGAGCCATCTAAACCAGTTGAAAGTAAAATCCCCAAACACCGAACATGGAGCTACAGGATTTGGAATTTGTCCTACCTGGTCTGGTCTTGCTTTGGTCCAGTCTTTCCTCACTATGTCGCCTTTCTCCCTTTTGGAATGGTAATAGATGTTTTGTGTCATTATATGTTGGAGTTACATAGGGGTTGCCTTGAGTCTCAGAAGAGACTTTGGACTTTTAAACTGTGTTGAGACTGTAAAAGACTATGGAGACTTGAAGTTGGACTAAATGTATTTAGCATTGTGATATGGCCATGAAACTATGGGGGCCAAGAAGTGAAGTGTGATGGTTTGAATGATAAGTGTCCCCTGTAGTCTCAAGCATTTGAATACTTGGTCCTTACTTGGTGATACTGTTTGGGGAGGTTTAGGAGGTATAGCCTTGCTTGAGGAAGTATGTCACTGGGAGTAGGCTTTGTGACTAAAAATTCCTCACTTATTACTAGTTTGCTCCCTCTTCTTGTTTTCTGTGGTATGAGATCTGAGCTCTCAGCTCACTGCTCTAGCAGCCATGGGTGTTGCTTCCCTGTGATGGGGATGGAACCTTCTCTCCCTGGAACTGTAAGTCCAAATGAACCATTCCTTCTATAGATTGCCCTGGTCATGGTGTTTTATCACAGCAGTGGAGGAGTTACTGATACAGTCCTCAGGCTTTGCCAGAACAAGAGGCACCCATACAGTATGTACTTCAGTGTGGCCATAGTGCTAAAAAGGGAATGTGTTTACAATACAGTAAGAAATGTAAAAAAATAGCAAATGTTACTTTCTGTTAATAAACAGAATTGTGCTTGGACCTGCCTAGGCTCCCACACACTCTGCACTGCCCTCTCCCTTCAGCCCCTATTCTCAGGACTTCAGGAAAAAACAGATTGAGTGAGTAAGTCTGGAGACAATAAGTATGCTGTGGCCTAGTCTTCTGTTCCTGCCTCCTCACTTCTTCACCGCATACTAGATTCCAGACAGACAGACAGACAGACTAGATAGACACTTTTATTCCGGGTTCTTTGCATTCTTCAGCGTTATAAAGTAGCCAGGTCTGGTGACAGACACCTGTAACCGGCACTGGAGCGGATATATTAGAAATAGCGAGTTCTAGGCCAGCCTGGTTGGTCCCCCCCCCCACTCCCTCTCTGTCTGTCTGTCTGTCTTCTCTTTCTCTCTCCTCTCTCAGTATTTGCATGCACATGAGACAAAGATTTCCAATTTTTGCTGTTTATCTGAATTGATCCAAGCAGTGAGCATTTAACTCGAAATGTCACAAACCAGGGGGCAGCTTCGGATGTCACTTGGTTCCTTTCCTGCGGGGCCATTCAACCAGCCAAGAGGAGCCTCAGACGGACTTTTTTATAGTAGATGTTGCAAAACAGTGACCAGTGTTGGATCAGGGCCCACAGATGTGTTTTGTTTGGCTCACATGGTGTGTTTTAAAGTTTTGAATGTTTCCAGCATTTAAGAATAAGAAATCTTACATAAAAATTCAGATTTCCAGCTTATTTTGGAAGTCAGATCTGGCTCCTGTGGGGCTCCCTTCGTGTGTTTCGGCATGCAATTGTTGGCTGAGCGTTAGCCACGCTGGGAGAGGCCCAGGCTCAGGCAGTTCCCAGGCTTGTTCTGCCTTCTGTGAACATTCAAATCCTAGACCTTCAGTCCCAGTGTGGGATCTACAGTGCTTTAGATGGGGCTTTAAGTTCCTGGTCTGAGGGTTGGAAAAGGACCTTTGCCTCAGTTTGCTAATTTGTAAAATGAATGGGGACTCCAAGTTAGTGGGCTGTGTGTTAATGTTACTCTTCACTCTAAATCTCTCAGTGTCTTTCTGCTTCCTTGTCTGAACCTGTGAGAATCAAACACTTATAAGTTTAGACCCAGCAGCAGAGCAGAAGGCACCAGGTGAACCCCGGTGGCATCGTTCACTTGAAGCAGACTTTATAGTGCGTTAAGTACTGGGTATAAAATTCTGTTTTTGACTCTAGGAGGGGGTTGGCTGCAAATAAACACTGCTGAGTAAATAGACCAGTCAGTAGTATGGGTTTGCGGATTTGGTGTGCATCATGCTGTGAGGAGCTGTTGTCCTCAAGGCTTTTATATTCTGTCAGGGTCCACAGGTCATTCCACAAAAGACCACCACTCATGTATGCAAAAGCAAAAACGTTTATTTCTCAAGAGAAGAATTCCTGCATGCAGGCCACACAACAAAATGGTGACGACCCCCAGAGAAGCTCGCAGGCTCCCTTTATAGACAGCCAGAGGGGATTAGGCCATCCTAAACATGATTGACAGAGCGAGCAGCAGCCACACTAGTATGTTTCTGATTGGCTGGGGTGTAAGTGCTGAATCATGCCTGGTATGGAATATCTACCCCACCTGCCTTATCAGAAACCAAAACAGAAACAGAAACTGAGACCTAAACAGAAACTGAAACTTCACTGAAACTCAGGCCTGGTGGAGATTGGGGCTGGGAGAAGCCCACCTTGGTACTACCGAGGCCTCTCAATACCAATAATCATCTTATGATAGACAATAAAATAACACATATGTCTAGGGAAGATTGAGTTCTATTAAACTCCACTGCCAAAGGAAATGAGAAAGGATAGTTTATCATTGGTGTCTTCAAAACCAAACCAAACCAAAACCTACTCTCTCTTGGAGGCTTCTGAAAGTAAGGAAAATAAGATTCTGGCTTGCAGACCATGGCCATGGGACAGTGGCAGCCTTAAATGCCTTTTATGGACTCCAGTCCACTGCCTTAAACACATAATGTTTATAAAACAGACAGTACTAAAGCACATTTATGCCCAAGAGAGAGAGGTACAATATCTGTAATGAGTGTTGTCATAGTTCCAGGATTTAAAGCTGCAGTTGGGGAGGCAAAGCCTTCACTGTGGTCCCTCCTCTGTGTTCCTGACTTCAGCATGAGTTGATTTTCAGGAGTGCCAGTACTCTACCCTAGCCCTTTGATAACTTATTTTTTAGAGTCATAAAATACACAGGCTCAAGCTACATATTTTAAAATATGATGCACTGTACATCCTTTGACAAGAATGGTTATGTTTTTGAGATTTATTAATTCCAATACAACCATTTCTTTTGTAGCCATTTAAATTACATTCTAGAAAGAGTAAGCTACAACTTTTATTGGGAGTGTTCAAGCCATTTCCTTACAAACAACTGAACTTGAATATCCTTGCACTCACTCATTGCTCACGTGTTCTAATTGCTCAGGAAATACAGCTACCATAGTTCCCAGATGTCAGAGTGGGGAGGAGATGGAGAGGAAGGGGGTAGAGGGTGAGAGAGAGAGAGGGAGAGAGAGGAAGAAGGGTAGAGGGGGAGAGAGGGAGAATGGGAGAAGAGAGAGGGAGAGACAGAGAGAGAAAGAGAGAGAGGGACAGAGGGAGAGAAGGAGAAGGAGAGAGGGTACAATTGTAGGTAGGAACAGTAATTCTTATTTTTACGTTTTTGGAGTGTAAACAACACCAATAACACAAGGTTAGAAAAAAACAAGACCAAAATCTTGCCAGTTTAGCTGTTGACCGAATTCTGTATTTACTGTGTTCCCTCTGAGTCATGTCTGTCCAATACCTTCTTGCCCCCTTTCATCTCAGTTAGGCAAAGTCTGTGCCATTTTAATCATTAAAACATTCCCAGTTTCTCTTCTTAGTTAAAGTTCTCCACAAAGGAGAAAAGGTTTCATTTCCTCTGACTACAGAGTCACGATTGGAAGTTGTCTGTTCAGACAACAGACAGGGAAGGGGCAGCAATCACAAACACTAGCAAAGTTATCTTGAAAATGTTTTATGTTCAGCTGTTCAGAGTCAGCTTAGGACTAAGCAGAAAATGTCTCTGGGGTTAGTCTGACCAACTTCAGTTAGTACAGTGGTCTTTTCTACTGTACTTTGTCCATACCAAACTGTGCCATGGCGTAAGCCCCACGCAGGTTGGCTAACGGTAGAGGACATTCATTATTTAGAACTGTTTTAGTTAACGATTTTATGATATTTTCTTTGTCCTTGAAAACTGTGTTTGTTGGAAGCCACACACGCTGCTTCGGTATGTGGCATAATTGAAGCAGAGACCCTTTTTATAAACTAGTGAGATTAGTGCTTTAGATCCTCACCTGAAGCTAACGCTGGGTGTGCGACTGTGTGCATATGTGCACATGGCGTGGGTGATGGTGCACGGCACACACGCAGAGGTCCTCTGGGACAGTCTTGGGGCCTTCCACCTTTTGTTTGAGACAGGATCTCTCATGGGCCTGGGGCTTCACCATGTAGGCCAGCCCAGCTGGTGTACAGACTTCCAGGGTCCCTGCCTCACATCTTGTCACTGCTGACTCCAGGATGAAGGGACCATTCCTTTTTACACAGGTTCCAGGTTTATAATATTTGAAGTGGTTAATGACAACAGTTTATTTTGTGGGCTGGGATATAATTGATTGTATAAATGTCTGAGGGTTAATTAGAGAGTATGTTGGGACTAGTCGTCACATTTATCAGTCAGATGATTTGACAGTGGGGACAAGTGTTAAGGACAATTATGAAATAAAGAGAATAAGGAGACATATGATGAAATAAAAATACAATTTAAGTTTGACACAGAATCTCTGCCTGACGGTTTTGGGAGGAAGTGAGCTATCCATGCATATACTCACCTACTGCATTTGTAGACTCTGTTAGGGAACCAGGCTTCCCAGATGTGCTTTCTACATCTGGGGACCACTGACGGAGCACCAGGGTCAGAGCTTCATTTGTACTCAAGCATTATACTGTACCACATAACTACATACAATTATTATGTGCCAGTTAAGACATCAATGGTGCTGAGCTCTTGAGGAATATCTTACATGTAGTGACTTTTCTGTTTGGGTATACTTATGTGAATAGTGTGAGGATGCAGGATGTTTCTGCCTCTTTATAAGTTGTCCTTTGTACAACTTAACCCTCTTCTGATGCCCTCTTCTTGTGGAAGTCACTGCTCTATTTGTTTCCTGTAGTTCTGCTTTTCTACAATGTCGTATTGGTGTTGTGACCTCTTGTATTTGGTTTCTGTCTCTAAGTACAAGATCTCGTTGGTTCCTTCAGGCTAGGCACACTTCCGTACTCTTCTCTACGCTACTGAGCAGTACTGTGCTGCACTGAGCTGAGCTGTACAGCACAGCAGTTTAGTTATTCACTAGTGATGGACATGCTGGTTTTTCCTCTCTCTTTCCACAGTTTTGAATAGACTGTCTTGGAATATTTGTCCACAGGCAGTTTGATGTATTTTAGGTAAGTATTCTGGACTGGTTAGTGTCTCAGATACTTACAGGTGTCTTAAATAACAGATAGATTGGTTTTCCAAGTAGGTGTATGGCTCTCCATTCCTGCTGGCCATGCCCAGAAGGTCAACTAGAGTCTGTTTTGGTAGCTCTTTGCACTGTCAGTTCCAAAAATTTGAAAGTTCTGTTTGAATCTTTTGCCCATATTTAAAATGAGCATTTAAATCTGAATTAAGGGAGTTTAAAAATAATTCACATACCCGTTTTACTAGAACAGTGTCTGAGAAGTGTTTTCTTCTGATCTACAACTTTTAAAATTTTTTTTAAGATTTTTAGTGTCTTTCAAGAGATTTTTTATTTTAATGAATCTAATTTGTCATGTTCATGTTTAGTGACTTTTATTTCCAAAGAACTCTTTGCCTCCTTAAAACTTACTTTAATGATGTTCTAACTACATTTAAAAATAATATGATTAGCATATTTTCTTTCACCCAGCTTCCAGAAAGACATGTTTTAGGTAGACAAAATATCTTTAAATTTCAAGGAATGGCTTTGGTTACTAATTTTACAAAGCACAATATAGACAGGATTGTCTCTGCTTGCAGCTGTTTTATATTTAGTAGCATTTTTTCCAGATTGATAGTCGTACTATTTTATATTTAGTGAATCTTTGGACAGACACACTCTCCATATAACACAACAACTTTTTGTTTTCTCTTGGTTCATCTCTCTGAGGTGACTCTGCAGTCATTATCAGGGAAGTGTGCTCTGCCTCCCATTTTCAAATCACCTGAGAGTCCCTTGTATTATATCTGCTGAGGGTTGGAGTTGGAGTGTATACATAAAATTGTTGTTCATTTGGAGAATTTCCATTTAGTCCAAGTTCTCCCAAATTCTACTTTCAACTTGTTCTGCTTGGTTCCAAAGGATTTAGTCTTTTTTTTTTTTCAAGCTGCTTTGAATCTTTTTGAAAGCCTATTCAACGAATTTGAGTTCTTTGGGGTGGGGGTGATCTAGTATTTCACGAGCTGTCTCTCCATGATATTTCTTCTTGCACACTGTAGCTTTCTATTGTGATTGGTATTTTACAGAGGAAAATCTGCATATGGTATGGTTTTTTTGTTTTGTTTTTGGTGGGGTCTCTGGGATGTGAAATGATATTATGGAGAATCTGTGACTATTTGATGTTGGAGTCTGTGGTGTGGTTTAGCATTTCTAGAGTATTTATTTACTGGCTTAAAGCTCCTGTATCAGGATAGCACAGCACCCACACCTTAAATGGACTCCACTCTAAGACCACTCTCCCAGTAGCACCAGCTGCCCCTTATTGTTCAAGCTTTGCCTTCATTCTTAAAAATCATCTGTGTTCAGTCCTCCAAATATCCTAACCGTAGGGTTATCGGTAAGCACTGCCACGTCTGGCTTTATATCGGTTCTGGGAATCTGAACTCAAGTCCTCATATTTCTATGGCAGGCACTTTACCAAATGGGTCACCTCCTAAGCCTGTGGAAATAAGCTTTAATGCAAAATTAAAGTGTGTCTCTCTACAGTAGATGATTGACCATATTACCAGAAATCCAGTCTTCGTGATGACTCTAGGTTTTACTAAAAGTGCCTTAAGAACTCAGTCTCTAAAATTTTTTGCTATTTATTTTTACTTCAGGGATTTCAAATCAACCACTGGATTGTTTTTCCAAAGGCTGGAAGACAAACCCTCCTTCATGGAGCATACAACTTACAACTTTCATAGACCTTATGAGAAGGCCTTTAAAAGCTTCTGGACAGTTGCATCCCCACCACCTGAGTTCCTGTTCAGTTTTCCATTTCCATTTTCAGCTAGGTAGCCCATATGCTTCAGTTTTGCACTGGGATGCCATGTCTTCTTGCTTTGATGTCAGCATCAGTAAATGTGTGCAGGCATTCATCTCTGGTTGTGTCTTACCCTTCTTCTGTCACAAAGTGATCAATGGGTAAATATTCTAATAATGTTCCATTTTCTCTGTGTACATCTGGAGACTTATAGAGAATAGAAAATTAACTCTTTTATGAGCAAACAACTTCTAGGTATTTGCATCCATCTGAAGTGTGGGGTGGCTTGGGATTTTATCACACAATAGTCTTCTCCCAGACCGCAAGCATAGACTTCTACAAGGAAGAACTGTGTAATGAGATAACATATAACCACCACCCTGAGACCTTGCATAGGAACTACACAAAGAAGGGTACAGCCATGGAGGAGACAGGAAATGGAGAAGGATCTCTGGGAGTCTGAATCAGACTCTGAGGACACTAATAGATTTGAAATGATGAAAAAGGAACTTCTGACAGAAAGGCAGCATCATGAAAGTACAATGTGTGTGTAATATGAGGGTAGGAAAGGATCCCAAATGTTTTCCACTTCAGCCACACAAGGGAAACAGCACACAAGGAAGGCCCTTCAACATGCAGAGTAATTCCATGTTTCTTATGTGGGTACCTCCACAAGGAACACTTTCATGGGTGGGCAAGTTCATAGCTACATCATCTTGTTTAGTAAAACGAAAACTAAAAGGCAGACATCTTGTTTACTTATAGGGACTCAGAAGCATCTCTAACCATAACCTTTTCATTTTCCTTACATGCTTTTAGACAGAATGATGTGAGTGCTCCCTCTTTTACGGGAAAAATCCTTTTATGTTTAGTGTAATGTTTGTTTGGGAAGCAAAATGTGAAATACTTCTAGATGGCCAAAGGGGAGAAGGGCATAAAGACAAATTGGAAGTCTCTCCTGGTACCTCCTTTCCTCAGAATTTCTCTTCTCAGAGCGATTTCTCCAGTACTAGTGCATGGGAATGTATTTTTCCTCTAGGAAACTTAGCTCTGTTTCCACTTTGAAATTTTTTTTTTGTGTGTGTTGTGTGTCTCTGTGTAGTGATGTGGGTGCATGTATACATGTGTGGTTGTATGTTTAGATGATAGAGGCCCATACTGGGTGTCTTTCTCCACCTTGTATTGAGGCAATGTCTTTCACTAACTCAGAGCTCACTGATGGACTAGACTGACTTGTCATCAAGCTCTGGAGACCTGTCTGCCACATCACTAGTCTACTGTGGGGTTAAGATCTCATGTCTGTTTTTTGCATGATTACTGGGGGGCCAAACTCAAGTCCTTATGTTTGTATGGCAGGCATTTTGTCACTGGAGCGATGGCATCCCTGCCCTCAGCTATTTATTTACATCTTGAAGCACTCCTACTCTTGGTGACCGAAGACATGAATTCACTACATCCCACAGCATGGGCTCTAGAACAGCAGACCCACGAGCTTCCCACCAAAAGGGTTATTCTTGTAGGACTTTGCGGTCTCCATCCCATGACCATCATTCATATCTGTGGGTTTCACACCACAACTGATGGGAGTTCCGTAGTCTCTCCAGGGTTCTACAAGGATCTTATCCTTCAAGGGCGAGAGCAGGCTGGGAAAGCTGTTACACACATGTTTGTAATCACCCGTATTTGCATTGCTACAAATAAAAGATACATTCTTCCTGAATATGCTCTGTGGAGATGGTTAGGAAAATCTGTTCCTAGTTAAGCTTCCTCCCTTTGATACATGTTTCCAATTGCTAACCAAATGCTGCTTTAATTTTTGTTTATAGGAAGCTGAAGCAAGTAAAAGAAGACCGTTGTTTGGAGCATGTGCTGGGCTTGGCTAGCCCAGAGGCTGATGTCACCAGCAGTCAGAGGTCCAGGAAGACGCCACCTGTCGGACATAGGAAAACCCAGTAAGATGCTGCTACTCTGTTGTATTTTGTGTGCCTGCAGGGTGGAGGCTTAACTAGTAGAACATGCTTCTCATGGGAACTGAAGGAACAGTATTACCAGTGTGGAGAGCCAGGGGGACTCTGGCTGTCACGTAACAATTGCATGGCAAGCTTAAAGCCTTTCCTGCTATAAACAAACGTTCATAATTGGGCCCATGTTTCCCCTGTCTTTTCTTGTAACCTTCTTGTTCACAGGCACCCCACACTCTGTTATCACCTCTCCTATTCGGCTCACTTTCCTTCCCACTCATGTTTTCCTTTCCACACCCACACCTCCCACGTCTCACCACATATCTGCCTCCTTTGCTTCTCAGGAGTTTCGCGTCTCCATGCACCGTGGTTCTCTAATTCCTTCTGCGTTGTTAAGTGGAGGCACTTGGCAGCATGACTTGCCTTAGGGTCCCAGCTTTGTCCTTCTCCTTTATTCCCCCTGGAAGCCCATCCTCATTTCCTGTTTCCTCCATGACTGTGCCCTTCTCTGTGTAGACAAACATGTATGCTTATGTATGCTTTACCGTCCTCTATAAAGAGTGGAGAGACTAGTGTTGGGATTAATCCCTCTACCACTTCTCTTCCTGCATGTCCCATGAGTTTCTCAGTGTGAAGATAGCTTATTGTTTTCCCTAGCATTGCCAGTTAGAAATAACAGAGAAAACATGTAAAGATGTGGCCTGCCAACTTCTGAAAGTTACTGAGATTGAGAACACCAAGGTCTCCTATGGAGGAGCTGTGTTTGATTCCTGGCTGGGGTCACCAAAGAGTTTTTCCGAAGTCATTGTGTCTCACCGAGGCTGGATATGGACGCTGCTGTTGTGTTTGCAGCCTTGTTTACCAGGCAGATAAGAACCTTCCTGTGTCTCATCAACAGACTCTGAATTATGTTTTGCTTACATTGATTTATAACTAATGTTATCTATATTTTGTATTAGAAGCTAAAAACCTCTGTGTTTCAGTGTCTCAGCTGAGATTTATGGTGAACCAGAAGCCTCCCACAGCAGCACGTTATACGGTCACATGTAGCACTGGAAAGCTGGCCTCCAGGCTAGTGACTCTCCACAGTCCATTTGGACTGCAATGTGGAGAGCGTAAGACTGTTAATAGGAAAGGAGCAGCCGTTTCCCCTTCCTCACCTTGACACCCCAATTCTCAGAGAAAAGAACCGCGTATGCCTTTTGTGTCCAGGTGTCCCATCCCAGTTCTTAGGTTGAGACAAGATAAGAGAAAGTGTGGATGCTCAGTTTGCTTTTTCATTTGCTCTCCATGTATTGATTATGTATTATCTGAAAGGCGCTGCACTCCTTTGTGAAACTCAGGTCAGATTCAGGCTTCAGTGATCAGTATGTCTGGATGGGAAGGTTGCTATGTTTTCTTGATAGCATGGACTAAACTTGTGCATAACTGGTGCTCACTAAGTACCCTGTGCCTTGGGGCCACCAAGATTCTTGGCATCTTAGACACTGCAGGCTTGCCGCCTCTCAGCATCAATGTCAGTAAGTCTATAGAGCGAACTGAGGTCAGTCTGGTGGCCTGGGCTAACATGACTGTGAAATACTTCCACACAGCTAAGTGAGAAGAAGGGCAGCAGGTCAGAACTCAGATGTCTCTCCAGGCTCCTCCCTCCCGCGGAATTTCCTTTCTCAGAATGATTCTCTGGTACCAGTGCATGGGAATTTAATCTTTCCTCTAAAAGATTGGCTTTGTTTCCACTTGAAATTTTATTGGTGTGTGTGTGTGTGTGTGTGTGTGTGTGTGTGTGTGTGTGTGTGTATGTGTTGTGTGTGGCGGTGTGTGCATGTGCACATGTGCTTGTATGTGTAGAAGCTAGAGGCCCATATTAGGTGTCCTTCTCTCTTTCTCCACCTTGATTTTGAGGCAGGGTTTTTCAGGGAACTCAAGAGCTCACTGGCTGGCTAGGCTGGCTTGTCAACAAGCTCTGGGATCATCTGTCACCTACCCAGACTACTCTGGGGTTAAGATCTCATATCTGCTTTGTGCATGGTTACTGAAGGGCCAAGCTCAAGTCCTTTTGCTTGTTTGGTGGCATTTTGTCAATGGAGTGATCACATCCCTTACGTGGGGGCTAAAGTGGGATAATTGGTGGACAGAAAGTCAGCAGTTGCAGCTCAGAAAATGTTGAAAGGAACTCAGATTCCAGGCTCACGGAGGCTATGTTCCTCCAAACTGTTCTTATTGTCTTGAGCTTGGTTTCCATCTCACAAATCCTTTAGCAATCTCTTGACTCTACCCTTCAGTTTACTTGTTACTATTGTGTGGTTTCTGCCTGTGTCCAGACACCTGATGTTTTGGATTCTTCAAGTGCTGCTTCGCACATGTGTAAGCAACATGTAAGAAAGCAAGTCAATGGTCTTGACTTAGGTGTTATCTGGGCAGTGCTAGTATAATCATGTTATGGGGGGGGGGATTTCTTTTTCTGGAATTAGCACTTAAAATGACTTTCCTATTGTTTAATGGTTTACCAGGAAGTACAGTATGCTAGACATCATATAGGTATCATTATAAAGGATCTTCTTCCACAAACATTTGGAATACCCACAACAGGAGTGCTGGAATTCAATAGAGTAGAGTGAACCTGAAGAGCTACATCAGGTCTCATCTTCTACAATATAGTGAACCTCTGAGCCCAGCACTGAGAGAAGAAAGAAAGGTCTGGTTAAGACCCTTTTGTTATTCACACAAAGAAAAAAAACAGTTTGCTCAAGGCCATGCGAATGTTTTAGAGGAAGGACAAGCACGGAACCCTGGTTTAGACTCTCGGCCCAGTTCCTCCCCTGCATCTGTCTGGCCTCAGATGCCAAATATTTTTGGAGTGGTGCAGGTGCTGCCATTGCAACTATTGTAGAGTAACGCCTCTGCCTTCCATAGGCGCCGTGTGATGTAAGGCTGCTAGAGTGTTTTACTGTGGGAATGCTCAGTCAGGTGCAAAACAGGACACACAATGAACCTTCCTATGCAGAGCACCCTCTTTCAACCACTACCAGTATTTTAGTGTTTTTTAATATTCCATTTCAAAATTACTGAGCATTTTAAAATATAATATCATACTCTTTCTCCTGCTAACATTTCTGTTTATATTTCTGTTAAAGTATAATTGCCATACTTAATATTACCAATTTCCTAATCTCATCTCATCCTCAGGCTACATTTAGTCATCAATCTTCTCAAGCAAGTTACATTAGACAGGAGGAAGAGTCTTCAAAGTGTCTAGGGCATGCTTTGGAAGGACAGTTTTTCTCTGCCATTTAACAGTTCTGATATTTGTGAGTAAAAGAACTGAATAATTTTCTCTAGAAATTCCTGTGTTGCATACTGGATGATCATCTCCTCAAGGTGCTCTTTGACATATTTCCTTAGTCCACATACTTTCTTTGAGTAGGAAAAGCTCCTCAGAGGCTTCATTGATATGAGTTGAAGTTTTGGCAAGAATGGGTTGCTAGCGGTATGTGTATGTTCAGATCACATCACAGCCAGTTGCACCCAGCAGTCCCACTTCCAGAGGTGTTAAAATTGATTGAGGTGGAGTTTAGGTATTTTGAATCTGATCCATCTATTATGAAGTTCTATCAGTTCTTCATTAAAAGTTTTTAGCTACCATTGCCCTGAACAGCTATTTCTCAGAGGTTGTAAAATTCTGATTTCTAATTATGTCATTGCTTTCTGCAATTATTAATAGGAACTCTTGTGTCAAGAGCATTCTCCCATCCATTTATGTTTGCTTTCAAATACAGAGCACATAAGGAAAGCCAATCAGTGCCTTTATTTCAACTTTCAGAAACACAAATGAAAACAGCAGCTTTGGTGTTGATTGAGTCATGAATCAGAGCTTGAAGAACTCGTTTGTCAGAAATCTGCTTCTTCAACCTGATATCAGCGTTACCTTTGGGGGGTTTTCAAATTGTCTTGTTTAGAGGGTGTTCCTTCAGGTGCTTGACAGGATCACCTTTTTTGACATCTGGCAAAATATAGGCCTCAGATTCATGGAGACACAGTGTCCCATGCCTGGGATGGGTTTTTGTTAAGGAGTCTTGATTCCTTTTAGAAAAAAGCATTCCCTTACTTTGTACATGGGCTTACAATGCCCTTCAGGCTTTAACAATCACAAATTATATTACTACTTTATATATAGTAAATATTTTTGTTTAATGCACATGATTTCACATGTTTATCTCTTCCTCTTTTTACAATGAGGATCTTGGTATCTGGTGCCCACACAGCCCATCCACAGCCCCTCAGAGCCCCTATGCATAGAGACGTAACTCCATGAGCCTCCCTGGAAACGGATCCATCCAGCTCCTCTTCTGGATGCTTAATAGTATACTGTGCACACAGTAGGCACTCAACTCTTTGCAAATTTAGATTGAAGTCCAAGTAGTTCTTGTATTTTCTGGGGCACATGGAAGTAACAGCCCTGGCTTGAGAGAATATTGACCATATTCTAGCCCAATTTCTTCATGTACCCTTGGGAGGTCAATGAGTGGAAGCAATGTGCAAGGACTAATGAAAAGGAAAACATTTGTAAGGTACATAACCAAACACAAAGCCACATGTGTTCCAAGTGACTGCTTAGAAGCATGGACATGTAAATGTTAAGGAGAGTGCTGGATTAACAACACATTATATGACTTTGTTGGGAGCTGACCCTGATGTGTCCAACAGGGAGGAGGAGGAGAGAGAGAAGTAGAGGGTGTGTGTGGCTTGTCAGTTACGAGCACAAGTAGTAGCCGTCCTTCTCTCCTCAGAAGACAGGGCTGGAGGGGAGGAGGAGGAGGAGGAGGAGGAGGAGGAGGAGGAGGAGGAGGAGGAGGAGGAGGAGGAGGAGGAGGAGACAGAAGGAGAGTAGTGGCTGCTGAGCCTTTGACAGGTATTTCTCCTTAAACAACATTGCCCTTCACCTCTCCACATTGAAAGAGCTGGATGCCCCAGTTTGAGCAGGGAAGGTAGGCAGGAGTGTGGATTGAGTGGCACATATTCTGCAGACCTTTACATTCCCAAAAGTCCTAGTTTATTTATTTCTAGGACTTGTTCTCTGTTGTTGACTGAAAATCAAAATATGGAAGGAAAATCACAGAAGACTGTGTATTTCTTTGCTTTTGTTTGTTAAAAAGCAAAGTAGTACTTTGCAGAATAATATTAGTTTTATATAACCATGTTTCTTTGGAATCTTGGTGAACTCCTGAGCTTACCATAATGACAAATACCTTGAATTTGTTGAATATTTATGTATAAGATATTTACACTAAGTGTACTGTTAGGAGCAGTTAGATTTTGAATGTGCAAATTATTGGCCATGTCAAGGAGTATATTTTATGTGCCCCTACAGTCATTTTTCTACCTGTGTTTGGGAAATAATTTAATAAAAATTAATCTTAATGTACATTCTCTCTCCCAGACATGCATGAGCATTGCAATTTCAGATTGCTTTCTGGGGGCCCCAAAGCACATGTTGGCAAGCCTCTGGTATACATGAAACATCCACTTGAATTGACCTTTGTATTTTCTACACAGCCTGACAACTGTGTCCTCAGTGAGCTTATCTACCGGCAGTGTCAGTTTCCTCAAACACTGTGCACCTCTTAGTTAAAGGATACAACATCAGCATTTTTACTGGAAGACATCCGTACAAACATGCTCTTCAGAAGAGTGGTTGTGATGTCTTTGAAGGAGCCCTGTGTCCAGATGACCAAGGTCGCACTGCAGAAATGGGCATTTGGAGCTGCCTCTCATCTCAAGCCCCTTCATTCATGAATGTGATGGAACTTGCACCCAATTGGTACCCTCTTCATCCTGTTTCTGTACTGTAGCCACCTCACTTGGGGCCCATTTTTACAGGGTGGCCAACTGTAGATGTCTGTATTCTCTCCCGGTGCTGACTGAAATAGTACAAGCACAGCAGTCTCCCTACCCAGTTAAACCTGGGGTAGTAAATATGTAAGACCAGGAAATGAAAATCATAGATGCTTTTGAACAAACATTAAAGCAATTGAGAGAAAAGTGCTGTTTCTAATTTTATGAAAATCAACAAAGCGTCTCACAGCAAGTTGACTACGGAGAATCCAGAAGGAGTCTGAGTAGGGATCAAGAAGAAAGCTTGCCTCCTGTATATCTTGTTCAGGGTGGTAAGGAGGAAACAGGCTCACGTCTTTCATCAGAGGTGGTGAGAGGAAAATGAGAAGTTATGAGGTAGATGGAGCCACACGGCTCTGTGAGCTGTTTGGCTACCTCCCCCAGAGTGTGACAATATTTTTAATGTAAGCACGTCCTGCCTCTTGCTGCACAAAAGCCTTGGAAATGAATTTTTGATGGCTGAGAATGAGCCTCATGAGGAAATCAGGGAATTTTTTTTTTTAAATACGACCTTAGAAATGAAATGTGCTTTGAAAGAAGGATTTGTTTGTGCTCAGTTCACCACAGGACTGTCTGGGATTTTTACCCCTGGTGGAAAAGCAGCAGGGTTTGTCCCCCCCGCCCCCCCCAGGCCTTCTGCAGCCATCCATCCTAGTCTGCAGTCTGCTTACAGTTTTCAGCCACAGATTTCTTTCTTGCTGCCATGGTGGGTCTAAGGCATAAGATGTTATTTGGAAGAAAATCCCTCCCAGCACACCCAGAATAGGTCAAGATGGTAACCTAGGTGAGTGAGATCCATCACGAGCAACCGTGGCTAATGAGGAGGTGAAAAAAAAGCTTTCATTCTTGGCTACAGAGTGATGCAGCCCAACAGGACTGCTCTTTCATGCCACAGTGAGGTGATCTTCGATATATCTAACACCCAGGGGCAATAACACATGAGAAAGATGTCAAGCTGGAAAACGGAAGACATACTAACTTTATCAGCACGCAGCGGGGAGCTGTCTGGTCATTTCATCTGTGTTAAGGCTCTCCCCAGTTCATGTAGAAGTTCATTCCTCATTCCTAGACAATGGACTGGGCCCTGCAAGGCATTCTGGGAAGGCTCATGGAGACTCTGAGAGCTGCAGTGCCACATGCAGCTGGTGGTTGCTCCTGAGGCCATGCCTGTCAGTTCAATCTCACAGTGCTGTCTAATGTGTTCCACGTTGTCTGCAGAGTTTCTCCCAGAGTGGTTTTAGTGACTATGAATAATATTTTGAAAGGTCCAACACCTGATCTTCTATTAACAGACCCGGGTACTTTGCTCTAAAGTGTCCAAAAGAGCCAATTACCCACAGAGCTCTGATTCAAGCGTACCAGATTGAATTATAGAGGGCACATTTCACGAAGCTGTCCTGCACTTACATCTGTCCAGCTGAGTTAGGATGCTTATATATGTGGTGTTTCCTTTCACAGCTGCCTTTTTACTCTGTCCTGTTTCAGACACTTACATGTTTACAATGTCTTGGGTCCTTACTGACTGAGGGCCAGATTTCTTTGCTAGCATTCAACTTCCTGAGCAGTTTAGGCCTTTAAATGTCCTGACATTCTTATTCAACTTGAATAATGACAGACATAACAGCAGAATGTCACCTTATTGGTTGACATGGAATTTTTTGTGCCACTGGAATGTAGGCAAGATCTAATGTCAGAACTGACTCTGTTCCAAACATAGCCATACTTTGGGTGAGTTGTCACAGCTGGATGAAGGCCTACTGTGGATGTTGACAAGGCTCAAGGCCAACAGGAGGAGTCTGCGAATCCTGGGGAAGGAACAGAGGAGTCACGGACTGTACAGTCATAATCTCAGTGATGGCCAAGGCAAGAATACAACCAGCAGGGAATTTGATAATTCCATTTTTCTAAGTTTTAATTCATTTTCAGGAATATCTGCTGACCAGACTGCAATCTGCTAAACTCCCTGATGGGCCAGCATCTGAGGGTTCATTCAGCAGACTGAGCACTGTAGCTCTCCCAACTTGTGAGCTGATGCATGTGCAAGCACGTGGTTTGGGAAAGGTCTGGAGGTGAGGCCTGGCACACAGTAGAGAGCCAAAAATTGAAAATATTTATTTTCAAACCTACCAAAGCCAGGAAACTATCTTTCTAACACTCCTCTAACATTGCATTGGACATTTTAGGGGCCAGACCGGGGTGAAGTGCTTTATCTCACTGGTTTCATGAAACACACCAGAGGACTGGGGATGTCAGGGAACATACATGAAGCAATAAAGCAAACAGGCATGGAAACTGGCCTGTCTCCATGGCAACTACCCAACCTACAGCTCTGCTTGGACGTGAACATGCACCCACAGTGTCTTTGAGCTGGCTCTTCTGGACTGTGCAGGCTTTGTGACTGTTCTTAGACTGCCATCAGTCATCTCTGCGTGACATTTACCACGTGCATTACCGAATGCCAATCAAGTTTACAAAGCTATGTAGCTCTGTGGCCTTGTCACATTTGCTGGTCACAGAGAATGACTCAGTCTATCACCGTGAAAACATTTGTGTTTCAGTCTTGTGAGGAGGACAATTGCAGACCTGCCTGTGCCTTTGCCTGCAGTTGTCTTGAAACTCTGACTGTTAACCTGCTGTTAATGTCTTTTACTATTTACAATGGCTGGCCTTAGGCTGTGCTAGTCAGAGACTGAACTCTGCTGCTACCAGCAGCAGCCCGAAGTCTGAGGGGATTCTGTTCCCTCAGGCACCAACTCTTTCAAAGCTACTAAGGGAAACTTTATCTAGATCTTTATTCCTGTAAAGAACTTACATTCAAAGGTTGAGGTGGAATTCTGCTCACTCAGAGAGGTTGAATAGCAGGTAGCTAACCTTCTTACTTTGCTGGTGTCTTCCAAAAAACACAGCATCTTTCTCTCAGCCCCCACTTAAAAAACCCTTGCTACATGTGGTTCCTCCCTACCACTTCCTGTCAGCTACTTGCTGACTCAGCCTCCTGCTTGCGGATTAATTTTATTTAATCAAACATATCTTTGAATTGTTAACAAAAGCAGTAGAAAAAAATGCAACACACTTTAAAATAATGTTTCACAACAAGTAACAGGTGTAGGTGGATTTTTTTTCAGGAGTGTTGGCTCCCCAATAATGACATGGAGAATTATTAATTATGAAAGCTTGTTTTTAACTACTTCTAATTTAAATTAGCCCATTTCTATTAATTTATTTTCTCTTACATGGCTTGGTTACCTTTAAAGCCCATGCTGCTTGTTCTGCCTCTCCTCATGACTCTACCCCTCTTCCCAGTATTCTTTCTGTCTGGAAATCCTGACTAGCTATTGGCTGTTCAGCTTTTTATTAAAGCAATCGCAGTGACGTATCTTCACACAGTGTAAAGAAATATTCCAAGACAAACAGGTCTCAGCAAAGGCCTGGCTCTGACTTTGCTCTCAGCTTCCATCTGAATTATTTAAAGCTTCAGAAAACAGAAATTAAAAAACAAAAAGCAAAAACAGTCTCAAGACTGAGCTGTTGCAATTTTCAGAGAATAAGCCTCACATGCTTCTTTTCATATTAGAACAAGGATTTTTAAAAGATACTCTTTGTGCTTTAATAAAAATGTTTTGTGATTCTTTTTTAAACTGTGTTATACAAAAAGACAATAAGAAAGTTAAAAGGAATTCTTTTTTGTCATCAGCAGGTATTCAGCAATGTGTCAAATCTTAATCTACCTAATTTGTCTTCTTTCAACTTGACTTTTAGATTTCCTCATTCCAGTTTTTCAAAAGGTGACAGACATTATGTGATTGTCACCAATTCCTCCCACTCTGCTCTGAGAGCTGCATTGTTCTGAGGAAGATATTGTATCTGCCCTCCATGGGTTCAATTTAAGGAAGAGAGGCAGATGGTAGGTAGGGCTTTGCAGGTGCCTCAGCACGGGGCTGGCATTTGGTTCTGGAGAATCTCAACACTTGTTTGAGAAAGTTCCAACTCTTTGTCCTCTTCACCTTCTTCTGTTCTTCATTCAGGACCTGGCTGTAGTTGTAGTGAAGGGCACATCAAGAAAAGCAGGAGGAAGCCTGAGGGTTGATACACACTTGTGAAGATTTGTTCCAGTGCATTAAACTAAGTGAACACTTTCAAAACTGAGCTATGCCTGGGTATACCTCAGTTGTGAAACATTTGCCCATGTACAAGGTCTTGGGTTTATTCATCTGCACTACACAAACAGATCAAAATCTGACAGCTAGGATCCAATTCTGCCCTCTGGCAAGCCAATAATGTTAATTCTCTGTTGAGCTGTGATGCACACTTGTGTTCCACTTTTGCCACCTTCCTGTTAAAGTTCAGGGTACAGTACTTTCCATGGAATACTCTAGCATCCAAATGACAGATATACAGTTGTCTCATTCGTGCAGGCAGGAATGCATCATGCAATGTGATGGAACTTTTTATGTAAAATACAGAAAATCTTTATTTTCATAATTTACAAAACATAGGGCACATATTAAGGTTCTGGAAGGTCCCAAGCTTAAACACTATTGACTTCTGTCAAATATGCTGTTTCATACAGACATCTCTGTTAGCTCTTTGCAGTGTGCATCCTGTCTGTGTGACTGTCCTGACACTGCACATTATGCTCTTGCCTTCTCGCCATCCCCTTCCCCTCCACATTCCCTTTAATCATTTGCATTTATTTTGATGTGGCTTTTCCCACGTTCCACTCATTCCGTCAAGCCAGGGTGTCTTACATATCACCCACACTGGCTGCTTATACTGTCCTGACATAGCTATTAGTAGTGCCCCATTCATTATGAAATTTCTTTGTTTACATGATGTGGTTTGGTCACTATACATTGTTGTAAAGAAATTCCATTTTTTTATATTTATATCACTTATAAGAAATGTTCTCATTCAAATACAGTTAATGTGAGTTAGAGCCAATTAAGACTTAGAAAGTGGCCATTCAGTTGTCAGTTGGTCCCACGGCAATGAGCAAAGAACCTTTTTTTATGAAGCTGTCAACAGATATACAGCATAGCTTCTATACTTGAGGCTCAAGAAACATCACAAAAGAGAGGGCAGAGAGTTTGTGAGAGCCAGAGGACAGGAAGTTGCTGTGATACCCTGTTTCCTAGAAATGGCTGCCTAAAGACCTAAACAATGTCAGTATAATAGACAATTACCAAAGCTAATAAAGAAGTGGAAAATGTCATGAGGTCCCACACTTAGACAAAGAGTGACAGGCAGCTTCTGATACTAAATGGACTCAGCAGGTTGTATTTATGTATTTATGCATATATGTGAAACAACAATAATCAAAGAAAAAGAGGTCATCAATTTGAGAGAGTGAGAAGGGTATGGCAGGGGTTGGAGGGAGAGGACATGGGAGCAGTTGAAGGGAGGTAAGGAAATAGGGAAGTGATGTAATTATATTTTAATTAAACGTTTTTTCCTTTTTTAATTTTTTTATTAAGAAAAATTTTCATTCATTTTACACACCAATCAAAGATCCCCCTCTTCCCTCCTCATGCCTCCCTCAAGTCTCCCCTTACCAACCTACCCCCTTCTGCCCTCTACAAGAAGGCAAAGCCTTCTATGGGGAGGCACATCCAGTAGAGGCAAGTCCAAGCCCTTCCCCTACCTCAAGTCTGCACGAGGTGTCCCATCATGCACCAGGGATGGATTCTAATTCTACTGCCAGGGGGTCCCCCAAGCAGCTCAAGTTATACAATTGTCTCGCCATACAGAGGGCCTAGTCCAATCCCGTGCTAGCTCCACAGCCACTGATCCGACTTTCATGAGTTACCACTAGTTTGGTTTGGTCATCTCTGCAGGTTTCCCCATCATGATCTTGATGCACTTGCTCATAGAATCCCTCTTCTCCTTCTTTGACTGGACTCCTGGAGCTCTGCCTGGTGTTTGGCTGTGGATCTCTGTGTCTGCTTCCATCATTCATTGGAGAAAAGCTCTGTGATGACAGCCAGGGTATTCACCGATCTGATCACTGGGTTAAGCCAGTTCAGTTCAGGCACCCTCTCCACTATTCTAGTAGTCCAAGCTGGGGATCATCTTTGGGGATTCCTGGCAACTTCCCTAGCACTGGGTTTCTATCTATCCCCATGATGTCTCCCTCTATCATGGTATCTCTTTCATTGCTTTCCTACTCCTTCCCCATTCCAGCTCAACCGTCCCATTCCCTTATATTCTCATTCCTCATTCCCTACCCTCCATTGCCCACCCCTCATCCCCAGTTTATTCATGGAGATCTCATCTATCTCCCCTTCCCAGGGCGATCCATGAGTCCCTCTCAGGGTCTTCCTTGTTAGCTAGCTTCTCTGGAGTGGGTTGTTGTCTGGTCATCCTTTGCTTTGCACCTGGTATCCACTTATGAGTGGGTACATACCATGTTTGTCCTTCTGAGTCTGGGTTACCTTACTCAGGACGATATTTTCTAGTTCCATCCATTTGCCTGCAAATTTCATGATGTCATTGTTTTTCTCTGCTGAGTACACCATTATGATTATGTACCACATTTTCTTAATCCATTCTTTAGTTGAGGGGCATGTAGGGTTGTTTCCAGGCTCTGGCTATTACAAATAATGCTGCTATGAGCATAATTGAGCATGGGTCACTGTGGTATGATTGAGCATTCCTTGGATATTGCTGGGTCTTGAGGAAGATTGATTCTCAATTTTCTGAGAAACTGCCACACTGATTGCCAAAGTGGCTGTACAAGTTTGCACTCTCACCAACAGTGGAGGAGTACTCCTGTTACTCTACATCCTCTCCAACATAAGCTGTCTACAGTGCTTTTGATCGTTCTGACAGGTGTAAGATGGTATCTCAGAGTCGTATTGATTTGCATCTCCCTGATGACTGAGGATACTGAGAAATTCCTTAAATATATTCCAGCCCTTTGAAATTCTTCCTCTGAGAATCTCTGTTTATCTCTATAGCCCATTTTTAATCGGATTGTTCATTATTTTGATATCTAGTTTCTTGAGTTCTTTATGTATTTTGGAGATCAGCTTTCTGTCAGATGTGGGGTTGGTGAAAATCTTTTCCCATTCTGTAGGCTGTTGTTTTGTCTTATTTACTGTGTCCTTTGCCTTACAGAAGCTTCTCAGTTTCCTGAGGTCTCATTTATTAATTGTTGTTCTCAGTGTCTGTGCTACTGGTGTTATATTTAAGAAGTGGTCTCCTGTGCCAATATGTTCAAGACTACTTCCTACTTTCTCTTCTATCAGGTTCAGTGTAACTGGTTTTATATTGAGGTCTTTGATACCCTTGGACTTGAGTTTTGTGCATGGTGATACATATGGATCTATTTGGAATCTTCTACATGTTGACATCCAGTTATGCCAGTACCATTTCTTAAAGATGCTTTCTTTTTTTCCATTGTACAGTTTTGGCTTTTTTTGTAAAAAAAAAAAATCAGGTGTTCATAGGTGTGTAGGTTAATGTCAGGGTTTTCAATTCGATCCATTGGTCCACATGTCGGTTTTATGCCAATACCAAGCTGTTTTTATTACTATAGCTCTATAGTAGAGCTTGAAGTCAGGGATGGTGATGCTTCCAGAGGTGGATTTGTTGTACAGGATTCTTTTAGCTATCCTGTTTTTTTTTTTTTTTTTTTTTTTTTTTTTTTTTTTTTTACAAATGAAGTTGAGTATTGTTCTTTCCAGGTCTGTGAAGAATTGTATTGGGATTTTGATAGGGATCACATTGAATGTGTAGATTGCTTTTGATAAGATTGCCATTTTTACTATGTTATTCTTACCTATCCAAGAGCATGGAAGATCTTTCCATTTTCTGACATCTTCTTCAATTTCTTTCTTTAGAGACTTAAAGTTCTTGTCATACATGTCTTTCACTTGCTTAGTTAGAGTTACCCCAGGGTATTTTATATTATTTGTGGCTATTGTAAAGGGTGATGTTTCTTTGATTTCTTTCTCAGCCCATTTATCATATATAGAAGGTATACTGATTTTTTTTAGTTAATCTTATATCCTGTCACATTACCAAAGGTGTTTATCAGCTGTAGGAGTCCCCTGGTAGAATTTTTGGGGTCACTTATGTATACTATCATATCATCTGCAAATAGTGAAAGTTTGACTTCTTGCTTTCCAATTTGCATCCCCTTGAGCTCATTTTGTTGTCTTATTGCTCTAGCTAGAACTTCAAGTACTATATTGAATAAATATGGAGAATAGACAGCCTTGTCTTTTTCCTGATTTTAATGGAATCGCTTTGAGTTGCTCTCCATTAAATTTGATGTTGGCTGTTGGCTTGCTGCAAATTGCCTTTATTATGTTTAGGTATGTTCCCTGTATTCCTGATCTTTCCAAGACCTTTATCATGAAGGGGTGTTGGATTTTGTCAAAGGTCTTTTTAGCATCTAATGAAATGATCATATGTTTTTTTTTCCTTTCAGTTTGTTTATATGGTGTATTACATTGACAGATTTTCATATGTTGAACCATCCTCGCATCTCTGGGATGAAGCCTACTTGATCTTGGTGGACAATTTTTTTGATGTGTTCTTGAAGTCGGTTTGCCAATATTTTATTGAGTATTTTTGCATCAATGTTCATGAGGAAGCTTGGTCTGTAATTCTTTTTCTTTGTTTCATCTTTGTGTGGCTTGGGAATCAGAGTAACTATAGCCTCATAAAAGAAGTTTGGTAATGTTCCTTCTGTTTCTATTGTGTGGAACAATTTGAAGAGTATTGGTACTAACTCTTTTTTAAAAATCTGATAGAATTCTGTGTTGAAACCACTTGTCTTGGGCTTTTTTTTTTCCATTGGAAGACTTTTAGTGATTGTTTCTATTTCTTTAGGGGTTATTGGTCCATTTAAATTGTTTATCTGGTTTGATTTAACTTTGGTATCTGGTACCTATCCAGAAAATTATCCATTTCTTTTAGATCTTCCAGTTTTGTGGAGTAGAGGTTTTTGAAGTATGACCTGATGATTTTCTGGATTTCCTCAGTGTCTGTTGTTATGTCCTCCTTTTCATTTCTGATTTTGTTAATTTGGATGCTCCCTCTCTGCCTTTTGGTTAGTTTGGATAAGGGCTTGTCTATCTTGTTGATTTTCTCAAAGAATCAACTCTTTGTTTCATTAATTCTTTGTATTGTTCTCTCTGTTCCTATTTTATTGATTTCAGCTCTCAATTTGATTATTTCCTGGTGTTTATTCCTCTTGGGTGAGTTTGATTATTTTTGTTCTAAAGCTTTTACGTGTGCTGTTGAGTCACTAGTGTGAGATTTCTCCAACTTCTTTATGTGGGAAATAACCCCATCTTTTACAAGATGCCTCATCATTGATACATATATGATTTCCATGAATCTAATTTTAAGGATTTAGTAAATTAAATAGACATAGATGTCTAGAATTCTTTCAAGGATTTGAGCTGAGTCACCAGAGCAGGGGAACCAGAAGAGCCAGCAGATAAATGACGAATAAGAACTCCTGGTAGTCGTTTTTGGGCCGAAGCTGTCAAAAGTTGTGGATAGTATGAAGCTGGAGTGATAACTGGTTGGTCCTTAACTAGCCCAGCTAATGGTTGCTTGTAGGAGCCTGTGAGGCCACAGCCATCTTCAGCAATCTCAATCCTGTTGTCTCTAGCTCCTCCCATTCTTCCAGGCTATGACTACTTCTGAAAGGTCATAAAGGATGAGCATAAATGCCCTGCTCATTTTGTTTAAAAACTCCAGAGGACAGCCTGCTGCTGGACTCAGGCCCCTCCCAGCTATCACCTTTGCCCTTTGGTGTACAGTCCTCTTCCTCATTTTTGCCTCTCACCCCAGAGACCTGACTGACTCAGGATAAATTCATGTTGGTTGTGCTTTTTGTATTTAGAGTTAAAGCAGATGAGTCAAGAGTTCTACCTTGATTGACAATAACACAAACTTCCCAAGACAAATGAAATATGTTATTAAAGTCTTGAGGTACAGTTTTGGTGGTGCTGGAGATGGATTTATACTTGCTACATAAGTGTTCTATTGCTGCGCTATACCCAACCTTAAGATTAGTTTTCTATTGGAGAGATTAGAAAATAGAAAATAAAGGGAAAGTCAATAGCTTTAGGAAGAGATTCTCAAGAAGAAAAAATGGACAGCCTCTGTGGTGGTAAGGCAGTTTCTGAAAACCAAGGTTGGGTACATCACTTAGGAAGCAGGTGGCGGGAAGGTTTTAGGACTGAGATTCAGTGATAGCTATATAGAGAGCAGAAACTTAACTTCAAAGGATCACAGGTTATTCTGATACTGCCACTTATAGGTAATGCAGCAGTACCCACAGCCAGAGCATTTTTCCTTTGCGCCAACATTGAGGATGGACATATATGGTGGAGGGAACTCATAGGTGAAATCTTGGCAAAGAGTGTCTTGAGTAGACATCCAAGGAATGTTGCCTAAGAAAATGACTGCTTTGAATCATGATTTATTTATTTATTTATTTAATTTTTGGGTTTTTCATGACAGGGTTTTTCTGTGTAGCTTTGTGCCTTTCCTGGAACTCACTCTGTAGCCTCGAACTCACAGAGATCCACCTGCCTCTGCCTCCCGAGCACTGGGATTAAAGGCATGTGCCACCACCACCTGGCTGAATCATGATTTAAAGACAATTCTAACTGTACAAATTGCTTATGCATCAGGAACTTCTGATGGTGTTATTAGGAACATTTTTTTTTTGTAGGAGAATAAAGAATCCCTTGGAAGAATTAGCTGCCATGCATCTTTAGATGGACTGGATAGGCAGAACTAGCCAGTTAATAGCCATAATACCTGAAGTGTCTCAAAAGGGTGTAAGTTTATAAGGGAAGCAACAGACAACATTATGCAAAATGGCTAAGTACAATAACTCTGAACATCATCAAATCAGTGGGGATTGTAAACCTCGATGATAATAATATGAAATTTTACTATAAATCAACTACTTGGATAACTTTAGCAACTGTGATACCAATTTTGATAGCCAACATTAACTTTATTAGATTGAGAAATACCCAGGCATAATAGAGCCCAATATTAGATGTGTCTGCAAGAGTGTTTCCTGAGGGATTTAATTGAATAGGGCAGACACAACTTAAACATGAATAGA
This sequence comes from Peromyscus maniculatus bairdii, assembly GCF_049852395.1. Taxonomy (NCBI): domain Eukaryota; kingdom Metazoa; phylum Chordata; class Mammalia; order Rodentia; family Cricetidae; genus Peromyscus; species Peromyscus maniculatus. Next base: position 37,163,560 of record NC_134853.1, on the reverse strand, counting down.
AAAATACCATGGGATGATATCTTGATCTAGAATAAAAGGCAAAACAGAGAGAACCAGCTGAGTACCAGCATTCTATTTTCTTGCTTTCAGAGGTGGACTACCTCTGTGCCTTGCCAACCATGATGCATGGTGTCCTCAAACTGTAAGCCAAGTAAATATTTTCTCCTTTAACTTGTTTGTTTGGTTGGTAAAGAGAAAAATAACTAATACAGCAAAATTAAATGGATATCATATACTGATAATAAATATTACATATTTAATATTGGGACTCATACTATAAGACATCACCAGTAATTTATATGGAATATGTGTATTACATTTATATACATTTATAGACACCTAAAATCATATATAGAATTTGGAAATATAAATTTCTATTTTGATTATTTTAATGTAAAATAATATTGTGGCCGGGCGATGGTGGCGCACGCCTTTAATCCCAGCACTCGGGAGGCAGAGCCAGGCGGATCTCTGTGAGTTCGAGGCCAGCCTGGGCTACCAAGTGAGTTCCAGGAAAGGCGCAAAGCTACACAGAGAAACCCTGTCTCGAAAAAAAAAAAACAAAAAAAACAAAAACAAAAAAAATAATATTGCATATTCCATAGGATTTAATATCCTTCAAAACATTATTTTTAATAGATATGTGATAGATTATGCCATGATGATAATGAATTGTTAATTTATTTTTTTATTTTTAATGTTTATAAATAGTCATTATTACTAAATAGCACTTTGGTGAGTGATTGTTAACCTGCAATTAATGTGTCTCTTTGATGGTATTAATGTGTGGCTTCTTCAGTACATCAGATCCAGTGATGCTTGCTGGTTTACAGAAGCAAATGAACCTTTCTGTGAATTTTCTAAAAAGTTAGTGGGTACCCTTGTTAATTCTGGTGTTTGTGGAAAACCATGCCATGTAACTTAGTCACTGTTTTCAGTAATCTTTTCTCTGTGGTATAAATATACTGTAGGTACCTGTCTTGCAGTGGATCCAATTCCAAAGAGCAACCTTTGGTGGCATCTGGGTGGGGAGACATCACAGTATTAAGAAAACAATCCACTGGACCTCAACAAATGAGACATCATGTTTTGAAAGCTGTATGCTAAGCTGTATGCTAATTGATTAATAAGATGTCAGATTTACCAAAAGACGAAATCATTGCTATTTTATAGGTAAAATAGAATTCTACAGTTCCCGGAACCAACAGTGTCAGTTAAACCATTTTTTTTAACCACTTGTGTTTTGTAATTAGCCTATAAAGTATGTCTTGGCATATTGAAGTGATATCAGTTTTAGCTCAACTTTCATTGTGGGGACTGAAGTTTTGAGCAATGACTTTTAAATGAAGAGAATTCTGTAGGAACACAATTTGATGCACATACCTTTATCCAGTACAGGTGTGGGGGTTGTCCAAGCACTGTTTGTGACCACTTGTCTCAGGGCCAACTGTGTAGCATAAGCCTCAGAAGGGTGGTAAGGGGGAGATATTGATGATGTCTGTGGTGAGGGAGATAGTCCTGCTCTATTAGGCCCCATCATAGGCTTCCAATACTCCCCAGGCTTATTCCAGCTCTGGATTTGTCTGTTTTCTTCCCCTGACACTATGCTTGTCTCCTCTACCACCTGGATCTCCTGTTTTCTTGGATCTCTTGTGTATATCCTGATGTCACACACATGACTTGGCTGGGTACCTCACCTCACTGACATGCTCTTGCATGAGTTATCATCTGTTGGTCCCGTTGTTTGGCAATGGTTCCAGCCAATTTTTATTCCAACTCACCAAATTTCTGCGTAAGCTTGAATGATACCCCAGCCTTTCCCTATCTGTGTTTATTTGTCATCAAAATGAGGCTAGCAATAGATGCTATTGCATCTATGGATGCATGTGATGAGATGGCGCACATCTGGTACACTCACTGAACATTTGCTCCGTGGATGGATGACATTACTGTAGTTAGATGGAGCCCTACAAAGAGATTGTTCCTTAAGGTCTGCGTGTGCTACAGCTCTGGAGGGAAAGGTATCTTGACTCATTGGGAAGTCAGGCTATACCTGAGCTACAAAGGGACAGCGCTGGAGGCTGGAGCTGCAATAGGACATCTCTGGAGGGAAAGGTATCCTGACTTATCAGAAAGTCAGGCTATACCTGGAGCTGGGTGCAGGGGGGGATGGTCTCCCTGAAGGGTGTAGCAATCCTGTTCCTCTCCTCGAGAGAGCCCTTACAGTTGAGCTTTGCTCAGTCCCCCCTTAAGGGGGTTTCGCAGCGGAGCTCTGCTTCTCTTCGGCCCAAGATATTGCATCCTCTGCTTCACTCTGCAAAATGGGAAACCCCTGCAGAAATGTAGCGATCTCCTCTGGCTCTGGTGAAAAGTTGTTACTTTTTTTCTGCTCAGCCCTCCTAAGGCCACAACTCAGCAAATGTTCTTCTGTTCTTCACCAGGGAAAGAATATCTTCACCCAAAATTCTTTTAAGGAAGAGATTTATTTGGGAAGGAGGAGTCCAGGAGAGTGGCTGCCTCTGCCTGGGTGGGAAAGGACAGCCAACAACTGAACAGGCAGAAGGTTTATATAGGACTTCTTAGGGGTGGAGTTTCTCTGGGGAGAAGATTGTTCTCCAGGGAGAAGTTTCTCCAGGGAGAAGATTGCTCAGAGGTTGATTAGTTTTCTTGTTCAGGGATTGATTGCTTTCATTGGTCAGGGGTAGAGTTGGCTTTGGTCTCAGGGCCAAACTGTGTTTCTTTCATTGGCTCTTTTTTAGCTTTTTGGCTCTAATTTCAGGGACAGAGTGTATTGGCTCAGGTTCTAGGGCCAAAGTGTGTTTCTTGGGCTCTGGCTTCAAGGTCAGGTTGTGTTTTCTTAGGTTCTGGGTTCAGGGCTAAAGTGTTTCTTTCACTGGCTCGGGGTTTCAGGGCCAGGGTGGGTTTCTTTGGCTGACGCTTTCCCCCTACAAGCTCCCTGTTATCTCTCCAGGGTTTAGCACAGGCTTGGTGCTTTGCAGACACCCAGTGCATGCTGCTCATTTGATTCTTATTTTGGTGGCTTTCTGTTAACACAGCCTTCCTTGGCAATGACTGACATGCAGGTACATGAGTCGGCAGACAAATACTCTGCACATAGTTGGTGTGATTACAGTTGTTTACAGTGGACTTGGGGCAGGGGTGGGGGATGGGGAGGAACACGTTCTGACTTGCAGATTACTAGAACCAAGTTTGAGCTGCCACTGTGCTGGCAATTGGCTTCCAAAGTCTCTGAACATTTACTGTGGGCTTTCCTAAGCATCTTGACATTCCTCAATTTTATTCTCTAAAAGCAGATGGGAGGGAACTTAGGCAGTGTACCACTGGATTCAGTGGGGTTAAGCTGGTGTTCAGAGTTCCTCTGGACTTTCACAAGGCTCTGAATCAACTTCAAATTCACATCTAACATGGATTCTCAAAATCAACATGAAGTCTGCTTTTCAATGGATACGGTGATGAAAATGTCAAAATCCATCTGTTTTATAGGTTATTTCATGAAAAGGAGAATGTTGGTCTGTCTTCTGTGTAAAATGCATATAATTACCATTAGTAATGGGTCCCTTGAAAGATAATGGTCTTTATAAGCTGTCACTCAGTATTCAATAAGTAAGTGCAGGCAGTAGCTGAGACCACTAGAGTCACCAAAGGGCTGTGGCATACAGTTACACAGCCCATGCATGATACAGCTCTAGAGGTACCATTTGCATGAGTTAGAAGTGAATGGGTCCCAGTGGAGTTGTGCAATGTGGCTATCATTTCAATGCTGACTTGTATATGTTCCCTACCATATATAATTTGGTGGAGGAGTTGACAACCAAGGAGCTAGAAAATCAGGAATGTCAGAAACTGCTAACAGCACATTCTCACATCTATTGACCAGAGTTCAGCAGTGGTTGAATCTAAGTAAAGATTTATTCAGTAGTTGCCATGTATAAATACTGCACTAAGTGAAAGTGTAACAGAATGGTCCAGCATACCAGTGCAAACTCTCCGCTGTGGATTTCTCAGCCTAGGAATGTGTTATAAAGTGGTGCTTTGCCCTTTCAGTGCCTCACATAAGACTCTTCAGAGGTGTCTTTGTGTGTTTTGGGGGAACCATAGAGCAGGCTGCCTGCAAAGAACTTTTGGGAGCCCATTTGTGTCCACATGTCCTCTGTTTGAAGAGGAGAATGAACTCACCACTTTTCTGTACCCTGCTGGTTTGGTTAAATCCCAAACCTAAGCAGAGTTATTTATCTACCTCAGTGCTGTGTGCCTAACAAGTTACTTTGGAATATGAATAATTAGTCCAGTGTCACTGCTATTGTCCAGATCATGTTTGCTTTTCCTCTGAGGGAACTGCCTGTAGACTCTCTGTACATTCTTGTGATCCCAGTTGCTGTGTTTTTCCCCCAAGAGTGGATTTGGGCTAATTCTTTGATAAGTGTGTATGCTTACAAAGTCACTGTGAGAATGTGGCAAAAGTTATAGGCTGGCTTAGTCAATGCACATCAACTGCCTGGATGCTGTGCTTCCTCTAAAAAGGAGGCTGGAAATGCTCCATATCGTCTCTCCTTTGATTTTTTTCATAGTTTACAGTGACTGGACTTGTCTTTGTCACTAACTTATGGGTAGTAATTCTTAGGAAGGATTCTACCCTCCCAAATGAAGCCATGAGTTGGGACTGTGTCTGGTCCCTTTACCTTCTTCAGTGTCTGTGTCCAAGATGCAGGGAGTATTTTCTAGCTTATAACCATGGAGATAAAAGCCACATCCTAGAGGTGGTTATGTAGAACAGTGGGAGGACTTGAGATCCTGACAACATCCTAGATCTGCTAACTTAGCCCTGGCTGCACATGTATGCCTTTAAGTTGCTGTATATCTGCTTCAGGCTCTCAGGACTCCTTGGTTAGTATGTTCCAAACAGAGTTCTGAAGATAATTCAGCAAGACTTCTGGACGGCATTCCAGTCAGGGAAGCAGCAGGCCAGCTGCAGATCTTCATCTCTCCCTCCTTTCCTCCAAGTCTAATCCCCCAGTCTCATACCCAGCCTGTAGCAGACCACCTGCTTCAGCCTCTCCTCTCTCCCAACTTAGATCTTCAGTGGAGTACACAGATATTCCTCTCTAACCTTCACTTCCCAAATTCTAGCTTTATTCTCCCTGCAATTCCAGCAGGCATTCCCTGGAACCAGCAGGCTACTCTGCCAGCAAAGCAGGTAGGCTGCTGGAAGATCTTCACTCTCCTTCTTCTCCTCTAAAACCAATCCTACACTCTCATCCCCCACTCTGTAGCAGACTACAGCTGTGGCCTCTCCTTATTCTCCGCCCTGATTCCCAGAGAACTAAGTAGGTCCTGGTGGCATACTCTGCTTTCCTCCCTCCTGTGGACTCCTCAGGCCTCCCTGCTCCCAGCCTATCACCATTCCTAAGTGTCAACTCCCAATACCTACAAAAACATCTTACTTAGAACTCCCACAGGATACACCTAACAGGATCCCAGATCAATTCCCTATGTGGTAATACAGCCACCACACTGTCCTAAGAACAAGAGAAGACAACAGAATCCAAGGAACAAAACACTCACCCAACAAAGACAAGACCACATATGTTAGTCAAAGTTCTATTGCTTTGAAGAGATACCACGAGCACAGCAACTCTTAAAAAGAAAAGCATTAAACTGGGGCTTACTTGCAGGTTCAGAGGTTTAGTTTATTGTCATTAGAAATGGAAGCGTGTCGGCACAGCGGCAGATGTGGTGCTGGAGAGGTAGCTTAAAGTTCTACAGTTAGACCCACAGACAGCAAGAAGAGAGAGACACTGGGCCTTGCTTGTGCACTTGAAACCCCAAAGCCCACTCCCAGTGACGCATTTACCCCAACAACGATATACCTATCTCAGCAAGGACACACCTCCTAACAGTGCCACTCTCTAATAACTGAGTGTTCAAATCTATGTGCCTGGGGGGCCATTCCTATTCAAACCACCACATCAGCTATCTGCACCTAGAATCACAATCAACCCAAACCCAGATGTATAGATGCCAGAGTAAAAACATGATCAATAACAGCCAGAATAATATGTCTGCACTAAAGTCCAGCAACCCTACTACAGCAGGCCCTTAGTATTCCCACATAGTTAAAGAACGAGACAAAGACCTTAACATGGCCTTTATAAACATGGTAGGGCCCCTTAAAGAGGAAATGAATGAATCCCTTGAGAAAATCTGTGGAAACACAAATGAAGAATATAATAAAATGAGTAAAACAGTTCAGGACTTGAAAGTGGAAGCAAAATTAATAAAGAAAACCCAAACTGAGGAAAATCTGGAAAAGAACAACTTAGGAACTCAAAAAGGAATCTTCGAGGCAAGCCTCACCAACAGATTACAAGAGATGGAAGAGAGAATCCCAGGTACTGAAGATACAATAGACGGAATGGATACCTGGGTCAAAGAAAATGTTAATGAAAAAAGAGTCCTGGTACAAAACATCTGAGAAATCTGGGCCATGATGAAAAGAGCAAATCTAAGAACAACAAGCAAGGAGGAAGGATAAGCCGCCCAGTTCAAGGGCCCAGAAAATATTTTCAATAAAATTATAGAAGAAAATTTCCCTAAGATTCAAAAAAAGATGCCTATTAATGTACAAGAAGCATATAGAACATACAGAACACCAAAAAGACTGGACCAGGAAAAGAAATTCCCCTCAGCACATATTAATCAAACACTGAGCATACAGAATATTAAAAAGAAAGAATATTACAAGCGGCAAGGGGAAAAGACCAAGTAACATATAAATGCAAACCTATTAGGACAACACCCTAATAGGTTTCTCAGTGGATACTCTAAAAGCCAGAAGGGCCTGGACAGATGTGCTACAGACTCTAAAATCAGAGATGCCAGCCCAGACAACTATAAACAGCAAAACTTTCAACCACAATAGATGGAGGAAATAAGAGATTCTATGACAAAACCAAATTTAAGCAGTATCTTTCTATAAATCCAGCTCTATAGGTGGTGCTAGACCAAAAACGTAAACGTGAGAATGTGAGGAGGTCAACTGCCATCAGAAAACACGAGGAATAAATAATTCCAGATAAGGAAACCAAGAAGAGAAACACACACACACACACACACACACACACACACACACACACACACCCCACAACAAAATAACAGAAATTAACAAATACTGTTCATTGGTAACTCTCAACATTACTCACCTCAATTTCTTTTTTTTTTTATTTAAAAGCTACAGACTAACAGAATGGATAAATAAAAAAAAATAGGATTCATCTTTTCTGCTGTACCCAAGAAACATCCCTCAATATCAAGGATAGACATCATCTCTTGGTAAAAGAATGAAAAAAGAGATTGTAAGTAAGCAAATGGACCTAAGAAGGAACCTGGTATAGCTATTCTAATATCTAACAAAATAGACTTCAAATCAAAACTAATCAAAGGAATTAGGGAAGGACATTACATACTTAAGAAAGGAAAAAACCTACCAAGAGGACATTGAAATTACTAATATCTATGCACAAACACAAGGGCACTCAATATCATAAAAGAAACACTACCACAGCTTCAATCCTTAAATCATATATTGACCCGCACACACTGATAGTGGGAGACTTTATTACCCCACTCTCACCAACAGATAGGTCATCCAAGCAGAAACTAAACAGAGACCTTCTGGAGCTAACACCACAGGACCCTTCAAGCAGCCTAGGCTGTTACCAACACACTCCCCAAACTGATGGCAAGGCCCTATTGCTGAATACAACATCTATACAACTCACTGAACATGGAGAATTCAAGCTAGTGTCTACAGAGAGTCTTCACCCCTACATGCTAGCATTTGTGGTCCAGGAAGGTATCTGTATGCTACCAAAAGAGAAACATAAACACCAACCCGGCCACACATACCCTCAGATCAACAATGGTAGCCTGCCTGCAAGATATGCTAGCACAATGGTGGCTTGAAACTTGTGGAAGCAATCAGCCACTATTGATTTGACTTAAGGCCCATTCCACAAATGGAACCCATACCCTATGCTTAGATGTCAAAGAACCTGAGACCAGATAGCCTGGGGACCTATACCTAAACCAAATTCTTCCATTCTATTACAGTAATGTAGCAATGAAGTGACTCCTAATGACATTCTGCTATACTCATAGATTAGTACCTTGTTCCACCACCATCAGTGAAGTTTTCTCCTGCAGCAAATGGGAACAAATATAGAGACCCACTGCCAGACAATATGCAGACAGTGAGAGACCTTGGAACATTCAGCCTTGAATGGGATGCATTTATTAAATCCATCTCCTCGGGGCTCAGGGAACATTGTGGAAGAGGAGGTAGAAGGAGTGTAAGAGCCAGAATGGGATGGAGGACACCAAAGCAATGTGGCTCTCTAAACAAGATTGAGGCCCCTAAGAACTCAGAGTGAGGCAGCCTGCCCAGGGCCTGCACCAGAGGGGGTCCTAGAACTGAAAGAAGTCAACATCTGTCCCCATCACCTAACCCAGAAGCTATCTCCAGTTGAATGCCACTGCAGATGAAAAATTAGTTTCCTCCAAGAGAATCTCACTGGGGAAACAAATCATTTTTATGGTCATCAGGATTGTGACAGGCACCTTTACCTACTGAGCCATCTCCACCAGCCCTGTGTACATTCGTGAGAGATTTTTTTGGTGCTAGTTTTCACTACAAATAAACAAAAGAAATAGATTTAATCAAAGCCAGCTATGATTGCTTCTTAAGAGACTATGGCCTTATACAATTTCTTAGATCCTAAACACTAAATTCCAGGGGCAATTTCTGGGGCTGCATGGCATTCAGCTCCCCTGGGAGAAGTGGCAGAAATTGAAAGCAGCAGTCCAGGCTGAGGGAATGAAGGGAAGGACATTTCCTCCTTGCTTTGATGCATTTTAAGAGACTTTGCATCCTTAGTGCTATCAGTTCTTGTGATTTAAAGGTCAGAAAAGAGTATTTTGTCTAGAATAAGAGTAGAGCGTTAGAAAACTCTTTGATACTTTCAAATAACACAAGATACAAAGAGGCAGAACATTGGGTTTGAGGGGGTTGGAGTCTGATTTGATCACGTAAGCTGACCGCAGTGTTCTTAGCGTTTAGACGGTCTCCTAACAAAGACGTTAAAAGCTGGAGATGGCTTTCATGAAAGAAATCACCTCTGCCTTCTCCCCCTTCCTCTGCCTGTGATTTATTTACTTTAGGAACCCACCAAATCGCCTTTCTGAGGTTTTGCCAACACCCACTAAAGCGTTTATTCTCATTGAACTACAGGAGGCTTCTAGGTCCAGAATATCAAACAACAAAGAACTTGCTGCCAAGTGAATGTAAGACAATTTTGGTTCACAGACAGCCAGGACTTAATATTTCATCTTTCCTGAGTGTAGTAACTAGTCTCCATTTCACCTTCCTGCAAATGTATTTTCCATTAAGTTTAGACTGTGGGCTCTGGGCTCAGGCATGGAAATAAGGTGACATTTTGCATGGGCTTTCAGGGTCTATTTTGATCACTTTTCCCATTTTCAATGTAAAAACCAGTTGCTGATTAGAAATGACTCATTACATCTGTTGCTTGAATGAAAAATCTCCTTTGATTTCATGTAGATGTAAACATCTTCCAAGTTTACTAAAGTTTAAAGTAAATTGCAGGTGAGTCAGTTCAATAAAGTCAGTGTTTACATACAAATCAGTATATTTATAGTCATATATATATATATATACATATATATATATATATATATATATATATATATATATAGTCTTATTTTTAGCTAATTAAGCAAATGCAAACCTGTGCCCAGGTAATGTCAGAGTAATTAATAAGCTAACTTTGTACTTTTGAACATCTAAGGCATCCATTTATAGTATGTTGTATACAGTTCTGGTCTGAATTATCATTTTGGGAATATGCATTCTTTTTTGTTTGTTTGTTTTTTTCAAGACAGGGTTTCTCTGTGTAGTTTTGGTGCCTGTCCTGGATCTCACTCTATAGACCAGGCTGGCCTTGAACTCACAGAGATCTGCCTGGCTCTGCCTCCCGAGTGCTGGGATTAAAGGCGTGTGCCACCGCCGCCCAGAGGGAATAGGCATTCTTTATGAGTCAAGATACACACATTTTTAAAAGTAAAAAGTTGTCTCACTGGAAGTTGAGACATGGGACATTAATGGTACATCAACAAACTGAAAACAATGTCTTCTAAGGATAAATTAAGTATCCTGTTTTGCTTTTAGATTTATTTTATTTTATTTTATTTGTACAAGTTTTTTAAGTGATTAAATTTATGCACTCTATGTGTATGCTTGGTACCTGAGGAGGTCAGAAGAGGGCATTGGATCTCCTGGAACGGAAGTGCTAGATGGTTGGAAACCACCATGGAGTAATGTGAACTGATGCCCGATTTTCTGTAATAGCAACAAATGCTCTTAATGGATGAGCCATTGCTCCAGCCCCATATTGTAAGTTTTGAGAATTTGGGGGAACTTATTTCTAAACCCACAGTGGTCACAAGCTCTCTGTGTTGCTAGGATCTGAGACACATTAAAGTTTCATTTACCTCTAGAAGTTCTAACCATGCATTCTCCAGAAGCCCACAGTGTGCTTTGGAGTCAGTTGGGAGCGGATGGGGCTGCTGTCTAGGGGCTGGGCTGGCTGGAGCCTCTGAATCTGAGGGCTGAGGCAGCATTTCCTTTCAGGTCAACACGGGCCTGCCTTTGTCTAACCTAAGCCACACAGAGTTTTCAGAGGCAGGAGACAAGACAAGGTTCATTGCTGATTCTGCCTCGGTAATGACAATGAAGCAAATTGTTGATTTCCTGTAGACACTGATAAATTTCATTTTCAATTCTGTCATTGTCTCTGGTGTGGTGATGTGTGCTCTGCCTGAAATTCCAACTGCAGGAAGGAGCTGAAACAGGAAGGTCTCTTGAGCTGAGGTGGGGAGTAGCCTGCGGAGTACAATAATATTTTCTCTTACCCTGAAAACAAAACAGGCCAATATAAACAAACAAGTAAGTGTTGCCCCTTCTCTTCTGACAGGCATCCCATTCTTTGTCCTCAGCTTGGAGCCCCACCTCTCCCAGTTTTCCTACGTTCCTTGTTCAGTGGAAGCTTTTGTGAAATGGCTTGAATTTTTATAATCTTACTCTCTGGTTGATTTCTCTATGCACAAAGCATATTCTAAAGGAACTGCCCTTCAAATGCAGCAACGTCTTATAGGATATTTTAGACAATTTCTCTAAGATGTGCAAAATAGATTTCCTGTAATATCAACAACCCATTCTTTCTTGTGTCGTCTTGTTTTTAAGGTATAAGACATACAAATAGACCAACAGGCAAATAATGGACACTGTTCCCACCCAGAAAGCCAGTCTGGAGTACAACATGGGAGACTTCAGGCTTTGGCAACTAACAAGTAACATTAAAAAAAGACCTTGTAACTGAAAAATGAAGCACAAAATACCATAATACTTGAAATAGTAAATTTATGCCCAAATCTCAAGTTATTTAGATATTTTCCAAAATCGGCCCAAGAGCAATTGAAATAGGTACATTGTTAATTTATGTTGGGTTAAAAATATATATTTTTTTATTTTTAATGATAATTTTAGCTTTTAACTTTAGAAGTTCTACAAATACCTGAAGGGATTTCAGCATTGCTCACCAGCTCTCCCACACACCCGTCAAGCTTCATAGACTGCCATTGTGATCAGCTCGAGTGTTCATGTGCCTTTCCATGTGCTGTCAGATTTAGAATTGCTACTGTTTCACCACGTTGCTGTGAATAATTTCTCCCTGCCTGGAGGATGCGATTATAAAAGTCACACCTCTCAGTCTGTTTTCTGTTGTTGTAGATGAATAAATACCCAGGCCTGGGAAACAAAAAGAAAGCCTTGTGAAGCTCACACTCTGGAAGTGGGGAAGCCACATGTAAAGTCTTTTCAATGGTGGAGACTCTGTAACTTCCGGAGGGGCTCAAGACATCACAGAGCAGGAGGTGACAGCCACACTGGGTTTTGCCACACGCCCACTCTTGAGATAACTCATTAATTTACTAATCCACTAATCTGTGAGTGGGTTGATCCATTCATGACAGCAGAGGCATCCAGACTTCATCAGGTCTTCAAAGGGTTCCTCCTAGTCTCTCTCACCTTTTAGTATCTCGTTGTGGGAGTTCAATCTTCACGGAGTTTTGATGCAGCACCCAGGCTGCAGCACCTGGCATCCTTTCTAAGGCTGTGAGGCTGAGGTATAAGACACCGGATGTCACTAGATTGAGGGAAGAGCACAGGAGCGGGATCTGACACAAGGAAGCTCCTACAAAGTGGAATAAACTAGTTCCAGTCACGTGCTTACGGTCCTTTCCTGAGCCTCCCCTGTCATTGTGGGTCTAATCACTGACCACTTTATGGGAGGCCTTTACCAAAAGTTTCTTGTCTTCTGGAAAAACATTTTCTGTCAAATAACTTCACCTATAATGAGAGGAGATGGCCTCAGGCAGGAGTATGGACCACCAGGAACTGCAGCTAAGTTAAAAACAAAAAGGCATTATCAGCTGGGTGTGGTGGCACATTCTTTTACTCTCTGCATTCTGGAGGTAGAGGCAGACAGAGTTCTAGGCTAGCCTGGTCTACAGAGTGAGTTCCTGGACAGCCAGAAATACACAGAGAAACCCTGTCTCCAAAAAACACGAAAACCAACAAACAAACAAACAAAAAAGGCGTTATCATTTTGGTAAAACATGAAAATGTACATTTCTAATAATTATACTTTGGTGAAATTTAATTATATGTTAGGCATGTAGGTGCTTAATACTGTGACCTAAATAGCTCCCATCTGAGATACAACCCCCTCCCCAGCCCTGAGCATATGTCCATATCTGTTTGTATGTGTGTGTGTGTGTGTGTGTGTGTGTGTATGTGTGTGTGTATGTGTGTGTGTGTGTGTGTGTGTGTGTGTGTGTGTGTGTGTGTGTGTGTGTGTGTGTGTGTACAGGCCAGAAGACAGCAATTGATGTCATTCCTTAGGCATCATCCCCCTTGGTTTGGGAGATATGGTCTCTCACTGGCCTAGAGCTTGCCAAGTAGCATAGGCTGGGTGCCTAAGGAACCCTGAGGATCTGCTTGTCTCCACCGCCACGTAGAGCATGTGTGACCAAGCCCAACTTTGTTACATGGGTTCTGAAGATTGAAATCAGGTCTTCATGCTTACATGACACTTTCCCAACTGAGCCACCTCCAAAGCCTGTTAGCTTCTGTTTTTACTGGAGAAGATAGTGATATGCTAGAAAACAGCAGAACAAATTCTAGTGAAACAGCAGAACAAATTCTAGTGATTGGTAAGAAACAGACATGGAGGGTGATTCTTAGTTCATCTTATCTTGTTAAAACTGCATATCACTGAATACTCTGTGAGTAACAAAGACTTATTTAGCCCATGGTTCTGGAGGCCTGGAAGCCCAAGAACATAGTGTGAGCCTCGTGTTGCAGTAATACATGTCCGAGGACGTCATACAGAGAGCCAGAGGTGCCTCAGCCACTTCCACCAGCTCTGGTAAAGCCACGAATGCCATCACGGGATCTGGTTGGTTATTTCTGTGGGCCACATTTTCAGATACATTAGTGTGAGTTGTTTCAACCTCAAAGTAGGACATGAAAGAGGATTCTGGAAGAGAGGACTGGATTCAGATTTAATGCAGTTGAAGTGATTTGGGAAGGCTTGTCTGAACAGGTATATTTGATTGCGAAGGATAAGGACCCAGCTGGGAAAAGAACCAGAGCACACTCACTCTTGACATAGGGAATGGTAGAGGGAACACTGGCTCCAGAGCTGCTGGAGCCCCTTTCCCTCTGAGAATGGCCTGGTTTGGTTCATCAACAAGGAACTTTCTGCTTTTAAGCTGTCTTACTTTTCTTTGCGAAGCTTGTTGCTGTGAGAACTAATTGACCCCAAGCCCTCGTTAACTTGATGTTAGAGATGGGTAAGTAGCATGCCCTAGGCTGCTAAACAGAGCTCTGATTTTTCTACTGTTACTTGTTTTTTTCTCTTAGAGCAGCTTTTCAGTCAAAAACAAAGCATGCATTAATATGCAACTGATAATAAACATCCATGCATCCCTCTGCAGGCTTTTGCTTGTTTCCCCATGTCCACTCAAGCTCATGAAGACGGACTCACCTTAAAAGTAGCTGTGAAATACAGAATAACATGCTGTAGGCACTCACGAATGTTTGGAGGCCTGTAATCTTCCTCCAAAAGTCTGTCAGTTGAATGGATTTGATTACAGAGAAGCCATTTTGATCTACTATTGCTTTGTAGCTCTGAATAATTTCCAAAATAAGATGGCATTTTAATCTTCTGGTAAAGATTCAGCCGGGTTGCCTTCGATTTCAAAGCATGACAAACATTGTTACTCAGAAAGGCCTTTTGCTTTGCAGAAGTAACAGAATTCTTGCTCTGTCTCTTAAGCTGTCGTTACTGGAATGTGAAGTTACTTTGCCAATATTATGGTTAAAATACTGAAATCTTAGAAAACATCACTTAATATGTAAAAGAGAAATTTGTGCTCAGACTTAGAATGAATCTGTGGAAACTTATTTTAGAATCCTATTATTTATATAAAATAAGTGTGCTTATGATTCTAGAAACACGGTGCAAGTTACTTTTGATCACACCATCTCTTTTTGTCCATATGGATTAAAAAGAAAAGAGGCAGAAGGGCAGAGATGCCTGGTTGAAAACTAAGAGTGCTGGGCCAAGCAGTCGGTCTTCAAAATGCTTCTTTATCAGAAACTCTTGTCCTGGAGCCGGAATGAACCATACCCACCTGATCAAAAGGAAACCGCAGAAGGAGCTGTTGCCCAGGATGAGATTTCTGTGTGGGATCTCAGCTCCTTGAGCAGGTATTAGAACATTTAAGGAAGATGAGGCACAGGCAAGGCAGCTGACTGGAAGGGCTGACACTTTTTTGTTTTGCCGTTTGCTTACCTGAAAGATTTGCCTTTCCTTGGCTGTTCTGTGCGGGGAGCCATAGTCATTTCTGTGACTCTGTCAGAACCTGGGTTTGTGGAGGCAGGGAGGTGGAAGACAGCAAAGTCAGATGCTGCCAGTGGGCAGCTTGCTGGGTAGTGGAAGGTCCTGGCTGCTCATTATAGTACCTTCTGCTGACGTCCCCAGAGTCCCGAGGAGGTCCCTGCACAGCCACCTTTGCGCTCTGCTTGCCTGCCTTGCTCACCTCCTTCACTGACCTCTGAGCCTCACTCTGGTCAGATCCTGACTGCTCTCCAACTTCTACAGACGCATAGACCAACTCTGGAATGTCCAGATTTTAGTTACTTCCTGACTGTTTTCTATGGAAAAATCTAGACATCAAAGTTCATTTTTTTTTTTTTTTTTTTTGGTTTTTTTGAGACAGGGTTTCTCTGGGTACCTTTGCGCCTTTCCTGGAACTCGCTTTGTAGACCAGGCTGGCCTCGAACTCGCAAAGATCCACCTGCCTCTGCCTCCCTAGTGCTGGGATTAAAGGCATGCGTGTGCCACCACCGCCTGGCCGACATCAAAGTTCATTTAGGTGAATCTAAAATTTAGCTTAGTCCTCTCCGGCTTAAAATACACCTGGCTTTCTGTTGCCTTCATGGTGCATGCCTTGCATCTACCCAATTTTCACGGCTTAGTTTTAAATTCAACATTTTAGAAGTACCCTAATTTCTACAACTATTGATTCTGTGGCATAAATACTTTTGTGTTTACTTGTTGTTAAAGTGGACTTTCACTTCTGGCCCCAGGAACCCTCCCACTCCCACCTCAGCTTCCTGAGTGGTTGAGACTAATGGTACCAACTGTCTCTATGTCATGAGTATCTGAAACCTGGGAAATCATCAGATCCATCCCTTACTATGGTAGCTGTTCTCTGATGTTCCCAACACTCAGATACCCTTCAGGTACCTCCTTCATCCTGCTTTCTGAAGCCTTCCTCAGAGGCTCCTTCCACCCTAAGTGTGATGAAAATTATGTTCAGATCTGGCATGTCATACAAATCTTTACATTAAGCCTCACTCAGCTTGCTCCTGAGTTCAAGCAAATGAAAACACCATTGCAGTTCTGTTTTGCCATAAATAATGAAGTGGTGTTATTTTCAGGAAAGGGATGGAATGGACCATTATCTGTGTTAAGTCAAAAAAAAAAAAAAAAAAAAGACATGACGGGGCTGGAGAGATAACAAAGTTGGAACAGTGCCTGCTGTGCAAATCTGAGGACCAGATTTCATCTCCAGTATCCACACAGAAAGCTAACCATGGAGGTGCAGACGCAGGCAGTTCCCTGGGGTTTGCTGTCCAGCTGGCCTAGTCTACCCACAAGCCCTGGTCAACGAGAAGCCCTCTATCAAAAAACAAGGCAGAGAGCTTCTGAGGAATGACATGCAAATGCACATGCCCACAGTGCACACACATTCATGGGAAAAACCCATCTGTGCATGTGCATGTTTGTGTGCATGCACACACACGGAGGCAGGCACACAACATGTAAGTTAAGGGGTCAATTCTGGAAGATGAAAAATATTAGCTGTCATGGGAGGAGAAACAGAAGAGGGGAATGAGGAGGGGAATATGAGCAAAGTACATGATACACCTGCATGAAAATGTCATAATGAGACCCATTGTTTTGCACAACTAGTATATGCTAATAATAACCGACACAAAAAACATCAACACACTACCCTGTTGTGCAAAGAAAACACTGACGGGAGAGACACTGCACCTCCACTCTGGAGCGGGAGCGCTCTACTGGTATTCTGGAAGTGTAGATGTGGTACAATGGAGACACATGGCCACCCACATCTTATGCTTCAGTTTCACTCTACCACCTGTTCCCGCTGTCGGCTGGGCTCCCTGGGTTTTCCTTTCACCCCTTCCACATGGTGAGTTCCTGCTGGGCCTTCTGGGTTCCTGGCAGGTGCCTCCTCCCTTGACAACTCATCTCCTCGCTCAGGGCAGTGATCAGGTGGGAAACATTCCTGTCAGCTCCCTGACTTGGAGGAGCTCTCCCTTCTCAGTATCTGCATTCTGCAAAACTCCCCATTTCTGCTCAGAGAATGAGTGAGTACTTCGTTTGGCTCCCAGTCTTTGCTAGGAAGAAGCTTCTTGCCTGGAGGTAACCATTCCCCCTCATGGCACTCATCATCAGCATGCCTAGGTAGTAGGTAATCAACTGGCCGGAGGAAGCGAAGGTGAAAAGGCATTCTTTGCTCCTCCTTTCCCTTTGTGGAACGCAGCACTTGGAAGGTTGGCTATGGTGCCTGGGAGGCCACAGGAGCTGCCTGAGGACTGTGGAGGGAAGGAGAAGGTGTGTACAGTCCAGGCTGCAGCTTCCCTTGGCTTAGCAGAGGCATCTGCCTGCACAGTGTTACTGTGTTTTTCTATGGAATTCATGGTGAATAGCCTTCCACACAGTTACACTTCAGTGTGATGGGTAATGACTGCACAGCTTACTTTTCATGTGTCTCCTATGACTTACTTAGCTTACTTCCTCATATTCCAAGGTTTCCTCAACCTCCTTAAACAGGGTTTACAAAGTGCTGTAGAGATGAGTAGACCTCCCCCTTCTATACTGCATGGTTTCCACCTGCCAGAGCTGCAGCTGCTTCGGGGTGTGATTATAAAAGGAGATGGGGTGTGATTCTAAGTAACCAAAAATGCTATTCCTAAGCCTTTTTAACCTTTCCACATTTTTTCCAAGTTTTCAACTGCTTTAAATAGATGATAGAAGATTGATGTTATTTCTGCATTAACAATTTTATAAATTGGCAGATCTTTTTGAAACGTAATAATTACGGTAGTCAGGAGAAAAGGTGAGGCAGCTCAAGTTTGAGAAAGGGAGATGTGGAGGAGCCCACCTGTGCTCTTGGATCCATTGGGGACCCCGGGCCTCAGTCCTTGCAGACGTTTTTTGATAGAGGTGGCTGTGTGCTTGTGTACAATTGTGGGTGCAGATGCTCAGAGAGACCACAGGTCAATGTTGGGTGTCTTTCATTCTCTTATTTTTTTTTTTTGAGGCAGTGTCTCTCACTGAGCCTGGAGCTCACTGATGGTCTAGAGTAGCTGCCAGCAAGCCTAGGGATCCTATCTCACCCCAAGATTGCAGGGAGAAGCCATCATGCCAAGTTTTTGAATTTTTAAACTCTTCTTTACTTATTTATTCGGGTGCATGTGTGTGGCTTTCCCCGTGTCATAGTGTACATGTGGAGGTCAGAGGACATCTTTTGGGAGCTGATTCCCTTTCCATCATGTGGGTCGTCAGGCATTGCAGCGAACGCCTCTGCCTGCTGCACTAACCTGCTGGCTCCACTATCATCTTTTTAAGTGACTGCTAGGGATCTGAGCTGGGGTCTTCATGTTAGTGGGCAAACACTAACGACTCAGCCATTTAGCTTTCCTTTCCTGGGTCAGTTATTATTAGTTTTTTAATTAGATTTATTTATTTTACTTCCTGACCACAGTTTCCCCTCCACACTCTCTTCCTATTCCCTCCCACCTCCCAAATCCACTCTTCCTCTGTTTCTGTTCAGAAAGGGCCAGGCCTCCTGTGGATATCAACAAAGCATGGCATAGCAAGCTGCAGTAGGATTAGTATCTCACCTGTATTAAGGCTGGGCAAGGCAACCCAGTATGAGGAATGGGTTTCCAAAAGCCAGCCAAAGCACCAGAGATAGCCCCTGATCCCACTGTTAGGAGTCTCACAAGTAGACCAAGCTACACAGCTGTCATGTCACATATATGTAGAGGGCCTAGGTAGCCGTGCAGGCTCCCTGGTTGTAGGCTCAGACTCAATGAGTTTCAGTGAGCCTGGGTTAGTTGATTCTGTGGATTTTCTTGTGATGTCCGTGACTCCTCTGGTTCCTACTATCCTTCCTCATTCTCTTCATTGGGATTCCCAGAGCTTGGCCTAATGTTTGTCTGTGAGTTGCTGCATCTGTTTCCATCACTTACTAGATGAATGCGCTCTGATGACAATTGGGGTAGTCACCAATTTATGAGTATAACAGAATATTGTTAGGCATCGTTACATTGACATTTCTTTCCTCCATTTGTGTTTGGTTCTAGTCTAGATCTCTGGGCTGTCCATCCTTTGGGTCCTGCTCACTCTGGTGATATGCATCTCAGGTTGGACCAGTCATTGGTTGTTCACTTACACAATCCCTTGTCAGTTATTGTAACAGTCACATTGCCATTATTATTATTGTTGTTATTGCCCATTCTTCCCAACATGTCTGGAGATCTTAATGACTCCTGGCAGGGATCCCTACTAGAAACTGTGATTTGCTGTTACAAACAGATTTTAATGCACACCATTGTGATGTGAACTGGACTCTATGAACAAGCCAATACAATCCTAGTAGTCAAGACAGAAAGCTACAATGTAGCCCAGGGAACAACTGCCATACCTACAGGCTATGCTAGTGTCTAGGGTAGGGCGGAGATGTGTGGGCGGACTTTTCTCTGGGAGAACACAAAGTTGGCGACCATCACAGAGTACCAATGTAATTGTTTCAGATGGCAGAGGCAGGTGATCTTTGCTTGAAGAAGGAAAGAAAGAAGGGACAATCACAGGAAGCTATTATTACTTTTATCTTCAGAGTTATGCTGTATTTCCAAAGCCAGGTACTTTTCATCTCACTAAATTGAGTAAAATTGAGGAAGCTATGATCTATTGTTGAGTTAGTAATTCAAGTAATCTATGTCAAAAGAGAAGTAAGCCTGAATAAAAGAGCTCCAGGTAGAAAAGAAAAATTACAGCTTAAAAATTCAAGGAACGAACATTGAACTCTTTATATATAATTAAAAATTATACCTCTTAGAACACAATTACAAAAACAAATTACATCTAAAAGTTTTGTGTCTAATTATATAATTTAATGCAACAGATTTAAAGAAAAAAATGCTATTCATTTTTATTCGTATGCCAAACATTAATCCTTACTGGTATTTTTTAAGGTCCATTTTTTATTGTTGCAGAGAAATAATTAAAGCTATTATAATTAACATTCCTATGACTCAAGAACTCTGAGTAATGTGAGCACCTGCTGATATATGAGACATAAAATAATATAGTGTCACTGAAAAATCCTGCCAATTTAAAGTGATTTGATAATTAACCATGAATTTTCTTAAAGGGAAATTTCCAGAATCACCGTGGGCAAAGCTATAACTTAGAAATTGCTAAACTTTCATTTGTAACTTTATTTCAAGGTTGTTCATGATTAAAAGAGGCTAATTCAGTATGGTGATAGTTGGTGTGCAAATTAAAATGCATGTGTACATTTAAAGCAACAATACCTAGTTCTAAATGCAATAAAATTAGAGGATGAAATGTAGCTTAGTTCAGGCTGTCAGCTGTGCAGATCTGAAAGTGCTAATGCAATCAGGCTGTTTTCTCTGAGCTCCTTTTCAAGGCAAGCATCATTCCTACAGGATCCAGGAGTCTCCTTTGAGAACAGGTCGCCAGCCATTGGTCCTGCACAAAATTTTCAACCAAGCTAAGTCTACTGTCTTGTTTTATTCAATTGACTGCTAAAAATTTCAACTTAATTCTTCCCAGAAACAAGATGCTGGAGTTCAGGAGTTCAGTCTTTATAGTTGGCACCTTTTGTTAGAGAATTTGGGGAAAGCCCACATGGGCTGTGACAGGTTTACTAATTTTTTGTGTTAGCTGTTAATCCTTCACATCCATGTTTTTTTCTTGTTGTAGTTGTTGTTTTGTTTTGTTTTTTACCTCCCATGGATTGAAAATGTTTGAGAAAGAGAAGCTGTGTCTGTACTGAACATGCACAGATTTTTTCCTTGTCAATATATTCTTCAAACTATACAATAACAATTACTTACATTCTTCTTACATTGTATAAGGTATCAAAGTAATCTAAAGGAGACTTAAAGTGCACCAGTGGACATATATAGGCTACATGCAGCATTTTCATTTTTATGGGAAACTTAAATATCTTTTCATTTTTAGTACATGCGAGGTCTTCTGATCAGTTCTCCATGGATGGTTCTCACGACTAGATTGGCTTATTAAGAAGTTATGTCTCCTTGTCTGGGAATGATCTGCTATTGAATAGGTTTGAGTTCTGATTTCAACTGTGTTATTCATTAGTTGGAGGACTTCGAGTATCAATTGCCATTTATATTTGTGCATATGTGTACATTCATGTCATTTTTATGTGGCCAAAGGTCAGCCATGGGTGTCAGTCCTCAGGAGTCCTTCCTCTTGTTTTTGAGGCAGTTTCTCATGAGGCCTAGAACTTGCTGCACAGGCTAGGCTGACTGGCATATGAGCCCCAGGGATCTGTTCAGCCATTCCCTTATCATTGGTGTTGCAAGCATGTACCAACATGCCTGCTTTTTCCTGTGTTTCATGATGCAACTCAGGTCCACATACTTGCATAGCAGGCATCTTATAGACTAGCCTACTCTATCCAGCCTCCAGCTGTCATTATTTAAACCTAATTTTCTCATCCATAAAACTATAATGATTCTTGCTTGAATAATGCCTAAATTTGGGTGGCATCTCACTGCTTTAAAAAATAATGTAGGTTGGTGTATGATTTACAGTGTTTGCAAAATAGGTAAAGTATTTATGAGGTGACTCTGAGGCACAAAGCCATAAATACAGAATAAGCTGCTGAGGAAGAAAATGAGCTCCCCATCACGGGAAGTGATGGATGCCAGAGGAGTCTGCATAAGGCACCCAGTGCTATGAAGAATGCTTGGGCATCAGACTCGTGGGTGAACAACTGATTGGCAAGATGCCTAAAAATGCGAGGGTCTCCAGTAGTGAACTGGAGAGTTGTACAAACTAGGGTCAAGAAAAATAAAGATTAAAGGTCTTTACTCAGTATAAGTTTTAATAAAGAGATTTACTTTTTGCCTGTAATCCTGAAAAGACTATCTTAATTACTGTGCTTGGCAAATGTAGTTAGTTGTGTCTTTTCTATTTATTACTTAGAGTTTAGGTTGGGAGAGGGATGGGATAGTATGGTCTAATGGGTGTAGAAGATAGATAACTAAGACTAAGGATGTTTGAAAGAGCCATATGGAAACCTGTGTTAAGCACAAACACACACACACACACACATACACACACACACACACACGCACACATGCACGCACACACGCACGTGCACACACACACACACACACATGCACACACATTTAGTTGGAATTACTTTACACATGCGAAAATGCTTTTAGAAGGCACAAGTTGCCAAATAAAAAGCCCAGTACCAGATGTAAGATACCTCCCTTGCATTGTTGGTTAGGGGCATCCTGGAGCCTGCCAAAACAATTCAGGCTATTGCTATTGCTCTTGGCTTTCAATCAGAACCTGATGCTGAAGACTGTTGCTGAAGACCCTGCCTATATTGGTCTCCAGGCAAGGAGAAATCAAGCTCATAGTGATTTGAAAGCTCCCCTGCTCCCACTAGCTCGCCTTCATAATACCAGAAAATGCTATGTAAGTTGCTGGTGGAGAAAAATCATCAATAGTCTTACCCAGCTGTTAAAATTGTGAGCTACAAAAATGATCTTCTTGCAAGACAGGCCCATAGGTGTAATAGGGGCATGAGCGTTATGGGGCTAACCAACTGCTTTCTGATTTATTTAGGACATGCTCTACAGAAAGAAGCTCATGCCTGATATTGTAAATCTCCCCATGGTTGGAAAGCTCCTGAACCCTAGGTGTACCAACATTATTTTGCTAAATGAACAGAATATCAAACTTTACCTCTAAATATGTGTCTCTATGTCCATAGATCACTGCAGCTCTCAGTCATCATCAGAAAAACTTCTTTGTATAGGGAATAACAGTTAATACAGAAACTCACAACTCATCAAAGTGCAGAGAATAAGTTTCTGTGGAGTGCTCAGCCATAAATGGGGCATCAGTACCTTGTTCCATCCTCCCAAGACTTGGGGAACTCCACAGGACAGACGGTGGGAAGATTATAAAAGCCAAGGTTCAGGGAGGACAAGGGTGAAATGCAGACTTCTAAGTATTGGTAGGACTGCTGCTTTCATCAAGCCAATCAGCATGGAGAAAGAAGGGCTAATGAGCCTCTGCCCGTAGCTGAGAAGCTATTGGTGGTTGCTCTGAGAGGGGAAGTCTGTTTTCTTTAAGTGTGTGGCCCCTGATAAGCTGACTATGCTCCAGTGCATGACACCATGCCCATAGATATATGGCAAGAGAATTAGAGTGTCTGTCTGTCTGTCTGTCTCTATCAAGAGGATATGAATTTGAGAGGTGCCTGGAGGACATGAAAGGTGGATCCAAAAGTAATTAAAAGGAGGGATTAAAGTGAATATCATCAAATACATTGTATGCATGTATAAGAATTAATAAAAGTATTTTATTAAAAAAGGATAAACAGTTATCTAAAGGCCTACACTGCTTTCTCACATGCTGTTGTTCCTATTGTCTTGGTATCTTTTAGTCAGTTAATGACTGGGCAATACAGCCTCAAAAGCTAAGACAGATCATCACAAGACATTTTTTTAAAGATATGACATTAGTCAAATTGATGTCTTTTGATTGTTCCACAAAGGATAAATTAAAATTATATTAAAGAAGAGAAGATCATGAATCAGGGAGAGAGGTGGTGGAACATGGGGGGATCTGGAAGGGGAGGGAAGGAGCAGGAATGATACATTTGTTCATGTGTGAAATTCTCTAAAAGCATACATCATCTCCCTGCTATGAGTCAAATAAAGATATAATTTCTTCATAATCCACAGAACTAGATGAAATTTTGGAAAACTTTGTTTTTTCAAGTTAGAGACATGTTACAGGGTATATGTTTTCACAGTCCCAAGTGGAACCTGACATCTTTACTTGCCAGGACAGTGATGCTGGAAAATGACAGAGTGAACATGCATTGGCTACTTAAAAAGTACAAATCAATGTCACCATTGGCTTGCTTAAAAAATGTCCAGTTACTTTCTGGAAGGGTCTTGTGTTGGCTCACACTTAGAGTTTGTTAAGCCAAAGTGTCTCGGGAATAGAGGCAAACCACACAGGAATTGTTACCATATAACCTAACTGACACGGAGCAGGCAGTGTGTGGTTATGTTCCAATGACCACAGCAAACAGACTAATCAATACATTGCCTGCTTTCTGGGTCTTAGTTTATTCATATTTTTACCTTTCAGTAAAGAACATCTATATTATGGGTTGAAGAAGAAATGATTTTGTATGTCAGGGCAACAGGAGGGATGGAGGGAAGAGAGCCCATTGATGCAGCAATCCTGCCAAGGCCACAAGATTCACAGGTGATGTGTAGGAGAGGAGAGTGGACCAACTCTTCAGTGTCAGAATGGCATCAGCTCCCAAGGACTGAGGGACAGATTGGAGATAAAAAAAGATGGAGCACAGATTCAGAATCAAGACAGTGTATGGTGATGGCTAATCTTGGTTGTCAAATCAACTGGATCTGGAACCATCTAAGGGGAAGTAACTGGGGACTCCTGTGAGGGATTTTCTCGGTCCTATTATTTGAAGTGGGAAATTCTACACTCCATGTGAATGGTATCTTTGGTGGTAGCCCCCACAGAAGATGGAATAAGGAACCTTTGCTTTTGCCTGCTAGCTTTCCCTCTTGCTGACACATTCATCTAATTTGTTTCTGCTTCTGCTGCATTACTTTGCTAAAATTAGTACCTAGCTTTGAGATTCCAACATTGACAGAAGACTAGTGGCTCTCCAGGAGTCTTCCAGGCCTTTAGCCCCAGATTTGGAGTGCTGAGAAATCCAGTCTTATGGACTGAATTACCAGGCTCTCAGGTTCTCTGGCGACAATAATTGTTGGACTACCTAGACCACATTATATAAGCCAATCTAATAAATC
The DNA here is from genome assembly GCF_049852395.1 of Peromyscus maniculatus bairdii. NCBI lineage: Eukaryota > Metazoa > Chordata > Mammalia > Rodentia > Cricetidae > Peromyscus > Peromyscus maniculatus. Next base: position 37,138,641 of record NC_134853.1, on the reverse strand, counting down.
CCTTTTTAATGCATGTTCATTCTGTTTCAAATATGGATACCTAAGAAAAAGTGGCTGAAAAGCATAGAGAAACACATTTTAGACTCCACTCAGTCCTTTCTGTGTATTAAGGCTGAGAAAATATTTGTCTGGTAAATGAATGAGGAATGAGGTCTTGAGAGGTTTGCCTGTTTAGAACTAATGGTCAGGAGTCAAGGGTGGTTGGGACTGAGAGAGTGATGAATTGATAAGAAGATCTAATTTTTGTGTGCAATACATTATCATAAAATATTCACTGGATAAAAAACGAGCTACCTCAATATACACACAGAGGCACTTCCCAGGTGTTTCGTGCAGCACATTTCTCCTTCCCACTGTATAAATAAATGTTTTGTAATATGGAGTCTTGTGCATCATTAGAAAACTCTTCGCTAGAATCATGATAATGGAGAATTTGTTCTTGCTGCTCTAATTCCCTCTGCTCTGGGAAGGAGTATAGGGAGGAGGGAACTGGAAAAAGGAAGGAAAGACAAGAATTGCATCTAAACAATAATAAGGAAAATATGAGCTCTTGGCTGATGAGAAGCCCTTGGGTGAGCACACATGCTTGTTTTGGGGATACAAAGTAGCAGAGTTGCAACAACCAGTAGTGACTGGGAGGTAGAGGGCTGGAATGGGCTGAAAGAGTCAGGTAGATGCACACCACTTAACCTGCATCCTTTTGCAAGCAACTCTTGCCTTAACTAGAATAACAGGAGAAGCTTATTGCCTGGAGCAGATGGTTACTTCATGATTTAAATCATGGCAGGGACTGCCCAGATATCTTTGGAATGTGCATCTTCCCTTGTAGTCCCCCCTTTCTTTATCCCACTTTTTGCTCTTCATGGCCTCCCCTCCACGTGTGCTCTCTGATCCCCAGAGAGCAGTTGTCATCTTACTTCCTTTCCTGTGCTGACTTCTCACAATACCCAGTATACAATGCAGTTTTATTTGTTTATGTATTAAGATGGTCACACTTTGTATCTCAAGCTGTCCCCTAACTCACTATGCAGCCCACATTGGCCTAAAACTTGTGGAAATCCTTCTGTCTCATCATTCTCTGGGCCACCCTGTTCACCTTTATTAAGGATTAGTTGAGTTAATAAATCAATATGGCATGGAAATATTCCTGGATATGCCTATATTTATGTGTGTCCCATTTAGGTCAATGTCATGACCAAAGCAACTTGTGGAGGAAAAGACTACCTTGCTGTTTCATCACAGCAATAGTAACCCTAACTAGGACAGACTATATAGTCTGATACAACAAATTACTGCAGGTAGAAAAAGAGCAGATTTGTAAAGTGTGTGTGTGTGTGTGTGTGTGTGTGTGTGTGTGTGTGTGTGTGCGAGAGAGAGAGAGAGAGAGAGAGAGAGAGAGAGAGAGAGAGAGAGAGAGAGAGAGAGAGAGAGAGAGAACAGGAATTCTGGGATCACAGAACTCCCTGCTACTGCACTTGACTTTTACAAAGACTCTGTAGACTGAACTCGGGTCTTCATGTTTGCTCAACAAACTCTTTTTTTTTTTTAATTTAAGAGATTCTTTTATGCATTTTACATATCAACCACAGATCTCCCACTCATCTCTCCTCCCGTTCCCCTCCAGCCTTCCCCCCGACCCAATCCCCCCATCCCCTCCTCCAAAAGGATAAGGGCTCCCATGAAGAGTCAGCAAAGCCTGGTATATTTAGTTGAGGCAAGTCCAAGCCCCTCCCACTTTCATCTAAGCTGAGCAAGGTGTCTTGCCATAGGTAATGGGCTCCAAAAAGCCAGCTCATGTACCAGGGATAGGTCCTAATCCCACTGCCAGGGACCCCTCAAACAGACCAAGCTACACAACTGTGTTCTGTATGCAGTCTGGTCCCATGCGTGTTCCACAGCTGTTGGTTGAAAGTTCCTGAGTTCCTATGAGCTTGGTTCAATTGTCTCTGTAGATGTGCTCATCATGATCTTGAACCCCCTGAACGTAGAATCCCTCTTCCCTTTCTTCAGCTAGACTCCCAGAGCTTGGCCTGATGCTTGGCTGTGAATCTCTGCATCTGCTTCCATCAGTTACTGGATGAAGGCTCTATGATGACAGAATATTCACCAATCTGATTACTGGGGTAAGCCAGTTCAGGCACGTTCTCCACTATTGCTAATAATCTAATCTGGGGTCATCCTTGTGGATTCCTGGGAATTTCCCTAGCACCAGGTTTCTCTCTAACCTCATTATGGCTCCCTCTATCAAGACTTTTCTTTCATTGCTCTCCCACTCTGTTCCTCCCCCAGCTTGACTATCTTGGTCCCTCATGTTCTCATGCCCTCTATTGCCCCCCCTTTACTCATGGAGTTCTCAACTATTTCCCCTTCCCAAGGTGATCCATGTGTCCCTCTCAGGGTCCTACTTTCAACAAGCTCTTTACACACTGAATCATCTTCTTTTCTCAAACAAGAGAAATTTATTTCACCTTATTTTGGAGGGTGGGAGTCTGAGATTTCTGGCAGAAGACCTCTTAACAGTTTGCAGGTGACTGTCTTCTTCCTGTATCTGGGAGAGAAACAGGGAAGTAAGCATTTTGCTCATGATTTAATCATCTGCTAAAGGCTTCATCTTTAAAACCATTATGCTGAGGCTTGGGTTACTATTTCAGCACAATCATGGAAAGCCCATGCAATTACCTCATTGTCTGGAGACCCTAGGACCCAATCTCCCCAGTTGCATCTGTTTACTTGGTGGGTCATTCTGTGTGTGAACCATAGTTAGGCTGAATTACCTCTATATTTGGGCTGCTATTATACTTGACTTTACTAATCATTTAGTTCACGGACTTTCTGGTGTTAACTCCAGCCTCCCCCACCCTCCCACAACAACACACACACACACATACACACAAGGGAAGAGCTTCGACACAACAAGTGTCATTCAAATGTGCAGCCTTTCATCCTTCTCATCTGCACAAGGTCCAAAATACTTTCATGGACTTTGGAACTTCTGGTTCGTATGCACTGTCCCCACCAGAATGCCCCCACCATTTCTTTCTTGATTTGATGATCTAAGTTCAATAGCCATGTTTCCCTTTTCTTTTAACAATGACTATGATAACTGTTCTTGGTAGAAGCATTCAAGTGTCAAAGGATACACTTGGCATTTCTCTTATTTGCAAGCTGCATTTCTCATGTGCAACGTTAGTCATTTTGATTCCAGGAGAGGAAGCAGAACATACCTTAGGGATGGATGAGTGCAGTGTAGGGAAAGTGGGTGAATGCGGAAGAGGTTAAGCATCTCCTCTGCCCCTCATATTGTGGGTGAAAGGGAAGTGAGGCAGCTCTGTGAGTCTACTCTGCTCTAGGACCAGATGTGGGAAATAAGCTGGTGTCAGGAGGGGTGAGAATGTGCTGCTCTACAGACCCCAGCAGCTGCATCCTGCAGCCACATGAGAGTCATTCTGGCACTCAGTCTTGCCTCTTTTCCAGGTGTCAGTCATAGTTCTGAGGCCTGCTATGGCCGTGCTTGTGACCTCATCTCTTGGCACCCTTCCCTCATTTGTGGATTTTTGGGCTCAGACACTTCTTGAAAAATTGAGCCAATATCTGTGGGTATCAATCAACCTTGTCTTTTCTTAGCTATACCTAGCTCAGTAAGGGGTTAACTTAGAACAAAAGAACCACCAATAGTGTATGATTGCTAAGATATTAACAGACATGTGTCTTCCTTTCTGCAATATGGATACAAGATATGGAAATGCCCATGTCCATTGTTTCTGACCTCTAGCACAGTGGTGGTCAGCACAAAGCTATGCCAGGAGCTGGGGAGAATGTTAAGGCTGACAGAAGTGAGTCTGGGTCTATGGCATCCAGGTGCAAGGCTCAGAAGCAGAGGTGGTCAGGGCCTGGGCAGAGAGGCCTCTACTGCCTAGAGAGGTCAGCAGGGGCCCAGATAGTAAGTAATGTTATGGCCATTGGCCCATAAACCTGAGAACAGTGTCTCCTAAGCTCCCAAGTCCCTGCCAGCCAGGTGCTATCATGGGAAGAGGAGAGGGAGGTATATGATGTGGAATGACTCTTCTGGCGAGGGTCAATACAGCAGTAGGAACCTTTAGACACTGTTGAAGTACAGAATGGCAAGGTTTGAAATCCTCTGACCTGCTTCTGGCCAGTGAGAAAGACAGAGGGGAGGCCGCAGTAGGAATGATCTCTTACAACCAAGGCAGGTATTGTTTGCCCCTCTCTTGCCCCATGAGGATGAGTAGAATCTCAGTGTGTGAGAGGAAGCCACTGCCCTGCACTGTCACCCAGCAGGCCTTTCTCAGTCACATCCCTGTGGCAGCTGGTCCCAGCCTCACTGTAGTTAGGGAAAGGGAGAGAGCTGTGCTTCCCTGGAGAGACAGTGTCAGTGGGAGAGCGACTAAGAGTAACAGCAAAGCGCAGCATGGTGTGCCAGGGGCTGTGTTTCGATAAGGAATGACACATGATGTAAGGGAGAAAGGTAGCTGGTGTGTGCTCCTCTCCTTTGGACATACCAATCACAACAGAAAGCCACACATGGATTGTCTCAGGGCGGAAATGGCAAAAGGGGGACATGTCCTTTACCAACCTCCCCTGAAACTGATCTGGATTTCTGTGCGACAAATTTAATTCTAAAACCTTTTAGTACTTAGATGAATTTGTTTTGTAAAGACCAAACACATCCTAGAAGACAGCTGATGAACTGGAGCGAGTCTCCATTCCCTTCACAATTACTGTAGCATGAAAAGCATTTGCCTTCTCCAGAAGAGAAGCAGCAGTGTAAGAAGAACAAGAGATACTGAGCAGGAGCAGGGGGAAGCTGCAGTCAGTAATTCCCCTGCTTTGGAGTGATCCGCTTGGCTCATGATGAAAAGAGTAATTGTCCTCCTCTTTTCCCATCAGGCTTTGCAGATGCCATTTCCACAGGCTCTCAGCCTCAACTGAGCATCCCTTTCCACAGCCAGGCAGCTCATCAACAAATGCCAGTCACCGGCCAGATGCCCCTCTGCGCCAGGGCATTTGCAGCCTCGGAGCAAGGGGAGACTGGACCAGCCTCAGACCATAGCTGGGATTGAATGGAACTGGGGCTTCTCCTCACTTCACCACACTACGTGCTGCACTCCAGGGGTCTTGAGATGATGGTTGATTGACCCACACTGTGGTATAAGAGGTCCTGATCCAGCCCCTGCAGCCAGTTCATCAGCAGGCAGGAGAAAAACACTACAAGGCTCTTGTTTTAAGCTAACAACAGGCTTTTTGTCTCAGGTTAAAAGGACAAGGAAGAACCTCCAGGCATCTTGGAGGTTCACTATCTTTATTACTAGTCATGGCCTCTCTCCCTATCTATATGTCTGTCCACCAGGGAATCTGTCTAACTCACAGTTCTGCAAGATGACCTGCATGTTAGGCAGAGGGCAGAGAAGAAGACTGAGGTAGACATTTGGGGTGAAGAGTCCCAGTGTTTCCTGCTGAGATCAGCACAGAGGCCTAGGCCTTCTATTGTTAATGGACATTAGGAACATAGATGGCATCATGACCCTCAGTCACCTCTACAGAGAAAATGCCAGGAAGCTGAATCAAGGAGGGACATTATGACTCAGGAGCTGATGTGTGACGAGGTTAAGGGATGACTTATGAATCAGCTGTTCCTACAGCCCTTTTGAAGTTCTGTTGAATTTGATTCTCACATCCGGTCTGTGGTGCTGCCCAGACAGTCAGAATTACAATGCTCTCCTACTTTTAATGAGACAATGGATTGTTGTAAAGTGAACTAATTGCCCAGTATGCCACCTTCTAGGTAGCACAGCTAGGCTTCCATTCAAGCCTACCCATTCCACATTTATGACTCTCTTGCTGTGTAAGGCTGCGTTTTATGACATTAACACAGCTGCATGACTCAGGAAAGACCTGATGGAATTTGCCAGCCTGGGTCCTGGAAAAGGTGGGGCTCAATGTGGATGGAATTGGTCAAATTAAGGTGAGGTGTTTTACTATCTCTCCAGGCAGGAGCTACTTCTGGGACATTGTAAACACATTAGCCAGGCAGGAAGTTGATTGGAATATAACATTTCTAAGGAAAGGGAGAGAGTTTTCTCTAGAAGTTCAGAGGAATTTCAGGCCAGTTGGTTTTCTTTTTGTGGCACTTTCTCTGCAGCTGGCACTTTCTCTCCTCTCCTCACTTTCTGATGTTTATGTGTTACTTGTCAGGGCATTGTAATAAAGGTCTCAGATGTAAGGGGAATGTAAAAAAGTGGCAAGAGAAATAACATCTACTTTTATAGGGAACCATCCCCATTGTCATAAGACTTCCATGGACCCTGGGCATGGGGACACCCTGATCATGCAGAAGATTCACATTTAGTTTTCTTGATCTACCCTCTCTTTCAAATAGAACAAATGTGAGACAAGATGGGGAATAAAGGAAGTAAGTATTCACCAGGTTCCTTGAAGCAGGGTCAGTCCTGGGTGTAACAGGTCTTTCTTTGGACTGCCAGCTCCCAAATAACGACATGGAGACTTCTTACTAATTATGAAAACTTGGCCTTAGCTTAGCTCTTTGTAGTTGGAAATTTCTGCAGTCTCACCAGTGCTCGCAGTCACTCAGACCTACGTAAACACACAGAGACTTATGTTACTTATAAACTGTATGGCCGTGGCAAGCTTCTTGCTAACGGTTCTTATATCTTAAATTAACCCATTTCTATTAATCTATAAGTTTCCACGTGGCTTGTGGCTTACTTATACTTTACATCTTACTTCTCATGGCGGTGGCTGGCAGCATCTCCTGACTCAGCCTTCCCCTTCCCAGAATTCTCCTCTCTGCTTATCCGACCTATACTATATACTTCCTGCCTGGCTACTGGCCAATCAGTGTTTTATTTGTCAATCAGTCAGAGCAACACATTCACTGCATACAGAAAGACATCCCCAGCAGCTCTTATAACTTAAATTAACCAATTTATATTCATCTATGTTCTGCCACGTGGCTTGTTACCTCTTCTCCATACGGTATGTCTGACTTCCGCTTCATCTCACTGGCAAATCTCTGCTTCTCTGATTCCTTCCCAGAGTTCCTATCTCTGCCTGGAAGTCCCGCCTATCCTCTCCTACCTAGCTATTGATTATTCAGCTCTTTATTAAACCAATCATAAGATGTCTTAGACTGGTGCGGTAAATTTTCACAGTGTACAAAAAAGATTATCCCACAACACCTGGGTAATCATCCTTTGAAAAGGCTCAGCTGAGCAGACCCAGGCCAGGTATGAGGTGGCAGAGGTTGTGCTAAGTCTTGCTATCTCTCCTTGTACAATTACTCCTGCCCCTTTAAACTTTCCATACATGATAAGAGCCTGGGCTAAACTTTGAGGAAACATCAAGGAGGGAAGGACTGGCTTATGGTGGGCCCATTCATTATGATATCTACTTTAAGTTGGTAGGACAGTATGTTTGTGACCTTGCATGTCCACTTACAGCTTGTGTGCATGTGTGGGTAGGACTCTCTGCACAGCCAGGTGGTGCTTTGGCTTTTACATCTTCTCCCAGGGTACCTTTGCTGATTTGGTCCATCACCTGGAGTTTGGAGTCAATAATGGGTTGTCTGGAAGGATCACTTCTTGTCGGACTCTGTCCTTCAGAACCCATTTGTGCATGTCCTGGATGGTTTCAGCAATGTGATCACTGCATTAGGATTGGGTTCCCATTGTTTCCTAGACTTCCTGTCAAAGACGGTTTCAGGCAGATCTTGCCAAATCATACGAAATGACTAAGTTCCTTCTTTCCCTTTCTTTGCAGAGTAGACTCATAACAGACATCATCTAGATGTCACAAGTGCCATCTCAGTATGGACAATGACCATATAATCCTTACAGTGAAATTTTTCAGTCTCAGTGCCCCTGGCATGTAAAGGTGGATGGGTGTTTGCTGTGTGGGTGTTTTGTCTATTTCACAGTGTGTCGCAGGATCTTGAGCTTGTATGTTCTGGATACAGGTTCTACCTCCCCTTCCATGGTGTTCCATATGTCCAGACATTGCCCAATGTCTCCTGGGACAAACTCTGCCCTGACTGAGAACCATTGCTCCATGCATAGACTGGCTCAGCCACCTTAAACAAGTGCTTAACCCATTAGATACTCAGTTTTCCCATATGTATAGTGGAGACAAATACATACCTACCCAGTAGAACTGCTAGAGGGTGACACATCACAGGCCAGGTGCAGCATCAGGCACTGTGCATACTAGAAGGGAATTTGCTTGCATTCACAGCTGCTGCATGTGTCTCATAGACCCCACTTTTGCTGTTTGATGCTGTGGGTTTATTTTTGTCAATGGAGAAAGACAAGGCAAAATCCAGACACTTCACAAAGTTCCCATACTTCCTCTGAGGACAGAAGAGTCTGTGAGGGGAGGCAGACTCCATACCTCTTCATCTCAGCAGCAAAATGCTTCAGACAGCATAACCTCTTGGGGTGTGTTCAGCCTCTAGATTGCCAGAATGAGAAAGAAAAGAAAGCCCATTGGGAACTTGGTTTGAGATCATGTCCCACGTTTGAGAATGTGCCAGTTCCATAGAGCCTTGCTTATCAGAAAATGAAACATCCATGGCGTCCCACATGGACCCCTATTTCCAGCACCTCAGTGACTCTTTCCAGTGGTTTATTCTCTCATGAGAAAGGCTGCCACTCTGTCATGCTTCAGAGACATGCTGATGAAGGAACCAAACATTTTGTTCCCTGTGCATAGCCTCCTCCAACAACCAGGGAGATTTAATCTTAAAACTGTCAGGGGAAAATATTTGTGCCAAGCATGCTTCTTGGGATATTTATTAGATTGCATTAACCTCAGGATGTTCAACAGAGTTTCAGTCGGGGATTAGGATGTACACTAACACAAAGGAAGGACCACATCTACCCCAAGAAAGCTGATGGCACAAGCGATCACAACAAGGCCCCGGAGTTTCCAGTGACTGCGAAGGTGGCGACGAAGGCACACCTTTAGAATGTGACTTTGAGAAGACTACTATGTCCCATGCCCTCTCTCTTCTTGTCTCTGGGACCTGCTTGTGGCAGTGGTCGTTTGGGTGGTGAACACAGCAGCTTGGCAGATACAGCTGCAGTGTTTTGCAGAAGCAATCTGGACTGGGCCATTTAAGATTGTCCTGGATGTGTGCCCCTAAGCTGCATGTCTGCTGAGTGCTCCAGGGCTGTCCATCTTCTAACATTAGGACAGATGTCCCAAGGTTATCAGCTGGTGGGTCACTGACCATTTATCAGCAGGGGAGCCACTACCCACAAACTAAGAAAGAAATAGCTCTGATGTTTCCTATGCTTATTAATCATTTTCCTTTTTCTTTTGTGAAAACTTTTATTAGTTTTTAAATTTTTGACAAATTTTTGCTTATATACACTACAGTAGTGTCATGCTTCCATTACGTTCTCTGACTCTCCAACTCAAGAACTTTTAATTTCCTGTAATGTTTTTAACTAATTTTCTTCATAAACAGCTCATTGGAAGTAAAAGTAAAAGGAACATTTTGGCAGTCATGTAACAAAACCAGAGATTATTTGTGTTATTTCAAATCCCTGTACATATTACTTAGTGGCACCAGTCTCTTAAAACTCTACCCTCCATGATGGGGCAGGATCTGCATGGAATACATCCCTACTCTGCTTGCCATCTGGACCACCACTGATTGTCCATTATTTCCTAGCCTTTCACTCATCTACATCCATCATGTTCTATTAAAATAATTTTCTCTTAAATGAAATCTCTATTTCTCCTCATTCTTGAATTCTCAGACTATAGTTACCATCAGGTTATATCTCACTATTCTTACTCCTAATATTTTCAAAGCATAAGCAAAATGATTGTGTAATGCACAACTTATTTCTGTAATCCTGATGGATGATGGAGATATATAGTAAAATGAAATTCTTGAGTAAAATAAAATCTCAGGCCCAACTTTTTCTACAAATGGCATTTATCTTTTTACTGGGTTTTTATTTATAGTTATGTATATACTCAAATATGCAATGTGATGTATTTTTTATTCTTAGAACACTGGAAGCCTGGAGTTTTATAAAGAAAATAGGTGCATTTAGCTTACAGTCTTAGAGGTTCAAGATAGCAGCAACATCTGGTTATGGATGTCTGACTACATCACAATATGACAGATAGCATAATGGTGGGAGCACACAGGGGAGAGAGAGAGAGAGAGAGAGAGAGAGAGAGAGAGAGAGAGAGAGAGAGAGAGAGAGAGAGAGATAGAGAGAGATCACATAGCAAGACAGGAAATCAGAAAGATTCAAGGACTATCCAACTTTGCTCTTTTAAGAACAATTCCCAACCCAGTCTGTAGCTTGAGTTTCCCCCAGTCCTGCCTGGTCCACAGTCAGGACAAATCTCTATCACTGGCCAGTCCCACAGCCGCTCAGACCCAACTAAGTAAACACAGAGACTTATATTGCTTACAAACTGTTTGGCCGCGGCAGGCTTCTTTCTAACTGTTCTTATATCTTAAATTAATCCATTTCTATAAATCTATACCTTGCCACATGGCTCATGGCTTACTGGCATCTTCACATGCGGGTTGTCATGGTGGAGGCTGGCAGTGACTCCTTCTGCCTTCCTGTTCTTTCTTTTCTCCTCTGTTAGTCCCACCTATACTTCCTGCCTAGCCACTGGCCAATCAGTGTTTTATTTATTGACCAATCAAAGCAACATATTTGACATACAGACCATCCCACAGCACCAGTCCCTATCTGGAGTTACTTGGAAAGGATGTTAACCCCTTCAGAGGGCAGTACCTCCCATGACCTGGCCACCAAGCTCCACCTTTTAAGGTTGTGCCACCTCAACACTGCCTCATTGCGGCCAAGCTTCTAGCACCTGGATCTTAGCAATCCACATTTACAATATCTCCGTGCCTTGCCGGACATATCTATTCACATCCAAGACCTCCCTAGCCTACTAAACACCCTTTTATATCTGTGCTTTCCAGGGAGCTGTTTCCTTCATCTGAAAAATCTCCCTCTTCTGTCTAGACACAGTTTAAAGTCTGATTGAGATTCAATTCTGCCAGGAAACCCATGTAAATGATGACAGTGCTTGAATGTTCTGTACCAGTTCTCCACAAACTTAACTTTAGTGTAATTGCCTTAGAAATGATGTTTATCTTGCTTAAAATGTTTTCCTTCCTAAAAATGCAAGCATGTACCTTATACTTGGATTATATAGACTATCCTGTAGCAGTGATTATTTGTTAGTTCTTTCATAAGATGTTGCCTTAGTTACCATCTATTGCTGTGATGAAATACCATGACCAAGGCAACTTATAAAAGGAAGCATTTAATTAGGGCTTGCTTACAGTTTCAGAAGCTTAGTCCATGAACATCACTGTCATGTTGGGGAACATGGTATCAGACAGGCACTTATGGTACTGGAGCAGTAGCCAAGAGCTCACATTTGATCAGAGAGAGACAGAGTCCTGAGTGACATGCCTCCTCCATCAAGGTCACACTTCCTAACCCTTCCCAAACAGTTCCTCTAACTGGGACCAAGGATTCAAATATATGAGCCTATTGGAACCATTTCACTCAAACCTCCACAGACAGCTTTTTTAAGATTCTAAAAGAATATGTTCAGATTGGGTCTCTGTGGAATATCAGGAGTGAGTGAGTGAGTGTGTGTGTGTGTGTGTGTGTGTGTGTAGTGTGACTGACAACCATCCTCTCTAGTTCTCAGAAAGTGGAGTTGGGCAACTATGAGCTTAGACATCCAGAATATCCACAGAATTGCTACTTTTAGTACATGAAATACAGTATACTTATGTTCCCCTTTCCACTGACAGTCTGAAATAGAAAAGAAACAATCTCTGCCTCATCAGGGCCTAGCACAAAACTGGTGTTGTGTATGCACTATGCATAGGAAAAGAATGGATGTCCACAGGAAGAAATGTCCCCTCCCCGCCATTCTGTCATGGTCAATGGCAGTAGACAGTAATTGTAAACAGAAACAGTAATAATAATTCTTTCTTGTCTAGAGACAAGGTGCTGCCATCCTTCTGTTGTCTTTGCTCACTGTCCCCAGGGAGTGGTAGTCATTGGTCCCTTTGAGAGAGCAGCCTGGAACTTGTTGGCTTCCATCCTTCTTGTCCTGTTTTTCTAGAATAGTTTATTCTTGGATCATTCCCTCTCCCCAACAGAAAGGTCTGCTGCCCTCCAGCTCTGTCCCTGAGCCAGTCAGAAGGCACAACTATTGATGCATTAGATGCTCCTTTGTGCCTGCAGATACATACTGTGTTCAGTCACCACAAACTGGATGTGTTTATCCCTATCTGCATGCCTCCTGAGTCTTCTTCAGCTGCTTTTGAACTCTGAGAAGATAAGGAGCCATGACTAACTATCACTCTAGATAGGGAAATAATACATTGAAATAATGTGGAAGGTGCACTTGCCTTTCCCTAGATCTGTTGGTGCCTCTCAAAGTCAGTCCTCTACTCTCACATCACCTCAGGGAGACTTGGGGCTACCCTCTGAGTTTCTGAAAGAAGAAGGCAGTATACCTTCTGAGCATTCTGCTTTGCTTTGGGCTGCCTCCACTACCTCTTTGGATTGGAATGTGTTGTGTCGATAATTCCAGGGAGTGTGAGTGAGGCAGGGTATGGGGTAAAGTCGGGCAAGCAAGTCTCCAAAGATACTTAACTTGTCCTGGATTTCTCTTCACCCAGGCAGAACAGCCATGGATTAGAGAAACAATTGTGCCCAAGACTAGCTTGGTGAATCAGTGACTTCACTGGGGTTACCTGTGGGATTCTGGGTAGACAGCCCATCTGGTGACTTAGGCAGCTGTACCAGGAGCATGGGTGAAGTGTGGTTATGAAAGCTGCATCACTGAGGCTCCTTGCACAGTTCTATGCAGCCCACTCCACAGAGGTCTCTTCCCTGGCAATTGTTACTTCTCATATAATCGAGGGGAGGGGCCTTTTTAATTTTGTCAATTTTGTGAGTTTCCTGGATCCCTTGTGTCTCCCTCCAGAAGAGGCTGTTTTAACCTTGAGGAAGCAGCTACACAGCATCATAGCTTTTTTCTTTCTTTCTTTCTTTCTTTCTTTCTTTCTTTCTTTCTTTCTTTCTTTCTTTCTTTCTTTCTTTCTTTCTTTCTTTCTTTCTTTCTTTCTTACCATGCTCTGGCCACCGTCCTTTTGCCCTCCTCACCCTGGGGTGGGAACTAGATGATCCCGTGTCCTAGAGCTCTGAGCTACTCAGATGAGCGAATGTCAGCCTGTTAGGTGTCCGCTCCTTTCACCTAAGTCCTGGCTGACCCTGCAGCTTCTGTGTCACCCTCCAGTGTGGCATGTCCACCTCTCACAAAGTCTGAGTGTAGCAGCACAATCTTTCCAATGTAGTCTCTCTTGACCTGTTGCTATTCAGATAATAATAAAACCTGTATTTTAAATTAGGAATTACTGAGTGAGAAAAAGCTGAAAAAGAACAGTAAAACAGCTACCAAGGAAATTCACGCTAAGTTCTGTCAGCATTTGGTTTAATCTTCATACAATTTTTTACTATTTTTTAAGTGACGATAATGTCTAGGATGGGGAAATCCAATAACCTTCCCAAGGTGACCCTTCTAAGGAACAGAAGAGCAGGTGGTGACACACAATAGTGGAAAGCAAAGAGGATAGAGGAAATGGCCATGGGCTGGCTCCAGAGTGAAGAATTCTATTGTAAGAAGAATTTGAAATCTGTGATGTCATCCCTCAGTCACTGCACATAATCCAGCTGGTCCCAGTAACAGAAAGATCTCTCTGCCTCTGGGGTTTTAATAAATTCTAATAAAATCCAAGGGATTGGCTGGACTCCCTTCAGAAGTCTTCTGCTTATCAACCGAAGACAGAGCCAAGTTTTCAGAAATCCCCGCTGATCTCAGACTCCTGTTCTCACAGCTCAGATACCACGGAGATAACTGAAGTTATTGAATCATATCAAGTCCAACCAAACTGAACAGTTTCTCATTGCCTTCTTTCTGTTTCTCAAAGGCTCCAGGGAGGGAACTGTGAAAACCTGAAAATTCATTTTACAATTGCATGTCAATTGCAATGCCTCCCTACCCAAAGGAAGCCAAGAACTCAAATTCAGAAAAAAAAAAAAAAAAAAAAAAAAAGCCCCAGCTTTGTTTACACCGTGTCAAAACAAAGAGTTGAAAATCCAGGTTCAGTTGAAAATTCAGGTTCGCCTCCCAGCCAGCTTCAGTTTTCTGGAAGCAAGATTCAAAGTTCTTTGACTTTCCCTTTCTGCCAGACTCTTTGTAAGTTAAAGCAAACAGTCTCCACTCAATACACTTGTGTAGTATAGTCAGTCAAGGTTTTCCAAGCCCATATGGACAAACCACTATGGAAGAAATGCCAGAAGGAGAAGCATTAGTTAGTACACCCAAACTCAGAGTGCATGGTCAAAACCACCTGGTAGACTTTGGAACTCACTGTAAATAGCAGCCACTGGATAAAACCTTGTAGAGCTAGCTGAGCCTGCACACACCCCCGCCCCAGTTCATAATTTCTCCTTGAGGAAGTCCTACTACAGTTTTGTTTACCTTGGAGGTTCAAATCTTACCTCCCAAAGATTAAAAAAGGTCAAAGTGTGAACATGATTCTTATAATATCCCCTGCTTTGATGAACACCACTCAGGGATGGAGTTAGTTCTTCAGGGTCATCCTGGGAATTTAGATGTTCTTCTCTACAGCAACATGGATATGGCTGCTGACAATATGTCATGAAGGAGGACCATAGCCTGCGGATTTAGGCCCTGCATGTATCATGTTTGGACTTGGCAATTATTCAGTAGAGTAACAGACCTTTGGTTGATTGAAGTGGTCACATACTAGCACTTCTGCATAGCTGGAGTCTATTCTATAATATTCCCTCCATTTTTGTGGGATCCAGAAGAAATGCTCTAGTTTTAGCACCGAAAGACTGTGCCTGGGAAAGCCAGAGTCGTTGTACTGTCACACTCTCTGCTCCATTCTGGTGCTGTTAGTTTAAGTCATGACAGTCACTCAGTGACAAGCACGGTGTGTGATCTCATGACCTTGAACAGTGCTCAAGGCTTGGAGAAGTCAGACTGTGTGGGGGGTGAGGCCCAGCGCCTGTGGCTTGTTAGACGTTGTTTGCTTTGGGGTTAGAGTGACGAAGCTTGCTTGGGTTTCTGCTACCAGAAACAGAAGAACGTCAAAAAATCCTGTGCAGGTGTTCAATGGCATTCTTTTTAGGATGCAGGGATGGAGAGCCTTGAACTTGAATCCCAGTAAGGACTTGAGGATGCAGAAGGGGCCTGGTAGCTGCGGGGTACTGAGTGTCTGAGGAATGGCTCTCAGATTGGTTACTTTATGGAAAGATGGACAGACCCTGGCATGAGGAGGGAGACCTGGTGAGGGAGGGGAAGATTGCTGCTTTGGCCTGTCGAATCTCCTCCAAGGACATCCGCTGAATTTGGAGTCACCAATGCTCCCCCTCTGGCATCTCTTTTGTAGTGGCTTGTCCATATGGGCTTGGAAACAGTTGGCTGGTAAAGACCACAGCCCTGAACCTTATTACTTGGTTGGGAAATTTAGATGGCTCTTTGCTCAGGATTCTGTTGCTTTGAATTGTTGCTTCTCATTCCTTGGGGGTTTATTGACACTTCCTTTTTTGTTGAGAAATGTGAAACTTGTCACAGCAGTAAAACAATTCTATTAGAGCTGGCTAACAACCTTCTGTGCTGATTAAGTGTATTCCTAACACTGGGGACTGGGGTATTGAACTCCTCCCTATCTGCTGGAATCTGGCTTCTCAGAACATACTAGAAACCGAAAAACAAATTAGGAACATGTTGGAATCTTGATTATACTTGATATTTAGAGATTTCCCTGATTTGTTTAAAAAAACAAGCTTATAAATCAGGTAAATTGGAAAATTTACATGATTATTTAATACAAAACTTAAATAATTAACGAATTTAAAATTGCTTCATCTCATCGGTCACAGTGGTTTCAGGAGCCCAGAACTCTACTCCAGTAATGAGTCACAGGACCCTGAGCTCACACGCCAGTCAATTATCCCCTGACCCTGATTTTATTCCATTATTCTTCTTGGAAGAGGTTTTCTCTTTCATCATATGGGTCATTTGTAATGAGTAACACATTCCATAGTGACAGACTACCTTTTATAAAAACATTAAAAAACCAAACCAAACCAAGACACCATAAGTAGTAAAGTTTTTGTCAATTCCACAGAAGAGGGAACCTTACTTGAGGAATTGCTTCCATCAGAATGGCCTGTGGGCATGCTTGTGGAGCATTTTCTTAATGATATATGTTGTTGGCAAAGTCATTCTGGGCAAGTGGTCCTGGGATGTCTAAGAAAGCAGGCTGACAATGGAATATCATTCATCTGTCAAGAAAAACAAAATCATTGAATTTGCAGGTAAATGGATTGAGCTAGAAAAATTCATCCTGAGTGAGGTAATGCAGACCCCAAAAGACAAATATTTTATGTTTTTTCTTATGTGTGAATGTCAGTTTTTAAGCTTTTGTGATGTGTCCTACAACCTGATAACCACAGAACTTAGGTATCTAGTAAAGGACTGAGGGTGTGGGTCGATGGAGAAGATCTCTCAAGAAAGAGGAAAAATGGTGTTATGGAGAGAGAAAGAGGAAACTAGAACAGGAGGATTTAGTTCAGGGTGGGGATGGGAAAGAAGAGTAAAGGAGGAAATATGCAGAGGGACAACAGATACTAACCTACTACTGTAGAAGCTCCCTAAAATATATGCATACATGAAAGGAATCTAAATAGATTTCACCAAACAATAAGAGAGACAAGGCCCAAACTAGACATCTTAAGCCACAAAGTGTAACCTTAGTGCCAGGAATGGCTTAATCTTGTTCATTTCTTGCCCAAAGGTGTCCCATAGAATACCCTCAAACATCACAGGTCAGCACCAAGGCTATTGGTTGCTCTCCATAACCTGATGACAAAGCCATATTGCTGAAGACAGTACGTATCATGCCATCAAACATGGAAAAATCAAGTTGGTGCCTAACTAGAGGTTTGAGCCCCATTGACTAGTGTTCATGGTACCAGATGGTAGGCTGTATCATACCAGGGGAGAAAGGTAATCATCTCCCACCTACCACCCCTGTGACCCACAGCAGTGGCCTGCAAGTTATACTGGTGAATAGTGACAAAAAAGTTGTGGGAATAATTAACCACTTTTTGACTGGATATAAGGCCCACTCCATGAGGTGGATCCCATACCAGCCACTGCTAAAAAGGGCCAAGCACTTGAGACTAGATAGGCTATAGGTCTACTGGAAAACCTGCTACAATTATTCTGCTAAAGGAACGTAACAATAAAATGATTCCTGATGACATACTGCTATACCCAGTGTCTCACATATCAATGAAAATTCTTGTAATAGATGGAAATAAACACAGAGACCCAAGCCTGGACAATGTACAGAGAGTGAGAGACTTTGGAACACTCAGTCCTAAGTGGGCTGTCTTCATCAATTTCCTCTTCTCAAGGACCAGAGGAATCGATGCAGAAGAGGAGGCAGAAAGCTTGCAAGGGACAGAGGTAACGGAGGACTCTAAGGAAACAGTGTCTTCTGTAAACAACAGGATGGCTACACTCAGGAACCTGCAGAGAGTGCGACAATATGCACGATGCCTGCACAGTTTCAAGCCAGAGGAGGTCTTAGCACTGTGAGGTGGAAGTGGCCACGGAGTCCCATTGGCCAATAAGTAACCAATAAGCTATTTGCAACTGCTAAACCAAAAGCAAAGGGATGATCAGCTTTTTCCAAAGGAGTGTCACTGGCTGTATCAACCTCGTTCCTTGGTAGGCTCATGCCTTGGAGTTGTTGGCCAGCATAAAATGAACTCAATGTAGGCTTCTTGCTTCTTTTTGCTTTGTTTGGGCAGTTTTTGGCATATTGTTTTTTTGCCTGTTTGTTATGTTTTTCACTTTTGTGGAATTTTTTGACTTTTGTTTTCTTTCTTTCTTTCTTTCTTTCTTTCTTTCTTTCTTTCTTTCTTTCTTTCTTTCTTTCTTTCTTTCTTTCTTTCTTCCTTTCTTCCTTCCTTCCTCCCTCCCTCCCTCCCTCCCTCCCTCCCTCCCTCCCTCCCTCCCTTCCTTCCTTTCTTTTTTTGTAAGAGAAAAAGTGAGCATGGAGAGAGAAAGAGAAAGAGAGCATAAAGTTGCGTAGGTAGGGATGGGGGAGAATCTGGAAGGAGTTGAAGAAGATGAAAATCATGACCAAAATATATTATATGAGAAAACAACTTTTAATTAAAGGGAAAAAGAAAGCAGAGTGAGAAAGCCGTGAGAAACAAACGGATAAGCATCCTCCTCCACGGTCTCTGCTTCACTTCCTGCTTGAGTTCTGCTTGAGTTCTTTCTGCTATGGCTTCCCTCGATGACGGACCTTAGCTTGTAAACTGAAACAATCTCTTTCCTCTCCCAGTTAGTTTTGGTCAGTGTTTTATCCCAGCACAGCAAGGGGCCACTACAGTTTTCTGGACAGATTTTGACAACCATTTTGAAAACACTTTCCAAATGTTCTTACCTACTACCAGCTTGAACCAAGCTCTTTTACAATTCAGTCTTTGTACTTTGGCCTCTAAAACTATATAAATTCTCATAGAATAAAATTCTCCGTAAATACTGAGAATCTTTGGTTGTTTTTATGTTGTCTGTTTACCCTTATTACTCACAAGCTGTGTTCTGCCTTAAAAGCAAAGTGAAGTCTCTCAAGGTTTGCAGTTGAAGGGGGATGTCTCACAGTCATTAAAAAGCAGGGAGGAGATTGTACAACACACCCTCTAGAGGACTGCGTTGCTCCTGCCCTCGCTTGAAGGAACTGCTTAGGGCTGAGGGTTAGCACTAAGGGAGTGTTACAAGTGTTCAGCATCTCAGCTGGCAAAGCTGATCCCTAGCAACTTGAAGCTTCAGGATCAGAAACTGCAGCCATCCCTAACATGCTGTGTTATGTGATTTCCCAGTTCAAAATGGCAAGAAAACTTCTGTGCTCTGGAACAGGCCACATGGTCAAATGAAGTGGTGTTGTTTGAAGTGATTTGTGTTGTGTCTTCTATTTTAAGGAGTTAGACCGTGTAGATACTTTGTCTCATTTCTTCCCTCTGTGCAAAGATTTTTGTAGTGTTTGAATCATCCTGTGGTTTGTGGACTTTCTTTGTCAAGAGAAAGTTAATAGATAATGTCCCTGCTGTGTGTGCAGTTTCCTGCCTTTTGAACTAGCCTTATACTTGGAACTGTGACTGGGCTGAGTTTTAAGTTGGCCCTCTACTGTGCAAGTTAGTAACCGCTTAACAGTTGTCAGAAGGAAGTTAGATTCAAACCTACCTCACAGAATTTTTATTCTGCATTCAAGTTATGGATATTTTTCTTTGAGTTTTTATGGATTTTGGGCTTTGTAAACAAAGAGGATTTTGATTCTCATCTTCTCAGTAAGAGGTGGCCAAGCATCTGGAACATTTTAGCAACCTAAGCCGTGACTGTTCATTGTTTTCTTTTGCATTTGTGTATAGGTGTTTGGTGTGTACATGGGTGTGTGTTCATGTATGTGGGTACACAGTGGAGAGGTCAGAGGTCCAAGTCTGCTGGTATATTCCTCTATTGCTCTTCACCTAATTTTAAAAAGTGTATCTTTTATTGAGACCCTGAGAATTTCATACTTACATTCAATATATTTTAATCATATTTAACTCCCACTCCACCAACGAGGGCCACTGAGGCCTATCTCCTCATGGCTCAGGCTTTAGGGGGTGTTGTTTAAATGCATCATCCTGTTTAAACATCACAGATTATCCTCAGGAGGTTTTTTTTTAGATAGGTAGATATATCCACAAGACTGTTTTCTGAGAGATTGTGATAAGGTCACTGGGGCTGGCCTGGAGCTCTTGCTCAGTGGGTAAAGCACATTCTTGTCCTGCAGGAGACCCTGTGTAGAGTCCTGCACAGTAAACAACCGATAGGCAAACAAAACAGCCTCTAAAACTCCCACTCTGACATCTGACGTAGCTTAGGTGCTCAGCCATGGGGATCCCCTGGACAGCTGCTGCAAGTCCTAGGGAGCGAACCCTGACACTGAGCCACAAGGCCTCTAGAAAGGGAAGCGGGGGCCCCTTTCCTCCAAAGACAAACATTGTAAACTATTTACATTTTATATATCACTCTACCTAACAGTTGTTAATAACTGATATTTAATAATGTGAACTGAGGTTCTCTGAAGAAGACACATCCATGCTAAAGATCCTATAGATTGACTGAGCAGAACATTTGTTTCTCAAATCAAGACACTTACAAAGAAAATGCCAAGTAATTCATAAAGAAATGATCATCAAAGTGATCTGTCCGAAAAGCAGACCATCTAGCCTGTCAGTGCGACAACTGGGACTTCAGCAGAAGGATAATCACACTGCGTGGAACACCTGCATGCTGCAGGGGAAGGACAGCACTGGAACTTCTAAATTCTAAAATTCACCGAAATGAACACCAGCAGCATCCAAAGCCCTCACTGCTTCCAGGTGGAGAGCTGGTGACTAATACTTGCAGACAGCCCTGCAAACTATTTGGTTTCAGAGTGTTCCGTGGGATTTCGTGGGGAGCCAGAACTCAACACTTCTCATATCCTCCTCTGTAACTAAAACGGCCAGTGGAACCGGCTGTGGTAGCATTCGCCTAAGTCACTCTGCGTGCTGCCATAAGCCACGCTCACAGACACGATACAGGAAACATGATATGTCAGCTATTGTCACTATTAACCTTTTTTTTTCTTGGGGCCAGATCCTGCTAAGAATTATGTAGGGGCCTGGGCGGAAGAGATTAAAATAGCAGCTTGTGACCTGTCAAAGCCATAGGGGAGACCAAAGATTTACTTGTGCGCCAAAGAGGATACTAGTTCCCCACCTTTCCCCACTCAGCCTCTCTCCTAAACTTAAAACCAGGGTTCCTACACCACAAACAGAAACCAGTCTATACCCAAAACTGGATGAAGAGAGCCAAGGGCCTGGTGGTGCTGCCTCCTAGCGGCGGTTCCCTATGGACACAGACGGCCACAGCTATTAGCGGAGATTCAGGCAGGAGACCTCATCTGCGAAGTCCCACATTTTAATTTTCATGTTCCCTAACCGAAAAACACACTCTCTGTGTAGTCATGAGGATGTCACCTCTTCCCAAATGGGACTGGATTCCTGCTTTTTCTTGGATTTTTGACTATCTAAGTTTGTGCCCCAGAGTCATGCTTTTGGAGGCAGCTGAGACATGCTGGTGACAGATTCTGAGTATGGTAACTGGGAAGGGCCTCTACAAACCCCCGGGCAACACCGAACTCAGAGATGAAAAAGATACATGCCACCAGAGCAGACAGCCATAAGAGCAAGACGGTGTGTGTGTGTGTGTGTGTGTGTGTGTGTGTGTGTGTGTGTGTGTGTGTGTATTTCAGGAATATAACGCATTGTTATTAACTGCAACTATCAGATTGTACAACAGACCTCATGAATTTAGTTTTCCTTTCACATTCTTTGATCAATATCTGCTCACCCTTGAGAGACCTTGGAAATCACCAGGTGACTTTGCTTCAGTGAGTTCAAGTTTTTTATATTTTACATGTAAGCAAGCTCATGTGGTACTTATGATTCTTTCTGTGCCTGGATCATTTCACTTGACATGTTATCAGCCATGTTGTAGGGAATGTCAAGATTTCTTCCTTTTCCCAAGCCCATGCCACTTGTCTCTTTTCAGACGCTTTGATCCCTGTCTTGGCTGCTGTAGTGGGTGTAGGAGTGCAGATGTATTTTGGACAAGCCATTTCACTGACCTTGAAATTATACTCTGGATTTCTGGACTGCAGAAATCTATTTTTATTTTTATATTATTTTGTGGCAGAAACCCCATACTGTTTTCCACATGGCTATACTAATTTACATTCCTTATTCCACATCCTTGCCAACATTTACCTTTCATCTTTTAATAGCATTGGAACAGATGTGAGGTCAGAAGTCACTGTGACTTAATTTGCATTTCTTTGATTAGTGGGATTAACTGTTCCTGTATAATCACTGGCCATTTATTTATGTGCTGCCTTCTGAGAAACATCCATGTAGGTCCCTTTTCATTCTTTCGCACATTTTAAGCAAGAGAGGCCATCACAAACACACTTTTGATATCTCTGTGGATAAAGTGAGTACAGAAAAGGTGATGAAGAAATCGGGTAGATGAACATAGGTGGTTGAAAAGGCTGGTGTGGAATGTTGAATAATGATGGTGTAGGCATGCTGGGGAGGTGCTCCTGGCCTCCTTCTGAGACGGTGGTGGTCTGTACTGACTGGGGTCGCAGCCTCTGCACAGACTTCCACTCACAGACCCACCTCCACATTAACATTTAGAAACCTCCCTCTAACTTCACCTCCCTGCTTCTTGATTTACTTAACAACTTTCATTTAGTAGATGTTGAAGGTCACTATAAGAAAGAAAAATGGTAATTCTCAAACATTTGGTAATCAAGCCTTTAAGGTAAACATCACACATGTAGAGTAATCGTCAAAATAAGACTAAAACTCCTTTAATCTAGCATTAAAGCTTCAGCTATTCAGTGCTGATACTTTGTCTGATATTTGTGCTTTGATTTTTATCTTCCATGCAAGTCAATGTCTTAAATAGCTAAAAATGGAGTTAGTCCCAGGTGTGTCTTTGTGAGATAAACACATAACCTATGGTTGGTTGAGGGCCTCCATTCATCTAGAAAATACTACACCCTCCATTTGTTTGGTAAGTGGCTGAGACCTCAGGCGTGACTTGTAATTAACACGGGATAATCATACTAGCTGTATCTCTTTTGTCAATAGTTGGTCTAGATGTGTGCATGTGACCCAGCGGTGGCCAATCATCTGGTGAGGGGCGTGGTCAGGCGTTGGTCCACACTTGGTCTCAGCTCTAGCTAATGCCATCAAAGGAGAGCCCTGTTAAGGATTCTGGGGAAATTTCTTGCCTCTGTAAGAGAAGGTGAAGCCACTGCTGTTTCTTCTCATGTTTCTTTAAAGAAACAAGCCAGCGGGGCAAGCCCATGTCCTGAGAACCCTGGGTGATAGTGTGAAGAGTGCAGAGCCAGACCCACCTTGGGGCTTCTGCATCTGAAGTTAAAGGAAATGCTGGTTGAGGTCCCTGTGGTGCACAGTCAGTCATCTCCCGAGGAACACATCCCGATGGTGAGCACAACATCCACGATGTTAGGTAGGCTCGGGACTTTCTCCTAGCTGTTTTGCTATAAATTTATGTGAAACCCTTTGAGTTGTAAGACAGTTCATCAGCTTCCTGCAGAAGTTAATGAAGCCTCATAGATGTTCTATTGAGACAGAAAAATCAAAGCCTGGCCTCTGAGAGCTTGTTTTGTTTGCTTGCTTCATGTATTCTTGATGGAAATTAAATTAATTTGAAAGTCCCCCTTTAAATGGATGATTTGGAGATAATGTTTAAACATTAGAAAGATATATGTGTATGGGAAGAATAAAATTAAAAATAAATGAGATCTGATATCTTTGTTCTGCCCATTTTTCACTTTCATTCTCCATGCCAGTTGATTTATTAAGGTTCTGGCCAAGCTTATCATACCACAATCTTCCCCAGGAAAAGCAATTTGAAAGTGGTTGTGGCTGAAGGCATATTATAACAGCAGAAAATCAAATGGAATACCGACTTTCATTTAAGATTGTCAGCTTGATGAATAGAATTATGTTGACTTAACCCAGGCAGGACTTGAGACAGATGCCCTGTTCCCAACAGGTGGACAGCAGGGAAATCATGAGTGCAAGGCTCTTTGGAACTGGAGCCTAGGAATTATAGTCACTGCTTTTGTACATTAAAGAAATAAAATGGTCTAGAATCTTTTAAACAAAACTGTCTTTAAATAATATCTACTTTGATTAATTTTGAGATCAAATACACATTTCCCTTTTACTTTGGCAGGAATGCTCACTTTGTGAAAACTTCTGTTTGATTTGTTACTGAGAAAGGGTGTGATTTTGCTTGTTTGTTTGTTTTACCTTTTCTTATTTTCTACCTTGGGATGGATCCTGATCATGCGTGGTTCACAGTGTGCTCTGAATGACCTCTGCTGTAGTGCTCTGCTAGCTGTGGTAATCAGATTCAACATTATTTACCCACCACATAGGTACAGCTACCACATACACATTGACTGCTTGGTATCTCTGTGACTAATAATCACAGAAGGAGACTGTAGTGGTTTGAATGAAAATGGCCCCCATAGGCCCAAAGGGAGTGGTTCTATTAGGAGATGTGGCCTTGTTGGAGAAGGTGGGTTCTTGTTGGAGGAAGTGTGTCACTGTGGAGGTGGGCTCCGAGGTCTCTGTGGCAGCAGGCAGGTGGGCCACTGGAGCAGCAAGCTGAGCGCTTACATCTTAAGCTGAAAACAGGACATAGAGAGAAAACTGGCAATGGCACATGATTTTTGTAACCTCAAGGCCCACACCTGGTGACATACTTTCTCTAGTAAGGCCACACCTCCTATTCAAGCAGTGCTACCAGCGAGGGACTAAATGTCCAAATGTCTGAGACTATGGGGGACACATCTCAGTCAAACCACCACAAGCATTGTTCAACTCTTTGGTGGGAGATGCACACTAATCAGATGGGAAACGAGACATTTAAAGTATTAATCTTCACCATTTCAAAAAGTTTTTATAAAGCCATTCTGTATGCCTCTGCCTTCCTTCCTTCCTTCCCTCCCTCCCTCCCTCCCTCCCTTCCTCCCTCCCTCCCTCCCTCTCTCTCTTTCTTTCCAAAAATAAACAAAATAAAAAGGAGAATTCTTACTGAATTCTTAGTGTGTATCAAACTGGGCAATAGAGGACCAAACAAGGGACCCAAGATGCCTTCAAAACCTTCATTTTAGCGGAGAGAATAAACAGGTTATTTTGAAAATGTAACTTGCAATAAACTGAATAAGCATGAAAGCAGAAGTCTTAGAGTTTTATGAGCTTGTAAAAGAGGGGCTTTGCTTAAAGAAATCCAGAGACAGAGAGGGTAATTGGATGACTTTTCTCCATAGTCTGTCGCAGACTCAGAGTGGTTTGATTCTTGATGTTTTCAGCTTTTGGATGATTCAAAGGACACAGCACTTCAGATTTTGAATGCTGATCCTTTCCAACTTTTGGAAATGGCTAGACTGACTGGTCAGCAAGCCTCTGGGATCTGCCTGTCTCCACTTCACCAGTGCTGGATCGTAGGTACACGCACCACTCCCAGACTGTCACGTGATTGCCGTGAGAACCAAACTCAGTTCCTCATTCTTACGTAGAAAGCACTTTATCAACTGAACCATCTCCTTGGCCTTTCTGGCTCTTCTTCATTATTAATGTTATTTCTCTATTACATTTATGCATGGCAGAAACATGATTGAAGATGCTGTTTACTTCATAGGTACCAGGAAGCAAAAATAAAGAGAGAGCAGGGCAGGGCTAGAATTTTAGTATCTCCTTCAAAGGATTATCCTGAGGAGTGATCCTCTTTTGACTAGTCCCGCCTCACAAAGGTTCTATGCCTTCCAGCAACATCATGGACTGGGAATCAGGCCATAACTCATGATCTTTGGAATGTTCTGGATCCAAATTATAATACCACATCATTTGTAGATAGCATTCTTGATGTCTCATGTGTAGAAGTCAATGACCAGAGGGAGCTCAGATAAATGCGGAAAAACTAAGTCAGGGTGCTAAGGTCCCATGTAGGCCATTTCTTCTGACTGAACAAGAACTTCTAATTGCAAAAGGAATCAGTGGGTTTTGGAGAAGCAGGGATGAGCTGAAGCCCTGTGCTATCCTTTTTTCAACTTGCTGCTTTTTGCAATAGCTAGCACTCATGCTGAAGAAGGCTACGCAGATGATGACATCACTCCCCTGCCACCCACTTCTTCATCCTCTGTCTAAAGCCTGAGCTTGGATCAGGGTGCAGACCACGAGAAGTGAAATGAAACAGTTTTATATGGTGTCTTCTCTGTTCTTGTAAGAATGAAATACATGTGTGTATGCCAGGGGCATAGTAAAGAAACTGCCGCCATGACTGCTCCATGGCTCCATGGTACAGGAAGGTTTTTCTTGTAGATATGATAAAGAGCACAGCCAGAGGCATCTGGAGGAGTCCAGAGCAGAACAACAACAACAACCACAAAACTAACAGACTGGATATGCCAGGGCTCTCTGGAAGAGAAGGGAGACCAACACATACTTGAGAGGATAGCAAGAGATAGAGAGGGAGTATGTAAATCCAAGAATAGCAGAAAATAGTGGGTAATAAGGAGACTGAGTAGCTGAGGAGAGGGAAATGCCAGGAGACTGGTGTAGGGGCTTTGACATGTATAACAAGTACTTGTAAATAGGGACCAAGTGAGCCTAGAAGTCATCATGTGCTTTGATATGCAGCTACAGGTACATATCAATGAAGAGCCATATGTCCCTCCACCAGAGCTAAGGGAAATGACACCTTTTGGTAGATGGGAACTGGTTTCACAAGTTCCTGAGGAATTCTGGCATTTATGTAACTGTCAGAAATCACTCAGTAGTCCATCTTGAGCTCATTTCTGGATATTTGGATAGCCTGAGATCTAACAATATATACAAGCTTAAAATAGCAATTGCAATCTTTGTGATTCTACAGATAAGCCATATATTCTTTTGTTTATATTTAAAATAACTTCAAGATACATGGCAAAATTTGTGCTGTGTTTTAGTTTATAACATTAGATGGTAAATAAAGTCACCTTAAGGCATGAGAAAGAAATAAAAGTAAAGAAAAAGCCCTATATATTTTAGTGTATTGAACAGACTTTTTTGCTCCTTTTTGAACAAAGAACCTGTAGCATGAATCTTAAAATGTTCTTATTAATAAGATCAAACCTGAGCCAGGTATTGGGGTGAATGCTGGAAGATCAGAGAAGCAGAACAAGCCATAGCCACCTCACCTTGCCAGTTTCTCAGCTGATCCTGTTTCCTCAGACTGGAAACCTCTGTGTCCTCATCCGGAATGAATCTCAGCAGAACTGTGCTGCTCAAAGCCTAAAAGCTTAACCAGGACAAAAGCTTCTAGTTCCTGGTCTTCATGCCTTAAATACCTTTCTGCTTTCTGCAATCACTCCTGGGATTAAAGGCTCACTTTCTGGGATCAAAGGCATGAGTTACCATGCTTGGCTGTATCCTTGAACACAGAGATCCAGGTAGATCTCTGCCTCTGGAATGCTAGGATTAAAGGTGTGAGTGCCACCATTTTCCAGCCTTTCTATTTAGTGGCTGTTCTGTCTCTGACCCCAGATAAGTTTATTAGGGTGCACAATATTTTGGGGAATACAATACTACCACAAGAACCCATATTTTCCTTTTGAACTGAGCCCTTCAAATTCTGTAGCTAGTCTGGTCAACAGGTTTCAAAACCTGTTGAAGTTGTGTGGCTGTTTTCTTCCAAACTGAGACTTCCTTTCTTGGAGGAGCAAGGAGGGTTAGGAGATTCATGACACTCAGAAGGAACTTTCAAAGCTGAAGATGTCCCCACCCGAGGTTATATAAGCAAATAATGATTGCTGAGGAGAGGAGTCTTTTTAGTGGTGTAACTACTTGAAAGTTCTGAGAAGGACCCCAGTGATGCAGCTATCATGAATTGTCACTCATGCTGGGGTGGGATTTCCCATGACACAGGTGTCTGAGAGTCATTACTGCACCTGTAGTGGCTCCAATAGATGAGTTGCTTCACTGAGCAAGTGAGCTTTGCACAGAATTGTTGCTTTGGTCTGTTGCTGCCCTCTCTTTCTTGAAAAAATAGAAATGTACCCAGTAAACGTAAGCCATTAGGATAAGCTGGATTGTACAAAACTTTCTTCCTTTATAATTTTCTAATTTTCTTTTCTTGACTATTTTGACTATGTTTTTTAGTCCTGGAAAAGTTACCTTAATGAATATGATGGACTTTCCTAAATTCCTATGTTCAAATGCACCAAGTGATGGTGTTAGGAGGTGATTAGGCCATGAGTGTGGAGCCCTCGGGAATGGTAATAATGATGTAATAAAAGGACCACCAAGGCTCAGTCTCTTTTTACCCCACATGGACATACCAAGATGTCTGTAGCAAAGAAGAACTTAATCTTGTTAGACAGTTTTCAGAATGGTGAGATAAATGAATGAACCTTTATAAAGTCTTTGTCTTACTGCAGTAGCCTGAAGAAAGAAACTCCGTGAGGGATGGTCCAAAAACCCAAAAGCTGTGCAGGTTTTAGCTCTCACTTTTCTGCAGATGCATAGGGCCAACCAGCAGTCAGGCTCTTTGACTGACAGGATAGTTTCATAGAGTAATTACCTGTTATATTGTTCTATATTTAAAGCATCATCTTTACATAAGAGCAGAGATTCAGATTTCCATTTATGGATAAGATACCCATATCAGCCATGACTGAGGCTAGTCAAGGTCAAGTCAACGCAAAGCAGAAGACCCTCTTGCAAGTACACGATTCATTGTCCCCAGAGCTCTCTCCTGGGAGCAAAGATTTTTATTACAATTAAATTCCAGATTGATCAAATTATGCTTTAGCAAATTTTTGGGAGTGCAAAATAACAAAAATTTATCACTGATTTAAGATATAAAATCATAGAAATCAACTTAAATTCTCTTCATTGCTTTTTCCTTATTTTTTAAGTTGTAGAATAAAAATGAATGACAATAAGGCCAGTGAGGTTTCCGAACACAATGATTTCCAGTTTTATCCATTTTCCTTCAAATGTCATGATGTCATTTTTCTTTACAGCTGCTTAAAATTTCATCGTGTACATGTACTACATTTTCTGGAAGCTTTAGTCCATTGATGCACCCTTCAGCTGTTTATATTTTTAATACTTTCTTAATTTAATTTTGATAGGATATTTGTATTTAGGGACTTGCTCATTTCTTCTAGTTTTTTGGAATATAAGTTTTCAAAGTGTTCTTCAGGGATTCTTTGGATTACATTGAAATCTTTGTAGTAATATTCCTCTTTCCATCTCTGCATTGTATTGCTGCCATAAACATGGATGTACATGTATCTCTGTGGTGTGTAGACTCAGAATCCTCCAGGTATATACCCCAAAGTGGTAGCTGGGTCATATAGAAATTCTATTTTCAGTTTTTGTTTTAGAGAACCATCCATATGGACATCTATAGTAATTGTGGAGTTTACATTCCCACGAACAGTGTCTGAGGACTTCTTTGTTCACATCCTTCCCAACAAGCATTGCCATTTGTTTTCTGACAGCCATTCTGATGATGTCATGTGGAATATCTTGCAGTTTTAATTTGCATTTCCGTGATGGATAAGAATGCTGAACACTTCTTTCAAGCATTTTATTGGCTATGTGTATTTCTTCTTTTGAGAACTATTTATTCAGTTCATTAGCTCATTTGTGTTTTCGATGATTTCATTTTGATGTTTAATTTTTGCAGTTCTTTGTATACTCTAGATATGAATCCCCTGTGTGATGAGTAACTGGCAAGGTTCCACCTCACCCCCATTCTTTGGGCTCTCTCTTGATTTTGGTTTCCTTTTCTGCATAGGTTTGCTTTTTTGTTTGTTTGTTCGTTTTAATGTTGTGTGATCCCATTTGTCAATTCTGGAGATGGTTCTGTGATACTAGAGACTTTAGTACAAGTTTTTGCCTACAACTTGAAGTGTCTTACATGCTTTCCCCTAGAGTTTCAGACGGTATAATAAGGCCTTTAATATATTTCAAATTGATTTTTGTGATATATGAGAGATCCTGATCTAGTTTTATTCTTCTACAAGTGGAAATCCAGTTTTCCCTCCACTGAGTATTAAGGTGGCTGTGTTTTTCCAGTGTGTGCTATTGACACCTTTGACAGTTAGGCAGCTATAGCTGTGTGTGGTTATTTCTGGGTCCTCTGTTCTCTTTCAGTATCTGTACATCCATTCGGGGCCACTTCCATGCTGGTTTTGCTGCTATGTCTTTGTAATATAATTTGAGATCAAATATAGAAATGACTCCACTATTGTTCTTTCTGCTAAGGCCTGCCTTAGCTTTTGCTGTCCTTTCCCCTTCCATACACATTTTGGGATTGATTTTTCTAGTTCTGTAAAGAATGTTATTGTGGTTTTGATGGGGATTTCTTTGAATTTGTAGGATCCTTTTGGTACTATGTCTACTTCTGAGATATTTATTATGACAATCTATGAATGTGTCTTCTCTGATTTCTTTCTTCATTTTCTTAAGATTTTCTTTGTGGGATTCTTTCACCTCGTTAGTTAGGTTTATTCCTTGGTATTAAGTTACTATAAATGAGGTTTACCCTTTATTACTTTCTTGGAAAGTTTATTATTGTCATACAAAAAGGTAGTGACTTTGGCATTTTTAAAAAGGTGTTTATCAGTTTTATAAATTTTCTGGTGGAGACCTTATGGTCGCTTAAGGATAGGATTACACTGTTGGCAAACAAGGATACTTTGACTTCCTCCTTTCCTATTTGTATCCCTTTTATTTCCTTCTCATGTTTTATTTCTCCAGCTGAGATGTTGAGCATTGTAATGTACAAGAATAGAGAGGGTAGGCACAATTGTTTCATTCCATGGAGAGAGTGGGCATCCCTGACCCATTCCAAATCTGAAAGGAAAAAGTCTTGATTTTTCCCTTTTTAATATAATGCTGCCTGAAAGTTTGTCATAGATAGTCTTTATCATATTAAAGATTTTTGTTATGAAGTGATGTTAATCATTATCAAAGGCTTTTTCTGCATTAGTTCAGACGATCATATGGTTTCTGTCCTTTGATCCATCTGTGCTAATAATTACACTTACTGACCTGTACCTGTTAAATCAAAGTTGTATCCCTAGACTGAGACCAACTTGGTCAACATGCATCATTTTCTTAAGTACTCTTGAACTCAACTTGAAATAGTTTTATTGAGAAATTTTCTATTCATATTAAGGAAATTGACCTATGGCTTTTCTTTTTGTTTTTGTACCTGCAACAATTTTGGTATTAGGATAGTGCTAAGTCAGAAAATGAGTATTGTTCCTTCCAGTCTATTCCATTTAATAATTTAAAGAATATTGGTGTTATCTCTTTTGAGGTTTGGAATAGTTTGACAGTGAATCCATTCAGTTCTAGTATCTTCTTGGGTTCACTATGTTTTATTACTGCTTTAATCCAATTGATTGTTATAGATCTGTTCACATTTTTAATACTTTCTTGATTTAATTTTGATAGGATATTTGTATTTAGGGACTTGCTCATTTCTTCTAGATTTTTTGAGTTTTTTGGAATATAAGTTTTCAAAGTGTTCTTCAGGGATTTTTTTGTATTACATTGAAATCTTTGTAGTAATATTCCTCTTTCCATCCCTAATTTTAATTTAGGTCTGCTCTTGCTCTTACTCTCCTCTCCTCCTTTAAGTTCAGGATTTATTTTTTTAAATAAACAACTATTTGTTTGGCCCATTCTGTGTGTTCTTCTTTTACTCTCCATCTTATTCATTTCTGTTCTCATCTTTGTTACTTTTTGCTGTCTACTGCTTAGAGGTTTGAATTATTCTTGTTTTTCTGAGACCTTTAGGTGAATCATTAGGTTATTCATCTAAGATATATCTGTCTTTATAAGGTAAATACACCTAGCTATGAATGGCCTTCGTATAACTGCCTTAGCTGTATCCCAAAGGTTTTGATGGGTTGTGCTTTCATTGTCTTTAGGAATTTTAACTTCCTCCCTGATTTCTTCAATAACTTTCTAGTCATGCAAGAGTGTATTGTTGTTCAGTTGCTGTATATTTGTGTGGTACTCTTGTTTTGTTTGCTATTGATTTCTAGTTTTGTTGAACTATGATATAATAAAATTCCACTCATGACTTTTGTTTCTTTTATATTTTGTGGAACTTGTTTTTTTGTCAGGATATCTTATCCTATCAACAGAAATGAAGCTAAAACAAAGCCTAAACTTAGTGTCTATGGTATTTTACATCTTAGCCCAAGCCCTGATGACCATAGCACCCAATAAACAACTAGTTTTCAGAAAAGTAACTCATATTCTAAAACTTACTACTTTTACATGATACTGAAATCCATGAGGATATGCATCTACACAAATAGCCCAGCAGATAAGACCAAGTAAATTCCCCCTTAACAGAGATAAAATATATTTCCCCCTGTGTTTTTGTGTCTTGGTTGAATTCTTTACTGCATGTGTTACTAGATATCATAATCACCTCAATTATTCCTAGTGTTAGATGCTTTTTGGATTTGGGCAAATGTACAGTGACATGGACCCATTATTACAGCATCCTGTATAATAGTTTCACTTCTCTAGGAATTCCTTTTGCTCCACACTTACCCCTTTATCCACTCATGCTACACAATGACTACACACACACACATACACACACACACACACACACACACACACACACACACACACACACACACTCATACACACATTCTCTAACAGGCTGGTATAAGGATTAGGAATTGTTGTGTGACAAAATAATTTGAGGAAGTAATAGTACTTATTTAAACGTTTGCTTTTGAAAGCATTACATATTGAATTTGGCAAAAATTAACAAATACAACTAAATGATATGAACAACTGCAAAGTTTTATATTCAGCTCTAGAAGGAGAAGATACATCTTTATAGAATAAGTCTTCAGGAAACTAGCTAATTAAGGATGAAGACTTACATGCATGAAAGTCAAGACCCTGCTTATCCAGTGGTTCCCTGAACAGAGCATGATGGTCTCAGCCTGACTGGACGCCTATCTATCCTTGCTGTCCTGTCCTTTTGACATCTGGTCAGTGTAGCTGGAGTTTTCTCTCCGGGTCCCGCCAAGTCCTGGCAGTCCCTTAGCCCACTTATAAAATAAACACACAGGCTCTTACATTATTTAAACTGCTTGGCCATTAGCTCAGGCCTGTCATTGTCTACCTCTTACTCTTATATTCAGTCCATTTCTATTAATCTATACTTTGCCACGTGGCTCATGGCTTACTGGTACCTTACATCTTCCTTGTCTTGGCAGCGGCTGCAGGCAGTCTCCCTCTGCCTTCCTGTTCCCTCAATTCTCCTCTTTGTTAGTCCCGCCTATACTTCCTGTCTGGCTACTGGCCAGTCAGTGTTTTATTTATATAGAGCAATATCCACAGCAGGTCAGTCTTGTAGTCTGTGCTCTCTCAGACTTGAATGATCATTCTGTCTCACACATGTAACCTATACCTCTACTCAAATAGCCCTGAAAAGATGGCCTTGGACTACCTTGCTCCAAACACCCTGCTTTCACATTCTGTCCTTTGACCTGTTCTCGTTCCTTCATGGCATAATCTTCCTGATGTATCACAGCTCATTTGTGTGTTCACTGTTCACCTCTGTTTCTAGAATTCAAACTTTGGGAGAATCCACTTTGGTATCACTCATTCACCACCATGGGTTTCTGACTTTCAAGGATTTCTCTTGTTCAAATCTTAAATGGTCTTATAAAAAAAACAAAACAAAACCCACAAACAGATATCAGGGTAAAAGCTGAAAGATCAGAGCAGCAGAACATCCAGCCACTAGTTCTTATCTCTACAAAATCCTCAGCCTAAAGAGAGTGAGTCCTATTTCCTCATACCTTATATACCTTTCTCTGCCCTGCCATAGTACTTCCTGGGATTAAAGGTGTGTGTGCTTCCCAAGCAAAGGCATGAGATCTCAAGTGATAGGATTAAGGGTATGTGCCACCGCTGCCTGACCTCTATGTCTCATCTAGTGGCTGGCTCACCACAGATTTCATCTTCCACCTTTTACCAGCTCTAGTCTAGGGTGACAGACCATGTATCAGACCACACCTACATATCTACCCAGGGCCTTCTCTGCTCTGTTCTTCTCTGTCTCTTTTGTACATCCACATCCTCTGTCTTCCGTTACATTTTCTCACACCATTATCAAGTTGTAATGAGGTAGAACAAACAGTATTATCTAAAGAGCTGGCCTCATCATCTCTGTGTTTAATATACTCTTTGTGTAGAGGGCGAGACTTTGACAATTAGATCCAACCAACAGAAGTATATTGGTCAGAATAAAATCCAAAAGAAAATTTGTTGTATTTTGAATGTGGTGATGATGGATGCTTCAAGTAGGAGAATGAGGAGAATGAAGAGGAGGAAGAGGAGGACTAGGGAGAGGAGAAGAAGGGTAAGAGGATTAGGGACAGTTGGTGAAGTAATAAAACTGGGTCATCTGATGACATTTCAGGAACAAGTCCCCTTGCATTATAGCTTTATTTGCCCACAACCATATTCTGAAAATAGATTTCATTCTGTGCCACTGCAGAAACAGAGGAAAAGTAGCAAATACTGTATGGTGTTATAAGTACCTAGAAATTCTGACAGTCTTGGCAAGTGCCTCGGGTAGCACTTTTCTGAAGAACGTGGGGTTCCAGAAAGACAAGAGCCTGATGTTCTGATGAGACAGAGAGAACTAGCTGATGTTGTATAATCAGGGTTACAAGACTGTGTAGCTGAATATGGATTTTGTAGATGCAGAGGTGCCTGGTTCTCTTGGCTTATTTTTTATGTATTTATTTACTGCCCCTTTTCTCCCGTCTCTAGCAAAGCTTTGGGCCTTTGTCACACAAGTGGAGTGATGAGCGGTCAGGTCTCATGAGTGCCTTGGGAATGGTTAAGGTCTTAGGTGCAGGGGCTGGACATTGAATTCCAGTTCCAGCTCAGTGGTCCTCAGTTTTGTGGTCTTAAGTGTGTTACTTAACCTCTCTGTCCCTCTTTTTTTTTTTAAATGGTAGCAGTATTCCTAAGAGTTGTGCACTTGGGTATAGTGTTATGTGAATGTTTTTATTATAGATTAGAGAAAGCTTGCAATTAAAAAAAAAGATGACAGCCCCATGAAAACAGTGCAATGGGAGAAATGGAAAAGAAATCCCTTCTTGCTAATTCTTCCTCTTTTCTGAAAGATACAACGTCATTTGAAGAGGAAAATAGTTCAATTCTTCTTTTATACAATCCCTTCTTCAGACATAAACCCTCAAGTTGCCTAAAATGGAAGGCCAATGTACTTTAAAAGAGTGATGGAGCATTTTTCTTTTCTAGAAGCATCACAAATAAACCTCAAACTCCCCCTGACCCTGAACTGTTTCTGTGGATTTCAGAGTCCAGTGGTCACGCTCTAGGGTTTCTAGGTTTTTCTATTGTTGAAAAAAACACTGAACAGAGGCAAATGCAGAAAGAGAGTTTATTAGGAAGGAAGACTTCTAAGGGAGGAAGTAGGTCAGTCCTGGAGAAAGGTGACAAATACAGAGATGCCTGTGTCCTGTGGCTTGGGACCTTTGTAGGTAATGTGCATACTGCACACTTTTTTGTACACACTCTATTCTGTGTCACCCTTAGTGGTGAGGGTTTTCCAGTTTTCTTCTCTGCACAATACTTTCTTTTATATGCTGATTTCGATCTCATTCTCTACCCTTTTCTCCTGTCATAAGATCTGAGATGACTTGCATGGAAGATATGTGCAAGCTGGCCTAAATATGGTGGTGAAAATAAATACTGGGTTTGGATGAAAGCACTCTCTCACACAGGACAGAGTCCTTGATACACCATCGCTGTAGCCTTGAAAATCCTAGAGCATTGTGCTGAGTCTTTATGTACTCAGAAACTTAGCATATGATGAAGAAATTTATTTGAAGAAATACTAGAAGCATTTGAAGAAATGCTAGATACTATTAAGGGTATACAAACATGTCAGCTGCACAGTGGGACCCCTACAACCATCCCTTCTTTCTATTAAGATACTGTTGAGAGCACAGAGTGTGAGGCTGGGTCCTCTCCTCTACATTGCAGAGAGAACAGTTCATCAACAGCCATACTAAGAACCCCAGGAGGCCTTTGAGGTACTATCTTCATAGCTGCTAGAAAGAACAGACAGTCAGGTGGTTGTGGCCTTACTGAAGACACTCCCATCATGACCCACAGCAGTGTTCAGGGGACTGGCATCTGTCTGCAGCTGTGCTGCCAGGGTCTGGAGTAGACATGGAGACAACACAATCCAATTTTAATATATTTAAAGAGCAGAAAGCTTTCCCAAGATTTCTCATTTGCACTGAACAAGAAAAGCTGTGTCATCTGCTGCCAGCACTGAGCGCAGGTTTTCATTAGAAACAGGAAGTAGGAGAGGAAGTCAGAACAGCTGTTTAATGGATGAATTTAAATAAAAAATACAGCTGAGGGTAGAGGATGTGATGATGGGGTAAATATGCTGCTGACATCTACTCCCATGTATGTTTGTCTGTGAGTGGCTCCTAAGTAATAAATAGAGAGGGAACTCCAGAGAACACTCTAGAAGGGACAGATGAGTATTCAATATTGAATTAAGGCTTGATTCTTCCTGGTTATCTATAGACCATTGGCTCCATGTTGAGGAGAGTCTAAAAATCAGTCATGTGAATTATTCCCTCTCTGTCTGCTCAAGGAAAGCCAAGAGGAGATTCCAGAACCTTTTCAGGGCTCCCCATGTAATGTACTTTATTCAGGGAGTTTTTTTTTTTTTCCTTTCTAGTCTCTGATATATCTGAAGATCTTTGCATGATTACCCATATGATATTTGTGAGCAGAGGGTGGTATCTTGGCACATGTGGTCCTTTAGTCCTCTATTGTGACTTCTGTGGTCTTTAATTAGAAACCTTCTCAGTATCCCCAAACAGGAATCCTCAGCCCAGGTTATTTGAGGTTATCTGCAGTTCCTAATCACCTCCCTGGGGATGACTGTCTATTGTGTTCCTTTTGCTTTTTCTGTAGTAGAGGGAATAATGAAATAGAACTCATGTTCTGTCCCTCATAACCAACCCAAAATGGAAATGGGGTAATTCACACATTAAGTTGTAGGAATGCATTGGACTAATTACTTTCATGGTTGCTGCAACCAAATACCCATCAAGAAGCAGCTTTGAGAAAGAAAGATTTATTTGGGCTAATGACTGAGGAGATATGGTCTATCATGCTGGGAAGGCATGTGGTGGGTAGCTCCATGGCGATATGCTCACATATCAGTAAGACCAAAGCAGAGATAGATGAGAAACACAGGTACAGTCATGCTCTCTCCTTTTTCTTTGTTTATTCCATCCAATTCCATACACTATGGAGTGTTGCTACCTACGTTCTGGGATCCCCTCAGTACCCCCAAAACCCTCTCAGATACCCCCAGTAGTGCATATCAAGCTCCTAGGTGATTGTAATCTGGTCAAGTTGACAGTAAAGGTTGAAAATTATGCCCATCAAAAATTATAAGAGGTTCCTTGCTTATTTGAACACTCATTTCCCCCCATTATTAAATTACATTGGGTGTGTATCCATTTCAATGGCTGTTTCTGTATCTAGCTGGAAAATGACTCATGCAAAAGTTCTGGATGGATTTTAATCAGTTTGTAGACTATCGAAAGTGGTTTTCCAGAATAATGACTCATTTCTGCAAACAAATGCCCAAGTAAGTAGACTTTTGAAGCCGTTCTTTGCCATGTGACAATGGCCTGCTAAATTTTCACCACTCTGCATTGCCAGTGTAGTAAAGTATTCTAGAGAATTCTCGAATGCATTAGCTTCCTACTTGAATATTGTACTTTCAAAAACAATACAGTGTTGCATATTGGCAAAGTTTCTGTACAAAATTTTCCAAGTCCTTCTTGAAGGAGACCTCCACACAGCAGGGGCTTCCTTCCAGGCCCCAGATTAGGCACAAAACACACCCAAACACCCATTTTTCACAGAGATCTTTATTAAGTGGGGGAGAAAATTTAAAGTGGCTGTTTTCTGACCCAGGCAGAAAATAGCAGCATATGACCATGCAGGTGTGTTTTTAAGAGGAGAAGAAGTGGAGGACTGTGTTAGAATGGGCTAGAATGTGGTGGTAAAGGAGATAGGGGATGAGGGAGAAGAGGAAGGAGTATTTGTCTGGAAAGGGCAAAGGACTGCTTCTGGATAGAGAGGAGACAGCCATAGCCCATAGAAAAATGGCGGTTTATAAAGGTACAAGGGGAAACCCTGCATCAGGATGAGGTGTTTAATTTTAATTGGGCATGGTAATTTGGTGAGCCAAAGGGGACTTCTGATTGCTGGACTTCAATACTTTGGTAGTTGGACCTTTGTAGTCAGCCTCAGGAAGAGGAAGTGGCCAAATAAGGGAATAGACCTTGGTGGCCAGCTTTAGGAATGCAATCTGATGATTTTCAGCAAGACAGAGGGAATGGCCGAGCAGGGCACGGCCTGCCAGAGACAACATGTTCCAGGGGGCTAGTGTCCCTTCACTTCTTATTTGATGATTTTAGCTCTAATATTTTTCCTTAAAATTTACACAATTTAAAAATATTTACCATCAAAGGTAAATGTGATAGTATACACCATAATTCTGTCAATCAGAAGGTCAAGGCAGAGGGATCAGTAATTCAAAACCAGCGGTGAGTCCAAAGGCTAGTCTAGGCCACAGGTCTAGATTAAAGAAAGAACGAAATAAATAAAATTTAAAAGAAAAGAAAACTGAATGAACACTGCCATTGAAATAAAATACACCATTAGTTGCCATTCATTCAAATAGGAACTTTAGGGGCCGGCCATGTGGCCCAGCAGGTAAAAACACCGTGCCACCAAGCCTGATGCCCCGAGTTTAATTCCTGTGACCAATGAAGTAGGAGAATCAACTCCCAGGAGTTGTTTTATGATTTCTACATGTACACCATGGTATGAATGCACACACACGTAGAATAAATGTAGAATATTTTTTAAAGAACATGAATTTCAGAATGGACCCAACTGTCAGCCCAAAGATTCCCGCCAGATCCTGGAATACACGGAGGTAACATGCTTAGATTGTTACTGCGGAGTGGCCTTTAATAGGGTTCTGTGAGCCTCCCTTATGTTCCTTTCGGTTTTTATGGATAAGTTCTACAATTGTAGGGAAAGACAGCAAGACATAAGGCTGGCGTTAGGAATTCTTTGGAGTTGAGAGCAGGGGCATGAGCAGCCCTAAGCAGATCCCAAGACCTTAGAATGAAATTAGGATCGCATTGAATTGAAAACAAAGCTTATTCCACAGCCTTCCAGAACAGCTGAGGAGCCCTACACCCGGGCTCGCAAATTCCTCCTCCTAGGCTTGAACATAGTCATTAGCCACCGAGCTGGGACCTCACTCCTGTTTCCACTCCGGACACTTTGCTCTAGCACAGCATTCTCTGCAGTAAACTGAGTGGTCCACTGTTAGCTCAGGGTAAGGCTGCAGGGACACCAGCATAGTGATAAGAGATGGCAGAGGCACTTCACGGTTCTAGGAGATGGAGGGCACATTTCCTGGGCACGTAAGGGACCCGTGCTTGTTTGCTTGGGGCCCTGGGGTGGGAGGGAAGACTGGGTAGAGCTGGTGAGAATCTGTGCAAAGTGGTGCACAGAAAGGCCGCTGAGGGATTTCAAACGTCCTGTAACACAGTCGGTGTGATGTTGAGGGGTCGCCTTGTGCTCACATTTTCTTCAGGTGAGTTACACTCACTGTTCCAAAGGCAGGTTCTCCTCAGAAGTCCTGGGATCTGTAGAGACAGGTTCCCTCTTACCTGCTTCTCATCTTACTGGTGAGCAAAGTACTAGGCAGTGAAGAAATTCCTCCCCCCACCCCCCCAGCTTCCACCTCCTCTGTGGTGCAGACAGCCCCCTGGTGGAGGCTTTGCAGGCCCCTGATGACACCCAACACCCCAGGGACCCAGTTTGTTTATTTCCCTCTCTGGCTGTTACTGGTTAAATTCCTGTCCCCAATGAGCTAATTCACATTGGCTGCACATAAAATTCATTTATTTCCTGTGATAAGTTTACATATTTATAGAAAACAGTCCCTTCTGAGCCCAGAAAGAACAGAGCCATGCAGCAGCTTCCACTCTTTTCATTATGATACCAACAGCTCTTGTTTTGATCAGTAAATGAAGTTAAATGGAAATGAAAGCCAGTCCCTGACAGAGGGATTTCCCAAGCAGGTTGAATGCTTTGGAGTCTCCCTGCATTTTTATTTCACGAACTTAGAGAAAATCTTACCATTATTTAGCTTTTTCCAGACACATCAGCTGGGGTTACAAATGCCAAGCAGAGGTTTTAAAGTTACTGTTGGTTACCACAGGCTCTTAAGTCAAGGCTCAGGCTTCCCACCAAAGCACACAAGTTAAGCACATTTTTCTCAACAGTTTGACTGTGGTTGAATTCCCTCCTAAGCTTCCTTTGAGAGGAAATACAGTGCTTTGGTGGAATTGGGTTCAAGGTACTCTCAACACCTAAACTGTG
The DNA here is from genome assembly GCF_049852395.1 of Peromyscus maniculatus bairdii. Lineage (NCBI taxonomy): Eukaryota > Metazoa > Chordata > Mammalia > Rodentia > Cricetidae > Peromyscus > Peromyscus maniculatus. Next base: position 37,098,256 of record NC_134853.1, on the reverse strand, counting down.
TTTTGGTCCTTAACAGATTTGAAATTGGACAAAGCAAATCAATTTTCTCAGGACTCCAGAGGGTTTTGAAGTTTCATATATGTCCTATCAGATGCATTTCATTAAGTTCTCAATTTTATTTTATTTTATTTTTTCGAGACACAATCTCACTATGTAGCTCTGGTTGTCTTGCAGCTCACTCTGTAGCCCAGGCTGGCCTCGAACTCACAGAGATCTCTACCTGCCTCTGCCTCTGAATACTGGGATTAAAGGTGTGTGTCACTATGCCTGGCTAAATTCTCAATTTTATAATCAGAATTATGCAGATCAAATTTCTTTGAAATTGCTCAGATAAAGTTGGAGAATAAGTGTTACATCCAAACATGTCTGGTAGTATCTCAAGGTAGCTAGTCTCTTGAAGTGCTGGTAGAGAAGGAAGCAACAGTGTTGCCAGAAACCAGGCAAAGAAAACGGTGCTCTGAGTTGGTGCTGGATGCCAAGCTTCTCTGATAATTTGCTGTCCCTTTTGTGCTTTGGAGCCCATTTACTCCCTGCTCAATTGTTTTAGGAGAAACTACTAAGACAGCGAGCAGCAGCCAGGCAGGTGTTAGAGACAAAACTCTAGTATCTGTGCTGTGGCAGCAGGAGTTCTGAGAAACCTCCACTTAGGCATAGCTGGGATCCTTAACTTCACCACAGAAAAGAATTTCAGAACAAACCAGAAGCAGAATTGGGATTTATTAAAAAGAGATTTCAACATAGTTTTAAGCATTGGCTTAAGAGGTTTGTGGGCTTCTCAAGAGAGAATTAAGGTTAAGTCTCTTAGCAATACCCACTTATATGATTTTTATGGCTTTGGAAGCAGCCTTGAAGGTTGCTAAAAGTCTCCCTCCACCCCGTGCCTGTTCTCTCTCCCCTTTCCCTCTTTCTGCCTCTCATACATGAGGTCATACAGTAGAGCCTGAAGTGCCTCGGATAAGATTAACATCTGATAAAACAAAACCTCTGACCACAAAGGTTGCATGGTGTTAATATATGTCTTCTTTTATAAATGGAATTAATATTTATTTGTAGTTAACTTGCTTATGAGATCCCTAGAAAATCACTGTTTTAACATTTGTATTTGAAATAAGTCTCCACAAAAGCAATGTTGTCTCTATGTGGGAAATTTCACAGAGAACTGTATTGACTGTGCTGGGATTTTTTTGACTCTCAGCTGCCAGGAGGTCTCAACTCTGGCAAAGCTTGCTGAGTTCTCAGCTTACCTAGAGGATGCTCTCCTAGTGAGCGACTTCCTCTAGAAAGCAATCAGCACCCAGCCATCGGACCCTTTTGATGTTAGTCCATTCTGTGATTCTTGAAATGATTCTCTTTGTATGAAGATCACATGTATGCCTTTAGGAGTGACTTCTATGAGAAAGTCATTCTCAGCCTCCTGGCTTGGCAAGTTCCCTCTAGGAGTCTTTTCTCCCCACCTGCTCTTTGTAGAATTCACTTCTGCATGGGTGCTTGATTTGTTATTGTTTCCTGTGTTGAACTGGATGGTTCAAGAGAACAGGGACTATATCTGCTTTTATTCTAATTGCATATCAAAGATATAATATGTGTCAAGGTCTCAAGAAGACCTTGTTAAATGAAAGAATGGGCTCTTTTTCCTTTGTGATGACTAAGGAGTAAGTGCTATGCTTTAACATACATGCTGCAGGACCATGCATCTCTTGATCTTGTTTTTCTTAACATAATATCTGAACCTCTTCAAAATCCTCATTGCATAGCTTTGATACTTGTTATCATGCCTAATTTCTTTTGAACAGGAGTAAGGATGCACCCCAACCTCGTACCATAATAGGACTCTATGTCCTTTCACAGATAGAAACTACCATTAGCTTTTCAATATTCATACAATGCATTAAAGTGCATTGTCCTACTTGTGTGTTTCTGAGTGAATACTGTTTCGATTACACATTAGTGATGTGAAGAAGTTTAGTTAATTCAAGTCCCCTGTATTTTTAGCATTTGCTCCCCACTCTATATTATACTGCTTTTTAAATGCCTTGCCTATGTTTATTTTACATTGATAGTTCTTGTCTGTGATTCTCAGCACAACTGATGTAAATAAGATTTCATTCCTCATCAAACACTTTAAAAACTGAGAGTTGTGTTATGCATGTGGGTGAGCAGCCCTCCCAAGTGATTTCAGTATTCTACACCCATGCTGTCAATGTGCAGAATATCTTTTTAGGACCTTATTTTTAATACACTTAGTTTCTAAATGCCAATGTGTAGTCTATGTTCTGAGGGGCAGGGGCAGCATCTTGTTTTCCATATCTTGGTTATTTCTTGTTGTCAACTTGATCAAGCAAGAATCACGTGGAGAGAAAGTCCCAATTGAGGGACAGCCCAGTTCAGATCACCTGTGGCCATGTCTGTGGGGAATTGTCTGAATTTTTGAATGATGAGGAGGGCCCAGCTCATCGTGGGTGGTACCTGCACTAAGCTGACGGTCCTAGGTCGTATAAGGAACCTGCAGAGGGAGGAAGTCAGTAAGTTGCATTCCTCCATGGTTTCTGCTCCAGGCTTGTGCTTTGACTCCTGCCCTGACTTCCCTCAGCGATGGATTGTGATCTGAAGTGTAGGCTCCCTAAGCTGCTTTTGGTCACATACCAGGAAGCAAACTGGAATGCCATGCTCCTGGTGACTGCCTTCTCCACCCTGGTGAGGTAACTTTCCATAGGACTGAACCAGGACTCTTTACTCATGAATTTCTTCTTTTGAATATATTCAGCAACTTCCTAACATCTTTCTTCCAAACAACATCAACCTGGAACACTGTGATCTGCCTTATTAATTAAAGGCACATGGAGCTTGGGATCTGCTGCTCTGAGAGATTCCAGACCCTTGAGGTCTCTGGTGAACAGCTGACCTCAGCAGAGGGATTGGCTCACTTCTTCACTTGTAGGTTATTTGCATTCATTTAAGAGGACAGAATGACCTGAATTATAGATTCCTTTCTGCCCTTACATACTATTTCACGGACACCACAGTTACAGCGTTAACATGAATGATGGCATGCCAGAAACTCAGGATTGTGTTTTGTTCAACTTTAAGGTGTAAACACTCATGTAGTGCCACTAATCTTTTTTTCCCCCCTTCTTTGTGGTTGATCCTGGATATTTTTGCATCTGCTCCATCCTTGTTCCCTGGATTATCACCCTCCCCACCCCCAAAAAACTTTAGACCTTAGATTTTCATTACCATTTGAACATCCCAAACTGGATATTATGCTTTCTCAAACTGTACATATCCAAAAATTAAAGTTATTAACTTTCCAATGTTATTCTTTCTCTTAATACTAACAATAGGCATTTAGTTTTTCCAACTCGGTGCCTCAGAATCATCTCTGCTAAATTTTTACTCATGTTCATAAAACCTCTACCTTGCTCTATTATAGTGGTTCTCAGACTTCCTAACACAGCAATACTTAACACAGAGGTTCTCAGCCTCCCTAACCCTGTGACCCTTTAATACAGAAGTTCTCAGCCTCCCTAACGCTGAGACCCTTTAATACAGAGGTTCTCAGCCTCCCTAACGCTGAGACCCTTTAATACAGAGGTTCTCAGCCTCCCTAACCCTGTGACCCTTTAATACAGAGGTTCTTAGCCTCCCTAACCCTGTGACCCTTTAATACAGAGGTTCTTAGCCTCCCTAATGCTGAGACTCTTTAACACGGTGCTTCTCAATCTTCCTAAAGCTATGACCCTTTAATACGGTGGTCCTCTCTTGTATAATATTAAGAGGACCAGCCTTAATATTATCCTTCCAGGAGCTCAGAAGAGAAACTACAAATGGTGAGAATTATTTTCTGGAAATGAATCTAAGTACACCAAGCTCTTTGTCCACCTACTTTATTCCTCTGAGATAAGATTCTATCTACACAGCTTCAGTTCTGTACTCAAGCCCAGCTCCTTTCTTGCCTGGTTTCTCTCTACCTTTATCTACTGCTCCAAGTTCTATCTTAATTCTCTCCTCTTAATTCTGCCTCATTTAGGTCCTACTCATCTCATTCTTACCCAGCTAGTACTTCCCCATCTGGCTCTTCCTCATCTTCCATCTCGTCCATATGTTTTCTCTGGTCAAATCCTCCTTATCCCTCTCAGTTCTCCACCCTCAAGTTCTCCACTCCTTTCTTCCTCTCCATCTCCTCATACCTCTAAATCCTCTAAAGTCTCTGAGGTGTTCAGTTATAAACTCAAGCAATAACAATCCTCTGCCAGAGCAAGGTCACCAGGCTTGAATTCTTATGGGGTCATAAAGGTAGGCAAGAATTTTCCTCAGGCCATGACTGTCAAGCTTTCTTTTACAACTCAGAGTGGGAGTGGTAAAAGAGGAGATGAACTAATGACTGGTTAGTATACCAAAAAGGGGAACTCTGTGTTCAATCTACATTCCAAGAGGTGGTTAGGTAAGAAATTAGGAGTCTATTAGTAAGGCTGTAAGGAAAGAGGGTCTCACCCTATATAGCACAAGAAACAAAGCTATCTGCCTGACCTAGGAGACAGGTGTTGTTTCATTTGGCCTTGGATGCTTGATAGATATTTTAGATAAATACACTGTTGGGAGTTTTAGGAAGCACACATAGCATCACAAGAAAATCACTGTAGGAACCAGCTAATATACATACAAAAGCTGAAATATCACCAAGACTTCTTAAGCCATGGCCTGGAGAAGTCCCTGACCTTTCCAAGTAGTAGCCTTTGTGATAGTAGCTGAATTCCATTATGTTTCCCTGCATCTTGCCAGCAGTCCTCAGCCTCCCTAATGCTATGACCATTTAACACAGTGGTTCTCAGCCTTTCTAATGCTGTGACCCTTTAAAATAGAGGTTCTCAGCTTCCTTAATGCTGTAACTCTTCAATACAGAGGTTCTCAGCCTCCTTAATGGCTGTATCCCTTTAATACAACAGTTCTCAGCCTCCTTAATGCTGTGACCCCTTAATATAGTCCCTCATGTTGTGGTGACCCCAAACATAAAATTATTTTCATTGTTACTTCATAACTTTGTTTGCTACTGTTGTGGCTTATAATGTAAATATGGTGTTTTCCAATGGTCTTAGGTGATCCTGTGAAAGGATTGTTCTATCCCAGAGGTGCCACAACCCACAGGTTGAGAACTACTGCTTTATTGAAATGGCTTTTAGTGTCTCCCCACTTCAAACCTCTGACTTCCAGTGTGTTCTACATGCTGGGATCCTTAAAGGTGTGACAGCTAGTAGGGGATAGCAGCAAAGGCAGGCCTGCCGTTTCCATGTTCCTGGCTATATTTCTAACATGGCAAACTCTGTGTTGGATACTCAGAAGCGCCTCTTGAATGTCTTCCAAGATCCATTACTTTCCTTCTCAGATTAGTGCGCATTGAACTCCCCAGGCTGGCATTTTCACTGTTCCTAGACTTGGCTTCATTCTAGAACTCAAATCAAAGCATTTCCTCAGGGTGCCAAGAATAAAGATGAATGGAAATACCAAACACTTAGCTCCACTAAAAAGGAACCAGTAATGGAACTCAGATTTCCTTTATCTTTTTCCTTTCTGGCTTTTCCTCCCTCTCCCTCCTTTTCCTCCCCCTTCTCTCACCCTCCCTCCACATCTCTACATTTTTTCCCTTCTCTCTCAACAAACAGCAAGGCCATTTAGTCTGTTGTCCAGACATGGATATGGCACAGCCAAAGAAACGAAAGAATGCTATGACATCATTTGGGCCACTTTGTAGAAACAATTCAGTTTTAATTTGGAACACATCCAGGAGGCAGTAAAACCACCAAACTAATTTCTTAGTTTAGGAATAGAAGAAATGGTATACTTCTGAATGGTGTAAGGGGTTAAACTTACTTAGATTAAATACGAAACTATGAATTTCTCCATATTACAAATAGCTGATTCAACACATAACTATTTAATGAGTGATTTCCGGGTGTTCCCCATAGAAGAGAGAGTTCTCTTAAATCTGATCCTTTTGTTGAAGCAAGAGGGAGAACAACATGGAAGGGGCGCTGGTAAGGAAGGGACCTGGAATGTCACTCTGGGATAATTAGTTACGCTTTGAGCTAGAGGGAAATAGCAGCAGTAAATGAAGCAATTTGGCTTACAGAGCTAGCTTCATAAGTAGGCAGAGAAAGCAGGGACCTGTCTGGTGTGTAGTGAGACATTAGGACCAACTCTCTATTACACCAAGTGGTTGGCTAGCTTTCCTGATTTATGATTCTCATTGTCCTTAATATTTGGATGCTTGCTTTCTCCATCATATGCAATAATTCTTAGGCTAGTAACACCATGCATCTTTGTCACCATCTATTACCTTTAGAATGTTGACATTAACAGAGATAGAAAAACAGGAGGCCTTTCCATATCCCCTAGGGCTCTGTCTCAGTGCTGAGAACTGGCCAGTCAACAGGGCCCATCTCTGAAAGGTGAGTGGTCTTACTACCTGTGGATACTATAAAAGCAGAAGCAACGTTGGGTATAGTGTTTAGAAAAACATATCTCCAGTGATTTTTATTATGGTTATTGGTTAGCACCTCTTTCTTTTATTTGAAATCTTGCCTGTAAGTGGATGTTAAGATCCTCTTTTGCATATTCATCATATACAGTACAACAAGAAATATTGGTATCCCCATAACGCTGTGATGACACAGTATACTCATTGCGCCACATAAAATTCCATGATATTTGAAATGTTTTCTTCACTTAATGCCAGTTAAATGTTTGATGGTCTATACAAATCCACATACTCCACTTTTCCAGGCATGTGACTGTTTCATTACATTTTCTACCATGGGAGTATTTTTCGGCAGCTCTTCGCAAAGTTCAGTTCCTCATTAGTTCTTTTTGGGAAGAACTAAGACAGTTTTCTCCCTCTGTCCTCCTTCCTTTCTTCTCTCCCTCTTTCCCTTCCTCTTCTCCTTTCTCCTTCCCTTTCACTGTTACTCAGTGAAATACCTGAGGCATTAATGTGAACAAAGACTTACCATGACTTAATGTTTTGGATGAGGGGTTAAGTCCATTGCTCTGAGCTTCCCTGTTGTGTACTGGATGTCAATGATAGGCAAGGGATGGAACAAACAGGAATCAAAAGTGAGCAGGCATCTGGGTTCCATTATCCTCCTCAGTGGTACACCTGCAAGACCAAAGAACCCCTTAACTGGGGACCAATCCTTTAACCATGGGGCTTTGGAGGAAATTGAAAGTCTACACTAGAGCGAGTCATGCTCCCTTTCCTCCTTGGTTGATGGGTAGTAAGCTGGCATGACTCAGCAACTTTGCCTTAGCCTGGTAACTACAAGTAAGACTTTGGAAGAGAAGGAGAGAGGCGAAAGGGTCAGCACCAGCTCAGAACCCCCAAGACCAAGTTCTCAGCACAAAGGAGATTTATTTGCCCCAGAAGGACAAAAGCAGGGATAAGAGACAAAGACAGAAGATAGAGGAATAGAAGGGATGGGGACAAGCAAGAGAGGGGAAGAGATATTTGTCTTGGAGGGACAAAGGTCTGCCTCTGGATAGAGAGGAGACAGACGTGGTCCATAGGAAAATGGTGGTTTATAAAGGGAGGGGGAAACCCTGTGTTAGGATGAAGTGTGTAGCTGGTCTTTCTTTGGATCCCCACACCCCAAATAATGACACAGAGACTTCTTATTAATTATGAAAGCTTGGTCTTAGCTTAGGCTTGTTCCCAACTAGCTCTTCTAACAAATTAGCCTGTTTATATTAATCTACATTCTGCCATGTGGCTTGTTATTGTATCTCCTTCATAGTATACATCCCACTTCCTCTGTGTCTGGCTGGCAAATCCCATCTCTCTTCTTTCCAGAGTCCCTATCTCTTCTCAGAAGTCTCACCTACCCTCTCCTGCCTTGCTATTGGATATTTAGCTCTTTATTAAACCAATCAGAATGTACCTTGGCAGAGACATATCTTCACAGTGTACAAAAAGATTACCCCATAGCACAGGTTTCTACTTTTAATTAGGCATGTAAATTAAGTGAGTCAAAAGGGGCTTTTGATTGCTGGACTTCAGTACTTTGATAGCTAACCTTTGGCAGTCAGACTCAGGAGGAGAAAGTGGCCAAAGAAGGGAAGGGAATAGACCTTGATGGCCCCCTTAGGAACGTAATCTAATGGTTTTTTTTTTTTTTTTTTTTTTTTTTTAGCAAGGCAGAAAGAATGGGGAAAAAGAGTCAGATTTGCTGTACTTGAGCTGGCTAGAGTCCCTTCAAAAGGGACACTGTTCTTATGCTGATTTTATTTAAAGACAAACTGAATTAGCATGTATTAGAGAAGCTATTCCCCAAAGTTCAGACTGACAGGCAGGAACTGTGTTATGGAGAAATCTGTCTTCATTCATGCCCTGTCTTTGTACTTCACAGATTCCAGCCAGAAGCAACATCTCTGCTCTCAGTTGTGTCCAACTGCACATGTAGAATCTTCTGCACCCCTTTCCCCTCCCAAGTCCTTTCAGCTCTTAGGAGGGTCAGAGGGCTTTGGCCTCTCTCATCTGTGCTTTAAGATATTCTTAGGTAATTTAACCCCATATTTCAGTCAATGGTTTACCTACCTTTAGTCATTTTTATAACTTTTATTTTCAGCAGCATTCTCAATGATAGGTCTTCCTTTCATACAGTCCCTGAATATCCTTGTCTGATGAAGAAGAAGAGGAAGGTGGAGAAAGAGGAAGGAAGAGAAAACATCAAAACGCAAGCAAGCAGAAGAAAGACCAGTCTTCCTACAGTTCACAAAGAAAGGGAAAAATGAACAAATGAAGCCAGGTTTGTGCATGAGGCTCTATGCCATTGGTAGTTCTGGTAGAGCCTTCTTTCAAGTATTATCTCCCATGGTAAAGTGGCCTCTGGAGCAGCAGGGCTTAACCAGTGCTCCATGAAGTCATGAGAGGCAAGTGCCCTAATCTTGATGTAATGGACCCTGGCTACAGTGTGGTCTCAACATGACAGTGCTCTATTTCATGAACTGGATTTTTTCTAAGTTGGTTGGCTTCTTGGATTCATTGGGCTCTAGCATAAAGATAGGGAGGGGAAAGGAAGACGAAGAAAGGGAAAGGGAGAGAGAAAGGAGTCAACTTGCTTGATCCTCATAGTTTCTCAGTGCTATATACTGTGTGTTTTGTTCCTTTGCTACTTCCAGCTTTCTCCAGAGGAGGAGTCTAGGGTGTGGAAAGACTTTGTGGGGGACTATTCAAGGACTCAAGCAATCAGCAAAGAAGCTAGAGCTAGAACTCATATTCTTGTGATTCCACACCCCCGTTCCCATCCTATCTGAGATAACAAGTGTTTTATTTGGAACCAGGTAAATTCTTAGTGTATTAGAAATGGATGGATAGATAAGTAGATGATAGATTACTGACAGATAATGAATAATAAATGATGAATTCATAAATGATATGTTACAGATAATTGATAAGAGATGATAGATAATAGATACATATAAAATATATGATAGATAGCTAGATAATACATAGGGAGGTACAGATGTCAAGAACCTTGGCACTGAAAAATGATTGAATGGAATCAAGGAAGGTTCAGTTAGAAACAATCCAAGCCCTCATAGTTATCCACACATAGAGAAAGCTAGACAACTGGTGTAGCTTCTCAGCCTACTGCCCAGCATTTAGGCTGCTTTAAACTTGCCTAAAGTGTCACTCTACACACTTGGTGTCTGAAGGGACTGGGAACATAGCTTTAAAATGGAGATGTTTCAAAATAAAATCACCACCCATGCTCCAGTATATGACCCCACACTCAAGAACACACAGGAAACACTAATTGGACTCAGTGAATTATAAAATAAATGGAAAGAGAATATGAATTTGGACAGCAGACATGTTTAGAGAGGTAAACAGTCCTGAAGGAGGTGGAGAGATGGAGTCAGAGTAGATATGATCAAAGTACATTGTTGTAGAATAATCTTTCTGTACACTGTGAAGATGTGTCTTTGCCAAGGTATCTTCTGGTTGGTTTAATAAAGAGCTGAATGGCCAATATCCAGGCAGGAAGTGGTTAGTCAGGACTTCAGGAAGAGAGAGAGAGGGGGAGAAGAGATGAATCTAGGTGTGGGAGAGATGCCAGAGGACATGGAGAAGAAACAGGAGGTGTAGGATTGAAGAGAGTTAAAAAGCCACAAGGCAAAACATAGGTTAATATAAACGGATTAATTGAAGCTTTAAGAGCTAGTGGGACAAGCCTAAGCTGTAGGCCAAGCTTTCATAATTAATAATAAGCCTCTGTGTAATTTTTTGTGAGCTGGCAGTACAGAGAAAGACTCTACAGTACATTGTATATATGCGCAAAATCTCAATGAATAAATAAAAATATATAAAAGAAATAGGATCACATAGTTTTATAGCCTAAACTTTTATAAAAGTTGAGAGCAATTTTAATCTTTTTTCACATTTCCTAAATATCAGCAGCAATATGCTATCAGCCATTACAATATTAAGGACTATGATGGAAGTCATGGTTAGTCACAATTTTAAGGACACTTGAAAAATAAAATTTAACATTGGGAAGCAGAAAAGGTCACTGAAAAATAGAGCAGACTCTTATCTGGCCTGATTTTCAAGAGAACTCTGAATTCTTCTGAGAATTTTTTTCTAATTCTAATAAACATTGCTTCTTTTCATTCTTTCCACTTGAAAAAAAAGTCAAAAGAAAGATATGAGAAAAATAAGTAGATAGTTATGATTTTCTGACTAATACTTATTTGTATCATTTTTATAAGTTTCTGAATGGATGGGAGATGGTAGAAGCAGTTGGATTTCTCCTTCATACTGTTGAGTAAAATTTGGATGAGGCTACTGATTGTGTTTAGATTTCTGTATTGGATCCAGGGGGCCAAATCACTCTGGAGTCATCATTCTAAGAGAAACTGAGGCAAGTACTAGTGCTGTTTTGCAGTCGTTACAGCGGCTAGACTTTGGTTAATTGTGGACAGCTAACTGTTTGAAATAGTATCATCATTCGGGCATTTACACTGGCCAGCCCTCGGAGACCTAGCAGGACAGGTCATCAGCTGCGGCCAAGATGAGACACCGTGACAATTGCCGCATCCAGTAGATCACTGCCCTGTGCACATGCGCTATATCCCCTTATAAAAAGCAAGCCCTTCTTGCTCCACTCTCTTCTTTCCACTCTTGCTCAGAGGCCGTCTCTGCACTCCTCCCCCAATAAACCTCCCACGTGAGCGCTTGTGACTTTGGGGTGCCCCCTGGCTCCAGCCCGCCAAGGTTCCATCTGCTGTTAAACTCTTACAAGTAGGACTCTTTCACTTCTGTCCTTCTTTCTGTGCAACTGCCTTGTAGCCCCGTAGTTCTTTGTTGTTCTGTCTGGTTTAGAGGGCTTACTGATTCTAGATCTTTGAACAAAAACAAATCTTGAAACTTATTATGATTTTGTCTTATTGAAATATAGCAACCTCCTTATTTCCATCTTTGTTGTATGTTTGTGGCCAATTAAAGTCTGAAAACATTAAATAGAAAATTCCAGAAATACACAACTTACTTTAAATAAGTTTGTTGGATTATATTATCATGATTATGATTTATAGGCAGTTATTGTTAATCTAAATTTAGAAATTGAACTTAATTAGTAGGTAAATATATGGAGGGAAAATACACCATAAATGCATGTAGGCTTAGTACTATTAGTAGTTTGTAGTAACCACCAAAGGACTTAGAATTTATTTCATTTACTTGAGGGAGATCACTGTATTTAGGTGCCACTCCATCAGGTTGGAATTCTTTAACTTGGTTTTAGCATCATATGCTGAAGAAGAAAACATGTTTTCATTCCTGGGCTTTCCTCTGAGGGAAGCACGTGGCCCCAGTGCTCGGCTCCTTCGGTGTGCCTCTGCGGCTCTTCTGACTGCCTTGCGTTGTGATGTGAAGTGCAGTCACACTTGGGTGCATCCACCTTCTGTTCAGACCTCTAGGAAGCAGAGCAAATGCTTCTTCTTAACGAGTGGAGTGTTGTTTGGATCTGGAATGTTCCCAAAGGCCTGTATATTAAAGGCTCATTTACCAGTCTGTGGAGCTGTTGGAAGAGGTAGGGTTCAGTGAGACAAGGTCGGGCCGCTGGTGTGCCCCTGATGGGGATCGTGCACACTGGCCGCTTGCTTCTTCCTTCTTTGTTTCCCCACCAACACGAAGTGAACATGAATAGGCCTCCTCTGCCATTTGCTCCCAGGGCCAGGCAACCATGATCGGAAGTTCTGGGCAAAACTTTCCTGTCTAGAGATGGATGTATCTCAGCGACAGAAAGCCACTCACATTGAGCCTTGCTCCCTCTGACAGACACTCAGCCTTTCTCCCTCTGACAGACTCAGCCTTTCTCCCTCTGACAGACTCAGCCTTGATCTCTCTCTGACAGACTCAGCCTTGCTCCCTCTGACAGACTCAGCCTTTCTCCCTCTGACAGACTCAGCCTTGCTCCCTCTCTGACAGACACTCACTCAGCCTTGCTTCTGCTCCGAAGCCTGTCTTCTACATGGTCAGGAGCTTGGTTCTGTGTATCAGCCCTGTGGGGCAGAATATAATGATTTATGAAGGTTTTTTTGTTTTGTTTTGTTTAATCTGGGCATGGAAATGGGGTACTGTTTTAGTAAAAACACAAGCGACTGTCTACTGATTGTGTGCTGGTAGATTTTCACTAATTTGATACCAGCTGAAATTGTCTGGGAAGAGGGAAGTTCAACTGAGACAATGCCTTCAGAGACTGGCCTGTAGGCAAGTCTGGGGAGCATTTTTTTGGTTAACGATTGGTGTGAGAGGGCCAGCCCAATATGGTCAGTGACAATCATAGTTGGGTGGTCTTGGGGTGTTAAAGAGAGCAGGTTGTATGGGCCACAAAGAGCAAGCCAGTAAGCAGCGTTTGTTCCATGGTTCTCTACTTCAGTTCTTGTGTCCAGGTTCCTGCTTGAGCTCCTGCCTTGGCTTCCTTCATGATGGACTGTAACCTGTAAGCCAAATAAACCTTTTCTTCCCTAGGTTGCTTTTGGTCACAGTGTTTTCTAAAAGCTACAGAAACCAAGCTAACACAGACCCTTTGCAATATATCATTGAAATATGAGTAGGGGTTTTCATCAAAGTAAAAATTATTGTTAAGAAAATCAGATAAAGCAATATAAATCTCAACTTTAATATGATATTTTGTGTAGTGGTATATCCAACCGTGTTAGAACATTAAGACAAAAATCTTCCCCTTGCTTTTAGAGAGCACAGCAGGAAGGCGGCCACAGTTACTCTAATTCACACCCACTGGGAACACTTTCCATAGCGTTCACTAAACTCCAGGATAACTCTCTTCTCTCTCCCCATCTCCCTTCTTTCCTTATTTCTCTGTACTGGTTCTCAAACCTAGAACCTTGTGCATGATTGGCAAACGCTTTGACACTTTGCAATACCCCCAGCCTGTCCTTCCTCTTTTTCTCACTCCCTTACCTCTCTCCCCATCCCCCTTTCCTCCCTTCTTGATGTAATGAAACGGTAGAATAGTTAGAAAACAAGGAAACCTGAAAATAAATAAGTTGGGCCTTTCTTACTTTTGTTTGCTCCAGGCATGCCAGGAACAGCAATGACTGTTGGGGAATCAGGTTGAGACTAGCAGTGGTGGATTTTGTATCAGGAGTGTCTAGAAGCTTTGTGAGTAGGGGCAACCATCTCCTGTTGCTAAGGGGCTGTTGCTCTGGTGATGTCACTCACTCTGTTTTACTGAACTCTTATGAGAAAGAGGAGGAATTCATCACAGAGTATTCATGCATTTATCTCACAGACTGAAGCCAAGAATTAGAGAAAGATAATATTTCCTTCTGCACTGCCCAGGCTTAGGGAAAAACACTAATAAAGCAGAATGTGGGACAGAATCAGTCTCTCTGAGATCAGTGTTATGTACAGTGACAAAATTTGAACAAGGGTGTCTGGAGGAAAAGGATCTGTTGAGAGGGTTGTCAGTACCAAATGAGACTTTGGGAATTTTTTGTAAATTGTGTGTGTGTGTGTGTGTGTGTGTGTGTGTGTGTGTATTTGATTGTAAGTGTGACAGCTCCCAAACGTTGTTCAGAGGTCAGCACGGAGCATCTTCCTTTATCCCTCTCCACTATTTTCTGAGACAGAGGACAGAGTTTCTCACTGTATTAAAGGGTAGAAGCTTTAGGAAGGTTGAGAACCTCTGTATTAAAGGATCACAGTCCTAGGGAGGCTGAGAACCACTATATTAAAGGATTGCAGCATTAGGAAGGTTGAGAACCACTGTGCTAAAGGGTCTCAGCTTTAGAAATATTGAGAATCACTGTGTTAAAGGGTCCCAGCAGCTTTAGGAAGGTTGAGAACCTCTGTATTAAAGGATCACAGCCCTAGGGAGGCTAAGAACCACTGGGTTAAAGGGTCCCAGCATTAGGAAGGTTGAGAACCACTGTGTTAAAGTGTTGCAACATTAGGGACACTGAGAACCCTTGTGTTTAAGGGTCTCAATGTTAGGGTGGTTGAGAACCACTGTATTATGGGATCACGTCATTAGGAACGTTGAGAATCACTGTATTATAGGATCACAGCTTTAGGGATGCTAAGAACTACTGTTTTAAATGGTCACAGTAGTGTTAGAAAGGTTGAGAAGTACTGTGTTAGAGCGGCAGCTTTAGGAAGGTTGAGAAGCACTGTGTTAAAGCCTCTCAGCACTAGGAAGGTTGAGAAGCACTGTGTTAAAAAGTGGCAGCATTAGGGAGGCTGAGAAGCACTGTATTAAAGAGTGGCAGCATTAGGGAGGCTGAGAACCTCTGTATTAAAGGGTAGCAGAATTAGGAGGCTGAGAACCACTGCTCTATGGTGTCACCTTCGTTTTCTGTTTCCAGGTTCCTGCTTTGGCTTCTCTCAATGGACTGTGGTCCAGAATATTTATGCCAAATACACCATTTCCTTCTCAAGTTGTTTTTGGCCATGGTCTTTATCACATCAATAGAAAGCAAACTAAATTCCATAAGTTACGATGGGGGCCACAGAAACAGGAAAGTGCAGCTCAGCACGTCACGCTGCACTGCATGTGATGCAACAGTGTCACCCCCTAGAAATCCATGTGGTTAAATATTAGACAGGGTCAGATTGTCTGGCCTACCTAACACGACTTGGAAAAGGATAGGAACACGATGGGAATGGTGACCCAATAGCTAAGGAAACGAAGTCACTATTTAGTTATTAGTGTTGTGAAAGAAAGCATAGTTTGAATCCAAACATTCAGACATTCCATGTCCTGCTGCACTTGGAGGACCTTTGTTGGCTGGAGTGATAAGCATGCACCCATCCAAACTGTTCACCTTTCCAAGTCGGCCCCAGCACTGCTGCTGCTTGCAAGGACAGTCTACTTTCCAAGCTCAGCTTAAGGTAGTTAGGTGATTTCCAGTCTTGTTCAGAGAACCTTTTGGGATGATCTACCTGTTTTTGAAGGCTGAAGGCTGCCAGAATGTACACAGAACAGACATAAAATTTTAGCATCCAGCAGACAGTCCCCAGATGGGCACCTTGGAAGCATTCCAGTTCTCCTGTGAATTTGGAATGGATGAAGACAATAGCAAAGCTTTGTGGGGACACATAATCTGCATAGAAATATCATCTACAAATCTCTGGAGCTGTTCCACACATGGAAGTCTCCAGAGTAGTGAAGACAACCTTGTACTCTTGGGTGCCTTTCTTCTGTTTAGAGTGCAGAGGATTTTCATAATGGAGATTTGTATGTCATAATAGTGCTTTCTTAAGGGCTAAGTCTTCTTATGGGTAAATATATCATTATTTTGAATTTTTCTCATCCATGAACCCTTGAGATAAGAAATATTATTGTTTCCAATAGTCAGACAATTCCAGAAATGTTTAAAAATGCTAGTTCAAATATCTTGGAATTATAAAGTGATGAATCTGGTATCAAAAGCTGGAGAATCTAACTGCAGAGCTTACACAGGAGGAAAAAAATGCACCTCATAGCCTTAGCTCAGATTGAAAATTTAAGAGGAAAACCGTGGCGTTTAGTGCCAAAATGGAGTATCCTCAACTGTGTAAAAATAATGATTCACAGTGTCCAGTCTTGAGACTCTACAGCTTCATTGCCCATGTTGAAACAAATTATTACCACCAAGTTTCAGAACAGGGGTGGGCTGGCAGGGCGAGCACTTTTCCTCAGCTAAAATAACAGCCATGTCCATAACAGTAAGAATTCCATTCTTCAAATCTAATACTTTGTTAAGGAGAATAATTTTTAGGAAGTGTCTTGAGCTAACATGGATAACACTGAGTCTCTCAGCATTGGGTGTTATGACACTTGGCCATGCTATTGTCATAGCTCTCCAACTGATGCACTAGGATCAGCAGAAACCATGAAGGCTGTTGGAGAACCAAAGTGACTGTCATTTAGGAGCTCGTGTGGCAGGAAGAATTACTGGATAGCTCCATCTAAGGCTGTGGGCAGCTGCCTGCTGGTTTGTTTATTCACTGTGTGGGTCTGTAAATACCCAGCAGAGCTGTCCTAGCACATGAAGACCATGCTGATTAGAAAGCTGGTGACAGTGTTCTCTGAAAAGTTGCTCCATGCTGCTTTGTTCCTTAGGGATTGCTGCAGGTTCCAAGGACTTTTGTTTATATTGACAAGGAGGAAAATGTCTTGGAATTTTACTCAGTGCATTCCTGTACTCAATCATTTGTAGTTTACTTTCTCCCTGTAGCTTTTCTGTACTGTTTAGCCCAGACTTTGAGGTTAAAATTTATTACTACAGGGATGGGAGGATTGACAATCACTTTTGCATTTCAATATCTCTTGAATTTCAAATTAGACTTTAAAAATTCCAGCATGCTTTTGAGGATCGCATGCATTTAGCTAAATGAAAGAGTTTGCTTTAGAATTTTCAAAGCTGATTTTACAATGAAGAGCCCTAGACTTTCTTCCAGCTAAGAAATCAGGAGTGATAGGATTAGCATAACAAGATTTGACAGTGACTCTTGTGTTAGCAGATCTGCTGGTCGTGACATTTGCACTGGTAACGCCAGACAACTGAGGCAGTCAGACATTCCACTTCTGACCATCTCGAGGGAAGAACTTCACAACACCAATGTTGGGCTCTGGGGGAAAACAGAAGCTGCTGAATCTGATGAAGCCTCTAGCTCTAGCATCCTACTTATGGAAATGAGAACAAGAAACATAGCAGGCTATACCTTGGATATGTGCTTGGCAAAACCTGGAGTGTTGGGAAATCTAAGACCCAAAGCTTTATTTGCATCAATAACAAGAAGTAGCAAAGATAAGAAGAGAGGTACAGTGATTTTAGGGGGAATAGATTTAAGAAGATTAACCAATTAAATGTTCAGCTGATGTTTGGATTCTAATTTAAGCAAGCTATGACAATGCTGTTTATGAGGAAATTAGAAATTTGAACAACAATTATGCTTTAGTTAGGATTTCTACTAATGCAATGGAACACCATGACCAAAGAAGCAAGTTGGAGAGGAAAGGGTTTATTTGGCTTATACATCCATATTGCTGTTCATCACTGAAGGAATTCAGGACAGGAACTCAAACAGGGCAGGAACCTGGAGGCAGGAGCTCATGCAGAGAGCATGGTGGGATTCTGTTTACTGGTGTGCTCCTCATGACTTGTTCAGTCTCCTTTTTTTTTTTTCTTTTTTTGGTTTTTTGAGACAGGGTTTCTCTCTGTGTCCCTAGATGTACTGGACCTCACTCTGTAGGCCATGCTGGTCTTGAATTCACAGAGATCCACCTGCCTCTGTCTCCCTAGTGCTGGGATTAAAGGTGTGCGCCACCACCACCTTGTTCAGCCTGCTTTCTTATAGACCATCAGCCCATGGATGGCACCACCCACAATGGGCAGGGCCCTCCTCCATCAATCACTAATTAAGAAAATGCCTTACAGCTGAATTTTATGGAGGCACCTTCTTAATTGAGGATCCCTCCTTTCAGATAACTCTAGTTTATGTGTCAAGTTGTCATAAGACCAGCAAGCACAGACTAAATAGTCACAATAATAATTATTTAGTTTTTGGCATGTTAATGGTATGTTAAAAAGTGAGTTATCTTTCATAACTGAGCTGAAAACTTAGGTAAAATCCATAATGCAAATTACAGATAAACTGTAATGTACATGGAATTTGGTTCAATATGGAGAGGACAAAGTGGCTTTGGGTGAAACAAATTTTGCTGTATGTTGATTATTATTTTCAGCTTGGTGACATGAGATTTATAAATACTATTCTGTTTACTTTTATATATAGTTGAGACTTTCCATGATAAAAAAATCTTCAAATTGGAGTCAATAAATATAAAATGTTTACTTTATTATAATGACAATTCAATCTGCTCTTCCCAAATTAAATAAAATGCCAATCTATTGCAATTAGATGCTTGTTATTCTTTCACTTGAGAAGAAATTGACCATTCTAAACACTGGAGGATTTTTTTTTTCATCCAACAAATACCTCAGAGTCACCCCACTGCTGGTTAGTGTACCTCCTAAAGTACAGGGGTGGGGGTATGCCCTTGAAAGACTTAGTAATTGCTTTAGTTTCCTGTATGTTGTTGTGATAAAACACTCTGACCAATAGCAATTTTGGGGGAAAGGAGGTTTGTTTGCCTTATACTTCCAGGTCCCAGTCCATTATTGAGGGAAGTCAGGGTGGAAACTCAAGCAGTGTAGGAACTTAAAGGAGAGACATGGAAGGATGCTGCTTGATGGCTTGCATCTCTCATTATCTGGCTCATACTTTGCTTGATTTCTTATAAAGCACAGGACCACCTGCCCAAGAAATGGCACCGTGCGGAGTAAGCTAGGCCCTCCTACATTAATTAAGACAGTAGAGACAACCCCTCACAGATAGGTTCATAGGCCAACCTGATAAATACAATTATTCAATGGAGACTTTTTTTTATGTCATTCTGGGCTACATCAAATTGACAGGTAATGTTAAGACATTACCCCTTGTCAACCTGACATACAAATACATAACCTTAAGTCATAACCTCATTTCTTTATCCTCAAGATCTTAGGTTAATATTAAAATGTAAAGCATAATGCAATTATAAAAGTTCCAGCCTTAAAATTTTCAGTGCTTTAGAAGTACAAGGTCTTAGCTGCATGGTAGTGTGCATCCCTTTAATCCCAGCACTTGGGAGGCAGAGGAAGGCAGATCTCTGTGAGTTTGAGGCCAGCCTGGCTAAAGATCAAGTTCCAGGACAGCCAGAACTACACAGAGAAATCCTGTCTCAATAAATTGAAAAGGAAAAAAAAAGAAAGGAAAAGTACAAGGTCTTTTTAAAAATTGAAAGTCTCTTAACAGTGGGCACCTGTTAAAAAAAGTTACATGCTTTCTTAATCCCAAAGTGAAGGACTGGAGCATAAAAATGGTTAGACCAGAGCAAAAATCAAAACTCAGTAGTGGATGTGCCAAGTCTATAGCACAGTGTTCTGCATCTGCCATTCATCATGGTCATCTGGTGTCCAAAGGGCTTGAGTAGTCCATCTCTCCAGCTCTGCCAGCTTCAGCTCATGCAGCCTGTCTTGTTAGCTCAGCTTGCTTCCACTCTACCCCTCCTATAGCACGTGCACAGAGGTTAGAGGGCAACTTTGGAGAGTTGGTGCTCTTCTTTCACCACATGGGTCTGGGGGATCAAAGGAGGTTGTCAAGTTTGGTGACAAACACCTTTACCCCTCAGCCATCTTGCCAGGCTCCAGCCTACGCCTTAAGTACAGACAAGCTGTTTTGCTCCAATTCCTTGTGGATAAAGTACCTACATTAATTGCTTTGAATTCTTTTATCCAGGAAAGTTGCTTATTCTCTGTTATCTATATATTTTAGGTATGGACTCACAGTTACTTATTTTAAACATTTAGTTTAGACCAGTATTATTTAGTTGTGTCCACTGATTTAAAAAAGAAAAAAGAGTTCCAGAATGCAATACTGCCACCAATGAAAGGAGCCTAGACAGGGTATGTACAGAACTCTAAGGCTAGTCACTGCACCTTCACTGCACCTACTTTCATGCCTAGGAAAATTTACTGCCTGGATTTGAAATGGCTTCATATAACTTCCTGAAGAAAAATATACCATTTTACAAGCAAAGAACAAATCAAAGAGCACGCAGTGATACTGTAGTGGATTGTTCAGCCATTAATGTGAATTATTATTATTATTTGAATTACTCTATGACCTATAGCTTCCTTTGGTTCTCTTCTGGAGCAACTGGATCCTAGTGTATGAGGACTAGCATCAATGTGCCATGAGACCAAGAAAAAGAGATGTGCATAACCAGGACTACACAAAGTGCAATTTATTAGGGTCAACTTGATGACACATGATTCCATGTAAGAGCAAAACCAGGTGGGTTCTGTAGTTTGGAGCAGAAGGAGGAGTATATGTATTGATTAGGACAAAATGACATAATCCAAGCTGGAATGTACCTGTCGTACCTTAATCTTAAAAATATCAGTCAATGAAATGGCAGTCACAGAGCCTACATGATTCTGCAGGTCCTCTGAACACACACTGTGGTTGTTTAGCTTGGCGTGTTTGTGGGCCTCCTGACAGTGGGAGTGGGTTGTCTCTGACTCTTTTGCCTGCTCTTAGGACATTTTTTTTCCTACTGGGTTGCTTCGTCCAACCTTGATATGAGGGTTGTGCCTAGTCTTATTGCATCTTGTTATACTGCGTTTTGTTGATATAACTGGAAAGCCTGCTCTCTTCTGAAGGGAAATTGGAGAAGCAGTGGATCTGGGACAGAGGAGAGGTAAGGGAGTCTGGGAGGTAGAGGGAGGGGAGGCTGTGGTTAGTGTGTATTATATGATATCTATCTATCTATCTATCTATCTATCTATCTATCTATCTATCTATCTATCTATCTATCATCTATCTATCTATCTATCTATCTATCTATCTATCTATCTATCTATCTATCTATCTATCTATCTATCTATCTAAAACAGTCAAACACACTACACTCTTTGAACCACGTTCTGGCTGTAGCGTTCCACTTACCCCTTTACTGTTCTGTTTATTTTAATTTCATCCAGACAGGAAAAATGACTGGGGACAATCATGACAGTTAGGACTCAAAATAAATTCAGACCTGTTCATACAAGTTCTGATGAAAGAATTGTTATGAATTGTGATAAATGGAGCAGGCCTGGCTGTCTTTCATTTTTGCTCATATCTGATATGCCCCCCCTTTTATTAGTTGAAATTATTTTGCTAGACTTTCTTTTTACATTCTAGATTTTTGAAGTCAGTGAGTTTATTGTATTTGGGATTAACAAGAAAGCTTTCGTTTTTCAATCCGATAATGAACCCATTAGGCAGCCAGAACCCAAGCATGTCCCAGGTGGTAGGAGGTTAAGAAGGGTAGAGACCATCAACAGAGGTTGTGAAATTGCTTTGCCAGAAGAACTTTGTGAGCAAGAGGGGACAGCATGTGTCTGGCATGACTGATTTAGTCCTTCAGCACTGGGCTTTTTGACAGAAGGGCAATGAGTTCTTTATCAGTGGAAGCTCTGACTCATGTGGCTGCTCTATAATCTGCCCCCTGGGGAAGTGCCACAGAAAGTTACTCCTGGATGTACACATTCAAAGCAGACACACATAGGAAATAATCACACTGATCAGAAGGCTGCCATTTCCTGCCCTGGGAGGAATGTCCATTCATCTTTCTGTCTTAGTGGGCTTATAAATAGACCAATAAGCATATATGAGTTGGTTATAATGAGTAAACAAAGCCTAGTTCTTAATCTTTGGAACAGACATAATGGATTATGAAAGTTTTCCAAACAATACTGTGCCCCATAAAATTAAATTCATGCCTGACACCATGGGGAATAACACAGGGGAAAATCTCATTCAGTTGTCCTGTTTCTGTTTATCAATGCTTATTAGGACAATGTGTAAACCATCACTACTGACTAGTTTCTCTGGAGATGTGCTGGGCAGTGTGGAGAATTCCGGGACTGGCCTTCAGTGTGGAATACCTTCCTCACTATGTATCATCCTGCATTGCTCCTGCAACCTTCCTGGGAGACAGAATCCAGGTGTTTGACAGCCACACTTTCACCGGAATTCAGGGGCCAAGGAAGGCAGTTTAAATCCTTGCTGTGTCTTCTCTGTAGCTGGCAAATAGGCTCTGGAAAGTTTTGTGTTTTTCTTTATATTAGCAGGCCTTTTGATGATCATTTACTGGTTTTATGGGTGACTAGAAGCTTGTATAGGCATCTGATTTTTCTCATTCTGGTCGTGTAGTATTGTTTTATAGCCTGAATGTGAACAGCTTCAGAACCTACTCCAGAACCACAGCATTTGGCTCCCCCACTGACTGGCAGAGACAGCAACTCCCTAAAGGCCAGCTCTGCATTGTTGTATGTCCTAACACAAACTTGAAGTGTAAATAACCCCTGGAACTTACAAATATCATGTGTACATGTAAATTTCTTTTTCTTTCTTTCTTTCTTTCTTTCTTTCTTTCTTTCTTTCTTTCTTTCTTTCTTTCTTTCTTTCTTTCTTCCTTCCTTCCTTCCTTCCTTCCTTCCTTCCTTCCTTCCTTCCTTCCTTCCTTCCTTCCTTCCTTCCTTCCTTCCTCTTCTTCTTCTTCTTCTTCTTCTTCTTCTTCTTCTTCTTCTTCTTCTTCTTCTTCTTCTTCTTCTTCTTCTTCTTCTTTTTTTGGTTTGTTTTCTCAAGATAGGATTTCTCTGTATAGCTCTTGCTGTCCTGGAACTCACTCTGTAGAGCAGGCATTTTAATAGTCATGAAAAGATTATTGTTTTTTTTTGTTGTTGTTGTTGTTAGCAACTTGTTTATGCTTTGTGCTTTTTCCATAGGCACTACAGAGTTATTTAGTGTGGGGTGTTTCTCATTTCTTTGTTTCTTTTTTATTAATTACTATAGGATTAGATGTGTATACCACTCTATTTTCACATCTATGAACCCAGGGCCTTGAGTAGGCAAGTACTGTACCACTGAGCTCTACCCTAACTGTATTTATAATGCTTTAGATTATGCTGCTTTGCATAGTGTGGAGTTTAATTATGTATATTGGGTGAATTTCTTTGTATTTCTCACATGGAATTTGATTCACTCCTTGAATCTGTAGGTTTATATCTGTCACCAAATGTGGGCAGCTTTCAGCCACTGTTTCTTGAAATACTTTGTGTTTGACCACAGAGCCTTAAGACTCCATGTATTTTTCTTTTCAAAGAAATGTGATCATTGAATACACTGCAAAGGACAACAGGCTATGGAGTGTGGAGGGCTGCTCGTCTCCACTGACTTTATTTCAGTCCCTTATCTATCTCTTTTGCAGATTGAGTGAATTCTATTACTTTGTCTCTCAGTTCACCCCTTTTCAACCTCACTCTGCAATTACTTCCAGTATGCTTATTTATTTTAGTCACTGTGTCATTAAGTCTATAATTTCCATTTGGCTCTTTCCCATTCTAAGTTATAGCACGGTGAAACCATTGAACTAGACCACTCTGGTAGAGACAGTTTATTGAGGGAATACAAACTGCCAGACTGTCTCTTGGTGGGTGGGTAGAGAACAGCAACCAGCAGGGAAAACCTTGTCAGTTTTTTGGGGACAAGTAGTGGCAGGAGGACCAGTACAATCCAGAACGGCCTGGGAGTCAGCATGGGGAAGTGGATCTGTTGTAGGCTGTTTGGGTTAATCAGGAACTAGATGCATTTGCCAGAGGTAGCTGATCTTTGGGGTGGATAGGAGAAGGAATGAATTCTCCTGACAAACAACTCTCTTCATGAGACTGAGGAATGCTGAGCTTAGGTTTCTGTTTATCTTCTATAGTCCTTTATGTTTACCTGGTCTGAGATGAGTCCAAGCTGTCATTCAGGACACTGACAACAGCACTGCCACTGGGGATCTGCTTTGTACCTAACACCCAAAACATCTTTTCGCTTATTAATTTTTATTAGTCTATTGGTTAAGAGAATCTGTAATTAACTATTGATGAGACTTATAATGGTCACTTTGAAATTCTTGTCAGATAATGCCAACATCTGCTTCATGTTGGTATTGCCTCTGATGGTTGCCATTTCTCAATCAAGCTGATATTACTGGTTCTCCATATGGAACTGACTTTATGGGGTTATCCTGGATGTTTTAGTTGTTAAATTAGAAGAGTATTACAAGTGTATCTTCCTTTTCACAGTGGGCTACCCTTTGGGGGTTTAGCTCATGAACTTGACCAGTGTTTGCATCCTAATGTCAGTCTTTGCCATGTCTTCCGGTCTCCTTCAGCCACCTGTTCTCCATCCGTGGCGTGTCATCTGTAGGAGCGGAAGGTGCTACCTTAGTTGCTGCATCATTAAATGGTTTTTGTGGTTGGGGCTTCTGTATCTGGTTCCTATGTCACTGGGTACAGGCAGGGGCCTTGATGTCCTTGCTACTGCTATGGGTGGATAGGGATACTTGCCGTGTTCCAGTTGTTTGTGGATGGTAGCTGGGATGGCCCCGGCACTGCTGGTCCAGGGCTCTTGAATGTGACAAATCAAGTGTCTGACTGGGCACAGGAGACTGGGGCCTTGCATGAGGCTTTCTTGGTTGCATTTGGCCAGACAGTTTTTCTTGGTCCCCACTATTCTCTTTCCTTCTGTCCTTTTCTCTATGGTTATAGAGGTAGGACTGGGTTGCCGAGTGCCTGGGATTCATCTCTGGATCCATGAGACAGCCAAAGAAAACTTAGGAAACTCACCAGATTATTGATCTTCCTAAATGTTTCTTTCAATGTTGTATATGGATTAAATTTTTAGGTCTGGATTTTAGTTGTATTTGGAGGTGAGGGAAAGTGTTCAGTGACCCACACTTGTGCAGCTCTAAACTCTGTATTGCTGATCAGTCAGTGTGATTTATTGATTATACAGACTGTGTACCTCATTTAGTGTGCCTGAATGCAGATTGTCTGGTGACAGGACAGTATTAGGAACCACAGTGAAAGCAAAGAACTCCAGGAATAACAGACAATTTTGTAATAGTCATGACATTAACATCAACTAGAATCAATGTGTGCTTACTCTGTATTCAGTGCTGTGCTAAAGTATTTTAGTGGGATCATCTTTAATCACTAATGGTATAAACTTCCTAATGACGTTGTTCTTTAAGGTAGCCTATCACCTGACTCATGACCTATATGCAGGAATCTTCTAGTATTGAGACGGTATGGAAAGTGCGCACACTGGATACCTCACCACCTTTCGGTACCTTAGTTTCTTCTTCTGTAAAAAGGATCAATAGCAACTTCATAGTACTGTTATAAGGTCTTAAAAGTCATCAAAATTCATTCATCTGGGTATGTTGTAGTATTAGCATTTGGGAGGCAGAGGAGTAAGGTCATGTATTGGAGGTAAGACATGCTACTTGGGAAGAGCACACTTTGTAAGTGTTCAGTGGGGCAGCCTTCGAGAGTAGGTGTGCTCTTCCAGCATCTTCACAGGGCTTTGGAGTGAGGGCTTAGGTCTGGCTGCAGCGGTCAGTGTCCTGCAGTGCCCTGGGGGATCCTGGGCTTGGGTCATAGATGTTTGGAGACATCCCTGCAGGCATCAATGGCATCAGGGTTAGGCATGTTAGATGGTGAGAAAACTGGAAATTTCAATTCCAGTTACCTTATTTCTTTTTACTGTTTTTTTTCCTCTTTTAATGGAACTTAGCTTCAAATATACATGTATGAGTCCTAAGTTATTTTGATCTAATTATGCAAAACTTTTTAGAATCCTATCTTATGTATGTTTGCTATCTCTATTATCTAACAGTAATGCTTTTATATACCCCTTTTTGCTTCTTTTTCTGCTTTTACAATTAAACAAAAGGATATGTATTACATTACTAGGAACTGAGGATACTGTCTGGGACTGAAAAACAGGATAATGGTTTTTCTGAATATTTAACAACATTACACCCACCTTTCCATAATAGTTAAATATACCAGTAAAATTCATTTTCTAAAAGGAAACCCAGACAGCCTGTTCGTTTATGAGCCCTTGTAGCAATAATTAATATTTATTGAGTTCTAAGTGCAGAAGGTAGCGCCTGTTTTATAGGGCAGAAAAGAGCAAATTCCGAGTGTATGGAAAGAATGACAGCATTATAAAGCAAAGCTTCAGCCCAAATTGCACAGGGCTGGAAAAGTACAGCAGTGTGTAATCAAAATATCAATTTACAGCCGTCTGTAGAAGCCGGTTGATGCTCAGCAGGCCTGTGAAGGGAACAAGTCTTACTGAGATAATCAAATGTTTCAGGCATGTTGATTGAGGACTTCCTTCCCATTAGGTGAAGGCCTTCCTCCTCTCCAGGAGTGCTAATGATCAAGAACATTTCTAGATGGATAGAAATCGGAGCGTGGATGAAGATTTCAGCAGCGTGTGACCCTCCCGGAAGATGAAAACAAGCTACCATCCTTCACAGAGTGCCCTGCTTGCACTGCCGTTCAACCAAGACCTGTTGCACTAAGGCTTCAGAGACCTCCACAGAATAGTCTAATGCTTTGTGTTATGTGCAGTTGGTTAAAGTTTCCTTTCCTTGGTGAAAGTGGATTTTTTTTTTTGTAGGTTGCTTAGGAACATGGCATTTTACAACAGAAATGAAGAGGGCGAGGAAGAAAGGTGGGGGTAGCATCCTGAGTTCAACTTTCTGCCTCTTCTTCCCCGTTTTCATCTTCTCTCTCATCCTGTCCCCTCCCCTTCTGTGTTCTTTCACCTATCCCCGCCCCCACTCCCCTTCTCCTTTTCCTTCTTTTGTTTTGTTTTTGAGATCTAGTCTCATTGTAGCCCTGAATTCACTATGCTGACTGAGGGATATGCCCATTCTTTAGGAAGCCCGTGCCTTACATCCTAGTTGGAGTGCCAGAAACAGACCTAGCCAGAGCAGAAGCGACATCTGCAGCACAGAGGAGGGGCTGGCAGAGCAACAACACCCGAGGGGGAAGCAGAGAGACAAACTTAGAACAGAAGTTAAGGTGGTTATGGGAGGTACTGGGGAGGAAAGGAGAACCTCCCACCTCAGGATCAAAGTCAAGCAGGGGCAAGAGGTCGTCTGAACTCCACAAACTCTGGACACTGCTTCTTGAATGCGTCAGAAGACTCTGAGCAGCCATGAGATTTGAATCTTTTGTGTTAGTGGTTGGCGTATGTGCATTAGCTTGAAGACTCATGAGGATTTATCATAAACATGGTGGCTTTAGTGCTTTTGTAGTTATGTCTGAACTTCCACTGCTTGGCTTCCAGATGAACTGAGTGAAGATAAAGAAGGACAAAGCCTATTCCTTTTTGGCCCCGCTGGGCTCACTTACCCTTGCAGCTAAGAGCAGATAACTTTTTTATTTTCCTGTTGAATTCTTGGCTTCTGGGGACATTTACAACGACAGCTAGCTTTAGATACTTTGAAAGTTCAATGTCAAGAGCTCAGAACATGCATATTAGGGATCTGTGTGCATTCTGGCTTCACTCATCCATTTTATTCCTCATGGGGAGGGGATTTACAGTGGTTGCCAAGCATAGTTACAAAAAGGAAGTCTTTTATGGGAACAGCCAATTAATGCCAGGAAGAGAGGGTGTGTCTTGGCTGGGATGATGATGAAAAGCAGGAGAGGCCTGAAGAAAGCTTCACATTGCCTGTTTAGTGCCTAGTATATATCAACTGTGCCTCTCCAGGAGGAGCTGGAGTCTCATACTACATCTGGACTGTCTCCTCAAACATTCACTGCTTTGTTGGCCAGCCTGTGAAGGTGGTGGGGACTTTAGGAGGTGGAGTCATTGAGGTTACATAGTACTCTGGCCCCATTCCTCTCTTTGTTTCTTTGTTTTTATGAACGAATAGGCCTCCTCTGCCACATGCTCCTGTATGGGTAGCAGAGTGTGGGCTAAACCCATGAAACACTGAGCCCAAACAAAACTTTCTTCTTTTAACCTTTCTTCTACTGCAAACATTCATCAGAGACACTGGAGGTTGACAAAGAAGAGATGTCCATCAAAGGACCAGTGATTGAAGCTGTTGAGACTGGGGCGGGTTGTGGGTGGGAAGGGGCACACCGGTGGCTTCCGCATGAAGCCTGAGCACCAGGTTTTTCCCTCCAAACTACAGCTTGGATAAAAGTGGTACATACATGCAGCTGTGGGTGGACAGTGGTGGAGTGCACCAGAACACCATCTCCTAGAAGGAGTCCTCCCAGAAATTAAAGAAAACTTCTGGAGGACTTTCTCATTGAATTTGGCTCTTCCCTGCTAGGCTGGCTTACCAGGAGACCCTGATTAGCTTTACCATAGACAGCATGCTTGTTTTCATGTATTTATGCTTTTACTTTTCTCATTCTTCTATGGGAGAATTATATATAATAATATATGTAATTATAATACATAGTATAGAAATGAAAACTCAAAATAACTGAGTATGAATGATAACGGTACCCCATTATAGCTAGATATTATCTTTTATCTTTCAAAATTATGTTCAAGAGTATGATTTTTGGTACAGTACTCTTATTTTACATTTATCTGTTTGTGTGTATGTGGGGGGGTGCATGTGTACATACCATAGTGTGTACATGTAGAAGTCAGAATTCAACTTGTAGGAATTCATCTTCCTTCCACCATGTGGGTCCAGGTGGGGCTAGGAGTGGAGCACAGGTCACCAGGCTTGATGTGTGGCATCTGTCCTAGCAGAGTCACCTCTCTGGCCTCAGTTATTTCAGTAAATGCAAATATATCTTAATTTGTATTTGAATCTCAGATAACTATCACAGAAAGCCAAGCTAAAACATGGCTCTTTCTCTGCTAGCAAGATACCTGAACATTTGGTGAGACATTCAGTAGGAAACAAGCCGATCGATGGGTGCTGTGAAGCGGAAAGTCAATCCCATAGAGTGAAAATGAGACCAGGGGGAACAACTGCAATAGAGCCAGTCAGAGGAATCATGCACACGGGGAAAGCTTGCTTTGGTTTTGGAGCCCCACAGTTTCCCAGGAGCTGAGAGAAATCCTGTCAGGCACACTCAGACATTTGAAATCTCAGGTGAATCTCAGATGTTTCATTATTTCTATCAACGACACATCATCCTAGCTATGTAACTAGGGTACTCATTTTGGTTCCTAGGAATACCTCAGAAGTCACTACCAAACACACAATTCTTTGGAACTGAAGCTTGTTGGGGAAAACTAAAATTAATGCACAGAACAGATATACATAACCAGAATTCACCCAAGAACACTGCTTTAATATAGAGGAACAATATCCAAAGGGTATCTAATTAATGAGATTAAGGCAGCTGCAGGAAGAAGCTGAGCTCTGGAGCTCCTATCTCTGTGAAATGTACATGGTGCTAGGTGCTTGGTTGCTTCACATAGTACTAGGTGATTCACCTGCTAGGTGCTTCATGTGGTGCTAGGTGCTTCATGTGGGGCTAGCTGCTTCACATATACTGTCCATTGTCGTCTGAGATGACCCCAGTGCTATAAATGAGAGAAAGGCTCCAGAAGTGACTTTTCTTGGATTTCATGGCTAATAGATACTGTATCTGGGATTTTAACTATGGCCCATCTGGCAACGAACAGGATGCCAAGCATGGGTGGATATAGAATGAGTGAGCGGAACTTGCCTCAGTGGTTAAGGGTAGAGCTGATATAAGGGTGTAGAGATCCATGAGATTGAAGACCTGCTCACCAATAGAAATGAAATCAAAAGCTAGAGTCTGCTGGTGATATTTCATTTGTGCTGAAATGTGGTGATATTTTATTTGTACATTAATAAATAAAGCTTACCTGGAGATCAGGGGGGAAAGGCCAGCCCATTTTAAGTAAACAATGAAGTCAGGCAGTACACGCCCTTAATCCCTTAGCAGGCAGGATCTCTGTGTGTTCAAGGCCATGATAGGGAACAGAGCCGAGAGTGGTGACACACGCCTTTAATCCCAGTACCAACCATAGAGACCTGGAGGTCTGTACAGACAGACAGACAGTGACAGAACTGTGTAGGAAGAGGAAGTGAGGTAGCTGGGCTAAGAGCCAATGAGAGGGCAGAAAAGTAAGGCATATAAGCCTGACAGGACGTTGTGCTCCTAGGAAGCTACGGAGTTGGTGAGGTGAGGTTAGCTGGTGGCTTTCCATATTTCCCTGATTTCTCTAAGGCTTTAACCCAAATTTCTGGCTTCATGTTTTTTTATTTAATAAGATCATTTAGAAATTTGTTTGAAGCTTGCTGACTCTTCATATGGAATTTGTATTCCTTGAGGGATTTCCTGAATTTTTTTCCTACATGAGGTAGAATCTTAGGAAGATCTCTCTATTTCTGCACATTTTGGGGTAAGTATGCAATAGTTGTTGTGAGATGGTCACCTCCATTCATTCTCTCAGTACATCTTGGCTTAGCAGGCATTCAGGTGTAACCTGTATTCAGCCACAATAATTCAGAGGAGTAAGCTTTGGTTTAGTATGTGTAGGTCAACTCTACTCCCTGTGGCTAAGGACCATGTGGACCATCTAGCACCTGCTGGTGAATGGAATGGTAACAGTCTATCACTTATTCTGGTAGAGTACAATTTTGAAACTGAATATAGTTTTCCTCTCCTTTATGGAATCTGATGCAGTCTACCAATGTTAGTCTTGATGCCTCAGTGAGATTCCTTGCACACAGGTTTTATTTGACTGATAACTTTTCTTTCTTGGTTCCATTGCATACAAATTTCCATGTGCTTTGCCTGAGGAACTTGCTAGCATCCAGTCCCTTCACACAAAAGATTTGGGCTCCATGAACCAGAACTGACCATCTTGGATGATTTTAAAACTACAAAGGACAGGACATATTAAAAATTGTAAATTAGCATGTGAACATTCATTTCTTACTTGGTTAGTTTTATATGCAGGCTATAATTGCTTCTTTATAAGTTATACTCATATTTATTTAACTTTTAATTGGAACAAAACTTGAAACTGTTGGTAGCCCCCACCCTATCGCCAATCTCTATGTGAGAAATTGTCTTGTCTTATTTACTCATCAATTTAGAATTAAATTGAAACTTCTCACCTGAAATTAAGTCCCTGGAAAAATTATCATATATGTCATTGTTATGTTTTGAATCTAAAAAATCCATGAAAGGCTCATGTGTTAAAGAGTTGGTCGGTAGCTGACAGACTTTTGAGATGTAATTGAATCTTGAAGTTGGGAAATGTCCTCAATAGAGTTCATTAGTAGTGAGTTGAGAGTCATATGGACTATTAAGGAGTAGGGCTTTGTTAGAGAGGCTAGGTTACGTGGGTTGTGTCTTTGAAAGATATACCTTGTCCCTAGAACTTTCCTTTTAAGCACTTTATCATTCATCTGCCACGAGATGAATTACTGTTACACCATGTACTTGCTGCTACAATCTTCAGCCACCTTGCCAAGTGTGATCCTAGTGGCAATCGAACCAAGCAATCATAGACCAAGGTCTTTGAAACCACGAGCCAACTCAACCTTTCCTTTCTAAAGCTACTGTCTCATGTATCTGTCATCAAAATTAAAAACCAAAGTTACCAAAAATCCAGCAGAGTTAGTGTGAAAGAAAAACATATTTGGTGATAGTTGTTAATACACAATAAGAATGACTTCAAGGCCAGAGACCTAATTTATTGGTTAAAAGTATTTGCTGTTCTTCCAGAAGACCAAAGTTTGATTCTCAGCACCCATGGTGGGTGGGTGATAATTGCTTGTAATCCTAGCTCCAGGAGATTCAGTGCTTTCTTCTGGCCTCTGTGGGTACCTGTATATATGGTAAACATAAACAAAAGTAAATCTTTAAGAAATGAAAAATGAATTACTTTATTTAGGCCACTGTTGTAAGTACAGAGACCATGGCAATGGGGTTTTCAGTGAAGGAGAGGATCTGCCGTCAACTTCAAATTTAGCACAAGCAACTGGGAATTTCTAGTCAAGGAAATGGGGCTAGAAATTAGTAGGAGAAAATGTTAGGAATATGAAGAATTCTTGATGGAGATAGGTAGGGTGAACAGATAGTATCTAGAGAACTATGAAGGACTGGGGATCCAATCAGATATTCAGAGTGATGAGACATTAATAAGGGTGTTAAGTGAGCTTTCATTATTGGGGAGAAAGGGGTGTTGATGTAACCAACCGTCTTATTAAATAAGAAACACAGAAACAATGTAAAAGAGAAAGCCGAGAGGTCAGAGCTCAGAGCTAAAATCTCACCCTTCCGCCTGCAGTGTCCCAGCTTCCTGAAAGAGAGCTACTTCCTGTCTGTTCTTTTTTTTTTTTTTATAGTATGTTGTTCTGCCTTCTCATTAGTTGTAAACCCAAACACATGACTGCCTCGTCACTGTCTGAATGTACAGCCCCCTAGGTCTTAAAGGCATATGTCTCCAATGCTGGCTGTATCCCTGAACACACAGAGATCTATGGGATTAAAGGTGTGTGCCACCACCGCCACACTCTGTCTATGGCTCTAATAGCTCTGACCCCCGGGGAACTTTATTTATTAACATACAATCAAAATCACATTTCAGTACAATTAGAATACCACCACATTTCCCCTTTTCTATTTTAATAAAAAGAAAAAGAAAGCAAAAGGTTATAACTAACAAAAGAAAAACTATATACAAAAGTACAATAACTATATACAATATATACAAATAATAAATACCTAAACAGGTATTTGACAAATCAGAGAAAATAATTCCATTATCTATCCTATTTTGGTAAATCCAAGATGTATCTAATGTACTTTCTATCCTAATTAATTTTCAACTATAACTAACTAATCTTCAACCATAAATAATTAATCTTCAACTCCCTCAGAGACCCAAGAAGGGAATAATATTAGCTAACAAAAATAAAAACAGGAAGTGCATGCAAGCAACTTCCAAAAAATTTGTGAGTTGACAGAAACAGCCAGCTGCCTGGGCAGTCACCTGAGGTTTCTCCACAGTGTTGGGGCATCATCTTCAGCCTATAGGCTTAGTGTATCTGACAGACTCATTTGTGAAGTAGGATGTACACAAGGTCAACAGTTCAACCTCACATTGGGTGAGAGCAGTCCATGTACCGGAAACACCTGAATTCCACTAGTGTCCTGTCATGATTCAGGATTTTAAATTCTGGAAATTGTTGACAGTTTTTTAATTCAGCTGTTCATTCTTCTTGGCTGTGTATATATGGCTTCATCTCAGCATCCCCTTCTTCTCCACATCCCTCTATTAAATGCCAGTCTACTTTCGAGAGGCATGAGCTTTCAGCTGCTGTTCCATTGTACAACAGAAGCCATCGGCCCTCTGTCTGTTAAGCTGCCTTCGAAGAAAAGGGCACCGTACCTTTTCCGGATGCGAAGGCCACTTCAGGGATGGGGTCATATTGTCCTGGCCTCAGAAGATGCCTTTTGATAAAGCCATAACCACACTTGTTTTGGCAAGAATCAGTAGTCCCTTGTTTCGTGTTCTGTCTGTCCATTTTTTCCTGTTGATTCGAGGATACTTTGTTGTCCAGTGGCTAACTTTTGCCACAATGAAAGTTGACTCCATATGCAGTTTCTTCAATGCCCATATTTTCTCTGAAGTAGATTGGTACTGCCAGGAGCCGACATGTCTCAAAAAAGAAAAATTTTCTAAGTTATTAAAACATTTTAAATGCCATATTCTGTAGATCTCTGAAGGGTTTGAAGATGACCTGTCTAAAACATCTCTGCTCAATTTTTAAAACATATCTAATATGACTACAAGTTCTATTGTAATGTCTAACTACTAACTTTCATTTCTTTATATCCTAATAGTTGGTAATAATAACATTCAAGGATCAGAAATTTGCATTACATTGTTAAATGAATGGTATAAATACAATTAGAAATATACATATAGCATTTTCTAACAATATCAGTTTCAAATTTGTATATAATATAAAACAATCCAATCCAATGTAAAGTATTTAAAACTAGTAATTGTCTTTTTCTTTTCTTTCTTTTCCTTCCTTTTTTTTAAAACAAGAACCTTAAATCTAATCTCCTTTGCTTAGCCTTTTTCTTAACCCTTGACAATAACTTGTAACCAACCGTCTTATTAAATAAGAAACACAGAAACAATGTAAAAGAGAAATCCGAGAGGTCAGAGCTCAGAGCTAAAATCTCACCCTTCCGCCTGCGGTGTCCCAGCTTCCCGAAAGAGAGCTACTTCCTGTCTGTTCTTTTTTTTTTTTATAGTATGTTGTTCTGCCTTCTCATTAGTTGTAAACCCAAACACATGACTGCCTCGTCACTGTCTGAATGTACAGCCCCCTAGGTCTTAAAGGCATATGTCTCCAATGCTGGCTGTATCCCTGAACACACAGAGATCTATGGGATTAAAGGTGTGTGCCACCACCGCCACACTCTGTCTATGGCTCTAATAGCTCTGACCCCCGGGGAACTTTATTTATTAACATACAATCAAAATCACATTTCAGTACAATTAGAATACCACCACAAAGGGGAGTCGTTATTTCTTCTTTTTTAGGGCAACAAGGAAGGTTGACTAAAAGTTTTGTCTGAACCAAATTTTATTCAGGCTCTTGAACCTTCTATTCCGTTTGTGCTCTTGCTCATAAAATCAAATTTACCAAGGAGCCCTGCTCTTTGCAGAGTCTTATCCCCTCAATATCTGATCCCTATATATCAGAGCAGATCTGCCACCCTCTGTCATCTCTAAGAGTGATATAGGATCACCCTGGTCTGTTTTCAGGAAGAATCTTGCTAGAAAGTGTTGCCAAAATTTCCCCTACTCTAAATGTCTCTGCTTCACAATTGCTACCCACTCACCCTAGTCGTGATCCTTGAGTATAAATTTTTATAAACTATGCTGCATTTGAAATTGAGCTAAGTTCTATGTTATGCTCTTTCCTCTCCTATTGTCAGTTTTTAATTAAGCATGCTTTTTTTTTTTCTGTCTTAAGAATTGTCAAGCCCTGGTTTTTCGTCAAGAACTTCATAAAGGAAAAGAAAAATGTTTTATGGGGGTGTCTTAGTCAGTTTAGACTACTGTAACAAAGTACCAGAGACTGGGTGACTATGAACTCAAGGAATTTATTCCTCATAGTTCTTGATGATAGAACGTTGAAATCTGAGTACATGGTTGTGCTCTGATGAGGGTCTTCTTCTGGCTTAGGGACAGCCTACTCTTGGTTTATTATCACAGGGCACAAAGAACATGACCAAATGTCCTCTCTTCTTTTTATAAGGGCACTAATCCCATTCATGAGGATCTCACACTCATGACCTGTTGTCTCAAATACTCCACCTCCTTAGGTGATCAAATTGGGGCTTGGGGCTCAGTATACACATTTTGGAATGGCACAGAAACCATTGTTTCCGCCAGGAATTTCTTCCTGTGATTTATTGGGATAGGTGTGTTTCCCCTGACCTAGCTTCAGCCTCACTGTTTGGATTGCCTGGCTTCATCCTTTGCCCTTCCCCCTAACATGTACCTCTTTTCTCAGGGCTTAGTCCTAAGATAGAAAAGCATATTAACTTTTAAATTATCTGGTGTTGCTATAAAAAGGGAAGAACAATCTATTCTGTTCTTACTAAAACAAAGCTTGAAATGACTAGTGGCATTTTCATCAATGCTGGGTAGAAGTACTAATGTTCTACACAAATTACACTTCTAAGTTACAAGCAATTCAATTTTATATTTAGAAATTTCCCACCTGCATTTATTTACTGTTCCTATTTAAAGAAAAAATTTAAATTTCTGAACCACATGGTACAGAGGCAATACCATACAGACAGCAGCTGAGTAATTATCAAGGAACAATAGTCCTTTTTCATGGGCCAGCTTCCTAGATTTGATGAAAGAATGAGACTTCAACGAGAAGCCCATCTAGAAATAAGCCATCAATAACTAAGATCGTGCATATGATTCTTAACAGGTTGCAAAGGTCCTAATCAGAATCAAAGGGAGCTTCTTCTTTAAATTATTTCTCATTAGGATTCTAAATTAGATTAGAAAACTACCAATGATTTCTTTAGAATATAAGTGAGTTTTTTCATAAACCATATGTGCTGTGACACTATTTCACACTAGTCCCTTGTCACAAGCAGGTCAAGGGGCACTTGGAAAATGTACTTGAATGTTGATGAAATGGATAGTTTTCCTCTAGTACGATTATGATGGACAAGAAATTTCATCTAGAGGGAATGCTGTTAGGTATGCCAAAGTCACAGATTCACTGTTTTCAGATCTAATTAGGGAGCTAGGACTTAGTCTTACTTTGAGAAATAGGAATCTGAAGTTATTCATCCAGATCCCCTAGGGAAACTTATGAATTCACATCCTAGTGGGAACACGGGAGGTGTATTTAAAAAAAAAAAATCAGTGTGGCTGCCACTGGAGCCTGTGCCTATCTTAGTGGCCTGCACTGCCACCTGGGACCATGGTGAAATCCAGACCCAGCTGCTTCTGACCATGTCCGGGTCTGTGATCCCACCACGGTCGGGGCCTGTGCTGAAGTCCGAGTCCCGAATTGCCACCAAAGGTTAAATAGAAGCTCAGGGTTGGTGGTGTCCTGCAGCCCTGCCGCCACCAGAACCATCTTGACCTGAGTGACCAGTGCTTCTATCCAGGTCAGGGCCCAAGTTGCTACCGAGGGCTGTGTCTAGGTCAGTGGTCCAACTGCAGCTGGGGACTGTGTTGATGTCTGTGGCCCATGTCACCTCAGAAGGCCTTAGGAACCATGAGAGATGAAATCAGAAGACTATGCTGAGCCAGCCCAGCCCTTCACCAGCCCAGGAAAAGCTGGCCTTGCCTCTCACAGGACACTCAGCAAGAGTTGGTCTGGACGCTCACTGGATAGCTGGCCCCTGCACTCGGGAGAGCTGTGCCACCCCTCACCACAGGCCAGCGTAAGGAGCTGACTCCGTCCCCTTGTCCCCTTGTCTGAGGTAGGTAGCCCCAGTGGCCTGGACTAACCAGCTCAGCTACCACCCAGACCCACAGTAGGGCCTTGGGTTGGCCCACCCTAACATCTACCCTATGTAGGACCTGCTGGAGCTCGTGAAGGGATTGGTTCTATGGAAGGAAACCCTCAAGATCTCTGTGATTCAGAGTGGCCACGGGATATCCCAGAGGAGTTCCGGTGAGGATCCAGGGATGATGGTATGCCAGGAACCAGAGGCCTTGAATCAGACAAGTGACTCATTGCAGTGAATGTTTGCTAGTAAACCTGACTGGACAAAAGGGTGCACTGTGTGACACACCGAGGCCCCCAGTGACACCGGGACGTGTCGAGAGGTGTTGGAGAGGGGGGAAAGAAGGAGAAGCGAAGACGTTTTTGGTCTTGTTTTGTTCTTGTATTTGTTTGTTTCTTACTTTGTTTTGTTTTCTTCGCGGGGGGGGGTGCTGCAGGGCTGAGGGGAGGATATGGGGGACCCAGAGGTGAGTGGAATTGTGTTGCATGATGTGATACCTAAGAGAAATAGTTTCTAGGATGGAAGATCTGTTCCAACTCAAGGTTCAGAAGCATTCAGCCCCTAGCAAGCTGGCTCCGTTGTGCCTGCGCAAGTGGAAAAGCAGGTCTTCATGGCGGACGGCACGCCGGAGAAGAGATGTTCACCTCAAAGCCAGAATCAAAGAGAAAGGAAAGGAAAGGCCACAGCAACGTCTCTTCAAAGGTCTGTGCCCTATGGCTCTCCTCCGATTGAACCCCATCCACTAAGGTTTCCAGCACTTCCCAAAAGAGCACCGGTAGCTGGAGAGCAACCCCTGTGGAAACATTTCCTACTTAAAACTTACCTAGCGCTTCCCTATGCTTATCCTCCATGAATACTTAAACCGGGTCTTCCGGTTCCCTTCTCCGTGGTTCCGCCCTCTTTCCGGTGCCACCGACTAGGGCTGGATGCAATCATATTCATTTCTTCACATTGTGTCACATGATGCCCACTGCACAATAAAAATTGGTGTTGGTTTGTTAGCAAAAATAGCAAGTTCATCTTTACTTTTCCTAAAAATATAGCTGAACTATCATCAAGTACCAAGACACTAAAGAAAACTACTTTTGTTATGTATTTCAATAAATAGTCAAAGTTTTTGAGATAATAAATGAATATAATTTCGTTTTTGGAAGAGCATGAAATGGTTTGCCGACAGTTCTCAGCTTAAATTCATTCTCCACAGAATTTCCAGCTGTGGTTTCCAAATATGCAGCTGCTGTGTCAGGTCCACTGTTCCAGTGAGCAGAATCCTAGGCCCCAGAGTGTCATAAGTATGCAGCCGTGGAATCCGCTCTAGCACTCCACAGAGCATCATCAAAGCATGGTGCAAACATTGGTTCCAGGTAAATGCTTAGGAAATGAAGGACAGATCAGTATGAAGCTGGGGCAATGACTATAGTTAGAGTCAATTTATTTCTTTTTGTTACATTTTAGTAAAAGGCTGTGGGATAGTGACGTCAGTGTTCCCTGTGGGATAGTGACATCAGTGTTCCCTGTAGTATCTTCACCAGAAAATCTCAAATGATACATAATACATATTGGTTGGAAACTTTTATGGATCATCATTTTTATTTCTCTGGTGCCTGAGCTCTTTATTTTGTACAAATGTCATAATTTATTGCCTGTGAAATAATTGTAGAAATGAAAACAAAGCAAAGCAAAAAATAAATTGAATAGAGACATGACCTTGAAGTTATGTCAGTGTTTGTAAAGATTTAGTGTATTATATTTAAACATGGTCGCATAAGAATATATTTAAACTTTTAATAGTTCATGTTGGTATCTCTTCTGTTGATACTTAGTTTTCCTGACAGTGTTGACCTTTTATTGAACTTCCTACATGATTTTGTGCAGGTGGGATTGAAAGGTTTGAGCTTTCCCCATTTTACACCTGGGCCTGAGTTTCAGTTTCCTAAAAGGACAAACAGAATGATAGCAGGTACACAGAGATGAGGAGATAACATGTACCAGGCCTGGGCCAGTCCCCACAGCACCTCAAGGCAGTGACCAAAAAGGACAGTTCCTGTAATCTCCCTAAAGCATACCACGCCTTGCCCAAGTATGCCCCAAAAGGATAAAATGATAATCACAGCCACTATAACCACAGCCAACTAAAATGTACTAATGTAGCTTCAGCCTGCTTCACCAATTGTATTTGAGGTGACCTCACTGTCCCTGAAACTCCTCTTAGTTATGCTTAAAAGGAGCCTGCATGCGCCTCTCATGGTCATCACCGTTTTTGTACAGGTGAACGACCCTGCGTATGTTGGTATAATACATACTCTTTGCTGTTACATACTATTTGAGTCTGGGGTCTTCTTCAGTGTTTCCTCAGACCCTTACAGGATATGGACCGTTTGAGTATTCATTATTTGGTTTGTTAGTTTGGAACCTTTATATTAATAGTTACACCCAACTGCTGATGCTATGAATACCCTCAGATTGTTTCAAGTATAATGGGGGTAAAGTATATTTTATTCTTCTCATGTAATTGCTTATCTTTAGCTCCACGCTTTCCTACATCAGGAGATAAGGGCTCACTTAATGTCATCCCTAAGGCATTTATAGCCAAAGGGTCAAAAATATGCACAGATGTGCTGCTGGATGAAGAGAGGACAAGATATCAGATACTGGCTGTAGATGAGTGCTCCTCTCCAAGCCTGCACATTTTCTGGGTCTCATTTCCATTGAGATCTGTGACATGCTGAAACTGCACACTAAACACCTGTAGTATCATATATTTATTAGCATCATTCATGTGCTGTGGAAAATGTTCATTTTACCTATAGCCATATATTACTCCAAAGCATACGCAGTATATTTAAAATACTTAATAAAGTAAAAAAGAGGCTAAGGTCTCTAATTTCCAGAAAAATAGTCATTAAGCCCACATCTCTGAAAGAAAAGACCTTGCTACCTTTTTGGACGATGATCTGTAAGGGATATTATGCAAATAAACCATTACAGATATAAAGATCTAAAAGTAGTCTGATTGTAATAGTCTGTTAATACTCCATTATAGTCATGTGTCCTCATAGCTCTGGAGCCTGAATGTCTAAGATGAAGATGCCTGGCAGCTGTACTTCCTCCAGAGGTCTCTGTCTTTCTGTGTCCTCACAGGGCCTTTTCTCTGCACATAACGTTGGTATGTCCCTCTGTACCCCCAAGTTTCCTTTACCTGGAAGGGTCCTGTCATATTAGATCAGGGTCTACCTGCCAGGCCTGCTCTAGCTGATTCATTTCTGTAAGGGCTCCATCCCCAAATGCAGTTGCATCTTGAGATATTAGGGGCTCGAGTGTAATGTGACTGCATTCACAATTTAGTAAACAAGAGGTTGGCCACTCAGAAATCATCCTTACCTCTTTATCCTTATCCCACTTCCCTTCCAATTCTACTATCCTTAGTTCTATGAAGAATCCAATTATTTGTGGGTACAAATATTGCTAATTTGTGGGAGGTATGAGGTAAGAAGTGTAATGCCACAAAGTCCCAACCTGGAATCATTAAAAATTTTTGTTTGCTTATCTATATATGTATCCATCCATCCATCCATCCAACCATCCATCCATCCATCCATCCATCCATCCATCCATCCATCCATCCATCCATCCATTCATTTTACATCTCAACCAAAGTTTCTTCTCCCTCCCCTATTTCCAGTCTCTTTCCCATCCCCTCCCTGTAAACCTATCCACTCCTCTTCCAACTGTTTCTCTTCAGATACAGGCAGGTCTCCCCTGGATATCAGCCAGCCATGGTATATCAAGTTACAGTGAGACTAGGCACCTCCTCTTCTATTAAGGCTGGATGAGGCAATCTGGTAGGAGGAAAGGGTTCCAAAAGCAGGCAAAGGTGTCAGAGGCAGCCCCTGCTCCCTTTGTTAGGAACTTCACACAAAGACAAAGCTACACAACTGTAACATATATGCAGAGAGTCAGTACCGTGAAGGCTCCCTGGTTGTCACTTCAGTCCCTGTGAGCCCAGGTTAGTTGTTTCTATAGATTTTCTTGTGATGTCCTTGACTTTCTGGGTCTTAGAATCATTCCATCCCCCACTTCCACAGGATTCCTTGATTTCTGCCTAATGTTTGGCTGCATGTGTTTCCATCAGTTGCTGGATTGGGCTAGGCATCAATTTATGAGGATATCATTAGGAATAATGTCTCTGGCTTTTAAAATTGTTTTTGCCAGTCATGTTTGGCTCTATCCTAGGACTCTGGGGTATCCTGCCTCTGAGTCCTGGCCCTCAGAGGTGAGCTCCTTCTCAGGGTATGTGTCTTTATCTGGGCTGGTCATTAGTTGGCCACTCCCACAATTTCTGTACCATCTTTACCCCAGCACATCTTGTAGGAGATCAGTTTTAATAGAATTGACTTTTCATATTCCATTTCTTACACATTGTACTTTTATTAGAGTTCATCACAGAAGAGCCCAGACCTTTTTATTTCCCCCAGTGTTCTACAGTCCTAAGTACACAGTTATAATTGATATGCATTGAAGGCTAGCTGTGTCTAAAAGCCTTTGGAATCCTGTCTAATATTATTTAAGTTCCTGTGAACCTGAACTAGAGATGGAGCTGTCAATCCTTCTATTTCTGTAAGGCACGATTTTGACTTAACTGTAGTGACTACTTATTTGTGTGTTTCTTATCCAATTATGAACTATGTCTGGTATTCTGGTAGTTGTCCTTTAGTTAAATTTTGAGTTACTAATGCATTTGAAATTGTCATTTAGTATTGACCAAATTTAATTTGCTTATGTGGAATTCAGGAATTATTCATTTATATAGATAAAATAATTTTACAGGATGGGTTAACATAGAATGACTATAAGCATTGATGAAATATATGATCTCAGCTCCATTAGCTGTTACCATTGTTAGAATAATTTATCTATATTCCAAATCCAACATCACTTAAAAGATTTGGAAATTCACAAATAATTCAAATACTTGAAGAATATAAAAGTTTATTTCCAATTTTCTCTCTTAAACAATATACTAAAAATCATAATGAGTAAATGTTCTGTGGCTTTGTTTATAAAACAATTGAAATACATTTTTATTTGTTCTTTAAACATCTGAATACTCATGACAAATGACAGGGCCTTTATTCTATAAAAATAATCTAATATAGTGTTAATCCCACCAGTTGAGAATAAGACCACTACCATAGTTTAAAGCAAAATTTGGAGCAAGCTTTAATTAAATATTGGCCAGGTTGATGAAGGCTCTGGCCAGGTCAACCTCTGGGTTTCCAGAAAATGGCCCTGAGTTATGATTTGCAGGGGCTTAAAGTATTTCCCATCAGGTCCATCAGGGGCAAGCATACATCCTGATATATTTTCTGCCTGTGAATCTCCACCCATATGTGATCAAACATGTCAGGTGCAGTTGGGTCAAACAAACTTGTTTAGGGTAGTGAAAACATGTAACATGTTATTTCCCATAAACAACAGCCTCCAGCATTTCAGAAACTATGTCCTTAGACAGGGGGCTTGCAGATCAGAGACATTTTTGTTTCATGGATCTCTTAGGCATAGTAATTAAAACTTAAAATGTAAATTTGTCTCTCACATTGTTTCTTTGTGATTAAAATTATAATTTGACAAAATGCCTTAATGCATATTTACCCATATAAATTTTAAAAATATACACATTGCTCATGCATTCATTTTCAAATTAATTTATTCTAGAACAAGTGATTATCAGTTTGTATAAATGGCATTCAACCAATATAATTTCATGAGTTTCATCTTCTCAGGGAACTAATGAAATTTTAGTAGCTAAAATAAGCTGAGATAAATGCAAAGTCTGTTTTTAAGGTTTTATAGTAACTAGCTGTAATCAATCAAAATTGGCATGTTTTTTCTTGTGTTGGATGTTATTGTAGCAGATATAAGTGACTTCACAGCTTAATTTTGAGTAAATTAAAAATGGCAGGCTTTTAATCTGCTGTTTAATTCATTGTC
This sequence comes from Peromyscus maniculatus bairdii, assembly GCF_049852395.1. Classification (NCBI taxonomy): domain Eukaryota; kingdom Metazoa; phylum Chordata; class Mammalia; order Rodentia; family Cricetidae; genus Peromyscus; species Peromyscus maniculatus. Next base: position 37,055,281 of record NC_134853.1, on the reverse strand, counting down.
TCAAATTTTTACAAAAGGACAAAATGAAAATTGTGTTTTCCTTGCAGTGAAAGGTTGTCACAGGTATTTTTGTTTATCATTTGAAACATTCCCTTTACTGAAACAATCATTCTTTCAATTCAGGATGAAATGGAGAATCCATATGAGCTACAAGGGACTGAATATGATGTTTTCAGAATTTTATGTACATTTTTACCTAACTATGAAATAAATTGACCAGTATCTTTTGTCATTTTCAGGGGATTTTTAAATGGTCTGAACAAGAATGTAGAGGGAAGAGTATTGCCTGAGAATTCATTGAATCTCTCTCCCCAATTATTAGAAAGTGGCCAAGAATAACATGACCCCAAGGACCTGCTCATTCTGACCTATTTCTTAGTTTCAAGAATCTCTCAAAACAGTGTCACAGCTGGTTACCAAACATTCAAAGCATGGACCTGTGTGGGAATATGTATATATGCATATGTGTGTGTAATGTGTTTATTATTTTATAATGTTGTATATTATTAAGTATGATGTACATATTATACTTATTAAGTGTAATTAAGTATATATTTATAAAGTATACTTATTATTTAACAATACATTACATATAATTCAACATGCCAGATAAACCTAAAAGTTTGATTTAATAGCTCTCTCATATAAGGCAGGAAGCTAATTCTTTGGGACTTAAAAAACTGTAGTCTTGCCGGGCAGTGGTGGCTCACGCCTTTAATCCCAGCACTTGGGAGGCAGAGCCAGGCAGATCTCTGTGAATTCGAGGCCAGCCTGGGCTACCAAGTGAGTTCCAGGAAAGGCGCAAAGCTACACAGAGAAACCGTCTCAAAAAACAAAAAACAAACCACACAAACAAACAACAAAACTGTAGTCTTTTTATTAATTCTCTGAGAATTTCATACGTATATAAAATGTATATTAATCTTCATATGCATGTCCTCCTTTTCCCCCATCCCCTCCTAGACCCACGTCCACTTCCATACCCTCTCAACTTCATGTCTTCTTTATTACCTTTTTTGAGTTTCTTTTTCCTTTCCTTTCCTTTCCTTTCCTTTCCTTTCCTTTCCTTTTTCCTTTCCTTTCCTTTCCTTTCCTTTCCTTTCCTTTCCTTTCCTTTCCTTTCCTTTCCTTTCCTTTCCTTTCCTTTCCTTTCCTTTCCTTTCCTTTCCTTTCCTTTCCTTTCCTTTCCTTTCCTTTCCTTCCCTTCCCTTCCCTTCCCTTCCCTTTTCTTTTCTTTTCTTTTCTTTTCTTTTCTTTTCTTTTCTTTTTTCTTTCTTTCTTTCTTTCTTTCTTTCTTTCTTTCTTTCTTTCTTTCTTTCTTTCTTTCTTTCTCTCTGGTATTTTTTTAAAAAAATTTGAAACAGAGTCTCAGCACATAGACAGACTGGCCCTGAATTCACAGAGATCTTCCCTTCTTGCCTCCAGCTGGGATATTTTTATTTTTAATTTTTTTTTTTACAGCCCATTGAGTCCAAGTCTTAGGCCCAGGGTCATTCACTGGAGCATACATGTCCTATTAGATAGAAACAACACCCTTAAGGGAAACAGACTCTCATTACTCAGAAGCAAATTAAGTCAGTATCTCTTCAGTTAAGGGTATGGGCTCATGAGTTCTCCCTACCCCAAGCTTGAATGTTTACTGGCTTGATCTTGTATAGGTAGGTCTTGTGCAAGCAACCATGACTATTGTGAGTTCATGAGTGCAGAGGTCCTGTCATGTTTAGAAAACATTGCTCCTCTCCACTCATCCCCAATCTCTGTATCTTACAATCTTCCCTACCCATCTTCCCCCAGTGGTCCCAGAGACTTGGAGAAAGGAGTGAGATGCAGATGTCTCATTTGTGGTTGAGTTTGCCACGTATACTTACTCTATGTACTCTATGACCAGTTGTATGTTTCTACACTAACTGTTGTCTATTTCAGAAAGAAAGATCTCTGCTGAGCTCTAAAAGCTGCACTTATCTATGGGTAGAAACACAAATTTAGGGAGAGTTTGACACGATGCATATTTAACAAAATATTACTAATAACCTCACTCATGGAGCCAATGAGCTTACAGCCGTGGATTCTTGGCCAGATTTATAGCACTAGGTGTGGAATGTTCCAGAACACAGGATTAGCTGCAGATTTACAACACTAGGTGAGGAATGCTCCAGAACACAGGGTTAGTTACAGATTTATAGCGCTAGGTGAGGAATGCTCCAGAACACAGAGTTAGTTAAAGGTCAAAAAGACTTAATTTAAAATTTGATTTCGGGAGTTTGTCAAAATACACTTAAATCGTTTAATCAAATAGTATAACAAGTCACTGTGAAACAATATACCCTTAATAAGAGTTATAATTAAACTACTTTAAAGGCAAATAGGAAAGTGGCATCATTATAGGAAAATACTTAGCTCTTGAAATTGAGATAACTAAGTTAAGCAACCAAAGACCTTAGAACACAGAAGACATCATGAAGGAAACTGATTTGAGAAGACGAAAATGTGCTTGTATTGAGGAAGGCCACATCAGAACAAGAAAATCCTTTTGCCGGGCGGTGGTGGCGCATGCCTTTAATCCCAGCACTCGGGAGGCAGAGCCAGGTGAGTTCGAGGCCAGCCTGGGCTACCAAGTGAGCTCCAGGAAAGGCGCAAAGCTACACAGAGAAACCCTGTCTCGAAAAACCAAAAAAAAAAAAAGAAAAAAAAAGAAAAAAAAGAAAATCCTTTTAACAAAGACTGATATTTCAGCAAAACTTTGTCATTTTACAGATAAATCTAACTTCTAGTTTTCTACCAATATTTTTTATTAATTTTATTTTTTATTTTTTTAAGTTATAGTATAATTATATGGTTTCTCATTTCCTTTCTTCCTTTCTAACCCTCCCATGTGCCCTTCCTTGGTCTCTTTCAAATTCATGGCCTCTTTTCTCATTAATTGTTGTTACACACACACACACACACACACACACACACACACACACACACATATTAGTGTGTGCATGTGTGCCTGTATATACATATGTTCTGAAATATATGAATACAACTTGCTCAGTCTGTACAATAATACCTGTATGTATGTTTTCAGGGATGACCGTTTGGCACTGGATAAGTAGTTGGTGTGTTCTCCATGGGAAAGACTATTTGTATCACTTAGAAATTCTTAGCTGCCTGTAATTCTTTGTGTGGGGTTGAGGCTTGTGGTAGGCTTTCCCTAGTACACAGCATGTCTATTATTGCTGCTGCTGTTCAGCTCATGTTTAGGCAGTCATGTTGGTGAAACTTTATAAATGTGCTTTTATTTTAAATTTGTTATTAAAACAATTACCTTTCCAGGTATATAGAGAGATAGAGCAACATCTAGACTCAGGTTTTTCATAATAAGTTATTTTTAAATGGATTATTTACTTGTAGGGAACTTTAAAAGTGTAATAGTTATTGCAACTCATTTTTGGAAATACAAAAATAAATATTTGTGAAAAATGTAAGATGTAGATACATGTCAGTAGTTGAGCTCTTACTTATCATGCAAAAATCTTTGGATCTCTCTCAGATGCCACCAAAATATTATTAACAGATATATATGTTATATATTTACATAATGATAAATTTATTTTTAAAATATTGAAAATATTTTGCTACCTAGGGTTACCTTTTTTTGGTCTGGCAAAATAAACATATTGATTGGAATTACATGTCATCCTACTTTTGTACTTAATTAAGAAAAGGGAATAAAGCAGACAATATTTTATTACATGGTACATGGTTAGAGTGAACATTTTTGGTTACCATTAAGTCAAATAAGACAAAAGCTGTTGGGGTTTGAATTAGGGTTATGTGGAGATAAAACAAATTTGTGGCCTGGGCATGGGAACATCTAATGTCAGTGTTTCTCTAGAAGAGAATTTGGAATGCCAGCAGATGTAGTAAGAAGGAACACAGGAATGCCTGGGACCTTTCTCAACGTCTGGAGAATAGCCAAGACAAACAATGTCCCCAAATTTCAGATGTTTTTCTGAAGAAAACTAACAGTGGTGTGCTTTGCATAACCATGAAAATGCTGGCCTATGAATCAGGCTTCCTAGCTGAACTGTAAACTTGTAACTCAGCTATCAAAGGAGCTGTAACAACAAAAAAGAGCCTTAGAATGTCGTTTGCAGCAATGTGCTCAATTACCTTTAGTCCTCTGGTTTCCCCATTCAGTTCTTCAGCATTAAGAGGCAATTTGGCCAACCTCTCACAAAAAGCTATGCTCATGAAGAAAAGCTACTAAGGTCCAAGATACCAACAGCTATAGATTCCTTCTGACATAAAGTTGTAAGGAATTTTCTTGAGTTGACTTGGAACATTCCATCCTACAGGGCAACATGTTAACACTTAAGAAGCTCATTCAACTCTAAGGAAATTCTAAAGATAGGTTCATTAAGACTCAGGAAGTAAACACCTCACAAGTCTTGAGAAGTCCCTGAAACTTAACAGATTCACAAGATTTCTTCTCTCCCCATGGTTAGATTAATGGTAAGGACTGACAGGAAGAGTCCCTTCAGCCTGTTGAATTGCCTGCAAGTCATGCAAAGAACTCCATGGTTCTAAGTCATTACTTTGTAAGTCATTATTATGCTGAGGTGAGCTTTTCAGTGAAGCACCTGCCTTTGGGTCCTCCATTTTCCTGTAAGTACCCTTAAGCTTTTCTCTTATAAACAGCACCAGTAAACTCCTTGGTTCACTGCTATGGACTTCAGTGGTAGTGTTACCATGGTTTGGTTTGACATTGGTTCTCTGTCTAGGATGAGTAGGTATTTGCTCACATTGCTCCCTTAACAGTGTTTCATTATTTGGGAAAGGTAAGGAAGAGTTTATTCTTTTAGAATTTCAGTCCTAAGGGGAATAAGTGATTAAAGATTTGATTTGTTACTCATAAGGAACCTTCCCCCAATATATTTAGATAAAAATTCCTACAAAACACATTACATCTACTACTTAAAAATGTATACACTGGATTTACATACATCTCAAAACAAATCTGTTTGGTAAGAATTTGCACTGCATTAAAACATCATTTATATTAACAATAGTTTAAAATTTCCAGAAAACCTAATTCAATAAATAATAGTTAATTTTCATGATTTTTCAGTAAAAACAGTGAGGATTAGGTTAGATACATTATTCATTGGGCACCAGTAATCTATTGACCAATGTGCAAAATACTGGTGGCAAACATATAGCATTTGCTATAATAACATGGTATCTCAGAGATAAATATGATGATGGAGTAGGATCTGGGAATACCTATTAAGAGAAAAAAATGAGCAGTAGGGTGAAGAATATGTTGGCACAACTTTTTATAGTTAAATGTCTTTTACATACATTATCATCACATTTTGTCATAATCATTCAGAGGAAATCAAAGAAGCATCTTAATTTGCATTTTAATTATAAGGAAAGTGAAAATGAAGATGTAGGTTGTCACAGGTCTTACGGTTGGTGTCAGTGTGTTTATTAGCCTCATCTGTTCCCAATAGGAATCCAGAAGGCATATCTTTGATGGAATTCAAAGCAGAATCTTTTTCTCCACATTTGGATAAACTGAGAAAACAGGTGGTATTCGTAGTATACCAAATACCATTGCCAGGTGCAGGTCCCACCTTGACCCCACTGTGGGTGGATGTGCTTTCTCCACAGAAGGCTCAGAGCTGGTAAAGACCAAACAGAGAAACACCAGAGATCCCAATGGATACTGGGACTCTGACCATCAGGCAACTTTGAAAGTAACTGTGTTGAGGAGGTTGCACTAACTTGGTGGAAATACACTATGCCAAGAAGAAGCATTTCAGATTCAAAGATGTTCAAAGAAGACTTGAGGCCATAGTGTAAGACCACAACAGAGTTCTAGGATGACATGTGGTATTGAGAGCATTGATATGTTGGATTGAAGACTGAGTAAGTGATGTTACATTTCTGCTTACCAAATTCCTCTTCTACAAACTAAAGTAAATGAAAGCTATATCCCACTTGACTTATTCTCTATTTACTTGTTATATGAACATACATATAGTTCACATTTGAAAGATCTATTTATTATATGTAAAATGGAAATAATTTGTTGACTGACTTTTAAAAATTATATTGCATTTATATGTGTGTGTGTGTGCTTGTGTGTGCATGTGTGTGTGTGTGTGTGTGTGTGCGCGCGCGTGAGCGCACACTTGTGCAAATGTGTCACAGCCAAGAGAGAATGTCAGAAGACAACTTTCTGGAGTCAGTTCTCTCCTTCTATTATGTGTGTCCCAGGAAATAAATTTAGGTCATGAGACTTAAGAGAACACTGTCTTTACCTGCTGAGTCACCAGTTTCTCTATCGACTTAAATGTCAAACAGTAAATAATAAGTAAATAAATAAATGCTAAATACTAATACTAAATAATACTAATACTAAAATAAATACTAGTTCAGTAGTATTGTACCTTCCATTGGACCAAACAACTGTCTAAGTATAGTCATAAAATTTATAAAACAAGGGTACACGCATGCTAATTTTGAATTTATACCCTTTAGTTATCAATACACAAAAAATCATTCATCACTTTTTCTGTGACTCACACATATAACATAAGGGTTTGGCATTGGTATTACTGCTTATGTTGATTTGATAGGAAAATCTTAAATAACCCAGTTAATAATTTACATGTTTCTTTTGCACATTATTATGTATTTCCTTATTTTTATGTCAATAGTGTGCCACTATTCAGGAGTGAAGGAAATTAGTGGCTATGACCTCATTTGCAGCTTCACATTTTACAATGGCAAGGGAAATAATACTTAATAATTATTTGCACAAGTTATGTGTGTATGGCAGAGGTTTACATACTTTTTTGATGATCATGTTCCACAGTCAATTTTTAAAGCAATTTGTACTTGAGTTGTGGTGGTTTGAAAGAAAATGTCCCCCAAAAGTGTAGGGAAAAGGGACTAGCTAAAGAAACCCTCCCTGACCCTGGAGCCCAGAACTAGGGAAAGATGGCTCAGATAAGGCCAGTTTGGCTCAGTCATATCAGAACCATCTCTGCTCCTGGCCAACTAACTTGTGAAACCAACCAATCACAGAGCAGGACAGTAGAACCCTGGGCCCCAAGTCAACCGCTGGTTGAGTCCAACCCCAAGACATCCTGTGTAAATTGCCCTGCCTAGTCAGTTAAGAAAAGGCTGTTCTCTCCACTCTGGTAAAAGCAGTTACTCTCCTGGACTCCTCCTTCCCAAATAAATCTCTTTCTCAAAAGAGTTTTGGGTGTGAAGATCTTCATTCACTGGCGTAGAGAAGATCCTTGCTGAGATGTCCCTCAGTGGACAAAACAAGGAAGAGTGGAAAGAGCAGAGCAAGGAGGAGCTGAACAGAAGATCTTTGCTGAGATGTCTCTCAGTGGACAGAGCAAGAGAGAGCTGAAAAAGTGACACTTTTCTCTGGAGCCAGAGGAGATTGCTACATTTCAGCAGGGGTTTTCCCTGTTGTGGAGTGAAGCAAAAGAAGCAACATCTTAGGCTAGAGAAGCAGAACTCTGCTAGGAAGCCACCTTAAGTGGGGGCTGAGCAAAGCTCAGCTGTAGCGGCTCTCTAGGAGATGACCAGGATTGTTATATCCTGCAGGGAGACCATCCCCCATCACACCAGGTATACCCCGTGACATTCCCGAACAGTCAAGATACCCTTCCCTGCTGAAGCAGTTCCTGGCCTCATTTTCCCAAGAAGTCAGAAAAATTTTCCTTCCAGGCTTGGGCGGCTTCTTGGCAGTTCCCGCAGTCAGAGCTGTGTTAAACAGTTCCAGGTGTCCAGGACACTTTCAGGGCAGACCTGTTCTGAGCAGCTCAAGGTGTCCAGGGCACCTCACCCTCCAGGGCCAAACTGTCTCCTTGCAGTTCAGCCATCAGTGCTGTCCTAAGCAGCTCAAGGTGTTGCTTGACTCCCCAGGTAGTCAGGACACCTTTCCCCAGAGCTGTTGCATTAAATTTACTTACATTGTTGCTGCTGAAACCCAGGACCAAATCCACAGAGTTGCAACCAATTTACTCACAAAGAAGAGTGGCACCATTTGGAGGTATGGCCTTGTTGGAGTAGGTGTGGTCTTGTTGGAGGAAGTGTGTCACTGTGAAGGTGGACTTTGAGTTCTTTTCTGATTAAGCAACTCACAGTGTGTCACAGACTACTTCCTGTTGTCTTTTGATCAAGATGTAGCCAGCACCATGTCTGTCTTCAGGCTGCCATGCTGCCACCATGATGATAATGGACTGAAACTCTGAATTATAAATCTCCACCTCAATTAAATGTTTTTCTGTATAAGAATTGTGGTGCTCATGATGCCTCTTCACAGCAATGGAAACCCAAAGGAAGACACAAGTGTTAGTACATTGCTATGCTTTTCACTTACACACATAATTTTCTACATTATAAAATGTAGAAATACAGAATGAAGAAGACTGATAAAATGTAAGATTAGTGGGGGCCTTTACATTTTTCTTACCCATGAATAGATTATCAGGAGCACAGTGAAGAGGAGGTTGCTATCTTTCCTGTTTACTCATTGATCTAGAGAACATCTTGCTGAGTTGGACAAACTCTTCTCATTACAGAGAACTGAAGCATACCACTTGGAATATTAAAACCATCTTTGTAAATTTTTACAACAATCTTTCTGTGTTTTGAAGTTCATGCGTCTGCTCTTTGAAAAGAATACTCTAATATCTTGCCAAACTTCTGGATGCCTCCTGGATATCAAGTGTTTTGTAAGAATCTCCACACGGCCTTTTGAGGCAAGGGTTCCTCCTTAAATGGATCTCAGGGCTTCATACTGCTGAATGTCCTTTCAAATAGTGTCTCCTTCTTATCTATGACCTATTCTTGTGGTGTTATTGCCTAGCAACACAACTTATTATTTCTCTTTTCTGCCATTAACAGGGAAAGCTGTGGTAAATAGTTTGTAATTGTAAGTAATATTAGCAAAGAAAAAATAAGATATAAATGTCATTGAATAAAAATAATGACTTTCACTTTCAACACTGGATGGGAGTCAACAAACAAATGGTAAAATGCAGGAGGTGTTATATTATCTGATGTCAAGTTATACTACATAGCCATGGTAACAATAACAGCATGGTACTAGCACAGAAGCAAAATGTTGATCAATAGAATAGACTGGGAGATCCAGGAATATAATTGCACAGCTATAACCACCTGATATTTAACAAAGACGCAAAAAAACACACATTGGCTAAAAGACAACTTTTCAACAAAAGTACCATGAAAAACACAAAGAATAAAACTAGACTTCTGTCTCATCCTATGTACAAATCAATTCAAAACTAATCACACACACACACACACACACACACACACACACACACACGACACATATAAAACTCCACTCAATGTGGCTCATGGGTATTTAGGGCTGCTCTCCTGGGATTGGACAACCTATCAGGTCTCACCCCTGGAGAAGACTTGTTCTCCCTTCCCCAGCAACCATTAATTGCCTACACCTGTTCATCTAGGGATGGAGTCTTGCGAGCTTTCCCCCATCTGTGTTTGTATATCACTTGGTGATGTAATGTTTCAGGTTTGGTTTAGGCAACCATACTTTTGAGATTTCATCTGTAGAAGACTCTGTCTCCCATATATGTGAGGTGAAGGTGGATGGGAGATTTTATGGGGCATATAAGTGGGACTAGATTGAGTGGGAGAAAAAATGGGGATAAAATACATTATATACTCGAATAAAAATGTCCTTATGAAACCCATCATTATATTCAATGTCTGTGAAGTGATAAATTTTTAGAAGACCAGTTTGAAGGATCACATGTATTTCTAAAATTGTCAAGTAACACATTTAATTAATAATAAAATAAGTAACAAATATATCCTTTAAATCTCTCTTCAAATTGTTTATATAGATATTGACTTTAAACACCCAAGTTATTAGAACCATTAGGTATTTTGGCCCTAAATTTCATTTATATGTTGGGTGAGCATAGTTTGAATTAGTTTTTCTCCTTTTGTGTATTAAGCCAGAAGGCCTAACCATCAAGCATAGACACAGGGAAAGAACAATGACAGTTGCTTTGTTTTCATTTTTACTGCTTTTTTGTTTGTTTGTTTCCTTTAAGGTGGATGGAGAGCCATGCATGCAAGGTCACAGACTCATACAATTTGGTAATCATACTAAAAACTATCTTATTTCCCAGTGTTGAGTGTTGCAGACTTTTGTGTCATTGTGCACTGAAGAAGGAGCTGAGAAACTTGATTCTAAGTGACTAATTATAGATGTCTTTGGCTTTGCAGGAAAGAGGCAAAATCAAGGCACCATAGTAAGACAAGGTCTACTGTTACCTTACAGAAGAACTTCAGAATATGTAACTAGCTGAATAGAAAACTTTACAATACATATCTATTAGTAAGATGAGTGGAATCATTTTTTCATGCTATAAAATTTCACTTAATTGGCTTTCAAAGTTAGTGATTCCTCTCAAATTGAATGTTCATTTGTAGAGCCATGCTGAGCTTGAGGGCTATAAAACTCAGGCTGCCATCTGTCCTTACTCTAAAGAAGTGATTATTGATGCTTAGCTGTTGTTTTTCATTATGATTCTATGGAAGATTGTCACAAGTGTAGATTTCTGGGCCACATAGAGAAGCTTTTTATTTTACTTACCTGAAAGCCAAACAGACTGTAGTGTAAGAGGGCTGTCTGAGTGAATGGACATCCTCACACTATGACTCAGGAGGGCAGAGGGCTTCAGTCTGAGATGCCTCTGAAGTGTTTGTGTCAGTAGTGAGTCACTGCAGTTTTGTAAACCTTGAGTTTGAAGCTTCTGAGTCTGGAGTTTTCACCGTTCTTTTGAGCAGAAGCCCCACTGGACAGGCCACCACCAATGTCCCCATGCTCTGCTGCTGTTTCCATTCCCATGTGTCTGTGTCCACTGTTTTTCATTCTGCTTAGGAATAACTCTTCCTCTTTCTGGTGTTGAGTGGTAGCAACCATAGAAGTCTAGCATGTGGGTGTGTGAGGTGAACACATCTGCCATAGTGCTAGGATTCTGCCCGATTATGATTCTAGATTCTATAATCAATGTTTCCACCTCTCTCCAGAGTGTGGCAACATCCTGTTGCTAGGAAACCCAACTAAAGATGCTATTCCTGGGTATGGGATAGTAAAATAGTCAGTGAATAGGACACAAGTAAATTCTGTGAAGAAAATTCCTTATATTACAATCCACTTAGGACGAGTTTATGGAGGCACATTGGATGGGTAAAGAAGTGGGTTCCACAAAGATGTAACAAAATGGCTGTGGAGCTTAGTGGCAAGCAACATGTTGTGCAGTTACAAGGAATTGGGGTTACTTCCTGAAAGAAGAAGCATCTGAACTAACCCTGTAAAACAATGGTTCCCAATCTGTGGTCATGACCCCCTTTGGGTCAAACAAACTTTTCACAAGGGTCACCTAAGACCATCGGAAAACATATTTACATTATGATTCATAATAGTAGCAAAATTACAGTTCTGAAATAGAAATGAGATAATTTTATGATTGGGGGTCACCACAACATGAGGAACTATATTAAAGGGTTGCAGTTTTGTGGGTCTGGGGTCATTTGGAGATTTACCAGTCTAACTCAAGTTTTGGTTTTAGCAAATCAGAGGCTTTATTAAATATTGGTGTTAGATACCCATGGCACCAGGACTGCAACCAAGGGTGCTCCCTAAATGCAGCATCTAGTCATGTCAGTCTAGGGCTTATAAAGTCAAAACCCACAAGATTGCATGTATTCTGTCTACCAGTAGACAGGATCTCATTTTAACATACATGTCTGAGAGTTATCCCAGTCATTGAACAGAGTAAGCAAGTTTGATTACAAAAGCAGAAATAACAGTTAGTCTTATGACCTATTATCTTGCTAGAACAACAGATTTTTACAAGATTGGTCAATTTAAGAGTGGTCTTTAACTAAGTCTAGGAAAAGGGGAAGTGAGCTGCTAAGGTACAGTCTGTACAATTCAGGGGACCTACATGTTAGAAGCATGGTTTGCTTTTTTTTTTTTTTTTTTTGTCTCTCAAGCATAGTGAGTCTAAATGTAATGCAAAACACCATAGCAGCATTAGGGAAGCTGAGAACCACTGCTTTAAAGGTAAACATTTGCTCTTCCCCCACTTATTAGAAATAGATTCTTTTCTAACTCAACATATACTGATTATAGCTTATCTTCCCTCCACTCCTCCCAGTTCCTTTTTCCCTCCTCTCCTTTCCCCTCTGGATCCACTCCCTTTCTTTCTCTCATTAGAAAAGAACAGGCTTCCAAGAGACAGCAAACAAGCACGACAAAATAAAATAAGATGAAGCAAAAACTGTCATATTGAAATTGGACAATGCAACCCAACAGGAGGAAAAGACCCCCAAGAGCAGGCACAAGAGTCAGAGACCCACTCATTCCCCAGTCAGGAGTCCCATAAAAATACTAAGCTAAGAGCTATAATATACACACAGAAGACCTGGTGCAGACCATGTAGGCCCTGTGCTTACTACTTCAGTCTCTGTGGGTTCATATGAGCCTTGCTTAGTTGATTTAGAGGGCCTTGTTCTCTTGGAGTCCTCCATCCCCTTTGGCTCTTACAGTCTTTATGTTTCCTCTTCTGTGGGGATCCCTGAACTCTGAGGGGAGGATTTTGATGAAGACCTGTAATTTAGACACTCTCTCCTTAATGTCTGTCTATGGGTCTCTGCATCTGTTCCCATATGCTTAAAAAATGCTCCCGAGTAAGGAGTCACCATGTTAATATCCATATGGTTCAAATAGTATAGCAATCAACATTAAAAAACAGAAAAATAATCTAAGTGGTCTCACCCCTTCTTTGCTTGGCCAACTAGTAATGGACAAGTTCCAGAAAAATAATTTGACTATAAACAAAATCACTATATGAAATTGTTTAATAATTTACTATTGAATACATTCATAAATCAAATCACCAGTAGCTTTTAATTTTCCACATCATATAATTTATTTCAACTATGTTAACACAATTTATGAGAAAATATGTATACTTTGAATTATTTTTTCTTGGGCTTATTTAGTTATTTCTGACTTACTGTAAATTGTTACTCTAACAAATTGTAAATGTATACCCTTCAATTTTGTAAGTAAGCATTCCAAGGATGCTTATATTATTAAGGAAATAGAGTAGTCTCATTATTTTTATATTTTATCATACTAAGCTTCTTTTGTTATGACTAGTACTAATAAATTAAATGTATATTTTTTAAAAGGTAAACATTTGCAGGTCATGGTGATGCAACCTATAATTCCAGCACTCTGAAGGCTGAGGCAGCAAGACTGTCAGTTTTAGGTCACTTCAGGTTACATGGCAAAATAAAAATTATAAAATATATAAAATAAATGAATTATAAAAATTATAAAATACAAAAACTAGCTGGGTGGTGGTGCCACATGCCTTTAATCTCAGCACTCATGAGGCAGAGGCAGGTGGAATTCTGAGCTCAAAGCCAGCCTGGTCCACAGAGTAAATTCCAGGACTGTCAGTGCTACACAGAGAAACTGTGTCAAAAAAATGTGTGTGTGTGTGTGTGTGTGTGTATACATATATATATACATATATACATATATATATGTATATATATATACATATGCATGTATATGTGTGTATGTAATAAGTAACTAAATAAATGAAAGAGGCATTAGGGATGGATATAGCTCAGTGGTGTAATGCTTGCCTAGCATTTGAAAAACCCTTGGTTACATTTCCTAAACTCACAAAAAAACAGAAGAAAAGATAAATGATGACTTTAAATATGTGAAGAAGCTGGTGAAGAGGGATTTCAGGATGAAAAAATGGGAAGTACTAGAATAAGTAGCAATGTAAGCAAATGGTCCTATTCTCTAAGTCTTATCTAATACTCTAAGTCATGTTGATTATATTCGTCTGGACAATTCTGAGTAATGTAATCCTCAAGGGTTAGTTTCAGTCCTTGATGAACTGACATCAGTAATCAACACTCATGTTTCAGAACGGAAAAGTGAGCCATGAGAACTTTCGTTTCCTGATTCATTTTTAGCTTCATCCTCCTCTTTATCAAGTGATTCATATTGGAGCCCAAGAACACCCAATACCCTGTCTTCTCAGTACAGCTCTGGGGGCTGTTTGTTCTATATTCCACACTGATGCTGATTTAATTTCCAATTATCTGGAAACTTCTGTTGCTGAACTTAGTATAAAAAGAACATTCAAAAGTCCTATTTCCTGTGACAGGGATATCAGGTGTGTCATCGCATGTATTTGGATTTTGGTGACAAAGTCAGAGATTAATCTGTCCTTTCTGTTTTCTTCAGCACCAACCAGGTTCAAGAAGGTCAGGAGAGGGTATGAAGATCAAAACTCTTCTGAACATCACCAGCTGCTATTAGCAGCTCACTTCTTCTCTTCCTAACCCAAACTCACAGTCTTCTGGGATTCCCTTAACTTGCCTTCTGACTTTCTATCTTGAGCCTACTTATTTGTCAAAGTTTGAAATGAGTAGTCCTGTGTCCATACTCATAGAAATAACACTCATCCTTAATAATTCCTCATGAATGATTTTCCAAGTATGTTTGAGACCCAGGTCCTGAACTATATTCCCTATGCATCTCACAGTTCCATCATCACATTTGGTATATCTGAATATAAAGTGATCATCTTTCCTACAAGCAGATTTGTTCCTGAACCTCATTATCGGTTACTATCTCTGTCTAACATACTCTCATAAATAGCCAAGCTCTAAGACAAGCTCTCAGATCACCATGCAATATTTAAACAGCCTCGTTGGCTTAGCAATAAACTTTTACTCCTGTTACTGGAGAAAGTGAGAAGTCCAAAGCTAAAGTGCTGGGGATCTGGTGTTGGGTGTTGGCCTACCTCTTGAATTGTGGATTAGCACCTTCTTGTGGTGTCCTCATGAGGTGTGCAGAAAGAGAAAGAATACAAATTTAGTGTTTTCTCCCATAAGGGTCCTAATCTCATCGTTTCATTGGATTGTGAGATATTTTGTGGCTTAATTGCCTTCTAAAGGTACCATCATTTTGGATTCAGTCTATGACAATTGCCAATCATTCCTCAACAAGTCTCCCAGTCTAATCTGTTTCTTATCCCCATTCACTGCCTTTATTTCCTTTCCCAGATCTCTCCATGCTTAGAGAGTCCCCCAAATAGCCTGGTTATCATGTTTCATTCTGTACATTTTCAGTCTGCATCAATTGATCCTGGTAGGGTAACAGAAGGGGCATGTATATAGTTGCTTTGACTACTGTGCCCACATTTCATTTAGAGGTAAAGCTTGGATGTTTTCAGCCCCAGAGATACTGAAAGAATTCCAAATCAGAGGCATGGTATCTTCAGACACCGAGCAGTTGTTCTGTGCCACAGGCTGGGAAGATAGGATTATTTTCCATCTCCACTTCAATTCATTGGCTGTGTGGTACGGTGGCTGCTGGTTGATTAGGATTAGAGTGTAGCCAGAAACTGCTGTTAGGAGATCCACTGGGTCTCATAATGTTATCTATTTGATCTGTGAAGCCCATAAGTTTCCTTTGAGAATTCTTTTCAACAGATGTGCTTCTTTACCTGTGGGGTCTGCTTCTCTGTGTTCAACAAGACTCAGGCTGAGTGCTAGTAAAGAAATTGATAAATAAATAAATAAATAAATAAATAAATAAATAAATAAAGTGTTGTTTATGCCAAATAAATACATCCTTGGTACTATTTTTAAATACAACTATTATATATAATTGATATTCTGTTAGGTATTATAAATAATCTAGAAATGACCAAAATATACTTAAGGAAATACAAGTAAAATGTAATTTTTTTAGGGTCATGGGGAATCTGTGGATTTTGTACCCACAAGTGACTGAGGGGTTGAGTGGGAGCCTGGAAGTCATCTCTTGGTGTTACTGAGAAATGAGTATTTATACTTCAACAAATGGAAAGAAACAAAAATTATCTCTTAGCTTTGCTCTCTAAGATCACAATAAATAGTACAACTTGCTCTCTTAAGGAAAGTACCAAGGCTCACTATTCTAAAATTAGGGTAAAAGTAACTGTCCAATAGATATTACACGTTCTTTGCTGAGTGTAATGTCATAGCCCTGTGTTTATAGTCTGTTTAGTCATTAAGGGCATGATCCACATTTTGCTGTTGTTTCCTTTGCACCAGATGCAGCAGAAATGCTGAATAAACACTTATCCTTGCTAAATCCACTTGCACTATGGCAGATATATGATGGGCTCCTTTCCTGACAGCCTTTTATTCAGTTTACACTTATTCTGAGGGAACTGCTATTCTTTCCTTGGATATTTCTTCTTACTCAACTGAAGTAGTAGAACAGGACATACCAAAGTTAATTATCTAGGGGTTAATTATCTATTAGCTAGACTCATTCTCATTGTATCCACTGCTCTTGGGTTTTTTACATACATAGTTTTAATTTCTTATAAGATTATGATTCTTTCCAAAATGTGACAGTATGTGCCTATGTATACATGGTATAGATGTAAATGCACGTGCATGAATTAGTGTGCAAGCATACACCATAATTCATGCACATGCAGATGGTACAGAAAACAGACACAGATTGGCAAATGACCTCCTAGCAAAGTTCTACTTTTAATTTTCATTTCTTTCTGATATAAAGAAGCATCAGCTTTGGTAATTGTAGACTATTAACCGTGTTTGGTAGGAAGGACAGCATACTCCCTACGTGAGTCCTTTGAGTTGTATTAATTACAGAGTCATTACCAGGCTTCAGCACAGTGCTTGAAAATTTTGCTGCTGACAACACACAATCAAATGCAGCCTCATCAGATACTCCTCTAGGACCATCTAATTACACCATTTGACCTGGTAGCCGGTCAAAAATCTGATCAATGAGAGCCTCAGCATAAGTCAGCTCTGCTCAAAGAATATGCATATTGTCTACCTGCCTGTAGGTATAGTTGTTACTGGAGAAATCAACAAATCAATGGTGAAAACAATCACTGCCTCAGGTCTTTCATAATGCACTCAGTGTATTTTCTACTTGTTACATTTATAAGAAGAATGGAAAGATAAGCTAACAGAAAAAAATAAGTAAATAGAGATTCAAAGATGATTTAAGTGGATTGATTTTCTTTCTAAAAGCTTAATGTTAAATTTGTGCAAATGATGTAAATTACTTATGTTCAAACATGTGAACTGGTTTTCATAATCAGAACACACATATTCAACAATACTCATGCCAAGGATGGAGCTCTGTTCTTTGTCTTCTTTCAGTCATCACCCCTGAACCCCATCCCATACAGTTAGTTCCCAATCCATAAAGTTATTTTGAGACCAGTTTCTTTTGGAAGGATAATTGTAGATGAAGTAACAAGGCAAAATGAATATTTAAGTCATTTGGGCAAAAAAATATTTAACGCAAAATTTATTAGGTAATTGTAAGTTGATTTGGCTTTGACAAAGTGGGAGAAATGGAAAGCCATGGAGAGAAATTGATATAAAGGAGCATAGAATGACTTTACAGAGATCTTGTTTTTAAACACATAGGTCTGGGTTTTGGTGAAGTTGTTTTTTTTTTTTAATGCATATGTAACTCTCTTGATAGGTTATAAACACTTAAAATGAAAAGACTGCTGGAATACTATCTGTTCATAATAACATCTCCAAAGCCATTTGGATAGGGGTGATATTTTATGTAACATCACTAACTTTTAATGATCATGATCAGATTATAGGCATCAGCATGTTAGGCACACTCTCTACCACTGATCTACATCCCCAGACCAACAGAACTGTCTGTAAATATGGCCAGAGAAAAGCATTAGGGACACAGAGGAAATGGCAACACCAGCAGGTCCTGTGGATATGAGAGCATCTGTCCTCACATGGAGCCCTTGAACTACATCTTGGCCTTGAGTGTGAGCAGGAGGGAGAGGCACAGTGGGGGAGCACTTCTTAGAGTCTGAGCTTGGGATTCTGAGAAACAATGTTAAAGCTTGAGAATGAGAAGGTTCAGGAAAGTATCAAATTTATCATCTTTTCTTAGCACACTTCTCACTGCTGGGGCAGACACTTGAAGGAAGTGTTTGGTGGGGAGAAGGGGCTCCTTCTGGCTTACAGTTCATTGCTGGGAAGAAGGCATGACTGCAGGAGTAGTTTAATCTGTGAGGCCAACCAGGAAACAGAGAAACAGAATGCTAGTGTTTAGCTGCTTTTCTCCTTTTCCTCTTCTTATGAGTTCAGGATCCACGCCTATTGGATGGAATGGTGCCAGTTATGTCTCTCTGGAAATACCTTCACATGTACACCCAAAGCTGTGCCTCATTATAATACCCCAGGCATTCATTAAAACAGTTAAGTCAACAATTGAAATTAACCACTGCCCAGGCTACCGTGAAGTTCCTATGGAATGTTGGCTGTAGAAGAAGAAATCCACAACCTTAGCAGGTGTATAGGAGACACCAAAGATTAACTAATATGCAGAAAGATATATTAGATAATCTGACATGGGTGAAATATCGCACATGTTCATACCCCTTTCACATTTACCAATTACACATCCTATTTTTCTTTTTCATGTAGAGAATATACTTGACATTATTAAAAACCTACTTCACAACAGTATATTTGCACAATTGGGTGGCAAAATGTAGATTCATTTTGGTAATTGACTGTTCATCTGAAGCACTTATAGCAGTCATCTTAATATAGCTCATTTAAGCACTCTCTAAAAGCAGCGTCAGTTAATGCAGTTTATAAAATCACTCTACACAGCCCATTGAACCCACCCTTAGTACAGAAGAAGCGTGTCTGTAGATGCTGTGGTGGAGGAGCCTTGTTGTCTGATGACTTTCTGGGTGTGGGCATGTGTGTAATAGACTTGTCAAACCTCTCTCCTTCATTCTAGCTGTGATTTTGTACCCCACTATGAGGAAACAAAATCAGTGAGGCACAGCACACGCAGCGTGGTGAAGGGGCCAATAGCAGCAGGCACTGCCAAGCCCCCCTGTCAATAGTGGAGCAGTTTGTTTTCAAATGGCTTTTGTGCTGATCATGCAGAACCCTTTAAATGTGTATGGTTTTCTGCACAGTGGTCTGAATTCACGTGGAGGATAGCAGTTGGTTAGCAGCGGGATCCTAGTATGTTTTGTTTGAAGGGTATCTTATGAGGTGGTTTGCATCTGATTGTGGTGTGCCTTTGACAAAGTATGCTTGTTGAAGCACGAAGGTAAAAAGATAGGGCACATCAGGGGTTCATGCCTAAAAACCCACAATTTCACATCTAAAATACATGACTTTATCTGTTAAAATGGATCAACAGCTCACAAAGGCTCCCTAAACTGTGTGTGTGTTTATTCACACAAACACAAAATTCATATGAAAGCATTTAACTGGACTATGCTCCTCTCTATGCTCCTCTCCTAAGCCACAAGTTGTCAAATAAAAAGCCCAACAGGAGGTGTGGATTGCCCTCTTTGAGTTGATGATCAGAGATGTCCTGTAAAACCTTCTCCCCAAACAATACAAACAATTGCAATTGTTTTTGGTTACCCACTGGAACCTGGTAGCAAACAGTCAAATATAAAAGCCAGTTGGCAGCATTAACAGTAATGTGAAATGAGCATCTCCCAGTTTAGAAAACACTTTAAGAACAACTCCACGCCGGGCGGTGGTGGCGCACGCCTTTAATCCCAGCACTCGGGAGGCAGAGGCAGGCGGATCTTTGTGAGTTCGAGGCCAGCCTGGGCTACCAAGTGAGTTCCAGGAAAGGCGCAAAGCTACACAGAGAAACCCTGTCTTGAAAAACCAAAAAAAAAAAAAAAAGAAAAAAAAAAAAAAAAAAAAAAAAGAACAACTCCACAAATGGGAATATAAACTAAAGTGGAAATAATGACTTAGGACCAGTTTTAAGAACAAGTGGAAAACTATTATATTGTCTTGTTTGTACATGAGTATCAGTTTGTGTTTCTCTGAGCCCTTTCTGTAAGTTATGTTTTATGTAGTTGTAATTTTTTGTTTTATGTAATGTAGTATGACAGAGTTCAGTTAGAGGGGCAGAATCGTTAAGATATTTATGATATATATTATGTTAAATATCATAGTAGATTACATGTGACATGTGAATTATGTATGGGGTACTCACCATATGATGTAAAGTACAAGGGATTTATCACAGAACATATGAGACCTAATTAAGTATTATCTATAAGGCCTTGGCTTTTCAAGGGACAGTAACTGGGAGGACCAGATGAGAATAATGGGAAAGGAAATACAAATGTGACCCATACATATCAACTGGAACCCTCCAGAATGGCCTGGACCGTGGGTTAGGCTTCCAGCACGTCTAACTGCATGAATGGCCTGCAGGAGAAATAATACTTCTAGAAGTACAACATAAACATGGACAAGACTTGGAAAAGCACCTGGTGCACACATGGCTGCTGCTTCATTTCTGCCTTTTCGAGAGAGGTTTTCCAATCTACCTCATGAGAAGGATTCTGGAAAGGGAACTCTAGACACCATGCTCCATCTGGACAAGTGGAAACATTACAAGGCTACCACACTCCATATTTTTCAACCTTGACACCAATAAATACTCTTTATTTATGTGCACATGTATGATGGTAAGTAGATTCCAGAGGGTAACACTGAGTATCTGTTATTAATGCTTTCCTCCTCATCAATTCTGGAGTTCCTTGATATGGGTTGAGTGTTTCTCTGTTGCTGGGATTGGAGACATGCCCTGCATACCCAGCATTTTTTTTTCTTTTTAGTTTTTCGAGACAGGGTTTCTCTGTGTAGTTTTGGTGCCTATCCTGGATCTCACTCTGTAGATCATCCTGGCCTTGAAGTCACAGAGATCCACCTGGCTCTGCCTCCCAAGTGCTGGAATTTAAAGGTGTGTGCCACGACCGCCCAGCATGCCCAGCATTTTTGAATGGGTACTGGGGATTAAACATGGCTGCTCATGCTTTTATTGTAAATATTATGTTAACTAGGCTGTCTCCCAGACCCTCCAACCATACTTATATCCAAAAGAGTAACAAAAAATTTTCATCTAACATGTTATGGTTATTTCATGTTAAAAAAGAAAGAGCATGCTATAACAATCCCCTCCGCACCCCCAACACAAAAAGATGAGATATCCATGTTCTTTCTTTAGATGAAGCTCTTTCTTCTAAGTCACAATTGTCAACAGTAATGCTGAGACACAAAATTGAACTACTATTAATACTGTATGACAGCTGATAGAGGAGAGGAGGAATTAATATCTACAGGCATATTAATATCACAATAATAAAAGTAGCAGACTCAGGAGGCTGAGGAAGGAGGATTGCTTGAGCCATAAATTTAAGGGCAGTCTTGGCAACACAGAAAGACCTATGTCAAAAAATTTTAAAGATGCACCAATGTGTCAGTTAAGATGACATCTGAAGCTTTGACTCCAGTGTGTGGAATTACATGTATGCAAGGAGGTGTGGTAATGGTAAAAGGATTGGCACAGATCAATTGAAAAAATAAAGTCCAGAGACAGACCTACAACACATGCATGATGAAATTATTTGGGGACAATTTGTCAACTTAATTATACAAGAAGAAGAAGTAGAACCAGACTAATTGGCCATTGCAATAGAGGAAAAGGTAATTTTCCTTTTGCCATACGACATCATAATAAAAATTACATAAAATGCCGAAGTCTAAAAGCAAAAATGATAATATTTCACAAGAAAGTGAAACAATATCTTCAATATTGTTGTGGGTAAATATTTTTTAAGATACACTGAAGAAAGATGAGACAGTATATTTGATAAAAATCAGCGGTACTTTTAAGAAAAGAAGCAAAACAGCTCATGATGGGAGGAGTGTATAACACACAGATCTAACAAAGGATGTGTGCAGATCATACAAGGGCTGATGAGCTTCAGCAAAAGGTAACCACACAATCCTCTGAGAACTATAAAACACATGAGCAAACCTCCTACACAAGAGAGATCAGCAGAAAACAAGTCCATGAAAATATATTGACTACCTTATCAAGGAAATATCAGGAAGAAAACACCATTCATGTCTGACAATGGATACAAGTGAAAAGACTGATGCTACCAAATGTTAGGGATGTCACGGAACGGCAATACCTTAGACAGCATTGGGAATGACCAACACTACTACCACTTTGAGAAAAATTCTGTAGCTTCTTCCAACACTAATCATATATCTATAATATGAGCTAGCCTTTTCCCTCTTACATATTTAAGAAAAGTATAATTTAGCTATGTAAAGACTTAACTACAAAAGCTTATAGTAGCTTTATTTATGATAGTCCCAAACTAGAAATAACGCAAATGCCCGTCAACAATGGGTGGGTAAACAAAACTGATATAACCATACAAGTGAATGATTCATCAATAAATCAGAATAAACTAATGAAGCAAAAATAACTAATGAAGCAAAAAAAGAAAAAAATCCCCAAATCATCATGCTGAGTAAAAAAAAAAAAAACAAAAAAAAAAAAACAAATGTGCTATATAATTCTATTTATGTTCAACTAAAAAAAATGACATTAATGGTAACCATAAGCAAATAGCCAATTTTTTTTTCAGGGACTGAGAGGGAAGGATTACAGAGAGCCATGAGGACAAGATTGATGAACTGTTATGTGTTTGGATTTGGGAAGAGTTTCAATAGAGAACATAGCTTGGAAAAGTGAGTGGTGTCCTTAGCAATAGAGATTTACCAACTAGTTATGGTAAATAATCAAGAGCGCTTCCAACAGCCTCTGTTTTGTGTGCCTTTGGGGACTCCCTGACCAATAACTCATAGTGGGGTAACCTTGTCCACACACACACAGACACACAGACATGCACACAGACAGACACACACACACAGAGAAACACACACATACACAAAATTATAGTTGTTTTATTTATTTTTTAAAATTAGCTTTCAAGCTAGCAAATTCTATTCTTTAAGACGTTGTGATGGCAAATGGTTTTTTGTTTGTTTTGGGGTTGTTGTTGTTGACTTGACACAAGGAAGGTCATCTGGGACGAGGGAAACTCAACTGGGAAAATCCGTATTATCAGACTGATCTGTAGGCATGTCTGTGGGGCATGTCTTGATTAATGATTGATGGAGGGCCCAACCTATTGTATGCAGTGCCACCTCTCAGCAAGGTGAACAAGCTATAGAGAGGAAGCCAGTAGGTAACATTCTTCCTTCAGTTCCTGCTCCAGGTTCCTGCATTGAGTTCCTACCTTAATTTCTTCAATGACGGCATGCAACCTATAAGCCATGTAAACTTTTCTTCTCCAAGCTGGTTTTTGTCAGTGTTTTATTATAGCAACAGAGAAGTAAGCTATGAGAGATTTCTTCATACATCCTTAGTTTTGGTTAACACTCTCCATACTCTGTGGTCTCCTTCACTAATTTGGTACCATCCACACTTAGACCTTTAATCTGGAATACTCCCACATTCTTTGATATCACTTATGCTCTACTATCTACTCCAATTATATTTTTGCTTCAAGATCAGACATTTCCATATAGCTTTTTCATACATTCTTCAGTTTGGTTAGCCTTCCTCCACCCCATGATTTCTCCATTTCCCATCTCCTTCCAGGTTTGAATCTTTCTGTCTGCAGTATCCCTCATCCCTATTAGTGCTGAACCCTGCATGCTATATATAATACTGACCTGCTTGCCTGATAGATATACCCACTGTAAAGCAGTGGCAGGATGTTGTGGAGATAATCAACCACTTCCTGCTTGGATATGAGACATGCTCCATGGGAATGGTTTTATTTCTGTTACTGTAAACCTGTTTTGTTGTTGTTGTTGTTGTTGTTTGTTTGTTTGTTTGGTTGGTTGGTTTTTTTTTCGAGACAGGGTTTCTCTGTGTAGCTTTGCGCCTTTCCTGGAACTTGCTTTGGAGACCAGGCTGGCCTCGAACTCACAGAGATCCGCCTGCCTCTGCTTCCCACTGGGATTAAAGGCATGTGCCACCACTGCCCGGCTAAACCTGTTTTTTAAAAAACAACCCATGACTGTAAGCCCTAGGAACTAATTGCTGGTGTTATGTTAAATGGTCATGCGGTCAAACTGCCTTCTGACTATTTCTGTTTACACCCATAGATCTGTGTTGCTTTTGACTTTGGTCAGATATGATTCTTTTTGCAGTGGGCGGTTGTTAACGCAGAGACTCAAATCTGGTCAAAGTGACAAGGGTAACAATGAGTGCTCAGCAGTGGATGAATCATCTGTACCAACCTTCCAACTCTGAATCTCAGAGAACATTGCCGAACAGTGGGCAGAATGAATGTAGGAGCTGAAGGAGTAGAAGAGCTGTGAAACAGACTTCTGATCAAACACACCCGTTATGCCATGGCACCCAAGTGATCTGGACAAGATCAAGCTAGTCCAAACTGCATCATGGACTGAGGAGGGGCTTCTGAGGTTTCAACCTTGGTAGAAGAGTTATTAGCAGTTGATGGTTACTGAGAGACAGAAAGTCACTCTCCTTTATGGTTTAGCTTCAGGTGGTTGTGTGCCTTAGTGAATGGCCACACACTCATGTTCACATGTGTAACACTAATTGTTATTAATAACAAAGATAAATAAAAAGTGGGCATGGTGCTGGGAGGGTGACAAGGTGGGGTACACTAGAGGGAAATGGAAGGAGGTAGTGCTAGGTAGATATGATCAAAATATATTGCATAAATATACAAAAAGTTGTCAGAATAAGTGAAATATCACTTCAAAATAAAACGTAAGATACCTAGAGGGTATGTATACCATTCAACTTATACCATTCAAATCAAGGAGTGGTAATGGTGATGCAATGTCCAAAATGTAGGAGTTTCCTGTGGCTATGGAAATGGGATTAGCTGTCAGTTAAGCAGCCTCTGCTAATTTTCAGCCATATACTCATAAGCCACTTACCACATTTTAAAACTCTCACTATTTTGAATAGATGAATATATTATTAGTACATGCTTATAATTAAGCACTTAGCATTTACCAGACATCATGACAGTCAATTAATTTCTATAACCTTATTTGTCTATGTGATTTCTTCCTTGAATAAAGGCTTTACTGTATAAACAAACAAAAATATATACTGCTTATTGTCTCTTAGAATTCACTTTTTACCTAAACTTTAATGACCTTGCAGATGCCCTCATGGGCTTCAGCTGTCCTGTACACAGGAGTAAAAACAAATCAACAAGCAATGGCTACTGTCTGTTCACATGGCTGGGAAGTGGGCCCGAGCCTTTACCCTTAGTCAAAGCTGTCCATACAGAATCTGTATGTGTGTATGTGTGTGTGTGTGTGTGTGTGTGTGTGTGTGTGTGTGTGTGTGTGTGTGTGTGTTGGGGGTGGGGGAGGGTTCTGGTCAGTTGTAATAGTTGTAATGCAGTACACATAGAGATACACACACAGGTGTTTATGTGTTGTAACTTGTAATTTGCAGAGAAGCTGGACTTCAGTCTTGGAATGATTGAACAGAGTCTTCTGAAATCAATCTGTGTAGCAGGATAGAGAAAAGGGAGAGATTGGGAGTGAATCAGTAGTGGTAGCAAGCCCCCAGAAGCCATTGGGGATGACTGAAGGGTGAGTGGGCAGGGAACAGGGCAGGGTCTGCAGACCCGAGAGTCTGCAGTGCATTCCCTGTGTATGAGTCAGGCTGCCTCTGGATTTTCCATCCTATTTTCAGATCAGTCTTCAAACTGAAGCAAGTGCTTTTGTTAGGCTCTGGTCCCCTCCTACTTCTTTATCCCCCATTCACTGATCACACCGAATGACGCTTATTAGATGCATAACTTCAAACATAAAATTTTAATCTCCTTAGCACAGGGCATATGCCCTCCCCCTAATGTTCTATGTATTTTCTACCTATGTTCTGAAAAACTCTCAAAACCCCTTGAATGGTGTTATTTATTTCATATGCATATCCATCCATGTGTGTATTATATACAGTTACACACGCTGATTTGCATTCTGCTTCTGCACAGCTGCTTTGCCTTTCTGGAACACGTGCTTTTACTTAAGATGTGAATTTTTCTCACATTCTAGCAGAAGTACTTATAGAAATACCTTTCAAGAGAAAATTGACTCCCTCTTTTCCATCGTGTTATTGCCAAGCTTATTTGAACAAGCTTGATACATTTTGTGGATTATCTCCACCCTCAAGTCTAGGGGAGTTCAGTTTTTCATCATTGTACTTTCGATCATTTAAAGTTAGCATGAAATTAAACTGTCAGGAAATCAAAGGACACTGACAGTCTCAGTCAACGGTTTATAAAACTGCATTCAATTCATCTGTCTCTGGTTTCTGAATTGCAAACTAACATTTCTAATTGAATAGTTCATTTAACTAGTCATATTTAAAGTCTGGTCATGAGGAAATTTTAATGTTGGTTTGTGTTTAATCTCCCTAAAGGAAAAGTGACTACTTTGTGGTTTTTCTTATTTTTCTGAAGTCAAAAAGATCTACCAGAAAAAATTAAGAGCTGTCAAAAAATGAATGTTCTAGCAAAACATCTATTATTTATAACCATGGCAGAGAGCAATGCCTCATCCCCTTGCTGAGATATTTCGAGATACCAGGAATGAGAAGTATAGACAAAATGACAGTCAAACAATGCAAATGGAAATACTCACTTGTTCAGCTGGCTAAATCCAATGTAATTCATTCTTTCCCTTTCTGTAAAAGAGATCTTAAAAGCTCATATTAATTTAAGTTACTTTTGTGAATTCCTTATCTGATGAGGATTAAATGAAGTACATTGTCTCAAAATATTTCATTAGAATTTGTGGCTTTGTATTTTCTATAGAAATTAAAAACATATAAATCTTTAAAAACTGATCATGTATGTATGAAGAAGGAAAATAAGAATAGTTTTATTGCTTTGGAAATATTTACTAAAAGTAGACAAATAAAAATATATTTAATATAACTATAATGAAACCCTATTCATATATTAAACATACATAGGCAATTTTTAATCTCATGATTCATTTGGCATGAATCACAGTATAACACTGGAGAGTCAGGATAAACCAAATTTTAAGTTCATTGTTAAATTTTGCAGAAAGTTTTAAGACTTTTAAAATTGTAACTTTTTTATGGCCATCTCTTGTCACTGAAAAAGAATTCCAGTACTGGGACTGGGCTGCAGTCAATTCCAAACAACCCAAGCTGTTGATAAGACTGTGGGTTGCTCTCCACAATCTGATAGCAAGACCCCATTGCTGAGGACAACAGCAACACAACCCATTGAACATGCAGAAGTTGAACTGGTGCCTACCTGGAGCCTTTACCCCTACATTCTAGTGTCTGGTATGGGAAGGTAATCTTGCAGACTGCCAAAAGAGAAATGTAAATACCAACCCAGTCACAAAACCTTTGACCTACAACTTGTCCTCCCTGCAAGATATGCTAGGACAATGTTGGCACAGACCTTATGGGAGCAGCCAATGTCTGATTTGACTTAAGGCCCACTCCATGAGATGGAACGCAAACCCAACACTGCTTGGGTGACCAAGAACCAGAGACTAGATAGCCCAGAGACCTGGGGTAAAACCAAACATTTACTGATATTTAAAAAAATATTAATAAAATGACTCCTAATGATATTCTGCTATACTCCTAAATCAGTGACTTATTCACCCATCATCAAGGAAGCTCCCTCTTGCAGCAGACTGCAGACACTCACAGTCAGACATTACATGGAGAGAGAGTCCTTTGAACACACAGCAATAAATGGGATGTCCATCAAATCTTTCCCCTCAGAGCTCAGGGAACCTCACAGAAAAGGAGGAAGAAAGCATGTAAGAGCTACGGGAATGGAGAACACCAAGAGAACAAAGCCCTCAGAATCAGCTAAGCAAGGCTCATAGGAATGCACATAGTCTGAAGCTGCAAGCATGGACCTACAGGGACTACACCAGGCCCCCAAATACATCTTATACCCTTCAGCTGAGTATTTTCATGTGACTCCCAAGTGTGTGCACGAATTGCCTCTGAATCTTGTGCCTGCTCTTGGGCTCTTTTCCTTCTGTTGGTTTACCTTGTCCAGCCTCAATGTGAGTGTTTTGTTTTATCTTATTTCATTTTACTTAATCACATTTGGTTGTTGTCTCTTAGAAAGAAGCCTATTCTTTTCTAATGAGAGAAAGGGAATAGATCCAGATGGGAGGGGAGAGGAGGGACTTGGAGGAGTAGAGAGAGGTAAAACTGTATATCAGGATATATTGTATGAGAAAACAATCTGTTTTCAATAAAAGGAAAAAAGGAAAAAACCTTCTTCTCAGTGATAAGCTAAAGATATCCCCTTTGCTGTTCTATTTATAAACTTCATATCCAAGATGACATGACATGTGTCTCATGTACCAGTCACATGGCCCTGACTTATATATTTAACTTCTTGGAACTCAATTTATTTTAGTGAAAGAAAATGACTTGTTATTTGCAAGCAGACTGTATGTCTCTGTCCATTATCACCTGTGCTGAAGCCCCAAGGGCTGGATACCAACACATGCTAGACTCCAGCCAGTCTTCCAATAAATAGATTAGCCACAAGAATCAGCTCACATATCAAAGGCATTGAAGTTATTTTTATTCTGCCAAAATAACCACAGCATATTTAATGGAAATTAAATAACAGGAATTAGTTGTTGCTGTTACATTACATTAAAGCTGTACTCAGAGATGCTATCTAAAAGTTGATGAACTGGTCATGGAACTGGAAGTTAGTGATTTGTAATAAACACAACATACCTGGTTTTTGTGTTTTATAATAATGTAATGCATGTATATAGAATAAGGTCAGCATGCTCTTGGTTTCTGTAGATGAGTCTCTTTAGCATCACTTTAAAAAATTGTTTTCAAATAACATTTCTCTGAGTGCTAAATCTCTGTGTGGTTCCTCTGGGGGTCTATGGACCTACCACTCTCCAGTTCAATATCTTAGATAAAGTTTTCATGTTGTTGACATGAAGCATGTACCAGAAATTTCCATGTTCTTAATAATTTTGGAACAATACTGCCTTACCGAGGAGCTCAGGCGTGGCTTCCCATAAACTTACTTCAAGCTTATTGGTTTCCTGTCTCCATTAAAATAACATTGGAGTGTATGTCAAATGATTAATAGAGAGTCTTCTGATTGATCCATTCTGTTTTGCATGTCTATGATTCTAAACCGTTTTCTTCACTTGGGCTCTGAAAATGTATTTTCCTGTGTTAATTCTAACATCCTAAAATACTATTAATGTCTATTGGCTGACTACTTTGGAAAAATAAGAGAGAAAAAGACAATCTCATTTTTCAAGGAATATTTCTCTTCAATGTACAGATGAATAAATTAATATTTGTGTCTTTTTGTTTTAAGAAAAATGTATTTCTTTCTTGCCACTTTTTAAAGAAATTCAACCTGTGTTATACAGAATAAATCAGTGGGCAGAAATACAGCTATTATTACATTTTAAAAGACAGATAAAATTAATTATATGTGTAACAAAGCAGAAGAATTCCATAAGGAAAAAATAGAGTTCATCTCTCAATCAGAGTCAAGTTCTTCACCAGATGTTTTCTAATTACTCTCAATAAAGGAGCTGCAATGTCATACTGAAGAGTGATGAGAGCAGACATTTCCTCTAAGAGCTGCTGTAATTACAACCACTCAGTCAGGCAAGATTCTCAGATCACAAGGACACGAGACAAATATCTGCAATCATTTGGTTACCAAGTGTTTTTTTTTTTTTTTTTTTTTTTTTTTTTTTAATGTGTTTGAGGAAGACATGCATGCCCAGGGCAGCCAGCTCTGAGCTAGACATTAGAACTCCATTGTGCTTATTCCTCCTGGAAAGGTGGGCTACAGCTAAGCCTTGCTGCTTAGGAGACATTCATTTGGTATGAATATGAGGATACATAGTAGTCACTGCCATTCTTGCACATGCCCTGGAAGTACAGTCACCTCTCCAAAGTGGACATAAAACCACTAAAACACAGGAGAATGGGTATGCAGTCATCAAGCAGCTGTAGCTGTCAGTGAGCCAACAGTCCTCACAAAATAACTCTTGTCCTTCTCACAAGAACGCAGCGTCACCATTGTTCTCCAGACTCTTCTGTGACACAGACATTCCAAAGGTTATTTACTTGTAATTTGACAAACACAACCCCAAAGTCCCTTCTTTTACCCAGAAAGCGATGTTTGAGAAAATGACAAACAGGATGCAGAGGAGTCTAGATGGACCATGAACAAATGAAACCACAGTAAATATTTCTACAGATCAGAGAATGAAGGGAGAAAAATCTGAGAACTGGGACCAATATTCAGTGGATAGATGCTTGGATACACCTTTCTGCAGCTGGGTAAGAGACTAGAGGTCTTATTTGCCAATCAGAGGCATGGGTAAAGGCCAAGGTTTCTGTTCAACATGCTGTAATGTTCAAGGCAGCCCTCCATCTCCAACTATACTCCCAGCACATGTCTAGATACTTATCTCCTTTTATTGCATTGTTAATAAAATTTCTTTTTCCTTTCTTCCAGCAGGATGCCCTAACTTTTCCCTCTGTGCTTTGATTTGGAAAACGTGTCACATATTTTGTTGAATTAACACACATAGCAATTTTGCATTTTAAAGTATGAGTCTTCCCACCCAACACAAATGCATTCAACTCCATGTGAACTTCATAGTCGGCCTTTTGAGGAAATAATTACTGGCGACTCCTCCTAAGAAACTCCCGCTGCCCTTACACTGCAGGTAGATACAGTCCAGGGTTTGCAGAGGGCATGGAAGCCTGTCCCTTCTCTAGCCTCAGGCAGCCTGTGCCCTCTGCAGGGCCCCAGGAGCCAGTGTGCACACTCCTGTCATCATCTGTTCACATGTGTGTCAAAGACCTTTGTGAAGCATGAAGTCTACAGACCTCAAGAGTTGGGTATGCTTACCTTCAAATTAGCATTTGATTTGTTTACAAGTACCTCTTTTTTTTAAAAAAAATTATACTATATGGAGAATCAATAAGATAACAGAGTGTCTAGGCATGTGTAGTAAAAATTCTTTACTTTGATTGCATTATCTGACAAACTCCAAGTATATGCTTGGCTTATTTCATTTTTGTGACATGAAGCACTTAAATATTCTCTCATTTCCAAGTTCTTGTTTTTCACATTCTTCTAAGGTCTTGTTGACCTGTTGGTGTTTCCTCAATGTATCAATAAGCCACTTTGTTTCTAGAACTGATATTGGTATCTTTTACTTCTCTTAGTCACCACCTCCCCTCTGAGAGCTTTCTTGATTAGCACTACCCATTGAAGTGACATGCTGTCTCTTAGAGAACCATTTTCAAATGACTCACAGGACCACACATTCTATTTTAGGGCAGGGTAGGCTGGGGCACAGAGGGTAGAGCAAGGGCAGACTGCTGCGAGACTAAAACTCGGGGTTGCTATGCAACGCGTGAGCATATTCAGAGCCCTGCAGATCCTGCCCCACATGACATGTGACCAGCGACCAAGAGAACAGGTGCGCATTGTGACTGATTTACTATGAAAAAAACAAAAAGCAAAGTCAAAAGCAAAAACAACACAGCTTGTGGGCTGCTTCTGATAAGAAACAACATGTATTGTCCTCTCTTTCTCTGAAACCCACATTAGCCAACAAAGCCCCAAAACATCTTCAACAAATAAGGACATGGCAAACCCTCTACAGTACAGCCTCTAAGACTATAGCCAAATATGCTGAACTTTAGGCAAAAATGGAGAGAAAACACTGAGAGCCAGTGCATAGTTCCAGGTTTTAAGTGGGTTATGGCACCTATCACTTCAGTATACAGACAGACCAAAGGAAACTGGCAACATTCTCAGAGCAGAGAAGTAGAGGCACAATGTCTTATTATCAAAAACCAGAAAAAATGATTCTTAAGGCAGAATGAGGTATTTTATTAACTACCTGAAAACTAATTTATTTATAATGAGAAATGCTCTGGAGGTGAGGCAAGATGGGAGTCAAAAGGTGCCACATGCCCCGATTATGCAGGTATATATCTAGAGCATTGGACACTATCGACTCTTCTGCCATGATGTGATCACCTGAAAGTGGATAACATGGGTCTCTTGAAAACAGACACACACAGTCAGAGGATGTAGTAGATAGCGTGCATTGAGACATACTTGAAGGGGTATACACATGCGTGTGCACAACACACACACATACACACATTGAAAGGTAGATAGGAGAATGGAAGGAAGGAAGGAAGAAAGGAAGGGAGGGAGGGAGGGAGGAAGAACAAAAGAAAGAGAAGAAAGAAGTGGAAGAAGAGAGGCTTCATATCCTTTCTTCACTCAATGTCTCGCACCAAGTCCTCCACATCTGGCTTGAGCAAACAGCAAGCAGACTTAAGAGCTAGATGAAATACTCTGAGTTTACTAATAAGAAATTGGTAGGGGAGATTCCTACAGAAGCTCTTATGAATATTATTTGGAAAAATTGTTAGGAATAAGCACAGCAAGTAAAGAGAGCATGAAGAATATATGCTAGAAGAACTATTCCAGAAATTGAAAAATAAAATGTAAAAGGATGCTGATACAATCAAAAGGAGTTTATGAAACATTTGTCAAAAATAATTCTTTAAGTTACATTTAATTATTTAAATTAACTTAATTTAATTAAATGAACAATTATTTTGTTTATTATTTAGCATTTTTTATCTTATATGATCATGTACTCAAATTTGGCGGTAATGGTACCATAGAATTAAAAGGCAAAGAAAGAAACAGAGTGATGATTGGAGCAGAAAAAGGGGCACAGAGAATAGACTTGAAAATATTTTATTAGAACAACACGGGAAAGAACAATAAAAGAAAATTGTTTTAAGGTGAAATGTGGAAAATAAAGAAAAACCACAAGCAGAATTATATCCCTCAAAATGAGAGAGCCAATGGATCTAACACTGATGCAAATGAGAATATCTAAAAATAAGGAAATGGATTTGTCCAGCAAAGCATTCCTAGAAAAACCAAGAATGAAGTAGACTGAGTACCACTCACTCTAAATCCCAATCACTGTGATGTTTAGGACATTTTTAGCTCCAGCATGAATCCACAGGTGAAAAGAGTGCACATAGGACTATATCTCATGTATAGAGTTATTAAAGTGTGTGTAAAATCACCTCCGTGCAATTTTAAATAACGTGTGTATGAAACAAGTCAATCATATTTAAACTTGGGTCTCACCCTTAGATATTCTAAAAAACCATATGCAAGTATGCCAAAATGTGAAGAAGAAGAAGAAAAAAAAAAAGCATTCTAACCACTTCTTGTCCCGGATCTTTTGAATAAGAGCAAATCAATCTCTACATCCTTGTAAGGTCAGTGAACTTGAAATATCCAAAGTTTCTGAAGACTTAATAGGAGGAAGAAGTAGCCTTGACAGCGTTCATCCTGACAGACCGCAACAGCTCTCATGGCCAGAAGACAGTAGGAATGTGAGCCTGGGGTGACATAGTCAGGTTACTAAATATTCAGTTTTAGGCCACCACAAAAGTTCTGCTCTGCTTGTAAGGATTTGGTCAATGGAAAAATCATGAAAAGAAAATCGTTGAAAATAAGGCAAATGACAGCTAAACAAGAATTGATAAGGACAGAAGGGAAAGTGGGCAAGGAGTGGGGAATGTCAACAAGCAGAGAACTACCGAAAAGCAGAAAGGGTGAAAGCTTGTGGAGCTTATCATTGGCTAATGTAAAGAACAATATAATCACATACATACAAAAATAGTTGTTAGAAGCGCAGGAGTATATTCTTACAGGCAGAAAGATAAATATCCCCACATTTTTATTTTTACTGTTGGGAGTCTTGTTGCCACCTGCCTAACAAATCAACACAGACAAATTTCAGCAAAGTACCAAAAGTTATTGTTTAAATTCTAAAGTAAAAAGCAATTCATAAAGAATCTTTGTTAAAATTAACTTACCAAGAGTTCCAGATATAATTATAAACATTTCAAATTAATGTGATGAAAAACACACCCAGAAATATAAAAATAAAATAAAAACTAAAAAGGAGAGAGAGAGAGAGAGAGAGAGAGAGAGAGAGAGAGAGAGAGAGAGAGAGAGAGAGAGAGAGAGCTAGAAACATTGCAAATGTTGGGGAGGTGGGGAGAAGGAAGTCATAAAACCTAGAATCCATGTTATAAAATAAGCCTACAGTGTGATGGTCAATCATACTATAAGTATAAATCAAACACCTATATAATAAAATCAGAAAGGCAAGACAGAATCAAATCATGCATTATCTAAGAGAGAGAGCTGCAGCAAAATGGCAGAGAAAAAATGTAAATATTTGTTAAATAAAAGCAAACAATATCAAGTAGGAACTATGATGTTTTGATAGATTGAAATAAAAGATTAAGGAATTCCTCAAAAGTCATTCAGGAGTGCTTTAAGTAATGTACATAAGTCCTAAGATTGAGTCATTACCTGTTGTCTTTCCACTAAACAACAAAATATTTCAAAGTGAAAATTGCAGAAAGAATAAAAAAAGACCACCTATGAAAAAAGAAAATGAAAAAAGAAAGCTATGAATCTAAGTGGTAAGATTATTAAGACTGACCACACACACACACACACATCACACATGTCATACACCATACACACAGACACACACACACATATATCACACACACTACACACACAGACACACCACACACACACATCACACACATACACACTCATGCACAGAGCTTTATGTACTCTTTATATACTATAACCAGAGCAGTAAATTCCTTTTGCATTATTGTTTGATTTTAGCAAGACAAGTGTGTGTCAGCACCATAATTTTTAGTCTTCACTGTCAACTGGACTTTATTTAGGATGATGATTCTTGGAAATAAATCTCTGGGAACATCTGTGAGGGCATTTCTAGGGAGGGGAAGCTGAGGAGGGAAAGCCTGCCGTTCTATGGATTGGGATTCCAGATTGGGCAGGTATAATGTGAGCAGTGCCATCACATCCCAGGCTGCCACGACAAAGCCACTTTTGTTGTGTGCCCACCCTGCCACGATGGGCTATAAGCCTTCACCTGGAGCAAAAACTGAGGCCTCCTTCCTAAAGGGGCCTCTGCTAGCTATTTTGTCATAGAAATAAGAAAAATAACTAATACAGGCATCAAAGAGGGCAAGTATGGCAAGAATTGTTAATCACTTGTTAAATTAAATTAAATTGAGATGAAGGGCTACTTGTCTAATAATGTTTTCTTACAGCTTTGCATTCCAGAAAAGGAAGTGACCTTCTGGGTAGATTCTTAGTGCTGGCTTCAATGGACAGTCCCAAGTCTAGAACCCCATCCTGGACCATGTGGGCAGGGAGCTGATGTTTCATTACTGTGCTTGTAATACTCTCATTCATGTTACACAGCCATAACCTGAAGGGATGGGCTCCAGCCTCTGCTCCTACCTGTAACATTGTGAGTGATGCCCCAAACCTAAATCTCACCTAACAGAACAGCATAAGTGATTTTCTGTTACATTTTTAATATGTATATATATGTATCTGTGTGGAGGTATGTTCATGTGAGTGCAGGTGCCTGTGAAGGTCAGAGACCTCACAATCCCCTGGAATGGAGTTACAGGAGACTGTATAAGCCATATGACCTAGGTGCTAGGAACCGAACTCAAGTCCTCTTAAAAAGCAGTTTGAGCTCTTAAGTGCCGAGCCATCTCTCCTTCCCTCTTTGTACACCATGTTTAGTTGACCGCACTTTCACTGAGACTCAGGTGCAGAATTTCTACTTGCTGCATCATGTTGGAATTCAGACGTTTCTGGATCTTTTCAGATAGTGCAATTAAGGATGTTCCACCTGTGTAAAGTGATGCCATCACAAGTGGAAGGAACTTTAGGAAAGTGGATCCAGAGAACACTGTGTTGGAGAGGGTTATATCGAACATGTTGAAATCAGGGTGTTCAAAAGTACCAGACTGGGAATGGGGGTGGGGATGGTATTGGCTCAAGACACCTGAATGCCAAGTTCTCAGCACAATGGAGATGTATTTGCCACAGATGTACAAAGGGCAGGGAATAAGAGACAAAGTCAGGAGATACAGGATAAAGGAGAAGAAAAAAGGGGCAAGGGAGAGGGGGAAGGGGTATTTGTTGATTGCCTCTGGTTGGAGTGGAGACAGATGCGGCCCATAAGCAAATGGCTGTTTATAAAAGTGAAAAGAGAAACCCTGTGTTAGGATGAAGTGTTTAATTTTAATTGGGTGTGGTAATTAGGTGAGCCAAACAGGGGTTTTGATTGCTGGACTTTAATTCTTTGGTAGCTAGACCTTGGTAGTCAGCCTCAGAAGAATTGAGTGGCTAGATAAGGGAATAGACCTTGCTGGCCAGCTTTAGGAATGCAATCTAGAGGTTTTTAGTGAGGCAGAGGGAATGGGGGAGAAGGACAAGGCCTGCCAGAGCCATGTTTGCCATGCTTGAGCTGGCCAGAGACCGTTCAGTGTGTGTGTGTGTGTGTGTGTGTGTGTGTGTGTGTGTGTGTGTGTGTGTGTGTGTGTGTGTGTGAATCACTGGTTGTGGAACTCTGGAGTTCAGAAAAGAGCTAGAGTTGTCAGAGATTGATGACCCTTAGCATGTGGTGGTCTTCAAAGTTCTGGTGCTACAATAAGGTACCACAAATGGAAACAGGTAGAAAAGAGACAGTCAGGAGAGAGACACTGGACACTTAGTGTTTTGGAGTCAGAGAGCATGAGAAGCCAAGGAAATATAGAAGTATCAGTTAATGCTACGGGGAAATCCCGGGAGTCGTTGGTTGTGTTGAGTCTCTTAGGTAATAAGACAGGACTGAAAAAATCTCCATTATTGATCTCAACCAAAGTTATTTAGCAAAAATGGTGGAGTGAAAGCCTGAGACAGCAGGACCAAAATAGTATTAAAGCATACAAGTCAGACACAATAAATGTGTTTCAAATGTGAAACATCCCTATCAGCTCAGGTGTTTGGACATTTGGTGCTATTTTAGAATGTCTTTCAGAGGTAGACTGTTGGTCAGTAGGAGTAGGCCTTGGAGTTTTATAGCCTGACCTGCTTCCTGCCCACTCTACATCCTGTTCCTCTAGGATTGGAGCAGTTGAGTGGTCTCAGCAGTGCACTTCTGCCACTGTGGACTACCTGTCACCACATCTCCTTCATGATGGACTGTAGAGCATCCTCCTGATACAAGATGACTATATTCAGCCACTTTTTGCCAGATACTCCAGCCACAAGGAAAGTTAAAATTCCGTAGGTAACTCTTGAATTTTTTAGTTCAGGAAGAAGATGAATTAATATGAGCAGTGAGCAAAGGGATTAACTTTCAAATCAGGAGACATAATATATGTAGATGAATGGAAAAATGAATAGAGAGAAGAACTGGTGGGGCAGCGGAGAAAGAGAGAAGTATTAGGATCATGTCCAGGAGCAAGGACAGGAAGGCAGGCACACGGTCCACAGGGATAAAGCAGGGACAGGCACGGAGCAAGAGGGCGATGTTATAAAAGGCTCCTCTTAGATGTGTGATAGCATCTACTAGTTTAGGCTTCCCTAGAAGGGACTGTATGAAATAGAAGTGGAAATAAGTTTGTGTATTCATCAGGCAGGCATAAGACATCCACAATGGTGAGTGGTCCTGAGCTAAAATAGAATCTTCCTATTTTTTACAACAATGTGGCTAAAGGTAGGTGTTTGGGGATCACATAACTTAGAGATCCTGACTGAAGGGCGAGAGACACAAAGGAAAGGAAGGTGCTTGCAAGGCAAGGGTTGTACTGCGTGGCCGTGGATGGAAGAAGTATGCACTAGGAATGAAATCAGAACAAAGACGACATTTACAATATCCGATCTTGGAATCTAGTGCCTCTTTGCATTTTTATGTGCTTTGGCTTTATACAGAGACACCCCAGCTAATGATGCAATCATCTCAGAGATACAGCATACATCACAAATTTGAAATGGGGGGCTTAAGGGAAGTGGCTGTTGACTGCAGCTATTGAGTTTTGCAGTGAAATAGTAACATTTATCCACATAGGTTCTATGCTTTCTTATTCGGAAGCAAGAATATTTTGTTTCTTTTATATAGTATTTCCTTTACTCCATAACAATGCTCGACTTATGTCTTTCAATGGTTATATAGAGAATGGTAATTTAATGTTTCTTTTAAAATGAGCTAGAATTTTATCTTTAAGAATCATAGCCACTTTTAAAACACAGGGGCCTCAGATTTGTTTTAGAGTTAGCCTCTCTTATGACAAAGCTGTATGGATATGTGACAAGTTGTCCGAGTTGGTGTTGTATGACACTATTCTTGGAGAGATGTGAGCGAACAGCTGCTCACCCCAGATAGGGAACTGACTACAGACTGAAGTACAGATGCTACCAAGTCCTACATGGTGAACCAATGAGCTTTATTGGGGTTAATTTCAGGAACCACAATAAGTAGGGGGTTACTTACAGGAGCAGAAATGACTCAAAGACAGTTGCCTCACCAAAGTCTGCCCTAGCATGGGTGACAGCTTGCAAAAGCTGGGAACCTGGAGCACACTGCACAGACGGCAGGCTTCTCAGCAAGTCTTTATTTCTTCCAGGCAGCTCAGCTGCCCTCTGCTTCTTCCAAGCAGCTGGACTGTGTTAGAGTCTTTTTGCATCTGCTCATCTGAAAGTGACTCTTAGTCTTTTTTTTTTTTTAAGACAGGCTTGGGTTTCTCTGTGTAACAGCTCTGGCTGTCCTGGAACTTGCCATGAACTCACAGAGATCTTCCTGCCTTTGACTCCAAGTACTGGGATTACAGGCGAGTGCCACCACCGATTGGCTTTCTTAGCAATCTTTACTGTTTATATTATTCTTAGGGAGGAAGGGTTCTAGTGAACCCATCAGTTTCAGGGGCTTCCTGAAGTTTTTCTGTGTTATTCACACTGTCTTAAGGAATTTCTTATGTAGTATTTCACCTCCCTTTAGGTCATCCTGCTGTTTCATCTCCCTGTAAACATCTTGTCTTAATAAATTTCCTTCCAGAATAGAATATTTTAATCTCAGATTAAACTTCTTACACAACAGTTGGACAAAGCTTGTATGTCTTAATGACTACATGTTTTTACAGTTGTTTTATTTAGTCATTAAAGCACATTTCAAGCAGTAGCCAGAAGATATATTTGCAAAACCAGAACAATACACTGTCCAGGACGATCATAATTCAAGCCTATTCTTGGTTTATTTATACTCAGACACAATTTTTGTGAGATGTATATAGGCCTTATATTTTACTGGAAAGTTGGCCTGGATGATATACATATTTATACATTTACTTTCTGAGAGGTTGAGGCTAAAGTTGGACAATGCTCTGAAGGAACCTCTGATGTATGTTCACAGGTCAGTTGCTGTACATTATTTCAAGCAAATAACATTCACTGTCTGAAAACAAAAGAAGCTTTCTGAGTTCTTTGCAGTGTAATGATAATCGTTGTCATTGAGTGTTGATAAGTTAATTAACCACAGACCTGTGTAGATTTAACTTATGAATTCATGTAACCAGCATTAATTGTGCCTTTGTTATGATTATGAATCAGGTGCTGCACTGCACATGATAAACAAATGTGAGACTCAGACATATTTTTTAACTGAACGTCACTGTGGTAAATGTCTTTGCATTCCTTTGAAATGTGACACTAGAAGTATGAAAAGGGCCATGAAATCTTTCCTGGAAAACTAATTTGATATTAATGTGTAACAATTTTTATGTAGCTAACATTTTTACCAACAAAGCATTGAAAAGACACATGGTGAGAATACTTTGAAAGCAATGTTGCCTTGCAAATAAAATTGTAGTGACAGTAGCCTCTTCCAGGGGATGACACACATATGCTGGAAAGCACTGTAGTACAATCTATCAACAGAACAGTGGGGGAGTTGGGTGTAAATGTGGGAGGTGTAGTCAGGAACTAGTCAGAAGACCAGGTCCGAATTAGAAGGAAGCTATTTAAAGTGGATGTAGAAAATATAATCTCAGGATCTGTGCCCTCCCCTGTGATTGCCACCATATGCTCCTAGGAGCTTCACAGAGAAGACAAACATATGTAAAAGGCTTTAGAAAGTGTTCTAGATGTAGTTTTACAGTATATTTTATCTAACTCTCAAGGTACCATTCTGGTCTATACCAAAATCTGATAAAAAGAGAGTATTTAAAAATAGATATTATAAGCCAAATACAAATATAGAACAACTCCTTATAAAATATTTACAAACAAATATCAATGTATTAAAATGATACCACATGCACTTGGAAGTTTTACAACTTCAATTCTATCAATAAAAGTCTCTATAAGAACAAATTACTTGAATTATTAAAACATTTTATCAACTACTCTTTCATAATTTTAGTCATTTCTGACTTAAATAAATAAACTAAGTGAAATAGAAAATTGAAATAAATGTTCTCAAACACAAACTCATAATTTAAGCCCAAACTCAAGAATTTTAAGTTGAATAGAGATTTTCTTATAATGAAATGAGATGCCTATAAACAGAACTATTAATCCATGAAATTTGACATTTCACACTGACGTGATGGATATTTGACATGGAATATTATTGAAAGAGACAACTTGAAGAGACTGATTGTATATTGAAAAACCACAGTACACAATCTAGAAGTTACTAGTGCACATGGGTGTGTCAGGGAGCTACGAGTTTTATATATGTTGGAGACACTTTGCTCAGAAAGACCATTGGGACTAGAAGGATGCTCCAGAGAGGAAATCTGCAAGCACCAGCCAACCAATCAAAAGGTAGCTTTGCTGACAGGCGAGTGAAGAAGAGGTCAGCGCAGATTATCAGAATATCTAGATCAAATACCGAATTGCATTTTAGCTACTTTTGTGTTGATGTGACCAAAATTCCTAGCAGAAGCAACTTACATGAGGAAAAGTTTATGTTGGCTCATGTTTCAAAGAGGTTGTACTCCATTTTGGTAAGGAGGCTTCGTCGGGGGAGACAGGGGCGGCTGTTCACATGGTACAGAACAAGAAAGGGTAAAGCACAACAACAAAGCTCCTCCTACTGCCTCGCCCCAGCTAACCAGGCTCCAC
The DNA here is from genome assembly GCF_049852395.1 of Peromyscus maniculatus bairdii. Taxonomy (NCBI): domain Eukaryota; kingdom Metazoa; phylum Chordata; class Mammalia; order Rodentia; family Cricetidae; genus Peromyscus; species Peromyscus maniculatus. Next base: position 37,014,119 of record NC_134853.1, on the reverse strand, counting down.
AGCCTCTCACAAGACATCACCAGCTGTAGAATCAGTACCCCAAACTTGAGCCCCTGAGAGATATTTCAGATACAAATCAAGAAAACAGAGAAATGCAGATAGTCACTGGCTTTGCAAGAAGGGAGCTTGCTGTGGCTAGCTGGTTCCCTGCAGGGTCAATAGATTGTGTGTGTTCAGGTTTGAGGAACAAGGGCAATTAAAAGGCTTGCAAAAGAGAAAAACCTGGAGGTTTAGTTAAGACACACAGAGACTGACAAATAGGCAATTTAGTAATCTGTGGGTTTACATTTTTTAAATGCTATATTTTGAGTACAACAAAGTGTAATATATAAAAAAATCTTCTTTAGTAAAGCATGGGTTCTAGATGATAAAAAGAATAAAACTGGTAATTAAGACGATAAAAGAAAGCCAGAATACATGCTATGCTCCTGCATGATTTGCTCAAATGCCACAAGCTGTAAGTTCTATCACATTGCAATATATATTGAAGACAACCATAATCCACTGTACTTTTGCAGGTTATAGGATGTTTTAAACTTTACATCAAGGGATTAGAGAGATGATTAAGAGTGCCTGCCTCTCCTATAAAGGACCCAATTTCTCAGGACCGACACTGGGCATCTCACAGTTGTCTGTAACTCTGGCTCCAGGGGCTCTTACATCCTCTTCTGGCTTCTGTAGGCATTCATATGTACATAACAGGCATATGTACAAAACACACACACACACACACATAATTATTTTTAAAAATCTTTAAACTTTATTTTAAAAATACAGACAATTAATTTTTTTTTTGAGACAGGGTTTCTCCATGTAGTTTTAGTTCCTGTCCTAGAACTCATGCTGTAGACCAGGCTGGCCTTGAACTCATAGAGATATTCCTGGCTCTGCCTCCTGAGTGCTGGGATTAAAGGCATGTGCCACCACTGCCCAGAGAATTTTTAAAAATCTTTAAACTTTATTTTTAAAAATACAGATAATTTTAAATTCTCAAAAAAGGTTAGTTGGACTTTGTTTTACTAAATAATAAAATGTCTAAAATCAAAATAACATATTGCACATTGACAACATTACATTTCAATATGAAAGAATATTTCATAATTAAAGATCAAAATCAAAAGCAAGGATACACACTGGAAAGTTATTTAGAGAGTCATTTGTTGAAGACTTAGTTCCCATATTCAAGGGTGACCAGAGATGGGAAGTTAAGTGGATGATTGGATCTTGAGGGCTCTGACCTCATCAATTATGAATTCACTGATAGGTCCAAAATTCCTTGGCAGTATTGAGAGATACTAGAAATTTGAGTAGGTAGCGCTCATTGGAGGAAGTAGGTTTACAAATACCTGCCATGGCAGGATATACCTGTTTCCATCTCCTTCCTTACTCTCTTCTTATGACAACCATGTGGGCACAAGTTTTGTTGTACCACACCATTCTACCACAAAATTTTGCCTCATCATAGTCCACCCATATGGATTAAAATTCTGAAGTCATGAATGAGCCAAAATACCCATACCCCACAGTCTGATTAAGTAGGACTGAAACCAGAAATCCTCCTGCCTCTGCCTCCCACATACTACAGTTACAGGTATACATCACCACAATTGGCTGCTTTCCTTTTTTAAATTTATTTGCTCACATATATTTTCTTTACAACAGTGGGGATATAATGCTCCAATCCTACCACTTCAATAAGCATTATGCTAGAGTGTCTAGTTAGAGCTAGAAGATGTCAAAAGAATCCAGATTAGTACAAAATAGGTAGAAAATTTTTCTTTTGTAGGTTATGTGATTCTGTATGTAGAAAATCCTACACATTTCTAGAGCTAATAAATGAGCCCATCATTGTTACAGAACACCAGACCACTGGGTACAACCACCCACAATCCACACACCTAGAGCAGACCACTAGATAACAACCACCCACACATCCAGACACTAAAGGTTATGCAGATATCAAATTTAAAAATAATTCTGTTTACAGTGGCATCAAAATGAATAAAATATGTAAGAATAAATTTAAGGAAGAAATGGGAACTATAATATAATACTGTAAAATATTGCTAGTAACTAAAAAGACCCAAATAAATAACTACGTAGACATAGTCATAAATTAGAGGACATTATGAAGCTAGCTGTATGGTACTTGTCAATTTATCTTAGATTAAGCACAGTCCTGTGACAATACTAGATAAACTGACTCTTTTTTGCAGAATGGCAGGTTAGGTGCTGACATCCATACAAACTTTAAGACATCCAGAGCAATTGCACAGTCCTAAGAAGATCTGAGCATTTTAAAAACAATGCAAAGCTATAATAACCAAGACTATGTGATGCTGGGTTAGATCTGAGTCTCCCAAAATGAGTTTGTTTGTGGAGAATTGACTTTCAATAAGGATTTCAAGATAACTTGTCAGTAAAAGAAGTCTTTCTATAAGAAGTCAAATTCTTTAAACCACTTTTAAGAGAACCAAAAATAGCTCAAAGTCCTAAATGAATAGTAGCAAATAATGAAACAAACACTATTAATAATTTTTTTAATGGCCCCTACCAGGGGGTAGAAATTTGTACAGCCTCTATGTAAATACATGAGACAATTCTTCAGGAAGATGGCATTTGATCTATCTCAAGGCCCTGCTAGTCCTCTCTTGGGCATATGCCCAAATGATACTTCATCTTAATATAGAGAATCTTCCTCTATCATGTTCATTGCTTCTCTGTTCATTATATCCAGAAATTGGAAACAACTTATGTCCCTCAATAAAAAAATGTATTAAAAAAATATGTGGTGCATTTACATAATGAAGTATTACTCAGCAATTAAAAAACAAAACTATGAAATTCACAAGTGGAACTAGATGGAACTAGAAAATATCCTGAGTGAAGTATCATAGATCCAGAAAAACAAATGTGGTGTGTATTTGCTTATATGTGTGGGATAATGCTTTTGTACACTGGTTTAATAAAACGCTGATTGGCCAGTAGCCAGTCAGGAAGTACAGGCAGGGTGAGCTGACTAAAGGAATACTGGGAAGGGGAAGAGAAGAGTTGCCAGCCAGACACAGAGGAGGCAAGATGACAAGGCAGAACTGAGAAAAGGTACCAAACCACACGGTTAAATATAAATAAGAATTATGGGTTAAATTAAGTATAAGAACTAGTCAGTAATAAGCCTGAGCTAATGGCTGAGCAGTTATAAAAAATATTAAGCCTCTGTTTAATTATTTTATAAAAGGCTATGGGACTGTGGGTAAGAGATATGTCCCAACCACAGGCCAGGCAGAACACAGGAAATCTTCTGGCTACAATTAGTGTGCCAAAGAGGGGTTCTTGAATTTCTATAAGGCCTAAAAGAGTTTAAAAGGGGCTTCCAAACACACAATAATGGAGCCAAAACCAGCTTTCTACTTCATGTCTCATGTGGGCCAAGATATGGAGACGCCAAGGCACAGAGATGCCATGGGATGCGAACTTGAGCTACACTATGGTGGGATCACATCATGCAGGACGACCACGAAATTAAGAGTCTCATGCTCTACTGACTGAACTAGCTGGGCTTGAACTAAGCAGCATGGCAGATTACTGCAGCAGTATGCATTGGTGTTTCCAAGCCATGCAGTACACTGCATGGTGGATTTAGCTTTTGCTAGTTAGAGAGAGAGAGAGAGAGAGAGAGAGAGAGAGAGAGAGAGAGAGAGAGAGAGAGAGAGAGAGAGAGAGAGAGAAATATTTCTAGGCAACACGTGGCTTCTTAGAGGCATAAGCACACTGCTTCCTGGAGTTGGTGGTAAGCATACTTCCACCATGTTGGGAAGCTGAGGTGGGCAGAGTCAGCAGCCAAGGCTGTCATGTTGGTCCTAGCCAAGTGGTTCAGCAGTTTAAAATCTCTCCTGGTCAAAAAAGGATTATAGATTCACAATAAAACAAATTCAGATGAAATAAAACCCTAAACAGTCTACAATGTGTTTAAAAATGTATGGCGGCTTAGAAGAAAGAGGGAAAGGAGGATAGACAGTTATATAAAGAAATAGATAGTTAAAAAAAATAGTCTTTAAAGAGACAGTAAGAGTAATATAAAAAATAAGCCACATAAAGATGGAAATCACACAGAGAGTCTGGATTATGTTGTCTTTGGGATTTTTAACTACAGAAAGACATTTGATGGTAAAAGCTGTTGAGTTAAGCATATATATATATACAGGTATCTGGACTTCAAATGCCTTTATTTGAACTCTAAATTTTTTTATGTTTAAAGATATGTTACTTTGGAAAAGAGGTTCTGCTTTTGTTTCCACAGAAGTTGAGAAACTGTGAATTGCTTTCAGGCTAATATGTTTTGACCAAGGAAGATCCCCTGACAGGCCCAATGATCCAAGATCCAAACAGCTTCAAGGCAACTGGCTCAAAAAATACATCACAGACTATTCCAGTCACCACTTGACCATAATTCTTAATTTTCTCAGGATCCCCATAAGAATACGGTACCCTTTATCAGCAGGAAGTAGCCTAGAAAACTATGCCCACATCCCAAAAAATGAATTATGGATGCTTGTCTTTGTTTAGACTTTTGGCTACAAATTGTTATTGGTCATAGTCAATATCTTTCTGAAAGAAGAGAGGGGGATATTATATGGAAATATAGGATATAGATATGATAGGATAAAAGGGTGGATTGTTGAACTTACTTTTAAAGAGCAACTTGTTTAAAATGTTTTATATTGGTATAGACTATAGTTTATTGATACAAATTTAAAGTTAATTTTGTTATACTGCAATGGGAAATTCATTAAGGCAACTCCACATAGTTAAAAGGGAGGTTTACTTTGGGGTAACTTACAACAAGTAAAGGGATAGGTTACAGGATCTGGGAAAGGTGAAGTACAGTCCAGTATTGTTCTCTGGAGAATTCTGCTTGGTCTGCCATCCACCATCCAGGATCACCAGGAACCAAGAGAGCTGGCACATCCAGATCTCAGATCTTAAGGGCTCCTATCTTGGCCCTGCTTCAAGAGCAGGTCATAGGTAGGTATGACAGTTACCAGAAGCCTCACTGGAGGTGTACTTCCAGGTCAAAGCTGGAACAGCTACCCAATGCAATACTGTATGTATATTTCTACTCTTGTTTAAGGTATTATATTTGTTCAGCTCATTTAAATTGTAATGGATAATTAAGAAATACAGATTAATAATTAGTCTTCTATGATAGTCAAATTTATAGCCATGTTAAGTTTTCTAGGTATACATAGATATAATTCAATTAGTTAGATAATCTTCAAACACTTCAAAGACCTACAGAATATAGCATTTAAAAGGTTTTAAAAACTTACACTTTCTGGACAATGAGACACATCTGCTCCTGGCAGCACCAATTTATTTCAAAGAGAAAGATAGGCATCAAAGACACTCCATATGGAGTTTATCTTCTTCGTGGCAAAAGTAGCTATTTGGGCAAGAAACTGCCTTTGCCTAGACTGCTTGACAAAATGTTGAATTGATTGGACATTCGGATGAGACACAGAGGCTTCCAATCTGAGGAAACAGGATCAGTTGAGGAACTGGCAAGGCGAGGTAGCTGTAGCTTGTTCTGCTTCTCTGATCTTCCAGCATTCACCCCGATACCTGGCTCCAGGTTTATTTTTATTAATAAGACCCTCTAAGATTCATGCTACACCTCTCCTCAGGGCTCAAGGAACCCAGTGGAAGAGGAGGCAGAAAGAGTGTAAGAACCAGAGAAGATGGAGGACATTAAAAAAACAAAGCCCTTTAAATCATCATGAAGAAAACACGTATCAACTCAGTGACTGAAGCAGCATGTACAGGGCCTGCAGAGGTCTGCACCAGGTGCTTTTCATATATATTATGGCTTCCAGTTTAGTGTTTTTATGGGATTCATGAATGTTCAAATAAGTACCTGGGACTGTGAGACATCCTGCTGCTAATGTCTCTCATGATGGACTGTACCTGGAATTACGAGAAAATGAAACTCTCTTTTCTAACTTACTTTTGTCAGGTGTTTTTTCAAACAAGACATATGACCAGGTTACTTGTACCTTTTCAGGGTGAAAAATAAATGCTGATATACGATAGATGGAGACATTCTGAAATTTATTTTGGGGGGGGGTTCAAAACAGGGTTTCCCTGTGTAGTTTTGGTGCCTATCATGGATCTTGCTCTGTAGATGAGACTGGCCTCAAACTCACAGAGATCTGCTCACTTTGTTTTTGTGGAATCTCACTTCTTTCTGGCCAAGGAGTTTTATTTAAAATAAGTTGTCATCTTCTTTGTTGGAGTTCAGAAAATAGTGTCCATATTGCTGTGATTAGCTAGTTAGAGCAAAATATTAATGATTAGATAGCTTAAACATCAAAATATTATTTTCCCATACTTCTTGAGACCGGGACAGCCAAGATCAAAATCCTGACCAATAAGATTTTGGTGAGAGCACTCTAGATAACAGATGACCACTTTTTGTGTAACAACAATCTTTGGTTGAAGACTTGATTCTTCACCTTTGAAAGAGAATTCGTACTCTTCCTAGTGGGTGGAAATTACATGCCCCCAGGTGTATCACGCTGTTACTATTCTTGATTCAAACCAGAAAAAAAATAGAAAATCTTTGAGAAGCTGTTTATAAAATATTAAACAAATTTTAAACCCTAGCAAATGTTCCTATAACGTGTTGACTTTGAGAAAAATTTGAAATATCACTCCCAAGACTTGATAGTTTTAAAAACTCATATTACTATTTGAAAAACCCCATGTGGCAATTTTTTAGGAGATTTACTTTCGGAAATGGAAAGAAAATTAAATGGTCTGTGATTTTGAAAAAAAATATGTCCAAAGACAAGTGATGAGAAACTTGGGAAATGTTACAGAACCCAGTGGGCATGCGATGAAAATTCCTCCTTGGGGCTTAGTCATTAAGAGCATACATATACTGTTCTTATAGAGGTCCCAAGTTCAGTTCCCAGCACCCAGACTGGGTGTCTCACAACTACCCCTATCTCTAGCTTGAGGGAAACTGACTCCCTCTAGTCCCTATGGACACCTGCACTTGCGTACACAAACCCACACACAAGCATATAACCATACACATAATTAGAAAGAAAAGAAAATTTAAAAAAAAAGAAATTCTTCCTGTTTAAAAGCCCACTTGCTTCTTCTCCATGGCTGCATGTACAGAAGGAAAGACCAGTTCACTTTTAAGTCTGGGAGCAGTGGTCTGTCCACTGTGCTGTTAAACCTGAATAAGCCAACCCCTTAAATCTTTCCCTATGTGCTACAAGGTATGAAAAGTAAGCACCATCAAGCTGAATGACAGCCTTTTGACAAATACTTGGGCTGCCCAGCAAATGAAAATATGAATTGACTGCTGCTGGAGAGGCTGTGACCCCTGCTTCAAGATGACAGTAGCAGTGCTGTGCCTCCATAAATGTTCAACTCCCGCTGCCCTGAGCCAGCAGTGTTCCCCACTCAGATCCAATGCCCCGGCCTCCCCTCCACTAAAACACTGCTTCTTGCTGTTTCCCATCTCTTGGGCATCCAGCAGGAGCTCTTGCACCCTTCTACTCTGTCTGTATAATGAAGTAGCCACTAACCACATGTGGGTATGTGCTTAAAATGAAAGAAAAATTAAAATATCACACCCCCATTGCATGAGAGAGAGAGAGAGAGAGAGAGAGAGAGAGAGAGAGAGAGAGAGAGAGAGAGAGAGAGAGAGAGAGAGAGAGTAATTACACTTCATAGTCCTATAATGGCCAGTGGTTTCGGTTTGTACAAAACAACTTTTCTACCATGTGAACTTTTATCATGTAGCTGGATCAGAGGACATTTCCATTCTGTTTCTCCTGGTGTGTGAGAATACCCATCAAACCGAGTGTTTTGGTAGCTGTGTCCTTAAGGTACAGGTTCAGTTCTTTATACTGGTAGGGCTGAATCACTAAATGAACAAATGGTTGTAATGATAAAGCCTGCTGAATGAAGGAATGATAACTGTCATTAACAGTGGCTTTTATTGCTCTTCCTAAAGCTCCTCATGAATTATTTTTTATTAATCTTGAAGGTCTTAGCTTAGTTGGTTTGCCAGGGACCCTGCCTACCTGACATCCCAAACTGGGCTAGGTACCCTCTCATAGCATCTGAAAACAATACTTTTTATGACTCTTGCTTCTCCTAAATAAACATTTTCTGAAGAGTAGGGCTTGGACGTATCTCTGCACTCATGCAGTACCTGGAAGGTTAAGTGGGGAACTGAAGCAATCTTCTCTTTTTGAAATTTTGCTTCTAGTGTGCTTGGAATAGAATCTAAAAGTACATGCCTGCCTTTCAGAATTTTTCCAGATAGACACAAAATGCACAAAAGATAGATTCATAAAATTACAAAGAAATGGAAAAGTATACATAAAAATGTAGTATACCGGTGTTGTAGTGCACACTGGTAATTCTGGTAGTGGGGAGGTTCAGGCAGGATTAATAATTTGCTTCAATCCTGAGCTAAATTGACAAACTAAAGCAAACCAACCTACTGAACAACCGAACATGATAATTTGTTATAATTTGAGGCTGTCACCGGTTTTCTTCAATGGGTTAAGGCAACAAATAATCCCACCGGGCAGGAAGTGGTTACTAGTTACTTCCTCCCAAGATTCAGTACAAACTAGCAAACTGCTTTATTTTTCTTCTTGTACTCTTCCTTTTTATTGCCCCATACCCACTCTGTGACGAATACACACACAACAATGCTGTGAAATGTAAAAATAAAGCCCAGTATGTTTACTGTTACTTACGATCATTCACTGTAGGTACTTTAAAACTGTTTTCTCCATTGGCATTTGTACTAACAGTGAACTCTGTCCAGGCAGCTTGACTTGAGCTTTGAGTTACTCCAGGTCAGTGTTCCCCAGAGGACGGTATAGAAAGTATCCACATGCAGCATTTGTGGGCCCAGAGTGTTGAGTCTCTCTCTGAGAGGTTGATGTAATAAGTGGGCATGGAAGAGTTTAGAGTGACATCTGTCAATCAAGCTCCCAGGTGAAGGTGTGGCTAATAGGAGCACTGAGCATTCTGTAGTCAGGACTGAATTTATTCTACTGTCTCTCTTGAAAAGGAAGTGATTTTTCACTTTGTGCTTCTTTGGAGCGGCATGGGCATTTGAGATAGCGTCTTACTATGTTACTTGGGCTGGCCTTTTACTCATGGTGTTTCTGCCTCAGTCTACCTAGTCCCAGCACTGCAAGTGTGTGCCACTGCATTTGGTTAATGATGTCTCTTATTTCATGGTTGAGTTGGTAATTATCTTTATGAACAATGTCTGAATAATTCAAATTTTCTAAAAGTTTTATATTCCCATGTTTGGTCAGGCCAATGATTCTTGGCTGTCTAGTGCCCCTTGGTTGTTAAGTTTCTATGTAATGAATGTATATGAAGGTTGTAATGTTATATTAGTTTGGTTCTATAATCACTAGACTCATAAATAAAATATGTCTACATCCAGTTGGTACCATTATCCCCTATGCCAGTCATGGAGCACTCTCAGATTCATTATCCTGTGCAGAGAGTCAATGAATATTATCAGCATGGCAGCTGCTCCTGACCACCTGTTTATTCACCTTGGGCAGGGTTTTACTCAAATTTCAGAAAAGTTTGCTTTGGCTTACAAGGAAGCTTTATGGTTTTTCTTTGTTTGTTTGTTTTGTTTTGTTTTTTGAGACAGGGTTTCTCCGTGTAGTTTTGGTGCTTATCTTGGATCTTGCTCTGTAGACCAGAGCTGGACTCGAACTCACAGAGATCCACCTGGCTCTGCCTCTCAGTTGCTGGGATTAAAGGTGTGTAGCTAGAGTTTTCCTGCCTTGCCCACAGTCAGGACAAATCTTTGTCACCTGCCAGTCCCACAGCCACTCAGACCCAACCAAGTAAACACAGAGACTTATATTGCTTACAAACTGTATGGCTGTGGCAGGCTTCTTGCTAACTGTTCTTATAGCTTAAATTAATCCATTCCCATAAATCTATACCTTGCCACATGGCTCATGGCTTACCAGCATCTTCACATGCTGCTTGTCATGGTGGCGGCTGGCAGTGACCCCTTCCGCCTTCCTGTTCTTTCTTTTCTCTTCTCTGTCAGTCCCGCCTATACTTCCTGCCTAGCTACTGGCCAATCAGTGTTTTATTTATTGACCAATCAGAGTATTTTGACATACAGAGCATCCCACAGCAAAGGTGTACACAACCACCGCCTGGCACTTCATGTTTTCCTATATTTGCTCAGTTTCTCTCAGAATGTTACATTTTTATTAATCATTCTTTTAGATTCTACAGGAAGAGTCAAAACATTTGGAGAATATGGAAGGGAGGGTGATTTTCACTGTGCCAAAGAAACTTCCTGGACCCATACGTGGGGGGCATTTGAGAATGTGGATGGGGGAAAGCTTTGGACACCAAGCATCCATAGGCAGCTGAGTGTCATGTCATAAAATGCAATTCCTGAAAAGTTATATTTACTTCAAATGAGAGGGTCAGTGCACAGAGAAATTGTCACATGCATTTTATTATTCTCTCTCAAATAATCAGCACACCTGAATCTCCATTTATACAAAGCATAAAAACAGAATGAATTTTATCCCACTTTGTTTTTCCTCATCCTAAACACAAAATAACTGTAGTTCTAGGAGTCTTTTTACATCATTTGAAAACTTCCATTTCCTGTACCTAAGTAGCATAAATGCAGAGGCCAGCTGAACATACCTTTGAGAGAAGAGAGCGAGTGTACCACCTGGCTGCAGAAGCACCGGCTGTGGACGCCTGGGCGCCATTTGAATGCTCTTGCCTCAGTGAGTCTGCTGTCCTTGTTGTGCATCAGAGAGTCGATTAAAATGCAAGGATTTATATGCTGTCGCCTTCTCCAGGAAAACAGAGAAAAATACCACATGGAGTCTTCTTCTGCCCCCATCTACATGGCTTTTCTTAAGAGCTGCTATAAGCTGAAGTTTTTTTTAATTATTTCTTTTACTTTTCAAGATTATAATAAAATTACATTATTTTTCATTCTCTTTCCTCCCTCCAAGTCCTCCCATATCCCCCTTCATGCAGTTTTTCAAATTCATGGTCTCTTGTCATTAATTGTTGTTATATGTATTATATACTTGTGTATAATTATGTTATGCATCTTTGTATATGGACATGCATATATATATATATATATATATATATATATATATATATATATATATATATATATATATATATATATATATAATCCTAAACACTAGCTGAGAAGTTTTAACATAGCAAAAGGTATTTGGTCTCTATCCATCCCTTCAATACATCATCCTCCTAAGATTACTTTTTAAATTCATTTTATAAGAGAATGACAAAGGCTTCTCTGATGGCTTTGAATGACCAGGGAAGACAGCCCTTGCTTTGATCTAGGACAGTGGTTCTCAACCTTACTAATGCTGTGACCCTTTAACACAGTTCCTCATGTTGTGGTGACCCCCAACCATAAAATTATTTCACTGCTACTTTATAACTGTAATTTTGCTACTGTAAAGAATCACAATGTACATATCTGATATGCAGGATATCTGTTATGTGACCCCTGAGGGAATTGCAATCCACAGGTCCAGAAATGCTGGTCCTGGACATGTACCAAGGATATACTCATTCTAGCTTTCCTTCAAGCCATTCATTGGTGCCTTAGCAGTCCAGGCCACAGTGGTCAGGCAGGTCTGGCCTGGATTTCAGCATTCTCAGAGAGCTTGGGAGAGAGTAATGAGACTGTGAGTTTAAAGGCAGTCAGTATTAGATTTTGGAGTGCAGAATAAAGGAACAAAAGGCAGAAAAGAGATCAAAGTCTGACCTCAACAGATGAGACTGCGAACACACTAAGGTGCTGTGGATATCGCTCTATATAAATAAAACACTGATTGGCCAGTGACCAGGCAGGAAGTGTAGGTGGGACAAGGAGAGAGGAGAATTGAGGAAGGAGGAAGGAAAGTGAGGGACTGCCTGGGGTCTCCACCAGGACAAGGAAGATGTAAAGTACCCATAAGCCACGAGCCAAGTGGCAAAGTAAAGATTAATAGAAATGGGCTAAATATAAGAGTAAGAGCTAGACAATGATAGGCCTGAGCTAATGGCCAAGCAGTTTAAATAATGTAAGAGTCTGTAGGTTTATTTTATAAGTGGGCTCTGGGACTGGCAGGACTTGGCGGGGGAGCTGGAGAGAAATTCTCCAGCAACACTACGGGCATCAGACTTCCTGCACAGGATGGAAGGGATGTCAGGGAAGGAAGCCAGGCACGTTCGCCTAAAGGTTGGCAGGTGCTTGGTATGAGGAAGTAGATGCAGCTGCAGAGGATCCTGAGAAATTTCCCCACACCCTATCCTGGGACTACTTGTCTCAGCAAAGCAGGTTATCTTAGAAACTATGTGTCTGAACAGTCTTGGATGTGGCTGACAGATTAACAGTCAGGCAATGGCAGCAAGGCAGTTTCAGGGGTCTTCTATGTTTTTGCAGTCAGGATATTTTATCATCCAGGACTTGAGGAAGTAAGATCTTTATGAAAATTGAAGCATAGAAAGTGAGTCCAATGTTTTCTTTTGACTAAACTTGGAAATATGTATTATCATTGTTTGTATATGTGTGTGTGCTGGGGTATGTATGTGCATGGTATGTATGTGGAGGTCAGGTGACAACTGTGTGGTGATAATTCTTCCCTTCCACCTTTATGTGGGCTCTAGGGATGGACTCGGGTCATCAGGCTGCATTGCAAATGCATTTACCCACTGAGCCATTTCAATGGCCTGAATCTGGTGTTTTATTCTTCTATTCATCTTCAAGACTTCTCTATTTTCTACACTGCTAGACCCATCAGGACAGATGTGAAACAAAAATCAGAGCTTTCAGTTATTTAATGGGCAAATGGCATGAATGGTTGAACTGAGGCTGACCAGGAAGGAGATGGCTACTAACCACTCTGAGCAGTTATTATATACTTTGAACACAAACACACCTGGTCACTGAGAAGAAACCAATGTAGACAAAACTTGACAAAGAATAGAATCAGAAATCCTCTCATTACATCAATCAACCTATGTCCTCTCTGCTCAGTGCCTGGGTAAATCATCTCTAAAGAAGAAGAGAGTTGCCAAAGTCTTGAATCCTTTCATACGTAAGGTATAGCATTCAAGGAAAGAATATCTCAAGCTTGTTCTGAACAAGCTTGTCTGGGTGTGAATGAGTTCCAGCACATCTTCTGGACTCTGAGTAGCACCTCCGTTACATACTCATCTTTGGCTAGAACCATAGACTCCCACCATTTCATCAGTGTTCATTTTGGGCTAACCTCTGTGAGGCAGCAATGGTTATTTACTAAGAATGGCTCTCCATAAAAGAAGAGAGAGTTTCCCTCTGTCCTTCCTCAAACCGTTTAGCTACACAAGGTTGACTCTGCAGAAGAGATGGTTGGAAAGCAGATGGTAGAGTAAAAGAAAACATCCACACTGCAAAAGCCTGAAAACCAAATGGTAAGTACAGATATGGGACAGGGAGAAGATCTACCATGGTTATTGGAAGAGAAAGATGGGAGTGATGTGAAGAAATATGAGACAAAATTTCCAAATGTGAAAGATTGAAACTATTCACTCAGTAGTTCCATGCGTCTCAAACAAGATAAAGAAGTCGACACACAAACAGGCTTCTCATGATAAACTGCCAACAATTGAAGAGGAAAAAGATGCATCTTTTGTGGGCAGAAGAAAAAGTATTAAACTAGAAAAAGAAATATAAGTGAAAGATAAATTATAACTCTGTGGCGGTTTGAATAGATATGGCCCTCATGGACTCATGTGTTTGAATGCTTGGCTATAGGGAGTGGCATTATTAGGTGGTGTGGCCTTGCTGAAGTAGGTGTGGACTTGTTGGAGGAAATGTGTCGCTGTGGAGGTGGGTGATAGGTTTTATATAGCCCAATAATAGGTTTCTTTGCTGACACAGTAAGACAGATCAAGCAGAATTAAAAAATAAAAGACCAGGTTTATTTGGGCAAACCACTCCAGGGTGACCCTCCAGCCCCCAGAGAGCAATGAAGGGTGGGCAAGAGAAAAATCACATGGCCGGTCTAAAGGAGGAGCTTAAATACCCTGTAGGCATGGGGGTGATGATGTGTCCTCTGCAGCTGGGTTTGTGACCAGTTATAGTGGACTTTCAGGTGGGATCTTGAGCCACTGCCAAGAATGTGAAACAGGGCTTTGGCAGCTTTTCTGAGAGGGTGGGGTTTGGAGAAAGAACTGAGGCAGAGCTGGAGATTCCAGCAGATTGGGCTGGGCTTTGAGGTCTTATAAACTCAAGTCGGGTCAGTGGGACACAGACTCCTTCTGCTACCTGCGGACCAAGGTGTAGAACTCTCAGCTCCTTTTCCAGCACCATGTCTGCCTACATAGCACCGTGTCCCACCATGATGATGATAAAGAACTAAACCTCTGAAACTGTAATGTAGTCCTGATTAAATGGTTTTCGTTGTAAGCATTGCCATGGTCATGGTATCTCTTCACAGCAATAGAAACCCTAGCTAAGACAAATCCTAAATGGCTACTGACTACACAAAAATGATAGTATGTTGCAAATCTTAGAAGTAAAATTTGTACAACAATAGCTATGGTGATATCCAGAATCCCCTGAGAGGAGGGCCTCTGTGGATTCCTGTGGGGTGTTATTTTGATTACATCAATAGAGGCAGAAAAGCCTGCTTACTGTGCATGGTGCCATTCCCTGACTGGGATCCTGGACATAGACAATGGAGAAACTGATCAAAAACCATGTCTGTGTCCATTGCTCTCATCTTCTGAGTAGTGACATAATGCGACCAACTGCTTCAAGATCCTGCAGCATTGGCTTCTTTGGACTGTGCCATGAACTGTGAGAGGAAATAAGCCAGGGCTCCCTTATGTTGGCTTTGGTGAGAATGTTTTCTATCACAGTGACAGGAAAAGAAATGAAGACAGAAGTTGATCCCCTAGAGTGGGGCCATTGGTATGATAAACTAGATTGTGTGGTTGTTAGGCCTTTGGAAATGGCTTTCAAGATGAATGTGGAAAAGTCTGGAATTTGGGGTTAGAGAAGCCCTAAAAAGCTATAAATAGAGTTTAGTGGCTATTCTGATGAGAGTCTGAAAAAAGAAAACAGAGAAATGCCGAGAGTGGGGTCCTAGTTCATGAGGTTTCAGAGGGGAACAGGGACTCTTACCAATAAGTGGGTAGTACCATTTGTGTGATTAGTTGGCCGGGAATCTGACTTCATTCTGCCAGTGTCTTGAGACCATGAGTGAAGCAGAATTTAGAAAATGGTAGACTAATTTCTTTGGCATAAGAACTTCAGGACAAGAGAGCATCCAGATTGATACTGACAAAGCAGCTGTGTCAAAGAAAGTGACACATCAAGGAGAAGCCACTTGTGCTGCATTGAGACAACAGGAAAGGTGTCCCAAGTCCAAAGCTTCACCCGCCCCAGAGGCTCCATGTAGTGAGGATTCAGATTGATTTTAAGGAATAAAGACTGAGTTGAAGTACTTCCCGGCTCTTCAGAGCAGATGCCTACAAAAGTACATCCCTGGAGTCACTGCACCGAGATCAATATAACTGTGGTCTAAGGAGGCTGGTGACACAGCCAGCTGGCAGTGGAACTTGGCAACACGGTCCATATTGTACTGGCTTTGCAAGCATGAAAGATGTAAGATGCTAGGTTGGGGAAGCCGTGGGGAACAGTTGATGCCAGGCTGTGTGTGACATGCACAGGGGGGCCCTGCGAGGTCTTCCGTTAGGTGAAGTATTAGTTGCAATGGAGACTTCAGGATATTAAAGATGCCTGGACTATGGTACATCTGCCTAGGAAAGCTGCAGTTATGTCAAGGAGCCTGACTAGGATAGAATCTGTGTGCTGCAGGTGGCAGAGCTGAAGGAATGAAGCTCCATAAGACACCTGGAACCCAGAATTGTCAGCCCCAGATGCCTGACAAAGCGCTGTAGGAGATGGTCTTTGCCAGTCTGTACTTTGGTGTTCCTTCCAGGGGATTCTTCTTTCTATGCCCTGATTCTTCTCTTTGGGGATAGCAATATTTACTCTGTGCCATTGCATGTTGGGAGGATGTATCCTTATTTTATAGGAGCTCACAGTTAAGAGATTTGAACTGTAACAGTTTTGGGATTGTTAAGAACATGAGAACCATTAAAGTTGGGCTGTATTTCACATTATGACATAAACATGACTCTGTGGAGACAAGAAGCAGAAAGTTATGGCTTAAATGTGAGGTGTTTGAGTGTTGACTTGACAAGGGGTGGAAGTGTGATTGCTAATGTTAATTGTCAGCTGGCAAGAGTCTAGACTCACTTGGAGATGGGTCTCGAAGCATGCTTGTGGAGATTGTCTTGGTTATGTTACTTGAGGTGGGAAGGCCTGCCCACTGTGGGTGATTCCATCCCAACTGGGATCTTGGACTGACAAAATGGAGAAAGCAAGCTGAAACTCTATGCCTTCAATACTCTTCCCGACCTTGGTTGTCATGTGACCAGCTACTCTAGCTCCTGTCACTTTGAGTTCCTGCCCTCATTTCTTTGATTAGAGTATTTTACCACAGCAATGGGAAAAGACAAGGACAGTATTTAAAAAGAAAAGACAAAGGAAGGTGTGAAGGAGGAGGAGGCGAAAGGTTGTGTCTGCCTCTGAACTGGTTGAGAAGTGATTATGCACACATTAAGTTTTCACATTAGCAACTCAAAAATAATCTTAAAGAAACACTAGCTAAGTTAACTATGCACAAAGGAGATTTTCCAATTTTAAAAGATTATTTGAAAAGCCAGTTAATATAATTCATTATATATTTGAAACAAAGGAAAAAAAATAATCCAAGTCAGCCTATCGGTTGGTTCATAGAAAGCATTTTCTAAAAGTTAACATCTGTTTATTATGAGCATGTCAGAACCCAGTAAGAAAAAAGAAACTCCTTAGTATGCTAACATGCTATTTACAAAAAGATAATAAAAATATAATCCTATTTGATGATTTTAGGTTTTAAAGATTTCATTCAGGATATAGGTAGGATCTTAATCAATGTGATAAAGTGAAAAGTAAAAAGTTACTAGGAATAGGCATGAAGAAATACCACCAATCATTTTCTCAGAAACTGTGAATAGGCACACAAACAATATAATAAAATTTAGAGGTGATAGATTAAATTAATAAGTAAACTTACCATGGATAGTAAGGCCAAATGCACAAAAGTCAGTAGTATTCTGTTCACTATTAATACTTACACAAAAACCATTGTGCATCAGGAACAGTGGCATTTGTCTTCCTTTAGGCTGCTATAGCAAAACTCTAGAAACTAGGGAGCTTAAACAATTTATTTCTCACTGTTTTGGAGGCTGTATCTCTGAGAGCAGTTGCTGGCACAGCTGGGCTTTGCTGAAATTCCCCCTGCCAGGCTGCTGATAGATGATTTCTCATCGTGTCTTTGCAAATCAGACAGATAGACGTCCTTTTTAACTAGGGTACAAATCCCATTTATGAAAAGTTCCAACCTTGTGACCTTTTACCACCTAAAGTTCCCTTCCATATCCTCATAACGTTGCATTGGACATTAAGGTTTTAGCACGGACATTTAGGGGTGCTACAGTCACTACATGAAAAAAACAACATAAAAGTGCTGAACTAGATCTGGCAAGGGCACATGGAAACAACCCACTCTAGGACATGCAGCCTGTGCTCTTTGGTGAAGTGCACACGGTGTGTGCACCTCTAGACGCAGAGTCTACTCTGTGTGAATAACTGCAAAACATGCAGCCTTGTCATCGACCTCGCAGCCAGTGAACAGCTTTTCCATGGCTAATTCAGGGCCGTAACATTTCATCTTCTGCATGAAGCTGACAAAAAGCTTACTCTCTGTAGAATGTAGAATCTGGGTTTGGGTAAAAAAAAAATGGGGAGAAAGTCAGTGTGTGCTGTTTTGTTTTGTATTTCCAAAGACTAATGCTGCTGCTTCAAAAGAAAAATGGCTAATCAATCTGAGTGCATCTTACTTCCTAAGACATAGTAATTAATGTTGAAAGACTAAAATTGGGTTTCTGTCATCTGGTACCTTTTGCATTTCAAATTATTTTTAATTTTAAAAAGTTTAAACTCCCAGTCATTTGCTTATCTATTTAAATTCTTTTTTTTTCAGTTTCTTTGTGATAACAATACAATTGCTAAGTCCTAACAATGACTGTTTTTTGGAAACTCTCTTAGAATTATTAAATAAGATAGGCAGCAGATAATCTGTGAAAACAGAGAACATGTAGTACCCACCCCCCCATAGACAGGACTGAGTTCTTTAGTGACATTTGGGTTATTTTGTGGTATTGATAGAATGCTTGCAAAAGTTGTAGCCTTTCTGTTCAGACACTTCTTCCCCTCACTATAGATAAATACAATTTTCCATTACTATGCTGTTTTCTATAAGCATTTTATTCTAAAGGGGGGTATTCTTGTGTTTTTATTCTGCTGCTAATAGTGTTTTTTGTTGTTTTAAGAGAGAAATCAAGGGACTTGATGGGGGAATGTCTTTGTGTATACTGTGAATATGTGTTGCTGTAATTGATAAATAAAGCCATTTGGCCTATGGCAAAGGATCTTAGAGGCAGGCAGTAAATCCAAAAAGATAGATGGGAAGAGAAAGGAGAGGCAGAGAAGATGCCAGCAAGCCGCCCATGGAGCAACATGTAATGGGATGCAGGTAAAGCCATGGAACATGTGGTGATACATAGATTAATAGTTATGGGCTAATTTAAGATATAAGAAAAGGGGCTGGAGATATGCCTCAGTGGTTAAGAGCACCTGCTGCTCTTCCAGAGGACCTGGGTTTGAGTCCCAGCACCCATATCAGGCGTCTCACTTCTGCCTATAATCCAGAAGGAGGGGTGGGGATCCCACTCCCTCTTCTGGCATCACCTCCACATACACATTGCAAACACTCACAAGACACATACAGATGTCTGGATGAATAATAAAAGTTAAAAATTATTTTTAAAAAAGATATAAGAAGAGCTAGCTAGCAAAGGGCTTGAGCCATGGCCATGTAGTTATAATTAACATAAGCCCCTGTGTGTTTACCTGGGGGTGCAAGTGGGAGAGATTTGTCCCCACTGCCGGCAAGCTGGGACACAGGAAATCTTCTGACTACAGGGGCTAGAGAGAGAGCTCAGTGATTGAGTAAGTACTGCTCCTGCAGAGGACCTGAGTTCAGTTCGCAGCATCCACACAAGGTGGCTCTTGATTAACTGTTGACTATAACTCCCAAGGATCTGACACCCTCTTCTGGCCTCTAATGTGCACATATCTCTTCCCACACAATGACATAATTAAAAATAATGTAATAATTCTTTTTTTAATAAAGGCAAATCATGGTTTTCTCCATGTCAGAAAGTTGGTTCTGGTGCCTCTCCACCTGAGTTCTTTCCCTACATAGGGAAATGGTGACACTTAAATCAACAGATGGAGGTCCCACTTTCTGAGATGCTCTCAAATCTCCTGCTAACTCCTTCAGTCAAATAAGATGAAGAAGAGAAAGGAGACAGAATGCTCTACTCAGTCTTATTTGCATTAGACTCTTCACGGGAATTCTGGCTTGGTTTGCTTCATGCACTCCCACTAATGAGGCCATATTTGATGTCTGATCAGAAAGAGTCCAGTTATTAGCATATTTAACTATAATCAAACTAATAACATTACAATGGTTTGACTAGGTTTTTATTTTTTGCTTCTGGTCTCAAACTCAGGTCCTGTCTCAGCCTCGTGAGTGAGTGCTGAGATTACAAGTGTGTGTCACCAGGACAGACTTCCTGTGTGCATGAGCTCATAGGAGTGAGATTCTGGAGGGAAGAGAAGCTTTCCTTCACATGAATGTTCCTTGACTTAAAATCAGCCTTTCCTTCCCTAGAAATCAATGCAACCATAGATCTCCATTATAGTTTCACCTGATTTTGAATTTTACCTAACCAGTGTCACAGGGTAAGTGTTCATTCAGATGTAGTTTTTGTCACTTGCAACATTCATGAGAACTGTTGTTTCATGTACCAGGACTTTACTCATTTTTGTTACTGGGAAGTATTCTATTGTGTGACCATGTCAATACTTTTACACATCTCTTCATAATAGACATTTTGGTTATTAGCTGTTATGAAATACAGTGCCAAGAAATCGTATATCTCTTCCTTGGTGGACCTCTGAACAAGTTCATGTTGGTGTGTATCCAAGAGAAAAACGTGACTGGAGCATAGATTGTTTCCATACTTCAATCTTGAAGATGGTACCACACATTTCTAAAGAGATTGTGCAGGTGGAAGTCAGAGTTCTCTCTGCTCCATGTCTTCATCATTGTTTAGTCTGGACAGAATTCTAAGCAGCAATTGTACTGTGTGCAGCAGAGTTCTTTCCTGGAAGACATCATTAGCTTTCCTAGGGACTAATACAGCTGAGAGGCACTTCCTGTGCTTATTGGCAATTTGGACATCATCCTTCATGAAATGTCTCTGTTTGTGGTTTATTTTAAAATAATTTTAATAAAATTTGCTATAAAATTGCAAGTAAAAAACATCACACACCAAAATTAACAAGACCCAAAGTCTATACAACTTAATGAACTTATATACAGTTAAATTGACATTCAAACAGATGGGAAGCATCACATTAAATTTTATACTTTCAATACGTAATATATTTTATTCACTTCTACACCACAAAACCAAAAAATCCATGACAGAATTAAAACTAGAACACAATTTATATCCTCTTTCATAATTCATGAAATGTTTTCTCAAGTCCCTATTCCATAATTTTTCTACTTGGTTTCTATCATTTTCTTATTTACTCATCATTTTGAGTATTATCAGTCTTTTTTAGTTATACAGGTTACAAATAACTCCTCTGATTCCATAGTTCTCCTTCCATTTTATTAATGTTTGATGACCAATGTTTTCAACTTTAATACAGTCAACTTGTCAGCCATTTTCCTTTGTGCTTAGTGCTTCCTGTGTTTTATGATGAACTTGTCTCCTGGTGTCATCCATGAAGGTATTTCCTAAATTGTATTATAGATGGTTTGCTGCTTTTACTTTGAGCATCATGTTTATAATCTATATGAGATAAATATTTTGACTGAGTAAAAATGCCACTCTTTAGTTATTATTTTTCTGTGTCAAAACCAACCAAGCCCAGTGTGTGGGTATGAAGAGATCTGCCACTGAGGTTTTTTGTTGTTGTTGTTGTTTTACTGTGAAAACACCTTGGCTGCCCTCCCTCTATCACAGTCTCTTGGAAACACTACAAGGGTGTGATCCTGCCTGTTCTCACTGTTGGGTTGTCGTTTACCTTCTCTATTCTTCTCTAACATCTTTTCCACAGAGAGGTCAAAACCAGCTTCTTGTGTTTGCTTTACTGTTGTTTTTCTTTTCTTACAATATACGTACAAGTTTTTCAGTCAGGATGGCTTTCTGTGTATCAATTTGTACAGAGTCAAAACTCCTTAAAACACTGAATTTTCCAAATTATGAACATAGTATAACCATCATCTAGTTATGTCTCCTATATGTTGTCAAAAACATACTGCCCACCCTAACCTCTCTGCATTGCTGAGGATGGAATTTAGGGTTTTGAAAGCCTCAGCAAGGGCTTCACCCCTGAGAAAGATCACAATCCAACATTTACAGATTATTTTATAAAATTAGTTTACCTCTTTTGTCATATTCATTATTGAATATTGATTTTAAAAATACTTTTGGGGACTTCTGGACCAGAGGTGAGTATCCTAGCTTAGGCAGGACCCCATCCCTGGGCACCAGCCACTCCGGGGAAGACCTGCCCAACTTGGCCCCAGGTTCTGGCAACTGGGCAGGTTCCCTTCTAGCCCCACCGGGAAGGATCCCCTTCTCCAAGACCCACAGCAGACCCTGCAATCTCCACGCCCTGCCCCAACGCCCATCCACCCAAGACCCCAGCCACTTCCTGAGACTTAGAGACCAGCCCCCAGCTCTTATCCTGCCCCGGACTTCCCTTCTGGACCAGAGAGAGCTCCCATCCTGCCCCGGTCTTCCCTTCTGGACAAGAGCTCCCATCCTGCCCCGAACTTCCCTTCTGGATCAGAGAGAGAGCTCGCATCCTGCCCCAGACTTCCCTTCTGAACCAGAGAGAGATCCCATCCTGCCCTGGTCTTCCCTTCTGGACAAGAGCTCCCATCCTGCCCTGGTCTTCTCTTCTGGACAAGAGTGCCCATCTTGCCCTGGTCTTCCCTTCTGGACAAGAGTGCCCATCCTGCCCCGGACCTCCTGTCTGGACAAGAGCTCCCATCCTGCCCTGGAGTTCCCATTTGGACAAGAGAGCTCCCTTCTGGACAAGAGAGAGAGAGAGAGAGAGAGAGAGAGAGAGAGAGAGAGAGAGAGAGAGACAGAGACAGAGATCCTGAATCTGTCAGCTCTGTCTGAACCAAGTGCGCTGATAAGACCAAGAATGATCCACAAGGAAATGGGCAGACATCAAGGCAGAAGTACATACAACAAAATGAAGAGCAATACAGCATCACCAGAACCTAGCCTGCCTCCAACATCTAGACCTGAACATCAAAAATTGGAAGAAGCAGAAGAAAACAGCCTTATGAATAACATCATGAAGAAGGTAGAGGCTTGTGTGGAGGAAAAGATAAAAAAAAATGGGAAGAACGCTATAAACAACTAGAGGAAAGGGCAAACAAATTAGAAGAAAACAATAAAGTACTGAAAGAAAATCATGAAAAAGCAATGAAACAAATAAAGGAAACAGTCCAAGACCTGAAAAGGGAAATAGAAAAAATGAAGAAGACACAAACAGAGGGAATGCTGGAAATAGAAAATCTGAGTAAACGATCGGGAACTTCAGATGCAAGTATAACCAACAGACTGCAAGAGATGGAAGAGAGGATCTCTGGTGTTGAAGACACAGTAGAAGAAATAGATTCATCAGTCAAAGAAAACACTAAAGCCAACAAAGTCATGAACCAAAATGTCCAAGAAATTTGGGACACCATGGAAAGACCAAACCTACAAATAATAGGGATAGAAGAAGGAGAATACCAACTCAAAGGCACAGAAAACATATTCAACAAAAATCATAGAAGAAAACTTTCCCAACTTAAAGAAGGAAATGCCTATGAAGATACAAGAAGCCTATAGAACACCAAATAGACTAGAACCCCCCAAAAAGTCCCCTTGCCACATAATAATTAAACAACTAAACGTACAGAATAAAGAAAGAATATTAAGAGCAGCAAAGGAAAAAGGCCAAGTGACTTATAAAGGCAAACCCAATAGAATAACACCTGATTTCTCAATGGAGACTTTGAAAGCCAGAAGGACCTGGACAGATGTAATGCAGACACTAAGAGACCATGGATGCCAGCCTAGACTAATATACCCAGCAAAACTTTCAATCATCATAGATGGAATGAACAAGATATTCCAAGACAAAGCCAGATTTAAACAATACTTATCCACAAACCCAGCCCTACAGAAAGCACTAGAAGGAAAAATTCCAACCTAGGGAAGTCAGATACACCCTTGAAAACACAGGCAATAGATAAAGCCATAGCAGTAAACCCCAAAGAAGAGAAGTACACACACACTATCACCAAAAAATAACAGGGATGAACAATCACTGGTCATTAATATCCCTTAATATCAATGGACTTAATTCACCTATAAAAAGACATAGGCTTACAGAATGGATACGAAAGCAGGACCCATCTTTCTGCTGCATACAATAAACACATCTCAAATTCAAAGACAGATACTACCTAAGAATAAAAGGCTGGGAAAAGACTTTCCAATCAAACGGTCTTAAGAAACAAGCAGGTGTAGCCATCCTGATATCCAGCACAATAGACTTCAAACTAAAGTCAATTAACAGAGATCAAGAAGGGCATTACATACTCATCACAGGAAAGATCCACCAAGATGAAGTTTCAACTCTGAACATTTATGCCCCAAACACAAGGGCACCCACATATGTAAAAGAAACATTACTAAAGCTTAAACCACATATAAAACCCCACACATTAATAGTGGGAGATCTCACCACCCCACTTTCACCACTGGACAGATCTCCCAAATCGAAACTTAACAGAGAAATAAAGAACTTAACTGATGTCATGACCCAAATGGGCCTAATAGATATCTACAGAACATTCCATCCTAACAAGAAAGAATATACCTTCTTCTCAGCACCCCATGGAACTTTCTCTAAAATTGACCACATACTTGGCCACAAAGCAAATCTCAACAGATACAAAACAATTGGAATAACCTCCTGTGTTCTATCAGACCACCATGGTTTAAAGTTAGATTTTAACAACAACAAAAACTACAGAAAACCTACTGGGACCTCTTGAAATTGAGAAGCTTTTGTAGAGCAAAGGATACAGTCAAGAAGGCAAAGTGACAGCCTACAGAATGGGAAAAGATCTTCACCAACCCCACATCTGACAGAGGACTGCTATCCAGAATATATAAGGAACTCAAGAAATTAGACATCAAAATGACCAACAGTCCAATTAAGAAATGGGCTATAGAACTAAACAGAGAATTCTCAACAGAGGAAACTCAAATGGCTGAAAGACATTTAAGGAATTGCTCAACATCCCTAATCATCAGGGAAATGCAAATCAAAACAACTCTGAGATACCATCTTACACCTGTCAGAATGGCTAAGATTAAAAACACTGAAGACACTTTATGCTGGAGAGGATGTGGAGCTAGGGGAGCTCTCCTCCACTGCTGGTGGGAATGCAAGCTTGTACAACCACTTTGGAAATCAATATGGTGCTTTCTTAGAAAATTGGGAATCAGTCTCCCCCCAAGATCCAGCTATACCACTCTTGGGCACATACCCGAGAAATGCTCAATCATACCACAAGAGCACTTGCTCAGCTATGTTCATATCAGCATTGTTTGTAATAGCCAAAACCTGGAAACAACCTAGATGCCCTTCAACTGAAGAATGGATAAATAAATTATGGCACATATACACAATGGAATACTACTCAGCAGAGAAAAACAATGACATCATGAGGTTTGCAGGCAAATGGATGGATCTAGAAAAAAATCATCCTGAGTGAGGTAACCCAGATTCAGAAAGACAAATATGGTATGTACTGACTCATAGGAGCATACTAGAGGTGGAACAATGATGACTGGACTGCTACTCACATCACCAGGGAGGCTACCTGGAAAACAGGACCCCAAGAAAGACATGAGGATTGCCCAATGACGGAGAAATGGCTGAGATCTACATGAGCAACCTGGACATGAATGGGAGTAATGAAGGGCAAGGGTCGAGGGAAAGAGAACCTGTGAGAGCGGGAGATCCCAGCTGGATCAAGAACAGAGAGGGAGAGCAAGGAATAGGAGACCATGATAAATGAAAACCACATGAGAAAAGGAAGAAACAAAGTGCTAGAGAGGCCCACAGAAATCCACAAAGATACCCCCACAATAGACTGCTGGCAATGGTCGAGAGACAGCTGGAACTGACCTACTCTGGTGATGGGATGGCCAAACACCCTAATAGTCATGCCAGAAACCCCAACTAAGGACTAAGGAATTTGGATGCAGAGATCCAGCGCTAAGCCCCAGGTGGAGTCCAATTAGCGAGAAAGAGAAGGGTTTATATGAGCGAGAATTGTTGAAACCAAGGTTGAATAAAGCACAGGGACAAATAGCCAAACGAATGGAAACACATGAACTATGAACCAATGGCTGAGGGGCCCCCAACTGGATCAGGCCCTCTGAATAGATCTCTGAAGTATTCGAAGGCCACCTGGCCAAACATCCTAATTGTCATGCTAGAAATCCCATCCAATGACTGAGGGAACCAGATGCAGAGATCCACGGTCAAGCCCCCGGTGGAGCTCCAGGAGTCCAATTGGTGAGAAAGAGGAGGGTTTATATGAGTGAGAATTGTTGAGACCAAGGTTGGAAAAAGCACAGGGACAAATATACAAACAAAAGGAAACACATGAACTATGAACCAATAGCTGAGGAGCCCCCAACTGGATCAGGCCCTCCGGATAAATAAGACAGTTGATTAGCTTGATCTGCTTGGGAGGCATCCAGGCAGTGGGACCGGAACCTGTCCTCAGTGCATGAACTGGCAGTTTGGAACCTGGGGCTTATACAGGGACACTTGGCTCAGCCTGGGAGGAGGGGACTGGACCTGCCTGGACTGAATCTACCAGGTTGAACTCAATCCTCGGTGGAGTCTTTGCCCTGGAGGAGATGGGAATGGGGAGTGGGCTGGGGGGAAGGTGGATTGAGGGGGGAGGGGGGGAACAAGGGAATCTGTGGCTGATATGTAAAATTAAATTTAATAAATAAATTTAAAAATACTTTTGGAATAGTAGCTGCTAAAATAACTTATTTTCCAATTGTTACAAAAGGTATAGATACACTGATTTTATATATTAATCGGTATCTTGTAAACTTGCTAACATATTCATCAAGGCTGTAATTTATCAAGATACTTTATCAGACTTTCTATATGCAAAATTATATCATCTATAGATAATGACATTTTTTTTTCTTTCTTTCCAATCTTGCATTTTTGCTGTTTGAATTTCTTGATGTTTTGTGGTTGGCAGTAACTGTAAGGATGAGTAATCATGTTCATATTTTATTCTTCACTTAAAACATTTTACTACTCAGTTTCAGTTAGCAATTTGGAAGTTTTTCTTTTTTACCTATAGGAACACTTTCAAACCTGTGCAGCCCACGGTGCCGTCTTGAATGAGAAGGGTTCCTGATAGGCTCCTGTATCTGAACACTTGGTTCCCAGGTAGGGGCGCTGTTTGAAGAGATTATGTGCCATCAGCAGATTAGAGTACTGCTGGAGGAAGTACTTACTGTGGGCGAGTTTGGAGGATTTATAACCACCCATTTCCTGTCTGCAGATGAAAATGTGACCAGCCAGCTTCCTGATATTGTCCCACTGCTTCCCCTGGCTGTTGCCATGATGCCCCCACGACCATGATGGACTCTACTTCTTGGAACATATAAACCAAAATAAACCCTTTCTTCCTTAAGATGCTTTTAGTCATGGTATTTTATTGGTAAAAAAAACTAATGCACACATCATCAAATTGTCTTTTGAAATTCTTTTCTTCCTTGGTCTTCTGATTAACTCATCGTCTGACTTTTACCTGTTAAAATAGCTTTATCTACTTGAGTTGGCAAGATGGATCAGTGGGTGGAAGTGCTTGTTGCATGATCCTGACAACCTGAGTTGGATCCCTAGAACCTGTAAAAAGCTGGATGCAGGGCTGGCATCTGTAACCCGAACACGGTGAATGGGAGGCCTTGATGAAAGACCCTGCCAGCTCATGGGCCAGCTAACCTGGAGAGTACAGCATTGCAGAAACAGCAGAAAACCCAGTGAGCAAGTGAGATAATGAACTCTGTGAGGCTATCTTCTAATACACACAGACTCCACAAGGGACCTCAGGACATGCACGTGCCTGTACATGCACACACATATCACACACATGTACATGTACACAAACACACACTTAGATGCACACACAAATTACAAATTTAAAAAACCCCTTTTATCCTCATAATATGAAAATAGATCATAATGCATCATCATCTTTTAAACTAATTGTTGGATTCAATTTGTTAAAAGTTTATTTGGTAGTGTCTCCTTTCACGAGTGAGAGATCGTTCTATATTTTTTCTTTGTTGCTCTGGTTTTGTCAGGTTGGGAATATGTACATGATGGGTTTAGGATTCTTTTTTGTTTTTGTTTTTTCTGTGATTTTCTGAATAGAGGATTAACTATACTTTCTTAAAATTTTAGTATATTTACAATGAAATCATATACAGGATTTTAATTTGTGCAAAATTTTAAATTTCAAATTCTTTCTTTAAGGAAACTTAGACATTCTGTTCTATTTTTGGTAAAGTATCCTTTATATGAAGAATTTGTTTGTATGGAGTTTCAAGAAACATTAAAGTAATTTAGGTTCTAGTGTCACTTCCTGTCCTTCATAATGCTTATATGAACATGGCACCTTTTACTATAATATTGAATTGTCTGTGGCTTGTTGATTTTGTTCATTCATCATACTTACTAGAGATTTATTATATTATTATTCCACTGCTCATTTATCTATTTCCAATCACTTGTTTTATGTTGCTATTTTCAGTATTTTTCTGTTGTTGAGTTTGTTCTCATCTTTATGTCTTTCATTTATTTTTCTAACCTTTTAAGTGAGAATGCTGATCTTCAGTCATTTTTCATTCCTAAGAACAAATGTATACATTTTCATCAGCGTGATATCTCCACATTTAATATTTCAGGGTAATGTTATTGGTTATAACTCTTGAGCTTTTTTCTTTGATTTATGAAACATTCTGACTTGTATTACTCAGTTTCAGAACCATTCTGTTTTAATATTTTTTTCCCAGAGCTGAGGACCGAGCCCAGGGCCTTGAGCTTGCTAGGCAGGCGCTCTACCACTGAGCTAAATCCGAAACCCCTCAGACCCATTCTGATTTCCTGTTTCTTGTTTTGTTTTTGACTGTTTGCCAAATTGCATTATGGTGAGAAACATTTTGTGTGACTTTAATCAATTCAGCTTTGTTAATATTTCCATTATGGGCCAACAAGTGGTAGCCAACAATTCAGAACTTGAAAAGAATGTGTATTCTACAATCATTTGGCTCAGCATTCTGCATTTGTCAGTAGTTATTTGAGCACTGTCAGTCAAGAGAGGCCTGCCTCCACAAGGGACCTCGGGACTAAAAGGAGAAAGAATACAAAACAGAGATCCTGCTGCCTAGGCTGGTTTCAAACTCACTAGGCAGCAAAGATGACCT
Organism: Peromyscus maniculatus bairdii; assembly: GCF_049852395.1. Taxonomy (NCBI): domain Eukaryota; kingdom Metazoa; phylum Chordata; class Mammalia; order Rodentia; family Cricetidae; genus Peromyscus; species Peromyscus maniculatus. The sequence goes on along the minus strand of NC_134853.1, from coordinate 36,985,187 downwards.
TTAAATGTTGATCTTTCTACCCCTACCTTCTGAGTGTTGGGATTAGGCATTAGGCATTGAGTGTGCCACCACACTCAATTTATGCAGTTTGGGCATCAAACCCAGGACTTTGTCCATGCTAGGTAAGCACTCTGTCACTGGAACCCCCCACTCACACACACCACCACTTCCCTATCTCTTGAATAAGGGGCCTCATATTTTCATTTTGCATTGGGCTGTCGGCTATGTCTCCCAGCTTAGCTGATAATGTGTGATTAGATATGAAACTTCCACTTCATTTTATGGCTTAAACATCTCCTGAATATATTCTTTTCTCTTTAGTATGGAAAATATACGATCTTTTTGTTCACTTTACATTTCACTATGGGTGTTTACTAAACACAGCTGCATGCTCCGCTTCACTACTGTCTCTTGAGTCTACAGTCACAAGAAGAAAATATTAGCACCTTATTTTGCCGAGAAATAAATAGTTACTCAAGGTTGAAAACTGAACAAGCGGCTGTATTTGGGATTGAGCATCAATGTTCTAATTCCATAACTTTCTTTCCATTAAACCACAACTAATTTATCAGAAGACATCTTTATCGGAGAGGGTGATTCTCCAACACTGGCTGTGAAATTTCTACTTTGGTTCATAGCTACTTATTAAATACAAGCTGTTCCTGACATATTTTATTCACACAATACTTGGTGTCAGTTTTACAATGTTTTCAGCCACTAGCAAAGAAACAAGTAGCTGCAAGTGGGTAATTAGGATCATACTGGGAGCTTGGGAAGTGGGTGGGATGTCCTTAAAACCCGAACATCTGGTTGTTATAGTCCATGAGCAATAAGTGATTAAAGTATCGCTGGCGCCAGCTAGCAGAAACACATCCTGAAGCTTCAGTTAATGTGGGTTTTGTTTCTCAAAGGACAAGTGAATTTTTAAACATCTAAAATGTGACTAACTCACATGACTCACCCACCTTGTCAATTCACTCGGGATCTCACACAGTATATTGAAATGCTCGCTTAGTGTCAAGATGCTGTCAAGATTGCTACCTCGACAGTCCCTCAAAAACTCATGCAAATCCTTCCTCAGAAAATCACTTTGAAATATTTCAGAAGGAACATTGGACCCCGGCAGTGAGATTACCTTTTCTTCAGTGAGAATGCCCTAGTACCAGTTATTTGCACTTGGGAATTGGATCCACTGCTTCCTCCAAGATTACATTAACATAACAAAAGCACATTATTTGAATAGCAACTTTATGGAAATTATCCGCTTTGATAGCAAATGGCAAGAACACCTTGGTTCCAAAGCCAATGTTTTTCCTGCATTTACTCCTTATTTCAGAGCTTCTGCATCGCATGGGCCGCTTGATGCTCCTAATACTGTTTAAAGGATGCTGGGAGGTGTTCCTGCAACAAGGAGAAACTACAACATGGAGAAATCAACGGAAATGCTTTCCAAGGCTCTTGAAAGTTCCTCTCTTGTTCCATGGAAGGAATTGGGGTACTAAATTTAAACAAAACAAAAACACTTCCCCCCCAAAATGGAGGTAAGAGTAGAACTATAATGAAATGTGTTTGTAACATATAATCCAAATTCCAAAAATTCTCAGAAGTTGAATCAAATGCTCTGTGGAGGATGGAGGGAAGTTTTGAAGCCGGTTCATAAAAATCTGAAAATCTGGAGATGGCAATGAAGGAGCTTGGTTGGTTTTGCAGGGTTCTGGAAGTCAGAGCACTGCAGGCTGTGGCCCCACAGGTTGTTGTGTTTGGTTTATTTGTTGTGGCAGGATCATGCTGTTAGCCTGCTGGCCTCATACCAAGGCGGTTTTCCTAGCGCTGCTGTCCTGCTGGCTGCCAGGACCCACCGGTCTCCCTCTCAGTACTTCTCTTTCTGCCTCATTCCTGAGCAGACCTGATTCTCCATCTCCCTTCTTCCAAGGAAGGCCCTTTCTAGCTGGAGCCACACAGAGAAGAAGACTAGTTTAAGGAAAGGGGGCTAAGTCTCACCATGGGGCCTGTGTCAGGAGATACAAAAAGCTGTTTCTTCTATCTAATAGGTTTTCTGTAAAAACTTGATAATAGGTTTCTCCACTGATGCAGTGAGCCAGATCAAGCCAAATTAAAAAGTAAAAGACCATGTTTATTCTGAGCAAAGCAACTCCTGGGTGAGTCCTCCAGCCCCTAGAGATCGAGGTTGGGGAAGGGGCGGGAGAAAAATCACATGGCCAAACTGTAAGGATTCTGTCTATGTGAAGCTCAGCACCTTATTACATCATCAGTTTGCAACTGCGTCCCAGCCTAAAAGACCGGACATGCACTCCCACGTTCTCTTTCTGTACTCTCCTTCTGTGCACCCTCTCTTTCTCTGTCTCTGTTTCTGTCTCTCTCTCTCCTCTTAATAAAGCTCTAAAAGGTATCACTGGGTCCTATCATTGTAGATGTAATTCTAAATGGTTTAATTAAATAAGAAACACAGAGCCAAATGCAGAGTTTAAAGCCCCAGAGGTCAGAAAGCAGTAGCTAAGAGCTGAGACCAAGACCGCCTTCTTACCACCTGCTGCCACTGTTGTCCTTCCCCTCAGAAAGAGACCTACTTCCTGTGTGTCTATCTTTTTTATTGATTTTCTGTTCTGCCTTCTCATTGGTTGTAAACCCAACCACATGACCTCCTTATCACTGCCTGTCTATACAGACCTCCAGATCTTCTATGGTTAGTATTGAGATTAAAGGTGTGTGTCTCCATGCTGGCTGTATCCTTGAACACACAGAGATCTGCCTGTCATGTGATCAGGATTAAGGGCATGTGCTACTACTGCCAGACTTCTGCTAAATGGCTTGCTATTAGCTCTGACCCCCAGGCACTTTTATTTATTAACATACAAATAAAATCACATTTCAGCACAAATAAAATATCACCATATTTCCCCTTTCTATTCTAATAAAAAGAAAAAAATGTTATAACTAATATAAGAAAAAATATACAAAAAGTACAATAACTATATACAATATATACAAGCAATAAATACCTAAACAATGTCTAGTCCATTTGCATTTGACAAATTCAGAGAAAATAATTGCATTATCTATCGTATTTTGGTAAGTCCAAATGTACCTGATTCACTTTCTATCCTAACTTATATTACTAACAGAACTATCTAATATTGTCTTTCAAATTTGTAAACTTACACCTCTTTAGTAGGTTTCTTTTCTAAAATTCTTGACAAGGAAAACTATAACTATCTAATCTTTAACTAACTATAACTATCTAATCTTCAACTCCCTCAGAGACCCAAGAAGGAAATAATATTACCTAAAAATAATGAAAACAGGAAGTGCACACAAGTGGCTTCCCCCCCCCCCCCAAAAAAAAAAATGTGAGTTGACAGAAACAGCCAGCTGCCTGGACAGTCACCCGAGGTTTCTCCGCAGCATTGGGGCATCATCTTCAGCCTATAGGCTTAGCATATCTGACAGACTCACTTGTGCAGTAGAATGTACACAAGGTCAATAGTTTGACCTCACATTGGGTGAGAGCAGTCCATGTACCAGAAACACCTGAATTCCACTAGTGTCATATCATAATTCAGGATTTTAAATTCCAGAAATAGTTGGTATTTTTTTTTAATTCAGCTGTCCATTCTTCTTGGCTGTGTGTGTGTGGCTTCATCTCTGCATCCCGTTCTTCTCTGCATCCCTCTATTAAATGCCAGTATACCATTGAAAGCTTAGACTCTGTCAGCTTAGTTAATCTTCAAGAATAACTGTTGCAGCTGCTTTTCCATTGCACATCAGAAGCCATTGGTCCACTGCCTGTTCAGCTGCCTTCAAAGAAAAGGGCACTGTACCTCTTCCGGATTGCAAAGGCCACTTCAGGGATGGTGCCATATTGTCCTGGCCTCAAAAGATGCCTGCTGTTAAAGCCACAATCACACTTGTCTTGGCAAGAATCAGTAGTCCTTTGTTTCGTGTCCTGTCTGTCCATTTTGTCCTGTTTGTCAGCAGTTGATTCGAGGATACTTTGCTGTCCAGTGGTTAACTTTTGCCACAATGAAAGTTAACTGCATATGCAGTTTCTTCAATGCCCATATCTTCTCTGAAGTAGATTGGTACTGCCAGGAGCTGACATGTCTCATAGTCATAAAAAAAAGAAAAATTCCTGAGTTATTAAAACATTTTAAATGCCATATTCTGTAGGTTGCTGAAGGTGACCTGTTTATCTAAAATATATCTGCTCAATCTTGAAAACATAACTAATATGACTACAAGTTCAATTGTAATGTTTAACTACTAACTTTCATTTCTTTATATCCTAACTGTTGGTAATAATAACATTCATGGATTAGCAAATTGCATTACATTAGTAAATAATGGTGTAAGTACAATATCTTGTACAAGATTAGAAATATACATATAGCACTTTCTAACAATATCAATCTCAATATATATAATTTGCATACAATATTCAAAAATCCAACCCAATGTAAAGTATTTAAAACTAGTAACTGTCTTTTAGAAGTAGATTCAATAATCTGTCTTTTTTATCTATATCGTATCTATATCTTCTCTTTATTTTTTCAAGTAGATTCAATAATCTACCCTCTATTCTATCATTTCCATATATTGTTTTTTTTTAACAAGAACCTTAAATCTAATCTCCTTTGCTTAGCCCTTTTCCTAACCCTTAACAACTTGTAACCAACCCTCCTAAACAATGAAAATTATCCCAGACCCCAAACCCATTAAAAGACCAAAAAACCACCCACCCCACACCACCTCTTTGGGAATGTGGGCATTGTATTCTTAAAATTGCTTCCTGCTGGCTATGGGCGAAGGTATCTTTATTCTGAAAAGAAAAAATTTGGGTTAATGGTCAAATTCTAGGAAAGGTAGCTATATCATTTGTTGTCCAGTCTGTGCATAATGCCAAAGTTCAGGGCTTATCTCAAGTCCTTATTCAAGTAGTCTGTGAAACTTGATCATCTCAGCTAGTCATCTCAAAATTGCTCTGAGCAGTTTGTAGTCCAAAGCTGATCTGTAGATGATGTTTGTCAGCTTATTGTCCATGTGGAATTGTTGTGGTTGTGGGGCCCCATCTTCTTCCTGGAGACTTCAGTTGATGTTAGGCCTGGCCATGATTTCCTGCAGAAAAACTGATAAGAGACAAAATGTGAGGTCAAACTGTTGACCTTGTGTACATCCTACTTCACAAATGAGTCTGTCAGATATGCTAAACCCATAGGCTGAAGATGATGCCCCAACATTGTGGAGAAACCTCAGGTGACTGTCCAGGCAGCTGGCTGTTTCTGTCAACTTACATTTTATTTTATTTTTTTTTTTAGAAGCTGCTTGCATGCACTTCCTGTTTTTATTTTTTATTAGGTAATATTTCTTTCTTGGGTCTCTGAGGGAGTTGAAGATTAGTTATTTATAGCTGAAGATTAGTTAGGATAATCAGGTATATTTTTGGACTTGCCAAAATAGGATTGGTAATAGAATTATTTTCTCTGAATTTGTCAAATACAAATGGACTAGACATTGTTTAGGTATTTGTTGCCTGTATATATGGTATATAGTTATTGTACTTTTGTATATAGTTTTTCTTATATTAGTTATAACTTTTTTTACTTTTTTTCTTTTTATTAAAATAGAAAAGGGGAAATATGGTGATATTTTATTTGTACTGAAATGTGATTTTATTTGTATGTTAATAAAGTTGCCTGGGGGTCAGAGCTAATAGCAAGCCATAGCAGAAGTTGGGTGGTAGTGGCACATGCCTTTAATCCCAGCACTTGGGAGGCAGAGCTAGGCAGATCTCTGTGTGTTCAAGGATACAGCCAGCATGGAGACACATGCCTTTAATCTCAATACCAACCATAGAAGACCTGGAGGTCTGTATAGAGGAGGTCATGTGGTTGAGTTTACAACCAATGAGAAGGCAGAACAGAAAGTCAATAAAAAGGACAAACACACAGGAAGTAGGCCTCTTGCTGAGGGGAAGGACAGCAGCGACAGTGAAGGGTAAGAAAGGGTTTTCTAGCTCTTAGCTACTGCTCTGACCTCTTGGGTTTTAACTCTGTAATTGGCTCGGTGTTTCTTATTTAATAAGACTGTTCATCTACATGCAAGTGTTTTCCTATAAGTTCCAAGAGGAAGTTGAGAGTGAAAATGAGCTACAGGACTGTGGGCAGAAACTGAGAGATAGCATAGTGGGCCTATAGTCTGACTGCAAGGTGAGAGAAAGCCAGGAAGGAGTAGAAGATAAGGGAGGTGTCCATGTGGGTCTGCAGGCTGCAAAAGCCAGAGCCACATGGTGAATACAGTGGGCTAGAGCTTAAACTGTGGGTTTCCCAGGCTGCTTGGAGAAGGGAGCAAGCCCGAGAAATGTCCACGTGAGTCCAGTAGGCTGCAGGAGCCAGACAAGTACACATGTGTCCATGTGGAAAGTAATGTAGGAAGAATTAGACTCTAAAATTTGGAATTAGATTCAGTCACAGACAAATGCATTCCTGGTTGAGGGCCCGATCAGCAGACACTGTAAGGGTGAATCGTCATGTGCTGGGTACGAATAGCCAGCCTGTATGGCTCTGACTCCCACTTTGTAATAAACATAAGGAGAGGAAATTTACACAGTTTAGGGTGGGAGAGCAGACAGTGTTAGCATTTAGGCATCTGTGCTGGACCGCCCCCTTAGGGTCCTGACAGAATATACCTCAGCTGCAGCCACTAAGAGCAACTCCTGTGCTCATTCCCTATGTTTCCTTATAAAAGGTGGGCCTTGCCCACCTCCCATCTCCTTTCTCTTTCTCTTGTCCCCAGGGACTGGTCTCTGCCCCCTTCCCTGCCCCCTTCTCTGGCCCTTCTCTCTCCCTTTTCCCTCAATAAACCTCCTATGTGTGTTGTGACTCCTTCTAGCTGTTTTACAAATACAAAGACAGAAACAAAGAGAACAGATCTTTTGTGTGTAGAATCCCAGTAAGACCAGACCAAACACTAGGAGAGCCTAGTGAGTAAAAAGGCAAAGTGGGTGCCATTTGATGGGCCCTGTATGCCACTAAGAGAACACTCCAGGAACAGCAGAGTTAGTGCAAGAGGTGATTAGGGCATGGGGAGAGTGAAAGAGTGAAAGGCCATCTCTGGGTGGAGACGTGAAAGGCAGGTAGACAAACAAACAGAACAGGGAAGAGGGAGGGGCATGAGCACAGAGCTCAAAAACCCTGGATAATGGAGCTCAAACCACTTGTCACATGGTCTGAGTTAGCCCAAATTTTGATAAATGTTGTAGTAGACACCCCAGGGGTGACTGAGGATCAGGTTTAGACCTGGAGCTGCCCATTTCCAAGCCTGTGTTAGAGACTGGAGACTGGAGCAGTGCATCTGTTATGCCCAGATTGCAGGAACCACCAAAAGACCACCCAGGAGACCGAATCCCATATGTAAAATGAAGAGCATTTATTTCAAGCTTGGAGTTTGTTCTCTCCGTCCCATACAGGGGTGAGAGCAAAAGCCCTGAGTCCAGGCAGGGTGGGATTTTTTTATTATAGCAGAGGTTAAGAGGAGGAGATTTCCAGGGTTCAGGACCTTGATTGGCTAACATTTGTCTAGGTATAGGTGTGTGCAGGGAATGTTTGGAATGTCACTTATTTACCCTTGGATACAGGCTCTTCTTGGTTAGGGTCAGCTTATGGCTCTTCCTGGATCCAGGTGTTGCCTGCCAGTAAGCCTGTCACAGAAGCAGTGTCTGGGCCTCTAAGCCTGTCATGTAGCTGTGTAGTCAAGTTGCCCTGGGCTCCCCACATTCCCCACTTCACAATTACCAATGATAAGACTCAATCATGATCCTAATTGCCCAGGGGTTCAAGGATATTCAACCATCAACTAACAGATTTCTCCAGGGCAGTGACATTTATATCTATTGCCATTCTTAAGGCCCTGCAGTTCTGATCCCTGAGTATAGCCAGATTGTAATCTCGAATGATTTATATAGAAATAATAATTTCTTAATGCCATATAATACCATTCTTGTTCTGCAGAAAGAAGGCCAAATGTCTCATCTTATTGCAGAACCATTTCAGTCAATAAATCATCAATTGACATCTTCCTGGTATGTCAATGAGCATCACAATTAGACATTTTCATTTTTTCCCCTATACAAGAGAGGTTTTTATTTTTGGACCTAGCATTTCAATCTATTTTGGGCAGAGAACATGGGACAATGTATTCTCTCCTGGAACTGCTACAAGCTAACACTGGGGTGCTGTTGTCAGGGCCCAAAAAGGTTGAAAAGCTCGTTAAAGGCTGGGCAATGGGGCATCTGTCAGAAACATGTGGATATTTGACCCAGCTGTAGAGACAGGGAACAATCACATTGACTGGGCTAGTCTACATCAGCTTTTAGCAAGTCCATTGCTTGAAGTCATCTAAAGCAGTGTAGTCAGCAACTAAAGCTTAGAGGTGCCTGCCAGCCAAGTGGAAACCTGTTGAGACAAATTTAAACTAGGAACAGAAATTAAAATTTATGAACTTATTTGGAACTTTAAGCCCATAGTCTTAGTAATTGGGAAGGGCAGGGGTCCCAAGACCAGGAAAGAGAAAAATACTATCCTTAGGAATAGACAAGTGGAGAAAATTTAAGCTGTACTTATCTGGAATTCTTCCAACCTCTGTGAAGTGGATCCAAGTTTTATGACTCTTTTAATCCTTTGAGGCCTATATGAACATACAAAATGACATAACAGTTTTAGATCCATTAGTACTATCAATCTGTACTGAAATCCATATCATAGACAAGGCAGGTAATGGGTATCTGTAAAACAGCATAAGTGGACTCATACCTTTGAGTCCTAGCAAGAACTACAGATTTGCGTTGAAAGCATGTACATTTTCCTTCTGTCCAGAGAGCTTGGTATAAACTGGACTGAGGTTTGTTTGTTTTTTTTCCTAATGAGAAGCACTTTTAAGTTTATATTTAGATGATAACCAAAGCAAATCTAAAATGTTGAACAGTAAGTAGTCATTGCTCTACCAGTTTATCAGAACTCTATTAAATATTAAGCTATGAACTTTTATGTCATAGAATGGGAAAGCAATCAGAAATTTTTTATAATCTAAATTATTTATTTATATCTTTGTAACTTGCATTTACATCTTAAACCATTTTCTGAGCACCTCAACACTTCTAAACTTTCATATCCTCAGACTTATTTTAGACCCATATTTAAACCTTTATGATGTATTTAAACTTTTAAATCTTAGAACATTTTCTTAAAAATGAGCTAACAAACTGGCTATAGCCTGGTAGAAGGATCTGGTCACCTGAAGCTGCCAAACTGACAAAGTCATAACTAGCCTAGGCATCAATAGTATCAGAATCTGAGAAGGATAAATTTGAATGCAGATCAAGCAGCTTCCAAAACTATAAAAAATGACAGGGACCAGTCCATACCCAGGTCTCCATAGCATTGAAGGCAGAAGTATCAGAACAGCATCAAACTCTGGCCACCAGACTCATAAGAAGAGAATTTTTCCTGTGGAAGAGAGACATGGGAAAGAATAATCCTAATTGGCTAGGCAAAAGGGGTTGCGATCAATTCTCCAATGTCCTGCTGCTTGTCCACAGTCTGGGCAGGGTTCTGGTGGCACAAGTTGCATTGGGGTATCTTGCCCTCTGGTCATCATTTCCATAATCCAGGTGGAGTTATTGTGATGCCCAGCGTGTAATCTTCTTTAGGGACCTTGGGTCACTACTAGGATCTGGGAATCTGTCTGGTATAATAAGCTTTTTAATCAACATTTTAAATGACATATTCTGCAGATCTCTGAAGTATTTGAGGGCTGTCCAGGTATATCTCAATAGTCAAACTTTATTTCTAAATATTTGTTTTAGGCTCAACCCTGAATATATGAGACTAAGTAAAGCTTATCCCTGTAATTAATTACATCAGTACTTAGTATGAGTACAATTAAAGAACTTGATTATTTATAAGATGACTATTTACTTGTGTTCTCTTACAGTCTGCAATAAGTAGCCTTAAAAATGATTTTGAATTAAAGCTCTTCTAGTAACAAATATTGGTTCAATAAAGAAAACAAAACAAAATAGCCATATGTTAATGGAGGGGCCATAAGTTCCTTTTGCCAGAGATAAGGAGGATGACTCCCTTTTTAGCAAGCAGGAACTTTCTCCAAGCCCCTGAGGGAATGGGAGCTTTATCTAAATGCCTGACCTTGGGAAAGGGACTTTGTAGTTTTGTCTCTGTTAAGTATGAGCCTTAAATTTTTTTCTCAACTGAAGCTCCAGTTTATCCAAATAGCTTAAGTTTAACAAATTTAGAAAAGACAAAGAGGCTAGACATATATTCTTAAGCCTAAATAGACCTTGAGTAAGGAGAAACATTCTCCAAGCTACTGGTTCTCAACTTTCCCAATGTTTTGACCTTTCAATACAGTTCCCCATGCTGTGGTAATCTCCCATTATAAATTTTTTCCCATTGCTATTTCATAACTGCACTTTTAATTGTTATGAACCTCAATGCAAACATCTGACATAGAGGTAGCCCTAGGCTACTCGGGTAAAAAGGTTTTTTTTAACTCATGGAGTCAAAAGCTGTTCCAAGCACTTTGCCAAACTGCTTAGGTCATTGTCTTGCTGCATCACGAGAAATGAATATCTCAGTTTCTGGTTAGTATTTGGTGCTTATGACTGTGACTCTAATTTTCAGCCTTTCATTTTAAGTCCAAATATTAACGCTATAGAACATTTTATAAACTTAAAATATCCCATAGCTTTATAAATTTAAACATTTTAAAAACCATTTTTTAAAATGGTTTAAAAATCTCTCAAATGTCTTAATGCAATAACAAAAATAAAGCACCCTCTTTTATTTTCAGAGGGATAAAACATGGCATAATCACAATCTGTATAAAGCAAAACCAAGCTCCAGAGTGCAAACCATCCCAAAGTTCAATATCTGGGATTCATTCACAATTATTTTGTTTTTTTACTTAGAGGCTTGGATCATTTCTTTGGCCCTACCCTTGGCAGTATATACATAGCCTGCCTTCTAGATCTCAGCCGGCTCCATTTCTTTGTGGCTGGTGCTTCTGGTGACTATCACCTGGCCCTGGCATTTCTAAAACTATCAAGGTCCACCATTGCAATAGGACTCTCTTTGGAACTCTAGCCCTGTCATACATTTTCAAACCTCAGCTGTTCCCCATGATTCCTTCATGTCTTTAAAACCATTATCACCTGGGTGACTCTTAAATTACAAAGTTTAGCTGCCAGAGCAAAGTATATTTTTGTGCATAAAAACATTGACGTGTAGCTTTAATATCTTATTTATCAAATACCTTATTTTTCAAACACATGTTGCCATTTACTTAAATTCTCTAAAAGCTTGCTGTTGAACATTTAGCAAAGAAAAAAGTACTTAAATATAAATCTCTAAGTTAGCTTTTGTTAATCAGAATAGATCTTTATAAACTTAGTAAGAGATGGCTGCCTACATCATAATGAGATCACCAGCCAAGATGGTGGAAAGCCACGTGGTTGCTGTTTAAAACAAGTTTTTCTAAACAATAATTACATGCACACATATGCACAGTTGGATCTAAGTTACATACATATACATACAGAGTTAAAGCTAACTCATATTAACACATAAAGAGTTAAATCCAAGTCACATACATGTTCACATACACACATATATATCTCCATTTTTAACATAAACATCTGGCAGTGAAGAACCATTAGCTATTTTTCAAATGAAAACCAACCAGAATTTACCTAATATGGTCAAATTTCAAATTCAGTATTTGCAGGTATGAGAAATGATAACAAACATAGTTCATATCCCCTCCGGCCTTCTATAATCTTGTATATATACCTTCAGCCCATTCCTCTGATTCCTCAAACATTTATAAATTCCTCTTTCCCTTTATTTCTGTTTATTATTCTAGTCTCCTGCTTTCTTTCTCTCTTTCCAGACAACATAGAAACTTTTTACCAGAGTCTTTCTTGTCATTCCCCTCAGTAGTCTAGAATATATTATATGGTTACAATATTTTAAACAAGAACAGAAATACATGTATATGTTGTAACAGCAATAACTCTAAATTTGCATCAACACTGTATCAAGGTGAAGCATCTGAAACTAATAGTGATTTTCTTCTTCTTTTTTTTAACCAATAATAATTTGTAACCAACCCCTCTAAATGATGACAAATATTTATAATCTACTGGATGTGAATGATCAAAGCAGCTCTGGCTCCAGCATTATGACACAGCTCCCCTAGCTTAGCAACCACAGGCAGTAACAGTCTACCCTGCCCTTGGAGTCAAACAGGTCATTCATACGAGCCCCACCCACTAGCATGGGACAAAACATTGTTATTAACCCTATATTCTCAAGCACATGAGGGGGAAGACTGGAAGTGACTCCCCGTCCTAGCTGGGCCCCTCTGGGGCAGTTTTCCACCAGCTCCAAGTCCCACAGTGCATCCAGGTCAGGTTCACTCTGAGCTCCACCAGACGCCCACTGCTTCTACCTGCTCTGCATTGCAAAGTCTTCACCCCATGGCTCCCTGTGCAGGGGCCTGGCCTTGAACCTGTTGTGTCTAGCCCCATAGTCCTCATTGCCTTCTGCAGTGCCCAGGCACTTGGTGGTGACCTGAGTCCCTGCCCTGGCCACCACTTATTCGATGTATAGCACCACAACAGTGCACTCTCCTGCCCACTGCTGCATGTGCTCCAGGTCAGAGGGCAAGAAAGCAATGGGTGTGAAAGACCCCAAAATCTAGGGTCTCAAGTGGGCGCCCCAAGAACCCAGACTCTGGCCCTGTTGATGCAACAGCATGAGGTTTATTGAAGCAACTATCCCAGTCACAGTTGAGCGCACCTCTTAATAGAAATCTCTTTATATTGTTACATTGTGACAGGGGTGAATGAGTAATGATTGAGTCAGCTTGCCCTTGGAATTAGATTTTTAGTTTCTCATTTCCTGGGGCTTGGGGGTGTAAGCCTGAAGGGTTAGGGTCTTTCAGGTGTTAGGCTTACTCTTAGTCTGCTCCGTTTCAACCAAAGGGACTCTCTGTCCCTTCTGCTGGCCACCTGGCCCCAAAGGCTGTCTGTGTACAGTTTCTTATCTGGAGTCACAATACATACATAAGCCCAGGCATAAAACACACATACTTGTGGCTACATTTCTCACATATTCACACATTCATATAGGCAGGACATTCCAACAGAAAGGCAAACAAACTTTTCCCCAAGAAAACAGTGTTGTGGGCGCCATGGGCCCTGGCCCCCGACTGGGAGTGGCTGCGGCCTTGCTTGCTTGACCTTGATCAGATGTCCTCCCTATTCAGATTCCCTGCCGGTATCCACCTTTCTGAATGCTTGAGGGAAGTTCCTTGTTGTGTATCCTGCATTTTGGGCATTAACTACTTAGATGCTAGATTGTAGAACATTGAGTCTGGAATGTAGACCATTGACAGTGAACTTCTGCCCTCCGGGGGTTCCTCCATTTGTGCTGTAAGCCTGTACGTATTTAAGGTTTCTTCCCTCTTTCAATAAACAGCATTCGACATCCAATCGTACAGATGACCCGCTGTCTCTTGTCTCTATTTTTTAATCCGCAGCCCTTCGCTCAGACATGGTGAACTGTTATCGGTAACGCGGGCGCTACCGCTACAAATGGAGGTTCCTACCGAGATCCGAGAAAGAAGGACCAGCTGACGGACACTCTTGGAAGGCCAGCCGGCATTTTAAAGGTAAGAGTGGATTGAAATGGGTACAGCTAGCTCACAGTCAGTTAATTGGACTGTTGAAGCAGGAAGGCACCAAAGTTAAGTAAGGGCAAGATAGCTAAAGATTTTAAATGAAAAAGGAAATCTTCCCAATAGAGAAGAGGGAAGGAAAGGAAATTTCCCGTTAGAAAATGGAGAAAAAATTTTAATCAAGGAAAAAGAATTTTCCCGGTAAAAAGGGGAAAAATTTTTGAAACTAGGCCTAAAGATTTGGGCCCTGTAGAGGAAGGATGAAGGAAAGAGAGAAGCCTCTTCCCAGTGGTAATGAAAAATGTAAAGACTTTTTCCAACTGTAGAGTTTTCAGGATAGCTGAAACTCTGAGCTCTTTCTTCCTACAGTGCAGAGAGGCAGCATCTGAATTACAAAGAATCGGCAGGTAGGCCTCATTGCTGCTGGCTGAACAGCAAGCGAGCCCAGAGCTTAAAGTTTTGCTGTCTGTTTGCTTATTTTGGCTCAAATGTTTTTTATTTTTCCCTCAGAGTGGGAATAATTCAATATTTAGGATCCCTTCGTGGAAAATGTTTTTCTGTTTTTCCCTTATGGTGGGAATAACTCATTGTTAGGTAGTCCCTTCGTGGGAGTAGGAAGTTTAAACATGAGTTTGTGTGTGCGGGGCGCGCCCAGTGGCTGTGGCGGACAAAGGCGTGCACGAGATAACCTAAAGCAGCGGGCGGACAGGTACGCGCCGGTGGGAGGCAGAGCCGTGATGCAGTGCGGCCCAGACAGGCGCTGGCAATAGCGCTTAAGCACTGGGCAGAGCCAGTGAGCTGGGGCTGGAAAGGGACTAGCACTAAAAGTTTAACCGGGCCCAACTTCTGGTGAAAAATGGTTTCAGTCAGGACATTGAATGCTAAGTCAATGCTGTTTGAATAAAGGATGTTCTGTTCTTTTGATTGTCTTGATAAATGTTTGGATGAATGTTTGGATCCTCATTGTAGATAAACTAGAGGAACAAAATTCATAATTTTAAACTATATATTAGGTATGGTCTTGTCTGTTGATCATTACTAAAAATTTGGCTCTGTAATTTAAGTTGCTTTCTGGAAATTCTTGGTTTAATTCTATAAAAAAAAAATATAACACCTAAAATAAATTGGGTTGTTAGCTTATTAAATAACGTTGCTAAGATAAACCCATAAATAATAATCTCTTACTGATAAAGAGGTTACAAAATTATTTTTCCAGTAAATAAAATACAGGTAAATTTTTTGGTCCACGTTGTTAATAATTGGCTATTTGTGTTAATGTGTTACTTGAAATCTATAAAAAAGAATCTTTTTAAGATTTTATAAAAATACTAAAGAGTATTACCTAAAGTTTACCTTTTCAAATCCTATAGAGATTGCATTTAATGCTTTTATAATTGGCATAAGTAAAAAGGACCATAAAAACAGAAGCTGGTGATAAAATTGCTCAATTATTATTGCTTTCATATTTTAAATTCAAAATGGTGTCGATATATAGAACTGGAGGCTTTGGTAGTACAGAAAAAAAGGTGTTTTGACAAACAGTTATCAATGATAAACAGCCTAAATTAAAAATAAAATTATATGGGATTGAGATTAGAAGATTACTGGATTCTGGTGCTAGATATATCTATAATTTCACAAGAATCCTGAGGTCCCAATTGGCCCCTTAAAAATTCTACCTCTAACCTACAAGGTATCGGCACAGCTCAGACGCCATTACAGAGCAGGCTATTTTTAAATTGGAAGGATGAGAAAGGTCATACAAGAACTTTTCAACCATTTGTGCTACCTGACATTCCAGTAAACTTGTGGGGACGGGATGTGTTAAATGATATGGGAGCTGTACTTACTACACAGCCTGTACAACAGATGCTGAAGAGTCAGGACTACTGCCCGGACAAAAGCTTAAGAAAAATGTTTCAAGGAGGCCCACAACCTGCGGCAGACAAAAACTGTGTCACTAGAGGTCCTGGGGATACTAGAGGATTAGGGTCTTTTCTATAGAGGTCACTGCACAGCAGCCTTCGATTATGCAACCGATAAAAATCACTTGAAAAAGTGATGACCCTGTATGGGTGGAGCAATGGCCCCTTGCTAAGGAAAAATTGGAGGCTGCGTATGCATTGGTTAAGGAGCAGTTAGATGCTGGACATATCATTCCTTCCACTTCACCTTGGAACTCACCTATATTTGTTATTAAAAAGAAATCAGGAAAATGGAGGCTGTTACAGGATCTTAGAGCTGTAAATAAAACCATGCTTCTCATGGGAGCAACACAGCCTGGCTTGCCTGCCCCTGTGGCAATTCCTAAGCATTGGCATTTAATTGTGGTTGACTTGAGGGATTGTTTCTTCACCATTCCTTTGCATCCCGAGGACAGTCCTCGCTTTGCTTTCAGTGTTCCTTCAGAAAATCTTAAGGAACCTTATCAGAGATATCAGTGGGTGGTATTGCTTCAAGGAATGGCCAATAGCCCTACTATGTGTCAAATTTATGTGTCTTTGGCCCTAGCTCCAGTTCGAAAAGCCTTTCCAGGTGTTTATATAATTCACTATATGGATGATATATTAATGGCTGCTAAAGATAAAAAACTTGTTTTTGATGCCTTTTCTTATTTACAAGAGGTTCTTAGCTTGGCTAATTTACAGATAGCCCCAGAAAAGGTACAGGTATCTTTTCCCTATCATTATTTAGGTCATGAATTGTTACGCCCGGGCATACGCCCACAAAAGATTACTCTGCGTATGGATTAGCTACGCACACTTAATGATTTCCAAACCTTTCTGGGAGATATTCAATGGCTTCGGCCCACTTTAAAAATTCCAACAGGTCAGCTTCGCCCCTTGTATGATGTCTTAAAGGGCGACCCTGACCCTTCATCTCCCCGTAAATTAACAGCTGAAGGACGTGTAGCCCTACAACGTGTGCAAGAGGCCCTGGAACAGGCTCACGTACAGTATATAGATCTTAATTCTTCCTTATTGTATTTGATATTTTGTTTTACTCATTCACCTACTGGAGTGTTTTGGCAAACAGGTCCTATTTTACGGGTACATTCCCCAGCTTCTCCAGCAAAAATCATCACTCCTTATCCACAGGCTGTCGCTCAGATTATATTTAAAGGAATCAAGATCAGTGTTCAAACTTTTGGTAAAGAGCCAGATATTGTGGTGACCCCATACACCCAGTCTCAAGTAGCATGGTTGCAAGCTAATGATAATGATTGGGCCATATTGACATGCTCCATGCAGGGTCAGTTTGATACTCACTACCCCTCCAATGATGTGTGTCAATTTTTTAAATTGCATCCTGTTATATTTCCCAAGATAGTACAAATGACTCCTATTCCTCAGGCCCGTGTGGTATTTACTGATGGCACTTCACGTGGTTTTGTTGTGGTGGTTTCTGGTAACATAGTAAAGAGAATAAAAGTCCAGGGCACTTCTGCCCAGGTGGCAGAGGTACAGGCGCTATTGCTTGCTTTACAGATGTTTTCTGATGAGAGTGTAAATATTTATACTGATAGTCAATATGTGGCACATGCCATTATGCCTTTGGAAACAACAGCCTACATACCATCCATTTCTTCCATTCATGAATACTTATTGCAAGTACAAGGACTTATATGGTCTCGCTCACATAACCTTTATGTGGGCCATATTAGAGCTCATACTCAATTGCCTGGACCTCTAAGTGAAGGTAATCAGAGGGCTGACGCCATTAGTCTGTTCTGCCTTTGATAAGGCTACTCAGTTGCATCAGCGTTATCATCTTAATGCTGGATCTCTCCGTTATCATACAGGCATAACCTGGGAACAAGCCATCCAGATAGTTAAATCATGCCCTATTTGTGTGGAATTTTTACCTGTTCCTCATTTGGGAGTCAATCCTCGAGGACTTTTACCTAATCATGTGTGGCAGATGGACGTCACTCACGTGCCTTCCTTTGGAAAATTGCAATATGTCCATGTGTCTATTGATACATATTCTTCTCTAATTTTTGCTTCTGTCCATTCAGGGGAAAAGGTTAAGGATGTAAAGAATCATTGTTTTCATGCTTTTGCTTACATGGGAGTGCCAAAATGCATAAAAACTGATAATGGTCCCGCCTACAGTAGTACAGGATTTTCACAATTCTGCCAAGATTTTTCTATTGTTAATAAGACTGGTATTCCTTATAATCCTCAAGGGCAGGCTATAGTAGAACGCTGCCATCGTATCTTAAAAACTTATATTGCTAAAGTAAAAAAGGGGGAGTTAGGGGCTCATCTTTCCTCTCCACATTCTATTCTTTCCCTTGTTTTATATATTTTAAATTTTTTATCGGTGGATTCTGCTGGAGTATCTGCTGCAGATAAGCACTGGAGGGCTCTTGTTGCAAATCATCCTCTGGTGCAATGGAAAGATCTTTCTACTGGCACTTGGAGGGGACCCGATCCGGTATTGGTGTGGGCCCGGGGATCTGTTTGTGTCTTTCCACAGGACAATGAAATTCCTCTCTCGGTTCCTGAACGCTGTGTGCGCCCTGTGGCTGCTGCTGAATCCCAACATGGCAGAGACCTATTGGGCCTTCGTAAAAAACTCTCCCCTTCTGATGCCAATGGGGATTGAGAGCCCTATACGGCCAGCCTTGGCAAACATTATTCTAAGCCTAGGAACTGTAGCCATGTGGTTGGATTCCTCAGAAGGTAATGTATGGTAACTTTTTTCAAAAAACATTGAGAATGTACCACACCTTGGAAATTAAGGATAACTCTGAAGGTCAATGAACTTCATTTGCTAACAGTAGCATGCCAGCGAAGCCTTTTTCGTATTTTGCAACCCCCCTCAAGCTGGTGTAGTACCTACTTTTCAGGAATGGCTCTGTGCAACATTTATTTGCCTCCTGAAATTCATCTAGCCTTTTTGAAGATACCTCAAGATTTGTGAGCCTGAATGTAGCCATTATTGAGACCATTAGTTCTGCTCCTTGTTTGCTGTTTTTGTTTTCTGTTTTCTTTATGTTTCTCAGTTGTTCTCTTGCAGACCTGCCAGCCTAAGTAGTGCTGGGATCAAGAAAAATGGGCCTTGGTGGTTCGTGTTCCTGGAGCCGTGTCCATGCCAGTGGACCATGGCAGCTAGACACAGATGATGCTCACATGCTCCAGAAGAGACTCTGACATCGCTGTTGCCGTTGTTGCTGTTACAGCAGTGGTGGCCACTGCTGCTATTGTTTCTGGGATTGCTATTTCATAATTGGTTACTACAGCTAGCACAATGGAGACCCTGGCAGCAAAAGTAGCTACCACAGTTAGTTAATCTTTCTTCTTATTGGGCATGATAAATTTAATTCCACTTCTATACATTATAATTGGCTTTGTAAGTTGTAAAAAATTATTAAAACTCAAGTTCCATTTGCTTAAGGGATACCACCTTACAAGGACTCCTATTTACAGTAAGGCTCGTTTAAGAAGGGAATGGTTCAATTGCCTTTAGCCTCCTGGCTATGGGTGGGTTCGGACTTCTGTTGGTCTTTTCTGTGTCACACAGATTGCAAGCCCAGTGCCACTTTGAGATCTTTGGCAGCAGTCACTCTACAGCTCACATGGTTGAGTCTGTATGATAATGAGTATTCAGAGACGGGTAATGCTTGGGGGGCTGCCATCAACCTAAGACAGAGCACTTGTGTGGCCTGGGCAAGTGTCTCTATGACGGGTAAGGTGGTCTGCTGGTCCCACGCAACCTAAGTCAGAAGCTCATTTAATAAAAAGGGGGGACCTGTGGGCGCCATGGGCCCTGGCCCCCGACTGGGAGTGGCTGCGGCCTTGCTTGCTTGACCTTGATCAGATGTCCTCCCTATTCAGATTCCCTGCCGGTATCCACCCTTCTGAATGCTTGAGGGAAGTTCCTTGTTGTGTATCCTGCATTTTGGGTGTTAACTACTTAGATGCTAGATTGTAGAACATTGAGTCTGGAATGTAGACCATTGACAGCGAACTTCTGCCCTCCGGGGGTTCCTCCATTTGTGCTGTAAGCCTGTACGTATTTAAGGTTTCTTCCCTCTTTCAATAAATGGCATTCGACATCCAATCGTACGGATGACCCGCTGTCTCTTGTCTCTATTTTTTAATCCGCAGCCCTTCGCTCAGACGTGGTGAACGGTTATCGGTAACGCGGGCGCTACCGCTACACAGTGTCAGCTGACCAACTCAAAATCCTAAAATAAAAGTCTACAGTTTTTGTAAGTCAGGAAGAGAACAAAATTACAACACACAAGACAAAAAACAGCTCTCCTGGGACCTGGAGGCAAAACCAAAAGGAAGACACCGGCCTCATGCCAGTCCTATGGGAGTGACCTGCATTATTTATACAAACCAGATTAAAAAACAAATCAACCAAAGGGATCCAAACCCATCCAAAGGACCTTCTGCAGATACTTACAAAATCTGAGCTCACTTAGAAAAGGATACTCAACATTTATCCAAAAGACCAAAAGGCCCATCTACAAAAGGATATCCAAACGGAAGCAAATACAAAAACCACGAAAGTAAACACAGTAAACACAGACACAGGAAATTTACTGGATGGCTTCAGGCTCTACAGGCAGTGGTCCTAGGGGGCTTGAGGGATTCCGGACAAGTCCCCAAATATTATGCCCAGATTTCAGGGACCCCCAGAAGACCACCATGGATATTAAATCCCACATGTAAAAGTGAAGAGCCTTTATTTGAAGCTTGGAGCTTGGTCTCTCTGTCTGTATGACACAGTGGTGAGAACAGAGAACCCCAAGCCCAGGCAGGGTGGGGTTTTTATCATAGCAGAGGCTGAGGTGAGGGGATTTTAGGGTCCAGGCTTTCAGCACTAAGACAATAGGTTTTTTTAGAAAACACTATAATACTTTTCTCTGCCAATACAGTAAGCCCAATCAAGCCGAATTAAAAAGTAAAAGACCAGGTTTATTCTGAGCAAAGCAACTCCTGGGTGAGTCCTCCAGCCCCCAGAGATCGAGGTGGGGGGGGAGGGGCAGGAGAAAACACATGGTCAAACTAAAGGGGGGTGCTTATGTACCCTGTAGGCGAGGGGTAATGACATGTCCTGTATAAGCTGGGTTTGTGCCCAATTATAACACTTTAGGTGAAGATTGGGCCACTGGCAACTTCAAGGGAGGAGCTGCCACAAATGTGGAACTGGGCTTTTTGGTGGTTTTTCTTTGCTGGAGATTCTCTGAGGGGATGGGGTTTGGAGAGGCAGGAATGGGGCTTTTGCAGGGCAAGCTGTTCCAGCTGAACACTGACTTATCACTTTATGCTTACAGCAATTCACTGAATTGAAGATATTCTCTGGGTGTGGTTACCAGAGGCAGGGGAAGGCAAGGCAAGGTCACTGAATTAAAAAAATAAATAAATAAAAGGGAAGGACATGACTGCTCCTAGGTATGGTGGAGGAGGAAGTTTATTGTAGATAAAAGGGAGACATAGCCAGAGGCAGGGGCATCTGGGAGGGTTCAGGGTAGACCTGAGCCTAAGCCTTGTGAGGAGAGGTGGAAGGGAAGGGAGAAGGGAGAGAGAGGAGCCAGGTGTAGCACCCAAGAGGGCAAAAGGTAAAGAAAAGAGGCAGGTAACCAAAATGGCTGGATTATATAGGGAAGAGCCTCTGGGGGAAGGGCTGCCCAAACCCTGGGTTGGAGAGTTGGATAGGGGGTAGAGTATGGGGTATGCCAGCCTTACCCTGTAACAGGTAGGGACTGATGGATGCTGGGAGAACCTGGTGGTCAGGTCTGTTTTGATACGTTAAATAGGAATCTAAGCCATTTGTCCCAGTATTTGGGACTTACAGTAACTACCAGGCAATGAGTGAAGGAGCAGCCAGTGTCCTGAAGGAAGGAAAGTGAGCCTGAGGAGAATGCTTCTCAGGGAAAGTACCAGTTCTGTGTAAATACGCCTGTAGAACTACTTACTTAATAACTAAAAATCCAAGAAACCAGAATCGTCACATGCATGCTTACACTAGACCGTGCGTTTGGCTCCACCTTGCCTGACACAGGTGCCAGGAGCCAGCACTGCCGTGTGTGTGGCTCTCAGCTCTGGTTCTGGTTCAGGGCCACTGAGTTGTGAGTGTTGATGCCCACCCAGCACTGAGCTTTGGGAAAACAAGTTCCTTTAAATGACATAGTTTCTGGATTTCAACTTCCTCACAGCCTGGGAAAGGTTAAGTGAGGTGATACACATAGAGTATCACTTGGACACAAGCCAGAGCCATCTGGGAAAAGGGGTTTTCAGTTGAGAAAATGTTTCCATAAGACCAGGCTATTGGTGAGCCAGTAGGGCCTCTTCTCAATTAGTGACTGATGTGGGGTCACTCCTGGGGCTGGTGGTCCTGGGTTCTATAAGAAAGCAGGTTGAGTGAGCCAAGAGAACAAACCAGTAAGCAGCACCCCTCCATGACCTCTGTATTGGTGCCTGCCTCCAATTTATGGCCTTTGATAAACTGTGGTATGAAGATGTAAGTGAAATAAACCCTTTCCTCCCCAACTTGCTTTTGGCCATGGTATTTCATCAGGACAACAGAAAACCCTGACTAACACACTCTGTTCTAGGGTAGTAGAGCCCGTGGTTCTTGTGGAAAGGCCACATGTAGCAAAGATCGCTTTTGTCCACTAGAAATGCATGTTCCCTCCCTGATGTGGAGAACTGAGGAGGCTGCCCAGTCAGGACTTAGCCTTCCCCAAAAGAGCTTCCATCCAAGGGTTTGTGGCCCTTATTCTCAATGGCAGTGTTAATCCAGAGTGTTCTTTGATCCTGGGACTGAGGCTATGGAGATCAGAATTGTTTGGCTAGAACAACCCTCCAGCTCACCCCAGTCATTCCGCTCTCTCCCATCCCTACCCTCTCAGAGCCACCGAAAAGCCCAGTTCTGCATTCCTGGTGGTCTCAGCAGCTCCTCCCCTGAAGCTGCCAGCTGCTCAGTTTCTGCTTAAAGTGTTAAAATTGGGCACAAACCCAGCTTGTGGTCAACACATCATCACTGGGTCTACAGGGTATTTAAGCTCCCTCCCTTGGATTGGCCATGTGATTTTCTTCTGCCTCAATCTCTGGGGGCTGGAGGGTCACTTGGGAGTTGCTTTGCCCAAGTAAAACTGGTCTTTTACTCTTTCAATTCAGCTTGATCAGGCTTACTGCGTCTGTGGAGAAATCTATTATCAGGGTATAGAAAACCAATTAAGGATATACTTGCGAATTTTCTTTCCTCACATCTGACAGATTTTTGAAACTTAGGGTGACACAGAGACTGTGCCTTGAAGATGGCAGTTCTCATCATGCCTGGGAGGTAAATATGCTCCTTACAGCAACCCACTGGGACTAATTAGTAACCTCTTCAATGCCACTTCCCAGCACCAGTACTGTTACTACCTGAGAAGTAACTTCACCACTTCACCAGAGCCTGGTTCCAGAAGCCAGGCTTTAGAGAACCGCTGTGGGTCAAGAGGTCATGAAGGGAGGGCACTGTACTTAGTACCACTCTAAGCTTTGTGTGTATTGTCAGCTGGCTAGTTTGTAACGTAATCACTTTACATTGCCTTTTTTCTCACCTTAGTGTAAGGATCTTGGGTGACATGAACACCCAAGATCATTACCATTTTTTCAGTAGGTTTCTGACATCAGATGTCTACTAGAAGGCCACGGGAAGAGTAGAGGTGGGTGGGAAAAGGTCCACAGTAGTAAATTATAGTAAGAAAGGAGTAAGATATTCTAGTATGGCATGGTGATGGGAGATAACAAATACGCTGTGTATTTTAGAACACTAGAAGAAAGGGTTTCACTCTCAAGAACCAGTAATGTATAAAGGGGATCTGTTTAACCACACTTAAGCATGACATGTGCTGAAATATTACACAGTACCTCACATTATATACAGCTTTTATTTTATGTATCATTTACAGATATGTTCAAAATGTTTTAACCCCTTCAAGTTTCTGAGTCTCTAAGTAGAGAGTATGTGTAGATGGTAGTTCTGTCAGGATGGTAAATGTTACTGGAGACCTGGGATTAAATGAGAACTTGGAAGGATACACCCATGTACATAAATGGTTATCACTAGTTGGGTTGGGGATTTCTCATTAGAGTTGCAGCATCCTGGAGGTGAGGAAGTTGGAAAGAGGTAGTAGTGTTAGGTATGATCAAAATACTTGCATGTATGACATTTTCAAAGAGTAAAAAATATTGTTTCCAAAAATTCTTAGCATTATGCCATATTTCTTTAATCCCAGCACTCCACAGGCACATGCAGAGGCATTCAAATCTCTGTTAGAAAGTTAGGGGTCAGCCTGGTCTACATAGTGAGGTCTAGGTCAGCCAATACTACTTTTGTTTTTTGTATGAAAGTTCAAGTTTAGACACCAAAACATGAATGAAAAAAGGGTTCACCATCTGTGATAGGGTATTCTGGTCATTGCCTCCTGGAGTCTTCATCCTTTGCAGTAAATGAAAGAGGCGTCGAAGTCTGAAATGTCCCGGGTATCAGCAGGTTGTGGTCCTCTCTTTTGTAGTATTTGGAATAGATGCCCTGGACTTGTTCAGTATAGGTGCTCCTTAGATGGTTAGAAGGCAGCGGAGTTGCACCTACAAGGTGTCTAGTAACTTAAGTGTCCATGCATTTCCACTGAGAAGGGCCCTATGCTGTTCCTTTGAAAATATGAGTCTTGCTGTGAGCAAATGAAGCAATGCATCAAGGCACTTTGCAAACTATAACACACTGTGCAAATGCAAGGTATTATAATATAAAAATTACCCCCCTTTGGATGTTCATGGGAATATAAACTTGCGGGCTCATTGTGTCATAATAAAAGAACTGTATTTTATGATTAATTCTTTATGTTCCCTTTGTGCTTTTGTGCTTAAATATACAAAACCTCCCCCCACTAAACACAAAACACACACACACTTATACACATATAAAAACAGAAATACATATAATATACATATAAACAGTATACATACAGACACATACACACAGACTCACACACATACACACACCCCTCACAATGGTTACTCCGGTTATGATGTCATTAACACAACCTCACACTGTGCTGCCTTCCACTCCTAGCAGTTACCAGACAAACTCTCATGCTCTTTGGAGATAAACACGATGGTTTTCTGCATGGTATAATCTTCAGTAAAAGCCCTATGCCGCATCTAGTTTGCATTTTAGAGAACTGCAAGGAATAAGTGAACACACAGCAAAGGCTTTAGGTGGAGTAATTGGAAACACTGCCTTGGCAGGAGCAGGCACTAATGATTGCACTGTGTTTCAGGCTTTGGGTGATGGAGACACCCTTTTGCTGAGGGGCAGTTGTGGCACCCACAGAACCAACACAATATGCTCCTTGGGCTGCTGTGGGTGGAGTGAGATGCAATCACTGCTGTAGCTGAAAATTCCAAGTATTTTGAGGGTTTTGATCTTTTTATTTAAACAAATGGGTTCTTCTGTAGGCGAGAGACCAGATGTTACACTGAAATGTAGCTGTATAGGGCAAATGACAGTGACTGGCTTAATTATGGTGGTTTAGAGATTTTGTAGCACATTTATACATGTGAGCTTCTATTTTTATTTTGAGGATAAAAATGATTAAAGCTATGCCTTAATCAGCTTTCCATCACTATAATGAAATAGCTGAGCTAATCATTTCATAAACAAAAAGGTTATTGTGGTTCACAGATCTTGGAACTTCCATTGCCTTACTTTCAAGGGGATCCTTATGTTTCCAACATGGATATGCCCATGGCTAATCTTGAGGGAGTCAAAGACTGCAGGGGAGAAGGATGCTTCCCTTGCCCTGTGGAGTTGCTTTGATTTGGTTCAAATGGCTTATCCAGCTCTTCATCATCTCATGACTCAGTGGTTGCCAAAGTGTGACCATAGGTTCAAATTTTGGTTTCATTTGTCCATGAAACAGTCTCTCCAGTAAGTACGGTGGTTCATGTTTCTGGCAGATCAATGAGAATCTGTACATCACAGGAACATACATAGCAAACATGTATGGGAGGCCTGGGAGTTGAGAAGCCCTGGTTTCCATCTACCTTACAAATATACATGGTGCTATCATCTTCAAATTGATTTCTTTTCTTTTTCCTCCTCCTCTGGAATTATCTCTGATCCTATGTATGTCTTCCACCCTCATCTAAAAGCGTTTTTTAACTTACAATTACTGAAATAGAAACACTTACTTTCCTTCTGAAGCCCACTGAGCATGTGGGGGTTGGGGTAAGAAGACAGTATGTTCCTTGCTTTTCTTCTCTTCTCTCTTCCACCCTCCAGATTGAAAGTTGGGTAAGGACATGGATGTTCTCATTTTCTCAGAGGTTCTTCTTGTCATGATTCACTGTTAATTCCTTACATCAGTAGCCACAGTGTATGGCCTCCACTCCGTGCACAACAGGCAGGTACCTGAGTTCCCTGCAGAGTGAATGACCTTAGCATTTAGACTGCTTTTCCTGCCAAACTCAGAGTCTGCCTTCTTTGTCCCAACGCTTCTTCTAGCACAGCCATAAGCAAAATTTGGAGGTTGAGATCAGGGAATGAAGCCACATGCCCAAGGAACCCTCTCCATTCTCTTGGGATAGATTCTGAGGACTATTCTATAGGCTTCTGGAAAGCCTCCAGAAAGATTTAGCTCAATGGCCCCAAACAGTAGGCAGCCTGCTCACTCCATTTCTTGATGGTGTTGGATACTCCCTCTACTTCCTCCCTTGAGCTCATCTCATTCCTGTCCTCAAGTGCTTTGGTTAGGGGTCTGCCCTTAGGAAATCCCATGCTGAGACACTTATTGAATATTGCTAAAGCTAAAAGAGCTTATCTACATTCATTGACAACATCTGCATGGTTATGATATTTATATTTTGATGGTATTTCCTAATAATGCAAACCTAAGGTTTTGATGTTTTATGCTTTATGGTCAACTATGAACCTTAGTGAGCATATTTAAGTTGCTCACTAGAAGTTACTATTACATACCATTATTTTTACTTTATAAATGAGAAAACAGTGTAAGAGAGGGAAATGACTGATCAAAGTTCTAATGAAGATCTGGATAGAAAGCTCAAGGCTCTTGTAACTGTGTAACTGTATGTCATCCTATCCTACAGTTAGGGCATGTGTCCTTCCACATCAAATTTATGGAAGACAATTTTTTCTAATTTAATTAGATTTTTACCTGCTGCAAGACAATAATATATCTGTTTCCTATCTTTCCAATGGTATGCACATGGATGCAAACGAACATTTTTTAAAATTTTAATTTTTTTTATTATACAGTATCTCATTATACAGCATTGGCTGTCCTGGAACTCAGGGTGTAGACCAGGCTGGCCTCAGAATCACAGAAATCCTTCTGCCTCTGCCTCCCAAGTGCTGGGATTGAAGGTGTGTGCCATCATGCCTGGCCACAGATGAGCAATTTAATTGTCTAAATGACTTTTATAGTTCATCCCTGCATATAATTATGAGTATATAATTTCTGAATATTTGCTCCTTAATTGGGAAATGGGACATTTTGCTACATAGTTGTGTGACAATTCTTTTAATCTTGTTCCCAAAGCAACCTTCTGAAGCAATTGGGATGGGGGTGGATGGGGTGGGAGCTGGAGAGAAAAATGAATTATGTTTAGTGAAGAAGCAGATCTCGGGTGATTCACTTTGAATGCCTCTGCTCGACCCACACACCTCAATTTGACAACACACCTCTATGCTTATAAAGAAAAAGAGACAGTTTAGTTTATTAGGGAGCCAAATATGAGTGATCATGGTCTGGGGACACAGATTCAAATACTGTGTTCACTGTGGAACTGGTCCCATTGTTATGAGGTAACTCCTTCAGAGAACACCTGAACTCTTAAAGTCAATAGAAAGTCTTTATTCACAGGCCAATGGGCTACACAAGGAACTTATGTAGCCAAGAGTCTTACCAATATTAGCATTTTGTGCACAAAAACATATCCTTGTAGACACACTTCAATAGCAAGAAAAACGAGCAACAAGCAGGGCTACAGAAGCCAAAAAGCAAGGTGAGAACATTTAGGGACTTTCCCAGAACTATGCACTGTGATGGACTGGCTATTTGATTTTGATTTGGCAGGTGTTGGCAGTGAAGTGCTGAGCTCTTAGGTCAGAATGGTGCCTTGGTGCCTCTAACATGACATCAATTGTGCTAAGGTCTGGAGGCCTGTCGTTTTATTAGCTACAGAGCAAGAAAGCCACAAAAAAAGGTGTTCATCAGATGCATTCATAGGGAACTCAATTAGGCGGTCTACAGCAAATCCAGGAAATCTGCTATGGGTTTCAGACTCTGTCTGATAAAATTCTTAGCTTTGGGATTGGTGCAAGTCAGGGCTTTACTAGTAATGCATCTTACATATTCCGATAGTCACAAGAATCTTAGTTCAAACACAGAGATGGGCAATGGCTTTCAAAGGGATTAAAATTAGCTCAGGATAATTTGGCTGTGGTCTGCAATACCTTAATTCTCCATGAGCACTGAGTCCAGTCAATTGGCCATGTAAATCTTTAACACAGGGCCAACAGTTTTTAGTGTGTGCTTCTGGGAACTTCAATTAGTAGGGAAATCTCTCCTCAATAAATACTTCATCTTTTAATAATATGGAGCATTTCTCTTATGCAAAAGCCTAATTCACCATGTCTACAGCTCTTTATGTTGAAAATTTAAGTTAATACAACAATGAGAGTCTCAGTCCTTTCCTAAGGAATGAACAGACACACAGCCAGAGCAGACTTGCAACCCGCTTACACTACCTACATGCCAGTGCTCACACAACACCAGGAGCTATCCTCTCATCTTAAGTAAGCATCGAGCATTGTTACCAAGGCCTCTAAGTTTCTGTGAAGCTGACTTAGGAGTGCTTCAGAAACCCTGCAGAGAATATAGTCACAGTGGACAAGTTTCTAAAATGGAGGCAAGTTTTCTACCTCAACTTCTAACGTACCCCATTCCTCAGTTTTGCTCTTGAGGTTTTGTCAGGGAGTCTGCACAGGAGGAAGGGATACTCAGGTATCAATCCCTAGGTCACACAGATGTTGTCCAACACTTGCTGTTCTCTTAGTTCTCCTTAAAACCTTCACTCTGTGTTTGTTGTTGTTTTGAGGAATCAAGAATGTAGTAATAAGACTTTGAGTCCCTTCATTTAGAGAAAGGCTAGTTGAAAACAGGCTCCCTTTGGAAAGCAGGAAGGAGAAGGGGACATTTAAATGGAAAATCTAACATCTCCAACCCTCTCTTCTCATAATCTGGAAACAGTAAACATTTTCAAAAATAGGGCCCAACTTGACCCATTCAGTTGTTTAGAAGAAAGAGAAGTGAGCTGAGCTGAACTCATGCTGGCTACTTACAAGAAAGTTGGAGATTAAAAATGTTTTTTTCCCAACCAACAGAATACAAGAGATGGAAGGGAGGATCTCTGATATAGAGGATACAATAGTAAAAATGGATTTGTCAGTCAAAGCAAATGCCAATGCCGAAAAATTATAACACAAAATGTCCAAGAAATCTGGGACACCATGAAAAGACTAAACCTATGAATAATAGGGATAGAGGAAGGAGAAGTATATCAACTCAAAGGCACAGAATATATATTCAACAAGATCATAGGAGAAAACTTTCCCAACTTAAAGAAGGAAATGCCTATGAAGATACAAGAAGCCTATAGAACACCAAATAGACTAGAACCCCCCAAAAAGTCCCCTAGCCACATAATGAACAACTAAACGTACAGAATAAAGAAAGAATATTAAGAGCAGCAAAGGAAAAAGGCCAAGGGACTTATAAAGGCAAACCCATCAGAATAACATTTAATTTCTCAATGGAGACTTTGAAAGCCAGAAGGACCTGGACAGATGTAATGCAGACAGTAAGAGACCATGGATGCCAGCCTAGACTAATATCCCTAGCAAAACTTTCAATCATCATAGACGGAGTGAACAAGACATTCCAAGACAAAGCCAGATTTAAACAATACTTATCCACAAACCCAGCCTTACAGAAAGCACTAGAAGGAAAATTCCAACCTAAGGAAATCAGATACACCCTAGAAAACACAGGCAATAGATAACACCACAGCAGTAAACCCCAAAGAAGAGAAGTACACACACATTACCACCAAAAAATAGCAGGAATGGAACAAAACACTGGTCATTAATATCCCTTAATATTAATGGACTTAATTCACTTATAAAAAGACATAGGCTTACAGAATGGATACTAAAGCAGGACCCATCTTTCTGTTGCATACAAGAAACACACCTCAAATTCAAAGATAGACACTACCTAAGAATAAAGGGCTGTGCAAAGTCTTTCCAATCAAATGGTCTTAAGAAGAAAGCAGGTGTAGCCATCCTGATATCCAGCACAATAGACTTCAAACTAAAATCAATCAAAAGAGATCAAGAAGGGCATTATGTATTCATCACAGGAAAGATCCACCAAGATGAAGTTTCAATTCTGAACATTTATACCCCAAACACAAGGGTACCCACATATGTAAAAGAAACATTACTAAAGCTTAAATCACACATAAAACCCTATACATTAATAGTGGAAGACGTCAACACCCCACTTTCACCACTGGACAGATCTCCCAAATCGAAACTTAACAGAGAAATAAAGGACTTAACTGATGTTATGACTCAAATGGACTTAATCGATATCTACAGAACATTCCATCCTAACAAAAAATAATATATCTTCTTCTCAGCACCCCATGGAACCTTCTCTAAAATCGACCACATACTTGGCCACAAAGCAAATCTCATCAGATACAAAACAATTGGAATAACCACCTGTGTTCTATCAGACCACCATGGTTTAAAGTTAGATTTCAACAACAAAAACTACAGAAAGCCTACAATCTCATGGAAACTGAATAATGCTCAACTGAATCACCAATGGGTTAAGGAAGAAATAAAGAAAGAAATTAAAGACTTCCTAGGGATCAATGAAAATGAATATACCACATACCTAAACTTATGGGACACTATGAAAGCAGTGCTAAGAGGGAAATTCATAGCACTAAATGCCCACATAAAGAAGTTGAAGAAATCTCACACTAATGACTTAACAGCACACCTGAAAGCTCTAGAAGAAGAAGAAGCAAAGTCACCCAGGAAGAATAGACCCCAGGAAATAATCAAATTGAGAGCTGAAATCAATAAAATAGAAACAAAGAGAACAATACAAAGAATCAATGAAACAAAGAGTTGGTTCTTTGAGAAAATCAACAAGATAGACAGGCCCTTATCCAAACTAACCAAAAGACAGAGAGAGAGCATCCAAATTAACAAAATCAGAAATGAAAAGGGAGACATAACAACTAACACTGAGGAAATCCAGAAAATCATTAGGTCATACTTCAAAAACCTCTACTCCACAAAACTGGAAAATCTAAAAGAAATGGATAATTTTCTGGATAGGTACCACATACCTAAGTTAAGTCAAGACCAGAATAACTATTTAAATAGTCCAATAAACCCTAAGGAAATAGAATCAGTCATTAAGTTTCCCAACCAAAAAAAGCCCAGGACCAGATGGTTTCATCACAATTCTACCAGATCTTCAAAGAAGAGTTAATACCAATACTCTTTAAATTGTTCCACACAATAGAAACAGAAGGAACATTACCAAACTCCTTCTATGAGGCTACAATTACCCTGATTCCTAAGTCAAACAAAGATGCAACAACGAAAGAGAATTACAGACCGATCTCCTTCATGAACATTGATGCAAACATACTCAACAAAATACTGGCAAACAGACTCCAAGAACACATCAAAACAATTATCCACCATGATCAAGTAGGCTTCATCCCAGGGATGTCAGAGTGGCTCAACATATGAAAGTCCATCAATAATACACCATATAAACAAACTGAAAGAAAAAAAAAACACATTATAATCTCACTAGATGCTGAAAAGGCATTTGACAAAATCTAACACCCCTTCATGATAAGAGATCAGGAATGCAGGGAACATACCTAAACATAATAAAGGCAATCTACAGCAAGTCAACAGCCAACATCAAACTAAATGGAGAGAAAATCAAAGCAATTCCATTAAAATCAGGAACAAGGCAAGGCTGTCCATTCTCTCCATACTTATTCAATGGAGTACTTGAAGTTCTAGCCAGATCAATAAGACAACATAAGGAGATCAAGGGGATACAAATTGGAAAGGAAGAAGTCAAGCTTTTGCTATTTGTAAATGACATGATAGTATACATGAGTGACCCCAAAAATTCGACCAAAGAACTCATACAGCTTATAAACACTTTCAGCAATGTAGCAGGATACAAGATTAACTAAAAAAAAAATCAGTAGCCCTCCTATATACAATTGACAAACAGGTTGAAAAGGAAATCGGAGATATGTCACCCTTTACAATAGCCACAAATGATATAAAATACCTTTAGGTAACTCTAACTAAGCAAGTGAAGGACCTATATGACAAGAACTTTAAGTCCCTGAAAAAAGAAATTGAAGAAGATATCAGAAAATGGAAAGACCTCCCGTGATCATGGATGGGCAGGATTAACATAGTAAAAATGGCAATTTTACCAAAAGCAATCTACAGATTCAATGCAATCCCCATCAAAATACCAACACAATTCTTCACAGACCTGGAAAGAACAATACTCAACTTCATATGGAAAAACAAAAATACCAGGATAACCAAAATAATCCTGTACAATAAAACAACCTCTGGAGGCATCACGATCCCTGACCTCAAACTCTTCTATAGAGATACAGTAATAAAAAGAGCTTGGTACTGGCATAAAAACTGACATGTGGACCAATGGAATCGAATTGAAGACCCTGACTTTAATTTGCACACCTTTGAACATACAATTTTTGACAAAGAAGCCAAAACTGTACAATGGAAAAAACAAAACATCTTCAACAAATGGTGCTGGCATAAGTGGATATCAACATGTAGAAGGCTGCAAATAGATCCATATCTGTCACCGTGCACAAAACTTAAGCCCAAGTGGATCAAAGACCTCAACATAAATCTGGTTACTCTGAACCTGCTAGAAGAGAGTAGGAAGTAGTCTTGAACACATTGGCACAGGAGATCACTTCCTAAATATAACACCAGTAGCATAAACACTGAGAGAAACAATCAATCAATGGGACCTCTTGAAACTCAAAAGCTTTTGTAGAGCAAAGGACATGGTCAACAAGACAAAGCTACAGCCTACAGAATGGGAAAAGATCTTCACCAACCCCACATCTGACAGAGGGCTGGTATCCAGAATATATAAAGAACTCAAGAAATTAGACATCAAAATGCCCAACAGTCCAATTAAGAAATGGGCTATAGAACTAAACAGAGAATTCTCAATGTAGGAAGCTCAAATGGCTGAAAGACATTTAAAAAATTGCTCAACATCCCTAATCATCAGGGAAATGCAAATCAAAATGACTTTGAGATACCACCTTAGGCCTGTCAGAACGGCTAAGATCAAAAACACTGAAGACACCTTATGCTGGAGAAGATGTGGAGCTAGGGGAACTCTCCTCCACTGCTGGTGGGAATGCAAGCTTATACAGCTGTTTTGGAAATCAATATGGTGCTTTCTTAGAAAATTGGGAATCAATCTCCCCTAAGACCCAGCTATACCACTCTTGGGCATATGCTCAATCATACCACAAGGCACATGCTCAGCTATATTCATAGCAGCATTATTTGTAATAGCCGGAACCTGGAAACAACCTAAATCCCCTTCAACTGAAGAATGGATAAATAAAATGTGGTATATATACACAATGGAATACTACTCAACAGAGAAAAACAATGACATCATGAGGTTTGCAGGCAAATGGATGGATCTAGAAAAAAATCATCCTGAGTGAGGTAACCCAGACTCAGAAAGACAAACATGGTATGTACTCACTCATAGGTGGATACTAGATGTAAAACAAAGGATGACTAGATTGCTACTCACAACTCCAGTGAGGCTACCTAGAAAAGAGGACCCTAAGAAAGACACAGGGATCACCCAACAACAAAGAAATAGATGAGATCTACATGAGCAAACTGGACATGAGTGGGGGTAATGAAGGGCAAGGGTCGAGGCAAAGAGAGCTTAGGGGAGCAGGACATCCTAGCTCGATCAAGAACAGAGAGGGAGAACAAGGAAAAAGAAACCATGATAAATGAAGACCCCATGGGAATAGGAAGAAGCAAAGTGCTAGAGAGGTCCCTAAAAATCTGCAGATACCTCCACAATAGACTACTGGCAATGGTCAAGAGAAAGCCTGAGCTGACCTGTTCTGGTGATCGGATGACCAAACACCCTAACTGTCGTAGTAGAACTCTCATCCAGTGACTGATGGAAGTGGATGCGGAGATTCACGGCCAGGCCCCAGGTGGAGCTCCGGGAGTCCAATCGGCGAGAAAGAGGAGGGATTGTATGAGCCAGAATTGTTGAGACCATGATTAGAAAAAGCACAGGGACAAATAGCCAAACTAATGGAAACACATGAACTATGAACCAATAGGTGAGGAGCCCCCAACTGGATCAGGCCCTCTGCATAAGTGAGACAGTTGACCAGCTTGAGCTGTTTGGGAGGCCCCCAGGCAGTGGGACCAGGACCTGTCCTTAGTGCATGAGCTGGCTGTTTAGAGCCTGGGGCCTTTGCAGGGACACTTTGTTCAGCCTGGGTGAAGGGACGAGGGGACTGGACCTGCCTAGACTGAATCTACCAGGCTGGGCTGAATCCCCAGGGGAGTCCTTGCCCTAAGGAGGAGATGGGAATGGGGGGTGGGCTCGGGGGAGTGGGGGGGGGGCGCGGGGCAGGAGGAGGGAGGACAGAGGAATCTGTGGCTGATATGTAAAATTAAATTAAATTTTAAAATAAAAAATAAAATAATAAGAAAAATTTTTTTTCCCGAAGAATAGAGATTTTGCATTCCTACCCCAAATTAACTAAAAAGTTAGTAAAAAGTACCTGTTGTTTTCTTTAAAACTCCTTTTATGGATAAGATCATTTTATTTAAATTAAAAAACGGAGATTTACATGAAAACTTCATTTTGTAGGCCAGCTAAAGTCTGGTCACTGAACACTACTGCAATTCCATTCATCCCAGATTCATCAGGCAAAATCGCTCCTACCTCAGATGGAGGATCGGGTAGCCCATGGGTCAACTATGAGTGACCATGGCCCAGGTTGCCCTTAAATAATATTTAATAATGTTTGGCCAACTTTGATAGTTACAGAATAAAAGGAAGTCATGATTCAAGAACTTTCTCTGGTTTATAGATAGGGCTGTCAGATTGGTGGGTAACAGAAAAGAGGGGAAATGTCCATTGTAGTTTTCAGATGCTGATTAATGGCATTCTTAGTGTTTGTGTGGATGTTAACCTGATAAGTTAATTTATCCAACATCATTACCACTGAAAGTCACATTAGGACATCAGGCCCACCACAGAAGACAGGAGTAGCTATTAAGAGGACTAAAGATAGCCTAAGATAATTTGGCTCTGTGCCAGCATCATTCCAACTCTTCATGATAAGGAAGTTCTCTTCAGTCAATCAGCCATGAAGAATCTTTAGCACAGGCATGGCTCTTTTTACGTTATACTAACTGAGAAGCCAGGGACCGCACAGTGTTTTTGCTCACTTGACATTTTATCACGGCATCCAATTTCATTTCTAATACTACTTGTTAAACTTTGCTTTTGTAAAAATTCTACTTTTGCATTTGTGAAAGACAGGCATTTTTATATAATAAAGGAATTTTAAATTTCATCTTCTGGCAGGTAGGAAATTGTGAAACAAAAGAATTAGCACTTATTTGCAGTATAAAAGCAAAATGTCTCCAAGGACGACTTCTGGGAAAACACATTTCAATCAAACTGACTGCTCAGCCAAGGAAGAAGAGAGTGTTCATCATTTACAGTGTTCTGTATTTCTAAGAGAAGCCTCTGAAGACAAGGAAGAAGAGAGTGTTCATCATTTACAGTGTTCTGTATTTCTAAGAGGAGCCTCTGAAGACAGTGTTCATCATTTACAGTGTTCTGTATTTCTAAGAGAAGCCTCTGGAGACAAGGAGGAAGAGAGTGTCCATCATTTACAGTGTTCTGTATTTCTAAGAGGAGCCTCTGAAGACAAGGAAGCTGTTATCTGTATGATCCACTTGCATGATAATGATGTCATTGCTTTTCTGTAAATGATGCTAAGCTTCCTTCTCTCGTCACAGATGGAGAGTTCTGTGTTTCCGGAGAGATGATCAGAACATCCTTGGCTGAAGCACTGATATGAATTTCTGTGTCTCTATTGACACTGACTAGTTCTGTGATAGTAGATGGTGACTTAAGTTTTCCTATCTCTGTTCACTCATTATGTAAAATTTGCTCTGATCGTCATGATACATCACAGAGCAAATACCTTGTACTTGTTGTCCATGTGACTTCTGAAACATGACAAAGCTAATGCTTCCACAATCTTCAAGTGTGCATCCCTTTTAGTATTTTTCCAATGAAGACTTAGAATTTTGTATTCAAGTCAGACATGAGAAATACTGGTAATAATTTACCAGACAGTGAGTGCTTTTGGCTTCCTATTGACTTACTCCACAAGAAAAAGAAGCATATGGTCTTAGTGATCTTAACTCTAAAATCTGGACATTAGCACTCTCTGTTCCTCAAACAGCTCTGCTTCTTCTTGTTGCATATACACACACATGATTTTATGCATCTTGCAAGTCTAGGTGCCACAAATGAGAGAAGACGTGGCATTTGTCTTCCTGAGACTGACTTTGCTGGTTTGAATGAGATGTCGACAAGTTCTCAGGCATCTGAATATTGGTGGTTCAGTTGGTGACACGGTTTGGGTAAGTTAGGAGCTGTGGCTTTGCTGGGAGAAGTATGTGACTGGGACCGGCTGTGAGATTTTCAATGTGAACTGTCAGGCTGCTGCTCCAGTGGCTTCCCCACCATGATGGTGATGGACTCTCCCCACTGGGATTGTAAGGCCATGCCAATCCTTCCCTCTATAAGTTGCCTTGGCTGTGTTTTATCAGAGCAATAACAAAGTAACTAGCACACTGACTTAGTTCGTTTAATGATTATCTGCAGCTGCATCCATCTTCAGGCAAACAACATAACTTCATTGATTTTGCTCCAAAATTTCTTTCATAAAAACACATCTGCACACATGTGTGTATGTGCTCATGTGTGTGTGTGTGTGTGTGTGTGTGTATGCATATACATATATCTTGCATTTTCTTTATGCATTTCTGTTTACAGACACCTAATTCAGTTCCATCTTAGTTACTGTGAATAGTACTACAATAATCTTTATGTACAAATATCTCTGAGATCTGTTGACTTGGAGTCATTCAAATATATACCCACCTATAGCTGGGTCACATGGTAGATCTATTTTAGATTTTTAAGGAACAACCATGCTATTTTCTGTGGTAGCTGGACTAGTTCCCATTCTCACCAGCAATGCATAAGAGTTCCTGATCACCCACATTCTTTACAGTATTTGTTATTATTTTTCTTAATGAATACCATTCTGACAGGAGCAAGATGAAATCTCAATGTGCGTTTAATTCACATTTCTCTAAAGGCTAATGACATAGACTTTTTTCATATGTTTATTTGCCATTCGCATTTCTTTTTTTCGAGAACTGTCTGTTCACTTTTATGAGTCCATTTATTGATTGGGCTGTTTGGTTCCTTTAATTGTTTTATTTCTTTGTAAAATATAGCTATTAATCTTCTGCATATATAGAAAAGATTTTTTCCTCAATTTTGTAGCCTGTCTTTTCACTCAATTAACTTCTTCCTTTGCTTTGAAGATTTTTAATTTCATGAGGTTCTATTTGTCAGAGGGGAAAATGTTAATATTGGTATTATTTCCTGAGCAACGGGGTCCTGCTGCGTGAGCCCCTGCCTGTGCCTTCACTGTGAAGTGCTTTCCCTACTTTTCCCTCTAAGAGAATTTGATTGTCTGTTAAGCTCTCCAACCCATCTGGAGTTGTTTTTTCTGCAGAATTCATTCCTCTCTCTATGGACATTTGGTTTTCCCAGCACTATTTGTTGAAGAAAATATCTTTTCTCCTATGTATTTTGGCACTTTGTCATAACTCAGTTTATATGAGTTTATATGTGGTTGGTTCCTCCATTTTGTTTTACTAATCTACTGGACTGTTTTTCTAGTAACAAGTTACGTGTGTTACTATGGTTCTGTGTTATAACTTGGAATCAGGCATGATGATGTCGCTATTAACTAATGGCCTTTTGAAAAGCTATATGGAAACTTATTACTGTAGAAGGTTCCTAAAACATATACATAAATTAAAGGATTTTAAATGGAACTACCATATAATGGGGGAGACAATGCCCCAACTAGACATTACTTACTACCAAATAAAATCTCCCATACATACAAAGTTCATTTCAGAGGCTCAGATTGGCTCTAATCTACATCTGCTGCTGTCCTTGGTGGTCTGTAAGGCCCTGGCCTTCCCATTTTGAGTAAACCATTGCCTGCTTGCTGACCTTGACCAGATGTCCTCCCTATGCCGGTATCGACCCTCCTGAATGCTTAAGGGAAGTTCCTTGTTTGTGTATCCTGCATATTGGGCATTAACAGCTTAGATCCAAGATTGTAAACATCAGTAGCAAACTTCTGTCCTCTGGGGTTCTCCCATTGTGCTGTAAGCCTGTATTTAAGGTTTTCTCCCTATTTCAATAAGCAGCATTCGGCATTCTGCGCTGGTGGATGACTCACTGTCTCTTGTTTCTTATTTTTTTGATCCACAGCCCCTCGCTTAGACATGGTGAACGGGTGGTGGTAGTGCGGGAGTTATCCCTACAAATGGAGGTCCCATCAAGATCCGAGAAAGAAGGGACAAGCTTATGGACTCCCGAAAGGTAAGGCTGGCCAGCAATTTAAAGAAAAAAGAAAAGAGAAGGGTGAATTGTCATGGGTGCAAATAGGGCACCACTGAAGTTAAGAAAGGGCAAGACAGCTAAAGATTTTAAATAAAAAAGGAAATCTTCCCAATAGAGAAGAGGGAAGGAAAGGAAATTTCCCATTAGAAAAGAGAGAAAAATTTTAATCAAGAAAAAAGGATTTTCCTGGTAAAAAGGGGAACAATTTTGAAACTAGGCCTAAAGATTTTTAGGGCCCTGTAGAGGAAGGATGAAGGAAAGAGAAAAGCCTCTTCACAGGTAATGGAGGAAGAAAAGGCTCTTTCCAATTTAAAAAAATTTCAGGATAGCTGAAACTCTGAGCTCTTTCTGCCTACCAGCACAGAGCAGCAACATCTGAATTACAAAGAGTCAGTAGAAGTTTTGTTGTCTGTTTAATTTCTTTTTATTTTTCCCTCAGAGTGGGAATAATTCAATATTTAGGATCCCTTCATGGGAAATGTTTTTCTGTTTTTTCCTTAATGGTGGGAATAACTCATTATTAGGTAGTCCCTTCATGGGAGTAAGAGAAAGTTTAAACATGAGTGCGCATGTGCAGGGCATGCCCCAGCATGGCGGCGAAGGCGCGTGCAAGATAGCCAGGAGCAGCAGGCAGGTGGACAAGTGAGCAGAAGCCAGGAGAGGGAATAGCACTAAAAGTTTAAATGGGCCCAACTTCTGGTGAAAAATAGTTTCAGTCAGGATGTGGAATGCTAAGTCAATACTGTTTGAATAAAGGATGTTCTGTTCTTTTGATTGTCTTAATAAATGTTTGGGTTTTCATGGTAGATAAACTAAAGGAACAGGATTCATAATTTTGAACTATATATTAGGTGTGCTCTTGTCTGTTGATCATTACCAAAAATTTGGCTCTGCTCTTTAAGTTGCTTTCTAGAAATTCTTGGTTTAATTCTATAGAAATATAACACCTGAAATGGATCGGGTTGTTAGCTTATTAAATAATGTTGTTGGTAAGATAAACCAATAAAAAATAATCTCTTACTGATAAAGAGGTTACAAAATTATTTTTCCAGTAAATAAAATACAGGTAAATTTTTTGGTCCACAATGTTAATATTTGGCTATTTGCATTAATGTGTTATTTGAAATCTATAAAAAAGGACCCTCTTTTTAAGATTTTATAAAAATACTCCAGAGTATTGCCTAAAGTTACCTCTTCAAATTCTATAGAGATTGTATTTAATGCTTTTATAATTGGCATATGTAAAAAGGACCATGGAAATAGAAGCTGGTGATAGAATTGCTCAATTATTATTGCTTTCATATTTTAAATGCAAAGTGGCACCTATATGTAGAAATGGAGGCTTTGGGAGTACAGGAGAAAAGGTGTTTTGACAAACAGTTATCAATGATAAACAGCCTAAATTAAAAATAAAATTATATGGGATTGAGATTAGAAGATTATTAGAAGATTCTGGTTCTGGATATATCTATAATTTCACAAGAATCTCGAGACCCCAATTGGCTCCTTAAAAATTCCACCTCTAACCTACAAGGTATCGGCACAGCTCAGACGTCATTGCAGAGCAGGCTACTTTTAAATTGGAAGGATGAGGAAGGTCATGCAGGAACTTTTCAACCCTTTGTGCTACCTGACATTCCAATGAACTTGTGGGGACGGGATGTGTTAGATGGTATGGGAGCAGTGTTTACTACACAGCCTGTACAACAGATGCTGAAGAGTCAGGACAACTGCCTGGGCAGAGGCTTAGGGAAAATGTTGCAAGGAGACCCGCTCCCTGTGGCAGACAAAAGCTGTGTCACTAGAGGTCCTGGGGATACTAGAGGATTAGGGTCTTTACCATAGGGGTCACTGCACAGCAGCCTTCATTAATACAACCAATAAAAATCACTTGGAAAGGTGATGACCCTGTATGGGTGGAGCAGTGGCCCCTTACTAAGGAAAAATTGGAGGCTGCGTATGCATTGGTTAAGGAGCAGTTAGATGCTGGACATATCATTCCTTCCACTTCACCTTGGAACTCACTTATATTTGTTAATTAAAAAGAAGTCAGGAAAATGGAGGCTATTACAGGATCTTAGTGCTGTAAATAAAACCATGCTTCTCATGGGAGCAACACAGCCTGGCTTGCTTGCCCCTGTGGCAATTCCTAAACATTGGCATTTAATTGTGATTGACTTATATTTTATTGGCTGCTAAAAATAAAAAAAAAATGTTTTTGATGCCTTTTCTAATTTACAAGAGGTTCTTAGCCTGGCTAATTTACAAATAGCCCCAGAAAAGGTACAGGTATCTTTTCCCTATCATTATTTAGGCCATGAATTTTTATGCACAGGCCCACAAAAGATTACTCTGCGTACGGATCAGCTACGCATGCTTAATGCTTTCCAAAACTTTCTGGGAGATATTCAATGGCTTCAGTCCACTTTAAAGATTCCAACAGGTCAACTTCATCCTTTGTATGATGTCTTAAAGGGCGACCCTGACCCTTGATCTCCCTGTAAATTAACAGCTGAAGGGCGTGTAGCCCTACCACGAGTG
This sequence comes from Peromyscus maniculatus bairdii, assembly GCF_049852395.1. NCBI lineage: Eukaryota > Metazoa > Chordata > Mammalia > Rodentia > Cricetidae > Peromyscus > Peromyscus maniculatus. Next base: position 36,943,927 of record NC_134853.1, on the reverse strand, counting down.
CAAGAGGCCCTGGAGCAGGCTCACGTGCAGTATATAGATCTTTCTTCTCCCTTATTTTATTTTATTTTTTGTTTTTCCCATTCACCTACTGGAGTGTTTTGGCAAACAGGTCCTATACTATGGGTACATTCCCCAGCTTCTCCAGCAAAAACCATTACTCCTTATCCTCAGGCTGTTGCTCAGATTATATTTAAGGAAATCAAAATCAGTGTTCAAACTTTTGGTAAGGAGCCAGATATTGTGGTGACCCCACATACCTAGTCTCAAATAGCATGGTTGCAAGCTAAAGATAATGATTGGACCATTTTGACATGCTCCATGCAGGGTCGGTTTGATACTCACTACCCCTCCAATGATGTGTGTCAATTTTTAAAATTGCATCCTATTATATTTCCCAAAATAGTACAGATGACTCCTATTCCTCAGGCCCGTGTGTTATTTACTGATGGCACTTCACGTGGTTTTGCTGTGGTAGTTTCTGGTAACATAGTGAAGAGAATGAAAGTCCAGGGCACTTCTGCCCAGATGGCAGAGGTACAGGAACTGTCACTTGCTGTACAGATGTTTTCTGATGAGCTTCTAAACATTTAAACTGATAGCCAATATATGGCACATGCAGTTATGCCTTTGGAGACAGCAGCCTACATACCATCCATTTCTCCCATTCGTGAATATTTATTGCAAGTGCAAGGACTTATATGGTCCTGCTCACATAACCTTTATGTGGGCCATATTAGAGCTCATACTCAATTGCCTGGACCTCTAAGCAAAGGTAATCAGAGGGCTGATGCCATTACTCATATGGTTGTCACATTAATTTGTTCTGCCTTTGAAAAGGCTACTCAGTTGCATCAATGTTATCATCTTAATGCTAGATCTCTTCGTTATCATACGGGCATAACCCGGGAAGAAGCCATGCAGATAGTTATATCATGTCCTATTTGTGTTGAATTTTTACCTGTTCCTCATTTGGGAGCTAATCCCCGAGGACTTTTACCTAATCATGTGTGGCAGATAACGTCACACACATGCCTTCCTTTGGAAAATTACAATATGTCCATGTGTCTATTGATACATATTCTTCTCTAATTTTTGTTTCTGCCCATTCAGGGGAAAAGGTTAAGGATGTAAAGAATCATTGTTTTCATGCTTTTGCCTATAGGGGAGTGCCAAAATGCATAAAGACTGATAATGGTCCTGCCTACAGCAGTACGGGATTTTCAAAATTCTGCCAAGACTTTTATATTGTTAATAAGACTGGTATTCCTTATAATCCTCAAGGACAGGCTATAGTAGAATGCTGCCATCGTACCTTAAAAACATATATTGCTAAAGTAAAAAGGGGGGAGCTAGGGGCTCATTTCTCCTTTCCACATTCTATTCTTTCCCTTGTTTTATATATTTTAAATTTTTTATCGGTGAATTCTGCTGGAGTATCCACTGCAGATAAGCACTGGAGGGCTCCTGTTGCAAATCATCCTCTCATGTGATGGAAGGATCTTTCTACTGGCACTTGGAGGGGACCTGATCCAGTGTTGGTGTGGGCGCGGGGATCTGTTTGTGTCTTTCTGTAGGATAATGATGTTCCTCTTTGGGTTCCTGAGCGCTGCATGTGCCCTGTGGATGCTGCTGAATCCCAACATGGCAGAGACCTATTGGGCCTTCATGAAAAACTCTCCCCTTTTGATGCCAATGGGGATTGAGAGCCCAATACAGCCAGCCTTGGCAAGCATTAATGTAATGCTAGGAACTGTAGCCATGCGGTTGGATTCTTCAGAAGGTAATGTATAGTAACTGCTTTTTCAAGTATGTTTGAGAACATGTCACCCAGACACCTTGGAGATTAAGGATAACCCTGAAGGTCACTGATCTTCATTTGTTAACAATATCATATCAGCTAAGCCTTTTTTCATTTTTGCAATCCTCTTCAAGCTGGTGTAGTACCTACTTTTCAGGAGTGGCTCTGTGCAACATTTATTGGCCTCCTGAAATTTATCTAGCCTCTTTTGAAGATACCTTAAAATTTGTGAGCCTGAATGTAGCCATTATGAGACCATTAGTTCTGCTCCTTGTTTGCTGTCTGTTTTTCTTTATGGTTCTTAGTTGTTCTTTTGCAGAGCTGCCAGCTTAAGTCGTGCTGGGATCAAGAAAAATGGGCCTTGGCAGTTCGTGTCCCTGGAGCTGTGTCCATGCCAGTGGACCGTGGCAGTTAGACACAGATGATGCTCACATGCTCCAGAAGAGAATCTCACACCACTGTTGCTGTTGTTGCTGTTATAGCAGTGGTGGCCACTGCTGCTACTGTTTCTAGGATTGCTATTTCTTAATTGGTTACTACAGCTAGCACAATGGAGACCCTGGCAGCAAAAGTAGCTACCACAGTTAATTAATTTACATTTTGATTGGCTTTGAAATTTATAAAACTCAAGTTCCATTTGCTTTTGGGATACCATCTTATGAGGACTCCAATTTGCATAAGACTCGAAAGAAGGGAATGGTTCAATTGCCTTTAGCCTCCTGGCTATGGGTGGGTTAGGACTTCCGTTTGTCTTTTCTGTGTCGCACAGATTGCAAGTCCAGAGCCACTTTGAGATCTTTGGCAACAGTTAACTCTACAGCTCACGTGGTTGAGCCTGTATGATAATGAGTATTCAGAGATGGGTAATACTTGGGGGGCACTCACCAACCTAAGACAGAGCACTTATGTGGCCTGGGCAGGTGTCTCCATGACGCATAAGGTGACCTGCTGATGTCTCACGCAACCTAAGTCAGAAGCTCATTTTTTAGTAAAAAGGGGGGACCTGTAATGCCCTGGTCTTCCCATTTTGAGTAAACCATTGCCTGCTTGCTGACCTTGACCAGATGTCCTCCCTATGCTAATTCCCTGCCGGTATCGACCCTCCTGAATGCTTAAGGGAAGTTCCTTGTTTGTGTATCCTGCATATTGGGCATTAACAGCTTAGATCCAAGATTGTAAACATCAGTAGCAAACTTCTGTCCTCTGGGGTTCTCCCATTGTGCTGTAAGCCTGTATTTAAGGTTTTCTCCCTATTTCAATAAGCAGCATTCAGCATTCTGCTGTGGTGAATGACTCACTGTCTCTTGTCTCTTATTTTTTCTATCCACAGCCCCTCACTCGGACATGGTGAACGGGTGGTAGTAGTGCAGGCATTATGGCTTCAGTGGTCACCCCATGGTCATGGCATCTCCAGTATGCTGGAGTTTCTAAAGACAACTCCATCACTTATGGCCTTCTGGCCTCTGAGGCTGCACCTTCACCAATGGCATCCAATGGTACCAAGCTTCAGCTGCTCTTCGTGGCCCCTTCATGTCTTCAAAATCAATACTGTGTGAGAGACTCTTAACACATTACCAAGTTCAGCTGCGAGATGCAGCCTTGGCTGGTTCTGGACCACAACTTCTGTGTGCTGACCCTGAGGAAACACTTCCTCAGTGATGCTGTTCTCTTCTTAATCACACCTAATTTCTCAGCCATAGCTGACAAATGACGATTGTCCCAGTAAAGCAAAAGTCATAGATTTGGGATGGAAACTTGTGTGTGGCAGGTAATAAGGGCTAGGAGGATTCAGAGAAGAGGGTATAATAATCAGAATAAACATTATTATACATGTTTGAAATTGTCAAAGATGACTCAATAAAATCTTAAAATGTATATTTAGTATACTTTATCATTTATGTATGTCATTGTTTTAAAGTGTATATATTATAAGGAGATATTATATGAAATATACTATAAAATAAATAAAATTACATGACAAAAGTTACTTAAAGAGAAAGAAAGAAAATTAGAAACTTCATTTGTTGCAGCTGAACAAAGAAAGGGCACAAATCATATAAAGAAAAGTGAAGTGGTCAGCTGAAATTGGGTTTAAAGTTTGATTACTCAGATTTCCTTTTTTGTAGGCACTTAAATTTTCTAATTTTTCCATAATAAATGTATAATCTTTTGAAATAATAAAAATAATTAAATATGAGCTCTAACTGGTGGCTAGATCTGTAATCCTAATTACTCAGGAGACTGAGGCAAGAGGTTAGCCTACACATTTGGGGAAATCCTACTCAAAATTAAAAAAAAAATTAAAAGAGTATAAGTTAAGTATTGTTTTTAAGTAAATCTCAATTGTTTGATTTTACCAATAAAAATTTGGTAAAAATTTAGGAGCCAGATGCTGGGGTGGAAGCCTGCTAGCTCAGAAAGGCAGAGAAAACACTCAGCTGACCTTCCTCAATGATGTCCCTGAAAAACTCCCTTTCTCCTCTGCCATTTCAAACAGAAAACCTCAAACTCAATATCCCTCCCATCTACTTCCTGTGCATTTCTCTATCCATCCTCCTGACTCCCTCTTACTCTCTATGGTATTTTCTTGTTCACTTCCTGTCAACTGGTTGCTTGCTCTGCCTCTTGACCTATGGTTGACTTTATTTAATCCTGTTTACAATATTCAAGCAGAAAGCTCTTGGATTAAAAGTGTATGCTAGGGCTGAGCCATACCACAACTAGAAACAGTGTTTTCCAGTAAATAATGCAATCTCACAGATGTTCACAGTGTGATCAAATACCTAGAAATATGTAAGGGCTAGGGATATAGCTCATTGATAGAGCACTCACCTAGCATGTGCATGTTGATCAAATACCTAGCAATATGTAAGGGCTAGGGATATAACTCATTGATAGAGCACTCACCTAGCATGTGCGGGGGCCCTCAGAACAAAACAAAATCTGATGAAAATTCTTAGAGAATAAAAATAAGGTTACATTTATCATGTCATATATTTTATTTCACACATCTATATTAGTCATGTATTGTAGAATATTATTTTAAAATGTATTACATTTGTTTATGCTGTGGAACATTTGTTTAACGATGCAAAGATGTGTTGCATTCTTTTATGTTGCATTTGTTTAACTCTGCGAAGCTGTGTTACTTTGCCTGTGTAAAATACCTGATGGTCTAATAAAGAGCTGAATGGCCAATAGTGAGGCAGGAGAAAGGGTAGGTGGGGCTGGCAGGCAGAGAGAATAAATAGAAGGAGAAATCTAGGACAAAAAGAAGAAGGAGCAAGAGAACAAAGAGAGGAGGATGCCAGGGGCCAGCCAACCAGCCACACAGCAAGCCAAGGAGTAAAAATGAAAGCTGGATAAACAGAAGTAAGAAAAGGAAAAAGCCCAGAGGCAAAAGGTAGACAGTATAATTTAAGAAAAGGTGGCTAGCAATAAGTCAAGCTAAGCCGGTCTTTTATAATTAAGAATAAGCCTCAGTGTGGGATTTATTTGGGGACTAGGTGGCAGGCCCCCACAAAGAACAAAAACAACCAACTACATTTATACATTATCACAGTTTCATTTCCAATAACTTTCAAAACCAAATACTATGTATGAGTTGCAGAATGGAGTTTTTACTTCCTGTGGCCTTCATAATTTTCTTCAAAAGATTTATTTGTTCATTCTGTATATGAATATGTGTCTGTGTGGAGTTATGTATACTTAAGTGCAGGTGCCTCCCGAGGCCAGAAGAGGGCATCAGAACCCCTGGAGCTAGAGTTACAGGTGGTTATGATTCAGCTGGCGTGGGTTCTGGGAAATGAACTTTGGTCCTCTGCTATAACAATATACACTGTAACTACGAGGCCATTTGTCCAATCCCACAGCCTTCATACTTTTGAAAACTATTCACAGATTACTTTTTAATTGTTTATTTTATTTCCAAGTATGTGCTTGTGGAATTTGTATGTGTGTCTCTGTGTGGGTATATGTTCAGGAGTAAAGGAGCTTGTACAGGCCAGATATATTGTGTGCCCTAGAACTAGAGTCACAGGTAATTGTCAACTGCCTGATGGGTGCTGGGAACTGAACTTGGCTTGTCTACAAGGGCAGTGCATACTCATAAGCACTGAGCAATCTCTCTAGCCCCTTAACAAGTTATTTTTATTGATTTTTTAAAAATTGCATGAAGTAAGGGTTTTCGTTATAACATTCCAGACGTACATGCCATAGGCTGTGCCCACATTCACACCCTTTGTTGCCCTTTCCTGTCCCCTTCTTTCCTTCCCTCTGGCATGCCCTCTTACTTTTGTGCTCTCCCACCGCTGACTCACACTTGTGAAACTGTTCCTACTTAACATCATGACCTCCAGTTCCACCTACTTTTCTACAAACGGTATTTCTTTTTTTTAAGCTATGATTAAAACACATTTGTGTATATATCCTATATTCTTTATCCATTCATTCATCAATGTATATTAGGCTGATTCATAACAGCTATAGTGGCAAGCAATGTTGGTAGACAGGCATCTCTATGGTAAAATGACTTTTATTCCTGTGGATATATGCCCCCAAATCATAGGGCTTCATCGTGCTGAAGTTCTGTTTTTTAATTTCTTGAGGCATCTCTACACTGATTAGAAAATATGTTTAGACAATGATGTTCGTAATAATTTCACTTGAAATACAGATAATATAGGAGAAAACCTACTGAGAACTGGTCTTAAAAGCTATTGTAGCTCTATCAATGTGATGATAATTCTTACTCCAATACGGTTTAATGAAGTAAGTGTAATTTAGTAAGACCTGAAGTATGAAGAACAAAACATTTACTCATACATAAAAGAACAAAGAATAGGTGTAGGCAGAGCTTTCCTGTCCTGGTAGCTGTTTCCAAATAACCACAGAGAGGCTTAATATTAATTATTTAAGCTTGGCCAACAGCTCAGGATTATTTCTACCTAACTCTTACAACTTAAGTTACTCCGTTTTTATTAATCTACATTCTGCCACATGGTGCTACCTCTCTTTCATCTTGCACCTCCTGTTTCTTCTCCATTTCTGGCTGGCGACTCCTCTGACTCTGTCCTTCTTATCAATCTCCTTAGTCTGGTTCTCCCGCCTAAGCTTATCCTGTCCAGCTATTGGCAGTCAGCTTCGGTATTAAACCAATCACAGAGACATATAGTCACACAGTGTAAAGGAGTATTCCACAGACTGGTAAGTTGTGGCTTGAATGAGAAACGCTCCCCATATGCTCATGCATTTGCACACTATGTCTACGACTGGTGACAGTGTTTGGAAAGGTTATAGGAGGTTGCCAGAGGCAACAGGCGTTGAGGGGTTTAACCTTACTCCACTTCTCCTCTTTGTTTGCCTTCTTTGTGTGGATTAAATGTGATTGCTCTGTTTCGCCTGCCAAGCCAGCCTCATGTTTCTGCTGCATCCACCTTCCCTCTATTATGAACTAGAACTGCAAGCTAAAACAAATCCTCACATCCTTAATTTCCTTTGGTCATGGTATTTAATCATAGCGAGAGAAAAGTAACTAATACCCCTCACACACACACATACTACACATACACACAACACACTCACTCCACATTTTCTGTCCTTAAAATATATGCAGCTGCCACCACCACCTAAACACACACATACACACACACACACACACACACACACACACACATACACACACACACACACACTGCATATGGCAGACCAAGATTGTTCATAGTGCTAATATCTGCTTGGTGAATATTATAAATAGTTTTGCATTGTATCTGTATTGAATTTTCTAAATTCTCCATACTGAGTACTTATGAATATTTTAAAAATCAAAGATCACACTTAGCACCCTTAATTCCTAGGTTAGATCTAATGACATTAAACAGAAAAGCTTAATAATTAGTAAGTATATCAATAATTAGCCTGTAATTAATTATTAAAATGCATTATAATTAAATAACTATATTTTCTCCACCTGACAGCACCCAAATTAAAAATACAACTTCCATGTGCTGGCTGGCTGCTTTCACCTTATTTAATTCTACCATGAGCTATGCTTATAAAAAATAAGTTTCTCATGACTAGTTACACATTAATCCTCCATGATTATCACTTTACAGAGACTGTACACACATAATTACCAAAGCACCAAGTGAATGGAGAAGATGGCAGTGGCCTCTGGAGTTCTGGAGACCCTGAAAGCCCCCTTTTCCAAGGGACCTAACGTCCACAAAACCCTGTGGTGAGGTGAGTGATGTTTTATTTCTGACTGCAATTTTCATTAAAATAGGTATAACTGTATTTCTCCGATGGTTAGTAGTATTATTAGTTATTAGGGATGTGTAAATTAAAGACATTTATTTTTATGTGCATGGGTGTCTTGCCTGCATGTTCATCTGTGTAAGGGTGCCAGATCCCTTGGAACTGGAGTTATAGGTAGCTGAGGACTGCCATGGAGGTGTTGGGAGTTGAACCTGGGTCCTCTGGAAGAGCAGCCAGTGCTCTTAACTGCTGAGCCATCTCTCCAGCACCGGGATATACAAATTAAAACTACAGTGAAATGTTTCCTTCCACTTGCTAGGGGAATGTCACCTTCCACTTGGTAGGGGAATGTCACCTTCCACTTGCTAGGGGAATGTCACCTTCCACTTGCTAGGGGAATGTCACCTTCCACTTGCTAGGGGAATGTCACCTTCCACTTGGTAGGGGAAAAGGCGAGGGTGTGGAGAAAGGCAGTCCTTTTCATTGCTGATGAGGTTAGAAGATGGTGCAGTAAGGATGGACACTTCTGTGTAGGTGCTGAGAGAAATTCAAAGTAGAACCACCTTGTGATCCAGCCATCCTGCTTCTGAGTGGATATACAAAAGAAATATAATCATCACCTCACAAAGATATCTGTACCTAGTATACCTCGTATTCATAATAGCTAAGAAATCAAACAGTTTCAGCATCTGTTGATGGATGAATTAACAAGGAACTTGTGACATCCCTTATTCAGTTATAAAAAGTAGAAGATCATATAATTACAATGTAGATATACCTATAGGCATTATATTAAGTGAGGAAATAGCCCATACAGAGAAAGAAGAGAATTACATAATGTCACAAATTAAAGAAATTGAATACATAACAACAGAAGCTAGACACTTCATCCCTAGCGATGGGGAACTGGCAGAGAAAACCAGGTAGTAAAGGCCAAATGCTACAAAACCATGGTTCTACCAGATCTAAGGTTCTAAGTGGGCTTAGAGGGCTAATGCACAGCTCAATGACTGGGAATAATGCATTGTTCAATGAGGTTTTGTTAAATGAATTGATTGTAGGTATTAACCCACACAAATGACTGTTTGAAATGATGGGTGCATTGATTCACTCAGTAGTAGTAACCATATGAATCTGTGAGTCAAAGCAACATGCTGCACATGCTAAGACTTCACAGTTTGAAAACAAAATAAATACTTTAGTGTTTCAAAGAAAGTTATCTTACAAGTGTGCACCATTTCCCCAAGATGATTGTTTTCGTTGTGGTTGTACTATCTCTGAATCTCTTCTCGTTTCCTTGCGTTTGAGTTAATGATACCATCTTGACGGAGGCCAGCATTCCATAAAGATTGTGCTGTAATGCCTCCTCATTATGAAACGTATTTTCTTTCAAAGTGCTTTTCAATAACTGGTTATTTTATACAAACCAAACCCCAACTTTCCATTTCACTCTTTTATGAGTGAAAATTTTAATCAAATTTTTAAAAAATGAATTCTACATTTTCTACAGCGTGTACTGTTTTCCATACTTCTCCACTAGAACCTGTTCTCATTCATATATTTTAGATTAAATGTGGGGACTGCAACTAACTGCACTGCTTCCATGACCCAAAAGCAGGCAAGACTTACATTATGAAAAACATTAATTACTTCACATGCCCTCTTAGAAGGACATGTCAGCAGAAAACAATTGACGTATCACAAATAGTGAGTGTAGCCATTGATACTATCGCTTAGTACTAGCTATACACTGTGTACATTTCTTTCTTTTTTTTTTATTTTCAGTTTTGGTTTTTCAATACAGGGTTTCTCTGTGTAAAATTCCTGGCTATCCTGGAGCTTGTTTTGTAGACTAGGCTAGCCTCAAACTCATTGAAATCCTCCTGCCTCTGACTCCCAAGTGCTGAGATTAAAGGCATGTGCACCACCACCTGACTCTGGTACACATTTTCTAAGCACTGTGCATTTATGAGTTGTGTGTGTGTGTGTGTGTGTGTGTGTGTGTGTGTGTGTCCTGCATGGAAGCAATTAGTAGAGCTGTGTTTCAGTCTCCAAGTTTTTAGATAGCTCCTTTCCAGAAGTGGACTCACTTCCCCATTACTGCCTTGCATAATGCTGTTTATCTTTCCCTTAGTTTTTTACTGTTTTCATTGTGGAAACAGAAAAGCATAATAATATGGAAGAACAAAAACCACAAGATAGGCACAAATAGCTTACCCGATTGCATTGTCAAATACAGATCAAATGACATGTCTTGAATCAATTCCCTAATGATTTAATGCAATAAATTTTGAAATTCTTGAAAATCCACTTATTAAAAATGACAGCATTTTGACTCTTTGACAGACACTTTGATATGAGTTAGTAACTCATGAATGCCAATAGAATAAATAAATAAACGAACAAATATGCTCTTTACATCTTTAGAACAAACAAAAGGAGTAAAAATTAATTACACAGTAGTGAGAATGCCATTGTTTCTATAGTAAATACAAGGCTTTTAATATCTGCAGTCTCTAGGGCAAACCTCTGCTAAGATCATTTTCAGAATCATGAACCTGGTTAGTCTCATCAAGAAAAACCAGGAGTCAGCTATTGGGGTAATAACCTGAAAGAACAGAGAAGCAGAGGAGCAGCCACTAGTGACTTCTTACCTCTCTGGTTCTGACCGAAAGGGTTGAGATCCTGTCTCTGGCCTGCCTTATCACTTCTGTCTCCACCTCCCAAGTGGTGGGATTAAAGGCATAAACCAATACTGCCTGGCTTCTATGGTTAACTTGTGGCTAGCTACACTCTCTGATCTCCAGACAAGCTTTATTTGTCAGAATACAAACAACATATTACACAACAGTTTTCAATTAGATAAATCATAGAATTGGAAAATGTTAAAAGATTAAGAACTACATAAAATTCCACCCATGACAGGAAGACATGGGTATGTCCTCTGTCCATGCAACATGAAGTTCTTACCATACAAGACGTAAGGAATACTTTATTCTCAGCCTAATGTGAGTGACTAGCCGAGAACATACACTCAGGCTGCCTCAGACAACATATTTCAACGTGGAAGTGGCTCCATGAACATTTTATAGTTTCATAACAAAATAACGGCATTTACCAAGTAGTTTGGAGGGAATCACACAGGAAGGTGGCTTACAGCAAAGTGGGAGAGGGGTCTGCTGGCAGTTCAGATGTTCCTGATGATGTCCTGAACTTTGGGCTTGGCGAAAGTTTGCAGTTTTCCTAATAGTCAAAAACGTGGTAGTCAGATGGGGAGTTAGACAATAAGCAATTGTTAATAAAAATAAAGATAACTCGAGTTAAGTCAGCTAGGTCTCTACTGTTCCTGTTCTCCATACTTATAGAATTCTATCATCCAGTCAGCCTCAGAATCTTTGACACAGGGGCAGCATTTTTCTGGGACCTCCAGTTGACAACTAATTTCCTTCTTTTCTCTGGTATCTTTTGCATTCAAATTATAGAGTAAGAACTCAAATGATAATTTTAAATAACATTATTTCAGAAATTTAAAGCAGGTTTTGTTTTGTGAGCACTATGCATAAAAGAACTGTTAATACATCCACAACATAGAAAAGCAGGTTTAGATTTTCTAAAATTCACAGCTCAATTTAATAAAATAAATGATACTCGAATTAAGTCAAAAGGAAAACAGCTTTTAGTCAATATTACTACATGTCTAAGTATGTTTTACTTTATGAGAATAAAAAGCCAAGAGACATACTCAGATCTAGTGTCTGCTCACACATTGGGTCTGGGGACTCCACATCAGCACACCTTCAGATGCTCTGCATTCACAGAAGGACTTTCAATGGAGCAGGCAGAAGCCATCCTGGCCTGGCCCAGTGTACATGCATCATCCTGACACATGGGGACAAAAAAAAAAAAAAAAAAAAAAGACTAGTTTAGGGCTAGCCTGGGCTACCTAGAACAAAAAAGCACAGGAAACCTCTCTCACAGCTATGAATGGATGACATAGGAAAACAGTATTTAGAGTTAGATGTGAACCACATGTGCAATGGGTGTGGCCTGTTCACAAAACGTTAATTCCTTTTCCAACCACAGAGCACATATCTAGTGCCCAACACAAAAATCACTTTTGCTTTTCATTTTGTATGTTTCTAAAAGTCTTTAAATATACTTTACTTTCATAACAGGAAATTCCTACATGTTTTTCTCCTTCATCGTAAATATTTTGTTAACATCAGGGAAAATTGCACATTTTTATGAAACAAATGTCTTTATTATCTAATTATCTTAAATTATGCTCGGAAACACATTCTAATTGACTAAGAATTCTTTTTAGGTATAGGATAGATGATTATATTGTGTTTGTAGTCTGTGTCATACATATAAAGTGTGTGTGCATATCTGTGTGTATATCTCTGTATGTATCTACATGTATGTGTCTGTGTGGGACTGTGTATGTGTGCATGAATATATCTGTGTGTGTGTGTGTGTGTGTGTGTGTGTGTGTGTGTGTGTGTGTGCGCGCGTGCGCGAACACATGAAGGCCAGAGGACAATTTTAGGTTTCATTCCTCAGGAACCATCCACTTTGTTATCACTCAGTGGTCTAAGCTGTCTGGCTGGTGGGCACCAGGGAAGGGCCCTACATCTGCCCCCTCAGTGCTGAACACACAAGAGTGCATCACTGGACATGGTAAATTCTATGTATCCAGCTTACGTCATCATACTTCTGTGGCAAGTACTGCAACAACTGAGCTGTTGTTTCAGCCTCTGAGCATAGATATATTTTATTGTTGCCATTATGCTAGTGACATTTAGGTAATAATACATATTTAGTTTCCATCTTTTACAATGGCTTTTAAAAATTTCCCTTCGAATGACATGTCTCTAATGAACATTCCTTCTGAAAAAGTCTGTGAATATCTATATCTATGCACACACTTTTTGTTAAAATACTATTTTGTTGAAATATAGGACTTAGAAACATAGAACATATCTAGCAAACTTTCCATATGCATTTTACTGTCTTGCATTGTTAGTTACATAATTTGTAAAAAAGAAAAAAAATTAACTAATACTAAATCCAAGGCAGTGTAACATCCTGCCCAAAAGCCTTTTAGCTGAATGGGTAAATGGTTTCTGGGCCTGGGTAACCAGCATTTTCTCTTTTCAGGAACACTGTGTAAGTGTCCTGGCCTGCATTGCTGCAGAGTAGTTGATCTCCTGCCCTTGACTTTTCACTGGACAGTTTTCTGTCCAGATGTGCTAGACCATGGGTGTTTGCTGCTGCACATCCTCTCCGAGCTGCTATCCTGCTGTGAGGTAGTTACTCTGCAGACTTCATACTGTGTTTGTCTGGCTGTTCCACAGTAGATTTCCTCAGGAGTAGACTGTTCTTAAAGTGTGGGCCTGATGTCAAGTGTTGAGTTCTTTACAGCCATGGTCCAAGACCCAGAAAATTGCCTTCCTTCTCTCCACATCCTCCTAAGAGATACAAAAGGGAGCCCCGGAATAGCATAGATATTCCACAACTCAGGAGCCACTTCAGAAAGTGGTGAGCCTGTCCTGAAAACTTGCATATGAGATTTTTGTTCTAGTAAAGAAAAAAAGAATGCATTACTTGACACCTAAAGGTTGTGGAAACCTGAAATAGGAGAGAGAATTGGCATCAGGGTTAGAAAGGCTTGTTCAAGGGAGGACAGTGGTTCTACTGGTCCCCAGTGAAATGATCATGCCTAGACTTGCATCATGTTTTGTATACTATGAGTCCATTTTCACTTTCCAAACCATCTGCTAGAGGAAGAAGAGATGGGCCATTTTTTATTAAATCTCAGAATACTGGAGCAAGAGATGTTTTCACATTGTGTCTCTAGTGCTGAGGTAAGTGACTAGCATATATATATATATATATATATATATATATATATATATATATATATATATATATTCACCTCTCTCTTGATCTTAGGCAGGTTTAAGCATGCACCTAATTGACTCACCAGGAAGTCATATTTTGCCCCAAAGTTCCTTTTCTTTTGCTACTTAACTAACTCTTAAAATAACTGAGCAAAAAAAAAAATACAACAAAAGGAATAAAATTCTGTTATTGTCCACATTTTAATAGAAAAACTTTCAACCATCACTGTTTGAATTTGGTTATGTGTAGCATGTGGGTAGAAATATACTAGCCCCTCTTTATCCATGAGGGGTACATTCCAGGGGTCCCCAGCAGATGTCTGCATCCAACGATATACCAAATATACACATATCATATACCATCATAATGTTTGTAAATTAGTTATAGGAAGACATTAAAACAGTGACAGCAATTAAAAATTATAATGGTATGCTATCGTAAAATTTGAGTAGCGGGACCATATAAAGTAAAACAAGGACTATAGAACCAGCGAAATCATATGCTAGGGCACACTGTGTAACACACTACACAAAGGATGGTTCACATTCCAGATGGGGCAGGCTGAGGACCTGAGACTCCATCATTCTCAAAAAGCTCATGAATTATTCATTTTTGAGAATTCCCATATAAAATCTCTGTAATTCAGTTTGAATATGAGTAACTGGAACCATCTACAGAAAAATAGGAAAATATGGGGAGACTGTTTCAAATGCCTGGCTTGTTGAAAAAAATACTATTTTAAATAGATTCAAGTGATGGCCAGGCATCCCAGAGTGAAGTGAAGATTTGGTATCTGAGATAAAGAAAAAATAGTTTTGGACTCTTATGTACTTGCCTATCAACCCTGCAGATAAACTGGTGACCAAAGAAATAAATGTGTGGAATGCAAAGACTTGTCTGTCTTACATTTACCTGAATATTGAGATGCTTCCCTTTATCTACACTGTAACAAGTCATAAATTACTAATTCTGACTAATAAACTCCAGCGTTACTGTGTAAGACAAAACCACACGTCTAAGAATAGGTCTCCTCTGTCAATATTTGGCTCAGAAGAGATGAGAAGAACGTATTAGCATCAGTCCACAGGAAGCTCCTTTTCAGAGTAAGCAGGCAAGACAATGGATGTTGGGAGTGGAGGCCCTTATTATCAGTGAGATCACTGGATGAGGTACCAGGCTCAGCTGGAAGCTAAGAACAGATGGAGTTGTCAGAGCTGAGGACAGTCTGATGACAGCTACCTGGAGACAATGCTGCACACGTGCGTGTGCACGCACACACGCACACACGCACGTACGAATGCACGCATGCACGCACGCACGCATAAGAACTGCTGAAAAGGTGACCAAAATAAGGCAATAAATGGAGTACTAACAGTGAGCAGACATAGGCAGTCTCCCACAATTCAGAGCCAACTGCTTCTATAAATTATGGAAGTCTATTTTTGAGATGACACGTAGGAACTTTGTGAAACTTCTCTTCCTTTCCCATGGGTGTTTCTAGATCTTTTCCTCGTCACAGCAAGTAGTCAAAATGAAGTTCTTTTGTGAATTTAACAACAGACTTTTATAAAGCTCATTAAAAAGCCATTTTCCATGTGAAATAAGGGAAATGGCATTTCCCCATGCTTTGTGGTATTAAGAAATAGCTTAATATATTATATATATATAAAGTGTTTCATTTGCTTTCTCTTCTCTTCATTAAGAGGGAATTCCTCCCAGCAGCATCTGTAAAAAGTTATCCGTTAAATTCTGTGTCCTGGCATCCATCTAGGGGATCTCATTAGAGAACATGTTTGTAGAACCAGTGGGTTTGTCAGGAGAGATGCTGTCTTAGCCACTCATGTTGCTTTAGTTTTTGTGATTTGACCTGGGCATGTGAATTTTTTTTCTTTGAGTGTGCATCTGGTATGACCATCTTGCCTTCCTTAAATTGAGACAGTACAAGAAATGCATGATGTGAGCAAGGCCAGGTAAAGCTAGTGGTGAGTTGATTAATAGATCCAGAGAACAATGGCTCCCAAAACATAGGTCCAGAGCTAGGAGAAGAAAAGGGGTTCACAGATGGGGGATTTACAGCCACAGGTGTGGAACTGCTCTTGCAGATGGCATCTGGTTGGGAAAAGGGAAGACAAAGGGAAGAAATTACTTACTCGGGAAAGGTGGCGAGGGTACAAGTTGGATCTAAGGGCTCTGAAACTAAACCCCATTATCAGGCAGGAGAAACCTTTTTTTGAATGGTTGGTCAGGGCAGTTCAAGTGACTCCCAAACAATATAAATTATTGATACAGGCTCTGGTTGCCTTTTCGGGGCTTCAGAGTGGACCCCTGTTGCTGATAACACAGAATACATCTTACACAGGACTCAGATGATTTTGAGCTGCATTTGGCATGAAGCCTCCTTCCTGTAGCCTATCTTATATTGCTCCATAAATAATATGCAAGCTGCCAAGGGAGAGAAGAAATTAAATAGTCCTACCCAGTTGCAACACCTATGAACCACAACAATTACCAGCATGGCAAGATACACATAAAAGTGTAATAAGTGGCACTCACCTATTGCAGAATATTTGTGCCAGATATCCCATCCAAGGACTGAGGAATCTGGATGCAGAGATCCACGGCTAGGCTCCAGGTAGAGTGTCGGGAGTCTAATTAGCAAGAAAGAGGAGGGTTTGTATGAGCGAGAATTGTTGAAACCAAGGTTGGATAAAGCACAGGGACAAATAGCCAAACAAATGGAAACACATGAACTATGAACCAAAGGCTGAGGGGCCCCCAACTGGATCAAGCCCTCTGAATAGGTGAGACAGTTGGTTGGCTTGATCTGTTTGGGAGGCATCTAGGCAGTGGTACCAGGTCCTGGGCTCGTTGCATGAGTTGGCTGTTCGAAACCTGGGACTTATGCAGGGACGCTTGGCTCAATCTGGGAGGAGGGGACTGGACCTGCCTGGACTGAGTTTACCAGGTCGATCTCAGTCCTCGGGGGAGGCTTTGCCCTGGAGGAGGTGGGAATGGGGAGTGTGCTGGGGGGAAGGGGAGGGGGGCAGGAAGGGGGAGAACAGGGGAATCCGTGGCTGATATGTAGAACTGAATGGTATTGTAAAATAAAAGGAAAAAAAGAATAATAAATTCTAAAAGATTAAAAAAATGTCCTGCATTTGTTTATGTTGTGGAATATTTGTTTAATTATGTAAAAATTAGTTACATCTGTTTAATTATGTAAAGATGTATTGCTGTTTTATCTTGCCTGCCTAAGGCACCTGAATGGTCTAATAAAAAGCTGAATGGCCAACAGCAAGGGAGGAGGTATAGGTACAACTTTTGGGCAGGGAGAGTAAGTAGAAGCAGGAATTTAGGCTCAAAGAAGAAAGAAAACGAGACACCAGGGAGATGCCAGGGGCCAGCCAGATGCGGAGGAAGCAGGAAAGTAGGACATACAGAATGAAAGAAAGGTAAAAATCCCTGAGGCAAAACATAGATGAATAGAAACAGGTTAAATTAAGTTAAAAGAGCTAATGGGACAAGCCTAAGCTAAGGCTGAGGATTCATAATTAATAATAAATCTCCATGTTTTTATTTGGGAGCTGGTTGGAGGCCAAAAAAAAAAAAAAAAGTCAACTGCACTCACAAGTGTGTGGCAGCCAACAGCTGCTAACTGGATGTGAGGCCCACTCAGCCAGCAGGAAATCATACCTAGTGCTCTAAACCTGGCCAGCTTCCTTGGCCTAGTGGAACCTTAAAAAGGATTTCCCTACCTCTGCTTTGCTAGATCAGCATAATGCCTTACTAGTTTTTTAAATCTTATCTTTATATCCACAGATGAGTGTAGCTACCAACCCTCACCAACGAAGCCTCTTTTTACAGCAAACGCAAACCATCACAGAAAACCACAACTGGACATAATGCAGAGGTCAGCAGATCATGGGTACCCCGGTCCCAATGGATATATCTGTATCACAGCTTCTGCATTTGTGGTTCAGGGGACATCACAGAACAGGGGGTGAAAAGATTTCAAGAGCCAGAATCTAGGAAGCCTGCTGTGCAGCTGCGTCTCCTAGGAATGGATGCAGAGACAAGACCTGAACAGTATCAATAGCCATGGAACTCAGAAGAGGAAAGATTGAGAGGTCTGTTATATGAATACATGAGAATCTGTTGAAGGATCTACAGAATTTATCAAGGTATAAAATGGGGATAATGCACTCACTGATACAGAATAAGGAAGATGCCGCTGCTGATCCAGTAGCCAAGTTTTGCCGTTCTGCCCAGGGGAGCTAAGGATCAACCAAGCTGCTCCATGCTGCCTGACCTGGTCCTCTCCACCCAAGAGAGCACTCCTCTCTCTCAGTGTCAGGTTGGCAGACAAAGCCACGCCCTAGGGCTTGTACCCCAAAGCCATTGGCTGAACAGAATGAATTTCCACAACAGGGGTCCCACCCCTAGACAAGGAAGTACAGGCAACTATGGCTGCTGGGAGACAGAGTCAACCCCTCCCAGACATGAGTCCCCTTATTGTTTGTCCAGTATGGTCAACCCTGAAACCATATAAGTACACACACACTCAAAGGGACTCAGCAGGTTGTGTGTGTATGTGTGTGTGTGTTTGTGCATACATATGCAAACATATGTAACAATAATAAACGAAGAATCACAGGCTAACAGTTTGAGAGTGGGGGGCTAATGGGAAGAGTTGGCATGTACTTGGGAGGGGCCTAGGGGTAGAAAGGGAGGGAGAAAGTGATATAATTCTATTTAAATTAAAAACACATTTAAAAAAAGCTATCATAAGAACTGCTACTGCTTTGTAGGTTAGCTGGATATGAATTTATGTCTAAACTCAGGCAACTTAAATATTAAAGATATTCATTCTCAAAAGTTATTTCAAGTAATTATAGAAAGAATTTAGATTCTGAATGTGTGGTCTTAATTTTAATTGTAAACTTGGCACAATTTAGAATTACCTAGATAAATAATCCCAGTGCTGATATATAGCTAGAGTTGTCAATGGTCACATCTGTGAGATGTTACCTTGGTGTCTTTAACTGAGGTGGGAAGATCTGCCCATTCTAGGTGGCATCGTCTCCTGGATTTGGACCCTGACCTGTGTAAGCACTGAAAAACATGCACTCATTCTCTCTCTGCCCTGGACTGTGGGTGTGAACAGCTACTTCAGGTTTCCGACTCCTTTGACTTCTCCACAATGACGGACCATAACTTGGAACTGTGAGCTAAAATAAATATTTTCTCACTGAAGTTTCTTTCGTTGGGGTATTTTATAACAATAACAGGAAATGAGATGAATATAGGGCATAAATCAGTAGAATAAACACCTGTCACCTCCACAAATATCACTAAAAGTTGGCATTGCATGTTAGTAGAAAATGTGTGAAATGATAGAGCCTACACGTATTCTTCCACAGAGTATATATCAGTCCTCTTATAAAATATAACGAGTTGCTGCCTGGGGGAACCAGCCTCCAGCAGTGCAGAGCTTGAAAGGAATCCACGGTGTCAGGATAGACTAAGACCTTTCTTCTGTGGGGCTTAGGGAAAAAGACACACTCTTGATGGTTTCCTTCAGATATTTTCTTTATTCCTCTTTTGCATTCTCTAGTCTTGATTTTCCTTCTCTCATTCTTGATGTTTTCCTTCTAACTCTCTCATTCCTGATGTTTTTCTTCTAACTCATTTTAACTCTTTCATTCTTGGTATTTTCCTTCTAGTCCATTTTAACTCTCTCTTTAACTCTATCTCTATCCTTTTCCTTATATCTTATATATCTCAGCAAAATCAGGCAAAATAAAAATTACAATGTTATTAATTTTTTTCAAACAAATGATTACAATGGATACAAACAAAAACCAGGATGTTTTCCATATCCCTTACATAATTAATCATATTATGTATTACAGGTGAAAAGCCAAATTGTCCCAAGAACCCACATACATTCATACCCAAGCAACTTGTTATAGATTAACCACATAGGCAAGCAAGGTATTCGTCTTAGTCAGGTCTCTTACTGGCAGGCTGTAGTTTTGCAGTTACAAAGAAAAGGCCAATTACTTTATTACTTATCTTGAAAGGTAATCTTATAAGGAATCTTAAAGGAATCACAAACCTAAACTTTTATATATGAAAAAGAATCAGTCAGCTCTACTTTAAATCTTTGGGGTGCATACCCACTCATCAATAGTTTCTTATATCAGGAGATTGAGGGCAGAAATGGGTACAAGGAATTAATCATCACCTTTGGTCATCAACCAACACTGGCAAGAAAGGCTAATGATAATTGGCTGCTTTGTATTCTTGACTCTAACCTAATGAATGTATAACTCAGTTATGTGTCCTTGTGAACTTTAGGTTGTTTTCTGGGGTTATTCATCTTAAAACTATTATCAAAGCATCTGATTTAACCTGAAGTTATTTTAAGGGTTTGTTTCAGCTAATAATGTGCACCAAAACCTGTGATTGCATCTTTCAGCATTAAAAGAATTAGAGCCAGCCTGGCTCCTGGGGACTCAGCTGTTTTCTTTAATCACTAACCTGAACTGGGATCTATGCAGTTCCTTAGGTAAAACTCACAGGCCCTAGCTGTGTAACATTCCTTGTGTTTATTTTTATTCATCAGAACTCTGAATATGCTATCATTATTATTATCAAGTAGACAGTACAGCTTATGGGGGGAATCATCTTCATAACAATCCACAGATAAAAATGTGTAGTAGAATGGGATGTTTCCATGAGATAAACACACCACATTACAGGCAGTGGGGATCTCCCCACATCCATTCATACCATGCCAGATGCCAGAGAAAGATGGCAGCAGAAACATGTAAAGGCACAGCAGAAGCAACAGATATTCTGGGTCTGTGGTCCCAGGGCCTTGCCTGTCCGAGATTGACCCATCAGAGTTTCCTCCTGATGGGCTGACACCCTGAACATCAATTGCCACCTGTTGCTCCTCTGGCACAGCCACTGGCAGTTATGTAAAATATACTAAATCGTATAAACACACACACAATCCTAGAAAAATGTGTGTGTGTGTGTGTTTAACTAAGCAGGACAGGCAAGAAAACTACAGAGAAACCCTGTTTCACACACCCCCCCCCCCCCCGCCCCCGCCAAAGTAGGAAGTGGTCTAACCACTGAACTATCTAGGGGTTGGGGATTTAGTTCAGTAGTAGAGTGCTTGTCTAGCAAGTGCAAGGCTCTGGGTGTGGTCCTCAGCTACAGAAAAAAAAAAAAGACAAAATAACAAAATAAGATTTGAATATAGATTTCTTTACATGTATCTTATTTTCTTAGTGAATTACCTTTACCCCTGTTAGAAAATACTAATTTGTTAACTTTCAATCAATTATTTTGTTCATATTCATTCAATCTTCTTACTCTGCCTTGATCCTATGTATTAACCATTTATTCCTGTCATATAAATCACTTTCAAATGGAATTGTTTTAGTTCATGAACTTAAAAAAAAGTCTCTGTTTCTTACTTTGAGAATGTCATAACTACACATGGATGGTGCTGGCTTAGGTCTCTCAAGGGTTTCAGAAGACAATTTGAGCAGGGATGCTGTCCTCTGAAAGCTTGATTGGATACAAAGGGGCTTCCACAGGGACAGCTGTGGGTCAAGGTGTTTTGTCACTTTTTGCTTCCTGAAATTGGCCAGAGACTTCAGCTTTTGACACAAGGTTACCCCATAGGGCTTCTCATGCAATTTTTGTGGGGAGCAGGATTGACTTTTATGATCTAGATTTCAATGCCTTATACTGTCTTTTAAACTTAGTTTATTAGAAGTGAATCACCAAGCCTCACCCACACTCAATGAGAAAGAAATTAGCTCAGAGCTCAGAGACCCTTACTCTGGAGGACACATGGTAGCCATCTTCTAATACCAGCTAAGGTTGTGGGACATGAGAGAAAGCCAGGATTGTGAAATATATAAACTTCAATTTAAAAAAAAAGATTTATTCAAGAGGGGAAAGATTAAGTCATGCAGTTCTTTAAATATTATATAATGGGTAGTCATTCATGGATTCCACTTCTTTGTCCTGTGACAATGGAAACCTAAATAATTTTGTACATGTTAATAAAACCAAGCCCACCTCATCATAACTTAATGTGACATGAGGGCTAGAGCTGATACTGGAAGCAGAAGCCAGGACCAGGAAATAAGAAAACATCAGAAATTACTATTTATTTCTATTTATTTCTATTTTTTAACCTTCATTTTTTATTTTATGTGTAGGGTATTTTGCCTGC
Source organism: Peromyscus maniculatus bairdii (assembly GCF_049852395.1). Lineage (NCBI taxonomy): Eukaryota > Metazoa > Chordata > Mammalia > Rodentia > Cricetidae > Peromyscus > Peromyscus maniculatus. Next base: position 36,921,707 of record NC_134853.1, on the reverse strand, counting down.
ATGTATGTGTCTTCAGTGCCTGTGGAGACCACAAGAGAGCATTGGATCTGCTGGAACTGGAGTTACAGACAGTTGTAAGTTGCCATGTGGGTGCTAGAGATTGAACCCAGGTTCTCTGGAAGAGCAGCAAGTACTCTTAACTGTTAAGCAATCTCTCCCATCCCCAGAAATTATTTTCAAAATACAAATACAAATAATTATCTAGTTGACCTAAAATAGTTTGGTTCTAGTATTCAGTCCAAGACAGAAGCAGAACAGAGGCTGAAAGCTACAGGGTGACTTCTGCAGGACCAGTTTGCCTGATTGAAAAGACAGTGTCTGCATTTAGCTTCCTGCTTCCTTCTGGACAATCTAGCACTCTAGCAAGGGATGCTCAGAACTTTGTGCTATCACACCACTTAGAGTCTGGTGGAAAGATCCAGAAGCAGTTCTCTAAGAAACCCTAATGTACCAGGCTCTGCAGACTCCCCATGGGGACCTTGCCTTGGAAGAGGTAGGAATGGGAGGTGGGTTGTGGGGGAGGCTGGGGGGCAGGAGGAGGGAGGAGAGGGGGATCTGTGGTTGATATGTAAAATAAATAGGAAATTTAATAAAATAAAATAAAGAAACCCTGAGCTGGTTTGGCTTACAGTCTAGAAATGGGCAGTGACTTTGTGTCTAGCCAATGGCAGGAAGGCAGCTTCGGCGCACAGGCTAGCTTCCCTCTCCACTCTCACCCCTCTCTGGACTAGTTAGAGAAAGCACTGAACTGAGGTGTGCAGGAGTTTACTTATTGAATGCAACCCACTGATCCTGCTTTTGCTCTTTGTGTGATTATGGTTTCAGGGCTAGCCACTTTGTAGTAGATAACCAATAAGGTGCTTATCCCTGGGGGAAGTTAATTAATTCTCTCCCTCCCTCCATCTCTCCTTCTCTCTCTCCCCCTTCTCAGCAGTCATTCGTTGCCAGTACTTGTCTGTCTATGCTGGGACCCTTTGATCCCTTCCCTCTTCTGGGTTCCATGGCTATTGATACTGTTCAGGTCTTGTCTCTGCAGCCATTCCTAGGAGACGCAGCTGCACAGCAGGCTTCCTGGATTCTGGCTCCTGAAATCTTTTCACCCCCTGTTCTGTGATGTCCCCTGAACCACAGTTACAGGAGCTGTGTTGTAGAAGTGTAGACTGGCCGGGTTTGCTCACGATCTGTTGATCTCGGCATTGTATCCAGTCTTGGATTTCTGTGATGGTCTCCATTTGTTTACAGAGAAGCATCTTTGCTGAAAGGTGATTAAAACATAATACTTAGGTCATGTGATGCATTAAATAAACCTAAAAATATGTTATTGGAAATCTACTGAAATTGTACAATTCCAGTAATATCCAGTATTTGAAATCAAAGAAACTGCAAAACAGTACTATCAATTATGGTTCTGAAGAATATATAGACTACTAAGGAACCTCATAATAAAGAATTGAGAGTCTGGAGGTGAAGGGCAAAGAACTTGCCTAGCATGTCCAAGTTCTGGGTTCCATTTCTACCACAACAAAATCAGCTTGCCGTGGCTGAAAAACCTTTCAAAGGAAAGGAAAGAAAGAAGTGGATGCTAGACTGTTTAAACCCAATTTCAAGTTTCCCATGCTCTCATCTGGTACAGCTGGTTTCTCTGCATAGATGAGTCTGGCCTTGACCTCCTGCCTCTAATTCCCTAGAGCTAGAATTACAGATGCCAGACCTTTTACAATCCAGAAAACAGAGGAAAAGAGGATCATTTTTTTCAGCAAAAGTTAGTGCTACAGGAAAATTACTATGTGTATCTTTGTTCAAGTCCTGTTTATGCTTTCACTTTGGTTTGAAATATAAAATATTTAGTTCATTAGAGTTAGCTCTTAATAATTCATGAAGACTAGAAGATAACCGGTAAACAACTTCTGTCAACATAAAACAGGGAAATATGTGTTTACAGTTGCAACAGAAAATTGTGTGCATTTGTTTGGTGCCTGTTTTGAAGTATAGAACCTATTTGTTAATTTTGTTTTCCTTTTCCTTTGTATAATGTAAGGCAGCATTGGAGGGGAGATGAATCTGGGCTGGAGGACCGTGTGTCTTTGTGGCTCCTGAGATCAGACATGAATTGGCTTTTTCACTGAAGTTCTCTCCCTCGTCTCCCTTGCCCTCCCCCTCCCTTCTTCTACTCTTTTGTATAGAAGTTAAAGTTCACCTGTGCAAAAATGTAGTGGAATCAATATCAGCAAATCCAGGACTTTCATGAAGTATTTTAGATTCGAGATTTTTTTAAGGAATTATTTAAGTATGATGTCCTGTCCAGTGGAGAATCCAGTGGGGTGGTGGTCCCCACCCTCTTTATGAAAGGCAGATTACATGCTGAGAATTGCTGGAGGCAGTTTTCTCAATTTAAAAAGGAGCTCAAGTAAAATGGGCCCATGTGTTCCTTCAGTGTAGACAGCACTGTATAGATTTGGTTTACCTGAGGAATAATTTAATGGCTGCAGAGAAAGCACAAAAGACAGCTAGAAAAACCCAAACAAGGGGTGCAGAAGACACTAAGAACAGATGGAATCCGATCTGTGGAGACAAGGCTATGGTTAGGTTAAAGGCCATTGGGAGTTCATTCTTAGGAACATAAGGGAAGCTTTGTGTGATGGTCCATCTCCAGCGTCAGCTTGCGGGGATTGAGAAATGCCTCACATTTTGTAATGGATAATTGACTTAGTACGCTTTCTAATATACCTTATCCATCCAACACCACCACACATAACCTTCTCACTTGTCTGCCTTCCTTTTAAAATTTTCTATTTCTTTTTTCAATATTTGATGCTTTTAATTGATACATTTCCCAACAGTTATTTTCAATTCCTTCTTTTTTGGAAGTTTCCCCCATCTTCTCAAAACAATATCTATGTGAAAGTTAATTCCTTCAGAAAACATGTGACTGTCCCCATGATTCTTCTCTCATAGTTCTCTATGACTTAAAGTTCATGGTGCAATGGGTAAAATGTTTATAGACAAAAGCCGCATGTTAAATTTTGATAGTGCTGTTAACGATTTCATATTTGGGGAACATTCACTTCCTATTTTCTTTCTTACTATCTATGTATGACTGACATACTGAAGCCAACAATTTTTATAAAGTAAACAAAGTTTCAAATCAAGTCCAATTTATCTTATAAATTATATTTGAATGGAAAATGTAGCACTAAAATTTTGATCAGGCATTGTGCTTTTTCATCCCTTAATTTTCTAATTAATGTTATTCATACAGTTCAGTAAACTTGTTCTGGACATTGCTAGCTCTTTCCAAAAGAGAGCTGAAAACCTGTGGGCAGTGCTCATTAGTTGTCATCTTGTTTCAAACCATCAAGTTTGAAGGCTCTTTTCATTTATTGCACAGTGTTGTTCAGGTGCAGATAGACAGAGCGCCATCCCAGAGGACGCTGGCAGGAAGGGAAGAGTTGGGCTGTACGGGTCCCAGCCTATTAAAAGGTTTGTCATAAGCAGAGGGAAATGAGAATTGAATGTGGGTGGCATCTGCATGCCGGATTTGTGCCCCATAGCACCAGGGAGTAGATTCCATGAAAACCAGGAGAACAGTTTTGCTAAGTGTCTACCAACGGCACCTTTTCTGTCATCAGAGACACTGTGGCCCTGCTGCCTTGCAGGCACCCTCAGTCCTCAGTCCTGTCACTGACAGTGGAGGAACTCACAGAGGAACTGCAGACTCCTGTCATACTAGTGCCAGAGGATCACCACAGAGCCTGTGAAAAACATCTGTGACTTCTAAGAATTCCAGGGACACCTTCAATCAGTTTGAGGTCACATTGTCAGATGGGATGAGAACCACTGACATTAGGTTATTATACCACTTGTACCCACAGGCTAGTCTTGGGTATTCAAGTTGTATGTATTAACTGCAGCCTTCCCAGTAGTATGAGAGAACTAAAATAGAAAATGAAAGAATGAACATACACACATACATGTATACACACACATGCACATACATGTATGAGCACACACATATATAAGTGCACATACACACCACATCATGTACATACACAGTGCATACAAACACACACACATATATGAGCCCACATTTGTACATGTATATAAGCATATACGCACACACATGCACACACACACACACACACACACACACACACACACACACCACTCAGGTGATGTATTACACTTTTGAGACTTCTTACCCCACTTCAATACGTTCCTTAGTAGTTATCTATACCATGTATGTAAAATATAGAGATTGGAAAATATAGGCTCCAGTTTTCCCCGGAGTCCATGCTCCTGTGCATACCTCTCATCATGTAACTTTTGTCCCCTAGGCAAGTGTAGCAAGATGCCTTTCTCCACAAGTGCAGCAGAGTATACATGATGCGTCACCGAGGCTTAATGTACTTTTGACACTGTTTTTACTCTGGACGAAGTACCTTCTTCACTGAAGTAGGAGCAGGTGGTAAAATTTACAGCCCTGCTCTCTTCTAAGTGCCATACTAGGTAATTCTGAGCAGACAATTGCTGGCAGTTGGAGGCAATCGATGTTCCACTGAAAGGCTTTTATAGCAGCAGAGACCCCAGAGCCTGTGTAGGATTGGGGGCTGGGGAGTGCTGTCTCTGCTTACTGCTGTTACTGCTACTGAACAAGAGTCATGTTCTCATTCTCGACTTTGAGGATAGTTCTCTCTGGGCTTCCTATGAAGAGCCAGTGGGTGCTAATGACATAAAAAGTAATAAACATTTCTGAGAACAGAATGATGATTCTGAAGTAGCTTTTGCACCTGGCATAATAGTGGAGGCTGGCATTCAATATTTATGATCCAGACACACTGATTATAGATAGCTAAAGGGATCCAAGAAAGAGTGGTTAAAACGAAGCAGTTCTTATCTGACTATGATGTGCACAGGGAGCCAGGGGAGAGCCTGGCCGGCTGACTTCTATAAGGTTCTCAGGTTATGCTCCTGCTGGTACAAGGACAGCTGAGTAGCAAAGGGCCAAGGCAGAACCTGGCATGTAGAACTAGAAGCTTGGGACTGGCTCTGTATTGAACACACTACAGTTAAATTTTAAGTTGCGAAATAACACAACCAGTTTAACCAGTTGTGCAGGTAAAGCATTATGTTCGTGCAATGGAAATAGGAGTCACTTTAACATGTGGCTTCTTTACTGCAGAAGACCTTCAGACTGACTTCCAGATTTGAGTTTCAGGGTTCCGGTTCTGAAGGCTCCACTGTCCCCCATAGGCCCCAGCTGGATTCCTGAACCACCGTCTGTTTGGTTCTGCTTCTTTTACTGTTCCAGCTCCAGCAAGGTGGCTGGAGAGTAAATCCCTCCCTTGCCAGAGTCCCATGCTACGCTGACTTTCTGGTCAGGCTCGGTTAGGAATTTCCAGGGGTTGCAGACTACTGGATTCAAAAGCTAGGAGGTGCCGCTAAAGGGCCCTGGCCCCATGAGTTTTCCTGTCCCATGGCGGACTTCCTGTCATGTGGTATCACTTGTGCCTCCTAGGCTATGTCTCTATTCGAGCTGGGCTTCCAGCTCGAGAAGAAATGTAGATCCACTGAACTCAGTTTTGTTAAGGGAAGATCTGACTGTGGTTCGGCTCTTTTCTTTTCCTTTACCTGTTCTCCAAGTATGGACTTCGAATTGATAAATCAGCAACAATTGGAACTTGTCAAAATGCTAATCACTGGAGCAGATGCAGAGCTGATAAGGAGCCTGAGGTGCTGCAGGAAATGAGGTCCCTAATCTGCAGTTTGAATAATCACTTGGGACCACTCAAAGCAGAGGATCAGTATCATCCCATTTCTGATTCTAAAGACAAGGAGGCTTTTGTAGGTCTGTACTCCCCGCGGAGTGCCTGGAAGAAAAGTTTTGCTTTTTCTTGGGCCTTTTTGTATGAGCAACGCCAACTTTTTCTTTCCATACAAAACAGAAATATTTACAGAAAGTTTGAGTTTAAAATCAAAATAACACAACATAGCAATATCTACGCACAATCACAGCAAATACAGTCTGTAAGGATGACACCGTGCTGGGGTGGAGGAACATGCTTTGTTGACTCAGCTGAACACGTGACTGGGGTAAGGAATTGGCTGCTTATTTTGAAAAGTAATCTCGCACTTCATCAGTGGAATGAATTTTTATGGGGAACGTTAAATCCGAGTGCACGGCCTTGATGAGATTGATTCCTGAACTGATTCGCCTGCTGTTCAGTCAGCTGTGATTCATTCCTAGAGAAACAGCCCACACAGGTTCCAACGCAGCGCCAGGGGAGGAAGCAGTCACGAGGATGTCTCCAGTAGGACCACACTTGAGCAGAGCATCATAGAAAAGGAGGTTTGGCACTTCTGTGGCACACGGATATCCAGAAGACATTTACCTCATGACTGTATATATATGAATGAAACAATTCCAAAGGATTTTCTTGAATGTTTATAGTATGTGCTGAGCTCTGAGGCTTTAAACATAATACACAGCACATTTGACTACAGATGTGAAGGGTTTGTTTTTTTTTTTTTATTTTTTTTTACTAGCAATTGTGTATGTGATTAACACACAGTTTTACAAAATATCTGCTTCATGTTTCCCAAGAATGCTAGGAACTAGATGTCTACCTACCTCTTAGGATGTGGAAATCGAATGATGCTCAGGTCAAACCTGAGTTTGTATAAACCACGAGCTCCACTCCAGTCCCATCTGCAAACTCCCTCTCATTGTTTAGGCTTTCTAAAGCTGGGCATCAGACCTCAGAAACAGGACTCCAAATGTGAAATCTGTCTGATTTCTTGTCTTCCTTTCCTGTGATCCCCTTCCTCGCCTTAAAGCAAGCCATAGAAACTAGAATTTCTTTTCTAGAAAATGACTTGAGGGTGGGGGTTGTAAAGTTCCAAGTGTCTTTTCTGCAAACCAAACAATAAAGCCTAAAAATATTATTTCCATTTTTCTTCCATCTTGCTGTGTTAGCACTGACCTTAGAAATTCTCCATCATAGCTTGTCTGATGTAGAGCACTGCCAACCCTCCTTCTGAAGGTCCGGTGCCTCCTACTTACAGGAGAGCAGCAGTCCTTACCACGGCCAGGAGCCTGTCAACAGGCAGGAACAGCTGGAACTCTACCTTCTCCTTGTCACCGCACGCACGGCACTTTTGTCTCATCACATTTCTAAATGGTGGTCAGTGTTTCACTGAACCCAGACAGAAAAATGAACAGCCACCTTGAACCTTTGACCTTCGATCTGAAGCTCATATGTCATATAAAACTGTGATCAGGGGCTGGGGGATGGCTCAGAGAGCAAATCCCGTGGCATAAGCATGAGGGCGGAAGTTCTACTCCTCAGCACCTAGAGAAAAGGCCAGGCATGTGTTTCTGTCATTTCAGCAGCTGAGGTGAGACAGGAAGATCAATGGTCCTCACTGGCCTCTCGGCCCTGCCTTCTGAATCAGTGAGCTCTGTGTGCAGTGAAAGACCCGATCTCAGAGAAATAAAATGGAGAATGACGGAGGCAGACACCCAGTGTTGACCTTTGACATGCACACACATGTACATATGCCCACATGAACACATACACAGACACATGCCATACACACAGACATAGAGATTATTTTCAAATGCGTTTGTTATGTTTATTTCTTGTCAGCCTGTGGCTTGTTGTTAATGTAAGGATGTTAGCTGTGACCTTCTGCGATGACCAGGAAATGTGCTATAACTCTCATGCCATCCTCTATAACATGTCCAGTCTCTTCACCCATGGTGATCCTTGAAGCATCTTAAAATAAAATTGCTTTTATGTTTGCTAAACAGTTTCATCAATTCATTACAAAATAATAATTTTTTCCTCCTTGATAATTCTAATCCTTGTTTGTCATCTTTAATTTTTAGTTTCCTGATAGCAAATGATCTCCAGGTGAACCCTCCTCTATTAAAACATTTGCCTGTGAAAACAATCCAGAAGGAGTTACTGAAATTATGAGTGGAAAGTTAGCATTAAAGTGGGTATTCAGTCACCCAGCAGACAGAAAAGCAAAAGCCAGAGGCAGTAACTTACCTTGTATTTTACATTACTTCTCATTTAAAATTGGAGCTACTCCATAATTAATTTGTAAAGTGAGTCTATAGCTCATTAAAAATACTGTTTTTCATAAAAGGACAGTTTATAAATGATGCAGAATGGATGAAGTGCTCTGTGTGGCATTGGACTTTGCCTGTGATATGGTCACACTACAGGAGTCATGAACCTCCGGACATCGTTCCACTCCTGCAGGTCTTCAGTTCTTGGAGCTGTAGGAATGAAGTCTGTTCCTCTCTTCAAAGGCTGGAATCATAATGTGTTCCCTTTCATGTCAGTTTAGCTGAAAATCACAGGTCAACACAAAGCCTTCTCAGTGAACCTATCTTGTGAATAATTGTTTTCATAATTATATTTTGTTTATTCACTGTAAGATGAAATGGAAGCAAACTAAGGTCAAATTTCAAAGGCAAACTGCCTCTATACAGTGCATTATGTTACATAATCACAAGTTCACCTCAATAAGTGGATGCGGGCTGACATTTTCATTGCACTTTTAGCAAATCAGCTTTGGAAGTATGCATTGGGTGTTTCAAACCTAAAAACAGGTTTACAACTTGGCAAATCTCTTGCTTCATACTGTTCAGACACACCAAGGATGAGGCTTGGAACAAGTTTTCTAAGGAGAAAATAAACAACTGTGATGACTGGATGTCTCTTGCTCTTTAGAACTGAAGGAAAATTGTCCAGAAACCACACAAGGTGGGCTTTCTTATTACTTACATAGAAACATTTTGAAATGGGGCATCCAGCACTTCTAAACAGGATGATGCGTGGCCTAGAAATCTGGGGATGAATCCCTGACAGCTCGTCTAATCAACATTTTTCTGGAAATGGGATTTGCTGTTGTGTGTTATTAAAGAGGTTATACAGCTGGGAGAATTTCTCGGATGTTTCCAACAATAATCTCATCTCATTTTTCTTTTTTTTAATGGAATTTTATTTGGTTATTTTATGAGTCTAGGGACACAGAGGTCATAGGACAACTTGTGAGAGTCAATTTTGTCTTTCCAACATGTGTGTCCCGGGGAGAAAACTCAGGCTGTCAGAGTTACCTGAATACGCTGAGCCGTCTTCTAGCCTTCGCCTCATTATTCCTGGAGTTTTAAGAAATTCAGAAGTTTCTTGCATCTGTTAAAAGAAAAATAGAAAAGTAAGTTTTGATTTTTATTCTGTGCTTGAAACTTCTTAATCAGAACCACTTGACCAGCCAGAGATTTTGAATAGCTTTTCTTACAGGAACTCTTCAAACTGCATTATCTCCCTCAAGACGACAGCGAGTCAGAGCTCCTTTCTGTCATCTCCAGTTGATGAGAATTTTTTCAGTTTTCTGTTAAACTTGATAAAATTGCACTGCACTGCAGAGGTAACTTCAGGCAATTCTCTGGGTAAGACAGAGTCATTTCTAGCTGGACACCAAGGGGAAAGGAGAATAGAAAGTCACTCTTTATGAAAAATCAATGCAAAAGCACAAGATATGGGATCTAAATAGAATTTCTGCTCACATTTGAATATATTGCTGCTAACACTGAAGCTGTGTGTGTCGTAGAAAGACCATGAATAACAGTTTAGTTTTATTCTGTCTTGATTTAAGGAAAGGTCATCTGAAGTTGTAGCTGGAGTTCACTGCAGCTCCGTGGAATAAGCATTAAAGCTGTTTCAGGAGTCCTCTAGTGGGACAAAGTGGAGTTATCAAGAACCAAATACCAAACAGGGTCAGACATGCTTCCACTGGAAATTAACTAAAGTAGTCAAAGACAGAGTACAAAAAAGATTCATCCCAAATGGATGGCTCCAGGAAGCCATCATTCAACTGAAATGAATTAAGGACTTAAATGTATGACCTGAAACTATAAGATGACTAGAACACAGAGGAGAAAGACTGTTGCATTCATCTAGAAACTGGCTTTTTAGATAAGAGCTTGGGGGCATGGGCATGCCAAAACCAAAAACATGGTAGACTGGACTGTGTCAAAGCACAAAGCTTCTGTATAGCAGGACAAAACAGTCAACAGAAGCTCAAGAGATGGGAAAGTATTTGCAAACAATATACCTAGCAAGAGCTGGTTAATACCCAAAACATAAGGAACACAGCTTGTTGGCAAGAAAACAAATGTACTGTTTTAAATGAGCAAAGACTTTTCCTGGAATAAAGTTTAGAAGGCCAACAATCTGCTGAACATCACTAATCACTAGGAACCTACAAATTAAAGCCACAATGAGACTCCTCCCTTCTTCAGTTAGAGACGACATTATCAAAATAGTAAATGATGATGATTGACCATAATGTAACACTTGCAAACTCTGTGGGATTGTAAATTAATATATACATTAGGGAAAATACAATGTAAGTTTCTCAAAAATCTAAAAATAGAATAAATATATGATCCAATTATTCTACTACTGTTTCTGTATCCAAAGGAAATGAAGTCAATGTGTGCAATGCCAGCATCTCACTTCCATTATAGCACACTGTTCAAAATAGTGTTAATACTGAATCATCAACCCAAGTCCTCATCAGTGGATGGATGATTAAAAATAAGATATATCTCTATCCATATGAAATGAAGGGGAACCTGTCGTGTGTGATGGCACAGGCAGACATGAAAGATTTTATACTAAGTGGAAATATACCAGACATAGAAAGATGACTGCTATGTGATCTCACCTGCATAGAGAGTCTAAACAACTGATGTGTGGGGGGACATGGTGATTGTGGGGTGATGGAAATGAGGAAGTAGGTAAGAGGGAAGGTGAACATGTACAAAATGTCAGGTGCACCGGTGTAAAATGGTTGGGGTGTGTAGCACAGAAGGCTAAGACAGTAGGGAAGACAATTTCCTATGCTCGTAGCAGAAATAACAAGTGATAGGATAGGTGCTCATTAGCTCAGTGACCAGTTCACATCAGACACATATACCAGCCTGCACCCCTTAAGTATATACAATTGTCTTGACAATGAAAATAAAATTAAAAAGACAGACTTGGTGGTAAAATTTTTTATACAATATGTTTTGATCATGTTTTCACCTCTCTCAACTTCTCCCAGATCCCCCCATCATTCTAACTTCATGTTTTTTTTCTCTCTCTCAAAAAAGAAAAAAAAACAGAAAGAAAAAGAAAACAAACAAGCCAAAAAAAGACAAAACATGCCAAAACAAACAAAAAAAACCCTCCCCTAAACATCAACAAAACATTGACTTTGTTTTATGTTGACCAACTACTCCTGGGCATGGGACCTTTCCTGGAGTACAGTTGATATACCCAGTGCGACACAATTGTAGAAAACTTATGTTTTTCCTTTGACAGCAGATACTAATTACAAATAGTTTTTTTGGTAATGGATGAGGCTTTGTGTCCACTTCCCCCTTTCAGTGCTTAGATTTTGTCTGGCTTGAACCTGTGCAGGACCTGTGTCTGCTGCTCCAGTCTCCATGAGGTCATATGTACATCACTTCTGCGGTGTCTGGAAGTCTTTACGTAAGTGTCTTTACATAAGTCTTTACATAAGCCAACATACCCTGCCTAGGGAATGATACTACCCACCGTGGCTAAATCTTCCACTTCAGCTAATAATCAAAATAATTCTCTGTAGGCATGCTTACAGGCCATCCCTCATTGGGATTTTGTAGGTGATTCAAGATTGTGCCAGGTTGACAATTTAAACCGAACATCACATGGTTAGACTTTGTAGTAGAATCCTTTCATTGTTTTCTTGAGGCTTTTTTTTTCCAAGACATGGTTTCTCTGTGTAGCTTTGGTGCCTGTCCTGGATCTCTCTCTCTCTGTAGACCAGGCTGGCCTCGAACTCACAGAGATTTGCCTTGCTCTGCCTCCCGAGTGCTGGGATTAAAGGCATACACCACCACCGCCCAGCTTCTTGAGGCTATTTGTAATGACCCTTGAACATGGAAAGGTATTTAATCTTATAAGGGAAACAGACGTGTGGCCTTAGTCCCAGTGCTTTCCGACTTTGGGCAAGGAATGATGGTTTTGTGAGACTTGGTTTCTAACCATTTTTTTTCCAACAAGCATATGCAAGCTTTATTGTAATTTTTTTGCACTGTATGTCTATAAATGAAATTTGTCAAGCATAATTCTACTTCATTTTTACCTTTAATCATACGTAATGTCAGTTGCTAACAAAAGACTCAGGAAATTTATATATTGTAAGTGATCTAATTCTCTAACATTATGTGAGTGACAAATAGGTCACAGGGGTTGGAATCAACATTGTGAATAGACAACTTTTCTACAGGTAACAATCATATTCAGTCGTTTAAAAGCTTTGTAATTATTAACACTGTTTCTGTCTCATGTCTGTCCATGTGAGCACATATTAAAAGAAGAAAATACGATTTAATTTAAAATGTAGTAGTGAAAATATTAAAAGCTGTTATATTCACAGCATATTGTAACACCTATGTAAAGGTTTGTTTGTATATGAAACTCTGAAGCAGTCAGTTTTAACTCATTTAATTCTCATAGTGCTGTGGATCACATCAATACCTATTGAAAACGGGAATTATAACAAAACTCAAATCTCATATACATGCAACATGGATTCCCCGAATATCTGAAATCTTTAATGCACCAAAATTTGAAGTATTTAAGTACAGTCAAACTGGTAAATTTACATTAACATTCTTGTTGTATATCATAGTCATAGTGTGGCTAAACAATCATTTTTAATAAAATTACCTCCAGTTATTTGTATAAGGTAAACAAGAAATTAATCTTATATGTAGATTAAGTCCTATCCCTAAACATATCTAGTTTATATTTCTATATAGAACTTTTAGCCACTTCTGTCCATAAGCATTTGAGACAAGGTTTACAAAGGCAAAGGTTTACAAAGGCAAAGGTTTACATTTACTATATTGTACATTTATTCAAAAAGTTTCTTATCATATAGCATAAAAAGATCATTTTTCTTTTATTGAAAATATTTTTTCATGTAGTATATCCTGATCACCATTCCCCTTCCTCTACTTGTCTCAACTCCACTCACCTCCCTCCCATCCTGAGCCACCCCCTAGCTGCCTCTCATTAGAAAACAAGCAGGTGGATGGGGAGAGAGAGGGAGGTGGAAATGGTGAGCATATGTATATATGTAGAAATGTCCAAAAAAACTAAAAGAAAAAAATGTCCAGAAAATGTTTTGATTCCTATTAAAATATTTCAGGAAGTTCTTGATTGTTTGCATGGATTTTCAGAAACTTGTGAAGGCAAGTCTACCCATAAGGCCATGGTTTTATCCTATGCCCTTATGTGCAGGTTAGTCTACTATGTAGATTTTCAATAAAGAATGAGAAATTTAGGCATTGACTTTATAAATCACTCTTGTTAAGAATCAGGTTACCTTTAATTTGAACCCACAAAATGAGATCATAATTCCTTATTAGGAACATGCACTGAAGCCATTAAGTAAAGGTCAGAATACCAATATACTTCAAATTTCTTAAAAGGATATGAAGTAGCCAATGGTCATAACTCTCCTTACAGATGTTTTGATATGATGCATGTTGGGCAATGCTATGTGTCACAGTTGGTACTTATGCTCTATGTATCTTTAGCAACATAGCTGAATACATTTCATTTTGGTGTTCTCTGTCTGACATGTGATTGACTAGCTCTTTATTCCTTTCCATGTCTGTTTCCTCTTCTGGTTCCTCCCATCTGAACTACCTGTACTCTTTTAAAATGTACTCTTAGTTCTTCATAACTGTCACCTTATGAGTCACTGCAGTGTAGGCCTCAGACATGATGCAAGCAAAGATGATTTACTTTGGGTAGAGAAAGTGAAGCTAAGGGGAAGTTGAATTACGAGCCATCCCAAAATGTGGAGACAAGTTCTTACCTAAGTTAGAGCACACACGTCTCCTCAGCGGACCTTGCAAAGTTCTTAATTGAGCATGCAGTCTTACAAATCTTAATTCTATTTTTTTTACTACTTAATTCAGCCGATGTTTAAATTATATGGAAGAACTGTGGTGCAATTCTATGAATCAGAGTGAAAACAAGTAGGACATTAACAAACTTCACACTATATCAACAGTTCACTTTAAGTCAAATTTCACACATCTGTGAATATAGATGGTTATTTATTACTATGTACTAAATTTGCGCCTTACAGGTCAATGTGAGGCATAGATTCTGACTGAAGGAGTTTTAGCCCCGATTAGAATGTAATGCAGGGGCATAATTGAGGCACAGATGGATCTTTTGATAACTGTTCATAATGTTTAAATATATGATATTTAATATGCTCAGAATGTTTAAATATATGATAATTTCAAAGTAATTTTCCAAAAGTACATTTATTCCCTTTTTATGTTTTTCTTTTTGGTGACTTTAGCGTTGGAGCGGCACAGGTTACTCTGCTTGCTCTGACAACAGTGAGCTCCAGGAAGCCTGCTTCTCAAAGCTTCTTTGGGTAGCCATGATGCTCCATCTGTGATCTGTGGACCTCCTTTGGGTGGGTCAAGGATGTTGAAGATTGTTGTTGAATCATTATATGTAGAATTATGTGGGATGCACATATGTGAATTCTTCTATATGTATATCTGTTACTTTCATTAAAAGATCGCTATCCCTCCAACATAAGGATCTCTTTCATTGAAACACGTGAGAGTATACAAGCCTTGTTTCTGAGGCCAAATTCCTTTAGTACAAGGGCTAGACTTCTATGTGATATAGAGGTCAAAGAGAATGATCTGTAAATACTAATTTAAACATCAGATACAATGGAAGAAACAACTACATTTGAGGTCCTATTTAATTCAAGCTTGACATGAGGGACTCTAATTTGCTCACTGAATTCTCAGAGTTTTGCATAATACCCAATAAAGGACAGAGTGAAGAGGAAACATGAGTTTCAGGGAGCAGGATCACAGGTAAGTCAGGCAAATGAGGACCACCTGAGAAGCTATAACACACACAGATAAACAGCTGCTCTTCAAGAAGGGAGGGAGGCTATTTGCTTCCTCAGCCTCAGAGTTTAGCGTGGGTCTATGGGATAGACTGATTCATTCCCAGGGCTTGGGTTCTGTAAGTTCTCAGAAAATAATCACAATGTCAAAGCTTGAAGAACCCTAATAAAACTTCTAATTTTGTATATGTGTGTGTAAGATTGAATCCAGACTCTCACACTTGAGCAACAAGCACTTTTCCTACTGAGCTGTATTCCTAGACTCAAATTTACAGTTTTAAAATATGGCAAGCAAGAATGGTGTTCTCTCTCTCTCTCTCTCTCTCTCTCTCTCTCTCTCTCTCTGTGTGTGTGTTTGTGTGTGTGTGTGTGTGTGTGTGTGTGTGCGCGCGCGCGCGCGCGCGCGCGTGCGCGCACGCGCATGTTTAAAGCTGCTCTACAGTCACAACACTTAAAAGAAGTGGAAACATTATGAAAAATGTCATATACTTATGACAATGTCATTAAGTATAACTATAGTACAGTTACACAAACCTAGATGGAAGAATGGGTATATATGCAGACATTATATAATATTCCATTGTATCTATGATAATTGACTGACTGACAACCCAAGATTACATAAAGTCCAAGAGAAAAATTATGCAATGCAGACACTGGGTAGGCTGGGGTGTGGCTTGTTGGTAGAATGATTGATTAGTGTGCTGAGGGACCCAGATTTGATTCTGGAGATGTAGAGGAGGATGAGTAGAGTCAAACATAAGATATATGAGGCTGCTGTCCAAACAACACAACTTACTATTTTACAGTAAATGATGTTATTACTAAATAGTTCATTCTAAAATAACAATAAACAAGCATGATTCAGTAAATACAAAAAACAGTAACACAGCTATTGTTGTTATCATTTGCTACTAGTATCAAGTTATATATACTGTGAATACTTGTATGTGCTACTTTCTTGTGCCTGGCAGCGCATGAGGATGGCTGAAAACCATATGAATGATGTTTTGTGCTGTAGAATGAGGAATGCTATGATGTGCTAAGAAATGTTTATCTCCCTTGTTCTTTTATACGACCTTCACTGTCATGTGAACAGTCTGCTGTGGCATTGTGCTGTCATACATGGTGCTTGTTTTCTGTGGTGAAATTATGATGTTTTCTCCCACTTTCACTTTCTAGCATCATTATGACTGTTACGAGTGGAGTTATTCTTATAATACCCCATTCTGTATTATCACAGGTTAGTGAACTTACATGCCCATGGTTGTGCTGGCTCGTTTTATGTCAGCTTGACACAAGCTAGAATAAATGGAGAAGAGGGAGCCTCAATTGAGAAAATGCCTCAATTGAGAAAAATCAATGAGATCAGGCATCTTAATCAACGATTGCTGGGAAAGGGCCCAGACCACCGTGGTTGGTACCATCCCTTGTGCTGTTCAACCTGTGTTCTATAAGAAGACAGGCTGAGCAAGCCATGAGGAGCAAGCCAGTAAGCAGCATCCTCCATGGCCTCCACATCAGCTACTGCCTCCAGGGTCCTGCCCTGAGTTCCTGCCCTCACTGCCTTGCATGATGAACAGTGATGTGGAGTATAAGCTAGATATACCTTTTCCTCCCAACTTGCTTTGGTCATGGTGCTTCATCACACAGTAATAATGCTAAGTAAGACAATGGGCGAGGTTGGAGCCTCTCTACTGATCTTGTTGCTATGCCTACAGCTCAAATCATCTCCAGTGTTAATGCTGTTCATTGTGGATATCTGTCTATTTGTCATTTATTATTTATTTAGAGGTTTCCAATATTGCCTGTTAACTGAAGCTCCAGGCTCTGACCACCTTTCAACCATATTTTTGAAAATGAATGTAGAGGCAGCATCATAGATATGAGCTCAAAAAAAAAAAATTAAAGGGTAAAGATGGAGTTTTCCACTAACTTTGTAATTACTGTAAAATTATAAATTTTATGATAGATATTTAACTTATAATTTGGAAGATGAGGAATATTCCTAGTCTCTTCTAGTTCTTTCTGTGTCCAATAGTGAACAGAATTTGCAGGGAAGAATGTGTCCCACTCTCCTCGGATTCCCACTGGCTCACTTTGTGTTGCCTTCACAGCACATATCCCTTGAATTAGCATTTAATTTGTTTCTAATATGTACATAGTCCTACAATTCATTAATTTCTGTGGGCTCATGTTATCAAATGGTTGATTATGTGTCCCTATGGAACTAACGCTTTTCAGGGAACAGCAGAGTGCCTCCTTTCTGTGGGTGATTCCCTTTCATTATGAAGCAAGTAACTTTAAGATCTGAAATTCATATCCAGTTTTATTAGCCTTGCAAAATAGTATTAATAATAGTTTAAATGACTATTAAAAGGTAAGTGCAGACCTCAGATCTTTAGGGGTTTTATTTAGTCTGCATAGTAAATTATAGAGGATATACCATTGTCTTCCCTACCTCACAAATAAGGAACCTTTTTATTAAATTTCTAGTGCCACCATTGAAGTACACATGAGGTAGCTTAGAGAGCAGAATGTTGTTGCTCACCCAGTACAGGTGCTTGAAGTCCAAGTTACATTCTTTTCTGATGGTTCTTGCTGAGGGATGAAGAACCTGTTCCCAGTCTGTCCCTTGTATCTCTCTGTGCCTATCACGTCCAAGATTCTATTATAATGATCTATGTCCTTGCTTTTTAATTCAGTTACCTCTTTGAAAGCTCTAAGTACAGATATAGTTGCATTTTGAAGTGCTGGGAGTTGGTGCTTCCGTGAGAGAACTTTTAAGGAGACAAAATTCAGTCTACAGCAGTCCCTAAAGTCTAAAGAGGTTTATTCTTCTTAAAAACATACAACCAGGATGAGACAAAAATTTATACTGGTGACTTTTCTTCCATGATGTTTGGTGTAACTAATGGGACTGAAAATGCCTCTTCAAAGGATGCTAAAAAACTGGAATTGGTGTGGTTTAGTATGCCAAGGACAGGGGCTATGACAAATGAAACAACATGGCTGGCAGTCAGGATCAGCAAGGCCTGAGAAGCACATGAGGAGCTGGGTGAGTTATGAGGTCCAGTTATGAGGTGAAACAATGGAAGCTGTAGTGTGTATGTATTTTTGTGGGAAATGCAAGCACTCTTTACACTTTCAAACAATTATTCTGGATCTCTATGGAGAGTGGGCCTTATATTGGGAGTGGGTGGGAGCGGTGTGCTGTGAGTGACTGTCCTCTGAGCCAATTGCATGCGGCCTCAGGTAGGGAATAGAGTACTATATATGCTAGGGAAGATGAGGAGATGGCTTGGAGTCTCATATATGCATCTGCAGGAAAATCCTCATCCGTGCTGGGTCAAGGCTTTCCAGGTGCAGCCTGTTGTGGGGAGACGTGCCCACACCTGGGTAGGAACCCTTCACCTATGCTTTGTAAGGAAGTCAATAAACTCATTTGTTCTTCAGAGTGAACACTACATGGAATATGGCCACTGTTTGTTATTGGAACCACAAGAGGAGGGTTCATTGCTTAGGACTCCTCCTGAGAAGGAAGCTTAGCAACAAGGTGATAGCAGGGGCCTAGTTAGTATCATTCATTCACATAATCAGTAAGAATGTGGCATGACAGCCACCTTTCCTTCTTCCCAGTGTCGTTTTATGAGGTTTGATTTCTTGTGGTCAATCGTGATTCAAAGACACCGAACAGAAAATTCTAAAAGAACTCGTGATGTTATGTTATGTCTGAATAGCATGATAAAATGCCATCATGTCCCTCCTCACCAAGGTTGTGAATTTCCCTTTTGTAGAGTATCCTCTGTATACACCACACCATCCACTACATACTCTGTGGCCATTATGATCATCAGACTGTCAGAGCATTAGTCCATGGTATCAGGGCCATGGACTCCTTTTTTTTTGTGACATAGAATCAAGCCTGCAATTGAGAGAAAATCAAGTGAATCATCAAAGTGAAAGATGTTGAGGATATCCTGCCTCTGAACTTATGGAGTGTGCTTAGGAACAAGCTAGCTTCTGAGTTTGGAAAGAGGGTAGAGACATGAAGACTGGTGTTTGCTGCCAGCTAGCAGAGCCAATGCAGTCATTACATTCATTCCAAAAGGTCACACATCAAGGTAGAGAGAAGCACTTAGCAGTGGCATTTTCCATGTCCTATTACAGTGCCTTCGTCACGGAGGTAACCTTCCTGTCAGGAAGTAAGGAATAAGAGACAAGGCCTCTGCTGACTGAGTGTAGCACCAAATCTGCTGTAGCTCAACCAGAGTACCCTGCTTGTCTACTAAGTGAAAATTGCCTGTGATTTCTAGGCAGCCCCAGCTGCCTCTGTAGCTCAATTCTTTTAAGCCTGAACACTAATTTCCACAGCACAAGAGCCAGGAAATGTTGGCTCCCTAAACTGTGAGAGCCAAGGAGTAAGAACCCTGACAAGGTTGGCTTGTAGTGGCTCACTTGGATTTAGGCTTCCTGAGCAAGATTCCTACAGATGGCCTGAGTATATATTTTGTTTCTTCATGCAATAACATTCTAGAACACTGCTTCTCTTCAGCTCTCTCCAAACAAGCAGTAGTCACTGGCAGTGGAGCGAATCAATGTATATACACTTTTGTAAGCTGTTCTCTTACTGGTGGAGTTTTTAAAATACCCCCCAAACAGTAACATATGTGCTGTTTTTGACATGGGTGTTAACCTGAGCCTTTAAGGTACTGTCACAAAAATGTCTCTGGGTTTCTGAACATGTTGATAGAAAAAGTTTTTAAGTTTTACATGTTATTTATCTTCTTCTTTTTGTGTTAAACACAAATCAAAATGAAATGAAAGACTTGGGCTGTTTTAGAAATAAATTTACCTATTCATGAGGAATTAGTATCACACTTACAGTCTTAGATGATGAAAAGGGGAGAAAATAACCCCACAAGCAATGTATTATACTCAAGGCCAATATTTCTCTTTCAAAATAAGAATATAATCAATTTCAAAAATTGCTTTGAGAGAGGATTGTTCACAGTGGGAAGACCTTCAATTGCATTATATGTCACCCAAATCAATTCTTTTTCTTCCTGTTTACTGAATAACTTTTGCAAGTTTGTTATTCATAAAACACAGTTCATTTTAAAAAAGTTGAGCTGCTTTAGAATTCATGTACTTTGATATTTTCAGATAAACTGAAACAAATCTAGATATTCATTATAAGTAGAGTACTCAATCCATGTGAGAAGCAAGAGGCTTGGAATATTCCTGAAGGCTTGACAGTGGAGGAAAAAAGCCCTCAGAAGAAGGGGATGCAGTTTATAGAGCTCTGTTTTGGATGTGAGACACGAGAAAAGGAGTGAAGATATATGCACCAAATATTAACTATGTGGTGTGGATTTAGCTCTAAGGATGCAGGTGATGGCTTAAACAGGAAATGTCATAATGACTCCTTGAATTGATTCCAGATAGGTGCTGCATTTTCCTTCTTTCCTTGATAGGCACCAGGTACTGTAAGAGTCAGCCTGTGATCTCAGCATACATCCATGTTGCCAGGTGTCATAATTGGAAGCAAGCTAATGAGAGCTGAAGGCAGCCCTGCTTGCAAATGTTTTCTAGTTGCCAAGTAGTTAAGGTGAATCATTGGCTCAGACCAGATTCCAGGGCTATCCAGAATGTGGCCCAGAGCAAGCATTCCGTGTTCCATGACAGCTTTTCATGCAGTGTCTTTACCAGATTATGAGACCTTTACTATGAGTTCGAGATGAAATGCAGTTTCAGGGAGGAGACTTCAGGCATCCATCCACACCCAAGTGCCAAATTTACACACACAGACCCAAACTCAGGAGACATTAATCACCAGTCATGGCAACCTTTCATCTGGGTCCAGATGCAACTTCCAGATCCTTCTTAACAGGGAAGTCTAGGCAGCCACTACAAATTGTGTAAAAGCAAGCAGGCATTTCATGGACTTGTGCTGTTCCTGACAGAGTCTGCACATGCTTCCCAAGCTCCCAGTGGAATCCTTGTTGGTGAGGGTCACACTCACAGGTGGGCACAGAGTATTTCTGCAGAGTCGTGCTTAGCAAAAGAGCAATAACAACCGTGAAAGATCAAGCTGAAGTCTTTCAGCTTGCAAGTCTGATTTGGGTCTTAAGAGTAAGCTTTTGTGAAATGCCAGGAAGCTCCATTCTTGTGAGGTATTTTAATCACATAATTAAATGTAGACAGAGAAGCTATGCTGAGTAATATGAACAAGAATGGGAGCAATAATAATATCACTTTTATTTACCAAACACCTACTTTGTAGTGGGCATGATGGACATTTTTATATTTATTATCTCTGATTCACTCACCTATCCTGCAAAGTAAGCTCCCAGAAGATGAGAAACTGAAACAAAGGCCAGTGGATGGAAGCAAGCGAGTTCATTTTTGAATAATCAAAGTTCCTGCTTTCTCCAATTCTCATATTTTCAAATAACACAAGGGAGTGTCTCAGGCAGCTACAAAGCCACAGAATGGTGTGATCATTTGAATCATGGTTCTGAGCTGAGAGTAAACCAGTCATTTTAAAGTTGAAGGGCACTACCATTCCTCTAAGATGCAGGGGTTTGCAGCATGTTAACCTTCCCACTGGAGAAATTTGACTTCCATTAAGACCAAAATGTGTCAGTTTCCTTAAATCTAACAAGACTACCAGGTAGATATGAAGTGCCAGTGCTAAAGGGGGAGGGGGGGCTTTATTCCTGGGCTGCCAGTGTGGCAATCGGGTGAAGGTTGATACAAAGGGCTGACTCCTTACCTTTCCCAGAACTGAAAAAGGAGCCAACAAGTTGACTCCATCAGAGTATTCAGTTTTAATATGTTTGATACTCCTATTTGAAATATTTTGTATATTGATACAAATGTAAAATTATATTTGTCATACTGTAATGTATGTTCTACCTCTGTTAAGAATATTTTATATATTGATACATACTTAGGATTGTTGTCATATTGCACTATACATTTCTACCTCTCCTTAAGATATTTTGTGTATTGTCACAATTTTGAGCTCATTGTCCTTTTACTGTACATATGTTTACAGACTGCTTACCTTGTTTATATGAAGCCTTAGTCCTTAGGCTATTTAGGTAGATAAGACTTACAGATTTATAGTCACTTATGCTTGTCATCTCTATAGACTTGTTAGTTAGGTTGTCCAGATTTACAAATACATACATCAGATGGACAGGTAATTTTCAAACACTTCATAGACCTACAGAATATGGCATTTAAATAACTTAAAATTCTGCTGACGTGAGACATGATTGCTCCTGGCAACACTGATCTGATCCTGAGAGAATGTTGGGCTTTTAAGACACTCTTTTTGGAAGTCTGTCTTCTTCCTGGTACATAATGGCCTTCTGGGTAAAGAACTACCCTTACCTCAACTGCTGACAGTACAAATGTTGTCCTTTCTGGACTGGCAGGACACAAAGAAAAGCAACTACTGAACTCTGCCAAGACAGGGTAAGATGGTCTTTCAATATTTTTGCTTCTAAAAATGGTCTGTCAGATATTCTAGGCTTGTAGCCAAATTGGATGCTCCAACAGTGTTGAGAAACTTTAGGGGACTGCCCAGGTTGCCAGCTGTCTCTGTCTATTCTCAAAAGATTCCCAAAAGTTACTTGCATGCATTTCCCATTTTTTCAGATATTATTATATTCCTTCTCAGGTATTTGATGGTGCTGAAGACTGATAGTTACAGTTACAATCTTCTCATATCTTAGCTAGAACATACTAAGTAATAGATTCAGATTCTTCAGGATAGGACAGCTTTTGAAATAATCTCTCTAACATACATTACAAAAAATATAGTTCTGTATTTATATCAATATACAAATTATCTTAAATAGGAATATAAAAATAGTTTACATTGATACAAGAATCCATAACAATGCAAATTATCTAAGGCTGATATTTTACTAAATTAGTTTACTAGTATATACAATAATCTACCTTAATATACTATACCTACCCATTCCACCCTTTTTCTTTCCTTAAGGAGAATACTGAGTCTAATATTTTCTTCCACCCCCAACCCTATATTCATCATCCATAACCCTAAGAAACATGAAATGTTTGGGAGAAAGGGTGTTGTTTTCTTAGATTTGCTTCCTGTTGTTTAGGGGGCAACAGTATCTCTGTGAAGTTCCGTAAGAAAGCTTAGTTAGGTCTAGCTTTAGATTCTGCAGCCAGTCTCAGAGTAATGGGTAAGGTTGTCTGAAATTCTGGATAGAAGTGTAGTATGATGGACCATCTCATCTTGGAACTGTTCTGGGGAGTTTTCAGTCCAAGGTTGATCATGGCATCATTCTGTACTGGGTAGAGTCATTGTTGTGGGGCCCCATCTTCCTTCTGGAGATTGCTATTGGAAAGACTTATTTTTTATTATGGAAAACTTGAACATTTTTTATATAAAATGCAAAGTTTAGGTTTATTCTGGATAGGAAAAGAATTCTTTGAAAGCAAGGACGAGCATGGAAAGAAATGGAATCTAGATGACAATGGTCCCTAGATTATTGGTTTTCTTCTGTCTCACATCAGGTGGCTCTTCTCATATGAGACAGAATCTCCTGAGTTTTCTTTTAGCAACATGCTTGAGTTTAGAGAAGGAGAGAGACACATTCCAACTCCAAAGCCAGCTTGATTTATAATTGAATAGGGACCACAACTTTTCTAGAGTTAAAGAGATATAGATGTTAGGCAGTGAGCTAATACCCTGTGTAGATTGGTACCAATAGATTCTTCCCTTCTGCTGTAGAATTTTGGGTATCCAAGGCCTTAAGATCTCTGGAAGATGACTATTTCTACTATCCTGTAAAGACAGAAAACAAACACTGCCCCAACCCTTGTTTGTTAAGTTTTTCTTACAACTTGTAGAGATGTCATATTGGTGGATTAGTTATCTCTCCTCATCAAGGGGTTTCTCCTGTTTGAATTGAATTTTTATTAATTTTGCTGATATCCATAGCTTTTCTTCTCCTGCAGAAACAAAAGCAAAACATCTTCCCCAATGTAGGGTGTATCCCAGTTTCCATTCTGAGGTTGACACATCTTTGAAATAAATAGGCTGGTTTAGTTCAGGAGTTTTTTCTGTCATCTAATGTCTTGCCACAGCTGTTGTCCCTTTCTCATCAGCATTGAGAAAATTCAAGGTTAATAAAGCATTATTCAATCTATTTCTAGGAGTCATTGTTACCTCTTTCTGTTAATTTAGCATATCCTTTAAAGTTTGATTGGACCTTTCTATGACTGCTTGGCCTGTAGGATTGTGTGGTATACCTGTAATACCCTTTATATTGTAATACACAAAAAACTGTCTCATTTTATTTGAGACATATACTGGGGCATTGTCAGTTTTAATTTGTACAGGTATTCTCCTGATGGCCATAACTTCTAATAGGTGTGTATCACAGAATCAGCCTTTTCAGAACTCAAAGCAGTTGACTATTGAAATCCTGAATAGGTGTCAATGGTATGGTGTACATATTTTAATCTTCCAAATTCTGTGAAATGAAACACATCCATCTGCCAAATTTTATTTCATTATATACCTTCTGGATTGCTTCCTGCAGGTAATGGAGTTTGGTTATAGAAGGAACAAGGAGGTCATTTTTGTTTTTACAATTTCCTTTGCTTGTTGCCAAGTGATAGAGAAAATCCTTCTTCAAAACCTTGCTATTTATACAGTGTTTCTTATGAAATTCTGAAGCTTCTAGCACATTACCTATTAGTAACTCATCATTAGTAATCTCATCATTATCTTGTGCTAGAGGACCTGACAGATCCATATGGGATCTGATGTGTGATATATATTTCTATTTCTGATTATTTCCTGTAATTGCATAAATAATGAAGTTAATTCTGTATTATCAGGAATAAATTCAGCAGTTTCAATATGTAAAACAACTCTCTCTGCATATTGAGAGTCAGGAACAATATTGAGGGGTTCTGTGAAGTCCATTAGTACCATAAGATTGGCATATAGTTCTGACTTTTGTATGGAATTATATTGGCTTTGAACCACTTTACTTAAGTCTCCTGATTTATACCCTGCCTTTTCTGATTTATTTGCATCAGTATAGAATTGGGGACTCTAGAAATTGGCTTTTGCCATACAATGTGAGGAAGGACCCATTCAGTTCTTTTTATGAATTCTATTTTTTTTTAATCTCTGCAATTCTTTATTAAAAAATACTGCTATACACATAGAGACTGAGAACAGGGTTAAAGATGAGCAACAGAGACTGGGACTGTGACGTTAGAACTTATCATACTGGTGCTTTTTAGGGACAATGTTGATATCCAAATGACAGAACCAAGGTCAAAGCAAAGTTCAAGGGCACCCTCAAAGGCATCTGCAGAGAAGTAAATACCAACAGGTTTAGAAGAGGCACAGACAGCTGAAATGAGAGACACTACATGATTTCCAGGTTGTCCTTTCCATGCTCTGTCTGTCCTAACAGGAAGTTACGGGGAGTTCACATCCTTAATTTGACACTCTCAGATAGTAAAGGCTTCCTATGGACTAAATATTAACTTTCAGACAACCTCCTAAATGGGTTTACATTGTGGAAAAGAGGGCTCCCTAAAAAAAAAAAAAAAAAAAAAAAAGGGAAAACAAAAAAATAAAAACAAAAACCCTCCGCCCAAAAAACACCAAAGCAGAACTCAGAGTTCTTTTGAAACCATTCCCAATAAAAATGAAATGAAAAATAAATATAAAATAAAGCTAAAAAAATATGCATTACCTGACACCAACTGTTTTCTGGCTGACAATATTTACTCATGAAAACGTTCAGCTGACTCCCTTAACTACCCACACCAAGCCCTGAGGTTCCTAGGGGCTGAAGCAAACTGGCGTTTCCGATGCAGACATTGGGTTTGTGATGTGAACCTGCCTTGCAGAGGGAAGTTTGCTGGTCTATGTGGATCAAGAGGTTCAAGCCCTAATTTACCCCTGCCCTTCTTTAGCATTCACATAACATTGGTCCACAAATGAAAATTTTCAAAAAGTTCCCAGGCCCCCAAAACTAAAATAGATGATCCCCTTTCATTTTCAAAGAAAACAATATTGGAAAAATCTCCAGCCCCCTTATAAATTAAGCATTTCATATTTCTTCTAGAATACAAGTAGTTCTTTTTTGTACAAAAGAATTACAATATGATTTGTCAAAAAACATATAAAAAGACAGCTGCTCTTCCTCAAATACATGAGCTAATGATAAAGACTTTTGCGTGTTACATCAAAAGTTCTTGTTATTCTTAAATAAAAGGTCCTTTTAAACAAAAGGACCATCATGGTGGCAAATGTTCATTATCCTTCGAATAGTGAACATCATGTTCTTTTAAATCCATCCAGATCAAATGCAGCCATTGATTTTCCATTGACAACTGATGCGACCACTCGTGGATGCAGACGTGCTTGTTAGACATGTGACCTGTGTCTCTAGTCAAAGCTTTTCGGTGAAGAGAGGTGCTTTTTCTTGATGCAAATCTCAAGGCAGAGAAAAATCATTTTAAAGCTTATAAAAAGTGGACAGAGAAATGTTAAAAACTTCTCTGAAATATACAAATACGTATGCTTGTTAAAAATGAAGACAGTAACGTCAGCTGCAGGTGTTTGGGAGTCTGTCTTGACCTTCTGAGTCTCTCCATTCTCTTCCTAGTCACGAGGCGCACACCCAGCACAAACTGAACACTCAGCTCTGAGAAGGAGATGAAGTCTTCATGGCGGCCTTAGGAGAAAATCCCTATGTATTTGGCAGTCTTCGGTATCAAAGTGACCAGAAATCCCACAAATACTTGAGGAGTTTGGCGACAATGGTATGTCCAAATAATAAGCGTTCCAAGGAGGCAGGCACACTGCGAACTTTGAGAGGGCTCTCAGGACGGTCCTGCAGTCACTTTGGGTTAAGCAGAGAGCGCAAAGGCACAGCGGACAAGTGTCCCTCCAGAGTCGGACTGCCAAGCATCGACCACTGCTGCGCTCCTCCGCCCACCTCCTCCACAGTGTCTCTAAGTCTGTATCCAGTGTAAAGTACCATTATAAAACTGTAGTTCAAAGACAAAAAAAGCAAACTGCAAAGACCTTAGAGTAATACAACTCCTCAACTTTAGGCCTTCAACACAATTTCATTTTTGCTATTAAAAATTGCATCAATGTAAGTGTATCTATCTGACTGGCAGGCTCTTTGAAGAAGGCTCCGAACGAACCTGGAGAAGAGCAGGGCCTGCTCCTTCAGCTACTGTTCCGATCGTTACCTGGAAAAGGATTTAAATCAACAAATAGGGGAAAATTCATATTCAACAACTCACTGATATTTCTCTTTGTGTGTTCTTAAACACGACACAAGCTTCAATTTGAGCTAATGGTAGGTGGCACACAGAGCTTGCATACGATACTCTTAAGGACTATGCACTACACTGTACTATTGACCTGGCCCGTCCCCCAAAAGCAAATTCTGCATCTCTTGGTGGCAAAAAGCTGCCTCTTTTTGTTTCCCAATGTCCTTGCAAATAGTTCCCTTAATAAGTATACAATGTGGCAAGAGGTGAATTCTATTTTCTTGCTTTTGAGATAACAATTGTTAATCTCTCCCAAAAAATTACTGCAGGCTCTTTGCGAGTATTCATTATCTTTCCATAAAGAGGAAATCTCTTCATTAGTTAAAGGTACTGAAATTTCTGCTGGGTCCATTCCTGTCAATTGAGAACATCTTAACTTTCCTTTTAGAATCAAATCAGAGATCTTTTCCACATAAGTTTTAAATTTCTTACTTCATTTACATCATAGAAATATCCATTCCAATATAATACCTTCCCTCTGCATCAAAATCCCTATGGGGGATTGCCTAGAGGGGAGTATAACCAGAATGCAGTTAAGTTCTGGATTCACAAAATCCACATGTGCTTTTCATATTTTCTTTTCTACTAGAGCTAGTTCCTTTTCAACTTCAGCTGATAATTCTCTTGGACTATTTGAGTCCTTGTCCCCTTTTAGGGTATTAGCCAAATTTACTGGTCCGTCTTTGGGTATTTCAATGATAGCCTATAAGTTGGAAATGCTTCATATTAATTTTTGAAAACCATTAAGAGTCAGCAATCAATCTTTCCTGAGCTGTACCTTTTGGGGTCTAATTTTTTGGAGATCTATCTTATACCCTAAATAATTAATAGAATTTTCTCTTTGTATCTTTTCAGAAGGAATTTGTAGTTCCCAGCAAGGCAAAACTTTCTTTATTTGTTCAAACATGCTTTCTAAGGTACTTAACTTTGAATCAGCTAATACGATATCATCCATATAAGATAAATTATAGATTGTTGAAATTTCACATGAATTATTTCCAGTGGTTTTCCCACAAAATATTGGTGCAGGATTATTTAACATTCCCTATGGGAAGACCTTCCATTGATATCTCTTAACTGGCTGGGAATTATTATAATTAGGTACTAAGAAGGCAAAATTTTCTCTATCCTTTTCTTGTAAAGGTATGGTAAAGAAACAGTCTTCTAAGTCAATAACTATAATAGGCCATTCTTTGCTTATAATAGGCCATTCTTTTGTAACAGAGAGGGCAAGCACATCCCATTCTGTAGGAAGCCCATGGGCTGGGTTACTTTATTAATGGCTCTCAGGTCAGTTAGCATTCTCCAGTTACCAGGCTTCTAATAACAAATATAGGAGAATTCCAAGGGCTTGTAGATTCTTCAATGTGTTGAACATTTAACTGCTTTTGAACCAGCTGTTCTAAAGCTTATAGTTTCTCTTTTGTTAGAAGCCATTGTCCAACCCAGACAGGTTTATCACTTAGCCATTTTAAAGGTAGGGCTGTTGGTACTTCTCATAGTTCAATAGCTGTTGTTCCTTGTTTATGTACAGCCTGAATGGTTGGTGGCTGTTTTTTTTTTTTTTTTTTTTTTTTTTTTTTTTTTTTTTTTTTTTTTTTTTTTATAGTATCTTATAAAGTTATTCCTAGAAACATGAATTGGTCTGTATTCCATATCTGAGATTGTAGGAATTTTATTCTGGGTTTATTATTATTATCACTGTTGTAACAGATCTCGGCCCCAAAGATTCACAACTACATTTACCACATATGGCTTCAACCTTCCTCTCTGTCCTTCTGGCCCTATGCATTCAACCCATCTTGAACTCTGTTTTACCTGAGATAGGGTTCCAAATCCCTAGAAATTGGGCATTTATCTCGAAGAGGCCTATTCGAATGCCATGATTTTGGTGTGTTTATAGTCACATCTGCACCTGTGTCTACCAGGCCCTCTAGAACAATGCCATTAATTCATACTCTAACCTTTGGTCTTTGTTTGTTTATGGAAGTCTGCCAAAATATTTATTTTATGGGGTCTTTTTGGAGTTCGTGATCCATCTATCAGAGCTATTCTATCATCTAGTGCAGTAACATTTATGACCTTAGACACTGGGTTATTTAGTTGTCCTGGAGAGGAATTTCCTCCATAGTGGCTAGCAATGTTTGGACTGTGTTCGATTTGGGGCCTGGAAGAGGCCCCCTGAGGCATTTCTCACTGGTAATGGTTTGCCTTGTATATCTATTGTTGATCTGCATTCATTGGTCCAATGTTGGTCTTTGCCACATCTTCTGCATAATCCAGAATGTTGGGGTCTCCAATTTGGGTTATTTCTAGAAGGAGTACTGCTTCTAGGAGCATCCTATATACAATTTCTTCTCATATGACCTGGTGTACCATAGTTAAATCATTTGGTACCTTGAGGCCTTCTTCTACCTCTGGAAATTGCCCCTCCTATCCAAGTCTCATTACCATAGTTAAGAGACTCAAAACCATTTGTATAATGAATGCATTCCTCCAAAAGTACTGAACTGACCTTTAATGGTATAAGTATTCTTTTGCATTCTACATTACCATCATTAAACACCAAGGACTTGGTTAATACTTGTCTTAGCCCTTGGTCTGATACTGCTTTTTTTTTTTTTTATAGCTGTGGTCAGCCTTTGTAAAAAAAAAATCAATAAATAGTTCTTATTGTCCTTGGGAAATTTTTGTATATAGCTCCGTTTGTTTCCCTGGTTCTTGATGTTTTTCCCAATCATTTAAAGGTGCCGTATGACATAGGGATATTGCATGCTCATCAAAAGTAGCTTGTACATTTCTATCAGCAAAATGGCCTTCACCAAGAATTTGATCTTGGGAGATCTCAAAAACCTCTGATTTACCTTGCTCTTCTGGGATCCTAGCTTCCTCTCTCAACCAACTTTTCCATGTAACTGCTGGCTATATCTAGAACAGCTGGATTAACTGGTTCCAGTCATCTGGTATGATTCTATTTGTAGAAGACCATGTATTTACCATCTGCTTTACATATGTTGAGTGTATACCATAGGTGACCACTGCTTCCTTGATGTTTTTTAAATCTCTCATAGGAATAGTTTGCAAAATATGTTCCATATATAGATCAGGATGTCTATCATCTGCTGGCTTCTCACCACTGATGACAGGATAGGCCATTGTCTGAGAGCCATCTGGTGATGTTATGACTTGTATGGTCTTGCCCTTCTGCCTGTTAGTTCCTTTGTTATCTTTACTGAGAGATTCTTCCCAAGCTTGTATCCAAGCACCTAGGGTCTGTTGCAGCGATTGAACTTCTGTTGAAAAGGATTCTAGAAATTTAATGGAATCATGCAAATTTTTATGTTCTTCTCAAACACATGATTCCATAGACCTTAGTTTATCAATTAATGATAATCTTTCTTCCTTGTAAATTATCTGAATAGTGGTAACTTTGCTCTGGAGAGTTTTATTGTTTTATCTATTAAGTATTCATATTTATTATCAATAGAATTAGTTCTGGTTGTACACTTATTATTAATGGATTGAATTCTTGTGATAAGTTGGAAGATTCCAAAGAAATAATCCTTCTACTTAAATCTTCATTACTACCCTGCAAAGCTCAGTCAGTACAGCATGCAACTCTTAATCTCAGGGTCATGGGTTCATGCTCCACGTTGGGTGCCCAATATTGGGAATAATCAATGGAGTCTATTTAATGATCAAAGTTGGGGGTAAACTCACAACCGTGGAAGATGTATCATAGCATCCAGGAAAGCTGAGCTATATTCCACACTGAATGGCTTGGTCCAAGATCTCAGCATCCAGAACCACAAGGTAGTCAAGAGGATACATGCATCCCCAGTCTTAAAGGTCTTCAGTGGCCCCACCCCAGGGGCAGGTACCTCAAGGTCATAGACAGGTGTAACAGTTACAGCTGCCTCACTAGGCGTGGTACTTCAGGGCATGGCTCAAACAGCTACCCACTACAACTCACCAAAGTTCAGAGGTAATCTACATAGACATTATTGCAAACCATTATTTGAAATATGACTGTTAGTATGAATTTTCGTAACTGTAAAATATTTTTAATATTCTCTTCAACTTGCAGTTGTTATTTTCTGAATCAAAAATCTTCTGGGAAATGTATAGAAGGTTTTAATTCTAAGTGGTTTTTTTCATAAAGTGATTTGTTATTTAGTATTTGATGTATGCATTGGCTGATCTTAGGTGACAGATGTTCTCAGAGAGGTTTGTGGGACCCTTATTCTATCAGCCAACTTGAGTTTTCTGGTCCTATAGCAAAATATTCACTCAAGTATTTTTTTCTACATGAGTACAAAGGCTGCATATTTCAATTATCTAAGGAGCCAATACAGGACTCTGACTCATAGTGACACATGCCATTGGTTCCAATGAGATTTTAGTTGTCCCTTATGGATCTGTGCCCTAGGCAGCTGCAGACTTATCCACAGTTATTTTGGGTCTAAATAAAGAGAAGTCCATCTGTATCCTGGAACATTTGCCACTGAAACTTTTATGGCTTTAAATACATCTCAATCTTTCCCCATTACTCATACTTCAGAGTTACAATGAAAGAGAAATAAGTGAATGCCATGGGAAAGTCAAGTGTAGGTTCTCCACATATGGCTTCAATTATGGGGAAGAGTGTGAGCCTTGGCAACAGCACCAGCTACACTTCCCTTACCCAAGATGAAGGGGAAATAGCATAAATGGAGAATATTTTTGTTGTAGTCAAGCTTTAAGTGGAGGTCCATGGCCTAGGATATGCCTTACTGCTTTCCCAGTCTCTGTGAGGTATGTGCAGACTTTTAAACTTAGAGATACTTCCAAAGGAGCATACCACCCAGACAGTACCATGCCACTAACCCTGAAGAACCACACTGGTAAGTACAAAAGAATGAGGACTGAGAACAGATTGAGCAGGAACATTGGACACTGCATTAGACATCATATAGATTTTTAGCAATTTTCTTTTCTTATAATTTTGGAGATCAAAAATTCATATTAGGCAGACAATGTCTGAGGAAAACTATACATGGACTACATTTTCTGCTTGCAATTTAAAGCTCAGATGTAGATGCAATGTTTTACACTTGGGCCATTTGGCTTTGTCTCTTCCTTACCATGAATTATTGTTATATGTAAATAGGGTAATCATATAGCCCTCATAATTTCCATTTATCCATGATTATTCCTATGTACATTGCTAGATGCTTATTACAGTACTGATACATTCAGTACAGTACATAACTGATTTGAAAGTATGTAAATTAATTAGCACTTTTGTATGGAAACAATCCTGCCAGCCTATGGGTAAAGCAAAACTGTTCATGAAAGGAGGTCAGGGCAGGGTCAGGCTACTTATTAACTTACAAGTAAGTGAGTGGTTTTGTTCTTGCTGGTTTTGTGGTGAATTCACCTTGGAGAGCAACATGAACTTGGTATGTGGAAAGAGGTCAGTGATCTGTCACTGCAGCTGTACACATCATGGCCCTCTTTATTCTGTAGGAGTCCCAGTCAACTGAACAACAGACTCAAGCTGCGGCTGTAGCCAGCGGGGATGGTGTCTGAAGCACACACATCTATGTGCATACTCTACCACAGACTTTAATTAAGTAGCTACACCTTGATTTCACTAAAGGTTCATGGCTAACTACAGCCCTGGTGTGTGACAAAACTTTTCCTGGGGGGAGGGAGAGCTGGGGGAGATGTAACACATGTGTCTATTTACCCTGGGTAGGGAGTTCACAAAAGACCAAAGTATGGATACCACTGAAGTCCAGCTGGATGAACCAGTGAGTTTTATTGGGATTACTTACAGGAATATGGGTGAGGGGTAACTTGTAGGAATGCAGATGAGGGGTTACTTTCAAGAGCAGAAATGACTCAAAGTCAGCTGCATCACCAAAGCCCACCTCAGTGTGTGTGCTGTTCACAAAGCTGGGGACCTGGAGCACACTGCACAGCCTGTAGGCAGCTCAGCTGGTTAGAGTGTCCTTTCCAAGTGACTCTGTTCTAAACATCTTCTAGATGGCTCAACTGGTCTCTGCTTCTTCCAGGCAGCTGGTCTGGTTGAACAGTCTTCTTTGCAGTTTGGCTTATGAGAGAGAGAGAGAGAGAGAGAGAGAGAGAGAGAGAGAGAAGACTCTTTTTGCAGCTCAGCCTTGGTTCCTCTGAGACGGAATCTCAGCTTTTACTGCTTGCTCTGGGAAGGAGGGGCCTTTTGAATCTTGTCAGTTTCAGAGACTTCCTGAAGCTATTTCAAATTGTTACTCTTCCTGCTTTAGGAGTTTTCTTATAGGTAGAATTTTTTTTTTTTTTTTGGTTTTTCGAGACAGGGTTTCTCTGTAGCTTTGCGCCTTTTCCTGGAACTCACTTGGTAGCCCAGGCTGGCCTCAAACGCAGAGATCCGCCTGCCTCTGCCTCCCGAGTGCTGGGATTAAAGGCGTGCGCCATCACTGCCCGGCATAGGTAGAATGTTTTTTAAAGGAAACTTATACAACAACCCTTCTCCCTGTTGACCTGTTGATATTCGGTACCCAGGAAGATCACAGAACGCATGTTTAAGATCTGCTATATAATTGTGTAAGATCTGGTACACTGCCTGCACCCCTTGCCTCACCTCCTGTACCAGTCTTGATGGTCACACATCTGTGCAGGTTAGTTTTGCCTTCTTCAATTTGACACATGGGAAGTGGGAACCTCAACTGAGAAAATGCTTCCTGATTGGTCTGCAGTCAAATAGGGTGTTTACTTGATTGATTAATTAATAATGTTAGAGGATCCCATTCACTGTGGTCAGCCTGCTGCTAGGCAGGTTGTCCTGGGGTGTATAAAAATCAAGCTGATCAAGCCATGGGAAACAGCATCCCTTTGTGGTCTGTATTTCAGTTCTGGCCTCCAGGTTTCTATGTGAATTCCTATTCTGACTTCTTTCAGGGACAGAATATGATGTGAATGTGTAAGTCAAATAATCCCTTTCCTCTCTAATTTGCTTTGGTCATGGCATTTCACGATGGCAATAGTACCCTAAGACAGCTTCCCTTCTATGTTAGACTGTAACCTGAAAATGTGAGTTAAATAACCTGTCTCCTACATTGCTTCATCTGTCAAGAGTATTTTATCACAGCAGTGGAGGTGGAACCAGGACAGAAAGTAGTACTAAGGAAGTGGGACTGTTGCCCCAATAGAGTTGACCATGTGGATTTTATGCTTTCTTTGTGGGAAGAATGTGGAAATATTTGGTAAGGCTTTTCCAGCATTGGAAAAGCCCTTGAATGTGGGAAGCAGAGCTTCCTGGGCCACTCTAGCGAGACCTTGAAAGATAAGAATGACAAGAGAAACATGGATAGCTCTGGTCTGGCTTCTAAGGCTGTATCTAGAACGAGGGGGAGCTATTTGTGTGATGTTTTGGATAAGAATCTGTATATGCTGATCAGGCTGGGGCAAAAACAGATTGTTAAACAGCGCACCACTATTGAGATGAAACATCCTGTGTTTCAGTGGAACAGAAGGAAAGTGTTTCTTGAGGGTCATGACACAGAGGCTGTGAGCTAAGGGGCTAGACTATGTCTGAAGCTGGCAACAAAACTTGGCAATCTTTTTGGTGTGGGTTTTGAAAGCACGAAAATTGCAAGGTTGACGGGGTTCTGCGTAGCAGCTGAGGCCTGGTATTATGACAGGGTTGGAGATCCCAGTGGAGAGGCCCAGATACGGAGCTATGAAGGAACAACCTCGGTTGTCATGGAGACTTGAGGATATTGGAGATTCCGAGGTTATGAGATGTTCACCAAGGTGAGCTCTGTGTTGCATGGAGTCAGCTTAAGCCCAAGAGAGATGTGTGTGTACAGGGATTGGAGACATGTGGCTGCTAAAGCCCTTTTGGGTCCATATGATGAGTCCCAGATGCTGGGCACTGAGATAGGATTGTATGTTTGCTTTGCTAGATTTTGGTTTTGTTTTGATTGGGTTGTTCCTTTTGATGCCTTGACTCTTCCCTCCTGAAATAAGGATACTACTCTATACCATTAGGATTGGAAGTATATAAATTGTTTATAATTTTATAAGAGATCTTGGACTGGTCACTGCTCACCTCACTGCTATGTGCCCAGTTTGCCCATGACTGCTGTACTTTGAGGCCCAGCTTTCAATATACCTCTTTCAAAATGCTGTCTTCAATGATTCATACCATGAAAACCATGATCCTTACATTTCACAAATTTGGAAGTAGGAAATGACTACTTAAGGAGTACCAGACAGTGCTCATGGAAAAGGAATTTCCTGCATTTTTGGAAAATCAAAAGGACCATCTGGATGTGGACAAAATGATGAAGGACCTTGACCAGTACTGAGGTGGCACAATGGCCTTCTGGGGTGTTTTATCCCTAGTTGCAGAACTCATCTGTTGCACACATGAAGCAGAAGGAAAAGGAGCAGGATGAATCAAGCACTGATGCTCCACGCCTACCCTGATGAACGTTTCCCTACAGGGTACGTGAGGAAGCCCCACTACTTCTCATGAAAAGATCAGGACCCTTAGGAAGTGTGTGAATAACATTAAACTTCAAGTTGACAAGCAGAGGAAGGAAAGTTTATTCAATGACTGCTGTGGGATAATCCTTTTGTATGCTATGACTATGTATTACTCTCATTGGTTAATAAAAAGCTGATTGACCTATAGCAAGGGAGGATAATTCTAGGTGGGAAAGCCAAACTGAAAATATTGAGGGAAAGAAAGGCAGAGAGAGAGAGAGAGAGAGAGAGAGAGAGAGAGAGAGAGAGAGGGAGAGAAAGAGAGAGAGATGCCAGCCAGTCACCAGGGAAGCAAGTTGCTAGAGGACAGGTAAAGCTTCAAGCCACATAGCAATACATGATTAATAGAAATTGGTTAATTTAAATGTAAGAGCTAGTTAGTAATAAGCCTGAGCTATTGGCTGAGTATTTATATTCATATTCAGCCTGTGTGTTTATTTGGGACCGGGTGTTTGGGATGGGAAAACTCCATTTAAATATGGTGCCCAAAATGGGGTACATACACCCACATAAAGCCCGAGAAAGCTTAAAAAGGGAAGAAGAGTTCTAGACACACAGAAATGGAATCAGATAAAGCTTCTTGGTAGCTGCATTTTCTCACATGGGCTTTGTTTGTGAGTGGCCAGTGGAGGCGTGGCTCCTTTAAGAGACAGCTCTTTCAAATGAGATGCTTTGTGTGTCAGGGTATTTATCACACCAACAGAAATGAAGCTAAGACAGCTAAAAGAGCTGAGCTGTGTATCTTTTCCAGTTCTCCACCTTTTGGTCTGTAAGTCTTTAATACTACACTAGTCCATTCCTTCCAACAGATCTTCTCTTTCTATCTCTCCTCTCTCTCCATCATCACTTTCCGTGTGTATGTATATACACACATATACATATAAGCATACATATCTTAACTGGTTTTAGTTCTCTAGATAGTCCTGACCAATGTAGCATCTGTACTTTAGGATGGTTTTTACATAGCAATAGATGAACCTGAGTCCACAATAATCAATTCCTTTTGCTTTTTTATATATGCCTGGGCTTTGGGTATTTTATATTCTTGTGTGTTCACATTCTTCTGTATTCTGTTGGCATAAATCCATGCCTAGGATACTGCATGCCTTCCTCTAGTCACACTTTATAAGTACTCTGCCAAGACACTGATGAGTCACCAGATGCCCAAAGGCTGCACAGGTATGTGGAGAACCCACAGCTGAGGTTAAGTAAGGGCTTTAAATACCACCATGTCTAGGCCTTTCCTGTGCCACTCACCACAATTGGCACAATTACTCCATAGCTACCACTCATGCTGATGATCTGCACATCTGGAGATCTCAGGTCTTATCCAGTGAATCAGAAACAGAGTTCCAGGCCAGCCAATACTGCATATAAAAACTCTCAAACAATTAAAATTAATAAGTAATTATTAATTAATCGTAGGCCTCTGTTGCAAATAAGTTCATATCTTTAAAAGAAAATTACATTAAAAGCAGAGTTTTGAAAGCTCTTAGAATTCAAATGATTTTACAAAACACTTTGGATGTACATGCACTGTCAGCTGATGATTTTCTTCTTCAGCAGATGATTTTTAAAAGGCATACACAAAATGAGTTGGAATTCTCTTTGATGTCTGTTGAGTGTCCGTGAAGGAGCAGGTTACCTCAGAACTGAGAGACAAGGTTCAAATAAATGGGCTCACTAGGTTAGATCACAGATAGGTCATATGGTATAGTTGTGCTTCTCTAGCCTGTGGCACTATTAAGAGTTGGTAGAACTTGTAGACGATGAGTCCTGGCAGAAGGAATTTGGGTCTTTGGGAGCATGCTTTTGAAGGGGATATTGAAATGCCAATGCCTCCTTGTCTTCTGTTTCCTTCTTCCTAGATGAGCAGACCTATTACATCATGTGTTCCTGCCATGATGTGCTGTGTTGTTACAGGCCCAAAGCAACAATGCCAGCGGCCGTGGGCAGGGACCTTTATAAGCATGATGCAAGTACACCTTTCCTACTTTTAAGCTGATTTAATCTCAAGTACTTTATCACAATGGCATAAAGCTGATTAATGCAAAAGTATTTTTTTTTTTCAAACTTATGGCAAATTGGTCACATTGACTGTGCTCTTCAGTTGAGTGTATGAAGAATTACTTCACTGCTGGAAATAACTGTATTACATCTTTGTTGGCGAGGTTGACTCATAGTCAATGCACATTGCATTTCTGTTGGAACCCAAATGTGCAGGAAAAACTTACTAAGTTTTTTATTGTTCCCAAGAAAGAATTTACTGACTCTAGACACAAGCGCTTACACAGAGGTGTCATGTTGACTACTGCAAATGATACAGTTATGAAACCCGAATTTTCCAAAACGATTCTACTTAATGGAGGCAGGAGATTGCAGCACTTGCTCCTGTACCTCCTGAGGTGAAGGACTCATACATAATGTATTCATCTTTCATATTCAAGATTTGCTTGCCATATGCCTTAAAACACACTGTATTTCTAAGAGATTCAATCAAGTGAAAGAAAATGAAATGTGAGCATGATAGGAGAGTTATCATGTTATCAGCAACAGCTTTCCCATGTGGCTACAATATAAACAAGAAAGAATGGCTTTTTTTCTGCTACTGCCTATCATAAAAGTAAAAATTGTGCAAGAAACAAAGTTTTCAGATTAATTAAACATGGCAAAAAGACTTCCTATTACTTTTTAAAAGGGAACAGATAAACTAAATTACTTCATTTGTATTCCTAATGATTTAAGGAAACTTAATGCTTAGCATGACATATACATTAATCTTGTGGCTTCATTTCACCTTTCCACACTGCCAGTTCTCATGGGCTCAAGTTTCTCTGAAAACATCTCCTCTAACCAAACACATTGGAGTGCTTGCTTTCAGATGGGAAAGAGCATTTCTGCATGGTGGCATTGTGAAAGATGCTCTGCCTAAGGTTTTTCTAAGGAGTTGAACTCAGATATGGGGCTTCTCCCATGTATAGCAATCTTGGGCCTTTAAATACTGTGTACTTCAGTGTCATCACTGGGAATGATAGCAGCTCTCCTAGGGGTGAATCATCACTGTGAGAACTAAATCTACTACCCACAGTCACAGGGGAGTGGGGAGGTGGAGAGACACACACAGAGGGAAGGAAGAGGTGAACGAGACAAACACATAGAGGCACACACAGAGACATACAGACAAACACAGAGATGGGAAGGATGGAGGAGACCCTGACACAAAGACATACACAGACACGTACACAGAGGGAATGAGAAGGTGAAAAACAAAACACAGAGACACACACAGATGCAAACACACATGTGGGGAGGATGGAGGAGACACACGCATGCACACATGCATGCGCAGAGACACTCACAGAGACACGTACACAGAGGGAGTGAGTTGGGAGGAGAGAAAAACACACAGAGACAGCACACAGAGGCATATACGGAGACACACATGATGAGAGATACACACAGTAACACATGCATACACACACATGTACACACACACACACACATGTACACACACACACACACACACAAGTGCCACTTATAGGCTAAAAGAAAGCAAGGTCCTGTGACTCCTGCTATGGGAGCAGCACACTCCCCTAGGACACACATATCCATACTGGAGTGTGTGAGTGTGAATGCCCATGTCCTAGCCTTAACCACAGTAACCATTCGTAGGGTGCCTTGCAAGGAAGCTGTCAAATTTATCATAGGGAACTAGATGGAAAGACAGTAAGCAGATTCCAGCGTTTGCTAAACACAGCTGGAAATTGTGTCCACTCCATAGCACTGTTGTAGCAAAGCAGCAGAGACAGTTGGTCCGGGACAACAGGGACTGACATATTTACAATTCAGTGGGCTGCGAATTCCAAATCAGGCAGGGTTTGAGTTCTCTGGGGATGTCAAGGAAGAATCCACCCCGTGCCTCTCTTCTGGCTTCTCATTGCATCTGGCACTCCTTGCTGGCCTTGTAAGTACATTGTTCTAGGTTCAGCCTCTGATCTCACTGGGTTTTCTTCTTGAAGTGTGAGTCTGTTCTGTTCTCTCTTCTTACAAAGACATTTTGGCTTTTAGAACCTACCTTACTCCAGTGCGGCTTCAACTTCATTTGATTGTACGTTCAGAGGCCTATTTCCAAGTAAGGCCCTATTCACAGCTTCCGAGTTCCTGTGGTTTTGGAGGCAGAGACTGTTTCACATTTCATGGATGTTGGGACAGTGCCCACTATCAGCACTACACACTGAGGATATGCAGGGTCATGCACATGTAACAGGCTGAGGTACTGATAAATTTTGTCCTATACTTTATTAATTTTTGTTGTACTTTAGAAATTGTACTTTGTCATCTTGCACAATACTTTGGTTTAATATATTCTTATCTGACTCTATTGCAGGACTGAGTTGTCTTCCTGAGGGAACATCTATTATGAGAAATAAACAAGTCTTCAATAAATTAACTTATTGAAGAAATTCTAGATGTATCAAAGTTTAGATGAATCTTTTCTCCAGTTAATTATGACAATATCTACATTTCCTCAGTAATTTGAATATCTGCAGATTTTCAGAATTCTTATTGTTGCTTGGGTGGTTGTATGCATGATATACACATGTAAGGAATTCAAAGCTTTGTTGAGTCTTCCTATTCTGCTTTATGTTGTCAGTTCTGAGGTTAAATCAAGGTCACCAGATTTGTGTTGTAATGTCTTTAACTACTGAATCAGAATATGTTTTTAAATCTTCCTTATTGATAATAGTAACTCATCAATTTATGTCTCAAGACTGAACTTTGAAAAAAGTTGCAATTGGGGAATCCCCGGTAGGGAATCCCAGAGTTAGTCTACTCACACACCTATCAGCCACCCTACTTACTGTGATGCTCCCAAACTGTATGTAGTCCTGAGATCAGGAACCTCAGGTAGGGACTCTCCATTGGCTACCTAGCCTGCCCAGTGCTTAGACTAAGGACCAGGTGGCAGGCATGCCCTGTGAGCCTCGGGTGTTCGACTGCAACCCCTGAGCCAGTCCAACATCCCACTTACACAATGTTCCAGGACATTCTATGCCTCTTACCCAAGATAGTGACTCCAGATCCTGTCCTCTATCATCTGAAGAGAATGTAGTATCCTGTACCTCATCCCTAAGTTGCACCACCCACTCCCATTGGGTCTCTAGTCCCTGCCACCCTACAAATAAAACATTGTGTACAACTAGATGAGCCCTACACAGACTTCTGAGGGTCAGCAGTGAGAATCAAAATTGTACCTATCCCTATCTGAACTGAAACCACCTCTGACAACCAGTTCTTGCATTAAACAAGAGTGGACCCCAAACTGAATACCAAACACCATTCAGCTGGCCCATTACCTGACAAGTTGGGTAACATCAAATATCCAAATACTGACTAAGCACATACAACACCAAATAGCCATACTGTGCTGACTAGTTTTTATGCCAACTCAACACAAGGTAGAGTCACCAGAGAGGAAGGAGCTTCAATTGAGAAAATACCTCCATAAGATAGGCAAGCCTGCAGAGTGTTTTCTTAATTAGTGGTTGATGTGAGAGGCCCAGGCCATTGTGGGTGGTGCCATCCCTGGACTGGTGGTCCTCAGTTTAATAAGTAGGCTGAGCAAGTCATAAGAGCAAGACAGTAAGCAGCACTCCTCCATGGCCCCTGCATCAGCTACTGCTTCCAGGTTCCTGCCCTATTTGACTTCCTGTCCTGACTTCCTTCACTTATGGACTATGATGTGGAAGTATAAGCCAAATAAGTCTTTTTCTCCCCAAGTGGCTTTTGGTCATGGTTTTTCATCTTAGCAATGATAGCTCTAAGATTTATACCAAGAAATACCAACAACAACATAATCCCAGATGTCAAATATCCATCACAAAACCACAAACAACATTAATAACCAAGACAATATGTCTGCTCCTGAATTTATCACCACATAATAATGTTCCTTGAGAAAAACAACATACCTGATGCTCAAGACAAAGATTTCTGAAGAATAATTACAGATATGTTCAAGGAAATCAAAGAAATGCTTGAATGGGAATTGCAAAATTGTAAGCATTGGAATGAAATAGTGAAAACAATTCAATATATAATTCAATAAAGAGGTAGAATCTCTGAAGAAAAGTTAAACTGAAATAAAACTTGAATACAAGAACTCAGGAAGTCAAAGGTAAGCAAAGGGGAAAGCCTCACCTAATAAACAGGATCGAGTAGAAGAGAGAATATCAATATCTAAGATAAGGTAGAGGAACTGGATCACATATTAAATCTAAAAATGTAAAATGAGGAACAGAAAATATAATGACTCTGGAAGACCAAATTTGTGACTCATAGGTATAGAAGAAAAAGAAGAGACCCAGGTCAAAAACACAGAAAATATTTTCAATAAAATCGTAGAAGAAAATATCCTAACTCATAAGAAAGAGATGCCTATCATGGGTCAAGAGACATAACGAACACCAAGTAGACAGGACCTGAGAAGAAACTCGTCATATCACATGATAATCAAAACACTAAATGTGGGGCTCAGTGGTTAGGAGAATTTCTTGCTCTTGCAGAGGACCTGAGTTCAATTTCCAGCAGCCACCTGGTGTCTTATAACCACTTGGAATTCCAGTTCCAGAGGATCTATGGCCTTCTTCCAACCTCCACAGGTATCAGGCATGTATGTTGTATACATACATACACACAGACAAACATTCATAAGCATAAAATAAAATTTAAAGACAAAAAGAAACACCATCAACAAAACCCCACTAAATGTACAGAACAACAAAGGTATTGAAAGTGAGAAGAGAGAATGACCAAGTTATATTTAAAGACAGGCCCATCAGAATAACACCTGACTTCTCAATGGAGACCGTGAAAGCCAGAATGTGGTGATATATTGTGTCCCCAATATATTGTGTACCATAACAAAACTTATCTGGGGTCAGAGAACAGAACAACTACTAGATTAGCCATAGAGGCCAGACAGTGGTGGCACACACCTTTAATCCTATCACTTAGGAGACAGAGATCCAGATGGATCATCAATTTATGTCTCAAGACTGAACTTTGAAAAAAAGTTGGAATTGGGGAACCCCCGAAACTCATCTCTGTGAGTTCAAGGCCACATTGAAAACAGAGCCAAGGATGGTGGCACACACCTTCAATCCCAGCACTTGAGATCTCATGTCTTTGCTTGGGAAGGACACATACCTTTTATCCTAGGAGGTGATGGCAGGAAGCAGAAAGGTATATAAGGCATGAGGACCAGGAACTAGAGGCTGTTTAGCAGCAGTTCAGCTGAAATCCATTCCAGTAAGGACTCAGAGGCTTTCAGTCTGAGGAAACAGGATCAGCTGAGAAGTTGGCCAGGTGAGGTTGGCTGTGGCTTGTTCTGTCTCTCTGATCTTTCAGAATTTACTCCAATATCTGGCTCCATGTTTTTTTTTTTTATTAATAAGACCATTTAGCAATTTGTCTTACACCAGAAAGGTCTTTCTACAGTGTTCAAAAGACAAAAGATAACAGGCAAATTGTCAGCCATAATTAAAGGATAGGAAAACTTACCATGATATAAATGGATTTAAGAAATTTATGTCTACTAAGCTCCATGAAGGGTACAAAAAGCAATACTCCTGTCTGAAGAGATTAAATGCATCCAAGCGGACACAAGAGAAAAAGCAAACAATTCCAGACCAGTTGGTCAAAAGAAGTCTATTAACTATGGCACAAGGTAACAAGAATTAATAAACATTGTTCAAAAATAACTCCCAATATTAATGGTCTTAATTCCTCAATAAGAAGACACAAACTAGCAGATTAGATTAGAAAACAGGATCCATCTTCTTGACGTGAAACCCACTTCACCATTAAGAATGGATATCACTTTAGATGAAAAGGATTTTTGAAAGGTATCCAAGTAAATGGCATAAAGAAACAAGAAAGTATGACTTAATATATGACCAAATAGATTTTTAAGCCAAAATTCTGTAAGAAGAGATGGGAAAGGATATTTATACTCAATAAAAGACAAACCCATCAACAGGCTGTTACAATTATAAACATTTATGAACCAAACACAGGGGCACCTAATTTCCTAAAAGAAACATTACTAGATCTAGAACCACAATTCAAACCAGCACAGTGATAAATGAATGGCTTCAATACACCACTTTCACCTGTCTCATTGACTAGACAGGTTCCTCAAATAAAAACAAAGAAACTTTTGAGTTAAATTGCATCACAAATTTGTAAGGTCTAACAGATAGTTACAGATTATTTCACCAAAACACTAAAAAAATACACATTTTCTCAGAAGTTGATGGAATTTTCTCTAAAATCAACCATATATTAGGGCATAAATGCACTCTTAACAATTCTTAAAAAGTTGAAATAACAGTCTGTACTCTATCTGACCACAAAAGAATAAAGCAATAGA
Source organism: Peromyscus maniculatus bairdii (assembly GCF_049852395.1). Classification (NCBI taxonomy): domain Eukaryota; kingdom Metazoa; phylum Chordata; class Mammalia; order Rodentia; family Cricetidae; genus Peromyscus; species Peromyscus maniculatus. The sequence continues at coordinate 36,877,366 of NC_134853.1, read as the reverse complement.
TATGGCAGTAACTAAACAGACTCATGAAAACTAAACAACAAAACACTAAATGAAAATTGTGTCAGAGAGGAATTTTAAGGAAAAATTAAAATTCCTAGAAGTGGATGAAAATAAAATTACAACATATTAAAACCCATGGGACACAATAGAAGCATTCCTAAGAGGTCAGTTTCTAGAACTACACATCTGCATTAAAAAAAAGAACCCAAGAGATCTCATATTAACAACTTAATGATGCACATAAATGTTGCAAAATATTTGTTCACTGTGTGAAGATATGTCACTCTGGTAGGTTTAATAAAGAGCTGAGTGGCTAATAGCTAGACTGGAGAGACTAGGCAGGACTTTCGGGCAAAGAGAAGAACTTGGGATGAATCTAGATGTGCAAGAGATGCCAGCAAGACACTGAAGTAGTTGTACACATGGTGCAGAGGAGAGGTAACTGAACCACGTGGCAGAATATAGATTAGTAGAAACAAGTAAATTCGAGTTAGAAGAGCTAGTTGGGGAAAAGCCCAAGCTAAGGTTGAGCTTTCATAATTAATAACAAGTCTCTGTGTCATTATTTATGAGCTTGGCAGACCAAAGGAAAGTCCAACTACTCCTGAAGACTTTGGAAAAACAAGAACAAACAAAACCCAAAAAGAGTAGATGAAAGGAGATAACCAAAATAGAAATGAAAAAAAAAATACAAGCAATGAAATAAAGAGTTGGTTTTTTTGAAAAGAATAACAAGACTGGAAAATCTTTAGTTTAACCACAAAAAGAGAGAACCAAAATAAATAAAATCAGAGATTAAAATTGAAAGATTACAACATATACTGAGGAAATTCCGAGGCTCATAAGGATATATTAATTTATATTCTATTAAACTGTAACACCTAAAATAAATGGTTGTTTTTTAGTTATATATGACCTACCCAAATGAAATCAAGATGGGTAATAATTTGAATAGACCCATAATATCCAGTGAGATAGGAACAGTAATTAAAAATCTCCCAATTACAAAGAGCACTGGAACCTATGGGTATAGCACAGAATTCTACAAGAACTAACATCAGTTCTCTTCAAATTATTCTGTAAAATAGAAAAGAAGAAATGCTTTAAGATTTTTTTTTGTGAAGTCACTATTACCACAATATCAAAACTAAACAAAGATTAAACAACAACAAAAATAAGAAAATTATAAGTCAATCTCTGCTGAACATAGATGCAAGACTTCTCAATAAAATACTTGCAGACTAAATTCAAGAATACAATAGAAGGGTATGTAACAAGAACCTCAATTATATATATATATATATATATATTAGGGGATTCTTTGGGAAAAAAGACTCACTGATACAGGATAAGGTGAATTCAGTTGCAGAGTCCTTGGAAAGCTGGGGAATGATCACACACTGCTTCATGCCACCTAATCTGGTCTTCACCACCCAAGAGAACGTGAGCCCTTTTCTCCTCCCTTTTAAGCAGTCACATATTGTAGGCAGATAAAAAGCACCACCTCTATCAGGCCAAATAGCCCAAGGTCATGGGAAAAGCAAATTCCCACTATAAGGGTATCCACTGCAATTAACTCAGCTTCATCCAAGAAATGCAGGGGTAATTCACCATACATAAATCAGTAAATGTAGTTGACCACATCAACAAACTTAAAGATAAAACCCACAGGATCATCTCATTAGACGCACAAAATCCAACATCTCTTCATGATAATTATCCTGGAGAATCTAGGAATATGGTGGATGTATGTCAACATATAAAATGTAACATACAGCAAGCCCACAACCAAAGCATACTAATTAAAGAAAAACTCAAAGCATTTCCACTAAAATCGGGAATAAGAAAAGGATATACAGGTTATTCATTCTTCTTTAATATAACATCTTCTGTCCAGCTTTAAAGGTTGAACCAATAGGAGCTCTTGGAAGATTCCTGACTGTCTAGGGGGCAGTAAGGGAAACAAAAAGACCACTGTAAATGCTTCAGTTTGAGTTTAGAATGGAGCCGACATAAAGGCTGGCTCCAAAGCAGCTGCTGCCAATGGTGAAGGCATTCCATAGTCATGATGACTACGAGCCCTGTCACGACCTCATCTGGTCTCTCAACTGCCCACCTGCCTATGGTCCAAAGAGGAGGCAGTGTTGAGGAATGGCAGACCTAGGCCAAGTTAGGGATTTGGGAAGCGGAGAACCTTGATGCCACTCTTCTTATGAGCAATTCCATGCCAACAGGGCATGGTTGTCAGCTTCTACCTGGGGTTCAGAAGTGACTCTCCCAGCAGTCTTGCAGGGCCGGTTCTTGGCCATGTGGTTACCAATTAGGAGAGAAATGAGCTTGTAATAGCTCCCGCTGGCTACTTCTCACAGAAACAGTGGGAGCTCTCTGCCCTGCAGCCTGCAGGGCAGCAGCAGCATGAGAGAGGGCCCAATTATGGTTTTGAGAGGTAAAGTATATTTATTTCTATCTGCATGAGGAAGCAGCTCTTTAGGAGTAGGTATAATTGAGGAATTGTTTTAGGTAGACACAAAGCAATTTAATTCTCATAAAGTATTAAAGTAAGACATCAGGAAAATGAAAACGTATTTTACCAGCAGTGCAGACTTCGGTACACTGTGGTCCCGAGTGTTCTGTCTCTGCTTAGGATGTACTGTGAGTCACTCACTTCCTTTAAAACACAAGTTTCCTCTAATAACTTGGAGGGACTTTACCTCCATTTTCCATATACATTTTCCAGCCAATGCTCAGTATTTTAATATCTTTAGAAACTAAATGGTAGCTTTCTTAAGGTTAACACATGCAAGATGTTTCTCAGGACAACAGAGCAGTATATCAACAGGAAGTCATGACTTATTTGTTCAACACACACACACACACACACACACACACACACACACACACACACACACACACACTTCAGTCGTTTAATAAGCTATAGGTATTGTACTTAGCCCTGAGGATATCCCCAGCTGATATATCAGCTGAAATACAAAATAAAATTTTAGTAAATGTGAGTTGGTAAATGTATCAGCCCCTTTTTCAGTTATAATAAAATGCCTGAGGCTGGGTAATTTATCAAGAGATTTATTTAGGTGGCAGTTGTGGAGGACGAGAGCTCAAGATTAGGTAACCTCACTGTCGCCAGCCTCTCGGGGGTGTCACAGCATGGCAGATTGTGGGAGTGCTTCTAGGAGCCAGACTCAGGGTCCAGGTTTTCTTTGCTGTTGCTCTGGAACGAGTTAGTTTTTTCCTTCTAATTTTATTTCTTTTCTTAATTTATTCACTTTATAGAGGGATTTCTCCATGTTGGCTTCGGCACCAGTTCGTTGAATCCACTACTCATTGATGACACAGGAAAGATTCCAGAACTGCATTCCAGGTGCTAAGAGTTCCATCTCAAAGCCACAGTGGAGAAAGCCTTGGCTTGTATCCTACTGAATGCAGCAGTGCACCGGGGAATCCCTAAAGCGCAACCGTGACCTGGTCCGCATCTTGGGTCGATACTGCCCCAAGAAAAGCAGCTGCTTGGTGTTGAACGCGCCCCTTCGTTTCTGTCGGATAAAGTGAACTGCGTCTTCGTTCTTCATTCCACATTCGATCAAAGCCAGTGCCACCAGCACAGGAGCCCGTCCCAGCCCTGCCATACAGTGCACTGCCACACAGGAACCTGGCTCCTCACGGAAATTGCTTTTTAACAGGTGCAGCCAGTCATCCACTATGTTATCAGGGGGTGGGGCTCCGTCGTTGTAGGGCAGGTCTAGAACGCGGATGCCACGGTTTTCAACTAGAGCTTTATCATACGTGGCATCGCAAACTCTGACCAGGGTTGTCACTCCATAGTTCTTAAGTTCCTCTGTGAACTTGTGCATCGTAGCATTGGTGGGGTTGTGAGTTATCAGAAAACGCATGTTGTCATAGCAGATCTCCACTGGGGCTGTATGATTCATTATGGCAAATGAGAGTGTGCCTGCGTGTGTGATGGGAAAGCGAAAACATTAAGATCACCAAAAGGTCTATTGTCGTTCTTTATTTTCTTTATTCGGTTTGTTTACTCTGTATGAAGCTTCTCCAAGAAAGGCAGAAGTATTTAAATTCATTCGAATTCAACCTGGGCCTTAGCGTCTGCAGATGGATACCTTCAGACTTCAGAAACAGCCAGCTACATACCGAACTCACCTACCCAGCCTACATTTAGACTTTAGCGAGACAACAGTGATGGTTGTCTTCCGCCTTTGTTTACTTGATGTTTGATTTTACCAGAGTCATTAAACGAAATATACTTGCAGTTACTTTTGACGACAGCCTCGTGTCCAGAGTCTTCAAGGTGCAGTTGAATATGGCACATAGAATCCCCAAGGTCACTTGTCAGGGAAATTGCTGTGCTGAGCCTGGCAGAAATTGACTCTCAAATTCGGAATCGCCATAAATGTGCAATGTGTTTTTCACCAGAGTCCTGCTGTGATTGAGAAGCTGCAATCTCCCTGCCTGCCTATGCCCTACACAGTCCGCCAGGCCCGCTGGCGGCACGTGACCCGGAGACCATCCTGCCTCTCTGGCTGCCGCTGCGTCTCTGCCACCACCGCGCGGATGTCTAGAGGGCCTCGCCTTGCTCTGAGCTGGACAAAGCCCCTACCCCAGCTGCTAGCCATGGACACTGCATCCCAGCCAATCGGGCCACCGCCACCCCACTCTTAAATTTATTTATTATGGTTTGCTTGCAAAACAATGAGTTTCATTATGATGTCTTCACACATATATCATGTGTTTGCTCATGGCTGTTGTCCACTCTCCTTTGTACTTCTCCCACCCTCTTCCTCACCCCCGCTTCTCCCAGATAGTCCTCCTTCCGTTTTCACGTCCTACAGTTATGATGTGAAATACATGTATTTAAATCTGTATTCTGGCTTGTGATGTAAAATCGGATACTTACCTTTTCAATCTGGCTTATTTTTGCTCACTATGATCCCTAGTTCCAGCCATATTCCTGCAAAAATTAGTTTTCATCTTTACAACTAAATCACTTCCTTGAGTGGTATATATACCATGTTTTCTTCATCCATCACCTAGTACAAATGTCTAAACTGGATCTGTGTGGTGGCTTTTACGAGTAGAAGGCAGCAAACAGACATGCAAGTGTCTCAGAGGTGTGTGGACTTAGGTTCTCTGCTGTGAGCACCCAGGAGCTCTTCATGGAGGCTGCCCCAGCAGTGATGAAGGGCTCCTCTTTTGACGTCCTGACCAGCATGGTCTTCTTGCAGCTAGCCTTCTCACAGGCTTATATGACCACAAAGAGTTTATTTGCACTCCCTAGAAGGCTAATAATGCCAGACATTTTTTTCTTTCCAAATACTTATTGGCCATTAGTATTCCAGGCAGAAGTCTCCAGCTCTTTAGTCTATGAATGGATGACTTGGGAGTTTAGGTTTCAGAGTTCTTTATCTGACATCGGTCCCTGTCAGAGGATTTCTGCTTAAGGATTCCTCCTGTTCTTCTATCTCCTTTGCTGTGTAGAATCTTTTAAATTTCATGTGATTCCATTTGTCAATTTTCCCCAATTATTTCCTGAGCTATTGGATTCCTTTTCTGAAATCTTTCACCTATGCCTGTATCTTGAAAGTGTTTCTCCTGTTTTCCTCTAGCAATTTCAAGGTTTCAGGTTCTAAATTAAAGGCTTTAAAATATTTTGATTATTTTTGTTGTTGTTGTTCAGTGTGAGAAATAAACTCATTCTTCTTTACATGGATATCTAGTTTTCCCAGAGCAATGTCTTGAAGAGGTGATCATTTCTCCAAGGGGCTGTAGCTGTGTGGATTTATTTCTGCGTTCCCTATGCTATTTCACAAGTCTGTTTGGGGCTTAGTTCCAGTTCATTTTGTTACTATGGCACTGCAGCATCATTTGAGATGGCTCCTTGTACACTTACAGCATTGTTCATTTGGCTAAGGATTATTAGAGATACTCAAAGTCTTTTGTATATTTATACAAATTTTAGGGTTTTTTTTCTATTTCTGAGAAATTTTGATGAGGACTGCATTAAATCTGTAAGAAGCTTTCACTATTTCATTCACTTTCACAGTCCATGAGTATGGGAGGTCTTTCCACCTTTGGATATCATATTCAATTTCTTTCTTTAGTCTTTTGAAAGTTCTCCTTGTAGAAAACTTTCATCTTCTTTGGGAGATTTATTACTGTTTTTTTTTTTTTAAAGAGCTGTTATAAACAGGATTTTCTTCTTCTTTCTTTACAAGTTCACAATTATAAGTGTATAGGAAAAGTTCTGATCTGATTTTAGATATTGATTTTGTGATCTATTTTTTTTTGAGTGTTTGTCAGTTCTAAGAGATTTTGGTAGAATTTTTAGAGTCCTTTAAATGTAGGACCATGCCATAGACAAATAGAGATAGTTCAACTTTTTCCTTTCCTACTTAAAGAAAATTATCTTGACTATTGCTATAGCTAAGGATTCAATCACTATATTGAATAAGGGCACAAACACTGAATACCCTTGTCTCATTCCTCATTTTAGAGAAAATGCTTTCTTCTATTTTTTTTGAATTTGATTATAGATTTGTCTCATATAGCCCTTAATTAAGTTGTAGTATGTTCCTTCTAGTCCCTGTATTCAGGACTTTTATCAGGAAAGGCTGTTGGACTTGGTCAAAGGTCTTCTCAGCATCCATTGAGATGGTCATGTGACCATCTATCATTAAGTCAATTTATATCTTGTAATTACACCCACTGATTTGCATGTTTGTTTGCATTCCAAAATGAAAATAAAAAGTCAGTTTTTAGAATGACCCCCAGACTTTTCTCCCTAACTCCTCTTACATCTAATGTCAACTTCCTCACTCTCTCCAATTTCATGTGCATTTGGTTTTTAATCACTCACCAAATCAAATTCATGCTGCCCATGATGATGTATGGAACCATCCACAGAGCATGATCAACCTACCAGGGGCCACATCCTTAAAGAAAAGGGAGTTTCCTTTCCTCAGAGGCTGTCACTGTAAATTGCTCCTCAGTTAGGGGCTGAACTCCTAAGTTCCTTCCCACTCCATGCTAGAATGTTCACTGGCTTGATCTTGTACAGACCAACACAGCTGCTGTGAGTTTGTGAATGTGGCAGTCTTGTCGTGTCCAGAAGACACTGTTTTGCTTATGTCCTTCCTAACCTTGCCCACAGTGGCCCCTGAGCCTTGGAGGGAAGGGAGTATACAGGTGTCTGTCTCATTCTTGGCTGAGAACTCCAGACACTTATTTTCTGCACATTGACTAGTGAGTTTCTGAGTCAACCATATCTTCTGAACAAAGAAACTTACTGATAAGGTCTCCTGAGTTGTGTTTATCATTCTATTTATACTGAAGTGATCTTTCTAGTATTCTCTGAAGGAATGGCTTAGGGGTCATGATTTTTTTTTTAGCCTGCTTTTATCATAGGAGATTTTTCTTTCACTATCAACTATGACTGAAGTATTACAGAATATATTAGACTGAACTGGGAGCTGTACTCTTTCAGATTTTGAAAGGTCCAAGCCCAAGCTCTTTATGCTTTCATAGTTTGAAAAGTTCACTGTAGTTGTTTTGTTTTGTTTACTCTTTTGGCTCTTTAGGGGGCCCACCACCCAGCTCCCCTGATCCAGCTCCCAACCAAGTAAATACATGGAAGCTTATTCTTTCTTATGAATGGGCCGTCCTTACTTTGGCTTATTTCTAGCCAGCTTTTCTTAAATTATCTCATCTATCTTTTCCTCTGGGCTTTTATCTTTCTCTATTTCTGTATACCTTTCTTTACTTCTTTCTCCATGGCTTACTGTGTAGCTGGGTGGTTGGCCCCTAGAGTCTTCCTCTCCTCCTCTTTCCTGCTTCTCCACTTCTCCATCCCTCTTCCCAGATTTCTCCTATTTATTCTCTCTGTCCTACCCTTTCTCCTGCCTTGCTATTGACTATTCATCTCTTTATTAGACCAATCAGGTGTTTTAGACCGGCACAGTAACACAACTTCACAGAGTTAAACAAATGTAACATAAAAGAATGCAACATATCTTTGCATTATTAACAAATGTTCCACAGCATAAACAAATCTTAAAATAATATTCCACAAAAGTTAGCAGTTATTCTGATGAGACTGCCTTTGGATATGAGTAGGTCCTTCTATTTTGCAACTTTCGATATATTGTCTTCGTTTTATAATTTTTTGCTTCGATTTTTTCTTCGTCATGGAGAAAATTTCTTTTCTGATCCTGTCAATTTGGTGTTCTGTGGGCCAGATTCTTCTTCCCTAGATTAGTGGAATTTTCTATGATTTTATTAAAAATATTTTATTCATTTTCTGTGAAATTCTTTTTCCTCTATGCCAGTAACACATTGTCAGTTGTTCAGTTCTTCCAGACTGACATACTGATGTGCAGTCATTTTTTTTTTCACTGAAGTTTCACTGACATTGTTAATATCCCTCTACAATACCTTAGACCTTATTTTGAAGGATATCTTCAAAGGGATTGGAAAATGGAAATCTATTTTAATTTTCCTATGAGTATTAGAGAAGAAGGCCTCCATAATATTTTAGTTCAATACCAATAATATTTAATCTGGAATGTCAAATGAGGCCAGCTACAATTACTTATGAGGAACAAACTCACAGAAAGATCATTTCTTACCAGTCTGCCAAATAGGCATGTGGCAAGACTTTAACACCAAGGGCAAATAAAAGAAATTATCTGCTTTTCCTTACATAAAGACAGACTCAAGCACATACATCATCCATCCCTACCAGTGAAGATACGTTCTAATTATTCCTGATAAGATCTATAATTGGTAGCATCAACAATTATAACAAAATATTACCAATGTTTTAGTGACAACTTAAGAGTTAATATTGTGGCGTCCAAAGGAAACCCGTTCCCCAAACTCCAAAAGGCAGTCCAAATTTTTAAAAATGGGCTTGACCTGGACTATTGAAGGATTTCTGATGGTTAGATAAAAGCCAGCATTCCTCCAGAACTTGTGAAACTGGTTTCCTTCTACCAAAAGGAGGCTTTGCCCTCACCTCTGACGGAGGGACGCACAGCTACCTGTGGTGCCTATTAGCATATCAAGCATAGCCTGGCCTCCAGTCTTTCTCAGTAGGACAAGTATTTGTTGTTACACATTTCAAAATCCACCCTCCCCTCCCTCTCCCCTCCCCTAAACTCCCTTCAGATCAAGGGCTTGCTTCACCCTAGCCACTCATTCTCCTTACAACCCTGTAATGCTCAGTATGCTCTCTGTCTGTCTCTCCGCTCCTGCTTCTCTCACTGTTTGCTCTCTTCTCTATCTTTTACCAGTCCCCCTATCTCACAGACAGCCCTGTCCAGTCCGCTGGCCATGTCCAGTCTACTTATTTCTCTCTCTGCTCTGGACTCTTCCGGATGCCTCTTGTTATTCTCTGTCTCATATCTTCAATAACAATCTTCCCTTTAAACATACCACAGAGCAGTCATGTTGTCAGTTTATACAAATATATTTATTTATTTTCCCAAATCAGTGTTGTACTACCTGAAATTTGTTTCTAGTAGTAAGCATGTAACCTAGGGTCATGAAGTGCTATAGGCAAGTAATTTAGCCACTGAATTACACCCATGCTGCTCATTCTTCAGGCAGTTTTACATCAGTTTACAAGCATGGTGTCACATCTCTAAGTGTTCCTGTTTGTATCTGATAAGTGTGTGAAAAAGTAGTGTGGGGCCACGGAAACTGACAACTGAGCAATTGGTGGAAATAGAGAGTTTCAGGGCAGAGTCCCAGTGAGCTCCTTCCTGGTGTAAAGGCAGATTCAAATAGATGATTCATCTGACCTTGAGTTGTCCACTGTCATTGGCCCTCACTCCACTGAAAATGTTCTGAAAAGTTTGCTACGTGTTGCTAGATCTGATGATGACTCTGATGATGACTCTTGATTCTTATCTTTGATTTCTCAACATCATTTCAGATTACAATACTCTCTTTTCTTGACACCATCTACCTGATTTGTGGGCTGTAACATTCTACTGGTATCCATTCTGCCTACTCAGCTAGCTGTTTCTTGTTCCCCCAACATCTACATTTTGGTTCATATAAACCATCAATGAAAAGTCAGCATACATAGAATTCAATGAAACATGTGGCCAGGCCTCCAAGCAATGGGAAGTCCCCACCCCAGCTATTAAGGGCAGGAATTTCTAGTCACCCTCAGCCTGATGGGAAGGGCAGTTAATGGAACTGATCAAGAACATAACTGTAAGGAAAAGGGTTGACTGGAGCTTTGGAGATTAGTGCTGGAATTTCACTGAGACCCTGCAAGGGGGCAGCATGAGCATCAGTCCTTAGCTTGTTTCCCCTGCGTTCTGCACTGTATTATGCCTCTCAACATCTGAGTGCAGTGGAAGAGAAAGAGTAGGGGAGACAGAAACACAGAGGTAGGAAGCCTCTCGGTCCCTGGACAGAAGGAAGAAGGCTCGGTAGGAATGAGTGAAAGAGAATTTGGTGCTGAATGTTTCAAAGTGACTCTACCTTACCCTCCTCTCCACTCTTCTCATTCCCTCCATCTCAGGGTGTTCTGTTTCATTTGTTCTCTGATGTTCTACTCTACTGTGTCTACCTCCAGCATTTTCTCACATTTCTTTTTTTTTGCATCTAATGGTCTACAGTCAATCTCTGCAATACCAAATACTTCTTGAAATCATTCTTTGCTTTATAGTCAAGGATATAAATTAATAAACATGGTTGACATTAAGTTTCTTCCCAAGTCTTCAAAATGTTCAACATGAATCCCTGGCACTCAAGATAAAAAAATGACTATCAGACTTTTCCCTTATAAACTGTAAAACTTGCTATAAAAGCTTGTCAAACTTAAATTCCATTACTTTACTGGGAGATGCTAAGCCTGAAGCCTCTCTACCAAAACTTCTGTGTAGCCTTTAGAACTGCTTAGATTATTACAGGACAAAGGCCCATGTCAATACATAACAGCATTTTTCCTATCAGCTTTTAAAATCAACACCAACACCTATTTCCCACCACCAATGACCTCTTGACCTCCAAGTAGAGTCACTGTCTTCCACTACCACCTACAGTAAGTATTCGCTTTCCTCTCCAAAATGCAATACAAGCCTTTATGCCCATGGTTCTACAACCACATGACAGACCAGGAATGCCAAACAGCCTCTTACTCTCCCGACACATTCCCATTCTGTTTTAAAGCAGTTGCAGAAGGAAAACCATTTTAATTCCTTGTCATTGATTTGATGTTACTGATCCATCAGAGGATAAATGTACAGACAAAAAGACCAAATGCAAGATTGTTATTATTCCTTCTGTATAAGACATGATAGTTAAAATATGAGTGGGCTGGGGTGAAGTAAACATCCTGTTTATAGAAATGACACAGAATGTGCCTGTACTGTCCTTGTGTTAGTGAGAGTCCTCATTGTTGTGATCAAAATGCCTGACAGATACAACTTAAGGGAGAGAAGTTCCTAAATGCAGAGATTTCAACCCACAGTCCTTGTCTCCATTGATTGTGGGACTGTGGAAAGACACAGAGCATAATGATGGAACCATGTCAAGAAGGCTAATATAATAACATCTCCTACCCTTTACAATCAGACCCTAGGTGCTTGGAGCTAGCATACCCAGTGACCTGTGATAGCTCCTCCTAACAACCCATGGTGCCTCAGTCCAAATGGACAGTTTTAACAAGAATAAAGAGATAAACTATAAAGCTTACTACTTAACAAGATAATGAGATACCCACTTCTTACATATTCAAATATGACCCCACACAAATGTCACACATGAAAAGACTAAATGACTTCAACTGTTACAAAATATGACCCCACTGCTTTTCAGAGGTGTGATCCTCTCTCAGAGAATTCACCCTGTCTTTGTTGAAACATGGATATTCTTCATTAAAACTTTCATCTTGATTCTGCTCTAGTAAATACTTCTATTTCTCTGTCTTGGGTTTTACATTACTGTCATGTTAGTATGGTGTCATTGGACTTTCTCTGGACTGCCAGTTCCCAAATAATGACATGGAGACTTTTTATTAAGTATGAAAGCTAGGCCTTAGTTTAGGCTTGTTCCCAACTAGCTCCTATAACTTAAATTAACCTGTTTAACATTCTGCCATGTGGTTAGTTACCTCTCTTCCGTACTGTAAGTCCGACTTCCCCATGTCTCACTGGCAAATCCTGCTTCCCTCCTTTACGGAGTTCCTATCTCTTCCCAGAAGCCCCACTGATCCCTTCCTGCCTAGGTACTGGCCATTTAGCTCTTTATTAAACCAGTCAGAAGATGCCTTGACAGAGACACATTTTCACAGTATGCAAAAAGATTACCTCACAACAGTAATGTCACAGGACTCTGACATAATGAGTGGATTACTCCTATGATGGAGTCATAATATGATCTCCTTATGGGACCTCACAGTTTGTGTCCTGGGTGGCTATATACTGCTGTGACCTCTTCCTGTTTTCTCTCCACTTTTTGTCTGTCCTGAGAGGAACAGCCTTCTTGACATGGTTCCATCATTATGCTCTGTGTCTTCCCACAGTCCCACAATCAATGGAGACAAGGACTGTGGGTTGAAATCTCTGCATTTAGGAACCTCTCTCCCTTAAGTTGTGTCTGTCAGGCATTTTGATCACAACAATGAGGACTCTCACTAACACAAGGACAGTACAAGCACATTCTGTGCCATTTCTATAAACAGGATGTGTACTTCACCCCAGCCCACTCATCTTTTAACTATCATGTCTTATACAGAAGGAATAAACCTCTTGATTAAAGAGTAAAATACTTTGTATTTTCTAATATTATGAACTCTTACTTGACATCAATGCTTTTTGTTTATCCTTCACCCTCAAGTTATTTGCTTTACCTCTAGGCATCCAAACAATAACATCATAGTTGAGCTGTCTAAGATAATTGCACTTAAGTAGTAATTAACTATTCTGATTGGCACATGATTGTAAACAGTTGTTAAAATTATTAACTGTTATAATTATTAATTAATGATGTTGCTGTGGCTTTTCTCCCATAGGAGGCAACAAAAATTTCATGGTGAAAAGATGGCCCAGAGACAAAGGAAGCTTTTAAGAGAGAACAACGGTCAGGTGTTTCCCAATGTTGTCTGATAGTTTACCCCAAGTGTTCCTCAATCCTTTATCTTTTTATATAAAAAATAAATTATATAAATATAAATTTGTACATGTCTATACTTGGACATATAATTTTAATAAGAATCTAGCAAATAGCATTGTACCAGATGGGTCTGAGATGTAAAAATTAATGATTTTTACCATAAGCCTCTGACTTCACTAGTTAAGTCACAAGTCTCCCTCAAACACACATATTCTATTCAGGGACTGAAGGAGGAAACTGTCGATGTTGTACAAATGATAGAGTAATTAATTGTAAGAGATACATTACAATTGATTCCCTTTCATTTGGACAGATGTTTTCTGGCATGCTTTAAATGAAGGACCAGGATCAGCCACATCTGTTGTTTCTTTTTGACTTCTGATGATCATCAAGTAGGCTATCTTACTAGAACTTAAGGCAAATGTTATAGCCAGATAATGTCCTATTGCACTTTAATTCTCATGTCTGCTTTTCAAAAGAACTTTGGGATAATGTGATGAAGAGCTAATATAAAGGAAGAAATTGTCATGTATCTATCTATCTGTCTTAGCTAGGGTTTCTATTGCTGTGAAGACAATGTGACTCTTACAAAGGAAAACATTTTATTGGTGTGGCTTACAGTTTCAGAGGTTTAGTCCTTTGTCAGCATCAGGGCAGGACATGACAGCAAGCAGACATAGGGCATAGTACTGGAAAAGGAGCTTAGAGTTCTACATCTTGATCCACAGGTAACAGGAAGTTTCTGTCACTGGGTGCAGCTTCAGCATAGGAGACTCAAAGCCCACTACTGAATTCACAATTCCTTCAGTGGGAAGAAAGCATTGTTAGGCTTCCTTGATCATACTATGCAGGCCAATCTAATAAATATCCATTTAAAAATATTCATTATAGCAGGGTGGTAGTGGAGCATGTCTCTAATCCCAGCACTCAGGAGGCAGGAGGATCTCTGCAAATTTGAGGGCAGCCTAATCTACAGAGCATGTTCCAGGACAGCCAGGACTATACAGAGAAATCTTGTCTTGAAAAAACCAAAAACAAACAAACAAAACATCATTATTGTGATTCTTTTCCTCTGGAGAACTGGCTAAGAGCATGTCTAAGTCCCTCAAAGGAGTCTAATTCTCTTCCTGCTTTGAGCTAATGTCAATGTCCCCAAATCCATTAAACTTACACAAATATAGAGATCCTCAAATAACCTGTGAGTGTCTCCCGGAGCCCAGCCATGTGGCCACAGACAAATTGTTTTACCAATAAAATCACTAGTTCTTTCAATTAACTGAATAAATGAACAAAGCAAGTGTCAGAAAAGTCTTGAATGATTGTCAAAGACTCCAAAGAGGGGTCAGTGACAACATCCTTTTACTCCAGTTTAGATTGATATTATTTAAAAGCATTTTAATCACTCTCTTTCTTACTGCTAAACTCTATCCCCTATTTCACAAGCTTCTTGTAGTGCTGACTTAAAGCAATTTTCTTCTTGGTGCGTGCACTAAAAGACTGTATTCCTGTCTGATTTATATGGAAGCACTTGAGAAGAGAGTCTTGGCTTACAGTGGGTGAATCATGAAGTCACCTAAGCCTGCTCTTTCTTCTTTGGCTAAAATGGGTTCCATTTTCTCCTTTTCAAGCTGCAGTATTTCTTCCTTCTTATATGTCAAATTAATCTCTATCCTTAGAATTATGACCACCCAGAGGAAACTTAGCTGGTTTGATAAAGGATTTGTTGGAGTAAACAAAACATATGTTTTCTTTGACATTCTATTCTGCTGCTGGCTTGAATGTGCTGATCCTTTACAACTAACAAAACAACTTCTGCCTCCATTTGGGGATCTGCCATTAACAAGGAGAGCTCAGGGTCTCAGCTCACAAAGAATAGCTCCAGTTAACTAAATGGCCTTACTTAGGGAAGATTCCATACAAACCAAATGAAGTTTAGTATGCTTGAAGCATTAGTTAGAACCTTTGCTCACTGAATTATACAACTCTGTTGTGAAGCTTAGTGAACACTACTGGCTTCAACCTTTGCTAAATCCATTGCTATTTTTCACTGGAGAGATTTGCCAGCATTTCTTTTTCTGGGCCAGTGCTTAGAAACCCAGCTTCAGCCATTTTCCTTCAGAATATTCCAAAATAATGATTCTATTTTATTCAAAGAAGTTTGGATGCTGGTCCATTTTTTTCCCCTTTTCTTTAATCCTGTAACAAAATGGCTCTTATGATGACATGAAAATAACAGAAATGTAAAGTAACTAAGTAACTAAAATAAGTCAAGTTCCCTCCTCATATCTTACTCCATCAGGAACCTTTCCCAAGCCACTCTTCAATGCACCAACTTTTGATACAGTTTTTAATTAATCAGACATACACCTGGAGCTTTCGTTTTATTTTCCCCTTCTAGCTATATGGTTTGTTTTAACCTCTGCTGCTAACATTTCTCATTTCAATATTTATACCTTTAAAAAGGTTACAAGTCATAAATGTAGCCACATCTCATTGCCTACCCTCTCTCATGTGTTTTAGAATGAAAGGATGGATGGGAAAGAAAACGCAATCATTTTCCTATGCCTGCCAATGTCTGCTGTTTAAAATATGTACTTATCGCCGGGCGGTGGTGGCACACGCCTTTACTCCCAGCACTCGGGAGGCAGAGGCAGGCGGATCTCTGTGAGTTCGAGGCCAGCCTGGTCTCCAAAGCGAGTTCCAGGAATGGCGCAAAACTGCACAGAGAAACCCTGTCTCTAAAAACCAAAAAAAAAAAAAAAAAAAAAAAAAATGTACTTACTATAAGCAAGTTCATATCTGCATGCATTTATGTCACTTCTAAATTTTATTTTTAATTTATAAATAATTATAGGGATTTACAAGTTAAAGGTGGCTCTAGGATATAGATACACATTTTTTTCTTGAAAATTTTTATTCTTGTTTTATTATAAGCTTAACCAAACTGCATTCTAAAAGGATATCCTAATTCATACTCTCATGAGCAATGCAGTGGAGATATCTGTTTTCTCATTTTCTTGCCAACACCAGATTATTATTAGTTCTTAAAAATTTGTCAATCTAGTGGGGAAAGATTGTCATCTTGCTGTGTTTAAAACTGCATTTGGGCTTAGCAGTGACAGCAATATTTTATGTGTTCACGAGACATTTCATCTCCTTTTTTATTAATTACCTATCTATAACTTGTATTCACTTTTCTACTTTGCATCATACAGTCATCAATCTCATAGCAATGTTCCAGTCAGTGATAGACACATGAAGATAGAGATTCTACCAGATTAAAATGGAGTGCACAGTTTTCTTTTGCTAGTGAGATGGTACCATCAAAACATCATGGTGTAATTTATTATTGTCATAATAATAAATTATGTCATCATGATACTAGTGTCAACAATCTATTGTGCTATAAGGTGTCTAAAAGTATAGTAAATACAGCTATACACAGCACATAATGATAATGAATGACTATTGCTGATTTTATATTAAATAAACTAATTTTAGATAGTACTGTTCCTATTAGGGTTCTCATTAGGCTGCGTAGGACTGGCAAGTGAGCATCTCCTGTGGACAACACACACTGTGTCTGTGGGCTGCTTCAGGACCACATTGAGTATTGACACACCACATGGGTTTGTGTACAAGCACCCTATGATGCTGATACATGACATCTCTTAGTGAATTTCTCAGAATGTATCCCTGTTGTGAGGTATGACAGTGATGTATATGAATTAAAGGTATTTATGAAGCACATTCCTTCAGTTCATTAGCTTTTAAGTTTGTTCATTATATCTTGTAGAATATGATTTACAGTCAGTCATTTCCAAAGTAGATAAGATATTTGTCTTAATATATTTTCTCCCTTCTAAATTGTTATTTCTAATTTTTCATATTTTATTCTTATTAGTATCTGTGGGTTTTATTTCTTGTATATGTAATGACATAACTATCAAAACCTATTTCCCTTCAAGTATAGTTGGTTGTGAGATATTTTTATGAATAATCAATGTTTTTTTTTTTTTTTTTTTTTTTTTGGTTTTTCGAGACAGGGTTTCTCTGCATAGATTTGCGCCTTTCCTGGAGCTAACTTGGTAGCCCAGGCTGGCCTCGAACTCACAGAGATCCGCCTGGCTCTGCCTCCCGAGTGCTGGGATTAAAGGCGTGAGCCACCACCGCCCGGCAATAATCAATGTTTTACTCATAGATTTAAAATGAAAAATTAACAAATATGTAGATTGTACAGTTAGGCAAATCTATTTCTTGATTTTCTTCTACTTATAACTGAATTTCAATCATTCACTTTTAACTAATAATACATTAGTTAAATAATACATTCACTTTTAACTAATAAAACTTTGAGTTTGATATATTTCAAAATATTCTTTGTAATATTCACAGATTTTTCTCTTCATAAGGCTCAGAATTTAGCATATCATATTTTATAAGACAATACTGAGGGTGGGATTGGCTGTGAATCTGTAAATAAAGTTAATCTGGGAGCATCCACTGCCTTTAAATTTTAGATTAATAAATTATATGTGTTAATTTTATATAATAACTGTTAAAATGAAGTTTTAAGTTATTCTTTTAACAGACCTTATATATTTCTTAACATTTTTCATAGACATCTTTACAAACTTGTTTTTGTATCAGAAAGTTTATTTATATTATTTTTATGTTTTAATTACACTGATATGAGAAATGACACTGATCTTAAAAATATAATAAACAAAAAATCATACTTTGGTGTCCAGCAGGATTCTGGGTCACTGAAGATGCTGAAGAGATTTGCTGACACTTTTCTGTCATGTGCTGATATCTTAAGGGTAATGACCCAAGAACCAGATTAAGAATGAGGTTTGCAAGTGGTTTGTCTTGCTCTGTCCTCAAGCACGACAATAATGCTTTTTATAATTGTCTGTTGCTTACGCTTCCTTATATATTTCATACAAATATACCTTATCAGTTTATAAAGTATTTCCATATACTTATTAGTAAAGAGGTTAGGATTATTCCTGTAGAAAGTGATCTTTTGTATTTACTATGGTAATCAAGTTTCCTTTATTTATTTCATGGTATAATAAATAGCATTAGTTGATTACACTTGGTTGATTCATTCTTGTATTTATTCTTCAGCAATGTCTGACTCACTGAAGTGTATCATTCTATTAAACTACAGCTACTTTTAATGACTGAATGTATTGTTTCAATTTTCACAACTATATAGACATCAGGAAAATGGAAGTATTCTTTATTCTTTGGCCATTTTTGTTTAGTATTAGCACCATGGTAATTCTGGGTTCATGTAATGAGTTTGAAATTTATTTTTTTTTTTCTGTTTGGAGTCGGGTATGTTTAGACTGCCAGCTATATCCTGTGTCTGTGTGGCTGAGTGAACTATTTAAAAGCTAAGGAATTTTCTGTTGAAATTCCCTTTGATTCCTATATTTTTTTAAATCTATGTGTTATATCACTTTTGAAGTCAGTTTTGTTTCATAATACTACAGGCCATTGTGTTCACACAAACACCTAATGTTATTGATACTGTAATGTGAGATATATTTGTATCAACAGACCAAGGTACATATCAGTTTGTCTCACTGATGTGTTGCAGGAAATTCATCCCTTATACATGTCAATTAAGTAGCCTCTTACTCTGAAGTGCTATCATAAATAAACCTCCAGTGATACATTAATTATTTATATACAACAAGGCAGAAAAATACCATGCTTGAACAAAGCAGAGATAGACAATATCACAAAATCTTTACAAAATACATATAATCTATAGGTAGGACCATTAAATCTAAAACCAATGTCTAAATTTTGTAAAAATTTTTAACAAAATGTAATTGATGTTGAATCTCAAAGAACTACTATTAACTTTTCTAGTGTAAGAAGTATTTCCTTCAGTGTAACAGCCTCATCTTATTACATTTCATTTTCAAGACCCCCTTTGTTGCTGGAGGGCTTCTCTCCAGGTTCCCCAAGCCCCGAAGTCCCACAATCCACTTATAAAATAATCACTCAGACGCATATATCACTTATAAACTGTATGGCCGTGGCAGGCTTCTTGCTAACTGTTCTTATATCTTAAATTAACCCATTTTTATAAATCTATACCTTGCCACATGGCTGGTGGCTTACCAGAGTCTTCACATGCTGCTTGTCCTGGCGGTGGCTGCAGTGTCTCTCCTCCTTCTTCCCGTTTCCCCAATTCTCCTCTCTCTTTGTCCCGCCTATACTTCCTGCCTGGTCACTGGCCATCAGTGTTTTATTTATATAGAGTGGTATCCACAGCACCCCTTTGTATGTAAGTGTGGGGGCGGGGGTGAGTGTGTGTGTGGTGTGTAGTGTATGTGTGTGGTGTGGTATGTATATGTGTGTGGTGTTAGTGTGTGTGGTTTGTAGTATGTGTGTGTGTATGTGGTGTGTGTATGTGTGTGTATTGTATAGTATGTGTGTGTAGTGTGGTATATGTGTGGTATGTTGTGTGTGTTTGTGGTATGTGTGGTGTGATTGTGTGAGTATGTGTATGTGCTGCAGGATAATGCTTTTTTACACTGGTTTAATAAAACACTGATTGGCCAGTAGCCAGGCAGGAAGTATAGGCAGGGCAAGGAATTCTGGGAAGAGGAAGAGCAGAGTCAGAAGTCACCAGCCAGACACAGAGGAAGCAAGATGACAAGACAGAACTGAGAAAAGGTACCAAACCACGTACAGATTATGGATTAGTTTAAGTGTAAAAACTAGTCAGTAATAAGCCTGAGCTAATGGCCTAGCAGTTATAATTAATATTAAGTCTATGTGTGATTATTTTATAAAGGCTCTGGGACTGTGGGTGAGATTTGAACCAACTACGGGCCAGGCAGGACACAGAGAAACTTCTGACTCTGTGTGTGTGTGTGTGTGTGTGTGTGTGTGTGTGTGTGTGTGTGTGTGTGTGTGTAGGGGAAAAATGTTAATTAAATAAAGTTCTCAAGAGGTGCTCATCTCTTCCAGGGTCTCCTCTTAGCATATGCCTTCAGAAGGGGTTGGGAATTATTTAAAATTCTGGACTCAAGGATCAGCTGATTATAGAAACTATTTATTGTAGCTGTTTTCTCCAAAGGCCATTTTATATACAGGATGTAACTAATTTATACAACTATAGGGAAGACTCAAATCAATCTAGTAGTAACTCTGGGGTAGAAAATTATATCCTTAGAAAGAGGGATGAAAAATTAGAAAGGCTAAGATTCAATTAAGTGGGAACAGATAATTTGTTATGAAAAACTTAATAGCTTTTCCATGCTTCGTGTTTTCTATTACTGTCTCCCTGGGATGGTGAGCTGTGTGTGAATAGGGCTCTAACTGGGTGAGGATGGCTCACAACTGTTAAGCTGAAGGAGAAGATGATGGTGGACAGACAATTCCAACTTCAGAAATAAATTCACTGTGTCCCATTAGCACAATAGCGATCCCCTTTGAATTCAGCTGTTATACTTTTCTCTAAATTAAATAAATACTGCTCTTAGGGCAGTTTGATGCACAAGGTGATTTAATTAAATTGGTCTTGGGTATCAATATTACAATTATGAAAATACAAAAAGAGTTGAACAGTGATAGGAAATTGACCTAGGATGGGAAATCAAGGTGCAAATTAGGATTAGGGCCAAGGAGAAGGTGTTTAAGATGAAGGTAACTCCAAAGAGTTTCCTATTTACTCTTTCTTAGTTTCCTTCCCTCCTCCTTTCTCTCTTTTTTCATTCACTCAACAAATATTTAGCAGATGTCCCTACAAAGTAATGTAATTAGAAATATGGAAGCCTATGGGTCATGTCTAGAGGAGCTTTCAGTCTAGTGACTCTGCATTTCTTTTGCATATGCTGTAATACTGTATTTCTAGATTTTCTAAACAGCAAAAGTTCTAGTCATTTACTAACCTGAGCAAGCATATTATAGTATGAGATTCATACTCACTTGCTACTGGACTTAGAGCTATAATGCACAGTATATAAAACTTGAAGGCAATGATGGGGTGAACTGTACAATGAGATCCACACGCAGGCCTGGGTGGGCCACCCCAGGCTCTGAAGAGAAAACATGGCCTGCCCAGGACCTTGCAGGCATTATTATGGTGAGCAGTTGATGGTGTAGTATGGGAAAGAGAGAGACAGAATGGTCCATGTCCTGTGGATAGACACATATCTGAAGAGGTGAAAGCTCTATTGTGTTGCCCAGGTGAGGTGTAGGACTCTCTTTCCTGAGTGCTTCATCTGATGAAGGGCAGGACCAGTTCTCCCTAGTGTGAGCTAGGTGGTATCAGGAGCCTGGGACATGAGCACAGACAGCAGCTGCATCAGGGCCATGAATCTAGACATGGGCCCCAGCAGTAGCCCAGGCCCAGGCATCAACACAATAGAGGTGACCTTGTTCACAGGGACATGAGAGATCTGACAGCATGAGAACGGGAGAGCAGATAGCATCTGCCCCATGGTGAGGGAAAGATGCCTCCCCTAGACCCTCATCAACTGCAGCACGTGGGGGACCTGACCCAACCACTCACCAGCTGCAGCACTTGGGAGAATGGGCCCTGCAACTCTCCTGGGCACCACAACAGAGTGGACCCTTTAGACAGTGGCACAGGCATGTCATCCCTGAGGGCATGAGAGGGGCATAGCTGGTACCACTACCCTCATCTGTGGTGTAGTAGTTGGGGTAAGGTTCCAGCTGGTGAGGGAGCTGATCCACCCCTTTACAAGCTGCATCACTTGGGAAAGCAAGCCCTGTACCTCGCCTGGTCAGCAAAGCTGGGTGGGTGGGTCTTGTATAATATTAGAGGGACCAGCCTTAATATTATACATCCCAGGGGCTCAGGAGAGAGAACTACTAACGGCGAGGACTATTATCAGGAAATAAAATCTAAGCACACCGAGTTCTACAGTCCACTTGCTTTAATTCCTCTGGCATAACATCCTTTATACACAGCTTCAGTTCTGTTCTCATGTCTAGCTCCTTTCTTGCCTGATTTCTCTCTATACTTATCTACTGTCCCCTCTATGTTCTATCTTAATTCCTTTGTCTAGTTCTGCCCCTTCTAGGTTCTCATCCATCTTGTTCCTTCCCATATCATCTCCTCTCCCGTCTCCTTCTCTCTCATCTGGCTCTTCCTCATCTTCCATCTCGTTCCTCTAGTACTCTGCTGTAGCCCTTCAATCTACTTCTCTCCCATCTCAGTTTGTTCCTCTCAAGTTCTTACCCATCTAGTTCTTCCATTCTCTTCTCTCTTTTTTCTTCTGTCCCCTGCTTTACAGTTATACATCTCCCCAAAATCACAATCCTCCCCTCTACCCAGGACACTCAGCCTGAACTTCCTCAGGCAGTGATTGTCCACTATCAGGATCAAATGGAGGGTTGATAAGAATTACAAAGAGGGGCACTAGTTGTTAATTACCATTTGTGACCCAAAGGGGAAGTGACTAATGAATTAACTAAAGGCTAAATACGGGTAATATCTAAGAAGAGGGATCTTATGTGCACAACTATAATCTTAAATGTGTTTGGTAAAGGATGTTAAAAATCTATAAGTTGCTAGGTCAATGGGAGAAAATAAAACTGTCTTCTTTTTTCCTGTGGCTCCTATCTGTCCAAGCTGTCTGCTGTTTTTCTGCAGGGTGGGGGAAAGTGTGCTCAGTCTCTAGGCAACCTGTGCACAGCTAGATGCCTCTGGTGATAGTTAAAGGGAGATCTGGAACTGGAGGTAAGGTTTGGGAAAGGAGGAAGTTAAGCTTAATTAGCACATCCGCCAGGCCTTCTCAAACAGGTAGCCTGGATGCTTAAGTCTGTTCTTAGAGAGTACAAAGGTATCTCTGATAAGGTACTTCCCTCCATCCAGTGATGGACCTGGCCGGATGCTACCAATAATGATAATTACAGGGAAGCTTGAACTGGGAGTTCTGGCTGAGCATAGCTGTTAGCACAGAAGGTTATCTAAATATTCCTAGAAGTGGTTAGGTAAGTAATTAGAGATCTATAAAGTTAGTAAGGTTGTAAGAAAGGAGGGGTCTGAGCTAAATTGTGTAAAGCTATTACTTAATGTCTACCTGACTTGGGTGGTGTCTCCTTGTGGAATTTACCTTAAGTCAGGAGACTCGCCTGTGGGCTGTTATCACTGTTAATCCTCGGAAATTGGGTGACCACCTGGGTGATGTCTCCTTTAGTCCTTGAAAGTGGCTAAGGGAGATATCTGATTCCAGAGAAGGCCTTTCCTGAGGCTGTTCTCAAAATGCCTGGAATGTGTATGTCCAGAGAGTGATCAGTCCACACTGTTAGCTCTTCTTAGGGAAAAGTCAATTGGGAAAACTATGAAGGCACACATGATTTTCATAACAGAATACAGCTGATATATAACAAGCCAAGTAACACCAAAAACTCCTTGGGATTTGGCTTCCTCTGGAGGAATTCCCTGATCCCTCCAGGTAGTGACTTTGCCATAACCAGCTGAGTTCTTATGATATATTTCTGCGGCCCGCAGCAGGTGGGGCCTAGGGTGACCAGTCTGGGAATATAAGCATGAGAGATCTGGTCCCACCCCTCATCTGCTATATAGTGGCATGAATGGGGGAGAGATATCCTCTCTCCCACACCTCTATGCCTGAAGCATATGGGAGAGCTGTCCCTGAGGTCATAAAAGTGGGAGAGCTGCCCCGGCCCTTCATCAGCTGCAGCTCTCGGGAGAGCAGGCCCTGCACCTTGCCTGGGGAGCACAGTAGAGCAGATCCTATTGGTGGAGGTGTGGGTAAGCCAGCCACTAAGTTTTGAGCATGGGAGAGCTGTTCCCACTACTTGTCTGTCGTGGGGAGGGATGGAGAGGGGAGAGAGGCACCCCTTATCTTTCACCCTTCACTGCCTGGGACAGACAGGGAAGGTGACTTTCCCCTCACCAGCTATAACACTCAGGAAAGCAGGCTCTGCTCCTTGTCTGGGCAGCTCAGTATAGCTGACCCTGGTGTCAGAGGCACAGGTGAGCTCGCCCTGAGGGTGTGAGAGTGGAATGGCTGGAGACACCCCCCCCCCCCCCCCCCCGTCATCTGCCATGTGCTGGTGAGGGTGAGGGTGAGGGAAAGATACCCTTCTCCACTTGACCCTGCCACCTGTGGTAGGCAAGGGACCTGACCCTCCTTCTCATCAGCTGCAGCATTTGGGAAAGTGGGCTCTGCACCTTGCCTGGGAAGCACAGTAGAGCTGACCCTATTGACAGGGGTAGGGGTGAACCAGGCCCGGAAATGTGAGTGTGGGGGATCTGGCCCTGTCCCTCATCTGTCATATGGCGGTGTTGGCAGGGGATAGATGCCCTCTCCCCTGCCCCTTGCTGGCTATGGCAGATGGGAGAGATGGCCCTGAGGTCATAAGAGGAGAACTGCCCCTGCCCCCTCACCAGCTGCAACATTTGGGAGTGACCCCTGCAACTCACCTGGGCAACACAGCAGAGCTGACCCCCATGGTCCAGGTGTGGGAGAGCCAACTTTGAGGGTGTGTGTGAAAGCAGAAGAACTGGTCCTGCCCCTTGTAGCTGGAGAGCTTTTCTCTCAGGGTTCCATCAAGTCCCGCCAGTCCCAGAGCCCACTTATAAAATAAACACACAGACTCTTATATTATTTAAACTGCTTGGCCATTAACTCAGGCCTATCATTGTCTAGCTCTTACTCTTATATTTAGCCCATTTCTATTAATCTTTACTTTGCCATGTGGCTCGTGGCTCACCGGTACTTTACATCTTCCTTGTACTGGCGACGGCCCCAGGCGGTCCCCTCTTTCCTCCTCCTTCCTCAATTCTCCTCTCTCCTTGTCCCGCCTATACTTCCTGCCTGGTCACTGGCCAATCAGTGTTTTATTTATATAGAGCGATGTCCACAGCACTTCCTATTTTTTTCTTTTTCAAAAAGGAAGGTTTTAACTTCAACATAGTAAAATTACATATAAGAAAACAATTATTGAGTAAGAATTACAGTTACGCTGGGCGGTGGTGTTGCACGCCTTTAATCCCAGCACTCGGGAGGCAGGGGCAGGCGGATCTCTGTTAGTTCGAGGCCAGCCTGGGCTACTAAGTGAGTGCCAGGAAAAGGTGCAAAGCTACACAGAGAAACCCTGTCTCGAAAAACCAAAAAAAAAAAAAAAAAAAAAAAGAATTACAGTTACAATATTAAAGAAGATATCTATCCTATATTTGTGAGTTTAAAGTTTTATATCTAACTTATCTTTTATCATAACTAAGGAAAATTGTAAATCTTTAACCACATCAAAGACCTCAGAAGGATATAATACTACCTGAGAAATGGGAGAAGGATGCAAGCAACTTTTGGGAGTCTTGCAGGGTAGACAAAGACAGCTGACAGCCTGGACAGTCATCCAAAGTTCTTTTGTAAAGTTGGGGCATCTGTCTTCAGCCCACAGGCCTAGAGTCTCTCATTCACTTTTTTCTGTGTCTTGTAGAATGTCTGGCAGTTTCCTGTGCAAAGCAGGAACCTGAAGGACCATTTTGTCAAGCAAAGTTTAGTGGTCACCTTCCTATGGGTCCTGCATGTCCAGTTGATCAAGCAGTCCAGGCAAGAACAGTTTCTTGCCAAAATCACTATTTTTGCCAAGGTGAAGATAAACTCCATATGGAATGTCTTCGATGCCCATACTCCTCTCTGAAGTAAATCGGTACTGTCAGGAGCAGACATGTCTCACTGTCCAGAAAGTCTAAATTTTTAAAACATTTTAAATGCCATATTCTGTAGGTCTTTGAAGTGTTTGAAGACTACCTATCTATCTGAAATATATCTATGTATACCTAGAAGACTTAACTAACATGGCTACAAATATGATTATCATAGATGACTAATTATTAATCTATTTTTTATTATCCATTACAATTTTAAATGAGTTACATAAACATAATACCTCAAACAAGAATAAAAATATATATACAGTATAACAAAATTAAGTTTAAATTTGTATCAATAAGCTAAAATCTATAGCAATGTAAAACATTTTAAACAAGTTGTTACTCTTTAAAAGTAGGTTCATTAATCCACCCTTTCATCTTATCATATCTAAACTATCCCCTTTTTTTTCTTTAGAAAGAGATTGTATTTATAATCAACCTGTTTTAAATAAAAATATTGGTTTTTCTCTGTCCCACACCAGAGGGCTCTTCTGATTTGGGACACAAGAATCTCTTAACATTTTTATTTTAGGAATATGTGTGGGTTTAGAGAGGGAGTGAGCCCATTCCATCTCCAAAGCCAGCTTGGTATATTTGGGAACTTGGGCATAGATTCTCTTACTACTTCCTGCTGGATGGGGGTGCTATATCTTATGGGGACACAAAGAAAGTTTTAGGATTATGGAGTAGTCTATGAGGGTGTATCATCTGAACCAGTTTCCTGAAACCATTCTGGATATGGCATTTAAATAACTTAGAATTCTGTTGACATGAGACACAATTGCTCCTGGCTGCACCAATTTGATCCCGAGAAAATGTTGGGCTTCTAAGACATTTCCATTTGGAAGTTTGTCTTCTTGGCACAAAATGGCCTACTGGGCAAAGAACTGCCCTTGCCTCAATTGCTGACAGTACAAATGCAATGCTGTCCTTTCTGGACAAGCGGAACACAAGGAAAGCGACCACTGTACTCTGCCAAAACAGGGTAAGATGATCTTTCAGAATTCCTGATTCTGAAAATGGTCTGTCAGATACCCTAGGCCTGTAGCCAATTTGAATGCACCAACAATGCTGAGAAACATTAGGTGACTGTCCAGGCTGCCAGCTGTCTTGGTCTACTCTTGCAAGATTCCTGAAAGTTGCTTGCATCCATCTACCATTTCTCAGGTACCATTATATTCCTTCTCAGGTCTTTGATGGGATTGAAGACTAGCAGTTATAGTTACAATTTAGTATATATAATATCTTAGATGGAACAAATTAAGTATTAGATTCAGGTTCTTTAGGATAGGACACCTTTTGGAATGATCTTTGTAACATGCCATTTACCTATGCTCTGTACTTCTCTGGATTTTAGTATGTGTTGCTTGCTTGATGTTATTTGCATTGGTTGTAGTTCCATCTTATCTAGGTCATTATCCCTCATTATTCCTGGACAATATTTGATAACCATTCCTTTATATATAGTCTTGTATTAGGTTAGAACCTTCTTATTTAGACAAAAAGGGGGAGATGTAGTGGGTAGTCATTCCAGCTTTGATCTGGAAGTTCCAACCCCCATTGAGGCTTCGGCAACTGTCACACCTACAAGGCAGGGCCAAGAAAGGCACCTGGGGACCAGAGAGCTGGATGGGCCAGCGCTCTCTCTGTTCCTGGACCCTTGATGGTGGAGGTTGACCTAGCAGAGCTCCAGAGAACACCGCTGGACTGTGATACACCTTCTCCAGACCCTGCGACCAACCTATCCCTTCATTTGTAAGTTATCCACTAAATAAATCTTCCTTTTAAGTATGTGGAGTGGCCTTAATAATTTCACCAATAGCCCCTTGCTCATTGCTGAAAGGAGTGAAACAGCCAAGGCAATGCTGGAGAGCTCACTCAGGTGGCAAGGCCATGGACAAGCTGATGGGCTGACCAAACCTGCAACTACCCAGGCCCATAACCAGGCTCACTCCAACATCCACCCCATCTATGATCTTCTGGAGCACATGAAGGAGCTGGTCCTACAGACCCAAAGCTGCAAGACCTCCACGACACAGGGCAACAACAGATATCCAAGAGGAGTCCCAGTGAGGGCCCAGCATCGATAGTGTAGCAGAAGCCAGAGGCCTTGAACCAGACCAATGACTCTTTGCAATAAACACTTTTAAGTAAAAATATAAGGATAAAAAGTTTACTGCATGACTCACTGTGTCACACTACAGCTTCCATGATGAGATTGATTTTTCCTTTTTTTTTTTTCTCTTAAATTTTATTTTTGGGGGAGGTTGCAAGGGCAGAGAGCAGATATGAAAAGATGGAGAAATGAATGGGATTGAGATACATTCTGTGAAAGACACAAGAATAAATACAAAGAAAGTTTTAAAAAGCTGGAAGGCTAGAAATATTGTATTATTGTTTTGAATGCACTATTATATTCAACAAGCAGTCATAAATAACCTTTGGCTCACATTGGGTGTCAAACTCTTATTTACTTTAACATAGATCAAGTTTAAAATTTGCCTTAAGCTTTTAGTATAAATCCATGACTCTAGATATTAAACATCATTTAAAAAATACAGTTTGATTTATACTTAAATTGTTCATAATTATTGCATTGGATAGAACTCATACAGTCATACAGCTATTCTATAAACCAATATCCTTTTGAGATGAGAACAGAGTTTAATCCTGTTTCAAAAAACCCAACCAAGCAAACAAAGAAACAAAGCCAGATAGCTCCCCTAGGATTTCAAGCTAGAAAATAGTAGAAATATGGCTTTGCCTCAAGTCTGACGATTAAGCCTTTTTCTTAGCCTCTACCTCCCACTAGAAGCTTCCGGAGATCTTTAGAAATGTGGACAACACAATGAGTCAACTAGGGAGCAAGCAGAATGCTGTGTGAATCTGTAAGGAGCAACAGTTCAGGGTAATCCACTGTGATAAGTTGTGGCTTGGCTTTGCCCCAAGGCTTCCAGCATATACTCACAGCTGTGTGCTTGTTAGCGAATCTTTATTATTCTGTTTCCACTAGGGGTCTAACTGTCCTTACACTATATCACGTAGCAACCTGATAGCATAGTGACTTTTGCAGACAGATGTCAACATTGCTTGTTTACTTGAAATATTTTATGGTGGTCATAAAATATGTGAGCATAGCAGAGGTAGATCGGTGATACCAATGGACACAATTGAACAACAGTGTGATGTCACTGTATGCCAACGCAGTATTGAGCTCCTCAAAGAGACTAGATCTTGGATGAAGTTTCTTACCATGTACAAGCTAGGAAACCAGCTAGGAAGAAAAGGACATGAGGCTATGTCTACTACCTTGAGTTCGTTGATACATTCAGATGTTTACATATGTTCATACACATATAATTATAAATATGCACAGTGCTTTACACATCAATAAAACCTAGATGAAGTTGTTTAAGAAGATGTCAGTGAGAAAACATGACTAGTTTCCTTGAACTAAATGGTCAATTTCTGGGAAATAACATCTATTCTCCTTAGCCTCTCCAGAGCCTTGAACACAGGGTTTGAAGTTTCTCTGCAGAAGACAGTCCTGGCAGGACCCTGCGTTGGTGACTCCAAAGTTCTCATCTGTTTGTATGAAGTTTTAGATTTTGCAAAAGGTAACATGCTGTGGCTGGGACCGCACAACCTCCACAAGTGCCACTAAATGTATTATAGTCCCCTGAAGGAAGAGTTTATTTTGAATTGGGAGATTCTGAGAAACTCCAAAGATGTGTGTACTTGGATAGCCTCCAATGACACCTCCAACATCTACTGCTGCATCTGCCACTGAGCTGAATGCTGTCAACACAACAAAGATTGCGACCTGGTTCCCCCCAAGACCGCATACTTCAGCAAAGAAGGGCAGCATGCAGAGAGAGCTAGTAACAGGAAAGCAAATGCAGGCCAAAGGGAGCACCTTTCAAACAGTGACCCCAGGATTTCCTCAGACACTCCCAAACAAGGAGAACCAGATAAAACTGTGTTTAAATTATCCAGAAAAGACTCCAAGAAGATAAAAACGATGGGGGAAATAGTCAAGAAGAGCCACCTGGTTGCAGGAAGAACTGAAGGAGTCCACAGTTGAGCTCTAATCTTTCCCAGTTACTGTGCCAGCTCCGTGTGATGGAAGTTGTGTTGCAGCCCAGGGTGGGAGCCGTGCTCTCTCCCTGCTGTCTGTACTCAAGGGTACAGCTTCAGGCGCAACACTCCTATCTCAGAGCTTTCCCTCCACCCTGGAGGTCTGGCTTCTCATGTCCCACTTCGTCACTGGATGGAAATTCCACTCTTAAAGCAGACAGTTAAGTACACTGGCCTTGTCACTTTGGGCTCAGTTCACTTGTAAGAAATGTTTTGGGCTGAGAGAGGATTCCAGGAACACCAGTATCCACCAGCCCCACCTTGCAACTCACACCCGTTCCTATGTGGGAGCCCCTCTGGGAGAGGTGGCCCAACTTCCAGCTCCACAGCAGCAGTGCAGAGATTTAAATCAGCCTTTAGGTACAAATAAATAACAGGAAGTTCTGTAAATTCATAAATATATGACAGCTGAACATTTCCAAATAACCAGTAAGCCAAACAAACACACAAAAGGAAGTCAGAAAGTATTTAGAAATGATTGAAAATGTAAACATGGGTCAAAACTAATGGTAAGTATAACAAAAGCATTTCTCAGAGGGTATACAGTTGTGAATGTCTATGTTTACAAAAGAAAATTCTTAAGTAATTTAGCTTTCATCCTAAGAACCAGGAAAAAGCCGGGTGGTGGTGGCGGAGAACGCCTTTAATCCCAGCACTCGGGAGGCAGAGCCAGGCAGATCTCTGTGAGTTCGAGGCCAACCTGGTCTACAGAGCGAGATCCAGGACAGGCACCAAAACTACACAGAGAAACCCTGTTTTGGAAAACAAAACAAAACAAAAAGACAAAAAAAAAAAAAAAAAAGAACCAGGAAAAATCAAACAAATCCAGGACAAACAGGGGTAAAAATAATAAAGATTTAGTCAAGGTGAAAAAGAGAAAAAAATATTAAATAAAACCAGCAAATAATCACAAATTTTCACTAAAAAAAACCAGCAAATCAGGAAATCTTTAACTCAAGTCTTTTCTAGAACCTCTGCCTGATGATACTTAGTAAAAGCAAATTATAAAATCAGGAATTAAAGAGGGAACATCTTAACAGAATTCGTAAGAGTAAAACGGCTAGAAGTCACACTGGACAGCTGCATGTCAAAACTGTGGAAGCTCTGGAATGAATGAGCCAGTTCCTGGACAATCAGAGCAAAACTGATTCAATTCAAAGTTAAAAATCTAGAGAAACCTGCAACCAGTGAAACATTAAATTAATAATTAAAACTATCTCTCACAGTAACTGGGCCTCTAGCTCCAGGATCCATATTTGCCTAATGTGGGTGTGGCCTTGAGTTCAATCCCTAGCAGAGAAATAAATAGTAAAAGTTAAATAAAAACATCTCTCACTAAATTCCCCAAGTCAAGATCACTTTGCAAATTATAAAAAAAAAAAATACTTACATAAAAATGAACTTGTCACTAATTCCTCAAAACAAAAATCTTATGAAATCAGTATTGCACTGTACCCAAACAGGCAAGGACAAAGAAAGTGTGCACTCCCAGGCCTGTGTGTGCGCATGCGTGCGTGCATGCGTGCGTGCGTGTGTGGAAGATTACAGGTATGTACCCCCTATCTCTGCTTCAGCATTTCTTAGGTACATGCTTAGATATGAAGCCTAAAATTAACAAGAATTTGGATTCAAGATCAATATAAAAATGCCAGCTGAACTCAATGGGTTTGCAAAAGGAGCATACAAGGTTGGGAGAGAAAATGGTGATGTAGGAAGGTGATGAATTAGAAGAGAGGAAATGGAGGCTGGATTTGATCAAAACACATTATCTGCATGCATGAAATTTTCAAACAATTCAAAAAAACTTTAACACAGCTGTTTTCCCAGACTACAGGAAGACAATTTGGAATATCAAAATGATAACTTCATTTGCAACAGTATTAAAAGTAAGAAACTGTTATGAATAAACAACGTATTTTGAGAATTATACTGTGAAAATGAGAAAATGTTGAAAGAATTAAAGTACTAGATTATTGGTAAGATAGTCCACATTGCTGATGAAGATCGGGTTAATATTGATCTGCTGAGTGTTAACTACCTAAAAGCCTCAGGTAGACTGAGAAACTCCAGGTAGGAAAGTTGGCTTGACTGATAACACCTGCAGCATCACATGCTAAACCTGCTGGTACCCACCACTTACAGACTGCTGGGGAACTGACCTTCAAAAGGAATCTGCCATCCCCTAGGTTTCTCCTCTTCCAGCCTATAAAACCCCAAGACCCCACGCCACAGGGCTCAGTCCCACTTCCATGGAAAGACTGAGTCCCTTCAGCTGTTCTTGTTAAAGACCAGTTCTACTTCTGGACATGTGTTGCTGGAGGGCTTCTGTCCAGGTTCCCCAAGCCCCGCAGTCCCACAATCCACTTATAAAATAATCACTCAGACGCTTATATCACTTATAAACTGTATGGCCGTGACAGGCTTCTTGCTAACTGTTCTTTTATCTTAAATTAACCCATTTTTATAAATCTATACCTTGCCACATGGCTGGTGGCTTACCAGAGTCTTTACATGCTGCTTGTCCTGGCGGTGGCTGCAGTGTCTCCCTCCTCAGCCTTCCGCTTCCCAGAATTCTCCTCTCTCCTTGTCCCACCTACTTCCTGCCTGGCCACCTACTTCCTGCCTGGTCACTGGCCATCAGTGTTTTATTTCTTTTTTTTTTTTTTTTTTTTTTTTTTTTTTTTTTTTTTTTGGTTTTTTTGAGACAGGGTTTCTCTGTGTAGCTTTGAGCCTTTCCTGGAGCTCACTTGGTAGCCCAGGCTGGCCTCGAACTCACAGAGATCCGCCTGGCTCTGCCTCCCGAGTGCTGGGATTAAAGGCGTGCGCCACCAACGCCCGGCCAGTGTTTTATTTCTATAGAACGATATCCACAGCAGACATACCTGTCTTTCTTTTATTTCTTCACTGCCTCCATCAATTCTGATTTAATGTTTGGTGGTTTTGTGGTACCACACCCCAGCTTCTCTTTCTTGAAATCGCCTCTTTTCTCCCTTTACCTATCTATCCCTCTGTCTTCCAGGGACCCATCCCATCAAGAGGACTGCCATTAGCGAAGCTTACAGGGGTTTAATGGCCCCAGGTGTAACTTGAAACCCCTGGGGTTTTTTGTGTTCTGAGTTAACTCAGTTTGGTTCTTTTCCTTCATCTACCTTTAATTCATTCTCTCCTTCTCTCTTTCTCATCCCTATTTCCCTCCTATCTATCTTCTAGCCACCGGAGCAGAGGCCCTTCACTATTGGTCTAGACCACATCTGTCACAAAGTCAGGGAAGGTTAAGATGACGGTACTCCAGATCTAGGCTTTCTCCAGAACTCTGGGTTCCTTGGCCTTTGTTACCCATTTTTCACAGGTAGGGAACACCCTCTTCTGCAAACGAGGCTCACTCCTTGGGCTGCTGCTGAACCCGGGTGACAACTTGGGGGCCAGCTGTAGCCTCACTCTCCCCTTCTTCCAGTGATGGTTTTCAAATTGTCTGTAACCAAAGACACCCCTTTGTCACATATAATTAAACCTGAAAACTTTAGGTCTCACTGACCTTGGACCACCTATGCTCTCTGTTCAGATCCAGCCCCCAATTCAATTAGGCAACAGCCATACCTTCGACTTCTAACTCCTCGACAACTTAGATGACTTCATTAGATAAAATGGTAAAAGTTCTAAACTCCCCTTTCAAGTTCTTTTTTATCTTCACTCCTGTCCTCTGCTTTACTCCTCCCTTTATGCACTTCAGGTTTCACCTGCTCAGACTTCTGAACCTAATTTCCTAAATGCTTCCAGATGATAGTCTAGCTGAAAAGACCCTTTTCTATCAATAACACAGCCTGCTAAGTTATGTTAGCAACATTTTTGGTGCTGTTTAAGCTGAGACACTGGCTCTGGATGTGGTTGACCTTCCCACTCCAGATTCACTCACGTTTGTCCTCCAAAGCCCTGTCCTGGGTCAGGCAGGGCCCCTGACTCTGTGAGTGGGAAAGGGAACAAATCAGCCCAATCTGGTAACTCCATACAGTGACCAGGCTGACAACATTCCTTAGGAAGTTATTCCTCAAAGGATCTTTCTATCTTCTGTCCTTATCTCGTCTGCAGCTCTGAGAGAAGCCTCATGCTATGATTCTAGATACTCTGTCATATATTTATAGATTTGGATTCCTTGAGCTGAGATGGTAAAATTCCTTCTCCTGTTTCTTTATTTTGCCAATACAGGTATACCTGACTAGGCCATAGGTACCATCTCCTCATATATCCACACTAAACTATGCAACTAAAGTATTCTTTTAAAGAAAAGGATGTAACAATCCACTTTTGATCTGCAAAATGGATTCCATAGGGACTTGAACCCTGGTGGAGAATGAGTTCACTTTACCATGGGACTGAGTTCAGGTTGAGTTGAAAACAACCCCGTAATTTGCTACCATATTGGCTAGGGGACCTCATTAAGACGGAAGCAACCATAGGACTTTGCCACCATCTTAGCAAATGTCACCACATGGCACTAGCCAGAATGGCAGCACACATAAAACTACATGGTCCCACTGAGTCATCGGGGATCACCATACACTTTTAATATTAGACTAAGGAGAAAATATCAGACCTCCAAAGTATTATTTTGTAATCTTAATGTTTTGTTTTGTTTTAATTTTGATACAGTTTTACATTTACTGGCTTCTAAGGAGAACCTAAAATTTTTCCTGGCCATGAGCCTCCAACGTGACATACTAACAAAGCAGCTAACATTTTTAGTTGCAAAGATCCCAACAGACTCTTTGGATAAACTGCCAAGAATGAGACAAGTTGCCCTGAGTGAGGAGGTGCTTTGGTAGGCTCTGCTTGGTCTCAATGACCACTTTCTGCCTTGTGTCTCTAGGACCTTTTTCTTTTAATAAGAAAAAATGTTCTTTACACTCCAGTATTCCTTTGTTCCATGGTGTCTGCTTTTGTTTCTGTCCACTCTAAGAATATTTTGATAATTCCACCAGATGAGGATAAGGTTACTACCACAGTTTTGAGACACATTTCAAGGAAGCTTTAATTAAATACTGGCCAGGATGATGAACTCTGCCCAGGTCCATTCCTGGGTTCCCAGAAAATGGCCATGAGTCACATTTTGCAGAGGCTTAAAAGGCAACCCATAAGACAACCATATTTCTCATCAGGTCTAATCAGGGGTAAGCATATATCCTGACATACTTCTTGTCTATGTACCTCCCACCTACACGTGACCAAGCACATCTGGAACAGTTGAGTCAAACAAATATATTTAGGGGAACAAAAACATGTGGTTTGTTATAGTCCATAAACAATAGCCTCCAGCATTTCAGGAAGTGTCTGTCCTTGTGTAAGGGACTTACAGGTTACAGGCATTTTTATTTCATGGATTTCTTAGGCACAGTCATTAAAACTTAAAACATAATTTTGGCTCTCACATTTCCTACTTGAGCTGTATGTACCCTGAGTCAAATCCTTGACTCTGTGATGGGTACCTGTTTATATTGGGATCTAATAACCATCCGTACCCAGACAGGAATTGTCATTCAGTTAAGGCATTAAAGGTGCAATAGCCAACTGTAACTAGCAAAAATAGAAGGATCAAAGTCCCTATAATGACTGACATCAGAGTTACTATCTAGGAATAACCAGAATGAGAACGGGACCAGTCATTTACTTCATCTCAGGTCCCCTTTGCAATGTTTCTTTGAGTACAGCCAGATTATCTCTACTTAATCCTGAATGGTTTGTATAGAAACAACAATTTTCTCTTAAAGCTATACAATAACCTCTCTATTTTACATAGAATACCTTATCATATTGTAGAACTACTTTAGCTAATGAATCTATGCATTGATAGATCTGGCTGGGTCTATTTGGTTTTAACAGGCACCTTTCCTGGTGTGCTAATAGGCACTACAGATAGCCATTTTGTCCCCTATGCTGGGGAGTTTTCTTTTGACCTATCATTCCAGCCTGTTGGGGGGCAAATGGCAACATATTCTCTTTGGTAACTACTTCCTGCTGAAACCAGAACATTGTTGTCAGGGCCCAGGAATGCTGGAATGCTAGTTAAAGATTGGAAGGGGATTCAGGCAATAGTGCATTCATCAGAACCATCTGGTTAGCTGACCCAGCTGAAGAGACAAGGAGCAATGCCATTGGCTGGACTGGTTTACATCAGTCTTCAGCAAGTCCAGGGCTTGTAGCCATTTGGAGCAGGTTGTCACCAGCAGCTGTTTCCTTGATGGTGTTTGTCAGCCAAGTGGAAATCTGCTGAGAAAAATATAGACTAGGGACAGAAGTTTAGGAACTTAAAGGAAAACCTTACATTTAGAACTTTCAGGTCTATAGTCACTAGTAATTGGGGGGAGGGAGAGGAGTCCCAAGACTAGGGGAGAGAGAGAGATCCCATCTTCAGGGATAGACAGATGAGGAAACCTGGGCTATACTTAGCTGGAGTCCTTTGGACCTTTGAGAGGTGGATCTAAGTCTTATGATTCCCTCAACTCCCTGAAGCTTCCATGAAATTTTAGTTTACAAAAGGACATAAAAGTTTTAGATATAGCAGTATTACCACTGTTTGTAATCTATACTGAAATCCACATTGTAGAAAAAGCAGCCAGCAGATGTCTATAAATAGCTGAGGTAGACTCATGCTTTTGAATCCCAGTAAAAGCTATGGCTTTGGGTTAAAAAGCGTGAACATTTTTTTTCTCTGTCCAGAGAGCTAGCTATATAGCTTGGATAAGGATGTTATTAGCCTGATGAGAAGCACCTTTAAATCTATACTTAGAAGACAACCAAAGGAAATGTAAAACATTGAGCTTATGACTGAATAGTAAGTAATCAGTGCTCTACCAGCTTATCAGAACTCCATTGATCAATGTTAAAACTCTGAAACTTTGAAATCTTAGTGTAGCAACAGTACACAAGGGGAAAGAAATCTGAAACATTTCCCATTTTCACAAACCTTAAATCACTTTCTTATACTTTCACAACTTTCATTTATAAATCTTGTCATTTTCTTAGACCTGTAGAACTTATTTAAGCTTTCACAACCTGAGACCTTTATAAACCTTAGAACATTTTCTTCAACTCTCAGAACTTGCATAGACTTAAACATTTTTTCTTTCCATCTAATCATTTCTCAGAGACAGGAGTTATTATAACTGAGAACAGTCATTGCCAAGCAAGTTCTTAAGTAATGGAACAGTAAAAAGTTACATACAATGTGTGTTTATCTTCTAATATGAAATCTGTTTGCAAGGCAAACTTGTCTACCTTTCTCATCAGGAGACCTAGTAGCTCTAGAAAAAGTAAGACCTGATTTTTATATATGAAATTGACTAACAAGGTAGCAGCAGCCTTATGGGAAGGAGCTGGTTACCTGCTGCTGTTAAACTGACAAAACTATAGTTAGTCTGGCTGCCAATACTATCAGAGATCTAAGAAAGATAAATTATAGCAGGAAGTATAATCCAAATGTCCTATGTATCAATAAAATGGCAGAGACTTACCAATTACCTAGGCAGTCACCCCTAGCTCCTGTGGTCTCCATGGCTTCATTGAGGGCAGAGGTCACAGGGCAGCAGTAGTCTTCAGTCATCAGGCCCAGGCCTGAGAGATTTTCAGAGATTTCCCTGTAGAGAAGCAAGTTGGGAGACTGACTACTTTGTCTAGATGAAGTGGGGCAATCAATTCTCCAGTGTTCTGATTGCCCACAGTTTAGGTAGGGTCCTAGTGGTGGATGAGGCATGGGGCAGTTATGCCTAGTGGTTGGCATTAACATAATCCAGGTAGAATCATAGTTGCCATGCCCCACCGTCTTCTTTGGAGATCTTGGGGTCATTGTTAGGAGCTGAGGTCTCCGTCTGTTATAATAATCTTTTTCCATTTAACCTTTTTTTTTTTTTTCAAGACAGGGTTTCTCCGTGTAGCTTTGCACCTTTCCTGGAACTCACTCTGTAGCCCAGGATGGCCTTGAACTCACAGAGATCCTTTTGGCTCTGCCTCCTGAGTGCTGGAATTAAAGGTGTGCGCCACCACCACCCGGCTGGGCTTAACCTTGAAAACACATACAAGAGGCTATATAAAGCTTTTTCCTGTAATTAATTACATTAGTACTTAGCCTGACTACAAGTAGAGTTCTGAAAACATTAGAGAATTTCATCCTTTATAAGATGACTGACCATTAACTTGCATGTTTAATAGTTTACAATAAGTTAGTAGCCTTTTTTAAGATTAGGATTTTTTAGCTTTATCCCTCTTAGTTTTAGCCTTAAAAACAATAATTTCTGAATTGAAGCTCTTTGTATCGAAATAAAAATTTTAATCATAAAGTTTCTTATGTGACTCAGTTTACCAAAAATAGCTAAAACTTAACAAAGTTAGCAAAGACAAGGAGGCCAGACACACATTCTTTTTTTTTCCAATTTAACTTTTTTTAATTGATTCTTTGTGGATTTCACATCACACATCTTCCTGCCCCTTCCCATCCACCCTCTACCTTTGCAGCTGCCACAGGAAAAAATAAAATTTAAAAGAAAAGAAAAGAAGGAAAAAAGAAAAGAAGCAAGAAAAGAAAAATCTCATCATGGAATCTGTAGTGTGACACAGTGAGTCACACAGTAAACCCTTTAGTCCATACATCTTATTTACAAGAATTCATTGCAATGAGTCATTGGTCTGTTCTGAGGCCTCTGGGTTTTGTTTTGTTTTGTTTTTGTTGTTGTTGTTTTTGTTTGTTTGTTTGTTTGTTTTTATACGATTGATACTGGGCTCTCACTGGGGCTCTTCTTGGATAGCCTGCTGTTGTTCTCTGTCATGGAGATCTTGCAACTTTAAGTCTGCAGGGCCAGCCCCTTCACATGCTCCAGTAGATCATAGATGGGGTGAAAGTTGGATTGGGCCAACTCATAGCCCTGGTTCTGGTTCTGTGTGGTAGCTCGGTTGGTCAGTTCACCAGCTCTCCCTCATCCTCACACCAGGGTGAGCTCTCCAACACCACTCTGGCTAGCTCACCCTATGTAGCAAGCACCAAGGAGTGGGGTCAGTTTTCCTGCTCTCATGTCCTTGGGGCTGTCTCTCTCACACCTAACACCATCAGGGCCAGCTGTGTTGCCAAGGCAAGGTGTAGTGGCCACTCTGAAGAATGCTGCAGCTGGTAACAGATAGGGCCAGCTCTCTTGCTTTCATGACCTAAGGGACAGCTCCCCACCTACCACAGGCCACAAGGGATGTATGGGGACCTTCTTACCCATGCCACTATATGGCAGATTAGGGCAGGGCCAGATCTCTCATGCTTGTATTCTTGGGGCTGGCTCACGCATGCCTCATCATCAGGGTCAGCTTTACTGTATTGCCCAGGCAAGGTGCACGGCCTGCTTTCCCTAGTGCTGCATCTGGTGAGGGTCAGGGTCAGCTCTCTCAAACACTGTAAGTATCAAGGGGCAAAGGGGAGGGCATATTTTTCCTAGCCCATGCCACCACATGGTAAATGAGGGGGGCAGGACCAGTCCTCCCACTCTGAAGCTCTCAGGGTCAGCTCACCTGCATCCCAGGCAACAGAATCAGCTCTGTCAAGCTGCCCAGGAGAGGTACAAGGACCTGCTCTCACCAGTGCTGCAGCCAGTGGAGGTGGGACCCGTTCTCCTCAGTGTTGCAGCCAGTGAGGGATGGATCCAACTCTGTGCAGCCCTATCCTCTCAGCCTTCGGTGATAAAAAGAGCCACAGACATCAACACAGACCACAGTTGCAGCAGGGCCACAGGCACAGACATGGTCCTTGGCAGTAGCTTAGGCCTGAATGTTGCCATGGCCTCAGGTGGCAAGAAGACCGCTAACCTCAGCCCGCTTCTCACTGCCTTCACCTCTTCTGCCTCTCTCTATAGAACATTAACACCACCCCCCTTGTACCCTACCATATATTTATTCACCATAATAAAGTCCATCTGTCTGGCAACTTGTAGTGCCTGGCAGGCCCATGCTTTCTCCTCTGGGCCCTGCGTATAGACTTGCATGGGGATCTTTGTCTCCCACTCCAATACACGGTATTTCTTTTTTTCTTTTTTCTTTTTTCTTTTTTTTTGGTTTTTCGAGACAGGGTTTCTCTGTGTAGCTTTGAGCCTTTCCTGGAACTCGCTTGGTAGTCCAGGCTGGCCTCGAACTCACAGAGATCCGCCTGCCTCTGCCTCCTGAGCGCTGGGATTAAAGGCGTGCGCCACCACCACCTGGCAACCAACCACGGTATTTCTAAGCACCTCATGAGTAGCTGGGGGCTGGGACAGGAGTTAGGGCAGGAGTTGGGAGCTAGGGACTGGGGCCTAGACATACATTCTTAAGCCTAAATAGATCTTGGTAAGGTGAGACAATCTCTAAGACAGTGGTTC
Organism: Peromyscus maniculatus bairdii; assembly: GCF_049852395.1. Taxonomy (NCBI): domain Eukaryota; kingdom Metazoa; phylum Chordata; class Mammalia; order Rodentia; family Cricetidae; genus Peromyscus; species Peromyscus maniculatus. The sequence continues at coordinate 36,837,004 of NC_134853.1, read as the reverse complement.
TCAACTTTCTTAATGCTGAGACCCTTCAGCATAAATAAGGAGTTGTGATAACTCCTTATCATAAAATCATTCCAGTTGATATTTCACAACTTCAATTTTGCCATTGTTATGAATCTCAGTCCAAACATCTGACATACAGATGGTCCTAGGCTACCCCTATGAAATGGCCTTTGGACCCTCAGAGAGTCATGACCCATAGGTTGAGAACCACTGCGCCAAGCTCTTTGCCAGACTGCTTAGGTCATCTGTGTAGGTCATGCATCATAAGATAGGAATATTCAAGTTTCTGGTGTTTAGTGTTTGGTGCTCTTACTGTGGCCCTAACTCTTTGGTGTTTTTTAATTATTTATTTTTTAAGATCACATATGAATAATACAAAGTACTTAATAAACTTAAAATATCCTATAGCCTTATAAATTCAAATATTTTAAAAGCTATTCCTTAAAAAAATGCAGTTTTTTCAATTTAAAATTTCTGTAAAACTCCAAAATTTCCTCTTAAAAAGTTTAAAATCTCTCAACTGTGTACCCCTGCAATATTAAAAATAAAGTACATTTTTTTTTTCACTTTAAGAGGGATTCTAGATAAGGCAAAATCAAACTCCCAAAATGCAAACAATTCAATGCTCAATATCTGGGATTCACTCACAAGCCTTTGGGCTCTCTCTGGCCCCACCCTTAGCAGCATAGATAGCCTGACTTCTATGTGCCAGAGAGCTCCATTTCATTGTGGCTGGTGTTTCTGGTGACTGCCACATGGCATCTGCATCTCCAAAACTGCTAGAGTCCCCATTGCAAAAGTGTTCTCTTTAGAAATTCCAGCCCAGCCACACACTAGCAAGTCTCAGCTGTTCTCCACAAAGCTCTCATGCCTTTAAAACCAATACAACTCTGGGGAATTCTTACGTTCCAACATTTGGCTGCCAGCCCAAGGTACATTCTTACATCTGAATGCATGGTGGTGCAGCTTAAATATTTTATTAAACAAGCATTGTTTTAAATCCTATCTTTCATAAATCTTGTTTTCAGGACAGAAATTATCATAAATACAAAAGTTCATTGTAATCCAAAATACCTTGGAGACCGGTTGTTGCCTCATTTGTTGGCCCATGTCATGTGGTCTCCTTTAATCAAGATGGTGATAAAGTCATGTGACATCTCCCCTTTTCAACCCTAGCAAAGATAGCTGCCTGCCACTTAGCAAGCTACACATTGCTTATGTCTCCAAATGATGGCATGCCACATGGTTCCTTTTAGATTATCTACGCATAGATTTTTAACTATCATTTCTGTGTTATCAGTTTTAAATTAACTTTTTTTTCCACAAATTTTACAGATTTTTAACTATACCCAATAAAATAAACATAAATCTTGATTTACAGAATGTTCACATAAACCACATCTAATTTTTTTAGCTGATATGTTTTGCTCTGTTCTCCCTGTCACAGAGTCAGGTTGTTCCCCTGACCCTGGACATAGAGACTTTAAAAGCATGCCTAGGTTTGAAAAAGGGAGAATTATAACCTAATTCCAGAACAAGCTTTTTAATGAAGTAGAACAGCATAAAAAGAACTTTAATATTATAACCAAAAAACACAGAACATAGAAAGCTCACACACTCAAAGAAGAGGAGTCAGAAATAAAACATGCAGTGGCCCCCATACATTCACACATTCAACTGAGTCTGGTCCATTTCTGTCTAAGCTCCATGTCTGCAACAAAACTTATGGACGCACCAGAAAACACAGATCCATTCACAAACACAAAATAGACAGATAAAACTTTCTGCATGAAGCAGACAGACAAAACTTTCCAACCAACCAGAACCAGATGGGTGGGTGATGTCTCACTATTTTTCCTGGATGAGAGAAAATTGGGGTCCTGTCAAACTCTCTGCACATCCCAGCTCAGGATTCGACAGAACAGAACCAGACTGTGACTCACTAGGAGACCTCTGTAGTTGGCACACTCTTGCTGCCTTTCTCAGCAGAGCAGTTCACTCTGATAGTTCCTGAATGGAAGGCAGACTTGGAGCCTTGGAATATCTAAGGGCACATGCCTCCTGAAGTGGCCCCTCAGTTCTAGATATCCAGAGTAAAAGTCTGTCTGGCTTTAGAATTTTGGCATGTAGCCTGAAATTTGCTGAATAATTCCAGAAAATGTTAATCCCAATGAATAAGAATAACAACACTACCACAATTTGGAGCAAAATATGAACCAAGCTTTCATTAAATACTGGTCAGAATGATGGACTCTGGCCATGACCATGTCTAGTTTTTCAGAAAATGGCCATGAGCCACATTTTGCAGAGGCTTAAAAAGGCAAACCCAAAGGCCCTGTATTCCCCATCAGGTCCAATCAGGCAAGCATATATCCTAACATACCTCCCACCTGCATACCTCCTGCCTACATATGATCAAGCAGAGCTGGTACAGTGGAGTCAAACACATTTGTTTAGGGTAACAGAAACATGTGGCTTGTTATCTCCCATAAACAACAGTCTCCCGCATTTCAGGAGGTGTCTGGCAAGGGGTTTACAGGTTAGAGACATTTTTTGTTCATGGATCTCTTAGGCACAGCAATTAAAAATTAGAACAAAACTTTGGCTTTCACATTGTTTGGCAAGATCTCTATGTTAAGCTTCTTATTCCCAATGAAAATTATAAAAATATAATCCCTCAAAATAATAATGTTCAAAACCTCAGTTTATTAAAATATATCTTATATATGATTATGTAAATATAGACAGCCTGTCCACATGTGATTACATTTTTTACCATGTACTTAATAACAAACTGATTTACAAGTAAATGCTCATATAAACTAAAAATTTTAACTTAACCCAACTTCATTTTCTTCATAATAAAACTAAAATTAAAAATATAATAATGATAATGGCTTATGGTCCTGAACGTTCCCTTGATCTTTATCCCAATTATGGTTCTACAACATGGTTTACAACATACTCTATTGCTTGACTGTATAAATTAACCTTAAGAGATAATTATCCCTACTCCAGAATGTTTTTTTCCTATTAGAAAATTGCCCTCCCTTTAAAATGTGTTTTATATATAAAATAAATGTATATATGAACACAAATATTTTAAGGATTATTGCAGAATTTTTTGTTTTGTTTTTTGTTTTTTTGTTTTTCGAGACAGGGTTTCTCTGTGTAGCTTTGTGCCTTTCCTGGAACTCACTTGGTAGCCCAGGCTGGCCTCGAACTCACAGAGATCCACCTGCCTCTGCCTCCCGCGTGCTGGAATTAAAGGCGTGCGCCACCACCGCCCGGCATATTGCAGAAGTTTTTATTGAACATTTTTTTCATACCATATACTCTAATCATGGTTTCCCCGCCTCCATCTCCTCTCAGATCTGCCCCACCGTTCCACCCATCTAAGTCTGTGCATTCTTTTGCTCTCTTTAGAAAACAAATAAATCTAAAAAGAAAAAAAGAAAAAGCACAAGAAACATACACACAATAAAACCACAAAATAGGAAATCCTAAGACCAATAAGCAGAAGACCAATAAGATAAAAAATGCCCAAACATAGAAATGTGAGACCAAAAAAAAAAAAAAATCTACAAAAATGCCATTGAGTTTGTTTTATGTTAGCCATCTATTGCTGGGCATGTGGCCTACCTTTAAATGTGGTTAATGTACCCAGTAAGTCTGCATTGGAGGAAGTATTTATGGTATTGGAAGGTACTCTGAATGATACTAGAGAAGAAGGTAACCATCAACCCAGGCACAAACCCTTTGATCTACAATGGTGACCTGCCTGAAAGACACGCTGGTGCTCCAGTGGCACAAATGTGGGAGTCACCAACCACTATCTGATTGGATTTAAGACCCATTATCATAGTTAGGCTTTCTATTGCTATGACCATGGCAACTTTTATGAAGGAAAACATTTAAATGAGGTGGCAGCTTATAGTTTCAGAGATTTAGTCCATTTCATAATGGCAGGGTGCATGGCAGCTAAGAATATGGTATATAGGCACATGGTGCTAGAGAATTCTACACCTTGATCCAATCACATCAGGAAGTGAACTATCTCACTGAATGTGTGTTCTTGTTTTTTCACCCTTACTCTTTTGGCTCTTTGGGGGCTTACCATATAGCTCCCAAATAAATCACATAGAGGCTTATCCTTATACTTGCCCAGCCTTAGCTTGGCTTGTTTCTAGCAAGTTTTTCTTAACTTAAATTATCTCATATATCTCAAAGCCCACCTCCACAGTGACACACTTCCTCCAACAAGGCCATATCTCCCAATAATGCCCTTCCTTTTGGAGGCCATTTTCTTTCAAATCACCATACCCACTCTATGAGATGGAATCAACTCCTGACACTGCTTGGGTAGGTAAGAACCTGAGACTAGATAGGCCACAGGCCTAGGGGTAAACTCAACTCTATTTTTCTGTTAAAAGGAACAAAGCATTGTAACAACTCCTGGTAATATTCTAATTTATTAATCAGCCAATAGCTTGAGTTGTTTGGACATTTCCCTTAGGTCCCTTTGGCCAACAACTGAATTAGATGTAACCCATCCCTGACACTGGAAGCTTCACTTATTGGCAAAAGATGTCTAGTTGGGGCAATCTCCCCCATTATTTGGTGGTTCAATTCAGATTTCTTTCAGATGTGTATTCATTTTAAGATACTTCTATAGTAGTAGGTTTCTTTTTTTTTTTTCTTTTTTTTTTTCTTTAGTAGTAGGTTTCTATATCACCCCTCAAATGGTTCTTAGTGTTAGTTTCCACTCCCTCTCTACTTTCCTTCTCTTACCCCACTATTTAATCCTCCTATTCTAATTTTTCCTTTATCTATCCATAAAACTATATTCTCCTTCCTTGGAAAATCTTCTCCTCCTCCCTGCTCCTTCACTAGATACCTGACCTCTATGGCTATTCAGACTGTAACACATATGCTGAAATCTTAAAGGCTAACACCTAAATATAAGAGAAAACAAAATATTTTTACTTTTGGGTCTGGGTTACTTCACTCATGATAATTTTTTTAGCTCCATTTATTTACCTGTGAATTTAATAATTTCATGTTTTTTTTCTTAACAGCTAAATAATATTCCATTGTGTAAATGCACCACATTTTCTTTATTCATTCTTCCACTGATAGACATATAGGCTGTTTCCAGTTCCTGGCTATTATGAATAGGGCAGCAATGAACATGGTTGAGCAAGTGTCCCTGTAGTAGGATGTAGAGTCCTTTGGGTATATGCCCAAGAATGGTATAGCTGGATCTTGAGGTAGATAGATCCCTAGCTTCCTGAGGACCTACCACACTGATATCCATAGTGGATATTGTAGTTTGTACTCCTACCAAAAGTGGGTAAGTGTTCCCCTTACTCCATATCTTCACCAGCATGAGCTGTCACTTGTTTGTATTGACCTTGGCGATTCTGATTGGTGAAATCTCAAAGCAGTTTTAATTTGCATTTCCCTGATGAGCAAGGATGTTGAACATTTCTTTAAGTGCTTCTCATCAATTTGTGTTCCAACTTTTAAAATTTTTCTGTTTAAATCTGTGTCTCATTTTAAATTGTTTTTTATTTCCTGAGGTTTTTTTTTTTTTTTAAATATTAGCCCTCTATTGCATGTGTAGTTGATAAAGATCTTTTCTCAACTATCCATTTGTCTGAACGATGCTGATCTTTGACATAAGAAGCTTTTCAGGGCAGTCCCCACTGGCCTGTAAGCAGGTAAGAGACCTGCCTGCCAGCGGGACCATCATCCCTGCCACTGGCTTCTATTCCCTCAAGACCCATTCCACCACCCACCCCCACCACTCACCCACATCCTCCTCCCCACCATGGTCACAACTCCAACAGACTCTATAGGTCAATGAGGCCAGGATGCATCTATGCAGCCAAACCTCACAAACCTCAGCTGAAACACCCTAATGGCCCTGAAGATCTGCCAGTCACCAGAACCCTTGGCCATTCAGGCAAGAAAATAGCAAAGGAAACAAAAAACAAAGGAACAAAACACCCATCCAACAAAGACAAACACAAGAATCAACATCCAGACTTATAATCATTCCAAATCCAGATGCCTAAATGCCACAGTAAGAACACATTCAACAACAGAAAGGGCAATATGACACAACCAGAGCCCATCTGTCCTACAACAGCAAGACACAAACATTCTAACACAGCTGAAGCACAAGAAAATGATCTTAAAAATAACTTTATGAATGTGATAGAGGCTCCTAAAGAGGAAATGAAAAATTCATTTAAAAATGAATGAAAATACAAACAAAAAATTGGAAGAAATCAATAAATCCCTTAAAGAATGCCAAGAAAGCCAAGAAAAAAACTATCAAACAGGTGAAGGAAATGATTCAAGACTTGAAAATAGAAATAGAAGCAATGAAAAGAAAACATATAAACTGAGGTAATTCTGGAAATGGAAAATTTGGGTAAGCAAACAGGAACTATGGATACAAGCATCACCAACATAATACAAGAGATGGAAGAGAGAATATCATGGATTGAAGATATGATAGAAGAAATAGATTAATTGGTCAAAGAAAATGTTAAATCTAAAAAAATTCTAAAACAAAACATGCAGGAAATCTGGAACACCATGAAAAAATCAAATCTAAGAACAGTAGGAATAGAAGAAGAATCCCAGCTCAAAGGCCCAGAAAATATATTCAACAAAATCATAGAAGAAAAATTTCCCAATCTAAAGAAGGGCATGCCTATAAAGGTAAAAGAAACTTATAGAACATCAAATAGACTAGACCAAACAAACAAACAAACAAACAAACAAACAGAACAAACAAACAAAACTCCCTTTGCTACACAATAATCAAAGCACTAAACATGCAGAATAAAGAAAAAGGAGAAAGGCCAAGTAATATATAAAGGCAGACCTATATACGTCCAACTTCTCAGTGGAGACTCTAACAGCCAGAAGGTCCTTGATAGACATTTTGCAGACAATAAGAGAACACAGATGCCAATACAGACTACTATTCCCAGCAAAACTTTCAATCACCATAGATAGAAAGAACAATAGATTTCATGACAAAACCAAATTTAGACAATATCTATTTAAAATTCCAGCCATACAGAAGATACTAAAAGGAAAACTCCAACTCAAGGACATTAGCTGCACCCATGAAAACACAGGCAATAGATAATCCCACAACAGCAAATCCTAAAGAAGGGAAACACACACACACACACACACACACACACCACCACCACCACCACCACCACCACCATCACCATCACCGACAACAAAAAGTAACAGGAATAAATAACCACTGGTCATTAATATTTCTCAATATCAATGGACTCTATTCACCTATAAAAAGACACAGGCTAACAGAATGGATACAAAAACAGTATCCATCCTTCTTCTGCATACAACTCAACATCAATGACAGACACTACCTTAGAGTAAAGCATTGGGGAAAGATCTTCTAATCAAATGGAACTAAGAAGCAAGCTAGTGTAGCTATCCTAATATCTAACAAAATAGACTTCAAACTAAAATTAATCAAAAGAGATGGAGAAGAACATTTCATATTCATCACAGGAAAAATCCATCAAGATAAAGTCTCAATTCTGAACATCTATGCCCCAAACACAAGGGCACCCACATTTGTCAAAGAAACATTACTAAAGCTTAAATCACACATTTAACTCCACAAATTAATAGTGGGAGTGCTGTGGATATCGCTCTATATAAATAAAACACTGATGGCCAGTGACCAGGCAGGAAGTATAGGCGGGACAAGGAGGGAGGAGAATTGGGGAAACAAGAAGAAGGAGGAGAGACACTGCAGCCACCACCAGGACAAGCAACATGTAAAGTACTGGTAAGCCACAAGCCATGTGGCAAGGTATAGATTTATAGAAATGGGTTAATTTAAGATATATAAACAGTTAGCAAGAAGCCTGCCATACAGTTTGTAAGCAATATAAGTCTCTGTGTTTACTTGGTTGGGTCTGAGTGGCTGTGGGACTGGTGGGTGACAAAGATTTGTCCTGACTGTGGGAAAGGCAGGAAAACTCTAGCTACAAATGGTGCCCAACGTGTTGGCAAGAGTTTCCACCTAAAACCTGAGAAAAAAGATTCTAAAACAGAGCTAAAAACAGTTCCTAGTTGTTTCTCTCAAGTTAGTGGCAGCCTGTGTGTTTGAGCTACTATGGCGGGTTCCTGGCATGTGCGTTTGACTGGCAGTATGACAAAAATGAGGCGTCTGCCAGAGGCACATTACGCTGCTTCTTTGTGGTAGATTTAGCCTTTGCTAGTACAAAACTAAAAGAGGTTTCTGGGCTACATGCTACTTTGATAAAAACATAGACCCACTATTTCTGAGAGTTGATACCTCCCAGAGCTGTTGTAAAACATACCACCACCATGTTGGAAAGCTGAAGTGGACGGGGCCAACAGCCACAGCACCATTTCAGGCTTAGAAGGCTACAGTTTAAAGCAATAGCTTCACAATAAGACTGATTCAGATGAAATAGTTTACAATGTATATAAAAATGTATGTAGACTTAAAAGAGAAAAATATATATATATATACAGTAACATAAACAAATAGATAGTTTTTAAAAATAAAGTCTTTAAACAAACAGTGAAGGCAATAAGCCTCATAAAGATGGTTATCACACTGAAAATCGGGATTATGTTGTCTTTGATATTCGTAACTAAAGAAAAACATTTGATTGTGAAAGCTGTTCAGTTATGCCAAAATGTAAATTTTAAAGGTACTTTGACTTCAAAATTTGGATATAAGGGTATGTTACTTTGGAAAAGAGGTTCTGCTTTTGTTTCCACAGAGAGCCAGAGGCTATGGATTTGTTCCAGATTAAGATACATCAGGTTTGACCAGCCAAGACCCCCTGAAAGATCTCTGATGACACCATGGCCCAGATGATCCAACATCCAATTGGATGTTTCAAGGCAACTAGATACCACAATACAGCCTCAAGGACTACCCCATAGGTCTAAAATTTTCTTTGCATCCCCATAAGATACAGCGCCCCCCTCCAGCAGGAAGTAGTAAGAGATGCTACACCCAAATTCCCAAATATACCAAGCTGGCTTTAGAGGTGGAATTGGCTCACTCTCCCTCTAAACCCAGACATATTGCTTTAAAAAAAATGGTTAAGAGATTCTTGTGTCCCAAATCAGAAGAGCCCTCTAGTGTGGGACAGAGAAAAACCAATATTTTTATTCAAAACAGGTTGATTACAAATGTGATCTCTTTCTAAAAAAGAAAAGGGGATATGATATAGATATATAGGATATAGAGATGATAAGATAAAAGGGTAGATTAATGAATCTACTTTTAAAGAACAACTTGTTTAAAATGTTTTACATTGGTATAGATTTTAGTTTATGTTTAAAATGTTTTACATTGGTATAAATTTTAGTTTATTGATACAAACTTAAAGTTAATTTTGTTATACTGTATATATATATTTATATTTTTGTTTGAGGTATTATGTTTATGTAACTCATTTAAAATTGTAATGGATAATTAAGAAATAGATTAATAATTAGTCATATATGATAATCATATTTGTAGCCATGTTAGTTAAGTCTTCTAGGTATACATAGATATATTTCAGATAGATAGGTAGTCTTCAAACACTTCAAAGACCTACAGAATATGGCATTTAAAATGTTTTAAAAATTTAGACGTTCTGGACAGTGAGACATGTCTGCTCCTGGTAGCACTGGATTTACTTCAGAGAGGAGGATGGGCATCGAAGACACTCCATATGGAGTTTATCTTCACCTTGGCAAAAATAGCCATTCGGGCAAGAAACTGTTCTTGCCTAGACTGCTTGATCGACTGGACATACAAGACCCATGGAAGGATGACCACTGAACTTTGCTTGACAAGATGGTTCTTCAGGTTCCTGCTTCGCAGAGAAAACTGCCAGACATTCTACAGGACACTGAAAAAAAATGATAGAGAGACTCTAGCCCTGTGAACTGAAGACAAATGCCCCAACTTTACAAAGGAACATTAGGTGACTGTCCAGGCTGTCAACTGTCTCTGACTACCCTGCAAGACTCCCAAAAGTTACATACATCCTTCTCCCATTTCTCGGGTAATATTATATCCTTCTGAGGTCTTTGATGTGGTTGAAAACTAGATAGTTGTAGTTTCCTCAGTTATGATAAAAGATAAGTTAGATATAAAACCTTAAACTCACAAATATAAGATAGATAGGACATCTTCTTTAATATTGTAAACTGTAATTCTTGCTCGATAATTGTTTTGTTATATGTAATTTTACTATGTTAAAGTTAAAACCTTCCTTTTTAAAAAAAGAAGAAAGGGGAAGTGCTGTGGATATTGCTGTATATAAATAAAACACTGATGGCCAGTGACCAGGCAGGAAGTATAGGCGGGACAAGGAGGGAGGAGAATTGGGGAAACAGGAAGAAGAAGAGACACTGCAGCCACCGCCAGGACAAGCAACATGTAAAGTACTGGTAAGCCACAAGCCATGTGGCAAGGTATAGATTTATAGAAATGGGTTAATTTAAGATATATAAACAGTTAGCAAGAAGCCTGCCATACAGTTTGTAAGCAATATAAGTCTCTGTTTACTTGGTTGGGTCTGAGTGGCTGTGGGACTGGCGGGTGACAAAGATTTGTCCTGACTGTGGGAAAAGCAGGAAAACTCTAGCTACATGGGAGGCTTCAATACCCCACTTTCACCAATGGACAAGTCTTCCAGACATAAACTAAACAGAGAAATAAGGAAACTTATAGATGTTATGACTCAAATGTACCTAAAAGACATCTTCAGAACATTTCACCTTCTTCTCAGAACCTCATGGAACCTTCTCTAAAACTGACCATACACTTGGTCACAAAGCAAATTTCAACAGATACAAAAAAATTGGAATAATCCCTGTATTTTATCAGATCACCATGGGATGAAGTTGGAGTTCAATGACAACACAAACTATAGAAAGCCTACAAACTCATGTAAACTGACCAACTCTCAAATGAATTACCAATGGGTCAAGGAAGAAGTAAGAAAGAAATTAAAGACTTCCTGGAATTGAATGAAAATGAAAACATAACATACTCAGACTTATGGGACACAATGAAAGTAGTGCTAAGAGGAAAATTCATAGCACTGTTATGCCCAGTTCGCGGGGACCCCCAAAAGACCACCATGGAGACCGAATCCCACAAGGAAAAGCAAAGAACCTTTATTTCAAGCTCCAGATCTTGGTCCCTTTGTCCAATGCAGCAATGAGAGCAGAGAGCCCTAAACTCAGGTGGGGCAGTTTTTAATCATAGCAGAGGTTGGGGTGAGGGGATTTCCAGGGTCCAGGATCCTGATTGGCTGACAATTGTCTAGGGGTACCTGTAAAATAAAAATAGGTGTGTGCTGGACTCAAGGACATCTGGCTACCTTATCTAATGGTTGGAATGTTTGGCATGTCAGATACTTCCTCACCCCTGTGTGGATCCCTGGGTAGTGTCAGCTTAAGGCTTTTCCTGGTAGTGGGTGTTGCCGTCACAGAAGCTGTGTCTAAGCCCCTAAACCTGTCATGGCTGCTGTGTGGTCAAGCTATTTTGGGGCCCCTTCACAGCACTAAGTGCCTGCATAAAGAATTTGGAGAAATCTCACACTAGTGACTTAACAGCACACCTGAAAGCTCTAGAACAAAAAGAATCAAACACATACAAGAGGAGAAGATGACTGGAAATAATCAAACTGAGGGCTGAAATCAATTAAATAGAAACAGAGATCAATACAAGGAATCAATGAAACAAAGAGTTGGTTCATAGAGGAGATTATATATATATATATATATATATATATATATATATATATATATATATATATATATATATATTCCCTAGGATGACTGTGGCTTATAATAAATTTCAGTTCTACTCAATTATTGAAAAAAAAATAGCCAAATGAATGGAAATACATGAACTATGAACCAGAGGCTAAGGGGCCCCCAGCTGGATCAGGCCCTCTGAATAGGTGAGACAGTTGATTGGCTTGATCAGTTTGGGAGGCATCTAGGCAGTGGGACCAAGTCCTGTGCTCATTGCATGAGTTGGCTGTTTGAAACCTGGAGCTTATGCAGGGACACTTGGCTCAGTCTGGGAGGAAGGGACTGGACCTGCCTGGACTGAGTCTACCAGGTTGATTGCAGTCCTTGGGGGAGGATTTGCCCTGGAGGAGGTGGGAATGGGGGGGTAAGCTGGGGGTAAGGGGAGGGTGTGGGAGGGGTAGAATAGGGGAACCCGTGGCTGATATGTAGAACTGAATGGTATTGTAAAATAAAATAAAATAAAATAATAAAAAAAGAGAAAAAAAAAAGAGTTGGTTCTTTGAGAAAATCAGTTAGAAAGACAAACCCTTATCCAAACTAACTAAAACGCAGAATGAGAATATCCAAATTAACAAAATCAAAAATAAAAGGAGGATATAACAACAGACACCAAGGAAATCCAGAGAATCATTAGGTTATACTTCAAAAATCTGTACTCCAAAAAATTGGAAAATCTAAAAGAAATGAACAAATTTCTTGATAGGTACCACATACTAAAATTAAATCAAGCCCAGATAAACAATTTAAATAGTCCTATAACCTATAAGGAAATAGAGTCAGTCATCAAAAGTCTCACAACCAAAAAAAAAAAAAAAAAATACAGGGCCAAATGGTTTCAATGCAGAATTCTACCAGGCTTTCAAAGAAGAGCTAATACTAATACTTCTCAAATTGTTCTAAAGAGTAGAAACAGAAGGTGTTAGTTATTTAGCTGCGTTGTGTTCTTACCCTGCAAGGAAGTGTCACGAAACACGACAGAATCCGCTTATAAGAGTTTATTAGAGATAAAGGGACAGAGAGTGCTCAGGCCTGTGGGAGAGACACGTGCGTGGAGAAGAAGAAGAGAGAGAGAAGAGAGAGCCGGGAACATGGCACTCCACTTTAAAAACCGGCTGGGGGCGTGGCCAGGTCACGTCACTACTCCACGCATGTGCGTAAATCACATGGTCACATTGCGCGCTTACGTAGCCATGTAACGTCATGGATTCTGGTCATGTGAGATGCCTTGGCCGGAACTTGCTAGGCGGAGGTGTTCGGCCTGACCGGAATTGGCTAGGCGGAAGTGTCCGCCTGGTAAATGCGACCGTGGGGGGGGGGGGCGTGTTGTGAACCCTTCATTCCCGACTCTTATTTTTTAAAAAAAGAAAAAAATTGTGGTTGACTGGGTACGGGGGTGACGTTTCTCTCAAAGACTGCTTCCAGCTGAATAGTGGGCGTTGGTTGGCTCTTGGGGGGGTGAGGGGTATCTTGTGAAGTCCGGGGATGATGGTGGAGGTCCTGGAATGACGTTCTGCCGTCTCCTGGTTCTGCGGCTGTCCATCCGTGCTGCTGCTGGGGACCTCCTGTGCCGTGGCTGGGGACCTCCCATTTAACAAGATACTGTTGACATAGAGAGAGCTTAGAGAAAAAGAATCATTATTATTTTATTTTGGAGTTGGCATTTGTCTGAGGTAGATTTGGCCTGCCCAGATAGAGGCATGTGACATTTACCTGAGGCAGATCTGGTCTTAGTACTCTGCTTAATTTCTGAGACAAGCCTCATTAGAGGTAGTTCATTTAAGGCACCTGTTTTCCTTAGGCAAGCCTTGCTGGAGGTAGTTTATTTAAGGCACCTGTTTCCCTTATTAGGTTAACACTCAGGAAACAAAGGTGATCAGTTGCTGAGTATTGAACAATGATAAATGGTTGTATTACATTATTCCTTACCACCTGGATAGTTTTGATGGTCCTTTTTGCCTCCGGCTCTGTGTGGCCCTGGTTGGGAAAGGGAGGGGTGATACCTTATTCCTCTGGAATTGGTGACAAGGCAGTGGATCCTGTTGTCCTCTGGAGCTTGAGAGTGAGAGGCCCTGTTTGTTTCACTGTATATGAAGAGGGATTTTTTTCTGGGATGGAGGTGAGATAAAAGGTTTTAGGTGAGACAGGTGGACCCAGTGAGGAAAGCCCTCGAGTTTAGCAGCTGTGGGGGTTACAAGAATTACCTTGAAGGGTCCCTGCCACTTAGGGTAAAGGGGTAAAGGGTGATGGCCTGGAGGAAAGAGAAGAACCTGATCCCCAATGTGTATTGGAGATGGGCAAGGATTGTCACACGGCTGAGGCAGTGAGCAGTCTGCATAGCTCCATAGAATAGACCTTAGGTGACATAAAAGAGGAGTTAACAGGCTTTCTGGAACAGTTGGAGGCTTGGAAAAAAGACCTGGTGTTAGAACTGGTCTGAGGAGATATTTAACTTTTCCTGACGGTGGGCATATGGGTAAAATCAAGCTGTAGCCCTGGGGAGGTGGGAAGCCTCCAGCATGGCCATTATATGGCCTGAGTTAGACACGGATCCTCCTTTTGCTATGAGAAGGCCACGCTCCCTCCAAATAGCAGCGTGGGACAGGAGGATATGAAAAGCATATTTGGAGTCTGTAGAGTTAGTGGCTAGGAGGAGAAGTCGGAGAGCTGCTAGTGTGTCTGGGAGGAGGCAAATGTGTGGAGTGAAAAGAAATGGACGCTCCTACCTTAGCTAGGAGATCCCTCCCCATTAAAGGTACAGGGCAACTTGGCACCACTAAGAATGTATGTATGAGAGGGATGCCTCTGAAAATACAATTAAATGGCGGTGTCTGCTGAGGTAGATAAGGCTGTCCCCTGTATCCGGCAATAAAGGAGAGGTGGCATCCCAAAACTCCCAGGACTAAGTCAATGGCTCTGGTGTCCAGAAGGAAAGAAACAGATCGCTTCCCTGCTGCGTTCTAGGTTCCCTGTCATGTCTGTAGCCAAGCCTAGGTCTGTTGGAGGTCTTAGCTTGATGTACCCATGCATCTTGGTGCCTGGGGGCAGTCAGCTGACTCTGTCTTTCTAGGCGGCACTTTTAACAAGGCTATTGATGGCCTGGCAGGGCATTCGGTAGTCCGTGGCCTTTTCCTCACTTAAAACAGGGACCCAACAGCTTTTGGAAGTCAGCGAGTGCCAGCACTTGGCAATTTTGTTTTCGGGCTTTTATCTTTTCCCTGGCACACCTTAAATGCCACAGATGACTCTTTTGCCTATGGGGTCAGGAGCCTTGCTCTCCAGATACTTAAGTTTTAGTCGGGAAGGTCTGGGGAACAAGAGACGGATTTTCGTCCTTATCCTGAATTATTTACTGGTTTTAGGGCAGCCTTACGGAGGCCTGTCAGGAGACAGGTAATAAACCTATCTCTGGCTAGACAGCCACTCTGGGTGTTGTAGTCCCAGTGTGGTACTCGGTCAGGAACTGCTTCAGCTCCTGGGGGGTGTGAAAGGTTAGTTTGATGAATTTCATCTGTATGAGTCCTAGCCTGCTCCCATACACACCTGAGCTCCTCAGGAAGTCATGAAAGGTGAGACTATAAGATTGAGTTATATATTGAAACTGTTTAATAAAGGAAGCAGAATTAGACGTATAAGAACCCAGCTTACTTTCTATCTGAGAGAGTTTTGTTAGAGAGAGAATGGAACATGAATTTTAATTATTGGTTCCTTAGCAAGATCTAGAGTCAGAGATTCCAGAGTCAGAGAATCCTCTGGTTTACGTATAGCTAGGAGCATATGAGCAGGAGAGAAGGAAACGAGAAGAGACAGCTTAGCATTGAGAAAGAAGAAAGCAACTCTTTCCATTTGCCTGAACGCCGACAGTGATTGGATAGCTCCCGTGAAATATCGGGATCCAAGGAGCCGCTCGGTGGCTCTTTGTTATTTTTTAAAGCATACTTTGGCCACTTTTTGAACATAAACGAGTTAGCTTAGAAATCTTTGTGTAAGGCATTAAACTGAGAGGTTTTAAAGCTTCAACAAGACAGCCTAACGGAGAGGAAGGACTAACAGGGTTGGAAGCCTTGCTTCCCATGTGTGCAGCGGAGGCAGAAAAATAATAAAAAAAAAAATAAAAAATAAATGTGATCCGGAGCCAAGGCCCCAGGTGTCCCCAAGGCCAAGGGCGGATACCGGGCGCAGGCTGCTCCTTGACTCGTCAGCCACAGAAGCAGGGGCCCCCTCCACGGTGAGGAAAGGATTCCCCAGGAATCCAGACAACGTTTGCCCCTTCATCAAGGAGATGGACGTGCCGGCCTCACGTGGCTCCCAGGATGCACCAACGGCAGTGGCCCTAACGCGAGAAATATCTCAGGCTGCAGACGTGGGAGACGGCTAGAAAAGTTAGGCCTGCGATAGGGGCCGACCGTAGCCAATGAAGACCATGGTCGGGGGTTCCCCCGGTCTCAAGAACACGTGTGAGGCACCGGACGATCAACGGTCGTTCTCACAGATTCAGGAAACCGTTTACGCTGGCCGAAAAATGGGGGAACTCACCAATCCAAGCGGTGTTGGATGCAATTTGGATGCGATTCAGGTGAATGGAGAGCGGTCTGTCGAGTATGGAGCAGATTCCCCGGTTCGCGGGCTGCCAGGTGCAAAGCTCCCGGGAGCGCCCTCTCAGTTTCGGCACCAAAATGTTAGTTATTTAGCTGCGTTGTGTTCTTACCCTGCAAGGAAGTGTCACGAAACACAACAGAATCCGCTTATAGAGTTTATTAGAGATAAAGGGACAGAGAGTGCTCAGGCCTGTGGGAGAGACACGTGCGTGGAGAAGAAGAGAGAAGAGAGAGAACCGGGAGTATGGCGCTCCGCTTTAAAAACCGGCTGGGGGCGTGGCCAGGTCACGTCACTACTCCACGAGTGTGCGTAGATCACATGGTCACGTCGCGCGCTTACGTAGCCATGTAACATCACGGATTCTGGTCACGCGAGATGCCTTGGCCGGAACTTGCTAGGCGGAGGTGTCTGGCCTGACCGGAATTGGCTAGGCGGAAGTGTCCACCTGGTAAATGCGACCGTGTGGGGGGGGGGGCGTGTTGTGAACCCTTCAGAAGGAATGTTGCCAAATTCTGTTTATGAGGCTACAGTCACCCTGATAGCCAAAACACACAAAGATTCAACAAAGAAAGAGAACTCCAGACCAATCTCCCTCATGAACATTGATGCAAAAATATTCAGTAAAATACTGGCAAACTGCATCCAAGGACACATCATTAAGATCATGCACTATGATCAAGTAGACTTCATCCCAGAGATGCAAGGATGATTCAACATAAAAAAAAATCTGTGACTGTAAACCATGATATAAACAAACTGAAAGAAAAAAACCATATGATCATCTCATAGATGCTGAGAAAGCCTTTGACAAAGTCTAACTCCCCTTTATAATAAAGGTCTTGGAGAGATCAGGGATACAAGGGGCATAAATAAAATAATAAAAGCAATATACAGCATGTCTATAGCCAATATCAAATTAAATCGAGAGAAACTGAAAACAATTCCACAAAAATCAGGAACAACAGAAGGCTGTACACTCTTTCCTTACCAGCCTCTCAATATAGTATTCAAAGCTCTAACTAGAGCAATAAGACAACAAAAGGAGATCAAGGGGATACAAATTGGAAAGGAAGAAGTTAACATATCACTATTTGCAGATGACATGATAGGATACATAAATGACCCCAAAAAATTCTACCAGGGACCTCCTACAGCTGATAAACAGTTTCAGTAATGTGGCAGGATACAAGATTAAATAAAAAAATCAGTAGCCCTCCTATATACAAATAATAAGTGGGCTGAGAAAGAAACAACACTCTTCATAATAGCCAAAAATAATATAAAATATTTTGAGGTAACTCTAACCAAACAAGTGAAAAACTTGTATGATAAGAACTTTAAGTCTTTGAAGAAAGAATTTGGAGAAGATATCAGAAAATGGATATATCTCCCATGTTCATCGATAGGTAGAATTAACACACACACACACACACACACACACACACACACACACACACACACAAAAAAAAAAAATGGCAATCTTACCAAAAACAACCTACAGATTCAATGCAATCCTCATTAAAATTCCAAAACAATTCTTTATAGACCTTAAAAGAACAATACTCAAATTTATATGGAAAAATTAAACAAAAAACAAACAAACAAACAAACAAAAAATAAAACAGGACACCTTAAAGAATCCTGTACAAGAAATTTCTGGAGGTATCACCATCTCTGATTTCAAGCTCTACTACAGAGCTATAGTAGTAAAAATACCATGGTATTGGCATAAACACAGACAGGTAGATCAATGGAATCAAATCAAACACCCTTGTGAGACCAAAATGAGCCATCTTAGAAATAAGACCAAAATACTTTCACCCTAAAACTAAGGCCTAAGATTTCTCCTTTTAGGAATAGGCCATTAGTGACTGAAATCAGTCAGTCCAGATTCCAGAAACCAGGAAGTGTAAAAGTACAGAGTCACAAGGTAGTCACTGAGGTAATGATGACTGCCGGACTATGGAATGTCCTCTCCCTGGTTTCCAGGGTAACTGACCACAGAAATGTCCTCACCTGAGGGCAGCCAATGAGAAATGGTGGTGGGCAACCACTCCCTTAGAAGTAATTTCTAGAAGTCCCTAGAAGCAAGCCAATCAGAATTGTACCCATACAAGCACCCCTAAATGAGGCTTTTGCCTTTAAAAGCTGAGCTTGCAGACAGGCAGGCACTTCCTCCAGCCTCCACTGCGTTGGTTGTATTGGACGAAGTCCCTGCCCAGGTTTGTATTGGATATCCAGAATTAAACCTTGCTTTTGCATTCTGGCATGCTGGTCTTTGGTGGTCTCTCTGGGGGTCACGATCTGGACACAACAACCCTGACATAAATCCACACACCTATGAACACCCAATTTTTGACAAAGAAGCCAAAATTACACAATGGAAAAAAGAGCATCTTCAACAAATGGTGCTGGCGTAAGTGTGTGTTGGCATGCAAAAGACTGCAAATGCTTTGTTGACACCCATGGGAGGCCTGTCACTTTCTGCACAGAAACAGAAGAGGTGTGGATGGGGGAGCAGAAGGGAGCTGATGGAGGGAATGGGAGGAAAGGAGGGAGAGGAACAACATGTATTACCACTCCAGCCTTTTTAAAACAAATAGATGAACAAATGGGTTTTTCAAGTTCCAATACAGGCTTCTATCTATGCTCTAGGTTAGAGGGCTGCCATTGTCACACTTTTAGCTGTGCCACCCTAAAATGATCTCAGCCAGCCTTACTAAATTATGGATTACCCAGGGTCGAGCGAAACTGCTACGTCTAGCATGCGATATCTGAGGGAAAAAGTCTATATACATTATTCCTCTAAGACAAAATTTCATCTTTCGGCAACAGCTCCATCAGGCATTCAGGACAAGAATAAATCTAAATACACCAAGTTCTTTATCCATCTACTTTACTTCTCTGGGATGAAATCCTGTCTCCATAGCTTCAGTTCCATCCTGACACTCAGTCCTCTTTGTCCTCTCAAAGTGCTGGTAACCTTTATGCTGTTATGCTTCCCACCTCATCTTCGTTCTCTGTTTCTTTGCCCTCCGTCTCTACTTGCTCTCTACTCTTGGCTCTGATGAACTCTACAAGAGTTATGCCTTACCATCTATCTACATTACCTCTGCGCTATTCTTTTTTTCCTGGTCATCCTGTTCTGTCTGCTCTACAGAAAAATGCCTGTTCCTTCCTCCCCTGGCCATGGTTCTCTGCCTCCTCAGGAATGTTGTTACACCCTACCTTCCACCTTGATATGTAAAAACCTCTTTTGTTCTCAGTCAATTGCTCTGGAGAGCCACTAGGCCTCAAGGCAAGGGGATGGTCTGAGCTTCATTAGCACAAGAAACAAAGGTATGCATCTCTGCCAGCTTGTCTTTGCCTACCTGACCTTATCCAGGTACTGGCTCTAACAGGGAAGTTCACACACACATTCTATGGGAATTGTGAGCACAAGAAATTCATAACAAGGTACAGCTGAATATTAAGCCGTATAAGACCGAATAGTCCATTCTCGATGGCTTGCCACCTGACTGACCCTTGGCCTGTCAAGGTATAGCTTTAATATAGCTGGACTCCTTAGAACATATTCTTATGGCTTGCCACATTAAATGTTAATACTCCTTCAGAACAGAGAAGATGAACAGCCATCATGCCGATTTAAAAAAAAAAAAAGTCTATGTGACTATAACATGTCCTCATAAACATTGAGCAAAAATTTCTCAGTGTGACTTTTTCTGGGTCACCCATACTCATGTGCAACCCCTTACCAATTCCCGGTAAGTAGGCCCAAGGACCTCACTGGTTCCACAAGGAGAACTTTGATAAAATTTAACTTCTTTGGTTTGTCATTGGGACCTTTCAAAGCAGGTATAGCATTGCCTAGTCCCTCTGTCCCTTAGGGAGAAAATTCTCACAACACATAAATTCATTTGTTAATGCTACTGTGGCTCATTACCCTTGCTTAAGAAAAAGAAATGTTATAAGTGATGGGTTCACAACACACCCCCATGGTTGGGTGTGTTTGCATATGCCCGTCGGACCTGGACACTTCCGCCTAGCCAGTTCCAGGTCAAGATAGCCATTTCCAGGTCAAGGCGTCTCCTGTGACCAGGATCCGTGACTTTGCATGGTTACATAAGCGCGCAACGCAGCCATGTGATCTACACACATGCATGGAGTAGTTAGTCGACCTGTGCACGCCCAGCCTTTATAAGCGGGTGCCATATTCCTGGCTCCTTCTCCTTCTCTACACACATGTCTTCCACAGGCCAAAGTACTCTCTGTCCCTTTCATCTTAATAAAACTCTTATTAGCGGATTCTGTCATGTTTCGTGACATTTCCTTGCTGAATAAGAGCACCGCAAAAATAACTAACAATAAGGATTTAAGGATGGAGATTGTTTTAGTAAAGAAGAACTTTTGTGTGAAAATTAAGAATGATGGACGTTTCCATGTTGCAAAACAAACAAACAACTAGAAAGCTCTTGCAGGTTAAGAAGTTCTAAGTAAGTTATTTAAGGTACATAGAGGATGATACTTAAAGATAATATGTATGATATTAAGTTTTCTAAAGTCTAAGATCAACAATTATAAGATGGATAAAATTCATGTCAAATTGAGGTTTACTTTGAAATATCAGGCTATTAAAATATTATACCAT
Source organism: Peromyscus maniculatus bairdii (assembly GCF_049852395.1). Classification (NCBI taxonomy): domain Eukaryota; kingdom Metazoa; phylum Chordata; class Mammalia; order Rodentia; family Cricetidae; genus Peromyscus; species Peromyscus maniculatus. The sequence continues at coordinate 36,815,886 of NC_134853.1, read as the reverse complement.
TATTAAAAATGCTGTACTGGTGTAACTAATCTTCTGGGTGTCTAATAACCACACTTGGAGGCCAGTATGATCAGAGGCACTAAAGGGGAGAATATTTTAGCCCTCTTCCTCCAAGGTCAATGGTCCCAGTGGATTGTGGGCCATATCTAGAGCTACTCTGCAACTGTGGAAAGTCACTTGCTCTCTTGTTCAGGGATGCCATGGAGACCTCACTCAATGAACTCTAACCTTTTGTATGATACAAATGCTACCTCACTCACATAACATACTCCAATGATATTGTTACCACACGAATGTCTTACACTTTGAATCTTTGCGTTTTTTAAGCTTGATGTGGCCTCCTCTGAGGCATTCTAACTGCTGCCCTTTCTACACCATGCTTTTTTGTTGCCTGGAATCACTTAAGAGAGATTTATACCCCCAAACCCCTTAGAGTTAAGTCCAGGTGACATCTGAAAAGAGGACAAATGGGCCACGGGCTATCTAATTCACCCCTCTTCTTGCCATTTTAGGCATTTTCTCAGGACTCAGAACTAAAGAGCTACACTAAAGGCTTCTTAGCATCAGCGGCTCTCAGAAAATCTTAATGAAATTTAAGGTCAGCTTAACATCCTTCATGGCCACCTTAATTCTTTGGCTGCTGAATTACTCCAAACTTAAAGAAGACTAGACCTGACTACTGCTAAGGAGAAGCTTTGTGCCCTCCTGCAGGAATAATACTGCTTCCATACCAACAAATCCAAAGTGGTTTGAGATGGGGCTCAGAGACAATGAGACCAGACAAAAGTCCAATGACATGCCTCCTCTCACGAATCGCCGTTTGGTTCCCTCCTGCTCTGGCCCTCCCCTCCATCACTCCTATCTTCCTTTTCCTCATACTTGTGATTGTATCCTGTCTTCTTAAATGTTTTACTTAGTGGACCTATCTCCCTTAAAATAACCAGCTCCCCCCCATACCCAAATAGACATGTTCCACTCAAGTTCTCTCTGTGGCTCCCACTCTACAACAGCTCTATTTGTTCCTGATACATCTACAAGAAGACCTTTTGGATGCTGTGGAGGAGCTCTGGATAATGGCAAGTTATTGTTTTTCGCCATATATCAAGACTGCTGTCATCCCTCCCATTTGGACCTGAATCACCCCTACCAAATACCCACAGGCAGCCTGTCAGGATACAACACAGCTCCTTCCCCAATCTTAGATGGGAGTCTGTATCTGTGGACACTCATCTCTTCTCCCTGACTCTGTCTTTCCCACTTCTAGTTCTCCTCAATTTCCATTTTTCTGGCAATCTCTCAGTTTCACCATGTAACCAAATCATCCATTTTTAGGCTTCAAATGGTTCTTCAGAGGTTTCTCCAGGAGTGTGAGATAGCAATTGCACAATCCACTGCAGGTAATCATGTTGAAACTCTCCTACTGCTAAATAAAATCAAACTGACCTATGACCCTTAGATCCTGGGAATGGAGCCTAATACCCTACCCCCTCATAAAACTTTTGCACTTCAAACACTATTAAAAAAGTGAAAATTCTCAAAGAAAGGGAGATGATATTTGAAATTAGATATTGATAAGGTCATACACCCAGATATTAGTAAATACTTAATGGTTCAACAAGTCAAATCCTGTTTTTAAAATTTGGACAAGATTCTTAATTAGACATTTTCCAAAGAGCCAATAGTCTATCAAAAAAGATATTCCAAATCATCAGTCACTGGGAAATACAAATTAAATGTGGAGCACAGCATGGGTCTGCAGCCAATCACCAGAGCCCATGCAACATTTGATTTCATTTATATTCAATATTTATAATAGGCAAATATACATCAGACCTGGAACAGTTGAGAAAAAAAGAACAGCATATAGATGTAGGGCTTTAGTTGATGAAAATGTTGGAAATGAGATTTTGGTGATCTATGACTCAAAATCCATTGAACTTCATGTTTAAGAGGGTGAATTGCTTTAGTATGTGAGTTTTGTTTCAAAAAATTAGGAAGTCTGAGTATGGAACATAAGATCTAGCATTTAGCCAAGGCTGAGCAATAAAGTCCAAGTGAAGAAGGCAACTCTGAAGGAAGACCTCACTCTGCAGCATGGTCTAAGTTTGCTGGGCAGGAGGCACAAGGTAGGAACAGAGTTACAGACAGAACGCAGGAGCCTGTGTTGTACAGGGAGGCGGGTGTGTGTGTGTGTGGTCAGGGACACTGGGGAGGCATTCTAGTGAAAAGGGTACTGGAGGGATAAAGATGGACAAGATTGTGAAAGGCTGAAGAAGCACCACAGAGGTGCTTGTTTATTAAGCACAGAAGTAGTATGATTTAGAGTCGTCTCACCTAAAGCAAGACTAACATCAGTCAAGCAAAAGGCAGGGAGATAGGTGGAGTGTTGATCCATGTGGGGTCAAACAATTAGGGTCAGAGCTCTTCAATGTGCAAATGTGACTAACTCCTTACAAACACAGTTCAATCACTACATGCAAATATAAGGAATATTATGTCTGAGATTCAAAGTGTAAGTATCCTTGTTCTTCAGAACTATAATTCACTCATTGTGCCACAAGTTAAAGGTGTCAAGATAGCCACACATGACAATCATTTCAGTTAGACTTATTTCCTTTGTAAAATCTACCAGCCAAATGACAAAGTTGTGTTGTGTATACCTAAGTCACATATGGAAACTTATCATCAAGTTTTCTGACTGTCATTTGTTTAATTCACTCTTTCTGGTTCTGAATTGTGATTTTGAAAATACGAAGTATTATGCTAAAAGTGATCATTTTGAAGCTAGTCAGACATCAATTACAAACTGCACTGGCCTTGGCACTAAGCCTAATGAGGCTCCCTGCAAGGATGCACTAGCAATGAATTTGCAGAGATGAATGAGACACCAAGGGGCCTCAAAAGCCAGATGGATGATTTGATTCCTATTAACTGACTATTTCTGGTGTTTCAAAAATAGCTGTCATACCCAGAGGAGGACAAAGTTCTATTAGTGATTAATCTATCTCTATTTTACTGAAATTACAACAAGAGGAGAGAGAAGATATGCTAACCAAATCAATGCAATATCATCCTCTAATTTATATTTGTTCAATTGATCACTAATGTGTGTCAGGTAAAAAATAGCATGGTCCTAACTTTATAGATTAGATAATAACAAGTTGAATGACTTGTTGAAAGTTAACAACCAGACAAGAGCTAAGGTCTGAGACCTGGAGGTAAATATCTATCAGGTTCTGGCTCCTTGAAAGGCAGAAATCCCTAACTGTTTCCATAACCTAAAGTCTCTTGTCATGTGAAATCATGTGGCACCCATGCAGTTCCCAAGGTATTTTAAAGAGTTCAAACCTCATAAACTTGACTTTACCCTCTCCCCTCATCAGGATCATCTCATGAAGGGATCTCTTCCTTTAGATCTGTGCCTTAGGGAACATGCTTTGATCGCCTGAGTGGCCTTGTGATATGGCCTGCAGGAGGATGTGCCTCTGGGCTCTCTGAGGAAGAGTGAGGAGTCGTTTGCATGCATCTTCCTGAAATTGTACTTGCCAAGGACTGCTCCCAGCAATGGTAGAACTTGGCAAGCATAGGTGGCTCCTCCTCTGGTGTGTGACTCTTACTTGGGTATTTCCTGGGAGACTTACCAAGTCAGTTTCCATATAAATCTGTCACTAGAGGCTGGAGCTACATTCAGATGGGATGGTTCTCCTAGCTCCTTTGTCCTTTGTTCCTTTTTTTCCAGGCAGGGTTTTTGTGTCTGCATCTTAGAGCATCTGAACTCTCCTACTTGCCATATCCTATTGTGTCATCATGTTTCCTAGTGTGCCCATTGCACACATCCCAGTTTGTAACAGCACATTGTTTATTTGGTTGATGTCTTCTCTTCTGCTAGTTTTAACAGACTTGTCTTTTCCTCTTCACTATATTTATTGCAGTGGATACAGTGCCTAGCACACAACTGCTCAGTAGACTTAGTAGGGGGTGTATTGGTGGTGCATGGTGCACTCAGCAAATAGTGGCATCTGGAGTAACAGTAACAGTCTAGGCTATACAGCAAAATCCTGCCTCAGAACATAAAGAAAGGAAGGAAGAAAAGAGGGAAGGAAGGAAGGAAGGAAGGAAGGAAGGAAGGAAGGAAGGAAGGAAGGAAGAAGGAATCTAACTGAATAATACAGAAAACCTTCAGAAACAAAATCAAATCAATCATGACGGTTTTTATAACAGAGTACCAAAGGGTGCCATGAAGAGTTTTGAAGTGCTTGCTGATGGCACAGGGGGCTATCAACTACCAGGACAGGAGGATTGCAAATTCAAATTTACCTGATTACTAGATGAATTGAAGCCAGAACAGGCAACTTAAGTTTTATTTCAAAATAAAAAAAATATTTATTAAAAGGATGGGAAATGTAGCTCAGTGGTAAAGCAGTTACCTTTCATGGGTGAAACTCTTGGTTTAATCCCTACTCCTACATACAAAAAATGAAGTTTTAATAACTCCCTCAAGATAATCCAAGAAGAAACTTTTTCTTCTAAATGATTGATACAATACATATATAATAGCAAATACAACAAAAATGCAGCTTTAGTCATGCACAAAACTGTTTTCTGCAAATGCAGTTTCTTCTCTTCCCTTCTCTATCCCTTGCTCTTCTTATCCCCCCCCCCCCCCCCCCCGTTTCACACTCTCTCTGCTCCAAAAGATTCGGGCCTCAATCTTAGTTTGGTTGTTTCTTAGCTATAACACATTGGCTAGCTCTTAGTCTCCTTGAGAACTAGTTTTCACTTTGTAAAATTTGGGTTAGGCACAAAAAAATCAATGATGTGAACAGTGCCTAACTCACTCATTATAGCACAATGAGTTTGAGATGTTTCTCACAGGGCCTAGAACAAGAATTCCCCATAATAAACTTTATTCATCATTGTATTATCAGCATCAACATTGTATTACTAGAATTCCAGTTATTTGTAGTCAGACTGCAATCACATTTCTAAAACTCTAAGCTTATAGCTAATTCATTATTCATGGATTCACAAGTAAGGAAAATTTCAGTTTAGAGCTTGTGTGCCAACAGCAAGAATGTTTTTTTCCCAGGTAATGAAGGCTAGAAGATGAGTTTGCTTTTGATCATCATATGGTTTTAAGACCATGGAATTACATGAATGTATCTTTCTTTCTCCATGGAAATCTAGTTTTCATCTCAATATTTTGTTCTGAAATCAGATCATATAAATATCACTGAGAGCTGTAGTCTCTATGTTCTTTGTAGCCAGAAACATCATTCCTATTTGAGTTCTAAAGACTTCTAGAATCATCTATAGTCTATGTACATGTTTAGTTCCCTAGTTATTGATGCTGCTTCCAAGAAAACATCATTAATTGTATGAATTGAGTAACAATATAACACTTACAGATCACAAGTGACATTTACATGCAATAACAAGACTCTTTTTAAGTGTATCCCCATGTTCATCCTGCCTGGTACTCCAAAAGTCAGAAAAGGGTGTCAGATCCCATGAAACTGGAGTTACAGATGGTTGTAAAATAACATGTACTGCTGAGAACTGAACACAGATCCTCTGTGAGAGTCATATTCCTAACTATTGGGTCACCTTTCTAGTTCCCAAACCCACGTTGAAAGAACATAAATATAATGATGTAAATATTTAAATTAAAAGCATGGATCCTAAAAAGTAACAAATGTCTTCAACATCATGCCTCTCCTGTGACACTGAGCCACTGGGCACTCAATGTTTTGTTACTGTCCCTAAGCTGTCCTGGGAATGTTTTGATCAGGAGTACCAGTGGCCATAGACTTGGCTCCTCTACCAACAGCTACCTGAGCTTAATGACACACAACTCTCTCAGGTTCTGTTTCCTCATGAATGAAGGAAGGTATGTGTGACAGGTGTCACCACAGACCTTCTGAGGTTGGCATTCCCATGACTTTATTCCAATGACAGGATCTCTGTGCACCCCCATAGAATAACAGAAAGCTGTCATCATTTGTCACATTCAGTCAATGGTTATTGGCTATTCCCTATGCTTTGATTTATTCCTTGGAGTCACTTAGAATGATATGTTCTGCAAATATCTGGGTCCTGATAATGTGCTCTGTTCTTTTTCTTAGGCTCAACAGACCGATAGAACTCTGTCAAGTTCTGAGCAACAGGACTCACAGGTCCTGTCATGTGTCTTTGGGAACACCTTGCTACATGTTCTTGGGTATAAAATGGCCTTCTGAGAACCAAATGCAGAGCTATGTACAACAGATAAAATAAATATGACCAATCTCGTTTACACCAAGTTTCCAGCTCATCTCTAGCACATGTGTTTCTTAGTCAGTATTCTTCACTGACTCTGGGCTGCACTGAGGCTCAACATCACATTCACAGTCAGCCACTGCTCATTTGCTTAGTCAATGCCTTTGCTGTAAGGGCTCATCTCCCTGGCTCCTATGAGAGACCACATCCTGAGCAGCTGGGATCTTCATTTGAGAACATAGCTACTTCTCAAGGGATTCCTAAGTTGCTTTCTAGCAGAAAGTTGGCAATTCTCAGATTTTTATTTTTTAACAAACTCATATAGGTCTTTGTAAATGAATTTCTTATATATGTTCAGGATAATTTACCCAGTGAGACATAGTTGTTAAAATATCATAGACCAAAAAAATGTTACTGAAGTGTTTATATAATGGTGTCATGGATTGGCCTGAGAACTGGGTAGAACAAGAGGAAAAAAATCCAAGTATGCAAGGAAATTAACAATTATTGTAAATGGTCAGAGAAAATTGCATTACTTCCAGAGTATCTATGGATGACACAATTTCAGATGTCTTTCATGTCTCTGGCAACATTCGTTAATCCTACTACAAGACATGGGTTGGATATAGTCAGTGCATGGAGTCAATTTTGATATGCCAACATAAATAATCAGTACTTGCTGAATTGTAATAAGCTAATAAATCAGTTGGGGGAACATCTTTATATCATCTTTAGAATGAACTCACCTGCATGGTGGAATATGACTGAAGTCATGGTTGTTTGCAAGGGTCTTAGCTTACTAATTTACCTGACTATTTGGCATATTACTTTACTCAGATTCTTTCTCTGTAAAACAAGGCCAGTACACTGCTCTTATTTGAATTGTTGTGAGAATTAAAATAATTCAACAAAATAGCTAGCCAAATGCCTGGCAATAAAAATGTTTAATAAATCGTATATAGAAATTATGTGTGATAAGCTTGCAAATAGCCAATAACATTTAGAATGTTAAAGAAACTCTTATAGTATTCATCCAAAGACCAGAAAAGTTTCCCTGGAAATTTCCTATACTTAAGAAGATTTTTAAAAATCAACAACAATACAAGAAGTGAGAGTAATATGTTTGCTCTGTACTCTAAGTGGGTCACATTTGTTAATCTGATTTAAGAAAAGAAGAAAAAAGCATTAATTATACTACTTGACTCCTTCAAGAGATGCATAATCCAACAAGAATCAAATAAATGCTGTTTGTTTTAGCAATTTGATGATTTTCTTTGTGTGGTGCTTCTCAATTTTGCCTATTTAGTAATTTAATGACTAGGTGACTGTTGATTCATTTAGTTATACACTGAGTAGTTCACTGAGTGACCTCTTGGGAATTGAACTTATTCACTGCCTTTTAAGCTCGCCTATCATTGCTTTCAATGTTAGAAAGCTAATTGTTCAGTATGTGCTTTTATTGTATACAAATACATACAACAACCAAAGAAAATGCTGAATTGAACAGACCATATAGTGTTTCTTGAAGAAAATGCCCTTATGAGATATTAAAAATTGGGAAAGGAAATAGAATCCTTTAGGGACTCTCAGAGCAGTAGTCACAAAGATTGAAAATGTGGGATGTAGATTGATCCTTTATTACATTTCCAGGGGCACAATGGGGTGCAGATTTCCTGCAGAGTCTCCATGATCAATCCATTCCAAAATGGCAAAAATCTCACTATCAAGCAGGGCAATCATTTCATTTCCAGCAGAGAAATAAAGGCAGTATTTGGAGACTGCTCCCCATGCAGATCTCATTTCCTCTGTGCCTGTTTTCAGTTCTCATCCCAGCCAGGCTTACAAGATAGTCAGGCTGAGTTCAGTCCCTTATCCCTGCATAGAGAGCCCTGAACATTTAAAAATACTCACTGTCTAAACTAATTCAAGAAATGTCTATCCTGACAAAATGGTTTATTACTAAGTCCTGTGCCAAATCCTCTCCTCCAGGATGGCAAATAAGTTGTAAAAACAATTGGATGTGTCCAATGTGGCTGCCCACCAGTCTATACTCATGAGTTTCAAGCCGGAGAAAATGGCAGATTCCTGACAGAGCTATACTAGCCCTCAGTCACAGCTGCTGTGGTGATATTGTGTTCCTCAATATATTGTGCACCCTAGTAAACTTATCTGGGGTCAGAGAACAGAACAGCCACTAGATACAGAGGCCAGAAAATGGTGGCACTCACCCTTATAATCCTAGCATTCTGAAAGAAGAGATCTGTCTGGATCTCTGTGAGTTCAAAGCCACACTGGAAACAGCCAGGCATGGTGACAAATGCCTTTAATTCCAGGAAGTGATGGCAGGAAGCAGAAAGGTATATGAGGCATGAAGACCAGAAACGAGAAGCTTTTGGCCTAGTTAAGCTTTTAGGCTTCTAGCGCAGTTCAGCTGAGATTCATTCTGATGAGGACACAGAGGCTTCCAGTTTGAGAAAACAGGATCGGCTGAGAAGTTGGTGAGGTAAGGTTAGCTGTGGCCTGTTCTGTTTCTCTGATCTTTCAGTGTTCACCCCCATACCTGGCTCTGGGTTTGTTTTATGAATAAGACCTTTTAAGATTCATGCTACAGCTGCTATTACTTTCTTGTAGGTCTTGACAAACTTGCTTCTGGGGCATTTCTTTATTCTTAATGTTAAGTTGTAAGATGCATTACCTTAGTCTTTTTTTTTCCTATGTAAATGTTTTATTTTAATGTCCAGAGTTTGGAATGAAGGCCTGGTGCTTCCTCCTGGCCTGTTTCACATGTTCTCGATGGGCTGATGAGGCCAGTACGGGTACTTCTTCTTGTCCAGCTTGGTTTCTGAGAAGATTTCATTGAAGTCGTCAATGGTCATCTGATCAAAGGGGACGATGTTCTTCATTTTCTCCAGCTGTGTCTCATAATGCTGGATCCTGGCCTGGGATTCGGACACAAACGCAGCACAGTCCTTCATATCCTCCTTTCTCTCATTGTCCACCAGGACTGTGAAGTTATCCTCGGGTGCTGGAATCTCCAGGGCATTATACTTCTTTTCAGATTCATTCACCAAGCCAGCCATGGCCACATTGCCTGTGTAATAAGCCCAGTCAATCGCTGGTGGTTTCTTAGACACATTAGCCAACCTGATATGGAGGTTCTCACTCCAGGACTTTAGGGAGTTTGAAATTGTCTTTTGGTTTCAGGGTATGATCTCCACAAAAGCTATCCAATCAATGGTTTTTAGAGCAAGTTTACACCCAGCCAGCCATCTTGGGATCCTTCACGGACCCTGGCAGACCGCTGTTTCCAGCAGTAAGGAACCACATTACTTTATTCTTAATGTTAAGTTGTAAGGTGCATTTCTTTTTATTCAGAGTTTTGTTAACTCTATGTAGTTGTATGTAGATGGCATTTTCTGACCACCCTTCTGCAGGCCTTCCCTATGGCAGTCCACACTCTGAGGCTGGTACTTTTGGGGTGAAGTAGTACATTGAAGTTCTGGTTTGTGCTCTCTCAGCTCTGTCCAAGAAACTGGTTTGAGGGTTTTAGTCCACATGCCAAACAAAAGTCAGAGTCATGGACCCAGGAGTCTAAAATCAACTGGGAAGCAATACAACAATGTGTACAGTTTGATGGTTACTAACATCACTGCCTCTCACAGAAAGAATCTATTAGAATGTTTCTCAAGCATACCATGCATTTTTCAGTGAACTCAAAAGCTTTATATATTTTGAGATGTAGAATTTTTAACATCTAGGATATAATCCTAAATTTGTCAGAGAGCACTGGGTACTGGGTACTGACTTGTTTAATATTGCTAGAACTGTTTCTTAAGAGCCTGTTGTATAAAAAGAGCCCTTGTTACTTTAACAGAGACTAGAGTACTAAACAAGCGGTGACTATGACGGCCCTTGTTCCCGAGTTCCTTCTCACTGTTCAGAAGTCAGGGTAAAGAATGAGATCACAGTAGAAGAGCGGGTGTGTGCAACAATACAGGCAGAGTTTCCTCCCCCAAGAGGGTGAGTCTGATTCAGTCAGGCCAAGAGGGGGCCTTTCCTCCCAGGAGGAGGACCAGAGCAAGAACAGGAGCTTAGGCTGTAAGGTGCTTAGGAAGAACCTGGGAAACTGAGGAGGCTGTCTGTGGATTGTGCTGTGATGGCTGCAGGAAGTACAGTAATTTTAAGAAACTGTAGAAGCTGAGCATGAAGGCTCATGTCTCTAATCCAAGCATCCTGGAAATGGAGGCAGGTTTGCTATGAATTTGAGGCCAGTTTAGTCTACACAGTGAGTTTCAGATCAATCTGAGTGCCTGGCCTATGGAGTGAGAACTCTCTCTCTCTCTCTCTCTCTCTCTCTCTCTCTCTCTCTCTCTCTCTCTCTCTGTGTGGTGTGTGTGGTGTGTGTGTGTGGTGTGTGTGGTGTGTGTGTGTGTGTGTGTGTGAGAGAGAGAGAGAGAGAGAGAGAGAGAGAGAGAGAGAGAGAGAGAGAGAGAAATTTGTTAATTTACTTAGGCCAGATAAGAGAAAAGAAAGAGGAGTCATATGTGGTTAAATTACTTAAGCTGGAGAAGGAGGAATTGAGTGTGGCTGTTTTCTGTGCGGTGTCTGCTGCCAGTGCTGACTAACCTAGAAAGTTATGTGGAGAGGGAAATATTTTCATAAATGTGGTGTATATGAGGCAACTAAACTTAAGAATCCATGATCAGAATAGAATTCTAGAATTGGGATTTGTGTACAGGGATGTTGCTCCTGAAGCCAGGAGAAGCATGAATGAGTCAGGGGGCGAGCGGCATTTCAGAGGCCTCCTGAGCATCCAGGGATCATGTGACTATTGCTATGCTGCTTCCAATGCTGCCAAGCTTCTTCATGGAATGGCTGTGGCAGTGTAAGCACATTGTGCCCTGATCAGAAATGTCAGCATCATAGCCCCCAGAACTCTCAAATCTAACAGACAGAGGCAAGGGGACTCAGTTTGTGGTAAGGTAAGATCTCTGGTTAGTGTTACTACTGCTGGGATGAAACACCATAACTAATGTAGGAAAGGAAAGGGGTTTCTCACCTCATGCTTTCTCATCAAAGTCCATCACTGAAGGAAGTCAAGACAGGAACTCAAACAGAGCAGTATCCTGGAGGCAGGAGCTGATGCAGAGGCCATGGAGGAGTGCTGCTCACTGGCTTGCTCTTCATGGCTCACTCAGCCTGCTTTCTTATAGAACTCAGGACCCCCACCATGGTCTGGGCCCTCCTGCATAAATTGTTACTTCAGAAAACTCCCTACTGTTGCACCTGTTTCTCAAGACCCCCAGGCAAGACCACCACAGAGCTGATACCTGATGCAAAACACACAGGGGTTTATTGATAACAAGCAAGCCCAGGCTTGGTCCGTGTCCAACACTCTGACACAGTGAGTGGAGGAGGACAGCCCTGAGCTCTCACAGTGAGGGGTTTCTAAAGGGAAAAACCACAAGCAGGGTGATACAAGTCTTTGCATCATATGATTGGGTGAGGTTATGTAATCTTTGAATTTACTGTTTGAGGGTTACCATTTTGGGGCCGGCCTGGACAAGTCCTAGGCTCTCTCCTTGAGCTGCCAAATTTGAGGCTGGCCTAGCACGTATTGACTGTGGGGGCTGATTCAGTGGCCCAGGCTCTGTCCTTGACTCGTGCACATAACTCTAAGTTGGTGAGGGGTCTCAGACAGTAAACAATAGGCTGAACCTTGAGCAGTCAGAGTACGTGCAGAAAGGGAGCTACTGCAAGGACTATGTCTTGTTCATGGCCCTCCCAGAGACTGCTTGCTCAAGTCCCTGGAAACTGAAATTGAGGCCTGACCTCTGAGAGAAGACTGAGCAGCCTGTTATGGCGTCGTCTGCTTGGTCCTTTCACTACAGGTTTGTCTATAGCCTGATCTCATGGAGGCATTTTCTCAATTGTGGCTCCCTCCTCTCTGATGACTACATCTTGTGTCAAGTTGACATAGAACTAGGAAGCATTCTGGGAGATCACTCTAGATAGGTTCTTAAAGTAGACACCAAAGCAAAGGAGGCACTGTTGGAGTGATGTGTTGGGAGGAAGACATGGCCTGTGATGGTTCTGAGGGAGGCAGTAATACAGCCTCCAAAGCTGGGAGGCAGGAAGAAAAGGTGTCTTCTCCAGAACTTCAAGGAGGATTGAAGCATTATGGAGCCTCGATTTTAGCTCTGTGAGACCAAGTTCTACTTAAGACTTTTAGAACCTTGGGATGTTGTGCTTCTGTTACTTTGAGCCCTAGTTTGTGGTAACATTATGGTATCAGAAGACCATTAATTCAAAATTGCATCTTGGTTTCTGTTTGGATACTCAGCATTTGGTAGCCCATTTATGAGGCACTGTTTCAAAAAAGCAAGTCATAAATGAATGAATGAATGGGTAAATGGATACTCTGTGTAATTTATAAAGAAGTTTATGTGATTCACAGTTCTTAAATCTGAAAAGCCAAAGACACCGGCTTCTGCTCCGAAGCCAACAAGGACCTTTTCACTATGTGGTTTGTGGCCCGTGGCATCCCATGGGGACACAGTGTGAGCTGGTAGCTCAGATCTTCTTTCTTATAATGGTACTAATGCCACTGTGAAGAACTCTGAAGCTGTCTGCATTGGCTGAACAACTGACAAAAACTTCAAAGACTATCGAGAATTTGGGAAATTGCTGATCTGGTAGCCCAATTACTACAAATTCACTTGGGTTATCTTTAGCCTCCCAAAGAGACATTCTTTGCCTGCCTCTGTATCAGATCTAACATCCTGAATAAACAAATACAAACCTTAGAAATGTATTAACCAACAAAAAGAAAATGAAACAAAAAATGTTCTTCTCCACCAAAGGAAGGGCTGATAATATCTGAGGCCTATGGGAAAGATTCCTCATCTGGCTGTAACCTGCCTCTCCGATGTTTCCAACACTTCATTTTAAAAATGTCTTGATTTATAACTTTCTTTGGTCTGTTACTATAAAACTCCATGGAACGACTTCCTCATTGGAGCATTATATTGGGAAGCCCTAAACACATGTACCTGGGCCATGATCACTCATATTGTGCTTTAGAATAAGCCATCTTTTATTCCTTTGAGATGAGAGATGTTTCTTTAAATGACAGTTCTTGGTGGTCCAATGTGGGGCCCCAAGGACAACCTGCTTTTCGCCTCGGAACCAACTGGAGTGCTGGCAGGTGCAGTACAGGGGCCCCCTTATTTCTCCGTAGGTCCCACCTCCCAGCATTGCCTCCTCAGTCGAAATCCGTGAGTTATTTCTTGGGGCTTGGACCTCCCTGATTCCTCTGGAAAGTGGTTTATTAACTTTTGATTTCCTTAATCTCAAAAGCTAGCTTTGGTTTCAATAATTTTTTTTCTGTATTTTTCAATTTTTATTTTCTTAATTTTTACTTTGGCCTGTATTATTTTACTCTTCCGCTTGTTTTGTGGCTTTTTGTTGTTCTTTTTTTAATTCCTAAAATCAAAATGCTGGTAATTGATTTGATTTATTTTTAATTTCTTAAAGTTTATTTTTACCATTTTTATGAAACTAATATTTAAAATTTCATATATGTGTACTGTATTTATATCATTTCCCTCTTCCCTCTCCTCTCCCAAATGCTGCCCCTACTCCCTCTTAAATTCATGTTTTCTTTTTATTTGATTATTTTTACACACACACACACACACACACACACACAGACATATAAATATGAACTGTGAGTTCTCTTAGTATTGTTTGTATGTAAATGTTTCCAGGGCTGACATCCCTCTCTGGGCAGTTGTTAACTGCTCATAACTCTTCATGTAGGGATGGAGACCCATGAGATTCTCCCAAACACATTGTCGTGTTGACTGGTGCTGTCATTGTTCAAGTCTTGTTCAAGCAGTTCTCATTTCCTCCAGTCTCACTTCTGTTCTGTTGTTTCCACAGCTTTACCTTTCATGGCAACCGTAAGCAGCACCATGCACAGTTACTCTTGGTTAAATGATTATCTTTGAAGTGAACTGAAAAGGAGTGATCCATGAAATAGTAGCTATGACTTGTGCCATTGTGTTCTTGTGCAAAGATCTGGATTCCTGCCTATTTTAATTTCTGTTTCTACCTGAAGGATTTCCTTTGATATGTTTTGTTGTATTGGTAGTAAATTCTTCCTGGGCTGGGAGTGTCCAATTGATAAATTCTTTCAGATTTTGTTTACCTGGAAAGTTTACCTCCTTGATTTTAAAAGATAAATTTATAGAATATAGAACTCATGTTCTAATTTCTGTCTTAATACATGTTCTGTGAGTACTTGGAAAGAACATCTACCCTGCTGGGTTTTGATAGAGCAGTCTGTAAACATAGATTAGATTAATTTGGTTGATGATGTCTGGTTATTCTTTTCATTGTGGAACAAAGAATATTGAGGACTCTATAATTGTGGATTTGCCCTTTCTTTCTTTCTTTTTAATTTTAGCTTGGCTGTCATGCAGCTCTGTTGCCTAGATACACACTATTTGGGATTGCAAAGTCTCTAGGTGGATTGACCCTTTTATCCTGATGTAATATCATTCTCTCTGCCTGGTAATTTTCTGTGTTCTGAAGTCTGTGCAATATTAATGGATCCATTCCTGCATTTTTTGAGCTCATGTTGCATTGCCTTTCCTGTTTCATTTCTTCACCTTCAGTCTATCTACATCATGATCGTTGAGGAGACTCTCTTGTAGACAGCATCTAGCTGAGTCATAGTGCTTTCACTCTACCAGCATCAGCTTTCAGGGGCATGTCTCAGCCATCCACATTTCGTGTAATCATTGAAAAGTTAGATTAATCTTGTCACCTTACTTCAGATTAGTTTTATCATCTTCTTATTGTTACTGTCTCTGCTTTTCCTGACTCTTATTTTTTCATACTTCTGTGGGTCATGTGAACATTTTTTCTAGAAGAGTATTTATCTATGGTATTTATGAGCATGTCCCTTTGCAAAGTGATGTCAGTGATTTTTCTGGCTATTGCATTATATAACCGTAACATAAAAGCCTACTCATACTACCATTTCACTTTAGTGAAACAAGGAAACCTTATTTCTGTTTATGTCCCTCCTCCTTACAATATACTTCCCCTAAGTACTTCCTGTTCATAGTGAAATCTTACAATGCTTGCTTATACCATCATGCATCCTTTAGAGAACTCAAGAAGCCTTTCACACAGGGAGCTTACAGTCTGGCTGTCTTTTTCTTTCTCTTTGCATCTATCACTTTTAGTTATTTACTTATTAGGTTCATTTATTTTCTTAAGTCTACAAGCTTTTGTTTGTTGTCAAATAAAGGGAATTAGAAACTATCACTTTTTAAAATAAATTTTCGGCACAATTCTTTCTCATGGCACTCTCCAACTCTAATGGTAGGGGTGGTAGACGTTTTGTTATAGCTCTGAGTCCTTTAGGCTTTGGTCAGTTCAGTTTTGTTTACTTTTTTCTGCTGTTTAGATATGGTGTTTTCTGTTTTGCTATGTTGCTGTGTATTGATTCTTTCCTCTCTACTGTGCAGTTGAAATTATCGATCAAGGTATATCATTTTCTCAGTACTTGTAAACAGGGACAGATGGGCATAATGATGCTTATTCTTTCCTATGATGTTTAACAATTGTCGAATACATAGTTCAACCAGGACTAGAATTATACCCATTCCAGTGATACTTATGTCCATTTCAGAGTCCAGACCTTCCTAAGTACTCTACCCAATGAGCTATGAACCAAGGAAGTTTTCCCACTCATGGGAACAGGCATCATTCCACCTCTGTGGGATGCTGGGTACTATTTTCTAATCCATTCTGTTGGTTCTCTCCAGCCTCAAATTTGTTTCTTCAGTTATGCTGGGTGATTAAAGATATGTTGAGTATTTGAGGAAACTAAAGACCATTAGAATTTTCTCATGTTATAACTCAGAGTTTGCCTCCACTCTGTCTTCTGAACTTCAGCTGTTCATTTTCCCACTGAGTTCTCCACTACCTCTGTTTAGTGCCAGAAATCTTTGTCTCTAGCTGCTGTTCCTCTCCCTTTGCTACAGTCTGCCAGCTGGTTCAAGTTTGCCAGCTTGGGTGCTGCTAGGACTTAGCTCATGTGTTCTGCCAAAGATTACTGCCACTTAGGACCCAATACCCAGTGAACTGGGAACTATAGTTTCATAAATATTGTCCTCTTTTAAAATTATTTCTGGCAGGATATAATATGCAGACTCTATTACTCCATTTTGATAGAATATTGCATTTTTTCTTTTTAAGTTTTAACTTATCAGAATCAATTATTCTTTGACACTGGGACCATTACTAACTTTTGACCAAATGGCTATGGTAAGCTAGATATTCCCCTAAGTATTTAGCAATGAAAGAGAACTTTGAAAAAAACTAACACATCATTTTGACTTTTAATTACATTTACTTTTCTACAGTAAAAGATTTCCAGAAATCATTAATATGCCCTATATAAAACAAATTAAGGACAAAATAGGGTTTCAAATTTGTTTCTTTTTCTGATTTTCAGTCCAATATCCAATATACTTTCTACTAAGGTACATTAATATGAACTCTAAATCTACTTTATTTCAAGTCTTGTTCACATCTTGCCCAAAATCTCAACAATAGAAGAGATAAGTCTGTCTTAGTCGGTGTTCTATTTTTTTGCAGAGATCGATGGCCAAGGCAACTCCTATAAAGGAAATCACTTAATGGGGGACTGCTGATAGTTTCAGAGGTTTAGTCCTTTATTTTTATGGTAGGGGCATGGGAACATGCAGACACACATGGTACTGGAGATGTGGCTGATAATTCTGCATACAGATGGGCAGGCAGCAGGAAGAAATAGAGCCATTGGGCCTGGCTTGGGCTTTTCAAACCTCAAAGCCCACCTCCAGTGACACACTTCCTCCAACAAGGCCTTACTTCCTAATAGTGCCGCTCCCTGGTAACCAGCTATTCAAATCTATGAGTCTATGGGGGCCATTCTTATTCAAATCATCACATAAGTCCAATCCACTACTTATTTTGCTGCTGATTTATATGTGTGTGTTGACCTCAACCTTACCTTTAGGGAAGCAACTGACCCAAACTAGAGGAAATGAAAATGGTGGGCTGGTCTTTTAACCCATGCTTATTTCCACAGCATGCTATTATCACCCTTGTCATGCACTGTGACCTTTGTTTTATTTACTTTAGTATGGTGTATGCATCCTGAGGACACACATGGTTTGACAGAGCATGAAGAACACAATAAGGGGTCTGTTCCTCAAAAGTACAATAGTAACAAAAAACATAGTTTTAAAAATATTCACTTCTGCTTTGAAAATTGAAACATTATATGATATATTGGTTAAACTGTGTGAGAGCACACAGTGTGTTAGTGGCAGGACTTAGAACCAAAGTCCTCAGATACCTAGCATATCTTCTTTAAACTGAGTTGTCAGCTTTTTACTTTATATTCATTAACAAAAGAAATGGAGCATTTGGCAGTCAGTTCTCTTTGACAAGGGGATTAGATGAGAATTAGCTGAGGGAAAAATAAACAAGGACAATAGCTTTTAAAGAAAATGACTCTCATAGGATCCAAAGAAGATCCAGAAATCAATCAACAACCAGAGAAGATGGAATGGAACAAGCCTAATCCTTTGTGGAGTCAAAGTGTTCTTGTAATTTCATTTATTAATTCTGCTACTTTTTCTAGTGGAATTGTCTTAGAGGACAACACCTTACATCAGAAGACTTGTGTCTTGTGTCATTAAAAGTAAGACAAAGGCTAAATATTGGTAATAAGTTCTTTTGAAATAAAAACTTATATTGCGTCTCTTCCAGGGACGGTGCTTAGAGGCACTCAGAATGGTCCAGCGTTTGACATACCATCGTAGGCTTTCCTACAACACAGCCTCTAACAAAACTAGGCTGTCGTGAACCCCTGGCAACAGGATTGTTTACTTTTATACCAAGAAGGTTGGGAAAGCACCTAAATCCGCATGCGGTGTGTGCCCAGGCAGGCTTCCGGGGGTTCGTGCTGTGAGACCGAAAGTCCTTATGAGGTTGTCTAAGACCAAGAAGCATGTCAGCAGGGTCTACAGTGGGTCCATGTGTGCCAAGTGAGTCTGTGACAGGATAAAGAGGGCTTTCCTTATTGAGGAGCAGAAAATTGTGAAGGTGTTGAAGGCACAAGCATAGAGTCAGAAAGCCAAATAAATATGCAGCTTTTTTAAATAATAAAGGTCAAGGCTTGGTCTGTGACAAAAAAAAAAAAAAAAAAAAAAAGAACTTATTTTGCCTCAACATGATGTATAGATGTCTATTCCAATTGCATTTTCCTGAAGCAGAACTGACTTGACTTTAATCTTTTATACCTCAGGGATTGCTCCAACCAGTCAAGGCCAATGTGTGCTAGCTGCCACACATCCCAGCATCTAACATAGAGACAAGAAACAAATTACCTCTTGCCCACAACAAGTCTCTCATAAAATGTGTAGTGGTCCTTTTGCAGCCATCAGGGACACACTACTTACAAAGAAGGTTCCTTGATGCATAAAAACTTAAAATCAAACTGGAAAGCATAAAACTTAAGAAATGTCATTGGGCAATAACACTTTACAAATCAATGGTGCTGGAAATAAAAACTAGGAGGTCATGTATCACCCACAGTTTGTAAGTTAGAACATGCTAAACACTCCAGGCTTTTGAGACACACAGCATCAGGTTTATTTGATTTTTCAAGATGTGAACATTTTGTCCTATGACCTGACTAGTAAGCTACTGAAACAATTGACTCCCAAAATGTGAATTTCCCCAGGAATGTCATGCTGGGAGAAGGAAAAGGAGCCAGCTTTGGGGTACTGGGGTGTAAAATCTCCGGAAAGAGATTTCGCACAGTTCTAACAACTTGTTAGACCACTTAGCAGGATGAGACTGAAACCCAACCAAGGATGGGTCACTGTATCTCTTTACCCCTCTTCCCCATATGGCCTCAGTGAATAACTTTTAATTTGGTTCTTTTACTTGGCTTATTGAGGATGGGTATTTGGTCCTAACTTGGGACATAGGTTGTGACCCCAAGTTTGATACTTCCAGATCATGAGGTAACAGTTATATCCACTTCTGGGCTCCACCTCCTCTTTGCAAATGTGCCTTTCTGCTTGTCTGTCTAGAGAACTATATTTCTTTGTCTTTGTTGTGTCCCCATTTCCTCAGAACTGCAACATTCCTTCCTAGAGGAGAGAGGGAGGCTCACAGGGGAGTCTTACAAACTGATCAAGGCTCATCCTCAAGGTGATGTGTACAGTAACTACTGCTGGAGAGCTCTGCACTCAGTCACCATGGCTGCATGTTGTGCCAGGAGCTTCAGCAATGCAGCTTTCAGGACTGGTCTGTCATGAGAGGTGGGCTTTTCCATGGTGCAGCTGCCTCTGGTTCATCCATGTCCCTGAAAGTCACCTCAATAAACACATTGATTTACTAAGATAGACGTAGGTGACATCATTTCTTTAGTTTGCAATCAGTGCCCTAGTTGGAAATGTTTGTTTGCCTCTCTCCAGGAAGAGTCTCACAGAGCTCTTAACTGCAGTCTTCCTTTAAAACCAGTAGGAGCATTACATATAGGCATGTGTGTGGAGCAAGAATAAAGAAAAAATACAATAAAAATAAATTAATGATAATGAAACAAATAAGAGCAAAGCCTTTTACTTTTTGCTACTTTTTACTTTGAGTCTGAAAAGAGAGAAAGCATCTTTTGATTTTGAAAGCTCGGACGAAATGGTTAAATACTGCTGGAAGAGGCTCCATGCCAGCAGTGTCCTCTACTCCAGAGTACACAGACTGTCTTGGCATGACCCGACACATTCCAAGGAGAACCCTGTGGGCCTCCCTTTGGCTATCAGATATCAAAGGCCCCCAGAATTGGAGTTTCCTTGCTGGGAGACAGGAATGCCAGAGGAGTCTTGTCTCCCAGGGTGAGGTATCACACAATTCTGACAGTTTGGCAAAACATTTTGGAGTTGAGGTTGTAGCCCCCACAACAGTGGTGTGTCAGTAGTGTCTGAGGCCACACCTTAACAAAGAAGCTGAGCTGTTCATACCTCTTGCCCTTTATTTAAACCTTTTAAGCATCATATCAGGATATAGAAGATAGACTTAAGAATCACTGGACCTCTTTATTTGTCCCTCTTCCCACCATGGCGCCATTGAAGGAACTTCCTCTCTTTCTATGACTTCAGCTGGCCTATTGAGAACTTTGGCTAAGCCTAGCTTGTTAGGGCTGCCAGTGACCAAGATTTGGTCCTAACAACACCAACAGCAATAGGAAAAGCCTGGGATCCCAGAAGGACATACAGGAGGAAAACAAAGTGTCACAGGTCCTATATCTACTTTGAAAGACTTTGAAAGAAATGAAGTGTTAACAACAATGAGATTTAAAAAACAAAACATGTTGGTCTTGTGAGGGTTTAGAGTTTGTGTTTACTCCAAAATGTCTAGCTGGATGATGTCTGAGAGACCCAGGACTATGTCTTTTAATAAAAGAGACAATAAACAGCAGAAGGGGGAAGGAGGGAAGGGGTGGAAGGGAAGAGAAGAGAGAAAGCAGGGGAAGAGAGGTAAAGAGGAGATGAAAGGCCCCCTTTAGAATCATGTTCCCAGGGAAATGTCTGTCAGGCATCCAAGCAGCAGAGCAGATGTGGCCCTCTGGGCACACCCACTTGAGCTGACTGGTCCCAAGGACAGGCTCCTGTCTGCAGCCAGAGCAGTTTTAAGGCTCTTTGTTTTACTCCTGCTGTTTTTCACATTAACTAGAATTCTAGCCTTTAGAGACTCAGCAAGAGGAAGCTACCAATCTCTCCCCTGTTAATAGGAGTTCACACTTTGGTGAGTCAAGATTAGCAAAAGAAATGCTTTATGCAAATTAGACATAGGAAAACCCAGTCTCACAGTTTAGATTTGAAGTGTCTACAGGAAACATTTTCTCAGCCAGTGTTATTACAGAGGTGAGTTTAAAGAGTAAACCCACCCTTCCTGTAAAGGTCACATAACATTTGAATTTTCTTGTTGCTCACCTAAATAACAAATGTTAGTTTTAGAATGTTAAATCAAGCTTTCTAGCTGTTTATTTTACATATAGTTACTTTGTTTACACATATATTAGTTTCCTGAAGTTATTTTGAATAGGCCCTATTAAATATAAGACAAATTTAAGAAGCATGTACAGGGCACAAATTACTGACAATGATAAAAATAGAATGTCTTGGGGCTGGAGAGACAGCTCAGTGGTTAAAAACACTGGCTGCTCTTGTAGAGAGTTTAGGTTCTGTTCCTAGAACCCATATAGCAGCTGACAACCATCTTTAACAGCAGTTTCCAGAGCATCCAATGCCCTCTCTGGCATCCTTGGGCACTAGGCATGTACATAATGCACATACATATGTGCAGGCAAATAGTCATACACAAATAAAAAGAAATAAGTCCTGGTTTTGTTTGTTTGTTTGTTTGTTTTGAGACAGAGTTTCTCTGTGTAGCTTTGTACCTTTCCTGGGACTCACTCTGTTGTAGCTAGAGTTTTCCTGCCTTGTCCACAGTCAGGACAAATCTCTGTCTACTGCCAGTCCCACAGCCGCTCAGATCCAACCAAGTAAACACAGAGACATATTGCTTACAAACTGTATGGCCATGGCAGGCTTCTTGCTAACTGTTCTTATAGCTTAAATTAATCCATTTCCATAAATCTATACCTTGCCACATGGCTCGTGGCTTACCGGCATCTTCACATGCTGCTTGTCATGGTGGCGGCTGGCAGGTCTCCTTCTGCCTTCCTGTTCTTTATTTCTGTTAGTCCTGCCTATACTTCCTGCCTAGCCCCTGGCCAATAACTGTTTTATTTATTGACCAATCAGAGTAATTTGACATACAGACCATCCCACAGGACTCTGTAGCCCAGGCTGGCCTCATACTCACAGAGATCCCCCTGCCTCTGCCTCCCGAGTGCTAGGATTAAAGGTGTGTGCCACTACTGTCTGGCTCAAAATAAGTTCTTTTTAAAAGCAAGACATCTTAATAAATCATAAATATGATTTTTAGAGATTGTAAAAAAATTAAATGCATCTGAAAAGTCTGTCCTGGAGAGTCTGAGAATTGTATGTAGTTGCTCTTGTTGACAACAGTAATAGCTATGCATAAATGTATGGAAATTATAAAATCTATGTCTTACCTGATACAATTCTAAAGCTTTTTGCCCTTGTCTTCTTTAATACTTAAAGTAAAAATAATTTGGAAGTGCAAAAGAAAATCTAAAATCATCACTTTGTTCTCTATTCCCAGAAAGCAACCGAAGATCAGTTAAGTTACTGCATTCTCACAGAGCACCCTGTGCTCACTGATCCCATTGCTGTGGCATTCACTTCCAGATGCCTACTAGGATTTCTGGAACATTCTAGGCACCCACATCTTTTTAAAGTAGCTAAGGTATAGTTATAAAAGAGCATTTTTCTTATATAAACTCAAAGTATTAAAAATAGAAGTTGATTTTTATATATCCTTATAAGTTGTGTAGTTAATGCTTAATATTTTTTGTGAAAGAGTAAATTAATGTGATGGAGAAGGACCACTGAGATTTCCAGGTTTTTCTCCTTGTCTCAATAGCAAGCAATTTTGTTTTTCATTTATGTTTTGAGCTCAAGGTATAATGATAAAACTCTTGGCTTAACAATAAAGTTTTTGAATAAAAATACATAGATATACACATATGTATTTGTAGAACCTGTGTATATATACATGTGTAACTTAGAACAATAGCTGCCATTGGACGTGGTAGACATGTGTTGTGGCATGGATGCTGAGTCTCATGGAGGCCCATGTATTAATAGAGAATGATATATTGTATAATATTTTGTTTATGTTTTGACAAATAAAGCTTTCCTGGAGATCAGAGCTAGCCACTAGAGACTTCTTACTTCTATGAAACCTCAGACCAGATGGGTGCCCTGTCTCTATGATTCCTCAGATTGACTGGGTAGTCAAGATCCTGTCTCCACCTCCCCCCCCCTTATAGTCCTGTCTCCACCTCCCAATTGTGCTAGGATTAAAGGCATGAGCCTCCCAAGTGCTGGGGTCAAAGGTGTGAACTGCCACTGCCCAGCTCTTTTCTCTTTTAGACTGGTTCAATCTCATGTATCCCAGGGTTGCCTGCTTCTTCCTCCCAAGTGCTAGAATTAAAGGTGTGCGCCACCACTGCCTGGCCTCTGTGGCTAACTAGTGGGTAGCTCTGCACTCTGATCTCCAGGCAAGCTTTATTTGTCAGAACAGAAACAAAATATCATGCAGTGGTGTTACTGGGAAATAGAGATTTCAGAAGATGGGTCCTCATGAGAGGACCTCAGGTCACAGAAGATGGGTACTTGAAGCTGGTTATGGGGCCCCAGTGCCCTGATTATGCTGTTATACTTTTGTTATGAGTGAACAGTTTGCACTGCTGTGAACTCCTTGTCCTTGCCATTCAGTAGACCCACCAAGGACCGAATCTATGCCCTCCAGTCATGGACTAGAACCTATCTATCCACAATCAAGATAAATGCCTTCCCTATGGAATATAGTTATCTCAAGTATTTTGTTATAATGATGGGAAGCTGACTCACACAATGGGATGACATAGCTACATTTGATGGCTCAAAGGAACACTAGGGAAAGAAACAAACAGTTCTCCAAGTTTCTCTATGGACCAATGAAAATATCTAGTACACAGAGTGGGGAAAGGCTTGAAAATTACCTACCTGATGAGAAATTAAGTTTCAGAATAGATCACTAATTTGAAGTTGGACAATGGACTCTAATAAATATTTGTCCAAAGAAGATGAAGAAATTTTAGATCAGATTGTAAAATGTCCTTCATAGGCTTGTGGGTTTAATCACTTCATCCCTGGCTGATGGCTCTGCCTTGGGAAGCTGGAGAACCTTTAGAAGTTATGGAGTAGCTAAGGAAATTCTTCTTCCAGGCCTAGGTGCTCTGCCTCCTGAACATAGCCATGTCAGCAGCTACCCCACAAGGAAATAAAATGTAGAGTAGGCAAGTTCAACTAGCTTCAGGGAGAAGAAAGTGCTCGTGGTAGAAGAAATGGGTGAGAAAAAGAACCAAGTAGAAATGGTAGGAAGAGTTGGTGGAGAACATTAGTCTCTGTCCAGTATGTAGGGTTTTGTCTCTCACCTGCAAAAAAGAGTATGTGTAAATTTCACCAGTAGCTTTAAGAGGAGATAGGTGTGATAGTTGAATGAGAATGGCCCCCACAGTCCCATAGGGTCAAATACTTGGTCACCAGGGAGTGGCACAATTTTAAAGGATTAGGAGGTGTGGCCTTGTTGGAGGAAGTGTGTCACTGGGGGTGGGCTTTGAAGTTTCAGAGGCCCAAGCCTGGCCCAGTGGCTCTCTCTGTTTTCCTGCTGCCTGTGGCTCTGGATGTAGAAAATCAGCTACTAATCCAGCATGCCTTACCCAATGTCTGCCTGTATGCTGCCATATTCCCTGCCATGATGATAACAGACTGTACTATAAGCAAGCCCCCAACTGAATGATTTCCTTTATAAGGCCGTGGTGTCTCTTCACAGCAAACACTGACTAAGACAACAAGGTACTCCTAACTAAGACAACAAGGTACTCCTAAGCCATAGTAAGGAGATCTGGAAAGATTTCAGACACAGAAAATAGGGTAAGGCATATATATATATATATATATATATATATATATATATCATACATATATATATATATATATATATATATATATATATCATACATATATATACCACTAAATAGAGGGGAGAGAGAAAGAGAGATGGGTGGCATTTTGAAATTCACAAAAGGTTTCAAAATGTAGAATCACAGGTAGTTATAAATCAAAATACATATTTCCTTCTATTCTTTCAGCAATTTCCCCCAAGTGAACTTCCTTCAAAACGTGAGAATGACATCAATCAGGAAATTGAGGTTGATATAGTAAAGGACAGTTTCATCAGGCAATGGTTCCATTTCAGTATCCACATAATAAGCATGGCTGCTTTGTGGCTCAGGTCTAATAAGTTCACCTTGACATTGTTTTACAGGGTGTTGTAGTGGTAGATTCAAGTTGCTATACATTTATCCAAATGCATAGGTCCCACACAACAGAGACCCTTACCATGAACAATAGACTCTGGGTGATTAAGATGTGTCAGCTGTGACATGTTGGTCAGTTGTAATAAGTGAACCATTCTGCTGTGGGAGGTTGCAGGAAGAGGATCTCATGCATGTATAGGAGCAGGTGGAATGTAGAAGAGCTGTGTGTCTTCCTCTGAGCTTTGGTGTGAACCTAATTGCTTTTTAAAATACAGCTTATTAAAGCACTTTATAACCAAAATAAAAATTATTTGGGGAGATCATCCCAGAGACACCCCAGGAATACATTCCTGTGCACATAGTCAGTGGCATATATAAGGCCCCAAAGTCCTTGTACACACACACACACACACACACACACACACACACACACACACACACTCAGCATACTCTGTAAACACATAGGTCATATGCCAACTGTAGATTGCAAATGGGTTACCATTGCTTGTCTGTGTAGTTGGAAGTTTTCCTGTGTCCCTCCCAGTCCACAGCCACTCAGACCCAAGTACACACACAGAGGCTTATATTAATTAAAACTGCTCTGTCATTAGTTCAGGGTTACTACCAACTAGCTCTTACACTTAAACCCTGCCCATTCTGTTAATCTATATGTCACCACATGTTCCATGGCTTTACCTGTGTTCCATTACATGCTGCTCCCTGGACAGTAGGCTGGCGTCTAATGATGGGTGATATCATTCTATATGCTGTGAAAATGTGTTGCTCCGATTGGTTGATAAATAAAGCAGTTTGGCCAATGACACGGCAGAATGAGGTTAGGGAGGACCTTCTAAAGAGAGAGAGAGGGAGGAAGAAGACAGCAGGGGAGACCCTGCTAGCCACCACCAGAAGAAGCAAGATGTAAAGATGCTGGTAAGCCACAAGCCATGTGGCAAAGTATAGATTTATAGAAATGGGTAAATTTAAGATAATAAGAACTAGATAACAAGAAGCCTGCCATAGCCATAGTTTAAAGATAATATTAGCCTGTGTGTGTTTATTTGGGTCTGAGAGGCTGTAGGACTGGCGGGTGAGAGAGATTTGTTCTGATTGTGGGCCAAGCAGGACACAAGAAAACTTCAGCTGCATGTCTGAAAGTTAACAGCACACAGTCTCTGATCCTTTATGCACAGCTCTTACTTTTGTTGCTCAAGTAACTAAAGGTTTACCCTTAAAGGCCGAGCAAACAATACTATCGTAGAGTCAACAAGCCTACATGTGAGAGGCCAGTGGCTGCCTGGGTTTTTGCAGAGTTGTTCTCCACAAGCCAAGGCACTAGAAGTAGCTAGTTGGCTTTCAGACCTCACAAAAACCAGACGAACTTTACATCAATTAAAGTCTGATATTTAACAACACAAACAGATTTCATTAACTTTTTACATACATTCACCAGTATATGAGAATATCTGTGAACTGGAGTTAGAGTTGTGAATTGCCATCATGTGGGTGCTGGGAATTGAACCCTGCTCAACTGGGGTCCTTTGGAAGGAATGCCAGTGCTCTTAACCACTGAACCATCTCTCCAGCTCCTAAAGTCTGATATTTAAGATATGTATCTGAATACCCAATGTCTTGTCACTACTGGTATTGAACCCAGGACTTTGCATACAGTAAATGTCATCCTACCATGGAAGTATATTGACGGCCTAGGCATCTATGTTAGAACAAAACATAAAAACCACTGTTCCCATCTGTATTGGCTCTGGGAATCAGGGATTGGTGTAGATGCTTTCTGTTAGTCAATGGAGTCTCCCAATGGCACATTCCTTCAGGAGGGCCTCAACTTGAGCTTTGGTGTTTTATTATATTTAAAATGACATTAGGTTCTTTTTTTTTGTTGTGGGTGCAGTGATGTTTGTTAATTTTATTAATAGTGTTCAAGAGAGTATGGCTCCCTAAGCCCCTCCTGTTTTTCTGAGAGTCTGGGATAGAAACTGTGAGGGGGATGCTCAGTGTTGGGGGCTGAGTTGGGACAAAGACTGCTCAGCAGCTGGGGGCCTCTCTCTTGCTCTCATGTACTTGCTGGGCTGGGTGGTCCAGTGCTTATTAATTCTTGGAGGCTAAGTAGGCCATGGAGTCCACCACCCTGTTACTGTAGCTGTATTCATTGTCATACCAGGAAATGAGCTTTACAAAGTTGTCACTGAGAGCAATGACAGCCCCGGCATCAAAGGTGGAAGAGTGGATGTCACTGTTAAGGTCACAGGAGACAACATGGTCCTCAGTGTAGCCTACGATGCCTGCTTCACCACCTTGATGTCATCATACTTGGTAGCTTTCTCCAGGTGGCATGTCAGATCCATGACAGACACTTTTGGGGGTAGAAACACAGAAGGTCATACCAGTGAGCTTCCCGTTCAGCTCTGGAATGACCTTGCCCACAGTCTCCACAGCACCAGTGGATAAAGGGATGATGTTCTGGGCATCTCCACGGCCATCACCCCACAGCATCTCAGAGGGGCCATCCAGGCTTCTGGGTGGCACTGATAGCATGGACTGTGGTCATGAGTCCTTCTACAATGCCGATATTGTCAAGGATGACCTTGGTTGAGGGGCCTAAGCAGTGGATGGTGCAGGAAGCACTACTGACAATCTTGAGAGAATTGTCATACTTCTCATGGATCACACCCATCACAAACATGGGGGCATCAACAGAAGGGGCAGAGATGATGGCCCTTTTGGCCCCACCCCTCAAGTGGGCCCAGTCTTTTCCATGGTGGTAAAGACACCAATAGACTCTACAACATATTCTGGACCAGTATCACCCCAATTGACGTTAGTGGGATCTTGCTCCTGGAAGAAGCTGATGGCCTTCCTGTTGATGACAAGCTTCCCATTCTCAACCTTGACTGTGTCGTTGAACTTGCAATGGGTAGAGTCATACTGGACCATGTACACCATGTAATTGAGGTCAATGAAGGGGTCGTTTCCACCTTGCCAAACATGAAGGCAGCCATGGGAACCGGGAATCCAATATGGCCAGTCTGTTTACTCTAGACTTCACTATCCTGTCTCGGGAATGAGGCTGGCATGCATGAGATGTGGCTGTCTCTGGAACAGGGAGGAGCAGAGAGCTGCCATTAGGCTCTTAAAATGACTGCTTGTATAAACATCTTCAACTTTAAAATTAGTGTTTCCTGCACATTGAGGATATGGGCCAGGCCTAACTAAAAACTTTCTATTCTATGCAGGTGAAGTTATCACAGCTCAGCTCTCTCAGTTAGGAAAAGGTTCAGCTGAGCACAACAGGTTGAGGTAAAGAGACCTGAGTCTACTTGAGTCTGCCATGACTTTCTGGACAAACCTAGTCAGGCCACCTGAGAAGCCATGACCTTAGTTTCCATGTTTATCCAAGAGAGAGCAGTCCAGTGGCGTTTTGTAGGCCTGGGCTGTCAGGGTGCTCACCAGCTTTGTGAGTTGGTCAGAGGCACCCCACCTATAGTATTCACTTGAAATGTGTTTTACATGGATCCATTCTGCTTGACTTTCTATTAAATAAAATTATAGTCACCTCTATAAATATACAACTAATATTATAAATCTTAAATCAATGATAATTGGAAGTGAATGTTTCTTTAAAACATCAATGCAAGTATATTACAGGCAGGTTACTTTATCTGACAAAGATTTTGGCATAAGATCTGATTCCTAAATATGGAAAAATAGGGATTATGAATGTTGTATATGTGTTGAGTGGCTTTCAGTGGTGCACTGAGACGGTCTGTGACTGAGTTCATAGGCATGATGTGCCTGTCTGAAGTCTTTCACTTAAGAGAAAAGCTACTGTCTTTACTTCACAGTCTATTGGCCTAGCTGAGATGAGCCATGAGAGCAGTTTACCAAACTAAATGGGAATAAGTTCCTGTCTTACAACCCTTCCCTCCATTTACAAACAAAATCCATTGGCTACTCAGTCTACCAGGACTCATTTCTGTCAGTTCTCAGACCACTTCAGGGGATAGGAAAAACCCAGCTCCCTCGGGCAGATGCAATGCTCAGCAGATCCCCATCAGAGGTGTCATGTACTTTGAGGGGGAAGCTGCTGTCTGCTTGGGACATCAACACAGAACAGTGTATTGACTTTCTTTGTCAGGCATCATCTTAAGAAACTCTTAACTTTTAATCTCTAAAGCTTGTGTGTGCGTGTGTGTGCATGCATGTGTGTGTGTGTATTTGTGTATACATGTTCATGTATTTGTGTATGTGTGCATTGTGTGTGTACATGTGTGCGCACATGCTATGTGCTGTCTGCACTCGCGCGCGCACACACGTGTGTGTGTGTGTGTGTGTGTGTGTGTGTGTGTGTGTGTGTGTGTGTGTACACAAGTGACTAAAGTTCCTAAGAGGCCAGAAGAGGATGTTGATGTTGGGTCCCCAGGAGGTGTAGTTTCAGAGTTATACTGATAATGAACTGGAGTCCTCTGCAAAGGACACTTGGTTAACCACTGATCTCTCCCGCCCCAGATTATTATTTACTTTTTTGTTGTTGAGAAAGGATCTTGATGCATAGCCCAGACTTCCCTGGAATTCTCAAATCTTGTATCTCAGCTTCCTGATTGCTAGGATTACAGGTATATGCCACCATGGCCTGTTTTTGTTTGCTTGTTTTTGTTTACCTATTTAATTCACGATAGATATAATTTCAGGTAGAAATGCTATGAACATGGCTGAGGGGGATCTATCATAGAAAGAAATTCTATCACTATTACTCGTGGATAAACATCAGAACTGCTGGGCTCCCTGGAGGTAAATCCTGATATGGGTATTGATCAGAGAAAAAATCCAAGCACTTAGTTGGAAGAATCAGTGGACAGATTTGCTGTTTTTCAGACAAAACAGACTGCTGCCTTTCTTAATTGCTCACTAAAGGAAATGTGTTTTAGAACCATTGCTTTAAGTTTAAAGCCTATTTATACAACTAAAGCGACCTCTCCTGTCTCATTATTCTGCTTGGATCAGGGATTCTTTTGTAGTCTACAGTTGAACTGTATGTTGTAGGGCTGGAATTCCAGGTGGGCATCATGTCCAACAAGTGATCCTTTTACAGTTGAAAATCATTTTCCCTATTGTCATTCACAATACTTTGCTTTCTTAAATACTAAGACTTGATTTCAATATATTTCAAGGGAATAAGTTACTAAATGAAAGCAAGTCATAAATGAAATGATGGGAAAACATAATATGGGAAAAATAATGGATAAATAACCAAAGGTATGTTGACTGCCTTTAGGGGACAGTCCCTAGAGATATGGAAGAGAAGAACATACATGGCTTGGGTAGGAGAGACCAAGTTAACACTGCCTGTGCACAGGGGCTTCTTCCTGATGCAAGTCATTCTTGAAGAAGAAACCAGCTGTTGTGACATCCACATGATCTGTCATTCATGTACATAGTCTGTAAATTCTAAACTCTGTCTCAAATCCATGATGTCTCTTTAGTCATTATTCTTAAGGTGACAGAAGTGACCTTCTCTAACAAAGAGGGAAAGAACCTCTTGGGTCTCTGACAGGCAGGAAATGACAGAGTTAGGTCTTAGCTCCTACCTCATTAGAACACCTATTCAGTGCAATCCAAACATCTGCATCACGTTTCCAAACACATCGAAGACTCTAAATCTATCTGCCACAAGCAACACAAACGGTACTTGTGAGTTTTGGAAGAGTTGGGATCTCTTGGCAGCTCAAAGACCACAAAAAGATAGCTGGAAACATGTGGAAAATGTTTAGCTTTCACAGTGTACTTTCACTAAAAAGAAACTCAAGATGCGAAGGACAAATGAGACTCCTTCCACAATCTCCTTCCTGTGAATCCAGGTCTGGTCCTTCATGTGTTTGCATCACAGTGTAAGCATCCACAGATGTAATAAATGACAAAAAGCTCAGGTTGTCAAAGTGATACAGTGTGTCCTCTCAGTAACAGTAACTTTAACTGAATCTTCTCTTTATAGTTCATTAATTTAATTTCAAAAATTGGTAAGAATCCCTCCCATCTCATTGATGCAATTTCAGAGGGACTTTTTAATCACCAACGTTTCATCTTTTGACACGTGCAAATAATTTGCATAATTTCCAATTAGAATTGAATTTGTAATGTTTATGAATGTTTACAGAATTATAAATATTAGCATAAACATTCAGCCTGTCAATCAAATTGGAAATGATTCTTCCATATGTAGAAGTTTAAAGAGACACCAACTTGAATGCAGAATAGTGATTATCAGAGTTTGGGTAAGATGAGGAAACAGAAGTCAGGTGGCAGGTACCAGAGCACAGCTAAGCAGAGTCAGTTCTCAAGTTCCACAGCCCAGGAAGAGGACTATAGTTGCTGATAACTAGTTGCATATATTGTGAAGAACTTGAAAATCTGTAAACACAAAGAAATGATGAAGCAAAAACACCACTTACCATGATTTGACCACTGGTTGCTGTGTTCACATATTGAAATACCACACCAAACACTGCTAGTATTTATCATTAATATACAGGGAAATTATATAAAAATAAAATTTTAAGATACATAAAAGTGGTCATTCCCAAGTGTATCAGTGAACATAATCAACAACACGATGTTCAACCTGCCCTTAGTGATAAAAATGCACAGATAAAATATATTTTAAATATTATTAATAACTCACAGATGAAGAGGACAAAAAGCTGACCTGGTGACAGTCCAGGATACTCTATTGCAATAATCTAGGTCATAATGTGTCATTTCCTATGTGAAGATGAGCCACAAGTGGAATGAACCCCTGGAAATAGCCAACACTGAATTAAGAGTTTTAAACCTTCACCATGGCTTAGCGTGGACCCAAATTCTAGACAAAAAGCACATGTGATCTTATCTGCAGGAAAAAAATCTTTCTTTGAACCCTAAACTTATTTCTATAAAATACACTTCTGGGATACTTTTTTAGATGTCAATAATAGTATACAGGAAGAAATTTTCTGCATAAAGTCCAGCAGTAAATATTTGCCCAGTAGAGGTCTTAGAAATCCCTAAGGACCCAAGATGAAGAGAGACCATGCTAACTACATACAAAGAAGCACAATGCAAGTTTCAAATGTCTGCAGAGAAAATAAAGTGATAAAGACAGATGCAGTAAGTCAAAAAAGAACCAAGTGGAATTTTTGTCAGAAGATGTCAGTGGGGGATGTCAGCATCTGTCCAGTGCACAGTAACAGGGACAGGGTTTAGTCTCCTCTGAAACAAATAACACGTATAAGTTGTACTGCTCGGCTTTAGAGTAGATAAGACACTCCTAAGACAGGCAATGAGCTGGAGGATGGGTGTGAATGGAGTCTCAGAGCACAGAAAAGAAACCTGAAGAGATATTAAGATAAAGAAAAGAGGGTAAGACACACATGAAAGACACATACACATTTAACTATGGTCCCAGAAGGTAGAGCAAAGAGGGCAGACTCTGTGACTATGAATTTTATAACATTTTTAAAATTAAATTTGTATCTTGAGGTGTTAATAGAGCGACACGGAGTTATAAACCAGGGGGGAAGAACATACTGGTTCTCAGTTTGTGTTTTCAGAATCCCATTGGCTTCAATTATTTTTTATTGTTATGTCCAAATTCTATAAACTAAGTAATTTATAAAGGATAGAGGCTGGGAAGGCTGGCACTAACATCGTCTGAGTCTTTGGCCAGGCTTTTGATGACAGGACTGGAGAGTCTCAAAGAAGTGTGGGGCCTCACATGAAAAACTTAGTGTGCTAACTAAGACCCTTTTCCTATTCTTACAAAGGGAGTCAACCTCACGACCTCAGCTAATTCTACCTGCCTCCAAAGGCCCTGTCTACAAATGTCATTGACATAAGACTTTGGGGGTCAAAGGTCAATATGAGATTGGAGGGCAAAGCACCAGATCATGAATAGCATCTGCACTGGAGGCACATTGTAATGTAGAAATCTCTGTGTTTTTTTTTTTTAATTAAAAATGATTACAGTGCGTAGATAGGCTGTAGAAATGCTCCTTCTGCCACACCCAACAGAAGACAACATAAGAGGCTACTATTTAACTTTGTCAAATGCTCCTGATTTGTGTTGCATTGATAACTTATGCCCACTATAACAAAATTGTCATGAGCTCAGAGGCTCAAAACAACAGACATTTCCCCTGCCACCCAGAAGCCCAGGGTGGCCTTTATGGAACCAAAAGCCAGGTGTCAGAGAACCCTCTGTCCTCCAGGGATTCTAGGGGACAATTAAATCCTGTCTCTTCCAGTTTTTTCTAGTTCTGTCATGCCAGGGCTTGTTGTCGCACCACTTCCACCTAGGTCATGTGCTTTGTCTCTTCTGTTTAGGTCAAGACTTCTCCAGATCTGTCAACTGCAGAGTACCATAAATGCTTTGCAGAAAAAAAACCAGTGTTAGACTGGACCTTACCTTTAATAAGGAATATATTTAAATATTTTAATAGTCATACTCGATGTAATCCTTAAAAGTAATCATTTCGAACTGAAATAACTATGAATACAAACAACCCCCATCTGAAGCAGAGTAGAGAGGCACTCAGCGACATTGACAGAGCCACCAAGCAGATGTGGATGATATCAATGCACTCCTTGTAGTCCCTCTGTTTCCTTATAGATGAAATAGGGCTAATGACAGAACCTTTTATCCAGATGAGAGTTAAATGAAATAGTTACCTCCAGACTAAACCACTTTTAATAGGGGTTCCCTAAGCAGTATCTGCTATTGCTATCACACCTAAGCACTGACTTTCTGACTGGTACTTACAAGCATCTACTTAAAGACTGTGTTTGTGGTGGAGGGCCCCGGGAAGGGAAAATAGTTAAGATTTCCTGGGTAAACTGGGGGGCAGGTTGAAGGGAAAGGATGGGGGATGAGAACAGGAGGGACTGAGATGGCCGAGTTGTGGGAAGGATGGAGAGGAAGAGCAATGAAATAGATATCTTGATGGAAGGAACCATTGCCGGGTTAGGGACAACCTGGTGCCAGGGAAATCCCCAGGAATCCACAAGGATGACACCAACTAAGACTCCTAGCAATAATGGAGAGAGTGCCTGAACTTACCTTTCCCTATAATCAGATTAGTGACTACCCTAATTGTCATCATAGAACCTACTTCAAGTAACTGATGGAAGCAGATGCGGCGATCTACAACCAAGCATGGGCTGAACTCATAGACTTCAGTTGATGAGAGGGAGAAGGGATCACAGGAACAAGTAAGGTCAAAATTATTATAGGGAAAACCACAGAGACAGCTGACCCAAGCTGGTGGGAGCTCATGGACTCTGGCTTGTCAGTTGGGGAACATGCATGGGACTTAACTAGGCCCTCTGTATGTGGGTAACAGTTATGTGACTAGATCTGTTTGGGGAGCCCCTGGCAGTGGGACCAGGACTTATCCCAGGTGCATGAACTGGCTTTTGGGGACACATTTCCTAGGGTGGGCTACCTTGCTCAGCCTTGACACGGTAGTGGGGTGAGGTGGTGGTTGGTCCTGCCTCAACTTGGCATGCCAGACTTTGTTGACTCCCCAAAGGAGGTCTTACTCTCTCTGAGGAGTGGATGAGGGGTGGGATTGGGGGAAGTGAGGGGGGCATGGAAGAAGGGGAGGGAGGGGAACTGGGATTGGTATGTAAAATGAAAAAAAAAAACTTCTTAAAAAATAAAGAAAAGAAAAAGAAAGGAAAAAATGTGTGAAATGTGTGTGTGTGTGTGTGTGTGTGTGTGTGTGTGTGTGTGTGTGTGTGTTCAGATGCCAGCAGAAAGTAGAAGAGGGCACTGGATCTCCTGGAGCTGGAGTTATATTAGATGCTTGGAAACTAAACTCTGATCCTTTGCAAAGTAGTAAGAACTTTTATCCAGTAAACCAAATCTTCATTCTTACTTATGACATTTTTAACATTTCAAAGTAAATATCTCACTTCTAATTAAAAAAATTCCCTTTAATCCCATCACTCAGTAGGCAGAGGCAGGCAGATCTCTGTGAATTCAAGGCCAGCCTGGTCTACAGAGTGAGTTCCAGAATAGCCAGG
Source organism: Peromyscus maniculatus bairdii (assembly GCF_049852395.1). NCBI lineage: Eukaryota > Metazoa > Chordata > Mammalia > Rodentia > Cricetidae > Peromyscus > Peromyscus maniculatus. The sequence continues at coordinate 36,780,464 of NC_134853.1, read as the reverse complement.
GCTACATGGAGAAGTCATGTCTCAAAAAAATTTTTTTGAGATTTTTGCTTGAGTTTTATGTGTATATGTGTTTTGTCTGAATGTATGTCTGTGCACCATGTATATGCAGTGCTCATGGAGGCCAGAAGAGGCTCAGATCCCCTAAAACTGGAGTTACAGGCAGTTGTGAGCTGCCATGTAGGTGCTGGGAATCAAACCTTGGTTCTCTGGAAGAACAGCCAGTGATCTTAATTGTTGAGACATCTCCTTTTAAATGAGAATGCTGGGAGTTACGTGTGTTCTCAGGCCCAGTGATTTGATTGAACTCAAATTGTTTGTGAAGTGTCATTGCATTTGGGTGGAAATTATTTCCCCAAACAAGTAGAAGGGAAGGGCTCTAGCTAGCAAGCAGTGTTTGCCCGTCACACTTATCTATACATTTTAGAAATGAATAGATAAGTGTGCGGGGGCTTTTCAGGGAGTGGTAAATGACCAATGTTACAGCAGTGATCCTGACTGAGTCTGTTAAAGTTACTCTGAAAGAGTAGAAGCAAGTTCTCCAAGTCCAGACAGAAAGGTTGCTTAAGAATTCACATGTCAGTGTTAGACCATAGTTACAGATTCACTGCTGCTGCTCGTTTGTTTGTTTGTTTCTGTATTTACAAATATGATATCACTGAATTTGGATTCGGCTGTGTGTTGCTGGAGGGCTTCTCTCCAGGTTCCCCAAGCCCCGCAGTCCCACAATCCAGTTATAAAATAATCACTCAGACGCTTATATCACTTATAAACTGTATGGCCGTGGCAGGCTTCCTGCTAACTGTTCTTTTATCTTAAATTAACCCATTTTTATAAATCTATACCTTGCCACGTGGCTGGTGGCTTACCGGCGTCTTTACATGCTCTTCTCCTGGCCATGGCTGCAGTCTCTCTCTCTCCTTCTTCCTGTTTCCCCAATTCTCCTCTCTCTTTGTCCCGCCTATACTTCCTGCCTGGTCACTGGCCATCAGTGTTTTATTTACATAGAGTAATATCCACAGCACTTCCCCTTTTCTTCTTTTTTTAAAAAGGAAGGTTTTAACTTTAACATAGTAAAATTACATATAACAAAACAATTATCAAGCAAGAATTACAGTTACAATATTAAAGAAGATGTCCTATCTATCTTATATTTGTGAGTTTAAGGTTTTATATCTAACTTATCTTTTATCATAACTGAGGAAATTATAACTATCTAGTCTTTAACCACATCAAAGACCTGAGAAGGAAGATAATGGTACCTGAGAAATGGTAGATGGATGCAAGCAACTTTCGGGAATCTTGCAAGAGTAGACCAAGACAGCTGGCAGCCTGGACAGTCACCTAATGTCTCTCAGCATTATTGGTGCATTTAAATTGGCTACAGGCCTAGAGTATCTGACAGACCATTTTCAGAAGCAGGAATTCTGAAAGACCATCTTACCCTGTCTTGGCAGAGTACAGTGGTCACTTTCCTTGTGTCCCGCTTGTCCAGGAAGGACAGCATTGCATTCGTACTGTCAGCCGTCAAGGCAAGGGCAGTTCTTTGCCCAGTAGGCCATTTTGTGCCAAGAAGACAAACTTCCAAATGGAAATGTCTTAGAAGCCCAACATTCTCTCGGGATCAAATTCGTGCAGCCAGGAGCAATTGTGTCTCATGTCAACAGAATTCTAAGTTATTTAAATGCCATATTCTCTAGGTCTATGAAGTGTTTGAAGATTACCTATCTATCTGAAATATATCTATGTATACCTAGAAGACTTAACTAACATGGCTACAGATATGATTATCATAGATGACTAATTATTAATCTATTTTTTAATTATCCATTACAATTTTAAATGAGTTATATAAACATAATACCTCAAACAAGAATATATATATATATATATATATATATATATATATATATATATATATATACAGTATAACAAAATTAACTTCAAGTTTGTATCAATGAACTAAAATTTATACCAATGTAAAACATTTTAAACATAAACTAAAATCTATACCAATGTAAAACATTTTAAACAAGTTGTTCTTTAAAAGTAGGTTCATTAATCTACCCTTTTATCTTATCATCTCCATATCCTCCTATATATCATATCCCCTTTTCTTTTTTAGAAAGAGATCACATTTATAATCAACCTGTTTTAAATAAAAATATTGGTTTTTCTTTGTCCCACACCAGAGGGCTCTTCTGATTTGGGACACAAGAATCTCTTAACCATTTTTTTTTAAAGCAATATGTCTGGGTTTAGAGGGGGAGTGAGCCAATTCCACCTCTAAAGCCAGCTTGGTATATTTGGGAATTTGGGCATAGCATCTCTTACTACTTCCTGCTGGAGGTGGGCGCTGTATCTTATGGGGACGCAAGGAAAATTTTAGACCTATGGGGTAGTCCGTGAGGCTGTATTGTGTGAACCAGTTGCCTTGAAACCAGTCTGGATGTTGGATCATCTGGGCCATGGTGTCATTGGAGACCTTTCAGGGGGTCTTGGCTGGTGAAACCTGATGTATCTTAATCTGGAACAAATCCATAGCCTCTGGCTTTCTGTGGAAACAAAAGCAGAACCTCTTTTCCAAAGTAACATATCCTTATATCCAAATTTTGAAGTCAAGGTACCTTTAAAATATACATTTTGGCATAACTCAACAGCTTTTGTAATCAAATGTTTTTTTTTCAGTTACGAATATCAAAGACAACATAATCCAGATTTTATGTGTGATAGCCATCTTTACGTGGCTTATTACCTTTACTGTTTTTTTTAAACACTTTATTTTTAGATACTATTTGTTTATATAACGGTATATATTTTTTTCTTTTAAGCCTATGTACATTTTTACATGCATTATAAACTATTTTATCTGAATCAGTCTTACTGCGAACTTATTGCTTTAAACTGTAGCCTTTTAAGCCTGAAACGGCGCTGTGGCTGCTGGCTCTGCCCATTTTAGCTTCCCAACATGGCAGTGGTATGTTTTCCGCCAGCTCTGGGAGTCATCAAGTCTCAGAAATAGTGGGTCTAAGCTTTTATCAAAGCAGTGTGTAGCCCAGAAACCTCTTTTTTTTTTTTTTTTTTAAATACTAGTAAAGACTAAATCTACCACACAGCTTAATGTGTCGCTGGCAGACGCCTCATTTCCGCCATACTGCGGGTCAAATGCACACGCCAGGAACCCGCCAGTGTTCAAACCTGCGTTTTGAGGCGTCTAGCTGTCCGTATGAGACAAGAAGCAGGAACCTGGTTTTGGCTCTGTTTAGAATTGGTTATTAAATATTCTCAGGTTTAAGGTGGAAACTCGAGCCATTGGACGCCATTTGTTGCTGGAGGGCTTCTCTCCAGATTCCCCAAGGCCCACAGTCCCACAATCCAGTTATAAAATAATCACTCAGACGCTTATATCACTTATAAACTGTATGGCCGTGGCAGGCTTCCTGCTAACTGTTCTTTTATCTTAAATTAATCCATTTTTATAAATCTATACCTTGCCACGTGGCTGGTGGTTTACTGGAGTCTTTACATGCTGCTTCTCCTGGCCATGGCTGCAGTCTCTCTCTCCCCTTCTTCCTGTTTCCCCAATTCTCCTCTCTCTTTGTCCCGCCTATACTTCCTGCCTGGTCACTGGCCATCAGTGTTTTATTTACATAGAGTAATATCCACAGCAGCTGTGCAAGAGTTTTCTTGCAGTACAGAAATGAGGAAAAACATAAAGTGAATTAAATGCTGTAGACAACTATTTAAGAATCTGGGGCTGTGAAAGTTGAAAACAAGAGTTGATTTTAGTTCTTCCTCTGTAAAAGACACTGTGGCTAAGGTTGGTGCTATGGTTTGGGTGTGATTAGTTGTTTCCTAAACTTATGTTGAAATTTTTCCTCAGTGTCATACTGTGGTGGGCCTTTAAGAGGTGACTGGGTAGCTAAGAGGGATGACTGCAGTTCTTCTTGAGACTGGGTTAGCTACCTTGAAATAGGTTTTTATACAGCGTCCAGAGACATTATTCCTTCACACCTGCCTGCCTTCCATGTTCTGCTGCAGAGTTACAGGGCATGCAGTAGACATTATTGTTGTATCCTGGGACTTTGCAGCCACAGGCCCAGACAAGGCTCTTTCCTGTGTAGATGGCCACTCTTGGAGACTCAGTTGTTCAGTTGTACAGCCTGAGACAGTTGTCTTTGCCATAGATGTGTAAGTTACTTATGGTGATATTTTGTTTGTGATCTAACAAATAAAGCTTGCCTGAAGATCAGAGTGTGGAGTTAAGCCACTAGTTAGCCACAGAGGCCAGGCAGTGGTGGCACACACCTTTAATCCCAGCACTCAGGAGGCAGAGGCAAACAGAGCTCCGTGAGTTCAAAGCTACCCTGGCTACACAAGATTGATCCAGTCTAAAAGAGAAACAGAACCAGATGGTGGTGGCACACACCTTTGATCCCAGCAGTTGGGATCTCATGCCTTTAATGCCAGCACTAGGGAGGTGGAGACAGGAAGGGATATGGCTGGGTGGAGAGAGGACTACAAGGTGGGAGGAGATAGGAGCTCTGTCTCTTTCAGGCTGAGAAATCAGTAGAGGTAAACACTCTAGTGGCTGGCTGCTCTGCTTCTCTGATCTTTCAACTTTCCCCTGATATCTGACTCTGGGTTTTTATTAAGACCAATTAGGACTCCTGCTACGTTGCCCCCACCCCACAATTCCATTTTCACTCCTGTTTTACTGATATTTGACATATGACAATTCAAAGGCAGTTTAAAACCAAAGCAAAATGTTAGAAATTCCTCCAAGGTCCTTCATTAATCAGCGCTTGTACCTTTTATTATATCTGAGAACGGAGACTCTGTTAGAAAAGGTCAGAGCCTTGACTTTCTGCAGCTGGCTCTTATTAAATGAAAGTATTTATCTGTGTTCATAACCTGGGGAAAAACCCCGTCTGCTGTGAGTCATCATCAGAGTTTGGACTGTGAGTCACTGAGGCATATTGGCAGGGAAATTGATTATCTCAAGAAACAGAGGGGAATATTGCCTATGATGTTTCATATATAATACAGATGTGAACAGAGGCCCTTGTTCCTGCAGGCAGAGGCAGACCCTGTCTAATGAGTCTGTCCATCTCATGGCAGAGTCCTTCCCTCTCCTGTACACGTGCCTTCTCCTCCCTGGTGCTGGCTGTACGCTAGGCAGGTGCGTCACCACTAAGCTACGACAGCCCTGCATGCAGTGTTTGGTTTGTTGTTGTTTATTTTTATTTTTTATTTTTTCATTTTTGAGATAAAGCTGGCTTCCAATTCATGCCCCTCCTGCCTCAGCCTGGAAGTTTATGGGCCTGTACTTCCACACCTCTGCATATGTAAATTTGTGAACAAAGAGCCCCTTCACTGGCTTCCAGACACCTCCCCTGTGCTCTAGTGTCAAGCTCACCCAGGAGGAGTCCTTGTCTGGGGCCTCTAACTGATGAGTACCCTTATTTAAGACTGAGTCTAGTACTTTCCTCTGTATCTCACCTCTCTGAGCTTACAAATTGGTTATCATTTATTTCATGGCTAATATCCACATATAATTAAATATATACCATATTTGTCTTTCTGGATATGGGATACCCAGTTCAGGAGGATTTTTTTTTTCTAGTTCCATCCATTTGCCTGCAAATTTCACGATTTCAATTTTTTTAAAAAATAACTGAGTAATACTCCATTGTGTAAATGTATCACCTTTTCTTTATTCTTCTATTGAGGCACATCTAGGTTATTTTCAATTTTTGGATATTGTGAATAGAGCAGCAATGAACATGGTTGAGCATCTGTCTTTGTATGAGAATGAAGTATCTTTTGGGTATGTGCCTAAGAGTGGTTTAGTTGAGTTTTCTCTTTTGAGAGTTCTCTATTTAGATCTGTATCCTATTTTAAGTTGGGGGTTATTTGCTTTCTTCATATCTGTACTTTTTAATCCTTTATATATTTTGTATATTAGATCTCTATGTGCTGTATAGTCTGTAAAATTCATTTCCCATTCCGTAGGTTCCCACTATGTCAGAGTGACGTTGTTCTTTGCCATGCAGAAGCTTTTCAATTTCATGAAGTCCCATTTATTAATTGTTGATCTTAGTGCCTGTGCTAATGGTATTCTCTTCAGAAACTTTCCCTGTGCCAATGAGTTCAAGGCTATTCCTCATTTTATCTTCTATCGGGTTTAGTGTATCTGGTTTTATCTTGAGGTCTCTAGTCAATTTGGGCTTGAGTTTGTGCAGGGTGATAAGTATGGATCTATTTTGATTCTTCTACATGCAGCCATCCAGTATGACCAGCACCATTTGTTGAAGATTCTTGTTTTTTTGTTGTTGTTGTTGTTGTTGTTTTCAGTGTGTATTTCTGGCTTTTTTTTTTAATCAAAAATTGGGTGCCAATAGGTGTGTGGATTTATGTCTGAGTCTTCAGTTAGAGTCCATTAATATATCTGGTTTTGTGTCCATGCCACGTTGTTTTTATTACTATAGCTATGTAGTATAACTTGAAATCTGGAATAGTGATATTTCCAGTGGTTCTTTTAGTGTTTGGGAATGTTTTAGCTATCCTGGGTCTTTTGTGTTTCCATATGAAGCTGACAATTGTCCTTTTAAGATCTGTGAATAATTTTGTTGAAATTTTGGTAAGGATTACGCTGAAACTGTAAATTGTTTTTGGTTGGGTGATCATTTTTACTATGTTAATCCTACTGATCCATAAGCATTGGAGGAGATATTTTCATCATCTGATATCTTCTTTAATTTCTTTCTTTGATGACTTGAGGTTTTTATTATATGAGTCTTTCACTTGCTTGGTTAGAGTTACCCCAAGCCATCTTCTATTATTTGAGGCTATTGTGGAAGGTGTTGTTCCTGATTTCTTTCTTACACCATCTATTATTTGCATATAGGAAGGCTACTGATTGTTTGTGATTTAATCATGTACCAAGCTACTTTGCTGAAAGTGTTTTTCAGCTGTAGGAATTTCCTTGTGGAATTTTCAGAGTCACTTATATGTACTATCATATCATCTGCACATAAAGATTCTTTGATTTCTTCTGTTCCAATTTGTGTCTCCCTGATATCCTTAAGTTGTTTTATTGCTCCAGCTAAGACTTTAAGTGCTATATTGAATAGGTATAGAATGGACAACCTTGTATTGTTCCTGATTTTATTCAGAGTTATTTGGGTTTCTCATCATTTAGGATAATGTTTGGTTATGCACTTGCTGTAAACTGCCTTTATTATGTTTAGGTATATTCCTTGTATCCCTAACATCTCCATGAGATGGTTTGGGATTATGTCAAAAACCTTTTCTTCATCTAATGAGCTGATCATGTGTTTTTATCTTTCAGTTTGTTTATTTAGTGTTTTGATTATATTTATGGGTTTACATATATTGAACCATCCCTGTATCTGTAGGGTGAATTGTATTTCATCATGGTAGATGGTATTTTTGTGGTGTTCTTAGATTCAATTTGCAAGTATTTTATTGAAAAATTTTACATCTATGTTCTTAAGGCAAATTGGTCTGTAATTCTCCTTCTTTGTTGAGTCTTTCTGTTATCTGAGTATCAGGATAACTGTGGTCTCATTAAACAAACTGGGCCATGTTCCTTCTGTTTCTATTGTGTAGAATAATTTTAGGAATGTTGACATTAACTCTTGTTTGAAAATCTGGTAGAAATCTGTGCTACAACCATCTATCCATGGATTTTTTTGTTTGGTTGGTTTTCTTTTTGGTTTTTTTGTTTTTTGTTTTTTGTCTTTGTTTTTGCTTGGGAGACTTTAATTTGCTGTTTCTGTTTCACTAGGGGTCATAGGTCTGTTTAAATTGCTTACTTGATTATAGTGGTTTGAAAGAAAATGGCCCCAAAGGGAGTAGCACTACTGGGAGGTTATTGTTAGAAGAAGTGTGTCACTGTGGATGCAGGCTTTGAGGACTCATATATGCTCAAGCCACACCCAGTGTTCTCAGACCACTTCCTGTTGCCTCTGGGATCAAGATGTAGCAGCTCCTTCTCCAGCATCATGTCTGCCTGTACACCACCATGCTCCTTGCCATGATGATAATTTGACTAAACCTCTGAACTGTAAGCTGCCTCTTCAATTAAATGATTTCCTTTATAAGAGTTGTTGTGGTCACGGTGTCTCTTCACAGCAATAGAAATCCTAACTAAGACACTGATTTTCATTTAACATCAGTAAGTGGTATGGTATGTATCAAGAAAATATTTATTTCTTTTAAATTTTCCAATTTAATGGAATACAGGTTTTTAAAGTGTAGTCCTATGATTCTCTGAATTTCCTTAGTGTCTGTTATATATCCCATTTCACTTATAATTTTAATTTGGATATTGTCTTCACCCTTTAGTTAATTTGGACAATGAGAACCAATTCTTTGTTTTTTTGATTCTTTTCATTATTTTTGTTCATTCATTTGATTTTGTTTGTATTTAATTGATTTTGGCCCTGTTTTTTTTAATGTCTTTTCCTTTTGAGTGTTATTTCTTCATGTTGTTCTAGAGCTTTTCAGATGTGCTGTTAATTTAATAGTACGAGATCTCACTCTCTCTCTCTCTATACACACACACACACACACACACACACACACACGGCACACACACATATCCACTTAGTTCAATGAACTTGTCTCTTAGAACCACTTTCATTGTGTCCCCTAAGTTTGAGTATGTTGTATATTCATTTTCATTCAATTCTAGGACGTCTTCAACTTTCTTCATTTCTTTCTTGACCCATTTTTCATTCAGTAGAGAGTTAGTTGTTCAATTTCCATGAGTTTATAAGCTTTCTATTTTTTTTTATATATTGTTGTTAATATGCAGCTTTAATCTGTGGTTATCAGATAGGATTCAGGGTGTTGTTTCAATTTTCTAGTACCTGTTTACACTTGTTTTCTGTCCAAGTATGTGGTCACTTTTAGAGAAAGTTCCATGAGGTGCTGAGAAGAAGGTATATTCTTTTGTGTTTGGGTGAAATATTGTATAGATATCTCTTAGGTTCATTTGATTTATAACACCTGTGAGCTTTAGAATTTCTCTGCTCAGTTTTTGTCTGGATGACCTGTGTATTGGTGAGAATGGAGTATTGAAGTCACCTACTATCACTGGATCAATATGTGACTTAACCTGTAATATTTCTTTTATAAACTTGGGTGCCCTTGTATTTGGTGCATAGATGTTAAGAACTGTACTGTCTACTTTTTGAGTTTTTCCTTTGATGAGTATATAATATCCTTCCTATATATTTTCTGATTAGTTTTGGTTTGAAGTCTATTTTATCAGATACTAAAACAGCTACATCAACTTGCTTCTTGGGTCCATTTGCTTGGAATCTTTTTTCATCCTTTTACCGTGAGGTGATATCTATCCTTGATATTAAAGATATATTTGTATAGATATCCTTGTATGATTCTTGGATGAAACAGAACGGTGGATTCTGTTTATGTGTCCATTTTATTCATCTGTATTTTTTACTTTGGTAATTGAGATATTAGTGTAGCGATCTCAATGACCAGTGGTTGTTGATTCCTGTTATTTTGTTGTTGTGGTGGTGGTAGTAGTGGTGGTGGTGGTGGTGGTGTGTGTGTGTATTTCCCCTCTTTCAATTTGTTCATCTGGGATTATTGATTCCCTGCATTTTCTTGAGTGTGGTTAACCTCTTTAGGTTAAAATGTTTCTTCTAGCATTCTTTATTTGTAGATAGTTATTGATTGAATTTGGTTTAATCATGGAATGTCTTAATTTTGTGTCTATTGTGATTGAAAGTTTGCTGGGTATAGCCATCTAGGCTGGCATCTGTGGTCTCTGAGAGTCTGTAGGACATTTTCCAGGTCCTTCTGGGTTTTAGAGTCTGCATAGAGAAGTCAGGTGTTATTCTAATAGATATGCCTTTGTACATTACTTGGTCTTTTTCCCTTGCAACTTTTAATATTGCTTCTTTGTTCTGTACATTTAGTGTTTTGATTATTATGTGTCATGGGGAGTTTCTTTTCTGGTCCAATCTATTTGGTGTTCTGGACACTTCTTATATTTTGGTAGGCATTTCCAACTGTATGTTAGGGAAATTTTCTATGATTTCATTGAAAATATTTTCTGGGCCTCTTACCAAGGTTTCTTTTCCTTCTTCCATTCCTATTACTCTTAGTTTTGGTCTTTTCATAGTGTCCCAGGCTTCCTGGATGTTATGTACCAGGATAGGAATTTTTCAGATTTACCATTTTCTTGGACTGAGTTACACATTCCTTCTATCATGTCCTCAGTGCCTGGGATTCTCTCTTCCATCTCATGAATTCTATTAGCGAGGCTTGTCTCTTAGGTTCCTGTTCACATTCCTAGATTTTCTATTCCAGTTTTCCCTTGATTTGGGTTTTCTTTATTAATTGTTTCTATTTTCAGGTCTTGAACTCTTTTATTCATATTCTTCCACTGTTTGTTTGTGCTTTCATAGATTTCTTTATGGGGTTTATTCATTTCTTCTTTAAGTGCTTCTATCATATTCATTAGGGCTGTTGTAAGATCTTTGTCTTGTGCTTCAGCTATGATACAATACCTAGGGCCTATTCTGGTAGGGATGCTGGGCTATAGTGGAGACAGATTGTCCTGGTTATTATTGATTATGCTTTGCTGTTGGTGATTAGGCTTCTGGATTTGAGAAAATTATAATTCCAGGTACTGCTCTCTGGTCTTTTCTTTGCTGTTTGAGAGCTTTGTTCTTTGGTTTCTGTTGCCCTCTCTGGCTCTTAGGAGGGTGTGGTGGCTGATTGTTGCCTCGTAGGAAACACTTCTGGGATCCCGATAAGTATGGCCACTGGAGGCTCCAGATAAACTGTGTTTCTAAGTATTGGGAGCTGCCACTCAAGAAGGCGATGTGCTAGGAGGTGGGAGACTGAAGACCTCCATAGTAGAGGGGAAAGCAGTGTGTTCCTCCAGGATCTGCTTAGTCCCTTGGGAATGGGGCCAGAGAGTGCAGAGAGGGCACAGCAAAAGGTCTGAGCTGGGAATGACTTGTAGGAATGGAGGGAGAGGTCAAGATTTGTACTGATCCTACCAGCTTCAATGGTTGAAGTCACCTGGAGATTTGTTGGGAAATATTATTTTAAGGTGTGTTACCTTTGCTTATGTTGCATTTGTTTAACTCTGTGAAGCTGTGTTACTTTGCCTGTCTAAAATACTTGATGGTCTAATTAGGAACTGAACAGCCAATAGCGAGGCAGGAGAAAGGATAGATGGGGTTGGCAGGCAAAGAGAATAGATAGAAGGAGAAATCTGGGAGGGAAGAGGGAATAACCAGAAAAAGAGGAGGACATCAGGGGCTAACCACCCAGCTACACAGCAAGCCCTGGAGTAAGAAATAATGAAAGGTACACAGAAATAGAGAAAGGTAAAAGTCCAAAGGCAAAAGCTAGACAGGATAATTAAGTTAAGTAAAGCTGTCCAGAAACAATTTGGACATTTTATAATTAAGAATAAGCCTCTGTGTACAGTTTATCTGGGAGCTGAATGTTGGGTCCCCCAAAGAATCAGAAGAGAAAAACAACCAGCAGCACAGATTCCCATGGAAAGTTTGCTGGTGTTGGGGGCTAGGATAAGGCAATGAAGGAGGCAAGGAATGTTTGGCGGGAGACCTGTGTTGGATAACAGAGTAGAGAAGAGGGGAGTTCACAGCAGGTGGTCTGCTGTAGAGCAGGTGGTGAGTCTGCCTGATTGGATTTGAGGGAACTGAGGAAGAGGTGAAGACCTGCAGTCGGTCTCCTGTTAAGCTGGATGAAGCAGCCTGCGGGTTCCCATGACGTACCTGTTGGTTTGGGGGGCTAAGATAAGGCAATGAGTGGGACAAATACGTTTGGAGGGGAAGACCTATGCGATCCGCTGGATAAGGGAGCAGAGAGCCAGGGCAGGCTGCAGTAGTTTCTCTGTTGCAGAGCTGGTCAGGAGACAGGGGCATTGGAACTGGGAATGGGAAGGGAAGGGTGAAGATATGCAGTTTGCCTACCTGCTCCCTGGCTGAAGCTGAGATACTATGTTCTTGTTGTTTCACCTGCTTGTTTGTAGAGCTTTGTTACAGCAGCCCTGGCACATTAGTAAGTGTTTCTTCCCTGGTCCAGCAGCTGCTTATCTTCCTGAACTCATAAACTTCTGTCATCTTCAAAAATCACTGAGCTTCCTTCTACACAGGCACATCTCCTTCCAACCACTGCCAGAATTCTCCAACTTTTAAAAGCTCCTGTAATTGGATTCATCTGGATAATTCAGAATGGTCACGTCTATGGCTCCAGAGACTTGACCTGCCTGGGGCAACCACGAGATGAAGAAATGACAGGACAGGAAAGACGGGTCAGGCGCTCCAGTCTCTTGAGTGGAGAAGCCACAGCACTGGAAGCTCAGTGTGTGTAATATGCGTAGAGAAAGTTGAACACAGAGGTGAGATTGTTGCACACATCTGAACAGAGTGGGGATGGAGGTGGATTATTGCGTGTATCTGAACAAGGAGGTGGGGTTATTAGGTACAGAAAAACAAAGAGGCAGGGTTATTATCAGCTGAACAAGGAGGCTGGCTTAGCAAATCGCAACAGGAGCAGCCCCTGTAAGGGAGCAGTCTTCAGGCAATAAATACCCATGGGGGAAAAGCCATGGTAGACGATTTCTGCACACATTACCAATATCCTCACATGGATCAGAAGAAGGCTTTGCCATCCCTTTGATCCTCAGCCTGGGAAGGAAGGGAGGCTTTGCCATTCCCATGGATCTGAGGCTCTGGAATCACTGACATGGTAGATAATTCATATTAGACATAATAGCAGCTATCCCTTATTGAAAATGTATGAACTACCTTAATCTTAATGACTATTTTATTTGGTGGATTACTCTACCAAAATTTCCATAACAAAGTACCATAGCCTGGATGGCTTAAACAAAAATATGTATTACTTAAAATTTTAGACCTGAGGAGGTTCAGCATGAAGGCACTAATAGATGTGATACCAAGTAAGAGCCCACTCCATGGTTCCTGACTAGCTTCCTATGATGGTACCAATCTCAAACATGAGGGCGCCCCACACGTCAACCCAATCACCTCCCAAAGACCCGACATTATGATACCTTCATGACACCATCACACTGACTATCCATCATGTCAGTGTGGGAAAAGGGGAAGGGAGAACATGTACAAACATTCAGTTTACAGAGTGAAAATGATTAGAAAAGGTAAAAGTTTAATATTAAGCCGGGCAGTGGTGGCACACGCCTTTAATCCCAGCACTTGGGAGGCAGAGGCAGGCAGATCTCTGTGAGTTCGAGGCCAGCTTGGTCTCCAAAGTGAGTTCCAGGAAAGGCGCAAAGCTACACAGAGAAACCCTGTCTCAAAAAACCAAAAAAAAAAAAAAAAAGTTTAATATTAAATATCTTCTATTATACTTTATCTTATATATGTCTTGGACTTTTGCTTAATTCAAAAATAATACTTAAAGAATTAATATAGAAGCAGTACACAAATATGTATGTCAAGCATTTCATTTTAATATATAGACAGTATGTGGAGTACAAGGAGATTTCTAAACTTCCATTTCTTTCTCTATGCATCAGCACTATTCTTCATAGAAAATATGATTAAGTATGATTCAGGGCAGAGTGGAATTGTATTTTTCACAGCCTAAAAAGTTTTGTAAGATAACTTTGAAATGATTATTCAAGTGTAGCCTGTGGTGATATTTTATTTGTGCTGAAATGTGGTGATATTTTATTTGTGTGTTAATAAATAAAGCTTGCCTGGAGATCAGGGGGAAAAGGCCAGCCATTTTAAGTAAACAAAGAAGTCAGGTAGTACATGCCCTTAATCACTTAGCAGGCAGGATCTCTGTGTGTTCAAGGCCAAACTAGGGAACAGAGCCAAGTGTGGTGATAAACACCTTTAATCCCAAGATCAACCATAAAGTCCTGGAGGTCTATACAGACAGACAGAAAGTGACAGAGCTGTGTAGGAAGAGGAAGTTAGGTAGCTGGGCTAAGAGCCAATGAGAGAGCAGAAGAACAAGGCATATAATTCTGTGTAGACAGGAAATTGTTTGCTCTTTTTGGAAATTGAGGAGTTGGTGAGGTGAGGTTAGCTCATGTCTTTCCATATTTCTCTGATCTCTTTAAGGCTTTAACCCAAATTTCTGGCTCCATGTTTTTTATTTAATAAGACCATTTCGAAATTCATCTACAGTAGCCAGGTAATTTTTTCAGACATGGTGACATTCAGCCGCCTGGTGAGTTTAAAAACAACTATAACAACAACAACAACAAAAACCAGCAAAAGCAGCTAGAGATTTCATTTTGCTTGAAGATGCACCAAACTAGTGTCCTTTGAGTTTCTCGTTAAAGTAATTCCACATGAATTTGGAGAGGCCCTTGTACAGTTCAGGCTTAATCATTAGTGTCTTAAATACAACCCGAAATCACAGTTTCTCAAGCTAAGGCCTGCTACCAGAGAAAAATGCCCAGGTAATACTGGAGATGGTCCAGGCTGGAAGCTGGCCACCCCAAATGGAAGTTATACATGACTTCCATAGTACTGAGAGGATGAATGTCATATCTGAGCAGTGGCTGTGCCCAGACATAAGGACAGTTTGTGCTCAGTACACACACAGGAGATGCTGAGATTCCTAGGTGCTGTGAAGGAATTTTTTTCTCTTGTCCCATTTCTTCCTTTCTTTTCATTAGTTAACTGTGCCTTTGCATTATAGAACACAGAACTGAGGACTTTGCCTACAGATTGTGCCCTGGATCCCTGTTGTGAGAGGCAAAGGCTTAGTAAGAGTCAGTATTGTTTACACTTGGATTCTTCCACACTACAGAATGTTAATGACCTGTAAAAGGTATGGCTACCCTTCCACCATGGGTGCAGCCCGCAGACCACAAGACTGAGGGTTCCTAAGAGTGTGGCAGGGCTGGAGCTGAGATCCTGGTTCAGGGGCCCAAGGAATAGAGGACGGAGGGAATGAAGGAAAGAGTGGAGCAGAGCAGAGTGAAGAAAGCAGGCCACCTTGCTGTGGGATGGTCTGTATGTCAAATGTGTTGCTCTGATTGGTCAATAAATAAAACACTGGTTGGCCAGTAGCCAGACAGGAAGTATAGGCGGGACTAACAGAGAGGAGAATTGAGAGAACAGGAAGGCGGAAGGAGACGCTGTCAGCCACTGCCATAACAAGCAGCATGTGAAGATGCCGGTAAGCCATGAGCCACGTTGCAAGGTATAGATTTATAGAAATGGATTAATTTAAGATATAAGAACAGTTAGCAAGAAGCCTGGCATGGCCATACAATTTGTAAGCAATATAAGTCTCTGTGTTTACTTGGTTTGGTCTGAGCAGCTGTGGGACTGGCAGGTGACAGAGATATGTCCTGACTGTGGGCCAGGCAGGAAAACTCTAGCTACACCACCTAACCCATGAAGGGCATCCTAACAAAGGAGGGAATCGACATCACCACACTCCAGATAACAGGAGCACTCTGCCTGCTCATTTCCACTTGGGAGAGCACTTGGCTTTGGCCTGCCTCCCCTTCAGACACTGCAGAGAGTCACTGAGGAGGTAAATAAGCAATGTCCCTTACAAGCCTGCCCAAAAAGAGTGACCATGTGGTTTGACCTTTAAAATGTCACAAAAGACAAAGGAGCCCCATATATGATGAAAAATCTTCATTCTCATTGGGAGGAAAGAGCCCCACCCACAGTCATCTGCAAAAGAGGCTGCTGTACAGTTGATGATTTATGTTAAAAAGACACTTGATATTCAAGGAAAATGAACTGTGTTTAAGTGATAGAATCAACTACACAAATAAGAGACACATGTATTGCTTGTAGCTAAATATCACACAGGGTATACACTGCACCCCACAGTGTGGATGTAAATGTGGTGTGTTTCCTATTAGAAATGGAGTCAGGGCATTTGAGGTGGCCCTGTGGATATAAAAGATTTCCCACAGCAGGCTTGTGTTCTCTTCTGAAAAACCCACTGGCAATGTCTGCCTTTGCCTGGTGTCTGGAAATATAAAATTGGAAATGTTCCCACTAGATGCTCAGAGGCTAGGCTAGTGGTTAAATCATTCATGTTGAACATTTGCTTTCTCCTGGAAGCCTAGAGTTTGAACGTATCCCAGGCAAGACCAACACCTAGTATAAATATGGTCTCACACTCTCCCATGAGCCTCTCTGGTTGGCAGCAATTCATAGGTTTTTGTTTGTTTGTTCCTGGGGAACTGACACAGCTTATGAACCTCTATTGGAGAGGACCCAGGAGCTTGCCCTTGGCTTCTCCTGACTGTGCACCATGTATTTTTCACCTTGATGATTTTTCTGTCTCTTCTACCACGAACCAAAACTTCCATGTGTTCAACTGTATCCCAAATCTTAGGGAAATGCTCAAACCTGGAGTGTGTAGAGGGATCTCTATGGCCACCAGCCTCCTGGGGAGTTCTGCCTCTACCCCATGCAAGAACATCTTTGGATATAAGGGAATTGAAATCCACCTGCTGTGCAGACACTGCTCCATTGTACTTCTCAACTAAAACTGTGGCTCACCTCTGACAGCTCCTGGCATGCCAAGAGGTATGGATGGCTGCTGGCCATGCTGTCCTGGGTGAGCCGAAGCTGGCTGCTGTTCGCTAAGTATAAATACATGACTTAAGCTGATTCCAATAGCCTTTCTTCCCCATTTGGAGAGGGAGTTCTTTGAGAGAGAATTGGAAGTTGGAGACCTGAAGATATAAAGAGCATCTCCTTTGTGCATCTGCTGCACCAGACTGAGGAGCTCAGTTCCCATAACTTGTCTTTACATAGGTCTTCAGAACCCCAAGCCAGCTTATTCTCCACTTCACGGGACTGTCTCTTCTCTTCTTCTTACCATGACATGCATTACACAGTATTGAGCTTTCTGAAAAAACATTTCTCTTGCTATTGTGAGGGATGAGGGGCCATATCTAGGTTGTCCTTTTAATCTAAGTGCCTGCCAAGTTCAAATTAGGGACTAATCCAATACTTGTAGAATAAATGATTGAATAATTTCTATTCTCAGGCCAATTATGAGTAAACTCTTACAAAGACTTAGCCGTAAATAAACATTCCAAGATTTATATTGTTCTGTAGTTAATTTCCTACATCTACACCTATGTGTTTTGGCATTCGGTTTTTTAAAGATCAGATTGATAAAGAGTCTCTCTCTCTCTCTCTCTCTCTCTCTCTCTCTCTCTCTCTCTCTCTCTCTCTCTGTGTGTGTGTGTGTGTGTGTGTGTGTGTGTGTGTGTGTGTGTGTGTGTGCTAAAACTGGCTGGAGTCTAGCTCCAATGAACTTATACTGTGAGTGTGAGATATTCTAGAAGATATAGTCAAGGAAATCAACAGCAGAGATTTTTCAGCTTTTTACGTCTAGGTAAATAACTTTTTAAATAAGTGAAACAAAAAGAGGGATCTACTGGTGCAATGGTTAGCAGTAACTGTCAGCTGGATAGAACCTAGAATCACCTAAAAGATGGGCCTCTAGCCATCCTGGTGTCATCTTATCTTGTTCACACTGTTGTGAGAAAGCCCACCCATTGTAGTCACACCATGACCATGATCCTGGACTGAGCAGCAGTGGGCATTCACCATCTTTCCTTTCCCATGGTGGATGTAACAAACCAGCCGCTTCAAGCTCCTTTTGCCTTAATACCCCAATGATGATAGACTGCATCTTAGAACAATGAAACAAAGTAAGCCCTTTCTCCCGTAAGCTGCTTTTATGGGAGTATTTTATCACAGCAACATGCAAAGAAACCGAGATAGGAGCTGGAAAGATGGCTCAGTGTTGAAGAGCACCTTTCTGTTCTGTTCTCAGCACTCACACTGTGCTTCATAACCATCAATAATTCCAGTTCCAGAGTATCCAATACTTTCTTCTGACCTCCTCCAGCACCAGGCACACATGTGATGCACATACATACAGGCAAAAATTCATATGCATAAAATAAAAATTTTAAATATATTAAAAAACTAAGACAACAAGAGAACATAGAGATTTAGCATTTAAAGAGAAGAGAAGGTTAACCTTCAGTAAATTTCAGTTCACACTAGATAGTCTGGAATCCTTTTATATTCACTACATAGTTACATTAGGTGGTTGTTCAGTGGGCCAGGCTATATCCTGAAATCTATCATGAAAATGTGTCTCAGTTTTCTATCAATAAATGTGGGTGCTATCTACTGTGAAAACATCTCTTGGACCAATCAAACAGGAAGCACAGATCATTATCAATGTTGAGGGTCTCATCTGGTCTCCTTAAAAGGGCTGTCCTTTCAATCACATGGAAACCCAGAATCCTGGCTTCTAATCTGTCATCAGTGGAGTAGACCAACTGTGACTTATACAATCTTCCTTTGTAAACTTCTAACTTATAAATCCATTCATATCTTGTTGGACTTAGTTTTCTCTTGTGGTTTTATTTCTTCATTCAACATGTTTGTGATTCTTGCTATGACAGGAGGATGCCAATAAACAAGACACATACTCTGAGGAAGGATTTGACTTTTTCTCTGGTAGAAGACACAGAAGTAAATAGGTGGAACCTAGGAGGAAGAAGAAAGAAAGAAAGAAAGAAAGAAAGAAAGAAAGAAAGAAAGAAAGAAAGAAAGAAAGAAAGAAAGAAAGAAAGAAAGAAAGAAAGAAAGAACTGTGGTATTCTAAATCATGCCTTTTAGAGTTAGAGTGGCCAAAGCTCCCGCATGTACCAGGCACAAAAAGCTGCCCATCTTTCCATTATTGTTCCTCTCTCTTCTTAGCATAATATTTCTAATAATGTATCATGGTTTTTACAGTAATGGAAAGCAGCAAATTATACTTCAAATATAGGTAAAATTAAGTTAATTTATATTGTGATTGTTAATCTTGCTAAACAGTTGCTTAAATATTTGTTGATGGTGAGGGATTTGAATGAAAAGTCCTATCAGCAGATGCTAGGGACAACAACCAGGGACCTGACAGCAATTTGCCTTCTAGTATAATTAAATCTGATCTTCTATTCCAGAGATATAGCCAAATAATGCCTTCCTCTGCCACATTTAATGGTATATATCTCAGAGGTCCTATTTACCCTTATTGAGTTATTATTTTATTTATCAACATAACATTCCAATAATAATGAACACAATCAACTATAATTATGCAGGATTGTTTTTATGTGGTTTCAAAATTTTAGCTCCCATAAAATTGTGCAGTCAACATGTCAACAATAAGAACATTCAATGCCTTGTTTCAACTGAAATAAAATCTTTCATGAGAAATGGGAATATGTCGCTTTTTCCAATTTGCTTTTTTTCTCTACTACAAAAATATTTTTAAGATTGTCTCCACAAACTTAGAAATTTTATTTTATTTTTATTAGTATAAAATCAAATAGGAAGGAAAAACAGAGATCATCTCCCCTTCCATTCCTTGGTATTATATACTTTTCATTTTTTAAAGGTTTATTATATATGTTTTTAAATCTATGTATGTGGGAAGTGGTATGCACGTGAATAGAGGTACCTGTGGAGGCCAGGATCAAATGTGGGTATGCTGCCAGAGCAGGAGAGCTCTGAGCCATGTCTCTGGTCGTTACTTTATGCCAGCAGGCTGCTCTGTGTGTGGCTGGACTCTCCAGTAAGAGTCACTTTGTAATAGAAGAGTGAAAGTGAGGTGACCTTCCTAACTCATCTGGAAGAAGCTGACCTAGAGGAGACAGTGGACCTTGCCCCTCTAGTCTTCCTCAGTGTGCCTGCTCTGAGGAAAGCCCCACTGATGACACAGTAAAAGGCCAAACAGCCCTGGCCAGAAATGAAAGTGAGTAGAATGCTGATCTTGGACTTAGACTCAGAAAGTAGATTTCTTTTGCTTAACCAATTCCTATTACATTGTTATGTAACCCAAGAGGACTGTTGTAAATGTGATTTAGGGTCAGGTTTTGAAAGTTTCTCTGCAGCCAGGCAGTCTTTGGTGCTGACTTGTCTATTCCCAGGGTCCCATGGGCCACAAGGCCATGGCTTCTCCCTTGTTGCCTTCATTTCCCAACCCTAGTCTGATAGGTCCTAATGCTCTCTTCAAGGATTGGCGGGTCCTCTGCTCTTTTTGAAATTGCTTATTTTTAGCTGTCTGTTATACCTCTTTCTTTTTTTAAAGGGGATTATTTACTTATGCATGCATCCATTTCTCAAAAATGAGACTATTTTATAACGTTAATTATTTGTAAACTATTGTTTCTGATATAGATTATTAACTTTTTTTGTTTTTCTGTGATAACAACACTGGTAATTCCCCTAGCCAACATGAATCTATAGATGAAAGGGTAGAATGTCTAGGGCAAGAAGATGTAGCATGAAGTAACAAAGGTCTACCTCCATAAATGTCACAATATTATATATTTCTCCTAATAGTAAGTAATATGTTTATGGTTTGTAAAGACTTACAGGTAGAAGGCAGAAGAGGCCATGCGCAAACACTGCAGTGACTCAAATGTAGACGGTGATTCTCTGTAAACGTCCATTATCCTGAAGTGGAAAGTAGCTAAGGGAAACACGTTCAGGAAATGCATAGACAATGCATTGCTTTGCCTGAACTGGTAATCAGATTGATGAATATCCTGTCATCATAGAGCCTTCATCCAGTAACTGATGGAAGCAGATGCAGGGGTCCACGGCCAGGCACCAGGCTGAGCTCCAGGGTTCCAGTCAACGAGAGAGGAGGGATTCTATGAGCAAAGGACATTGAGATCATGATGAGGAAACATACAGAGATGGCCAGCCAAACTGGTGGGAACTCATGAACTGTGGACCATTAGCTGTGGAGCCTCCCATGGGACTGGATTAGGCCCTGTGCATAGTCTAGACAGTTGTTTAGTTTGAACTGTTTAGGGGGCCCCCTGACAGTGGGATTGGGACCCATCCCTGGTGGAAGAATGGGCTTTTTGGAGCCCAGTGCCTATGGTGAGATACCTTGCACAGCCTTGGTGCAGGGGGAGGGGCTTGGACCTGCCTCAGCTGAATGTACCAGGCCTTGCCTTGGAGGAGGTGGGAATGGGGGGTGGATTGGTGGGGGGCAGGAGGAGGGAGGAGGGAGGAGGGAGGAGAGGGGGATCTGTGGTTGGTATGTAAAATGAGTAGGAAATTTCTTAATAAGAAAAAAGGAAAAGAAAATGTATTGCTTAACTTATACTCTGCAATAGGAATGAGAAAACGGAACATGGTAAAATAAAACATTTTAGAGAGAGGAATAAGGCTGGAGCTCTGCACTCTTGGATTTGAACAACCGTGGGATAAAAATATTTCTTTTGAAAAGAAGTGTATGCCCTTTGACACATGTGGACCAATTCCTTGTCATTACTCCCTTCACATAAAAGAACATGTAGAGGTTGTATATGGATCCTTCACCAATGTGTGCAAGAAACAATATCATCACAGAGTTTGATAGCTGTGGGATTCTGGAACCAGTGGGAACAAGGACCACTTTATCAGGATAAGGTAAAAGGAATGTAGACTATCCTTAACTACTGGGGGGAGGTTCTCACAAATGTACTCATTATAAATATGTTTCAATTGAAGAAGCTTTCTCTGGAATTCCACTTGAAAACAGTCTATCAGTTACTGTTAACACTACTTGTTTATGTCCTGAATTTAAAGAAAGTTATTTATTTAAAACATTCTTATTCTCATTGTTATTTATTAACATTTTGTTCATGTTTCCTTTCCATACATACTCAGTACTGAAAGTATGATTGTCTTCACTGCCACAGAATCATTTTCATTTCTATTCAGGAGCCTCTATCACACACTTCTGTCAGCTTGGGAAGTCTGCTATTAATTTTTGTTGTAACAGAATCTAAAGCTTTGATCCAAAGACTAGACTCAGTCAAGTTGTCTCAATAAAGGGAGTAGGAGTATGGCTAATGCCTATGAGCTGCATCTCCTCTTAACTGCTTGCCACGGTTCTGCTGCTCCATGGGGGTGTGACTCAGCATCATCATGTCAGTCCAGTCCTCAGCCTGTGTCCAGTGTCCACTGCCTTCACCTGCATTTCCTGGTTTCTGCTTTACCACAACCTCACCTTCTACATCAGAACTTCTCAGGTCCCCATGAATGTCATGACCTTTCAGTTTCAAGGCTCAGTGCTGACGTTCCAATTTTGATTTGCCATGCTTGCTATCAAGTATCTGTATTTGCTTTCCCCAGCACATTGGCAGCTAACCCCAGATAACATCAGAGATTTGTTTCTGGTGTATTTGCCTTGACTACTATGGTGACAGGTAGGGATTCCATGGCATTTACAGTCAGTCCTTTCTCTTTAGGAGAGACTGGGAAAGATGATCTCACTGGGCATCTAATATAATCTAAAATGAGTCATGACTGACACCCTTGGAACAAGGACAGAAATTCTAAATAACTAACTCCATTAAGCATGGAGTTTCTATTTTCCAGGTCTTAAGGAAGCTAAGGAATTTTATGCATTACTCCAAGATTCTCTCATTCACATGCAAATACATGTCATACTAAAAGCAAGCCTCATGACCTGTTCCAAAACCAGTGTACATTAGGTATTCTTTCTGATTCTGTATGAGAGTTTGAGTCTTAGCAGAGAAGTGGGGAGGGCAAGCCTGTGCTCTTTGATCAATTATTATGTTCTTGGATTTCTAAGACTACTCAAATGCTGTAGTGTTTCCCTAAGTAACCGCATCACATACTTAAAGATGAATCATAGCAAGGTTTGTCTTATTTTGCTCCTTAATAATTTGTTTATTTGATATTAAATTTGATATAATAGTCCTTATACTTGATTTTTGTTTTAGAAGAAGGTTTGTTTTTATGTGTAGCTAAAAGTCAAAGAGAATTAATTATATTTAAACTGAAGAATGCTTGTTGTTAGCCTTTTATGCCAGTGGTCACTTCCTGGTTGCAGATGTATGGCCTACTCTTTGTCCTCCATCCTTGAAGGGAAACAGTGTGGGCAAAGGGTCCGACCATATAAGTTTAGAGTTCTCATCACCACTCCTTTGTAGTTTGAGTCTCTAGAACATAAGTCCAGAGGAGAGGAATTTAATTCTTGGAATTTATTAGTCTTCTTTCTGTTACTATAACAAATACCCAAGATAACAAATGTATGAAGAGGGCTTACTGTGCCTCAGGATTTAGAAGTTCCATTCTCTAAATAAGTGGGCCCATTAGGTGCTTTTAGGCTCTGATGGAAAAAGATGAGTAAAAGGGTCTAGAAGAAAGTTAGGATCCCACAGTCCCATTTAGTAGAATGCCTCCAGTAACCTAAGGTCCTCTCAATAGACCCTACTACCTCTTAAAAGTTCCATTAATTTACATCAGTGCTTTCAAAGTGTCCAGGCATATTTAATACATGGGCATTTGAGACACTTAATGCCCAAATCATAGCACAGACGTCTAGGAATTATTATTGCATAGAAGTTTTGAAAATCACAGCTGAACTTTGATAAATGAAACAGCCAGATTTCAACCGATGTAATATATGGCCCCTTTTATGTGTTACCCTAGGAAAGGCCCAATGTTAGGAGTAGAGAATGGCACAGTGTTTATAACCAGGTTGGGAACTGAAATATGGCTTACTTACAGAGAGTGAGCACCAAGGAATTTGAGAGATGAAGGACTTTTTTCTTATCTTGATTCTGGTGGCAGTCACATGACTGCAAGTGTTGAATATATACCAACAAAGTCAATTTTATTGTTGATTAAATGAGCAAATAATTAAAACCCTTAAAATGGATAAATATTACATCATTTATAACTATCAGCATATGAAAATGTTTAATAACCCATTTTCAATGCATAGTGCTGTGCAGTCAGCGGTAACATGGCTACTTTATCACTAGCCAGATGGTTTCATTTGTAGTACCCTCCTATGCCCTCAACACTGACCTACTTTTAAAGACAGAATCCAAAGTCCCTGCTGTTTAAGATAATGAACTAAAAACATCACCCGTCAGGGTACAAGTCCAGCTGCCAAGGAGCACGACTTTGGACTTGCCGGCAATGAGAGGATGATGCTGGAGTACTGTGGTTTTCCACTCAGGCACAGACTGAGTGCAGTGATTATCACTGGGAAAGTTGGCTGATGAGCGCTCAAAGGGAGCAAAGCAGTAATTGGTCAGAAGAACATTTTTTCAGAATAATAGAAGTGAGATGTTGATGAGCCTCACTGGTCCAGAGAGAATGGACCTTCCTGGGGAATGTTGACATTGGTTAGCCTGGAAGGTTCCAAAGTCCCTTGGCCATGGCACAGATAGCAGATGATGCTTTTGATGGGGACATTCACCCTTTTCCCGGGGAGACAGGTGTTGAGGTTTAGCATCTGAACTTCCAGCTCGAGAGCAAGCATTGTGCCATTCAGTGCACTTTCCCTGCCGTGTTCCCTACACAGTGCTCTGCAGAGCCAGCCTGGAACTTTCACATGCTGAGCTAAGTCACGTCTGCTTGACTTCTGACTCATCATGAATGACCTGGAGAAAAGGAAAGAGAAGGAATAGTCCTCATGTCTTGTTCCAACTCGGCTGCTCATGGCTATAATTCTTACAGGGAACCTAAATTTCTATCTTTCCTTCTTATCAAAAATTGAGGGAATCACCTCCCTCTCTTTTATTTTTTTAAGTATATTAAAAAGAAACAACTGTAAGCGTTAAACGGCATAGCTGGCAGTGCCGCTGCATTGTATCAAGATGGGATGAAGAAAATGCTAATTCCCCACCTCTGAGCACCCAAGCCATGTGCCACATTTGCAAAGCTCTATTTTATTCCTTGAACTTCTGCCCTAGGACTGCATACCACCTAGTGGGCCCTCTCTGGGCTCCCGGCAGGTCAATGGCCTGATGACACTTTGTACCATAACACTAACATTCAATGCTATCCATCTCTTGCTTGGAGTCTCTTTCATAATTCACTTTGCCTTCCCAGGGTCATATTCAAACTCTACATCATTTCATAAAGCCAACCTCTTTAAACACAGTAAAAGTGTCCTTATTTCCTTTCATTTAATATATTTGCTCAGAATCAGCATTATTTTTACTGTCAGAGCTTTCTGAATGTTCTCGGAAGTACTGGGTATATACAAAGTTAACAGGCATCCCAGCCCAGGCTTTGGATTTTGGACTTAAATTTCCATAATCTGTTTTCCCTACACCTTGTACAGAAGCATTTGTTCTAAAGAAAATCACAATTGTGGCTTAATATATTTTAAAGGCATTTTTACCCACCAAATTCAGAGTGAAGTATCAATCTTGTAATCCTAACTGTGATGATACAGTTTGAAAAGACACTTTCTTTTCAAAAATAAATGTATGTAGGCCCTTTAACAGAGCAGTTACATCTTACTGCCTAACACTGCGATCTCCTAACATACATAAATACATTTAGTAGACAGCACAAATGAACTACTTTATTATGCCTCAGTCAAAATATACAGCTCCTTATTATATTGCCTGAATAAAAACTTCTTTCATATTATGAAAGTTTTGAAGCATTTTTAAAATTTTTTCTTATGAATGTTTATTTCTTGAAGCATTTTTCAGATAAAATGAAGTTAAAAACACTTTTACCCTATATTTGGCAGTTGCATTAAATGAAACTGGCAGTGTTTATTAGCCCTCTGGCTCCCTTGGGATGGTCCTTTCTGAATTGTCATGATTTATGAGCAGAACATCACTCTGCTTTTCTGCTCTTCCCTGGCCATTCTTCAGCATTAGTACAAGCCTTTCCACAGTAGGACAGCTCAGCATCAGGTAGCCACATAAGGAAGATGTCCAGGATCCATGTGATATGCTGCAGCCCAGCCAAAGTAGGAAAAATGTTTACATAGAAGGAAGCTTTGACATCTCTTTTCAATTCCCTCTTACTATAGATTTAGGTATGATACATATTTAATAACTTCAGCTATGTGCCAAAGGAAAAAACCCCTTTAGAGGCACTTACAAATTCCAAACGTATCATCCTCTAGTTGCACATAGGTGGTGGGCATTACCAAGGCACAGTGGTCCTTACAATGAGTTTTACTTGGAGGGCTTTTTGGATGCCTGTTACCACAAGTACAAATTCCCTGGTGAGAAGCTGTTAAATGTTTGTGTTACCTCCTAAACACTGATTATTTAGGGGGAATGGTATACAATTTGATAATAAAAATAATTGCTTTTCCATTAAAAAATCATGTTCATCTTAGCTCATAAACTACCTTTCTAGAATATCATGCTTAGATTGATTTTCAAAGTAATCAAGTGAGTAAACACTAAATGAAACAAACTGAGTGTCTCTGAGAAACAGGTAGCACAGCCAAATTAGTAATGCAAGTGGGCAGTGGGTGAGTGGCTATGATAGAAAAGAGGGAACAAAGGGTGGGGAGAATTCACTCAAGCCTGACACCTCTGAGTGCATGATGCTGCAGTGTGTCCCTGAGGTCTCAGCCAGGCTGATGGCACATCGCCAAGTTCAGTAGAAAACAGGGGCTATCTTGTGGAAGCATTTTCTAGGAACACTTCCGGGCTGTGTGTCATTGGCACACCCAGTAAACTACAGCTATAAAACCAAAAGTGTACCTTACAGCAGGTTATGTCTTGGAATGGCACAACTCCATGACCTCTTCATGAGCACAGAAAGCTCACATACTATGTGGTGAATTAATCTATTTGAATTGACCTAAGACATTTAAGTATTGAACATGCACTTCATATATAGAGTACCAGAACATCTCTAAAAAAATCTTGCCATGATTGTCTTAGAGCAAACAAATTTTTGTCCAAAAATTTAAAATTATGTTTCAATATATGATGAACTGTAAGCTAAATAGATAAGTATATGGGTTTGAAGCACAGTCACTCTTGAATATTAACAGGACTACATTATATTTATTGGCTTTATATTACAGTGTGGGAGCAGGCCCATGTGCCTATGAGTGTACAATTGTTTTAATCTATAGTTTTATCATACTTAGTGTGTGGACTTGCAGGCAAATAACCATCATGATGTGAGTGATACAGGCACTCAATGTATGAATAAAGAAGAGAGGAACAGAGGAATCTTAGGTCATTTGAGGCAGATTGGCTATGGTGAGGAAGTAGGTCATGGTAAGAGGAAATCTCAAGTGAAACAACAAAAGAGTCAATGAGGGCACAGAGCAGAGCCCTTTCTGCTCCCGCTGAGCACAGCGGGGGTCTAGTCATTGTCCAAGGACATGCCTGAGGAAGCATGTCGTCAAGTTGGAGAAATGCTCGCAGTGTCAACCTAATGTGCACCAAGGGTCTAAGAACTACACTATTACCTCAGTCTGGAGATGGGAACCATCTCGGCATCTTCACAGGAGGTGGTGGTGATCCCATCCAGGAATGTCAGAGAAAGGAGACGGAAGAAATGATTAGCTGCATCACTGGACAGAGCTATCAACAAGGGCAAATTAAAAAGAAAAGAGGAATGTAAATATATCTTGGGATATCTTAACTTTTATACTAAGACTTGGTACATAATTTGACAAGTCAAACACTAACAAACATATTTTAGTTTCTTTTTTTACAGTTAACTCTGCTCCCACCGTCATAGAAATGAGAATGATATATAATATACACATGTGCTATGTGCCAGGCTAGGGACTGGATGTCTACTTTAAGAGGGCACTGGGTGGGCTTATTCCTGGTATATGCTCTATAATGTAGAAGAGAAATAGCCTTACCTGACAGAGCAAGTTCAAAGCAAAGCTGGAGACACTGTTCTTAGAGAATTGTACAAAGGTGAAGGGATGCCAAAGAAGAAACCATGATCCTCCTCGCAAAAATAAAATTAGGAGATTTGGTATGGAGAAAATCTAGCATGTTTCTTTTTAAGTCATGGGCTGTCTGTGTATAATTTAAGTTTCTCTTTGACTCATCTGTGGCCTAAGATCATGGTATAATGAAAATTGAGCTATTTAAAAAAAAATTTTGGACCAGGCAGTTTGAATTAAAAAGAAAATTTAAGCCAATATACAAAGTGAGATCTGATTTCATAAGCAGTATAGTTAAAAAAATTCTGTCATTTTTTGAGTGTGGAAGAAAAAAGTAACAATGAAAATGTCTCCGTGATGAAACATAAAATAACATTGTTAAGAGATTAAGTTGGACAAAAGAATTAAGCCTAGTAGTTACTCTTCTAAAAGAACATAAGGGAGATCTATGTATAAAATTAATGTTTTAATAAAGTTAAAATACAAACATAATGAATTTCAATCTAGTTTACCAAAATCAAACATATGATGGCAAGAAAAAAAATATAAACCAGAACAACAAAGGAGGCAGGCTATTCAATAGAAGGGGAAACATGCCAGATACCAGCTTTATTACCATATTCCAGTATTAGTAATGAAACCCGGGAAAGCTATTGGCTCAAATGTGATAGGGGTTGCCCTGTCTGTTGGTTTAATTTTACAAAATAACATCCTTTCCGATAATACACATTTAGTTTTCCAAATAACATTAACTAAATTACATGGTTTTCAGAGTTATCTTTAGTTTCTTATTAAATTAAAAATAGAAAGATCTATGGAAAGTATGATACACCAGATCAAGGGAATGAGTCCTTGAACGATTTGACTGTGGCCTGGAGTCAAGATAGAGATCTAGCTCTTTTCCCGGGTGTTCCATGTCACATGGCATGGCCCTGTGTACCAGCATTGCCTTTCATTTGATGTTAGTGGTGTGGTCTTTTGCTATTAGAATAACCTCAAAAATCAAGAGTTTAGTGTGAATGACACATTGGCAAGGCATTACTATCAGCTGTTTTATTTTAGTCTTACAGGCATTTTGTAACTTCCGTAGAGAATAGCTAAAACTTGGGAGTTCAATGAACTGAGTCTGGGTTGCTTTGAGTTATACCCAGTGGCTGCAGAAAACAGCAAAGCAATAGAGAGTCCAGACATAGGTCCCGGCTATCCCACAGGGCCTTGTCTTCTTCCCAGGACACAGGAGTCCCTTTCTTGTCACTGCTAGCATGACTGCCTTTGGAGGAAAAATACTAGGTCAGAAGGGACACGTTTCAGATGTATAAGCCTCCACTACCTTGAAGATGCTTTGCTACCATTAGAAGAAATTTAAGTTTCTTTGATGAAAGAAAAATGTAATTAGTAAGAAAAAAACTGCCTGCAAGTTTTACACCATCTCAGCATGTAACAACAATAGTGAAATGGGCAAGAGAAGAATGAAACTATCTCCTTGCTATGATAGTAGTTGCATGCTTTGGCACTGTTTAGATATGGGTAGAAGGAGAGGTCTGACTTCTCAGTGCTGTGAAGCTTCCATGCCATGGGCTTTATAAGTCTCCAGAATATTATCAGATATTCTGTTTGACCCTCCACAACTCTCCTCTTCTTGTGTCTTTGTTATAAATGCCCCAAGTGATGGGGAAATGTCAGAAAGACAAAGCTTCCAGAGATGTAACCAGTGTCACCTCCTTTCATTGACTGCCTAGAATTTCATTATAGCTCCCCTTTTACAGCAGGACCCCTCAAGCTTCAGCGCGATGAGAGCATGATACAGACACTAGGGTCCCACACTGTCTCAAATGAACTGGGTGCCAGAGAGCATCCATCCAGAGATTCCCTTAGCACCTGGGTGCCTGGTGACACATACCTGTTCTAGGCTCAGGATTTTATTCATATTCAGTCTTGCTGTATGTCCTCATGCTTTCCATGAATCCAAAATGGAAAAGTTGGGAGAAATATCCACATTTTTAGAGATGACCCTAAGAAAATACTGTGTGTATTTTCAGTCTTCCTAGGGAAATAAACCATGCCAAGGGATCTGCAAGAGATGGCAGGTATAATATCAGTCACCATTGGTGATCATCAGACAACCATGAAACCTAGAAAAGATGCCAAACCTGAACCAAAGCAAACTCTTCTTTTCTTCCTTTTTTTTTTGAAGTCAAGGGTTTTTTTTCCATTTTTCTTTATTAAGAAATTTTCTACTCACTCCATATACCACCCACAGATCCCACCTTCTCCCTCCTCCCACCTCCCAGCCCTCTCTCCCAAGCCACCCCACATCCCCCAAATCAAGGTCTCCCATGGGGAGTCAGCAGAGCCCAGCACACTGAGCCTAGGCAGGTCCAAGCCCCTTCCCACTGCACCAAGGCTGTGCAAGGTGTCATACCACAGGCACCAGATTCCCAAAAGCCTGCCCATATACCCGATCCCCCTGCCTGGGTGCCCCCCAAACAGTTTGAGCCAAACAACCATCTTCTGTATCCAGAGGGCCTAGTCCAGTCCTATGGGGGCTCCACAGCCACCAGTCTACAGTTCATGGGCTTCCTCTAGTGTGGCTGGTCATCTCTGCACATCCTCCCATCATGATCTTAACATCCCTTACCTTCAGAATCCCTCCTCTCTCTCATTAATTGGATTCCTGGATCTCAGCCTGGCGCCTGGCTGTGGATCTCTGCATCGGCCTCTGTCAGTCACTGGACAAAGGCTCTATGATGACAGTTAGGTTATTTGCTAGATCGGTCACCAGAGTAGACCAGTCCAGTCACCCTCTGGACCACTGCTAGCAGACCAAGGTGGGGAATCCTTGTGGATTTTTGAGAGCTTCCCCAGCACCCTGCATCTTCATATTCCCATAATGTCCTCATCTATTATGGTATCTCCCTCCCTGCCCTCCCACTCTGTCCCTATTCCAGCTCAACCCTCCTATTTCCCTATGTTCTCATCCCCCCACTCCTCACCCTCCCCCCCACCCCAGTCTGCTCATGTAGATCTCATCTACTTCTCCTTCATGGTGTCATCCATGTGTCCTTCCTAGGGTCTTTTCCTGTTATCTAGCCTCTCTGGAGCTGTGGGTTGCAGTCTGGCAATCCCTTTCCTCACATCTAGAATCCACTTATGAGTGAGTACATATTATGTTTGTCCTTCTGAGTCTGGGTTACCTCACTCAGGATGATATTTTCTAGCCACTTCCTAAATCTAACACCAGTAGCACAGACACAGAAAGCAAGAATTAATAAATGGGACCTCCTGAAACTGAGAAGCTTTTGTAGAGAAAAGGACATGGTCAATAAGACAAAACAACAGCCTAAAGAATGGGAAAAGATCTTCACCAACCCCACATCTGACAGAGGGCTGATCTCCAAAAATATATGAAGAACACAAAAAGCTAGACTTCAAAATACTGAACAATCCAATTAAAATATGAGCTACAGAGCTAAACAGAGAATTCTCAACAGAAGAATCTCAAATGGCTGAAAGACATTTAAAGAATTGTTCAACATCCTTAGTTATCAGGGAAATGCAAATCAAAACAACTCTGAGATACCATCTTATGCCTGTCAGAATGACTAAGATCAAAAACACTGCAGACAGCTTATGTTGGAGAGGATGTGGAGCAAGGGGAACACTTCTCCACTATTGGTGGGAATGCAAACTTGTGCAGCCACTCAGGAATCCAGTATGGCAGTTTCTCAGAAAATTGGGAATAAGTCTTCCTCAAGACCCAGCTATACCACTCTTGGGCATATACCCAAGGAATGCTCAATCTTACCACAAGGACACATGCTCAACTATGTTCATATCAGCATTATCTGTAATAGCAAGGACCTGGAAACAACCTAGATGCCCCTCAACTGAAGAATGGATAAAGAAAATGTGGCACATACAGACAATGGAGTACTATTCAGCAGTAAAAAAAAAATGATATCATGAAATTTGCAGGCAAATCGGTGGGACTAGAAACTCTTCTTTTCTTAAGGAGAAGCAAAAGGTAGACTGATGGCTTTAGCACACAGTTCTAAAATGACGACTAAAGAGAATGTTATGAGCAGTTACAGGCAGCATGTATTATGTGTGAAGTCATTAAGAAATGGATACTTCTGAGGGGAAGGCAGGGCATGGGTGGGAGAGAACAAGGGAATCCATGGCTGATATGTAAAATTAAATTAAATTACAAAAAAAAAAAAAGAAATGGATACTTCTTTAATCCCAGGCATGCCTTTAATCCCAGTACTCCAGAGGCAGAGCCAGAGGCAGGTAGATCTCTGTGAGATTGAGGCTAGCCTGGTCTACAGAGTGAGTTCTAGTCAGGGCTACACAGAGAAACCTTGTCTCAACAAAACAAAACAAAACAATGCATCCAGCAGGTGCAATTTGTGTTCTTGTGCATATATGTAACAATGATAATCAAAGGAAAAGAAGCCATAAAGTTTGAGAGAGAGTGGGTGGACAAGGGAGGGGGTTGGAGGAAGGAGAGGAAAGGGGGAAGTCCTGTAATTGTATTTTAATTAAAATATTAAAAATAATACAAATAAATATATTTTAATCGAATTTAGGAAAATTTCAGAACTGGGGCTGTGCACATAGAAAAGTGAGATTAGGAGGGTGCATGGAAAACATCCAGAAACAGGAGATGAAGTGGTAAGCAGACAAGCTGACACATGGAGAGGCTGATGGAGGCATCTGAGTGATGGCGACAGGAACATTCTCTGTAGAATCTTATCTGTTCAAAACACACACTGGTGCAAAAAGAATAAAAGAAGAAATGGGTATACAAAGTGGATGTAGTGACAACACCTATAATCTCAGGCTTGGGGTTGAAAATTCAAGGCCAGCCTGGGCTACATACAGAGATCCTTGATCCAAAATATCCAGGAAGAAAAGGGAATGCAGAGGGAGGGGTGAAGAAGGGGTAAAGAGGAAAGGAAGATATTTTTTAAAAAAAGAGAGAATGACAATTTTATCTCTTGCACTATTATAGACAAAATAAAGAGAAAATACTTGCTGCAACCAAACACTGGAAAATGTTAGATTCGTGTTTTAAAAGAAAGCTATCTTTTTTTTTATAGCTCAGTTGAGCGAAACAAAACAAAAGAAACAAACAAACAAAAACAGGTTGCACATATCTAGAGAGGGAAGAGTCTACTTGTCTAAGACCATCACCCTGTGTTTGGATGACAGTGGAACCCCAAAGCATATCACCTAAGCACAGAGGGAAGTCTTCCCATATACTGCCATATACCTTTGTATGACTCCGGAGAGGCTGAAGAAATCTCTTTTAATTTTCTTTATCATTTGGTTTTGTTCTGAGCTATTAATGACAAGTCAACACATCATAGTAGCCAGAATTCCAGCTACCTGTGTGGTCTGCTAGCTCCTTTATGGGGAGTCTTGTCCAATATGGCTCAAGTTTAGGAGGGTCCCCAAGTGCTGGCAGCAGAATACAGAATCACTCTCCCTAAACACAAGTCACAGGAACCCTCAACAAAATGTCCCAAGGCACTTGGAAAATGCAACACTGAAAATTATACCATCTAAAATTACATCAAAAGACTTGGTATGTTGGAATGGATCCAAAAAAAGATATTTGAATCTTTCATGGAGGAAAAATGTACACCTCTTAAAAAATTATTTGAAGACATTCTGCATTTGATTACAGGAAAGTTAAGTGAAGATGTCAGTTCTATCCATACCAATGAATCCATGAAATTGGCAAGTATGCCCCAGCAAGGTTGTGAATGCATTTGCTAAGCATATTCTAATGTGGAAAAAGATAAAGAAGTAACAGGAACTACTAATTAAGGTAGGGAACTGCAACGAAGAGTCCAAAACCGGCCTGCATGTTGACTGAGCCTGTATATATAAAGAGTGTAGCAGGCCTTCTTGGACTGCCAGCCCCAAATCATGACACAGAGACTTACTATTAATTATAAATGCTCAGTCTTAGCTTAGGCTTGTTTCTAGCTAGCTCTTATTTTTAACTCAAATCAACCCATTTCTATTAATCTATGTGCTGCCCCAAGGCTCATTTACCTAATCTATGTACTGTCCATCCTGCTTTCCTGCTTCCTCCATGTCTGGCTGGCTGATCCACAGCTGGCTGGTCCCTGGTTGGCTGGTTCCTGGCTCCCCTTTTCTCTCTGCCCACCAGTCCCACCCACCCCTCCTCTGCCTAGCTATTGGCCATTCAGCTTTTTATTAGACCAAGCAGGTGCCTTAGCCAGGCAAGGTAAAACAGCAACATACCTTTATATATTTAAACAAATGTAGCATAAACAAATGCAGCATATCTTTACATAGTTAAACAATAATCTATTCTACAACAAAAGAGCAGCCATACTAGCTCTGTAAGGAAAGGATGTCAGTGCTCAGTCAGCAGCACAGAAATATAATAGGTCTGTATAGCCAACTAGTTTTTAGAAAAGAGGATTTTGGATTTTGTTTGTTTGGCTTCGTTTTTGATCAAAAACAATAAAGAAAAAATTAGTAAGAGGAGTTTCAGTGAGGGCCCAGCATTGATAGTGTAGCAGAAGCCAGAGGCCTCAAGGCATATCAGTAACTTTACAATGAACACTAGATGTGTGGATAAAAGGGTTACTGCATGACTCACTGTGTCACACTACAGCTTCCATGACGAGACTGATTTTTCCTTTTCATTTTTTCTTTTCTTCTTTTTTTCTCTTAAATTTTATTTTATTTTATTTTATTTTATTTTATTTTATTTTATTTTATTTTGGTGGGAAGGTTGTAAGGGCAAAGGGTAGATACAAAAAGGTGGGGAAATGTATGGAATGGAGATGCTTGATGTGAAAGACACAAAGAATATAATAAAAACAAAGTTGAAAAAGAAAACATTAGTGAACTAAGTAGATATAACTTAAAATCTCCTCTTTATTAAAAACAACACAAAATGAATTAGAAACAAAAAATAAAAAGAAATATCAGTGTTAATGGTAACATGAGCAGTGACAGACACAGCTTCACATCCTTACCATTTAGGGACCTCCACTCAGGCAAAGCAGGTCCTTGGACTCACAACAGAAAAGAATTCCAGAATCAGGCAGGATGAAGCGTGGTTTATTAGGGTAGATTCTAATATAAGCATGAGGGATAAAAGGAGGAGAGATGCTTGAAGATGAGAGAAGACGCCAAGGGTGTGGACTCAAAGAAGAGTCACAATTAGGGTAGTCATCAACACTGATTCTGGTGACTTCTGAGTTATATCTTCAGAGGTTGCTGACAAATCTAAATGAGGTCATGAAATGGGTTATATCACAGACTAAAGTGGAAGAGAAGATATTCTCACAGTAAACAACTGCTTAGACTAGCTTTTGAGACTCTAAGAAAATATCTGAGAAGGAAACAGAGTTGCACTTCAAAGTCATACCGGCTTAGGCTACTGCTGTTCCTCTTTATATAAAGGAAGTGTTATCTGGAGCCTAGCATGACTGCTCATCTCTGCAATTCCAGCACTCAGGAGGTTGTGTCAGGAGAATTCAAGAATAGTCTGATCTACTCGGTGAGTTCCAGGCCAAACAAGGCTGGATAGTGACAGCCTATTTCAGAAAACAGAAAGGAGAGAGGTTATTATCCTGTGGTAGAAACCTTCACTGCAAGCGTTGCTGTGAGTTATGTTGGAAATCTTGATTCTTATCTGGCAAGAGCTACAATCAGGCTCTTGTCCCTTCCCATGTCCCCATAATTTTCTCATAAATGTACCAGGATGCATGAAGAACTGCTAAAATTAATAATAAAAGACAATCTAGCTGAAGAAGTAGACCTGAATTGGCATTTCACAGAAGATAAACTACACAAATCCATACACACCTCTCAAATTAAAATCTTCTGTTTATTAAATGTACTTTTTGTTTATGACATTTCACAGTAAATTCCATGGACTCTGCGTGGATGGTGTAGATGGAATATGACTTTTATTATAGACAGAACCCCAGGAATTGGGAATATTTGGAGATACTTGAGTTCTGGCCTGAGACTGGTTAGGATGGTTTCAGGGAGTCATGAGCTTCTCTCATGTTCAAAGTGTATGTGTGTTCATCTCTGCTCACAGTTGTTCAAGTACAAGTTAGCTTCCTAATTGCAAGATCTATGATCAGAAATGCTCTAAACTCCAAAACTTGCTGAGAGCCATCAGGATACACATGGGGGAAATCCTAATCTGACCTCTTGTGACAAGTTGTAGTCACATAGAAATGTCATAAAGTTACCTCATGCTGTGCATATAAGGTTCAGTGAATCACAAGTCAATTTTGTGTTTAGACTTGAGTCCTATCTTCATGGTATCTCATTATACATCCATAATTGTTTTTTTAAATCTATACCCTGAAACACCTGTGGCTGACCCCAAGCACATCAAACAAGGGCTCCTCAGCCTGCATTCACCTGAATTGTTAGTGTTCTTGACTAGAGTTGCTGAAATTCCCTTCACTGGTGTATCTCAGACCTAGTGCTGTGTAGATAGAAAGGGAAGTGGAAGAAGTTGTACAGATAAAGGGCTGAGATCTCAGAGGTGGTGGCCATTGCAACAGCCATGAGTGTGAGTGAAAATATCAAAAGTCAGTTATAGAAAAGAGATAAGAGGTTTCATTATCATTGCTCCTCAAGAGATCTTTCTACATTTCAGGGCTATAGAAGTTAGCTTGTCACAAGAAAAAACTAAAACCTTCCAAGTATTCAACCAAAACTGAAAAATGAATTGCCTTGCCCGCCTCTCATGTTCAACTTAATTCATAGTCCTAACTTTATCCCACAGACTGGGAGACTAGAGTCAAAGGATCCAATCTGATGTACCCCTTTGCGTCCATACAGGTTGGCATCCTTCATAGCACATCACAGATGCTTTGAAGTAAATGGAGCTGATAGACGTGAGCTAAGTTAATGCTGAACTACTTTGCTCAGACAGCAATACCAGCCCTCGTTCTTGTCAGGAAAATATTTGTCCTTGGCTCACACCAGCATGGTTCTCAGTTACATTCTCCCTGTGCTATGCCTCAGCCTTGGTCTGGATGTCATAGTGAAGAATGACTAGAAGTATATCTGTTTCGTCAACAGAGCTGGAAAAGTGAATTAGGACTGACTACTAGGAAAACAGATGTTAGGAGGCCAGACCAAAAGTAAATGTAGTTGCCATGAGGAAAGGGATGATGGTTTCCAAAGGTCATGCCAAACAATGCCACTTGAAATGCTGACAGGATAAGCAGCTCACATGTGCTACCAGCTCACAGTGCAAATGTGACTGTTACTGTTCAAATTACCTGAACTGTTAGTGCAGAATACAGAACACATTTAGAGCTTTTCCTGTCATAACACCAACCGTAAGCTGCAAATTAAAGTGAAAGGCCTGGGAAGTCACACTCCCTACCTGGGGTTGAGGAAGGGTGGATGCAGTCCTGCTTCTGAAAACAGGCCTCTGCTTCCTCCTGCCTTGGGACACTGCTGCTGTGAATGTTTCCAGGGCAGATTTGCAAATGTATGTCTCTTAGCCTTGCTATCCTGTGATGTCTCCAGTGGATGCTGCACGTGGGTCTTTGTCCACATTCGACTACTCAGCATTGTTTTTCCAAATGACCATGCTGTCCCAAGAAATCAAAGTCCTAAAGACTGAGCAATATAAAGAGCATTTATTTTAAATCCTTAAGACCCCCGCCTTCACTCAGTCTGCAGTTCAAATGCACTCTGGCTTCTTGACACAAGTTTCATTTTAGCCACCTTGGTGTCTGTTACTCCAGGCTGTCCTCCACAAAGCCTGACAGGTTCATCTGTGATTCTTAGGGACATCAGCTGGAGTCATGCTCACCTTCTTTTCTGACAGCCCTTCTTCCCTATTTTGCATCACATGACATATTTGTCATCTGAGGCTTCTTGAGCCCCAATGGGCTCATCTTGTTCTTGCCCAAGGCCAAGGGGCTCATTTATTTTGCAGTTACACATTCCAGGTTTTGCACTGTAGCAGCAACAAAGGCAGGCAGGCAATATAGGCATCAACCACATGTGTGCCCCAACCTACTTGCCCTACTACATCTCCACTTTGATTACAAATAAAGCTATATAACTATAACCCAGGCTCTTGCCTTAAGGCCAATGGAGGCTCAGAAAAGAATCTCTACAATTTTAACTCCAAAAGCATGGAAGAGTAAACGAGACTGCCACTGAAGCCTTTCTGAGCTGTGATTACTCACAAAATTCCACACAACTTTGAAAATGTCTCCCAGCACACACATAGTCACATCGTTGTGTCTCATTTTCTCATGACTTAATATTTAATCTTGAAAAGTTCAGTTTCTAGAAGAGAGATAAGAAAAAGCATAATGAAAACCATTGTATTTCATCTATGTCTCCCTCTTCCTCCTTCTCTGCATGTGATGGATTGTGTATGTCTATATTTGTTTATTTTTTGGTTGAACCATTTGAGAAGTGATTCTAGCATTGGAATGTTTGTCCTCTAAGTATTTCATCATGTATCCACCAAGAATAAGAATAGACTTTTATATAACACAATAAAGTTACTTCCCTTAGGCAACTCACACTAGTGCCTTTAAGAGTGATAGTCAATGCCACCCCCAGCCCCTTTTCTGTTTTCTCTATATATCCAATAAAGATGTAGTTTTATTCCTGGCTTCTTCTCTAATCCTCTCTACTTGTGTCGTCCCGCTGTGCTGACATAACTTTCCCAGGGTCTGCCCTCATTACAGCTGGTTGGATTCAGACCCCATCTGTCTCCTGCCCACACTCCTACAGTAACCCTAACTTCAGCCCTGGATCTGTGGGGCCCATGGGTTTGGCAATGACATGGAGGTTAGGGAAAGAAGAGAAGGCAGGGACATTTTCTGCCTGTTGTCTCTCTCTTTCCAGGGGAAAGCCCCATTTGGTCTGGATTTTAGTCCATGTCTTCTTTTCAGGTACTTGGACAACTGACAGACCTTAGAGATTCTTAAATTCCTATTTCAGAGCAGCAACAACAAATAAAATAAAATAATAATCTCTTTGCTCAGCCTGAGTCTGTTACCTAAATGCAATTATTCATGCCTCAGTCCCAGGTTCTCTAACTGAAAACTGTGTTATAATTCACAGAACAGGCAGCCATTAGGCTTAACAAACCCAGGCTATGGTCATCACTCAGTGTCATCTTTTAGTATGACCCAAGCTTCTAAACTTCTATTAAAACAGTTTAGAAGAAAACCCTGGGATACAGACAAACCTGCGCACTTTTATTATTTAAAAAAAAAATCATTTGAAACTATCCTGCTAGGCGATTAGATGGTTTGGCCATGATTTAACAAGCTAAAGATTCTTATGGGGAAAAAGAGGGATTTCTGGCTTGAGTTCAATCATCAAATTCCTGCTGTCCCCGAAATAAAAAAGGAAGACAGTGATGGCTTGATTTTTCACCAAGTGTGTGCCCAGGCTTCCTTATGAAGCTGAGTTTCATCCCCATGAGTAATCAGAGCCTGTTCATTAACTGACTGAGGCCAGCCAGCTAACATACAGCACCAAGTAATAAAGGAAATGGCTGTGTGGGCTGCCTTAAAGTATCTGAGGTGAAGCCTGTGACTAAATTCCCACTAATGGATGTATCATCCAGGGCTTGAGCTGGGGCATGGGCCTCTCTCTGGGGGCAGCCATAGTCTGCTCCTTTCTACACCAGCTCCAAAGCCTGGCCCAGGGCTGTGCTTGGGGTGGTCCCAAAGGATGAGGGCTGTGTTTTATGACACTTAAACAGATTCACTTCTGCTCCAAATTGTGAAATAAATACTAAACATAACTGTACTAAAAACGGTCGAGCAAATACAAAAGAAAAGGTAATTCTTCCTTATTGTAAACAATATTCCCTATATTCACAGGCATGGGACTCACTTCCCACATCCACAAACTCCTTGAACATGGATGAGGCCTAGTGACTCTTTTCTAAACAATAGAACTGGGAAAACACAGAGAAGAGACATGAAGTAGAGACCCTGGCAGACACTCCTTAATCAAACGATGAAAGTTAACAACACCAGGGATGTCACAGAATCTCATGTTCCATACCTTGTGTGACAGTCCAAATGCCAGTGGCTCAAACATAATCCTAGGAGAGACAGAACCAGACGGTCTGAAGCCCTTGTCAAGCTGCCAGTGCAACTTGGGACGTGAAAGACAAAGAGGGACACACAGAACAGAGGGGAAGGAGAGGACATACAGAGTAAATGAAATGCGATGCTTTGAACTGAATTCTGGGACAAAAAGTGGAGATGGATGGAAAACTTGGTGGATCCAAATGAGGCAAGGGTCCCCTCACTTAATAGCATCCTTTTCCTTAGGTTGACAATTACACCATGGCAGCCTTAGATGTTAACAATGGGAATACCAGGTAAGAGGAACGCAGGCAGACAGTGGAGGATGTTTAACAATCTTGAAAATCACAGGGGGAGAAAATGCTGTCTCCCTCTAAGCCTTTGGGTTTCCAGCTGTGATCTCTATCACAAGAGAAAAGCAGACAGGAAGCCATTAGCAGGTGCATTTCATGTATACAGAGTGGGTACCCAGAGAAATTAGTTCATCTCGAAGAGGTGGTTTTGATTTCTGTTTCTTACATAATCTTTTAGAAAGAATAACGTGCTTTAGGGAATAGAAAAGACAAATGAATAAGTCTTTCAGTCTCTAGAGTAGAAACCACAGGAAGCAAATCCATGGGAGAGAGTGGTAACAGCTGGTTAACAGTTTCATTGCAGATTCCTCCCTCTGTTCCTGCTCTGGCAAGGATCTTAATGGTCATTTATGAGCAACCTGTTGTTTTTGCTGGTAAAGTCAGGGAAAGAAGATCACTGTAAATTGCTAGGCAAAGAGAGAAAGAGGGAGGGAGGGAGGGAGAGAAAGAGGGAGAGGGAGAGGGAGAGGGAGAGGGAGAGGGAGAGAGAGAGAGAGAGAGAGAGAGAGAGAGAGAGAGAGAGGTTTTCCTAGAACTGTTTCTTGTCAGTTACTGTCAGCCTCAGGCAATGTGGTGTCATTGTCACTGGTGATATATTCTGTACCCTTCAAATTCCAAAAGCATTCTCAAATTAAAGTTATTAAGAAAACAAAACCTAAAAGTACACATTCTCCCTCAGGAAAGAGTAGATTATTTAGAGCTGTTCATATATATATATATATATATATATATATATATATATATATATATATATATATATATATATATATATATCTTCTATACTCAAATTCAAAGCTTGGTTCCCTCTCTTTCCATCTGACTCATCTTTGCAATAAGACAATTGTGGTACTTGGAACTTTCTGTTTCAGTGTGCCCTTGGAGACCAATCTGCTTGTTCAAGTAGCTGTCCATAATCCTCAAGCAGCTAGGGCCGAAGAACCATGAAACTTATAGGGCTGCTTCAGGAGCTAACTGGACTATTGATTTAGTAACATTCTAAGGTGCTGGCTGTGACTAGTTCTTTCTGAGACAGTAGCATTTCTGACAGAACTGGTGCTCAGGGAGGCAGGAGGGGGACTTTAAGGACGCACTAACCTGCTGGAGGCTGCTGACACCTCCCTACCACCCATGTTCCCAAAGGCTGTGTTGAGAAAATAGATTGAAGAGAAAGGAAGGGGAAATAGCAAAGTCAGGCAAATTGGTATGTCCCGTATTCATCTATTCAAGCATAATCATGAAGCATCAATCAAAACCAGACAGTCTGGAGCCCTTGTTGTATTGTCAATACAGTCTGTCAGTACAGAGTTCCTTCAATGACATGAAAGATAAAGAGAGACTAAGAAACTGTCACAGGACAGAGGAGAAAAACCAGGCATGAGGAGTAAATAGTGTGATGCTTGCTTGCTGTCTTAACTCTTTAGTTCCTGGAGACACTGACCTGCCCAACCTCCTGTCTTGACAGTCGCCAACAATGTCTTCAAGATGAAGAAGGTACCAGAGAGGCCCACCCTCTGTTGCTGAGTGAAGCACCATTTTGTGGTTGAAAATGGGACCTCGTCCCCCAAAAACCAATTATAAACTTAACATAGCACTGTAGAGGCCCATACATTAACTGGCCACCATGCTACTTCTCTATGTAACCCATCCAAATCCTGAGCCATCATGTTTGAAGCTGCTTGATCAAATGAAATCATAGACCTTGAAAGTTGAACATAGGAAAAAAGAGGGAATGGCCTATATGACAGGGAAAAAAAAACCCTCAAACCAGTCTAGTCGAGCATGTCATGTGAGGTTAGCATTCTCAAGCTGTAAACACTGCAGAACT
The DNA here is from genome assembly GCF_049852395.1 of Peromyscus maniculatus bairdii. NCBI lineage: Eukaryota > Metazoa > Chordata > Mammalia > Rodentia > Cricetidae > Peromyscus > Peromyscus maniculatus. Next base: position 36,738,426 of record NC_134853.1, on the reverse strand, counting down.
GGGCTGGTTAGGACAACACTTGCTTAGGAGGAATCCCATCTCATAGAGCATATTCCTTTCACTGATACATACAAGAGGTCAGAGGTCAGGAAAGGAGGTAATCTGAATCTGACACCTGTTGTTCCTAAACCCTCTTTCAAAACCAGAGTATCCACTTCCAATTTCTCTTTTGCAGGAGCAGCAACCACATGCTCATTTTTCAGGCACATTGTGTGGATATACAGATAAAAAATCTTCCTAGGGTGTGAGTGGAAGGTTGAAACTTAAATAGAAATTTAGTTTTCATTAGAGCAGCATTTCTCAACTTGTAGATTGTGACCCTTTTGGGGGTCAAATGATGATTTCACAAGGGCTATCTAAAACCATAGGAAAAAAAGACAAATATTTATATTGTGATTCATAATGATAGCAAAACTCCAGTTGTGAAGTATCAATGAAAATAATTTTATGGTTAGAGGTCACCACAACACGAAGAACTATATTAAGGAGCTGCAGCATTGGGACAGTTGAGAAACTCTACTCTAAAGGACATCCCTCTTAAAACATGGTGGAAACATTTGTAGGGTATCAATATTTATTTGGGAAGGTGAGCATTCTTTCTTTTGTTTTATCATGAAAGCAACTCCAAACTTGGAAAACTTTATTTCCCAGTTAATTCTGCTTAAAATCACACTGAGTTTTATTTTTAGAAATATTTCTTTAGGATGATCAACAGTTGATGTCCTCTGACAAGGTATTGGATAAAAACACTTTAATGTATCATAGAAAGCAATAATTAAAGTTTGATCTTGATTTCCAAAAAGCAAACAGGTCAACTTTATACTTTTGGTATGTGGGTGTCTGACCATCTCCATTGTAGCCCTCTGGTTCAGGCAGAGTTTTAGAGCCAGACAACGAATAGGAAGTAGGGAGGTGTGGCCAGTTGCTTTTGTAATCTGCTGTTTTCCCAAAGGCATGCTTACTGCCTCCTGTACTGAAAATTCTGTTTACTTTGGACTCTGCTAGTGACCAGAAAGTCTTTAAGGTAGTTAGCCTATCTCAGCACACAGGGGCTATTCCAAGGAGCCTATGAAAGGGGGCATAGCAGGTTCCCCTCAGGTAGAGAAAGAAGCTAAGTTCTCAGTAAATGTTTTGATAAATCTCAGGTGGGTATTTTAATATTCTGTCCAGTAGAATGATTAGAAACCCAAAGGGAATGTTTTGACCAATAGATAAACTATTGATGTACTGGTGTATCTGATACAAGATTCTCTGTCTCTATCTGACACACAAGGCAACACAATAAAATTGGAGGCATGGTTGGAAAAGTAATCTAACCAGAATTTTTTAACACCATGATGGTTATGAAAGACCCCTGGCTGAGATCTTCCTCCGGGAGAGACCCCAAACCCAAGGAACACACCGAAACCACAGATCAGATGCAAAAGCAAGAGGGTTTATTTAGACCAGGTACCTGGGGCGAAGTCTCTTGGAGGACTTGCGCGCTTTCCTAGGGCAAGGGGGACTTTTTATGGGATCCCAGGGGCAGAGGCGCGGTTACAGAAGCGAGAAGCATAGTTACAGGGTCCCTATTGGTTGTTTCAAAGAAGGCCAGGGTGAACTTGGGGTCGTATGTGTGTGGCTGATTTGGCCTTGTCCAGGCCAGCTGCTTATTCTTCAAGGCCAGGGGCCCGCCATAAAATATCAACTGTCTTACTCCCAAGGCCGCTGACCCAATTATCCCCTATCTTAGGCCCGATGGCTGGCCATAGTTATCTTTTTCTTCCAAGGCCGGCTGGCTAGTTAGTCACAGCTGTGAACTCCTGTTTTTCTGATTCCTGCAGAATGGCGTTTCTTAGGCTAAGTTATGGGGGGGAGCATTTCATTGGCCCAAAGCCCCATGTCCTCATAATGGAGCGGGGGTCTTTCATTCCCCCATTTTCTTTTGTACCAAATGAAATCTTTCATTTTAGGATGGAGAATAAGGGGTTAACTCTATCTCTGACTGTCTGAGCCTCTGATATTGCTGGGTTAGGATCAAAGCCTGGGCAACAGAAACCTTATCCTTGATGAATTGCACCAATCTGTTGAGGATGTATGACCCAAACAATAAAATGAGCAGGAGGACGATTAGGGGGCCCATAATGGTGGAGACAAGGGTCGTAAACCATGGTGACCTTTGGAACTATCTTTTAAATCTTTTCTGTTGAGCATGGCTACTTGGAGCTGTCTGAATTGGCCGGTCTCTATAAGGGCTGCAGTCTTGTATCTACCCAGCAGTTATTCCGCCCATGGTAATTTTTCCCAGTAACAGGGCCAGCGTCAGGGAAACAGGCTCTCTGGTGATGCCCCTCCCAATGTCAGGAGGACTATTAGGGGGATCAAGGGGACCCCCGGGTGAGTCTTATCTTTAGTGGGTTTGGAGAGCGTTGAACTAGATGTCTCGGTGCCCTCAGCTTCGTCGGGTTCCTTGGCAGCCTTTACATGCGACGTGTGGACCCAAGCTGCTGTCCCGTCAACCTCGGCTCTAGGTTCCTAGATTGATGGCGTCGGACCCAGACAGAGTCCCCAATCTTGAATGGGTGAGGCACCACCGGGCGGTTCAGTTGCTCCCGGCAGGCAGGGGTTTCTACACCGTCTTTTGCATCAATTGGAGGGCTAGTGGCAAAAGAGGAGATATCAGAGTAAAGGAAATTTACAATTGGTGGGGGAGCCCCATACATGATCTCGAACGGGGTTAGGCCATGAGGCCCAGGAGTGTTCCGGGCTCGGTAAAGGGCTAGGGGGAGTAGGAGCACCCAATCTCTAGTGCCAGTTGTAAGCGTTAATTTGGTTAAAGTCTCCTTAATGGTTTTATTTGTACGTTTTACCTGTCCTGAGCTCTGGGGGCTGTATGCACAATGAAGTTTCCAATCGATCCCCAGTAGCCTGGCCACCTCCTGACTTACCTGGGAGACAAAGGCGGGCCCATTGTCTGACCCCAATATCTGGGGTATTTCATACCTGGGAAAGATGTCATCTAGGAGTTTTTTGGTTACCACGTTAGCGGTCTTTTTCTTGGTAGGCAAGGCCTCTGTCCATCTATGATGTAAGCTTGTCGCTCGGGGCTCCATTTCGCCCCCATTTTCTTTTGTTAGTTCCTGGTCCTCCGGGCTTCCGCCATCCGGAGGGCCTGGGTCAGCGCGATCAGCTCTGCCTTTTGGGCCGATGTTCCAGGTGGCAGTGGTGAGGTCCAAACTATCTCCGATTCGGTGGTGACGGCTGCTCCGGCCCTCCGTTCTTCTTCTTGGAGGAAGCTGCTCCCATCCGTGTACCAGGCAGCAGGGTTGCGGGGTTGAGGGAGACAACTGGTCTGAACACCATTTGATCTGGGGGCTGCTGGACCAGAGCTTTCACCGCATGGGAGGATAACACAGTTAATGGCTGTCCCAAAGTCAGTTTCCCTGCATCCTTGAGCAAAACAGCAATGGCAGCTTCCCCGCGCAGACAGGGGGCAGGCCATCCTGCAGCTACCGGGCTTTTATGGCCCCAGTCTCTGTACCAGCATTTCTTTTGCAAAGCCTGAGTTCTCGTCCACGAACAGTTTAAAGGGCTAGGACTTGTAGGGGGGGTCCCTTTGGGTCCTGTCCAGATGCCAGCTGAACCTTTTTTTTTTTTGGTGGTCCTTTGATACCTCCTGTTACCTGTGGCCCCCTGGACCAAAGCTGTGCGGTCACTGAGAGAGCTTCCGGTATGGGTCAGGACTGAATGTTGAGCCCCGGTGTCCACTAGGAAGGTCATTGGCTGCCCCCCCCATCTTGAGAGTTAGCCTGGGCTGGGGGGGGGGGCGCTCCTGGCCGTGACCTTTTTAATCTTCCAGATTGAGGACCCTTGGCTTAGGTCTCCGAGACCCTTGAGGCTTTTTTTTTTTGATCAGTCATGAGCCCAATGTCCTCTCTGTTTACAGTAAGCACTTTGTCTTTGTCAAGCAGTGTTCTTTTTTGATCTCCCGTCCTAACTTCCTAACTCTCTCTCTGACCTGTCCCTGAGACATTACAGTGGCCAGGACCTTTTTTTTTTTTGTTTGTTTGTTTTTCCTCTCTCTCCGTGTCTCTCTAAGTCTTTTTTAAAAACGCGCTGCCGGTGTCTCTTTCTGGTAACCTGAGCCGAATCGGTAGGGGGTCTAGAGTCCCTTGGAGACTCGCTAAGAGCAACTGGCCATAGAGACGTAGGTGTTCCCTACCTTCGCTGGTTTGTCCCGCCTTTCTCGTAGGCGACCGGCAATTGGGGAGGAAGCAGGAACTTTATCCTCCGCTGTTTGGGGGCCGCTGCAGGAACCGCCGGTCCCTCCGGCGCTGTCGGGGGGGGGGGGGCTGAGGGGAAGCGAAACGGCTTAACCCATGGGGGAGGTTCTGTTGTCAGGAGTCTCCACATGGCAATGTATGGGACCTGGTCCGGGTGGCCATGGGGACTGGAAGCAAAAACTTTTCCCTCCACCTGTGAAATAAGACTGAGGTTAAAGGTTCCCTGACGAGGTCATCTTACATCTATTTTAACCTAATCGGCCTCGCAAAGAGTGATCTATTTTTTTTTTTTTTTGATTACGACTCCTTTGTTGTTGGCTTGTGTCTTTACGTCTGACCAGTGTTTAAGCATGAGGCTCAAGGGGGTGGTGACAGTCTGTCCTATGGCTGTTTCTAGGAGGAGAACGGTTAAACAGAAAACAAAAAACGACAGACCAATATAAATAAGACTAACACTCGCTGCGTGGCTTCGGTTCCAAACCGAAAGCAAAACCAGAAAAACCGTGCCCCCAGAGGGGTCTTTAAACCGTGCCCCCGGAGGGGTCTTTAAACCGTGCCCCCGGAGGGGTCTTCAGACCGTGCCACAGAGGGCACTACAGATCGTGCCTCAGAGGGCACTACAGATTTTCGTGGAACTTCTTTCAGGGTTCCAGATTCCCCTGGGACGTCTCCCAGGGTTCAGCGGCGAAGTCCAGGCCCGTCGGCCTCCTCTTTCAGATCCACTGACACAGACAGATTATCAGACGCAGGCGCGGAGACAAACAAACAACATTTAACATTCAGACAAACAGACAACCCTCAGACTGGACAGGGATGACATAAATCAAGGCCGGCCGGCTTACCTCCTGATGGTGGGTCGGTGGTTTCAGGGAGGGGTCTCCTTCCCCGTACGGGCCACCAAATGAAAGACCCCTGGCTGAGATCTTCCTCCGGGAGAGACCCCAAACCCAAGGAACACACCGAAACCACAGATCAGATGCAAAAGCAAGAGGGTTTATTTAGACCAGGTACCTGGGGCGAAGTCTCTTGGAGGACTTGCGCGCTTTCCTAGGGCAAGGGGGACTTTTTATGGGATCCCAGGGGCAGAGGCGCGGTTACAGAAGCGAGAAGCATAGTTACAGGGTCCCTATTGGTTGTTTCAAAGAAGGCCAGGGTGAACTTGGGGTCGTATGTGTGTGGCTGATTTGGCCTTGTCCAGGCCAGCTGCTTATTCTTCAAGGCCAGGGGCCCGCCATAAAATATCAACTGTCTTACTCCCAAGGCCGCTGACCCAATTATCCCCTATCTTAGGCCCGATGGCTGGCCATAGTTATCTTTTTCTTCCAAGGCCGGCTGGCTAGTTAGTCACAGCTGTGAACTCCTGTTTTTCTGATTCCTGCAGAATGGCGTTTCTTAGGCTAAGTTATGGGGGGGAGCATTTCATTGGCCCAAAGCCCCATGTCCTCATAATGGAGCGGGGGTCTTTCAGTTACTCACAGTATTCATGCACGAAATAAAATGTCTCAAATTCAGTTCATGAGTGAGCTTTTTTAAAATTGTGTATAATCAAAATTTTTTGCCACTGTGCAACAGACTTACAATTCCCTCTCCTATTTCATGCCTCATCACTAGCAATTGGCTCCATAGAATAGGGAATAGAGACTGTTCAGAGGGAAACAACATTCAAGGGTAATCCTGCCTATTCATTTATCGTAGTGTTTATTCTGATGATGAATTTTTGGCGTGCCAATACAAGTGCAAATTAGTTTTTTGGGTTGTAAACATAGCTCAGCAGTAGAATGCTTTCCTAGATTGTGCAAGGCTCTGCTTTAGTCCCCAACATCACAAGAAAAGGGAAGGTTTTCTGCAGAGAAGGTCTATTCCATTCACTAGATTTTCAAAACATCTATCAGTGTGCAAGACTCACTATTATAAAACAAACATATACTTGTAATTTGTTTTGTGCCTGTGTAACACAGAGATTAACATTTGTGTATAATATATTAATGTATACCTTCAACTTAGTTGTTAAAGCTATGCATGTTCCCATTGTTCAATGTTGGTTTAGTCATTGCCTATTCTGTCTTCTCTAAATTCTTAGATTTACAGACCTATTTTTGGTCTATGTAGGGAGCAGTACTTTACCGATTTCTTCAGGAGGCAGAGAGGTTAGATCAAATGAGAGAACCACGGGAGGAACCACAAAAGCTGGTTCACTATGAAACAGCAAACCGAGTGGCTGTGTTAGGTAACTGGGAAGATCTGAAGGTAAATATTTAATTCCAGGCTGAGAGGTACCTCTTTGATCTGGGGAGAGGATAAGGTGTACGAAGTCACATCAATGAGAGCCTAGCTGGCCATCTGTGGGTTACACAGCTTTTGTCCATCCTGATTGAGAGACATTTGTGTTTTGATGAATACAGATAAACTAAGTAAGTCCCCAGTATGATGTCTCAACAGAATAAACCTCTTTGTGTGACAGAGAACACACATTCTTGAAATGCCTCTAAACCTCATTCTTATCACTAATTCTCATTTCCAAGATACTTTCATAAAATAAAATATAGCTAAATAAAATGTACTTGGCATGTGTAACTGATTGGTACAGAACTATTTTATTTAACCTAGACTGTATGTGTTGGCCTAAAAGTTCTTTTCGTAGTTGCTCTTGTGAAAATAACATTTTCTATCAAAAATTGAGAAGCGTACTGTAAAAATGTAAAATGAAACAATAGAGAGCATATGTAAATAAATATAAGCCATTTAAGAATATCTATATCAACTTCAAAAATAGTTAAAAATGAAACTAGGCTGGGCGGTGGTGGCACACGCCTTTAATCCCAGCACTTGGGAGGCAGAGGCAGGCTGATCTCTGTGAGTTCAAGGCCAGCCTGGGCTACCAAGTGAGTTCCAGGAAAGGTGCAAAGCTACACAGAGAAACCCTGTCTCAAAAAACTAAAAAAAAAAAGAAAGAAAAAAAAAGAAACTAGAAAGATATGATATTCCTGATTGTCAACTGTAGGCAGCACATTAAGATAGAAATAAAAATATCCAATGGATACATTTCAGATTTGTGTATTTCAGGGCAAATAGCTGTCCTTTCTAAAGTATTCGATCTTAGTTTTTCAGCTCACTGGAAATTCCTTTCATTGTATATGAATATTTTATAAATTATATTCAAAGCCATTAATCTTAAACTCACTCTACAAGGAGGCTTTAATGAAGAATTAATAATTTAAATAATTCTAACTATAACAAATATAAGTTGGATGTAGATCCTATTTATTCAGGAAGGCATTATACTCAAAATACCTTTGAGGAAAAAGTGTTCTTGGCACAATACTAAACACATGAGAGCTGATCTAATTGTATTTAATATTTTTGGCATGTTGTCAAATTCCTGTGGTCCTGAAAATTACAAGGGGAAAGTTTTTTTCCATGGAGATTTCTAAAACAAATAAATAGTATACACAGAAGACATGCAGGTACAGCTGTCCTTTGCCATGAGGGGAACTGGATGTCCCTGACCTAAGATCATCCCCCAGTTAGCTCACACACATTATACAAAGCATTTGGTGTTGGTAAACGGCTCTAATGGATTGAAAATGTATGCTATATCAACAACAGAGTAACTAACACTCATGTATTAGTATGAATGCATTGATAGCATCACCTATTTGTTCATTCAACAGATATAATTTGGAGACCTAGTATTTATACTCAGCACCTAAGGATATTACTCTCCTTACCTTGTGAAATAACCATTCTGTCTGGTAGACAGAGAGCAAGCCATTGTGACTTATACAGTTACAGATACTATGATGTGGAGGTTGGCTCAGATCAGAGCAGTGATGCTGACACAGAATTCTTCTCAAATGGGCTCCAGTTGGGCACCATATGGTACCTGCATGTACCTGGACCTTTGTTCAGTTAGTAGTCAGCTGATTCAAGGGGAAACAATGATTTCCTGATCTGTTCTAAAATACCGTTCATCTCCAGTCTCTGCCTGGTTGGGGTCTGAAGTTCCAGTAAGGATACTGAGAATTACCAGTTACAGAGTGCTAACCACTGAGCTGGGATTTATTAAGCACTGGTTTATGCTTAGGCAAAATGCTTTCAACACACTATTTTTCCTCATGGTATGCTAGGCATTTACCTTGCAGTATTCTTAAGGCTCTTACAACCTTGTGTGATTATCATTATTATCCTTATTTTATAAGTGAGAACACATAGGATAAATGAGTTTTAATAACGCATTCAAGCTTGAACATGGCAGGTCTGTTATTCACTCCAGGGCCCATCTGCTAATCCACCCTCCTTAGATTGCATCGTTCATCAAAGTACTCTAGTCTGAGAACAACTGACTCACAAACTCGGGCCGTATAACCAGCAATAACCCAGGAGAAGGGGAGCGAAAGTGAGCATACAGCATTTCCTATTAGACTGAAGGCAACCCCAATCCCAGAAAAACCAATCACAGTTGGAATTCGGATTGTTTTGACTTGGGCCAGGAATCAATCACACAGCAACAACAAACAACTAGGCTTCTCTCTGGCTTGTGATCCCTTTCCATGCTTCTGGTAGCAGTCTTTGCTCTGATCCATCTTTGTTCTACTAACTGTGAGTAGAAAGTATTTGCTTACCTTGGACCACTAACTGAACCTTGGTCTCTTAAATCCTCAAATGGCCACATGACCCAGCTGAAGCCAATTAAAAATCATCTCCAGGATTTCACTTGATGTTATTCATGAAAATACTCATTGGATAATTTAAATAACCAACCTGAGAGATCATACTTCCCCCAACATTTGAAAAGACTATGCTCAAGAAAGACACAGAAAAAGGAACCTCAGAGGCAGAGAAACAACCTTTTGTGATTTGTGCCTCATGACTAAAGCCAATCCTATATGAGATCCTTCTATTAAGGGAGGCAGTGTCTTTACAACCGTTCCAGTAACTGCAGTGAGGAGGTGGAGATGCTGTGTGCTACATTCTTGTCATTTACTACTGAGAATGTCTCTGTTATGCCTTTCTCACGGGTGCTGGGCATCAATTCATTTTATTATAACTGCATGCTAGCCCTAGGCAGAGTCAGGAGTGCCCAGACCCAGTTGCAGTAAGTATCTCAGTAGGTATGTGCTTCCCTCATATACTTTTCTTACTCTTGTCTCTGAACTTAAGTTCTCCTGTGTGTGAATGGCAAGATTAAATATGCTATCACAATGTGTTTGACAAAAGTCTTTGTTTTTCTGTCATTAGTTTCTTAGATGGCTTTACCTAATGCTCTGTCCCAGTTAGTTTTTCCTCAGCTTGAGACAAGCTAAAGTCATGTGGGAAGAGGGAACCTTAGCTGAGAAAATGCCTCCAGAACACTGGCCTATGGGCAATCCTGTGGGGAATTTTATTGATTAAAGATAGATATTGGAGTCTCTAGCTCCCTGTGGCAGTTGCAGCCCTGGGCAAGTGGTTCTGGGTTGTATAAGAAAGCAATCTGAGTAAGCCATGGAGAACAAGCGAATAAGCATCTTTCCTCCATGGTCTCTGCTTCAGTTACTGCTTCCACGTTTCTGCCTTGAGTTTCTGCCCTGACTTCCCTTTATGATGGACTGACTATTGTGAGGTGAGGCAAAGCCTTATCACAGCAATAGAAATCAAACTAGGACACGTTGTGACTCAGTTGTGCTCTCAGGTGTTGTCTCTGTACCCACCCAGCATGCACACACCATCAGTCTACCATTAGGTGAGATGACACAGGGGCTCACATCCTCATGGCCTCGTGCACACACTGAGAGCTGAGAAGTGTCCCTGTCACCCCTCATCCAGCATGCCCAGTCTTCCAGAGCAGCATTAAGCGTACACTGGAGAGCTGTGATCCCTCAAAGCTCAGTGGTTCAAGCAGCCAACTGTTACCTCTGACTTGCTCTTCATGCCCACTGAAAGCCTGCTGAGGGTACAACCTGGCACAAGCCTCACTGTAACACCCAAAGGGCTTCAGCAGTCACTGTTTGAACTGTGTTGTCCACACCAAGTAGAGAAATGCAGATTCCATGCTGGCACTTAATAAGCTTCTATTTCTTTCTCAATTCTTGGTCAAATAAGTCACCAAATGACACCTAACTCTATGGAGGAGAAATATTTCCCCATCATACATGTGTAAAAAGAATCAGAAATAGTGCATGAATAACATAAACCATTACTGCACATGGTGGGGTCATTTTTATCATATTTTAAGGTGCATCAAGGACAATCTGATCTCCTCCTAACTCAAGGCTTTCTGTAACAAAATTGCAGTTTCCACTTTACAGATAGTTGACTTTGCCTTCTAGAAACCTGTGCCAGCAAGGACACAGTCTACCCCTTTTTCCAGGAGCTCAGTGTGAGGCAGCAGTGGTTCTTGCTAGTTTCTGATTAACCTGTGAAATAAAAAGGAAAAAAAAACATCCTAACTTCCCCATAAGATACTCTGCCACATTAAATTCTCTGTAGACTGTCTGCAACTTTTAATAAAATACTATAAACTGAAATGCAAAAGTACCAGTTGTTAGAAATGTCAGATTATATGCCTAAATTTTTATTAAAAAATCATCTTCAGGCTGGAGAGATGATTTTCTAATAAAAATGTAGGCACCCAAAAGATACAGATCAGTTTCCAGAGCCCATATCCAGCAACTCACACCCATCTGTAACTTCAGCTTCAGGATATGGACAGCCAATATTCTCTTCTGATCTCCATGAGCACATGTGTGTGCACACACACAGAGATACACACATACATAAAATTTTTTTTAATTATCTTCATCTCCTGATGAGTGATATTCAAAACAAAATTGACATTTTTTTACTTCACTAACTCATTATGTTTTCATTTATGTTTGGATATTATTTAAGATGTACATAACCACGTTTTTCTTACTGTTTGTAGTTTATTTCAGGTAGTCTATACCATGAGCTTGAATCATGTAAATCCTACTATGAGCCCCAATCTACTCATTAATAATTGCACTGTCTTTGTAAGTTACTAGATCATATGAATCTCACTTTCTTCACTGAAATGACTGGAATAATGGTACTCTCCCAGGAAGGGTGGATCTAAAGAGGAAATGTTTGTAAACTGTCTGGCACTGTGCCTGGCCCCATGTACAGTAAACATTCAGGCTTCTCCTTTCTTTCATTTGCTTGGAGCCAGACTGTGCAACCCTGTTTAGATTTTATCCTGAAATAAAATGCCCAAAACATCCATTTCCTCTTTCAACTTATCATTGAGTATAATGAGTAAATAGGGAACATAAGAATAAACAAAATTCCTGAAGACATTTGGTTTGTAGAATATCAGTAACAGAATCCAGAAATTAATTCTGAAGCTTTTAAATTTCTAGTTCTTTAACTACAATCCACAAAATCCACATACATGACAACCCACAGGGAGATTCAGGCTCACGAATAAGAATCTGTCGCTATATATTTAGATTTATACTGCCTCGGTGATCAAGTATTTGCAACTCCAAGGGCTGACATATGTTCAGCTGTCTTAGCCACGGACTTTTCTTATGCCCAGTTTTGATAGTGCCTCTTATCTTTTACAACTGGTCAGTTATTGTCATCACTCTTCCTCTCTACTTCTTCTTCCTGTATCTTTGTCTCTCCCCTTCCTCTTTCCCTCTCCTGGTTTCCTATTGGCTATCTTCACTATATACTCTCTTGCCACTTATCATTTGGTAATTTGCCAATCACTCATTTCATGATATCTTGTAATTATAATACTGCTCTTAATGTGTTCCCCAATCTTACTGTGAAAGTTAGGGATTGCATTTACATTAGATTTATATAATCCCACAGTCAGAGGTCATTCTTTGTCCTTGACATGAAGCTTCCCATGGTTTTCACCGATGATCATCTTTCCTTGAGCCAGTAAAAAACAAAGGAATTTTGTTATCCATGATGTCAGTTTGAACATTTTCAGAGAGGAACACTTCCTCACATTTGTATATGAATTATATTTATATAATTCTGTTATCATATTTATTTATAAACTAATTGCATTCTTGCTGACTGATCTCAGCTAACATACTGAAGGCCTTTTTCTCATGATGCTCTTTTCAATAAGTGAAAATATCAATCTGGTCCCTATGAAACACCTTCTACTGCAGAAAAACCCTTGAAAGTTTTTTGTCGGTTTCGTCCATGAGTATAAGCTCTCTCTTTAAGCTTTCAGTTCTTCTAAGTTCCTAGACTTGGGCCCAGTCTCTATGTTCTGCCTCCTTATTCCACATATTGAAGTAATAATTAATGTTTATCTGTCAACTCATATGTTTAATGTTATTTAATCCAATTCTTTCTCAGTGGTTCACCAAAGACATACGATTTTCCTACACATGTAAAAGACTCATACATGCAAAAACTAGTTCATATGTAAATACAGAATATTGACTCATAGTCTACATCAGCCAGCTCAGGAAACCAAGCTCTTGTCTACAAGAATAGGACCAGCAAGCAAGACTGTTATTGGTAGGTGATCTGTAACAGTTTCATCAAAGATTAAAACCTTGTTAGATACAAGATGCTAAAGAAGAGGTGATACAACAGGACATTATAAGACATGATGTTAAGGGAGGTTAAAAAAAAGGGGGGGTTCTGAAAGAAGTGAAACATTACACCTTCATAAAGCTCATAAAGGAGAAAACACAATGGCTTCAGGAAGTCCCTGAAACTGACCAGATTTACCAGGCTTTTTCTTCTCCATGTGTATGTAAGCAGCAAGGACTGCTAAGAGAAACTCTCAGACAAGCCAAGTTGCCTCGAATAATCAGAGACCAGACAAACTATGTAAAAAAAAAATCAGACCAACTGAGCTACCTTGAAAGAACTTTCTTCTCCTTCAGGTTGAGCTGTCTTCAGGTTGTACAGTGCCTTTCCATGTTTCTAGCTTTCATGAGCCATGCTGGTGTGGGCTGTGCCTCCCTACTCCCTTAAAAAAACTCAGTAGTTCACCAAGTTAGAGTTTGTTGGTATCCATACTTTGATCTGTCATCAGTGCCCTATGTGGGGTGAGTAGACATTTGTTCATATTTCCCTAGGAAGAGTGTCACACAACAACAAATAATATTTGTAGAACATCAGATCATTATTGCTTATAACAATCTAGGAAGCCCAAACATGGCCTCTGTAACAACAGAACCCAGAGAGTCAGGATTTCGTTAATATCTGACAGCTTCCTTAATATTTGTCCTGCATCTTTGGAGACCAAAGAAAGCCATATATGCACCCCAACCAGTACCCGTGCAACCTCCTCTTCCAAGTCACTATCTCCAGCTTTCCTCGGCCAACAGCCTCCACTTGAAGTGCATGTAGAGCCCTTGTTTATTCTACTACAAAGCTGGCTCCTTCCTTGACTGACTGAGTCTGGACAACTCCAGGTGTGGTGGCTAAATGCCTTGCTTTAATATCTGTGAATAAGTATCTTTACTTGTCCTTTTGCTGGTTCTCAGTATTTACATAGGTAAGAGTTCCGTGGAATAAAGAGACCATGTCACATAGAGGAAGCAGATTCTTTTTTACATAGGGAAAATATCACAAGGACAAAAATAATTTTCTAAACAACACTGGGAAATACGTAGAGACTTTTCTGGAAAGGTCAGGCACAGGCCTAATTTTCTTTCCAACAGACATCACTGCTTTGATATTGGTCACCGATAACCAGCCTTGGTTTCTGTTTGAGCTAGCACTCCCGCTTTCAGATTTCATCTCAATCACTGTCATGATAGGGAGGGTTTTCAGAGAAAATCCAACCAATTCCATAATATTACTACATACCGCAAATAAATCAATATCCATTTAATCCATTTCTTATCCCAGGAATTATTTTCTAAATGTAGCTTGAAGAGCTACTACCATCAATGATCTTCCAATCAGATGAAGTCAGAATCTCAATTTAACCACAGAAAAGAATTTGAAGATGAGTCAATATGAAGCATTTTAGAGTTTATTAAGTAGAGATAGATATAAATTATTGTACATGCTTTAGTTTCAAACTGAGGTGTTCACAGAGAGAAGAGGGGCTCTAAATGTATTTAAACTGTTGTACATAAGATTGTGTGGCTTTTGAAATTATGTGGCTCAAAGGATGCCATTTACAAACAACTTCAAATACTAAGCCAAGTTTAAAACTTAAGTTTTATGGCCCAGCTGTAACAATCCTGAGTGTACACCCAAAGGACTCTATCCTACCACAGAGATACTTACACATCCTTTTCACTGTTACTCTAATAATATTAGTTAAGAGATGGAATCAGCCTAGATGTCAATCAACTGATTAATGAATAATGAAAATATACACAATGGAATTTTCTTTAGCTGAAAAGAAAAATGAAGTTTTCAGGAAAATGGGTGGAACTGAAAAATATTACATCTAGTGAGGTAACATAGGCTCAGAAAAAGAGATGCCTCATGTTCTCTCCCAAATGTAGATTTTATCATTGATGTTTTAGACTTATATGTTTAACTTGGAGTGTCCATAGAACCTAGGACATTAGTAAGTGACCTTCAGAGACAAGAGTTGGGGCTAAGGGCTTAATGCATGGGTGATTGTAGATACAGATAATATGGAAGTAGAAGAGAAAGAATTCAAGAAGTGAAAAGTTTAAAGTGAAGATGGTGGGGTAAATGAGGAGAAGAGGGGCTAGGGGCAAGATTAAGCAAAACTAAAGGTGTATGAAAAATCCTCACGGAAACCTACTATTTTGTTATCTAATAAAAACATAATTTGGAAAAGAAATTGAATGGAGATACCCTCCATGGTAGATAATATAGAAGTCATAGGTTATTAAATGAAAATTCTAGTACCAAGTGTAGAATACAAAAACAATATAAAATAGAGGTTACTGCCATTGCTTTTGGTTGCCCAGCAGAACTAGGTGATAAGCTTCTTTTGATGAAGACAAAACAGAAAAATCAATTTAGACTTGATCTGGAAGCTTCTTCTTTGCCTGATACCTTTCACAGTGCTAGAAATTCCTGGGCAAGCTGTTGGGGGAGAAAAGTTATCAGCGGTCTTGTCCTTCTGGGAACCTTCTGGCTACAATACTGACCTGCCAGGCAAACTGCAGTCACTGGTTCAGTGGTGGCCTGACTGCTACAGAGTAATCAACTTATTTCTGATTGGATTTGAGGCCTGTTCCATGAGAGGGGATTCATGCCCTGTACTGAAAACTTAATTAAAAGCCCTTGACTGCAAAATTTATAGGTCCTAGAGGGAAATGTGCTACTGCTGTTTTGCTAAATGTATATGGTGCCAAACTGCCTTCCAAATATTTGTGTTTATATCCAGAAATTAGTGCTGACTTCAGTATCTGTTAGAAAGGAAGAATTCCATTTACAATTGACAATGGCTAATGCAGAGTCTCATTATTGGTCAAAGTGCTAAGAATAAGTGACTGCCGATTATCCAGTTCTAACTCCTGTGCTGGGCAGTTTTATGTCAACTTGACAAAAGCTAGAGTCATTTGGGAAGTGGGAACTTCAACTGAGAAAATGCCCACACCATGTTGGCTTGGGGGCCTATTGCACGTTTTCTTAATCAGTTACTGATGGTGGAGGGCCCAGACAATTCAGGCTGGTGCCACCGCTGAGGAAGTGGTCCCAGAGTGTATAAGAAAGCAGGCTGAACAAACCTTAGGGAAGAAGTCAGTAAGCAACATTTCTTCATGACCTCTACATCAGCTCCTGCCTCCATGCACTTGCCCTGTTTGAGTTCCTACCCTGAATTCTCTCAGTGATGGACTGTGATGGAGAACTATAAATTAAAATAAACCCTTTCCACCCCAACTTGCTTTTAATCACAATCATAATGTTTTAGCATAGTAATAGAAACCCTGAGACACCTCATTTAAGGTTTAGAGAACATCATGGAAGAAGGAGTAAAAAAAAAAAAAAAAATCCCAGGGTGTTGTGATAAAACTTCTGGACCAAAGATGGCTTTTACAACCGTATCTCAAAGCAGCAGTGGTTATCTGCATAAGACCTGCATAAGACCAAAACCATCTAAACTCTATCATGGATAGAGTAAGACTCAGGAGACCCCACCCTTCTCTGAGGAGCTACAGGCAGTAAATGTCTGCTCAGGGGAAGGCTAGACATATTCTTAGGCTATATCCACAGATGAGTTATCATCACTTAAGTAAATAACCTCATACCCATGCTCATGCAAGAAATTCTAATTAAACGCACACACGAGAGACAGAGAGGGAGAGACAGAGAGAGAGAAAGAGGAAGCTTTCGTGGGAAGAACTTCAATGGGAGAAGACAGGAGATAAAACAGAATAATGGAATCAGAACAAAAGCGTTGTGTGTGTGTGTGTGTGTGTGTGTGTGTGTGTGTGTGTAACTGTGAAAGAACAAACAAGTAAAATAAATGAAAACCAATATAACCTTGTTTTCTGATTTTAGAGAATTTCTTGGGCTAGGAGGATGATGGCTTATTTGGTAAAGTATTCACTGCACATAAAAAGCCAAGCGTGGCAGCATATGTCTGTGATTGCAATACTGGGGCTGCAGATGAGAGGACCCCTGGGTTTGTTCCTGGATTGTGAGTTCATTCCATCCCAAAAAAGGCGCGGAGTGTGTGAGCAAGACACAGGAGGCTGCCCGGGATCTGACATAGGTGAATACACACACGTACACACACACACACACACACACACACACACACACACACACACACACACACGAATGCACACACACACACACACACACACACACACACACACACAGAAGGGGTTGTAAGGTAAGGTGCCTTATGAGGTATGATATTTGTTCAAGTGATGAGGAGAGCTGATAAAATTAACTCAAAGGTCATACCTGTAAGCCCTGAGCATGGTCCACTTGAGGCTTTTAACACTCTAATTTGAGATATGTCTTAGAAAAGGGAATTTGCAGCTCAGCAGTGGTGGCACTCACCTCTTAGTCCATCACTCAGGAGGCTGAAGCAGGTGGATTTCTGTGAGTTCGAGGCCAGCCTGGTCTACAGAGTAAGTTCCAGGACAGCCAGGACTACACAGAGAAACCCTGCCTCAAAAACAAACAAACAAACAAACAAAAATAAATAAATAAGAAAATAAATGAATGAATGAAAAGGGAATTAGTATTTGTAAGAAATCTTGACTTTGTCAGTTTTATTGAAGTTCTTGAATTGCAGCCAGCAACAAGCTAGCTCCTGATGTAATAGGTTTCTTTCCCTTTCCAAGACATATTAGTCAGTTTTTTATGTTTTTTTTTTTTTTTTGTATTCTGCCTCAAATAATGATATGACCTTAAAAGTGAAATTTAACTTCATGGGGTCAGATATGAAACTTGGGGGCATAATGCTTGCCTAGTATGTGCAATGCCCTGGGTTTGAGTGCTATAACTCCTCAAAACAGAAGAAACTAGAAATAATTTTATGATGCTGATTAAACTCACACAACATGTCAAGGGCAGGGCAGGAGAGATAGAGCAGAGAAATAGATACACACAAACACTAAAGACATAGTTTTCATTACTGAAAGCTAAAATATTGATGTCACACGTATAGAGATGGGGAGATGGTGATGGGAAGTTGATGAAAAAACTTGTCTTATTTAAAGTATGCTTAGATAGACAGGGTAGGGCTAAAACTGCTTACCTTTATCTTCAGTCTTTATAAAAACAACCAGACATACCAACCCCATTGCTCTCAGGAAAGCTCTGGTTAAATAGATATTAATAGAAATAAATGAGAACATGCTCATTCTTCCCATTCTGCAACTTACAGTCATCATATTTTATCAGCAATTTAGTGTACTACATACTTAACATTATAGGGGGGAGACACATTTATTAGTTGCCATTCTCATTGGTACGAACAAATCCCTGACAAGAAGCAACTACAGGCAGGAAGGACAGGCTTGGTTTACAGTTTTAAAAAGGGTACAGTCCGTCACGGCATGGTTGTAGGAACTTGAGGCAATCGGTCCTTGCATTTATAATCCAGAAGCAGAGAGTTGAATGCTGGTGTTTAGCTCATTTTCTTTTTTTCATGAGATCCAGGACCCCAGCTCAAGAAAAGATGTTGTCTATATTTTATGTGGATGTTTCCCTCCCAATGAATCCAGTCTTGAAACTCCCTCACATAAATACCTAGAAGTTTCTTATTGTGGTGACTCTAAATCTCATCAAGTTGATAGTCACGGTTACCCATTACGATGCTCTATTTTATTTAACTGTCATGCAGTATACCCTCCATGAGGCTGCTACTGTTATTTATTCCCATTGGAATAAAAAGTTGGAGGCTGAAAAAGGATACTGAATTTGCTCAAGGTTGTGGTTTTGAACTCATGTCTAACTACAGGGCATGCACCACACCTGCTCGCTTGGAGATCAGGGTGCCGTAAGGTGCAGCTGCTGTATACAAGCGGAGCCTTTGTGTGGATGAAAGCATGGCTGTGAGGACTGACATAAAACCAAGATGATTGGGTCTTCTGTAACACCTGTCTGAAAAACAGTAAAATAAACAGTAAAGTCCATGCTGACTTCTATCCACGTTAAAAAAAGGCTTTAGTATTTAAATCATTGTTCCAGAGACACAACTTATTGAAGATGTATTTACATGAAGAATAGGAACCAGCTGCTGATTCTTTTTTTGTCTTTGGATTTTTGCCTCCCTCACTAAGCAGCGAGCACTCTGATTCTGGCAATGATGGAACCAAAGCACGGCAGATAAGAAGCAATGCATTGTTTGTTGACAATGGTTACCTCACATATTTTACAGTGATGGAGGCAGAAAGTAGTGAAGTGACTGCCAGTTTTCATAAACTAAATCAGAGACCGAACAGAGAAGAGAACTCAGCCCATCCATATTGTCAGGCTGGTTTCGGGTTTCCTAGGAGACACAGTCAACCTGACAGCAGATAACAGAATAAGTCAGAAGAGAAATATTAAGTGACATAATTTCAAATAACTTTTAAATTTAAAGGGAAATTATCAGAAAATAATCTTGTGGCAGAAAAAATTAAAACGGGGTAGCTTTTATCTATCTACTAAAGAAAACTTTAGCTGCCAGCTATGCTTTGATATAATTTCATATTTGACTTTTGGTTTCTTAATGGAATAAAAAATTATGATTTCAGTCACAACAATATGCAGAAAAGATAATTAGGAAAAATGAGTGTAAAAACAGTGTCAGGTATGCAAATAATATAACCTGATAAAGTTTTCATAAGATGGCATAAAAGATTTACAGGGAGGCAAATTTTGGTTGTAACTTCTTCAATGTGCAAGCCACAGCTCAGTTTGGAACAAGGTAAGTTATAAACTGTCCAGTGTCCAACATCAGAAAATGCCTCCCAGGAAGTCTCCCTACTTACTCCTTAGTCATTTGAATTCCCACTCATCTCTTCAAGCAGTGCAAATTTGCAGTTAGAAAGTTAGCAAAGATTCTGAGGACAAAAGAGTCTTCCATAGTCTGTGCCCCCGAGAAGCCTGAGCACTTAGGAATTACATCACCCTTGGAGCTCCAAACTGTAAGTCTCCACAGTAACAGATGTCCTTAATAACTTTTGTCTGTAAACACACGCAACAAGTGTGGGAACATCTCAGCCCCCGGTGGATCCCTGATATAACTTCTGGGAAATGAAACCAAGTTGCAATTATTAAAGAGGAACTTATCAAATTATATTGCAATTTAATTGAGAAGAAACTAGTTGGCTTGAATTGTTAGGACCAGATTCTACCCAAGCATAGAACAAGAGAGAAGATGTCCTTTGAGTCAGTGTGAATAATCAAAATTGATTGTTTCCATGAACACAGCTGACTTTGGAAGCTAAAAATTAAGCAACCAACCAGTTCCTCATATTCCACTAAGATGACTGTCTGATACTTACATTGGTCTTCTCAGGGACTAGCCAGGACAGGGCAAGCATGGTAGTCAAGTTTCCCTCAATGGAAATGAATACGTTATATTCTGGTAAGTTTTGTTGATATGAACTATGGAGTTCATAATTGGACCTTTAACACTATATTTTCAGGCTGCGGAACTAAGAGCTCCATCTTGGGCAGAGTTGAACTCACTGATTTAAGTGCTGTTAAGGGATGGGGGACTCTCTAGGTGCCCCCAGACCCACTGCAAGTGCCACTAGGTTAGCTTGCCTCTGTGTCTATTCTGAAAGTAGAAGAGGAATTTAAGCAAATACTGCAGTTCCAGCTACTCAGGAAGCAGAGGCATGAGGATTACTGAATCCTGGGAGTTTGGGGCAAGCCTGGCAGCATATTGAAATCTGACTCTTAAAAACAAAAGCAAATCAAAGAAATTAACTTAAAAAGAGGAATATTGTATGGGATAAGGAACTTTGTAAGATGCACAATTAAGAAAAGGACTATTAACCTTCAGATGGTGTCAAGTGAAGCTGAATATCTCCTTCTCTGCCACTGGCTGTCAGAAACTCATCCAAGTGGACGATGAGCGCAGGCTTTGTACGTTCTACGAGAAGCGCATGGCCACAGAAGTGGCTACCGAAGCGCTGGGTGAAGAGTGGAAGGGTTAGGTGGGCCGAATCAGTGGCGGGAATGACAAACAGGGTTTTCCCATGAAGCAAGGCGTGTTGACCCACGGCAGAGTGTGTCTGCTGTTGAGTAAGGGGCATTCTTGTTATAGACCAAAGAGAACTGGAGAGAGGAAGCACAAATCTGTTAGAGGATGCATCTTGAATGCCAATCTCAGTGTTCTCAACTTGGTTATTGTCAAAAAAAAAAAAAAAAAAAAAAGATGAGAAGGATATTCCAGGACTGACAGATACTACTGTGCCTTGTCAGTTGGGACCTAAAAGTGCTAGCAGAATCCAAAAGCTTTTTAATCTCTCTAAAGAAGATGATGTCTGCAATATGTAGTCAGAAAGACTAAACAAAGAAGGTAAGAAGCCCAGCACCAAAGCACCCAAGATTCAGCATCTTGTTACTCCATGTGTCCTGCAACAAAAGTGCTGTCGAAACAACAAACAAAGAAAAACAAGGAGAAGGCTGCAGAATATGCTAAACTTTTGGCCAAGAGAATGAAGGAAGCCAAAGAAAAGTACCAGGAACAGATCGCCAAGAGACGTAGGCTGTCCTCTCTGAGAGCTTCTACTTCTCTAAGTCTGAGTCCAATCAAAAATAAGTCATTAAGGGTAACAAATAAACGATCATACCTTAACAACCACAAAAAGACCCCAAGTTCTTTCATAGAAAGAGCTATTTCAATTCTAAGGTACACTTTGCCTCATCATTTTAGAATCTAAACAATGTTATTGAAAATAGATTTTTCTCTTGTACTATACATCCTGACCAAAGTTCCCCTCCCTCTACCCCTCCAAGCCTCCCCACAACCACCCCTCTCCCCCAAGTCTTCTCCCCTTCGTATTCTTTCAAACAATCATTTGTCAAAAAAAAAAAAAAACACACCACCATCATCATCACCATCAGATTATTTTCTTAACCATTTTCCCTATCAGCTTCTAAAACATGCTAGAGCTTAACACTCATTGAAGTCTGGTGCTGTACCAAAATACAGTTTCAGGATTTGCCATATTTTGGATTCATTCCTAAAGCCTAGATTTATAATTTTCATTATTATAACTTGTGAATTATTAATAGATTAGCTTATTTTAACAAAGTATTTTTCCTTTCATCTGCATAGTTTTTTAAGACTTCCATCATAGAGGGTGCAAAAGATGCAGAGTACATGCCTTCCTCTTAGAACAAAAGGCCACCTACCTGCAAAAATGTCACATTTGTGTGATAAATTAATCCTTATTAAGTTGTACTTAATTTTAGTCTCAACTCTAATTTTGCCATTTCTAGTTCCTTATAATTTAACAGGATATTTTTACCTTTAAATAACAGATAAGAAGTTCTTATGTCTTTGGTACATCCTAAACAAACAGAAAGGCTCCCGTTAATATGCCCAGAGCTTTGTTAGACTATGAAGATGAAAACCCAAGTAATTATGGTGCACAATCCAAAGCTGTGCTAAGTCAATGCTACAGACTGAGGTTGATGGACAAATACAGTCAACCCATTTTGTATGCCTCTTTGGAAAGTCATACCTCAATGCATTTCAAATGCCTTGGATGTTCTTCCTATACATGTATGCTGACTAGGAATTAGGACCACTGGCTGCCTGTGCCACCACACAAGTTCCTTCTGTGTCTTCAGACTCTAAATCAGAGTACATTCTAATGAACAAGGATACATTTGATTGTCAGATCCTGGAAAGAAAATATCCTGTGTCTTTTGTGATGTGCCTTGGCCACAGTACTGCTCTAAGCCCTGGAGCAGAGGTCTCTTCATGGTACTTTTGACAACAGTGCTGTTCTCCATAGTGGCCTGCTCTTTCACAGCCTTTCTAAGTAGTCAGAGGCCACCTATATTCAAGGCTTCACATTCCTTTGTCATGATCCAAATCTACAGAATCAGCCTCACCCACTTGGACAGATTCTTGAGATCCTCAGAAAGTAAAGACATCCTAGATGACTTCTAATTCTCTGTATCCCCGACTTATCCTAGTTCCAATAGGCTTCAGCCCTCCTCCATATCCTAAGGACCCTGGCAGTCATTCTCTCACATGCATCTATTTAGAGATTATCTTTAGGAAACAAATATTTCCTGCTACTAGAGAGACCTGTACTTAATTGGGACTTGGGCATTATCAGAATGATGTCTTCTTCCCCATGTCTGAATGCTAAAAGCTCAAGATACCTCACCATTTCCTTTAATCTAACTTAACAGTATATACACCTTGTGCCAACTACTTGCTTTCCCCATGAGGAAAATACCCATGTTTGGTCATGACAAAACGATGGGTTCATGATACCATTGCCTGTAGATCACACAGATCTTCTCCTCGAACCTTCTTTTCCAGTCATCTAATTAATCTCAGCCCCCAAACCAACAGGAATTCTCTGGGAAACCAGAAGCCAATCCTGCCAGAGAGGCAAGTAGACCAGCAAAGCAGGTGGGTGAGCTTCAGAACTCTCCTTTCTCCTCTCCTTGAAGTAAAATTTCTTGTTTCATTCCCAGTTCCATATCAGAACACCGGTTGTCTACTCTCATCACTCTCTGGCCTATTGCCAGAGGGGTAATCAGCTCTTATCTGAATGCTCTGCTTTCCTTCTTCCTGTGCACCTACTCAGATCACTCCTCAGCCCATCCATCCCCTTCCTTAAATATGAGATCTCAGCACCAAGAAACACATTTTACTGGAATCCAAAATGACCACACCTAGGTTCCCAAAAGAATTTCCTACCAGGCAACACACAACTACCACACTTTCCTAAGAACCAGGGATGGCAACAGAAACTATGCTACAAAACACCCTCACAACAAGAAAAGATGAGATATAAACTGAGAATTACAATCACCCCAAACCCAGATGCCTAAATGACAGTTAAAAAACACAATCAGGAAGAGCCATGAAAACACTTCCCACTGGAGCAGGTCAACCCCTCACAGAAGGTGCTGTGTATTGGAGCATACCTGACATGTAAGACAGAGGCCCTAAAATAGCCTTTGTGAATATGATAGAGGTCCTTAAAAAAGAAAATTAATAAACCCCTTGATGAAAACACAAAAGTGGGAGGAAATGAATAAAATTATTTAATACCCCAAAGTGGAAATATAATCACTAACAAACAAACAAACAAACAAAAACCCAAACTAAAGGAAATTTGGAAATAGAAAATTTAGGAACTCAAACAGGAACCCCAGAGGCAAGCCTCACTAATAGAATACAAGAGATAGAAGAGAGAATCTCAGGCATTGAGAACATGATAGAAGAAGTGGATACCTCAGTCAAAGAAAATGTTAAACCTAAAATAAAGTACTGGCATGAAATATCCAGACATCTGGGACTCCATGAAAATACCAATAACAATAAAAGGAATAGAAGAAGGAAAAAAAAAAGGTCAAATGCACATAAAATGATTTCAACAAAATTTTAGAAGAAAAATTCCCTAATCTAAAAAGGAGATACCTAACAAAGTACCAGAAGCATACAGAATACCAAATAGACTGGATTGGAAAAGAAAGTTCCCTTGACACATAATCAAAACATGAAACCTTCAGAACAAAGAAAGAATGAGTAAAAAGTGTGTTAAGACAGAAATTAAGAAATAAGTAAGACTTTCTAGAATGGATTGAAAGTAAATACACAACATACCCAAAGTTATGGGACACAATGAAGGCAATTCTAATTAGCAAGTTCTTAGCAATAAATGTCTACATTTTTAAAACATGGACAGGCTTTCTAGCCCCAGGCCATGAGAACTCCAGCAACACCTCCACAGCAAACAGAAGCCCGGCGCTCTTATAATCTCTTAGTGATGAGGAAGCATGGTTCTGGCAAGCCCAAGACAGACTGAGTGGGACAAGGAGACCCACATACAGGCCTGGAGCAGTCTGCCTTGGGCTCCAAGGAGAAAACATGGGCTCACCTGGCACCTTTCAGTGCCAGGCAGATGGGCAGTACTATGGTGAACAAATATATGGTGTGTTATGGGAGAGAGGGTGGGGGTGTGGGGGGAGGGAATGGTTCATGTCCTGTGAACAGAGGCATATGTGAAGAGCCGAGAGATGAGAAGTGGACTGAAGTGGATGGCTTGACTGCCACCCAGTGCCATGGAAATGTGTGGTGGGCCCAGGCTGCTGCTGAGGCCCATACCGGGGTTCATGACTCTGATGCAGCTGAAGTCTCTGTTGATATCTGTGGCTCCTGATACCACCAAATGCCAAGAGGATAGGGCTGTACAGAATTGGCCCCGCCCCTCATTGGCTGCAACACTAGGGAGAACTGGTCCCGCCCCTCTCCAGTGAAACACTCAGGAGAGAGAGTCCTACACCTCACCTGGGCAACACAACAGAGCTGACCCTGTTCACAGGGGCATAGGCAAGCTGGCCCTGAGGGCGTGAGAATGGAAGTACAGGCTGTGCCCCATGTGGCTGCATGGGTGAGGAAAAGATGCTCTTCTCCCCTTACCCCTCACCATTGGCAGCAGGTGGGAGAACCTGACCCAACCCCTTACCAGCTGCAGTACTCAGGAGAAGAGGCCCTGAACCTCATCTGGCAGCTCGGCAGAGTTGACCCTGTAGATAGCTGGTACTGCCTCCCCATCTGCAGCATGGTGGTGGGAGCAAAGGAAAGATGCCCTCTCCTTACCCTTACCACTTCCAGCTGGCAAGGAAGCTAACTCCTCCTTTACTAGCTGCGACACTCGGGAGAGTGGGCTCTGTACCTCGTCTGGGCAACAGACTGAAGCTGACCCTGTTTATTGGGTGCAGGTGAGCTGGCCCCTAGACCATGAGCATGAGAAATCTGGTCCCACCCCTCATCTGCCATGTGGCGGCATGTGTGAGGAAGAGATGCCCCCACCCCTTTATGCCTGAGGCAGGTGGGAGAGCTTGCGTCATAAGACGGGGAGACCTGCTCCTGCCCCTCACCAGCTGCAACACTCAGGAAAGTAGACCCTGTTCCCTCACCTGGGTAGTACAGTAGAGCTGACCCTATTGAAAGAGGTATAGGTGAACCAGCCTGAGAACATGTGCATGGGAGATCTGGCCCTGTCCTTCATCTGCCATGTGGTGGTGTGGGTGGGGAAAAGATGTCCTTCTCCCCCTTGCATCCTGTGGCAGGTGGGAGAGATGGCAGTGAGCCCTTAAGAGTCGGAGAGCTGTCCCTGCCCCTCACCAGCTTCAGCACTTGGCAGAGTGGCCCCTGCACCTCGCCTGGGCAACACAGTAGAGCTGGCCCTGGTGGTCCAGGTGTGGGAGAGTGGATCCGTGGATCCTGAGGGCGTGAAAACAGAACTAGCTAGGGAAAGGCTGGAGAACTCACCTTGGTGGTGAGGAAGGCGGTGTGTGTGTGTGTGTGTGTGTGTGTGTGTGAGAGAGAGAGAGAGAGAGAGAGAGAGAGAGAGAGAGAGAGAGAGAGAGAGAGAGAGAGAGAGAGAGAGAGAGAGAGAGCTGGAGGGCTGACCAACCCTGCAACTACCCAGGACCAGGACCAGGGTTATGAATTGGCCCATCCTAAAATCCACCCCATTTACGATCTTGGGAGCACATGAAGGGGCCAGTCCTGCAGACCCAAAGCCGTAGGATCTGCACAACAAGGGCAACAGCAGAATAACCAAGAGGACTTCCAGTGAAGACCTAGCATCAATAGTATGGCAGAAACTGGAGGCTTCACACCAGATTAATGACTCTGCAATAAACACTTGCAATTAAAGATGTATGGACAAAAGGGTTTACTGTGTGGCTCACCGTGTCACAATACAGCTTCCATGATGAGATTTGTCCTATTTTTTTTCTCCTTTTTTCTCTTAAATTTTATTCAATTTGAGTGGGAGGTTGCAAAGGCAGAGGGCAAATATGATGGGACAGTGAAATGAATGAGATAAAAATGCATGATGTGAAAGACACAAATAATAAATAAAAAGAAAGCTTAAAAATGGAGAGATCTCATACTAGTAACTTAACAGCATACATGAAAGTTCTTGAATATAAAGAAGAAATCACATTCAAAAGGAGCAGATGGCAAGAAATAATAAAACTCAGAGCTGAAATCAATAAAATAGGAACAAACAATAAAAACACAATCAATGAAACAAAGAATTGGTTCTTTGAGAAAATCAATAAGATTGATGAACCATTATCCATTTTAACTAAAAGATGAAAAGAATATACAAATTAAGAAAATTAAAAATGAAAAGGGAACATAACAACCTACACCAAGGCAATCCAGAGAATCCTAAGGATATACTTAAAAAATCTATTCTCCACCAAATCTGAAAATCAAAAAGAAATGGACAATTTTCCCGATAGATACCACTAACTAAAGTTAAATCAAGATCAGATAAACAGTTTAAATAGACGTATAACCCCTAGTGAAATATAGTGAAATAGAAGCAGTCATTTAAAGGATTGCAACCAAAATAAGCCCATTTCAGATGGTTTTAGCAAAGAATTCTACCTGACTTTCAAACAAGAGTTAATGCCAATACTCAAATTATTCCACAAAATAGAAATGGAAGGAACATTGCCCAATTTGTTTTGAGACTACAGTTACTCTGATACACAAACCACACAAAGATTCAATAAGGAAAGAGAATTAAAGACATAGATGCAAACATTCTCAATAAAATACTTGGAAACCAAATTCAAGAACACATCAAAAAGATCATCCACCATGATCAAGTAGGCTTCATCCTAGAGATACAGGGATGGTTCAACATATGTAAAGCCACAAATCTAATCCACCAAATAAACAACCTGTAAGACAAAAATTAAACAATCATCTCATTAGATGCAGAAAATGCCTTTGGCAAATTTCAACACCCTTTCTTGTAAAAGTCCTGGGGAGATTAGGGATATGAAGGACATACTTCAACATAATAAAGGCAGTTTATAGCAAACATATGGCCAACATCACCTTAAATGGAGAGAAACTCAGGTCAATTCCACTAAAATGAGAAAGAGGACAAGGTTGGCCTCTCTCTCCAGACCTGTTCAATATGGGACTTGAAGACTTAACTAGAGCAGTAAGACAACTGAAGCAGATCACAGGGATACAAATCAGAAAGGAGAAAGTCAAAGTATCTTTATTTGTACATGATATGATAGTATTCATAAATGACATTGACAATTCCCCTGGGAAACTCCTACCACTGATAAACATCTGCAGCAAATTCGCTGAATACAAAATTAACTCACAAAAGTCAGTAGCACTCCTGTATATAAACAACAAATGGTCTGAGAAAGAAAACAGTGAAACAAAGACTCAGACATAAATCCACACACCTGAAGACATCCAATTTTTGATGAAGAAGCCAGAAATACATACTTGAAAAAAAAAGGCAACACTTTCTCCATTGATATTGGTTAAACTGAATGGTTGTATGTAGAAGAATAGAAATAGACATATACTTATCACCCTGGACAGAACTCAAGTGTAAATGGGTCAAAGACCTCAAAACTAAGTACACTGAACCAGATAAAAGGGGAAGTGTGTGAAAGCTTGGAACTCATTGGCACAAGCAAAGACTTTCTAAACAGAACACTGTTTGCACAGGAACTAAGGTCAACAATTAATAAATGGGACCTTATGAAACTGAAAGGCTTCTGAATGGCAAAGGGCACATCATTCAGGCAAAGCAGCAGCCTACACCATGGGAAAGATTTTTAAATATGACACATCCAGCAGAGGGCTAATATCCAAAATATATAAAGAACTCAAAAAGGAGATATCAAGAAAACAAATGATTTAAAAAAATGGGATACAGATTTAAACAGCAAGTTCTCAAAAGACCAACTCAAATGGCTGAGAAACAAATGTTCAATACATTTAGCTTTCAGGGAAATGTAAATCAAAACTTTCATAGTTTCGTCTTATGCCAGTCAAAATGGCTAAAATAAATAAAACAAGTGACAACTCATGCTCACAAGGATGTGGAGTAGGGGGAATTCTCATTTATTGCTGGTAGGAATACAAACATGTACAGCCACTTTGGAAATAAATGTGACAGTTCCTTAGGAAGATGGGAATTGATCTGCTTCAAGATCCAGCTATAGAACTCTTGGATATGTACCCAAAGGGTGCTTCACCCCACCACACAGACTTGCTCAACTGTGTTGATTGCTGCTATATTCATGATAGCCAGAAACTGGAAACAACCTAGATGTCCCTCAACAGAAGAACTGGTAAAGAAAAATGTGATTCATTTACACAATGGAGTGTTACTAAGGTATTAAAAAAACAAAATCATAAAATTCACAGATAAATGGATGGAAGCAGGAAAATGAATCTCAAGTGAGGTATCCTGTACCCAGAAAGACAGCTATAGTATGTATCTGCTTATATATGGATATTAGCTGTTAAATCAATTATAACCAAGCTACAATCCACAGAACCACAGTGGTTAGCTATAGAAAGGGGACTAGGGTAGGACAGACAGATGTCCCTAGAAAGGGAAATAGAATAGACAGTTATGGATGGATTGGGGGACTGGAATGGAAGATCAAGTGGAGAAGAGGAGGAAAAAGGGGGGGAGAGGGAATGTGGGGGGAGACAGTTAAAATTAATGGCCATTTGAGGGATAGTATGGAAATCTAATAAAATAGAAAGTTCCTAAAATATATACATATAGGAAGGGATCTAAATAAAATCTCCAAATAATAGGGGTGACAGAGCCCCCAACTGGATATCTCTTGTCACCAAATGAAGCTTCTTATACTAGGAATGGGTTATATCTAATTAAGTTGTTGACCAAAGGGGTACCATGGGAATCCCCAAACAACCTAGGCTATTGCCAAGACTACAGGTTGCTCTCCACAAACTGGCAGCAAGGCCCAACTGTTGAAAACAACACCGACGCAGCTCATTGAATATGGAGATGTCGAGCTGGTGACTACATCTATCCTGCCCACCCCCATATTCTAATATCTTTTGTACTTGATGGTGCTCTGCATGCTACTAAAGAAGAAACACAAAACAAACCTAGACCCCTCAAAAATTTTTTTCTACATTCATTTTCCAACTTAAAGATATTCTAGTACAATGGTGGCCTAAGGCTTGTGAGGGCAACCAACCAATATATGATTTGATTGAAGGCTCACTCATGAGATGGAACCCATACTCAACACTGTTTAGGTGCCTGAGAGCCTAATACCAGATAGCCTTAAGTAAAAACAAATACTACTATTCTAAAACAAACAAACAAAAAAAACCCACAGTAATAAAATAACTCCTTATGAACATTCTGCTATACTCATAGATCAGTGCCTTGTTCAGCCATCACCAGAGAAGCTTCTTCTTCAGCACATGGAAACAAATACAGAGACTCACAGCCAGACATTATTCAGAGAGTGAGAGACCTTAGAACACTCAGCCCTAAACAGGGTCACCATCAAATTCCTCCCCTTGTGGCTCAGGGAACCCCAGAGAAGAGGGGGAAGAAAGAGTGTAAAAGTTAAAGGGGAAGGAGGACACAAAGAAAACCACCCTCTCTTACTCAACAAGATCATCGACAACAGTTAAGATGTCATAGAGACTGACACA
This sequence comes from Peromyscus maniculatus bairdii, assembly GCF_049852395.1. Taxonomy (NCBI): domain Eukaryota; kingdom Metazoa; phylum Chordata; class Mammalia; order Rodentia; family Cricetidae; genus Peromyscus; species Peromyscus maniculatus. The sequence continues at coordinate 36,708,099 of NC_134853.1, read as the reverse complement.
TTATGCATTGGGCCTGCAGGGGTCTGTACCAGATGGGGTCCTAGAGCTGAAAGAAGTGGACACATGCCCCCTTCCCTAACCCAGAAGCGATCTCTAATTGATAAACACTTGAAAATGAAAATTTAATTACCTCCAGGGGAGTCTCACTGACTGGGGAAACAAAGCACTCCTAAGGGCTGGTACATGGCCAGCGGTAGATGCCAACAGAAAACAAACTCGTTGGTATCTTTGGGGGTTCCTTGTCTCATATTGTGTCAGGGCTCTTGCTTTTTAATATCTATTTTATTGTTTTTTTATATTTTTCTTCTCTTTTTACTCTACAGGTCCTTTCCATGTATATTAAGGCTTTCACTTTAGTGTTTTCACAGAATCCTTGGTGTGCATGTGAGTGGGTCTCTGTTCCTTGTGCCGTCTCTTGGGCTCATTTCCTCTGTTTGTTTTGGGTAATTCCAGTGTGTTATTTTTTGTTTTATCTTACTATATTTTATCTTATTTTATTATTATCCCATAGAAGCTTTTTTATTCTAATAAGAGACAGACAAGTGGTGGATCCAGATTGGGGGATGGGAGAAGTGAAGGAAGGGAAAGCCATAATCAGGATATATTATATGAGAACAAAAATCTATTTTGAAGAAGAGGAAAAAAAAATCCTTCTACTCTTTAGAAGCCCCACTTCTCTGAGGCCTCTGAGACCACACAACTAAAACTATCTTTAAGTGTGATGCTCTTTCAGGCACCAAGGGAGCCTCTGACCAGTGCCAACTGATGATACAGGTGGCTCCTGGGTCCCACTCCTGCCCCGTTCACAGAAGCTACAGAGGAGATCTCCAGCCAGCTTTGCAAGATTGGGTTTATGCTCTATCAGGAAAAAAAATGGGTAGAAGGACATCATTGAAAAGGCAAATAAGAAAAATGTTTTTATCATGGACTTCTCATACCACCCTGTTCTTAGAAAATATACCTATAACACCACAAAAAGAAGCAATGGATCACTCGGGGACAAATATTTCCATGATCCTCCAAAGCTTCAAGTTCACCTGCAAGTCTAACAGCCATTGTAGGAATAGCATGATAATACTGCCAATCAAAATTAACTGTGGCCTCTTACTGCAGGGCTGCCATTCAGAAACCCTGCTGACACCCAGAGCCAAATACTGGCCAATCAGAGCTACTCTCATTTGCATGTCAGGAACCAAACCCCAAAAGATGTAGGCTCCAATGTGAAAACAGCCACATTCTATTGCTGTTTAAATATTGCCCTGCTGAAGTGGGATCCTAATTAGTCTTATTAAATAAAAACTCACAGTCAGATATTAGGGTGAAAGCTGAAAGATCAGGGAAGCAGAGCAGCAACCACTAGAAATTTCTTGCCTCTAGGAATCCTCAGAACAAACAAGGGGGCAAGATCCTGCCTCCACCTGCGTTATATTCCTGTCTCTACCTCCCTAGTGCTGAGATTAACAGTGTGCATCACCACCGACTGACTGTTTCTCTTTTAGACTGGTTCAATCCCATGTAGCCCAGGATGGCCTTGAACTCCTGATCTTCCTGCTTCTTTCTCTCAGGTGCTGGGATTAAAGATGTATGCCTCTATTGCCTTAACTAGTAGAAGGAAAGAGCCATGCTCCAACTCCAAAGCCAGTTTTAATTTTTAACTGAACTGGGACTACATAAAGACCGTTTGCATTATGTGTCTGTAGAGAACAGCAGAAACAAATATTTGGGAAGAAATTTTATGAAATACTATTCTGTTGGAAATGTGATATACCAATAGGCCAACTTACTCCTTTTCTTAGAACATTTTCTCTGAATGATACATCCTTTTTCTTCAGATCTCTCATTTGTCCAGTGGTCTTCAGATTCCTTAGCTTGTAACCTTCATTCTCCTGGAAAGACAAAAACAAAACCGTGCCCCAAGCCTAACTTTGGGGAGTTTCCCTTTTGACAAGTTATATCTGATCAAATGAAAAGCATTTGTTAGTCTTATAAGTTAGTTTAGATTGAATGGTAATGTTGGTTGATGAACTATCACCTCTTCTAATCAAGAGATCACTCTTGTTCAAATCTAATCTTTTAGTTGCTCTAAGGAGGAGTTTTCCGCATGGTGATAGTGAATGACTGAACCAAATTTGATATGGGGACTCCCCCAAGGCATTTCTTGATGGCAAAGGTTTATCCTGTCTGTCCCTTGTTGGTCTCTATTCATTGGTCCATTGTCTGCCTTTGCCACACCTTTTGCATACTACAGAAGGGAAGGACATTTTGTTTGGATTATTCCTAGAAAAAATTTTGTTTCTAGGAATGCCTTGTCTACAATTACTTTTTAGGTGACCTTGTTTGCCAAAATGAAAACACTCGACATTTTGATTTTTCTTCAAGCCTCTGAAAATCACCTTTCCTATCCAAGCATCATCATGGTTATGAGTTTCAATATTGACTTTATCTCAGATCCATTTCTCTATGGGTACTGATCTTGCCTTTAAAGGCTTAATTACCCTTTTGTATTGTGAATTAGCATTTTCAAAAGTCAAAGATTCAATTATTATTTGTTTACCATCTGAATTTGATATCATTCTATTTACAGCTGAAGTCAACCTTTGTAAAAAAAAAAAAAATCAGTGAAGGTTTATTTTGGACCCTGTATAACTTTAGTAAATGACCCACTTCTCTTTCTGACTTCTTCAATTCTGTCCCAAGCATTCAAAGCTGCTGTATGGCATAGAGCCAGGGTGTGGTCATCATATGGAGACTGGTTTTGTACATCAGCATAATTGCCCTCTCCAAGAACTTGGTCTTGGGAGATTTCAATACCTCTAGCTTCACTTTGTTGTTCAATGGTCTTAGCTTCATTTTTCCACCAAATCTTCCACTGAAGTTGAGGACCAGGCTCCCAAACTACTGTAACCAAGTCTTTCCAGTCTTGTGGGACAATTCTGTTACAAGTTGACCATGAATTTAACATTTGCCTCACAAAAGATAAATTCATACTATATGAGACATTTGCTTCCTTAAATCTCCTTAAATCTAACATTTCTACAGGAATCCAGCCAGCTCTTACACAGCTTTGGGGATATTTGTCATTTGGCAGTTGTTCCTGTAAGGTTTCTGGATAAATTAAGGTTGATTGTTTTAAAACCTTGGGCTGTTCCTCTCTAATTTTATAATTTAAAAGTTGGTTCTCCTTTAAATTCCTCTGTCTGGGTCTGAATATCTCTATGGCCTGTTTTAATAAGTTTTTTAAGGTCTGTATCTTGGCACTCATATCAACCAACTTTTTTAGAGATAAACCAAGAATTATCAAACCAATAATAAGAATTATCAAAATGATAATTAATATTATGTCAATCCCATTTATTTATCCCTTTATTTAATTTTACTATTTTTAAACTATGCATTGTGTAATCATACAGAGTAACCCCTTCCATCATAATAGCGTACTGTGGGATGTTCTGTATGACAAATGTGTTGCTCTGATTGGTTAATAAATAAAACACTGATTGGCCAGTGGCTAGGCAGGAAGTATAGGCGGGACTAACAGAGAGGAGAAAAGAAAGAACAGGAAGGCAGAAGGAATCACTGCCAGCCACTGCCAGGGCAAGCAGCATGTGAAGATGCCAGTAAGCCACGAGCCACATGGCAAGGTATAGATTTATGGAAATGGATTAATTTAAGCTACAAGAACAGTTAGCAAGAAGTCTGGCATGGCCATACAGTTTGTAAGCAATATAAGTCTTTGTGTTTACTTCGTTGGGTCTGAGCGGCTGTGGGACTAGTGTGTGACAAAGATTTGTCCTGACTGTGGGCAAGGCAGGAAAACTCTAGCTACAATAGGGTTTCCCTTTTTTTTAATGTGGGGGAAAAAGCTCTGTTTTTTAACTAACCCCCCCCATTAAGAATTCCCAGTTGTCTCACCAAATCTGATGATGATGGTGGTAAAGTGTAAGGCTAACTGCTGATGCATGGAATAGTAGACGCCCAAGGGGTGTCAAGGCAGCTACCTATTGTGGCAGCAGTCTGGGGAGGGGGTGCAAGGAAAGCCTACAAACAAGAGGGAGAGGGAGCTGGGTGTCTGAATAATGCATACAGGGGATTGTGGGGAAGAAGTACATGTGGTGGAAGCTACCTGAGAGCAGAGCTGGCCAGTGGTGAGGGACTAACTCATGTGGCATTTGTAGCTCAAGTGCCTGTGGAGTTTACTGCTTTACAAAATCTCAGACTCACTCAGAGGGTTTGGGGAAAAAAGAAAGGAAAACCTAGCTGGTGAGGCGGTAGCTCTGGCAGGAGCCCTGATTGCAAAGCCACAGGCAAGTGGCTTTATTGTGAATTTGTGCCCCAAAAGTTGGATGCCAGATAAAATGCAATCTTAATTAGTCTTATTAAATGAAACTTGGAGTCAGATATTAGGGTGAAAGCTGAAAAATCAAAGAAGCAGGGCAGCAGCCACTAGAAACTTCTTACCTCTATGAATCCTCAGAACAAACAGGGAGGGGGATCCTGTTTCCATCTGCCTTTTATTCCTGTCTCCACCTCCCTAGTGCTGGGATTAAAGGTATGCACCACCACCATCTGGCTCTGTTTCTCTTTTCAACTGGTTCAATCTCTTGTAGCCCAGGGTAACCTTGAACTCCTGATCTTCCTGCTTCCTTCTCCCAAGTGCTGGTTTAAATGTGTGTGCCACCACTGTTTGGCTTCTATGGTTAACTAGTGGCTAGCTCTGCCTTCTGATCTCCAGGCAAGCTTCATTTGTCAGAACACATAGAAAATATTATACAAAGCCCTGCATTCCAACTCCTTGCAGTATATTTAATAACTTGCCTTTTCAACTCTAATTTGACCAATGAATTCTTTCACTGCCAGTCAGTGTCATATAGGACTGTCATGTTACATACACTTTCATTTGAGCCTATGACTAAGATATGATGAAAAAAACTCCATAGAAAGGGTTTATGATTTTTTTAAAAAAAGGATCCATAAGCAGCTGATATAGCAGTCAATCAGATGGTATGTGGGTTAGTAAAATTATAAGAAGATTCAGTTAGTGTGTCTAACATCAATCACTGGTCAAGTGTTAGATCTGTATTCAAATAGGTCTTAAGAGCCAGTGGCTTCATATAAACACACTTCCCTGTGTCCTAGCCTTCTAACAGACTTAATATGATATCTAGCTCTCAACTGATTTTATAAATGATAGAGTTCTATACATCTAAATCACAAATACAGTAGACATCTACTAATCTTTGAGCTATTCACCATTATTATCAACAAAATTAATACATTGAGTCTTATAATTTATTTCATTCATGTCATCATCCCATGACATGGAATCCCTCTTCCCAAACCTGTTCCTTTCTCTTCTCCCTAGTCTGGGTTCTTGATCTCTCTTCTTTGACCTTTCTTCACATGGTCTTCTGAAGGAGGCATGACTTTTCACTCAATTAATTTTTAATGCAGACTAAATCTGATATGCACAAAGATTTCTTGTGAGCTCTATCCATGGTACAAGGCTCAACTAACAACAACTTGCCTCTTATATTGTCATACCAAATGTAATTCTTGGCATCATCATCATCGTAGCAGAGGCATAAAGGTCTTAAGTGGCATACTTTGTCCTAAACATATTGGCATATATACAGTGATTTTTCTGCTACATTTTTCTTATGATTAGAATTCCTATGGCTAAAATTATACTTGATTATCAATTGATATATAAGCACAGAAACACTAATGGAAAAAATTAGACCTCATACTAAAACATATTCAAACAGTGGTTAAAATTTATTCTTTTATACTATCTGTCAACAGACAGGTTTCCAGAGACTGGAAAGGTGGCCTGGCAGTCAAGAGCTCTTGTGGAAGGCCCAAGGTAGGTTATTAGCAACCATGACAGCTGACTCACAATCATGCATAACTTCAGCAGCAGAAAATCCAGTGCCCTCTTCTGAATTCCACAGGGACCTGACCTCACAGGCACAAACATATATACACAAATAATTTAAAATAGGAAAAAAAAAATTCTTCTAAAATGTATACGTATAACTAGACTTTGATGACATATTGGCAATATTGGAACTAAGAGCAAAAAGCAACAGGTAAAAATGATCCTTTTAGAAGTCATTGTAGGAACTACAAATAAATATTTCCTTCTGTCATTTTATACTACATATTTATACAAATGACATACTCAGTATTGATGATTATAAAATCAAAATATCCATCAACTCATAAAAAGTCTGAAGATGCCCTAGACTCTGCAGCATCAAACATTCAGCCAAGATTGAAATCTTTATGTAAAAATAAACAAGCCCATTCATCTAATCAGTGTCCAAATTTACTTTCTTTAGAGGTGAAACTATATGTATACTGAAGAATTGTTTTGAAAACAATTTACATTTTAAAAATATTTCACTTCACAGTAAATAATTTAGTAGATAGAATTATAGAGAGGCTGTCTGGGAGTCAGCAGTCTCTGCCCAGCTGGTTTTGTTCTTTCTCTACCTATCCAGAACTCTTCCTTTCCTTTCTAGAGGAGACAAGCTTTTAATTCATGGACATTGACATCTCAGTGCTGAGTGCAAGAGAGAAGTGAGCAGACCCTCACCAGCAGCCAGCCACTCACTCTACTTCAGAACTCTGCCCCAGGTGTCAGCCTCTGTAGAATGGAAGAGCCAGCTGTGGGGTGTAGAGTAATTAAAATACTGTGGTGATTCATCCTCACTGTGCGGATGCTTCTAAATGCTTCAAAGTAATCTAGAGCTAGGGCCAAGTAATATTGTTGTTTCTGAGAAGAATGCCAAGCAGAACAAGGAAGGAACAATGTTGCAATTATCTTTGAATTTTATGGGCTCTTTTTGTTCTCTTTCTAGGCACATTAGTTTGTTAACGACCATCTTAAATATCATAGCCAGAACAGAGCATTACTGCAGATGTGGTCTCCCGGGGGTGGGGTGGGAGGTTGGAGCAGCAGAGTCTGGATTCTAATCCAAACTCTACTGTTTAATAGCTGAGTCTCTTGATATCTGACCCTCACTTCCTTTACCTACTTAAAAGGAAAAAAAAACTGACTGAGAAGTATTACTTTAAAGATAAAATAATTTATTGATAAAACAAATGTATCCATAAATTATAAATTATGTTGCACCTGTGTTTTTGACAGTGCTGATGGTTGAACCCAGGGTCATGGCAATGCTAAGCAAGTGATCTACCTCAGAGCTAAATCTCCAGCCACCACCTCCCCACCTGTATTTTTATTTAGGTTGCTAACATCTACTTCATAGGACAAAGCCAACAGCAATGTTACTTGACATATTTGTTCAGATTAACATTGAATATACAATCAACATTTCAATATAGGTTTTAAACTATTGCTATTTCAAGATGCTTTGTTCCACTGGGGCATGATGCATAAATAAATAGAATTAAGCCTCTGAGTCAGAGATATCTGGTTCAGATCTCAACTCTTATCACTTTCCAACTATTGGGACACTGAGCAAGATACTAATACAGCTACATCTAAAAGCTTAACATGAATAACATGGATGAATTAACAGTACTGCTGTAAGATCTACTGTTCGATGCATATCAGATGTTCACAATACTTTTCGGTCTTAAAATACTCACTTATGCTGTGCTGTACATCTACTACTGATCTGTCCTAAGTGGCTTCCTAGTGTTCACGTTCTGTTCAGTGTAATAATGAGCTCAATGTGTGTGTGGACCTGTCTGTCACTGCTCGTTCACATAGCCTAACCTTAACTAATGTAACCACAAAACATTCTAATAGTCTCTCCTCAACACCTTACTATTCTACCTATAACTCGCCCAGCTTATCGCATTTTCTGACCACTCATAGCCAATTTTGTCAGCATATTTCCTCCATCTACAGAGCTTCAGTACCTGCCATTGCATCCATCACCTACCTCGGCATGTGTTTGCTTATCTTAATAGTTAGCTCTTCATAAACTCTGAATTAGTAGCACAAGCTCGGCATGTGTTTGCTTATCTTAATAGTTAGCTCTTCATAAACTCTGAATTAGTAGCACAAGCTCTGTGAACTATAAACTGTGCCATTTGATTCAATACCTTGGTCCTGTTTGCCCAACATGTGGTCCTGAATACCTTTATTCAACAGTGAATGGATGACTGTTCTAGAATTGCACAGGGTTATCTAAAGCAAAAGAATGTAGTTCTGACAGTGTTCTTAGCATCTCTTAAAGTCTCAGCACATTCTGGAGTTCCCCTCCTGGGTCCATTATTTTGTTGTGTGCTTTATCTTTTTATTTTATGTGTATGAATGTTTGGCTGCATATATGCATGTTAACAATAGGTGTGCTCAGTGCCCCACAGAAGACAGAAGAGGGAATCAGATCCTCTAGACCTGTAGTTTCAAGTGATTGTGAGCTACCACATAAGTGTGAGGATCTGAACCTGGATCCTCTGCAAGAGTAGCAAGTGATCCTAATTGCTGAGCCATCTCTCCAGCCGTGAATCTGTTTTTTAAAGATTATTTTATTTTTAATTATGTGTATATGTATGCATGTATGTATGTATGTATGTGCATGCATGAGTGCAGCTACTCATGGAGTTCAGAAAATGGCATAAGGTACCCTGAAAGTGGAGTGATTGACAGTTGTGAGCTGCCAAACGTGGGTAATTGGAAGCAGACTCAGGTCCTCTCAAAGAGTAGTGTGTGCTCTTAACCTCTGAGCCATTTCTCCAGCACCACTGCCCCAGAAAGAGTCTGTGTTTAAAGTATTTATATCACATTTTATTATTTTTTCTCTTCACTGTTCTGCATGAACACACACACACACACACACACACACACACACACACACACACAGAGAGAGAGAGAGAGAGAGAGAGAGAGAGAGAGAGAGAGAGAGAGAGAGAGAGAGCCTGTGTATGGGTAATCAAAAGTCATCCGTGAGCTTCTTACACTTCTAAACATGACTTTACTTTCTGTCCGGATCTTTTCCTCCTGATGGCGACCACTTGTGAGTTTTCACATTAGCCCTTCTAGTCCCGTATGTGATATTGCCAGTGCTCTGTGATGACAACTGCTTGTGTTCTCTGTAGATTCAAGCTGTGCTCACTCGCAGTCCATGCTACTACATTAGACTCCTTTAGGTAGAGAAGTTCTGGGGGAAGCCATGCTGGTCATAGTAAGAACATGGGGGGACAGGCAAAAGCAATCTGGCAGGATGTGTGGAACTTTTCTGGAGGTCCTTAGCATTTTGCCTAAGAGAGAAGTCCAAACCGTGAAAATGGCACTCCACTTCCCAAAACATTGTAATGGGCCTGAACTCGTGGCCATCTTCACTGGTTAACCCGCTCCCTCCCCAGAGTGCTTTGACACTCGTTATTATTGTCCTCCTCTCTGCATACATGTGAGACCCCGTGAATCTGGTTCTCTCCCACATGTCCATCCCAGGCTGTCCTTTCTCCATGTCTAGGTTTAACCTTTTCTCCTAACTCTTAGATACTCATATCTCTACTTTTATATTCTTTTAATATAGCTTTCCCCTTGTATTTCAATTCTAAGTCTCTAGCATAAGACCATGCCAGGTTTTTAGTACATTTTAGAGCAATTTGCTTAAAGGATAGAGTGACAACACATCCACGGTGACTTAGTTTCCTCCATGTTTCCGGTAACACTTTGTCCATAGTGAGCACAATCTCATCGTTAAGCATTAAATCCATCCGTGCAATCTCCTTGCCATGCTCTCCATCCACTACGAGATAAAGTCAGCACCGTTCCTCCATGTGGTGGCCAGTCACTCCATGGAGCCTGACCTGGCTTTCTTTCAGTGATCCACACTATGACAGTGTACACAGCAACCCTATGAACCCTTCAGAAATGGAAGTGTTGGCAATAATTTTGTACAACCCTTTTTTGTAATTGTATAGTATTCTTCAGAAAACTGTGAGGTTTCCTGGAGACACAAAGAGACCCTCCCTTCTCCAGAGCTTGTCATGTTCCTGTGATAGCAAGGTGGGGGTGAGCAAAAACTCCTTCAGTCTCAAATATCAAAATAAGTCAACCTGAAAGTTTAGAGAGATCAGCCCTTGGAAGTTGTATTTAGGGACCCAACAGGTCTATGTCTGCTGGTTTCTGTGTTTCTCTGTTTGTGCCTGTACCTGTGTCTGTGTCTGTCTGAGTCTCTGTGTCTCTGCCTGTGTCTGTGTCTCTGCCTGTGTCTCTGTCTGTGTTTGTGTCTCTGCCTGTGTCTGTCTGTGTCTGTATCTCTGTGTCTGTGTCTCTGTCTGTGTCTGTGTCTCTGTCCGTGTCTCTGCCCATGTCTGTGTCTGAGTCTCTGTCTTTGTCTATGTCTGTGTCTCTGTTTGTGTCTGTGCCTGTGTCTGTGTGTGTGTCTGTGTTTGTGTCTGTTTGTCTGTCTGTCTGTGCCTGTACCTGTATCTGTAGCTGTCTGCTTCTGTGTCTGTCTCTATCTCTGCCTGTGCCTGTATCTGTGTCTGTGTGTGCCTGGTTCCCCTGTTTTTGTGTCTGTTTCTATGCTCTCCCCAAACCTCTGCAACCAAGAAATAATGTTCTAGTGTGAGTGCTGCTGGAGTTAGAGGATTGTGTAAAGATAATGGAGATTTACTCTTACACACAATCTCCAAACTGTAGATGTAACCAACCATCTTATTAAATAAAAAACACAGAGCCAATACAGAGATGAAAGCCAAGAGATCAGAGCAATAGCTAAGAGCTAAAAACCTTAGCCTTCACTGTCGCTCCACGAAAGAGACCTACTTCCTGTGTCTGTCTTTTTTTTTTTATAGAGTTTCTGTTTTGCCTTCTCATTGGTTGTAAACCCAACCACATGACCTCCTAGTCACTGCCTGTCTGTACAGACCTCCAGGTCTTCTATGGTTGGTATTGAGATTAAAGGCATGTGTCTCCAATGCTGGCTGTATCCTTGAACACACAGACATCTACCTAGCTCTGCCTACCAAGTGCTGGGATTAAAGGCGTGCACCAACACCTTCCAGCTTTCACTATGGCTTGCTAATAGCTCTGACCTTCAGGCAACTTTATTTATTAACATACAAATAAAATCACATTTCAGTACAAATAAAATATCACCATACCAACCCCTAATTTTTGTGTCTTCTCCTTTATGTGTAGTGGATATGTTACTAAAATTCGAAATCCACAGATATAGATCTTTTTCTCTTTCACTGCTATCAGTTTTAGCTCACACAGTGATTAGGCAGGAATTGTCTCACTGTTGATTTAGGAGAAAAGCCCAAGGGGGAAATGGAAAGACCCTGGGATGAGGATAAGGAGGATGAATTCATGTTTCATAAATCGTCTCCTCTCTTCTCTCTTCTCTCGCCACTGTGCCTGCTCTGGGTATACAGGGCCATGGCACCTACAGTCACTGCTGTAGAACTAGTCACTTCCCCGGAATTCCCCAACAGAAAGAGGTGAGAAGAGCAATGTTTGCTTGACAGCCCTGTATCACCAGTTCTCACGGCCAAATGACTCTGAAGCAGGCAACAGGAGAGAAGGGCAGCTCCTGTGGCATACACACCTGGAGTCACACGGGTGTGGGAATCCGGGGCTTTGGAGCCAGCATGGGAAATACGGCAAGACTCCACTCTGCAACAATAAACGTGGAGAAGTAAAAATGGGAACTTTGTTCCACACCTAGCACACGCTGGCCTGCGACAGCAGCTTCTTCTTTGACGTTGTCATCTTTGATTGCCAGGGTGTAGGAGTTGATACATTCATTTTGTCTTTCTTCCTGAATCCAAGGTGCTGAAGATCTAAAGTTCTAGTTTAAAAACTAGCTATTTCTAAATGTCAAATACATCATTTCAATCACTTTTATTCAACTGATGTTCATTGCGTGCCTATTGTATATTAGATGCAATATGTACTCAGCTCTTAGATGTAAATGAGACAGACAGAGAAGGCAAAGGCTGATTTCACGCCCTCACAGGTGGGTGGCCAGGAACCAGGCCAGTGTAGTCATAAGTACAGAGAGAAAGGTTCAGAGTAGTCGTGACAGAAGTGATGGCATCTCAAGCAGACAAACAGAGTCCTTACCAGGGTAACAAAAGCCGCTGAGTGCTTTTAGTCACAGACCAATACATAATACCTTAGATTTCTAAAGCGCTACTTTGGCTTTGTGCAGAAAAGAGACTGAAGTACAACCATTGCTAACAAAGAGGAAGGTCAGTTACAGAGCATGGTAACCACTTAAGCAAGATGAGAGAAGGAAGTCACAGGTACTGTATTGGTTACTTTTATGTTGCTGTGTTAAAACACCATGCCTAAGCAACTTGTAGAAGGAAGTTTACATTGGCTTAAGGTTCCAGGAGGTTAGAGTCACAGTGACCACAAGCAGGCATTGTGGGTGCTTGTTGAAGCTGAGAAATCACATCTTGAAACACAGTCATAAAGTAGAACGAGAGCAAATGAAGTGGCTAGAACAGTGGTTCTCATTCTTGCTAATGCTGCAATCCTTTAACACAGTTCCTCATGTTGTGGTGACTCCCAACCATAAAATTATTTTCACTGATACTTCGTAACTGTAATTTTGCTGCTGTTATGAATCACAATGTAGATATCTGATATGCAGGATGTCTGGTATGGGACCCCTGAGGGGTCGCATCCTACACATTGACAGTCACTGCTGTGAGAGAGTTGAAACACCCACAGTCCTCCAGTGATGTATTTCCTCCAGTAAGGCCACAGCTCCTAAACCTCCACCATGCCACCTGCTTGGAACCAAGTATTCAAATGCCTGAGATGATGGGGACATTCTTTATTCAAAGCATACAGGCATTTAAAGAACAAAATATGCAGGACTCGGTGTGTACAGAACAGGTGAGTGAGGGACAGGAAACGCTTTCTTTGAGAATCCTTCTTCTGTTGTATTTTTTTCTATAAATCATGCTCCAGGCTTATAATAACCACACAAGCACAGAGAGTTGGTGATTAACAGTCTAAAAAGGAAAGATTGTATTTTAAAATCACTAATATTGACTGACCATTCAGTAAGTGCTGAGAACTTGGCACATATTAATCCATTCATTTCTTAATATGGTCTCAAAACACAGACTACAGTGTTATTTAGCTTATATATGAGGAATCTGAAGCAAGAAGTAAGGCAGGGCCCCTCCGGGATTCACACTAACCACTGCAACCGAAGTGATAAGAAACCATTTGTTTTAGCTAGAACAAGTGGAAGCTGTCCTCTGAGACTGTTCATGGGAAAAGGAACCATTAGGTCCACTTTTGAAAGATGAGCCCATAGATCACACAGGCATCTGCACTAAAGAAATCACCTTTTCACTACACAAATCTATTGATCTAAGCAACATTTTTGGAACTATACAACTGGAACAAATGAAAGAGAAAGTGAACAGAGACAGAAATCCCCTGTCCACTTTGCCTGTGGCAGCTGGATAAGTCCGGGTGAGTCATGGTTCTGAGATAATAGAAGAGTTGAAAGACTAATGGTAGTGATCAGAGCCACGGAAGCCAGGAGCTCGATGTCTAAAGCTCCCCTTTCACTATCAGACCTATATTAACTAATACCCAAGGAAAGACTAGAAGAGGGTAATCATTTAGGTAAATACGACCCATCATCTGTGAGCTGTTACCTTAGGTCCCATTCTAAGAACTGAAAAAGTACAAAACAGTAATGAAGAGTTTACATATCCATTTTATTAGAACACATTACTTTATGAGTGATCTCCTGAGCATCAGCAGACATTACCGTTGGCTCTGATGCCATTTGGACAGGAGTTGACTCTATTACAATGCATAAATTTGTCCCTAGATAACAATATGACAGCAGTGGTATGCAATCAAGGTGCACAAAAGAAACAAATATGGAAGAAAACTGACATGAAAGCCTCATGTAAACGGGCTGCTCTGTCCATTCACTATCTCTTCCCCTTTGCCGTAGCTTTCATGGAATTCGACCTCTTTCATTGCTCTCGGCCTTGCTCTTAACTACCTGCTCTTCTCTTGTTGAAAAGTATCAAGAATCTGCAAACTGCCCAGAGTGCTGATTTACTTATTTCTTTTGGGTGATACCGACCAGCTTCAGCTTCCTTAAATACAACCCTCTCAGGAAATATCCACCGAGCTTCATGGCTTTGAGCACTTTAGCCTTTGATGGCTCCTTCCTTCATTAAGAATATTTTAAATTATATCTTACAAAGGTATTGGTATGTGACAAATATTGCTTATTAAAAAATTTTCTTCAACCTAAAAGTAAATCAAACCTTCTTTGTGTGTTGCAATGTAGCAGGCCCTAGGCAGTATGTGCGTGAGCCTAGAGGGTAGGCCCTGATGCATACTGAAGGTGCCATTGCCTGTTCCTGTGATGTCTGCCTTCCTGTCCCCAGGATCTGAATCCTGTGATGTCAGGAAAGCCACTGTCCTCTTCACTCTGTATCCTCAGCCACATTGCATGGTCTTGATAAATGTTTGTGGATCACTTAATAGTGAATTCTTGGGTTTGCATTTTTTGAGCATATTTCCTTGACCTCCCTGACTATTCCCTTCAACTTTCCATCCCCCTTTGCTGCTCCTTCTTCCATCTTCCCTACCTAAAAGCAGAGCCTGGGTTCTGTTGCAGGATATTTGCTCACACTGTGTAGAAGATGTTTCTCTGTTTTACCTCCTCTGCCTAAGGCATCTTCTGATTGGTTTAATAAAGAGCTGAATGGCTAATAGCTAGGCAAGAGATGATAGGTCGGTCTTCCAGGCAGAAATAGGAACTCTGGGAAAAAAGGATTTGTCAGCCAGACACTGCAGAAGTCAGATGTTCAGCACTGAGGAGAAGTAACAAGCCACATGGCAGAAAGTAGATGAATATGAAGGTGTTAATTTAAGTGATAAGAACTAGTTGGGAACAAGCCTAAGCTAAGGCCCAGCTTTCATAATTTGTAAGAAAAAGTTTCCTTGTCATTATTCGGGAGCTGGCCATCCAAAGAAAGTCTGACTACAGGGTCCAGATTTGCAAGCTCACATCCATTCACTATTTCTTAAGCTTTTCTGAATGGTCTCACTGTCTCCACACACACACACACACACACACACACACACACACACACACACACACACAGCATACTCACCGGCCTCTCCTTGTGTTAATTCCCTTGGTTAAAAAACGTGGATGCTTGTTGAGGAAAAGACAAATTCCAAACTTGTTAAGTGTAGATGTAACCAACCGTCTTATTAAATAAGAAACACAGAAACAATGTAAAAGAGAAAGCCGAGAAGTCAGAGCTCAGAGCTAAAATCTCACCCTTCCTCCTGCTGTCCCAGCTTCGCGAAAAGAGACCTACTTCCTGTCGGTTCGTATTTTTAAAGTATGTTGTTCTGCCTTCTCATTGGTTGTAAACCCAAACACATGACTGCCTCGTCACTGTCTGAATGTACAGCCCCCTAGGTCTTAAAGGCATATGTCTCCAATGCTGGCTGTATCCCTGAACACACAGAGATCTTATGGGATTAAAGGCGTGTGCCACCACCGCCACACTCTTGCTATGGCTCTAATAGCTCTGACCCTGAACACACAGATATCTATGGGATTAAAGGCGTGTGCCATCACCGCCACACTCTTGCTATGGCTCTAATAGCTCTGACCCCCAGACAACTTTATTTATTAACATACAATCAAATTAATATTTCAGTACAAATCAAAATAATATTTCAATACAATTAGATTACCACCACATTTCCCCTTTTCTATTTTAATAAAAAGAAAAAAAGCAAAAGGTTATAACTAACAAAAGAAAAACTATATACAAAAGTACAATAACTATATACAATATATACAAGTAATAAATACCTAAACAGGTATTTGACGAATCAGAGAAAATAATTCCATTATCTATCCTATTTTGATAATTCCAAGATGTATCTAATGTACTTTCTATCCTAATTAATTTTCAACTATAACTAACTAATCTTCAACCATAACTAACTAATCTTCAACTCCCTCAGAGACCCAAGAAGGGAATAATATTAGCTAACAAAAATAAAAACAGGAAGTGCATGCAAGCAACTTCCAAAAAAAATTTTGTGAGTTGACAGAAACAGCCAGCTGCCTGGGCAGTCACCTGAGGTTTCTCCGCAGTGTTGGGGCATCATCTTCAGCCTATAGGCTTAGTGTATCTGACAGACTCATTTGTGAAGTAGGATGTACACAAGGTCAACAGTTCAACCTCACATTGGGTGAGAGCAGTCCACGTACCAGAAACACCTGAATTCCACTAGTGTCCTGTCATGATTCAGGATTTTAAATTCTGGAAATTGTTGACAGTTTTTTAATTCAGCTGTCCATTCTTCTTGGCTGTGTATATATGGCTTCATCTCAGCATCCCCTTCTTCTCCACATCCCTCTATTAAATGCCAGTCTACTTTTGAGAGGCATGAGCTTTCAGCTGCTGTTCCATTGTACAACAGAATCCATCGGCCCTCTGCCTGTTAAGCTGCCTTCGAAGAAAAGGGCACTGTACCTTTTCCGGATGCGAAGGCCACTTCAGGGATGGGGCCATATTGTCCTGGCCTCAGAAGATGCCTTTCGATAAAGCCATAACCACACTTGTTTTGGCAAGAATCAGTAGTCCCTTGTTTCGTGATCTGTCTGTCCATTTTGTCCTGTTGATTCGAGGATACTTTGTTGTCCAGTAGCTAACTTTTGCCAGAATGAAAGTTGACTCCATATGCAGTTTCTTCAATGCCCATATTTTCTCTAAAGTAGATTGGTACTGCCAGGAGCCGACATGTCTCAAAAAAGAAAAATTTTCTAAGTTATTAAAACATTTTAAATGCCATATTCTGTAGATCTCTGAAGGGTTTGAAGATGACCTGTCTAAAACATCTCTGCTCAATTTTTAAAACATATCTAATATGACTACAAGTTCTATGATAATGTCTAACTACTAGCTTTCATTTCTTTATATCCTAATAGTTGATAATAATAACATTCAAGGATCAGAAATTTGCATTACATTGTTAAATGGATGGAATAAATACAATTAGAAATATACATATAGCATTTTCTAACAATATCAGTTTCAAATTTGTGTACAATATAAAACAATTCAATCCAATGTAAAGTATTTAAAACTAGTAATTGTCTTTTTCTTTTCTTTCTTTCTCTTTTTTTTTTTAAACAAGAACCTTAAATCTAATCTCCTTTGCTTAGCCTTTTTCCTAACCCTTGACAATAACTTGTAACCAACCCCCCTAAATACTGAAAATTATCCCAGACCCAAAACCCATTAAAAAGACCAAAAAACCACCCGCCCCACACCACCTCTTTGGGAATGTGGGCGTCGTATTCTTAAAATTGCTTCCTGCTGGGTATGGGCGAAGTTTTCTTTATCCTGAAAGAAAAATTTTAGGTTAATTGTCAAATTCTAGGAGAGGTAACTATATCCTTCATTATCCAGTCTGTGTATAATGCCAAAGTTGAGGGTTTATCTCAAGTCCTTATTCAAGTAGTCTTTGAGACTGGATCATCTCAGCTAGTCATCTCAAATTTGCTCTGAGCACCTTGTAGTTCAAAGCTGATCTATGGATGATGTTTGTCAGCTTAATTATATTATTATTGTCCACGTGGAATTGTTGTTGTTGTGGGGCCCCATCTTCTTTCTGGAGACTTCAGTTGATGTTAGGCCTGGCCATGATTTCCTGCAGAAAACTGATAAGAGACTCGAACACAAAAACATATATGCAGCTAGCCTTTTTTCTAGAATTAGTTAGTACTCTATGTGACCATACATATCTTAACAAAGTTTAAAATGTATATATATTAATCTTGTAAATTTTGATATAAAATTTATACTTTGAGAAAAGTTTAAAGAATCAGAATAGAATCAAAGAGTTGAGATTAGTAATAGAATAGTCCCTTAATTAATTTTGCTTTTGTCCTGTACCATAGCAGAAGATGGCTCTTATTCTGGCATGATACAGGGAGTTTGCATTTTCCTTTTAACAACATGCTTGAGTTTAAAGAAGGAGAGAGCCATTCTCCAACTCCAAAGTCAGCTTTAAATTTTACTTGAACTGGGACTATTAGAAAACCAATAGGGTTAAATCTTTAGAGAAAAGCAGAAACAAACATTTAGGAAGACATAAAATTTTTTTTTTAGATAATATATACCCATACACCGTTTCATTCTGTTTCTTGAGATAGATGATTTGTCCCTTTTCTTCAGTTGTCTCATTTGTCCAGTGTTCTTCAGATTCCTTAACCTTCATTCTCCTAAAAGACAAAAACAAAAACCTTTCCCCAAGACTAATTTTGGGGATGTTTCCTTTTGACAAGTTATTATCTGATTAAATGAAAAGGCATGTGTTATTGATACAAGTTAGTTTAAATTGGATGTTCATGCTGGTTGATGAACTATCACCTCCTCTAATTAAGAGGTCTCTCTTGTTCAAATCGAACCTTTATCAATTTTGATGGTACCCACAGTTTATCTTCTCCTGTAGAAACAAAAGCAAAACCACGTCCCCAATGTAATACATACCCTGGTTTCCATTCTGAGGTCAGCACATCCTTAAAGTATATAGGCTGATTTAATTCTGTAGTTTTTTCTATTATCCAATGTCTCTCTGCAGCTGTTGTTCCTTTCTCATTGGCATTCAGAAAATTCAAAGTTAGAAGAGCATTATGCAGTCTATTTCTGGGGGTTTTTGTTACCCATTTCTGTTTATTTAGCATATCCTTTAGAGTTCTGTTTGATCTTTCTATAACTGTTTGACCTGTAGGATTATGTGGTATGCCTGTAATATGCTTTATATTGTAATAAGCAAAAAACTGTTTCATTTTAACAGAGACATATGATGGAGCATTGTCAGTTTTGATTTGGGCAGGTATACCCATGATGGCCATAACTTCTAGCAAATGAGTGATTACAGAATCAGCTTTTTCAGAACTCAAAGCAGTTGCCCATTGAAATCCTGAATAAGTATCGATAGTGTGGTGTACATATTTCAATTTTCCAAATTCTGCAAAGTGAAACACGTCCATCTGCCAGATTTCATTTCTCTGAGTACCCTTTGGGTTACATCCTGCTGGTAATGGCGTTTGATTGTAGAAGGAACAAGTAGGACATTTCTTTATTATTTCTTTGGCTTGTTGCCAGGTTATGGAAAAATCCTTTTTTAAACCTTTACTATTAACGTGATGTTTTTTATGAAATTCTGAGGCCTCCAGCACATTTCCTATCAATAATTTATCAATCTCTTCATTGCCTTGTGCTAGAGGGCCTGGCAGACCAGTATGGGATCGAATGTGAGTTATATATAAAGGATGATTCCTTTTCCTGATTGTATCTTGTAATTGAATAAATAGTGAAGTTAATTCTGAAGCATCAGGGATAAATTCTGCAGTCTCAATATGTAACACCACTCTTTCAGCATACTGAGAGTCAGTTACTATGTTGAGAGGTTCTGAAAAATCCATTAATACCAACAGAATAGCATACAATTCTGATTTTTGCACTGAATTATACGGACTTTGAACCACTTTACTTAAATTTTCTGATTTGTAACCTGCCTTTCCTTCTTTGTTGGCATCTGTATAAAATGTACGAACTCCAGATATGGGTTTTTGCCGTACAATTCGAGGCAAGATCCATTCAGCTCTCTTTATAAGATCAATTCTATTGCTTTTGGGATATTTGCTGTTAATTTCTCCCAAAAAATTACTGCAAGCTCTTTGCCAAGGTTCACTTTCTGTCCATAATTTTTCAATGTCCTCCTTAGTTAATGGTACGACAATTTCTGCTGGGTCTATGCCTGCTAATTGACGAAGTCTCAATTTTCCTTTGTAAATCAAGTCAGAGATTTTTTCCACATAAGTTTTTAATTTTTTATTTGGTTTATTTGGTAAAAATATCCATTCCAATATGATATCTTCCCTCTGCATTAATATTCCAGTAGGAGAACGCCTAGAAGGTAAGATAACCAAAATGCAATCCAGCTTTGGATCAATACGATTCACATGTCCTTCATGCACTTTCTTTTCTACCAAGGCTAATTCTTTCTCAGCTTCAGGTGATAATTCTCTTGGACTATTTAAGTCCTTGTCACCTTCTAAGGTTTTGAACAAATTAGTCAGTTCATCATTTTTTACCCCAACAATAGTTCGTAGATGAGAAATATCTCCAAATAATCTTTGAAAGTCATTAAGAGTCTGTAGTCTATCTCTCCGAATTTGCACCTTTTGGGGTCTAATTTTTTGTAGTTCTATTTTATATCCTAAATAATTAATAGAATCTCCTCTTTGTATCTTTTCAGGAGCAATTTGTAATCCCCAGCAAGGCAAAATTTTCTTTACTTCTTCAAACATTATTTCTAAAGTATCTGCATTTGAGTCAGCTAGTAAAATATCGTCCATATAATGATAAATTATAGATTTAGGAAATTTTTTACGTATCACTTCCAATGGCTGTTGTACAAAATATTGGCACAGAGTTGGGCTATTCAACATTCCCTGTGGGAGGACCCTCCATTGAAATCTTTTAACCGGTTGAGAATTATTATAAGTAGGCACTGTAAAAGCAAATCTTTCTCTGTCTTTTTCTTGTAAGGGTATTGAAAAGAAACAGTCTTTTAAATCAATAACTATGAGAGGCCATCCTTTTGGTAACAGAGTAGGCAAAGGCATCCCAGATTGTAGAGAACCCATTGGCTGAATTACTTTGTTAATTGCCCTAAGGTCTGTTACCATTCTCCATTTACCAGATTTCTTTTTAATAACAAATACAGGAGAATTCCAAGGGCTGGTTGATTCTTCAATATGCTGAGCATTTAACTGTTCTTCTACCAGCTCTTCTAAAGCCTGGAGTTTCTCTGTTGTTAAAGGCCATTGCTGGACCCATACAGGCTTGTCTGTTAACCATTTTAAAGGTAGAGCTATTGGTGTCTTTGGAAGATCATCAGTTATTGTGCCCTGTTCTTGTATAATATGGATGGCTGGTGACCACTCATTAGAACAATATCTTCTAATATTTCTCTCAGTAACATGTGCTAGTTTATGATTTGTTTCTGAGATTGGAGGGATGTTAATCTGAGTATTCCATTGTTGCAACAAGTCTCGACCCCACAGGTTCATAGTTATGTTAGCCACATATGGTTTTAATTTTCCTCTCTGTCCTTCTGGACCTATACATTCGAGCCATCTTGCACTCTGTTTCACCTGAGATAATGTCCCAATTCCTAACAGTTGAACGTTTACCTCCTGAAGAGGCCAAGTTGGATGCCAAAATTCTGGTGCAATTATGGTAACGTCCGCACCTGTGCCTACCAGACCAGACAACAAAACACCATTTATTTTTATCGTTAATTTTGGTCTTTGTTCATTAATAGAAGTTTGCCAAAAATTTTTCTTTATGTTTTCTCCTGAATTTTCTATTCTCTCTGTTTCATCATTCTGACCAGCATGATTTATTCCAATAGGCATTTGGTTATTTAATCACTCTCCAGAGCAGGCATTTCCTCTATGGCTGCCGGAAAGGTTTGAACTGGATTTGCACTGGGGGCCTGCCTGAGGCCCCTCTGGGAGTTTCCCGAAGACTGAGGCAAAGGATTACCCTGTCTGTCCTTTGTTGAACTATATTCGTTGGTCCAGTGTTTTCCCTTACCACACCTCTGCATACTCCAGAAGGAAGGGGCATTCTGTTGCCATTGTTCCTTGAAGAAACATTGTTTCTGGAAATGACCTGTCTACAGTCCCTTTTCAAATGTCCTTGCTTTCCACATCCAAAACATCTAACACTCCTCAAACCTTTTGAAATTACTTCTCCTACCCATGTATCATCATGCTCATCAGCTTCAACATTAATTGTTTCTCTAATCCAATCTTCCATAGGTGCAGATCTTGCCCTTAATGGCCTGATTATTCTTTTGCATGCTGCATTCGCATTCTCAAAGGCCAAAGATTCAATTATTGCCTTACCAGCTTCTGAATCAGAGACCGTTCTCT
Source organism: Peromyscus maniculatus bairdii (assembly GCF_049852395.1). Taxonomy (NCBI): domain Eukaryota; kingdom Metazoa; phylum Chordata; class Mammalia; order Rodentia; family Cricetidae; genus Peromyscus; species Peromyscus maniculatus. The sequence goes on along the minus strand of NC_134853.1, from coordinate 36,686,122 downwards.
TTACTGCTGAAGCCAGTCTTTGTAAAAAATCTGTAAAAGACTCTTTTGGGCCTTGCTTCACCTTTGTAAATGACTCAGATTTTTTTCCTGGTTCCTCAACTTTGTCCCATGCATTCAAGGCTGCCGTTCGACATAAAATTAGGGTTTGGACATCATATAAACATTGTGCTTGTGCTGAAGCATATTGGCCTTCGCCCATAAGCTGATCCTGGCAAACTTGTACTCCTTTATCCCTCCATTGTTTTTCTATGTTTTTAGCCTCCTCCTTAAACCAAGTCAGAAATTGAAGTCTCTGGCTGGGTTCCAGGACACCTTGTGCGAGGTCCCGCCAGTCCTGTGGTACTATCCTATTATATGTTGACCAAGTGTTTAACATTTGCTTTACATATGGGGAATGCATGCCATAAGATACTATTGCCTCCTTAAACCTTTTTAAATCCAACATTTCAATTGGAGCCCAAGTATTTTGTGTAGCCATTTGATCAGGCATCTGCTGTACTGTTACAGGATAAATTAAGGGTGACTGTGTGAAAACAGGCTTTCTTTCTGCAACCTTATGATCCCGACTTGAAACAACTTCACTGTTAATTTCTTCTGTCTGAATTTTTACAGGTTTAACAAGTTCTTCTAACGCTGTTATCCTGGCACTTAAATTGACTATCTTTTTAAATATTAAAATGTGGATTTTTATAGTGATGAGGTGCATAATTCCACCAATACTAATATTATATAATTGTTCCATTGCCAGACTGCCTAAAATTTCGAACAAAAACCAATTTTCTTCCAATGTACACATAAAACCCATTTGTTTTTTAATGTGGAAAAAAATTCTCTTTTAGATAGTTTCCTTTAAAATATCTGATATATTATGACTTACCAAATCTGCGTAGAACAGTAGAAATCCGAAGGGATTTTCAAAGCAGCCACCTAGTGTCCCAGGTGTAAATCCAGAGAGAGAGAGAGAGAGAGAGAGGAAAGAGAGAACGCACAAGAAAGCGTAGCCGGCTAAAGCTTAAATGCAGCCACGTGTTCCCTCTTGTGCCGAGTCAAGGCTTGGGTCTGGCTTCCTTAAGCTCCGACCACGTGCGTTGGCTTTACAGGCAGGGCCCTGTTTGGCAGGGCAGGTCTGAGTTGTTTGTAGCACCGGCTTTAGGCAAGCTGCTCACAGACCTAGGCCCGGGCTAGAAGTTGCTACCCGGACTAGGACGCCAGCAGCTCGGACTAAGAAGCCGATCGCCGCTGGCCACCGTGTGTCGCCGCTGCCACCGCCACCGCCGCCGCCGCCGCGGGCCGCCTGCCGCCCTTGCGGGAAAGCGGACCTGCCGCCAAGCCAAGCAGTTTTTAATGGATTCTTGTCACGTTGGGCGCCAGATGTAGATGTAACCAACCGTCTTATTAAATAAGAAACACAGAAACAATGTAAAAGAGAAAGCCGAGAAGTCAGAGCTCAGAGCTAAAATCTCACCCTTCCTCCTGCTGTCCCAGCTTCGCGAAAAGAGACCTACTTCCTGTCGGTTCGTATTTTTAAAGTATGTTGTTCTGCCTTCTCATTGGTTGTAAACCCAAACACATGACTGCCTCGTCACTGTCTGAATGTACAGCCCCCTAGGTCTTAAAGGCATATGTCTCCAATGCTGGCTGTATCCCTGAACACACAGAGATCTTATGGGATTAAAGGCGTGTGCCACCACCGCCACACTCTTGCTATGGCTCTAATAGCTCTGACCCCCAGACAACTTTATTTATTAACATACAATCAAATTAATATTTCAGTACAAATCAAAATAATATTTCAATACAATTAGATTACCACCACAGTTAAGTGGCTTTTTAGCATCTCGACTTCACCTTTAAAGTCAAGGTCTGTTTTCAAACTTCCAACAGACTCTGGCGTCCTGCCATGCCTTTGTTTGGATGGTCCCTGTCTGTGTTCAAACTGCTCCTCTGACTAGAGGTCCCTACCTGCGTTGCCATACATGTGCTTCTCAGTGCCTGGGTGGGACACCAAACGCTAACAGGTGACAGAGACACTGTAATTGCCCTCCCCCCAAGCATGAGCATGGTGTGCTACATGGAGGATAAAAGTATTGCACCACACCTAAACACAGTAACAACAAAAACGAAAGTGACACAAACATCGTTCAGCTTCTACCATGGTGGAGTCTTGTATGACAAGACATGGCAATATCAACAACTCATTGTTTTTAAGAATGAAAGCAGAAACCAAACAGCAACAGCCAAATCAGAGCAATCTACTTCACCACTATAGTGTGGGGCTTCACTAGTTATTAGCATGACAAACTCAGGCCACACTGATTTCAACTTGGATGAATATTTCCATTTCAGAGTTTTGATCTAATCAAATAAAATAAATTAATCAGAACATCTGCCTTGTCTCAAGAAATGCCTTGATCACAAAGTAGCTTTAACGAGACAAGTGACTAATTGTATTATCCTCCTGATAGGAGACAGGAAAAGGTTAGGTACAAAAATAATTCAAGGAAGCACAGGTCAGGTGCCACAACAACTCAAACATCTCAGAACTCAGAGGTGACCACCACAGGTAGTAACAAGTAGGACATACTCCTCTTGATGCTAATTATTAAGTAGCCTTAGATTTTAAAAAGAAACTGTTTTAGCTCTGGAAAGTTGTGATAACACAAGGAAGCCAAACAAGAATATAAATAACTAGCTCAATACCCAAAGAAATTAACATTTTACGATTGAATTGTTTGTTATTATTTTGTCTTCTTATGTATATTGCTGTGTGATACGTATGCATAAGGTGATATATTCTTAGTGAGTATGATAGAAGTTAAATAATTCTGTTTGTGATAGGCCATGTGTATATTGTATAATACATCATATGCATCATCACATATTATTAATATTCCTCGATAGTATTTAAACATTTGCATAGAAGTTCATTTCATTGTGCTCTGTCAAGAATGTGTCAGTATTTTACAGTTATGTATGGTATATGGAAAAGAAGCCTCAAACTTATTTTTATAGATTTAATATTTTATTTTCTTAAGGTAAGTTCTTATATATATAAATATGTATATAGTATATAATATACTATTTACATATATATAACAATATATAATAATACTATATATACTTATATATTATAAATAAATGAATATAATATATAAAAATTTTCTTATATGTAGTAGTACTACAGGGTCAAATGATATACAAAATATAAGGTCTTTTGCTAAATATGCCCAAATTCTTCAAAGATTGCATTGAATTACACAGACTTTGACACTCTCCCTACTGAAATGGCCAGTGCTACACAGCAGAGTACTCTGCAGGTGAAACTGAGTGACCTCATGGGCTTGTTCATCCCACACGTGTCTTTTTTTAGGAACTTATTTTGCATATCCTTGGATATTTTTCTAATGAGATTAGGTTTTTTTTGCTTTGTGATTAAAAATTTATCTTATTATTTTTATTGTAATATACATGAAATAGAGAATTAAAACTAATTAGAGAGAAATATAAAATACATTCACATCCCCCATCCAGGTTTATTAAATTTTAATAAGTTTTCATGCTCCTTTTGGCCTCACCTGTAAAGGGGGAGCCTTGGTCATCTCCATCCTGACACATCTGCCTTCTTCCAAACCAAGGGTCCTGTCTTCCTTTTCCTCTTCTACTTTCCATATTTCATGCTATGTTGTACATGTTTATACATTCTTAAGCTATAAATTTTAGATATTTCATACCTAATATTTGTATATGCTTAAACTGTGAGATTAAGTCCACTTCTATCTTATACAATATCTATATATGCTATATGCAATATCAGAAAAATTGAGATTCTTCTAATTTATGATATAAAATTAATGATGGACTTGAATTACTAGTATATGATTTAAGATTTGCTTCTATATAATAAAAGAAATTGGAATATATATGTGTTTATATACACACACACACATATTGCTTTAGTTTACATAATGGATTCTTGGAAGTGTTGGCAAAAATTCGCCTATCAAATCCTTTGTTATTTCTAGAGATGTGTACTTCCATCAAAGTGTTATCTATTTCATCTTCCCCGATAGTGTCCCCTAGACCTTCTCCCAGTTTCTTTGAGATATTATTGAAAATCTGCCCTGTAGCCAATGCCTTCCTAATTTGTCAGTCAAGCATCAGTTTTTATAGAGAAGAACTTTCAATTATTAATATTTCTGTTTATAATTTTCGTGAATTCTCTAGTACTATTTGTTTTTATTTCAAAGTTGAATATTCTGTGTATTTTGAATATTTTATTTTAGCTTATATTAGAGACTATAGATCTTGGTTGATTTTTTTTTCACAGATATCCCCATAGATTTTTTTTCCACCTAAATTTTGAGGTTTTATTTCATTAATTTGAAACCCAATGATCTATTGCTTTATAAATTATATTTATATTATATCTTATGTATATTTGAGTTCATAATCTAGTACATAACTTTTATATCATATTTTATCATTGGTATTTAAATGAAAAGAAAATAAGATCCTATTGCATTTATTTCCTTCTTTAAAATTATTCAGTCTTTCCATTCAGACTCATTCTGTCGTCGTGTTTATATAATCACTAATTTTTGTTCTGAAATTTAGTTAATTGTATATTAAGTACAAATTAAATTTAAATGGATTTAAAGGGTCAATAGTGCCAGTAATTCCAGTGCCTTGGAGACTAAGGAAGGCAGATCTCAAGTTGGAGGCCATGCTGAGCTTCACACTTGAGATGATGTCACATCCTCTTCAGTAGCACCAAATCTTAATGATGTCACATCCTCTCTAGTAGCACCATGTCTTGATGTCACATTCTCTCCAGTAGCACCAAATCTTAATGATGTCACATACTCTTCAGTAATACCAGGTCTTAATGATCTAACATCCTCTCCAGTAACACCAGATCTTAATGATGTCACATCTTCTCCAGTATCACCAGGTCTTTTCACTTAGTTTTTTTTTCACACTGATTTATCTTTTATGTTTAGATAGAAAAATTTTGTTCTTTTCTTCAGAGATACCATCCAGAGTTTTTGCTAAGTTTACTCATTTGTTTCCCAATGGTTCGAAATGAAAATTTCTTGGTGTCATTTATTTGTATGTTTTCACTCATTTGCAGGTATGTTCCAGGTACTGATTTTCTTTTAAGAAAAAAAAATGTTTTGAACACTATAGTCCAGGCTAGCTTCAAAATTATGATCCTTCTTTGAAGAAAACTAAAAAAAAAAAAAAAAAATCAATTAATTGTTAACTTTTACTTTTAGCCTGATTGTTTATCTGATGAGCATTTTGCCTGCTTTAAAAATTCAGATGTGGTAATTTTTTCATCTTCAGGCAGGGTTATAGGTTGAATCTCAAATGTACTCCCAAAGGCCAGTGATGCTACTGAAAGGTAGATAGAAATGATCCTTTAGAGGAGGTGGAAGCTACTAGAAGGAAGTTGGGTTATAGGAGGTGTGCCCCGGTCCATTCCTTTCTGTCTCTTTACTTCCTGGACAGCATAATGTGGAGGCTTACCTCTGCCCCCTTCATTTGCTGCCTCACCAAAGGTCCAAAAGCAGCATGATCAAGCAACCATGGACTAAAACCTTAGAAGCCATGAGCCAAAGTAATCTTTTTCTCTTAAAATAGCTTGTTTCAAGTATTTTGTCATGGCAACAGAAAGCATACCAACAACAGTATCATTACAATTTTGATAAAAGCCCTCTCAGCAGGAGCTTAGACACCCTGAGGAGACTGCTCCTTGGGGTGGGGAGACGCCTATATTTCTTAAGCACCCAACTCAAATTTAGCTTCATATGAAAACACTGAACAGAGTTCTGTACCAAATGGCTCTATATGACCAATTTTACCTTGACCTAACAGTCCCACCAATTAAAATGTCATCATTTTCAGGAAGATGGTCTTTGATTGGAAAAGTATAGCATGATTGCAGTGTTCTTTTTGGCACATGAGACACTTTATGAGTTCCATTCAGGAATCCAAAGAATAAGCAATAAGCAGAAAATATACTTTTAGTTAGTTTAACAGGGTTAAGCCATGGTTGAGGCCCTGATTTACCACTATGAGAAACATCATAATTGAGGAGTCTAAATGCATAGTGCTGTCATTAAAAAAAAAAAATGCAGCATATATAATCCTACTAAGCTATGGCACATAGCTCAACTCTATAATAAAGAAGTCTCTGTCAAGGAAAATAAAGTTTCATCTCACTGGCAATTATACTATCTCATTTGTTGAATAAATAGTCATTGAAGTTTGTCAGAGTTTGATAAGAAAAATTCTTCATTTGCAGCAGCAAATTAAATATGTTGCTCTCTGCTTCTGTGTAGCTAATAATTTGTATCTACATACCTTAAGGACACTACTTCTTTTCCACAGGAGGGAAGCAACCAATAGTCCTAACCAGCTGTGATACCTATCAACCATAACAATGACCATCACAGCAAGGTATCCCTAATGATGCAATGGTGGCACTCATATCTTGGCACTAACCAACAGCTCTCTAATTGGACTTATAGCCTGCTCAACAGGAGGGAAAACATGTCTGGTACTGGAAAACTAGCTAAAGACACAAGGGTAGTGTCATGAACCCCAGAGGTGAACCTACTACTGCTACTTTCCTAAGCCAGAATTCCTAACTGCATTCTAAATTCTTAACCTTATACCCACAGAGAAGTATAGTTCTCATCCCTCATCAAAGGAACTTCTCTTTGTTACTGATGGAGGCCTCTACAGAAAACCACCTTTGGTCAAAATGCAAAGAACAATTGACAATGAGGTATCTGGCCCCAATGGATACATCTGTAACACAATTTCTGCAACTAAGTCTCAGGAAACATTGTGCAATATAAGGCTGAAAGTCTGTAAGAGCAAGAAGACCAGGAAGTCTTCTGTGAAACTGTGTCACCTCGAAATAACAGGGAATCTACACCCCAACAACATGGCTGCCTAAATAAGATGAGAATGAGGACAGTGCCACTAGACATGCTGATGTGGAAGGGGACAATCTCATAAAGCCCCCTCCCTAGGAGTCACCAGCAGCTTAGGAATGTGGAGAGTAGGAGAATTAACTTTATTCCAGATGAGTTACCTAACTGGTTATCCAATAAGACATGACGATCTATGAAATCATATGCATATGCATTTTAAATTTTATCTATTTTTAAAAGGCCATAAATTGGATTAAGAGTGGGATGGGGCATGGGAAAATTTTGAATCAAAAATAAAAAAGGAGAAATGATGTAATTATATTTTAATTAAAATAATAATTTAAAAATGCTTCTTTGTGTGTCATATTTTAATAAGAATCACTGGGACCTAAAATTCTAGGACTTGAAGGCCTAATTCTTACAAATATAAAAACTTTAGTAATGTGAATCCATGACCATTTGACAGAATAACTGTAGCTGGAGTTTTTCTGTGTCCCCCCCCCCCCCCCGGCTCCTGCAGCTGCTCAGACCCAAGTAAACACACAGAGAATTATATTACTTATAAACTGTATGGCTGTGGCAGGCTTCTTGCTATCTAGTTCTTATATCTTAAATTAACCCATTTCTATAAATATATACCTTGTCATGTGGCTTGTGGCTTACTGGTATTTTTACATCTTACTTCTCATGGCGGTAGCGGCTGACAGTGTTTCCTGACTCAGTCTTCCTCTTCCCAGAAGTCTCCTCTCTCTTTGTCCTGACTATGCTTCCTGCCTGGCTACTGGCCAGTCAGTGTTTTATTTACCAATCAATCAGAGCAGCATATTCAAAGCATATAGAAAGACATCCCCAGCACTTCCCCTTTTTTTCTTTTTTCAAAAAGAATGGTTTTAACTAACATAGTAAAATCACATATAACAAAACAATTATCAAGCAAGAATTATAGTTACAGAACTGGGAAAAGGTACCAAGCCACATGGCTAAACATAAATAAGAATTATGGGTTAATTTAAGTGTAATATCTAGCTACAAGAAACCTGAGCCATTAGGCCATTTTTAATTAATATAAGTGTCTGTGTGTTTATTTGGGTCTAAGCAGCTGTGAGCCGGGTGGGACCAGGAAAACTTCTGGCTACAAAAAACTGAATCAACAAAGGATGTTTTTAAAGAATCTATTATTTTAATGAAACTTTGAAGCTCTTTAGAAGTGAATAACATCTATCTACTGTATTTAATGGGCTGAAGATGGCCCCCCTTTAACATTTCTTTATCTATGGAACTACTAATGTGTACCATTTGTCACTAGGAAGAAACAAATTAACATGATTAAGTACCTCTGAGATAGATGATGGAGAGCTTCCTCAGTTTTCAGGAATAAGTCTTATCTACATCACTACTTTTTCAGTAATAGTTTACAGATAGGAACAATTTACTCTGAAATGTTCATTTAGTTTGAGACACAATTCATTTCTCATTAAGAAAAGAGTAGGAGAGAAGGTCCATACTTGACACTGCCTGGATGGCCAGGAACCAGATGCTTGACAGCCCAGAGACCTAGGATAGAACCAAACATGACTGGTCAAAAATAAATACATCAATGAAATGATTCCTAATGAAATTCTGTTGTGCTTATAGACTAGAGCCTACCCCAATCCTCATCAGAGAGCCTTCATGGAGAAACTCATGGGAGCAGATACAGAGACCCACAGTCACACATTAACTGGATCTCAGGGAACCCCACAGAAGATGGAGCAGAAGGACTCTAGGAGCCAGAGGGGTAGAGAACTCCAAGAGAACACAGCCTGCATAATCAACAAAGGAGGGCTCACAGAGACTGAAAAGACAAACACTGACCCTGGATGGGTCTGAGCAAGGTCCTCTTCATATATATTGTGGTTGTACAGCTTGGTGTTCTTGTGGGACTCCTAACAGTGAGAGTGAGGTTGTCTATAACTGGAAGTTTTCCTGTGTCCCACCCAGTCTGTAGCCACTCAGACCCAAATAAACACACAGAGATTTATATTAATTATGAACTATATGACCTAATGGCTCAGGGGCTAGCTAGCTCTTACATCTTAAATTAATCCTTTTCTATAAATCTATGCTTTGCCACGCAGCTTGTGGCTTACTGGTACTTTACATCTTGCTTCTTCTCGTGGCAGCTAGCAGTGCCTCCTCTGCTCTGTCCTTTCTCCTTCCTCTCTAGTTAGAATGTCCCGCCTAACCTTATTCTGCTACACCATTGGCCAAACAGCTTTATTTATCGACCAATCAGAGCAACACATATTCACAGCATACAGAATGACATCACCCATCAGTTGTCTGACTTTTGCTTGCTCTTGGAACCCTTTTCCTCCTACCAGGTTGACTTGTTCAACCTTGTTGTGAGGGTATGTGCCTAGTCTCATTGTAACTTGTTATGGTGTATTCAGTGGATATGCCTGGGAGGCCTGCCCTTTTCTGAAGGGAAATGGAGGAGGAGTGGATCTGGGGAAGAGGGGAGGAGCAGGGCAGGGCTGGGGTGAGGAATTAAGGAATATAGGGTGGGGAACCTGGAATCAGGAATGTAATATACAAGAAAAGAATAAATTTTTTTAAAAAAAGAAAAGAGCAGGCATCTCATTTGAAATACCAGAATATAAAACAGTTATAACATGGCAAAAAATTTAACCCTACTCCTGAAAAAGAAAATGGGGAGCTGGCCAGTGGTGGCACACACCTTTAATCTCAGCACTAGGGATGCAGAGGCAGGTGGATCTCTATGAGTTTGAGACCAGCCTGGCCTACAGAGTGAGTTCCAGGACAGTCATGATTACACAAAGAAACCCTGTCTTGAAAAACTGACAAAGGAAGAAAGAAAGAAAGAAAGAAAGAAAGAAAGAAAGAAAGAAAGAAAGAAAGAAAGAAAGAAAGAAAGAAAGAAAGAAAGAAAGAAAAAGAGGGGAGGGAGAAAGGGAAGGAGGAGAGAAGGAAGGAAGGAAAAAAGAGAGAGAGAGAAAAAGAAAGAAAGAAAGAAAGAAAGAAACAAACAAACAAACAAACAAAGGAAGGAAGGAAGAAGGAAAGAAAAAGAAGGGGGGAGAATAAAGTCATCTTACCATCCTAGACATCAATTTAAATGGAAACTAGGCACTTACAGGAAACCAACTACTGCCATGAATCATGCTTGCCTTCCAGGCCCTTGCAAGCAGTATTAGCTCTTTGTCCAAAACTAGAAAGAATGGAAAGTGACGCACAGAAACTACTTGTAAAGGTAAAGCCTGAGCTTAAGCCAGGGTCTGAGCTCACACAAGGAGCCCAAAAACTTGCCCTATGGAATATTAGTGTTCATACAGACATGCAAGGCCAGAAATTCCAGTCTAGGTCACTTCCAACAATATGGCCATCTATAGCTTCTTTCTGAGAGTTTTGTGAAGGGAGCTGAGGTGAAGGAGGAGGAGGATAAAAGGGAAGCCAAGGTCCTTCCCACCACCTTGGGACTTCTGGCTCTTCTCACATGTAGAGAGATTCTACTGCTGGAGAATTAGCTTGAGATATTACCCTGAGATCCTGAAGCTGTGGCCTCAGAGAGAGCAGAGCTGAGTAAACTAGCACACACTGCAAGTAGAGAGGAAGCCTGTTATGATACAGTGCACAGGAGGCTTCGGAGGGTAGAGCCAAGGTGCCTCACAGCGGGTGAGACAGATGCCATGCAGACAGCGCTCAGTGAAGAGTTTTCCTTGGTGGGGGAAAGAGAAAGGGAAGAGAGATAGAGGGGAAGAGAGAGAAAGAGGGAAAGAGAGAGATAGGAAGAGTGAGAGACAGCGCACACTTCATGGGAATAGAGAGAAAGAGAGGGGGAGGAGGAGTTTTCTCTTAAGGTAGGCTTTATGTCAGGGCATGTAGGGTGGGTCCCTGAGGGGCAGGCCAGAATACTAACAAAGTCAAATTCTGAAAATCCTCAAGATTGTGCCTATGTAGACAGAAGCAGCAAGTTCCACTCTCTGGAGAGCCTAGGCTAGTTCCTACAGCACAGATAGGGAGAAGAGGCAGGGAAGAAACTTCTTATTTAATTCAGTGTTACCCCCAAAGACTGAGCTTGCATTCACCATGACTGAATAATTGTAAAAGGGTAAAAGTCAAAGTTTGCCATCAGAAGACATGGGAGTATCTGAGCTCAGTTAAGTTCTGTTACAAATAAGAAAACTGGGGTCTTTTCCATGATGAGTATTTTGGCTGTGAAAACACTGGAGGTGTGACAAGAAGTGTTCACTACAAGAAACACAGCATATGCTTGTCCTAGTTTACTGAAACCACATTGTCACCCTCAGAAGTCTCCTCCACTCTCTTCTGTAACAGGTTTGTGGAGAAACCACTGGATTTAAGTTTATAATCTAGAGAATTAGTAAAATGAGATTAGCAAAATAAATAGTAGGTGGTGGTAATTTCTACAGAAGCAGATCGGTCAGAGCACAGGGGTCTTGTTAGGTGGGGATGCCACTCCGAGAAGGCCCTCCTCTCACTGAGTACGGTTTGAATTCTTCAGTGTGGTGGGCTTACCTTGGTTTGGTACACAGGATGTTTTTAGGTTACTTTGCGAAATAGCTTTGACAGGGACTGGGAAACTCCCCGTATCCGGCTTTCCTCTTTGGTGATGTGAGTTCTCTATCTCTGGAAAGTCTCTGGTGTCCTCCCTGAGACTTTCACCAGATAGAGCTGATAGTACCTGATGCTTGAATCTCCAGAGTGATGAGTTATGTAAGCCTCTTTTTTTTTTTTAAGAAAGCTAGTCTGACTCAGTTATTTTGTTATAGCAAACAAAAATGTAATGATAGAGCATCTAACAAGATGTGCTATTGTAGGACAAGAAAGAAAGAGAAAGGGAAGAAGACAGCCATGGCCAGAGTTAGCTGACAGTCTGGTCAGGAGACACAGGAAACAGGAAGGCTGGACATGAGTGCAATGGGCATGAGGGTGTTGATAATAAAGACTTGGAACAGAGATGAAAACAACACAGTGACTCCCTCAGGAGATGGGACTATGGAATAAGAAGACAGGGGAGAAAAGCTATAAGAGATAGGGTGAGTAAGCAGAGCCTAGATCAGCCTTCCAAGTCAGACTGAGGATTTTGGACCTTAACTAGGGATGTGCAGTGATACCTTGCAGTGACCAGTATGAGTTGGTAAGTTCTGCAAAGAAACATAAAGGTTAAAGATGGCAAGGAAGAAATCCACTTTCCCATGTACTCTAATTCCCTTTGCCAACTTTTCCTGTCTGTTTCAGCCTATTCCATTTTGTTTAGTCTTGTTTTTATCTTATTTTATTGTATTATTACTTTTAGATGTCTATTTGTATTCTAACAAGAGAGAGAGGAAGAAAGGGTGAGGATTTGGGTGGGTGGTGCATTGAGGAAGGGGAACTGTAATTAGACACTTTTGTGTGGGGGGAAAACTGTTCAAAACAAACAAACAAACAAACAAACAAACAAACAAAAAAGATGGCAGGGAAGACTACCCAAGAGAGGCTGCTGCAGGAGAGTTCCCAGCCGTGAGGAAAGACAAGGCTCAACTCCAAACACAAGCAAATGGGCATTTACAGTCAGAGCAGAGAGGATCTACATCACTAAAGTGGCAGCTCAGTGGGAACTGGCTGAGCAGAAATCTTGTTGAAGGAAGGCCTGGGGAACTTCAGACACCACCTGGAAGACGATCTCAGATAAGGAATTGGAACAGAGACGGTAGCCATCAGATACGAAGGTAGAAGATTCTGGTTAAGCTGACTAAGTATGTTTTTGCCAGAAAAGAACCCTGTGAATACAGATGCAGGAACCCAAAATCAGGTTTAGCCAATGTTTCTCAAAGCTTGCTGGGAGTTTGGTAGAGGAGACTGCAGTTCAGCAAACTTACGGCCAATGGTGTCTTCTTGCTGTGGAGAAGGAAAGCACCTTGGAGACCTGAGTTCACTCCTTTGGCCTAGGTTGGCAGAAGTCCTTTGTAGATAGACCTGCTATTTTTCTCTAGATGTGGTGACTTTTAAAGACCCTTTAGTCAATTTCCATTTATATTGATGATATTATGAAAGGCTTCTGTCTTGTTTTGTTTTGAGTTTTAGTGTCCAACTCTATTTCTTAGCCTTGGGAGACTTTTCTGATGCGTAACTTTGGCCTTCTTGTTTCCCACAGGGAAGAGATCCCAAACATTGGGATCACGATGATCAAAAGCGTCTAAAACAGAGAGCAGGCGGAACATTGCCAGCAACGCTGGTGGAGAGTCTGTGCTGTTCCCACATGTCATAAACAAACCCCTATGAACTGTGGCGAGCCTCAAGGTGCCTGCAGATGCTTGCTTAGGCTGTTGGGGCTCTTTTGTCCTTTGTATCTCTTGTCCTTGAAAATCTCAGCCAAGAGGAAAGCAGAGGAGATCCGAAAAGAAAAGTGCTTTCCCCACACACTCAAAGGAAGAAGTGGCAGATGGAAGAAGAGGTATTTTCCATCTTGCTTGACACAAAACTTGAAATAAGACTTCATTATTTCTTTTCAATGTGACAGAGTTCTAACTACTTTTGAACACTATTGTAAATCAGAATTTGAAATAATCTAGTAGCAGAGTCAAAGTGGACCTTTGCACTTCCTGTCAAAGGAACAGCTCAGAAAGCAATCTCAAAACACAAGCAAAGGAAAAGCCTAAGGCTCCTGCCATCATAGGGCAATTTAGAACACCACTTTATATGCAAATTTTGTTCCTAAGCACTGAATATGCTCATAAATTAGCCATTTATTAAAGCATTTACTTGACATAGGAGTTCCCTTTCCTCACTGTCAACAGCTGTCCACCAGGGTGTACTTAAGTACCTTAAAATAATTAAATCAAATACTTCAACATCTACAACCAAAGCGTTTTTCTCTTATCACAGTAATGTCCAAATTTTGCTTCTTAGAGAAATTGCCAAAATTGAGAAATGGACTATAAGAAAACCAGCAAAGCCCTGTGTGTAAAGGAGAGCATAGGCTTTGCTACATGGATCCACTTGTGATTCACAGCCTGTGCCAGAGTACATGGGCTGCAGTGAAGTGTGGATCAGTAGAAAACCTAGATGGAACACAGGTGCAAGCTGCTATTGTGATTGAAACAAAGACTCATCTGTAACATCCATAATATTGAACATGTGCTAAACAATCAAGGGTCTCATCCTATTGATCTGTTGGTAAATCACAAAATGTCAGGCCAAAATGGACTATGGATGAAGATTACCTGGTCTGAGTATCTACCAACCATTGAGAGCAGGTAGAATAGTAGAATACAAGGAAAAATTTCAATAATCTTTGTCCTAAAACCTGTATATGATAAAAGAGTAAACATTATCTTCTATGAAAAAAATATTATGGAGTTAAAGATTGTTGGAAGATTTTTAACCTGGGTTATCAGATTGGGCCCTAAATCCAAGCATCAGGATCTTTATAGGAGAGGGAGATGTAGGAAGATTGCCAAAGGAGAGAACAGCAGGCGAGGGGACCAGAGAGGCTAAGCGGAGAGACTGAAAGATGTGCCAGCAGCCGGGTGGTGGTGGTGGTGGCGGCGGCGGCGGCGGCGGCGGCGGCGGCGGCGGCGGCGCACGCCTTTAATCCCAGCACTCGAGAGGCAGAGGCAGGCGGATCTCTGTGAATTTGAGGCCAGCCTGGGCTACCAAGTGAGTTCCAGGACAGGGGCAAAGCTTCACAGAGAAACCCTGTCTCGGAAAAACCAAAAAAAAAAAAAAAAAAAAAAAAAAAAGAAGAAGAAAAGAAAAAAGAAAAAAGAAAGATGTGCCAGCTGCAAGGGCTAGATGAAGCAGCAGACACTGGAGCATCCCGGAGAGCCTCCAGGGACACACTCCTGCAAACACCTTCATTGCTGACTTCTACAAGTTTGTCTTGATTTAAACTACCTAGTTTCTGATCATCTGTTATGGCAGTTGTAGAAAACATGTTTTTCAGGTCATATAGGAAAAAAGCCAGTGTTTCAAGTCACACAAAATTGCTGGTGATGGAAAGTGACACATCAGCTTTCTTCTTCCCTAGAGTCCTAGCTCATCACCACAAGCCACCCTAGAACCTTCTCCTGTGGCTGTTAGTTTTTGCCACTGTAATAATACAAAGGAACAGTTTTAAGGAGGAAAATTTCCTCTTGACTCATGGTTTTGGAGGCTTTTGCCCTCAGGCTGGCTCGTGCCAACCATATGGGTCTACAGTGAGAAAGAAGACCATGGTGATGGGCTCCTGCTGTGCAGCAAGCTTGTTTACCGTATAGAGGCCACGAAGCAGAGAGACAGGAAGAGACAAAGATGGCCCTGGTGACTTCCCTCTCCAGCAGAGTCTCATTCTCCAAATCAGTCACCTCCTGAAACAGTACCATCAGCTTAGGACCAAGCATTCAGTTCAGGAGTCTGGAGTGGGAAGGGTATTTCACATTCAAACAATTAACTGGCCTCAACGTATCTTGCCTTTTTGGCACATTCTATATTATTCGTCCTTCCTGCCTCTCTTAGCTACAATGACATGGAGCTCCTCAGATTTTCCTTCATCTCTGACCTCTTTTTGCCTCTCTTTATTTCTGTTTGCTTCTCTTTTTGTTTCCATGGTGATCTAATATTGTTTGCCCCCAAGCCTGCACTCAGCTTCATTTTCCTGTTCTTAGCATTTCCCTGAGGAACCTCATTCCTCATCTGATATCAAAAGCCTCAAAGATTGCCTGTAACTCAGTTTATGTTGCTACAGAAATGACCTGCCATTCTTTCCTCTTTCCCTCCCTGCTTCCATCACCTGCACCTGGTCCAGGGACTCCACAGTCCTTGCCCCTTTGCATCTGCAGACTATTTCCAGTACCTTTTGCCTCTCCTTCCATAAGCCACTACTCCAACATAAAATCTCATTAATTTTGACCCAGAAAAACTGCAATAACCTGTACCTGCTTCTTCTCTCCCCTTTTCACTGCATGTTATTTACATTACTACTGTAACACATCACTACAGACTTGTTTGCTTCAAACATGCATATTTGAGTATGAAGAGACAGATTAGTGATGAAGAGTGCTTGCTGCTCTTGCAGAGGACTGGAGTTTTGTCCCTAGACCCTACATCAAGCAGCTTACTTCTTGTAACTTCAGTTCCAGCAATCTGACACCATTTTCTGGCCTCTGTGGGCACTTTTCATATAACCCCCCTCCACACGCACACACTTAAAAAATAAATCTTCTTAAAAATCTGAAGCATGTTTGTTATGTTGTATTTCCATGGTTTAAAAATGTGAAAGCCTTTCTGTTCTGACAAGTTCCACAGGGCTAGACTCAAGATATACCATGGGACCATTGTTGCTTTCTGAAGTTCTAGGGAATGATCCATTCCCTGGCCTCTCCCGGCTCCCAGAGGTGACCAGGTGGGTGGTCCTTTACTCATGGTCCCTTCTGCATCTCAAAGCCAGCAAGATGCAGCCATGTCCACATGCTGCCCGCCCCAGGGTCTCTCTTTTGTTTACATTTTTCCTTTTCTTTCTTTCTTTCTTTCTTTCTTTCTTTCTTTCTTTCTTTCTTTCTTTCTTTCTTTCTTTCTTTCTTTCTTTCTTTCTTTCTTTCTCTTTCTTTTCTTTTCTTTTCTTTTCTCCTCCTCCTCCTCCTTCTTCTTCTTTGCCTTCTCTTGTGTCTTTATGCTTTGTTGGGG
Source organism: Peromyscus maniculatus bairdii (assembly GCF_049852395.1). NCBI lineage: Eukaryota > Metazoa > Chordata > Mammalia > Rodentia > Cricetidae > Peromyscus > Peromyscus maniculatus. The sequence goes on along the minus strand of NC_134853.1, from coordinate 36,669,509 downwards.
CTGTGTTGCATCTACTCTGATAGAAACTTCTAGTTCCACATGTAATCTTAATTCTCTCTTCTCATATGACAAAAGAGTCTTTAGATTAAGGCTTCACAAAGTGATGTTTGGGGAATCATTCTGTCTGCCATATCCTCCTCTATACTCGCTGTCTGGGTTGGCATGTGTGGACTTGCCAGAGGTCTCTGTGCAGGAAGCTTTGTTCTTAGTGCTACAGTGTTAAGGTGGTGGCCTCTCAAGAAGCAGGGCCTGGTAGGAGGTGATTGGAAGTATCTCCATTTTAGGGACTGGCACTCATCTCATTGAATGAGTTTGGTGTGGTAGTATTGTGTTCCCCAAAATATTGTGTACTCTAATAAATTTATCTGGGGTCAGAGAACAGACAGCCACTAGATACAAAGGCTAGAAAATGGTGGCACTCACACCTTTAATCCTAGCATTCCAGAGATAGAAATCCCTCTGGATCTCTGTGAGTTCAAGGCCACATTGGAAATAGCCAAGCATGATGACACACGCCTTTAATCCCAGAAAGCCAGCCTTTAATACCAGGGAGTGGTGGTAGAAAGCAGGGAGAAATATAAGGCATGAGGACCAGAAACTAGAAGATTTTGGCTGGTTAAGCATTTGGCTGGTTAAGCTTTCAGGCTATGGAGCAACACAGTTCAGCTGAGATACATTCTGGATGAGGACTCAGAGGCTTCCAGTCTGAGGAAACAGGACCAGCTGAGGAACTGGCAAGGTGAGATAGCTGTGGCTTGTTCTGTCTCTCTGATCTACCAGCATGGACCCCAATAACTTGCCTCGGGTTTGATTTTATTAATAAGAACCTTTAAGATTCCTGCTACATCTGGCGCCCAACGTTTGTGTTATGAATTCATGAAAAAGCTGGTTGCCTGTGGCCTTGTGAGCCCCAGCTCAGGCCCAAGTTACACTCAGCCGGTTGTGGTGGCGCACGTCGGTAGGATTTGCTGAAGGAGATAGAGGCAGGAGGATCCCGAGTTTGAGCCGGCCTAGGAGGCTTGGGAGAAGCTTTGGCCTGGACTGAGCCACAAACAGTGGTGGGACCATGGAAACAGTGGCTACTGCTCCAGGCTACTGCTCCATGTTGCCAGCTCCTTCTCATCGTGTTGGTGACTGCAGTGATGCTGCTACCTGGGACGAAAGGTTTACTGCTGCTGTTTCAGAGAATTGCCAGGACCATCGTGTTACAAGAAAGCATCGGCAAAGGTCAGTTTGGAAAAATTTGGCAAGACAAATGGTGGGGAGAAATTGTTGTGAAGATTTTCTGTACTAGGGAAGAATGTTCATGGTTCCGAGAGAGAGACATTTATTAGACTGTGATTGCTCCAAACCACAGAGGAGGCAAAAAAAAAAAAAAAAAAAGTCTGCATGGAACCATGACCACACCTAACAGTGACTTTGAAATCTTCAAAAAGACCACAGGACTCCACAATGGTGATTCCACAAGGACTATGATAAAGCCATTAAGCCAATTAACACCATGGAAAAATCGACTTTGGACTACAAACTGGTCAGAACAATTTCGAGAGGACTAGTTGAGATGATCCAGCCTGACAGACTACTCAAACAAGGACTTGAAACAAGCCCTGAACTTTCCTATTATGCAGAAACTAGACAAATGATACAGGACTTAATATTTAACCCAAAAATTTTCTTTTCAAGATTCCCTAAAGATATCTTCACCCCTAGAAAGCAAAAAGAAAAAGAGAATATAGATATGAGATAGATCATCGAATCTACTCTGAGAAAAAAGATAAAGAAATAATAGGATAAATAGGTAGATCACTGAATCTACACTGAAGAAAAAGGGGAAGATATAAAAATGACAAAAGGTAGACTAATGAATCTATTATGAAAAGAAAAGAGAAAGAATATGGATATGATAAGATAAAAAGGGAGATTATGGAATCTACTTTTAAAAAGGAAGTACTTGTTTTAAATAAGATAAGTAATGAAAATTTTTTGGTCTGAGTTTATCAGGTGTTACTGGACTGGACATTGTTAATATATATAATGGAGTTTTTTTATCTGAATCTGTCAAATGTTAATGGACTAGATATCATTAATGTAATTTTTGGTTGTATATATTGTATATACTTATTAGATAGTTTTTCTTGTATTAGTTATAAGCTTTCTTTAATTTTAGACAAAAAGAGAGGAGATGTGGTAGTATTGTGTTCCCCAAAATATTGTGTACTCTAATAAATTTATCTGGGGTCAGAGAACAGACAGCCACTAGATACAAAGGCTAGAAAATGGTGGCACTCACACCTTTAATCCTAGCATTCCAGAGATAGAAATCCCTCTGGATCTCTGTGAGTTCAAGGCCACATTGGAAATAGCCAAGCATGATGACACACGCCTTTAATCCCAGAAAGCCAGCCTTTAATCCCAGGGAGTGGTGGTAGAAAGCAGGGAGAAATATAAGGCATGAGGACCAGAAACTAGAAGATTTTGGCTGGTTAAGCATTTGGCTGGTTAAGCTTTCAGGCTATGGAGCAACACAGTTCAGCTGAGATACATTCTGGATGAGGACTCAGAGGCTTCCAGTATGAGGGAACAGGACCAGCTGAGGAACTGGTGAGAACTTTTAAGATTCCTGCAACAGTTTGGGGTAGTGAAAGTAGGTTATTATGACATGAGGCTACACAGTGTATTTTGCCTTTCCATGGGTTTGTTTCTCTTCTTGCTTCTTTTTCTACCATGTCTTGTTGTATATGAGGCCACATCAGACAATACCCATGTACTTGCTAGATTTTGAACATTCATCCCCCGAAACTTAAGCTAAGTAAATGTTTTTCATTTTTATTTAAATTTATTTATTTGATTTTTTTGTGTATAAGTTTTTTTGGCTGCATGTATGTCTGTGCACCAAGTGTGTGCTTGATGCTTATAGAGATTAGAAAAGGACATCAGATCACCTGGAATTGAAGTTATGCATAATTGTGAGCTGTGTTGTGGGTGCTAAGAATTGCACCTGAGTTCTCTGCAATAACAAGTGCTCTTAGCCACTGAGCCATCTCTCCAGTCCTTAATAAATGTTTGTCCATTTCTCACATATGGTATTTCACTCTAACTTCTGTGCTATTTTTCTCCCTGGTTATGTTATATTTCCTGTCCCCTCATTTGCTTCACAAAAATACATTCTTCTTAAAATTCATAAAAATATTTTCTTCTCTCTTTGTTGCTGTTTTTGAATACCATTTATTTGTTCTTTGACAATGTAATGCCTGTTTGTAATGTATCTCGATCGTATCCATCCCCAACTCCTTCCTTCTACTCCACGCAGACACCCTCCAACAAGTTCTTCTCCTCCCTTCGTGTCTTTTCTTTTTTGAGTTAGGACCCCGCTTGGTCTGATTATTGCTGCCTGCTGGGATGCGACAGACACTGTTAGCTCGATCTTGTTTGGGTCTTATTCTGAAAACCATAGTTGCAGTGTTTGTGAGTATATCAGCCATGCCATGTTCAGAGAGAGCATTTCACAGCACTCCTCCCCATCCTGTGGCTCTTGCATTCTCTCTATCTCCTCCTTTGCAATGTTCCCTGAGTCTTAGAGGAGGGAGGGGAGTTGATACAAGGTTCTTTTTAATGATGAGTCTCAACAATTAGACCAATCATTAGTCTCTGGATGACTGCCAACTGAAGACAGAGGCTTATCTGCCCGAATATGATAGCAGATATGAAATCTATAGGTGTAAATATAAATACTTTAAGGTAGTTTGGCAACATATCCATTTAGAAAAGCAATGATAGTAGCTTGCCCCCTAAAGCCTTTGACCAGCTTTAAAGCATCAGGCATGAATTCTCTTCTATAGAGTGGGCCTCACATCCCTTCAGAAAGCTGCTGGCTACTAGCCTGTCCGTTTGTTTCCTGTTGCCATGATAAAACACTTTGACCAAAAGCAACTTAGGGAGGAAAGGACTCATTTGGCTTAAACTTACAAGTCGGAGTGCATCATTGGAGGAAGTTAAGGCAGGAATTCAAGCAGGAATTAGAAGCAGAAACCACGAAGGAATGCTGCTTTGTGGCTTAGTGGTGGGCATATGCTCAACCAGCTTTCTCATACAGCTACTTAGAGATGGCAAAACTCACAGTGGGCTAGGACCTCCTACATAAATTTATAATTGCAATAGTCCTCCAACAACATGTCCACAGGCAACATGATCTGGGTGATTCTTCAATCAAGACTTTCCTCTCAGGTGATCCTAAGCAATGTCAGGTTGTCAATTAAAAGTAACCAAGACACCCTCATAATCTCACGCTAGTTTTGTACTACTGGGTCCATCCTGCCTGACAGGTGAGTACTGTAGTATTAAACAACCCCAGTCCTCACCATGGCTTACCTCCTGTGAGTTCTTAGTCAGTGAGTTTCCAGAGACCTTTAAATGCAGGCTTTTCCCCTTGTGCTTGGTTGCCCACAGTAAGTAGATGGTAAGTCCCCAGTGCTGAAGACACAACACACTTTCGTTCCAGGACATAAGAAATCAAGCTGGAATTTACCTGAAAACTTCCTCCCTGTTGGCTACTTTCAAAATGGCAGAAGGTTCTCTACAGGCTGCTGGGGGAGATGAAGCATCAGTGGTCTTACTCAGCTCTGGATCTTGAATTCTGTCTCTTGCTGAGTTTTCCAAAACATGCACTCACACTAAATAATTAATTATTTTATTATATATTATGCAGTCCATCATATTAGGCTCTTCATTTATTCATTCTCTGTTTATGCCAGATGGTAAATCATCCACCCACCCATCCATTGCTTGTTGAGTACATACTCCTAGCTACATTTAAGCACAATGAAAATGCAGAAGATTGGGTCTTTTGTACTCAAAAAATATAATTTCTTGGATGAACTAAGCCAATAATGATATATAGTTCACATTCCTATTTAAAACATAAAAAGACAATAATGGCCAAGAGAAATTTAAAGGCTGGATATGGCATACCTGCAATCTTAATACTCTAAATGTTAAAACAGAAAGATCAAGAGTTAGCAATCAGCCAGGGTACACTGTCAAACTAGGTAGGGGAGTGTGGGGAGAGAGAGAGAAAAAATAAAAGAGAATTTGAAAATTCTGATGATTTCTGTTTGTAAAACCTCACTGAAAATGGAATTAATCAAACATAACAAGGAAGGAAAAGGGAAGGGGAGGAGGAAAGGACTAGAGAGGGAGGACAAAGAACATACAGTTGGTAGCACAGAACACAGAATCATTCTGCAAAGGTATTTAAAGAAGGTTTCATAAAATTGTGGCATTTAAGCTAGTTCTGAGAAAATAAGCAGAAAATGTTAGATGTAATTGAGGTAAAAAGACATGTCTTTAATTTTTGCATTCCCATATCTAGGAGAAGTTTTCAGAAGGTTGAGTGAGAAGTTGGAGAACCAGGTGATATGCAAGGGTGACTAATTATTGAGTGGCAATGAACCCCACGTGGAATAGGCAGTACAAAGGGTGATGATGGCTTTTAAGGGTCAGGACTCAGCCCATCTCAAATGTATTCTACACATCACCTCTGTGGTTTGTTAGAGGAGGGTGTTAGGGGCAAACTGGTCTCCTGCCCTCTGAAGCTCACACACCAGACTCACAGAATCTGCAAGTGACTACAGTTTTAGAGTCACTGAATTGAAGCTGAGAATGTGTGATCTAATAGGAAAGTCCAGTGGTTTAACTGAAACTAATGGGAAGACGACATCTGAGCTCCCTGTGTTAGTCAGATTCACTCTATAAATATGCACTGAACAACACAATTCACACACATTGTTCTGGGCACACTTTAAATCAATGGTCCTAAGCCTTCCTGATGTTGTGACCCTTTAAATATCTGATATGCAATATATCTGATAAGCGACCCTCAAAGGTGTCTCAACCCACAGGTCAAGAACTGATGGTTTAAATAAAAAAAGAAAAGAGTCTGGTCACATGAGTTGTGCTTTCTGAAGGAGAAAATTATAAATGCAGTGGTTTACATAGATAACAAGATCAGGGTGAGAGCCAAGGCTCTTTCCCAGCATGTACCAGGCCCTGGGTTCCATCTCAAGCTCAGAAAAAGAAGAACATACATGAAAGGTCCAGCTTGTTTGGTAGGAAGGTCAGAGCTTCATGGTGAAGTGCACCAAAATATGCCCCAACAAGTTTCACATGTGACAAAGGACACTAACATGTGAAGTTCTGGGGAGCAGAAATCATGGGAAGGAAAAGTTAATGGCAAAGATCTGAAGGTGAACACAGCCTTACCTACAGGATACAGTACCAAAGGTCTGCTGAGTTCTAGGAAGTGAAGATCCAAAAGAAACAGAATGAAGTTTGGAAATTATGTCTGGTCAGGGGGTTGGGTGAGCTACTGTCCTGGACTGCTGTAGTGCAGGGATTTCTGGGACAGAAGGAGACCTTCAGTACTAAAGCCAGGAAAGACTTGAGTCAGTGGAATAAGTTGGCCACCTTAGGCCACAATGAAGAAAAGGGAAATGACATTTAAAGTATATTGAGAATGCCCCAAATATGACATAATTTCAGTTCTTCAGTATTGCCTGTATTTTGGGGAGAAAGATTGATAGGGTTGGAGACAGACAGAGAGGACACTCACAGAAAGGTGCTGCTGTCTTATAGGCAAAGATGATGTTTTGTTGACCCAGGTGATAACAAAAAGATGGAGTGAGGTAAAGAGATGGAAGACTTTCGTTAAAAATAGAACCAAAAAGGTTTTGACAGTTAGCTGCAGTTACTGGGTCCCTGGGAATGAAGAAAGGGTAGAATCCTGGCTGGCTGTGATGCTGCCCTTCCTTGGGTGAGTGACAGTCAGGGATCCATGGTGCTGAGGGAAAAGAAACACCTTAGTGAGGGCCTCAGATAGGCAGCTGTATAGATAGATCTGGAGCTCTGAAGCAAGGCAAGGGTAGACTAAAAGCACTAAAATGGAACTAAGAAATTCCCTGAGTTGACTGCAGAACCACCAGGTCCTCTGCTGAGTTTACCCTGTTTCACATCACCTCAATGATCTGTCCCATAATTGTGGTAGATCACCTCTGTACTGGGCTGAGTCTGAGGAAGGACCTTACCCAGCACCATTGTGTCTCTGTCTGGGCAGCCACCATGATACATTTCCCTGAGTTGATATGTAGATCCGCAGAGGGAAAACATCAATACAGGGATTTGGGAACCAGTATTTTCTCTGCTGAATCCATCCTTCTACATGTACATCCTTCCAGGTGTCAAGAAAAGAGGGATGGTTTGCAGCAAGGACTTAACCTCTCCTTTCACACTTCAGCCTTAATGATGAATGCTACAGCATGTAGAAGCTCTGGTGGTATATGTGTTTGATGGAACCTCAAGTCATCCTTATTGTGCCTAGTTTTCATTTGGAAAACACAAATAAGTGAGGTGGCTTTTCTTTTTTTCTATTGGCATAGAGACGAAATAAAAGTACATTCAAAATTGTATACCTGCTTAGGTTAACTTCATAGCATGGAGCCAAATATAAATTCTGTCACCGTCTACAGCAGCTGGTATTTTAGGTATGAATTCAAATAATCTTCCAGGTGATTATTTAACTTCCTCCTCCTTCTCTACCTCTCCCTCCTCCTCCTCTTCCTTCTCCTTCATCATCATTCAAGGCTGCATTCCACTTCATCTGTGGACATAGCTTTCTTTTCTCAAGGTCTCTTCAGATTATTCTCCTTGTTGTTTTTTCCTGTCCCCACCTTACCAGAATCGGGGACCCTTATGGTACCTTGAGCAGGAATCTATCCCCTCCCACAGGTGCTGCAGGTGAGCATCCCAATCTGCTCAGATGTATGGATGGAGTCTCATAGAATAGAGGAAAGCTACCTCTCCCGAGGCTTCACTGATGACCCAACTCTCCAAACAAATTTTTAAACTGAAGTTTACACTGGTGGAATTTCAACCAACAGACCTTTCTTACTAGTGAGATCAGGTTCTGAAATTCTACCTAAATTTCAAAATATGGCTTTTCTAATTCAATCTAGACAGAGCGATGCTTCCCCTGTGTGGTGGAGTTTGATATTTCACTCTGTAGAAATGAATTTACAAGCAGGATCAAGGGGAGAACTGGTGATGTTGAGACATTCGTATTTTTTTGTTTAATAACACAGGTGACAATCTCCATTGTTAGATAAAGAGAGAAGCAGAAACCAAAACAGATGAGCTAACTGATAATATCCTTGGCAAAAAAAAAAAATGCATTGCTGTGAAATGTCAAAAGTTAGTATGTATCTTACTCTGTGAAAATAACTGCAGTAGGTAAAGTTTTTGTTTTTAAGTAACACAATGCTCATATTGCTCAAGAGGGAGGCAATGATAAGTTCATGTCTCTCAATATTGTGTACAAATAATAATAATAATAATAATTAAAATAACACCTATGTAAAAAGAGTGGTTTCCACTCACCAGAAAATGATGCACAGGTGCTCCTCAACTTCCAATATATCGCACCTCAATAAACTTATCACAAATACAAAATATCAGAGGATAAAGTACTGTATTGGCCCCCTCCTCATCTATCAAGCATACTGGGTTAGGAGCACACTGCAGAGCTGTGACTGTTGCCCCTCACGGATGACTAAAAGCTGAAGCTCATTGTCACTGCTGTGAACATGAGAGAATCAGACTGCATAATGCCTGCCTGGGAGCAATCTGGATTCCACCCCAAAAAGTACTGTCTCTATTAAGTACGTATCACATCCATAGCATCATGAACTTGAAGTAGCATAAGTGGAACCATTTCATGTTGAAGTCTTCTGCATATGACATGCAGAAAACTGAAGCTAAGCAGTCCTGGCTGAGGACAGCATTGCCCATCTAGGAAGTTTTTCTTAGAGTCAGTCAAAAATGACAGCAACGTGGAGGATATCTCTTAGGTCCTAGTTCTAACCTAAGATGTGTGACATGTAGCAGGAACAAAGCATTGTGGGGGTTCCGAGAAACCACAAAGGCACATAATTGCCTCAAGTCTTGCTTCTCAGAACCCACTTTCTGGATTAGCAGCATATGAGTGGCCCCTGGAAGCTCCTCGCAAGTGCAGTATCTGACCCCACAAACCCAGAATCCACAAGCAACAAGATAACTCATGCAACTCACATACTTCAATGTTGAGGAATTCCTGGGTAAGAAATTGAAACACCCAGGAAAGGATATGGTCAGATAAAACCACTGGAGTTGAAATGTAAGTCCCAGACTGAAAGGGGCAAAGACAGGCAGGTGATAGTCACATAGTTAGCTTCCCAGGGACAATGAGTAACATCCAAGCCTGTAACAACAACCACAATAGAGACACTAATGTGGGTAAACATCTAGTGGTCACTTGATTGTGGCACTCTAAACTCAGTTCACTGTGCATTATTTAATGGGACTTTGGAAACAACATCCCCATTTTACTACCGGGAGGAAGAACTACCAGGAGGAGGAATTTTATTTATTTATTTGTTTATTTGTGCATTTATTTTATTAGTTTTTGTGGCTCTGGAGAGTGAACACATGGCCTCATGTCTGCCGGTAGATATTCTCCCACAAAACTGCCTTCCCAGCCCTTCTGATTTTGATACAGATACCCAGTCTTGTGAAGTTGTCTACACTGGCTTCACATTCACCTGTGTTCCTGGGTTGCTGTAATTATAGGCTGCTGCCACCTCTGTGCCTGACAAGAGCACAAAACCTGAAACCGGAAACTGGTTTAATTGGCTAAGGCAAATTGTAGCACGCATTTATTCAATCGACAAAACAATTCTCAGACGTCAGAGGACATGCAACATATACTGGGGAATTTGTTAAAACGAGGAATCCAGCACCTGTGTCACCAGTGCTAAATATCCAAAGTGGAGGCTTTAATGACGGCCCGTTGTGTTCTTAAATTGTTTTGTACATGCTGTTTTGAGGCAAGGGACTTAAGGATAATTCAAAGAAATACTGCCTCAGTTTCAGTGGTCAGAAACTTCTCCCACAGAGCCCTCTGCCCACACCTTGTCTTTGAACCTGTGGCCTCCAGAACTATGATTCAAAACTTTCTCTATTATTTGCACCTCCTGGACTGTGGTACTTATGTGAGAGAACTAATTCAACTGACTTTAACCCAGAAAGGCCTGGGTTAAGTCCAACCAACTAGGCCATTAGGTAGTGATAGATAATTGATAATTGAGTCCATAGAACTAAATGAAACATTCACTATAAGAAACAGAGCATACAGAATTCTTGCCTGGAAGTTTGAATCATGGTTGTGAAACTCAATTAGAAACTGAATTTGAAAAAGTTAGTCTAAAGACCAACTGATGCAGAAGCCAAACAAACTTGCAGCCATATATAAGTAGTTTTTAGTCCCTTAGAGAAATCTTAGTACATGGACAGTGTTAAGTGACTTGTTTAAATGACAAATTTACCACTTTGAAAGCACCAAAAACTCCTTCTGTGTCTTTACTCCTTAATAACTCCAAGGAGTGTTCACCTTGTTCCTTTCAGTTTGTGGGTGGCTTCTGTCATGAGCATCATTTTGACATTCCCAAGAAGCCTTACCTGGATTCTAGCTCCCTGAAGAGGAGCTGTCTGAATTACTGGACTTTGTTACACATTCTTACCAATTTTTCCATGGTCTTATTTTTTTAATTAAAATTCTCCAAATTTATTAGGTCTGACAAATTAACAATTTTTTATTATAATCCCAATTTTCTAAAATAGTTCCACTTATTTTGAGTGGTATATCCTCCTTCCACAGTCAGACATAGCCCATAGGTTTACTCCTTGAGAGGCCAAGCCAGAGCCAGCTCAACCCATTGGTTTATTGGATTTATTGAAATAACATCATTTCCTCTCATCATGGATTAAGTCCACAATACTAACCAGTATGGAAGGGAACTTGTGGTCTCATATTCTGCTTTTTTCAGGGTGGAGCTAACACAAGGGATAAATGACAAAAACCTTGAACCTGGGCCTCTGGGCACCAGTACCCATTACATACAGACCCACGTGCTCTTGTTAAATTCGGGCAGTCAGCTAGGCACTACACAGCACTCAGAACTGTAAGCTATTGCTGTAGTTAGAGTTCCTCAGAAGGATCCAGAACCTCTTTGGTTTTATAGCCTGCAGTCTACTCTTGGGGGAAGGATTTCTTTGCCTACCCTAGCCCAAAGGGCCACAGATCAGCAAGCTGCATGTAAGGAGCCTTTGTGGTCAAGGCAAAGGAGGACAAAATTGTGACAGCTTGGGAATGTGGCAGAGTCCCAGGATAAAAGCCTGGAGCAGAAGTTTCTCATAGGTTGTCCCTGACCAGTGGTGAATTGGGTCCCTTTGTCGTCATGGATGGGCGATGGATTATTCAGCTTTCTATCTCTGTAAGGAATACCTGAGGTAGTCAGTTTTGCTTTGTCTCAAAGCTTCAGCCCACAGTAAATTGGCCAGGCTGTTTGGGGTCTCCAGTGGGGCACTGCACCATGGCAAGGGGCATATGCTGCAGCAAAGTGCATGCTGGACCAGAACTAAGAGGGGGGAAGGAAGGAATTCCACAATTCCTTCTGAAGCATGCCCTCAGAGATCAAACATTGTCCCACTGTGCACCACACCCTGAAGGTTCCACTAAAGTCTGGAAGCCAAGCCTTTACCATGAGGTTTGGGTAACACTTTAGTTTTAAACCACAGCAGGCCCTGACTAGTGATGGATGGTGTCCTTCCAGTCATGCCTGGGTAAGTCAGAGTATTGGCAGCTTTTCATCCCTTCAGCCAATGATTTCTGTTTTTCATCAACAGACCTTGCCTGCCCCCCTTTGGCAGTTTTGAGCAAGTGGCCTAAACAGACTGGAGTACTTTCTAGGACTTTTTCTTCATGCATGTGAAGTCACGAAAAGAATGTGGATCTAGATTCACTAAGAGATATGTTTGTCATAGAGTGAAGGGAAAACAAATTCTATAGAAAGTGGGAGGGTGATGGGGGAGATGGGTCAGTTGGTAAAGTGTTTACCAAACAAGCAAGACGACCTGAGCTTGGACTCCTAGCACCCATATAAAAAGCCAGCTGTGGTGGCACAAGCCTATAATCATAGCGTGGGGGAGGCAGAAGCAGATGGAGTCCTGCAGCTTGCTGGCCACGAGTCTAGCCAATCGATGAGCTCAGCTTCAGTGAAAGATCTTGTCTCAAAAAAACAGTGTGGGGAGAAGCTGAGGAAGGCAGTCATCGTCAACCTCTGGCAGTCACACACATGTGCATACATCTGCACTCCCCCCCCCAACATTAACGAATCTGTAGGAAGAGAGAGTGAAAACGAGACAGCATTCAACTGAGAGAACCAAAAGAGAGAGACAGGAGGAAAGGGTAACAAGACCATTCTGAAGAAGTCAATCACTTTTTGCTGAAGCATTCACTTAAGTTCACTTCTGCCCTTACATAGATGGGGGAACTACCTGACAGAGGAACATGTTGGCTAAGATGAGATTAGCTAGGGGTCAGCAGGAAGCAAACACACATTTTTATGTCTGTGTGACTGTTTTAAGGTAGTTGGACATTTAATTTCATGTTACCTTCACTGTAGGCCAAGGACCAGCGCTGCCTTCTCCCGTTTACAGCCGAGGAGCTTGCCTACTTAGACCCTCTAACAAGAGCAGACAGTGTGCTTGCGCCTGGCGCGCCTGCCACCCCTGAGGAGACCCCATCGCAGGCGGCCGCCTGTAACTTTTGCACTCAGAGACCCCTCATTGCTGGAGGCTTCTAACTCTTTTTTGGTTTTTTGAGACAGGGTTTCTCTGTGTAGCTTTACGCCTTTCCTGGAACTCACTTGGTAGCCCAGGCTGGCCTCAAACTCACAGAGTTCCACCTACCTCTGCCTCCCGAGTGCTGGGATTAAGGGCGTGCGCCACCACTGCCCGGTGGCTTCTAACTCTTAGAAACTTTCTTTGAAGGGTGGAACTCAGATCTTCAAGGGCCACAGCTTTCACAGCCATTCCCATCGCTTGTGGGGTCCAGGGCTGACCTTGCCCATCACCACTTTCTGTTGTCTGACAGAACTCAGTACTTTAAATATTTCCTTTTCTTGAGATACGTAATCCGCTGAGGTTTCCAGAATGTATTTGGCTCGAGGTCCCAAACAACTGTTTGACACACTGCAGAATGTTTTATCGCCCCTCCAGAGAATAAAAAGTGTATTCAGTAAAAACCATTTCCCTCCTGCTCTGTACCACCCCAACAGCTGCTTTAGGCAAAATTGCAGCCCCCTTTAAAAATATTTTCCATGACAATGTTCTCTTTGAAAAATTACATCTGGTCCTCTGCCAGATGGAGATTTGATGTAACCAAAGATCTTAATCCAGCTAGAGAACTCAATTCACTGAAAACAGAGGGCGAAGCAGGGCCAAGGGTGCTGTTTGTATTCCTACTGTGAAATAAAGGCTGACCACGCGTGGATGTGGACCTGCTCCCACCAGAGCTGGAGAATTCTTGCTGCATGATAGGAAATCTGGTTTGAGAAAGAAAGTACTCTGCCTTTTGGCCTGACGATATGGAATCCTTCATTTCCGGGTGTGCTCGTGTTTAGCCCCAGAGCGGGATTGGCTGGCAGAGAACGCGGCTGGAGGAAGAGGCTGCAAACTCTGGGAGGAAATGGAGACCATGTGAGTTGCTGGCCTCATCAGTGAGTTCACTGTGAGTCATGCTTTGTCTCCATTGGCTCCAAACTCCAAACTGCTCCAACAAAACAAATTAAAGTTGGGGAAATTGCAAAAGATAGAGAGTCAGATACCATCTCCAAAATACCAGGTTCTATTAGGAGGACTTCTTTCAGTAAAGCTCGAATCCGTGTTGAAAATATGAAAGAGCCAATCTGCAGGCATTGTGCTTTCAAAGTACTAATCTTTGAGAAGTAATAGTGAAACCAACGGTCTGTGCCCTAATGCCTTATTAAAATGTAAAATTACCTATTATTTATTTATTTGAAAAATTAGAACAATTTTTAAAATATGGTAATTTTTAAATATCCTTGACTTCTGCATCTGTGGTTCCTACTCTCATGTCAGTCACATGTAGCTCTCCACACATGAGCACCCAGAGTCGAGTCAACAGGACCCTAATGGCCACAATAAAGAATTCCTCAAACAAGCACCAGATTAAATACTATATGTTCCATTTATCTATTTTGGTGGCATTACTATTAGCATTTAAATTGGCTTACAAATCCTAAATCTTATAGGGGACAATAGTCATCTAGTTGGAAGCTTCATGCTATTCCTTTTGCTCTTGGAAAATAACTCAGGTCACAAACAACTAACACGATGGATACTTCATACAAAAAAAAAAAAGAATATTAACTCTATAGAATTTAATTTAGAACCAAATGAGTAAATACATGTATATCAACCAATGCATGTTCTATAACCACAGAATGAAATCTTGTTTGTGCAGAAAGATATTCATGGTAGAATGCGGATAGATCATGAAACATCTTACTAAGAAGAAAAGTCTAGTCACAAAGGGTCACATATACAATGCCATTTATTATGAAATACTCAGAGTAGGGAAACATACAAAGAAAGTAGACAGATTAGGAATTGTCCAGAACTGGGGGGCGGGGGTACAGTCTGGGAAGAAATGGAGTGATTGTTATTGGGTATAGAGCCTCTAAAATAATGATCATGTTTTAGAGGCAGGTGTGGAAATAGTTGTACAATTTTGTAATATTTTAACGTCTATGGAACTGTTCACTTTAATACAGTATTTTCTCTGGCATGTGAATTGCAGCTCAATAAAGCTTCTATGTTGGAACAAATAAGCAGACACCTGGGAATTTATAATTAACTTTGGCTTAAAGTAGTGGTCCTCAAAGCAGAGTGAGTCTCTGAACCACCTGGACATGTGCAAACGAAGCTTGCTGGACCTCCTCTTCTCATTTCTTTGTTTCCCAGCCAGGCATTCTAGGGTCGGGCTGAGGATTTATATACTGAATGCAGCCACACTTTCTAACTACTACTATAAAGGAATCTCTCTCTCTCCCTCTCATCCCATACCCACCACGTGTGTGTGTGTGTGTGTGTGTGTGTGTGTGTGTGTGTGCGCGCGCACGTGCATATGTGCAAGCATGGATGGAGGGATCTTGATTCCTCAGCAACCATCTAACTTGTGTTTTAAGACAAGGACTCTGTTTGGATGGGGCTCATCAAAACGGTGAGGCAGACTGGTCAATGACCTCCAGGGATAAGCGCGTCTCCCCTACTCTACCACTGGGATTATAAGAATGCATTGTAAGCAATGCCAGGCCTTTTACAATAGTGTTAGGGATTGAACTTGGGTCTTCATGCTCGTGCAGCAGGCATTTTACCAGCTGGGCAATCTCCCCAGCCCCTAAAAAGCAAACTTTTAAACAAGAATGTCACTTGTCACAAACCAAGCCCTGCCTCCTCTTTCATACAGCCTGTGTGTGAAGTAAGCTAACACTTGCTGGGCTCTATGAACTTGGCCAGCAGCAGGAGTCAAGCCCCTCTCTAGGTCACATACACTTATCCATCACTCAGTATAAGTTTTGCTGCACAACACCGGGGTTAAGGTGTGGCTGTTTATGATGAACAGTTGTGGACAGAACTTTGTAATCACCAGTTTGAAGAACAAACTAAGTTTAGTGGAAGACTAAATCCTCCTGTGGCTGTGACTCAGCTTGATTTATTATGTTTTTTTCAGGTTCATGACAGAGCATATTGGCCTTGCAGTCCTATGAGAACAGGTTTAATTAGCATGTTACTCCTACTAGAAAGGGATATTCTTAGCTAAAATGGTGAGGATACGGTTCTACTTCTGAGGATTATTGAGAAGATTGGATAAGTCAGGGTATGTCTTGAGCTTAAAATGGCACCAGCCATACAGCAAGCACTCATGGGCTTTCCTCCAGGTACACCACAACCCCGAATGCATGTCAAAATGTCCAGTACATAGTTCTGAGCATCGGAAGAGGTCACATGTGCTCTCCAAGTCTTTTCTGGTGGTCATGCACTATTGCTGCTCCAGCCCCCAAACTGCTTCAGTCAACTGCCAGTATCTCTGGATTAAGGAGCCAGTCTCCTTAGGGAGCTGGAGGATTATTCCTCCATGCTGTGGCCTGTTTGTTGGAGTCACAGGATCCCTCAATGACAGATGAGCACTGAGAATGTATTTTTTAATAGGGCTTTTATTTACAACAATTGAAGCCACCTTGACGTGAATCAACTTGAAATCATTAACTCATAAAGGGGACTGCAGGGATCTTAGGAAGGTCAGAGAATGAAAGCTAGGAATGAAACTCTAACTATAGTGCGGTTTAAAAACCCAAAGCCACTCGTTCTGGGTTTGGGTCACGAAATGCATAGTACCACAGAAGCTGTCTTTCAAAGTCTCAGCCAGACTTGCTCTGCTGATGGATTACTGATTATCTCACCGTTACCCTTGTGTTCAGTTTTCCTCACCCTCAATTAACCCTGACATTGCTTTCCAGGATGAAGTCACATGTGAGGCTGAGTCATCTGAGCCACAAGCTGCTGGGGAGGAGGCAGAAACAGACAAAGAGTTTCAGCTTCTACTTCATGAAGATGAAGCCATAAACAGAGAAGGTACGGCCCAAAGTTCTGGGTGTCTGGGAAGAGAACAGTATCTGTTCTTCATGACAGCCTCTCATTACACAGAAACAAGCTTAGGAAAAACCGTGTGGATATAGAAGGACACTAATCCCTGATGGAGCCAAAGGTCTAGTCAAAGCAGGCAAAGACAGAGACCAGACCCTGGCAACCAAATTCCACAGTGGGTGATCAGGATGCTTCAGGCATGGCCAAAGGGAGAACAAAGACAATGAGCTGCCTCAACAGAAGGGGGCAGAGAATGGAATGGGCATCTGGCACTGTCATAGTATTCTATTGTTGTGAAGAGACACCATGATGATGGCAACTCTTATAAAGGAAAGCATTTAATTGGGGGTGGCTTATAGTTTTAGAGGTTTAGTCCATTTTCATCATGGTGGGAAGTATGGTAGCACATTGATGCTGGAGGAGGAGCAGAGAGGCAGCTGGAAGAGAAAGAGACACTGGGCCTGGCTTGAGCATTTGAGATCTCAAAGCCCTCTCCCAATGACGCATTTCCTCAAACAAGGCCACACCTTCTAATAATGCCACTCATATGGGGGCCATTCTTATTCAAACCACCACAGGCACCAAACCAGATTTCTTTCTCCAATAGCAAGATGGTCACAGATGTCTCTAGGAATTTGAATCACCTTAAGGTACCAAGGAAAGCAGGTGGCAAGGGTGTGCTGAGTGTGAAAGCATGTAGACCCCACCAAGCCTGGGTCCTTTATCCTAAATCATAGTTTTATTACCTTGAATTGACAAATGTGGAAATAAATATTAACTAAATGAGAATAGCAAAGTGTGTTCTTCCTCAGCTGTCACAGTGAGGCAGTCAGCTACCGTGCCCTCAGATGTGGCAAAGATGCAAAGGCAAAAGAGAAGTGGGAACAACTTTTAGTGGGGAAAAAAGGGAAGGCTGTAGATGTGCTGAGTGGAGGCTCTTGGCCTGGGGGAACTAAAAAAAAGCAGGGAATTCTTATATGATAGCTAAGAATGAATGATTTGGCTTGCTCTGGCTTGTATTGAGTTGGAAGAGAAAACAAAAATGGAGAAATTTGCCACTTATTGACGAAATGGTGGCCACTTTGGGCTGATGGTTACCAGAAATTACTATACAGCACCAGAGATTTTCACAGGAGAAAGCCTGTCAATTTGACTTAGAAGAGACCTCCTTGTTTGTTATAGATAAAGGCTCAGTTTTTTGGGCAAAGGACTACAGCTTGAGATACAAGTTGTTTTCATTTTTCGTCTGACCATTGCCTATAATTCAGTCCCTCACAAGTTTAACTTTGTTTTTATTAACTAGAAAGTAATGTGCTAAGTTGAACTCAGATATAAGTAAATCTGCATTTTTATATATCAGACTTATGGTTACAAATTCTGTTGCTGGAGGGCTTCTCTCCAGGTTCTACTAAGCTCCGCAGTCCCACAATCCACTTATAAAATAATCACTCAGATGCTTATATTACTTATAAACTGTATGGCCATGGCAGGCTTCTTGCTAACTGTTCTTATATCTTAAATTAATCCATTTCTATAAATCTATACCTTGCCACATGGCTGGTGGCTTACCAGCGTCTTTACATGCTGCTTGTCCTGGCCGTGGCTGCAGTGTCTCTCCCCCCTTCTTCCTGTTTCCCCAATTTTCTCTCTTTGTCCTGCCTATACTTCCTGCCTGGTCACTGCCCATCAGTGTTTTATTTATATAGAGTGATATCCACAGCAAATTCTATGTCTACTGGTTGATATTATTGATAATCTCTGTCATTTCCCAGCATGTGAAGTGTCTTCCAGGTCTAAAGAGCTCAGAGCTCCTTATATTGGATAATCAATTAGAACTGCCTAATTGGTTATCTAATTCAGTAGATCAGCCCTGAAACCATAGACACACAAACAAAAAAACAGAGTCAGTTATTTGTATTTATATATTTGTGAATATATGCATATAATAATTAAAGAAAGAAAAGGTATCAATTTGAGAGTGTAAGGACATGGGAGAGGGGGGGAAGGGGAGGGGGGAGTGATATGATTATATGTTTGTTTAAAATGAGTTTTTTAAAAAAAGAGCTCAGAGCTCTTTGTAGGATGGGATCTACACAGAAAAGAAGACAACTGAAAGGCTTCCTAACTTAAACTGCATCAGTTCCTGCTGGTATCTGTGGTCCCCCCTTAAAGACTCCAGCTTTTAAAATAACATTGTTACAATATCCCTAAAGCGTGTACTCGACTCTTAATTCCCAAGAAATAAAAATGAAAAGTCTGTTGAATAACCTCCATTTAAGGTTTCTTTATTCTTTAAATAGTTTTGTTGTTGTTACACAGTTATCTCCGTCCTTGTCTCTGGAGGGAGGGAGTTTTCTTTCCTTGAATCAACAACCACTTCATCTTGCTCCTGGCAGCAACTCCTGCCTCCTCCATCTTATTCTACCACTGTTTCTTATTTTCTGTGCACATTGCTCTTCTCTCATAATGTTGTTTTAGGTCAGCAAATATTTACTGAGCCTTTTTCTGTGTCAGACACCAGTGGTCACTGGGAATACACAGAACAGCTATGAGCATTCTTGTTCTTGGTGACCAGGTGGCCTTTGCAAGAAAGGATGGTGTACTGGGTGGTTTTGTGTGTCAACTTGACACAAGCTAGAGCCATCAGGGGAAGGAGCCTCAGTTGAGGAAATACCTCCATGAGATCCAGCTATCAGGCACTTTCTCATTTAGTAATCAATGGGGAGGGCCCAACCCATTGTGGGTGGTGCCATCAGTGGGCTGTTTGTCCTGGGATCTATAAGAAAGTGGGCTGAGTAAGCCATGGGAAGCAAACCAGTAAGAATCATGGCTGGCTATACTTAATTAGGGTAGTGGCAGACTATGTGTTGTTTTCCAGAGCAGTTTTAATATGGAGTTACAAGTTTTACAGATTTTAAACCATACCCAATTTCTTAGCTGTTTTTCTTTATAATAAGGTAGAACAGCATAAAATAACTTTCTCTGTCATCATATCAGAGTCAGCAAAACCCAGAGCAAATCCTGATTCCGGACAGCAAGTTGTGAACATAGATGAGCTGTTACCAAGACAAATGGTACAGGTAAGCTCAAGCCTTCAAAACCAATCAGAAACAAGTAAGTATACTGTGGCTACATTTCCATCCAGACACACAAAGTAGATGGGATTCTTTAACAGAAAGACAAACAAAATTTTTTTTTGTAGGGATAGACGCTCCCAGGTTGGGAGAAGATCCAGCTGTGAGACATGATAAGTCATAGCTATGGTGAGAGGTGGCGGGAGACCAAAGTGGCGGTGTCCGCAGTGGTGGTGGGGAGGGGGAAAGGGAGTGAACAGAGACAAAGAGGCAGGTTGGAGAAACTGGGGGATCTGCTGATCATAAGTAAGTATGAGATGCAGGCAGGCAGAGAAGCAGAAACAAGGTAGGGGTGGGAATGTAATGCTCACAAACCTGGATGAGGGAGCTAATTTGGATAAATTTTGTAGCAATTGGGAATCAGACATAACCTGCAAGGAACCATTCACAAGCCTTTTTCAAGACACGAAGTCTAGAGTGCTAAGTCCATTGCAATAGGCTTTGGGGTGATACAGAGGAAAATCCAAGGCCTAGATGTCCCAGCATCCCAGGCATTCAGGGAGAATTGGATTGAGTGGGAACAGGTTGGAGTGCCCTAGGCACGGCTGCATCTTGGCAAGTCTACCTCAAAATCGGGGTGTGGAGGGGTGGTAACGGTCCTGGACCCATAACAGCAGTGACGTGGAAGGGGCAACTCACTGGGCCCAGAACTGATCTAGTCTAGTGGAGACTGAGTAAGTAGTGGAGTGGTTTTCCCATGTGGACAGGGGCGAACAGGAAAAAGCTGAGCTCCACCTGGCAAATGATACTGAGTTTCTCCACTGATACAGTAAATCATATCAGGCCAAATTAATAAGTCCAGGTTTAATCTGGCCAAACGTTCTCAGTTGGTCCCAGGAAAGAGGAGAAGCCATGAAGGGAACCACGAGGGGGAAGTCTATGGGCTGGACTTTAAATACTCTCCGGGGCAGAGCCCCTGCTTGGTGGGCTTTCTCACAGGCGGGAGCAGGGGGAGAGAGAGAGATAGAGCTGAGGTGGATCTTCCATCTAAACAGGAAAACTGCAGCCAAACTAACAAAAAGAAAGAGAGAAATGTCCAAATTTAATATAACAAGAATTGAAAGAGGAGCCAGTCTACCAGTGAAATCCAGAGCATCATTAAGGAATACTTTGAAAACATCTCTTTAAACTGGATAAACTAGAAGAAATTGATTGATAAAGACTCCCAAAATAGTATTTAGTATTTTCTAAAACTTGCTTTGTTACACTGAATGTGGCCTATTTTAGAAATGGTTCCATAGGCCAACAAAAAGAATGTCTGTCGGATGGAATTATTCTGTAGATACATGTTAAGTCCATTTGAACTACAGGATAGTTTAACCCTGTGGGTTACTTGATTTTTAGTTTGATTGTCTTTGAATAGATTAATGGAGTATTGAAACTTCCCACTGTAGTATCTGGGTCTATCTGACCTACTAGTGTTTATTTTATAAAATTAAGAGAAAGCGTTGTTTTCCTGAATTGTTTCTTTTATTAATACATGGAGGCATTTGCTATTGCTTCTATTTTTGGTTTGAAATCTACTTTATTCAATGTCCATACAGCTGTACCAGCTTGTAACTGGCTTCTGTTTGCTTGATAAATTGACTCTATCCTTTTGCTTGGGCTGGATCATTGCCAGTGAGGTATTTCTTGGAGACAACATATAGTTGAGTCTTGTTTTTCACTCCAGTCAGCTATTCTGAATTTTTTAATTGAAGTGTTGAAGTCATTTATGTTTAAGGATATTACTGACATCTAAGGATAATTTTGTTAAGTTCTGTAGTTTTGTTGGTTGTGTTTTTAGTAGGATTATTGTTCTTTTTTTCTCTCTCTCATTGGTATTAAGGTTTTGCTGGTCTGTGTGTTGTAAGTGGAGGATCCTTTCCTACTTCTCCTGTTAATCTAGTCCTTTCATGAAATTTTATCCTGTGTGTGCTCTTATAGATAAGACTATCTTCCTTCCTCCTCCGTGTTTGAGATTCCAATATCTTCTGAGGACCTGGCTGGGTGCTCATGAATGGTATCGAACTGTTCGTATTTTAAAATCCCTTTGTTTCTGTTGATTTGAAAAGATTGCTTTGCCAGATATAGAATTTCTATTGGTAGAAATAAACTTTCCTATCTTGAAACAAATCATTCTTCTTCCTAGTTTTTAGTTTCTGATAAGAGGTATGCAGTTATTCCTGTGTTTGCCCTAATAGACAAATTGGCAGTTTTCTCTTCTAGCTTTTAATATTCTTTGTTTTGCAGTTTTGAAGCCTTTACTATATCATAGAAGAGTTATTTTCTATGCATACCTACTTAGGATTCCAAACACCTCTTACATTTGCTCTCTATTTCTTTCTCTAAAAGTGAGGCTTTTACCTGGCTCTAATTTCATTGAGTGGCTAGCCCTTGCTTTTAGTTGTTAATGAGCCTGTCTTCAGGTTTGGTCTCTTGTCATATCCCACAATTCTTGATATTGTGGTAAGGCTCTCTATTTTTCCCTCACTGATGTCTGTAGGTAGCACTGCTCTAATGCTGTCCTCCATCCCCAGGAGTCTTTCTTCTCCTTGATCTTCTCTATTGATGATGTTTTTTACAGTTGTTGAGGAGTTGTGAACATGTGGAGGTGCCTTGTACTCTCAGTACTTCCAGGGGCCTAGACAGGATGATTGTGAGTTCCTGGCCAGTTTAAATTAAAAGAGATGTCTTGCTCCAAAACAAAACAAACAAATAAAAAATAGAAATAGTGATTATCTTTGAAAGGTAGGGTTAGGGTAGATTTTAATTTTTATATTTTACTTTTCTTGATTTTATTTGCTGATAATTAGGAAGAACACTTTATTAAAGCAAAAAACTATTCTCAGTTATGCTTATTAACTAAAATCCAAATCTCTTTAATTAATGACAGAGTCTAAAACTGTTCAGTCAAATGGAAAGAGAGTTTTAATATCCATTTGACAAATACTAGAAGTTCCAGGTTAGAAAGTAAAAACAGGCAGGCAACTAAAGAAAATTGATTTTAAAGTGTTTGTGGGCTTGGGAAGATGGCTTGGTGGACAAGACCCTGTAGATGTAACCAATCGTCTTATTAAAATAAGAAACACAGAGCCAATGTAAAAGAGAAAGCCAAGAGGTCAGAGCTCAGAGATAAAATCTTACCTCCTGCAGTGCTCCTAACTTCCCTGAGAGAGAGCTACTTCCTGTTTGTCTCTGTTTAAATAGTCTTTCTGTTCTGCCTTCTCATTGGTTGTAAACCCAAACACATGACTGCCTCATCACTGCCTGTAAGTACCGCATATGGTACTTAAAGGCGTATGTCTCCAATACTGGCTGTATTCCTGAACACACAGAAATCTACCTAGCTCTTCTAACCACCACGCTCTTGCTATGGCTCTAATAGCTCTGACCCCAGGGCAACTTTATTTATTAACATAAAATTAAAATCACATTTCAGTACAAATCAAATATCACCATAAGACCCTTGTCACACACCTGAGCACCAGAATTGAGTCAGCAGAGCCTGATGTACTTAGTGGGCATGAGTGGGTCACTCATATTCCAGCACTTAGAAGGTAGAGACAAGAAATCCCCAGAGCAAACTTGCAAGCCAGACTATTAGTATCAGAGTTCTCTGGGTTCAATTGAGACCCCCCTTGCCTCCATATATAAGATGGAGGCTAATTGAGACATCAGTTAATGTTAGGTCTCCACATGTACTCACACACATATAGCCATGCACCCCATACACACATACACATGCAAAAAGAAAAACAACTTTTTTAGTTTGAGAGTATTATAAACAGACTTCTTTAGCTGAGGAGACTATAGAGTGTCTTGAAATAGACTATAGAGTGTGTTTGAAATGAAATTACTTTAGGTCTGAGCAAGCTTAAGTTGAGAGGCATTATAGTATAGTCAATTAAATATACCTGTTTTGAAATATGGGTTTAATGCATAGGAAAAAATTTACAGTGTCTGGGAGTAATATAAACATGGGATCATTGACATAGAGGTGATAGCTGAAAATAGTCCTGAGAGAATAAAATTGAAATGATGACTAGAAGCCTATAAACAGACCTCTAAAAGTAAATTGAAAGAATGGTGTGTTAATTTAAATGAGATTGGTCCCCACATGCTTATCTATTTGAATGATTAGTCCTAAGCTGATGCAACTCTTTGGGAAGGATAAAGAGACATGGCCTTATTAGAGGAGATATCACTTGGGGTAGGCTTTGAAGTTTCAAAAGCCCATGCCATCACCAGTTGTCAGAGGCTGGAGCTGCAGTTGGCAATGGAGATTATGGAGTACAGATCACAGGTTAGCACAGTTATGATGAGTGTATCCCAGAGAGGCAAAGCCTCCTACACCCCCGGGGGAGTTGTTTTAATAATGCCTCTTGCTTCTGCTATCATGTTCTTACTGTATTTGGCCTGGTGTGACTGTTGAATCCCAAGGAATCTATGATATGTGATTGTTTCATGGAAAATTCCCACTCCTCATTGGGCAATTTACTTGCAGATCACAATGAAGAGACTTTTAAAAGGCAATCTTGCTTTGTTGGATCAATGATTTAAAGATATAGATTGTTAAGATAGTGAAGATGATTAGGGAAATGGTTTAGGTTGCTTTGCCAATTGCTCCAAAGAGAGATACAAAAAAGACAGAAATAAGATTAGAAGATCCCCCTCTTTTTTGCTAGATGTGACACTAGATGTGACATCCTCTTTGCAGAGGATGAAAAATGAAAACCAGGAAGTTTCACACATTAGAGACACATGAGTCTTGCCTGTGGAAAAGCAGCTGATGATCAAAGGCAGCAATTGTGTCCCTACACCTACCATTAAATCTGAGTTCCTTGGTCATGTAGTTTCCAGATTTAATCACAGGTTTCAGTGTGCACTTTGTAAAAACAAAGCTGTGAAGGGAAATTAATGACCCTATTATGTCTAAAGAAAAAAGAAGAGATGGTTAGCTAGATTAATTAGTAAGGTTTTGTAGAGTAGAATAAGGATAAGAATTTGCTACATTGTAACCACAAACTGCTGTCAACCTATACAAAGCAACTGGCTGAAATATCCTTGGCTTTCTTAAAACTTTGTTAATCAATAATAAAATAATTATTGCTTTGAGGCAAAGATGCTATGGTGGAAAAAATGCAAAGAAAAATGTTTAACTACATGCAAGCTTCTAAAAAATATGTAACTTGTAATCAGTGTGATTTCTTATTGTGTCAAGATTTTGATTTGTTTTTGGAAAATATGTAAGTTGTGATTGTCAAGTGATTTTATCTTGCATAGATACTTTTGCCTTAGGTGGTATAAAAGGAATAAGAGAAAAACAAAAACACAGAATTAAGTTTTTCTCTCTCAGAGGAGTCTTTGTGTGTGGTGTGTAGTGGCCAACTCTACATCATCTCCTCTTCAGTTTTTCTGACTTGCTGGGGCTGGACTCCAGCAACCAGTGTGACACACACACACACACACACACCCCCGTCTTCTTAGTCTCTCTCTCTCTCTCTCTCTCTCTCTCTCTCTCTCTCTCTCTCTCTCTCTCTCTCTCTCTGTCTTCCTCATGGTTGTGGGTCAAGATGTGAACTCTTAGCTGTTCCTTTTCTCTGCCATTATGATTTGTAATGCAAATTAAATGTGTTTTTAAATGAGTTGCCTTAGTCATGGTGTTTTATCAGCAACAGAAAGATAACTGAGACACCTGGATAGCAGCAGAGTACCCTAAAATGAAAGAATACAACAAAAGTCAGAATGAGATCACTGAAATAAGGGATGGAAAGATAATAATACACGCCTTTAATCCAGATCTTGAGGTTGAAGGCACACCTTTAATCTGGACCACACTTTCTGCTGGAAGCCTCTATAAGAACAAGGGAAGAAGGAAGGATTTGTTTGCTCTTCGCCTGCTCGTCCTTGCCTTGCTGTCACATCCATTCCTTCACTGACACTGGTCTACTTCTTCAGGATTCCAGCATATTCAGAAGACCAGCTGAGACACCTGGCCTTGTGAAACTGAGCAGCTGCTAGATTCATCGGGCTTTCCATTCACAGCCAGTGATTGTTGAATTGCAGCCTGTAAGCCATTCCATTATTGAATCTACTTTTAAACTAAAAAAGCAACTACTAGTCTTAAATATTTTACATTGGTATGGATTTTTGTATATTGATATAACTTTAAGGTCATTTTTGTTATACTGTATATACGTTTCTACTCTTAAGGTATTCTGTGTATTGATACAAATTTAAGGTTATTTTTGTTAGAACATACTATACATACATTTCTACTCTTTTAAGGTATTGTACCTATGCAGCTCATTAAACAATGTAATGTAAATTTCAAGTCCTTAAAAGTTATTATTACAAATTATTTAGGATATAAAGAAATGCAGGTTAGTAGTTAGTCACCTACAACAATCAAACTTGTAGTCAGGTATGTTTTCAAGGTCAAACAGATATATTTTATATAGATAGGTGGTCTTCAAATACTTTAGAGATTTATAGACTATGTCATTGAAGATGTTTTAATAACAAGACTTTACATGACAGTGAGACATATCTGCTCCTGGTGGCACCAACTTACTTCAAAAAAGAATGATGGGCATCAAATAACCTCCATATGGAGTTTGCTTTCTTTGTGGTGAAAGCTAGCCATTTAGGCAAGAAACTGCCATTGCCTTGACTGCTGACAGTATGCTGTCCAAATTGAACAAGCAGGACCAGAAAGAAGGCAACTCCGAAATTTGCCATGAAAACGAAGGGCAGTCCTTCAAATTTCATGCTTCACAAGAAAATCTGTCAGATATTCTAGGCCTGTAGGATGAAGATGAATGTCTCAATATTACAGAGGAACCCTGATTGACTGTCCAGGCAGCCAGATGTCTTTGTCATTTCTTAGTTTTGGAAGTTGTTTGCTTTGCACTTCCAGTTTACTCAAGTAAACAGGTCTCTGATGGAGTTGAAGATGACATAGTTATAGTTACAGTTTCCTTTGTTGCCAAATTTAGAAAAGAAACTTACAAAAGAGATGTAAAATGTATAAGATTGAGAAACATAAAAGCTTAGGTTAGTTATTTTTCTAAAAAGATATTTTAAGGCCTAAAAAAGGTATTTTTAGGATGATAATACAAGTTATGACAAAAAATAGTTTAGGTATAAAGCTTTGGACAGATATGCAGGTGGAGGCGTAGCAGCCATGAGTCATGTGACAACATGTAGATGAATAGAAATGAGTTCATTTAAAGTATAAGAACAAGTGGGACAAGCTTAAGCTATAGGCAAAGCTTTCACAATTAATCCTAAATCTCTATGGTTTTTTGTTTGTTGTTTTGTTCTTGGTGTGCTGGCAGCCCAAAGAAAAATCTACCTAATGTTTTCTATGCATAGGATACTACTTAATGTCTCAGTCAGCTTCCTATTGCCTGCAAAATGTACAACACTCCAGCCCCATTTGCCCAAGGGCAGATAAACCTGAAAGCCCCACTTGAACAACTAGAATGTTGGGGCTGTTCAGGTAAGATAACATCTTGTGTTTTCCCTTTGATAAACAAGGTTGGTTGCCCCAACTGCACAAAATGTGCTTGATCACACACAGGTGGAGGTATGTTGGTAGAAAGTACATCAGGATGTAAGATTGCCCCTGATTGGACAAAGCCAGAAGTTTCTAGCCTTGTATGGCCCCCATGGAATAAGTTTTTGAATACTTGGCCCATAGGCACTATTTAGAGGGGTGACCTTGTTGGAGTAGGTGTGGCCTTGTTGGAAGAAATGTGTCACTATGGGAATGAGCTTTGAGATCTCCTATGTTCAAGCTACATCCACTATGGGACAGCCCTCCTTCTGCTGCCTGCTCATCAAGATGTACAACTCTCAGCTCCTTCTCCAGCACCATGTCTGCCTGCACATTGTCATGCTTCTCTCCATATTGGACTAAACCTCTGAAACTGTAAGCCAGCCCCAATTAATTGTTTTCCTTTGTAAGAGTTGCCATGGTCATGGTGTCTCTTCACAGCATAGAAACCCTAAGACAAGCACCTAGTGTAACTCACAGCCATTCTCTTAGAATTCTGGGTATGGATCTGGTCAGTGTCCATCATCCTAGCTAGTATTTAATAAAGCTAGCTTCAAACTTGGCTCAAAAAATTGTAGTAGTGGTCTTATTCTTGCCTGGTGGGATCAACACAGGTACATTTGGTTTCACATATTCCACAACAAAAACTGTCCCAATCCCAAGAGGGCAGCTCTCCTCACATGTTGTGACAGACAGCCAAAGCTAATGAGGCTGTCAAGAAACAACAAAAAAAAATTCATACCATTATGTATTACTGTGGTAGTCACAGAGGTGAGCTGTGACAATCCAAGAGACTACACTACTCAGAAAGCTCACCAGTACCCACTGTCAACACATAAGATTTTCTGGGTGAATAACAGATCTCAAATGAATGCCAAATATTTAAATTACCCCATCCCAGCAATGGTTTACTTCTCTTTCTTGTCCTGACCCCACTTCTAGTGTTGAGGATTCAACCTAGAGCCTCGAATATGCTACAGCTTGTCGGGTAAGTACTCTATCACCATAGTATGTATCCCCAGCATCCTTGTCACTTCTTTAAAAATGTCTGAGGCACTATCTCACCAAATTGCCCAGGCTGGTCTTGAACATGTGCTCTTCTTGCCCCACACCTTGTAAGCAACTGGGATTAGATGCCTGTGCTAATGGACCAGGCTGAAAACTCCATCAAACACTACCTGCTATACTTGGAGGCATTTGTCTCTCAGTGTTCATGTAATAGAGACTTAGTTTTCAATGTAATTATATTCCAGGCTATGCATGCAAGAGATGGAGTCTAGCAAACCATTGGTGGTGTTGCCCTTGCTCTCAAGATTAAGTTCTCCTGTAACCTTGCCAGAGCTCTGGAGAATGAGTTAGAAAAGTCTTCCTGTTTTCCAATATGACCTCTTGGCCCTAACACACTTCCATAATACCATCTACTATAATGTCTTCAGCAGTCAAGCAAAATCAGTACTGTGGTTTGAACCTCCAGAAAGCTAAACTAAATAAATCAAGTTCCAAACTCATACATTTCATTACAGGAACAAAAAGCTAACAAATGTAATGCATTTCTACAAGTGTGTGTGTTACCTGTGGGAAGCCAGACTGACCCAAGACTTTCTTGATGCCCTGATGAGAGGACAAAAGGGACTTTGGTTGTGCCCTTGTCCAGGAATAGACCTGACGAGGTCACTGGAATGAGTGCCTTGGAGGAGTCAAGATTGGAGTTCTAAGAACCCCTCTTTACTCTGGGCTGTGGTACCTACCCCATGTCCTTTGTCAACAATGTCTGACTTAGCTCCTGTCCCAGCTATTGCCTTTGTCTTCTTTCTCATCCCCAGTACTCCCTCTCAACATCTCATCATTTGGGATCCTGATGGCTCAGGTCATGTATTTATTTCCTCCCTCACATGGTTCAAAATCTAACAAAATCCAACTGAAAGAGGTTTTTGTTGTTGGGTTGTTTGTTTTTGGCTGCCCATTCCTACTCACTCTTAAATACATTCCATTTTGTATATGTAGTATGAACAGAGAATGCCACAGAGTTCCCAAGCAGATATATTCAGAGACAAAAAAGTTGTCAGTGACTGTCTGGACAAGCTACTATTTAGTATCATTTAATGTGTACCAGGTTCTGGAAATGAATGCTGAAGATTGCAGGATATTGTAGATGCTCTTAATACTACAGAAATATACATAAAAAAAAAGAGGTAAAATGATAATAGAAAAACAATGACACAGCATACCAACTTTTCAGACATGACCAATTTATTTGAGGAATTCAAATTTCACTTGTCAAAGTATATCCAGGGGCAAGGTTTGGGATAATTATGTCACCAGAAGCAATCACATTTTATACAGTTAATTGACCATGGGGTAGTATCTAGAGGAAAGGCAAAATTTAAAAACAAAACAAAACAAAAATAAAACAAAAACTAGTGTGTGTGGAGCAGTAATTACAAGTATCAGCAAAGGAAACAACTAGCTTATACTACTGAGGCATGAAGCATGCTAACACTAGTAGTGACCCTTTAGTTCAATTCAACACACAATCTGGACTAATTTGTGCGAGACTAGGTATTGGGAATATGGTAAAACACACACATACACACACACACACACACACACAAAAAAAAAAATCAAAGACACACATTCTATCTCTTTATCAAGTGAACTAACAGCCTTTACAAAAGTGGTGTGGGGAAGCACAAAGCAGTCTTCAAAGGCCATGGGAAGAGATTTCTTCCCAATGAAGTTCAGTTGACAATGGCCTCCACTTCAGTCTGGTGGAGTGGGTTGGAAGATCAGAGCCTGCTAAGAAAATGTGGCATCTCTGCATCAAGAAACGGCTTATTTCCTCCATGGCTTTAAATGTGTGAAAAGTACTCAGAGGTAAAATATTTTAATTCCTCTTACTGTTGACCCATTTTCAGAAATGGATTAACAGTAAGTGAGGATGACAAGTTTAGAAGATCAAGGAAACCACAGTCCTGGTGATGCAGGTACAGCTGCTCCAGGCAACACTGTGGATGTATGTTAAATCTTAGCAGTGCTGCAGTCCATCACTACAGACCCCGTTGAGACGACCAAGGCTGGTTCTGGCCACTGCAAGCACAGGACAGGAAGGGTACCTCTCCAGAATACTCCACATAATGAAGGCTGAGGCCACATTTGGGGTCATGAGATTGTTTTCAGATTAAGTATCTCACGTTAACTTATTGTGTTTCTTTCCTAGTTTAAAAAAAATGGAGGAACATGTCTC
Source organism: Peromyscus maniculatus bairdii (assembly GCF_049852395.1). Classification (NCBI taxonomy): domain Eukaryota; kingdom Metazoa; phylum Chordata; class Mammalia; order Rodentia; family Cricetidae; genus Peromyscus; species Peromyscus maniculatus. Next base: position 36,638,995 of record NC_134853.1, on the reverse strand, counting down.
TCCAGAATGACAAAGGTACCACTTGTTTTACACCTTAAAATAATTTAATTAAATATATTGACAAAACACCACAACCTCTTCTTTTGCACTTTACACGGACACATTATATAATACTTTAGGGAATGATCACAGACATGGTATATAATCAGCTGTTTTAGCATTATTCATCATTATTAACTTCAGTTTGACTTGTATTATCTCAAAGAAAAACATCTCATTTCTTGCATTAAATTAATTTACCACCCATCTCAAAAAATAATTAAAAAACCCCACAAAAATCCTTTGTCAATTTTTGTCAATGCTAAGTCAGAATACCTATAACTGCCAGGCTTTTATAAAAAGGAACAAAGTACACCTATCAGTAGCTCACTGAATTGTGTCATTGCAGAACTCACAACTGTGGCTCGTCAGGGTTAGAATCCTTTCCTCATTAGGAACTCAATGTGTCACAACACACAGTTTATTTAACTAACAGACCACCATAACTCTACCACTAACAGCTATTTTTTTTTTTAAACCAAAATTACCCCAGAGGACTAGAAAAGATAAAGTAGTCCCAAATGATTTACTTAAAAGTAAAATTTGCAAAATGTGATCTATCCTGGTCTTACATTTAATTAAGAACCAAATGATGAAACATCATTTCAGACTTATATACATCATGATCCAGTTCTTAGAAAAATGTACAACTGTAAAGGCTACATTATGCAAAAATAATTTATCAGTTTTATTTAATTTTAATGACTTTCCCCAACTCCGATATAAAAAACATTAAAAGAACTTAAAGTTTAATGGGAAAAAGCTATTTCCCCATATATTAAAAAAAAAGTGTTTTGTATTAGTAACATACAATGCCCTATTTAAGGCACAATTTTTTTTTCTTAAGAAAAAAACCCCACAGACTAGGGTTTTTTGTTTTTGTTTTTTGTTTGTTTTTTTCCTCTACACAGTTATAGGACAGGGCCACTTTGCAGGTATATCATTAAAAACATCTTAATCCAGAACCAAAATGAAAAACTACTTCTGTTTCTACACATCAACCATCTACACAGCCAAGATAGGTAGTTGCAGCTAGAATAATCCCAACAGTTCTTGCCCTAACCTCCTGGGTTGTCCCAGGAAGGTCACCTTTAGCTATCACCAAGCTAAAATGGGCACTTTCTGTTCTACACTGGCCTTCCACTGAATTTCTGTCTGGGTGATCACAGCACTACCACCTCCACAGCCAGAGTAATATTAGGTACTTGAACTTAGGATCTAAGAGCAGGGTAGGGCAGGCAGGGTGAATGCTAGCCTCTCACCCTATTGATATCTCTCCTGAGCTTCTGCACCTTCCTTCTCTTCTCCACCCTGGCCCTACCTACCAACACAGTCTTCAGAACAGTACAAAGCAGGCCCAGGAAACAGAATCCACACAACTGTCAGAAAAACATAAATCTAGATGTTCTTGTCAGTTCACTATACAATGCTAATACCTCATTTGAGTGTTCCAGTCAAAAGGAAAGGAGAAAACTCACAAAGACGAATCTGACTGTCTTGTAGGGCCTTGTAAACTGAACTGAAATAGCGAGAGACATAAGAATGAAAACCAGCCGGGCGGTGGTGGTGCACACCTTTAATCCCAGCACTCGGGAGGCAGAGGCAGGCAGATCTCTGTGAGTTCGAGGCCAGCCTGGGCTACCAAGTGAGTTCCAGGAAAGGCGCAAAGCTATACAGAGAAACCCTGTCTCGAAAAACCAAAAAAAAAAAAAAAAAAAAAAAGAATGAAAACCAACAGTAAAAGCAGGTTTCTTTAAGCGGGCTTACCTATCCAATTCTCTGGCATATTGCAGGCTTGTATAGAGATTATATATAGAGATGGGTAGGAAGATGTGCTTTGTAAAAACATTAGTATTGATACACATGACATGAAGTTTATGGTGTTGAAAGTGATTTTCTTTACTTTTCAGTGAGACTCAAAAATAATGGTTAACCAGATCTCTTCCAGGACTGATCACTTTCACTGAGACCTTTACCAGAGTCTCAATTAAGTCTTCAGTGGCCAACATAAAGAGGAATGAGTTTATAAAAGAATTTTGGGTTTAGTATGGGGCAAGGTGGCGTATCAGCTAAGAAAGAGGGCCAAAAGGAAAGATGGGACAGGGCAGCAAAGCGTTACAAGGGTGGCTGAGGAGAAGACACTGAGGGTCTGGATGTCTGTTTCTACTAAAGGGAAAGCAGGTAAGTTTCCAAATGTAAACGTGCTTAGTTTGTTATGTTTAGAAAGAAAACAATTTAATGTTAATTCTGAGAGATATTACATACTCGATGGCTAGTACATTCTGGCACAATAATACCTCATAAATAAATATAAATACCATTTTCCTTGTAATGTGTATTGGCTCTTAAGCAAAATTTTTAAAAAATGAACTGTCTATAAAAGTATGTAAAAATCATTAGTAACTAGACAACACTAACAAATTATAAAATAATACTTTCAACTTTCAGCCAACACCTTAACTTTTGAGCTTAACACAGAAATCATTCATCAGTTATACAAATTAATGAAATTAGAAAATAAAGCAATCATGCTTGCTAATATGAACTAGTTTTGCTTCTACTCAATGATAAAAGTTTCCGAACATTAAAACATTTTTAATTATATTCCATTTCCTGTTTTGATGTATTATAATGAAAACAAATGTCTGTATTACAGGACTCTGATGAGTATCTGCTTCTGCCACCTCCCTGGAGAAAGCAGGGTTTCATTTATCTTGTTATATTGTTTGGTAATTAGATTATGTGCCTGAAACAGTTTTCAAAATTCACAAGTCCTGTTAAATAAATACCAAGTTTCCAACTTTCAAAACTTTGAATTTTCACTGCATGAAGGCTCATTTGTTACTAGTTGCTAAGTATAAGGTACAGCACTTGTAGTGTGCTAAGATCCATTCCACTACTAAAGAATGATGGACCCTATGACATGCAAACCTACAGTGTGCATGTCCAACAGGCTAGCAAGTCCCTCCTGCTCAATTTTACCTCTAAAATAGGAAAATAAATAGAAAATTGCTTTAGGGTTACATTTTTAAGAAAAGAAAATATGAGAAATTCCTCATTAAAGTTTATAAGGGTATCAAAGCCACATGAAAAACATGATTATTTACATTGATTTTCTAGATCACACTAGGAAAAACCACTCCACTAACAAATACAGCCCAGAAAACAAGTTCCTAGAGCAACACAACAAATCCAGGTAAGAAAACAAGCTCTTGTTATAACAACATGAAAAATGCCACCATCTTTTTCTAACCATATTCTGCCAACTGAGCAAAAACACATCTTCATCAATTTTCATGACAGTAATCTGAGAGGAAACTACAGGCTTGTGTCAAAAGTGATTCCTTTGAGAATCTGGTTATTGAGTCTCCTAACAGCTAAAAAGGAGCTGTGCTCATTCTTGATAATAAGAGAATCTCTACTGACAAACCTGGTAAGGTTTCAAAAATCTACTAAAACAAAATTCCTGAAAAATAACTAAAACTAGTCAGTCCATCTAATGTGAAGTAACTTTCAATTATTACAGAATCATTTATATTCTTATAGTGTCTTACAGCATATTTTATCTCTAATGAGAAAATACAGCAAACCATGATGCTAACATTGAAACAAAACCAACTTTACAGGTAAAGACTAAATGCTGGTCAACAGAGAAAGGATGAATGAGTGCACCTTCCAAAGGGAAATGAAAATCAACAGGAACATGGCAGAAATGTTGAAACCATAGATACACTTTGATCAAAACAAAACACACATTCACAAAAAGTTCCAATTATAATGCAGTTCATCATTTGTCTATATTTTCTATCAGCTGGTGAATCTGTTAGTAAAATTTCAAAGAAAATAATCTACTTAAGCCTTTTCTGCTAAATCCATAGAAATGGTAGATGAACAGAGCACTTGTTGCATATTAATGAATATGAGACTTTTTGTGCTTTCCATCTGAGGAGTAAAAATCACCAATGACTTTATTTTCTATAAGATACAACCTCAAAGTTACACTAAACATCTACATAAAACCAAGCCTTCCTCAAACCCAATTCTATATGAAAGTATCAATAGTACAGACTCATCATTTGTTGAGTGAAAATGGTGACTCATAACAGTATAGACTCAGCTCTAGATTTTAATCCACAAATATATATATATACACACATATATATATATGTGCCTTGTGTATGACAACTGTATGAAAATAGTCTCAAAAATAAAGACAATACTTGAGAAATGAAGCAACCTAACTTCCCTGATTTTGCATCCTATTACAGGGAAAGTAAGTCTCTGATGCTTCATAAGTACTTCCTAAGTTCAGGATGGCCTTAACCATGCATAGTCTCCACCAGTCCTTTGAAGCTTCCAACAGTTCAGGCTGAACAATTCACCCCTGGAAGAGTTGCACCCTGTGGTCAGGAATGCTTATTGATGTCCTGACTTTTCTAAATCTGGGAGTTTTCTGACCAGAGCTTGGTGGTTCATTTTGATGCTAGCAAGGAGTCCCCCTTCAATACCATCAGACCCAGTATAACTGATCTCTTCACCACTCAGAGTGGTCATATGCCCTCCAAGGGCTTTTAGGATGGCATTGCCAGCACATATATCCCACTTTTTGATGTACGTCACGTGAATATATAGATCTGCTTTTTCTTGACTCATATCAGGCACATCCAAGAGTGCTAAAACTTTATAACCTAGAAGAGAAAGAAAAATTTAGGTTATCACTCAAATGACTTGATAAAAAGTGTGCAAACTTTTCAAGTACACAGTTGAAGGGAACAGGATGAGATCTTTATGAGCATTCCATACTGCCTTTGCCTAAATCTAAGAACATAATCATGCTTACAAGTCACAACCCCAATATAGGCTCGATATAGCAACAGTACCGTCAAAATAAGCTTACTAATATAGTTAAGCTAGTCTCAATTAGAGGAAGCCGGTCTATGACACATATTTTAAAAGAGCACTACTCCACTGTCTTTTACTAACGAGGTACAAAAAAAAAAAAAAAAAAAAAAAGAGGAGGAGGAGGAGGAGGAGGAGATCACATCTAGAATCCAGTTCATCTCAACCCTCCTAGCTATTCTGGACATTTACTTTTCCTAACTAACCTAACAGGCATCCTCTATGGAAAAATCTAGGAAAGCAGTATACACAACTGGCAAATTAAACATATCAGGTTGCAAAGTGTCATTTTTCTCCCTTCCAACTACTTCTATCTTAGCACTGCTGAAAATGGACTGGAACACAAATGTTTTCTAATTTTAATTTATCTACTTGAATTAAAAAAATTTCTGACATGATAAACATTCATTAAATGGCCTTTTCAAGCCAAATCCAGGTTACTGTCTGCTCTTGTACAGATCTCATAGTAATAAATTAAACATTTTTAAAGGTGGTTTAATTAAATAATAATATGCCAAAAACTACACATGGCTCACACTATCTGAGTATTTACTACTGTCCATTTTCAGAACTGTGGGCTCTGATTTATAATCAGGCAGTAAAGAACAGGAGATATATGTTAAAATGGGTGAGCATAATACTTTCTTGCTCATCCTAGATGTACAAGTTGAAGAGTTCAGTGATCTAAGGATTAGCCATTCTAGCAATCCCTAGGATGATGCCTGACAGCTTTCTGCCATAAAAACATCTCAAGTCTTCCATCTTTCCTCCTGACAGGCCCACCATTAAACACATAGGACAATTATTTTACAGTCAGGTCATATTTAGAGCAGCCCTGCTGGTGTACAGATGTACACTGAGGGCAGTATGCTTTTGTGGTAATTTATGAAGAGCTACCATGAAGTAAGACTTGGTTTCTGACACAGGTAATGGTAATGCAGTCCTACCCTAGAGATGCCCCATAGGAGTCTGAGCCTGTCTCCAAAATACACTGCCTCCTTATTCTGTGCCTATGTAAGGGACAAACAATTTGGTCTCCTGAGAAATCTGTGCCCATGCTGGAACATACTATGGAACCACAAGATGGGGAGAAGCGGGGGAACATACCAGCACCACCAGCTGGGATGATTGTTGTCTGGTTTCCAAAGGTCTGCAGAGCAACCTGTTTGACCATCCCTGCATGAGAGCGAGACACAATGATCTTTGGGGTCTTCTCATTGTAGGAAGAACGGGCTTTCACATTTGAACCACCATCTACCATTGCCCAAGCTGAAAAGCAAACGGGATGCCCATTAACAGCCCTGAAGGTTTATAATTCCAAAGCATTATACAAATTACAATCTTCAGAGCCAAGTGACTGAAAAAAGAAAAAGTCATTTTCTATAGACTTAATCATTTATTTCCCTCAAACAGATTTTTTTGTTAAGTACAAAAATTACTTAATTTTTTAAAGTAATAAAATAGGCAATTATTGAAACAAAGCTTCCAAGTGCCCTGTGTCCTTCACAATTAGAACAACTATCAAATATTTGGCATAAGAATTCTGGTACCCTCCCCATTACCAAATGGCCTCTATTGAGACCACCTTGTAACTCAATTCCTAGCTATACTTAGCCCATTTTCTTCCCTCCCTTCAAAAATTTCACCTCAGTACAACAGTCCTTAACAAACATCTTGACATTGAGCTCATCATCAAAGTCAGATTCAGAAAGCATAATCTGTGACAAGAACATAACTGTTTGGATAATTCAAATTTCAAACTTGATTTTCTTCTATCTCTACTTCTGATACAGTCATGGTTTTATATACTTGCATACTGCTCATTTTCCCAAATGGCTTTAAACACACAAAATAGTTAATGAAGTGAGTTAGGTTTATACACTGTCATACCAAGGAGCATGTCCTGGTGAGTCGTTGTCTTGACATACTTGTGAAGAAGGAACCTCAACTGAAGAATTGTTTCTATGAAATTGGCCCATGAACATGTCTGTAGGGTATTTTCTTGACTGCTACTTAATGTAGGAGGGTCCAGCCTATGTGGCAGCACTATCCCTAGGCCAGTGGGCCTGGGCTGTATAAGGTAGCTGAGCAGCTAAAGAGATGGTCCAGCATTTAAGAGGACTTGCTGCTCTTCCAGAGAACCTGAGTTCTGTTCCCAGCACAATGTCAGGTATCTCACAATTGCCTTTAACTCCATCCCAAAGGATCCAATTGTCTCTACTAGCTGCTATGGGCACCCTTACATGTGGCATACACTCACTAAGACACATTCAGATACATAAATAACACAGTAGTTGCCTGTGGGAGCCTGGGAACAAGCCAGAAAACAGCATTCCTCTGTAGATTTTGCTTCAAGTTCCTGCCTTGGCTTTCCTTGATAATGGACTGTACTTTCCAAGATGAAATCAACCCTTTCCTTCCTACGTTACTTCTGGTCATGGTGTTTATCCCAGCAACAGAAAGCAAAGTAGGAGAGAGCATAAAAATACAAAGTCAATTGAGTGTGGAAGCTCATACCTAGAATCCCAGCATTAGAGAGGCTGAAGCAGGAGGGCTGCTATGAGTACAAGGCCACTGCAGAATGCATAGTTCCAAGCCACCCTGGTACGGAGTGTGAGACCCTCATCTCAAAAAGACTGAGTCAAAGAAACAAACTACGGAACGGGTGGTGGTGGTAGAAGGAGGTTTCAAAGGAGGGAGGGGCTTCCAGAGATAGCTTAAAGTGCATGCTGGGGTTTAAGTTTTCCTCACTCTGGGGCAAACAATGTAAGAAAGCAACTTCAGTCAAAAGTAAACCAGTTATATTGCTATTCTAACATTCACGAACTATGGGATACCATGGTTAGCAATGAATGTAGTTTATTCCTGGCTAGAGGGAAAAAAAAAAAAAAAAAAAGAGGAAGGTCTGGGTTTCTGAGTCACCATGGATGATGGCAGCCATCCATCTAAAAGCTATACATAACCACAAGGGAAGTGAATATAAAGCCTTTTCATCTGTATCTCCAGAGTAAGTAGGAAACAGAAAGACAAATCCAAACAGATGAGAAAGCAAGGAAACAAACACTGCAAATCAGCAGAACAACTGCCAAATACAATCTCTGTGTGTCCACCACAGCAGGAGCTTCAGAGAAGTACCAAGAGGTTGGCCAATTCTCACTATGGGAGGACTTGGCTAATAGGAGCCAAGGTTCCTTCTTGACCCAAAATTAGTCAATAAAACACTTAGAAAAGACAGGGAAATTGGGGAAGTGAGAGGAAGAAGACATCTCTGACATTTGGAAAGACAACTACAGCTGTAAGGAGGCAGTGGCCTCCCAGGAACAAGACAAAAGAAATAAAGCAGGTGCCTAATAAGAAGCCTCCCATCTCTCAGGGGAGAAAGCTCCTGGAGAAGGAGCATCCAGTGGCATCTGATCAAAACGCCCAGAAGACTAGGTGTCCTACGGGAGAAGTGGCCTGCTCTCCAAAACAAGGAAAGACATGGGGCTAAGAAGTGCTGGAAGCTGTTCCCCATGAAAAGTACATAAGGCAACAGCTTTGTGGCTAGAAGAAATCCACCTCACTTGACAGGACCTTGTTTTAGGGAAGCAGCTATATAAATCCACTCCAGGAACATGCAGAGAAATGAAAATACTGAATGCCATGGGGAATAATGGTTAGCTGAGGCAAAATACAGTATCTTAACTTTAAAATACACTGGAGGAAAAAGCTCGTGAGTACTTACCATAATTTTGTGGCTGTATTTACAAAAAGTTTCAAAAGGTGGAAAAAAAATCTTTAAATTCTTTTCTAATTATCCTTCACTAACTATTCTGTTTACTAAGAAGTGAATTTACAATGCTCTAGCTCTAGGGGTCAGTATTGTGTAGGATACTAGCAATTACTAATTCAGTATTAAAAAGGCACTTCATGTTAAATATGCAATACACTAATATATAGCAGTTACATGGATAAATATTTTTTAGTTTGACTTTTAAATTATGGGTAAGTCTGTGTGTAGGTCTGTAAACATGAGTGCAGATGCTAGGAAGTCAGAATAGGGTGCAGATCCCCTAGAGCAGGAGTTTCAACAGGGAAGCTGAGAACTGAAACTTGGGCCCTCTGCAAGAGTAAATAGGTACCCTTAACTATAGAACCATCTCTCTAGCTTCAATGAACATATTTAAATTAGATTTAGGTGACAAGGTAAAAGAGCAGTTACATAATGTGTTTATTTTGTGATAAATAAAGAAAAGCTCTACCTGTAATCTCCTGATACCTAGCACATGAAGTCCAGTGCAGCACAATGTCTCTTTCTCCTCTGACTGCATTAGTTACATTTAGCTACACAGAATGTAAATCTGATTATTGTGGCTCTGCAAGTAAGCCTAAAAAGCAGGTGTGGTTCAGTGGTTCAAAAACTTAATGTTTGTTTTTGCTTTTTTCATTTTATAAGGTATACTGTGATATATATGTATATGTAGCCCCAAAATATAATCTTGAACTTTTTTATTTTTAATATATTTTTATTATTTCAGTGTTTCATACATGCATAGAATGTTTTTATTTTTTAATTTTAACAGCTGTAAGAAACTAACATACAAATTTGAGGATGACACTAATATTACCCATAATACATGGTCATAGTTTTTAATACTGGCAATGTGGACATTGTCATCTTGGAGAATGGTGGTGCCAAAGCTCATAATATTTGTCCTATGAGTTGAGGGGAATTAACCAATAAAAAGCACCACAAATCCTTGCAGCAGTCAGCAATAATATTTATACTAACTATTCTTCCCCCACAACAGTAATAACTTACGTTGCCATGGTGAACATGAGACTACTGCCCACACCTTAGAAAACCAGAACACAGGCAGCCTTGCTGAATGAGGAACTGTACTGTAATATCTTCCCCACTGAACGGACTCTAGCCAGTCAAAGCATGGCAAACATGGCTCTGGCAAGCCTTGCCCTTCTCCCCTATTCCCTCTGCTTTGCTAAAAAACTGTTAGATTGCATTCCTAAAGCTGGCCATCAAGGTCTATTCCCTTATTTGGCCACTTCCTCCTCCTGAGGCTGACTACCAAGGTCCAGCTAAGAAAGAATTGAAGTCCAATAATCAAAAAACCCCTTTGGCTCACCTAATTACTATGCCCATTAAAATTAAACACCTCATCCTAACACAGGGTTTCTCCTTTCATCTTTATAAACCACCATTTGCTTATGGTCCCCATCTGTCTCTGCTCTAACCAGAGGCAACCAACAAATACCCGTTTCCCCTTTCCCTTCTTTCCTTCCCTTTCTCCCTCATCCTCTATCTTTTGTCTTTGTCTCTTATTTCTTGTCCTTTGTCCCTCTGCAGCAAATAAATCTCCTTTATGTTGAGAACTTGGTCTTAGGGTGTTTTCAGATGACTTCAAGGTTCCCCACACCTGCATCCACTGACTTTGGCAGGGCTATAAGCAAAGGTCATAGCCTAACTGAAGAAGAAGTTCCTTGACATGGTCATCCATGCCTTCTTACAACACAGCCATCAGTGACCTGACCTGCATTTTGTAGGAAACTAACAAACACGATCATATGAAGAAAGGACCCTAAGGTTCTCTAAAAGATGTGTGCTGTAGCTACAAATGGGACAGCTACTCTCCCACTTCTGATGTGTAAGTATCACTCTTCTTTATCACAATATCGAGCTCTGCATAATACAACAGATTTGGCTAGAACAACTATACAGCTTTACAAAAGAATCCAGTGTAAGAATCCTAGACCTCACCTCCAAGAACACCATGAAAGAAATACAAGACACCTTGCTGGAGAATGTTTCTACCTAACAGTATTTCCAACAGATTATTATTATTATTTTTTTTTTAGAAAGCTGTATTTTTTCACATACTATCAGTGTCAACCATAAAATCCTCACTGTAGTCAGTAGTGTACATGGGTGGGGGACATATCAATTACTAAAATCCTAGAATAATGGTTAAGTACTATAGACAAACAGTTCAGTACCACTGCCTCTCAAAGGTGCTCACGTATACTTCATACCTGTATATTCAGAAAATGGCTTATGAATAACTCCTAGCACAGGTTTGCCATTCACAGCTACACACACCATGGTAGTGACATACTTTCGAAGATCCTCTAGGAGAAAACACAAAGGCATGGCTGTTAAAGTATTGTGTTTGATTTCAGTACACAACAGGATACTTACTTCATCAGAATTCAGATGTGTGAAACACCTTTCACAAGCAAAACTGCCCTAAGCAGGAGATCTGCTAAGTAGTTATGAGATCTGGTTACCTGGGTTAATCACTCAGTCCCTCATTTTAGTAACTTCAGTTCTTGGGCAAATTAAACTTAGTTTCCTAACCTATATAATACTGATAATTATTTATCTTTAGATATAAATTAAAGTAATTTTTAATTTTATAATCAAATTTAAAAATCAAGTTAGAAATTTAAACTAGTCTTGTACACAGGGATATGATCACTAATTATGATGATGTACTCAGGCCAGTTAATTTAAAAAACAACTTTTTGCCAACAAGCTCAATAGTCTATGTTTCTAGTATTTACTCATAAAAATCAGTTTTGCAACTTTAGTCATTAAATATATATATATATATATATATATATATATATATATATATGTATACACACACATATACACCCGTGCCTTCTCTTCTTAATAGTAATAATCTATGGAGTACATATTATGGTTCAAATTTAGAATACAGAATGCCAAGGTGTAAAAGTACAAATTCACATATTCTGGGGGTCTTACCTTATAGAGGGACAAATTAATTTTAACATATACCAGAAAAGAGTAAAGCAGGAATTAGATACTGCTGTGTAAGAAAGAACCTGAGAAAAGACCACAGAGATGAAACTTGAGCTGCGCAAGAATAACATGAATGTGTATGTGTTTGGGGGTTGATGGTGATAATCTTATTTTGCTACTTTTCACTTTCTGGCTCCATAAAATTAAGTATTTTGAATTCTTATGTCAGATGTATATATAATAAAACCTGAATTCTCAATACCCAAAGTAAATATTATATTCTGGCTAATACTTTTCCTCAGTACTAGCTGTCTAGTAGTATGCTGGTGCCACTGTATGAGCTAATATTATCAGAGGAATATGCTATGGTATGGGAAACAAGAATGAGAATCAACCATTCAGTCTAAAGGGTTCATAAAATACCTTAATAACCTAACCTGCTTGTCTGGAAATCTAATTGGATTCTTAAAATCTAACTGGAAAATTTGTAAAGTACTTGCCCCCATGCACACACTATCAGCCCTGGTCCATGTTCTCTAATATAAACTGACAATCTACTATTTGAGATTCACCTGTGTATTCCTGTGTAGCATCAAGCGGGTCAATCCAGACAGTCACACTTTCTGCGGGTACCTCCTTAGGAGCAGTTATTTCCTTTAGGATGTCTTCAGGAATCTTACGATTCCATACAATGACCTCCTTGTCAGATGCATCCACGTGTTCCTCGGTATTTATCTACAGTGGAAATAGTTGGTGTGACAAAGGAGAAAATCATTACTTAATAAATCTCAAAAAAAAATGCATCCCAGATAATTCACATAAATTCTTATTAATGAAAACCTTAAAATATTTCAAAGAATTCAATGCAAAATTTAAAAAAAAAAAAGCATCATATAAAAGCACTGGAGCGACATTTTATCTTCAAATACTTTCGAATCTAATCTTCAAGTTTAGTGTTTTGGTTAATATTGACTGAGACTCCGAGTAGAGACAGGGTCCTAATACAAACTGAGAAACATTATTAAAGAAGTGAGTTAGTCAAGGCTGAATCAAGAATAAAAGTCCTGAGGGGTCTGAAGTTGTGGCATGTCTACAGTCCAGTGCAAGGGAGGGTGAGGGAGGAGGAAGAGGGTGCCTCAGGCCACCCTTAGGCTATATATATCATGGAACTCGTTTTTAAAAAACAGTAAAAAAAATTCTAAAGTCTGAAAAGAGATATTTTCTAGAACACTGGATATAAGCAACTGCAGTTAGAAGCAAACAGAACAATAAAAATGCAGTTATACAAAGGATTTGCCTTAAAAACAGAATTTGAATGCTAAAGGATAAAATGGCTGAGGGAATTAGTTGTCTAAAATGAACCATTTAAGCAGTAAGGAAAAGAAATGCTGGATCACTAAATAGATAAGCTAGCATATTACAAAATCTAAATAAATTGAAATAAGCAATAAAAAAGGACACAAAAATGAATGCCTAGCTGTCTTTTAACTATACATCAAAGATGTATCGAAGGGTAAGAAGGTAAAGTAAAAATTTCTGTCTTTTCATTCATGTAAGAAAAAAATTAAAACATAAATCTGACTTATCATAAATACATAAAATTGTGAAGTGAGGAGAGAATACATATAAATATATTTTTATTTCATGTATAGGAATGTTTTGTCTGCACGAACGTCTATGTTATCACATATGCCTAGTGCCCTGGTGGCCAGAAGATGGTATAGAACCCCTACGAACTAGACTTAGATACTTTGTGAGCTGCCACGTAAAGGCTAGAAACTAAACCTGGATTCTTTCTAAGAACAGCAAATACTCTTAACTGCTGAGCCATCTCTCCAGTCCCCAACACACACAGTTTTTAGAGCTGGTACTTTCCATAAACCATCATAAATATGGATACATGCAGTACCATGTATAGTAAGAATTCTGTTGAAAAAAGGATACTGCACATTTCTTTAAATTGGCATTTTCCACCATGGCACCCCAATTACTTTGAGTGAATAAACTTGTTATGAAGCTACCCATCTCGTGCATTGTAGGCTGCTTTGAGCAGCCCTGGCTAGATGCCTATAAAACCTCTCAAGGCATATCCATCAGTTTTGAGAATTAAAAATGTCTCCAGATGTTGCCAAAAAATAGACCTCCATCCTGCCCCACATAGAATCACTGCTTTACATATTGAACTTATTATTGTAAACATTGTCAAAGCCCACTGCTAGGGAGCCTGTAGGCCTGAAGAAGAACTCAATGATGTTATCTTTTTGAATTATATAATCACACTGTCTTCTAAATATTTATGTTTTGGTGTTCATCCATGTATGTAAGTATACCACATGTATGCCCAGGGAGGCCAAAAGGAATTCAATTCCCTGGAACTGGAGTTAGACAGTTGTGAGCAGCCACGTGGGTCCTGGGACGTGAATCTTATTCCTGTGCAATAGGATCAACTGCTCAGGATTAACCACTGAGACATCTTGCTAAACCCTAAATATTTTTATTTATATTCATAGATTTGTGCTGCTCCAACCTTGGTCAGAGAAACTTTTTACTGCAGTGCAGCAGATAGTGGTTAATGCAGGGACACCATGCTGTTCAGACTGCACAGAGTGTTATGATATGAGTGCTCACAGTCACAGATGAGACATCAGCTCTGTCCCCACCAAGGCTCAGGGAACTTCTACAAAGAGGAGGTAGAAAGACTGCAAGAACTGCAGGAGGGAGGGGATGCTGTGAAACACTATCCTGTAACATGGCTGTTTCACACATGAACTCACAGCAGCCGTGGTCATTCACATAAGCCATGATTTGCAACTGATGACTAAGCAATGAGACAACACAAAAGAACTTGAAGAAAAATTCCATATTATCAAGTATAAAATACCATCAACTGCATTTTGATATATTAGTAACAAATATTTTATTTTCTTTGCTTAATACTGACTCCTTCTGAAATTCTTTTCTGCAGTATTCGAATCAAGGATCCCAGCTCCACCTAAGTAGAGGTCTCTGAAAATAATTTCTCGGGCTACCATAGGCTATAGCCTCGGGCCTTTCCTCCCATTGTCACTGACAGTGGGAGTCAGTGAGTCTTGAAGATTCTACCTCCCAATTTTGCACCACCAAGTATATCAAGAAAATACTTAAGTTTAAGCCATTAGGGTCATTTTCTCACTGGATTCCTATAATAGCCTTTCCATTTTTCCTATGTTCTGTATCATATTCACTTATTTATTCAACAAGTATTTAGCTACTGAAATGGAATAATGCATAAATCAGACAAAAATAATTTCCTCTACACAGCTTTCCTTATTTATTTACGTACGTACGTATGTATGCATGTATGTCTCTCATACATTACATCCCAATTGCAGTTTCTCCTCCCTCCACTCCTCTTGCTCTTCCCCAACCCCATCCCCCAGATCCGCTGTTCCTTCATGTCCCTTCAGAAATGATCAGGCTTCTCAGGGATATAAACAGAACATGGTATACAAGATACAATAAGGCTAGACATAAACCCTTATATCAAGGCCAATGAGGCAACCCAGTAGGAGGTAAAGGGTCCCAAGAGCAGGCAAAGGAGTCAGAGACAGGGCTGGAGAGATGGCTCAGTGGTTTAGAGTACTGGCTGCTCTTCCAGAGGTCCTAAGTTCAATTTCCAGCAACCACATAGTAGGTCACAACTATCTATAATGGGATCTGAAACCCTCTTCTATTGTCAAGTCATACATGCAGATAGAGCACTCAACTCATACATGAAATAAATACTACTGTTAGGAGTTACATAAGAACACCAATCTACACAACCACAACATATATGCAGAGGACCTAGCTCAGACCCATACAGTCTCCGTGAGCCCTATGAACTTAGCTGATTCTGTGGGCATGTTCTCCTGGTGTCCTCAACCCCTCTACAATCCTTCATTTCTGCAGGGTTCCCCAAGCTCCACCTAATGTTTAGCTGTGGGTCTCTGCATCTGCTCCCATGAGTTGCTAGATGAATATTCTCTGATAACAACTGGGCTAAGCACTGATCTATGAATATAGCAGAATATATTTAGGAATCATTTCACATATATATTCAGTTGTATTTGGTTCTATCCTAGGTCTCTGGGCTATCCAGCCTCTGAGTCCTGGTCCTCCAGGCAGTGTTAGGAGACATACTTAGCCATTAGGTAAATATAAGTCAAAACAACTTTGAGATTCCATCTTATACCTGTCAGAATTGCTAAGATCAAAAACAAGTGACAGCTCATGCTAGCAAGAATGTGGAGCAAAGGAGCACTCATCCATTGCTGGTGGGACTACAAACTTGTACAGCCACTATGGAAATCAACTGGGAATCAATTGATCTACCTCAAGACTCAGCTATACTATTTCTGGGTATATACCCAAAGGATGCTTCATCCTACCACAAGGACACTTGATCAAGTCTGTTCATAGCAGCCTTATTCAAAATAGCCCAAAACTACAAACAGCTTCCCTTCTTAAAACTGCCATTATGTTAAATGAGATCATGCCATTCCCAATTTAAACAACACCAACACCACTATCAACAATAAAACTCCCAATAACTTTCAGCATGTAGAGATTAAATCCAGAGTTGTCACATCTACAAGGTAAATCGTAGATGATCTAATGCTAACAAACACTATGCAGGATGTCTCTCAGGTTGCATATTTATGTATGGACTCCAAAACTTACCATCTTCTTACAGGGGTCTTTATACGTGCTGTACTCCTCTGCGAAATCACTCTCTCCAGTTACTTACAATAGTCTACAGAACTGAATTCAAATGAAACTATCTCAGTCTGACCTTTCTGTACTACCATAAAGATCCCTATATACTCTTCTCACAAAACAAGACTTTGTCCTCTTCAAAGCCCTTATAAATTCCCAAAATGACCATGTTTGTTTGCATGTTAACTTACTCATCTTGAATAGACAAGGCATACATTCTCTTGCAAAACACCTATGAATAGCTGCACAGTCTAAACCAAGCATAAATGTTCATTCCCTATTTGAGGATACTATTCTTAGGCTATGGTGGTTTGCTTTTTTTCCTCCCTCATTTATTCTCCCACACTCCCCTCCTGTGTTAGCAATTATGCCTCCTTCATGCTCAATGTCTCTGTCCATGGACTTCAACAGTGAACTAAGTATAACAAAATCACAAAAGCTTAGGACTTCCTACAGACAACAGTTTTCACCAATCACTAACCATCCCTTCTTATCCCAACCTGGCTACCCTCAGAGAAGTCATTTATGATAGGAATGGAAAATGAAGTTTTCAAAGAACCTATAATTTGGGTGATGTCAAATGTTTCTTAAAACCAGAAAATTGTACACTGACCATAGGTTATTCCTGTAAGTGATGCCTAGTCTTGCAATTCCCACTCATTCTTGGCAACTGTTTATCTGACATCGTTGTTTATTAGCCTTAAGTATTATTAAGGACACATTTCTTTTGGCCAGCTGTTTTTCTTTATAAGTCTGCCTAGTGCTCACAAAATCTAGTTCTCATTTCCTTCCCAGGCATATAAAAGTTCATAGATGCAATCTCCTTTGCAGTTAGAAAACACACTAGATGTTCTAGCAAATGAAATACGGACAAAAATGTGACACATCTAACTTTTTGGCTCATGAAAAGAAAAAGTTTTTCACGTTTCTCTGCCATGTTGCCATGGCAGAACTACACATTAACAACACCAACTGGGTCAGAGTCACAGTATGAAGGATAGCTTTGCTGGACAATGTTTCTACAGAATTGCCTACTCAGTCTTTCGTGATCAATGTATTTCTCCTTTCATATCTAATACTCTAAGCAGTTTAAGAAGCAGAATAAATTCTTACATGTATGATTCAATTTAATTTGATTCTCTTCCTCTAAACCTCAACATGGAAGAGGAACAGAAGGGAAAAATTGTAAGTGGTTTGAGAGGTAAAATATAAGATACATTTTAAAAAACAGTAAAAAGCAAGATGCAGATCTAAGAGATAAAAATCTTAAGGGAAGCATAAATCATTATAGATTATGGTTTTAGATACAACATCCCATATCCACTATAATGGATGATAGGGTACCCAGATTTTTGTGATTTACGTGTGGTAGCTGTAACATAGTAGATGTGATTTATAACTTTTAAAATGGAAAATGTTAATTTGTGCAGCCACAGGAGGGATCAGCAATCATATATTTATTGAATATAAAGGTTGTTACATTAGTACCCTATATGTACTTATATGTATATATAGTACTGTGATGGTATTGTGTTCCCCAAAATATTGTGCACGCTAATAAACTTATCTGGGGTCAGAGAACAGGACAGCCATAATATTAAACATAGAGGATAAGCAGTGCTAGCACACGCCTTTAATCCTAGCATTCCAGAGGCAGAAATCCCTCCTGGATATCTGTGAGTTCAAGGCCACACTGGAAACAGCCAGGCATGGTGACACACGCCTTTAATCCCAAGAAGTGAGCCTTTAATCCCAGGGAGTGATGGCAGAAAGCAATATATATATAAATATATATATATATATAGTGTGAAGACCAGAAACTAGAAGCATTTGGCTGGTTAAGCTTTTAGGCTTTTGAGCAGCACAGTTCAGCTGAGACCCATTCTGATGAGAACACAGATGCTTCCAGTCTGAGGAACTGGTGAGGTAAGGTAGCTGTGGCTTGTTCTGCTTCTCTGATCTTCCAGCATTCATCCCAATAACTGGCTTCAGGTTTGATTTTATTAATAAGACTCTTTAAGATTCGTGCTACATAGTACATATATACAGATATTCAGGCTAGTCTTGTAACTTGGGACTCCAGAGAGGTGAAACAAACCATTCTTCCTCAGTATTATGAAAGCTCAAGGCCCTAAACACGGTTAATTTGGGGTTGAAGGGGCTTTTGGACTTTAGAAGAATCAACCATCTAGTGCATTTATCTATAAACAATTATATAATTAGCCAGGCGGTGGTGGCGCATGCCTTTAATCCCAGTACTCGGGGAGGATCTCTGTGAGTTCGAGGCCAGCCTGGTCTACAGAGCAAGATCCAGGACAGGCACCAAAACTACACAGAGAAACCCTGTCTCAAAAAAACAAAAACAAATAAAAACCAATTTCATAATTAATATGGTTTTAGATATAATATCTCACACATAATTTTGCATATGCACTATAATGGACGATAGGGTACCCAGATTTTTGACTGAACTTATTATTTCTGGTTGTGACTTGAGTGTTTCATGATAAATTATTGTTTAAAAGAGCAAATGCAGTAAAGCAGTTCTTCAGCCTTATGTTAATGGACCTTACTCAATCCTGTGAAAACCTGAAGAAACAAAAGGGAAGGAAAAGGGAATGTGCCCCTTCAACATGATTGCTGGAATGGAGACAGAAATCTTTCCTCTCCTCTGACAAAGACTTACACTATTGGGTCCATGGTTCTTATGCCTTTGGCTTTTAGCTGAACCATACCACCAACTTTCCTGGGTCTCCAGTGTGCAGGCTGAAGACTGACTTCTCAGCCTCCTAAAGAGCCAGGTCCTCCTACTAAATATCCATCAGCTATTTCTCTGGAGAATGGCTACTTTCAAAAATTATATATAGGCTGCCATCCATACCTGTCCTATTCTATTTTCACCTTCAAAAGACATTTTCTTACCACCTGCCTCTCAAATACAACTTTGTAACAGTTAGAAACCTTCTTCTGTTTTAAATGTTAAAAACAAATACCACAAAAACTAAAACCAAACAAACAAAACTAGACTCTTCTCCTAGCTCCATGTAACAGGAACTAATTCCTGAGAGGCCCAACTTTTTATTCTTAAGACTTACTATTATTCACTGCCTCTACTTGCTTACCAGCTTACCAATTTGGCTTCTTCTACATCATGCTACAAGACATGTTCACACAAAGTAACTAACCAGCTCCACAGAGGACTGCCATTAAAACTTTGTTAAGGGATGGGAATATAGCTGAGTATTTGAGTAGTTGCCTACCATGTGTAAGGCTCTAAGTTCAATTCCCAGCACTGAAAAAAGAAAATAAATAAATAAAATAAACAAACAAATAAAAAAATTGAAGGTCAGTTTCCAGCATGCAAGTCCAGCAGCTCACAAATGCCTCTGATCTCTGAGGGAATTTGTGCTCATGTATACACACCAACAGTCACACACAATCAAAAATCTTCTGTAACATGCTAGTTAAAAGAAAAGGCATTCCTCTTCATTCATTTTTTTCTTGTAGAACTAGGAATTGAACACAGAGTTTTCCATGGTTGTAGATGCTCTACCACAAGCCACAAGTCTGGTTTAGTCATTTTTATGTATCCCTGAAGACACATTATCCTTATCTATCTCCCTCATCTACAACCACAACACACTTAAAAACCCTCCAGATTTCCTTGTAACACTTTGCTTCCTAAATCTCTGAGCATCTACTCTGTGTTCTTTTATTCATCCAAAACACTGTAGCTAAGATTAAAGTTTGTTCTATCACCTCTATTGCTTTTACTTAGAACCAGGCAGGTAGTTGCAAGATGGCTGTCAATTACCACTGCTTTGAAGCAGTGAAATTAAGCATTGCCAAACTGCTTAGGGGTAAAGCAGCTGCCCTGAAGACAGAGAATAACTGATGACCAAAGGAAACACAGCAATCAGAGATGAAACTTGTGTTTGACTAGGCAGCATGCATTTCTGGGGAGTGCTGTCCATCTAAGCATGAGCTCACAAACTAAGCCCGACACGCATTTCCTAAGCAGGGCTGTTTGGGGGCATTATAGGATGAGCTCTATTCACTTGATGTTAGTTATCATTGTACCCCTGGGTGAGATATCCTAGTGTCACTGGCCTCAGTGAAGAACACTGCTCCCTACCACACAAGTGCTCTAGAGAGACTCCCATTATAGTCAAGTAAGGTGAGAACATCAAACAGGCAATTTCATGCTTCAAAAATGGTGAGAACATCAAACAGGCAATTTCATGCTTCAGACTCCAGACAGAGAAGTAGTGGGGAAAAAGGAAAACATACCCCTCTCATTTTGAAAGGCAATAAGATTTAAAAGGAAAGGGGAGAGTTGTGTCTTTTAAATGGTTACTTTGCACTAGGAAATGAATTGGATGGAGAATATCAGGTAAGCTTCATAAAATAAATAAATATATAAATACATTGAGGTGAGGCTTCAAAAATGAGCAGCATTGAGGACAGTGCTATTGGACGTTGAAGGAGAGGGGAAAAGGAAAAAAAAAACAAATCGAACATCTAAGGCTAGGTCTTTACTTAAATGGCTCCATTTGTTTTCTAGTCTAATAAATTGTAGTAAAAGGACATCCTATGTCCACTGATGTACATAAATGAATACAACATTCTGTTATATCAATCAATACCTAACCTGAACCCCCAAGGCAGCCAAAGATTCAGCCACAAGAAAAGTTATTTTCTATTAAGGCACTGTGTTAACACCTCGAATCCAAAAGCTTAGTGTTATAATAAAACATCACGCTACCCTTGGTAGTTATTCTGTTTTCTAATGTGCGAAAATTTGAGCACTTATATGTACACACACACACACACACACACACACACACACACGGATGTTTAAAAACTTACCATGTAGGTGACTTTATCTTAATTTAATAAAGCAGCTTTGCTTGCTACATTTCTGTTATGGAGTATTAGTTGAAGATGTGTTACATTTGTTTATGCTGTGGATACAAAGATGCGTTGTATTCTTTTATGATGCATTTGTTTACCTCTGTGAAGCTGTGTTACTTTGCCTCTCTGAAATACTTAATTGATCTAATAAAGAGCTGAATGGCCAATAGCTAGGCCAGGAGAGAGGATAGGCTGGGCTAGCAGGAAGAGAGAATAAATAGAAGAAGAAATTTGGGGAAGGGAACAGAGAAGAAAGAGAGAGGACACCAGGGGCCAGTCACCCAGCCACACAACAAACCATAGTGTAAGAAGTAAAGAAAGGTATATAGAATAGAGAAAGATAAAAGCCCAGAGGCAAAAGGCAAACAGGATAATTTGTTAAGAAAAGCTGGCTAGAAACAAGACAAGCTAAAGCGAGGCATTCATAACTAAGAAAAAGTCTCTATTTACTTGGGAGCTGGGTGGCAGGGCCCCAAAGAGCGAAGAGTAAAAACAACAACAAAAACTCACATTTCACTATCACTACCTTAATAGTTGCATGTTTTTTCCTCCAAGAGGAGCTCACATAAGCTGTGGAGTGTTATGAACCTGACTACCCATTTGCAAAATAGGCACAAATGAAATATACTTTAAAGGATTGCTATGAAGTTCAATTAAAGTCCTATGTGACCACTATGTGGGCCACCAGCTATATTACAATAATGTATTCATTGCAGTACTATATAACTATCATATATCAATAGCTCCCAAACTCCCATTTTTTCCCACAAACTTTTAAGGAAATTCATGTGTTTCGAGAAGACAACAGCATTTCTCAAGTATATCTCACATCTAGATGCAAATTACTTGCCATGGTAATAAATAAAAGGGTAAGGTACAAGTAAAAGTGGGAATAATTAGTGTTTTGTTTGGGAAGCCATTAAAAAAAATCCACTAATGTCAATGGCATCTGATATCCAGCAGCTTAACAGTTGAAATCCAATGTTTCATGGGGGGAAACGGGGGAGATAATGACACAAACACAGGAATGAAAGAAACCCAAAACAGTAGATACATCAGATAGGAGATTCTTCAATGATGATACTCTAATTCTTTGAAGATCAGGAAACTCCCAAAGAAACCTGAGTTTAATTTTTACTGTTTATCTAATCAATAAAACTCTTGGATGCAACTTTTCTTTCCAGAAGCCAAAATCTATTGTTAGGTAATACATTTAAAAGATTCTGTTACATTAGGCTGAGCCTTTTCCCCTGAACTACAATAAACTGGAAATGGCCCATTGAAAAATCAGAAGTTGTTTAAGATACAGCATTCAAGAAGCTGAGGTTAAGTGGATCCTGAATTCAAGTCTAAGCTTAGTGAGTTCCAACTCCGCCTGTACTACTTAACCCTGCAAGAAACCAAGCATATGCACGCGTGCATACGCATGCATGCATACACACACACACACACACACACACACACACACAGAAAGCAGCCTCAATGAAACGATTAATTCCAAGAGAAAAAAATAATAATGACGTCTAGATTAAGA
Organism: Peromyscus maniculatus bairdii; assembly: GCF_049852395.1. NCBI lineage: Eukaryota > Metazoa > Chordata > Mammalia > Rodentia > Cricetidae > Peromyscus > Peromyscus maniculatus. The sequence continues at coordinate 36,616,109 of NC_134853.1, read as the reverse complement.
AAATGTCAACTCTTATCCAAGAAACCTACCACAGAGAAGGTAGGTGGTTACTTAACTCTGACATAAATAAGAATCTTGAGTGCTAGGATACAACGAAGTGAAACTTCAAGAAAGCCTATCTCCAAACGTTTCCTTGAAAAGCAGCACAAGCTACAGAGTATTTATAAACTACTATACAGCTTTTGGCAATTCATGAGCACATCCCCTTCCTCCCGAAGGTCTCTCTGCACACTAAACATATCTACAGGCCTTGCCCTATCTGCCCGGGTTATCTGCCCAGAAAACACGGACTCAACAGCCACGACCTCCTCTAGGCATAAAATCCTAGGAGAACACAAAGGCCCAAGGGGTTCAACCCATTTTCTTAGAAAGCAGCCTGTTACAGACGTGTGGTTCACTTCGCCAGCATCCCGGCATCAAAGCCCAGCTCTCCAGTGCGGACACACCCGCCACCCACAACCAGGGAGAGGAGGAAAGCTACAAGTTCCGCCAGCTCCACTTGCGTGACCTTGCACGCGTTACCTCGGTGTCTCCCGGCCCGCGAGGAGGCAGGCTGGGGCCCAGCACCCACCTGCACGTTCGGGAAGGCCGTCTTGAGCAGGTAAAACATCTTGCGGTTGGACAGCACGTCGCCGCTGGTCATCTTGTCCTCTGCGCCCTCGCGCGTCTTCCCCTTGGACTTCTCGTGGAGGACGTTGCTCTCGCGGACCCGCCTCACCTCGTCGCCGCCGCGCTCGGCCGCCAGCACCGCCACGGCCAGCATCTCGCGCAGGTCCACCGCGCCCCCGTCGGCTGCCGACTCGGCCGCCCCGCCCGCCGGCTCGCCGCCCAGGCCGAAGAGGCTGAAGCGGCCGGCCAAGAAGCCCGAGTAGAGGTGGTAGAGCACCCCGAGCCCCAGCAGGAAGAACACGGCCACCCCCAGCGGGGACAGGCGGATGCCCATGGGGGCCATGGCGCGCGATGGGCGCTAGGGCCGCCCCAGGCCCGCCGCTGAGTCCGCTACAACGGCGCCCGCCTCCCGGCGCCCGCGCGCGCCATCACCGCCCGGGGAAGCCGCCCCGCGCCCCGCGCCCCGCGCCCCGCGCCCGCGCCCCGAGCGCCTGCCTAGCAGCAGCCGGCCGCGCGCCCTTCCGCCTAGGCCAACGGCCGACCGCGAGGTGAAAGGGGAGCAAGAGTGTGTATCCGGGTTACGTGGGGGGAGGGGGCGGGGAATATCCGAACTGGCCCCGCCCTGGGGCGGGCCCACAATTGGGGGCGGAGCCTGGGCGAGAACGTGGCTGTTGAAGGCAGGTCCATGGCTCCTGTGCCACTCTGAGCGTTTGATACAGAGCCACGGTGACAGTGGCTGCCTATCGCTCTTGATTATTCAAAAGAGGACGACAAGGCATTTTAGAACGAGCCTACTTGAGCCTCCCCCGTGGCGCGTGTCCGGTGGACCTGAAGCTCTAAATCGCCTGCCTTGGGGCTTCCAAGCTGGGCGGGGCTGATGCAGAGGGAGGAATGTCATTTAATTCGTTTTGCTGGCCTTGTGATAGTTTAAACCAGAGCTTCTCACACTGTGGGTCTCACCCCCTTGGGGTTGGAATGAGCCTTTCACAGGAATTGCATATCAGATAGCTTGCATATCAAATATTTACATTACCTTTCATAACAGTAGCAAAATTAGATATGACGTAGCAACAAAAATAATTTCATGGTTGGGGGTCCCCACAGCATGAGGAACTGTATTAAAGGGTTACAGCATAAGGAAGGTTGAAAAACACTGGTCTAAACGGTTATGTGTTGATGTGTAGATTATTTTTTGCTCTATTTGCCATCCTCTGTGAAGCTGTGAATCAGCATTACCTGATCTGGAGTTTTACTAGGGAAAACAGTGAAGGATTCTCTCCTTTCCAAGGAGATTTTAGCACCACTTTCTGTACAGAGGTTAAGGGGGAAGAATTGCTGGACCAGGACCATTTGGTTTAAAGTACATCTAGATTACATCATTATGAGCCAATCAATGTCCACCAAATGTGGTATAATACAGATGTATTTAAGAGAAATAACTGCCTACTACAATAACACCAATCATTGATAATAACAAATTCTCAATTTTAGTATTTAATATTCGGAAGTTTCTCTTCATTTTTAAAAGCACATATGATAATATACTAACTAGCCAGGCATAGTGGCTCATACCTATAAAACCACCATTCAGGAAACCAGGGCAGAAAGAATGCTGTGAATCTGAGGCTAGCCTGAGCTACATAAAAGTTACAGGCCAGCCCTGGTTAAAGAATGAGATTTAGTCTCAAAAACAAACCAGTACATAAAAAGTGCAACTCCTATATGCTGAAATATTTATATAAAAATCAAAATCCAACCCATTTTGCTCCTCAGTTAAAAATCATGGGTGTAAACTGGATTTTAATATTGATCACTTTAAACTACAAGTATCAAAACTGGTGAGTATCCATTATTTGTTGATAAGTCCTATGGAGTTTGACCTTTATGTTTCTGTACTGATCAGGCACTTCTAGAATTTACCCATAGTTAGTTTGCATGATTTTTCCTTCCTGATAACTAGCTTAAAAGTAAGGCCATCTGAAAACTAACCACCCAGCTGACTCAGTAAAAGGACAGTCCCTCAAGCACTGGCAGCCAGAGAGCCTAAGGAACCAGCATGATGCCATACAGCCATCTGCTTTTAAAACAGATCTGGAAGTGAGGTCATAGAATAGCTGTGGGTCCCCACTCCAGCATGAAGATAAAGGCTGAGCTCAGCTCTATAGGCTAGGCTACCTCAAGCTGACATTCACCAACCAAACAAACAAACAAACAAAAAACCGAGATGGGTAGTATGCAGGAAAAGCTCAAGAGTCTGGGAAGTCTAGTGACATTTATCAGAATAAGTTGAACAGTGCTTTGCAGGGATTTTAGAAAGAATTTAGGGGTGTATTCACTGGGGCACTCGACATTGCATCAGTGGGGTCACTAGGGGAGACAATAATAGGTACATGAGCATTTCTGCCAAAGGAAAGGTATCTAAGACCAGAGGAAGGAAGGGCCAAGGCACAGAAAAGGAGTTTAAAAACCATTGCTCTAAGAGATACTTCAGTATTTGGTGATAAGTGATGTTAGATAATGATAGAATAATAAGAGAATGTATGAGCTGAAGAAAACATTTATTTAAATACATTCCGAATGTTATGGGAGGGGTGTTGCTAAGGATTGAACTCAAGATTCCCTTGTTGATGTAACCAATCGTATTATTAAAATAAGAAACACAGAGCCAAGGTAAAAGAGAAAAGCCGAGAGGTCAGAGCTCAGAGATAAAATCTTACCTCCTGCAGTGCTCCTAGCTTCCCCGAGAGAGGGAGGTACTTCCTGTGTCCCTGTTTAAATAATCTTTCTGTTCTGCCTTCTCATTGGTTGTAAACCCAACCACATGACTGCCTCATCACTGCCTGTAAGTACCGCCCTCCAGGTCTTAAAGGCGTATGTCTCCAATACTGGCTGTATCCCTGAACACACAGAAATCTACCTAGCTCTTCTAACCACCACGCTCTCACTATGGCTCTAATAGCTCTGACCCCAGGGCAACTTTATTTATTAACATAAAATTAAAATAACATTTCAGTACAAATAAAATATCACCACATTTCCCCTTTTCTATTTTAATAAAAAGAAAAAAGGCAAAAGGTTATAACTAACAAAAGAAAAACTATATACAAAAGTACAATAACTATATACAATATATACAAGTAACAAATACCTAAACGATGTCTAGTCCATTTGTATTTGACAAATCAGAGAAAATAATTCCCTTATCTATCCTATTTTAGTAAGTCCAAAATGTATCTAATTCACTTTCTATCCTAATTAATCTTCAACTATAACTAACTAATCTTCAACTCCCTCAGAGACCCAAGAAGGAAATAATATTAGCTAACAAAAATAAAAACAGGAAGTGCACAAAAGCAACTTCCAAAAATTTTGTGAGTTGACAGAAACAGCCAGCTGCCTGGACAGTCACCTGAGGTTTCTCCACAGTGTTGGGGCATCATCTTCAGCCTATAGGCTTAGCGTATCTGACAGACTCATTTGTGAAGTAGGTTGTACACAAGGTCAACAGTTCAACCTCACACTGGGTGAGAGCAGTCCATGTACCAGAAACACCTGAATTCCACTAGTGTCATGTCATGATTCAGGATTTTAAATTCTGGAAATTGTTGATGGTTTTTGAATTCAGCTGTCCATTCTTCTTGGCTGTGTATATATGGCTTCATCTAAGCATGCCCTTCTCCACATCCCTCTATTAAATGCCAGTCTACTATTGAGAGGCGTGAGCTTTCAGTTGCTGTTCCATTGCACAACAGAAGCCATCGGCCCACTGCCTGTTCAGCTGCCTTCAAAGAAAAGGGCACTGTACCTTTTCCAGATTGTGAAGGCCACTTCAGGGATGGTGCCATATTGTCCTGGCCTCAGAAGATGCCTTCTGATAAAGCCATAACCATACTTGTTTTGGCAGGAATCGGTAGTCCTTTGTTTCGTGTTCTGTCTGTCCATTTTGTCCTGTTGATTTGAGGATACTTTGTTGTCCAGTGACTAACTTTTGCCACAATGAAAATTAACTCCATATGCAGTTTCTTCAATGCCCATATTTTCTCTGAAGTAGATTGGTACTGCCAGGAGCTGACATGTCTCAAAAAAGAAAAATTTCTAAGTTATTAAAATATTTTAAATGCCATATTCGTTAGATCTCTGAAGGGTTTGAAGATGACCTGTCTAAAATATATCTGCTCAATTTTTAAAACATATCTAATATGACTACAATTTCTATTGTAATGTCTAACTACTAACTTTCATTTCTTTATATCCTAATAGTTGGTAATAATGTAAAGTATTTAAAACTAGTAATTGTCTTTTTCTTTTCTTTCTTTTTTTTTTTTTAAACAAGAACCTTAAATCTAATCTCCTTTGCTTAGCCTTTTTCCTAACCCTTGACAACTTGTAACCTACCCCCCTAAATAATGAAAATTATCCCAGACCCAAAACCCATTAAAAGAACCAAAAAAAAACCACCCGCCCCACACCACCTCTTTGGGAATGTGGGCGTCATTCTTAAAATTGCTTCCTGCTGGGTATGGGCGAAGTTATCTTTATCCTGAAAGAAAATTTTTTAGGTTAATTGTCAAATTCTAGGAAAGGTAACTATATCCTTCATTATTATCCAGTCTGTGTATAAAGCCAAAGTTCAGGGTTTATCTCAAGTCCTTATTCAAGTAGTCTTTGAGACTGGATCATCTCAGCTAGTCATCTCAAAATTGTTCTGAGCACCTTGTAGTTCAAAGCTGATCTGTAGATGATGTTTGTCAGCTTAGTGATATTATTATTGTCCACGTGGAATTGTTGTTGTTGTTGTTGTTGTGGGGCCCCATCTTCTTTCCGGAGACTTCAGTTGATGTTAGGCCTGGCCGTGATTTCCTGCAGAAAACTGATAAGAGACTCGAACACAAAGACATATATATGCAGCTAACTGAAGCCTTTTTTCTAGAATTAGTTAGTACTCTATATGACCATTCATATCTTAACAAAGTTTAAAATGTATATATATATTAATCTTGTAAATTTTGATATAAAATTTATACTTTAAGAAAAGTTTAAAGAATCAGAATAGAATCAAAGAGTTGAGATTAGTAATAGAATAGTCCCTTAATTAATTTGGCTTTTGTCCTGTCCCATAGCAGAAAATGGCTCTTTTATTCTGTCATGATACAGGGAGTTTGTATTTTCATTTTAACAACATGCTTGAGTTTAAAGAAGGAGAGAGCCATTCTCCAACTCCAAAGTCAGCTTTAAATTTTAATTGAACTGGGACTATTAGAAAACCAATAGTGTTAAATCTTTAGAGAAAAGCAGAAACAAACATTTAAGAAGACATAAATTTTTTTAGATAATATATACCCATATGCCATATACTCCAATATACTCTGTTTCCTGGGATAGATGATTTGTCCCTTTTCTTCAGTTGTCTCATTTGTCTTGTGTCCTTCAGATTCCTTAACCTTCATTCTCCTAAAAGACAAAAACAAAAACCTTCCCCCAAGACTAATTTTGGGGATGTTCCTTTTTGGCAAGTTATTATCTGATTAAATGAAAAGACATGTGTTACAGGTACAAGTTAGTTTAAATTGGATGTTCATGCTGGTTGATGAACTATCACCTCCTCTAATTAAGAGGTTTCTCTTGTTCAAATCGAACCTTTATCAATTTTGATGGTACCCACAGCTTATCTTCTCCTATAGAAACAAAAGCAAAACCTCGTCCCCAACGTAATACATACCCTGGCTTCCATTCTGAGGTCAGCACATCCTTAAAGTATATAGGCTGATTTAATTCTGTAGTTTTTTCTATTACCCAATGTCTCTCTGCAGCTGTTGTTCCTTTCTCATTGGCATTCAGAAAATTCAAAGTTAATAGAGCATTATGCAGTCTATTTCTGGGGGTTTTTGTTACTCCTTTCTGTTTATTTAGCATATCCTTTAGAGTTCTGTTTGACCTTTCTATAACTGCTTGACCTGTAGGATTATGTGGTATACCTGTAATATGCTTTATATTGTAATAAGCAAAAAACTGTTTCATTTTAACAGAGACATATGATGAAGCATTGTCAGTTTTGATTTGTGCAGGTATACCCATAATGGCCATAACTTCTAGCAAATGAGTGATTACAGAATCAGCTTTTTCAGAACTCAAAGCAGTTGCCCATTGAAATCCTGAATAAGTATCGATAGTGTGGTGTACATATTTCAGTTTTCCAAATTCTGCAAAGTGAAACACGTCCATCTGCCAGATTTCATTCCTCTGAGTACCCTTTGGGTTACATCCTGCTGGTAATGGTGTTTGATTATAGAAGGAACAAGTAGGACATTTCTTTACTATTTCTTTGGCTTGTGGCCAGGTTATGGGAAAATCCTTTTTTAAACCTTTACTATTGACATGATGTTTTTTATGAAATTCTGAGGCCTCCAGCACATTTCCTATCAATAATTTATCAATCTCATCATTGCCTTGTGCTAGAGGGCCTGGCAGACCAGTATGAGATCGGATGTGAGTTATATATAAAGGATGACTCCTTTTCCTGATTGTATCTTGTAATTGAATAAATAGTGAAGTTAATTCTGAAGCATCAGGGATAAATTCTGCAGTCTCAATATGTAATACCACTCTTTCAGCATACTGAGAGTCAGTTACTATGTTGAGAGGTTCTGAAAAATCCATTAATACCAACAGAATAGCATACAATTCTGATTTTTGCACTGAATTATAAGGACTTTGTACCACTTTACTTAAATTTTCTGATTTGTAACCTGCCTTTCCTTGTTTGTTGGCATCTGTATAAAATGTACGAACTCCAGGTATGGGTTTTTGCCGTACAATTCGAGGCAAGATCCAATCAGCTCTCTTTATAAAATCAATTCTGTTGCTTTTGGGATATTTGCTGTTAATTTCTCCCAAAAAATTACTGCAAGCTCTTTGCCAAGGTTCACTTTCTGTCCATAATTTTTCAATGTCCTCCTTAGTTAAAGGTACGACAATTTCTGCTGGGTCTATTCCTGCTAATTGACGAAGTCTCAATTTTCCTTTCCAAATCAAGTCAGAGATTTTTTCCCCATAAGTTTTTAATTTTTTATTTGGTTTATTTGGTAAAAATATCCATTCCAATATAATATCTTCCCTCTGCATTAATATTCCAGTAGGGGAATGCCTAGAGGGTAAAATAACCAAAATGCAATCCAGCTTTGGATCAATACGATCCACGTGCCCTTCATGTACTTTCTTTTCTACCAAGGCCAATTCTTTCTCAGCTTCAGGTGATAATTCTCTTGGACTATTTAAGTCCTTGTCACCTTCTAAGGTTTTGAACAAATTAGTCAGTTCATCATTTTTTACCCCAACAATAGTTCGTAGATGAGAAATATCTCCAAATAATCTTTGAAAGTCATTAAGAGTCTGTAGTCTATCTCTCCTAATTTGCACCTTTTGGGGTCTAATTTTTTGTAGCTCTATTTTATATCCTAAATAATTAATAGAATCTCCTCTTTGTATTTTTTCAGGAGCAATTTGTAATCCCCAGCAAGGCAAAATTTTCTTTACTTCTTCAAACATTCTTTCTAAAGTATCTGCATTTGAGTCAGCTAGTAAAATATCATCCATATAATGATAAATTATAGATTTAGGAAATTTTTTACGTATCACTTCCAATGGCTGTTGTACAAAATATTGGCACAGAGTTGGGCTATTTAACATTCCCTGTGGGAGGACCCTCCATTGAAATCTTTTAACCGGTTGAGAATTATTATAAGTAGGCACTGTGAAAGCAAATCTTTCTTTGTCCTTTTCTTGTAAGGGTATTGAAAAGAAACAGTCTTTTAAATCAATAACTATGAGAGGCCATCCTTTTGGTAACAGAGTAGGCAAAGGAATTCCAGATTGTAGAGAGCCCATCGGCTGAATTACTTTGTTAATTGCTCTAAGGTCTGTTACCATTCTCCATTTACCAGATTTCTTTTTAATAACAAATACAGGAGAATTCCAAGGGCTGGTTGACTGTTCAATATGCTGAGCATTTAACTGTTCTTCTACCAGCTCTTCTAAAGCCTGGAGTTTCTCTGTTGTTAAAGGCCATTGCTGAACCCATACAGGCTTGTCTGTTAACCATTTTAAAGGTAGAGCTGTTGGTATTTTTGGAAGATTATCAGTTGTTGTGCCCTGTTCCTGTATAATATGGATGGCTGGTGACCACTCAAAATAATGCCTTCTAATATTTCTCTCAGAAACATGTGCTAGTTTATGATTTGTTTCTGAGATTGGAGGGATTTTAATCTGAGTATTCCATTGTTGCAACAAGTCTCGACCCCACAGGTTCATAGCTATGTTAGCGACATATGGTTTTAATTTTCCTCTCTGTCCTTCTGGACCTATACATTCCAGCCATCTTGCACTCTGTTTCACTCCAGATAATGTCCCAATTCCTAACAGTTGAACGTTTACCTCCTGAAGAGGCCAAGCTGGATGCCAAAATTCTGGTGCAATTATGGTAATGTCCGCACCTGTGTCTACCAGACCAGACAACAAAACACCATTTATTTTTATCGTTAATTTTGGTCTCTGTTCATTAATAGAAGTTTGCCAAAAAATTTTCTTTATGTTTTCTCCTGAATTTTCTATTCTCTCTTTTTCATCATCCTGACCAGCCTGATTTATTCCAATAGTCATTTGGTTATTTAATCGCTCAGAGCAGGGATTTCCTCTACAGCTGCAGGAAAGGTTTGAACTGGTTTTGCTATGGGGGCCTGCATGAGGCCCCTCCGGGAGTTTCCCGAAAACTGAGGCAAAGGATTACCCTGTCTGTCCTTTGTTGATCTACATTCGTTGGTCCAGTGTTTTCCCTTACCACACCTTCTGCATACTCCAGAAGGAAGGGGCATTCTGTTGCCATTGTTCCTTGAAGAAACATTGCTTCTAGGATTGACCTGTTTACAGTCCCTTTTAAAATGTCCTTGCTTTCCACACCCAAAACATCTAACATTCCTCAAACCTTTTGAAATTACTTCTCCTACCCACGTATCATGCTCATCAACCTCAACATTAATTGTTTCTCTAATCCAATCTTCCAAAGGTGCAGATCTTGCCCTTAACGGCCTGATTATTCTTTTGCATGCTGCATTCGCATTCTCAAATGCCAAAGCTTCAATTATTGCCTTACTAGCTTCTGATCCTGAGACCATTCTGTTTACTGCTGAAGCCAGTCTTTCTAAAAAATCTGTGAAAGATTCTTTTGGGCCTTGCATAACCTTTGTGAATGACTCAGGTTTTTTTCCTGGTTCATCAACTCTGTCCCATGCATTCAAGGCTGCCATTCGACATAAAATTACGGTTTGAACATCATATAAACATTGTGTTTGTATTGAAGCATATTGGCCTTCTCCAATAAGCTGATCCTGACAAACTTGTATTCCTTTTTCCCTCCATTGTGTTTCTACGTTTCTAGCTTCCTCCTTAAACCACGTTAGAAATTGAATTCTCTGGCTGGGTTCCAGAACAGCTTGTGCAAGGTCCCGCCAGTCCTGTGGTATAATCCTATTATATGTTGACCAAGAGTTTAACATTTGCTTTACATATGGGGAATGCATGCCATAAGATACTATTGCCTCCTTAAACCTTTTAAAATCCATCAGTTCAATTGGAGCCCAGATATTTTGTGTAGCCATTTGATCAGGCATCTGCTGTACGGTTACAGGATAAATTAAGGATGACTGTGTGAAAACAGGCTTTCTTTCTGTAACCTTATGATCCAAACTTGAACCAACTTCACTGTTAAAATTAACAGGTTTTTCTAAAGCTGTTATCCTGGCACTTAAATCGACTATCTTTTTAAATAGTAAAATGAGAATAAGCATGGTGATTAACTGCATAATTCCCATAATACTAATCTTTTCATATAGTTGTTCCATTGTCAGACTGCCTAAAATTTCAAACAAAACCCAATTTTCTTCCAATGTACACAGGAAACCCATTTTTTTAAATGTGGAAAAAATTTGTCTTTTAAATAGTTTCCTTTATGACTTACCAAATCTGCGTAGAACAGTAGAAATCCGAGCAAATTTCAAAACAGCCACCTAGAGTCCTAGGTGTAAATCCAGAGAGAGAGAGAGAGAGAGAGAGAGAGAGAGAGAGAGAGAGAGAGAGAAAGAGAAAGAGAGAGAAACAGAGAGACAGAGAGAAAGCAAGAGAGAAAGCAAAAGCGAAAGTGAAAGTGAAAGTGAAAGTGAAAGCGAAGGGGTAGCCGGCTAAAGCTTAAAGCCAGCCACTTGTTCCCTCTGAGCCGAGTCAAGGCTTGGCTTTACAGGCAGGGGCCCTGTTTAGCAGGGCAGGCCTGAGCTGTTTGTAGCACTGGCTTTAAGCAAGCAGCTCACAGTCCGGCCTGAGCCCAAGCAGACCTGGGCTGGGGCTAGGGAGCTGGCTGCTCCGGCTAGGGAGCCGGCCCCAAGCAGTTTTTAATGGATTCTTGTCACGTTGGGCGCCAGATGTTGATGTAACCAATCGTATTATTAAAATAAGAAACACAGAGCCAAGGTAAAAGAGAAAAGCCGAGAGGTCAGAGCTCAGAGATAAAATCTTACCTCCTGCAGTGCTCCTAGCTTCCCCGAGAGAGGGAGGTACTTCCTGTGTCCCTGTTTAAATAATCTTTCTGTTCTGCCTTCTCATTGGTTGTAAACCCAACCACATGACTGCCTCATCACTGCCTGTAAGTACCGCCCTCCAGGTCTTAAAGGCGTATGTCTCCAATACTGGCTGTATCCCTGAACACACAGAAATCTACCTAGCTCTTCTAACCACCACGCTCTCACTATGGCTCTAATAGCTCTGACCCCAGGGCAACTTTATTTATTAACATAAAATTAAAATAACATTTCAGTACAAATAAAATATCACCACATTCCCTCATTCCTCAAGAGTTCCTGGGATAAATAAGTGTGGGGGCTGGTCTTCTACAAGAGACCATGGAGGAGTGCTGCTTACTGGCTTGCTCTTCATGGCTTGATCAGCCTGCTTTTTTTCCTTTTTTGTTTTAATTACTTTTTTTCATTTATTTTACATACCATCCATAGTTTCCCCTCCCTCCTCTCTTCCTGTTCCCTCCACACACCTCTGGTCTACTCCCTGCCCCCCCCCCCACATCCATTCCTCTGTTCAGAAAGGGGCAGACCTCCCATGGGAGTCAACAAAGCATGGCACATCGAATTAAGGCAGGACCAAGCTCCTACCCCTGCATCAAGGCTCGGAGAGGCATCCCAGCATGGGAAATAGGTTTCAAGAAGCCAGCTCATGCGCCTTCTTGAAAGGTCCTGGGCCCACAGCGAGGGTTCTCACAAACAGACCAAGCTACACAACTGTCACCCACATGCAGAGGACCTAGGTTGGTTTCATGCAGTCAGCCTGCTTTCTTATAGAACCCAGGACCAACAGAACAAGGATGGCCCCACCCACAGTGGGCTGGGTAATCCAGTGACCATTAGAATGACTGACAGACAGCTGGTCAGGTCTGTGGGCAGGCTGCCCCTGCTTCCCTTCTTCATAACCTCTCATTTCCTCAGGCTCTTGCCACTGACCTCTGGGCCATGTAGTGTGGAACACTGAGCATACTCTGTGACATCATTTTCCTGCCCATGTAAGAACACTGGCCTTTAGGGAACAGGGCACACATCCCTGTTTTTCATGGCTTCACTAGCGTTAGGCTATTCCACCTGGAATGTATGCTGTAGGCTTAATGTGTTTAAATAAAAGCCAGTTATTTAGTTTATCACAATGCTGAATTCTTGAGGGCAATAATCTCGTTTTCCTTTGTAACTTCCTTGCTATCTGACACATAACTCACTAGATAATATTGTTCACTGAGTACATGATGCCATGATGCTTCGTGATTGGAAAAAAGAGAGAGAATCCACATGGATTACCACACATAGCAAGACATTTCATATGTTTTTTTTCTGCTGTCTTAAAACTTTAACTGGTATTCACAAGTTGATAATAGTGGCCCAGGAGTGCCTATATTCTCAAGAAAACATATAGCTACCATATATTACCGTGCCAGAACAGCTGACCAATCACTCTTGCAGACATGGAGAAGAGAAAGGTGATGAGAGGAGATGGATGAGTATGCTTTTCTTTAAACAGTGGCTAGATGCTGTGCTTACTGTTACCAAAGCCTTGCTCTTGCGACCATCTTTACCTCTTCCTGAATGAGAGGAGTTTGAATTAAGAAAATAATATCTCAAGGACAGGGAAGTAGAAAAGTGAGATGAGAACTGGGAATGGTGGAGGCTGAGGCAGGGAAGCACAATGAGTTCCAGGCTAGTCTGAGCTACATAGTAAGTTCAAGGCCAGACAGGATTGCACAGTAAAATCTTGTCAAAAGGAGGAGGAGGAGGAGGAGGAGGAGGAGGAGGAGGAGGAGGAGGAGGAAGAAAGAAAGGAAGGAAGGAAGGAAGGAAGAGAGTGAGAGAGAAAGAAAGAAAGAGAAAGAAAGAAAGAGAGAGAGAGAGAGAGAGAGAGAGAGAAAGAAAGAAAGAAAGAAAGAAAGAAAGAAAGAAAGAAAGAAAGAAAGAAAGAAAGAAAGAAAGAAAGAAAGAAAGAAAGAAAAAGAAAGAAACCTGAGATGGTATTGAAAAGGGAAAGGAGAGGAAAGTGGGGTCTTGACAAAGCCAATCCCAGGGAAAGGATCCTTAGAGCAGCATCAGCTCTCAGAGTCAGGAGCGGAGGGTGAATCAGTTTGTGAAATCTCTGTACTGGCCTCCTAAGTTTACACTGAACATAAGCAGCACAAAATAAAGTCATATTATCATAGCTGCTCTGGGTGTCAGAATAAGCCTAGAATCCCCTCTAGAGGGGAACCTCAATTGAGGAGTTGCCTCCATCAGATTGGCCTGTGGGCATGTCTGAGAGGCATTTTTAAAAGTTGCTAATTGATGTGGGAGGGTCCGTCCCACTGTTCACAGTGCTATCCCTAGCTAGGCAGGGCTTGGCAGGATAAGAAAGCTAACTGAGCAAGCCCCTGGAAAACAAGTCAGTAAGCAATGTGCCTATGTGGTTGCCGCTTCAGCTTCTGACTCCAATGTCTTGTACTTGAGCCTTCACTGGCTTCCCTTGATGGTGGGCGGTCACCTACACCAACTGACAGGGCTTGGGTCATGGAACCCTGACTAGGGGCAGCAAGGGAATGAAGAAAGGACAGACACACAGACACACCTCCAGGAAAGCTTGGGTCAGGTGGTGTGGTGATGCAATATTATGAAAGCATCTGTTACATTCTAAGAGATTGGAACTTTTGTTATGCCTAACAGCCAGAGTTAGTTAATAATACACCTTGAGATCATTTAAGGTTTAAGATTGCTCTCCTACTGCGTACTTAGTCTGTTTAACCTCTCTTTACGAGAAGAGAATATTCTAACAACCTTGCTTGCCTTGGATTTCCCATGTAATCACCTTTCACAACATAAGCCAATGCATAGGAGCAGTCTTAAGTTGTATGTCTGTGGTGGTTTGAATGAGAATGGCCCCCAAAGGCTCATATGTTTGAATATTTGGTCACTGGTTAGTGGAACTGTTTAGTAACTATTAAGAGGTGTGGCCTTGTTGGAGGAGGTATGTCACTGGAGGTTGGCTTTGAAGTGTCAAAAGCCCATGCCAGGCCCAGTTTCCAGTCTCTCTCTCTCTCCACTCTCCTACCTGCCTGTGGATCAGGATGCAATCTCTTAGGTATATCACAGGGGGAAGTGTTAGCTAACTTTGGTAGGAAGTCTCTGTAGGCAAATAGTCTCAGCTGTTCAGCTGTAAATATCCAGGAGGAGAAGGATTATATATATATATATATATATATATAATTTTATACACATTTATTGATCATCATAAACACGTTTATACTTGAACCAGAGGAAAATATGTGATACATTGCCTTTCCAAGCATGTCTTCAACATGGCAGTCCCTATGTTGACAATACACAGTCACTCAGTCATCTTTGGTGTTCATTACAGAAACAAAAAGCAAGCCAGGACAGAAATTGTTACTTGGGGTGTGGCATGGCTGTGACAGACCAGACTGTGTTGTTTTGGGGAGCTGGAAAACCTGTTGAGTGCCCAGAGCTTTGTGGGTTGTTCTGTGGGAGCTTGGAAGATAAGAATGCTGAGAGAGGGCAGTAGTGATGGCTCTTCCAGAGGTCCTGAGTTCAATTCCCAGCACCCACATGGTGGCTGACAACCATCTGTAATGAGATCTGGTATCCTCTCCTGGCCTGCAGACATACATGCAGACAGAACACTGTATACATAATGAATAAATAAATCTTTAAAAAAAAAGAATGCTGAGAGAAGTGCAGACAGTGGAGGCTTGGCTTGTGAGGTTTCAGAGAAAAGCACACACCAGTGGGGCTGTTGGTGTGACATTTTCACGAGTCTGTGGAAGTGAAATATTCTGCGCTGGACTTGGACAATGGATGAAGAGTTCTCTGTGACTAAGGGACCAGAATCATTGAGGTAAAATCTTCAGGAAAGTACTTCCTCGGGGTCAGCCCACATAAGCTGTGGGCCAGTGGAGGACAGGGCTTCAGTTCAGGGTGGCAGCTGAACTTGACAACGTATCAGTCTCCCACCTGGTACTGGATTTACTGGCATTAAAGCTTCTAAGATTGAAGGAGTCATGGAGTCTTTGAAAAGAAGCCAGGAGCCTCCAGGATGCTGGAGATGCCAGGGCCATGGGAAAACCACCCATGACAGTAGCAGCTGTGGAGTGGAGCCAGCCTGAGCCTACAAGACCAGCTGTGCTCATCGTGGATTACAGAGCCGGAGGAGCAGGAATGTCTATGCCGCTTGGCACCCAGCAGATCACGAATGAATTCCAGACATTGAACCCTGAGCTACAGGATTAATTTGTACTATTTAATTTTGTTTTTGCTTTAATTTGATTAGAACTAACTTTAATTTGATTAGGACTAACCTAGTTCTTCACTCTTAGAAGAAGAAAAGTATGTAACATTTTGGATTTTATAGGAGCCTATGGTTATGAGAGTTCAGATTTTTAAAGATTTTAAAAAAATTTAAAAAGTATTAACTTTTAAGTTGTAGTAGATTAAAATACAATGTAATACTAACATGAGCTCTTGGGAACAACCAATAAAGGAAATTATATATATGTATATATATAATTATACATATATATAATATATATAATTATACATAAAATATATATATACATGTATATATATATATATATATATATATATAGTGTGTGTGTGTGTGTGTGTGTGTGTGTGTGTGTGTGTGTGTTTTGATACAGGATTTCTTTGTGTAGCTTTGCACCTGTCCTGGATCTCGCTCTGTAGACCAGGCTGGCCTCAAACTCACAAAGATCCACCTGCCTCTGCCTCCCAAGTGCTGGGATTAAAGTCGTGTGCCACCACTGCCGGGCGAAAGGTTATATTTTAAATTGAAGTGTTTATGTCAAAGTTAACAAGGCATGGAATATTATATCTATGTATGTATACATGTATGTGTATGTACATATATATGCATGCATGTGTGTACTATATGTTAATAACATTTATATAGAATCTGTGGAGGGTGGTAGGCAAAGCAAAATGGAAATAGAGAAAATTGTAGGAAAGCAAAAGTTGTGTCAAATGATTGTGAGTTGAGCTGCTGCTGGAGTCTCAATATTCATCACAACCACCCTTCCCAGTAGGCCAGTTTAGCAGTTACAATAGAAGGTAGGGACGATTTACACAACCTTTACCAAAGGAGTCATTATTTGGAACTGTGGGCTTGCAATGTTTGAATATAACTATGTCAGTGTATCTAAATATTTCTTCTCAGCAATTACCTTAAATATTTCTCCTTAAGACAAATTGATGGCAAACTAAACACTGACCTGTGCTACAAGGACTCTGTGAGAGAAATGGGAGGTTCCTTGGTTATGAGGAGATGGAGAAGCAAAAAGTGGCAAGGAGACACACAGGGCTAGGTCATCAGTAGGAAAGGATTTTATCTTTCAAAAGTAGTGCAGAAATGTTTCTTGGCCAAGGCCAAATATACATGTGTAAAAACAAAGTAGAAGTCCCGGGACTTTTCCTTTGTAATAGTTCACTATTAGTCTTAATGGCAAATGACAATAAAAAAAATGGTAAATATAAGAGCATGCCTGTAGTAAGATTTGTGTGCTGGGCTCTGCTCCCCATGGGAGACCTCGATTTGGGGCATGTGGGGATGTGGGGTGGCTTGGGAAAGAGGGCTGGGGGATGGGAAAAGGGAGGAGGGGGATCTGTGGATAGTATGTGGAGTGAGTAGAAAATTTCTTAATAAAGAAAAACGAAAGACAAAATATAAAGATTTCCAGTACTGATGATAAAAAAGAAGAGGAGTCGGGGAGTGGGAGGTGGGGGGTGGGGGGAGATGAGAGGAGGCAAGGGGCTGAGGTAAAGCACCCAACCAGTGAACAGGCACCCTCTGCATAAACTACAATGTATCTGCCCCATCTCACACACAAAGCTGACTTCCACATTGTTCATTTTGATTTTCTTTACTGTGAGAGCATTTGATTGATGCCATTGTCCTGGTAAATGCCTTCTTTCTTGAATGTAAGTACTTTGTGGACTTTAAGAAGGCAGAGGATCCTTAGAAATAAATCAACATTAAAGCAAGCCAGAACTCTGAGGCTGGGGACATGAAGTCAGAGAGTGTCCTTCATACAAACACATTGTTTGAGCACAAAATTGTCAGCTTTAGGAACCAGAGTTTATGCTCAAGCTTCTGGGTTTGGGGTGGGAGTCTCTGCAGCAGCTGGTGTGGAAAATTCTACAGCTCTACACTGTGGACTCACAGATCCTAACACACTGTGGCCTTCTAGAACTCATCTTGCTCTGTACTAAGAATATGCTCCTTTACCTTTTCCACTATTAGATTTTTATTTACAATAGAATTTTGTTCTTGATGCCTAATATTACATTTAACATTGGCCAATCATTCAGAGATTCGGCACCCTAACTCTCACTACTCAATAGTTCATTAAAAATATAAAGACTTCCTCTTTTTACATTTATTCAGTGTGTGTGTGTGTGTGTGTGTGTTTGTGTGTATGTGTGTACATGTCACAGTATACATGAGAAGGTCAGAAGACAATTTGGAAGAAAGAAAGCTCTCTGCTTCCACTATATGGATCCCTGGGATTGAACTGGGTTTTTAGGCTTAGAGGTAAGTACCTTATTTGCTGAACCATATCACTGGACTAATAAAATTACTCCTTTGCTTATTACCCAGTCAGAATATATTTAAGCAATATTTCATTAAAATCTTTCCCACTATTTAATAAAAAATGTACAATGTAAATGTAAGAACTGAAAAGAATGTATTATTAGTGAAAGGCTTTTCTGCTCTTGTTTCTTTCCAGAAAGAGACTACCCCAAGGAAGAAAAGAACATGGAACCCAGGTCTGCTACTAATGGCAGAGAAATTGCTTAGTTTCTTGGATCATGAAATAATTGGGTTTCTCTCAGGTTTATGAGTTCAGATTGCCTGAAAACAGCTTCTAATCTGCCATCTTACCAGGTGGACTTACTGAATAGATTCTGGGATGAGTCTCCTGTCAATGCAAATTTGAGCCTAGTTTCACATAGCTTCCAACTGAAAAATGGTTCAGACAGGCTTTGTTTACCCATCTTAGGAAACTCTTCCTACAACCAAGGGTCTTGCATCAATGACCATTACATTGCTCAGCTGCAGTAGTGTGGACACTTTCATTTAGATGAGGTACCTATGATCCCCTTTGCTATTAGGTAAAAAGAGCCCAGAGGCTCTCCCTTAGGCTCCTATGAGTTGTCACACTTCTACTCCTAAGTGTTCACCCCTGATAGCACTTGGGTGTTAGCTCCTTATGGGAAGTGTCAGGTCTGCAGGCTCAAGTTAGTTGGAATGTGGCCTGGGCACCATATGGAGGTTTTCTAGTCACCCTTTGATCATCCTCAGGGCTTACAAGACTTAGAAACCCTGGGAGAGTCAAGGATAGAACTGAAGGAAAATTTATAGCTTTTGCCTATTCTTTACTGCTGGCCCTGCTACTGCAGAGGGCACAAACCATGTAAATCTCATAGTTGCTGATAATCTGGTTCAAACAGGTTCTCAATTTCCAATTGAGATGTCTCCAGCCTTTTGTTGGAGAATATCATTTAAAGTGTATTTCATTTTTTCCTACTGTTTTTCTTAACAAAAAAAGATGAGTTTGATTAAATAAAATTAATGTACCAGCAGGAGGCTGAGTCAGCAAGTAGCTGACAGGAGGTGGTAAGGAGAAACCATGTGTAGCAAGGATTTTTTAAATGGGGGCTGAGAAAAGGATGGTGAGTTTTTTGTTTTTGTTTTATTGTTTTGGGTTTTTTGGTTTTGTTTTTTTTTTTTTGTTTTTTGTTTTGTTTTGTTTTTCGAGACAAGGTCTCTCTGTGTAGCTTTGCTGCCTATCTTGGATCTTGCTCTGTAGACCAGGCTGGCCTCGAACTTACAGAGATCTGACTGGCTCTGCCTCCCTTTTGAAGACACCAGCAAAGGGAGAATGTTAGCTACTGACTATTCAGCCTCTCTGAATGAGCAGAATTCTACCTAAACCATTGAATCATGAGTTCTTTAGATTTAGGTAAGTTCCCTTAGTAGCTTTGAAAGAGTCAGTTCCTGAGGGAACCGAATCCCCTCAAGCTGAGGCCCTTGTGTCCAAAGCCATTGCTTAAGGGGCAGCCACCGTATATAATAAAAAACTGTTTACAATAATTGTCACCCAACGGGTGATAGAACCACTTGGAAGGAGGGTTCATGCCACCCAGCTCTGCTGCATCTGCCATTTGGGGCTCTCCACACTAGCAGTTTGCAGCTGCTTGCCCAGAGAAGTCAACAAAATTAGTGGAGACTTGGGAAATCCTTTAGGAGAGTAGGAGAGAGTTAAATAATATTGAAAAGATTTTTTTTTCTACGTTAAGAACGGGACACAACAATGCAGGGTGCGAGGGGTCTTTATACTGCTACCTTAGAAGGCTTTAAGTTAGAATCAGAATATGGAAAGATTAATGATTTAACTAACACTGATATACCAATAATACATACTATCAATATGGTAATTGATATCAATAATAGCTTTGGTGGGTTTTTTGTGCTAAATGTGACAAGTGAATTAATAGGATGCAGGCCTTAGAAAAAAGAAAAAAAGAGAAATGCTCAGACACAGACAGAGGAAATTAGAGCAGAATTCACCACACTATTACATTGTGAAACTGGAGAGGAATGGTTTAAGGTTATTGGAACACCAACTTTAATATATCCAATTACTGTTCAAAAACAACCACCAGATGATATGTAGCCCCAAAGCTATGTACAAGTTAATTGGAATCTTGTAGATATGTAAGACTTAAAGAGATTTAAGAAAGCAGTAGTTTCACCTGGTATGCATTCACTATTTGTAAGAGAGATATTAAATGCATCAGCAACTAGGAATAAAATTATTCCACAATATTGGAAGGATTTAGTTTCAGCAGAATTAGAAGCTGGTCCTCAATTACAATGAAGAACTTTGGGGAGAGAGGAAGCCAGGGCCCTGGAACAATGAGGTAGGGCTAGAGGTCATGAGATTTCCCAAGACCAAATTCTTAGTGAGGACCAGTATGCTGATTTGCAAAGATAGTATATATTGGATGATAACACCCTGATTTTATGTCATATAGCAGCTTTGAAAGTGTGGACAGGATTGAAGAATCAGGGAAGAGGACTGAATAATTTATTAAAAGTATACAAGGCTCGAAAAAAAGCTTTCACTGATTGTTTTTTTCCAAGACAGGGTTTCTCCATGTAGTTTTGGTGCCTATCCTGGATCTCACTTCTGTAGACCAGGCTGGCCTTGAACTCACAGAGATCCACCTGGCCCTACCTCCCAAGTGCTGCGGTTAAAGGTGTGTGCTACTGCTGCCCAGCAGTTTCACTGATTTTCTTTTTACCCAAATTAACATTGGCTGTAAATAGAATGATATCTGGTCTAGATGCTAGACAAATATTAATTGATACTTTGGCTTTTGAAAATGCTAATGTAGAATGTAAAAGGGTGATTAGACCTTTAAGGGCAAGATCAGCACCCATAAAAGAATGGATCAGAAATACAGTTGGTATTTGCTCCAATACTTCTAATGATGATACTTGGATAGGAGCACTGCTTTCTAAAAATATGAAGAAAAATCAAAATGTTAAGTGTTTTAATTGTGGTAGACAAGGTCATCTGAAAAGGGAATGTAGGCAAGGTGCTCCTAGATACAATGTTTATTCTAGAAATAATTTAAAGAGAATGTCCCAGCCTTCTGAAATATGCAGAAGATGTGGCAAAGGCCAGCACTGGACTAATGAATGGAGATCAACAAGGGACATTGCCATTGGTGAATGCCCTGCAGGGACTCTCACAGGCTCCAATATCAAATGTCATTCAATCATTCCCTGCCAGCATTGGAGAGAATCCTCCACAAAATGATTAATTGATTTAATGCCTATTGTTAAAAACCATACTGATCT
Source organism: Peromyscus maniculatus bairdii (assembly GCF_049852395.1). Classification (NCBI taxonomy): domain Eukaryota; kingdom Metazoa; phylum Chordata; class Mammalia; order Rodentia; family Cricetidae; genus Peromyscus; species Peromyscus maniculatus. The sequence goes on along the minus strand of NC_134853.1, from coordinate 36,594,980 downwards.
GGATGCCAGAATAGCTTTAGAAGATAAAACAAATTTTCAGGAGAAACTATAAAGCAAATATTTTGGCAAACTTCTATAAATGATCAAAGACCAAAGTTAAAAGTAAGAATAAATGGCATAGAAATTGAGGGTTTGGTTGACACAGGTATGGATATAATACTAATTGCACCAAAATCATGGCATCCAGGTTGGCCTCTTTAGGAAGTAAGTGTTCAGCTTTTAGGAATTGGCAGTTTATCTCAAGTAAAACAAAATGTAAGATGGGTTGAATGTATAGGGCCAGAAGGACAAAGAAGAAAAATAAAGCCATATGTAGCTAATATAGCAATGAATTTATAGAGACATGATTTACTACAGCAATGGAATACTCAGATTAACATCTCCCCAATCTCAGAAACAAACTATAATGAGGAATGCTTCTGAGAGAAATATTAAAAAATACTATCAAGGACAATCACAGACCATTCAAGCTGTACATAAGCAGGGCACCACAGCTGTTGGTATTTCAAAGGTACCAACAGCCTTACCTTTAAAATGGCTGACTAACAAACCTGTTTGGGTGGAACAATGTTCTTTCACACCAGAAATATTACAGGCCTTTGAAAGATGGTACAGGAGCAGTTAAATGCTCAACATATTGAAGAATCAACCAGTCCTTAGAATTCTCCAGTATTTGTTATTAAACAAAAATCTGGAAAATGGAGAATGATAACAGACCTAAGAGCTATTAATAAGGTGATTCAGCCAGTGGGCTCTTTACAGTCTGGAATTCCCCTGTTTTCTCTGTTACCTAAAGGATGGCCTATTATAGTGACTGATTTGAAGGACTGTTTGTTCACTATACCTTTACCACAAAAAGATAGAGAAAAATATGCTTTCATGGTGCCTACTTATAATAATTCTCAGCCTGTTAAGAGGGGGATGTGGGAATGTAGGATGGTTTGGGAGGGAGGGCTGGAAGGTGGGAGGAAGAAGGAAGGGGGATCTGTGGGTGGTATGTAGAGTCAGTAGAAATTTTCTTAATAAAGAAAAATGAAAAGAAAAAAGAGACATCAATGGAAGGTTCTCCCACAAGGGATGTTAAACAGCCCCACCTTGTGCCAATATTTTTTTGACTTCAAAAATTGTTGGGCGACATTGCCTGCCATGACTTACTGTTGAAGTAACAAATTAAGAACTGAGTAATTTGTTTCAAACTTTAAATGGTGACAAGGACTTAAATAGTCCAGGAGAATTATTAGCTGAAGCCAAGAGAGAATTGGCTTTGGTGGAAAAGAAATTACAGGATACTCATGTGGGTCCTTTGGATCTGGAGCTTGATTGCATTCTGGTTACTTTACCCTCTATGCATTCCCCTACAGGGATTTTAGTGCAGAGGGAAAATGCTATCTTAGAGTGGATTTTTTTTACATACAGAGTAAAAAATTAAAGACATATGTGCAAAAAGGTTTCTGAATTGATTCTAAAAGGAAAATTAAGACTTTGTCAGTTGACAGGAATGGACCCAGCAGAAATTGTAGTACCTTTTACTAATGATGAAATTGCTTCATTGTGGGCAGAAAATGAAAATTGGCTAAGAGCTTGCAGTAATTTCTTGGGAGAGATAAGTAACAATTATCGAAAAAGCAAAAGATTTTGGTTTACCCAAAAAACTAATTGGGTTTTACTTTACCTCATATACTAAAGCTACCCCAATTTCTGGAGCCCCTACATTTTATATTGATGCAAATAAATCATGAAAGGCTTGGTATAAGTCAGGAAAATTAAGTAAAGCAGCTTAAAGTCCTCATGATTCAGTTCAGAAATCAGAATTATATGCTTTTCTCATAGTATTATTAGACTTTTCAGAACCTCTTAATATAATTGCTGACTTTCAATATGCAGAAAGAATTATGTTATATATTGAAACCACTTAACTTCATTATTTATACAATTACAGGAAATAGGAATAGGAATCATCCCATATATATAACACATCAGATCCCATATGGGTCTGCCAGGCCCTCTAGCACAAGGTAATGATGAAATTGATTAGTTATTAGTATGAAATGTGCTTGATGCCTCAGAGTTTCATAAAAAGCATCATGTCAATAGCAAGAGTTTAAAAAGGAATTTTCCATCATAAGGAAATGACATCACAAGAAAAAGTCCTACTTGTTCCTTGTATAACCAAACTCCACTATCTGTAGGAAGTATCCCAAAGGGTACTCAAAGAACTAAAATTTGGCTAATGGATGTGTTTCATTTTGCAGAATTTGGAAAATTAAAATATGTACACCATACCATAGATACATATTCACAATTTCAATGGGCAAATGCTTTGAGTTCTGAAAAGGCTCATTCTATAATTACACATCTATTAGAAGCAATGGCCATTATGGGAATACCTGTACAAATTAAGACTGACAATGCTCCAGCATACGTGCCTACTAAACTGAAATAGTTTTTTGAATATAATAACATAAAGCATATTATAGGTATACCACACAACCTCACAGGACAATCAGTAGCAGAAATGTCTAATCTAACTTTAAAAGAAATGATTAATAAACAGAAGGGAATAACAAAGACCCCCAGAGATGGATTGCATAGTTCTTTAACTTTATATTTTCTAAATGCTAATGAGAAAGGAATAACAGCTGCAGAGAGATATTGGATAATAGAAAAAATCATGAGTTAAATCAGGCTATATATTTTAAGATACATTAAACTCAGAATGGAAACCTGGAGGTTCCTACCGAGATCTGAGAAAGAAAGGACCAGCTGACGGACACTCTTGGAAGGCCGGCCGGCATTTTAAGGTAAGAGTGGATTGGAATGGGTGCTGCTAGCTCACAGTCACTCCTCGAGGAACAATTAATTGGACTGTTGAGGCAGCAAGGCACTATTATTAAGAGCAAGACGGCTAAAGATTTTGTTCAAATCCTCCAGAATGCTAGTCCTTGGTTTCTGGTCTCTGGAGGATTTAATATACCAGATTGGGAACAGGTCAAGGTTGACTTACAGAAATATTTGCATAAAGAAGGGCCTGATTCCATATCCTTAGCTACTTTTTCTTTGTGGCGCTTGGTTAAGGATGCATTGCTTAGTGATGATATTGAAGTCCAAGAACACTTAAATGAAGCTAAAGCTGTGTTGGAGGAGTCTCAGATAGAGGAGGCTCTCAGAACTCTTCAAACTTCTGATGTTTCTGATTCGGCAGAGTCATCTTCAGAGGGTGATGATGTAGAAATCAGATCAAAAAAGGATGCTAGATGCCTAAGAGGGAAATCACAGATTTCTTGCAAGGATAGACCTCCAACCCATAATCCTGACTTTTGCAACACAGAGGTCCTTCCTTCTGCACCCATGGAGGGATTGACAGGGGGAGTTGCTTACCTGGTTATAGAGACTCAAAATGCTCAAGGACAGAGGCAAAGGGAGCACAATCCTCTAGATTTTAAAAGCATCAAACAGCTCAAGGAAGCTGTGATGTCATATGGGCCCCATGCTCCTTTTACCATCGCTATACTTGAATCTTTTTCTGCCTTAAATTGCACCCCTAGCGATTGGATGCAGCTGTGTCGCGCTGCTCTCTCTGGGGGGGATTATTTAATTTGGAGGCGTGAGTTTCAAGAACATTGTCAAACTACAGCTAATAGAAATGCTGCTGCAGGCTTCCCAGCTCGTAATCTTGAGATGCTCACGGGTACAGGGCAGTATGCCACTTTACAAGCACAGATTTTGTATGATCCTGCAGTTTATGCACAGATTAGTGTGGCCGCTACCAGAGCGTGGAAAGGGCTACCTAATAAAGCTGCTGGTGAACAACTATCTAAAGTCATTCAAGGGCCATCAGAACCATTTGCAGAATTTGTAGATCGCCTGCTTCAACTAGCAGGGAGAGTGTTTGGGGATGTTGATCAAGCCATGCCTATAGTAAAGCAACTGGCCTTTGAAAATGCCAATAAATATTGCAAGGAGGCCATTAGGCCTCATAAAAATAAGAGCTTAAATGATTATCTTAAACTATGTAGAGATATAGATGGGCATCACATCATGGGACAGGTAATGGCCTCAGCCATGAAGGGGATTAATTCTGGAGGAAACCGCCCAAAAACCTGTTTTGGATGCGGCCAGCAAGGTCATATTAAGAATAATTGTCCTAGACCCCAAGCAACGGCAAAGACACCGGGACTTTGCCCGCGATGTAAAAAGGGACATCACTGGAGTAATGAGTGCCGATCTAAGGTTTATGCTCAGGGAAATATGTTACCACCGTTGGGAAACGGGCAGCGGGGTCTGCTCCGGACCCCCCGAAGCCAGGTGTACGGAGCCCTGGATACACCTGCCCCATCCCCAGTTTCCCACCATCCCATCCAGTTTGTTCCTCGAAGGAACCCCTTTTTGTCCAAGACCTTATCAGAGGCACCCCTGGAAGCACAGGATTGGACCTCTGCTCCTCCACCAGAACAGTATTAACACCTCAGATGGGTCCCCAGGCTCTCGGTACTGGAGTTATGGGTCCACTACCTGCAGGGTCTTTAGGACTGATTCTGGGCAGGAGTAGCGCTCTTATGCAAGGTATTAGAGTAATTCCAGGAGTGATAGATGAAGACTCTGAAGGGGAAATTAAAATCATGGTTGAGGCTGGTAAAGGGGTGACTATTATTCCCCAGGGTGCTCGCATAGCACAACTGCTTTTGATGCCCTGCTTTCATACTAATAATCCTTTTCTTAAACCACACAGAGGTGAGGGTGGATTTGGCTCTACGGGCCCTCTAGCATGCTGGGTTTCCACCTTAGAACAAAGACCCATGCTAAATTTAAAAGTTAATGATCACAGTTTTCGGGGTCTTTTAGATACTGGCGCTGACACTTCAGTTATTTCTTTAAAACATTGGCCCGAAGCTTGGCCCCTTAAAGATTCTACCTCTCACCTACAAGGTATTGGCACAGCTCAGACGCCATTACAGAGCAAGCTACTTTTAAATTGGAAGGATGAGGAAGGTCATGCAGGAACTTTTCAACCATTTGTGCTACCTGACATTCCAGTGAACTTGTGGGGACGGGATGTGTTGGATGGCATGGGAGCGGTGCTTACTACACAGCCCGTACAACAGATGTTAACGAGTCAGGGCTACTGCCCGGGCAAAGGCTTAGGGAAAATGTTGCAAGGAGACCCGCTCCCTGCGGCAGACAAAAACTGTGTCACTAGGGGTCCTGGCGATACTAGAGGATTAGGATCTTTTCCATAGGGGTCACTGCACAGCAGCCTTCAATAATACAACCGATAAAAATCACTTGGAAGAGTGATGACCCTGTATGGGTGGAGCAGTGGCCCCTTGCTAAGGAAAAATTGGAGGCTGCATACGCATTGGTTAAGGAGCAGTTAGATGCTGGACATATCATTCCTTCCACTTCACCTTGGAACTCACCAATATTTGTTATTAAAAAGAAATCAGGAAAATGGAGGCTGTTACAGGATCTTAGAGCTGTAAATAAAACCATGCTTCTCATGGGAGCAACACAGCCTGGCTTGCCTGCCCCTGTGGCAATTCCTAAGCATTGGCACTTAATTGTGGTTGACTTGAGGGATTGTTTCTTCACCATTCCTTTGCATCCCGAGGACAGTCCTCGCTTTGCTTTCAGTGTTCCTTCAGAAAATCTTAAGGAACCTTATCAGAGATATCAGTGGGTGGTATTGCCTCAAGGAATGGCCAATAGCCCTACTATATGTCAAATTTATGTGTCTTTGGCCCTAGCTCCAGTTCGAAAAGCTTTTCCAGGTGTTTATATAATTCACTATATGGATGATATATTAATGGCTGCTAGAGATAAAAAACTTGTTTTTGATGCCTTTTCTTATTTACAAGAGGTTCTTAGCTTGGCTAATTTACAGATAGCCCCAGAAAAGGTACAGGTATCTTTTCCCTATCATTATTTAGGTCATGAATTGTTACGCACGGGCATACGCCCACAAAAGATTACTCTGCGTATGAATCAGCTACGCACACTTAATGATTTCCAAACCTTTCTGGGAGATATTCAATGGCTTCGGCCCACTTTAAAAATTCCAACAGGTCAGCTTCGCCCCTTGTATGATGTCTTAAAGGGCGACCCTGACCCTTCATCTCCTCGTAAATTAACAGCTGAAGGAGGTGTAGCCATACAACGTGTGCAAGAGGCCCTGGAACAGGCTCACGTACAGTATATAGATCTTAATTCTCCCTTATTGTATTTGATATTTTGTTTTACTCATTCACCTACTGGAGTGTTTTGGCAAACAGGTCCTATTTTATGGGTACATTCCCCAGCTTCTCCAGCAAAAATCATCACTCCTTATCCACAGGCTGTCGCTCAGATTATATTTAAAGGAATCAAGATCAGTGTTCAAACTTTTGGTAAAGAGCCAGATATTGTGGTGACCCCATACACCCAGTCTCAAGTAGCATGGTTGCAAGCTAATGATAATGATTGGGCCATATTGACATGCTCCATGCAGGGTCAGTTTGATACTCACTACCCCTCCAATGATGTGTGTCAATTTTTTAAATTGCATCCTGTTATATTTCCCAAGATAGTACAAATGACTCCTATTCCTCAGGCCCATGTGGTATTTACTGATGGCACTTCACGTGGTTTTGCTGTGGTGGTTTCTGGTAACATAGTAAAGAGAATAAAAGTCCAGGGCACTTCTGCCCAGGTGGCAGAGGTGCAGGCGCTGTTGCTTGCTTTACAGATGTTTTCTGATGAGAGTGTAAATATTTATACTGATAGTCAATATGTGGCACATGCCATTATGCCTTTGGAAACAACAGCCTACATACCATCCATTTCTTCCATTCATGAATACTTATTGCAAGTACAAGGACTTATATGGTCTCGCTCACATAACCTTTATGTGGGCCATATTAGAGCTCATACTCAATTGCCTGGACCTCTAAGTGAAGGTAATCAGAGGGCTGACGCCATTACTCGTATGGCTGTCACATTAGTCTGTTCTGCCTTTGATAAGGCTACTCAGTTGCATCAGCGTTATCATCTTAATGCTGGATCTCTCCGTTATCATACAGGCATAACCCGGGAACAAGCCATCCAGATAGTTAAATCATGCCCTATTTGTGTGGAATTTTTACCTGTTCCTCATTTGGGAGTCAATCCTCGAGGACTTTTACCTAATCATGTGTGGCAGATGGACGTCACACACGTGCCTTCCTTTGGAAAATTACAATATGTCCATGTGTCTATTGATACATATTCTTCTCTAATTTTTGCTTCTGTCCATTCAGGGGAAAAGGTTAAGGATGTAAAAAATCATTGTTTTCATGCTTTTGCTTACATGGTAGTGCCAAAATGCATAAAAACTGATAATGGTCCCGCCTACAGTAGTACGGGATTTTCAAAATTCTGCCAAGATTTTTCTATTGTTAATAAGACTGGTATTCCTTATAATCCTCAAGGGCAGGCTATAGTAGAACGCTGCCATCGTACCTTAAAAACTTATATTGCTAAAGTAAAAAAGGGGGAGTTAGGGGCTCATCTTTCCTCTCCACATTCTATTCTTTCCCTTGTTTTATATATTTTAAATTTTTTATCGGTGGATTCTGCTGGAGTATCTGCTGCAGATAAGCACTGGAGGGCTCCTGTTGCAAATCATCCTCTGGTGCAATGGAAAGATCTTTCTACTGGCACTTGGAGGGGACCCGATCTGGTGTTGGTGTGGGCCCGGGGATCTGTTTGTGTCTTTCCACAGGACAATGAAGTTCCTCTCTGGGTTCCTGAACGCTGTGTGCGCCCTGTGGCTGCTGCTGAATCCCAACATGGCAGAGACCTATTGGGCCTTCATAAAAAACTCTCCCCTTCTGATGCCGATGGGGATTGAGAGCCCAATACGGCCAGCCTTGGCAAACATTATTCTAAGCCTAGGAACTGTAGCCATGTGGTTGGATTCCTCAGAAGGTAATGTATGGTAACTTTTTTCAAAAAACATTGAGAATGTACCACACCTTGGAGATTAAGGATAACTCTGAAGGTCAATGAACTTCAGTTGTAAACAGTAGCATACCAGCTAAGCCCTTTTCGCATTTTGCAACCCCCCTCAAGCTGGTGTAGTACCTACTTTTCAGGAATGGCTCGGTGCAACATTTATTTGCCTCTTGAAATTCATCTAGCCTTTTTGAAGATACCTCAAAATTTGTGAGCCTGAATGTGGCCATTATTGAGGCCATTAGTTCTACTCCTTGTTTGCTGTTTTTGTTTTCTGTTTTCTTCATGTTTCTCAGTTGTTCTCTTGCAGACCTGCCAGCCTAAGTAGTGCTGGGATCAAGAAAAATGGGCCTTGGTGGTTCGTGTTCCTGGAGCCGTGTCCATGCCAGTGGACCGTGGCAGCTAGACACAGATGATGCTCACACGCTCCAGAAGAGACTCTGACATCGCTGTTGCGTTGTTGCTGTTATAGCAGTGGTGGTCACTGCTGCTATTGTTTCTGGGATTGCTATTTCATAATTGGTTACTACAGCTAGCACAATGGAGACCCTGGCAGCAAAAGTAGCTACCACAGTTAGTTAATCTTTCTTCTTATTGGGCATGACAAATTTAATTCCACTTTTATACATTATAATTGGCTTTGTAAGTTGTAAAAAAATTATTAAAACTCAAGTTCCATTTGCTTATGGGATACCACCTTACAAGGACTCCTATTTACAGCAAGGCTCGTTTTAGAAGGGAGTGGTTCAATTGCCTTTAGCCTCCTGGCTATGGGTGGGTTCGGACTTCTGTTGGTCTTTTCTGTGTCACACAGATTGCAAGCCCAGTGCCACTTTGAGATCTTTGGCAGCAGTCACTCTACAGCTCACATGGTTGAGTCTGTATGATAATGAGTATTCAGAGACGGGTAATGCTTGGGCGGCTGCCACCAACCTAAGACAGAACACTTGTGTGGCCTGGGCAAGTGTCTCTATGATGGGTAAGGTGGTCTGCTGGTCCCACGCAACCTAAGTCAGAAGCTCATTTAATAAAAAGGGGGGACCTGTGGGCGCCATGGGCCCTGGCCCCCGACTGGGAGTGGCTGCGGCCTTGCTTGCTTGACCTTGATCAGATGTCCTCCCTATTCGGATTCCCTGCTGGTATCCACCCTTCTGAATGCTTAAGGGAAGTTCCTTGTGTCCTCCCTATTCGGATTCCCTGCCGGTATCCACCCTTCTGAATGCTTAAGGGAAGTTCCTTGTGTCCTCCCTATTCGGATTCCCTGCCGGTATCCACCCTTCTGAATGCTTAAGGGAAGTTCCTTGTTGTGTATCCTGTATTTTGGGTGTTAACTACTTAGATGCTAGATGGTCGAACATTGAGTCTGGAATGTAGACCATTGACAGCGAACTTCTGCCCTCCGGGGGTTCCTCCATTTGTGCTGTAAGCCTGTACGTATTTAAGGTTTCTCCCCTCTTTCAATAAACGGCATTCGACATCCAAACGTACGAATGACTCGCTGTCTTTTGTCTCTATTTTTTAATCCGCAGCCCTTCGCTCAGACGTGGTGAACGGTTAGCGGTGACGCGGGCGTTACCGCTATAGAAACCAGGATATGTGTTATGTTGGGGGACAGGTTTTGCTTTTGTTTCCATAGAAGAAGAAAAACTATGGATACCATCAAGATTGATAAAGAATAGATTTGAACAGGAGAGTCTTCCTGATGAGGAGGGAAGATAGCTAAAAGTTAAATTGGCCAAAAGGTATAGTATATTTTCAACAGGAAAAAGAATTCATAATTCTTCCTAAATATTTGTTTTATTGTTCTTTACAACTATAAAAGGCAAATGGTTATTTTGTAGTCTTAATTAAGTAAACTTTAAAGCTGGCTGTAGGATTGGAGAATGGCTCTCTCTTTCTCTAAACCTAAGCATGTTTGTTAAAGAAAAATCCAAAACCTCTGTCTATGTCAGAGGAGCCATCTGAAGTGCGACAGAAGAACCAAAATTTAGGGACTTTTCTATTGCCAATAATCCCAGGTCCTTCTGTTTTATTTTAACTATTTAAAACTTTTCATAGATATAAGTATTAGCTCTAAATTTATAAGACAATTCTGTATGTGACATTAATAATGTTTAAGTTTTCAGCAGTGAACAATAACCATTCATAACAGTAACCTTTGATGTCTCTAATAGAAAATGGGGCCCCATAATGATGATTCCATAGGGATTGTGGTAATGCCATTAAGAGGACAAGCACCACTCAAAGATCAATATCAGACTACATACTACTCAGGACAACTGTAAAGTTGCTTGCTAAGAGGGCTCAACCTTATAAGATACTTTAGCCAGGATTTCAGATAAGATTGGACAACAAATGTTGCAGCTGGTTTTCTCAGGATTTGGCCAATATTTCAGTTTTTTTCAGGGTATCATCATCCCAGACAACAGGAAGTAATTTGGGGGACATGATGCCCACATTCCTAAGATGTGGGGAGAGTGGTATTTGGTCATTTAGTGGGTTATGGATGATTGTAATAATTTATGGGGTTGTTTATTAATTGTTACTGGTATTGGCAAAGGTGGAAATTATACAAATAATATTACATTCAGGGATCTCTTTGAAAAGAAGAAAGAGGGGGATATAGGAATGATAAAATAGAAGTGTAGATTATTTAATCTACTTTAAATAATAGGATATATTATTGAATCTACTATAAACTAATGGACAACTATTGATCTCAAATATTTTGTATTTATAAGGACTTTTGTATATTAACACATATTTAAGGTAATTTTTATTGCAACATACTGTAAGTATGTTTCTGTTCTTGTTTGGGGGATTTTTGTATATTGATAAAAAATTTAAGGTTATTTTTGTTACAACATATTGTATTATGTTTCTATTTTTGTGTGAGGTATTCTGCCTATGCAGTTCATTTGGAAATGTAGGGTGAAATTCTAGTTTTTGAAAGCTATTATTATAAACTATATAAGATAATTAGGAAATATAGGTTAGAGGTTATTTATTAATAGCAATCAAAATTGCAGATAGGTTAGATATGCTTTTCAGATCATATAGAGATATATTTTAGATAGATAGATGGTCTTCAAACCTTTCAAAGACCTACAGAATATGGCATTTAAAATGTTTTGTTAAATTGGGGCTTTACATGTCAGTGAGACACATCTTGTCAGTACCAATTTACTTCAGAGATAATGGGCATCAAAGAAACTCCTTATGAAGTTTGCTTTCAATATGTTAAGGCTAGCCATTTGGGCAAGAAGCTGCTCCTGCCTGGACTGCTTGACAGTATGTTATATAAACTGGACATGCAGGGCTCACAAGAAAGTGACCACTGAACTTTGCTACAACAAGGCAGGATGGTCCTTCAGGGTACCCGTTTCACAGAAGAAACTGTCAGACATTCTGAAAGACACAGAGAAAAGTGACTGACAAACTTTGCCAATATAAATGGGACAGTCTTTCAAATTTCCTGCTTCGTTGAAAGTCTACCAGATACTTTGGGCCTGTAGGCTAAAGATGGATGCCCCAACATTGCAGAGAAACTTTGGGTGACTGTCCAGGCAGTCAGATGTCTCTGTCGTTTCTAGAGTTTTTGAAAGTTGTTTACAATGCACTTTTTACTTATTTAAATAATATTATATCATTCTGGAGCCTTTGATGGAGTTGAAGACAAGATAGTTATAGTTGTAGTTTTCTTTAGATATGATAGAAAGTGTAGGTAAGGATAAGGTAAGGATAAGATAGGTGTAGGATTTTGGATTTACTAAGATAGGATAGATTATGGAGTGTTTTTTTTTTTTTTACTTTACCAGACACAAATGAATTGGAACTCAGTACACTGTGAATGTAATCTTTACTTGATAATTTTTCTTATTATATACAGTCTTATTATGTTAAGGTTAAAACCTTTCATTTTTGTTTAGAAAAAAAGGGGAGGGGAATGTTGGGGAATATTATTAAAAGTGTATGGCATTTTTTCTTCATACTGCTTTTCTTAACAGTTAAAAGATGTGCTTGATTAAATAAAATTAACCTAGGAGCAGGAGGCTAAGTCAGCAGGTAGCTGACAGGAAATGGTAAGGAGGAAGCATGTGTAGCAAGGGTTTAAGTATGGGCTGAGAGAAGGAGTGGAGAAAGGATAGCTGCTAGTTATTCAGCCTCTCTGAGCAAGCAGAATTCCACCTAAACCATTTAGTACTCTGAAAGAGTCAGTGCCTGAGGGAACACAAACTCTCCCAGGCTGTAGCCCTTGCAGTCAAGCTGTTGCTTAAGGGTCAGCCACTAGATAATAAAAAAACTAAACTACAGCCTTTTATCTTGAGTATGTAGGAGTGGTACTGTTGGGGGGGGGTATCCATAACAAAGACAATCTTTTTGCTTCAAAGTGGGTACCACCTTTGTGGTCTTAGGGCAAGCAAATGCTACACTATCACTTGGTACTAGGAAACATAATTTGTAAGCATATTTACAGTTCTATAAGCTCTCTTCAAGATTCAGGGAGGAATCAGGAGCTAAGGCATAGATGCATGCACATTAAGCTCTAACACTAGGACCTTGAAAACTCCTACAGCAGTCCCACAATATAATGCCACAATTTCTTCTTTCACATCTGATGAGTTGCTTGGTCACACATTAGTTGAATACCTTCATGGAGAAAATATCCTTTATTAAGGTGCATGAAAATTGGGAGAGAATTAAAATATATAAAGAATTTAAAATATTCGGATCTGGTTAACAGGCAGAAGTCAGGACTCCCTGTGGTCACTGCACTTTTAACCTCAATGTGTCTTATTCTATATTCACTTAGTATTAATCAAGGCTAATGTTTGCCTTGCTACAGCTACATACTAATACTAGTTTGTTCATTTGTTCATTCTTCTTTCTCTGACTTCCTCCTTTCTTTCCTTCCTCTGTCAATTGTTTAAAACATGAGAGTACTATGTAGGCTGGGATAACCTCAAACTTGCAATCCTCCTTCCTCAGCATCCTGAGTACTCTGAAATACTGCAAATAGCTGTGGACACTGTGTAGAGTATATAATAGCTGTTTTTATAGCATACTCCTTTGTAATATTTGGAGCACTTGCCATAACAACTATTTAATTTTTTTAACTATTACCACCAGTTAAATCTGGTATTAGTTAATTTTCTGTTGACATAAAAAATACTATGAGCAAGGCAACTTATCGAAGAGTTTATTTTAGCTTATGGTTCTGTTGGGATAAGAGCCCATCAGGGTAGGGAGACATGTCAAAAAGCAGCAGACATGAGGGCAAGAACAGGACGCTGGTTGATCACATTCTCAAACACAAGCACATAGCATTGAGAGTAAACTAAAGTAGGATAAGGCTGTGAACTCTCAAAGCCTGCCGGCAGTGACATGCTTCCTTCAGGCAAGCTACACCACCTCCTCAAACAGTGCCACCACCTGGGAACCAAGTGTTCAAATACATGAGCCTATGAAAGACATTTCTAATTCAAACTACCACAGATATTCTGTTTAAAAATCTCATTGGTTCTAATTATTTCTCTTTAATCCATGAATATCCAATTTAATTCATCATCCCATATCAACGCACATGTTTTATAGTTAAATAATAAAAACCAAAAATGTGGGGCAATCATTTTAAAATCTCTATTTCACTCTATACTTCCCAAACACTTACATTTTAATTAAACAATTAACTGCCAAACAAATAACAGCAGTAGCAATAAAAACTGCCTCTAAAGATCTAGAAGAAAATATCAATGTGTACTTATTTATCATCTTAATTTTTAAACTTTTAAGTTTAAAATACATTCAAGGATCTAGTTTTTCAATTTTGAGCATTTGAGATTTAAAATGTGTATAAAGGCTGGGCAGTGGTCATGCATGTCTTTAATACGAGCACTTGGGAGGCAGAGTCAGGCGGATCTCTGTAAGTTTGAAGCCAGCCTGGTCTAGGACAGGCACCAAAATGACACAGAGAAACCTTGTCTCAAAAAACCAAAATAAATAAATAAATAAATAAATAAATAAATAAATAAAATAAAATAAAGTGTGTATATAAACAGTAAGAGCAAAGAACATGGCAATGGTTAGCTGGACAGAGTGAAAGGCTGGTGTCATCAGGACAACATAGGAACTCTAGTTAGATAGTTGATCAAGTAGGATGAAAAGAATTCACAAATGTGGAGATGTTAATAATCAATAAACTTGGAAAATTGTGCAACCTTATTACTAATAAAAATGTAGATTAAATAAAATAAAAATTTCTGTCTCTTTATTTTGGAAAATGTCTTTTAAAGCTATGCCAATTATTGCAGAATATTTGGTAAGATGTGGATCCTTAGTTCATGGGGGAAGCCTACTGAGAAGTGATTTAGCAATGGTTCAGAGATCCTGGAAGCATGTGGACAGTGCTTTGATTGACTGCACTGAGAGAAGACTTTGTCAGTACCAGGATGTGGTCCAGTGATCTTCATGACAGGAAGATCTGGGAAGAGTATGAAGGTTCAGCTGTGAGTGAACAGGTACTGCATACATCCTTAGTGGAACAGGATGTGTTGTTAAGGAATGGTGCTTAGGAAAAGTGTTTAAAAACATGAACAAATATAACTATCCTTATAAATGACAGCACACACACAAAATAGAAATCAATAAAATACAAGAATATTTAAAAATGATGTCCATGGAAAATAATCCTGAAGAAAATAGTTCACAAAAATTGTGCTTATATTGTTTATCATTGAGTGGTGGAGATATGGGTAACATTTCTTGTTTTTCATTTTTGTAAATACAAAAAAGAATCTCTTTGAGGGGGACAGATTTCATTTATTTATTTATTTGTTGTATGTGTGTCTTTGTATATGTATGTCACATGTACGTGTGCCCACAGAGGTCATAAGAGAATGTAAGATCCCTGGAGTTGGCATTTCAAGTAGCCGTGAGCTGCTTGATGTGATCCTCTGTAAGAGCAGCAAATGTTCTTAACTGCTGAGATATCTCTCTATTACCGAGGTTTTCTTTTTTTAAAATATGAATTTTTAAAACAGTTATGGTCTCTGTTAATTCTTGTTGCATTTAACTGATTAACTTAAAATCTGTTAGCCCTATTCATGTTGTTCTTTATTTCAATTGTATTCATTTGTAAGTATAAAATAATTGAGTGAAATTACAACCTTGATTTGGCATCTATCTAGCTTCTAGTACCCCTTTACTAAAATCCACTTACACTTATCCCCCATATATCATATTTGAATATAAACTCCACATATCCTCTCATAGTCTTAATATCATCTCTAGATTACTATTAATGCTTAATGAAAATGTTATGTAAATAATTGTAATATGATATTACTTAAATAATAGTGACAGGAAAATTCTAGATGTTGAATACAAGTTTAAGTGTTATGTTTCTTCTTCCAAATATTTTAGATCTGTGGTTGGTTTAACTCACAGATAGGGAAGCCACAGTGATAGAAGGCTGGATTAATTCATCCTTGAGGTGACCTGTGAACTGAATCTTCAGTCTCTTTCCTCTGGATACTATATTGATATGAACAAAACTGTTGGCATTCATACACACTATCAGATAATAATGAAGTTGAGAAGAGAACAGCAATTGGTTATTCAATACCAAATGTTCATCCTTGAAAACATATCAAAATATATAAATACAAGTAATGTTATACATACTGAGTAGATTGTATTTATGTATTTAGGAGTGTGTGTGTGTGTGTGTGTGTGTGTGTGTGTGTGTGTGAACAATTAATGAAAATAAGAGGCCATACATTTGAAAGAGAGCAAGGAAGTGTATGTGAGAAGATTTGGAGCAAGGAAAGGGAAGAGGAAGTGACATAATTAATCTAAAGAAAATAAACAATTAAAAACAAAACTAAATTAAGCCTCTAAGTTAGTGCACCTGATATTTTTTTCTCTGTAACTCACCTGATAGGCTGGTTAGCTTTTGTCAGCTTGACACAAACTAGAGTCACCTAGGAAGACAGAGTGTCAATGGAGAAGTTGCTTTCATCAGTCAGCTTGTCCTGTGGGCATGTCTTTGGGGGCACTTACTTAATTGCCAATCAATGTAGGAAGGCCCAGGCCCCTCTAGGAGGTACCATCCCCAGATAGGTGGGCCTGGGCTATATGAGAAAGGTAGCTGAGGAAACCAGAGAAAGTGAGGCAAGCTGGGGAATAGCTTTGTGCTGTGGCCTCTGTTTCAGTTCCTCTCTGCCTCCTTTTACTGCCTTAGTGTCTCTCAATCATGGACTGGAAGCTGTAATAGGAAATCACCCCTTTCTCTTCAAGTTGCTTTTTGGTAATGATGCTTAATAACAGCATGGGGAAGCAAATTAGTACACCTATGAAATGCAATCTCGTGGGGACAAACAGTAGTGGCTCAAGGCAGGCAATGGATAGGGAAGAAAGAAAGGAAGATCAATGATCTGAAAGCACACCCTGGAAAGGCTGGTGTGGGAAAGCCTAATTACAAACCTAACTTCATATTCTTTTGTTTTTCTGGAGACATCTCTAGGCCAGAATTCTCGTCTTTCCTAAGTTGACTGTCATGGCAGTACAAAACTATGATGTGTGAGACAGACTTGTTTTGTCAAAGTTAGACAAACATCTGTTATACAGAATTCTTCATGTTCCTTGCATTTTTGGATGACTGAAATAAAGAGGACCCCAAGGTGTCATCAAGTCACACACTAAAATGGAGAGCCTCTGTTAGCCTAGGTCACTGAAGAACTGTGTGGAGCATGATTGCTCTCCATATCTTTCCAGCATTTCTATTCACAGGAAATAGCCTCCTCTGTGTGCTAGCAATGACATAATTTCAGATTGATTAAAAAAATTTTTTTAAGACAGCAATTTACTGTTTCATTGTGTAGCCTGGCTGATATGGAACTTGCTGTATAGACCAAGGTGGCTTGGAACTCACAGATATCCATCTGCCTCTGAGTGCTGGCCTTGAAGGTGTGCTCCACTACATCCCCACAGGCCTGGTTTTTAAAACATGTATCCAACTATAATGATGTAATACTCAATATTTTCCAAGTAACCTTGGTGTGCATGGTGTGTGTGTGTGTGCGCGTGTGCGCTTATCATTCCTTCTGAATTAAGGGAGAAAATTTTCCCCAAAAGTTTTCTCACAGATGTCTCACCAAAGACCAATGGCAGGCAGCCATTATGCTGTAGGTAGTATACGTGGAAACATGGTACCATATTTTATATTACTTAATTACTTTTTACAATTTGTTATTATTCAACTTTGGATTCTCAAAAACATCTTAGTTATGTTTTTATTTTTGTCCTCTTCACATTTAATAAGCAGCCTTTCTGTATGGTCATGGAAGCTAATTACTAATTATTGTGAGTAGATTGCATTTGTGGAAAGTTCAATACTTTATCAAGACTAGATTTAGAATATGGTAGTATGATGGCTATTCTTAGTTGTCAACTTGACTATATCTGGAATTAACTAAAACCCAAAAATGGCTGGGCACACTTGTGAGGTATTTTTGCTTAATTTTTTGAAGTGGAAAATTCACTTCTAATCTGAATCTTTGAGAATGGGAAGACACACCTTTATTCTAGAACTTTTGAGGTAAGAAGACCCACCTCTAATCTGGGCCATGCCTTCTTCTGGAAGCCTATGTAAAGGACATGGAAGTTTCTCTCTTTGCCTGCTTTCTCTCTCTCTCTCTCACACTAGTAAGTCCATTCTTTCTCTGACATTAGAGCCTACTTCTTTGGGATTTCTGCATATACTGTAGACCAGCTGAGATATCCAACCTTGTAGACTGAACAGCTACTAGATTCTTGGACCTTCTATTCATAAGCAGCCATTGTTGGATTAGCTGGACCATAGACTACAAGCCATTCTAATAAATCCCTCCCCACATGTATATACATATACACACATATGGACACACACACATATATTCACACAAACACACATAGAGAGAGAGAGATTCATTCTATAAGTTCTATTATTCTAGAGAACCCTGACCAATACAGGCAGTATGTGTGCTTTCAAATACTTTACCTACAGAAAAGACTGTTGCTTTGATGTATATCAAACCATTTAAAATACAGTGACACAGCAAACTTCAATGTCCTCCCACTGCTCAGAGCAGTGCTGTTTCTTCTGGCCCAGCTTAGCTGCATCTTCAGGGTCCATGCTGGGATCATTTATAGACCAAGGTTTCATTTTTGATGGCAGGAACAAGGCCTATGCATGCTTATTTACATGGGACAAAATGATTATTAAAATCAAAAGAACTGAGAAGACCAGAACCCATAACTTAGAATCAGTATGGGAGGCAATACACCTGTCCAAGAAGAAAAGTAATTATGTCTATCTTATAAACAGTAACCACAGTACTTTTATCTCCTCTTTGAAATGTGTGTGATTCTGACTCCACTCTCAGCAAATTGCACCATGTGAAAGAAGCACAGATCCAGTGAGTGAAATTCAGGTGTTGAAGTTACAGGATTTGGACTACCTGTCATAGCAAGTCTAAGATGAAGGATGCTACTGTAAGGAAGCACATCACTTACTCTTGAGCCACCTCTTTAGCAAGGGAATTAATGATGGAAGTACTGAGTAGAAAGTCCTGAGTTTGTTCCACAAATCCCAACCTATGATGTGATGGTTGGCATGTCCCCAGCAGCATATCACATTCAAAGCCTGCTTTTCCTGTCTTCTTCACTCCACCTGCATTTCTAACTCCTGATCCTTTCTCCCCAGGCTCCTCCTCTGTGACAGATGGGAGATGGCCATGAAAAGGCAGCAGGGCAACAAAGGATGGGGTAGGTGCATATTATAGTAGTCTTACTCATTTATTTTTATTATAAGGTTGTAATACTGCCTAATCATTTATTGAAATATGCTTATTACTAGTAGATAATGTCTAGAAATCAATTTTTGTAGGTGATCTATAACAAATGTCTTAAATGATGATATTGTTATTAATGTTTTTAGTTCACTGTAGACCTTTGCCTTCGATATGCAAAGTTATTACTGGTTTAGGCCAAGTGATACATGGCATTTTTCTGTGCACACATGAATAGGGATAGTATGGCAACAAGCAGCCAGGGAGATCCTTCATTTAGAAATTCAACCTTGAATCAGACAACTACCTTGAGCTATACACTGACACACACATAGACACAAATACACACACACTAAACTACCAGATACATTTTGTAATGAGTGCCTATTTTAGAATCAAATAATATTTCAGTAGTTGGTAAAAACTGTTTTTTTCCTTTTAGTCACTTTATGTGTTTCATTTAATAAGAATAACAGAGTTAATGAAGTCAACAGTATCCTATGGTTTCGTTTATTTACTATTCTGCCCTCATCTATTTTTCCTTAGCAGTATTTTTTAAGTAATGTGATTAAATAGTTGGCATAAATGGTAATGGTATTTAATATGAATACGTGATTGTCAGTGCCAAGTGGAGTTTTGTCTTTTGATATCCTATAATAAGGAAGAAGTTAGTAGTGTAAACAGTCAAATTAGAAGAATTTCTATTTAATTGCTAAGAATGTTTTATTGCTCCTTTATTTGGGGAAAGAATTGTATATTTTCTTTAGGAAGTATCAAAGCAAAAATTCTTAGAAGTTAAGCAGCTATTACTAAATTTATCATTCTTTTTAAAAAAGAGTTATTTTTATTTTGTGTATATGTGTGTTTTATATGAATGTATGTCTGTGCACCATGTTCATACAGCAGTCATGAAGACCAGAAGAGGACAACAGAACCTCTGGAACTGGAGTACAGGTGTTTGTGAGCCTCCACGGGATGCTGGGGATTGAACACAGGTTCTCTGGAAGAGCAAGTGCTCTTAACTGCTGAGGCAGATCCCCAAAACATCTTCTTTAGAAAGCATAATCATTTGTTATTTTTTTTCTTTATAAGCATTTAAAAGCCACAGAGTGGCTTTCTATAATGATCAAATCTGACTAGAGAGATGAAAACAATTGCCCAGAGGCCTCTAAGGGGAGAAAATGGTCAACTCGACAGAGTTGGATTAAAAAAAAAATGTGATCAACTATATTTATCCTGGGGGAGGGGAACTTTGAGTGGTATGTCTTCCTCTAGCATGTCATGGAACTAAACATAAGTGGAACAGAAAAGGTATCTGGAGAGACTGCTTCCTTTACAATTCTAGGAGACAATTTTAATTTTAAAACATGACATTTAGTTTTCAATTACTAACAATACACCATGAACATTGTTCCCCTTCAGGAAGAATACTGTGCATTTCCATATCACTGCATAAGGGTGTGATATATTAAAGGATTAATTATTTAAAATCTTACAATGATATATTTAAAATCTTGCCACATTGTCATTATCCATTCATCACTTGATGAACACCTCAGCTGCTTCCATTTCCTGGATATTGTGAATATTTCAGCACTGGACATGGATGAACAAGTATCTCTTATAGTAAAATTTAGAGTTTGTTGGGTCTATATGCCCAACAGTAGCATAACTGGATTTTATGGTAGATCTATTTTTAGCTTTTTGAGAATTCTCCACACTGATTTCCATAGTGGGTGTATCAGTTTGCACTTTCACCAACAGTGAATAAGTGTAACATTTATGCCAGCACTTGATGTGATTTTTTGTTGTTGTTGTTTTTAATCTTGGTCATTCTGACTGGAATAAATTGAAATTTCAAAGTAGTTTTAATTTTAATTTCTTATATACATAGACATTGGACATTTAAAATATTTCTTAGCCATTTGTATTTCTTCTTTTGAGAACTCTGTTTAGTTGACTAACTTTCAAATTAGATAGTTGGTTATCTTGGTGTTTAGATTTTTAGTTATCTGTATATTCTAGAAACTAATCCTGTGTGCTGGTTAATGTTTGTAAACTTGACATAAATTAGAGGCATCTTGGAAGAGGGAACAACAACTGAGGAATTGCCTTAATCAGATTGGGTCGCAGGCCTGTTTGTGGTACATTTTCCTGATTACTGATTAAAATGGTAGGGCTCACCCACTGTGGGCAGTGCCACTACTGGGTAGGTGGTCATGGGTTTTATAACCAAGTAGAATAAACCACAGGAAGCAGCATTCTTTTATGGTCTCTGCTTCAGTTCTTGTCTAGAGTTCCTGCCTTTATTCCCCGTTGTGATGGATTGTGACTTGGGAATTGTGAGTCGAAACAAACATTTTTCTCTTCAAGTTGCTTTTGGTCATGGTGTCTATTACAGTGGTGGACAACAAAAGAGGAAACCCTCTGTCATATGTAAAACTGGTGAAGACTTTTCTCTGCTTTATAGGCTCCCTCTTTACTTAGATTATGGTATTATTTGTTGTTCAGAAGTATTTTACTTTGATGTAGTCTCATTTGTAAATTATTCACCTTAATTTCTGCAGTATTGGAGTCAAATTAAAGTCTTATTTGTATCTTTCAGTTGAAGCATATTCCTTACTTTCTTCTCTAGCAGATTCAGGGTATCAGGACTTAATGTTGAGGTCTTTGACTCATTTAGAATTGAGTTTTGTGCATGGTAAGAAACAAGGATCCCATTTCATTTTTTTACATTCAGCTATCCAGTTTGTCCAACACCATTTGTTGTTGCTGTCTTTTCTTCAATGTACTTTTTTTTCTTTGTCAAGAATCAGGCAGCTGTATGAGTTTGAGAATATATCTGGGTCCTCAGTTCTATTCCATTGATTAATGTAGTTGCTTTTATTCTGGTACCATGTTGTTTTTATTACTATAGCTCTGCAGCATAACTTGAAAGCAGGAATGGTGAATTCTCCAGCAGTGTTTTTATCACTCAGAATTGTTTTGTATCTCATGATTCTTTTGTATTTCCATATAAATTATAAAATTATTTTTCCAATTTCTTTGAAGCACTGTATTGGAATTTTTATGAGGTTCCATTGATTCTGTTTGATAAGGTGGCCATTTTCATGACATTAATTCTACCAACTTATGAGCCTAGGGGTGTCTTTACATCTTCTGGTGTCCTCTTCAATTTCTTTCTTAAGTGTTTTGCATTTGTTATAAGATGTATGTTTCACTTTGGTTAAGTTTGATTCGTATTTTTAAGGCTATTGTAAATGAGACTGTTTCTCTGTTTTTTCTTGGTATGTATATTGTTAGTATACAGGACATATATTAATATTTTAATATTTTTATGTTAAATTTGTATCTTGCTGTTTGCTTTGCTGAATGTGTTTAGCTTTAGAAGTTTTTTTGGTGGGATTTTTAGGGTCTTTTTTTTTTTCAAGAAATTCTTAGAATTTAATCAAAAGTAATGCATCATGGGGAATAGGTTCCCAAAATTCAGCTAAGCACAAGGGACTGGTTCTGATCTCACTGCTAGGAGCCTTACAAACAGATCAAGTTGCAAAACTGTCACACACACATGCAGAGGTCCTAGATTGGTCCTATGCAGGCTCCCTAACTGTTGGTCCAGAGTCTAACTTTCTCTTCGGGTTCCTCCATCATGACCTTGACCCCTCTGGCTCATATAATCCCTCTTTCCTTTCTGCTTGGCTGGGATCTCCATATCTGCTTCTATCAGTTACTGGATAAAGGTTCTGTGATGATAACTACAGTAGTCACCAATCTGATTACAGTAGAGGACCAGTTCAGGTACTCTCTCCACTACTGCTAAGGGTCTTAGCTGAGGTCATCCTTGTGGATTCCTGGTAGTTCCCTGGTACCAGGTTTCTCCTCATCACTACATCCTTCCCCCATATCACTTCTTGCACCCAGTTTGCCCAACCTGCTCCCTCAAGTTCCCATCCCTCCAATCCCTGCCCCCAGTTTACCCAGGAGATCTCTTCTATTTGCCCTTCCCAGGGAAATGTATGCATCTCTTTGGCCCTCTTTGTCATCTGGCCTTTCTGGGGCTATGGATTGTAGGTTGGTATCCTGCACTTTACTCCTAATATCCATTTATGAGTGAGTACATACCATATTTGTCTTTCTGGGTCTGGGTTACCTCACTCAGAATTATTTTTCCTAGTGCCATCCATTTGCTGTAAATTTCATGAGGTCATTGTTTTTTTACAGGTGAGTAATACTCCATTGTCTAAATGTACCACATTTTCCTTATCCATTCTTTGGTTGAAGGGCATCTAGGTTGTTTCCAGTTTCTGGATATTATGAATAATGCTGCTATTAATACAGCTGAGCAAGTGTCTATAGCAAGGAGTTTCTCTGATCCTGCCTGGGTCCTGCAGTCCTGTGGCCTGCTTATAAAATAATCACACAGAGACTTAATATTATTGATAACTGTTTGGCCATTAGCTCAGGCCTACCACTGACTAGCTCTTACATTTAAACTCAACCCATTTCAGTTAATCTATATGTTGCCACATGTTCTGTGGCTTTACCTGTGTGCCATTCCATGCTGCTCCCTGGATGGCGGGCTGGCTTCTCCTGACTCAGCCTTCCTGTCCCTGAATTCTCCTTCTCTGCTATCCCACCTATACTTCCTGCCTGGCTACTGGCCAACAGCATTTTATTTATCAACCAATCAGAGCAACACATTCACAGCATACAGAGCAACATCACCTATCAAGTGTCCTCGTGGTATGATTAAAAATCCTTTGGGTGTATGCCCAAGATTGGTATAGCTTGAGTCTTGAGGTAGATTGATTCCCATTGATTTTTAAAGTGGTTGAACCAGTTTGCACTCCCACCAGCAGTGGAGGAGTGTTTCCCTTACCCCACGCCCTCTCCAACATAAGCTGTTATCAGTGTTTTTGATCTTAGCCATTCTGACAGGTATAAGATGGTATCTCAGAGTCATTTTTGTTTGAATTTCCTTGATGACTAAGGACATTGAACAATTCTTTAAGTATATTTTGGCCATTTGAGATTCTTCTGATGAAAATTCTGTTTAGATCTGTAGTACTTACAGAATCATACCATCTGAAAATAAGGATTCTTTGACATCTTTCTTTCCTATTTATTCTCTTGCTTTATTGATTTAGGTATAATGTGTATACCTATATTGAACAGAAGTGGAGAGAGTAAACATCCTGGTATTTTCATGACTTTACTAGAAATGCTTAAAAGTTTTCTCCATTTAGGAAGATAGATGAGGACATCATGGGAATAGGAAGAGGCAGGGTGCTGGGGAGGCTCTCAGGAATCCACAAGGTTGACCCCACCTTGGACTGCTGGTAGTGGTCCAGAGGGTGCCTGGACTGGTCTACTCTGGTGACCAGCCTAGCAAATAACGTAGCTGTCATTATAGAGCCTTTGTCCAGTGACTGATGGAGGCAGATACAGAGATCCATGACCAGGCACCAGGCTGAACTCTAGGAATACAATTGGTGAGAGAGAGGAGAGATACTGCAGGTGAGGGACGTCGAGATCATGATGGGAGGACATTCAGAGATGACCGGCCATACTAGTGGAAGCTCATGAACTGTGTGGACTGGTGACTGTGGAGCCCCCATGGGACTGGACTAGGCCCTCTGGATATGGAAGATGGTTGTTTGGCTCGAACTGTTTGGGGGGCACCCAGGCAGGGGGATTGGGATCTGTTCCTGGTCTATGGGCAGGCTTCTGGAATCTGGTGCCTGTGGTGTGGCACCTTGCACAGCCTTAGTGCAGTGGGAAGGGGCTTGGACCTGCCTAGGCTCAGTGTGCTGGGCTCTGCTGATGGCCCATGGGAGACCTCAATTTAGGGGATGTGGGGATGCAGGGTGGCTTGGGAAAGAGGGCTGGGGGGTGGGAGGAGGGAGAAGGGGGGATCTGTGGATAGTATGTGGAGTGAGTAGAAAATTTCTTAATAAAGAAAAATGAAAAGAAAGTTTTCTCCATTTATCATGATGTTTGTTATGGGCTTCTTCTCAAGGACTTTTATTATGAAGCGATATTAGATTTTGTCAAAGGACTTTTTTGTATGTAATGAGATACTTCTATGGTTTCTATCCTTGAGTCTATTTATATGGTGGATTACAACTTTTAGTTATTTGAATGGAACTAGAAACAATCGTTCTCAATGAGGTAACCCAGTTGCAGAAAGACAAATGCTGATGTTCTCTCTTGTGTGGATCCCAGCTTTAAATCCTTAGACATGTGTTTAAAATGATGTACCCATACAAGTCAGGAGACCAGAAAGGGGCCATGGTAGGATTTCAGGGAAGGGTGAATAGAACACATGTTGCATGAAGGTCAACAAGGAACAATGGAGTGGAGAGGTTTAAGTGTGGTGGGTGGTTGGAGGGCAGGGTAGCTGCTGAAGGGTCGTAGAGAGCTATTACTAACACGACAGATCTATGAAAAACCACCACCAAGTTGGTTGGTTGTCAACATGAGATGAGATTATAGAGCTAAACCTCAACACAGCTCACTGTGAGGCTCCTCTTTCCTTTCCCTCTACTGCTTTCTCAAGTCAATGTCACCTGTTCTGGTTTTGGATCTAATGTTAGACACCCCTGGTACACACTTACCTTCTAGAATATGTTTTCAGCCAGCCAAGGTCCATTCACATTGCCATGAGCAAGAATAGCATAGCACAAACTTACAGCTCTATCAATTTTCTTTACTGTTCTAAAGCACTTTGAGATTTCAACATTGGCATCCTACCCTATTGTGTGATATTTTGATTGCATTCTGACAATAAAACTTGCTTTGAGTCAGAGGGCAGAGCTACTCACTAGTTGACCAAAAGTAACCATAGAGGTTTTGGAGGACTATGGACAGATAGGAAACAGGAAATAGTAAGGTGGGAATGAGAGAGGATCTCATCCCTTTTGGGTGGAGGAATAGAAGAGATAAGAGGTCACTGGTGGCTTCTCTGTCACTTGTCTGATCTTACCCCCATATCCGACTCCTAATTTTTTTATTGATAAAGAATAATTAGATAAACACTTCACTCCCCCTTGAACTTAGACAAGTCTATGGAGTTCTTGGGGCAGGCAGCAGCACTCCACTGAAGGACACTCAGGAGTCTTTGTTCACTTTTATGTCTTTCACAGTCTTTTATTGAATGTCATCATTCTTACTGGATCAACAAGAAAACTCAATGGTAAAATATTGAGTAGTATCCCCCAATGGCTAATCTTCATTGCAACATGACTGGATTTAGCATCACCATAGAAACATGCCTCCTTTTGGTGTGTCTGTAAGGGTGTTTCCAGAATGGCTTTAATGGAGAAGAGAAAGTTCACTCCAAATATGGGTGGCATCCAATGGGCTGGCATCATGGACTGAATAAAAAGAAGAAAGTGCGCTGAGCACCAGGCTTCAACTCTTTATTTACTGACTACAGACACAATGTGACCATCTACCTCATGCTCTGGCCACTGTGCCTACCTCTACATTATGGGATGCTTTCCAAGGACTCAAACAAATTATTTTTCCCTTACATTGCTTTTTACTGGGTACTTAGGCATATAAATAAGAAAGTAACTAATACAGTGCCCAAAATCTTTCTGTGGCAGAGCTATGTGACAATGGGTCTTCCTGGCTCTTCATCTTCATAGCCACTAGCATATATTCTGCATTCTTCATAATGAATTGTCATCTAGCTCTGGCAAGAGAGTGTGAAAATAAGGGAAATAATTAGCATGAATGGCATGGTAGAGGGCAAAGACCTGCTCATTTCACTGTGCCTTGGAAGTGAAGATGGACTGGGGTCTTCACACTCTGCCTTCTTGTCTCTTCAGCATGAGGATATGGGACAAGAATGTATCAACTCCTTCTTCCTGAATGCCAGGGTCTATGCTATAGCCAGGGCAGATTGCAGAAAGGGACATAATGGCCTCCCCAGGAATAGTTGTATGTAAACTTCGTGATAATCTAGAGACTTCACCTTAAATTTACAAGAACCAGCAGAATGGTTCTGGCACCAAGCCCTCTTCTACATGGAGAAAGAAAACATATCCGAAGGAACCGAGGCGGTGTATACCCAGAACAGATTGAGCATGCCTGTGGTTGTGTGACATACAAGTCCCTCGTCCTCTGAATCTCCATCACCCCTAACCAAAGGAAGGCTTCCGACTTGCTCCACTGTTAACCTCCCCATCTCTTTTCATTGTGCAATAGGAAGGGAGAAAGGAACAGACATTATACAGATGTGTATGCTTTTCCGTTTTCTGACTAGTGGGGTATGAGACGTACTGCCCCTATGAGTCATTAAATCACTCATCTTTTGTGTCTCAAGGGCTCCTATTTGATGGGAAAAATAAAAAGGGAAACAGTGAGCCTGTCTTAGATAGGGTATCTATTGCAATGATGAAACACCGTGACCAAAAAGCAGGTTGGGGAGAATGGGTTTATTTGGCTTACACTTACATATTGCTGTTCATATTGAAGGAAGTCAGAACAGGGACTCAAACAGAGCAGGATCTTGGAGGCAGTAGCTGATGCAGAGGTGATGGAGGAGTACTGCTTACTGGCTTGCTTCCCCCTGGCTTGCTCAGTCTTCTTTCTTATAGAAGCCAGGACCACCAGCCCAGGGGTGGCCTCACCCACCATGGGCTGGGCCCTCGCCCATCAATCATTAATTAAGAAAATATACAGCTGCATCTCATTGAGGAATTTCCTTAACTGAGGCTTCTTTGTCTCTGATGACTCTAATTTGTGTTAAGTTGACACAAACCCAGCCAGTACAGAACCCTTCACAACTTTTGCCAGGGAAGAAGTTGTGGACTCATCGACTTTCTTTTCTCGAGCCCTTTCTTCCCACCCTGAATCAGTGTTTTCCTACTTCTTCCATTCTGAAGGGTGCCTTGTACCTCCACAGCCACTTCCTGCCTCTTCTAGAGTTCTCTAGTCTCCTCCTTCAGTTCCCTTCTTCCTGTCATTCCCAGAAGTCCAGACACACTCTTGGTTCTAGTTCTTACACTGTGTTTCCAGCTCCCACACTATCCTTTATTCTTCTGAAGGACGTGAGGCAGCCAAAATTTGCCATTTGTCTGTCTTACATCAAACACAGAGAAGGTGGCTTAAGACTCAGCAAGGTCCTTGTCTCTGAGGGTTCGGGATATATTGGGATAAGGATATCACCTTCAGTACTGAATGAGGATGTGACTCTCAGTGCCAGAGCACTTGCCTAGCATGCTTCAGGCCTGTCACTGACAAACAAACTGTAACCTGGTTGCAGACAGTACACCAGCTCACTAGAGACACTTACATGGTGAAAGTGGGCCCCAAACAAGAGGGTGTGGTCAGTTCTTCTGGAGAATGGCAAGCCGAGTGACTGCTTTTTCAAAAAGGAAAAAACAGTAGGATGTGGGGACTCTTCCTGTCACATGTTCACCTCCTGGGAAGACAGCTGACCTCTTCTACCCCTGGACAATGTTGACTTTCTGGATGATCATCCAGTGGTTGTCCTGTGTTCTGCCAAAGAGGGACACACTAGGCGTGTAGTTTCTTACTTCAAGTCTTAGAGTTTTTCAGTGGTTTTCAACTGTATTTCTGAAAATTCTGTTATGGTAATATCATATTTTTCAGACTTCCAAACTCTTCCTTTTCTGTGCAAAGCATCTACTCTGAGGGTGTCTCCAATTTTAGGAGCACTCTGTGGCTCCAGTCAGGTTTCTTCAGTGCACATTGGCAGAAGACCATCGTGGAAATGTCCAAGATTAAATTGCTTGTGCTTGTCTGCCAGTGTTTTTTTTTTCCCCCTTGCTGAAAAGCCTTTCAGTTCTTGGGAAAGCTGATTTCTCATGAGGCTTGTTTAAACACTCATCTCAAGCCTGTCACTTTTCAAGGAGATTGTTAAATTTATTTATTTTAGATGCTACTGTGAGTCTGTCTTACTCCATTTTTTCTTCTATAACAAATAGTTGAGACTGGACAGTTTATAAAGCAAGGAGATTTGGGGGGGCCTGGAGTCTAACAGCAAGGTGCCAGTGGCTTCAGTTCTGCTTTGTTAAGGGCCTTGTGCTGCTGTATGCATTGCAAGAAAGCAGATAGCAAACAGACCATTCAAAGAAACAAAACAGGAAAGTGGATCTTTATACCCTTTATAACAAGCCACTCTGTGGTCATTATCCCAGTCCCATGAGAGTGTGCTCTCTTGGGGGAGATGGAATTAATGCATTCATGAGATCTTCACCCTTAGGATTCAAATCCCTCCCAATAGGTTTTATCTCCCAACACTGCCACACAGAGGAAACAACTCTTAACATGAATTTGAGTATGGACAAATAACTCAAATCACAGCACTGACCAGGCTAGCTCAGAAATGCTAACACCTGCCCTGTGTCTTCCTACCAAAGCTAGAATGTGTTTCTGTTACTCCAACCTCTTTCAGATGTGGAGATGAAATTGTGAGGATTACCCATGGCTCCTGCCACTGTAGATCTACTTCCCTGGGGTAATTGCCACACTGACAGGCACAAGAAACCTTGGAGCATTACTTGAGTGAAGACCTGATGCACTAGACTTCCAGACAGAACTCCCATAGCATAATTGGAGGCCTAATGTGGGGATTTAACAAGGCAACTCCACATAGTTAAAAAGGAGGGTTGTTTTGGGGTAACTCACAGGCAGTAAAAGGGTTGGTTATAGGATCCAGGAGAAGTGAGGTGCAGTCCAGAGGGGTTCTCTGGAGAACTCTGACTTGGTCTTCCATCCAGCATTCAGGATCATGAGGATTCAAGAGGGCTGGCACATCCAGATCTTGGGTCTTAAGGGCTCCCATCTTGGCCCCGCCCCAGGGGCAAATCATAGGTAGGCTTGGCAGTTACCAGAAGCCTCACTAGGGGTAGTACTTCCAGGTCAAAGCTGGAACAGCTACCCACTATAGGAGGCCAGTTTTTTCCAGCCAATGAACTATGCCTCCCATACTGTTTTGTCCATTGTGTATGTGCACGTATTTATGGGTGCAACTGTGTGAGCAGGTGTGTGTGTGCGCGCGCGGGCGCATGTGGAGATTAGAAGACAATTCAGATGTTATTTCTCAGGTGCTGCTCACTTTTGCTTTTTATTAATTTAGTTTTTTTTTCTCACATGGTCTCTCATTGTCTTGTAACTCACTAATTAGGCTAAGCTGACTATCTAGCAAACTCCAGGAATCCACTGGCTTCTGTGACCCTAGTTCTAGTATTCCCAATTAATTCCACCATGCTCAGATTTTTAACATTTTTTAAATTGAAAATAATTTAATATAATATATTTTGACTATGGTTTCCTTTCCTCCATGTCCTTCAAGATTCTTCCCACTCTCCCACCCACTCAACTCAAATCCCTTTTCTCTCTTTCCTCTGTTTGTTTAGAAAGAAAATGAATAGGAAAAGAACTACAAAACGAAAACTAACCAAACAAACAGAAAAGAGAATAAGAAGTACAAGAACACACATACACCATAAAAACAAAAGCTTAGAAAAGACAACATACAGGCAAAGACCAGTAAGACAAAAAAATATGTTCAAACAAAACAATATGACTCAAAAAGTCTACAAAGATACTGCTGAGTTTGTTTCGTGTTATCCATATACTGCTGGGCATGGGTTATTCCTTAAGGGTGGTTAACATACCTAATGAGACTCCATTGGAGAGAGCTAATTTTCCTTTGCATGTAGGTGTCAATTGTGGATGATCGGGAGTGGGAGCCTATGTTTATGCCCCTCTTTCTGCTGTAGGACTCCTTCTGGCTTGAATCTGTGCAGGCCCTGTGCTTGCTTCAACAGTCTATGTGAGTTCCTTTTGTGCACCAATACTGTTGTATCTGGAGGATACTGTTTCCTCGGAGTCATCCATCCCCAGAAGACAACATTTACATATCCCATGAATACAGAGAAATCAAGATGATGCCTAACTAGAGCCTTCAGCCCTAATGACTACTGTTCATGGTACTGGAATGTGATCTGCATACTTCTAGAGGAGAAAGGTAACTACCAAAACAGCTACAAATCCTGCAATCTACAATGATGGCCTGCATGCAAGGTGTGATAGTGCAATAATGCACAAATGTTGTGGGATTAACCAACAACTGTCTGATTGGATTAAAGGCCCACTCCATGAAATGGAATCCATGTCTGACACTGCTTGCATGGCCATGACTGACACTGAATAGGCTCTGGGCCTAGGGAAAAACCAAATACTACTTTTTGCCAAAGGAACATAGCAATAAAATGACTCCTAATGATTTCCTGTTATAACCAAAGATGAGTGCCTTGATCAGTCATTGTCAGAGAATCTTCCTCTTGTAGTAGACGAGATTTGAAACAAGGACCCACAACTAGACAACGTGCAGAGAATGAGTGATATTGGAATACTCAGTGTTAAATGAGATGCCTGCATCAGACTCTTCCCCTCAGATCTCAGGAAGTTAACTGGAAGAAGGTTTGTTTTATATATACATAAAACATGGAGTCTGGGGATTGACTACAACTCCCAGTTCCCTCTTGTGAGGCAAGCACTTTAACACTACCTAAGCTACCCACACAGTACTATTTATTACTTTTCCTTTTGAGACAAGGTCTCATTAACTTGCTCAGGCTGCATTTGACATTTTGCCCTATCTAGTCTTAGTCTTCTTGGAAGTTGGGATTACAGACCTCTGCTACCACACCTGGTTCTGGATGCGTTTCTGATGTCCAGTTGTGTTCTGTAATTTCTCATTGGTATGGACCTGGACTTTGTTTTCAATAATGTCTGAATATAGAGTAGTAGTGGAAAAGAGAGGCAGTGCCCCTCTCTGGAGCACAGAGCAGGCTTGTCTGTTTTCAGGAGAGTGAAAGAGTATGTCTGTTAGGAGTGAAAATTGGTATGCTTGTGGGCAGGTCCATGTAAAATATCGGCTGTTTTTAGGTTGTGGTTTCTCAACTGTGGAGTAATCTCCAAAGACCTCAGATTCTGTATGAGCTGCTTTGCCTCAACCATCGGGGACATGAAAGCCATGCTATCTGCTTGCTTTTGACCATGTGCTTCTTTGCTTCTAACCCAAGTCTCATGTCTGTTGACAGAATGCACAAGACCACGGAGACATATTTCTTGGCTTGCAAGTAGGGTAAAATGTCAGACGATTCTCAGTTTTTGGCACGGTACTGGAATGAAAGCACATTGTTTTACTTGCTGGAGTCTACTTAAAGACACAGAGAACTAAACAAGGCAGAGACGAGTTTTTACCGCTCTGGGCACTGGGCCTGAAAGTTCCAATTGCTCTTGCTGCTCTCAGCATCGTTGTGCTGCTCCAGCCTGCAGGGCTATCAGGTGCTGGGGTCAAAGGGTTGTTCTGATTCTGCTTGTGAGGATGCATCTGGAATCTTTTACCGGGCTGCTAAGCAAATTCATATCAGCGTAGATTGCTAGAGAACAGAAGCTAGGGGAGGTATCCTAGAAGACAAAACAAAACAAAAACCACCACAAAATGATAGGATATATGGCCAGGAAGATGAAGGCCTGACCAACCCCATATGTGAAGAAGAGTTAGAAAGACATGAATAAAGCTGAATGAATATTTGAATTCCTGTCTGTGTTAGAACAGTATTAGAATTCACTCCAAAGCCTGGAGGTTGTTCTGATGGATGTTAAGTACCTGTGAAGCACTAATGCAGAAGTCTCAAGATAGAATGGCCTGCCATAAAGGGATGAAGTTTCACCCAAAGGAGAGGTACTTAGGGGTGGTTTCACTTCACGAGGCAGGTGGTTGGACAGGTTAATTTTAAGATCCCTGGGATTTTAAGAGGGTTTAAGGCAGAAATAACTTTTTGGCTTCAGTTAATGCTTGAAGTTTAACAAGATAACCATGTAGTTAGTGAAGCATTGTGCTCTGTGCCTTGATGAATGAAAGGGATTCTTTCTATTTGAGTTTGCTCAATCCACTGGCATTTTAACAGTGGTCACTACTGAGGATAACTTTTTCTTATCTTATCTTATTTCTTTTTTCTTGTATTTTCCTCCCTACTCCCTCCAGTCTTCTCTTCCTCTCCATCCTTTCATTTTGAGACAGCATCTTACCATGTAACTCAGAATGGCCTAAAACTCACAATCCTTCTGCCTCAGGCTCCAGAAGACTGAGATTACAGATGTTTGCCTTTACATATGACTGTCTTTTAAACAATTTCCACTTTTTTCAATGCTGCCTCATTAAAGCAATGCATTATTTGTTCTACCCAGCGTCGTGTGAGACAGAGACAAACGTTACCACAGTCAAGGGTCCTGACGATCCTCTGTGTGCCAGACTAGCAACGACTTCCCATGTCAAGTCTCAGGTCATTCTCCCAGCACTCTTCCCAGACCAACTCTGTGTGATCCCAATTGGCAGAAGAGCAATCTGGGATGCAGCGTACTTTTCAGTTCACTGAAAGCCACACATCTGAAGTACCAACCGGATCTGGAGAAGTCTCCCTTCTAATTGCTTTTACCATGACATATTTAAAGTACTGATTCAGAAGTGTAAAGAGTCTAGTATGTTAAGAAGAGTGGAATGTAATGATTTCCTAAAGTGTCACAGGAAACATTTCTGTGTTAACAATCCAATACTGTTTGCTCATTTCTGTAAATTCCTGCATTACACCTGAGTCTTCACTGCAGTTGGTTGTTTTGGCTCTTTGGCTCCTTGAGGGCTCTTTTCATGAACACCCCACACCCCACGCCCCACAAGCTCCCAAATAAATCACACACAGAGGCTTATTCTTGCTTATAAATGCCTGGCCTTTAGCTTAGCTTATTTTTAGCAAGCTTTTTTTAACCTAAATTATCCCATCTACCTTTTGCCTCTGGGCTTATACCTTTTTCTATTTCTGTATATCTTTCTTTCTTACTCCATTGCTGGTTGTGTGACTGGTTGGCTGGCCCCTAGCATCTTCCTCTCTTTGTTCTCTCCTTCTTTCTTTTCTCCCAGATTCTCCTTCTATTTATTCTCTCTGTCTGCCAGCCCCATTTATCCTTTCTCTTGCCTTGCTATTAATCATTCATCTCTTTATTAGACCATCAGGTGTTTTAGACAGGCACAGTAACACAGCTTCACAGAGTTAAACAAATGCAACATAAACAAAAGTAACACACCTTAAAATAATATTATACACTCTACATCTTGTTTTAAGAAGTGGGGTATTTCACAACACACAGTATTTAATGCTCTTTTTTTTTTCAAGACAAATTTGTATTTGTTAAATTTAATTATTTTATTTTATTTTATTTTTTGGTAACACTTTTGAACTTTCTGATCAGACAGGGTAGTGTTTAAGTAGGGAAAGATTTCCAAATACAGCTCAAAAAAACCCTGGTCACTTTCTGCCTTGGAGAAACATATCTCATGGTGAAAGTTTTCAGTCATGTAATGTGACAGTGGCAGCTGTGTGAAATTTCAGGTAGGCTTGAAGCTGGATGGGTTGGAGTTATTTGGAAACTGAAGACTCACTCCTGATGGCCTTTAAGGAGGACTCCATTATCCAGGCTGCAGAGAGGATATCTGATTCAGGATCACCACCCCTGCAAAAGCAGACAATGACAGCCTGGTCTGTGAAAAGTAGAGTTTAGAAAAAACAATATCATTTCTCCAGTATCAAAAGAAAATCATTAAACAAAGATGGTTCGGAAAGAGACGCAACTTTCCATAACATAATATACTACAGAAACATTGACAAGCCAGAAGCCCAACTTCTTCATGTCTGGGACTAGTGAACGAGGGCAGAAGTTCTCAACCTTCCTAATGCTTCGACCCTTTATTATAGATCCTTATCTTATGGTGACCCACATCCATAAAACTATTTTCATTGCCACTTATTAAGTGTAACTTTGCTACTGTCACGAATTGAAAGGGTTGTTTGACCCCCAAGGGGTCACGGATGCCTGTTCAAGCTGTTACTGTAGTGGGAAACAGCCACTATGGATAGTATAGAAATAAGAAATGGGTATGATTTAACTAAACATTACTTATGGACAATGAATTTTTATAACAAATACCCTTTCCTTTAATTTTTCCCTTGGGTCATAGAACTATATAAATTCAATATCACAGGCCACAACAATGAGCTCATGGTTGCCTAGGTGCTGTGGCTCACTTACCCTCACTTACATTGAATGCATCATGTTGAGGAAGGGTAATCAGAGACCCTGGGAAAGGTAGATGCAACTGAGCTCAGGGTTTTTCATCAGGCTTGGACTTCCCGAAGGTTGCTGCCGGGGTAATTTCTTTTGTCATCCCGACTGCTGGATAGCAGCACAAAAGTGCCCTGTTTTCAGTTTCTTTGTCTCCCTCCCTGTCAGTTGTCTTCATTACATGGTTCAAAAATTGCTGCTGCATTTGTCTCACACGGGATTGAGTTCAAGATGATGTTCTGGTATGAAAAGCAGGTTTTTGTCTGTTGGTTAACCCATGACACTCACTGTTAGCCAAAGGTATTTTTGTGACAGATCTTAGTGAGAAAGGTGCACCATTACGTCTTCTGGGAGACTGCATGCTTAGTCTCCACTGCAGTTATGTGGTAGACATTGGCCAATGTCATGCAGGCGAATGCCACTTGCAGGTTCAGTTTCTGCAATGTTCCAAGATTTCTTCCATTTGTTCTTTCCCACTCTATTCCCAGGCCCTGTGAGAACGAAGATGGTGAAGAGCTAGAGACCTGAAGTAGAAAACCTTACAGAACACAGAGAAAGCCCTCCACCCCTCAGAAGAGCTGTCTGGCCATGCTGGACACACACTAAGCAGGACACACACTGTTACTATTTGAGACACTGAGACTGAAGGTCTGTCTGCAAGAG
This sequence comes from Peromyscus maniculatus bairdii, assembly GCF_049852395.1. Taxonomy (NCBI): domain Eukaryota; kingdom Metazoa; phylum Chordata; class Mammalia; order Rodentia; family Cricetidae; genus Peromyscus; species Peromyscus maniculatus. The sequence goes on along the minus strand of NC_134853.1, from coordinate 36,559,356 downwards.
TAGCTACTACTAAGTATGATGGTGGATGTTAACAATCAACGTACTGAATTTGTATCCAAGTGCAAAAAAATTCCTGAGCTTGTCTGTAAGAATGTTTCTAGAGAGGATTGAATCAGGGGGGAAGAACCTCCCCTAATATGGGTAGCACCATCCCATGGGCTAGGGTTCCAGACTTCACTGGAAGGGCATAGAAACTGGAGCATCATTGCTCATCTTCCTATACTACCTGAGTGTGGATACAGTCATGCCAGGTATTTTGTCAAAGCAACAAAGAAAGTAACTAATAAGATTACCCTAACACAGTGGTTCTCAACCTGTGGATCAACCCCTCTGGAGGTCAAATGACCCTTTCACGGGGGTCACATATCCAATACCCTGCATATCAGATATTTACCTTATGATTCATGACAGTAGCAAACTTACAATTATGATGTAGCAATGAAATAATTTTATGCTTGAGAGTCACCACAACATGAGGAACTGTATTAAAGGATCCCACTATTAAGACGGTTTTGAGGACCACTACCCTAGGGAATATAATTTTGCAATAATACCCAGGGATTTCACTCATGTATTAACTTTCTCTTTGATGGAATGTATTGCTGTTATCTATTTCAACATTTCTAAATTGTGCCTCAGATTTTAGTAATGAGAAAAGAATGATTTTTTTCTTTCAAGATGAGGTGTGTGAGGCCTTACATATCACCTAGGAAGGCCCCAAACTCATGATCTTCCTGATTCAGCCTCCCCTCAGCTAGAATAGTAGGTCTAAAACTAATTCCACCCAGTTAGGACAGACAGTTACAAAACTTTTGTGAAATTCAGTAATTACATACCTGGGTACTTATTTCAGAGAAATTAAAAGACTTATATCCAGACAAACCATCTGTATAAGGTGTTGATAAATGGCATTTTCTGTAATATCTCCAGACTTAGAGCAATTAAAATGCCTTTGTTTGGAGAATGGTTAAAGAATGGTATGTTCACACTACGGCGGTTCCTAAGGGATAAGAAATTGAGTGGATTTCAGGGTCATTGTCAAGAGTGAATATAAGCCAGTCTCAGAAGCTCACTGTACTGGCTAGTTTATGTCAACTTGACACAAGACATAGTCACCAGAGAAGAGGGAGCCTCATTTGAGAAAATGCCTTCATAGAATTGGACTGTAAGCAAGCCTGTACAACATTCTCATGATTGGTGATTGATGGGGAGGACCCAGACCATTGTAGGGCTACCAACTCCTGGGCTGGTGGTCCTGGGTTCTATAAGAAAGCAGGCCGAGGGAGCCTTAGGAAACACCAGTAAGCAGCACACCTCCGTGATCTCTGTAGCTCCTATCCTGACTTTTTTCAGTAATGAGTAAGCCAAATAGACCTGTTCTTCCCCATGCTTGGTCATGGTATTTCATCACAGCAATAGTAAACCTAAGACAGTCATATACTATATATTCTGATATATTAACCTAATGGCATCATATAAGTTTTCAATGAAGTCCTGCCACTCTAGTGATCAGTGGAGACAGCATACCAGAAAATAAAGAAGAGGGTAGGAGACTTCCACAGTGATGGAATGGTTCATTGTTCTAGATTGTGGTAGTGATTATAGAAATCAGCATACACCATACTAATGACATTAAACCCTCCATGGACATTGTAGCATACATTGCCTAGCTTGGATACTGTTCTACAGTGAGATGGCATAGAGGGCACAGGGTTTTGTCTGTCCAGCTTCTTATCCCTTTATCCATCTTCTTGTGAATCTACAATTACTACAAACTCACACTGTTCATTCATTGCCTCCTTCCACTAGGTACGTTGTAAGCCTCTTGCTTTATTTCATGTAATCCCTACAGTGTTATAAAGTGGGCATTTGATGAGCAAACCTATTTAGTCTTAGAATAAAAACTTGGGATCAGATATTAGGGTGAAAGCTGAAAGTTGGGAGAAGCAGAGCAGCCAGCCACCAGAGACTTTTTACCTATACAAAGTCTCAGACTGAAATGGGGGCAATCCTGTCTTTATGACTACTCAGACTGAATTGGGAGATCTTGTCTCTGCCCACCTTATATTCCTGTCTCCACCTTCCTTATGCTGGGATTAAAGGTGAGCCTCTACTGCCTGGCTATGTTTCTCTTTTAGACTGGTTCAATCTCATGTAGCCCAGAGTGGCTTTGAACTCCTGATCTTTCTGCTTCCCTCTCCCAAGTGCTGGAATTAAAGATGTGTGCCACAACTGCTGAGCCTTAATGGTTAACTAGTGGCTAGCTCTGGCCTCTGATCTCCAGGCAAGCTTTATTTGTCAGAACACAAACAAAATATCATACAATAGATGTTTTTACCTCTGATTTACTACCGAGGAAAATAAGGTTTTGGAAGTCAAAATTACATGAAACTTGAGTTCTAGCTCAGTGATAGAGTGATTTTCTGACATGCACAAGGCCTTAGGTCCAGTCCCCTTTACTGCAAAACATAATGGTAGAATAAAGAACACAAAGACCCTATAACCAAAAAGCGATGGAGCTAAGACTCAGGCAAGATTATCTGCCTCTTTGGATTCTGTTCCTCTATCTACTTCCACCTCCATGCTTAATTATTTTAGAGAACAACTTTATGATCATTTGGTTAGTGGCCACTGCTGAGAAAGCAAAAGGGAAGAGTAGAGCTGGGAATACTCTTATGTAGGTCAGATCTCTAGATGACACCTGAGTGTGTGCAAATTGGTCTCAGGCTGACAGTGTCCACAGCTTTAACCTTCTGATGTGAAGACAGGTCACATGTGCAGATATGGCCCAGGTTTTCTCACCTGATTTCTAAATTATGAATTTCTCTTTCTGGCATCAGATTTTATTTTTGTTTTCCTTTAATGGTTACATATGATATTCTGGAACATATAGTTTAACATTTTAATAAATTTAAATAAAAAATCATGAGAATACAGATAGATCTTTTTTCTTTCAAATCATTAGAAAGGTGCACTTGAGAGTAGGCAATAGGCTCTGAGAGTCATGTGAGGATGACCCCACTGGAAGCATGTTCACTCCTGCTCACGGAGCCCCACGCTGGATCCAGGCTTTGCAATTGTAACAATAGCTGTTTCATGCTGGGTGTACAAACTGACAGTGTAACCATATGATCCCTCTATGGTATGGTTAAAGAGAAGGGTTTTTATTATAGATATGAGAGAGATAACAGCCAGAGGCATTTGGAAGAGTCCAGAGCAGAGAGAGAAATAAGTAAGCTGAACATGAGCATGAGAGATGCAGGAACAGAACACAGAAAGAGAGAGGAACACACACTCACACACACACACACACACACACACACACACACACACACACACACACACAAGCATAGAAAAAATGTCAGGGTTATAAGGAGAATGGATGGCTGTGGTTAGGAAAGCCCACGAACTGTAGCACAGGGGACAAGATGAGGAGAACTAGGATGCTAGCATGGACTTTGAAATGTGTAATAGGTACCTGTGATACTGAGGGAACCTGGAGGCCCGCATGCACTTTGGTATACTAATAGTACCACAGATAGTCATTTTTTCCTTCTGTCAGTGGCAAGGGAAAGGACTCCTTTTGGTTGGGGGGAACTGGCTTCACAGTTGTTCCTGAGGAATGCTGGCTTTTATTTAACTGTCAAAAATCCTCCTGTAGTCCAGGTTGAGCCATTTCTAGATATTTGGATTTCCTTTTGGAGTTTGGGTAATTGGAATTTCTTTTGGACCTAACACTGGGCTCTGGAATGGCTGTTCGGGATGCCTTACAGGGTTTACTGAGAGTTAAGCAGACCTGTTCCCAAAGGTCCCACTGGGTAGGTGATGTCCATGTTAATCATTTGCATACTGTAGCTCTTCTGCAAGTAATAACAGCAAGCTATTGTAAGGCTGAGTGTGAGAATCTGTGTACTATGGAAAGGCAGCTCTCAATCTGGTAAGAAAGCAGGTGCAGGTGAGTAGTCTGTCCAGAATCTTGGTCAGCTTCTTCAGAAAGTCAAAAGTCATTTTCAGTGTTTTCCTTTCTTTTACAGTCTGTTAAATCTACAAAATACTATAATTTCACAAATGTTTTAATTTTTCAGTGTATTTTTTATTCAATAATCCCAGTTCATTTTGGTCTAGTTGATTATCTTCCTACTTTTCTTTGCTATAGCATGTGCTCAGAGTTACTCATTATTTACTACTACTACTACTGCTGCTGCTGCTGCTACTATTGTTATTTTGAAGACAGAATTTCACTATGTTGCTGAGGCTGGTCTTACACTCCTGGGCTCAGTTCTCTTCCTGGGTCAGCCTCACCAGTGCTGAGAATGTAGACCACCACCATTTGGCCAGATTTACCATTCCTCATCTCTGTCTACCCTCTCCTTACCCTCCTCCCCCTTATATTCCTTATCCTCTTCTCCTCCTCCCTGCTAGATATTGAGCCCAGGGTTTCACTCACACTAAGCATATGTTCTACCACTCAGCTCTATTCCTGATCTCCAAATAATTCTTTGTTTTTTAAAATTTTGATTAGTTTTTTTTTCTATGTATGTGTTTTGCCTGCACAGCCCTTGTATGCCTGGTACCCACAGATGCCCAAAGAGATCCTTACTGTTGCAGTAGTGGGTTTATCTTGTCAAGCCAGTCACTGTTATGGCTGTCAGAGTTCACAGATGGCTGAGACTAAGGCTTATTTTCCACCTCCAGCAGCATGCAGAGCACCGTCCATCACTGTGAACACTAGCGGGTAAGGATGACACTTATAGGTGAGTATTATCATGATTTCTCCATGTTCTGTGGTTAAAAGGTGTGGCATCTTTCATACTACTGTAAATTTCTGGAGAGTAACCAAGAGCACAGGCAACAGCCTGCAATGCTTGGTGTCTATGGGATCCCATTGGTCAACAACTCAAAAGAAGTAACACATTTCTGGTACTATAGGTTTTTATTTGCTAGCATGGGATGATCCAGTTTATCACTCTTGGGCATTTACCCAAAGGATTTTATGTCCTGCTATACTGGGAATGATTATGCTCTGGTGTTGGAACACTGTCCTTGAATGAAGCTGTGTAAGGAGAATGCTGAGTGATTATGAGAAAATACACCCCCTCACACACACACACCAAACAAAACAAAACAAGAAGCCCAGGACAAGAGTCTTGTGAGCTCAGTCCTTAAGAGGATTGTTCTTGGGATGTACCTTTGTGCCCCTCCCACATGTAGTAAATAGGAGTGGGTTTGCTTCAGATTATCCACATCTGTTTACAATTGTTATTCAGCCACACGTGGCTTGTCCTTGTAATTGTATACAGCTTGCATTCATGTAAACTTTGCTCATGTGACATTGCTTAACCTTCAGAGTACAAATTATCTGATGCTCTAAATAAAGTTGGCTATTTCATGAGACTTTCAACTGCCTCATTTTTAGGTTCCATTCTCCCAGATCCCACTGCCTCTAGGGAAATGACACTCTTGTATTCATGACATGAGCCCAGCCATGTTAAGGATACCAGTGACTCAGACTCATTGGAATGACAAGGCTTTCTCCTGGTCCAAGTATGATGTTGATAGTTGTGTGCAAAAGCTATCAGCCACATCTTCCTCTTTCCAGATTACTGCAGTCTGATACTGCTTCTTTGCAGAGATAAGCACTCAATGTGGATCAGCTAACTCACCTCTTCAGCTATAGATGATGAACCTGCAAGTGTTACAGCTCTGGAGGGAAAGGTATCCTGACTTTTCAGGAAGTCAGGTTATACCTACAGCTGTGAAGGGAAGTGTCCTGGATACCTACAACTGTGAGGAGAAAGGTATCCTGATTCCTCAGGAAGTCAGGCTATATCTGAAGATCTGAAGAGAAATTATCCTGGATACCTTAGTTCTCGGGGGGGGAAAGGTATCCTGACTGGTTGGAAGTCAGGCTATATCTGAAGATGGGGTCCAGAGGAGGATGCTCTCCCCAAAGGATGTGGCAATCCTGCTCCTCTCCAAGAAAACCAAGAGAGCCATTACAGTTGAGCTCTGCTAACTCCCCTAAGGGAGTTTCCCAGCAGAGATATCTTCTTATGCTCTGCCATGCTAAGAGAGCTTCCCAGCAGACATTCCTAGCTCTTCACTGGTGGAAGAAAATCTTCACTCAAAACTCTTAAGAAAGAGAAGTATTTGGGAAGGAGTAGTCCACAAGAGTGGCCACCTTTGTCAGGGTGGGGGAGGACAGCTGCTAACTGAACAGGCAGAGGGCTTATTTAGGGCTTCTTAGGGGTGGAGTTTTTCCAGGGAGAATATTTTCAGGGAGGGAATTGGTCAGATTTCGATCCCCTTGAGCTTGGACAAGCTCAGATTGGCTAGATTTCATGCTCAGGGATTGGTTGGTTTTCTACAGAAGGTTTGGTTGGTTTTACTGCTCAGGGGTGGGTTGGTTTCATGTTCAGTTGTCTGGGGCCAATTTGGCTCTGGTTTCAGGGCCAGGGTGTGTTTCTTTCATTGGCTCTGGTTCCAGGGCGGAAGTGTTTCTTGGGCTCTGGTATCAGGGCCAGGGAGTGTTTCTTTGGTTCTGGTTTCAGGGACAAAGTGTTTCTTTCACTTGTTCTGGTTTCAGTGCCAGGGTGGGTTTCTTTCACTTGCTCTAGTTTCAGGACCAGGGTGGGTTTCTTTGGCTGGCCCTTTTACCTACAGAGCCCACTTCCTCCCCAGCTGTTTATAATGAATCCATCTTTTCCTTCAGCTGTGTTTAATAAACTCACTTCCTCTTTCCAGGTTGCTGGGGCTTTTTCATCAGAGTGCATGGCTCTCCCAGCCAGCTTTTCTGTACATGTGTTTGTCCTTTCCTCATTTTCTGTCACCCCATTCAGAATTACCCAAAAGCTATACATGTTAGGATCTACAAAAGACATATCTGCCCATAAATGTTCATTGCTGCTCCATTCAAAAATGTCAAAAAATTGAAACAACCTAGGCGTCCATCAACTGATGAACAGTTATGAAAATGTGCACTTACATAGAGATAATATTTGAGGGGAACATTATATAATTCTAGTGAATGAAAATATATTTAATAAAAGAGAAAGTACCATGTAAGATACTCAAAGAAAAGAAAAATTAAATTATGAAATTTGCAGGTAAATGAATGGAACTACAAACAGTCCTCCTGAGTGAGACACTCAGACAGAAAAATAAACATCACATATTTTCTCTATTTCTGAATGTTAGCTTTGAATTTTCAGGTATATGTATTCCATTTGGAATACCCACATTGGGATCAGAAATTTAGTTAGGGGCCATTAAGAGCCGGGTTCCCCAAGTGAGGGGAGATGGGGCATAATAATCTAAAAGGCTAACGGGGAACAATGGAATAAGCAGGGTTTAATTGGGGTACAGGATGTAAGGGCAAAATAAAGGGGAGACTGTCAAAAGGGATATCTAAACTAAGGGCCTTCTGAAAAAGCCACATAGAAATGTACTACTACGGAAACTTACACACACACACACACACACACACACACACACACACACACACAGGTTTAATGGAGATACCTCACAAAATGAGGGAACAATATCCCTACTAGACATTCTGTGGCTCTTTTTCAGGTTCCTTTTTAGAATTTCCCCAATTTGGAGTTATGCTCCAGTTTATGTGCTACTTGGTTATTGGATGGCATTCCCAATATATTTTAGTCTTTTTAATTAATTGACTGGTTGATTGACTTTTGTTGTGCTAGGGATCAAACCCAAATTCTTGTGCATGTTAGGAAGTGTTCCCTCATTAAGCATATTCTGTCAAATGCCTTTTCTCTGTTTAAAGTTGTGCCTATATCCATGTCAGAACCTACTAGATGGTCAACTTTAGCTGTTAAAACTATCTGAGTTCATGCCATGAATGAGAGTAATTTCCAGATCTGCTCATCTGCCCACCATGTAGAATGTCTCTACTCCAAGGCTTCCAGATTTATTGCTTAAAATCAGGAAATTGAGATTTCCAGCCCAAGATTTTGTCCCTTGGAATTTTAACCTGAAAATCCAGTCAACCAGTGCTTAAGGCACAGCTTCCTCCTTGCAAGTGTTACAGCTATGGAGGGAACGGTGTTCTGACTTATCGGGAAGCCAGACTATACCCAGAGCTTTAATGGAACAGCTCTGGAGGCTGGAGCCATAATAGGACAGCTCATCCCAGAGGGAGAAGTAGCCTGACTTCTCAGGCAGTCAGATGATACCTGAAGCTGGGGTGCTGTGGGGGAATGGTCTCCCTGCAGGATACAGCAATCCTGCTCCTCTCCTAGAGCGAGCCATTACAGCTGAACTTTGCTCTGGCCCCTTTAAGGGGGCTTTCCAGAGGAGCTCTGATTCTTCTTCTGTAACATGAATTACTAAATGGTCTTATTAATAAAATAACAACAACAACAAAAACCCAAAAAAACCTGGAGCCAGGTATCAGGGTGAAAGCTGAAAGATCAGAGAAACAGAACAAGCCACAGCCAACCTCACCTCACCAACAATCCTGTTTCTGCAAATCCGCAGTCTGAAAGTCTCTGAGTCCTCACCCCTGAGGGTCTCAGTTGAACTGCTGCTTGCTTACTTCCTGTCTCCTCACACCTTATATACCATTCTTTTTTTTGTTTTTGTTTTTGTTTTTTGTTTTGTTTTGTTTTGTTTTTCGAGACAGGGTTTCTCTGTGTAGCTTTGTGCCTTTCCTGGAACTCATTCTGTAGCCCAGGCTGGCCTCAAACTCACAGAGATCCGCCTGCCTCTGCCTCCCGAGTGCTGGGATTAAAGGCGTGCGCCGCCGCCGCCGCCGCCGCCGCCGCCGCCGCCGCCGCCGCCGCCACCTCCCAGCTCTTATATACCATTCTTGACCCAACCACATCACTTCCTGGGATTAAAAGTGGGGGTGCTTCCCAATCAAAGACATGAGATCTCAAGTGCTTGGATTAAAGGTATGTGCCACCACTGCCTGACTCTGTTCCCAGTGTGGCCTTGAACTCACAGAGATCCAGACTGATCTCTGCCTCCCAAGTGATAGGATTAAGGATGTGTGCCACCACTGTCTTGCCTCTATGTCTATCTAATCTAGTGGCTGGCTCTGTCCTCTGATCCCCAGATAAGTTTATTAGGGTACACAATATATTACCACATTTCCTCTTTTTTGTCTAAAATAATAAAAGAAGGTTATAACTAATATAAGAAAAATGATATACAATAAGTATATATAATATGTACAGTCAAGAATTACATTAACAATATCTAGTCCATTAATATTTGACAGATTCAGACAAAAAACTCCATTATTTATTTGGTGAATTCAAAATGTTGTACCTAATTCAACTATATACAATAAGTACAATAACTATATACAATATATACAAATACATCAACAATGTCTAGTCTATTTGCATTTGACAAATTCAGCAAAAAACTCCATTAACTATCCTATTTTGGTGAGTCCAAAAATGTACCTAGTTCACTTTCTATCCTAACTTATATTACCAACTGAAAACTATCTTTTGATGTCTTTCCAACTTCTACACTTTATACCTCTTTAGTGAGTTTCTGTTCTGGATTTGTTAACAAGGAAAACTATAACTATAACTATCTAATCTTCAACTCTTTCAGAGACCCAAGAAGGTAATAATATTAACTGAGTAAACAGGAAGTGCAAACAAGCAACTTCTAAAAAAATGTGAGAAATGACAGAAACAGCTGGCTGCCTGAACAGTCACCCAAGATTTCTCTGCAATCCACCTTCAAAGGCATCCACCTTTGACCTAGAGGCCTAGCATATCTAACAGACTCACTTGTGAAGCAGGATTTTCTAAAGAGTGTTCCTACCTTGTCTTGGCAAGGATCAGCAGTCCTTTGTTTTGTGTCTTGCTTGTCCATTTTGGACAGCATACTGTTAGCAGTCAAGGCAAGGGAACTTTCTTGCCCCGTGGCTAACTTTTGCCACAATGAAAGTAAACTCCATAAGGAGTTTTCTTCAATGCCCATCATCTTCTCTGAAATAGATTGGTATTTCCAGGAGCAGACATGTCTCATTGTCATAAGAAAATAATCTGTTATTAAAACATGTAGCTAGAGTTTTTCTGCCTTGCCCACAGTCAGGACAAATCTTTGTCACCCGCTAGTCCCACAGCTGCTCAGACCCAACCAAGTAAACACAGAGACTTATATTGCTTACAAAATGTATGGCCATGGCAGGTTTCTTGCTAACTGTTCTTATACCTTAAATTAGTCCATTTCTATAAATCTATACCTTTCCACGTGGCTTGTGGCTTACCGGTGTCTTTACATGCTGCTTGTCATGGCGGTGGCTGGTAGTGACTCCCTCTGCCTTCTTGTTTTTTCTGTTCTCCTCTCTGTTAGTCCCGCCTATACTTCTTGCCTGGCCACTGGCCAATCAGTGTTTTATTTATTGACCAATCAGAGCAATTTGACATACAGACCATCCCACAACAAAAACATCTTAAATTCCATATTCTGTAGATTTCTGAAGTGTTTGAAGATTACCTATCTAAAATATATTTCCATTTAACCTTAAAAACATACCTAATATGACTATAAGTTTGATTGTAATAACTATTAACTTGCATTTCTTATATCCTAATTAGTTGGTAATAGTAACTTTCAAGGACTAGCAATTTGCATTAAATTGTTAAATGAGCTGTATAGGTACAGTACCTTGAACAAGGTTAGAAATATATGTACAGTATTTTCTAACAAAATCAATTTCAAGTTTGTATCAATATACATAGTTTGTGTACAATATACAAAAGTCCAATCCAATGTAAAATATTTAAAACAAGTAGTTGCTTTTTAAACGTAGATTCAATAATCTACCACTTTATCTTATCATATCCATATCCTCTTTTTTCCAGAGTGGTTTCAATAATCTACCTTTTATCTTATCATATCTATATTCTCCCTTTTTTCAAAGTAGATTCAATAATCTTCCCTTTACTTTTTTCTTTCTTTCTTTTAAAGCATAGATTCAATAATCTACCTCTTGTTTATATCTTCATTTTTCTTTTTCTTTTTTTTCAAATGAGAATCCTGAATTTAATCTCCTTGTTTACCTTTTTTCCTGACCATTGTCAATCAACAACTTGTAACCAACCTCCCTAAACAATGATTATTATCCATAACCCATCAAATGACCAAAAACTACCCACCCCGCCTCTTGGGAATGTGGGTGTCATGTTCTTAAAATTACTTCCTGCTGTCTGGGGAAGAAAACATCTTTAGGGGTTGCTGAAAAGAAATTTTCTGGGTTGATTGTCAAGTCCTGAGAGAGTTAGCTGTATCATTTGTTGTCCAGTCTCTGCATAATGGGAAAATGCAGGGCTTGTCTCAAGTCCTTGTTCGAGTAGTCTGTCAACCTGGATCATCTCAGCTAGCCATCTGGAAATTGTCCTGAGCAGTTCGTATCCAAAGCCGATCTTTGGGTGGTATTTGCTCTGTGGTTTGGAGCACTATCAACTGTATCTGTGACAGAATTGTGTCTCACAGCCAGTCCCAAGTTTGCAATACAGCAGGTTCCATTCTTCTTCACTAAGATTTTCTTTGATTTTAAATCTCTATGAGCAATAGCTGGCTTTCCTTGGGTACCAACAATCTGCATGTGAAGATGGGCAAGACCACTTTCCATGGACAGAGGAGTTTGATCATTCCTTCCACTGTAACAGAGTATCTATTCAAGTAATCAAAAAGGGATCCATGCTCGTGGTAACCCGACACCAGCCACAGGTGAGTCCATGTGCCATTGTCTTTGCTGTCTGCTGCTATAAATCCTAGGATGTTTTCATGGCGTAACATCACAGTCTGATAAATCTCTGCTTCTCAGAACCACCAATGTTCTTCCCTAGAAGAGAATATCTTCATAGCAACTTCTCCCTGCAACTTGCCTCGCCAAACTTCTCCAAACCGACCTTTGCCAATGCTTTCTTGTAACATGATGGTCCTGGCAATTGTTCTCTGAACAAGCAGAGGTAAACCCTTCTTCCCCGTATCAGCATCACTGCCACCACCAACACAAGGAGAAGCAGCTGGCAATGCAGAGCAGCAGCCTCTGCCTCCATTGTCCCGCCACCACTGTTTGTGGCATGGCCCCACTCGCAGCTTCTCCTCAACAAGCCTCCTAGGCTGGCCTTGAACTAGGGATTCTTCTGCCTCCTCCTTCAGCAAATCCTACTAGCGTGTGCCACCACAACCAGGCTCATGCAGCTCAAGTCTGAGCTGGGGACTGCAAGGCCACAGGCAAGCATCTTTTTCATGAATTTGTGCCACAAATGTTGGGCGCCAGATGTAACATGAATTGGTAAATGGTCTTATTAATAATTTAAAAAAAACCTGGAGCCAGGTGTAGTGGGTAGCCATTCCAGCTTGGATCTCAATGCTGTCCTTTCTGGACAAGCAGGACACAAGGAAAGTGACCACTGTACTCTGCCAAGACAGGGTAAGATGGTCTTTCAGAAATCCTGCTTCTGAAAATGGTCTGTCAGATACTCTAGGCCTGTAGCCAATTTGAATGCACCAACAATGCTGAGAAACATTAAGTGACTGTCCAGGCTGCCAGCTGTCTTGGTCTACTCTTGCAAGACTCCCGAAGTTGCTTGCATCCGTCTACCATTTCTCAAGTACCATTATGTTCCTTCTCAGGTCTTTGATGGGATTGAAGACTAGCAGTTATAGTTACAACTTAGTATATATAATATCTTAGATAGAACATATTAAGTATTAGATTCAGGTTCTTTAGGATAGGACACCTTTGAATGATCTTTATAACATGCCGTTTACCTATGCTCTATACTTCTCTGGATTTTAGAATGTGTTTCTTGCTTGATATTGTTTGCATTGGTTGTAGTTACATCTTATCTAGGTCATTATCCCTCATTATTTCTGGACAATATTTGATAACCATTCCTTTGTATATAGTCTTGTATTAGTTTAGAACCTTCTTATTTAGACAAAAAGGGGGAGATGTAGTGGGTAGCCATTCCAGCTTGGATCTGGAAGCTCCAACCCCCCATTGAGACTCTGGCAACTGTCACGCCTACGAGGCGGGGTGAGGGGAGGTGCTGGAAACCTGAGAGCTGGATGGGCAAGCGCTCGCTCTGGGTGCGCTCTCTGCGCCTGGACCCTGGATGGTGGAGATTGATTGTGCAGAGCTCCAGAGAACACCGCTGGATTGCTATACGCCTTCCCCAGACCCCCGCGACCTATCCATTCCTTCATTTGTAAGTCATCCACTAAATAAATCTTCCTTTTAATTACGTGGAGTGGCCTTTATAATTTTCCCCAATAGCCAGGTATCAGGGTGAAAGCTGAAAGAGCAGAGAAGCAGAACAAGCCACAGCCAACCTCACCTCACCAACTCCTCACCTCCAGAGGGAGACTTCATGTTTACTCACGCCTTATATACTTTTCTGTGTCCTGCCATATTACTTCCTGGGATTAAAGGCATGTGTGCTTCCCAAGCAAAGACATGAGATCTCAAGTGCTGGGATTAAAGGCATGTGCCACCACTGCCTGGCTCTGTTCTCAGTAAGGCCTTGAACTCATAGTGATCCAGACAGATCTCTGCCTCCCAAGTGATAAGATTAAGGGTGTGTGCCACCACTGTCTGGCATCTATGTCTAATCTAGTGGTTGGCTCTGTCCTCTGATCCCCAGATAAATTTACTAGGGTACACAATGTATCACCACATTCTTCCCTCAGGCCCAAGATGTTGCTTCTTCCACTTCATTCTGCTAACGGGGAAACCCCTGCAGAAATGTAGCAATCTCCTCAGGGTCCAGGGAAAAGTTGTTACTTTTTCTGCTCCGCCTTGCTCAGCACCCCCCACCCAAACCCCACTCACATCCCCCCAAGGGAAAGTCTCAACAAGGTTTTTCTGTTCTGCATCAGCCAATGAAGATCTTCACCCAAGACTCTTTTGAGAAAGAGATTTGGGAAGGCAGAGACCAGGAAGAGTGGCTGCCTCTGCTAGGGTGGGAAAGCACAGTGAACAAAAGGCAGAGGGACTTATACAGGGTTTCTTGGGGGTGGAGTTTCTCCAGAGAGAAGATTTTCTGCTCGGGGATTGGTTAGTTTCCCTGCTCAGGGAATGGTTGGTTTTCCTGCTCAGGGATTGCTTAGTTTCATTGGTCAGTTGGTCAGGGCAGAGAGGGCTCTGATTTCAGGGACAAACTGTGTTTCTTTCCCTGATCCCTTTTAGCCTTTTGGCTCTAATTTTAGGGTTAAGATGTATTTCTTTCACTGACTCTAATTCCAGGGACAAAGTGTGTTTCTTTGGCACTGGTTTCAGGGTCAGGGAATGTTTTTTAGGTTCTGGGTTCAGGGCTAAAGTGTTTCCTTAGTTGGCTTGGGTTCCAGATCCAGGGTGTGTTTCTTTCACTTACTCTGGCTTCAGGGCAGGGGTGGGTTTCTTTGGATGGCCCTTCCTCCCTCTACTCCTCAAGGAGTTCCTGTGAATGTTAAATACTTTAAAGAAAACAAGAGGCCTACTAGACTGACCACTCCGGTGTTGGTGTCATCTGTGTACAGCAGGCTCACTCAGAACACAATGATGGGAAAGCATTTAGAAGGCATGGGCTGGCCTTTCTTCATTATACAGGAACATGTGGGTATCTGCCCGGGCACAGTTGGTACCTCCCTAAGCTCTTTGCATGGCTTGTTTGGTCCTGCCAACTAACTTCCATTTGGCAACACTTAAATCTTGATAAGAAAACAAAAGTAGCTCTTTTAATTACAGGAACATTTTGCCAGTGAACTAACTGCTTTGAAAGTCTTGCATAAAAGTTCAAACTGTTGCCATGAAACAAGGGTCACAGAGCGTGACTAGGAAGCTGAGGCAAAGGGGCATTTATGATAAGGAGCACAGAGAAGGGACTCTGGGACTGCTGTGAAGGGTGTCAGTTTCCCCAATCTCATTACCTCAGGGCCAGCTCTCTCACCCACCACAGGCAGTGAGGGGTCGGGGGTGGTGGGGGTGGGAGGTCATCTCTTCCTTGCTCACTCTACCATATGGCAGATGAGGTGTGGGGCCGAATCTCCCACACATGTTCCTTGCCAGATCACTTGTGCCCCATCAACAGGGGCAGCTCTATTGTGCTGCCTGGGTTAGGTTCAGGACCTGCTCTTCCGAGTGCAGCAGCCAGTGAGGAGCAGGCCCAGGCTCGTGCTCTCATAATCCTGGGACCAGTTTTTCCGGCCTGCAGTCGATGAGGGGCAAGGAACAAAGGGCAAAGGGCAGGTCTCCCCTCCCCATGCCACTGCATGGCAGACACTGGCGCTGGCTCTCCTGCTCTCATTTCTTCAGGGCAGCTCACCTGCGGCCCTGCCCACAAACAACTCTACTGTGATGCCCAGGTGAGGTGCTGCCGTTGGTGAGGGCCAGGGCCAGTTCTCACGACTGCTGCAGCCCGTGAGTGGTGGGGCCAACTCTGTTTTCACCGTCTTTGGTGGTAACAGGAGTCCCGGACATCAACACATACCAAGGCTATGGCCGGCCCACAGACCCACACAGGGCCCTTGGCAGCAGCCTAGGCCCAGGCATCACCGTGGACCCAGGTGGCAGCAGAGGCCTCTTAGATTGGCATGACTCCAGTGGGGGCACATCCCATGGATACCAACATGGTAATAGGGCCCTCAGTAGTAATAAGAGCTATGGACATCAACATAGAGCACCGTGGTTGTTTGTGTCAGGGCCATCAACCCACACGTGGCCCTTGGCAGCAGCCCAGGCCTGGACATCACCATGGCTCTGGGTGGCAAGAAGACCACCAATGATGGCTGTCTCCTCACGGTCCTTGCCTCTTCAGATCTGCCTCTCTCCTCAACACATAAACCTTTCTGCCACACTCACACACTCTCTCGCCTAGCTCCCCACCATATATATACTCACTGACCATAATGGTGCCCAACCACCTGGTGCTCAACCACCTGGCGCCCTACCACCTGGCACCACAGGAGCTAGGTAGTTTGTGGTTGGTTTCTTCCTGCCCAGGACAAGGGGCCTAGAGTGGCGCTGTGGTTGTCCTCCTTGGGTCCATGCTTCATAGCATGGGTGACTCCACACATAACTTTTAAAACCAAATACAGAGGTGTTGATTTTTTTTTTGTTTGTTTTGTTTTGTTTTAAAAGCTAAGAACATGTTGAGTGGTCAAAGAGCTCAAAGAATAAGGAAGACAACCTCCAGGAAAATGGCTTTGTCCACTGTAGCCACCTAGACAGGAGTGATACTCTAAAGTCCTCGTGCTGGGCCTCAGCTATCAGACTACTGAAACAATCAGGCCCCAAATAATTAAAATTCCCCAGGCATCTTATTCTGTGGGATGGAAAGGTTGATGTCCTGGAAGTAGTCAGAGGGAGAATCCTGAAAAAGGAAATTTCACACAGTTCTGACAACTTTTCAGAAGACCTCTCAGGAGAGACAGGTGCCTGGACAGGTCAGCGATGGAGGGGACCTCCCTGTTCAGAACTGCCTTAGTACGCATGCCTTCTGTCCTCTGCCTCACCTCACCTCATGCCAGTGCTCTTTGAAGATGGACTTAGTGGCCACTGGCCCCTTGGTCCTCTGCCCAGTGCTGCTGCTTCGAGCAAACTGCTGTTCTACCTCTTGCTATTGCTTGTCTCCTTCATTGACATACTGGGACAGGTGACCAACCCTAGCTGGTAGAGGCCTCCACAGCCCAAGCTTTTGTCCTAAAAACTCTGACAGCATTCCAATACAACCAACACTTGGATATCATCTCCTTTGTCACTCAACATCTTTAGAAGATAGTTTCTCCCATAAATACTTAGTCTGCAGGTGCTCAAGTCCTTTACGTAAAATCAAATATTTTCAGAGAACAATACACTTCTTCCCATATGTTCAAGTCATCTATAGGTGATTCATTATTGTCCAATATACCATAAATACTGTTATATTGAGTTATGCTGTACATAAAAGTGTATTGTTAGGAAATGATAATAACACATGCACATCTATCTTGCCAAAATGAATGACAGAAGAATGTCATTGTTTGAATAAACATCTATTCAGGACTCCCTAGAAGCCATTATAAAATGGGCTCACTAATTCTGCTACATTTTAGACAAAATGAACTACTAATCCTAATCCTAGGCCAGAGGCTAGAAAGAAAGAAGCAGGCTTTGAATTTAGACCCCTTCTACTCTGCACCCATGAGTACCACGGGAAGCATTTTGTCCCAGTAAATGATGGGAAACTGGAGGAGGTGGAGCCCAGGCTTTGGATTCATAGTTTTTTGTTTTTTAACTTTGAAATTGGATTTTATTTATAAAAGCATTCATTTTACTCAATGGGGACTTTCAAAACAGCATCATTATATACAGTGTATAGCCTTAGCAGACCATTAAAACAATGACAAGAATAAAAGTAATAACAAAAATTAACAAAACCTTAAACCAAAATGCAAAGCATAAATATCCCAACATATAAACAAAAAAATTAATCAAATTTCAGTTTCCTTTGTAATTTCACTATGGAAGAGCAAATGAGTTGAGGAACTGGCTTACTCTCTGCAGTGAATTATCTTCAGCAACACTAGCATATGACATGGCGTCAGCTTCAGCACTGCCCTCGAGAGAATCTTATGCCTTGGGTGTGGTCTGTCTGGATGGCAGTGTGATGTTAACACAGTCTTCCTTGGCAGATTTCCATCACATATGGAGCCAGCTTGCTAAAGCCCTTGATAGGAAGCTGACAGAAGAACTCTTGCTCACCCACATGTCCTCTTCCATGTTGTTTTGCCCCTCACTGGGGCCACGTGCTGATGGATGTCAGGGTTCTTAGTAATTTGTGTTGTATTCTCTGTGTCTCAGACTTATTGTGATACAATCCATTCTCTGGGAATAGTGAGTCAACAGATGTGGATCAGATGGTGGCTGGATCGCCTGGTGGTAGGTTGATATTTGCCTCACTAGTGAGTTTACTGCTGAAAAGAGGTGGCATTTTCTGAGGAGGCCATGAACCTGGAGTGTAGAATGTCATGCCTTCAAGGTGTCTCTGGCTTCTTCCAGCCTTCTCAGTTTTCCTAAGAGGTGCTGGGACAAAGTGTTTCTGCTTCAGCAGCTCCATCTGCAGGAGGCTCTCTTCCTGGGCGGTGGTCTGCTCCATTTCCTGCTGGAGCTTTTCAAACCTCATCTGGGACACAGTGAAGTGATGCTGCAGCTTTACTGCCAAGTCCCTTTGCCTGGTGAGCAGCTCCTTCTGCTTCAGCCGGGACTGAAGATCTTCCTCAAGTCTTTGATGTTCCTGCTGCTACCTTGTCCAGAGGTCATAGATCTTCTCATGGGCCTCCTCACAGAGCCTCTTTGCCTCCTCACAGGACTCTTGTAGTAAAATCTGCTCCCCCTGCAGCTTTCTCTTGTCTTCTACCAATATGTTCACTTTTTCCTTCAGCTGAGTCGGTTCACTCAGGAGCTGACTGTAGAGGGTGCGGTAGGAGTCGGTCTTCTCACTCAGCTCCATGCACTTGTACAAGGCCTCACTAACTTCCTTGGGTAATTTCTTCACATCTGACATATCCTTCTCATGCTCTGTGTTCTGCATCTCATGCTCAGAATTCAGCCTGTTGTTCAACTCATTGTTGGTGTAATGGGCCAGGAATTCACGCAGTTCATTCCTGTCATCTGTAGCTGAAGGGTCAGTTTTTCCACCTGGTTCAGCTGCTGCTCCTGCTCAGTGAGGAAGAAGGGTGTAGATGATGCCTTCCTAGCAGTCCCTGATGTGATGCAAGGAAGTCCAGAAGTCCCTAGTTCTTTTCACCTCCCATTGTGATAGCCCTGTGGATCTTCTCTGATGTGCTTGTTCACCTCATGGAACTGATCTTCCTTCCTCATTATCCACAGCTAATTTCTTAGCATCCTTTATTTCTCATCTTCAGGATGAGAAGAGCCATTCCTGGGCAGTTTTTAGAAAATGAGTCTTGCTCTCCACACATGATGAACTGAGTTAGAATGAACTAGATTCTAATGAATCAGAGAGATTTCGGGATTGGAAGGAGGAGGTGCTGAAGGCCTTCCCCTGTGTCTCAGGGAAGGTTCCTGGAAAGGGCAGCTTGGCTTTTGGTGAATCAGGGAAGAGCTTGTTATCAGATAGGTGACGACCATTGGCAGTGGCCCTAACAGTCCATTCTCTGGAAATTCTATTGTATCTTGGAGAGCCCTTGGCATCTTCTGTGAAATCACCAGTGTCGTGGCAATGCCAACTGCCCTTGATGCACTCACTAAGTGCTTATAGAGTTCACCAATTGACATGCTGGCAAGACTGATCACGCTGATTTGCAGAGGGCCCTTGTTTCCTAAGGAGGAGGTGAGGCTGGACCTTCTAGTAATGGGGTTCGGTAGCGGTGATCATGAAGCAATGGGCCTATGCTGCTTATCTGGGTCCCTAAAGAGCAGATCCAAAGTGGAGGATTCCTGATGGTTCAGTGGCAGAGGGCCAGGAACAGTCAAGGCTGCAGCTGCTGTGCTGCGACCTCCTTCAGTTTATTCTGAGTGGCAAAGAATGCAACAGGAGGCCCAGAACCACTAATGTGGTATCAGAATGGGATGCTGTTGCACTTTATATCTGATATAAATACCAAGGAGGGAAACTTTCCATCCATGTACCCAGGTCTGAGATTCAGTTCCTTTTAGTTGTGGACACAGGTTTCACAGTTTTTTAGACTAATATTAAGAAGGATGGAAGCATATATAGAGTTCCCAGTATTCACTGCAGCAAGTAAAAATAATTTAAAAAACTGCTATTTTAGTCACTTTCCTATGAAAAAGATAGTTTAACACACAAATATATTAGGATATAATTTTAGAATAAGACCCTTTAAATAGAGTATATTTAAGTGCTAAAAGGCAGTTAAATGTTAGAACACATACCTCACATGCATAAGACATCAAGTTCAACCATCAGCAATAGATAAATGAATGAATGAATAAATAAACAAATAAATAAAGGTTTTATGAAAACTTCACTTGAGAAATCTCCTTTCTAATTGTGTGGCAGAGCAGCTCCAGCGTGGCCTTTGGTTAACGTCAGCCTGAAGAGAATCTGAGAAGCACCAGCTCAGAACACTGGAGCCATTTTCTGAGAGAACATACAAGGAGCAATTCAGGAGCCTCCTGCCTGTTTCTGTTTGCACCTGGAACCTCTGTAGTCCTATAAACCCTCTTTGTATGGTACCTTGAAGCACCTATCTAAGACTCCTGGAAATACCCTGGGAGCCAGAAGAACAAGAAACGTATCTCCTGGTTCCCACTCATGGCTCAACACAGTATTCTGTGTTGGGTACTCAAACTTTCAAACCCAGTCCATCTTATCATCTCTTTCCCAACCTCTAATTTCTGCTCGTTGGTCTTCTAAGTACCCAGCACCCTTTCCAAATCAATCCATATTTTCTCACGGGCTTAAATGTTGTTGATTGAGTTGAGCAAACCTTACAGTTTTATAAGTTCAACCACAGTAGGAACCCTTATCTCAGGTCTGTCCTCAACAGGGAGACTCCCTCATTTCACCTGCTTCACAGGAAGGAACTGGAAAGTAAGGGCCTTGTCTGTGTCCTGTGCCATGTAATTTATAGCTTATAATACAATTATGTGTGGACTACATTATCTGCCACTCCCACCGGCACTGTTCCGGATTCTCGTTTGGAAAACAGAACTTCAGTTTTCCCTTGAGGGAGAGAGAGTATGTTCTCCCTTTCGAGTCCTGTCAGATTTCTACACAATCCTATCACACCAAGTGACTGGTACAAAATCTGTGTGAGGAGAATCAGGCAGTCTTCCAGAAATTCAAGAACACGTGAAGTTGATAGATTTATGGAAAAGCACAAGGTAGAGAAATCCCTGCTTCTGAGTCACCCAGCTACGGCAACTTGAGGAACTGATTGTTTAACTCACAAGAAGGCTCTCAGAGCTGCCTTGCATCCTGTTGTCTTGTTTTTTTAATTGAGACCTTCTGTTATTTGCTGTTTTACTCCCTCTAAAATGTAGCAAATGTGTGTGTGTGTGTGTGTTTTTGTGTGCAGTACGCATGTCTTGATGTGTACATACATATGTAAGGGTGAGTACATGTTTGGAAGTTAGAGATAAACATTGAGTGTCTTTCCCATTCACAGTCTTAGTTAATTTTCTATTGCTGTAAAGAGATCATGACCAACACAACTTATAAAAGAAAGCATTTAATTTGGAGGCTTATTTACAGTTTCAGAGTGTGCGTCCATGATCATCATGGTGAGGAGCATGGCCGCAGGCAGGCATGAATGGCACTGTAGCAGTAGCGGGGAGCTTCTACTTCCGGATCAATAAGTTGGAGGCAGAGAGACTGGGCTGGCCATGGGCGTTTGAAAGCTGAAAGCCCACCACCAGTGACACATGTCCAATCCTTCTCAAAACGGTTCCACCAGTGGAGGGGCCAAGCATTCAAATATATGAGCCTCGGGGGCCAGTCTCTTCCCAATCACTTTCCACCTTATCTGCTGAGTCTGGGTGGCTTTTGAATATGGAGCTCATTGATTTGGCTAGGCTGGCTGGCAAATGAGCTTCAGAGATACAGATTTACTCAAACAGTCCTGAAGTCTACCTTTTATGTGGGTGATGGAGATCAGATCTCTGGTCCTCATTCTCGCTTAGCAAGTACTTTTACCATCTGAGCCATTTCTCCACCCTATCCCCCCCCCCCCGTTTGTGTTTACATTAATAGACATCTACTTCTGATGCTTAATACCTTAAATATACTAGCTAATGCATATCTTATTTTTTCATTATTGTAATAAAAATTGCTAAGACACATTCAGAGCTTACCTTGCAGCCATCCTAAGCTTCCCCCATAGTTCATGATGTCCACAATGACCTCAGGAGTTGACAAACAGTGATTCTGCTAATTTACTTTTGAACAAACTGAGAATGACAGAGATTAAGTAGTTTACTTGGGATTACAAAGCACGAAGGCAGATATTAACCTTCTAAAATGTTTTTAATCATGACCAGAAAAGTCAAACAATGTAGTATTTGGATTCTGTGGAGTTATTTTCATAATAAACATTGAAGTTGCAATTAATGATGGCCCTTTCTGATCTCTCTGTCGATACCATTCTGATTGCTTGATTTGGAGACACACCATGAACAAATGAAGCTTGCAGTGCCATCTTATTATAAATTCTCCTCCCCTCATATACAAGGCATCTATCAGAATGCTGGGGTACTGAAACATTAGCCAGAGAGCAAATCAGAGGTAAAGATGCCCGGCAGGCCCTGCCTGTTCAGTCACTAAGTGCTGCGGACAGTCTGTTTTCTGCGGTGTGCTGTTCCTAGGCCTTAGAAAAGCAAAGAAGATGCAGACAGTATGCACACAGCTTGTCAAAGGGAAATACTACACAGATGCCTCTTGAAGGTCCTGGAGATAACATTCAAGCCCTGGCTACACAGATGCCTGTTGAAGTTCCTGGAGATGACATTCAAGCCCTGGCTACACAGATGCCTGTTGAAGGTCCTGGAGATGACATTCAAGTCCTGGAGAACAGGATCTGTGGTAAGTGAAAGAATGGTTCCACCTCTGACTCAAACAAAGATACGTGGAAATTTACAACCAAGGAGCAGGGTGGGGACAGTGGGTGGAAATACTAGGCTGTAACAGTAAAGACACATTATTTACTTACCCAGGGTTATTGCAAAAGGCAGACCAGCTGATAAAATACTGTCAGGTTCCGAGAGTCTTGAGTTTTCACAATCAGTTCAGGTCCTTTGAGTCTGCAGATTGATTCTAAGGCTGTGATTAAGGAAGAGTCTTAAGCAAACCCAAGAAGCTCATAGTTAAATGGGTTAAGGGGCAAGTAAGTAAGGTAAAAGAAAATGATTTAATTTTGTGGTAAAGTATTCACATAGATGTCTCTGTGACCTCTTTTACAGACATAAATTATTCAAATAAATGTATCACAGTGATATATCAGGGAACAGAAAAGAGACCAGATCAATCTGAAATAATACATATGCCCTACATATATACTCTGAAATAAAAAGCATTTTGTATGTTGGGATGATTTAAAAATGTAATTTTACCAAAAGAATAATGTCATCATCAGAAATCCATTTCACACAGCTTCAGTTGCATGAACAACATTTCAGTTTTTCAGTCTCACACAGCACCCTGCTTGCCGTGTGATCAGGCCCCAAATATGTGCGACTTGCATTTTCTCACTGACTTCATACTGTATACTAATGAGTTCAATTTGAAGGGCCAAGGAAGAACGATTATTTGTAGATAGTTAAGACAGGCTGGAGGATTTACCTCAAAGTTGAAACATAGTTGAAACATAACTATAACACAAACAAAAAACACAGATACTTTCTCCATGAGTTAATACACAGAAGGTTCTCATTGTAATTGGAAGAATTATGCAGGAGCCAGCAGAAAGACCTGAAAGATGCTTTTCTGACACTGGCAGATGCAGGGTTTCTTTCAGTTGTGAAATATCTCTTTGGGCATGATATTAATGATGAGTTGGTGAAGGAGTTGGCCAACAGACAGTCAAACATTGCTTCAATGTCATATCTCTTCTATGAAGCTGATGGAGCAGTCTTGCCATTGCAGGTATGACTATAAAGGGACAATGACTTCCTTTTCTCATTCAGCCTTTGGAAGACTAGTGGTCTGAACATTTCTGGTGTGTAAATCTAGCTGTCAACTACAATGTTTATGAAATCCAAGAGCAAATGAAATAGTGAAAATTTTTGTGTCTAAATAGAGACACATCAGAAATAAATTAAAAACTTGAAAATAACTGGGCCTCGGTCACACACCTTTAATCACAGCACTAAGGAGGCAGAAGCAGGCAGATCTGATTTTGAGGCTAGCCTGGTCTACAGAGTGAGTACCAGGACAGTCAGTGTTTTACAGAGAAACCCTGTCTCAAAAACCAAAAACAACAAAGAAAAAAAGAAAGAAAGAGAGAGAGAGGAAGGAAGGGAGGAAGGAAGAAAAAGAAAGAAAAGAAAAAATTGAGACAAGATGAATGACTGACTATTGTCAGCTGAAAACATATCAGTAAAACACGTTTTATTATTCTGATTTTTATAATGAGGCTAGCAGATGCTGTAAAGTTATAGATATTATCAGTACTGCATTTCTTTTGACTAGAGAGGCTCTGAAGCAAAACTCATAGGACAAGGTGATAATAAATTTTTAAAGAATATGCAGAGTAGTGGAAGCCTTCAAAATAGAAAAGTCAGGAGGAACCTGGAAGAGAAAATGCGAGGTGTCATGGAGGGCTTAAGGAGTAATGGAGGGAAAATGCATAGAAAGCCCCATGGCCTCAGAAGTGTGACTTGGTTCTGATGAGCAGGCCTTGCCTGCTTTTTGTTCTGGCTGTCTTAGCTTGCTAAGCTTCGTAAGACAGGCCTAGTCCTCCATTTACAAGTAAGGCTTAGAAAGTGCTGGCACTTAGAAAGTGCCCATAAAGTGGAAAACGAAGAATTAAAACTTTTTTGCTATACTCTAGGGCCTGGAATGTTTTCCAAATCCAGCGTTGCTATAGGCTGGTTCTGCAGCCCTGTGTTATGAGACAGTCTATAACCTTGGGCCAAGAGAGAGCTGAGGTCACTGGGCTTATCTTCTAAGGGAACTGTAGACCTTTCTTCCCTTCTCTCTTTCATTTCCTGTTATGAGGCAGATGGACCTTCTCAGCCTTGTGTTCCCACAAGGACAGTGTGTTACCATGTTTCCAGTGAAACCAGGCCATCCTGGCTTGAACTGATAACTCCAAAACAGTCAGACAAAATTAACTTGTCTATTTTTTTTAGATTTATTTTTTTTTTATGTGAATGTGGCACTTATGCTACTGCATGCTTGAGATAAGAGGACAAACTGTAGGCATTGGTTCTCTCCTCCAACCATGTAGAACTCAGGTACTTAGGCTGTCTGGCTTGCAGGCATTTAGCTGCTGAGCCTCACTGACCCAGCCTTTTTATTTTTAATTAGATTTATCTTATTTGATAGAGTTATGAAAACTGACAGAAAACATAATTATCTGTCAGAGAGGGAAGGGAACAAGAGACTCTTAAGAGTGGGATAAAAAGCAGCGATGGTGGGGAAGAGAGGGGAGCAAAGGAGATGTTCTGATGTTATGTAGATGTGGTTGAAAAGGAGGCTAAAGAGATCCTGCAAAGGACGACTGACATCATGTTTTAAGGTGATTGCTTTGCTTCTACGAAATTTGTCTCCTCCATTTTGTCCAACTCTTAGTATGTTTTCTTACCCATCTATGTACTTGTATGCATATAGTGTGTATAAGTACTGGCAAAGGATTTGATGGCAAAATAGATCCTTTTCATACAAAAGAACACATAAAGAACACATAAATACATAACTGGTACAGGGGGCTGTGGATGCAAACTTGGGGTTACCATGGAAGGACTAGAGAGTGCCTTATATTTTCTCTTTTCTAAATAGATGGGATATAGTTGGATGTAATTGGATATCTCCAAGGGGAACGATTTAGTATTTCTGTTGCAAAGATCCTGTCTAGTAGGTATTGTTTGTACCAAGAAGGTGACCTAAGGCCTTGGAGAGAACGAGGTCTGCAGAGTGGTGCAGTCTTCGATGGAGAAGTGAGGAGAAAGCAGATAAGCTTGCAATAGTTTTTTGAGTCTTTACTATGAGAGGAAGGACAGAGATTGACAGAGCTAGAAGGATTTTATTTTATTTTTTTTAGGATGGGAGGTCAGAATGTTTCTACATGGTGAATAGAGCAGTAGAAAGTCTATTGTTCCTACGTAGCAGACTCAACTGAGCATACATTGATTTGGACTCCAGTGCCAAAGCAGAAGAATCAGTGGTAACAGTCAGAGAAATAGGGAGTCTTAAAGCCACAGTCTCTGTGGCAAAAGAAGGCAAGGGTGTCAGCTGTGGACTGCACCACGCACTACTATTCACTGATATAGCTCTGGTCTGAGTCTAAGCTGTCACTACCACAGTCAGAGGGCCAGAGAATAAATACCAGCTTCCTCTCCAGACTCTCCTTGGTAGATCCTTATTGACCTCTCTTAGATTTTGTGTGGTGCCTGCCTCCAATTATCAGTTTTATCACCACAGTTAAGTAATAATCCCAAAGTGCCCAGGAATGACTTTTATAGTTCCAGGGGGCTGCATCAAGGTAGTGAGATTATCAGACTAGTGACTGATGAAATAGGAGCTATTTATAAAATGCACAGAGTAGTGAAGACAGTTTAGCCTGGAGAAGACAACCTGAAACAATGCCTTGCTAGATGGATGGATGGATAAATGGGTGGATGGGTGGATGGGTGGATAGATGGATGGATGGATAGATGGACAGATGATGGAGTAACAGGTAGAAACACAAACAGTAGACAAAACAGAAGTGGCCTTCAGATTTGGAGGGGTGCCTGCATGAATGGACACATAGGCTTTCATGCTCTGCCAAAGATAGACTTAGAGGAGCCTTGGCAGACTCAGCATAAACTGGGAATTAAATGTGCTACAAGTCCTCGCACATAACGATTATATATGACAGGCTCTGTCTGCTGTCTATCTCTTCATGAGAGAGAGAGAGAGAGAGAGACAGACAGACAGACAGAGACAGAGAGACAGAGACAGAGAGAGACAGAGACAGAGAGACAGTGTGTGTGTGTGTGTGTGTGTGTGTGTGTGTGTGTGTGTGTGTGTGTGCATTCTTTAAAATGTGAAAAAGAGGAGATTAGTAGATCCAGGATATTGGCACAAGTCTGTAATTGTAGCACTTAGGAGGATGAAGCCAGAGGATTGCAAGGATCTGAGAGAGGGAGGGTGACTGGAGCCATATAGAAATATGTGGAGTAGTCATCACTGGCTGGTAGTTATAAGAGTCACACATTAGTATTTCCCCCCTTCTCTCTCTCTTCCTTATGTTTATCTATATATGGGAAATATTAGTTATGTGAAATGACTTTTCCAAGGGTAAAAATATACTTGTGTTCAGGATTTTAGAATTTACTGATTGGAATCTACACCAGTGTGAAGAGTTGGAATATTGCAGGTCCAGAGCCCGTCTTGGCCTGTCATTATCCATTTAATAGCTGTTCACTGTCTGCCTTTTTATCTGACCCAACATCCTTATGGCTGTCACATGGAACCTTTCAGGATGTCTTAAGAGAACATTAGCTTCCATTAGTCTAAAAGCTAAGCACATCATCAGCTGGAATCCAACCTACAGCAGAGATTTTCCTGCTTTGCTGATAAATAAATCAGAATTTTTACTAAGAAAATGAGAGAAAAAAATCATAGTGGGTCTACCATCATTTTGGAATATACCTCATCCACTCCCTGCACAGGATTTATTCTACAACATCTATTCTCTACCAACTTGGGGTTTTTGGAGTTGAGACCCTGAACACCAAGCCCAGTCCAATTCTGAATGACTCTCAATTGCCATGAAGACAAGGCATCAGCCACAGTCACTTCTGATGGGTTTAGTCTCAGTAAGGGTGAGGACAACAGAACCATTTTTCTGTTATGTGTGAGTCATCTGGGACTGACCAGAGACCCCTCTACAGAAAGGAAAGTCCCAGCCAGGACTCCAAAGGAGCTACCAACTTGTTCATGAAAATAGGAGTTGGGTGGACTTGCATGGAAAACCTAGATCTGAGGTGGGTGTTTTAGTGGACCAAACTTTCTCTGGACATTTTGTTGGATGTAATTAGTATAATTTCTTGTTAAGGGTTATGGGCTGCTGAAGATCTTGGCAATGGGAGTTCAGGAGTGAGATACAGAATACCCCTCTGATACCAACTATTTCTGTAAAAACCACATACCACTCCCTTGCTGGAGTTTTCTCTTTGGTAAAACAATAGCTTTGCACCACATGGCTTCTCCATTCTAGTCTGATCCTGACTTGTGGAATTTTATCACACAGCATACTGATCATATTGCCTCCACAGTGTCCCCAGGCTGCATCTGCCAATCTTTGTCCTTCCTCAACAAAGTAAACCATTTTTTCATGGGAATATTTATCTGCATTGCCACCTGGTAGATCTGCCTTGGGAAAACATAGCAGAGCAGAGACAACTTCTCCACCCCCTTGACATAATGATTGAGACTTGGTTTTCCCTCCCTCTACAAACAGCTTGATGAACTACATGAAAGGGTGGATTTTGGATACTGGGCATAGACACTGTATTGTTATGATCTCTGAGGGAGCTGAGGGAAGTATGTTGTAGGTTACCTTTATATTCTGGTTTAGATATAGCTAGAACATGTCCCCCAGGGGCTGGTGTATTGAAGGCTTGGACCCCATTGTGGCTACCTGAAGACGTGGAGCCCTTAAGCAGCAGGCTCAGTGGGGCTTATAAGACTAGCCTTTCCCTGTACTTTGGCTTCCTATCCTGCTATGTGATCCTTCCCACACATTCTCTGTCACCATTATGATGCTGTGGAACCCTGACCAGAGCCACACTGATATAACACTATGTCCTCAAACCTTCATGTAAGTGACAACCTTTGTATATAAAGTTGCCCAGTGTATTAGTTAGGGTTTCTATGGCTGTGAAGAGACACCATGACCACAACAACTCTTACAAAGAAAAACATTTAATTGGGGCTGGCTTATGGTTTCAGAGGCTTAGTCTGTTATCATCATGGGGAGACATGGCAGAAAGAAAAAGACTTGATGCTGGAGAAGTAGCTGAGAGTTCTACATCTTGATCCACAGGAAGCAGAAGCAACTGTGTCCCTGGACATAGCTTGAGCATGGGAGACCTCAAAGCCCTCATCCACAGTAACACACCTCTTTCAACAAGGCCACACCTACTCCAACAAGGCCACATCTCCTAATATTACCACTCCCGATGGGGGCCATTTTCTTTCAAACCATTGCTGTCAGTTTCAGACATTTTGTAATATTACCAGAAAGCCAAGACACTTGTATTTGTGTTTGTTTTGTCAAAACAGTTCAAGAAGAAAAAGTGCCAATACTACCTAGAGCTCTCTCTGTATTGAAGAAACAGTGATTCAAATTTCATGACAGTAAAAGGCTTGTAATTCCCAGACACAGGGAGGTCATAGAAAATACGGTCTATATGCATATCTGATTCTTCTCCTGAATGCATATGTAGACAAACTCCATAATGTTAGAAATAGAAAAGAGTTTAGTGAGAGATTTAGGACCTCTAACTATAGCTACTTAGAATACAGACATTTAGCTGAAGATTCATTGCATTCTATAGAGCTACAATAGGATCAGACCTTTGTTTGATCAAAGTTTAATGCTGTAGAGCTCTAGATAAAAATCTGACAGATCATCTTTACAAAACTTTGAAAAAACAAAACAAAAACCTTTGAAGATAAAGCTGATGGGTAACTTCCCTGGCACTCTAAACAAAGACAGTATTTGTAGAAATAAACACAGAAACTCAAACATTCAGCCATGTAATCCTAGGAACACCCAGAACACAATAAAGAGGACTAGGTAGTGAAAAGGAGCATGTCACCAGGAGAAAACCAAGTCAATAGAGAGATCTAGAAATGACAGATATAATGGGATGCTGAGACAAGGGTTTAAGCATTTACTAATAAGCTCAGAATTTAGAGTTAGCAGTAATGAAGAAATGGAAGAAAAAGATCTGAGTGAGACTGATATGAACAAGGCAACACTCAGATGAAAAGCCACAGAACAGCACTTGCAGAAGAAAAACAGTGGCTCTAACATTAGGTCAGAGACACTGCTCAGCCTACAGGAAACAGAAGCAAAAGGAATGTTGTTAGCCTTTATACCATTAGCAGATGCTCTAACCTACATGCCATCTGAACTAGGAAGATGCAGTGACAGAAAGTATTGGAATAAAATGTCTCAACCTTTTCAACTTTGATTAAAACCTTATACCTACAAACCCAAGAAACTCGTGTGAGAAGTGTAGAAAATGTCTTCACAGTGCATCATATTCAATGTTAAAAACAGCAATAAAGAATAAACCTTAAAATTTTAGACAGAGATGGGCATGGTGGTGCTTGCCCTTAATAACCGTACTCAGGCAGATCTCTGTGAGTTGGAGGACAGCCTGGTCTACATAGCAAGTTCCAGGACAGCCAGTGCTCTTAGTGAGATCCTGTTAAGAAAGAGAAAAAGAAAAAGAAGGAGAGGGAGGGATGGAGAGGGGGGAGAAGAAGGAAGGATGGAAGGAAGGAAAGAAGGAAATAAAGATATGTTATACAAAAAGGTGGAAGACAAGCATAAACTTGACATCAGAAATATTGTTGCCACAAAACTATGGAGTGAGCTTTTAAAAGCTGAATGTAAAATGGTGCCAGAACACAATTTCATGGTCAATGAAAATGGCTTTCAAAATGACAGTGAAGTAAAGATCACTTCTGACAGACAAAAGGGGAAAATTCATTTTCTTTCTGGATAACCTAAGAAAGTTTGAGAATGCTGTTAGAAGGAAAATAATATTAAATGGACATTTGAATCCACACAAAGGATAAAGCCTGCCAGAGATAGTCAACCGATTGGTAAATATAAAACAAGAGTCTTACTTATGTAAATTCTTCAAATTTAATTCAGGAAAATCAACAACATATTGCTGTGTTTATACTGTGGTTTGAAGTGTATCACAATGATAGAACAAGGTCAGATGGGGAAATAAAGCTTGCTATTAGAAGTTGCTCTTCTTAGTAAACAGTGGTGGTATTCTATTTGAAGGGATGCACTAATAAGTTAAAGAAGAACAACAAAGGAAAACAGCATAAGGCACAGCCTATCAGCTATGTTAATTCAGATAGCCTGACAAATGCCTGAGAAATGTAATTTAAACAGAGAAATACTTATCTTGGCTCACTCTTGGATGATACACTTCTCCCAAGGAGGTTCAACTCCTATTTTTCACCATTTTCCAGTAATGACACCAGATTTTGCATTTATCTATGGATTAAATCCTTTATTAGGTCAGAGACTCATGCTTTAATTGTGGGTCACAAGCTCTACTCCCTGCACATGGCATTGAGAACCAAGTCTTCTATACAAGGGCCTTTGGTGGTAGTGGGTGAGGGGTAGGGACACACTTAAAATCTAACCATAATGTAAGCCCAGGAGAACCTAATCTTAAAGTCTTAAAAAGTACTACATTTTCCTAGTGTGTTGGCTCACACCTTTAATCCCAGCACTCAGGAAGCAGAGGCATGCAGATCTCTGAGTTCTCGGCCAGGTTTGTCTACAAAGCAAGTTCTAGGACAGCCAGGGCTTTTACACAGAGAAACCCTGTCTCAAAAAACAAAAACAACAACAGCAACAACAAAACTACATTAATCCAAAAATAGCAGGAAGAGGGTTAAAAAGGAACCAGACACATTGAAAGTCCTGGAATAAGTCACATTTATAATAGCATTGAATGAATATTGTCTAAACACACTACTTAGCAGATAGGGATTTAGACCTAATAAAACAGGAAAATAGCCGGGCGGTGGTGGCGCACGCCTTTAATCCCAGCACTCGGGAGGCAGAGGCAGGTGGATCTCTGTGAGTTCGAGGCCAGCCTGGGCTACCAAGTGAGTTCCAGGAAAGGCGCAAAGCTACACAGAGAAACCCTGTCTTGAAAAACCAAAAAAACAAAACAAAAAAAAAAAAAAAAACAAAAAACAAAAAACAGGAAAATAAACCTGCTATGTACATGCATAAGAAACATACACTGAAGAAGCAGTTCATTCAAATGTATGCCTAGCTGTGAGCATGCCTGTGATCCCAGCCCTCAGGAGGCTGAGGCAGGAGAATTGTGGGATTTCTCAGAGTGTATGAAGAGAAAAAAAAATTGGAGAAACTATAGTAATATTAAAGCAAACAGAACTTGGGCAAATAAATAGTACCCAGAACTAAGACATTCCCTGACGTTGTGAGAGTTAGATACTCATCTCAACATAATGATCTAAGCATGTGTATACCTCATTAAGACTATCACCATAGGCAGAATAAATCCTGAAACTGGAGGAACAGGGCAAAGCAATAGGAGCAGAAGAAGGGTTAGCATGCCTCTCTATTGTTACAGTATGTGCACAAAGAGAGAACCAGGAAGCACACCGAAAATTTGAGCAGTGCCAACACTGCTGAGCAGCTGGACCTCTGTGACATTTACAGAATACTCCACCCAACATAGCAAACACCACTATTATCAGTAACTTGAGTCATCAAGCCACACCAATTGCCTAGCCATGAAAGAAACCAAGGAGTCAACAGATTTCTAAAGGTAGAAATGCAGAATATAAGCTAGATCATAATAGTACAATGCTAGATGCAAAGTTTTAGATTCTGAAAAAAATCTCACTGTACTTGGAATTCAACAATCTTCTCAATAACTCATGGTTCAGAAAATAAATATTTCCTGACTTTTAACTAACAGAATGGTAAAAGGTGTTTTGATCTGCACAACAATGAAAAAGCAAAATAGAACAGAACAAACAACAACAAGGAAAGAAAAACCCCATGTATCATCACTTAGATGATGATGGCTGGGGAGGTGGCTCACGGAGCAAGTGCTTGCCACGTAAGTGTGACCCCTCAGTTCAATCCCCAACCCACATACAAAAATGCATGCAGTTGTAATCCCAACACAAGGAAGGCAGAACCAGCCAGCCAGAGCTCTGGGTCTCCTTCCTCAGGTCCCCCAGGCCATGATTCCTTGAGGGAGGAGGGATCAGAAGCCACAAGCAGGATTCAGAAGACTGTGAATATGACGGAAATAGCTTTCCAGGAGTCAGCTTCAGCGAGACAAATCAGCTTTATTCCAGAGTAAGGGGGAATGGATCGAGAGGATGGGGACAGTGGCTGGAGCATCACCTAATTTGCATTTGGCAACACAGTCTTATCATACAGCTGAAGGGCAACACCTAATTATATGGATAGCTGGGGACATTCACAGGGAACTGTGTCAAAGGCCACACTTAAGAAAAGTCAGGCATCCAAGCTCAGGGACAGCTTCCAAATAAGGTCAGGCAAAGAGCAGGAAGGCCTGCTGGGGCAAGGGATTCCTCTATTTTGTGTGAAGCTCAGAGAGCTGGCTGGACAGAGTGGACTGCAATCTTGAGCAGCAGAGCCCTCCAACACAGATCTTTGGGGCTTTCTGGCTAACGGCCAAGCTTTCTGGGTGATGAGTTGCGGGTTAATGAGAGACCATCTCTGAAAAAACAAAGGTAGATAGCTCTTGAGGAGCCATACTTGAGGATGACCTTTGACCTCCCACATCAACTCCATTCATGTAAGTGGAAGAAGGAACTGCAATTGAGAAAATGTTCCTACCAGATCAACTTATGGGCAAGCCTGTGGGGGAATATTCTTAATTAATGAGTGATGTGAGTTGGTCCATCCTGCAGGGGTTGATGCTACCCCTGTGTAGGTGGTCCTGGATGTTATAAGAAAGTAGGCTGAATAAACCATGAAGATCAAGCCAGGAAACAATACTCCTCCTTGACCTCTGCTCTAGTTCTTGTTTCCAGGTTCCTCTTGCCTTGAGTTCCTGGCCTTTCCCCTGCCCCCAGATGATAAATTATAAACTATAAGATGAAATAGACCCTTTTCTCCCCAGGTTGCTTTTAATTATGGTATACTATTACAACAATAGAAACTTTAACCAGGATGCCAATACACTTACATGAATGCAGACCCTCCCATACACATGTCCACATAAATATGCTCTCACATATTCCCACAAAAATGTATGTGATGAAGTTAAGGCAAAATATTCATAACTTTAATTTGTTGTATTAAAAAGACAAAAAAAAAAACCCTCCTAAAACAGTGAGTCAAGGATAATAACAATTTAAATCTGAAAAATAGAAAGCAAGAGCTAAAGGTAGCTTACTAGGTCACTCACTGGTCTTTGCTACTTGTAAGCTTTACAGCTAGTTGGATTGTCGATGACTTCTCTCCCTGTTTGTACAGCACCTTCTGGTATGACGAGAGCTTATTCTCAGAGAGGGGATTTCCAGGTCAGCTCCAACTCTGCCCCCTCAAGTCTTGTGTCCACAATGTGCAGTGTCTTCGGCAATAGGGTCTCATCTTCAAGTTTTGGAAGGCAACCAAGAGCAATGAAATAGCCTACATTGTTTTCGGGTTTCTTCCAGCTCCTGACTAATAACTCCAAGGGAGGTGTCCCTTACTGGGACTAAGGGTTTTGTTAGTCTTTAGTTCCTAGGGAAGAAGTACTCTAACTCTATGTGGGGTGGTAGTAAACAATAACTATCTAATTGTATTTAAGGCCCACTCAATAGGAGGTAATTCATGTCTGGTAATGTAAATCTAGCCTGGGGCAGGGGTGTCATAGATCCTTGAAGAAAACCAATTACTGCCATTTTTCTAAGTTGCTTCAACTTATTTCTATGTAAAGTCTTATTCTTACTCACATAGGTAAGCACAGCTCTCACCTCATCCAAGGAGCTTCTTTTGCACCTGACAGAGGCTACTACAGAGATCCACAACTGGTCAAACTGCAGAGAATAAGGGACAGTGCGGTACTGATGTGTAATTGGCACATCTACAGCACATCCAAGGAACACTGTGGAAGAGGGTGGAAACATTGTAAGAGCCAGAGGATGAGGATTCTTGCTGCAAGACAGTGTCTTCCAGACACGACAGAGAACCTGGACGGTGAACTCTCTGGCAGTGTGGTTGTTAGCACAACACCAACTGACATGCCGGCAAGGATTAGGGGAGATTTCCCAAGTCCCTACATCCCGATGAAGAGCTACAGGGGTCAACAGCTGCTGAGGGAAAAGATCAGAAAGACAAGTCCCTGCTAGGTTTCTCACTCCCAAGTGGTCAGTCCTAAACACATGCACACACAGCAACCCTAGCTGGTTTATACATATGCAACCATAGTAACTACAGAAGAAGAGGCCATGGATTCAAGAGGGCTTGTGGGAGTTTCTTGGAGGAGCTGGAGTGGGAAGGATAAAAAATACAGTGTATTTATGGATACAATTCTCAAAAAATTATAATTAGAATAGAAAGGTGAATACTGAAGTGAAATGAGAAAATAAAAATGTGATAGAGAATATCAATGAAAGAAAACTGCTTATTTCCAAAGACCAATAAAGATGAATTTCTAGCTTTACTAATAAAGTAAAAAGAAGAAAAATTCATAAACTGTAAATATAAAATTATAGATTTGTGATTATTATTATTATTACTTTTATTACTATGTGATACCATGGCTTAAGCTTAGAACCTTTGGAATGGTTTATCACGAGCTCTACTATTTGGTTATAGCTCCAGATTCCCTCATGACACACACACTTTTACTGATTTTTATTTTGAGATAAGGTCTTGATAACTTCCTCAGATATCCTTCTGTTTTCTTGAGACACTGTCTCACTGTATATCTTTGGCTATGCATAACAGGCTGGCCTCCAATTCTTGTTACCTATGCCTCCTAAATGCTCAGACTGGCCTGTACTTGCTATATCACCAAGACAGGCCTTGAATTCACTAGCCTCCATTCTCAAGCTCCTGAGTAGGCTGTCCCACTAGACCTGGTTTGATCTTGCAAATATTAAAAGACTACTCACTTAGCCTTATATTGACTGCAAAGAGAAACTCTGGCCCAGGCAGCTTTACTTATGGATGGTTATACTCCAACAGAAAGTGCTTGGGTAACAAGACTGGTCTCCACTCATTTAATAGAGCCAGATTTATCTTATAAGGAAAACTAGAGAGGATAACGATTTGAAAACCTCTAACTGAGCAGTCTGCAATGCATAAAAAAGAAAATAAATCTTTAATACATGGGCTTTTACACAGGAGAATAAAGTTAATATTTAGAAATCAACTGATGTGATTTACCATATTAGCAGAATAAAGATGAACATATACACACATTCAATGGATGCAATTAAAGTCACCCTAGATACTATTATATACCCATCAAAATTGTTACAAATTGCCAGGGGTGCTGGTACATGCCTGTAACACTAACACTCAGGAGGCTGATGAGATCTAATGTATATTCTGGACTGTAGGACATGGCCCTTTCTCAGGAAAAAAAACCAACCAACCAAACAAACAAACAGAAACAAACAAACCAAAAAAAACAAAACAAAACAAAACAAAAAAACCACGATACAATCAGAAAACCAGTATCAAGTTTTACTAGGGAAATAGAGTCACTGTAACTCATACAGTGTTGCAATGCCTGTTACAAGCACCCTAGAAAACTGGTGCTTCTTATACAATCACATTCAGCTCAATGCATGAATATTTTAGATATTTATGCAAGAGAAACGAAAGCATGTCTATACAAAATCTATATTGAAATCTTTATACAGATGTTATTCATAATTCCTCCAATGCAAGGAATCCAGAAGTTCATCAAATATAAATTAATATCAGAAAATGATGGTGACCTGCACAATGAAATGTTACATAGCCATGAAGGCAATGGACTATAGATACCAATATATGCAAAAATGTAAATACACTTGAGAGGTCAGACTCAAAACAATAAATGTGGTGTGATTCCATTTACACAGTAATTTGGAATAGACAATGAAATAGACAATCTGAAGCTACAGGTTCCAAAATCCAAAAGTGGGTCCCTGGTTGCGGAGCAAAAAAAAAAAAAAAAAAAAAGAAAAGAAAAAAAAAAAGCACAGAAAAGCTGGGGACTGATGTTTTCTAAATTTTGATCATGTTCTAAATTTTGATCATGTTCTCAGTGGCATGGACACATATCATACAATCGCTCAATTTATTTCACTGCATGATTTTTGTTTTTGCTTTGTTTGTTTGGGTTTTTTGTTTACTTGTTTGTTTTCCCGAGACAAAGTTTCTCTGTTGAAGGGGAGCCCGCAAAAGCACTTTAGCCCTCGTACCGCCATTTTGACTTCAGACTCCATTTTACCTGCAGGGTTAAATAAAGTTCAAGTTCCCAAGCTCTAGGGGAGCTGGACACTTTCCAAAGGCTGAGCAACCTCTTCCCTAAACCGTAGAAATAGTTATTATGCATCTTTAGTTCTTTAGAAACATGGCTGTTCCAAACAACAGAAGGAACAAATGAATCTGATTGGTTGGACTGAAAGGCTTGCATTGTATGTCCGTTGACAAAGATGGATTATTCAAGGAAGCCCCTAATCTCTAAAGCCTGATAGGTTAAAATTGTAGCTGTAACTTGGCAGCAAATGCTTGTGACTTTTGTGGTTATAAACCCCATTGCTGCCTCTGCTTGGTGCTGTCAGGATGAAAAAGGTTTCTGAGTCCTTGTCTTGCATCGCTGATTGATCAGTGACCCACTTATGTGGTGATGTATTAAAATCATTGGGACCGATGTGTTGCCTCTTTCCTTCCTCATGGCACATAGTATCCTAGGTGTAACACTGTGTAACAGCCTTTGCTCTGTAGACCAGGCTGGTCTCAAACTCCCATAGATCTGTCTGCATCCACCGCCTGAGTGCTCGGATTAATGGGTACAATGATGTCATTGAACCCGACTTTTCGAATCATTATGTCAAAGAAAATAACCATAAAATATTCAAACACTGAGTAAATCTTGTCAGAGCACTTTCTGAAGAAATAAGAGCTCAATTTGCTTTCTGTGTTTTACATTGATGTTAATTCACATCCAATGGGTGAGATTTCCAAAGACTGATGTGGGATATTGATAGGTACAAATGCCACAAGATCTTCACAATTGTCCTGAACCACTCTTTATTTTTATGGCATTAGATTCCTTTCCATTTTAAATACTGGGAACTGAATCTGATTTGAGTTAACAGCACATTATAAATAATAAGAGAAAGAGAACTATGAAATATTCAGATGGCAAACCTTTGTATTTATGAAAGTGATGAAAAATAAGAAAACATTTTACTCTATCATTGATCATAGATCTCAGTAAATTTCATTATGAGAGGAGGGAGATACATAATATATACAAACACTTCCTGAGCAAGCACTGCATGCCGCTTAGGCAAGCCACAGTGAGGAAAACAAGTCTTTTTTTGGGTGACAGGAGAAGTCACCAGTAATGTACAACATTACACTGTTGTAGTTTAAAAAAGTTTATTTATTCATTTAATTTTTATGTATATGAGTGGATATATGTGTTCTATGTCCATGCATGGCACCTGTAGAGGTCAGAAGAGGGCATAGGATTCTCTGTAACTGGAATTATGGATGGTTATGAATCACCATGTGGTGCTGGGAACTAAACCAAGGACCTCCGCAAGAACAGCTGGTCCTCCTAATCACTAAGGTATTTCTCCAGCCCAATTTCAAGGTTTCATAACCTGCTATTCTACTTAAAATACACCAAAAATATATTGTATGTCATTTATATTTTGTTCAATACTTTAAAATGTCTTCATAATATCCCACTGCATGGTTCTATTGTTTCTTCTTAAGTCATTTTTTTCTAATTGGCTGACTACATAATTCTTCCCTTCTTCCTGATTTTGCTATTATTAATAAGAAGCCTAATAACAAAACTACTATTGTAGTTTTTTTGCACACTTCCTGAGGATGACATATTCTAAACAATGAAATTAATTAAATATAGCTAATTTGTCATGGATCAGCATGTCTGTGTACGCTATGCACTCTCTGCTCCTGGGGGTTTGTGTGGTCAGGTTACCAGTGGTTTTGCAGAAGTGCAGAAGGAAAATATAAATTGTGCTGACCAGCCTTTGTCCTCCAACTTCAATCTTCGTTCCTATAAAACATTTCTACTTGGAAAAAGGAAGCAGAGTTACAGGATGTTCTAGTTTTAAATTTTCACAATTTAGCCTTTAGTATTTCTACAATTCTATGAACTATCTCAAGTAAAAGAATGAATGCCTTAGAAAATATTTCTGGACATGAATTCTTCAGTTGCTTCAACTGTTCTCATTCACCAATCTACCTTGGGGATTATAGATGCAGAGCAAGAGGCGGCTGAGCTGGCTATGGCTTTAATTTCAACAGTGATGATCCAGCATTTGTTATTGTCCTTGACAGATTTTTATACTAAATACCCTTCTAAGTAAACTCTTGGTGCAATAGAAGCAGAGGTTGTCTTAATTAAAACTTACACAAGTTCTCACCATCCTGTCTCCAACAAATAAAGCTATTATAAAGGACTGAATAGCTCAAACTTTCTAACTCCAAGGAAAGAAGATCATGATTAAGGGAACTGTTTTCTTTTCTGTGTCTGTGGGCAATTCCTTTTGAGATTGATAGGGGTGCAATCACACTTTAAAAAAGGAGAAATGATGCTTTTGAAATGATGCCTTTGTGAATAAGGCCTTCTTGAGGTGGTGAAAAGTATTCTGAAGATCATGAACAGACAGATGGCTCCACTTACCCTCAGAAGCTCAGGCAAGTGGGTGGAAGTAGGACACACAGAAATCTACAAGTTCAGGTTTTCTTTGGAATAGTTTCTTTATGACCACCTTCACAATCTTCATCAGCTTTTATCTGAAATGAAAGACATTCACAGAGAGATACTAACCTATAAAGTTCAAGGCCAGCCTGGTCTACAGAGCAAGATCCAGGACAGGTACCAAAACTACACAGAGAAACCCTGTCTCGAAAAACCAAAAACAAAACAAAAAAACCAAACAAACAAAAAAAAACAAAGAAAGAAAGAAAGAAAGAAAGAAAGGAAAAAGTCCACAATGATTACTAGTTGGCAAAGGAAACTTACTTGAGCAATAATGAACTGAGTATGAGAAAGCATGTTT
Source organism: Peromyscus maniculatus bairdii (assembly GCF_049852395.1). Taxonomy (NCBI): domain Eukaryota; kingdom Metazoa; phylum Chordata; class Mammalia; order Rodentia; family Cricetidae; genus Peromyscus; species Peromyscus maniculatus. The sequence goes on along the minus strand of NC_134853.1, from coordinate 36,519,676 downwards.
TATGTAGTAGCAGCCCAATGTTTATGCTATGTATTTTCACCAACTTAAACCTTTCTTTCTTGAACATAGGAATCTCTAGAAATTATAATAGTAATGATTTCTACACTAAAATAATGTTTTTTTCATTGTTGAAACAAGGTTTTGCAACACCAAATGGTTGTCCTTGAACTCGTGGGCATCTTTCTGCCTCAGCCTAATGATGCATGAACTACCATGTCCAGATAGATGGCTAATTTAATATCTTAGTCACTTACAGTCCCTACTCATATGCTTTCAGCTATAGATCATATGCATTTATAAATTCAGTGAATTTGTTATGTCAGTATTAGTCCTTGTCTGATATTCCAAGAAACTGAAAGATTGAATCTTACCAACTTAATACAATAAAGTGGATATAATTAGATCTTATATTCATGTATTGAAAAATGAATCAAATATTTAAACCATTTTATTTACTATATCTACCCTTTTAAAAAATGAATGTACTTTGAACATTAGGCTCTTATTACATTGTTTTAAACTGATTCTTTGAGAATTTCATAACATGCACCCCAATCCCACTTATTTCTTAATCCTTCTATATCTGCCCTCCACCCCTGTAGATCCCCCCACCAAGGGAAAAAAAACATTTCTTTTTTCCATCTTTTCTGCCTTTCCATCACATATTCGTTTGTCATAGTGGCACTGTGAGCTACAGTGGGTCACACAGTATACGCTTTTGCGCAAACAGCTTTACTCGGAAAGGTTCATTGCAGTGAGTTGTCCTGGTTCAAGGCCTTTGGCTTCTGGTACACCATTAATACTGGACCCTCACCTAGACTCCTCTTGTATTTCTTGCTGTTGTCCCTAGTTATAGAAATCTTATGGCTGTAGTTCCACAGGACCAGTCACATGGGTTAGATATCAAAGCTCTGAATGTGGACATGGGTGGTAGCCGAGTTCGTCAGTTCGGGCCTCCGCTGAGACTACCCCCTCAGGGAGACATCAGGGCCATTTCTCACATTGCAGCGGCTGGAGAGGGGATGGGACAGTTCTGCTGTCACTCCATTGGAGCCAGCTGGGCATGGGGTGGGGTATTCGGAGCTGTCCTGCTAAGGCAGTTGGCATGGGGCAGAACCAGTTCCCTGGTGCCCAGGCCACTGGGGTCAACTGTCCCATGGTCCCCAGTGGTAACATGACTCGCAGACATCAATGTAGACCCTAACTGCAATAGGACCTCACCTGCAGCTCAGGACTGGATGTTATCATGGCCTCAGTGGCAGTGAAGGCCACTCAGAGTATTATGACCCCTGTGATAGCGTGGCTCTCGGGACACCAACATAGCCTCAGTTGCAGTCCAGACCCAGGGCATCAGCATGGCCTTTGGTGGTAACATGGGCCACGGACATCACCACAGACCTCAGCTGCAGCAGAGTCATGGACTTAGACATGGCACTATACAGCAGTACAGGCCAGGATATCACATGGCCCCACGTGGCAGCCAGTCCACTGAGATCAGGATGCTCCTCACCACCACCTTCGAATCTTCAGCTCTGCTTCTCTCCACAGCACACTAATCAATCCACTTCTCTCTCTCATTTATCCACTGCATACTGTTCATTGTAGTGGTGCCTGCCTGCCTGGGCATGTAGCAGTTGGCAGATCTATGGTTGTCTTCTTTCTCCTGGGATGCAGGGCACCAGGTGAGAGCTCTTACATTTTTAAATATCACTGGTGGTGGTCACGTTTTCTGATGTTATCACCCAAAGTTAATTTTGTTTGTCTTTTAGGGTGTTTAGCTTGAGGTAAAATCACACTGTATTAGAAGCGACTGCAATGCTGGTGAGGTAGCTCAGTCAGTAGAATGATTTCCTAACAAGCCTGACTCTTGCTCTAGGTTTGAGCCCAGCACCACATAAACGCAGTGTGGTGGTTTTAATGCCTATCATCCTAGCACATGGGGAATGGAAGCAGGACAGTCAGACATTTTCAGTCATCCTCAACTGAAGCTGGATTTTTCTTTGGGCCACCAGCTCACAAAAAAAAAAAACACAGAGACTTATTAATTATAAAAGTTCAGCCTATAGTTTAGGCTTGTCCCATTAGCTCTTATAACTTAAATTAACCCATTTATATTAATCTGTGTTTTGTCTCATGATTTTTAATCTCTCTTCCATCTTGTACCTCCTGTTTCCTCTCCCTGTCCTCTGGTGTCTCTCCTGTAACTAGATTCATTTCCTCTTCCTCTCTCTCTCTGCCTGGAGGTCCCACCTAACTGTTTCCTGCCTAGCTATTAGGCATTCAGCTCTTTTATTAAACTAATCAGAAGGTGCCTTGGCAAAGACACATCTTTCCAATGTACAAAAAGATTATTCCACAACACTCCACTACATAGAGAGTTGAAAGACAATCGAGTATTTGAGACCTTGTGTCAAAAAAAGTGGAGAGAACTGGCTGTAACAATAGAGGTTTAATATAACTAAAGTATCAAAAATGGGGCTTGGTTGGCCAAGCAGAAGTCTTTGTGGGCTGGATATGGGTGGCATGCTTCTAATTACCTTGGTAGATGCTGTTAGCCCACACTCTGCACATCTGCTTCCCGGAGGAAAAAGCTATAGACAGGAGCACACATTTCCCTTGGAGTATGTTTGCCTTACCTGGGAGGAAAGTATCACCAAGACCAGACCAACTCCCACTACAGAACAGAGTTTTGCTCCGTCCTTGGCCAAGGCAGGTCACAAGAAAACCCTTATTTAAATGGCAAAGAAAGCTAGTTTTATTTGGAGATTGAGCCTCATTGGTTAGTCACAAGTTGAAGACTAAAGCAAAGAAAAGGCTGTTCTCTGGGTAGCCAATACATGTTCTGACAAAGAGTAACCTGTTCTCTCATTAGGGGAGCTCATTATCATTGTATTGATGGAGACTATGGTGATGAGCCACCCTTAATCCCACTGATTGAGATTAAAGACCATTACAAAAATTCTTTGGCCAAATTAAGCAAGCTTAATTTTTTTTGCCAGACAGGACTATCTCCCTAAAGTAGAGTTTGAGAAAAATAGCATTGAACATAGGAAAAAGTGGGGCTTATATAGCCCCCAAAACTTCAAGGCTAGGGAGTTTCCAAGGGTTTTGTTTGTGTAGAAATTTAGCAGAATATTTCAAAATTATTTGGCAGAACATCTTCTCAGGGTGGAGGTCAGGCAGGGTATAGGGTGTGGAACATGTCAAATTCCAGAAAATGGTTAAGACCTGGTCAAATGCAAGTTTTACAGAAAACAGGAATGAACTTACTTTGACCTTGTTACCAGTTGGCTTTTAATATTAAGATGGATTCAGGCTGGTCCATCAATAGGAAACATTTCCTATGGCAAGTCACAATCCCATTTCTAAGACAACTGTTTTCTTACTTCCTCTTCGCATCAGACTTCTAAAGGAAGCTTGTCTCCAGTATCATTCTTGGTTTGTGACTCTGCTCCTGATTTTGGTTAAAACTCAGATGCTATCTGAAAAGAATTTCCATGTTTTGTCCTACAAAGGTTGGCCCATGTAAGTGGGATTGGCTAGCAGTCAATGAAATTAACAAGTCATTCCTTGGAAAGACAAACAGGAAATAATTCAGAAAATGTGTGTGTGTGTGTGTGTGTGTGTGTGTGTGTGTGTGTGTGTGTGTCTTAAAATGGTCATATTTGTTTTAAAATTCATGTCAAGTCTGACTCTTGGCCTTCACTGAAGTTATTCAACCTAAGAAATATTTTATGGATATCTGTTTCCAGAATTTTTCCTGGGTTGCCGGCAGGAAAAATCTATCCCAGTTTTGCTAAAGTCCTAGTGACAAACCATAGCAAACCATTCTATCCAACTCCACTCTGGGAAACCAATGAGTTTCTTGGTGTTCTTACAGAGCATAGATGAGGGTTTAGGGCAGGAGCATGGGTGATTGATTCTAAAGTAGGCACACTGGTAGCTCTACACCTAGCATGGGTGATGACTTCCCCATGGCTCTGTAGATGAGCCCTCTCCCCAGTCCTTCCCAGGTCTATACTTCTATATATGCCTGCTTTAAGGCAATGTGCAACGAGGGCGTAAGTGAAGACAGCTGGTTGGGAGGAGTGGCTGGACCATAGTGAGAGTTTCATTTCTCTTCCCACTCTTCCTTCTGTAAGAGAGTGTAACAGTTAGCAAAACCAACTATATTGATCTTCTGTATGCAGGTACAGCTAAACTCTTAAAAATGGTGGAAGTTTGACTTGGATGATAGTCCTATGCAACAATATCACATAAGGGTCTTCAAAAATCTGGAAACTCTGTGCTGCCCAGCAAAAGTAGCCTTCCAGCCATTCCTAAAGTGTTCCTAATCTATGATCTGTGGCCTTCTGAAAGGTTTGTGGCTCTGCCCGAAGTGCTCATTTTGGGATTAGGTAGCCTTCCTGCAGAGGCCATCCCTTCTCATTTAGGTAGTATTCCCCTTAAGACTTGGCTGTTAACTTTAATATTCTGCGATGCAACCTACTCTTTGGCTTTGGTCACTTGTTTCCTTCCTTCCTATCAGGGAAACTACCTGTACCTTGATCCATCATGGTCTCCTGGGAAACTACCTGTACCTTGATCCATCATGGTCTCCTGGGAAACTACCTGTACCATGATCCATCACGGTCTCCCGGGAAACTAACTGTGGCTTGATCCATTATGATCCCCAGGTCTAAAGCTTCTGAGACTTTTTTAAACCCTTGGGCAATTAAGTGATTTCAAAAGAAAAGTTTCCTAACTATTCTGGAGAAAATGGCTCAAACTTCCATGCTTCTGTTTTCTCATGCTTTTATAGGAGGAAAAATAATGCATTCAACCACAAATTAATATCACCATCAATTTTCCTACCAAAGATTAAAAATTGCAGGACAAATATATCCATTTCTATATAAATTGAATGTAGTGCCAGGGGCACCAGTTTCAATAATGAGTAAGGCAGTGATGACAGTGTGAAAAGATGGCTCCAGGATAGGACAGCACAATTGTTGACATTGGTGTCCTTGTTATCAAGCAATAAAGTGGTGATTATTGTATACTGCTCTGCAAATTTGTCTAAAATGTTAGAGCGCATTGGCAATTAAGTCACTATTAAGCTTCATTTTAGTGTATGAGTACAGTTCATAGGAGTCATCATCACACTCATGTGTGGGCTAAATTCATGTGAATGTGCTAGTGTGTGTACCCATGTATGTGTACATGGGGATCAGATCAGGATATCCATTATCTTCCTCTATTGCTTTCGCCTTTATTTCCTTGAGAAAAGGTCTTTCAAGTGAACTGGAAGTTTGCCATTTTGGCTAGGATAGCTGGGCAGCAAGCTGTAAAGATCCACCCTTCTCTGTCTCCAGTGCTAGGGTGCATTTTATGTGACCACTACAGATTCAAAGTCAGGTCCTCATGTTTGCAGAGTGATGAAAGATGGACATCCTTCATGGTTGACTTTGACCCCCAGCTCTTGTTTTCTGGTAACACTAGAAAGGTAAATTTCAGATTTGCCACCCTGTAGAATTTAAAATGCCATATTTTAGGGGGTGAGGATTTTAGTACTTTGTTGAATTCCTTTAAAGGAAAGCTATTTCTTCCTGATCAAAAGAGCGGAATCTACCTCTAGCCTTGGGTGGAGATAACAGCACTCTGATCTGCTCCAATACAAATACAATCATCTCCTTCCTTAGGAGTTAATCCACTAGGTTTCCAGGGGACCAGTCCTCTGGAAGGCTGACTCCTCTGGAGACACAGTGAGGAGATCAGATGCATATGGTTACCTCCTTAATGAGATAATATACTTGCCCCCACCTTACACACACACAGCTGCCATTGGCACGGCCCCTTGAAAACCTTCCTTCCTTCATGTGAGCACTGCTAAGCTTGGCTAGTGTTCCGAGTTATAACTCAGGAAGGCTTAACTGTTCCTTTTATTTTTTAAAGTAGTTTCTTTGGGATACTGAAAGCCCACACAAGCTTTCCCTGACATTCTGTGTTTCCTCACCCTTTCTCAAAAGCCTCTCTGCTCTTCTATCTTGTAGCAGCTTGCTGATGTCCATTGTTGAAAATTTCAGCTTGCTCAAGCCCTAGCTCAAGAGACATGCCTTTTCTCTTCTTTGTCCAGCTCTCCCTCCTGATAGCGCTTACTGAGACTTCAGCTTACCTATCAGGTTGTTTTCTCTCAAATGCTAATAAAATAATCCTTGAGCTTCTGTATGAATCCATTTTTAATTGCTTTATTAATGACAATAAGAACCTGAAAGAGAAACAATTCCCCGGGCAACTACTGAGTGCTTTTCCAGTTCCACAATTCATTGTTTAGTAGAGTAAATGGTTTTAATGAAATAAAATATATGTTTCAGTGATTGAGAATATAAAAATGATCAATGTTGGACCTTTTATGAGAAATAAATAAATTTTTATTATAAGGAAGGTTGACATTTTTAAAAATTCAGTGCAGCTCAAATTCTTGTTCACGTGGTCTTCTGCTCATACAGGGACTTTCAAAGGTGATCAGAATTTATGAAAACATTACTGAAAAGGGATGTAACAATCCACTTGTCAGATCTTGTTCTTAGTGATGTAATTGGCACCACTTGTGTCAATAAATGAAAATGTCTCTCACTTTCTTCCTTTCAAAAATTTGTAGCTTATAAAATTTGGTTCTTGTGATGGTCACTGTTAATTACCAGTTTGACAAGATCTACAGCCACCTAAGAGACAAGTCTTTGGCCACACTTGTGAAGGATTATCTACTGTTAGCTTTTGGACATATCTGTGGGGGATTATTTTGATGAGGCTAATTGAGGCACTGTAGGTGGCACTATTCCCTAGGCAGGGCCTGGACAGTGTAAGAGTGAAGAAAACCAACTGAGTGCTAGCATCCATGCATTGATCACTCTCTGATTCCTGGTTGTGAATGTAATGTGACGGCTGCTTCCAGTTTCTGCTGTCTTGACTACAAGCCATGCTGGACTGAACCCTTGAATTGTGAGCCAGAGTTAAACTCTTTTTCCCTTGGGTTGCTTTTGGCAGAGTGCTTTATTACAGCAAAGGAACAAGAAGATGGAGATAATTTTTTCTGTAGTAGATGTTCTACTATCTAATCTAAAACTATACTTGATATAGATGTCTTTACTCTCAAAGATTCAATTTAGTAGAATAAGTAGAAAGAACTATTCATCCAAATACTAATGTTAACAAATTATTTCCTGTGTGGGTTTCACATCAATTTCTTATATTATATACTTTGTGAGAAAAAAAAACCAGTTAAATGAACATTTTATTTCTCTTTGAGTAATATCAGATTTGGTATTAATAATGTTGTTACACTAACTGATGATAAGCATATTTTAGAGGTGCAAAATATATAAACTAGATGTATTTGACAAAGCCTGCTAGAAACTTGTAAAGGGTTGGGAAATATGGTATAAAGTTTAACAAGAGGGTTAAGGAGACAGTTATGCAAGACGATGTAGAGCTAGTTGTTTGTCTGGTTCTAACTTTGTCATGGGGTTTTTGGTTTCAGTGGCAGACAAATGCATAAAATGTATTCAATACTGAGAGTATAAAACTGAATATGAAGCTTCACAGTGTCTGTTTTGAATGCCAGTTCTGACTGGATAGAAGTTCATTAAATTATACAGATTTTAGGTCTGGCTAGTTTTTGTATGTGATGTTTCCATTCATTTGCAAGATTTTTATAATAAAATTTATTAAATTTTTAAAAATTATAATTTTTATCCAATTGAAGTGGAAGTCTACTATTGAAAAGCTGGTTGAAATTTGTTTTCTATTTACATAGAACAAGTGGAAATAGATAAGCTTAATCATTTTACACAGTGACCAATATTTTTATTCTCATGAAATAGTATTTCTGTGGTCAGTGTTTAACTATGAAGCATTTCTAATTCACTTCAGTAGCTGTGAGATTATTTATTCAGTAAAGATGCTCCCAGGATTTTAGAAATACTCAAGCCACAGCTTTGGCTCTAGTTCTTATGCAATATGTTACTAACTTCTAAAGCAATGATTGTAATGTGTGAGTTCAGGATATAAATATTACTGTCAGAATTTTTTTTAAAAAATCTGGATGTTGCACATTGCTATCCATGCTAAGTAACTTGGGCATATACTAAAGACAGTGGTTGCTTGGATTTGGCACAGGAGACGTTGCTATTTGTAGAGGTAGTTTACCCTGCTGCACTGTCGTGAGAGCCTGAAGTTTTCTGCACAACTGTGCACTGAGGTTCTGGGGACTTGCAGTTTGGGGCTCCAGCACTGGGTTGCTTAATAGGGTTGAATAATAAGTTTTTAATTGGAAACTTCTGCTTCCACTGTTAAATGTCTATGGCTTGTTTAAGTGGAGTGGAAGAGAGAGAGAGTAATAAATACCAGAACATTTATTCCAACATAATTCCTTTCCTTCTTTCTTTCTTTCTTTCTTTCTTTCTTTCTTTCTTTCTTTCTTTCTTTCTTTCTTTCTTTCTTTCTTTCTTTCTTTTTTCTTTCTTCCTTCCTTCCTTCCTTCCTTCCTTCCTTCCTTCCTTCCTTCCTTCCTTCCTTCCTTCCTTCCCTCCTTCCTTTCTTTTTGAGACAGGCTCTCCTATAATCCAGGATGCCTTTAAATTAACTTATAGCCAAGGATGATCTTATATACATGATACTTCTGCTTCTGTCCTCACATGCTAGTATTTCAGGTGTTGTCATTGTACCTGACTTGGTCCTTGTTTAACAATGTCCATTAAGAATGTACTATAAGCTTATCATTCTTCAAGTATCTTTGGTAAGACCAAGTGTGTGTGTGTGTGTGTGTGTGTGTGTGTATGTGTGTGTGGTGTTACCCTGAATATGTACAAACACAGGTATGGTTAATACATTGTAGTCTATTCACACTCTGGAAAATTATGCATTTTTTTAAAAAATGTCTAAGTTGATTCTATTATAATTAACTTAAAATATGCTTGAAATGTATTCAATGGAAATCAAATTATAGAGAAAATATATTCATAATACATCTCATGTTTATAGTATGCATATAAATGTATTGTGAAATACTTTTTTGTAAATTAAAGGTCATTCTCAAGTGAATGGCTGCTCAGGTTTAACTGAAGAGATGGAATGTGCAACAAGTTGTTTATGTGTCACAACTTTTGATACCAGGGCATGGGAAGAGTTGGAAACAGCAATAAAAGGCCTATAAAATAAAACAGTCTAGGCCCATATGTGTTCACAGCACAGCTCCACAGATTTTCCAAGATCCACAGATAGAAAGGAAGGAAGGAAGGAGGGAGGGAGGGAGGGAGGGAGGGAGGGAGGGAAGGAAGGAAGGAGAGAGAGGGGAAAAGAAACAGAAGGAGCATGCTCAAACTCCTTTGATGAAACCAGTATCACTCTAATACCCAAACCACGTAAAGACATAATGAAGAAGAAGAAGAAGAAGAAGAAGAAGAAGAAGAAGAAGAAGAAGAAGAAGAAGAAGAAGAAGAAGAAAACTACAGGCCAATATTCCTGCTGAACATAGACTAAAAAACTCTCAATAAAATACTTGTAAAAATAATACAGACTTATATCAATAAGATTATACACCATGACCAAGCTGGCTTTATGCTTAAATGCTCAGATGATTTAACATACAGTAGTCAATAAATGTAATAAACTGCATAAAAGAACTTAAAAGACAAAAATCACATAATCATTGGAATAGATGCAGAAAAAAAGCTTTTGACAAAATCCAATATAATTTCATAACAAACGTCCTAGAGAATGTAACATACCTGAACGTAATAAAAGCTATATATGAGAAAGCAATAGCCAACATCATCCAAAATGGAGAAAAAACTTGAAGTAATCCCATTGAAATCAGGAAAATGACTGTACAATGAGAGCAAGAAAGGGATTGACTGCTTGAGTTCAATTATAGGCCACTCTTCCACCCACACTTTTTGATCCAAGAGCCACATCAATGGAGTGGGGCTAGGGGGCTTGAGTGTGGTGGATCTCATGGACACAGTGGCCCTTAGAATTAGGGGTGAGGATCTCATGCAGGATTGTGGACTTTAAGACCCACCTTTTCATGGACCTCAATGTCATCAAAAAAAGGCCCTGGCATCTGTAGTTAGGGCAATATCTCCAAAATATCTCTGCCCCACAGTTTCCTAGGTACAGTAGAAATGATAGGGTGAATGGCTCCCCAATTGCCATCAAGATACTTCCAATGGACTTGCCTGGTGGGCATCTTAGAATCTTGTTGGCCTCCAACACCACTGATGCAGGAGGGGGGCAGGTTTAAACTTTCAATGAGGAAAGTGAAGCACCTCAGTCTCAGTTAAAATGGTAGGGTCTACACCCTTGTTAACCAAGCCTTTGATAGCTTGTCCACCAAGATAGATGGTCGGCATTGGAGAGTGTGAAAAAGTAGGCATTGTACAATAGATTTTTGGATTACCAGAGCCTCCTCTTACTGGCAGGCCTGAGGAATGCCCTCACTAGAGTTTAAAGGGGCTGGTGTTTTGGCAGGCTATGACCTGCAAACCTTTACCCAATAAAATCCCTTATTGCATCTGAGGCATCGAGTCCTAGGTTTTGCCCAGGGGCAGCCATCCTACAAATGACCTGGTTTGCCATATCCCCAGTAAGTTCTATCTACCTGAGGGCCCTTGGGAGTGTCATTAGCATGTTGTCTGTCAGCCAGGAGCGTGTCCAGGGAGGTGGTAAGAGCAGTGATGGGACCAGTATTTGCTGCGGCCAAGATCTCTGGTGGCCTGCACCCATTTGTGTATGTCCTCATTTTGCATGGCTGCAACAGCATTAAGAGTTTGGGGGTTTAGCCCCTCCCAAGTCAGCTGTTTAATCAATGTATCTCTAGTGGGGCCCACATCCACGCTGTGTTCTACTGCCTCATTGACATGGACCAGGAAATTGGTGAAGAACTCCCCTGCTGTTGGATAAGATTTCAAAAGTAAGCTGAGGTGTCTCAGTGAATACAGGCCCTGAGAGCCTTGAGGGCCAGATCTGAGACCTGTTGAGAACAGGCATTCAAGCCAATCTGTTCCTAGTGCACAGGATGCACATATTCCCTGTACCTTGTGAGCATATCAGAGGTCAAAGGGATGTTAAGTAGATTGTTTGTCTGGGTCTGGGATTCTGCCTGATCATCATAGGCCAATCTCCAACTAAGAAAGACTGCAAGTTCCAACACAGCATTAAGCAAATGGTACCAGTCCAAAAAAAGTTTGTAACTGCATGACCACTGACCAAGGACCTACTAAAAGTAGGGGAATCTGGGCCTGACTCATTTTTTGCCTTCTAGATGATGGAGAGATCAGCTATGGTGGTGGGAATCCAGGGCTGGGCATAGGCATTTGGGCCCACATTGACTGGGAAGGCTTTGATGGGTCAGCAGACTGACAGTGGTGCAGGCTGTGAGGGTTGTAAGACACCTGGAGCTGTGGGAGAGTAGCCACCTCTTGAGGCAGGCAGCTACTGGGGTAGATCACCCCAAGAATACCACAGTGGAGATGTAGCCACCTGTGGTGGTGGTAGAGCAGAGGAGGGAGTAATGCTGTGTTCTTGGGGCCCAAACTGTCTGTCTCCTCATCATTGGATATCATAGAGATATCCGACATGGAAGGCGTGGAGGTGATGAAAAGATTACCCATCTTCTAGAGGGAAACAGCAAGCAAACAACAGTCAGAGGGAAGATGACAGTCAACAGGGGTGGAAATTTTTATCAAACCCTTATGTCTTATGTTTGCTTGGTAGGGCACTTTCATGGTTTTTTAGGCCATGGCCATATACCCACACAGTGTCTCTGGACAAGGGATAGTGTTCAGGAGCTGAGCCTTGGTTCTACCTCCTGGAGGGTCAGTCCTTATGTGAAGGTGCTGGGTGAACCAAAGCAGAAAAAAATAATGTGTCTTCCTAATGGGACAGGCAGACAAACATGACAGACAACACAAAAGAAGGAAAGAAAAGGGGGTCCCAATGCTTACGTGCTGAAGGGATCAAAAGAACACAACATTGAGGGGCCTTCTCACCAGAACACACTGTCTTGGGGGTGCTGTCAAGTGCCTTGAGTGAAGGGAGGGAGATGATCAGAACCTGCACCAGGAAAGAGAAAGTAACAGAAGCCTCATGTTCAGGTACCAGATGTTGCTGGGTCCTAACAGCTCCTTCTGGTGAGAGGGTGAGAAGGTGTGGTGTCAATGGCACAGACATTGGGAGTCAGTTGAAGATAAACAGCAGACTCATATATTCAATAATGGGAAAGGCCTTATGTACCCTCCTCTCAGCACCCTGGCTGTGTCCCAATCTGGTAGCATTGCATGATCATCCCTCATTGGCTGGGCATGATCAGAAACTCTGACAGTACCTGTTGCTAGGCCCTCAGGCAGACTCCATGTGATCAGGAACTCTGACAATGCCTTCTGCTAGACCCTTAGGAAGACTGTAGGTTGGCTCATAAGGAAATACATTATGTACATGCCTTGGCAACTGGTTTGAGCTAATTTCCTCGACCCTATGGGCCTGACCTACTACAGAAGCTAAGCAGTCCTTTTGTACATCCTGAAAAAGAATAGTAATGCTGATCTCAAGGCTGTTGGATCACACAAAGAGACCATTATTAAGGAGACTAAAGATAGCCATAATAATTTGAATCCATAAAATAATGTTCACTGCCTCTGCTGTCCTTCTCTCTGGAGGTCCCTGATGTATCTTCCCAGAATGTGAACTTTAGTTTCACTTTTTCTCAAGCACTTTCCCTGTCAAAGAAAACATTTGCTTGCTGACCTTCTGTGTAAGTCTATAGATTCTTTTATCTGCAAGAATACAAGAAGCTGGGCCAAAGGGATCTGACATCTCTGGTGCACCTTCTCTGCAGCACTGTGCAGCCCTAGGCTGAGCAACTCCAGCAGAAGACCCTGTAAGAGGCTCAGAAACAGTGCTTGTTGGCCTTGTGATCCTCCCACCTTTGAGGTGCTGGATTGCTACTGTTTCGTCAAACAGGCTTGAGACAGACAGACATTCAGTTCCTTTCCCTTAGCTTCTGCTGTCCATGTGTATGAAGTACTGCATTGTCTGCGTGCGTGCGTGCGTGCGTGCGTGTGTGTGTGTGTGTGTGTGTGTGTGTGTTTGTGTGAAGGCAAATTCTCTGTGAGCTACTTAATTTTTATCTGAGAACTTGTGATGTTGTCTGTGAGATTCTAGTGTGGGGGGAAGACTGCCATCAATTCCAGGTCATGGTCTCATTTCCCATAGGCTTCTTCAAGGTACCTCTTCTCATTTGCTCTGTGGAAATATCATCATTGTTAGAGTCCTTATCAAGATGAGAAATCTCGAGGATCATTGCCCTTGTCTGAGTTGTTACCACCTCCTTGGCACCTAGGTGGATGACATGCTTCACAGAACCAAGTGCAACCTAAAGACCTATATTTGAGTAATGGGAGAAAAGAAGTCTAGAGGCATGACACAGGGGTATCCAATCACAGTAGTGAGAAAGCCAGTTTTCTTTGGCTCATACTAGGTTCCTGGTAGGAATTCTGGGTCTCCCATGGCTCCTAGGAAACTTTCTAAAGTTGTTTAGTCAGCACTCCATACCCTTGGTGTCCTTATGGTTTTAGAGGTTGAGGTCTGTCATTGTAGGATTGTAACAGAGGAGGACGTCCACATTAGTAAGTTAGGACAGAGCAAAGTACTTTTGCTTGACCTTAGTTCACAATCCTTCTAGATGGTCTGGAGCAGAACTAATCTGTATGTAAGGTGTGCAGACACTGTTCAATTGTGTGCTGTTCCAAAATCATGGAGGATTGTGAAGATTTACCAATACATTAGAAAAGGTGAATCACCTGCCATGAAATGGGATGTGCACGAGACATCTGAGATCTGTTTTATACCAAGAAAAAGAAAAGACAAGTTTGACAGCACTTAGATTATATTAGATTTAGAAGAGCAGATGTGGCACTAGAGGTGCTTTCTTTGTGACTATCATGCCATGGCTTTCTCACAGCAGTTTCCTTAGTTGTGCTCTGCTTGCTTAAGGAGCTCAGGCACAGGTGTGCAGGATGCCGCCCCCCCCCCCCAGGACGCAGCTTTCCCTTACTTTTGTTCACAAACATGAATACATATTTTTGTGTTGTTTTCTTTCCTTTTTAACAAAATACTCTAACACATCACCAAATTTTAGTTGGCTTGGCAAAAGGGGTTCATTCTGCTGTGGTTAATACTGCCCCATCAGGATTGTTCTTTTTTACTTGCTCTCATTTAGTGTGAAGCCACATCATTTGGAAGTGCTACAAAATCATCCCCAATAAATGAGTTTGGAACAAACATATGATGATGACAACTTACCCAGGGCCTCTTAGCAGGTGGAGTAGCTGTGGGTTAGCATTCCTCATAACTCTCCTCTGTTTGCTAACCAAATTGCTTTTTTCCCCATAGGTAAGCAGCTCACCAATAGATGTGCATGCTCTTGTGATATCATCAAGCTGGATGGGATGGAGATCTATAGTTTGTAGTGTCTGTGCTGGGCTTCGGGATGAGAAATGGATCACATTGTTCTCAATTTTGTTTAAATACAAGTTTTTAAAAGTTTCAATGTTTGAACTTCAACCAAGTGAATGTAAACTTGTGGTAGAACACAGACATTGATATTTCTAGCAACTTCCACAAAAGGCTCTTTTGCACAGGGAGGTTTCAGAACCACTCGCACAGAGAGTACAGTGTCTAGGTTTGGTAACAGTGTCTTCTCTACCATACAATCGGTTGTTGCCACCAGCAGAGGGCCTACTGTGTCTTACACAAGCACTTCAAGGACCTAAGAGTGGTTTAAACACCCAGCTTTCTCCTTCTCTCCTTGGGAGGAGCTCCCTAGGCAGACTGCACTCTGATCAAGGACTCCATCCTGTGCAGCTGGATCATGGATGCTTCACCCGAGGGACTGGATTTCCATTTCAAACGCCATTTTATCTGTTAATTCAAGCAAGTTTCATGTAAGTCCCTTAAAACAAAATTATGGGCTGTTTTTTTGATGACTAAAAGAAGAGCAACAAAGTTCTGCTTTTTTTCCTTACGACTCTGTTCATATAATTGTCCTTTTCTGACTAATTTTAAGGTGTGTAGCATCTCCAACAAAATGATCCAGCAAAAGACCAGAAAAGTTATGTGTTTGCAATGTGCTCCACTTCCATGTTGACACAAGATGATAGTTAATAGAGGTGATGCAGAGATGGTAGGTGTGCAAGGCCAATGCCTCTGAAAGAAGAATTAATTATTTACTTTTCCCAAAAGAAGGAACACTTCCCCCATGAACAAAAAGCACCAAGTTAGGCCAGGACAGAAGGGCTGGACTGAGGAGAGCCTAGATAAGGGCCTGCCTGGGGCTTTCTGGAGGAAAGGAAACATCACATATCCATTTGGGGTTCATGTATTCTCAGCTTCCAAGAGCAAACACCAGGTCTGTCTGAAGCCTGCCATGGCTTGACTCCCCTGGAAGTCCAGTTTCAGCACCACTTAGAAGGAAGAGAAGAAAATGAAGTTGCTTAATGCAGCTCTCTCTTCCTCTGCCTCTCCTTTGTTCCCCCACGTCCACTTCTTGGTGGAGGAGGTTACATAATCTCAGTTACCATTAAACAGTTAAGACAGAGGAAAAGAACACCACCCCCAGCAGTCTTGACGCTGTGTTTGTGTGGTGTATACAGTGTACAAAGTGAAATTTGCGCTTTCTAAGTAATTCTTAAGTGTTCAAAAATTTGAAAGGTGACACTTCGGCCCATCTTCCACCCAAATGGAAAAGGAGGTTTGTTGACTTGCAGGGAAAACTGGTTTAGGTTGGTAGTAACTTTGATTTTCAAAATCAGATTTCATGAAACATTTCAGCTTTGTTCATGTTCCATACACAAAAATGAATTTTGCTGAGTTTGAGCCTACTTGTACCGCGCACCTGTCTCCTGAAACAGGCTTTCCAGGGGCAAACAGCTTGTGAAAGTTTTATGCTTTATTGTTCCATTTAGTACATGGTTTTGAAAGACAAGGCTGCAATATGAGTAGAGTAGGCGTTCCAGGCTCCACAAAAAGGAAATTTCCAGAGTACTTAGTGGCACAGCTTGGTTTGGCTTTGCTATGGTCTGTAGGATTCTTCAGGACTCACACTGAAGGCTGAGACAGGCTTCATTCCTGTGGTTGGAAGTTGAGTGTAGGTGGTTAATGTTCTCTGCTATTTAGCAATGGTAAGAAAGAGAATTTGAACACAATATGCTGCCAGCCATTTTTTTCACAGCTGACTCATATTGTAAATGATTGCTCTTGAATATCACAGTTTACATAACACAGGAATATTGTAGAAATATAACCATACCAAGCTGAGGTGATTATAAGATCATCCATGCTCATTTTGTATCCTCCTTAGAGCAGGGAATTTTATTCTGCACTATCAGTGCAGAGGGAGCGATGGAGCCCATGAGTCATGCTCGGTAAGCATTAGTGAAGAGCTGTTCTGGTGCAGAGACTGTGGAGCCCTGCTTATAGGGCCAATAATTGTAAGGTCTGTGCAGCTATCACTTGCATTTGTTTTCTATATCTATGGTTCTCTATTCGCAGACTCAAGCAACAGGGGATAGGGAATATTAAGAAACTGTGTCTGGGGCTAGGAAGGGGCTTGGGCCATTACGTGCTTGCTGCATCATAATGGGAGCCTGAGTTCAAATCCATGTAATGAAGCCAGGCATAGTGGTATATGTTACTATAATCTTGATGCTGTGGAGGCCAAAACAAGAGGGACCCTGGAACTAATATTGACCTCTGGCCTAAACACACACTTGAGTGTAGGAGTGCACCTGAACCTTCATATATACATACATACATACATACACACACACACACACACACACACACACACACTCAGTCCATACAAAATAAGGACAGACTTTTTTCCATACAGGCTAACCTTAAGATGTGTTACAAACAATCCAAAGGTGACTTAAAATGTTCTGGAGGTGGTACAGAGGCCTCATGTAAATACCACAATTGTACTATAAAGCTGTCTAACGAGCTTCCTAGAAAACTATCTTACCCCAGTAATCAGATCAGTGAATACCCTAACTGTCATCATAGGGCCTTTCTCCAGTAACTGATGGAAGCAGATGCAGAGATCCACAGCCAAGCACCAGGCCAAGTTCCAGGAGTCCAGTCCAAGAGAGAGAAGAGGGAGTCTATGAGCAAGGGGCATCAAGATCATGTTGGGGAAACCTACAGAGACAAATAAACTAGTGGGAACTCATAAAATTCAGACCAACACCTGTGAAGCCTCCATACGACTGGACTAGGCCCTCTACATAGCAAGACAGTTGTTTAGTTTAATCTGCTTAAGGGGCCCGCTGGAGGTAGGAACAGGATCCACCCCTGGTGCATGAACAGGGTTTTTGGAGCCCACTACCTATGGTGGAACACCTTGCACAGTGTTGATGCAGGGGGAGGGGCTTGGACCTGCCTCTACTGCATGTGCCAGGCTCTGCTGACTCCCCATGGGAGTCAGCTTCTTGTAGGAGGGAATTGGGGGTAAGTTGTAGGGGGAAGCCAGAGAAACAGGAGGTGGGAAGAGGGGGAATCTGTGATTGGTATGTAAAATGAATAAATAATTTCTTAATAAAAAAAGAAAGAAAACTATCCTCCATGAATGTAAAATGACAACTGCATATTAAATATATCAGGCAATGTGGCCTTATCCAACAAGGAATAAAGTGAAGACAGAAAAATGCAGGCTAAAGCAGGTTGTGGGCTTGCTGGCCTTGGAAAGGCTAACTAAAAGCATACTAACAACTTCAAACTAAGCAGTAACCAAATCAGAGTTGTGGTGGTTTGAAAGAAAATGACCCCCAGAGGGATTGGCACTATTAGGAGGTGTGGCCTTGGAGGAAGTGTGTCACTGTGGGGGCAGGCTTTGAGATCTCTCTTGTTCAAGCTTCCCTCAGTGTGACAGTCAGTTGACTTTGTTTTTTACGATTATGATGGTACTTTTAATCAGAGTTATCAACTCATCCAACACACTGTAATTGTTTAGAATATCATTTTCAAATGGAACACAAAGAGCTACATATCCACATATACTTATATTAAAAATGTTGCACATTTTCTTTTTTAAAAAATTATTATTTTATTTTATAATTCAAATTTACGTATCAGCCACGGGTTCCCCTGTCCTCCCTCCTACCAAGCCCCCAGCATTTTCCCCAATCCACCCTCCATTCCTACCTCCTCCAAGGCAAGGTATCCCCTGGAGATTCAGCTCAGCCTGATAGATTCAGTCGAGGCAGGTCCAGTCCCCTCCTCCCTTCACCTAGGCTGAGCAAAGTGTCCCAGCATAGGCTCTAGGTTCCAAAAAGCCAGCTCATGCACTAAGGACAGGTCCTGGTCCTACTGCCTGGGGCCCTCCTAAATAGTTCAAGCTAATGGACTGTCTCACTTATCCAGAGGGCCTGATCCAGTTCTATGGGGGCTCCTCAGCTATTGGTTCATAGTTCATGTGTTTCCGCTAGTTTGGCTTTTGTCCTCGTGCTTTTTCCCATCATGGTCTCAACATCTCTCACTCATACAATCCCTCCTCTCTCACACCGATTGGACTCCTGGAGCTCCACCTGGGGCCTGGCCTTGGATCTCTGCATCTGCTTCCATCAGTCAATGAATGAAAGTTCTATCATTACAGTTAGGGTGTTTGGCCATCTGATCACCAGAGTAGGTCAGCTCAGGCTTTCTCTCGACCATTGCCAGTAGTCTATTGTGGAGGTATCTTTGTGGATTTCTGTGGACCTCTCTAGCACTCTGCTTCTTCCTATTCCCATGGAATCTTCATTTATCATGGTGTCTCTTTCCTTGTTCTCCCACCCTATTCCTGATCCAGCTGGGACCTCCCACTCCCTTAAGCTCTCTTTCCCCTGACCCTTGCCCTCCATTACCCCCACCCCCTCATGTCCATTTTGCTCATGTAGATCTCATCCATTTCGCTGTGATTGGGTGATCCCTGTGTCTTTCTTAGGGTCCTCTTTACTAGGTAACTTCCATGGAGTTGTGAGTTGCAGTCACAACTTTTATCCTTTGCTTTACATCTAGTATGCACCTATGAGTGAGTACATACCATGTTTGTCTTTCTGAGTCTGGTTTACCTCACTCAGGATGATTTGATTTTTTCTAATTCCATCCATTTGCCTGCAAACCTCATGATATCATTGTTTTTCTCTGCTGAGTAGTACTCCATTGTGTATATGTACCACATTTTATTTATCCATCTTCAGTTGAGGGGCATCTAGGTTGTTTCCAGGTTCTGGCTATTACAAATAATGCTGATATGAACATAGCTGAGAAAGTGCCCTTGTGGTATGATTGAGCATTCCTTTTATTCTTAGGTAGTGTCTGTCTTTGAATTTGAGATGTGTTTCTTGTATGCAGCAGAAAGATGGGTCCTGCTTTTGTATCCATTCTGTAAGCTTGTGTCTTTTTATAGGTGAAATGAGTCCATTGACATTAAGGGATATTAATGACAAGTGATTGTTTATTCCTGTTATCTTTTGGTTGTAGTGTGTGTGTACTTCTCTTTTGGGGGTTTACTGCTGGGGGGTTTTCTATTGCCTGTGTTTTTGTGGGTGTAACTGACTTCCCTTGGTTGGAATTTTTCTTCTAGTGCTTTCTGTAGGGCTGGATTTGTGGATAAATATTATTTAAATCTGGTTTTTTCTTGGAATGTCTTATTCACTCTGTCTATGATGATTGAAAGTTTTGCTGGGTGTATTAGTTTAAGCTGGCATCCATGGTCTCTTAATGTCTGCATTACATCTGTCCAGGTCCTTCTGACTTTCAAAGTCTCCATTGAAAAAAAATGGGTGTTATTCTGATGGGTTTGCCTTTATAAGTCACTTGGCCTTTTTCCTTTGCTGCTCTTAATATTCTTTCTTTATTCTGTAGGTTTAGTTGTTTAATTATTATGTGGCAAGGGGACATTTTTGGGGGGTCTAGTCTGTTGGGTGTTCTATAGGCTTCTTGTATCTTCATAGGCATTTCCTTCAAGTTGGGAAAGTTTTCATCTATGATCTTGTTGAATATATTTTCTGTGCCTTTGAGTTGGTATTCTTCTCCTCCCTCTATCCCTATTATTCATAGGTTTGGTCTTTTCACGGTGTCCCAGATTTCTTGGACATTTTGTGTTATGACATTTTTGGCTTTGGTATTTTCTTTGACTGATGAATCCATTTCCTCTGTTGTATCTTCTACACCAGAGATCCTCTCTTCCATCTCTTGTATTCTGTTGGTTATGCTTGATTCTCTGTTTCCTGTTCGTTTACTCAGATTTTCTATTCCTAGCATTCCCTCTGTTTGTGTCTTCTTCATTGTTTCTATTTCCCTTTTCATGTCTTGAACTCTTTCCCTCACCTGTTTTATTGCTTTTTCATGTTTTTTTAAGGGATTTATTGCTTTCTTCCATTTTTTTATTTTTATTTTCCTCTATTTCTTTATAGATTTCTTCTGATTTTTTTCTTTGACTTTTTCGCAATTTCTTTATTGATATCCTCCACTTTTTTGTTTATCTTTTCCTCAATTTCATTTTTGATTTTTTTCTTGAAAGGTCTCTAGCATCTTCATTATGCTATTCTTAAGGTTGCTTTCTTCTGCTTCTTCTACCTTGTGATGTTCAGGTCTTGCTGTTGAAGGAGGGCTAGGTTCTGGTGATGCTGTATTGCTCTTTATGTTGTATGTATTTCTGCCTTAACATCTGCCCATCTCCTCTTCTAATAAGAGGTATAAGAGGTGCCTGTGTCTGAGCAAATTGCTGTTGGTCCACTCTGTGCTTGTTGTGTTTGTGTCTCAGGGTGCCCTTCTGGGTCTAATCTTAGTTCTTGGTCTAATTGGAGGAGGCAGTTTCTGTGTCTCAGGGACCTACTCTTGGGTCAACCCAAGCTAGTTGATTCTGTGACTCGGGGATTCATTCTTCGTCTTATCAGGGGTCTTGGTCCAGTCAGAGCTGACAGATTCTGTTTCAGGGAGCCTCTCTTGGTCCAATGAAAGGTGGCATATTTTACTTGTCAGAAAATAACTCTTGGTCTAATGAGGACTGGCAGATTCCCTGTCTCCTGAAGTTACCCTTGGTCCAATGACAGCTCTTTGTCCAATTAAGCTCTCTCTCTAGTCCCAATGAGAGCTCTCTCTATGGGCCAGATGAGAGCTGGGGGTTGGTTTCCAAGCCTCAGGAAGTAGCCAGGGTCTCGAGCGGATGGGTGTGGGGGCAGAGCATGTAGATTGCAGGGTCTTCTGGGGGGTCTTGGAGAAGGGGAACTTTCCCACAGGAGCCCTGCCAGCTGGCCAGCAACTGGGGCTAAGTTGGGCAGGTGTTCCCAGGGAAAGGCTGGGGCCCAGGGTTGGGTACTAGGGGAAGGCCTCCCTGGGTATGAACAGAGTCACTCACCTCTGGGCCAGATCAGTCAGTTGACTTTCTATTGCCTGTAAGAAATAGCACTCTCAGCTCTAGCACCACATCTGCCTATACACCACCATGCTCCCCATCATGATGATAATGGACTGAACCTCTGTAAGCAAGCCAGTAAGCAGCTCTCTTCCATGGCCTCTGCAGCACATCCTGCCTCTAGGATCCTGCCCCATATGAGTTCCTGTCCTGATTTCCTTCCACAATGAACAGCAGTGCCGAATGTCAGCCAAATATACCCTTTCCTCCTCAACTTGAATTTTGGTCACTGTGTTTCTAAAGTCACAGCAATAGAAACCCTAACTAAGACGAGAGTCGATGCTCAGTGTGCTGGCAAGCCACAGTCATTCCAGCATATGGAATGCCATGAAGCCATAGCAGCAGGCTGGCTGCTGTCCCTGTTCCCTGATGATGAATCTGATGCTGACCGAGGTGGCATGACCTGCTCCAGGTTAGGAACAACCAAAGCCATGTGCCAAATAATGCTAGTTCTTGAACAAGTGACCCATTATAAGCACATGTTGGAGACTTCACAACAGTTTTATGATGGTGGAATAGTACAAAATAAGTTTATTTTTTGTTTATCTTTGAAAATTGATGTGGCACACATAAAAATTACCATTTTGGACTGTTTTCCAGTACATAGTTCAGGGGTGTTTGAATATAGACAGCAATCACCACCTGTCTATTTAAAGAATATTTTCAACATTCTGAGTGGAAATTTTACGACTTTTAGACAGTGAGTGACCTTCTTAAACTTCATTCTATTTAAATATAACCCTGTTCACATGGCTCAGCAGGCTTACCCAGGTCATTTTTGTCAACTGTATAGAAGGGCCTTGTCTCCTTGCAAAGGCAAAATTTCTTTTGTCGTTCTCTGAGAGTTTTCCCACCATGTTTCTGTCCACAGAATTTATTTTTTATTAGCTCTATGTCAGCTCGAGTCTGGTAAATTCTTTCACCTGAACATCTTGGGTCACTGCCATCACCACAGCCGCATCCTGTCTTCTTGCTCCCTAGGACTGTGAAGTGAGCAGCTTATGGAACCAAGCAACGACACGTCAAACCCTCTGAAACAATGAGATGAAATTATTCTTCCCCCTGCAAATTGTCTGTGTCTGGTATATGGCCACACGTATCTGCAGACTTTAAACAGTAAAAGATGTTTGTTAGTATCCCTAAAACGAGGCACTCAGATTCTTCTCTGCTTGGAACTATTTGGTGCACTAGGATCTTTGCAAGGCAGTGAAGAAAAACTCTAGAAAACTGTGACTCAGCATTATTTGTAGAACTAAAGAAAATAAAGTCACCAAATCTTTCAATCAAATGTTTCATTAGAAAGAAAAAGGAAATTAAATAAAAGAAACCATATGACCCAAGTCACTCTGACTCTCCTGCTTCTTCCATCCACAACTTGTTTTTCTTATAATGAAGTGGACTGTAGGTTCGGCTGAGGGATGGATGGGAGAGCCAGGAAGGTCACAGTTAAGCCTTGTGAAAATAATTATGCACACATTTCACTGTGCAGCAGTGATGCCATTTTCAGACACTTAGCTCTTTGACTGCTTTCTTGGCTCAGCATTTAAATTGTTATGATAATATAGAGACTTGCATCTCAAAAGAAAGGGCACATGGCTTGTGCTCCCCACAGATACACAGGGTCAGCTGTAAATGACAGAAAGGTGAAAGAATGTCACCTCAACTGTGCATGAGCTCATTCCTCAAGGTGTGTTTATTCCATCTTGTCCCTTGATTGATGAGCTTAATATATTCCCATGCACACTGCCTCTTTTGTGAGGCCATGGCTGCCAGTTAGGGATATTAAGCATAATACTATAATGTGAGGCTTCAAGGCAGTTTGAAGATTGGATTTGTGCCTTTGTATTACACTGGAGGTGTTCCTGTGTGAAATCCATATTTTATATTACATTGGGGGAATAAAAAGATGAACAACACACACCACAGGAAATCAACATGTCTTGATATATTTTGAATGTTCTGTTAAAAATCAACCCACCTCCTTTGGCATCTGGAATGTCTGTCAAGAAAGAAAAATGTTTGTAATTAATATGTCAACAGGAAATTCACCAAGCTATCCCATCATCCTGTCAAAAACTTGTCCTAATTCAGTGTTATCCTGGCACGAAGCAGCCATGATGGTCAGGCAAATGGTAGTGTGACTCTGAGGAGCTATGCAATACCTTTTCTTGAATTCTGAGCAACTGTTTCAACTCAGACCTAAATTATAGGTAGCTAAATTGTAGCATGTCATTAATAAAACAAACAACAGATCAAATGCACATCTCAGCATTTGAATACCTGGTTTTATTCTCTATTGATTGCATGAGTGTTTAACCTAACTTTCTGAGTTTTAGTGACTTCCCCGAATAATGGTATGGTAGTTTGAATGTAGCTGGCCTCCATAAGCTTATAGGGAGTAGCACTATTTGGAGGTGTGGCTCTGTTGAAGTAGGTATGGCCTTGTTGCAGGAAGTTTGTCATGGTGGGAGTGGGCTTTGAGGTCTCATATATGCTCAAGCCATGCCCAGTGTTTCAGTTCACTTCCTGTTGCCTTCAGATCAAGATGTAGCTCCTTCTCCATTCTCAGCTCCTTCTCCAACACCATGTCTGCCTGTGTGCTTGCATGTCCTGCCATGTTGATAATGGACTAAACCTCTGAAATTGTAAGTGATCCCCAATTAAATATTTTCCTTTATAAAAATTGCTGTGGTCATGGTGTCTCTTCACTGTTGCTTGAATCTTAAATTGGTCTTATAATAAAAAACCTGGTACCAGATATTGGGGTAAATGCTGAAAGATTAGAGAGACAAAGGAACAAGCCATCTCACCTCACCAAATCCATGAATCCTCTGACTGAAATCCTCTGAGTCCTCACTTGCAAAGCTCCAATCAAAAAAAAAAAAAGCCTCTAGCTGAAAGGGACGCTTCTGCTGAAAAGCCTCCAGTTCCTGTCTCCTCACACCTTGTATACCATTCTCCACTCAGCCATCACTTCCTGGGATTAAAGGCATCTGTGCTTCTCAGTACTGGGATTAAAGGTATGTGCCACCACTTCCTGGTTCTATTTTCTCTCCTGGACTGAGTCAATGTCATGTAGTCCAGGGTGGCTTTGAATTCACAGAGATCCAGAATGATCTCTGCCTCCCAAATGCTAGGATTAAAGGTGTGTATACCACTGCCTGGCCTCTATGTTTAATCTAGTGGCTTGTTCTGTTCTCTGATCTTCAGGCAAATTTTATTAGGGTACACAGTATATCACCATTCACAGCAAATGAACCCCTAACTAAGACAAATGGGAACAATAAACACTGTCTTAGAGGGGTTTGTGAAAATGAAGTAATATGCATGTGTTAAGTAGACATACCAGCTCTGTTTAGAAAATGTTACTTTTCCCCCAGGAAATAACTGATAGGTTTAACCATAAGTAACAAACACAAATATTCCATTTTTGACATGGAGTAGAATTAAACTACCATGCTCTCTCTGTTGGACAGCTCAGTGTTTCTATGATTCTTCCACACAAATGGAACTTAAGGCCAACATAGAGCAGGCTCTGTAAGCCTTTGTTACCACTGAAGGCAGAGGGTAGGACCCATGAGTGGTGGTGGTAGTGGCTGTAGCCATTTCCTAATGTGAACAAATGCTCCTGAACTAATTAGTTTAAGTAAACTCACATTGACTTCCTGCTTCTGTGGAGCAGATGTCCAACCCAGCTTTCCTACCAGGCTATCCAGGCTAGAATACAGGTATCAGTCACACCACTCACATAGTTATTGGTGGATCTCAAGGGCCTCCTCCCTGGAGGTTCATCAGACATTGGCTGAGTGCATTTCTTGTGGCTGTACAGCTGATGGTTTCAGCACAGACACTGCCCTCTGTAGAGATGGCTTATATCAGAGTTGGCTATTTGATTTTTTTTTTCCTATGGAATCAGAAGAGCATGTCTTTGATGTTTTACATTACTTTAGAATATCTTTTCATTATGTCAGTTCCACACAGGTTAGTTATCTGTGTGATTGGTTGGCCACCAAATCTTGAGACCAATATCTTACCATGGTTGTGGGTTCTACTACAGTCAGGGGAAGGACAGAACAGTCTGTGGGGTGTACAGAACAGGGGCACACAAGTTCATGCTCTGACACTGAAGTCATGTGGTGGCCCTGACCCAGAGATATATGTTCAGAGGAAGATCATCTTCAAACTCATTCCAAACCAGGTCCATGTGTTTTGTTTTGTTTATGGTTCTTTATATTTATAATATTTTTATACAATATATTTTAATCATATTCTTTACCTTTCTCAAGTTTCCCAGATCATCTCACCTCCCTATTCACTCAGATACATGTCATTTTCCCCCTTCTTTCTCTCTCTCACTCTCCCTCAAAAAAAGGTAAGACTTTCAGGACAATTATTTACACAAAGTAAAAGACCCTCAATACATTCACCTCTAAGTTAAGTAGAACAAGTTTAACCCAGTGACACAGGGCATTGGAAATGAGTAACTGCTTTTCCAATGTTTCCCTGAGTGGTTTCAAGAGTGGAGACCACATTGCAGGTTGGAAATGACTTCCTAGTCTCTATAGGGGTTTGGATATTGAGTTTAGACTGTCTATGGACTTAAGAACACTTGAGGCAAGACTTCTAAAAAATTTACTCTACCCTGTGACATATCAAATTTGATATGAAAATCAACACTTGGAATTTATTACAGTCTCCATTATGTCTGTATCCCCAGAATTCATAGTTGAAGCACTAACCCCAACATCTCATATTGTGGGTGTGCCTGGAACTAGAATCTTTAAGGAGGAAACTCAGATAAGATGAAACCCAGAAGACATGGGACACTATCTGTAAGTCAAGGTGGGAGTCTTAGTAGAAACCAAACCATTACCCTAGTCTCAGAATCCCAGTTTCAGAACTGGAAGGAAATTCATTTCTATGTTTATCCAAGACTTTGTAAGATATAAAATAGGTAGCTTCTATACAGAAACCATGGTAGGATCTCAGAGAAAAATGTCCTGACTAATTTTTATCTCTCAGTTTATAATATAGGAAATGGGCCAAGAGCCTACATCAAATGACAGAAATCAGAGATAATAGAATAATACTGCTAAAATCTGAGGGGCAACATCAATCAAGTGAAAATTTATTGAAATTGAACTAAAGTCATTCAATTATTATTTTGGGCGTTCTTATTGAATTCATGAAAAGTACACATTCAATGAAATCTACACATCTCTTGATACTTGTCCATAAAAACTGGCTTTGAAATAGTTCTTTGCTGCTGCATGTCTGACAGGAAGGGCAGTTGTTACCTCTGTTTAATACAACACCAGCTTGGGTGGAGACAATCCAGAAGGAGTCCTAACCCAAGGGCTGGGGCAGCCAGCATCTAGTCTGCAAGGCTCTCTCAGTTTGTACAATCCATTTAGCCTCTCTGCTAGAGTTTCACCATCTGTAAAAGAAGGAATTGGAGAACCCCACACAGCTCCCAGGTTTGGTGTCACACAAAACAAAGTCCACTTCCCACTGATTTGCTGCCTTGTCTTAAGTGCTTTAAAATACTTGTTGATGGGAATTCCTTGGTCTTTCTGAGGCTTGCTGTGTTCCCCATCTTGTCAACTTGACACCCCCTGGGAAGAGGGACCCTCAGCCAAGGAACTGCCTCTATCAGATTGTTCTTTGGCCTTGTCTGTAGTCTGTAGAACATTTTTTTTTAGCTTCTAATTGCCATAGGCATGTCCTGGGCTTTGTAAGAAACATAGAAAGTGAGCCTGGAAGCAAGCCAGTGAGCAGTGTTCCTCCGTGTTTTCTCTTCATTTGTTTTTTTGAGATGGGGTCTTACTATATAGCTCTGGCTGTCCCGGAACTCACTATGTAGACTAGGATGGCCTCTTGAACTCAAAGGTCTGCCTGTCTCTGTCTCTCAGGTGCTTAAAGGTATATACCACTACACCTAGCTCCTCTGTGGTTTTTGCTTCAAGTTCCTGCCTTTAATTCCTGCAGTGGCTTCTCTAGCTGATGGACTAAAACATGTAATTGAAAGAACCCTTTCTCACTCAAAGCGATACCACTAAATTCAGGAACAAGACAAGGCTGTCCACTCTCCCCATATTTATTCAATATAGTACTAGAAGTTCTAGCTAGAGCAATAAGACAACAAAAGGAGATCAAAGGGATACAAATTGGCAAGGAAGAAGTCAAACTTTCACTATTTGCAGATGATATGATAGTATACATAAGTGACCCCAAAAACTCTACCAGGGAACTTCTACAGCTGATAAACTCCTTCAGTAAAGTGGCAGGATACAAGATCAACTCAAAAAAGTCAGTAGCCCTCCTATACACAAATGATAAAAGGGCTGAGAAAGAAGTCAGAGAAACATCACCCTTTACAATAGCCACAAATAATATAAAATACCTTGGGATAACACTAACTAAACAAGTGAAAGACCTTTTTGATAAGAACTTTAAATCTCTAAAGAAAGAAATTGAAGAAGATATCAGAAAATGGAAGGATCTCCCATGCTCATGGATAGGTAGGATTAACATAGTAAAAATGGCAATCTTACCAAAAGCAATCTACAGATTCAATGCAATCCCCATCAAAATCCCAACACAATTCTTCACAGACTTGGAAAGAAAAATACTCAACTTTATATGGAAAAACAAAAGACCCAGGATAGCTAAAAGAATCCTATACGATAAAGCAACCCTTGGAGGCATCACCATCCCGGACCTCAAACTCTACTATAGAGCTATAGTAATAAAAACAGCTTGGTACTGGTATAAAAACCGACATACGGACCAATGGAATCGAATTGAAGACCCTGACATTAATCCATGCACATATGAACACCTGGTTTTTGACAAAGGAGCCAAAACTATACAATGGAACAAAGAAAGTATCTTCAACAAATGGTGCTGGCATAACTGGATGTCAATATGTAAAAGATTACAAATAGATCCATATCTGTTACCATGCACAAAACTCAAGTCCAAGTGGATCAAAGACCTAAACATAAATCCAGTTACACTAAACTTAATAGAAAAGAAGATAGGAAGCACTCTTGAACGCATTGGCACTGGAGACCATTTCCTAAATAAAACACCGACAGCACAGACCCTGAGCACAACCATTAATAAATGGGACCTCTCAAAACTGAGAAGCTTTTGCAGGGCAAAAGACACAGTCAATAAGACAAAAAGACAGCCAACAGATTGGGAAAAGATCTTCACCAACCCCACATCTGACAGAGGATTGATCTCCACAATATATAAAGAACTCAAGAAACTAGACATCAAAGCTCTGAACAGTCCAATTAAAAAATGGGCTAAAGAGCTAAACAGAGAATTCACAAAACAAGAACTACAAATGGCTGAAAGACATTTAAAGAAATGCTCAACATCCTTAATCATCAGAGAAATGCAAATCAAAACGACTCTGAGATACCACCTTACACCTGTTAGAATGGCTAAGATCAAAAACACCAATGACAACCAATGTTGGAGAGGATGTGGAGCAAAGGGAACACTCCTCCACTGTTGGTGGGAATGTAAACTTGTACAACCACTATGGAAATCAGTATGGCGGTTTCTCAGAAAATTAGGAATCAAACTACCTCAAGACCCAGCCATCCCACTCTTGGGCATATACCCAAAGAATGCTGATACATACCATAAAGATACATGCTCAGCTATGTTCATAGCAGCACTATTTGTAATAGCCAGAACCTGGAAACAACCTAGATGCCCATCAACGGAAGAATGGATGAAAAAAATGTGGTACATATACACAATGGAGTACTACTCAGCAGAGAAAAACAATGAAAGCATGAAATTTGCAGGCAAATGGATGGAACTAGAAAATATCATCCTGAGTGAGGTAACCCAAACCCAGAAAGACAGTTATGGTATGTACTCACTCATTGGTGGATTCTAGATATAAAATGAACAATCAGACCACAACCCATAGAACCATAGAGGCTATATATATATAGCATGGAGGTCCGTAGGACGACTGTGGCATATAATAAATTTCAGTTTTACTCAATTATTGAAAAAAAAATAGCCAAATGAATGGAAACACATGAACTATGAACCAAAGACTGAGGGGCTCCCAGCTGGATCAGGCCCTCTGAATAGGTGAGACAGTTGATTGGCTTGATCAGTTTGGGAGGCATTTAGGCAGTGGGACCAAGTCCTGTGCTCATTCCATGAGTTGGCTGTTGGAAACCAGGAACTTATGCAGGGACACTTGGCTCAGTCTGGGAGGAAGGGACTGGACCTCCCTGGACTGAGTCTACCAAGTCGATCACAGTCTTCGGGGGAGGACTTGTCCTGGAGGAGATGGGAATGGAGGGTGGGCTGGGGGTAAGGGGAGGGCGTGGGAGGGGGGAGAATAGGGGAACCCATGGCTGATATGTAGAACTGAATGGTATTGTAAAATAAAAAATATATATCACAAAAAAAAAAAAAAAAAAAAAAAAAAAAAAAAAAAGAACCCTTTCTCCTCCAAGTTGGCTTTGGTCAATGTTTTATCATAGCAATAGACAAGCAAGCCAGAACACTCACATACCTGATCTGGAATGTGGGGTGGGAAGATCTGACTGACATGTCTCTGGGGAGTATCACTGAGATTTCCATTGTGATTGGTCTCATTGTGTTCCTCGAAGGGAAAAACCTTTGCAGAGAGAAAGAGCTTTCTATCAGAATCCATGGTTTCATTTATATAAAATTAAACCAATTTGTGGGGGAAGTGAGAAGTAAGCATTTTTTAAATTACAGTTGCTTGGGTCTTTACTTGAAAAACATGTTGCATTGAATACATTCTGTTAAACATGAAATGAATGGTTACTTTGGAGGATTTTTCTTGATGACAGTAGATGCAAAGGTTGATCCTATGGCTATGTGTGTTGACTGCAGGCTCCTTTTCCTGGGACCCTGGCTTAAAGCCCTGGCTGCAGGCCTGGAATTGGGTGCTGAGGTAGTTCAGTGGGGGATGGGCTAATGGAAGCTGTGTAGGGTGCTTCTGAATGTCCACTGAATTAAAATCACTCTTTCTAGAGTGCTACTGTGTCTCTGAAATAACAGCTTTATTCTAGCTACATTTTAATAATTATGATGAGGGTAAGGTCATAGCTTCCATGGTAAGGTGTCAATCACCTGTCCCCCCAACTTTGCTTTGTGAAGCCAGGAAATTCAAATTCTGATGGATGTGTTTTCATGTTCTATTGTTTTAGTCAAAACAGTAAATGAAAATGTAAGATGTGTGTCTTAGGAATTAACTTGTTTTTAGTTACAAAGAAACCCAAACATCTGCTCCCAAGTCAAATATGCAACCATCTCACAACAATGCGAAAAACGCTGTTCTTTCACTGCAGTGGCTTTCAGCAGCCACCAGATGAGGAGAGGAAATATGTGCAGCCCAGCAACGGAGGTCTCTTGCCATTTTCTCGGTGTGTTTTACGTGGGGAATAAGAGAGTGCATTGGGCTGGGGGGTCAGCAAGATGACTCAGTGGTAGAGGTAATTGTCTCCAAGCCTGGCAATCTGAGACATGAGTTTGATCCCTAGGATACCACATGCAAGCCTTGGGACTTAACACATACAAATAAATACTTTGTTTTTGGAGAGAGAGAGAGAGAGAGAGAGAGAGAGAGAGAGAGAGAGAGAAATGCCACGGGGGGAGTGGAGGTTATAGGCTGTTTCTCCAGACATAGGCTCTGAAACAGAAGTTGGGAGCAAGATTTTGTTGGGGGTCAATGCCAATGGAGGACAAAAGGGACAAGAAACATGACTGAGCTGACGGAAAAGTCCAATTGCAGCTGCTCACTCAGCAGGGATCATGGACAGGGTACAGCCCACAGCTGGACCTTCTTGCCTTGCTGGATTGGCCTGGCACAGTTGTTCTTCAGAGCTGAGGCCCACAGTGAAGTTTATGCAAGCCCTTTGAAGGGAAATCACTGGCTGTGGTGAGGGGATGACAGGCTCTCATCTGGTCCTGCCTCCCCCATCTTTCACAGTCTTCTGACTCCCTCCCATGTGTAGCTAGGCACAGCTCCATCATTGGTGCAGAAGGCTGCTCCTGCTCTCTGAATTGTGTTCTCCAAACCTGCAGAGCCTGGTGCAGTCCTAGTTGACACACATCTCTTACTGTGAGCCTTTATAGGGTGCCCTCCCTGTTGAAGCCATGCTGCTCAGTACGATCTTCCTAGACATATAATTACTCTGCTTTGTATTTTAAAGTATATATATTACTAATAAAATAATAATAAGCTGAGGATTTGAGCAAGTAGATATACCACGTTTTTATCCCATATTACAATTGCTGTTCATTTGTCAGTGACTGCCTGGAGGAGAGCTGTGTTCAGACTCCTGAGACTCATTCCAAACACAGTAAAAACGAGTAGCAGTGGAGACCTTGGTGGTCACTTAAGAGAGAACTGACATAGATTTTAGTGTTTGAACCTGTCCTCAATACTCCACATAATGACATCTGAAAACATATATGCATAGAGTCAGACTTTCATATCCGATGGTTCTGTATTGATGGCTCAATCAACTACAGGGTGGAAATAGCTCCCCCCGCACCCCCCCACCGCACCCCCCCTCCCCCGCGCGCACGTGCGTGCGTGCGTGCATGCGTGCGTGCGTGTGTGTGTGTGTGTGTGTGTGTGTGTGTGTTATGAGAGTGTGGGTGCTCATATTTGTGTATGAGCATGTGGAGAGCAGAGCAGGATGGCTTCCTCTGTTGTCTACATGACTGCTTTGAGACAGTGCTGTGGAATATTATTTTAAAGTGTGTTGCATTTTTTTGATTAAATAAAATTAACTGCAAGCAGGAGGCTGAGTCAGCAAGTAGCTGACAGGAAGTAGTAGGGAGGAACCACATGTAGTTAGGGTTCTTAAGTGGGGACTAAGAGAAAGATGCTGGTTTTTTTTTTTTTTTTTTTTTTTTGGAAGACACCAGTAAAGTGAGAAAGTTAGCTACTTGCTATTCAGCTTCTCTGAGCATGCAGAATTCCACCTCAACCTTTGTATCTTGAGTTCTTTAGAGGGATAGAGCTCTAGATAAAGTGTCTCTTAATAGCTTTGAAAGAGTCGGTGCCTGAGGGAAGCGAATCCCCTCAGGCTGCAGCCTTTGTGGCTGGGTAGCAGCAGAGTTGCAGTCACTGATTAGGACAGCAGTTGCTTAAGGGGCAACCACTGTAAATAATAAAAACAGTCAACAACAAGACAGTATTTAGTGGGTAGCCATTCCAGCTTGGATCTGGAAGTTCCAACCCCCATTGAGACTCTGGCAACTGTCACGCCTACGAGGCGGGGCGAGGGGAGGTGCTGGAAACCCGAGAGCTGGATGGGCGAGCGCTCTCTCTGGGCGCGCTCTCTGCGCCTGGACCCTGGACGGTGGAGATTGACTGTGCAGAGCTCCAGAGAGCACCGCTGGATTGCTATACACCTTCCCCAGACCCCCGCAACCTATCCATTCCTTCATTTGTAAGTCATCCACTAAATAAATCTTCCTTTTAACTACGTGGAGTGGCCTTTATAATTTTCCCCAATATCTGGCGCCCAACGTGGGGCAAATTCCAAAGGCCTGGGCAGCTCCTGCCCTCAGCCTCCTCCCCGGCTGGCGGGTACCCAAACCCGCCTGCAAAGTTCCATATAACCAGTCCATTCCCGAAAAGGGGAGCAGCTAGTCCGGTCTCAGCTCCCTAGCTTAGCCCCGAGACCAGTGAAAAACCACTGCGAGTGAGGTATCCGGCCCCCGGCTCCCGGCCATCCCGCCATCTGCCTCCAGCTGCCGCCAGCCAAGGTCGCCAGCAAGCCCTGCTTTGGAGCTGTACCAGCACCGCCTGCTGGTTGAAAAGGGCTACTACACCCCCCCATACCACAGAAAGGTAAGATAAGCAAACCAGCATTTTATTTCAAGTAAAAGTACTTGATAATTTTACATCTTAAAATTGACTAACAAATTTTGAGTAATTCTTGTAATATGGCCGACAACATTACCTCACAAGAATTTAAAAACCTTTTTGCCTGTATGATGAATGACATTCTCCTGGAAATATATGACCTTCCTCAGGCATATTTGGCCTGTACCATTTTGACATTCATCATAACAATTCACACAGTGTTCAAACACTGCTTTAATAATAAGAACAAAGATGAATCATTATTGGGACTGATACAGGCTTTAAAAGATAGCAATGAAGACTTACAAAAAAAGAATCTCTTTCTGGAATCTGCTTTCAAAGATAGCAATAAAGGCTTACAGAAAAGGATTCTCTTTCTGGAATCTGCTCTAAAAGATAACAATGAAGACTTACAGAAAAAGAATCTCTTTCTGGAATCTGCTTTCAAAGATAGCAATGAAGGCTTACAGAAAAAGATTCTCTTTCTGGAATCTGCTTTAAAAGATAGCAATAAAGGCTTACAGAAAAAGAATCTCTTTCTGGAATCTGCCTTCAAAGATAGCAATGAGGGCTTACAGAAAGAGATTCTCTTCCTGAAATCTGCCTTCAAAGATAGCAATGAAGGCTTACAGAAAGAGATTCTCTTTCTGGAATCTGCTTTAAAAGATAGCAATGAAGACTTACAGAGAAAGAGTCTCTTTCTGGAATCTGCTTTCAAAGATAGCAGTGAGGGCTTACAGAAAAAGATTCTCTTTCTGGAATCTGCTTTAAAAGATAGCAATAAAGACTTACAGAAAAAGAGTCTCTTTCTGGAATCTGCCTTCAAAGATAGCAGTGAGGGCTTACAGAAAAAGATTCTCTTTCTGGAATCTGCTTTAAGAGATGGCAAGGAAGACTTACAGAAAAAGAATCTCTTTCTGGAATCTGCTTTCAAAGATAGCAATGAAGGCTTACAGAAAAAGATTCTCTTTCTGGAATCTGCTTTAAGAGATAGCAATGAAGACTTACAGAGAAAGAATCTCTTTCTAGAATCTACTTTCAAAGATAGCAATAAAGGCTTACAGAAAAAGATTCTCTTTCTGGAATCTGCTTTAAAAGATAGTAATGAAGGCTTACAGGAAAAGATTCTTTCTCTAGAATCTGCTAATCAGGATTTACAAAACAGGCTTGTACCCAAAATTGATTTTATTGATAATAAATATGAATATCTAATGGATAGAACACTAACTCTCCAGAGTAAAGTTATGGCTACTCAGACATTGCATAAGGAAGAAAGATTATCATTAATTGATAAGATAAGGTCCATGGAATCATGTGCTTCTGAGGAAAATAAAAATGTCTATGATTCCATGAGAAATCTGGAGTCCCTTGCAAGAGAGGAGGTTCACTCCCTAGAACAGACCGTAGGTGCTCGTTTGCAAGCCATAGAAGAAACTCTCAGTAAACATGACAAGGGAACTAATAAGCAGAAGGTCAAGACCATAGAGGTTGTAACATCTGCAAACAGCTCTCATACAATGGCTTATCCTGTTATCGTCCATGAGAAGCCAGCAGATGACACACACCCCGAGCCATATATGACATATACATTACAACCAATTTCAACAAGGGACTTTAAAAATATAAAGGAAGCAGTAGTTACGTATGGGATACATTCCACATACGTAAAACAGATGTTAAATTCATGGTCTACCTCACATAGAATCATCCCAGATGACTGGCATCAGTTAATTTCAGCTGTTCTAGAATATAGCCAGCAGCTACAGTGGAAGAGCTGGTTGAGAGAAGAGGCAAAAAAGTTAGAACAACAAGGTAAACTCAGAGGTTTTGTGATCTCCCAAGATCAAATACTTGGTGAGGGATGTTTTGCTGACAGGAATGTACAAGCCACTTATGATGAGCATACAATATCCCTATGCCGTACAGCAGCTCTAAATGCTTGGGAAAAAATTCCAGAACCTGGAAAACCAACTGAGGTATACACAAAGATATTTCAGGGACCACATGAATCTTTCACTGATTTTTTACAAAGGCTGAACACAGCTATAACAAAAGCTGTATTAGATAAAGAATTAAGAAAAGTATTAACTGAGTCCTTGGCATTCGACAATGCTAATGCAGAGTGCAGAAGAATACTTACACCACTAAAGATCAGATCAGCTCCTTTGGAAGAATGGATTCAGTACACTAATGGTGTTCAGTCTCTGAACTACAGTAATGAGGCTTGGATAGGAGAGACAAATCCCAGAGGTGAAAGAAGGCCCCGTGTTACCAAATGTTTTAAGTGTGGTACACCAGGTCATATAAGTAAAAACTGTACGTGGGGTACTCTTAGAAGTAATACTCCTTCTAGGAATAGCCTAAACAGGAGACCCCAACCACCTCCTGGATTATGTAGAAGGTGTGGCAAAGGCCAACATTGGACCAATGAGTGCAGATCAAAAATAGATATACGAGGCAACCATTTACTGGCGGGAAACGCCTCAGGGGGCCTCTTGCAGGCCCCCAAATCAAATGTAGTACGAACATTCCCAGCCACTGTGGAAGAAATTCCTCTCCAGGACAACTGAATAAACCAATGCCTAATGTAAAAACCGATACTGCAATGGATGATAAAACAGCTTTGATAGATGGATCACAGTTTACAAAGAACACTATAAAACAAATATTTTGGCAGACTTCCATAAATGAACAAAGACCAAAGCTTAGAATTCGAATTAATGGCCTGGTTCTGGAGGGCCTGGTAGACACAGGTGCAGATGTGACTATAATTACACCAAAATCATGGCATCCGAATTGGCCTCTTCAAGAGGTAGATGTCCAACTGTTAGGGATTGGCACCCTATCTCAGATAAAACAGAGTTCGAGATGGGTTGAATGCATAGGGCCAGAAGGACAGAGAGGAAGGCTGAAGCCATATGTAGCAAATGTAGCAGTAAATCTTTGGGGCCGAGATCTGTTACAACAGTGGAATACCCAGATTAAAATTCCTACACTTTCAAAAAAGGAATACAGACCAATGCATGTTTCTAGGAATAATATCATAACATGCTATAAAAATCAGTCACCAACCATTCAGGCTGTTCACAAACAGAGCACGACTGTTGTTGAACTCTCAGAAGTACCAACTGCCTTACCTTTAAAATGGCTAACTAATAAACCTGTCTGGGTTGGACAATGGCCTTTGACAAAAGAGAAGCTACAAGCTTTAGAACAGCTGGTTCAAGAGCAGTTAAATGCTCAACACATTGAAGAATCTACCGGCCCTTGGAATTCTCCTGTATTTGTTATTAAAAA
Organism: Peromyscus maniculatus bairdii; assembly: GCF_049852395.1. Lineage (NCBI taxonomy): Eukaryota > Metazoa > Chordata > Mammalia > Rodentia > Cricetidae > Peromyscus > Peromyscus maniculatus. The sequence goes on along the minus strand of NC_134853.1, from coordinate 36,482,987 downwards.
GAAATCTGGTAATTGGAGAATGCTGACAGATCTGAGAGCTATTAATAAAGTAATTCAGCCAATGGGCTCCCTACAGACTGGGATGCCCTTGCCCTCTATGCTACCAAAAGAATGGCCTATAATAGTTATTGACTTAAAAGACTGTTTCTTTACCATACCCTTACAGGAAAATGATAGAGAAAAATTTGCCTTCACAGTACCTAATTATAATAATTCTCAGCCAGTCAAGAGATATCAATGGAAGGTCCTCCCACAGGGAATGTTAAACAGCCCTACTTTGTGTCAATACTTTGTGCAGAAACCATTAGAGATAATTCGTGTAAAGTTTCCATAATCCATAATTTATCACTATATGGATGATATCCTATTAGCTGATCCAAAGTTAGATACATTAGAAAGCATGTTTGAAGAAGTAAAAAAAAGTTTTGCCTCGCTGGGGACTGCAAATTGCTCCTGAAAAAATACAAAGAGGAGATTCTATTAATTACTTAGGATATAAGATAGAGCTACAAAAAATTAGACCCCAAAAGGTACAATTAAGAAGAGATAGATTGAAGACCCTTAATGATTTTCAAAAGTTATTAGGAAGCATTTCCAACTTATTGGGTATCATGGGAATACCCAAAGATGGACTAAAGAATTTGGCTAATACTCTAGAAGGGGACAAAGAATTAAATAGTCCAAGAGAATTATCAGCCGAAGCTGAGAAGGAATTGGCTCTAGTAGAAAAGACAATACAAGAAGCACATGTGGATCGTGTGGATCCAGAACTTAAATGCATTCTTGTCATATTCCCCTCCAGACATTCCCCAACAGGTATTTTGATTCAGAGGGAAGATATTATATTGGAATGGATATTCCTACCACGTAAGCCAAATAAGAAATTAAAGACTTATATAGAAAAGATCTCTGATTTGATTCAAAAGGGTAAATTAAGACTTCGCCAGTTGACAGGAACAGACCCAGCAGAAATTGTAGTACCATTAACTAATGAGGAAATTTCATCACTATGGAAAGATAATGAATACTGGCAGAGAGCCTGCAGTAACTTTTTGGGAGAGATTAACAACCACTATCCCAAAAGCAAGAGAATAGAATCCATAAAGAAGACTGAATGGGTCCTTCCTCACATTGTACGACAAAAGCCAATTTCTGGAGTCCTCACATTCTATACTGATGCAAATAAATCAGGGAAAGCAGGATATAAATCAGGAGACTTAAGTAAAGTGGTGTAAAGTCCATATAGCTCTGTACAAAAGGCAGAACTGTATGCCATTCTTATGGTACTGATGGACTTCACAGAACCCCTCAATATAGTCACTGACTCTCAATATGCAGAGAGAGTTGTTTTACATATTGAAACTGCTGAATTTATTCCTGATAATACAGAATTAACTTCATTATTCATACAATTGCAGGAAATCATCAGAAAAAGGGAACATCCTATATATATAACACATATCAGATCCCATACAGGTCTGCCAGGACCTTTAGCACAAGGTAATGATGAGATTGATCAGTTACTAATAGGTAATGTGCTAGAAGCTTCAGAATGTCATAAGAAACACCATGTAAATAGCAAAGGTTTGAAGAAGGATTTCTCCATCACTTGGCAACAGGCTAAGGATATTGTGAAAAAATGTCCTACTTGTTCCATCTATAACCAAACTCCATTACCTGCAGGGAGTAATCCAAAAGGTATACAAAGAAATGAAATTTGGCAGATGGATGTGTTTCATTTTGCAGAATTTGGAAGATTAAAGTATGTATATCATACCATTGACACCTATTCAGGATTTCAATGGGCAACTCCTATGAGTTCTGAAAAGGCTGATTCTGTGATTACACACCTATTAGAAGTTATGGCCATCATGGGAATACCTGTACAAATTAAGACAGACAATGCCCCAGCATATGTCTCCAATAAAATGAGACAGTTCTTTGCTTATTACAATATAAAGCATGTTACAGGTATACCACATAATCCCACAGGCCAAGCAGTCATAGAGAGATCCAATCGAACTTTAAAGGATATGCTAAATAAACAGCAACAGGTAACAATGACTCCTAGAAATAGACTGCATAGTGCTTTATTAACCTTGAATTTTCTCAATGCTAATGAGAAAGGAACAACAGCTGCGGAGAGACATTGGACGACAGACAAAACTCCTGAGCTAAACCAACCAGTTTATTTAAAGGATGTGCTGACCTCAGAATGGAAACCTGGATATGTTCTACGTTGGGGAAGGGGTTTTGCCTTTGTTTCTGCAGGAGAAGAAAAGCTATGGATACCAACAAAATTAATAAAAATTCGATTCGAACAGGAAAAACCCCTTGATGAAGAGAAGTAAAAGATCATTCACCAATGTGACATCTCTACAAGTTGTAAGAAAAATTTAACAATCAAAGGGTGGGGTAGGGTTCTGTTTTTGTCTTTCCAGGATAATGGAAATACCCATCTTCCAAAACTCATAAGGCCTTGGATATCCGGATATTTACAGCAGAAAGGAAGAATCTATTGGTACCAATATACACATGGTAAAATCTCACTGTCTAACATCTTTCTCTCTATCAATCTAGAAAAGTTGTGGTTCCAATTCAATTATAGCCAAGCTGGCTTTGGAGATGGAATTGGCTCACTCCTTCTCTAAACCCAAGCATATTGCTAAAAGAAAAGTTTGAGAGATTCTTCAGTCCCGTATCAGAAGAGCCCTCTGGTGTGAGACAGAAGGAAACCAATAAAAAGGGACCATTGTCATCTAAATTCTAATTCTCTCCATGTTTACTCTTGATTTCTCAGAATCCTTTCTTACATGCTATGTCCTCTTTAAATCCAAACCTCCCATTTTTGATAACAAATAAGTTTTTCCAATAGCAATCTCAGAAGTTTCCAGAAGGAAGATGGGGCCCCAACAACAACAACTCTACCCAATCCAGAATGATGCCATGGTAATCATCATCATACTATACTTCTTGCCAGAATTTCAGACAATCTTGCCCATTACTCTAAAACTTGCTGCAGAACCTACAGTTAGTCTAACTGAGATTTAACTATCTGAGCTTTCTCACAGTACCCAACAGAGATAACATCACCCCCTAAACAGCAGGAAGCAATTCTAAGAAAACGACGCCCCTTCTCCCTTCGGTTTCATAATTCTCAGGGTTATGGATGACGGTTGTAGGGTTGGGGGTAGAAGAAAATATTAACTCAGTATTGTAAAAAAAAAAAAAGGGCGGGGGAGAAGAAATGGAATGGATAGGTATAAGATATGATGGTAAATCATTGTATATACTAGTAAACAAACTTAGTAAAATAGCAACCTTAGACAATTTGCACTGTAATTTGTACTGTTATAGATTCTTATATGTTGATACAAATGTAAACTATTTTTATACTCCTGTTTAAGATAATTTGTATAGTGATACAAATACAGAACTATATTTGTTATAATGTACATATATTTCTACTCTTCTTTGAAACATTTTTATATTGATACAAATGTAAATTTATATCTGTCATACTTTATATATGTTCTACTTCTGTTAGGATATTTGGTATATTGATATATATTTAAGATTATTGTCATATTGCATATCGCACTATATATTCCTACCTCTGTTATAAATATCTTGTGTATTGTCACAATTTTGAAGTCATCGTTCTTCACCATACATTTGCTAATAGACTGTTTACCTTATTTACGTGAAGCCTTAGCCTTAGGTTATTTCGGTAAATAAGATTTATAGATTTATAGTCGCCTATGCCTGTCATCTCTATAGTTACGTTAGTTAGGTTATCCAGATTTACAGATACATAGGTCAGATGGACAGGTAATCTTCAAACACTTCATAGACCTAGAGAATATGGCATTTAAATAACTTAGAATTCTGTTGACGTGAGGCACAATTGCTCCTGGCTGCACCAATTGATCCCGAGAGAATGCTGGGCTTCTAAGACATTTCCATTTGGAAGTTTGTCTTTTTGGCACAAAATGGCCTACTGGGCAAAGAACTGCCCTTGCCTTGATGGCTGACAGTACAAATGCAATGCTGTCCTTCCTGGACAAGCGGGACACAAGGAAAGTGACCACTGTACTCTGCCAAGACAGGGTAAGATGGTCTTTCAGAATTCCTGCTTCTGAAAATGGTCTGTCAGATACTCTAGGCCTGTAGCCAATTTGAATGCACCAACAATGCTGCGAAACATTAGGTGACTGTCCAGGCTGCCAGCTGTCTCGGTCTACTCTTGCAAGACTCCTGAAAGTTGCTTGCATCCATCTTCCATTTCTCAGGGACCATTATATTCCTTCTCAGGTCTTTGATGGGATTGAAGACTAGCAGTTATAGTTACAACTTAGTATATATAATATCTTAGATAGAACATATTAAGTATTAGATTCAGGTTCTTTAGGATAGGACACCTTTGAATGATCTTTATAACATGCCGTTTACCTATGCTCTACACTTCTCTGGATTTTAGAATGTGTTTCTTGCTTGATATTGTTTGCATTGGTTGTAGTTACATCTTATCTAGGTCATTATCCCTCATTATTTCTGGACAATATTTGATAACCATTCCTTTGTATATAGTCTTGTATTAGTTTAGAACCTTCTTATTTAGACAAAAAGGGGGAGATGTAGTGGGTAGCCATTCCAGCTTGGATCTGGAAGTTCCAACCCCCATTGAGACTCTGGCAACTGTCACGCCTACGAGGCGGGGCGAGGGGAGGTGCTGGAAACCCGAGAGCTGGATGGGCGAGCGCTCTCTCTGGGCGCGCTCTCTGCGCCTGGACCCTGGACGGTGGAGATTGACTGTGCAGAGCTCCAGAGAGCACCGCTGGATTGCTATACACCTTCCCCAGACCCCCGCAACCTATCCATTCCTTCATTTGTAAGTCATCCACTAAATAAATCTTCCTTTTAACTACATGGAGTGGCCTTTATAATTTTCCCCAATACAGTATACTTCAGTGAACTAGAGGATCACTTTTTTTTTTTGTTGTTGTTGTTGTTTTTTCTGTTTTGTGTTTTGCTAGACTGTCTGGCCATCAGGCTCTCAAGAACTGCCTGTCTATGATCCCCAATGTTGAGATTACAAGCACATCACATGCAACCAAGCCTGGGTTTCTGTGTGTATAATGAGTGCTAGGGGTTTGAATTCAAGTCATCATGCTTGAAGAACATGAACACAAGAACCTCCTAAGCCGTCTGCACAGCCTAGAACTATTGACAACAATGCAAGTATGCTGGGCATAATCAGACTTTCCCTTGCCATTATTCCATAAATAATACTGTATAGTAACTGCTGTATAACATTTGCATTTTATTATGTTACTGTAAGTGACCTGAGATGATGAAAGTATATGGGATGATGTGAAGGTTGTATGTGAATACTACCCCAGAGGCTTGATCATCCACAAGTCTCCCTATGGTTCAGGGTACTGTGGCCAATCTCCATGGGCACTGAGGGATGATGTTCTAGAAATGAACCCCTGTAAGCTCCTCAGGGATCTCTAGTTGTGGAGTGCAAGCTCCTACAGATAGATGCTCTGAAGTGAGGATGAGGTGCCACATGGTTTGCATTTTATTGATTCAGACATAGCTCAATAACATTTGTAGAGGGTTATGCATCTCCACACCACCCCTATACCCACCATGTTGAGTGGGGAATAGAGCAAGTAGCAGCTCACTGACTTCACTGGTACCTTCTGTTGTTTTTAAACACTTCATGTGGCTTTTTATCTGTCCTTGAAAGGGAGTCCTTAGAGACTGTACCTTTTTTTATACTCTTTACATAATGGAAATCTCATCTCAAGCTGTAAGACACAGCATTAATTAATCAGTTAAATGTCCAGCAAATACATAAGTAAAATTTCATCTTGATTTAGTCTCTCATTCCCCACAGCTTGAGCTTGTCACTGTTAGGGCCCCTTTGTGGGGTCAGTATCTGCCCATTTTCCACTCTGTGCTTTGGGATCCTCTGCCTGCCACCACGGCGATTGTGGCTCCTTCAGGGATAAAGTAAAGTGGGGGGGAGAAGCGGCCTGGGGAAGAGGAGAACTGGTTCCACCCTAGCCATCAGAGGGATATGGTAGGTGTTTTACACATATTTTAAAACTGACATACCATAAAAGCCAGCATTTTTATGTGTTCACAAGGTTGCACAGCCATTGCCACCATGGAATCTGCTGTGAGTTTTCACCACGGAAAAGAAAAGCCGTGGAGTAGGCACTGTAGTGCCGCCTCGCCTGCTTCAGGGCACCCCGCCTCTGCATCCTCTCCCACTGTCTGCTCTTCCTTCTCCGTGTACACAGGACTGGTCAATACATGGTATTCTTCAGTTTGGCTCTGCCACCTAACATAATGTTTTCACAGTCCATCCATGTTGTGGTAAGAATCAGCTCACCATTCCTCTTTATGCCTGAGTGACAATTCATTGTATGTACAGCATGGTTTAATGTGGACCCCAAATCCCATGTGCAGGAAAGTCAATCATCAGTGCAACAACTGTTGAGGCAGGTACCTGTAGGAGTGGCCAGGTCAATTGTGTATGACAGTGCCATTGCCATGCTCTTATTGTCCCATCTATCTTCCACCACAGAATGATGCAGAAAGCCCTCAACAGATATTGTCCTAGCACTGAAAAAAATAAATTTTTTCTCTTTAAAACTTACCAAGTCAGTGATACTCTGTTGTAGTAACATAAAATAGATGGTGACAGTGAGAAAACCATATTTTGGTTAGATATTTTTTAGTTGTTTGACATATAAGCTGTTTTGAATTTTTTGCCATTATGAATAAGTTATTAAAATGCCACTATGAGCGCTCAAGTACAAATTTTATGTTGCTTTGTTTTATTTTGTTTTGAAACGGTATCTTGTTCTGTAGAACAGCTGGTCTGGAACTCATTATGTAGCCCAGGCTGGACTCAAACATATAGAAATCCTGCTGCTTCAGCCTTCAGAGAACAAGGATTGCAGGTGTGAGCCATCATACCTGGATTTTTTTTTTCAATTCTCTTGAGTTTATACACCAGGCCACATGATAACTCTGCATTTAACATTTTTTTTTTTTAACAATTCTGCATTTAACCTGTCATGCTGCTTTCCACAGGATCTGCATCACTTGAGTTCCAGTAGCAGTGTGTAAGGGGCCTGGCCTCTCTACCTCTCCATCAAGACTTTCTTTGTGTTCTTGGTTGTAGCCAGACTCACAGACTCAGAGTGTTGCTCTTGGTAGTGGTGTTTTTCCAACGACTCATGGTGCTAAACATAGCTTCCTGGCTTATTGGCCTTTTGTGTGTCTTGTTACTTGAATATGATCAGGTGCAAATCTGTGTTGTTTTGCTGTTGACTTGTAAGTGCTTTGCATGATTTCTGAATTGAAGCCTCTTTGCATTAAACGATGACATATTTTCTCCCACTGTTTGTTATCTCATTTTTTGGCAGTGTCATTTTTTATATGAATGAGATTTTTTAAAATATATTTTTAGCCTTATTAATCCATTTTCTCTGGCTAATTGGGCATTTGATGGTGTGTCTAACATATTGTTGCACAATCCAAGGTAATAAAGATTTATTTGCTATATTTCAAGAATTTTGTATTTTTACCTTGAACATTTAGATCCTTGATCCATTTGGACTAACCTCCTTATATGATGGGCAGAGTGGCCCAAGCTCATCCCTCTATATATCTAGTTGTTCAGTCTCATTTGTTTTAGGGACCATTATTTTTGCATTGAGAGGTCTTAAGACCCTTATGCAAATGAACTGACTGTGGATATACAGGTTTGTTTCTGGACCCCAATTCCAATCTGTGTATCTCCATCTCTATCTTCATGCCATCACCACATGTCTGGTATAGCTTTGCAATCAGTTTTGAACTTAAGACGTATATTTTCGCTTTCCAACTTGGGCCTGGCAGAATGGTGCCTGCAAAGAAGGGTGGTGAGAAGAAGGCCCGTTCTGCTACCAATGAGATGGTGACCTGAGACTACACCATCAACATTCACACGTGTATCCATGGAGTGGGCTTCAAGGAGTGTGCCCCTCAGGCACTCAAAAAAATCTGGAAATTTGCCATGAAGGAGATGGGGACTCCAGATGTGCACATCGATACCAGGATCAATAAAGCCATCTGGGCCAAAGGAAAAGGGATGTCCCATACTGTATCCATGTATGTTTGTCCAGAAATTGTAATGACATTGAGGACTCACCAAACGAGCTCTACACATTGATAACTGTTGTGCCTATTACCACATTCAAATATCTACAGACAGTCAATGTGGATGAGAACTAACCTGCTGAGTGTCAAATAAAGAAGAGGCAGGCAGATCTCTGTGAGTTTGAGGCCAGCCTGGGCTACCAAGTGAGTTCCAGGAAAAAGACACAAAGCTACACAGAGAAACCCTGTCTCAAAAAAAAAAGTGTGTTTAACAATTAACTTTTTCCAAGGCTGTCGTTGCTATTCTGAGTCCCTTGCCATTCTTAAAATCTTTACACTCTGTTTCTTCCTTCCTGTAAAACAGGAAGATGAGTTTTGGAACAGGAAGATGAATTTTAAAAGAGTTTGCCTTGAATGTGCAGCTTACTGTCAGAAACACTGCTACATTAACAATATAGGGACTTCTAGCCCTCCAAGCAAGTGATACCTCCACTTCTTTTACCAAAGCTCTACACTTTTCAGTGTATAAGCCTTGCACTTTCTTGGCTGCATTTATTCCAAGCACTTCAGTTTTGATGCTATAACAAAGGGAATTGGTTTTTTTAGTTCCTCACTTATTGACTTATATTGTCAGTATATGGAGATTCAGTGGAGTTTCTACGTTGACTTGTATTTTGTGGCCTCGGTGACTTTGTTTTGTTAACTCTAATGCATGTGTTTGTTTTTGGCATTCTGTGTTCTGTATAAAGACATGCCATCAGCAAATAGACATGGTCCTATCTGTTCCTTCCTAGTCTTGACATCTTTTATTTACTTTTCTAATCCAACTGCCTGCTTAAGATCTCCACTACAATGCTGAAGAGAACTTGTAAAAGTGGGCACTCTGGTTGTCATGATTGAATATAAAAATGTCCCTTCGAGCTTACTGTTGAAGGCAGTGTCTCTAGCTGAAGAAGCTATTTATGAAAGTTCTGGAAACTTCAGAAATTGGTGACTGGCTGAAGGACACAGGTCACAAGTGTGTGGTGATGAGGGTGTGTCTTATCCTGCCCACTTCCTCTCTGCTTCCTGGCCACCGTGAGGCAGTTGCTTTCCCCTCTATGCTTCCTCTAGGAAGCTCCATCTCAGCACAGGCCCAGCAGGAACAGAACCAAGGACTGTGCACTAAAACCTCGGAAACCATGAGTTCAAATCAGTCCCCACTCACTTAGATTGCCCTTCTGGAGGTTTTGTCACCAGAAAGTGGCTAACACTATTCTTTCTTCCCTGCTGTTGTGGGGGGTAGGGGAATGGGGTGTAGGAGGGTGGAAGGGTAGGAGGGGGGAACTTGCATTTCACTATCAGATGCAATCTTATCTGTGAATTTGCTTAAGTACCATTTACTACATCAGGGAACTACCACTGTGCTCTAGATTTCTGAGAAAGGGATAGTTTTTTCTTAATAAAAAGATACTGGGAGAGTTGGAAGGGAGGAAAGGGAAGGGAGAAATGTTGTGATTAAAACACAGTCTCAAAAATAAAAAAGACACTGGACTCTTTCTCTCTTATTATGAGAGGCTGTTTCTATGTGGTCTACATTGGTCTAATACTTGGAATGCCTTGAACTCAGGCCAATCCTTCTGTATCAGCTATGTACAGGGTGATAGGCATGAATCATCATGCCCAGGACTCTTTATTCTCTCATCTCCTAATATCACATTGATTTTATGGATGGAGTCAACCTTGTTAGCCTAGGTAAAGTCCTACTTGGCTGTGCTATAAAATGGTTTTCCATTTTACAGTGATGATGATAATGTGTGTGTGTCACATGTGTGCCATACCATGTGAACACATATGTGGAAGTCAGAGGGCAACTTTCAGAAGTCAGTTCTTCCATTCCACCATGGGTTCAAGGGATGAAACTCAGGTCCTCAGGCGTGTCCAACATATGCTTTATCCACTGAGGCATGTTGTTAGTCCTCAGCCATTTTCTGTGTTGCTAGACTCTGCTAAGATCTTGTTGGGGTTTTTAGTATCCCTGTGTATTGGGAACATTAACCTATGGGTTTCCTTTCTTCAGTTTTGTTACCAAGACCATGCTAGTTTCATGGGATAACTCAGGAAGTTTTTCTTTGCTCCTTTATTTGAGAATAATATGGGAAGAACTGACCTTGGCTAATCTTTATGTGCCTGGTATAGTTCAGTAGTGAGACTACCTAGTTAGTTCCTTTATAGATTTTTTTAAAGTTTGGCTGGGTTTTTCATCATTGTTTTCTGTTTTGTTTTAAAATGACATACTTCATTTTTTCTTCAGAGCATACATTTTTTTTGCCTATTTAAAAAAGGTAACTAGTTATGGTGGCTATTCTCAGCTGTCAACCTGACTGCATCTGGAATGAACTACAATTCAGAAATGGAGGACACACTTGTGAGAGCTTTTTTGCTTGATTTGAAGTGGGAAGTGGGTGAATGCACTTCTAGTTGGGACCTTTGAGATAGGAAGATTCACCTGTGATGCAGACCTTCAGGTGGGAAGACATGCCTTTAATCTGGGCCATACCACCTGCTGGAAGTCTATATAAGGGCATAGAAGAAGGAAGCTTTTTTGCTTTGTCTGCTTACCCTTGCCTTGCTAGTGCATCCATTCCTTCACTGGAATTAGAACCTACTTCTTTGGGACTCCAGCATACAGAAGACATCCACCCTTGCGAACTGGATTCCTGGACTCTCCTTTCACAGCCAGCCATTGTTGGATTAGCTGAACTGCAGCCTGTAAGTCATTCTAATAAATTCCCTTTCTATACATGTAGATAGATAGATTCGTTATGTAAGTTCTGATACTCTAGAGAACCATAACTAATACTAGATCATTTTCTTGGGTTTCAAAGACATTTAGTAAGTGTCTCAGCTTACTTTGGTAGGAGTAGGATACAAACCTAAGTTATTCTCACAACTAAACCTGTGTTTTCAGTCACTGCTCACCAAAATCTATAATCTTATTTGTATAGGATATGTTTTCATGAAGTTAGCATACTTATGTTTTTGCGTTCAAATTGTAGAAAATTGTAAAATATTACAAGTATGTGTTTGTGTATTTCTATTCAGTATATTTCAGACTGATCTTTATATGTACAGATTTAATGTGTTTACTGGTCATGACTGTCATGTTAGTCTTCAAAAATTTTATTTTCCCACCATTAACTTCTGTCTTGAGCAGTTTTCTGTCACTGGAAATTCTTCGTAAACATTGTGTTAAATTGCTGCTTAGTAATTCACTGTGTAATTCCTTAGTCACAGAGCTGTGTTCTCTTTCCTGTCTAATATTTAGGCTTTTAAATCAGTGCTGTTATTTAAAAAAGTCTACAAGCCTCCTTGGCCTTCACAGACTCAGTGACTTTTTCCAGTAAAGTTCACACTGAGGAGACTCATTCCCAGCACTGGTCTTCACAGACTCAGTAGCTTTATTCAGAATAGTTCACACTAAGGAGATTTATCCCTGTCCCTCAGGCAGACTACTTGCAGAAGCCTGTCCTCCCTTTCTGCCTCCATTCTCTGGGGACTCCATTGATCCTCACAGTGGAACCAGCCTTCCTCCATCACCCCATTCTTATGTGTCAGCCACCAATACCTGGAGGCACTCTCTACCTGGCAACCCAATGGCCATGCCAGTTTGGGAATTAAGTAAGTGATCTTCACTCTCCTTCCTGTTCTCCATTGCAAATTCCCCAGTCCCATCCTAATCCTGTAGCAAACCACTTTCACAAGTCTGTCCTCCCTCTCTAATTCTGTTCCTTGAGGACTCTGCATAATGTCAAAGCAAACTAAGCTTTCTTCCTTTCTGTGGACCACTTAGTCCATCTGTTTCCCTTTGTATCAGCCCTCACTGCCTAGAAACATGTTATAATCAGGAACTCTGACAGCTCCTGTTGCTAGGCCCTCAGACAGACTCCAGGTTGACCTTTAAGAAATACATTATGTGCATGCCTTGGCAACTGGTCTGAGCCAATTTCCTCAACCCTATGGGCCTGTCCTACTACATAGAATCACTAAAGAAAACCCAAACTGAAGTAAAACTGGAAATGAAAAATTTAGGAAGAAAACAAAAACTTTAGAGGCAAGCATCACTAACAAAATACAAGTAATATAAGAAAGATTCTCAGTCATTGACAAGATAGAAGAAATGAAAATCTCAGTCAAAGAAAGTATAGAAGTAAAAAAAAAAAAAACAGGCCACAAACATCTATGTAATCTGAGAAACTATGAAAAAACAAATTTAAGAATAATACTACTAGAGAAAAGAGAAGAAATCCAGGTCAAAGGCACAGAAAATATTTCTGAAAATAGTCATAAAAGAAAATTTCTCTAATGTAAAGAAGGCAATGCCTACACACCTGGACCAGAAAAGAAATTTCCTATAGCACATAATGATAAAAACATTAAATGCATAGAACAAATAAAATATTAAAAACTTAGAATGAAAAATACCAAGTAACATATAAAGACAGAATTAGAATGAATCTGATTTTTAATGGAGAGTCTAAAACCTAGAAGGGTCCACACAGATGTTCTATAAACTCTAAGAGATCACAGATCATCTCATTAGATGCAGAAAAAGCCTCCCACAAGTACCACATCTTTCCATGATAAAAGTTCAGAAAAGACAAGGGATCCAAAGAACATAACTCAACTTAATAAAGGCAGTTCATAGCAAGCCCATGGCAAATATTAACCTAAATGGAGGTTAGCATTTCCAAAGCAATTTCACTAAAATCAGAAACAAGACAAGGCTGTCCACTCTCTCCATACCTATTCAATATGGTACTTGAAGTCTTAGCTAGAACAATAAGACAACTAAAGGAGTTTGAGGAATGCAAATAGGAAAGAAAATAAAGTGTCATTATTTGCAGATGATATGATAGTATTCATAAGTGATCTTAAAAACTCCACCATGAAACCTATAGCTGATAAAGCTTTTCATCAAAGTATCAGGATACAAAATTAACACATAAAAATAAATGACCTTTCTATACTCAAATGAGAAACAGACTGAGAAAGGAATCAGAGAAATAATAACTTTCACAATTGCCTCAAAAATTTTCTTGGGATAACTCTAACCAAACAAGTCAAAGACTTGTCTGATGAAAACTTTAAGACATTGAATAAATATTTGAAGAAGATATCAGAAGATGGAATGATCTCCCCTGCTCATTGATAGGTAGGAATAATATTGTGAATGGCCATTCCACCAAAAATGATCTACAGATTCAACACAATTCCCACCAATATTCCAACACAATTCTCCACAAATCTTGAAAAGGCAGTTTTCAGTTTCATATAGAAACACAAATAACATGGGATAGCAACAATAATCCTAAATAATAAAAGAACTGTTGAAGGTATCACCATCCTCAAGGATCCAAGTTGTACTACAAAACAATAGTAATAAGATAGCATGGCATTGGCATAAAACCGATATATTGATTAATAGAATCAAATTGAAGGCTCAGACATAAGTCCACATAACTATGGATGTGATTTTTGACAAAGAAGCCATAAATACACAGTGTAAAAAAGACATCATCTTCAACAAATGGTGCTGGTCAAACTCAATGGCCACATGTAAAGGAATGCAAATAGGTACATACTTATCACCCTGCACAAAACTCAACTCCAAATGGGTCAAAGACCTCAACATAAAACAAGATATACTGAACCTGGTATAATAGAAAGTGGGGAGTATTCTTTAACTCATTGACATAGGAAAAGACTTTCTGAACACAACATCAACAGCACAAACGTTAAGAACAACAATTAATAAATGAGACCTCATGAAACTGAAGAGCTTCTGAATAAAAAAGGGCACTATCATTTGGACAAAACAGCAGGCTACAAAATGGGAAAAAGTATTTACTAAGTCTACATGTGATAGAAGGCTAATATAAAAAATATATAAATAACTAAAAAACTGGATAACAGGAAAACAAATATCCCTACTAAAAATAAGGTATAGACCTAGACAGAGAATTTTCAAAAGATGAAATACAAATGACCAAGAATCATGTAAAGAAATGTTCAATATCCTTAGCCATCAAGGAAATGCAAATTAAAATTACTTTGAGATTTTTATCTCACATCTGTTAGAATGGCTGAGATCAACCATAAAACAAGTAACAGATCATGCTGGTTAGAATGTGGAGTAAGGAGAACACTCATTTATTGTGGTGAAAGTACAAACTCATATAGCCACTATGAAAAATAGTGTGTCCGTTTCTTAGGAAGCTAGGAATAGATCTACCTCAAGATGCAGCTGTACTACTCTCAGGCATAAACTCAATGAACTCTACATCCTATTACAAAGACACTTGTTTATCAATGTTCATTGCTGCTCTATTCATAATAGCTATATATTTGAAAGAGTATAGATGTCCCTCATTAGATAAATGGATAAAAGAAATATGGTACATGAAATATTAATCAGCCATTAAAAAGTGAAATTACAAAAATCTCAGGTAAATGGATAGAGGTAACCCAGACTCAAAAAGACAAATACAGTATGTATTTGCTTGAATGTGGATTTTAACTGTTAAGTCTTCAATAAGCAGGGTACAATCCACATAATCACAGAGGTGAGGTATAAGATAAGGCACAGGGTGGGAGGGAAGACTCTCCCAAGGAGAAAATAGAATATATAGTTGAGGACTGGTGGTGGGGAGATGAAATAGGTGGGTTAAATGGAGAGAAGAAGCAAAGAAGAGATAAGGGAAGAAATGGGGTCAGGGACAGCTAAAACTAAGGACCATTTGAGAGGTTATATGAAAACACACTATAGTAGAAGCTTATTAAAATATATACATACATGAAAGAAATCTAAATGGAATCACTAAAAATTAGGGGGTGACAAAGCTCCAACTAGACAACTCTTGCTACCAAATGAAATCTCCAGTGCCAGGAATAGGTTATATCTAATTAAGGTTTGGCCAAAGAGGCCCCATAGGAACCCAGAAGCAATCCAGGCTATTGCCAAGGATATTGGTTGCTTGTACAAGCTTGTGGGAAGGCCCTATTGCTAAAGACAACACTTATATAACTCATTGAATATGGAGAAGTCAAACTTCTGTTTACTTAGAGCCTCACCACTATTTACAACTGTACTAAAAGGTACTCTGTATGCTACAGTGTAAGATGAATTGCTAAATGGTCTTATTAATAAAAAACTCGGAGCTAGATATTAGTGTGAAAACTGTATGGTGGTATTTTATTTTTACTGAAATGTGATTTTAATTGTATGTTAATAAATAAAGTTGCCCGGTGGTCTGAGCTATTAGAGCCATAACAAAAGCTGGGTATTGGTGGTGCACACCTTTAATCCCAGAACTTGGTAGGCTAAGCTAGGTAGATCTTTGTGTGTTCAGGGATACAGCCAACATTGGAGACACAAGCCTTTAATCTCAATACCATAGAAGATCTAAAGGGCTGTACAACAGACAGTGATGAGACAGTCATGTGGTTGGTTTTACAACCAATGAGAAGACAGAACAGAAAGTCTATATAAAGACAAACAGACAGGAAGTATCTCTCTTTTGGAGAGGTCTCTTGCTTAAGAGGCTAGCTGCAACAGGTGGGTAAGGCTCTTAGCTCTGATCTCTTGGCTTTCGTCTTTGCATTGGCTCTGTGTTTCTTATTTAATAAGATGGTTGGTTACATCTACAAAACTGAAAGATCAGAGAAACAGGACAAACCACAGCCAACCACACTTCACCAAATTCTCAGCTTCCAAAGAGAGCTACTTCTTGTATACCCACAACTCTATGCCTTTCTGTTCTGCCCTCTCACTTCCTCTCTCCACCCAGCTACATTACTTCCTCTTGCTACTCATCTCAGCCACTTCCTGTCTGTCTGTATAGACCTCCAGAACTTTATGGTTAACTAGTGTTGGAATTAAAGGCATGTGCCACCACACCTGGCTCTGTTTCCAGTGTGGCCTTTAACTCATAGAAATCTGGATGGATCTCTGCCTCTGAATGCTAGGATAAAAGCCATGTGCTACCATTGCCTGACTTCTATGTATAATATAGTAGCTGGATTTTTCCTCTAATGCTCAGATAATCTTTATTATGGTGCACAATATATCATGACATTTCCCCTTTTTGTCTAAAATAAAAATAATTATAGCTAATATAAGAAAAACTACATATAATAGGTACAATAACTATATACAATATATACAGTCAATATGTACATTAACAATGTCTAGTCCATTTGCATTTGACAAATTCAGAGAAAACATTCCATTATCTATCCTATTTTGATGAGTCCAAAATGTACCTAATTCACTTTCTATCCTAACTTGTATTACCAATCAAAAACTATCTTTTGATGTCTTTCAAACTTATACACTTTACACCTCTTTAGTGAGTTTCTATTTTGAATTTTTTAACAAGGAAAACTATAACTATATCTAATCTCGAACTCCCTCAAAGATCAGAGCAAGAAATAATATTACCTCGTAAAACACGAAGTTTTGTTTTGGAAGCAAGAAACTTCCAAAAATGTGAGTTATGACAGAAACAGCCATCTAACTGGACAGTCACCAGAGGCTTCTCTGAAACATTGGGCACCATCTTCAGCCTTCAGGCTTAGCATATCTGACAGACTCATTTGTGAAGCAAGATTTGCTAAAGAGCCTTCCTACTTTGTCTTGGCAAGGATTGGCAGTCTTTTGTTTTGTGCCCTGCTTGTCCATTTTGGACAGCATACTGTCAGCAGTCAATGCTGTAGCTGGAGAATTTTTCTCCAGCTCCCACCAAGTCCCGCCAGTCCCAGAGCCCACTTATAAAATAATCACATAGACTCTTACATTATTTAAACTCTTTGGCCTTTAGCTCAAGCCTATCATTGCCTAGCTCTTACTCTTATATTTAGCCCATTTCTATTAATCTATATTTTGCCACGTGGCTTGTGGCTTACTGGTACCTTACATCTTCCTCGTCCTGGCGGCAGCTCCAGGCAGTCTCTCCCTCTCTGTCTTCCTGTTTCCTAAATTCTCCTCTCTCTTAGTCCCACCTATACTTCTTGTCTGGCTACAGGAATGAATGAAAAACATTTCTTAATAAAAAAAATAAATAAATAAAAGCAAAACCTCATCCCCAATGTAATACATATCCTGGTTTCCATTCTGAGGTCAGCACATCTTTAAAGTATATAGGCTGATTTAATTCTGTAGCTTTTTTCTATTATCCAATGTCTCTTTGCAGCTGTTATTCCTTTCTCATTAGCATTGAGAAAATTCAAATTTAATAGAGTATTATGCAGTCTATTTCTGGGGGTTTTGTTACTCCTTTATGTTTATTTAGCTTATCCTTTGGAGTTCAATTTGACCTTTCTATGACTGGTTGGCCTGTAGGATTATGTGGTATACCTGTAATATGCTTTATATTGTAATAAGCAAAACATGGTTTCATTTTAACAGAGACCTATGCTGGAGCAGTGTCAGTTTTAATTTGTGCAGGTATACCCATGATGGTCATAACTTCTAGCAATGCGTGATTACAGAATCAGCCTTTTCTGAACTCAGAGCAGTTGCCCATTGAAGTCCTGATAGGTATCAATGGTGTTGTGTACATATTTCAATTTTCCAAATTCTGCAAAATGAAACACATCAATCTGCCAGATTTTATCCCTCTTAGTACCCTATGGGTTACATTCTGCTGGTAGTGGAGTTTGGTTGTAAAAAGAACAAGTAGGTCATTTCCTTATAATTTCCTTGGTTTGTTGCCAGGTTATGGAAAAATCCTTTTTTAAATCCTTACTCTTGACATGATATTCTTTATAAAATTCTGAGGCCTCCAGCATATTCCCTATCAATAGTTTACCAATCTCATCATTACCTTGTGCTAGAGGGCCTGGCAGACCCATATGGAATCAGATGTGAGTTATATATAAAGGATGATTCCTATTCCTGATTATATCTTTTAAGTGAATAAATAGCAAATTTAATAATTCTGACTCATCAGGGATAAATTCTGCTATTTCAATATGTAAGACCACTCTTTCAGCATACTGAGAGTCAATAACTTTGTTGAGAAGTTCTGAAAAATCAATTAATATCATCAGAATAGCATATAATTCTGATTTTTGAACCAAATTATAAAGACTTTAAACCACTTAAATATTCTGACTTGTAACTTGCCTTTCCTTGTTTGTTTGCATCTGTATAAAATGTAGGCGCTCCAGATATTGGTGTTTCCTGTACAATGCAAGGCAGGATCAAGTCAGCTCTCTTTATAAGATCAATTATATTGCTTTTGGGATATTTGCTGTTAATCTCTCCCAAAAAAAATTATTGCAAGCTCTTTGCCAAGGTTCACTCTCTGCCCATAATTTGTCAATTTCTGCTGGGTTTATGCCTCCCAGTTGATGAAGTCTCAATTTTCCTTTAAAAATCAACTTAGAAATCTTTGCCACATAAGTTTTCAATTTTTTACTCTGTTTATTTGGTAGACATATCCATTACAATATAATATCTTCCCTCTGCATTAAAATTCCTGTAGGAGAATGCTTAGAGGGTAAAATAACCAAAATGCAATCAAGCTTTGGATCCATATGATCCATATGTGCATCCTATATTTTCCTTTCCGAAAAAGCCAATTCTCTCTCAGCTTTAGTTGATAATTCTCTTGGACTATTTAAGTCCTTGTCACCCTCTAAGGTTTTAAACAAATTACTCAGTTCATCATTTTTTTTACCTCAACATTTACCCATAGATGGGAAATGTCTCCAAATAATCCTTGAAATTTGTTGAGTCCATAATTGATCTTTCCTAATTTATACCTTTTTGGGGTCTAATTTTTTCTAGACTTTTTATATCCTAAATCATTAATAGAATCTATTCTTGTATCCTTTCAGGAGTAACTTGCAATCATCAACAAGGCAAAAATTTTCTTTATTTCTTCAGATATTCTAAAGTACATGCATTTGAATCACCTATTAAAATATTGTCCATGTTATGATAAATTATAGATTTAGGAAATTGTTTACATATGACTTCCTATGGCTGTCATACAAAACATTGGCACAGGGTTGGGCTTTTTAACATTCCCTGTGGGAGAGCCTAACATTGATATCTCTTAACTGGCTGAGAATTATTATAAATAGGCACCATGAAGGTAAATCTTTCTCCATCATTTTCTTGTACTAGTATTGAGAAGAAACAGTTTTTTAAATCAATAATGATAAGGCGCTATCCTTTAGGTAACAGAGTAGGCAAAGAAATTCCAGATTGTAGAGAGCCCATGGCTGACTTACCTTGTTAATTGCTCTTAGGTCTCTTATCATTCTCCACTTAACAGATTTCTTTTTAATAACAAATATAGGAGAATTCCAAGGGCTAGCTGATTCTTCACTATGCTGAGCATTTGAAGCATCTTGTACCAGCCCTTCTAAGGTCTACAGCTTCTCTGGTGTTAAAGGCCATTGCTGAACACAAATAGGCTTGTCTGTTAACCATTTTAAAGGTAGGGCTGTTGGTGTCTTTGAAAGATCAGCAGCTGTTATGCCCTGTTCTAGTACAATCTGGATGGCTAGTGACTGTTCTTTATAATATATTCTAATATTTCTCTCAGAAACATGTGTTATTTTATGGTTTGTTTCGGAGGTTGGAAGTATGTTAATCTGTGTATTCCATTGTTGTAATAAATCACATCCCCATCAATTCATAGCTATATTAGCCACATATGACTTTAATATTCCTCTCTGTCCTTCTGGCCCTATACATTTGACTTATCTTGTGCTCTGCTTCACGTTAGATAATGTTCCAGTCCCCATAGCTGAATACTCAACTCCTGAAAAGACCAATTTGGATGCCAAGATTCTGGTGCAATTAGTGTTATTCCTGCACCTGTGTCTACAAAGACCCTCCATACGAATGTCATTTATTCATATTTTAATTTTGGTCTTTATTTATTTATAAAAGTTTGCCCAAAATTGCCTTGTTTCTCTGGAATTTTTTGTTCTCTTTGCTATAGCTGTTGTATCACTCTGAGTAGTATGGTTTTTTACAATAGGCATTAGGTTATTTAGTTGCTCTGAGAATAAAGGTGTTTCTTCTATGATGACAGGAAAAGACTGAACTGAATTTGCCATGGGGGCCTGCAAGAGGCCCTTGGGAGTTTCCTGATGGAAAAAATGATTACCTTGTCTGTTCCTTGTTGATCTACATTTATTAGTTCAATGTTTGCCTTTACCACACCTTCTGCATAATCCAGAAGGGAGGGGCATTCTGTTGCCATTGTTCCTTGAAGAAACATTGTTTCTAGGAATGCCCTGTTTAGAGTTCCTTTTTAGGTGACCTTGTTTACCACAATTAAAACATCTGACATTATTATTTTTATTCAAACCTTTTGAAATCACCTCTCCTGTCCAAGTATCATCATTGTCATGAGATTCAATATTAATTGTATCCTGGATCCATTCCTCCAAGGGTGCTGATCTTGCCTTTAATAGCCTAATTAGCATTAGCTGCATTAGCATTCTCAAAAGGCAGAGATTCAATTATTTTTTGTCTATCTTCTGAATTTGGTATCATTCTATTTACTGCTGAAGACAGCCTTTGTAAGAAATAGGTAAAGGTTTCTATTGGGCCTTTATAACTTTTGTAAATGACTCAACTTTCTTCCATCCTTCTTCAATATGTCCTATGCATTCTTGGCTGCCATTCAGCATAAAATTAGAATATGGTTATCATATAAAGATTGTCTTTGTATATCAGCATAATCACTTCCTCCAAGAAGTTGATCCTGGGAAATTTCAATACCTCTAGCCCTACATTGTTGTTCTATAGTCTTTGCCTCCTCTTTCTACCAGGTCATCCATTGTTACAGTGGACCACCCTCTAGGACAACTGTAACCAAATCTTTCCAGTCCTGAGGGATAATTCTATTACAAGTTGATCATGAGTTTAACATCTGTTTTACAAAAGGAGAATTCATAACATATGGCACTATAGCTTTTTAAAATCTCAAATCTAACATTTCCACTGGAGTCTAGTTAGCTTGTACACAGCCTTGAGCATTTGGCTGTTCCTGCAAAGTTACTTGGTAGATTAATGTTTGCTGTCTGGAAACCTTAGGCTGTTTCTCAGTAACCATATAATTTAATGCTGAGATAGGTTCAACTTTAAATTCTTTTGTCTGGATCCGAATATCTCTATAATCTGTTTTAACAAGTTTTTCTAAAACTTTTATCTTGGCACTCAAATGAACGTTTTTAATACTAAAATAAAAATGATCAAACAAATAATATTCATAATTAATGTTATGTAAATCTCAACATTAATTATCCTCTCATTTAATTGTTCCATCTTCAGACTGCCTAATGTATTATCAAACAGAGACCAAATTCACTCTATTGTAAAAATGTTTCCAATTTTTTATGTGGGAAAAATTGTCTTTTAACTAATTGCTTCTTTTAAAATATCTTAATTGACTCACCAAATCTGCCAATTGTGTAGAACAGTAGAAGTCCGAGGGAGTTTCAAGGTAGCTTTCCTCATGTGGTAGCAGTCAGAGATGGGGATCCAGAGGTATTGAAATTTCCCAGGATCAACCCACCAGGAGAGAAGAAGCCAGAGACTCTGGCCCATGTAGAATAGAGAGTCCCTCCTCATGAAGGTCTGAGCTGGGGATCTGTAAATGTATACTATCTTCATTTCTGCTCATTGGGTATTCTCAGTAAGTATTAAGTAATTCAATTTAGCATTAGAACTGTACCATTATCAAACATGTAATATCAATGTGCTAATGTATCTCAAATGAGTCTATATTTAAAAACAAAGAGTGGAAGGTACCAGAACAATTTCCCTAAAAGCAATTAGGTTTATTTGTGTCCTTAAGCACAATGAACATTAGTAACTTGAAGCTGGAAAAAGTGATGAATCAATTTTTATCAGTAGCATAACATTTTTATGTTTTTTCTTAAATCTTGATGAAAACAAAACAAAGTAAACAAGGAATTAAGTAAATTACACACTAATTTTGCTCACAAGCAGCAAATTGGGCTCATTTTTTTCTCATGGTTAACCTCTGTTCTAGTGCAAACAAAGTCTCACACACACACTGAAGTAGCAAGGTGCTTCAGACATATGAAGGGGCTGAGTAGAGACCCAGCTTATGAACACTCACTAAGTCTTCTACTTTTATGCTTTTACTGTGTGTGTGTGTGTGTGTGTGTGTGTGTGTGAGAGAGAGAGAGAGAGAGAGAGAGAGAGAGAGAGAGAGAGAGAGAGCATAAAGTTTGGTGAACAGGGGAGTAAGAGTCTGGGAGGATTTTGGGGAGGATGAACTTCATCAACATACAGCGTATGAGAAGTATTTAAATATATAATTGTATAGATTACTTTTAAAGATTATGTAAGTATTATTTTTCTTGTTTTCCTAAAGCTTTCAAGTATGTCTCATGTGAGATGTCTTTCTGTACATTGTGAATATGTATTGCTTTCATTAGTTAATAAATAAAGCTGTTTCGGCCTATAGCAAGGCAGGACAGAGCCAGGCAGGAAATCAAATAAGAGATACAGGTAGAAGAAGGGTAGAGTCAGGGGAAGACACTATCCAGCCACTCAAGGAGCAATATGCCAGCAGATCAGTAATGCCATAGCCACATGAGAATACATAGATAAATAGAAATGGCTTAAGTTTTAAGAGCTAGGTAATAATAGGCCTGAGCAATAGGCCAAACATTTATAAGTAATATTAAGCTTCAAAGTGTTAATTTACAAGCAGCCATGGGACACAGTGTGACAGAAAAGCCTCCGGCTACATTTGCTGTCCAATGAGGGGCAAGAATTTTCACATATACCCAGAGCGAGCTTAAAAAGATTCTAAACACATGAAAAGAGTCGAACTCGGTTTCTTGGTAACCACTTTTTCTCTGGTGGGCTCTGTTTGCTGGCAGTGAGCAGAGGCATGGTTCCTTTAAGAGAGGGCTTTTTGACTCAAAAGCTATGCAGCTCTTTTAAGAAGCCCTCCTGCCAAACACTTACAAGGTGTTTATGCACAGCCAGTGGCATGCTACTTAGTGGTGGCATGGACCTAACACCTCCCTAGGGTTGGGAGTGATACACATGGCACCTGCCAGTACCTCCACAATGGAGCTAGACTCTCAGGAAGCCAGGGAGTGGGGTGGAGCCAGCCACTTTATTCCTAGCCATACCTACTTAGCAGTTTAAAGCATTGATCAGAAAAAGATTACAGATAACATAATAAAGACAGATTCAGACAAAAAGAAATTTCTACATGGGTCACAGTGTATTTAAAAAATGCATGTATGCTTGGGAGAGAGAAAAAAGAGTACAGGCAGTTATAGAAAGAAATAAATAGCTTTAAAAATAAAGTCTTTAAAGAAACAGTAAAATATAAAAAATGAGCCACATAAAGATAGAAAATACACACAGAGTCTGAATTATGTATATTATTGTATTTTCTTTGAAATATTTTTACTGTTAATGAGCTAACTCCAAAGAGACATTTGATTGTGGGGCCTACTAAGTTAAACAACATATATATTTTAAAGGTATCTTGACTTCAAAATTTGGGTCTAAGGATATGTTGCTTTGGAAAAGAGGTTCTGTTTTTGTTTCTGCAGAAAATGAGAACCTGTGGGTTGCTTCCAGGTTAATACGGTTTAATTGAGCAAAACCCCCTGAAAGGTCTCAAAAGGGAAAGATGGCCTAGGTAATCCAAATCCACAACAGCTTCAAGGCTAGTGGCTGAGATGTACCTACCACACAAAATACCCCTGTCAAGACTTGACCATAATTCTAAATTTTCTCTGGATCCCAATAAGATTACCAACACCTCCCCCCCAATCAGCAGGAAGTAGTATAGAAAACTATACCCAAATTCCCAAAATATTGTTTATAAATGTTTGTTTTTATTTAAAGGAGTTTGGTTACAAATTGTTATTGCTCATAGTCAATAACATAGTCAATTTCATCTAAAAGATGAAAGGGGATATGATATAGAAATGTGTGATACAGAAATGAAAGGATAAAAGGGGAGATTACTTAATCTAATTCAAAAAACAACTGTTAATCTCAAGATATTTTACATTAATCTGGATTTTAGTTTATTGATAAAAATTTAAGGTCAATTTTGCTATACTGTGGGTATATTTCTACTCTTTTTTTTAAAAAGATTTTATTTATTTATTATGTATACAGAAGAGGGCACCAGATCTCATTACAGATGGTTGTGAGCCACCATGTGGTTGCTGGGAATTGAACTCAGAACCTCTGGAAGAGCAGTCAGTGCTCTTAACCTCTGAGCCATCTCTCCAGCCCCTATTTCTACTCTTGTTTAAGATATTGTTTATGCAACTCATTTAAAATGTAATGTATAATTAATAAATACAGATTAATAATCATCTATAATAGTCAAACTTATAGCCATGTTAGTTAGGTTTTTCAGATACACAGAGAAAAATTTCAAAGAGATAGGTAACCTTCAAACATTTCAAAGACCTACAGAATATGGCATTATAATGTTTTAAAAACTTGGACTTTTCATGACAATGATATACATCTGCTCCTGACAGCACCAATTTACTTTATAAAAGGATGGTGAGCATCAAAGAAATGTCATAGGAGTTTGCTTTCATTATGGCAAGATTAGCCATTTGAACAAGAAACTGCTTTTGCCTTGACTGCTTTTCTGTATGCTGTATAAACTGGACCTGCAGGGCTCACAGGAAAGTGACTGCTGAACCTTGCCAAAACAAGGTAGGATGGTCATTCAGGGTTTCTGCTTTATAGAAAAGTCTGCCAGATACTCTAGGCTGATAGGCTAAAGATGGATGCCCCAATGTTGCAGAGGAACTTTGGGTGACTGTCCAGGCAGCCAGATGTCTCTGTCATTTCTAGAATTTTAGAAGTTGCTTACAATGCACTTCCTGTTTACTCAGATAATATTATATCCTTGTGAGGTCTTTGATGGGATTGAAGACTAGATAATTATAGTTATAGTTGTCCTCAGTTATGATAAAAGATAAATTAGACTCACAAAGATAAGCTAGATGATAGAGTATTTTCTTCAACTTAACCAAATACAAATGGCCTATACAAATAGACTATTTTAACTATAATTCTTGCTTGATAACCATTTTGTTAGATGTAATTTTACTATGTTAAAGTTAAAATTTTTCATTTTGATTAGATAGAAAAGGGAAGGTGTAAGGTATCTTTCTGTATGCTGTGAATATGTGTTGTTCTGATTGGTTAATAAATACAGCTGCTTTGACCTATAGCAAGACAGGATAGAGCCAGGAAGAAAATCTAAAAAGAGATACAGGGAAAAGAAAGGTAGGGTCAGGGAGAGACACCATCCAGTTGCCCAATCAGCAACATGCCAGCAGACCAGTAATGCCATGGCCACATGGTAATATATAGATTAATAGAACCAGGTTAATTTAAGTTGTAAGAGCTAATTAATAATAAGCCTGAGCAATAGGCCAAACATTTACAAGTAATAATAAGCCTCTGAGTGATTAATTACAAACAGCTGTGTGATGGGGTGGAACAGATGAAAATCCTCCAGCTCCATATGTCATTAAGTTATTAATTATCAAATAATTATATATAATATATAAATATAAATAAAAAATCTCTCCATTTTTTGGTGTAGACACCTAGTTTTATGAACTTGCCTCTTAGAACTGCCTTCATTGTATCCCATAAGTATGAATATGCTGTTTTCATTTTCACTCAGCTCTAAAATTTTTTTAATTTGCTTATTGATTTCTGTCTTGAGCCGATTTTCATTCAGTAGTGAGTTGTTCTGTTTCCATAAATTTGTGTAGCTTCTGTCATTTCTGTTGTTGATATCCAGCTTTAATCCATAATAGAGAGATAAGATCCTAGATGTTATTTCAATTTTCTGATTCTATTGTGACTTGCTTTGTGTCCTATATGTGGTCTATTTTCGAGAGTTTCATGGGCTACTGGGAAGAAGGTATATTTTTTAGCATTTGTGTAGAATGTTCTGTAGATGCCTGTTAGGTCTATTTTATTTAAGATTTCATTTAACTTCTGCATTTCCCTGTTTTTGTCTGAATGACTTGTCTATTGATGAAAGTAAACTACTGAAGTCATCCTCTATCACTGTGTAAAGGTAAAGTGTGATTTTAGTTGTTGTGGTGTTTCTTTTATGAGCTTGGATAGCCTTTTGTTTGGTGCATATATGTTTATAATTGTAATATATTCTTGAGTTTTCCCCTTAATGAGGTTGTAATATCTTTCCTTATCTTTTCTGATGAGTTTTGGTTTGAAAAGAGCAAATAATGACTATTGCTGATGACTAATGGTCATTAGTACCACATAGAAATTAGGGTGATAAGCTGGTTACTCTGTAAAAAGGTGTTTCAGAGCCATACAGGGTTTCAGTACCACATAGAAATTAGGGTGATAAGCTGGTTACTCTGTAAAAAGGTGTTTCAGAGCAACAGGAATGACTGAACACAGGCTTTTAGGACCAACATGTTTCATATCAACTCTACATTGCCTGTAAAGGTAATGAAAGTTCCCAATGGCTGGGAATAAGATATTCAAGTCCCCATGAGAAGTTGCTGATGAAATCATCTTCAACTGGTATGTTGTAGATGAATGTAAGCCTTCAGGCTTTGAGCAGCTGTTTAGCTGAGACACATTTGGATGAAGACTTAGAAGCTTCCAGTCTGAGGAAACAGGATCAGCTGAGGAACTGGTGAGATGAGGTAGCTGTGGCTTGTTCTGCTTCTCTGATCTTCCAGCATTCACACCAATAACTGGCCTCAGGTTTGATTTTATTGATAAAAACTTTTAAGATTCATGCTATAGTAGGTGCTGCTATAAAGCTGTGAAAAACCTTTAAAATTTCTAAATGAAGACTGTGGTAGCAAAACAGTCTTTGCTTAAGAGTTAGTACATTCTGACTCTTGCTGATAAGGTAAGCCATGTTAGGTAACACCTTCTATCCTGGCCAACAGTTACAGGTAAGCCATAGCAGGTCATACTAACCATCCTGACCTGAAAGACAAATTGCTAAATGGTCTTATTAATAAAAAAAAACAAACCCAGAGCCAGATATTGGGGGTGAAAACTAAGAGATCAGAGCAATAGGACAAGCCACAGTCAATCTGACCTCACCAACTCATCAGCTTCCAGAGACCTACTTCCTGTATACCTACACCTATGTGTATTTCTGTCCCTGCCATCTCACTTCCTCTCTCTGCCCAGCTCTGTCACTTCCTGTCTGTCTGTACAGACCTCCAGACCTCTTTGGATAACTAGTGCTGGGAAATAAAGGCATGTGCCACCTTGCCTGGCTGTTCCCAGTGTGGTCTTGAACTCACAGAGATCCAGATGAATCTCAACCTCCTGAATGTTAGGTTTAAAGATATGTGCTACCATTGCCCGACTTCTGTGTTTAATATAGTGGCTGACTTTTTCCACTGATCTTCATATAAGCTTTATTGGAGTACACAGATAAAATATCACCACATTTTCCCCTTTTTTATCTAATATAAAAAGTTATAACTAATATAAGAAAAACTATATACAATAAATGGAATAACTATATACAATATATATAAGCAATAAACACATTAACAATGTCTAGTCCATTTGCATTTGACAAATTGAGTGAAAATATTCCATTATTTGTCCTGTTTGGGTGAGACCAAAATGTATCTAATTCACTTTCTATAATAATTTATATTACCAACTGAAAACTATCTTTTGATGTCTTTCCAAGTTATACACTTTACACCTTTTAGTGAGTTTCTTTTCTGAATTTGTTAACAAGGATAACTATAACTATCTTATCTTCAACTCCCTCAGAGACTTGAGAAGGAAATAATATTAACTGAGTAAGGAGGGAGTGCAAATAAGGAACTTCTAAAAAAATGTGAGAAATGACAGAAACAGCTGGCTGCCTGGACAGTCACCTGAAGTTTCTCTGCAACATTGGGGCATCATCTTTGGCTTACAGGCTTAGCATATCTGACAGACTCATCTGTGAAGCAGGATTTTCTAAAGAGCCTTCCTACCTTGTCTTGGCATGGATTTGGCAGTCCTTTGTTGATCTACATTTATTAGTTCAAAGTTTGCCTTTATCATACCTTCTGCATAACCTAGAAGGGAGGGGCATTCTGTTGCCATCATTCTTTGAAGAAACATTGTTTCTAGGAATGCCCTGTTGATAGTTCCTTTTTAGGTGACCTTGTTTACTGCAATTGAAACATCTGACATTATTATTTTTCTTCAAACCTCTTGAAATCACCTCTCCTATCCAAGTATCATCATGGTCATGAGATTCAATATTAATTGTATCCTGGATCCATTCTTCCAAGGGTGCTCCTCTTGCCTTTAACAGCCTAATTACCCTTTTGCATGCTGCACTGGCATTTTCAAAAGGCAGAAATTCAATTACTATCTGTCTATCTTCTGAATTTGGTATCATTCTATTTACTGCTGAAGACAGCCTTTGTAAGAAATAGGTAAAGGTTTCTTTTGGGCATAAGTTTTGTAAATGATTCAATTTTCTTTTCTACTTCTTCAATTCTATCCCAAGCATTGAGGGCTGTCATTTGGCATAAAATTAGGGTTTGGTCATCATATAAAGATTGTCTTTGTATATTAGCAAAACCAACTTCTCCAAGAAGTTGATATTGGGAAATTCCCATACCTCTAGCCTTATATCATTGTTCTATAGTCTTAGCCTCCTCTTTCTATCAGGTTCTCCTTTGTAACTGTGGCCCAGCCTCAGGTCACCACACTGACCACCAGTTCTAAGTCGGACATCAGAGGGAATCAAATGAGGCACTTATTTAGAAATACGTTTTATGGCGAGAAACTATGCAGATAAGTAATACTTTAGCTGTAGTGTTTAGTGTGTGTGTGTGTGTGTGTGTGTGTGTGTGTGTGTGAGAGAGAGAGAGAGAGACAGAGACAGAGACAGAGACAGAGAGACACAGAGGGAGTACATGTGGTGCTCATAGTGAACAAGAAAGTCTTCAACAGCAATAAAGAGCACAAACTAGTTTTCCTAGACAGGAATTTGAATAAGAACAAAATACGCTTAAGGCTAGGTAGATGGCTCACTGGAAAAGCCACACAAGTCAGACCTGAATTCTGAACTCCAGCATCCACATGAAATGTCAGATATCTATAGTCTCAGTATAGTCAGAGCAGGGCAGTATAGATAAAAGGATCTCTGGGGACTCCCTAGCCTTCCAGAACATCTGTATTGGTGAGATCTAGGTCTAAGAAAAAATTTTGTCTCAAAAAATAAGATGAAGAATGATTGAAAAAGGCATTTGACATCATCCTCCAATCTGCATGTGCAAATGTACACACACAATACAAAATATCTAAAATAAGTTTTATGTACTCAATACTCTGCAGTGGGACAGACATTTTTACTGATGATATACTTCCTTCCTGTGAGAATAAAACAAAGTCTATATGACCAGCTGTACTGGTCAGTTTTATGTCAATTTGTCATAAGCTAGAGTCACAGGAGATAAGGGAGCCTCAGTTGAGAAAATGCCTCCATTACATTGGGCTGTAGGCAAACCTGTAGGACATTTTCTTAACTAGTGATTTAGGGGTGAGGGCCCAGCACATTATGGTGGTGCCATCCTTGGGCTGGCTACTTGGTTCTATAAGAAAGCAGACTGAGAAAGCCACGAGGAACAAGCCAGTAAGCAGCATTACTAAAACAAGTTTGTACCAGGAGTGAGTGTTAAGAGCTTGGTGGGATGTTATATAGTAGCTCAGGAGAAAAAAAATGTTGAGATCAGTGCAGAAGATGGAGGCCTGACTTGTGAAGTTTCAGAGGGAAGTAAAGACTACCAGACCATTTGATTTAAGAATCGGTGGTTCTGGTTAACTGTGACTGAAGAATTGGTTATGTTTACCAAGATACCAGAGCCACTAAAGTGAAACCTTTGCTTTGCTAGGGTAATAGATGTTGGTCAGCTGGGGTTGAACAATCAGATGTGATTAAGGAGATACCAGCACTATTGGGGTAAAGTCTTCTGGGAAGTGTTTCCTCAGAGTTAGTACATAACAGCTGTGTTCCAAAAGTTGCCAAGGTTGTACCTTGTGCTGGCAGCCAAACTTGGTAGTGTGAGTCACCCAGGTGGTACTGGTTTTGAAGGCATGAAGGGGTCATTAGAGAACAGCTGAGCAGGTGAAGATGCAGCCTCAGTAGCAACTGAAGGTCTAGGACTGAAGAGGACATGCAGCAAAGTTGAGGTTTGGCCTCATAAAGAAAGCCTAGGAGAGGTTATTGGCAAAAGTTCAGCCCAGTAATAACAGAAGACTCCAGCATCCTGCAGATGCCTGAACCATGGAAAGATCACCTAGAATAACAGCAGCCATGGAGTGGAGCCAGCTGGAGCTTGGAAGACATGCTGTGTGTGCTGCAGAGGGTGGAGCCAGAAAAGTGACCCAAGGCCTTTGGAAGAGCCCGGAAGATTGTAAATGAATCCCAGACATTGTACACTAAGTTATTTATAAAGTTGGAGTTTGGTTTTGCTTTGTTCCGATTGTGACTGTGCCCTGGTTCTTTCTGAAAGGAAAAATATCTGCTTAGGACCCCAAGACCAAGTTCTCAGCACAAGGGAGATTTATTTGCCCCAGAGGGACAAATGGCAGAGAATAAGAGACAGAGACAGGAGCTAGAGGATCAGGGAAAAGCAGAAGAAGGGAACATGGGAAAGGGGGCAGGGGTATTTGTTCCAGAGGGACAAAGGACCACCTCTGGATAGAGAGGAAACAGACATGGCACATAGGAAAATGACAGTTTATAAAGGTAAAGTGGGAAACCTCATGTTAGGATGAGGTGTTTAATTTTACCTGGGCGTGTTAATTAGGTGAACCAAAGGAGGCTTTTGATTGTTGGGCCTTGGTTTCCAGTCGCAGGAGGAAGAAGGGGGCAAATAAGGGAATGGGCCTTGGTGGCCAGTTTTTAGCGATGTAATTGAATGGTGTTTAGTGAGGCCGAGGGAATCGGGGAGAAGGGCAAGGTCTGCCAGAGCCAGGGTCACCATGCTCGATCTGGCCAGGGTCCCTTCACTTCCCTCTTGAAATGCAAAAGCAATTTAATTTAATTTTGGTTTGTACAGGTGCACACAGCTGAAAGACTTCAAACTTTGAAGAGATTTTGGATTTTTGGAGAGATTGGATATTTTAAACAGACTGGAGTTTTAATGTGTTTAAATTTGTAAGGACTATGGGACTTTTAAAGTCATTTATGTTTCATATTGTGATGTTAATATTAACATGCCATCTTTGGGATAAATGAGAAAGGAAAGCTTCTAATTGAAAAAGTGGTGTGTTCGTGTTTTAGCTGACCAGGGTCAGTTGTACTAGCTAGTTTGATATCAACTCACACAAGCTAGACTCACCAGAGAGGAGGGGGCTTTAGTTGAAAAAATGCCTCCGTATGATTGGGCTGTAGAAAACCTATAGGACATTTTCTTAGTTAGTGATTGGTGGGGGAGGGCCCTGCCTGTTAGGGGTGCTATCATGCTTGGGCTGGTGGTCCCAGTTTCTATAAGAAAGCAGCTGAGAAAGCCACGAGGAATAAGCTAGTAAGCAGCACCCTTCCATGGCCCCTGCATCAGCTCCTGGCTCCAGGTTCCCACTCTGTTTGAGTTCCTGTCCTGACTTCCTTTGATGATGAACTGTAGTTATAAGCATCGATAAGGCAAATAAATAAACCCTTGCTTCCCCACATGGCTTTGGTCATGGTGTTTTGTCTCAGCAGTAGAAACCCTAACTAGGACACCATCCAAGCAGAGCAAATTTTCAATGGAGAGCGAGGAAAAGAAGACCACAGCAGGTGGCTGTTATTTTCAGCACACGGTGGAGAGGTAAAGACCTCTCTTGGGAGCAACAAACTAACTTCTGCAGAGAGTCAGGGATTTTCACTTGACTCTTCAAAGCTCTTTGCCAATTGTTTAAATATGAAAATGGAAGAGTATATGCAAATAAGAACAGGCATAGTCCACAGAAAAGCAAAGGACATGGCAGAAATTCAGCAAAGGCACAGCCTGAGGAAGTTCCGGGGGCACCCAGATATAGACAGAAGCCATGCTGGCTTTTAAGTCAGTACTGAAACCTTACTGAATCAACTGACAAATGACTGGACTATAACATGTAGTGCATATAAGCAAATAGGTGAAGACAGTGAACCACAGATGCAACGTGCATTAAAAAACATTTTATATTTTCTATTCTGGACTTTTTCAGAATATCCCTTCAAAGACATTTTTTTGTTGCCTGAGTGTGTCCTTTGTAGCATATAACAATTTTTTAATCTAGTAAAATAATATTTGACATGTCATGCTCATTTCATTTATTAACTCATTCATTCATCAAGTAAAGGTTTAATAAGCATGCACTATGTCCTATGTACTGTGCTTGACCTATGGAAAGATGGAGGTGAGACAGAAATTTGGTGTCTTATGGGAGGAGAATGCATCAAAACAAATCTGCAGGGTGGGCATAGCTCACAGCAGAGCACTTGTCTATCATGATCAGTCCCTGGGTTCAATTCCCAACACTAACAAACCAAAGGTTTTTCTTCCTTCCTTCCTTCCTTCCTTCCTTCCTTCCTTCCTTCCTTCCTTCCTTCCTTCCTTCCTTCCTTCCTTCTTTCCTCCCTCCATCCCTCTCTCTCTCTCTCTCCTTCTCCTTCTCTGTTGGCTCAGCAGAAGACAAGGTTTTATTTGTTGTAATTCTGGAGGAGGCATTAAGTTTTCCAATTTTACTTGTTCGGCTAAACAACAACAACAAAACAAAAAACAATAGACACAGGAACTATAAAGTATTGCCACAAAATTCATAGATATGGAGAAAGGACAACAAGGCTCACTTCAAAAGTGAGCATTTCTCCCACCAAATGTCTCACTTGTTTGTCATTTGGCATGTGACCGAAAACTGACCAGAGCTGGTGCCCACTGCTAGAACAGGCAACTACTGAGGTGTCAGGAGGTGATTTCAAAGGCACAGCTCCTGCTCTGACACTTGTGGTCATTAGCTTCCACTACAGAAAGCACCAAGCACTGCCAGGGCCACTCTGTTCTTTACCACTAGCACCTGCCACTTGTGGCTGTTCCTTAACGTTTGGAACTGATTGTTCTGTGCACTCTACTTACTTTGCCTTGGGAGTTACAAGTAGGAGAGGTCATCCTGTCTCCAGAAGCACAGGGTCCATTCTAAACTGATCATGCTGGGACACAGTCAGTCTGCAGTGAGGATAGAAAGCACAGGGAGGGGTGGGGGTGGGGTGGGGGTGGAGTGGGGGTGGGGTGGGGAGGTGGGGTGGGGTTGTGGGCCATGACAGATTTTAAGGCAGACTTTAGCACTCTGTTATTAGGTAGGTCAGTCATTTCTAGGCAGAAACCTGAATTATGCAACACTGATAGAGCGGCCAAACATCTGGAAGCCAAAGTGTGACAGAGCTCTCCACTAAGTCTCCATTGGCACAAGCTGGTGCTGCTTCTCAGCAGTGATAACACAGCCCACAGAAACAAGTCAAGTACAGTTATGAAAGAGCTCAGGAGCTGCTCCAGGACAAAAGGGTTGACCTCTGAATGCAGGTTAAGAATTTTTCAACCATAAAGGGAAACCCGCAATGCTGCCCAAGGGAAGGGCTACTATGTCTGCTGTGTCTGTGATAACCAGTAAACAGCTCCCTTCTGATGCACTCAGCTCTGTGGCTAAGGTTTGAAGACAACTTTCTGTCCCCCTTCAAGAATCAGTAAAGCTTTTAGGTTTGTCCCATCATAGCCCATGTTAGCTTAGTGGTCATGGCATGCATAATTGCCCCAAACTCAGGGTACACTTCCAGGGCACCTCCACCAGGATGCAATCTTCCAAGGAGACTATGGGGTGTGGTCTACCTTAGGCATCAGCTCCACCATCATTTATTGAAGTCTTCTGGTTCTCTCACTTGAAAGCTGATATAACTAAGTTGTTAATCAAGAAAACATTAATGAAGACGGACATGGCAAGAAGTATTGCGGACATCAGGCCTGGCTGCTTCAGCTGCATGTTGGCGTCATCTCCTCTGTTGACCCAATATCTCTAAAGCTTATCAAGGAGAATGGTAGTGATGAATGCCTATGCTCAAACCAGGCCCAGTGTCTTTCCTCCTGCTTCTTGTTGATGGACATAGAACTCTTGGCTCCTTCTCTAGCACCATGTCTATCTATGTACCACCATAAGGTGATTCTAGGGTTTCATATATCTCCACTGATGTGCCTTCACAAAATTGTTGTAATAATTCATTGCCAATCCCAAATTTGAGGAATCCCATTAACTGAAGGCGATGTGGGAAAGGCCTGAGGAGGAAGAACTGGGGACATTGAAAACAATGAGAACCACACCATTTTAATGGTGGAATCATACAGGGGCCATTTGGCTGCTATATATACCTAAGAATTACCAAAACAGAAAGGAACAGCAACAATAAAAAAATAAAGCCAAACATTGAGGAATTCACAGTCCTTACCCTTCAGTTTTACCCTTCAAAACCCATGAATAAATAAATGAAACTTCAAAATCCCCAACTGTTAGTATTTGATAATTTTCCAGTTCCTTTCCACATGTAAGTTTTCTGATACCTGGTACAACAGGAATTCCTAATACCAACTTGAGTCCAGGCGAGAGGCATCACTTCTCCAAATCAAAAAACCCAGCAATCAGGCAAGAGTTGTTGTTCATGTGATGAAAGACAACATTCAGACACCTATCTTCTCCTTATCAGACCTTCACTAATTACTTTTCAAAATCAAAATCCTTATGAAGCATGTGAATCAAATCTAGATAAATTAAGTAAAGAAAAAAACATCTTCCTGCCATCTGACTCAGTAGACTGAGCTGACGATTCGTGAAACAAGGAGCGACAGCCACACTGTTGTGCCCTGAGTGCTGAGGCACACAGAAGGAAGCTAATGCCATGGACCTAATGAGTGCTGCTTCCCTTGTGATATGAGCACAAGATGTCAGAACACATGATTCAATTTTATTTGTATGCTGAGAGGGTCACTTTTAGTATAGTCATTTTTATTAATTCCTTGAGCATGTCATACAATGTGATTTTTACCCTCTGTCCCACTCTTCTAGTCCTCTCAGATCCATCCTGCCTCCTCATTCTTTTTTCTCCTTTTCTTTAATTATCATTACATTTATACATACATGTATAAATACAACCTTCTGTATCTGTTTAGTGTTGCTTGTATATATGTGTTTTTAGGGCTGACCACTTGGTATTGAATAACTAATGAAAGGGTCCATCTCTAAGGAAGACCGATTCTTACTCTCAGCAGTCATTAATTGCATGTAGCTCATCATCTAGGGTTGGGCCCTGTGGTGGTGTGAGTGAAAATGGCCCCCATAGCCTTTAGGGACTGGCACTACTAGGAACTGTGGCCTTGTTGGAAGAAGTGAGGGTGGGCTTTGAGATTTCAGATGCTCAAGCCAGGCCCAGTATCTTTCTCTTTTCCTGCTTCTTGCTGATTGATGTAGAACTCTTGGCTTCTTCTCTAGCACCATATCTGCCCATGTACCACCATATTCCCCACCATGATGGACAATGGACTAAACCTCTGAGCCTGTAAGCTAGCTCCAATAAAATGATTTCCTTTATAAAAGCTGGTCATGGCGTCTCTTCACAGAAATAAAATCCTAACTATGACAGGGCCTTTTGAGATTTTCTCCATTGATATGTAACCTGGTGTTGTCATTGTTCAGGTCGTGTTCGTAGGTGCAGCTTCCCTGTCATATGTAGAGGACACAATCTTGCAGCAGATGTAATTGTCCTCTGGCCCTTAAAATATTTTGTCTCCCTTTTCCTTGATGTTCCCTGAACGTTAGGTATAGGAATTGTATTGTGGATGTATCGACTATGTCTGAGCATCCATGGTCAATTTTCCTCTGCATTTTGACCAGTCTTGGCTTTTGGTAATGATCTCTGTTTACAGCAAAAGGAAGCTTCTTTGATGAGCAGTAAGAGCTATACTTATCTATGGTATAACAATTAGTATTAGAATGCAATTAAGAATTATAGTGATTAAGGAAAGTGGCTGTAGTAGACTCTCCTCAAGGTTTTATGGCCTCATCAAGCATGAGGACATGAGTTGTTAGCAAAGTTTATAGTACCAGGCATGAATTCCCTCCTACTGATCCAGCTTAAAGTCCAAATACATGTCTATTGGTTATCTCCAAGTTGTAAATGCCACCATTGCACTCCAAAAATATTCTTTAAAGAGCTATCTCTAAATAGTTATTATCTGCACCTCTCTTTTGCCCAACTTATTCTAGAAAACTCTCATCTAATTTAGTCATTGATTTTGACCCCATGAAGAATATGTGAATTTCTTTAAAACATCTTTTGAACTTAAAATGCTGTGCTATCTTTAAAAGGCTTGATAGATTTGGATATGCAATATTTATACCCATTTGCATGCTTGTTTCATATTTAGCTATAAAGTAAAAATGATTTGAGAGTCCTTTCTTCAAATATCAGTTGGCATCAGCAATGTAATAAGTCTACTTATAGAAAAAAATCCAAAATTACTATATAGCTGTCTAAGATGACTAGTTTTATTTGGTAGGGAAAATTTGAATAAATATTAAAGCCCAGAAGCAGCATGGTGGATACTGCATAATTACCATGTGCCAGCTGTAGCTTTTAATTATATCATTGGACTGTAATAAGACAATAAATTCAGAGTAGCTTGGCATAATGTGTGGAACTCACAAATGTCTACAATGATATTTCCTTCCCTTTTGCTATGGCAGCTGAATTATTTTTCAACAAATCAATATGTCTCTCACATTTGCACATAGCAAGTTAAATTATAGGAAACAGAAAAAGCACTAGCCAGCTGCCCTGTCAGTGTGTTTCCAGACCCACAGGTGCCGGCTTTGCCTCAGCATTCCTCCATTCTTTGTGTGTTCCACTATCACCTTCCCCTCTCCATCTGTTCTGAACAGAAGGAGGAGAGCACCATCATGCATCCCATGCCAGGCTTCTTATTCTCACAGATCGTGGTGGTCTTTAACCATATGTGGTGCATTATTGAAGAACAGATTTTTCTATTTGTGTGACAAGCTGTGGACTCTACAAGGCCCTGCAGGGCAACCTCCAGTTAGAACACAGAGTGGCTAATAGATGTTTCCTCCACCAGCAGCCGGGAACACAGGCTTGGCTGCATCATCATAAGACTCAGACTGCAGCACGTCCACAATAGGGTGTGATGCAGGCCACTCTCTCTGGACTTGTGTCTTCTTCCCCGTCAGCTGGAGGTTTATAAACCTGGCCTATAGAGTTAGAGAAATGGGTGACATCATGCAGGAGTGTGTGGCTCTGGTACAAGCTTAGGACCAAAGATTCCTTCAAGTTACTGGCCATCTACTGCAGTTATTCCCTTGTTGCTTTGCTTCCCTTGTTTTGAGAAGGGGAATCTTACCCTGCCGCCTCTGAGGGCTGTGTAAATGGGATAACTAAAATTGCACCAGGCACAAATGTGACTCATGTGTCTATACAATATGTCAGCCATTGTTAAGTTTCAGGCCTAGGACAAATGGGTGAGGTGTCTACTTAACATATCAAAGTGGATGCTGGCTGTTAGGTTCTCCCTACATCCCTGGGTCCCTACCTGTTACAGGGCCCTCCTGTGTTGCAGAAAGTATGTCATGAAGATGTGTCTATGTTTTTGACTCACCTTCCTAAAGTGATTGGTTTAATAAAGAGAAGAATGGCCAATAGCTAGGGGGAAAAAGGTGGGACCTCTGGGCAGAGAGAGTAACTCAGGATGAATCTAGGTGTGTGAGGAGATGCCAGCAAGATACTGAGGAAGTCGGACATACAGAAAGGAGAAGAGGTAAAAAGTCACATGGTAGAACACAGAATAATAGAAACTGATTACTTTAAGTTATAAGAGCTAGTTAGGAACAAGTCTAAGCTAAAGGCCAAGATCTCATAATCAACAATAAATCTCTGTGTCATTTATTGGGGGCCGGCAGTTCAGTGAAATTCTGATGAGAAAGCTAATCACACTCCTGGCTGGCATCCCTATCCCCCACCCTAAACTCCTCCAGCCCAGGAGCTTCCCTTCCCTTCCCCCAGCTACCCTTCCTTATATAATCCAGACATTTTTGCTATGCTCGTCTTTCTTGGCCAATCTGGCCCCTTTGGTCAGTGGTACCTCTCCTCTCACCCCTTCCACATGGCCCAGCTCCCATATGTCTCTGCCTCTGATTATATTCCTTTATCTACAATAAACTTTCTCCTCCACCAAACACAGAAGTAGTCATGTCCTTTCCTTTTTTATTCATCTGGTGCCAAAATCCTGGGCGAGATAAGTCCTTTCCTTTTTTATTTCTTTTCAGCCATCATTATGAACTTTTCTGATGATTAAATGAAAATGAGTTAAAACATTAGAACAATGCCCAGCACATAGAGATCACTAAAGATGATAGCAGTCTTTATTTTATTGTTATAGGTTCTCAAGATGTTTTACCCAAGACTTTCACCCTGACGTAGCAGAGGCTTATTTGTTCCTTGACCCCTGGGAAGAATGATGGCCGTGTTGCGGATGTCGTTCTAAATGCAAAGAATGAGCAGCTGCCTGTGCAAGGATGATAGCAGCAGTGCTCAGGATTGGGATGGTTTTTCCTCACTCGATTGATTCAGATTTTAACACACCAGACAGTAACATTCTGTGTGGTTCACATATGAGATTGAGAACTGTCTGGCAAGGCTAATGTACACAATGAAGTGGTGGTGTGATGGGGTTAGCTCGTACATGGGGTGGAAGGATGAACTAACAAGATATATTTCTCCAGACTAATTAAATTATTATTTCAAAGTGTTTTCCTTCAAATTATTTACTCAGTATATTTTTTCTTCTACATTTTACATCTAATGGTGAAAAGACATATTTTAAAAGGGGAGGAAGTAATTGGTTATAAATTAACTTAGAATAAAAACCACTGACATTGGAATTAGGCACAACAGAACTCAAATCACGCTATGTTTGCAGGTTATTTAAACACTGTTAAGAAATTTACCTTTTGTCTAGAAATAGGGCAGTATATCTCAGAGAAATACAAGAACTAGGGGAAAATGGATGTCTATTGATTGTCTCAATTCCCTTCATAATGAAACAACTGAAATAAAACCTTGAGTTGATCTTTGCCACAGGGTCCTGTGTCCTCAGGAGCCCCTTTATACAGATTGCACATGCCTTGTGCGTAGCTTAGCTCAGTTTGATGTCCACCAGCACTAGCACCGTTGCTGACTCTGGTTCACTGTGAAGGCCAAGAACAGATGCGCATGGACATGTTAGCCTAGAGACACAACTTCCTGAATCTGAAGAGAAGTAAAAGAAATGAGTTTGGCAGTCAAGCCAGTTGCTTGGATCTAGCTTAATCTTATGTGATTCAAAAATACTTTCCATTTAAGGCTTTTTAAAATGACAGCAGACAGAGACTTTCAAGCTGTGAATACAAATTTCCAAGCAAATGCAATAACATCTGCTTCATGTGTCCATTGAGTCTGAATCAGACTGAGTCATACCTCCTGTTTACTTACTTACTACATTTCAAATTACTGTCAAACAGGCTCCAAGAGCTGAAATATTTCTAACACACCACATAAAAAGCAATAACTCTACACAAGTAACAACAAATTAGAAAATATAATAAGAAGAAATGATCATATTCTCAATAGCAGCAAAAACATACCGTAGGTTTGCAAACACTCTGAGGGGGAAGTCAAGTCATAATAGAAAAAATAGAAAAGAAAATCTGAATAAAAGATGGGTTCTAACATGCTCCTGGCTAAAATATGACTGTTACAAAAGTGTCTGTTTCCCAAGATTAGCTTGTCAACTCAATACAAATCTGTTTTGAAAATGCATATGGAGGTTTTTTTGTAGAAGATGTAAAGTTAATACTAAAATTCACAAAGGAAGAGCCAAGAGTGTTTAAATTAACCTAAAGGTCACCACAAGGATACTATGAAAAGTGATAGGTATGCATACAGTCCTGAGGGTGGCAATGGGTAGGAAGCACTATTATTCTCTAACATTTCAAAATGTATTTAGACTTAAATATTATAGCAGAAAATATTTGAAAAATTATAATATAGAATGGTTGCTTAGAACATATAATGCTGGCTTATAAGACTGAAAACTTCTGAAGAATTTTTACATGGAGGTTATACATAAAATCACCCAGCAGAAAATGCACACAGGAGCTGACCAAACGATGGCCAAATGGAAATGAGGTGTATTAAACATGTAAGAATCTGCCGGGCAGTGGTGGCGCACGCCTTTAATCCCAGCACTCGGGAGGCAGAGCCAGGCGGATCTCTGTGAGTTCGAGGCCAGCTTGGGCTACCAAGTGAGTCCCAGGAAAGGCGCAAAGCTACACAGAGAAACCCTGTCTCGAAAAACCAAAAAAAAAAAAAAAAAAAAAACAACAACAACAAAAAAAAAAAAAAAAAAAAAAAACATGTAAGAATCTTCCCAACTATCACCTTATATCAAATTAGAGCAAGTGCTATCAGGCATTGTGTTGGTAATATGTTCAAAGATAAAGGATGCCACATTTTGGCAAATATTCAGAACATGAACATTTACAAACTGAATTTAATCCTGGAGATACATACAGCCATACAACCAACATGGAACAAAGCTTGACTATAGGAAATTTGATACAAAGGTTCAAACCGTAAAACAAGGAACTACTTGTCTGGGTATATATTACATGGAGTATCTTAGAGTCTCTCAGCTGTTCTCATGCAGACTGACAGAGGCTGTCTACAGTAGCATTGTAATTATTTTATTTTTGATCATTTGAGATGGAGTCTCATAGAACTCCAGGTATCCTCAAGCCCATTTTATAGCCAGAGTTGACATACTTGAACTATTGGTCCTCTTGCCTCCAAATCCCAAGTGCTGAAATTATAGGCATGGATTACCATGCTTCATCCTATGGTAGCTTTATTTTTAATATTAACTGCTATACATTAGGTATACATCAAAAGTACAAAGAACTAAGTTGTGATTTATTTCAATAAATAATTTACTATGCCAGAGGTAACAAATTGTAAACACCAACATGGATAAAGGCTAAACATATGACATTGAGTTTTTTTTTTTAAAAAAAAAGCTTTAGAATATGTATCTAAAAAAAGAACAAAATATTACATTATCTATATATTTAAAAATAATGGAAGCTTCACTTATGCAAGGAATAAACCCAGCTGGAATGATGATAAGCTCTGAGGGGAAAGAAAAAGAATAGCACCAGAGGAGAGTTCAGAAGAGCATTGAGGCCTGAAGCAAATGTAGCAGAAAGATTTGTCAAAATCCATCCAGCTATGGTCAAACTTGGGTTCATGGTTCTTTAAACATTTTAGACATATTTTTCAGTTCTATAATTCCTGTTTTGTTTCAGATTTCTGAAGGTCTCTTGAAATTTTCTATCTCCTTTTCAATGGGCTGTTTGAAATATTTATCTAGGTTTAAATTACTGAGTCTTTGCATGAGCTGAGGTGCAGAATACCTATGATCTCTATATTCCAAAGGGCGAAAGCTTAGACAAGCATGAGTTTGAGGCTAGTATGTTCTCTACATCATGACCTTGCTTCAAACACCTCCCCCACCAAAGTAAATGGCCTTTTCAAGTAATTTCTATATCTGGCTTGTCTGTCACACTTTTTCCTAGTATTCCTTTTGCTGTCTTGATAACAGATGCTTGCACACAAATCCAGTCATTTTTAATGTATACTGCACATTGTAAAGAAATCATTGTGGGAACCCTGTCTTTTCTTACTTCCACTGAAGAATGTGTTTTTTCCCCCTAGCTGACAATTAAACCACTGTTTTGTAATCCGTCATTGGAAGAAATCATAGTTCCTTGGTATGGTGAAAGTGAAAATGTGTTCCAATCCAAAGAAAAAGGACAGGAAAGCTTATTGGAAGGATTTAAGAGCCAGTGAGAACTTTCTGATGATGCACACAGAGCAATGTGAGTGACCAAAGGATGATAGGTTGACTGTCACTCATGGGATAACATGGGATCAGTGAGACTACAGTACCATAAGTCGCACACGGGGAAAGGAGAATTCACTTGTTTATAGAAATATTTTTCTATTTAAATTTTTTTTCATTTTACATACCAACCCCAGTTCTCCCTCCTTCCCCTTCTCCTACCCCCCACTTCTCCCCATCCCATACCCCATCCACTCCTTAGAGCAGATATGGTCTCGCTTGGGTAGTCAACAAAGTCTGGCATACCAAGTTGAGGCAGAGCTTAGCCCCTCATCCCTGCATCAAGGCTGAGCAAGGTATCCCACCACAGGGAGTGGGCTCCAAAAAGCCAGTTTGTGCACCTAGGATAAGTCCTGGTTCCACTGCCGGGGACCCACAGACAGATCAAGCCACACAACTGTCACCCACATTCGGAGGGCCTAGTTCAGGCCCATGGAGGTTCCCCAGCTGTCAATCCAGAGTCCATCAGCTCCCACTAGCTCGTTTGCTGTCTCTGTGGTTTTCCCCATTGTAATTTTGACTCTTTACTCATATGATCCCTCCTCCCTCTCTTCAGTCAATCTCCAGGAACTCAGCCCAGTGCTCGGCTGTGGATCATTGCATCTGCTTCCATCAGTTACTGGATGTAGGTTCTATGATGACAGTTAGGGTAGTCACTAATCTGATTACAGGGAAAGGCCAATTCAGGCGTCTTCTCCACTGTTGCTAGTAGTCTAAGCTGGGGTCATTCTTGTGGTTTCCTGGGAATTTCCCTAGCACCATGTTTCTCTCTATCCGCATAATGGCTCCTTCTATCAAGATACCTTGTATTGCTCTTCTTCTCTGTCCCTTCCCCAACTCAGCCTCTTCTATATCCCTCATGTTTCTATCCCCCACCCACTTCCTTCTACACCCGCTCCCAGTTTACCCAAAAGACCTTAAATTTTTCCCCTTCCTGGGGCCTTCCATGTGTATCCCTCTTAGAGACCTCCTTTTAATCTAGTTTTTCTGGGTTCTAGCTCTTATGAATAATGCTGCTATGAAGATAGTTGAGCAAGGGTCCTTATAGTATGATTGAGTTTCTTCTGGGTATATGCTCAAAAGTGGTATAGCTGGGTTTTGAGGTAGGTTGATTCCTGATTTTCTAAGAAACTGCCATACTGATTTTCAGAGTGGCTGTACAAGTTTGCGCACCTACCAGCAGTGAAGGAATGTTCCCCTTACTCTGCATCCTCTCCAACATAAGCTTCATCAGTGTTTTTGATCTAAGCCATTCTGACAGGTGTAAGATGGTATCTCAGTGTCATTTTGATTTGCATTTCCCTGATGGCTGAAAATATTGAACAATTCCTTAAATCTTTCCACCATTTGAGATTCTTCTGTTCAGAATTCTCTGTGTAGATTTGCACCTCATTTTCTAATTGGATTATTTGGTATTTTTAGGTCTAGTTTCTTGAGTTCTTTATATATTTCGGATATCAACCCTATGTCAGATGTGAGGTTGATGAAGCTCTTATCCCATTCTGTAGGCTGCTGTTTTGTCTTATTGACTATGTCCTTTGCCTTACAGAAGCTTCTCAGTTTCAAGAAGTCCCATTTATTAATTGTTGCTCTCAGTGTTTGTGCTACTGGTGTTATATTTAGGAAGTAGTCTCATGTGCCAATGTATTCAAGG
Source organism: Peromyscus maniculatus bairdii (assembly GCF_049852395.1). Classification (NCBI taxonomy): domain Eukaryota; kingdom Metazoa; phylum Chordata; class Mammalia; order Rodentia; family Cricetidae; genus Peromyscus; species Peromyscus maniculatus. The sequence goes on along the minus strand of NC_134853.1, from coordinate 36,439,081 downwards.
CTACTTCTGACTTTCTCTTCTATCAGGTTCAGTGTAACTGGATTTATGTTAAGGTCTTTGATCCACTTCAACTTGAGTTTTGTGCATGAGACAGATATGGATCTATTTGCAATCTTCTACATGTTGACATCCACTTACGCCAACACTGTTTGTTGAAGATGCTTTCTTTTTTCCGTTGTACAGTTTTGGCTTCTTTGTCAAAAAACAGGTGTTCATAAGTATGTGGATTAATCTCAGGGTCTTCAATTCAATTCCATTGATCCACATGTTGGTTTTTATGCCAATAGTAAGCTTTTTTTATTATTACTATAGCTCTATAGTAGAGCTTAAAGTCAGGGATGGTGATGACTCTGGAATTTTCTTTATTCTACAGGATTATTATGGCTATCCTGGATTTTTTTGTTTTTCCATATGAAGTTGAGTATTATTCTTTTGAGGTCTGTGAAGAATTGTGTTGGGATTTTGATGAGGATTGCATTGAATCTGTAGATTGCTTTTGGTAAGATTGTCATTTTTATTATATTGATCCTACCTATCCAAGAGCATGGGAGATCTTTCCATTTTCTGATATCTTCTTCAATTTCTTTCATCAAAGACTTAAAGTTCCTGTCATATAGGTCTTTCACTTGTTAGAGTTACCCTAAGATATTTTATGTTATTTGTGGCTATTGTAAAGGGTAATGTTTCTCTGATTATTTCTCAGCCCATTTATCATTTCTATATAGGAGGGCTACTAATTTTTTTGAGTTAATCTTGTATCCTGCCATATTACTGAAGGTTTATCAGCTGTAGGAGTTGCCTGGTAGAATTTTGAGGGTCACTTATGTATACTATTATATTATCTGCAAATAGCAAAAGTTTGGTTTCTTCCTTTCCAATTTCTATCCCTTTGATCTCCTTTTGTTGCCTTATTGCTCTAGCTAGAACTTTGAGTACTATATTGAATAGATATGGAGAGAGTGGCCACCTTGTCTTCTTCCTAATTTTAGTGGAATCACTTTGAGTTTCTCTTCTTTTACTTTGATGTTGGCTTGCTGTATATTACCTTTATTATGTTTAGGTATGTTCCTTGTATCCCCGATCTCTGCAGGACCTTTATCATGAAGACATGTTGGGTTTTGTCAAAGGCTTTTTCAATATCTAATGAGATTATAATGTGATTTTTTTCTCTCAATTTGTTTATATGGTAGATCACATTGACACATTTTCATATGTTGAACCATCCCTGCATTTCTGGGATTAAGCCTATTTGATCATGGTGGGTGATTTTTTTTTTTTTTTGATTAGTTCTTGTATTCTGTTTGTCGGTATTTTATTTAGTATTTTTTCATCAATGTTCATGAGGGAGATTGGTCTGTAATTCTCTTTCTTACTTGCATGTTTGTATGGTTTGGGTATCAGAGTAACTGTAGCCTCATAAAAAGAGTTTGGCAATGTTCCTTCTGTTTCTATTTTGTGGAACAATTTGAGGAGTATTAATATTAGCTCTTCTTTAAAATTCTGGTAGAATTCTGTGCTGAAACTATCTGGTCCTGGGCTTTTTTTGGTTGGGAGACTTTTGATGATTGCTTCTATTTCCTTTGAGTTTATAAGTTATAGGTCTATTTAAATTGTTTATCTGATTGTGATTTAATTTTGTCATGTGGTACCTACCCAGAAAATTGTCCATTTCTTTTACATTTTCCAATTTTGTGGAGTACATGTTTTTGAAGTATGACCTGATCATTCTCTAAGTTTTCTTGTTGTCTGTTCTTATGTTTCCCTTTTCATTTCTGATTTTGTTTATTTGGATATTCTCTCATTGTCTTTTAGCTAGTTTGGATAAGGGTTTGTTTTCCTTGTTGGTTTTCTCAAAGAATCAACTCTTTGTTTCATCCATTCTTTGTTTTGTTCTCTTTGTTTCCATTTTATTGATTTCAGACCTCAATTTGATTATTTCCTGTTGTCTACTCCTCCTGGGTAAGTTTGTCTCTTTTTGTTCTAGAGCTTTCAGTTGTGCTGTTAAGTTGCTAACATGAGACCTCTCCAATTCCTTTATGTAGGCACTTAGTGCTATGAACTTTCCTCTTAGTACTGCTTTCATAGTGTCCCATAAGTTTGGGTATGTTGTGCATTCATCTTCATTAAATTCTAGGAAGTCTTTAATTCCTTTCTTATTTCTTCCTTACCCCAGCGGTGGTTCAGTTGAATGTTGTTCAATTTCCATGAGTTTGTAGGCTTTCTTCAATTTGTGGTGTTGTTGAACTCTAACCTTAAGCCATGGTGATCTGATAAGATACAGGGGTTTATTCCAATTTTTTGTATCTGTTGAGGTTTGCTTTTTGCCAAGCATGTGTTCAATTTTAGAGAAGGTTTCACGGGGTGCTGAAAAGAAGGTACATTCTTTTGTGTTTGGGTGAAATGTTCGATAGATGTCTATTAAGTTCATGTGAGTCATAACATCTGTTAGTTCCCTTATTTATATGTTAAGTTTCTGTTTGCAGACATGTCCAGTGGTGAGAGTTTGGTGTTGAAGTCTCCCACTATTAGTGTGTGGAGTTTGATGTGTGATTTCAGCTTTAGTTATGTTTCTTTTGCAAATGTGGGTGCTCTTGTATTTGGGGCATAGATGTTCAGAACTGAGACTATATCTTCATGGATTTTTCCTGTGATGAATATGAAACGTTCTTCTCTCTATCTCTTTTAACTGATTTTAGTTTGAAGCCTATTTTTTGGATATTAGGATAGCTATACCAGCTTGTTTCTTAGGTCTGTTTTACTGGAAAAATCTTTTCCCAACCCTTTACTCTGAGGTAATATCTGTCTTTGAGGTTGTGGTATGTTTCTTGTATGCAACAGAAGGATGTGTGCTGTTTTCACACCCATTCTTTTAACTTTTGTCTTTTTAATAGGCAAATTGAGTCCACTGATATTGAGAGATATTAATTAGCAGTGATATTTAATTTCTGTTATTTTGGGTTTTGTTAGTGGTTAGTTGTAATACATGTGTGTTTCCCTTCTTTGGGACTTGCTGGTGTGAGGTTATCTATTGGCTGTGTTTTTAATGGGTGCGGCTAGCTTCCTTGGGTTGGAGTTTTCCTTCTAGAACTGTCTGTAGGGCTGGATTTGTGGACAGGTATTGTTTAAATCTAGTTTTATCATGGAATATTTTGTTTTCTCCTCAATGGTGATTGAAAGTTTTGCTGGGTATAGTAGTCTGGACTGGCATCTGTGGTCTTTTATTGTCTACAGAACATCTGTCTAGGACCTTCTGGCTTTTAGAGTTTCCATTGAGAAATTGGGTGTAATTCTAATAGGTCTGCCTTTATATGTTACTAGGCCTTTTTCCTTTGCAGCTCTTAATATTCTTTGTTTATTCTGCGTGTTTAATATTTTGATTATTATGTGACAAGGGGACATTTTTTGGGGGTGAGGTCCAGTCTATTTGATGTTCTGTAAGTTTCTTGTACCTTCTTAAGCATGTCCTTCTTTAGGTTGGGAAAGTTTTCTTCTACGATTTTGTTGAACATATTTTCTGTGCCTTTGAGCTTGAATTCTTCTTCTACTATCCCTAGTATTCTTAGGCATGGTTTTTTTCATGGTGTTCCAAATTTCCTGGATGTTTTGTGTTCAGAATTTGTTGGATTTAACATTTTCTTTGATCATTGAATCTATTTCCTCTGTGGTATCTTCAATGCCTGAGAGTCTCTCTTTCATCTCTTATATTCTGTTGCTTATGCTTCCATCTGTAGTTCCTGTTCATTTACCCAGATTTTCCATTTTCAGAAATCCCTCGGTTTGTGTTTTCTTTATTGTCTCTATTTCAATTTCCAAGTCTTAAACTGTTTCCTTCACTTGTTTGATTTTTTCTTGGCTTTGTTAACTTTCTTTAAAGATTTATTGATTTCTTCCCATTTTTGTCTTTTCCTCCATTTCTTTAAGGGAAAATTTCATTCCTTTTTTAAGGACCTCTATTATCTTCATAAAATTATTTTTAAGGTCATTTTCATCTGTTTCACCTGTGTTGGCATGCTCCTTCAGGTCTTGATGTTGTAGAACCACTAGTTGCTGGTGGTGCCATATTGCCCTTTATGTTGTTGAATGTATTCTTACACTGCCATCTCTTCCTCCAATTGGTGCAGGTGGAGTCTGTGCCTCTTGGGCTCCCTCTTCCTCCAAGCAGTGCAGGTGTGGCCCTTGGCTCCAGAGGTAGCTCTTCCTCCAATTGGTACAGGTGGGTCCTGTGGCTCCAGGGGTTTCTGAGGCTTTTGGGGAAGGCTAGAGGTAGGATGCTGTGGCCTGGTCACTGGAGGCTCTTCCTCCATTCAGTATAGGTAGGGCTGTGGCTGTTGTGGTCACTAATGCAGCAGGGGATGATTGGTGGGGACAATGCTGCTGCTGCTGCTGGGACTGAGGTGAGTAGGGGAGGGGCACAGGTTGTGCCCCTGGAGCTAGGACCTCAGAAGCCTGGCTGTCCAGCTGGGCACCCAGACAGCCACCTCTTCTGCAAATCAGGTGCAGTTCTCATAGAAACATTCTTACTAAACAGAAAGCAAGACTAAAGAAAAAAGATGGGCAAACACTACACAAACCACTACAGTGCAGAAGATCCATGAAGGAGTGAGTACTAAAATTAGTGTCTCAGGGGCATAGCTTTGTGGTCTCACAGCATACCTATTATTATAATGAGAAAGAATGGTAATGGCAATGAGATATCTGTGTAAACAAGTAATGGAGGTCAAGAGAACCAGTAGCAAGCCACTTTTACATCATATCTCACCTCACCTGATACATGATGCACTAAGGGTGTAGCATCACTTCTGTGGGGGCTCAAGTAAAATGAAAAAGAGGCATTCTACCAGATGGCAGTGGTACTTATCAAAAGTGATCAAGCATGAAAATAGAGAAGGAATGAGGGACAGAGAAAGCTGCAAACTACCAAGAAGACTACTATGGCAGAGCTGATGTCTTATAGGACCCTGGCATAGATTACTGATAAGGAATGGGCATTGAATAAAAAACTGGTAGCATTTTTCATTTCATAAGCCTGGCTTCAAGTTTAGTAAACACAGTCACACCAAAGTTAGCTTTCTAGTTTTGGTAACTGTATTATGATATGAAGGTGTCAGCACTAGGAGAAGTGGGATGTGATTTTTTATAAGCCAAAAATTGTTTCAAAATAAATTCAACAGACAATGTTAGTACAGCATGGCTTCTTTCATGGAACACAAACATGGGTAAGAGTGCCTACATTAGTGTTGTAGTTGATGGATTAAAGCTCAGCTCTTTGTCAGACCTATTGGTGTCTTTGCTGGACACTTCTTTCCCAGTTTGCTTCCATTTATCTGTGTCTCCCTTCTCTTATTTCAAGAAATCTATATTCACTGTGACCATCAACAGCTACAGCAGTTTTTTGTTGTTCTCTATTGTATGATGCCCTCAGCCAGAAGAAGGGCACAACATTTCAGAGGGGTGGTGTAGCAGTAATCTTAAAGAGTCTTATTAATAAAAACAAACCTGAGGCCAGTTATTGGGGTGAAGCTGGAAGATCAGAGAAGCAGAACAAACCCAGCTAACCTCACCTGGCCAGCTTCTCAGCTGGTCTTGTTTCCTCAGACTGGAAGCTTCTGTGTCCTCATCCCAATGGCTCTCAGCTGAACTGTGCTGCTCAAAACCTAAAAGCTTAACTAGCCAAATGCTTAACCAGTCAAATGCTGCTTGTTTCTGGTCTTCATGCCTTATAGGTCTTTCCTTTCTATCATCACTCCCTGGGATTAAAGGCGTGTGTCACCATGCCTGGCTGTTTCCAGTGTGGCCTTGAACTCACAGAGATCCAGAGGGATTTCTACCTCTGAAATGCTAGGATTAAAGGTGTGAGTGCCACCATTTTATAGCCTTTGTATCTAGTGGCTGTTCTGTCTCTGACCCCAGATAAGTTTATTAGGGTGCACAATATTTTGGGGAAACACAATACCGCCACAGGGTGGTTTTGCCATGTGCCTCTTCAAGGGTGATCTAAGTCACTTGTTTTTGAGGCTGGTACAGCCACGTTGCTTTCTGATCATGCACTGTGCCATCACCATTCTTGTCTAGATAGGTTACATTTGCTGTGCCCATTGTCAACAGACCCTTTCTGAATCTCTTTGTTGAGCTTGTGAATTCTGAGAATCATACAGTTAAGGAGACTCCCTAAGAAGGCCTTATACTCTACCCAGCTTCAGCTAAACATCGAAGTCAGAACACATCTGCTCACTTGTGTTAAACAGAATTCTTAACTTTGTTCAAGCAAGTTATTCTTGAAATAACCACTTTGTTTCTGGTGAACTGACAGCAGTCTAACTTTGGAGACATTGGGAAACAGACAACCTCATCAAAATTCAGCATGTTTCCTAAGTCAACTGGGAGAAAAATTTCCTTTCAGAAAAAATGCAGGACTTACCTTCTATGAAGACATTTTCTTAAAACCTGTTTATAGATATATCATTGAGAGAGCAAGACAGACTCCATTTTAAGAAAGAACTCCATTTTAAACAGGACTTGACTGGGGTCTGAACCTGGTTCTAGTAAAAACCACAAACATTTCCAAGAAAAAATCACAAACTGCCAGGGCCCGGGTCAAGGCGACCCCACCAGGCTTGGCTGGCCAATGAGGAACTTTGGTAAACAACATCTATAGGCTCCAAATGTCCTTGTGGCTTTCTGATAACCATTGTTGAAAATTCCTCCAGACCCTGACCAGTGAATTCAAAGATTACATACCCTCACCCAATCATAGTCACCAAGGCTTGTATCTCCCCGCTTGCAGTTTTTCCCTTTAAAAACCCCAAACCCCAAGAGCTCAGGGCTGTTCTCCTCTACCTGCTGCATTGGAGTTCTGGACAATGGTCTGAACTCAAGCTTGTGATCAATAAAGCCCCATGTATTTGCATCAGATATTGGCTCTGTGGTAGTCTTGTTCGGGGGTCTTGCAACATGGGCACTACATCATCAGAATCCACAAATTAACTCTATATGTGAGTTTTCAGTTCTACAGTCTATTGAGGTACAAAACACAGCTTGGTTTCAATGTATTGCCAGGTAGTACAAATGTACCTAAAAGTAGCTCTAGACTGTGTAATTTAACTTTGGATATTTGTCCCAACCAGAACATCTATACATGGGAGAATAATTTTAGGGGATAGCTTTTCTCTCCTTATATTTATAAATAAGGATGAGCCAGGACACTGTAAGATGTTTTGTAGCGTGAATTTTAATTGATTGTAATAATAAAAACCCGAGTCAGATATTGATGTAAATGATGAAAAATCAGAGAAGTAAAGGAGCAGCCACTGTCACTTCTTACCTCCACAAAGTCTCAGACAAAAACGGGGCCAGAGCTCCTGTCTCCACCTGCCTTATATTCCTCTCTCTGCCCAGCCATATCATTTTCTGTCTCCTATCTCTATAAACCTCCCGACCTCTATGGTTAACTAATGGCTAGCTCCACCCTCTGATCTTTAGGTAAGCTTTATTTGTTAAAGCACAAACAAAATATCACCACAATGTCTGGTTTCAAAGTCTTCAACTCTGTTACCTCAGAGTTTGGGACATTGCTTCCCCACCTAGGCGCTTACTGATTTTTACAATTTTACAACTTCAGATTTCACTAGTTTGTCTTGTAAGTTTCTTCCTCCTTCTCTCCCTTTCTGCCTTTCATCCTCGATTCCCTTTCTAGACCTGCTTTCTGTATAACCTGGGCTGCCCCTGAGCTCCCTATCAGCCACTTTCATTGTCCAAGTGCTGACTACAAGTGTGTGCTATTTGGCACTCAGAATGTTTTTCTTTTTTGGGTGAATGTTTTAAAGCTATGATTTTAGCAGCAAGTCAAATGTCATTTTCCCTTAATCACTTGGCAAAGTTCTTTCCTTTAAATTGTAAAAGTAAACAGGCAAATAGCAAGAAGTAAAGAGCTCTCCCCCAGTTGACGGCAGCTGTCCCTCCCCTTGCCTTGCCTGGGTGCTGCACGTATAGGGGATAAGGGAGGGTGGAGAGTGACATCCCTTTAGGCACAGTGTCAGTCACTAAGTGACGGCATTCTATAATTTGACTTCGTATTGGTAGATTTAGGGAAGCCAGAAATTGAAACCAGATTTTCAAATTTTAGCTACAAATAAAAAATGTGAAATATGCAAACAGGCCATGAAATATACTACCACAGCCACTGAGTCAAATCCAATACAAGAGGGACATTAGATGTTTTTGCCCAGCTGATGAATGGCCCTGAGAAATGCCCACTCCCCAGTGTACATGATCACCGCTTCTAACCTCTTTTTGAAGGATTAGCTTTCTCAGACATGTACTGTGTTCTGTGCCTTTTCTCTTCTTGTGTTAGTGAAGACTTGCTCGCCAGGATTCAACCGGGAGCTCCTGATGTCACTTGCCTGGAGAGGGTGCTGCTGACTGCCTGCTCTTAATCCCACCAATTGAGAATAAGACCATATCACAGTTTAAAGCCAAATTTGAAGCAAGCTTTAATTAAATACTGGGCAGGTGGATGGGCTGTTGCCAGATCCATACACAGGTTCCTGGGAAGTGGCCTAGAATCACAGTTTGCAGTTGCTTAAGAAGGAAAACCCACAATTCATTGCATTTCTCATCAGGTCCAATCAGGTGCAAGCATATATCCTGACATACCTCTAACCTGTAAATCTCCCAGCCACATGTAATCAAGCACATCTGGTGCAGATGAGTCAAACAAACTTTTTTAGGAGAATGAAAAACATGTGGAATGTTATCTCCCATAAACAATAGTCTCCAGCATTTTAGAAACTATCTGTCCTTGGGCAAGGGGCTTACAGATCAGAGGCAATTCTGTTTCATGAATCTCTTAGGCACAGTAATTATAACTTTAAATGTAACTCTGGCTCTCACAGCTGCAACAGAAACCTGGGGCCTGAGCTAGGCAGGCCACTGAGGACCTCTCTTTCTTGACCCACCACAAAGTTCTAATCTGAGATTCCATGGCACTCAGTTGTCCTGGACACGAGGAACTGTCATAGTCCCTGTTGTATTGCTGTGAAGAGAGAGCATGACCAGTGCAACTCTTATAAGCAGAAGCCTTTGATTGGCTTGCTTACAGCTTCAGAGGCTTAGTCCATCATCATCATGGTAGGGAGTATGGTAGTATGCATGGCACTGGATCAGTAGCTGAGAGCTTTCCACCCTAATCAGTGGGAAGGCAGGCAGAGAGAGAGACACAGTACCTGGCATACCCACCTCCAGTGGTACATTTCTTCTAATAAGGATACAACCACTCCAACAAGGACACACCTCTTAATCCTTCCAAGCAGCTAATTAACAGGAGACCAAGCATGCAAATCTATGAGTCTATGGGGGCCCTTCTCCTTCAAACTATCACGAGAAGTCATACATTTAGAATTTAGTTTTTATTTTATGTAGGAAGAACACCCAGACAGGGTGTGGAGAAAGGAGCTAAACCCTATCAAGCACACTTTCATTCTTTTCTCTGCTCTAGACTGTGGATGTCATGTGAGTAGCTGCTCAAAGTTCCTGCTGCCTTGACTTCCCTACAGTGGTGCAGTATAACCTGGAACTGTGAGTCAAATGAAGCTCTTTTCACTAAGTTTCTTTGTGTGAGTATTTTAGAGCAGCAAATGAATAGGAAAGTGGGACAAACCCTACCCATTGGCAAGCAAAAGCTGGGGGATGGGTATCCAGCCATGGATCCTTGTGCTTGGTGCTGCTCTTGGGATAAGAAGAAATGAGGGACCTCATTGCTGCTCCATGGGGTGCAGGTAGGGCAGTCATCAGTTCAGTAGGAAGATCTTGAGGGCTTGGGCAGCACAGGGTTCAGGTCAGGCTTCTGCAACTCACTACAGTTCTTTTGAAGTCGATATGTCTTCTCATGCTTCAGGGTCATCCAGAATGTGAGATCAAATTAAATAGCACAGGACCATTCAGGAACAGACAGTGCTTCTCAGTAGCTGTATGGTCTAATCCACATTAAGGAAGAAAGGCATGTTCCTAATTGGGATAAAAGCTGCCCAGCTGGCCTCCCCCACAGAGCAGCAGGGCTCCATTCCTCAGAGCAGCCTTGGTGAACCTTTGTTCTTTTGCCAGCTCTCAGTTTCCATCTGGTCCACTGGGGAGTAGGAAACAGGACTCATTAAGCAACTACCTAGCCATTAACTCTTTAATGTTGGTCTCTCATTGGTCAAATCCCAAATTAATCTTTAAAATTATTTTATTTTCCAATTGGCTAGATTCTTGGGAAGAGTTTTGGTCAAAAGGAAAGGGCTTTGTGTATTAGTTGCTCTTAAAAGTAGAATACCAAATCTCTGTCCTAGCTAGGGTTCTATTGCTGTGAAGATACACCATGACCATCACAATTCTTATAAAAGAAAATATTTAATTAGGACTGACTTGCAGTTTCAGAGGATTAGTCCGTTATTGTCACGGTGGGAAGCATGGCAACAAACAGGCAGAGTTCTACATCTGCATCTGCAGGCAGCAGGCAGAGAGTGAGAGAATGTGCCTGGCTAGTGCATTTGAAACCTCAAATTCTGCCCCCCAATGATACACTTCCCCCAACATGGACACATCCATTCCAACAAGGTTTCAACTCCTAATAGTGCCACTCACTATGAGCCTTTGGGGACCAATTACATTCAAACCACCACACTATCAGTAGGAAAAGGATCAAGATTGTGAATGGGCAAAGTTAACTTTTTTATTCAATTTTATACTTTGTCCCCAGTAAATTTTAAGTTCTGATTTTTTTCAGTACTACTAAGTCAATAATTTGTTGGAAACTATTGAGTTTTGCGGGGCGGGGTTAAGACTGCCATGAATTATGTTATCAATAGGTGCCTGCTGCATCAAAACCAGCCAAGAGAACACAACTTCCTTTGATGATTGAATTGACTATCTCTGAATTTAATGAGAATGCCCACTGAATATGCCTTCCATTATCTAATTTAGGATTTTATGACTATACAGAGGTATTTGTAGCAAGGAAAAGACAGTTGGTTCATTCCTGGACTATTATTTCAAAATTGACCAATGAAGCATCCTGCTAAACTAAACAGCTACAACTAGGTGGAAGGTCCTTCAGGGAGTAGTATGTATACCATGGCTAGCACAGAAGAGTCCATTATTTTGGGATAAAAGAGATGAGCATTATTTACTGTTCTGCCTGAGTTAGCTGGTAGAACTTGGAGAAGTCAACATAATGCCACAGAGTGGGTTGCTTAGATTTCAGATTCCAAGATAGAGTTAGGGTTCAGGTGTTTATTAGGGAGTAACCCTATAACAAACAGTTGTGTGAGGATGTCATAGGAAGCAGAGTGTATAGTGGAGAAGCTGAGCTGAAAGGTATGCCTGTTAGCCTCTCCTCCCTTACTAAAGGAGCTTGGGGAATTGATCTCCCTATGGAATTTTATGTTGTCACTCAACCACTGGACATGAGAAACAAAATTGAAGTCACATGTAGGAGATAGCACTCTCTCTCTACCTGAGGCTGTCTTTAAAGGAGCTCACAGCTGAAGTGGCCTTTTTGACAAGCTTTCCCCAGGACAGGTGTGTGTGTGTGTGTGTGTGTGTGTGTGTGTGTGTGTGTGTGTGTGTGTGTGTGTTTCTTTGACAGTGTGTCACTGTGACCAATATTTATCTACCCCAATAAAATTCTCTGTGCTTCAATTTTCTTCCTACCACTGCATGTAGATTGACAGTAACATGCCTGGATTTTATGGAACAGAGCACTTAGAATTTCACACCCCCCCAAATAAACATTAACTGTCATCATTATTATTATTATTCAAAGAATTGTATTTGGGATAGGTACTTTCAAAAATGTTTGCTTATATAAAAATTCAAGTTTTTTGGATTATAAATTACAAAAATTACCAAAAGGAATTACAGTCACAATAACTTCTTGAATACTTAATATTTTGCTGCTTTTTTAGAGAGGAAAAGTCCCAGACTAAGTAGCTCTGGCATTCTTCTGTACACCAAGACACTGTTGAGACATCTCTTGGAAATCATGGATAAGAATGCAAATTGGCAAAGGATCACAGAGGTTTATTCTTATTTTTTCCTTCTGCTTTCATAACTTTGGCAACATGACCTGAAACATATTCTGACATGATGCATTCTCCTTTCTAGCCTATAGATCACTTTCCATCACTTCTTTGGGCCCTCATGGCAGGAAACAAGGTAGTCCCAGCATCTGAGCAGTTCTGACATTCCTGGAAGGCTCTCTGTAGTTTCATTCAGGTCTGGTGTCCAGGTTTTGGGCAATCAAGAGTTCTGGGGTCATATGGTCTTGGCCATTTTTACTGCTTCACATTTTGTATGATTATGTGCAAGAGAACAATAGAGTTTCAAGGAAAACCCATGAAAGTGACAGACAGATAAAATATTGATGATCACTGAAGTTGGGAAGCCAAGGAAAATGCTTTTCTTGCTTGTTACATTAGAATAATAAAGACAATGAGAATCACTAGGAAAAATAGTTTATTGACAATCTGGTAACAGGATTTATTTGAAAAGAATTATTACTACCCCTCTCCCAAACAGATTGTGAGAAGCTGGAGAAATGACTCAGTGGTTCAGATCATGTACTACTTCTGCAGAGGACTGGCACTACATATAGTTCCCACAGGTGTCCGTAATTCTAGCTCCTGGAGAACCAGTGCCTTCTTTTGGCCTCTATGAGCATCACACTCAGAGGCACTCCCCACCCTCACAGAAATACATAATTAAAAATAAAAATAACATCTTTAAAAAGCATTGGATAAAAGAATCATCACAATATTTGATGATTCTTAGAAATTACTTATTGATGTCAGGCTGCAAGAATTATTCCTCTATTCTTATATGTTATTCTGTGGTCCAATATTTAAAGAATAAAGTAAATATAGCTGACATCTCAGTTTTAGATATCTTGATATTATAATGTGTCATCCTGTAGAGTGAAGAACTGTAAATTCAGGCAGGATATTTGACATGGAATAGTATCATTTTCTTAAAGGGCTTTAAAAATTGCTCCAATACATAAAATGCCTCATCAGTTATGTACAGTATTTAAGGTAAAGAAAGACTGCATTCAGCATAGCCCATGTGACTTCCAGATATTTAGCATACACTTTCAGTCATAAAAATCAGCTTTGATGATGATCTTGTCTCTCTGTTTTCATTCCAAATAACTTCTTGCAGGAGGCTTTCCAGTGCAACAATCACATATAAAACATCTTATAAGATGTAACATAGAATTGTAGTCTCAATTTGCATAAGATTTCTGCCAGCTCTGCAGATTCACCCGGGCCATCCCAGTCACACAGCTTCTGAAGCTACATGGGGCTCTGGAAAACTACACTTCCTCCACTTTGGCGCGGTAACGCCCGCATTACCGATACCCGTTTACCATGTCTGAGCGAAGGGCTGTGGATTAATCCCAGTAATCAGCATACCTGGAGAACTTACCGACGTCGTAGCCATTCCTGGCGAACTTACTACCGACGTCACTGTTCCTGAAGAACTTACCGACGTCACCGTTTACCGACGTCACCGCTCAGTGTGTTGAGTTCTGAATCCTCTTCAACCCCTCACCTGGTGTCCGAAGTTTCCTTCCCGGGTTTCAGCACCAGTTGGGGCAGGCTCCTTGGCCAGCGAGGAAGAACGACCACCATGCGAGGATTCTTCTCAGATCACACTTTATTGGAGCGCCTCTTGGTTAAGGGAGAGCGGGAGGTGAGGGGCCCCGAGGACTAAACTGCAGCTGCTTATATAGGGAATCAGGCAAACGTGCCGTACTGTGATTGGGTCCCGCCAGAATGCTAACACGGGGAGCCACGGGATAGGCTGAGGACATAAGGCCAATTACCATACTCGTGCATCATAGCCAAATATGGAGTTGTTTACAGCTAGGCTACCAGGAAGCCAGCGCCATCTTAGAATGGCGGCTCCCTACACTCCACTGTGTAAGTATTTTCTTTTCTCTGCTACTTCTTCCCAAATAGTGCTATTGTAACAAGCTTAATGTCCTGCAAATTATTAAGAATAAAAGAGACGAGTGAAGGAATTTCAGAAATGTGTTTCTTTCCATCCAACATCCAATTCACTTATTTGGGTGAGTTTTCTCTTTAGTAAGCTGCATGGCCCAGATGTGAAAGCAGACATGCCTGCCTGTGACAGTCCCACAACATCTTGTCTAGAGCAGGCAACTCGTACACTTTGACCTGTGCATGTCCAGCATTTGTAACAGCTCTCTCTGTCTCCTCTGCACTGCTGCACCACTCTCAAGCCTACAGTCTGGTCCTCTGTAGCTTTCCCCTAAGGCCTTCAGAAGGGATGTTTTTCTTTTCTGGTTGCCTTAGATGTTGTCCCTGCATCTCTCACCTCCATTCTGTCTCCAGTCATAGTCCTCTCAATCCTTAGAATATGACACCAATGACTCTGTGGTTTTAGTTGTCATCTTTTGGTTGAAATTTTTCTATTGCTCAGCTGTAGTCTATGACTTTACATTTCAAATTTTATTATTGTTTTTATTGAGATATAATATTTGTATACCTTTATGTTGGCTGTATTATACTAATTCAGCATATGTTTATAGGGTGTAATAACCAAACTAGGGAAACTGGCATTTCCATTCAATTTAAAGTTTTAAAAATTAGCTCAGCTACATGGAAATCAGGATGGAAGTTCCTCATGCCCAAAAGCTAAAACTAGAACTATCATGGGATCCACTAGACCACTCCTGGGAATATACCCAAAGGAATCTAAGCCAGCATACCACGGCAGTGTCTCTACATTGTGTTTACTGAACTACTGTGTATAACAGTCATATTATAGAATAACCTTGGGTGTTCACCAAGAGATGAGTGATAAATACTAAACGGAGTTTTATTCAGTTATAAGGAAATAAATGCCTTTAGCATGAAAGTGGATGGAAGTAGAAATCATCATGTTCAGCAAAATAAGCTAGATTCAGACAAATAACGTCTTTTCTTTCTTGTGCAGATATGTAATCATTTATGCACACATAAACATATATATATATATATATATATATATATATATATATATATATGACAAGAAAGGAAAAGCAATACTCTGGGTGAGGGAAATGCAGAAGCAAGAGTATGGTTGGGTTGACAGAGAAATGAGGATAACTGGTCATATTGAAACCTGTCACCATGTGCAATAAACATATGCTAAGAAGTTTTAGAAATGAATAATTGTCTATGCATTTTTTTCAAGAAACATGAATTTGGAAAAAAATGCCCTTTGGTTTTTAAAACTATTTGTGGTGATATTTTATTTGTGCTCTAACAAATAAAGCTTGCCTGAAAATCAGAAGGAGGAGCAAGTCATTAGTTAACCATAGAGGTCTGGAGGGCTGTACAGACAGACAGGAAGTAATATGGCTGAGTGGAGAGAGGAAGTGATAAGACTAGGTGGAGAGAGGAGCTTGGTCTCTTTTTGACTGAGGATTTCATAGAGATAAAAACTGGTGGCTGACTATTCTACCTCTCTGATCTTTTAGCATTTACACCTATATCTGACTCTGGGTTTTTATTATTAAAATTAGAATTTAAGCAACATCTGGCATCCAACTTGTGGAGCACAGATTCATGAAAAAGTTAATTGCCTTTGGCTTTGCAGCCACCAACACAGGCCAGAGCTGCATATGGCCAGAGTCACTGCTCCTCCAGGTAAGTTTCTGTTGCAGTCTATCTGCACCAAACTCCATAGGCTTTGGGGCTCCAAAAACCACAGGAATTAGCCGCTTTTGCATATTTCCCTGTGCAGATGGCTGGCTCTTTGGCTTCTTCTCTCCAGGTGGGTTGTAGGCTTGCCCTGGACCCCCTCCCTCAGGCTGCTGCCAAACTAGGTAGCTGCCTTGAAAACCCACTCAGGCTTCTACTGTTCTATGCAAAAGCAGTCAATCTTACATCTGAATCATCGTTATTGGCAAATTTGGTGAGGCAATTGGGAATTCTTAAAGGGAGGAATTAGTTGAAAAAAAAATTTTTCCCATTAAAAAATGGGAAACACTAGTACAATGGAAGGAGTTAGGTCTCTGATAATACACTAGATGGTTTGAAAAGAGAGCAATTAAATAAGAGGATAATTAATTTAGATGGGGTTGAGGTAATGTCAATTATTAACATTATTTGTTTGATCCATTTTGTTTGATTATTTAAAAAGTTGGTTAATATGAGTGCCAAGATAAAAGTTTTAGAAAAACTTATTAAAACAGATCATAGAGATATTCAGACACAGACAGAGGAATGGAAAGGAGAACCAATTTCTGCATTGCACTTTAAGGTTAGAGAGGAGCAGCCTAAGGATTTCAAACAACCAACTTTAATTCATCCAGTAACCTTACAGGAACAACTGCCAAGTGATAGATATCCTCAAGGCTGTGCTAGAGTTGAATGGACTTCTGTGGAAATATTAGCTTTAAAGAGATTCAAGGAAGTGATAGTCTCAAATGTCATGTAGTCACCATGTGAAGCAATACTAAACTCATGGTCAACTTATAATAAAATTATCCCTCAAGACTGGAGAGAATTGTTTACAGCAGTTTTGGAGGCTGGTCCTCAATTACAATGGAGGACCTAATGGAAAGATGATGTTAGGACCATAGAACAATGAAGTAGGACTAGAGGTATGGAAATCTCACAAGACAAACTTCTTGGAGAGGGAGATTGTGCTAATGTTCAAAAGCAATCTCTATATGGTGACCACATCCTGGCTCTATGCCATGCAGCAGCTTTGAATACTTGAGAAAGAATTGAAGAAGTCAGAAAAAGAATTAAGTCATTTATTAAAGTTATATAGGGCCCCAAAGAAACCTTCACTGATTTCTTACAAAGATTGACTTCAGCAGTGAATAGATGATACAAAATTCAGAAGCTAGAAAAACAATAATTGAATCTCTGACTTTTAAAAATTCTAATGCACAATGCAAAAGGGTAATTAGGCCACAATTAAAGGCATGATTAGCAGCTTTGGAGGACTGGATCCAATATACAATCAATATTGAATCTCATGGCCATGATGATGCTTGAATAGAAGTGATTTCCAGAGGTTTGAAGAAAAATCAAAATATCAAGTGTTTCAATTGTGGTAAACAAGGTCACCTAAAAAGGGACTGTAAACAGGGCATTCCTAGACACAGTGTTTTTTTCTAAGTATCATCCAAACAGAATGCCCCTCCCTTCTGGATTATGCAGAAGGTGTAGTAAAGGCAGACATTGGACTAATGAATGTAGGTCAACAAGGGACAGACAAGGTAATCCTTTGCATTGGGAAATCCCTTGAGGGGCCTCTTGCAGGTGCCCAGGTCAAATTTGGTTCAGTCATTTCCTATCATTAGGAGGAAACTTCTTCCCCAAGCACTTAAAGAACCTAATGCCTATTGTAAGACACCATACTGCTTTGAATGATAGAAATGCTATTGAAGAGAGAACAAAAAATTCAGGAGAAACCATAAAACAAATATTTTGGCAAACTTCTATAAATGAAAAAAATTAAAAATATGAGTAAATGATGTTACCATCAAAGGTCATATAGACACAGGTGCAGATGTATCAATAATTGCACCAGAATCTTGGCATCCAAATTGGCCTCTTCAGGAGGTAAATGTGCAGCTTTTAGGGATTGGAAAATTATTTCAGATAAAACAGAGTATGAGATGGCTCAAATTTATAGGGCCAGAAGGACAGAGAGGAAAATTAAAGCCATGTGAGGCTAACATTGCAAGGAGTTTATGGGGACATGATTTGTTACAGCAATGGAATATTCAGATTAACATTCCTCCAATCTCAGAAATAAACTGTAAACTAACATATGTTTCTGTGGAAAATATTAAAAGGTATAAAGAACAGTCACTGACCATTCAGGTTATATAAGAACAAGGCACAACAGCTGCTGATCTTTCAAAGCACCAACAGCCCTACCTTTAAAATAGTTAAAAGACAGGCCTGTATGGGATCAGTAATGGCCTTTAACATCAGAGGAATTGCAGGCCTTAGAACAGCTGGTACAGGAGCAGTTATGCTCAGCATATTGAAGAATCAATCAGCCCTTGGAATTCTCCTGTATTTGTTATTAAAAAGAAATCTGGAAAATGGAGAATGGAAGCAGATCTAAAAACTGTTAACAAGGTGATTCAGCCAATGGACTCTCTAGAGTCTAGAGTTCCTTTGCCTTCTCTGTTGCCTAAGGGATGGCCTCTTATAGTTATTAATTTTAAAGATTGTTTCTTTACTATACCTTTACAAGAAAAAGAAAGAAAAATATTGCCTTCATGGTGCCTACTTACAATAATTTTCAGCCTGTTATAAGATATCAATCAAAGATTCTACCACAGGGATGTTAAATAGGCCCAACTTGTTACAATATTTTGTAAGACAGCCATTGGAAATGATACGGAAGCAATTTCCTCAATCTATAGTTTGTCATTACAGGGGCAACATCTTATTAGCTGACTCAAATGTAGATACTTTAGAAAGAATGTTTGAAGAAGTAAAGAAAAATTTGCCTTGTTGGGGATTATAAATTACTCCTAAAAAATACAAAGAGGAGCTTCTATTAATTATTTTGGATATAAAATTGGTCTACAAAAAATTAGACCCCAAAAGGTACACATTAGGAGAGATTGATTGCAGACTCCTAATGACTTTCAAAGATTGCTAAGAGATATTTCCTGTCTATACCCCACTATTGGAGTAAAAAGTGATGAACTGAGTAATTTGTTTAAAAACTTAGATGGTGACAAGGACTTAAAATAGTCCAAGAGAATTATCAGCTGAAGCTGAGAGAGAATTGGCTTTGGTGGAAAAGAAATTACAGGATATACATGTGGAGCATTTGACTCCAAAGCTTGATTGCATGCTGGTTATTTTACACTCTAAGCATTCTCCTACAGGAATATTAATGCAGAGCAAGGATATTATCTTGGAATGGATCTTTTTACCACATAAACAGAGTGAAAAATTAAAAACTTATGTAGAAAAAGTCTGAGTTGATTCTAAAAAGAAAATTGGGGCTTCATCAACTGGCAGCAATAGACCCAGCAGAAACTGTAGTACCTTTTACTAATGATGAAATCAACAAATTATGGGCAGAAAATGAACCTTGACAAAGAGCTTGCAGTAATTTTTTGGGAGGTATTAACAACAAATATCCCCAAAGCAAGATAAATCAATTTATAAAGAGAACTAACTGAATCCTGTCTCACATTTTATGGACAACACCAATATCTGGAGCCCTTACATTCTATATAGTTGCAAATAAATCAAAAAAGGTAGGATACGAATCAGAAAATGTAAGTAAAGTGGCTCAAAGCCCTTATGATTCTGTCCAAAAGTCAGAATTACATGCTATTCTGATGGTATTAATGGATTTTACTAAACCTCTTAACATAGGTATTGACTCTAGGTTTTGTAGAAAGAGTTGTTTCACACATTGAAACTGCTGAAGTTATTCCCGGTGAGTCAAAATTAACTTCATTATTTATTCAGTTACAAGAAATAATTAGGAATAGGAGTCATCCCTTATATGTTAAACACACATCCAATCCCATACAGGTCTGCCAGGCCCTCTAGCACAAGTTGATCAGCTATTGATAGGGAATATGCTGGAGGCCTCAGAATTTCATAAAAAAAAAAAATCACGTCAATAGCAAGGGTGTGAAAAAAGATTTTTCCATCACTTGGCAACAAACCAAGGAAATTATAGTTCTTTATACAAATTCCACTACCTTCAGAAAGTAACCCATAGGGCACTCAAAAGAATGAAATCTGCCATATTACTGTGTTTCATTTTGTAGAATTTGGAAAAGCAAAATATGTGCACCACAACATTGATACCTATTCAGGAATTCAATGGACAACTGCTTTGAGTTCTGAAAAGGCTGATTCAGTAATCACACATTTGCTAAAAGTTATGGCTGTTATGGGTATACTTGTACAAATTAAGACTGACAATGTTCAAGCAAAATGAAACAGGTTTTTGCTTATTACAATATAAAGCATATTATAGGTATACCACATAATCCTACAGGGCAAGCAGTCATAGAAAGATCAAATCTAACTAAAAAGGATATGCTAAATAAACAGAAAGGAGTAATGAAGACACCATGAAATAGATGGCATAATGCTTTATTAATGCTGAATTTTCTAAATATTAATGAGAAAGGAACAACAGCTGCAGAGAGAAATTTACAGAATTAAATCAGCCTGCATACTTTAAAAATGTGCTGACCTCAGAATGGAAACCAGGATATGCATTACAATGGGGAAGAGGTTTTGCTTTTGTTCCCTCAGCAGAAGAAAAGCTATAGATACCATCAAAATTGATAAAGGTGCAATTTGAACAAGAGAGACCTCTTAATTAGAAGAGATGATAGTTCATCAACTGGTGTGACAATTCAATTTAGGTTAATAAGGGAATGTAGTTAGTAATTAGTCACCTATTACAATGGAACTTATAGTCATGTTATGTAGGTTTTCAAGGTCAAACAGATATATTTTAGATGGGTCATCTTATAACACTTCAGAGAAATACAGAATATGGCATTTAAGATGTTTTAATAATATAAGTTCTCTTTTTATGACAATGAGACATGTCTGCTCCAGGAAGAACCAATTTACTTCATACAAGATGATGGGCATTGGAGAATCTCCACGTGGAGATTACTTTCTTTGTGACAAAACTATTGGGCAAGAATTTGCTCTTGACTTGACTGCTGACAGTATGCTGTCCAAATGGGACAAGCAGGACACAAAAGAAAGGACTGTCAAGCTTTGCCCAGACAAAGCAGGACAGCCCTTCAGAATATCCTGCTTCACAGAAAAGTCTGTCAGATATTCCAGGCCTGTAGGCAGAAGACAGATGCCCCAATAGAGGAACCTTGGGTGATTGTCCAAGCAGCCAGCTGTTTCTGTCATTTCTCACATTTTTTGGAAGTTGTTTGCTTGTATTTCCTGTTTACTCAGGTGATATTATTTCCTCCTCTAAGCTGGGTGGTGGTGGCATATGCCTTTAATCCCAGCCACTTGGGAGGCAGAGTCAGGCAGATCTCTGTGAGCTCGAGGCCAGTCTGGTCTACAGAGTGAGATCTAGGACAGGCACTAAAACTACACAGAGAAACCCTGTCTCAACACACACACACACACACACACACACACACACACACACACACACACACACACACACATTTCCTCCTCAGGTCTCTGAGAGAGTTGAAGACTAGATAGTTACAGTTACAGTTTTTCTTGTCCAGATTCACTAAAGAGGTATAAAATGTGTAAGGTTGAGATACATCTAAAGATAGTTTTAGATGGTAATGCAAGTTAGGATAGAAAGTGATTTAAGTACAAGACTTTGGACTCACCAAGTAGGATAGATAATGGAATGTTTTATCTGAATTTGTCAAATGCAAATGGAGTAGACATTGTTGATGTATTTTTTGCATTTATATAGTTTATATAGTTATTGTACTTATATATAGTTTTTCTTACATTAGTTATAACCATTTTTTAAATTTTAGACAAAAAAGGGGAAATGTGGTCATATTTTATTTATGCTATAATAAAGCTTGCCTGAAAATCAGAAGGAAGAGTTAGCCATTAGTTAACCACAGAGGTCTTGAGGTCTGTACAGACAAACAGGAAGTGATACAGCTGGGCTGAGAGAGGAAGTGATAAGGCTAGATGGAGAGAGGAGCTTGTTTTTTTTTTTTTTTTTTGGCTGAGGATTTCATAAAGGTAAGAACTAGTGACTGGTTGTTCTGCCTCTGATCTTTCATCAATTATCCAGATATCTGACTCCAGGTTTTTATTAAGAAGACCAATTAGAATTTAAGCAACAACTTTATCTTCTAAACACTGAGAGTGGGCTTGCCTCATAGTGTAGACAATTTTCAAATATTTCATACTTGTGCTCTCTTTTAGGGTATTCAAAGTCTCATTAGAAACTTCTCCTTTTACTCTCATAATTCCTGGGTTATGTGGTATTTTATTAATTTACATGATCATTATTATAAAAAAGTCCGTTATAAATAGATATAGAAGCAAGCACACTGTTTCTTAGTGTACAGAAGGATTATCGGAGGAGAGACTAAAGTGTGACAGTCCACATTCCTTCGTGTACTCAACCCCTTTGTCTTTATAAAATCAGCACATGGAGAAACTGGGTACTAGAATAAGATGAAAATATGATTGTTTAATATAAATAATTTTAGCAAATGAGTCCTGTATTTATTTTGGTTGTGAGCCTAGCCTTTAACGGCTGAGCCATCTCTCCATCCTGAGTCCTGTATTTATAGCACTAGTTTATAATTTTGATTAAAATGTCACTACTGAAAGCCAAATAGATTTTTAAGAAAGCACATAACAAAAAACACTAACAGTATGATCAACTACATTATTATTAATGTTAGTTACATATGTACATGGATTTTTCAAATTTAACCAAATTAGGCTATTCTTTAAAGTCAGTGACATCAAAGTTTCTTTCTTTTTTATTATTTATTTATTTTGCATCATGACCATAGTTTCCTGTCCCTCTTCTCCTCCCATTTCTTCCTCCTACCCTCCCCTCTTCCTCTGCCCCCCCATCCACTCCTCCTCTGTTTCTGTTTAGGAAAGGGAAGGCTTCCTATGTATAGTGACAAAACATGGCATATCAAGTTGTAGGAAGACTTAGTACCTCACCTTGTATTAAGGCTGGGCAAGGCAACCCGGTATGAGGAATAGGGTCCAAAAAGCCAGTAAAAGAGTTAGAGACAGCCCCTTTTCCCTCTGTTACGATTCCTATAAGAAGACCAAGCTACATAACCATTGCATATATGCAGAGGGCCTACATCAGTCCCGGGCAGGTTCCCTGGTTGTTGATTCAGTCTCTGTGAGCTCCTATGAGCCCAGTTTTGTAGATGAATTTCCAAATGGTCTTATTAAATAAAAAAAACATAGAGCCAGATATAGGAGTGAAAACCTGAGAGAGATCAGAGGAATAGGAACAGGCACAAGCTGGCCTCACCTTACCAACTTCAGCTTTCAAATGCAGGATACTTCCTGTCTACCCATGCCTATATGCCTTGCTGTTCTGCCATCTGATTTGCTCTCTCTGTCCAGCTACATCACTTCCTCTTCCTGCCCAGCTCTGTCACTTCTTGTCTATCTGTTCAGATCTCCAGACCTCCATGTTTAACTAATGTTAGAATTTAAGGCATATGCCACCACACCTGGCTCTGTTTCCAGTGTGGCCTTGAACTCACAGAGATCCAGTCATATCTCTGACTGCCAAGTGATAGGATTAAATTCATGTGCTAACATTGCATGACTTTTGTGTTTACTTATAATGGTTTGGCTTTTCCTCTTATCTCCAGGCAAGCTTTATTTATTAAAGCACAAATAAAATATCACCACATTTCAGCACATATAAAATATCACCACACAGTTTAGTTGGTTCTCTGGGTTTTCTAGTGATGTCTTTGACCCCTCTGGCTCCTATAATCCTTCGTCCTCCTTTTCAGCAGGATTCCCAAAGTTTGGCCTAATATTTGTCTGTGGGTTTCTGCATCTCTTTCAACCAGTTGCTGGATGAAGCCTCTCTGATGACTATTGGGCTAGGCACCATCTGTGAGTATAGCAGAATATCAGTAGGCATCATTATATTGACATTTTTTCCTCCATTTGTGTTTGTGTTGTTCTGGGTCCTGGTGTTCCAGGCATTGTCAGGGTGGACTCACTTTTGTGGTATGGGTCTCAGTCATTGGTTGGCCACTCCTACAACCTCTGTACCACCTTTACACTAAGATCAGAAACACAAGTGACAACTCATGCTAGAGAGGATGGGGAGCAAAGGGGACACTTCTCTATTGCTGGTGGGAGTACAACTTTGTGCAGCCACATTAGAAATCAATATGGCAGTTTCTCAAAAAATTGAGAATTGATCTACCTCAAGACCCATCTATACTACTCTTGGGAATATAGCCAAAGGATGCTCAATCATACCACAAGTTGAGACACTTGCTCAACTATATTCATAGCAGTATTATCTGTAACAGTCATGACCTGGAAACAACCTAGATGTTCAATCAAATGAGAAATTGATAAAAAAAAAAAAATTGGTACATTTACACCGTGGAGTATTACTCAGCTGTTAGAAACAGTGACATCATGAAATTTGAAGGCAATTGGATGGAACTAAAGCAAAACATCCTGACCAAGGGGGACACTTGGATCTCCCTAAGAAATGGAAATAAAAGAATTTTTTTGTGGGTAGACTGCAGGCAGGCAGGAATGGGAATATGAGGCATCAGATGGGAGTGGGGTGGGGGAAGAGTACTGAAAGAGATTATTAGAAAGGGGGAACATTTCAGGGTCAGGTAGAAACCTGGTGCAAGGGACACTCCCAGGAATCTGTAAGGATGACCCCAGCTAAGGCTCCTAGTAATAGCAGATATATAGCCTGAATGGGCATCCCCTGTGACTGGGAAAGACTTCCAGTGGAGGGATTGGACCTTTGACCTACAGTCTGTCCTGCCCAGAGTTTCTTTGTTAAAAATCAGTTTCATTTTGTGTGGGTGTTCTGCCATATGTATGTGTGTGTACCTCTTATATACCTTGTGCCCAAGGAAGCCAGAAGAGGACATCATATCCCTGGAACTGGAGTTACAGGTAGTTGTAATCCACCATGTGCATACTGGGAATTGAACCTGGGTCCTCTGCAAAAGCAGCCAGTGCTCCTAACTGGTGAGCCATCTCTCCAGTCCAGGTCTGCTAAATATTGTAGTGTACTTATGGTAAGCAATGCTGCTCTGTGTGGAGAACCCTTCAACAGCTGCTGCTTGTTTATTCTGTTAGTTAAATTTCTGCCATCATCACAGTAGGAGGTAGAATCTTCGATCCTTTGCAGCTGTGCTTGCTCCCAAGTCTATTTGTAATAATTAGACTTGTTACAACAATAACAATGATGTTGTGAATTAATAAAGTATCACATAATTCAGGAATTATGAGAGTGAGAGAAGAGGTTTCTAATGAGACCACAAATACCCTGAAAGTGTATACTGGTGTAGGACATATTGCTCTCGCTCTTTCTCTGAAAGAGACATGAAGAACATAGAAATAACAAATAATATTTAGCAGGTTATGAATAACCTTACTTAATTTGTTAATTTCATTGTAGTCATTTCCCCTTCCAATAGTGGAGCAGGTTGGACCATCTTCCTGGCATTGAAGTTACTATAAAAAAATGCCATTGTTGTCTAATTGATAACAACTCAACCGCTATGAAGAGAGGACGACTTTGTGTAATTAGTGGTACTTTCCTGAGGACTGTGGACGCCAGTTCTGTTTCTGAACTCTAGCTTCTTTCTCAGCATAGACGTTTTTAGGAAACTGTCAGATTGAGATGTGAATGGCAGTGTTTTGGCTGCTCTTTCTGTCTCACCACTGTCGCCTACCAAATGAACGTTGTAGGAAATCTGATGCAGAATCACTTAATTACTTGTGGGTTCTAAGTGCCTTGCTGTTTTGTTAATTAGACATCCCTTTATTTCTAACTAAATATACATTTTATACTGAAGAAAATATTTGCATAGGTGTTTCTACCTTATCCCTGTGCTTACTGCACAGCCTCCCCCGAGGATTATTTGCCTGCATGAGCTAGACATCATGCCTTGCTCAGACCTTTATCTTCCCTGGGAACTAAATTCTTAGGCAAGTGAGCTGGAGGGAGAAGTGAGTGTAGTATGAAAGGGAACAAAGTTACAGCACACAGCTGTAGAGCCATGATGCACACAGCTGTCAGCTAACGTGTACAGGCTGACTTCATTCTCAGTATCAGTCAAAGATCATGGGGAACTTCCCCAGGGATGGTGGCAAGTGTCCCAGGTCTTGTCTTACACAGTAGAAGGTGGTTACAAGGACAGCATAGACTATGGTAGGTACTGGGCAGCCAGGGTCCCACAAGATTTATTGTGGCAGGGACTACCAATGGCACTTTAAAAGGGAAGGTAGGGATTCTGATGATAATGTCGATTTGTTTATTTATTTTGTTGTTGTTGTTCTAGGTTTGTAGCCATGTCATAAAAATTAAGAATTATTATTTAGGAAGACAACCATCATGAATTTTTGGTCTGTTTGTTCCCTAAAACAAGATTGAAAAGTTACATAGAGGACAAAGATCAGCTGTACAGTGTTTGCTTTTGTGCATGAGGCCCTAGGCTCTGTCCCTAGAATCACATAAATTGGTGCATGACTGAAATCCCAGAATTTGGTAGGTAGAAGCAGGAGAATCAGAAACTCAGGGATATCCTCACTAATGCAGTTGAGCTTGAGGCTAGCCTGAGCTGCATGAGACTCTGTCAAAGAAAAAAGAAAACAAGCTATATCGAGTATAGACATGATTTTTCTACATTCAACCATGCTATTTGTGAGTGCAGAGATCATTGACTTCTTCACAAAGTTCAGTTAAAATGAAAGGATGGTAAGCAGTGTTGGCATTTGCTCAGGAATGCTGTAAATATGTAACTGGTGCTTACAGGGTTAAAGCAGCATTTATCTTTGTTTTAAGGGAATTTGCCTGATGTGTTTGACATTTAAAACATGAATAACTTGGGAAATCTTAAGTGATAATACAGTGCAAGAAACTTCTTGAATTTTATCTGTTTTTAAAATGTCAGCATTGCTTTGTACGTCAATGACTTGACACTTTAGCATTTCAACAGATTTTCCATGCTTTTGCTTTGCAATTTAAAAATGTTTAATGTTCTTTCTTTGATCTCTCACACTTTATTAGTGAGTGAAACCTAAGAAAAAAATTACAAAGAGTTAGCTGTGGGGCTGGTGAGCTGGCTCAGCAGGTAAGACTATTTGCCACACAAAGCTGGTGACTGTTCAATCCTTGAAGCCCACATTTTTTGAAAAAGGCAAAAATAAAAGCACAAGAAAAAGGTGGTGTTCATCTACAATCTCAGCCCTTCCATGATGCTATGAAATCCACTCTTGAAAGTTGCCCTCTGACTTTCACACCTATGTGGCACAGCATGTATCTGCATGCATGCACACAGACACACACACACACACACACACACACACACACACACACACACACGCAGACACACACACACACACACACACACAGAGATGAAATAAAAAAGAAATATTTAACTATATATAATAGGGACCTAACAGGTAAGTGTAATTATTGAAAATTGAGCCCTGCACTGTGTCCCCTTTATCAGCATTGTAACCCTGACTTAGAAAGGAGACTTCATGAGCAGCACTCTGCTTCTCAGGACTCCCTGACAGAGTACTTCAGGAAGGATGCTATGCTCTTGATGGAAACCATGAGCAAAGAGAGTATCTACAGTGCAGACTCAAGGAACAATGTTACATTTTGCCTCTCCTCCAAGACTTAGAGAATGAGTAAGAACTAAAATGATTTACACTGCATTTTTCCATGGCATCAATGGCATATAAAGTCAAGAGTGATTCCTGTGGACTTTAGCTAGGGAAACAAGCTGTATAATCATGGGGAAAGCATCTGTACCAAAGATTTAATAATGGTAAGGT
The DNA here is from genome assembly GCF_049852395.1 of Peromyscus maniculatus bairdii. Classification (NCBI taxonomy): domain Eukaryota; kingdom Metazoa; phylum Chordata; class Mammalia; order Rodentia; family Cricetidae; genus Peromyscus; species Peromyscus maniculatus. Next base: position 36,411,509 of record NC_134853.1, on the reverse strand, counting down.
GTGATGTCAGTGAAGGGATATCTTGATACATGACTCTTATCTTGCTATCTGTTGAATAAACAGATGTATATTGAAGAAGCTCAGTTCCAGGCACTGGTGTTTAGCACTGAGCAGTGCCCCTAGCCCCACATGGTTATTTGTGAATGGAGACTCAAAAATCATACCAATAACCAAATATATACACACAAAGAACATGGTTATAAATTTGAGACTTTACACATCTCCTGTGCATCTCACAGACCCTTCCCTCCTAACCTCCCTTCACCCATTTGTCACTGTATGCAAAGTGTCCATACCCAGTAGGCCCACACTACTTAATTACAGGCTGTAACTGCCAGAACACCAGGTAGGCTGCCGGCAGACCTTCTTTTCTCTACTCCCCTAGACCAAATCCCCTAGTCTCCTCTCTAGCACTGCAACAGAACACCATCTGCAGCTTTGCTAACCCCTGACCACACCTCCTATGAATTCCATAAACCATACCCTCCTAATCTCCCTCCCCCAAGTTGTTGCTTTCTCTGAGACTTCAGTTCCACAGGTGCCCCCTGATAACCCAAGTGCCTCCTCTCAGGGCAACAAGTAGGCTGAAGGCAGACCCATACCTCTCCTATTATTGTTGAGATTCAATCCCCTCAGTGTCATCCCCAGCTCTGTAGCTACAAACCTGCTGTGGTCTCCCTTTCCTTTTTGACCCTGTCCCCAATGGTTCACAAAGACCTTCTCCAGCCTTCTTTCCCCCAACTCATCTCAGTATTCCAGCCTTCAACACCAGCAGGCATTCCCTGTGAAGACACTAGCTGAGCAGGCCAGGGAAACAGGTAACACACAGACATCACACTCTCTGAAAATCCAGGGAGGAAACAGAAATCCCTTAAAGAAAGCTAACAAAAAACAAACAAACAATTGACAGACATGAATAAAATTGTTCAAGATATGAAAATGGAAATAGAAGCAATAAAGAAAACACAAACTGAGGGAATTCTGGAAATGAAAAATTTAGGAATCCAAACAGGAAATACAGAAGCAAGCTTTACAAATAGAATACAAGTGGTGGAAAAGAGAATCTTGGCATTTAAGACATGATAGAAGAAATAGATATAAAGGTTTAAAAAATGTTAAATCCACAACAACAAAGTACTTCTGACACAAAACACACAGGGAATCGGGGACCCTGTAAAAAGACCAAACATTAGAATCATAGATAAAGAGGAAGGAGAAGAATCCTAGCACAAAGCCCAGAGAAAGTTTTCAACCAAATTATAGAAGAAAATTGTCCTTACCTGAGGAAGGACATGCTTATCAAGATACAAGAAGTATAGAGGATATCAAATAGACTGGACCAGAAAATAAAATCCCCTTAGGACATAATAATTAGAACACCAAACACACAGAACAAAGAATATTAAAAGCTGGAAGGGAAAAAGACTAAGGAGCATATAATCACAGACCAATTAGGATTGCACCTGACTTTTCAATGGAGACTCTAAAAGCCAGAAGGACCTGACCTACAGACTCCAAGAAACCACAGATGCCAATTCAGACTACTATACACAGCAAAAATTTTAATTACCACATCTAGCAGGCTGCACGAATATATTTTAGAGATTCAGCTGTATATTAAAGCTATACCTAGAAAATTCAAGGCATTTTACTAGAGGAAACCATTTATCAAGGAATATTTGGTGTTATTCAGTTTTTAATATATCAGCTGTCTTCTGCTATGAAATACTTGTGGGCCCATATACTTCTAGGCCATATTGGTGAAAAGTTAGCTTCTCAGACCTACTGCTGATCCCCTAAGTAACTAACACCCCTGCAGGGCCTACGAGATAGATGGCTGTAGATGCATAGCTTTGTTTCCTGTGCAAATAAAGCTCAGACTATTCCTTGCCTTCAGGCCTAGTAGCATTGCAGAGCTATTGATTGAGGACAATGGGGCTTTTTTCATAACCAGGTACAGTAAAGACTGGAGCAGAATTCCAGAGGAGGGCAGAGAGCCACATGGCCAGAGGAGAACAGACAAGGAGAATTTCCATAGATGGTAGGCAGAGAACATGTAGCCAGAGGTGAGGAGAATAAGGAGAGTTTTCTGTAGATGGTAAGGCAGAGCCACATGGCCAGAGGAGAAGAGAGAAAGAATTTCTGTAGATGGTAGGGAGATCTGTATGGCTGGAGAGAAGAGAAAACGGCAGAGTTTCTATAAATGATAAGGCAGAATGACTCAGGCTGAGGAATGAGGAGCAAGGAAAATTTTCTTGTAGACTGTAGGTGAATCAAGTCAGGAGAAAAGAGGAAGGAAAGATGGAAGATGAAGGAACAGGGGACAAAGATGAAATCAAACGCATAAGGGCTTGGTTATTACAAAGGGCTATAAGGGAACAAAAAAAGTAGGTCCCTTGGACAGGAACTGAATGTCAGGATGGAACTGAAACTGTATAGATAGAATTTTGTCCTAAAGAAATAAAGTAAATGGACATAAGAGCATGGTGTACATAGATTCTTTTCCCTTAGATAACCCACTCCAGACTTAGTATCTTCTGCAGGGAAGAATCTTGTCAGGGTAGGCCCTTGGGAAAATTCTGTTGACCATAGATGGAGAAAATAAGATATTCCAGCCGGGCAGTGGTGACGCACGCCTTTAATCCCAGCACTCAGGAGGCAGAGCCAGGCGGATCTCTGTGAGTTCGAGGCCAGCCTGGGCTACCAAGTGAGCTCCAGGAAAGGTGCAAAGCTACGCAGAGAAACACTGTCTCAAAAAAAAAAAAGATATTCCATGATAAAGTTAAAAGTTAAATTTAAGCAATATATAACTACAAATCCAGCCCTACACAAGATCCTAGAAGGAAAATTCCAATCTAAGGAGGTTAACTACACCCATGAAAACACATGAAATAAGTAATCTCATGCCAGAATAACTAAAAGAAGGGAAGTATACACACACACACCACCACCACCACCACCACCACCCACCCACCCACCCACCCACCCCTTACCAATAAAAACAACAAAATAACAGGAATCAACCATCATTGTTTATTGATATCTCCCAATATCAATGGTTTGAATTCACCAATAAAAAGACATAGACAAACAATGCATTTAAAAACAGGATCCAACATTCTGCTACATCCAATAAATATACCTCAACATCCAGGATAAACATTACCTCATGGTAAAGAGTTAGAAAAAGATATTCCAAGCAAATGGACCTAAGAAACAAGCTGATGTAGCAATTTTAATATCTAACAAAATAGACTTCAATCCAAAGCTTATCAAAAGAGATAGAAAAGGACACTACATACTAGTCAAAGAAAAATCTGCCAAAGTGACATTTAATGCAAGGACACTCAAGTTTGTAAAAGAAATGCTACAGGTTAAATCACATATTGGTCCAGTAACAGTAGGTGACTTCAATAACATATTCTCACCAATATATAGGTCAACCAGAGAAAAACTGAACAGAGAAATACTAGAGCTAACAGGTGTTATAAACCAAATGGACCTAACAGATATCTACAGAACACTTCACTCTAACACAGAAAAACATACCTTCTACTCCCACCTCATGGGACTTTATCCAAAATTGACCACATTCTTGTACACAAAGTAAGTCTCAATAGATATAAGAAAATTGAAATGGCTCCCTGAATCCTGCCAGAACACCATGGATGAAAGGTGGATATTAACAATAGAAAGCTTACAAACTCATGGAAACTGAACAGTTTTCTACTGAGTGAAAAATGGGTCAAGAAAGAAATAAAGAAATGAAAGATTTTCTAAAATTCAATGAAAATTAATGCACAACTTATCCAAACTTATTGAACACAATGAAAAGCAGTGTTAAGAGGAAAGTTCATAGCACTAAGGGCCTACATAAACAAATTGGAAAAATCTCATACTATAACGTTAACAGCACATCTGAAAGCTGTAGAAAAAAAGAAGTAAGCACACCCAAGGGGAGTAGATGGCAAGAAATGATCAAACTGAGGGCTGAAATTAATAAAATAGAAACAAAGAGAACAGTACAAAGAATCAATGAAACGAAGAGGTGGTTCTTTGAAAAAACCAACAAGATAGACAAATCTTTATCCAAACTAACTAAAAGGCAGAGAGAAAGTCCAGATCAACATAATTAGAAATGAAAAAGGGACATAACAACAGATACTGAGTAAATCCAGAGAATATTAAGCACATGCTTTAAAAACCTATATCCCACCAAAGTGGAAAATCTAAAAGAAATGGATAATTTTGTCCATAAGTACCACTTACCAAAGTTATTCAAAACCAGATAAACAATTTAAATAGACCTCTAGCACCTACAGAAATAGAAGCAGTCATAAAGTCTCCCAAGTCCCATGCCCACCCCACCCCCCAAAAAAAACAGGGCCAGATGGTTTCAGCATAGAATTCTACCAGATTTTCAAAGAAGAATTAACAGCTACACATCTCAAATTATTCCACAAAACAGAAACAGAAGGAACATTGCAGATACATTTTATGAAGCCACGGTCACCAATACCCAAACCACATAAAGATTCGAAAGAAAGAGAACTGTAGATGAATTTCCCTTATGAACACAAATGCAAAAATTCAACAAAATACTCACAAACAGAATCCAAGAACACATCAAAAAGATTATCTATTATTCCATGGTCAGGACAAATCTCTCACACACACTCCTGCAGCCACTTAGTCCCAAGTAAACACACAGAGGCTTATATTATTTACAAATTGTATGGTCAATGGGTCAGGTTTCTTGCTATCTACCTTTTTATAACTTAACTCAACCCATTTCTATTAATATATAAGTTGTCACGTGGCCATGGCATTACCAGTCTGCTGGCATCTTGCTTCTTTTTAGGCAGCGGCTGGCATCTCTCCCTCCTTTCCTTTCTTCTCCTTGTATATCTACTTGTATTTCCCACGTGCCTCTAATGATCACCTCACTAGATGCAGAAAAGGCATTGGACAAATCCAAGACCCATTCATTAGTCCTCTAGATATAGGAATGCAAAAGACAACCCAAAACATAATAAAGGCAATTTACAGCAAGCCAATAACCAACATCAAATGAAATGAAGAGAAACCCAAGGCAATTCCACAAAAATCATGAATAGGACAAGGTTGTGTATTCTTTCCATATATATTCAACATAGTTTTTAAAGTTCTAACTAAGTAATAAGCGAAATAAGAGAGATCAAGGGGATATAAATTGGAAAGGAAGAAGCCAAAGTATTGGTTTTTGTAAATGATATGGTAGTATATGTAAGTGACCATAACATTTCCACCAGGGAACTCCATAGCTGATAAATACTTTCAGCAAAGTAGCTACTTTGCTGATACAGGATTAACTAAAAATAATAATAATAATAATGAAAATCAGTAGCCCTCCTAGACACAAATGACAAATAGACTGAGAAAAAAATCAGGGAAGCAACACATTTCACAACAGCCCTCAGTTTTCAGGGCATTCCTGAAAACTCCATTTTATTTTCAAATATCTTCCTCTATAATTCTTTGGGAGCTGACCCTTCTCAGCTTTCTTGTCTTAGAATGCCAACTGTCACTTCAGACCCTAGAAACTTTTCTAATTCAGTACTGACAAGATTGGAGGCAGATCACCCCTATTTCTGTAAATAGGTTTTGAACAGGATTGTTATTCTTAAAAATGTGTGACTATGTCAATCTCCTTTTAGTTTTATAAAGACAGGATGTACCTGGCTCAATATTTGGCCAAGCTAGCAAAATAATAGGCTGTCTTTGGTTTAAAGATGTTTTGATGTAAATGTTGGAAGAAAACATATTTGACATGTTTGTTTTTGACAGAGTTAATGTTGGAGGATGGGAAAAACTTGTTTTTTAGTATGAAAAACATGCATGGTTTTGATGTATAAATAAATACAACTGGAGCTATTCAGGGGTGGCCACTTATATGAAACTCATCTGGTGGTCAGACAATTCCTTTCTTCACAGTGCCACCCCTTCTCTGTCTCAGGACGTAAACCCTGGCTGTGGCTGGACTATGCCAATGTGGAACAATAAAATCCTCAAGATAGTTAAATCCCTCCTGAATGGTAAATGAACTGTGGAGCCCTCAATCTCAAATTGTAATACACGCCTACAGTAATAAAACAGCATGACATTTTTATAAAAACAAACATGTTTTTCAGTGGAACCAAATTGAAGACCCTGAAAGAAGTCCATACATCTACAGATAGCTGATTTTTGACAAAGCCAGAAACATATACTGGAAAGAAAAAGACAGCATCTTCAACAAATGGTGCCAAACTGTATGTTTGCATGTAAAAGAATGCAAATACATCCATATCTATCACCCTGCCCAAAACTCAAGTCTAAGTGGATCAATGACTTCAACATAAAGCCAGACGCACTGAATCTGATAGAAAAGAAAATGGGAGATAGCCTTGAACTCATTGGAACAGGACACTTCCTAAATAGAACACCAATAGTACAGACACTAAGATCAACAACACTTAATAAATGAGACCTTATGAAATTGAGAAGCTTCTATAAGGAAAAGGACACTGTCAATAGGATAAAACAGCAGCCTTCAGAATGGAAAGATTTTCACCAACTCCACATTTGATAGAGGGCTAATATCCAAAATATATAAAGAACTTAAGAAACCAGACATCAACCAAGCAAACAATTCAATTAAAAATGGAGTGCAGATCTAAATAGAAAGTTCTTAACAGAGGAATCTCAAGTGGCTGAGAAACACTTTTAAAATGTTCAACATCCTTAGCCACCAGGGAAATGCAAATAAAAACTACCTTGAAATTCTATCTTACACCCATCAGATGCCTAAGATCAATAACACAAGTGGCAGCTCATAGTGGCAAGGATAAGGAGCAAAGGGAACCCCCTTCTATTGCTGCTGTGACTGCAAACTTGTACATCCACGATGGAAATCATCATGGTGGTTCCTCAGAAAGTTGGGAATCCACCTACTTCAAAACCCAGCTCTACCACTCTTGGGCATACACCCAAAGGAGGTTCTATCCTACCACAAAGACACTTGCTCAATTGTATTCATAGCAGCTTTATTGATAATATTCAGAAACTGGAAACAACGTAGATATCCCTTAACTGAAAAAAATGGATAAAGAAAATGTAAATTATACAATGGAGTATTACTCAGCTGTTTAAAAAAGAAGACATCATGAAATTTGCAGGTAAATAGATGAAACTAGGAAAAAAAACATCCTGAGTGAGGCAACCCAGATCCAGAAAGACAAACATGACATATACTCATAAGTGGACAGTAGCTGTTAAGCAAAAGATAATCATGCTACAATCCACAGACCCAGACAGAATAAATAACAATGAGGGATCTAGAGGGGCTGCATGGATATTGGTGATATGTGTCCCCCAATATGTTGTGTACTCCAATAAACTTATCTGGAGTCAGAGGATAGAACGGCCACTAGATAGACATAGAGGCAAGAAAATGGTGGCACACACACCTTTAATCCTAGCATTCTGGAGGCAGAGATCCATCCAGATCTCTATGAGTTCAAATTCACACTGGAAACAGCCAGGCATGGTGACACATAACTTTAATCCCAGGAAGTGATGGCAGGAAGCAGAAAGGCATATAAGGTGTGAGAACCAGGAACTAGAGTCTGTTAAGCTTTTAGGCTTTTGAGTAGCAATTCAGCTGAGATTCATTCTGGATGAGGATTCCAAGGCTGCCAGTCTGAGGAAACAGGATCATCTGAGGAACTGGCAAGGTGAGACAGCTGTGGTTTGTTCTGATTCTCTGATCTTCCAGCATTCACCCCAATACCTGGCTCCTTTTTTATTTATTTATTTTTTTTATTAATAAGACCTTTTAAGATTCATGCTACATGGACACCTCTGGGAAGGGGAAATAGAAAAGATTTTGTGGGTGGACTGGTGGTAGGTGGGAATGGGAACAGGGGGCATCAGTGTGGTGGCGGAAGAGAGTACAGAGAGAGACAAATGGAATTGGGAAGTGTTTTCAGGACAATGTGGAAACCTAGTGCAGAGGAAACTTTTCTGGCATCTATGATAATAACTCTAGTGAGGACTTCTAGTAATGGAGGAACTAGAGCCTGAACCAACCATCTTCTGTAACCAGGAAAGGCTTCTAGTGATGGGACTGGAACACCAACCCAGCCCCAAAATCTTTGACCTACAACCCGTCTTACCTGAAAGATGTGCTGGGGCAATGGTGGCTCAGAGCTTGTGAGAGTGGACAAACAGTGACCGGTCCAACCTCAGGCCCACACCATGAGAAGCAGTGCACACCTGATACTGTATGGATGGCTAGGAACCAGAGGCTCAGCTGCCCACAGACCTCGGAATAGAACCAGAAAGTACTGATGGGAGGAGATGCAAAGACTCACAGCCAAACATCATGCAGAGCTGGGAAAACACTGCAGAAGGTAGGGAGGACTGTAGGAACTGGAGGAGCTTGTAGGAGACCAGTTCTGACCTACCAAAGGGGTCTTGGAGGGAGGAGAGAGGAATGAGGAAGTATTAGATAGAAATATAGATGCAGACAATGAGAAGGAAAGAGACACAGATAGCTTTAGGAGGGCCCTGAGTCAATAGCCAGTCCCCTCAAGTTTATTTCCAATGGGTTTTTATACACTAACAAAGGGAGGGGCAGAAGACCTCCCCATTTCAAGGCTAAAGCACAACATACAACCAAGACCTTATTTTTTGTAGACCCTTCAAAACACTTGGTAACCACACCTGTGGCCAAATGCCTCCTATGCAGCACTGCAGGGTAAAACAAGCCCAGGTTTTCTGACCTTGAGTAAGGCCTTACCAGGGAGCCTCAGGGGCCCCCACAGAGGTTAAGGACATCAAGAGAACATGGCCCACAGAGCCAACTAAGAAGGGCTCATAGGGGCAGAAGCAGCAATCACAGAACCTGCATGGTTCTGTTAGGTCCTCTGAATATATGCTGCAGTTGTTTAGCTTGGTATTCTTCTTTAGCTTGGTGGAACTCCTAACAGTGGGAGCAGGGGCTGTCTCTGACTCCGTTGCCTGTTCTGGGGACCCTTTACCTTCTGCTGTGTTGCCTTGTTCAACCTTGATATGAGGGTTTGTTTCTAGTCTCATTGCATTTAGTTATGTCAAGACCAATTGATATTATTGGGCAGCCTGCTGTTTTCTGAAGGGAAACAGAGGAAAGGATCTGGAGGAGAGGGGAGGTGTGGGGGCTGAGAGGAGTAGAGGGAGAAGAAACTGTGATCAGGGTGTATTGTATGAGAGAAGAATAAATAAAAAGAAAAAGAAAGGGCATCCAGATCTAAACAGAGAAGTCTCAATAGAGAAAACTTAAAGAGAAACACTTAAAGAACATTTAAAGTTCAACATCCTTAGCCATCAGGGAAATGCAATTCAAAACTACGTTGAGATTCTATCTTACACCTGTCAGAATGGCTAAGATCAATAACACAGGTGGCAGCTAATGCTGGAGAGGATGTGGAGAAAGGGGTACACTCCCCCATTGCTGGTGAGAGTGCAAACTTGTACATCCACTGTGGAAATCAATATGGCAGTTCCTTAGAAAGTTGGTAATTGATCTAGCTCAAGACCTACCTATACTACTCTTGGGCATACACCCAAAGGACATTCCTTCCTACTACAAGGACACTTGCTTAGCCATGTTCATAGCTGATCTATTCATGATAGCCCCAAACTGAAAACAACCTAGTTATCCCTCAACTGAAGAATTGGTAAAGAAAATGTCATATACTTATATAATGTAGTATTACTCAGCTGTTAAAAAAGGTCATCATAAAATTTGCAGGCAAATGGATGGAACTAGAAAAGAATTATTCTGAATGAGAAAGACAAATGTGGTGTGGATACACTTATAATGGATATTAGCCATTAAGTAAATGATAGCCAAGGCTCAGTCTGTAGACTCAGAGAGATTAGGTAAAGAGCAAGTGTCTGGGGAGATGGGGCAGAGTCTCCTAGGAAGAGAGAAATAGAACAGATTTTATGAGCAGACTGAGGGCAGGTGGGGATGGAAGTGGGAGTTGATCAGGTGTGTATGCAAGGGGGTAGGGTTGAGGCAGAGGATGCAGATAGCGACAGCTGGAATTGGGGGCATTTGATGGATGGTGTGGAAATCTACCACAGTGGAAACTTTCTGGACTATATGAAGGTGATGTTAATGAGGACTCCTAGTGATGGGGGATACAGAATCTCAACTGGCCATCACTTGTAGCCAGGCAAGGCTTCCATTGCCTTGGGACATGGTTGCATTCAATTGAGTTGTTGGCCAAGAGGGGTCCATGGAAATCCCCAAACAATCCAGGTTATTGCTATGACAAAAAGTTGCTCACCACAAACTGATAACAGGGCCGCATTTCCAAGGACAACACCCACATAAATCATTGAAGGTGGAGAAGTTGATTTGGTGCCTAATTGGAATCTTTACCCCCATGTTCTAGTTTCTTTGGTAAGGGAAGGTACTTGGCAGGCTACCAAGTGAGAAACATGGATACCAACCCAGCCATAAAAGCTTTGACCTACAATCTGTATGAACTGCAAAATATGCTAGGGCAATGGTGGTACAAAACTTGTGAGAGTAGCCAACAATGTCTGATTTGACCTAAGGCCCCCTCCATGAGAAGGAACCCATACTCAACAGTGCTTGCATGAACAAGAACCAGAGAGTAGATAGCCCAGAAACTTAGGGTAAAATCAAACACTACCACTCAGAAACAAAACAAAAAGAAAATCAATAAAAAAGATTACTAAAAATATTCTGTTATACTCATAGATCAGTGCCTTATCCAGTCATCATTTGAGAGGCCTGTGGAAGCAGATATGAACAGATGCAGAGACCTACAGTCAGATATTACATGGAAAGAGAGAGTCTAAAGTGGAGTCCTCCATCTAATCCCTTTCCTTGGAGCTCAGAGAATCCCACAGAAGAAAGGCAAGATGATTGTAAGAGCCAGAGTGGATGGAGGACTCCAAGAGAACAAGGATCTCTGAATCAGCCAAGCAAGGTACATATAAGTTCACAGAGACTGAAACAGCCAGCACAGGGCCTACATGGGTCTACACCAGGTCTTCTGCATATGTGTTATAGCTATTCACTTAGTATTTTTGTGAGACTCCTGACTGTGAGAATGAGTGGGTCTCTGACTCTTTTGCCTGCTTTGGGGACCCTTTTCCTCCTGTTGGATTGCTGTGTCCAACTTCAATATTATTATATTTTGTTTTGTCATGTTTTGTTATCTATTAGAATCCTGTTCTTTTCTAATGAGAGACAGAAAGGGGGCAAGTACAGAAGGGTTGGAAGGTAGGGAAGAATTTCGAGGGGGAGAAGGAGGGAATTGTTTGTTTTGTTCTTTTGGGGTCCCACCACCTAGCTCCCAAATAAATCACATACATGGAGGCTTATAATTACTTATGAATGCCGAGTCTTAGCTTGGCTTTTTCTAGTCAGCTTTACTTAACTTAATTAAATTAATTATCCCATCTACCTTTTGCCTCTGGGCTTATTCCTTTTCTTACTTCTGTATATCTTACTTTCACTCTTACTCCACGGTTGGCTGTGTGGCTGTGTGGCTGGTCTCTAGCATCCTCCTCTCCTTGCTCTTTGGTTCTTCTTTTTCTCCTGGTTCTTTTATTTATTCTCTCTGCCTGCCAGCCCCACAATCCTTTCTCCTGCCTCACTATTTGTCACTTAGCTCTTTATTAGATCATCAAGTGTTTTAGACAGGCAAAGTATCACAGCTTCACAGAGCTAAACAAACACAACGTAAAAAAAAATGCAACACATGGTTACATCATTAAAGCAAGTGTTCCATAGCATAAACAAATGTAACACAACTTAAAATAGCATTCTACAATAGAGAATCTATAATCAGGATATATTGCATGAGAAAAGAATCTATCTTCAATAAAAGAAAAAATATGAAAGATAAATGCCAGACTTGGTGTACTCCCCTTTATTGTGCCTGTTTCATATGATCAAGCAAATAACTGCCTGCTTAGATCTCCACTGGCTCCGGACAAGTGTCCATGCCTCCTGATCACCTGCCACAGCATCTGTGTAGTCCCTGGGGTGTGCACAGGTGAGAGTATATGGGGAGCATCACTAAGGGGACTCTCCTGCTTTCTCTTATCTAAAGCAACTTGATATTGATTCTTTAACCTGATTCATGAATCCTTCATCTCCTACTATCCATGGAGCATTAGCAGGACATCTGATTGCAGCAGATCTTTTATATCTGTCTTAAATTGTAGCCTAGAATCTTCTGTGAACAAGAAGAAAGCTACATGTTATTCTAACTTTTAGATTAGTCCTTGCCAATAATACTCATAACTCATTCAGGCCTGAAATCTCAGGGTGACCACTGACATTTGTTTTCTGTCCTTTGTCCTAGAACTCATGATGCTTTCATTTTCTAGTTTGAATTTGAAGAATTGAGAATGAATAAGAAACTCTGGGTTTCGGCCAGGCGGTGGTGGCGCACGCCTTTAATCCCAGCACTTGGGAGGCAGAGGCAGGCGGATCTCCGTGAGTTCGAGGCCAGCCTGGGCTACCAAGTGAGTTCCAGGAAAGGTGCAAAGCTACACAGAGAGACCCTGTCTCGAAAAAAACAAACAAACAAACAAAAAAGAAACTCTGGGTTTCATTGAACTTGTGGTAGCAAGGAACTCCTGAGAGCTTTGAATGGGGCAGACCTAATAGGCTGTGAAGACTGTTGAATCTGCAATGGAGCAGTCATGTCCAACAAAGACAAGTTAGGAAGGAGGATTGCAGGTAAGTCTCTCCATCCTTCCTCCCACCCCATCCCTGATCCTCTGTGTCCTTCCACACCTGCCTCTTCTGTGCCACCCTCTTTTACTGCAACCTTCATCCACATAGTCTTTCCCTCTGGATGCCTTTCCTTCTACTCTCTTAACACTGTCAAGTGTCAACTTTGAGCTGGACTTAGTACACTCTCCTGGAGTTATTTTTGTGGCTTTCTCTTCATTCTCTTTTGTGGTCCACACTCAGCCTCCAAGGACCCCCTTCAGATCATGTAGTGCAGTCACTGTTCAAATTCTTCTTGTATTCCTTCATCTCATTTTATGAAGGACCTTCTTCTAGGAACTACAAGATCCCTCTTTAACAGCTCTTCATGTTTCCCTGGAGCTCCTCACATTTTCATTGCACTTCTCAGATAAATGTTCCCAATTGTGACATTGTGGACTTACATTGGGCATTTTCTCTAGAAGAGGCTCCATTTCTTCCTAAAGGCTTCTTTTAGCTAAATCTTCCTAGTCCCATGTACATAAGAACATGACTTCTTTTGCTTTCTTTGGCTTATTTATTTTCTTGAACAACTCAATCATTAATATGCTTATTCTGTCCATTTTTTAGAAGTAAGCATATGGATTTCTTTATGGCATTTACATGTATGCACATCATGATATATTACTCTTATTTATTCTATTATCACATCACTCTGCCCATTATCCTGGCCCTCCCTTGTTGGTCCAATTCCTCTTGCCTTTGTCTAGCTTCCATGTAGTGTGTCTCCTTTCTTCCCTTCACCTTTTATCATCTCATGCATCTTTCTGAAGATAGATCTCTTTTTTAGTTCATGACTCACACCTGCACACCAGATTTTGCATACAAAGAAAATGTGTTCTCGGCATTTTGAGTATGACTTATTTTGTTCAACAAGGTGACCTGCAGTTTCATATATTTTCCTGAAAATATCATGATTTAATTTTTCTTTAGGACTGACACAAGTTCCACTAAGTATATGTGCCACATTTTCTTTATTGGACATCTAAGATGGTTTTATTTCTTTGCTGTTGTCAACAATGCAATGATAAAATTCAATATGCAAGTATTTTTATGATAGAACATAAAGCCTTTTGGTGGTCTACCAAGGAGTGGTATACAGCTAGGTTTTATGGTAGTACTGTTTTTAGCTTTTTCAGAAATCCCCACACTGATTTTCATCAAGTCTCTACCAGGTTAAATTCCTATCAGCAGGGTAAAGTGTCCTTCCTCCACATCCTCACCAGTGCTGGCTGTCCACTGTTCTCTTGATGATGGTCGTTCTAGTTGGAGTGAGATGGAATCTCAGTGCACTCTTAAATTTGCAAGTCCCCAATGCTAAGGGTGTTGGACACTGTTTCAAATATCTACAGGTCATTTCTTTTTATGCCTGTCTATTCTACTCATCAGCCCATGTAGTGACACTTTTGTTTGTGTGGTTAGATTTTGTAGTTCTTTATATATTCTAGAAATTAATCCCAAATCTCACATAAAACTGTCAAAGATTTCCTCGCATTCTCTCAGTTGTCTCATCACTCTGCTGATTATTGCAGTTACTGTACAGAGATTTTAGTTTCATGAAATCCCATTTGTGGCTTCTCGGGAATATTTTCTGTGTCCTTTTCAGGAAATCTCTTATATGAAGTATTATGCCTATGTTTTTCTTTAGCAGCTTCAGTGTCAGTCTTGCATTGGTGTCTTTGATACATTCTGCATTGAGTTATGCAGAGTGACATATCTAAATCTGTTCTTCTATATGTGACTGCCTAGTTCTCCAGTGCCCTTTGTTGGAGAGGCTGTCCTTTCTGCAATGCTTGCTTTTGACAACTTTGTTAAAATTACGTCACTATACCTATGTGGGTTTATTTCAAGGTCCTCTAATCTACTCCACTAATTGATATAATATGTTTTAAAAATAGTTCTTATTAATTATGCATAATTTAACTAGTGTACATGGCACTGGATTTGATAAGAAAATTTCATGTAAGGGTCTAATGTACTCTGAGCTATGTCAACAAACTACTACCCTCCAGTAGCTCTTACCTCCCCTTGTTAGTTACCTCTGCTCCCCTAGATAATTTTACTTTACTTTCACATCATATATGCATATATGATTTTACATATCTATGTATTTTTTATATTTATATTTTATATCTATATAAAACCTATGATCTATAAGTGAAAGAAAACGTGATATCTTTCTGAAGCTGACTTAATCAGCTTAGGATGATCATCTCTAGATGGACATATTTGCTTGCAAATGGCATAACTTCATTGTTATTATTGCTACAAATGTATTTTTTTGTGTATATGCCACATTTTCTCTAACCATTTCTTTGCCGTTAAACACCCAGATTGGCTCTGTAGTTCAGGTTTATGAATGATGCTATAAACATTGATATACAAATATGTCTGAGATATGTTGAATGGAATCTTCTAGGTCTCATAGAATGGAAGAACTTGATCATATGATAGATCTATTTTTAGCTTCTGAGGTGCATCTATACTGATTTTGACAGTGGCTGAACTGGTTTACACTTCCATCAGCAGCTTGAAAGACTTTTCCTTTTGTCTAATGATTTTCAGAATTTCATTGGTATGTGTTGCAATGTCTCCTTTTTCATCACTAATTTTATTAATTTGTGTCTTATCTCTCTTTTTTCAGTTTGGATAAGATTTTGCCAATCTTGTTCATAATTTTTTTTTAAAACCAAGTATTTGTTTCATTGATTCTTATATTAATTTTCTTTGCTTCCATTTTGTTAACTTCACCCCAATCTCCTTTTTTTTATTTAAACACTTACAGCTATAAATTTCCATGTCCTTCTTCATTTTTAGTTGATGAGAGCCATTTCAGTGGCTCTATCAATGGGTAGGGTTATTTTTCCTTATGTACTTTATTGTAAACTGAGCATCCCACAGCCTGAGTTTTTCAGCTTGTTAGCATGCACTCCATAACAGCCACCTAGGGTTGTCTCTCACTGTGAGACTGTAGGCAGTGGGTTCCTTACTTGCTTCCTATTGTCAGGCTTCCATGGTAGCTCAGTTTTAAACAATAGGTTTCCTCTCAAGATGGCACCTGGCCACTACCCTCCAAGTCACATGGAATAACAAAATGGGACTTGTATCCAGGTCTCACTAAAACCCATGATGGAATTTGAGCCTTTAGTGGTATGAAACATGTTTGTAAGGTAGGTAAGCTTGTCTCCTTTAACAAGGACTGCAGTCTTTACTTGTGAAGAAGTGTTTGTCTCTCTCTTCAAACCAAGGATCGGTGTAACAGAATTTCTTTTGAGCCACCAACTGGCTCCCAAACTATGACACAGAGGCTTATTATTAGTTATGGATGCTCGGCCTTAGCTTAGGTTCATTTCTTGGTAGCTCTTATAATTTAATTTAACCTGTTTCTCTTCATCTATGTTTTGCCGCAGGGCTTTTTACCTTTTTTTTTTTATTCTGTATGTCCTTCTCCATATCTGGCTGGCTGGTGGCTGCCTGGCTGGCTGGTGACTTTCTGGCTGGCTGGACCCTGGTGTCTCTTACTCTTTCTCCCTCATTTTCTCCTTTCATGTTCTCTCCAGCCTAGATTCCTCTGCCTAGTTATTCTCTCAGCTTGACAGTCCTGCTTATAAACTCTACTACCTAGCTATTGACCATTCAGCTTTTTATTAAACCAATCAGGTGCCTTAGGCAGGAAAAGTAAAACAGCAATACATCTTTACATAGTTAAACAAATGCAGCATAAACAAATGTAGTATACCTTTACATAGTTAAATATTCCACAAAATAAACAAATGTAACACATCTTTACATAGTTAAAGTGATATTCCACAAGATAAACAAGCGTAACACATCTTTACATAGTTAAGTGATATTCCACAACATAAACAAGTGTAACAATCTTCACATAGATAAAGTGGTCTTCCACATGATAAACAAGTGTGACAATCTTCACATAGTTGAAGTGATCTTCCACATGATAAACAAGTGTGACAATCTTCACATAGTTGAAGTGATCTTCCACATGATAAACAAGTGTGACAATCTTCACATAGTTGAAGTGATCTTCCACATGATAAACAAGTGTGACAATCTTCACATAGTTGAAGTGATCTTCCACAACAGAGCTGTGTCAGCTGGGCTCACCTGTGTTTGGTGTGTCACTCCTTTGTTTCTAGCACTTTCCATGTATTCTGTCATTCTATCATGAGTCACTGCGGCTTTTTCTTTGTCTTTTCAGAAGAATCTATTCTGTAATACTGACTCCTCTTCTCTGGGTCACACAAAGGCAGTTGCTAACTGACATCCTACATGGAAGCTCTTATTTTGTGTTTTTATAAGAAAGATCCATATTGGGTTCTGTGGACATTCAGAGTAGTGTGTATTGTGCTGGGTAAAATATTTGTTAAGAGCTTATGTTCTTGAACTTTCAATCCATAAAGAAGCATGCTAGATTGCTGAACATTCTATCTTTCATCCTTTTGGAAAGCCATGCAGCAATTTTAGTGAGCTTTGAGAAAAAAAAAAAAAAAACTGATGTAATGGATTGCAAAATTAAAAGCAATGAATTCCTCTTTTAAAATATTATGGTAAAAACAGAAAATGTACCATCTTAACAGTTTTCAAGTGTGTGATTCATAGGATGAAATGTATTCATTCAAATTCCTGTGAAACTGATCTCTAGGGCTTTATCATCCTGCAGAAGTGAAAAAGTGTTCCCTGAGCAGCAGCCCCCGATTTCACTTCTCCCACTCTCTGACAACCATGATTCACATTCTCTTTATGCATTTGATTGCCTAGGATACCTCATACAAATGGAATTATACTTCACCAGTGTTGCAGAATGTGGCAGGAATTTGTTAAAATTAAATAACATTGTCATTTATGCATATGTAAAATTTTCTTATCCATTAGCTGTCAATTGACATTGGGTTTTTTGTTGCGGTAACGCCCGTGTTACTGATAACCGTTCACCATGTCCGAGCGAGGGGCTGTGGATTAGAAAATAGAGACAAGAGACAGCGAGTCATTTGCCATGGCTGAAATGCCGAATGCCAAATGCCATTTATTGAAAGAAGAAGAAAACCTTAAATACAGGCTTACAGCACAATGGAGGATCCCCAGAGGGCAGAAGTTTGCTACCGAACATTCTTGCATCTAAGCTGTTTACACCAAATGCAGGATACAGGAACAAAGAATCTCCGGTGATCTCTCTGGTTGTTAGGTGAGAAGGAAACCGGCAGAGAATCTGAATAGGGAGGACATCTGGTCAAGGTCAGCAAGCAAGGTGGCAGCCACTCACTGTGGGGGTCTGGGGCCCACAGGTCCCCTTTTTTACTTAAAAAAAATGAGCTTCTGACTTAGGTTGCGTGGGATGTCAGCAGGTCACCTTACCCATCATGGAGACACCTGCCCAGGCCACACAAGTACTCTGTCTTAGGTTGATGACCGCCCCCCCCAAGAATTACCTATCTCTGAATACTCATTATCATATAGACTCAACCATGTGAGCTGTAGAGTAACTGCTGCCAAAGATCTCAAAGTGGCACTGGGCTTGCAATCTGCGCAACACAGAAAAGACTGACAGAAGTCCTAACCCACCCATAGCCAGGAGGCTAAAGGCAGTTGAACCATTCCCTTCCTTAATGAGCCTTTCTGTGAAATGGAGTCCTTGTAAGGTGGTATCCCATGAGCAAATAGAACTTGAGTTTTATAAATTTTTACAACTTTCAAAGCCAATTCAAATGTATAATAGTAGAATTAAATTTATCATGCCCAATAAGATGAAAGATTAACTAACTGTGGTGGCTACTTTTGCTGCCAGGGTCTCCATTGTGCTAGCTATAGTAACCAATTATGAAATAGCAATCCCAGAAACAATAGCAGCATTGGCCACCATGGCTATAACAGCAACAAGGCAGCAGCGATGTCAGATTGTCTTCTGGAGCATGTGAGCATCATCTGTGTCTAACTGCCATGGTCCACTGGCATGGACGCAGCTCCAGGAACACGGACCACCAAGGCCCATTTTTCTTGATCCCAGCGTTACTTAGGCTGGCAGGTCTGCAAAAGAACAACTAAGAACCATAAAGAAAACAAAAACAAAAACAGCAAACAAGGAGCAGAACTAATGGTCTCACAAATGGCTACATTCAAGCTCATAAATCTTAAGCTATCTTCAAAAAGGCTAGATGAATTTCAGGAGACCAATATATGTTGCACAGAGCCATTCCTGAAAAGTAGGTACTACACCAGCTTGAAGAGGGTTGTAAAATGTGAAAAGGCTTAGCTGGCATGCTACTGTTAACAAATGAAAGTCATTGACCTTTAGAGTTATCCTTAATCTCCAAGGTGTGACACATTCTCAACATTATTGAAAAAAGTTACCATACTTTACCTTCTGAAGAATCCAACCACATGGCTACAGTTCCTAGGCTTACAATAATGTTTGCAAAGGCTGGCTGTATTGGGCTCTCAATCCCCATTGGCATCAAAAGGGGAGAGTTTTTCACCAAGGCCCAATAGGTCTCTGCCATGTTGGGATTCAGCAGCAGCCACAGGGCATACACAGCATTCAGGAACCCAAAGAGGAACCTCATTGTCCTGCAGAAAGACACAAACAGATCCCCGGGCCCACACCAACACTGGATTGGGTCCCCTCCAAGTGCCAATAGAAAGATCCTTCCATCACACCAGAGGATGATTTGCACCAGGAGCCCTCCAGTGCTTATCTGCAGTGGATACTCCAGCAGAATCCACTGATAAAAATTTTTAAAATATATAAAACAAGGGAAAGAATAGAATGTGGAGAGGAGAGATGAGCCCCTAGCACCCCCCTTTTTACTTTAGCAATATATGTTTTTAAGGTATGATGGCAGTGTTCTACTATAGCCTGCTTTTGAGGATTATAAGGAATACCAGTCTTATTAACAATAGAAAAGTCTTGGCAGAATTTTGAAAATCCCGTACTGCTGTAGGCAGGACCATTATCAATCTTTATGCATTTTGGCACTCCCATATAAGCAAAAGCATGAAGACAATAATTCTTTACATCCTTAACCCTTTCCCCTGAATGGGCAGAAGCAAAAATTAGAGAAGAATATGTATCAATAGACACGTGGACATATTGTAATTTTCCAAAGGAAGGCATGTGTGTGACATCCATCTGCCACACATGATTAGGTAAAAGTCCTCAGGGATTAACTTCCAAATGAGGAACAGGTAAAAATTCAGCACAAATAGGACATGATTTAACTATCTGGATGGCTTGTTCCTGGGTTATGCCTGTGTGATGACGAAGAGATCCAGCATTAAGATGATAATGTTGATGCAATTGAGTAGCCTTATCAAAGGCAGAACAAACTAAAGTGACAGCCATACGAGTAATGGCATCAGCCCTCTGATTACCTTCACTTAGAGGTCCAGGCAATTGAGTATGAGCTCTAATATGGCCCAAATAAAGGTTATGTGAGCAGGACCAAATGAGTCCTTGCACTTGCAATAAATATTCATGAATGGGAGAAATGGATGGTATGTAGGCTGTTGTCTCCAAAGGCATAATGGCATATGCCACATATTGACTATCAGTATAAATATTTACACTCTCAATCAGAAAACATCTGTAAAGCAAGCAACAGCGCCTGTACCTCTGCCATCTGGGCATAAGTGCCCTGGACTTTCATTCTCTTTACTATGTTACCAGAAACCACCACAGCAAAACCACGTGAAGTGCCATCAGTAAATACCACACGGGCCTGAGGAATAGGAATCATCTGTACTATCTTGGGAAATATAACAGGATGCAATTTTAAAAATTGACACACATCATTGGAGGGGTAGTGAGTATCAAACCAACTCTGCATGGAGCATGTCAATATGGCCCAATCATTATCTTTAGCTTGCAACCTGTAGCGGTAACGCTCGCATTACCGATACCCGTTCACCATGTCTGAGCGAAGGGCTGCGGATTAAAAATAGAGACAAGAGACAGCGAGTCATTCGCCACGACTGAATGTCGAATGCCGTTTATTGAAAGAGGGAAGAAACCTTAAATACAGGCTTACAGCACAAATGGAGGAACCCCCAGAGGGCAGAAGTTCGCTACCAATGGTCTACATTCCAGACCCAATGTTCTACATTCTTGCATCTAAGTTGTTAACGCCCAAAATGCAGGATACACAAACAAGGAACTTCCCTTAAGCATTCAGAAGGGTGGATACTGGCAGGGAATCTGAATAGGGAGGACATCTGATCAAGGTCAGCAAGCAAGGCCGCAGCCATTCACAGTTGGGGGCCAGGGCCCATGGCGCCCACAGCAACCATGTTATTTGAGACTGGGTGTATGGGGTCACCACAATATCTGGCTCCTTACCAAAAGTTTGAACACTGATCTTGATTCCCTTAAATATAATCTGAGCAACAGCCTGTGGATAAGGAGTGGTGATTTTTGCTGGAGAAGCTGGGGAATGTACCCATAGAATAGGACCTGTTTGCCAAAACACTCCAGTAGGTGAATGAGTAAAACAAAATATCAAATACAATAAGGGAGAAGAAAGATCTATATACTGCATGTGAGCCTGTTCCAGGGTCTCTTGCACTCATTGTAGGGCTGTACGCCCTTCAGCTGTTAATTTACAGGGAGATAAAGAGTCAGGGTTGCCCTTTAAGACATCATACAAAGGGCGAAGCTGACCTTTTGGAATCTTTAAAGTGGACCGAAGCCACTGAATATCTCCCAGAAAGGCTTGGAAATCATTAAGCATGCGTAGCTGATCCATACGCAGAGTAATCTTTTGTGGATGTATGCCTGTATGTAACAATTCATGACCTAAATAATGATAGGGAAAAGATAACTGTACCTTTTCTGGAGCTATCTGTAAATTAGCCAGGCTAAGAACTTCTTGTAAATTAGAAAAGGCATCAAAAACAAGTTTTTATCTTTAGCAGCCATAAAATATAAGTCAATCACAATTAAATGCCAATATTTAGGAAATGCCACAGGGGCAGGCAAGCCAGGCTGTGTTGTTGCCATGAGAAGCATGGTTTTATTTACAGCTTTAAAATCTTGTAATAGCCTCCATTTTTCTGACTTCTTTTTAATAACAAAGAGAGGTGGTGTTCCAAGGTGAAGTGGAAGGAATGATATGTCCAGCGTCTAACTGTTCCTTAACTAATAATGTCTTCGCAGCCTCCAATTTTTCCTTAGTAATTGGCCACTGTTCCACCCATACAGGGTCATCACTTTTCCAAGTGATTTTTATCAGTTGTATCATTGAAGACTGCTGTGCAATGTCCCCTATGGAAAAGACCCTAATCCTCTAGTACCCCCAGGACCTCTAGTGACACAGCTTTTGTCTTACACAGGTTATGGGTCTCCTTGAAACATTTTTCCCTAAGCCTCTGCTCCGGCAGTAGCCCTGACTCTTCAGCATCTGTTGTATAGGCTGTGTAGTAAGCACAGCTCCCATACCATCTATCACATCCCGTCCCCACAATTTCACTGGAATGTCAGGTAGCACAAAGGGTTGAAAAGTTCCTGCATGACCTTCCTCATCCTTCCAATTTAAAAGTAGCCTGCTCTGCAATGGCATCTGAGCTGTGCTGATACCTTGTAGGTTAGAGGTGGAATTTTTAAGGGGCCAATTGGTATCTCAGGATGCTTGCAAAATTATAGATATATCCAGCACCAGAATTTAATAATCTTCCAATCTCAATCCCATATAATTTTGTTTTTAATTAGGCTGTTTATCATTGATAACTGTTTGTCAAAACACCTTTTCTCCTGTACTTCCAAAGCCTCCAGTTCTACATATAGGTGCCATTTTGCATTTAAAATGTGAAAGCAATAATAATTGAGCAATTGTATCACTAGCTTCTATTTCCATGGTCCTTTTTACATATGCCAATTATAAAAGCATTAAATACAATCTCTATAGGATTTGAAGAGGGAACTTTAGGTAATACTCTGGAGTATTTTTATAAAATCTTAAAAAGAGGATCCTTTTTTATAGATCCCAAATAACACATTAGCACAAATAGCACAATTATTAACAATGTGGACCAAACAATTTACCTGTATTTTATTTACTGAAAAAATAATTTTGTAACCTCTTTATCAGTAAGAGATTATTATTTATGGGTTTATCTTAGCAACAACATTTAATAAGCTAATAACCCAACCCATTTCAGGTGTTATATTTTTATATAATTTCTAGAAAGCAACTTAAATTGCAGAGCCAAATTTTCAGTAATGATCAACAGACAAGAGCATACCTAATATATAGTTCAAAATTATGAATCCTTTTCCTTTAGTTTATCTACCATGAGGATCAAACATTTATTAAGACAATCAAAAGAACAGAACATCCTTTATTCAAACAGCATTGACTTAGCATCCCAAGTCCTGACCAAAACCATTTTTCACCAGAAGTTGGGCTCCGTCTAAAGTTTTAGCGCTAGTTCCTCTCTTGGACTCTGCTCACTTGGTCTGTTTTCATTGGCCTTGTGGCTCCGCCTCCTGCCTGCGGTGCGTATCTGTCTGCCCTGCTGCTCCGGGCTGCTCGTGCAAGTCTTTGTCCGCCACAGCCCCTTGGCATGCCACCCCCCCCACACACACACACACAAACTCATGTTTGAACTTCCTACTCCCATGAAGGGACTACCTAATAATGAGTTATTGCCACCATAAGGGAAAAATAGAAAAACATTTCCCACAAAGGGATTCTAAATATTGAATTATTCCCACTCTGAGGGAAAAATAAAAAAACATTTGAACCAAAATATGCAAACAGACAGCCAAACTTCTAACCTCTGGGCTCGCTTGCTGTGCAGCCAGCAGCAATGAGGCCTACCTGCCGATTCTTTGTAATTCAGATGCTGCCGCTCTGCACTGCAGGAAGAAAGAGCTCAGAGTTTCAGCTATCCTGAAAACTCTACAACTGGAAAAAGTCTTTACATCCTCCATTACCACTGGGAAGAGGCTTCTCTCTTTTGTTCATTCTTCCTCTACAGGGCCCCAATCTTTAGGCCTAGTTTCAAAAAATTTTCCCCTTTTTACCGGGAAAATCCTTTTCTTTCTTGATTAAATTTTTTTTCTCCCTTTTCTAACAGGAAATTTCCTTTCCTACCCTCTTCTCTATTGGGAAGATTTCCTTTTTTATTTAAAATCTTTAGCTGTCTTGCCCTTTCTTAACTTTGGTGCTCTCCTGCTTCAGCAGTACAATTAACTGACTGAGAGCTAGCTGCACCCATTTCAATTCACCCTTATCTTTTCTTTTTTCTTAAAGTTGCTGGCCAGCCTTACCTTTCGGGTGTCCAACAGCTTGTCCCTTCTTTCTCGGATCTTGGTAGGAACCTTCAGGTTTTTATATTACTTTTATTATAAATAATAGTGAAATGAGCATAGGTGTTACTTCTTAATATTTTTTAAAGATTTTGCTTTCATTCTTTTGGATGTATATCTACAAATGGGATTGCTGGTCCAGATGGATATCTAGATAAATATTTTGAGTAACTTCTCCACTCTTTACCACACCAGCCATACCATTTTGTATTCCTACCAATAGAAAACAAGAATCTCTAAAGCTAATCATTCTATTTAAGATCAATCTGTAATTTTGGTTACCTTGCCCTCATGCTACCACTTTCAGGTAAACCTCAAGCCCACTTTAAAAACTTATTCTTTTTTATTTTTAAATTCAAATAATTATATCATGTCTCATATTTCTACTTCTGTGACAGAACATCACAATCCAAAGAAACTTGGGCAAGAGAGAGTTTATTTCCTCTTACAGCTTGTTATTTATCACCCAGGATAGGAACTCAAGCCAGGAACCTGGAGGTAGGAGCTGAAGAAGCTATGGAAGGACACTGCTTACTGGATTGCTTCTTATGGCTTTCTCAGTCTGCTTTCTTATAAAACCTAGGACTGCCTGTCTGTGGGTGAAACCACTCACAGTGAGCTAGACCCTGTCACATTAATCATCAATCAAGAAAATGCCTTACTGCCTTGCCTACAGGCCAATCTTGTGGAGACATTTTCTCAATTGAGGTTCTCTTCTCAAATGACCCTAGCCTCTGTCAAGCTGACAAAATTCAAGATGAAACAAAACCCCAACAACAACCAACCAAACAACAAAAACAAAACAAACAAACAAAAACCTAACTAGGACAATGACAATTATTTTCTCCCTTGTCTTTCTTTCCATATATATATACACCTGTTGCTACTTCTTGAATTCCTGGCATCTTTTTTTGTTATTGAATTGCATACATAAATACAGCCTACTCAATCCATTTATTGTTACTTGTATATATATGAGTTCAAAAATGATTACTTGGTATTGGGTGACCATTGGGGGAATAGCCTGCTTTTGTTAGCTTGTGATCCCACCAGCACAGCATGCCTTTGGAGCACAATTCCATGGGGCATCACTTCATTGGGGAAAGTATATTTTCATCTGGAGGCTAGAGCAGATATATCAATGCCAGTTAGGGGACCATGGGAGAGCCTCATTTGTGTTTTATCTATGAAAACACACATGAGTCACATTTTCTGTGGCACTCTGAATTGCCTAAATCTGTGCCTAGGTTGGTCACTGTCCACTTTGCCATAATCAGAGAGAAGTGCACAGAACCAAGTGTGACATGTTTGCCATATGCAGTACATGAGATTTCATTGATGTCATCTAATAAGGGCTTCAATACGCGATGGATCAACATTTGGAAATCCACATCCAGGAGAACTATTTCTAGAATTTCTTTCACCTGTTTCCATATAGGTGGAGTCCTATTTACATGGAAATTTGACTCCTACCTTACTTCTTGGAATTCATCTTATGACTATGGTACATGACATGCCAAGGTAGAAACATAGCTGCTAGTTCATTGACTTTAAACAGGAATGCTATCTTGAATTATCTAGGTGGTCTTGATATAGTCATATTGACCCTTAACATCAGTTGTGCAAAGTGGAAGAGTTGGAAGAACAGCCAATAGAGACCTGAAATAAGGAGGAGTGCTGTAGGATGTCTTTCTGTATGCTGTGAATATGTGTTGTTCTCATTAGTTGATAAATAACACTGGACAAAGGTGAGGTAGAATAAGGTTAAGTGATATATTCAAACTGAAGACAGATGAAGAAGGGCAGAGTCAGGGCAGACACTTTGAGCCGCCTGAGAAGCAAGATGTGTTTAAAGAATCAGTAAGCCCAGGCCACGTAGTGACACATAAATTAATAGAAATGGGTTAATTTAAGTGTAAGAGCTAATTAGTAATAAGCCTGAGCTACTGGCCAAATATTTATAATTAATATAAGCCTCTGAATAATTATTTTAAAAGGGGATGTGGGACCAGGTGGGACTGTGGAAAGCCTTTGATTACAGAGGAGCTTAACTCACTGAATTGGAGAAAAGGATCCAAAAACTATGTGTGGAAGGCTGTTCCAAGAGTCTGGGAATGGTCTTTCACCAATAGTCTGCAAGCAATGAGATCTTGTCCTTACAACTTCAAGAAGCAACTCAAATGAGCAAGGAAACAAAACTCTGGACTCTCCATCCAAGATGATAATGCTTGCAAAAGTGTAAACTTTGGACTAGATAGGACTACTCAGGAATTCTGATCTATGCAACTGTTCTACAAAGATATTGTAGTATGCTGTTATTGACTGATAAATTTAAAAGAGCAATATAAAAGTAATGTGCTGCCTTATCACACCATCTTACTACTAAATGAAACAGGGTTATCAAAGGAGTTTTGTTCATAGCACTTGCCTGTTTTTGTTACCATCACCAATGAAACATAACGCAGCCTCATGTGTCATGAAGCTCTAGAGCACAGAAGTGACTGCCTCTGGCTGTACTTTGCTTAATATCCTGGGGGAAGACTTCATGAGTAGGTCCAGGTTCGCAATCATGATGTTAGTAGCATCCTGGCTAATAAAGAGCAGCATGTGGAGGACACCTGAGTCTATAAGTCAGCAGTGGTGCTCTGGAAGGATGCTGGGAGGAAGTCATACACAGAGCTTAAGTTGAGAACTTAATATATTGCAGAGCTGAGCTTCCTTTTAAAAATCAGTGAATATCTAGCTCCCTTGTAAAAGAAGCAATAAACTTTTATTGTTCCTGTGAGCTTTATTAGATGGATCAGTGAAAAATACAGAAAAATCATTTTACACTTGATATAAACATTACATCCTTGCAATTTATACCTCAAAACTGAATGAACCACATGGTGAGTGAGTAAGCACACATTCCTTGGACAGTATAGGACACAAGATCAGGAAGAAGGGAATTTTGGAAGAGAAGGCTTTTGTTTGTTGGTTTTTGTTCATATGCATTTTTAAGAACTGTAGTTTTGGGGCTATTTAACTGCAGGTTCTTGGTCACTCAAGCAGTGTTGGGTATGGATTGCGTCTCATGGAGTGGGTCTTAAGTCAAATCAGACATTGGTTGTTTACTCCACAGGCTTTGTGCCACCATTGCCCTAGCATATCTTGCAGGCAGGACACCACTGTAGATCAAAGAGTTGGTGGTTGGTGTCAGACACCATTATTTGGTGATTTCATTTAGATTGCCTTCAGGCACACACACACACACACACACACACACACGCACACGCACACGCACACGCACACGCACACCCACATGCTTCTACTGTATTAGGTTTGCATACCACCCCTCACATGGTCCTCAATTTTGGCTCTCTTGCCTTATATTCCCTCCCTTGTCCCATCTTGTCTCCTCTCTTGATCCTTCCATTTACAGCTCCCACATCCATCCATAACTACCTATTCTATTTCCTTTTCCTAGAGAGATCTGTCTGGCCCCCTCCAGTCTATACCTACCTTCTGTGGTTCTACAGATTGTAACTTGGTGTCTTAGTTAGAGTTTCTTTTGCTGCAGCAAAACACCATGACCAAAAGCAAGTTGGGGAGGAAAGGGTTTATTTGGCTGACACAGCTCTGCTGTGGAAGATCACTTCATATTTAAGGAAGTCAGGACAGGAACTCAAACAGGGCAGGAGAAGCTGGAGACAGGAGCTGATGCAGAGGCCATGGAGGGGTGCTACTTACTGGCTTGCTACCCATGGCTTGCTCAGCCCATCTTCTTATAGAACCCAGGACCAGCAGCCCAGGGATGGCACCACCCACCATGGGCTGGGCCCTCCCTCATTGATCACTAAATGAGAAAATGCCTTACAGCTGGATCTCAAGGAGACATTTCCTCAGCTGAGGCTCCTTTCTCTGATGACTCTCGCATGTGTCAAGTTGACAGAGAAATGCAGCCAATACACTTGGCTATCATTGATTTAACAGCTAATATCCAAATATAACCAAGTACATTCCATATTTGTCTTTCTTGTTCTGGGTACCTCACTCAGGAAGATTTTTTTTTCTGGTTTTATCAATTGACCTGTGAATTTCATGATTTCACCTCTTTAAATGGCTATATTTTGTATTTGTACCACATCTACGTTGTTTCCAATTTTTGGCTATTATGAATAAAGCAGAAATGAACATGGTTAAGCAAGCGTGTCTATAGTAGGGTAGAGCATCCTTTGGGTATATGCCCAGGAGTGGATAACTTGATCTTGAGGTACATTTGTTCCTGTCTTCCTGAGGAACCACCACACTGCTTTCCACAGTGGCTCTCCCACATTGCACTCATACCAGCAAAGGTGAGTATTCTCCTTAAGTCACCCTCCCCCGCCTGAGTTATCACTTGCTTTATTGATCTTAGCCATTCTCAATCATTCTTGCACACATTAAATGTGTGTTAGATGAATTCTTAAATTAGTTTTGATTTGCATTTCCCCAATGGCTAGCTAAGAATGTTAAACATTTAACAATGGTGTTTCTCAGCCATTTGTGTTTCCTCCTTTGAGAATTTCTGTTTAGATTTGTATCACATATTTTAATTGGGTTAAAATTGGGTTACTTTTTTCCTGATATCTAGTTTTTTAAAGTTATTTATATAGCTTGGATATTAGCCTCTATCAGATGTGGAGTTGGTAAAAATCTTTTCCCATTCTCTAGGCTACCGCTTTGTCTGCATGATGGTGTCCTTTGCCTTACAGAAGCTTTTCAGTTTCAAGAGGTCCCATTTGTTAAATTTTGACCTTGATGCCTGTGTTCTGTCTCAAGGTGGTGGGACTTTATAATCCCATCTATCTGTTCATCATGAAGCCATTGAACCAAGAATGTCTGGTTACTTTCTCTTTTGGTAGAATCATAAGAGAAATGAGCAAATGAATAACTGAGACAGAACATCATGTCCTTGATCAGAAAATAGGTTAGTAATCCCCATCTGATGAAAATCTCTTGATAAAGGGAATCCATCAGAGTGTGGCCCTGCTCTTGAGACAGAATTATAGGTGTAGGCAAGGCTACTGTAGAACAGCCTAATGGTGGAAATAGAGTGAGCTATTGTGTTTCAGTTACAACTATCTTATGAAATAGAACTTAAGACTACTGGTCTAGAAAAGCCATGAGGCCATGTATAGTCAACCCTGACCAGAAACAACAATAACTGCATCCAATCTCACCTGTATAAATCTGGGGCAGAGAGGAGGGGTGGTGATGATGCATGAACCCACTGAGCTTTCTGCAAAGAGGTAACTGTGAGCTGCCCATCTGTTAAACTGCTCATTTTGAACTTACACTGTTGTGATTTGAATGTGAAATGATCTACAGAGGCTTCTGTGTTTAAGCATTTGATACGTAGATGGTGGCACTATTTTGGTGAAATGTGGAAACGTTCAAAGTTGGGGTGCTAGAGGAAGTGAGTTACTAGAGGGGATAGTTGAGGTTTTAGAGCTTAACCTATTTCCTGTCCACTCCATGTTCCTGACTTTATTCTGCCCTTGAACTGTAAGTCTACTAAGCCTATTCTTCCTTCAGTTGCTTCTTGTCCAGTATTTACTCCAGTACACCAATGAGAAAAGAAACTAACACATATGCCTAATAAACATTTTTTAAAAGCACCCTGATCATAGGCATTTGATTACATTAAACCATGTGGATATTAGAAATAAGATGTGTAGAGTCCCCTACAAAAGTTTCCTAGTGAGATCTGAGCTTGCTTTATCCAGCAGGACTGCATTAGAGGATTACTTGACCATGTGCATGGTTACAAGGTGATTGGAACAGTCTACACTTGGCTGAGCTAGGGGGAGGTCTTTGCTTGACATTCCTATAAATAGCCCTTTAGAAGAGACAGGAGGGGCCAGTGAATAAGGATCCAGCCCCTCCCGAGGATATCCTATGTTTCTGTCTGTTTCTCTCCCCTCTATCCTTCTATCTAATATCTCTTATACCTCACTCCTCAAGAATTCCCTGTCATAAAAATGTGGGATCTGGTCTTCCACAAAGATGAAAATATTATCACATACTTATGCTAGACCATGGAAATTGTTTTGTCAAATAAAGACCACACAAATCTTCTAATAAGAGGAATAGGGATGTGAAACATTAAGTCTGGGCTTTGTAGTCAGCTAGTAGAGGTGTGGCAGGACATGGCTGGCAGGTGAGCAGGATGTCCACAAAAGCATAATTGAGTTTTCTGTGGTTTCTGAGTGGATAGCAAAGAAGTGTGTGCAGCAATGAAGTCAGTCTCAAGCAAAGCATACAGGACCTAACATGCAGTTTAATATCATATCTGAATCTTTGATTTTCAAAATGAGTATCCATAATTTGGTGTTTTTATATTTATGAAAATCTGAATAAAATGTAAATCAATTTGGAGACTTCAAATCACTTGCTGGATTAGTTAGTGTGGGCAATTTTCTGTTTTCTAACAAAAAGCCCTAATATCTACTGCAAATGTAATGGAAGTATCTACTATGCTCATGTGTTAGTGTGTGGATAAACTGCTAGATAAAATGGGTTCTTCAGGGAACCTGACCATTGGAGGTTTTAGCATAATCAGCAAACTTATTTAGAGATTTTCATGTATGTCCTTTCCCTGGTTCAACGGACATAAAAGTTTACAAAGAGATCATGTAACAGGTTACGTTCTACAGAGGTTTGGAAATAGACCACATCATTTTTCACATCTCACTGTCTACAATTCAGTTTAACTACTCCATTATAGTCTATCTGCAAAAGATGGTGAAAAATAGTACCTGCATTTCTGCTAATAGAGGCCAAAATAACTTGATAGCTGATAAATCATTTGTAATTAAATAAAAGCAATTTTACTGTCTACATCTCCTCTTGGGTTTATGACCTTATTTATTCAACATAGCTCACTAGGAGCATTTCTCAAACTGGGATCCCTGACTTGTAGTTATACTATGTTAAACCCTCAATAGCTCTGGGGACATTCATAATACTTAATGGTAGAAGTGATTTGGCTAAACACACACTTATTAGAAAGGTCTAGTAGACAATGGGCAGTGATGATACTAGAAGGTGAACAAAGGTCTTAGGAGTTACCCAGGCAAGAGATGGTGAAAAGGATGGACACTGACCATGGGGAAAGGATGGATCAGAGACACGTTTTGGAAGTCAGCAGTAGGAGCTACCATGGGCTGGGTGAAGAGTGGTGAGAGAAGGGGAAACAGTTTGCAGACTTCTTCTATTTTTTGGAGGGGGGTGGTTTTGGTTTTTAAACCTTGTGTATCCCTGGCTGCCCTGGAACTAGCTCTGTAGACCAGGCTGGCCTTGAACTCACAGAGATCTGTCTGCATGTATCTCCTGAGTGCTGGGGTTAAAGGTCCTTGCCACCACCAGCCTGCAGCTTTTCAGAATTCTTAAGATGTTAGGTAATGATAGGAAGAGATGACTGAAGAGGATGAGAAGGAAGAGAACAGATGTGATCTCTTTGGATGTTGCTTATTTGAGCAACTAGGTAAAAATTTCCCTCCATTTATATAAACACAGATCTGATGAGCAATTCATTGTGTTTCACAGTGTTCAATTTTGGCTAATTTTTTACTCATGAGTTCTGAATATGTGAATTCATGAGACAATTTCTTGTGTCTTCATGGATTCCTATGAAAGTAAAATAGAGATTGACAATGTCTATATTATTTCACTAAAAAATATGATGAAACCAGGGCAAGTCTGCTGGCAATTTCCCCCTTTCTTGTGTCTCTTCTTGTTTTAAATTTTCCTTCCCCTCAAAAGGATCACATGGAAATAATTGAAATTCATTTCAATTAAGGTGATATTGCTGATATCCCATAAAATTCCCATTCTAGTTGGATTGTCTGAGAGTCAAAGCCAACATTGAAGAAATGAGTTCTAAGTCAGGAATTTCAGACACCAGAAGACACAGAAGTTTAGAGGGTGTCTTAACAAGTGCAAAGACTCAAAAAGAGTTGTGGATTCTTCCTCTCTTCCCCTAACACAGCAGTGGCTCAGGCATGCCTCTTCCTCATTCTCATTTGTTCTTTGGCATTTTGCAGATAACAATCTTCCTAACTTCCACAGGGTTATATGAGAACAAGTAAAAGTGGGACCCTGTGAAAAGGAAGAGTCTTGGAAGTCTTTGAGAGGAATCAGGTGCCTGGGTTTGCTGACTCCAGGCAACCCCTTTGTGACTGAAAGAGAATGGCAGAAAAAGAGTTCATGTGCCAGGAATAATCACTTTGTCTTTGGAGTGGGAACTATAGAGAGATCCCCAGCTTGTTTACACACATGATTATGAATGTGAATGTTAATAAGACTTCTGGAGGTTTAACCAACCACTTCATACCTAATATAAAATGAACTGCTAAAGTATCACATAATATAACATCAAAATTATTTTATTACTCTGCATTTGTGTGACATATTATAACCTGAGTGTTTTTAGAGCATCTATATGTGATCTAATTTGAGTTTCAAAACAGCATCATATGGTTGAAATATTTGCTCCACATAGGAAATGAAGGTCTGAATTTTTGACATTTGGCCAATTGAACAGATATGTAAATGACTTGGTCATTACATTGCAGAAACATTACATGTTTGGTGTTCTTATGATAGTATTACTTGAAAGACACAAAAATATCTTCCTAGGGCCTCTGCAAACCATTTCTAAGCCATTCAGACCTATCATTTTCTTGCACCTGTGTGTAATTTCTGGCTTGGTTCTTTGTACAGCACTGTTTATAATTCAGCAGTTTGGAAATGCTTCAACAACAATGTGAAGGTACTATTTTAAAAAGCTGTGATTCATCATTTTGGTCGTCTGCATTTGCTAGATACATAGTTTCTCTTCCCAGCATCTAACCTCACTAAATACTTACAATTAATTCTTTCAATGTCTTTCCCTTTAACTATGATTGGAAATTCATTTTTATAGCTCTGACTATGCACGCAGGATTTTGGATGTGCAAATGACAGCAACATGTGCTGCAAAGGTATTTTATGAAAAGTTTGTTTTTTCTATTTGTAAGTACATCAGATGGATTTGAATCAATGAGCAGGGATTGTGGCTATTTAGATATATTTATGAAAATTGTGTTCAATGGAATAAAGACTATAGCCCTACAGGAAAGTATGGAAGACAGTTCTAGTCATTTAGGAGCAGCTGTATTTTGATCATTTATTCATATTCTAGCAGAGGAAATTATAATACAAGATGAAAACATGATTTTTCATTTTGAAGTATAATTATAGTTCATGGAGAAATCTGGGAAAATGTTTATTTTGGGGGCTCATCTCTATAGGTACCAAATGATAATGAAAGAGTAATGGAAGATGTAGCCACTCCTCTGTAGCACTGAATCAAGTAAGGCCCATTTAGCATAAGGTTCAATTGTTTTTATACAAAAGAGAAAAAAATATCAGTAACTGTCAATAGAAAAGGACTGGAACCCAACGAAGTCAACTGCTGCACTTAAGATTAAAGCCTCTTCTCCTCAATAAGATGAGGCAATCCTTCCAGTCAAATGACTTCCTTGTTTCACTCCCATGCTGCAAAGTAATTGTGTCACACGGCTGACAAAGTCAAAGATTCCCGCATTCCTCACTTTCTGCTTTCCCACTTCCATGGAAGTGGAGTAAAGCATTTGAGTTCATTTACAGAAACAGTGTTCACCCTGGAAAGATGTCTAAGCATATTCTCAGACGTGCCTTCCCCATACAATTACTTGTATTAAATTATTTACAGCATAGAATTTGTAGAGTGGGTGAAATTAAAGAGACTCGAGGATTTAACCTGGTATAGTTCTACAGTTCCAGAGGAAAGGAGGAAGAGGCGCAGGGAAGGAGACAAGGTAAAGAATGAAGAGGAGGGGAAGAAAAGGAGGAGAGTGAAGAAGAAGAGAGATGGGAAGAGAGATAGAGAAGCCCAAAGAAACTAACCAAATGCCCCACAAGCCCGCACAAAGCAGAGAGTAGACAGCAACATCCAATCTAGAACCTGGGGTCCCTGACTCCTCCTTCTTGCTTTGTCCACTACGGTAGAAGGCCGCAGCAGCCCAATTCCTCACTTCGAACCTGTTTATGGTTTATTGTTTAAGAAGCATGAGACCCAGAGGGCACCCCCAGACTCTCGGGTCTGCGAGGCCCCATTCAAGCAGGAGCCATCGACCCTACCCAGGCCTGAATGAAATCAGCAAAACAGTCACAATACAGCCAAACAGGAGCATGAGATTCTAACCCTGGCTTGAAGTGGAACTCCAGCCAAGCTCCCATCCCATGCCATGCATCCAGGGTGGACAGAAAGCAGCCAAACACACCAACCAGGAGCCTGCCCAGCGCCTCTGGCACCGGGCAGTGGGACACTATAAGGATCGCCTTGTGATGAGGAAGCATGGTCCAGTTCTGCCACACTGCAACCTGAGTTAGACAGGAAGACCCACCTGCAGGCCTGGGGCTTCCCACGCTGGCATCTGAAGAGAAAACACCAGCCCACCAGGTGTCTTGCAGCACCAGGCAAAGGCTACTATTAGAGTGAGCAGAGGTATGGTGTGTTATGGGAGAGAGAGAGAGAGAGAGAGAGAGAGAGAGAGAGAGAGAGAGAGAGAGAGAATGGTTTAGGTTCTGAAGAGAGGAGAGAAAGGATGGCAGCGGGCTGAGGTGGTGAGGGAGCTGACTCCTTGACCAACTATAATACACAGGAAAGCGAGCCCTGCACTTTGTCTGGGCAGCATAGCAGAGACAGCCCTGTTGATGGGAGGACAGATGAGCCAACCCTGAGGATGTGAGCATGGGAGACCTAGCCCCATCCTTCATCTGCACACAGAGACATGAGCTGGGGAGAGATGCCCTGCCACCCTGCCTATCAACTCCTGGGGTAGTTAGGAGATCTAGCTCTGTGGTCATAAGAGTCATCCCTGGCCCCCACCAGCTGCAATACTCGGAGATCAGGCCTGGGCAGCACAACTGAGCCAGCCCTGAAATGTGACCATGGGAGAGCTGTTCCCATTTCTCATCTGTCTGTGGTGGCACGGGTCCCAATGCCTGGGGTAGGTGGGAGCGTTGTGGTCATAAGAACAAGAGAGCTACCACGGTCCCCTCCAGCTGCTACTCTTGGGAGAGCAGGCTCTGCACCCTGCCAGGACAGCACAACAGAAAGAACGCTGATAATGGAAGTTAATACAGAAAGAAAGAAAGAGAGAGAGGAGGGAGGGAGGGAGGGAGGGAGGGAGGGAGGGAGGGAGGGAGGGAGGGAGGAGGAAGAGAGAGAGAGAGAGAGAGAGAGAGAGAGAGAGAGAGAGAGAGAGAGAAAGAGAGAAAGAAAGAAAGAAAGAAAGAAGAGAGAGAGAGAGAGAGAGAGAGAGAGAGAGAGAGAGAGAGAGAGAGAAAGAAAGAAAGAAAGAAAGAAAGAAAGAAAGAAAGAAAGAAAGAAAGAAAGAAAGAAAGAAAGAAAGAAAGAAGAAAGAAAAAAGATCTCTAAATTTACCTCTTCCTTGGCTTCTCCACCTGTATAACAGGAGTGCTGTTCTGGCTACTTCATAGGGTTGTAGAAGAACTGATTGAAATGACAGGTTATTTACAGCTTTTGGTGGAGGGTGTGTGTGTGTGTGTGTGTGTGTGTGTGTGTGTGTGTGTGTGTAGTGTAGCTTTTGTAGTTTCTTGATTCATTCTTATTTTACCTTTTATACTATTTTGATCAACTCCTTAGTTCACACTGTAATCTGATGAGGGTTCACATCCCTATTTTCTCAGCTTCCTCTTTGATCTTGCGACGCCAGGTTTCCAAATGAGAATCCCTAGAGTGGCTGCTGAGAATTTCAGCAGGAAGAAATGAAGGTTGTGTACATTGCATGCATTGTTTACATTCTGAACACTGTAAACAAACAAACAAAATGTCTGTATTTTTAAATGTGAACTTGCTTTTGACTTTCAGAATCTTAGTAGATGTGGAATGTATCAGTGCTGGCCTGAGGGCTGGAGGCTGCCTCTAGGTCCATCTCAAGTTTAAGTTCACAGTGGCTTAGGTTTGTCACACAGGGAAGCCTATCTTAGTTGATAATGTGAAGAAACTTTCAAATTGAGCTATTCAAGGAGGAATGCTGTGCTCCGGGAAACTGCCTCTGATGGTGGGAGCCTGCCTCTGTAAGGGCTCAGAAACTGAAGCTGCGTGGACCACAGGGGGCTACCACAGCAAGTGAGGGAGCACAGAAAAGCTGTCAATAATGTTGGGGATGCTAAGTCTGCAGTGCATGATTAGTACTAAGAAACCAAGAGACCTTTTCCTTCTACATCAGTCTACAGGAGATCCTTTTATTTTGCTAAAATGAGCAAATTGAAACAAAATTCTTTCTCTTTTGAATGTCCCTTCTCCTTTAAAATTAACACTGTTTATTTGTCATCATTTCATAAATTTCTAATCACAGAGTGTAGGTTGGGAAGGAACAGAGGCAGTGCCTGTGGCCCTAGTTGTGCCTTCCCTAACTAATGCCAGCGCAGTGGTGGGGCCCCATTCCCACAGCTATGGGGTGTGGCATTGGACCAGGCAGGCAGAGCACACCTCCCCTGAGGGATCTGGCAAACTTTTTCAAATACTGATCACCACTTTAGTAAAATTCAGAAAGAAGCATATAATCCCAGAATTAGTCTGCATCACTTTCAGGGCTGTTTAAGGTACCCCCTCATGCACAAGGACAGTGACTAAAGCACCTTTTGGCCCCACATCTTTGAATATTTGTGGAGGACTAGCAGACCAGGCAGGCCTACAGCAGTCTTTATTGGGAGCACATCAGGAATCCATTAGTTTTGGGGACCTCTGTGAACTTGCTAATTTTTTCTGCCTGTTTTTGTAGCATCCTGAATGCTAGTTCCAGTAGTAGACCCCAGCCTTCTCCTTCTGCTTCTCCTTCACCCTTGGCATTTCCAATTAACCTCAGGATCTAGAAGCCCCAGGTAAGCAAACTTCCTGGTGGGCTTCAGCTGCACAGTCTTAGGGCAGCAGGGACCAACATTTCCTTCTTCTATTAGAGAAGGAGAAGTGATCAGAGATCTTGCAAGAGCCAAAACCTGAAGTGGAGGCTTGGGAGGGAGAGGGGAGTTAGATGTCTCTGCCAGTGGTGTTTTCATCAGGCAGAGATAATAGGTTGTAGCAGGCTTTCTTGGACCACCAGCCCCTAAATTATGACATGGAGATTTATTATTAATTATGAATGCTCAGCTTAGCTTAGGCTTGTTTCTATCTAGCTATATTTTTTAACTTAAATTAACTGATTTCTATTAATCAACGTGTTGCCCTCAGGCTTGTTTACCTCATTTATGTACTGTCCATCCTGCTTTCCTGCTTCCTCTGTGTCTGGCTGGCTGTCCCCGGCTGACTGGCTGACTCCCATTTTCTCTCTGCCCTTCAGCCCCACCTATCCCTCCTCTTCCTAGCTATTGGCCAGTCGGCTTCTTATTAGAACAATCAGATGCCTTAGGCAGGCAAGGTAAAACAGCAACACATCTTTATATAGTTAAATAAATGTAGCATAAACAAATGCAATACCTCTTCACATAGTTAAGCAAATATTCTATTTCACAACAATGAGTCATCTACGTCAACCTCCCACTATTCAAGGAAACTGGGGCAGAAAGGATGTTTTGGATGGGGAAGTAGCTGTGATGTGGGAAATGCCGAGTTCTAGACATGATATTGCACATATCAGCTCACAGCAGCTGTGGTTACTTGCACAAGATCAAACAGTCAGAAACCCAGCTTGGGAGGGGTGTTCATTAAGCCTCCACTCCTGTCTGGGGATCTGTTTGCATTTGATAATTACTGAGGGATGGAGAGTCACTATTTTGTGTGTGGGGGGGGGTGTGGATATGGTAGCTAGTGGGTTACTCATGGCCCAGTGGATGGCCCAGTGTGATATGGGCAACACTGACTGGACTCAAGGGATTATTAATAATAACAACAATAAAAATAAAATAAAAAGAGAACACATGTTACTGCTCTAGTTGGTGGCATGAACTCTGGAGAGAGGAGCCTAAAATGACTAGGCTGGGCCAGGGGGACTAAAGTCTCACATAATAGCCAACTTGATTCAGGGCATCAGAGAATTTATATTCTGAGGCACGGGCACTCTGAGGGTATGTGAGCAATGTTTACCTTAGTTTAAGTTGTATACAGTTACAAGGGCAAAGTCACATGAGTTTAGACTGTACACAGTCACAAGGGCAACCCATGCTTGGAAACACCATTCTGAATAATAGTGGATAGGATGATGGTAATCTAAATTAAACATATTCCTATATTATACCTGGCAGGGACATGGAAGCACATTCTAGGAACAAATCCATGTAAGGGAAGAACAGAAGTTACAAGGTTCTTGTCTGGCTTACTTGGAATTCTTACACAAGCTCTCAGAAATCTCCTCACATAGTTTTATTCATAGATCATGTCCCAACAGGCATACAGCTGAGAAGAAGACAGGTGTGTGGGGGTGCAGGGATTAGAGGAAGGAGTAGTAGAGGTTTTTCATCAATATACATTGTATGAATATATGGTACTTTAAAGAATAAAAATATTATTTAGGGCCCTGAAAGATGACTCGGCAGTTAAGAGTGCTTACTGCATTTGAGGGGAATCTCGGTTTGGTTCTTAGCAACCACATGTTTCACAACCACATCAACTCCAATTAGTTCTCTTGGTACCTACTTTTTTAAAATCAGTTTGAGTATGTTCCTCAGTATTGTGACTTCCTGAATGTTTTAATCAAGAATGGTTTAGTTATGTCAAATGACTTAGTTTTGCTTTTCCCTCTATTATTATAATCATGTGATTCTTGTTATGTTTTTATCTAGATATTCATATTATGACATATTGAATTAATTGACTATTGCATATTGAATTAATCTTGGCTACCTAGGATAAGTTGTTAATCCCACCAGATGAGAATAAGATCATTACAGCAATTTTTGAGCCCAATTTAAAGCATGCTTTACTAAGTGCTGGCCATGATGATGGACACTGGCCAGGTCAATACCAAGGACTCCCAAAGTATGGCTGCAAATTATATTAGTCAGAGGTTTATAAAGCAAAACCCACAAAGTGACACACTTCCTGCCTTTGCCCAACCAGCAGCAAGCATGCATTCTGACATACTTCCTGCCTCCATACCTGCCACCTACATGTAATCAAGCACATCCTATGCAGTTGGGGCAACCAAGCTTACAGAAGCTAAATTATTTGTCTTACTAATTTACATGAACAATACCCCCCAGCATTCCAGGAAGTTATCTGTCCTTGGGCAAGTGGGGCTTACAGGTTAGAAGAACTTTGTATTATACATATCTTAAGCATAGTAATGTAAACTTAACACATAACTTTAGTTTTGACAAAGTCCCACATAGTTATAATATATACATTATTGAATTCTATTTGTTAACACTTAATCACACACACACACACACACACACACACACACACACACAATCTCACTATGTATTTCAAACTGGCCTAGAACTCATTATATAGTTCAAGTTGGTACTGAACTCTTACTCCTCTGGCCTAAGCTTCCAAAGTGTTGGTGTTACATGAAGGTGCTACCACACCAACCTCTATCACTAGTGTTTTGATGAAGAGCTTTATACTTAAGTTCATAAGCAATGTTG
This sequence comes from Peromyscus maniculatus bairdii, assembly GCF_049852395.1. Classification (NCBI taxonomy): domain Eukaryota; kingdom Metazoa; phylum Chordata; class Mammalia; order Rodentia; family Cricetidae; genus Peromyscus; species Peromyscus maniculatus. Next base: position 36,371,703 of record NC_134853.1, on the reverse strand, counting down.
GTGTGTTTTTCTATCATTGTCTGTTTTTGGTGTTAAGATAATACTGGCTTCACAGAATGAGTTAGAAACCATTTCCATATGGGAGAAGACAAAGAGCACACTAATGAGTTAGCCAAATGCTGTACTATTTGTCTTATTATTACTAATAAGGAATAAGGAAAGGGCTTTCATGGTTTAATCACATTTTAAAGCTATCATCTTTTAATGTTATTATATTGGCAACATTTGAATGTTAGAGAGGATTGTGTCACATGAATTTTGAAGGTCAATAAATAAATAAATAAATAAATAAATAAATAAATAAATACTACAGCATTACCTCTTGTGTCCCTAATTTTTTTCTCATATTTAAAATATGCTTCTTCCATGGAATAGCTGTTAAAATTTTAACTTGCTCCAGTGTCAACATTAAGACCAAAGTCTCATATAAACATTATAAGAATGCAATCTATGCTGAACTGTATCTGTCAGGATTCTCTAAAGGAACAGAACCAAGAGAGTGAAATACATTACAAATGGAGTCACATCAGATTGTCTACACAATTGGGACTGGACATTTCAATAATGGCTGTCAATATGCTGGAGGCAGGGCCAAGAATCTGATGGTTGCTCAGTCTATGAACCTGGGTGTCTCAGCAGTTCCGATCTGGCACTGAGGAGCTAGAAAATTCCTGGAGGATGCTGGTCCTCAGGCTGTGTTGGATTTTGATGTTAGTAGAAGATGGCAATGGCAGAAACAGCAACAATGAAGGGCAGATAGTCTCAACACCAAGAAGCAAAGGCAAAATAACAGCGCTGATTTTCCCTCTGACCTTTTTGTACCTGGACCATCACCAGAAATTGCTGCCCACACTGTGAGAGTCTCTCCATTTTGTTTAATCATACCTGAAAATTGCCCCAATAACCCACCCAGTCTCTTTGTTTGGTTCTAGATCCAAGCAAATTGGTAATGAAGACTAACTGTCATGAGGAGAATTCTGCTCTAGCTGTGAAACTGTGAACTGAAACAACTTATAAAGATGGGATAGGCATGGAATAGATATTTATATTCCCAAAGAGAAAAAAAATGGAAAAGGGGAGAGGGCAGGAGAAATGGGTCCCAGATAAGTCTAAATTCCAATGCAAAACACCATTAAATCCTGCAGCTTGAGAATAATCTTTGTCCTTATGCCCTTCTCTTAGACATACTGGAGTGGCAGTTGTATTATGAAGACTTCTGGAAATTCTACTTTATGAGTCTGCTGGGCACAGCACACACTGTAGTTCTCAGATGTCAATCACACACCTGCATAACTAGGAGGTTTAGAGGGAAACACAGCTCCCCAGTGGTTTCATTAGGTATTGTCCTAGCAAATATTGTTGATAATAGACTTGCCCTCATATTTTCACTGGGAATTTACCAAAATCGTTACTCTTTGTCAAGACTCTAATTCTGTTTTTTTCTCTACTTTGGTCCTGTGGCTCCATGTTACATCCTTTGTCATGTCCGTGGCAGAGCCAACATCACCCAGATCTTACACCATGTGCACCTATGGAATTAGCACCACCAGAAGGCCTAGTGTACCTCAGACTTCCTGAGCTATGGCCAGGCAACCTTGGAACACTGTGCTAGGATGGAGGGAGCAAAGATCTGAGACAGTGTGGGCGCCATGGGCCCTGGCCCCCGACTGGGAGTGGCTGCAGCCTTGCTTGCTTGACCTTGATCAGATGTCCTCCCTATTCGGATTCCCTGCCAGTATCCACCCTTCTGAATGCTTGAGGGAAGTTCCTTGTTGTGTATCCTGCATTTTGGGCGTTTACTAACATTGAGTCTGGAATGTAGACCATTGACAGCGAACTTCTGCCCTCCAGGGGTTCCTCCATTTGTGCTGTAAGCCTGTACGTATTTAAGGTTTCTCCCCTCTTTCAATAAATGGCATTCGACATCCAATCGTACGAATGACCCGCTGTCTTGTCTCTATTTTTTAATCCGCAGCCCTTCGCTCAGACATGGTGAACGGGTATTGGTAATTTGGGCATTACCGCTACAAATGGAGGTTCCACCGAGATCTGAGAAAGAAAGGACCAGCTGACGGACACTCTTGGAAGGCCGGCCGGCATTTTAAAGGTAAGAGTGGATTGAAATGTTGAAATGGGTGCAGGTAGCTCACAGTCAGTTAATTGGACTGTTGAAGCAGGAAGGCACCAAAGTTAAGTAAGGGCAAGACAGCTAAAGATTTTAAATGAAAAAGGAAATCTTCCCAAAAGAGAAGAGGGAAGGAAAGGAAGTTTCCTGTTAGAAAAGGGAGAAAAAATTTTAATCAAGAAAAAGAATTTTCCTGGTAAAAAGGGAAAAATTTTTGAAACTAGGCCTAAAGATTTGGGTCTTGTAGAGGAAGGATGAAGGAAAGAGAGAAGCCTCTTCCCGTGGTAATGGAGGAAGAAAAGACTTTTTCCAACTGTAGAGTTTTCAGGATAGCTGAAACTCTGAGCCCTTTCTTCCTGCAAGTGCAGAGCAGCAGTATCTAAATTACAAAGAATCAGCAGGTAGGCCTCATTGCTGCTGGCTGAACAGCAAGCGAGCCCAGAGCTTAAAGTTTTGCTGTCTGTTTGCTTAATTTTGGTTCAAATGTTTTTTATTTTTTCCCTCAGAGTGGGAATAATTCAATATTTAGGATCCCTTCATGGGAAATGTTTTTCTGTTTTCCCTTATGGTGGGAATAACTCATTGTTAGGTAGTCCCTTCATGGGAGTAGGAAGTTAAAATGTGTTTGTGTGTGCGGGGCGCGCCCAGCGGCTGTGGCAGACAAAGGCGTACATGAGATAGCCCAAAGCAGCGGGCGGACAGGTACACGCCGGTGGGAGGCAGGGCCGTGATGGAATGCAGCCCAGGCAGGCGCTGGCAATAGAGCCTGAGCACTGGGCAGAGTCAGCGAGCTGAGGCCGGGAAGGGACTAGGACTAAAAGTTTAAACGGGCCTAACTTCTGGTGAAAAATGCTTTCGGTCAGGACATTAAATGCTAAGTCAATGCTGTTTAAATAAAGGATGTTCTGTGCTTTTGATTGTCTTGATAAATGTTTGGATTCTCATGGTAGATAAACTAAAGAAAGAGGATTCATAATTTTAAACTATATATTTGGTGTGCTCTTGTCTGTTGATCATTACGGAAAATTTGGCTCTGCAATTTAGGTTGCTTTCTAGAAATTCTTGGTTTAATTCTATAAAAATATAACACCTGAAATAGATTGGGTTATCAGCTTATTAAATAATGTTGCTAAGATAAACCCATAAATGATAATCTCTTACTGATAAAAAGGTTACAAAATTATTTTTACAGTAAATAAAATACAGGTAAATTGTTTGGTCCACATTGTTAATAATTGGCTATTTGTGCTAAAATGTTATTTAAAATCTATAAAAAAGAATCTTTTTAAGATTTTATAAAAATACTACTAAAGAGTATTACCTAAAGTTTACCTTTTCAAATCCTATAGAGATTGTATTTAATACTTTTATTATTGGCACATGTAAAAAGGACCATGAAAACAGAAGCTGGTGATAGAATTGCTCAATTATTATTGCTTTCATATTTTAAATTCAAAATGGCGCTGATATATAGAACTAGAGGCTTTGGAAGTACAGGAAAAAAGGTGTTTTGACAAACAGTTATCAATGATAAACAGCCTAAATTAAAAATAAAATTATATGGGATTGAGATAAAAAGATTATTGGATTCTGGTGCTGGATATATCTATAATTTCTCAAGAATCCTGAGATCCCAATTGGCACCTTAAAAATTCTACCTCTAACCTACAAGGTATTGGCACAGCTCAAATGCCATTACAGAGCAGGCTACTTTTAAATTGAAAGGATGAGGAAGCTCATGTAGGAACTTTTCAACCCTTTGTGCTACCTGACATTCCAGTAAACTTGTGGGGAAGGGATATGTTAGATGGTATTGGAGCTGTACTTACTACACAGCATGTACAACAGATGCTAAAGAGTCAGGGCTACTGCCCGGACAGAGGCTTAGGGAAAATGTTGCAAGGAGGCCCACAACCTGTGGCAGACAAAAACTGTGTCACTAGAGGTCCTGGGGATACTAGAGGATTAGGGTCTTTTCCATAGAGGTCACTGCACAGCAGCCTTCAATAATACAACCGATAAAAATCACTTAAAAAAGTGATAACCCTGTGTAGATGGAGCAATGGCCCCTTACTAAGAAAAATTGGAGGCTGCATATGCATTGGTTAGGGAGCAGTTAGATGCTGGACATATCATTCCTTCCACTTCACCCTGGAACTCACCTATATTTGTTATTAAAAAGAAATCAGGAAAATGGAGGCTGTTACAGGATCTTAGAGCTGTAAATAAAACCATGCTTCTCATGGGAACAACACAGCCTGGCTTGCCTGCCCCTGTGGCAATTCCTAAGCATTGGCACTTAATTGTGGTTGACTTGAGGGATTGTTTCTTCACCATTCCTTTGCATCCTCAAAGACATGCTATAGTAGAACGCTGCCATCGTACCTTAAAAACTTATATTGCTAAAGTAAAAAGGGGGGAGTTAGGGGCTCAACTCTCCTCTCCACATTCTATTCTTTCCCTTGTTTTATATATTTTAAATTTTTATCGGTGGATTCTGCTGGAGTATCTGCTGCAGATAAGCACTGGAGGGCTCCTGTTGCAAATCATCCTCTGGTGCAATGGAAAGATCTTTCTACTGGCACTTGGAGGGGACCCGATCCGGTGTTGGTGTGGGCCCGGGGATCTGTTTGTGTCTTTCTGCAGGACAATGAAATTCCTCTGTGGGTTCCTGAACGCTGTGTGCGACCTGTGGCTGCTGCTGAATCCCAACATGGCAGAGACCTATTGGGCCTTCGTAAAAAACTCTCCCCTTCTGATGCCAATGGGGATTGAGAGCCTAATACGGCCAGCCTTGGCAAACATTATTCTAAGCCTAGGAACTGTAGCCATGTGGTTGGATTCCTCAGAAGGTAATGTATGGTAACTTTTTTCAAAAACGTTAAGAATGTACCACACCTTAGAGATTAAGGATAACTCTGAAGGTCAATGAACTTCAGTTGTAAACAGTAGCATGCCAGCTAAGCCTTTTTCGAATTTTGCAACCCCCCTCAAGCTGGTGTAGTACCTACTTGTCAGGAATGGCTCTGTGCAACATATATTGGTCTCCTGAAATTCATCTAGCCTTTTTGAAGATACCTCAAAATTTGTGAGCCTGAATGTAGCCATTATTGAGGCCATTAGTTCTACTCTTTGTTTGCTGTTTTTGTTTTCTGTTTTCTTTGTTTCTCAGTTGTTCTCTTGCAGACCTGCCAGTCTAAGTAGTGCTGGGATCAAGAAAAATGGGCCTTGGTGGTTCGTGTTCCTGGAGCCGTGTCCATGCCAGTGGACCATGGCAGCTAGACACAGATGATGCTCACACGCTCCAGAAGAGACTCTGACATCGCTGTTGCCGTTGTTGCTGTTATAGCAGTGGTGGTCACTGCTGCTATTGTTTCTGGGATTGCTATTTCATAATTGGTTACTACAGCTAGCACAATGGAGACCCTGGCAGCAAAAGTAGCTACCACAGTTAGTTAATCTTTCTTCTTATTGGGCATGATAAATTTAATTCCACTTTTATACATTATAATTGGCTTTGTAAGTTGTAAAAAATTATTAAAACTCAAGTTCCATTTGCTTATGGGATACCACCTTACAAGGACTCCTATTTACAGTAAGGCTCGTTTTAGAAGGGAATGGTTCAATTGCCTTTAGCCTCCTGGCTATGGGTGGGTTCGGACTTCTGTTTGTCTTTTCTGTGTCGCACAGATTGCAAGCCCAGTGCCACTTTGAGATCTTTGGCAGCAGTCACTCTACAGCTCACATGGTTGAGTCTGTATGATAATGAGTATTCAGAGACGGGTAATGCTTGGGTGGCTGCCACCAACCTAAGACAGAGCACTTGTGTGGCCTGGGCAAGTGTCTCTATGACGGGTAAGGTGGTCTGCTGGTCCCACGCAACCTAAGTCAGAAGCTCATTTAATAAAAATGGGGGAACTGTGGGTGCCATGGGCCCTGGCCCCCGACTGGGAGTGGCTGCAGCCTTGCTTGCTTGACCTTGATCAGATGTCCTCCCTATTCGGATTCCCTGCCAGTATCCACCCTTCTGAATGCTTGAGGGAAGTTCCTTGTTGTGTATCCTGCATTTTGGGCGTTTACTAACATTGAGTCTGGAATGTAGACCATTGACAGCGAACTTCTGCCCTCCGGGGGTTCCTCCATTTGTGCTGTAAGCCTGTACGTATTTAAGGTTTCTCCCCTCTTTCAATAAACGGCATTCGACATCCAATCGTACGAATGACCCACTGTCTTGTCTCTATTTTTTAATCCGCAGCCCTTCGCTCAGACATGGTGAACGGGTATTGGTAATGCGGGCATTACCGCTACAAGACAGCCTTGGTCAGACTTCTAAGGTGTCATGGGTACCCTGGGTCCATCTGTTATTTCTACATTCAAGATCCTTGCACTCTAAGCCTGTGATGTGCAGGGCAGCCTCAAAGATTTCCAAAGCACCTTTAGGGTCATTGTCTTAATAGCAGTTGGCTTCCTTCTAGCTACACCAATCTTATAAAATAGTCACTTGGCCACAGATCTCATTTTCTCTCCTGGACACTGAACATATGTTTGTGTTCTTTGAATGACTAAGTTAAGAATTTTCAAATTATTTTTGTTCTGCTTTTCATTTAATCATGAATTATATCTTTAAATTTTTTTCTTCTCGAACTTTACTATAAGAAGCTAGGAAAAGCCATTATAGTCCCATACATGCCTTATTGCTTGAAATTTTTTTTGGAAAAAAAATACCTTTAGATCTTTCAAGTTCTGGTCTCCTTAAAGTACTAGGACACTGTGGGAGTCCGTTCTCAGGTTCCTCATGGCTTTAACCAGCAGGTCTGCATAGATGATGATTAGGGCCACGGGCCTGAGTGCAGGTGTCTGAGATGGTCTGCACTTGGCTGTGCTAGGGGAGGAGGTCTTTTGCTCCACCCCTTGCCATCTCTATAAAAACCCTGGGCCAGAGACAGTCTGGGCTGTTAGAATAGGTTCCAGGCCCTCTCGACGCTATCCTTTATTTCTATCTGTTTATCTCTGCAATATTCTCCGCAATAAATCTTTCTATCTAATATTTCCTGCTGCTCACACTCAAAAAAACGCTGGGAAGCTGTGGGGTTGGTGGGTAAATGCCCCACAGAATGGCGCCCGAACAGGGACTAAAGAATAAAGAAAAAAGGGACTAAAGAAAAAAAGGGGGGACTAAAAAAAGGGGAGACTAAAGACAAATGAGGAGGGACTAAAGACAAAGTACTAGGGACTAAAGATAAAGGAAAATAATAGTTTTATTACAGAGTTTTTGGTAAAGTGCTGAGTCAGCCCTACCAGTGGAAAGGCATGCCAGTGTTATGGAAAATATAAAATATATAAGAGGCAAGGGTTTTATCCTCGAGAGAAAAGGAAAGCAGACTGGAAAGATGTCCGATGCTGCAGCGAAATTCTCTTCTGTCAAAATTTTCTATCTTCTATCCCTTCCTCAATTTCTACCTGTGAAAAATAAGTATAAGGTATAGGGTAGTGTAGGAAAAACTTATAAGTGTAAGATTGTATAGGAAAAAATAAGTAAGGCAACTAGACAGAAAAACTCTTCAATTTTCTAACTTTGGGGACTATGAAAGCAAACTGGGGGGAAAATCTTTCTTTGGGCTTTATGGGTAGTGAAAAAGCTCTTCTTTGAGCTTATGGGGAAGAAAAGGTTTCCTATGGAAGCTTTTGACCTGGGGACAGCTGAAATGCTAAGTCCAAGTGGCAGGAGAAAGTGTTTTCTCCCTGAGGTAAAAATGGGGGTGTAAGAAGTCAAAGTTTAAAGTTGAAGTTTTGGGAAAAGTTGGTCTTTCTCCTGGGGGAAAAATCTTTCTCTATAAACTTTTCTTGGAAAATTTTGGGGAAAAAAAATCTCTCTAAAAAGCCTTAATCTTTCTCAAAAGCTCTTAAACTTAAAAACTAAAGCCTTTAACTTTCTCTCTCAGAAGGACAAAAATTAGAATCACCTGAAGATATTAGTATTTGCTCTAAGGGAAAACAACAAACCTCTTAAGACAACAAAACCTCTCTAAGTTCTCTTTCAAGCATTAAAAATTCCCCCTGCAATGCAGGAGGCAGGGACAAGTTCCTAAAACCCCTTTCTAAGCTCTGTCTCTTCAAGCTAGTAAAAGACAGTGGGTCAGAGTACCCTGAGCGAAACGCTTCAGAGAGTGTGGGTGAAGAGCTACAGAGAGCCCAAAAGGGCAGGAAACCTTACCTGAGAAAAGCAAAAAAGCCAAGCTTTTCAGTTACAGCCAAGCTGAGGCATCAAAGGTTTTGTTTCTGAGTGAGCATTTCAGAATGAAAAGGTGCTCCTAATCATCCTAATGCAAAGATCCCCTGAAGCAATGCAAACTGTTAGCTTTGTATCCTCACTTCTGACCAAAAACCCAGAGGCAACTGGCCAGCGTCTCTGAGTTGGAGTGCATTTCTGGGATACTAGGGTTCCTGCAGTTGTAAACTTCCTGGAGCACACAGCTGAAGCAGGAAGGTGCAGGACCCAGGGGAAGATTGCTAATGAACAAACAAAGCTAAAGCCAGTGGGAATGGCACAGTTGTCTACTTTCCTACAAGTCCTGGGTTGATAGGGCCACAGCTGCAAAAAGAAATCTGAGAAAAGCTTTTCTATTAGAGTAAGGACGTTTCTGGGAAAACAGTAAAGCTGAACTGGGTCTGAAGCAGTCATGCTGCCGAGTCAGAACACTGTCTGGGGAAAGAGCCCAGCCAGGGCAAATCAGAACTATCCAGGAGTAAAGCTTTCTTTTCCATTGGAGAAAGCACCTCTTGAGAAAAGCTTTGTTTCAACTGACTCCTTGAGATGAGGGAGTGTAGCCTTAAGGGGTGATAGCCTCTGGCATAAGCTCTGTCCTTGAGCACCCAGACAAGCAAATGCAATCCACTGGGGGACTGGGCCAGGTGAAGGCCTGATGAGGCAAAGCACCTGTCCTAATGGGAGTTTAGAAATGGCAAAAACCTCCCTTGTTAGATTTTCTGTCTGTACGCAAACCACACAGACCCCGAAAACAAACGGACAAAAAGCCCTACCTTCAGTAGCAGGGAAAGCCGCCGCTGTAGTGTTGGAAACTGTTTCTGGGGGAGAGGGGATAAACTGAGATCAAACTGGATACTGTCAGGGAGAAAGACTCTGAAGAAACAGAAGGGACAGATTCCTCCCCAGAAAATGCATGACCTGACAAAGCTGCTAGAATTGGAGGCAGATTCAGGGGGAGAGAAAAAGACCCTACCTCCAAAAGTAGCTAGTAGAGGTACAGAGCCGCAGAGAGATACCTGAAGCTCTGCATCTGGGGCGGGGGGGGGGGGGGGGAGAGGAACAAGCAAAATGAGATAAATCAGTGGGAGAAAAATCTCTCTGAAGGAGCTATGAAAAAGCTGTTGTAAATGATCTTGTTTTTCACTGACTGGCTAAGGCAAACACAAGCCCGAGGAAAGTTGCTATCAGGAATGCCAGCCTCAATGCCCACTAATGAGGCAGGTGCGGTTCTGATCCCCAGCCAGTGTCAAATGAAGTAGAGACACCTGTTAAAGCCAGCTGAGGAGAGACCAGAACCCTCCCAATGTCCCATAGCTGAAAATGTAAAATGCTTGTTCAAATCTTCCGTTGCAAAAGCAAAAAACTTTGTTCAAACCTCCCGGGCAAGAATTTGTAAGCAAGTCTGGTAAAAGAGAACCAGTTGACTCTCAGACCCAAAAAGAACTATGGGAAATGACTGATACAAGGGACTGATGTAAGGGACTGATATTATTATGGACTGATATAAGAAAAATGCATTCTGGGAAAGGTAATTTTTCCGCTAAAGATGGTGACATTGCCCTGAAACGCTCTTGTCAGCTCTAAAATTAAAATACAGCTTTTAAAAGAATAAGGAGGAAACTCATCTAAGAGTTTAAGTGTCAGTTCCAATGAAAAATTGAAAGGATATAGAACTAGGTGCTTCACGGTTTGGGGCTCCGTTGGTAAAATGCCTTATTTACCCTAATTGCTGTGCAAAGTTTTTACGGTAGTTGGATGACAAAAAGCTACCTTTAAGAGCAAACAAGCCACATTAAAATCCTTAAAACAAGGGAAAGCAGTTTATACACTGAACGTTGTCTTAGATATGAAGAAACTTATGTTGAAATTAAAAAAAGTTCTTTGCCTTTTGAACAAACTGTCTGCAATGAGTAATTCCTTTGCAAATCTAATAAGGAGACAAGGAAACAGGCATTCAAAAAAGAAATGACTGCTTTACAGATGGGAAACAAACTTCAGAAAATCGAGCTGTCTTATAAAATAGTTGCTTTACCTGAAAGTTCCTTATAAGAAATCAATGTTAAATATTACAGCTGCTAATAACATCAGGAGTTAAAGCTAATGAAGTGAAAATAAAAAACATCTATGTTCTTGACTCCTTTAAATAGTAACAGTTTTGGTGAAAATATTGGAACTAACAACAATCAAGTCAAATTGTTTCAACAAATTCAAGACGCTATTCCACAAAAGAAAGCTGCCATGCTTTGTGGGCCATATTAGAGCTCACCCCAGTCTTCCAGATCCTTTAGCTGAGGGTAATGCAATGGCTGAGCATTATCCCAAGTGGAAATGGTTCAACAGTCACATGCTCTTCATCAAAATAGCAAAAGCTTAAGAAAGCAATTCAATCTTATCAAAGAAGTAGCTCATCAAATAGTTAAACGGTGTGGGATATGTCCAAAATATTTTCCTGTCCCTCACTTAGGGGTAAACCCTCGGAGCTCTTCTTTCCAATCATCGATGGCAAATGGATATTACTCATATTGTAGAATTTGGCAAATTAAGATATGTACATGTGACCATTGACACTTATTCGGGATTTTTAATGGCTAGTGCACAACCTGGGGAAGCTACAAAACATGTAATTATGCACTGCTTTGGAAGTGTTTTTCGTATATGTGTATACCAAAAATTATTAAAACTCATAATGGTTCTGGATATAGTAGTAAGACATTTCAACAATTTTGTACCCAATGGGAAATCATACATAAAACAGGTATTCCTTATAATCCTCAGGGACAAGGTATTGTGGAAAGGGCTCATAGCAGTCTTAAAATACAACTTCAAATAATAAAAGGAAGAAATTTACCCTCAATCGCCACATAATGCATTAAATCATGCTTTTTGTTCTGAACTTTTTGAATATGGATATCTATGAACAGTCTGCCACAGATAGATTTTGGCACATTGGCACCCAAGCGACTTTTGCTCAAGTGAAATGGAAAGATCCCTGCTCCAGACTATGGAAGGGTCCTGATCCTGTGTTAATATGGGGTCGAGGACATGTTTGTGTTTTTTCACAAGAGGAGAATGAAGCTTGGTGATTACCGGAGCATTTGGTAAGGAGCATGGAGCTAAGGAAGGTCAGCTCCAATGAAGTTCCTATAAAGGAACCAGAATGAAAATGGCTTGATTAGTATTTCTGAGGTTTTGTCACTGGTTTAATGCAAACAGTGAGAAAATAAGAGTTCGGAGCTGTGCCGCTTTTGGCTTTACTAGCTCCTTTAGAAAAATACTTTATATCACCTAATAGCTGTGCAGTATTTGGTGAAGAGCTTTACAGCAGCTAAATACGGTAATTTCACCCTCAACATGAAGTGAAGTTTTGGTAGAGCAAACCAAAAGTACTGCTGTAATAGAAACGTTTGTCTGAATTGAAGCACTTAGGGGAGCTACTATGAATTTGGGTGAAGGGACAGCCTCTAGTTAAAAACCATCTACCGCTGACAGTGCATCTCTGCCGGTTCCAGAAAGGTTGAGAGAACTCGGCAACTTTGGGGTGTGGCTTCGTCCCAAGAATGTTACAATCCCCTAGCAACAAGTATCACAACTCTATAATGACAACACTCACTAAATCCCAGTGCTTTATCACAAAGCTGATTATAAACTCTAAACTTTAGAAATGATGTACATACTTCCTGTCTAGTTAAGAGAATCTTTCTAATAGAGATGGTGATAATAATTAAGAGTAAGAAGTAAAAAGACGAAAATAAGATACGTGAGTTTGTAGAAATTATTCTGTCTTGTTAGATCTGTGTTAAGAAATCTTTAGGTGTTTGCTAAGTTAGATATATGTTAATGGTAGCCCTATATAAATTTGTAAAATAGATCTATAAAGTTCCTTTAAGAATATAAGCTTGCAAGAAGTATCTAAGGTAGTCTTAAGACATGTAGTGATAAGCTTGTAAGATGCTGGTTGAAAATGTAAGTTTAAATAAGAAATAAGAAGATGGAATGAATATAAGTATATAAAAATTAATAAGAAATATATTTGCTAAAGTAGTTCTATAGTTTCCTTGAAGTATAAGTAGATGTTAATATGTTATATGTGAGTTTGTAAAATTGTGTAAATGTTGAGTGAGTTTATGCTTAAGCACATGTTATGTAAGTTTGTAAAAAAGTGTAAATGTTAAGTATGAGTCTATTCTTAATGTATATGGCGAAAGAACCTGAGACACAGAAGTTAGTGTCCTAGTAGACTGCAAAGCAGGCAATCTGAATGGTTTCAAAAGCTCCAGAAGCCCCTAAGAAGCTAAGAATGGTGGATGCCAGAACCAGCACAACAAGGCATCCGCAGCTGAGATCCGTGGAAAATCGACGCAACACAGAAAAACCTGAGCTAAGATAAAAAACGGTGCAGTTTAGAATACTACTGTACCTAAAAAGGTCTCTGGCTTGAGAACAAAAGTTCAGAGATGCTTATTTGAACAAAAATTGTTAACTGCAAAAAGTTTTGGTTGAAAAACATCTCTTCATATTTGGAAGTTAAAGCCTGATACCAGAATTTATTTATTGTTTGAACTTTTTGAACTTAAAATGAGATAAAATTACAAAAAGATTTTGGTTATGAATTTCTCATATTTGGAAGGCTAGTACCAGAATTTATCATTTGAATTTTAGGACTTAAGAAATGAATAAACAATAGAGATTTCATTGCAATGGGACAATTTTGAGTTTATTCATAGTATTGACCTAGGAACTATTTGCTGGAATTGGGTTAAAAATGGAACTGTTTAAATGAAGAAATTTATTTCTACCTAGGTGCAGTTTTGTGTATGCATATATGCTTTATTAACTGGTGATTCATGAATTGTTTTGTGGAACTGTTTATGTAAAAATGGAATTACTTATGGAACTGGTTTTGTGTTACAAATGGAACTGTTTAAACAGAAAAGCTTGGGTTTTCTAACTAGGCTTGAGATTTTGCTTAAAATTATAAAGAAAAGGGAGAGTTAATATTCCTTAGTCTATTTAATTTAAATTGTTGTTTGAGTGGATTAAGGTCATGCTTTGTTAGTAAGAAATGCAAATGGGGTATACTAAGAGACTACTTTTAAAGTGTGTAAAGAGTTTTATTAAGAAACTGCTTTTGGATGTTTTGCTAAATGTTTTCAAAGTGTTAATGGTTAGATTGAAAATATTGCTTTTCAATATGGGTTTGTAGCAATTGTATAAGTTTGGGTTCCTCTAACTAGGTTTGAGATTTTGTTTAAAAAGTTATAAAGAAAAGGAGGAGTTATGAGATTGAATTATGTTTGCAGAAACCTATTGATATTAATGCACCCTGGTTTTGTGGAGTTAAGGAAATATTTAAGTTTGATGTGAATACATCCAAGTTTTTCCTATGTTCTGTTAACAAGAAAATTCAAATGATTAAGTTAAAGTTGTAAGATGGAGAAAATTGTTAACTATATATAGCACCATATATGCTAATTCAAATGGTTCTGTTAAGAATTTGCTTTGAGTTGTAAGATTGAGAGAATTGTGACTATGTATAGCAATATTTATGTTAACCTGTTAATGGTAATGATGAAGCTAAGGGATTCATTAAGTTTGTAGTCGCCTTAAGAGTTTTTGGTTTAGAAAGGGCTTGAGGCAGCTAAGATTGCTGTAGTCACCTTGGACATAATTCAAAAGAGAAATGCCATCTTTATCATCCTCTACTCCCATATTGGGAGGTGTAACAACTATGAAGATTGCTGTAAGCCATTAAGTTACTTTTTTTTATATTAAGAAGGGGGGACCTGTGGGAGCCCGTTCTCAGGTTCCTCGTGGCTTTAACCAGCAGGTCTGCATAGAGGATGATTAGGACCACGGGCCTGAGTGCAGGTGTCTGAGATGGTCTGCACTTGGCTGTGCTGGGGGAGGAGGTCTTTTGCTCCACCCCTTGGCATCTCCATAAAAACCCTGGGGCAGAGACAGTTGGGGCCCATTGGAATAGGTTCTAGGCCCTCTCGAGGCTATCCCTTATTTTCTGTTTATCTCTGCATTATTCTCTGCAATAAATCCTTCTATCTAATATTTCCTGCTGCTCACACTCAAAAAAACTCTGGGAAGCTGTGGGGTTGGTGGGTAAACGCCCCACAGGACACAGAAATCATTCAGCTAAGTTCTTTGTTACTTTGTAATAAGAATGGATTTCACTCCATTTTCTAAGGCTTTATCTCTAGTGCTTTCTCAGAATGACTTATATAATATGTATTTCTATTAATATTCTGTCTATGACAATGCAGACATTCCCCAGAATCCACTTCAGTAGTGTTCTAGCCTCCATTGTTACCTGGTTCCAAAGTCACTTCTGCACGTGTAGTTATTTGAGATAAAAATATCTCTACTTCTTGAGAACCAACTTCTCTCTTTGTCTGCTTATGTAGCTATAGTAGAGTGCCACAGGCTGAGTAATCAATAAAGATCATAGACTTATTTCTGGCAGTTCTGAACACTGTGACGTTCAAGATCAAGGTACCAGCATGTGATTTTGTTTGTTTGTTTGGTTGGTTGGTTGGTTTTTTGAGACGGGATTTCTCTGCATATTTTTGGTGCCTGTCCTGGATCTCACTCTGTAACCCAGGCTGGCCTTGAACTAACAGAGATCCACCTGGCTCTGCCTCCTGAGTGCTGGGATTAAGGCGTGCTCCACCACTGCCCCACTCCCAGCATTTGTTCTGATGATAGTCTACTTGTTCTTCCCTTATATAGCACAACTAAAAAAATGAACAGAAAACTGGGTGAGTCCTCTTTTATGATCATGTAGGGGAGTTCTCACGGCCCAGGTATGTTCTAATCACCCCATCTCTTGTTAACATGACATTGGGAGCGAGAGAAGCTGAAAGGAGATTATGTTTCAGCAAGAGTTTTAAGGTGATGGAAGCATGACTCACATCACAATTCAGTTACTTGCTCATCCATTGATAGGAAGTTGACTTTTTTCTTTCCTTTTGCTGTAGCCAGTAGTGCTTCTATAAGCATGTGAGAATTTGTATTTGTTTTAGTACCTGGAGTCATTTATTTTAGGTAAGATTATTTGTCAATCCAATTGTGCTAGATGTGGATCATAAGGCTTCATATACATTGGTCATGTGTACTGTCACTAAGCCACATCCCCCGTCCTCAATTCTCTTCAATAAGGTCCTAGGCATGATGTACTTAGGTCACATGGTGATTCAATGAATATTCATTTGAGGAATTTTCCAACTCATTTGAAGCATTTTACAATACCACAAGCACTGTAAAAGAGTTCTAAATTATTATTTTCTATTATAAACCCACCCATGCACACATGAGCTTAGTGGACTAAAAAAAAGACATGAAATTGTGAAAGGGGTGTGGTGCTATCTAGAAAGAGGTAGAGGAGGTGACTAGGCATGGGTATGGTTTGTACAAACTATTACCTCACGTTTCTATTTTGGAGTGGAAGACATTTAAAATCTGCTCTTCTGGCAATTTGAAATTCACACGGCATTATTATTTATCCTATTACTATTCTGTGTAATTGATCATTAAAGTTAATTCCCATTGTCTCCTGAAACTTTGTAGTTTTGATCAGCATATCCTTTTGAACCTCCCCAGGTGCTGGTAATTCCATTCTTCTTTCCACTCTATTCATGTTCCTTTGTTACTTTCTCTTAGGATCACTTCCTTAACAAATCACTTATAAATTAGTCTTTAAGACACCAAATTTTGCTTCTAGTTAGCCTACCCTCTGAGGAATTAATACTTGCCATATTAACCTACTGAAGTCATTTTCAGGATCAAACCAGGTAATGTATATGGGGCTTTGCCCACTCAAGTGACAGGCAGTTCTACAGCATGGTTCCCCACAGCCAGTTGATGCCTTCGCAAGTCTAGCACTGAAAATAAGAATGATGCTTATTCTCCACTACTGGAGTTAACACTATGAATTTGCTTCTTAGCAATGGCCATTCTGACAGCAACTCTCAGGACTCTTGAGTTCTTGTGAATATTCACACTAGTAGATGGGTTGGGTGATGAAGGATGACCTTCTCAAGGAAAGTATAGGATTCCTGAAATGCTTTTAACAAATGAAATCTGAAACAAATTCTACTGGTTGGGGGAATAAATCAAATGATATGTTTAGAGGGTGTTCCATTACAGTTTCATAGGAAGTCTGCTTAAGCATGGCTGTGTAGACTGGAAACAGTACTTCTCTACTCATTACTTTCTGTATGTATATTTGAATTTTGTTTTCTTGTTCATTGTTAAAGAAATATAGAGGTTGTTCAATACATTACCAAAACACCAATTTAGACTACATATAATTTTTTTAAAAAGTTGTTTCAATTGCCTTTCAAGGAGTTTTGCCATTCCACTGCTGGGACAAAATATAAGAGACAATCAAATAAGTGGAGATATGGTTTATTTTGGTTGACAATTTTAGAAGTTTCAGTGTGAGTTGTGGGGGAGTGGTGTCAGGAAAACACATTCAGGAGTGAGAAAATTCCTTCAAAATATTGCACTAGTTGAGTAAAAAATGTAAAACAAAGATAGAAAAAATAAAGGAAGGAAGAAAAGAACAAGAAATGCAAGTTCAAAAGAAATGCTTCCTCATTGCACTGGGTCTCTCTTCACCTAGTTTTACCCAAATAGCTCACCCCAGATTTCTTTTTCTCTTTATTGCTTATGCTGGTTTACAACAAATGCTATCCATGCTGGTTAGATGAGTCTTTTGATTTACTCCAATAATTGGAACCATTATTCTAAAATTATGATTTTTATCTTTAATTTGAATAAGCCAACTCTAAAAATGGAAGTGGTTGATGCCTTCCAAGGGATACCACAGAGAATAATCAAGAGAGAAAATGTTACTGAAAGGTCGAGACATTTGTAGGAGCCAAACTCTGACAATGATCAAGCTTCGTTGGGAAGACTGTTTGCACTGGTTGTGACTGTTTGCACTGGTGACTGTCACAGTGCTGTAATGGGGCCATCTCTGAAACAGTATTCCGGGATTCCTTAATGTATCCTCTCATATATATATTATAGCTTTATAATAATTCTTGTGACTTAATCCTAGGCAAACTTCTGGGGAATACAACTGCATCAAGACTAGAGTGAGAGTCATATTCAGAGACACACACATGATGCTTCTGACTCTTTTCAACTGCAGATTATCTATCCTTATTTACTCTGAGTGCTTCATTTCTGCTTCAGGCAGAAGTGTGTTCCCTCAAAACTCCCATGTTGTAGTTCTAGTCTCCAGCATTGGAGTGTGGTTGTATTTGAAAATAAGATCTTGAAGAAGATGATTCAAATACACTGAAATAATAAGACTAGATCCTAACCCACTATATTTTGTGCCTTACTGAGGAGAGGGGGATAGAGCAAACTCAGTGGAGGAAGAAATAGGAAGACATTGGGGGAGGATATTGGTTCAGAAGGAATCAATCTTGCCAATTCCCTGAGTTGGGACTTACAGCTTCCAGAAACATGACAAAGTAAATTTCTTCCTGTGTTCCCAAGAGTCCAGGAACCGCTTCACCTCTTACTCAATACCATTTCTCTCCCTCCAACTGCCAGATCTCATTTACCCTACATTTTTGTCATTAAAAAAGGTATTCCACACTAACTTTCTTTCAAGAGAGCAAAGGGATGAAAGATAAATGCTATTTAGATGGTACAGGTTTAAATATATAAATTCCTATGCGAGTATTGCATCAACTATCACTTCATTGAGAATTTGGTGACTTACAACATCATCTTTTATGCAGTGTTTTGGGAGAAATCAACATCTTTCCTGCTCTCAAACATCAGTTTGTGAAACATATATTTTTTTCTACTAAGAAACACATATGGTGATTAGTCTATATCGTGTATGTGTTAAATTTTTATAGTTCAATTAGAATATATCTGTCAATTATAGGTAATTTTCTCCTATTGTTGATTGGTCGCATTATCCCCAATAGTGATACTCTTATCTCCTGGAAAACCCCTCTAGCTAAATACTGAGGCATTTGTGATAGATCCACAACACGCCCCCATGGTTGTGCACATCTGGTGGACCTAGACACTTCTGCCTAGCCAGTTCCAGGTCAAAATAGCCATTTCTGGGTCAAGGTGTCTCGAATGACCAGGACCCTGTGGCTTTGCATGATTGCGTAAGAGTGTGCAATGCAACCATGTGATCTGCGCGCATGTGTGGAGTAGCCATATGGACCTTTGTACGCATGCGCCACCCAGCCTTTATAAGCCTGCGCCATATTCCTGGCTTCCTTCTTCTTCTCCACACACATGTCTCTTCTGCAGGCCTAAACACTTGTCTGTCTCTCTTATCTTAATAAAACACTTGTTAGTGGATTCTGTCGTGTTTCATGACATTTCCTTGCAGGGTAAGAGCGCCGCCAAATAACTAACAATTTGTGTTTAATTTTCAATAGATTATTTTCTATACTGTCCATTCAGCTATGAATTACCCAGGGTCCGGGAATTTTGCTACACTCAGCATGGGATAGCTGAAGGAAAAATGTCTATGTACAGTATGATCTTATGTCTGTTAACTTTATTCCTCTAAGATAAAATTCCATCTATTCAGCTACAGGTCCATCAGGCATTCATGGCAGGAATAAATCTAGCTACACCAAGCTCTTTGTCCATCTATTTTATTTCTCTGGGATGAAATCCTGTCTCCATAGTTTGTTCCATCCTGACACTTAGTTCCTCTTTGTTCTCTCTTTTACTGCTTCCTCAAAGTCCTGCTAACAAGTAAGCTCTTATGCTTCCTGCCTCATCTTCATCCTGTTTCTTTGCCATCAATCTCTGCTTGCTCTCTGCTCCTGAGTTCTGCCTTACCATCTACATTACCTCTGTGTCCTCTTCTCCCTGGTCATTCCATTCTGCCCTACAGAAAACGCCTGTGCCTTCTCTCCCTGGCCACATGGTTCTTTGCCCCCTCAGGAATGTGGCTCCACCCTACCTTCCATCTTGATATGTAAAAACCTCTTTTGTTCTCAGTCAGCTGCTCTGGAGAGCCACTAGGCCTCAAGGCAAGAGGATGGTCTGAGCTTCATGTGCATAAGAAACAAGGCTATGCATGTCCAGCCAGCTTGTCTCCTAGGCTCCTGGGGGAGTTAATTACCTTAGAAATTCAGCATGTCTGAGTAGCTGAACTGTTTGCCAATTGGTCTGGGAATATTTGGGCATACAAGAATTTCATAGCAGAAGACAACTGAAATATTAAAAGCTGGACAACACCACAATTCACAATAAATGGCTTGCCTTTTGGCAGACCCTTGGCCAGTCAAAGGATAGCTTTAATACACAGCTGAATCTCTATAATACATTCTTGTGGCCCTCCACATCTCCTCTTTCCTTGTAGAGTAAAAAAGGGTGTTTAATTCTCTCTAGGGCAATGAATGACGTGGAATAATATTGGGTTTGGAGATGACTGGAATAAATGAAAAGTAACAACCAGTAAATATTGATATATGATCAATAACTGTATCAGTTATATGTATTTATAATCTATAAAATATTTTTATAATCAATAATCTATATAGATGGCAAGCTGAGAATTAGTTTAACCATCTACTAGGTATATTTTTATATAACTAGAATATCTCTTTCCCAAGAAGGGGGGGGCAGACGAATAACATTATTATTAAATAGTATAATGTAATATGGTCAAATGTGTCTAAATACTATGATTCTGACTTATCAAAAATAAATGATAAGTTTGGAACATTGAATATATGATTGTCACCAGATGCTGGCAATTAGTTGGATGCAACTGAGAGAATAAGATTCTCTGTTGATTGGCATTTAAGGAGACAGCTGAGGACTGTCAAGATTCAAGGTAGCCCACTAATAAATGGTGTCCCTCATAGCAAAGCACTTTCTGTCATGCCTACATGGTATTAAGGGTTGACAAAGTGACTAAGAGAAGAAAATATCTGGGGGAGCAGTTTGAGATGAAAATGCTTGGTCCATTGCCCACTTGGCAGAGACCTCTTGAGTTCAGAAATCAGAGGCTATTTCTTGGCTTAAATTCATTGCTGTTGTTGGTATCATTGTTATTATTTTGTACTTTCCTGAATATTATTGATCTTTGGACCTCTAAGTAGATTCTTTGTATTTTACTCTCTCTTCCCTATTAAACAATGTGCTTATTAAATGAAATAATGATCTTTGAGGATTCCTGTACTCCCAGAGAAAGAACAAATTGATCACTTAATAAATCTTTATTATCTAAATAAGAGAGAAGTGTCCCATGGAGGGACATTGAATTTATTCATAAGAATACTTTTTCTCCGTAAGGGGAAATTATAAATTGATGGCTATATTCAGCTCTTCCTATTATAGGTCAGAGTCTTTAAAGATTGTTGTTCTTAATCATTCTTTTCCAAAGACGTTCAAGATAATTTACAAGAACAGTAATTGGTTTCTTAAGTACATAATAGCCACCATGGTTCATGATTTTTTTCCATCTTCTACCAAGACACCTAAATTCTTCTGTTTTCCATAGTGATAAAATCATCAAATTCTTATTGGCCGTGAGCTCTGGCTCCAAAAAAATGAGCCCACAAGCTTTACAATAATGAAGAAAGAATAAATGCAACATTCACACACATCCCAGGAATGGTCAGTGAATGACTTGACTATGTGGCTTAAGTTTGAGGTCATTTTTCCCCTCTTGGCTATGCTTTCTGTGAGCCATATATTCAAAAGATAGTTCACTAAGTAATGATCCTTGTAGTATTTGCTTTGCTCAGAAATATTTTACTCTGGCTAACATGTGACATATGCCAAAACCAAATTCCAATCTTAATGCTGGCAAAGCCTGGCCAGCACCTCTTTACCCAGGTGTACCCGGACTCTAGCATCCACCCACAAAATACACTGCCTCTATTCCTTGCAGACTGAGGTTTCCAAGGCAACAGTGACCTCCTCTAACATTAAAGTACAAACAAAGCAATTTCCATTTCCACACATCTATGCTTTCTACAGACATAGAATGTATACTTTCACCCTAACAAGACAGAGCTCAGAATTAAGTACTGATGGTAGAAGGGCAATTTTAATATGTCAGAGTAGTTTCATGATCCCAAGAAGAAACTTTGTTTTGTAGACTTTGGGGACACGTAAATGGGTATAATTTGATTTAGAGGGTTAAATCTAAAGGATATAACAGCTATGGTTGACTTTGAAGGATACTGATAATGGGCAAAGAGAAATGGCCCATCTGTCTTCTGACATTGGGGTCTCTTAGTGACCTAAATCTCAACTTGTTTTCTTCGTTGATATGTTTATGAAAAATATTCTCCATCTTACTTTTCCATTTACTTGACAACTCATTAAATATGTATATTTATTTTAGAACTATACTTGCAAGGTCATCAAACTCTAGACGACTTCTGCATCCTCGTATGCTTCTGTACCATCACTTCACCCCACCTCTACCTTTGGCAAGAAACCATACTTCCCCAGTTCTCTTCTTCCCTAAATTCCTCTCCCATTCTCTTTCCAAAGTGCTCTTCCTCAGTCATTACTTCAGTTAGGATTATCTCTTCATCCATCTCCTTCTAATTCTACATAACACTTTTGGCAATGGTCTCTAACCCTCATTTACCAGCAGAGTCACTTGAAAGTCTGGAAAAGTACCCAACCACAGGCCATTGTAAGTTCTGCCCACTCAGTGTATGGGATGTAGTCATCAGAACATTTTTGAAATGCTTCTAGATTTCAATATGGAGACATGTTTTGGAAACCACTGCCACAGAGGAAGTTTCTTCCCTATGTATTAATGCAATTAGCTGAAAAAATTATTCACTAAACTTAGCTTTAGTCCAGGCTTGGATATCACAGCTAAGAACCCTTGAATGTGACCGCAGTTCTGTTTTGCTGGTTTATAGAACTGAGGCCACAATTAAGAGGGACTGTAGGAGGCATTTACATTGCACTGCTAGAGGTGAAATCCTTAGATCAGTGCAAAATGGACTAGAGCATATCAATGGCTTAAACAGTAAGCTTGCTTTGCATCCACAGTCATAGATCAAAGCCATTAGGAAGACTTTCATCTGAACAGAATGCAAATGGATGCTTTTCTTTGACAGTTTCATATATGCATATAGTGCATTTTAGTTGTTTCACACCCTGTTACTCTGTCCCTTCTTCCACGGAAACCCTTCATGTTCTACATCTGCTTTCGTGTGTGTGTGTGTGTGTGTGTGTGTGTGTGTGTGTGTGTGTGTGTGTGTGTGTGTGTGTTCCACTGCATTTAAATAGGATTGCCTGCATGTGCATTGTGGGAGGTTGTTTACTGGCACATGAACAATTTACCAGTGGTTATGACAATGAAGAAAGTGACACTCTTTCCTGAAGCCACCATCAACTGTCAATTGTACCACACATAAGGATGTGGCCTAATGATAACTTCTCCCTTCCACAATGACACATTGATGGGCCCATGTTTGTGCAGGTCTCGAGCAGACAATCATAGCTGCCATAAGTCCATGTGTGCACTGTGTTGTAACTAGTAGACACAGTGTTGCAACAGTTCTCTCCAGCCTCTGGCTCTTACAAACTTCTGCTTTCTCATTCATGATGTTCCTCGAACCCTGGGAAAAGGGGTGAGATATAGGTGTCCTATTTAGAAATGAGCATGTAGCAGTCACTTGTTTTCTGTATTCTGGCCAGTTGTGAGTCTCTATATTAATACATCCCCTGCAAAGGAAGCATCTTTGATCAGAGCTATGCTATAGATATTTTTCTTTTAACTCTTCTCTTAACAATATCTCGTGATGAATATATGGCGTTTGCTTTATGTTAGGCACTGTAAGTAACAACGAGAAGGTGAATTAAAGTATGAAGGAAGAGGCTTTGTATTGTTCTGAGTTAAGGGCTTGAACATCTCTGTATTTTGATGTCAGAGGGTGTCCTAGAACAAACCCCCATAGATTCTGAGGGTCGGTTATACTTCATTTCCATTTTTCATTATTTCAAGATAGAACAAAAAGTGTTACCATGACACCCAAAGTTTCCTTGTTGTGGGACCCTGAGGACTCCTAAGCATTTCCCATGTGGTTCCACAGTCTCTAGCATTGATGAGTCATATTTCTGTTACCCCAGCTGACATTTCCCTTGTCATCTGCATAATTCTACCTTACCCACCAGACATTTCCCAAATAACTCCTTCTCTCAAGCTGTGGTTGTTGTAATTTAAAAGCGGCAGGAAGGAGTCAAGCCATACAACAGGGCTCATGTGGGAGGTTTATTGGGGGAAGGGCGGAGAAGGGGGCAGAGACCCGTTTCTGGGGAGAGGCAGGAGGTGGGCAAGGCCCGCCTTTTATGAGGGAGCATAGCAAATGCACACAAGGGCTGCTGCTGAGGATGTATCCTGTCAGGACCCTGAGGGCTTCAGACACTCCAGACGCCTGAATGCTAACAGTGGTGAGTTTTCTTACTCTGTTTAAATATCTTCATTGTATTGTCTTATAATCTATGAGAGTTTATTGAAGGGCAGAGTACTTGCTTATTGAGTTCTCTACCCTGAAAGCAGTGTTGTGAACATAGTGAATGTTCAGAGTTTACTGCACCAATGAATATAAGAATGTAACAGATTGTTTGCATGGAAGTTACATTCAGAAAAGACTTCATCAGAATTGTATTTTTATGAAAAACAGAAGGCCCAAGAACAGTGGTTCTCAACATGTGTGTCATGACCTTTTGGGGAGTCACATATCAGATATTTACATTATGACTCATGTCAGTAGGAAAATTACAGCTATGATGTAGCAGTGAAATGATTTTATGGTTGGTGGTCACCACAACATGAGGAACTGTATTAAAAGCTGTCACAGTCTCTGAGTTTATATGTGCATCAACCTGTTGGGCCTGGAAGGTATTCTTTCTTTGGAGTCAACTACCACCCTGTCTCTTAATATATTTTTGTTTCTTCCAGGTAAATCCCTGAGCCTTGAGGGGAGATAACCCATTCAGGGCTGAGTACTCCAAAGAGTCTCATTCTCTATATATTGTCCAGATGTGGGTCTCTGTGTTACTTATCACGTACTACAAAAAGAACCTTTTCTGATGAGAGTGAGTGATGCTTCTGATCTAGGAGTTATTGTAATACTCAATTGTCATCTTGAAAAGCTTATTTTTTGAACATTGTTTCTCTATATTTTATTGTGAATGGGTCCCTGCAGATAATGTAGCTGGTCCTGCCTGTCTGGAAATATTCATTAATCATTTCCTATTGAGTTAAATGCAACAAAAATAGGTGAAAATGTCAGAACCAAAAGGGAATAGTGGATGTGGTGGAGCAGCCTATTGCTCTCAGGGTGTTGGCTGATACAGAGGTGCAACCATTTTCTGCCTGGGATGATAGGATACACCCAGGCTACTGCTGATTCACATATATCTCCGGTATAGAGTAAAAGGGCAAGCCAAAGAAACCCACTATAGCCCTGAAACCAGAGCCAGTGAAAGAAACCCATCCTGGCCCTGGAACCAGAGCCAGTAAAAGAAACACAACCAGATCCTGAAACCAGAGACAGTGTATTACAGCCTGGAGAGCCTAGTTCCCAGGACTGCTCCAGGGTTGCAATGAGAATGCCTTAGAGTAGCAGGACTTAGGAATAATTTTTATCCATCTGAGGTTATAATACTCATACATGTACTGATGATCATACTCCTGTGGGAGTCTACCAGAGTCTAGCTCCAACCTGCTCCTACCTTTCTAAGGGTTCTTGGAGGGAGGAGAAAAGAATGAAGAAGTATTAGATAAAAAGACAGAGACACAAGACAGCTTTGGGAGGGCCCAGGGTCACTACTCAGTCACCCAGTCACCTGGAGGTTTATTCCAAAAGGCTCTTTATAGAATGCCAAGGGGCAAGGCAAAAGACCTCCCCCTTTCAAGCACAATGTACAGCCAAGTGTAGACCCTTCAAAACACCTGGTAACCACACTTATGGCCAAATCATCCCATTATGTATCCCTGTTGGGTAAAGCAAGCTCAGATTCTCTGTCCTTGAGTAATTTGGGCCCCATACACTCTTTATTTTGCTCAAGTTCTTCCAATTCCAATGTGCAAATCCCTGTTTTTGTTGTTTTGTTATCCCTTATAAAAAAATCTCACAAAAGGCAATGAAAAGCTACATTTGAGGGGAGTGAGTAACCATGGCAAAGCTCAGGTGTGAGGTTCCTGGTGTATAGGCTATAATCTGAGGCTCCAGGCACAATGCCCACTGAGACAAGCTGCTGAGGAATTTGTACAGGGAGTTAAGTCTTAAGTTACCAGCCAGACTTTCGCAAGCAAGGAACTGGCACCAAAGTTGCTTTGTGCCTGATTTTGGCTTTACAATTAGACATCTGGGAATTAGTTGTTGTATATTTTATGTGAAGGTTTATCTTACAAAGCATACAGTCTAGTTTTCATTTACTCTGAGGTTGTAAATCAGATGATTTTATATAGCTTGTCTTGTCCATCTGAGCTAATGATATGAAACAGGTTTCTAAGTTTCTCACAGTTATTGTGAAACAAAGGCCTGGCTATGAAAAATATCCTAGTATTATTTTTATTCATCAAAATTATACAGCTTAAGAAGAAATCATCTTCCTGACCATCCACCAATATACATGTGCCCAGCATGTTCATGGAGAGAGCATACCACCAATCTGGGCGGGGGAAGAGACTCCATAGTTGTTCTTTTCAGGGAGGAATTATGGCAGCACATGAGAGTTTTATAGACAGAAGCAAACAGTTATTCACAGCCTGTAACCCCATCGTCTTTGCTAGTGGGGTTGCTCCAGCAAAGAGTTATTCAACTGGTAGGTCGACCTTATGAATATCAGTTGTTACCTGCTATATCTTCTATGTCATCCGGCACCAGTCAAAGAAACGGACCATGGCTCTGAAACCAAAGAAACACACCCTGATCCTGAAACCAGAACCAAAGAAACACACCCTGACCTGAAACCAGAGCCAAAGAAACACACTTTGGCCCTAGAACCAGAGCCAGTGAAAAACACACCCTGGCCCTAAAACTAGAGCTGAGAGGCTAAAAAGGACCAATGAAAAAACACACTTTGGCCTTGAAACCAGAGCCAAATCTACCCCTGACCAACTGAACACTGAACCAACCAGTCCCTGAGCACAAAATCTAATTTGAACTTATTCAAGCTCAAGGGGATCAAAATCTGACCAATTCCCTCCCTGAAAATCTTCTCCCTGGAGAACTCCACCCTAAGAAGCCCTCTGCCTGTTCAGTTGGCAGCCTCCCTCCTCCACCCTGGCAAAGGGTGGCAAATCCAACCACTCTTCTGGATTCCTGTTGCCCAAATAAGTCTCTTGAAAGAGTTTTGGGGGAAGACCCTCTTTCACTGGAGTGGAGCAAAGAAGCAACTGACAGCTCTGTTGGGAAACTCCCTTGGGAGCAGAGCAGAAGTAAGAACTTTTCACTGGGGCCAGAGCAGACTGCTACTTTCTGCAGGGGTTTCCCCTTAGCAGAGTGAAGCAGAAGAAGCAACAACTTGGGTCAGAGCTAAGGAGAAACAGATGTCTCCTCTGAGAAACTCCCTTGGGGAGCAAAGCAGAGCTCAGCTGTAGAAGCCCTTTCTCAGAGAGGAGTGGGATTGCCACATCCTTCAGAGAGACCATTCCTGAACCAGAACCCAGCTTCAGGTGTAGCCTGACTTATCAAAAAGTCAGGGTAGCTTTCCCTCCAGAGCTGTAGGTATCCAGGATACCTTCCTTTCACAGCTTCAAGTATAGCTTGACTTCCCTACAAGTCAGGATATCTTTCTCCTTACAGCTGTAGTTATCCAGGACACCTCCCTTCATAGCTGTAGATATAGCCTGATTTCCCAACAAGTCAGGATACCTTTCCCTCTGGAGTTGTAACACTTGTGTCTTGTGTTTTCATCTTTAACCTCACTTTACAATATCTTTCTTTTCATTCTCTTTGCTTGCTTGCTCTCACAGATCCCTATGTAGGGACCTAGAAATCATGTCTATATGGAAGCGATTTCTTGTTGGGGGCAGTTTTTTTTTTTTTTATCTCTTTTAAAAATATCTTACAAGCGCATGTATACTTGATGGAAGTTGGTAGTTTCTGAGTTGATAAGCTGTGTGCCTGTGTGTGTGTGTAAAAGCAGGCAGGCGATGTGTATATGAGAATGACAAGATGAAGTCAACTTTACTTCCAAGCCAGACTCTTATAGCATTGACTGTTTTGAAGCCTCATCTTTCCGTTTTGTGTAGGCTCATCTGTTGATGTCTCTTCTAATGTAGTTCGTATTCACTGTGATATTTATTTGTCATTATCACTAACCATAGGCATGGGAGCCTTAGTTTTTCACTAAGATATTGATGTTTAACTTTTCATTGCTCAGCGCAAGTCTTCATTCTTAAATGATAATGTGAGTGGTATTAAGACAAAAATCAAAACACTTCTGTAATTTGGAATTATAAACATCTTTGTAGATGAACTTCTAGATTAGTTTCCATCTACCTACAAAAGGTTTGACTGTAATGGCCACAAACATCTTCCAAGTGAGAAATATAAATAGCTCCAAAGCAGACAAACAAGCATTTTGCCTAAGCATCATGTTTTTGCCCTGTAGTTTCTGGAAGCCAAGCAGATGTTTGTGGGATGACCATAAAATGAGCTGCATGGCTCCTCTGTAGCTCACTGGCTCCGTAGCAGCATGGTGCCTTGGAAGAAGAGGCAATAGCAAACTCAGTTAATCATAACAAGCATAAAGAGACATTAGGAAATAGTCAAGGGCAAAACATATTAATAAAATGGCACAAAAAGGTGGGAAAGTAGCCACCAACTTTACTAATGGCATTTTTTTTCTTGTCTGAGTATATTTCTATTTTATCTTCATTTCACTACATCTCATCTTCATGGCTGACAATTGTTTTCCATCAGTGCTTGAAAACAACTGTGCTCCTTCCTTTAGGCCACATGGTTCAGATGAGAAATTTTCTATCAATTGAAATGGTGTTCAGTAGAAAGAAAGTGGGCCAGTTCACCCTGGCTGCTTTAAATTACTTTAAACTTGTACTTACCTTAATCACTTTAAACTTGTTCCTTAGCAAATATTTGTGTTTATCCCCCTTGATATTTTCTAAGTTTCTTAATGTGTAGGTTTAATGCTCTGCCAAATTTGTGGAGTTTTCACTTATCCTTTGTTTCTCTTTTTATTTTTTTTTCCTTAATCTATTTCTCATATCTTTCTGGGACTCTGATTACACTCAGGTTAACTTGTTTGCTCTTGCCCATGATCCCTGAGCCTCTTCATTTTTCTCCAACACATTTTCTTTCTGTAGCTCAGAGGGAAGAAATCCATCAATCTGTCTTCAAGTTTCTAATTCTATTTTCTTCGTATCTGCTCTCATACTCATCTCACCCAACATGTTTTAATTCACATGCTACATTTTTAAATTTCTATAATCCGCATCTGATCCATTTATCCATTTATTTATTTATTTATTTATTTATTTATTTATTTATTTATTTATTTATTTATTTATTCATTCATTCATTCATTTATTTATTTTATAATCTCTCTTTTTGCAGAGATTTTCTATCATTTGTTTGGAGTGTGTATGTCACTTGCTGAAACATTATGATGGCTACTTTAAACACAGGACCATAGAATTTCATCCTTTGATTCATCTCACGGCAGGTATCTATAGATTTCCTTTTCTGAATACTGTGATCTTCCTGGTTGTTGGCATGACAAATAATTTGTTAGTGTTATGGTTAGCCTGGGTATTTTTTGGAGACAGGATCACCGGGTTTCTGTCACCTCCTGCTATATCAGCATCCTATGAAGGTGAGGCTCGGCTCTCCACTGGGCCACTTTGTGATACAAAGTGGGAACTTTGTGTCATTTAGTCCCCTGAGGCTCAGTTTGCTGACAGGAACATAGTAGCAGGAGAACCAAAGCTCTACCTCTTTCTGCCTGGTGAGAGAACAAAAATCTACTGGTCTTCTGCAGACATGATTTCTCCTGCTTTCAAAAGGATGACTTTGGGAGGTTAGCTCCCAGGTAAGCCTGACCCCACCAACATACTAGTAGACGGTCTAGACCTAGGAAGTAAGAAAGTATGGATAAGGTTAATGCCTCGTTGAAAATGAAGCAGCATTCTATTGGTACTAGGAGGAGAAGAGTGCACTAATTCATCCACCAGTTATAAAAAGACACCATAAACACATGAGCTTACAAGAATTGATCTTTATGTTGCTTTGGGGCTTGACTTATCCAAGATCAGTGTCCAGAAGGATTTGACTTCGAGTGAAATCTCTCTCTTGGGCTTATGTGTTATGATATATTGCTCAGGGGACCTGGAGGGTATCCTGTGTATGCAGGGAAACATGCTGGCATGCTGGGCAGATGCAGGGGTGGGCTGGTGGGTGACCCATACCATGCAGGCATGGGGACAGGGCAGCGGTGGACAGCCATTCACAATCCAGATGCTGCATCCACACAGAAATGTTTTATTATAATAGAGATGAAGTGGAAGATAGGAAAGAGGGAGAGAAGAGAGAGGAAGAGAGAGAGAAGGAGGTCAAGGGTGCACACTTTGTGGGAGGAGAAGCAGAAGAGTGAGAGGAAGGGCAAGGGCCTTTCCCCCACATGAGGCTTTTACATCAGGACTCAGGGCAGCCAGGACTCAGGGCAGTACCAAGGGGCGAGTCAGACTACTAACATTGGTTTCCAAAGGGTGGGTCAGAATATTAACATTCCTCCATTCTGATTATTATAAAAAAGGTGAGTTATGGACAGTGAGTGGGAGAATAAGGGTGCTTAATTCCCGAGACTGCTCCAAGCTGACAAGGGGTGAAATGGGGAGGGGCAGCCGGGAGTCATGCACAGTAGGAGTTGGCTGTCATCATGGAGCTCTCAGGAGTCTGTTCCTTGAGGTCGCTAGGAGAAAAAATAGATTGTTATCATTGGCCTTATGAGCTGGGATAGCCTTGGGAAGAGTGATAACTGCCAGAAAGAATTGAACAGAGAAGTGCCCTGGTAGTACAGAAGAGCAAAGGTGAATGTGTGAGACATGAAAGCAAATATGCCTTTTATTGGGACATCTTGGAAAACTAGTTTCCAGTTGCTAGGCAGGTGTCCACTTGAGCCTGGAGAGGTGGTACCAGCAGTGAACTGAGGGATGATGTGTTCCTTTGGAGTACAGGAGCCATCACATCTACCATTTCTCTGGAGGTGGTATGCATCTATCCCAGTTGGTGTCCTCAGAGCCCGTGCCAGCTGGTGCAGAGGCTGGTGTATTTGGGGAACCCCTTGGCCCAGGCAGGGAAGGGAAACTGCAAAATATGCTCAAAAATGGGTGAGTCAAAATTGGGCTCTGGAGATTGCTAGTTTTCATCAGACCAGATTCCTTGATACAGTAGCAGAACTTTTCCCAGGAACCTGCATATATCTGTAAGACAGCTGGAATAGATTTACATCATCATAGCAAAAAAAAAAGGGGGGGTTAAAATCTTAAAAAAAACATTTGTAGTCAATGCTGTATCAGTTTATCTAAACTGCACTTATCAATATTAAAATTTTGAACCTCTGGAGTTATATCTGAAACCAGTTTATCCTGTACCATGAAGTCTGTAATTTTAATAGGAAACTTATTAATGAGCTGTCAGTTATCTTGGGATTGCGACTGTTAAACTGATACCCTAGTCAGCAAACATCAAAAGATCTGAGAAGGATAAACTTAAGAAGAAGTGAGACAGCTTTCCAGCTACCTAGGCAGGAATCCCAAGTCTCTCCATGATCATTGAAGGACAGAATCCCCAAAGGCAGCAGTTCTTCAGCTGATAGGCACAGAAGATCTGATGGATTTTTTCTGTGAAGTAGAAATTAGGAGAAATCATCCTACCTGTCTTGGCAGAGAGAAAAATCATTCCCTGTTGTTCCTCTTATTTACCGTCTGGACAGGATCTCAGTTTTTTTGCTGCATGACCAGCCTTGCAATGAGCTTCTAGGTAGAAGTTCTTCTGTGGCCATCTATCTTTTTGGAGAAGATATAGGATGCTGCCAGGAGCTGACATATCTATCATCAAAAGCTTTTATATTAAATGCCATGTTCTCAGATCTCTACAGGTGTTTGAGGACTGGGGGAACAAAATCTGTTAAATGTGTATATATAACTTTGAGAGCATATATATATAACTTTGAAAGCATATATAGAAATTAAATCTGAATACACAGGTTTTCCAGTTGATCACAGCCCAATGAAGTCAGCAAGGACAGGGAGGCCTGCATTCTTAGGCCTGAATAGATCCTGAGTAAGGAGGGATATTCTCTAAGCCATTGCCAGAGATATCTGAATCCACCACCATTTTTAATGCCTTATAGCTGTAGTTCTGACCCCTGGGTACAGCCATACTACAATCCTGAATGACTTATATAGAAACAACTATTTATTAAGCTATCTCCTGAGAAGGCAAAGAAGAGTGACAGGGGAAAGATCTCAAGGTCAAATGGGAACAGGAGAAAAGGGGCTTGTGAGTCAGGGTACAGCCCAACTCTGAGAATAGACCCTCTGAGAAAAAGAAAAAGACCCTCTTTGTGGCATATCAGGGGTTCCTTCCCTAACTTAGCTCCCCAGCCTGTCCTGGGAGCAGAGAGCTCAGGACTGTTGCTGGAGAGCTTCTCTCCAGGTTCCACCAAGCCCCGCAGTCCCACAATCCACTTATAAAATAATCACTCAGATGCTTATATCACTTATAAACTGTATGGCCGTGGCAGGCTTCTTGTTAACTGTTCTTTTATCTTAAATTAACCCATTTTTATAAATCTATACCTTGCCACGTGGCTGGTGGCTTACCAGCGTCTTCACATGCTGCTTGTCCTGGCGGTGGCTGCAGTGTCTCTCCTCCTTCTTCCTGTTTCCCCAATTCTCCTCTCTCTTTGTCCCACCTATACTTCCTGCCTGGTCACTGGCCATCAGTGTTTTATTTATATAGAGTGGTATCCACAGCACAGGACGATGTATTCTCCATATCTACTTCAAGCTGAAACAGGGCACAAGTGGTCAGGACTCTGGCTAGTTAAAAGTAAGGAGGGAACCTAGGCAATGGGGGAATTTCATCAGAAGTACATGGTCATCTGAGCTGGCTGTAGAGAAAGGAAATAATTACATTTGGCTCGACTGATCTGCATTAGCCTTCAGCAGGTCCATGTCTTATAGGTTAAAGTCAGTAGCTGATGCCTGGATATGTCAGTCAGCCAGATGGAAGCCCACTGAAACAGACACAGGCTAGAGACAAGACTTAAAATTTTATGAATTTATTTGGAACCTCTTAGTCCATGGTCTTAGTGATTGGGAAAGGGAGACCAGGAGGGAGAGAAATACCATCCTCAGGAATAGACGTGAGGAAATTCATTTATCTGGAGCTCATTTGACCTCTGTGAAGTGGATCCAATGGCTTCTTTTGATCCTCGGAGGCTTATATGAATTTTTATTTTATGAAGGGAAATAAAAGCTTTAGATAAATTAGTATTATCAATAAGTACTGAGTTCTATATAGTAGAAGAGCAGACAACAGGAATCTACAAAACAGCAGAAGTAGATGCATACCCCTGAGTCCTAGCAGAATTACAGATTTGTTATTAAAAAGTATGTGCAACTGTATATTCTGAATCATTTCCTAAAAACTGCTCCCAAGGAAAGGTTCAAGATCTCTCAAATGTCTTCTTGCAATAGCAAAAATAAAGTACATGACATTTTAAAAATATTTAAATCTTTTAAGGGTTACTGTTGCTACATTGTCCCAGCATAAGAACATGTTGCCCACCTCCCACCCCCTGCCCACAATTGAGTCAGGCAAGGAAATGGGCTGGCAAGTTGACTATATTACCAGCATGTGGGGAGGATGGGTCTCCAGGTCCCACCTGCTCAAGCCTGAGAGCAGCCACTGAGGAATACCAGGCCAAGACCAAAGGACTTTCCTCAGCATGTAAAACAATGTGAGGCATGAGGCAATTTCCTGATCTCTACCTGTACAGATGGCCTGAGTGCTGGGTGCACCACCCATGCCTGAGCTATGGACAGGGAGTGACTTTTTGCTGTCCTTAGTAAAGATGGCAGTAAGGCCATATGATGTGTCTGCTTTGACCTTATTTAAGATGGCAGCTTGACCATGTGATTGCCCTTATTTAAGATAGTGCCACCTGACCACGTGATTGTTCCTAACAAATATGGTGCCTGACCATGTGTTCACATGTGGTTTTTTCCCCCCAAATAGACTGAGCAGATAAGGAACAGATAAACTGAAGGATTTAAAAGTCAGTCAGAAAGAAATGTAAATGGCCATATCAATCACACGTTTTCATTTGCACATAGGAAATAGATTTTGTGAAAGAAAGATGGAGAAAAGGTTTTGGGGAAACTTTTACAGTTAATGCATTGGAGCTCAGAGGTGGTGCTGTGGAGGGGACCAGGAAACAGAGTAGCAGTGCAGCTGGGCGGGAGAGAGGGACCAGAGGGGCCCAGGCTGCAGCATGGCCTGAGCACCCGCAGAGGATCAACCCCAAGCCATGGATAATAAACAAAAGGAAGGAATGCTACCATTCAGGCATCTGTACTGGCCTGCCCTTAGGGTCCTGACAGGATGTACCTCAGCTGCAGCCACTAAGAGCACCTCCTATGTTTCCTTATAAAAGGTGGGCCTTGTACACCTCCAGTCTCCTTTCTCTTCCTTTTCCCCAGGGACTGGTCCCTGCCCCCTTCTCTGCCCCTTCTCTCTCCCCTTCCCCTCAATAAACCTCCTACGTGGTGGGCCCTGTTGTATGGTGTTTTTAAAATACAACATTGTAGATAGCTGTGACCTCGCATGACCTCTCTCACACAGCCACATATACATAAAATAAGGGACAGATGAGGCTGTGATTAAAGAAGACACCTACGAGGCAGGAAGGGTGCCCTGTCTGGAGTTAAGCATGCTCAGACCCTGGACTTGGACTTTCCAGCCCCCACAACATGGGGCATGGTGGTTTTGTTTGTTTGTCTGATTGTTTTTGCTTTCAGCCGTGCAGTCTGTAGTAGCCTTATGGCAGTCTAGTTTAACTAGTGCAGATCTGATATTATGAAATAGAGTGCTGCTGTACCAAGTAACCAAAACTGTAGAAGGAGCTTTAGGACCAAGTAGAGGCCAGGTGAGTTTCAAGGTGCATACTGGCACAAGCCTAGATTTCCATGGAAAGAGAGCTGGTGGTAATATTAGTGACGTTAAAGGTCTGAGATGGAAGTGAGGAATACTTTATAAGACACTAGAGGAAAGGCTAGCCTTGCTATAAAATGCCAAATAACTCAGCTGGACTGTTTTCTGTAACTTTGTAAAAGGCAGAATTTTCAAGTAATGAAAATGACCATTGAATGGAGGTGATTCTAAGGAAGGGATTGAAGGTGTGTCTTAAGTCCTCCTGACCACTGCAGTAAGTTTGGGTATTTTTCTAAAAAGAGATAATTGAGTGGAGCATTAAACATCTGAGAAATGATCAGCCTGCCATATTACAAAAAGGAGAAAGAAAGCGCATTTTGGGTTTTTTGAGACAGGGTTTCTCTGTGTAGCTTTGAGAGTCGTGGAACTCACTTTGTAGACCAGGCTGGCATGGCACTCAGAGATCACTTGCCTCTGCCCTCTGGCTGCAGAGATTTAATGTGTATGCCTCCACCACCCAGCCTAGAAAGTGCGTTTGAAGGGAGCACCAGGGAACAGCAGGATAGTTACTTGATAAAGAGATTAAGGACTGCTTAAGCAGACACTGCAGGTGTAAGAAAGGGGAAGAGAATCGGAGGCTAACGAACAAAGAAAGGTGGACAGGGACACTGCCAGGCTTCTTGGCTTCTGCAGAACAGATGGGTAGAGTTAGTGGACTGCAGCCATGCTGAGTCCTTCCAGGAAAGGCAGGTGTGGCCATGCACACAGATCATCAGGACTACTTCCCTATCTCAGCCTGAAGGTGTGCTACCTGGAAGCAAAACTGCATCTACCTTGGGAGCAGAGGTGTGGTCACAGTCTGGCTTCAGTAGGCTGGACTGCTGTCTCAGATGTGTGTGAAATAGCAAATAGTGTTCAATGGGGAGTAGAGGAAGCCTGGAGTGAATGTGAATTGTTGACATGAGCTTGGCCATATTAAGGAATCCAGTGCTGCAGATCCATGAGTGTATCAAAGCTTTCCCCTGGATTGTGTGTGAATGTTGATGATGTTTACAGAAAATAATGATTGCTGCTTTTTCCTAGCCTGTGTTTATAGCCAGAGACTGTTCTCCTACATGTCCAGTCCTGCTCCATCTGTCCAATGGTTCTAAAGGTGGAGGAAGTGGATGTGGAATTGAGAAATGATAGTTATGAAATATAGGCATAGATGAAAAGACATAGACACAGGATAGCTTTGGGAGAGCTCTGAGCCAATACCACAGATGCCTGAGTTTATTACTCACAGCTTTTATATACCCAAAGCAAGGGGGGCAAACGACCTCCTCCTTTCAAGGACATCATGGTTCAAGGTACAAAGTATAGTCAAGTGTGAGCACATCCTTAGTACTCAAGACATCTGGTGACCACCCTTATGGCAAAGCATCCTGTAATTAGGCCTTGAAGTATAAGACACCTAGTAACCATGCCTTTGGCCAAAACATCCTGTCATGCAGCCTTTCAGAGGGGCAGGGATATAAACAAGCTTGGACTCTCTGACCTTGAGCCAAGATGAAAACAAGCCACAAGCTGGGGTTTCTGTGGGCTCCCAAACCTACCTAGACCACCCCAGTCCTTGTTCAGCTATTTACAACAAACCAGGTTCCTTGATTCAGATGTACAAATTCAATTCACCATGTTTCTGGTAGCAGCAAGAGTTATCTGAACAGGGACATACAACCATGAGGAACTCTCATTGGTGAAAGGAGGAGATATTCCCATGAGAAGCATGCAAGTAAAGGAAAAGTCAGGGCACAGCTCTATGCATCTTGAATAAAGTAAGGGAAGAGAGGAATCTAGAGACAGATAATTAGTCATTGATACTCTGAGTGAGAGTTTGAGAAGCAGCCAAGGTTTTTGGACTGACATGCCTTGGTTGCCAAAAGGGACTGTGGTTTTTGCTGCTTTAGAGGACATGGTAGCAGGGTTGAGGGATAGATACATTGCCAAGGGACCCAAACATATTCTCATGTTTACTTTCAGTTTATGGAATCTTATATATGACTCTATAGCTCTGTGGTCATTTCCTCACAAAAGAATGTTCTCTGTAGAACCAGATCCTGGAAGAATTTTGCCATATAGGCCTTGCCCTCAGGTTATGGAGGGGCTACTCCTCATTTTCACTGTCTTTCACAAGCCTACTAACAAATTAACATTGTTGCTTTAAAGACATGGAAAAAAATTCCTACAAGTGATGCATAGACCTTCATAAATTTCTGCCATGACTAACTGGTGGGATGCCAAAGATCACCAAGGTGTCTTTAGGCCATATGTCTTACCCAATATGCCTGTGAATTTATGGGCTAATCGAATTAATTTGGAGTCCTTTTTATAGCCCAACCTCAATGTCTATCATTAGATGCTATACTGGGATTTTAACCCTTTACTAGGTTGTACAACTCAACAAGGTACAGTTTCTCCCATAAACCCTCAAGTTCATTATAAAAGGCTCAGGTTGGGGTATCCCATGACTAGGTCTTTTCACTAACAGCTCTGAGCAATGCTACAAAGCACCCATCATGGGAACCTGATGGCTTGACTATCAGAGAAAGCAGCTTGGGTAGATCAGTGGCTACTCATAGGGAAAAATTCAACTCCCAACACTGTTGTGGGGAAACAATAACATGCTAGACACATAGAGTTCTCAAATAGCCTGAGGAACATCCTATCTCCATCACAAAAAGAAATCAGGTAAATAGAGGCTATTACAGGATTTAAGAGCTTCAAATAATGTCAGGCAGGCAATAGAGTCCTGCAGTCAGGACTGCCACTGCCAGCTGCTATACCATCACATTCTCATTCAATTATAGTTGGCTTAAATATTTATTTTTACCATTCTGTCACATCCCAGTGATCTTAAAAAGTTTGCTTTGCCCTTTTGTTCTGGCTGCTTTTATGTCAACTTGACACAAACTAGAGTCATCAGAGAGGGAAAGAACCTCAATTGGGAATATGTCAACATAAGACTGGTTTGCAGGTAAGCCAGTGGAACACTTTTTGGTTCCATCCTGGACTGATGGTCCTGGGTTCTTTAATAAAGTAGGCTGGGCAAGCAATGAAGAGCAGAACGGTGAGCAGCATCCTCCATGGCCTGTGGGGCAGCTCCTGGCTCCAGGTTCCTGCCCTGCCTGAGTTCCTGTCCTGACTTCCTTCAGTGATGGACAGTGATGTGGAAGTGTAAGCCAAATCAACCCTTTCCTCTCCAACTTGCTTTTGACCATGGTGTTTCATCACAACAACAGTAATCCTAACTAAGACACCTTCTCTCTCTCAATCATAATCTGTCTGCACAGCACTTTTAATGGAAAATTGTTCTCCAGGTTATGAAAAACAGACCCACTATGTGGCGGTAATCTTTTGCTGAGGCTATAAAATCTGCATATAACAGTTTGGCATCTCCTGTATGGATGATATTCTAATCAACTTTCCTGACTTTTCTGAATTGGCAGCCATCTTTTGTAACTTAGGCCTGGGGTCTTCAATTGCTCCAGAAGAGGTTCAAAAGACATCCCCATTCCAATATGTAGGATTGTGCTTGTACTGTATGCCCTCAAAAGCTAAACATTTGCAAGAATTGTCTCGAAACTCATAATGATTAGGGAGGTATTAATTGACTCAGACACCCACTTAAGATTACTACTCAGGGACTTTCTCCACTTTTCCAAATTTTGTAAGGGATGCCAATCCCTTTTCTCCCCACCAGCTTACTTCTGAGGCTAGGAGGGCTCTAGCTGCAGTAGAAGCAGCAGTGTCCAAATATTGAGTACAGAGGTGAGACCTGGCTGCATATCTTTCACTTAGCAATCTTTAAATTATCCATGTGCTCCTACTGGGATATTCTGGCAACCACAGAATTTCATACTTTCCCCCTCCAAGGCAAGTTACTGTAACTTGGTGACAAAATTAATCTCAAGGGGGCACAAATGAGCTATAGAAATTTCATATAAAAAGCTGGAGACAATTATGCCATATTCAGCAGATCAACAGTCCAGTATCTGGCAATGTTCTTTGACTAATTTCCCTGGCCAGCCTGATTCTCATTTTCTGCTTTCCAAGATATTACAAAGCATTATTTTCCCTAGGGTTACACAGTCTGAACCCCTGGCTTTGGCTGAAACTGTATATTTTGTTTTTGTCTGTGCTGTATGTATGCCTACTTTTGAGATTTTACAGCACTATCTAGGGGCGTGTGAGACAGAAAGGAAATCATCACATTCAAGGCCAGATTGTTCTTCAAGTTAAGCTATCTAGTCCACCTTGTCAGTGGTTCATCTACTTGATGTGTTGTATCCAAGTATGTTTGGGTGTCTAAATAAAAACCTAGAGGAATGGGACCATTCCATTTAAACAGAGCTACAAGTTTCTGTAGTCTTTGGAAAGTCAAAATATATACTAAGATTATAGAAAAATAATTATAGAGCAGAGAAAGTTCCCATATGAATGTGTTTTTGTTGGGTTGGATTTCTGTTCCTTTATTGGCTTACTTGCTGGTATTTTACACTGATTCTATTTAACCTCTTCTTTAGTTCTTGTCATTGATGATAGAACTGTCCTCTATAACTCTAGGGGTCAATGTCTTCTTGGATTTTATCTGAATTAGGCAGAGGACAGCACCAAAAAGACAAATGTCAAGTAGGAAATGAAACATATGAATTTATATATGTGTTTCTAACAATGCTTTCACCAAACTAATACATTTGGGAAATTGTGGTTCTGTGAGAATATTTTGGGATAACTCATGCCATTGGTTTTATAGCTAAATGAGAGATGGTAAGAAAAATACATATGTTTCATGGAGTCCAAAATGTTTTCTTGTCAGGTGAAACAGAATTTCCTTGTCCAGA
Organism: Peromyscus maniculatus bairdii; assembly: GCF_049852395.1. Lineage (NCBI taxonomy): Eukaryota > Metazoa > Chordata > Mammalia > Rodentia > Cricetidae > Peromyscus > Peromyscus maniculatus. The sequence continues at coordinate 36,332,247 of NC_134853.1, read as the reverse complement.
TGACAATCACAGAACTAGGTTAAATGTGGAGGATGCACTATTAGATTTCAGAAGAGCTACTGACACTAGCTGGCAGCTTTTGCTGCTTTAGAGTTCCATATAAATTTGTCTCAGAGGAAGAGTCACCAATGAGGCTCAGTGGCACATGCCAGCAGTCTCAACTACTTGAAAGACTAAGGCAGAAGGAAGTGTTGAAGTCCAAAATGCAAGGCTGGCCTGGTGAGCTTCATGGGAGTCTATCTTTACGGTGAAGTGGCTAAGGTAACACCATTTTGTCCTGACTTCATTTTGTGTCTGATTACACATGCCACAGCCCTCTAGCCCTCTAGCCCTCTCCCAGCAGTGAGATCTGTCTTGGCAGCATCCTAGAGATTTCCATGGCCCTGACCACAGTCCATATGTATTAACCAAAATAATTAATGTTTATACAAACTTAACACAAACTAAAATAATGGAAGAAGGTATAAGTAAAAAATAATTGTCATGTTATATCTGAAATAACTACTATGTTCTGCCTAAGCAATTGTTGCTAAGTTTCTCTGACCGTCATCTAACATTGGTGTCACTGTGAGTCTTGCCTCTAAAAAATGCTGCACTACTGACTTTTATGCCAAGACATTCTGGGACATAAACCCACTCTTGGTCACCAGCCAAAATTAAAGGACTCAAACACTCTAAATTGTCTTAATCAGCATGATTATCTGTATCTTTCTTGTATGGATTTATTTCAAAGTAAAACAAAATAAGAGGAATATATAATGCTTCATTAGAATGAATGGATGAGACACTGGAGCTAGCAAAAAAGACAAATAAATAGAAGAAAAATATTTTGATAACTTTGATAATTGTCTTTTTTAAAAAATATTAGAAATAAGCATCTTATTTTGAAACTAAATTTTACCTACATCAGCTTTCATATTTTAAAAGACTTGAATAGCATCAAGAATATCTAAAGAATTCTTTAGGTTTTTCAGTAGAGAAGAGAGTTTTAGCACCACAGGAGATTAAGCTGAACAGCAAACAAAGGGCGGGGAGGTAAGTGGTGGGGCAGATACAACTAACGTGCTGTTTGTATGTACCCTTATTATTTTACACTGGAATGGGAATGCTTAAGGACTCAAGGCTGAGGTCTCACATGCTGCTCATGTAACAGCTTTGCTCAGCTGAATGGTTCAACTGTCCTCAGTGATCTTAAGGATTTCTCTGTAAAGCAGATGGTTTACAAGAAAATTGGGTTTTAATGTGATTGGCCAGCTGCTCTGCTTTCACTGAGGTGATTAAGGGTTAAAGCTAACAGGGTGGATCTTTAGAAGTCTTCCTAGCTCTCATGTTACCACCAGCCTCAAGTCTTTTCCATCCTCAGATCATCCATCCTCAGAACAAACCCCACATGCACTTTACGGTAGCATCTCTGTGCTGTTGTCAAAGGCTGAGGGAGATGGATGAGCTACTATAATCTCAATTCTAAGAAAATCTTTGATATTTTGGCATGCAAATATAAAATACAATAATTCATCTCCCAACAAAGATGGTGATATATAATTCATCAGAGGCTCATCTGCTGATTGAAAACCCAATATTCCAGTTTAGTCCATACTCTGTGTCTAAGAGTTCTGTGTTCTTGGATTCAACCAACTACAGATGAAAACTACTGGGACAAAAGAAAAAAATTGCATTTGTACCGAATATATGCAGACATTAAAAATTGTCTTTATTTCCTAAATAACACAGCATAACAATTTTTATAACATTTACATAGGATTGGGAATTGTAAAAGATCTAAAGATAAGATGAAGTATACAAGAGGATTTGTATTGGTTATATTTAGTGGTGCATTCTTTTATATATATAACTCCAGGTCTGTGGTTTTGGTATCTGCAGGGCTCCAGCAACCAATTACCCACAGGTACCAAAAACTGACTGTCTTACTGGGCATAGACAAAATGTTAGGGGAGTGGTTGAGAGGATGAACTCAGCAGTTCATTTGCTTGGATTTGATTCCTGAGACTACCACTTCCTGGTTCTGTGTGGACTTGGGCAATTCTGTTTTCTTACTTGTAAAGGAAGAAGGCTGCACCTGCGGGACTGAGTCTCATCCTGACCGCACATAAAGATTGTGTGGGCACATAAAGGAACACAGGGTGTTAGGATTCCCATGCTTTGGGTGGGGCACAGACCCTGTGCCACACCTATGCCCCACCATTCTTATGGGGATCTGCTGTACAGATGACTGTGAACATCCTGGCAGCACCAATTTGATCCCAAGAGATCATTGGGCTTCTAAGACATTTCCATTTGGAAGTTTGTCTTCTTGGCACAAAATGGCCTATTGGGCAAAGAACTGCCCTTGCCTCAATTGCTGACAAATGAGTGTAGATGTAACCGTCTTTTTAAATAAGAAACACAGAGCTGATTGCAGAGTTAAAAAGCCCAAGAGGTCAGAGCAATAGCTAAGAGCTAAAAACCTTACCCTTCACTGCCGTTGCTGTCCTCCTCAGTCAGAGTACTACTTCCTGTGTGTTTGTTCTTTTTATTGACTTTTTGTTCTGCCTTCTCATTAGTTGTAAACCCAACCACATGACTTCCTCATCACTGCCCATCTATACAGACCTCCAGATGTTCTATGGTTGGTATTGAGATTAAAGGCATGTGTCTCCATGCTGGTGGTATCCTTGAGCACACAAAGATCTGCCTGTCATGTGATCAGGATTAAGGGCATGTGCTACCACTGCCAGACTTCTGCTATGGCTTGCTATTAGCTCTGATCCCCAGGCAACTTTATTTATTAACATACAAATAAAATCACATTTCAGTACAAATAAAATATCACCATAAACGAGTGCTGTCCTTCTGGACAAGCGGGACACAAGGAAAAGTGACTTCTGAACTCTGCCAAGACAGGGTAAGATAGTCTTTCAGAATTCCTGGTTCTAAAAATGGTCTTTCAGATACTCTAAGCCTGCAGCCAATTTGAATGCACCAATAATGAGAATGCACCAATGCTGAGAAACATTAGGTGACTGTCCAGGCTGCCAGCTGTCTCTGTCTACTCTTGCAAGATTCCCAAAAGGTGCTTGCATTCCATCTTCCATTTCTCAGGTACCATTATATTCCTTCTCAGGTCTTTGATGGTATTGAAGACTAACAGTTATAGTTACAACTTTATATATATATATATATATATATATATATATATATATATATATATATATATATATATATATATATTATATCTTAGATAGAACAATTAAGTATTAGATTCAGGTTCTTTAGGATTTGGACACCTTTTGGAATGATCTTTGTAAATATGACATTTACCTATGCTCTAGACTTCTCTGGATTTTAGTATGTGTTTCTTGCTTGATATTGTTTGCATTGGTTGTAGTTCCATCTTATCTAGGTCATTATCCCTCATTAATCCTGGACAATATTTGATAACCATTCCTTTGTATATAGTCTTGTATTAGGTTAGAACCTTCTTATTTAGAAAAAAGGGGGAGATGTAGTGGGTAGTATAGCTAGAGTTTTCCTGCCTTGCCCACGGTCAGGACAAATCTCTGTCACCCGCCAGTCCCACAGCTGCTCAGACCCAACCAAGCAAACACAGAGACTTATATTGCTTACAAACTGTATGGCCGTGGCAGGCCTCCTGTTAACTGTTCCTATATCTTAAAGTAACGCATTTCTACAAATCTATACCTTGCCACACGGCTCGTGGCTTACCAGCATCTTCACATGCTGCTTGTCCTGGCAGTGGCTGGCAGCATCTCCTTCTGCCTTCCTGTTCTTTTATTTCTCCTCTCTGTTAGTCCCGCCTATACTTCCTGCCTAGCCACAACCAATCAGGTTTTATTTATTGACCAATCAGAGCAACTTGACATACAGACCATCCCCCAGTACAGCCAAGTGCAGACCATCTCAGACACCTGCACTCAGGCCCATGGTCCTAATCATCCTCTATGCAAACCTGCTGGGTAACGCCACAAGGAACCCAAGAAGGGCTCCCACAGGACATACATTAACATCCCACAGCACTTCCCCTTTTCTTTTTTTTAAAAAGGAAGGTTTTAACTTTTATACATCTCCAAAGCCAGCTTGGTATATTTGGGAATTTGGGCATAGCTTCTCTTACTACTTCCTGCTGGAGGGGGGCGCTGTATCTTATGGGGACACAAAGAATATTTAAGGATCATGGAGTAGTCCATGAGGCTGTATCGTCTGAGCCAGTTGCCTTGAAACAATTCTGGATGTTGAATCATCTGGGCCATGGTGTCATCAGAGACCTTTCAGGTGGTCTTGGCTGGTCAAACCTGATGTATCTTAATCTGGAACAAATCCATAGCCTCTGGCTTTCTGTAGAAACAAAAGCAGAGTCTCCTTTCCAAAGCAAAACATCCTTAGACATAAATTTCAAAATTGAAATACCTTTAAAATATACACATTGATTCAACTGAGCAGTCTTTACAATCAAATGTCTTTCTGCAGTCAAAAATCCCAAAGACAATATAATCCAGACTCTCTGTGTGATATCCATCCTTACATGGCTTATTTTTTATATTACTTTTACTTTCTCTTTAAAGACTTTACTATTTTAAAACTTTCTATTTCTTTATATAACTGTCTATGTTCCTTTTCCTCTCTCTTCCAAGCCTATGTACATTTTTACACACATTGTAAAGCATTTAAAGTCTTGTTCCATCTGAATCTGTCTTATTGTGAATCCACTGCCTTAAACTGCAGCATCTGTAAGACTGAAACAGCGCTATGGCTGCTGGCTCCGTCCACCTCAGCTTCCCAACATGGCGGTGGTACGTTTACCGCCAGCTCTGGGAGCTATCATGAGTCTATGCTTTTATCCAAGCAGCGTGTAGCCCAGAAACCTTTTTTGTTTTGTAACTAGCAAAGGCTAAATCCACCACGCAGCTTAATGTGCCACTTGCAGAGGCCTCATTTCCGCCTTACTGCAGGTTAAGCGCACACGCCAGGAACGCACAAGTAGCTCAAACCGGCAGCTGCCGCTTATTTGAGAGACACAATTAGGAAGCTGTTTTTAGCTCCATTTTAGAATCTTTTCTCAGGTTTTAGGTAGAAACTCTTGCCAACACGCTGGGCGCCATTTGTAGAAGTGCTGTGGGATGTTAATGTATGTCCTGTGGGAGCCCTTCTTGGGTTCCTTGTGGCGTTACCCAGCAGGTTTGCATAGAGGATGATTAGGACCATGGACCTGAGTGCAGGTGTCTGAGATGGTCTGCACTTGGCTGTACTGGGGGATGGTCTGTATGTCAAGTTGCTCTGATTGGTCAATAAATAAAACCTGATTGGTCGTGGCTAGGCAGGAAGTATAGGTGGGACTAACAGAGAGGAGAAATAAAAGAACAGGAAGGCAGAAGGAGACGCTGCCAGCCACTGCCAGGACAAGCAGCATGTGAAGATGCTGGTAAGCCATGAGCCGTGTGGCAAGGTATAGATTTGTAGAAATGCGTTACTTTAAGATATAGGAACAGTTAACAGGAGGCCTGCCACGGCCATACAGTTTGTAAGCAATATAAGTCTCTGTGTTTGCTTGGTTGGGTCTGAGCGCCTATGGGACTGGCGGGTGACAGAGATTTGTCCTGACCGTGGGCAAGGCAGGAAAACTCTAGCTACAGGGTAGCCATTCCAGCTTTGATCTGGAAATTCCAACCCCTATTGAGGCTTCGGTAACTGTCACACCTACAAGGCAGGGCCAAGAGAGGGCCCTGAAGACCCAAGATCCGGATGTGCTGGCTCTCTTGGTTCCTGGACCCTGGATGCTGGAGGTAGACCGAGCAGAGTTCTCCAGAGAACACTGCCTGACTGCACTACACCTTTCCCAGACCCTGTTATCTATCCCTTCACTTGTGAGTTCCGCCACAAAATAAACCTCCCTTTTAACTACGTGAAGTTGCCTTAATAATTTCACCAATAATGAGCCTCAGCATCACTTGAGAAGTGAGGAATGTGATGCTTGGGTTTTCTTTATCCAGGGCTAGCGAATCAATGCAGCGATTCTTCACCAGTTCTTAAGGCCGTTTTCTTGCATGTGGAAATCTGAGAAGTGTCTGTTGGAGCACTATTATGCAGCTATGATAGAAAAATCTATTTTAGTTTCTCAAACCTAAGAAACTAAGTAACACATTTAGCTGCTTTGTTTGGCACCTTGTTTATTAACTCTTTAAATTTAGTTTTTACATCTCTTTCCCACTATTCTTTCTCCACTAACTACAAAATCTGTTAGGACAGCTGCTATAACTAGCTCCCAGTTGATCCTTGGTGCATGAGGCGATGATGAGATTATGATAGAGGCACAGAGTCAGTGTTTACCAAGGATACACAGTAGTGACTTTGTACTTGCTCTTGGGAATTGTTTCTAGCACTAGTTCTGGGGCTTATCCTTGTATGACCTGAGCAGGAACAGTGACACTGAAAGTTCCATGTTCTCACCTCTACAATGGAGGAGCAGGCATAGTCTCCAAGTCTCCCTCTAGCTCTAATCATAAGTTGACGTTCAAACCAACCATAATAACCTACCCCTTTTCTATTTGACACATATTACAATTGCCTGAATAGAGAGCCCCACATGAAGAATTGTCCTGACTAATGTGGGAAGCACCTTCGGGGAGGAGGAGTGAGTTAAAAGGACATTTGAAAAGAGAGGTCATTCTCTTGTCTTTGGCTAGTTTGGCATTCCCCCTTGCCGCCAAGTGGATTTTCTCCATTGCCCTTGTTGCTGCTGATTCCTTCAGTGACAGCACAGATAGCTTTTCCAGGCTTTCATCTTGGAATAGAAACTGGTGGCTCTCCAGGAAACTCTAGACCTCCTGATACCAGATTGGGACTACTGAGGTACCCTACCTTGTGGGCTGAGTTACTGCTGGTTATTCCCCTGCCTCTAATAAGAGACAGTTATTCTAGGGGCACTCTGAATACTGAGGAACCTAGCCTGGGATTCTCAGCATCTTTAGTGTGAGTTGGCCTTGTTACTATTCAAAGTTCACCTATCTATCTATCTATCTATCTATCTATCTATCTATCATCTATCTATCTATCTACCTATCTATCTGTCTATCTGTACACACACACACACACACACACACACACACACACACACATCACCTTGACTAAAACAAAGTATGGTAGCAGTAGTGGGTATTGTGACACACATGTTTTGGGAGGTCTGTGGTGACAATGAACTTTGGGCTGGAAAAGCCATTGACTTCTCAGAGCTCATCAGGCTGTTCTGAGGGATCTTGGAAGATTGCTGAGAGAAATGCCAAGGATGGAGGCCTACCTAGTGAAGTTTCAGAGGGAAGTTTGAGAGAGTCTCATAGACTATTCAGATGAACATTAATTTATTAGAACTGTCCTTATTTACATGGCAGCACTGACCTGCTAGAAAATAACACATAAAGTGGCCCACTTTAGCTAAATGAGGACACCTCTGGAGAGTAACTCTTTTAGTCTATTATTATACACAGGCTGTTCTGTTACATTCATGCCTGCTGCACTCTTGGCAGGGTACAAAATAAATTTGTTTTGTTTGTTTGTTTTGTTTTTATTTGCTCTGGTAGACCACTAATGGTGAATTCGTTCGGTCACTCACCAGTTCTCCCAGCAAACCCTTAAGCTGAGTTATCTGTTAGTGGTCTGTCAGTTGTAATGTCCTCATGCTTGTAAAATGACGACACAGACTGTTACATTTTTTAATCTAGCAAATATAGGCATTATACATGCTCATGAATATTTATACCCATGTGTCTTCTATATAAACATAAACATAAACATATTTTACATGTTTAAAATGATAGATAATTTTTATTTTAAATATGTCTTTTATTATAACCAATACTAATTCCATTTTGTTTCCATATCAACAGCAGACATGATTAGTTTATTTTCAGTGATATATATTACTTGAGAAACTAAAGAGAAATTAAATTGTTCTATATCTTTACATTGGGCCACAAAAACAACATTTTTTCTTTTCTCTGTCTTTGCATGGCAACATCTGTGTTTATTAAGCTGAACAACGTATTGACTCAAGAACGATAATGTAAAGGTGGTGCTTGAATTGGTGAAGTAAATAACAATTTAAATGCCTTGTTGCTATTTATTTTCTTTCTTTATAAAAAAATAAATAGCAGAAGGCAGTTGGCTTCACACTGGGCTGCAGTGTCTCCAAAGACGGCACAGAGCATTCTTTTGTTATTTTTTTTCTAACTCAACATAAATCATATATTGACATTTTCCTAATAGTTTTTCAATCCCAAGAGAAAGTGGTGTATTTCCAGGTAATTACTTGCAATATAGTTTGTTATAAACAGGAAAATTGAAAAGGACTTGAAGTCACATCCATTTTTCACTGTCATGTGTGATTACATACCAGGATTTGCATATTGTTTTGTTGGAAATAGACTTGCTCTTTATTAGAACCATCTCTGGTTTTGTGAGGAACTAGTCCAGGGAGGCAACTAGTTTTGAATCCCTTAGCAGAGAACTAGTCTGTTTAAATAAAGGTCCAAGATATGGGAGAGTGTCTGCCATTGTGTTTATGTGAAGTGAGATGACTCACAATAGCTGGCCAATATCAACATGGATGAGTAATCTTGAGTTTTGAGTACAGATAAAGTTGAGGAACAGTCAGTTATCAACCGAGGGGCTCTAGACCAGCAGAATGGACATCTTAGCTAGTCTGAGCTTGAAGTTATGGTAGACTTATTTGGGACAGGGACTCCCTCTAACTGAATAGCTAACGTGAGCCAGGAGTTGAGAGCTAAGTGAAGTCCTTCGACTGAAACAGTAACAACAAAACTTTGCAGAGTCAACCAAAATGTCATCAGTTTGTTGCTGGATCTCACAGAGCCTGGGCTGACGCTATACATGGCCTTTCTCTAAATGATGAGCTAAATTATTTCTACATGATGAGCTGTTTTACAAAATAATCATAGAAGTAGATCCATCAGAGAAGTAGATGCCTTGAAAGACCAAGGGGTTCAGTTTAAAGAGAGGTAAATAGTTTTGTGATCCAAACTGATTCCTTATTTGGAAACTGTGCTACATGGTCATAAAAGAGTATGTTAGTTATATCAGGAGAATGGGTGTATCTTCTTTGATTGATTTCAGTTTTTTCATTTCAAAACTAATACTGGAAAAGAAGAGGGCCTAGAATACTGACTTTCCTATCAGTAGCAGTCAGCTTTAGAAAATGCTAGGATTTGGTTTTCTTTCTTTCTTTTTTCTCTAAAATCATTGGTCTAGGAACACATTCTACAGATTTTCTGGAAAAGAGTGGGCCTCAAGCTGTGGTTTTGCATTTTCCAGATTCAGTTTTATATAAAATTCTTTTTATTATAATCTCAAAGTTATTGATTATCTATCGAGCCTATTTGTTTTTGTTTTAAATTGGGTAGGTATGCTGGGTTAGGTCTAAGTAGTTTGATCATAATACTGTGTTTTTTATTACAGTCTTTCCTATTTTAAATTGCACTTACCTGTTAACCATAGACTTTCTAGATTAATTATTAAGAACATAGAAAGAAGCTGGTTAGTGATGGTGCACACCTTTAATCCCAGCATTCCAGAGGCAAATGCAGGCAGATCTCTGAGTTCAAAGCCAGCCTGGTCTACAGAGCAGTTCCAGGGTAGCAAGTGCTACACAGATATACTTTCTTGAAAAATGAAAGGAAGAAAGAAAGGAAGGAAGGAAAGAAGGAAGGAAGGAAGGAAGGAAGGAAGGAAGGAAGGAAGGAAGGAAGGAAGGAAGGAAGGAAGGAAATACAATAAAATGAAATAAAAATGTAATTTAAGCCTAAGGCAGTTTTTACATCCATAGAAGATATATACAAACATACTTTGAGATCCTTGATAAATATTATAAATGTATCTTACATATTTCATTAGAACTACATTTATTTTATGAGCAATTCAAATGAATTGATAGTTTCATCAGAATTCGTCAGTGTGTTCTGAGCCTCAAGAAAGTCTGGGACAGTGAGACTCTCTCAGTTACAAAATACACAGAAATAAAAAAATCTTCCCTTCAGGTTTTTTTTAAGATTTATTTTTATTTTATGTGCATTTGTGTCTGTTCTGAATATGTGTCTGTGTGAGGGTGTCCAATCCCCTGGAACTGGAGTTACAGACAGTTAGGAACTGCCACATGGGTGCTGGGAATTGAACCTAGGTCTTCTGAAGAACAATCAGTGCTCTTAACTGCTGAGTCATCTCTCCAGCCCCACTTCAGGTTTTTGTAATACAAATACAAGTTTACTTTTCATGGCCTCTGAGAACTCTAGTCTGTATTTTGCTATATCTGGGCAATAATGATTGGACCTAAATATGTGATATGAAATGAAAGAGTTTATCTCCATAAGACATTGTGAGCAGTGCAGACTTTCCTGTAGACTGCATGTGGAAATAAGGAAATATTTATGCCAAAATAACAAACAGCATATCCACCAATGCTGTAGACACTGGAATAAAATGCAGGGAAACTCTCTGACTCCTTAGTTCATCCACTTTCTGTGGTGATATTTTATTTGTGCTTTAATAAAGCTTGCCTGGAGATCAGGGAAAAGGCCAGCCATTTTAAGTAAACTAGAAGTCTGGCAGCACACACCCTTAATCTGATCACTTATCAGACAGGGTCTCTGTGTGTTTAAGGCCACATTAGGGAACAGAGCCAAGTGTGGTGACACATGCCTTTAATCCCAGTACCAACCATAGAGACCTGGAGGTCTGTATAGACGGGCAGTGACAAGGAAGTGAGGTAGCTGGGCTAAGCCAATGAGAGGGCGGAACAGCAAGGCAATAAGGGCATGGGTAAGACAGGAAGTAGCTTGCATTTGGAAGCTGCAGAGTTGGTGAGGTAAGGTTGGCTAGTGGCTTCTCCTATTTCCTTGATCTCTCTAAGGCTTTTACCTTTATATTTGGCTCCATGTTTTTATTTAATAAGACCATTTAGAAATTCATCTACAACTTTACTTTTGCCTGTCATCTTATCACCTCTTCTTCTCTTTACATTCACCATAGAAGGAAAACCACAAAATCTTCTCATAAAGATAAATTCTGAAGTCTTTGTCTCAGTGTCTTAATGGTCCCACATCTAACGTGGTAAACCAGGAATGAATCACAACTACCTCCAGAACAAGCACAAAATTCTTCTTAAGAAAGTCTGGATGATAAAACTCTCACTTGGTACATTTTAAATATCAGATGAATCATTTTATATTGATAGGATTTTTTGAATTGATATTTTAAATTTATTATTAGGTAATATCATACATGTATATAATGTATTTTGGTCATATTATCCACCCACAACTCTCCCTGGAACACCCCTCAACATGTTCCCTTCATGCCTTCCTGTCCTCCTGAATATCCCCTACATTCTCCTTCTAACTTCATGTATTCTTCCATCAAAATAAAATAACCCACTGTGGTTAGTGCTGCCTGTGTGCATGTGGCTACAGGGCCACCCACTGGAGCATAGTCAACTCATGATTTCTACACCGCTGAAGAAATCTGATTCTCCTTTTCTCAACAGCCACCACCCATGTAAAGGTTTCATTACGGTGGGGCCCTCTGAGCACCTGTCCTTTCTATATTGGAATATTAATTAGATTGTTCTTTGCTAGTCTCATGCAGGCAACCATAGATTCTGTGAGTTCATGAGTGCAATTCCCCTGCATGTTGAGAAAGCACTATCTGCTGCAGTGCTACCCGACCTCTGGCCCTTACAATCCTTCTTCTCCTCCTTTCATGAAGTTCCCTAAGGCTAGGAGGGGAGGTGTGATAATAGATGTTCCACTATTATTTTTAAGTATTTATTTTATTTTTTAATTGTATGTGTGCCTGTGTGGGGATATGTGTACATGTTAGTGCAGGTACTTATGAAATCCAGAATAGGGCATGAGACCCCTTGGAGATGAACTTACAGACAGCTGTAGACCACCTGACTTGTGGTCTAGGTGTTGAACCTGGTCCTCTTTAAGAATAATACATACTCTTAACTACCGAGCCATTTCTCCAGCTCCTAGATATCTCACTTAGGGCTGGGCACCCCATGGTCACTTATTCTCTCCATTTTGACCAATTGTGAGTCTCTGGATTAATTATCTCTACCACATAAACAAACATCTTTGATGACAAGTGAAAGATGTACTAATATGTGGGTATAAAGATAACTATCTATAGGGCAATTTGATACTCAATCCCTTCAGCAAAATAATAGTAGTAGGTTCTCCCCTAGAGCCTATGATTTTCCCAGTCACAGCTTTATAATACCAGACATGGGCTCCCTCTTCTAGAGCAGGACTTAAATGCGATTAGAAAGCTGTTGCTTACTCCAATAACATTCATGCCATCATTGCACCAATAGGCATATCTTACAAAACTGGTCATTGTTGTTGCCCATAGGGGTTTACAGCTTGTTAGTTGGTGATTTTTCTCACCCAGTAGCCTATAAAGCACCATCAGCTCTGTGAAACATAACCAGTAGGGATAAAACTTCTAGATCAGGACCACTTTGATTTCTTTTTGTTCTGTGTGACCAAAGGCTGTGGTGTCTTCAGCAATACAAAGTTATGATTGGTAACCGAGAGTAATGCAGTAAATAGACTGTACTAATTTGGGGATCTCCAGAATCCCCTGATTGACAACTGGAGGAAGGTATCCCACACCTTTCATTTTTAAGAATAATATACAGCTCTTCTTGAAGGATCTATGTGTCCCTTCCATGTAGAGCAACTCCAAATAAGTTCTTTATATGTATTTTATTTTTTTAAAGAAGCTTATAAAATATTAGGCTTCCATGTGGCTTTTTCGAACATCCTTAGTGTTAATTTTGGAAAAGGTTCAAAACTGTATGAAAATAGAGCTTATTAATCACATATGTGTGAAATATTTGATTTTAAAATATGTTCTAAGATCATCTAAAAACAAAAAAATAATATTTCTACAATATTTTTACATCTTTTCACTTTGTATGTATCCATTCCTTAGTGGTCTTTGTTTTCAGTGTAAACTTTTTGGTTTTAAAATATGTACATAGTTCCTTATATTTTGTATTTAAGTATTTAGTAGTATATTATACATAATAATTGGTTTCATTATAACATGTTCTTACATGTTCAGAATGTCTGAGCTTTTTAGTAATACCTTTCAAATGTCATTCACATAATTTAGATGTTTTCCTGTTTCTGTACCTTTCATTAAGACTCACATTTTAGAATGTCATATTCAAAACTCATTTGTTCTTAGATGATGCCCTAATTTTATTAAAACATGGCATTTCTCTTCCTCAAAAAAAAAAAAAAGGTAGAAATTATGCAAAACACATCTGTTCTTAGAAACATGGCCTGATTAAAATCAGGAAACCTGCTAAATCATCAGTTTTCAAAGTGATATCACATACATTATTTTTACTTGTACAAATATTTATTCCATAGGCATTTATATCTCTTTGCCAGATTTCCACTCCTGACCAAGATGGAATGACAGAAGCTACATGGATCCATTTCCCTAAACAACCAAATGGTTATGGATATATTTGGCATCAGACAATGAACAAAATGAAGGCCTTGAAAAGATGGGGCACAATCAGTGAGCTCTCCAATTACCAAGATTATTCTATGAGGAAACTTCTAGGGAACTCTGAAGGCAGGAGGGATCCAGACAGCAGACAGACCCCAACAGGGGCTAGAGATAGAAATGGGCCATCTTTCTTTCTTTCTTTCTTTCTTTCTTTCTTTCTTTCTTTCTTTCTTTCTTTCTTTCTTTCTTTCTTTCTTTCTTTCTTTCTTTCTTTCTTTCTTTCCTTCTTTCCTTCCTTCTTTCTGTTTCCATATTTCTCTTCCTTCCTTCCTTCCCTCCCTTGCTTCCCCCTTCCTTCCTTCTGTTCTTCCATCCTTCATTTTGAAGCCACATCATGGTTCTGAAGTCTTGCTTTGCTTACTGCTTTCTTTCTAGCTCAAATTCTTAGGGTTATAGATGGAAAGTCTAACAACACCTCATAATGTGGCATTTTGGAAAGATATTTAGTTTGTTTTCTATTAATAAACTCATTTATAGCCTATAGGTATGGTCTTTTCATACTTCTCTGAAGTGACTACCCACTTCTGTTGCTTGTCATCTCCTGTTATAACCCAATATCATAGCAGTGGATATTCCTAGAAGAGTTGCCTCTTGGGTGAAATCTATTTGAAATATCATAGAATTAGAATCAGTGTTGTTGAGATAATTATTATAATCATAAATGTGCCAGTAATGGACTGCTGAATAATCTTAGAAAAATTAATAAGTAGTATGGAGTTGATCTCTTCAAATGGGCAACTCCCTATAATTTAAAGTTTATGACATGATCTTGGTAGGGTTTTAATGTGAGCTACTTAGATATAAATATAATCTAAATATTACTCTTAGTTATGTAAGCACAATTCCAGGGCATAATTACGTCCTTGAAGACTGAAGTTTAGCTTTCATAAACTATCTAACATGGCACTTAACACTAAATTGCGCAGAACTGAAATGGTAGAAAGCTGTCCTTTTTTTTTTTTCATTCACATATAAAGTCAATTTAATTTTGAGTATGCAGAAAAGTATTATTAAATATTTCCTTAGCTTTGCTTATGACTGGAAGGTGGCATATGGATTTCTTAGACAAAGTCAAGTTCTCCTTTAGCCTATCCCTAATGTTCACCAATAAGGAAAGGACTCAGACCCATAAATTGTGCCAGCACCCACTTCCACACAAACATATGTATGTGGCTTTGTTCACTGTGTAGATGCATGCCAGGCTGTATCTGTGCTAATAATTCAATATCTGTTGGCTTTTATCTTTAAAAGATGATAAGGAACAATAAAATTTAAATAACAACCTGGGAACCCTTACGATGGCTTAGCGGGAAAAGGTGCCTGCTGTCAAGCCTGGTTACCTAAGTTTGATCTCAGTGACTCGCATGCTAGAAGGAGAGCAAAAACAACTCACAAGCTGTCTTCTGACCTACACACATGCATGCACGCATGTGCACGCTCACGCACACATACACTGTGGCATGCATACATCCTTCACACCATAGGGACAATAAATTTTAAAAAATGTAATTAAAAATAAAGCAACAGACTCAGGAAGCCTATTATATTGCTAAAGATGAGGGAGATTGGCAGAAGTCTGGTTTATTCTCTAAAGGAACTGCTTTTTCCAGTGGTTTTGAGTATCTAGGTTTCATTGGTCATTATGGAGAAACTATGTGATATGCCAACATTGCTTTTTACTTAATTTGTCCCCATAGCTGCTGTTATTCTGAATCTGTCCTTCTGCTTCCTTCCTGCCCTCTCATTTCTGTTTCCTTCTTATGGGAGTGTTTTTCTTCATATTTCCCCGCTTCTAGTTATCTTTTAATTAAATCACCATGGAACATTATTGAAAGGCCTTGGAGTTTACTCAGCTGGAGGAATCTTTCTTCTAACTATAAACAAGTGTTCATTTAAATGAAGTTTGAGAAAACTTCCTCTCTGAGGTTTGTTTGTGAATTACTTGCACAATCAACTTCTGTATTTAGGCCCTGTAAAGACAATATTTTGTTAAAACAAATTGAGTTTCCAACTCATTACTTCTTCTTTGGATTGTACCTAATGAAATGGTGCATTTTATTATGAATGCACTCCTTATTATCATAATCCTAGTGTTCTCAATTAATTCTGAACATGGAATAATAAATGGCACTAAAGTATATAAAAAAGTAGATAACCACACAGAGAGACCCATGTAGTTCCTTCAGTTGCCCATGTGATACAACAATGTTGAACCAGCCTTTGAGGCTCAGTTGTGCTGAAATTTCTTTCCCAAGCACCTCACTACTCATATTCATTCTAAAATAGATGCCCAGTGGTCATAGTGAGGTACCTACCCTGAGATAACATTTGCACTTGTCAAAGTTATATAGGGATGTAAAGAACTGAGCCATCCTAAAGCAAATAATGATTGTCCTCACATTAGTCAGAATCAAGTCTGTCTTGAATGAACGCAGATGATTCCTGCCTCATGTTTGCATTCTTTGAGGCATTGAGCAGTGCCATGCATGCAACATGTGCTTGGTCAATGCTGGGTATACAGTTGCCTGTTCCAGGAGCCGTGTTTACTACACATTATCTTGTGATGATGACTTCAGCACTTTGGCTCCTCTGCTTGTGCTTCTTTCATAGGACATTGTAATTAGCTGGTATATGAGTGTTGTGAGGGGAAAGAGAACCTGACAGAGAAAAGACCAGTCTGTGCACCTCTCCTGAGTTCATTTCCTGAAATGCAACCACACATGCATGTCAAATTCCCAGCAAATCTATAAGATCTGCAGACACATCAATGCTTTTCCTTTTCTCTGGAAATTCCCACTCTCACCTAGACATCCTTCCCATCATTCCTGGCTCAACTTAAAGAGCTCTCTCTAAAGTCAGACCACTAAAGAGTACCAAGCCTGGCAGATCAAATGGTGGCACTGTGAACAGGTCACTGTGTGTTACAGTTTTGCTGAGAAGGTGGATGTGTTCTTTTGTCTTAAAAATAAAGTTCTGTTGTTTGTTGTGTTTTGGAGATAGAGTTTCACTATGTAGCCTATGCTTGTTGGAGAATCCTGCTAATTAGGTTGTAGTCTACCGTGCCCAGAAAGATCTCTGAGCTAGTGCAAACTGGAGGGCTTCCTTTCTCAGTGGGGCTTCCTCTTCTCTTTCTAACCTTACTGGAGAGTGACCCTAAGCCCAGATGCCTGACTTTATTTGGAGGATGATCCTGCAGAGAGCTCCCTGCAAACACTGTATAATTCAACACATAATTCTTACTCTATTATTCAGCCCATATAATTAGGTGCTATTGTGAAGGCCTAGACTTAACTTTATAGGCTCAGGAATATGCCATGATAACTTGAATGGATACAGAGCAGTATCCTCCTACAGACATCCTATCTGCTATTTATACAGGAAAGGAAAGCTTAACAAGATCCTGTCTGTGTTTTATGGCCCTTGGAGGTATCTAGATAATCCTGCTGAGCAGTCCAGATAATCCTGTTCAGCGGGTTGTGGTTCCCCACCAAAAATCTAGACCAATAGTTTCAAAAAAATCACCTTGCCCCTTCTACCCCATCCCAAGTTGCCAATTCCCGGTTAGTGGTTTTTCCCTATAAAAACCCTCTACACCTCAGCTTGTAGCCATCGCCACATTTCCTTCCATTTGCCATGCAGAGGCCCAGGTTGAACCTGAATAAAAGGACTCTTATGTGCTTGAATCAGAAACCGGCTCCTTGGTGGTCTCTGGGGGTTTCACAAAATGGGTACAACACTGTGTTATGACCAATCAGACTTTCCTGCCTGTAACCCTAAAATCTCTTATATACCTTACCCTTAGAACTATGAAATGAGCTGTCTCTCTGAAGCTGACTCCCAGAAATTCTTTCCATCACACTCACGGCCATCCCTAACCCTGCTCTCAGCTTCTGTTACCTTCGCCTTGAGGAAAAGGAGACCCATGCATGCTGACTTCAAACTTGTGATCCTCTTGCCTCAGGTACCTCAGTATTTTGAACACAGACAAGTGTGACCATGCTGAACATTTTGGTGCCAAAACTGAGCAGGCGCTTCTAGGAGCCCTGCGCCTGGAAACTCGTAAACCGGGGACTGCTTCACACAAGCCGGGGACTCTGCTCCATACGCGACAGACTGCTGTCCATTCGCCTGACTGCATCCAAGCTCCATCCAACACCGCTTTCTCCGATTGGTGAGTCCCCCCACTTTTTGGCCAGTGTAAATGGTTTCCTGAATCTGTGAGAATGACCATTGATCATCTGGCACCTCACAAGTATTCTTGAGACCGGGGGACCCGGCCATGGTCTTTATTGGCTATGGTCAGCCCCTATCACAGGCCTAAAATTTCTAGGCATCTCCCTCGTCTGCAGCCTGAGATACTTCTTGCAGTGGTGCGTTCTGGGGGCCATGTGAGGCCAACACGTTCATCCGTCTTGACGAAGCAGCAAACGCTGTCTGGATTTCCGGGGAATCCTTGCCTCACATGGCAGTGAGGTCCCCCGCTTCTGTGGCTGATGAGCCAAGGAGCAGCCTGTTCCTGGCATCCGTCCTTGGCCTTGGGGACACCTGGGGCCTTGGCTTTGGATCACATTTGGTTTTTTTTGTTTTTTTGTTTTTGTTTTTTTTAATTTTTCTGCCTCTCCACCACAGACATGGGAAACAAGGTTTCCAACCCTGTTAGTCCTTCCTCTCCATTAGGCTGTCTTGTTGAAGCTTTGAAACCTCTTAGTTTAATGCCTTACTTAAAGATTCCTAAGCTAACTCATCTATGTTCAAAAAAGTGGTCAAAGTATGCTTTAGAAAACAACAAAAAATGGCCACCAAGTGGCTCCGTAGATCCCGATATTTTATGGGAGTTATCTAATTACTGTCAGCATGCAGGCAAATGGAAAGAGTTGCCCTATGTGATAGTGTTTTGTTTTTCTTTCTCAGTGCTAAACCATCTCTTCGGGATTCCTTTTCTCCTGCTCATATGCTCTTAGCTATGCCTAAACCAGAGGATTCTCTGACTCCGGAACCTTAGACTCTAGATCCTGCTAACAAACCTCTACCTATCCAACCTCCGGCTCCCACCCCTACTCCTAGAGCAACTGTTTCTTCAGCTCCCCTTCTGGATTCTTCTCCTTCTAAAGCTGCTCCTCCCTTGGCATTGGTTGTTTCTAAAGGCCCTGCCCTGGCTCCAAACTTCACTCCTTCTACCACCCGCTCTTGAACTGCTAAATTGCCTGATTCCAGCCATCCAAACTCTTCCACTGTTCTCCCTTTGTGAGATGTGGCTGGTGTGGATGGACTGATTAAAGTTCATGTTCCATTCTCTCTAGCAGAACTCTCTCAGATAGAAAGTAAGCTGGGTTCTTATACATCTAATTCTGCTTCCTTTATTAAACAGTTTCAATATATAACTCAATCTTATAGTCTCACCTTTCCTGATATATTCATGATACTTTCTAATAATTTCCTTCCTGAGCAGTGCAGGCAGGTATGGGAGCAGGCTAGGACCCATGCAGATGAAATTCATCAGACTAACCTTTCACACATCCCTAGAAGCTGAGGCAGTTCCTGACAAAGAACCACACTAGGACTATAACACCCACGGTGGCTGTCTAGCCAGAGATAGGTTTATTACCTGTCTCCTACAAGTCTCCATAAGGCTGCCCTAAAACCAGTAAACTATGAAAAACTAAAAATGGTAATTCAAGATAAGGACGACAATCCGTCTCACTTCTTAGAACGGCTCACCAAAGCTCTACTTCAGTTCACTAGCTTAGATCCGGAGAGCCCTGAGGGCAGGCAGCTCCTAATGACCCACTTTGTCTCACAGAGCTTCCCTGACATTAGGGATAAACTTAAATGTATGCAGAATGGCCCTCTGACCCCACAGGCAGGTGTGCTGGTGATAGCATTTAAGGTGTACCATGGTAGAGATGAAAAAACCCATAAAAGGAGCTGCCAGATGCTGGCAAGCACCGTCCCTGAAAGCTGTCTGGTCCCTGTTTCAAGTGTGGGAAAGAAGGCCATTGGGCCCAGGCTTGCACCCCCTGCCCATGAAGGGCACCAACAAAGCCTTGTCCAAATGTTGCCAAAAGGGTCACTGGTCAGCTGTCTGTCCTAATGTCCCAAGTGACATAGGAACACCAGATGGAGACCACCCTCTGGCTGACTTTCTAGGATTGGCCTACAGTGAGGACTGACACTGCCCGGTTTTTGCCCCAGCCACTCCCATCTCACACAGGGAACCAAGGGTAATTATTAAAGTGAATGGGTGCCTGATCTCATTCCTTTTGGACACCGGAGCTACCTACTCTGTCCTGAGAGAGTTTTGGGGGCCCACCTCTCTTGCTTGTCTCCCTATTGTTGGGGTTGGCGAACAGCCTTACCTACCTCATCAGACACCACCACTCAATTGTATTTTCAGAGGCATCCCTCTCACACACACATATTCTTAGTGGTGCCAAGCTGCCCTGTACCTTTAATGGGGAGGGACCTTCTAGCTAAGGTAGGAGCGTCTATTTCTTTCGCTCCACACATTCGCCTCATCCCAGACGCACCAGCAGCTCCCCAGACGCACCAGCAGCTCCTCTACTTCTCCTCCTAGCCACTCACTCTTCTGACTCTAACAATTCTTTTCCCCTACCAGCCTCTCAGGTAGACCCAAAAGTCTGGGATACCCAAAACCCTTCTATTGCTAGGCACCATCAGCCTGTCACTATCCAGCTACATGACCCTACCAGATATATCACCCAAGCTCAGTACCCTCTCTCACTCCAGAGCCTAAGAGGACTTAAGCCTATCATTTCTGACCTTCTCAGGAAAAAGCTGCTCTGCCTAACCTCTTCACCTTTTCACACCCCCATACTTGCAGTTAAAAAGTCTAAGGGAACCTACAGCCTGGTTCAAGACCTCTGGCTCATTAACTCTGCAGTGGTCTCTCTCCATCCTGTAGTGCCTAACCCTTATACTCTCCTGTTCACTATCTCTTCAGGAACCTCTCACTTCTCAGTTCTAGATCTCAAAGATGCCTTCCTTTCTATTCCTCTCAGTCCTCAGTCTCAAAATATCTTTGCTTTCACCTGGACTGACCCTGACACTCACCAGTCCACACAACTGATCTGGACTGTTCTGCCACAGGAATTCAGAGACAGTCCACACCTATTTGGTCAGGCTCTGGCCTCTGACCTGCTTTCTCTGTCTCTCCCTGGCTTTAAACTAATACAGTATGTAGATGATATTTTACTCTGTAGCCCATCCTTACAGGTTAGCCAAACTAACACCTCTGCTCTCCTAAATTTCCTATCCAGCCTGGGTTACAGGGTATCTCCTTCTAAAGTTCAGCTGCCAACTCCCCAGGTCACCTATTTAGGTCTATCCATTACTCCAACTCACAAGGCTATTACTGTGGACAGAAAGTGTCTAATCCAGTTCCTCACAGTCCCTTCTACTAAATAGGAGATTCTGTCTTTCCTAGGAATAGCTTGCTTCCTATGGTCTTGGGCTCCATCTTTTTCTCTCCTTGCTTGCCCCTTATATGAGGCAGCTCAGGGCTCGCCGCACGAGCCCCTCCTTCATCCTGTCACTAAACCTTTCCAAAAGCTCCAGCAGGTTCTTCTTCAGGCTCCAGTGCTCCATCTCCCAGACTTAACCTGTACCTTCTCCCTCTATGTAGCAAAGAAAGAGGGATTTGCCCTGGGAACTCTAGGGCATCAGCTGGGACCCTCCTTTGCACTTGTAGCCTATCTGTCAAAGAAGCTAGACCTTACCAGTCAGGGCTGGGCACCTTGCATCCGTGCCTTAGCATCTGCAGAGCTCCTTATTCAGGAATCAAAGAAGCTAAGTTTTGGGTCATCCATTACTGTTTTCTCTCACCATAATCTGTCCTATCTTTTAACTTATAAAGGCTTACAAACTTTACCTCCTTCCCGAGTTCTTTCTCTCCAGGTGGCATTACTAGAGGATGCCACACTTACTTTCTGGGCCTGTCCACCTCTTAATATTTCAAGCTTCCTCCCTCAACCTAATGATGACTATTCTCCTTCTCATTCCTGCACTGAAACCTTAGAAGAGCTTTACCTCACCCTTCACACATACAGGAGGGCACATTGCCTCAGGCTACTTATACCTGGTACACAGATGGCAGCTCTTTCTTATATGAAGGGACCTATAAAGTGGGTTATGCCATAGTGCCAGATACTGAGATAATAGAGGCACAGGCATTACCCACACACACCACTAACCAAGAGGCTGAGCTGATAGCTCTCACCTGTGCCTTCCAATTGGCACAGGGACAATCTCTAAATGTTTACACAGACTCCAAATATGCTTTTCATATCCTCCTGTCCCATGCTGCTATTTGGAGGGAGTGTGGCCTTCTCACAGCAAAAGGGGGATCCATATCTAACTCAGGCCAAATAATGGCCATGCAGGAGGCTTCCCACCTCCCCAGGGCTGTAGGAATTGTCCACTGCCAGTCTCATCAGACCAATAGCTCCATCATCTTTAGGGGAAACAACTGGGCTGACTAGGCAGCCAGAACAGCGGCCCTCCAGGGCCAAGTCTCACCTCACCCACCACAGGGAATCCATACAGTACAGCCTACACCCTCACAGGGAATTCCAGACACTAGACAAATTCTTTCCTATCTACACCAGCTCTTTCATCCTAATAATCTTGCTCTGTCTCAATTTGTAAAAACTCATCATCAGCCCACCTCTGAGGATTTACAGTTCTTAAGAACTATTACTGCCTCTTGTGAGATCTGCCAAAAATAGATCCCAATACCAAGTACAGGAGTCAGCCTTTTCCCACCCACCAGGCTAGAGGTTCCCTTCCAGGGAATGACTGGCAGCTCAATTTTACCCATATGCCCACCATCAGGAAAGTTAAATATCTCCTCATGATGGTAGACTCATTTTCAAATTGGGTGGAGCCATATCCGGTTTCTAATAAGCAGGCTCAGACAGTTGCAGACCTTCTTCTCTGAGAAATTATTCCTCAGATTGAGGTTCCTGCTTCTCTCCAGTCTGACAATGTTCAGAGTTCACTTCTCAGATTTCTCAGACACTAGCTAAGGTGCTTAACATTCCTTGGCATTTTCATATCCCATACCGTTCTCAATCCTCAGGAAAGGTGGAGTGTACCAACCGGTCTTTAGAAACTATTCTTACTAAGATGTTAAATGAACTTCATCTCGACTGGGTAAGATTATTGCCTCTAGCTCTCCTCAGGCTCAGGGCTCTCCCTAAAAAGCCTCTTTCAATCTCTCCATTTGAACTAATGTATGGAAGGCCAGTTCTAACACTAGGTCTTTTATCCAAGCCTCCAACTGTTCCAGATAGCCTGTTAACTCCTCTTTTATGTCACCTAAGGTCTATCCTATGGAGCTATGCAGACTGTTCATTACCTCAGCCGTGTGACAATAATTGTCCACCCCAATACACATTGGGGATCAGCTTCTTCTCTTCCCTCCAAGGCAGCACCCTTTACCCCTTTTCCCTAAGTGGCAGGGACCCTTCAAGGTAATTCTTGTAACCCCCACAGCTGCTAAACTCGAGGGCTTTCCTCACTGGGTCCTCCTGTCTCATCTAACACTTTTTATCTCACCTCCATCCCAGAAAAATCTCTCTTCATATACAGTGAAACAAACAGGGCCTCTCACTCTCAAGCTCCAGAGGACATCAGGATCTACTGCCTTGTCACCAATTCCAGAGGAATAAGGTATCACCCTTTCATTTCCCAACCAGGGCCACACAGAGCCAGAGGCAAAAAGGACCATCAAAAATATCCAGGCGGTAAGGAATAATGTAATACAATAATCTACCATTGTTCAATACTCAGCAACTGATCACCTGCATTTCCTAAATGCTAACCTTATATGGGAAAAAGTGCCTTAAATAAACTACCTCTAATAAGGCTTGTCTCAGATAAAAATTAAGCAGAGTACTAAGGCCAGATCTACCTCAGGTAAATGTCACATGTCTCTATCTGGGCAGGCCAAATCTACCTCAGACAAATGCCAACTCCAAAATAAAATAATAATGATTCATTCTCTCTAAGCTGTTTCTATGTCAACAGTATCTTGTCAAACAGAAGGTTCCCAGCCACAGCACGGAAGGTTCCCAGCCACAGCTTGGATGGACAGCTGCAGAACAAGGGGATGGCAGAACGTCATTCCAGGACCTCCCCATCATCATCCCAGGACTTCACAAGATACCTCTCATCCCCCCACAAGAGCCAACCAACGCCCACTATTCAGCTGGAAGCAGTCTTTGAGAGAAACGTTGCCCCCATACCCACTCAAGGACAATTTTTTTTTATTTTTTTTAAAAGGAAAGAGTCAGGGATGAAGGGTTCACAACATGCCCCCATGGTTGGGCATGTTTGCATATGCCCAGCGGACACTTCTGCCTAGCCAGTTACAGGTCAAGATAGCCATTTCCGGGTCAAGGCGTCTCGCATGACCAGGATCCGTGACATTGCATGGCTACATAAGAACGCGCAGCATAGCCACGTGATCTACACGCATGCATGGAGTAGTGACGTCAACCTGTTCACGCCCAGCTTTTAAAATCCGGCGCCATGTTCCTGGTTCTTCTTCTTCTCCACACACATATCTCTCCCACAGGCCTGCACACTCTCTGTCCCTTTATCTTTAATAAAACTCTTATTAGCGGATCTGTCATTTTTCATGACATTTCATTGCAGGGTAAGAGCACAGCACCGCCAATTAACTTACACGTGCCTAGCACAACAGAACAAAGATGTTTAGCAAAGAATGAGAACAAATCCCCCACAACCTCAAAGTACCATCATAATTCTTTGTTTCCAGAAAATCTAACCCAAGTTTGTTATGCAAACTTTTGCATGGTATCATCTCCACTTATGGATTACCCCGGGTCTGGGGATTTTACTACATCCAGTGTGGAATATCTGAGGGAAAAATAACTATATACACTATGCTCTTATGTCTGTTAACTTTATTACTTTAAGACAAAATTCTATCTATACAGCCACAGCTCCATCAGGCATTCAGGACAAGAATAAATCTAGATACACCAAGCTCTTTATCCATCTACTTTATTTCCCTGGCATGAAATCCTGTCTACATAGCTTCAGATCCATCATGAAACTCAGTTCTCTTTTGTCTCCTCATTTACTGCCATCTCATAGTCCTGCTAACAGCTAAGCTCTTATGCTTCCAGTCTCATCTTTGTCCTCTGTTGCTTCTGTTAGTTATTTAGCTGCGTTGTGTTCTTACCATGCAAGGAAGTGTCACAAAACACGACAGAATCCACTTATAAGAGTTTTATTAGAGATAAAGGGATAGAGAGTGTGCAGGCCTGTGGGAGAGACACGTGCATGGAGAAGAGGAAGAGAGGGAACTGGGAATATGGCGCTCCACTTTAAAACCTTCTGGGGGCATGGCCAGGTCACGTCACTACTCCACGTGTGTGCGTAGATCACATGGTCATGTTGCGCGCTTACGTGGCCATGAAACGTCACAGATCCTGGTTACGCGAGACGCCCTGACCCGGAAATGCCTATCCTGACCTGGAATTGGCTAGGTGGAAGTGTCTGCCTGGTATATGCGACCGTGGGGGCATGTTGTGAACCCTTCAGCTTCTCCCTGCATCTCTGCTTGCTCTGCTCCTGGCTCAAGAGTTCTGCCTTACCATCTATGTTCTTACCTCTATGTTCTTCTCTTCTCCCTGTCATGCTGTTCTTTTCTCTCCACTCTACAGAAAATGCCTGTCTCTTCTGGTCTGCCTCCTCAGGAATGTTCCTCCACCCTACCTTCCACCTTGATATGTAAAAACCTCTTTTGTTCTCAGTCTATTGCTGTGGAGAGCCACTAGGCCTCAAGGCAAGGGTATGGTCTGAGCTTCATTTGCACAAGAAACAAAGCTATGTGTCTCCCACCAGCTTGTTTCCTAGGCTCAGAGGAGGAGTTAGTTACCTAGAAGTTCAGCAGGTCTGGGGAGCTGAACTGTTTGCCAAAAGGTCTGGGAATAATTGGTCTTGCAAGAATTTCATAGCAGAAGACAGCTGAAATATTAAAGTTGGATAACAACAAATATTCATAGTAAATGGCTTGCCTTTTGACAGACCCTTGGCCAGTCAAAGTATAGCTTTAATACACAGCTGACTCTCTATAATATATTCTTGTGGCTGCCACATCCCCTGAGTTCTAAGAAGACAAAAACTATATCCTGGGAGTATGCGCCAACTTAGATGTGGTGCATGATGGGCTCTTTGATTTATGTTTGTCTAAGAGGGTTCTTTCATAATACAAACTAAGAGCTTCAACATCAAGAATTATTGCCTCACAATTCTAGGGGTTGGTACCTAAGATCAGTGTACTAGGGGTGTTGGCTTGCAGAAGCCACCACTATGTTCACATGGCTTACTTGTATATATGTCTATCTCCAAGTCTCCCCTTGTGAGGACACTATCACATTGTGTTAGGACCTGTTCTCATGATCTCATTTTAACTGCATAACTACTGTGAAGATTATCTACAACTACAGTCACATACCTAGACACCAGAATGTGTAATTTCAATGCATGAACTCAGTAAATGTGAGGGAACAATTAAGCCAGTATCAGTGCTTTAGACACTACTTCCATTGTTCTATTGTAAGAAAACCATCCTGATGACTAAATAATATGTTCTCACTCTTAATAAAGCTTCTTTTTAGAATTCTAAGATTTGCTTGGAAAATAGGGAGCTGTTGTAGTTTTAATAACTCTGGTAATAAAGAGTATTTTTTGTTATATATAAAGAAATATGCACACAGACACATATGCATACATTTGTAAAAGATGTAGATTTGTATCTCTATAATTAAGGAAATAAACGTGTGTGGCTTAAAAAAACACCCTGTTTTCTCAGCACTCGAAAACACAGTGCATTGCTAGTCACTGTTTATATGTTGTACAATAGATAGTTAATTATGTTCCTTCTTCCTAACTGAACTTCTGGATCCTTTGATTGACATTTCTCCGCCTTGTTCTCAGTCCATTTTAGTACAAACATAGAGTTCAAGTAAGTTTAGTTTTAAAATTATTCTCCTAAATAGAGAAATCCCTTCTAAAACCTTTGCTTTCCCATTGGAAATATTACTGCCCTTCTTCCCTCCAGGGTTATGACTACATTTTCTCAAGAAGGGAGAGAATCATTGCTTATGCCCAGCTCTCGTGGGCAGGATGGTTATGGAGCTATCATTGTTTCCAGGTTACATGTAATTACAGGCATCCATTAAGGATATAGTGAATTTCTTCTGCTTTTATGTGACCTAAATTCTGGTGTCACTTTGGCTTACAATTCTGACCTTGGCAGTGCACCTCTGGCATGGATAAGACAATCAAAGATATTACTAATATTATGGTTCCCAAACATCTGTCATTGTTTGATCATTTGAAATGCTGAATTATTAAATTCTTAGGATAGCTTTTCAGCAAGAGTCTAATTTCAGCTGTTGACACATTTTAACCTCATCTCAGAGGAAAATGTATATGTCAAATCAATTTTTGAAAACTGTGTTTAATTCTGCAAGCCAACCAATAATTTGAAAGCATTTCCCTGGTGTTCATATGCAGAATTTTAAAGGCATAGGGCAATCCTAGGGCATGGAATAAATGGAAGTGTATCCTTCCTCCAGCAAACCTTTACCATGCAGTTTCTCTCGTCAAGAGATTACAGCTCCAGGCAGTTTGGGCCAGAATGTGTAGTTTTTGAGTATGAACTCACACAGGCTTGTGAGTTGACTCTTTGGTTTCCAGCTAGTCGTGCTATTTGGGAAAGTAACATAAAATTAGGAGGTAGGTCACTGAGAAGAAGATCTGTGAAAGGCATACCTGATTCCCTTCCCTCTTGCTTCTTATCCAGTGTGAGGTGAGGTATCATCTGCCACACTCCAGCCTTAGTGAACTTCTGTCTCACGACAGGCTCAAAATCAATATAGTTAAGAACCATAGCAAAAACCTGGGGAAATGAGCCGAAATAAATCTTGTGTCACACTAAGTTATTCTCCCAAATATTAATGCACCAAAATGGATGAAAAATAACAACACAGCACAGTAAGCAAGTGCTGGAAAGCAAGAGACAGTCTCTGTCAGCCCTGTCATCTGAGGAAAAACAACTTCATTCTATTGCATTGGGCTGCTAAGCTGCAATGCTTGGTAGATTTAGGGCCATTAAATACAGCTTTGATTTAGTACATTTTCCACTTACTGTGTGGTTATTGGGAAATAACTTTGTCATGAGTTAAATAGCATCAGTATGTGAAGTGAATGTTCATAAGCATATTCAATGGTATCTTCAGGTTTTGTTGTTTTGTTTTTCTTGTTTGTTTGTTTATTTTTGACACAGGGTTTCTCTGTGTAGTCCTAGCTGTCCTGGAACTCAAACTCAGAGATCCACCTGTTTCTCCCTCCCCAGTGTTGGAATTCAATATTCAGTCTTATGAGAAGATTCATAAAATACTCAAGTTCCTAACACTTTACATAACTGTTATGAGACAGAGAGCGTTCTCATATATATAGTATGTGTGTCATACATGCATACTGATGCTCAATAGGTTAAAATGAGGTTATACTCTGAGAAACACAGCTGTGGTCTTAGTTTTACAGCAACATGACACAAGCTAGAGTAGAGTATCAGGAATAGGAATTCTCAGTAGAGAAAATATCTCCATCAGATTGCCTGTGGGCAATTCTGTCTGGCATTTTCTTGACTAACAATTGATCTGAGAGGTCCCAGCGCACTGTGGGTGATGCCACTCCTAGGAAGGAGGTCCTGACTGGTATGGGAAAGCAAGTGAGCGAACCATAGAACAAATGGCAAATAGCATTCCTCTATGGCCTCTGCTTCACTTCCTGCCTTGAGCTCCACTCTGACTTCTCTCAGTGGTTGAGTGTGACCTGAGAATTGTAAGATGTAATAAGCCCTTTGGTCCCCAAGTTGCTTTTGGTCATGATGTTTTAACAAAGCAACAGAAAAGTAACTAAGTCAACTGGATCCATTGCAAATATGGAGTATTGAAAATGCATTTAGTACAATTAAGTTAGCAGTGCATACACTAGAGTGTTTATTGTTTTCCCTTCATAATTGCAAAGCTGACTTGGACCTCAGGCTGCTGCCTAGCATTGTCCTCAAGATAGTGTCCTGCTGTATATTGTAGCCTGAAAGCAAACCAAATTTAAAAAACTTGAAATGACCCGGTAGTGATGGCGCACGCCTTTAATCCCAGCACTGGGAGGCAGAGGCAGGGGAATCTCTGTAAGCTCCAGGTGAGTCAGGTCTACAGAGTGAGTTC
Source organism: Peromyscus maniculatus bairdii (assembly GCF_049852395.1). NCBI lineage: Eukaryota > Metazoa > Chordata > Mammalia > Rodentia > Cricetidae > Peromyscus > Peromyscus maniculatus. The sequence continues at coordinate 36,303,346 of NC_134853.1, read as the reverse complement.
CAGAACAGGCTCCAAACCTACCTGTCTTTTAAAACCAAAAAAAAAAAAATTGAAATTCGTTGTCTTCTGAGTATGTATCATTTTTGTACCATTCTAACATTTAAAAACAGTAAACAGAGATCCAGGAAATGCACCAAAACTACACAGAGAGGGCAGAGACATTCAGACCCAGCGGCGGCCCACAGAGGTAGACAGGCCCGGCGGTGGAGACAAGCAGACGCAGGTAGGCCTGTGGTGGCTGCCCGTGGAGGTAGACGGGCCCAGCGGCGGCAGCCGACAGGGATATTCAGACCCGGCGGCAGCCGGCAGAGACATTCAGGCCCAGCGGCAGCCCACAGAGGTAGACAGGCCCGGCGGTGGAGACAAGCAGACGCAGGTAGGCCTGTGGTGGCGGCCCGTGGAGGTAGACGGGCCCAGCGGCGGCAGCCGACAGGGATATTCAGGCCCGGCGGCAGCCGGCAGAGACATTCAGGCCCGGTGGCGGCCCCCAGAGGCAGACAGACCCAGCGGCAGCTGACAGGGACATATAGGCCCGACGGCGGACCACAGAGGTAGACAGGCCCAGGGACGGAGACAAGCAGACGCAGCTTGGAACAGGGACGCCTCTAACCCCAACATCTGGGGAAGAAGCTATCTCCGTGGGTCAGAACCAGAACGAATCTGAACACTTCTTCTGAGGACAACCCAGGGCCCAGCTGCTGATCCTGTGAAACCCAACAACTTGGAGGTGTTGGTGAGACTACCCTGCTCAGCTGAAACCCATCTGGGAGAGGATTCAGATGCCTACAGTTTAAAGTCTGAAGAAACAAGATCAGCTGAGGAGTTGACAAATGAACAAAACGTGACCTGGGAACACAGAAGAAGGCGCTACCCAGACACCAAACCAGATCACCAGAATCATAAGTATATAATTCACCGATCAAAATCAGCTGCCCCTGAAGAAATAGCCCAATAGCACCAATTTAACCAAGAACCACTACTAAACCAAGACTAAAAATTAGAACAAGAGAGGCACTCTCAGACACAGACACCACCTGCACCGCACAGAGGAAGAGATGAGTAGATGCCAGTGCAAAAATACAGGCAACAACATAAAGACCTACATGGCAACATCAGAACCTAGTGATTCTACACCTGCAAGACCTAAACATACCATGACAGAAGAAACAGAAGAAATCAACCCTAAAAATGACTTTAAGAAGATGATAGAGGCCCTTAAAGAAGAAATAAAACATTCCCTCAATGAGGAAATAAAAACTTTCCTTAAAGAGGAAATGAAAAACTACCTTAAAGAGGAAATAAAAACTTCCCTTAAAGAGGAAATGAAAAACTCCATTAAAGAGGAAATAAAAAACTCCCTTAAAGAAATGGAAGAAAAAATGAACAAAAAATGGGAAGAAATCAAATCAAGCCAAGAAAAAGCAATTAAACAGATGAAAGAAACATTCCAAGATCTGAAAAATGAATTTGAGACAATAAAGAAAACACATGCTGAGGGAATGCTGGAAATAGAAATCCTGACTAAACGAACAGGAACTACAGAAACAAACATAACCAACCGATTGCAAGAGATGGAACAGAGAATCTCTGACGCTGAAGACACGATAGAGAAAATAGATTTGTCAGTCAAAGAAAACAATAAAGACAGAAAAGTCCTAACACAAAACGTCCAGGAAATTTGGGACACCATGAAAAGACCAAACCTAAGAATAATAGGGATAGAAGAAGGAGAAGAATACCAACTCAAATGGACCTAATAGATATCTACAGAATATTCCATCCTAACACAAAAGAATATACCTTCTTCTCAGCACCCCATGGAACCTTCTCAAAAACTGACCACATGCTTGGACACAAAACAAATCTCAACAGATACAAAAAAATTGGAATAACCTCCTGTATCTTATCAGACCACCATGCCTTAAAGTTAGAACTCAATAACAACAAAAATTATAGAAAACCCAAAAACTCATGGAAACTGAATAATGCCCACCTGAAACATCAATGGGTCAAGGAAGAAATAAAAACAGAAATTAAAGAGTTCCTAGAATTCAATGAAAATGAAAGTACAACATACCCAAACTTATGGGACACTATGAAAGCAGTGCTAACAGGAAAATTCATAGCTCTAAATGCACACATAAAGAAGATGGAGCAATCCCATACCAACGAATTAACAGCACAACTGAAAGCTCTAGAACAAAAAGAAACAAACTCACCCAGGAGAAATAGACGCCAGGAAATAATCAAATTGAGGGCTGAAATCAATGAAATAGAAAACAAGAGAACAATACAAAAAATCAATGAAACAAAGAAACAAAGAGTTGGTTCTTTGAAAAAATCAACAAGATAGACAAACCACTAGCCAAATTAACCAAAAGGCAAAGAGAGAGCACCCAAATTCACAAAATCAGAAATGAAAAGGGAGACATAACAACAGACAATGAGGAAATCCAGAGAATCATCAGATCATACTTCAAAAACCTGTACTCCACAAAAATGGAAAACCAGGAAGAAATGGACAATTTTCTGGATAAATACCACATACCAAAATTAAATCAAGACCAGATAAACCATTTAAATAGACCAATAACCCCTAAAGAAATAGAAACAGTCATCAAAAGTCTCCCAACCAAAAAAAGCCCAGGACCAGATGGTTTCAGTGCAGAATTCTACAAGACTTTCAAAGAAGAACTAATACCAATCCTCTTCAAAGTGTTCCACACAATAGAAACAGAAGGAACACTACCAAACTCTTTTTATGAGGCTACAATTACCCTGATACCCAAACCACACAAAGATGCAACAAAGAAAGAGAACTACAGACCAATCTCCCTCATGAACATTGATGCAAAAATACTCAACAAAATATTGGCAAACCGAATCCAAGAATACATCAAAACAATCATCCATCACGACCAAATAGGATTCATCCCAGGGATGCAAGGATGGTTCAACATACAGAAATCAGTCAATGTAATACACCATATAAACAAACTGAAAGAAAAAAACCACATGATCATCTCCTTAGATGCTGAAAAAGCCTTTGACAAAATCCAACACCCCTTCATGATAAAGGTCTTAGAAAGATTAGGAATACAAGGAACATTTCTAAACATAATAAAAGCAATTTATAGCAAGCCAACAGCAAACATCAAATTAAATGGAGAGAAACTCAAAGCGATACCACTAAATTCAGGAACAAGACAAGGCTGTCCACTCTCCCCATATTTATTCAATATAGTACTAGAAGTTTTAGCTAGAACAATAAGACAACAAAAGGAGATTAAAGGGATACAAATTGGCAAGGAAGAAGTCAAACTTTCACTATTTGCAGATGATATGATAGTATACATAAGTGACCCCAAAAACTCTACCAGGGAACTTCTACAGCTGATAAACTCCTTCAGTAAAGTGGCAGGATACAAGATCAACTCAAAAAAATCAGTAGCCCTCCTATACACAAATGATAAAAGGGCTGAGAAAGAAGTCAGAGAAACATCACCCTTTACAATAGCCACAAATAATATAAAATACCTTGGGATAACACTAACTAAACAAGTGAAAGACCTTTTTGATAAGAACTTTAAATCTCTAAAGAAAGAAATTGAAGAAGATATCAGAAAATGGAAGGATCTCCCATGCTCATGGATAGGTAGGATTAACATAGTAAAAATGGCAATCTTACCAAAAGTAATCTACAGCTTCAATGCAATCCCCATCAAAATCCCAGCACAATTCTTCACAGACTTGGAAAGAAAAATACTCAACTTTATATGGAAAAACAAAAGACCCAGGATAGCTAAAAGAATCCTATACGATAAAGCAACCCTTGGAGGCATCACCATCCCGGACCTCAAACTCTACTATAGAGCTATAGTAATAAAAACAGCTTGGTACTGTTATAAAAACCGACATACAGACCAATGGAATCGAATTGAAGACCCTGACATTAATCCATGCACATATGAACACCTGGTTTTTGACAAAGGAGCCAAAACTATACAATGGAACAAAGAAAGTATCTTCAACAAATGGTGCTGGCATAACTGGATGTCAATATGTAAAAGATTACAAATAGATCCATATCTGTCACCATGCACAAAACTCAAGTCCAAGTGGATCAAAGACCTAAACATAAACCCAGTTACACTAAACTTAATAGAAAAGAAAATAGGAAGCACTCTTGAACGCATTGGCACCGGAGACCATTTCCTAAATAAAACACCGACAGCACAGACCCTGAGCACAACCATTAATAAATGGGACCTCTCAAAACTGAGAAGCTTTTGCAGGGCAAAAGACACAGTCAGTAAGACAAAAAGACAGCCAACAGATTGGGAAAAGATCTTCACCAACCCCACATCTGACAGAGGATTGATCTCCACAATATATAAAGAACTCAAGAAACTAGACATCAAAGCACTGAACAGTCCAATTAAAAAATGGGCTAAAGAGCTAAACAGAGAATTCACAAAACAAGAACTACAAATGGCTGAAAGACATTTAAAGAAATGCTCAACATCCTTAATCATCAGAGAAATGCAAATCAAAACGACTCTGAGATACCACCTTACACCTGTCAGAATGGCTACGATCAAAAGCACCAATGACAACCAATGTTGGAGAGGATGTGGAGCAAAGGGAACACTCCTCCACTGTTGGTGGGAATGTAAACTTGTACAACCACTGTGGAAATCAGTATGGCGGTTTCTCAGAAAATTAGGAATCGAACTACCTCAAGACCCAGCCATCCCACTCTTGGGCATCTACCCAAGGAATGCTGATTCATACCATAAAGATACATGCTCAGCTATGTTCATAGCAGCACTATTTGTAATAGCCAGAACCTGGAAACAACCTAGATGCCCATCAATGGAAGAATGGATGAAAAAAATGTGGTACATATACACAATGGAGTACTACTCAGCAGAGAAAAACAACGAAAGCATCAAATTTGCAGGTAAATGGATGTAACTAGAAAAAATCATCCTGAGTGAGGTAACCCAAACCCAGAAAGACAGTTATGGTATGTACTCACTCATTGGTGGATTCTAGATATAAAATAAAGAACAATCAGACCACAACCCATAGAACCATAGAGGCTATATATATAGCATGGAGGTCCCTAGGACGACTGTGGCATATAATAAATTTCAGTTTTACTCAATTATTAAAAAAAAAAATAGCCAAATGAATGGAAAGACATGAACTATGAACCAAAGGCTGAGGGGCTCCCAGCTGGATCAGGCCCTCTGAATAGGTGAGACAGTTGATTGGCTTGATCTGTTTGGGAGGCATCTAAGCAGTGGGACCAAGTCCTGTGCTCATTGCATGAGTTGGCTGTCTGAAACCTGGAACTTATGCAGGGACACTTGCCTTAGTCTGGGAGGAAGGGACTGGACCTCCCTGGACTGAGTCTACCAAGTTGATCACAGTCCTCGGGGGAGGACTTGTCCTGGAGGAGGTGGGAATGGAGGGTGGGCTGGGGGTAAGGGGAGGGCGTGGGAGGGGGGAGAATAGGGGAACCCATGGCTGATATGTAGAACTGAATGATATTGTAAAATAAAAAATATATATCACAAAAAATCCAGTAAACATTTTAAGTTGGAAGTATCTGTATATAGAAGAAATAATCTGGAACTATGATTATATATTTAATATACACTATTTTCAGAGAATTTTTTAGGTTCATGAAATTTGAGCAATGATATTAGTTGGCATATTTCACACACTCGTTTCTTCCACACAAGCACAAAGCCCCCAATGACTAACATTGTCCCTAGAGTTTGAATCTTGCAACAATTAGATCTTATTTTGATATTCTTTGATATTCTTTGTTAAAGTTAACTTTCTTCAGTGTTAAATAAGGACTCTACATTGTATGTAATTGACTACAAATATATTTTAATATACTTAAGTTTCTATAATGTTTTAAGTTCCTATGTATTAATCAAAATTAATAGATTTCTCTGTCATGCCAGTTTTTACCCACTCAGCTTTGGCTCTATGTGGCTGCACACCACCTCTCAGACATAGGGGGTGCTTTGGTCATAGAGTATGTGCAAACTCCTCAAGAATTCCTAGGCACATGTCCTGCTCACTCCTCATCCTTTACCACCAGAACTATCCCTGCCCATCTTATCTCTTTTAAATATTTTTAGTAACCAACATATTTAGACAGAGGAGCTTTACCTGCCTCTGGTGATTCCCTATCTGAATAAATTTCCTTGCTAAGTGAAATGTACATGGGAGGCTGGTGATGTGGGTCATAAAATCAATTTCCTTACCAACAGATAAAGAATTTATGAAAGTACACCACAGTGGGAGAGGTATTGGAGGTGGGATAATGCCTCCAAGGAGTGGAAATTCTATAACTGCATTTAGGGGAAGTTACTCGGTCTTATCTTATAAGCTTCATCTGGGTGGACAGGTAGACATTTCTTTATCTTGTTAAGTATAAATTTGACAGTGTAATTTGTCTAGCTTGTGACTGACCATTTGTGTAAGGTGTTATAGGTCATTAGAGGTTAGACTTCAGCCATCTCCAAGTTAATAGACTGTTGCCACTGACTCAGATATTTTCTTGTCTTTTATTCTTGAATTTTTCAAAAACACATACTAATGTAAATCTCCATGAACCCAGTACCCAGTTAATGGTCTTTCACTTCTTTCCTCCTTTATTAGAACATTTTAAGGCTCATCTGGAAACATCACCTGTGATTCCTCTAAGTGATAAGGATACTACCTTGGGTATGAATTGAAATTTCTAACACTGTAGACCAGAGACAAATTATCTAGGGCAATTTTAATATTTTTGAAAGCCATATACAGCACATCCTAGTGACTATCACAAATACCTCAAATACCAGATGGTCAGCCCTGAAATAAAGTACAAACAAGTAACATTATATGGACTGAGCAGGTATTATTTATATATTTAGAAGCACACACACACACACACAATTAAAGGAGTAGAGGCCATGAATTTGAGAGAGAACAGGTTGGGGTACATGGGAAGGGTTAGAGGGTAGAAAGGGAAAGGGACACACAACAGAAGTTCCCCTGTTTTGCTATGACCTGCCTTCCTGTGGTTCCCACTAATGTATTCAATAAACACTGTAGTCAGAAGTTCTCCTGTGTCTCACCTGGTCCAATAGACTCTTCGACACAGGAAAACACACAGAGGCTTATATCACTTACAAACTGTATGTCCTAATGGCTCAGACTTCTTGCTAGCTAGCTCTTACAACTAAATTCACCCCATTTCTATTAATCTATGCATTGTCACATGGCTTTGTGGCTTACCAGTACCTTCATATCTTGCTTCTCCTGGCAGCAGCCTACAGCATCTGTCCTCCTCTCCTTTCTTCTCCCCTCTCCAGTTAGAATGGACCGCCTAACCTTATTCTGTCACATCATTGGCCAAACAGCTTTATTTATCAACAAATCAGAGCAACACATATTCACAGCATATAGAAAGATATCCCATAGCACTTCCCCTTTTGTGTCTAATCAAAAAAGAAGGTTTTTAACTTTAACATAGTAAAATTACATATAACAAAACAGTTATCAAGGAAGAATTACATTTACAATATCTAGTCTACTTGTATTTAGCAAAATTAAAGAAAATACTGTATCATCTACCTTATTTTTTATGAGTCTAAAGTTTCTTATCTAATTTATCTTTTATCATAACTAAGGAAGACTATAATCATAACTATCTGTCTTTATCTCCATCAAAGACTTCAGAAGAAGCATAATAATACCTAAATAAACAGGAATTGCATTGTAAGCAACTTCTACAGTTCTAGAAATGACAGACTTCTGGCTGCCTAGACAGTCACCCAAAGTTTCTCAGCACTGTTGGGGCTTCCATTTTTAACCTTCAGGCCTAGAATCTCTGACAGACTTTTTAGTAAAGCAGGAAATTTGAAGAATTGTCCTACCTATTGGCAAAGTTCATTAGTTGCTTCTCCCTGTGTCCTGCAGAATGTCTGACAGTCTCCTCTGTGAAGCAGGAATCTGAAGGACCATCTCCCCTCGTTTTGGCAAAATATAGTGGTCATTTTCCCATTGGTCCTGCATGTCCAGTCGACACAACATTTTGCCAAGCAGTCCAGGCAAGAACAGTTTCTTGCCCAAATGGCTAACTTTTGCCATAAGGAAAGCAAACTCCATAATGAGTTTCTTCTATGCAACTTCTGACTTTGAGAATGAGTGGATCTCTGACCCTTGTGTCTGCTCTTGGGACTCTTTTCCTCATGGTGGGTAGCTATGTCCAACATGATAGTTTTTGCTTTGTCTTATATTTTATTTTGTCATGTTTGGTTGTTATCTTTTAGAAGCCTGTTCTTTTCTAATGAGAGAAGGAAAGGGAATGGATCTGGAGTGGGGGAGAAGTGGGGAGGAACTCAGAAAAGCAGAGGGAAGGGAAATTATAATTAGGATATATTGTATGAGAAAGAAATCTATTTTCAATTAAAAGAAAAATGATAAATAAATAAAGAAATAAAGAGAGAGAGAGAAAGAAAGGAAGGAAGGAAGGAAGGAAGGAAGGAAGGAAGGAAGGAAGGAAGGAAGGAAGGAAGGAAAGAAGGAAGGAAGGAAGGAAGGAAGGAAGGAAGGAAAGAAGGAAGGAAGGAAGGAAGGAAGAAAGAAACAAGAGACCTGAATACAGTTGGTTCATGCCACCTTGACTTTCATGGAAAGTCTGGCCACTTCCTCTCAAATCAACAAACAGACAAATGAAGAGCTTTCCCTGTTGAGTCATGGAATAATTTCCTGAGTCATTAGCAGTGGAGAGCTGGCATGGGGGTTGTTGCAAGACCTTCTTTTCATTAGTGGTAGAAGGCTACAAAATTAGTTTAACACAATTTCTTTTTCAAATATTTATTTTTTTGTGTGTACACATGTGTGTGCCTGTGTACATTTATTTCTGTACCATGTATATGTAGGTGGCTGCAGAGGCTAGAAGAGGACATTTGTATATCCTGGAACTGGAGATACAGGCAACTGCAAGCCACCTGATGTCGGTGCTGGGAACCAAACTGGGGTCTCTGTAAAATCAGCACCACCGTAACCATTTTTTTACACCATCTTAACCACTGAGCCATCTCCCCAGCCTGATTTTATTTTCTTTAGAGGCATGTTTGAAGCATTCATCCAGGATGTGAGAAGCCGGGAGTGCCTCTGTGTGATTATCTGGTTTTGCATATCTCCTGGTCCTCCCAACGACCCTGGGGGATGGGAAAAATCAGAGAAACCTCCTTCACAGACACAGACAATGGGCATCAAGAGGACATTGCCTGCTGAAGGCAGCTCTGACCTCTGCTCTCTCAGATGCAATTGCTGCTGGGCCTCTTGCTGCAAAGACTGTGGGTACCGCAGGAGACCCTACAGGATTCGGCAGCCTCAGAAAGGCTGCAGATAAAATCACCTGATGGACTTCAATTTGCCGCTTCCCACTATGGAATTCAGGATTCTGGCAGTATACCAGGTGTAGGTGCCCCATTTTAGAGCTCACTGGAGGTATTTACATGCCACAGCTTAGGTAATGATGCTCCATACTCCTTCCCACCTGCACTGTGGGCATACTTCTTTTTCCTTCACAGCTTGGATTGTTTTCCAAATAGCCTCTGTAGACCATTGATCTGATGAGCTTAGGTTATACAGAGAAGACACACCATAGCCCACACTGACTTGGGTCTTTCCCCTTTCCTGAAGCTGTGTAGACAGACATAAACCATACGAACCATACATGTAAATTTTTTAGATGTATCAGATAAAGATAATTTTTATCTCATTTTGCTATTTTAAGTGGACATGTTCATATATGTTCTGAATTGTTAGCAAAGTGATGATTTGCCTTGTGTATGGTTTAAAGAAGTTAATTTAGAATCTCTCAGAAATCATATGGACCAAACATGAAGTTCAACACTGCACATCAGAATCAGAATACTTGTAATAGGAGATCTTCTGGCCCACATTATTTGGTTAATTGTTTTGACTTTGACCCTTCATCTTTTAATATTGACTTCACCATGAGCTACTAAGTAAAAAGAAATCATGCAGATTTATGGCTAATATGATCACTAATGTTGAATTTTTATTAAAGTTTTTACATTTATTTATTCAGGTGTATGTGTGTATGTGTGAGGTCACAAGTTCACACACCCGCCACAATGGATTTGTGGTGGTCAGAAGACAATGTGCTATGGGGTTGGGTTATCTCCTTCTACCATGTGTGTTCCCGGGATCCATCTCTGGTAACCAGGCTTGTCAACAAGCACTCCTACCTGCTGATCCATCTGGTGGGCCCACGATCTTGTTTTGTGTGAAGAGAAACCTGTGAATCATTGCATGCTGCTTTACAGTTACAGTTACATGTTTTTGCACACTCCCGCTATGTCAGTTCTGCCTCAGCTTTTCCACTTTACAATAAAGCAAAGTTATAATGTCTTTCCAGGTGGTGAAGTTTCCAACCTGAATAGTTTCTTCTCATTCTGACCTGAGGGCGACTGATAAAGTGTCACATTGTAAATACATGAAGTGTTCTTCTCCCCTCTTCCCTGGGCAAATGCTAGCCTCTGTCATTCTCTTGAGGGTCTAAATAGGCATTGCCCAGAGCTGCTTAATTCAGCCAAACCTATCGTAGACTAGAGTCCAGGACTAGAATGGGAGTTGGGGCTGCCTTGTATTCAGGCATTAGGGCTGGCAGCAGGCTGTACCTAGGCTTGCTTAATGGACTCCATAAAGAAGGTGAAGTTCTTGAAAGGGGTTAAGTGGGGGCCTCCAAGGCTAAGTATGGCTGTGAGGCTATAAAAAAGGATGTTCTTTCATTTTTGTTTCACCAACATTAACTGGAAGCATATATATATGGTAATGTGCACGATAAATGGGTAAATATGTAAATGTTACATTCCCTTTTGCATATTCATCCCCACTGCACCAAAAAGTGTCTGTCATAATCAGCTGTGTTGGAACAATACAAAAGAAAAGCAGATGAGTCTAGTGAGGTAACACTGTTGTATTTATTTGGTGTGCTTCTACATACCACTTTCATTATAAATTCGTATATTTTTTATTTTTTATTATTTTATTTTATTTTACAATACTATTCAGTTCTACATAACAGCCACAGATTCCCTTGTTCTCCCCCTTCCTGTCCCCCTCCTCTTCCCCCCAGCCGACCCCCCATTCCCACCTCCTCCAGAGCAAGGCCTCCCCTGAGGACTGAGATCGACCTGATAGACTCAGTCCAGGCAGGTCCAGTCCCCTCCTCCCAGATTGAGCCAACCATCCCTGCATAAGTCCCAGGTTTCAAACAGCTAACTCATGCAATGAGCCCAGGACCTGGTACCACTGCCTAGATGCTTCCCAAACAGATCAAGCCAATCAATTGTCTCACCTATTCAGAGGGTCTGATCCAGTTGGGGGCCTCTCAGCCTTTGGTTCATAGTTCATGTGTTTCCATTCATTTGGCTATTTGTCCCTGTGCTTTATCCAACCTTGGTTTCAACAATTCTCGCTCATATAAACCCTCCTCTTTCTCGTTAATTAGACTCCCGGCACTCCACCCGGGCCCTAGCTGTGGATCTCTGCATCCAGATTCCTCAGTCCTTGGATGGGGTTTCTGGCACAACTATTAGGGTGTTTGGCCATCCCATCACCCGAGTAGGTCAGTTCGGGCTGTCTCTCGGCCATTGCCAGCAGTCTTTTGTGGGGGTATCTTTGTGGATTTCTGTGGGCCTCTTTAGCACTTTGTTTTTTCCTTTTCTCATGTGGTCATCATGAGGTTTGCAGGCAAATGGATGGATCTAAAAAAAATCATCCTGAGTGAGGTAACCCAGACTCAGAAAGACAAATATGGTATGTACTCACTCATAGGAGGATACTAGATGTGGAACAAGGATGACTGGACTGCTACTCACATCACCAGTGAGGCTACCTGGAAAACAGGACCCCAAGAAAGACATGAGGATCACCCAATGATGGAGAAATGGCTGAGATCTACATAAACAACCTGGACATGCGTGGGAGCAATGAAGGGTGAGGGTCGAGGGAAAGAGAGCGGGAGATCCCAGCTGGATCAAGAACAGAGAGGGAGAACAAGGAATAGGAGACCATGGTAAATAAATTGGTATATTAACTCTAATATTCTGAAATGTAATAGAGAGATGAATAAAATCAGTGTATAGAACTAAAGGCTAGACACTCAAGTAATTTAGCCCTCCAAATGTTTTATGCTTTATGTCTGGAGACAATTGATCAAAGTAATTTTTCCTTTGGTTGGGGAGGGAATGAGCGGATGCTGAGCTAATGATGTGTATAGGAGTGGGGTGGAGAAAGAAGGTTTGCTTTTTACTTTCCCAGTTAACACTGAGTCAATTTTCTGCCTGTATTTTGGCTTTTCTGGTTAAATTTAGAGCCTTTTCGTTGATGATGGATAAATTCTTGCTTTCAAATTTATTTCCAGTCTGTTTTCTTTTCTCTTTTGGGGGTAGAGTTTTTAAAAATTAACCCAACCATCCACAGTGCATTCATTCATAGATGCAACTTGTCCATTCCGATAAACACTCATCACCTTGGGATAGATAGACAATGACAAGTTATTGAATGAGGGCCAGTTATAGAAAAGCTAAATTCTATCTGTTGGCATTTGTGTTGAGGACTTTGTCCTCCTTCATGACCTTGATTTCCTTCCTCTTCATCCTCCCTTCCAAGGCTGACTGTGCCAGGAACCATCTGTGGAGAACAGCTTACTGGGGCCATTGGCCTGAGATCTCACACTTTGGAGAACTGTGTAATTTGGCACTTACAGGATTCAAGGAAACCTTGGAGGAAGAAGAGAGAGTCTCTGCCAAGTGACTTAGAGTGTGTTCCATTAAAAATCAGCTTCATAAAGTAGGTCAGTCCTACCTGCCAGTTCAGAAACAAAGACTGGAGGGCATGGAATGAGAACAGCTAAAATCCTGCTCAAATCTACTGTTCATTAGCTGGAGCTCGTAACTCTTTCTAAGCAAATTACCTTAAAATCATCTGTAAAACACTAGCTGTGATTATTTCAACTGTCTCTAACTTATGGAGTTGTACAAGGAAAAAATTTTTAAATGCTGAAAGAACTATAAAATCACTTGTAGATGTGATGCTAAAGTTTTAGATGGACTTCAATAAAAGTTTTAAAAGATTCTTCCTGTAAGAACTCATAAAAAATGATCCACTCTGTCTCTGGACCCAAGTATGCATGCCTTTGCTCTTTTCCAAATCTCTAGGGGAAAATGTTTTTCAATGATTATTTTCTGGTCAGATCATAAGGCCAGAATAGAAGTTCTAAGTTAAAAACAACCCCCACCCCAAATGTGTATGTTTCTACTATCCAAGTGCCAACCAGGCAGAACTCTATTTACTTCCTAAGTGTTACCAGGCAGACTCGGGGTGGAATGACTATGGACTATGAACCTGGATTCAGTCCTTTCTGCTTCCCGTGGCCAAGCAGGGTAATAGCACAGTGCTCCTGTGCATAAAAGACTGTGCCTTATGTAAAGAGAAAGTTCACATTACAGGACTATAGGAAGGCTCCTGTCCCCTAGGAGGGGTAAAGATGGCTGATTCAGCTACTGTGTTCTATAATGTTCTCTATCTGAGGACAGTGAGGTGGTGACAGTGAGTGGGAATAGGTGGCAGTTGAGTAAAATACACTAAACAAGATTACCTGAAATTTAGTGTCTATTGTTTTCAAGCAGAGAACTCAACAGTAATGGTTTGCCTGAGTAGGGGTTTATGAGCATAGGGTGGGGCATGTGAGGACATGATGGGTTCTTCTTGAGATGTTAGAGGTAATTACTTGAATAATACAAGGTAATAACTTGAATTGTATTGGAAATGTTTACTTATTGAATTGTATTGGTCCTTGTCATTGTTAGATAGTAGAGAGGAGGAACACATTTCAATTTATTTATAATTAGAAAATAATTTGGGCCCAGGAGCAACCTGTGCACCAGCCATGGGAGGGGGCCTGTTGTGCATCAGGAATTGAGAGCATTTTTGATTGACTGGGCAGACTTGATGATCAGGAAGCTGCTAGAAAAGCCAGGCTATGAAATAAATAGCCATTTGGGAAAGCCCTTTTTAAGCTAAATTGAGGAATTAGATCTGTCCCTGAGGACATTACACAGAGCTCCAGTTTTGGCATCAAACAGCTGAGCTTCACTGCAGCAATTCCCTTCCCCTAGGTGTATGACAACCCATTGATCTGCTCTGGGGTGCCATTTCCTCTGGTGAAAGGAAAGATCTAGAGTTTCCAGTAAGGTATCTTGGCCCACTTTCTGTTGCTGTAACTAAAGAGTTGATACTGGGAGACATAAAAAAGAAAAAATGATTTCCAATAGTCTGGAGCCTGCATATTGAAATGCAAGGCTCTGAATCCACTGAGAACCTTCTTGCTCGAGAAGTCTTTCTGCAGAGCCCCAGGCTGTGCAGGAGAACAGAGGGAGGGAATCTGCTTTAGTAATAAAGCTACTCCCTCCATCACTCAGTACACAGTGGGTAGACTAATTCACACAAGGGGCTGAATCTTCAGGACTAAACAGCCACTTGGGTCCCTTTTCCTAACATCTTTCTCTGAGTGTTAAATTTCAGGACCAGTTGGTGGGAACATTCAAATCATATCCAAACCACAGGAATGGATTAAGCAAGGCAAGGATGAATATTCTCCACACAATGGACACAGGGTTTATGATTTGAGACAATCACTCCGCCAGGGCAAAATCAAACCAGACTCAATTAGATTGTGCTCTGAGAACTGAGTGAAGTTCTCATATTGAGAGTGTTTTCAGTCTGCTGCAAAGCACTCACATCAGATCATGGCCATGAATCAAGCAAATCTAGTTCTTGGTCCCTCTGGGGTATCAAATTATCCTCAGAAGGAAAGTGAACAATGCGCTGCACCTGGGAAGTAGATGGGCTAGTGGAGATGGCGGAAAAGTGAGTGGATGATTGCAACATTCAGACAATGTAACAGAGGGAGAAAGAGAAGCTCAGAAGCCCGAGGAAGAAGACTGTGAGCTGAAAGGGAGAAGGAATTCTTGAGCTTTTATTAGGTGGGCATGCTGTGGAATGTCTTTCTGATGCAGTGATTATGTGTTGCTCCCATTGGTTAATAAATAAATCTGCATTGGCCTATGGCAGAGCAGGATGGAGCCAGGTGGGGCATACAGGGGAGATAGAGAGAGAAGAAAGGCAAAGTCAGGCAGATACTTTGAGCCACCTCCAGGAGAAGCAAGATTTGAGAAAACAGGCAAAGCCACGGAAGCCCCATGGCAAAGCATAGATTAGTAGGAATGGGTTGATTTAAGTTGTAAGAGCTAGCTAGCAGGAAGCCTGAGTCACAGACCATACAGTTTGTAATTAATATAAGCCTCTGTGTGTTTATTTGGGAAGAATGGCTGTGGGACCAGGCAGGACAGAAACTTTTGTCTACATGAGCAGGAAGGTGCTGGCAGGCTTGAAGTTTAGGAAAAAATGGAAGAGATATTCTGAACTGCTGGACTAGAGTTAGCAGTCACCAGACAGGCCAAGGAAAGCTTCCAGGGGAAGGTTAACTGTGATGGTAAGAAATGGTACTGTACAGGGGTGTGGAATGTACCTTTCAGATGCCTAAGATAATACTGCTCTCTACGGTCAGTAACAACAGGAATTTTTGAATCACATCAAGTGCAAACCAAAATAAATGTGTATGGTCTAAAATGTGTCATTTTGGGGAAAAGATTTATAGTATTTCTAAATTTTTCTGTCTCCTTTTCCTTCTGTCCCATCCAAAATAGTACTTGGCTGTGAATACAGGCACTCTTGTATACACTTTATTTACATCCACAGAGTTAAATACAGGTTTGATGTAATCGTTGCTTGCAGCAAATATAGAAGGTTGTCATGAAACTGTGAATATAAGCCATAAAACAATATTATAATTCAGAGGTGCAAATGCTGCAGGTGATCTAGAACTAAACATAGTGGATAGTTCAGAGAGGTGGTTGTTAAGAAAACAGAGAATTTATTTAAAGGAATTGGAACAGTTTTATTCTCTGTTCTTTGTCTATTGGTTTGGAAGATTTGGCCGTACCACAATTTTATTTTATTTTCACAAACAGCCCAGCTTTTACATGGCGTCCGCATTCCTTGCTTCATATTTTCCAGGCATTTCCTGCCAAGCCACATAGACTATTTTTTCCTTTTTTTTCATGGAAACTTCCATCCAGCCATCTCCTGAGCATCTTACAGAAAGGCCTTTCAGGCATCACAGCAGTCCTTTTGAGTGTGTTCGCTTTGAACTGTGCAAGACTGACTCATGCTAGAGTTCTGGAAACCAAGAATATCTCTTATGTAATAAATCAAAGTGACACTAAGGTACACACTGTCTCCAACAGTATGAGAGGAAGCAGGCATTTGAGAACAGTCCTTGAAGCTCCTATCACCCAATCTTTAAATCAGGATGTGTTTAGAAAATTCTACTGAGGACTACGAATTATTTTTAAAAAGTCTTCTGTAACTTACATATTTCGCAGGATCTAAGTTTCTTCTGAGTGATAAATGGTGTGCTGGGGGAGGTGAAATAATAGCTCAGGCATCATATTAAAAACCCAAAAAGGCAATGTGCCCAACACAGACTTTATTTTAATGTAGAGCATATGAACTTGAGCCCAATAAGTGTGATCTGTCATTGTTAGTGATTGACGTAGGGTACTATGACTGCTAAAGCGATGTCTTCTGGACCAGGAAATAGACTGGTAGATTCTGGGTTCAGATGAACTCTCATACATTCTTGAAACTATTCTCCACCTTGTTTCAGCTCCTACCATGCCTACACATTTCAATTCTGCATGCACATTCCCAAGCCAGTATAAAATCGTATGCAATTCTTTTCTTTTCCTGTTGTGCTGGGGATTGAGCCAGGGCACCACACATGCTGGGTGAGTGTTCTGCCACCAAGCAGTATCTGCAGCCTCCATCTTCAATCACTGTAACTTTATAATGTTCCTTTAATATTTGTGAGCTACTATACTCACCCCTTTCCTCTTCTCCTTTCCTTTTCCAATTGCACCTGGTTTTATTGCTACAAAGTCTTGAGTTACAACACAGCAGAAAATTGACCCCATCCTTTGAGAAAAAGCAATTATTTCTAGTAATTAAGACTTCAAATTACTAAAACGTTGTCTCTTTCTGTGAAGCTACCTTATTATTCTTTCATTAGTTAGTTCTTTGACAGTTTTATACATGTATATAATGTATTCTGGTTATTCTCTCTTGTGTACCTGCTTTTATCTCCCTTTCACCCTTATCAGCCCCTGTATCCCTTCTTTCTACCTGTCTATTTCCTATATTCATGACATTCCTGTATATCTGTTGAGACTATCTATTAGAATATGTTGGGGGTCACCAGTGGGTCCCTGAATCTATCCATAGGGAACAGTTCAGCAGTGAGAGATAAGGCCTCTGAGTTCCTTTTGAATCCTTGTTTGGCTGTTTATGGGCCTTTTCCTGAGTATTACTAGTGCAATCATTTGTGGTTATTGGAAGTTCATGATTGCAATGCTATGTATTATTCAGATGATGGCATTTCATACTCCTCATTCTTACCTTCCATTTCTGACAGTGTTCTGCCCCTCTTCCATAAGGGACCTTACCTCTTGGAGGAAATGTGCCTTACATGTCTTGTTTAGTCATGAGTATCAACTATCACTTATTCTCAGCAACTGGCCTTTCCATAAAACCCAGACTTTATCACAGTTTCTGTTTGATCTCCTTATAGTGTGCAACCAAGGAGTGTGTTGTCTTCAGAAAAAGAGTCATAGCTCTAATGAGCAATCAAGAGTAATGGCAAGAACATATTTAAGTTGTTTGGTGGGTCTCTAGGGCCTCATAACCAATGGTTCATAAGGAGTTATCCCATAGCTGGCAGTAGTGTTTTAGTTCAGTAACTGATAGCCTCAATAAAGACTTGTTCCAAACATTGCACATTTCTCTAGCTAATTTTGCACATTGAAGTTATATTTATATTTTGGATTGTGAGTTGGCTCAGTGGGCAAAGGTGCTTGCTGCCAAGGCTGACGACCTGAGTTCAATCCTTGGACCCCACATGGTAGAAGGACAGTAGCAACTCCCACAAGTCGTCGTCTGAGTTCCATACATGCACTGTGGCATGCCTGTTGTGTGTGTGTGTGTGTGTGTGTGTGTGTGTGTGTGTGTGTGATGTGTGTGTGTACATGTAAACTAATGTTAATATTGTCATTGGGAAATTTGCAAATTAGAAAGTTCACAAAATTAGCTTTTAAGAGAGGAAGAGAAATGACGGAGAGCAGAGAAAAGACCAATGTGTCACTGCAGTATGAAAGTCCGCAAAACAAAGGAGCAGATTTAGGTCACTCAGCTGAGACTAAGCTATGTAAGTTTTAATGCTGCTAAGCACAATGCAGATATTAAAGAATTAGAAATTATTTGACCATAAATCCACTCACAAGCCCATTGTAGAGGGAGACAGGAACTAGGGGGAACTTAATTCTGTTTATCTAAATTCACACTGTGACAAATCAACTTTTAAGTATGTATGTAGACAGTTGCTACTCTCGGTAAGATTTTAGGATTAGGCCGGGCGGTGGTGGCTCACGCCTTTAATCCCAGCACTTGGGAGGCAGACCCTGTGAGTTCGAGGCCAGCCTGGGCTACCAAGTGAGTCCCAGGAAAGGTGCAAAGGTAAACAGAGAAACCCTGTCTCAAAAAACCAAAAAAAAAAAAAAAAGATTTTAGGATTAGATAGTACAAGAAATTAATCTAGTCAGGTTTAATTAGTTTAATTAGTTTAATTATTTAAAATTATTTTAATATAGAATCTGAGGCTTTGGATAACCAAGGAATATAAAAGTTCACATAGATAATTAGTAGTAAAACTGATCAAACCCTAAGTTTCAGTTCAGATAAAAGAATATTCCAGATGTGGTCACAGGTACTTAAGTGTGAAAATGTGTGAGGATTTCAGCTGACCTCTGTCACTATGGTGATACAGCAGTGATACTAACTGTCCATCTTTTCATATTCCCTATTTCTGATTATATATGGCAGGCAGGAGGTGGGGAGTGCCGAGAGAAGGAAGAATAGGATACATGTTAACATTGGTAAATCATTTTATCGTCAGCCAGCTTTCTACAGAATGTTAAAAAGCTGGCTTCATGAACAGAATAAGTCAATGCTCTAAGGTTAATGGAAGGAATATTTGGAAAGTAGGCAAGTGGACAAAGAAATGAGGTAATGGGAGCCTAAGTGGGGAGCCCCTGCTGGAGGGCTGTGTGCAAGTAAGTGGTATGTGCCAATATTGAACACAGACTTGGTTCCTTGTCCTTCTGACATCTGTGAGTCTGTCTTTGTTTTTGAAAATTAAAAGCTATGAAATATGCTAACCTGGAACTCATTATTCTGTCAAAGTGAAATCATCTTCGTGTTTTATTTTTTGTTCTTTGTTTTATATCATCTTTATCACAGCATAGGTTTTAGCAGGCAAAAGCAACGTCCTGACTGCTTTGCCGGTATTTTTCCCATGAAGAGAGTTCCTTCGTTCTCATTAAGTCAGAACATTCACAGAAGCCTAAGCCGTCCATACAGGAATTTATAAGGCAAAACTGGAATTTACAGGAAATGACAGTTTATAGCAACATTTTAGGTCTGAGCCTCCTTCTGGTAAAGATTTGTTCAGAGAGACACCTCGGTTGAATGAAGTTGGTGTAAATTCAACGATATGTGAAATTCCAACCAAGTGGAAATAGGAGTCACCTACACTTTCTCTGTAATCCCCAAACCCTCCAACTCCTTTCCTGAAGCAATATGGAAAGGTTTCGTTGTTGATGTTCCAACATTTTAAAATAGTTTTTCTAATTCTTTGAGAATTTTATACAATGTACTTTATCATAGAAACCAATCAACTGTTTCCCCTCACTCCTGCCAGAGTATACAACCTCCTACCTGTTAGGATTCTGTACATGTACAGCTCAGGATCTTGTCTGGCGCCTTACTTCATCAGCGGGCAACTACGAACCACCTTAAAAAGCTGGACACTGACCCCCACGCTCTCTCTCTCTCTGTGTGCTTCTCTTCCTGTGTTTCCTCTTTCTGTTCCTGTTCTGTTCCCTCTGCCTGGCTCCTCCCTCCTCTCCCCTCTTCTTTCTAATAAAGCCCTTTCTAACTCTGGTAGCCACGGCCGTGACTCTTCCGCTGACCAACCAGCCGTTCATCCTTTCACTACCCATTCCCAATTTTGTGCCCTCTTTTTATTTTCGAAGGGTTTTTAAATGTTAAGTAGGATAATACGATTTTCAACCCTTTAGTAAAACTTTTTGTAGATCTGGCAGGTGATGCTGGATTAGACACTTGCCTGCTTGGGCTGGTATAGTTTGAATGGGGCTGGTTACCATCAAATCTCCCATCAAGTTGAGTACAGCCCCTTGCCATGTCGCTACTCAGGGTTCTGGGCATCTCTAATTCCAGGCCAGCCTGGGTACTTCAGAAGATACCGTCTAAACTAATAAAAATCGACTGGGAGCATATGCCAGTTGATAAAGCATGCACTTTTACACAGGAGGCTCTTGATATCCAGCCCATTAACCATGCACAGTGGCATGTACCTGCAATCTCTGCAGGATAGAGGGAGAGACAGGGGGATCAGAAGAACACGGTTAACTTTGGCTGTATATCAAGGCCAGCAAGACCTTGTCTCCCCCAACCTTCCCCCCAAAAAATCAAATCAAATCAAAATAAAACAGTAACAACAGAATCTACAAAGCAAATGAAGACATGGATTGCAGCTCACTTTGAGGTTTCTTTCTGCACACGATTTGGGGTCTAGTGGTGAATGTTTGCATTATGGCGTGAGGCCCTGTGTACAGATTGGTACCATCTCAGGAGCCAGTGAGCTGTCTCTTTCTAAAGACCCTGAAGTTGCCTTCAGAGCTTGTTCTTATGGAGTAGAGACCCTCAGTGTTGTCTTTTCTCATAGGTCTAGCTGCTGTTCTGATCTAGCTGTAGCCGCACAAGGCCTTTACCAGAAACACACCACTCCCTGACCTTGACTTTCAGCCATCAAGGCTGTGAGATAAAGCAGAGTGTTTCTTATCAATTTCAGGTATTCTGCTACAGCAACAGGAAAGTCTAATGCATCTCTGAAACTCTTTCCTGTGGAGGTGTTACTGCTACCCACATGAAATGCAGTTTTCAGTGTCTTCCTCACTACAAGCTGCTCAGAAATATTGCTCACCTGTGGCAAGTTCTGGAAATGGCATTGGTGTGTGTGTGTGTGTGTGTGTGTGTGTGTGTGTGTGTGTGTGTGTGTGTGTGTGTATGTGTGTGTGTGTGTGTGTGTGTGTGTGTGTATACCTATATCTTTCCCTCTTATTTCTCTCTGTATATGCATGCATACACACATCTACATACATATCTGAATATGTATATAGGCAGAACGATATATTTGTTGTTAAATATAAAATCACAGTTAAATAAGACTCGATATACACTGACTTCAGTGAATACTGTTAGAACAATTGTACTGCAATCCAGGCATAACACCAGATGGAACTTCTAATCCCAGCACTCAGGGACTGATAACAGAGAACTAAGTTTGGGGTCAGCCTGCACTACACAGTGTGTTCTGAGCCACCTTGAGCTAGTGAGGCCCTGAAAGAAAAACAAATAAATTATAAGGCACAGCTCAGGGCTAGGGTTAGAGCTAGTGTAGGTAGGCATTTACATAAGCTCATGAAACAGATAAAAATTTACAATTCATTGTACTAGAAAATGATGAATTGAAACATCGAACAGAAAAATGACAGGTATGGAATGCCCTCCCAAACACTAGGGCATTTCCATTCGCTATCCTGTTTATTCCTCTTATGAGGTTGGTACTTTGATCTCCCTAACAAACAAAGAGACGCAGACTCAGAAGAATAAATTTATTTTTCCACATGCATCAGGGCTAAGTGGAAGCCCTGTGATGGTACTCCATCTGCTTCATGTCTGGGTTGTCTTTTATCTTCAAGCAATTTCAGGATCAAGCACACAGATTTTGTCCATCTATGCCACTGCCTCTGCTGCCACATTTTGCAATAGACACAGAACACAGATTCACTCTTACTGAAGTGTTACAGGGAGATTTTGCATTTTGAATTTCAATGGGACTTTGAGTTAAACAGAACAAAGATCTTTGCCTACTTTTCTCTCTCTCCCCTCCCTTCCTTTCTGAGACTTGGCATTTGCCCTTTCTTTAGTGTGGGCTGTTAAATATTGAAACAATTTTCACTACCATAGTCTCTGTGAAAAAGCGTTACTGGGATGGATGGAGAGGGTAGATGGAGAAGAACAGAGGGGTTCATAATGATTTTGGCATTGTTACTGTTGCTGAAATTTGGGTAAAATTTATTTTTTTTCCTTGGGTGGATATTAATCTTCTAGACTCTGAAAGCTTATTTTAAAAGTATGTTATTCTGTGAAGTTTGCAAAGAATGTCTTAAATTTCTCAGATCCTGCATGTCCCCTTCCCCCCCCACCCCAGTCCAGACAAATCAGCCTCACCCACAGTCCTGCAGCCACTTGGACCCAAGTAAACACACAGAAGCTTATATTATTTACAAACTGTATGGTCTATGAAGGCCTCTAGCTAGCAGCTCTCTTATCTTAAATTAACCCATTTCTTGTCATCTATGTTTTGTCATGTGTTCCGTAGCTTACTGATCTGCTGGCATGTTGCTCCTTTGGCAGCAGCTGGTATCTCTCTAGACTCTGCCTCTCTCTTTCCTGTCTCTCTCCTTGGATTTCCCACCTGCCTCTAAGCTGCCTTGCCATAGGCCAAAGCAGCTTATTTATTAACCAATGGGAACAACATATATTCACAGTATACAGAAAGACATCCCCC
The DNA here is from genome assembly GCF_049852395.1 of Peromyscus maniculatus bairdii. NCBI lineage: Eukaryota > Metazoa > Chordata > Mammalia > Rodentia > Cricetidae > Peromyscus > Peromyscus maniculatus. The sequence goes on along the minus strand of NC_134853.1, from coordinate 36,280,401 downwards.
AGCATGAATGAGAGAATTTACTAAATTTATAGAGGGGGAATGGTAGATTGGTGGTTGCTGGGGGCTTAGGACAGATGAGAATCAGGATTAGTATGAAGTGGAGTCTATTCGGGAGGAAAGTTCTGATGTGGGTGGCAGTTGCTCAGTAGTGCAATGTAATGATTTGCATTGGGTTCTCAAATATTTCTGGCCCCTTCCTTCTTCAACCTGTCATCCCCAATGCCAGCAAGCTTGCAACTCTTAAGTAATCTTTACAACTATATTTTACTAACAAGACTTGATAGTGTAGGTGTCAACATGCCTTTAAAACACAATTTTCTCTCTATCCCCATGATATCTCCCTCCATCATGGTATCTCTCTCATTGCTTTCCCACTCCATCCCTGTTCCAGCTTGAGAAGGGAATTGCCAGGAATCCCCAAGGATGACCCCAGCTTGGGCTACTAGAAATAGTGGAGAGGGTGCCTGAACTGAACTGGCTTGCCCCAGTAAGCAGATTGGTGGATACCCTAACTGTCATCACTGAACTTTTCTTGAATGACTGATGGAGGCAGATGTAGAGATCCACAGCCACACACTAGGCAGAGCTCCAGGAGTCCAGTCAAAGAGAGAGAAGAGGGATTCTATGAGCAAGTGCATCAGGATCATGATGGGAAAACCTGCAGAGACAACCAAATCAAACTAGTGGGAACTCAGGGAAGTTGAATCAATGGTTGTGGAGCCTGCATAGGACTGGACTGTGGTTTTATTTGTGCTGAAATGTAGTGATATTTTACTTGTGCTTTAATAAAGCTTGCCTGGAGATCAGGAGGAAAAGGCCAGCCATTTTAAGTAAACTAGAAGTCAGGCAACACATGTCCTTAATCCTATCACTTAGCAGGCATGGTCTCTGTGTGTTCAAGGCCATACTAGGGAACAGAGCCAAGCATGGTGACACACGCCAGTATCAACCGTAGAGACCTGGAGGTCTGTACAGATAGATAGTGACAAAGAAGTGAGGTAGCTGGGCTAAGAGCCAATAAGAGGGCAGAAAAGCAAGGCATGTAAAGGCATGCATAAGACAAGAAGTAGCTCGCATTTGGAAGCTACAGAGTTGATGAGGTAAGGTTGGCTAATGGCTTTTCCTATTTCCCTGATCTCTAAGGCTTTCACCCCTATATTTGGCTGGCTCTTTGTTTTTTATTTAATAAGACCATTTAGAAATTCGTTTACCCTGGACTAGGCCCTCTGCATGGCGAGACAATTGTATAGCTTGATTTGCTTGGCTGGGGGGGGGGGGGGGTGTCCTGACAAGTAGAATCAGAATCCATCCTTGGTGCATGAGCAGGCTTTTTAGAGCCCACTACCCATGATGGGACACCTCGTGCAGCCTTGAGGCAGTGGGAAGGGCTTGGACTTGCCTCTACTGGATGTGCCTCCCCATGGGAGGCATTGCCTTCTTGTGGGGGGAGTGGGGGTGGGTTGGGGGAAACCTAGGGGGTGGGAGGAGGGAAGAAGGGGATCTTTGATTGGTATGTAAAATGAATGAAAAAATTTTCTTAATTAAAAAAACACAATTTTCTTAAGCAAATAATTACATGATTTTATGCATGTTCAAAAAACTTCACTGGACATTTTGTGTGGAGAATAGATTTGAAGATTTGGAGATGAGACACCAAATAACTCAAAACTTCTGCAGTGACAACATGAAAGGTGTTGTTAGTGGAGAAGCGACTCAACAGATAATAGTCAGAGCTTCAAAGTCACATGATTAGCAGGAACAGCACAATGTCAATATAAATTTCATGACTGAGACTCTGATCAGTGTTCACAGTCCTGTGCAGACATGTAGCATCAGTCCCCAGTCTGTTTTATGGAGGATATCAATTGACAGAAATCTTTTCCATTGTTAAATACAATAGAAAAAGCTCCCCCAATTATCCATGAGGGACTGGTTCCAGGACTCCACCAGATGACTAAATTCTCCCGTACTCAAGTCCTCCATCTGAAATCCCATACTATATAACTATAATCTATGTACATTCTCTCACACATTTCCAGTCACATCTGGATTATACATATTGCCTGGTACAATGGAGGTACTGTGTAAATATACTACACTGTTTCATTTGTATTGAAAAGGAAACAGTGTGTACGTGTTCAGCAATGGTACAATTTTTCCTGAGTGTTTTCATTCCAAGGTCAGTTGATTCACAATTGACACCCACAGACATGGAGAACCCGCTCTGTATCCTACATTATCATTGTTACCTGAGCTCCACCTCACCTCCTCTTTACTTGCAGCCTTTATGAGGCAAACATACCACAAAGAATGGTAGAAAAATTCAAATCAGGCTAATTTCTGAAAAAAAAAATCACTATCAAAATATGATGCATATCAGTAGTTACAAAAACACCCAGGAAGTCCACTTGAAAAGGCCTGTTCTTTACTCCTTCCTGACCTCCTTCTTCTCTATCCAGTAGGGGATTTCTGTACATGAACTGTGAAGGGACAACTAGAAGTGTCCCTCTTTTCTATGGTGAGAACAGGAAGGCCAATTGATCTCTTCTTAGCAGATCCAGAAGTGAGACAGTGTGACATCAAGGACCCGGTGGAACTCAGCAGAGACATTCAACACTGAGGACACTGGTGTTTATTTAGTATCACCTTTTTTTTTTTTTACACTCAGTCATTTTCAAGTGAAGTCATTGAGAGCCGCTGCTGTCCAAAATGCTCTGTCTTTTCCCCTTGTATAAAGTGAATGAGCCTGGTCTTCATTACTTATCTCTGAGTCAGTAAGTGGTCAAAATGGACATAAATTCCAATGGTTTGTGGGTTATTTTCCATGCATTTACTCTCTAGCATCTCCCTATTTCATTTCACCATGACTTGCCCCTCTCCTGTTTCCACATACCATGATCCATGAACTTGTCATGTGGTGTGGATTTTTAATACCTAAGTGTTTTAAAACTGACAATTCATTTAGAAATTACCTGTCTTGGCTCCTTACATCAATGATGATATATGGAGTACTTCTACTGTTGGAGTGAATGCGAGGAACACAGTTTTCTAGTCTACAGTTTCACCATTAGGGAGAAGGGCATGGAAGGGGAAGAAGCCCAGAGTAAAGGTAATGAGTAGTGTCCCAAGCAGGTACAAGAGCTCTCCTCTAAAAGTCCACAGGAAGGTGTGATCTTTTAGGGAATTTCAACCAAGCTACAAACATGGTTAAGAGCTTTGCAAAGGAAGTAGATGTAAGATGTAATACACATATAACATCATGCATCAACCTAATACAGTTCTCTGGGTACTCATGAGACAAAAGCAAATGTAGAATACTTCTCAGGTAAGAGGTGGTCATTCTGACCAGAGCATAAGAGTTCTAGAGTCAGTTCTGTGGAGAATAGAAGTATTTCATTAGGAATGTTCAACAATGCACAGGGGACTCTTAGATACACAAAACAGTGCTACCAAGGGTGTGCCAAGACTCAAAATAAACATTTATAAACCTTCATGCTCAGTAAACAAAGCCTGGCATTTACATTTCCCTTAGTAGCACATACTGATTGCTGAGGGGAACTGTCGAAGGTATTCACCAGAAAGTGTAGCAAAGATAATTGCTGCCCTGCTCTTTGTGTTTCATCTACAAACAAAGTGGTCTAGAAAATAAAGTTGATGCCAGATAGTAAAGGAACCACCAACAATGCATTGTTCTTAAAGCACAGGAGCCAAAGCTCTGTGGAGAAGCCACACCTGTTAGAGAGCAGTCAGATTGCCTGACCCATTGCTGAGGGTCAGATTGTATAAAACCATGGCCTTTTCAGGCTGTGCCTTGTCCCCAAAGTCTCCATTTTTCAAGCAGCATTTGACTTTGTTTTGAGGATGGAGGTACAGTACCTTGTAGACAGCACCATCTGTCTGGTACCACCCACACGACACAGACTGATAAACAACTTACTCTTAAGGGTAAACTTGTGAGGATGAGAGCATATGGGCACATCGAAAGCAGATCTGCAGGGCTAGCAGACATCTCAGTAGGTAAAGGAATTTGCTGCTAAGCCCTCAGAGAACCAAAGTTGAATCTCCAGGATGCACATGATGGAAGGAGAGAACCAATTTCCTTAAGTTATTAGGATAAGTTATCCCTTATCCCATGACCTCCACATGTGTTCCAAGGTACATGCACGAGCATGCTTATATATATAGGCAGTCTCTCTAAGTAAACAAATAAATGTAATAAAAAGAAACCAATCTTATTCAGGAAAACCATATCCACAAGCTTATCAAATATATTAGACTGAGGAAAGGACTCAAAAGCTTCACTTGGGTTCTACTAAGAGAAGGACATCTAACACCACAAATGAGAGAGCCCTGTCCACCTGTTATCTGAATACTCAATGTTTGTATCAAAGACCCAATAAGCAGAGAATTCCTGAGTGTCCCAGAGGCTTCAGCTCTACTCAGTCTTGATGTAGCCTGCTTGAACTGCTAGTAGTTAAGATCAGAAAAAAGGAACTAGTGTTTGCCTCAGCTGGCTATGAAAGGAAGTGGGAACATGCCAACAAAACTATGATAGCTTATAAATGTATTGTTATTCAGCAAATCTAACATCATGGAAAGACACACAAAAAAGACACATGTATGCTTTTGACATGATGTGTTCATGACATTGAGGCTAACTAGAACTCAACGATTGTGGGAGGTGGAATATTACCAATCAAAAACCAAGGTTATCAGGGCTTAGCCTTTGACCCTTTTATTATCTCTTTATAATCAATCTCTGTATCAGACCTAATGTCCTTCTAATTCTAAGATAAAACCCTTAGATTATGTGTTTAGACTGACAGATCTCCAGTCTCCACTAACCAGAAAGGTAAGAATCATTTAATCTAACATCTGAAAATCTCAGATTTTCAGATTTTTCAAACCCCATTCTGTTGTAGCCTGCCTTCCTAAAGTTCCCACCAATGTATTTTATAAACACAGTGATTCATGACTTCCTTTTGTTTTATGTATCAGGGTTCATGGAACAAGCTCCATGGTAGAATATGCCACTCAATGCACTTTGTATCTATGTCTGTGTTTTAGAGCTATGGTCACACATATTTACTTCAGAAAACAAACAGACAAACAAAAAAGCTATCTTTTTAGTTTCTTTGAAAGATTTTTATTTTGTTAACAAGATGCACACGAGAAATTGAAATATTCTCTTTATTAAAAGATATAAGTAAATATCAAATATTTTCACTACTTGAAAAACCTAGCCTTTCATAATCACATTTGTTTTTACCTTCAAGAGTTACCCCACTCTTCAGCATTTTGAACTACTAAATGAGATCTAGGAGTCTCTTTCTATTTCTGTGTTAAGTTCCTTTCTAGACAGACACCTTGGTGACCACTGTGATGAAAGATTAATAGGCATTTTCAAGGTCATTCTCAGCATGCCCTTCATAAACATGGCTGAACAGCTGAGGAAACCTCACTAAACCCATTCCTCAAGTTAACTAACAAACTGCAACTCCAATCCCCAAGTAGATGGTTAAATGTTCAATTGTTTACCTTCTGAATAGTTATCTTAAAATTAATTTAACATATTGATTCCTGAAAGCCCTGTAGCCCTAGAGAACAGTGAATACCCTTTAAACAGAGCATGAGGTAAAGATCACACACAGTGTCTCCCACCTGCAAACTTCTCTGTTACTCCGATGTAGCACACATATGACTCTAGAATTCATTAAATATTTGTTAAGTAAGTAGGAGAATCAATGCCCCCAAATAGAAGACAGATTTCTATGTCCTGCTAAATGAAGTTCCACATAGGAGGTTTAATTTTGTCTCAGTTAAGGTTTTTATTGCTGTGAGGAGACACCATGACCATGGCAGCTCTTATAAAGGAAAACAGTTAATTGGGGTGGCTCACTTATAGTTTCATAGGTTCTGTACATAATCATCATGGCAGGGAGCATGGCAGCATGCAGGCAGACATGGTGCTGGAAGAGTAGCTGAAAGTTCTACATCTTTCAGGCAACAGGAAATCAACTGCAACACCGGGCAGTATCCCCTGAGCATAGGGAGCCTCACAGCCTGCCCTCACAGTGACACACTTCCTCTAACAAAGCTATACTTACTCCAACAAAGCGACACCACCTAATAGTGCCACTATCTATGGCATTATGGGGGCCAATGACATTCAAACTACCACAAATTTCATGATTTCCTAAAGGTTATTTTCTACTTATTTAGATCATTAACATAGACTTGCATAACTTTTATCAGGAATGTCAGCTATCTTATGGTTCAAAAGAAACTGTGCTAAGGTTTTGTTTAAGATCTTTAGGGAAAATTGCAAGTCATCCAGCAAGACTTAACATCTAACAACTCAGTAAATTTCTTACTTTCTGCCCTCAAACTGTTTTTAGAAGTCCAGAGAATAAGTCCTAATAATGCAGTTTGTTTTCATAGCCATTGACTGGAGAGGATGGCTGGCTCCCCGAGGAGTGTTTTCTGGTTGACTTTGCCTGGAGTAATGAACTTTGGAGCTATAGCAGTTTTAATGGGTCACAAAAACACCATAAATCTGTTGTAGAAATGACCATGTCTGTGTTTTAGGAATGCAATTTATTTAGTTATTTCATTACAAAATATGACTAAAATTAAAGCCATTTTTATGCAACACTTATTTCTCTAAAGACTACACATATAACATAGCTGGATTTTCTTTCTTCTATACTCATTTCTGTAAATGTGTATATTGTATGTATGCACATGTGTGTGTGTGTGTGTGTGTGTGTGTTCATGTTCATATGAGAATGTAGGCTGATACATGCCATAGTCTATGCATCGAGGTCAGAGGACAATCTTAGGTGTCAGTCTTTGCCTTCCATCTTGACAGAGGCAGGTTGTCTTGTTGTTCACTGCTGTGTGCACCACACTAGCTGGCCCATAGGCTTCTATGAACTCTCCTGGATCCACATAGCATAGGGGCCTGGGATTACAGATGTGTGCTACTCCTCCCGGGTTTATGTGCATTTGGGGTTCTGAACTCAGGCCTTCAAGCCTGCATGGTAAGTGTTGACCCACAGAACCATCACCTTAGCTCCAAAGCTGTATTTTTCCATCCTCTATGTAATAAAATAGGTCTATTGTTCCACAGAAGTTTAACTTTGTGAGGACGCTGTAGTAATTTTCAGTTCCAGTTCATGTCTCTGTGCTGTTCTGGTGTCACCCACTGATGATCCTTGACTGTGAATATCTCCTGTAAGAGTCCGTGTGACATTCACCCCTTTACCCTCTGACCAGACCAGAGTCAGTCAAATGTTAAATGAGATGTTAAAATGAGATGAAATGATAAAATCGGGCAGAAAAATCAGAGATTTTACTGACTGACATCTCCATAATAGTTTTTGAAGCAGAATATGTGAGGGAAAAAAAGACATAAATGTATACAAAACTTATGATAATAGTATTCAAACAGATATTGTGTCATGATAACTGGAAAACTTTTCAGATCATAGAAGGCTGCTTCTGACACCAGTTTATGTCAATTCTGTTCCCTATCAAGTGAAGTATTTGGTGATACCTCACCTAGTGACACCTTCTCATGGTGATATGTGCTGTTTATATGTTCTGTTTCCTGGATATACTCTGTTTCCAGCCTGTTTTCTTTTCTTTCTTTTTTTTTTAAGAAAAAGGGAATAATATTCATGTAATTTTTCAGAAAATGTTGTTTTTCAATGCTAGTGGGACACGGAGTCTAAGTCCATGGCAGCCACGGCCTGTTTCCACACTCCTTGAAAGTCAGTTGCACTCCTTTGAAATGGCTCCCTCTCTCCTTCCTTCCCTCCCAGGCAGAAGGCTGCTCTGCAGCTGTGGGCTCCTCCTGCCACTTAGTCTTTTAGGCTAAGAACGCGGCCCTTTCCTGCCAGGTCTCTAAGTGGAATTAGGACTTCTTCCTCCACACGACATTAGTTCAGTGTGTTCTGATGCTATCAGAATCAGTCCCTTCCGAGACCATGCATGGTGGTACTTCCTGAATTAGTACCTAGTCCATGTACACTGCTTTATAGGATGGCTAAGTCATAAGTTGAGACCTTCATCTGTGGGTCTTATCTATCTTTTGTAGATAGGATTTCACTATATGGCCCAGACTAGCCTCAAACTCATGTTCTTCTTGCCTCAGCCTACCTAGTATAAGGATTACAGGAGTATATCACCATGCCTGGTTAACTGTGGGTCTCTGCTTCCATTATGTAGAAGGGTCTTTCCATCCCACTTAAGTACTACTTCTCCAGGTATAGACAGATCCATACTTCAAATATCTTTGTATCTACAAATCACAACTTCCTACAGAATTTCAATATACTTTTTAAGAACAGACATTCCAGGAATCCAAGAACACATTCTAGGCTTTCATTGTCTCTCAGAGAGCCAGGCTGCAGTACGTAACCAACACTTTGGGAGCTCATGTCGCTCCTGCAGTGAAACCCTCAGAAACACCAGTAACGAAGCACACACAGCTGGGTCCTCCAACAGGCTAAGGTGAGTAAGCAGGTGCGAGCTTCCCTAGAGCTCCCCGATGAATACATACTCAAAAGGAGGCAGGACCACAAAGCCAATGAGTTTCTTGAACCAGGTGTCTTGGAGTGAGAGGGCTGTGTCCTGTAGGGGTGATGTGTCTGCCCATACCACCTGGATGAACTGGCAGTAGGGCTCCTAGAAGGGCTCCTCAAACTCCAAAAAGATTTTGTTGTTGGTACCAAAGCCTAATTTTCTGCCTTTTGGGCAGGCAGTGGTGGCTCAAAGAAGGTATCTTGATGTTCTTTGAGAAAACCTAAGGGCACGGTGACGATGACATGATGGCAGGCAGGCGGGTACCATCTTCACACTCCACCAACACAGGGAAGGTCTCCCCTGGAAAAGCAGCTTCCTGGAAGGACCCATTCCAGTGAATGGTCTTCACCGGCTTGTCAAAAACCATCGAATCCTTGGGCAGGGAAGCCAGTATGCAGTTGGTAAGTCCTTGGTAACTACCAGCCAAGGTGCAATCCAGTCCCAGCAGCACTGTATACTCCCCGAATGGTGCAAGGGCCACACCAGGACCATGCTGTGGGTGCCGCTCACGCAACACTCTGTATTGAAGAAGGCATTCGGGATAGCCAGCTTGAGTTTCTTAGTGTCCTCATTCTCAGTCCAGTTAGCCACCTGCTGACTTAGTTCCTTCTTCAGGAACTCTCCAATGCTGGCCACCGGGGGCTCAGGAGCATTCAGGAACTCTCTGGTTCTGTCTATTAGTCCATAGTACAGATTGCCCATCTCTGTCGCCAGCTCCGGGATCACACATGTTCCAGAGCTGGTATAGCTGCTCACAGAAGGCAGGGCCACGTGCCCTCCTGTCTCTACCAGCTGGTTCTCCTCTGATAACTCTTTCTCCCCCAGGAGCCCGAACTTCTCAGCCAGCTGGAAGACAGGATTGCCCTGGGAGGGCCCATGGATCCAGTGTGCACCCAGCTCCACTACATCACTGAAGCAGCGTTCAGAGAGGATGCGGCCCCCAGCGCCGGCAGTGGCCTCCAGGACCCGCAGGTGTGGAGCAGCCGGATGGCTGCAGAGTCTCTGCGCAGCGCCCAGTCCAGCGATGCCGCCTCCCACCATCAGCACCCGCGGGCCGCTGGAAGCCATAGCTTGCTCAGGGTCCTCCAGCAACCGGTGGCCCTAGGCCGCCCCAGTGGAGGCGGGTGAGGCGGGGCCAGAGCCCAGCCTGTTTTCTTACCACACCACAACTTACTACTTATGACAGAAATATGAAGAATAAAAGGGTCCCTTTTATTCCCTTTCAGGTGTTCTCCACTGTGGACATATAATTTAAGCAGCAAAGTCATCCAGTGTAGGTGACTATGTGGACTCTGCAGAAATACTTTTAATGTATTGCCCCTGCCACTTGAAGTGCATGATACTAAACCAACATACCTTTGTGTGCATTACTTTGGTAACTTATGAGCTTGGAGAACACCACAGGCCCAGCCCTATCATCAGAGCTTTTAAGGCAAAATCTTGGACTCTGGAAGACTCAGCTGTCTGTGCTCTTTCACATCCCCAACATGACAGTTAAAGAGACAAGGGATGATGAAAAACAGAGAAGGGAGACATATTAAGTCTGCCTCCCTGGGGAGGGAACCAATAAAAAGGGTCCACTGACTTGTATATCCATTCTTAGGGACGCATATAAGATGTAGATTTAAATAAAGGGCAAGAAGTATGCCCAGTTAAGCAATCTTGAGCACGGTGCAGTCCTGTTCTTTACTAACTGGGCTCAGGTCTGTTCTGAAGTTGGTATCAAAAATTGTTAAATTGTTAATCTGTTAGTCCTCAAGGTGTGCAGCCTTACCTTCATGGATAATTGTCCATTCGTGTGTGTGTGTGTGTGTGTGTGTGTGTGTGTGTGTGTGTGTGCATGCATGTTAATTGGGAGTTCTTATCAAGTGAACTTCTACTTTTACTGGAATTTCACTTGACTCTAGAAAAAAGGTTCAGGACAGTAATTCATCTCTGCAGACACAAAATGAGGGCAGAAATGCCAGACTGCCATCCTCATCTTAGTCACTTCTCGGCCTAAGCTGGGGAATGACTGTATTTTAGCAAAAGTAGCTATGAAATGACAATTGCAATTCCCCTCCATTTCCAAACATTCCCTAATATTGAGGGACAGAGGGTATTAGCCAATCTGGCTCTAGGTGATGAGCTTGTACACTAGGAGACAGGCAATACAGGCTGCAGAGTCCAAGTGGCAGCAAGCAATTAGACCCTTAAACCTAAAGCAGTAGCACCATCATAGAGCAGAACACCCGAGAGCTGCCGAGAGAACACCTAACCAGATGGACTCCATCAGGAGACGCCTCCCTCTCAATAGCTCTGAGTACCAACTGCAGAGCGAATTCTCGTGGTAGGCACTTAGTGCCAGGTGACCAAGGCAGGATAGAAAGATGAGGAAAGTGAAAAGAGCATGGGAAGAGAAAAGAATCTCCCACCCCAGAATCTGATTGAAGCCTCTCACAAATTGAGAGTCAAGGATTTCAGCACAATTAACAAAATTTACCACATAGAAATAATATTCCTTTTACATAGAAATATTTAAGTAAAAGTATTAAAATTGCAGTGAAGTATGCTGAAGACCTAAGCCTACATGATGTTTAAGCCTTACTCATTCCCCAGCTGCAAACCATGTCTTAATTCTCTTACTTATCAGCTATAATCATAGCCAACTGTACTATCAGATTATTTAATATAATGACTAAAAGAAAATATTTTTTAAAAATTTAATGCAATTTCTTTATTGATTCTCTGGGAATTTCATGCCATGCACTCCAATTCCACTTTTAGCGATAATGCCTGTGCTACCACCACCTGTTCACCATGTCTGAGCAAGAGGCTGTGGATCGGAAAAAACAGAGACAAGAGACAGCGAGTCATTCACCACAGCAGAATGCTGAATGCAGTTTATTGAAAGAGAGAGGAAACCTTAAATACAGGCTTACAGCACAATGGGAGAACTTCAGAGGGCAGAAGTTCGCTACTGAATGTTCTACATTTTTGCATCTAAGCTGATAACGCCCAATATGCAGGATACACAAACAAGGAACTTCCCTTAAGCATTCAGGAGGGTGGATACCGGCAGGGAATTAGCATAGGGAGGACATCTGGTCAAGGTCAGCAAGGAGGCAAACAGTGTACTCAAATATGGGGAGCCAGGGCCCTATACCACTCATTTACCAGTCCCCCCATATCTGCCCTTCACCCTTGCAGCATCTCCCCAAAAGAAAATTTAAAAAAGTAAGACCAAACCAAAACAAACAAACAAAAAAATAAATAAACCTCTTAGCTCCTCTGTGTTTCCCACCTCTCCAACACCTCTTTATTCATCTCAGTGGCATTGTGGTTGTGTCACACAGTCTACCTTTTCATCCCATCAGCTTTACTTGCAAATGTTCCTTGCAATGAGTCATAGGTTTGGTTCAAGGCCTCTGGTTTCTGATACATCATCATCACTGAGCCCTCACCAAAACTCCTCTCAGATATCCATGACTGCCCTAAGTCATGGAGATCTTGTGGGTATCTTGACCCACTTTCCCAGAGCCAGTGATGGGTCAGGCCAGCTCTGTATGGCCCTGTGATTTCATCTTGCATGATTCATATGGCCCCTTGTGGTAACACAGGCCAGAGACATCAACACAGACCTCAGCTGCAGGACCACAGTCTCAAACTTGGCCCATGGCAATAGCTAGTGCCTGAATGGCCCAGGCTACTCAGATCAGCAGGGTTCTGGCAGGAGCACATTTCTTAGACACCAATAAGGCCACCAGTTGAGTGGCCCAGACCCCGGGCTTCTGTGTGGCCTTTGGTGGCCACATGAGCCTCAGACTTCAACTTAGGCCCTGGCTACAATAGGGCCATGTACCCAGACATGGTCCTTGGCAACAGCCAGATGTGGATGTCACCATTGCCTCAAGTGACAGGGCAGGCCATTCAGATTGGCATGGCCTCAGTGGCAGCATGGCCCTTGGCCATCAACATAGTGGTGACCCAGACCATTGGCATCTACATGGCCTTTGATGATAATAGGAACCATGGACATCAACATAGGCCTTGGCTGCAGTAGGGCTATGGACCCAGACATGCCCCTCAACTTCAACTCTGACCAAGACATCACCATGGCACTGGGTAGCAATGTAGGCCACTTAGATCTATATGACCCCAACTGCAGCACAGCTCTTGGACATGAACATGACCTCAGATGGCTGCCCATACCCGGAGTATCCATATGGCTTTTGATGGTAACAGGAGACGTAGACATCAACACAGACCCTGGCTGCAGTAGGGCAATAAAGAAAATACTTTTTAAAAATTAATTCTTTGAGATATAACTTCAGAAGTCAAGAAAATTGCAATATTTTGCTCTGGCAAGGATGCTTAAGCTCAGCTCTCCCTCTCTTAAAAAATGTTCCCCCACTCTTTAGTACATCTGGTCCTTTTCCAAATTACCACCCTTTCAATTATTCCCCTTACTTAAATCTATAATAAAATATTTCCACAATAAACTCTGACTCTGCACCTTGGTGATTCATCTTGACTTTCTATTCTGCTGTGCACTCAAGAATCTGGCTTAATCTAGGTTGAGTTTTCTGAAAAGAACCCTCAGGCTGCTGCAGGTAGCAGAGTGGGGTCTTTCCCTCTGCTCTGACTTCTGTTGTCACTGACAGAATCATGTATAAAAACATTTCTCCATACTATCTTGGTTTTACTGTTGGAATGTATAGAACAAAGAACCCCAACTTTGCTATGACTTTGTGACAGAGTCATACTGAATAACTTAAGCTGGCCTTTAACTCAGGAGGCTGCTTTCATGTGAAAACATTAATGTTTGTTATGCCCAGATCGTGACCCCCAGAGAGACCACCAAAGACGAGCATGCTGGAATGCAAAAGCAAGGTTTAATTCTGGATATCCAAAAGCAATACAAGCCTAGGCAGGGACTTCGTCCAATACATCCAACGCAGTGGAGGCTGGAGGAAGCGCCCACCTGTCTGCAAGCTCAGTTTTTAAAGGGAAAAGTCACAAGGTTACATCATTTAGGGGTGCTAGTACAGATACAATTCTGATTGGCTCACTTCTAGGGACTTCTAGAAATTACTTCTAAGGGAGTGGTTGCCCACCACCATTTCTCATTGGCTGCCCTCAGGTGGGGGCATTTCTGTGATCAGTTACCCTGGAAACCAGGGAGAGGACATTCCATAGTCTGGCAGGCATTACCTCGTGACTATCTTGTGACTCTGTACTTTTACACTTCCTGGTTTCTGGAATCTGAACTGACTGGTTTCAGTAACTAATGGCCTATTCCCAAAAGGAGAAATCTTAGGCCTTAGTTTTTTTTTTTTTTTTTTTTTTTGGTTTTTCCGAGACAGGGTTTCTCTGTGTAGCTTTGCGCCTTTCCTGGAACTCACTTGGTAGCCCAGGCTGGCCTCGAACTCACAGAGATCTGCCTGCCTCTGCCTCCCGAGTGCTGGGATTAAAGGCGTGCGCCACCACCGCCCGGCCAGGCCTTAGTTTTTGGGTGAAAGCATTTCTAAGATGGCTCATTTTGGTCTCACATGTTTACTTCATAAAAGAGCACGAAGAAGCAAAAATGAGATAGATGCAGCTGATTTGACACAAAACAGTGGTTTTTATATTTCTAATCACATTTCTTTGGCCATGGAATTCCCAATTGGCTGAGTTTCTCAAGAAGATACAATCTTCCCAGCCCCCTCCCCAAGTTCCCCTTCCTGTTGATTCAAGACACAAAGCCTTATATCATACACATCCTTGGGCTTGAGAATTGTCCTCTTCCAATTTGTGGGCTTGGTCACACAGCAGACTGCCTGTAACTTTCCAATTCAAGGATGAACTAAGAGCACCTAGATATGAAGGCACCAAGCGCCATGGAGAGAAGACAGGGGCCTCATGACTCCTGTTCGTATGTAATTCTCTGATGATCTCTAAGCTCACCTCAAACTGAAAATGGATCATAATGATTGATTTCTTTACTGCAGCCTCTAACATGTCTGAGCTACAACCATGCACAGTGTCTAATGTGAGTTCATTTTATTCTGACAAATTTTCTGCTTTCCTCCAAATAACTGTCTCTGAAAAAAAAATCATGTATTAAGCATCTGGTAGCTTAGCCTCAACCAATGTTTGTTGTTGGAATAAAACCTGTCCTAAGTGGTCTAGTTGAATCCCACATTGGGAGTTTAAATAACAGTTTTTTAAGTCAGCAAAACACTTACCAACATCTGAAGACCTACACACATGTCCCAAGGGAGCCATACCTTCCTATTCTCCATGATACCAAGCAACTGTTATCTGAGCACCCATGAGAATAACAGCTAAGTTTTCAATGGAGATCTTAAAAGTCAGAGAGGCTTATGCAGATAAACTACAAATCCTACAAGACCACAGATGCCAGTACAGACTATTATGCTACTATGTCCAGGAAAAGTACCCATCATAATTGAAAGAGAAAGATAAACTTTCTGTGGTGAATAAAATCAGGCTAATGGAATTTATAACCACCAAGACAGCCCTACAAAGAGGAAACTGTAATGAATACTTCAAACCAAAAGAAAGAAGAAAGAAAAAAAGAAGGGAAGGAAGGATGGAAGGAAGGAAGGAAGGAAGGAAGGAAGGAAGGAAGGAAGGAAGGAAGGAAGGAAGCAAGGAAGCAAGAAAGGGATAAGGGTATCCAAGTAATAACAATGAAAAAAATAACAATAATGTTAGATCAGTGATTGAACAAAAGAGGACTAAGAAAACATACATCATGAAATTAAAAAAATCAAAGAAGTTAATATGTATTTCCAGTAATAACTTTGAATATCAATAGTCTCAGCTGCCCAGTTAAAGATTAGATGAACAGACTGGATTAAAAGAATAAGATTCATTATGTTACTACTTCCAAGAAGTATAACCCACCATAGAAGATAAATGCCACATTAAAAGTGAAAGGTGGGCAATGCTATTCTAAGCAAATGGAGCAGGAAACAAGTGGGTACCATTATCCTAATATCTTACAAAAAAGACTTCAAAACAAAATCCATCAAACGTGATATAAGTCACTTTTTACTTATCAGGGGAATGATCCATCATGGGGACATTTGCTGCAAGCCACAGGACTATGTAGTGGGAATTCAGTTACTATGACAAAAGCTACTACCTGGTCAAGGATTTTTCCAGAGGTCAAGCCAAAGCTTAAGGAGTCATAGTGACAATTAGCTTTTGTATATATATTAGCCAGTTCCTGCAATGAATTTCTTGCATGCAGTTTGTGCTTCCAAGAGCATCTACAGTGAATTTTATCTGAAGCACCTCTCAGGAATCCAAGGTCAAACGACAGACAGAGTAAGCTTTTCACATCAAAATCTGATCTCTTGAAGTAAGGTAAATATCCATATGGAGACCCTGCCTAGGTCAGGGGGGTGATAGGTACATAGCTTTGTTTCTTGTGCAAATTAAGCTCAGACCTTCCTTTACAACCTCAGCAATATCTCTAGAACTTCCGTTTTGGCATTTAAACTTAGAACAAAAGGGTATTTTGCATACCAGATACATCAAGCTGTGACACAGCTGTCTAGATAACCCTGCCCTGACATAGCTGAGTTACTGAGACTGTTAGAGCCCTAAAGAAATATAAGCAGCTTTATTTTACTCATGATTTATACTAACATTATAGACTCCTAACATTTTACCTAACCACTCCTAGAAATGTAGTTTGAGCACATAAATTCCCTTTTTCTGATATATTAACTGATTTAAGTTCTTATTTGACCTCCTCCTTTAAACACTCCCCTTTTGGGTTGTAAAAGAAAGCCTGACAGTCACTGCCTGAGGAAAACTCTTATCTGCCTTGATGACCCTGTAAGAATTAAAGCCTGGTGACCTTGCCTCAGCCAGAGCATTGCTATTGCATGGGTATATAACTGTAAACCTCAGAGACTGGGAGGACATTACTGGAGAGTTAGAGAGAGAACTAGAAGGACAAGATGGAAGATGAGGAAGAGCCAAATGAGGAAGAACAAGGTGGGTAAGAACGAGATGAGAAAGACCAAAATAGGGAAGAACTAAGATGAAGGAATTAAGATAGCCCTTAGAGAGAAATAGAAAGATGTAGAGAGAACCAGGCAAAAAAGGAACCAAGAGAGCAGAGTAGAAGCCATGTAGAGAGAAATAAAATAATGTGAATGAACTAAGAGTTTCGTGTACATACATTCATTTAATATCTTCAAAGATTAGGTTATCAACTGGTTGTAGATTCTTCCTGAACCCTGGGAGAGGGCTATTGAGGTGCTGGACTCCATTAGTCCTTGATAGACAATATTAAATATAAAGCAACAGATTAGCCCAAACACATTTATAGTGGGTGACCCCAATGCCCCACTTTTACAAATGGACAAATCATTCAGACAAAAATCAGCATAGGGATATTAGGGCTAAATGAAATTGTCTAAAAAATGGACCTAATAGATATTTACAGGACATCGCTTCAAAACACAACAGAGTACACATTCTTTTCAGCAGCCTGTGGAACTTTCATTAAACAGACCATATATTGGGACTGTTGTGCCCAGATCGTGACCCCCAGAGAGACCACCAAAGACTAGCATGCCAGAATGCAAAAGCAAAGTTTAATTCTGGGTATACAAGCCTAGGCAGGGACTTCATCCAATACATACAACGCAGTGGAGGCTGGAGGAAGTGCCCGCCTGTCTGTAAGCTCAGTTTTTAAAGGGAGAAATCACAAGGTTACATCATTTAGGGGTGCTGGTACAGGTACAATTCTGATTGGCTCGCTTCTAGGTACTTCTAGAAATTACTTCTAAGGGAGTGTTTGCCCACTACCATTTCTCATTGGTTGCCCTCAGGTGGGAGCATTTCTGTGGTCAGTTACCCTGGAAACCAGGGAGAGGACATTCCATAGTCCAGCAGGCATTACCTCGTGACTACCTTGTGACTCTGTACTTTTACACTTCCTGGTTTCTGGAATCTGGACTGACTTCTTTCAGTAACTATTGGCCTATTCCCAAAAGGAGAAATCTTAGGCCTTAATTTTAGGGTGAAAGCATTTTGGTCTTATTTCTAAGATGGCTCATTTTGGTCTCACAGGGACAGAAAGCTTTTCTCAACAAATGCAGGAAAGTATTTTATCTTTCCACAGTGGAATAAGGATAGATATCAACCACAAAGGAAACCAAAGAAAATGCACATAGTTATGGAGGTTGATCAACACACTATGGAATTGTTATGAATCACTGAAGGAATAAAAAGCAAATTTTAAAATCCCTAGTACTGAATAAATATTAAAATGCAATGTAGCAAAATCTATGGGATATATAATGAAGGCACCCCTAAGAGGAAAGTTTATAGCTCTAAATGCCTGTTAAAAAAATCACAGAGAATGCAAATTAACAACTTAATGGTGTGTCTTAAGGCCTTGGAATAGCAAGATCCTAAAAGAATAAATGGAAAGAAATAATCAAGATCAAAAAGGAAATGAACAAAATAGAGATGAGAAAAAATAAATCAATGAAATGAAGAGTTCATTCTTTGATATTAACAATTATAACAGATTGACAAATTTTAGCCAAATTAACAAAAGAAAGAAGACCCAAATGATTCGAAATGAAAAATGAAACAGATGAAAAATAAATACCAGTGAAATCCAGAGGAGAGCAATGGTGTACTTCTAAAACCTTTATTCCACCAAATTGGAAACCCAGAATGAAATGAACAGATTATCAATGCATATGACTTGGCAAAGTTAAAACAAGAAGAGATAAAATATTTAAACAGACACATCACCGGCAATGATATTAAAAGAGCAAAACAAAAACAAAAATCAAATGAAAACTAAAAACATTTCCCATCAAAAGAGTCCAGTTCCAAGTGGATTCATCACAGAATTTTATTAAACTTTTAAAGAACTGAAATTGACAGTTGTCAAACAAACTATTTCACAAAGTAGAAAAATAGTTTTTCCAAATTATTTTTATGAATTCAACATTATACTGATACTTATGCTGGATGAAGATAGAACAGAACAGAAAAATTATCTAGCAATCTCTCTGATGAACATAGATGCAAAAGTTCTCAATAATGTACCTATAAACAAAAGGAAAAGACCAAAAGGATCACCCACTAATATCAATTTGTCTTTATCCAAGAGTTATAGTAATGTTTCAGCATTCATAAATCAATATTATCTACCACATAATGTACCAAATAACAAGACCACTTGATCAAGTCAGCAGATGCAGAAAAGGCCTTTGACAAAATAATTTCATGACTAAAGTCTTACTCAGAGAGATGAGGAATATAGACAACATACTAAGCATAATAAAAGTATCAGTAATATACAGCAAGTCCATAGCCAACATCATGTTAAACAGAGAAAACCCTGGCACTTTTGATGTATATAACAAGGATGTCTTGTCTCTCTACTCCTGTTTAATATAATGATTGCAGTTTTTGTTAGTTATTTAGCTGCGTTGTGTTCTTACCCTGCAAGGAAATGTCACGAAACACCACAGAATCCGCTTATAGGAGTTTTATTAGAGATAAAGGGATAGAGAGTGTGCAGGCCTGTGGGAGAGACACGTGCGTGGAGAAGAAGGAACCAGAAACATGGCACTCTGCTTTAAAACTGGCTGGGTGTGGCCAGGTCACATCACTACTCCATGCGTGTGCGTAGATCACATGGTCAAGTTGCGTGCTTACGTGGCCGTGAAACGTCACGGATCCTGGTTACGCGAGACGCCTTGACCCGGAAATGGCTATCTTGACCTGGAACTGGCTAGGCGGAAGTGTCTGACTGGTATATGCGACCGTGGGGGCGTGTTGTGAACCCTTCAGTTTTAGTCAGAAAAATAATACAAGAGATAAAGAGATGCAAATAGGAAGTGGTCAAAATATCCTTCATTGTAGGTGATATGAATCTACACATAAAATACCCTAAAGAATCTACCAACAAAAATTTAGAGTTAAAGAACACATTCAACAAGGTGGTAAAATACAAAATTAACACACACACACACAAAAAAAAATCAGTAGCTTTGTTATCAATGACAAACATATTGAGGTGAAATCAGAGACACATCCTTATTTATAACAACCTCACATAAATAAATAAATTAATTAAATATCTTGGAATAAACATATCAAAGTGTTGGGAGACAGGCCAATCCAAGGCTTTCTCAGAGGCCCTGATTAAAGGACAAAAGGAATGATATTTCTGTGTCCTTGACTAAAACAAACTTGACAAGATCTAATCTGTGGCTGGAGTTAAGACCTCCAAAGAGTTAAGGTTTCTGTTTTTAAAAACTCAACTTTTCTCCTTGAAGAGACATGCATTATCAATCTCAAGGCCACTGATAACTCAGCCTGTGACATACATGAGATATCCTGTGTTCCCTTTGTGCAACATTGATTGATTAACTTCCTACTAACTTTATCCCATTGTATGATAGCTCTCTCCTGACTCTCTCCCATTCGCCCCCCTCTCCACAACTGTATATATGATGCTATAGTTCTTAATAAACTTGCTTGGCATGAGCCATCAGCTTGTGTAAAACCTCATACCCCTACTTTCCGGTCTTCTTTATTTTCCCCATCCTAAGTTCTCCCGCTCAAGAACTTGTCCCTGAAGAATGGCCCACTGGTCCAGGTCAACAAAGAAAGTGAAAGGCTTGTATAATGAAAACTTCAAAACATTAAGACAGAAATTTAAGAAGATACTAGAAGGTGGGAAGACCTCTCATAATCATAGATTGGTAGGATTAATGTTGAAAAATGCCCATCTTAACAAAATCAATCTGCAAAATTAGTACAGTTCTATCAGAATTTGAACTCATTTTTTTTTGCACAGAAATTGAAAAAAAGTCTTAAAATTCTTTTTTTTTAAAAAAGATTTATTTATTTATTATGTATACAGCATGTATGACCAGAAGAGGGCACCAGACCTTATTACAGATGGTTGTGAGCCACCATGTGGTTGCTGGGAATTGAACTCAGGACCTCTGAAAGAGCAATCGGTGCTCTTAACCTCTAAGCCATTTCTCCAGCCCCCTAAAGTTCTTATAGAAGCACAAAAGACACAGGATAGTCAAAACAATCCTGAAAAATAAAAGCAATTTTGACAAAGAGGCCAAAAATATACACTAGAGAAAGGACAGAATCTTCAACCACTGGTGCTGGAAAAACTGAATAGCTACATGTATGTAGAAGAATGAAACTAGGTACTTATTCCTTACTCTGTGCAAAACTTGTCTCCAAATGTATAAACACATCAACATAGGACCTAATACCCTGGCTAGCTAGAGAAAAAAGTAATGTTTGCTTCAACTTGTAGGTAAATGGAAGGACTTTCTAAATAGGATTTTAGTAGCATAGGAATCAAGATGAACAATTCACAAATGGGACCACATGAAATTAAATTGGTTCTGTACAGCAAAGAACACTATCAATCAAGTGAAGAGGCATCTACAAAAGGGAAGAAAATCTTTTTTCTTCTATACATATGATAGAGAATTAATGCTAGAATAAGTAACTCAAGAAATCAAACACCAATAAAACACTTGATTAAAAAATAAGCTACTAAACAAAGAGCTCTCAAAAAAAATACAAATATCTAGGGAATATCAGGGAAACAAAAATTAAAACTACTTTAAGTTTTTGTCTTATTCTAGTCAGGATGACTAAGCAAAACTGATGAGAAATGCTGGCCTAGATATGGGGAAAGGGAAACACTTACTGGTATTTTGGAAATCCATAGGGAGGTTCTTCAAAAGTTTTATATACAATATATATATGTATATATATCATATGACACAGCTATAACTTCTCCTGGGCACATACTCAAAGGACTCTCTCCTACTACAGACATATTTGCTCATCCATGCACGTTGCTGCTCTATTCATGAGATCTAGGAAATGGAAATACCTTAAATCTTTGTCAAATGATGAATGGGTAATAAAATTGTAGTACATTTATGGAATGTCATGTTGTTTGGCTGTAAGAGAACTGAAATTATAAAATTTACAGGTAAATGGATAGTATTAGATATAATAATTCTGAATAAGGTAACATAGACCCAGATAGACAAATACTACATGGTCTATGTCGTATGTGTATCCTCACTTTGAATCTTCAGATATGTGTCTTTAAGGTGGGGTACAAGTATAATTTAGGAAACTGTTAAGGAGACATGTGGAGTTTTAAGGTAAGGGAAATAATAAAACATCAGTACCACGAGGAAAGATGAGTTAGAAAGAATTAAGTGAGGTGGAGAATAGGAAGGAAGGGTAGATAGGGCATGGAAGTGATAACTGACACTAAAGATCTCTGAAAAATTTATATGGAAACCTATCTTATGAGTTTCATATACAAATATGTGTGAATATTTATACAAAATATATAAAATGTCATTAAATGCACTTGCCTTGTATGGAGGATAATCTCTACCAAACACCACAGGCTATTAAACAAAAATCCCAGCATCAAATCTTGTTAAAATTCCTTTGATCCTCCTATAACATTGCTCTTGGTTACCTTTCAGAAATTGATGAAATCCCTGTTGCTGAAGACACACATACTTGACCTGAAATCTTCACCCCTGCTAGCTAGTTTTCATAGTTCCAGAAGGTGCTATGAACACTACTAGAGGAGAAAAGTCCTTAAGTTCAGCTGTGAACTCCTGAGCTATAATAATGATCACCCTTGCAAGATATTCACAGGAGTACAATAAGAGCATGAATGTTAGGAGAGTAGCCAGCCAAGTTCTGATTGGATGATAGGCCTGCTCCACAAGATAGAACTCATGCCCATTACTGTGATGATGTATTGTGTACCCCAGTAAAGCTTACCTGGGGATCAGAGAAGCAGAACAGCCAGCCACTAGCTTACCTGTATGAAATCATCAACCTCAAAAGAGCGAGTTCCTACTTCCCCACACCTTATATACCTTTCTGTGTCCTGCCATGTTACTTCCTGGGATTAAAGGTGTGTGTCACCACTGCCTGGTTCTGTTTCTCTCATGTAACCCAGTGTGGCCTTGAACTCACAGAGATCCAGACAGATCTCTGCCTCTTGAGTGATAGGATTAAAGGTGTGTGCCACCACTGCCTGACCTCTATGACTAATTTAGTGGCTGGCTCTGTCCTCTGATCCCCAGGTAAGCTTTATTGGGGTTCATAATATATCACCACATGTTACTGTTACCTTGGCCAAGAACCCATGGTTGGATAGGCCATATGCCTCAGGGAAGAACCTATTACTATTATACTGCTAAGTGGACATAGTATCAAACTAGTTTCTAAATACTTTATATTCCTTTCCATAGATTAGTGCAGCATTCAACCCTCATTGGAGAAATTTCTTTTTGCAGTAGATAGCAATTGGTACAGAAACTCACAACTGGTAGAAGTACATAGAATAAGGGACTGTGAATTACTCAGCCTTAAATGGGATGGTGATATTATACACTATGGTGATATTTTATTTGTGTTGAAATGTGATTTTATTTGTATGTTAATAAATAAAGTTGCCTGGAGATCAGAGGTCAAAACAAGCCATAAGCAAAGTGAGGAGGTGGTAGCACATGCCCTTAATCCGATCACATGGCAGGCAGTCTCTGTGGTCAAGGACGAACCTTTAATTCCAATACCAACCATAGAGACCTGGAGGTCTGTATAGACAGGCAGTGACAAGGAAGTCATGTGGTTGGGTTTAGAGCCAATGAGAAGGCAGAACAGAAAGGCAGTAAAAAGACAAGTCAGATAGAAAGAAGCTCTTTCTCTGGGGAAGCTACTTTTGGTGGTAAACTAAAGTTAGTCGCGGCTATTGCTCTGATCTCTTTGGCTATTTCCTCTGTATTTGGCTCCATGTTTCTTATTTACTAAGACTGTTTACAAATTCATCTACAGTATGGCTTTTTTTCAGTGCTCATAAGTCAACAAAGAAGAGTCAAGAAAGATTCTAAGAGTCAAAACTTATAGATGAATGCTGCAAAAAATGTTTTCCAGACATGACAGACCTGTTGCATGCATTAACTTGTTATCTGTAGAGTGTGCACAAGACCTGTACAATATTAATCCGGCCAAAAATCTGATATGGGCTAGGGAGGTGCTCAGGAAACACCGCTCCTAGATGACTTGCTGTTGGCAATTGATGGCTAGTGGGGCAGGGAGACTCAGCCCCTGGTAGTTTGCTCAGGTTCCAGCAGTTGGCTCTATGCCAATGCACCTGAAGGCAGTACTAAGAGGACTCAGCTACAAAGAGTGTACATGAAATTAAAAGGGAAATGTGGTGGTAGGGTACAGGAGGAGTTAGAAGGGAAAGAATTGATTTTAATATGTTGTATAAATTCATGAAATTATCAAGCCATAATTTTTACCAATTCCCAAAAAAGTTAGTGCTAATCTCCCACCCTCTTTTTATCACACTAGAGTAATTAAAAGTCCTTAGGTTGAGTAACCTGGAGTTCATTCCCAAGTTTAATTCTGTCTGTTCTGTTGGTGATACATTAACATCTCAAAGAATAGTGCTTAGGTCCTTTTGTTAAAACTTGTACTTCTGTAGAATATCTCAGACAATAGTTCTAAAGTTTTATAAGTACAATACAGAACAAACCATAAGAGCAAATATTTTAAGAAAATTTATTTTAAAAGTCCTTGTTAGAATTATTTTTAAGAGGTTGACTGTAAATCTTGAAGAAATATCAAAACTGGAAGACAAAAGACTTGGAAAAGCAACAGATAAAATTTTACAGAATGATTATCAATTGATAAAAGGGTCTAACTCTATTTAAAATAATAGTTGCCACATAGTGGTGGCACATACCTTTAATCCTAGCACTCAGCAGGCAGAGCCAGGAGGATTTCTGAGTTTGAGGCCAGCCTAGTCTACAGAGTGAGATCTAGGACAGGCACCAAAACTATACAGAGAAACTCTGTCTTGAAAAAAACCAAAAAGAAAATAAAAGATAATTGTCATGATATAATGAGGAACACACACAAACACAAGCCAAAAAATAATAATGATAGTAAATAATAATAATAATAATAATAATAATAATGAAGAGTTAGAACTTTAAAAGCTGTAGCTTTGGGGTTTTCCCTAACTTTTGCGTTTTTGAAAGCTTGTATACTTGAGGACCATAAACCCATTTAACATAAAAAGCCCACAACAATTACTATCATAATGAAGCTGAAGTTCTTGATGTGTGTGAGTATGTATGTATGAAGGGGACGGGGGGGGGGGGGGGGGAGAGAGCACACATGTGTGTGTGATAAGCACACAAATTAAGTTTTTTGGCAAAATTTAGAATCTTTGACTTGGTAGCTAATTAGCTAGGGAAATGCATGTCAAGTACTTGTCACTTTACCATACCCCTGCTAACTTCTGTTGGAGATATTGAGGCTCACACCTCTGTGGGTGGATAATTATTTAACAGAGCCCTTCACCTACCGTGAGAAGTTTCATTTGGTATGACAGATTAGATGGCTGCTGTATTAGATGACTTGTATTCCATCTACCACATCTTCTTAGAAGTCTCTGGAAAATTTTAAGTACCCACACCCCCACGCAGGATCATGAAAACATTATAATTTTCATGTGACATGCAGTGCAGATGAGAAACTTGAGGCTCTCCTTGAGATTTCTGTTTTGGGGTGAAAGCCAATTGCCAATTAATTTTTCTGCAGCTGCAACCCACATCTGGAGGAGTTGGGTATGAAGGAGAGCAGCTGTCCTTGTGGGTGCTCGATCTGCACTGTGGGGTTCCATATACTCTTGACAGCTTAACATCACAGATGTTTTCTTGTCTTTCTCATTATTTGATCTGCTATTTTGTTATCATCCCCTCACCCTTAGTTAGCCAGTCAGTTTTATTGATTGTAATCAGAGACATTGTTCAAGACCTGGACAAACTTGAAAACTAGTGTTCATAGACAATTTCAACTAAATCTTTGAACTGTAAGGTCCTGAAGTCAAATGAAAGATTGGATTGCATTGGATTGGATTGCACCCTCAATGAGAGTGTCTTCCTGAACAGTGGCCTGTTTTAAAGATGCCCCTGCACTACAGAGCTGATCTCCACCACACACAGCACAGACTTCCATGGAGCTTTGACTGCTTCTTAAGAAGATCTTCAGGTCAATAGAAATGTTTCTGCTTGGTTGACAAGTGAGAAGACAAAGTTGGATGTCATGCTTAGCACATTTTTTCTGTTTCCCCTCCTGGCTTCCTTGTGTTCAGAGTATTTTAGCACTCTGTGCTGCCCACTGTGCCAATCAAGCAGATGGCCTCGTTTTCAGTACTGTTACCTCAGAAGTGTTTAATTAGCCTCTTCCTGCTGTCATCTCACTCTCACTCAGCTGTGTTCATTAGATGCCCCAACAGCAGCAGGTCAGAAAGGCCTGCTTGAAACACGAAGCTAACATTGTTCTAGATTCCTTAAGGATCTCACCTACCATTTGACTGTCAGCAACTCGGCCCACTGGTGTGGCACAGCAGGTCATCTTGGAACTTGTGTGCATATGTGTGTGTGTGTGTGTGTGTGTGTGTGTGTGTGTGTGTGTGTGTGTATTTATGCACAAAACCATAAGGATGACCTGTAGCATTTTCCACTGAGTACTTAATAGTTTTCAAGTTAACAAACATAAATAAAAAGCCTCTTCAGTCCACTGTTCTTTCTTTTTCAATTTATCTTTTTCTCCGATACATAAGCGAAGTCAGCACAATGAATAATAAGTATTTGTAGATCAGTGAAATGACCCATGGAACTGAGTAGAGAGGAAGGACAGTGCCAGCCTCAGCAGCAGGGCAGAGTGGAGTGTAATACTACTCCAGAGACTGCACTGGCATTGTGTGTGACTGTGACCTTCATCTCCACCCTCATCAGTGACACAGGAACTCCAATGCAGTGAATGCAGCATCTGGGACATCACAACTTTACATACACATGCATATGTGTAGAGGTTTCTACTTATGAGTTGTTAATCCTTTGGGATAAAGAAAAATATTACATGTTTCTGTGACTTAAGCACTGCAATAGTAGAGGAGATTTGTAAAACTTAGGCAGAAACAACTGTTCATAATTTCCATGGCTGTAAGGAACATTTGGAGGCACTTAGAACCTCAACAACTCTCAGCAGCATGGATAGAAACAAACAAATAACTTCACCATCTCTTAATGGTTATGAGATCTACAAACACACAGACAAGGGAGTT
The DNA here is from genome assembly GCF_049852395.1 of Peromyscus maniculatus bairdii. Lineage (NCBI taxonomy): Eukaryota > Metazoa > Chordata > Mammalia > Rodentia > Cricetidae > Peromyscus > Peromyscus maniculatus. The sequence continues at coordinate 36,253,610 of NC_134853.1, read as the reverse complement.
TCCCCCAAGTAGTTGATAGCATTCATTAAGCACTTTCCCTGTTGAGAATATGATTCATTTCATTACATCATTTTATCATCATGACAACCACTGTACATAGCTGTTCTTATGCCCCTGGCGTAGAGGAGGACAGAAGGGCTTAAACTTAATGGGCTCAGAACAGCTGGACAGCTGCGATGTAAGCCAGCACCCAACCAGCACCCAGTACAATAACAGGGCACTAGGCTATGTCAGTTAGCACTGATAGAATTCAGTGCCATGCATCTTTAAGCTAAAGCTTTGGAAGAAATCTTTGGAAATCAGATTTTACTCCATCTTAGATTAAGAACATATATAGAATGTTAAAATCACAGAAAACTTCTGCTAACAATCTTTCATAGTTGGAAACATCTTTCCTAATTATTTCTAGTCCCCTACCATAAGAATTTTATTTCAATTTTAATTTGAAAAACAAGTCATTTTTCCTAAAGATTTACTTTATCATGTGTGTGTGTATGTGTGTGTGTGTGTGTGTGTGTGTGTGTGTGTGTATGTGTGTGTGTGCACACGCATGCATGTGAGTGGCCATGGAGGACAGAGGTATCTGATTTCCCTGGAGCTGGAGTTACATGGAGTTATGATCAGCCTGGTGTGGGTGCTAGGAACTAAACTCAGGTCCTCCACAACAGTACATGCTCCTGACTTCAGAAACAACTCTCCAGACTAAAACAAAACTAATTTAAAATTATTCCTATTCATGAGGATTGTATGTTTACATATGAAAATGTACAGAACTTTTTTAATTGTTAAACTAAATTTTATGGACTTGTGAACTTTTAAACTGTTATTGTTGAAAATGTTAGAAAAAGAAGTGAAAACCCCCACAGTTTTATCATTGCTTTTAGAATTGAACAAAAGGCAAAAGAATTATTTATTACTTAATTTTAAGCTCATTTAACTAGATAAGAGACTCCATGAGAGCTATAGAAACACATGGTTTAAAGAATTATCTTTCATTGAGATACATTATTCTGAGTAGAGGATTTTTAAAGAAAAAAATTCCCTGTATCCAGAATTATGGATTTGATTATCTCACAGTCATGTTTTTTTCTCTTACACCCAGGAATCAGACAATGAAAGAAGTTTTTTTTTTAATCTAAATTTATTTATTTATTTTTAGCTACCCCTTGATGCTCAGCTGCCAACAATAATGGCCCCCTTTTCTTGAGTGGCACTCTTTTTCTTTCTGGTTACTTTTTGGAAAGTGACGAAAGTAGACAAATGTCAAATAAACAAAAATGATTAAAATTTAAGAAGACATTTAAAAACTAGTTCTGAAATTTATAAAAACATATAGGTGGGGTTTAAGAATTTTTCTAGAATGGACATTTTTGTAGTAGTTAGAAAAGACCCAGCAGATGAAGTAAAGACTCCCACCAAAACCACACTGTGGCCGTGCTTGTCTGCTTTTCTTGCTTGTGGTCTCTGTCTCTTTCTCACCAATGAAAGAGGCCAAAAGTCAGGCCCCAGCCCCAGCCTACAAGATCCTGTCTTCCTGTTTGAAAAAAGAAGTATCATCTTAAAAAACTCACTGTTCAGATTAAATTCAGTGGTTCCTCACAAGTCACTAGCGTCACTGACACCTAATCTGAGAGTGAGGGATGTCTCTGGGCCTGTCACATAAATGGGGCATGCACAGAAATGCACTTTCTCTTGTTGAGATGAAATTAATACTTGTTCTAGAAGAAATGACAGAAAATCCACAGTACAGAGAGGTACAGAGGACACGTGATTTACCTGGCTGTAAAACTTCCTCAGAGGACTGTTTTCCTTCTGACCTGAATATGCATTTTTTCTTCTAGGTAGAAGTGTCTCTTCTAAAAATAAACTGCATGAGCTTAGACTTTCCCCTGACTGTGGCTCTCTGTTCTTGTTTTACATTTTTTGGGCTTTGAAGAAGACATTATCTCAAGCCCCAATTTCACAAATCTTCCTGATGAGAAATTTGTTCTTTAAACATGGAAATTATAGAACTTCATTTCCTGTGAGATTGTCTTATTTAAGTATAAATAATTACTCTTCCAGAAATGCTCATTCTTTCCATGTTCATTTGAGTATAAACACGCTGCTGAGTTAGGAGACTTCTGATTCTGAGGAAAGCATACAGCAGCTGATTTAGGAGCTCATAGATGGCTCTGGTGCTCTGTGATCCTGCAGACAGGTACTGGAGAGGAGAGCCTGTGGTGACAGTGACTTTCCCAAACACCTCTTGGACCGTAGTCTGGGATACAACAAAGTCTCTACCAAAGCACTGTGATGAGACAACATAAACTTACACATTTAAGAATGGTGTAGCCAACTCATTTCTGATTAATTTGTTATCATTTGAGAGGAAGAGATACATAGCATACTGTAGAAGGCTGGACAAATTCTTTGAATTACACTTGATAAGAAGAAATCTACTTTTGCGCACAAGGGAAAGCATTTTTACATATGATTTGACAAAAAACATGTATCCTCGCCCCTGGTTGCCCTGGGTTCTCTTTCTTCCATGAGCCTCAGACCAGCCAGTCAGAGTGACACCCAGCAAACAAAGCTCTGTCCTTGGAAGATGGAAACTGTGGGTGCTTTGGCAGTGATGAGGCAGATTGTCATTGATGCACTACCCTGTAGCTAGAGTTTTCCTGCCTTGCCCACAGTCAGGACAAATCTTTGCCACCTGCCAGTCCCACAGCCGCTCAGACCCAACCAAGTAAACACAGAGACTTATATTGCTTACAAACTGTATGGCCGTGGCAGGCTTCTTGCTAACTGTTCTTATAGTTTAAATTAATCCATTTCCATAAATCTATACCTTGCCACATGGCTTGTGGCTTACCAGTGTATTCACATGCTTCTTGTCATGGCAGCAGCTGGCAGTGACTCCCTCTGCCTTCCTGTTCTCTCAATTCTCCTCTCTGTTAGTCCCGCCTATACCTCCTGCCTGGCCACTGGCCAATCAGTGTTTTATTTATTGACCAATCAGAGCAACAGATTTGACATACAGACCATCCCACAGTACTTCCCCTATTTTTTTTCTTCAAAAAGGAAGGTTTTAACTTTTACACATCTACAAAGCCAGCTTGGTATATTTGGGAATTTGGGCGTAGCTTCTCTTACTACTTCCTGCTGGAGGGGGGCGCTGTATCTTATGGGGACACAAAGAAATATTTAGGATTATGGAGTAGTCCGTGAGGGTGTATCATCTGAGCCAGTTGCCTTGAAATGATTCTGGATGTTGGATCATCTGGGCCATGGTGTCTTCAGAGACCTTTCAGGGGATCTTGGCTGGTCAAACCTGATGTATCTTAATCTGGAACAAATCCACAGCCTCTGGCTTTCTGTAGAAAGAAAAGCAGAGCCTCTTTTCCAAAGCAACATATCCTTATATCCAAATTTTGAAGTCAAGGTACCTTTAAAATACACATTTTGGCATAACTCAACAGCTTTTGTAATCAAATGTTTTTCTTCAGTTACGAAAATCAAAGAGAACACAATCCAGATTCTCTGTGTGGTAGCCATCTTTACGTGGCTTATTTTTTATATTACCTTGAGCCTATTGCTTTAAACTGCAGCCTTCTAAGCCTGAAATGGCACTGTGGCTGCCCACTTCAGCTTCCCAACATGGTAGTGGTACATTTCTGCCAGCTCTGGGAGCCATCAATTCTCAGAAATGGTAGGTCTATGCTTCTATCAAAGCAGCATGCAGCCCAGAAACCTCTTTTTTTTTGTACTAGCAAAGGCTAAATCCACCACGCAGCTCAATGTGCCACTTGCAGAGGACTCATTCCTGCCATACTGCAGGTCGAGCACACCAGGAACCTGCCATAGTAGATAGTAGCTCAAACACGAACACTGCCTCTAACTTGAAAGAGACAACTAGGAACTGTTTATAGCTCCATTTTATAATCTTTTTACTCAGGTTTTAGGTGGAAACTCTTGCCGTTGGGCACCATTTGTAATTTGTATATTGATACAAATACAGAACTATATTTGTTATAATGTACATATATTTCTACTCTTATTTGAAATATTTTTTTTTTTTTTTTTTTTGGTTTTTCGAGACAGGGTTTCTCTGTGTAGCTTTGTGCCTTTCCTGGAGCTCACTTGGTAGCCCAGGCTGGCCTCGAACTCACAGAGATCCGCCTGGCTCTGCCTCCCGAGTGCTGGGATTAAAGGCGTGCGCCACCAACGCCCGGCTTTGAAATATTTTTATATTGATACAAATGTAAATTTATGTCTGTCATACTTTATGTATGTTCTACTTCTGTTTAGGATATTCGGTATATTGATATATATTTAAGATTATTGTCATATTGCATATCGCACTATATATTCCTTCCTCTGTTATAAATATCTTGTGTATTGTCACAATTTTGAAGTCATCGTTCTTCACCATACATTTGCTTATAGACTGTTTACCTTGTTTACATGAAGCCTTAATCCTTAGTTTATTTCGGCAGATAAGACTTATAGATTCATAGTCACCTATGCCTGTCATCTCTATAGTTATGTTAGTTAGGTTATCCAGATTTACAGATACATAGGTCAGATGGACAGGTAATCTTCAAACACTTCATAGACCTAGAGAATATGGCATTTAAATAACTTAGAATTCTGTTGACATGAGACACAATTGTTCCTGGCTGCACCAATTTGATCCCAAGAGAATGTTGGGCTTCTAAGACATTTCCATTTGGAAGTTTGTCTTCTTGGCACAAAATGGCCTACTGGGCAAAGAACTGCCCTTGACTTGAGAGCTGACAGTACGAATGCAATGCTGTCCTTCCTGAACAAGCGGGACACAAGGAAAGCCACCACTGTACTCTGCCAAGACAGAGTAAGATGGTCTTTCAGAACTCCTGCTTCTAAAAATGGTCTGTCATATACTCTAGGCCTGTAGCCAATTTGAATGCAACAACAATGCTGAGAAACATTAGGTGACTGTCCAGGCTGCCAGCTGTCTTGGTCTATTCTTGCAAGATTCCCGAAAGTTGCTTGCATCCATCTACCATTTCTTAGGTACCATTATGTTCCTTCTCAGGTCTTTGATGTGGTTAAAGACTAGATAGTTGTAATTTCCTCAGTTATGATAAAAGGTAAGTTAAGTATAAAACCTTAAACTCACAAATATAAGATAGATAGGACATCTTCTTTAATATTGTAACTGTAATTCTTGTTCGATAATTGTTTTGTCATATGTAATTTTACCATGTTAAAGTTAAAACCTTCCTTTTTAAAAAAAAGAAGAAAAGGGGAAGTGCTGTGGATATCGCTCTATATAAATAAAACACTGATGGCCAGTGACCAGACAGGAAGTATAGGCAGGACAAGGAGAGAGGAGAATTGGGAAAACAGGAAAAAGGAGAGAGAGACATGGCCAGCCACTGCCAGGATAAGCAACATGTAAAGACGCTGGTAAGCCACAAGTGACGTGGTAAGTTATAGATTTATAGAAATGGGTTAATTTAAGATATAAGAACAGTTAGCAAGAAGCCTACCATGGCCATACAGTTTATAAGTAATATAAGCATCTGAGTGATTATTTGATACATGGATTATGGGACTGCGGGGCTTGGTGGAACCTGGAGAGAAGCCTTCCAACAACACTACCCTAGTGTCTGTGTCATCCTGTTCCTGCCCCCAATGAACAGAAGACCTTAGCTTTAACAGCAACAAGGCTGCCATTTAGTATCAACACTTTGCAGAAAGCCTTTTGACCTCAGGCTGAGTAGGGTGGAATTCCTATTGAGCAACAATAAAATATTCACTTGATTTACAGTGACAATTAATTTACCTTGTCCAATTAAATTTAAATTGGAAGTCACAGAGTTCTCTCAACTGGGCAAAATGCATGCTAATGGGAAGCAATAGGGGCCTTGGTCAGATACCACCCTTTCTTTGGTAATTATAAGGAGGGAACATGCCGATTAGCATCATAGTGGCAGAAACACTGAGTTTCAGACTCTACTCAATATTACCTGCCATGATTACAGTGTAATGCTGCCCTTTGGGCTACACCTATGACAGGTATAGAATATTGACAATACAGTTTACCCTTTTTAAACTATCAGTGTAAACCTCAGAGAAGCTGTTGTGCCAAGATCGTGACCCACAGAGAGACCACCAAAGACGAGATGCAAAAGCAAGGTTTAATTCTGGATATCCAAAAGCAATACAAGCCTAGGCAGGGACTTCGTCCAATACATCCAATGCAGTGGAGGCTGGAGGAAGTGCCCACCTATCTGCAAGCTCAGCATTTAAAGGGAAAAATCACAAGGTCACATCATTTAGGGGTGCTAGCATGGGTACAGTTCTGATTGGCTCGCTTCTAGGAACTTCTAGAAATTACTTCTAAGGGAGTGGTTGCCCACCACCATTTCTCATTGGCTGCCCTCAGGTGGGGGCATTTCTGTGGTCAGTTACCCTGGAAACCAGGGAGAGGACATTCCATAGTCTGGCAGGCATTACCTCATGACTATCTTGTGACTCTGTACTTTTACACTTCCTGGTTTCTGGAATCTGAACTGACTGGTTTCAGTAACTAATGGCTTATTCCCAAAAGGAGAAATCTTAGGCCTTAATTTTAGGGTGAAAGCATTTTGGTCTTATTTCTAATATGGCTCATTTTGGTCTCACAAAGCAAGACGAGTAGACATAAAGATTCACTTCTATATCTGTACAATTTTGAAGTAGAAACAGCAGACACATATGTTTCTGTTGTCAATCTACTTTTCTGATAATTTATTCCAAGATGAGGACCAAACCATGATGATACAATTAAATATCAATACCACGTGAAAAGAAGTATAGATCATTGCCCACACAAAAGCAGAGCATGATGGTAAGGGTCTGTAACAGTGTGTGTGTGTGTGAGTGTGTGAGTGTGTGAGTGTGTGTGTGTGTGTGTGTGTAACAGAGACAGGCAGATTCCAGGAACTCACTGGCCAGCCAATGTAGCCAATTAGTGAGCTCTAGGTTCAAGGACAGACTGTTGATGTAACCAACCATCTTATTAAATAAGAAACACAGAAACAATGTAAAAGAGGTCAGAGCTCAGAGCTAAAATCTCACCCTTCCTCCTGCGGTCCCAGCTTCCCGAAAGAGAGCTACTTCCTGTGTGTAAGTCGATTTTCCAGTCATTCTGCCTTCTCATTGGTTGTAAACCCAAACACGTGACTGCCTCGTCACTGTCTGAATGTACAGCCCCCTAGGTCTTAAAAGCATATGTCTCCAATGCTGGCTGTATCTCTGAACACACAGAGATCTATGGGATTAAAGGCGTGTGCCACCACCGCCACACTCTGTCTATGGCTCTAATAGCTCTGACCCCTGGGCAACTTTATTTATTAACATACAATCAAAATCACATTTCAGTACAATTAGAATACCACCACAACAGACTCTGTCCTCTGTCTCAAAAAATAAAAATAAAATGGAGACGGATAGAGGAAGGTGTCCAGTGCTGACCTCTGAACTGTAAGACAAACTGCTAAGTGGTCTTATTAATAAAAAACCTGGAGCTAGATATTGGGGGGGGGGGACGGGACTGAGAGATCAGAGGACTAGAACAAGCCACAGCCAACCTCACCTTATCAACTCCTCAGCCTCCAGAGAGAGCTACTTCGTATACTCACACCCATATACCTTTCTGTGCCCTGCCATCTTACTTTCTCTCTCCAGTCAGCTTCATTACTTCCTCTATCTGCCCAGCTCTATCACTTCCTGTCTGTCTGTCCAGACCTCCCTATGGTTAACTAGCACTAGGATTAAAGGCATGTGCTACCACTGCCTGACCTCTATGTTTAATATAGTGGCTGACTTTTTCCTCTGATCCCCAGGTTAGTTTTATTGGGGTACACAGATAAAATATCACCACACTGAACAAAACATGGGAGCTCTCACACATGCAATCAAATACACACACACACACACACACACACACACACACACTCAAAGGTAACACATTGGATCTCTTAAAGATCTCCTTTTTAATGAGTTGCTGGTTGTAACTTTAGCAGATTTGCTTTGCTATTTACAAGGGCTCCTTTTGCATTGATTAAGCATTTGCTGTCTATTTTCATTTGATTAAATTTTGTGTGCTTAGTTAATGTTTCTTTGTTTTCTAATGACCTAATATAAATTAATTTTCTATCACAGACTGTAAAATATAAGACCTGATGTATTTTTTGTGATATATACATACATTACACACACACACACACACACACACACACACACACACATATATATATATATGGGGAGGGGTCCCAAAATAGCTTGACCACACAGCAGCCATGACAAGCTTAGGGGCCTAGACACAGCTTCTTACTGGCAGTCTTACTGGTAGGCAACACCCAGATCCAGGAAAAGCCTTAAGCTGATACCACCCAGGGATCTACCCAGCGTTGAGGAAGTACCTGACATCCCAAACATTCCAACCATTGGATAAGGTGACCAGATGTCCTTGAGTCTAGCTCACACCTATTTTTTGTTTTACAGATGCCCCCAGACAATTGTCAGCCAATCAGGGTTCTGGACCCTGGAAATCCCCTCACCCCAACTTCTGCTATGATAAAAAACTCTGCCACACCTGAGTGTAACACAATCTTAAATGGTCTTATTAATAAAAACAAACCAGGAGCTGGTTTTGGAGTCAACACTGGAAGATCAGAAAAGCAGAACAAGCCACAGCTTCCTCACCTGCCAATTTTTCAGCTGATCCTGTTTCCTCAGACTGGAAGCTTCTGAGTCCTCATCCAAATGTGCTGAACTGTGCTGTTCAAAGTCTAAAAGCTTAACCAGCTCTAGTTCTTGGTCCTCACGCCTTATAAACCTTTTTGCTTTCTGCCATCACTTCCTGGGATTAAAGGCCTGTGTCACCATGCCTGGCTGTTTCCAGTGTGGCTTTGAATTCACAGAGATCTGGATGGATCTCTACCTCCCATGTGAGAGGATTAAAGGCATGTGTACCACCATTTTCTGGCCTCAATATCTAGTGGCCTTTTGTAAATGAGCTTTTGCGATATCGCTTTGTAAGTGAGCCTTTTGGTCTTTTGAATATCTTTTGTAAGGGGCCCAAAATTTGTAAGTACCTGAAGAAGTTGCAGAGGGTCCTTTGGATGGGTTCGGATCCCTTCGGTTGATTTGTATTTGATTTGTATAGAAGACACGGTCACTCTCATGGGACTGGCATGAGGCCAGTGTCTTCTTTTTGGTTTTGTCTCCAGGTCCCAGGAGAGCTATTTTATTGTCTTGTGTGTTGTAATTTTGTTCTTTTCCTGACTGAGGAAAACTATAGACTCTTATTTTAGGATTTTTGAGTTGTTCAGCTGACACTGTTTCCCTAGAAAAAGTTTGTTTGCCTTTCTATTGGAAGGTCCTGCCTATATGAATGTGTGAATGTATGAGAAATGTGGCCACAAGTTCTTGTGTTTTATGTCTGAGCTTATGCATGTGTTGTGACTCCAGATAAGTAACTGTACGTGGACAGTTTTTGGGTCCAGATGGCCAGCAGAAGGGACAGACGGTTCCTTTGGTTGCACTGGGACAGACTAAGAGGACTCCTGTCCCCTCTTGCTTCTTGCTCTGTGACCCAGAGCACATGCAGCAGACAGGGGAGGGCACCGTTGTGGTGCTGCATGTCAGGTAAGTGCGGCTGGGGCAGGGACGCAAGGTGATTTAGCGCCTGGACTGGGTTGGACCATGAGCACTGCTGGGTTGGCCACAGCAGATTTGAGGCCAGGCCCCTGAGCAGAGAGCTTCAGGGTGGAGACTTTGCAGTGCAGAGCAGGTCGGGGCCAGCAGGGGGTATCAGGAGGCTCAGAGCACACCTGACCCAAGGACACTGTGGGACTGGGGCTAGTGGAGAACTGCCTTTCCGGGTCACCACCCTAAGAGTGGCCTGCAGGGCCCCTCCCCGCAGAGGGCCTGACTGGGTCAGGGAGTCACTTCCAGTCTGCTGCTCAGGTGCACTTGAAAATCTGGGGTTAGTAATAATATTTTGTCCACATGCTGCCTGCCTTCCCCACCCATGCTAATGGTGGGGTTCCCACAACCTGCCCTGGGAGCTGCCAGCCAAATCTGAAGGAGGATTGACTTCTAGGGTGGAGTGGAGTGTCACTGCCTGTGGTTGCTAAGCTACAGTGGCTGTGTTATAATGCTGTAGCCTGGGCTGCTTTGATCAGTCAGATTCAATAGATTATAAATATTTGTCACCATTTAGAGGGGTTGGTTATAAATTATTATTCATTAAAAAAAAACTACTGTTAGTTTCAGATGCTTCACATTGGTACAATGTTGATGCAAATTTAGAGTTATTCTCCTTATGGTATATGCATGTATTTCTATTCTTCTTTAAAATATTGTGGCCGTACAATATATCCTAGACTACTGAGGAGAATTACGAGAAAGACTTTGGTAAGAGTTTCTGCATTAAAAAAAAATAAGAGAGAAAGCAGGAGACTAAAATAATAAAGAGAAGGAAAGAAAAACAAATTTAAAATAAATGTCTAAGGAATCAAAGGAATGGATTGAGGGTACATAGAATGTTCTAGAAGGTCAGAGGGGATGTGAACTATGGTTGTTCTGGTTTCTTACATGGAAGGTTGTAGAAGGTCAGAGGGAATGTGAACTATGGTTGTTGTGATTTCTTATACCTGCAAATACTGAATTTAAAAGTTAACTCTGGTTGGTTGTCATTTTAAAATTAGTTGATGATTCTGCAAACTGTTTGGTAAAAATGGGGAGATTATATATATATATATATATATATATATATATATATATATATATATATATATATAATATGAACTGGATTTAACTATATGTGTGAATGTAAGCTAGCTTTAACTGTATGTATATGTATATAACTTGGATCTGACTGTGAATATGTGTGCAACTAACTATTATTTAGAAAAACATGTTTTAAACAGCAACCATGTGGCTTTCCTCCATCCTGGTGACCTCATCATGATGTAAGCAACCATGTGACTGGCAGCCATCTTTTACTAAGGTTATAAAGATCTACTGAGATTAACAAAAGCTAACTTAGAGATTTACACCTAAAAACGTTTGTCTTTGACCTGGTAGACTCAGTCCAGGCAGGTCCATTCCCCCCTCCCAGACCGAGCCAAGTGTCCCTGCATAAGTCCCAGGATTCAAACAGCCAACTCATGCAACGAGCCCAGGACCTGGCACCAATGCACAGCTGCCTCCCAAACAGATCAAGCCAACTGACTGTCTCACCCGTTCAGGTGGCCTGATCCAGTTGGGGGCCCCTCAGCCTTTGGTTCATAGATCCTGTGCTTCCATTCATTTGGTTATTTATCCCGGTGCTTTATCCAACCTTGGCTTCAACAATTCTCGCTCATATAAATCCTCTTCATACTCACTAATTAGACTCCCAGTGCTCCACCAGGGGCCCAGCCGTGGATGTCTGCCCCGGTCCTCGGGGGAGACCTTGATCTGGAGGAGGTGGGAATGGGGGGTGGGCTGGGGGGAGGGGTGGGCGAGAGGGGGAGAACAGGGGATTCTGTGGCTATTATGTTGAACTGAATGGTGTTGTAAAATAATAATAATAATAATAATAAAAAAACCAAAAAAAAAAAAAAAAAAAAAAACGTTTGTCTTTGCTAAGTGTTCAACAGTAAGCTTTTAGAGAATTAAAATAGATGGCAACATGTGTTTGATAAATAAGGTATTCAATAAATATATTAAAGCTGCACCTTAATGCCTTTATATACTAGAATGTACCTTGCTTTGGCAGCTACATTTTGTAATTTAAAAGTCACCCAGGTGATAGTTACCAGAAGCACCAGCCACAATGTAATGGAGCAGGCTGAGATCTAGAAGGCAGGCTATGTATATGCTGCCAAGGGTAGGGCCAAAGAAATGATCCAAGCCTCTAAATAAAAGAACCAAAAGGATTGTGAATGAATCCCAGATATTGAACTTTGTGATTGTTTGCACTTTGGAGCTTGGTTTTACTTTACACAGATTGTGGTTATGGCATGTTTTCTTCCTCTTAAAATAAAAGAAGGAACTTTATTGCTAATATTGCAAAAAGACATTTGAGAGATCTTAACCCTTTTAAGAACAATTTTTAAAATATTTAAATTTATAAAGCTATGGGACATTTTAAGTTTATAAAATGCTCTATATTGTTAATATTTGGACTTAAAAGGCTAAAAATTAGGGTCATAGCCATAAGCACCAAATACTAACCAAAAACTGGGATGTTCATTTTCTGTGATGCAGCAAGACAATGAACTAGGCAAAGGGCTTGGAACAGCTTCTGACTCCATGAATCTTGACCCATTAGGGGTTGAAAAAACCTTTTTATAGGGTTAAACTAGGACCACCTGTATGTCAGATATTTGCATTGAGATTCATAACAATAGCTAAGCTGCAGTTATGAAATAGCATTGAGAAAGCTGAGAACTAGCAAGGCTTAAGAATGTATGCCTAGCCTGCTTGTCTTTGCTAAATTTGTTAACATTAAGCTATTTGGATAACCTGAGTCATATAAATGTTTTATATTGATATTTTGTTTCTTTACTGAACCCATATTTGATACTGGAAGAGCTTCAATTTAAAATCATTGTAGGCTGTTAGGGAACATAAGTAAATAGTCATCTTATAAATAATAAAGTTCTTTAATTATAGTCATTCTAAGTACTGATATAATTAATTACAGAGATAATTGTATATGTTTTCATATACTCAGTCCCTTGCATATGTTTTCAGGGTTGAGCTTAAAACAAGTAACTAGAAACAAAGTTTATTTATTCAGATATACCTGGACAGCCTTTATACTTCAGAGATCTGCAGAATATGGCATTTAAAATGTTGATCTAAAAGCTTTTTATATCAGACAGACTCTCAGATCCTAGCAGTGACCCAAGGTCTCTAAAGAAGACTATACACAGGGAACTGCAAGGTCTCCACCTAGATAATGAAATGCTGACCATAGGGGAAAATGCCCCCATGGAATACCTTTCACCAAGATCCAGCCCAGACTGTGGACAAGCAGCAGGACACTGGAATTGATTGCACCCCCTTTTTTTTGTCTAGACAAAGTAAGATTAGTCAGTCTTCCCTGTGTCCCTCTTCCATAGGAAAAACTCTGCCTTATGATCCTGATGGCCAAAGAAGATGATGCCATTCTGATACTTGTGCCTCCAACACTATGAAGATCTGGGTATGGACTAGTCCCTGTCATTTATAGAATCTGAAGTTGCTTGGCCTGCACTAAGATATAATTTATCCTTCTCAGATCTCTGATAGTACTGATGGTTAGGCTAGCTATAATTTTGTCAGCTTGGCAGCAGACAACCTTCCACAAGCCTATAGCCAACTTGTTAGCTCATTTTAAAGAAAATGTTCAAAGATATAAGAGTTTAGATAAGTCATAAAGGTTTAAATATGGCTCTAAGAAAGGTCTGAGGACATGAAAGCTTATAAGCTTTGGGAATCTCAGAAAATGATTTAAGATATAAATGTAAGTTATAAAGAGATAAATAAAGAATTTAGAATATGAGAAGTGTTTCAGATTGCTCTCTCCTTCTATAATATATCAGTTCAGAGCTTAAGATTTAATGGAGTTCTGATAAGCTAGTAGAGCAATGACAGTTCAGTCATAAGCTCAACATTTTAGATTTATTTTAGTTGTCATCTAAATATATCTAAATATAAACCTATAAGTGCTTTTCATCAGGCCAAAAATCTCTGTCTACTTCATACCTGGATTTCTGGGCAGAAGGAAAATGTACATGCTTTTAACCCAAATTTGTAGTTCTTGTTGGGACTCAAAGATACGAGTCCATTTCTGCTGTTTTGAAGATACCCATTACATGCTTTGTCTACAATATGGATTTCAGCACAGATTGGTAATACTAATGGATCTAAAACTTTTATGTCACTTTATAAGATAATTTATATAGGCTTCAGAGGATAAAGAGTCATAAAACTTGGATCCACTTCACAGAGATTGTAAGGACCCCAGATAAGTACAATTTAAAATTTCCCCACTTGTCCAGTCCTAAGAATGATATTTTTTTTTCTCTCTCTTGGTCTTGGGACTCCTGCTCTTCCCAGTTACTAAGAATATGGTCCTAAGGGTTCCAAATAAGTTCATAAATTTTAACTTCTGTTTCTATTTTAAGTTTGTCTTAAACTAGACTTGGCTGGCAGACATCTCCAAGCCTCAGCTGCTGACTTCACTGCTCTGGATGATTATGAGCTCCGGACTTGATAAAGTTGACATGGACCAGCCCAGTCAATATGATTGTTCCATGTCTCTACAGGGTCAGATAGCCGCATGCTTCTGACAGATGCCCTATTACCCAGCCTTTGACTAGCCTTTCAACCTTTTTTTCGGCTCTGATAATGGCACCCCAATGTCAGATAGAAGCAATTCTGGAAGAAAATACATCATCCCATGTTCCCTGTCCAGAAAAGGCTGAAATGCTGAGTTAAAAAGAAACTGCCTGGAATGGAGGCAAGATGGCTAACTATAACACCCATTGACATATCAGAAAAAATAGGTTCAGAGTTGTCAGTTGATAAATTTATTAACTAAAATGGTTCTGCAATAAGATAAGACACTTGACCAAAGATGTATTATATAAGATCATAATCTGGCTTTACTCAAAGATCAGAACTACAGGGCCTTAAGAATGGCAATAGATACAGATGTCACTGCCCTAGAAAAATCTGTTGGCTAATGGTTCTTAGGTCTCAATACCCTTGAACCTCTGGAAAGGTAGGATGCATGATTGAATCCCATCATTAGTACTTGTAAAGGGGGGGGTGTGGGGGGCCCCAAAACAGCTTGACCACACAGCTGCCATGACAGCCTTAGAAGTCCAGACACAGCTTCTTCAAGGTAACATCTGGACACAGGAAAAGCCATAAGCTTAGCCCAACCAGTGGGGCCTGCATCTAAGAGGAAACCTGACATTCCAAAAATTCCTTATTCTCCTAGACAAATATCAGCCAATCAGGGCCCTGAACCCTGGAAATCCTCTCACCCCAACCTCTGCTATGATGAAAACACCATCCTGCCTGGGCTCTGGGCTTTCTGCTCTCACTGCTGCATTGGACAGAGAGTCCAAGTTCTGAGCTTGAAAGGCTCTTTGCTTTTACATATGGGATTTGGTCTCCATGGTGGTCTTTTGGGGGGTCCCTGCAATCTGGGCATAACACAGGGAATGGCAGGTTTAGTGAGTTACTCCATCCTGGCTAGAAGTAGAAACTTGAGACTCTTTTTTTGATATATTCTTTATCCCCTCACTAGAAAACATGTTTCACAACCACAGAGACTAGTACACCTACTTCTAAAATAAATGTCAAATGTACAGTAGACCTTCTAAAATTTTGTATTGAATGAATAGTTACAGGAGCTAGTTGCATGTTCATGAAAGAAATTTCAGTGAATAGGGATTTGAGCAAAGGAGACCTTAGGTTTTGCACATTGCAATAAATCTGCAGGAGAGTCATTCCCCTCCTCCTTGGTTCAAATGCAGAACATTTTCATGAAAGAAATAGCCTCAGTCTGGCTCTCCATCATCGCAGGTTCCTGTGCTTGTGCTTTCGCAGCTGCAAGATCTTACTGACTGCTCTGCATCTACAGAGATTTTGCTGCACTGTTTGAGAGTATGTAGCTCTGCTTTGGAGGACGTGAAAAGCAAATGGATATACTTAAAGTACAAGAGATGCTAACTGCAGAGTTTTTTGTAAGTGGCTATGAGTCATAGACTAAAGTAATAGGATATTTAGATTATAAGTTAGTAAGCTGTGGGGAATATCAGATAAAAATAAATTGAATATTTATGTTTCAGAACAGAACAGAGAAGAACATTAACTGCAGATTATAAAAAATCCATAAGCCTACACAGAGAAATCCTGTCTCAAAAAATCAAAAACAACAACAAAAAGCCCCCACAAACCTTAAAACAGCATGGTACTGATGATGTCACCAGTCACACAGACACTCTCACACAGTCTGTCTCATAAGCACACACGCTCACTCTTACACACATACTCTCTCACACACTCACATTCTCTCACATACACTTTCTCTCACACACAGACATACATACTTATACACACACACACACACTCACTCACTCTCTCACACACACAGACGTTCTCTCTCTGTCTCTCTCACACATACACACTTACTCACACAGAGCTGGAGAGAAAGGGGTTATGTCTAAGTCAATCTAATGAAACTTTTCATTTTAACATCTTGATTTGCCCAGTAGAGTCTGAAGAGTTTTCCAGTTAGCTTCACCATTGTCAAACGTCATCACCAAAACTGAAATTTATTGAACAGGACTATCCCCTAGGAACAGAGCTCCAAATATGAAAGAGACTCAGCATCTTCTTCATCTTGAGGACTGTGGAATTGTGGAGAGGCTCCAAGAATGCACACACTTCCTGCCCAAGCACTCAGCATCTCAGTGCCTTGCAGCTCTCTGAGATATGTCAGATCATGAAAGCCTGTCTCTTCTCAGAGTTTCCTTTCAGATTGTTAGGTGGAACTCTGACCTCACTGCTCTCTGGGCTACATAGCTCCCTCTCTGATGTGAGACACTTTGATTGATTCCAACAGGAGATGGATTCCAGACAGAGAGCAACAGGAATGTCAGTTCTTGGGATAAATTCAGCTGAAAGCTTCTCACATTTGTTTGGGTGTCACACTTACTTGACCCTTGGGATTAACATAGGTTGTTACCTAAAATATCACCATGGAACTGAATCTGGAAGGGAAGCCCTCCAACTCAGTGTTTACTGCCAAACTGATATGTACTGCATCTGTAGGTTCATGGGAAGAGGAGAGAAAGTTGTCTTGACTTGTAAATGTGTTTTTGTAAAAGTTAAACCTCAACAGCTGTTAAATAAATTGTCATCTTGTGTGTATTGCTTGTGTGGTACTAGGAATTCAGTATTATGTTTTAGAATTCAAGCATTGACAATGGTCTACAATCTTAGAAACATGCGATTCCAAATCCCAGCTTGGAATTTTCTTTCTAATCCAAACAAAGAATTTTTCTCTAAAGGTATTCAGCTCACCAACAGAAGAATTGCTGCTCTAAAAATAACTGTCTTAAGAATCCCTGAGTTGTGAAAATGTCTAAGTTGGTAAGAATTGTTACAAAAGTGTATCTCCAAAAGTGTATCTCCTTAGTATTTAACTGAAATGTTTGGCAGACACATCTTTTGTTTCATTTCTGTTTTGAAAGGACTCATGTTTTAGACTGTAGAATAAATGTTTCAAAATAGTTAAAATATATCCATTTTCAAAAATCCCATTGTTAGGTTTCAACCCCAGGACAAATGGTTGAGGTGCCTATTTAACTTACCAAAGAAGACATGATTGCCAGGCTCCCCCTGCATCTCTGTCTCTACCTGTTACAAGGTCTTCTTGGCTGGCATATTCCACACCCTACCTTAACCTTCTCTACCCCAGGGACGGGGCTGCCCTTTCCCAAAAGGCTTTTTGTTATATAGTCCAGCCATTTTGGTTACCTGTCCTCCTTTGGGCCTTCTGACTGCTGCACCTGGTTCCCTTCTCTCCCCTCTCCTCCTTTCCCCTCCCACCTCTTCTCACATGGCTCAGGGTCATGTCCACTCTGGACTCTCCCAGAGATCACTGCCTCTGGCTATGTCTCCCACATATCTACACTAAACTTTCTCCTCCACCATACCTAGGAGCGGTCATGTTCCTTTCCTTTTTATTTTATTTTTTCATTCACCTGGTGCAGAAACCGGATAGTAATATAAACTCGAGGAGTTCCCTCCCAAGGAACTCAGCTGCTCTGAACCAAGCTGCTGATCTGTGTCTCCTAAAGTATGTAGGGATTATTTGTTTCTGTTGGCTTTTGTCACCCACAAAATTTGATTCCAAATTCTAGAGTCCAATTCTTCAGCTGCTACTGCCTTCTACCTGCTTTCTAATCATTTTTCTCTTGTCTCCACTCTGCTAGGACTTCCATGTGGGCATCTATGTGTTTACGCCCGTAGCATGTTACACCTGCTAAGGACATCTCCTTTTCCTCCTGCTGTCTCCCCTCTCCTTCTCTCCTCTACTGGATAAGTATCACCCTGAGCTGTCTACTTTGTTTACCGTTATGACAAATGTCACACAGCTATGTCAGGAAACTCCTCTTGCCCCCACTGGGCTCCAGTCACAAGGATAATGGACATCATTCCCTGTGATTTGCAACATTTTTCGTTCTGACAAGTTTCTCATTCTGTTTGGAGACACCCCTTGCCGGGGTCCTGCCCCTGCAGGTTCAGACCCTGAGATAGGAAAAGGGCATCTGTGCAAAGAAAAGTCTGATCACTAGATGAGTTTCACACAAGTTGTGGCCCCAAATAGCTCAAGCCATTTTATTTTCAATTCAAAAACAAATGTTTTCCCATCCCCCAGCATCAACTTCAGGCAAAATCAAATGTGCTTTTTCAACTTTTAAATCAAAACAACTTCTAAACTAAAAATAATGCTCAGCATTTTGTTAGCTGGGCTAAATATAGAGCCACTCACATCCTGTCCTAACAAAGCTAAAAGGCGATAGACAGAAGCACACATTCTCAAGAAGAACAAAATATATTTACAGAAATGGGGGTGATTTGTGATATACTGCTTGCATACAGTTAGCTTGTATTTCTCCAACTGTTCTCTTGTCCTACAAAAGGTCCTGCATGCCTAAGCCTCTCTATAAGGGTGAACTTTGCTAAGGCATTCTTTTCTATCATGCTACACCATTCTTAATGTTTTTTCCCAGAATTGGGAGATGTACATAATGTCTCCTGTGTTGCTTCCTTATATGTGCCCATTAACTTTTATTGCCTCTGATCCTGTCGGCACTGAATCAGAAAAGAGTCAAGGTCTGGTGGAACAGCTGGTATTTCCAGATAAGAAACCCGAGAAGCATCAGTTCCCAAAGAACTCACTTGAGAAAAAAAAAATTACATTTACTCTATGTATGACTGACAATGTGAAATTAAAAACCACAAAGAGAACCACCAGCATTATGAGAGACAAGAGAGCATGCAGGCCCAGCAGGCCCAGTGGCACACTGTGCTGCTCTGAGGTCCACTGGTCCTTCCCAGTAAGAGACCATCTCCGTGGGCTTTGCCTCACAGAGACAAGTTGGACAAGTGTTCATATACTGATCCAAAACTAAGCTGCACAACTCCCAAAAATCCCTGATGGAAATTTTTGTCAAGACACTTCCACCACCTCAGCTACTTGCATCTGCTGACTCTGCCTGCTACATCCATCTGGATCCCCACACTAAAGCCACTCCCTGAAGCCTTACTCCCTTGCTCTCTCCTGGCTATCTCTCAGCTCCTACCTTCGGTCCTGCAGCTTCTCTTCACTCAGATTCTTCTTAGAGTTTATAAAAACTCCCTCCAGTGGAGTTTTTCGACCCTTCATCTCTTCCTCTACAGACTCAGATTTTATTACAATATCAAGGCCCCAGTACAGATCTATGGCCAAAAACTGGGCACTTGATTTCCAAATTCCCTCAAATCATGACAACTGCCACTGCACAAATGAAGGATCACCAAACCTCTTATATCTAATCTTGTTTGGCTCTATACTTCAAAAAGTCTCTCATCTTGGCCAGGTGGTGGTGGCCTTTAATCCCAGCACTTGGGAGGCAGAGTCAGGCTGAACTCTGTGAGTTCAAGGCCAACCTGGGCTACAGAGTGAGTTCTAGGAAAGGCACAAAGCTACACAGAGAAACCCTGTCTCGAAAAACAAACAAACAAACAAAAAGGTCTCTTATCTCTAAGGTTTTACTTTCTACTTTTAAAAATTTTTTATCTTTATGATTTCTCCATGATCTACTCTTAAAAAATCTTTTAAGACTATGATATAAACTCTATTTCAGGATTTGTAAGTTCATTTGGTATGGTTAAAAAATCTATAAAATTTATAGCAAAAATTTGAATCTAAGCTTATAAATAAAAGCTTATAATTAAAAATCTATACACATGTATGTATGTGACTAACTCTTGTCTAGAATATACTGTGTATATATAACTTAGATTCAACTCTTGTTTAGGAGAATAGAAGTTTTTAAATATCAACCATGTGACTGTCCTCCCTCTTGTCTGATGACTTCATCAAGATGTAAGCAGCCACATGACTGACAGCCATCTTTATTAAAGTTAAGGGTACATGCCATGTGACTTCACCATCTTGAGATGACCACATGGCATAAAGCAGCAATTATCAAACTTCTTAGTCCTAATGAGCCCTTTTCTGTTTATCATTGTATCTCCTTTTTATACTAGGGAAGTAATTGCAAGTCTCCAAAATATTTTAGATTGGCCTAGTTTTTTTTGTTGTTGTTGTTGGTTTTGTCCAGACAGGGTTTCTCCATGTAGCTTTGCGCCTTTCCTGGAACTCACTCTGTAGCCCAGATTGGCCTCGAACTCACAGAGATCCTCCTGCCTCTGCCTCCCAAGTGCTGGGATTAAAGGCATGTCCCACCACTGCCTGGCCTGGCATATATTTTTGTATGATGATAAAAATTTAAGATTATAAATGTCTACTCAGATTAACAAAAGTTGACATAGAGATTTACACCTAACTACTTATGTCTTTTCTAACTCTTCAATACCAGGCTTCTACAAGATTTAAATAAGTAGCAACATATGTTTGATAAATAAAATGTATTTGATAAATTCCTAGGTTCTACTCAGGTTCACAATTATATTTATATAGCTTCTTTGTCTTTACTATGTTAAGCTTTCACTATTTGTATAAACTAAGTCATAAAAAAAAAAATCACCCACCCAAGAAAACAAACATCTGTGATAGTCTATAATGGTACATTCTAAAAGGATCAAAAATGTTCCAGTCTCCTTATGGACTGTATTTATAGTTTATAGTTGCTACATTTACAGTTTCTTTTGATGATAAAATATCTCCAACTAAATCTTCAACTGAAATTTAAGGCTCAAACTAACAAGGATAAAGATGTAAAAATCCTAATCTTATAAAAGTTATGAACTTATGAACTATCATATACTTCATTTAATGTTAAGTCTTACTTAGTCTCCTGTATGTGTTTTCAAGTTTAAGCTAAAATCAGCTTTACTTAGTAGAAAGATGGTCTTCAAACCCTTCAGAGATCTGCTGAATATGACATTTAAAATGTTAAATAAAAATGTTTCTCATCATAGTCAGAATCACTTCCTATTAGTGGGAACCCTTAATGTCTCCATAGAAGACAGAGGGGCAGTATGATTCCACCTGAGTTGTAGTAACACTAAACACTGGGCAAACTATCCTATTATTGACATGCTGCTAGGCCCTTACACGAATTGTAGACATGTTTTAGGTTGATTGGCATACTTTGTCTGATCAAAATAAGGTCAGATTTTCCAAGTTTGGTTACAGGAAACAAAATCTCTTAGGCAGACCTGGGTCTGACAGCCAAAGGCCATGCTGCTTTGTATAATAGCTGAAGATCAAATGTTGTTCTGTATGACAGCCAAAGACCTATGACTACTGCCCCCAATAAAGCTATAAAGACCACAGGGGTCTATGGTAACAAATCTAGGTAGTGGATAAGTTGTTGTCATTTTAACTGATACATAGGTCATTTGGATTATACATTCTGCTATAATTTATCTTTCTCAGGTCTCTGATGATATTGACTAACTATAGCTTTAATAGCAGCAAGCACATCAGTTCTTTTTCCAAAGCTACAGCCACTTTATTAGTTCACTTGATATGTGAAAAACAAGCCTCAGGACACACTGCTTCCAGCAGAGAAAGACAGCTTACCTTGCCACCTGACTCTGAAAAGAGATAAACTCACAAAAAATATTTCAAAGTAACTTTAACTTTTTACTATTTCTTTATTTAAAAAAACTACTCAGCAGAGAAAAACAATGAAAGCATGAAATTTGCAGGCAAATGGATGGAACTAGAAAAAATCATCCTGAGTGAAGTAACCCAAACCCAGAAAGACAGTTATGGTATGTACTCACTCATTGGTGGATTCTAGATATAAAATAAAGAACAATCAGACCACAACCCATAGAACCATAGAGGCTATATATATATAGCATGGAGGTCCCTAGGACGACTGTGGCATATAATAAATTTCAGTTTTACTCAATTATTAAAAAAAAATAGCCAAATGAATGGAAACACATGAACTATGAACCAAAGGCTGAGGGGGCCCCAGCTGGATCAGGCCCTCTGAATAGGTGAGACAGTTGATTGGCTTGATCAGTTTGGGAGGCAACTAGGCAGTGGGACCAAGTCCTGTGCTCATGGCATGAGTTGGCTGTTTGAAACCTGGAACTTATGCAGGGACTCTTGGCTCAGTCTGGGAGGAAGGGACTGGACCTCCCTGGACTGAGTCTACCAAGTTGATCACAGTCCTCGGGGGAGGACTTGTCCTGGAGGAGGTGGGAATGGAGGGTGGGCTGGGGGTAAGGGGAGGGGGTGGGAGAGGGGAGAATAGAGGAACCCATGGCTGATATGTAGAACTGAATGGTATTGTAAAATAAAATATATAATATATATATATATATATATATATATATATATATATATATATATATATATATATATATATATATAAAACTAGCTTTAAAATGATTATTCTCAGTAATCAACCACTGGTGACTTGTTGTAAATAATTGGCTAAAAAAATTAGTTGAAGATTTCTCTAAGTTCTGAGGGTCTAAGAAAGTACTCTAAGGCATATAAATACAAGTTGTAAAAGTCTAAGGAAGTGACTTAAACTATGTAAAAAATGTTTCAGATTTCTTTCCATCACTATGATATTGCTAAACCCTGATTACTATTATCAGAGTCACAAGCTCAAGATTTTAGATTTCCTTTGGTTGTCTTCTGTTTATAGACTTTAATATGTTCCTCACTGTACTAAAAACATCTCTGTTCAATCTACATTTCTAGCCTTTTGTGAAGTGAGTTTATACTTTTTTTTTTTTTTTGATTTTTCAAGACAGGGTTTCTCTGTGTAGCTTTGCGCCTTTCCTGGGACTCACTTGGTAGCCCAGGCTGGCCTCGAACTCACAGAGATCCGCCTGGCTCTGCCTCCCGAGTGCTGGGATTAAAGGCGTGCACCACCACCGCCCGGCGAGTTTATACTTTTAACCCAAGATCATTTTTGAGTCCCCAAGCTTCTACTATGACACAAAGGCATGAGTCTACTGCCTTTTCTACAATGTGGATTTCAGTACAGAATATAAACAGTGGTATTGCTAACATATTTAAAACATTCATCTCTTTTTGTAAACTTAAAAAAATCTTGTAAGAATCTGGGAATCAACTTGAATCGATCTCTCACAGGACAAATGGACTCTAGAGAAGGATTGTCTGTCCAGTCTGTTTCCCCAACCTGCCTATTCCTCATATTGCTGAGGTTGGGGTCTCTCCCCTTTCCCTTGGTGTTAGGACTCCCATCCCCCAACTACCAGAATCATAGGCCTGGAAGTTTAAAATGTACACCCAAGATAAAAAAATTTCCCGTAAACTCCTTGGCTTTATCTTCTGTCCCTAGTCTACCTGTTCCAGCAGATTCCAAATCCACCATAGATTGCTCTAGTAATTCACCAGCTCCAGGATTTACCTTAAAATCTGTATCCTGAACATCTAAGTGGCTAGCCCCAGGTGGCCCACCAACACAGACAGCTACAAAATGGTCCCTACTTCCTTAGGCCAGATACTCCTGCCAGCAACCTGTACAGAAAGTTAAATAGCCTGCTTTTCCTGGCCTTTGCCATTATTCCAGCTTTCTCGGGTCCCTAACAATGACACCCCAATGCCAGCAGGAAGTAGTCATTGAGAAGATTACATCACCTTTTATCATTTATTTGTTATTATCCAGAAGGTTGGGATGTTAGGTGTCAAACCCAGGACAAATGGCTGAGGTGCCTACTGAATATTTCAAAGTGAACCAGCCTGCTAGGTTCTCCCTGAATCTCTTAATCCCTACCTGTTACGGGGTCTTCCTACTGGCACACTCCATCCCCTATCCTAAACTTCCTCAGCCCAGGGTTTGGGTTGCCCTTCTCTCAGAGGCTCTTCCCTCTATAATCTGGCTATTTCGGTTATCTGTCCTCTTTTGGGCCTCCTGGCTGCTGCACCTGGTTCCCCTTTCTCTCTTGTGCTTTCTCCTCCCGCCTCTTCTCACATGGCTTGGGGTCATATTCAATCTGGACTTTCCCCCGATGTTCCTACCTCTTACTATGCTTTCCTACATACCTACAATAAACTTTCTCCTCCATCATACCTAGGATCAATCATGTTTTTTTCTTATTTCTTTTTTTCATGACCTATATTGGGGATTTTACTTTGTTAAAAGATATCAGAAGACCATTTTTCATGAAAACATCTCATGACAGACTATTTCTAGGCTCTTGAGATAATGTCTGTTTTGTCATTGGATCTTGGTTATACCTTCTTAAAGTTTCTCATAGATTCCAGAGTTCAATATAAGAAGGTTCCTCTATTCCATCCAATAAATGTTTATAATCCCCTATAAATTTAAAAGTTCATATAAACAATAATAAAAGGAAGAGTGAGCCTATGCAGAATTTATTTTGAGCAGCTTCCCTTGAAAAAGGATAAGCATGTGTGAAGGATTAACAAATCCCAGATTACATCCATATTTTAGGGATTCAGAGCAGCATCATAAACAGTGAGCTGAAATCTGACAAGCACATGTGAGCAGAGTACAGGCCGACCCCCTTTCTGCCAGTGGTGAGAAGCCAAGAGAAGGCCTCCTTGTTCATTGTGTTTACATTTAGGAGAGGGGAAGGAGAAGAGGGTAACATTTTCATCTATTTCAAAAGGCCAGAATTTCATGTTTTCTTCTCAGTGTTAGTAAGTACCTATTCAAACATGGTTCTTAGATTATTGGGTGAGAGATATACAGGTGTTTAGAAACTTATGAGCTCTACTTATAACTTGAATACAGGGTGTCCACTCCAGACTAATTGCTTTGAGATTTGTTTTGTAAGTAACATGGTAGAACTGGGGTTAGAAAAAGTTCTCTAAAAATAACATGGGACTTCCTCTTCATCTTCCTCCTCTTTGTCCTCTCGTCCCTTCCACTCCCTGTTCTCTATTCCCCCTCCCTCCTTTCCCTTTCAGCAAAGGCTATTTCAGTGGCATGTGAAAATCAAATATTTCATGGAAGTCTGAGAAATGAAGGCAGGTTGGTGACATAAAGGTTATTAAAACACCCAGAAAAGAAAATAAGATTGCTTATAAAGTTCTCTATCACCTTACAGCCTTAGAAAATGCTCTCTAAGCTCATAGCACAGATTGCTATAGTCTGTTCTACAAATCCATCCTACACCAGGAGCTGAAGACGAAACCACAAATTTCAGGTTGTATTTAATTCAGTTAAAGAAGTTAAAATGATCTCACTAAATGAATGCTTTGCGTATAATAAAAAGTTTTAGTCATTTTGCTGAGAATAGTCTTTTGGTCAAGAGATTGAGCTTGACACACCTGTCACCACATGGGATTTGAGGTGACCTCATCTTTGAAACATGAAGAAGAACCCTTTTATCTCTCTCTGCGACTCATGCTTTCCTCATATTGTGAACAGATTTATAAGCTGAATTATTTGTGTGTGTGCAAAATGCATACCCTTTGTAGTTTGCATTTACACAATCTTTGAAACCACTTCCCTTAGGATTATATGACAGGACAAGCTCTTGTCTAGGGGCAGAGGACCCTTACCTTTGTGCAGGAACTGTGGTGTGTGTGGCACAGGTCATTTACTGAAACCTCTCTCTGTTTAAACAATGAGGAAAATTTACAAGATGACCAGATTTACCTTATCTCCCTAATCTCCAGAAAATAGGTTTTAGTTGATTCCATATTGGAGGGTTGGGAAGATTGCTTAGTTATTAAAGCACTTTTCATGGAAGGACCAGAGTTTGAATTCCCAGAATCCATGTACAGGTGGGCATGGTAACATACTTCTATAAGCCCAGAGCTCTGTTTTTGACTTAATTTTTAGGAGTTCATATATGCATACAATGTATTTTGATCCAGTGTCCATTAACCCTCTTCAATCCCCTGATTCTTTCCCACATTTCCCTCTCAACTTCGTGTCCTATTCTTTTGTTTGTTTGTTTTGTTTTCATTTTCTTTATAACCCACTGAGTCCAAATATTACTGTTCATATGCACCTGGGTGAGAGGTCATCCACAAGATTTTGGTTGCAGATAATGAAAGACATGTGTTATAGTCTAAATTTCAAAATTAGCAACATGGATAATCTCTATCATCAAAATTTCAAAACCATTTTTCTTCTGTGTTGAGAAAGCTTAAAAATGTTCATTATAAGCCGGGCGTGGTGGCCCACGCCTTTAATCCCAGCACTTGGGAGGCAGAGGCAGGCGGATCTCTGTGAGTTCGAGGCCAGCCTGGGCTACCAAGTGAGCTCCAGGAAAGGTGCAAAGCCACACAGAGAAACCCTGTTTCGAAAAAAAAAAAAAAAAGTTAATTATAACACTAAGATGCCCCCCCCCAAATCAGAGCAAAAAATCAAAATTCAAATTTAAGAACCTTACAAAATTCATGCTCTGTTTGAGTAATTTTTGGTTTTGTAACATACATTCATTTTGATAAAAAAAAAACATGAATCAAATGTAATTATATCTACCTAGAGAAAAAAATTTACTTATCTTTTGGAACATGTCTCAAATATTAATAGATGGCCAGTGTTGATGTACTATACAAATGATAATTATGTGTAGAAATAGTCTGGCTATGTAACATGATAGAATCATCCAATGGGATGTTTCAAGCATCATGTTCTACTCTACATGCAGATATACTTTATTTCTGAAGTAAAAAGAAATTAGTAAACATTATCTTAAAAAAATGTAGCAACAAAAATACAAGTCATTGCAAAAGTTCCTTTCTAGAAACTATTTACATAATGTGGATTTGCTTTCTGCATGTTGCATGCATTGGCTAGAGATCAGCAGACACTTTGTGCGAACGGTTTTGCATACAGATTTTCTTGTTCATGACCTAGTCTGCTGCTGCAGCTTGAAAGTAGATGATGCATAAACAAAGGAGTGCGGCTATGCTTCAACAAAAGCTTACTTACAAACAAACAAAATCAGTACTTACAGGCACTGTTTGAAATCACTTCCCATCCTCCCCGCAGACTGAGGTTACATCACATTAGAAAGTCTGTCTATGGAACATGTATGTGCATAGAGGGAGACATCATGGGGATAGGCAGAAACTGGGTGCTAGGGAAGTTCCCAGCAATCCACTAGGATGACCCGAGCTTAGACTACTAGTGGAGAGGGTGCCTGAACTGGCTTTCCCCAGTGATCAGATCAGTGGGTACCCTAACTGTCATCACAGAGCCTTCATCCAGTAACTGATGGAAGCAGATGCAAAGATCCACAGCCAAGCACTAGGCCAAGCTCTAGAAGTCCAGTTGAAGAGAAAGAAGAGGGATTCTCTGAGCAAAAGGCATCAAGATCATGATGGGGAAAACTACAGAGACAACCAAACCAAACTAGTGGGAACTCATGAAATTTAGACCAATACCTGTGGAGTGTCCACGGGGCTGGAATAGGTCTTCTGCATAAGGAGACAGCTGTGTAGCTTGGTCTGCTTAAGAGGCTCTCTGGCAGTAGGATCAGGATCCATGCTTGGCACATGAGCTAGGTTTTGGAGCCCATTACCTGTAGTGGGACACCTTGTACAGCCTTGATGCAGGGGGAGGGTCTTAGACCTGCCTCAACTGAATGTACCGGGCTCTGCTGACTCCCCATGGGAGGCCTTATCTTCTTGTAGGGAGGGATAGGGGAGTTAGGGGGAAAGGCTGGAGGGTCAGGAGGAGTGAAGAGAGGGATCTGTCACTGGTATATAAAGTGAATAAAAAATTTCTTATTAAAAAAAGAAACATGCATATGATGGGTCAACGTTTTCTTTTCACATGTGTATACCATAATTTACACTTCAAAATTCTGTATTACTAGACTTTATTTTTTTATAACTTTGGTGAAAAACCTTTGTACATAATTCTGTGTGTATGCTTTTGACTTCTACCATACAATAAATTTGTAGACATCAACATTTTGGATCAAATGGAGTGAATACTTTTTACAACTGAGAAATATTTTGCCAAATCACCTTACAGAAAGATCACAATCTACCAAAAGCTTTAGTAACTATTTCCTACACATTCACTTTTTTGGGTGTTTAGATATTTAATTCTTCTTTTAGTCTGTGTTTCTTCACCAAAAATACATCTTTGTATGTTTCTAGGCAATTTTGTAAGTTTCCCTTTGTAAGTTTCATTTTACATTTCCTTTGTCATTGTACTGGCAGGAGTTCCATTGGTTAAGAAGAGTTCTTATGTATGTGAAAACAACATCTTTTCACACCCATGTAACAATCTTTCACATTCTTTTTTCCCCTTTAACATTTGATTACAGATTTTTATTTTCATTGAAATATCTTAAAATATCTAATAAATCACATTTTAAATATTTTAATCACTAAACTACCTTTCTACTAGCTATAGCTACATGGTAAAATTCATTAAAATTTTTAATCCAGCTGGAAATTGTAACAAATCTTCCATCAACGATACACACACACACACATACACACACACACACACACATATATATGCATATATATATATATATATATATATATATATATATATATATATATATATATATCGATTGTTGAGTAAGTACTTATGTGGGATTCTACCTTTGTGCATATTCAACTCTGCTATGCACTGTAATGTTCTGAATGTTTTATTCTTTTGAACATATTTTGGTGTCTACTCTCTCTGGATAGTTACTTTCATTGCTTTTTGTTTCTTTCTGTTCCACCATCCAGTGCATAGCTATGATATTAATATTAACACAGCAGTAATGCCGTCTCTCCCCACTAGTGTAGCTAGAGTTTTCCTGCTTTGCCCACAGTCAGGACAAATCTTTGTCACCCGCCAGTCCCACAGCCGCTCAGAACCAACCAAGTAAACACAGAGACTTATGTTGCATACAAACTGTATGGCCGTGGCAGGCTTCTTGCTAACTGTTCTTATAGCTTAAATTAATCCATTTCCATAAATCTATACCTTGCCACGTGGCTGGTGGCTTACCGGCATCTTCACATGCTGCTGGTCATGGCGGCGGCTGCAGTGTCTCTCCACCTCAGCCTTCTGCTTCCCACAATTCTCCTCTCTCCTTGTCCCACCTACTTCCTGCCTGGCCACTGGCAAACCAGTGTTTTATTTATTGACCAATCAGAGCAATTTGACATATAGACCGTCCCACAGCATACTAGGTTATTGCATCAGGTATAGTAGTTTAGATTTGAACATCTTGAGTTTATTTCTTTGTAAGTATTTTAGGAGCAGTCCTCTCTTCAGGTCTTTTACAAAGTCTCTTTTCTTGAGCAAAACTCAGAAGAGGGACTTCTAGGAAGTACTAAGATCCCTGCTGGTGCAGTTGACCTCAAGTCCACAGTTTTGCCCTTCGCATACTCATTCTAGCCTCTCCTTGCTCTTGGTAAGGACCTCTGCTGGCTTGAGTAGCTTCACTAGTGGTCTGTCCTAGACCTTCGTCTATGAAGTATTTGAGTGTCTGACCAGCTGGCCCTTCACAGGCCAAGATGGAATTGCTTTTGATGGCAGGCAACAGCCTGTCAGGGAGCACCCGTGTGCATCCCCTGATTCCAGACACAGTCCTTCCCCCTCCTTGCCTGCTGGCTCATGGGTATGCAGTCTAAGTTAGCAGGTAGTTGTTTTCTTGAAAGCACATTGCTATTTTTGTCATATAACTAGGACAATTAAAGTCAAAGATCTCATATTTTAGGAACAAGAAATATTAAATATTTAACTCTATCACTGGAAATAAGTATAATGTAACCATTGTTTCTTCTAATCCTTGGTACATAAACCCCAGACATCCACATAATATACACAGCCCATTAATGATGATGATTGTGGTTTTCATCCTGCATGATTGCTGTTCATCTTCACACACTGTTGCCTCAGAGCTGGTGCCTCAGTTTTACCTTTCAATTCCTCCACTCTATCAAGAGAGTAGATCCCAGGGATTTAGAAGCCAATAGGATTTAGTAGACTATGTGCCCATTGTTAGGTATTTCTCATGAAGCTGTTCCCTTTGTCCAAGGAGGTTTTATGTGACTAACCTCATCAGAGACTCTAACTCTGTGAAACATTCAGAATGAAGATCTGGGTGAGATTCTGAGGCATAGAAATATCCAGAAAAGTATCATTTCTTGTAAAGAACATGTTTTTGGCTCTTTTGTAGCTTACTTTCTGCTAACTAACTTTTGTCCCCTTGAGAGAAGGCACCATATTGGATCTTTTGTACTCTGTCCTTACAATAGACTTCTGTTGTGCTCACCTGACTTCTTTAGGAGTGTTTGGCCAATCATTACTAATAGGTAGAAGTTGTGTTTCTACCAGAATCTAGTCCCACATCTGCAGTTACATCTTGAGTTGGCAAGTTGCAGATGAATTGCTTTAGCTTTGCTCTAGAACCATTGGAGTTCTGCATTGTGATTGTCCTATGGAGAGTTGCCAAAGACCCCACAAGGATCTTTTTTCCCCCTATCACATGCACCTCTGGTATCTGGGAATCCCAAGGTCATATAACCTAAGTGGCAAGGCTTCCTATGGCACAGCTTAGATGTATTAGAGGGATTTCCACATCCAGTACCATGGAAAGATGATAGCAGCTCATAACGCTTGGTACTGTCTAGAGAACTATTCTCAGCTGTAGTGCATTAATAGAAAGGAAAAAGCCTTTTAAGAGTTGAGTTGCGTCCTCTGAAGCTGGAGATATGAGATGCAATGTCTTTTGCTTGTCTGTACTTTCCAGAGGAAGTTCTCCCAAACATAGGCTTACAAATCCCCAATTTACTCTGATAAGACAGGTCCTACGTTGTTGCATGTTTTATTCTCAAGGTGTGTTAACAAGGCCTTCAACATATTTCCTGTTTCCCATTGTATAAATCTACTGCTATAATGGACACATATGGCAATCTTCAGTGCTTCTAGATAGTAAACAACAACAACAACAACAATAACAAATCATTTGGTTAGTATTCAAACAGAGGTAAGAGAGTTAAATACAGTCCTGGGACATGAATTTGATTTGAGATATACTGTGCACATTTGTCCATTTTGCTAAGTTTTGGGAATATTAACTTCAATCATTGCATTATTTAAATCATTCACTGTGTACATAATATTTTTAAAAATCAAATTCATTAAAAATGAGCTTAGTGAAGAATGTGTATGGTGATTAATAAGAGATACATAGAATGAGTATCCACAGATGAGACAGGAAGACTATTTATGGTAGAAAGAATCCAATTTTACAACAGAGTACATGGAAGAAATGATGGTGAAGACACAGGCAGTGTGAGGTGCTGGTAAAATGCACCAATGACTAGGGAGAAGACTAAAGGCTCCTCAAGATAAAGGATTAGAACACAAATATAACTGTTTTGGTCATGTCTAAAAAGGAGAGATTGAGAAATGGGGTCTATGCCTAATATCTTCAAAATTCTCCGAGACAAGGGAAATGCCATTGCTGAGAAAGATGGGGCAGCAGAGGTGAATGGCTTGTGAATGTTGAACTCAGCCAAGAGGCTAACAGTGTTCCCAAAGCCACAGTGCTGAAAGGTCTGTCCTGTGGCAGCATTCAGAAGCCCAGGGCATACTTGGGGAAAAAAGTAGTAATTGGAGAGATCTAAGACTGAGAGAAGTCAGAGAAGGTGTAATAGAAAGATGGTGAAAATGGGAAGAAAAAAGAACAATGGGCAAAGGGAGTCCATGGTAGAGAGGCACAATCAATAAAGAGAAATCCTGGCCAATGTTGCCTGTCAAGTGGTACTATTGACTGGATGAGGACAGCAAGCACCTTGGTATAGTGAGGGCTGAGACTTGCCATGTCCCCAAGTCTATACAAACATCTGCTACAGTGTACAAGGAATGATACAGTACGATCAATGATATCAACACAGGGATGATAAGACTATAGGTTATTCTATTCAGTGACTAATGTGTTGCCTTGTAAAAAAAGAAGAGGTAGAACATCTTTGAGGGAAATGAGATTTATCCAGTGACCAGGACATAGGATGATGTGATAGGCACCAGCCTCAGAGTTAGATTCAGACTTTAACATGTATGATGGGCATTGAACTATTTTAAAATGGTCAAGCATCTCTCTGTAAAGGAGCCACACACAGCGTACATGACACCTGCAGATTGCCCCATGCAGTGCTCTTGTAAACTGCCTGAGGTTTCTAAAAAGACCACCATATATTATATCCATTCCAGGGTTTTATGAAGAATTCTATCAATGTGGCAGTCATAGGCTGTGACTATAGTGATGGTCTGTGCTTGGTATAGAATGTATTTCTTTGTGCAGCCTAAATTCACAGAATTCCAAGCTGGTCTCATTAAGCACATTATGAATTGGTGGATGTGCAGAAAGCAAGTATGAGCATTAAGTGAGACTTGACAGTCAGAAGAAATCTGATCACAGCCAACACAGTTTAACGAACAGTACATAAAAAAGCTCTCAACTTTACTTCATTTTTAAATTATCTTGATTATAGTTTTTTCTTTCCCCTTTCACTTGTTGATTTACCAAAAGTTATATATATATATATATATATACATATATATATATATATATATATATATATATATATATATATATATATGCCCTGCCTGCAGGCCTACAACAGGAACTTGACCACCCTAAGGAGGGAATGTAGGGACAGGAGATACAAAGGAAATACACCAAGTCTAGATTCTGATCAAGGTGCAACTTTATTTTTCTCCAGGAAGGTTTATATAGTTCCTGCAGGGTGGGGGGAGCAAGAAGCTGTTATCTACATAAGGTGGGGCAAGCTAACAGGATGTTTGTATAGGATGTTTACAGGGTGAAAGGGTCAAGGGCTCTGACTCAATGTCCTATTGCTAGGCAACCTGACTGTAAAATAATCTAGTTCCCTGTCTTATGGGGGTCTGTATTTTCCACTAACTAGAGATTCTATCCTTGTCCCTGACATATATATATATATATATATATATATATATATATATATATATATATATAAAATTTCCCCCCAAACCATGAAGCACATTCTACATGCATGACTTTCTGCCAGGGGCGCTGTAAGGGGAAGATGAATATCAGCTAATGTGTTTCTGCCTTCAGTGGCTTAAGGCTCTAAAAATAAAGTACATGCACAAAGAGCTATATACCAAGTCAGAGTCCAATAAAGAATTTATGAATGCTATTAAGATTAACATTCCTTATAAACTTAATAGAAAATACTCAGTGAAATTGATCAGACACTCCTATGTGTTGCTGATGCATTACAAATGATACATAATTTAGGAAAGAATTAATCTGGCAATATATATCAAAGGCAGATGTATTTTACTATGCAACATTGTTCTGTGTGTTAGGCATGAGGGCTTAGGTCTGAATAGAATGGGTTATTGGAGAAACTAGGCATAACAGTGTGCTAGAGGCCACAGGGAATGGTCTGTAGAAGAAAGGTCATCAGAAGTTGTCTGTGGAGAGAGACTCGGGAAAGCCTTCATGACAAGATGTGAATGCGAGATTCACGCAACACGTTCCTGGAAATTTAAAGCCTTTCCAGATTGCTGTGTGTTATTTATATTCTATTTGTTTCCTTCATGGTGCAATGCATAGCCCCTCAAGGTCCCAGTGTGCCTAGGAAGGTCACTTCATATAAACTGCTAGCATTGCTTTCTCACACTATACTTACTAATCTTTTGTTATGACACTGCCTGCACCTTATGTCCTCAGGTTTCTCACAGGCACTGCTCTATTATAGCACACTTGTCATTACACATAACCATCTGCACTGCTCGAGGTTCCTGGCCTTCTAGAAGCAGATGTAAGTTAGACCTTGAAATCCCACTGGAAAGTTCCAGAGTAAGATGTGGCCAGAGTAAGGCCTCCAAGTATGTTGTCATTGGCTAGAAAAATGAATGGTTATCTGAGATAGCTCAGGCAAGGACCCTGAAAGCCAATAGTGGTGTAACAAAACTGGGAGTTACACACACTTCTCCTTCTAGGCTCCGTTTGAGGTGACATATTTCATTTAGTCACAAAGTCCAGGATATAGTAAATGTTTTATTTCTATGTTTCTCTATTAAACTCTAGAAAGCAATGAAAAGATAATCTACAAAACGTTACTCTTTAAAATTTATTTCACTTGCCTAACAGATGATAAGTCCTAAGTGTTATAGGGTGACAAACAGTGAAAGCTGTGGGCAGCCTGGGGCTTATGGTTGGAGTCCAAGGAACAGAAAGAGTTGTCTTGAGAATGGCTGAAGAAAAACTCTATAGTGACTGTGTTTATGTGATGGATGTGTAGGCAATTCCTTTATACTTTATTTATATTTTTTGTATATTATTATGAAAACTAAACTTTTAAAATGACTATGAACAAATGGAAAAGTGTTTTCCTAGAAGATACAAACAAGTTTTATTAGAGCATGAGAGGAAGTTCATGATAGTCATTCAAGCCATAGGATGCGGTCAGAAAAGGAAATATGTGTGGGCTATTTCCAACTGTCTAGCTTGTCTGGAGTTGTGCTAACTCTGTCTTGAGAAATTTTCAGTCTCCCTCATGCTACTGTGGCTGAGTCAGCCCATGCTAACAAGTGCAGAACAGAAGAACCAGCTGCCAGACCTGGGTGTTGAGAAGACCCATGCAGAGAATTGCTTTGGTGTGCACCTGGGAGGCTGAGGAAAATATCAGCATGCAGAAGCAAGGGATGAATATGAAGCGCTGTGCAAGTGTTGAGCTTGCTGGAGATGAGCTGAGACAGGATAGCAGATGGGATGGAAAATAGCAAAAAGAACCACCAGCAGAAGGAAGGGTGTTATGGGGTAGGGCAGTCTCAGTGTCAGTTGCAATATAAAGGAAAAAGTATTGGTCAAAGTGATGTCATTGTTGACTTTTTTAGAAGGTCCTCCCCCAGCCTTTGTTCTTTCTATTCTGGCATGTGGACCACTAGTTCTCCTTCCAGAAGAAAAGTAGTCCTAAGGCCATTTGTTTTCCTGATGTGACACTACACACTCTCCATTTTTCAAATGACTGCCAGAAATTCCTTGAATGACCCCTAGAAGTGACAGGATATTTATGTTCAGTGGGTATTAACTGAAATGTTATCTCTATAGAGAGGAGACCACGTAACAAGTAAATAGTTGAAGCTAACCATTGAAAGGACAATAGGAAAAACAGATTAATTAATTGAAGAAACAATTATGTGACTTAGCAAGGAATAGCCTACTGATTTCTTTTTAGAACATTAAACTATATGACTGTTGATGTAACCAACCGTCTTATTAAATAAGAAACACAGAAACAATGTAAAAGAGAAAGCCGAGAGGTCAGAGCTCAGAGCTAAAATCTCACCCTTCCTCCTGCTGTCCCAGCTTCGCGAAAGAGACCTACTTCCTGTCGGTTCGTTTTTTTTTGTAGTATGTTGTTCTGCCTTCTCAATGGTTGTAAACCCAAACACATGACTGCCTCGTCACTGTCTGAATGTACAGCCCCCTAGGCCTTAAAGGCATATGTCTCCAATGCTGGCTATATCCCTGAACACACAGAGATCTTATGGGATTAAAGGCGTGTGCCACCACCACCACACTCTTGCTATGGCTCTAATAGCACTGACCCCCAGACAACTTTATTTATTAACATACAATCAAAATAATAATTCAGTACAATTAGATTACCACCACATTTCCCCTTTTCTATTTTAATAAAAAGAAAAAGAAAGCAAAAGGTTATAACTAACAAAAGAAAAACTATATACAAAAGTACAATAACTATATACAATATATACAAGTAATAAATACCTAAACAGGTATTTGACAAATCAGAGAAAATAATTCCATTATCTATCCTATTTTGGTAAATCCAAGATGTATCTAATGCACTTTCTATCCTAATTAATTTTCAACTATAACTAACTAATCTTCAACCATAACTAACTAATCTTCAACTCCCTCAGAGACCCAAGAAGGGAATAATATTAGCTAACAAAAATAAAAACAGGAAGTGCATGCAAGCAACTTCCAAAAAATTTTGTGAGTTGACAGAAATAGCCAGCTGCCTGGGCAGTCACCTGAGGTTTCTCCGCAGTGTTGGGGCATCATCTTCAGCCTATAGGCTTAGTGTATCTGACAGACTCATTTGTGAAGTAGGATGTATACAAGGTCAACAGTTCAACCTCACATTGGGTGAGAGCAGTCCACGTACCAGAAACACCTGAATTCCACTAGTGTCCTGTCATGATTCAGGATTTTAAATTCTGGAAATTGTTGACAGTTTTTAAATTCAGCTGTCCATTCTTCTTGGCTGTGTATATATGGCTTCATCTCAGCATCCCCTTCTTCTCCACATCCCTCTATTAAATGCCAGTCTACTTTTGAGAGGCATGAGCTTTCAGCTGCTGTTCCATTGTACAACAGAATCCATCGGCCCTCTGCCTGTTAAGCTGCCTTCGAAGAAAAGGGCACTGTACCTTTTCCGGATGCGAAGGCCACTTCAGGGATGGGGCCATATTGTCCTGGCCTCAGAAGATGCCTTTTGATAAAGCCATAACCACACTTGTTTTGGCAAGAATCAGTAGTCCCTTGTTTCGTGATCTGTCTGTCCATTTTGTCCTGTTGATTCGAGGATACTTAGTTGTCCAGTGGCTAACATTTGCCAGAATGAAAGTTGACTCCATATGCAGTTTCTTCAATTCCCATATTTTCTCTAAAGTAGATTGGTACTGCCAGGAGCCGACATGTCTCAAAAAAGAAAAATTTTCTAAGTTATTAAAACATTTTAAATGCCATATTCTGTAGATCTCTGAAGGGTTTGAAGATGACCTGTCTAAAACATCTCTGCTCAATTTTTAAAACATATTTAATATGACTACAAGTTCTATGATAATGTCTAACTACTAGCTTTCATTTCTTTATATCCTAATAGTTGATAATAATAACATTCAAGGATCAAAAATTTGCATTACATTGTTAAATGAATGGAATAAATACAATTAGAAATATACATATAGCATTTTCTAACAATATCAGTTTCAAATTTGTATACAATATAAAACAATCCAATCCAATGTAAAGTATTTAAAACTAGTAATTGTCTTTTTCTTTTCTTTCTTTCTTTTTTTCTCTTTCTTTCTTTCTTTCTTTCTTTCTTTCTTTCTTTCTTTCTTTCTTTCTTTCTTTCTTTCTTTCTTTCTTTCTTTCTTTCCTTCTTTCTTTCTTTTTTAAACAAGAACCTTAAATCTAATCTCCTTTGCTTAGCCTTTTTCCTAACCCTTGACAATAATTTGTAACCAACCCCCCTAAATACTGAAAATTATCCCAGACCCAAAACCCATTAAAAAGACCAAAAAACCACCCGCCCCACACCACCTCTTTGGGAATGTGGGCGTCGTATTCTTAAAATTGCTTCCTGCTGGGTATGGGCGAAGTTTTCTTTATCCTGAAAGAAAAATTTTAGGTTAATTGTCAAATTCTAGGAGAGGTAACTATATCCTTCATTATCCAGTCTGTGTATAATGTCAAAGTTCAGGGTTTATCTCAAGTCCTTCTTCAAGTAGTCTTTGAGACTGGATCATCTCAGCTAGTCATCTCAAAATTGCTCTGAGCACCTTATAGTTCAAAGCTGATCTATGGATGATGTTTGTCAGCTTAATGATATTATTATTGTCCACGTGGAATTGTTGTTGTTGTGGGGCCCCATCTTCTTTCTGGAGACTTCAGTTGATGTTAGGCCTGGCCATGATTTCCTGCAGAAAACTGATAAGAGACTCGAACACAAAAACATATATATGCAGCTAGCCTTTTTTCTAGAATTAGTTAGTACTCTATATGACCATTCATATCTTAACAAAGTTTAAAATGTATATATATATTAATCTTGTAAATTTTGATATAAAATTTATACTTTGAGAAAAGTTTAAAAAATCAGAATAGAATCAAAGAGTTGAGATTAGTAATAGAATAGTCCCTTAATTAATTTTGCTTTTGTCCTGTACCATAGCAGAAGATGGCTCTTTTATTCTGGCATGATACAGGGAGTTTGCATTTTCCTTTTAACAACATGCTTGATTTTAAAGAAGGAGAGAGCCATTCTCCAACTCCAAAGTCAGCTTTAAATTTTAATTGAACTGGGACTATTAGAAAACCAATAGTGTTAAATCTTTAGAGAAAAGCAGAAACAAACATTTAGGAAGACATAAAAATTTTTTAGATAATATATACCCATACACCGTTTCACTCTGTTTCTTGGGATAGATGATTTGTCACTTTTCTTCAGTTGTCTCATTTGTCCAGTGTTCTTCAGATTCCTTAACCTTCATTCTCCTAAAAGACAAAAACAAAAACCTTTCCCCAAGACTAATTTTGGGGATGTTTCCTTTTGACAAGTTATTATCTGATTAAATGAAAAGGCATGTGTTATTGATACAAGTTAGTTTAAATTGGATGTTCATGCTGGTTGATGAACTATCACCTCCTCAATTAAGAGGTCTGTCTTGTTCAAATCGAACCTTTATCAATTTTGATGGTACCCACAGCTTATCTTCTCCTGTAGAAACAAAAGCAAAACCACGTCCCCAATGTAATACATACCCTGGTTTCCATTCTGAGGTCAGCACATCCTTAAAGTATATAAGCTGATTTAATTCTGTAGTTTTTTCTATTATCCAATGTCTCTCTGCAGCTGTTGTTCCTTTCTCATTGGCATTCAGAAAATTCAAAGTTAGAAGAGCATTATGCAGTCTATTTCTGGGGGTTTTTGTTACCCATTTCTGTTTATTTAGCATATCCTTTAGAGTTCTGTTTGATCTTTCTATAACTGCTTGACCTGTAGGATTATGTGGTATGCCTGTAATATGCTTTATATTGTAATAAGCAAAAAACTGTTTCATTTTAACAGAGACATATGATGGAGCATTGTCAGTTTTGATTTGTGCAGGTATACCCATGATGGCCATAACTTCTAGCAAATGAGTGATTACAGAATCAGCTTTTTCAGAACTCAAAGCAGTTGCCCATTGAAATCCTGAATAAGTATCGATAGTGTGGTGTACATATTTCAATTTTCCAAATTCTGCAAAGTGAAACACGTCCATCTGCCAGATTTCATTTCTCTGAGTACCCTTTGGGTTACATCCTGCTGGTAATGGCGTCTGATTGTAGAAGGAACAAGTAGGACATTTCTTTACTATTTCTTTGGCTTGTTGCCAGGTTATGGAAAAATCCTTTTTTAAACCTTTACTATTGACGTGATGTTTTTTATGAAATTCTGAGGCCTCCAGCACATTTCCTATCAATAATTTATCAATCTCATCATTGCCTTGTGCTAGAGGGCCTGGCAGACCAGTATGGGATCGAATGTGAGTTATATATAAAGGATGATTCCTTTTCCTGATTGTATCTTGTAATTGAATAAATAGTGAAGTTAATTCTGAAGCATCAGGGATAAATTCTGCAGTCTCAATATGTAACACCACTCTTTCAGCATACTGAGAGTCAGTTACTATGTTGAGAGGTTCTGAAAAATCCATTAATACCAACAGAATAGCATAC
Source organism: Peromyscus maniculatus bairdii (assembly GCF_049852395.1). NCBI lineage: Eukaryota > Metazoa > Chordata > Mammalia > Rodentia > Cricetidae > Peromyscus > Peromyscus maniculatus. Next base: position 36,213,875 of record NC_134853.1, on the reverse strand, counting down.
AATTCTGATTTTTGAACTGAATTATACGGACTTTGAACCACTTTACTTAAATTTTCTGATTTGTAACCTGCCTTTCCTTCTTTGTTGGCATCTGTATAAAATGTACGAACTCCAGATATGGGTTTTTGCCGTACAATTCGAGGCAAGATCCAATCAGCTCTCTTTATAAGATCAATTCTATTGCTTTTGGGATATTTGCTGTTAATTTCTCCCAAAAAATTACTTCAAGCTCTTTGCCAAGGTTCACTTTCTGTCCATAATTTTTCATTGTCCTCCTTAGTTAATGGTACGACAATTTCTGCTGGGTCTATGCCTGCTAATTGACGAAGTCTCAGTTTTCCTTTGTAAATCAAGTCAGAGATTTTTTCCACATAAGTTTTTAATTTTTTATTTGGTTTATTTGGTAAAAATATCCATTCCAATATAATATCTTCCCTCTGCATTAATATTCCAGTAGGAGAACGCCTAGAAGGTAAAATAACCAAAATGCAATCCAGCTTTGGATCAATACGATCCACGTGTCCTTCATGCACTTTCTTTTCTACCAAGGCCAATTCTTTCTCAGCTTCAGGTGATAATTCTCTTGGACTATTTAAGTCCTTGTCACCTTCTAAGGTTCTGAACAAATTAGTCAGTTCATCATTTTTTACCCCAACAATAGTTCGTAGATGAGAAATATCTCCAAATAATCTTTGAAAGTCATTAAGAGTCTGTAGTCTATCTCTCCAAATTTGCACCTTTTGGGGTCTAATTTTTTGTAGCTCTATTTTATATCCTAAATAATTAATAGAATCTCCTCTTTGTATCTTTTCAGGAGCAATTTGTAATCCCCAGCAAGGCAAAATTTTCTTTACTTCTTCAAATATTATTTCTAAAGTATCTGCATTTGAGTCAGCTAGTAAAATATCATCCATATAATGATAAATTATAGATTTAGGAAATTTTTTACGTATCACTTCCAATGGCTGTTGTACAAAATATTGGCACAGAGTTGGGCTATTCAACATTCCCTGAGGGAGGACCCTCCATTGAAATCTTTTAACCGGTTGAAAATTATTATAAGTAGGCACTGTAAAAGCAAATCTTTCTCTGTCTTTTTCTTGTAAGGGTATTGAAAAGAAACAGTCTTTTAAATCAATAACTATGAGAGGCCATCCTTTTTGTAACAGAGCAGGCAAAGGCATCCCAGATTGTAGAGAGCCCATTGGCTGAATTACTTTGTTAATTGCTCTAAGGTCTGTTACCATTCTCCATTTACCAGATTTCTTTTTAATAACAAATACAGGAGAATTCCAAGGGCTGGTTGATTCTTCAATATGCTGAGCATTTAACTGTTCTTCTACCAGTTCTTCTAAAGCCTGGAGTTTCTCTGTTGTTAAAGGCCATTGCTGGACCCATACAGGCTTGTCTGTTAACCATTTTAAAGGTAGAGCTGTTGGTGTCTTTGGAAGATCATCAGTTATTGTGCCCTGTTCTTGTATAATATGGATGGCTGGTGACCACTCATTAAAACAATATCTTCTAATATTTCTCTCAGTAACATATGCTAGTTTATGATTTGTTTCTGAGATTGGAGGGATGTTAATCTGAGTATTCCATTGTTGCAACAAGTCTCAACCCCACAGGTTCATAGTTATGTTAGCCACATATGGTTTTAATTTTCCTCTCTGTCCTTCTGGACCTATACATTCGAGCCATCTTGCACTCTGTTTCACCTGAGATAATGTCCCAATTCCTAACAGTTGAACATTTACCTCCTGAAGAGGCCAAGTTGGATGCCAAAATTCTGGTGCAATTATGGTAACGTCCGCACCTGTGTCTACCAGACCAGACAACAAAACACCATTTATTTTTATTGTTAATTTTGGTCTTTGTTCATTAATAGAAGTTTGCCAAAAATTTTTCTTTATGTTTTCTCCTGAATTTTCTATTCTCTCTGTTTCATCATCCTGACCAGCATGATTTATTCCAATAGGCATTTGGTTATTTAATCGCTCTCCAGAGCAGGCATTTCCTCTATGGCTGCAGGAAAGGTTTGAACTGGATTTGCACTGGGGGCCTGCCTGAGGCCCCTCTGGGAGTTTCCCGAAGACTGAGGCAAAGGATTACCCTGTCTGTCCTTTGTTGATCTACATTCGTTGGTCCAGTGTTTTCCCTTACCACACCTTCTGCATACTCCAGAAGGAAGGGGCATTCTGTTGCCATTGTTCCTTGAAGAAACATTGTTTCTGGGAATGACCTGTCTACAGTCCCCTTTCAAATGTCCTTGCTTTCCACATCCAAAACATCTAACACTCCTCAAACCTTTTGAAATTACTTCTCCTACCCATGTATCATCATGCTCATCAGCTTCAACATTAATTGTTTCTCTAATCCAATCTTCTATAGGTGCAGATTTTGCCCTTAATGGCCTGATTATTCTTTTGCATGCCTCATTCGCATTCTCAAAGGCCAAAGATTCAATTATTGCCTTACTAGCTTCTGAATCCAAGACCATTCTCTTTACTGCTGAAGCCAGTCTTTGTAAAAAATCTGTAAAAGACTCTTTTGGGCCTTGCATCACCTTTGTAAATGACTCAGATTTTTTTCCTGGTTCCTCAACTCTGTCCCATGCATTCAAGGCTGCCGTTCGACATAAAATTAGGGTTTGGACATCATATAACCATTGTGTTTGTGCTGAAGCATATTGGCCTTCGCCCATAAACTGATCCTGGCAAACTTGTATTCCTTTATCCCTCCATTGTTTTTCTATGTTTTTAGCCTCCTCCTTAAACCAAGTCAGAAATTGAAGTCTCTGGCTCGGTTCCAGAACACCTTGTGCAAGGTCCCGCCAGTCCTGTGGTACTATCCTATTATATGTTGACCAAGAGTTTAACATTTGCTTTACATATGGGGAATGCATGCCATAAGATACTATTGCCTCCTTAAACCTTTTTAAATCCAACATTTCAATTGGAGCCCAAGTATTTTGTGTAGCCATTTGATCAGGCATCTGCTGTACGGTTACAGGATAAATTAAAGGTGACTGTGTGAAAACAGGCTTTCTTTCTGCAACCTTATGATCCCGACTTGAAACAACTTCACTGTTAATTTCTTCTGTCTGAATTTTTACAGGTTTAACAAGTTCTTCTAAAGCTGTTATCCTGGCACTTAAATTGACTATCTTTTTAAATATTAAAATGTGGATTAGCATAGTGATAAGGTGCATAATTCCACCAATACTAATATTATATAATTGTTCCATTGCCAGACTGCCTAAAATTTCGAACAAAAACCAATTTTCTTCCAATGTACACATAAAACCCATTTGTTTTTTAATGTGGAAAAAATTCTCTTTTAGATAGTTTCCTTTAAAATATCTGATATGTTATGACTTACCAAATCTGCGTAGAACAGTAGAAATCCGAGGGGATTTTCAAAGCAGCCACCTAGTGTCCCAGGTGTAAATCCAAAGAGAGAGAGAGAGAGAGAGAAAGAGAGAGAGAGAGAGAGAGAGAGAGAGAGAGAGAGAGAGAGAGCAAGAAAGCGTATCTGGCTAAAGTTTAAATGCAGCCACGTGTTCCCTCTTGTGCTGAGTCAAGGCTTGGGTCTGGCTTCCTTAAGCTCCGACCACGTGCGTTGGCTTTACAGGCAGGGCCCTGTTCGACAGGGCAGGTCTAAGTTGTTTGTAGCACCGGCTTTAAGCAAGCTGCTCACAGACCTAGGCCCGGGCTAGAAGCTGCCACTCGGACTAGGAAGCCGACAGCTCGGACTAGGACTCCGGCTGCTTCCTGCTGCTTCCTGCCGCCGCCTGCCGCCCTTGTGGGAAAGCAGACCTGTCGCCAAGCCAAGCAGTTTTTAATGGATTCTTGTCACATTGGGCGCCAGATGTTGATGTAACCAACCGTCTTATTAAATAAGAAACACAGAAACAATATAAAAGAGAAAGCCGAGAGGTCAGAGCTCAGAGCTAAAATCTCACCCTTCCTCCTGCTGTCCCAGCTTCGCGAAAGAGACTTACTTCCTGTCGGTTCGTTTTTTTTATAGTATGTTGTTCTGCCTTCTCAATGGTTGTAAACCCAAACACATGACTGCCTCGTCACTGTCTGAATGTACAGCCCCCTAGGTCTTAAAGGCATATGTCTCCAATGCTGGCTATATCCCTGAACACACAGAGATCTCATGGGATTAAAGGCATGTGCCACCACCGCCACACTCTTGCTATGGCTCTAATAGCTCTGACCCCCAGACAACTTTATTTATTAACATACAATCAAAATAATAATTCATTACAATTAGATTACCACCACAATATGACTTCTTTGAAAAACCAAATATTTGATTATTCACCCATTCCTAACTCTGATAATAGAGGAAAAGTACTAACAAATGTTGAGGTAAGAGTGTGGGGACATAGGCAAAACCAACACGGACAGAGTCCAGACTTGAGGAGCCATGAGGTCTGCACTGTATGAGACCATTTTGATTGAATGGATGATTGGACAGACACACAAAAGGAGTGAATGGGTGCTGCTGAAGAAATAGGAGAGAAAAATATATTGTATTTACAAATGCAATGTTTAAAAGATGAATGAGAATTAGAATACCTTCATGTAGTAATATTCATACACATGATATGAAATGTTACTGTATTTGAAGGAATGACAGGTGAATTAGAGAAATACTTTACTTAAGAAAGAAGCTCTATGTCTATCATCAGGGGCCTTGGCTGTTTGCATTGATGGACTTGAAACATTGTCTTGATTTCAAACCTTCTGTTCACCTGAAGATTGTCATCAGATCAGATTCATTCAGACAATGTGGTAGTTTGAATGTAATTGGCCCCCATAATCTCACAGGGAGTGGCTATTAGGAGGTGTGGCTTTGTTGGAGGAAGTGTGTCACTGTGGATGCAGGCTTTGAGGTCTCATATATACATATATGCTCAAGTCACTCCCAGTGTCTCAGTTTACTTCCTGTTGCCTTTGGATCAAGATGTAGAATTCTCAGATCCTCCACCACCATGTCTGCCTGCATAATGCAGCCACACTCCCAGCTGCCATGCTTCCTACCATGATGATAATGGACTAAATCTCTGAAACTATAAGCTACCACTTCAATTAAATTTTTTCCTTTATAAGACACCATGGTCATGGTGTCTGCTGACAACAATAGAGACCCTAAAAAGACAGACAAATGACAGGATTTCACCATGTGGATGGGCTATGGGCTTCATTTACTCAAGCTGCAACGTCACTGCAATTATGACATTTTTCTTTCCTCATTTGCCTGTGTTCCTCTGTCATGGAAACGTTTAGGAGTGGTACCCTTTCAGATCGTGGCTTATTGTGGACAACAGTCATCACTTACTGCAGTCTTTCCTTCATATTATTCCTTCCTCCCCTGACTTCTAACCTTTGTCTCCATCTGTGCCATTTGAACATAAAAAGCTTTTGCTTCCCATCTGCCATGCTTTACCACCGTGGTAAAGACTAACAAGCAAACACAGTCTAGAATATGATGCCCTGGAATTTGGCAATAGTGAGGTAAGAGCAACGAATTGTGTAGCAGGTGACTCGTCTTTGAGATGAATATTCTACAGGGACCTCCCAGTATTGACCACTGAGAGTTGAGAACAGGAGAGGTACAGGGGTGGGGAAGGGTATTCTAACACCTCCCTTGACCTTGTGTATAGGCACCTCTAGCCCACCCCAGCCACACACCATGTGTGCCTAAGGTTTTGCTTTGTAGAACAGATATTTTCCACATTCTTTCTCCGTGATTTGTTTTGCCTCTACTTTTACCACGAAGAAATTCAAACCTGAAAATGTCATTCTAGGATACCACTGGCAATTAGCTAGTAAATTTGCCCAGTACATTTTCTCATATTCACATTGCTGTGTCTGCCTTAATAAATTCTGGAGCTCTATTGCTCTTTACAGTTGAAGTGCTTTTCATATTTTATTCCAGTCAAATCTCTAGAGAAAGTTTGGGTTTGCCAGGATGTCTGGAAAAGCACACCAATTGGAGTCAATTTCAAACTATTGTCTTCAGAAAATTGTGGACAATTTTTTACCACTGAGTGACCTAGCAAGACCCCGAACTATGCTGCCCATTTGAAATTATGGAATATAATACTAAATTCCTCTATAAACCTGTTTTCAATAAAAGAAAAATGCCATTGGTCAAAGAACTTTGAATCCACCAAAAAATTGTTTATTTATCTTAAAAACATCCATTCCTGATGATAGTTCTATTTTTAAAGTCATTTCATAAATAATTTCACCCACTAAAATATGATTTAATGATTCAATGGCTCTGTCCTTTTGAATGTTTTAATACTGTGCATGTATGCAAATGTACATGCCACAGTCTGTGTGTTGGGGTCACAGAATGACATACAGAGTCTGTTTGCTCCTCCCATCATTGAGTCCCAGAGATTGAACTCAGGTCATCAGGCTTGGCTCCAAGTATCTTCATGCGCTGAGTCATGCCCCCAGACTCAATGGCTCAATCCTTTAATTGCCCAAAGTGGAGAACTGGTAAAGTTAGATACCACCATACTCTGCCAATAGATATTATAGGTGCTGCAAAATGGAGTTCTGAAGTAGCAAAACTGTTTGGGGCTTGTGTTGTGCCAGGCCTGGAGTTTAGGGCTCTCCATATCTTACTTTATGACAACAGCAGTTTAAGAGATACATGATATTGTGGGATAGATAAGAAAACACATTTAGATAGAGAAACTGGTTCTGGTTAGAATGGAGACTTGATGGCACAGGCATTGAAACCCTGAAGGTTCTGACCTAAAAGCTCCTGTCGCTGAGCTACACTTGCCTTCTAAAATCTGCCAGGAGTGCTTGTGGAGCAGCATCTGGTGGGAAAACAAACAGTGGGGGACAATTTAAGGGACACATACGACTCAACTGAGAGCCACATAGACTTCAGTCCCACTTGTTCCTGGTGTGCATCCCTCTCTGAAAAAGTCCGTCCTTGGCTACAGTTAACTTTGTGCTGTGGCCTGGCATGCTCTTTCCTAAAATAAGTAGGCACGGAGATTTAGATTATTTGTTTTGGAATTACATGTTCATATTGTCAATCACAGGTTAGAAAATAAAAATACATTTCATAACTCAGACTGTTGCCAAGTTGCTCATGGCTTGATGCTAATCATGTACAGGGATGTGGTGGGAACTTTCAATGCATGGGCACTTGGCTACTCACAGAGCTCTGTGGTGGTTTGAAAGAAAATGGCTTCCAAAGGGAGTGGCACTATTAGGAGGTGTGGCCTTGTTGGAGGAAGTGAGTCACTGTAGGGTTGGGCTTTGAGGTCTTTCTTGTTCAAGCTTCTCTCAGTGTGACTGTCAGTCAATTTTCCTTTGCATCCAAGATGTAGGACTCTCAGCTATTCTTACAGCACCATGTCTGCCTGCATGCTGCCATGATCCCCATCATGATGATAATGGACTAAACCTCTGAAACTGTAAGCAAGCCCCTTCAACTAAATGATTTCCTTATAAGAGTTGCCATAGTGTCTCTTCACAGCAATAAAACCCCAAACTAAAACAAGCTCATAATGACAGCAAGTGTGGGACTGATGTGATCCTTGCATTCTCCTCACTGCCACACACACCAGGCTGTGAGGTGTCTTGCTGGTTTATTTTAAGCACAGATATTCTTAGGCTATTACACATAAAAGCTTTTTAAGTTTAGGCTAAAAGAGTGAAATAGAAAACAGAAAGAGAGAGAGAGAGAGTTGTAGCATGAATCTTAAAAGTTTTTATTAATAAAATCAAACCTGAGGCCAGTTATTGGGGTCAATGCTGGTAGATCAGATGCAGAACAAGCCATACCTATCTCACCTTGCCAATTCCTCAGCTGGTCCTGTTTCCTCAGACTGAAAGCCTCTGAGTCCTCATCCAGAATGAATCTCAGCTGAACTGTGTTGCTCCAAAGCCTGAAAGCTTAACCAGGCAAATGCTTAACCAGCCAAATGCTTCTAGTGCCTGGTCCTCACACCTTATATACCTTTCTGCTTTCTGCCACCACTCCCTGGGATTAAAGGCTCACTTTCTGGGATTAAAGGCATGTGTCACCATGCCTGGCCATTTTCAATGTGGCCTTGAACTCACAGAGATCCAGAGAGATTTCTACCTCTGGAATGCTAGGATTAAAGGCATGTGCTACCACTGTCTAATCTTTATGTTTAATACTGTGGCTGTTCTATCTCTGACCCCTGATAAATTTATTAGAGTGCACAATATTTTCAGGAGCACAATACCACCACAGAGAGTTCATAGAATTGCCTGTGCTTTGGGGGGGGGGGAGTTAAATCACTGTGTGTTAGAAAAGATAGGCTGCTCTCTGTGAGATTTAACTGAGAAGAAATCTAGTCCCTTTTGGGAAAAGCTCTGAACCTTTCCATTTAAATGTGTGTGGGAGAATGTTTTCTTACAATACTGTTAAATAGGACAAAAGAAAACCATTTATATGGCATTAGAAAAATTCAAGCCATATGGAGGCTTGAGAGTCCAGAATGGGTTAAAGTGAAACACCAACTTGCAGCCTAGAGCACTAGAAAAATTAAAAATGTGTAATCTGCCTTATAGCCATGTAGAGTCAGTGTTAGCATGTATGAGTTATTTGTGGCTTGGGCACTGAAGTAAGTGTTTCAGCTAATAAAGGCATGGAGGAGAAGCCCTGTGGGCCCTTGTCCAGTCACTCCATGACCCAGCCTCAGTAGATTCAACTGTGCAAAGAGGGAACAAGACTAGTCAAGAGCTAGTACTGGTGTGCCAGGTGCTAATATTTACTCGTGATCCAGAATACCTTCTGTTTGTTATCTGGAGTCTTCAGAACCTTGAAATGTACATCTGACTATTGTGCCTAGTTTTCGATAAAGGACTCCTAAGTCTTTGGAAGTTTCAGAGTGACAGGAAGTATGCTTCTAAAAAGGTGATTCTGGATTCACTCCTGGATAGTTTGAGATGAGAGGTGGCATCTAGAGAGATCAAACCTTCGTTAGAAATCTAGAGTATCCAGTCACATTTCCCATAACCTTCAGGAGATAAGAAGGCTTCAGATTGACTGAACAATTAACCTTTTTTTTCCACACAAAGAAAACTCCCCAAAAGCCCTATAGTAAAGAGGTTAGATAGTCATGTGCTGAGAGATAGCAGCTCTACAAGATGGAGGCTATTATCCAGGGTGCCTGTGTATCTTATTCTATACCTCTGCATATGCTGTTTCATTTACTTCTTACAATAATAATATTCTGTATCATAAAGCATCTGTTGTAAGCAAAGGACTTTCCTGACTCCATTGGCATTCTAGCACATTATTGAAACTAAAGAGAGGATGGAGGAACTTTATGTGATTATAGCTGCCCTGTCTGAAGTTGTAGTGGTCAGGAGTTTGTGGCTGCCCTTGAAGTATAGGCAGTCTTATGGGACTAAACCTCTTATGTTTTGGAATATGATGTTGAATCCAGATAGCATCAGGATTTATTTAAAGTGTAGGACACCAAACTAGAGGAGCTGGGGATGTAGTAATTTGTCAGGGACAAGGACAGAATCTCTAGTTAATGGAAAAATACAGACCCCCCCCCCAATAAGACAGGGAACTAGAACATCTTACGGTCAGGTTGCCTAGGGACAGGACATTGAGTCAGAGCCCTTGACCTTTTCACCCTGTCAACATCCTGCATAAACATCCTATGCAAACATCCTGTTAGCTCACCCCACCCTATATAGATAATGGCTTCCTGCTCTCCCCAACCTGTAGGAACTATATAAACCCCCCTGGAGAAAAATAAAGTTGCACCTTGATCAGAATCTTTTCTTGGTGTGTTTTCCTTTGTGTCTCCTGTCCCTATCATACCTTAGGGTGGTCGAGAACCTGTTGAAGCCCTGCTGGCCGGGACAGTTATTTGTCCACTACAGTGTTAGAAGTATTCCATGACGAGCACTAGGTTATAGTAGAAGTCAACATAAATATTGTGGGTGAAATTTTAAATATATTAACCCTACAGGCCCTCTGAATAGGTGAGACAGTCGATTGGCTTGATCTGTTTGGGAGGCATCTAGGCAGTGGTACCAGGTCCTGGGCTCATTCCATGAGTTAGCTGTTTGAAACCTGGGACTTATGCAGAGATGCTTGGCTCAATCTGGGAGGAGGGGACTGGACCTGCCTGGATTGAGTCTATCAGGTCGATCCCAGTCCTCGGGGGAGACCTTGATCTGGAGGGGGTGGGAATGGGGGGTGGGCTGGGGGGAAGGGGAGGGGGGCAGGAAGGGAGAGAACAAGGGAATCTGTGGCTATTATGTAGAACTGAATAGTATTGTAAAATAAAAAAATAAAAAGTGAAAATATATATATATATATATATATATATATATATATATATATATATATAGACCCTAACCAAAGGACTATATTGATAAAGAGCATCTTTCACAACAGTTAAATAGCTTTGAGTGCACTGGGACATGTTTGAATAGTAGATATTCAGCAAAGAAGGCTGGTATGGGCTAAACTCAGAAGGTAGGTAAAGGGAGGTACTCCCTGGGCACAAAGTCTGGGAGGCATAGGATGAGAGGAAACTTAGAAGAGGAGAGGAGAGGTTATAAGTGACAGAGGAAATGACCATGCACATACTAGAGACCTAGAGACCAAAGACTTACTTGTGTAGAACACTTTCAAATTAACTTAGACTTGGCAATATCTGGCCAAAGTATATATAAGTGTATATAAATGCACCTTCCATCAGAACATCAGCCACCTACATGTCCAATGAGCATCAATGAAGGTGTTGATAATGCTGAAGATAATGGTTATTATAATTCTTGTCCATAGGCTGAATATTTGACAGCATTCAAGAACTCCTAGGTGAATATGATAATGGAAGTAATGATGTTACTGAAAGTCTAGTGGGTGCTATTGGAATATCTGCTCTCTTCATGCATCAGCAACAGTGAAGAGCTAAACTTAGCTCCATCTTTCCTAAAGACTCAATACTGGAGCTCTGGGCTGACTTCCCTGCTCCAAAGGCAGCTTCTCTTACTGAACAGTTTCTAGCTCCTGACCTTACTTATCAGAATGACATGGCTTTATTAGAACTTCCTCTAAATAAGAAATTTGAGGAATATGTTTGACTCCTCTGGAATCTTGGTCAAGGCCCCAACTTGCTGGTTTCCCATGTATTCCTTGAGACAATAGGAGACACAGTTCAGTTTAAAGATGCTGAGGGACTTTTCAAGACATCTGCTCAATGGACAGAACAGTTCATCCATGAGTGATTAAGAAATTCCATTTCTTGCCGGGCGGTGGTGGCGCACGCCTTTAATCCCAGCACTCGGGAGGCAGAGCCAGGCGGATCTCTGTGAGTTCGAGGCCAGCCTGGGCTACCAAGTGAGTTCCAGGAAAGGCGCAAAGCTACGCAGAGAAACCCTGTCTCGAAAAACCAAAAAAAAAAAAAAAAAAAGAAATTCCATTTCTTGTCATCTTTACATATTGAGGCACAGTTTTGAACATTGCTTCTGAGCAAGAGTCTTTCTTCACAAACATGTTCTCTATGCTTTCTTGGGTCAAGAATAAACAACATCAAATTTTAGTTGACAAATTCTGCATCTTTAAATTCAAAGAGATATTACAGCCACCCTAGCTTGCATGGCAGCATTCTCTGCTTAATTTCTTGACACCTAACTTTCTAATTTGAACATCCTTGGAGAGCATATGATACACGTGTCCAGTGGATCAATAACTCAATATTCCCCTTCTCCAAAGTTCAAAAAGTTGAGCAAGTCCCTTACTTCCATAGACTTGAGCCAAACAGGTCCGTTGCAGTGTAGGCAGACCTGTGAAGTTTCTCCTTTATGCAAAGCAAAGTCTGAGACATAGACTCTTATGATGGCACATTTTTCTGAAAGTATTTCTTGACTCCAAAGAAAATGAACTTTGCTGGGCCTTGTAACCAAGGGAATAACACACCTTGAGTTCATTTAATATGATGTACTCAACCTGTTATCTACTGTGTAGTAGGCCTGTTTAAATTTCACCTGCCTTGGTGATGTCTAGATTATGATGGAGAAATATGCAGAGATGACCAGCCACACTAGTAGAAACCCATGAACTGTGGACTAATAGCTGTGGAGTCCCCATAGGACTAGACTAGGCCCTATGGATATGGGAGACAGTTGTTTAGCTTGAACTGTTTGGGGGGTCCCTAGGCAGGGGGATCGGGATCTATCCCTGGTGCATGGGTAGGCTTTTTGGAGCCTAGTGCCTAGGGTATGACACCTTGCACAGCCTTGGTGCAGGGGAGAGGGGCTTGAACCTGCCTCAGTTGAGTGTGCCAGGCTCTGCTGACAACCTATAGGAGACTTTGACTTGGGAAATTTGGGGATAGGGGTTGTGTTGATTATAACCATGGTGAAACTGAAAATGAATTGTTTATAATTATGCACCACCAACGTGTAAGTAGATATCAGCTAGCTATTCAGAGTGGGTGTTTATAAACTCAAAACAGCAAATGGTTAATTGCCTGATAGAAAAAATGTCAAGCACTTTAATTAATCATTCCATTGTGTGACTGTTTCTCCTGTATCTATGGATCTTTCAGATGGGCTTTAAAGATAGCATGCCTGTTCTCATTTCTGGAAAGCCAAAGATAGGCACCCTACCACCATAATTCAACAGGCTTCAGAGCTTTGTAAGGAACAATTCAGCTGAAAAATGAAGTGATAAAGGATCATTTTATAAGGCATGTGACATGTACCTCTACTACATTTAAAATGACTCACATTGATTTCATAATCAAAATGAAGTGAAAAGACAGTGTGGAAGCATTTTTTCCTCCTTCCTTAATAATATAAGTGTTTCAATGACCAAGTAAATAACTGTTAAAGTTAACTTCATTGAAGAGAGTAAAAAAAAAAAAATCACTCTTTCCAAATGAGTAAAGTCTAATTTGCTTCAAGCAATTGTTGACTGTTATCTGTGAGCTCTATGTGGTTTTGAAAGCTGATGGTGCCTTTCTACAGCATCTCTTCCATGTGTGAGAGCTTTTGTTGTCCTCAGCACAACTAAACTGTGTGTATAGTGTGCACGGTGTATTGCATACACAAATGAGAGTTTTAGAATTATACAAGATATCACAGCCTTTGTCCAAAATCCCACCAGTGATAGATGGCAAAACTAATATGCTCATTCCTTGAGTTACTTCTAAGTCCCAAGGACTTGCTAGATGCTGAGATATTGGTTCTGTTCCAAGGAAAACAGGAGGGACCAAAGCCTGGAGGCCTCTGGGGTTTTGGTAGGCAGACACACATTAACCAAATATTCAACAATAAATTGTTGTATTGAAGACTTCTCTGATGACGGGACATCCAAGCCTGAAGGGTAAATGAGTTAATCAGACAACAAATGTGGTACAGAAGGGAAAGAGATCAACCAGCTCTTCTCCAAGTCCTCCTCCATCATCCCCACTCCATCATGCCACATCCATAGAATACAAGGCTGTGAAAAGGGCCATCCAGAGTCAGGTCAGAGGTGCTTTCTACCACTGATTATGTGGGCCAGTGTCCTTAAAATGGGATTCTGGACCAGTGTGAACCTTACCTGGGGATTTGCTAAGTGGGGATTTACTGGCCCCGAATGTCTATGAAGACTGACAAGTATGAAAACTGACAGCATCTGAGTGGCTACAAGCCCCTCTGTGGGACAGTCAAGGACAATCAAGCCGAAAAGTGTGCTTCTGTGTTCTGTGTTACTTTACAAGTCAGTTTCTCCAAATCTCAATTTATTCAGCTACAAAATAGGGGTACCATTTTGAGAGTCAAGTGACATTTTAAAAATTCTTATACTCAATAAATGTTATGATTATAGAACAGTACACTAATACCTTTTTGGAGTAGTAACACCTCTTGTGGTGGAAGTAAGGGACAAAAAGCAATTACAAAGTGGGGCTGGAGCAATGCCTCAACAGTTTAGAGCACTTGATGCTCTTGCCAAGGACCCTCTTCCACTCCCAGTTCCAAGGGATCTGATGCCCTCTTCTGGTCTCCACGGGCACCATGCAGGTACTTAGTGCAATATACAATATAATATGCAGGCAAAACACTGATGCACATAAAAAAGTTAAGATATTTTTTAAATAGCAATTACAAAATAGATAGAGATGTTTGAGATCCCAGCACTCAGGAGGCTGAGACAGGAGAATTGCTAGTTTGAGAATAGCCTGCCATAGAAAGAAAGAATAAAAGAAAGAAGGAAGGAAGGGAGGAAAGAAAGAAGGAAAAAAGAAAAGTAAAGAAGGGAAAGGAAAGGAAAAAAGCAAAGGAAAGAAAAGGAATTAAAATACAACACCCTGAGATTCACATGGCTGAGAGCATAAACCACGGTGTTCAACTTAACGTAGAGTGGTTCTTCTGTTATATGCAGTTCGTGTCTCCCCATCGCTCTACCAGGAAAACAACATCACTGCTTGTTTTGGAGAATGGGAAGCCTGGGAATTTTAAAGCCACACATCCAGTTAATTAGCAATAGGTTTTAACAAGCCCAGTGTATATTTTAGTGCATTTACACTGCCACTCAATATTTGCTAAAGTCTGTTCAGCCGATTAGGATCCAGTCGTTGCAAAGGACCCCAGGGAGCTGAATGGCTGTAGCTCACTGGCCTTCTTGTAACCCAAACCACAAGGGTCACAATTATGGGATGCCAAAGGTGACTGCTCTGAGAGCTCCATGCACTCTGCAGCTGGGAGACAGCTTTGAAATTCTGCCTCTAGCTGCTGCAGCAATTAGAGTTTGGCTCTTTGGAGCTGACAGATAGCCAGAGTCAACTGCTGATTCACGGCCTGTGGTTCATTAAAAATGCCAATTCTATCTTCCTGGATTTTCAAGATGTGTCCTATACTTCTGCCAAGCTAATTTTCTTAATGTAAAAAAGGTGTGTGTATTCAGAACTCAGCTTACTTGGAGATCTCAACAGAAGGCCACCCCAAACATATATCTTTCTTCAGCTATGTTCCCATCAATTCAGCCACAGCTGCAATCTGAGGGCTTAAAAGGGATAGTTGGCAAGTCACAGGCTGAGCTGGTTTGAGAAACCTTAGAGGAAAGTTCCATTCCTAGTGTGTTGTTAGGAACCATGTGGTGGGTCTCTTTCCTCTGGCAGAGTGCAAAGTTGAAGGTATCTGTAGTGCAAGGAGCTGGGAGGTCTCTGATTTGTAGACATTTATTGCATGTGCTTATAAAAAATGTGTGATATATGACCCGACAAAAATATACCATGTATATTTCTATTATTGCACTTCTCTGATAGGTTACTGTGGAAGTTGCTTTTGCATTTAAAATGATAAGTGCAAGAATACTTAAAATTTTTTAAATGAATATAATCATGTTTTTCATTCTTTCTACGCCAAAGAAAAATGGAAGACTATTGAGTAAGCCTTACCCATAGCAAACTTTAAAGCCAAATATGCACACACCTTATAAATTAGAAAGCTTGGGGTATCTCTTCAGCAGGCACAAGCAGCTGCCGAATAAAGAACAGATGATGTGAAGGACTCTTGCTCCCTCTCACCCTGGAGAGACTCAAGTTGAAGATGGTGAAACACCAGAGGGCAACCAACCGTATCACATGCTGAACTGCACAAGATTCTGACTCAGTTTCATGGTCCTCCCTACATGGAACCATTAGGTACTGATTTATTAACATTCGTTACTAGTCTACATTAGGGGAACCAAAAAACACAGTCCCTTCCCCATTGTCCACGAAGTATAGCTCCTACCCCACCATTGTTGCATGTCAATAAAAAAAAATCAAAATAATGAAAAAAAAAAAAAAAAGGAAATACAGCCACACTAGAACCCCTGCATTTTAGGAGAAAGTTCTCTCCACTGGAACGGGATGCTGAGTTTCTATTGTTTGCTTTCATTGATTTAAAGTGGAAGAATGACATAGGGACACACCATGATTGGGAGAACATCCTACTCCTTCCCCATTCCCTTTTGGCCTTACATTCATGCTAGTGTTTTCTGGCTAGGTGGTAGCTATGCTAAGTATGAGTTAGAGGAAATAACAGCTACCACTTGCAGCATTTTGTGATTTTGCGTGTAAAATGATCATTTAATGTGGGGCTCTGCATTATACAAACTTAGATGTTTAGCAGAGCTAGTTAACTTAGGGAACTGAAAATGAAATCCCTTTCTGCAGTGTAAACATGGCATCGCTAGCAACTAAATTTGTGAACTAATGTGTCCTATTATGGGCAGTCAAGGCTCTGATTTCCCTTATTATTCCTCTTCAGAAGAAAATAATTAATATCTCAATAACAAACATGCATCATGAAGACTTACATTATAAATTCAGAAAAGAAAATGACTTTTTATTGAAGTTTTGTTGGAGAATATTATAGCAGGTGAATCCCAAATTTAAACACAACTTTATGAGGTCATAAATGCTACTACTATGTCATTTTTAGTTTATACATAATAGTTTCTCTTTTTTGACTTTGGAAATTGAACTTGGGGCTTTGCAAAGGGTAATTATGTGCTTTGCCACTGTCTATATACCCATATCCTGTTTGAAACTAACACTTAAAACTATTTTAGATATTTTATATCTCCAGAAAGAAGCCCCTTTACCTTGCTTACTCCTTGTCTTTCTGCCATACCTGCCTTCCCCCTAGTCCCACAAAAAACTGCTTCCCAGTACTTCCTCCCTTACTAAGTTCCAATGGTGTGAGTCCTGAGATGGCTGATCCTCAGGTCTCTGCATCACTCACATTGTTCAGCCTCTCACAAAAGATCTGGAGGTCAGCACTAGGATTTCCTCATAAACTCACTCTACTGTCTTATTGGCATCCTTCTCCCACACTACAGTGATTGGAATTTCTTTACCCTATTCAGGCCCCTTCACTTATGCTTTCTGAGATTATGATGGACCACAATATAAACATAGCAAGCATAAATTCAGGTTCATGGAAAGACTCCTTTACTGTTCAATTAATTTAAATTAAGCTATAGTTCAGGCTCTGTTCCTTGAAGTACATGAGCATTTTAATATTACAATCAATGTAATTCTCAGATTCTTATAGTGTCTTCAGAAAGTGACTTCACATCCTTCTGCTATTGCCCACCTTACAGATTCTCAGGCTGCAGACACTCTCCCTGGTGGTCTTGTTCAGAAAGTGATTTCCTAGTTAGGCACAAAGTCAAGTGTGATTATTTAAAGTTCTTACAACGATTTATCCTCTCACAGATTGGGTTTTTAAAAAATATTCTACTCCAAATATATAGCCTTTTCATGTTTATTTGCATGTATGTATGTTAGTATGCATGGTGGAGAATGGACATTTACACTACTGTGTTCGTGTATAGATCAGAGGAAATGGATCTCTCTCCTACCATGTGTATTCTGGGGTAGAATTTAGCATGCTGGAATTGGTTAAGGTGGGTTTGTCTACAGAGCCATCTCACCTCCTCAGATATTTTCCTTCTTTATACATAACTGTTCTGAGCTGTCTTTAAAGATACAAAGCTGGATGCCTTGAGAGGTACAAGCATTCACAAACATCACATAGGTAGAAATGTACCTGCTCAAACAGCAATTTGAAGATAATTTAGTTCTCGAATACTTGCTGGACAATCAAGTCTCCTCTGGAATATGTAGTAGACTGATGAGAAGAGAGCATGTTCAGCAGAGGGATAAGGTTATTAATCTTTTAAATGTGAGCTATACGCTATCTTACTAGGTTTGTAACCACCCAGTTAGGACAAGTGGACAGTACCAAGATGCCCACATTTAGATTCCATGAGCAGAAAAATCTTAGCTTTGAAAATATTGCTTGTTAAAAAACATTATCTTTCTCAATCTGTGCATGCTTGTTGGAGCATTCCTATGTCAGCATCCATTTAATTGAAAGTAACCTCATTTTATTCATTGATACATAATATTAATTGAAAGCAATTACTTTCTCAGTATAAAATCATTATGAAGCATGCATAAATATTATCTTTCCTTTAAATACAGGGGTTATCTAGGCTGTAAATCTGAGGCAAAGCTGCTTCTCTGTAGCATTAGATGGTTCATCGGGAATCTTAAAAGTGAGCTGTTCTCTAGCTGGTTTCCAGGGAATTTGAGTTATTCCATGCATTTGTAATTGCAAAATTATTAAATGCTTGCTTTAGCTGGAGTTGCTAGCATTCGCCATTATTAGGTTTGTATAATCCTTCTGGAGCCACAGCAGGACTTGGTACTTACTTTACTGCCTGGGCATTAGTAGCCTGGGATCCAGATTTGAACTATTCAGAGTAGTCCCTTGAGAGAGAACAAATGAAATTCCTGCCTCGCCCTGACCTATGTGTGGTCTGTTCTGGCTTGTGCACAGGCAACCCTCAGTAGAGCTCTGGAAAGCAGCAAAATATTCAGAAGCGGAACTTCTTTTCTCTTAACTGGAGAGAAATTAGAAATGTATGGCAATGAGATTTCTTAAGCCCCTCCCTTCTGAACCTTGACTTTATATCATGCTGAGCAGCAATAGAACAGCCAGGGCAAGCTGTCAGCCACCCTCTGCACCCGAGAGGGGCCTGTGCTGCTCCATGTAATAAAAAAAATTATTTAGATTTCCCGTTGTGTTCTGAAATTGTTTCCATAGCTTTGGGAGAGTTTCACAATCCACAAAAAGAGGATATAAATTTCTGGATAGAAATTCAGTTTAGCTATTTCTAAAGAATGTTGCCAGTGATTCTCCCTATTGCCCTTTCTTAAAACATCCTCCTTGTATACTGCATAAGTAATGACCTTGAAAACCACTTTTGTCCAAGGAGAAGAGAATAGACAGACCTTCCCAGATTGTCACAGAGGAAAAATAAATCCAAGCTCACGGTTTTGAACCGTGACCCAGTGACTGAAAACAAACCTTGTCATGCACATTTCCCTTCTCCATTTCTTTGAATATACAATCTCTGACCTCTAGTAATGTAGAATTTAAAATAGCATAGAAACTATGGAATTGTATTTCCTAAAATATGTGGCATGTGAATATATCCCTCTTCAAAGAAACTCTTAGATGTTACTGTAACTTCTTCATTTTTTTTTTTAATTTCTTTGTGGTATATTCGGTTACTGATTGGATTTTCAATATTATTGAACTCTGGGTTAGCTGAGAAATAAGATAAGAGATGCAATGAGTTATTTCAAGGTCCCATATGCTGGCTAGTTTTATCTCAACTTGACACAAACTAAGTCCTTTGGGAAGAGAAAATTTCAGTTGAGAAAATGCCCTTGCCAGATTTGTCTGTGGGCAAATCTGTGGGGCATTTTCTTGAATAGTGGTTGATGTGGGAGGATCCAGCTCACTGTAGGCAGTACCATTACTGAGTCCTGGATGCCGGAGGAAAGTAGGCTGAACAGACCATGAGGAGCAAGCCAGTAGGCAACATTCTTCCACGGCCTCTGTTTCAGTTTCTGCTTCCAGGTTCCTGCCTTAAGTTCCTATCCTTCCTGGGGTGGATGATGTCCTAGAGGTGTAAGATGAAATAAACCCTCTCATTCCCAGGTTGATTTTTGTCATGGTGTTTCATCACAGCAATAGAAACCCTACCTAAGAAATCCTACTGCCAGTTTTTTAGTTTTTATAAACTCAGTGGATATTCTAAGAATCGTTTCTGCTGATAGAAGCAATCTCTATCACTGGGTTTTCAGATACTGAGGACTGCAACTCACAGAAGAGCAATCTATCTTTATCAACGTTTTAAAACAACTTTCACTCCATTGGTAATTTTACTTTAGAAGAATGGGAAAAGACAACATTTCTGCCATTTAAAAGTGAGAGAAAAAAAGTGAGAGAATCCCATAAATATTGAAAATGAGAAACATGAACAGCAAGTAGTTAGTTACCTAACAATCTAGGCTAGAACCCTGTTCTGGGCATGCTCAGACTTCATGCAAAGTGCTGAATTAAAACTCCTTGCATCATGAGGTCAAAGTTCATGCTGTGCTAATGTCCCCCATTGGACTGCAACAGAGGGATGACCTGCTAAGATTCACACCTCCATCCTCTTCTCTTTTTACTCTGTAGATTGCCAAGTTCAACTGCAAGGAAACAGCCAAGGCACCCAAGTAGGACAAAAGAGACCACATTTAAAGGAAAGGTTAAAAAAAAAAAAAGTAAAATTTTGGTAAAAGCCAAAATTCTACTTTCACATTTAAGGAAGCTGAGATCAAAGGATGAGGCAATGAATCCCTGGCATGATGATACACTTAGTGATCTGACCATTGTCTAGTAGGAGAATTGATGACAAACATAGCTGAGACTATACATGTTAATTTCTTTGTCAAACTTGAGGCAGGATTTTAACCACTCTGACATTTCTTGACTCAATTGACAAATCACAGACCATTGTATTTAGTGTCAGGGTATGTAGACAATAGTCTCTAAAATAGAAATTTCCCCTTATGTTTTCCTTTCTTATTCTCTTTAAACAGTACAGTCAAGGAGGATAGAATTACAGTAATTACATAAGAGAGAAGCCATATAAGAATAGACTATAAAATTTACATTCATTTAACCAGCCTTTAGTGGTCATTTATTCTATGTCAGGCTTTGATATCAATGCTGTAAATGGAGTTTTGAGCAAGACCCATAATTTCTTTGGCTCTTATACTCTTAAGAGAAAGAGACAAACCAATAAACCAATAACACAGAAGTAACATTACAAAAACTGGAGCTAAAAAGAAAACATCTACTTCTGTAGCTAAGGGCAGTGCTCTTTTGGAGTGGTGGTACCTGAGCAGAGGTTTCATCATGAAAATGAACCATCCTTTCCTGCAAAGAAGGGTAACCGGAGAACGGTAGGTAAACAGAATAGGGGAAGGTCCCATGTGGCAGGTGGAATGCTGAGTAGCTAGTTCTCATATCAAAACCACCTTCAGATGGAGTCTCCATCTTCTTGAATATGTCTATGAAGTTACCCATAAACTATGTTTATACACATAAAATTAATGACTTTAACGATGTGAGAAGAACTGAGCATGTTTACTAGTAACAAACAATTGTTGTGCTTGTGCATGCCCATTGTCTTAGTCCTTGATTTCTCAAGCTACTTGGTGTATTACTGATTCATTTGCTGTTGCTAACATTAAAATACTAGAGACTAGATACTTTATAAATAATTGCTTGGTTAGTTATTTTGGTACCTGAGGGTCTAAAACTTGTCATTCTGGTGAAGATCTTTGGTGGTTTGACAAAATGGATGGTTTCATGGTGGCAGAGTAACGAGAAAGAACATAAAATGGTTAATCAGAGGGATTCAGGTGTCAGGCTCACTCTTTCAATAATAGCCTACTCTTGTGGGAACTAACTTGGTTTCATAACAATGGCATTAAACTTTTCTGACAATAATGCCTTCAATCAGCTAAATCATCTCCTAAAAGCCCTACCATCTTGGAATGTCACATAGTGAGGACCGAACTCCCAGGACACAAACTTTCAGGGATACACTCAGGCCATAGTCAAATCCCATACCTGATCACCCTGCCTTACAATAGAGACCTTCCACATGTAGGCTATTCTCTCAGTGAAGGCATCCTATAATGCCAGATTAAATGATATAAGCATCCGGTCTGCTCAAAAACACAAAGCAGTCTTCCCCAAACCTCTTAGTCATTCAAACTTCCATGAATAGACTCCCAAGATCAACCTTAGTTTTGGCTGGACATTTCTTCCCATCTGTCAAGCAGCTATCCTGCTTTTGGACATTTTTATTTCTCTGTGGTTTGTATCTTCTCAACATCCTTACCGAGAATGCACTTCTCTCACTACTCTGTCAGAAATGAACTCCCTCAATTAAAATTTAGCACAAATTCTACTGTTTTCAGAGATAATTGCTCAGTTCAGTGTCTCAGTAGTCTAAGTACATCACTGGAGGATTTTCATAGTTTTTTTTTTTTTTAATGTTCTGTTACTATGGAACCCTGGAATCTATATTAAATGAATTTTCTTGTGGAACCTGCAATACTCCAGTATGCTCTGTTTGTTGATAGGATATGAATAGACTGACAGTTATTTATTCTGGGATTGTGATCTGAAATCATTGTGGTTACCACAGTGCTCCTCTGTTTTAAATTTTATATTCAACAACGCTTTGAGAGAGACAGGCTTATGCTGCTGATTTAAACCTGCAATAGCTGCTGGTGATGGAGGCCATTTCAAAGCTACTAGAGCTGAAAGAACAATAGATTGTGATCACCTCCTTTTAGAGCTAAATGTTCTAGGGAAACAATGGAAAACATTTTCTTCAACTTGGTTGGGAGATTAGAAACTAGTGTGCTTTTTATTGCACTCAAATCATCACAGCTTCACTTCCTGAGAGAAGATGGAAAAAGAACGCATTAGAGCATATGGAGAAAACCACCAACTTCTGACACTTAATTTTGTTCTTCCTGAAAAATGGTAGCTCCTTCTGTTCCTAAATTATAGTAAGCTACATGAGACACAACTACCTGTAACAAACACATGATGGATTTCCTATCACCACAGCTCCACAGTAATCTAACACAAATGCAAAGGAGCACAGAGGCAAGATGCAAGGAGTTATGGTTTGAAACCAACAAGGTGATGCATATCTATGATACCAGAATTGGGATGATGGGGCAAGAAAGTCATGAGTTCAAGACCAGCCTGAGCTACATAGTGAAACCCTATTTTATAACAGACACCTGTCATGGTGTAATCCAACAAACAATATATTGTTCAGCTCATTCTGAGGACTTATTTGGCTAGTGCCAAGTATTATAAGAGCTCTGAGGCAGTGGATTAGCCAATAAAATAAAATACTTGATAATACAGCCAAGAAATGGGTTTTGAGTCTAGGAGGAAGTAGAAGTTGCTCTGTATGAGTAACATGTAATCACAAGCTTGATCCTGGGATGAAGTAGATGATGTAAATGACAAAACAAAACAAAAGTGTTGTAAAATTGTGTAGAACTAAGAGGAACGGGGTCAGAATGCGAAGTCGTCTGCTTATGCCCTTGTAAAATGGACAGACACAATATCCATGGTTTTTTCAACTCTACCTTCATCTTATTTTATTCTTTTAACCAACATGCTCTTCCATCTCCTGGCTGTTGGTTCCTTGTTTCTAATGACTAGCTTAGCATCATTTTAAGTCCATAGCCAAGAATTCACTGCATGGAAGAAACACTTCACATACCCCTCCACTTATCACAACAAGTCAATCAGAAATGGGGTCGAGACTGAGCATGTTACTACTCAGGGAACATGAGCTGCTCACAGATCCCCAGAGCAGATGGAAACCTCAATAGCAGGGTCTTTAAGAGTTGCAATTATGAGCATCTCTGAAATTTTACCATGGAAAAAAGCCCCTATTACATTTAGGCAAGAGCTCCATCATAGACAGTGCATTTCTTTACTATAGAAAAAGAATCCAGATTCAAAATGATTTTTGATAAGTTAGAAGGTTAAGCTCAACCCAAAGACCTAAAGTTGAGCAGGTTAGTCTTAGGAGTTAAGGTAATTTTTTAAAAATTTAAATTGTACAAAGCAGAGTGAAACAAAACATACTAATATCACTGTGATGCAAAGAGAGAGGAGAGGAAACATGAACTGTTCACCTCAGAAGGTGTGGCAGTCATTTGTGTTCATGTGACTTTCATCTCAGTTATGTTCATTAAGATGAGTTAAGCATTGCACGGGTACTTTTTCTTTGTTTCAGATTAGAATTATTCCATATATGGAACTATAAGTTTCCTAAGGTCATGAACTAACAAGCAGGTATAAAGATAATGAACCAACAAGCAGATATAAAGATAATTAGACTTTTTTTTAAAAAAGATTACAACCTTATAAGAGAGCAATTTGTTCTGGGTCAAGTCAGTTACCATGTCACAAAAGACAGGCAAGCAGCCTTGGAGAGGCCCATGTGCCACCTCTAGTTTGACAGGCACATGTATGAGTTATTTTGAACTCTCCAACCATGGTTCAGTCTCCAGATAATTGAATTCCAGCTGGTGCATGGAGACAGATTGAACCAGGACCACCTTGCTTCTTAGTTCCTGAATTCCTGCCCTACAGACAGGGAAAGATTAATGTTTTTATTGTTTAAGTCAAGTAAGCCTTCCAAGTAATTTGTATGAAGAAGAAAATTAAAGATTCACAGTGGGCCGGGCGGTGGTGGCGCACGCCTTTAATCCCAGCACTCGGGAGGCAGAGGCAGGCGGATCTCTGTGAGTTCGAGGCCAGCCTGGGCTACCAAGTGAGTCCCAGGAAAAAGGCGCAAAGCTACACAGAGAAACCCTGTCTCGAAAAACCAAAAAAAAAAAAAAAAAAAAAAAGATTCACAGTGGAGAGTAGAGGTCAAAATGGCATGAAAGAGGCAGAGTAAAGGAGAGGGCCTTTGTTTCTTTTAGCATCTCTCTCTCTCTCTCTCTCTCTCTCTCTCTCTCTCTATATATATATATATATATATATATATATATATATATATATATATATATATATTTTAAGACAAAGTCTTGCTACATAGTCCACCTTACCCCTGAATTCACTATGAAACCCCAAGTTAGTCTTGAACTCATGCGAATCTTCCTTCCTCAGCATTCTGAATGCTAGGATTACAGACAAACCCCTCCTAGCACAGCTTCAGTAAGTAGATTGATTATACATGGATTCATGCATTTTAAAGCATATCTCGTGGTCATTCTGTGTAGCAACTCATTTCTAGCTTTTTCCAATGTGACCACCAGTTTTCATTCACATCAAAAATAAGTGAATTTTTTTCTTCCTCCATATTCCTGAAAATCCTAATCATGTCTATTCTTTTTCTTTTCTACCCATCGTCCTGGAAGCATGTAGTAGTATTCCACTGTAGGTTATAGTTGTAGCTCCCTGGTGCCTAATAAGAAAAACCATTTTTCTTGTATTGTTGATACTTTATATTCTTTGGACTAAGGTTTATTCTGGTTCTGTTTTTAAATTGGGCTTTTTCTTTTTGATTGAGCTATACAGAATTTGAAAAACACAGCTTGAAATTATTTTCCCTCATTCAATTTCTACACTGGAGATACATATTGGGCAAAAGGAGATGGTGCACAGACCAACATCATGGCAGAGGATGGTTTAAGCTCTGGAAAGCCATTTTTAATTAGTTGTCAAATACATGACTTTTAGGAGGTCACTGTTGACATGACAATTTCAGGTAAATTGCTAGGTACAAAAACTGAAATACATAGGTTGAAAACTAAATAAGAGATGAAAAGGTAGCCTAAATACAGCCTGTATTTTATTTTTAAAGTACTAATTGCCTCCCCGCAGTTTCTGTTGGTGGGATCAAACGTGGGAGAGAGCTGATTCTACGCACTTCATCATAGAGGGGAATTATAGGTTAGAAATGAAAGAGCTGAAAAAGGCACCTCATGAGTCGGTGAGCACACCATGTTTACTGTAGCTAATTGGAAATGGTAGATTTGTCTTTTAGGGATATTGGGAAAAGTCTCAAAAATCCTTCTGAATATGAAAGCATGTGACACATAAAACCAGTGTCTTAGGACAAGGTCATAAAAAGTGTGTTGAATTGATTAAGCTGTCCTAATTCTGTGCTTCTTGTGGGCTAGAAGTCTAAACAATATGTAGAAACTTGTAATGTTACCCACATTTTGTCTGAATCCTTTGTGTGTGTGTGATTTTAATGTAATTCACTCCAGTGAACAAAATTAATTTTTGTGTGTAATTTTTTCAGTGAACAATTTTATGTTAATTTAATACAATGAACACTTTGTCATCTTTTGGTTATGAAAGTATCAATTGGAGATGAAATCAAATCTTGTAATTGTTCTTTCCCTTATAGAGATACACAATGCAAACATAGCTTTATTCAGATAAATCTCTTCAAAGCTCATCTGAAAATCCACTCTCACAGGTTACAAAAGAGAGAGTTGAGGCCACCTCAACAACTCAACTTTTTTTCAATGCTTTATGCTATCAAGAATTTCCATGCGACCTCCAGCTGTCTCACCAAGGAGAAATTAAATAATAAATATGCACAAAGGACCCTTGACAGCCTCCATCCTTCAGAGGTTTCGCTCCATAGCGGCACCTTCAAACAACAGTGCTGTACACAAGTGAGTTTTCCAGATTTTTTCTTTTTCTTTCATAGTGTTTAAATGAAATTAAACTAAATCCAAAGAAAGGCTGAGATTAGTAAATCTGCACTTGTGTCTTTCATATTTTATTTCTCAGTAAGCCCAGGAACTGATATAGAACTCTCAAGAGAACTTTTTGAAAGTCTAACATATGCCCTTTTAGGTTTTTCTGATGTCCCAAAGCTTTCTTTTGGCTTCAAAAGTTCCCAATTATTCTACTCAATAAACAATAATATGCTTTGTTCCTAGATCACACTCAGAATATCCTACCTTGTGCTCTACTGCCATGATATGTAAATTGGAGTTTGTTTATACTTGAGATATACAAACACTTTCCAATAATGTTGTAGGAGTTAGGCTTGGTGGCATACCCAAGTATTCCCAGCATTCTGGAGGCCAAGGCAGGAGGGTTATGAACTAGAGGCTATTTGGGCCTATATAGTGTGATCCTGTCTAAAATTAAATTTTGTTAAAGAGTTCTGTGGACAAAGAATCTTCAATATACATAGTGTACTTTCCTAAAATGCCTACAATCAAGGAGTGAGGTCATTAATCTTTTCTACCTTCCTAGGAAAAGTACCTTTTTTCTCATTTACTTGACAAAGAAATTCTTGTCTCCCTAGAGGCAACGTGACATAATGTCCCAAGGGTTCAAAAGTCTCTGGACAAAAGAATAGTCTGGAATATAAAAACCCTGGAGACTATAAGATTGGATTCCATTGTTATTTACTATTTCATAGTTTATGCATAATTCTGAGTTTTAAAAAGACTAACTTACTCCAGGCTGAGGGGTGAAGCTGATGACTTTCATGCTTCACAGCATCACTGTTGCACAAATCTTAAACGGTTTTATTAATAAAAACAAATTTGAGGCCAGGTACTGGGGTGAATGCTGAATGATCAGAGAAACAGAATAAACCACACAGCCTCCTCACCTTGCCAATTCCTCAGCTGATCCTGTTTCCTCATCCAAATGGGTCTCAGCTGAACTGCTGCTCAAAAGCCTAAAAACTTAACCAACCTAGTTCCTGGTCCTCACGCCTTATATACCTTTCTGCTTTCTGCCCTCACTTCCTGGGATTAAAGGATCACTTCTTGGGATTAAAGACGTGAGTCACCATGCCTGGCTGTTTCCAGTGTGGCTTTAAACTCACAGAGATCCAGATGGATCTCTGCCTCCCAAGTGATAGGATTAAAGGCGAGTGTGCCACCATTTTCTGGCCTCTATATCTAGTGGCTGTTCTGTTCTCTGACCTTAGATAAGTTTATTAGAGTACACAATATTTTGGGGAACACAATACCACCACACATTGGGGGAGACTGCATTGCTGTGAGGGAGAAGCCATGAAGATCCATCAGTGAGTACAACTGTCAGCTGCAGAAAGAGCTTCCAGCCTTGACCTCTAATGGATGTGCTTCAGGCACAACGTTGTGCCCTATCTGCCTGTCTGTTTGGCATGTACTTGTCTGAGAACTCACAATCTTCAGTCATGTAAGGGGCATAATCATGGGAATTTTCGTGTAGGAATTTAACCCAAATGGAAACATTCCTTCCTAGAAAAATATCTCTAAGACTTGGGAAGTAAAAACTCACAAGTCTTGGGAGTTGCCAAAATGTGTACAATTCACAAAACTTCTTCTCCAAGGTTATATAAGTAGCAACACTTAATTGCTGAGTAGGCGAGACTCACTTACCAGCAAGTTGAGTTAGTTATTCAGAGAGCTCCATGGATGCAGCATTCATGAGTCACCACTAATTCTGGGTTGTGCTTTTTGGTGATGCAGCTGCCTTTATTATCTGTGCTCCTGCAAGTAATTCCATTCACATACTCCTTTAAGTAACTACAATGAATTCATTGGTTTACAAATCAGACTTTGGTATGATCGTGTTTTGGTTTTCTATCTGGCATTGACATTTCTGAGTTGACATTTGTTCAGGTTTCCCCAGGAAATGTCACATAGCAAAAGGAGCACCAGGAAAAGGACAGAACTGAAAATGAATTGTGAAAGAATGGCCCATGTTCCCTGTAAGAGGTGCTGATACATGCAACTGAGGACATCAGGGTATTCATGAGGCAATCACAAGATGGCCATATTTCCTCCTCTGGTATGAGATGGTATGGATTCTGACTGCAGTGATGGCTATGTGTTTCACAAGATGAGTGATAGGTCATGAAATCAGTGTAAAGTTATGTGAGAATGGTATTTCACTGGAGGAATCTTGAAATGGCTGTCTTCTTCTGTGTAGTATTGCCTTTCTTAGATTTCTGTTGCTGTGATAAAACACTAGGAGCAAAGCCAACTTGTGGAGAAAAGGGTTTATTTCATCTTACAATTCTACATCACAATTCATCATCAAAGGGTGCCAGGGCAGGAACTCAAGGCTGCAACCTGGAGGCAGGAAGGGAAGCAGAGGCCATGGACATGTGCTACTTACTACCTTGTTCCTCATGGCTTGCTTTCTTATAGCATCCAGGACCATCAGCCCAAGGACGGCATCACCTACAATAGACTGTGCCCTCTTACTTAATTACTAATTAGGAAAATACAATAAAGGCTTCTCCACACACTAATCTTATGGAAGCCTTTTCTCAGTTGTGGCTCCCTCTTCTTAGAAGATTCTAGCTGTGTCAAGTAATTCACACACACACACACACACAGAGAGAGAGAGAGAGAGAGAGAGAGAGAGAGAGAGAGAGAGAGAGAGAGAGAACAAAATATCAAGAGCATCAAGTAGGAATGGTACCCCTCCTTGATGAATGGGCTCTATCTTGTGAGTGTAGTGTTGTCCTCCAAAGACTTGATAGATTAAGGAATGTACAGCAGTTCCCGAAAGCAGCACATGAGGAACTGGATCATAGCAGGAAGCGATGTAAGGTGTGTGGCCCTGGGTGATATGGCATATGACAGAGCTTAGTGTCTTCCTAGAAAGAACTTGATAAATAAGAGAAGAATCACAACAGGAGGATGTGCCATTGCTAGCCTTGACATTGCCTCTGACTTGACAGTGAAAGCGAGGATGGGGGAAGATAAAATAGATATTGGCTGGCTGTTTCTCATAGCTCATAGAATGCAAGGGAGAATACAGGCTAGATATATGCTAAAACCAAAAACACTGAACCCATGTGCAAAACTGGATAATAAAGAAGCAAACAAGGTAGAAGTCACCAAAGATAGCCGTCAAATCTGAATTTTAATAAAGATGAAGGGGAATTCATGATTCAACATGTGAATGGGAAACCTTAATGAAAGCCCAATATAAAAAAAAAAAATGACAATCAGAAATACTCAGAGAATGAAATTCTTGAATTAGGAAAGATTTTTAAACACAGTTACAGACTGTCTTATAAGGCTGTGGCACATGGGGGCAGATGTGATCAGTCTGAGTGTCGCAGAAGGAGAGAAACTGAATAATGTAATTACCTATCCCTCTTGAGACAAAGGTTGTGTAACACAGAACAATATAAAAAGAAATAATTCCTTGATGGACTGTGCCATCAAAGCCATTATGGGCATTTGGTTATTGCCAGTTGAGATTGTAAATATTAGGTAATGTGAGAGATCCACGGGGTCTATTTAATGAGTAAAGGAATTTATTTTGGGGTTAACTCACTACCATGGGAGGTTTACCATAGGGTCTAGGAAAGCTGAGCTATGTCCCACACTGATTTGCCTGGTCCAAGATCTCTGCATCCAATACCATGAGGAGGCGAAGAGAAGACAGCATGTATGCATGCGTCCTGAGCAGTCATGCCCCAGGGGCGTGTACTTCAAGGTCATAGGCAGGTGTAACAGTTACCTGTTACCTCAATAGGGGCAGTGTTTCAAGGTCATAGCTAGAACAGCTACCCACTACAATGAGGGACTAAAAGACAGTGGAAGGAGGGCTTGTATTACCAAGGGAATGAGTCAGGAGAGAGGCAGTGTTTGATGTTCACCAGACCTGATAGGATTATGAGAGGTAAGACTCAGTAAGGACTTAGAACTGCTATGGGACTTCACTGGTTTTTCTGAGCCCTTTGCTGGGTCGTGATATAAACGGGACAGGAAAGGCTCTGAAAGACCTGAGTAACTTAGACTAGAATATCAATTTGACTTGTAAAATGCAAAGGCAATCAAGAGATGATAAGAGACAGGCAAAGCAGACAGGGCATCTGTCACATGTTTCAACTACTTAAAAGTAAGTGTGGTAAGATTTCTGTCAAGCCAGAGTGCTTAGGAAAAAAATAATAGAAATCCAAATGCGATGCTATTAGGCATCTCGATGCCTTCAAATCCTGAACAAAATTGTTCAGAAGACATGTGATAAAGTAGTACAAGTCAAAAAGGACTATGCTTGACATAGGGATGGGCAATTATCCACAGAGTATGATGTGTATAGTGTAACAGGAGTGGATATTGTCTCCTTAGCCTAGGGTTTTTTCAGCAGCCATTTGTGACCAATGGAGAAGGCAAAAACCACAGTGTTAGCCTGAAGTCTATCAGAATCAAGAAGCTAGCTGCAAATTCAAGTGTGGCGGGTACAGCAGAGCCCTTGGGCTAAAACTGTGATGAGCAGCACATACCAACCTTACTGAGATCATCATGGTGGTAAAGATGTGCAACAATCCTGTGACTGCAGCAGAACTCAAATTAGGAGGCTAGTCAGCTAAAGGAAATGTATGTGGATTATAGAGAGTTAGCAAGGATAACATCTCTCATGTGCCCCACTGTATCACATATTGGTTTTATGAAACAATTGATAGAAGTAATAGAAATGTTCTATACCACATTGGACCTCACTAATGTTTCATTTCTAGTACCTTCCTGGCTGCTCAAGACCAACGTTGTTTACTTAGAATGGATGATGATAAACTTTTAGAGATTCTTTCCACACTCTGAAGAAACCTGTTATATAGTGCTATCTCATGAGTGTTTTACATTCAAGACAACAGTTAAAGATCTTAGGTGAAGGAACCCTGCATGAGTAGGAAGTCATTCTCAGGAGTGATAGAGTTGTTGAACAAAGATTCCAGTGTCAAGGAAAGGTTATTTCTGATGGGCCTGAATATTCTACACTGCCAATATGCCAGGCAAGACATGCCTGCCATTTTAAAGATGGCACAACTGTTAGTGATACAAACAATTGCTTTCAAGTTGGATTTAGGGCTGCTACACAAAGGGAACTCACATCTGGCACTGTAAGATGGGACAACACCCTGTGCATGAAGAGATGATATGCTGCTGTTTGGGAGGCTGCTGCCATTCTTTTGTTAAATGGATGAAATGGACCTGTTGTTAAATTTCCTCTAAATATTTGTGGTTATGCCTATAGATTAGTGTTCCTGTCACCCTCAATTGGTCACAGAAGGTAACTTCTTTCTGGCAAAGGGAGGTATTCTACAGAGACTAAGAGGCCAAGCTCCTGAGATTGTTACTATGGTAAAGTAACCCAATACGCTTGTGTAGCAATTTCTTCCAAGTTGAAACATTACACCTTGGAGGAGGCTCATCGGATTAGGGAAGTTCTAAGGTTAAAGAAGCATACAAAATTCATAAGTTTCAAAAAGTTGTTGAAACCTACCAGATTCACAAGTAACCTCCCCAAGATTTGACAAGCAGCTGTATTTGCTGGCTACAAGATACTCTGCAGACAAACAAGCTGTCTGCAAGCCATATAAAAAGTACCAGAGATGCAGCTTTCCTGAGTTGTTACCCATGAAAGCTGGGTAGGCCTTTTGGTGATGCCTTTGAGTCATGCTCCTGTAAGAAACTCCTCTACCACACCCCTGTGAGTAATCACAATAAACTCACTGATTTGTCAGGGCGGACTTGGAGTAATCATTATTTTGGTCAGTCATTGGTTCCTGATGTGAGCTAAATACACATTTGTCCTTTATGCATACAGTAGGTCTCTACCTTTATCAAAAAAGCCTTTTTTTTTTCTTTCAGAAAATGGAGGCTATTTATTACAGAGATCTAGAATTGGTCAAAATACAGAGAACAGCTTACCATGGAGTGTCCAACCCCACCTAATACATCTACAATTCAGTTCCACCTCGAAGGCTCAGGGAACTTCACAGAAGAGGGGGCAAATAGATTGTAAGAGCCAGAGGACCAGGAAATCTGCTGTGAAATAGTGTCTTCTAGACATGACATAAAGCTGAACCCATGAAATCTCAAAAATATGGGTCCCTAAACAAGATATACTATAGCATGAATCTTAAAAGTTCTTATTAATAAAATCAAACCTGAGGCCAGTTATTGGGGTGAACACTGGAAGATCAGAGAGACAGAACAAGCCATAGCTAACCTCACCTGGCCAACTTCTCAGCTGGTCTTGTTTCCTCAAACTAGAAGCCTCTGTATCCTCATATCCGAATGGCTCTCAGCTGATCTGTGCTGTTAGAAGCCTGAAAGCTTAACCAGCCAAATGCTTCTAGTGCCTGGTCTTCATGCCTTATATACCTTTCTGCTTTCTACCACCACTCCTTGGGATTAAAGGCTCACTTTCTGGGATTAAAGGCGTGTGTCACCATGCCTGGCCATTTCCAATCTGGCTTTGAACTCACAGTCATCCAGAGGGATTTCTACCTCTGGAGTGCTAGGATTAAAGGTATGAGTACCACCATTTTCCTAGCCTTTGTATCTAGTGGCTGTCTGTTCTCTGACCCCAGATAAATTTACTAGGGTGCACAATATTTTGGGGAACACAATACCCCCACAATATACATATACCAGCGTGGATGGGGAATGCTCACAAGACCCTACCCCTAGATGAAGAACTATAGACAGTTAATGGCTGCTGAAAGAGGAAAAATAAGTTTTCTCTAGGAATGAGATCCCTGTTTGGTTATCTTGTCCCATGTGGTCAGCCCTAAAGACTTATACATATGAACAACATGGATGGTCAGCCCTAAAGACTTATACATATGGACAACAATGGACTAAGTGGTGTGTGTGTGTGTGTGTGTGTGTGTGTGTGTGTGTGTAACAATAGTAATTAAAGATAAGGTTATAAATTTGAGAGGGGTTTTGGGTAACGTGAGGAGTTGGAGGGGTGGAAGTGATGTAAATATAGCACTCATGTATGGAATTTTCAAAAAAAATTAGGAAATAAACATTTTGAATTATAGTAAAATATGCTAATTAAGTCAGATGAATGCATTTAATTTGTAACATAAAGTTTAATTTAAAATCATTAGTATTTATCATATTCAAGATATCACACCATCAGAAAATTCAAACTTATGATGAAGAATTTTAGATGTCAAATTAAAAATATTCAGCAGTGTGTAAATTTCCAAACCTTTCTTAGGGAGTATATTATAAACAGTTTCAATATTACTGATTTAGGATATAAGCATATGACCCTTTGAGGTTGTTCCAAATGCTCTGAAGAATATTTCATCAATATTTAAAACCAGGAATGTAAATACATCACAGTGCTATGAGTGGTGTTCTGATGTAAGACTCCTACACACACACTCCATCTCTGTCACTTACAGGGCTGTATGACAATAGACAAGTCTGTTCACCTGTTCTCCTGCCCTATGCTGACACTGTGATTGGAAGAGAACATACAGGGCAAAGCATCATTGCCACAGCATCAGAATTCGCAAAAATGGAACTGCTAAAATTTTCTCTATTGAAATAACTGACTTTGATTTATTTTACATTGTCAAATTATTTTAGTAGTTTTAATTCCCACATTTCTTAAGAGTACAAGATGAAGCTTCCCAGTTTATAAATAGTTATCCCCCAAACAAAAACACTGAAAAGAGATAACACATGGAATTCATGTTTGTTGTTAGAACAGAGATCATCACCAAAAGTAAAGAGAAAAACTTGGAAAGATGTTATAAGCACTCCCACATCACAGCCTTAAATAGGAATATGATTTTTTTAAATTTATATTATTTACTTAACATTCATCTTCCCAGTAGGAAATACACAGTCTATAAAATTGGAGGCTAATCAAAAATAAACCAGTGAAGTGATCACTCAGGTTCCTTGAAGGGCAAAGATGCTTCATATAGAGAGTACTCCCAGCCCAGTGAAGGTAGGGCAGCCCATACTCCCCCAGCCAGTGCAGATGGGCAGATGAGTGGGATGTCTGCACAATGTGGGAAGCTGTACCCAGGGCACAATTAGGGGGCTGTAGAACAGACACGCATTAGCAACAGGGCAAGACTGGGTTTGAGGCTTCCAAATACAATTATTATTCATTAATGAATAATCAATGTACTTCCTCCCTTCCTTTGCTTGGTAAAAAGGTCAGCAAAGTAGAAGAAACTCAGTTGCCAATTCCTCAAAGTCAGAGGATGAGTTTCAGGTATCTTCATAGTTCCAGACCCAAGGCAGGGATGGGGCAGATAGTTTATGTAGGACAAGGATGCTCTCTGGATATTATTGAGTCAAGCTTCCTGCTAGAAAGAATGGGGAGCTTGAAAAAGTCATATCTCCATTTCTGGGAGAAATGAGTGTTTTGTCAACGTGAAGTTTGAGTGAAGAATTCCAATCTCTTCCAGTTCTCCTCCCCTACGGTCCTTTTTTTTTTTAATATTACTATTATTATTTGTGTGCATATGTGCACAGAAGCTATGGTGTACATGTGGAGGTCAGAAAACAACTTTTAGGAGTTGGTTCTCTCTAGTGTGGGTTCTGTGGATTCCTGGGCTCGAATTTGGGTCATCAGGTTAATACTGCAGTCACCTCTTTCCGCTGTTCCTTCTCATTGCTGCTCTCTCTGAAGGCAGCTCTCAGCTACTTCTCCTGCACCCTTCTTCCCCGTGTGCTGCCGCCCTCCCACAGTACTTCCAGGCATGATGATGTTGATGGACCAACCCTCCGAAACTGTAATCAAGCCCCAAGTAAATGCTTTCTTTCATGAGTTGTCTTGATCATGGTGTCTCTTCACATCAGTAGGATAGTGGCTTAGACACAATTCTTTTTTTTTTTTTTTTTTTTTTTTTTGGTTTTTCGAGACAGGGTTTCTCTGTATAGCTTTGCGCCTTTCCTGGAACTCACTTGGTAGCCCAGGCTGGCCTCGAACTCACAGAGATCCGCCTGCCTCTGCCTCCCGAGTGCTGGGATTAAAGGCGTGTGCCACCACCGCCCGGCATGCTTAGACACAATTCTTAAGGATCATCCTATTTTTTATGAATAGTTATTGATGTAACTGGAATTTTTATCTAAAAACCAAGTGTGATTGTCGTCAGGATTCTTCTTCAGTTCTCTAATGGCTGAATGAAAACAGGAAAACAACATGAAGATACTCTGAGATACACTCACTCACTATGTGATGTCAATTTCCCTTCCCATAAATTGAGAATGATATCTGTCTTGATTTATTTGAGTAATGTCCAATGCATAGAAACTACTTACTGCGTAATAGTCTAATAATAAAAATTTTGCCTGTCATTCCATATGTTAAGATGTACAGGCTGCCTCAGAAGCAAAAAAAAATATTGGCTCTAATCATGAATGCTTTAAGCAAATGTTAAATATATTGATTTTTGTATACTGAATGGGTCTGTGAGATCATCAAAAAGTTCAAGCTATATGTTCACTTCACTGCAGTAATTCAGAAGAAAAACTCATTTAAGAATAGCCAGATAAAACTTGCTGACAAAAAATCAATATGATCCATTTCAATGATATCAGTTTTTGATCTATTGCCAAGTGTTCATCTCAGTGGCCCACTTATATATGAACAACAATGCCAGTAGATTGAGATGGAACCATTTAAATAACCTCAGGACACAGAAACATGGCTGAAGTTTGGAGAAAGATAATTCCTTTCTCACAAAAATAAAATCAAAAGCTGGTTTTGTTGCAGTATACCTGTGATTTCAGCATTCAGGAGGCTGTGACAGGTGGAACATTGCAAGTTCCAGGTCAGCATAGGATACATACATAGTGAGTTCAAGGCCAGGCCAGGATACACATTAAAATCCTGACTCAAAGTAAGTGAATCAATCAATCAACCAATCAATTAATAAATAGGAATAAATCAGAAAAACTGAGGTACAAGGTGAAGGATATCATAAGCCTTTCATCCGCTTCTGGCTTTGAAGGAGCTCACAAAGAGGATTACCACTCAGCCAGAGAAACATGGGCAGGCACCACTTTTTACTTCCTGCAAGTTCGGTCCTTAAGATGTTATATAAATTACTTCTCATACCATTTTACTTCAGATACTAAATCTCAAATACTATTTCCATTTTCAAATGTAAAAAGGCAGTTTTTATTTACAGCTTACTGCCTTTCATTCTTGATAAACTGTGAGCAAAAATGGCTACAGGAAATGTAGTTCATGTTTAAAGAAATTATACTTATATACAGTCCTAAAATCTTGAGGGTTTTTTATTTGAGTTCTTTCAACACTTTTCTATGTAAATACTACACTGACAACATCTTCATCCATACCTTTCCTCCCTCCAACTCCCCACATGCTACCTCCGTCCCTTTTCTATTTATGAGTGCCTCTTCTTTAATTATTATTATGTGATTGTGTGTGTGTGTGTGTGTGTGTGTGTGTATGTGCTTGTGTAACCAACTGAGGTTATATTTAGTGTTTTAAACATATACAAGTGCTTAGGGCTTACTACCTGGGATTGGATACCTATCAGGTGGCTCATCCTTAGACAAAAAATTGATTCTTCCTGTTCAGCAATTATTAATCACTTGTCTCTTTTTATCTAGAGATGGAGACTTGTGAAATTCCCCTATTCATGTTGGCATATAGATTTGTATTATCATTATGTAGGTCCTGCTTAGGCAGCTGTGTGGTTGAGATGTCATGGATGTAGCTTCCCTGTTAGGTCTAGAGGATACTATATCTAGTAGGTGTCCTGGTTCTCCAGCTCTGCCTTAGGTCATGTTGTAGATGTATCAGCTGGGGTTGGACAGCCCATGGTCAGGTGTTCTCTCCAGTTGACCAGTCCAGGATTTCAATAATAGCCTCCATCTGCTGAAAAAAAAAATGCTTCTTTGATGAGGAGGAAGACCTACTTATCTATGGTCAAAAGGATAAATATTTAGAAAACAGAAATTACATTGACTAGGTTTAGATTATTAGTCATGAATTCCTTCTTATTGAGCAGACCTTAAGTCCATTTAGACAGTTGTTGTTCACCCCAAGATAAAAGTTCACCATTCGGGATATCTTTCCATGCTGATCATGGTGATAGTTCCTGGGCTTTACTGTTGGGTAGGACTATTGATTACCTTTCTCCCTTGGCAGCTTGCATGGTCCTGTGAGAGCTGGCCTTCAAGGAAGAGGCTTCCAGGTTAGTTTCAGCTGGATTCCTGGTCGTACATCTAAAGTGTGAGGACCATCTTGATCAAAAACTTGAAGGGAAGCTTCAAATAGCTGTCTCTGGGTTTTTGTTAGGTAGTTTATGGTTTCTGCAGGGAGCATTATCATCCTGTATATTGTAATTCCATTAAGAGTGTGTGTGTGTGTGTGTGTGTGTGTGTGTGTGTGTACATACATATAAAATAGTATGTTTCCCTGTGTTTTTCAGACATCTTAAGCATAGTTTTTTTCTCTGTCCTCTCTTTCTCTGTATTACCTTCTCTCCTGCTTGATCTGTTAAAATCTCCACATCAGTGTTTTTTTCTCCCCCTTTATAATACCCACATCCTACTAGTCTCCTATCTAGAGATCCCCCTGTCCTCCTGCCACCCCTACAATCCATTTCTTCTTTCATTGCTTTAGGATATGTACTTAAATCTAAAAATTTGAAGTTAGTATCCAAAAATAAGAGAGAACATCTGCTATTGTCTTTCTGGGTCTGGGTTACAATTCTCACTGTATTTTCCAGCTCCATGTGTTAGTTACTTTAATGTTGTTATGATAAACACCATGGTCCAAAGTAACTCATGGAAAAAAGAATTTATTTTGGATTATGGTTGCAGGGGGAGATTTTATTATAGCTGTGGATAGGATCAAGAAGCTGAGCTATCACATCTTCAACTGAAAACAGGAAATAGAGAGCAAGCAGGGAGTGAGCTGAGGCTGTGAACTATCAAAGCCCACACCCAAGGATTCTACCTCTCATAGCCTTCCCAAAGTGCCACAAACTTGGTACTCAGTGTTCAGACATGTGAGACTATGGGGGACAGTTCACATCTCCACCACCACGATCCAGTTATGTGCCAATTTCATTTTCTGTAGAATTTCATTGTGTAAATGTTCCACTTTATTCACTCAGCAGCTCAAGTGAACTTAGGTTGTTCCCACTTTTTAGTCAATGTGAATAGAGCTGAAATAAACATGGATGATGAAGTATCTTGGTAAGAGGATATGGAGTCCTTTAGGCATATAGCAAGTAGTGATAGGTATATTTATATTTGGGTCATCTAGTAGATCTACTTCTAGGATCTTGAGAATTATCCACACTGATTTCCATAGTAACCACACATCAGCTGTAATCCCTTCAGTAGTTAACAAAGATTCCTGCCTCTATCTTCACACCAGCATTTGTTTTTAGCTGTTTTCTTAATCTAACCATACTGACTGGGATTAGATGAAATCTAAAGTCTTCATTTTTACAGAAAGATTGTAATAGTTCCTAATGCAGTTGAAACTGTTTACAACCTGGCCATTTTCTGTGAAGGAGGCTTGTTCTAATAACTTCCCAACCAAAATGCACACACTTAGAATTCTCCACATGTTTCAGAGCTTCATTCCCCTTATTGCAGGATGGAGACTGCTATAGAATAATCATTTTGTACACGGTGAGTATTTGTCACTTGGATTGGCTTAATAAAAAGCTGATTGGCTGGTAGCCAGGCAGGAAGTATAGGTGGGAAAACCAAACTAAGGATACTGGGATGAAGAAGGATGGAGTCAGAAGAATCGCCAGAAGACAAAGAGGGAGCAAGACATGCTAGAGGACAGGCAAAGCCACAAGCTACATGGCAGTACATAGATTAATAGAAATGGGTTAGTTTAAGCTGTAAGAGCTAGTTAGTAATAAGCCCAAGCTATCAGCCAAGCATTGTAACTAATATAAGCCTTACTGTGTTTACTTGGGAACTGTTGGTGGGACAGAAACTTCTGCGTACATGAGACACTTTTAACTTGAACTTTGTCATATTCTCCAGTTTTTCATAATCATACAATCTTAACAGATGAAAATGAATTTATCTAAATGGTAATGAGAGTCCAGGAGTTAAGCATACTTCTGGGTAGGCATACAGAGAGAAGGCCATGGCTAGGTAACAAAGATTGAATTCCCAAGATGCCCAGCTTCTTCCACATCCTCCTGACTTGAAACAAAAGCCTGTCAGCTTTTGTCCACCTGCTGATGGACTGTCTTAATAATTTTGAAGCTGGATCAAGACATGTCATACAACAGTTGTGGAGCACTCAGTCAAACTACCTATCTTCAAACAGACCAATCCTAAATTAGGGGAGGAGAACTCTGGATTTTTCAGTTCTGCCCCCCATTCCACTTTGCAGAGGGTGTTTTTCTATGTGCATCTGCTGGATATATGTAAGTGATCTCTGATACTACCCAACAAACATTTTTCTTAACTGCTAATTCTGTCTGTGGTGTAAGTGATCTCTGCTACTACCAGTTGAACTTCAGATTTTTCTAGCCTTTTAATTATTTAATTGGAAGAGAAAACAAACCTAGTCAAAATCTTTGCACTGTATCATTTGCAGACTATATTAATAAGGAGATAGTTATAAACCCAGAAGATTTCTTACTTTGTTAATAATGAGATTTGGATTATATATGAAAATGACAGGCCCAGTCTGGTCCAGAGTATTTCAGTGGTATGATCTCTGAGGTGAAGATCATAGTGTTTTCATGAATTTTGGAGAATGAACACATTTCATGAATCCCAAGGCTAATATATGCCATTGGGGATTAAGTAAGCAAAGCTGTTCCTGGAATATTTATTCCTGTTCTAGAAATAATAGGTTTTGCAAATGAACTTCACAATCATATATTGATCAGCTATGAATTCTTTTAATAGTGTCACTGAAGATGTTCAGAAACACAGTAGAGTTGATTATTTGAAATCCCCCTGTTCCCTCAGCACTTATGAATGAATGTCCCAGGTCAAAAAACAAGTTTTTAAAATCCTAACTCATTGCTAGGAGAGCAAACAGTATCTCCCATAAGCCAAAAGAAGAAGAGAATCATCAGATTAAAGATGGAAGCTGACCCCTGGAGGTTTTCCCAAGTCCTGCTACAAGATGGAGATTAGATTTGACTGTCCCTGAGGCATACCGACAAAGACTGGGTCTAAAAGAGCAGGGCATTAAAACCACCCCCTTAACTATCATTACAAAGGGCAACACAGCCTGTGAAAGTGTGTTCTAAGGGAGAAGTTAGCAGAACGGGGGTAGAACAGGAACAATTTACAGCCTTCCTTAGAGTTAGGGTATGGTAAAGAAAACATAGATAGTAATTTATGGCTGTGAACTTGTTGTTATTTTATTTGATCTTTTACGACCCAGAAACTCCAAATTGAAAACACAAATTCTTCCAGGATGGCAAGACTCCAAGATTCCTATCAAAAACAAATGTTAAAATTTTTGTAGAAATAACATTGCCACCAAACAGGAAAGGATCCCTACATAAAAGCTACTCATAACCAGTGTAAGTGGTTATCAAGAGGTTTGACTTTCCAGGCAGCAGTACTTCTCAATTGCTGCTGATTTAGAACACTTCTATAGGAAGCCAGACTCCCTTCAGCAAACACTATTAAACTGTGAATCTCAGGCCAGCAAGATGGCTTAGCAGGTAAATGCCATGTAAGCCTTGCTGAACTGAGTTAGATCCTAACACCTCATACCCTGGAAGGAAAGAACTGACTCCAAACAGCTAGCTGCTGGCTGGTCCACACATGCTTGCACACCCTACCATCACACACACCCAACGTACATAGCAGATGTGCACCCCTGTACTCACACATTTATCCAGAAACCAAATACACATAAATCGCTGATTGAATCCTTAAGCTATGACTTAGTTTGCTTCTTTTTATATTGCTGTCATAAAACACTGCTCCCCCCAAAAAAAAACAACCAACAAACTTCCTTGGGAAGGAAGGATTTATTTCAATTTTTATCTTGTAGTCCATCATGTAGGAAAGTCATTCAGGAACTCAATTAAGGAACCTAGAGGCAGGAACTGAAGCAGAGTCCATGGAAAAATGATACTTTCTGGCTTGCTCTCTCTAGCTTGCTCAGCTTTCTTTCTTGTATAGCACAGAAACATTTGCCCAGCATGGCTCTGCCCTCAGTGGCCTGGCCTTTTCCATGTCAATCATTATACAAGAAAATGCTCCAAAGACTGTCTACAAGGCCAATCCAATGAATGCAACTTCTCAGTTGAGGTTCCCTGTTTCCAGATGATACCAGCTTGTAGCAAGTTGATGGGCTCTGAATAGAAGTAATCTGTTGGCTTCCCATATATCACAGTTCCATTTACTACCTCTCCTTCATCTCCCTTCTTTAGTAACAATGAAATGACACTGTAGTCAGATTTTTCTTTGGGCTGTCAGCTCACAAATAATGACATGGAGACTTAACTAATTTTGAAAGGTTGTCCTTAGCTTAGGCTTCTTTTTAACAAGCTCTTATGACTTAAATTACCTCATTTATATTAATCAATGTTCTGCCATGTTGTGTTACCTCTCTTCCATCTTGTTCCTCCTGTTACCTCTCTGTGTCTGGCTGGTGGCTCTACGTTTCTTCTTCGCAGCATTCTCTCTTTGCCCAGAAGTCCTGCTTGTCTCTCCTGCCCAGCTATTGGCCATTCAGCTTTTTATTACACCAGTCATAGCAATACATCTTCACAGTGTGTAAATATCTCACAACAACTTAAAGTTTACTTCTTATTAAATTGAGAAAGTTCTGGTAATATCTTTGGTCATGGAAATGCCTTAGTTTGTCTACGACTGAAATCTTTGATACTTTGATCTGTGGTGATATTTCAAAGTGAGATGTATAGAAACTGAAAGTCATTAGTCAATTCCATGTAGAACCTATCAATCTTAATCTGGCTCCCTGTTTTAAGAGTCATCTATGGTCCCTTTTTGGTTTTCTGTCTAACCTTAACAGAAATGGCTCTAAGGCAATTGATACAAAAAGATATTTTAAAAAGTAAATGGAGGGGCTCTGGAGAGATGGCTCAGAGATTAAGAGGATTGGCTATTCTTCCAGAGGACCTGAGTTCCATTCCCAGAACCCACATGGAGGCCCACAAACTGGATTTAACTTCACTTCCAAGGAATCTGATGTCCTCTTCTGGTCCCTGAAGGCTTCAGGCAGGCACATTATGCACAGACATACATGTAAGCAAAGCACACGTATATATAATACTTAAAATATTTTTTAAATGAAAAAAAGTGAACACAAACAAAAAAGACAAAAAAATTAAATATCCACTTAGAGTCTAGCATACTGTGTACATACATTGAAGTCTGGTTATCTCTCAAAATATCACAACATATTCCTGACTTTCTAAGAAATTCTAGAAAAAGTTAGGACAGAGCAATTTCAAAGTATTACCATGTGTGTACCCAAAGCTACTCAAAAAAAAAAAAAACAAAAACAAAAACAAAAACAAAAACCCAATGTGATTCAGGCTGAGTGGGTCTTCTTTCCTATTTCCATAAGGAGGTTAGTATTTCTAAGATGCCCTACTCAAAAGACAGCCAGAATCTGGAGTTCACTTTGATTACTTAGGGTCTTGTAACACAGCTGCATCACCACAGTGTAGGTAGCTTAAGAAAAGTCCACTCAGATTATGCACTTGAACTTCAAATACTGCTCCTGTGCTAGCTACTGGGTTCAGGTTCATCCTGCATGTGCAGCTTCAATGTCACCAACCTTCCCCGCCACCGTCAGGGTGAATGTAATCACTGCAGCATGTGCCATCTACAAAGTAGTAATGATAGCCCTGTGTGTCAGTTGCAGACACTGCCTGCATCCTGGTTTCTTCAACTGGACATTATCTTATGCTTCACTGTGGCAGTTCTGGTCATGTTCTATTTACAGGAGGGGCCCAGTAAATGAAAATCTGATAAGGAGTAATCCTGGGGTGGACCTGTGGAGGATTCAGACATGTGTGTGAGACAGGAATTTACTGTTTGATCAGCAACACGATGCTGTACAAAATAAATTACTGGGTTGTATGTGAGTATGCTCAGCATGAGAAGGCAGGCTGTGAAAGCTGCCTTTACACAATTTCTTGTGACAACACAGACCATGAGCACAGCCTCCAGCAGCAGTAGGACCATAGACACAGACATGCCCCTTGGCCACAGTAAGGACCGGGATATCACCATGGCCTCAGGTGACAGCACAGGCCACCTGCATCAATATGGCCCTCAGTTGGTACCACGGCCCAGGACATCAACATGACTTCAGATGGCACTACAGACTACAGGTATTTGGATGGCCTTCATGATAACACAAGCCATGGATATCAACCCAGAAACAGGCTGCAGTAGGACCAAGGACCCAGGCATGATTCTTGGTGCCTGCCTTTCTTTCAATACCCAGATTCAGGTTTGACAGTGCCCTTTCAAAAGCTCATGTTTTGAACATTTAATCCCCAAATTCCCATGTTAATGGTAATGGCTTTTGGGGGGTAATTTAGGTTAAATGAGGTCATGAAGATCAGCTCCTTTCATGGAATTAGTGCCTATAAAACAGAGAGACCTGCCTGAGCTGTCCCATTTGCTCTGCTTTGACCTCCGCCAACCATGCTATGATGCAACAGGAAGACCCTCCTTGGATGCCAAGCAGGTGCTGGCACCATGTACGTAGTAGGCTCCCGGCCTCCAGAACTTGAGTTTCTATTGTTCACCCTCCTGTCTAATGTCTTGATGGATGCTGTGGTGCACTACTCAGATTTTCCATCAGGGACAGACAATTTACCCCAGCTTCTGAGATGCTCAGTGGTCAGATTTGTGGTGGTATTGTGTTCATCAAAATATTGTGTACCTTAATAAACTTACCTGGGGTCAGAGAACAGACAAGCCACTAGTTAGTCAGTGATAGCACACGCCTTTAATCCTAGCATTCCAGAGATAGAAATCCCTCTGGATCTCTGTGAGTTCAAGGCCACATTGGAAATAGCCAAGCATGGTGACACACACCTTTAATCCCAGAAAGCCAGCCTTTAATCCCAGGGAGTGGTGGTAGAAAGTAGAAAGATATATAAGGCGTGAGGACCAGAAACTAGAGGCATTTGGCTGGTTAAGCATGTGGCTGGTTAAGCTTCAGGCTTTGGAGCAGCAGTTCAGCTGAGAGCCATTGGGATGAGGACATAGAAGCATCCAGTCTGAGGAGACAAGACCAGCTGAGGATCCAGATAGCTGTGGCTTATTCTGTCTCTCTGATCTACCAGCATGGACCCCAATAACTCGCCTCAGGTTTGATTTTATTAATAAGAACTTTT
Source organism: Peromyscus maniculatus bairdii (assembly GCF_049852395.1). Classification (NCBI taxonomy): domain Eukaryota; kingdom Metazoa; phylum Chordata; class Mammalia; order Rodentia; family Cricetidae; genus Peromyscus; species Peromyscus maniculatus. Next base: position 36,169,316 of record NC_134853.1, on the reverse strand, counting down.
AAGATTCCTGCTACACAGATTCCTGGCGTGAGCTCTTCAGCCAAGAACTTCTCACGTCGCTGTTCAGAACAACTCAGTAGTTTCCTGTCTTGCTACCTGCCCTAGAGTGCAGAGGTGCTTTGCTGCACAGAGGACTAAGTAACACTTTGCCTCTTCTTGATTCTACTTTTTTCCTCTCCTCTCTAGCTGTGTTAATCCCGAGAGCACCCCTTAATAAATAAATATCCTGCACCCAGCCCGTGTAGGTCCCTGGAGCGAGGTCTACATGTGCATGCTGAACATGAATGTGCATAGCTTTTTACTGTGCCACTTTTCACTGTATTAATGAGGATGTGGAGAGGACTGAGGTTTCTAAAGTGATATCCTCCACGGTGACCCTATGTATTTTATTACATAATGACAATATGCTGATTTTCTTCATTGTTTTCCCCTGGAAATAAGCACAGCATATGGTTAGTAGAAGAAATTTAACCATTTTCTTTCTCCTGGGGCTTAGTTTTATATTTTTAGAAACAAATTGTCATTCTGTGTTTACTTATTAACAAGGAATACATGAATTCAAACCCTGTTCCCTATTTGAAGAAGGCAAAGTGTCAAGCATTCTAAAACCTGAGAAGCCAATAAAAAATTATAAATTATATAGGAAAAATGATATAAGGTTGTGGTGGTATTGTGTTCCCATAATATTGTGCACCCTAATAAACTTATCTGGGATCAGAGACAGAACAGCCACAATATTAAACATAGAGGATAAGCAGTGGTAGCACACACCTTTAATCCTAGCATTCCAGAGGCAGAAATCCATCTGTTCAAGGATACAGCCAAGCATGGTGACTCACGCCTTTAATCCCAGAAAGCGAGCCTTTAATCCCAGGAAGTGATGGTAGAAAGGAAAGATATATAAGGTGTGAAGACGAGAAACCAGAAGCATTTGGCTGGTTAAGCTTTTAGACTTTGAGCAGCACAGTTCATCTGAGAGGCATCCAGTCTGAGAAAACAGGACCACCTGAGGAATTGGCCAGGTGAGGAAGCTGTGACTTGTTCTGTCTCTCTGATCTTCCAGCATTTCACCCCAATACTCGGCTACAGGTTTGACTTTATTAATAAGAACTTTTAAGATTCATGCTACGTAAGATCTTACTGAGGAAAGAAACTAATATAATGGAGAGAATATTCCTACTCTGAAGTGAAAGGCATGACCCTTTTGGGGGAATGGTTGAAGAATCTACATGTGAAGCCAGAGCTTCAAGAAGCAAATTTGTGATAAATAGAAATTCCAAATGGCTTTACAAGATAGCTCACAAAATGCAGTCATCATAAGCACTTGGTTTGTAAGATGCTGAATATGTGTCAGGCATTGTGATATTTTGGGGGATTCACTAAATTCTTGAAGAAAAACATGTGTTCCACTGAAGTTACACTTTAAATTTACTACAAGGCTACCACAGGGATTAATAAAAGCAGAGAAATTGCTTTGAGATAAAAAATATTACAATTTGAAAATAAATAGGACATATTTTCATAGTACCAATTCTTATAGAAAATTATATAAAAACCAAATGAAAGCAATTTATAATTCAATTTTTTTCATGCAAGAGATATGTCAAATCTATCCATGGGAAAAGAAGCTATGATCATATTTGAAATAGAATGTGTTCTTAAATAAGAGTACTATGTCTTTTAAAATTCTTGAACATTTTAGGTGTCATTTGAATGAACATCTACAGTGTATAGGACATGTTTGATGCTTGATGTGATTTAATTTTCCAACCTAGGGGCTTTAAAAGCAACCCCTTCCATTTCATTCATCAAAAGCTTAATTCTTAAACTCATATTAATGGTATTTGAGATATCAAACCTTTTTTTCACTAATGGATTAATGGTCTAGTCTGATATTCAGGGAGTGATAAAGAAAAGTTTCATTTTTTTCCCTATGTAGTTCTGATGGTTTGAAAGAAAATGGCCATGACCTTGTTGGAGTAGGTGTAGTCTTAGTGAGGCAAGTGTGTCACTGTGGATGTGGGCGTTGAGGTCTCATATATCCTTAAGCCACTGCCAGTGAGATAGACTATTTCCTGTTGCCTGTGTAAAGTGTAGAACTCTCAGCTACCTCTGCAGCACCATGTCTGCCTCCACACTACCATGTTCCACCATGATGATAATGAATTGAACCTCTGAACTGTGAGCCACCCAATTAAATGTTTTCTCTTATAAGAGTTACAATGGTCTTGGTGTCTCTTTATAGCAAGAGAAACCCTAACTAAGGTAGTGGTCTTCTTGACCTCCATTTCTTAGCACCTGAAAGTCCTAAAACCTAAGTCTTAGCATATGTTAATGTAAGTCATTTACCTCATTGACTTGCTTTTCTAGTTATTATAGACCCCCTAAAAACCTAGGCAACTTCCCTTGAAATCAGTATTCACTCCGGGAGTTTCTAATCTCTGCATTTCTCTTCCTCATTAGATTCCTCTCTGTAGGGATGACATTCTTATGTCTATTCTTAACAATCTTTTCAAACATATAGAGTGACTCATCAAAACCATACAACCCATTTATCCCTTTCTGGATTGATAGCTTCATGATCACCATTCAGTAACTGTAACAAATACCCATTCTAAATCAACCTAAAAGGAAGAATGCTGGTTTAGGCTCAGAGTTTTGAAGGTTTCAATCTGTGATTAATAGCTTTGGTCTACTGAAACATTACATCACAAGAGGAGTGCAGAGTGGGAGTTGCTAATCACATAAAGATGATGAAACAGTAAGAGAGAAGTAGATGGAGGTGTGTGTGTGTGTGTGTGTGTGTGTGTGTGTGTGTGTGTGTGTGTGTGTTGAGAGAGAAAGAGAGACTGTGGTCTCACAATCCTATTCAGGGACAGACTTCCAATCATTTAAAATCTTCCATTGGTCTCTACCTCTTCATGTTTCACCACATCCTAATCTAACTATTAAACTTCAGACCAAGCCTTTAAAACATGTCATTGGGAGATAATTAAGACACAAACTATAGTGATGGTCTTATTCTACCATCTCTAAAGTAACAAAGTCAAGCTCAGAGTGGCATGTAAGACCATACATGTTCTTTCCCTACCAAACCTTGCAGTCTCATTTAAACTCATGTGAGATTCTTCACTTGTTTCAATTTTGGTTTCTTCTGTGTCTCAGGCTGGCTTTGAACTCACTATGCAGAATGACCTTGAATTTATGCTGGAGGTCAACCTGAAGGTTTGTGTATGCTACATAAGCACTCTACCAGCTGAATCCCATGCGCATGCCCTTCAATGTTCTTTATGATCTAGAAATATTACCTCAGTATTAATTTCTCTCATGCTGTCATTTCTTCTTGAAATGGCCTCCTAGTATCATCCGCTCAATTCATCCATTGCTGGTTAAATCCAGTTACTTCCAGACTCAATGCAGGAAATAATTCTTAATCTGGACTTCTCTGCTAAACTAAAATTGCTCTTCTTAGCTGCAGTAATCCTATCACATCATTCCTAAAATTCATTGACTCATAAACCATTTAATTATGATTTTATGTTACTTCTTAGAGAATACATGGTATGTAATAAAAAAGTTTTGTAGATTAAAATATTGAGCAGTATAACTCAAAGATTTTATTGAAAAATTCAATTAATGAAATCTTTAATTCAGACTTTTCAGTAGCAAACACTGAATTTCCATGATAATAAATTACCAATCATTTAGTTTATTCCAAGATGACAAATAAAATGTAAGAATTGTCATCAACTAGTCTGAAATTACAATATTAGGCTTAGTTTGAGAACAAACTAGCTATTACAGTCTAGACTTCCATTTTAACTGCATCTTATCCCCATGTGTGGGCATTTTATTTTTATTCTAAAAAGAATCTTTGGAATTTAGTGTTAAATGACAAGCTGAAAGAGACTTTCTTATGATTATCTTTGCAAACATTTTTCTTCTATTGTGACAGCAAAGATGTGAATAATCAACTTGGCATAATCCCATACTTTTCACTCTAAAATATTAAAACTTCTTAATGTGCCTCAGGAAAAAATGATGAGGTAGAGCCTTAAAAATATCATAAAGGTCATGTTGCATTACATTTCCAAACTTTCTTCCATCCTTCTGTCTCATAAATTTTTATGTTAATATACATATAAGAGATTAAGAGGCATTTGGAAGGAACATTCCTCAAATATCTGGAAATCTTTGACTTCTTGAACTGCACAATGTGTAATTACTTCAATTCTAGATTAGAAGTGATGGGAAATTTTATTTCTTTTGAATGAGATATATGAAAATAATAGACTAAAAACTGGTATATTTTAATACAAACTCACAGATAATCTGTGCCCAACTCCCAAGTATCTATGATACCTTGGAACCCAATAGATGGCAAAGGGTATAAATGTAATTAAATAAAAGGCCTATCTGTGGGACAGTGATTCAGGATTACCTGACCATTTTTAGGATAATCTTGTGAGTCCTTAAAAGAATAGAGGCAGGAAGATTAATGCCAAGAAAAAAAATGAAATAAAATGATCAGAGGCATTGATGGGAGAAGAATTCAAGAGTTGAAAAATGCATGTAATGTTCACAATCAGAGGAGACAAAGATGCAAATTCTCCCTGGAACATCCAGAAACACCACAGCCCTGGTAGTAAACCTTGATGGTAGGCTTTCTCAGCTATAGGAGATGGTTGGCCTTCCATGTCTGTGGACCCTACATCCTTTGATTTGGTGAACTGGAGATTGAAAATATTCAAAATAAGACAACTGTACTGGATAGGTACAGATTGGTTTTCATGATATTATTTCCCAGACAACAACTATAGTATCTACCTTAGTACTTACACTGTAATATATAAGGTATTCTAGTTTGCATCTGTTGCTGTGATAAAATGCATGCAATTCTTCAGTTGAGGATTGCTCCTTCTAGGTGACTCTAGGTTTGCGCCAAGTTGACAACTGAAACTAGGCATGGCACCTACAGATGAACCAATGCGTAGGTTATGTAAAAATATTACACCCTTTCCATTTTTATTTTTACAGAGATCAGAACAAGGATGTGTGATACTGAGTTTGCAAAGAGGAAACATGGATAGCAGTGTTTACATAGGGGGAGCCCAGAAATCTAATGGGCCCCCATGACTCCTTCACCAAGGCTGGGATCAACACATACACACAGAAAGAGTTAACTCTTCTCAGAAAAGTGTAGCTTCAAGATGTAGAGCCTACCAGTTCCATCTGCAACCAAACAGTATGGGGCCCATTCGAGAGGTGTGGTAAGATCTCATTAACACAGAACATGCCAGGTCTCTCATTTATATGAATCACATCAGTTCAGATGGACTGACTAATAGAAACACCTAGGGATCATCCTTTACCTGCATCCCCAGTACTGGGATGACAGGAGCATGCTGCCATAGTTGGCCTTCTCTGTGAGTGCTGATAATTGAATTTGTGTCCTTACGTGTGGCAACTGAGCCATCTTCTCAGTCCTGACACTGTGTCATATAAGGGGTCTGCAAATCCACCAAAATTGATGTCAATGTGGTTCTGGAACCAATTCCCCATAGCTATTAAAGGATAATGATACTTGTGCTTTTTTAGCCTACTGTTTGCATAAATATGACAGAGCATGAACTGAAAACTACGAAATAACAAGCAAACATTGTGTCTGTGTTACAAAGTGTCAAGGAAGATGACAAGGAAGGGTTTTAGTTAAAATATAAAAATTTTTCAATACAGTAAGCCTAGAGTATAAGCATGTGAGGCAAAAAGACTTTCAGAAAAATGAATGAATGTCTGTCCATCTTTCCCTCAGGTGGTGTCGAATAAGAAGAATACTATCAACATACTCTCACTGGCCTTTTCAAAGTCTTCCATCTTGTAATACCACAGAGACACCTAATGATTGGTCACTGAGTCTTCAAATTCCCCATTCCATATCACCTGAGAACATCTTCATTCTCATGTGTGTGTGTGTGTGTGTGTGTGTGTATAGATAGATAGATAATAGATAGATAGATGATAGATAGATAGATAGATAGATAGATAGATAGATAGATAGATAGATGATAGATAGATTCCTGTCTTCTATTCCTTTCTCTCATTGTCTCTATTTTTTTGTAAATAATGTATGTTTATATTGAGGATGGTATTGCAACACAAGGTTCAGAGGAATAGCAAAAAAAAAAAAAGAAAGAAAGAAAAAAAGAAATCCTTGAAAGAAATTTCTTAGTTCTTAGTTCTTAGTTCTTTCTTCTTAGCCTAAAGTATTTTCAGAGCAAAACTGTGTACTCCAAAAGAAATTGTCCCCACTCCTAATGATGTTAAAGTTCAAGCATGGTTGGCACTATGATTGATGCTAAACCTATCTTCTTACTACACAAGTGGCTGGAACACTGCAAATATCTCTGGAAATTCTTTTTTTTTATTTTATAATTTAATTTAATTTTACATATCAGCCACGGATTCCCTTATTCTCCTCCCTCCTGCACCCCTGCCTTCCCCCCATTCCCATCTCCTCCAGGGCAAAGACTCCCCTGAGGACTGAGTTCAACCCAGTAGATTCAGTCCATGAAGGTCCAGTCCCCTCCTCCCAGGCTGAGCCAAGTGTCCCTGTATAAACCCCAGGTTCCAAACAGCCAGCTCATGCACTGAGGACAGGACCCAGTCCCACTGTCTGGATGCCTCCCAAGCAGATCAAGCTAATCAACTGTCTTATTTATCCAGAGGGCCTGATCAAGTTTGGGGTTCCTCAGCTATTGGTTTATAGTTCATGTGTTTCCATTCATTTGGCTATTTGTCCCTGCGTTTTATCCAACCTTGGTCACAACAATTCTCACTCATACAAACCCTCCTCTTTCTCACCAATTGGACTCCTGGAGCTCCACCTGGGGCCTGGCCGTGGATCTCTGCATACAGTTCCCTCCGTCACTGGATGGGGTTTCTAGCACCAACAATTAGGGTGTTTGACCATTCTATCACCAGAGTAGGTCAGTTCTGGCTGTCTCTTGACCATTGCCAGTAGTCTATTCTGGGGGTATCTTTGTGGATTTCTGTGGGCCTCTCTAGCATTTTTCTTCTTCCTATTCTCATGTGGTATTTATTTATCATAGTCTTTTATTCCTTGTTCTCCCTCTCTGTTCTTGATCCAGCTGGGATCTCCCGCTCCCCAAAGCTCTCTTTCTCTTGAACCTTGCCCTTCATTACCCCCATTCAGTCCATGTTGTTCATGTAGATCTCATCCATTTCTCTGTCATTGGGCTATCCCTGTGTCTTTCTTGGGGTCCTGTTTTCAAGGTAGCCTCCCTGGAGTTATGAGTAGCAGTCTAGTCATCTTTGTTTTATATCTAGTATCCTCCTATGAGTGAGTACATACCATGTTTGTCTTTCTGAGTCTGGGTTACCTCACTCAGGATGATTTTTTCTAGATCCATCCATTTGCCTGCAAACCTCATGATGTGATTGTTTTTCTCTGATGAGTAGTATTCCATTGTGTATATGTACCACATTTTATTTATCCATTCTTCAGTTGAAGGGCATATAGGTTGTTTCCAGGTTCTGGCTATTACAAACAATGCTGATAGGAACATAGCTGAGCAAGTGCCTTTGTGGTATGATTGAGCATTCCTTGGGTATATACCCAAGAGTGGTATAGCTGGATCTTGGGGGAAATTGATTCCCAGTTTTCTAAGAAAGTGCCATATTAATTTCCAAAGTGGTTGTACAAGCTTGCATTCCCACCAGCAGTGGAGGAGAATTCCCCTAGCTCCACATCCTCTCCAGCATAGATTGTCATCAGTGTTTTTGATCTTAGCCATTCTGACAGGCATAAGGTTGTTTTGATTTGCATTTCCCTGATGATTAGGGATGTTGAGCAATTCCTTAAATGTCTTTCAGCCATTTGAGTTTCCTCTGTTGAGAATTCTCTGTTTAGTTCTATAGCCCATTTCTTAATTGGACTGTTGAGCATTTTGATGTCTACTTTCTTGAGTTTCTTATATATTCTGGATATCAGTCCTCTGTCAGATGTGGGGTTGGTAAGACCTTTTCCCATTCTGTAGGCTGTCGCTTTGCCTTGTTGACTGTATCCTTTGCTCTACAAAAGCTTCTCAGTTTCAAGAGGTCCCATTGATTGATTGTTTCACTCAGTGTCTGTGCTACTGGTATTATATTTAGGAAGTGATCTCCTATGCCAATGCATTCAAGACTACTTCCTACTTTCTCTTCTAGCAGGTTCAGAGTAGCTGGATTTATGTTGAGGTCTTTGATCCACTGGACATAAGTTTTGTGCTTGGTGACAGATATGGATCTATTTGCAGCCTTCTACATGTTGATATTCAGTTATGCCAGCACCTTTTGTTGGAGATGCTTTCTTTTTTCCATTGTACACTTTTGGCTTCTTTGTCAAAAATTGTATGTTCAAAGGTGTGCAAATTAATGTCAGGGTCTTCAATTCAATTCCATTGGTCCACATGTCAGTTTTTATGCCAGTACAGGGCAGTTTTTATTACTGTAGCTCTATAGTAGAGCTTGAAGTCAGGGATCGTGATGCCTCCAGAGGTTGTTTTATTGTACAGGATTATTTTGACTATCCTGGGTTTTTTGTTTTTCCATATGAAGTTGAGTATTATTTTTTCCAGGTCTGTGAAGAATTGTGTTGGTATTTTGATGGTGATTGCATAGAATCTGTAGATTGCTTTTGGTAAGATTGCCATTTTTACTATGTTAATCCTGCCTATCCATGAGCATGGGAGATCTTTTTATTTTCTGACATCTTCAATTTCTTTTTTCAGGGACTTAAAGTTCTTGTCATATAGGTCCTTCACTTGCTTGGTTAGTGTTAACCCAAGGCATTTTATACCATTTGTGGCTATTGTAAAGGGTGATGTATCTCTGATTTCCGTCTTATCCTGTTTGTCAATTGTATATAGGAGGGCTACTGATTTTTTTTTGAGTTGATCTTATATCCTGCTATGTTGCTGAAGGTGTTTATAAGATGTATCAGTTCCTTGGTTGAATCTTTGGGGTCACTCAAGTATACTATCATGCCAACTGCAAATAGGGAAAGCTTGACTTCTTCCTTTCCAATTTGTACCCTCTTAATCTCCTCATGTTGTCTTATTGCTCTGGCTAGAACTTCAAGTACTACATTGAATAAGTATGGGGAGAACAGACAGCCTTGCCTCATTCCTAATTTTAGTCGAATCACTTTGAGTTTCTCTCCATTTAATTTGATGTTGGCTGTTTGCTTGCTGTAAATTGCCTTTATTATGTTTAGGTATGTTCCCTGTATTCCTGAACACTCTAAGACCTTTATCATGAAGGGGTGTTGGATTTTGTCAAATGCCTTTTCTGCATCTAGTGAGATGATCATGTGTTTCTTGTTCTTTGAGTTTGTTTATATGGTGTATTACATTGATGGACTTTCATATATTGAACCACCCTTGCATCCCTGGGGTGAAGCCTACTTGATCATGGTGGATAATTGTTCTGATGTGTTCTTGGAGTCTGTTTGCCAGTATTTTATTGAGTATTTTTGCATCAATGTTCATGAGGGAGATCGGTCTGTAGTTCTCTTTCTTTGTTGTATCCTTGTTTGGTTTAGGAATCAGGGTAATTGTAGCCTCGTAGAAGGAGTTTGGTAATGTTCCTTCTGTTTTTATTGTGTGGAACAATTTAAAGAGTATTGGTATTAATTCTTCTTTGAAAATCTGGTAGAATTCTGTGCTGAAACCATCTGGTCCTGGGCTTTTTTTTTTTGCTTGGGAGACTTTTAATGACTGTTTCTATTTCCTTAGGGCTTATTGGACTATTTAAATAGTTTATCTGGTCTTGATTTAACTTAGGTATGTAGTACATATCCAGAAAACTATCCATTTCTTTTAGATTTTCTAGTTTTGTGGAGTAGAAGTTTTTGAAGTATGACCTGATGATTCTCTGGATTTCCTCAATATCTGTTGTTATGTCCTCCTTTTCATTTCTGATTTTGTTTATTTGGATGTTCTCTCTCTGTCTTTTGGTTAGTTTGGATAAGGGCTTGTTTATCTTGTTGATTTTCTCAAAGAACCAACTCTTTGTTTCATTAATTTTTTGTATTGTTCTCTTTGTTTCTATTTTATTGATTTCAGCTCTCAATTTGATAATTTCCTGGCATCTATTCTTCCTGGGAGACTTTGCTTCTTCTTGTTCTAGAGCTTTCAGGTGTGCTGTTAAGTCACTAGTGTGAGATTTCTCCAACTTCTTTATGTGGGCATTTAGTACTATGAATTTCCCTATTAGCACTGATTTCATAGTGTCCCATAAGTTTGGGTATGTGGTGTCTTCATTTTCGTTGATCTCTAAAAAGTTTTTAATTTCTTTCTTTATTTCTTCCTCAACCCATTAGTGATTCAGTTGAGCATTATTCAGTTTCCATGAGATTGCAGATTTTCTGTAGTTTTTGTTGTTGTTGAAATCTAACTTTAAACCATTGTGGTCTGATAGAATGCACGAGGTTATTCCAATTGTTTTGTATCTGTTGAGATTTGCTTTGTGGCCAAGTATGTGGTCTTTATTTTAGAGAAGGTTCCATGGAGTGCTGAGAAGAAGGTATATTCTTTTTTGTTAGGATGGAATGTTCTGTAGATATGGATTAAGTCCATTTGAGTCATAACATCAGTTAAGTCCTTTCTTTCTCTGTAAAGTTTCAATTTGGGAGATCTGTCCAGTGGTGAAAGTGGGGTGTTGAAGTCTCCCACTGTTAATGTGTGAGGTTTTTTTTTTTTTGGTTTTTCGAGACAGGGTTTCTCTGTGTAGCTTTGTGCCTTTCCTGGGACTCACTTGGTAGCCCAGGCTGGCCTCGAACTCACAGAGATCCACCTGGCTCTGCCTCCCGAGTGCTGGGATTAAAGGCGTGCGCCACCACCGCCCGGCAATGTGTGAGGTTTTATATGTGGTTTAAGCTTTAGTAATGTTTCTTTTACATATGTTGGTACCCTTGTGTTTGGGGCATAAATGTTCAGAATTGAAACTTCATCTTGGTGGATCTTTCCTGTGATGAGTATGTAATGCCCTTCTTGATCTCTTTTGATTGATTTTAGTTTGAAGTCTATTTTGCTGGATATGAGGATGGCTACACCTGCTTGTTTTTTAAGAACATTTGATTGGAAAGTCTTTTCCCAGCCTTTTATTCTTAGGTAGTGTCTATCTTTGAATTTGAGATGTGTTTCTTGTATGCAGCAGAAAGATGGGTCCTGCTTTTGTATCCATTCTGTAAGCCTATGTCTTTTTATAAGTGAATTAAGTCCCTTGATATTAAGGGATATTAATGACCAATGATTATTCATTCCTGTTATTTTTTTGTGGTGGTGGTGTGTGTACTTCTCTTCTTTGGGGTTTACTGCTGTGGCTTCAGCTATTGCCTGTGTTTTCGAGGGTGTATCTGAATTCCTTAGCTTGAAATTTTCTTTCTAGTGCTTTCTATAGGACTCAATTTGTGGATAAGTATTGTTTAAATCTGCCTTTGTCTTGGAATGTCTTGTTCACTCTGCCTATGATGAATGAAAGTTTTGCTGGGTATATTAGTCTAGGCTGGAATCCATGGACTCTTAGTGTCTGCGTTACATCTGTCCAGGTCCTTCTGGCTTTCAAAGTCTCCATTGAGAAATCTTGTGTTATTCTGATGGGTTTACCTTTATAGGTCACTTGGCCATTTTCCTTTGCTGCTCTTAATATTCTTTCTTTATTCCATACGTTTAGTTGTTTAATTATTATGTGGTGAGGGGACTTTTTTGGGGAGTTTAGTCTGTTTGGTGTTCTATAGGCTTCTTGTAACTTCATAGGCATTTCCTTCTTTAAGTTGGGAAAGTTTTCTTCTATGATCTTGTTGAATATATTTTCTGTGCCTTTGAGTTGGTATTCTTCTCCTTCCTCTATCCCTATTATTCGTAGGTTTGGTCTACACATGGTGTCCCAAATTTCTTGGACATTTTGGGTCATAACTTTGTTGGCTTTAGTGTTTGCTTTGATGAATCTATTTCTTCTACTGTATCTTCAACACCAGAGATCCTCTCTTCCATCTCTTGCATTCTGTTGGTTATACTTGCATCTGAAGTTCCTGTTTGTTTACGCAGATTTTCCATTTCCAGCATTCCCTCTGTTTGTGTTTTCTCCATTTTTTTTTCCTATTTCCCTTTTCAGGTCTTGGACAGTTTCCTTCATTTGTTTCATTGCTTTTTCATGATTTTCTTTCAGTCATTTATTGTTTTCTTCCAGGACTCTATTGTTTTCTTCTGCTTTATTTGTCCTTTCCTCTAGTTTTTTATAGCATTCTTCACATTTTTGTTTGTCTTTTCTTCAATTTCATTTGTGATTCCTTCTAAGGAATAAGCCTCTACCTTCTTCATGATGTTATTCATAAGGCTGTTTTCTTCTGCTTCTTCCAATTTTTGATGTTCAGGTCTAGATGTTGGAGGAGGGCTAGGTTCTGCTCTTCATTTTGTTTTATGTACTTCTGCCTTCATGTCTGCCCATCTCCTTGTGGTTCGTTCTTGGTCTTATCAGCACACTTGGTCCAGACAGAACTGACAGATTCAGGAAGCCTCTCTGTCTTGTCCAGATGGGAGGTTCAGGGCAGGATGGGTGCTGTAGGCTGGTCTCTAAGTCTCAGGAAGTGGCTGGGGTCTCAGGTGGATGCGCGTGGGGGCAGGGCGTTGAGATTGCAGGGTCTGCCGGGGGTCTTGGAAAAGGGGAGCCTTCCCGGTGGGGGTGGAATTGATCCTGCCTGATGCTCAGAACCTGGGACGAAGTTGGGCAGGTGTTCCCTGGAATGGCTGGTGCCCAGGGATGGGATCTAGGCTGAGCCCAGGCACTCACCTCTTGTCCAGATGGGAAGTCTCTCTGGAAATTCTTGACTACAGTACAGCAAAAGGAAGTTGTGCAGAGTGAGTGGCCCTGCTCAGCTGAGCAGCAACCTCAAATCCAGAGCATTAAAAATTCCAGTTGAGGTTTTGATGAGATGATGATTCATCCAGGGGACATGTCAACAGTGGACAGAAATCCTGTTTTTGTTTCTCTACATGGTTGAAGGCCAGATACCAGTCACCATTTTGAGAGAGGACCTAGTGTATAAAACAGCTACCCTAGAGGCCTGGGATCAGGAAACATCCATAGGCAGGAAGCCATAGTTTGGCTTGCCATAGTTCCTGGGTAAGGAAGGCACAGAGACCCAGTCCCAGAGAGCCATGGACTTGGAATATATGGGACAGGTAAGAGGTGCAGGCATAAGTTATATGGAAATATCACATCATTTCTTTTTTTTTTTTTTTGCTTGTTCATATGTACACATGTGTATGTGTGTTCACGTGCACTTGGGTGTGCATGTGTGTGGAAGTGAGAAGTCACTCTTAGGTGTCTTCTTCAGACTTCCTCATTTTTGTTTTGGTTGAATCAGGGTGGAATGTGCAAAGTGAATAATAGACCTACTTCATGGGCTAATCAACTGAACATTAGGAGCTTGATAACACCAAGCCTGAGGCCAGTGAACAGATCAGGTGCTGGAGTATTGTCACTCTAAATTCCATCAAGTTAACAATCAAAATCAACCACATATCACATGTCCCAAATGTACCATGCTTGTTTATACCCAAAGGATCCTACATCAACATATGACAGAGATATATGAACACCCATGTTTATTTCTTCACTATTCATGATAGATGTCTATCCGCAACAGAATGGATAGAGAAAATCTGGAAAATGCAGGCAATGAAACATCATGTAGCTCTGAAGGAGAGTTAAATCATAAAAATTGTGGGAAAACTAATTCAACTGATAGCCATTGTATTAAAATTAGCCAGATCTATACAAGTACTACATGCTCTCTAGCAAATGTGGAACCATATTTAAAACTCTCTCTCTGTCTCTCCTTCTCCCTCTGTATGTGTGTGCTTGTTTATATGTGTGTTTATAAGTTATGAGCTAGAAAGTGGCTAATAAGAATAGAGGAACATATTTTAACAGGAGTGGGGAATAGAGAGAGTAATCAAATACACATAATTCTACTTCTTTTTGCCTGGAAGGAAAAACATCAATCATTTCCTTTAAATATCTGTTCATGCAGGATAAAGTTAATACTTAAAATGGGGCTTTTGAGTCTATCTTTGGTCCTTAGAGAAACCCTAAGAAGTTATCTAATATATTTTAAATAATAATTCAATTATTGTGTTCTTTGTTATCTTATTTTCTGATATGAAATATATTGTCATGATTTAAAACATGGGAAAAAAAGCAGAAATCCAGAAGGGTGTGATTTCTATGGGAAGAGACTATATGGGGGGTGGGAACAAGTATAAATGTATTTTATATATATATATATACACACATACACACACATCATGGTGAAATCATTACATTGCAAACCAACCTAAATCATTAATAAATTTAAAGAAAACTATAGCTAAAACCCATAGATGAAAATTTGAAATAATTTTTTAAATTTATTTTGTTTTATTTTATTTTATTTTCACATAAAAACAGGTTATAATGTAAAAGTCCAGGGTTATTTTAAAGAGTAAAATATTTTCTCTGTAGAAATAGTATAAGTGATAACATTTCCCAATAATCCCTATTAAGCCAAATGATAGCTGAATGATACATATAAATATTGATTAGATTCTGGAATACAGAAGAGACCTGTCTTCATCTGTTCAGAGAGCTATGCTTTACTTAAGTTGTGTAAGTGAGATTCCTAATAATCTTCCCCTTCACTGTTTGATTTATGGTAGGCATTTTTCTATAGGCTAATTCATACTCTAAGAAGATCTTAGCCTCTCCTCCTGAAAGTACAGCCAGCATTTTCTTTCATCAGCTTGATACAGTACAAATTCTTATCCTAATGTTTTACCAAAGCTTGCCCAGTGATTGGGTAGAACCAAAACTTATTATAAGCCACAGTCATCCTAGGGTTCCCCATGCTAGGAAGCCTCCCTGGATCTGTGGGTTGCAGTCTGATTGTCCTTTGCTTTATATTTAGTATCTACTTATGAGTGAGTACATACCATGTCTGTCCTTCTGAGTCTTGGATACCTTACTCAGGATGATATTTTCTAGTTCCATCCATTTGCCTGCAAACTTCATGATGTCATTATTTTTCTCTGCTGAGTAATACTCCATTGTGTATATGTACCACATTTTCTTTATCCATTCTTCAGTTGAAGGGCATCTAGGTTGTTTCTAGGTTCTGGCTATTACAAATAATGCTGCTATGAACATAAGTGAGCATGTGTCCTTGTGGTATGATTGAGCCTTCCTTGGGTATATGCCCAAAGATGGTATGGCTGGGTCTTGAGGGAGATCGATTCCCAATTTTTTGAGAAATCATCATACTGATTTTCACAGTGAATATGCAAGTTTGCACTCCCACCAGCAGTGTAGGAGTGTTCCCTTTGCACATCTTCTCCAGCATAGACTGTCATTAGTGTTTTTGATCTTAGACATTCTGACAGGTGTAGTAAGACGGTATCTCAGAGTCGTTTTTTATTTGCATTTCTCTGATGACTAAGGATGTTGAGCATTTCCTGAAATGTCTTTCAGCCTTTTGAGATTCTTCTTTGGATAATTCTCTGTTTAGCTCTATAGCCCATTTTTTAATTGGATTGTTCAGTATTTTGTTGTCTAGTTTATTGTATTCTTTATATACTTTGGAAATCAGTCCTCTGTCAGATATGGGGTTGGTGAGGATCTTTTCCCATTCTGTAGGCTGTCTTTTTGTCTTATTGACTGTGTCTTTTGCCCTACAAAAGCTTCTGAGTTTCAAGAGGCCCCATTTATTAATTGTTGCTCTCAGTGTCTGTGCTACTGGTGCTATATTTAGGAAGTGATCTCCTGTGCCCATGTGTTCAAGACTACTTTCTACTTTCTCTTCTATCAAGTTCAGTGTAACTGGGTTTATGTTGAAGTTTTTGATCCACTTGGACTTGAGTTTTGTGCACGATGACAGATATGGATCTATTTTTAGTCTTTTACATGTTGACATCCAGTTATGCCAGCACCATTTGTTGAAATTTTTATGTAGGCAAAAGTCAAGAGAATTTATCATCAGTAATCTACAAATGAGGCTACATAATTAGACAAGATAAGAACTAATAGATAACAAGATTTCACAAAAAGAAGGCAGCAAGCAGAAAGGTACACACATAGACTGTGGACACAGTGCTGTTTGCTATTATGACTGTGCACAAAATAAGTGATAGAAAACATATTCATTGGAGAATACTATTTCTCCTGCTCTCATCTTTTCTTAGTTGCCTAGAATTCTTTGTGTAGGGCTGAGGCCTCATGGGTTTTCCTGCATCCATTCTAGCATGTCTATTGTTCCTGATTTTGTTTAGCTCATGTCTAGGCAGTCATGTTGATGAGACTTCATGTACATGATAAATTTATAAATGTTGAGCATAATCAGTATTATAAATATAACAGTGTATATCTGTTACAAAACAGAGTATTCCAAAAACATAGATATATGCTTAGAAAATTCAAATTATGCTTTAACCAATTCATTAAAGAAACCATAGCAAATACTTAGAATTTAAAGACAATTGAACAAAGTCATCTTTTATTGAAGAAACAGAATTATTCCAACTGAATCTATCCTGGTCCTAAGTTTCTTTAAATGTTTTTTTAATAACAAAATATATTAATGCTTAATTTAGGCAGTGATACAGTTTTTAGGAGAAAGACACAGGCAAAAACTATCAAGTAGTTGTTGGAGAAGGTTTTAGGGATTCATAACAAAACAGAATTATTTAAAAAACAATATTTTTTTCAGAAATACATTTTAGTTCTTATGTATCAATCATGTAAGTTAGATGGAATAACTCATACTTGTAATTCCAGAACTTGGGAGACTGATGCAGGAAGATTTCTACAAATTAAAGACCAGTGAGGCATACATACTAGACCCCTCTCAAAATGAACCAACCAACCACAAAAGCATTGGCAGGTGGCCAGTGACAACAAACTAATTTTAAAAGGAATTAATCTTATCATTTTTTATTATTAATTGTTTATGAGTTTGTAAAAGTTGGAAGAAAATGAGAGATCATCTCAGATACTAGAGGAAAAATCAATAGAAGTTTTCAGTAGCTGAATGTGGCCACAGGCCTGTAATCTCACACCTAAGTTGCAGTGGCAGGAGAATTGTGAGTTCTGGGCCACCTTGAGATACATAAAGAGGCACATCCTTAAAAGAAATTATTATTTTATTTATGCCTGTAGAAATTTTCTTTATAACATTTACCAATTTCAAATATGATGGTAATTAGTACCTACTTTCTTTTTATAGCACCTGTATTTTGTTAGAAAACAAATATGGCATGTGTTTAATGAGAATGTTTTTGCACACAGTTGACATAGAAACCATGGCTATTTTAATTGAAGGGAATTAAAGGCTTATGCTCTTCATCTGAAAGTCCTCATAGGTTGCATTTCAAGATGAATCTAGCTTAATCAATAAAATGAAGTATTAAAGAATAACTGTTTTCATTCTGTTTCTTTATACTTTAACATGATTTATTTTTTCTAGTACAGATGTTTGAAAACTGCATCTTAAAATGAATGTGGGGAGTTAGCTAGGATTAAGGCAAATGCTCCTAAGTTTGAAATGGAGAGGTTGGGAACATTGGGAGGGTAAATAAGAGGACTTGAGCTAAACTGAGGTATGAGATATCCCACCTAATGAGATAAGAAAGACGGGGCTCTGAGAGAAACAAAAAAGCCAGTCTTGGCAGGCCTGGGCTGGCTCTCATGGAGCACTCCCTGAGGAGCATGCAGAAGCACATTGCCCTTTTCCCCAGTAAACTTTTCATCTTTGGGGACAACATACACACTCTTGCATTTAGTACATCTGATTATAGTGAAATAAATTCAAAGAAATATTTCACCTTTCCAGGAAAGTGTTCACCCAGAGTGTGGAGGAGAGCTGATGGACCAAGACTTATAAGCACACTCACTGAATGGGTGGTACCATCACTACACTGTTCTTTCAGCTCTCACTTAGGAGCACACACTTTAGCTTTTCCTTTCTTATACAATAAAGATAAACACGGACAGCTTAGTCTACCTATGCCCAGGCTGTGTTGTTATGGTTGTGATTAGAGGGAATTCAGGAGAAGGCATCTTTGTGAGGGTGGCGGTGGGGGTAACATTTTCTCCCATAAGAGTTTCTAAAATGTCTTCTTAAAACTATATCAGAAATTGTAAGGGGAAAACACCTCTTTTCTCTTGTGGATGTGATTAAATTGGAAATGGGATTTGATGTTTCTTCCAAATCTATAATCAATTCCAC
Source organism: Peromyscus maniculatus bairdii (assembly GCF_049852395.1). Lineage (NCBI taxonomy): Eukaryota > Metazoa > Chordata > Mammalia > Rodentia > Cricetidae > Peromyscus > Peromyscus maniculatus. The sequence goes on along the minus strand of NC_134853.1, from coordinate 36,150,997 downwards.
CTAAAAAGGCAGCCCCAAGTGTGACCATAACTGGCCAATTGGAATGCTGGCCACCTTGGTTCTCTGTGTGGTTGAGGAAGGCCTCATCTCAAAGACATCACAGTTTTACTCTTACTGGCAAAGCCCACAGAAGCCACAAATTCCCATGCTAACAAACAGTGGCCATCAGCCTGTTCCCTTATGCATGGGCTAACTCCTCCATCGCTTCTATGCATTGTTTCCTTTACTTAGGCTGCACAATTATGTTTTCTGTCTTTTAAGGTCCTTCTTCAAAGGACAATTCAGTACAAATTTATAGAAGAATCATCTTTAGAAAGTTTATAAAGTATATATCTCCATACACACACAATTTTAATCAAAGAATATGTGGATTGCAAATCAAGATATTGGGGCAGAGGAGATGTCTGAGTCAGCAAATGCCTTCTGCTCAAGCATCAGGAATTTAATCTAGATCTGGGCATGGCTTCAGTGATGCTGGGGACAGAGATAGGAGGAGCCTTGGAATTTGCCAGCAAGCCAGTCTGAGGCTAGCACACATAGGAAATAGTTTGGTAAGCTGGGACTCTGTTGGATTTGGGTGATGTACATTTCCCTCTTCTAAGAAGGTATGTGGCAGGCAGCCCAACTCTTTCACATGCTGTGGTGGTTTGAATAAGAATGGCCCCCATAGACTCATATCTGAATGCCTGTGGTGTGGCATTAGGAGGTGTGGCTGCATTGGAGGAAGTGTGTTACTGGGGACTTGCTTTGCAGTTTCAAATGCCCAAGCCATGCCCAGTGGTTCTCTCTTCCTGCTTCCTGTCAATCCAAATGTAGAACTCTGGGCTTCTTCTCTAGAACTAAAACTCTGAAGCTGTAAACCAGCCCCAATTAAATGTTTTCCTTTATAAGAGTTGCCATCATCATGGTGTCTCTTCACACAATAGGAACCCTAAGTAAGACACCTAGATATACTTTGTGTCCATTCCTCTAATCTTGGACCCCTCACCTGTGTCAGGCTACAGAAACACTACTCTCTGAACAACAGTGTAAATTTCTCTACTTCTAACAACAATCAAATTAATATAGTATCCCTGTTATATTTATATTCCCAATATACCCTGGTATAGGATGATGAAAAGGAATGGTCTAGGTTTAGAAGCATTTACAGTAAGGTAAAAGTGTGCTCACAAGTAAATTTCTAAAGAGAAACCCCTACTTACCATCTTATGCCTATGTATAATTAGGCATGTATCTGATTAAAATTAGATGCATTATGGGAAGAAACATGCAGTAGAAAAAAATGACTATATGAGCTGTCTATCAATCAAAATAGAGAACTGCTCATGCTATGTCCCCCAAATAATTGTGGTGGTTTCAATAAGAATAGCACTCCCCCATAGGCTCAAATATTTGAACGTTTAGTCATTAGAGAGTGTTGCTAACTTGGCAGGAATTAAGAAGTGTAGCCTTGTTGGAGTAGTTGTAGCCTTATTGGAGGAAATGTGTCACTGGGGGTGGGCTTTGGGGTTTCAAATGATCAAGCCAGACCCAGTGCCTCTCTTTTCCTGCTGCCTGTTGATCAGGAGGTAGAACTCTCAGCTACTTATCCAATACCGTGTCTGTTTTCATGACACTGTGCTTTCCATCATGCATCATGCCATGACAATAATGGACTAAAGCTCTGAATGCAAGCAAGCTCCAATTAAATGCTTTCTTTTATAAGAGTTGCTGCAGTCATGGTATCTCTTCACAACAATAGAACACTGACTAAGAAAGTAACCAAAGTCTTCCTTCTCTTGAACCTCATAAAAGGAAGCCCCCTGTAGACGAATTTTGAAATGGTCTTATTGAATAAGAAACATGGAGTCAAATAGGGGTGAAAGCCTTAGAAATCAGGGAAATAGTGAGAGCCACCAACTAACCTTAACTCACCACACTGCTGTAGCTTCCCAAGAGAGCTACTTCCTGTCTACCCAGGCCTTTATTGCCTTACTGTTCTGACCTCTCATTGGCTCTTAGCCCAGCTACTTCACTTCCTTGTCACTGCCTGTCTGTATAGACCTCCAGGTCTCTATGGTTGGTCCTGGGATTAAAGGCATGAGTCACCACGCTTGGCTGTTCCCTAGTGTGTCCTTGAACACACAGAGACCCTGCCTGCCAAGTGATTGGATTAAGGGCGTGTGCTACCACTGCCTGACTTTTGTGTTAATGACTTGCTATTACCTTTGATCTCCAGGCAAACTTTACTTCTTAACATACAAATATAATATCACCACAGCCCCCCAAAACTTAGGTGATCTGCTGCCATCCTTTAGAGTTTATCCATCTCTAATCTGTACTGTTGCTTCACTTTAAATAAAATTACCTTGCTTCTTTTGCAAGTCTCTGCAAGCCCTAATTTTCAGTATTTTGGATAAGATACCAAAAACATGGAACATCTGACTAGATTTTGATCACCATGAACAAGCTCAGGAAATATATATATACACATGTGCACACCCACATACAAAATATATAAAACAGAAAATATGAAAAAGTATGTCCAATTGAGGCTTTCCATTCTCTGAGGTCTTAAAGTCTACCCACTCCTTGTTCTCACCCTGAAGAAAGGATGCCGTTCATCACAACTGGAGGCATTTTATCATCGTGTAGCACAAGTGCTGTAAACATAAGCTAGTGAAATCCAGCCACAAACCCTGGTGGGAAATTATTCCCAGGCTCTTCTGTGACTCATGAATGTACTGCCTTTAAGAATTCAATTGTATGAGCAGTGATCAAGGATCTGTTCATTGAAATAAAGCATGATGGGGTTTGAGAATACATATACAAGTAAGATGTGAGTCCTATCTTTAAGGAATGTTCAAAAACAATGAACAAGCTAGGTGGAGGTTGTAAGTTAAAGTCAGGGAAAGGGCAGAATGAACAAATGTACTAATTGTGAAATAGGGATATGAGGGGGCATTCCAGGAAGGAGGCAAGGAGGGTCTTTTTGTAGCTCCTCAAAACTCATGTGCTAGACTTCATATCTTAGTACAAAAATATCAAAGGGGAGGACATTTAGGAGATAATTAGGACATTATAATTCTGTTAGCATCTCTGACTTCTCTACCTCTAGTATATGAAAGATAATATTCTCTGAAGTACTATGGATGATAGAATTCTCTGCAGTACTATGAGAGATAGAATTCTGTACAGTACTATGAGAGATAGCATTCTCTTCAGTACTATAAGAGAAGCATTATCCCCAGTACTGTGGGAGATAACATTCCCTCCAGCACTATGCAAGAAAGATTCTCTCCAGTACTATGGGAGATAGTATTATATTCAGTATTATAGGAGAAGCATTCTTTATTGAGAAATCATCCACTTTACAATTTTTTAGAGCACCCATATTACAATAGCACAATCCAGAAGAACCAAAGAACAGAGATTGGGTTGGGGGCCAGTGAATTACCCAATGTAACTGTTATGTTTATCTCTAAAATTTGCCTAGAATGTTTGATAGATGTAGATCACAGGGACTCTTTTCTGGAAACTACAGCCAGTGTGGCTGCATGGCTACTGCAGACAGCATCTCAGGTAAAACTCACTAAGGTTTCTTCAGGAAACTCCAGCAGAAATCCTTTCCTGAACACAGATAGTAGGAGCTGAAATGAGCGGAGACATTGCAATTGCTTGGGACCAGTGAAGGGCTCTGAATTTCTATGAAGAATATTGCAGCTAGGAACCACTGTAGATTGCAAGAAGGAAAATTGAGATCCAGTTGAGGATTTAAGTGTTGGTAATGATAGAAATGATAATTTGCAGAGGGCCTGAACACAAAGAGGGGCAAATCAATGGGGTGAAGTTTTAAAATATGCAGTGTTCATAAGAATGGAACAGAGATGAGAAAGGTGGTGCTGAGTCAAATTATATCTCCTGTTTTCCTCACTAGGTCTTGGTACCCCTCTGTAGATGCTTTTGATATTTGAATGCATTTAACTAAGTTGCTTACTGCCTGACTTAGTTTTGCATTCTGTTCTCCACCTGTAATTCTAAGTGGTTTTACAGTGACTCCATTTGAGCTCAAATTCTTTTCTCATGATTGCCTAGCTGCACTTTGCTGCTATGACACTAAGTGGCAAGTGATTTTGTGAAAGATTTAATTCATACCTAATGAATTGAGAGAGAACAAATATCTATCCTGTTGGTGACAGTGTATGTATCTGATCTATATCTGTAGCCGTAGTTAGACCAGGGCACAGGCTGGCTGTTAACTCATGGTGCTGGTATTATGGGCATGTGCTCCTGTTCCTGTCTAGATGGGAATGTTGATTAGCATGAAGAGAAGAAAAAGTTCATCTGTCATTACACATGGGGGCTGCTTCATCCACAGAGTTTCTCAATTATTCCAATATCTCATGCTTAGAGAAGACTCTTTTCATTTTTGAGGGAACACTAGTGACCATCCAAGTATGCCTATTAACATCTGTAAGTGACAGGATAGCCTGATTGCAGACTACTGATGGATCTAAAGGAAAAGCAATTTTGGAGAATTTCTTGAAGCTTATTGACAATATTGACCCACACATTGAAGACAAATATCACTTTTAGTTGAATCTTAGCTATTTCTCATGCCTCTAAACTTTGGAAACAAACAGAGAAGATAAATGGCTAGCCTGTTTTCAGTCCATTGCACTTCTTTTATGTTCCTCGGGAAAGACAACCAAGACTATTCAACTGTTACATCAAGAAGGGCATTTGTGTTTATGGGATGGTTTCAAGCTTTGTGTATGTCAAACTGCAGCTCAAAGTGACTAGTTAAGTAGCAGTTATGCTTAATTTAGACAAAGTAACCTGGTTTCTGTTAGGAAGTGCAAAGAGCAAGAGTGTTATTTCTTTATAGGATTTCCTGCTTTGTAGTAATCAGTTCTAAATCCAATAAATTTATTTCACTATAGGAGGTGAAGATTATTGATATCTAACAACTTTTTGCCTACTCAAAGAGCTTGCATCAGCTTTCTATCTGATTTCAAACTATGTAACATATTGAGCATATACAGTAGGTTTACACTCATGTTTATTTTGTCATACATACATGTCTGTCTATATTTATTAGTATAGGGCAAATGTTTAATATTTGTTTCAATGGAGTGAAGCAGGTTTTTGTATAACTCTTTAGATTTATTATTGCCTAACAGTATCTTATAAATTGTCATAATACCAGCATTGGTGTGAGCATAAAAGAGACAGGAATCTGAGAGCCAAATAACACATGGTACTGAAGTGAACAGATGTGCTTTTGAGAGACCTTTCAATAAATAGCAGCAGGCAGTTGAGTCAGAGATGTGTGATTATAAATTGGCCAAACTTTGCTTCTGTTAAAAATGCAAAGTAGTTCTTTCTATGAAGTTCAAGGTAGTTGTATGAAGTATATACAGTTATTGGTTTATGATTCACCAGGAATATATATCACAAGGAAGGAAGTGATATCACTGGGTAGAGAAAGATATATGAGATGTGAGGAGACAGGGAACTAATACTTTTTCAGCTGAGGACTCAGACATTCTGTCAGAGGATTCGTGGAGTTGGTGAGAAGAGAGTGTCTTATTCCTTTGCTTCTCTGATCCTTCAGCTTTCATGCTGATATCTGGTTCTGGGCTTTTATTATAAGACCATTTAGCAATTCATGTTATATCTAGTGTCCAACTTCTGGAGCATGATTTCACAAAAAGGCCACTTGCCTATGGCCTTGCAATTCCCCTGAAATTTCCCATGAGATACACACAGCAGAAATCTCCACCCCACATAGGCCAGAGTCCCTAATGTGATGGCTAAGATTTTGTTGCAGCCTCTCTGCAGCAAGCTCCATATGTTTTTGTACTCCAAAAATGCCAGAATTAGACACTTACACATGTTCCCGTGTGCAGACAATTGGTTTGTTAGTTTCTTCCTCTTAGCTTTCTCTTGGCTCCCTCTTCTAGCTGCTGCTACACCATCATCTGGATCATCACTGTCAGCAGATTTGGTGAGTCAATTGGGATTTCCTAAAGGGAGCAATTAGTTAAAAGAAAGTTGTTTTTCCCACATTAAAAAAATGGGAAACATTTTTACAATGGAAGGCATTTGGTCTCTGATTATATATTAAATAGTCATGCCCAGTTGCTAACTTTTGCTACAAAGAAAGTAAACTCCATATGGAGTTTCTTGAATGCCCATCATCTTCTCTGAAGTATAATGATGTATTTGTTATTAAAAATATCTGGTAAGTGGAGAATGGTAGCAGACCTAATAGCTGTTAACAAGGTAATTCACCCAATGGGCTCTCTACAATCTGGAATTCCTTTGCATTCTCTGTTACCTAAAAAAATGTTTCTTCTCGAGTTGGGCATTTAGCTCAGTGGTAGAGTGCTTGCCTAGCAAGCACAAGGCCCTGGGTTCGGTCCTCAGCTAAAAAAAAAAAAAAAAAAAAAAGATTGTTTCCTCTCAATACCCTTACCCCCCCCCCAAAAGACAGAAAGATTTGCCTTCATGGTGCCTACTTATAATAATTCTCAGCCTGTTGAGATATATCAATGGAACGTTCTCCCACAGGGAATATTAAATAGCCCAACCCTGCACCAATATTTTGTACAACAGCCATTGGAAGTAATGCATAAACAATTTCCTCAATCTATAGTTTACTATTACATGGATGACATTTTACTAGATGATTCAAATGTAGATACTTTAGGAAGAATATTTGAAGATGTAAATAAAATTTTGCCTTGTTGGGGATTACAAATAACTCCTGAAAAGATACAAAGAAGGGATTCTATTAATTATTTAGGATATAAAATAGGTCTACAAAAAATTAGACCTCCAAAGGTGCAAATTAGGAGAGATCAATTATGGACTCTTAATGATTTTCAAAGATTATTAGAAGACATTTCCAATATATGGACCAATATATATAGTGACTGGGGTAAAAAATGATGAACTAAGTATTTTGTATAAAATCTTAAAGGGTGACAAGGACTTAAATAGTCAAAGAGAATTATCAGCTGAAGCTAAGAAAAAATTGGCTTTGATGGAAAAGACAAAAAAGGATGAACATGTGGATCATTTGGAGCCAAAGCTTGATTGCATTTCAACACAGGGAAGATATATTGGAATGAATATTTCTACCAAATAAACAGTGAAAATTTGAAAACTTATGTGGAAAACATCTCTCAGTTGATTTTAAAAGGAAAATTGTGACTTCATCAATTTGTAGGCATAGACACAGAAGAAATTGTAGTACCTTTAACTAATGATGAAATTGACAAATTATGGGCAGAAAGTGAACCTTGGCAAAGAGCTTGTGGTAATTTTTTTTGGAGAGATTAACAGCAAATATCTCAAAAGTGATAGAATTCAACTTATAAAGAGAGTGGATTGGATTGTGCCTCATATTGTATGTGAAACACCAATATCTGAAACCCCTATATTTCGTACAGATGCAAACAAACAAAGAAAGGCAGGCTACAATTCATTAAATTACAATTAAATTTAAATTTAAATAAAGTAGTTCAAAGTCTTTATAATTTTGTTCAAAAATCAGAATTGTATGCCATTCTGATGGTATTAAGGGATTTTTTTTTTTTCAAACTCTCATTGTCGTTACTGATTCTTAATATGCCGAGAGTGGTCTTACACATTGAAACTGCTGAATTTATTCCTTATGAGTCATATTAACTTTGTTATTTATTCAGTTACAAGAAATAACCAGGAATAGGAATCATCTTTTATATATATAACTCCCATTCGATCCTATATGGGTGTGCCAGGCTGTCTAGCACAAGGTAATTACAAGATTGATAAACTAGTGTTAGGAAATGTGCTGGAGGCTTCAGAATTTCATCAAAAACAACATGTCAATACTAAGGGTTTCAAAAAGGACTTTTCCATAACCTGGTGACAAGCTAAGGAAATTATAAGGAAATGTCCTATTTGTTCTTTTTACAACCAAACTCCATTACCAGCAGAGTGCAATCCATAGGGTACTCAGGGGATGAAATCTGGTAGATTGATGTGTTTCATTTTGCAGAGTTTGGAAAAATGAAATATGTACACAACACCATTGATACTTATCATGGTTTCAATGGGAAACTGCTCTGAGTTCAGAAAAGGCTGATTCTATAATTACTCATTTGCTAGAAGTTATGGCCATCATGGGTATACCTGCACAGATTAAAACTGACAATGTTCCTGCATATGTCTCTGGTAAAATAAAACCATTTTTTGCTTATTACAATATAAAGCACATTACAGGTATACCACATAATCCTACAGGCCAAGCAGTCATAGAAAGATCAAATAAAACTCTGAAGGATAGGCTAAATAAACAGAAAGGAATAACAAAAACTCCCAGAAATAGACTGCATAATGCTCTATTAACTTTGTATTTTCTCAGTGCTAATGAGAAAGGAACAACAGCTGCAAAGAGACATTGGATAATAGAAAAAAGCTACAGAATTAAATCAGCCTATATACTTTAAAGATGTGCTGTCCTCAGAATGGAAACCAGGATATTGGTGGGTATGAGGTTTTGCTTTTATTTCCCTTTTTTATTAAGAAAAAATTTTCATTTACTTTACATACCAATCAAAGATCCTCCTCTTCCCTCCTCCTGCCCCCTAGCTGTCCCCTCCCAACCCACGCCCCACTCCCACCCACAAGAATGCAAAGCCTCCCATGAGGAGGCAATTCAGTAGAGACAAGTCCAAGCCCTTTCCCCTGCCTCAAGGCTGCATGAGGTGTCCCATCATAGGTAGTGGGCACCACAAAGCCTGCTCATGCACCAGAGATGGATTCTGATCCTACCACCAGGGGGCCTCCCAAGCAGATCAAGCTACATAACTGTCTCAACATGCAAAGGGCCTAGTCCAGTCTCATTTAGGCTCTACAGTGAATGATTCCACTTCCATGAGTTTCCTCTAGTTTGGTTTCGTCATCCCTGCATGTTTTTCCATTATGATCCTGATGCACTTGCTCATAGAATCCCTCTTCTCTTTCTTTGACTGGACTCCTGGAGCTCTGTCTAGTGATTGGCTGTGAATTTCTTCATCTGCTTTTATCAGTCATTGGAGAAAACTTTTGTGATGACATTTAGGGTATTCACTGGTCTGATCTCTGGGGCAAGCCAGTTCAGTTCTGAGATGATACAGCCTCACAGACGAGTCCAGTCATGACCTTAGTTTTTGTGTGTGTGTGTCCCCATAAGACTACCAGTGCCCCTAATCAGCAGTAAGTAGTAAGTAGTAAGTAGTCTAGAAAACTATTCCCACATTCCCCAAAAATGGATTATGGATGTTTGTCTTTCTTTAGGACTTGGTTAAAAATTGTTATTGGTCATAGTCAAAAACTATATAGTACATTTCTATGTCATATGTAAGCAATACATTAAAGTATAGAAATCTTCAATAGAAGTAATTAAACAGTTTCTTCATGCAGAATCTCAGAATGATTTGCACAATGTATCTCAGCTAAATGACTTTGCAGCAGACATAAGGGTCACAAAGGAAATGCATATCAATGATTCTGAATAACACAGACCCTTTCCATTTTTAGCAGCTGTAGCTTTAGAATCAGCTTTTGGGATCCGTGATATAGATACAATTACTATCAATCCTTTCTCTTTTGTAAGATTTCTTCTTTTCAGAACATTTACAGAATTGTTTTTAATGTACAGAGGACAGGAATGATTCTAAGTTTAATTCCTGAAGAAGCCTCAAGCCACAGTTGACTTAACTAGCTTATTCTGTATGGCAAAGCCTCAAATTATGAAATGTCATTGGGAATCTGGCAGTTAGAAAATGCTTAAGTGAAAATCTCCTGGCAGAGAGTATTTCAGTGCATTGTCAGAAAAAAATTACTCTCCCACTAGTCTGTTTGTACATAATGTCATTCCACTTATCCTCTATTGCTGAACCAGTGAGTGTGAATTAGCAATAGATCTCCACCTGTCTGATTAAGATGGCAAATCTTATTCTATCATTTGATTGGGGATTGTTCAACAGTGATTATATATATATATATATATATATATATATATATATATATATTCTCACACACACACACACACATATATATATATATTATACCCTTGCCCATGACTTTCTTGTTTTCTTGTTGAATGTTACTAAGAATGAAGCAATTGGACCACAGCTTTATGTGCAGTTAAATTAAATTTGGCAGTGTTTTTTCCCCTATGGCTCACCTCTGGACTTCTGAGCAGTGAGTGAAAGAATACAGTGCCATTCTTTAATAATACATGACACAGAGATAATTTTTCCTAATGGAAAAATGTTATTTGACCAGGAAGTTGGGGAGCAGATATTATTGTTGAAATGCAGATTATAATGATGACAGAAAATTCTTAACAATGTTATTTGTTTAAAACCTCTATTTTCTAAAATTCTTCCTTCTAGGTGACTCATTTTGTTCCAGTATAAAATTTTATAACACGATTCCATAGGTTTTATGGCTCTGAAATTTTCCTATTAATATCTAAGGTAAGGTAGTCTTATTTGAACACATAGGGAAATTGCAATTCTACAGCTGAGTGTGAATAGAATTCTAAAAATATTGTTATATTTTGTGTGTTAGTTTGTTTTCAGTCTTCTGGTGGATAAATAATAATTATCTTTGAGAATACAATACCAAAGTTCTTACCAGAAATTTCTTGATTGGAATAGCTTAACCTTCATGAAATTGAGGCATTTATCAAACCACATAGACTGGCATGTATAAAATGAAATTCTAACCAGAACAGATTTCACTTGAGAAGAATTATCTTCAGCCATGAATATACTGTTAAAATATCACTTCAGATTCAAATGACAAACATGTCCATTTAGCTCGCTTTGAAATGATCAAATAGTCAACTCAGCACAAACTCTGAAGCCAAGAGCAACCTTTCTGGCTGGAGCAGACTAGCAAGAACTACAGTCTGTTCATGATGAAGATTCAGGCAAAATCCTGTCACATGCTTACATGGTGAAAATTATAGGTAAAAAAGTGAACTGTTCTCTCACGAGTCTCATTAGTAACAAAGGAAAATTCCTGAAAGCTACATGATAGATTTAATCTCATATCTCAGGGGCTATGATTGGTTCCCGCAGGAACCAATCTGGGAGAGAAAAAACCCACATAATGACTTTAAACAATTGTGAGTCTCTGTCTGAGACCCCTCATCCCTGAGATGTTTTCTAAAGAATAGGGTAGATCCCTGAATATAAGTGAATGCCAGAAATGTATGGGGAAGAAGCCATGCCTGTAAAGATAAAAATATACCTGAATAATATTTGAAAGTGTGAGCTTAGCAGAAGGGTCAACAAAATTATGACTTATGTATCTTCATTATTAAGTGTTTAATTAGTGACTCAATTTTCAAATCATCACAAGTGTATTATCTCATTGAATTACCATCTAACTGTCATTGACTTAATTAACCACAAATATGATATACTGAAATAAGATTATTTTCTGTGATTTACTTTCTCTTCCATGTGATTCTAAATCCTGGAGGAAAATCAGTTCCTAGTCAATCTATGCTAAACTCAGAGTTCTAATAGTCATCAAAGAATTTCTCTGTCCTAGGATAGGATGTGAAGCTTTTAGAGGAAGAGAGGTACATCATTCACTTTTCTCTTGCTATAATAAAACATCATGACCAAGGCAACTTTTGAAAGAAAGCATTTATGTGGGCTTATGGTTTTAGAGGGTTAAAGTCCATGATGGCTGAGAAAAGGAAGGGCAGCAAGAATCTCTGAGAACTCACATTTCAAAACTAAAACCAGGAGGCAGAAAGCACTCTGGGAATGGCAGGAGTCTTTTAAAACCTCAAAGTCTACTTCTAATGACACTTTTTCGCCCAAGAAAGCCACACCTCTAAATCCTTCCCTAACAATTCTATGGAATGGGGACTAAGTATTCAAAAACATGAATCTTTGAAAGCCATTCTCATTCGAACCAAAATGCTGTACTCCCTAGCACCCATAGATTCATAGCCATATATAAAATTGAAGCACAAAAGTCAGTAGCCTTCAAATATTCAAATGACAAATGGATTGAAAAAGAAATCACAGAAGTAATTACTTCCATAACACTTTCAAAAAGACATCTTGGTAACTCTAACCAAGCATGTGAAATAATTCTATAATAAAGACTTTAAGACACTGAAGAAAGAAATTGAAAAAAATTATCTGAAGATGAAAAGATCTGCATGCCCATGTAGGATTAATATTAAGATTGGCCACCCCTCCCAAAGCAATCTACTGATTCAATGCAAGTCCCATCAAAATTCCAACATAATTCTTCACAGAAATTAAAAGGATAATTATCAGCTTCATATGGAAACACAAAAAACCCAGGATAACTAAAACAATACTGAATAATAAAAGAACTGCTGGAGGTATCATCATCCCTGGTCTCAAATTGTGCTACAGAGCCATAGCAATAAAATACAGTATAGTATGGGCATAAAAACAGATATGTTTAACAGTGAAATTGAATTGAAGACCCAGCTATAAGTCTATATACCTACCAACATCTAATTTTAGAAACGAGAAATACACACTGGAAAATATACAATATCTTAAACAAATGGTACTGGTCAAACTGGATGGGTTCATGAGGAAGAATTCAAATAGATTCATACTTACTATACTTCACAGAATTCAACCTGAAATGCATTAAGGACTTCAGTGTAAGACAAGATACTCTGAATCTGGTAGGAAAAAAAGTACAAATAGTGTTGAACTCATCTGCTATATAACTCTTGGACATATACCCAAAGGACATCTATTTACCTACTACAGAGACACTTACTCATCATGTTCATTGCTGCTCTATTCATAACATCCAGCATTTTGAAATAGCCTAGATGTCGGTCAATGAATGAATGAAGAAAGAAAATGTTGTATTTCCTCAATGGATTATTATTTGACTATTAGAAAACAAATTCATGATATTTATAGGAAAATGGATGGAGATATAAATATTATCCTGAGTTAGGTATATCAGATCTCCTCTCAAAACAAGCAAACAAACAAAAACAAGTATGGTATATATTCATTTTTATGTGGATGTTAGCTTTTGAGTCATTCATGAGCAGACTACAATCCATATAACCAAGGGGTTAGGCATATAGTAAGGGGTTAGGAGGCAAGGAAAAGACCTCCTGATGAAAAGAAAGTAGAATAGATAGTTATGGATAGAAGATGTGTGGAGGGAACCTGGAATGGGAGGATTAAACAGAGATGGGGAGAGAAGAGGGGATAATACAAAGAATACAGGAGAAGACAGATAAAACTGAAGGCCATTAGAGACGTCATATGGAAACCCACTAGAGTAGAATATATATATTGTATGTATGTATCTATATTCACCAAACAATGGAAGAGACAAAGCCCCGAGTATATATCTCTCACCATCAACTGAAACCTGCAGTGCCAGAGCCTTTGTTTGGCTTAAGGAGCCCCCTGGAAATCCTTACATAACCCAAGCTATTGCCAAGCCTATTGGTAGGTTTCCACAAATGGATGGTAAGGCTCTATTGCTGAAGACAACACCTACATAACTCATCGAATATGGAGAAGTTGAACTGGTGCCTATCTAGAGCCTTCACCCCAGTGTACTAGAATCCATGGTACCAGAAAGTACTCTGCGTGCTACCAGGGCAGAAACATAAACACCAACCAAGCTACAAATCCTTTCTTCTGTGATGACCTGCCTGAGAGATATGCAAGTGCAATAGTGTAACAAAACTTGTGGGAATCACCAACCATAACTGATTCGATTTAACGGTTACCCTCCACAATAAGAAACCTATGTCTGACATTATTTGGGTGGCCAAGAGCCTGGGATAGATAGGCCATAGACCTAGAGGAAAACCAAATACTATTGTTCTGCTAAAGAAGATAGCAAAAAAATGATTCCTATTGACAGTCCGCTATACTCATAGATCAGTGCCTTGCCTAGTTATCATCAGAGAAGTTTCCTTCTGCAGCAGATGGGAACAAATATAGGAACCCACAATAGGACAATGCGAAGAGAATGAGAAAGCTTAGAACACTCAGTATGGGACTAAATTTCTCCCCTCAAGGATTTTGGAAATCTATGGAAGATGAAGATGAAACATTGTAAGAGTCAGGGGGGATAGAAGACAGTAAGGAAATGAGGCCTTCTGAACACAACAGAGTTGTCAACACATATGGACTCATGGAAACCATGGCAACATACACAGGGTCTCCAAAGGTCTAAGCCAGATTTGGTTCCAACACTGGGAAAAAATGTGGACAAAGCTCCCATGTCAGTTGAAGATGCTGTCTGCATCTGATAACCACTCATGAAGGAAAAGTTAACTTTCTCTAAGGGACTCTCACTGGGTACACAAATGACACTTAAGGGCAGGCCCCATGCCCAGAAGTAGATGGCCAGCATAAAGCAGACATATGGTGATTTGGGAGGAGTTTTGTCTCATAATGCTTTGTGTGGACATTTTTGTACCTTACAAGTTTTTTACTTATATATTATAGTTTCTGATTTTGTGTTTTTATGAGATTTCTGTGTGTAGGGGTTTGTGTGTCTCTGTGTCTGTAGGTGGGTTATTTTTTGTGCTTTTGTCTGGTTTATTTTATTCTGTTTATTATTTTTTCCTATTCTGGATTTGTTGCTGTTGTTGTTGTTGCCTGTTGTCTGTTTGTTTTCTAATGAGAAAGAGAAAAAAAGGGTATGGATTTGGGTGGGTAGGGAGGTGGGAGGGTCTTGGAGGAATTGGGGGAGGGGAAACCCTGATCATAATATATTGTATGAAACAAATCTATTTTCAGTTACAAAATAAATAAAATCATAATAATTATGATAACTGAAATAAAATAAAAGCTTGATGATTAAAAAAAGACAAGAAAGCTCTAAGCAAGCCAGGAGGAGCAAGCAGTAATCAACACTCCTCCATCACCTTTAGTTCCTGCCTCCAGGTTCCTTCTCTGAGTTCCTTCAATGATGAACTCATAAGCTGAAACATAAGCTGAAACAAAGACTTATACCTTCTCTACAATTCACCAAAAGAAAGATGAATTTACCCCAGATTCCAAAGTCCCCATGTTATTTTACAGTCTTGACACTGTTTAAAAGTCCAATGCCTCTTCTGGGACTCAAGGCCAGTCTCCTAATTGTGACCCCTATAAAATCAGAACAAAAATAATGTTTCATCTATTTCCAGTGTACATATTATATATTACCATTGCAAAAGGGAGGAAACAGTCCAGTGAGGGAATACTGGACACAAACAAGACAGAAACCAAGCTGGGCAAACTCCAAAGTCTGCAGCTCTATATCTAAGGTCAGAGGACTTAGCTGGCTCCATCCCTCCAGTTCTGAATCCTGTGACACATTTCTCTCCCTTGAGCTAGTTCTACTCCCTGTCTGTAGCTCTCCTTGGCAAATACCATGGTTCTGGGGGTTCTAACCCAATCCAGGCTTCACTTGTACAGCTTCAAGAAATGGCCTCTCAAGGCCTCTTGCCTGTTCAGTGCCTTCATGCAATGACTTCCTGGCCAGATATTGCCTGACATCAGTGGTTCTCTCTCACTGTGGAGGAAGATTCCATAACCCCTTTAATCATCTATCATTAATGCCCCTAAAGCCAGAACCACATGGATGACACTGCCAAGCTTGGATGCCAGCTTGGGATGGAGCCTGGCCACCTTGAATCACATTTGCTGTAGCATTCTGTTGTTTTTGCTTTGATTTTTTTTTTTTTAGCTTTGGTGTTTTATTTATTTATTGCTTGTTTATTTTCAGACAAGGTCTCACTATGGCACCTTAGTTGGCCTGGAATTCACAGATATCCCATCTGTCTCCTCCTTACACCCCCACATAAGATAGTTTGTTTTTGAGTTCCATTTCACATTGAAGTCTTAATTTAATAAATTAATAATAAGTATTCTAATACAAAGATATAAACTCAGTTGATTCTCAGAAATGCTCACAAATGGAAAATGCCATATCTTTCTGCATAGTATCATATATAATCAACAGCATTGTCCCACTGTTTCCAATTTTTCTCTTACCTTTTTTATTGAAAATAGTTTTTTCTCACATAATATATGCTGTTTACAGCCCCCCATTCTCCTCCCAATTCCTCTTCACCTCCCACCCAGATCCATCCCCTGAATGTCTCTCATTAAAAAAGAACAGGCTTCTAAGAGTTAACAGCCAAATGTGACAAAATAAAATATAATAAGATGGAACAAAAAGAAACAAATTGCAATTAGACGACACAGAAGGAAAAGATCCCAAGAGAGGGAGCAAGAAACAAAGACCCACTCATGCTTACACTCAAGAATCCCATAAAAACACTGAACTGGAAGCCATAATATATATGCAAAAGACCCATGGGGTAAAAAAGAGACAATAAACAAATAAGTAGGACTTTTCTTTGAACAAATTGGAAACTTAGCTGAGGACATCCTTCCCTCTATTCTATTGCAGATTGGGAGTTTTCTTAATCTCTCTATCCTTTTCAGCACAAACCTTAGCTCAAGTATTAAATTTGTCTGTACTCTTTTTTTCTTTTCAAACTGTACATCTATATTTCTTTTTGCCCTGCTCACTTTTGTTCATTGTAGACCTACAGAAGAGTAATCATTAATAGTCACATGACAAAGCCAATGTTAGAGTATCTTAATATCTTCTCCATCAAAGAATCTGCTAGTCCATTATTTTTTATTTAGCCTCAGGCAACTTCTTAGGTTAGGGCAAAAGGCAGCCACATTCCTTACCAAAACACCACAAGAATGATCTCTAGCCCTGTTGCTAATATAGATCTCCTCCCACAATGTCTTGGGCTCAGCCAATATAGTCCACACTGTTCTCAGCACTACTGACTTTCAAGCCCTTAGTAGGATGGTATATTAAACTCTGTTTAAAGCATTCAGCCACTTTCCTATTCTGAAGTCCCAAGCTCTTCCACAGTCCTTCAAAAAATGATTCTTAAGAATATTCCACTCCCTGGGAGCAAATTCTGTCTGTTTTTAGTTACTTTTCTATTGCTGTGATAAAGCACTGTGACCAACACAACTCATAAAAAAATTGTTTCATTAGACTTGGGGTTTCAGGGAGTTAGAATCCAAGATAGTAGAGTGAAGGCATGAAAGCAGGAAAAGTTGGGAGCTCACTTCTCAAACCACAAGCAGGAGGCAGAGGAAGAGCACACTGACAAAGGTATGAGTCTTTTGAAAACTCAAATCTCACCCCAAGTGACACGACTCCAAGGCCATACTTCCTAATCCTTTCCCCACAGTTCCACCAAATGAGTATTCAAACATATAAGCCTATGTAGAGCACTCTCCTTCAAACTACCATGGAGTTAAGAGCACACTAGCAAGGCAGGTGAGACAATATACAAACAATGTGGCACTTGCCTACTGGTTTACACCCCCATGAAATCACATGAACGTCTGCTGTCAGCACTGGTCTGTGTTGTCACTATCCCTTCATGGCAGGAAATGCTGAAATATCAGTGTATTCACCATCTTCTCTACCAGTGGGTTCTCTCTTCCCCAGTGTAAGATACTTGCAGCTCTGACTTTATCACAGCCCAAAGGTTTTCCAACAGACATTTCCCAGTTGTCTTATGTCTCCTATTCTCTTAGGGAAACAAGGAGATTCTGACATCCCAGTAAGGGTACCTCTGTTAGTCATTCTACAAACTGCTTGCTTTGGAGACTAAGGTTCTCCATCTTCCAGAAGACTTCTAACATCCCCTTCTTCTGGCTTTCCCTGTCCAAAAGGGATGCCAGCACTTTGAGATGTTTCATGATTAGTGTTACAAATTCAGCAAAATTCTCAGACTCTTTTCTGAATCCAAGTTTTTATACTCAAAACTCAGGGTATTTAGACACCACTTTATACATTTTTTTTGTTCAGTTAACAGCTACAGAAGTTCCATTTGAAAGTTAAAATGTATAAAGTTAATCTAGAAACATTCGCTAATTGTTGGACCAGTGAGGATGGAGTTGCAGAAAATACTGAGGAAGGAACTACTGGGAAATAGATCAGTTTTCATCCTACTACACTCAATACTTTAGAGATGCTTTTAGATAAATGAAACAGTGTTGGCTGGAGGGCAGCCAGGATGTGGCCTCAACTAATTAGTGACTAGAGAAGCAAAGAGCCACTAACTGGAAAACTTTCCCATGCCAAATCTTTGTTCTTACCACTCTGATATCATACCATCAGAGACTCAGAATACTTTCAAACTCAAGATTCATTAATAATTATGAGGGTATGCCTCATGCAAGGACTAGTTGAGAACTGTCCTTGAGTCAATCATTCCTGTAGGCTGCTTTATCTACTGTCAATTTTTCAGTTCTAGGAGTTCTGAAACTATACAGGTTACCATATGAGAGATTCAAAACAGGAACCAGGATAGAACCAACTGATGCAAATGAAAAATAGAAAAAGAGTGTGCCTTCAGGTGCAAAGACAAGTCCAAATCATCTTTTTGTAAGAAGATAAGACTTCAGGAGACTATTTCTTAATACAAATTATGGTCTTGATATGAGATGGCTCCATTGTAACATGGTCATGTAGGGGAGGAGTTTGAGAAACAAGTTTCTGACAAGTGGTCACATCTGTGGGGCAGTGAGCAAATAGATGTATATTATACCTATTATCCAAGGGTTTGGGGTGTAAGCACAAAGATCAGCTCTAATAAAGAATCTGTGCACTCCATACCTGATAAGGTGATTGATTATATATGCTTCACCCCAATAAAGAAGTACAAACCTCAAGGGCTCCACTTTCAAGGCAGCATAAGTCAGGTTTTTTTTTAAATGATTTTAAAAGAATGAAAAGTAGAAAATGGCTTCATGAGATTTTAAAACCAAATCACCAGTGGTGTTATGAATACCTATCCCTCCATTTTTAGGAATTTACTTAGCCCTAATTAAAACTGGTTACATAAAGTTGTATTAATGATTAGCAGCTCTACCTCAGGGATGAGTAATGAATAACATAATGAGTACTTTGAACAATGACTGAGACAGATGGCAGGACAGGATGATGCTGTGGAATTAACAAAGATGTCTTCTTTTCCATCTGGAGAGAAAACCAAAATGGTGCTCTGTGAGAAAATGACAAGATGATGCAGAAAGCCTGGTAGGAGATATAACACATATTACTATTTCAGAGATATCGCTCAAACTGGAGGCATAGAGTGGCATTGAATGATACTGACATGTCTGTTCACCTATCTCAGGTTCTTGTCTTGCCCTGGCTCTAAGAATGGAGTGGCAGACAACAAAGGGTGACCAGATGAATGGGGACATTTATCTGCCATGCAGAAATAACAATGCAAACAGGAAAGGAGAAATTCAATTGATAAAGTCAAAACACTGAGACCTTCAGAGGCAACACCTTGCCATCTGAGAGACTTTGGCAAATTTTGTGCATAATTGTGATTTCTTTCCATTTATCCTTGGAGTGTAGATGAATTTCTAAATGGTCTTATTAAATTAAAAAAAAAATGGAGCCAAATATAGGAGTGAAAGCCTTAGGGATATCAGGGAAATAGGGAAAGCCACCAGCCAACCTTACCTCACCAACTCTGCAGCTTCCAAAGACAGTGACTTCCTGTCTATCCAGGCTTATATGCCTTGCTGTTCTGCCAACTGATTTGCTCTCTGTCTAGCTACATCACTTCCTCTTCCTGGCCAGCTCTCTCACTTCCTGTCTGTACAGGCCTCCAGAACTCTATGGTTGGTACTGGGACTAAAGGCATGTTTTACCACACTTGTCTTTGTTCCCTAGTGTGGCTTTGAACACACAGAGATCCTGCCTGCTAAGTAATAGGATTAAGGGCATGTGTGCTACCACTGCCTAGCCTCTTTGTTTACTTAAAATGGCTTGCTATTTCCTCTGATCTCCAGGCAAACTTTATTTATTAAAGCACAAATAAAATATCACCACATTTAAGCACAAATAAAATATCATCACACTGTAGGAATGACAAGAAAACCTCTATCTGTCCTTGAAATTTCCCAGCAGAATTTGAAGAAGGCAACTGCACCATAGCAGCATGGTTTCCATGCTAACACCTCTAGAAGTAATGGAAGATGGGAGAAACCACAAACATCATCCTCTGGCAGTTCCAAGTCTCATTGGCCATAGCTCAAGGATCACATTCTGTCCAATTTTTTTCTTAAAGTCTTACTTATCATGCTTTAAGACATCTTTTTAGAATTTGTATGTCCTCCTCTACAATTCTTTCCCATTACTATAGATGCAAAGAAAGTCTCTTCTTCCTAGATCACTTAAAATGCAATCCCTTTGCCAGCTGCTAGATACTTACCCTCCCTTTTCTTATTCTGTGCAGTACCAAGCTCCACTGTTATGCTAGAATCCCTGAGACCTGAAGGTGAATCATATGTCTTTGACTCCTATTCCTACTATGCATTTTAAGTTTTCAGTAAGCATATAAAGAAATAAGTCATTGATTGTTCAATCTGATTTTTCATGTATTTGATAGGAAATGTTTTAATGTCTTTATCATTAAAACACAATAAAGAAATGACTGATAAATCCAAGGTTCATTAATGAAATGTACCTTATGTCTACCCTCAGGCTTTATCAGGATAGATCAAAGGTGATAAATTAATTTTTAGATAATAAGTTAGCTTTCTTTGAAAGCATGGCCTTAGGAATGCATTCCAGCCTCCTTAGTTTCCTTCTTGACTGATTTTTATTGTGCTCACACCCCAGCAGTGACCCTCAATACCAAAGCAATTTGTCATACAGGAAGTTTTATTGCTTCTCATCTGAGCAGACTCAGAATTCCTTGCCAAATGTCAGAGTTATAAATACTTATGAGTTGTATAGATGCACTTCAGGGATTCAGACTTGAAGCATATACTATAGTTGTCAATGGATATATAGAATGTAAAGACTCAAGTCTTCTGTTCCCAAGCATGGCATGGAAAGACTGTCTACAGTGGACTTTTGATGACCAGGTTTAGGTAGTGATAGCCCAATCATGATGTAGTTGAAGTAATTTGAGGAATTTGAAAACTAATGATTTTATAATCTCCCAGGTCACGTCTCTTTCCCTTTCTCTGGCCCACTGGCTCATAAAATTCCACCAGGTGCAATCATGCTGTCCAGTGAGTTGTTTCCAATAATGCCTGAATAAATGGCACATAACTTAGATGGGGGTAGGGATAGGAATAAACTCTTCAGAATAAAGTCTTGGGGCACAGCAACAATCAATGCTGAGAGACAAGGTCACAGAGTGAAAATTATCCACCCTATGTAGTGCTGGGTACTGCAGATTAAGCAGGATACCCTAACATTTGATATGCAGCAACGAGACTCACTATTAGGGCTATCTGATGAGATTTCCAAGAGAAAGAGCATAGTTTCATATCTTTGACAAAAGGTCTTAAACGTGTGCCTAGAACCTGTCACCAATCTCTTTCCTTTTGCTCCTTCACTGCTGAATTGTGCCTTTCATATCACACCTTACCCATCCTGTATCACTCTAGCCAATGTGTCAGTCACTCACAGGTCTCTTTCTAGTGACTGAAGTTTTACAAGGGATCATGGTGTTTTTCTACTTGTGAGTTGTGCTGCACCCACTCTATTAGTGTGGTCCACTCTTCTTCTGGGGATCCCTTTATGTATAAACTGAGGGTTTGGGTACTAGGTTTAAAAACTTAGGACATGACCCCTTCAAGGTAGGGTTGAGCATAAAGTTTTTAATTGTAGATGTGAGGGAAAGTACAGCCAGAGACATCTACGAGTCTAGAGCAAAGAGAGAAAGTAGCAGTCTGAATATGGCCAGCAAACTGTACCTGGCCATGAGTGGAGTGGTGGGGGGAAGAGTGAGAGAGGAAGACAGAAGGAGGACCAAGAGAAAGGACCAAGGGAGAGCATAGCTGAAATAGCAGGGTTATAAGAAGAATGAAAACTGGGGCAGGGAAGCTTTGGAGCTGGAAGAGGTTTGGTGGGGATGGGATGGAGATTAGCTGAGAAGAGCCAAGGACTCTAAAACATATAACTGGTACTTGTGATAATGAGAGAGGCTGGAGGCCAGTGTGTGCTTTGGTATGCTCATAGCCAACACAGGTAGTCATTTGTCCCTTCTACTTTGGTAGAGGGAAACCAGCTTCCTGAAGAATGCTAGTTTTTGTGGAAATTGTGTGAAATTAAATGCTCAGTCTATCTGAGATTATTATTCTGCTTACAACCTCTCTGGACACTATGGCCTACTCTGTCTCTTGCCAGAAACTCATGCCACACCCAATGCTCAGGTTACTGTGGCTGCCTTTCCTTCTCTGATGTCTGTGTAGCTGTACTCTTCCTTTCAAGGCATGCCACTTATACTCTGTGTATCAGAAGGAACTTAGACCAGGGCTTCTCCTCTACCAGTCATGCCGAAGTTCAAAAAGGGTGGGCATACTTGAGAAATGGTTATAGGTCATAGACTACTAATGCTGAGTGTTTCCTTCTGCCCTCGGATAGATCTGAACATGGCCAAGACACTTCAAAAGAGAAGTCCTGGAATGCACAACTAGCTCCGCATGACTGTGGAAAGAGGTGGTCTCTTGGGGAATCATAAAATGAATGTTGTGTATAGACTGACACTTATGTCTCCAAATCCTTCTTCATCACTGTTTCCCAACAGTGTGCTGAGGAAATAGGGCTCTTTGTTCTACACTGGAAGCTCTCTACTTTGTGTTGATGTGAGGTCCATCAACTATCTTCCTGCCAAATCAAAAGAGGAAAACACTTTAAGATGTTTTTAGTTGTCATTTTCAACAGGAAGGGTGATTTTAGCCAGAGCATTTCTGATTAAATTTCATATTTCTGGAAATCTGAATTTGTAGAAAATCCAACCCAAAAATGTAGTCAATCAGTTCTTTACTCTGTTGTGTGTTATATATTTACTTGACTAAAGAGTGATTTTAGTATCAAGTACACTCAACTGAACTGGCTCAAGTACTTTCCTGCTGTATGCCAATCCAGCCACAGTCCTGCAAACCCAGCATCAGACCCCTGGCTATGGCTCTTCTCAGAGACTGCTCACTCATATCCTAAGACACTGGTAGGAGATGGAAGTTGTAATATAACTTGGAATGAAAGCATTTGGTGGCATTTCGATTCTTGTGACTTTCTTAGAGTATTTATAAGTGTTAGAGATGTGAAATCATGTATTACAAAAAAATTAAAAAAAAACTGAGAGAGTGCATCACCTAAAACTGTTAAATTCATATCATGGAGTATAAGAGTTGGCAACATATGAAAACAAAAAACACTTTTAATTTCTCATTGGGTATTATAATGAACCTCAAAGATCTCCCATGTCCCATATATTCTTACTTCTGCCTCCTCTCTGGCTTAGCTCCATGAGTTTACTCCTTTTCTCCATGGGTCCCAACTGCAATTCATTCCTTACTATATCACAGATAAATTCAGTACCTGCCCTCTTTGGGGCCTTTGCACATGATCCTTCCTTTGGAGAGATGTTTCCATGAGATTATCTCCTTTATTTCCTAAAAAGGTAACACACTGAAAGGTCTTCCTTCTACACAGTCATCAGTAGACTCCAGAGCTTCCTTCTTCTTAGTCTACAACATCTTTCTTTATAAAAGTTACCACTTAGATCTTTGATCCATTTGTAGTGAGTTTTTGTGCATGGTAATAGATAAAGAACCTTTATTCTTCACACAGGCATCCAGTTTTCCCAACACCATTTTTTGAGGATGCTCTCTTTTCTCCAACATAAGTTTTTTTTTGTATCTTAACCAAATATTAAATGGCTGAAGTTACATGTGCTCATGTTTGGGTCTTTGATTTGTTCCACTGGTCTATATGTTTGTTTTTGTGCCAGGACCATACTGTTTTTATTACCACGACTCCATAATAGATCTTAAGATATGGAATTGTAATCTCTCCAGTATTCTTCTTTTTGCTCAAGATTGTTTTGGCTATCTGGGATCTTTTGTGGTTCCATATGAATTTTAGGAAATGATGTAATTATAATCTCAAAAATAAAAGAAATAATTTCTTACCATTAAATGATCTTTTATTAAGTATTCATTAATCCGTTTGTTATCTTTTGATTTCCAATGATAAAAAAATATTTTATTGTTCAGAGGTTCTATCTCACATTCTTATAAATCAAAATATAAATACTTGCAGTGCAAAAGAGTGAAAGATGACTGGCAAGAACCCTTTGTACATAAACCTTTCATTTGTGAAGTCAGCTTGTTTTCTAGGCCCAGCAACAAGAACATTGCTCTCAATAGGATTTATATTTATTGCCACATTCTGCACATGTTGACTTCAGCAAGTGAACACTGCTTTACTTCAGGTTTGGAAAACAGAAGTGAATCACAATGAATGCCTGGAAAATGCCAGATGGCAGTTGTGGTGTTGAATGGGAATGATTCCCACAAAGACTTAGGAAGTTTTTTTTTTTAACCATAAAGATATGAAATTTTGAAAGATATGACACATATAGTTACCTCAATTTTTATATTACATAGAATATGCATGGCTCAGAGAACCCATAAGGAATCCCACTTATTTTACTTTTGTTTTGTAGCTAACAATAAATATTTAATTGAAGAAAATTTAATTATGATACATGGAAATGCAATGAGAAGGTTTTTTTATTTTGCTAATTGTTTGAACTAAATTAGACACAATAGAACATTTGTAATTTAAAAATCCTCTGGGATTAAGATCAAAGTTCTTATCAAAATTTAATCTTTCTGGAATCAAGCAGTGGGAAAAACTTCACAGGAAACTGGATGTCTGGGTGGGTATTCCTGGGGTTGGGGTAGAAGAGAATTTTAAAAATTTAAAATTTTTAAAAGATACAGGTTTCCAACAATATTTAAGGATTTTTTTTCCTTGCTGGAGTGTATAGAGGGACTTTTGTCATAAAAACTAGGTAGATTATTGAAATTTAGGACAAAGCTCTTATAGAAACTTGGGAAATCACAGTATCAAACAGAGGATGACAGAAGTTAAATTAGCAGTGTAGTGATCTTTGTAAAAGAGTCAAAGCTGTACCTGAAGAGGGACTACAGGGTAACTAACCCATCAACAGGGGAAAGAAGATTCCCAGACAGAAAGCATTTGGGAGCTAATTAGAAATAAAAGTTCTATCAAGCAGAAACTTGGATAATTGAGCCCAGCTTAGGTTTCACTCTTTGTCCTGTACTTTCATGGCTCCAGGGCCAAACCTTACTTGGGTAGACAGGGAAGGAAGAGAAGAAAGACATAGGGACACATGGGCAGAAATCTGAGATCAAGTATGTGGGCTTTCAGAAGGAGAGATCTTAGTACTCTGGAATCTCTGTTTTTATTATATGTACTTGAACAGAGAGGTAGGGCTATTTTATTCAGCTGACATGGAGGCAAAGCCATCACATACAGATGAACACAGAGGTAGTTTTATGGTATGAGCTGAACAAGGAGACAGGCTTAGTAAACTCAGTAGGAGCAGGCTCTATAGGGGAGCAGTTTTCAGCCATAAATATCTGGGGCAAGGGGGAAGAAAACGATGGTGGACAATTTCTGCACACACTATCAATGTCCATATAATAGACCAGAATGGAAAGCTTTGACATTTCCCCCAGCCCTGTGGTGGGAGGCAATTTTCCTATGAGTCTGAGGCTAGGGTCCTTTACGTGTCTGGATCATGTAAACAGCACATATTTCCTGAGGACTTCACTCACTCACAAAGAGCTATTTATTCGTTGCTGTGAGATATGGGTGATTTCTTACTTCTCTATTGTGAAAGAAACATCCTGACAAGTCAAATTTACAAAATAAAGCATTTAATTTGCACCCACAGTTCCAGAGGGTTAGAGTCCATGATTATTACAATGGGGAACATGGCAGCAGGCAGAAAAGCAATCATGGTGCTGGGCAAGAGCTGAGAGCTTCTATCTTGATATAAAACCTCATGGTAGAGAGAACTAACTGGGAATACCTTGGAGTTTTGAAACTTCAAAGTCTGCTCCCCCTGACATATCTCCTCCAACAAGGCCACACCTTTTAATCCTTTCCAAACAGTTCCACCTACTGGGACAAAGTATTCAAACATATGAGCTTAAGGGGGCCATTCTCATACCAGCCACCACTGGTGGGAAGCATAGCTACAACTGGGAACCTTCTGCTGGACACAGCCTACAGAGTTTATTTTCTCTCATTTGTCACTTGGGATTTTATAAAGATAAACAACACTCCAATAGTTTGTTTTAATATGCCTTGGCATTTCCTTTTGTAATGTCCATATCATTCCCTATCTTGCCTATACAGTGATGAGTAAATATTTTGTGGACTTTTACCTTCTTGGTAGTCTCTGACCTAGTGCCATCCAAGATGCTCCTCTTCTCAGTTTTACACAGAGGGGTGATGCTTGCTAGTGGTTTGAGGATGGCCTCTGGTCATCACTGGGTGATGGTTGTCATCAGTCAACAATGACCTTTCACACTAGGCGGAGTCTTCTGGCAGAGTTCATGAGGAGAATCCGCCATGGCTTTAAGCTCAGGGTCAGAGAGCTCCACCAGCCCTTGCCCACTACTATCTCCTCAAAGCACAGAATCCCCACTTTCATGTCTTCTTTGGAAGAATCCCTCCCTTATGGGACATCAGATTGTTCTCCCCTCTTTCTTCTCCCCAACAACACTCACTCAGGCAGAGCAGCCTTCCCTTACAGTGTCAACCAACAAGCACACTGCATGAGCTCTGATTCTTTCTCCAACCATGGCTCACTCGTTTCTGTAATTTTCTCCTTTATTTAGATTTATTGTATTTTTATTTATGTCTATTATAATGTATGTATGCGCAGATGTCCATGGAGGTCAGAAGAGGGTATGAGTGCCCATAAAGCTGGAATTACACAGAGTTGTGAACTACCTGGCATGGATTCTGAGAATCAAACTCTTGTCCTTAGCAAAATCAAAAAAACTTTTAACAGTTGAGTTTTAACTATTCATACCCATTCCAGCTCCACTTACTAAAATTTTCTATTCAATGATAGAAAACCATATTTTATTTAAATATCTGGAATGTGCTTCTATCAGCTGGAAAGTCTGACCACAAGGTGTGTTGTCTTTCTGAGCAAAGCCCTGGCTGTTTCCTGTGGTGATGGGGGCAGCACTGGTTTCCTTTCAGAATCCTCACAGTAGAAAATCCAGAACATACATGCCCACAGAACCTAGCCTATGGTGGTATTTTATTTGTACTGAAATGTGATTTTAATTGTATATTAATAAATAAAGTTGCCTGGGGGTCAGAGCTATTAGAGCCATAGCAAGCATGTGGTTGTGGTGGCACATGCCTTTAATCCCAGCACTTGGTAGAAGAGCTAGGTAGATCTCTGTGTGTTCAGGGATACAGTCAGCATTGGAGACATATGCCTTTAAGACCTGGAGGGTGGTACTTACAGGCTGTGTCAAGGCAGTCATGTGTTTGGGTTTACAACCAATGAGAAGGCAGAACAGAAAGACTATTTAAAGACAGACAAACAGAAAATAGCTCTCTTTCGGAGAAATAGGAGCACCGCAGGAGGAAGGGTAAGGTTTTAGCTCTGAGCTCTGACCTCTTGGCTTTCTCTTTTACATTGGTTCTGTGTTTCTTATTTAATAAGACAGTTGGTTACATCTACACTAGCCCAAGTGAACTCGTCTTAACACAGAGAGCAGATGGGTAACTGGTCATCTCAAACCAGCATCAAGATAGTGCATCTAAATTTTGATCTGGAATGCTATGAAGGTTTCCTGTCTCAGAGCTCCTAGAGAAAACTGTAAAGACAAGAAATACAGCACATTAGACAGGCCTTCCAGATTCCCTTTAGTAACCATGCTGGAGTCCCCTGATTGAGGCAGTGGCAGTAGTAAAACGTTACCCAGCATTCAATGGCATCCTTTCTCATGTCTGTCACACCATGCCCCCAGCCTATGGCCATGTTTTCCTAGTCTCCCTAATGATAGGCTTACCTCTGCCTTGAATCTGCAGAAGGAAATGATCTGTCTTCTGGGAAAAGGGCAGACACTTTTCCAGGACAAAAAGGCTTCAGCTTACTTGCCAATATAGATTGCTCAGGCACTGAGAGTGAGAATAAGCCTAAACCAGTGAGGGGGATCTCTGAACCTGAACTGCTCATCTAGAAATGTCTGGAATGTCATTGTTTGCTAAAAGAAAGAAGAAAAAAAGGAAATGTACAGTTCTTAACCCAGTGCTTCTGAGTCTAACAAAATTGTCCAAGATTTGTTTCATGCTCTACCATCCCCATCTGTCACACCTAGCCCATTATGAGTCACAAGGAAGGAGAGAGACAACACTTATGGGTTCCAAAGATTTTAATAAATCACTACATAAGTGGGTCACTGATTGATCAAGACTGCAGGACAAGGACTCAGGAACCTTTTTCCTTCTGTCAGCCCTGAGCAGGGGCAGAAGTGGGGTTTATAAGCAAAAAATTCACAAACATTTGTTGCCAAGTTACAGCCACAATTTTCACCAATCAGAAATCAAGAATTAGAGACTTATGTGTTCCATCATTGTTAGTCAATATACAATGCAAGCCAATCAGTCCAACCAATCAGATTAATTTGTTCCTTCTGTGGTTAGGAACAACCATAACGTTTCTAGAACTAAAGGTGCATAATGACAATTTCTATGTTTTAAGGAGGAGGTTGATTAGCCATTGTAAAATTCTCAGCTCCTCTAGAGCTTGGGAAACTGTGTTTTATTTCACCCTGCAGGTAAAATGGAGTCTAAAGTAAAAATGGCAGTACTTAGGCCAAGGTGCTTTTGCCTGGTCCCTTCACATCCATAGAACTTCTGGCACTATTCATGCATGATGCACAGTGGCTTTCCATCTAGTCTCCCATGCAGTTCAGAAGGGATACTCTAAGGGGTTTTCCTTGCATGGGTGCTTCCAGAAATTCTTCCTAGCATGTTGATCAATGGATACTAGAACTAAACAAGTCCATAGCAAAAAGTTCACTGAAATTCAAAAAAAAGAAACAGATACTCAATTCCAAACAGTGGTGAAAATTCACATCATTTTCTGGATCTGCTCTTTTTTTCTTTCATAGTAATACAGTTCTCTAATAGAAAGTCTGGATGAGCTATGGGTGGGGATCTTCCAGGGCTGGGTGACTTACTAAAGGAAGCCAGAATCTCTAAGACTTCATTTCTCTAGTTTCATTTAGTTGGAAAGAATGTAAAGAGAGGGCAGAGGATCATTGAGCCTGAGGTGTAAATAATTAAAAAGTAATCATGTTTGCTATCAAATATGGAGTCAGTTAAGAAGGAAAAAAAGGAAATCTGTATAGTGTGAACAGTGGTGGTAGAGACAAAATCAATACACTATCAATTGATTTTCCTAAATTTGAAAATATGAACTTATAAATCACAAAATAGTCATTCTAACTGCATCAAGATATTTCTTTCTTTATTGTTAACATTTTATTCATGTATTTCTACTTGCTTTTTGAAACAGATAATAGATACATGAAATGTACCATGATAATAGATGGTTAAAATGTGCTATTCCTGTAATAATAATGAATGAGTCAACCTCTTCTCTATTTGTCACCCTCTGGTGCCCAAGTGCCATTCATGGATTTTTAAGAATACAGCAGAGCCATGTTTTGATTTAAGCATTGAAAGCAAGGTGCCCCAAGCTAAGAAGAGATAATTTCAAAGTAGAATGCCTGAGATTGAGCTTAGTTATCATTATGTAACACTTGTTGGAAGACATGAGCTTCACTTAGCCTTTGATTTGTATTATTTTTGCTTAACTTGCCTAACATCCCTCCAAATTATCCTTGATTTAGTGCTAAGAAAACAAAGGCTTAGGAAAGTTATATAACCTGACCCTATTTGTGCAGTTAGGTAAGCAGAAAACATTGCCTTTAGCAAAAATGAAGGCACTCTCAAACCGTAATGATTAGAAAACACTTCTCTGAAGAAAACTGAATATTTATGTATTTATTTTTGGAGGTCCATTCTGAATCCCTGACAGACTTGAAACTCACTAGGGATACTGGGCTTGCTCAAACTCACAGAAATATACCTGCCTCAGTCTCCCAAGTCTTGAGATTTAAAGCGTGCTCTCGCATGCCTAGCCTGAATATTTCTTATATGATAGAATAAGCATGGTTTTAAAATATAGAGTGATTAAAAATTTTTTAATCTGTAAATTTGCTGGCAATCTTGCCCACTAAAGAATGGAAAGTCTTCCTGTCTGCTGAATCTGTGTTATTATGGCTTTATGAGCATACTATACTAGAAAACACTGTGCACCTTCCCAGGCTGTGTGAGCTTATTTCTCATAGTTTCTGCTTATTTCTCACTGAAGAGCCAGAGCTGCTCTTCCTCCCCATTCTGTTAGTGGAGGCATTAGGGAAGCTCCTATCTCAGTCAGCAACCCTGGGAGTGCCTGACAGTCAGAACAATGATCATTGGTTGGCTATTTCAGTTTCATCCAGTTTGGGGGTTTGTTACACATCCCTAGATGGCAGAACAATGAACAACTGTAGAAAATTTAATGCACAGTGATAGAATGGGGTCTTGAGTCTAGTGCCATTTATCTGGCCTAGATTTTGTTTTATCCCTATGGATCTTTACTAGAGACACAATAACATTAATTTCATATAAGTCTTAAATGAATATGCTCAGATTTCTGTTATTGACAAATAAAATCACTTACTTCTGGTTCTTTACGTAGTTATGTCAAAGTTAATCCCTTTGGCAATGATTGATTTCATGCTGTGGCTTTTCCTTTGGAATTGCACAGCCACTATGTGATCATCTGAGACTGTCGCCAGAGGCTGTAGCTAACACTGTCTAGAGAGGGCACTACTGATACCAACAGCCATTGATTTCCTAAGGAAAGCTCATGGTGAAGGGCTGTGCATCCAAAAATGGTGAACACTCAGGGAGAAGCTGCCTGTAGGTGCTGGCTGAGAAGCCTTCATGTTTATAGACTTTAAAGGAATAGCAGTCTCATTTAGGTGTGTGTAAAATATCTAAAATGATCTCTAAGTTAGGAAAAGTTAGATATTGGATTCAGCACTGACCTCTTTGTGTTCTGACATTTTCTTATGCACTCTCTGCTGACTTCATTCTTTATTTAATCTGGTCTCCATCTTGGCCTCAAGTGTGAGCATTCAACGTGTGGGAATGCATCTTACTTTCTTTAGGTCTTAATAGTAGATAATTATTGGCAGAATGTGGTAATTTCTGGGTAATGCTAAAAGTGTGCAATAATGCAGATAAGGAATACATTGTTCCATCTTTTCAATGAACATTAATGTTCCTCGAAAGCTTTAAAGGTTTCAGTTCAGAGCATACATTGACTCCAGATTCTCAGGATACTAAGTGCTGTTACACTAGATAAGACATTGCTCTGTTAGAAAAACACCAGTTGAGACTGTTGAGATATCCTAGAAACCAAAGGCCTGGAAGTGAGTTCAAGAAAGGTCTAGGAGCATACATTAGAGTGCCATGTATATGCCCCATTTCTACTCTTTTTCTGTGCATCAATTGCCATCATTCTGTATCTATTGTCTCATATCATAGAAAATGAAAACTGCATCTATAGAGACCCTCTACTTTCTACTGAGAATATTCTTCAAGATCTTAGAAGCCTAAGGGGAAGTTCTGTCTGCTCCCTTAACTTCTGGGGAAAAAAAAAAAAAAAAAAAAAAACCAAAAAAAAAAAACTTCTTTTATTTTTAATTAAGATTTTTTTCATTCATTTTACACACTAATCAAAGATCCCCCTCTTCCCTCCTCCTGCCCCCCCAGCCTCCCTCCAACCTACCCCCACTCCCTAGCACAAGAAAACAAAGCCTCCCATGAGGAGGCACATCCAGTAGAGGCAAGTCCAAGCCCTTCCGCCTGCCTCAAGGCTGCATGCAGTGTCCCATCATAGGTAGTGGGCTCCAAAAAGCTCCCTCATACACAAGGGATGGATTCTGATTCTACTGCCAGGGGGTCCTGTGAACTGGGGGTGAGGGGTGGGTAATGGAGGGTAAGGGATGGGGGATGAGAACATAAGGGAATGGGATAGTTGGGCTGGAACCAAAACTTCTTAAAGCCAATGGAAGCAGGTGAGTCTCTTTGCTTTGGGAAGGTCATGTCCATCATATTCCTACACAGAGGTAACTCTTGAAGGCAGAAGCTAACTAAAGAAAGAGAAGAAATGGATCTAGAGACACAAAATACAGACGTTATAATTATCTATTTATTCAATTTCACCCTCTGCACCAAGTCTACATGGCAGGCTTAGGTCTGAGCACCCAAGACTGGCCATAACTTTGCTTTGGCAAATGGCTAAAAGCTAACCCTAACTTTCTTCTTCCTTGTTTTTCTCAACAGTGAGATGCTGAAACTACAAGGGAAGAGAAGGCAACTTGGAAACATTTTCCTTAAGCATCTATGTCTAATGTAAACTTCCCATCTCAACATTTTCCCATTTCAGTGTATACACATAGTTACGAGATGCTCACCCTTAGGATCAAGTGAGTATCATGGATGTGAGGCCTGGGTGGGTTGTGAGAAAGCAGACTCCAGAAAAGAAACCATGGAGACTCATTTTGAAGGTGTTATTGGAAAGATAACATCCCCCACAATTAAAGCAGATTGGGAAATTTGTGGTTAAGTGGGTTCATTCAGTGCTACACACTTCCAAGCTTTGGGCATTTCAGTGTTAAAGTCAATGGATGCCAAAGAAAGGATAGAATTATGCCTTGTTCATTGCTACTAATGGTTTACTTTAAGACTTACTTCTGGATTACACAAGGCAAGTATTTAGAAGTATTATTGTTTTAATACATCAAGTCCTTCACAGGCTCCTGTGTTAAAGTACAGGTCTCCAGCTGGTAGCCTTATTTTAGTAAGTTCTATAAACTTAAGAAGATGGAGGCTAGCTGCCAGAATTAGCTCATTGATTGCAGGTCTTTGCAGGTATCATATCTCATTTTTCTCTTTGTTTCCTGTCTGTTAGGAGGTGAAGAAGGATCTCCAATCCCCACTCTCACTAACATGATGTTCTGCTCAAGCACATACAGCTGAGAAATCATGGACCAATCCCTTTAAAACATTTTCTTAAGTGGTTTCTGTCAAGTATATTGTTACATCAATGAGAAAAGTAACTAATACTGGAAAAATTTTTAGTGCTTTGTGTTTATGATCTTTGTGAAAACACATGTAGTTAATGTTGAGTCACTTATGAAAGTTTTGTTTTCAGATGGTCTGGCTCCAGCCTTTCGGCAGTGGGCTCGTCTGCTAATGGCAATGCCCTTCACAGTGAAGCACAGCTTTCTGAAGCAGGTGGTAGTTTTCTAATCAATGTCCCTTCTCACTTCCATTTACTGTCTGAGGCAAGACACTGTGCAAATACCTACTTTACTCTTCTCTTCCTATCCCCCAATCTGTTGCCTAGATTTCTGAAAGAATGTAGATATCTGTGCCTCATGCATACCTGGGATGAGTCTGCATAACTGAATGCTAGTACAAAGAGCTATCTATGAATTTCAGCCAAGGCCAGGCACCCAAAGTGTGTATGTGGTGTGGGGAGGACACTTCTTTATTAAAATGTCTCCTCTTGACAAGCAGAGGTCTCTATGCTCTGATACCAAATATTGGGTTCTGTGAAAGTGATTCATTTATTATTCTCTCAGTAGCAGCTCCTCTTACTGGAATGATTGCATCTAGCCTCTTCATTATAGGCCTTATTTATATGTACTCTGATAATATTGCTGATCCTTCTGTTGATGAGTTTAAATAGACATCTCCAGATGAAAGATTTGTCATAGCAATGAGTGTGCAATGATCCTACACACCTTAGAACTCATGCCGTTTCCATGTGGGGGTATGAGAGATTAAATGCTGCCTATTCTTTTCTTAAAAGCATCATCATTATCCTAAAATCTCCCTGGTCTCTTCACTCAGTGAGCTTGTATTAAAATACTGTGTTTATCGCATATAGTCAGACTGACATATGTTTGCCCTTTGAGATTTCTAGAATGACCTGTCTATTCTTTGTGTCTTCATTTTCATCCATGCCAAGTCCATCTCCAACCTCTAGTCTGTGTGTATGATCATGTGGAAAACCTCATTCTTCTGGCTTCCAGCAAGTGCCACATAATGATATCTAAGCTCAATCATAGGCATTCTAGTTTGAACTATCCCTTCTTAGCTTGGGGCACCTTGCTTTCAACACTTGATTCAAAACATGGCTCTGCTATAATCTTAAAAATCCATGAATGATGCCATAACAGAGATCAGGCCTCAATTTCAGTTTCCCGAGACTGACCAAGCAGTTTCTGAGGAAGAGCTATAAACAAAGGACAATCTCCAACACCCCTGACAGCAAGGATAAGGAGGCCTGCTATGTGCAGTACCAGGCTGAGCCAGCCCCCACAGTCAGCTTGTACTAGGCCAGCCAACCTCTACAGTTAGCAGCTCAAGGTGATTAATAACTAAACAAGGACAAAGCCTGTGACTTGTCCAGGCCTGCCCCCAAATGGAAAACTGTAGCCCTGAGCATGCCCTAAATAGCCCTAGTTAATTAGAATTTACTAATATGATTGCCACTTTGCTTAAGCCAATCATATCTGAAATGACCTAACCACCCTAGGAACTCCCCTTAGCTGTTCTTAAAAGGATCCTGGGAACTCTTCTCAGGGTCATTGCCATTATGTAGTGTGGACAGTTGGCCCCATCAAGCCTGAATCTTTCTCAAGATAATAAACACTCTTGTTGTCTGTATACATGGCTGGTGGTCTTTTGTGGGACTTCTCCAAGTCCCTAACAATGAGAACAATTGTGTTAAAGGGTCTCAGCATTAGGAAGGCTGAGGACTACTGTGTTAAAGGGCCACAGTATTAAGGAGGCTGAGAACCACTGCAAGGATCTTTAAGTGTCAGCCTTTACTGACACGGGAGATGTTTACATCCTGAGTCTTAGGAGCCCCCTCAACCTTCTGTAGAATTTGTGTTAATTTGTAGGAAATTGCCTTACATTTGGTTACTCAAAGGAAAGAAAAGAACTTAAGTTACTAGAGGAAAGACTCCCCAACTCAAGCTGAGCAGGAAATATTGTCATTATAATTTAATGATTAGGGAAAACACAATTAAAATGACTACTGCCCAAAGAGACCAAATCCACAATTTGAATAATTTGTCATCTCTGTTTTGATTCTTAATAACTTGAGAAATTAACCAATATACAGTTCTAATCAAAAGGAAGAGGAAAGTGCTGTGGGATGCCTTTCTATATGTTGTGAATATTTGTGGCTCCCATTGGATAATAAATAAAGCTGTTTGGCCTATGGCAAGAAAGCTTACAGCCAGGTGGGAAATCCAAGCAAAGATATAGAGAGAAGGGCAGAGTCGGGAGATCTGAGCCACTGTTGAAGGAACAACAAGATGTCAGCAGACCAGTAACACCACAGCCACGTGGCAACATATAGATGAATAGGAGTGGGTTAATTTAAGATGAAAGAGTTAGCTATCCAGAAGCTGAAGCCATGGGCCATACAGTTCGTAATTAATACAAGTCTCTGTGTGATTATCTTGTAAATGGCTGCAAGACTGTGAGTGGGAGACATTCATCCAGACTGCTGGGCAAGGCAGAACCAGAGAAATGTCTGGCTACAGAGAAGAACAGAACAATGAACCAACAAAAGAAAGGCAGAAATAGGGAAGAAAAATAGTCGGAGGAGGGAGGGAGAAAATCAGGGAAGAATGGAGGAAAGAAAGAAATGAAGGAAAGAAGAAAAGATGGTGGATGAAAGGAAGAGAGGAAAGAAAAAAGATAGGAAGGAAGAAGGAGGAAGGGAAAGGGAACAAAAAGAGAAACAAAGGAGGGGTAATTCTGGACAGCTCTCTGTTAAGCATAGCTGTGATCTCGTGCTGTTAAGGTAACTATGATGGTTAAGGAAAGGCTTTTTCCAGTGCAAAGGCAACTTGGTGGTTAAAAGCCAAGGAATGCCACAAAGTTACACCATGAAATAATCCTTATACAAGAGATTTATTGGGGAGAGACTCAGAATGGCTGCTGCCTGTGACCAGGAAAAGAGACAGCAAAGAATTTAGCAGAGGGGAGGTCTTTTATGGGACTTTTGGAGTATGCACAGTAAGCTAGTGGAGCATGGGCAGTGAGCTAGTGGAAAAGTACAGCATGGCTGGAAGTATTGTTTGGCCACTAACTTGGAAACATTGTTTGGCTATTAATGCTGCGTCAGAGGTATGGGGATTTTCAAGTATGGGGCTAGGAGACAGGCCAGGGAGGGGCAGGATGTTCTCTCCTTGGTGTTTTTTTCCCTACAGTTAATGTTAATCATCAACTTGACAGAATCTAGAATTTGAGAGATGGTCCTTGTTTGGGGTTGTCTTGATTATGTTAATTGACATGCAAATGTTAAAGGGTTTTGGGCATGAGGAGTGGCCATCTAGGGGATCTGAAAAATTCAGACCCATGAGTCCAACAAAGGACTGGATGTGTGGGAAAGGCAGAAGGCTGAAACCTGCAAGAAGCAGTAGCAGCATGTACAAAGTCTGCTAGGGAAGGTGACAGGTGGAAATGTGAAGGTCATATGCACTGGAAGGAGAAACACACAGAAAGGAAAGACAATGAAAACCTACAAAATTTATTAGAACAGACACACAGGAGATGGGAGAGGCCCTAGAGCTGAGCATCCACCACAGGTCTCATGTTCTAGGGGTCCTCCGCTTCATAGAATCCCTTAGCCTCTCTCTGATTGGTTCCAACAGGGTTAATCTTCCTTGGATGGGCTCTTCTCTTCCTTATGCCTTAGCAGTTTGTAATTTTTTGCAACATCCCAGGGGAGGGAGACAACTAATGGAGTAAGAAGCAACCCTTCTAAAAGGAACCCATCCGTACCTTCCTAATTGTCATAAGTTCCCCTGATTCTCCTTCTGGAAGATCTACCAACTGTGGGTGAGACTTTCTCTGGCTCACATCCTGGACTATGTGAGAAGAGAAAGAGAGCTAGACAGCAAGCATGAATCACTGGTCTCTTCTCCTGACTGCCAATACAATGACTTCTACCCTAAATTCCTACTGTGAGTGACTTGGCCCAGACAAACCCTTTCTCCTTTAGTTGCTTTCACCAGGGTGTTTTATCACAGCAGCAAGAAAAGCAACTATGACTGAAATCAGCCTCTTAGTTGGTGACAGGCTACTACTGAGAAAGAAGAGCATGACACAGCCATGATGATGTCTTCCCAGCTCCAGAAAACAGCTATGGGAAAGACAGATGACAAGAACCAAATCAATAACTGTTGGTTTATTTATTTGAATTAAAACATCAGCCCACTATTAAGTGTTTCTACTTTGAACAAATGGAAGACTGAGGTGAATTCAAGCAACCAGGAGATTAAAAGGAAATCAATGGCTTGGAAGTTAAGAAATGTGGAAGAAGTTGCAATCAATGACCATTGAGAAGAATTTGATATTCTTTGAATATTCCTTAAATAACCTATCTGAGAAGAGTGTCATCTCTGCTGGCATGACTGTCCTTTCATCAGGAATTACCTCTCTGATGCTCAGCTCTGGCTCATCACACAGCCACCTATTGTAGAGTTTGGTGTCTCAAATACTAATAATGAAACTATGCATTTTATCTTGATTAAACCTCTCTTTGGCTACTTATATCTATTTGGCTTTTGAGTTATTTTCTTCTTGAAAAACTTTATTCAGGATTGACTACCAAAATTTCATCATTTTATCCCTTGAGAGAGTAGACTCTATCAGTCCTAATTTAAACTGTAAAATTTTACACATTTGCAATTCTTATCTCTCTAATCTTCACAAAAATTGGAATGATCCTCATTTTAGGAATCCAAGAAATTTAAATACATGAAAATTCAGTAGTTGATATGCTTAAAAATTCTAAAAAGTATGAGGGCACCTCAAGACACAGGCAGTTAGAGGTGTGCTTAAGTCATGTCAGCTCGTAACCAACAACCATGATATTGAGAAAGATGCAACTGATCACCACACATCTGTCTACTTGTATAACCGCAGTATCTAATTAACAACATTTGAATAATAAGTCAGTGAGTGTATCCACTCCACAAGTTGGAGTCTCAATAGCTTTAGTTTTAACAAACAAACGAATGAATGAATAATTGAATGAATGAATGAAGAAAGGGAGTCACTTGTTTTATAACTGTCATAATTTTTCATAGCATTATACATTTGAAGCTAATTGAGCAAATTCAGGTACACAAAGAAAAATAAGAATCCCAAGTTGCACTCACAGGATGGGAGGGTTGACATTTTTAATTTAGGAGGGAAATGAGGCTCCCCAGCTACTGGTTAGGAAGCATATTTGAGAGACTTCAAGCCAGGTCTTCTAATCCTCCATCTACTGTCATCTACTGCCATGCCACTGGGTGTTGCAGAGGGAGAGTCCTTCATACTGACATTCCCATCAGAAAAGGAAAATTCCCTGGAGGCTGCTTAGGCTATCATCAGATGCCACCATTGGAAAAACATCAATTTCCTTAGAATCAGGGAAGATACTTACATTACCCTGCTAAGTGTCTTGGTGATATACTTAAAACTCTATCCTTGATTTCCATATAAGAAACAGGTGACACATTCTGTGCAGGGAGGAGAAATTCAGAGGGTTCCAAAGCAGCTAGACAGTACCTGGCTCAGAGCCAGCCCTCAGTGCATATGCTTTCTTCCCCTAATGTCATCTACTTCAAGGGCAAGTACTTCCTCGAAATTACAGCATTTCCCCAAAAGATATAGCAGCATTTTAATAAGCTATTGATACATATATACATTTAGAACTTAAACTACTAAAGTGGGAGGAAAGTTAGGTGGCTAAAATCTTTAGGTCATCTTGGAAAACAGTCTTAATGATACTTTGCTTCCCTCTTAACTAACACATCATAGTTGGATTCTAAGTGTGCTTGGATTCCAGGAATAAGACAGCTTGACATGAACCTTGTTTTTATGATTGAAAGATCCTGCCTGGCACACAGACCCAGGCTCTGACTTTCTAGGCACCATTTCAAAAATGTTTCATCTATCAAAGCAAACTTGAAATTATGTAGCTTATTATCTTACTCTCAAAGGCATGGATTAGCAGAGTTGAGCTGGATCTGTCTGTACAGAATTCTCATATTACATGTATCAAATCTGGTCCTGTTGGCAGTGGAAATTCCATTATTATAAGTACTTTCTGCTTTTAATATGCATTCCAGCAGATGATCTGACACAGAGAACCAAAGGAAGGATCATTTTAAAGAAGAGCAGAGTCTGATTATAGGCTATGTTTCACTATTTCTAGGTTGTCAAAATAGCTAGAGGTTTTTAAGTTAAAACCTTTTTCAGTTTGAGTGATAAGTGTCCATCACAGTCTAGAGCATTTGAGTACTCTCTAGTTGGTGGTGCCATTTGGATAGGTTTAGAAGATATAGTCTTGCTGGAATAACTACGCCACTGGGGATGAGCTTTGAGATCTTAGAGACCATGGCCATTTCTAGTTTGTTCTCTCTGATCCATGCTTGTAGTACAAGATGTGAGCCCCTAGCTTCCTGTGCCTGTTGCCATGCCTTGACTACACGATCATGCTCTCTAACCCTCCAAAACCACAACTTCGGTCTTAGTTAGTTTTCTATTATTATGATGACACATCATGACCAGGGAAAGTTATAGAATAAAGAGTTTGGGGTTTAGAGTTTCAGAGTTTTCGAATCCATGAAAATCATGGTGGGAAGCTTAGCAGCAGGTAGGTGAGTGTGGTGCTAGAGAGCAGCTGAGAGTTTACATAGTCTTGAGACATAGTCAAAAGGCAGACAGCTAACTAGGGGTGGTGTGGACTTTGAACTCAAAGACTGCCTCCAGTGACATACTTACTTCAACAAAACTATAACCTCCTAATCATTTCCAGACAATCCCACCAACTGCAGACGAAGAATTCAAATATATAAGCCTATAGGGGGCATTCTTATTTAAATCACCTCATTCTACTTCCTGGCCCAATAGGCTCTAGCCACATCATAATGCCAAACCATAAGCTCAAATAAACTCTCTCTTCTCTAAGTTGCCTTGGTTATAGTGTTTTTCTGACAGCAATAGTAAAATAGTAAAACAAATCAAAAGAAAACAAAAGTTGGCTGTTGGTATCTTTGAGGCTATTGTTCTACATCAATATGAGATTGTTAGGTTAAATTCAGAGGCAGAAATATTTTTTTCATGAAGGTAGATATTTGTGCTGTCTAGGCTTCAGTGATTTCTATGAATTTGTCTAGTGAAGAATCTTGTCTCAGATTCTTTTCTCACTCGCATTGGGAAAATAAGATGAGAGATTGGGAGAGAAAAGGAACCATGTTGGAGAGAGGCTTGCCTGCATCCCAGTAGTCCCTTGTTCTGGTCACTTGTCCCTGAGGACCTGATCTGACTCCCAAGTCATGACTTCCCAGTGTCTAGAAGACTTCTTACTCTAAGAATTCCTCATACTTAGTCTACAAGCTCATCTATCATCTATCACCTAGCACATGCTCTCAGAAACATTGTCTGTACCCATATCTTCAAATATCTCCACTTTGCAAATGGTTCCAAAACACTCATGTTTCTGGCCATGAGCTGGCCTAAACACCTGTGGGGCTGGACACATGGCTACAGGCCTACCCACTCCAACTATCACATATTCCTCACAATCCTCTGGGTAGTTTTTACAGCTTTGTTCTGTTTAAAACATTTTCATTTTACATTCTACTTGTTGGGGTCTTAACCAGATATCTTTCCAAACAAAAATTTCTTTTTTCTAAAAGAAGAGATGTCTCAGTTGTTCTTGGTTCTCACAGTCCTGGCCTTCATTACTCTTAGAGCTCTTTTCTGTTAAAATTTCAGTGTAGAGTTTGTGAATGTGGATAGATCAAGTTTTCTTATTATAAGCATGTAACTGTAAGACTTTCATATACAATCATAATGAAAATTGTTTCTTTAGCTGAATGTGGTAGAACATGCTTTTTTCCCACTTTGAGACAATGTTCCATTGTGTAGCCCAGGCTTACCCAGATATCATGATCATGTTCCTATAGGCTCCCAAGTGGCACAGGAGATTGTCACTACATATGTCTTAAGAAAATTATCTCTTAAGGTAACAGAAAACTTGGAAGAAAATGAGATTACTCACCAGAAATCAATGACTGCCTGAAATATTCTTTGGGGAAATACATTTTGGGCAATGGACTATTCATTTGAAAACAAACAAATGTTATTAATAGTTTCTAAAGAGCAATTGGACTTGAGCACTGGTATTGATCATGTTCACTTTTCTGTATAAATTGCTTTGAATACCCTGGGAAGATGAACCTTGGTAACTGATCAATACAAAAAGTCTCTGTTTCTATTGATTTCTCCAAGAATCGTTCTTGCAAATTATCAGTCACTGCCCTCAAAATAACTTCCAAAGGCAATTATGTCTTCATGTGTTTAAAGTTATTTTGTTTTATGATATGTATCTTAAAGCATTTTTTGATTAATTCAATGGAAATTCCTTACTTTAAGAAATGTCAAGAATCAGTGAATCCTTGAATTAGTGGAGTTTTACACTAAAGAAGGCCCTTTCACTTTCTCAAAAGTATGTGAAAGATCATAGCACATGTCTTGTGGCTGCATGTGAAGGACAGTCTATCATCAAGTGGAATTTTTTCCTCTCTCACTTTTCACTTTTTTATTTTATTTTGTATTGGACAGGGTCTCTCACTGAATCCTGAGTTTTTCTATGTGTCTACTCTGGTTGGCCACAGGGCTTCAAGAATCTGCCTGTCTCATCTCCATTCCAGTGCTAAGGTTGTAGACATATACCACAATTACCAATTTTTACATAGGTGCTAGAGATCTGAACTCAGTTCATCATGCTTCTGCAGCAAGAACTTTACCCACAGAGTCATGCCCTAAGGCACAGAAATGTGTTAAATGTCTTAATATGATCACTTGGGCTTAGAGACAGAACACAGCTCAGTCTATATATAACAGGCATAAAGTTCTACCCTCCTTGCCTGATAACAAGATATTCTGGTGTCATGAATGCCAGACCATGACATGAGACTCCTGTACTAGAGACAACAAAATTTGTGAATCACAGTAAAGGCTATAGACAAAATACCGGGTATTTGTTTGGTTTGTTTCACCAGTTCCTCCGTAGTGAAGACAGCCAAGTGCTGCCTGCACACAATGTGGTGTGACTCTGGAGAGCACTCAGGAAATCCAGATCAGAAGACGAAGAAGCTCCTCTGAATTTTGCAATAGGGAGAGACATTGCTTCTTGTGTACTGCATGACAAAAACACCCTGTACCTGTAGAGGATTCAGTCTCTTCATTCGGAAGCTGTTCACTGTGCAATGATGATTTAAATGACAGTCTGGAACAGAAACTCTCAGTATCTGGGCTTCTAAGACATGCAAAAGCTAACATTCTTGGCAAATTCTCTGTCAACAGGTACACTTCAAGATACTGGAAAACAAAAGGTAATTATTTCTTAATTTGGAGTCTCTCATTTTAGGTTAATAATATAACTGTGCTGCCAAGAATACTCAGTGAAGAGAAAATGTTTCTATTACTTAAAAAAATACTTCTATGAAGACAGACTTGCTGTGTTTATCTGTTATCCAATGAAGAGCAGTATCCATATGTTCTATCATGACACTTTTCAAAAGGGGACTGCTCAAATCCCTTATTTTCAGAGCTATGGGAAGAAAATGACTTAGAATGGGCCTCACTGTGTTTCTCCCTGGAGCACCCACTCCTGCTCTGAGAGATGTCATCAGTCACTCTAGCACTCTGCTGGAATGTTCTAGGTAGGAGCATCTCCACCTTCTCCATTCCTATCAATGCTTCTCAGTCCATTGTAACAATGCCTAGTCCTCTTACAAACACAGACAAGCTTCTCTTCCATAAATGCAATTGCCTTGCACAACGCTAAAACTAGATACATGTAATCACAGCAAATCCAGCCAATGTCAATCAATAGTTCCTAACTCACATTTCTACAAGTGCATGTCATGCTGTCAGATAGATGTCCTAAAATTTAATCAGTC
This sequence comes from Peromyscus maniculatus bairdii, assembly GCF_049852395.1. Taxonomy (NCBI): domain Eukaryota; kingdom Metazoa; phylum Chordata; class Mammalia; order Rodentia; family Cricetidae; genus Peromyscus; species Peromyscus maniculatus. The sequence continues at coordinate 36,107,885 of NC_134853.1, read as the reverse complement.
TGCTGTTGATGAAAAATTATATTTCTATTTTTGTTATTATAACTGTTTCAGCAATAAATACAACTGGCCATATTTGTACATTTGTCTATAATTTCTATAGAACTGATCAGTGGCTTTTAAATTCAGCTGTGAACACAGATTACCACAGGTAGAAATACTTTTGTATACACAATAAATGAGTCAAAAGAATTAGTTTTCCAAAATTTTCAGTATTATTTTCTAATGAAAAATGCTCATTATGTTTGCTTTGGCTTGGTCAGGTTTTGATTAATTTTATCATGACATGTGAAATTTTTTTTTTTTTTTTTTGGTTTTTCAAGACAGGGTTTCTCTGTGTAGCTTTGCGCCTTTCCTAGAGCTCACTTGGTAGCCCAGGCTGGCCTCGAACTCACAGAGATCCGCCTGCCTCTGCCTCCCGAGTGCTGGGATTAAAGGCGTGCGCCACCAACGCCCGGCAACATGTGAAATTTTAAATGGAATTATTTTCTCAAGAAAGAAAGACTAGAAAAAAATATAATTGAAATCTTCAATTCTTATTTCTTACCAAGAACTTTAAAAATCAGACTATAACTACTTGAATCATCCTTTTACTAAAAGACAAAATAAAACTAAACTATGGGTCAAGGAAATGAGTATTATAACAATATTTTTCCTGTATGTTTAGTTCATGAGCTTTGCTTATCCATGTTTGTTAGATAAATAATTCTTCTGCACTACAGATACATCAGGTTCAGTGATGTTTCATTAAAGAAAACTTTGAAAACGAACAATAAATCAGTACACTTTGGTGTCAGCAGCTGAAGGAAGACTGGAATAAACAAATGTCTACACCAAAGAATCTCATACCTTCTACAGAGATGGCAAAACCAGTAAAGAAACAGACAAAAAGGCATGTTGTGGAATATTATTTTAACTAGGCAAAGATGTCTTACATTTGTTTATGCTGCAGAATATTACTTTAATTGTGTAAAGGTGTGTTACTTTTGTTTATGCTGCAGTTGTTTAGTTGTGTAAAGATGTGTTGCATTTGTTTCACCTTGCCTAAGGCACCTGATTGGCCTAATAAAGAGCTGAACAGCCAATAGCTAGGCAGAGAAAGGACAGGTGGAGCTGGTGGGCAGAGAAAATAAATAAGAGGAGAAAACTAGGCCCAAAGAGAAACAGAAGAAGAGAAGAAGGAGGAGAGAACAAGGGAGAAAGAGAGGGGCACATACGGGGTGGAAGCCAGACAGCCACCAGCCAGCAGACACAAGGAGCAGTGAAAGTAAGACATACAGATGGGGACAAGTAAAAAGCCACGAAGCAAAAGGTAGATAAAGAGAAACAGGTTAATTTAAGCTAAAAGAGCTTATTAGCCTAGGCAACGCCAAGCATTCAAAACTACTAAGTCTCCATGTCATATTTTGGGAGCTGATTGGTGGCCCAAAAGAAAAAGCCTGATACAGAGACACCCCTGATGTCTTATCAGGAACATAGTTGGTCTAAGCTACTTACTATAGCTGCTGCTCAGAAGCTTGATTGTCACCTACCATTACTCCAAGGAATGAGTACTCACATTACTACTGTTTAAGAAGAATATAAATAAATTATTGATGTTCAAACTGTGAATATGATTCAATGTAGAGTTGTCCATAACGAAGACTGGTATCTGGAGAGATGTGTTGTCAGCCTGAGGAATGATACACGTAGATATCCAAAGCAACAAAATCCCCAAACCCTGTCATCCATCCCTGCTATGAAGTGGGGAAGCAGCTGTTTTCATGTTCCACGAGAGTCCTTGGAACCAAGTCACCTTTGAAATCTCCAACTGGGTATGGGAGAGAGGTGAGCGAGGCTGCTGCCTACACATCCTGTGAACAGACGTAATGTGAGGCTTCTGTGATCACCACACATGTTGAAGCTTGGTGAAACAGGAGACGGCTTGCACTGGAGAATCCATAAAGTGGTGTGCTCAGTGGGAATTTTCGTGTTTGGGATTAATTTTCTTCAGTTTTATTGAAACCGTCTGTGAGCTGTAAACTAGGCTGTTTTGAGGCATTGGCACTTCTTGACATAAGCAAAGAGGTAGACCATTCAAAAAAAAAAAGGCAAGAACAATTGGAAAAATTCTAGTCTTTTTATTAGACTAATTAGTCAATTGTCCCCAATCCATGTTAATGTAATTGTGTGCTGAGGTGAGGTAGTGGTTTCCTAACTCAAATATCCTGAGCATTCCTTCCTGTGATCTGGGAGTCTCCTGCCTTTCATCCTACAGATCCCCCATGACCTCCAGCCCTGCCTTAGAGACAGTATTTTCTAAACAAGGAGTTCCATTTTTCTTACATATAATTTAATTTGATAAACCTTATGCAAATATATATGAGGGAATACCTCAAAGGCAATCATTTACAAAAAATAACTTGAGCCTGGCATCAAATTCCCATCCACAAGATCACTACATCTAAAATGCTCTCTAACACCAATTTCCTTTCCTTTCCTTTCCTTTCCTTTCCTTTCCTTTCCTTTCCTTTCCTTTCCTTTCCTTTCCTTTCCTTTCCTTTCCTTTCCTTTCCTTTCCTTTCCTTTCCTTTCCTTTCCTCCATCTCTTTTCCTAATGTTAGAGGAGTATCTCAATAGTCTATATTCTTTAATATAGATGGTAACAATACTTTGACAGTTTAAACAGAGCTTAATTTTTGATCATATACTGTTATAGTTGTGTCATCAATGTCCTGATTTTCTAAGATAAAAACAAACTAGCTTTGATTTCTGATTTTTAGCACTTACAACTCCAGATAGCACAGCATTGGGAAGATGTCAGCACAAGTTTTATAGTACCATCTTACAGAGCTAGGGTCAGGGAGGAAGAAACTTTCCCCATGGGCTCACATCTGATCATATAACTCGGGGTCTGTGGATTGTAATGTGACAGTGTGGCCTAGAGTCTTCTTTTTTTAATTTAAACATGGCATTTACTTGAAGACATTTTTAAAGTCTAAACACAAGTACTTTACATACACTCAGGAACACACATATAAAATAATTTTTTTTTCCAAAAGGACATTTTAAAGTCCTTAGGTTCCAGGGACATCCTGAAAGTACAGAGTTCACAAAATTAAAGAAATTCTTTTTTTTTTTTTTTTTTTGGTTTTTCGAGACAGGGTTTCTCTGTGTAGCTTTGCGCCTTTCCTGGAACTCGCTTTGGAGACCAGGCTGGCCTCAAACTCACAGAGATCCGCCTGGCTCTGCCTCCCAAGTGCTGGGATTAAAGGCGTGCGCCACCACCGCCCAGCTAATCCAGACACAGTTTTTTTTTATTGTTGTTTTTATTTTTTGTTTATGTAGTTACTCATTTATTTTTGAGATAAGGTCTCACTATGTGGCCTTAACTGACCTGGAACTCTCTATGGAGACTAAGCTGGCCTGGATCCTGCTTGCTGCTGCCTTCTCCATTTGGAGGAGGTCCATTTTCTGTGGAACCCCTGTCAGGGTGGACTTGTGCCTTCCAGCATTCTCATGGCTGCACGTACACAAATGTCCTTTCTCACCTCCTCTTGCTTGCCAGTACATCCTGAAAGTACAGAGTTCACAAAATTAAAGAAATGGTGCAGATGAGAAAATTGTTGATGGGGCACAATGTGGTCAACATTAAAATAAAGATCTACTCAAGGACCAGGTGTGATGGCACACACCTGTGATCACAGAACTGAAGAGGAAGATAAAGAGTTGGAGGCCAACTTGGGCTATACAGGAAGAACCCACTCCCAATTAAAGGAGATATGTTCTGGTGATTCTAAAAGGTCAAAGGAGTCGTAAGGGATGTTTAATAACCCAGTGTGTACAAGCAGGAAAACTCTGATAAAAGGTTAATGCTTAAGAAAAGACAAGTCACACACAGAAAATAAAAGACATTGCCCCACCGCTGCAATGGTGGGCTAGTGAGCTGACTCCAAGGTAAAGAGTGTGCCCCGTTCTTCCAGAAGACCTGATTTCAATTCACAGAACCTGCATTAGGCTGCTCATAACTGTCTGTAACTTCATCTCAGGGGAATCTGATGTCCCTTTCTGATCTCTGCAAGCACCTATATTTGAATTCTCTCTCTCTCTCTCTCTCTCTCTCTCTCTCTCTCTCTCTCTCTCTCTCTCTCACACACACACACACACACACACACACACACACACACACAGAGAGAGAGAGAGAGAGAGAGAGAGAGAGAGAGAGAGAGAGAGAGAGAATTCAAAATGAACTAAATCTTATAAAAAAGAAGGAGATGGAGGAGGAGGAGGAGGGGAGGAGGAGGAAGAAGAAGGAGGAGGAGGAGGAGGAGAAGGGGGAGGGGGATGGAGGAGGAGGAGAAGGAGGAGGAGGAGGAGGAGGAGGAGGAGGAGGAGGAGGAGGAGGAGGAGGAGGAGAGAGAAGAAGAAGAAGAAGAAGAAGAAGAAGAAGAAGAAGAAGAAGAAGAAGAAGAAGAAGAAGAAGAAGAATTGTCTTATCCAACAGAGCTCTAGTCTCCTCAGAGATCCATGGAGTAACATTTGCTTTGGTCTGCAGTTATGTCTTCTGAAGTTCTAACTTGGCTCACTTCCATATGCAACAGGAGCTTGTACTGATGGTCATCCAGGGGGATCTGAACAATGCAGGCATTTTGTGCAGATCTGTCAGTCCAATCTGCACATTGCAGGTAGTGCTGAAAAGCCCAGGCATTGGAAAGAAATGATGATACACACATCTGTCAGTCAGGGGTGCTATTTATTCTTTTTACACAGTGCTGACTCTATCCGACAATGTCTGAAGCCATACTGTGCTGGCTTGAGAGTTTTTTTGTTTCTGGCTTTTATCCATTTTGACATTGAAATACTTGTGAGATGGATTATAAATTCAAGCTGTTATCACCCACTCACACCCTAGTATGAGTAATTTTTAGACTCTTTTTTTTTTCTTAACAGCTTCAGATAGTGAGAAGAGAAAAAAATGTGAGAAAGCTCACTATTGATGAATTGCCTGCAGCCCTGGAGGCTGAGCCCAGGCTGGGAACACTTCATCCATGCACATTAAAGGGTTCCATAGTATTTGTTCTATGAATGAAAAAAATGAATAAATGAAACTTCAGTGATTTATGATGTTTATAAATTTCTAGTGCTAGATATTATTCAGTTTTTCCTCCTTTGTCAAAAACCAGTATTCAAAGAGAAAAGAGCAGAATGACAATACATTTTTACATTTTAAATTCCATCTTATTTTTTAACATTTCATAAAACATTTCATTATTTTAAAATAATTTTTGGTATACATATAAAATTTTATCATTTGCTAAAGATGAAAGCAAATTTGCTAAGTAATGATTTTTACATAAAGAATTAAATATTGGCTGATGATCTGTTACTTCAGGATGTAGAGCTTCTTTCTTTGACATCTTATTTTATTTAATTTTTTTATTTTATATACCAACCACAGCTCTCTCTCCCTCCCCTTCTCCCACTGCCCCCCCACCTCCCACTCACTTGCATTCACTCCTCATAGGGGGTAAGGCCTTCCTTGGATAGTCAACAAAGGCTGGCATGCTAAGTTAGGGAAGAACCAGGCCCCTCTCCCTGGATCAAGGTTGAGTAAGGCATTGCACCTGATAGGGAATGGGCTCTACAAAGCCAGTTCATGTACCTGGGATAAGTCCTGGTCCCTCTGCCAAGGGCCTACAAACAGATCAAGCCACACAACTGTCACCCACATTCAGAAGGCCTAGTTTGGTTCCATTCTGGCTCCCCAGCTGTCAGTCCAGAGTCTGTGAGCTCCTACCAGCTGTCTCTGTGATTTTCTCCATCATGATCTCGACCCCTCATTGCTTCTATAAGCCCCACTCCCTCTCTTCAGTTGAACTCCAGGAACTCGACCAAGTGCTTGGCTGTGGGTCTCTGCATCTGCTTCTATCAGTCATTGGATGTAAGTTCTATGATGATAATTAGGGGTCACCAATCTGACTATGGAAAAGGCTAGTTAGGGCACACTCTCCACCATTGCAAGGAGTCTTAGCTGGGGACATCATTGTGGGTCCCTGGGGATTTCCCAGGCACCAGGTTCCTCCCCAACTCCATAATGACTCCCTCTGTAATGATATCTCTTTCATTGCGCTCCCTCTCCATTCCTCACCCAACTTAGCCATCTCTATCTATCATGTTTCCATCCCCCATATCCTCCTCTCTATGCCTCTTTCCAGTTTACCCAAGAAGTTTTAACCATTTCCCCTTCCTGGGGAAATCCATGTGTGACCCTCTTAGGGTCCTCCTCTTTATCTAGTTTCTCTGAGGTTATGGACTATAGCCTGATTATCCTTTGCTTTGTGTCTAATATCCATGTATGAGTGAGTACATATCATGTTTGTCTTTCTGAGTCTGGGTTACCTCACTCAGGGTGTTTTTTTTCTTTCTAGTTCCATCCATTTGTCTACAAATTTCATGATGTTATTGTTTTTTACCACTAAGTAATACTACATTGTGTAAATGTATGGCATTATTTCTTTATCCATTCTTTGGTTGAAGGGCATCTAGGTTGTTTCCAGATTCTTGCTATTATGAATGATGCTGCTATGAACACAGTTGAGCATGTGTCCTTGTGGTATGGTTGAGCATCTTTTGGGATATGCCAAAGAGTGGTATTGCTGGGTCTTGAGGTAGGTTGACTCCCAATTTTCTGAGAAACAGCCATACTGATTTCCAGAGTGGATCTACAAGATTGCACTGCCACCAGCAGTGGAGGAGTGTTCCCCTTTCTCCACATCCTCTCCAACATAAGCTGTCTTCAGTGTTTTTGATTTTAGCCATTCTGACAGGTATAAGATGATATCTCAGAGTTGTTTTGATTTGCATTTCCCTGATGGCTAAGGATGTTGAGCACTTTCTTAAATGCCTTTCTGCCATTTGAGATTTTGATGGTGATTGTATTGAGTCTGTAGATTGTTTTAGTAAGATTGCTGTTTTTACTATGTTAATCCTACATATCCAGTAGCATAGGATATCTTTCTATTTTCTGATATCTTCTTCAATTTCTTTTTTCAAAGACAAAGTTTTTGTCATACAGATCTTTCACTTGTTTGATTAGAGTTATCACAAGATATTTTATGTTATTTGTGGCTATTGCAAAGGAGGATGTTTCTCTGATTTCTTTCTCAGCCCATTTATCACTTGTATATTGGAGGGCTTCGCTGTGGGATGTTCTCTATGTCCTGTGAGAGTTTGTTCTTGAGTTCCTCATGGCTTTACCCAGCAGGTCCGAATAGAGGATGATTAGGACCAGTGCCTGAGTGCAGGTGTCTGAGATGGTCTGCACTTGGCTGTGCTGGGGAATGGTTTGTATGTCAAATTGCTCTGATTGGTCAATAAATAAAACCTGATTGGCCAGTGGTTAGGTAGGAAGTATAGGTGGGACTAACAGAGAGGAGAAAAGAAAGAACAGGAAGGCAGAAGGAGTCACTGCCAGCCGCCACCCTGACAAGCAGCATGAAAGATGCCAGTAAGCCACGAGCCACGTGGCAGGGTATAGATTTGTGGAAATGGATTAATTTAAGCTATAAGAACAGTTAGCAAGAAGCTTGCCACAGCCATACAGTTTGGAAGCAATATAAGTCTCTGTGTTTATTTGGTTGGGTCTGAGCAGCTGTGGGACTGGCAGGTGAAAGAGATTTGTCCTGACTGTGGGCAAGGCAGGAAAACTCTAGCTATAGGGTTTCTGCTTTTTTTGAGTTAATCTTGTATTCTGCTGCATTGCTGAAGGTGTTTATCAGCTGTAAGAGTTCCCTGGTAGAATTTTTGGGATCACATATGTATACTATCATATCATCTGCAAGTAGTGAAAGTTTGACTTTGTCCTTTTCAATTTTTATCCCTTTGATCTCCTTTTGTTTTCTTATTGCTCTAGCTGAAAATTTTAGTACTATATTGAATAGGTATGGAGAGAGTGGAGAGCCTTGTCTTGTTCTTAATTTTAGTGGAATCACTTTGAATTTCTCTCCATTTAATTTGATGTTAACTGTTGGCCTGCTGTAGATTGCCTTCATTATGTTTAAGTATGTTCCTTGTATTCTTGATCTCTCCAAGACCTTTTTCAAGATGGGGTATTGAATTTTGTCAAGGGCTTTTTTAGCATCTAATGAGATGATCATGTGCTTTTTTTTTCTTTTAGTTTGTTTATATGGTGGATTACATTGACAGATTTTCATATGTTGAACCATCTCTGCATTTCTAGGATAAAGCCTGCTTGATCATGGTGGTTGATTTTTTTTGATGTTTGCTTGGATTTGATTTGCCAGTATTTTATTGAGTATTTTTGCAGTAGTGTCCATGAGGGAGATTGGTCTTTATTAGTTGCATCTTTGTGTGGTTTAGGTATCAGGGTAACTGTAACCTCGTAAAAAAAAGTTTGGCAATGTTCCTTCTGTTTCTACTGTGTGAAACAATGTGAGGAGTATTGATATTAGCTTTTCTTTGAAATTCTGGTAGAATTCTGCACTAAAACCATCTATCCCTGGGATTTTTTTTGGTTGTGAGACTTTTGATTACTGCTTCTATTTCCTTGGGGGTTAAATGTCTATTTAAATTGTTTATCTAATCTTGATTTAATTTTGGTATTTGGTAGCTATCCAGAAAATTGTCCATTTCTTTTAGATTTTCCAACTTTGTCCAGTACAGGTTTTCAAAGTATGACCTAATGATTCTCTGGATTTCCTCAGTGTCTATTGTTATATGCCCCTTTTCATTTTTGATTTTGTTAATTTGAATATTCTCTCTATGCCTTTTGGTTAGTTTGGATATGAGTTTGTCTATCTTGTTGATTTTCTCACAGAACCAACATTTTGTTTTACTGATCCCTTGAATTGTTTTCTTTGTTTTTATTTTATTGATTTTAGTCTTCAATTTGATTATTTCCTGGCATATACTTCTCCTGTGTGAGTTTGCTTCATTTTGTTCTAGAGCTTTCAGGGGTACTTTTAAGTTGCTAGTGTGAGATTTTGCCACTTTCTTTATGTAGTCACTTAATGCTAAGAACTTTCCTCTTACCACTACTTTTATGGTGTCCCATAAGTTTGGGTATGTTGTGCATTCATTTTCATTGAATTGTAGAAAAATCTTTAATTTATTTCTTTATTTCTTCCTTGATCCAGTGATGAGTCATTTGATTATTGTTCAGTTTCCATGAGTTTGTAGGCTTTCTGCAATTTGTGTTGTTGAATTCTAACTTTAAGCCATGGTGATCTGATAAGATACAGGGGATCATTCCTTTCTTTTTCTTTCTTTTTTTTTTTTTGGTATCTGTTCAGGTTTGCTTTCTTACTGAGTATGTGGTAAATTTTGGAGAAGGTTCCATGGGGTGCTGACAAGAAGATATATTCTTTTGTTTTTGTGTGAAATGCTCTATAGGTGTCTGTTAGTTCCATTTGAATCATAACATCAATTAGTTCCCTTATTTCTCTATTAAGTTTCTGTCTGGCAGACCTGTCCAGTGGTGAAAGTGGGGTATTGAGGTCTCCCACTATTAGTGTGTGAGGTTTGATGTGTGATTTAAGCTTTAGTAATGTTTCTCTTACAAATGTAGGTACCTTTGCATTTGGGGAATAGATGTTCAGAATTAAGATTTCATCTTGATGCATTTTTCCTGTGATGAATATGAAATGTCTTTCTTCATTTCTTTTGTTTAATTTTAGTTTGAAATCTATTTCATTAGATATTAGGATTGCTACACCAGCTTCTTTCTTAGGTCCATTTGAATGGGAAATCTTTTCACAACCCTTTACTCAGAGATAATGGCTGTCTTTGAGTTTGAGGTGTATTTCTTGTATGCAGCAGAAGGATAGATCCTGTTTTTATACCCATTCTGTTAGCCAATGTCTTTTCATAGGAGAATTGAGCCATTGATATTAAGAGATTTTAATGACCAGTGTTTGTTAATTCTTGATATTTTGGTTTTGTTGTTTTTGGTGGTGTGTATGTGTTTCCCTTCTTTGAAATTTTCTGGTGTGAAGTTATAAATTGCCTGTGGTTTTTGTGGGTGCAGCTAACTTCCTTGAGTTGGAGTTTTCTTGCTAGTACTTTCTATAGAGCTGGATTTGTGGATATGTATTGTTTACATATGGTTTTGTTGTGGAATATCTTGTTTTTTTCTGTCTATATTGATTGAGAGTTTTGTTGGGTATAGTAGTCTAAGCTGGGCATCTGTGGTCTCTTAGTGTGTGCAGAATGTCTGTCCAGGACCTCCTGGCTTTCAGAGTTTCCATTGAGAAGTTGGATGTTATTCTTATAGGTCTGCCTTTATATGTTACTTGGCCTTTTTCCTTTGCTGCTCTTAATATTTTTTCTTTATTCTGTATGTTTAGTGTTTTGATTATTATGTGGCAAGAGGACTTTTTTAGGCCCAGCCTATTTGGTGTTCTCTAAGCTTCTTGTACCTTCATAGGCAAGTCTTTCTTTAGGTGGGAAAGTTTTTTTATATGACTTTGTTGAATATATTTTCTGTGCCTTTGAGCTGGAATTCTTCCCCTTCTTCTATCTTTGTTATTCTTAGGTTTTGTCTTTTCATAGTGTCCTAGATTTTCTGGATGTTTTGTGTTTAAAATTTGCTGGATTTAACATTTTCTTTGACCAATGAATCTACTTCCTCTATGGTATCCTCCACACCTGAGATTCTCTCTTCCATCTTTTGTATTCTGTTGGTTAAGCTTGCATCTGTATTTTCTGTTCATTTACTCAGATTTTCCTTTTCCAGAATTACCTTGATTTGTATTTTCTTTATTGCCTCTATTTCAATTTTCAGGTCTTAAACTGTTTCCTTCACCTGTTTGATTTTTTTCCCTCAACTTTCTTAGCTTTCTTTAAGGGATTTAGTGATGTCTTCCAATTTTTTGTTTGTTTTTTCCTCAATTTCTTTAAGGGATTTTTTTTCTTTTCCTCTTTAAGGGCCTCTATTCATTTTCATAAAGTTATTTTTAAGGTCATGTTCTACTTCATCTATGTTAGGATTGTCAGGTTTTGCTGTTGTAGAACCACTAGTTTCTGGTGGTGCCATATTGCTCTTTATGTTGTTGAATATTCTTACACTGCCATCTACCTATTTCTTCCTGCAATCTATACAGGTGGAAGCTGCCACACAAGTTCCTCTTCCTCCTCTCAGTGCAGGTGAGGCAGTGGCTCAGGTGGTTGCTGATGTTGCACGGGTGGTTGGTAAGTGACTGGGGAAGGATGGTGCTGCCTGGTTTATGGGGCTGCAATGGGTTGTGGCAAAGTATATTCCCCCTGGGATCTAAGGCCTAGCGAGTTGGGCTGTCCATCCAGGAGCCCAGGGACTCACCTCCTCTTCCCAACCTGTGCTGTGGGATGTTCTGCATGGCAAATGTGTTGCTCTGATTGGTTAGTAAATAAAACACTGATTGGCCAGTAGTCAGGCAGGAGGAAGCATAGGCAGGACAAGGAGGAGAAGAATTCTGGGAAGTGGAAGGCTGAGTCAAAGACACTGCCAGCCGCCACCAAGACAAGCAGCATGTGAAGATGCCGGTAAGCCACGAGCCACATGGCAAGGTATAGATTTATAGAAACCGATTAATTTAAGCTATAAGAACAGTTAGCAAGAAGCCTGCCATGGCCATACAGTTTGGAAGCAATATAAGTCTCTGTGTTTACTTGGTTGGGTCTGAGTGGCTGTGGGACTGGCAGGTGAGAGAAATTTGTCCTGACTGTGGGCCAGGCAGGAAAACTCTAGCTACAGGCCTGACTTCATTTTATTTTATTTTTTATATGGTGATATCACTTTAAAAGCCAAAGGTAAGACTTAAAGAGTAAATAAGCAGGATATGGTATAAGAACTTAATGGGACTAAGGAGAATTAAAGAAAATTTTCAAGAAGGAATTCTCTCATAACAAATATATGTGTATCTGCCTGCAAGTTACATGTGCAATAATTATAGTGTTAAATAATTTGAGATTCCTTGTTTAGTGGCATAAAGCAAGATGACACTAATGGTATAGAAAATGTGGTACAAATTCAACATTCTTCATGTAGCTCTGTTCCAGTGGGTTGTCTTTAGAAGACAGTTGTTTGGAGAAGGGCATCTCCAGAGATGAGATGGCTGCCTCCTGTCTCCTCTTAAGAGCTAGACTTGCTCAGTAACAGAAACTTGACATAGAGCTGAGTCAAAAGGTAGAAATACCAGGAGGGCTGGAGAAGTGACAGAAAAAAACTCTTATTCTCCTCCCAGATCCATTTCCTTCTAAAACCTCATCCCCATCTTCTCCCACTACAAACTTACTCTGCCCTGCTGCCATGCCACCATCCCCTACCCTACACTCGCGGAAGGACACCTGCTTCCACTATCTTCATGTCTTCACCCTCTACGCAAGCCTTATTTCTGATCCCAGTCCCCACTATCTTGCATTAACCAGCTCCTCTTCCTCATTGTTCCCTACTTCCCTGCCATCACTCCATCGGTTGCTGCTGTCCTTCCTTAAGGCTAACCATCTAGGCTGTCCTGATTCTTCTTGGGTGCCCTTTACTCTGCTGTCCAGAACTTCTGTGCAGGTCTTTTCTTTGTCATGCACATCTTTCTTCTTACTGGGTGGAGTCACCTACAAGGGTCAGTTTCAGCATCTAAACCTCAGACTAACTCTGGCTTCCTGTTGCTCACGACTAGTTTTGGAACTCAGTCACATATTTTTTTACTCTCCTCTCATCATCTCTACCCGGATATGCCCACTCTCTCAAGACCTTAAATTCAATAATAATTAATTTTATTAAGAATAAGAGTAGACATCTAAAAACTCTATATGATAAGTGGTATTCTAAGTGAAAATATATATATTTTTTCTTTCATCCCTTGAAATTGGTCAAGGAGAGAAATAATATCATTTTCCTAATTAAAAAAAGAAAACATAGCAAGCCTTTGTTAGTGCAGCACCAACCTCTTAAATGTAGCAAGTTCTGGGATAACCAGGGCTTCCCTTATCTCTGAAGCTGTTGATGAAGTCATAGAATACTGCATACATATGATTTAGCTCCTAAGATATAAGAAGCCTGAAGTCTCTTTAATCTGGTGGCTGTGAGAAATTCTTACAGAAGACTGGTAGAAACAGAATTTCAATTCAAACTTGCTGTTGTTGATGGGAGAACTAGACAGGGTTCACTAGGCCAGCTCCATTCTGATAGGACTCAGTTCTTGAAATTGACACACACTTAACAAATGTATTATAAGTTCACCTGAGTTTGCCAGACTCTGAGTTTTTCCTAATGTTTCCAATCAAGAACCTTCACCTGTTCAGGCTGCTGCCACAAAACATCTTATGTTAATGTTATCTAACAGTGTTCTCTCAATGGAAACATTCTACTCTAGAGGCTCATGTCTCAGGAAGCTCCTGGACAATATGTACAAGACCCCTCCCCAAGGTTAATGAGCAGGAACAACTGCTGAGCATAGAGAGTCTCCAGGAGTGGAGCTACCTCCACACTGTACAGGGAATTCCAGTGATAGGGCTTTCATGTATTGTCGCCCATGATGAGATGGACATTTTGCTGATGCAGCTGCCTTTACGTCATCCATGCCCATGGAAGTGAGCCCTCAACTATATCCCTGTAAGTCACCCCAACAAACTCAATGATTCGTTGTACTAGACTTGGGTGGAATCATTTCTTTTTCTTTTTTCTTTTCTTTTTTTTTGAGAAGCTTCTTTATTTTCTGTTATTATTATTTTCATTTTTTTCCTTATTTTATTTTATTTTATTTTACAATACCATTCAGTTCTACATATCAGCCACGGGTTCCCCTATTCTCCCCACTCCCACCCCCTATTCTCACCTCCTCCAGGGCAAATCCTCCCCTGAGGACTGCTATCAACCTGGTAGACTCAGTCCAGGCAGGTCCAGTCCCTTCCTCCCAGACTGAGCCAAGTGTCCCTTCATAAGCTCCAGGTTTCAAACAGCCAATTCATGCAATGAGCACAGGACTTGGTCCCACAGCCTAGATGCCTCCCAAACTGTTCAAGCCAATCAACTGTCTCACCTATTCAGAGGGCCTGATCCAGCTGGGGCCCCTCAGCCTTTGGTTTATAGTTCATGTGTTTCCATTCATTTGGCTATTTTTTTTTCAATAATTGAGTAAAACCGAAATTTATTATAAGCCACAGTCGTCCTAGGGACCTCCATGCTATATATATATATAGCCTCCATGGTTCTATGGGTTGTGGTCTGATTGTTCTTTATTTTATATCTAGAACCCACTTATGAGTGAGTACATACCATGACTGTCTTTCTGGGTTTGGGTTACCTCACTCAGTATGATTTTTTCTAGTTCCATCCATTTGCCTGCAAATTTCATGCTTTCATTGTTTTTCTCCACTGAGTAGTACTCCATTGTGTATATGTACCACATTTTTTTTCATCCATTCTTCCATTGACAGGCATCTAGGTTGTTTCCAGGTTCTGGCTATTACAAATACTGCTGCTATGAACATAGCTGAGCATGTATCTTTATGGTATGAATCGGCATTCCTTGGGTATATGCCCAAGAGTGGGATGGCTGGGTCTTGAGGCAGTTCGATTCCTAATTTTCTGAGGAACCACCATACTGATTTCCGCAGTGGTTGTCCAAGTTTACATTCCCACCAACAGTGGAGGAGTGTTCCCTTTGCTCCACATCCTCTCCAACATTGACTGTCATTGGTGTTTTTGATCGTAGCCATTCTGACAGGTGTAAGGTGGTATCTCAAAGTCGTTTTGATTTGCATTTCTCTGATGATTAAGGATGTTGAGCATTTCTTTAAATGTCTTTCAGCCATTTGTAATTCTTGTTTTGTGAATTCTCTGTTTAGCTCTTTAGCTCACTTTTTAATTGGACTGTTCAGTATTTTGATGTCTAGTTTCTTGAGTTCTTTATATACTGTGGAGATCAATCCTCTGTCAGATGTGAGGTTGGTGAAGATCTTTTCCCATTCTGTTGGCTGTCTTTTTGTCTTATCGACTGTGTCTTTTGCCCTGCAGAAGCTTCTCAATTTCAAGAGGTCCCATTTATTAATTGTTGTGCTCAGGGTCTGTGCTGTTGGTGTTTTATTTAGGAAATGGTCTCCAGTGCCAATGCGTTCAAGAGTGCTTCTTACTTTCTTTTCTATTAAGTTTAGTGTAACTGGATTTATGTTCAGGTCTTTGATCCACTTGGACTTGAGTTTTGTGCATGGTGACAGATATGGATCTATTTGTAATCTTTTACATATTGAGATCCAGTTATGCCAGCACCATTTGTTGAAGATACTTTCTTTTTTCCATTGTATAGTTTTGGCTCCTTTGTCAAAAACCAGGTGTTCATATGTGCATGGATTAATGTCAGGGTCTTCAATTCGATTCCATTGGTCCGAATGTCGGTTTTTATATCAGTACCAAGCTGTTTTTATTACTATAGCTCTATAGTAGAGTTTGAGGTCAGGGATGGTGATGCCTCCAAAGGTTGCTTTATCTTATAGGATTCTTTTAGCTATCCTGGGTCTGGAATCATTTCTTAGATCCCCTGTTAGAGACCTATCTAAGGTAAATAGAAATTTGTTCACAAATCTGAAAAGCTACATCACAACCAGATATTTTGTAAATATCAGGAAGATATTACTCACAGCTTTGGGCACTGGGTAATCTGAGATAATGGTGCCAGCTGATTTAGGGTCTAGTAAGGACTGGAGCTCATGGCTCATGGGCAATGTCTTGTTGCTGGGTCTTCACATAGCAAAAGGGAAAAGATGATTGCTCCTGCCTTTTTGTAAGGCCACTAATCCCTTTCTTAAAGACAAAACCCTCTTCCCAGTGACAGTTTCCCTAGGCCTCACAGAACACAGTGGATGTTAAGTTAAAATATGTGGATTTTAAGCTCAGTGATATTCAGAGCATGGTAGAGCCCATCATCAGAGGCCGTGCTCTGTGTTGGGAACAGGAAACTGTTTTTCAATGGTTGAGTAAACACACAGTGTAATCCCCACTGGGTTAGAACAGCCACTTGGTGATGATAAGCATTAGCATATGATAATAAAAAAATTAAAGTTGTGATACCATCTTGGGGGTATTTTAATTTTGTTGGCCATGGAGATAC
This sequence comes from Peromyscus maniculatus bairdii, assembly GCF_049852395.1. Lineage (NCBI taxonomy): Eukaryota > Metazoa > Chordata > Mammalia > Rodentia > Cricetidae > Peromyscus > Peromyscus maniculatus. The sequence continues at coordinate 36,091,809 of NC_134853.1, read as the reverse complement.
TTTTACAAGCAATAAGAACAGTCCAAAAATAGACTCAAGTGAAGATGCTCCCAGTCTCCTCCTTAGCTGAGAAGTTAGCCCCCATGGGGTTAGAGAAATAAAGTGTGACTTACTGCTAAGCAAAGGCCTGTGAAGTTCAGAATCAGAACTGTAAACTCTGTTTACAGTGCGTAATGGGCTTGCAGAGCACATTTCTTGGGAAAGAAACCTCGAGAAACTTGCTGAAATGTTTGCATCTGTCGATGCCACTAGTGAGGGCACTGCAGTCATGGCCTCAGGGTGGCTCCTGCTGCCTCCCAGCACTGTTACAGTGACCACAGTCCACTCGCCTTGTGCAGCCTCGCTCAACACGTGTGTTACTCCAGCAATCTCGTCTGACTCAGCAGAACTGAAGGCGGTGCACACTGTCCAGGTGTGCAACTCAAAGCTACCATTTGCTTTGCTTTGTTGCCTCAGAGTGTTGAAGAGTGATGTTTTTATCTCTTTAATCCTTCATAGCATTCCTCAATGCTCTTTTCATTCTGAAATGCTAGAAGATATTTTAAAAGATTTCCTTCTATTTTTAAATTTTCCATAGCTGGAATTTGAGTAAAGTTAATAATTGATTTCACATATAACAATGTATCTTCTTATTCAAATCTTCATATTCAAAATTGCTGCTAGTTCAACAAAGCTGCTTTTCACTGAAACTTTGCAAGTGCTAAAGAGAAACTAGTAGATGTGTTATATAATGGTGAGCTCAGAGGATATAACAAATGTTAAAGATAAACTAACATGGTTATAATAAATGTTAAAGAGAAATTAACATGCATGTAAAATAATGGAGACACTGATGGATGAACAAATGTTAAAGAGACAGTAACAGATGTGTGAGAGTAATGGTGATCATGATGGATATGATTTCTTATAGGGGTTCTGATGCCCCTGAATTTCACTGTGGCTGACTATAATGAAGAAATCTTTATGTGCCAGACAAGTACCAGCATGATTGCATATTATGAAGCTGGTGAACTAATATATGTTTGCTTCTCTTTGCTCAATTTGGTAGAATATATTCAGTTGACAGGTATTTACTCAAACTCCATGTACCCAAAGAGACTTGGCCAGTCCCAGCCATCATGCTTTGATAAAAGTGCCATTAGTAATGCAAAACTCCTAAGACTCTCAGTGTTTGCAGAGAGTTGCACATAAGATGTTGGATTTGGTAGCATCATATTTCCCATCTTAAAAAAAGATTTAGTACTTTTTTATTTTATGTATACCAGTGTTTTGCATGCATACATGTATGTGCCCTGCTGACAGGCACAAACAGCAAGTACTTTAATCAAGCCATCTCTCCAGACCCAGCCTGGTTTTTGATTGTTTGCTTTGTTTTTGTTTGGTTGGTTGGTTCTTTGTTTAGTTTTGCTTTTATTTTTATCCTTTGTTTTAGTTTGGATTGGCTTTTGATTTTTGTTGTTGGTTTTGAGATAGGTTCTCACAATGTAGCCCTGGCCTGGAATTCTCTGTGTAGATCAAGCTAGCCTGGAATACACATTGACTGCCTGCCTTTCTTTGTCTTCCAGTGCTAGAATTAAAGGCACATGCCACCAAAACTGGAAAAATTCCAATTAAAGAAAACCCAAAGGAAGTTCACTGTACAAGCCTTCGTGGAGTGAGAAGCTACTGCCTGGAAAAACTAAAATCCCCAAAGTTGGGCCTTAAGTTATCAAGCCAGATGGATTAAGGAGAGATCTTTTCTACCACCTCTTGCTACTTTCCAAACCACCTGGGAATGCCAGCTTGGACAGAACTAGCAAGCATTTTGGTGAGAGTTTTGACACTTCTGCTTCTGGTCCCATTGGAAATATCACAGAATAAGCCTTCTGTGCCGGAGTTCCGTAATGACAGCCAACTCAGCATTATAGATACTAAAACATGTACAAAATCTTCAAAACTTCTGAAGGCTTGGGTTGAATCAATGTTCTGTCCTCCAAGACTCTAAGTTAAGACAAGGATTAGAGAGTATGGAGAACTTCCAGCTGAATACACCTAAGCACAGGCTTCACCTTGAGCTGTAGACTTGATATAGATACCAGGAGGCTACCTGTGCAGGGCTGTGTCCCTTGCTCTGCCATGGTCATGTCATTCTTTTCTTGAGTACTTAGTGCCTGGTGATTTTATGAGCATGCCAGCTATTGTTTAATCCAAGACTCTTCTGGCTTTGGAAAGGGTGTTATTCAGTACACTGGGACTGTAGAGGCCACCAGGAACAGCCCTGAACAAACCAATACAAACCATTACTTACTTTTCCTCATTCCATTACTTCATGATCACAAAACTGCTACCAAAGTTCTAAGTCTTGATTCTCATACCATGTTAAAATTCATGTGGCAAGGGAAGAGGGTACCTCTGTACTGGAAAGGAACTGTTTTCTCAGTCAAACTTCATTACATATAGATTTACATCTCTTTGCTATCTTTAGCTGTAAGAAAAGTTGAGAGTGTGTTTTGTACCAACTAGGATCAACTTGTCTTGAGAAGCTTGGTTATTGGGTTACAATAACCATATATTATAATAAGCTTATAGTAACCATATTGATATTATGGCCCCTTCCTTTTAACTCATTTGTCCTTAGGGGAATGATTATGAAAGTTTCTCACTGAAATGCTGGGTTGGTGCCTAGTACACACCAACCTCCTGTCTTCCTAGGTACGCAGTCAGTTTATATGCCCTTGGGCATTTTGATATGGCTGGACAACTGAAACTTGTCTGAAGGACATTGAGCAGATATAGTCTGGGCTAGAAATGTTGTTAAGAATGTCCCGTGAGAAATTCTCACCTGTGATTTCTGCCTGGGGCAAAAAGGAGCTGGTTTGGATAGTGGTGTGATGTGTGTTGGGGAAGTGGGGAGCAGACACCGATGCTGACCTGCATCTGATGGATGGGTAGCCCATATGACAAGTGTAGTCTGTATTTGTTAATTTTCTCCTCAGAGGAACAGAATACTTAAGAGCAACAGTCCAAGAGAGGAATGGTTTCCAATGTTTCATGATTTCCAATAGGTTTCTGTTCAGCATGGAAGGAAAAACATAAAGTGTGTGGCTTAGGATCCTCACACCACGAAGTACAGAAACTTCAAAGTTCACCCCAAGTGACTAACATGGCAGTTCCACCTCTCGCAGGCCTTACAGGCTTCAAATAATGCCAAAAGCATGAGACTGGGCATTCGGAACTCTAGCCTGTGGAAGACACTTTAGATTCCATAGCACAATCCTCTTGAATCAATTTCTTATCACCATGTTTGTTTTCTTGCCTGACTGTGGTAGAAGATCCAGTTTGTTTGGCATCCTTAGTAAGGACAGATGCTCTTCTGGGATGGTGGTTGTGTTGAGGTATTCTAGCCTGAGAACAAGGCTGATTTGTACAGAGCAAGCTAGGCTCAGAGCAGCACAACTGTAGCCTCTAAACAGCAGAGAGAATTCACCATTACAATCCCTGACTGCAAAATGTAGATGCCAGTTTATGACGGGTAATGCCAAGCCCTTTTGACTCAATACAAGACAGCCATTGCCTCCAGACCAGGCTGTTGCCAGCCATGATAAGCCCCGATTGCAGCTGTTCTGGGACACTGTGACATGGAAACCCATCTGACTACCTCTGTAGACTAGCCCACCCCTCACACCCCCAAACCCCACAACAAAGCAGCTCCTTAGAGTACCTCTGCACAGTCAGACTCTCTCAGAGCCTGGCCTGTGTCAGCTGTAGCACAGTGTATCTAATCATTCTAATCATGCTTTTGTGTGTCTTTGGTGAACTGATTCAAAGCCCATATGTCACTGGCCTGTCAACTCTGTTCCTGGAATGCCAGCATGAACTACAGAGCTTGGCACTATTAGGTTTCATAATATGTTTCTGAAAGACTTAATGGATGAAAAATAGAGGAAAAGGAGATCCCCAAAGAGATGAAAACTGCCTTTGCTTCCATCTTCAATGAGCAAGTAGAGACTCAGCATCCTATGTACCTTATTCGGAGATGGGTAGCAGAGCTCTTGGGAGTAGCATTAAAGAACTTGGAACTTATGTTTGAATTGAAGAGTGAAGCCTTCAGATATTTAATGCATACAGTATAATGTTTACATACATGTTTTCAAGGCAGTGTATCCCTCACAAACTGCAATTCCATGGGGGAAGGAAGCACTCAGCTATATACATAGGCCCTTGGCCTTCTCTACCACAGGGGACTGGCTCTTGTCCATCAATGTATATATAAGCCACATATAAAGTGGAAGCTACATGGCCAAGCCTGTGAAGTGCCTGAGTTTCTATCATGTTAACCTCTGGTCATGTGACTACACAGTGGGGTATGACAACCTGTCCAGATTGCCTTCTTATGGCCAGCCCTGGACAAACAGGGAGCTAAGTATCAGAGATGCAGCTGAACCTGTACACATTGTCACCAAGATAAGGACTATGAAGACTTAGGGAATAACATAGCTTCTCTGGTTTCTTAACTCCTTGTAAAGCCAGTTATTAAACAACAGAGATAATAATAAATAAATAAGACAACAATGATTTGAGGGTTTTATCTGTCAGGAAATATATTACTTTTGTTTTGTGGGAATGTAGGCTTTGGCTCAGATATGCAGAATGGGTCTCCAATAAGAGCAGCTATGCAGGTGAGTTAGTGAGTGTACCACCCTATTGACCTCTGGCAGGAACTATATTATCTGAGACTCATGGTTGTTATTTATGAAATATAGGGGGAGTTTTCCTGTCCTAACCACCTGCTCCCAAACAACCAACACAGAGGCTTAATATTACTTATAAATGCTTGGCCAATAGCTCAAGCTTTTTACTTGCTAACTCTTACACTTAAATTAACTCATATTTCTTATCTATGCTTTGCCACCTGGCTTGGTACCTTTTCTCAGTATGATGTGCCCATCTTGTTCTCTCTGCATCTGCCAGAGACTCTCTCACTCCACCCTTCTTCCTCTTCAGTTGGACTGTTCCACCTAACTTCATCCTGCCTTGGTATAGCCAATCAGCTTTTTTATTAGTCAATGGGAGTAATACAAATGCACAGTGTACAGAAGGATTATTCCACAGCAATGAAATATGGAGATTAAACATAATCTGAGGGTTTGTGAAGGACAAGATAAGAAAATGTGCAGTAGATAGACAGCCCCTGTCATTATCATAGCTCAGAGGCCAGCTGGGCAAATACACTTCTTTTCCTACCTGAGGTCACAATGGCCCATTTGGATTCCCTTGTCCCAGCTATTTCTATGTGGTCTTAACAGAAGGATTCACACTGATTTCAGACCATCATCACCCTGGAATGTTAAACAGCTTTGGGTGTCATTCCTTCTTCACCACACCATGGAGAAACTAATCACAATATCCAATGATGCAAAGGTGCTTCCATAGGTCAGCAGAGCCCAAGATGCACTGAGTGCTGATCTTCCCTGAGCTGCAAACCTGGCTGAGCTTGCTAGCTGGGAGCAACAAGCAAGACCTCAGTGCTAGAGAAACCCATAGCCAGTCTAGAATATCTCATCTCTTCACATTGGGGCTGTCATTTCTGCAGATGCAAAAGTCCCAGACATGCTGTGAAAGGCTTTAATGGAGGCCAGACAGTTCTTCATCTCTAAAGAATCTGTCATATGGCCTGGCTGATCCTAGCATGAAATGGCAAAGATCTTTTGAAAGAAATTTCTAGTGTGCTGCTTCTAGACTTCCTTGGCTGACATGGAAGGCAAAGACTGCCTTGAGACTGGCCTCTTCTCAAGAGCTTCACCTAAACCCATGTCCTGAGCACCACATGCCCAGTTCACCATCACCAAAGCTACAGCACAGAGTGTGAGTTGTGTATAGAGTGGTGAGATCCTGTATTGTGGCCTCAGCCCACCATTCCACTCAACTCAGTCATCAGCCCATCATAAATCTCATACATGCTGGCTGCCCCAGATGCAAAATTCAGGGACAAAACTTAAAGTATCGTATTCATGTTAAATCTCTTGAAGTTCAGGTGAGAGAGCTTATTCACTGTGGTATTTGAGGTCATTTTAATGTCAAAGACTCACATCTAATCACAGGCTGAGTTACAAAACATTTTAAATATGTCTGTATTTTATATGTAAAAAAATGACAATATAATAAATGGCATTCTTTAGGATTTACTATGTGCCAGGCCCTGTGATAAAATCTCTAAATGGACTGTTAATTTATTTAGTTATTATAAATAACTCACAGAGATGTTAACTATCGCAACAAAAGTCCCACAGTAAGTACAGATGGGATTTTCCCACAGGCATTGTGCTTTATGTCCAACCACAGCCACCTTCCTTAGGAAGCTTTCACCACAAGGTATATAGTCCTATGAGGTGATATATTGTATACACTAATAAAATTTGCCTGAAGATCAGGGAGACAAAGAAACAAGCCACTGCCATGTCTTACCTCTAGGGCTCCTCAGCCTGAAAAGCTTTTAGTTCCTGTCTCCTCATACCTTATATACCTTTCTCTTCCCTTCCATATTACTTCCTTTCTAGTGGTTGGATTAAAGGCATGTGATTGCAAAGTACTGGGATTATAGGTGTGTGTCACCACTCCCTGGAAATGTTCCTCTCCTAGACTGAGTCAATCTCAAGTAGTCCAGGGTGGCTTTGAACTCACAGAGGTCCAGATGGATCTTTGCTTCCCAAAAGCTAGGATTAAAGGTATGTGCCACCACTGCCTGGCATTTATGTTTAATCTAGTGGCTTGTTCTGTTCTCTGATCTTCAGGTATATTTTATTGGGGTATGCAATATATCAACACATTTCCCCTTTTTTGTCTAAATAACCATTATAGAATTCATGTTGCATCTAGTATCCAACTTTTGGAGCACCAATTCACAAGAAAAGCTGCTGGCCTGTGGCTGAGACTGGAGCTACACACAGCCAGAGTCTTTATCCCACCAGCTAAGTTTTTGTGGCAGCCTTTCCATATGTTTGGGAGCTCTAAAAACTGCATGAGTTAGCCACTTTTGCACACTTCCCCCATGCAGATGGCTGAATCTTTTTCATCTTTCCTCTCCCAGTGGGTTTTGGATTTCTCTCTCCACCCCCCCCCCCAAGCTACTGCCACACCATCATCTGAATTGTCATTGTCAGCAGACTTGGTGAGTCAATTGGGATTTCTTAAAGGGAGGAATTAGTTAAGAAAAGCATTTTCCCACATTAAAAAAATGGGAAGCACTATTACAATACAAGGCATTTGGTCTCTGACTATACATCACATGCTATGAAAATGGAACAATTAAATGAGAGGATAATTAATGTTGATGGGATTTATGTAATGTCAATTATTAATATTATTAGTTTGATCATTTCTGCCTTATCATTTAAAAAGTTAATTAATGTGAGTGCCAAGATAAAAGTTTTAGAAAAACTTGTTAAACAGATCACAGAGATATTCAGTCCCAGGCAGAAAAATTTAAAGGAGAACCAATCTCAACATTGCAGTATAAGGTTACTGAGAAACAGCCTAAGGCTTTCAAATAGCCAATCTTAATCTATCCAGTAAACTTACAGGAACTACCAAATGATAGATATCTGCAAGGTTGTGTAAGAGCTGACTGGACTTCCATGCAAATGTTAGATTTGAGAAGACTCAAAGAAGTCATAGTCTCATATGGTATCCACTCATCTTTCATGAAATATGTTAAACTTGTGGTCAACTTGTAAGACTGGAGAGATTTGATTGCAGCAGTCTTAGAGGCTAGTCCACAATTACAATGGAGGACTTGGAGGAAAGATGAGGCTCAAACCATTGAACAATGAAGTAGAGCTAGATGTATGGAAATTTGCCAAGACCAACTTCTTGGAGAAGGTGATTAGGTTGATATACAAAGTCAATCTTTACACCTTGGCTTTATGCCACATGGCAGCCTTGAATGCTTAGGACAGAATTGAAGAAGTAGGAAAGAAAATTGAACCACTTAATAAAGTTATACAGGGTCCAAAAGAAACCTTCGCTGATTTATTATTAAGACAGACTTCAGCAGTGAATACTAAATTCAGAAGCTAGACAAAGAATAATTGAATCTCTAGCTTTTGAAAATGCTAATACACAATGCAAAAGAGTAGTTAGGCCATTAAAGGCAAGATCAGCACCCTTGGAGGAATGAATCCAAGACAAAATTAATATGAAATCTCATGACCATGATGATACTTGGACAGGAGAGATGATTTCCATAGGTTTGAAGAAAAGTAATAATGTCAAATGTTTCAGTTTTGGTAAACAAGGTTATCTAAAAAGGGACTGTAAACAGGGCATTCCCAGAAACAATGTTTTCTCAAGGAATAATTCAAAAACAATGCCCCTCCCTTCTAGATTATGCAGAAAGTGTGGCAAAGGCAGATATTGGACTAATGAATATAGATTAACAAGGGACAGACAAGGTAATCCCTTCCCTTTGCTATCTGGAAACACTCTGAGTAGCCTCTTATGGGCTCCCATGTCAAATTCTGTTCAGTCCTTTCCTGTCATCATAGGAAAAACTCCTTCTCAGAGCAATTAAAGAACCTAATGCCTTGGGTGACTGTCCAGGCATCCAGCTGTTTCTATCACTCCTCGCATTTTTTGGAAGTCACTTGATTGTACTTCCTGCTTATTCAGTTAATATTATTTCCTTCTTGGGTCTCTGAGGGGGGTGAAGATTAGATAGTTATAGTTTTCCTCATTAACAAATTCAGAAAGGAAACTCACTAAAGAGGTATAAAGTGTATAAGTTTGAAAGATATCAAAAGATAGTTTTCAGTTGGTAATACAAGTTAGGATAGAAAGTGAATTAGGTCAAGTGAGCTCCAGGAAAGGCGCAAAGCTACGCAGAGAAACCCTGTCTCGAAAAAAACCAAAAAAAAAAAAAAGAAAGTGAATTAGGTACAACATTTTTGACTCACTAAAATAGTATAAATAATGGAGGATTTTCTCTGAATTTATCAAATGTTTATGGACTGGACATCGTTAATGTAATTCTTGACTGTATATATTACATATACTTATTGTAATAGTTTTTCTTATATTAGTTATAACCTTTTATTATTTTAGATAAAAAAGGTGATATATTATGTACCCTAATAAAATTTGTCTAAAGAGTCCTTCCAACTCAGCGGTAGAAAGCTCAGCTTGTGTGGATGAGGCCCAGAGTTCTGTCCCATATCACACACACACACACACACACAGAGAGAGAGAGAGAGAGAGAGAGAGAGAGAGAGAGAGAGAGAGAGAGAGAGAGAAATTCTGGCTGTGAGGAGACCTGTCCACTGAGGCATGCACTGCTTTATCTTCTCCAGAATTCTGTGTTCTGAAGACCAGAGTCTGTGCTTTCATTAACAACTTACTAAAGGTATGAGAAAGTTGTTTTTCATTGTTATTCTTGATGTTTTTAATTTAACAAGAAAAAAACTCATTCTGAAGATCTAAATCAGAACAGAGCCACTGGATCCAAACTCTGGTCCCTGATTGGAAACCTGAGGATTACATGGCATTTGCATGGGCAGGTGCCATGCACCAACACTATACAGTCCTATTTCCCAGCCTCCCCATAAGCTTTCTCTTCAAGGCAGCAGAGAACTCTGTGAACACAGGATGAGGCGGGAGAGGTAGGGTGGGCCCTGTGTTGCTCCTCTGGACATCCTTAGGCTTCTACTGTTTGTAATAAATAAAAATGACCCAGTGAAGGTTTGCTGGATGTATTATGAATAAAAGAGCAAAGGACGACTTAGAAATCAAGTTTTTACTTCTCTTTTCTTTCTTGGCTTTTTTTTTTAATGGTAGGAAGTCAGTGGTGAGATCATTTTTACTCTATCACTAGAATATTTTCTTGGGAAAAACATGAACATGATTTCCTTTGAGAACTCTCACAGATCAATTTGTTTAGTCCTAAAGGTCCAACAGCCATCTGTTACTTGACTGCAGGAATAGTTTATTCATACTCCTGCCCATTCATCTGTTTTGTGTTTATTTTTGCCCATTTCTCACTTACAATAAACAAAATCCTGTCAGTGTGTGATGGAAGGCAGACCTCCAGATTCACCTAGACTGGGGAAAATGGTGTTTGTCCAGGGGGAGGGGAAGTGGAGGATGGAAAGAAGAAAAGACATTTCATACAGTTAAAACACATACAGGACCCAGAGAGATGGCTCAGAAAATAGAGTGTTTACTATACAAGCTTGAGGACCTGAGGTTGATCACCAGAATCCACGTGAAATGGCCCTATATAATGATGTAATCATAGGGCTGGGAAGCTCAAACTGGCCCATTCCTGGGGCTTGCTGGCCAGCCAGCCTAGCTGAACTGCTGAGCTCCAGGTTCACTGGAATACCCTGGCTCAAAAAATAAGGCTGACTGACTGATGAGTAGAACAGGCATTGACCTCTGACCTCTACATGCATACACATGCACATGTATCCACACAAGGGTCCGTGCACAGACACACCAAAGATAAAAGTCATAGATGATTTTTAATAGCTAACGATGGAGTCCTCCTAGCTGTGTCTGACTTTAAATGGCCCTTTGGGTTTCAAGGTCAGCATGGTAAGAGGAGAAATTCCATTCACCCAAACATGTGTAACATTTGCCATACTTTCATGTTGTTTGTATAATATCTCATTCTTTCACCTAATCAAAACTTTTTTCTTCAGTTCAATAATTCAAAATAAGAATTTGTGGGAATGCATAGATTTTTTTTCCCAATGAAAGAGATTACATTCTCTTATCATCACAAGAACACTGTGAAGATATCGGTAGTTCCTTATTACCTCTTTCTAATGATTGTGAGTTAGTCCACAGTTGTTGATTGGACAGTATGTGAAAACAAGATAGGAAGAATCAAGAGGGAGATATCCTGCATATCTGGAAATCCAGAGGAAAGACTCAGCAAAGCCTTGATCAGGGTCTAGTAAATCCCCTGGTGTGGGATTTACTTCTAAAGTGACTTATGCAGAGCAGGTGGGGACTCAGAAGGTGAGTTAGCAGGCATCTTAAAAGGGGAGATTAGCAGCTTTCATGACAGAGGCCACTTCACCTACCCCAGTACTCCCTGACATTGTTGTAGTCCCATGACGGTCTGTAGCCTATCTTTGGGAAGGAGGTCTGTGTTGCTCAGAACTTTTGTATCTGTTGGCTTTGGACCTGTTGGAACCACTATGGTTCCCAGAAGAAACTCTGCAGCACTGAATGAGAGAAGATCAATGAGTGAACAGCAAAGCAGAGCAGCAAGTGGGTAGTTCAGTGATGATACTGCACTGTGGAGGATTATTTAGCCTCCATTGTATTTTTAAGCTGAAAAATTATAATCACAATGATATATATTATATGCCCCAATTTGATAAAAGGGTATATTTCCAAATGAAATTATTTTTATTACTATAAAATAGAGAGATGTGATAGAGAATATATATATATATTGGTTTTTTGAGACAGGGTTTCTCTGTGTAGTTTTGGTGCCTGTCCTAAATCTCACTCTCTAGACCAGGCTGGCCTCGAACTCACAGAGATCTTTCTGGCTGTGCCTCCCGAGTGCTGCAATTAAAGGTGTGTACCATTACTGCCTGGCAAGAATGATACTTTTTAACGTCCACTTATCAATTTGACCAGCAAAAGAAGAAATAGACAATGGGAAGGTCAGAATGCTATTAAGAACCCCTTGAGAACTGTGTGGGACAAGACGTGCTTTGTATTTCAGAATTTTTCAGATTTTGGAATATTTGAATCCATGTTCACTTTGTACAGAAAACAGTTTTATAGTGTAGAAATTTTGTACTTGTGGTATGTCAATGCTAAAACACCTTTAAATTTCAGAGTATTTCAGATTTCATATTTTTGGACTAAGAGTATTCAATTTATACTTGTTTTTCAAGGTACACTGTCACCAAGGAAATCCCCATTTCTCTCCCTCCATAATAGTGGTATTCAAACAGGAACCTGAATGGTAGACACCTGACTCACATTGGTCAGACAAGGGAGCTCCTCATTGAGCCCTTGCCCAGCTCTAGGGATTTGAATTGACTGGGGGAGTGAGAGAATAAGAAATGGCAGACACATACTCACACACACACACACACAAAGCTGGAATGTGTGGGCTGGGCTTCCTGATGGAGAAGCTGTAGCACCCTAGAAGCTCAGCACATTTATTATAAACAGTTGAACAGAGGTATGGTATTATTGTACAAAGTTGAACATGGAGGCAGGCTTATGCGATATAGCTGAATCACGAAAGCAGGTTTAATTGGGTTCATAATCAAACTATAACTCTGGGGGCAGCAAGAAAGTTATGATGGACATTTTATTCATACACCATCAACATTCATACTTGGACCAAAAGGAGATGCTTTGCCTTTTCCCTGAGTGTATCACAGGAATGCTTTGCCATTTTCCAGTGGGACTGGGTGTTGGTCCTTGGCATGGCTTGCTCATATCAACAACATGTGCAGGAAGCTGGCCTGTCATGGACCTATTGTAGGGCCCTGGTCTCCTCCCATATTGAGTAAAGCCATTGCCTGCTTGCCGACCTTGAACAGATGTCCTCCCTATGATAATTCCCTGCCGGTATCCACCCTTCTGAATGCTTAAGGGAAGTTCCTTGTTTGTGTATCCTGCATAATAGGCGTTAACAGCTTAGATGCAAGAATGTTCAGTAGTGAACTTCTGCTCTCCGGGGATCCTCCACTGTGCTGTAAGCCTGTATTTAAGATTTCCTCCCTCTTTCAATAAATGGCATTTGGCATTCGGCATTCTGCTGAGGTGAATGACCCGCTGTCTCTTGTCTCTTATTTTTTATCCACAGCCCCTTGCTCAGACATGGTCAACGGGTATCGGTAATGCGGGCATTGCCGCAACACCTATCTCTGAGTTTGTGGTATAATGGAGTTTCTTGGTACTAGAGGGTCCCTGGCCCAGCTGAACGAGACCAGGTGATTTGGGATGTATTAAAGGGAAAGAAATTACCTAAGGGCCTTGCACAGCCAGGGCTTCTTCTGTTCTCCAAACCTGATGGTTATATACAGATATTAGTCCATATTTCGGGCTATAAAGTATGAGCAGTAAAATGCTAAAATGTTTTTCTTAGAGTGGGCCTGCTGGGCTCTTCTTCTCTTACTTCATTTGACTGGCTGGAACAAAGTGGACATGCCCAGAGCTAGAAGAGGCATAGATAGAAATCCTTGAAGTTTGTGGAGACACCATTTCCAGTCCTCAGTTGGTATTGGCATAAAAACAGACACGTGAGTTGATGGAATAGAATTGAAGATCCTGACATAAATCCACACACAAATGAATACCTGATTTTTGACAAAGAACCCAGAATTGTAAAATGGAAAAAAGAAAGCATCTTCGAAAAATGGTGCTGGCAGCATAACTGGATGTCAACATGTAGAAGAATACAAGTAGTTCCATATCTATCTCCATGCACAAAACTCAAGTACAAATGAATCAAAGACCTCCACATAAATCCACTTACACTGAACCTGGTAGAATAGAAAGTAGGAAGCAATCTTGAATGCATTGGCACAGGAGACCACTTCTTAAATATAACACCAGTAGTACAGACACTGAGATCAACACATAATAAATGGGGGCCTTCTGAAACTGAAAAGCTTCTGTAAGGCAAATGTCACACATGGTCAATACAAAAAAATGGCAGCTTACAAAAAAATGGGAAAAGATCTTTACCAACCCCACATCTGACAGAGGGTTGATATCTAAACTATATAAAGAACTCAAGAAACTAGATATCAAAATACCAAATAATCCAATTTAAAAATGGAGTACAGATCTAAACAGAGAATTCTTAAAAGAAGAATCTCAAATGGCTGAAAGATATTTAAGTAATTGCTTAAATCCTTACTCATTAGGAAAATGCAAATCTAAATGACTCTGATGTAGCGGTAACGCCCGCATTATTGATACCCGTTCACCATGTCTGAGCGAAGGGCTGCGGATTAAAAATAGAGACAAAAGACAGTGAGTCATTCGTCACGATTGGATATCGAATGCCGTTTATTGAAAGAGGGAAGAAACCTTAAATACAGGCTTACAGCACAAATGGAGGAACCCCCGGAGGGCAGAAGTTTGCTATCAATGGTCTACATTCCAGACCCAATGTTCTACATTCTTGCATCTAAGTAGTTAACGCCCAAAATGCAGGATACACAAACAAGGAACTTCCCTTAAGCATTCAGAAGGGTGGATACCGGCAGGGAATCTGAATAGGGAGGACATCTGATCAAGGTCAGCAAGCAAGGCCGCAGCCACTCACAGTCGGGGGCCAGGGCCCATGGTGCCCACACTCTGAGATACCATCTTATACCTCTCAGAATGGCTAAGATCAAAAACACTGATGACAACTTATGTTGGAAAGAGGGACACTCCTCCACTGCTGATGGGAGTACAATCTTGTAAAGCCACTTTGGAAATCAGTATGACAGTTTCTTAGAAAATTGGGAATCAATCTACCTCAAGACTGAGAGATACCACTCTTGGGTATATCCCTAACAATGCTCAATTGTACCACAAGGATGCTTGCTCATTTATGTTCATAGCAGCATTACTCATAATAGCCAGAACCTGGAAACATCCTAGATGCCCCTCAACCAAAGAATGGATTAAGAAAATATGGTACATTTACATAATGGAGTATTACTCAGTAGTAAAAAACAATAGCATCACAAAATTTGCAAGCAAATGGATGAAACTAGAAGAAATCATCCTGAGTGAGGTAACCCAGACCCAGAAAGACAAACATGATATGTACTCACTCATAAGTGGATAGAATATGCAAAGCAAAAAATAACCAGGCTACAATCCACAGTCCTAGAAAACTCGGTTTCAAGGAGGACCCTAAGACAGACACATGGATTGCCCTTGAAAGGAGACATGGATGAAATCTCCTGGGTAATCTGGATAAACTACAGGCAGGTTGGGTAGAGGGCTGAAGATGGGGTAGGGGAACATGAGTTGAGTTGGGGGAGGAACAGAGAGGAAAAACAATGAAAGAGATATCTTGATAGAGGAGTCATTATGAGGTTAGGGAGAAACCTGGTATAAGGGAAATTCAGAAATCCACAAGGATGACTCCTGCTAAGACTCCTAACAATAGTGGAGAGCAAAAGTGCCTAAATTTTCCTTCTCCTGTAATCAGATTAGTGACTACCCTAATTGTCATCATAAAACCTTCACTCAGTAACTGATGGAATCAGATGCAGAGATCCATAGCCAAGCACTGGGCCAAGCTCCAGGAGTCCAGTTGAAGAGATGCTGGAGGCGGGGGGGGGGGGGGAGTGTGGGGGAGGTGTTAAGATGACAGGAATACCCACAGAGACAGCTGATCTGAGCTTGTGGGATTTCATGAAATCTAAACTGATAGCCTACATGGGATTAGGCCCACTTCACATGGGTGACAGTTATTTAGTTTGGCCTGTTGGTGGACCTATAGTAGTGGGATCAGGATCTGTCCCTGGTACATGAGCTGACACTTTAGAACCTATTCCCTATCGTGGGATGCCTAGCTCAGCCTTGAGCAGGGGAGAGGCGCTTGGCCCTGCCTCAACTTGATATGCCATGTATCGTTGACTCTCACAGGAGGCCTTAGCCTTTCTGAAGAGTGGATGGGGAAGGTAGAAAGGATGTGGGGAGAGGGAACTGGAGGAAAGGATGGAGGGGAAACTACAGTTAGTGTGTAAAATGAATTTTAAAAGTTTAATTTAAAAAAGAGTTAATAATAAGCTGTTTGGGACATGGCAATCTGTCTGGGATTGGCTTGGAGATTTACTTTCTGTCTAGCATCCTTGAAGCCATAAGAGCTTCCAGCCTGAGAACAGGGTGGCATGTGCCTCTATATTTTTTAAAATTGCATTATGAGGTTGATGAGTAAAAATGATTATAAAAGATACCTCTTGTGGCAAGCCACAAGAATATATTATAGAGATTCAGCTGTATATTAAAGCTATACCTTGACCAGGCCAAGGGTCAGTCAAGGGGCTAGCATGGACTATTTGGTCTTATACAGCTTAATATTCAACTGTGCCTTGTTATGAATTTCTTGTGCTCACAATTCTCATGGAATTTGTGTGTGATCTTCCCTGTCCCAGTGTGAGACCAAAATGAGCCATCTTAGAAATAAGACTGTTGTGCCCAGATCGTGACCCCCAGAGAGACCACCAAAGACGAGCATGCCGGAATGCAAAAGCAAGGTTTAATCGTGGATATCCAAATGCAATACAAGCCTAGGCAGGGACTTCGTCCAATACATCCAACACAGTGGAGGCTGGAGGAAGCGCCCACCTGTCTGCAAGCTCAGTTTTTAAAGGGAAATGTCACAAGGTTACATCATTTAGGGGTGCTAGTACAGGTACAATTCTGATTGGCTCGCTTCTAGGGACTTCTAGAAATTACTTCTAAGGGAGTGGTTTCCCGCCACCATTTCTCATTGGCTGCCCTCAGGTGGAGGCATTTCTGTGGTTAGTTACCCTGGAAACCAGGGAGAGGACATTCCATAGTCTGGCAGGCATTACCTCGTGACTATCTTGTGACTGTGAACTTCTACACTTCCTGGTTTCTGGAATCTGAACTGACATGTTTCAGTAACTAATGGCCTATTCCCAGAAGGAGAAATCTTAGGCCTTAATTTTAGGGTGAAAGCATTTTGGTCTTATTTCTAAGATGACTCATTTTGGTCTCACATTTCCCCCTTCTCATGTGCCTAATGGAACCCAATCATGGGTTTTGGACAGTTAGTTCCTAAGTATCCCTCTCTAATAATGGCCATGTATAGTTAGCCCTCTTGTCTCTATGCCAGGGAGTTTTCTTTTGACCCAGCATTTCAGCCTTTTCTGAACAGGGAACATGGGTGACGTTCTCTTCTGGAACTGCTTCGAGCTGACATTGGGGTGCCGATATCAGGGGGCCCCAAAAAGCTGAAAAGCTAGTCAAAGACTGGGCAAGGGGGCATTGGTCAGAAGCATGTAGCTGCCTGACCCCATAGGGACAGGGAAGAACCATGTTAGCTGGGCTGGTCCACATCAGCTTTTAGCAAGTCTGGTGCTCACAGTCATCTAGAGCATACAGTCATCTGGAGCAGTGGAGTCAGCGACTGAAACCTGGAGGTGACTGTCAGCTGAGTAGAAATCTGTTGAGACAAATTTAAACTAGGAACAGAAGTTAAAATTTATGAACTTATTTGGAACCCTTAGGTCCATACCCTTAGTAATGGGAAAATCAGTAGTCCCAAGACCAGGAGAGAGGAAAAATACCATCTTTAGGAATACTTATCTGGGGTCCTTTTGACCTCTGTGAAGTGGGTCTAGTTTTTATGGCTCTTTTGATCCTTTGAGGCCTACTTTCAAAATGACATAAAAGTTTTAGATACATTAGTATTACCAATCTGCACTGAAATCCATATTGGAAACAAAGCAGGTAATGGGTTCTGTAAAACAGCAGAAGTGGACTCATGCCTTTGAGTCCCAACAAGAACTGCAGATTTGGGTTAAAAGCTTGTGCTATTTCCTTCTGTCCAGAAAGCCAGGTATAAATTGGACAGAGATTTTTGGCCTGGTGAGAGGCACTTTTAGGTTTACATTTATACATATTTAAATGACATCTAAAACAAATCCAAAATATTGAGCTTGTGACTGAACAATAAGTAGTCATTGCTCTACCAGCTCATCAGGGTTCCTAAATGTTAAGCTCTGAACCATACTCAGAACAGGAGAGTAATCTGAAACATATCTCATTTTAGACTCATATCTGAACCTATATGACTTACTTAAACTTTTATATCTTAGAACATTTTCCTAAAAGTGAGCTAACAAGCTAGCTATAGCCTTGCAGAAGGATCTGGTTGTGTGATGCTGCCATGCTGCCATAGTTAGAGCTAGCCTGGCCATCAGTACTGTCAGAGATCTGAGAAGGATAAACTATATCTGAGTGCAGACCAAGAAGCTTCCAATCCTATAAATTACAGGGACTAAACCCTACCCAGGTCTCCATAGTGTTGGAGGCACCAGTCAGAACAGCATAAATCTTCCGCCATCAGGTCCATAAGGCAGAGTATTTTTTTTCTGTGGAATAGGGACATGGAAGACTGACCTTGATCACGCAAAAGGGTGCAATCAATTCCAGTGTCCTACTGCTTGTCCACAGTCCGGGCTGGGTCCTGGTGGCAGGTGTTGCATTGGGGCATCGTGCCCTGTGGTCAGCGTTGTCATATTTCAGGCAGAGACGTTGTGGTGCCTCATATGTAATCTTCTTTGGAGACCTTGGGTCACTGCTAGGATCTGGAAGCCTGTCTGATATAGTAAGCTTTTAGATCAACATTTAAATGCCATATTCTGCAGATCTCTGAAGTATGAGGGTTGTCTAGGTATATCTGAATAGAAAAACTTTGTTTCTAATTACTTGTTTCAAGCTCAACCCTAAAAACATATGCAAGAGACTGAGTAAATGAGTAAACTTACATCAGTACTTACTTACCCTGACTACAATTAAAAAACTTGGTTACTTATGACTATTTATGTTCTCTAACAGTCTACAAAAGTAGCCTAAAAACAATGCTTTTAAGTTGAAGCTCTTCTAGCATCAAGTACAGGTTCAGTGAGGAAACCAAAACAAAAATATCAATATTTTTTAAGTCATTGGTTTTTAACTATAAAAACTGTTCTTAAAAGACTGAGATTTCTCAAATGTCTTCCACCACTGCAACTAGACTCTTTTTGGAACTCTAGTCCTGCCATACATTTGCAAACCTCAGCTGTTTCCTATGATTCCTTTATGTTGCAAAGTTTGGCTGCCAGAGCAAGGTATATTCCTGTGTATAAAAGCATTGATGTGCAGCTTTAATATTAATCAAATACCTTATTTATTAAACATATGTTGCCTTCTATTTAAATTATCTAGAAACTTGCTGTTGAACACTTGGTAAAGACATAAGTATTAGGTGTTAACCCGAGTAGATCTTTATAACCTTAGTAAAAGATGGCTGCCAGCCACATGGCTGCCCATGAGGTCACCAGCCAAGATGGAGGGAGCCATGTGGTTGCTGTTTAAAGCTCGTTTTTCTAAACAATAATTACTTGTACACATACACACAGTTGGATCCAAGTTACACACATACATACATACATACATACAGTTAAAGCTTGCTTTCATTTTCAAGTCACATACCTGTATACATACACACATAAGCAGTTTGCAGAATCATTAGCCATTCTTAAGATGAAAACCAACTGGAATCAACTTTTAAATTCAGTATTTGCAGGTATAAGAAACCATAACAGTTTACATCACATCCTCTCTGACTTTCTACAACCTTCCATGTACCTTCAGTCCATAACTTTGATCCCTCAGACATTTACTCTAGACAAATTCCACCTTTTCTTTTCCTTCAAAACAGAAACTCTTACCAAAGTCTTTCTTGTGATTTCCCTCAGTACTCTAGATTATATTGTAAAGTTACAATATTTTAAACAAGAACAGAAATACATGCACATACCATAACAAGAATAACTCAATTTGCATCAGCACTGTACCACAGACAAACTGTTGGTGACATTCCATTCTTGGAGCCAGACCTTGATTAGGTTTTAGCCCCAGGGCAGGTCTTGGGAGCCCCACCCAACAGCTTGGAAGAGGAGGACGGGGTAAGCAGGGGGGGGGGGAGCATGCACCATGGAGACAAAAGATTGCTGTTAACCTCAGATTTTCAAGAACACGAGAATGACAGACTGAAAGTGACTCCATGCCCTGGCTGGGCCCACAGACCTGTAGGCCACTCCTCAGCTGTGACCCTGGAGGGGCAGGTAGTTCTCCACCAGCCCCGACACTGAGCTCCTTGAGGCTCCTGCTGGCTCCTGCCAACTCTGCCCCATGTCCAAACAGGAGCCCAGCCAGAACCTGCTGGCAATATCTGGGGTGCTAGTACAATTCCCCTAAATGATGTAACCTTGTGACTTTTCCCTTTAAAAACTGAGCTTGCAGACAGGTGGGCACTTCCTCCAGCCTCCACTGTGTTGGATGTATTGGACGAAGTCCCTGCCTAGGCTTGTATTGCTTTTGGATATCCAGAATTAAACCTTGCTTTTGCATTCCGGCATGCTCGGCATGCTCGTCTTTGGTGGTCTCTCTGGGGGTCACGATCTGGCACAACATTTGGGGGCTTGTCCGGGATCCCCAGAGACCCCCTGCCGGGACACCTAAGAGCTCCGGAGGTCCATCTGCACCGATCGGTAAGAGTGCTCCATTTTCTTGTCTTTGCTTTCCTTTTACTTTCATTTTCTTATCCGAAGCCAGCAGTTGAATCTGACAGGCTCACCTTGGCGGACGCGCCTGTAAGGTGACCCTGGAGGAGTTGGAAGACGTTCCAACCCCTCATCAGGATGCGGGGGTCCTCATAGGTCTCCCCGTCATAGGACGCCTGAGAGGGGTCCGTCTGTTAGGATGCCCGTGAGGGGTCCGTCTGTTTGGACACCTGTGAGGGGTCCGTCTGGGGATCGGGAGACTCTGTTGAATTCTCCCTGTCCCATCCGTAGGTCTTTGGCATTATTGAGGCTCCCTCTCCGGACTCTCGTCTGTCTGCCTGGACCATCTGTAGGGCCCTTGTTCTTCCTTTTTGTCTGCCCATCTTGTTCATCAGTGTTATTTGTTATACCTTCATAAATGTATAAATGTGTGAGAACTGTGGCCACATGTGTGAGTGTCTTATGCCTGAGCTTGTGTATGCATTGGGACTTGTGGGCCGGATTGCCAGCCAAAGGGATGGAGATCCCTTTGGTGGTTGAACTGGCACAGACTAACCTAACATTGCTTCCTTGCTCTCTCTGACCAGAGCACAGGCAGCAGCTGCACAGCTGCTACTTAGGGGACCCAGGGCGCCGCTGAGAGGGCTAGGTGGCCCATGAGCATCACAGGGTCTAGATGCAGCGGGTTCGGGCCCCAGCTCACTCAAAAAGCTGTGGAGTAGAGGCTTGGCTGCATGGGAACTAGGCATGGCTTTGTGCTAGAGCGGGCTGTGAGCACTGTGGGGCCCAGATATTGCCAGAACTCTGTTCTGTCATGGTTTATCAATGATTACTAAACTTATGACCCCAAATATGCAAGAGGAAAACATCATTATGTTGGAAACATAAATGATGTAATCTCTGTCTTGGAACAACATGAGTGTATCCCTGCTTACTGAATTGTGTATAAATAAGCACATTATGAATCCTAGATAGTTAGGCTGCAAGATTCCTATCAACACCAATGGCCTGGTTTACTTCTCCCCTGGCTCACTTCTACTTTAATTTGTCTACTTACATGATCCATTTCTTTTATTACTATGTAAGTTTTCTAGATAAATATATTCTGCTTCATTCCTAATCTTTGAAGCATGTGAGATTATTGATGTCAGACCGAGGAAAGACATAATTAAATCACCTTTGATTCTGTGTGACAAGTGCTGTCCTTTTATCCCTTGTCCTGACACTGTCCTGAATATGCAAATATCAAGAAAAGACTGTTCTTCTGAGATTATAAGAGAGTCAGAGTAGTTTTGTTTTATACTTATATTAAAATTATAAGCAAGAGCCCACACAATAGTTCATGATGCCAACCTACTCACAGGAAATCAGTGCTACCAGAGACAGTGGCAATGTTTAATTGACTGCAAAGTGACTATGATTATAATGGCTTAGAATGTGTGTAACTAACTGACCCACAAAGCTCTATTTCACCTTGAGTATTTAATTCAATCCCCATGATAACCTGTACTCATAATACTATTAATCTGATCTTCAAAAAGAAGAAATTTAGGGACAATAAACATCTTGCCAGCAGAAATACACTGATGTCATCAATAGATATTATTATTAGACAAATGAATTATCTTCAGAAGTATACATAGTTAATGAGAGTCAACCCCTTGGCTAGAATTGCCTGAGAACTCCCAAAGTGCATCAGATCTGGGGCTTAGTCCTTACAAGAGCTGAGGAAATATAACAAGGTAACCTAGCTTAACAATTTGACATTCAGATTGTATCATACTACACTTTAGTTCTCAATTAGAATATCATTTTTTTGTTTCTACTATGAACCTGAGCTCAAAACAAGTACCTATCCATTCAATTTAATATTTTAAAATCACATTAATCATGCCTACTTCAACAAGCATTTATAATTTCTCTTCTTAAAGTTTTTATTTTTACTTTATTTATTTTATACTTCTTAAAGTATTTATGTAATGTTTTTATTTGTGAGTTAATTAGAAAGTGGTTTTATTTAAAATATATAAACAGTGATGGCTTAGGGGTTAAGAACACTTACTGCTTGACCCAAATTTGATTTCCAGCACACACATGGTGGCTCACAAACATCTATAATCTATCATCTATCTATCTATCTATCTATCTATCTATCTATCTATCTATCTATCTATCTATCTATCTATCTATCTACCTATCATCTATCTACCTATCATCTATAATCTATCTATCTATCTATCTATCTATCTATCTATCTATCTATCTATCTATCTATCTATCTATCTATCTATCTATCTATCTATCAATCACCTATCTGTCTAAATAGTATCTTGGTAGCATTTCCTAATTATAGCCTTTTGTCTTTGTTTTGTTTATCTCTTTCCACCTCTGCTGCCATTAGTTCATTTGGGCTTAATTCCATTTCTTAGATTCCTGATGTAAGAATTCTGTCCTTAATTATGTCATCAGCCTGGGACGACTTCCCAGCCTAAAAAGTAGGTGGGCCCTCTGTGTGTCCCTCTCTTTCCTTTCTGCTCCTTCCTTCCATCTGTTCTCTCTCTCTCTCTCTCTCTCTCTCTCTCTCTCTCTCTCTCTCTCTCTCTCCCCCTCCCAATAAAGCTCTAAAAAGGTAACTATGGCTCATTACTCTCCTCTAGCACTCTTCTCCATCAGCATGGCCACCACGGGCAGTGGCCAGCAAGGAGCAGCGCCGTTTAACCAACATCGGTGCCGTGACTTGGATACACCACCGAACACCAAGGACCTGCTGTGATGGTTGCCACCTGCTGTCTCTTCCCCCATCCCCTGAGACTGTAAGACCACTAGTGCTAGCATCCCTCGCCGCCTCCACTGGACCCCCACACAGCTACTGCTGCTGACACCACAGTGAGTCTGCCATTCTAGCGGCTGTAATCTGAGCTATATTCTTTGCAAAGGACACCCTGTGGGTTGTCCTTTGGCTGTACTGGCAATGGCAGGCACATTTTTGCTCCTGACGATGAGGAAGTAAATGGTGTCTAGGCTTCAACGGTGGACCAACTGCAGTACAGTTGCAGTCCTCCTGATCCCTTGACGAAGAGGACTTGTGACTTGAGCTGATTCATAGATCTCTCGGAGATGCCCAAGATTGTAGTCTGATCCTGGTTTGTTTTTTAATTTTTTATTTTTCTCTTGGCTACAGCCATGGGACAAAGGGGTGGATACATTTGCCACCTACATTGGCAGATAGGGGCGGGCACTGGTAAACCTGGCCACATAGCAGTGTAAACTGGCTGCATAACGGCGTCACAGGAACTTCTGCCAGCGAACGGGCAAATAAGAGTTACTTTATCTCCAAGCTTTCTGCTAAAGTTCTAAACCCTTCTCCTTCCCCACTTCTGCATCTGCCATGTGCAACCTTTTCTGTCCAACTTCTACCAGCAGTGGGCAGGCTCAAATGGGCAAGCTTGAGCGGTTTCTACAACTTGCCCTAACTCACCTACACCCACCTTCTAACCTTTATTTGTTTTCTACCCTCCCAATCCTTCCTCCCTGTTTCAAGGATCCTTTAAATCCACAATCTGGTGTGTTCCCTCACTAACATCCCTCCAATAACTGTCACATCTTCTAGACATTTGCACATTTATGCTTGGATAAGGAATGTCTTAAGTAGCCTTTATTTACCTCTTAGCTCAGTTTTCCAAAGCCTAATGTGTATTCCAATTATTAGGAGGCTACTAGGAAATCTTCATAGAGAAAAGCAAAATAATTGTTGAAATAAATTTTGGGAATCCTGGCAAAGTAGTTTTATGATCTTCTTGATTGCAGTCTTCAACATGTAAGTATATGTTTTGAATTTCAAAAATAAGAATGCATTATTCAGTGTTACCTGAATTTGAATAAGGAGTCATCTCTCACCAAAACATGCACCCACATTCACACTCTTTAATCATGTATCTCATGACTAGGCTTCTCAAACTAAACATACATGAGAAGACACTTATTTCTCCAGTCATAGCAATACCATGTAAATTCAAGCCATGAGGAGAGATTGAAAGACATGTGCATTATACTTTATGCATTATAGATTAGCCTTTCATTGACAGTTCAGCAAACTACCATAAGCAAAGTATTTTCAAGTCCCATGCTTTTCTTATGCTCAGTGTTATTGGTCAGAAGTCCAGCATGGCACACCCGAGCAGCATTCTGCCTACTGAGAAATGAGGCTGGAGTCTAATGGGACTGCATTTCTTTCTTAGGGACCTAGGGAAGAATTCACTTCCAAGTACCCTGCATATGGGACTGAGGTCACAACTTCCTTGCTGGCCACCTGCTGGCCACAGGAAGCTTCTCACAGGGCTCTGTCTGGTTCTTCCACCTGACCCCATATCTCAGAACTAGCAACAGCGCATCAGATTATTCATATGCTTGGCATTTCCTCAGTTTTTCTCTCTTCCTCATCTGCTTCCTGACTGGTTCGGTTTTCCTCTTTCTGTGCTTCTGTGGTTTGATTATGGTCACCCAGATAATCCAGGATACTTTGTTATCTCAAATTCTTTAACCAGACTCACATAGGCAAAATCCATTTTGTTCTAGGGATCAGGACATGGATATCTCTGTGAATTAAATTCTGCCTACACATCACCAGGGCTGAATGGTCTTTCTTTCCCTCTGTTGTTAAGACAGGTACTCCAGTGTACACTTCTTACCCTCAGCCTGTTACCTCAACTAGGGCATCATAGCTTGACCTAGACATCCTCTGGCCTTGCATTCCCTGGACTTGGAAATTCTGAAGGTGTTAGCAACACCAATATCTTATTCTCCTTTTCTTTTCGGTGTCAATTTGGCATTAGAAGGTGATCAATAAAAGTGCAGATTCCATGAATTGAACTAAACATATCTTCTTCATTGCTCACACTAAAGAACTGAACTTTAAAGAGAGATGCAGGCTGGGCACCGGAATCTAGTGCTTTTCAGTGCTATTTATAGATGTCCCTTGAAGTGTGATCTCAGCTCACCATGCAGAGGATATAAATAATATTCTTCAAAATACATTGAAAATACTTCCTAAAGTATTTTTCAGCCCCTGTAAATTGGTTGTCTCAAGGTTCCCATCCCATTAAATGAAAGGCATTCATTTCTCCAGAAGATAAATGCACCCTAAAACAAACCAGCCCCTGCTGGCTCTGAGTTTCTTATTAGGCTTTTAGTCTCTGTCTATGGAGAGATAAAAACAAACTTAAAACCCCCACTCTGCAATGACAAGCAGAGAGTTTCTAAGTTCCTAAGGCTTTTGATATTAAGAAATGTGCTATGACTGGATACAGATCTAACACAAGACATAGTATAATAGCATAGAGACATTTTATAAGTGTGTTCAATGTACTGATTTAAAAGAATGGAGTCCAACCCAGAGAAACTTCCAGACTCTCCACAGCATGAATCTTAGGAAGTGGCTAATCTGCCATTGTCACATGAAAATGAAAAAACATGAGAGCCTCCTGACTTGAGTGACACAGAGGAGATTTAAATATGATCAGGGGCTATGTAGATGAACTTTCATGTCAGAAAACCCCCCTCACCTCTGGGTGTGATTAAAATGTTTGCTTTTTAAACATTAGTTTACAATGTTATAAGTACATCATATTTAAATCAAAATTAACTTTAAATTAGTTTGAATAACTCAGTCAGCCATTCAACCCACAGTGAAAAGGTACACAGATTATTTGACTGAAATCAGCCACAATTCAGTCCCAAGCCACAAATGGTTTATGATTTTACTGTTTTCCTAACAATTCAAAATAACTTTGCTCAGGGATCCTATGTCCTGACATTAGTAAATTCAATATACATTCAAGTGGTAAAATAGCACCAAACCAACATGAAAAATGAAAAGTGAAAGTGTTCTACAGGCTCACTTTTGGCCATATTTAGAGTTAGCCCTCATTATGGAGCATCAGTAGAAAGAATGGAAATGTTAGTACAGATGTCTGCCCTCAACGATTACTTACCTGAACTACAATATTTCAGAAAAGTGGACAAAGTGAGAAATGGAGGGACAATTTATAGATGCAGACATGACTTAGTATCTACAATGACTTAATGCTAGAATGTAGAAGTCAAACCCTTGTGTAAAGTGCTATAGTGTTTGTATATAATCTATATGCAGCAGGCTATATCATTTATTAATCCATGCAGTAGTTATAATACTGATTCTTTCTAAACCTATTCAATTAATATTTGGTTGAACCTGTCAGTGCAGACTCTCTCTCTCTCTCTCTCTCTCTCTCTCTCTCTCTCTCTCTCTCTCTCTCTCTTGTGTGTATGTGTGTTTGTGTGTTCATCTACACAGATGAACACAAGTATGTACACAAATACAACTAAGTTATTGAGTTTTTTATCTTGAGCTGTTGATGTTCAAATTCTTTAAATTAAAATATTTATTTTCATTTTATACAATTAGTTCATTTTCAGAAGCAAAAGTTCCTTGTCCTGTACAACTTCCACCTCTGCTTGGGCAATCTCTGGTCTTTCCGCAGCTTGACTTCAGAGGAATGTCAAATCTCCATCGCTCTTGCCAAAAACCTCATGAAATGTCCTAGAAAAGGTTCAGGACTCCTAGTAGAGTCCAGCTTACAAGACCCTATTTACAGGAGCTCAGTAGTACATTGGAGGCCATGTCTGTGGCAATTAAACCCAAAGCATGGTGGGAAGACTCACTTTTCCCAGGCCAGGCAGGAACCAGAGGCATATATGTGAGTTCTGCAGCTTGGAAGTAGCCTTGTTAGGGAGACTTCATCTGAGTAAGTAAGATGAGTACTGGTGGTGAGGAAAAATGAGGCTCTTTTCCCTATTGCTTTCCCATTCAACAACAGTGCAGAGGACATGCAGATGTGGATGGAACGGCCAGAAAGAAAGCAAGAAAACTAGGAAGAACCCTGAGAGAGCTTACCAAGAGCAATGTGTGTTTACAGGAAGCTAGGTTCACAATCCCCAAGGAAAAAGGCTAGACAAGTGAACTGAGGCAGACAGGAAGCTGCCAGGAGAAATAGTATGGAGAACACGTGCTTTGTCCTTTCAGAATGTCACCAGTGAAGACTTCTATGATCAGAACCTTAACTGTCATTAACAAGGAATCTTTTCAAAAAAAGTCCAAGTGGCACAGTCATATCTAAATGGAATGGCAGAAGTCATGAAGAACAGCTGATTGACAAAGATCCAGCAAAGCTGAGCTGCATGATGGCTGCCATGACACCCTTGGTTTTCTTCTCCACTCACTGCACATTTGGGGAACTTTTAATATTGGTATAATCTGAGGATATTGGATTGATGGAAAATTCCTTATGAATCATTTATGTCTTCTCCCAGGAATGCTGCTTCTAAGCTTCCCTAGGACAGTCCTGAAGATACTATTTCCCCTGCTTTTAGGGAGGTATCCTTATCTATTTGAAGGTCTTCGTTATGCCTTAGAGGTTGTGACACATAAAGAAGCCAGAGGTCTCCTCATGAGGTCATGAGACATTCTTGAAATATCTGTCCCTGTACTTATACAGGAACAAGATATTCAAAACAAAGTAAATTTAAAAAGGTCAACAAGATTCAGTGGGCTAGAGGAGTTGGCCACAGTTCAGATTACAAGCCTTTTCCCACTGTACACTCAAGACAATTACGAGGCATAGAACTCTGCCATACATAGAGACATTTTGAAGAACAAAGTATGGAGTGGAAAGATGATAAAAGTATAAAATGTCAGGACCTCCTTTCTTAGAAATGTTAGCTCATGTGGAGCCACTGTGGTGTCATATGTCTAAGAAAAAACAGAATGCCAGAATTAGACATATAGACAATTCAATAAAAATATAAATATGAACATTGTATTATGCCAGAATTTGAATAATAACTATAGCAGCTTTGGCCTGAGAATTTTCCCTGGGTGCTCTGACCACTAGGAGTTAATAACACACTGCTTGTAACATGGCAAAATGCCCAGGGTGGCTTGAAGATTTTGTTTTGGTCTAGTATCCTTGAAGCAACCAAAGGGTACCAGCCTGAGAACAGGCTGTCATATACCTCTAGATTCTTAAAAAATTGGTTTATGGGGTTAATGAATAAGAATGATAACTTTGTTTATTAATGATGTCAAAACTTGAGGGAAAATAGTTGGAAATGATAACTCTGCTCTATCATAGTTTATTAATGATGACTAAAAGATAAGCAAAAGGAATTGAAACACATGTCCAAAAACAAAAATAATATGATCTATGTTTTGGAAAAACATGAATCTATCCTTGCTTACTAAATTCTGTATAAATAAAGAAGCACTCTGGCTGCTAGTCAGTCAGGCTGCAAGATTCTCTTGACCACCATGACCTGGCTCATTTCCTTCCCCAGTCAATTTCTTACATTCTTTGCAGGACCCATCCACTGCCAGAGATGGCTCCCGGCATCCAGGGGAAAAGTTTGCAAAGGAACCAAAGACTCATAGAACATTTTGTATCCTTAAATATACAGGAACTATCTCATGGGGCCCATTATTCTTGTGGTCTACATTTCCATCCCATAAAAATACTTGTCAATATAGCACAGGTGAGGTCCATCTCAACAGTGTTGGTTTTTTTTTTTTTAATAGTGACGGAAATTGCTTACACCTGCTTTCTTCTTCTTCCCTGATTTATCTCAGAGATGACTGACAGAAGTTGCTTCATAGTGACACAGTAAAGCACTCATAGTGGTTATCTATTTAAATTACAAGACAGCAGACACAGCATGAGACATGTTTTATCAGCACACCATCAGGCTCCTGACAACTGATGGCAGTGGAGCCTACATGGTTTGTCTGGAGAATGCTGAATAGAAATTGCATTTGTGAATCAATTCTAGAGGCTACACATGAAATTAAGAACCTACACTTGAACTGTCAGGAAAGAGCCCTTCCTTCCCCCAAGACATCTTGCTCTCTTCTGTTGTAAGTCTCCAAAACTATGTGAAATAAGAAAAGAAAATTCAAAATCTGCTTCAAGGATGAGCAAGTCTGGTTTTGAATGTCGAATTCTTGTGATGGGAACAAACACTGGAGGAAGAACTTGAAGACATGGACAGAAGCACTAGCAGGGAGGTGAGTAGAGTAGCATGCTTTAGGGCCTGTTGAGACAGACCACTGAGTAATAGCTACACCCTACAATAGCAATTCTTGTCCTGGGCATGCTATTGTCACTTCTCTCCTCCTCTCAGAACTACTTCCTCTTCTTTTCCCATGGTGCTAAGTTGATATCTGAGCCAAGATGAACTTGATTCTAGCACCTAAGGGTAGCATGCCTCATTTCCATATGGATTTAATTTTTTCTCTAGATGGACGCCTGCTTAAAGCAGACTGCAGGAGAATACTCCTGGAGTCACAGGCTCTTCTGTATTCCCCATTCTCTCACTTTTTGGTTAGAACTCACTAGCACCTCTCATTTGTCCTCATCCCTGAGCCCTGCACAGAGCCAAAGGTTGGCATCTGGACTAAGAAATGGAATAATCTCATAAACCAGTGAGTTCAAGCATGTTCTCTACTTTCTCCTCTATTAGATTCAGGTTATCTGGTCTTATGTTGACATCCTTTATACATTTGAAGTTGAACTTTGTACATGGTGAGAGATATGGATCTAGTTTCATTCTTCTACATGTGAATATCCAGTTTTATTGGTACCATGTTGTGACTATGCATTATCATTAAAATACCTCTTGCATTCTAAGAGACTGGAACCTCACAGCCAAAGATAATAATACATTTTGAGGTCATTTAAGTCCTAAGACTGCTAATCTACTACTCATCCTGTTTGTTTAACCTACCTTTAAGAGAAAAATGTAACAACCAACATTATTTGCCTTGGATTTCCCATGAAATAAACTGTTACAACATTAGCTAATGCATTTCTTTAGTCCTAAATTATGTATTCTTCCATGCCCCTGACCCAGAGAGCAATTGTATGTGTATTACTGTAGTAAATTCTGAAAACAGCAAGTAGGTTAAAAGCAACCTTATAAATTAAATATCCACAATAAATGTTGAAATTAACTGTGGAGATTAGCTTTATAGAATTTGTTTGTCATCTGGCTCAGTTGGAGTCAGCCAATAAAGTTTCATCTCTTGAAAACTCTGTTATAAAGTATGCCTCATTTCTTTCCTGAATGATGCTTTCTGTGCTGTTCAATGAATACACAGCAAAGCTCTTTGTTGGGGATGGGTACATGGAGACAGACAAAATAGACAATGGGGAAGACATAAGGACACAGACTCAAAATCATATAACAGATAGATTGCAGTAGGCTAGATAGCAGAAGTTACAGAGAGATGAAAGATATACAGAGAGAAAGAGAGAATTCAAATCTGGGCTTGCTCTTGATCAAACTATTCCAAGGGCAAGTGCTTTTATTTCTTTCCTTAATGTGACACTAACACAATTTGGTGACTCTGAGTTTCTTACCATTTGTTAGAGATACTGTATTTTCTCCAATGTGTGTTTTGACTTCTTTTTAAAAAATTAGGAGACTGTGTGAAAATAGGCTTATGTGTGGGCCTTCAATTATATTCCACTGTTTAATGTATCTTTTTTATAGCAATTCCATATTGTTTTTACTACTGTGCCTTCATAGTATAACTTGAAAGTTGAAACTGTGATGCCTCTGGTAGTACTATTATTGTATTGCATTAATTCAGCTACACTGGGTCTCTTGTGTTGCTCTCTGAATTTTTTAAATTTTAAAATTTTTCTGTGAATAATTGGGTTCAAGTTTTGATGAAGATCATGGTGAATCTGTGAACTGTTTTTGATAGGATGGCCATTTTCAAAATATTACTACTACCAATCCCTGAGCATGGATGTCTTTCTATCTTTTAGTGTCTTCAATTTCTTTCTTAGGTGTATTAAAGTTTTCATCATACAAGTCTTTTGCCTCCTTTGTTAGAATAATTCCAAGAAAAACCTTTAGAGCCTGTTGTGGATAGTATGGTTTCCCTGATTTCTTTCTCAGTATGCTTGTCATTTAGATTTACAGAGGCTACTGATGAATAGTGAAGGTGGTTGTGATCTTGAAGAGGTTTGGGAAGGTTTGAATATGGTTATTGACACAGTGTACAAGACTCTCAAAGAACTGATTTAAAAAAGTGAGAACAAAAAAAAAAGTTTCAGTTGACAGCAGTCCTTGTTCCATTCCAAATGTAATTCAAATTTTGAATGAACATTCTGAATATGAGGTGCTATTAGTCTAAGAAATTAAATTTTCTTTTGTGAATAGCATGCACTTGTGTTTTATTAATCTCCTGTTAAACATTGACTTCCCAAGATCATTACCTCTATTATATTAAATGCCTCTTTGTAATTGATTTTATATATAAGTAATAAACTTTGACTCTCTCCTCAGAAGCTTATTGCAGAGGGTGATTTGACAAGTGTGTGTAGGAAGCTTGGGAATCGTAAAATGTATTATATTGTTAGGCTAATTTTTCAAAGATTTATTTTATTTTTGTTTATATGTATATGTGTGTTTGGGTGCCAATAGATGCCAGAAAAGGGTATTAGACCCCTGGAACTGGAGTTATAGGTGGATCTAAGTTGTCTGTGTTTGCTGGAGTCAATAACATTTCCTGAACTTCATAGTGGCACAGGTAGAATGAATACACTAGTTGTTTCCCTGGAGTTCTTATGAGTCAGTGTGTGGGAAGGTGTTAGACAGATGAACAAGCAAGCGAGCTGGAAGCAGCAAGTGCTGTAATCCAAGTTTTATAATGAAGAGATGTGTAAATTACTGTGAGAATCGATGCAAGTGTGAAAAGGCAGTAGAAAAGGTTTTTTAAATATGGTAATGAATTTTGTAAGGATTAGCAACAAAAAGAGTGCATTGTTGTTCAGTAAAAAACAATTAAAAAATAACAGGATGTCATTTCATGTCTAACATACTACCACAAATACAAAGGATGATGGTATAATGGGAAATGTCTAGAAATAGAATTCTCAATATTTTAGGCTCTCGAGGGGGTAAGTTGTTACCAACATTTTTAGCACAGTTTGGAGATACCAAGTCAAACTGAAAATGCGTATTAGGAAGCAATTCTGTACACATTCCAGAGAAATCTTCAGATGTGTGGAAGATAAGAAAATGAACACTCATAGTTGATAGGTCTCAGACCCAGGACTGATGACTAACTAAGATGACTAACATATCAAAGCAGATCTGGCCACCAGGTTCTCCTAGAATCCTCTCAGTTTCCACCTGTTACAGGATATAGCTGGCAAACCCTACCCCCTACCTTGAACTCTCCAGCCCAGGGACTGGGATGCCCTTCCCTATGTAATCTAGCCATTTTGATTACCCTGACCTTTTGTATAACCTTTACTCTCCTGGCTCTCCCCTCTCCTGACATGGCCTGGATCAGGGTCATGTTTATTCTTGACTCTCCCAGATGTCTCTGCCTCTGACTTTGTCTCCCATATATCTACAATAAACTTTCTCCACCATACCTAGGAGCAGTCATGCCCTTTCTTTTTATTCTTTTCTCATTCAATAGAAATAGAACTCTCATTAAGTGACTGATGGAAGCAGATGCAGAAATCCGTGGCCTGGCCCCAGGTGGAGCTTCAGGACTCCAATTGGTGAGAGAGAGAGGAGAAATTATATGAGCAAGAGATATTGAGACCGTGATTGGAAAAAGCACCAGGACAAATAGCCAAATTAGCAGAAACACATGAACTATGAGCCAGTAGCTGGGGAGCCCCCATGAGACTGGACCAGGCCCTCTGGATGGGTGAGGCAGTTGATTGGTTTGAATGGTTTGGGAGGCCACCAGGTAGTGGGACCATGTCCTGTCCTTGGTACATGAGCTGGCTTTTTGGAGCCTAGGGCCTATGCTAGGACACTTTGTTCAGCCTTGGTGTAGGGAGGAGGGGATTGGACCTGCCTCAACTTAGTCTGTCATGCTGGGCTGACTCCCCAGGGGAGACCTTGCCTTGGAGGGAGTGGATTGGGGGGAGAGCTGGGGAGTGGAAGGAGGGAGGACAGGGGAATCCATGGCTGATATGTAAAATTAAATTCATTGTAAAATAAAAAAAAGAAAAAAGAATGAAATACTGTTCACAGTAGAGAAAAAAGGATGCAACTGAAGTACATATCAAGGAGGAATCAAAGTCCATCATTACATATTGTTCTGTATTCATATACACAAAACTCACATGCTTAAATAACATTCAAACCCACCCACTTCACTTAGAAAATGTTTGATTTTGCATTTGATCACAATGCCCACCAGGGAATTCTCTTGCTCACCTGGCCTCCTTATCAGTGAGTCTTCTCCCCTTGTCTTCTGTTCTGCCTCTGCACTTCCACCAACTACTTCCCTTCTTGCTGTCTACCCAAGACTGAACTAGTTGTTTGCTATAGTGTGGATCTGGAATGTTCCACCCCTCCCTGTTAATGTCTTGGTTTTCAAGGTAGGAGGTTGTGGATCTTAACAGGTGGGTTGTAGCGGTAATGCCCGCATTACCGATAACCGTTCACCATGTCCGAGCGAAGGGCTGCGGATTAAAAAATAGAGACAAGAGACAGCGGGTCATCCGTATGATTGGATGTCGAATGCCGTTTATTGAAAGAGGGAAGAAACCTTAAATACATACAGGCTTACAGCACAAATGGAGGAACCCCCGGAGGGCAGAAGTTCGCTGTCAATGGTCTACATTCCAGACCCAATGTTCTATATTCTTGCATCTAAGTAGTTAACGCCCAAAATGCAGGATACACAAGGAACTTCCCTTAAGCATTCAGAAGGGTGGATACCGGCAGGGAATCTGAATAGGGAGGACATCTGAGCAAGGTCAGCAAGCAAGGCCGCAGCCACTCCCAGTCGGGGGCCAGGGCCCATGGCACCCACAGTGGGTGATGCCTAGGTTGTGGGGACTATGAAACTGTGATCTATTCCTCTTTCTTTGCTTATTGGCCATGAATAAATAGGCCTACTCAGACATATACTTCCACCATGATACACCAAAAGCAATGACAACAGTCAACTGCTGTGGAATAATTCTTTTGTGCATTGTGAAGATGTTTTGCTCTCATTGGTTTAAGAAAGAGCTAACTGGCCAATAGCTAGGCAGGAAGAGGTTAGGTGGGAGAGCCAGACTGAGTGAACTTTGGAGAGAAGGGCAGAGTCACCAGGAGATGAACTTGTCATGCTGAAGAAAGGTATCAAGATATGTGGTAGTACATAGATTAAAATAATGGTTTAACTTAAGTTGTAAGAGCTAGTTAGTAACATGTTTAAGCTTTTGACCAAGCATTTATAATTAATAATAAGTCTCTGTGTGGTTATTCAGGAGCTGGCTGGTGGGAGAAAGTCCACCTATAATGGCACCCAATGTCTGGGGCCACATACAGTCATATAAAGCCCAAGAAAGTTTTTTTTTTTTTTTTGAAGTCCAAAACACAGAGTCAAACAAGGGTTCCTAGTGACTGCCTTCTCTCAGTTAGGCTTGATGCTAGCAGCAAACAGATGCATGGCTCTTTTAAGAGGCCTTGCTACCAAACATTTAAATGAGGTTTATTTGCAGTAGGAGATGTGCAACTCGATGGCACAAGACTCAGTAAAGATGCCTGCAGCAGTGTGAACCCAGAAACTCCCCAGAGCTGGGGTGGTAAATGTGGCTATCACCTTTGCCATGAAGCTAGTCTCTCAGTGAACTGAGGGGGGTGAAGCCAGCCACCAGCATGCCATGAGCTAAGGTCTGCAGCAATTTAAGTTTTGTTCATACAGACAGAAAATGTTACAGATAAACAGTAACAACAATTTGAGGTGGGGAAAAATCCTCTAAATCTTTAAAATGAAAGTAAAGTAAAATATAGGGGGAAAGCTACATAGAGATGGAAACTATATGGGGAATCTGGACCCTATACGTTATTGTGTTATCTTTAATTTTTTTTGATTACGTATGAATGAGCAATAGCTGCTGAGAGACATTGGGTTATGAAAACTGTTAAATTAAATCAACCCATATATTTAAAAAATATCTTGACTTCAAAATGGAAGTCAAGAGATGTGTAGCTTTGGGGAAGAGGTTATGCTACTCTTCCCACATAAAACAAAAGGCTATGGATTCATTTAGGATTGAAGAAGATCAGATTTGATCAAGGAAGATACCCCCTGAAAATCCTGGCTACAGACATAAAGAAATAAACCTAGAAAAAGTATAAGACATTTAATGTGTGTTTTACATATTCAAACATAAAACAAAAAAAAATCATCTTTGGCTAACTTGTGTACAACCTACAGTCTATTCTTGTATTGCTGCAGATATGTGTGTTACCTTTGAACGTTTATTTATTTTCAGAGCAAGGGAATGAGACACTGATGAAAATGGGTGGCCTAGGTAATTCAGTATCTCAGAGCAGCACTGTTGAAGTTTCCTCAGAGTTTTGCATACAGAACAGCTTCAAGACTGCTGGCTGAGATGGTCCAGCTTCACAGACTGCTCCAGCCAGGATTTGAGCATTATCATGACTTTCTTAGGATTCCCCAAAGATTCCAGCACCCCAAGACAAAAGGAATCAGTCTAAAGAAAATAATGCCCATATTCCCAAAAGATGGGTTATGGATGTTTGTCATTATTTAAGGGGTGTTGACTACAAGTTGTTATTGGTAGTGGTCTTCAAACACTTCTAATACATACAGAATATGGGATTTAATCTGTATAATAACTTGAGGCTTTTCATGACAGTGAGATATACCTGCTCCTGGCAGTATCAATCTATCAAAAGAAGATGATGAGTGCTGTGGATACCACTATATATAAATAAAACACTGATGGCCAGTGACCAGGCACGAAGTATAGGTGGGACAAAGAGAGAGGAGAATTGGGGAAACAGGAAGAAGGGGGGAGAGACACTGCAGCCACCGCCAGGACAAGCAGCATGTAAAGACTCTGGTAAGCCACCAGCCACGTGGCAGAGTATAGATTTATAGAAATGGGTTAATTTAAGATAAAAGAACAGTTAGCAAAAAGCCTGCCACGGCCATACAGTTTGTAAGTAATATAAGCGTCTGAGTGATTATTTTATATATGGATTGTGGGACTGCGGGGCTTGGTGGAACCTGGAGAGAAGCCCTCCAGCAACAGATGAGTATCAAAGAACCTCTGTATAATGTTTTCTTTATTTATGGCAAAATCTAACCATTTGAGCAAGAAACTGCCCTTATTATGACTGCTGACAATATGCTGTCCAAACTTGACCAGCAGGATGCAAAACAACGTGACTGTCAAATTTTGCCAAGACAATGGAGGGCAGTTCTTTAAAATTCCCTGTTTCTCAAATACGGCTGTCATATGTTCTAGGCTGTAGGCCAAAGATAGATGTCCCAACATTGTATAGGAACTTCAGGTGACTGTCTAAACATCCAGATGCCCCTGCTGTAAGGTAATATTATATCCTTCTGGGATCTTTGATGGAGTTTAAGATTAAACAGCTAAACTTATGTTTTTCCTTAGTTATGGTAAAAAGCAAACTAGGTATAAAACTTTAGAATTACAAAGATAAGAGAGATAATATTAGAATATTTTCTCTAAATTTGCCAAATGCAAATAGACTAGATATTGTAACCATAGTTCTTACTTGATAACTGGCTTTGTTGTATATAATTTTACTAAGTTGAAGTTAAAACTTTCCTTTTTAATTAGATAAAATGGGAGAAATTGTTTTGGAATAATACTTTTTACACCATAAAGATGTGTTGCTCCCATTGTTTTAATAAATAGCTAACTGGCCAATGAATAGGCAGGAAGAGGTTAGGTGGGAAAGCCAGAATAAGAGAACTCTGGGAAGAAGGGTGGAGTAACCAGGAGACAGAGGAAGCAAGAGATGAATTGCTATGCTGAAAAAATGGTACTGAGCCATATGGTAGTACATAGATAAGAAATATGGGTTAATATAAGTTATAAGAGCTAGGTAGTAAAAGGCCTAAGATATCAGCTTTTATGATTAAAAATAAGAAGTCTCTGTATTGTAATTTGGGAGCTGGCTAGTGGGACAGAAACTTCTGCCTACACTCAACCATTAATTGAAACCTTGGAAACAGTAAGCCAAAACCCTTTTCTGTCATTATAAGTATTAACTTGTATCTTGGGTAATTTATTATAAAGTAGAAAGTTAACAACTGGTTTTCTCTGCCTAGAATCTTCTTTCTAGTAACATTTAAAAAGTTGTATCCTTGCAGATCAAATTCCGTCTTAATATCAGTTCTTCCCTGAACTATCTAAGGAAGATGCTTGGTTTGTGGTTATCCTGTAGGGCTGCTTCATTTCTCTCCACGTATTTAATTACAAATGTTTTCTTGCTATTTTTTGCTATCCTGCTCACTTGATCTAGAGTGATGGTTATCTGACTCAGGCCAGGAGGCTGACACTTAGAATATAATCCAGCCTTTGCACATGCTCAGCAAAGATTTATTGAAGGAATAAAATTGTTCAAAGATGAAAATGTTAAAAATTATCTTTTTGAATCACTCAATCATTATTTTCTTCTCAAAACATAATTATTCAATTTGGTGGTTTGAATAAAATGTCCCCATAGGCTTATATATTTGAATGCTTAGTCACCAGGGAATGGCCCTATTTGAGAAAAATTAGGAGGTGTGGCCTTGTTGGAGGGTGTGTATCTTTGGGAATGGAATTGAGATTTCAAAAAGACCATGCCAGGCCCAGTCCTTTTTTCTCTCCTCTCCTCTCTTCTCTTCTCTTCTCCTCTCCTTTCTTCTCCTTTCCTCCTTTCCTCTCCTTTCATCATCTCTCCTCTCCTCTCTTCTCCTGTTTCTTCTCTCTCATCTCTAGACAAAGCATATCAGGCATGGATGTAATTCTCAACTACTTCTCCAGATCATGTCTGTTTGCATGTGACCATGCCCCTGCCATGATGATATTGAACCAAACCTCTGAAACTGTAATCAAGCCCCAATGAAATGTTTAGAACAGTGACTAAGACACTCAACAAATAGAACATGCTTGTTTGTTTGTTTGTTTGTTTGTTTGGAGACAAGTATGTCTCTATGTAGCCTAGACTGGCCTTGACTTTGCCAGCCTCCTGCTTCAGTTTCCCACATGCTAGGATAACAGATATGTACCACCACATCCAGTTAAACATATTTTTTGATGATTTTCTAACAAAATTTGTAATGTAAAATTTAATTAATTATTTTTTTGAGTATAAACTTTTCATCTGCCTGCATATCTCTGTACAACATGCATGCCTGGTGCCCTCAGAGGCCAGAAGCACAAGTCAGATTCTCTTTGACTGGAAGTTACAGACAACTGTGAGTTGCTGCAATGTAGGAGCTGGGAATTGAACCTGAGTCCTCTGGAAGAGCAGCTAGTGTTTTTAACCACTGTGATACCTCTCCAGCCCTAAGATATGTAATGTTATATGAAACCTATTTTTTTCAGTTTTATAAATGACAATTTTCTTTCTGTTTTAGTGCACACATTCTTGATTGTTACATTTCTTATTATTACAATGACATGGAGTTTGATGTTAGATTTAGCTCTGTTTTCTTTTTTCAGATGTGTAAGTGCTAAGCTATTCCATTCAAACAACAGGAGAAATGTCATGAAGGTAGTTTATATTACATAGATACATATTTCCCATTATTCACACACAAAAAAATCAAACATAGTCAGAAAAATATTATTGATGGTTTAGCAGCTAAAATTGAGCCTTACTCAATTTTGTTAAAAAGAAAGATTTGGAGACTGAGAGTATAGTGTTGGCACAGTATATCAATGGAACAAAATGCATGTAACTTCAGCCATTTGATATTTGACAAAGAAGCCAAAAAGTATACACTAGAGAAAAAAACAGTGTCTTCAACATGTAGTGCAGGACAACTGGATATCCATATGTAGAAGAATGAAATTATAACTGTAACTGAAAGTTTTTTGTGTCCCAGCTGGCTGGCGGTTGGGAAAAATCTCTCTCACCTGCCAGTCCCGTAGCCATCTAGATTCAAGTAAACACACAGAGGCTTTTATTAATTAAAACTGCTTGGCCATTAGCTCAGGCCTACCACTGACTACCTCTTACACTTAAACTAAACCATTTCTATTAATCTACCTGTGTGCCATTACATGCTGCTCCCTGGATAGCAGGCTGGTGTCTCCTGACTCAGCTCTTTCTCTTCCCATAATTCTCTTTGTCTGCTTATCCCACCTATACTTTCTTCTTGGCTACTGGCCAATCAGTGTTTTATTAAACCAGTGTACAAAAGCATCACCCCACAACATACAACCACACCTATCACCATGACAAAAATCAACTCCAAATAGATCAGAGATCTCAATACAAAACCCGAAATGCTAAAACTGCCAAAGCAGAATACAAGCAGTATTCTGTATACACCTACATGATAGAGGTGAAGGAAAGTACGTCCTGAATAGGACTCTATTTGTTCAGGAATTAAGCCAAACAACTGGTCTAAAATTCTTCTATACAGCTTAGAAAATAACCAAGGAAAAAAGGAGCCTACAGAATGGGATAAAATCTTTACCAACTGATCTGACAGATCAAACAACTATATATCACACAAATATTAAGATATCTAGAATAAACAAAGAACTAAAAATATAAAACAATCAAGGAAACAAATGGCCCATTCAAAAAACAAGTTATGGATCTGAAAAAAAAGAATTCTCAAAAGAAGTAATAAAAATGGATAAGAAATATCTTAAAGAGTTTAAAATTCTTAGCATTTAAAGAAATGCAAATTACTTTGACACTTCATTTTACACAAGCCAGAATGGCTGAGAAAAACAAAGCAGCTAATAACAAATGCTGGTAAGGATTGTGAGGAAATGGTAACTGTTGGTGGAACTGCAAGCTACCATAGCCACTCTAGAAATCAGTGGGGAGAATTCTGACCAACCTAAAGCAGATCAATAACATGACCCAACTATCCCACTACTCAGCATGTATCCAAAAACTCTAGATGCTACATTGCAGATACTTACTGGCTGAGCCATGTTCATTGCTGCTTTTTTCACAGTCACTGGAATATGGAAACAAATTCTTCAAGAGATGAATAGAAAATAAAAATTCTGTGTATATACACAATGTAATTCTTAAACGTGAAACACGCAGGCAAATAAGTGAAACTAGAAAATATTATACTGAGTGAGGTAACCCTTACCCAGAAAGACAAACTCCACATGTTCTCTCATATTTGTAAACCCTAGCTCCAAATGTTCAGATGTGAGTGTATAGCCTGGAGTAACTGCATAAAAACAGGACAGTAAAGAGGGACCATAAAGACGGGAAAGGAGCTCTGGATGAAGAAGTCAGTGGCTGCTGAAGGAGGGAGTATCAGTATTTCCCAGAAACAAGCACCCTGAT
The DNA here is from genome assembly GCF_049852395.1 of Peromyscus maniculatus bairdii. Classification (NCBI taxonomy): domain Eukaryota; kingdom Metazoa; phylum Chordata; class Mammalia; order Rodentia; family Cricetidae; genus Peromyscus; species Peromyscus maniculatus. The sequence continues at coordinate 36,051,166 of NC_134853.1, read as the reverse complement.
AGGTTATACAAAGCAACACCAAACTCAACAGGTATCAGCACTATACACACACACACACACACACATATATACACATATGTATATATGTATTTATGTGTGTATGTATATATACACACACATATATATATGTACATATGTATATACATATATTTAAAGAAGAGAAGGTTATGAATGTGAAAGGCAGTGAGGTAGACATAGGAAGAGTTGGAGGAAGAAAGGGAAAGGTAAAAATAACATAAATACAGTACTTGCACATGAAATTCCCTAAAAATAAGAAAAGAGTGAATGAACACTCCAGCACACAAACCAGCATCCTGAACCACAGAAACGACTACCCCCCACCCTGATAGCACTTGTCCAGCATAACTCCAACTGTTCCTCCTCTCCTCCTCACCATATCCCAGTCCACACTTCTGGCAGAAGCCTTCCACCCTATCAGACGCCAGGCCAGCATCTTGAACCACAGGTAAGACTGCCTCCACTCTACCTATGCTCACCTAGCATAACTCCAACTGTTCCTCCTCTTCTCATCACCATATCTCAGCTCACACCTATGGCAGGATCCTCCTACCCCACCTGAGGCCAGGCCAGCATTCTGAACCAGAGAAGGCCCCTGGTCATATTAGAGGACACACACATAGCCAGAACTCCAGCACCAAAATTGAGCAGCAACTTTCTGCTGTACCAGAGGCCATCCAGTCCATCAGAAGTCCAGCCCTCAACTCAGGCCCTCTACTCAATCACAGTTTATAGCAGACAGAAGGTTAGAAAGAAAATGGAAACAAAGGAAGAAAACACTTATCCAACGAAGACAAATCCAGAAACTGGCACCTCAACCTATAATCACTTCAAATCCAGACGCCTAAAGTATAGGAACACAAACAACAGCCAGGGCAACATTACTTCACCAGAGCTCAGCCATCCCACTGTAACAAGTCCTAAGTATTCCAACATAGCTGAACCACAACCTTAAAACCAACTTTATGATGAAGATAGAGGTACTTAGGGAGGAAATGAATAAATCCCTTAAAGAAATCAAGAAAAAGAAAATTTAAAAATTGCAGAAAATCAATAAATCTCTTAAATAATATCAAGAAAATATAAATGAACACTTGAAGGAAATAAAACTGTTCAAGATCTGAAAATAGAAATAGAACTAATAAAGAAGACATAAGCTGAGGGAGTTCGGAAAATGGAAAATCTAGGTAAGTGAACAGAAACTACAGGCAAAAGCATCACCAACAGAATACAGGAGATAGAAGAGAGAATCTCAGTCATTGAAGACACAGTAGAAGTAATAGATAAACTGGTCAAAGGAAACATTAAATCTAAAAACTTCCTGACATAAGACATTCAGGAAATCTGAGACACCACGAAAGGATAAAGCCTAAAAATAATAGGAATAGAAGAAGAAGAAGAAGAAGAATCACAGCTCAAAGACCTGGAAAATATTTTTTTAAAAAATCAAAGAAGAAAAATTTTCTAACATAAAGTACATGCATATAAAGGTACAAGAAGCTTATAGAACATCAAATAGATTGGAGCAGAAAAGAAAGTCTACTTGTTATATAATAATTAAAACACTAAACACAGAACAAAAAAAAAGAATATTGAATATTAAAAGCTGCAAAGGGAAAAGGCCAAGTAACATATAAAGGCAGATATATCCGACTTCTCAAAAGAGACTCGAAAAACAAGAAGGGACTGAACAAATGTTTTGCAGACTCTAGGAGAATACAAATACCAGCCCAGATTACTATATGCAGCAAAGCTTTCAATTACCATTGATAGAAAAAACAAGATATGAAAAAGTCAAATTTAAACAATATCTATCCACAAACCCAGTGATCCAGAACAATATAGAAGGACAACTCCAACCCAAGGAGGTTACAATACCCACAAAAACACAAGCAATAAATAATCTCACACAAGCACAACCCAAAGAAGAAACATACCATGCACACACACACACACACACACACACACACACACACACACAAACACACAAAACCACCATCATCAACAACAAAATTACAGGAATTAACAATCATTGGTCATTGATATCTCTCAATATCAATGGACTCAATTCCCAATAAAAAGACACATACTAACAGAATGGATACAAAAACGAAATCAATCCCTCTACTGCATACAAGAAACCTACCTCAATATCAAAGATAGACACTACCTCACAGTGAAAGGCTGGGAAAAGACTTTTCAATCAAATGGACTTAAGAAGCAAGCTGTAGCTATCCTAATATCTAACAAAATAGACTTCAAACCAAAATTAATCAAACGAGATGGGGAAGGATACTTAATACTCATCAAAGGAAAGATCCACCAAAATGACACCAATTCTCAACAACTATGCCCCAAACACAAGGGCATCCATATTTGTAAAGGAAACACTAGTAAAGCTTAAGTCACACTCACACATTGATAGTGGGATACTTCAATAACCCACTATCACTAATGGATAAATAATCCAAACAAACACTAAACAGAGAAATGCTGGAGATAACAAATATATGACTCAAATGGGCCTAACAGATATCTACAGAATATTCCACTCAAACACAAAAGAATACACTTTCTTTTCAATACCTCGTGAAACATTCTCCAAAACTGACCACATACACAGTCACAAAGCAAGTCTCAACAGATACAAGAAAATTGAAATAACCCACATGCATCCTATCAGACCATCATGGATTAAAGCTGGATTTCAACCACAACAGAAGCCTACAAACTCATGGAAACTGAACAACTCTCTACCTAATGACTACTGTGTCAAGGAAGAAATAAATAAAATTAAAGACTTCCCAGATTTCAATGAAAGTGAATACACAGCATACCCAAACTTATGGGACTCAATGAAAGTGATGCTAAGGGGAAATTTCATATTACTAACTGCCTTCATACAGAAATTGGAGAAATTTCATGCTAGCAACTTAACATCTAAAAGCTCTAGAACAAAAAGAAGCAAGCTCACCCAAGAGTAGACAACAGGAAATAATCAAACTGAGAGCTGAAATCAATAAAATAGAAATAAAGAGAAAAACACAAAAAAATCAGTAAAACAAAAAATTGGTTCTTTGAGAAAATCAGAAAAATAGACAAATCATTATCCAAACTAACTAAAAGGCAGAGAGAGAATGTCTGAATTAACAATATCAGAATGAAAATGGGGCCATAACAATAGACATTGTGGAAATCCAGAGAATCATTAGGTTATACTTCACAAATCTATACTCCACAAAATTGGAAAATCTAAAAGAAACGGACAAATTTCTTGATAGATACCACTTACCAAAGTTAAGTCAAGGTCAGATAAACATTTTAAATAGAACTATAACCCATAAGGAAATAGAAGCAGTCATTAAAATCTCCCAACTAAAAAAAACAAAACAAACAAACAAACAAAAACAAACCCCAGGGTCAGACTGTTTTACTACAGAATTCCATCAGACTTTCAAAACAGAGCTAATACCAATGCTCCTCAAATTAGTCCACAAAATATAAATAGAAGAAACACTGCCAATTTCATTTTATGGATTCATAGAAACCCTGATACTCAAATCATACAAAGACTCAACAAAGAAAGAAAATTACTGACCAATTTCCCTCATGAACATTGAGAGAAAATACTCAATAAAATACTTGTAAATGTAATCCAAGAACAAATAAAAATGATCATCCACCATGATCAAGTAAACTTCATCCCCAAGATTCAAATATAATTCAACAAATGAAAATTTGTCAATATAATCTGCCATATAAACAAACTGAGAAAAGAAAATCACATGACCATCTCGTTAGATGCTGAAAAAGACTTTGACAAAACCCAATACCCCTTCATGATAAAAAGTTTGGAGATATCAGTGATATAGGGGACATACCTAAACATAATAAAAGCAATATACAACAAGTTAATAGCCAGTATCAAACTAAATGAAAACTCAAAACAATTCCACTAAAATCGGGAACAAGATAAGGATGTCCACTCTCTCCACATCTATTCAATACAATATTTGAAGTTCTACCTAGGACAATAAGAAAACTAAAGGAAGTTGAGGGGATGTAAATGAAAATGAAGTCAAAGTATCATTATTAGCAGCTGATATGATAGTATATATAAACCAGAAATTCTACCTAAGAACTCCTACCACTGATAACCTGCAGTCAAGTGGCTGGGTACAAGATTAACTCAAAAAAGCAGTAGCCCATTTGTATATAAAAGGTAAATGGTCTGAGAAAGAACTTAAGGAAGCAATACCCTTTACAAATGCCACAAATAATAAAGTATCTTGTTTTTATATCTGTGGCATACTAGCTGCTGTTTCAGCTCCTGACTGTGCCTCACTGCTCAGGCAGAGGCCTCAGCTACCTCCATGTAGGGAGACAACTGTTGTTTTAACTAAGTCTTTATCCTTTTCTTTTACCAATAAAGGCTCCAGAGCCAAATGCTGTGGTTAAAACCTGCTAGATCAGAGGAGCATTGAAAGCAGACAGCTGACCTTGTTCTACCATCTCAAAACAAAAGGGACTGCCAAACTCAAATTCCCTCCCTACTACTTCCTTTGTGTCTCTCTATCCATCTTCTTCATTCCCTCTTACTCTTTATGACTACTTCCTGTTAAGTATTTACTTGCTCCATCTCTGGACTGACAGTTGATTTTATTTAATCCTGTTTACAATAAACAGAAAGCTCTTAGATTAAGGGTATGATATACTAGGGCTGGGCCACACCACAGCTAAAGGCAGGTTTTTTCCAATAAGTAACAAAACCTTGGGGCTCACAATATGACCAAATATCCTGCAATAATATCTTTGTGTAACTCTAATCAATCAAGTGAAAGAGCTATAAGACAAAAAGTTCAAGTCTTTGAGGAAAGAAATTGGAGATGTCAAAAGATGGAAAGATCTCCCATGATCATGGATTGGTGGGACTAACAAAGAAAAAAATGGTCATTGCATCAAAAACAATCTACAGATTTAATGCAATCCTCATTAAAATTCCAACACAATTACAATTTACATACCTTAAAAGAACAATACTCAACATCATATGGAAAAAGAAGAAATCCAGGATAGCTAACACAGTCCTGTACAATAAAAGAATTTCCAGAGGTATTACCATCCTTGTTTTCAAGCTCTATTATAGAGCTACAGAAATGAAAACCACATGATACTGGCATAAAAACAGATGGGTAGATCAATGCAATGGAATCAAAGACCCCTAAAGAAATCCACACGTCTATGAGCATCTTATTTTCAACAAAAATGTCAAAATTATACAATAGAAAAAAAACGAAGCATCTTCAACAAATAGTGCTGGTATAACTGGATGTTGGCATATAAAAGAATGCAAATAGATCTATATCTATCAGCCTGCACAAAACTCACGTCCAAGTGCATCAAAGACTTCAACCTGAATACAGATACACTGAACCTAATAGAAAAGAAAGAAGAGAGTAACCTTGCACACATTGGAACAGAAGACAACTTCTTGAACCAATAGCACAGGCACTGAGTAACAACAATTAATAAGTGGAACCTCCATGAAACTGAAAACCTTCTGGAAGGCTAAAGATACCACCAATAGGACAAAATGGCAGCCTACAGAATAAGAAAATCATCTTATTTCCAAAATATATAAAGAATTCAAGAAACTGGACATCAAAGAACCAAATAATAAATTAGAAATATGTCATACAGATCTAAACCAAGAATTTTCAACAAGGGAATCTCAGATGGCTGAGAAACACCTAAAGAAATGTTCACCATCATTAGTTAGAAGGGAAATGTATATCAAAATGACTCTGAGATTCCATCTTACACCTGTCAGAATGGCTAAGAGCAAAAACAAAAGTGACAGCTCATGCTGGAGAGGATGTGGAGCAAGGGGAACACTTCTCCATTTTTGGTGGAAATGCAAACTTATACAGCCACTTTGGAAATCAATATGATGGGTTATCAAAAAATGGGGAGTCAATGTACTTCAAAACCCAGCTATACCACTCTTGGTCATATTCCCAAAGGATGATCAATCATACCATAAGGACACTTGCTCAATTATGTTCATAGAAGCTTTATTTGTAATAGCCAGAACTGGGAAACAGCCCATGTGTCCCTCAACCAAAGAATGGATAAAGAAAATGTGGTACATTTACACAGTGGAGTATTACTCAGATGTTATAAAAAATGACAACGTGAAAACTGCAGGCAAATGAATGGAACTAGAAAAAAAATCATCCTGAGTGAGGTCACCCAGACCAAGAAAGACAAACATGATAAATACTTACTTAGAAGTGGATATTATCTATAAAGTGAAGGGTAACCATGCTACAATCCACAGTCCCAGACAGGCTAGGTAACAAGAAGGTCTCAAAGGGGGACTCTCAGATCTCCCTGGGAAGGGAAAAATAGAAGAGATCTTGTGGGTAGACTGGAGGCATATGGGGAAAGAAACATGATAGATTAGGTGTATGGGGCATAGAAGAAGATAGTGCTGGAAGAGATGACTAGAAAAGGGGCCATTTATTGGTGGGGTAGAAACTTGGTGCAAGGGAAACATCAACAAAGATGATCCTAGCTAAGACTCTTAGCAATAGTGGATACATAGCTGAACTGGTCATTTCCTGTGACCAAGTGACACATTCAGTGGAGGGATTGAAACACCCACATAGCCACATAACCTTTGACATACAGTCTGTTCTACCTATGGGATGTTCTGGGGTAAGGGTGGCAGAGATTGTGGGAGTGACCAGCCAATGACTAGTCCAGCATGAGACCCATGCCATGAGAGTAAGCTCAACCCTGATACTGCTTGGAGGTCCACAACCCAGGGCCTAGATGGCCCAGAGACCTAGGATAGAATCAAATAGGACAGAGGGGAAAAAGTCAATGTAATGATACCTAATGATATTTTGCTCTACTCAGAGATTGGTGACTAGCCCCGTTCTCATCAGAGAGGCTCCATCCAACAACGAATGGAAACAGATGTCTTAACCCACAGCCAAACAACAGGTGGAGCTCTGGGAATCCTGCTGGAGAGGTGGAGGAAGGACAGTAGGAGCCAAAGGGGTCAAAGACACCACAAGAAAACCCACAGAATCAACAAACCTAGGCTCATAGGTGCTCACAGAGACTGAACCAACAACCAGGAAGTCTGCATGAGACTCACCTAAGCCCTCTGCATATATGTTACAGTTGTGTAGCTAAGTCTTTGTGGGACCCCTAACAGTGGGAGCAGCAGCTCTCTGAAATTTTACTGTGGTCACTGAGAACTCTACCACTCTGCTGCAGAACATCCACCCATGGGCCTGTTAGCCATCTTCACCCCCCTTTCCTTGTATTACTATTTAGAAGTAACCCACACATACAAATAGATTCTGCTATTCTTTTGAGTTCTATGTCCTTAATTTGAAATGTCCTTTTCATTTCTTCCTGCAATTAAAAAAAAAAAACCCATTCTTTCCTCGAAACAATCATTAAATAGGAGTTTTTAGAGAGGAAGAAATGAGACAGAAGAGAAAATCAATTGTGAAACAGTCTATCCATATAGCTGTCCCATCTCCAGTGAGAGAAAGGTCTTAAGATTTTTGTTTTTTTATATTTTCGTTCAGAATTGGAACACAGGTCACAAATTTCACAATTCCCTCTATATAAAATCTGTATTTATTTTACATACTTATTCACACACATCTCCATACAAGTCTTCCTCTAAGTAGAAAAGACATGAACTCCCACAAGCTCTTGATACATGCTGAGTAGTGCCACATCTCTCTCCATGATTGCCTTTCTTTCGTGCACTAATGATCATTCATATTCTTCCTACTAGGAAGAAAAGACCTGGGGAAAAAGATCTTCTAGTTTTGGAGGAAGACTTTATAAAACAATGTTCATGTTTATCAAGAATTATTGTTTCAGAATCAATTGTTAGGGTCATGTTAAAAGTCTTAGTTTAGTGTTTCTGTTACAAAACACTGAAGATTGATTTGTTTTATAAATAAAATAGGTTGTATTCATCATTCTGGTGGAGAGAATGTCTAAACAGCATGGCAACAATGGAAGATGAAATGCTAAATGGTTTTATTAATTTAAAAAAACCCAAAGCCAGATAATGTGGTAAAAACTGAGAGATCAGAAAAGCAGAAAGTAACTAGTCATGTTCTTACCATGTGGAAATCCTTAGCCAAAGAGACCTACTTCCTGTATACCCACGCCTATGTGACCTTCTGTTTTGCATCTCACTTCTTCTTTCTACCAATCTACATCAGTTTTTGTCTGTCTGTCCAGAGCTCTAGACCTCTATGGTTAATGCTGAAATTAAAGGTGTGTGTCACCATGCCTGACTCTATTCCCCAGTGTGGCCTTGAACTTATAGAGATCCACATGGATCGATACCTCCTGAATGCTAGGATTAAAGGTGTGTGCTACCACTGCCTGACCTCTATGTTTAGTATAGTAACTGGATTTTTCCTCTGATCCTCAGATAAGCTTTATTAGGGTATACAATATATTGGGGGACACAATATATCAACACACAACAGTTTAGGACTCCCTGTCAGTCAAAGCATAGTAGGTGGCAGCACATGGTTGGAACATATGAAAAGACCTCACATAAAAATAAAAACGGCAGAGATGCAAACCTTTGAAAGACAAATATTGCAAATGCTATAATAGAAATTTATGTTTTCTGGACAAAATTTCTAATAAAAATATAATTAGTTGGATCATGAGACAAAATATTTCTATGCTTCCATGGTTTTCTGAAAGTTTAAGAATTCTCTTCATAATCAATACTGAGAATTATCTACTTAACCTGATTATTTAGAGAGAATTATTTTTAAAGTTGACTGCAGCAAAGTAAAATTCATTTGCAAAGCATAAAAGTATGAATTGATTCACTCTATCCAAAACATTATTAAATACTGTTGAGGATGTGTGGGAAGTGGCAAGCAACTTGAAAACTTTTGATAATTAGACTGAGATTTTGGAACTATTTTTAACTGCTTAAGGATTAAAAAGAACATAAATTTTATTTTTATAAAGTGAAACACATGTGATTCCTTGTTAGAAAATTATCGAGTTGACTTATCACCCAATATATTTATATATGTTCTGTTTTACACAACCTCTCTAAGGAAGCATCATGTGGAACATTAGTACAAATTTGTGAAATTTTAATAAAATTGAATCTACTAAGACATTATTTGCCATTATAACACTGAGTAAAGAAATATTTCTGAGGTACAGATGCATAAAACATTTGGAATCAAATTGATTCATTTCATAATCCATTGTGTTAATCATTAGGATAATGGCCAATACAATTGATAGAGCAATTTACAATTAATGGAAAGCACAGGTAAGAGGGATGAAGAGAAAATCACTCTCTAGTTCAGTCACAGAGAGATGAGAGGCCAAGTAGGATACTCATAAGGACTGAGATTTTAATTTGAGTCAATGCGGTAGAATCAACCACCAACTACCAAAGACAGACCCTGAAAGACCCCTCATCTCTGTGATTTTTTTACTTCTGTAGCTTTCTTTTTCCTTTTCTTTTGGTGGAATCACAAATCTGCACTTTTACTTTATTCTTGAGAGATGTGCTTAGGCTAGAGACCCCATTTTGAGAACTGATGGTATAGAAAATTTGGTGTATTTCTGAGACACTGGCAGCTCTTTCTACCTCTGTCTTTTTATGTTGCCTCAAAAATCTAACACCCAGATAAGCTGGATTCTTCTGCTTCTATAACTATAAAACTGTTCACTTAAGGTTTTCCAAGTGAAATAATGATTCTAAGATAGAGTACCTCTGCTGTAAAAACAGAATTCCTGTGAGATTACAGCTGACTTGCTCAACCTTGCTCATCCCAGAGAGGAATGTTTACAGAGACAGTCTCTCAGGATAATCTGTCTTCCCTGAAGCAAACAATTCCAGGAAAGAGAAATCACAGGCCCAAAGCTCCCACAGCTGCATCAACTTCCTCATTCCCAATCACCCCCCATAAAGGGTCCTGCCCAGCCTGTCTCCTTGCAAATGATCTGTTCCCACAGCAGAGAGGCTGTCCTTCACTATATGTACTAATGAACACAGTCTCATCTGTTGAGGACAGACTCTGGTCTCTTTCTGCCTCTGTCTTTTTATGTTGCCTCAAAAATCAAACATCCAGATAAGCTAGAAACACCTTAACTTGTTTCTTTTCCGAAAGTGGAGGATCTGTTTCTCTTGGTTTCGTATTCTCAGTCTCTCCCTAGGCTCACTGGAGAGCTTTGTCACAGGAAATGGTCTCAGCTATCAGCTGCTCCAAGTTCCCCCTGTGATGAACACTTGGGGGCCAGAAGAGTATTTCACAAGAAGTTATTTCAGGTGTGACTTTCTGGAACTATCTATCTGGAACTATCCTTGTTCATGTGACACTGATCTGATTGGATCATACATCTGAAATACATTTCTGGATTATTTCAAGGTATCACAATATATCAATTGATTTAGATTTCTATCTACTAAGTCAACACCCTTGCATGAAGGAGGGAATTCCTGTTGTTTCTGAGGTTTATAACTTCTGCACAATGTATAAGGCTTGAAGGGACATTGGTGGACTGTATTATGACTCCAAACTTGGAAAAATAATGGGAATAGAGCAGAATCATTTCTGCCAAGCATCAGAACTAACAGATATCATCAAATCTTGTTAACTACTTTCTGTTGTTTAACATCAAAAGTGAGCTAATGACTGTGTCTGATATATATACTGTTTGAAAGTATTACATTACATTAGTAATGTTCCAGTCAGGAAACAAAACTAACCCAATGTCTACAACACCTAGTTTAATACTGTCACCTCAAGTATCTATGAAGAATTGGCCTTAAGCTTTTCCTGAAATACCAAAATAAGAAGATGCTCATATCTCCTATAGAATGGTGTCAGTAGAACATGCCTACATACTCCTATATGCTATAGATCATTTACAACACCTGCCAAAATTAAAATACTAATTAAATAGTTGCATTTTGTTTGGAGAATAATGATAAGAGTAATGATGAAAGAAATGTACATGTTTAGTATTGTTACAATTGACTAGATCAGAGGGTGAGATCTGTGGATACAGAAGGGTTGATGCATAAGTAATTATTAGGAAAGTATTATCAAGAATTCTTGAGGGCTAAAGAGAATACTAAAAAGCCTAAGGATCTACACATACATGGAATAACCACAGTTCTTAGGGCCAACCCAGATGAGATCAGATGTACGAGAGGACACTGCTGTTAAGTCAATAGCAACAGAAAAGTTGCTCAGGTGTCTCACTCTGGGGACTTGATGGCAATGTCCATTCTTGGGTGCTGGGGGTACATGCCACAGAAAGATACAGAATCCCTGATATTTGTGGGCACCGGAGATGCTGTTAGTCATTGAATGGCATAAGGAGAGTCTAGAACCATTCTCTGCATGGCTCAGTTTAGGATGCCCCAGGCCAGCTGTGTAGGTTGAAGATGAGATACTTGAATATAATGAATACCCAGTATATGCTGGCTACTTCACCATAGATGCCATCCTTACTGCTGCTGCTGCTACTGCCACAGATGAAGACCCAGAGTCTTGAGACTGATATACCCAGGCTCACACTCCTCTTGCCATTCATTTATGAGGAAGATTGGACAAGTGACTTAATCATTTTAATACTTTGTTTCATCATCTGTGAAATAGAGTGATAATAGTATTCATCTCCCAGAACTGCAGAGAGCAGTAAATAGGAACATAAAGGCAAATTGCCTTACACAGTAGCTAGCATATAGTAATAGATTTTATAAGTAGATTTTTAAATTATGAAAATAACCAATAGATCATTTTCTTTATGTTGACTATTCCTTGGAAACAACTATAAAAATTGTGTGTGTGTGTGTGTGTGTGTGTGTGTGTGTGTGTGTGTGTGTCTACAGTCTTCTGTTTTAAGAGTAACTCCTTAGTTTTATTAGTTGATCACAAACATATTGATTATCCTGGCCTCTAAACTTCTAGCTAAGTAATAATATTTAACTTTCCAAAATTCCCAATAGGAAAATTGAACTTACTTAATTGAACCAGTTAAGGTTCTCTAGAAGAAGAGAACTGATAGAATTAATCTATATTAAATGGGGATTTGTTAAAGTGTCTTACAGGTTGTGGCCCACTAGGCTAACAAGGTCTGTCTCCTTGAAGAAAGGCCAAGAATCTGGTAGTCATTTCATGAAACTGGATGTCTCAGCTGGGGTTTGGTCTGTGTTGAGGTCTGAAATTTATAGTTTCCAGATGAACTTGCCCATGAGAGTGAGGCAATCAGGCATGAGGTAAAAGCTTTCTTCTTCCATGTCCTTCTAGGTCTGCTGCCACTAGAAGGTGTGGCCCAGATTTATAGTGGTTATTCCCACCTCAAAAGATCCAAATTCACAGTGGGTCTTCCCATCTAGATAATACAATGATGACAAACCACTCACAGGTGTGTCCAGACGCTAGTATTTTAGTTAATTCAACATGTAGTCAAATTGAATCATGATTAGCCACCACACTAATGATAATGAATATCTGGTCTTTGCATACAGTTGTACATTAATATCTTCTGTTTCATCTTTGAAAATGAAAATTTGTCTCTTCACTAGTCTTAAGTATTACATTTTTAACTAGTTCATGTTTCCTGGCCCACACTGAACGTTGAGGACTGAAAGTCCTGGTGAATCCACATTGGCTTCTATGGTAGGGGACTAGCTCTATGTCCCATGGATCCATTTGGAGATCCATTACCAACTGAGGAGCTCCAATTTTAGCTCCACTCAGCACTATGCAAGGATTCTAAAAAGAGGAAGACTTTTTATTGTCAAAAATGATGACTCAGGCCACTAACCAAAACCACCTTTCTAGAGGGTGCGTAGCATTGACGGTTAGCGAGGTTAGACAGAACAGCTCAATTCCAATTCTCCAGCTCAGCATCAGGGCCAATACTTTTCAGAAACATGGTATATTACCATTCAATGGCAATTCCTTTAATTCCCCATTCATGGTGCTTTTACTTCATTCTGTGTGGGGAACATTCACACACTAGTAAGTTTAGTGTAAGTGAGATTTCATCTGGTCTCCCAGAATATCTGTCACGCTTTCTGATCAGGACCATGAGGCTCTGCTCCCTCAGACACTGTGGTTGTCTTACCTTCACTGAACCTAGCAGGTAATTTGCAAGCAAATGGAGATCCCCTCTTTGCTAAATACCTTTCCAAACAAGACTTAGTACCATTGGTAGGACCTTTACATTAAAACAATTTCTGAAATAAAATTACAGAAAGAAATAAAAGAACCTTAATGCTTTTTAAATAATATCACCAGACAAGCAGAAGTGTGGCCCCTACTTTTCACCACGTCATAACAGTTGCAATGGGGAACATGGTAAACAAGAAAAGATGAATTTTATTTCCCATAAGGACAATGTTGGTATTTGGTATTGGGTATTGTGCTATTAACCAAGACAAGAAAATAATACATACTCAGGAAAATGATACATCAGAAACAGCATCTTTGAGACCAGTAATTTGAGTAGAACAAAGTCAAGGTTAAAATTCCCCAACATATAAATAAGGGAAAGCAGAAATAAGACTGATGGGATTTTTCTCCCACAAAAAAAGCTAGGTGACATATCATGCCACACTAAGTGATTATTCAGAGCTAAATCCCACTAAAAAGTGCCATGGAGAACTCAAGCATGCAAGGCCAGAACCATGGAGAGATGGCTTGCACTAATGGAAACTGGAATCTGATACAGATACGATAGGATAAAAGGGTAGATTAATGAACCTACTTTTAAAGAGCAACAACTTGTTTAAAATGTTTTACATTGGTATAGATTTTAGTTTATGTTTAAAATGTTTTACATTGCTATGGATTTTAGTTTATTGATACAAATTTAAAGTTAATTTTGTTATACTATGTGTATATTTCTACTCTTGTTTAAGGTATTATGTTTATGTAACTCATTTAGATTGTAATGGATAATTAAGAAATAGATAATTAGTCTTCTATGATAGTCAAACTTGTAGCAGGTTAGTTAAGTTTTCTAGGTATACATAGATATATTTCAGATAGATAGGTTATCTTCAAACACTTCAAAGACCTACAGAATATGGCATTTCAAATGTTTAAAAATTTTAGACTTTCTGGACAGTGAGGCATATCTGCTCCTAGCAGCACCAATTTACTTCAGACAGGAGGATGGGCATCGAAGACAGTCCATATGGCGTTTATCTTCACCTTGGCAAAAATAGCCATTTTGGCAAGAAACTGTTCTTGCCTGGACTGCTTAAAAAAAAAATGTATTGACCCACAGGAAGGTGACCACTGAACTTTTTTTGGTGAAATGGTTCTTCAGGTTCCTGCTTCACAGAGCAAAGTGCCAGACATTCTACAGGACACAGAGAAAAATGACTGAGAGACTCTAGCCCTGTGGGCTGAAGACAGATGCCCCAATGTTACAAGAGAACTTTGGATGACTGTACAGGCTGCCAGTTGTCTCTGTCTACCTTGCAAGACTCCCAAAAGTTGCTTGTATCCTTCTCCCATTTCTCAGGTAATATTATATCCTTCTGAGGACTTTGATGTAGTTGAACACTAGAGATAGTTATAATTTTCCTTAGTTATGATAAAAGGTAAGTTAGATATGAAACAGACTCACAAATATAGGATAGATAGGATATCTTCTTTAATATTGTAACTATAACTCTTGCTTGATAATTTGTTTTGTTATATGTAATTTTACTATGTGAAAGTTAAAACCTTCCTTTTTGAAAAAAAAAAAAAAGAAAAGGGGAAGTGCTGTGGATATTGCTCTGTAGAAATAAAACACTGATTGGCTAGTAGCCAGACAGGAAGTATAGGCGGGACTAACAGAGATGAGAATTGAGGGAACAGGAAGGCAGAGGGAGGGACCTGCCAGCCGCCACCATGACAAGCAAGGTACCGGTAAGCCACAAGCCATGTGGCAACTTATAGATTAATAGGAATGGGTTAATTTAAAATAAAAGAAGTAGATAACAAGAAGCCTGCCATGGCCATACAGTTTATAAGTAATATAAGCATCTGAGTGATTATTTTATACGTGGGTTGTGGGACTTCAGGGGCTGGGTGGGACCTGAAGAGAAGCTCTCCAGCTACAGGAATCGATTGGACTCAAGCAATGAAGAGAAAACTGGTGGCCAGAAACTTCAGGCAGGCGTTAGATGAGAGGCACAGGAATCTGAAATGGAGTTTTCTAACACTCACAGTTCTGCCCTAACTGTAGTCGAGAGCAGCATGTGGGCTGACCACAAGAGATCTGGACTTGACCTGAGATCTGACCAGATGGCGAGAGGAGCTCACAGTTTGGGAACCCCACCAAAGGAGAGTAACTCGGCTTTCCATAGATACTGCTCCAGAGTTCCAATTTTGGGAAGTCCCCACAGCACATCTCAGGCAGCCAGACTATTGACCTCTAGATCAAGAGATGCTTCTGAACTCTGGCATTGGTGCAAGCATAATGTTAACTAACTGTAGCATCTGGATCAGAGAAACTGGTTCCGAGCTGCACACACTGTGTAAATAGCAACAGAAGTGTAATAAGAGAATCTGATGCTGGAAGACTCTCAATAGCTTCTAGCTCCAGTCATAGCACAGAGAAGTTAGATGGATCACTGGACAGAACTTGGCAGCATGCTGCTGGTTAGAACTAGGATTAACAGAAGGAATAGGGTCTTCAAGCCAAGAAGAAGCAATGACTAAGAACGTATCTCTACACCTAGGATCCTGATCTCCAAACTTATAAGGGACATGGGTTAAGATCACAGTATTTTCTGATACAGCTAACAGGGGACTTCTGGCAAACCAGACAGCAGACTTTCCGCTTAAAAATAAAACAATAGATGACCATTCATTAGGTGGACTCTTATAAAACAATCAAAAAACAGTGGAAGAGAGGGAAAATTACAAACCAAAGGATTTACAACCCCAGAAGATATACAAAATACAACCTAACACCATTAAGGCATCCACCCAACTGTCCTCTGTAGTAGACTGCCTTGCACAATGAACTGTAAGCTAAACAAACAGAAAAATCTGGGTGTGGATTACCTCATAGAGTACAGCTTTTTTTCTCCATTTCTATGCCTTTACTTACAAATTTTAAGATTTCATTCTTCTAAATGGATAAATAAAATTTCTTTGTATATACATACACAATTTCATTATCCATGTATCTGTTGATGATTCTATTTTTTTTAACTACTGTAAATGAAGCAGCAATGAACAGGGATGAGGCAAGTAACTTTGTAATATGATACAAGAACATCATTTGTTAAATGTCCAGAAGTGATATAGCTGTGTCAGATTTTGAGGAACCGCCAGACTGACTCCCAAAATGGGTGCATTAGTTTACACTGCTACCAACAGTATGTAAGGGTTCCTCCTTCCCTAAAACCACACCAGCATCTGTTGGCATGTGAAATGGAATCTTCAAGTAGTTTAATTTTAATTGCCCCGATAACTAAGGGTACTGAACACCCTTTTAATTGTAAAGATACCTTGGCTTCTTCTCTTCCTTTTAGCATCCCCTTTATTTTCTTCTTTTGACTAACTCTTCTAGCTAAGACTATACGTGCTATATTGAATTAGAGTGGAGATGTGGGCATCCTTGTCTTGTTCCTGATCTTGGTTGGAATGTTTGAGGTTTTCTTCATTTAGAATGATGACAGCTATAAATTTGTTGCATATAACCTTTATTATGTTCCATCATCCATAGCCACTCCATAGCTTTGATCATGAATAAATTTTGGATTTTATTAAGGTCTTTTCAGTATCTACCAAGATAATTATGTAATTTCTGTCTTTCAGCCCCTTTGTGTAGGATATTACATTTATTTATTTATGAAGTTGAAGACATTTCTATGTCTATAGAGAAAAGCTAACGATCACAATGAATGATCTTTTTGATATGAACTTGAATTGGTCTGCCAAAGTTTTATTGAGAAGTTCATCACTTATGATTATCAAGGAGGTTGGTCTTTAATTTTTGTATGTATGTATATATGTATGTCTTTATCTTATTTGGGTATCTAGGTGATACTTCTTTACAGAAGACTTTTAAAGTATTCCTTTTTTTCTTTGTGGAATAATTTGAATAGTTTTGATGTTAATTCCTCTTCAACAATTTGGTAGAATTCTTCAGTGAAGAAATTTGGTCATGGTCTTTCTTAAATTGGGAGAATTTTTATTACTCCTTCAATCTAATTAGTGATTTTTACATCTATGTTGATTATTTATTTCAACTTGATTAATTTGGGTTGGCCATATGCATCTCTAAACTCATCTATTTCTTTCAGGTAGTATTTGTGGTATGTCCTTGGTGTTTTCTGAGTTTCAGTGATATCTTTTGTAATGTCTCTCTTTTCATCTCTAACAATGTCTACCTTTTTATGTCTAATTTTTATTAATTTTAGTTTTTTTTTGTTAATTTAACTACGGATTTGTCAACCTTGTAGCTTTTCAAAGAATCAACTCTTTGTTTCTTTGATTATTTTATTTTTATTGTTGCTTGTATTTCATTAACTTTAGCCCTAATCTTTATTATCTCTTCCCGCCTACTTTCTTGGAGTATTGTTTGTTTTTGTTTTCCCTTGGGATCGCTAATGTACATTATGAAGTTACTTATGTGAGATCTTAATAGATAGTTTAACAGTCTGGATTGGCAATTATGATCTTTCAGAAACTGAAGCATATCTTTCCAAGATTTTCTGGATGTAAATGTTTCCATTAAATAACCAGTTGTTATTCTGTGGAGTTTGTCTTTGCATGTGACTTGATTTTTCTCTCTTGTATCTTTCAGTACCCTTCCTTTAATCTATGTTTTTTTGTGTGTTTTACCTATAATATGGTACTAGAAGTTTCTTTTGTTGTACTGTGTATATTGTGTTCTGAGGGTCTCTTGCATCTGGATGATTAACTTTTTCTCTAGATTTGGGAAGTTTTCAATTATGATTTTATTGAAAGCGTTAGTTATGTCTTTGGCCAGGAATTCTTCTCCTACTTCTATGCTTATACTTTGAAGATTTGGTCTTTCTGTGTTGTCCCACATATATTCTATTTATAACTTTTTATAGTTTATTGGTTTATTTGATTAAGTGAGGCAGCTCTTCCACCCTGTCTTCAGGCCCTGGTATTCCATCTTTATAATCCATTCTAGTAGTGAGGATGGCCACTGAGGTTTTTATTAGGCTTAATAACTGTTTCATTTTCTTCTTCATTTCAGTTTGGGTTCTCTTTACTCTTTCTATCTCTTGTTTGAATTTGATATTCATATCCTGCATTGTCCTCATTAGATTCAGACATGCATTTTCTTGGATATTAAGTATTTTATTTTTGTCCTCATTACTATAATTCGAGTAATTATTTGTGTTCTTTTTGAAAGTCTTGAACTCACTAAACATGTTTACAATTGTTCTTTTTTAATGTGTGTACTGAACTTAGATTAATGTTTTCTCTTGGGGAACATAACTTCTGGTGATTTAGGGGAGAGGGCACATGATGCTTTCGTTTATCATTTGTCTATTTATTTGCAATGGGACCTAAAAAATTAGAATTAGGGTGTTAGTTCTTTTTTAATATGAGATTTTTAATCCACTGGGCCACAATTCCAGAATGAGGTCTTGGGCAGGGAAGCTTATAGAAATCTTGATTGAGTTGGTAGAGCTGAGACAGAGGTGTTTGGGGATTGTGGAAGAGGAAGCATCACTGTCCAGGTCTGGGTGTAAGTCTCCAGCGATCCTGTGAAGTGGTTGTGATATGCAGATGTAAAGGCAGATTTGCTAGGGTCCAGGAAGGAAATTTGTACTTTATCAGATCTTGTCTGCTATGAGCTTGTGAAGTATCCATGGTGTATGGTTCTGAAGGTGGATGGGCTGGAGTTCAATACCTTTACTGAGTCTGAATCCCATTCTAAAACAACCATGTATAATGGCTATGCCATCTGGTCTAGACATGGAGAGGACCAAGGATAGGGGGTGGACAGAGTCACTTATCAGGTCCAGGTTCACAGACCAATTCAATTTTTCCTCATATTAAGATTCTTGTTAAGAAAATAATATTTCTGGTCAAGTTGCTTAGTAAATGAAATAATATAATAGAAAAAGGAGTACCTCTATTATCACCTGGTAACCCAGTGAGATGAAGAAATCTGAAATTAGAATAGACATGCATGGATATATTCATGAGAGTTTAAAAATTTTATAACAGATCAGCAAACAGAACACACATTCACACAGACACCAGGTACCCATCAAGTTTTACCTGTCAAAGATACATTGAAGGAACAGTGGGAATGCTTTGCTCAAAACTCCTATTAAACCAATAAAATATCTTGTCTAAAGGATGACTAATTGTAAAAATTGTAAAAATAAAAATACGTGGATTTTATAAACTGTTACCCATTCTTCATTCCTATAAACATATTTACAGCATAGAAGTCTGAATTTTTCCCCAAAGTGTAAATAAAAAAATGAAAAAACATCTAGTATTTTGGTTCGGCAATAGAACAATAAAGTGATTTCATGGATGATTCTTTTCTTTTTTGTGAATTTTGAATTAATTAGGATTTAAGATGATAGCACACTCAATGTCAGATTTTTACCATTCTGTAGTATGACATCAGCTTCATAAGATATTGCAAACACATGAGTACCAGTCAGTAATTAGGAAAAATGTTTTCACCATAACCACAGCAGATATGTGACGTCTGCCTAAAGCCATGCACATTTTGTCACTCCTAGAATATTGTTAACCACACTTAAGTGCTTCTGAGCAATGGGAATGTGGTATGTCCTCCTGTTGCATCCTGATTTGCTCTTATCCATGCAGATCTTCTTGGGATGTATAAGGGAGCTTCTCCACCTATATAGCCTTCCCTAATTCTCACTTCCTGATTTCTCTGATGCAAGCAGAATTGTCTGGGAGAGATGAGACAATCCACTCATCTGATACTTAGAAAGGAAATGTGGTGTTGATAAAAGTTGCTAAATGATACTTTAACATCTCATCCTATGCTCAGACAAGTTAGTGGATCAGGCTGGAGGGATACTCCATATGCTGTTCCAACTAAGAAATCTCTGCAGCATCCTTAGCAGGGTACCAGATGGGCTGGGAAATCCAGAGAGACTTACAGCTCCAAACAAGGATGAGGTCATCTTCAAGTCTTTAATTCCCCAAAAGGCAATACCTCTTTCCTTTCACAAATGTGTGTGCATGTATGTGTGTGTTATATTTGTGTATGCAGAGGAGTATATATATGGAGGCCAGATGTCTAATGATATCTGCCTCAATCTATTCTCTACCTTATTTTTTGAGATAAGGCTTTTCACTGAAGTTGGAGCTCACTATTTTAGCTAGGCTGACTAGCCAGCAAGCTTTCAGGATCCAGTACACCCAGCTTTTAAATACATGCCTGGGATCCAAATCTATGTCCTTGTGCAACAAACATTTTACTTTATGGGCCATCTCTCCAAACTCCTTTTTTTTTTTTTTTATAAATTCACTGTGCCTCAGCAAACCTATCTATAAGACTATAGCATGTTTCTTTAATCACTCACACTATGCTGACTAGTTTTATGTCAACTTGACACAAGCTAGAGTTTTCTAAAAGGATGGGACCTCAATTTAGAAAATGCCTCCAGCTTGGTAGTGGTGGCACACACTTTTAATCCCAGCACCCAAGAAGCAGAGGCAGGTGACCTTTGAGTTGAAGCTCAGCCTGGTCTACAGAGTGAGTTCCAGGACAGCCAGGGCTAGATGGAGAAACATCTTGAAAAACCAATAAGAAGGGAAGGAATGAAGGAATGAAGGAAGGAAGGAAGGAAGGAAGGAAGGAAGGAAGGAAGGAAGGAAGGAAGAAACAAAGAAACAAACAAAGAATACTCCTCTCTAGAAGACATATGATCTAGGTGCATGGCATTTTCTTAGTTAGTAATTAGTGGGGGGGGCAGCCCATTGTAGGTGGTGCCATCCCTAGACTGGTGGTCCTGGGTTCTATAAGAAAGCAGGCTAAGCAAGCCTTGATGAGCAAGCCAGCAAGCAGCACCCTTCCATGACCTCTGCATCAGCCCCTGCCTCCAGGTTCCTACTTTGTTTGAGTTCCTTGTCCTGACTTTTTTCACTGATGAACAGTGATATGGAAGTGTAAGTCAAACAAACCCTTTTCTCCCCAACTTGCTTTTTGTCATGGTGCTTCATCACAGCCATAGAAACCTAGTGCGCACGCACACACAGAGACAGAGACAGAGAGGGGGTGCACGCACACACAGAGACAGAGACAGAGAGGGGGGTGCACACACACACAGAGACAGAGACAGAGAGGGGGGTGCACGCACACACAGAGACAGAGACAGAGAGGGGAAGGGAGTGGGGGGGAGAGGCATGTGGACACATGCATGCATGTACACATTTCCCATTTCTAAATATATATCTTGATCTAAAGAAAAAGAAATTAAAATAAATAAAGTTTATGTCTTAGTAAATTATAGCTCTGGCTTTCTATGACTAAACCTGGGTCAAACTGATTACATGCCACATGGCTGCTTTTGGCTTTCCCCATGCTGGTGCCTGGGCACAGTGGGCTAAGTGAAGGATCCCCTTTGATGCTGTGAATGCTGATCTCATTTTGCAGTCAGTGCTGCTCTCTGGCCTCCGAAGAAACCACACCATGTGGCTGGCTGCTTCTCTGGGCACTGAGCATGGGTTGTGGTTATGATGAGGGAAAATGTTAACAAACATTGCAAGGTGATGACAAGGTGGCAGAGACAGAGAGTTTGTGGATGTGGTAAGAACAGATGGTTGTCTAAAGGACCCTGAGGGAAACAAACGATATCTACATGTTCCTTATTCCCCAATATCTTTCCATGAGGCTCTTTATAGAGGTCTTTCTCCCTCACTAACCACTGATTATTCTGATATTTTATCTTGCCAGTTATCTATCCAAGTGTTTTATTATCTGTAACACAGTAGCCATCAGCCATCTGTTTCATGTCTGTTTCAATTTCAATTTCAGGTAGAATGAATTAAGACTTAAATTCAGCTCAAGCTCATCATGCATCTATCAAGCATGTCACAATTGTATGCAGCTACTAGCAAATGTAGTAGATGAGAATGCTGGTTTAGAATGTGACTTGTCATTCTCAAGCTTCCACCTTCATCGACCCTGGTTTTACCAGGATCTGGCATCTTATCATGGCGTCCTTGCTGGTCCATCTGTAGCCCCTGTTATTACCACCCCTATATTTCACGAATTAGTTGTCTTAATTACTTTTCTATTGCTGTACTAAGACAAAATGAACAAGGCAATTTATAAAAGAAAACAGTTTATTGGGGTTCATAGTTTCAGACAGTTATAGTGTATGACCATCATGGCAGGGAACATGGCAGCAGGCAGGGAGGCAGGCGAGCATGGCACTGGAGCAGTAACTGAGAGCTTACATCTATCCATAAGCATTTAGGCAGAGAGAGAGAGACAGAGACAGAGACAGAGAGACAGAGACAGAGGCAGAGAGACAGACAGAAACAGAGACAGAGACAGAGAGAGAGAGGAAGAGAGGAGAAACAGAGAAACTGGGCCTGGTGTGGGCTTTTGAACCTCAAAGCCTACCCCCCACACACACACATTTCTTCCAACAAGGCCACACCTCCTAATCCTTCTCTAATAGTGCTACTCCTTGGTGACTAAACATTCCAATATATGAGCTTATGAAGCATCAGGCAAATTTTCCTTTTCATTCTGTTGTTCTAGTTTCATTATTTTTGTTGCTGTGACAAATGCCCTGAGGATAAAGCACATAGGGAAGAAAAGGTTTATTTGGCTTGCAATGCAAAGTTATAGTCCCCAGTTCATGATAGAAATATCAGGAACTCAGTAACATCACATTCATAGTCAAGAGCAAGGATAGAATAAATAAATTATGGCTACTTTGCTTGCTTGCTATGTTTACAACTAGATTTCTTCTATGTTGTACTGTTCAAAACCTCCTTCCGAGGGAAGGGCACCACCCACAATGGATGGGTCTTCCTATACCAATTAGCACTCAAGATAATCCCCCAAAGACTGCTCATAAATCAACCTGATCTAGATAGTTTCTCATTGAGACTCCCTTCCCAGGTGGTTCTAAAATATGTCAAGTTAACAGCTAAAACCAAGCAGTCTAGAGCCATTGGGGCCCCTAGGACTGGACAGCTGCCTCTTCCACAGCCCCATAGCCAAGCCAACCATCTTCTGTGTCAGCAGTGACTATCAGAGCCATATGCCCACACAGCACCAATTGGGAACAGGTAAGTCCCCATCACCAGACTGGGCAGACCAGTTCTCTATCCTCTAGGTCCTGGGGGCACATGCTGTGCCTTCCCCAGCCAGTGCAACCCCAGAGATGGGGCGGCAGATTCTTCCTCCACCACAGTCACCAAACCAATCATCCCTTGTGACACCAGTGACCAACAGAGTCATAAGCCCACCTTGAACCATTGAGAACAGATAAGGCCCAAATATCTGAACTGGGCAGACCAGTACTCTAGCCCCTAGGCCCCGAGGGCACATTCCATGCCTCTTCCCCGAGCGACTGGAGCCCCAGGGAGCAGGCAGCTGCTTCCTTCCCCACCCTCTTATCAAACCAACCATCCCCTGTGGCACCAGTGACCACGAGAGCCATACGCCCACCCTGTACAATTGGGAACAGTGACCACCAGAGCTATAAGCCCCCTCCTGAACCAATTGGGAAGAACAACCACAGGAGGCCAGAAGCTCCACTTGGAGCAATCAGAAGAAGAGTGACCTGGAGTCCCACCTGTTTGGATTAAAGGAAGAAATGGGTAGATGGCAGTGTAAGAATGCATTAAACAGCATAAAGAGCAATACAGTACCACCAGAACCTAGTGATTCTACAAAAGCAAGACCTGAACATCTCAAAGCAGATGACCCAGAAGAAAAGGACCTTATAAACAACTTTATGAAGATGATAGAGAACCTAAAAGAGGAAATGAAAATTTTGCTTAAAAAAATGGAGGAAAAGACAAAGAAAAAATTGGAGGAAATCAAGAAATCTCTTAAAGGAAGCCAAGAAACCGAAGGGGAAAAAATCAAACAGGTGAAAGAAACAGTTCAAGACCTGAAAATTGAAATAGAAGCAATAACGAACACACAGAGGAAATTTAGGAAAAGGAAAATCTGAGTAAATGAACAGAAACTACAGAGGCAAGCATAATCAACAGAATACATGAAATGTAAGAGAGAATCTCAGTCATTGAGGATACTATAGAAGAAATAGATTCATCAGTCAAAGAAAACGATAAATCCAGCAAATTTTTGACACAAATACAGGAAATCTGGGACACCATAAAAAGACCAAACCTAAGAAGAATAGGGATAGAAGAAGGAGAAGAATTCCAGCTCAAAGGCACAGAAAATATATTCAACAAAATTATAGAAGAAAACTTTCCTAACCTAAAAAAAAGATATGCCTATGAAGGTACAAGTGTAGTATGAATCTTAAAGAGGTCTTATTAATAAAATCAAACCTGGAGCCAGATATTGGGGTAAATGCTGGAAGATCAGAGAAGCAGAACAAGCCACAGCCACCTCACCTCACCAGTTCCTCAGCTGATCCTGTTTCCTCAGACTGGAAGCCTCTCAGTCCTCATCCAGAATGGGTCTCAGCTGAACTGGTGCTCAAAAGCCTAAAAGTTTAACCAGCCAAAAGCTTAACCAACCAAATGCTTCTAGTTTCTGGTCTCCATGCCTTATACATCTTTCTGTTTTCTGTCCACTCCCTGGGATTAAAGGCTCACTTTCTGGGATTAAAGGTGTGAGTCACCATGCCTGGCTGTTTCCAATGTGGCCTTGAACTCACAGAGATCCAGAGGCATTTCTGCCTCTGGAATGCTAGGATTAAAGGTGTGTGCTACCACTGCCTATCCTCATGTTTAATACTGTGGCTGTTCTGTCTCCCAGATAAGTTTATTAGGGTGCACAATATTTTGGGGAACATAATACCACTACATACAAGAACCATACAGAACACCAAATAGATTGGCCCACAAAAAATTCTCTCATCACATAATAGTCAAAACACTAAGCATACAGAATAAAGAAAGAATATTAAGAACAGTAAAGGAAAAATGTCAAGTAATATATAAATGCAGACTGATCAGACTTTACACCTGACTTCTCAATGGAAACTATGAAAGCCAGGAGGTTCTGGACTGATGTTCTGCAGATACTAAGAAACCATAGATGCCAGCCAGACTACTATACCCAGCAAAGGTTTTAATCATTATAGATGGAAAAAACAAGATATTTCCTGAAAAAACAAATTTAAATATTGCATATCCACAGAAAGAAGAAGAAGAAGGAAAACTCCAACCCAAAGAAGCTAGCTGCAACCACCAAAGCACAGGCAACAGATAACCTTACATCATCAAATCCCAAAGAATGGAAACACACATACAGTACCACCAAAAAAAAATAAATCACAGGAATTAACAAACATTGATCATTAATATCCCTTAATATCAATGGACTCAATTCACCTATAAAAAGACTCAGGCTAACAGAATGTATATGAAAACAGGATCCAACCTTCTGCTGCATGAAAGGAACACACCTAATCCTCAAAGACAGACACTACCTCAGAGTAAAAGGCTGGGGAAAAACTTTCCAATCAAATAGACCTCAGAAACAACCTGGTCTAACTATTCTAATATCTAACAAAATACACTACAAACAAAAATCAATCAAAAGAGATGAAGGGCATTTTATATTCACTACAGGAAAAATCCATCAAGAGGAAGTCTTAATTCTGAACATCTATTCCCCAAATACAAAGGTACCTACATTTGTAAAAGAAACATTACTAAAGCTCAAATCATACATCAAGCCACACACACAAATAGTGGGAGACTTCAACAGCCCACTCTCAACACTGGATAGATCTGCCAGACAGAAACTTAACAGAGAAATAAGGGAACTAACAGATATTATGACTCAAATGGACCTCACAGACATCTATAGAACATTTCACCCAAACACAAAAGAATATACATTCTTTTCAGCACCCCATGGAACCTTCTCCAAAATGACCACATACTTGGTAACAAAACAAATCTCAAAAGATACAAAAAGAATTGAAATAACCCCCTGTATCTTATCGAACTACCATGGTTAAATCTAGAATTCAACAACAACACAAAATTCAGAAAGTTTACAAACTCATGGAAACTGAACAATGCTCAACTGAATCACCACTGGGTCAAGGAAGAAAGACATTAAAACTTCTACAATTCAATGAAAATGAATGCAAAACATACCCAAACTTATAGGACACAATGAAAGCAATGCTAAGAGGAAAGTTTATAGCACTAAGTGCCTACATAAAGAAGTTGGAGAAATCTCACAATGGCAACTTAACAGCACACCTCAAAGCTCTAGAACAAAAAGAAGCAACCTCACCCAGGAGAAGTAGAAGACAGGAAATAATCTAATTGAGGGCTGAAATCAATAAAATAGAAAGAAAGAGAATAATACAAAGAATCAATGAAACAAAGAGTTGGTTCTTTGAGAAAATAAACAAGATAGACAAACACTTATCCAAACTAATCAAAAAGCAGAGAGAGAATATCCAAATTAAGAAAATCAGAAATGAAAAGGGAGATATAATAATAGACACTGAGGAAATCCAGAGACTCATTAGGTCATACTTTGAAAGCCTGTACTCCATAAAATTGGAAAATGCAAAAGAAATGGATAATTTTTTGGATAGGTACCACATACCAATATTAAATCAAGATCAGATAAACAATTTAATAGACCTGTAACCCCTTAAGGAAATAGAAGCAGTTATCAAATATCTCCCAACCAAAAGAAGCCCAGGACCAGATTCAGCACAGAATTCTACCAGAATTTCAAAGAAGAGTTAACACCAATACTCCTGAAATTGCTCCAAACAATAGAAACAGAAGGAACATTACCAAACTCTTTTTACGAGGCTATAGTTACCCTGACACCTAAACCACATAAAGATGCAAATAGGAAAGAGAATTGCAGACCAATCTCCCTCATGAATATTGATGCAAAAATACTCAATAAAATACTAGCAATCCAAATATAAGAACACATAAAAAAAATCATCCACCATGATCAGGCAGGCTTTATACCAAGGATGCAGGGATGGTTCAACATATGAAAATCTGTTGATGTAATACAAACGAAAAGAAAAAAACATATGATCATCTCATTAGATGCTGAAAAAGCCTTTGACAAAAATTCAACACCCCTTCATGATAAAGGTTTTGAAGAGATCAGGAATACAGGGAACATACCTAAACATAATAAAGGTAATATACAACAAGCCAACAGCCAACATCAAACTAAATGGCAAGAAACTCAAAGTGGTTACACTAAAATCAGAAACAAGACAAGGCTGTCCACTCCATACCTATTCAATTTAGTACTCTAAGTTCTAGCTATAACAATAAGACAACAAAAGAAGATCAAGGGGATACAAATTGGAAAGTAGAAGTGAAACTTTCTCTATTTGCAGATGATATGATAGTACACATATGTGAACCAAAAAATTCTACCAGGGAAATCCTACAGCTGATAAACACCTTCAGTAATGTGTCAGGATACAAGATTAACTAAACAAAATCAGTAGCCCTCCTATATACAAATGACAAATGGGCTGAGAAAGAAATCAGAGAAACATCAACCCTTTACAATAGCCACAAATAATATAAAATCCTTGGAGTAACTCTAACTAAGCAAGCAAAGGACATGTATGACAAGAACTTTAAGTCCCTGGAGAAAGAAACTGAAGATGTCAGAAAGTGGAAAGATCTCCCATGCTCATGGAGAGGTAGGAATAATATAGTAAAAATGGCAATCTTACCAAAAGCAATCTACAAATTCAATACAATACCCATCAAAATCACAACACAATTCTTCACAGACCTGGAAAGAACAATACTCAACTTCATATGGAAAAACAAACAAACAAAAAACCCAGGATAGATAAAAGAATCCTGTACAATAAAACAACCTCTGAAGGCATCATGATCCCTGACTTCAAACTCTACTATAGAACTATAATAATAAAAAAAAACATCTTGGTACTGGCATAAAAACCGACATGTGGACCAATGGAACGGAAGTGAAGACCCTGACATTGATCCATACACGTATGAACACCTAATTTCTGACAAAGAAGCCAAAACTGTACAATGGAAAAAAGACATCTTCAACAAATGGTGCTGGCTCAACTGGATGTCAACATGTAGAAGAGTGCAAATAGATCCATTTCTGTCATCGTGAACAAAACTTAAGTCCAAGTGGATCAAAGACCTCAACATAAATCCAGTTACTCTGAACCTGACAGGAGAGAAAGTAGGAAGTAGTCTTGAATGCATTGGCACAAGAGATCACTTCCTAAATATAACACCAGCAGCACAGACACTGAGTGAAACAATCAATCAATGGGACCTCTTGAAACTGAGAAGCTTTTGTAGAGCAAAGGATACGGTCAACAAGGCAAAGTGACAGCCTACAGAATGGGAAAAGGTCTTACCAACCCCACATCTGACAGAGGACTGATATCCAGAATATAGGAGGGCTACTGATTTTAATTAGTTAATCTTGTATCCTGCCACATTACTGAAGTTGTTTATCAGCTGTAGGAGTTCCTTGTTTGAATTCTTAGGGTCACTTATGTATACTATCATGTCATCTGCAAATAATAAAAGTTTGACGTCTTCCTTTCCAATTTGTATCCCCTTGATCTCCTTTTGTTGTGTTATTGCTCTAGCCAGAACTTCAAGTACTATATTGAATAAGGAGAGCAGAGAGCCTTGTCTTGTTCCTGATTTTAGTGGAATCGCTTTGAGTTTCTCTCCATTTACTTTGATGTTGGCTGTTGGCTTGCTGTAAATTGCCTTTACTATGTTTAGGTATGTTCCCTGTATTCCTGATCTCTCCAAGACCTTTACCATGAAGGGGTGATGGATTTTGTCAAAGGCCATCTAATGAAATGATCATGTGCTTTTTTTTCTTTCAGTTTGTTTATATGGTGTATTACTCTGACAGTCTTTGGTATGTTGAACCAACCTTGCATTTCTGGGATGAAGCCTACTTGATCATGGTGGATAATTGTTTTGATGTGTTTTTGGAGTCTGTTTGCCAATATATTATTGAGTATTTTTCCATCAATGTTCATGAGGGTGATTGGTTCTCTTTCTTTGTTGCATCTTTGTTTAGCATGGGAATTAGGGTAATTGTAGACTCATAGAAGGAGTTTGGAGCCAGGTATTGGTGGCACACACCTTTAATCCCAGCACTTGGGAGTCAGAGGAAGGCAGATCTCTTTGAGTCTGAGGCCAGCCTGGTCTACAAAGCGAGTTCCAGGAAAGGCGCAAAGCTATACAGAGAAATCCTGTCTCAAAAAACCATTAAAAAAGAAGGAGTTTGGTAATATTCCTTCTGTTTCTATTGTGTGGAACAATTTAAAGAGTATAGGTATTAACTCTTCTTTGAAGATCTGGCAGAATTCTGCATTGAACCATCTGGTCCTGGGCTTTTTTTTTTTTTTTTTTTTTTGGTTGGGAGACTTTTAATGACTCTTTCTATTTCCTTAGGGGTTATTGGTCTATTTAATAGTTTATCTGATCTTGATTTAACTTAGGTATGTGATACCTATCCAGAAAAGTTTCCATTTCTTTTAGATTTTCCAATTTTGTGGAGTACAGGTTTTTGAAGTATATGACCTGATGATTCTCTGGATTTCCTCAATGTCAGTTGTTATGTCCCCCTTTTCATTTCTGATTTTGCTAATTTGGATGCTCTCTCTTTCAGCTTTTTGGTTAGTCTGGATAAGGGCTTGTCTATTTTGTTGATTTTTCTCAAAGAACCAACTCTTTGTCTCATTGATTCTTTGTATTGTTCTCTTTGTTTCTATTTTATTGATTTCAGCTATCAATTTGATTATTTCCTGGTGTCTATTTCTCCTGGGTGACTTTGCTTCTTCTTGTTCTAGAGCTTTCAGGTATGCTGTTAAGTCATTAGTGTGAGATTTCTCCAACTTCTTTATGTGGGCATTTAGTGCTATGAATTTTCCTCTTAGCACTGCTTTCATAGTTTCCCATAACTATGTTTGGGTATATAGTATATTCATTTTCATTGATCTCTAAAAAGTCTTTAATTTCTTTCTTAATTTCTTCTTTCACCTTCCTTCTTTGGTGATTCAGTTGGGCATTATCAGCTTCCATGAGATCGTAGGCTTTATGTAATTTTTGTTGTTGTTGAAATCTAACTTTAAACCATGGTGGTCTGATAGAATACAGAAAGTTATTCCAATTTTTTTTGTACCTGTTGAGATTTTCTTTGTGACCAAGTATGTGGTCAGTTTTAGAGAAGGTTCTATGGGGTGCTGAGAAGAAGGTATATTCTTTTTTGTTAGGATAGAATGTTCTGTAGATATCAATGAAGTCCATTTGAGTCATAACATCAGTTAAACCTTTTATTTCTCTGTTAATTTGCAATTTGGCAGATCTGTCCAGTGGTGAGAGTGGGGTGTTGAAGTCTCCCACTATTCATGTGTGAGGTTTGATATGTGATTTAAGCTTTAGTTATGTTTCTTTTACATATGTGGGTGCCCTTGTGTTTGGGGCATAAATGTTTAGAATTGAAACTTCATCTTGGTTGATCCTTCCATGTGATGAGTATGTAATGTCATTCTTGATATCTTTTGATTGATTTTAGTTTGAAATCTATTTTGTTGGATATTAGGATACCAGCTTGCTTCTTAAAACCATTTGATTGGAAAGACTTTTCTCAGCCTTTTATTCTGAGGTAGTGTCTATCTTTGAATTTGAGGTGTGTTTCTTGTATGCAGCAGAAAGATGGGTCCTGCTTTCATATCCATTCTGTTAGCCTGTGTCTTTTTTTTTTTTTGGTTTTTCGAGACAGGGTTTTTCTGTGTAGCTTCCTGGAACTCACTTGGTAGCCCAGGCTGGCCTCGAACTCACAGAGATCCGCCTGCCTCTGCCTCCCGAGTGCTGGGATTAAAGGCGTGCACCACTACCGCCCGGCATAGCCTGTGTCTTTTTATAGGTGAATTAAGTCCATTGATATTAATGACCAATGATTGTTAGTTCCTGTTATCTTTTGGTGGTAGTGTGTGTGTGTGTGTGTGTGTGTGTGTGTGTATTTCTCTTCTTTGGGATTTACTGCCATGGCATTATCTATTGCCTGTGTTTTCATGGGTGTATGTAACTTCCCTGAGTTGGAATTTTCCTTCTAGTGCTTTCTGTAGGGCTGGGTTTGTGGATAGGTATTGTTTAAATCTGGTTTTGTCTTCGAATGTCTTGTTCACTCTGTCTATGATGATTGAAAGTTTTACTGGGTACATTATTCTAGGCTGGCATCCATGGTCTCTTAGTGTCTGTATTACATCTGCCCAGATCCTTCGGGCTTTCAAAGTCTTCATTGAGAAATCTTGTGTTATTCTGATGGGTTTGCCTTTATAAGTCACTTGGCCTTTTTCCTTTGCTGCTCTTAATATTCTTTCTTTATTCTGTAGGTTTAATTGTTTATTATGTGGCAAGGAGACTTTTTTGGGGGGTCTAGTCTGTTTGGTGTTCTATAGGTTTCTTGTATCATCATAGGTATTTTCTTCTTTAAGTTAGAAAAGTTTTCTTCTATGATCTTTTTGAATATATTTTCTGTGCCTTTGAGTTGGTATTCTTCTCTTTCTTCTATCCCTATTATTCTTAGGTTTGGCCTTTTCATGGTGTCCCAAATTTCCTGGATGTTTTGTGTAATGACTTTTTTGGCTTTGGTATTTTCTTTGACTGATGAATCTACTTCTATTGTATCCTCTACACTAGAAATTCTCTCTTCCATCTCTTGTATTGTGTTGGTTATGCTTGAATGTTTGTTTCCTGTTCATTTACTCAGATTTTCTATTTCCAACATTCCCTCTGTTCCCGTCAATGAAACAATGAAAAACATTGTTTCTATTTCCTTTTTCAGGTCTTGAACTGTGTCCCTCCCATGTTTATTTGCTTTTTTCATGGTTTTCTTGGCTTTCTTTATGGGATTTATTGATTTCTTCCAATTTTTTGTTTGTCTTTTCCTCAATTTCATTTTCCATTTTTTCTTGAAAGGCCTCTAGCATCTTCATTAAGCTATTCTTAAGATCGCTTTCTTCTGCTTCTTCTGGTGATGCCGTATTGCTCTTTATATTGTTCTATTTTTGCCTTTACGTCTGCCCATCTCTTCCTCTCTTGACTCAATGCAAGCTGGTGATTTGATTTTCATGCCTCAGGAGGTGGCTGGGGTCTGAGGCAGATGGGTATGATGGCAGGGCTTGTAGATTGCAGGGTCCAGTGGGAGATCTTGGTGAGAAGGGGTCCTTTCCTTAGGAACCCTGCCTCTTAGTCCAATGCCAGATGGTGCTTTGGTTTCTGTGCCTCAGGAAGTGGCTGGGGTCTCACGCAGATGGTGATGGGGGCAGGGCTTGTAGGTTTCAGGGTCTGGTGGGGGATTTTGGTGGTGGTGGGGCTTCCCACAGGAGTTTTGCCTGCTGGCTGGCAACTGGGACAGAGTTGGGTGGGGGTTCTTGGGGACTGGCTGTGTCCCAGGGATGGATCCTAGGGGAGGACTCTCTGGGTATGAGCAGAGTCACTCAACCAAGGCAACTTTTATAAATTATTGCTTATTGTTGTATAATATTTTGTTTGTGGTCTGAAAAATAAAGCTTTCCTGGTGATCAGAGGGCAGAGTTAGCCACTAGTTAACCATAGAGGCCAGGTGGTAGTAGCTCATACCTTTGATCCCAGCACTTAGGAGGCTCATGTCTTTGATTCCAGCACTTGGGAGGTTTATGCCTCTAATCCCAGCACTCAAGGGGTGGAGAAAAGAATATAAGGCAGGTGGAGACAGGATCTCAACCCTGTCTCCACCTGAGTCTGATGATTCATAGAGGTAAGAAGTCTCTAGTGGCTGCTGTTCAGCTTCTCTGATTTTTCAGCTCTCACCCTAATATCTGACTTTTGGTTTTTATTGATGAGACTAAGTAGGATCACATATCAGCTTACAGTTTTATAGGATTAGTTGATGATCATTGTGGTGGGAAGTAGATAGGCAGAGAGCTGAAGCAATAGCTGAGAGCTTTGCATCCTAATTCACAGGTAGTAAGCTGAGAGAGAGTAAGATTGGGCTTGGAGCGGACTTTTGAAACCTCATAGCCTACCTGCAGTGACACACTCTTCCAACAAGGCCAAAGCTGTAAGCACCAGAACCTACTTACTGAACAAGGGTCTCCTGATATGGTTGGTAGGAATTAAAAACAGGCCAAGTTGGAGTGGTCTCAGCAAAACTGAGGCTGTGACAAATTTGTTGCAAGCAATCTTTTCAGAAACAGAATATAATGGCAGTTGTCAGGCAGAATACAATGGTAGTTGCCAGGATACAATGGCATTTTCAAGCTATACAGGGTAGACAAAATTAATGTCTAAGACTATTTGTTCCACCCAACTCCTACATGCTACACTGACTTCTAGGGAATGCAGACACACAGGTGGCCTGAATGCTTCTCTGCCTGAGGGAGTGCATTGGCTTCTCAGGAACTGAAAAGCACATAGTGCCCCAGGAGCCACAGAATGTAACCTGAAAAACCTATGATGCTGCCCCTAAAGGCAGCTAGCCCAGGCCAACTCCATGATTCTCTATACACACCTACTCCAACAAAGCCACACCTGTGATACTTCCCAAACATTTCCACTGACAAGTGGCTAAGCATTCAAATATGAGGGGTCTCACAGGTGTCACAGCAGGCAGGATAATGAAACATGAAGAGGTGAGAATGAAAACTTGGCTCAGCCTGTTAGTAACTGCAAAAACTCTGGGTTTGTTGTCCCAGGTTTCGGCACCAAATGTAAGTAAACTGCAAAAGCTCTGGGTTTGGTGTCCTGGGTTTCAGTACCAAAATGTTAGTAAATTGATGGCTGAAACTGTGAGGAGACAGTTCAACCCTAGAGGGCAAGGTATCCCGGACAACTCAGAGCTACTTAGGACAAGAGCTCTGCCCTGAAGGTATCCCAGACACCTGGAGCTGTTTAGCACAGATCTGATGGCTGAGACTGCAAAGAAACAGCCCAACCTTGGAAAGGAAGTTTTTCTGACTTTTTGGGAGAGTCAGGCCTGGAACTGCTTCAGCAAGGAAGGGTATCCTGACTCTTCCGGAAGGTCAGGATATACCTGGTATGATGGTATGGTAGGGGATGATTTCCCCGCAGGACACAGCAATCCTGCTCCTCTCCTGGAGAGCCACAATCTCTGGCTCAGTGTTACCAGCTAACTCTCACTCAGTCCACTATGGGATGTCCCAGCAAGGTTCTTCTGTTCAGCTGTCAATGAAGGTCTTCACCCAATATTCTTTTGAGAAAGAGGTTTATTTGGGAAGGAGGAGTCCAGGAGAGTAGCTGCCTCTACCAGGGTGGAGAGAACAGCTCACAACTGACTGGGCAGGGCAGTTTATATAGGATGTCTAGGGGGCAGAGTCAACTGTGATTGGTTAGCTTATTTTCTGCCCAGGGATTGGCCAGTATTGTGAGCAAGGGGCAGAGATGACCCTGATTTCATGGCCAAACTGTGTTTCTTTCACTGGTCTTTCTTGGCTTTTTGACACTACCTCTAAGGCCAGGGCACATTTCTTTCACTGACTCTGATTCTAGGGGCCAAGAGTGTTATTTTGGTACTAGTCTCAGAGTCAGGGCATATTTCCTGGGTTCTGGGTTTGGGGATAAAGTGTTCACTTCTCTGGCTCAGGTCCCAAACACAGGCTGTGTTTCTTTCCCTGGTCCTGGACCCTAGGGCCAGGATTCTACTGCCCTGCTCTGTGATTGGTTGATTTCACAAGTTAGTTGGACAGGTGCAGAGATGGCTCTGATCTGAGCTAAACTGTGTTTCTCTCACTGGCTTTATCTGAGCCATCCTTTCCTAATTCTGGGCTCCAGGGTCAGGGTGGGTTTCTCTAGCCAGCCCCTTTTCCCTACACAGCCTGACTGAGGCCAGGTCAAACTTTGAGAGTCTGATACCAGGCAGTTTATTACCAGCATATCTAAACACAGTACAATTTGGAGGAAAAGAAAAAGTTTCCTGATGTAATATAACTCTGTTGCTCAAGGAGGAATAATTACACTGAAACTCAAAGTACATGTGATTTCTTCCAAGAAAATGGGTTCTAAAGATAGGCTACATGTGTTATCTTAAGGACCTAGGGAAAGACCTGGTGTGGTCTTTGTCATACAGATAGCATAGAAGTCATTTGGATTATTAGCTACCACCAGTCATGGTTAAGAGGGCTTGGGACAGTCCCTGGCTATACAAATAATTTAAGGGTCATTAGATTTCTTTTCTTCTTTTTTTTTAAAATTTATTTATTTATTATTTTGGCTTTTTCGAGACAGGGTTTTTCTGTGTAGTTTTTGTGCCTGTCCTGGATGTCACTCTGTAGACCAGGCTGGCCTTGAACTCAGAGTTCCACCTGGCTCTGCCTCCGGGTTGCTGGGATTAAAGGCATGTGAAACCACCACCGAGCCTCATTCACACTTCTAACCACCTCTGGTCCTGATTGTAAGAGTTTGATATGGCCTGGCCCAACATATAACACAGATCACCAGGCTATTAAGCACCTCCAATTCTCAGATACAAAGGTAATGGTGGGAAGAATAACAAAATATAAATGGCCAAGCAAGTGCTTTCAGAAACAGGGCAATGATCTAGTGTGTGAATAAATTCTGTACTCCTGAGATACAAAAATAAAGTTATGGTGAAATTGATTAATATTAAAATGTTTCCATCTTCCCAGATGGAAAAACAAATTATTCATTCCTTCCTTTGAAAGGACAATTCTGCATGATTAACATTCCTGGTTTCTCTGGCAATCTGTGGCTGCAAGAACCTTCATGCTCCCAACACAAATATATGAGTCTACAAGGGCCATTCTCATTCAAACCACCATAGAAGAACACTAAAAAAAAAGAGGCAAAATCAAAGAGTAACAGAGCATTTTATTTAAATTAAGAATGGAATTGATGTTCTGCACAGCAGAATGTACTAACATATTACCCTTCTGGAAAATATAGTTGAGAACTCCAAGCACAGGAAGCAGAAAAGAATTAAGAGAGAAAGAATGAGACATCAAGAGAATGGCACACAGGTATAGGCATGTCATTAGACATCTAATAAGAACCCCAGAGAAGATGATTAGCAAGTATGATGAGGACAGTAAAAAGATTTGCTTGAAACTCATTTCTAACAGAAAGAGGAAGATCTCAGCATACTGTGTTTCACACACAGAGATCTGATGGTTGCCAGGATATACTGACATGAGTCTGCAAAAGCATATGATATGTAGACTGTTAAATATATGATATAAAGGTAATGGTGGGAAGAATAACAAAATATAAATGGCCAAGCAAGTGCTTTCAGAAACAGGGCAATGATCTAGTGTGTGAATAAATTATGTACTCCTGAGATACAAAAATAAAGTTATGGTGAAATTGATTAATATTAAAATGTTTCCATATTGATTAGGTAACCAACATTTCACAGAGAAGCAGGCAAGGGACAGATATCAAGAAGGGCGAGGAGAAATGGTGGCATGTGGGGCTCTCACGACAAGATGAGCAGCTTTCCTGATGTATTAAGTCCAAATATCTTGTATAAAAGAAGTTGGGCCAGGTGGTGGTATAGCATGCCTTTGATCCCCGCACTCAGGAGGCAGATACAGGTGGATCTCTATGAGTTTGAGGCCAGCCTGTTCTACAGAGCAAATTCCAGGACAGCCAGAGACACACAAAAAATCCTGTCTTGGAAAAATAAGAAGCTAGCAATTTAGAGTTTTTATCTTCTTCAGTATCACAATATTGTAAACCAGGGCAACAAAATTCCAAAGAAAAGAACCCAAAGAGGGAAAAAAATAACATTGTTTTATACCCAGAGTTCCTAGAGTCAAAGACCTGCTGTTATTCCACTGACTCATTCTTCAGTTTCACTATCTGTGAAAGGATGTATGCTAACAGGACAAAGCATAAGGAACAACTAATCTCATGTCCTAAAGCACTTAAAGTATTACCTGGCATATTTTATAATTTGGATATAAAACATTCCCCACAGGCTCATAAGCTTGAACACTTGGTCTTCAAGAGAGCAACTACTTTGGAAGATTGAAGGAACTTTTAGAGGTAAAAGAAATTAAGAGGAATTGAGTGGAGGATAAAACTTCAGGTCTGTATCCTGTCTCTGCTTCCTGTCCTGTCTCTGTTTCCTGTCCTGTCTCTGCTTCTTGTTCCATCTCTGCTTCCTGTTCCCTCTCTACTTCCTGTCCTGTCTCTACTTCCTGTTCTGTCTCTGCTTCCTGTCCTGTCTCTGCTTTCTGTCCTGTCTCTGCTTCCTGGTCTGATTCTGTTTCCTGTTCCATTTCTGCTTTCTGTCCTATCTCTGCTTCCTATCCTGTCTCTACTTCCTGTCCTGTCTCTACTTCCTGTTCTGTCTCTGCTTCCTGTCCTGTCTCTGCTTCCTGTTTGTCTCTGCTTCCTGTCCTGTCTCTGCTTCCTGTCCTGTCTCTGCTTCCTGTTCTGTCTCTGTCTGCTCTTCCACCTCTGCTTCCTGTTTCACCGAGATGGCCCAGCCATGCAGTCCCACTTCTATGGATCCACTTGGCTCCATTTGTTCCCACAGTAGACTGTATTCTTTGACATCATGAGCCACAATAAAACCTTCCTCCTTTAAGCTTGCCAGTTGTGGAGGTTTAAATAAAAATGGCCCCCATAGACCCAGAGACAGTAGCATTATTGGATGTGGCCTTATTGGATTAAGCATGCCTTTGTTGAAGGAAGTGCATCATTATGGAGTGTTTCTGAGGTCTCAAATGCTCAAACCTGGTCTAGTGTGACATTCACTTCCTGCTGCCTGCAGATCCAGATGTAGAACTTTCAGCTACCTCTCCAACACCATGTCTGCCTGCATGCCACCATACTTCCTGCCATGACAATAATAGACTAAACCTTTGAACTGGAAGCTAATTAAATGTTTATTTAATTAAAGCCCCAATTAAATGTTTCCTTTATAAGAGCTATTGCGGCTATAGTGTCTCTTCACAGCACTAAAACTCTAACTAAGATACCAGGTATTTGGTCACAATAATGAGAAATAAGCAAATACAAAACTTACTACCAAGAGGGGGGCCATTGCTATAATACAATGTGGTTCACAGGCCTTTGAAACTGGCTATGGTCTAGAGAAGCACTACAGGGTTACAACTAGAGTCTAGTTGTGTTCAGACTTCAACTAATCAAAAATGTGCACAGACATGCAGAGTTTGAAGACTGTTCACCATAAGGAGTCTATCAATAATGGAGCTAGAGACCAGTAATAGTCTGGTAAAGAATCTGACCATGACCTGGAAACATGAGTGAGGCTGAAATAAAAATATTGCAAGAAGAAATTTATGATAGCATAACATGCAGGTGGTTCCATGGCATTGAGCTACATTCACTCAGATTTACAGTGATAGAGATTGAGCAGTGGAGCTATGGAAGGTGTATAGTAGAACTAGGAAAGGAGTGGGATCCTGGTTAAAGCTGAGGACAGCATGGTGTAGGAAATCAGGTGTAATTACTAAAGGCATTGGAACCATTAAAGAGAAGCTTAGTACTTTGCTCTGGAGCAATAGGAAAGGTACTTGAAGGCAAGACTTACTCCATCCTGAGTTTCAGTATGTTATATGCCATTTTATTTGAAAGGAGAGTACCTGAGAAAATATGGCCTGCAGAATGCTCTGTTGGTAAGTAGCCACTTAGTCTGGGCTTTCCCAGATTTGACACAAAGACACCCATTGGCTACTATAGCTGTGGTCCAAATAAACAATAGTACATCTCAGGCAGGCATCAGATATTGGAACCATCTATGGTAGCTCTGCAGGCATGTAGAAGGCAAGAGTAGAGCCAGTTCCAGAGAGAGCGTAATGTGTGCTGAAGAAGGCAACACTTGAAGGTGAAGCTAAGAGTTTGCCTGAGTCTCACAGGAGACTCAGCACTGACACATTTAAACAGAGTTGGAATTACTAAAGATGATGGAGAATTTTGACAAACTGAATGAACTTTACATTATGAGATATCTATGATCCTGTGACAAAGGGTGGAAAGCTGTGGCTTAAGAGTGAGGTATTTAGGTGTCAAGTTGACAATGGTTCTGCCTGTGATGCTCAGTACCAATTGTCAGCTTGACAGGGTCTAGAATTGCCTATGAGACAAACCTCTGGGCATATCTGTGAGGGAGTTTATAGATTAGGTAAACATAGATTACCCAGAAGGCCTACCCCTACTGTGGGTGGTATCAGTCAATAGACTGGAGTCCTGTACCAAATACAATGGAGACTTCAAGGTGAGTGCCATCATAAACATCTCTTTGCCTCCTGTTGATACAATATGACTACCTATCTCAAGCTCCTGTAGTCATGATGTCCTCACACTGACAGAAAATACCCTAAACTGAGCCAAAATAGACCCTTACTTCTTAAAATTACTTTTGTTACATATTTTGTCATAGCAATAAGAAAAATAATGAAAACACAAGTTGGGCAAAAATGACTTCAGTACATTATTGTTGATTTTTTGTAACAATAATGCTTTATAAATATTAGTATCCAACATGGAAGGGAAAATAGAAAGTATAAGAAAAAATTAATTTGCTTAGTCTTGGACTGTAGCTCAGTGGTAGAGTGCTTTCCCATTGTGTACAAAGCCCCATGTTCAATCCCCAGCATCACATTAAAAAAAAAAAAAATCAGGCATGTTGGTGCTGGAATCCCAGCACTCATGGTATGGCAGCAGAAAGAGCAACCATTATGCTTCTCTTCACCTAAACAGTGATTTTAAGGCAAACCTGAGTCTCTGTCTTGAGGATAATAGAAATAGAAAGAGGCACCGCCGTCCTGTGGCGGAAACCGCAGCTACTGAGGGACGGCGGTGACTTGAGAAGAAACCATGCAGTCATTTCTAAAAGGCACATCTGGCAGTACCAAACTTCAATTCACCAAGGACCAGGCAGATGCCAGTGCAGGAAGCAGTGGAGAAACCAAGAAAACCAAACCGGTTCCTTGGGTGGAAAAAATATCGTCCAAAGTGTGTGTATGAAGCTGCTTTCCAGGAAGAAGTGGTTGCAGTGCTTAAAAAGTCTTTAGAAGGAGCTGATCTTCCTAATTTCTTATTTTATGGGCCACCCGGAACCGGCAAAACATCCACAATTTTGGCAGCAGCTAGAGAACTCTTTGGGCCTGAACTCTTTCGATTAAGGGTTCTTGAGTTAAATGCATCTGATGAACGTGGAATGCAAGAAGTCCGAGGGAAAGTGAAAAACTTTGCTCAGTTAACTGTGTCAGGAAGTCGTTCAGATGGGAAGCCATGTCCTCCCTTTAAGATTGTAATTCTGGATGAAGCAGATTCTATGACCTCAGCTGCTCAGGCAGCTTTAAGATGTACCATGGAGAAAGAGTCTAAGACAACCAGATTCTGCCTCATCTGTAACTATGTCAGTCGAATAACTGAACCCCTCACTTCTAGATGTTCAAAATTCTGCTTCAAGCCTCTGTCAGATGAAATTCAGCAGAAGCAATTACTGGATATTGCTGAGAAGGAAAATGTCAAAAATTAGCCATGAGGGAATAGCTTATCTTGTTAAAGTATCAGAAGGAGATCTACAGAAAGCCATTACATTTCTTCAAAGTGCTACTCAACTAACAGGTGGAAAGGAAGTCATGGAAGATGTAATCACAGACATTGCTGGGGTAATACCAGCTACAACCATTGATGGAATATTCACTGAATGTCAGAGCGGCTCTTTTGACAAACTAGAAGCTGAGGTAAAGGACCTAATAGATGAAGGACATGTGGCTATTCAGCTTGTTAATCAACTTCATGATGTGGTTGTAGAAAATGACAATCTTTCTGATAAACATAAGTCCATTATTACAGAAAAACTTGCTGAAGTGGATAAACATTTAGCAGATGGTGCGGATGAACACCTGCAGTTAATGAGCCTTTGTAAAACTGTGATGCAGCTACTGACTCAGAATTGTTGAAGACAGTAACTTTTGTAT
The DNA here is from genome assembly GCF_049852395.1 of Peromyscus maniculatus bairdii. Classification (NCBI taxonomy): domain Eukaryota; kingdom Metazoa; phylum Chordata; class Mammalia; order Rodentia; family Cricetidae; genus Peromyscus; species Peromyscus maniculatus. Next base: position 36,009,930 of record NC_134853.1, on the reverse strand, counting down.
GACTTTTGGATAACAAATAAATGACAAAAACCCTAAAAAATAGAAAGAAAAGAGTAGAGGAAGGAAAGGAGAGAGGAGAGAAAAGAAAAGAAAAGAAAAGAAAAGAAAAGAAAAGAAAAGAAAAGAAAAGAAAAGAAAAGAAAAGGAAGGAAAGAAGAAAAGAAGGAGCAGAGCAGTGGGTGAAGAGGGTATGCAGTAGGAAGGAGAAGAGAGGACATATAAAAGGAAGAAAGAAGCAAAGAAAGAGAAAAAAGATTAGGTCATCCATGGTCACACAGTGGGAAAAGTCCATGATTGCTAGCTCAGAGTCTCACCATCACTCTGCCTTCTTTGACAGGATAAGGAAAACTATGAGAGAACTACAGAGCTCCATTGGCTCCTGGAATAACCAGAACCCTCTGCATTTAGATCTCTATGGCTAATCCTGTTGGCTCTTACAGAAGAAGGTGGCAAGCTCTAGGCCCCACCTCTCAAGTCCTCAGTACACTATACCCTCTCTTCAAAGGCTGCCCTCCTTTTGTTTGAAGTAATCTCTTACAGTATCTACTAGAATTTCACCTGGGAAAATCTGTAAAGACCACAATGGGGCCCTGAACTCATAACTTCTTTTCTGGTGTGAATCCCTGGAACTTAACTACTATTTGTTTTCCATCTTTTAGACTTGTCCCTGCCCTTTCATGCTCCTTGTTAAACCTAACTCTAAGCTTGATTTCCCCCATTCCTACTGACCTTCCTCTTCTGTCCTGACCCATAATCACCCATACCTGGTGCCCATGATCCCTCATTCCATCAGGCACCACAGACTCTGGTGTGGGACATTACTTTCTCTGCCTTCTGCTTGATTGTGTTTCAATCACTGTAGAGAATCTGTTGAGAAAGAGCTATAGAAGTCAACACATTCTGCCCTTCATCAAATCTTTTTCAGATGTTTTCCATTGTTGCAGTTTGAATGCAAAAGGTCCCCTGTTTGGTCACTTGGCCCCCAGTTAGTGGCACAGTTGAAAAGAATGGGAAACCTTCAGGAGGTGGTGCATCAGTGGAGGAAGTGCGTCACTGAGGGAGGACTGTCACATTTTGAGACTTTGCAGACCAGGCCCAGTTCCTATTCTGCTTCTTGATTGTGGATGCAATGTGACCTGCAAGATTGTTGCTCCTGACAGCATGCCTTCCATGCCTGCTGCCACATCTTCCCTAACTGCAATGGATTGTTTCTCTCTGGACCCGTCAGGTGAAATAAACTCTTTCTCTTTTTGTCGCCTATGGTGTTATATTGTGTACCCCCAAAAAATTTGCCTGAAGATCAGACAACAGAAGCCACTAGATTAAACATAGATGCCAGGCAGTGGTGGCACACACCTTTAATCCTAGCACTCAGAAGGCAGAGATGCATCTGGATCTCTGTGAGTTCAATGCCACCCTGGACTACATGAGATTCGTTTAGCCTAGGAGAAAAACAGAGCCAAACAGTTGTGGCACACACTTTAATCCCAGTACTTCGATATCTTTATTATTACCTTTATTCTCAGGACTAAGAAGGAAGTGATGGCTGGGCGGAGAAAGGTATATAAGTCTTGAAGAGACAGGAATTAGAGCTCTTAGGGCTGGTCTTTAGGCTGAGGGCACTCTTCTTTTGCCTGAGGCTTTTTTCAGGCTGAGGAGTCCCAGACATAAGATGTGGCAGTAGCTTGTTCCTTTGTCTCTCTGATCTTTCAGCATTAACCCCAATATCTGGCTCTGGGTTTTTATTAAAAGACCATTTAGCAATTCGTGTTAGACTTGCCTTTGCAAGGTGTTTTATCAGGGCAACAATAAAGTAGCCACGGCACGCCTGCACTCCAGTAAACAAGCCTGCACTCAGCTTGTATATTCCCACATATGAGAATATATAGAGAGGAAACTCATTGTGTTTTTTAAAATCCTTAAACTAAGCAAGTGCTTTATCATTGTACAAATCATAAATACAATTTTCAAAACTCCAATTTAAAACAACTTCCAAAATTGATATGAACTCTTTCTGAACCTCGGCCCTGAAACCTTGCTTCACCCCATATAGACATGTGTAGCATTTCAGGTGAAGTCCTAAAATTTCAGGCCCTAAGGCTCACTTTCTTAAGGAGTACTCAGAATCTGTTTTCACAATGATCCACAGGTGATTCATATGTATATTAAGATTCTAGGTGTCCTCCTTTAAGAATGACCTTTAAATATTAACTTAAAATGCAGGTATGTAGCAATCTAGCACCTTTATATAAGGAAGTGAAAGGAACCCTTACTCACAAATTTCTGTGTATGGGAGAAAACACATATCTATGAATCTTGTTGACTTCTGCCACTGCCTCCTCTGGCCCCTGGCATTGTGGGAGGAGTCCAGTCTGTGCTGTTCTGACTTCCTGGCCTGAAAAGAGAATTGGAAGAACAGGAATTATAAGCTATGAATAAGGTCCAGAGAGAAAAGAAAGAAGATGTATTGTCTCACAGGCTAGGCACTTAAGGACAGTTGGAGCTGAGATTGATGAACATGTACCAACCAGCTGGACCAAGCAAGAAACAAACGTTGTAGACTGTTCATGGCACATGTTCTGATGGAAAAACCATCAGAACAGAGACTGGGCCTGAGAAATTGAAGCAGCCATGTGTTTAGGCTTGGAAGTCTAAGTCTGGACATAGCTACTAGGAGCCAGGTTAGAGGGATGCATTGAAGACATGTATGTTTGACCTCTAAGCACTTCATGCATAAGGAAGCCAAGAGAGGTAAAAGTTTGTGTCAATAATAATAATAATAATAATAATAATAATAATAATAATAAAAGTTACAGTAAGTATAGACTTTATTTAGAAGGAGCTCCAAGGCTGTAAATTGTTTCTGTGGGTCAGATCAGTGTTGAAGAAATTGGACCTTCATGCTGTAATTTTAGCATTTCTGTTACTTCCACCCAGAGAAAATTTAGATACAGTTACAAAACAGGGATGCTCATATGGTTTGGAATTGTCAGTCTGAAATGGGCTGAAATACAGTAATTCCTATAGTACCTATATTGTGTGTGTGTGTGTGTGTGTGTGTGTGTGTGTGTGTGTGTGTGTGTGTGTGTGTATTTTTCTCTCTCCCAAGTTCCTATAAGTTATGTGCCAGTTGCCAGCTGTCTGTCCTGGCTTTACATTGCTGGGCCCGGGTCAGAGCAGAGGCATATTGGAGAAATATCTCTTGTGGTCAAGACCTCCTTTCTATTTCTGTCTTTACGTGGACATCTAAATTTCTCTTTCTCTTTTTTTCACACACATTCGATGTTCTTCTTCAGTAGACCGCTGCTCTTAACCATCTAAAGGCTCAGGACACACTGTGAAGATGGTGCTATTGGATGTTGGGAAACTCTGTTTTCACCAGTATTCACTCCGTCTCTCAGAGGCCCAAGTGTTAAAGCCTTGGTTTCCACCCTGCAACACACTTGGGAAGTGACAGGCCTTCAGGACACTGAGCCTACAGAGGGGAGTCAGCTTCCTGACACCTTGTCCTTGAAGGGGATATGGAAATCTTGGTCCCGCTTGTCATCTTTAACTGTGTTTCCTGGCCACTAAGAGGTGAGCAGCCTCTTGTACCTGTGTCCCTGCCATGACGCTCTGCCTCAGCACAGTCTCAAGTCAACAGAGCCAACAGATCAGAGGCTGAAGCTTTTGAAACCATGAGCCAAACTCTCCTCTTTTTAAGTTGCTTGAGCAGAACATTTTTACTCCACAACACAAATTTTATTCTACTAAAAAAAAAAAGAGAGAGAGAAAGAAAAAGAAAAAGTGATGTTTTCACTCATGACTTCAAAGGGGACAAGAAAGTTAATTTGAAATATGTAGTTTGCAGCACATTGCAAGCTATCAATCCAATATTTACATTCCCATCCCTTCCTGAGCTCTCTCTGCTGTGTTTCACGGTCTCTTTCTATTGCACAACACCAAATAGCAGGTTTCCCACACTCTGCAAACTTGTGTCTAACAGTGTCACTGTCTCTAGGTTAGTAAGTTCCCAAAGGAAGATAAGATGGGGATGCTGAACATCTCCCTTTTGTCCTGAATCAGATGAGAAGTATCACGGAAAATAAAGGCCCAGTGTCAGTGCCTTTTTTTGTGAGGCAAGAAAATCATTTGATAAAAGCTGATTTTTAGAAGTTGAGTTTATGGAAAGCTCCGAGAGGGAGAAGTTGAGAAAAAAAATAAGTATCTTTGCAGTGTGCCTGGAACACAGCATCAGAGAAAATGCCACCAAAGGAAACACACTGAACGCACAAGTAGCACTCTAAAGGGCAAAGCAACATCCCTGAAGAGACAAAGAGAACTGGATGAAGGCAGAAGGCCTTCCTGGGTCTGGATTGGTTCCCTAGAGCAAGAAAGGCAGAACATCTTAAGTAATGGCAGATGACATCTTTTCAGTAAGTGGCTGTGCTTGGCATCTGAGGAAGTCCTCTATATACATTTATCCTTTCAAGTGGGACACATTCCCAAATGGTGACCTAAGAACATTGAATGCACATGCCGATTAGTACTAAACTAAAGGAAACTGTATGACAAATGTGTAAAGATACCACAGTGCCAAAAGGAATAACAGCAACATTTTTCAAAAGGTGAAGAATATTTTCAAAAAATTTCCATGACAAACATAAAAATGTATATACATATTTTCTATGAACTTAAAGTACAGGAATCATGGAAGAATGATCTCTGCACAAGAAGACCATGAAGGAGACATGAGATCAAGAGGGAAGTGTGGAGAAGCTGGAAATGGATGAATGTGAACTTACAGACCTTAGTAGAAGAAATAGGTCAATAGTTGAAGTAAACTGAAGGAAAATGGTAAACAAACTCTTCAAAAGAGCATATGCATGGAGACTAAAAAACAGAGGGGTGAGACATAAGTTACATTATACAGATACATAATGGCAATGAAAAATAAATGATCCATAACATCTGGACAATTGCACTCTAGGGGGAAAATATCACCAAGGAAGATATGAGAACAAACAGATTATATGATTTATAAAGACTTCCTGGAAATAAAAAAGATACATTTATCTACAAATTAAAATTGAACAGCAATGTATGAGAATTAAACAAACAAACAAAAAAAAAACACCAAGAAGATGAAGGAGAGGGAAAGAACTAAGGAGTTCAAAGCCGATGAAAAACAGTTTTGAGCATTTAAAACCAGGAATAAGAGAATAATTTCAGTGAGTGATAAATATAAAAGCTGTCCCAGAAAGACTTGGGTACACAGCAGCCAAACTATACCAATGTGAGCTGGAATATTTGGGTGGAAAATATGCTTTATTCATTGACTAAAAATAACAAAATTTATGAGTCTTAGAAGTACAAAGAATATCTATGAATAGCACATTTCCCTCTTGATCTCATGCATCTCTGCTTCATGGTCTTCTCATGTAGAGGTCATTCTTCCATGATTCCTGTACTTTAAGTTCATAGAAAATATGTATATACATTTTTATGTTTGTCATGGAAAAATTTTGAAAATATTCTTCACCTTTTGAAAAACGTTACTGTTATTCCTTTTGGTACTTGGTATCTTTACACATTTGCCATACAATTCCTTTTAGTTTAGTACTAGTCAGCATTCAATGTTCTTAGGTCACCATTTGGGAATGTGTCTCACATCAGCTCTAAAGTATGAGCTTCAAAATCCTATAAATCAATGGGGAACGAGACTGTGTCAGCAGTTCAAGGATGCTGAAAGGACACTGAGACAACAGACTAAAGCCTTGCAGAGTGTCTACTGCAAAAACTAAAGCAGTTGGAAAAGACAGACAGAGAAAACATGAACATAAGCAGCCAAGATCCAGGAATGGAGGAAACTGAGCCTCCCTGCGAGCCGTGTTCTGTCTAGTGATGAACAGTGCTGGCTCCAACGTGACAGCACAGTGGCCTGCAGAAAAAGAACCAGCAGGGTGGGGAGAGAAGCTCGCCAGAGTCACTGACAAACTCTTACAGGTAAGTGCTTGTTCAGAATAATCCTGTGAACACATCAGGACCTCAGCTGAGGCCCCCTCCCCACGACACAGAGGAATATAGTTGTGAAATATGTAGATGGTCCTTTGAAAACACTGAAGCCCTGATAAAGTGATTGGCATCTGATTCAGCTTCTTGCAGATGTAAGAGAAAACTCTCTGTCGATATGTTAATAACACTACTTTCCACAATATGTGCAATGGTGTATTGATTAAAAAAATAAAAATAGTAAATCATCTCTGTGGGAAATGGATACCACAAGGATTCTCAGATTTCTTGTTTTAATCCATGAAATGTACCGCAAGGCATCAATAAAAATGATCAAGTATATCATTGAACATGAAACTTCTGAGGCCAACCCCAGGAAGTAAAAGAGCTGGGCAGTGCTGGCACAGGCCTTTAATCCTAGCACTCAGGAGGCAGAGGCAGGCAGATCTCTGTGAGTTCAAGAATAGCCTGGTCTACAGAGTGAGTTCCAGGACAGCCAGGGCTACACAGAGAAACCCTATCTTGAAAACCAAAAAAAAAAAAAAAAAAAAAGAAAAAGAAAAAAGAAAGAAAAGAGCTAACAGACATCTAGATTTAATATATTAAAGAGATTGTCTGACGAGATGGTAGAGTTCAGCAATGTTCCTGAAGATAAACCATGACCAAATGTAAGTGAGCATGTGGAAAGGTGAAGTGGCTGAAATTAAGACCATTTCTGTCTGAGACACAGCTAGAGAAACACAGAGAATTAGATTAAAAATACATATCTAGACAAAGTTGTAGAGAGAGAAATGGATGATAGCTACAGAAAAAGCAGAAAGTGCATACAGAATATACTTAAAATACATAATTAGAGTAAAAAGGAGGCTAAAAAGAGAATAGTGCCAAGCAATATTTGAAGATAAAATACCTTATACTTTTCCCAAACACATTAATGACATCAGACCATATGCTCAGGAGATGTTCTGCATCTGAGCAGGGTAATTAAATCCACCTCAAGGCGTATCAGAGTAAACCTGTGCAAAACAACAGTGAACACGTAAAAGTGGTTGTAAAGATAAAAGGTGTCACATGTTAAAAGGACAAAAAGGACTCAGCAAGTGTGTGTGTGTGTGTGTGTGTGTGTGTGTGTGTGTGTGTGTGTGTGTGTTACATGCATGCCCATAACAACAACAGGTGGTGAGGGGAGGCTATCAATTTGAGAGTGAGAAGGCACGACTGGAGTTGGAGAGAGGGGCCTGGTAGAGGCTGGAGAAAGGAACAGAAAAGGTGAAAGTGATCTCATTATATTTTGATTTGAAAGGTATAAAAAATAAAAGTTCAGAAAATCCAGGACCATAAAATAGTTACAATGAATATGGATCTTACTACTTAACAGAAAAGGAAGACCAAGTTTTAGAGTTGCAGGTCTAACACATCTTTCAAGAATGAAGACAAATTGAAGAACCTTCAGATCGGCCAGCCAGAGAAATGAGCACGTATGACGTCACTGAAAGGACACCGAAGGCAAGTGGACAATGTTCTCATACACGATCATGGAAAATCTGCAAACGCATGGGTGAAAAGGAACAGAGCAACGTGCTGGGACCCCACTTTAGCTTCCTCGCAGCTCCCTGGCCCTTGCAATTTCCAGCAAAACGAGTTCAGATGAGACACAGTTTAGCACAGAAGACAGTGTATTGCAAGATAGGCAGCACATTCTCAAGGTCCAGGAAACACTCTTGAGGCATGGGAGTGGACAATAGCCGTCTCGAAAGAAAATGTTACCGTGGAGCGAGATGATCAGTGGCAGAGAGAACGCTGTAGGAGACACGATCTGGGTGTTTAGGTGGTGCCTTAGGCTACATGCTATTCTCTAAGGGTTTGAAACAGATGACTTACCTGGGAGACTGACAGGCCCTTTTGGACCTGTTCTAAGGGAGGAAGCAATGAATGCTCTCCTCTAAGAAGACCTGTGGTAACTGGTGACCTAATCAATTTCCAGAGAATGTAGAAGGTTGTACCTGGCCAGAGACACAGCTCATATCCATTTTGTTTGTTTCAAGACAAGTTTTCTCTGGGTAGCTTTGAAGCCTGTCCTGGAACTCACTCTGTATACCATGGCCTTGAACTCATTGAGATCTGCCCGCCTCTGCCTCCTGACTGCTGGGATTAAAGGCATGTACCGCCGTCACCCAGCTATATCCATTGTTTTAACAAAATAAATCATGGACTCAGGTCAGACTCAAAGAACTAAGGGGAAAAATACATCCAAAAGAAAAAAAAAAAACAGAAAAAAGAAAATCTCAGGCTTTTTCAGGAGGAAATAACCTTCCTTTAGTGGCCTCAGCTGAGACTGCTACCCCACCTTCAGGCACATACAAAAGCTGACAGAATTTTTACAGCAAACTCTTATTTACATAAAATTGGCATTTCCATACTTTAGTACATCTCCACACATTTATCCATTTTCCATTCGTCTTTTGCTGGTGAATTTCAAGGTAAATTGTAAACATCTGTCCATTTCTATCAAATGTTTCAGAAAGTAGATTCAGAGTTTGAGGTTTTGGTTTTAGTTTTGTTTTTCTTTTCCTTTTAATTTTATCCTCTCAAGATGAAATTTGTATACAACAAAATGCTGCAGCCTAAGTGTTCCTCCCACCTGCTGACTTTCTTGCTTTACAAGTGAAACCCTACATGATACAGGATGTCACCACCACCTCGGGGTTGCTTCTGATCTTTGCGAAGAATCATTTTTGTGATCTCACCGCCTGCAGCCTCTATAGTCTAATTTTCTTTCTCCCACCTAACTTTTCTCAGATTTGTGTGCACATTTAATAATACAATGCATTCTTTAAAAAGTTTAAACATCTTTAAAATCTGTAGCAATGTTCCTCTCATATTCAAGACGGTAAAAATATGTATTTTCCACCTCTTCCTCGTGGCTGAGGTTAGGCAGAGTGTTAATGTTCATTACATTCATTTGTTTATTTAGGGGAGGCATGCCACAGCATGTGTGTACATACACAGAACAGCTTGTAGGGGTTGGTTCTCCCCAATGATTGAACTCAGGTTGTCAGCAAGTACCTCAATGCTCTGAGCCATTTTGCCAGACTTCAGAGCTATGGTATTTTTGAAAATGATTCAAATATGTGAAGCTTTGTAACATATAAAGCTTTGAAAAGACAAAAAAAATTATGGGACTTCAATGTTTGCAAAGTACGACTTATGTGTCTGCTATTTTATTTGTTTATAATATTTGTTCTTTTATGTTTTCCTGACAATGACTAAGCTGCGCTTTGACAGATGTCCTGAATGAATGCTCATATTTAGTTTTCATGGATCCTGTATTTCTGTTCATGCATCTTTGGCTGTGTCCCATAAGGATTGGACTGTTAGTATCACAAATGCTAAAATGCCTCATTTATCATTTGGTTGACTATATTATTTATTTCTTACAATTTCTTCATGAATTATTTGGGAGGATATTGTCTATTTCTTACAGAAGGGAAGGGGTGTGGTTATCCTCTAAAAAAAAAGCAATTTCTTGTCTAATTTCATTGTGGTCAAAAAATAGTTCATGTGATTTCAGTTTTATGATACTTGTTAATATTTGTTCTATGAACTATGATAGTCAATTATATATACATATATATACATATATATACACATACATATTCATGCACACATGTGTACACACACACACACACACACACACACGCATACGCACACGCGCACACACACAAACCTTGTCCACTTTTAAAATGGATGTCACCAGGTATGTTGCTACATATTTGCAATACTAGTACTTGAGAAGCTGAGGCAGGGGAATAACCTTGAGGCCATGAATTCAAGCCTATTCTGAGCTACATAGTAACAGTCTGTGTCCAAAAAGTCAAAACAAAATAAACAAACAAGAACAAGTTGGATCTCAGCTTCAGAGAGGAGGATGACGGCTGTAAAAAATGTATCATCTTACTATGGTAAGAAAGTAAGATAGGAAACTTACAAATGAGAACAAGGGGAGAAACAGTCTGTCCTAAAGACTCTGGCATGCTCTGGGAACTCTTCTGTCCCAGTAAAAAATATTGAATGAAGCCACAGGTAAGACAGCCTCAGAAGACTGGCTCAATGCTCTCAATAAGTGGTATTTTAAAGACAAAACTAGAGAAGGTTAAAGAAAAGCTGTTTACTCTAACTAGGGGAGAAGAGGTACAAAGAAACCCTCCCCTTTCCTTATTCAACCCAAGCAGCAGTGGGCACCACTCTGAAGAGACTCTGTTGGGCCATCAGCTTGGTGGTCCAGATCTTTCCACTCTCAGGAAACTCAGACCAACTATCAGGGACTATATGTGGAAACCTGGACAGCCAAACACTCTTAGACTGAAGGGAAGCAATATTGTATCAAAATCACAAGCAGTATTCAGACAGGTGGAAACCTGGTCATAACTAGACAGCAAGGGGTCCCAGACAAAGCTTTCCTGCAAGGGGGCCAGATATCTGCAAAGATCCCCACTTTGTTTTGTCCCCAATGTCAGTTAGCAGTCGAGCATTGTCCTACTGCCCTGTTCTGATCTTCACTATTTTCCCTACTCTCTCTATTTATATGTCTTCTTTCTTCTCTTCTCTTTCCCTTTTTTGTTTTCTTTTTATGGGCTTTTCCGGAGAACATTGGCTGATTTGTTTTGTGGAGTCCCAGCATCCTGAGAGCTTGGATAGGGTCTCTGAGAGGCAGAGAGAAAGAATCCCTAGGGTTTGCTGGCCAGCCAATCCATCTAAATCAATGAATTCCAACTTCAGTGAGAGATCCTATCTGAGAAAATAAGGTAGAGTGAAAGAGGAAGACATTCAGTGTCAATCTCTGGCCTCTATACACTGCACTCTTACACACACACACACACACACACACACACACACACACACACACACACACACACGTCAACTTCTAGCTAACCATCTGACTCAAGATGCACAGGTCCTAACACAATAAATGAATAACTTGAGAAGTACATCCTCCCAAATTTACTAATCCCAGTTATACCTCCAATAAATAAATGTGATTTTTATGAATCTGTTAGAAATTCAAAGTAAGTGTACTCACAAAAATCAAAGAATATACAAATAACTACTGAATGAATTCCAAACAAGCAACAAAATGAAATAAGGAAATGAAAGTATAATTCAATAAAGAGGTAAAAATGAAGAGGGGTAGAGACTAAACTAAAATATTGAAAATGAAAAATACAATAGGTCAAATGAATAGTTCCAAGGAAAGCCTCACCAGCAGAGGAAAGAAGACTAGGGATTGAAGACAAGGTAAAGACACTGGATAACTCAGAGTGTAACAAAGAAAAAAAGTAAGAATCGGAAAAAAACTTCATCTTTTATGCTACATATTCTGTGTCTCATCTGAATCCTTTTCCTGAAGAACACAAGGCCAGGAGTTGAGAGGAGGTCAGAATGAGATTCTGGTAACAATGTCACACATCTGAGCACAGCAAAATTACTGGAGCTAAGGAGAAACAAGTATTTCCACACATTTGAGTTGATGTTTCTTTCTTTCTTTCTTTCTTTTTTTTTTAATGTGTATCAGTGTTTGCCTGTATACCTGTGTGAGGGTGTCAGATCTTGGAGTTATAGCCAGTTGTTAGCTGCTGTGTGGGTGCTGGGAATTGAACCCAGGTCCTCTGGAAGAGTAGTCAGAGCTCTTAGCCACTGAGCCATCTCTCTAGCCCCGAGTTGATGTTTCTATTATATGAAATTAGTGGAGTACCAGTGAACATTTTCTCTCAAGATGTAAAAACATTTAACTTCAGTATTAGTGTTTTTCTTTGTAGAATTCATTCTACAATTACTTCAACATATGAACATGATAATAAGAAAAGACGATTCATGTAAACATATTTGCAAAACCCAAACAGTGGAAACAAGTTTACTCATTTACAGGTAAATGGTCAAATCAAGAGAGCACAGTCATAACACATAATACTAGTCATATATAAAAAGGAACAAGGGTGAACTCTGTGAACTGTAATAATGACTGGCGTGGCAAGTTATGAACACTGGAGTAACAGTGGCATGAACGTTGTAGGTGACCAAATGTTTTCTGGTTACATTTAAGGCCTGCTCCATAGTAGTAAATTCATGTCTGTTACTGTAAATCCCACCCAAAACCCATGGCCGGGTACCTCACAGGTCCCAGAGGTTCATCTACTAATATTCTAACTAAAATGGCATAGAGTCCAACTGTCCTCTAATCTCATAATATCTCTCTACCCATGGATTAGTGCTACTCTCAGACCTCATCAGTTAACTTCCTTTATAAAGTGGGTGGTGGTTAATGTATAAATACACAACTGGTCAAAGTGCAGGAAATAATTGCCAGTGGAGTGCTCAGCCACAAAAGGGAAATCTATATCACACTTCCTCTGCAAGGTACAAAAGGGGGATGAATCAGCGTCTTCTGGACATGACCTGATGGCTGCACCCAGGAATGAACAGCAGTTGTGGTTACTTACACAAGACCTGACCAGAGCAAGGCAGGAAACATTCTGCATTTGTGAGGCCCCACCTGTAACTGAGGAGCTGTGGACACTCAGTGGATTCTCGAGGAAAGAGAGTCAGCTTGTGTTAAGGTATAGCACTCGGTAAGTCAACCACCCTTTGTTGGAATGCTCCGCCCCCAGGAATGTTGATGGTTGTGGGGATCCTTATAAGCATCAAAACTAGAAGGGGAATGGTCTTAGTTAGCTGGTGCTGGGCCAAAACTTCTGGATTCTGATGCCAAGCGTTTAATTTTTACTCACTTAAACACAGTATAGCTTTAGGAAAAAGTTTCCATGTGACAGTTATCACAACAGAGCTTTAGGCATAGCTACATCATAATTCCTTTGCAAAGTGCATCTCCTCAGCAGAGCACTGTGACCTTCTCTACAAGAGTGCATTCTACTGACTGAGGAACATCGCTCAGGATTCTGTGGTTCTGGAGGATTCAGTGGGGACTGTCTTTACAGAATAGCAAAGACTTGCAGGTTTCAACATATCCATTCTGAGCCTTTTGTATTAAAAACAAGTGTCAGTTTCTTCCTTTGAAGGAAAAGCCTGTGTGTTTAACAACTCTGGTTTCTCTCCTGCTGTCTATGAGCTCCTGCCCTCTACAGATCACAACTTTTGTGTGCATGAAATATATCAGAAGAGATGAAGAGAAAATTGATGAGAAGAAAGACAAAGCCTGCATTGTTAGAAATCAAAAATAGGAAGGTTACACTTTATTGTGCTCCTTCTTGTCCTTTTTGGTACTTGAACTATGTGACCTTTTATCTATATGCCTATATAATAACTGGAAACAATTCTAAAGGACTTTACTCAGAGGAGATACATGTTTACAGTCAGAAAAAAAAATCTTATGTCAGGGTGCAATGTACTAGTGAGACTGCTGGAAACAATTTTTAAAGGATATCTTTATCTCATTAACATGTCATATTTCTGTATAACCTAGCATGTGAGAAAACAAATCTGCACAAAGCAGAGCAGGGATGCCGACTGATTACAGACAGAAGTGATGTGCTGCTAGGCAGCAAGAACAAAAGCCTGCCTGCGATGAAAGAACCCTTCCAGGACTGCAATGCCTTGAAAGAATCATCAGGCCGGAAAAAAAGGTACTAATTACAGCTGAAAATGAGATGCTGGTAGGCTGTAGAAGCAGAGGCCAGGGAGCATGGAGGGAGTTCACCATCTGTGTGTCTTAGACCAATGAGACTGGTGTGAAGGGCCTCAGGAGAATCACTGGGGCCAGACTGAGGAAGCTTTAACTATGAAAATTGGTGTGAACTGAAAACTGTACTATTTTATGGCATAAATATGTGGAATGCTGTATTTACAGAAAAAAAACAATTCAGCCCCCCTGGATTGCCACTAGTTTCACATAAGTGAATTATTTCCATCTTCTGAATACCTTGTATATTAAAAATAACTGTATAGGTAAAAAGTATTTTTGAGTAAATCACCTCTCCATTTGTTATTCCTACTTCAGCAGCCACGACAAAATATTTTTCAGTTATAATAAGAAGTACATGACAGATGTGCACACTCAAACATCTGTAAGCAGCCATCACCATCTCTATAAGTTACTTCACTGTTGATTTGAACAAAATACCTAACAAAAGCAACTTTACTTTGTCTTCCTTTACAGAGGGTTTAGTCCTTGGCTGCCTGGCCTGAGTTTCTGGGACCACTGTACAACAGAATGTCATGGCAGTGGAAGAATGTGGCGAGGATCTTCTTCATGGTGTGAAGGAGCAGAGGGCCGTCAAGGGAGAGGCCCAGGGAAGGTACAGATTCAAGCATGCACTCCTGCGGTCTTCCTCCAAGTGCCTCCACCTCATTCTTTCCGAGCTCCCAGGTGTTGTGCAATACTATTTGTTTATGCTGTGGAATATTACTTTAACTGGGTAAAGGTGTATGACATTTATTTATGCTACATATATTTAGCAATATGAGGATATTTGTTTAATTATGTAAAGATGTGTTGCGTTTGTTTCACTTTGCCTACCTAAGGCACCTGATTGGTGCCAATAGCTAGGCAGAGAAAGGATAGGTGGGGCTGGCGGGCAGAGAGAGTAAATAGGAGAAATCCAGGCTTGAGAGACAGATGAGAGAAGGAGGAAAGAACAAGGGGAAGGGCAGCAAGCCAGGCAGCAGACATGAGAAGCAGTGAAAGTAAGATTCACAGAAGGAAAGTGTGGGGCATACATGGGCACAAAGAGGGTGCTGAGAGAAATTTAGACAAATAGAGCTTAAGCTTTAAGCTGTTTACGAACAGAGTAGATACAAATGTAATAGGCCCCAGACCCAGGGTACTATCTTCTCGAGGGGGTGCCCCAAGAACCCAGACTCTGATCCAGTTGATGCAACAGCAAGAGGTGTTTATTAATGCAGCTGTACATACTCATCTGGGGTCCTTTCAACCTCTGTGAAGTGGGTCTAGGTTTTTATGACTCTTTTAATTATTTGAGGCCTATTTACAAAATGACATAAAAGTTTTAGATACATTAGTATTACCAATCTGTACTGAAATCCATATTGTAGACAAAGCAGGTATTGGATATCTGTAAAACAGCAGAAGTAGACGCATACCTTTGAGTCCCAACAAGAACTACAGATATGGGCATTTTTCTTCTGTCCAGAAAGCCAGGTATAAATTGGACAGAGATTTTTGGCCTGGTGAGAAGCACTTTCAGGTTTATATTTAGACATATTTAGATGACATATAAAACAAATCTAAAATGTTGAGCTTGTGACTGAACAGTAAGTAGTCATTGCTCTACCAGCTCATCAGGACTCCTAAATGTCAAGCTCTGAACCATAGAACAGGAGAGTAATCTGAAACATATCTCATTTTAGACTCATATCTGAACATTTATGACTTATTTAAACTTTTATATCTTAAAACCTTTTTTTAAAAAGTGAACTAACAAGCTAGCTATGGCCTTGCAGAAGGATCTGGTTGTCTGATGCTACCATGCTGACAAAGCTAGAGTTAGCCTAGCCATCAGTACTGTCACAGATCTGAGAAGGATAAACTATATCTGAGTGCAGACCAAGAAGCTTCCAATCCTATAAATTACAGGGACCAATCCCTACCCAGGTCTCCATAGCATTGGAGGCACCAGTCAGAACAGCATAAATCTTCTTCCGCCATCAGGCCCATAAGGCAGAGTATTTTTCCTGTGGAATTGGGACACGGAAGACTGATCTTGACCAGACAAAAGGGTGCAATCAATTCCAGTGTCCTACTGCTCATCCACAGTCTGGGCTGGGTCCTGGCGGCAGGCATTGCATTGGGGCATCTTGCCCTGTGGTCAGTGTTGTCATAATCCAGGCAGAGACATTGTGGTGCCTCGTATGTAATCTTTTTCGGAGACCTTGGGTCACTGCTAGGATCTGGAATCCTGTCTGATAAAATAAACTTTTAGATCAACATTTAAATGCCATATTCTGCAGATCTCTGAAGTATGAGGGCTGTCCAGGTGTCTGAATAGACAAACTTTGTTTTTAATTACTTGTTTCAAGCTCAACACTTAAAACATATGCAAGGGACTGAGTAAATTAGTAAACTTATCCCTGTAATATTACATCAGTACTTATTAACCCTGACTACAATTAAAAATAAGCTTGATTACTCATGACTGACTATTAAAGACAATGCTTTTAAGTTGAAGCTCTTTTAGCATCAAATACAGGTTCAGTAAAGAAACCAAAACAAAATATCAATATAAGACATATATGTGTATCAGCTTATCTAAATAACTTAAGTTTAACAAACTTAGCAAATACAAGGAGGCTAGACAACATTCTTAAGCCTGAATGTGCCTTGGGTAAGGAGAAACATTTTTAACTCACTGGTTTTTAAGTATAAAAACTGTTCTTAAAAGATTAAGATCTCTCAAATGTCATCTGTAATATCAATAATAAAGTACCTTTTTTTACTTTAAGGGTGAGAAAACATGGCATTATCATAATCTGTATAAAGTAAAACCAAGCTCCAGAGTACAAACAACCCCAAATTTCAATAGCTGGGATTTATTTATAATCTTTCTGGTTCTTTTACTAAGAGCCTTGGATGATTTCTTTGACCCTACCTTTGGCAGCACATACATAGCCTGTCTGATCTATTTTATTATGGCTGGTGCTTCTGGTGATCATCACCTGGCACTGGAATTTTTTAAAACTGCTAAGGTCCACCACTGCAACTAGACTCTTTTTGGAACTCTAGTCCTGCTGTATATTTGCAAACCTCAGCTGTTTCCTATGATCCTTTTATGTCTTTAAAATCATTATCATTTTACATGGGTAAATCTTAAATTACAAAGTTTAGCTGCCAGAGCAAGGTATATTCCTGTATAAAAGCATTGATGTGCAGTTTTAATATTTATCAAATATCTTATTTATTAAACTTATGTTGTTATCTATTTAAATTTTCTAGAAACTTGCTGTTGAACACTTGGTAAAGGCATACGTACTTAGGTGTTTATATATATATATATATCAATAATTACTTGCATACATACACACAGGTTGGATCCAAGTTACATACATACATACATACATACACACATACATACATACAGTTAAAGCTTGCTTACATTTCCAAGTCACATACCTGTCCATATACACACATAAGCAGTTTGCAGAATCACTAGCCATTTTTAAGATAAAAACCAACCAGAATTAACTTTTAAATTCAGTATTTGCAGGTACAAGAAACCATAACAAACAGTTTACTGACCTTTTACAACCTTCCATATCAAAGTCTTTCTTGTGATTCCCCTCAGTAATCTAGAATATACTGTAAAGTTATAATATTTTAAACAAGAACAGAAATACATGCATATATCATAACAAGAATAAATCTAAATTGGCCTAAATTGGCATCAGCACTGTACCACAGACAAGAAACTGTCGGATAGCCTCACATAGGGAGTGACATTTTATTCTTGGAGCCAGACCCTGATCAGGTTTTAGCCCCAGGGCAGGTCTTGGGAGCCCCACCCAACAGCATGGGAGATGAAGATGAGGGGAAGGCATGCTACATGGGGACAAAAGATTGCTGTTAATCTCAGATTTTTAAGTACACAAGAGCAGCAGACTGAAAGTGACTCCATGCCCTGGCTGGACCCACAGACCTGTAGGCCACTCCTCAGCTGTGACCCTGGAAGGGCAGTTAGTTCTCCACCAGCCCCCACACTCTGAACTCCTCGAGGCTCCAGCTGGTTCCTGCCAGCTCTGCCCTGTTGCTCACAGGCTGCCTAGCCTTCTCAGTGGTGCCCTGGGTCCCCAAAACAGCAGCTGTGCAGCCGATGCCTGCAGGACCCATTGCAGAGCTTTCTGTTGCCTGCTGCCTGTGTGATGATCACCAGAAGCACCAGCCATAATAAAATAGAGCAGGCAGGCTAGGTATGTGCTGCCAAAGGTAGGGTCAAAGAAATCATCCAAGCCTCTAAGCAAAAGAACCAGAAGAGAGGGAGCAAGAGAGCAATGGGGGAGTTCAGTTAGTGCCCCCCCCCAGCAGAGGGGAAAAACCTGTGATGTCCCAGTGTGAAAATCTTTTTACCTTAGCCAAATTGGTGGGGAGTCTACCTGCCCCTTTGAGACCCGCCAGGAGAATCCAGTTGGGGCAGGTCAAGGGGAAAGCTTCAGCGCCTTGAGCAGCACCAGGGGGAGTGTGAATCATGCCCGCCAGGCCAGCGGGAGCACGAGTCCTGCCCGCCAGCGGGAGTCCTGCCACAGCTGGCACTGGGTGGCAGCTGCGGCCGCTGCAGCAGCGGTGCAGAGAACAAGGGCCCAGGCGCAGACGAATGGTAGCTTGGGCCCTTGCTCAGTGTGTGCCAGGCCGCAGGAGCACGGCGCTCAGGCAGCAGCGGCCTCTGGAAGGCTGGGAGGGGGAGTGTACGGATAAAGGGGAAGTGGGGTCGGGTCTCATGGAGAGGGAATTAAGAGGTAGAGACAGTCAAAGACAGATAAAACATAAAATGGACAGACACAGTCTGCACGGTGGTTGATCCGGCTACAAAACTGAAAGTACAGATTAGATGGGAGTGGCCGCGAACAGCCTGCAGCCTTGCTCCCCCTGGGAAAGAGAGACCCTATGTCTGCCTCCTTCCTCCAGACCACCCAGAGGAAACCTCCAGAGGAGGGACCTGGGGATGTCTGAGCATGTCTGCTCCCCTCACAGGTCCCAGATACAGGTCCTGTGCGCACCTCCTGCACAGGAACAGAATACAGATGCCATATCAACCAGACAAAGGACAAGGACATAACATAAAACATAGATCGAGCTCGTTTTTACCTCCAACTGGCAGAGTGGGGGTCCGGGGCACCCCAAAAATCTGGGTGGAACCTCCAAATGAGAGCCCCCAGACCCAGGGTACTATCTTCTCGAGGGGGTGCCCCAAGAACCCAGACTCCGATCCAGTTGATTCGACAGCAAGAGGTGTTTATTAATGCGGCTGTACAGTCGGGCTAACTCAGCTCCAAAGAGCAAGAGTCGCATCTTACTGCAGCTACATGGGGGCTTTTAAAGGAAAAACCCACAAGAGTCATAAGATTACAATTCCCATACAATTTTGTTTCACAAGATCATGGTCTGATCACAGAGTGAGTACAGTCATGTCCTCATGTACATTCTTCCCGAAACCTCAAGGGGGGTATCAGAGCTGGAGTGGAGTTTACACAAAGGCCACAGTGGTCCTCCCTGGAACACTTGCAACTATCCCAGTCACAGTTGAGCACATCTCTTAACAGAAATCTTTTTATATTGTTACATTGTTGCAGGGGTAGTTGAATAATGGCTGGGTCAGGTTGCCCTTGGAACTAGTTTTCTTTTTAGTTCCTTATTCTCCTAGGACTTGGGGGTGTAAGCCTGAATGAAAGGTTAGGGTCTTTCAAAGGATGATGTGGAGAGGAAGTTAGCTTAAGCTGTTTATGCAGAGAGTAGATACAAAGGATGGCTGAGAGGAAGTTAGCTTGGATTGTTTTTATGGAGATTAGATACAAATGGTGAGGAAGGAAGTTAGCTCAAGTTATTTAGATGATGTCAGGGCATAAACAACTTGTAAATAGGGTGCCCTTTAAAATGATTGGTTGGTTCCTTCACCCCCTCCTAGGGTTCTGAGGTTTTCTGGTATAAAAGAAGCTTACTGCCTATCAATAAATGAGTTCTTGCTTGACTTGACTCCCTGCTGTGTCTGATATTCTCCTGGTAAGAGGGAGGCTGGGGACCTGGTGAGCACTTACCTTTCCTCGGTTCCAGGCCACCTCTTCACAGGTGACCTAAGTTCCCAGTGGGACAGGTCCCCACAGGAAAGGAAAGTAAAAAGGCCCAAGGCAAAAGGTAGATAAAGATAAACAGGTTAATATAAGTTAAAAGAGCTAGCCGGAAACAATCCTAAGTTAGGATGGGCATTCAAAACTAATAAGTCTCCATATCATGATTTGAGAGCTGGTTGGTGGCCCAAAAGAAAAAGTCTCATACACCCAGCAATGTATTGTGATATAAATCTATCCAGGGAACAATCTACTGATTAAAGTATACTGATTAAGGAGCTCTCAGGATCTAGCTGTCTCTGAAAATGACATCATAGACACATCTAGTGGTGTACTTCACTAACACCCTCAGGGTTTCAGTCAAGTTGGCCTTCAAAATGGACCACCACTGTTCTCAGATACTGAGTAATAAACCATCTGAGAAATGCCTTGGGGAGGGCATTTGGTTGTGGAGGAGAGGTCAGGGCAGGGAAGATATTCTGACAAATGACTGATGAGTAAAAGTCAGCATCAGAATAGAATTAGTCAGCTGGGCGGTGGTGGCACAAGCCTTTAATGCCAGCACTCAGGAGAGAGAGGCAGGTGAATCTCTGTGAGTTCAAGGCCAGCCTGGTCTACAGAACAATTTCCAGGACAGCCAAGACTACACAGAGAAACCCTGCTTCAAAAGAAAGGACAAAGAAAATGAAGAGAAAGAATGAATGAAACTGTTTTCCCAGCTCCAGTCCTCTCACTGTTCTCCCACCTGGGCCACCCCAACTGTGGTGCGTCCTTCTCTGCATCCAGGACAGCAGGAATGTGCCACAGGGGTCCAGATTCAAGAAACAAAGTCCCGGCAATAGTCTTGCCTTGCTTACCATTGCAGGTACATGTGGAGCTTTTTGAGAAGTTGGACACCCCTACACAATATTTGACAGATGTTTCTGGCTTTCTGCATACTAAATTCTATCATAAAAGATCCTGAAGTTCTAGATGTCATATTTTCACTCACCGTGCCCATTCCTCCCTGACACATGCATACATGCACACTTGAACATGTCTTATGGACCATGTGTTATCCTCCCATTTCCCATTGAAAACTTTCAAGCTGTGCCTTAAGAAAATACATGAACACAGAGCACAGAAACAGATGCAAGAAATGGATGGAAAATCAGTTTGATGAGCAGAAGACATAACAGTTATGCAGACACACAGTTCTTTAGACATGTCTACATTCTGCAAGGAACATAAACACATTGTCAGTTAAGCAGAAAGCTCCTTTTGGAGTCACTAAGTCTTGCTGTGAGCTCTTCAGCTGCTCTCCTGCTACCCTGTCTATTGTGGCAGACACCTTCCCCAGAAGCATTACACACACCATGCTGTCTTTGCTTGGCCCACCTTCAGAACAGACCTCCACATCTGTAATGGAACCTGGCAAAGCTCACCTCATTTGATACTATACAGAGGGCTAAGTGGGTATGTCTCATTTGGGGCTCTAATAGCCTGGTACATCAGAGAGGGATGTATTGGCTGAATGGTGCTGACCCACAATAACCCTTACAAAATCTCAGCTTTGGGATGTATGTGATTCCCTACCCATGCTGCTGGAAATGGATGATTCAGACACCTGTCAAGAATCAGCCCAGGCACTGGAGAGATTACTCAGCATTTAAGAGTACTATTACAGATGACCTGGGTTCAATGCCGGGCAACCACATGACTGCTCACAACCATCCATAACACTGTAGTACACAGACACTCATACATAAAATAAATCTTTTTAAAAAGGCATCTACCTAGAGCTTAGCTTTCACTCTGAAATGCTAACAGTGACACGATGCTGATCACATCTCTGATTTAGGCCTTGAAATCTGGTCCAGGTGAACTTTGATGTCCTTTCCTGTACTGGCACCATGCCTGACACAGTTTCTTAGAAGAAGAAGAATTTAGTACTGCTCTTATCATTATCCCAGCAGAGTCCGAGTCCTACATACCAGAGTTAGGTATTGTCCCTGTGAGCCACAGGCCTCGGGGCAGGTATCTCTCTGTTCCACCACATTCAGAGGAACCCTTCAAGTAATTGTGTGGTTGGTCCTGGTGCTCTGAATTAGATCTAACTCCAGCTTGTGTACTGACTTCCTATGTGATATTTGCCAAGGTACCATGTATATTCCATCTGACAAATAAGAATGATAGTGTTCCTTGACTCCTGGGGGTCACAAAAGCCTAAAAGAAGTTAAATAGATTAAACAATTTGGATACTGTCTGTATCAAGTTGCTAGTGAATAGTGATATCTAATAATAAGTACACTCTAATAATAAGTATTATCAACTTCTAATAAATAACACAAGCATAATAAAATCTAAGAAAAACAAATTAGCTCTCTACCAGTTCTTGTCCTTCAATGCCCAGAGAAGCTTCTCTGTGTGGAAATGGACCAGGCATTTGCTCACCTTTGGTTGTCTGACCAGTGCATCCATGCCCAAAATACATGGGTATTCTTCCTCTTCATCTTGGGATTGACTCCCCAGCAACTCAACTAGGCAAAGCAGAATGCATCTTGGAGCCAGATGCAAACTTTTGCACAGGCTTTTTGTTAAAGAGACTTTGACCCAAGTATTCATTGGTCGGAAATCTTTTCATTTGGGCTTATTCATAATAAAAGAAATTTTTCTTGATGGGTTACTCTCATTAGACTTTGTTCTTCAACTTGAATGTTTAGTAATAAAAGCAAACAAGGGTCCAGTGTAGGGAGCAGATCAATTTCTGGCTCCCTAGTGTCCATTGACAGAGATGGTCCTAGAGTCTGGCTTGGGCAGCAAAGGCAGGTACTGCTGACCTCCAGCTGACAAAAAACACTTATCAGCAACTTCTTACCCAAGGAATCCACAGACCTGGGGATACATGAGAAACACATTCAGAGCTTTCACCAGAAAGTGTTACCTTTTCTAAGTCCTATGATTTACCAGCTTATTCTTAATTTTTACCTCTTCCCTCTCAGTCTCTACCAATAAAAGGCTCTCAGCTCCAAATGAGACTCACCAATTGCTGGAAGGGTGACAAAGGGGTTTTGATGGGCACAAAAAAACCAGTGAAGGAAATAGCAGAATTACCCTCTGTCTATCACAGAGGCGGTGTCAGGGATGACTACAGATCTTGAAGTCACAGGACTCTTTTGGGTATAGTCTTGATTGTTCTATTACTAATTTTATTTATGTGCTCATATATGTGTCTGAATATGCTGCATTTGTTCAGTTGCTATGGAGTCCAGAAGAAGACATTAGCTCCCCGATAACCTAAGCACCTCCCATTAGCTTCCTTCTCTGGAGAGTTCAATCTCCCTTTCCTACAATTCTCTTACCAAGCCTTTAGCATATGAACTTTGCGGGGGACACTCAAGATCCCAAATATAGCACTTGGTACATCTAACATGTCTTTGGGAACAGTGGGCAGGCATGGCTTATATCCAGGTCCACTTCTCCTTTTTAACTAAAGTCCAATTCAACCCTAGTCTATATTTTCTCATCAGTCTACTTAATCCTATATCCTTCAATGGTAATGATCAGGGGGGAAAGGCAGGATGCTAGGGTCCTTTGAAAACACACACACACACACACACACACACACACACACACACACACACACACCACTTTGCATCAAAGTTTTATCATTGTAAATTAAACATATATTTTGTATTTCTCAAAACAAGTGGGTGTGCTATGAATCAGAGACACATGAAAAATGGGATGATGAAAAGGCAAATAATTTACAGACCCAGGTTGCAGAAGTGGGAAAATAAGTGTTCTGCATGCAGCAAGACTGGAAGAAGAAGATCTACCTGACAGTAAGGGAAGAAATGATGAGTACTGAGAGTGGATGAGATGCGGTTCTCACTGATGGGAACCTGGAGAGTGTTATCAGTCACCAGCGGAGAGAGAGCAGCACATAAAATCATCTGAGTTTTCCTATTCTCCCCAAACCCCCACTGTATTCCTTTGTAGAGGAGATAAAATCTTTGTGTTATCACAGAGTTCTGTGACCCAGGGAGAAAACCTAGGGTACTTCCAACTCATATCTCCCATCTGGACGTGACTTGGCACCCTTCAGGTGCTAAGAAATGGGAAAAGAGCAAGGAGAAGAATCCCATCTCAAAGGCCCAGAAAACATATTCAACAAAATCATTGAAGAAAATATTCCTCACCTAAAGAAAGAGATACCTATAAAAATACAAAAGCTAACAGAACACCAAATAGATTGCAACAAAAAAGAAAGTTCCTTTTCCATATAATAATTAAAACACTAAACATACAGAACAAAGAAATAATATTAAAAGCTGCAAAGGAAAAAGGCCAAGTAATGTATAAAGACAAATCTATTAGAATTATATCCAACTTCTTAATGGAGACTTTAAAAGCAATAAGGGCCTGGACAGATGTCCTGCAGACTCTAAGAGACCACAGATGTCAGCCCAGACTACTACACCTAGCAAAACTTTCAATCACCATAGATGGAAAAAACAAGATATTTCATGATAAAGTCAAATTTAAACAGTATCTGTCCACAAATTTAGCCCTACAAAAGGTATTACAAGGAAAACTCCAACCCAAGGAGGTTAACTACACCAATAAAAATACAGGCAATAAATAATCTCACACCAGCAAAACTCTAAGAAAGGAAATCCCCCCCCCCAAAAAAAAACATCACTACCACCAATATGAAACAAGGAACAACAATCATTGGTTATTGATAGCTCTCAATATCAATGGATTCAATTCCCTGACAAAAAGATACAGACTAGTAGAATGGATGAGAAAACAGGATCCATTCTTCTGCTGCATACAAGAAATACATCTCAATATCAAAGATAAACACTGTCTCAGAGTAAAAGGCTGGGAAAAAATTTTCCAAGCAAATTAACCTAAGAAATAAGCCAGTGTAGCCATTCTAATTTCTAACAAAATAGAGTTCTAACTAAAGTTAATCAAAAGAGACACAGAAGGATACTTCATACTCATCAAAGAAAAAAAAAATCAACCAAGATGACTTGACTTTTTTTTAAATTTTATTTTATAATTTAATTTAAGTTTACATATCAGCCACGGATTCCCTTGTCCTCCCCCCTCCTGCACCTCTCCCCCTACTTTTCCCCCAGCCCACCCCCATTCCCATCTCCTCCAGGGCAAAGACTCCCCTGCGGATTGAGTTCAACCTGGTAGATTCAGTTCAGGCAGGTCCAGTCCCCTCCTCCCAGGCTGAGCTAAGTGTCCCTGCATAAGCCCCAGGTTCCAAGCAGCCAGCTCATGCACTGAGGACAGGTCCCGGTCCCACTGCCTGGATGCCTCCCAAACAGTTCAAGCTAATCAACTGTCTCATTTATCCAGAGGGCCTGATCCAGTTGGGGGCTCCTCAGCTATTGGTTCATAGTTCATGTGTTTCCATTCGTTTGGCTATTTGTCCCTGTGCTTTTTCCAATCTTGGTCTCAGCAACTCCAGGGAGGCTACCTAGAAAACAGGACCCTAAGAAAGACACAGGAATTGCCCAATGACAGAGAAATGGATGAGATCTACATGAACAACCTAGACGTGGGTGGGGGCAAGGTTCGAGGGAATGAGAGTTCAGGGGAGCAGGAGATCCCAGCTGGATCAAGAACAGAGAGGGAGAACAAGAAATAAGAGACCAAGATAAATGAAGACCACATGAGAATAGGAAGAAGCAAAGTGCTAGAGAGGTCCACAGAAATCCACAAAGATACCTCCACAATAGACTACTGGCAATGGGTGAGAGAAAGCCAAAACTGACCTACTCTGGTGATAGGATGGCCATTCACCATAATTGTCATGTTAGAAACCTCATCCAATGACTGAGGGAACCAGATGCAGAGATCCACAGCCAGGCCCCAGGTGGAGCTCCAGGAGTCCAATTGGCAAGAAAGAGGAGGGTTTGTATGAGCGAGAATTGCCAAGATGACTTTTTAATTCTTAATATTTATGCTTCAAATACAAGGGCTTCCATGTTTATAAAGAAAACACAACTAAAGTCTAATTCACACGTTGATAGTGAGAGACTTTAATACCCAACTCTCATCAATGGGAAGATCATCCAGACAAAAATTAAATAGAAATACTGGAGCTAACAGATGTTATGAACCAAATGGACCTAACAGATATCTAGAAAACAATTCACCCAAACACAATAGAATACACTTTCTTCTCAGCACCTCACAGAACGTTCTCCAAAATTGGCCACATACTTGGTCACAAAGCCCAACATCAAGTTAAATGGAGAGAAATTCAAAGTAATTTCACTAAAACCAGGAACAAGACAAGACTGTCCACTTTCTCCATATCTAGTCAGTATAGTAATTGAAGCTCTAACTAGACAATATGACAACTAAAAGACATCAAGACGATACAAATGGGAAAGGAATAAGTCAAAATATTGCTATTTGTAGATGATATGATAGCATGCATAAGCAACCCAAAATAATCAACCAGTGAACTCCTACAGCTGATACACACTTTCAGTGAAGTGGCTGAATAAATAATTAACTCAATTAAAAATTAGCATTCTTCCTATAAACAAATGTCAAAGGAGCTGAGAAAAAAATCGGGGAAACAATACCCTTCACAATAGCCACAAATAATATAACTGGTATAACTATAACCAAGCGAGTGAAAGATCTGTATGACAAGTACTTCAAATCTTTGAAGAAAAAAATTGAAGAAGATATCAGAAGATCAAAAGATCTTCAATGGTTGGTAGGATTAACATAATAAAGATTACAATCTTAGGAAAAGCAATCTACAGATTCAATGCAATCACCATCAAAATACCAATACAATTCTTCACAGACCTAGAAAGGACAATTCTCAACTTTATATAGAAAAACAAAAAAATCTAGGATAGTTAAAACAATCCTGAATAATAAAATAACTCCTGGAGGCATCACCATCCCTGATTTCAAGCTCTATTGCAGAGCTATATTAATAAAAACAATTTGGTATTGGCATAAAAACCAAATGTTGATCAATGGAATTGAATTAAATACCCATACATAAATCCACACACCTATGGACACCTAATTTTTGACAAAGAATCCAGAAATATACAATAGAAAAAAGAAAGCATCTTCAACAAATGGTGCTGGTCTAACTGGATATCAGCATGCAGAAGAATGCAAATAGATCCATATCTACCACCCTGCACAAAAATCAAGTCTAAGTGGATCAACATAAAACCAGATACACTGAACTTGATAGAAAAGAAAGTAGAGAATAAACTTGAATACATTGGCACAGGAGACAACTTTCTAAATAGAACACCAATAGCACAGGCACTAAGAGGGACTATTAATAAGTGGGATCTCATGAAACTGAAAATCTACTGTAAGGCAACAGACACTGTCAAAAGGACAAAATGGCAACCTACAGAGTGGGAAAATACTTTCAACAACTCCACATCTGACAGAAGGGCAATATCCAAAATATATAAAGAACTCAAGGCATCAAAAAACTAAATAATCCAATTTTAAAATGGGGTACAGATCTAAACAGAGAATTCTCAAGATAGAAATCTCAAATGACAGAGAAGCACTCAAAAAAATGGACGACATTCTTAGCCACCAAGGAAATGCAAATCAAAATGACTCTGAAATTCTATTTACAACTGTCAGAATTGCTAAGATTAAAAACAAAAATGGCAGCTCATGCTGGCAAGGATGTGGAGGAAAGGGAATGCTCATCCATTGCTGGTGGTAATGCAATCTTGTAAAGCCACTTTGGAAATCATTAGGGCATGTTCTAAAAAAACTGGGAATCAGTCTACCTCAAAACCCTCTTGGGCATATACCCAAAGAATGCTCCATCCTATCACAAGGACTTGCTCAACTACATTCATAACAGCTTTATTCATAATAGCCAGGAACTGGAAACAATCTAGATGTCCCTCAATTAAAGAATGGTTAAAGATAACATGGTACATTTACACAATTTAGTATTATTTAGCTGTTAAAAAAATTACATCATAAATTTTGCAGGCAAATGAATAAAACTAGAAAAAAATCATCTTGAGTGAGGTAACCTAAACCAAGAAAGACAAACATGGTATGTATCCACTTATAAGTGGATATTAGCTGTAAAGTAAAGGATAATCATGCTACAATCCACAAATCCAAAGAGGCTAAGCAATAAGGAAAGCTCAAGGGGTGGGAGGACACTTGGATCTCCCTGGGAAGGAGAGTTAGAATAGATTTTGTGGGTGGACTGGGGGCAGGTAGGGATGGAAACAGGACAGATTAGGTGGGGTGGTTGAGGGAGAGAGTACTGGGAAAGAGGCCTGGAAGTGGCAGGCATTTCAGGAAGAAGTAGAAACCTAATTCAGTGGAAATTCTCAAGAACCCTCAAGGGTGACCCTAGGGAACACTCCTAGTAATGGGGGATATGGAACCTGAACCAGATGTCTTATGTAACCAGACAGGAGCCTAGCATAATTGTCATCAGAGAGGCTTCATCCAGCAACTGATGGGAGCAGATGCAGACACCTACAACAAGTCATTAGGGGAATCCTGCAGAGAAGAGGAGGGAAAGATTGTAGGAGCCAGAGCGGTCAAGACATCACACGAAAACAACACACAACTAACCAGGGCCCATAGGGGAGCTCACAGAGACTGAACTCAAATCAGGGAGCCTGTGTGGGTTTGACCAAGTCCTCTGCATATATGTTATGGTTGTGTAGCTTGGGACTCTTTTGCCTGCTCTTTGGATGCTACTACTGAGTTTTCTTATACTGATTTCCATATTGATTCCCCCTACTGAGTTGTCTTATACAGTCTTAATATGAGGGGATGTGCCTAGTTTTATTATAACTTGGTATGCCGTGTTTGGTTGATGTCCCTGGGAGGCCTGCCCTTTTCTAAAGGAAAAGGAGGAGGAGTGGATCTGGAAGAGAGGGGATGTGGGAGGGGGGACTGGGAGGACTGGAGGGAGGGGAAACTAGTTGAGGTGCAATATATGAGAAAAAATATGTTCTTGGATAAGTTTCTATTTTCACGTCCTGACAAATTTGGGGACTCTTAACCTCAGATACAAATTAGTTACTTCCTCATTACTTACCATTATGAATTGTATTTACAATATTTTTGCTAAAGTTTTTATTATAGGTATTTGCCTTGAAAATCACACAATATTTTTAGTCAATGAGATAAGCCAGTCCTTCCTGACAATGGATTATTCTGTAACTCATAGAGGTGAACACATTTTTCTTGAATTTGGAATTTTTAATTTCTCTAAAATGGGTTATTACCATAGGTCACCTTTCACATGTGCCACAGATGTGTGTACTTTGAAAAACTGGAGTGTGCTGGGATATTGTGAACTGCTGCAGTGTTAAATGGTTGGATGCTTAGAAAAGGACAGGAAAAATTATAATTGTAAAACCACTAGAAAACTTTTGTTATCAAGGTTAGCAGTACTTAAGCATATAATGTGTCCCATACGTGTACTTCATAAGGCATAAAAATATCATGGCATTCTTACTTGATGACTCTACAAAATCGAGAAAGCAGCATTCTGTGCAGCTGGCTGACATTTAAGAAAGACATAGGAATATTTGTGCACATTTGGCTTAACAAATAGAGAAAATAAAATGACAACAGTTTCATCTGGAGAGAGAAGATGGCAAGTCAGTTAGGAGATCCTGGGTGCTTACAATTTAAAGTTTACTTTGGGGCCTTCTAAAAATTTTGCCTATATTTTGAAAGAGAAAAGAATTATGTGATCTGAGAGGGAATCAGACTATTTGCTTTAATTTGAAAAATATAATATATTTTTAAAATAAATTATGAAACTCCAAATCAAAATAAAATACATTTAACTGTAAGAAATAGGTATTATCACAAATTTATTTCTCATGAAACTGATATAACAGCAGTTTTGTGATTCTCAATGGCCTATAATTCAAGCATAAAGAGAAATAGCATTTTTAAGTATCCAATATTAGAAGCCCAGACCAATTGAGGGAAAGAGAAAAAAAATATTCAAAAGAGAGAAAAGTCAAATTCATTCTATATCCAAAAAAAAAAAAATGTGTAAGCAATATGTACATGGAAAAACAGAAGAGCAGCAAATTTAATCTGTTCTTTAAGCTCCATTAATCTATAATGGAAAAAAAAGTCCTTTGAGCTTAGATGAGTTGCTTATTCTACCATCATGAGTAATTTTAATTAGGTTTGTCTCTGTATCTAAATTATAAATGGAGATATCAACTAGGGCAATATTAAAGACAGAAATCTTCTGAGATTCCAGGTTGAAGAATGCTTGTTTCCCAAGGCAAAGGCAAATTACACTTTATCTGCAGCAAGAATTAAAGCTGATTCTCTACTGAGACAGTTTAGTTCCACCCAGTGAATAGGATGGACTGTACCTTAGGCAGTCTCGTTCAGTCTGTTCTCTGTTCAGTGCGAACACTAACTAGCCTGGAGCCAATTCCCTGAAGCTCATTTTAGAACATGGTATCACACACATCCTGATTTATAAATTACTTGCTGGGCATGTCTTTGCACTAGAGCTGCCCAGACTGTGCTTCAGATCCAGAGCTGTCCCAGAGTCCTCTGCTCAGAGCTTCTCCACTTCCACTGGTCAGTCATCAGTTTCACCAGCATTCGCCTGGTCTTGCACCCTACTAGAAGGAAATAGAAGATGTCTGCACATGAAACCCTAAGAGCCTTTCTGTATAAAACACCTCCCATAGCCTTAAATTAAGGGCACTGACTACAGTTACATGATGTGGAGCTCCTGGAGTCCGATGAGCTAAGCAGGTGCTGGTATTGAGTGGTTAAGTCCTGGCTCAGAAAATTCATCCTCCCTGGAAGCCCCGTGGTTCCAGCGCCCTTGCTTTCCACGCTAGAGACTTCCTCAGGTCTGCATTGGCAGAGGATGCATGGCCCCTCAGAATGTAAAGCCTCCATCCCCATCTCTACCCCTGACAAAAGTCAGCCTGTGTGAGTCTCTGTTTGTTTTCTCTTGGGGAGTCATACATATGTGTCCCTATTCAAATGAACAGATCTCATGTTAGAACTAAGGCAGGGCAACTCTGTTGTTTTATACTGTTTCAATGAGTGCCATTAAGTCTAAAAGAGTTATGTTCTACAGTAGGAAAGCTTTCAGAGTCCCTCCAAAAGTACTACATGGGTATCTTCCCATGTTTCTTCCTGGAAGGGCTGGTGCTGACCCAGAGATAATTTTATTGTGGCCAGTCTACTGCGATGCTTTAAAAGATTTCTTGGCGGTGCGATGGTGGCGCACGCCTTTAATCCCAGCACTCGGGAGGCAGAGCCAGGCGGATCTCTGTGAGTTCGAGGCCAGCCTGGGCTACCAAGTGAGTTCCAGGAAAGGCACAAAGCTACACAGAGAAACCCTGTCTCAAAAAACCAAAAAAAAAAAAAAAAAAAAAGATTTCTTGAAATGCACATTTCTTACCTGTAGCATTTTATTCTTGTTACACTTTCTTCCAGAAAAGACTTTCTTTCTCTTAGTAGCAACACATTGTTTCTCCCTTAAAATTAAAGTTTTCACTTTCATCTTCTTTGATTGGTTTCATATAGAATTATTCAAGAATATTAGAAAATGTCCTTAGATGAACTGCTACAACAAAGAAGTGGAAGGCTGGTCTAGAAGAGTAAATATCCTGGCAAGACACGTAAGAAAAGTGATGCAAAATTTAATGGGTTAGATGTCAAAGAAGCTGACCTTGAGAAGCATATTGTCAAAAGAATGAAAAGGGGATGTGGAGAGGTAGGTGTGTGGCCAACAATGTCAGGTTCAACAGGTACCTGGGTATGTGACTATCTACATCAGGTACAAAAAAGGACACAGGTGACTTTCCAGGCCTTACGAGCTGATGGATGTGCTGGAGGGCTGAGCCAGGCTTGCACTGCTTGTGGAAGTAGCTCTGCAATGTGTCCTTTTAAGATATGACAAAGGCATGTCCTTGTGCCCTTAGTCTTTCAGTATAAAGCATTTTGCCACAGTACCCAAAACTCATGGCATAAAACATATGGCACCAGGAGGAACAGGTCTTCAGTGGGACATTTGCTCAGCTCCATTAATTAGACTATTTTCAGATTAAAAGAAACTAGGCTTGTGAGCATAATTACTTCTTGGGAATTAGATTTGAAGTAACTTCCTCCTGTAATTTACTTAGGAAACACAATGAACAGGCAACCAGAGGGTCACTAGAGGATGGAATAAGAATGGCAGGCCTTTGATCCTTGGTGTGACTATTTTACGCTGACTCTTAAGGAATACATGATGTCCTCCAAATTTCACAATTAAAGGTTGTGCTCCATCTGTCCCTTCCTAACTAGAGGAGCTGACAAAGATATCAGTAAGGTATATAAACCCTTTCAAGGCAAAGTATAAGCAAAGAGCCCCCACTGAGTCAGTTTCACAAAAATCTTTTACCCTGGTATTTGACCAGGTCCCTCATCCTCCACTCTTCCACAGGTGATGTCTGATCATTCCAGCAAGTTTCTACCAAAAATCCTATGAGGTCCATTTAAGCAGTAACCCCCTTCCTACTGATGCCAGCTCTTAGTGACACTGTATCTACTGATCTATCCTGTTCTCCAGCTGTAAGCTCTATCCTCCTCTGATGCTGTATTCTGGGTTTAACCTGGCACCTCTCTAGTGTGAAACTCTTTTTCCCAGCTTGGATTGTCTTCTATAGATATGTTCCTCTTTATAAAAAAACAAACAAACAAAAAAAAAAAACAGATCTGATTTTAGAACTAAACCAGAGGACTCTTTTTTTTTTTAACTACCAGAACATTCTCTGAATCATGCTGTTTCAATAAGTGCCCTTAATTCCAGCCCAGCAGAACTGTGTTTTATATGATAAAGGTATTTAGTGTCCCTCCAATATGGATATTCTCCTACTTTTCCTTCTATAAAGGCTAGTTCCTATAATCCTTGTGGTTGCTTTGACAAGTATTGCTGAGTAATTTATTTACCACAACTAAAGATGTACAACTTTTCATTCATTCACCATACTGTAGGGGAATTGCCACTAGACAAACAATAGGTTCCATATTGGTTTGTTGTCTCTGAATACTTCCTGGAAAACACTGTTGAGAAGCCAAGGTAGGCTCCAGATCAATAAAAGAATGTCTTACCCAAGGACTCACTCTATTCCCATGACCAGTCACAGGACCTCAAGGGAAAAAGATCTCTTGCCTATGGCAGATTCATCTTTATGTTGAACATTATAAAGCAAGAATGCTCTGTAAAGAAAGCCAGGCTTTGTCTCTGGCATTTTACATTAGACACAACACTCATGAAGTCATTAGCTGTGTTTGCAATCATTCGTATCTTAAGTTTTATGGCCTTCACAGTGGTAGGATGTTATGTATTTTCTCTGTAAACAGTGTGTCCTTGGAAAGATACTACATCAAGATAATCTAAGTTAAAATAAATATTATGTTTCCAAATCCATGTTCTTTGGCAGTTTTCCTGGAATTTTTCTTATGAATGATAATTTAATTTCTGCTCAAGAGACGCCCTTGAAACTCAGTTGCTCCCCTCTCCAGTCTTTCCTTCGTTAATTCCCACTGGATATGATACCAAATATGCATCTTCCATAATGGTCCCTAAAATGTATATTTTCTACATGACAGTTGGTTTCTATGTGAATATATTGTCCTTTCTCCCTTCTCTTCCACACTGATACTTAAGTCTGGGTATCCTAACTGAGACAACAATACTATTTCAGATTGTGTTTCCTTATCAGCTGGTATCTATAGTTATCTGCAAATGTTTACAATTTCTTTTTTGTTTGGAAGAATAACATTGTTTTAGATTTTAAAACATAGTGACAAATTTTTAAAGCAACTAATTTCAGAATACCTTGAATTTGTGCTTTATGTTCAATGGCCATTTCAGGGCATTTGCATTTTTTTGTTCTTTCCTTTTGAGGATTTCAAGTAAAATGACACTTTAGTTGCTGCTCTATTGTGCAGTCCCAACAGTATTGTCAACTGTTGGGCTTGATATGATGGAACACCAAATGTCAGTACTTCCACAGCCATGCTTCAGCCTGTAAGTCTTGACTCTTTTTAGCTTGATCTTCAATTACACAATTAAGCATTATGAAATGAATGCAATTCTACTTAAAACTGGCAGAGAACTGTTGACTAGGCTGTGCATACCTTGGTAAATGGAACTTTTTTAAAAAAACAAAAGAATGTTGCTAAGTTTTTCTAATTACTCAAAACACATTGGCTGTGTGTGTATTTTGGTGTAAGAAATATTCGTGAAATATCACTTTTGGTGTGGAGTATATGAATAAATGATTCCAACGTAGATTTCCTCAGGCATTCCTCTGGGGTAGTGGACTAATATCAAAGGTCTATCAGCTGTTACAAGAGCTGACAGGAGCTTCAGATTTAATCCCATAGCTAAGCGACTGGTAGAGATCACAGGGTATCGCAGCAAAGCAGTAAATTAGTCATGCAATCCACTCTGTATGCTATAATAAATAAGCCATGCATTCTCTAGAGTACTTCCATGAGGCCCTTGGAAATCAAAGTGTACAAAGCGCTATCTAATAGAGACAAGAATGTCTAACATGAGCAGTGATCTCTTACACTTCTTTCTCCAGAGCTATGGTCATATCTACTTTGCTTCAGGGTTAGACAGGATATATATGACCAAATAATTTCCCCCATAGAAATGCTCTAAAACATGTAAGACATATCACGGCCCCACCATCAAGGTGAAGTTTCCATTTGGAATATGCACACTGGCATCCTATTATCAAGAACATTGAGTCAAATTTGAATTTTACCCAGTAGCAAACTTGCTCACCTGGGGATTTGGGACTGTGTTTATCATATTGGATAGTTAATGGTTGTAAGCAGTATCTTTTGATCCCATAGTTCTCAGGGGCCCTTGCAGAGTATGGGCCCTGTTCCTACCATTACTTTTGATGGATCAAGTCAAGTTCTAGTGAAACTAGTTCATTTATGTTTAAACTTGAGTTTTCCCCTTAAACCTAAGATGAGAAAGAGAACTTATGGTGCTGGTGGCCTGTACTTTGAGATCTCAATGTATAATAATGTCTGAGACAGCACAGCATGCTGTAACCTCCCTGAATAATCAAAGCATACCTCAGGTGACCTTCACCAAACTCTAGAGCAGCATCATCAGTTCTTGTGAATATCCTGCCTTCCAGAGAATAAGAACCAGGATGCAAACCATAGCTAGCTAGCCAAGACAGACAGGAGTTGTCTCATGTGGCCACAGAATGAGAAGGGAAGCAAGTTATTTTCACTCCTGAAATGCATGATGTCCAGGGATTCCAAATGCTGAATACTGTAGATCCATTTCCTGTGAGTGTCATATTTGTTAGCTAAAACCGAGATGAACTGTGGCGCTATCCACAGCTTTCAATACTGTTGTGATACTTTCTCACATGCTTGTGTAGCTACAGTGACATCACTTACTGCAGATAAAAAGGCATTCTATGCACCCCACACCAGGAGCTGTCCCCATCAATAGTTTCTTTGAAAGAATATTTGACATTAAATCAGCACAGTCCTCTCATTACCAAGATGTTGGTTTTGGTAAAAAGTACTGACCCCACACACATCCTGGGAATATCAGTGAAAGCCCAGCTACAAAGGGGAAGTATTTATGTTGGCAGAGAGGAATATATTTCACAGGACTTTATAAGAAAGTACTATGATTAAGGAACTACGACCTATTTTCCAGGCCAAATGCTTTTTGTTTATAATTGTTAATGCGTTTTAGATCTAACTGGGCCTAAATTCCTGTCAGAGTTCATAAGTACTAAAGCTTTGAGCTATGAGACATTTATGCCTTTCTCATGCTTTTTGTCTAATAAAAACCTGAGTACATCATTTATTCTTAAACTGCTATTAAAATTTCAGTATCTTCATTTCATTGTCAATAAATATCAGATTAGGAAACAAAACCCCACATTCTATTAAATAACTGGATGCATTTGTCATCTTCTTGTTACAATGATCCATACGTGCAGTAAACTAAAGGAAGGAAGGTTTAATGTTTCAGACGTTTGAGTCCTTGATCACTTGGGCCTGTTGTGCTTCATCCATGGTGTCACAACACATTGTGGTGTGAGGACATGATGGAGCAGAGCTGTTCATCACATGCAAGTCAGGGGGCAAAGAGAAAGAAAGAAGAAGTTGGGGTCCGACGTCCCTGGCATGCTGTGTCTCCCATGGCCTAACTTTCACTAGGCTCCAACTCCCCAGCTACTGGCTGGGCCAAGTCTTTAACATGTGGGCCTGCAGACACACAAAATCATATACAGCACCAAACAAACAAAAGCCAAAGATGATATAATTTTTGTACTTTTACAATGATCACAAATAAATTATTTTACATCAACACTATTTAGTCAAAACAGCTGAGAATAATGTTACATTTCTTGAGAAAAAGAAACACTAGAAAATAATCTTTTGTGCCTTCCTTTGTATCTTTCCATAGGCACTGAAAAATGGACAGTGTTTCCCAGGAAGCTTTCAAATATTTTTCTCTTCCCAACAGCACAGAACTCCTGTTATAGATAGTAAGAAATGATAATGGTAAATTTCATAAAAATAAACAAAATACTGAAAATTACTAAAATTTGAAATTATGAATTATCAAATCATATATTTTAGTGGTTATTCGTGACCATGTATTCTGGATACAGGCTTGCTCTGGATATGGAATTCGAGGGAAAAGCCCACGTGTAGACACTGCCCTGTTGCCTAGGGCTCTCTCTGTACTATGAGAAAGTGGGCTGCTGAGAGAGAGGATAAGGACTTGGCTATAGATCACATCAGAACAGTTTAGGCAAAGATTTACGCAAAGAAACCCTATTCCAGACTTGGCTGTGCTCCACAGAGAAAGCCAACACTTTCCCTGGTCTGCTGTGTTGGATGTCTGGCTTTTCTCAAGCTACAGAATCAGCCAAACCAACAATCTTTGCATTTCTAAAGGAAATAACCTACACATTGACAACATGGGCACTGTTCAAGTCCAAAGTTCATTTCAAATAAATACATGTGGTCAAACAAAATGATCCAACTTGAGTCAACATACTGATAAGCTGCTTTATAGCAAAGTGAAAGAAAAACATCAGGGAGTGCAGAGCCAAGCCTGACTTTTGCTAAAAGGGTGCCTGGGAGGACTTCAGCAGCACACCTAGACTGTGACATCCAGAGTGCAGTCTGCATGAGAAACAGACACTTGCAGTAAACAATGCCCTGACACTTCTGCAGTCCACAGAGGGAACATTTTACTGAGCTGTAAATACGGAAGAATACAGACTTGGTTTAACATTAAATGTGGATCATATGAAAAATAATTGAAGCTAATGCATGGGATTTGATATGGTGGGATTTTTTTAAAGTTTTTATCCTTAAACATATTTCTTCATTTGGTATAAAATATATTAAATGAACAAGATTATTTGAAAATTCCTATTTTATTATACAATTATGACTTCAGAACTCTATGAAATTTAGTGAAAGAAAGAGAGGAAAGAAAGGAGAAGGGGGAGAAGAGAGGAGAAGGGAAGGGAAAGGAAGGGAGGGGAGGGGAGGAGGGGAGGGGAGGGGAGGGGAGGGGAGGGGAGGGGAGGGGAGGGGAGGGGAGGGGAGGGGAGGGGAGGGGAGGGGAGGGGAGGGGAGGGGAGGGGAGGGGAGGGGAGGGGAGGGGAGGAACTCTGAAGAGAAGGGTTCAAGTATGCAAGCAATAGTCATTCATTGTAAAACTGGCCCTCTACTCCCAGATTGCTAAGCCCTAAAATGTTGACATTTTGTAGTTAGGAACAAATAGTTCCACTATATCATCATTAACTCTAGCAAGGTTTGAAAATGTAACCTTTCCTACCAAATCATTCCAGTTGCTTATCTCTATTTTGTGCAACACTGCAAATTCATTTAGCAAGTCAGGTTTGTTAGTTTTGTGACAAACTCAGCCTTTTAAAATTCCCTTCAAGGTTTTCCCATGGTTGTTGTATTCAGAAGACTCCCCAGTGCTTATGTGAATCTAACCTTAGTTACAAAGTAAACCACAGACAGCATACCCTACAGAGTCAGACATTCCAAATGAGATTCAAACATTCAGCTTTTCACAGTATAATTTGTATTGTTTCTCTCTTTCCTTCCTTCCTTCCTCTCTCCCTTCCTTCTTTTCCTTTTTTCTTCCTTTCTCTCTCCTTTTTTTTCTTTGAGAATTTCTTATAGGAGTACTATATTACACCATGAATCCTCCACTTTCTCCTCCTCCAACTCCTTCTATGTATCCCAGCTCCTCAAATTCATGGCTTCTTATTGTTTAATTAGTATTGTCTCACACACACACACACACACACACACACACACACACACACACACACACACACACACAAACACACATACACAAGAAAGAGAGATAGAAAGAGAAAGAGACCAAAATAGAAGAAAATAACCAACCTATTGAGTTAATATAGTGTTTCTCATATATGTGTTTAGGATTGACCTTTTGGGATTGAGTAACCTACCAGAGCGCTTTTCCCTGGAGAAGACTGATTATCCCTCTGATAAACTACCAACTGCCACTAACTCTTCAACTAGGTGTTGAGCCTTTCCAGAAGTCCTGCATGCACATTGGCATGCCAACTGGTGTTGTCACTGTGAAGGTCTTATTAAGTAACCATACTCATATTATTGAGATTTCTTGTGTGCAGCTTCCCTGTCACACATAGAAGACACTCTCTCATAGTAGGGACCCTGTTGTTCTGGAACTTAGACTCTTTCCTGTAGCTGGAAGTTTTCCTGAGTCCTGGCCTGACAGCAGTCAGGAAAAATCTCTCCCACTTGCTTCCCCCAAGTAAGCACACAGAGGCTTATATTAATTATAACTGCTTGGTCATTAGCTCAAGCTTATTACTGACTAGCTCTTACACTTAAATTAAACCTTAATTCGTATCTATGTTTAGCCACATGGCTTGGTACCTTTTCTCAGTTCTGCCTTGTCATCTTGCTTCCTCTGTGTCTGGCTGGTGACTCCTGACTCACCCTTCCCCTTCCCAGAATTCTCCTTGTCTGCTTATCCCACCTATACTTCCTGCCTGACTACTGGCCAATCAGTGTTTTGTTTATCAACCAATCAGAGTAACACACATTCACAGCATACAGAATGGCATTTGACAACACTTTCCACCCTTTCTTCCAAGATGAGCTGTAGGTATAGGAATTGTGTTATATACCAATTGGGTTTTGGGAAACGATGTACTTCCCTACATTTTGACTAATTATGGCTTTCTGTAATGGTCTCCACCTGCTTCTAAAAGAACCTGCTTTGAGAAGTGAGAGCTACATTTATCTGTTGATATAGGATAAGTATTTAAAATACAGTTAGAGATTTTACTGATTTAAGAAAGTAGAAACAATAGGCATTGTCTTTTAATTCAACCTAGTTCTCATGACCAAGAAAGAACTGGTCCATCCAAACCACTGGCTGGCATGGTGGGTATAGATGGACGGTGGTTGGACAGAATGGATGGAGGGCATGCATTCAAATATCACTTCTCTTGAGATCAAGACCTGTTCCTGGCCCTTAGCTGGCTTTTGGGATCCTGTTCCCTATGCTGGATTACCTTGCCCAGCCTTGCTGCAGGGGGAAGGAGCTTGGTCCTACCTTAACTTGATGCACCATGCTTTGTTCAAGCCCATGGGAGGCCTGTTCCTTTCTGAATGGAGCAGGAGTGAATGGGTAGGGTATAGATGGGAGCAGGGGGGAGGGAACAAGAGAAAAGGAGGGAAGAAAAACTGAGGTCGGTATGTAAAATAAATGAAAAATGTTAAATAAACAAACAAACAAACATCATTACTCTCTGGACACCTTGTTTTACATGGTCACTCACACCATCATGGCCACACTGACTTCTTCATGAGAAAAACTTCAGGTGTTTTAGAGGGAACCAAGAAAATGGCAATAAGAAATCAACTAGAGTGAAGGGAGGAGGTATTTGTATAAGGGAAGCCAAAACAGGGCTGAGGCATTGGCACAGCTGAAAGAGTGGATAAGTAAGGAGCTTGACCTCCAAGTAGAGAAATGGCTTGGAAATGACCAGAACTAGGAAGGTAGTAAACAATGAAGCTCTATGCTGAGTAAGTTAGTCTGCAGGCTTTTCAGGCAGTAGCTTCTTTCTTCACAGTAGCCTGTTCTGTGTGTGTTTATTGCAGATAAAAGTCAACAATTCACTAACAGTGTTATTGTCTCATGATGAATGATTCTGTGAGGACTTGGAGAAGTGAAGTGAACACAAGCTCCTTGAGGTTGCCTTGCATCCCAACATGTCCTTTCGCTCCCTGTGAGTTCTCCCCACAGAGGGTGTTCAGCTCCAACATGTCTCATCTCAAATCTTTTTTTCTAGTAAACTTCTCTGAAATATGTCCCTTTCAGTGTTTGATAGTAAATGTTATTTTAAATGTTGATTTTTAAAAGCCACAGCAGGGGCTGGAGAGGTGGCTTAGTAGTTAAGAGCACTTGCTGCTCTTGCAGAGGACTCATGCTCAATTCTCAGCACCTACATGGTGGCTGGTGGCTTGCAGCCATCTGCAGCTCCAGTTCCAGGGGATCGGATTCCCTCTGCTGACCTCTGTGGTACACAGTATACACACAAGAAAACACTTATACATATAATATATATGTATATTGGGTTTCAAGACAGGGTTTCTCTTTGTAGCCCTGGCTTTCCTGGAACTAACTTTGTAGAACAGGCCAGCCTTGAACTTACAGAGATCCACCTGCCTCTACTTCCCTCAGGATTAAAGGAGTGTGCCACTACTTTCTGGCTAAAATAAATATTTAAAAAAATAATTTAAAAAAGTCACAGCAATTATTCCCCATTTTCTTCTTCAGAACTCTGGACTGTGACTTTCAGCAAACACTGTCTCAATGGCTAGTTTGTCCAGAAAGCATAGCCCGCTGAGCCCCACCATTCCCGTAGGATGTCAGTTCAGGTAGCTTTTCATGGAAGACTCATTTTCAGTTTCTCATATTTAGAATTTTTGCCCTGGAACTAGCTCTTAGCACTAGGATAGTGGGGTTTCAAAAAACACTCATCATTGTTTTTGAGATTCCAATTTGAAAAAAGAAGAAACAAAGTTCAGGGTTGAACAGAGCACAATATTGAGAAGTTGAGGATAGCTCAGGGAACCCTGGGAATGTTGTGAAGTCTAGGATCTAAGAAGAATGCTCTCAACTCTAATCAGGTTTACCTAAAAACTGCTGCACTAACCTGGAGGAAGCACAAATGTTTTTGAGAAACATCTGTGAAAAGAGAATCTGAGTAATAGTAAATCATACATTAATTAAATAATAGCAGACACAAAAACTCAAATGACACCATTCACTGTAAGGTGAATGAGATGGGCAAATGGTAAACTACTCATTAATTTATTAAAAACATTAAAAGGCATAGATTAAGAAAAGACCAAAGTGTGGACTATGGAAAGCAAAGGGACCTAAAGGCAGAGAGAAGACCCAGAAGCAGAGCAGGACCTACACCGTTGCTGTTCAGGAGGCGTGGATGCTTTCCCTCAAGAAAGGGAGTGTGGCTTCTTGTTGTATTTCCCAGTTTCAAAGTGGTGACCTTGTATCCATTTGTCATCAGACCTGGAGGTTTTCATCTTATATCCTTTTCCCCATGATTTACAATACAAAAAAAAAAAAAAGTCTTTGAATAAATGCATTCTACTTAGTCACTTAAATCTCATTCTTAGAATCAAAATTTCTCATACTTTACATAATAAATGATCAACTATAAATAATTTAATTCCAAATTGCAAAGATTGACAATTTTCTTACAAAATAAGTCTAATTGCAATTTCTTACTTTGGATTTCCTTCAAACAGAGCAAAACCTTGGCTTCAGGAAGCTTCTAAAAAGATCCAGAGATAACCTGTTATGTTGGGATGAAGAAAACATAGTATTGGGCTTTGCAGGGGTATTTCCAATGAAAATTTCCAGCATTGGGGAAGAGGGAAATCCTGACAGTTAACAACATGGGCCAGCCATGAGTACCTTACACCATAGTAAGATACAGTGGCAAGTGTGTGTGGTCTTATTTCTATGTGAAATCCACAAAATCTATTTACAAAAGCAGAGAATCCATCACTGGCAGGTGAGGAAAGGGGGCAATGTTCATCAAAGGTCAAAAATCTGCAGTCACAAGAGTAAGTTACATCAACACCCTGCACAGCATGGTGATAGCAGTGAATCAGAACCTATGGTGCCCTTGACATCTGCTGACAGAGAAGGTATTAGTGCTCTTACACTCATGTACAATGGTGATTAGAGCAGGTGATGAGTGCATTAATCGCTCTGATTGTGTAACTTATTTCACAGCATCCATGTATAGCCAAATATTACACTGAAGTCTTCAACTCTAGACAATTGCAGTTGTCAATTAAGCCTAATAACGCTGGACTGAAAACAGGGAGAAAAAATGAACCAAGGATGGTAGAAATTTACTGGGATGTTAAAGATGTGAGAATGCTACCTAGAGTATTTTAACTGATAATAATGCCAGCTGCTGTCCCTTGCTGCCTGCAGGCTGTCCTAGGAACATTTCTTTCTGGACTTCTCAGCTGTGACTGCAGATGAATTGAAAAGACATTTGTTTCCTATACACAAAAGAAAAAGAAAGAAGTGCTGAGGCAGAGAAGCAAAGAGGAAGAGGATGGTTGCAGAGGGAGCCATACAATGAGGATACACACTCAGCCACACAGCAAGAGGTGCAGAAAACATTGGATTTAGTGTTTCTGCTGTGGATCAGCCCAGCACATGCTAATAAACTTGACCACTGACTCCTCTTGATGGTAGCTTCTACCATCCTAAGCATGCGCACAGTAAGCAGTAGAAAAGGCAAATGTTCCTACTGTGCAGCTAGTACCAAGACCAACATTGACTTTATCTTCTCTCTCCTCTACTCAGCACTCTCTTCCATAATTTGCCTCCTCAGCCAACTCCTGAGATGCTACCAGGACTTTCCCCATTGATTAATCCTGATTTCTGTGGTCTGAGGGTCTGAGTACCCTTGTTACTTTGGTGGCTAATGCATTGGCTGCATAACTCTTGTTACTCCTCTTGAGGATGAAAAGAGTCAGAGATGATCCCACCAATGTTCTGAACTATGGAGAGATGCTTTCCTGCCTCTGCTCTCCAGAATGTATCCCTGATGACTCATTTCTCTCTGCTACAGTTGCTTGCTGCTGTTGGCCTACCAATATGAACATTCAAAACTGACTGATGTTGCCATTGTACCATCAAATAAATTCTCCTACCCTACTTCTTGGGATATAAGACCTCCAACCCAGCAAAGCCTGAGCATGAAAAGGG
Organism: Peromyscus maniculatus bairdii; assembly: GCF_049852395.1. Taxonomy (NCBI): domain Eukaryota; kingdom Metazoa; phylum Chordata; class Mammalia; order Rodentia; family Cricetidae; genus Peromyscus; species Peromyscus maniculatus. Next base: position 35,966,741 of record NC_134853.1, on the reverse strand, counting down.
GACTCACATCCTGCACATTGGTGTTTAAGAGTGTTGGTAACTAGGGTATCAACCATATTCTCAACATTTGTTCCAGACACACATGCTCATCAATTAGGGACACAATAGAAAACCAACCAATGCTGTTAAATGGCCAATGAATATACGTAATCCTGGAGAACACAGACACTTCTGCAGTTCTGTAACCCTAAACTGGCTTTTAGCAGAGACTATTCAGCTATGTCACATGGTATAAAAGTAGGAAAAGTGGTTTCCAGTGTCATATGCCTCCTGTTTTTACACTTCCCCTGTGGCAGGTGAGTTTGTGCAGGATCCATATCAGAACACCAGGTATTTGGAGGACAATTGTGCCATTCTACAGTGGGTCTAGAAGGTTAACATTCCTGATGCAAATATTGTGACAGAATCATAACTAAGGACAGTTGTGAGGTAAGAGTGGCTGTATGTTGCTCCACTTCCCATGCAGATGCAAGCTGTTCTTAGTAATGTCTAGCCATGAACATGGAAAGAACACATCTTTCTGATCCATGGCCTTCCCAGTTATTCCCTCTAAGGAGTTACCTGAAAAAAATAATATCCAATTCAACATGACATTTAGTTTAAATTTTGTGGTCAATCATCATCCACCATGGTCCATAATCATTTTTGGGGACACCACAACTTAATTAACTGAGAATACAATGAGTTTCACTACCTCTGTAAATCATAGTTCCCTGAGTGAGACTTTATTCTGTCACTATCCTAGGAGTAAACATTGCTTCTGAATCACTGCCCTTGATGATAGAGGCAGGTTTAGAAATGCCCACAAGACATTGGACAAATGAGTATTTATTCCAGCTATACCCAGAGAAAAGTGACTGAGAAAATGGCAGTGTGGGACTAATGTTCCATTTCACCCCCTGGGACTTGGGTAAAGATTTCACAGTCTTCTGAAGTGCCACTCTTACTTGGAGCCCATGCTGATGTTTCAGGTCCCTAGTATTAGTGACAGGCTAACTGCACCCAACAGGTTTCTGATGGCTGGGGGGTCTTCTTTCTCTAGTATACAGATACTTTAAGTGACTAGTGTGTCTCTTTGATGTTGAAAGTGAAAACATGGATTTTATAATTAGAGAATAAAGAATTTAGAACAATGTAAGAGATATTTACGCATGCTCCAAATTTTAGTAAAAAAGATGATTTATGGAAGGAAAAAACTTTCCTTAATTTCTGGTTAAGAAGAAGATAAAAAACAATTGTTCAATAGTAATCTATTAGTAGAGAAGTGTACATTTAGGGGTTGGTGAGGTGGCCTAGTGGGTAAGAGAGTCTGCTGTGCAAGACTGAGGAACTGAATGTAAACTGCCAGGACCCACATGAAAGCAGAGCAGGGTTGCATTTACCTATAACTCCCAGGTAGATCCCAAGAGCTTTCTGGTCGGCCATGCCCTCTCTGGGTACAACACCTGCTTCCTCAGCCTTTATGGTGGCTAGTAGCACCTTCTCTGCCTCTCCCTCTTCATGTCTTCACTGTCCCTCCAGGATTGCTGTGGAAAGGACAGCATCAGTGAAGAAGAGCTCCTCACCCTCTCCCAACCCCCACACTAAGCTCTACATTGGCAGCTGCTGGTAGCAACTACTCTCAATGCTGTTTACAGCTTTGCACAGTGCTATTCCCCAAAGAAAGAATTTATTGATCCAGCCAAAGTAAGAAAAATGAAAAATGAAACAATAAGAACATATTAACAGTAAACATAAAGGAAACTGGGAAAATAAAACTAAACACTAAATTAATTACAACTGATGGGAACAAATTGAATTCTTTTTAAAGACAATAGCATTCAGATCAGTTCTAATTAAAACAGTATTTATTGGGTGAAGGGAGGAGGGGACTGGACCTGCCTCAACTGAATCTACCAGGCTGAGATGAATCCCCAGGGGAGTCCTTGCCCTGGAGGAGATGGGAATAGGGGGTGGGCTGGGGGGAGGGAGGGGGGCAGGAGGAGGGAGGACAGGGGAGTCCGTGGCTGATATGTAAACTTAAATTAAATTATAAAATTTAAAAAAAGTAAAAAAAAAATCCCTGGCTCTCTTCTGCTTCAATATGATGCCCCCCAAGCATCACTAAAGGGTGTGGGCAATCATTCTGTGAAGAACTTCTTTGCAGGGAAACCCATCCAAATGTCATTGGCAGAGCATATGCTTGGTATTGCCACTTTCTGGTCACAACTTTCTTTTTCTTCAATCAGCCTTTAATGGCTGACCAGAAAGCTCTTGTTCTCAGAGCCTCAAATACTGGAAATGTAAAGGTAAACATCATAGAATTCTCAGAGATCACAGTGGGATTGATGAGCATTTAAATGTGACTTTTATGAAATATCTTAAAAAGAAAAGGCTCATCATTTGCACAATTGATTTTAATCTGATCATACATGAGTGTTCTTTACAATTTGTTTTACCTTGTGCATGCAGTGAGAAGTTTAGTTCCAATTCTTGTCTCTTATGTAGGCCAGAAAACTTTCCTTACATTATAGCTTCTAAGATGACTGGGTCAGCAACACCAACAAAATTCAAGTACACAGAGGTAGCGGTGAGGAGCTGATACTGAAACACATGCTTGGACTTGATTAAACTTTAACAGAAGATGCTGCTCATGATTTCAGACTATGTCAACTTGAAAGAATTTGGTGAATTAAATTGTTTATATTTTTGTGGCTACTTGAGAGATAGTTCAATGGGTAAAGACATTGTCCAACAAGCCTGACCATGTTCGTCCATCCCCACAACCTATCTGGTGGAAGAAGAAGACTGTCTACCGTAAGTTATCCTCTGACTTCCACATGGGTTCCATATCACAGGAGCCAACACACATAAATGTGCGCACACTAAGTAAAGGACAAAAATAAATAATAAATAATAAAGTAAAAATGTAACCCTCTACTTGAAATATATATATGGATTTAATTTATAATAACCTAAAAGCCTCCCCCTTTCCCATGTATAGACTTGTTTAATTGGCAAGTAGCCAGTTGTTTTACTACAACTGGCCTTCAATTCAGTCAATAAGTAATTGATTACTCCCATGCCATTTGTACCACAGTTGCACCATGGGTGTGTCTTTCCAAGACAGCCATTATTGCATCTCCCAGGGTTTACAACTGGGTACTACTGTTGATTACTTTTCTCCTCAAGTAGTATGCATAGCATCTTTTAGCACTATAAAAACTAGGCAGTAGGGGTGAAGCTTGTAAGTAAGTACAAGCTAGATTTCTCCACATTCTATAACTCAAGTGTATGGTGCCAAGAATAAGAATCTGTGGAATTCTCAGTCCTAAATGGAAGCTACTCCTTCCAAGACTCAGGGGTCATTGCAAGAAGAGTAGAAAGATTATGAGAGTCAAGGGTGTGCATGAGTATAAAAACCTCAGTTTTAATATAGGGTAAAATTATATTTACTGTGTACCTATGAAGAAAACATATTGATTTTCATATTATTATAATTATCATTAGTAAAAATAAATTCTGACACTTTTTTTGTTCCAGAAGTCACTGTGATTATCACCATCCAGGTTAGCTAATGCCATCCTTTTTTCATGTATGGTATTGCTTTTAACTCAACATGTACATTAAAGAAGTGCTTTAGAAATATACATTAAAATAAAATGGTCTCTACCACCATGTAAAAAAAAAACCCAGCATTTATAATAAGAAAACCTTAAAGAAAGTAGGAGAGCATATGTGTCTAACCATTGCATCCCATGAAAAAGTAAAAATTTATCACTTAAATAAAAGTGGGTGTTTCTAATGTGAAAAGACTCAAACTACTAAATGAGTTACATTCATTAATCAAATGCCATAATAATGATATATATTAAAAACACTTATAAATATCAGAGAATTCTATACCATCATTAACATATTGGTAAATTTAATATTCTTAGCTTAGAAATGAAAAAATTAAATGGAGAGACATAGCTAAAATACATACAACTACATATAATTTGAATAGTCCTTTCACAGAACTTCTCTCATTGCTGTGATCAAATACCCATCAAAAGCAAACTAAGAAAGGAAGAGTTTATTCCAGCTTACAATTAAAGAATGATTGTTCAGTCATGGTGGGTAAGCCATGGAAGCAGACATGGAGAGCATGGAGGCATGAGCAGAATGGAGGTTGGTCACATTGCATTTGCATTCAGAAATCAGAGCACAAGGAACGTTCATGCTCAGCTTGCTTTCTCCTACTTATCAGTTCAGGACCCCAGCCTGAGAAATGCTGTCACCCACACCCCCCTCAGTTTGCCTAATTCAGAAGCTACCTCACAGACATGCCCAGAGCTTTGTCTTAAAGGATATTCTAGATTCTGTCAGGTTGACAGCCAATATAAACTGTCACAAACCCTATGAACAAAAGCTTACAAAAGAGTTCACATACTTTGGTTCAATGATTCTAAATTCTTAAACTTTTATATCTTGTAAAATATCAAATATCCTGAAAAAATTCATAAAAGATATTCACAGTGTTATGACTTATAGATGTATACATTGGGGTAACAGCAGCCGCCCTCTGGTTCACATTGAGAAATTAGTATTTCCAAATAATTATTCTCACATTCACATGGTCAGAAACACCAGCTTCAGCTCCTTCCACTCAGTGAGCGCTTCAATAGACAGTTTAACTAAAGCCTGCTCCAGTCTGTGAATGTACTTTGAGGTATCTGCCTACAGTGAAATGCCAAGAAGATACGCCTTGTGCTGGACCAGCCCTGAGAATGCAGTAGTTTGGAAGTTAGAGAAAACACTGTAGAGAAACATGTTTCCTTATATATACATTTTCAATGTAGACATAATCTCCACTTCCAGACACTTAGGAGTGTCTTAAGGGATCTTGTTGGAAGACTGGAGTATGAATGTTTTTTATATGCCAACTCAGAAATCAGAATAGCGGGGACTTGGACATGCTTAGCTCCAGCTTGATTCTTTCTAAAGTAGTGCAAGTGGCTTATCAAACTGCAACATGGTTGGCTGGTTATTTACAAAAAGGATCTCAGTTTTACAGAAAATTCTCATATCTAAATGCCAATGTCAATTTAACTGTAAGTAGAAAAATGCTATTGGTTCTCTTGCACAGCTGATAGTCCAGTCTGAAAGATGTGTATGTCAATTATATCACAATAATATTCAAAACAATTTGGATTTAACCTGCATTTTTTAAAGTGCAGGGGTGGTTAGTTTTGTTTATCAACACAATCTAGAATCACCTGGAAGATGGTCTCAGAGAGGAAATGTCTAGATCAGGTTGATCTGTAGTCCTGTTTTTGGATAATTATCTTGATTATGTTGATTGAAGAGGAAAGACCAGAGCACTGTGGGTGGTTCCATTCCCTAGAAAGAGCATCCTGTAAGTATGGAAAGAGGACTAAGTACAAATGGGCATTTATATGTTCATTTCTTGTTGCCCTCATGTTGGAGGTGACATGACTAGCTACATCAAGTCTCTGACTTGACTGCACAATAATAATGGACCATAACCTAGATTTCTAAGCCAAACACACCCTTTATCTTCTAAGTTGCTTTTTATCAAGGCATTTTTTCACAGCAACAGATATAAAACTAGGATATAGGTGGAATTATCTTCTACATTAAATTTAGTTGTTCAAATTCAATGTCTATAAATAGAAAAGTAAAATTTGGCACTTACTAAAAATAGCAACTACGAAGTTTACAAAAATCATGTAGCTTTACCATCTATACCACATTTTTATGTAAATGTAAAACTCTATGTCATTTTTGGCTGCCTGAATTCTTCTCTTGGCTTCAGTCATATTGTAAAACTATTTCAAAAAGTAAGTGACTAGGATAATGGGGTTTTTGATTCAGCTCGTGAAGCCAATTTCTGGGCTCTGTACTTGGTTTCATTTTTACTGTGTTTTCTCATTATTCTAGATTTCATTGTTTAAAGATGTAGCAGTAATTTGCCCATTAATGTCACTGCTTTCACTCCAGTTATAGCACTGTTTTATAGAAACCCCCATAAGACTGCCAATTCCAACTCCACAATGTGATCTGTGAACACAGTCACTCAGCTCAAAATTATGTCCCACCACTTTTTCTTTTTACAATAAATATTCAGCAAATTGTGTGTGGAGAGGTTTTAGAGATAATTAAAGAAAATAATAAGCCAAATTTGGCTGAATATATGTGAATCATAGAAGGATTTAATTAGCTTTAGACCATAACATGAGCCAGTGGGTCAGAGGGCTAGAAACAATTGGCTACTGAAGAAAGGAATGGTCTGGAGGCCACAGGAGACCACTAGCTTCTACATACTAATGGTTACACATTTTACTAAAATTAGGTATGAAAAAGAGTACAACAAAATGGAAACCTAGAGACTAATAATTATGAAAAGGCTTTAGACCTGTCAAGGAACTATCCTGAAATATTTTCTAGGTCCAGATGGTGAGCACCATCCGAGCTCTAGGAACATTAATTCTGATGACCATGTGCCTCCCAGTATAGGACACAATTCAGAGCTTCCAATTTTGTGCGGGCCATTGACATTAGAATCAGACAAGGAGCATGAGAAAATGATGGACACTTTCACTTATATAAATAAATGTAGAAACTCTAAGTAAAAGGGTAATTTACGTTGAATAGGGACAAAAAATACATCTTTTTACTTTATTGCCCAAGAATGTAACAGCAGCCAACCATAAATGTGTCTACAAGAAACCTTAAACTCTTATGGGAGGAAAAAACATGAAACTTTTTGCCCTAGTCATGATACCAAGCAGCCAGAAAAATCCGGTCCTTCTTCAAAGACAAGTGCTGCAAACAGGCTTTTGCAAATTAGCAAGAAGAATTAATGCTGTTGGTTGTGGCTGCTGAAAAGAAACCTAAGTGCCTTCAAGACCTTGGTGACACCTTGGAAATGCACACTGCTGTGCATAGTGTCAATATTTTGGGGTGCTTTCTGTAGTAATGTGAATTGAAATTGAGCCTCATAAACACTGGAAGAGCCAGCTGCATTCCTGCCTGCTTTTTCCTTTTTGTTTTGAGCCAATGGCCTCAGTAGGTGCTCCACACTGTCCCTGAACATTTAATACACCTGCTACTGCAGGACTGCAGGCCTGCACCAGGCCTGAGTCCCTTATCTCATGGGAATATTCAGAGAAGCAGCCACCGAGAAGTGTGCATTTCAAGTGTTCTCAGAACAGCTAGCCTGGCTGGACAATATTCAACAAAGAAAAGTGGGCATTCCCTGCCTCATCATCCTCCAGGAAGGTTTCTCCAGGATATTATTTTAGTGAAGCTACCTCTACAAAATTTATACATGGAAACTACATTCTCCTTTCTCAATTGTGATCTTAATAATCACTACACAAGCTGATAAATTAGCTTCCATTTATCATTCCTATGGCACATTTATACAGAATTAGTAGCTAGGTTTGATTTGAATTTGGGTATTTTTCAGTTTCTAGCCAACTTATTTTTCTTCTTGACAAAAAAATGAATGTCCCCAAGGACACACCAGGGTGTTCCAGTATTTTCTTCAATTTCTTTTTTTAGTATTTTAAAGTTTTCATTGTACAAGCCTTCTACTTCCTTGGTTAGATTTTTCCAAAATATTTTGAGGCTATTGTGAGTGGTCTTGCTTTCTTGATTTCTTTCTTGATGTTTGTCACTTGTGTATAGGAAGGCTTCTGATTTTTGCATGTTAATTTCTGCTCTGCTACACTGATAAATGTATTTATCAGTTGTTGGAATTTTTACTGGTGGAGCATTTAGTGTCTTTTATGTATAGAATCATATCACCTGTAAATAATAATGTGACTTTTTCTATTTTTCTTCACCTTATCTCCTTCACTTTGTTTGTTGTTGTTGTTGTTGCTTAGATTTCAGGTCATACGTTGAACAATAACAGGGAGTGTGTAAATCCTTTATTTGTTCCTGATTTTCATGGAAATTCTTTGAGTTTTTTTTTTTTTCAACTTAACAAGATATTGGCTGTGGACATGGTGTATATTGCCTTTAGCATGTTGAGATATGTCTTGTGAATACCTAGAGTCTTCAGAACTTTCAGGATGAAGGAAGTTGGATTTTATTTGAGGCCTTTTCCATATCTACTGAAATGATCATTTGGTTTCTGTTTTTAAATTATGTGTTAGATTACATTATTGATTCATGTATTTTGAACCTCTACAGATGGAAGCCAATTTGATTATGGTAAGTAAACTTGGTGATGTATTCTTCTTGAATTCAGTTTGCAAGTATTACATTGATTTTTTTTTTTACTTTTTTACTTGTTTTTAAAAAATATTTGTTCTTTTTAAAACTTTCTATTGATTCTTTGTGGATTTCACATCATGCATCCTGATCCCATTCATCTCCCTGTCCCTTCGCATCCACCCTCTGCCCTTGCTATCTCCCCCTCTAAACAAAACAAAATATAAAAGAAAATAAAAACAAAAAATAAACAAAAAATCTCAGCATAGAAGCTGTAGTGTGGCCCAGTAAGTCACACATATACCCTTTAGTCCATACATCTAAGTATTCATTGCAATGAGTCAAGGTCTCTGACTTCTGTTACACTATCAGTTGGGTCCTCACTGGGACTCCTCTTGGATATTCTGTGTCATGGAGATCCTACAGCTTTGGATCTGCAGGTCCTGCCCCTTCACATGCTCCAACAGTTTGTAGATAAGGAGGGTGTTGAGGTAGGCTAACTCATAGTTTTGATTCTGGGCCTGGGTGGTAGCTGGATTGGTCAGCCCACCAGCTTTCCCTCATTGTCACCACCATGGTGAGCTACCCAGCACTGCCCAGCTATCTCACCCAATACAGTAGGGCCAGTTCTCACACCCTCGGGTCTGGCTCTCCCATATTCACAACACCAGGGCCAGCTCTGCTGTTTTGCCCACTCTCATGACCCCTGGACCAGCTTTCCTACCTGCAGTAGGTAATGAGGGGTAATGAGCAAATCTCTCCCTTGCCCACACCACCATGTTAACAGACAGTGGGGTTAGCTCTTCCATGCTCACACCTTCAGGGACTGCTCACCTGCAATGCTGTCAATAGGGTCAGCTCTACTGTGATGGCTAGGCTAGGTGGAGGGTCTACTAGCTTGAGTGCTGCAGCCAGTGAGGGGCAGGACCAACTCTGTGGAGCCCTATCCTCACTGCTGTTGGTGGTAACAGGAGACACAGACATCAACACAGACCTCAGCTACAGCAGGGACATGGACCCAAACACGGGTCCTTGGTAGCAGCCCAGGTCAGGACAATACCATAACCCCTGGTGGCAGCACCTATCACTCAAGTCTATATGTTCCTGGCAGTGGCATGGACAGTGGACACCAAGGCCTTGGCCATCTGTGTGGCCTTTAGTGGCACCACAGGCCATGGACATCAACACAGACCCAGGCCACAGTAGGACTATGGACCTAGACATGGTCCCTAGTAGCAGCCTGGGCCCAGATGTCATCATGGTCATAGTTGGCATCACAGGTTACCCAGATCCACATGGCCCCAGTGGCAGCATGGCCCTTGAATGCCAACATGTCCCCAGGTGGCAACCCAGACCCCAGACATCTGCTTGGCCTTCCATGGTAATAGGAGCCACAGATATCAACTCAGACCCTGGCTATGGAAGGGCCACAATCTAAAACATGGCCCTCAGCTGCAGTTTAGGGAAGAAAATGCCATGGCTGTGGGTGGCAACACAGACCACCCAGATCCATATGACCATGGGACAGCTTACCTCTCAAAAACTAGCATGGCTTCAGGTGTCAAGCCATACTAAAGGCCTCTGCATGGCCCTTGGTGGCAGCAGGAGCCAGGGATGTCAACAGAGAACCCCTCTGCAGCAGAGCCATGGACCCAGACATGGCCTTCAACAATAGTCTGGGTCCAGATATCACCATGGTCCCGGGTAGCAGTGCAGGCTTCTTAGATGAGTCTGGCCCCAGTGGGGGCACATCTCTTGGACATCAACATGGTCACAGGTGGTGGTCCAGACTCTTGGCATCTGCAGAGCCCTAGCTGCTAACAGAAGCCATGGACATCAACACAGACCACCATGGCTGCATCAGGGCCATGGAACAACACATGGCCCTCGGGAGCAGTTCAGGCCCAGACATCATCATGGCCCTGGGTGGTAAGTGGGCCATCTGTGTCAGCCCATTCCTCACCACCTTCACCTCTTCAGATCCACCTCTCTTTCCAGCACATGTACCTTCCTGCCTCACTCTCTCTTCTTTCCCAGCTTGTAGTAACTCACCATAATGTTACCTGACAACCTTGTGGTTGATTTCTGGCTGTCCTCCTGACCATATTGATAAGTTTTATGTCCATGTTCATCAGGTATGTTGATCTATAATTTACTTCATTCATTGAGTTGTTCTCTGTTTGGCATCAGAGTAACACTGGCTATCTATATCTATATCTATATCTATATCTATATCTATATCTATATCTATATCTATATCTATATCTATATCTATATCTATATCTATATCTATATCTATATCTATATCTATATCTACATAATATAGATAGAGACATAAATTTAGGGAATACATTGAGGAGTATTTGAAGCATGATCCTAATTAGTCTTAACAATAAAAACCCAGAGTCAAATATCAAGTTTGAAAGCTGAAAGGTCAGTAAAGCAGAGCAGCAGCCACTAGAAAGGTCACACCTCTACAAAATCTCAGATCAAATGGGAGAGGTTCCTGTCTCTACAAACTATCAGACTGAATGTAGGCCGAGAACTTGTCTCCACCTACCATATTTTCCTGTCTCCACCTCCCTAGTGCTGGGATTAAAGGAGTGTACCACCACGACTGTCTGATGACTCTGTTTCTCTTTTAGACTGGTCCAATCTTGTGTAGCCCAGGGTGGCCTTGAATTCCTGATCATCCTGCTTCCTCATTCCAAGTACTGGAATTAAAGGTGTGTGCCACCACTGCCTGCCTTATGGTTAACCAGCGGCTAGCTCTGCCTTCTGATTTCCAGGCAAGCTTCATTTGTCAGAACACAAACAAAATATCATACAAGTATTGGTATTAGTCCTTCAAATGTAGCTGGAGAGTTTCTCTCTAGGTCCTGCCAAGCCCTGGCAGTCCCACAGCCCAATTATAAAATAAAAACACAGACGATAATATTATTTAAACTGTTGGGCCTAATGCCTCAAGTTCCTCCTATCTAGTTCTTCTATCTTAAATTAACCTATTTCTATTAATCTATATCTTGCCATGTGGCTCATGGATTACCAGTACTTTACATCCTCCTCCTCATTGGGGCAGATGGCAGCATCTCTTTGCCTCAGCCTTCCACTTCCCAGCATTCCCCTCCCTCTTTGTCCCACCTGTACTTCCTGCCTGGCTCCTGGTCAATCAGCGTTTTATTTATCAATCAATCATCCACAGCACTTTAATAGAAATGGGTTAATTTAAGATAGAAGAACTAGATAGCAAGAAGCCTGAGTTGTCTTTGGGATTTTTAACTGCAGAAAAACATTTGATTGTAAAAGCTGTTGAGTTAAGCCAATATGTATATTTTAAAGACACCATGACTTCAAAATTTGGATTTAAGGATATGTTGCTTTGGAAAGGAGGCTCTGCTTTTGTTTCTACAGAAAGCCAGTAGCTATGGATTTGTTCCAGATTAAGATACATCAGGTTTGACCAGCCAAGACCCCCTGAAAGGTCTCTGATGACACCATGGCTCAGATGATCCAACATCCAGAATGGTTTCAAGGCAACTGGCTCAGACAATACACCCTCACAGACTACACCATAATCTTAATTTCTTTGTGTCCCCATCCAGCAGGCAGTAGTATGAGAAGCTATGCCCAATTTCCTGAATATACCAAGCTGGCTTTGGAGATGGAATTGGCTCACTCCTTCTCTAAGCCCAAGTATATTGCAAAAAAAAAAAAGAAAGAAAAAAAGGTTGAGAGGTTCTTTTATCCCATATCAGAAGAGCCCTCTGGTGTGAGACAGAGAAAAACCAATGTTTTTATTTAAAACAGATTAATTATAAATACAATATCTTTCTAAAATAAGAAAGGAGGATATGATATAGATGCGATAGGATAAAAGGGTAGATTATTAAATCTACTTTTAAAGAACAACTTGTTTAAAATGTTTTACAATGCAATAGATTTTAGTTTATTGATACAAGTTTAAACTTAATTTTGTTATACTGTATATATATTTCTACTCTAGTTTGAGGTATTATGTATATGTAACTCATTTAGATTGTAATAGATAATTTAAAAATACAGATTAATAATTAGTTGTCTATGATAGTCAAACTTGTAGCCAAGTTAGTTAAGCTTTCTAGGTATACATAGATATATTTCAGATACATAGGTAATCTTCAAACACTTCAAAGACCTACAGAATATGGCATTTAAAATATTATTTAAAAATTTAGACTTTCGGCAGCCACTGCCAGAACAAACAACATGTAAAGATGCCGGTAAGCCACCAGCCACGTGGCAAGGTATAGATTTATAGAAATGGATTAATTTAAGATATAAGAACAGTTAGCAAGAAGCCTGCCACAGCCATACAGTTTATAAGTAATATAAGCATCTGAGTGATTATTTTATACATGGATTGTGGGACTGCAGGGCTTGGTGGAACCTGGAGAGAAGCCCTCCAGCAACAAATAGCACCCAATGGCTTGAGTTTCCACCTTAAACCTGAGAATATTTAATAACCAATTCTAAAAACAGAACCAAAAACAGGTTCCTGCTTCATGACTCATATGGGAAGCTAGACGCTGCAAAACGTGGGTTTGAAATACTGGCGGGTTCCTTTCCTGCACGTTTGACCAGCAGTATGGTGGGGAATGAGGTGTCTGCCAGCGGCACATTACACTGTGTGGTGGATTTACTCTTTACTAGTATTAAAAAAAAAAAGAGGTTTCTGGGCTACACGCTACTTTGATAAAAGCTTAGACCCACTATTTCTGAGACTTGATGGCTCCCAGAACTGGCGGAAAACATACCATGGCCATGTTGGGAAGGTGAAGTGGGGGGAGCCAGTAGCCATAGCACTGTTTCAGTCTTACAATGCTGCAGTTTAAAGCAATAGGCTCACAATAAGACTGATTCAGATAAAATAGTTTACAATGTGTATAAAATATATGTTGTCGTTGGGGTTTTTAACTGCAAAAAAACATATGATCGAAAAAGATGTTGAATTAAACCAATATGTATATTTTAAAGGTACCTTGCCTTCAAAATTTGGATGTAAGGATATGTTGCTTTGGAAAAGAAGTTCTGCTTTTGTTTCCACAGAAAGCCAGAGGCTATGGATTTGTTCCAGATTAAGATACATCAGGTTTCACCAGCCAAGACCCCCAGAAAGGTCTCAGATGACACCAGGGCCCAGATAATCTAACATCCAGAACAGTTTCAAGGCAACTGGCTCACACAATACAGCCTCACGGACTATCCCATAAGCCTAAATTTCTTTTTGCATCACCATAAGATACAGCGCCCCCCTCCAGCAGGAAGTAGTAAGAGATGCTACACCCAAATTCCCAAATATACCAAGCTGGCTTTAGAGGTGGAATTGGCTCACTCCCCCTCTAAACCCAGACATATTGCTTTAAAAAATGGTTAAGAGATTCTTGTGTCCCAAATCAAAAGAGCCCTCTGGTGTGGGACAGATAAAAACTAATATTTGTATTTAAAACAGGTTGATTATAAATGCAATCTCTTTCTAAAAAAGAAAAGGGAATATAATATAGATATGTAATATATAGAGATAAGATAAAAGGGTAGATTAATGAACCTACTTTTAAAGAACAACTTGTTTAAAATGTTTTACATTGGTATAGATTTTAGTTTATGTTTAAAATGTTTTACATTGGTATAAATTTTAATTTATTGATACAAACTTGAAGTTAATTTTGTTATACTGTATATATATTTCTATTTTTGTTTGAGGTATTATGTTTATGTAACTCATTTAAAATTGTAACGCATAATTAAGAAATAGATTAATAATTAGTCATCTATGATAATTAATAATAGCCATGTTAGTTAAGTCTTCTAGGTATACATAGATATATTTCAGATAGATAGGTAGTCTTTAAACACTTCAAAGACCTACAGAATATGGCATTTAAAATGTTTTAAAAATTTAGACATTCTGGACAGTGAGACATATCTGCTCCTGACAGCACTGGATTTACTTTGTAGAGTAGAATGGGCATCAAAGATACTCCATATGGAGTTTATCTTCACCTTGACAAAAATAGCCATTTGGACAAGAAACCTTTCATGCCTGGACTGTTTGATCAACTGGACATACAGGACCCATAGAAAGGTAACCACTGAACTTTGCTTGACAAAATGGTCCTTCGGGTTCCTCATTTGCAGAAGAAACTGCAAGATATCTACAGGACACAGAGAAAAGTGAATGACAGACTCTAGGCCTGCGGGCTGAAGACTGATGCCCCAACTTTACAAGAGAACTTTAAATGACTGTCCAGGCTGTCAGCTGTCTCTGTCTACCCTGCAAGACTCCTGAAAGTTGCTTACATCCTTCTCCCATTTCTCAGGTAGTATTATATCCTTCTGAGGTCTTTGATGTGGTTAAAGACTAGATACTTACAATTTTCCTTAGTTATGATGAAAGATAAGTTAGATATAAAACCTTAAACTCACAAATATAAGATAGATGAGATATCTTCTTTAATATTGTAACTGCCACACCAACTCCAGTGTCGTCCGTGTGACATGAACAATTATGTCAATAATAGCGGACGGGAGATACGTGTCCCACGGGACTAAGCTCCCTGGAGGTCCCTGGCAGAGTACCCGTGTTATGTCTCGTTCTCGAAGGAGACGTGCTTCACAGATCATGAGCTCTCTGGGCTATGGGTTCTGTATAACTGCTTTCCTGATAATGTTCTAATTAATCTATAAAACACAGCCAAAATTAATGAATGCTTGGGTTGTGAACTGTGGAGGAAAGGGGAAGCTAGACATGGACCTTATTTAGATATAGCAGAATGAACTATTCCTTAAAGACCTCAAGCCTCAAGCCGCTAGATAATAGAAAGTATAATACTTCAGGCACTTCTAGGGAATGAACACTCACCCACTAAGAATCCCAACTAAAGTGATTTATGGAAGAAAACATTATCTCATAGGAGGCAGATAGTGGGCCCCTCTGTTGAGGAAGTTCAGCATGGAAAACTTAAGGACTAGAACAGAACCCTTTCCCCTTACAGGTGTAAAAGTACAAGTGTCCATATTCCAGCAGGTAAAAAGGTTTTATATTAGAAGAGATATATGGTAAAGAACTAAAGAAAGACTTAGGGAGGATCTGTAGCATCCAAATTGGCTAAATGGGTCATGAGAACCAGAAAAGTAGAAGTGAATAATAAACTAGCGAGCGGCTGAGATAAAGATGAAGGACACAGCTGCAAGAAGCCTACACAAGTCTAGGAACTGTACTAAGTTTAAAAAACACAGACTGTTCTCTGGGTCATAAAGTTCTCGTGAGTGAAGGGATATGTCTAGCGCCGATTAATAACTGTGTGCTTGATGTTTTTTAAAGATGATGTAATTGAATTATTGCCAAGCTCTTGTTGTTCCCTGTATGACTTGATAGTTTTCTTTTCTGTATATAAACTACTGATTTGCAGAAGTAAAGTTGCAGCAGCTTCAAACCACTTTTGAGTGTGTTTGTTGTCTGTCTGTCAGTCGCCGAATCCTTGCCGTCCTGACTACCCAAGCCCTGATTCTCCTACGGTCGTGGTACTCCCGGTGGGCCAGTCTGTGGCAGTAACTATAATTCTTACTTGATAATTGTTTTGTTATATGTAATTTTACTATGTTAAAGTTAAAACCTTCCTTTTTAAAAAAAGAAGAAAAGGGGAAGTGCTGTGGATATCACTCTATATAAATAAAACACTGATGGCCAGTGACCAGACAGGAAGTATAGGTGGGACAAGGAGAGAGGAGAATTGGGGAAACAGGAAGAAGGAGGGGGAGATACTGCAGCCACCTCCAAGACAAACAACATGTAAAGACGCCGGTAAGCCACCAGCCAAGTGGCAAGGTATAGATTTATAGAAATGGGTTACTTTAAGATATAAGAACAGTTAGCAAGAAGCCTGCCACGGCCATACAGTTCATAAGTTAAAAAAAAAAATTAGACTTTCTGGACAATGAGACATGTCTGCTCCTGGCAGCACCAATTTACTTCAAAGAGGAGGATGGACATCAAAGACACTCTATATGAAGTTTATCTTCTTGACAAAAATAACCATTTGGGCAAGAAACTATACTTGCCTGGACTGCTTGATCAACTGGACATGCAGGACCCATGGAAAGGTTACCACTGAACTTTGCTTGGCAAAATGGTCCTTCAGGTTCCAGCTTCACAGAGGAAACTGCCAGACATTCTACAGGACATAGAGAAAAGTGACAGAGAAACTCTAGGCCTGTGGGCTGAAGACAAATACTCCAACTTTACAAAAGAAGTTTGGATGACTGTCCAGGCTGCCAGCTGTCTCTGTCTACTCAGGCAAGACTCCCAAAAGTTGCTTGCATCCTTCTTCTGTTTCTCAGGTAATATTATATCCTTCTGAGGTCTTTGATGTAGTTGAAGAGTAGGTAATTATAATTTCCTTAGTTATGATAAAAGATAAGTTAGATATAAAACCTTGGACTCACAAATATAGGATAGATAAGATATCTTCTTTAATTTTGCCAAATACAAATAAACTAGATATTATAACTGTAATTCTTGCTTGATAACTATTTTGTTATATGTAATTTTACTATGTGAAAGTTGAAACCGTCCTTTTTGAAAAAAAAAAAAAAGGAGAAGTGCTGTGGATGATTGATTGAAAAATAAAGCGCTGATTGCCCAGTAGACAGGCAGGAAGTATAGGTGGGACAAAGAGTGGAGAATGCTGGGATGTGGAAGGCTGAGGCAAAGAGATGTTGCCATCTGCCCCAATGAGGAGCAGGATATAAAGTACTGGTAATCCATGAGCCACATGGCAAGATATAGATTAATAGAAATAGGTTAATTTAAGAGAGAAGAACTAGATAGCAAGAAGCCTGAGGCATTAGGCCCAACAGTTTAAATAATATTATCGTCTGTGTGTTTATTTTGTAATTGGGCTGTGGGACTGCCGGGACTTGGCAGGACCCAGAGAGAAATTCTCCAGCTACATTCAAAGGTCTGGTAGAATTCTGTGCTACAAGCATCTGGCTCTGAGGTTTTAATTTGAGGGATTTTTAATTACTGCTTCTATCTCAAATAGATCTATTTAAATATTTGTAAATTATGTCCTTATGAAGTCTCTGAAATTCCTCTGTATCATTATAATCTCTCCCTTTTCTCTATATTAATTTGGATTCTGTTTCTTTCTTTCTTTTTTCTTTTTTTTTTTGGTTAATTTAGCTAAAGTTTTGTCAAATTTGTTAAGGTTTTTGAAGGATCAATTCCTCATTTTATTGATTTAATTGCATTTAATTTTTTTAATTTTGTTAATTTTGGCCAGATTTGTATTATCTCTTCCATCTACTTTCTTCATGTGTTGTTTTCTTATTTTTCCAAGGTTTTCAGGCACATCATAAAATTTTTAATTAAGATCTTTCAAGAATCAATGCTATGTACTTGCTATGAGGAACTCCTTCATTGTGCCCCATAGATTTTGGTATGTTGTATTTTCATTTGCATCCAATTCTAGGAATATTTTTATCTCCTCGACATCTTCCATGACCAAATTGTCATCAATTTGTCTGTTGTTTAATTTCCATGAGTTTTGAGTAATTTTTGTCTTTTCTATTGCTGTTAATATCTAACTTTAGTCAATTGTGGTCAGATAGAATGCAGGTTGTTATTTCAATAATCCTATATTTGCTGAACTACATTTTCTCCTAATGTACCATAGATTTTGGAGAAAGTTCCATGAATTTCTGAGGACAGTGTGTATTCTTAGATGTTTAGGTGAAGTGATCTGCAGATATCTATCATGTTCATTTAGTTTTGATGCCATTTAACTCTAGAGTTTCTGTTTAGTTTTGTTTTTTTAGATGATTTGTCTATGACTAAAAGTAGCATATTGAAATTACCCACTATCTCTGTGTTCTGGTTAATCTGTGGGCTTAGATGTAATAGCATTTCATCTATTAAAATAAGTGTTCCTGTGTTTGGTGCACATATGTTCAGGATCATAAAATCCTGTTGGTGGAATTTTTCTTAATGAGTATGAGATGTTTCTCCTTGTCTTTTCTGACTAGTTTGCTTTGAAATCTACACAGCTTGTTTCTTAGTTGTTTTCTTGGAATGGCCTTTTCTATCCTTTAACTCTAGGATGTAATCCATCATTGATATGTTTCAAGGAGGCAGGTAAATGATGGATCTTATCTTCTAATCCAATATATTAGTCTCTCTTTTTATTTGGTAATTGAAATAATATTCAGTTATTATTTAAAGATATATACTAATTCTATCATTTTTTGATTTTGTGGTATTTCTCAGATATGTCTTAATTACATCTCATGGCTGTATTTATTTTGTTCCCTATGATATCTTGGGTATGTTTATCCTTCTCTTCAGATTGAAGCATGCCTTCTAGTATCTTCTGTAGAGCTAAATTCCTTTCATTTGTTTAATCATGGAAATTTTCCATTTCTTTTTCAATTTTAATGGACAGTTTTGCTGAGTATAATGATCTGAGTTGACAATTGTGGTCTTTCAGAAATTAGAATACACCTTTACAGGCCCTTTTGGCCTCAATGATTTCTGGGAAATAATCAGGTATTATTTTGATGAGCCCACCTTTGTAAGTCAGTTGAACTTTGTCTCTTGAGTCTTTCAATACCCCTTATTTATTCTGTGGTTTTAATGTTTTAACTTAAATATATCATGAAGAATTTCTTTTATGGTCCAATCTACTTAGTGTTCTGTTTGCCTCCTATACCTGAATAGGAATTTCTGTCTTTAGTTTTGGAAAATTTTCTTCTATGTTTTGCTGAAAGTATTCTCCATGACTTTGCTATGGTGTTCTCATTCTATGCCACAATTCAAATGTTTTTCTTTTCATAGTCTCCCTCACCTCTCCCATGTTCTGTGTAATGGCTGGTTTTGTGTGTCAACTTGACACAAGCTAGAGTCATCAAAGAGGAAGGAGAATCAGTTGAGGATAGTCCCTCCATGAAATCCAGCTGTAAGGCATTTTCTCAATTAGTGATCAGTGGTGATTGACCCAACCCCTGATGGGTGGTGCCATCTCTGTGCTGGTGGTCCTGGGTTCTGTAAGCAAGCAGGCTGAGCAAGTCAGGGTAAGCAAGCCAGTAAGCAGCACCACTCCATGGCCTCTGAATCAGCTCCTGCCCTGTTTGAGTTCCTGTCCTGACTTCCTTCAATAATAAACAGCAATATAGAAGTGTAAACCATATAAACCCTATTCTCCCCAATTTGCTTTTTGGTCATGGTGTTTCATCTCAGCAATAGAAACACTAAGACATTCTGTTCTTTTGGGTTTTTTTTTTCAATATTTCATTGACCTTTACTGAGTGATGCAACCCCTTTTCTTTGTCTTCCATCCTGATTCTGTCTTTAAAATGTCTCATTCTGTTATTGAAGTTATCCACTGAGGTTTGGATGGGCTTATTGAGTTTTTCATATATAGCATCATTTCAGTTTGGGTTTTCTTCAGTAATTTGTACTCTATTTTTATGTCCAGGATTGACTTCCTTATTCTATTAATCTCTTTGTCTTTTTCTTCTGTGAGTTATTTGACCATAGTCCTGATCATTCTTTTGTATTTTTTCTAGAAGTTTTTCCAGGTCATTTTCACTAAGGCCTATTGCTGTGTAATTTGTGTTTTGGAGTGGGAGACATAATACTTTGTGTTTTCACATCATTTTTTATTTCTGCACTGGAATTTGCACATCTGGAGTTAGTTTGTTGGCTGAATTTTCCTTTTTCCTTTTTACCAGTCACCTTTCTTCTTTTGGCAGAAGTTTACAGTATTCAGAAGGGGGGTGATTCATAGCAGGCTTGGGATGTTTATTTCCTCTGTCTAGTGTTTAGGGATGCAGCCTCAATCCAAGGCCTTCTATTTGTCATCTACACTGTGGTACTTGTAGCAGCTTGGTCAAAGAGCTTAGAACATCTTTCCCCTGGAAATGTAAACTGGCCCTGAATCTCAAGGCTGGGTGGGGCAATCAGGAGTTTCTCAATAGGTAGGTACAATTGAATCCAAAAGGGTGGGAGGGGCCTGGGTTTCCTGGCCATGTGAGAGGAGGTGGTGGCAGCCAAAACATTTTGGGGCAACCCGAATAGAGGGGAGCTGGTCAGCAGCCTACCTGGGTCTCCATACCCTATGAACAAGCTAGAGAGTCAAGGTTAGGTGGTAAGAAGTAGGTGGGAATCTGGTGAACCCTGAAGGAAGGAAGGAAGGCTAAGAGGAGCTAGAGTTCCTTAACAGGCAGCCATGCAGCTTTGGAGTTACCCAAATAGAGGGATGTGGGAAGGAATGAACAGATAGCTTATCAAGGCCTCCATGTCACATGTGATCACTGGAAAGACATAGGAGGTGATTGGACTGTGATTTGAAAAGTCTCAAAGAAGAGGAGCCATGCTGGGAAAGGATGGTATTCCTGGCAAGCAGACAACAGGGTTTGGGTGACCTGATTGGAGGAGGGCAAGAAGGGGAATCTTGAGTCTCAATGCCACATGGGATGGCCAAAGAAGTTTAAATATTTTCATTAGAAAATCTTCACATTTCTCTTTGGCAAAGCATATTTATTCCATCTTTAGTTTTATGCTGTATTACGTTTCTAAAAATCTCATTCCTGATTCTATTTGCTTGGGTAACAGTGATCCTTGGAGTAAACACTTACACGTAAAACAGGATGCTGATGTTAGGGTGTTTGTTTTTCTCTGCACTCTAGTAAGCTCTGTCTCTTCTTTAGGTTTCTCTCAGTGTGAAATTTCTGGGGTTCTGGCTATTATTTGATACATCCTTCTAGGCTGTACTATATAGCTTATGTGTGGGGTGGGTGGTCCCTATAATGTAAGGAAGGCAAGCATAGGAAATCATTTACTAATCTGGGACTCCGCTTGATTTGGATTATGCACACTTACCCTTTTTTTTATTTTTTCCCTTTTATTTAACATAGATTCTTTTCTCATACAATATAATCTGAATACAGTTTCCCTTTCCTCTACTCCTCCCAGTTCCTCCCCACCTCCTCTCTCATCTGGATGCACTCTCTTACTGCCTCTCATTAGAAAAGAACAGGCTTCTAAGAGATAACAACAAAGCATAACAAAGTAAAATATAGTAATGTTAAAACAAAAACCATCATATTGAACTTGGACAAGACAAGTTGATAGAAAAGTAAAAGAGCCCCAAGAGAAGGTGTAGGAAGACTCAGAGACTCACTCATCTACACATTTAAGAGTCTCCTAAAATCACTTAAACTGAAAGCTGTAGTACATACGCAGGGGACCTGGTGCAGCCATGTCAGCCCTGTGCTTGCTGCTTTGGTCTCTGTGCATTCATATGAGCTTTGCTCAGTGGTTTTAGGGGCCCTTGGCCTCCTGGTGTCCTCCATCCCCTCTCCCTCTCCCACTCCTTCTGCCTCCTCTTCTGCAGGTTTCCCTGAGCTTTGAGGGAAGGGTTTGATAGCAACATCTCATTTATATCTGTGTGTTCCAAGGTGTCTCTCTCTCTCTCTCTCTCTCTCTCTCTCTCTCTCTCTCTCTCTCTCTCTCTTAGCTGTGGTCTCTATATCTGTTTCCATCTGCTATAGAAGGAAGCCTCTCTGATGATGACTAAATATGGCACTGATCTCTGAGTACAGAAGAATATCATCAGGAGTCATTTTATTGTTACTTTAAAAAAATAGCAGTAGTCTCTGGTTCTTGGTCACTCAAGCAGTGTCAGGTATGGGTTCCATCTCATGGAGTGGACCTTAAGTTAAATAAGACTGGTTACTCCCATAAGATTTTTTGCCACCATTGCCCTAGCATATTTTGCAGGGAGGACAAATTGTAAATTAAAGGGTTTATGATTGGATTTGTGTTTACGTTTTGCTTTTGGTAACCTGTGGAGTGCCTTTTTGTACCATACACACTAGAACAAGAAGGCTCTATATAGGCACCAGCTTGACTTCTCCATGTTGTGGAGTTGCATGAGTGTTGTCTTCGGCAATGGGACCTTGCTATCAGTTTGTGGAGAGCAACCTATTATCTTGACAACAGCCTGGGTTGTTTGAAGTTTTCTATGGGACCCCTTTGACCGACAACACAATTGAATGTGACACAGAGTACTGTAAACCTCATTTAGTGGCAAGAGAACAGTTGTGATTCCCTCTCCCTCATTATCTGGAGACCTCACTAGGATCAGCTCCATATATTATAGGAAGATTCCATTGTCCTAGGTTTCCACACCACCCCTCACACATCCTTCAATTCTAGCTGTCTCTCCTCTCATTCCCTGCATCAACCATCTCTCATACCCTTTCTGATCTGCCCCCCCCTCCACTGCCACATTACAGACCATCCATAAAATCGATTCAATTTTCCTCTTCCAGAGAGATGCATGTGCCCCTGCCCTCCAGTGTTAATAATGCACTTGGCAGCTTAGCTCCTTTATATGAATACATACCCTTCTCTGAAAATACAACTGCAACCTCAGATCCCCACCTATATGACTGTACAAACACTTCTCTGTGGACAGTGGGGTAAATATCTCCTCACCTTAACAAACATCAGTTTTGACAATTTCTATTCAAACATATTCTCAATACATTTAAATATGAAAGGTCCAATCCAGCTTGAACTGTGTCCTCAAATAAACTTTTAGGGAGAGTCTTCCTCTTACTATCCTATGCCTTTGCATAAATGAGTATGCATATAACTAAAATAAGCTGCATTGTGTGAAAATACACATGCAGAAAAATGATGACCTAATCTGTCAATCAAAAACAGAGAACCACCCCCACTGCACCGGTAAGTAACCAAACTCCTCATATCCAACCCCATAAATGGAAGTTCTTAGCAATTACTTGGGCCCTTGAGTGCCTTCTTCACTCATACAATCCACTGCTTTCTTGCATTTCATTCTGATTCTTTCTTCTGATTTTCTTTAAATAAAGTTTCCTTTCTACTTTTGCAATTCTGTATGGGGTTTTATTTCCTTGAAGAAAAGGACAAAAATCAGCAAGTACTTGACTCAGACTTCAATTACTAGTAACAGCAAGGTCACCATTCCCTCAAATATCAGAACAAGAATGATTTTCCTTGAAGTAATGAAATTTTCAGTGACATCTGTGCTTCCTCAGATTCCAATTCTATAGATTCAGCTATCAATAAGTAGGTCGAAAATAATAGAAAAATACATGCACTGAGGATGTGAAGACTTTTTTCATCATTATCCCTAAACAATATATTATAGTAGCTATTTATATAGTATTTAAATTAATTCAAGAATTGTAAACAATCTAGAGATAACTTGAAGTATCTGAGACAATACATGTAGCTTATATTCAAACATTTAAGGGACTCAAGCATGTATGGGTTTCAGTATCTGTAAGGGTCCCGGAACCAACTCCCAGAACCAACTGTACATTTATTTCTTCATTTATAAACTTTAGGTGATAATTCTTCATCTTCCCAGAAAGCAAGTTTAGTATTTAGGTCTTCCACATTTCATTGTTTGTATACTCACTGGTCCCCTGTTTTCCAGCTCCCCAAAGCCGTAAGCTCTCTGTCTCTCAGACTCATGATAGAGGTCTAGTATCCTTATTGCTCCTTGTACCCTCCTTTGCATAACATCTTCCTCTCCTGAGTAAAACCACCTCAATAATTAGTCGAATTTAAGCCAATTTTACAACACCCCATGTGACAAGATGCTCTTGCCTCATCTTCCCTGGCAGACATTATAATTTTTACCAAGTTTCTGAAATGAATGTCTCAATCCAAGGTGCACATGGATGCATAAAAATAGATTTGATGATTTAAAAATCTCACCAAGATTTGTTGGTTTCTCAAAAGCACTTTGTGAATGGAGACTGAAAATAATAGGGGTAAGAAATTTTGAGTGTTCTTAAAATGTTGAAAATAAATACGCAAGTAGAGTACCAGAAACACTAAGGAATTTTTTTATTGTTTGCATTAAAGAATTCTAGATGCTAGACTATTTCATATTTAGTTTACTCAACAGTTTCATGAAATCACCAAGAAGATTGTCCACATATACCATCTCTGCCAACCACAAGTCATCAACCTTCATGACCAAGACAGCACCTCATAGGACAGTCAGCTTTGCATGTTATAGCAGAATATCTGGAAGCGCATTGTAGTCATTGCTGAGGATGGTTAGATTTCGGCAGACTGGAGCTGGGGGCTCTCTCTATCATAGCACTACAGAGAAGCAGAAAGGGAAATAAATCTTGCAGAAAGGGGAGAGTGAGCACAGGGAAAGAGGGGTGGAAGTGGAACCACCACCAGCAGCAGGCACACTTATGTAACCCCTCTCTAGGAATTTTCAAAGACAGTCACATGAACTGCTATGAGAAAATCACTAATCCTCATAAGGAATTAAATAACTCCGACTTGCCCCAGCCTCTTAAAGTTCCCACTATCTCTCAATTTCATCTCACTGGAAATGAAGTTTCTAGAACACGAACCTTCAGAGGATACTCTTAAAACACAACCAAACCACAGCACCCACACTAGTCTGAAGCCCTGAACCATCTGAGACCTAAGGGTAGTAGGTAGATATATGTGGTGATATATTGTGTACCCCAATAAAGCTCACCTGGGGATCAGAGGACAGACCAGCCACTAAATTAGATACTGAGGTCAGGAAGTGGTGGCACACATCTTAAATCCTAGCACTCAGGAGGCAGAGATCCATCTGGATCTCTGTGCGTTCAAGGCCACAGTGGGCTACATGAGAGAAACAGAACCAGGCAGTGGTGAAACATGCCTTTAATCCCAGAAAGTAATATGGCAGGACACAGAAAGGTATATAAGGCGTGATGAAATAGGAACTTGCTCTATTGAGGCTGAGGTTTTCATAGAGGGAAGCTAGTGGCTGGCTGTTCTGCTTCTATGATCTTTCAGCTTTCACCCCAATATCTGGCTCTGGGTATCTGCTTCTATGATCTTTCAGCTTTCACCCCAATATCTGGCTCTGGGTATTTTATTATGAGACCTTTTAAGATTTGTGTTACAGACATAGAACTATGTAAGCTGAGAATTGAAAATGAGAAGAAAATAACAATGTGACAAGCAGATCTCTGATCAGAGTTAGAGACATTGTTTGTAAATCATTCATCAAGTTGAAAGGATATTAAGGAGATCCCTTCTTTTATGAAATGATATTTCTCTCCTTTTTTATCTTTCATTTGCTGGTGAATTTCAGTTCATCTCCTTACATTGTGAAAACCATTGCTTCTGACATTTTACTGGTCAGTAAACATGGTGACAATTTAGATCTCTTTATACCAGGGTTCAAAGCACTCACTAGCTGTCCAAGCCAAGTACCATTTGATGAAGGCTGCCAAGGAGACAGGTGGCTGTTCAAAAGCATTGATAATAGTCCTTTTGAAGGCTTTACAACCTCAAGAATGGCCAGGAAAAGCAAGGTGGAACTATAAGACAGCTGAAGCAAATATGTGCTTTGAGAAAATTTCTCTTCCCCTCTTCAGGTGCTCCTCTTAATCATGCACATAATGGTATTAACATGATGATAATATAATCTGCATCCAACTAAGGAGGGTATTAACAAGTACATGATTATCTCCCACAAGATGACATATGTTCTGGGTCAATTAGTCAGTATAAAATGAGAGAGAAGTTACAGGGACTGTGTAACCACCAGTGTGCAATGACCTGAAATATTGGTCTTAGATTCTACCTGAGTTCTTTCTAATGAGTGAAACTTAATTTTATAGTCTTTCTTTTCTCAACAGCTCTTTTGTAGCTTCTATTTACAGCAAAATATACTTGCTTACCCAAATTTTAATGCTGATTATGATAAAGGGCTCTACAAACTAGATAACTAATTAATAATAAAAATCATACAAGTCAAAGAAGCTTTGCCTTCTTATTTGGAATTTTGTTTTATCAATTTTTATTTACTATATAAATAGTTCAGTTATTAACTATTGATGCTTAACGCTTACTATATTTTATATATAACTTTGTAGCTTAATTATAACTATATTTTATAATTCATTTTTATTCTTTGAGCTTAAAAATGTAAAATTAACAGGTTTTTTCTCCATTTTTTAAATGGATAATGCATTTTACATTTAAATATCTGTAAATCTTGGATCTAGGGCCATGAAAGGATTTTGACCTTGCTATGAGTCAACCAATAATTTAGTTCCCTGAAGAACCTGGGATTCTAGCAGCTCTCTTAGATCAAGTGCATCTTCTGGGGTCTGCTGAATTCTCTTGACATATCATGACTCACTTCTCCAGAATGAGTTTTTGGACACTTACTGTTTGACTTGGGTACTTTTTTGATAGGTGAATTGTGGACTTTGTAGTGAGTGAAAGAGATTTGTAACCCTAAATTGTGAAGGAAATTCATCTAGTTTTAGACATTTTAATGATCAACATTACATTTTGCAGAGTATCCCCCTATTGAACAAGTTTTTCACAAGAAAAAATCACATTTAAGTGAGTGTGAAATTTTAAAGAAGAAAATTCACCAGTTTTTGTAATGTATTATGAAACCACATAGAAGGAAAGGGGGAAAGGAAGCAATGTGTTGTCTAGTCTTTTCTTTTCAGAAAGATGATCTTTCCATTTCTCAACTACTTCTTATACTTTAAAGTCAAAAGAAAGAAATCACATCAAGCCATAACAAATCACATCACAACATTTTTACACTGTAGAGTGTGTGTGTGTGTGTGTGTGTGTGTGTGTGTATACATGATACAGCACACATGTGGAATCACAGAGCAACTGGTTCTCTTCTAACACGATATGACTTCCAGAGACCAAACTCATCTCATCAGAGTTTATAGCAAATGCTGAATCATCTCATTGGCCTAGAACATGTTTTGAAATAAGTATTTATTTACATAGTCCTTATTTTATATCCCTAAACAATCTGCTATTTTTTCAGTCTGTTTGTGCAGGTGTATGTATCTGTGTTGTATATTCCTTTGGCTAAAACCATCTGTTGTTATATTTGTGTTTATTTACTTAGTACATGCCTCAACAAACAAAATATTCAGTTTTATCAGATATAGACGTTTGTTGACTGTCTTATTTCAAGAATTCACAGCATTTCTAAACTCAGTGATTTATGTTGCATTAACTTAATAACCATGTAAATAATAAAAATGTTTGTCGTTCATGATATTCTAATTCCTATTACAAAAGAGAATCATTAGACTTTTGCCAAAGTATTTTTAATCTGACATTGCTTAAATTCACTTGTACTGGTAGGTACTGTAAATTTGTTCTAAGCACAGGAAAAGGCCATGAAAAATTATAATCTTATTCAAAGATAGTGATTGAAAGTATGTAAAAACAATAAAAGTTGACAGCTAATTATAAGGTGAATGACAAGTTTTGAAAAGCTTGAGGTCAGTATTCAGCAGGTTGGCATGTTCACAGATCCTTGGCATGGATTCAGGCCAAACTACATCCACCTTGAATTCATTATGTCAGAACTTAAACTCCAGTATCTCAGAATGTGAGTTTATTTACAGAACAGGGCTTTTAAAGAGTTGATATATAACCACGTTATTATTCTTTAATCTGATGTATGATGTCCTCCAAAGAGGAGGAAATTAGGCTATGGCCTTGCACAGAGGATACCATAGACAGACATCCTGAACCTTGGACTTAGCTTTGTTTAAATCACTGGCACGGGATTCTTTGCTATGGCGCTTCTAGCAAACCAGCAGACTTTGGTAGCAAGAAGTGAAATAACTTTGGATTCAGACAGTAGTAGAGGCTAGAGAGGTTTGAAGGGCACATGTTAAAAAAAAAAAAAAAACAAGGTCCTCCCAGGTTCATTGGAATTCTCTGAGCTTTGAAGGCAGGGATTTGATGAAGATATCCATTTAAAGCTGTGTATTCCAAAGACTCTGATTCTCTCTCTCTCTCTCTCTCTCTCTCTCTCTCTCGCTCTCGCTCTCGCTCTCGCTCTCGCTCTTGCTCTTTCTCTCCCCAAGTGAGTAATGCCTACCTGTGAGACTCTGCATTTTTGTTCCCTTCAGCTGCAGGAGGAAGCTTCTCTGATGATGACTGAATATGGCACTGACCTATGAGTATAGCAGAATATGATTAGAAGTTATTTTATTAAGACCAGTAATACTTGGTTTTACCCTAGGTCTCTGAACTGTCTATTATATGGTTCTTGGATACCCAAGCAGTGTGAGATATGGGTTCCCTCTCATAGAGTGGGCCTACAGTCAGATCAGATGTTAGTTGGTTACTCACACAACCTCTTTGTTGCCATTATTCTAGCATATCTTGCAGGCAGGACAGATTGTAAGTCAAAGGGTTTGTGGCTGGTTGTTTTACATTTTTCTTTTGGTAGTCTGCATAATGCCTTCCAGCCCCAAAGACACCAGAATGTAGGAATGTAGGCTCCATGCAGGCACCAGCTCCAGTTCTCTATGTTCAATGAGTTCTGTGGGTATTGTCCTCAGCAAAGCCCACCCCCTACTCTCAGTTGGCAAAGAGCAACCCATTGTCTTAGTGATGGCCTGGGTTGTTTGGAGGTTTGCATGGGACCCCCTTGCCTAACAGCTCAATTGAATGTAATGTTGTCCCAGTAATGGAAGCCTCATTTGGTGCCAAGAGATGACCAGTTGAGACTGCATGTTTTCCATTATTTGGAGACATCACTGGGACCGTCCTCATATGTTTCGTAGAGGTTCTACTGCACTAGGTTTCTATACCATTCTTCAAATGCCCCTCAATTCTCAACAACTCTTGCTACATTCCCTCCCTCAACCCTCTCTCTACTCCCCATTCCCATCTAATCCTTCCATTGCTGTCCTCACTTTTCCCCAGTCCATCCATAAAAGCTATTCTATTTCCCCTCCCAGGGAGATCCATGTGTCTCCCCTAGGCCCTTCCTTTATACCTAACCTCTCTAGATCTACTATTAAGTAAATGATCATCTACCTACAATCCATAGACCCATTTATAAGTGGATATATACCATATTTATCTATCTGGGTCTGAGTTCCTCACTCAGAACTATTTTTTCTGGTTCTATCCATCTACCTTTAAATTTCATGATAGGCTCATATGAACTCACAGAGACTGAAGGAGCACAGGGCCTGCCTAGGTCTGCACAGGGTCTTCTGCATGTGCACTCTAGCTTTCAGTTCAGTATTTTTGTGGGATTCCTGAGTGTGTGAATGAGTGGGTTTTTGATTCTTGTGTCCACTTTGGGGGCCTTTTTACTTCTGTTGGGTTGCCTTGGTAAGCATAAACGTGATGAATTTTGTTTTCTTCTTATATTTTATTTTGTCATGTTTGGTTGTTATCCATTAGAAGCCTGTTTCTTTTTAATTAGAGACAGAAAGGGAGTGGAACCAGAGGAGGAGGGGTGGAGAAGAACTGGGGGATGTAGTGGGGGCGGGGGGGACTGTAATCAGGATATATTATATGACAAAAGACAGAACTTTTAATAAAAGAAAAAAATTGCCAACTTAAAAAAATCCCGGTTGTCTTAAGAAACTATCAGTAGAAATATGAAGCTAGAGGTGCCTCTGGTGACATCTTGGGTGGAAATGAAAGATCACTTTACTGGAAACAGAAAGAATGATGATCCTTGTTATAAAGGTGCCAATGAGTTGGCATCCTGCATTTCAGCATCCATAGTAGTGAGGATATTTATTCAAGGAGACTGCTAAGAAAGGAATTGAAGGAACACCCTGGTTTTCCTTTCTAGTTTTAAACAGAAAAAATGAGTCATTAAACCTTTCAATTTGAAGGTAACATTTTTAGTTTCTCTAGTTGCAAGAGATGAAAATGCATGATCTCAAGAGAAAGGATGTTGCTGAACAACCATTTGATATCTCAGGCATGTGATTCATGGATCCATTCAGCTGCTGCTACAGAAGTCAGGAATATAAGACACAGTTGTAGTAACAGAAATTCAAATGTGGGCTGAGGAGAATGGAAATGAGCCAAAGTGGAGGAAGACTCATTTCTAGAATTCTACAGGCTGAACCAAGAGAGCTCTCTAGTATGAATATGTGCTTCCATGTAAGAAATGGGGGGTACCGCCTAGAAGGCGACATAGAGGTTTACAAGACCCCACTGCCACCCATGGTCCACCCTGCCCAACCTTCTCTGACTGTCTTCTAGAATTGTTGTTCTTGTCATTTTGTTTGTTTGTATTCTGTTTATTTTTAATTAAAAACTTTATTGTAAAAACCCCATGCATGAAAATAAAACATCACACATCAAAGTAACCAGACCCAAAGTCTACACTATTTAATAAACACACACAACTAGAAATGGCATTCAAAATATTTATCTAATTCCCACTGCATCATTGCATTTTGGAAGCACATCAATTACCGGTTTCACAGGTTCACAGCTGGAAAGGAGCTTCTCTTCATGGTAGGTCATACCTCCAGTATCACACACACCTATTTTGGTGGCATTTAGTTTCAATTTTGAAGTTGGTCTTGATATTGGAATTGGTTAAATATTTCTGAACTGTTGGGGTGAAATAAATATACGTCTATAAAATGGACATGAATTTGGAGCATCAGAGTCTTATGGATTGACTTGTCCCCCATGAAATTCCATCCCACACAAAATTCATATGTTCAGTTTGTAGTTGCTGAGTTGAACTGAGACAATATTTGGAGACAGGGACTTTAAAGGTGATTAAGTGGAAATGAACTTACATCTATGGGTACAACCTAACACAACTGATGTATATAGGAGACAGGGTCACAGTGTGAGAACCATGTGAAGACACAAGGAAAAGTGACATTCATAAGCCATGGAAAGGACCGTTGGCAGAAACAAACTCCTGCCACCCAGGTCTTGGACTTCTAATATCCAGAATTGGGATAAAATTAATAATTTTTATTGTTATGTCCACTATTATGTAGTTGTTTCTGATGTGGCTGTAGGAAACTAACTTCTTTGTGCTTCAGAGGACCTATCACAGTACTGAGACAGTAAACAGAGGCTTAGTTCCTTCATTATATTTTTATCTGAAAATTTTATTGACATGAAACTACAATGTGCATTGTTGTATTTCCAGCAGATGATTCTAATCTTAATCTGATTGCTTGCTTTCTAAATGATCTTCTTTGTCCTGGGCATCTGAAGGACCAAGATCTATCTTTCTTATATCTTACAAATGAGATGGCAATATCACAGTTTAATTTCACATATAACATCTGTCTTAATAAGCCAAAAAATGACCAACAAAAATAAACTTCAAAATAAAAGAAGCATTTAGATAGGCCACTTGGATTCTCAGTACTCTAAGTTTTACATCTGTTAGTGTTTAATGTTAAAAAAAAAAAAAAACTGGAATAAAGATGAGCACACAAAGCGCTAGAATGCCTGCACTACACAACAGCAGCTCCTGCACAGCATCATCAGTTTTGATCAAGCAAAGCTGAATCTTAACATCTAAAATCTCTGAAAGTATTTATTCTTGAAACCACATCTACATTACAAATGACATGCTTGGAAGAAATGGTGACTCATTTTGGTTCACCTTTGAGAAATAATCTGCTATCATTTTGATGCATTTCTTTTTTATATTTTCTGGGTTAGCTACCTCTGAAAGTGTTAAGAATGAGCCATATGATTCTACCAAAATTTGAATTTTAAAATTCATTTATTTTTACTTATGTGTATGCTCCTGTTTGTCTGGTATGTTACATGTGTGCAGTGCCCACAGAGGCCAAGAGTGAGTCAAATTCCCTGGAAATGAAGTTACAGACAGTTATGAACCACTGAATATGTATTAGGAATTAAACCAGGATCCTCTACAAGAAAAGGCAGGTTCTTCACTACTGAACATCTCTTCAGCCTAAGTTCTTACCCTTCTCTCTGCTCTGCTGCTCTCAACATGAATAATATGATTTTATACCTAGAGCATTGTTTCTGAATTCTCTTGAAGATTATTTTGTAATTACTGATTTGAGCTAACATATTTTCAATTTATTAGAGCTATTTCTTGCCAGTGTCTTTTTATAATAAGAAGTTCCTGATATCATTTGATGATTCTGCTTTGTTTGCAGGTATTTAAAAGTAAGCTTTTATAAAGTGTAATATACACAAAGTACAAATTCCAAGTTCTGACAAATGCATACAATTGTAAGTCACAACATTAACAAAATGTCAAAGATTTTCATTGAGCCTTACAGTTCAACCGGCCCCTTGCCAGGCATTCTAGGCAATTAATGTTCTGATTGTTTCCATGGCAGGTTATTTTTTTACTTATTAGGATTCATAAAGATGCTACTGTCTTTGAGTTTGTGCTCTCTGGCTTTGCATAAAAATCTGTGTGATTCATCCATGTAGTTAAATGTATTAGTGTATTGTTTCTTTTGATTGTTGAGTGGAATTTTGTTGTGTGAATGCTTTGTAATTCAATATTCTGTTGCTGGATGTTTAGTTTCTTTCCCAGTCCTTCTGCATTACAAACGGAGGTGGTATGATATTCACTGATTTCTTTGTGAACATATGTTTTTGTTCATCTTATTTATTGTAGCAAAGAGTACAGTGCCTGCATAATAATTTTATGATAAAATCTATAATCTGTCTTGAATCAGTCCTCATGTGTGATTTAAGGTAACATTTGTGATTTACTTAATTATACATGTTTATTTCTTTTACATTTGTGGAACAAATTTCTCACCTCACAAATCACTTTAGTGATTTGTTAAAGTTAGTTGAGTAAATGAGTCTATTTTTGAACTTTTTTCTACCTTATTAATAAATTTTAATATTTCCATGTTAATAGCAATCTATTTTGATAATTGGAAGCTTTATAGTAAGTCTTAAAATTAGAACAAATTTCAAATTCTTAATTGTTTACTATTCTAGATTTTAGTAAATACACACATATCTCTATCTCTATATCTATATCTATATATCTATATCTATATATCTATATCTATATATCCCTGCTGTGGATGATTGATTGATAAATAAAACACTGATTAGCCAGTAGCCAGGCAGGAAGTATAGGTGGGAAAAAGAGAGAGGAGAGGGCTGGGAAGTGGAAGGCCGAGAGGGGGAGACGCCAGCCTGCAGTCCAGGGAACAGCATGTAAAGGCAACAGGTAAAGCCACGGAACACTTGGCAACATATAGATTAACAGAAATGGTCTGAGTTTAAGTGTAAGAGCTAGACAGTGGTAGGCCTGAGCTAATGGCTGAGCAGTTTAATTAATATGAGCTTCTGAGTGATTATTTTATAAGTGGTTGTGGGGTCTGTGGGGCTGGGTAGTACTGGAGAAAACTCCAGCTACATATCCCTGTTCATCTTTATAAAGCTGGAGATTCAACTGGGTGGGGAAGGAGTACAGTAGCCTCCAACTCTGGCTGAGGAGTTACTTATAATAGCTTCTAGGGGAGAGGGTGGAGTTGGTTTTCCTTAGGGTATGGCCCTTGATAGGTTGACCATACTGCAGTTGATGGCCCCACATCCATGTGCATATGGATAGCACTAATTAGACTCAATGTGTTATTGAGAGATAAAGAAAGAGATGGGGGTACATGAAGTTGGGAAGGGATATGAGTGGAGATCTGGAAGGAGTTGGAGAGGTGAAAAAATTATTACATGCATATATTAAATTCTTAAAGAATAAATAAAAATGCATGTAAAAAGAAAAGAAATACTGACTAATTTTTCCAGACTAATTCTTGGAAGATATTTGAATTGCAAACAGCATTGGAAGTCAGAAATAGTAACTGCTTCTAAACATTCAGTCAGATTTGTTAACTACTGTCAAAAGCCCAGGCTTCCTAAAACTCAGGGTTTCTCTCCTACAAAGCAACCACTATAATGCATTGCAAAATACCATCTGTCCCTCTTCATTTTTCTTCTGGGAACTGAAGCTTGGGAACTGCCATACATATGCATACTCATACATGTAAGTTCATCAGGAACTGCCATATGTATGCATACATGTAAGTTCATACAGACATATTCACATACATCAGTATTACAGTTTTATTTACTACTAACTTTGTTATTCAAACCTCCCACTAGTTGAGACTCTAGTACAATGCAAAATATTCTTCATTTTCTGATTTTGAAAAACGAACTATTTGGATTTTCATCAATAAAAATAGTATTAGCTGTACATTTTTATAGACATTATTTATCAAATCAAAGAACTTCTTTTGTATTTCTAATTTCCAGAGAGAGTTTATCCAACAGAAAGTGAATTTTACCAAATTCTTTTTTTGCATTGTATTCACATCATTTTATGGATTTCCACTATTATTCCTTCAATGAGGCAAATGACTTTGAATTTCTACATAAATCAACTCTGTGTTCTTTCAAAAATAAAAGTATACGAAGCTAGCCTGCCCATGCCTCAGTTGACCTCCAGGTTTCCACCAGGACCAAATTTACTTGCATCTACCTACAGGGCCCCTTGTGCTGCCTCTACAACCCCACCAAGGTCTACCCTAGTGTATGCCCCTCACCATCATTTTTCATCTTCATTTTTCCATAATCTAGCCGGAGTTTCACAGCCAGTGCTCCAGCATAGTTTGGCCTTCTCTACTGCAAGGAACCTCTAGGCTTAGGCCAGGATCTTCACTGTCTTTCCCCCAAACCACAGGATGCTCCCATGTTGTATCTAACCTTTCCATCCAGACAGATCCAGGTTTGGAACAGGAAAACTATCTATACCAGCCCCATTCCTCTGTCCACTTGCCTTCATTCCACTCAAGCCATTTCCAATCTCTAGACTAAACCTGCCTCCACACCTTTTCCTCTTTGCCAACCTAATCTGTCCACAACAAATTTAGAAGTAACAAAGGAAGTCCACATGTCCAGATCTCATCATAAAAAAAGCAGCAATATGAAAGATCAAGCCAGCATATTTTCTCTAGAACCTGCCAGTCTGTGGAAATACTGATCAATGTGATGTCCTAGATGAACTCTAGGACACAACATTTAAAAGAACAATCATTAATGAATTCCAGGAGTTTGAAAAGGATTCAAAGAAACTGCTCAGTGAAATCAAGGGAAAAGAACTTAGACAGCTGAGTGATACCAATGACACATTCATAAAGATGAAGAAATGATGGAGACAATCCAAAACTTGACAACAGTAGTCAATCAAGACACAGAAACATAGAAGAGGACTCAAGGTGAAATGAAGATGGAATTGAAAAATGTAAGAGTTTAACCATAAAACTCAAAGGAAAGCCTTTCAAGACAGAATATCAAGTTGTGAAGTTAGAGGATCTCAACCAAATGAGCAAAGAATGTGAAACATTTTTTTTTTTTTAGCACAGTAAATGTAGAACATTGTGGGGGGAAAATCTTTGAATTATAATCATAGATAAGAAAGAAGGATCCAAGTCAATAACATAGACCAGAACTTCAACAAGCTCATAAAAGAAAACTTCCCCTAAACTAAGAAAAGGCACACCCATACAGATACAAGAAGCATACAGAACATCTATAGGCAATGCCAGAAAAGAAAATCCCCACAGTATATTATAGTTAAAATGTTAAATATATGTAACCAAGAATATATATTGAAAGCTGCAAAAAAAGAAAGAAAATAAGAGAAAAGAAAAGGAGAGGAAAAACACAAAACACATATAAAGAAAACCCATCAAAATAACAGGATATTTCTCGTTAGAAACCTTGAAAGCCAGAAGGGCTGGAAGCAATGCATTACAAGTCCTAAAATACAAAGACAGCCATCCTACATTAATATGTCTACCAAAATTATCAGCCATGATTGAAGGAGAAAGAAAAACCTACAATATAAACAGCCTAAAATAATTTATATCCAACAAATGAAACTGAAAGAAAATACGAGAAGCATTATTTTGTACTGAAGAGATGACTGATCAGAACAGAGGGACTATGAAGACAGAACTATTAAAACACAAAACATCACCTAGAACACAAAAACCACTGCCAAAAACCAATGGAACAGTGACCACAATTAACATACTCATTTCAATAATAATTTTAAGTATAAATGGCCTCAACTATACTATCAAAAGACATAGACTGACTGAATGGATCAAAAGAATCCATCTATCCATTGCCTCCAAAAAACATATCTTAGTTTTAAGTATAGGAAGTGCCTAGAGTAAAAGGACGGATCAAAGGGGACCAGAAAGCTAGCAGACATCACTATCAAAGTATCTGATGAAATCGACTTGAAATAAAAACTAATCATAAGAGATAAGGAGGGATCCTTCGTTCTAATCAAGAGAAGAGTGACCCAAAAAACATTATTATACTAAACATGTATACGCAAAACTCTCTGGCACCTAATTTAAAAAAAAAATCTACTACTGGATTTAAAGACACAGTATAACTTCAGCCCATTAATAGTAGGTAATTTCAGTGCCCTGCGTTCTCCAATAAATAGGTCATATGTACAAAACATTATCAGAGAGACAAAAATCAATTGACATCATACATTAAATGAACTTAACAGACATTTATAGGATATTCTATGAAAATACCAAAAATTCACTTTCTACTCAGTAGCACATGGAAGCTTTTCTAAAACAGACAACATTCTGGGACACAAAACAAATCTTTACATACTCAAAGCAACTAAAATCACTATTTGTATCCTGTCTGATCACAATGTAATAAAAACTTAAAATTGACAGCAATAATAACAATAACAAAATAACCCTTAGTAAATATACAAACTTGTGGAGATTAAACAATTCATTACTGAACGATGAATGAATAAAAAAGAAATAAAAACCTACTTGGAATTAAATGAAAATGAAAACAAAATACAAAAACCCCTTTGGGACACATTGAAAATGGTCATGAAGGAATCTATAGCTCAAAGTGCCTACATTAGAAAATCAGGAAGAGCACAAATAAATGACTTAATGATATAACTCCCAAATTTTGAAAACCCAAAACAAACCAAATACAAAACTCCACCAGCACTGAAAGCAACAAAATTGAAACAAAGAAAACAATACAATAAATCAACACACCTAAGAGCTCTATTCTCTGGGGAGATAATCAAAATTGACAAACCTTCGTCCCAACTAACCAAAAGAGAGGACCCACGTTAAGAAAATTAGAAGTAAATACAGAAACATTACAACAGACACCAAAGCAATTAAGAATATTGTAAGGGAATGCTTTAAATCCTGCACTTTGTTAATCTGGAAAACCTAAAAGAAATGAAGGAATTTCTAGATTCAGCAAAACCACCAAAATAAAACCAAGAAGAAATCAATAATTTAAACAGAACCATAACAAATGAGGAGATTGTAATAGTAATAAAAAGCCTTCCAGCTAAAAAATGTTCAGGACCAGATGGATTTTCAGCAGAATTCTCCCAGATAGTCAAAGAAGAGTTGCAGCCAATCCTTCTTAAACTACTCAAAAAAGAAAGAATAAAAGAAACAGAAGGAGCACTCCAAGCTCCTCCCATGAAGCCAGTGTGACTCTATTACCCAAATGAGGCAAAGACACAACAATGACAAAAAAGAAAACTACAGTCCATTATTGCTGAGAAACACAGACTCAAAAACATTCAACAGAGTTCTTGTAAACAGAATACTGGCACAAAACCAGACATGAGATCGATGGAACAAATTAAAGACTCAAACATGAGCATATGTTACCTCAGCCCCTATTTGACAGAGACATTAAAAAAAAACATATTATGAAGGGGAAAAAGCATCTTCAACAAATAGTGCTGGGAAAACTGGATGTCCACATGTAGAAGAATGAAATCTGACCTATACCAAGTACCTTACACAAAAACTAACTCCAAGTGAATCAAAGACCTAAACATGAAACCTGAAATACTAAACTCCTAAAAGAAAACATGGGCAGCTCCCTACATGATATAGTATAGGAAAGGACTTCCTGAATAGGACTCTGTTTGTAAAAGGTCTTTAGCAGACCCAAGCATGGCAAACATGGCTCTGGCAGGCCTTGCCCTTCTCCACCATTCATTCTGCCTTGTTAAAAAGTGATAGATTACACCACTGAAGCTAGCCACAAAGGTCCACTCCCTTATTTGGCCACAACCTCCTCTTGAGGCTGACTACCAAGGTCAAAGTATTGAAGTCCAGCAATCAAAAGCCCCCCTTTAGCTACCCTAATTAACATGCCCAATCAAAATTAACCAACTTATCCTAAAACAGAGTTATTTTTTTCTCTTTGTAAACTGTCATTTGCCTACAGGCCATATGTGTCTCCTCTCTATCCAGAGGCAGTCGTGTTCCCTCTGGGACAAATATTCCCTCCCCCTCTCCCTTGTTCCCTTTCCCTTCTGCCTCACCCTCTATCTCTTGTCATTGTCTCTTAATCTCTGCCCATTGTCCTTCTGGGACAAGTAAATCTCCTTTGTGTAGCCAGAGGATTTTTTGGGTCCTGCAAGCCCCTACAGTCCTGTGGCCTATTTATAAAATAATCAATCAGAAGCTTATATTAATTATAACTGCTTGGCCATTAGCTCAGGCTTATTACTGACTAGCTCTTACGTTTAAATTAACCCATAGTTCTTATCTATGTTTAGCCACATGGCTTGGTACCTTTTCTCAGTTCTGCCTTGTCATCTTGCTTCCTCTGTGTCTGGCTGGTGACTCTTGACTCAGCCTTCCTCTTCCCAAAATTCTCCTTGTCTGCTTATCCCACCTATTCTTGCCTGGCTACTGGCCAATCAGCATTTTATTTATCAACCATTCAGAGCAACACACATTCACAGCATATAGAATGGCATTCCACAGCACTTCCCCCTTTCTGTCTAATCAAAAGAGAAAGGTTCAACTTTAGCATAGTAAAATTGCATAATAAAACAGTTATCAAGCAAGAATTACAGTTACAATATCTAGTCTATTTGTATTTGGTAAAATTAAAGAAAATATTCTATCATCTATCCTGTATTTGTGAGTCTAAAGTTTCATATCTAATTTATCTTTTATCATAACCAAGGAAAATTATAACTATCTAGTCTTCAACTAAATGAAAGACCTCAGAAGGATATAATATTACCTCAGTAAACAGGAAGATCATTGTAAGCAATTTCCAAAAATCTAGCATGACAAAGACAGCTAGCTACCTGGACAGTTACCCAAAGTTCCTCTGCAATGTTGGGGCATCTTTCTTCGGTCCTAGAGTCTCTCTGTTGCTTCTCTCTGTGTCTTGTAGAATGTCTGCCAATTTCTTCTGTGAAGCAAGAATCTGAAGGACTATCTTGCCTTGCAAAGTGCAGTGGTCAACTTTCTATGGGTCCTGCATGTCCAGCTTATACAGCATTTTATCAAGCAGACGAGGCAAGAACAGTTTCTTGTTTTACCATGAGCATGATATACTACATATGGAGTGTCTTTGGTGCCCATTGTTTTCCTTGAAGTAGTTGGTGCTGCCAGGAG
The DNA here is from genome assembly GCF_049852395.1 of Peromyscus maniculatus bairdii. Lineage (NCBI taxonomy): Eukaryota > Metazoa > Chordata > Mammalia > Rodentia > Cricetidae > Peromyscus > Peromyscus maniculatus. Next base: position 35,927,153 of record NC_134853.1, on the reverse strand, counting down.
TAGATGTGTCTCATTGTCCAGAAAAGTCTAAGTTTTTAAAATATTTCAAATGCTATATTCTATACATCTTTGAAGTATTTGAAGATTACCTATCTATCTGAAATATATCTATACACACCTAGAAAACTTAACTAACATGACTTTAAGTTTGATTATCATAGATGACTAATTATTAATCTGCATTTCTCAGCTATATGCAATTTCAAATGAGTTGCACAAACAAAATACTTTAAACAAGAGTAGAAATATACATACAGTATAACAAAATTAACTCTAAACTTGTAACGATAAAGTAAATCCATAGCAGTGTAAAACATTTTTAAACAAGTTGTTGCTCTTGAAAAGTAGATTCAATAATCTACCCTTTCATCCCATCAGATCTATAACTTATCCCCCATTTTTCTTTTAGAAAGATATTGTAACCAATCTCTAAGAAAGACAAATATCCATAATTCATTTTTATGAATATGGGGGAATATGGGTGTGGTGTTCTGGATACTGCTGATTGAGGGCACTGGATTCTTATGGGGATCCTGAGAAAATTAAAAATTATGGTCAAGTCCTGACTGGAATAGTCTGTGATGCTGTATTTTCTGAGCCAGTTGCTTTGAAGCTGTTCTGAATATGGATCATCTGGAGACCTCTCAGGGGATCTTCCTTGATCAAACCATATTAGCCTGGAAGCAATCCATAGTAATTCCAAGGAACTATGGAAGTAATCCATAGTTCTCATTTTCTGTGTAAACAAAAGCAGAACCTCTCTTCCAAAGCAATGTATCCTTAGACATAAATTTTGAAATCAAGATTATATATATATATATTGATTTAACTCAGCAGCTTTTACAATCAAATGTTTTTCTGCAGTTAAAATTTCCAAAGACAATATAATCCAGACTCTGTGTGTGATTTCCATTTTTATGTGGCTTATTTTTATATTACTTTTACTTTCTCTTTAAAGACTTTATTTTTTAAAACTTTCTATTTCTTTATATAACTGTCTATATTCCTTTTCCTCTCTCTTCCAAGCCTACATATATTTTTATACATATTGTAAACTGTTTAGAGGTTTATTTTATCTGAATCTGTTTTATTGTGAATCTATTGCTTTAAACTGCAGTATTACTAGGATTGAAATGGCAGCTTTGACTCCTGGCTCCACCTACCTCAGCTTTCCAACAGAGCAGAACTACGTTTACTGCCAGCTCTGGGGGAACCATACTCATTGCTGACGTTGAAGCAGTGGGTCTATGCATTCATCCAGCAGCATGTAGCCCAAAAATATTCTTCTTCTTCTTCTTCTTCTTCTTCTTCTTCTTCTTCTTCTTCTTCTTCTTCTTCTTCTTCTTCTTCTTCTTCTTCTTCTTCTTCTTCTCCTCCTTCTTCTTCTTCTTCTTCTTCTTCTTCTTCTTCTTCTTCTTCTTCTTCCTTCTTCTTCTCCTCCTCCTCCTCCTCCTCCTCTTTCTCCTCGCTCTCTTCCCCCTCCTCCTTCTTTGTACTAGCAAAAGCTAAATCCACCACTCAGTGCACTGTGTGGCTTGCATATGCCACTGTGTATAGTGGCAGGAATCTGGCATGCTACACTCAAGCCTGTGTGCTGTGAACCTGCATGAGACATGAAGTAGAAAGCTGTTTTGGGCTCCATTATTGTGTGTTTAGAAGCCTTTTTCAAACTCTTTTTGGCCTTAAGGAACACACATTCACAGTATACAGAACTATATTCCACAGCACCTTTGTGGTGAGAACTTGGTTTGGGGGTATACAGGTGTCTTGTGCTAACTTCAAGGTCCCTTTCAATTTGCTCAAGAATTGAGGCCAACAACTGACAAGTGAGACATGATACACCAAAAAGCTTCTGCACAGCTAAAGAAATAATCAGTCAAGTCAAAAGAAAGACCACAGAAAAATAATCTTTTCTAGTTACACATCTGACAGATGATTAAAATCCATAATATGCAAAGATTTCAAAAACCAGAGTTGAAAAAAAAATGACCATTTGAAAACTGGGCCTGGAACTTTTTTCATCTGGGCTAACAGTTTTCTCTCTAAGAGCCCAAGATCATTTAGCAAAAAACCTAATACCAGGTATGAAAAGCCCTCTTTTGAATTGTAGGCCAATATTGTTCAATAGTCTCCAAAAACACCTATTGCTGTTGCTCTCAGTTACTCTCCAGAGGTGGAAGGTAAGTCTATGATGCTGAAGACACTGTACACTCTAGAAACAAGGCTAAGAGACCCCGATCTGGAATTGACCTGAATGCCTCCACCTTGAGGACTACCTTTCATCGTACCAAAAGGCACCATGAAAGCTTCCAAAAGAGGGAAGCAGCCAGCAGTCCCACCTAGTTATGACACCTATGAACTACATCAAGGTATAGCATGGCACAATAATGCAAAGGGTACAGTAGTCACACATATACCTCTGACCTAATCACAGCTCTCTAATTTAACTTAAGACCTGCTCAACAAGAGGGAAATCATGCCTGGTATTAGAACCTAACTACTCATTACTAGTGAGATCATGAGTATTGGGGGAGAATCTACAACCACTACTGTTCTAAACCAGCATAATCCCTAAAAGTAATCTATAAAAATATGTAAGGACCCACATATCAGTGTACTCAAACATAAGTGAGGACCTACATATAAGTGTAGTCCTCACCTCTCATCAAGGAGACTTCTCTTTACAATAGATGAAAACCACACAGAAAACCACAACCAGGCAATGTGCAGAGTTGCAGAGCATCTAAGGCTCAGGAACATTGCAGAAGAGTGTAGGCAAAAGTTTCTGTCCCACCAGCAACTCCCAAATACCCAGCAGCCACTTCTCAAATAATTGACTCAGAGGCTTAATATTACTTATAAATGCTTAGCTTGTGGCTCAGGCTTATTACTAACTAGTTCTTACACTTAAATTAACTCATAATTCTTATCTATACTTAGCCGCATGGCTTGGTAGCTTTTCTCAATGTGGTATTTTCATTTTGCTTCTTCAGTGTCTGGCTGGAGACTCCTAACTCCAGGTTCCTCTTCCTGTGTCTCCATTTGGCTTTCCTGCCCAGCCTTATTCTGCCTGTCTATAGGTCAAATCAGCTTTTATTATCAAACAATGAGAGGAACATTTATTCACAGCATTCTCCCACAGCAGAAAAGGGAGCAGAAAGACTGTAATAGCTAGAGGATCAGGGAAGTTGCTATGAGATTTTGTCTACTAGTGTTACCATAATCTATATATAAGTCTCACAAACATTATGCCTAAATGTGAGTTGAACAAGGACAACACCAGTGGATATGCCAAAGTGGGCAAAGAAAAGCCCATGAGACCTCCATCATGCACAAAGAACCATAGGCAACTGAGAAAAGCTGGGAGCTGGAGAGGAGGTCTTCCCCAAGGAAGAGCACACCAATTGGTTTTCCATTGTCAAATAGTCAGTCCTGAAAACATACATACAAGTAACATTATATAAATTGAACAGGTTATATTAAGGAATATTATGTATACACACATATGCATGTAATAACGGTGTTAAAAAGAGGTCAAGAAAGAAAAGGACAAGGAGAAATGTCATAACTATAATCTCAAAAATAAAGTTTAGAAAAAAATGAATAATCATAGTGTTAGACTCAAGGTTGTGGTATTTTCAGTTTCCTCTGAATGGCATGTTCTTCAAGAGTTATCATCATGGATTAGAACTTCATCTCCAAGTCTTTGTCAAAATAATTTCTCAGTGAGTACACACATGGCCCAACTACTTTAGGTGTGTCCTCTTGTATTACTTCTGTGAAAAAAAAAACTGTATTTTGCTGGGTTTTTTTCAGCATATATTTCACACAATGATATTTTCAAACATATGCATCATAAAGAATATATCTTAATAGCTGGGTGATGGTGGATATACTTTTAATTCCAGCACTCATGAGGCAGAGACAGGCAGATCTTTGTGATTTTGAGGCCAGCCTGGTCTACAGAGCTAGATCCAGCACCGCTAGAGCCAAGGTCTGTCTCTAAAAACAAACAAACAAAAAAAAAAAAAAAAAGGGAGAAGGGTGAGAAAGAGGAAGAGGGGGAGGAGGAGGAGGAGGAGAGCCCTGTTTTAGTGAGTGTGAGTTTCTGAATAAGATATGTTTCTTCATAGAATCTTCTAAAGTGTTTGTAAAAAAAAAAAAAAAAAAAAAAAAAAACCAGTTTCCATATTCTTTCAACCATGAAGTAGAAAACTAATTCCTTTAAATGTGACATGCCATTGTCATTATCATAGTCAGACACATTGCTCAGCCATGAGTATTTCCAACTTTTACTCTGCCTTTTGCTAACTCTATTGCTGTTTTCTATTGGAGATTTAACCTCATTCTTACCACTCTGTGCAAGCATTTCCTACCTTAGTACAACAAACATTTTGGCATAAAGATATTTTTTCACTTCCTTCTTTGCCATTTTTGTGAGTTTGATGTGTCAGAAACATTAGCCTTTGTACTAGACCTTTTTCATAATCTTTTCCACTCATTTTAAAATTAGATATTATTCTTTTTCTAAACAGACTTGCCAATGATCTTAAAGGTGCTTGACTTTCCCTACAAGGTACCACTTAACACCTTTGCCTGTTATAGGGTTAATCAATACTAGTATTTTAAAGATAGCATCGTTGTCTCAATATTTAGCATTTTCCTTTTGTTATTCTACATGAAATTAATGTCAATTGAATATGTAAAGATAAGGATATGGATACATTCTAGTGAGAGAAGTGGATTTCTTCTCTCCTGCTTTGTTGGGCTTCTGTATTATTTTCATTTACAGGACTATTGTGATTATTGCCTGGTAGAGAAATTTAACTTTTTGTTTCAAAACTACTTTAGCTGATTCAAAATGTTTGCTTTCCCTCAAATATTTTAGAATTATTTTTGTTAGCTTAAAAAAAATCTGCTTGGAAATTTACTTTGCTTAATTCAATTTTAAATCATTTTGAAAAACAGAAGTACATCATGACCAAACAGACTTTACTGGGAAAGCATTTAGCAGTCTATTGAAGTGGTCATTTGGAGGTACATAATGTTTTATGAATTTATCAATTCTTTAGATTTAATATTTACTGAGCTCAAAGAAAAATCACAAAGGTCTTCAATGAAGAAATCTTCAGAGATACTCGGTACCTTTGCATTCCCTAAAGCTTGTCCTATTTGTGAAGCAGAGGTTGTCAAAATGTAGACATTGCATTTAGTCTGCAGATCTGCAAAGACTTTGACATCTTAACAGTATGAAATCTTTCTGCTTGTAAACAGTGACTCTTCCCATTTACTCAGGTCTTATTTAAATTCTCTGAACTGTAGTTTTGTAAATTGCAGTGTAAAAGGTTTTTGCCTACTTATTTAAGTATATTCCTACACATTTTATTATTTTAGATGCTATTTTAAAAAGAACTCCCTTTTTTCCTTTATGGATTATTCATTTTACATAACCAGACACACAAGAGACATAGTTGATACTGGTATTGAGGGGTTTTGATCCACAGCCATAAGAGATCTTGGTAGATCATTTTCTTTTCTTGCTCTTACCTGTTTGATCTGAGGCTTAAATCAAAGTGTTCAGAAGCATTTTATTCCTCTTCTGGTGTCAGAAAGCTCCCATCTTATTTGTAAAACCATATTTGCAAGATATGGAGTTTCAATTGAAAAGTTTTTTTTCCTTTCTTTCTCTGCTTTGAATGTTACATTCTCTCCTGTACAGTTTATTATAAGGAATCAACTATGTGTGTTACTGAGAATATGTTTATCAAATGAGTTACAGCTTACTTGCTGTGTTTAAAATTATTAATTCATGTTTTGTGCTGATTAATTTTGTGTCAATTTGACACAAGCTAGAGTTAACCTAAAAGGAGGGAACTTCCATTGAGAAAATATTTCCATAACATCAACTGTCGGAAGTTTTTTAAATTAGTGATTGATGGTAGAGGGCCCAGCATATGAGTCCAGCTGTAATATGTCAGAGGGTTCTGGGGTGGGGGGAGAGGCCTGAGAAAGTATTAGATAGAAATATAGGCAGAGATGATGAGAAAGACAGAGACATAGGATGGCTTTGGGGGGGCCCTGGGTCAAGACCCAGCTGCCTTGAGATTTATTCTAATGAGATTTTCATACCCTACCCAGAGGAGAGGCAGAAGACTTCCCACTTTCAAGATCAAAGCACAACATATAGCCATGTGTAGACCCTTTAAAACACCTGGTAACAGTGCCCATGGCCAAACCATCCCATTATGCAGTGCTGCTGGGAAAAGCAAGCTCAGACTTTCTGACATTAAGTAAGGTCTTACTAGGGAGTCTCTGTGGGCCCCCACAAATTCCCCTTTCTTAATAATATAAAGTTTGAAGTGAAGGTACAGGGCTTAACTCTATGCAGGTCTGAATCAGTTTTCCACTAAGATCTTGCAATTATCTGGAATAATTATGGCAATACTCCTACTTCTTATGGCTGCTATAACTCATAGTAAAGGAGTAGAGAATGATCAAGATGTAATGGCCTTTTTGCTGTGGGATGTTCTGTATGTCAAATGTGCTGCTCTGATTGGTTATTAATAAAACACTGATTGGCCAGTAGCCAGGCAGAAAGTATAGGCAGGACAAGCAGAGAAGAGAATTCTGGGAAGTGAAAGGCTGAGGCAGAGAGACACTGCCAGCCATTGCCATGACAAGCGAGATGTAAGGTACAGGTAAGCCACAAGCTATGTGGCAACTTATAGACTAATAGACATGGGTTAATTTAAGGTAGAGGAATTAGATAACAAGAAGCCTACCATGACCATACAGTTTGTAAATAATATAATCATCGGTGTGTTTATTTTATAAGTGGACTGTCAGATTGCTGGGGCTTGGTGGGACCCAGAGAGAAAACTCCAGCTACAAATGGTACCCAATGGCTCAAGTTTCCACCTTAAACCTGAGAATATTTAATAAGCAATTCTAAACAGAGCCCAAACCAGGTTCCTGCTTCATGTCTCATATGGGCAGCTAGATGCTGCAATATGAGGGTTTGAGTTAGAGTCTTGACCTCGGAGCTGCACACTATGCTGTGTGTTTGATAGAGGTTTTGCTAGTTTTTTTTTTTTGTTGTTGTTTGTTTGTTTTGTTTTGTTTTTTTTTGTTTTGTTTTTTTTTTAAAGAGGCTTCTGGGCTACATGCTGCTATGATAGAAGCATAGACCCACTGCTTCTGAGAGTTGATATCTCCCAGAGCTGGTGGAAAACATACCACAGCCATGTTGAGAAGCTGAGGTGGGTGGAGCCAGCAGACACAGCAGCCGTTTCCATCTTAGAGTGCTGTAGTGTAAAGCAAAGGTTCACAATAAGACAGAGTCAGATGAGATAAACCTCTAAATGGTTTACATTATGTGTAAAAATGTACATAGGCCTGGAAGAGAGAGAAAAAGGAATATATACAGTTATATAAAGAAATACATAGTTTTAAAAAATAGTCTTTAAAGAGACAGTAAAATTAATATAAAAAATAAGCCACGTAAAGATGGATATTACACAGAGAATCTGGATTGTGTTGTCTTTGATATTTTTAACTGAAGAAAAACATTTGATCATAAAAGCTGTTAAGTCAAGATAGATAGATAGATAGATAGATAGATAGATAGATAGATAGATAGATAGATAGATAGATAGATAGATTTTAAAGGTACCTTGACTTCAAAATTTGGATGTAAAGATACGTTGCTTTGGAAAGGAGGCTCTGCTTTGTTTCCACAGAAAGCCAGAGGCTAATGGATTTGCCCTGGATTAAGATACATCAGGTTTGACCAACCAAGACCCCCTGAAAGGTCTCTGATGACACCATGGCCTAGATGATCCAACATCCAGAACAGTTTCAAGGCAACTGGCTCAGACAATACACCCTCACAGACTACTCCATAATCCTAAATTTTTCTTTGTGTCCCCATAAGATACAGCGCCCCCCTCCAGCAGGAAGTAGTAAGAGAAGCTACGCCCAAATTCCCAAATAGACCAAGCTGGCTTTGGAGATGGAATTGGCTCACTTCTTTTCTAAACCCAAATATATTACTAAAAAAAAAAAAAAAAAAAAAAAAAAAAAAAAAAGGTTAAGAGATTCTTGAGTCCCATATCAGAAGATATGGTGTAACAGAAGGTATGAGACAGAGAAAAACCAATATTTTTATTTAAAACAGGTTTATTATAAATGCAATCTCTTTCTAAAGAAGAAAAGGGGATAGTTTAAATATGATAGGATGAAAGGGTAGATTAATGAACCTACTTTTAAAGAGCAATAACTTGTTGGAAATGTTTTACATTGGTATAGATTTTAGTTTATTGATACAATTTAAACTTAATTTTGTTATACTGTACATATATTTCTATTCTCTTTGAGGTGTTATGTTTATGTAACTCATTTAAATTGTAATGGATAATTAAAAAATACAGATTAATAGTCTTCTATGATAGTTAAACTTGTAGCATGTTAGTTAAGTTTTCTAGGTATACATAGATATATTTCAGATAGACAGGTAATCTTCAAACACTTCAAAGACCTACAGAATATAGCATTTAAAATATATTTTAAAAATTTAGACTTTCTGGAAAGTGAGACATGTCTGCTCCTGGCAGCACCAATTTACTTCAGACAGGAGGATGGGCATCAAAGACACACTATATGGAGTCTATCTTCTTCTTGGCAAAAATAGCCATTTGGGCAAGAAACTGTTCTTGCCTGGACTGTTTGATTGACTGGACATGCAGGACCCATGGGAAGCTGACCACTGAAGTTTGCTTGGCAAAATGGTCCTTCAGGTTCCTGCTTCACAGAGAAAACTGCCAGACATTCTATAGGACACAGAGAGAAGTGACTGAGAGACTCTAGGTCTGTGGGCTGAAGACAGATGCCCCAACTTTACAAAAGAAGTTTGGATGACTGTTCAGGCTGCCAGCTGTCTCTGTCTACTCTTACAAGACTCCCAAATGTTCCTTGCATCCTTCTCCTGTTTCTCAGGTAATATTATATCCTTCTGAGGCCTTTGATGTAGTTGAAGACTAGAGATAGTTATAATTTTCCTTAGTTATGATAAAAGAAAGTTAGATATAAAACCTTAGACTCAGAAATATAAGATAGATAAGATATCTTCTTTAATATTGTAACTGTAATTCTTGCTTGATAATTGTTTGTTATCTGTAATTTTACTATGTTAAAGTTAAAACCTTGCTTTTGGAAAAAAAAGAAAAGGGGAAGTGCTGTGGGATGTTCTGTATGTCAAATGTGTTGCTCTGATTGGTTATTAATACAACACTGATTAGCCAGTAGCCGGGAAGGAAGTATAGGCAGGACAAGCAGAGAAGAGAATTCTGGGAAGTGAAAGGCTGAGGCAGAGAGACACTGCCAGCCGCTGCCATGACAAGTGAGATGTAAGGTACAGGTAAGCCACATGTGGCAATTTATAGACTAAAAGACATGGGTTAATTTAAAGTAGAAGAATTAGATAACAAGAAGCCTGCCATGGCTATACAGTTCGTAAATAATATAACCATCTGTGTGTTTATTTTATAAGTGGGCTATCAGACTGCCAGGGCTTGGCAGGACTGAGAGAGAAAACTCCAGCTACACCTTTTAAATAGATCCAGGATGTCTATAGCAATTTTAGCAGCATCAAACCTTTTTTAAATGAATAAACTCCTGGTGTAACCACATCAAATCTAAGGACTCCTTAGCATCACCATACCATGGTTCACTATCATTAACAGGGTAACATCATAACTCCAGTATGAACATTACTATACACAATTACAGTTCTCACAAACTTACATCCAAGGCTGGGTGGTGGTGGCACACGCCTTTAATCCCAACACTCGGGAGGCAGAGACAAGCAGATCTCTGTGAGTTTGAGGCCAGCCTGGGCTACCAAGTGAGTTCCAGGAAAGGCGCAAAGCTACACAGAGAAACCCTGTCTCGAAAAAACAAAACAAAACAAAAAACAAACTTACATCCAAAAGCAAACTCTTAATGAAACTATTTACACTTCATAAACTTTAGCAAGCATCCAAAAGCAATTTCCTAATAGAATTTCTTGCATTTCTTGCTGACAAAACATAGGGCACATTAATACAGTCTAACATTATCCATACAAAGAACAAGAAAATGTTTTTGCTTTTGAGCTGCCCCAGTCTAGCAGCAAAAGCTTTTTCCTAACTCCTACTCACTAGTACATTTTTATGCAAAACAGTTCTATTTCTACACAAAACAGCTTACGAGTCACCACAGTTGATAAAGTACATATGTGTAGGTAAAATCAAAACTGTCCCATTGCAATTGAAACACTCCTGTCCATCCCATTACTTAAGTCTAAAAAGTTCAAAAATCAGTTCTGATACCAGTCTTAATGTTACACTGAACACTCAAAATCAGGGCCTGGCTCACCAGCTGCCCTGAAGTCTTTGTATAGCTGTCCAAATCATAATGAATCTGAAGCAAAAAGTTCCAAATATGAAGAAAACCCATGATCAAAAATTTGTTGCAGTTCCCTTGCATGCAACAACCCAGTTCAAACAAGAGTCTCTGAAACTTCACTCTCAGCTACAGAGACACTTTGCCCTGGTGGCCTTCCCCAAGGCAATCTGCCCCAGGGTGAAGGTGGTGTCACCATAGCTGAGCCACTGCAGACCTCTTCAAAAAAGCTCTCTGTGCAGCCAGCATGAACCAGGATGCCATCTCTTAAAGGAGCCATGCATTTGTTCACAGCCAGCGAACAGAAGCTGCATGGCTTTGGCTGTTAGCTCCATCCCATTTTTGGATTTTACAGACCTGGTCTGTCTGCACCTCCTGTCTCTGGCCTGTCAGCCTAGAGACCCCTGTGTCCTGAGGCCTGAGAGCTTTCAGTTGCCTCATGTCACATGAGCTCAAGCTGCCTCCCTGTGGCTTCATTCAGCAACCCAGGTCCTGTAGGAAACCCAGCCATGGCCAGTTGCAGCTGCTGCACTCTGGCTCTGTTACCTGCCCTGCAGGTGGCCTTGAATTCTCTGTGCGCTGCCTTACTTACTGTCTCAGCAGTTCCTGTGCCTGCCTGCCCAGAGTCCCAGTCCCAGTCATGGCCTTAGGCTCCAGCATGTCTTCAGCCTGGAGCATGGCTCTGTCTCATCTCAGTAGTTCTCTGCTGCAGCTACTGCTGCTACTAGGGACTCAGACCTGCACTTTCCATTGCAGGGAGGATTTCAAAACCTCTGCTACATATTCCATGCCTGAGGAAATCTCACCTGGGTGCCCTGTCAACCAGCAGTCTTCCCTGAGTCCCTAGCACCACCTCTGCTGCAGTTCTGCCTTGAGGATGCTGCCTTATCTCTGCAAGGACTCCAGTGTACCCAGAACACATCACACTCAGACTGAGGTGCCTGTTCCCTGGCCCGCCAGGTGCGTGCCCTGTGGGCATCTTTCTCTGGAGGCTTTGTCTCTCCCACAACGGCTCAGAGAATTCACCCTCCAGCTGCCCACTTGGTTCTCTACCCATGCTCTCCCAGGGCATCCCTCACTGAACTCTGGCACCCAGAAACTCTGGCTCTGGATGATAGACCTGCTCCATGAGCTAGGGTCCAAAGCCTCCACCACTGCTTGTATGCCTTCTCTTGCAGCTCATCAAGGCTGTGAAGTGAAGCCTCCATCCATGGTCTCATAAACACTGTGGCTAACTGTTCATGGTTCCTTTACGGCAAAAAGCATGCAGACCCTCACTGCTTATGCTGGCTCTTCCTGAATCTGCTGCCAATGATGCAAAGATGCCCTTGGGTTTTAGCGAAGCCGATGCTTGGTTAGGGCAACCACTACTCACACTGATGCTTTCTGAAGCTGGCAGTCTCTAAAGTGGCTTCTCATTCTCAGACTGCTGGGTTCGTAGTGGCTGCTCAGTTCCAGATGCTGCTTTTTGCATCCTAGGTCCTATGCTCGGAATAATATTATCTACTCTAATAAACCTAAGCATACTCTTCCCAAACGTCACAAAAAGTTTTATGACTTACTTATCTTACAACTTTAGACCTAACTTTGTAAAGAAAGAGAGAGAGACTTGTTGCAGCCCACTATTACCCTGTTCTATATTTATAATTTTACTCCCAAAGAAAAGAAAACCACTGGACCTCAATTAATTATCCCAGCATGCCCACTTAACCTGAGGTGTTCCTTCTCTTTATCCTCTGTACCCAAGTTCTACCTTCAGGCACCATATGTAGGAGTCCAACTCCAACCTGTCAAAAGGTTCTTCAGGGGAGAAGAGAGTAATGAGGAAGTATTAGGTAGAAATATGGGCAGAGATAAGAAAGAAGAAAAATAGAGACACAGGATAGCTTTGGGAGGGCCCTGGGTCAATACCCAGCTGCCTCGAGTGGGTTTTTTATATACTACTAAGGGGAGAGGCAAAAGGTCTCCCCCTTACAAGATCAAAGCACAGCGTACAGCCATGTGTAGACCCTTCAAAACACCTGGTAACTACGCACTTGGCCAAATCATCCCATTATGCAGCCCTGCTAGGTAAAGTAAGCTCAGATTCCCTGACCTTGAGTAAGGTCTTAATAGGGAGCCTCTGTGGGCCCCCACAGCCCAGCCCATTGTGGGTGGTGCCATATCTGAGCTGGTAGTCCTGGGTTCTATGGAAAAGCAGGCTGACCAAGCCATAGTAAGCAAGCCAGTAAGCAGCACCCCTCTATGGCCTCTACATCGGTTCTGCCTCCAGGTTCAAGCTCTGCTTGAGTTCCTGTCCTGACTTCCTTCAGTGATGAACAGTGCTATGGAAGTGTAAGCCAAATAAACCCTTTCCCTACAAACTTGCTTTTGGTGATGGGATTTCATCATTGTAATAGAAAACCTGACTAAGGAAGAAATTCATACCAGGAGTAGGGTATTGCTCTGAGAGACCTGACCATGTGTTTTTGTGAAGATTATGGAAGGACTTTTGATCTTTGGGTTAGAGAAGACTTATGTGTTAAGAAGTCAGTGGGCTGTTCTGTAGGAGCCTGCAAGATAAGAGTGTTGAGGGCAGTGCAGAAGATGGAGGCCTGGCCTGTAAAGTTCCAGAGGGAAGTTTGAGGGTCACTTCAAAGACTCAATTGGGGCCTTTGCTATTGTAAGTTAAGATGCTGTGGTTTTGGTTAGCTAGGGCTAAAGAATCAGCTGAGTAACAGGACACCAGAACCACTGAAGTGAAACCTTTGCTTTACTGGGAAAATCGATGCAAGTCAGTTGGAGCTAAGAAATTGGTGGTGATTAGGATCCAGCATTATTGAGGTAAAATATTCCAGGAAGTGTCAGCACATAGAAGCTTTGTCCCAAAGGTGGCCAAAGTGTACCTCACAGTGGCAGCTGAACTTTGTATGTGTGAGATTTAATCAGGTGATACTGGCTTTGAAGGCATGAAGAGGTGATGGAGAGCAGCTGACCCTTGGCACTGTATAGCAGGACTGGATGCTCTGAAGAGAGCCCAGTAGAAGTTGCTGGTGAAAGAAAAGCCTGATTGTAGCAAGGGACTAGCATTTCAGAGATGTCAGTACTGTGAGATGACCATCAAGAATAGCAGCAGCAGCAGCAGCAGCAGCAGCAGCAGCAATGAAGTGAAGACACCCAAGCCTAGAAGACACGCTCGCTGTGTGTGCTGCAGAGGGCAAAGCCAGAAATGTGACCCAAGTCCTGTGGAGGATTCCAGATCACGAGTGAATCCCAAATATTAGACACCCAGTGATTTATACTATTGGAATTTGATTTTGCCTTGATCTGATTGTGAGCATGCCCTAGTACTTTCCTCTTGAAGAAAGTATTTATTTTTTTTTTATTTTATAGGAGCCCACAGTTGAGAAACAGACTTGGGTTTTTAAAGAGACTGAATTTTTAAAGAGCCTGAGTTTTAAGGTATTTAAATTTGTAAAGATTGTGGGACTTTCTAAGTTCATAAAATATTTTATATTGTGGTATTGATATTAATATGTGATCTTGGGGATGAACAAGAAAGAAAACATTGTGGCTTAACAGTGATGTGTTTGTGTGTCAAGCTGACAAGGGTTAATTCTGCAGGCTAATTTTATGTCAACTTGACACAGCTAGAATTATCTGAATGGAGGAAACCTCAACTGAAAAAGAAAATACCTCAGAAGTTTTGGTTGTAAAACATCTCTTCATATTTGGAAGTGAAAGCCTGATACCAGAATTTACTTTTTTTTAACTTTTTTAACTTAATGAGCTAAAATTACAAAAAGATTTTTGTTATGGTGGATATCTTCATATTTGGAAGACTTGTACCAGAATTTATTATTTGAATTTTGGGACTTGGGAAATGAAATGAACAATAGTGATTTCATTGCAATGGGATAATTTTGAATTTATTTATAGTAATGACCTAGGAACTGTTTTCTGGAATTGGGTTAAAAATGGAACTCTTTAAATGAAGAAATTTATTGTTTCTACCTAGACTAAAGATACAGTTTTGTGTATGCATATATGCTAGTGATTCATGAATTGTTCTGTGTTAAAAATGGAATTGTTTTATGGAACAGTTCATGAAAAAATGGAATTACTTATGGAACTGGTTTTGTGTTACAAATAAAACTGTTGAAATGAAAAAGTTTGGGTTTTCTAACTAGGCTTGAGATTTTTGCTTAAAAAATTATAAAGAAAAGGGGGAGTTAATATTCCTTATTCTATTTAATTTAAAAAAATTTTATTTGAGTGAATTAATGTTTTTAGTAAGAAATGCAAATGGATATCCTAAGAGATTACTTTAAAGTGTAAAAAGTTTTATTATAAAACTGCTTTTGGGTGTTTTTCTAAAAGTTTTCGAAGTGTTAATGGTTAAATTGAGAATACTGCATTTCAATATTGGTTTATAGGAATTGCATAAGTTTGGGTTCTTCTAACTAGGTTTGAGATTTTGTTTAAAAAATATAAAGAAAAGGAGGAATTATGAGTGAATTAAGGTTGAATGTATGTTTGCAGAAATTATGTTTAACCTATTGGTATTAATGCACCCTGGTTTTGTGTAGTTAAGGAAATATTTAAGTTTAATGTGAATACATCAGAAGTTTTTCCTATGTTCTGTTAGCAAGAAAATTCAAATGATTCTATTAAGAGTTAAAGTTGTAAGACTGAGAAAATTGTTAATTATATATAGCACCATTTATGTTTAAAAAAACAAAAGAAAAAGGAAAAAATGCCTTCCTAAGCTCCAGCTGTAGTGTATTTTCTTAGTGACTGATAGAGTACCATCAGTACCAGGATAGTGGAGTACTACAGTGACAGACCTGACCGTGTGTTTTTGAAGCATTTTCACCTCCTGATTCCTTGCAGAGATTTTGACGGCTCTGAGCCTTTAAGCATCCTTCAGCAATTGTGTCATGACTACAGTTCTTTCCACTAGTTGGTCCGCAGTGTTTCTGAGCTATACTTGCTTTTCTAAGAGTTTCAAGGCAGGTGCCAGAGTTCAGAACCTCCTCAATAGTACCAAACACAGTACAATATGTAAACATGGTAATTTGCAATAGTCATCTCTGACTCATCCACAATCAGGGATCCAGATCACATTCACGGAAAGCATCTTTCTGTCCTCAGGACTACTGTGGTACCCAGGCAGAACAAGGATGAGGTAAGTAAAAATGCTGGGAATGTATTCTGCTGCTTTGAAGTTGACTTTTCACAGTAGTGCCAGTTGCTTGGCATTATAGATGCTTGGCTCTTTGCCCATTTTCTGAGAAAATTGGTTCTGACAGTCTCTGCTTGGTTTTCAGTATTTTAGTAGGTGATGGAGAGCTTAGAATTACCGACTTTGTGATTTTGCTGATATCAGCCCTACTGTTTGTGTTGCTAGGGTTTACTTTGGTTTTGTTTTGAATAAAGCATGAGTAAACTAATACTTCATTAGTTACCACAATGAATATATCGCCACAAATAATATGCTATCTTAATTCTGTCATATTTAAAATGTCTTTGCTTCCTTCTTGTTTCTAAGCTTCTGCTGTGTCAGTTTTAAGACACAGTTTCTTAGGTCTTGTTTTCCTCTGTGTTAATTTTGAATTTTCAAAAGTATCCTTCTATCTGTTTATGAAGAGAAAACAGAATTACATCTTTTGCAGCACTCAAATAGAAAATAACTTTTTTCTTGCTGTTTTTTATTTATCCAACAGCTGGATTTTACCAATATAAGAAGATAAAAACCAGGTGACTGTTCTGAACATTTCAAGAATAGAAAATTATTTTTCAAATATCTATAAATATTTCAGTAACCATTCAAGTATCATATCCTTCTAATCAGTCTATATCTATTTAGGCTTTGTGGTGGTTTGAAAGAAAATGGCTCACAAATGAAATGCCACCATCAGCAGGTTTGACCTTGTTGGAGTGGGTGTGGCCTTGTTGGAGGAAGTGTGTCACTATGGAGGCAGGCTTTGGTGTCTCATATATACTCAAGATATTGCCCAGTGTCTCCAATGACTTCCTGTTGCCTGTGAGTTAAGATGTAAGAACTCAGCTCCTTCTATAGCACTGTGTCTCACCATGATGATAACGGACTAAACCTCTGGACTGTAAGACACCACTGTGGTGGTATTGTGTTCCCCAAAATATTGTGCACCCTAATAAACTTATCTGGGGTCAGAGAGCAGGACAGCCACTAGATACAGAGGCTAAAAAATGGTGGCACTCACACCTTTAATCCTAGCATTCCAGAGGCAGAAATCCCTCTGCATCTCTGTGAGTTCAAGGCCACATTGGAAACAGCCAGGCATGGTGACACACGCCTTTAATCCCAGAAAGTGAGCCTTTAATCCCAGGGAGTGATGGCAGAAAGCAGAAAGATATGTAAAGCGAGAGGACCAGAAACTAGAAGCATTTGGCTGGTTAAGCTTTCAGGCTTTCGAGCAGCAGTTCAGCTGAGATTCATTCTGGATGAAGATTCAGAGGCATCCAGTCTGAGGAAACAGGATCAGCTAAGGAACTGGCGAGGTGAAGTAGCTGTAGCTTGTTCTGCTTCTCTGATCTTCTAGCATTCACCTCAATAGCTGGCCTCAGGTTTGATCTTATTAATAAGACCATTTAACAATTCATGCTACACACCACAATTAAATTCTTTCCTTTATAAAAGTTTACCATGGCCATAGTGTCTCTCTACAGCAATAGAAACCCTAACTAAGACAGGCTTAATTCTCTAGTTCTGTTTCTAGTTATGACCATGAATGGATTCTTAAACACTGTTTTAATTCATCTAATTTGCCATACCACAATAGTATACACTAGGTGACCCAGAAAAAAACAGGATTTATTTTTCACAGTTCAGGAGATTAGAAGCTGGAGATGACATTGCAATCCAGGTTGCATTATGAATAAAAATGCTTTTCCTGATTTATAGATGGCCAACATCTTGTTGTGCCCTCTCAAGGCAGGGGAAATAAAGTTAGGGTGACCTTATAAGGTCACCAATTCATCTACTGCTAGAACGTCATCCAGACTGAGTAATTCTCTTATGAAGACATCTTTTCCCTCAGGTGGTTGTGGCACACTCCTTTAATCCCAGCATTCGGGAGGCAGAGCCTGGTGGATCTGCTGATTTCCAGGCCAGCCTGGGCTACAAAGTGAGTTCCAGGACAGGCTCCAAAGCTACACAAAGAAACCCTGTCACGTGTAAACCAAAAAAAAGACACCTTTTCCCAATATTACCACCTTAGGAATTAGGGATTCAACAGGTAGATGGGGAGCAGGGGGAATCTCCAGCACATACCATGTATCAGTTCTTCTAACTTTTTATTTTGATGCCACTTCTCATTGGCTGAAGTATCTCTCTAAATAATTTTATTTTAATATATGCATATGAATATTATAAACCTTCATTGCAGTCACACATTATCTTCTGTAAAAATAATAATTCAGTTGATGATAAATTCTTGGATCACATTACTCTGTTGAAAGTTAAGAGAGAATATGGACTCTGTTATGTCTTGGAAATCAGAATCATTTGTGCTTGCCTGTAGAAAGGCAACTTGCTACTGAATAATTTTAGAATTACTCTTTATGCTGATAATTGAACACTTTATCTTCAGTCTGTCTAGGTAGTACTCTTTCCATTAGCATTTCCTGGATAAGTGTAAGTACTTTGATCAAATTATACAATTTTACTGGTGTCAGGGGGCTTTTCCACTTATGCGAATTACAACTTCTATACATTGGTCAAGTTCTTCCTTACAGTATTTATAATTTAAGCTGAGTCTTCCTATTTCTCTACATTTTATAGTGTTTAGATTTCTTTTTTCCTTTCTTTCTACCTCTAGAGTCATTTTGCAATTTCATGTCTGTGCCATAGTTTAACATTTTGTATCACTTCATTTCTTTTATGAAAGCTAGTTTCCATACAGTTTTGGCTTCTTTCACTCTAGCAATTCTCTTAAAATCTCATGTATCACACTCCCTTCTGTTTTAATTTTAGTTTTTTATCTATCTACTAAAGTTTTAATCTGCCTTTAAGTTCTCACTAAATAATGAGTCCTTGCCCTGCCTCTTTGGTTTTATTTTTACTTTTTAAACCACACTTTCTGGTTTATCTGGCAAATTCACCGTAGTCTTGTGACCTGGCAAGTCTCAGAAGAATACTAATATGTTGTCTGAAATAATTCTGAAGGATTGTCTCCAGTCTCCGGAACTGGCCTCAGGCTGTCTAACCTGACCATGAACTAAGACCATAACAGAATGTTCTGGGTAAAGTGAAACCACTGCTCCCATCACCAGAAGCCAGAAAGACATGCAGATGTCTGGATCTGTAGTCATCCTACTCCTAAAGTCAGGAAAAGGTAGAGGGCTGAGGACAAAACTTGCAGAGAGGAAGGCAGCAGTTATACAAAAGATGTGTTATCTCGCCTATCTGTGAGAATACTCTATGGCCACTAGGTACAGCACAGCATGATGAGAATACTCCTAGGCATCTCATATATGGAATTTTTTGGTAGCAGAAAGTGTCCTTACACACATAACCTATCCTTTGCTAATCTTTTCTGAATGTATTTCCTAGATATATTTTCCCTTTATTCTATTGATAGTTATTTGTTTAAAATAATGATTCTAAGTATTCATATGGTCCAAACAATAAAATTTGCACAATATTTGCCACTCAGCTAGGCCTTAAGGGCAATATTTTCTATTCCTTGGTCATTTAAAATAAGTGAAGAAGTTTTCTTATTTTCTTTCTAAGGGGACCTAGTTAGTGTGTGGGTGCTCCTGGGTTTCCCTTTGTCTCTTCTCAGAGGCTAATTAGTACAATTTCTAACTAAGTCCCATTATACAGCAGGTACCATGCTTTTCTCTATATAATCTAAACATTCTCTATCTAGAGCTTTCCTATACATGATATGGGAATAGCTTATGCTTTCTAGAACCTTCAGGGATGATGGGACCTCTGATAAGAATCCTACAGCTGAGACAAACAGTGTTTCCAGGTAATCTGTCAGGGCAGATTAATAGAAAACTCCTTTGCTTTTGTTGCTACAGCACAAGGAACCAGGTGCACTGAACCTTCCAAGGTATGGGTGTGATCTTTAAACAAAATAGAAAAACATCCTGGAAGACATTTTTTGTCATAGTTTGTCTCCTGTGCTGGTAAGAAAACTGATATGTGTTCCATAAAACTTCAATTATGTTTAGGGGGAATGCTATCATGCTTACAGAGTTCTCACATTCCTCCTTAGTCCCCAGTCACCATTCACCCAAGTATAGAGGCTTCAAGATGTACAAAGACTATATAATCCTTTTTGTCACCTCTCTTGCTTTTCTATTGCTGTGAAAAAACACCATGAGCAAGGCAACTTATGAAAGAAGGTGTTTAACTGGGCTTATGGCTTCAGAGAGGTGGAGTCCACAATGGTGAGCAAAGTCATGGTGGCTGGAACAGGTGAGATCCACGGCCCTTGATCTGCAAGCATGAGGCAGAGAAAGCACACTAAGAATGGAATGACTCTTTTGAAACTTCAACACCTGCTCCCAGAGATAAACTTCCTTCAGCAGAGCCATACCTCCTAATCCTAAACAGCCACCAAATGGAGACCAGGTACTCAAAGACCTGAGGTTTAGGGGTGTTGTCTCATTCAAGCCACCATATCAGCCAGCTCTAAATAAAATTTCATAATCTTCTCTTTATCCATTATCTCTGCAGGAAGTTTCCTTGAAGTTCATGCTTATAGATTACTGTGTGAGGAAACTTTCTTGTGACTTTGGCAAAAATGTAGGTGAAGCAACCTAAAGAGGGAAGGATTTGCTTTGATTGATTTCAGCTAGCCTCATGTACTTGGACTGAACATCACAATGGCAAGAGCATTTGGCTGAGGACATTCTACATCACATTTAAGACAGGGAGTAGAGAGAAAGAAAAGGACCAGCTACAACCCTCACAAGCACACAACCATGTACCCCCTTCCCACAGGTAGGCCCCATCTCCCAAAGTTTCCACTCATTCCAGAATCTCAATACCAACTGGAGTTAAGCCTTCAACACATAAATCTGTACCAAATAGTTCATACTCAAATCATAAATTATTGATGCAAATTTTAAAGAACTTACTCTTTATTAGCTCATGGGGTCTCTCTCTTCTCTCTGATCCCTCTCTCTTACTCCCAGAAGCAAGGTTATAAGCCATCGCAATCTATCTTCCTGAACAGAAATTTCATAAGAACCTGATGTGCTATGACTTTGTAGCTTTCCTCTAGTTTGTAACTCCATGTGGTGGTTTGAATAAGAATGCCCCCCATAACCACATAGATTTGAATGGTTTGTCACTGGGGAGTGGCACCATTAGGACGTGTGGCCTTGTTGGAGGAAATGTGTCAATGGGGGTAGGCTTTGAGGTTTCAAGTGCTCAATCCAGGTCTCTCTCTCTCTCTCTCTCTCTCTCTCTCTCTCTCTCTCTCTCTCTCTCTCTCTCTCTTTCTCTCTCTCTCTCCCTCTCTCCCTCCCTCCCCTCCCTTTCTCCCTCTCTCTGTCTCTCTCTCACTCCCTCCAATATTCCAGAAACCAAAGGATACCTCCCTGCAGAACTCTCATCATACTATACATGGTGGTTATCTCTCCTAATGAAGCTTTGCCTCAGACCTGAAAGTTTGCTCTTCTACTGCAGGCTATGATGGTGTAACTTCCATGAGAAAGCTTCCCTGGATAGTAATTTATCTTAGCTTTCCTCTTCTATGAACCCCTTGCTTATTCTAACACACAGGTTTGCCTCTACTATAACTAATATGTGAAAACTTTAGCACCCCTGAATATATCCTATCAGTATTTGCCATGAATCAGTCTTCCCCAAACCCTTTATAAGTAAAGAACGAGTCAGATGCAGGAACCCTAATTGCCTCCTCCCCCACCTATTCTATGTATTGGATTGGAGTGATTGAGAAAGCAAGTGCTCAACATGAAGGAGCCCCTGTGTAACTTGTTTTCTTTTTTGTTGATGATGATGGTGTTGTTTGATACTTTAGACATGCCAGAGCCTGCTTAGGTCCTTGAGACCAGAGTAAATATTGAACTCAGAGAAATGACTCCTGCTTCTGGTGGCTGAAGTGCTTCTGTTTCATGGGACTAAATATATGCCATAGCCTGCTTTAATTTTTCATTCATTTCTACTAGTCTTTGAGTTGAAAACTTGTGGAGATAGTGATCTTCCTATCTTCATTTTTGATAGAACTCTAAATGCTATGTTACTTGAAATATTTTTTGGAAAGCTTAGAGGCTGCAGTTCAAAAGGCATTTCAAATAAGAATCAACCTGACTTACACCATTCACAGCAAGAGGCATAGGAATTAATTCTGCCACGAAAAGAGAAAGGTGACTATGGGGAATTTCCCTTTGAGCCATCTGTATAGGTAAACAGCTGGCATCCAATACCTCAGCATGTGTTTGATAATCCCCACAGGCATTTCTCCTCTGAAATAAAATACAGGCCTATGTTAAAAGAAACCAAATTTCAATGCCCCCTTCTGCCTTTCAGGACTGGGTTATTCTATAGTAAGTTCTTGACTCAGGTCATGCCTGCTTGGTGTAGGGAGGTCTGTAATATGGTCTTATTTCAACCAGCCCATCTTTTCTTTCTTTCTTTCTTTCTTTCTTTCTTTCTTTCTTTCTTTCTTTCTTTTTTTTTTTTTTTTTTTTTTTGGTTTTTCGAGACGGTTTCTCGTGTAGCTTTGCGCCTTCCCTGGAACTCACTCTGTAGCCCAGGCTGGCCTCGAACTCACAAAGATCCACCTGCCTCTGCCTCCCGAGTGCTGGGATTAAAGGCGTGCGCCACCACCGCCCGGCTCCCTCTCTCAAATTCTGTCACTTGTGCTGAGAGTTTTCAGAGACATTGAAGGAGCACTGAGGTCAAAAGATTAAGAAACATAAGAAGATTTTAAGCCATTTTCTAGATCATGTAGCACCAAAAGAAGTGATTATAGCATTAAATTTAGGAATAAATAAAACTATTTTAGAAATGCTCCAGTATCATATAAGTATGCATGGGACAGACTCTCCACATATCCTCTGTGGATGTAAACTTTTTTGTAGCCTCACATTTCTGCTTGGTATTTTATTGCACTCAGAATATTCAACTGTTCTGTTTTACATTTTGGCATCTGAAAATAAACCTACTTTTATGAAAAGTGCTCAAGTTTTAATGGTGATGATAACTAATGAAAAGCATTAATGTCTAAAAGTTTCAAAGTTATGCCAGGATCAACATTAGGCTTTTCTATTAGCACAATTGAGGTAGATTTTATATCCTGAATTTAACTGAAAAACATTGCTCTAATCTCTTTCATTATGAAGCACATTGAAAATGCAATGTCACCTACTGTAACAAAAACCTGGGCCCTACAGGAAATTCTGTCCAGGAATTCCAGTGCTAATTTGCTGTTTATTGAGGTTACATGAAATTTTTTGCCTTTGGGCTGTTTTTCTTGTATTCATAAATTACCTCTATGAATTTACAGAGCTAAGTAAATAACTTCTGTAGCAATTTCACAAAATGAGTTAATCTTAAACCACTGCTGTTGCCCTTTTCTCAAGAGTAAAGTCATAAATATTAATTTTAGAGTAGTTATTTAAAAGGTTTCATTCATTTGAAGATGATGTCTATATGTAAAACCTCATATGATACCAAAGAATTTGATGCAAATAAAACTAAGGCAAAAAATTTTAATGGTGACAGAGAACAGCAGGGACCATAACAAAGCATGTGTACTGCCTGGTTTTGCCTCATTATCTTCTTCAAACTACATGGAAGCCAAATCAGGGTAGGAACAGGTGGGTCAAAAGCATATCAAGGGCTAGAGAGATGGCCCAGCAGTTAAGAGCACAGACTGCTATTTCAGAGGACCCAGGTTTGATTCCCAGCACCAGCATGGAGGCTCACATCTGTAAATCTAGTTCCAGGGAATCTAATACTCTTTTCTTGCTGGAATGGGCACCAGACATACATATGATGCACAGGTATATATTAATTCACAGCCTCATCCTTATAAAAATAAGCAAAATCTCAAAAAATATTTTAATACTGCAGGGAATTGGTGGTGTCATAGTCATTTGATCACACCTGGAAAAGTGGTGCCGAGCTATTCCTAGAGAAGATAACTGCTGTGCATGGCACCTTATAGCAGGATAGTTTTTCTACTGCTCAAGCTAAACACAACCTCATTGAATAATCATAACTAACTGGAGCTGGTATTGTTAGCCTGTTATTCTGGGTCTGCAAATAACATTTCTGGGGATGAGTGAAGATTCAATACTTTTCCAAATTTATACAGCTCAGCAGCACAAGAGCTGTAAATTGGATCCTTAGTCTTTTCTCAATGGGCAAAGTTATACCATCTCCTAGAGTTCTGTTTTAATATCTGATAATTGCAGTAATAACACTGACCAAAATCCTCCCAATTACCCTAACAAAGTTTAAGGAACAACATAAGAAGCTGAGCAGATAGAAGAATCAACAAGACCCCAGCATCATCCTAGCTGAGATAGGAACTCAAAGGTTACAGATGCTACATAGTTTGTATTCATTAAGGCAGCACTGTGCTCACCTCTATGTTCTACTAAGTCAGGATACAAGAGAGAGCTTGTTGCTGTTATCAAGGAGTATTTCTATCCAAAGGGATGACACTTGCAAATGCTCAATGGCTTTATGTTGAAAGAGTTGACTCACTTCTGTGAAATGAAATATGTAAAAATGGGAGTATAGAATCTGCTGTGGTTAGAGGTTTATTTTACTGATCAAAGTCAATTGGCTATAGCCAAACACCACTCATAGAAAAAATAAGCAATGAAAGACATAAATACCATCAGTAGAAGAAAAATGACTGTCATATAAGACTTCCTTGTAGAAATGTTTTATTTCCCAATTACAAAAGAGAAAGAAGGGAGATAATTTATTTTTAAAAATATCCCAACTAACCACTCCCCATCAGCTGTCACATGCTTGATAGATGGCCCCAGAGGCATGGGCGAGGAAGAGCTGGTAGGCTGACCAACTCAGCTACCACCCAGGCAAATATCCAGGGCTTCAAGTTGACCTACCCCAACATCTACTTCTTCTATGAGCTGCTGGAGCACGTGAAGGGGCCAGCCCTGCAGAATCAAAACCACAGGATTTCTGTGACTCTGGGCAACATCAGGATATCTGAAAGAAGTCTCAATGAGTGTCCAATATTGATGATGTAGCAGAAGCCAGAGGCCTTGAACCAGACCTATAACTAATTGCATTGAACATTTGCAAGTAAAGCTGTTTGGACAAAAGGGTATATTGTGTGATGCACCACAGCTTCCAATGCCACTACAATGAACAAATATGTGATGGAGAGATGGGAAAGTTAGAAGAATGGTACATGCACAGGAGAACTAGAGTTGCTACAGCTGTGATGGGTGTGAGAGAAGGCTGTGATTAATAGAGGAACAGGTCATTTTGCAAAGGAGTCAGCTAGTTTGTTTTATTTTTATTTTTTATTTTCTTTTGTGGGGGAGGTTACAAGAGTAGAAGGCTGATATGTAGGGACTGGGAAATAAGAGGGATTGGAGTAAATGATGTGAAATTCCCAAAGAATCAAAAACAATATGTAAAAAACAAAACAAAACTATCCCGCTGAGCAAGCTGTCCCAAACTATATCCCTGTAGCATTGATTCATTAGTAAGTGAGATATGAGGGATTTGGTTCATACTAAATAATCATATATCAAATGAAATGAATGGATGGATGGATGGATGGATGGATGAATACTAGATTAATCTGGCAACTAGTCTACAATTAACCCTGTAATTTAGCACTCCCTGGTCAAATACTTGTTGGTGTTTTCATGCAAGTTTTGAACCTGTTTTCTAGGGATACCATATCAAAGCACCCCAAATAGAGAGTCCTAGAACACCAGAAATGTATTAAGTCACAGTTCTAGAAACTAGATGTCTAAAGTCAAGGAACCTGAAGTTGCGAAGGAATGATCCTTACATCTTCAGCTCCTGAGAGCTGAATATGTTCTTTGGCTATGGAAGCATCATAGTAGTCTTCATATGGCTGTCTTTTCCCCATGTCTCTTCACATAATCTGTCCTGTATACAAGTGTCTGGGTTTAAACCTTTCCCTTGTATAGGGTACCAATTATATGGACTAGGGCCATCCTCAGTAACCCAATTTTAATGCAGTTGCTTGTGTAAATTCATGATGTCCACACAAAGTTCCATTCTGAATTACTTTTTTGGGGGGAGGTTGATACAGGGCTTCTCTGTGTAGCTTTGGAGCCTTTCCTGGAACTCACTCTGTAGCCCAGGCTGGCCTTGAACTCAGAGATCTGCCGGCCTCTGCCTCTTGAGTGCTGGGATTAAAGGTGTGCACCATCATCACCTGGCTTCTGAATTACTTTTAAAACTTCAAGGTATCTTTATTTTCCACACTTTGCATTCCTGTAAAAATACCTTACACCAATTACTTATGAAAATGTTTATGAGTTTATGAACACAAAGTCAAGACAGTATAAGGTAGGCAACATGGCAGCATCTCCTCATGGCCAACAACAGTGGTTGGAGGCAAGTAGTTAGATCTCCAATAGGAAACAGAGATGAGGTTAGGCCATACTTGAGAGTTTACAGCTATCCTGGGTTACAGGACAACTCCCTTCAGAGAGCATGCCCCAGTAACCTAAGGACTTCTTACTAGGCTCCTTTACTTAAAGCTATAACAACATTTCCCACTACCACCATCTTGGGAACAGAAATTTCAGTCACAATGGAGTCTTCATGACCACTCAGACCATATCCAAACCAGAGAAGGACCTTTGTTGTAAGTTATATCCTTTGTAAGGACATAATTTTAACTTACAATAAACACCTGTCCATTCTCTTGACCTTCCAGTACTCAGTGAAAATATTACAGTTGACTAGGGAGAAGATCTCTACATCAATCCTGAAGAGCAGGAATAGTCATGACATGAACTTCTGTGACTCAGCACAGGCACACACGTCATATGGGATTTGTGGTCACCACACACCTTCTAAAAGCCCTCCTCACCATCTGAGTCAGTCCCTGACAGACATTCTTATTTGTGTGAAAGAATGGTGGGTATCAATCTGCAGGAAAAAACTCAAAAATAGTCATGATTGTTCTCAACTCATCTCTTCCATTATATCAATGAAGAAATAGAAATTTGAGCCTAGTCAAAAGTGACCATGAAAATAAATTACAAAATGCAATTAAGAACAGAGATAATATCAGCTTCTCAGGCTGCTCAGCTTTGAAGAAAAAAAATACATGAAACCTGAATGACCACCAATAAAAAACTGACTAAATAAATAATGGAATACTCCAATGCTGAGTGTAGAAGCACTCATATTTAAAATACACTCTCAGTGAATGTTTAATAATATTCTATTTAATAAATAGTCACTAAAAGCTCAAAAGTAGAATATTTAATGTGATAATAATTTTGAAAACATATGTAATATCTAGTCATACTATTTATACATTCCAAACAAATTTTAATACTATATATCAAAATATGCATATATATATATACATATATATATATATATATATATATATATATATATATAGTTACAATAACAAATTCACTGACTCCATTTAGTTCCCCTCCTTTAGAATTTTTCAGTGTCTCTTCTATCAAGTTCAGTATAACCAGATTTATGTTGCAGTCTTTGATCCACTTGGACTTGAGTTTTGTGTGTGGTAACAGATATGGATCTATTTGCAATCTTCTACATGTTGTCTTCATTTGTCATGGTATCTCTTTCCTTGCTCTCCCACTCTGTCCCTGGGCCAGCTTGAACATTCCATTCCCCTATGTTCTCATCCTCCATCACTTGCCCTCCATTACCCCCCCACCCCAATTTGCTTATGTAGATCTCATCTATTTCTTCTTCACTAGGTGAGCCAAGCATCCCTCCTAGGGTCCTCCCTGCTAGCTAGCCTCCCTGGAGCTATGGGTTGCAATCTGGTTATCCTTTGCTTTACATCTAGTATCCATTTATGAGTGAGTACATAGCATGTTTTCTCTCTGAGTCTGGGTCTTGAGTGTTCTTCAGACACAAGACCTTTATCATTCTAGCCTACCTCCTTATAGCTGCCCATACTCAGGTTTCCAATGTTGTGAATTTGCTCACAACATTCATTCTATGTATAATTAAGAAAAAAAATCTGCATTTCAAACTCTACAAAATTCCAGAGATGCAGAGATGAGTAAGACCTACAATTTTCCTCTAAGTCAGTATCAGCTTATTTAACAGACCTTTCTTGATAGCCTAGAAATATATAAACCCTTTGCTATTGGTACCAAGGCCATTGAGTATCTCCGTTTCCTTTTCTTTCATCTATCATGTCTAATATGGTATATGTCTTGTGGTAGAATGAACTCTATAATGGTTATATGCTATCTTCACTGCTGTATAAAGTTAGACACATAGAAGACATCTGAGGAACAGTCCTTGAGTGTAAGTGGACTTGGTTAATGATTTGATGGAAAAAGGACAATCTGATCTGAACACATACAGAAGGAACCTACTACAAAGTGAATAGGTAAGGCAAAGGAGGTCTTTTACTGTTTTGCTTCCTTTAGCAGTGATGGGGATGGAGCCTTGTGCCTCACACATGCTCAGTAAATGCTCAACAAGCTGAGTTTTGTCCCTAGTCAGCCATCTTCTTTTTATACAGCAATTTGTATTTCCAAGGAACTATTGCAGGATGGGAGGTGTAATGAGGACAAAATTGATCAAAGTAGTATTCTCAATGAGTTTGATGCTAATGGCTGGATGCTATTTTATGATAGCTATTTGTTTTCAATTGTGTATTTCTTAAAATATCGACATGCTATTCACTCTATTAGCAAGGCAAATTCAGTCATCAATGATTGTCAGCCTAGAGCATTTCAAGGCTTTCTTTTTCCTTTTCATTTAATTTTCTTCTTTTTTAAACACTGTATTTCTTTTTCCCATTATCTCCGTTCTGGAACAAGGAATTTGGATATTTACAAGTAATATGCAAACCTGAGCTGAATTTTTATTATGCTGACAGTTTTAAAAAATGTTCGGTTTCAATCTAACACAAGAATCTTAAATACCAGATAATTTAGGCTATATGAAACAAATACACATTGGCTTCCCAACTGCCAATTCTCCCACCTCCATTGATGATGGGACCTTGAGTTGATCACAAAACAGAGTTCTGAGAAATAGTTTCCAAATTGTGCATTCATAATTCTGACATGAGGTAGTCAAGCTTTTCAGATGAGCCTCACTTCTGCTGCCCAGGCTATGCCTGATAGCCCCTAGTACCGCCAGCTCTGCCACTCCACTAAGCTGTTTCCAGACAGCGTTCTCAATGAGAAGCCCAGGTGGATGTTACTGCAAACCAGGGCAGAGAGGCTTGACAAATTTGTAGCCTCAAAAGCTATGTGAAGAAGTTAGTCTAGTCCTGCCTGTTGAGGGAGCACCAGCCAGTAGCATCCTCTGGGCACAGTGGTACACCTTGTAGAATTCAGAAGTTACAAAGTCATGAGAGTAAAAGCTACCACAAAATTCACCCAGAAGACAGTGAAGGTTAGAGACAGGGGCCCTGGGTGATGGGGAACATTCACTAAGAGAAGATAATAAGTAGAAAAGGCAGATCAAGGGCAATGTGGAGAAGCAGATGTGGATGCTGGAATATCTGCAACTAATAATTCTTGTATAAGAATTATTAGTTGGTTTCTTAGAAAGCAAGGAAGAAAGGAGTTATAAGAAAAAAACAGACTAAAAACTACTTCAATGAGATCAGGTAGGACTTAGTTCAGCATGGCACTTGGCTGGCTGGCTGGCTGGCTGGCATGGTACACACTGCAAGGTTTTTCAGAACAGTCACAGAAGGTTTCAGGAGGAAATGTTTTAGGGAAGAAAGGCTGGCCAGCTAATGCTGTCTTGCAACTTAATTAAGGAAAAGCCATGCACAGGGCAGCCTTGGGAAAGGGAATTTGTTTTATAAATAAAATAATTCTCATGTGTTTATAAACTGTAAATAAAGAATGAAGAGAGAGAACGCCCTAAAAGAAAGAGGAGAATAAATAACTGATGGATTGTGGGCACTTGGTGAACATAGGGATGTAACTTTGAGAGAGAGATGAGGAATGTCTTTGAAATGAAGGGAAAAGAAGGATGGCTACAGACCCAGGCATGAATATCCCATGGATGCCTCATGGTTTGATTAACTGACGCTCCCTGATACAGAACAACTGTGCTTCAAAGCATCAGCCACCTGCCTCTGGAAAATACTCGTGTTGGTTGGTTTTTGCTACCCTCACACAAATATAGACATATATTGGAAGATGAAATCTCAAATGAAATTTTTCCTCCATCAGATTGGTCTGTTGGCATGTCTGTGAGGCATTTTCTTGGTTAATGATTGATGTGGGTGGGTCCAGCTGGCTGTGAGTGGAGCTATGTCTGCGCAGGTAGTCCAATGCTATATAAGAAAGTATACTGAGCTGGGCAGTGGTGGTCCACGCCTTTAATCCCAGCACTCAGGAGGCAGAGCCAGACGGATCTTTGTGAGTTTGAGGCCAGCATGGTCTACAGAGTGAGATCCAGGAAAGGCACAAAGCTATACAGAGAAACCCTGTCTCAAAAAACCAAAAAAAAAAAAAAGAAGAAGAAGAAGAAGAAGAAAGAAAGTATACTGAGCAAGCCAGCAGAGAGAACAAGCCAGTCAACAGTGTTCCTTCATGACCATGGCATCAGTTCCCACCTTCAGGTTCCTGCCCTATTTGAGTTCTTATCCTGACTTCTCCAAATAATCCACTGTGATCTGGACATGTAAGCCAATTAAAGCCTTCACTCCCCAGGTTGTGTTTGGTCTTGATGTTTATCACAGCAATATAAAGCAAACTAGAACAATAGTTTTCCTCCTTACAACCCATTTTGAGTGAGTTACATGAATCCCATTTTAAGCAATTTTTCTTAAAGCATATAAAATAAAATATATATTAACTAAAATAATTGAATTAAGATTTCAGGACTGTAGTGAGCAGATATAAGCTGCCTTGGCAGTGATAATTTTATGGGGCTATTTGCTTATTCATGTACTACATAGTCACTGAAATCTTTGGAAAGCTTTTTCTAAAAGATTTGCATCAATTGCACTGACATTCCAGCTCCTTTCTGTGGCAGGCATTCAAAATATGGGAATTTTTTAAAAATCTTTTTTAAAGGATAGAATGCACAGTATTATTCTGCTTTTAAATGATAATAATGGTGTTACATACTCTTGTAATTGTATGTAGTCTACGCTCAGATGAGTGGACAGTCAGTAGAATGATAGCTTGACAGAAACTCCTTATTGCAAATATCACACTTGCTCCGTGTTCAGGTGCACAGCTGTTCCTACCCTGCTACTCTCTGGCAAGTTCAAGTTGACCTCCTGGTGTTCAAAGCCAAATGCCACGGCTTCTTCCTCCACCAGTATCAGAACTATGTAGTCTCATGATAATCAGGAGCCTTGGAAGTGTTTCTCTTTCCACATTCAAAAGCTGAATGGTGAAATGATTAAAATTCACTTAAATTCTCAGAAGGAATCATGATCAGAATTTTCTAAGTTCTCACCCTGTTTTTAAATGAAATTAAGAGAAAACAGAGCATTATTCTCTGTCAGCACACCCTTTCCAGCCCCTTTGTTACAGTTTGTTTCAATATTCTGTTTTCTCCTTAAATGGGGAGAAGGGATAGGGACAGTCACAAGTTTGTTCATTTCTTTGGTAAGATTGGCTTAAGGACATTGTACCCTTCTTAAGAATAGACATAAAAAACTATGAAATATTTAGTTCCAGGGTAAAAATACAGCAGAAGAATGCGTATGCTTTCCAGAAGTAACTTGCCTAATATGTTCAATAATTTTGCCAAAATACATACAAAGATCTTAATATACTAGTATGAACCTGTGGTTTACGATATTAGCCTTTTAGAAATGTATGGATTCGCAGGGCGGTGGTGGTGCATGCCTTTAATCCCAGCACTTGGGAGGCAGAGCCGGGCAGATCTCTGTGAGTTCGAGGCCAGCCTTGTCTCCAAAGCGAGTTCCAGGAAAGGCACAAAGCTACACAGAGAAACCCTGTCTCGAAAAACCAAAAAAAAAAAAAAAAAAAAAAAAAAAACCAAAAATAAAAAAAAAGAAAAGAAAAAGAAAAAGAAAAAAAGAAAGAAAGAAAAGAAAAAGAAATGTATGGATTTAATTTATTTGTATACCTACACATGGCCATCTTCTTGTTGCTTTCGAATAGGTCAGGATGAATAGGTTGGGTCAGGATGTTATTACCCATCTATTTTCAGGATCCATTTACAACTCCTTTCCCATCACCCATTGCAAACTCTTCAGTTCAGATGTGACCTTGCCCCCACATGAAGCTAAGCTACAGCTCCTCTACCCTCAAACCTTGGCACTTCAAATAATGTTTCACATGATTTCAGCTCAACATGAAGTTGTGTCTAATACATGTCTGACTTTCAAAACACCAGCAGGGCCCCAGAAATAGATACAAGAAAGAGTTGGCTCTCACAGTTTGCCTCAGTGCTTAGTCAGACTCTTATTTAGTCATTCTAGGACTTCCAACCTTGAGATGTGTATGCTCTATATATTTGATTGTAAAAGTAGACTTTAAGTGCATATAAATCTTTAACTTCTGCCACATCTAGTATGATGAACTATTTGAGTTCCAGCAGCAACTGTGATCAAAGTGGACCATAGAAAGCAATCTGAAAACCCATGTCTGTCCTCATTGCTCTCATCTCATTAGTTTTGCTATAGGGTCTGCCTATACATCCGTGTGATGCTCAAGGTTAGATGACAATCAGCCAGGCTCCAGGTCTCCAGCATCTGCTGCTCTAGCACTGAGTTCAGCAGGGGAGAATGACATTTGGAAGCAGAACTGGGTGGTGGTGGTAGAGTGTTCTGGTACATAGCAGGCATTTTATTTCAACGTGAGAATAGCCAGTGACTCTCACAGCCCTCTGGTGGCTTTATTCCTTAGGGTGAACAAGAGTGCATAAGAATGAAACCCACTCCTCTAAGGCTTAGATGAGCTACTTTTTAGAGCTGTCTATCTGTCCTCACACAAGTAAACTAACCCTGGAGTGTCTCAGGCCACCCCTGTCTAGTCAACTTTGAATTTTGTATTGTTTCCATCCCTGTAAAGAAATAAAGGTAAGCAGTTGGAGAATTGGAAGCTTAAAGAAGCTTTTTAAAAATATGAGCATTTTTATGTCTTCCCATGTCAGGGACATGGACAGAATCTCTAGTTAGTGGAAAAATACAGACCACCGATAAGACGGGGAACTAGATCAGCTTACAGTCAGGTTGCCTAATAACAGGACATTGAGTCAGAGCCCTTGACCCTCTCACCCTGTAAACATCCTATACAAACATCCTGTTAGCTTGCCCCACCTTATGCAGATGACAGCTTCTTGCTCCCCACACCCTGCAGGAACTATATAAACCTTTGTGGAAGGAAATAAAGTGGCACCTTGATCAGAATCTAGACTAGGTGTGTTTTCCTTTGTATCTCTTGTCCCTACATTCCCTCCTTAGGGTAGTCGAGAATCCATTGTAGCCCTGCAGGCAGGGCATTCCCACAATATGTAAGATTTTTATCCTGTTTAAAAATCATAAGGTTAAGCCGGGCGGTGGTGGCGCACGCCTTTAATCCCAGCACTCGGGAGGCAGAGCCAGGCGGATTTCTGTGAGTTTGAGGCCAGCCTGGGCTACCAAGTGAGTCCCAGGAAAGGCGCAAAGCTACACAGAGAAACCCTGTCTCGAAAAACCAAAAAAAAAAAAAAAAAAAAAAAAATCATAAGGTTTATGTGCCTGGTTTCATAATAGTCTTTTTGTTGGTGAAATAAAGTAGCCAAGGAAAAACTTTCTATTAAAATGTTTTAAATGTTAGGATTCTAAGAAAATGAAATTGTTACTTGGCTACATTTGAAGCTTAAAAACATAAAAATAAACAAAATCCAAAATGTTAAGTCCCTTGTAAAAATCATATAAATCTCTTGGTTTATATAACTAACATTGACCTCTGTGAGTAATTAAAACTTGTCCTTTACAGTGAGTAACAGGAGTCTCTCTTGGCTTGTAATATTGATGATACTAGCATTCAAGGCAGGGCAAAACAGATGGTGTAAGCTTGTGCATTTGAGTGTTTGCATATATGCATGTGTTTGTGAGGGTGTACTGTTGCTATAATAGACATCACTGCTTCTCTCTGTGATGAGTGTCTGTCACCAAGGTGGCAGCACAGAAAAGGTGACAGGAGAAGTTACTAAGATGAAGTGAACATATCCTAAAATTATTCTCACTCATGTCTTTCTGCTGTTAGCTGAACTGTGTACTTCAGAATACAACTGTACTTGGAGGCAAGGTCTCTAAAAAGGTAACTAAGATAAAATGATGTTACAGTCCTAAGTTAACACAACTGCTATCTTTATAAGAAGGGAAAATTAAAACCCAGGAGTTGTGGAATGTTAAATTAAGATGTGTTACATTCATTTATGCTATGCAATATTTGTTTGGTGATGCAAATATGTGTTGCATTCTTTTATGCTGCATTTAACTCTGTGTTTTTGCCTGTCTAAATTTTGCCTGTCTAAAATACCTGATTGGTCTAATAAAGAGCTGAATGTCCAATAGCTAGGCAATAGAATAAGTGGGATTGGAAAGCAGAGAGAATAAAAAAGAGGAGAAATCTGGGCAAGAAAAGATCTAGGAGCCAGAGGAGGACTCAAGGGGCCAGGCACCCACCTTCACAGCAAGCCATGCAGTAAGAAGTAAAGAAAGGTAAACAGAAATAAAGAAAGGTAAAACCCAGAGGCAAAAGATGGATGGGATAATTTAAGAAAAGCTGGCGATGAACAAGCCAAGCTTAGGCCAGGCATTCATAAGAAAGAATAAGACTCCATGTGGATTTATTTGGGAGATGGATGGTGGGCTCCTCTAAAAAGTAAAGAGTAAAAAACAACCAACTATACCCCAGAATGCACAGAAGGAACTCAGAGCGAAGACAACCACATATAAGTCAAGGAGAGGCATCTCAGAGGAAACCTTAGTGACACCATGATCTTGAAAATCTGACCTGAAGAACCATAAGTAGCTTCCTGCTGGTGAAACTCCCAGGCTCTGTACTTTGTTACAGCTGTGGAGGTCCACAGAGGTTTCCTAGTGAGATCTGAGCTAGCTTTACCCAGCAGGGCTGCATTAGAGTATGGCTTTCCAGGTGATTGGAAGGGTTTGCACTTGGCTGTGCTAGGAGGAGATCTTTTGCTCTGCCCCTTAGCATTTCTATAAAAAGCCCTTTAGAAGAGACAGAGAGGGGCTGGTGGATATTGATCCAGGCCCTCCTGAAGCTATCCTGTGTTTCTGCCTGTTTCTTTCCCCACAATATTTCTAACATTTCTTATCCCTCTCTCCTCAAGAGTACCCTGGGGGGAAAGTGGGAGCTGGTCTCCCACAGATGGTGCCAGAATGTGGGGTCCAAGTTCAGGGATCCCCACAGAACAGGAAATTAACTAGGGACTTGGTGAAAGAAGAGAGGGGATGTTGCAGAGCAGGCCGGCATGCCCGGTAATGAATTAAAAGTAAAGGTGATAATACTCTATTTGGGGAGTATATAGATGAAGCAAAGCAGTTGAAAGAAATGCCAAAGCAAGAAGTTAGGCTGCGGTGAATATCTCTCTCTGTCCAGGTTTCTTTCTTTCTCTCTCTCAATTTCTATCTATCAAAATTGAAAAAAATATAGGGTTAAGTATAGGAATATAGTGTAGGAAAAAGCTTATGGTAAAGTAGAACATAGGAATATAGTATAGGAAAAAACTTAGAAAAGCAACAAGACAGAGGAGCTGTGTTCTTGGGACTCTGAATGCAGACTCCTGGGGAAGAATTACAGTTATGAAAAAATACTATTAGGAAAATGGGCAGAAAAAGATTCCTGTGGAAGCTTTTGGCCTGTGGACAGCTTAGATCTGAGTCCTGAGCATTAGGGAAAGGAAGTTTCCCTGAGACCGACATGGGTGAAACAAAACCCTCCACTCTGCTGGCAGACACTCTTACAAACACTGTACAATCAGAGTCAGTTTCCTCTTAGCCATGAAGTCAAGTTTAGGGAACAGAAGTCTTGGGAAAAGCTTAGTAATCTCTCAAAAACTGGAAGCTTTTCAGGTCTTTTCTTCTCAGATCTCTTTTCTTTCTCTAAGGGCAAAATTAGAGTCACCTGGAGTGACCATCTATCAGAATGGGAAAATCACCTGTAATTACCCTAGCCCAAAAAACCTCTCAGAATATGGCAAACCCTCATTGATAGTACTGTCTCTGCTTCAAGTCAATATTAAAAAAGCAGCAGACACTTTGGACCCTAACTAGAGTCCCCTGCAGCCAGAGCCTATCAAGAGATGCCCAGGAGAGTGCAGACAGAGAGCCAAGCCTGGCAGCAGCCCCTATCCCCCCGGGGTGGAAAGGCTGTGGAGATAGTGCTGCAGACCTGTGAAAAAGCTGCTGGCATGGAGAAAAGCAGTGGCAGCTTTGAAATCCTCCTTGCAATGAAAAGGGCAAGGTCTAAGCCCCTAGCAGGAGCTGCAGTGGCAGCACAGGGAAAGCTGAGGCATGATTTGGCCATACAAATGAGAAAGAAATTGGGACTCAAGCCCCTACCCCCAGAACAGAAAGAGCCTGAGCAGTCGTAGTGACATCAGGGACTCTGCATGCCCCTGGACATGCAGGACAAAGAGGATCGATGGTGGGGGGGATCTTTCTGAAAAAGCTCTTATTTCAAGCACTCTTGTCACTAATGCAGTGAGGTAGGGGAGCAAAGCCCTGAAGGCTTTTTGTTTCTGGTACCAAGTGCTGGTCCGAATGTGCACAGGCAGATGAATGGGTGCGACCTGCTCTGGCAACAGTGTCAGGTGAAAAGACTGATTAGGGAGGTATATTAGTGTCCTAATGTGAGGTTGGGAAAGATGAAAAAACTTCCCGTGACAAAAGAGCAAAAGCTTGATTACAGACCACATGAAGGAACCAGAAGTGCAGTGTCTGCAACTGGCCACAGCTGAGTTTTCTCCCTGATGCAGAAAAGTAGCTTGGAAAATACAGTTTGTAACAGTGTAGCAATACAAGCAGGCCCAGAGGGAAGCTCAGATAGAGCAGCAAAATGCCCAAGGGAAATGCTGCTGGTACAGGTACGACCCAAAATGCTGCTTTTCCCCAAGCACTGTTAAAAAGCTTAGCTTACCTCCTAAAAATGGGAAACAGGTGAAATCTTGCCTGTCAGGAGGCAATTAAAATGCTAATGCTGTTTGTCAACAAGCCATTTTGAGACCCTATAGAAAGCAAGGGAAAACAGTCCTAACACCAGGAAATTGCTTTGGGAATGGAAAAACCTTATGGGCAAATAAAAAACTTGGGCTGTGCTTGAAATGCAAGAGAGAAACATTGGCATCATTAAAAGAGCTCATGGCAATCTTAAGATGCAGCTTTAAGAAATTAAGAAGGAGGAAATTTTATGCTCAGTCACCAAATGAAGTTTGTTGGCTGCCTGAGTTTGGTGAGCTATATGGAACAGAGAAATGTCAGCTCCAATGACATGCCTCTAGAAGAGCCAGAATAAGATCAGTGGAACCAATGTTCCTGATATTGAGGTTCTATCCTGCAGTCTGAGGAAAGGGGCCCCTAGACTGCTGAAGAGTTTGGGACAAAGTTTTGTCGCTATTGGAGTGAAATGGAACCTGGAGCCACACTGCTTCTAATGGCAAATTAATGTGTGGCCCTTTTAAGAAACAGTTTGAGAATACAAAGACTCTAGAGCCAATGACCAATTAGGCTCTGATGATGTCAAAGCTGACTATGCACTTCCAACTTCAAAAATGAAGCTGTTTTGAGTTCGTCTACAATTTTAACTGTGGTAACTTAAGATTTGCGAACTCTCTGTCTTGTTGGAAGAAAATGTAAACAGTTTTGTTAAGAGATTTTTTCTCTACATGTTTGCTAAAGTTTGTAAAATAGTCCTATAGAGTTTCATTTTGAATATCTTTGTAAAAAGTGTAAATATGTATAGTGATATTTATGCTAGTTGTAAATATGTAATGTTAATACTAGAATTGTTTTTATTACTCCATCAATATCTGTCTAGTCCAGAAAAATTAGGTAACATTAATTTTTAAAGGAATATGATTTATAAACCAAATCAATCATATTAGCAGCATCCCAAAGCTTTTGTTCTCTTTTACTTTCGGATATACTTGAACACTTTTTATGATAACCCAAAATAGAATTGTATGGTCTCAGTGACCCCTAGAAAACTTAAGCAAGGGTGTCATAATTAGGGGAGCTTTTCTGTCTTTTTCCTAGAAGTTTCCACTCTTCCTCTGTTTCTGTTCAGAAAGGGGTAGGCCTCCCACAATCAAGTTAGATTGTACAGAATTTCTACTGTTGTGGTAGGAACACTTGTATATATGTGCTACTTAGTTAAAAGTCTCTTTATAATTAGCATGGGTTTTTGTTTACTTGGGTGGAGAGTTTGAAGTGTTTTAAAATGAGTTCTTTCTCCTGGGAATCAAAACAATCTCTTGAAAATTCTACTGACACTAATAATTAGCCTCCTATGTTCTTTGTGTATTGGCAATGAAAAAGTTAATTGCTCTAATTTTTAATTTAATGAAGTTTAATTTTGATTTTATTGTACTCAATTTCTTAATAAATATAACCATGTAGAAAGTCTTGCCTTTGTGGGGAATATCTGTAAGGAGGAAGTTTTGTTTTAGAAAAGGTGTTGGCACAGCTAGGCCTGTTACAGACATCTTAGACCTATCAAAAAGGACATTTCATCTTTATTAATCTCTACTCCCTTACTGGGGGTGTATGGCAGCCTGGGGATTGCTGTGATGTTCTAACTATTTGCAAGCTCTTAGTAGGGACCTGAGTCAGAGCTGAGTTAAGCTCTGTATCACCTCTTGCTAGAGGCTGGTAGCCAAAAACAGGCGACTTTTTTGTTATCTTCCAACCTAAACCAGTGTATTTTTGATGGAAAGTGTATCTCCATAATGGATAAGGAAGATTAATAAAGAAGACCAACCTAAGACAGGCACATTTGATCTGAGGGGCCTGGAGGGGCCTTTATTATATCAAGATGGGGAGAGTTGTGGGGGCCCACAGAGGTTTCCTAGTGAGACCTGAGCTTGCTTTACTCAGCAGGGCTTCATTAGAGGTTAGCTTGACATGCATAGTTACCAAGTGATTGGAAGAGTCTGTACTTGGCTGTGCTAGGAGGAGGTGTTTTGCTCTGCCCCTTGGCATTTCTATAAAAAGCCCTTTAGAAGAGATAGAAGGGGCTGGTTAATATTGATTCAGGCCATCTTGAAGCTATCTTGTGTTTCTGACTGTTTCTCTCCCCCACTATATTTCTATCTAATGTTTCTTATCTCTTTCCTCAAAAGTGCCCTGGGAAAAATGGGGGGAAAGTGGGAGCCAGCCTCCCACATACAGCCCTGGCAATAACACCCTTTCCTTGACACCCAATAGCTCCTACTCAAAACAAAGTCAAAGGTTCTTCCAGTCTCAATGACCAATCACAAGTAAAGAGACATCTCCAGCTCCCATGTCTTCCATAACCAAAAGTGATTGGCAATCTGGAAGCACAGGAGGCAGAGACCAAGATGCTGGAGCAGGAACATCTCTGTGAACATGAGGCATTCCTAAAATATCCACTATCTCTAATTCAGTCAGTTCAGAATTTTCAGAGGGGAAAAACATAACACATCCTTGTCAAGAAGCAGGAATTTCTTTATGCCCATGGAAATGAGTCTATATAATGTCTGTGGAAGCATAATTACTTCTCTTTTAATCACACAAAAGAACTCTCTTAAAATAACTACAGAGCATTTATGACTATAAGTAAATCAAATGAAAAGACAATTTTTTCTTCTAAAATCTATTATGCAATGAAATTTTATTGTTGACCACCATTTTTATCTCTTGAGATGTGAACCATATATGTAGTATACTAAACAACAATAATATCATTAATAGCAAAATCTACCTACATAAATTCTATGAGAGTAGATTACTTGAGGTATTTAATAGCATTATCCAAAAAATTATGTGCATAACAAATAAAAAACTAATCAGGGAAACTGGTAAAACGTGTAAATTTGCCTTTAGTTTCCAGTAGTAAACAATGACAAAAGGAGCTCAGTGAAGCATCTGTCTTTTGTAGTAAAACACAGTTGACATTCGGTCCCTGTTGTCCTTTGGCTGTGTCTACTAGAATCTTTCTACTCTCTTCTGGTCTCCCTTGTGACTTAAAGAGTCACCTGTTACACAGTGCAAAGGAAGTTAATGTCTTTGGTATAGAAGAGGGAGTAGTTTCTAAGATGGTGTTTGAATTCTCACAGCAAATGACATTGCTAGAATAATACACTTTCTATATGCCTGTCATTTTTGGAACTCTGCAGCCTTCCTGTGATGAAGAGGCAATGTATATAATGTGAAAAATTATAATATTAAGAATAGTGTGATAGAAAATGAGTCTTGGTAGCACTGTTGAGAAACTATATCTAACACTAGCAACCATTTGTCTTCAGATTCCTTGTGCATGGGAAAAATAACTTCCTATCAATATAATTCATTGTTATCAGATACTACACTACTTTGACATAAAATCATTCATAAATATGCTTTCTCAATTACCAGGTTTCCCATGTCCATAAAAGGACTAACAACAGGTAGTTAAGAAACTGGAAGTGCCACTTGTGGAAAGCAGAACATCACTTCTCCACTGCTCTTCCATTGTGGATATCATTAGCCAAGGCTCATTTAGAGTTTTTCTAAATTGTCTGATCCTGGTCCCTGGGCCATGAGAATAGTATGTCACAGAAAAGAGACAATGAATGAAGGAAAACTGGGCAGAGGAAAGCATGAGTGAGACTTGAGGGGCTGGTTAATTACAGAAAAGAGAAAATCAAACCCATGAATGAGTATCGGCATGTGATATGTTTTCCCAAGGAGGTTTTCAGAAATCTCTCTACCAGGTCCTTTTATTTACCCTTTGTTATGTGTCCTGGCTAGTTTTATGTCAACTTGACACAAGCTATAGTAATCAGAGAAGAGGGGGTCCCAGTTGAGAAAATGTCTCCATGAGATCTGGCTATAGGCAAGGCTGTGGAGCATTTTCTTGATACTGATCAATGGGGGAGGGTCCAGACCATTATGGGTGGTACCATCCCTAAGCTGATGGTTTTGGCTTTTATAAGAAAGCACACTGAGTAAGCCATGAGGAACAAACCAATAAGCATCACCCACACACACATCATGGCCTCTCCATCAACTCCTGTTTCCAGATTCCTCCCCTGTTTGAGTTCTTGTTCCAACTTCCTTTTGATAATGAACAGTGATATGTAAGCATAAGTTGAATAAAACCTTACCTCTTCAAGTTGCCTTGGCCATGTGTCACATCATGATCCAAGAACAGAGTGGTGTGTGTGTGTGGGGGGGGGGAATCTGAGTGCTTGTTAGAAAATTCCAAGAAAACAAAAGTCTTGAGACCTCAGTTTCTTCAAAAACACAAAATTGTTCTTGGAATGTGCTTTTCTGTTCCTCTCAGGTGTAACAGATGGGAGAGAATTTGCTTTAACTTATTTATTACAACTCGCTATTATTGTTTATATACCTCTATGGAAAAATGTTTTTGCCATGTTGTGGTGAGCCACAGGAATATGAAATAAAAGTCCAGCTGTATATTATAAGCTATATCTTGACAAGGCCAAGAGTCAGTCGAGTGGGAAGCCAATCAGCAAGGTCTATTGGTGTTATGTGGCTTAATATTCAGTTGTGCCTTGCTATGAATTCCTTGTGCTCATAATTCTCCTAAAATGTGTATGTGTGTGTGACTCTCCATTTCAAAGCACCTGGACAGCCACATAGACAGAACCTTCTGCCTCTGAGCTGCAGGCCCCCTCTTTAGCATTTGTTTTGGGTATCTGCCTTTTGCAAATACCCTCCTTGAGCTACTTCCTAAGATAGAGTCAACCACAAACAAAGCCTTAAAAGACAAGCAAGGAACAGATAGATACCAAGCCATCTGTTAGATGCCTGAACCCCCGCCCCCTGAACAAAGATAAAGTGTCCTTTCTGAGACTGCCTGTCTCACAGGCCAAATGCCTGCCCACTAGATGAGCCAGCTCTGTTTTTTGTGCAAATCAAGGCCTCCTCTCTCTCTCACTGCCCCAAAGGGCTTTCCTCTCACCGGGCATTTCAAGCTGTGATGCAGACTGACTAGCTATCAGTACTCTTCCCCCACCCTGTCAGGAAACTGGAGGCAGAGGAAAAAAGTGACCGTTTTAACTTTTAGTGACCTACAGACTTTCCCTACCCTATCACCTGTAAGTTTATAGTTGAACACATTCATGATAGACTCGTAATGCCTTCACTTAACCACAATAAGGATACATTTCTAGCACACAAATTCCTTTTCTGATTTATTTCAAATGCTAACTGACTCCACTCTTATCTCCCCCCTTTTGAGTTGCAAATAA
This sequence comes from Peromyscus maniculatus bairdii, assembly GCF_049852395.1. Lineage (NCBI taxonomy): Eukaryota > Metazoa > Chordata > Mammalia > Rodentia > Cricetidae > Peromyscus > Peromyscus maniculatus. The sequence continues at coordinate 35,885,107 of NC_134853.1, read as the reverse complement.
AATGGCCAGGAAGCCTCTAGTGGGGACCCCTACAATCTTGTGTTGTATACAAAACATGAGTTGTTACTGTTTAACATAGGATATAGATGACCCCCCCCCCAAGGAAAAGTGGGTAGATTGGAGGGAACTAGGAATGGAGGGAACAGAGAATTGAGGGAACTAAGGATTGAAGGAACTAGAATTGAGGGAACAAGGAAGGAAGGGAACTAAGGAAATGAAGAGATCTGAGAGAGTTGAACTGGTGACTGAATGATGGTGACTGAGGAATAAATGAATTGAACTAAAGAGCTCCGAGTTCCTGGAGTTGTATAAATTTAAGGCTGGACCCTTAAATATTATACAAAACCATGTGTAGCTTGTCCCTCTGATTGTATACAGTTTGAATTCTGGAAATCTTTATTCGTGTGACCTTTCTTAATCCTCAGATTATAAATTGTCTGATGCTCTGAATAAAGTTGTCTATTGCATGAGACTTTAGCCCTCTCATTCTCCCCCCACCTCACCCTGCTTCCCCCACTTTTGGAGTGATAAACAGTCACGGTGTTTTAGCACAGCACTAGTAACTCTAAGACGCTATAAGACTTATCTATGACAGCTATAAGACTTATTCATGACATCTGACTTGAAGCAGCTATGCTGGTTGGGTTTTGTCAACTTGGCAGAAGCCTAGAAATATCTGAGAAGAGGGAATTATAAGTGAGAAAATGTCTCCTTAAAAATTGGCCTGTAGGCAAACCTGGTTGTATTAGTTGATTTTTGATGTCAGAGGGATCATCTCACTGTGGACACTGCTACCCTTGGGCAGATGGTCCTAGATTATAAAGAAAGCAGACTGAGTAAATTATGAGGAACAAGAAATTAAGTTGTGTTCTTCCATGCTTTCTGCTTCAGTTCCTTCCTCCAAGTTTCTTCCTTGATTTCCTGCCCTGGTTTCCCACATTGATAGATTTTGACCTGAGAGTTGTAAACTGAAATAAACTCTTCCATCTTTAAGTTACATTTGGTGATGGTGTTTCATCACAACAATAGAAACACTAAGACAGCATATGATACACAAAGTGAAAATAAAATATACATATCTGTAATCAGTGGGATGTCTTCATTTGGATATCATAGAAAAACAAAGGTAGGCCTCTTCTTCTCTCTCTCTCCCTTCCTCTCTTCTTCCCTCTCTTCCTCTCCCTTTCCCTCACCTACTCTATCTTTCCTAAACTGCAGTCCTAGGTCCCCATCTCAGGGGAGAAAACAGAAATAAACAAGGTGTATACTTTTGTGTACCTCAAAGTTCCCTGATATCAATTTGTCTCTAAAATGAATACAACAGCAGTATAACATACTACTTTTCAAATGATGTTCTGAACTATCCAGTGTCTATAGGAAGGTAATAGGTGTCACATGAAAAAAAAAAGTACTACACAAGTAATTTTGGGAGATGATAAACAAATTCAATGATATCTGTCACCTTAGAGCTTTAATGTGTAAGTCAGGACATGACAAAGCAATAGACATGAATGAATAGCCTGTGCGACAATGGACTTCATGTGACTATGCAGTGCCTTGATTCCGGCACTGCCATGACCTGCCTAAAAGGAAACTGGCTTTCAGATCATTCTCCAAGTAGCAAGTGACTCAAAGTGGCTTGGAAAGGTATGTGTTGCTCACAGAGAAATCACATCATGCAGAGGTAATCAGCGTGCCAGATGGCAGGGAACACAAGTTGGAGCAGAGAGGCCATCCAGCAAGGAGGATTCAGAGGACAGCCAGGATTTTTCAGGACTTATTAGAAGGAAACACATTTTCTATAGAACGTAATCACCAAAATTGAATTCTTGAAAGTTGCTTGGGTAAATATATGAGTCCACCATGGCAGATTGGAAAAGCATGATAAAAGATGTGAAGCATGGGAAGGAAGCATGGAAGGAGGTGGGGGCAGTGAGAAGGAAAATGAAAAGAGAGGCCGTAGCAATTTCAAAGACTAGCTCAAGCCTCCAGGCATCAGGCAGGAAGGGCTAGCAGTTGCATACAGCCTTGCAGATGATAATCAATACCTTTGTTGTAGAGGCACAGATGTTACAGCCATGTGGATTTATTTCTGGACAGAAGAGAAAAGGGAGATATAAACCTCGAGAATCTAGTGGGAGTAGATAGAGGGAAAGAGTCAATGTGAGAAGCCTGGGACAATCAGCTGACGACAAATCTTAATGGTTATATGGATTCAAGATGGAAGATATCGGGATCATTGTCAGGAAACAGGGAACCAGTATGCCACTGAGAATACCAAGAACCAAAAGATGTGTCTTGGCCTGTCACAGATAATATTAATAATGAAGACTCTTTATAGACATGAACATTTTCTTTGTAAAAGCAAGAATTTAAGAGAGACATTCAGTTTTCCCTGCCTTAGCTAGTTGTCCATTTTACCCAGCTCAAAATAACCCATATGTCAAAGTGGCATATTTTCACCTAACACATTCAGAAACCATTCACAAATATTGGGACAATAAAAGACAATAATAATGGCCACTTTCATCTGCTCTATTCTGTTTATCCAGTGATCACAATGGATGCAGCTGCTACGTGAAGGAGGAGGACAAAACAGAATGGTCATGGAGTTGGTGGTGAAGAAAGGAGGCAGGAGGTGGCGCATTAGGATCTGCTTGCACATGGACAGTTTGGGATAAAAACCTCATAGTGTCTTCCAGACATGCCTGAATTCATTATCCTAGGGAATGAAATTATTTCCTTTCCAATAATATGTTCTCCCCATCCTCTAAGACTCGCCCTAGATGAAGAAATTTAGACCCACAATATAGGGTCTGGAGCAAAGGTGGGGTTAGGAAATTTCTTCACCCACCCCCACTTCTCTCTCTTCTTTTTCATCAGTACTTGTGCTATGTAGATTTTTGTGAGCTTGATAATAGCTAGAGTCATACAGGAAGAGGGAACTTGAGTTGAGGGGTCACCTCCGTCTGATTGCCTGTAGGCAAATCTGTGGGTAGATTCTTGATTAATGATTGATGTGGGAAAGCCCAACCAACTGTGGGCACTGCCACTCCCAGGCAGCCGGTCCTGGATGGTATAAGAGAGCTGAACATGTGAGCCTGGGAGCAAGCCAGTGAGCATACTTGTCCATGGTTTCTACTTTAGTTTCTGCCCTAACCTCCATTCATGATTGACCACAAACTGCGAGATGAAATAAACCACTTCTTCTCTGAGGTGTTTTGGTCATGTTTATACAGCAACAACAACAAAAAAAAAGACAAATCTTGTTTTTCAAACTCAGAGTCCCATGCATGCTAGGCAAGAAATCTACCATTGAGCTACACCCAGTCTAGGGAATTTTAAATCAATTTTGAAAAACAGCCAAGAGTCTACCTATGTTAATCACCAGTCCCAGCAGTTCTAAGAGATAAGGCACTTCACTACAAAATTTCTTTTTTAGATTTTACTGGGTGGTTTTGTGCATCAACTTGACACAAACTAGAGTCATCAGAGGAAGGAGCCTCAGCTGAGGAAATGCCTCCATGAGATCCAGCTGTAAGGCATTTTCTCAATTTGTGATCAATGGGTGAGGGCCCAGCCCATTGTGGGTGGTGCCATTCCTGGGCTGGGGGTCCTGGATTCTAGAAGAAGGTGGGCTGAGCAAGTCATGGAGGAGCAAGCCAGTAAGCAGCTCCCCTCCATGGCCTCTGTGTCATCTCCTGCCTCCAGATTCCTGCCCTGTTTGAGTTCCTTTCCTGATTTCCTTCAGTGATAAACAGAAATGAGGAAGTGTAAGCCTTTAAATAAACCCTTTCCTCCCCAACTTGTTCCTTGGTCATGGTGTTTTGTCACAGCAATTGAAACCCTAACTAAGACACAGGTTCTAAGTTCCTGACATGCTTCTTCATGAGTTTTTTTATATAAATTGGCAAAATATACCTAACATGACACTGAACATTTTTAAGTGCTCAGTGAAATGAAGAACCACCAAAAACAGAATGTCAATAAATTAAGTGCTAAGACCTAATTTGCTTTGTTAATGATTCATGAATCAGACAACATTCAGTTTACAAAGTAAAGAAGGGCTCCACCAGGGTGGCAAACAAAGTCAGCCAAAGCAGGAACCAGGAAACCACACAAGAAGCAGAGGATCAACATCAGGCTACTGTGGGTTGTGTTGTCCCTCTGATGGGTCAAGGTTGGGGAAAATTGCAGATTGTGCCATCGCAGGTTGGCCAGGTCTCTATTCCTTGGCTGCTGTGTATCTCTTGTATTCTAGAAAACTGGCCTGTGGTAATAATAATAATTTCCTTAGCACCCATCCTGAGGAGTGGATCTACCAGTTTGGTTGGCCCTCTGGGACTTAGTGTAGAAGTTGAAGCAGACCCAGTGGTCTGCATTAACTTTAACAGTGTTTTCATGTTGTCATGCAGCCATCACCACGACCCTTCTCCAGAGTTCCACACATCTTAAAGCACAAACAATGGAGTCATTACCTAACAGTTCCACTTCACTTTCTGTCTCTATAAAACTTGATGACTGTGTGACCCCATGGAAGGGAAATCATACAGTGTCCGTCTTTCTGTGACTGGCTCATTCCACTATCATGTTTTTCAGATATGCCGATGCTGGAGCATGTCAGAATTCCCTTCCTTTTTAAGACTGAATGGTATGCCTTTGTGTATATACAGCATTGTTGTTGGGTTTTTTTACTCTTTTGGTGGGCCCACCACCCAGCTCCCAAATAAATCACACACGGAGCCTTATTCATAATTATGAATGCCCAGCTTAGTTTATAGCCAGCATTCCTTACCTTAAATTACCCCATCTACCTATTTCCTCTGGGCTTTTTTCATTCTCTTACTTCTATACCTTACTCTTACTCCATGGCTTGCTGTGTGTGTAACTGGATGGCTGGCTCCTGGTGTCCTCCTCCTTCTCTGGCTGCTAAATCTTAGATCTCCCCTCCCAGTTTTCTCCTTCTATATATACTCTCTGCCTGCCAGCCCTGCCTATTCTTTCTCCTGCCTTGCTATTGGCCAGTTTAGACCATCAGGTCTTTTACACAGGCACAGTAACACAGCTTCACAGAGTTAAACAAATGCAACATTACAAAAGTAACATACCTTAAAATAATATTCTACTACACAGCATCTTTCTTGTTTTTTTTGTTGTCCTTCTGCTAAGGGTACTTGGTACCGCTGTGAAGATGGCTGGACATTTATGTATCCAAGGCTGTTTGATTCTTTTGAATATATACCTGGGAACAGAATTCTTGGTGATAATTCTATTTGCAATTTGTGAAGGAATAACCATCATAATCTCCTACTATTCTCCACTGTGGTTGTAATATGTGAGGTTACAGTTTCTCCAAATCCATGCCAACACTTGATATTTTCTGTTGAGTCATTGTTGTTGGATGATATCTCCTTATGGTTTTTATTTATAGTTCATCTAGGATTAATAGTATTGAGCATTTTTCCGTGTATTTATTGCACATTTGTGTGTCCTCACTGAAGAATTATCTATACAAGTCTTTACCATTTTTATCACATTGTTGTTTCAAGTTTTAATAGTATCTATGCATGCTTCAAGTTAGCCTGTTTTTATTACATATCCTTTAATAAATATTGCATTTCAAAGCAGTTAATTTAGAGAACTCCAGACTCAAATATCCAAGTGAATTGAGAGAAGAAACATAAAATTTAGTAGACTAGATTATTTCCTGTGCATTTTCTTTCTCTAACTATTAGGTAACAACATATTCCTGCATTTAATTAATATATTATAATTAAAGAGGGATAGCATATTACTTATGAAAATAAGGAAACAGATTTTCAATTCTGTCATTTTTTGTGGCCACCTGTAGTTATGTTAAAGACAGTAAAATAGTATGTTGAGTACATTGTTTTTAATTTAACAAATGCAAATTTCAGTTTATGCATTAAACATTTTACTGAATTTGAATAACATCTTTAAATTTAAATTTTTTAAATTAATAACAATGAGTCAAGAAAATAAAGCCTAATATTATGAATTGTTGCCTATGTGAGATTTGGATGTTTGGGACCAGAATTTGCTTAATATTATTGATTCTTTTGGCATAATTGGCAGACTCAAAGAAATAAAGTTTCTAATGTCTATATTTCTTTTGTGACTTCTATTATTGTGTATTTTTAATACTATCATTGAAAATGAATTTATTCACAGAGAATTAGTTAAATGTTTTACTGTGGGTGTCCCACACATGAGGGGTGCCATGCCTATGTCTATAACCTTTACAATATTAGGGGTGGCAATGGGTGACTCTGATACAGTCTGTACAAAGCTGACCTTGTAATAGAACCACAGGTTATGAGGGTCCAAAATGTTACACCCAGAAATACCTTTGACATGATTGAAATCATCATTTTACCAAAGTGACGTTTTAATACATTTAAGAAATAGTAAAATGATGAGACAGAAGGTGTAGGCCCAAGAAGCAGCTGAACACACAGCTGTTTGTGTCGTAACAGTCTTGTCGCAAATGCTCACACTGATTTCCGCCATGGTCTTGTGTGATCCGTGATGGTAACACACAAAGTGTGATGATTGGACCAGTCATCAGAACCTGACCTAACAGCATCACTCAGCCCATCCACTGTGACTTGGAAGCCAGGACAACTGACCATCTGTTTGGAAGTGGCATGTGTCTGGATAGAACATTCCTGGTGGAGGCAATGTTCCAGTTTTTGAATGATGAGCTGAGAAATGGCTAAGGCTGCCAGAGTCAATTTTCCCTATCCTTTTAGTTGGCTCTGAGGGGTGAAAATGTCAGTGTTTCCATAAATCCAAACTGCCTCCGGGACCCATCCAAATTGGCCACTGCCCTTTCTAAAGCTCCACAGAAGTTTTCCTGCCAAGGCCTTCTTTCCTTTTCTTTTTAAAATGAAATGTGAGTGTATAGTTGATTTCTTTCAGAAGTCATGAGGTAGAACAGAGCAGGTCCATGCACTGTTTAGAGGAAAGTGGATCTTCTTTGACAAATAAGATGGTGAGGGACCCAGTCCATTTTAAATTTTGTGCTGAGGTACAACATACAACAGAACTCATGCATAAATGCCAGGTGAGCAGCCTGATAAATGTCACAGAATGAACAGCATTGTCACCAATGCCAGATCAAAAGGAACATTAGTGACATGCTGGCAAAGCTTTGATGTCCTTCTAGTTATGAGCTCCTTGTCAGGATAAAAAAGGATTGTCCTCACTCTTTCATCAAGATGATTGATGCCTGTGCTGGATTTCATCTAATTTTGCCATGCTTGTCTTTATAGGTCTGGTTCTTTAAACATACAATTCTGAGTTTAAGAATTATTCATTTTACTGTTAATGCTCACTAGTTTCCAGTGTTACATAATATGCTACTATAAAAATAGACACAGAGCTTGCAGTTTGTTATTAATGGGCATTTAGGACTTAAGTTTTTATCAATTCTTCGAGAATTTCATGCAATATATTTTGATTATATTCACCCCTAACTCCTCCCAGATCTACCACCACGACCCTCCCTTTCCCACCTTTGTGTCTTCTTATTTTAAAGGTTTATTTATGTATATGAGTGTTCAGGCTGCTTGTATACCTGCATGCCAGAATAGAGCACCAGATCTCATTATAGATGGCTGTGAGCCACCATGTGGTTGCTGGGAATGGAACTCAGGACCTCTGGAAGAGCAGCCAGTGCCATTAACAGCTGACCATCTCTCCAGCCCCATGTCTTCTTTTTTTAATAACTCATTATATACTCTATCCATGCACTCATAGGTGTGGAGCCGTCCACTTGAGTGTGGTCAACTACCAGGGGCTCCACCTTTAAAGAAAACTGACTCTCCTTCCCCAGAGACTACAAACTGTCTATAGCTTCTCAGGTAGTGGTGGGGTGCTGCGGGCTGCAGGAATATATCATAAGAACTCAGCTGGTTATGGCAAAGTCACTACCAGGAGGAATCAGAAAATTCCTCCAGAGGAAATCAAATCCCAAGGAGTTTTTGGTGTTACTTGGCTTGTTATATATCAGCTGTATTCTGTTATGAAAATCATGTGTGCCTTCACAGTTTTCCCAATTGACTTTTCCCTAAGAAGGGCTAGCAGTGTGGACTGATCACTCTCTGAACATACACATTCCAGGTATTTGGAGAACAGTCTCAGGAAAGGCTTTCTCTGAAATAAGATTATCTCCCTTGGCCACTTTCAAGGACTACAGGAAACACCACCCAGGTGGGCGCCCAACTTCTGAGGACAACAATGATAACAGGCCACCTGCAAGTCTCCCGACTTAAATTCCACAAGGAGACACCACCCAGGGGGGCGCCCAACTTCCGATGACTAACAATGATAGCTGCCCAAAAGCAAGTCTCCTGACTTAAGGTAAATTCCACAAGGAGACACCACCTAGGAGAGGTGGACGTTAAGTGATAGCTTAACACAATTTAGCTCGGACCCTCCCTTTATATACCAGGACTTCCAGGGCACAAAAGACAGAGAAGAAAAAAGAGAATGGAAGAACTAGATGGGTAAGAACTTGAGAAGAACAAACTGAGACAGGGAAGAACTAGAGTGAAGGTACTAGAGGAACAAGATGGAAGATGAGGAAAAGTCAGATGGGAAAGCTCTAGCTGGGTAAGAACAAGGTGAAAAGGACCTAGATGAGGCAGAATTAAGATGAGAGAATTAAGATAAAACTTAAGAGGGAACAGTAGATAAACAGAGAGAAATCAGGCAAGAAAGTGATAGACCCCATACCCAGGGTACTACCTTCTCAGGTGGGCACCCCAAGAACCCAGACTCTGGTCCAGTTGATGCAAACAGCAAGAGGTTTATTGATGTGGCTGTACAGTCGGGCCACTCTTGTCCTGAGAGCAAGAGTTGCACCTACTGCAGCCACATAGGTACTTGTAAAGGAAAAAACCCACAAAAGCCATAAGATTACTATTCCCATACAACTTCGTTTCAATTGATTTATGTCTAGAGGCTAATTTCACAAGATCATGGCCTGATCACAGGGTGGGTACAACCACGTCCGCATGTAATTCTTCCTGAAACCTCAAGGCGGGTATCAGGGTGGGAGTGAAGGTTACACAAAGGTTACAGTGATCTTTCCTGGAACACTTGCAACTATCCCAGTCACAGTTGAGCACATCTCTTAACAGAAATCTCTTTACATTGTTACATTGTGGCAGGGGTGGTTGAGTAATGGCTGAGTCAGTTTGCCCTTGGAACTAGCTTTTTAGTTGTTCATTCTCCTGGGGCTTGGGGGGTGTAAGCCTGAAGGGTTAGGGTCTTTCAAAAGGAGCTAGGCATGAGAACAGAACTGAAGCAGTGTATATGTGGACATTATGCCAGAGGAATTAAAGCCAGTGGAGCTTGGTGTGCTGAGATTCTATTTCCTGAAAATAGTCCTCGCCTTTAGTAGTTCTCTGTCCTGAGCCCCTGGGATGTATAATATTAAGGCTGGTCCCGCTAATATTATACAAGAATGGGGGACTCATGAACTCTTTCCTACTCCATGCTAGAATGTTGACTAGCTTTGATTGTGCGTAGGCAACCACAGCTGCTGTGCGATGATGAGTGTAGTGGTCCTGGGCATAAGTGATGCTTCTATGGACATTTCTGTTCATGGTTCTGGAATCAGATATCTGAATGGTAACTAGGTGACAGAAGTAAAATTGCTAGGTCCTATGATGTGGTATATCCACCTTCATAGTGTTTACTAGAATTACATTATAGTTTGCATTTCCCTGGTGACTAATACAATGAAGAGTCATGTGCTTATTGGAATTTCAGAAGTTCTATTTGGTTAAGTAATGAAATAATTCAGTTCTTTGGCTGACTTTCCTTTTGGGTTCTCTGAATTTTTTGTCTTGCTCTTTATAGTAAGGAACAAGAGATTAGAAAGTTTTCAAAATTAAAAATACCTTTTCCCATGCTATATGTTCTGTTTTCGCAGTTTTAATAATGTTATTTTTATAAATGGGAATTCTTAATTTCAAAAGAATTAGAAACATTCTAGTTAACTTATCTTGGGTTTTTTTTTTTTTTAAAGAATCCAATTTTATTTTGATGTCTATTGTGGTTCGGATATGGACTGCTCCCCAAAGACTTAGGTTCTGGAGTCGTGGTCCCCAGTGTGGGGTGATACAGACACGGTAGAACCTTGAGGATGTGGGGCCTAGTGAAGGGTTATTAGGTCATGTGAAGCATTGCTGCTAGGAAGATGAATCAGTTCTTGCAAGAGTGAATGGTTATAAAATAGTAAGCCTGAACCTCAGATCCCTCTCTGGCTCCCTATCTCAGCATGGGATTTCTCATGTGTCCTGGAGCTCTCACTGAGCTGAACAGATGGAACAGATCCTGGTAACGTGTGCTTAACCTTTAGAAATGAGAACAAAATAAACCTGTTTTGTTGTTGGTCTTGCTGTTGTCATTTGTTTGTCTGTTTGTTTGTTTTTACAAAAAGTACAGAACCTCTAGGGTTTATCACTCTAGTTGGCAGCCTGAACTTGGGATGGCAAGGCCTAAAAATGTAGCAGACTAAAGTATCGTGCAGTAGCCAACTTTATTCAGAGCATCAGACAATTTATATTACAAGGGTTAAGAAGCGTTACCTGAGTAGTGTGTGTACAATCACAATGATGAGCTGCATGTGGCAAAAATATGCTTTTCCATAGAGGCACGTGAATAGCAACTGCTGAAGTAAACTCACTCCTGTTTGCTACATCAGGGAGGAACACAAAAACATTCCAAGAACAGTTCTTCTTTTTGAAGAAACTGCTGTCACAAGACTCTTGTTTTCTCACAAGTTCTCAGAATTCCCCTTGCAGGACTCCATTTCTGGCTGTGTTCTGACACTTGGGGCTTTGTCCTAGCAACAGGAACCAAACTAATACAATAGCCTATCCAGAAACCAGAACTGCAGGCTATGCTTCTGTTGTTGTTTTCAGTCTCATTTAGAAGCTGCTGCCACCTGTGGTAACACGCTGAACTCATTTTTTCCTTCCTTCTTCCTTCCTTCCTTCCTTCCTTCCTTCCTTCCTTCCTTCCTTCCTTCCTTCCTTCCTTCCTCCCTCCCTCCCTCCCTCCCTCCTTTCTCTTCTTCTTCTTCTTCTTCTTCTTCTTCTTCTTCTTCTTCTTCTTCTTCTTCTCCTCCTCCTCCTCCTCCTCCTCCTCCTCCTCCTCCTCCTCCTCCTCCTTCTCCTCCTTCTCCTCCTCCTCCTTCTCCTCCTCCTCCTCCTCCTCCTCTTCCTTCTTCTTCTTCAATGGTCTTCAACTGCATGAGTTTGACAACTTAACTTTGTAAAGTTCATTAAAAAGAAAAAAACACAAACAACTCCTGGTCTAGCACTGAGACTTACTCCTGAGCCTCTTACATATGCTATAGCTCAAATTAGTTGTCTTATTACCGCTAGACAGAAGTAGAGCAACAGCAGTTCTGGTGTGGTTTCCTAATCCTCCCTTCCCTCCTTTCATCCTCCCTTCCTCCCTTCCTTCCATCCTATCTTCTATTCCTAACTGGACAAAAAAATGCCAGCAGGAAAATATCTGATACTCTCTTAAAATTCCTCAATGCTTTAAGTTTTTTGTACAATCTGCCATTTTTTTAAAGACAATATTTTTACTGTATCTGGGGTATAGGTGAGGCTACCTGGGACTTGGAGTTTGAAGCTAGGAAATTTTGTAGACACCTGTAGTTTTACCATTTTCTTTTATTTGTCTTGAGGATATGACAGAACTTAACATTTCTGAATTTTAGCTTCCAGATCTATAAAGGGAAGATAATAGCAAGTGTTTCACAGTATCTGGAGGTATATTAAATGATCTAATACATGACAATATTTATACATCTACCACACATATAAACACAATAAAAGTTTCCAGTGTGATTCCAATAATAATTGGGAATTGCAACCTTAAATTCATTAGACTAACAGCAACAAACATTTTTTCCTTTTACTAGAGGTGGCTGCAAAATTGGCCTTAACATTTCTGTGGGTTCCTCATTCACATATTCAAACAGTTATGGATCAAAAATATTTGAAAACATAAGCTGGAGAGATGGCTCGGCAGTTAAGAACACTGACTGTTCTCCTGGACGTGGGTGTGATTTCCAGCACCCACATGGAAGCCCACAACCATGTCATGCCACTCCTGGGGAATCTGGCACCCTCTCTGGTTTCTGCATGTACCAGACACAAATTTGGCGCACAGGCACACATGCAGGTAAAACATGTATATACATAAAATAATAATACATCTTAAAAATTTGATAACAGTATTATATTGAACATATACCTATTATTATAAAAATAATACACCTTAAAGCTATTTAGGTGACATTTACATTGTGTTGAACATAATAAGTAACCTACAGATAATTAAAGGATATGGGCAAATGATTTTTATACAATATTACATCATTTCATACAAAGAGCTTATCTGACCAGTCTTAGAAATAATCCTCTGTAGACACTGGGGATGGCCATATTTGTAAAACACTGTTAAAAGCACCTTATAAGTCTTAACTTGTTTGGTTCCCTCAACATGTTAACATGTACATTTACAGATCAGAACACAGATACAAAATGACAGCTAGTGAATGCAACACAATGTTAACTCATGGAGATAGAGTCAAAGTTTATATGCATAGAGAAAATGCATGATGCTCATGGCCTTTGTCTTGACAGGATTCTAGGAAGGAAGCAATTAGAGGAATTTGAGGTTTCTACCAAACACCATTGTTAGACCAAATTGAACAAGAATTTCTATCATAACATCAGAGGCATTGTTTCAGAAAAGAGATGAAACTTCTATGTGCAAGTCAATTATGGAGAGTTGTACTTAGGTTCTCTGCAGCACTATGAAAAAGATAGCGCTATTATCTCCATTTTAAGGAAAGGAAACAGAGACTTTTGAGTGTTAAATTACTCGCATTCACTGAAATGGAGAGGGAAGGCATCAGTGGCTCTCTCTCCTAAATCATCTTTTCGTTATTAATTTAAATTTATTTTTATTAATAATTTTATTCATTGCTTAAAATATTCATCCATTTACACAATGTATGTTGATCACATCCATCTACTGTTACCTCCCCAAAGTGTCCCTATCCCATCACCCTCCCACAAAAGGAGAAAAAGAATGTGTCGTTCCCCCCCCCCCCCCCGCCCCAGGGCATTTAAGAACTTTTAGGCTGGCATGTAACTGACTAGTATAAATGAGGATTCAGAATAGGAGAGCTTGAACTGACATTACAGTCATAGACTGGGCAGCACTGTGGATTCTGGACCGCTAACAAGAATGTGGTGTCTCTTAAATATCACACTGAAATGTTTTAAAAAGCAAGAAATACACTAGATCAGAAACAATGGCAATCAGTAGATCAAGAGTCATGGAAATAAAAAAGCTGTCTGTGCAGGCAAATAATCCTTCATTCCATTCGTGATCTTGAAACATCAGTAAAACCCTGGCAGAGATCCAGAAGGAAAAGCAGACAAGTTTGAGTTCTTGGTGAACAACATCTCTGTGGCAATGACCCTTGGATCATACTACTAAGATAGAAAGTTTTAGACACTTGACTGATAATTGGCAGCAAATACATTAATGATCTAAACATGAACGTTTCCTACTGTCTTAATTACTTGTCTGTGCCTGTGATATGACACCATGACCCAGGCAGCTTATAGAAGGGTTCATTTTGGACTCAGGGTTCCAGAGAGATAAGACTCTCCACCATCACAGTGGGAAGATTGGCAGCAAGCACTGGGCACCGCAGCCAAGACCAGTTGTGGGCTCACATCTCAAACTGCACAAGGAAGCAGAGAGAGTAGACTCAGAGTGGCTAAAGTCTTTATGTTCTGGAGACCTGTCCCAGTAACATACTTCCTCCTAGTATAGAAGAAATTCAAAGTGATAGAACTGATATTATAAAGGACTCACTAGATTTGCTTAGGAGACATTAAGTCACATAAATGGAATTTAGCTAAGAGAGCATGGCCTCTAAATCACTCCCAAGATAAGTAGTATGCTAACCAGGCCTGTATGAGATAAGGGAAATTTAGTATGCTAGGATGTAAATGTTTATTCACCAGGACTGACCAGCCATTAGGCCCATCCCCCAAGATACCAAGACATACCCCTAATGGGGTGGGGTGGAGCTTGTAGAAACACAACCATCTTATTAAGTCCAACTGTGCCATTAAGTCCCCTGTGCTCTAGGCAGGAAAACCATAATTCTGCCAAGGGGACAAGATGACCTTCCTGGGTAACAACTATTCAAAAGCGCACAACACTGGTGTACTTAAAATCATCCAGGCAACATGTAATATCTTTGCTGTGTAAATCTCCAATTGGCATAAGCGGCCAGCCTTGCTGTCTCCAGTCTTTCTTAAAATTGTTCAAACTGTAACCTGGGACAGGACCTGAAAAAGGTTGAAGGATGGCAGTGTTTGTGGAGTGTCTAAGGCATAAGTTAGTCCAATCCTCTGTCCAATGCTGACTCTTATCTGCACCTTAGCCCCAGTCAGCCCGGGACTTAAGTGAGGAGCTTTCCTTCATCTCTAAGTGTGCAGGATGACTTCTCACTGAGAAGTTTCTATTACACTTTATGCCATGCCTTCTATGTCAGCCCAAACAGAGCTACCAACTGGGAGCCACACATTCAAATGCCCAAGATTATGGGTGCCACTTCATTCAAACCACCACAGTCACTAATTTATAAACATTTTCACTGGGATTATTATGTATCAGTAACAATGACAATGTATGTCCTCTGTTTTTATAGAACAAAACATGAGGAAATAAAATTCATTTCTGAGATTGTAGGCGTGTCTACAGAAGAGAAATCAAAACCATATGCCCAAAATATCCCCAAACACAATACACAAGACAGACCTGCTATTTTCTTCCCTTTAGCAGGGAAAGAATATTAGAGTGATAGTTTTAATTTTTTTCTCAAAAATTTGATCTATTTAGTATTGATAACTATATATTAAAATGATCATCATTTTATAATCTTATAAAATAAATCATATATCAAACATTGTATTAAGACAGATAAACAGTATGATCTTGTCATTTTTAAGTTAAAGGTCACTGTAAAAAGAGAACAGCCCCTGGACAGGGTTCCAGTAGCTTTCACACACTTATTTCCTTTGGTGAACTCATCTTACCAGGAGTTTCATGTGGTCAAACTCTCCTAGGATTCATGTGCTCATCTTCACTGTCCATGTTCTATGTTACATTCCTAGAGCAAAAGAAAGGTGAGCATTGTAGAAAAGTATTTTGTCACAAAATACTCCATGAAACATAGTAGAGAGGTAGCTCGACTTCACTGTGACCAGCCTGTAGTGGGAGTTCTACCCCTAGCAATGAGCTGATTGGTCACACATCTATTCATGTGGCACGCTCTGCTACAGCACCACTATGCCTGGACTTTCCCCATTGCCCTGTCTTCAAGAGTGTCAGAGAAGGAGGAAACTGCAATAGGCTGTTCCTACTGTTTCCCTAGTTCATGTCTCAAAACTGCCGGAGGACAATGCTGTGAGATTTCTTTTACCCTGATAGCTGCTCAGGAGAGATGGATGAAGTTCACATGCTTTAAACAAAAGGCAGCAGATAAGTCAAATTAAAGCACACTCAAGGAAGTACTTTATATTTGGAAGTATTTTGCAAAGAAATAGAGGAAAGTTCCTTAAATCTTCAGAAATGAGGTGGGAAAGTTTATAGACAAGGGCAATCCAAATGCTCCAACTTATTACACAGCATCTGTGGGAGCAGACTGCAGAAGGGGAAGCAAAACAGGGAGGCATCTCTCTGGAATGTAATTGGAGGAAAGTTGAGAACTGGTCCGATGTTTTCATATTCTAGAACAATGTAATGGGAAAATAAATAAATGAGTAAATAATACTAAGTCAGGTGGCATTTGTGGTTAAAAGATTTGTCTATTTTCTCTTTATTGAGTTGGAGACTCAGACCATTTTCTCTTCATAGATTTTGTGTCTTCTGCTGACTTGGTCATGCTTATTGGACTCTATTTTCTGCCAAATCTGCAATAACAACTTTAATTCCAATTACCCCAGCAAGCTCCTACAGCAAGCACTCTAGCTTTGTTTCTGCCCTGACTTTGGTCCAAGGCCACGGGGCTTCTTGTGAAAAGGGAAAGCTGAGCTTGTTATCCTCAATGCCATTGTCTTCAACTATACGTAATTTATAATAACAGTAAGAGCATGTGTGGGTTTCCTTCTTTATGAACATGTGAAGTATTTTCATAAACAGTGACTATTCATCAAGGGAGAGATGTCTAGGGCTACACTCGAATTAGAGAGAATGCTCATACAAGTATAAAAAGCCATCAGTGTGGCAATGAAGGCAAAAGGCTTATGTACCAACATCACCTGGAAAAGTCTAGTCTAACAGTGAAAACAACAGTACAGGAGACTTACCCATCAGACCACTTCCTGGACGTTTACCAAATAAGATTCCTTGAGTTCATGAGTTTAATGTCTCTAAGCATCAGATTTCTAATCTACAAGACAATGATATTTATCTCAATGAGAAAATGTTCCAAGTCATCTTTTATTCTAATGCTATCCTTAAGGAAGAATTTTTTAAGGCAGAGTGTGGTGAAATATGCCCTTAACCTGCTGCTCAAGAGGCAGAGGCAGGCAAATCTTTATTTAGTCTATGTGATGAGACTCCAGTCCAAACTTCCTTTAGCTGTTTTATTTTTTTAATTTTTTTAAAGATTAGTTTTTAACTCTTGTATAAACGAGTTAAGAACACATTGGGAAACACGGCCACAACAAAAAGCCCTAACTGTCAGTGGTCAGAACATCAGTGCCCAGCCCCCAGCAGTACTCCCCACTTCTGCTTGGTCTTGGTCAACTCACTATGCTATATAGGTCTCAGTGTCCCAGGACAAGAAAAGACTAGATTCATTCTCATAGACTTTCAGGACTTTCATTCTATAAATGATCTTTTAGTCTCTCCAGTAACCTGCTACCAATATGACATTCTTCTCATGGAAATAACTAAAAATTCCAACTGGCAATGGTTATAAGCCTAGGGTGCACTTGGGTTAAAATCTCCTTTTCTATCAAGTTACTTACAAATCCTGTATTTTTTTGGGAATAATTCTCACCTTAGCAGTAATCTCTGTTAGTTGTGCATGCATTGCAATAGTACAAAAGTCCCTGCCATGAGTTATGCAAATCACACCCATAAAAACTTATCTCTATCTGATGCAGGGTTTGTTGCATCATCAGCGAATGAGAGCCATCTACTTAACATATGAGGAGAAGATGGTTCTGAAAGCAATGTGCTAAAAAAAAAAAAAAAACAAAAAAAAAAAAAAAAAAACAGGCAACTGTCAGGTGGGTACAAAGCATCCAAAGGTCCTAATATGAAGAGCAAGTATGTGGTAGAGAAATGGGAGGGAAAGGGAAGCTGAATGGTTCATGTTCTGTGGAAAGAGACAGAATGGAAGAAATGAAGGCAATGAGGAGTAGGCTGATATGGGAGGCCCTCTTGCCACCTGGAGCCATGGTGACATCCAGACCTGGGCTGCTGCAAAGGGCCATGTGTGGGTCCCTGATCCTATCACAGTCTGGGTCTGTGTGGCCATCGATGGCTCATGTTGCCCCCAAAGGCCACAAGGATGCCCAGTGTCTGGGGCTGCCAGCAGTGGCCATGTAGGTGTCCAAGAGCTGTGCCACTACAGAGCCATGCTGATCTTGGTGGCCTGTGCTGCCACCCAGAGCCATGGTGTCATCCATGCTGCTGCTGAGGGCCATGTCTGGATCCATGGCCCTCCAGCAGCCAGGGTCTGAGTAGACATCTGTGACTCCTGTTGCAACTGAGGGCCCTGTGGTTGTCCAGGATCAGGGATGCAACCTGTGGTCTTGTTGGAGCCAAGACCATACAGATGTGAGTGGCCTGTGCTACCATCAAGGGTCATGGCATTATCCCTGCCTGGCTGCTGCTGAGGGCCATGTTTGAGTCCATGGTCCTATAGCAGCTCCAGTTTATGTTGATGTCCGAGGCTCCTGTTACTACAAGGGCCATGCAGATTCCTGGGGTCTGGGCTACCAGCTGTGGCTGGGTTGGTGTCTGAGGGCCATGCTACTACCAGGGCCATGCTGGTCTAGATGGTCTGTGCAGCCATGTAAGGCCATGGTGATATACGGACCCAGGCTGCTACCAAGGCCATACCTGGGGTGGTCCTACTGCAGCTGGGGTCTGTGTTGAGGTCCATGGCCCATGTTGCCACTGAGGGCCCTGTGAATGCTTGGGATCAGGTCCACCACCTGAGTTTATGTTGATGGCTAACAGACATGCTGCCACTGAGGCCATGTAGATCTGAGTGCCTTCACTACTGCCCAATGCTAAGGTGATGTCCCTGCCAGAGTTGCAGCTGGGGACCATGTCTGGTTCCATGGCCCTACTGCAGTCAGGGTCTGTGTTGATGTCCAAGGCTTCTGTTACCATCAAAGACCATGTGGATGCCTAAGATCTGGGGCCATGTTAGTGTCTAAGGGCTATGCTACCACTGGGATCAAGCCAATGTGAGTGTCTGAGGCAATGGTAACATCTAGACCAGCTGCTGCCAAATACCATGTCTGGAGACAGGGTCCTTCCACAGCCAGGGTCTGTACTGTCCCCAGGGCTTACATGGAGGTCCGGGGTCAGGGCCATGCCCTGTGGCCTTGTTGGTGTCCAGGGGTCATGATTCCTGAACCATCCTGATCTGAATGGCCTATGCTTCCACCTGGGGCTACGATGTCATTTAGGCCCAGGACCATGTCTGGGTCCATGGTCCTGCTGCAGCTGGGGTCTATGTTAAAGTCTGTGGCCCATGTTGTCTCAGGGCCATAGAAACCATGTGTGATGGAATCAGAGGGCCGTGCTGACCTGGCCCTGCTATTATGATCAATCCACCTGAGTCTATTAAATGGGTAACAGAATTTATTAAGATATAAATTGAGGAGAGACACTCATGAATACAGAATGGACTAGACAGGCAACTTCAGCTGTTTTGTTTCCCTGTCTGCTTGTTTTGGTTTGGTTTGATTTTATTGTTGGGGGTGCTGATGGTAGGGTGAATATGGAGGGGCTGCGAGGTGAGCAGAATTGGGGTACATAAAATGTATGAATGAAAAAAAAAATGAGACAACTATCTACAAAGCAAACTAGAGACTGTTGGAAGATTTCATAGATGACACAGAATTGATCATTTTCAATTAATAAAGGTCCGGTTCTGGCTTGGACCATGGAGCTCACAATGAGTTTTAGGCAGAAAGCATGATAACAGAAGATCATGCACATAGGTTTCTGGGAGGGGTGTGGAGAACCAAGCATCTTTTGGCAAGGAATTGAGTTTCTTCTCTGGCTTGGAGTTGAGCTTGGCTTGTGTGCAGGTAGTCTCTATAACACTCTCTTTGGCTCTTTGGCTGAGCTTCCATTGCCTCAGTTAACATCTCCTGCTTCTCCCAGTCCATTCCCTCCTTGTTGCTTATCATTTTACTCCAATCATTTTCAAATCCCCACTTCTGAACAAACCTATACTTATTCCATGATTGGACAGGGGCATAATCAAGTCATGTTTGTTCATTCATATTTACTGAGTAGATCTCTGTTTAGGAAAATGAATACTTTTGACTTCTCTATCATGAATAAAGAATAAAAATCTGTGCAGGTTGATTTTATCATAAATACCCATTACCATCTCTTGGTTGAGTGACTTGAATCAGTGTAAATGTGCATGCACATTCACATACATAAGCACACAGAGCAGTTGTTTGTTAGGAGCAAGATGAATCATTAAAATGTATTGTCTCCTTGGGGTTATAGTGTCTACAGATGTATGTATTTGCTTTCTGGCATTCATGTATATTCATAAAAAATATGTGCAAAACAGAAAGAATAAAGTAATTAAAACATTTTGGAGTTCAGAGTTTTTCTTTCTGCCTTTTTCTCTTCGTGACCTTCAATAGTCCTCCAAGTGTCTAGGAGACTGGAATGCGTTATAGAAAGACAGGAGGGGAACAAGGGAGTGTTCAGCATCTATGTTCCTAAGACTCCAGAGTGCCAGGCACACTGGAAATGGAGCATGCTTTCCCACCCTTCCATCTTCCCTATGGAGCTGACAGCCCTTCTCTTTGTGTTCTCTATAGCTCAGAGATTGATTTCTGCCCAAGAGGTGGAGACTCCACACTTGGTTCTCTAATGTGAAAGGAAGATGTGTTTGGAGAAGTGAAAGGAAGAGGAATCTTTCTAACGCAGAAAGGCGTTAGAACAACAGGCGGAAGAACAACAAAGAGAAAAGCATGAGCTGTTCAAACGTGGGCCCGGCCGCTTGGCCTTCTGAGTGGGTCCCTTTAAAAGGAAGTCTTCGGTGGATGAACAGATTTCTGCCTTAAAAGAAAAACAGAGGTCTTGCTTTCTTCAGTTGCCTTTGGACTCTTTATAGGATAAACAGAAAAATGACACCAAGGGTCTGGCTGTAGAGCTTGTCAGGGATCAACATGATGTGACTGCAAGCAGGGTGCCTGGTCAGTAGCCAAAAAGGAATGGCATGCAGGGAATGGAAGGAGGAATAGGGCAGTGGGGGCAGTGTTTAGAAGAGATTCGGAGCCTCACTAGACAAAGCCTTGTGTTTTCCCATTACAGACTGCACACTGGAGACCAGCAAGGAACCAGCCTCCAGACTGACAGCCTGGAGAAGTCAGAAGATGCTGGGCTCCACAGCTCCCAAAAGTTATTCTCTTGGTAGGTGACAGATGAATGACTCATAAAGAAAACAGAACTTTAACAGAGACAAAAATTCAACTTTGTATCTCATAATTTACCTTTATGGAATACAATGTTATTTTTTTTTCTTATTGACCAATGGTACAAATTTATAAGGAAAAAGAGCACTTTAAGCAAAATAAAACAATAGCATTTTCAATGTAAATCTAGCTTATCACATATGCTGGCCATATAAATACCCAGGGAAGTAGAATTCATTATAGAAAGACAGAAGGAGAAATAAGGAGGCATACTATATGTTAGGTCTGAAGCAGGCCACCCCACTCCCAAAAGTTAATTCTAGTGACAATGCCCTTTAAAGATGTGCTATGACCACAGGGTTTGCTTTGGCCAATGAACAGTGGGGACGTGGTGACATTTCCTACTTCCATTCAGACGTTTAAGAAATAGCTAACAGGTTACCATGTGGATTATTTTCTCCGATGATAACCATTTCTTCCGTTCCCCAGGTGTATCTAACCGTCCTCTAATTCCTTTCAGTTCTGACTCTGACTACCACAGTTAACGCAGACCCCAACAGCTTACCAGCTCAGTCCCACAAGACTTCCCCACATCAGATGCCGATCCTAAGGTCTAACATAGTTGATCAGTGAACAATAAATTACATTCCTCATGACCTACTCAGGTACATAACTGGCTGAAGCTCACAGAGTGCTGGGGACAAGTTACTATATATACACGGGTTTATCACATAGGAGACAATGAGGGAACAATGATATGGAAGAGAGGCACAAGGCTCGCTATGACTGGGTGCAGAGCTTTAGTTCACTCACTAGGGCTACCTTCCCCCAGTGCCTCAGTAAGGTCACCACCCCTACAGCTTTCCCAGTCTCCTTATTCAATGGCTTTTACAGAGTTCAATCAGCTCTACAGTCCTTCCTCTTCCTGTAGGTCAGTGTGGAGTTCAAGTCCCCTATGATTGAGCGCTACAAAAGCTATTGAATAAGAAGACTGGGGGAGCTTTGGGGCTGATGACCTTTTTGAGATACATATTTCAACCTGGTGCCTGTATTAACCCAGTGTTCTAGAGTTTTGACACTGAGCTAACCCAAAAATCAACATTTAAACTACTGAATTTGAAGCTGTTTGCTTCACTGATACAACCTGGTCAGTTATGGTGAATGTACATCAGAAACACAGCATTGCGGTGTTTTTATGCTTTTTGTTAATTCAAAGAAATGTTACAAGATGGAGTAAAACAATTTCTATTTAGCTCAAATTTTAAAATTGGTGTAGTAGGCTATTATTGAACTACAGTTATCTTATCTCATGAAAGTGTTCCTAAGAATATTTTAAATGCTAAAACTATCTTGGGTAAAACTGGTTTCTGGTCACTTAGACCAGCCATAAATTCCTAAGGTAAACTGATCTCTGGACCTTCCCTAAATTCCTATACAATGTGACCCTGAGCTAAAGGTTAACTGCCTGACCATTTAACTGTTATCTCTCTGAGTCTGTAAACAATGCCTGCTTGTTGTAGATGTCCAGCTGCCTTTCTGTGTTCATCACAATAGGGAACCAACTGGAGGTGGTGGCTGCTTCCCTCTAATCTGCTTGGGACAGTCTGGCTGGCAGTTTATAAAGACTTCATTGGACATATTCAGGCCTTAGAAGTTTTCCTCTTCAGGTACTCATACCATTGTAACATCTTACAAAGATTTATTCAGGTATAAGAAAAATATAAAAATCAGGCTTTAAAACACCGTGAGTTACCAAAATAGTTAGTAAATAATTTTCAATGTTCTTTGCAAAGTACTTCTCAAAGAACTTCTTCGGTGAAGAAGAGCAATAAAGTAGTTAGGCAGAAAGTCTGTGGCCCCCGAGCTTTGAAGGTTAAGGCAGGGGTGTTCCGCGAGTTAAGTGGGAGAGACCCACTTCTCAGAATTTTA
This sequence comes from Peromyscus maniculatus bairdii, assembly GCF_049852395.1. Lineage (NCBI taxonomy): Eukaryota > Metazoa > Chordata > Mammalia > Rodentia > Cricetidae > Peromyscus > Peromyscus maniculatus. The sequence continues at coordinate 35,862,401 of NC_134853.1, read as the reverse complement.
ATCAGAACAATCAGAGGGCTGGAGATCTCTTCCAGGAAGTGAAAACTGCACACGTGTTGCGGGGTCTCATGGGGGAGGGGCTTGGGGGTGGAAGATTCCATGTGCAGGTCACTTCCCAGCAATCTTAAACAAAGTGGTAAATAGTGTGTGCTGGGTGGTGAGGGAGGAACGGAGGCGACCTGCTGCTGATTGAGGTGACCTGCTGCTGATTGTCCTATCAGAAGCACAGGTGTTATCAGTCAAGTCAGCTTTCCAGCCTAACTGAGGCTTTTCGGTCATTAACCCTTCAAGGAGCATCTCAAGTTCCAGGCCACCCTGGGCTTCATAGTGATACCTTGTTTCCAAACAAATAAATACAAGTTAATCAAGGTAAGTAGTGGTGAAATTTTTCAGGTATTGTGGGATGAGAATTAGAGAAAAAGGAAGGACCTGAGGAAATGGCTCACTGGGTAAAGTGTTTGTCTTGCAAGGATGAGACCCAGATCTGGTCCTATGTAAAAGCGAGGTGCGGTAGCCTGCAATTGTAATCTCAGCGTTCCTATCACAAGACAGGAGACAAGAATCCCCAGAGGGCCATGGGCAGCTAGCCTGGGCTGTATGCAATAACCAACAATGAAGACACCCTGTTTCAAACAAGGTGGAAAAGACTAACCTGTGGTTATCTTTTTTTTTTTTTTTTTTCCGAGACAGGGTTTCTCTGTGTAGCTTTGCGCCTTTCCTGGAACTCACTTGGTAGCCCAGGCTGGCCTCGAACTCACAGAGATCCGCCTGGCTCTGCCTCCCGAGTGCTGGGATTAAAGGCGTGCGCCACCACTGCCCGGCCTGTGGTTATCTTCTAACACCCACACATGCTGTGGCACATCCCCCCTCACACACACACATCCACACACCACATAATACATACTTCACACATGCATACTTCACACATGCATATACCACATACACACCACCACCACCACCACACGTGCAGAGTTATATCCTGCTTTGAGAATTATTCTTTTGATTCTTTCATTTTTATCATAATAATTTGCAAACATATATAAAAGTTGGCAGATAACCACAAACACAGCCATCATCCAGCTTTATCTCTCTCAACTCCTGGTCATTTTGTTTCTTTGCTCACATCTATTTCAAGCTGCCCTAAATTATTTTGAAGTAGCCCCACCCACAGTATCCTTTGTGATATAATTATTTTTGTATGTGCTCCTATGTGAAAACAATTTTTCCTTTAATCAAAGGCAAAATGGACACCAGTATTTCCTTGATAATCTTAAAATTCTAGTTCTCATCCTAGCTCCCTGAGTGGCCATCATATTGTCCTAGTTTATGACAGTAATATTTACACAAGTCAGCACACTGACTGTAACTGATGATCTATCTGTCTGAGTCTCTTTTGCTCTGCCCATCTCCTTGCATCTTTCCTTGGAGATTTTATTGTTGTTGAAGAAACAGAACCCCTGCCCTCCCAGCTGGCCTGGTAAGTCCTTCCTAAAGCTAAGAGTATAATAGCTGTCACTAAACATTCCATTTGAATCTTTTCCTATTAATCAGACATTGATACTTTGATCAGTGGTCAGATTAGACTTACTTAAATTTCAATGAAATTTGTAAAGGGAACAACTTGCTGGGTAGATGACATGTTACAACACAAATAATATTATTCTTGCTTTCAAAGCCCTCCATGTAGGACCATGCCAGCCTTTTTAAGTTGACTCCTTTTGCACTGTCTTGATTGGTTTCCTTGTGTTGAGTACATCAAGTGTTGTACAAGTCTTCCAGATCTTAACAAAAATGCAGGCTGAGGAATGAGAAAATAAAAATAAAGAGCCAAAAAAGATGACTTCCCAGGGGAGAATAATTCAAGCCACCTAGAATTCCTACTCTTTCAAATGGTGACTGGATGTCCAGGGTTTCTATAGACTACAAAACAAAGAGCATAGGGGTTGGAGGGAGCTCAGTTCCCAGTACTCATCTGGTGGCTAAGAACAGTTACATAACTTCTGTTCAGAGGATCTGGAGCCCTCTTCTAACCTACACAGGCTCTGCATGCACATAGTGCATAGACAAAATACAAGCAAAGCCACCCAGATACACACAATAAAAATAAATAAATCTTAAAAAAAAAAAAAAAGACAAAACAAAACAGAGCTGGGCACTACGGGTGAAGCTAGGAAAACTTTGAGTTCAAAGTCATCTTTGGCTGCTCTGGGAGTTCAAGGTTAGTCTAAAAGCACAAAGTGAAAAACAAAGCAGGAAGCTATGGTGGTAAACCAATGGTAAAGCAGTTTCTCTAACTGTACCGGTTGACAAGTAGGGTGGATGGTGACTGTGGGTCAGCCATGAATCTGCACACTCAGGAGAGATTGAGGTAAGAAACACTTTACTGAGGTTTCTTGTTATGTTTTGTGTCAGGGAGCCCACCCTAGCGCTAGATCAGAATGAGTCATGGTACTGTGACTCAATTTTCCTTTGGCTAAAAAAAAGACTGTACAACCCCATTTTGTGTATATGAATGTGACACTTAAAATTATTACTTAAAATGCTTATGCTAGTTTCTACCCAGACCTGGGCTCTGACATTCGCTGTAAAGACTTAATTTTTGCTATGGGCACCGTGTTCAACTCTCCTAATTTTTTTTTTCCATTTTGTTTGTTTTGACAGACTCTCACTTTTTAGCCTTGACCAGCCTGTAACTTCCTTTGTAGATCAGGCTGGCCTTGAATTCACAGAAATCAGCCTGCCTCTACTTCCTAAGTGCTGAGATTAAAGACATGAATCACTATATCAGGGTTCTCCTAAATTCTTATGTGAGAAACTCATTTCTACATATCCTTCTATAAATCAATAGTCAAGATATTGTCTTGTTACACTTCACATAGTTATTGTTGAGGTCACACCATCAATTGTGCTCAAATATTTGCACACTGTTTTCTCTGAATTGAGTGTTTACACCATACCCCATTATCATCATTAGTAGTGGTAGCATCATTATCACTATCATCATCATCACAAAGGGACAATTATAAAACTAACACCATAAAACTAACTTTATAATATAAAAATTAATCAAACTTTTCTCTGAATTTGGGGTCATGCTTTGGAGTTTCCCTACACTGCCTGGAACTTACTGATATCATATTTTCACATGTAAATATCTGATGTATTTCTGATTTTTCTAAATATTAACATAAGGAACAGACCTTTTGGGGAAATCCCAGCATCTGATGCTGGAAGTCTATCTGTTATTTACTTAACATGTTGCCTATGTCGTGTACAGGAATCTGTCTCTAGCGTTTCCATTGGTTTCCCTTCTCCACCTGCATGAGCCAGCACCACACTTTACTTACAGGGGCTTTACTCTCTCTTCTCATAGGTTGGGAATAGACAAGCAGTTCTTTTTCATTTTCCTGTAAATGAAGGAGGACAAATAGCTGCAAAGTGTTCTCTATAGACCACAGTGGTTATGTAAGGCATTTTTAGTAATAACTGGTATCTCCAGGACCATGAGCCTTTCTATTCATAAGTAGGGTGTAACTTCCTCCTGTGTTGAAGTCTTTCAGGTGCTTTATGAGTTCCCTCTTAGGCCATCTTGTGATTACTCATTCAGTGACTGCCATCGTATTTTCCTTCCTGTTTCATATCTTCTGCACAGTTTTCTATTCAGTTGAATTTTCAAACTGGTTTGTGTTTGACATATGTGAATGTATGAAGCTTTGGCAACATGCAGATGTACAAGTTTTTATTTACAGTAACTTAAAGTCCTGACACAACATTGGAGACAAGGAACCTCCAAGGATGCCATTGACTTCATATTCTGTTGGCCATCTATTGCTGGACATGCAGCCTTCCCCAGTGAGACTCCCTTGGAGGAAACTTAATTTTCACTTGTGAGTCTTTCTCAGGTAGAGACAGTTTCTGAGGTAGGAATGGGCCATGTGTCCACTTGTCCTTTCAGTTCTAGAGCCCCATCTGGTGCAGACCTGTGCATGCTGCCTCAGTCTCTGTGCTTTCTCATGTGAGATCATGTTGATTTAGAGGACCTTGTTTTCTTGATGTCCTCCATCCCCTCTGACTCTTACACATGGTTCCCTGAGCCCTGAGGGGAGGGTTTTGATGGAGACATCCATTTGGGGCTGAGTGTTCTAAGGTCTCTCACTTTTTGTACACTGTCTAGCTGTGGGTCTCTGTGTTTGCTCCCATATATCTGCAGCAGGAGGAAGCTTCTCTAATGATGGCTGACTAAGATACTAAACTATGAGAATAGCAGAATGACATCAGGAGTCATTTTATTCCAATGTTTTCTTGTTGTTTGTTTTGTTTAAAACAGTAGTACTTGGTTTTACTCTAGGTACCTGGGCTATCAAGTCACAGGTTCTTGGTTACCCAATGTTGAATATGGGTTGCATCATGGAGTGGGCTTTAAATTAAAACAGATTTTGGTTGGTTATTCCCACAAGCATTGTGGACCATTGCACTGGCATAACTTTCAGGCAGGACTTTATTGTAGACCAAAGGTTTTGTGGCTGGATTGGTATTTACATTTCTCTTTCGGTACCAGGCATAGAACCTTCCAGTACCATGAACAGTAGTTCATAGGGGTGAAGGCTCTAGGTAGGCACCAACTCAACTTCTCTGTGTTCAGTGAGATGTGCAGGTGTTGTCTTCAGCATTAGGGCCCTACCATCAGTTTGTGGAGAGCAACCTATAGTTTTGGCAACATCCTGTGCTGGTTAGTGGTTCCCATGGGACTCCTTTAGCTAACAATTCAATTAGATATAATCCAATCCTGGTACTGGAAGTTTCATTTGGTGACAAGAGATGGCTAGCTGGGGCTCTGTCTCCCCATTATTTGGCAATTCCATTTAGATTGCTTTCATATATGTATGTATTTTAGGAAGCTTTTACTATATTAGGTTTCCATACAACCCCTATAATTGACTTTAATCGTAGCTATCTCTCTGTATTCCCTTCCTTGACTCTCTCTCCATTTTTCCTCCCCCTCCCCATTTGTTCCTCCCATTCCAACCCCTATCCATCTATAACTATGTAGTCTATTTCTCTTTCCTAGGGAGATCTATTTGACACCCTACTCTCTTACTCTATATCTAGACTCTGTGGTGCTATGGATTATAGTTTAAATCTATATATAAGCAAGTACACATCATATTTGCCTTTCCAGATTTGAGTTTTTTTACTCAGAATGATATTTTTCTAGTCCCATCCATTTACATGCAAATTTTATAATTTTATTTTGCTAATGGCTGAGTAATACTCTATTGTGTAAATGTACCACATTTTCTTGATACATTCTTTTGTTGAGGAATATCTAGGCTGTTTCCAATTCTGGCTATTATGAATAGAACAAACATAATCGATTAAGTGTCTTTGTGGTAAAAGGAAGCATCCTTTGGGTATGTGCCCAAGAATGATATAGCTGGTTCTTAAGGTAGACTGATTCTGATAGTACCATCATTTTTCACATGAATGAATATGAAATTTTGTCAAGTACATCTTCTGAATCTATTAAAAATAATTATATTATTTTTCTCACAAATTATAAAAATATGATGGCTTGTGCAAATTGGATTGCTTAGTGTTCATCCTTCACTTATTTTTGGAGTAACATTATCTCATCATGATCATAGTTTATTTTTTGTTTGTCTGCTTGCTTTTTTTTGGACAGGGTCTTACTATATAGCACTGGCTGTCCTAGAATGTGGTATGCAGACCAGGCTGCCCTCAAACCACAGAGATCCACCTGCCTCCGCCTCCCTAGTGCTGGAGCTAAAGATGTGCACCACCATGGTGGTGTGAAGAAGAATGGCCCCCATAGACTCATGTTTGAATGCTCGGTTACCAGGGAATGGCACTATTAGGAGGTGGGAACTTGTTAGAGAAAGTGTGTCATTGGGGATGGGCTTAGAGGTTTCAAAGGCTCAAGCCAGGCCCAGTGTCACTCTCTCTTCCTGCTGCCAGCTGATCTGGATATAAAACTCTCAGCTGCTCCAACACAATGTCTGCCTGCACACCACCATGCTCCCCACCTTTGACAACTCTGAAGTGTAAGCCAGCCCCAATCAAACTTTTTCTTTTATAAAAGTTGCCGTGGTCACGGTGTCTCTTCACAGCAATAGTAACCCTAACTAAGACAACCACAATGCCTGTCCCTGGGCATAATTTCTTAAATGAAATACAGTATTGAATTTTATTGGCTGATATCATAAGTTACTACACAAAGACTAAATCCAACCCATCTGTGATTTCTTTTATGTTTTAATCATTTTAATTTGGGGAACACTATTATGAACATGGTATAGAAAAAATTGAGAAATTTTCATACTTTTTAATACTCCAGTTTAGGTAAATTGGGATTTCCTTAACATTTGTATAGCTATCCCCTGAAGCCCTGTGGGCTATGGAAAGAGGAAGAACTCTTGATTTCTCCATTTGTTCTGGTGGTATAACCTGTTTATACTTTCTGTCTGTACCAAATCAGTTTGCTAGGTTGTAATTCTCTTTCTGTCATGTTTTCAGGAGATTGCTTTGGTCACAAAGCTTGGTGCTCATACTACAGCTGAGGGAGTTGTTTCCTGCTTGAAGGCTTCTTTCCTGCTGTGATGAAACACCATAATCATCATGGGAGGGAGCCTGAATTCACATGCCGGGGGTAAGATGACATAGGAAAGAACTAAGGCACCAGTTCATCAACTTGCTACCCATAAAACAAGTGAGTAAAGCTGTTTCATATCAGACAGTATCCACATCACAACAGAGACCCCAACAAAGAACAGCCAAACCAGCTCCAACTAGGAAGAACATCCAGTCAATCCAAGAAAGACAATTATAATAAATATGAAGTTAATAATTTGGGGTAGTTTGCAATAAAGCACAAACTAATTGAAAGAAAAAAAGCATTAAGACAAATCACAAAATTCTATCCAACTATCTAAATAGAGAATTCCTGTGAATAGACCTGCCCAGGAATCCTGGAGAACTATTCCTAATTGGCATCTACAGCCAAATCTATCCTGGAAATGTTCCCAGTCTCATCCTTGCCACTCCTGCCTCATCAGAAAACACAGAATTCTGCCTGAGACTGACTTCTTCTGATGCATTTTAGGGTTGGCATTATAAGCCTTCCCAGTTCTCATATGCATTCAATCCTTGAAAGTTAATATGTACTGAATTGCACTCCCTCAAAATTTATAGTAAGGCTTTGTTGTAGGTGTGGTTCAATGGTAGAATGCTTGCCTAAATGCACAAGGCCCTAAGTTTGCTTCTCCACAGAAGAAAAAAAAAAACTGTCCTAAATCCCTCTATTCCAAGGCCTTAAACTGCTATTGTGTTTTGAGATTGGATCCTCACAGAGAGGTTATTAAAGTAAAATGAGGTAATTACATCCAGGCTTATCAACATGGTTTATAGGGAGGACATTGGGACACAGACGTACACACAGAGAAAACATGAAAGGCCATTTAGGGGAAATGGTTATCAGCCAGCCAAGGAGAGATAGCCTGGGAAAAATCAACCTGCTGGTGGCTTAAAATCTGGCTTCCACCCACCAGAATAAACTTTCAGTTTGTCAATTGATTACCATGCTGTGTCTCAGAAACCCTAGTCAGTGCCAAAGTTCTGAAAGGAAAGACACTTACATCCCGTGGTCAGTACCCTGGGCCTGGTTCTGGCCTTATAGTGCCATAGGTACATCCACTTTCTTTTGTCCACACATGTAAATAAAGAATATATACTGAGGAAAAACCACTCTACATAAAAATCAATTTCAATAAACAAAATATTGCTTGCACACATTTTTCTGGAAATCAATTGGAAAAGTTGTAGCAGTAATAAGAAATAGTAGTAACAGTAATAGTAAGCATGTTAATAAAAATTGAAACTGGTTTCTGAGCACAAACCTTACTGCATGCTGCACTGACAGATCTATATTGCTTTAAGTCACTAAGTTTGTGATTATTTGTTCTGGTAGCAATAGGAAACTAGCACGACACAGTGAGATACATCTCTTAACAATCAGATCAGCAAACACGGTTTCATTGTTAACCCTCTGAATTCGGTGCAGTTATTCCCATTCACTCTGTTCTACAGGTGGGAAAACGGATGCTCAGAGAATAGGTACCTCTCCTAAACGGTGTCAGTAAACACCAAGGCTAGTTTTGGGCAAGGACCTAATTTCCCATGCTCTCTCTTTCTTGAGAGCATGCATGTTTTTAAAATTTTATTCTTCAGTTAGTTTTTAATTAGGAGGAGTAAATGCAAGCACAGTTTCATGTAACATGACTGATAAGGTTGGAAGTGATTTCACAGCTTGCCCTAAGAGGAGGCTAGACCTATAATCAATGAAAGATAAATTATCTTTATCTTTCAAAGAAATTACTATAATCAAAACTGTTCTTATGTCTCGTTGATGCTGACCTGGTTTTTAATGGCTTGTATTTCAAACATGAGCTCAGCCACAAACCAAATATAAAATGAAAAATGAAGACAAGCGTGTTATCCATGGGAATTTTCAGGTCACCTAGTGCTAACAATTTTATGCTCCCTCATATTATAAAATAATATAAATTTTTGCTTTCACAGATTATGTTGTACTGAACGTAAGAACCTCAAATCTCTACAGAACTTAATATAAGATGTGATAAATCAAGGCTAGTTGTAAAAACAATAAGAATCATTTAAATACTGTCAACCATTTTAACATGTTCTGAAGTGTATAAGTTTGAAAGACATTAAAAGATAGTTTTTGGTTGGTGATACAAGGTAGGATAGAAAGTGAATTAGGTACATTTTAAACTCATCAAAATAGGATAGATAATGGAATGTTTTTGCTGAATGTGTCAAATGCAAATGGACTAGACATTGTTGATGTTTTATTGCCTATATATTATATATAGTTATTGTACTTATTGTATATAGTTTTTCTTATATTAATTATAACTTTTTTAATATTAGGCAAAAAAGGGGAAATGTGATGATATTTTATCTGTGTACCCCAATAAAGCTTATGTGAGGATCAGAGAAAAAAGCCAGCCACTATAATAAACATAGAAGTTAAGAAATGGTAGCACATGCCTTTAATCCTTGAGTTCAGGAGGTAGAGATCCATCTGGACCTCTGTGAGTTCAAGGCCACACTGGGAACAAAGCCAGGTGTGGTGACACATGCCTATAATCCGAGAACTAACCGTGGAGGTCTGGAGATCTGTACAGACAGACAGGAAGTGACAGAGCTGGGCAGAAAGAAGAAGTGATATAACTGGGTGGAGAGAGGAAGAGTGATAGCAGAACAGAAAGAAATACAGGCGTGGGTGTACAGGAAGAATATCTCTTTGAAGGCTGAGGAGTTGGTAAGGTGAGGTTGGCTATGGCTTGTCCTATTCCTCTGATCTCTCAGTTTTAACCCCAATATCTGGCTCTGGATTTTTTATTAATAAGACTGCTCAGCAATTTGTCTTAAACACAAGACTTGTGTTCTTGGAATATTCTTAGAAGCATTCTGGTTTGGAGAAGAGTCACTCACCTCTTGGTCTAATGAGAGCTGGCAGTTTGGTTTCCGTGCTTGAACTGTTTAGTGGGCCCCCAGGCAGTGGGATTGAGGCCTGTCCCTAGTGCATGAGCCAGCTTTTTGGAGCCTAGTGCCTATGATGAGACACTTTGTGCAGCCTTGGTGCAGGGAGGAAGGGCTTGGACCTGCCTCAACTGAATGTACCAGGCTCTGCTGACTTCCCATGGGAGACCTTGCCTTGGAGGAGGTGGAAATGGGGGCTGGGTTGGAGGGAAGGTGGGGAGGTAGGAGAAGGGAGGACAGGGAAATCTGTGGCTGATATGTAAAATGAATAGAAAAATCTCTTAATTAAAAAAAAGCATTCTGAACTTTCTTCATATGACTCTATACCTGAACTGTGTTCCAACAGGTATCATCTGAAAATTTTTAAGGTGTCCCATTAGACACCACTAGTAATTAGTGTTCAGAGGTCACCTTTTCCTTAGAGGCAATGTCTTGCCAGGAGGATATGTGCAGCCACAGTTTAGGGCTAAGGTTCTATCTTAGGGTGTAGAGATGTAGTTACATTGATAGACCACTTGCCTAGAATGCATAAAGCCTTGGGTTTGATCTCCCATAGCACACTCCTATAATCCCTTTGTTCTACTCCAGAGGTAGAAGCAGGAAGATTCAAAGTTCAAGGTCATCCTTACCTAAATAGTAAATTTGAGGCTGGTCCCCATAAAAAGCTGTATTAGATTTTGTCACAAACCAGGAAAAAATAAATGTGGCTATTTCTTATCTAGTTTTTTTAAATATGTATATGTGCACATGATGCAGTGTACATGTGGAGGTGAGAGGACAACTTCTTTACATAAACATTTGAAAATAATGTGACTAAACTGTTAACTGTATATATCCATTTGCCTGCTATCAATTGAGTTCACATTCCTCCCAATTGCTCCCAAAGGAAGAAAGGCTTGTGATTCTTCAACCTAGACTCATATTTGAGAGTATTTGTTCTTGAGAATGAAAAAAAAAATGAATAGAACTGGAGTGGGAAAATACTCTACTTTTGTATAGGAAATCATAATTCCAAAACCAGTGAGTGGATTTACCAAATGAGAGTTTTTACATGGGGAAGACCTGACCATCATTTCATAGCTGGGATATCTTAGCCAGGGCTCTACCAAACTTCAAACATGACATATAAGGTGTCTAGATGGAGGTGTCATGCATAGTGGCATCTTGTAAATAACCTTCACTTCTCCTGGTCAACATCAAACATCATCTATATTCAACTGAGGTCAAAATAGAGAGCATTATTCACTGAGCTTTTATTAAAGCATAAATAAAAAATGGACAGATGGCATGGAGGATTTTATCAAAGGTTTCAGAAAGCTGTCTTCTGTGGATGTGAGGACTTTCCTTGGAGCACAGCAATAGTTTAATGGGCTCAGAGAGAATAAATAAAATGCCCTTGTGCTCACATTTTCTCTCAGTAAAATATTGGTGGAGTGGCATTCTCCAAATCTACTTGACAAACTGCAATATGCCTTAAATTGCAACTCGGTACTTTTCTGGGTACAATGGACCTGATCTTACAAAATGCTGCAAAATTAATGTCTAGAAAAAAAAAGAATATTGAAGCCTGGTTTGTTTGTTTGATAATATAATTATTGAAAATATTGAAACTGAGCACTGAGTGGGTGTTTTTCAAGTTTCTGCCTTTAGAGGTGTCCTATTTTCATGCTGTATTCTTCAGGAGGAAATCATTAGCCATAGCCCTTATGAAGTGTGGGCAGCTGTGAGGATGAAATGCCTATGTCAAATGTTTTGAGTTCAATAGGACATTTCTTCATTCTCTCTCATCAATGCAGTTTTTGTATCTCACTAAAAACTCATAGTTACATACTGTAGACTTTTAGTTGGAATCTAACATTCTGTAGGTGTGTTTCTCAGATGGTTTCAGCTTTACATAGAGGAAATGCTTTCCCCTGGACCTGTGTCTCTTTGACATGCCCATTATTATGTGTGGATGTGTTGTGTTCTAGTTTAGCTATTCTGGATTTTCTAAGGAGAGAAGATGCTAGGATCATCTTGGTCTTCAATTCAAGTCAGCTTCTTCTCCATGAAGTTCAACTTTCAAGAACACCATTAGAACCCACATTTGTGATGTAGGTGTGCTTTGTGCTCTGAAGGCAGTCACTGATTTCCAGCTGTCAGGCAAAGGCATGTATGTGAACACTAGCCTGTGAACAAAGCTGTTTCAACCAGAATTTCTATATATATCCATCTGTATCTATGTTCGTGGACATGAGTTCACACTCTTGCCAATATGCATCCTTTACTCCATGGGTCATTGGTGCGTCTCTTCTTACAAACTGCAATTTTCCTGTGCACAGTGAGAAATCTGGATTCCATCATGTCAGATATTTATTTCCTCATTCAAATCCAACATAAGTCCATAGCCATTTTTGAAGCTGTAACCTGTATCCTCACAGGAAACACTTTTATCAACCAAATAACATGCTTCTTCTAGACTTCACTTATGTCTAAAGTTACCTAGGTCAGTCCCCCTCCATACATATGCACACACCATCAGCTTTTTTGATAAAAAAGAAGCCAGAGTTAATTCACTGGTAAATCATAACACTTTGTTGTTTTACTTACAAACAAGAAAGATAAAGCAAAAATCAAGAACTCAGATCACACATATAATAGTCTCTGTGGGAAATTCCCCGTCAGAGAAAGGAATGCACAATCTAGAAGGCAATAGCTTCTTGTACTTCAAAGGGAAGTTTAGAGCTGGAGTGCTGAGGATATTGATTTTATTGGAGCTCAACTCTCAGCTGTCACTTTGTGTCAGCAGCCCAGCTACACAAACAAAGGCAGTCCCTGAGGGTGGAAGTGTTTTGCTAGACACCTGAAGACAGGAAGGACAGACACCAATCTTGTGTAATTTGTCTTTTGCATTCAAGGCAGCTCCATATTGGAACAGACACTTAATGTGCTTTTAGGTAGCAGCAATTAGTGTGAAGTAAGAGCTTAAAACTTCAAGGAAATACTTTCTTTGTAAATTCGACTCTTGAGCTATGCTAAAATGTGAGAGCAATACTGATTAGAAAATAAGACCTCTCTACTGAAAACTAAAAGTAGTATAATGCTCGTGTTACTTTACTGGACACCTGCTTCAGACTTACACCTTTTACTTTAGAGAGTGGTTTTCCAAAATCTATTTCTTTTTCCTTTTAACTATATGACATCTAATGCCTGGAAAAGCCTATTTCTTGAAATGATGAGTGAACTAGCCATTTATGTAGGTAAAAATATTTGTTGTCATGAGTAAGTGAATTGGCTAAGTGTATTATATAATGTATCTGTCTTAGTTTAAAGTTGAACTGAACAGTAGCAAGACTATCCAAGTTTTGAAATAGACCTTTCTTTCCTTGCTAGAAGTTTTGTGATCAAGGCACACTGTTCTAGCTCTATTGGACTATTCCGGTTGGAATATTAGAAAGATACTTAAAGCTGATTTCTTGCTTTGAAGTTGTTTGGAAGTACCAGACCTGACTCAAAAAGGAAATCTGCCTTCATCTTCTCACATCTTGAAATTCATCATCCTCTTTTTTTATATGCAGAAGGAGCAAAGGAAAATGAACTGATATTTGATATCTATCATCATCATCATACACTTGGACTGACTGATTCCTGTGAAACCAACAGATTATTTTATAGATAGGGTAGCACAACAAAAGTGATGAATTTAGAGTTTGTCTACAGATACTTTGTCCAATAGCAAATATGTCCATAAACATAGCTTATGTGCTAACTGTAAGTAAAGGCTAGATGCTGCTCACATTCCAGGTTGAAAGGCTTATGATAATAAGAGTGTGAAAAAGAGAGTGCTGCAGTTGACTAGCAATGCCCTGCACCAGAGAGTCAGTGAGGAAGCTTGGTAAAGTTACTGTATTTACTTTGTCTAATCTATAATATTAACTATTTGTGATGAAATTGACGTGTGCTTAGTCCAGATAATTAAGCTGTGTTACTTTAATCTGATGTTTTATGTGAAACTAGTTCTGTTTCTTTGCTCCAGCAATGGCAATTTTTCTTATTCTTGATAACCCTGGATCATAAACTACATTACATAAAATGACTGTGAAGTACAGTGCTCCTAAATATTTCATCCTGAAGCCAACAATAGTTGATTAAAGAGACTGATGCTGTCCTACTCATCCCTTAACTTCCTTCAATGACAGGAGGAACTTAACACAATGACATGATGGCAGAACATGCATCTCACTGCACTGTTGTAGACAGGATGGGAATCCAAAGACCTTTCCATGGTCCCTGCCATCTGACCATGAGCTGGCTCTTGGCTGCTCCTGACCCTTCTCCCACTGCCATGCAGATGAGATTTACCACTTCTTCCCCCTGACCTTCCTTACTCCAGGCATTTGCTCAAGTTCTGTAAATGAAAGGATGTAGTATTTGCATGTGTCTTGCATATGTCCTCCTGGCACTTTAGATGACCTCTGGACCATTCTAATGCCTGAATCAACGTAAGTACTGTGTAAAGAGTTATTATATCATATTGTTTAGAAATAGTAATAGGGAGTTTTTCTGCTTGTGTTTTGTATGGTTGTAATTGATTTTCTAATATTTTTAATCCATGATTAGTCAAATCTGTAAGTATAGAACCTACAGGTACAAAAAACTGATTTTTCTTTTTAGTACCACTATAATATAGCATAAAGTGCATTGTTTGTGCTCACTACTAGAATCTCACACTACATGACACATAGTAGTTGCTCAAGAAGTAGACCAAATGATTAATAAAATCCTATTAGCAATAGCTTCAATGGCAGTTCTGACTCCAGATCAGCATCTCTGCTCAGACCCCAGAGGAAAGAAGTGGAGCATGGATCATGGGCAGTTCCATGACTTGTCTGAGCCCTCACTCCCACCTAGTCGTTATGAACTCCCTCCTAGGCAAAGGGCCAGGGAAAGACATTTTGGGTCAAGTAAGTTCAAGGTAAACTACATTTTCTCTACTATATTTTCTCTGAAAGTTATTTAAATTTATGGATAGAGTAGGCAATCAAATAATCTGACATGCTCTTTTATCAAAATTTTATTTATTTAGTTAAACCCATGCCTTTATGCAGTACCAACACTGTAATGTGAGCCTGCTATTATTCTATTCTGAGTATTCTTTTTTAAGATTTAATTTTATTTTTTCTTTGTATGTAGGTGTCTCTGTGTGTATGTACATGTAGGTATTCATGTATGTGTATTTATGTCTCTATGTATGCCACGTGTGTGCAGGAGTTTGGTAGCAAGAAGAGGGCGTGAGATTCCCTGACCAGTTGCCTGATGTAGGTGATGAGAAGCAAACCAGAGTCCCCCAGAAGAGCACCAAGGGCTCTTAGCAAATAAGCTGATCCTTCAGCCCCTTAAATTATTCTTATTAAGAAGAAAATCAACTGGAAAGCAGACCCAGAACCTCCTGAAGTCTCCTTCAACTTGCAAAGCAAAAATCTGAGGAATTTCAATCTAAACAAAAAACCAGCAGCAAATACAACTTTCTTTCCACATGACATCATCAGCCAGGAAACTCCCTAGGGAGGGCACCTTTGCACTTAGCTTCCTACCGGACATGCGGGTCTTGATTCTTTGATGACTGGAAGGCACCTAACAGGGCTCTGGGGTGCAGTGTGAGAGGGCAGCCACTCTGCTTAGTCTCACACAGACACAGACTGTTTAGACCCTCATTCCCAGAGGGCAGCAGCAGCATTTGAAACTGAGTAGAGATGCAAAATCTTGGGCTCTTGCCATTGAATGTTTGAATCCGAAACTCTGGAGGAGATCCCAGTGTTCTGTGTTTCTACAAGCCTTCCAGATGATTCTGCTGAACCCAGGCTTGGTAATCACTGGTTTAGAAGAATCAACAGAGACCTCCCAGGAAGATGTTTGCAGTGTTGATGCCAGGGTAATAGAGGATACTAGTTACAAAGTACACCACCAACTATCCTGGTTTATTGTCCTAGTTTGAACAATTAAAGTCCTGAATCTCAGAAAACTGCAACTCCAGGATGACCAGAAGAGTTAATGTATTGTTGAATATTTGCTTTTAAGTCAGGCCTTCCTCTGTCTCTCCTACCACTTATCCAAGCCAAGTCTGGCAATGCCAAGACAAACCCCATTATCCTATCTATCCATCACACCACATTGTTTCTTGGCTGAGAAAGGGGTAAGGAGAGTGAGAGGGGAAGGAGGCAGTCTCTGTCTGTCTCAAGCATGCCATTTCACACACCCTTCTTTACTTAGACTTCCTGGATAAGGTGAGATATGTTAACGAGCATAAAATTTTACCACATTGGTCCAAAGTACTAATTAACTACTTTGTAGTTCTCTCCTGTCATATGGTCTACCTGAGCACCCTCATAAATTTTACCAGTTATGGACTAATTCTTAGTGATGCTATGAAAAAAATTCTTAGAGTTTGGGCCACATTATGACTTATGTTGGCCATGGAAATGTTGGGTTTGCATTATTATAAAGTTATGTATTCCGTGCTGGATTATATTCTTTTTGCCCTATGAAGAAGAGATTAAACCATTTCTGTGAATCCACCAGCTGTCCTGGTTACTAAGCTTTATATCTACTTCACTTGATGGATTCTACCTTTGGCCACAAACTGACACCTTAACACATGGATGCACATTTGCCTGATGACTGCTCTTTTGAACAAATTTGGTCAGTGGCATTTTATCTCTTGACTTATTTTCTATAGCAATCTATTCAGGGATTAATGTTATCATTGAATTGTTTTATAAATCTTGTTCGTAGCTGTATCTCCAACTGCTATTGTTGGGATTGTATTTGGAGTCACTTTCAGACCCTACAAAACTCCCAGGCTACCCTACACCTCAGTTCACTGATCCAGTTCATTTATTCTCGGCCTACTACCATTCATCTTGAGCTTAGGAGAGCTATCTGTTTGGTCAGCCCTTGGTCTGGACATCAGTATTGAATGATGCAGATAAAACTGCTCATATCACCTAAGTTAAGTGATTCTCACTTAAATTTTTATGTTAAAACCTTTCTCTGTCTCTGTCTGTCTGTCTGTATCTCTCTCTCTCTCTCTCTCTCTCTCTATATATATATATATATATATATATATATATATATATATCCATATATATATATATCCATATATATATATATATATATATATCCCATCTATTTAACACACACACACACACACACACACACACACACACACACACATTTAAAAAAATCCCTTTGAGCTGATCACCTCAGGCCTTGTATTACCTCCCTAAATTAAAGCTAAGATACTTTCCCAAGCCCTTTGAGCTCTCAAGATCTCCACTACCTCTCACAGAAATTGCCTACTGAGCATGGATTGTGGCTGTTTCATATTACATTTTGGGCACAACCTGCTTCTCACAGCAGAACCTTGAGGATGATTTATATTTGTTCTTATTCTTGGGATGGAATCAGACAATTTAAGCATGCTATTCAGAGGCAATGTAAGCTGTATGTTAAAGATCCAAGCATCTCTAGTGCAGAATATTAAAATTTGTTCATTTCTTAAGAAGGTATAAAAGCATGTTGGCTTCTTAGCAAAAGGGCAATTATATTCTCTAAGAACTAACTATATATGTCCTATATCTATTTTTACTTAAAATAAGCACTCTTTATATTTAATAAGGCTTTGAGATACAATTAATTGTATTATGTTAGCATTGTTAAATATTCATGAAAATATTATCATATTGTTTACAACTTTTTCAGCTGGAAATAAATCATTAATAATCCATTTGCAACTTCTGAGAGTGCATTAAACAGGGTGCTTGCAAAATCAGTGAGAAAGCCACTGTGGTGGTGATTACATAGCAGTAGAAAATGTGCACAGCTAAACGGACTAGAATTATAGTGGTTTCAAAAAGCTAAAAATTTAGTAATAAGGAAAGAAAAATGGAATTTGTGTAATGGAGGAAATATAAGTATGCATGAGAAGAAAGTGCATCTTTCATTTTCTTTGAGTGTTGTGAAGGAACTTCCAATGTCTATCCTCTCTGTCTTCTACTTAAAAATAACTCTTGTAGGGAGATAGCTCAGCAAGTAAATCACTCGCTCAACAAACACAGGGACCTGAATTTGGATCTCCTGGACCCACATAGATGCTGGGAAGGCATAGTAGTGGCCCTCCTGTAATCCCCATGCAGAGGAAGCAGAGACAGGAAATCTGCAGAGCAAGCTGGCTAGACAGACAGGGAAACAGAGAGCTCTGGATTTAGTGAAAGACCCTGCCTCAATATAAGGTTGAGTGATTAAGAAAGATACCTGATATCAACTCCTTCAACTCAGACTTTGACATGAGTTTATATGCATGCACATGCCTGAGTGAACATGTATACATACATGCATGCAAATTGCGCATGTGCACACACATACTCATACACACACACACACACACACACACACACACACACACCTGATGCAAAAAACTAAAAAATTAAAAGTAGTAACACTCAATGCTTACAATTTATTTATTATTCTCTCATATATTGCATCGTGACTGCAGTTTCCCCTCTCTCCTCTCCTTCCAGTTCCTCCCTTCGACCTTCCCTCTCCCCAAGATCCACTCATAAAGGAGCAGGCCTCCCAGGGATATCAACCAAACATGGTATAGCAAGTTACAATAATACTAGGCACATAACCTCATATCAAAGCTGGACAAGACAACTCAGCAGGAAGAAAAGGGTCCCAAAGCAGGCAAGAGTCAGAGACAACCCCCATTCCCACTGTTTGGAGTCCCACAAGAATAACAAGCTACACAACCATAGCGTATATGCAAAGGACCTAGCTCAGAGGCATACAGGATCCCTGACTGTCACTTCAGTCTCTGGAAGGCCCTATATTTTAGTTAGGGTAGTGAAGAGACACCATTGCCATGGGAACTCTTATAAAGGAAAACATTTAATTGGGGTGGCAGCTTATAGTTCAGAGGTTCAGTCCATGATCATCATGTCAGGAGCATGATAGCCTGCAGGTAGACATGGTACTGTCAACATCTTGATCACAAGGCAACAGGAAGTGCATTGAGACACTGGGTGATATCTTGAGCACATATAAGACCTCAAAGCCTTCATAGTGACATACTTCCTTCAACAAGACCACACCTACTCCAACAAGGCCACACCTCCTAATAGTGCCACTCCCTATGAGGTTATGGGAGCCAATTACATTCAAACTACCACACCCTATGAGCCCTGCTTAGTTGAGTCTGTGGGTCATGTTCGTGTGGTATCCTAGACCCCTCTGGTTCCTAAAATCCTTCCTCCCCCTCTTCTGCAGGATTCCTGAAGCCCCTATTGACAGTGTCCTTTGCCTTATAGAAGCTTTTCAGTTTCATGAGGTCCCTTTTATTAATTATCAGTCTTAGTGCCTGAGCTATCAGTGTTCTATTCAGGAAGCTGTCCCCTGTGCCAATGAATTCAAGGCTATTCCCCACTTTCTCTTCTATCAGGGTCAGCATATCTGGTTTTATGTTAAGATCTTTGATCTACTTGAACTTGAGTTTGGGGCAGGATGATAGATATAAATCTATTTGCATTATTCTACATGCAGATATCCAGTAAAACCACCACACACACACACACACACACCTGATTTTAAAAAAACTTAAAAAAATAAATTTATTAACACTCAAGTTTTAATCTTCAGTTACCAGAAGAAAATAAGAGAGACACATTGCATCCAAAGTCCTTCATCTTCCAAATTCTTACCTCCCATGATTAATACAGACATAGGTGGATCTTTGAATTCTGTTGCTTATTCTCTATCATATCAATACAAAAAATGATTTTAAAACTTTTCCCATGAACAACCAACTACTGGGGCTCTACAAAAAACTCTCTGTGGCCCCACATGTCAGACTCTGAGATGTCCCCTTCACTTCTTTGCTATAAGTGTGATTTGATTATTGTATTTTATTTTACTTTTTGCTCAAAAGATTTCTTGGACTTTACATTGTCAGCAGGGGTTAAACTGGCATTTTTCTACAGACACAATAATACTCTTTTAAAATGTACACAGAGATTGACTTTGGAACAGGTTGAACAATTTACTTGATGTTAAGAACATATTTCCCCATGGAAACAGCCTAAGTAAGGCAAGGGCTTGAAGCTTCCCTAATTCATGAGATGGGAGGCAACCACCGCAGGCAATACTATCTGCTATGGCTTGGATAAGTGCCCCCAAAGTTCGAGTATTAACAAACATAAAATCACATGTTAGACATTCCATTGCTGTAGAACTATCTGAGAAAAACAACAGGAGAGACAGATTGGGGATTGTGGTCTCAGTCCTTTGCAGTGAGCAGATGAGGGCAAAAGCAGAGACACTGACATCACAGGGGCCTGAAAGCAAGGAGCAAAGACTGCCTGCAGGACCAGGAGTATTTGCATGCACCCTTTAGTTCTGTACAGACCTTTGCCTATTACACCACACCACCCAAATCACAGTTGGTTAATTCCCATTCCATGG
This sequence comes from Peromyscus maniculatus bairdii, assembly GCF_049852395.1. Taxonomy (NCBI): domain Eukaryota; kingdom Metazoa; phylum Chordata; class Mammalia; order Rodentia; family Cricetidae; genus Peromyscus; species Peromyscus maniculatus. Next base: position 35,842,322 of record NC_134853.1, on the reverse strand, counting down.
TGTCAATGGGTGATAGTGGAACCTTTAACAGGTGAGATATAGTGGGAAGTCTTCTCGTGATCAGGACTGTACTTTGAAGAGGACCCTATTTCTTTCCTACCTCTCCTCCTTCCTGACCATGAAATGAAGCTGCTTCTCCTGCACACAGCCTTGCCTTGATGTAGTTACTATCTGCCACAAAGCAATAGAGTCCAATGGTCATGTACTAAAACTACAAAATTTGGAGCCAAAATAACTTTTTCCTCTTATAAATGTACTGTCTCAAATACTTTGTTAGAATAATGGAACATTTATTAACACAGTAACTTGAATTCTATTTATCACATGACTTAGAAGAAGGCAGCTAAGTTAATCATACTCTAAATGCTTTAGTTAGTAGACCAATAGCAATTAGTCTTCATAGGATAGAACCATAAAGGGAGTCACCTGCCACGGTTTTATAACTGGAGATTTTTGCAGTTCAAGTATGTGTATGTTACATACAGTTTGAAATCTATCATTAATGAGGCAGACACTACATGTAGCTCTAGAGGTAGTTGTCCAGACAAAAACAATGTGCTGTGAGAACACTAAATTATCCATCTTCCCAAGAGAACATTTACATTTGCCTGCTTCCTCCTCTCCTCTAGCCTAACACTCCAGCCTCAGAACATTTCAGCATATGGCAGCCTCCCCATCCAAAGACTATATCACCCTCCACATTGAAAAGCAAAAGGCAAGACATTAAGGACCACTTTGTTCTTTGAACACCAGAAGGTAACGATCAACAGGAGAAATAAAATGGTGAATGCCACCATTGATGGCAGAATAAGAGACAAATAAAGGCAGAAGTGGTAGCCAAGTAGCCAACTACAACTAGCCAGAAGCAGGACACTGAAGAGGCCTACCCTGCACATATGAGGCAGACAGCACCTTGGAATTCAAAGAGCAGATGCAATGATCAAGAATTAGTGTAAAACTGCATGAATGCTTGGGGTAATTTTAAAATGCAAATCAAAATATTGGAGCCTCTGAAGCTGGCACAAAATGTGGTTTGTTAATGAAGTACCCAGCATGATGAAGATATGGAAGAACCAACACCCCCTCACACTGCTAGTAAGACCACAGACTTGCACCAAACTGCCAATTTGGATATGTTAACTATATTTCCCACATCACAAGTGAGTTCGTTGTGTAAGCAGAGCATTTAAGGAAGCTCACTAACAAATGTTCAGAAGGAAGAGGAGTGAGGAAGAGTAGAAACAGAATTTTGAGTCAGGCAAAAAGAGAATGTGTAGAAATTCTGAGGGTAACAGAACTACAGGAGTACCCAGGATTGCCATTTGTGGGACTGACCAAAGAAAGATGCTTCATGAGCCCTTCTGACTCAATTTTTCCAAAGAATCAATCCACTCTCAGTTTCAATATCAACATGTCAGATGAAGAATATGAAATTTCACTTCCATCCATACAGTAAAAAAAAATGGGCAAACTGATAAGTCACTGGCTTTCCCTGGGCCTATAAAAAAAAAAAAAAAAAAAAAAAAAAAAAAACAACAAAAAAAAAAAACTGATGTGTCTAGGCCAACCATCACCCCACGATACAGAGAGCAGACTGCAGCTAGAGAGGTGCAGAAACCGAGACCTGCCAGAAACCACTCTCACGCTGAGCTGGTAGAACAGCTCCTTGGAATGTTTTCTGAACTGGACACACCATAATGTCTGCAGCATTCGGGTAAAACTCTCATTCTCCTGTGTTTCCTTTTCAGGAACTCCTCCAAGTTCTTACATTTGCTTGTCACCCTGTCAAGGGGCCAGAAAGATTAACCACTGAAAAGAATGCCCAGAGCCTTCTCCTTAACAAAGGTCTACTGTTCAAGGAAAGAAGGAAAGGAATGGCTCAAGATAGACATTCTGAAACCTTATCTCAGCTCAATGAAAAGGCATGTTTTTAACTCTAGCTCCCTCTAGTCTTACCAGTTCACATAAAATAACACACACACACACACACACACACACACACACACACACACACACACACAAATGAAAGAGTTAGGACTTCAAAGAAATAAACTGCGAATGATACAATAAAGGATCTAAACATGGGGTAGGATCAAATAGACACTAAATACTGCACAAATACTTAAGGGTTCACTGATGTGAGACCTACAAAAGACATGAGATTCAAGAGGGCTGGAGAGATAGCTTAGCCACTAAGACAATTACTGCTATTTCAGAGGACCTGAGTTTAATTTCCAGCACCCATGTCTGGCAGCTCACAACCACCTGTAACTCCAGTGCCAGAAGATCTGACACCTTCTCCTGGCTTCTGCAGGTACCTACACTCACATGCACATATTCACACAGAGACAAATATCTCCCTGATGCATACATTTAATTTAAAATAAAAATAAAGCTTTATGTAAAAGGCTTGAGAATTATTAGGAAGATCATTAAATGGTCTCTTTCTCCCACATCTGATCACCACCACAATGAAGCTCCATTATAACGGCGATTTTCAGTTAAATCAACCAGAAGACAAGACCCAGACTCTGAAGAGAACAATTAGGTAAGTTCTAGATGGAAACAAGGACACTAAGAGGTATTTGATGGGGGGGGGGGGGAATTGGATCTCTAGTCACAGAAACATTAAACACAGCCCAACATCTAATCAGATCACATTAAATATGTAAGTCATTACACTAAAGGCCCACTTACTCCAGTTCTTACCCAATCAATATAATATGGATTCCAGCAAGAAATTACAAGGTATACTAGAAGTTATATATGTTTATATCTAGTCCAAAGAGACAAAGAAATTCATCAGAACCAAATGCAAATATGACAGATGCTGGAATTCTCAGAAAGGGATTTAAAGTAACAATGATGAATATGGTAAGGTTCATAATAGAAAAAAGCATGTGCCACATATAAACAAATAATAATATAAACAGATAAAATGTTGAGAAAAAAATCAAAATCAAAACTAAATACTAGAAGTCAAAAACAACATAGCAGAAATAATGCCTTGGATAGACCCATTAGCAGACCAGACATGGCCAAGGAAAGAACGAGTGAATGCTGAGGTAGGTTCACACACATTTCTCAATTAAAATGCACATTTGAAAAAGAATAGGTCAGTGAAATAGCTTATTTGGGGTGAGAGTGCTTGCCACTAAGCCTGGTGTTTAATTCTCAGAACCCACATGGTGGGAGGTGGAAACTAACAGCTCCTGCATGTTGTTCTCTGACATACCATGACACATGCATCCCCAGCACACAAAATAAATATAACAACAGTCTTTATAGGACCCAGAGAGATAGCTCAGCAGTTAAGAGCACTGGATGTCCCTCTAGAGGACCTGGATTCAATTCCCAGCACCCACATAGCAATTCACACCTCTGTAGCTCCAGTTCCAGGGCATCCAGTGTCTTCTTCTGGCTTCTGTAAGCACCAAGGTAGCATGTTGTACACAGATGTGCATACAGGCAAAACCCCCATATAAATAAAATTAAATTAATTAATTTAAAAAATCAAAATTAAGAATGTGTAGAAAACCCGAGCAGAACATTTTATATGGCCAACTTAAGAGGTATAACATGCATGTAACCAGAACACTGGGGAGGGAAAAGAGATAGAATGGAACAGAATAGATATTTCAAGTCATAATAGTAAAAAAAAAAAAAAAACCACTGTAAAATTGATGACAGACTCCAGGCTACAGAGTCCCAAGCAGGAGAAATACCAAGAACATATACCCAGGCTGACAATTCCCGAATAATTCATGACAGCAGTCACCTGGCCATTGAGCCGAGCCATCTGAAGTGCTGGCTGGCACGTCCATTCCTCATTTCAGCCTGGCACATCAAGTTGCTCAAAAAATTTGCCAATTCTCTGGGAAATCTCTCTCCATTCATAGCTAACTTTGCTTTGCAATTGCTTCTGCCCTGATCCTAGCCCTTATTCTATTATTTGGAACTAAATCAACAACCTATTTATCTGAAATCATTTTCTTTCCTCCCAAATGGTTTCCAAAGGCACTGACCTAAGTGCTCAGCTGACTTTGGTAACTGTAAACTGAAACCCCAGCTCTATTCCTCTTGACAATATCAGCTCAGACCTTTCTCCAAAAAATCTCGTCAGGGGATGCTCCTGCTAGCATATTCTTTCATCCCAGCCTCTGCAATTTTCTCCTTTCTCACTACAAGTTAGCTGCATGCATTATACAGTCACTGATCATGCAAATATTGACAGTCATTCATCATCAGGGAACTATCAAGACATTCTCAAGAATATTCCCACCAAAACTGTTAATATTTTAAAGAAACTAAGCAACTAAGAGGTTACATCACTTTAAATTAATATTTACCCCACACTTGGGACTTAAACCCATATATGGCCATTTGCAATTTCTCAATCAAGTCCTAAGGAGATTTGGGTGCTCTGACTTGGGCATTTCAAGACTCCCCAAAGCTTGTCCACAGTGCTACTCATCATCAGGATGGCAATCCGGAGTAGAGACCACAGCTTAATATAAGGAGCATCGAGGTGCACAGGCAGAACTAGGGCTTGACCACCACGAACCATCCACATGATCTGTGGCTACAAATGCATCTCAGTATGGTTGCTTCCTTTGTAGTAAATTTTACACTATGGATTTCAAATGTATCTTTGAGAAAATGACAGTCGGGGAGAGTGAAACTAACTCCTGCACGTTTTCTTTAAGCCAAGCACCACATTTTAGGGCTCACTGAAACAGGGACAAATTTAATGATATATATGTTTTAAAGACCAAGGCTTCTCCCAACACAAAACAGCGTGCATATAGCCAAAAAGTGAATCCCACTGCCCTAACACAGATTTGTTAAATTTAGTTTTCAGATAAGATGCCTTCTATGTGTATTCTACGATCTTTCTTCACCCTTCACCCAACTTTAAACAAACAATGTATTTTTAAATTTCTTCCAAATTTAGAGAAAGAGTTGCTAACTAATAAGTAATCCAAATGTTAACTTCTCATTTTTATTTAAATCTATGAGGTCCAAACTGAAGAGTACATTATCAGCTTAGTGGCTTAGATTGCTTTATCTATGTGATACCCCTGTTTTGTGGGCAAAAGAAGTCATTTTATGTCAGGATATTTAAGTACTTATGATATTTTCATAAATGCTGTGCCACTCATTTGTTTAGTAAGCCTTTGTGGTAGGAGTTAATTCCCAGGTTAGCAATGGTAAGATGTTAAGGAAAGGTCGGCATTAGCCTGTCATGTGAGCAGAGCCTTACCAGGGAGCATGTCTATATACTCATTCCCACCTGACATCCCCATCCTTAGTAGGTGGTAATGAGTGAACACTGAGAGCTAAGCATGGGGAACTCACACTCTGGCATTTTAAGCTCTCTCACGAATACGTCAATTGACTCTGAGAGCCTGAACCGTCCACGGAAGAGATCTCCACAGGTGACAACTATCAGAAGAAACAGAACACAGGCTCAGGAGATGAACACGGGCTCAGGAGATGAACACGGGCTCAGGAGATGAACACGGGCTCAGGAGATGAACAACACGGGCTCAGGAGATGAACAACACGGGCTCAGGAGATGAACACGGGCTCAGGAGATGAACACGGGCTCAGGAGATGAACACGGGCTCAGGAGATGAACACGGGCTCAGGAGATGAACACGGGCTCAGAAGATGAACACGGCTCAGGAGATGAACACGGGCTCAGGAGACAGATACAAGAAACAATGAAGGGATTCCCAGGGACTTAGGTGAAACAGTGACATTTGCTACAGAAATGCTAAGTGATTGTCCCAGGCAAATCTAAAGTTAATCATTTGTCTTTACACTTAAAATATCACTATACTGTTGAGCTTCCACTGCCTAGAAAACTCGCTTTCTCACTACATTCCTGTCCGTCTACTGACTGGGAGAGCTTGAGCCCTAACTGCGACTCACTCTGTGCAGTCGCTCCACAAAGCCACCCAAAGTGCTCCAGAAAATCTCAAAGGATAAATGCCCTAGTAACTTTTTTGCTTAAAAATAGGTACCACATTTTTTGTTTTGTTTTGTTTTGTTTATGCTTTGTCAGTGTGATAACTATGGGTTCCCGCAACATGGCACAGACTGAGATGGGAGAACAAGAGGCCAGTGATTACTGAGAAAAAAATAACAAAATGACTCGAGTAAGATGAACTCACAGGAAATGAACTTTCATTAGCTCGGGTGCCTCCATATGGAACTACTTGCTAGGTCAAGAGCTTTCCAGAAAATCATACGAAACCCTGGGAAATGTCTGCTTTGGATGCAAGAAATCTCAAGGGATTTTGTGGATTCAAATCTTTGTTATGGAAAAAGAAACTTTGAGCTTAGCCTGGGAAGTTTGCTTTCTGGGAGACATGCCAAACTCAAACCTGATGTGATTTACAATAACCTAGTTAATCAACCATAAAAATCAAGGCTTTATCGTTTTTAAGAGATAATCACACACTGTAATTTTGAAAAGTAAGACTTACTGTGAGAAAGCCACGTACTTTAGCTAAGGTATATGTTTGTCTAAGTGACACTAAATGTCAGGATTTCAGCCCAGAACTTTTCTTCTCCATAAATATGCAATAGGCTGATATTTTTTGGTTAATAATTTCCCATGGTTTTACAATAAAAAATAGTTTAAGGCATTTTCAAGATTTAAGTTTAGCTTTGGCAATTACAGAATCATTTTTTTAATACAAGGATTGACTTTCTCTGACAGAACGAGGAATTCATCATTAATTTTGCATAGTGTGAAGCTGAGATTTATATAAACAGAATTTTAAAGGTGGAAAAGAGAAGAGCTCATTCTTACTAATGTTGCATGGTCTGATACTATTTCTCTTAAATAAACAGAATTTGATGTGCCTTTATTTTTTTAAGACAGACTCTGGGATCATGAGATAAAACTTTATGAAGATCTAAAGGGCCTGAGAAAGATGTTTTGAGAACAAGACAAAATAAGAGGGTAGTGCTCTGGAGATATGTTATGTAGTAATACCCTTGCCTAGAATATACAAGGGCTTGAGTTCCATATTCAGAACCAAAACATAAGAGAAAAAATGTAGGAGGGCTGGAGCAGAGAGAAGCAGACTACAATAACAATAACAATAACAATAATATATATCAATGCCATACATATACAATAGAATTTATTAAGCTGTAAAGAAAAAACAAACAAAAATGTAAAGAAAAATGAATATGCAGATTTACTATAGGACAAGAAAGCATTACACTGGCTAAGGTAACCCACACCCAGAAAGATAAGCATCATAGATTCTCACTTACACATAGATGTTAGTTTCCAATCTTTAGATTGGTGTTGTTTAATTTGGGATATCTGTAGAATCTAGAAAACTAGAAAGGGACCATCAGTGGAACAAGGGAAGAAAGATTCTGAGGAAGGGGAAGTAGAACACATGATATGAAAGGAAAATGAGGAATAATGAGGAGGGAGGTTTAAGTGAGGAGAGGGACTGAAAAGTAGAGTAGAGGAGGGGGTTTGCCTTGGGGAGAGATAGCTGACACTGCCGATGTTTGACAAAGGCATATGCAAAACCCCGATTTCATAATATGTGACGCATATATATATATATATGTATATATATATATCCATATAAAATAATTTAACTGGAATTATCCTACACAGGAAACTGTGCTCCTCTCAGAAGCCAGAAGTTTCCAGTTAAAAAGCTCAGTGCCAGTATGGGACACCTTCCCTCTAGTTGTTAGTGAAAGTGTCCTGGAGATCCCTCAATGTGGTGATAATGTGTCCCCCAATATATTGTGCACCCTAATAAACTTATCTGGGGTCAGAGAACAGAACAGCCACTAGACAGACATAGAGGCCAGAAAATGGTGGCACACACACCTTTAATCCTAGTCTTCTGGAGGCAGAGATCTGTCCAGATCTCTGTGAGTTCAAAGCCACACTGGAAACAGCCAGCCATAATGACACATGCCTTTAATCCCAGGAAGTGATGGCAGGAAGCAGAAAGACATATATGACATGAGGATCAGGAACTAGAAGCTGCTAAGTGTTAAGCTTTTAGCAGCAGTTCAGCTGAGATCCATTCAGATGAGGACACAGAGGCTTCCAGTTTGAGGAAACAAGATCAACCGAGGAATTGGCAAGGTGAGGTTATCTATGGCTTGTTCTGCTTCTCCGATCTTGCAGCATTCACCCCAATATCTGGCTTGGGGTTTGTTTTATTAAAAAGGACAGTACAAGCTATTGCCTTTGTGCTTGGCTTCCCATCAGAACTTGATAGTAAGATTCCTTTGCTGAAGACATCACACACTATGTTCACAACTTGGTATTGACCAGGATACTTTCTCTATGATGGCTAGATTTCATAGAACTAGAAGGTACCATGCAGGTTGCTAGAGGCAAAAAGAAAGTCATCAACAATCTTACAGCTGTGAATTCTGTAACGTGCAATAATAACCAGTGTGGTAGGAAATGCCATGGGTTCAATAGCATCACAAGTAATATGGGGATAACCAACTACTTTCTGATTAGCTTAAGGTCCATTCCACAGGAAGAAACACATCTCTGGTGCTAGACATCTGGCCTGGAGTGGTTGGGGAGCTCCCAGCCGCTAGGGGTGTAACTACTAGCATTATTTTGCTAACTGGTATCTCTCTACCCATAAATTAGTGAATCATTGAGATATCACTCTTTATTCAGTGATGGTGGCTAATGCAGAAATTCACAACTGGCCAAAGTGTAGAGAATAATTGTCAATGGAGTGCTCAAATACAAATAGGACATTTATATCACACTTCCTCCCCAAGATTCAAGGACTATTAAGTAGGCTGGAAAGATTGTAAGAGCGAGAAGTCATGGAGAACTGGAGTAAAACAGTGTTATTGGGACATGACTGCTGCGCTCATAAATTCACAACAGCTGTGGTTGTCGGTACAGGACCTGCACAAGATCAAGCCAGCCAACACTTTAGCATTGAGTGGAAGGGGTTCATGAGCTGCAACCATAACTAACGACTATGGACACCAGATGGATTCCTGTGTGGCAAGAGCCTGTTTTCTTTAAGTGTGTGACTACTGGTAGGTCTACCATACTCTAGTGGTTGGTTTCATACCAGGAATATATGGGGAGCCCAAATTGGAGTCAATGGGGACAGAGCATGAGATAGAGAACGTGAGGTTGTCAGGGTATAGAGAGGTGGGTCTTGAGAAGTTAGGTGGAGTGGAGGGTGACTGTGATCAAACTATATTGTATGAAATTCTCAAAGAATTAATAAAAATATTTTAATGGCAATTCCAGGAGCAGTAGTGGAAAAGGTGAAGTTGAGGTTTGTGTTCTCTTTCTCTTACTTCAGGCTCCTTCTAGAGAATATTGCAGAATACCTAGCATTCCAGTACCTGGGGAATCTAATGTAAAGTTAAAATAGAGTGACATAAGTTCCTCAGTCTACAAGTTCCTAATGGTCCAGATACTCCCGCAATCTCTGAGCCACTATGCAGAGGTCACAGATCAAAACTATTTTCATGATCATTCTATGTTGTTTGCCTCTTCACCCTTATTTCCCTCTGAGCATACTGTGGAACATGGCAGAGGCCACATACTATATAACATAACAAATTAATGTACAAAATAAGATAAGGGAACATATAGCTAGCCTCTCTAGTCAGCCATTAAAATGTTTTGCCAAAATGCAAAATGGTGCAATCTTCTCACTACTGTTTTTCTCATTCAAATATAATTATTGCCTATAAAATTTTTATTTGTGATAACAATATACTGAGTTCATTATGTTTTTAATAAAGAAACACATTTTTAAATTCTTTTTGTGGAATGGAAAATATTAACACAGCCAGGTTCTGTATGATGGCATTTATGTCAGTGACAGACTGAATATATGAAGACAGATGCCATATAGCTAAGGGGTCCAGCAGGCTACACCATGTACATGTAAGTTTCTGTTAGTAAGTTCATAATGTTTATACAACAAAACCTCTTGATGAGGCATTTCTCATAATTCATTACCATCATTAAGTAGTGTATGCTAGTAGATTGAATTCACATGAATAAGAAACCTAAGTCCTTCAGAGAATTTTAACTGTTAAAGTAATCATAAGACTACAAAGTCTGAGAGTTGTTATTATAACATGTTGACCCTCCTGATTAAAACACTGATGTGCTTTGTAAAATGTAAACCACATTTTTAGATGCATTGAAAACTGACAGGGGCCGGCAGTGGGTGGTGGGTGGGGCAAAACAAACAAACAAAAAACAACAACAATAAGACAGAATCAGGCTTGTGGGAAGCCAAATAAACATAAAAGCTGGTAATGATCTAAAGATGCCTTCTTAGTCCTGGAAAACTTTGAAGGTTATACAGAGGCCTATTATAATGTAAGAATAAGGATTCATTGGTAGAACAAATCCAAGGGACCCCTCCATATAAAACTGGAACCCCAGTGTACTATGTCTTCAATGTGACAATGAGCAGCAACCAATAATACTGCTCAGAATGGGCCAGCTAGTCAAGGCATTTTCTTGTCATGATTTTGTTATGGAGAGGGAGTGGGATAATCGTCTTGAGAATTTAGAACCCAGGAGAGCTCTCCCTGGACATGGCAGTCTAAACTCACACCACCTATATAGCCTGGAAAAGCACACATGATGAACTCAACTTAAAGGTCTTTAGATGGCATTTGTGTTGGAGATTGCAAGATCGGAGAAGGAATCAAATACAAATGGTCTTTAAAATTTTTAATATAATTTCATATAATGTATTCTAAAAACCCACAGTTATAAAAAACATTCACAAAAGATGGTGTGTGTGGTGTTGGGGCCAGGGTGTAACCTCAAACCATGGCTTTCCTAAAGGTTCTGTAGCCTGCTTATGAGTGTGTCAAATCCTCCTCTGGTCCCAGGGCAGATTGGTAAACACACTTGTCTAGGATCTTCCAGCAGTTGCAGAAAGGAACCAAATATTGACTTTGAATCTGATTGCCACTCTCAGGAGAAAGCTGAAAGAACATATTGGTCTACAGAAGGTCAGATGGAGGTTATAGGTAAGAGCTCAGGCACACCAAGTTTTCATGACTTAGAAAGCAACCTGAACAAAGAAGAGGAAAAGCTTGCACTGGTCACTTGGAAGATACCATCAATAGCCCCAGACAATACATTGCCACTTTCCTTTCTGCAGAATAGATTACACCTGAGGGTAGAGGGGGACAGTCAAGAACAGACTCCTGTGGGATGCTCTGTCACCTGAGGGCTGCAGACAATAAAGAAGTTGACCAGTCTTTTTCTTTCTCTTCAACATATTAGGATACCCATAACGGAGTTCACTCTAATGAATGAGACTTTTGGAATTAAAAAGCATTCAACAGACTGACTAAACTACAGACAAGAAAAAGATGAAAAGACATGTAATAGGAAAAGTCAGAATATATACTACCCTGATACAAACCAAAGAAAAAAATCAAGAGTATCACATAGATTAAGGGATATAGAGAACAAAGTAGAAAGGTTCTTTATATTCTAGTTATAGTCCCAGAAGCAAGTTCTAGAAACAACAAAGAGAAAATATTTGAAGAGAACTTGATAAGATTTTCCAAAATTATTGAAAGACACCATCAGTCTTCAATTCCTGGAATGCCAAACCCATCTAGACACACTGTCCTGAGTTAAAGAATACTAATGCAAACAAACAAAAAATGGGCAACTACACAGGCATGCACCACACACACACACACACACACACACACACACACACACACAAATACAAAACAAATTAAACAAATGGTTCAAGATATAGATAAGGCAATAACTTTCTGAAAAGGCTTCCAATAATACAGCAAACAATGCAAAGAACTGCAAATCATTACATTAAATTAAAAAGTTTCTGAGTAGGAATTGAGTACATTATCAGAATGAAAAACAGCCTTCAGAATGGGCATCTTTGCCAACTATACTTCCAACAGTCAACTAATATTTAGAATCCATGAAGAACTTCAAAATTAAGCAGCAATAAAATTAATCAATCAATAAGTTGGCCAATGGACTGAATATTTGCAAAGATGTTCAACATTTGCAGCCGTATGAGAAATGAAACTCAAAACTGCTTTGAAATTACATCTTACTCTACTCCAAATAGCTATCACCCAGACAACAAATGACAGCAAATGATGCAAATTCTTTGGGGAAGGAGAAACACTTATTCATTGCTAAAAGGAAGGAATTCATGCAGCCAGTATGGAAATCAGTGCACAGGTTCCTCAAAAACCTAAAACTAGAATTACTATATGATACAGGTCTTCTACACCACTGCTGGTGGATTCTAAACCAGCACACCACAGATGATAATTAGTGGCCACACTCATTCCTGCAGAAATCATAACAGCATGGCCCAGAATCATCCTAGTTCATCAGCAGATGGATAAAGAAAACCTGTACAAACATGGGACAGAACTGTTTTGCTTTTGAGATAGAGACATAAACAGTATGGGACTGACTATGCAGCCTGGGCTGGCCTTGACTTGATTTTCCCACCTTGGCCTCCAGAGTGTTAGGATTATAGGCATAATACACCATACTTCACTTAATAGAATTTTATTCAGCTGTTAAGAAAAATGAAAGTGTGATATTTGGGGTAGTTGGAACTGAAGGTCATTATGTTAAGTAAAATAAGACAGGTTCCCAAATTTAACATTCTTTCATATACAGAATCTAGATTTAAATTTGTATGTGCTCGTAAATGAATATGCATGTTTGTAAAACATGAAGGTAGGTAGGTGATTACTAGAGGAGAGGAAGAAGTCTGAGGTTAGAGAAAGGGGGAACAGAGAAAGTAATGTCATATGTGACATAGAAGCAGAAGGAAGAACTGTTTGGGAAGAGGAAGGTGACTTGCAGAAGGGTGACAGAAGGAATGGACATGGCAGCTGTGGGAGATGACAGCAAAGTATAGCGATATGTGTGTGAAAATGCCACAGTGAATTGGGTTAATATGACTGCTAACTAAAACCAATCATATTTTTTAAAGAATTACAAAGAAGCCTCAATTTTCCCCACAAAGATAGTATAGTATAAAGTGTTCTCAGACTGCCGTGCAAGTAAGTCATACTGATAACAAAATTAAACAGGAGAAAAATATGCTTACATGCTTTTTTTTAAAAAAAAATGGAAGTAACACAAAGAACAAAGAGGAAAGCATAATATAGATGATAATTAGGAAATGATCAATACTCAGAATGTAGCAAAAGCCTTAGTCAGCTACAAAGGCAGTCTCCTAAAGGGATAGCTGCACTGACCTGCTAAATCTGAACTCTCTTATAGATAGAGCAATGGGCATTGACTTGAGATTTGATCCCATTAATTAATCCACGAGGGAGCCAAGGAAATATTACAGATTGTTGAAAGAGAATGAGGAGCACAAACATGTTTGCAGACCAGATTTTTAAAGCTCCTGCAAATAAGGAAAACTTATTTTCCAACAGGGACGTAGGGAAGTCAGTTGAATGGCTACCAAGCAGGAAAGAATCTGTCTTTAGACAAAAATAATTTGGCATTTCTCTCAGTTATCATCTATACTTGCAAAACTGTAAATCAGCAGACAGCAAAGAGAAGAATGAAATCAGAAAGGCCAGAAGGTTTATTGTCTAGATAGTGCACAGTCTCCCTTGGAAGCACAGATTATTTTCCCCACAGTTGTTCCTTTTATGATAAAAAGTACCAGTAAAGAAGGATTATTCATAATCACAAAGCAAGGCTGTTCTCTGTGTTGGCTGATTATTTATGAGGCTCCAGTAACCGTGTTAATTGATCTTACAGACCTCTTTGAATTTGTTTTGGTGTGATTTACTAAGTATATAACTTGGGAAGCTTAGAAACTCTATTAAAATCAGCCAAATGATAAAAGACAAGGTATGTGAAGATAAACGCAAAGGGATAAAGAAAGCAGCTCATGAGGACTGGATGAATACAGGAGAAAACCATCATTAAAATGGCACTATTGTGCAAGTCTCTGCAGACAGCCTCAGCTGCTCTGAGTTTGTGACTGCAATAGCCACGTCATGTCTAGAAGATAGTACTTCACAGTGCTCCTCCTCATCCTACAGACTCTTACATTCTTTTCACCTCTCCTTCCTCTGTATTCCCTGAGCCTTAGAGGCAGTACAATTAAGATATGTACATGCCCTGTTGAGGGATGAGCACCCGGTCTCTTATTCTCAGTATGTTGACCAGTTATGCATATCCTTACTGACTGTTCTTCACTGAAAAAAAAAAAAGCAAAAAGCTTCTCTGACCAAGGTTGAGAGCAGCCCAGGATATACGCAATCATCATAGCCAAAGTGCTTGCAGAGACAATGCACTGGCTGGTTTTGTTTGTTAACTTGATACAAGCTAGGGTCATGAGAGAGAAAGGAGCCTCAGTTGAGGAAATGACTCCATGAGATCCACCTGTAGGGCATATTCTCAACTAGTGATCAGTGGGGGAGGTCCCAGACCATGGTGGGTGGTGTCATCCCTGGGCTGGTTATCCTGGGTTGTCTAAGAAAGCAGGCTGAGCAGGCCAGGGGAAGCAAGCTAGTGAACAGCACCCCTCCACAGCCTCTGCATCATCTCCTGCCGCTGGGATCCTTCCCTACTTGATTTCCTGTCCTGACTTCCTTCGATGATGAACACCAATGTGGAAGTTAAAGTCAAATAAACACTTTCCTCTTCATCTTGCTTTTTGGTCATGGTGTTTTGTTGCAGCTATAGTAACCCTAACTAAGACAGACAGGATAGATGATCTCAGTGTAACACGAATTGCTAAATGGTCTTATTAATAGAAAACCCTGAGCCAGATAGTGGAGTGAGAGCTTAAATATCAGAGAAACAGAACAAGCCACAGCTAACCTCACCTTAGCAACTCCTCAGCCTCCCAGGTGCCACCACTGTCTTACCTCTATGTCTAATCTAGTGGCTGGCTCTGTCCTCTGATCTCCAGATAAGTTTATTAGGTACACAATATATTGGAGTACACAATATATCACCACATCTCAGGCTCCCACCTTTACTAAGGAACTATTGGAAGAAAATAGCTGTGTGGAGAAAGGTCATTCTTTTTTGAGTGTGTAGTCACTGGTATGGTTCCCTTGTTCTAGTGGATGGCCCCATACCCATATACATCCAAAATTTCTTTCAAAGTTCAAAATTTTTCTAAAGTTTTCAAAGTCCTTTTAAAATTCCAAAATCTCTGTAAAATCCCAAAGTTTCTTAATTATGGGTTCCTGTAAAAATCAAGAAATAATTTATATACTCTCTTCAAAATGAAAGAGCCAGGGAGCAGTTAAAACCAGATCAAAGCAAAACCAATGTCCAACAATGTAGGAAGTTCAGTGTCAGACATTTGGGAATGACTCACAATCTTCTGGGCTCCTCCAAAGGGCTCCATTTTGTTATAGAATATTACTTTAACTGTGCAAAGATGTGTTACATTTGTTTATGCTACATCTGTTTAGCTATGCAAAGATCTGTTGTGTTTGTTTATTCTGCATTTGTTTAACTATATAAAGATGTGATACATTTGTTTTACCTGATTGGTCTAATAAAAAGCTGAATGGCCAATAGCTAGTCAGGAGAGGGATAGGTGGGGCTGGCAGGCAGAGAGAATAAGTAGAAGGAGGAATTGAGGCTTGAGAGAAGAGAGAGAGAATGAGGGAATGATGGCCAGGCAGCCACCAGCCATCCAGACATGAAAGAAGCAAGAAAAGAAAGACATACAGAATTAAAGATAAAAAGGCCCAAGGCAAAATGGAGATGAAGAGGAACAGGTTAATGTAAGTTATAAGAGCTAGTGAGACAAGCATAAGATAAGACTGAGCATTCATAACTAAAATAAGTCTCTGTCATGATTTGGGAGTTAGTTGGTGGCCACCCCAAAAAAGCCTACTACATTTGATGTTCCAATGTTGGGCACAAATTCCACACAGGGCCTGAGAAAGCTGAACACACACACACACACACACACACACACACACACACACACACACACACCTCCTTTAAGAGGCTCTACCATACAGTGAGCACTTGAGTAGCTGGCATGTTAAATAGAAACAAAAAGTTAAGTAAAAACTCATGCCACAGTGCCAGTGCAGGTACCAGCTTCCTAGGGCTGGGGAAGTTGAATGCAGCCCCCAGTTAGATGTACCTCTCAGTTGAATGCAGCTCTTGGCCAGGCTCATGGGGCATAAAGCTCAGCTCTCACAGACCTGAGCAGAGTGGAGCCAGCCTTCAGTGCAAAGCTGCTTAACAGTTTAAGGTTTGACTCACATGGTCAGAAAAGGCTAGAGATGTGCAATAAAAACAAGTCCAGATTGGAAAAAAAAAAAAAACCTCTAAATGGGTTACAGTGTGTTTATAAAAATATGCATAGGCTTAAGAAAGAAAAGAAAAATCAGTATAAACAGCCATGGAAATGTAAATATTTTATAAATAATAAAGTCTTTAAAGAGAGAGCTAAGCAATATAAAAAGAATAACCCATGTAAAGATAGGAAATAAACAGAGATTCTGAATCCTGTATGGTGTTATATTGACTTCTAATTTTTTGGATGTTGATGGGCAAATGATAGCTGCTGAGAGACATGGGATAATAAAGGAACTGCTAATTTAAACCAACCTAGATACTTTAGGGATGTCTTAACTTTAATATGGAAGTCATAAAATGTATTGTGTTGGGAAAGAGGTTACACTTTTGTTTCCACAGTAAACAAAAGGCTATGGATTCCTTCAAGGTTGGTAAAGATCAGGTTTAATCAGGGGAGACCTCTTGAAAATCTTGACTACAGACATAAAGAAATAAACCAAGAAAAATTATAAGGCAAGTGATATATGCTGGTCCCTTGACATGGGAACAGTTTTGAGATGGAACAACAAATGTTACAACTAATTTTCCCAGTATTTAACCATTATCTCAATTTTCTTTGGGTTCCCTAAAGATGCCTTCACCCACAGACAAGAGGAGGCAGTCTAAAGAACACAACTCCCACATTCCCAAGATGTGGGGTAGGTGGGGTTTGGTCATTTAATGTGTTATGGATGTTTTTCATCATTTAGGGGGAATATAGGAATATAGGATAAAAAGACAACTTTAAATGTTTTACATTGGCATGGATTTTGTCATATTGATACAAATTTAAATTATTTTTGTTATACTATATGTATGTTTTTACTCTTGTTTGGGGTATTATGCTTGTACAGCTCATTAAAAATATAATGTATAATCAAGAAATGCAGATTAGTAGTTAGTCATCTATAATAGTCAAACTTGCAGTGATATTAGGTATGTTTTTAATGTTAAACATATTTTTTAGGTAGATAGGTGATCATCAAATGCTTCAGAGACCTACACAGAATATGGCATTTAAGATATTTAATAACCTAAGGCTTTTCATGACAGTGAGGCACATCTGCTCCTGGCAGCACTAATCTACTTCATAATGGATGATAGCATCAAAGAACCTCCATATGGAGTTTGATTTTATTGTAGCAAAGCTAGCCATTTGGGCAAGAAACTGCTATTGCCTTGATTGCTGACAGTATACTGTCCAAAATGGACAATCAGGACACAAAGGGAAAAGACTGCTGAACTTTGACAAGACAAGGCAGAACAGTTCTTCAAAAATCCTATTTCACAGAAAAGTCTGCCATATATTCTAGACCTGTAGGCCTAAGATGAATGCCCCAACATTGCAGAGGAACCTTGAGTGACTGTACATGCAGTCAAATGTTGTAGATGAATTTTGAATCTGTCTTATTAAATAAAAAACACAAAGCCAGATATAAGGGTTAAAGCCTACAGAGATCAGAGGAATAAAAACAGCCACCGCTAACCTTACTTCACCAACTCTGCAGCTTCCAAATGAGAGATACTTCCTGTCTACCCTATATGCCTTGCTGTTCTGCCATCTGATTTGCTCTCTCTGTCTAGCTACATCATTTCCTTTTCCGGCCCAGTTCTGTCATTTTCTATCTGTCTGTACAGACCTTCAGACCTCCATGGTTAACTAGTGTTGGAATTTAAGGCATGTGCCACCACACCTGGCTCTGTTTCCAGTGTGGCCTTGAACTCACAGAGATCCAGACAGATCCCTGCCTCCCAAGTGATTAAAGGTGTGTGTTGAGCTCCAGGAAAGGCGCAAAGCTACACAGAGAAACCCTGTCTCAAAAAACCAAAAAAAAAAAAAAAAAAAAAAAAAAAAAAAAAAAGGTGTGTGCTAACATTGCATGACTTTTGTGCTTACTTATAATGGCTGGCTGTTTCCTCTGATCTCCAGGCAAGCTTTATTTATTAAAGCACAAACAAAATATCACCACATTTCAACACAAATAAAATATCACCACAAAATGTCTCTGTCATTTCTATAGCTTTGGAAGTTGCTTGCTCTGCATGTTCTGTTTACTCAGGTAATAGTATATTACTGAGTAATATACTAGGTATATTATAGTTACAATTATATATATGAGTTATATTATAGTTATAGAAGACTAGGTAGTTATAGTTACAATTTTCTTTAGTTATGATAGAAGGTAAATTAGGTACAAACTATTGAACTCACCAGGATAGGAAAAATAATGGAGTATTTTCTCTGAACTTGCCAAGTACAAATGGACTGGATGTATAAACATAATTCTTACTTGATAATTGTTCTTATTGTATATAGCTTTACTATATTAAAGTTAAAACCCTTACTTTTATTTAGACAAAAGGGGAAATTTTGTGGAATATTACTGTAAGTATATAAAATATTTACATTTGTTTATGCTGCATTTGTTTAACTATGTAAAGATGTGTTGCATTTGTTTTACCTTGCCTGCTTAAGGTACCCAGTTTGTCTAATAAAAAACTGAACAGCTAATTGCTAGGCATTAGAGGGATAGGTGGGGATGATGGGCACAGAGAATGAGTAGGAGGAGGAATCTAGGCTCAAGAGAAGAGAAGAGAGAACAAGGGAGGAAAAAAGAGAGATGCTTGAAGCTAACCAGCCAGGTAGCAGACAGCCAGTCAGACACAGAAGAAGAAAGAAAAGTAGGAGATACAGAATGAAAGGAAGATAAACACCACAAGGCAAAACATAGATGAAGAGTAACATGTTATTGTAAGTTGTAAGAGCTAGTGGAACAAGCATAAGGCTGAGCATTCATAACTAATAAGTCTCCACATCATGATTTAGGAGTTGGTTGGTGGCCCAAAAGAAAGCCTACTACACCATTTCTCCATCTTCACCACTGGCTGACCACATACACAGCTAGTCTCATAGGCACAGGCCAGCTCCAAACTACACCTGCTGCTGTCATTGATACTGGCATCTCCAAAATGCTGAAGTCCCCACTAAGTGGCACCTTCTCTAATAGCCTCTCTTAGGCTCTCTTTGGGAGACTCTGACCCTGCTACATTGTGCCAGGATTCAACTTCTCTCCATGACTTCTTCAGTTCTGGGCTGTCAACTGCAACTGAGGCTGAACCTTCCCCAAAGGCCTCTTGGCCTCTCTTGGCCTCTCATTGTGCCAAGTCATAACTGCTCTCCTTGATCCTTCATACTTTTGAAACTAGTACCACTTGGAAGACACTTACATAACCAAGTTTGGTTGCCAGCATGAGGAACAGCCTTGGCTGCCTCTGAAACACAGCTTTTGTATGCTGACCCTGAGGAATACCAAACAGAAATTTCACCTCAATGATGCTGACCTCTTGTTAATCATAGCTAATTTCTCAGTTCCTGCTGACCAGTATCACTTATCCCAGTAAAGCAAGGGTGTACGTTAGTATTTCTTGTTGTGGGAGTTCGATCCATTTTGCCAATGACATTTGGAGTGACTAGCCCTATGGGCATGGTTTTCTCTGAATATGTGACCTGCTAAAAACTGAGGAGAGGGGTCTCTCTCTCTCTCTCTCTCTCTCTCTCTCTCTCTCTCTCTCTCTCTCTCTCTCTCTCTCTCGTGGTTAGAGAAAGAACAAGCAGGGAGAATGTGGTTTGTGGTTGCTCCTCATCACCCTTGGGCTGAACAGCAGCTAGATAGATCAGCAGTGGCATCTACATTGTTCTGTATTCATGAATGTGTTATTCCCATTGTACCCCTTAGTAAATTATTGACCAGGTTTTTGTGGGTTATCACTTCAATTTCTGGTTTCTTGTTAATCACAGCTTATCCTTCAGCACCAACTCATCAAAACTACAGATTAATTCAAAATATCACTTAAATGGCCCTGTAAAGTCTTTGCTCTGAAACTTCACAAGCCAGGCTTCCACTGTCTGCATTGCTCTCAGCAGTATTATCTTCTAGTCTGTCACAAAACAGCCCACTGCTCTCTGAGCATTCAACAGTTTTCCCAGCCCAAAGTTTAAATGCTACTACAAACTCAAAAATTGTCAGGTTTGTCACTCAATACCCTACTCCTGGTACTAATTTCTGTCTTAGTTTCTATTGTTGTAACAAAACATAATGACCAAAAGAAACTTGGAGAGAGAATGGATTAATTCATCTACTTTGACATCACAATAATTGAAGAAAGTCACAGCAAGGCTTTCAAGGCAGGAACCTAAAGGCAGAAACTGAAGCAGAAACCATAGAGGAACACTGATTAATTGATTTCTCTCAATGGCCTGTTTTCTTATACACCTCTGGGCTACCTGCCCAGGGGTAGCACCACCCACAGTGAGCTGAACCTCCCGTATTAATCACTAATAATGAAAATGTCCCACAGTTTTGCCAACAGGTCAATCTTCTGGAGGCATTTTCTCAATTGTGGTTTTCTCTTCTTATGCAACTATATATATATATATATATATATATATATATATATATATATATATATATATATATATATCAAGTTGACAAACACACACACACACACAAAAAAAAAAAAAAACAGGACAGCAATTGACCAATTCTACTCAAGTATCTAACAAGCATTACAATTAAGAAAAACTAAGGTCACAGAAGGAAAGAGATAGAAAGGCTGTGCAGATGAAGATAATGTTGGATCCCAGTTCATTTCAGACAAGAAATATTAGGGTAAAACTGGAGAAATATGGATAATTTCTGTTCTTTAGCTAATAGGATTGCATAGAAGATAATTTCTGGACATGGTAAATGATTCATATTTATAACATAAGAGGAAACTGGCTGGGGTTATACAGAAACTTTGAATTATTTTTGCAGCTCTTCTACAAGCCTAAATTTGTTTCAAATTTTAAAAGAAAATATAAATAAACTTGAGGCCAGAGAGATGGCTCAGTGGTTAAGAGTATTTGCTGCTTTTTGAGAGGCCAAGTTTGATTTCCAGCCACCAATGTGGTGGCTTACAACTGTCTGTAACTCCACTTTCAGAGGATCCCATGTCTTCTTCTGACTTCCATAAGCACCAGGCAAGAATGTGGTATACATACATACTCAAAAGAAAACATCCATATACATAAAAAAAATTGTGTGTGATTTAGCAATATAAACTAAAATGTGTTAATAAAACTGCATGGGCTATTGGAAGATTATGAAATTGAACATATTTTATAGGAAATAAACATATTTTAAAGTTGACTTAATGTTGAGAAGGTACTTAAGTGCTACTTTAGTTCATAGGTTTGAGATGTACCTTACACCCAAGCATTAATAGATTTTCAAGGACCTATTAGTGTTTCTGGGAGCCATGGAGACACTCATGTGTTGAAACCCAAGTCTGTGCTATACCCAACTGTTCTAGTCAGTCTCATATAGTAGTAACTGTTCTCTCTTCACATCTGTCTGGCCTCTTCATTTCGACTGTTAGATGAGCTGGCAGGCTCACCCAAATCATCCGTGTTTTTTACAACATCCTTTCTAAAACCACACATTTAATAATATGAGGCAATGAAATGAGGGAGAAGAGCTTTAGGGTACCTCAAAAGGTTTGATCAATACTTCAGTATGAATGATGGGTCTCGGTCAAGGCTAGTGATGCTTTGATGCTAGGAAAGCATGGGTAGTCAGACAAACAAGAAGGCATACACACCATGCTTAAACTTTGCTAAGGGCATATTCTAGATCATGGAGCAACAGACCTAGCATTGTCAATGTCCTGTAACATTGTTGTTTCTTAATTTACTGATAAAAGTCCTGGAGAACTGGGAGAATAGTCAACTTTGTTTCTCCTTGTACAGATGAGATCCTTTTTATAGAGTCTAGGTGAACTGCTCACAGCCACAAGGCTCCTAAGGAGCAAACACAAAGTTTGAAGCAAGGCTTGGTTTTAAATTCATAAGCCATAATAATTCTGCATAAGCACTATGAGCTAATAGGATGCCACATTTCACTGCTCTCAGTGGGGTTTTCTTTGATTACGAGTTTCATTGTTTAGTGTTCTCTATTTGTTAACCTTGAGTCTTTAAAAAATAAGCTGCTTCTTTCTACAGAAGTATCTTATTACAGAAGAAATTGTCACAAATCCTATCTACAGACAGAGGGTAGGGCTTTCCAAGTCCAGGTGGAGGTGGCCCTGTGCAGCTGCCATGCTGAGCCTTGGCAGCCACCCCTTCCTTCCCAGGTGCTGGTGTACCCTGAAGCCATTTGGCATAACAAGGTATTCTAGTCTGAGCCTTTCTAATAAATTATGTTCCTGGAGGAGCTTTTTAAAGTCATGTTGAGTTGATTTAATCTGAGAACTCCTCCAGCCAGCTTATTTCTTTATATCAAGTATGGAACCAAATCTCTCTTCTGTCTCCAAAGACAGATTCTTTTCAGACAGGAGCAACTCATTTAATCAGTTCTACATCATTCTTGCATTTAAATTAAACCTTTAAAGTCCATGTAACAGAGTGAAGTCATAACTACCTGAATGTGGATAAAAGAAGCAAAGGTAGAGAGAACTACCTCACAAAAGGAAACGAGGAATCAGGAGATAGCACTTCTCTGTGGTTTCATTGCAAAGTTTGTATGACAAGAAAAAGATGCCCTCTGATATGTGTTTCCCCAGCATCGTAACACAAGGTTATATAACAACACTTGATAGTTACCACCAATGAATAGTTCCATTGACTTGATATCTGCCACTCAAAAACTGGCATGTGGAAGTGAACATTATGGTAAATGTTGATGTACAAACTCATCACAGTCTAATTAAATTTGCCACCACTCTTCTTTCCTGCTTTACCCCCAGCAATTTCTCCTTAGCTTTTTGCTCACTGGCAATGATCTCAATATTCTTGTATTTATCTTGAAGTCATCACCAATTTTATGTTTAAGAGGGAATATATTAACTGCCAAGGTAGTGGTGCCTGTGAGCCCAGCACTTATGAAGTAGAATCAGGAAGGTCACAAGTTCATGAAAAGACTGGGCTACTTAGTGAGATCTTTTTTGAAAAAAGAGTGAGGAAAGGAAGTTAGGGCCAAGTTCAAATCCCACCACCATCTTTCATTGGTTATCTGCATTTGAACAAGTTGTTGTTTGCTTGTTTGTTTTTAATCAGTGAAGATTGGGATAAAAAGGTGGTTTTCACCATTATTTTGAGGATTAATGGGACAAATCACAGAGAAATCCAGAATAGGACCAGATATATGTTAAGGGTTCAATGTAACTTAAGTTCCATGTCACACAACTTTTTCTGCTATAATAAAACATGGCCAAGGGACATAAACAATGCACATTTACTTACTCACAGTTCTAGAGGCTGAGCATCTGAGAATATAGTGCCAGCCCTGTTGCAGGCTGGGGACAGTACCATTTCTGTGTTCTGACAGGACAGAGGGAGAGGATGGACAAGAAGGGAGAGAGAAGAAAAAAAGAAGAATACAGAAAGCATTCTGTGCTGTGGTATGTCCTGTATGCTATGAATATATGTTGCTATGATTGATTGATAAATAAAATGCTGATTGTCCAGTAGCCAGGCAGGAAATATAGTGTACACAGGACAAGAAAGAGGAGAATGCTAGGGAGAAGGAGGCTGAGTTAGGAGACAATGCCAGTCACCACAAGGAGAAGCATGATGTAAGATACCGGTAAGCCTTGAGCCACGTGGCAAGGTATAGGTTTGTAAAAATGGGTTAATTTAAGATATAAGAACAGATAGCAAGAAGCCTGCCATGGCCATACAGTTTATAAGTCTCTGTGTGTTTACTTGCAGGACGCGAGTGAGAGAGATTTGAACCGACTGCTGGCAGGCCGGGACACAGGAAAACTTCAGCTACAATTCTGGTATGTCTTCTAGGAAAAAATACTGTCATGAGGCCTCGCGGTCTCACTTAAATCTAACTACCTCCAAAGGCCCTACCTCCTAACATCACTTTGGTCATTGGACTTCAACAACAAATTTAAAATGGGCACAGGGAAACTGACAACTGCTTCATATTTTGGAAACTAAGGAGGAGATCTTGGAAATTGTGCCTGAGTTTTCCACAGGCTACAGAGTTCATAAGCCAGGCTGAGACTATATCAATAAGCTGCCACAGAATAGCATGCCTGTTTTAAAGAAAGGACTCAGCTGAAATCCTTGCTAAGAAGAAAGTATTATGATTTCTATCCACTACTTTACGGAGGTTAACTGGACTGAGAAGGGTGGATTTCTCAAAGCACTATCTGATGTGATGACCAGCATGTGGTGAATGTTTCTCCTATGCAGGGCTTTCCTTGGCTGTCAGCAATGCTCACTCCTACTATGTTTTTAATTTTACAACTGACTAAATACTATTTCTTAGTGTCTAGTGTGAGTTGTTAATGGTTGATCGTGTTTGATATTCATACAAAGTATATGAATGTGTTTAATAATAACTCAAACTCAGTTTTCTACTAAAAGTACCACCCAAATCTAGCAGATTGTGAAGCTCATACTGTGCAGTCACAGAGGTGGCTCCTACAATTTTTAAGAAAAGCACTTTGGATGAGGAACACACGCTACACTTTTGCCAGATGCTTATATAAAGAGTAATTCTTTTATATAATACCTCCCACATAGCAAATGCTGCTAAGTAGTAATTATCACTGCTATTTAATTCTCTGTAGTCAATCACCTGCCAAATCCTAGATGTTCTTCCTCTGAAGTTTCCTCTCATCTCCACCACAGCCCCCTGAGCCCAGTCTGGTGTATTCCACGGCTCGATGAGTCAGTCCTCCTGCTACCCTTGGTTGGCCTGACCTTTCTGCTAATCGCCCTGCAGCTATGCCAGGCGACCTGTGATGCCATGATAGCACAGCCCTCCTGGCCTCCCTGAGTCCCAGCCATCCCCCTGTCCAGTCTTATTTAATTCCCATAGTTTGCAAATGCATGTTCTCCATTCCAGTGAGCCAAGTCCTTCCCGGTCTGAGGGGCCATTGGAAATTCAGGAGTTGTGGTCTTAGTGGGAAAGCCTGTCCTTTCTATACCAACTACCCAAACATCTACAACAACTGTCCAAAAATTCTTTCAAACCAACCTACGGTTCATTATTTCCCCACTACCAACCCTCAGAAACTTAACACCGGTCAGCCAATTCAAAACTCAACAATGCATTATATGACTAAGTTCCTTGACCAACGCAAATATATATTGGTGAAGGATATGTATGTGTGTGTGTGTGTCCTTATATATCCAAAGTATTTAATTAACATTTTTTCCTTAGAAAATAGTGTATTTTTAGAGGCTGTTCAAAGAAAAAAAGAAAAAAAAGCTCCACCCAAAATGTATGGAGAAACAATCAAATCCAGTCAAATATTAAAAAACAACAACAAAAACTATGAGTGTCAGTTTTCCTGAATAAAATACTTCATATAACTCTAATGTTGATAAATATTTGTCCGGCAGCCATAGATCATAAGTAAGTGTGCTTGCCTGATATAAATCTGTCTCACAGGGAACTCTCTTCGAAAACTGCATCCAGTGCTTTACAATCTCTTTTTTTTTTTTTTTTTTTTCTTTTTGATTTTTCGAGACAGGGTTTCTCTGTGTAGCTTTGTGCCTTTCCTGGAACTCACTTGGTAGCCCAGGCTGGCCTCGAACTCACAGAGATCCGCCTGCCTCTGCCTCCCAAGTGCTGGGATTAAAGGTGTGCGCCACCACCGCCAGGCTCAGTGCTTTACAATCTTAAAGACTTTGGCATTTGTAAAGATGGTGGGTTCTGTCTTGGTCATTTCATTTTCCAGTGTTCCACTAGCTTGTTTCAAACGGTGTCTAAAATGTAAAAGGTAAAAGCCTACAGGCCCATTTTTCCTGACAAACTTATGACTGGCTCATTTTAATTTTACAAACACATTTTGTCAAATGTAGAGATTTGATGGCTTTAATATCCGAAAGACAGTATTGTTTGTTTGTTTTTCAAGACAGGGTTTCTCTGTGTAGCCAGGGCTGTCCTGGATCTCACTGTGTAGACTGGGCTGGCCTTGAACTCAGAGATCTGCCTTCTTCTGCTTTCTGCGTGCTGGGATTAATGGTGTGCACCACCACTACCACCCAGCTATGAAATAATTTTTAAGATGTTTGGTTTACTGGATCACAATTCAGTTTCTCCTCTGAACTATAAATTCCATGTGCTGCAATTCTCTTTATGTTGTTCCCATCAAGCTGAAAATTAGAACTGGTTTGTTCAAAGCTTTCTGCCTCTGTGTACCTGAGCCCACAAAATATAGTATTTCATTCTTTTCGACAGTTCCCATTATCTCCTAGCTGGAAATAAAGGATAATGAGCTTACTCTGATCAAAAACATATAAAAGGACAAAAGAAAAAATCTTGTTTTTAAAATGAGCTTGTTGCAAATGGGAATGGTTTGCACCCAATGCTTTGGGCTTCTGAGTAAAACACACTGTTGGTTACAGCTGGCTGGGGAAGGCCAGACTTTGACTCATTCTTTAATTGGCAGAAGTATTTAGGATCATGCTATATATTGTTGAGTGTTTAAAGTAGATTCATAGGTGATAGCAACTTACCTGCTCACCTGGCTGTGTCTATTAAACTCGACCTTAACTTCCAACCACTCAGCTCTGCCCTGGAAAAAAAAAAAAGAACCAGGAGCCTAATTCAGTCCCTAACTGGGGTGATAAGCAACAGGGAATTTGCTCAGAATTGAGCATGACATCAGCCCAGCTGCCGACCAGGATATTATGCCTTAGGAAGTAATTTGGCAGACCTCTTCCTAAAAGTGCCTCTGGAACAATGTTTCTTTCTTCCTCGTCTTCTTCTGCCAGAAGACAGCAAGTTTTAAAATTCTGTATGTTAAGTGTCATGGGGCAAGCATAAATTAAGCAACGTTAGCATATATTCATTCACACAGATCTGTTGCAGAAGTGTCAGCTTGGTGAGGGGATGGGGCGAGCGCTGTGTCTTCTGGGAGGGGTTTTGCTCCTTCTATTAGCAACTAAGTCATATGCATTTAAGGCCAGCCCTGGAAGAGACAGAAAAATCACTTCGGGTCCCAGCTGCTTTGCGAGGCGCGGGGGGGGGGGGGGGGGGGGGGGGGGGGGCACTTTCCCATGCTAATACCTTCTTAACCATCTCTTTGTCATTTTCCCCACAGGAAACTGTGAACTTCTCCAGGCCATGGGCTGAATTCCCCACAGGGAAGTAAATGAGACTTTCTCAGGGAATGGAGACTCCTGCAGTGTGCATTCACCCACCTGCAGCCCTTTTTTCTCCTTGGCAAAGTCAAATGAACGTGAAAGCATTTAGATTGTTGGCTTCATGGAAGTCCTAGCTGAACAGCATCCAGCTTGGCAAATGCTTCAATTGCTTCACCGCTGGATCCAGCCAAACAGCTCCAATAGACTCCCCGCGGAATTCTTCTCTGTTACTCCTGAGCACAGTGCAGCCACTGTGTGATCTGTGGCTAAGAGTCTGAGGCTCTCACTGGAGGAGCACATGCCGAAGGGGCTCTGCGTCTTTGACAGCTGCAGTTGAGCGGGGCTTTGAGGCTGACTAGCCTTTTTCTCGGGTAGAACAGAGGGCCCCATCTGCTCAGGCTGATTACAAATAACTGATAGTGAGTGACCAGGCTGAAGTCATGCTCTGATAACCGGACCATTTGGAATAGTGAAGATCATTTTGTTCCTAAGTAGTAGAGATAAGCAATATCTTCTAGAATGCTAGGGCTGCTAGTTAGGAGCCTGTTTGCATTTTCCCAATAAAAATGATTCACTCTTGATTTCACTAGTGCAGGAGCAAAGCAGAGCTGTGTAAAGAAAACCAACTATGGTGCTGATAATATTTTAAAATGTGAGTAAATGACTCAACCATTTCCTCTTTATCATGAAGTACAGTTAAAGGATGAAAAGGGTGAGATAAAAGGACAGAAGGATGGAAGAGAGGGGTGGGAGAAGGAGAGAAGGAAGGAGAGGCAGAGATGAAAAAGGAGGAGGAGGGGGAAGGGGTGGGAGGGAATGAATGAGGGAAGAGGAGGAGGGAGGAGGAAGAAGGCTTTTGTACTTTTTGAGCTTTAATCACCAGCTTTGTTCATCCTGACAGTGTAGAGGGTGAAGCCCACATCATTTAAGATGTGTGGACTGTGTCACAGCAACCCCAATGTAAGAGAGAGTCAAAGATTTAATTCTGACCAGAAATAGATTTAGAATTACAAATCTAGGCTCTTTTAGTAGTAAGCCATTTCATCAGTTTCACAGACTGTGGTGGTTTGAGTGGGAAATGCCACCACAGACTCACACATTTGAAAAACTGATTCCCAGTTGGTGGGGCTGTTTGGGAAAGATGTGGAACCTTTAGAAGGTGGAGTCTTGGTGGAGGAAGTACATCACTAGGGGCAGGCTTTGGGGTTTTACACCCTGGCCCCACTTCCCATTTATCTCTGCTCTGCTCTATAGCACATGAACTATAATCAACCAGCTTCCCGTTCCTGCCTCACGCCTTCACTGAGTTGCCATGCTTGCCTGCCGTGATGGATCCTATCCCTTGGAAGTGTAAACTAAAATACTTTTCTTCCATAATTTGCTTTCAGTCATGTTGTTTTTAGCACAACAGAAGTTATTAATACACAGACTTCAGAGGAACATTCTAAAATCACCAAACAAATTATTCATGGGCATGTCTTATGAGAATACATCAATAAAGCTGGGCATGGTGGCACACTCCTTTAATAGCAGCACTCACGAGGCAGCGAAATGTGGAGCTCTTTGAGTTCAGGGCCAACTTCATCTACATAGAGAGTTCTACTGCAGTATATGGTTAACACAATATGTTGGTTCTTTGATATTAACATTTGATCTAAAAACTACATTGAAGCTTTGGATTTTGGTCATTAACAAAATAATTTGTCAGCATTATTTCCACTTGACACTAAAAAGAACTGCTAAGAAGTGGGGTTATTCAAACAGTTCCAAGAAAGGTCCACCACACAGGCACTTGTGTTCTACTATATGTTTGGTGTGTGTGTAAAATATTGGTATCATCAGCTTTTTGTAAAGTTCATCATTGTAATTTTATTTATCTGATTACTAATTAATAGCCTATGGAGATGAAGACAGATGAAAACTGTAATTTTAAACAGTATGTGTCAAGACATTCTCAGCCAAGCACATTTAAGTGTAAATTTCGCTGTCTAAAGAGGTAATGGGTTGCAGAAAAACCAGTCAGTAAAGGATCCAACATGTGGTGAGGGGTATAGTACTTATGGAGAACCCCTGACAAGTTACAGCTTTCATAATGAAGGCAGAGGATCCTAGGACTAGAACAGCAGGAAGGAGTGTGTACTGAGGCCCATTACTCGAGTAGGGAGGGACAGGCATAAATCCTTAATGAGTCACAAGGACTTCCCTCCACATGCCATGGCAGCTTCTAGAACAGAGAATGCAAAAACAAAATATATGGTTCCTTCTTAAAATATAAGCATTTAAATTTTTAATTTAGAATTCAGTCAGTTTTGTAAAGGTACAAGTAGATCTATCTTTTACACAGGTATAAGCAATTCCCTAGACTAATAAGCTTAGTCAGCTGTGAAAACCACTAAAGGGCTTAACAAGTCCCATGGAGTTCTAATATTGTTATTGGGGAATCATAATGTTAATGAGTTAAAATTAAAATTAGTGACTCAATACAGGATACTGAAAAAGCAAAGTGAAATCAAATGTGTGGGCTCGTTGCCAGATTCTAAGAAGCAGGGGTCTGTCTTTACCCCACACTGACCAGGGTCTTTGATCCAGTTTGGAACTGGTTTGCTCCCTAAAGGTTCCTGTGTTGAGGTTTGGTCCCCTAATGATGTGATATGAGAGATACTGGGACCTTCAAGAAGAAGAGCTAGGGAGAGATTTTGATCTTACTGGATCAAAAAAAGATTGTGTGGTTCTGAAGACCTGAGTTAATTCTCTTGAATATAATTTGGAGAAGTGGCCCCACCCAAGTCACTCTCTTATTCCTATTTGGTGATTTGATTTCTCCCTCTAGATCCAGCCTGGAAGATTTTTATCAGAGCTGAGCTGAGCCTGGCTCATACCATTGAATCTCAGGATCTATGGACTAAATAAACTGCTTTATTAAGGAGCCTACCTCAGGTGTTTCATCAGATGGGCTAACATACTTTCTCACACAGTTCAACCATCTACTCAGCATGCTGTCCAGGCAGTAGTCCCAGGGACATTGCAATTCCTGCTGGAAGTCTTCCCTGATGACAGCTACTTTATCTGGCTGTAACTGTTCTTCAAATGTTCTAGATACTCTTTAGAAAGTTGCCTGTCTTCTCCCATGCTGTAGGATTTGGAATCCATTCCAACAGCCTTTTCCCTACAAAAGTAGAACTCAATCTATGTTTTTTTTTTGTTTTTGTTTTTTTTTTAATTCCCACATACCTTTAATAAGTTCAAAAGTCCATAGCTACCTGAATACTCTGATGACCATGTGCCAGCTCTCATCTGGGCACTATATATATATGTATTTATATGACCTTGGCTCTTCCCACATCCCTGAGGTAGGCAATGCTTTTTCACCATTTTGCAAACAATGAAACAGGAACACAGGGCTGGAATATGCTAAACTACCTCCTGTCCTTCACATACCAGACAATCACATTCATCAGCCTGTCTAGGTTTTCTATTTGACTGACTGTCAACATTAGCATGAAGAGTTTGCTAATGGCTTCTTAGCTTGAATAGTGATCTTGTAGAAAATATTATGTGTGTGCATGTGTGTGAGAGAAAAATCTCAACAACACAAAGCCAGCCTCAGTGTTTAGACAATGCCAGACTGGTGACATTCTGGCACAGTGGAGATGAGCCTGTGACAAAAGTCAGAGCCACTTGGCTGTGTCTGATGATGCTAACTGTGCATCACTAAGAACATGGCTTGTTCTACTTGTGGGATAGAAAAGTCACGTCTCTAGTACCTATTATGTATGGACTCTCAGAGGAAAAATAACCTTTTTTTGTTCCCTTTCTTCTTTCCATTTCAGATTATTGGTTCTTTTTACTTACTTGGTAATAAAATGGTTGTGTCCATGCATCGGTATTTTCATTCTATTGCAGGAAGAACAAATCAACACAAACTTAGCGACATCAGCAGTCTATCCCAAGGGCTTTTCACAGCTCAAAGCCAGGTGTCTGCAGCTGTGTTACTTTGAGCAGGCTCTCAGAATGAGCTTATTTCAGTCAATTGCTGGCTGGATTCAGTTCATTTAACACCAGCTCTCCTCTGGCTGGTTGGGAGTGGGAGGAGTCCTTCTCATCTTGTAGATGACTTCAGTCCACACTCACAGCCCCATGCTCCATCAGTAAGTCATCAACAGACTAGGGGACTGAGAGCTTTTGCTCTTGGACTGTCTTTGAGCTCCACTTGAGGGTCTGTGCTGCCGACCTTGGTTTCACCCTTTAGGCACCCACAAGATTCTAAGGAATCTATCCAGAGAATGCTGCACAATCTTTCAATGTTAAAGATCAGAAACCTGAATCCGATCTGAAAGTTCATTCAGAACAGAATCTAGATGAGCTTGGGTGGGATAATCAGACAGAAATCCTGGGAGGCATTTTAGGAATTTCTGCCAGCCATACTTGTTAACCCACAAAAGATAAATTCCAGGATGTATTGTTAGCCAGTAGTTAATTTTTCTGTTGTAGTTTTATTATTCCAGAGATATATTTTCCACACATTACCTATTAATAACAAATACATTCAAACTGGGAGTTAAATTCAGATAAAATTCAGTTAAAGTTCAGATAAAAATATTTTTAATCAATAAGTGTATTAATTTTGAAAGACCCCAACCCTTCAGGCTTACACCCCCAAGCCCCAGGAGAATAAGGAACTAAAAAGAAAACTAGTTCCAAGAGCAACCTGACTCAGCCATTACTCAATCACCCCTGCCACAATGTAACAATGTAAAAAGATTTCTGTTAAGAGATGTGCTCAACTGTGACTGGGATAGTTGCAGGTGTTCCAGGAAGGACCACTGTGACCTTTGTGTAAACTCCACCCCCCCATACCCACCTTGAGGTTTTGGGAAGAATGTGTATGCAGACGTGACTGTACCCACTCTGTGATCAGATCATGATCTTGTGAAACGAAATTGTATGGGAATTGTAATCTTATGGCTTTTGTGGGTTTTTCCTTTAAAAGCACCCATGTGATTACAATAGGCATGACTCTTGCTCTCTGGAGCTGAGTTTGCCCGACTGTACAGTGCATTAATAAACACCTCTTGCTGTTGCATCAACTGGATCAGAGTCTGGGTTCTTGGGGTGCCCCCTCGAGAAGATAGTACCCTGGGTCTGGGGTCTATCAATTTTATACAATATACTTTTATAATTTGTAAAAATTGAATTGAATGAGCTGAAATATGTGAATATTTTCATAGCATTGTATATGATGGAATATGCATGTTTATGTTCAATTATTCACAGAGAATAATTGCTTTATGTTTATATTACATTCATGTATTTGTGTGTATATATATATATATATATATATATATATATATATATATATATATATATATATATGTATGTTGTATGTGACAGATATTGTGACAACTATGGATGATACCATATTCCTAAATGTTACATTTTAGATAGAAAATATAAGAGAATTTATGTAAAGCACTATGCATTAGTTTTATTGACTTTTTTCTTTGACTATCAATAATAATGCTTAATAGAATAATTTTAATACTTTGGCTAAAAGGTTTGTGAGATAAGCATGTAGAGATAGCAAGACAGGTGGAATACACTGAAATAAGTAAGATGTATACTTGGTCAGAGTCATAAAATGCTAATGAACTATGAAGATTTGAAAAAAATCAAACACTCACACCAGCATTTCTTACTATATAGAACATCAAGTACTATTCAGTATTGGACACTGGATAAGTGAGTGAGTGAGACATAGATATTGGAGAAATTATTTTGGCCACTCCACGTAGTTAAAATGATATTTATTTAATGGCGTAACTCACAAATTAAGTAATGGGTAGGTCGCAGGGTCTGGGGAAGGTGTATTGCAATCCAGCGGTGTTCTCCGGAGCTCTGCACAGTCCACCTTTCACCGTTCAGCGTCCCGGCACTGAGAGAGCGCACAGAGAGAGCGCTGGCCCATCCAGCTTTCGGGTCCCCAGGCGCCTCCCCTCGCCCCGCCTCGTAGGTGTGACAGTTGCCAGAGTATCAATGGGGGTTGGAACTTCCAGATCCAAGCTGGAATGGCTACCCACTACATCTCCCCCTTTTTGTCTAAATAAGAAGGTTCTAAACTAATACAAGACTATATACAAAGGAATGGTTATCAAATATTGTCCAGAAATAATGAGGGATAATGACCTAGATAAGATGTAACTACAACCAATGCAAACAATATCAAGCAAGAAACACATACTAAAATCCAGAGAAGTATAGAGCATAGGTAAATGGCATGTTATAAAGATCATTCAAAGGTGTCCTATCCTAAAGAACCTGAATCTAATACTTAATATGTTCTATCTAAGATATTATATATACTAAGTTGTAACTATAACTGCTAGTCTTCAGTCCCATCAAAGACCTGAGAAGGAACATAATGGTACCTGAGAAATGGTAGATGGATGCAAGCAACTTTCGGGAATCTTGCAAGAGTAGACCAAGACAGCTGGCAGCCTGGACAGTCACCTAATGTTTCTCAGCATTGTTGGTGCATTCAAATTGGCTACAGGCCTAGAGTATCTGACAGACCATTTTCAGAAGCAGGATTTCTGAAAGACCATCTTACCCTGTCTTGGCAGAGTACAGTGGTCGCTTTCCTGTGTCCCGCTTGTCCAGAAAGGACAGCATTGCATTTGTACTGTTAGCCATCAAGGCAAGGGCAGTTCTTTGCCCAGTAGGCCATTTTGTGCCAAAAAGACAAACTTCCAAATGGAAATGTCTTAGAAGCCCAACTACACCCACTGCACATAGAGGTTGTAGAATTTACTATATGAAATACTTAATGAAATGCTCTAATGAAACTGTCTAAAAATTAATCTTTGTTTTCTCACCCATAAAACATAATTAGATGTTAAGATCCCTCCCAGCTTTATAGTCTGGGATGGCTTACAATGATTTTCATTCTGAGTTCTCACAGTCTCACCCAACATATACACAAATATTCATATGTAGCAACAGTAGAAATACAGTTTTTCCTGGGGACTATTTTTAAGACAATTGAACCAAGATTTGTAGTAAGATTTTATTAAAAGCATGAGAGATGTTTGGACAGTTCACTGAAGATGTGCAAAGCACTTACCTTTCCTGAGGCATGAAAAACAAAACAGGGTAACGTGCTACTTCCTCAGTGTGTAAAGAGAAGTGGGGCATGTGAATGATGGAAATTTTCATTCAGATACTCAACCTTACTACACAAGGGATACAGGAATCTCTCCAAAGTCTGGAACTTCTAACACTAAGTTAAGTAGAGTAACATTAGCATCTGATATTTTTCTTATTGCATAATGATTGTATATAGCTTCTACAACCTAAGTCATCCATGTGTCTAGGTCTTTAGAAGTAGACAAATTCTCAAACCCCTAGGAATTACTCTACTGTGTCAGATTCTCATCGTTTGTGTTCCCTCACCTCTGACATTTTCACTACTTCAACCAAAGACCATTTCCTCTCAGTCTGTCAACAATGGAAATTGAAAACAGCTGCTCACCAATCCTTTGGATAATGGTTTCTCTGTGCACATCATGCTAGCGGGTCTTAAAGGTCACTGCCAATATCTGAAGAGGTCAGAGAGGAGAATTTTAAAGTTGAAAGGAGCCTTAGTAAACACAGAATCCACCTTTCACCAAGGTAAGATGGCTGATGGCTATAAAGATGCAGCTAAATTGGAGACATCTCTTCTAATGCTCTGTAGCAGAGCAGAGTAACTACCCTTGGTGATAATAAAGTGTATATCGTGAAATATACCATGAAGAAATAATAAGTGGAGGATAGAGAGATGGCTCAGTGGTCAAAGAGCTCTGGTTGTTCCTCTAGAGGACCTGGATTTGATTTTCAGACCCACATGGTGGATGAAAACCACTGTAATTCCAGTTAGAGGGGATCCGATGTCTTCTAGCCTCTGGGGGCACTGCAAACATATGGTACACACACAGACAAGCAGGAAAAACACCTATACACATAAAAATAAAAATCAGTACATATTTATTAAAAATGTTGTTTAGAGTGATAAATATATCAATTGCCCTGACTTCATCACACATTGTACTCATGTATTGAAGTACCACACTACCCTGGAAATGCATACAATTCTTATGTGTTGGTTAAAAATAATAGAAGCTCACAGAGATGGTTCAGAAATTAAAAGCACTTGTTGGTCTTCCAGAGGACCAGAGTTCAAACTCCAGCACCCATGTTGGGTGGCTTATCACCACATATAACTCCAACTCTAGGGGTCCAGTACCTTGTGGCTTCTGTAGGCCTTCACTTACATATATGCACATATACATGAATAAAAAATAAAAATAAAATTTTAAAAGTTTAGTTTGTGTGTGCCACAACCTAGAACTTCTCCCTCTTATCAAACCTGGTCCTCACACCATCCATCTTGCCCATCCTGATCAAACCTGACCCTTACATCATCCACCTTACCCATCCTGATCAAACCTGGTCCTCACACCATCCACCTTACCCATCCTGATCAAACCTGGTCCTCATACCATCCATCTTGAACATCCTGGTTTGATCAGGATGGGTAAGGTTTTTTTTCTCTGCATTTATTTTTAACTGATACATAAAATATGCATAATTATCACCTAATGTTTTGGTGCATGAATGCATTATGTAATGGTTATATCAGATTATATATATTTTCCTTAAATAATCATTATTTTCTTATGGTGCAAAACTTCAAAATCTTTTCTACTATGTGGGACTCGGGGATCGAATTCAGGTTATCAGCATTGATGGCAAACACCATTATCCACTGAGCCATCTTCTTGGCCTTCTGTTAACTTTCTCAAGTATATATTGCATTACCATTATCCATAGTGTACTACTATGGAAGAACATACCATAATTTCTCTTACATAACTATAACTTAGTTATTGCTCACTCATCAATGGGTCTTTAAAATCTTTTAATTGGCACATAACTACTCATATTTATAAAGTACTGTGGGGTAATGCTATATACATGATACACTGTGATCAAAAAAGGGTAATTAGCATGTCTATTTATTGAATATTTGTCACTTATTTGCATTGGGAGCCTTCAAAGTCATCTGTATAGCACTTGCTTGATTCCTGAATGCTCCTTATGTGTAGAGTCCCATTCTTGTTTCAGCATGATGTACTTCTTTTATCTCTCTGTTTAATAGTTTCATTTTTATTTATCATTCTATATTACCTTTATGTCTTCTTTGCTTTGCTTCTCTCTCTCTCTCTCTCTCTCTCTCTCTCTCTCTCTGTTTCTTTCTTTTTTCTCTTTATTTAGCTTCTTTCATGTTACAGAATTCTTGTATATTCCAAAAAGGTGTTTGGAGACTCAACATAGGAGTGAGATGTCAATTATTAGTTTCACTGTATGACAATCTGAGTAAGTCAATTAACTGGATAACCTCTGATGAAAATGCCATTGAGTCTTTTTGTCAAAGTAATTCAACTTACCAGAAAAGATTGTTTTAAAATACTCTGGTTGGAGCACCCTGGGTCTGACTAGAGAAAGATGCTGGAGGTGGACTTCCACAGTCCCACTGCATCCACTTTCCTGTGATTCACCTGTTTGCAGCAGGGCATAGGACCTTACAGCTACCCTACGTGTCCTTTTCAGGGAGTGACCCACTGTTTGACCCTCTCAAACTGACATGCAGTTTACTATCCAGGCACAGGTAGGCTGGGAGTTGCTTAAAGAAACTTTTATATGGTCTTCTAGATTCTAACTCTACATTCAGCCATCTCCTCTAGGCTCTTGCAACTCTCAGTCATTATTCTGAGGTATCCATGCCTGTAGCCCAAATTGCCAGGCTATTTCTTGAAGAAAAACTAACTCGTTATATTCAATAGTTTAAACGAACTACAAACTTGACAGGATCTAGACTCACCTAGGAGACAAGCCTCTAGACGTGTTTGGCTGTAACAGACATCTAGATTAGATTAGCCTTTGGACATATTGCCTACATTTGGCTAATTGGATTGAGAATACCTACCTTAACTGTGGGTGATACTATGCCTGGGTTTACTTATTCCATGAATAAAAAGGAGAAGGAAATCCCTAGTGTACTTCATTGTCTGTTTCCTGACTGCAGATGCAATATGTCAGCAGCTCCTACCACCATGACTCCCCACTGTGATAGACTCTGCTCTCAAACTGTGAGCTAAAGATATCCTTCCTCCTTAAGTTACTGTTGTTAAGCATTGAGTCACAGTGACAGACAGTAATTAATACTACATATAGCCTTTTAAATTCTAACAATGTGCTTTTCATTCATCATTCCCCTTTTAAGATCACTAGTAAATTGAATCACATCTTAGGAATGGCAATAATACATGTAAGATCTGGTTTTAGAATATTAGATACTGTGCTAGGACAATGCATATCGCTTGTAGTTTTGAAGTATCATGTCAGCTGTAGATCTGACCAACGTGCTCTTTATCTTCATTTAAGTGTCACAATTTGGCAACTGACAACCCTGGGGCCCAACCATGCCTGCTTCCCGTTTTCAGTGTTATTGGCACATAGCCATGCTCATTTGTCTGCACAACATCCATAGTTGCTTTTGCACTGCAGTGGCAAAACTGAGTAGTTGCAACAGAGACCATTTGATCAGCAAATCCTAAATTATATTTTCTGATTCTTTTCATAAAAAGTTTGCCAACTTTTGCATTGACTCACTGATAAAATAGATCAAGTATGACAGGCCTAGATCTAAGGTGAGTAATAAAGTCTCAGGCCTTTACAAAGACTGGCATTGATTTATTAACCAGATCATCTTAATAGTAAGTCCACTTAAGACCATGAGCTTTACGTAGCACATATTAAGCACATAAACTAAAAACATAAAAACTAGTACTGACTTTTATAAGATAATAAATTCCTATTGCTTAGCATTCAAGGAGCAATAACATTCAAACATAAAAGAATCCTCTAGAAGATATTCATGTACAGGATTCCTGAGTTCTATAAATGTATCTTAGAAGGGTCTAAGAAATCCCCAAATGTATCATAAGAAAAATTTTCCATGGAAGGAAAAAGATTCTTACTACAGCATGTTTGGGCAATATTGTCCAGGACATTGAACTACTTACTTACATGGTTGCTGTTTTAAAATATCCCGACAAAGGCAATATAAGGAAGAAAGGGTTCATTTTGCCTCAGAGTTTGAGGGTCCGTTCCATCATGCTGAAGAAGGCATAGAGGTGGGAATATGGGACACTTTGCCATACTGTATCCATAGCCTAGAAGCAGAGAGTGATGACTGTTAGTACCTAGCTCCCTTTCTCCTTTTCACTCAGTCCAGGACCCCAGCCCACAGAATGGAGCTGCCCACAGTTAAATTGGGTCTTCACACCTCAGTCAACCTAATCTGTATAATCCTTTACAGATATGTCCAGTATCTAACCCAGTCTAGATAATCCCTCTCAGGCATGTCTAGAGGCTATGTCCCAGGTGATTCTAAATTCTGTCAAGTTGGCAACATAGACCATTATAAGCAACCTTCCTTCTAACAGGTTAAAATATATCACATGAAAGATTCTGAAAATTTCTGCAAACAAAAACCCTAAACAGCTTTGTTCATGAAAAGATTAGCTGTGTTCATGAAAGAAAACACACATTCAAAGTTCTAATTCTGAAATTCGATTCCATCTTATCTGTATTCCTATCTTAGAAAACATTGTCATGTGTTTGGCTGACATTATTGGTATGAACCAAATGACATCTGATGTTTTCAATGCCTTTCACAAACTCCAACACCCTTACAGTTCTCAGTCCACAGTCCCAGTCTCAGAGTTTTCCTGGGAGTTAGAGCCAAAGAATCCAGCAGTCAACAAAGACAGAAGCAGAAGACAAAGACAAATGGGGTTTGTTGTCCATTGCCTCCCTCCCCTTAATTTTGAATACAAGGAAAGGAATGAAAGAGAACTTAGGACAGCCCTTCCACTGAACAAATGAGAGCTGGTGCAGCCAGAGTATAACAATGGGACAAACTGGTTACCCATGGAGCTTGTCTGTCCAGAGGTGGACAGTATTCACAACTGCTCTTACTATAATAGATTTGAAGTTCTCTGAAGAAGCCACATGTATGATGAAGACCCTGAAAACTGCTTGACTGACTAGCCCTTCATAACTGTGAAGAGATCCATATTGCAGATCTTTGTCCAAATCACACTGAGCTGCCTTTAGTCCCCTTGACAGTGCTTGCCTCCAACTTCTGCATATAGCCATCTTTGTGAGGACTAAGTGAAACTTTGGGATGAATTACTACACTTAACATACCACAAGTTTCCAACAACTCTAAATCTGAGAGTGATAACTTCAGAAACCTACAGCAGAGAGGTCCCTGCTCTACTGTATCCCCTTCCAATGAGTTCCCTACCCATGGATTTGGCAAAGCTACTACCCCATGACTTTCTTTTGTTTGATAAAAATAAAAGTCCATGTTTTCTCTCTCACCATAAAATCATGGCCCTGGGCTATGGACACTCATATTTGGCTCACAATAAACTGTGTCCTCTTTCCTTTGGAACAAGAGATTTTTGGTGTGTCTATGTCAGTATACAGTTTTGTTGAGGGTCTTTGACATATGACACCTCCTCTGCCATGATGTCCCCTCTGTCAAAACTGTGTCCTGATCCTTATTTGTACAGATGAGTCTCTTCATTAATAAAAAATAAATTCTGACTATTACCTACTGCCTTACTGTATATAGTAAGGATAGAGCATTGCATGTGTCGTGTTTCAGCTAACTAAGTCAGAAGAGCCAGCCCTGAGAGCTGTTTTGTTTTTTTTTTCCACAAAAAAGCATAGCTTGAGAATGGTCTTACAGAATGAGGATATTCTCAAATTACAGAATTACAATGTTTTGCTTCCTGATCCTTTATCTCATTCAAAAATCAAGCTGTGCTATCATTGCTATTTTGAAAGCACATAAAGCAGAGTTCAAAATGATTAATTAACTTACTAAAGTTCTCTAAATAGAAGCAGAGTTCAAATTTAAATCCTCTGTCTACAAATCCCACGCTTGGCTCTCACAGACCATGATGCCTGTCTTTGTTTTTTACATTCTCCAATTCTGTCAGCCTAGTGAATCTACCCAATAAAATCCAAACGTGAAGACATTTTTTTGTCATATTTTTACCAGTCAACCTAAGAGTTTCAATAACTCTAGCTAAATGTTTATAAGTAACCAGTCAATTGTTAGGTTATCTGAATCCCAGGTGGCAACACAAGATGTACAGTTCATGGTTCCCAGAAGCCAGCATTTCTGCCTCTTTAAAGAAGCAAGACAAGGAAACGCACTTATCTTCTAGTGTGCCTCCTCCCTATCACAGGAATGTGTGCTCTATATCTACATCTACACCCCACCCCAGCTTTCTCTAATGTGCTTAGAAATATTCTTATCACCTTCATTTCCCAGATGACAATGCAGACTCACTAATGTTCCTGCCTTGCTTATTGCCACAAAGTTGCTAATGGTTAAAAAAATGCTAGTTTCAAAGTGTCTGATTCTGTGACACCAAGGTGGCCAGGGTTGATGTTTTGTAAACACTACCAGGTCCTGGCTATTTTCATTCTCCATGTTGATTGATTTTCAGAGATTTGGCTATGCTGTTTTAGTACTACCTTCTTCTTAAGAAGTCTTTCCTTTTGGAACACTTCAAGCCTTTCCGTATTTGCGATAGTGAAATTCAGAGATCGTTCCAAATTATCTGTAAGAAAGATGCAGCATCTTCAGCAAACGAAGCTGGGAAATCAGGATAAGGACATGTAGAAGACTGATGCAAGATCCTCATCACTTACCCTTCACAAAACAAATCCAAATGGACCATGAACCTTAACGTAAGACATGATCCTCTGAAACCACTTGAGGAAAAAGTATGGAGTTCACTTCAACATAGAGGCACAGTCAAGAACTTTCTGAATAGGACTGTGGTAGCTCAGGAAATAAGACCAACAACTGACAAATAGGATTCTATAAAATCTAAAAGCTTCTGTACAGAAAGGGAAACTGTCAATAAAGTAATGAAGCAATCTATAGATTGGCAGAAAATCTTCTCCAGCTTACTTCTAACAGATGATCAGTGTGCATAGTATTTAAAGTATAAATGAATTTCTAAATGGTCTTATTAAATAAAAAAAATGGAGCCAACTATAGGGGTGAAAGCCTTAGAGAGATCAGGGAAATAAGGGAAGCTACCAACCAATCTTACCTCACCAACTCACTAACTCTGCAGCTTCCAAATGCAAGTTACTTCCTGTCTACCCATGTCTATATGCCATGCTGTTGTACCATCTGATTTGCTGTCTAGCTACTTGACTTCCTCTTCCTGGCCATCTCTGTCACTTCCTATCTGTACAGGCCTCCAAAACTCTATAGTTGATACTAAGATTAAAGACATGTGTCACCACACTTGGTTCTGTTCCCTAGTGTGGCCTTGAACACACAGAGATCTTGCCTGCTAAGTGATAGGATTACAGAATGCCCCTCCCTTCTGGATTATGCAGAAGGTGTGGTAAGGATAAACATTGGACCAACAAATGTAGATCAACAAGGGACAGACAAGGTAATCCTTTGCCTCCACCATCAGTAAACTCCCAAAGGAGCCTCACACAGGCCCTCATGGCAAATTCAGTTCAGACTTTTCCTGCCATTGTAGAAGAAACCCCTTCTCAGAGCAATTAAATAACCAAATGCCTATTGGAATAAACCAGGCTGCTTGGGGTGATAGAACAGCTGTAACAGAGAGAACATGAAATTTAGGAGAAACCATAAAGTGAATTTTTTTGGCAAATTTCTATGAATGAACAAAGACCAAAATTTAAAATACAAATAAATGACATTCTCTTGGAAGGTTTGGTAAACACAGGTGCGGATGTTACAATAATTGCACCAGAATTTTGGCATCCAAATTGGCCTCTTCAGGAGGTAAATGTCCAGCTGTTAGGTATTGGAACATTATCTCAAGTGAAACAGAGTGCAAGATGGCTCGAATGTATAGGACCAGAAGGACAAAGAGGAAAATAAAAGCCATAGTTGGCTAATATAGCTATGAATTTATGGGACCGTGATCTATTACAACAATGGAATATTCAGATTAACATTCCTCCAAACTCAGAAACAAGTATTGGTTTATGGTTTTTCTAAAGTCAATCCTGAGTTGGGTTCACCTTTAAATTCTCCTGTCTGGGTCTGAATTTCTCTATGACTCATTTTAACAGGTTTTTCTAAAGCTTTTATCTTGGCACTTAAATAAAGAACTCAAAAAACAACCCAATTCAATTATGGGCCATGAAACTGAATAGAGAGTTCCCAAAATGAGAAACACAAGTGGCTCATGTGATGGTGAGCTCTGTCAACTGGACACTATCTAGACTCACTTGGGAAGAGATTGTTCATGAGGAAATATCTAGATCAGGATGGCCTGTGGGCACATTTGTGAGGGATTATCTCGATTATATTAATTGATGTGCAAAGACACAGCCTGTG
Organism: Peromyscus maniculatus bairdii; assembly: GCF_049852395.1. NCBI lineage: Eukaryota > Metazoa > Chordata > Mammalia > Rodentia > Cricetidae > Peromyscus > Peromyscus maniculatus. The sequence continues at coordinate 35,799,269 of NC_134853.1, read as the reverse complement.
AGTGGGCCATGCCATTCCCCAAGTTTGGATCCTGGACTGCATAAGAGTGGAGAAAGTGAGCCAAGTGTGGAAAAATATGCATTCATTTTCTGCCCTTGACTGTTTATATGGTTTCCTGCTTTTAGTTTCTGATGCCTTTATGTCACTACAATGATAAATATGATACTTGTGAGCTAAAATAAACCCTTTTTCCCCTAAGTTGTTTCTCTCAGGATATGTTGTTACAGGAAATGAAATCAGGAAAGCTAGAAATACTTTAGAAAGTGCTCAGCATCCTTAACCATCAAGAGAATATGCAAATTAAAACTGTTTTAAATTCCATCTCATACCATCCTAGTCAGAATGGCTAACAAGAATACAATAACAAATACAGATGTGGGGGAAATATACCATTGGTGGAGAAAACTAGTGTAGCTACTTTGAAAAGCAGTCTGGAAATTTCTCAAAAAAAATGAGAACTAGAACTATAATAGGACAAATCTGTCGGTGTAACCATGGGCATATACCCAAAAGACTCTATATCCTACTACAGAGATACTTGCATATCCATGTTCATTGCTGCTTCATTCACAATAGTTTGGATATGGAATCCACATAGATATCAAATGATAGATAGATAATGAAAATGTGGTGTATGTATACACAGTAGAATTCTACTCAGCAGGAAAGAAAATGAAATTATGAAAATTGCAAGTGTATGGATAAAACATCTATTGCTGTGATGAAACACCATGACCAAAAAACAAGTTGGGGAGGGAAGCATTTATTTGGCTTACACTTCAAAATTGTTGTTCATTATTGAAGGAAGTTAAGACAGGAACTCAAACAGGGCAGGATCCCGGAGACAGGAACTGATGCAGAGACCATGGAGAGATGCAGCTTACAGACTTACTTCCCATGGCTTGCACAGCCCAACTTCTTATAGAACCCAGGACCAGAAGCCCAGGGGTAGCACTGCCCACCATGGGCTGGGTCCTCCCACATTGATCACTAAATGAGAAAATACTTTACATCTGGATCTCACCAAGACATTTCCTCAACTGAAGCTCCTTCCTCTTATGACTCTAGTTTGTGTCAAGATGACACATAAAACCATCCAGTACAGAAACCCAGACCTAGAAAAACAAACATCATATGTTGTCTCTCGTATGTGGATCCTAGCTTCCAGTCTAGTTCTACACATTTATCTTGGAGCACCTGTGGAAACCAGAAAACTTGAAATGGACATTTGGGAAACAAATTAGTAGAACAGAAATTAAATGAAGGTGGAGAGGTACATTCTGGGCAAAAAGAAGAGAGAAGTGAGTAGATAGGGGAGAAAAAGGAGATACCCAAAATGAAAGGTATATGAAAATTCCATAGAGAAACTTACTACTTTGTAAGCTAACTTTAAAAATATTATTTCTTGGTTTTATCCTAGGTTCCTGGCCTACCTTGGCACCTGAGCAGTGTAGGGGATGTGTCCCATCTCATGGAGTGGGCCTTAAATACAATCAGATATTGGTTGGTTACTCCAACAAGCTTTGTACCACTATTACACTAGCACATATTACAGGAGGCTATTATTGTAGACCTGAATTTATAAACAAGAGTTTGTAGTTGGGTTGTGTTTGGTGTAAAGGATACCTTCCAGTATCATCCACTTTCAGTTCATAGAGATAAAGGCTATGGGTAGGCACCAGCTCGACTTCTCCATGTTCAATGAGTTGTACAGGTGTTTTTAGCAATGGGGCTTTACCATCAATTTGTGGAGAGTAACTCATAGCCTTGTAAATAGTCTAAGGTATCTGGGGGTTCCCATGGGACCCCTATGGCCAATAACTCAATTAGATGCAACACATTCCTGATACTGGAAGCTTCATTTGATGATGAGAGACATCCAGTTGAGTCACTGTCTCCCCTGTTATTCGGTGATTTTATTTAGATGGACTTCATACCTGTGTGTATTTTAGGAAGCGTCTATGGTATTAGGTTTTCATTCAGTCCATAGTTTTGGCTGTCTCTCTCTGAATTCCCTCCTCTTCTCTTTCCCCAGTTTAAGCCTCTTATTCCAGCTACCCCAGCCAAATTCATCCATAATATTCTGCTATATTTATAGATTAATGCCTTGCTCAGTCATCATCAGAGAAGCTTCCTTGTGAATCCGATGGGAACAGATATAGAGACCCACAGCTCAACAATGTACAGAGAATGAGAGACCTTGGAATGTTCAAACCTAAATGGGGTATCTCCATCAAATTCCTTACCTCAGGCTTCAGTGAAACCCATGGAAGAGTAGGTAAGACAACTGTAAGAGTTTGAGGAGATGATGGACACCAGTGAAACAAGGTCTTCTATGCACAGCAGGACCATTATACGTATATGAACTCACAGAGACCGTGGTGGCATGCACAGGGCCTGCACAGTTCTGGGCCAGATGGGACCACAACATTGAAAGAAGTGGATGCATGCCCCCATCCTTAACCCACATGCTATCTCCAATTGAAAACCACTCACAAATGAAAAATCAGTTTTTCCCAGTGGAGTCTCACTGGGAATACAAACCACTCTCAAAGGCAGACCCCATGCCCAGTAGTAGATGGCAAACACAAAATAAACACAATTGTATCTTTGATATTTATTTGCCTCATAATGCTTTGTAAGGGCATTTTTTCATTTACAGGTCCTTTACGTATATGTTATCATTTCTAGATTTGTGTTTTTATGGGATTCCTTTGTGCGAAAACATGTGTCTCTGCATCTATATGTGTTTCTTGTGCTTTTTCTTTGGTTATTTTTCTTCTCTATGTTCTGTTTGTTTTGTCCTATTCTGGACTGTTTCTTTTTGTTAATTTTATTTCATTATCATTCTTTAGATGCCTGTTTGTTTCTAAGGGGAGACAGAGAAGGTGTGGCTTCAGATGGGATGGGAAGTAGGGACGATCTCAGAGGAGTTGGAGTTTTGTTTATATATGACCAGAATATATTATATGAAAAAAATCTATTTTTAATAAAAGGAAAATAGAAAAAATTACTTCTTAAAAAAGAATTAGAATGGCGATATCCTGTATGGCTTGATAGTGCCACTAGTAGATGCTATGGGTTGCTAGCCAAGAATCACAGTACCAAGTATGGGATCTCAGTGTGAGCTGTTGGTCAGAAGTACCCAGAAGCTTTTCCATTCCTGGTTGTTGCTAAGCAGATCTAGAAGATAGGACTCTACTGCTTAAGACAGCACACATTTTGATTGCATGGTAGAGAGAAATAAAACTGTATCTAAGCTGGCCATCTCCTCCCCGATGCCCAGCTTTCACTGTGCTGAAACATGCCATGCAGATTGCTGAGAGAGTTCTTTCGCAGCTGAGAACCTTATGAACTTCAGTACAAACCTCCAAGAAAGGGTGTTTTAATTTGTGCAATAGTGGCATGACTTTTATAGGAATTATCAAGTACTCTCTGATTAGATTTAAGGGCCACTTCACAGGAGGGAATCCATGCCTGGTAGTGTACCTTGATCAAAAATACATGGCTAAAAAGTCAATGACCATAGGGTAGAACCTTAATTGAAAGATCCTCAAAATTGTCTATGTTTATATATGTTAAATATCTAGTTTTATTTCCATTGACAAATGCTGCATTGAGCCTTAATAAAAGAAGCAGGGTTTCCCCCCCCCCCCCCATGGATGGTAGTGAATTCAGAGGCTCAAGGTGCTGAGAATAATTGAACACTGAGTTCTTGGCCCCAAACAAAACAGTTATAGCACTCTGGTAAGGCTCTGGGGATATTGCAGAAGGCAGTAAGAGCCAGAAGATAAGAAGAAGAACTTTGAAATGCCTTTTCTGGACCCGATACAGTCACTACAATCATGAACTCAAAACAGCTTCAATTACTTGCACTAGCCTATGCAATCACGAATGAAGGAGGGGCTCTTGGGACCCTACTGCACCCTCCTGAACTACTTACAGCTGGGGAGTCCAGGATCAAATATAGTTATGTACCAATAGGTGAGCCCACTAAGCTCCAATGGCTACTTCCAAACCCAAGATTACACAGAAAACCTTAACTCCATGAGTCACAAGACAAACTGAAAACATGAGTCTGGGAAGGGTTTATAGGGAGAAGTGAACATTGATAGCAGTGGGAGGGAGACAAGGAAGGATGGGGAAGAAAGTAACCAAAGTTACTATACACATATATGAATTGTCAAAGAACCAATGCAATTAATAGGAAGTGGTGTGTGTGTGTGTGTGTGTGTGTGTGTGTGTGTGTGTGTGTGTGTGTGTGTGTTTTCTTGGAATTGGCTTGCCAGTATTTTATTGAGTATTTTTGCTTCGGTGTTCATGAGGGAAATTGCTCTGTAATTATCTCTCTTTGTTGAGTACTTGTATGGTTTGTGTATCAGGGTGACTGGCCTCACAGAAAGAATTTGGCAATGTTCCTTCTGTTTCTGTTTTGTGGAATAATTTGAGAAGTATTGGTATTAGCTCTTCTTTGAAAATCTGGTAAAATTCTGTGTTAAAACTACCTGGCCCTGTTTTTATTTATTTATTTATTTATTTATTTATTTATTTATTTATTTATTTATTTATTTATTTTGGTTGGGAGACTTTTAATGACTGCTTCTATTTCCTAGGGGTTATCAGACTATTTAAGTTATTTATCTGATTTTGACTTAACTTTGGCATGTGGTACCATCAAGAAATTTGTCCATTTCTTTTAGATTTTCCAATTTACTGGATTATAAATTTTTGAAGAATGACTTAATGATTCTCTGTATTTCCTTGGAGGAGTTTGTTGTTATGTCCCCCTTCCATTTCTAAATTTGTTGATTTGAATATTCTCTCTCTGCCTTTTACTTATTCTGGATAAAAGTTCATCTATTTTGTTGATTTTCTCAAAGAACCAACTTTGTTTCATTGACTCTTTGTGTTAATTTCAGCCCTCAGTTTGATTATTTCCTCAGTAGGCTATTCTAAACAGCCAGCTGAACAAATGACCAAAAGGCAGTATATTTGTAGATTCATATAATTCATAGATTTATATATATAATGAATTCAATAATTCATTCAATGAAAATTTGAAACATGCAACCATGTGGATGAATCTAAGATGGAACTCTAGATAAGACCCCAAACACTGTCTAGTGATAGAAGACAAATCAGCACTGGCCTCAGATCCCAAGTACAGGTGAGAGTGACGAACACTGGCAGAACAGATCTGGAAGAGATAAAAATTTTCTCCCTCTTAATATTGGTGATTACATGGGGGTGCACATTTGACAGAACTCATCTGCACACAACCCAGAGTAGTTGTATTTTAATATATGTAAATGATACCTCAATTTAATTGATTTATTAAAAGTGTGTGTATAGAAATTGGAAAACAAAACTTAAGTATAGATATCATGGTTGTTATGTCTGGATAGTAGGCTTATGGATGATTTATTAGTTTTCTTTTATTGTAGTTTAAATTCCCCAAATGGCTATGTAAATGTTAGTGATTTGAACATTCCATTATGTATACATGTATGAGTACACAGTAACCCCAAAATATTTTCCATTTTATGAGTTGAAAATGTGTGTGTGTGTGTGTGTGTGTGTGAGTGAGTGCGCAACTTTTTTCTAAGAGAAAACTCGCTAAAATGAAGTTAACAGAACCCATATAATGCTCATATTTAAAGACAGACTTGTATGGATATTTTTCTCATCATGATTCAGGCTCCAGGTTCCTGTCCTTTGTTTCTTTCTGGCCTTGTGAGACCCAGGCAGGCCACCCCCCTGCAGGGAGTCTCTGGCCCTGATGATAGACAGCAGATCCTTTTCTCAGTGCCTGGTAAGAGATCCCATCTTTCTTCAGAAGGTCATTAAAGCTTTCTAGAAAGAACCCCAAACATGGGGCAGCCCCTTTGTGTAATTTTTTTCTATGCTCTTCACTTCTTGAAATTTTTTCTTTCTCCTTTCCCAGCTTCTGTTTTTGCTTTGTGACACTGGGAGGAAATCCTCCACTTGCCTAGCAAGTTTGATGACACAAAGGATGCTCCTCATTCCTCCTCTTTCTTCCTCAGTCCTTGTCTATCCTCCCTCTACCTTTCTCCTTCCTCCTCCACCCCCTTTTTATCCGCCTCCTCCACTTCCTTCCTTCTTCTTGCTTTCTCTTTCTTTGTCCAGTACCCCTATCTTGTTCCTTCTTTAACTTCTCTTTCATTACCTTCTCTTTCATCCTTAATCCTCCTTCTCCTTCCCCCCATTTTCAAAGCAGGCCATATGTGTATCACAGGCTGTGGATGTGCACCTCTTTCAAGACTAGTTAAAATATCTGGTCGACCGAGTAGAGCATATGCTACATTAGGAACAAAGTGACCAGCCTAGCAGCAACTGTGTCAAGGACAACAGGTATTCCTAAGCAGAGGAAGTGAACTTCATGTGCACTAGCAAGTGGGCAGAATTGAAGGCATCTAGTAAAGCTTTTCCCTGTTTTCATGGTGTTCTTCAGAAGCCTTCTCTAAGAAATAAAACTAAAATCATACTTCAAAATGTGATTCAGGTATTTCTGGAATTTCTAAAGAATAATCAAACCTGTTCATTAAACTAATGAGGTAACTAAGTTGGGCATGTTGGCAATTTTAATGTGTGATTTTCATTTTCATCTGATTTATGAGTCTTCCCCTTGAGCCTATGATAAGCAGCTAGTCTGAGACTGACAGGCACTTTTGTAGAGAGGAAAATGTGGTGTACATCTGGAGAACCTTGGGGGCTGTGTTGATGTTATCTTTGCCCAGAAAAAAAGGAGTCATCAGTGGGAGATGCCCTAAATAATGGGATTCTGCTCAGACATAACCTAGAAAACCCATGGAGGCCTAGGTTTTGAACAACTCAACTAAACCCTACTCCCTGGTGGGACAGAAAAATAGCCTTCAATGCCTGTATCTTCTATAGTTCATATTATCTTACCTATGGGAATTTTAATGTATCACAACAGTCTCTACCACAGTTCTGAATAATTGAGAAATAAGACAATGGAAAAAGTGAGACAAAGAGTAAGGAACAATTATACAGCCATTGTGGAAAACTATGTAATGGTTCTATAAAACTTAAAAATGGAGCTATCATATATCTAGTAATCCCACTACACTTCCCCCACCTCCATGTGTATGGGGGAAGAAGGGATCAGTATGCCGAAACCATAGCGGGGCTCTCATGTCATTGAAGCAGTAGTCACAGCAGTGAAAAAAGAATCATCCTAAGTATCTGTCAACAGAATGAATGGGTAAAAAACATGATAAAAAGAACACAGTGGAATACTACTCAGTCATAAAAGTTGAAATCATATTGCCTGCAACAAAGTAGATAGAGACCAAGATCATTATGCTAAGTGAACTCAGCCGGCACAGAAGGACAAATACCACATGGTCACACTTGTGTATTTGCAGTGTAAAAATGTAGATCACATAGAAGTTGGGAGTAAAACTGTGATGGCCAGAGGCTGGGCAGAGTAGAAGAAGAGGCAAAAGCAACAGTTGCCCAAAGGATGTTAAGCCACATTGGACAGGAGTAAGGACATTCTGGAAGCTATTGTGTGTGAACGTGTAGCTGACAGTAACAAGCTGTACATTTCACAATAAAGCTAGAAGATGGGATCTTAAAAGTATTCACTGTAAAATGATAAAGGTTTGGGGAGATGATTTGGGCATCATTTAAGCATTATATTATTAGTAGATGTTTCAAAATTCCACTTTGCCCATTTATAGGAACACTTTTTATCTTCATGTCAGTTAAAAATAAATTTAATTTAAAATTTAAATAGAATGAGGCATAGCTGGAGAAAGTGGCCCATAACTTTATTTATTTATATGTGCTTCTGTAGTAGTTACTTTTGTCATTGATGGGATAAAATACCAGACAAACACACCAGCATGGAGAAAAGGGCCCATCATAGTGAGGATGGCACTGAAAAACCATGGTGGTGGCAGTGTGCGGTGCAGCTCCAGGGTGGTGGCGGTGTGCAGTGCAGCTCCAGGGTGGTGGCAGTATGCGGTGCAGCTCCAGGGTGGTGGCGGTGTATGACTGAGTCTCCTCACACCTTGGCAGACCAGAAAAGAGAGTCTGTGGCTAGAATTAAGTTCAGGTATTATCTTCTGAGTTCTACTCCTGGTGACTCACTCCTACCAGCCACACCCTACCTTCCAAAGATGCCACAATCTTTAAACCAGTGCCACAAGCTGAGGACCAAGGAATTGGATCATTAGGCTATGTGGCACATTATAGATGGAAACTATAACAGCTGCTTGATACTGAACCTCAGAATCCATCCAGAGCAGCTTGGAACCAAGACCAGGGTAATGCCTGCCTCTCCTTCTCTCTTCACAAATCCTACCCCTGAAAAACAGTCTTCAGAAATGATCTGAAACAAGAACCAAAGGGGTATATATATGAATAAATATCAATTTATTAATGGGTGCTACAGAAAATCAGACTCATGGATACAGGTTAAGTTAGATCTAGTTGCAAAGTCCTTCTGTTTTGCCTGGGGTGAATGGTACCAGCTGTCTGGTCTCTGGTCACACCAAGAGAGAGAGTGTGTGCACTCTCTCCTCAGTTTTTATTTATTTATTTATTTTTTAAATTATACTCATGATATTAATCACATTTGTGGTATTCATAGATTACATTTGCAGTATTCATTCAATTATATATATATATATTTAATTTTAAATGTCGAATGTCATTTCTTGAAAGGGGTAGGAGGTCTTAATTACAGGCTTACAGCACAATGGGAGGGCCCCGGAGGGCAGAATTTCACTACTGATGTTTTACAATCTTGCATCTAAGCTGTTAATGCCCATTATTCAGGATACACAGACAAGGAACTTCCCTTAAGCATTCAGGAGGGTGGAACCTGGCAGGGAATTAGCATTGGGAGGATATCAAGGTCAAGGTCCGCAAACAAGGTAACAGTTACCCAAAACGGAGGCCAGGACCCTGCAGGTCCCCCTTTTATTAAAAAATGAGCTTCTGACTTGGGTTGTGTGATACGTCAGCAGGTCACCTTACCTGTCATGGAGACGCCTGCCCAGGCCACACATGTGCTCTGTCTTAGGTTGGTGAGTGCCCTCCCCCAGGCATTACCCGTCTCTGAATACTCATTACCATACTGGCTCAATCGTGTGTGAGCTGCATGGTTAATTGCTGCCAAAGATCTCAAAGTGGCACTGGGCTTGCAATCTGTGTGTTCAATACAGAAAAGACCAACAGAGGTCCTATCTCATCCATAGCCAGTAGGCTAAAGGCAACTGAGCCATTCCCTTCCTTATCGAGCCATACTGTACACTGGAGTCCTTGTAAGATAGTATCCCAAAAGCAACTCTCTCCTCAGTTTTAAGCAGTCACATACCCAGAAAAAAACAAGCCTCCATTGGCCCAGATACCTCAAGGTCATTGGTGGGGCAAATTCCCACAACACTTCCCCTTTTTGTCTAAATAAGAAGGTTCTAAACCTAATAGAAAACTATATACAATAAGAACAATTATCAAGCATTGTCCATTAGAAAGAAAGGGTAATAACATAAACAAAAATGGAACTACAACCAATAAGAACAACGTCAAGCAAGAACACATACTAAATGTCCAGGCCAAAGGTAATTGGCAAGTTACAGAGATTACTCCAATAGCTGTCCTACTCTGAAGAATCTAAATATTGTACCTGATATGGTCCTAGCTAAAATACGAGAGTATTGTAACTACCTATCTAGTCTTCAATGCCATCAAAGACCTGAGAAGGTTGTAAGTGAGCAGGAAGTACAAGCAAGCAACTTCCAAAAAAAACACAAGAAATGACAGAGACAGCTTGGATGCCTGGACAGTCACCCAATGTTTCTCTGCGATGTTGGGCATCCACTTTTGGCAATAGGCTTAGAATAGCTGACAAACCATTTTCAGAAGCAGGAAAATTTGAAAGATTGTCCTACCCTGTCTTGGCAAGGTTCAACAGTCACTATTCCTTGTGTCCTGCTTGTTTGGTTTGGACAGCATACTTACTGTCCACAGTTGAGGTAAGAGCCTCAACAGGCCACTTTTGCCAAGTAGAAGACAAATTCCATATGGAAAGTCTTCAATGCCCAACATCCTCTTGGGAGTAGATCAGTGCTGCCAGGAGCAATCATGTCTCACGTCAACAGAATTCTAAGTTATTAAAATATTTAAATGCCATATTCTCTAGATCTAAGAAACATTTGAAAATTACTTATCTGTCTGACATGTATCTCTATCTAGAAAACCTAACTAACATGGCTGTAAGTATGATAAGCATGAGTGACTATGAACATGTGATTACCAACCTAAGTAGCTTAAAGACTAAGGCTTCACATTATAAAAATAAACTGTAGACAGATGTACAGTATAAGGACAATGACCTCTAATTTGTGAAAATATACAAAAAAAATCTTAATTAGAGGTAGAAATGTATAGTGCAATATGACAATATCTTAATTTGTATCCATATACAAAATATCCTAAACAGAACATACATACAGTATGACAAATACAATTTTATATTTGTATCAATATACAAAAATATTTTAAACAGGAGTAGGAACATATGTACAATACAAAAAATATAGTTTTGTATTTATATCAATATACAAATTATCTTAAACAGGAATAGAAAAATAATTTTACATTTGTATTAGTATACAAGAATCCATACCAATGCAAACTATCTAAAGGTGATAGTTGCTAAATTAGTTTGCACGTAGATACAATAATCTACCTTATTATCCTATCCTATCTATTCCCCCTTTTTCTTTTTTCAGAAGAGATTCTTGAGTCTAAACTTTATTATTCCACCCTCAACCCTATTATAACTTATAACCAACCCCTTACAGATGAAAATAACACTGAAAAAACGAAAAACAGTTGGGAGAGGGGGTGTTGTTTTCTTAGAATTACTTCCTGCTGTCTAGGGGTGACAGTATCTCTGTGGGATCCTGTAAAAAACTAAAACAGTGGATAATTCTCATTAGGACTAGCTGTAGCATTTGCAGCCAGTCTCAGAGTGGGGTAAGATGGTGGACCATCTCAGCCAGCCACCATGGCACTATCCTGAGCAGTTTGCAGGCCAGAGCCTGTCTATGAGTGGTGTTTATTGACTCAATGGCATCATTATGAACCAGGAAGAATTGTTGTATGGTCCCACCTTCCTGCAGGAAACTCCAGAGATCACTGTTAAGAAATTTTATTGTTTACTGTGGAAAACTTAAATATTATTAATATCAAAATGGAAAGCTTAAATTTTAGTATATCATTATATCTAAAGAAAGTTTCCAAAGAGTCAAGAATAAGTATGGGAGAAATAGAATTTTGACCACAATAGTCCCTACTTTTTGGTTTTCTTCTGTCGTACACCAAGTGATTCTTCTGCTATGAGACAGAAACTCTTAATTTTTTCTTTTAACAACATGCTTGGATTTAGAGAAGGAGAGCGCCATGCTCCAACTCCAAAGCCAGTTTTAATTTATAATTGACTTGGGACTACCATTTTTCCTAGAAGTACAGAGATACTGATGTTTGGATAGTAAGATTTTACCCTGTAGAGATATAGGTACCATTGGTTCAGATTTTTCGTTGCTTGGTAATTTTTTTTGGAAGTTTCCCCTTCTTCTTTAGATGTCTAGATATCTAAGGCCTTTTAATTTTTTGAAGATGGGTATTTCTATTTTCCTGTAAAGACAAAAACAAAACCTTGTCTTGACCCTTGTTTGGTGAGTCTTCCTTCCAACTTGTAGAATTGTCACATCGGTGGATGAGCTACTACTGCTCTTTATTAAGAGGTTTCTCCTGTTCGAATCCAATCTTTATTAATTTTGATGTTATCCATTGCTTTTCTTCTCCTGTAGAAACAAAAGTGAAACCCCTTTCCCAGTGTAGCACACATCCTGGTTTCCATTCTGAGGTCAACACATCTTTAAAGTACACAGGCTGACTTAACTCAGTAGTTTTTCTTTTTCTTTTTCTATTGTCCAATGTCTCTCCAAAGCTATTGTTCCTTTCTCATTTGAATTAAGACAACTCAAGGTTAATAAGGCATTATGCAATCTATCTTTGGGGGTTTTAGTTCCTCCTTTCTGTTTATTAAGCATTTCTTTTAAAGTGAGATTAGATCTTTCTACAACCACTTGTCCTGTAAGGTTATGTGGTATATCTATAATATGCTTCATATTATAACATGCAAAAAACTGTTTTGTTTCCCTAGAGACATATGCTGGAGCATTGTCAGTTTTAATTAGTGCAGATATACCAATTATGGCCATGGTTTTTAATAGGTGTGTAATTACAGAATCAACCTTCTCAGAACTCAAAGCAATTGCCCATTGAAATCCTGAAAATGTATCTATTGTATGGTGTATGTATTTTAATTTTCCAAATCCTGCGAAATGAAACACCTCCATTTGCCAAATTTCATTTCTTTGTATATCTTTAGGATTACTCCCTGCAGGTAATGAAATTTGGTCATAGAAGGAACAATAAGGACACTTTTTAACAATTTCCTTGGCTTGTTGTCAAGTGATGGAAAAATCCTTTTTTAAACCTTTGCTATTGACATGTTGCTTTTTATGAAATTCTGAGGCCTCCAGCACATTTCCTGTTAATAACCAATCAATTTCATTATTACCTTCTGCTAGAGAACCTGGCAGACCTGTATGGGATCTGATGTGTTGTGTGTGTGTGTGTGTGTGTGTGTGTGTGTGTGTGTGTGTGTGTGTGTGTTTACATATATATATGTATGTGTGTATGTATGTATATATATATATGATTCCTATTCCTAGTTATTTCCTGTAATTGTATAAATAGCAAAGTTAATTCTGTTTTATCAGGAATAAATTCAGCAGCTTCAATATGTAAAACAATATACAATCAATTGTATATTGATAGTCAATAACTATGTTAAGAGATTTTGTAAAGTCCATTAGTACCATAAGAATGGCATACAGTTCTGACTTTGGTATAGAATCATAAGGGCTTTGAACCACTTTACTTAAGACTCCTGATTTATATCCTGCCTTTCCTGATTTATTTGTATTGGTGTAGAACATAGGGACTCCAGAGATTGGTGTTCTCCATACAATGTGCAAAAGGACCCAACTGGTTCTTTTTATGAATTTGATTCTATCACTTTTGGAACAACTGTTATTAATCTCTCCCCCCAAAATTACTGCAAGCTCTTTGACAGTATTCATTATCTTTCCAGAAAGAAGAAATTTCCTCATTAGTTAAAGGTACTACAATTTTTGCTGGGTCCATTCCTGTCAATTGACAAAGTCTTAATTTTCCTTTTAAAATAAAATTAGGGTTAGAATGGTTGAATGACACACAAATAAGCTGCCATCCACATAAGTTCACACACTAACCCCTCCTTGGGTTGGGGGGTTGTTGAGCTTCTGTTTTAATTATATAATCCAAGGAAGGCAGAATCCCCATTTTGCATGATGAGTCCAGCTACCTGGTGCCTTCCCAGAGCATTGGTGGGCAGGGTTATTGAGGCCATATGCACCCTCTGTGGTCAGGAGGATCTGGATGAATTGGAAATATCTACCAAGAGCTGGTGTGAGAAGTTGACAACTAAGCATTGCTGGAGCTCCCTTTGGAGCCCTAGAACAGCTCTGTGAAGCCAGAAACTATCCAAGGAATGATGGGAAACCTCGTAATCTCTACTCCAATTCTTCCTAGCAAATATTTTTTCATGTAGCTCCTCAACCTATTTCCTGCCAAGGAAGGGTCAAAGTAACACTTCCACACCAGCATTCCCATCACACACTCATGCCATTAAGCCTGAGTTCTGTCTCCTCTCACAAAACTGCCGTGCCCTCCAGCACTAATGGTGCCTTGCCTATAGGCTGGTACCCTGATTTCGGCAAGTGTTTCACAGCTCTCATTAGTTTTGTGAAAGACCTGAGCCTCATAAAGGAGAGAACTCTACTTTTCACACTTTTTATCTCAAAAACATGGGATTAAATCAGGTATGGCAAACTGTGCTTTCTTAAAACATCCTTGATAGCATAGTTTCATCTGGACTACTTTTTCTTATCTTGTAAGATGCCCTTAGTTACGGGAGGCTCATAGAGTCAATTTTTGTGTTATGACATTTTGAAGGCTGTTATGGTATAAATAAATATTGAAATGTCTTCCATGAGCACATATTTGAAGACCTGCTTGTTGGCAACTGGTAGCACTGCTTTGGGAGGTTGTGGAAACCGTCAAGAGATGGGCCTAGTTGGAGAAAGTAGGTCACTGGGTGGGGAACAGGCATTTTGTGTTACAACCTCACCTCTCTTCCTCCCTATTCTCTGCCTCCTGATTACCAACACAATGTAGCCATCTGCCATGCATTCCTGCTGCTGTGGAGTCAGCCTCCATGCTACCCTGCCACACCTGGCTGTACCTCCAACAATGGTGCAAAATCAAACCTTCCTTAAACTGTACTCTTCGGGTAGTTTTGTCCCCATAACATAAGTAATAAAGAGGTGAGCCTACGCTTTGCTGGTTTACAATCTTCGCTTCTGTGATCCCTAAGACGCCTCCATGGATAGCACAGACCCCATTCAGACTTCTGCAAACAATCCTGCAATCTGGAGTTTGAAGATAGTTTCTGACCCTCTCTCTGAGAAGCTAATTCATCTTTTGTCATTCGGTTTACGATGTGTTTTTAATCCTAGGGAGTATAGTAAACCACTTTGTATCCATATTCTCCACCTATTTTGCAACAGTGTAAAATTCCTAGGTGAGTCCACTTTTTCCCCACACCACCTCAGCACTTGCGCCAGGAAAGCAGTTATCCATGAGAGACCTTTCCCCTCAGAAGTTCTAATATGTCCTATTTTTCTCTTGGCTATAGAGTACTAGGAGAACTCTTACTCTGGTGTTTTGCTTTTCATGTAGATAATTCCAACTTCAAAATGAAGAGAGTGGCCCATGAAATCTAAAAATAAAGACAAACAAAACAAAGCATGTTTTTCTTAGCCTTTCAGCTGATGGAGCCAAGGCCTTAGCCAATGCCCTCCAGCCTATCTTTTCTAAGTACCAGATTCTGGGAGACACAGTCAAATTAGTGTTTACTGCCCTTTGAAGTGACAGGAAACACTGGGGGTGAGAGGGTGCATAAATATGACACTTACTTCAGGCCGTCCCCCATGATTCTCAGGTTATTTCCTCTTTCACATTTTCTTCCTTGAAGTGTAATGATCATTTAAAGTTGAATTTTAGGTTTCAAGAACATTGCCCACGATTTCTACCATTTTCCTCCCTTCTCTTTTGCTTATGTTACTTATTATGTGGCGCTGTGCTATTCATTAGGCAGCGCTGTATACCGTGTGAGAAAAGCCACAAGCTACAACAAATCCCACTATAAGAGTTTATTAGGGGACGGGAGACAGAAGGGATGTGCTTAGGCCTATGGAAAGGCTGTGCAGGAGGAGAGGGGAGGGGTATGTGGGACCTGCTTTTACGGACTCCTCCCTCCCCCGCACATGCGCACATGGGCTTACATAGCTACACCGTGCACGCGCACAGATTACATGATCAAGCTGTGCCCAAATTAAGTGACCACAAAGCGCACGGATTTACATAGGACATAGGCCCTAGAATGACTAAGTTTCTTGCCAGTGCATGCATAGTCATGGAGGAGTGGCTAGGAACTCTATCACCTTTTTCTTTGCTTTCTTTTTATAAACTCACCAAAAGTCAAAGTTGTTTAGCTTCTAAGTAGTTTAGTTATCATGCTTTACAATTTTCTTGGTGAAGGGCCTCATTGTACTTTTTCCAGTTAGGCCAGGAAGAACACTGATCTTGCTTCCTCAGATGGGCTGCTTGCTTTTCTGCCACAGGAACTGGAAACAATCCTTCCCACTCATGCCCTCACCCACACCCCCACCCCTGGAGACAGGATGCTGCTGAAATATCTCCTGTCAAAGGCATGGGAACTTACTCTCAGCCCAATGTGACAGATACAAACTCAGTCTTACCACCAAGTAAAGCTAGTGCCATCTGTGAAACTTCCTTTGTACTCAGTACATGTGTGTGGAAGCATCCACAGATGCACACACAGTCACACACATGTGCACACATGCCTGGTGAAACCCTCAGCCTCAGCTTGACTTAGTTTAGGACTTGGGAGTGTTGGAGGCAGTTAGAGCTGTCACATACCCTCAGCATTTCTATTAGTCACAATGTCCTTCTCAAGCAAAAAGCCCAGTATGGTGGAACTTGAGAAGGTTTCAGATAAGATCTGTCATGCTCTGAGCTCAAGTCTCTTCATTTTCATTCGAATTAAATTCATGACTTTTCAGTTAATAAAGATGGTAAGTTCTCTTGTCTGAAATTACACCTTATAAAATATTAAATGTCTTAATTGGATAAAATCCATCATTAATTTCTGAGTTCCTTAGCTGAGTTAGTAAGTGCCACTCACAAAACAACCGGCAGCAGACTGAACAAATGTCCCTCTTCTGTCTTCATTGCAGTAGTTGGAGAAAGAAGAACCAGTTGAGAGTACTCACGTTACACTCAAACAACAGAAGAAGGATTTTCAAGGATTTTTTTTTTACTTGAAATATTGATGTACTCCTTCTTAGTTGAGAAGAATCCTCTTATGAAAATATTTTAGCGGTCTATGAAGCATCATTGAGTTAGAAGAATGCTCTAGGGTAAAATTGATATATGTATATTGCAGTGTATAACTTCACTTGTATGATTGTTTTCACAGAGTTTTAAAATCAATATTTCTATACACAGAAAAAAGCTGCCATGGGATTAAATTTATGTTTCTATATCTGCATTCCATTCCAAACCCATGTAAACAAGATGACTGAGCTCAGGAGTGTCCCCATGACTGTGAGCTCAGGAGTGTCCCCATGACAACTGTAACCTCAGGAGTGTTTCCATGACAATCGTAACCTCAGGAGTGTCCCCCATGACAACTGTAACCTCAGGAGTGTCCCCCATGACAACTGTAACCTCAGGAGTGTCCCCATGACTGTGAGCTCAGGAGTGTCCCCATGACAACTGTAGCCTCAGGAGTGTCCCCATGACTGTGAGCTCAGAGGTGTCCCAATGATGACTGTGAGCTCAGGAGTGTCCCCATGACTGTGAGCTCAGGAGTGTCCCAATGATGACTGTGAGCCTCAGGAGTGTCCCCATGACTGTGAGCTCAGGAGTGTCCCCATGACAACTGTAACCTCAGGAGTGTCTCCATGACTGTGAGCTCAGGAGTGTCCCCATGACAACTGTAACCTCAGGAGTGTCCCCATGACAACTGTAACCTCAGGAATGTCCCCATGACAATTGTAACCTCAGGAGTGTCCCCATGACAACTGTAACCTCAGGAATGTCCCCATGACAATCGTAACCTCAGGAGTGTCCCCATGACAACTGTAACCTCAGGAGTGTCCCCATGACAATCGTAACCTCAGGAGTGTCCCCATGACAACTGTAGCCTCAGGAGTGTCCCCATGATGACTGAACCTCAGGAGTGTCCCCATGGCTGTGAGCCTCAGGAGTGTCCCCATGATGACTGTGAGCTCAGGAGTGTCCCCATGATGACTGTGAGCTCAGGAGTGTCCCCATGATGACTGTGAGCCTCAGGAGTATCCCCATGACTGTCAGCTCAGGAGTGTCCCCATGACTGTGAGTTCAGGAGTGTCCCCATGATGACTGTGAGCTCAGGAGTGTCCCCATGACTGTGAACTCAGGAGTGTCCCAATGATGACTGTGAGCCTCAGGAGTGTCCCCAAAACAACTGTGAGCTCAGGAGTGTCCCCATGACAACTGTGAGCTCAGGAGTGTCCCCATGACAAGCTGCAGTTAAAGTTTTAGGCTCTTCATCAAGTTCCTTTCAACAAACCCTGGCTTTGATTCTGAAGCATGGGCGAGATGGCTTAGCAGGTGAAGTTCCAGCCCTGGAATATGCTGGAAGGAGAACACCAACCCCCACAAACTGTCCTCTGACCTCCTCATTGGTATCATAACACATTCATACTCACACACACACACACACACACACACACACACACACACACACACACACACTCATGAAGGCAGACATGAACCATGTAAACGTGCACAGGGAAAGATACACACCACAAATAAATAAGTAAATAAATAAATGTTTAATTTTTACTCTAAATGTTAAAAATTTGAAGATGACTTAGTTTTAAAAATAAGTGATAGTCATTATATAGAGCTTTAGTTCACAGAGATTCCCTCAGAATCTTAGGATTCAGTCAGAATGTTAGGATCAAGGTAGTACATCACCATACCTGCCCCCAGATTTTGATTTCATCTATAAAAGGATATGCATTTATTTAATGAGAATTTTGGCATGAAATGCAGGGATGTATCCTAAGTTCTGTGTTATAGTCAGGATAATTGCTCACATAATTTGCACATCTGAACATGAACTGGCAAGAGGCCTCTTCAGGTACAATGGTGTGAATGTCCCCCAAGGCTTCTGGAATTGAAATTTAACTTAGAAGGAGGAAGAGGAGAAGCTGGGGGTCGGGGGGGGGGGGTAATAAAGAGAAGTGGAGGGGGATGGGGTGATGGAGGGAGAGGAAGAAAAAGAAGAAGAGGAAGAAGAAACAGGAGAAGGAAGATAATGATGACGATGACAAACTTTTTCCAACTCAAGGCTTTGGGGAGATGAATATGATGGTTAGATTGAATCACAGTGGTTTTAAAAGAAGCAAAGCCAAAAGGACCGCACACATACACAAACAAAGGCACAAATGCACTTTGCATTTCATTTCTTCTTTCTGATTTGATTTGTGAGATTATAATGTACTTACTATGTTTTCCCTTCCCTTTCTCCCCTCCAAGTCTTCCCATACCCCCTCACCCTTCAAATTCACAGCATCTTTTCACCAATTGTTATTACATGCATATATGTATATGTATATACATACATATTCTTAAATATAATTTTCTCAGTCTGTATAGTGTTATTTATATTTATGTTTCCAGGAATGACCATTTGGCACTGGACAACCAATTGGTGTGCTCATCCCTGTGGAAGGCCACCTTTCCTGCTCCCAGTTTTCCGTGTGTGTGTGTGTGTGTGTGTGTGTGTGTGTGTGTGTGTGTGTGCTATTGGAGTACAAGTGCCCCTGAGAAACAGAGTCTTAGATTCCCTGGCACTGGAGTTGTGGCAGTTGTGAGCTGCCAGACATGAGTGCTGGGAACTGAATTTAGGTCTTCTAGAAGAGCAGCCAGGGCTCTTAATGCCTGGTGTTTGTCTTTAGTCCTTCTCTCTTTATATTGGTCTGTGACATTCTGTACCACCTATCTGCCTCCAGGGAAGCAATCACAGGCTGGAGAAATGGATCAGCTGTTAAAATCACTGATTGCTCTTCCAGAGCATCCACATGGTAGCTCACAGTGCAGTTCAGGGGCATCAGGTGCCTTCTTCTGGCTTCCTTAGGTTCTGAATACACATATGGTCACAGACATACATGCATGTAAAATACCTGCACACATAAAAATTTTTAATTAAAATTTAGAAGAATTTTTAAATGATATTTTCAAAAAGAAGTCAATCACCAAAATGTGGCCCCCAACCTTAAATCAGAATTGTGAAGCCCCCCCAAAAAACCTTACAACTTTTCTTGTGATTCACCCTGTGGAAATGGGTTATTAAGAATAGATTATCGACAGAAACACTAGGCAACCATAGCTCTGAAGTTTCTTTGGTTCCCTGAGCTATTGCATCAGTTTAGTTTGAAAAGGGTCCCTTAGAAACACTGCATTTCAGAACTATCTCAGTGAAACAGGGATATGGTAAATGATGGCCAAGTGGCTAATTGGAAATGACTTCCATCATATTCTGAATTCAGACACAGCTACAAGAAATCCTCTAAGCAATGTTTAGCTCTGCCATCACCAAGGTGCAATACTGCTTGGTTAAAGCCAAGGACCAGGGCAGGCAAAAGCATTCACATGTGACCAGATACTGAGGTTCTGTGTGCTGTTGTTTGCGATCCATTCTGTAGTAATGTACACAGGGGTTCCCTAATGTGCTGATTAAGTTACTGCAGTTAATGACAAGATGCTGTGGACACACGTATATGCTGAGCAAATCTGTACAAGCTGTTCTGGCTATCAGTGTTAGCACATTAGGAAGCTTTGTTCTAGTCAACCCTATCAGCATCAGTGACATGCTATCAAAAGGCTTTGTCCTTAAAGCCACCAGCCTTGAGCATTTTGTGTTGCAGACTTTATCAGTGAAGACATGAGATGTGTATTTGAACGGGACAGGACACTCAGGAAAACGCAGCCCAACCAGCCTGGGAGTCGTGGGATCCTCTTTTGATGGAGCTTCTCATGACCCCTCCACTCACATCAGAGCCAATCAAAGTACTGTCCATTAAGTGCATATGTGTGGAGAGACTGTGCTATGGTTTCAATCTGCTATATTTTCCTAACTCATGTACAGTTTAGTCTCACAACAGTATTAAGTCCTTCTAAAGGGTTTGAAGATGGCCTTTGGCAACTGATAAGAATTAAAGTCATTGGGACTGAGTATCCATGAATAAAGCTTGCTGACTTTCTGGTCAGAGGTGCACAAACATACAGACTCCGCTTTCTTTTTGCAATGTGATACTCTGTACATCTCACACTTCTATTATAATATGAAAGTCATCGCAAACAAAGATACTCCACTTTGACTCTCTGGAAATAGGATGCAGAATAAAGCTCCTCTCTTCCTGCAGTCCTCCCTTCAGGTATTTCTATATACAAACTACAATGCTGTGCTTTTATTATAAAGCTTTCTTGCTCAGTAAGTATGACAAACGTGGTTTTGTCTTCTATTTTTGTGTAAGCCCTTCTTAGTGCTTATTCTATGGAATATGTTTATCAGGTCAGAGTTTGAGGCTCTTGTACTCATCACGTAGATGAGAAACTTAGGGTGGAAAACCATCTTAACAACGCATTATTGCCCTAAAAATTCTTTTTAAAATTATTATTTTAATCTTAAGTTTATGAGTGTTTAATCTGCATCTGTATATGCATTGTATGTATGCCTGTTATTCGTGGAATCCAGCAAAGGGCACTGTATCCCCTGGAACTAGAGCAGATGGTTGTGAGGACCTAGGTAGATGCTGGGAACTGAACTCAGGTCCTTTGCAAGAACAGCAAATACTTTTAAGCACTGAGTCATCTTTTCAACTCTAAGACATGCTCATAAATCTTTTCAAGCCTCTATGAAATTATAAATAAAGCTAATCAGGGGATTTTTGTTAGGACTAAATGATAAAATCTTAAGAAATACTTGGTAAATTAAAGAGTACTTGTAAATATTAGTTGTTCTAACCTCTAACCCCAGAAAATGCACATTTCATATAAGGAGAAAAAGACCAAAATAGTTAGAAAATGCAGTAACACCTGATGTCAAAATCCAAGGTCAAATCACACAAGTGCAAATAAACTAACGTCAATACAGATTAGCACTCCTTCTCACACAGGTGGCTCAATATGCAGCCGTACATGAGATGCAAGCCTGATAACCTGAGTTTGGATCCCCAAAACCACCTAAGAAGTGGGACACAGTAGTGTATATCTGTAATCCCAGCATTCCTATTCAAGATGGGAAATGGTAGAGAGAGAAGAATCACCTGCAAGTTTTCAGGCCAGCTCTCCTGGGGTAAATGGTGAAGTGGCAGAAACAGAGGCAAGAACTGACTGACTTCCAAAAGTGGTCCTCCAATCTCCACATGTGTACTTAGACACACACACACACACACACACACACACACACACACACACACACACACACCAAGAAAAATTAAATTGCCCAAGCATTTCTTGGCTCCTTGGTTCCATTGTAAACCAACAGCTTCTCAGAAGAAAGAGGAGGTCTATTAGGCTATGAGAAACAGGGCTAGGGAAATGCTCCGTGGACAAAGTGCTTCCAAAGTGCTGCAAGCAGGGGGACTGAAGTTCAGATCCCAGAAATCACATAAAAAATCTGGGTGTGGAAACACATGCCTGTAATACAGGATAGGCAGGCAGAGACAGGAGGATTCTGGGAATTCACCGGTCAGACAGTCTAGCTGTCATGTGAGCTCTAAGTTCAGTGAAGGACTCTGTCTCAAAAAAAAAAAAAAAAAAGATGGAGAGTCACAGAGGAAGACACGTAGCATCAATCTCTATCATCTGCACCGCCCCCCCACCCACCCACACACTCAGGGGTGGTGGAGAGGGACCAGGCTAAAGGCACTAAGATTCTGACCCTATTGCTTGCTTCACATAGGAAGTTAGCCTTGTATTTTATTTAATCTACTGTAGTTTTTTTATCTTAAAATCTTTACTATATCTAATAAAATATGCTTTGAGGAAGGAAATAACGTTGATTCAATAAGTAAGAGGTTTTCTTATTAAGCAAGAAAAAATATCAGGATTTAACATGGTTGACAGAATCATGTGCCAGTGAACTGGTTTTACGGCGTTCTTTTTCAAACCTTAAAAATCACCTCTAAAAATGCAAATTCTACCCCTAGAACACTTGCCTTCCTGAGTCCAAAGCTCTGAGAACAGCTTGAATCTACTGAATATTTAGCAAGCATCTCAGAGATTCTGATGCCAGTACTTTCAGGAGAACTAGTAGAAGCACTTCTCCAAAAATGAAGATATTGACAGAGGCAGGCCTTCTGCTTCTGAGAGGACTCCACACTCCCAAATAGCCCAGAAGCGAGGCAGAGGCTTCGTTCACCAGATATGATTAGCTTAATTAAAGAATATGTGTGTGCATATGTCTGTGTGTCTGTTTTACCTATTAAATTTTGTCTTTTATTTGCTGTGGGATGGTCTACTGATTGGCCAGTGGCCAGGCAGGAAGTAGGTGGGACAAGGAGAGAGGAGAATTCTGGGAAGCAGAAGGCTGAGGCAGAGAGACACTGCCAGACGCCGCCATGACCAGCAGCATGTGAAGACGCCAGTAAGCCACCAGCCACGTGGCAAGGTATAGATTTATGGAAATTGATTAATTTAAACTATAAGAACAGTTAGCAAGAAGCCTGCCACGGCCATACAGTTTGTAAGCAATATAAGTCTCTGTGTTTACTTGGTTGGGTCTGAGTGGCTGTGGGACTGACGGGTGACAGAGATTTGTCCTGACTGTGGGCAAGGCAGGAAAACTCAAGCTACATTTATTTTTATTTTTATTTATTGATTTTTAATTTTTGAAATTTTAACTGCATTGTTCTCCCTTCCCTTTCCTCCCTCTACACCCTCCTACAGACCTCTCCTTGTTCTCTTTCAAATTCATAGCCTCCTTCTTCATGAATTACTGGTATATATATATATATATACACTAAATCTGTGTAAGGTTAATTATTTGAATTTTTCAGGGCTTACCACCTGGTGTGAATAAACAATTGGTGTGCTCATCCCTGGAGAAGACTATTTCTCCTGCCCTCAGCTTTCCTTAGTTGCCTAGAATTCTTTGTGTAGGGCTGAGGTCTCATGGGCTTTCCTGCATCCATTTTAGCATGTCTATTGTTGCTAATTTTGTTTAGCTCTTGTCTAGGCAGTCATGTTGATGAGACTTCATGTACCTGATGCATTTACAAGTGTTGAGCATAATCAGTATCATAAACATAACAGTGTATATCGATTACAAAACAGAGTATTCCAAAAACGTAGATATTCAAATTCATTGAAGAAATCATAGCAAATACTTAGAATTAAAAAAAAATACTATATATCAACACTTGTCAGATATAGGTTGGTTAGCATTTAATAGAAAATAAGAGTGAGACTATTCATATTTCAGAAAAATAAAAAAGATTGAAATTCAATAAGCTAATTGTCAAGGTTAAGATGTTGGAAACTAAAAAATGGTTCAAAGAAAATTAAAGTGGCAAAATTCAATAAAAAGAGCAGAATGTAAAGAAGTAGTAAGACACCTGCCTACACAAACACACACACACAAACACAAACACACACATTTCAACAATATAAGAGGGATGCAACACCAATCAGAGATTAAAAAACAAGAAAACAATGTGGATGACAGTATAGCTATCATATTTAAAACAGATAAAGTAAGTCCTGAAAAGATCAGGAAGTGAGACTGTTTGAGGGGGAATGAAAAAACTACCCAGTGTATAATATTTCAAAACAGAATTGGAATTTAACAATCTTCACACAAAGGAAATGCCAAACCTAGTTCATTTATGGGTTACATTCATTTTTTTCAATATTTTTTCCTTATTAATAATTTTTTTTGTGAGCGGTGGTGGTTCACACCTTTAATCCCAGCACTCAGGAGGCAGAGGCAGGCAGATCTTTGTGACTTTGAGGCCAGCCTGGGCTACAGAATGAGATCCAGGACAGGCTCCAAAGCTACACAGAAAAACACTGTCTCAAAAAACAACAACAAAAAAAATTTTAATTCATTTTATGTAACAACCACAGGTCCCCCTTTCTTCCCTCCTCCCTCTCCCCCACAACCTTCCCCCAACCTACCCTCCATTTCTTCCTCTGAGAAGATAAGGCCTCCTATGGGGAGTCAGCAGAACCTGGTACATTCAGTAGAGGCAGGTCTAAGACCCTCTCCCTGCATCAAGGCTGTGCAAGGTGTCCCACCAAAGGCAATGGGACATTCCACCAGAGATGGATCCTGATCCCACTGCCAGGGGGCCCCTTAAGAAGACCGAGCTACACAACTGTCTCGTCTATGCAGAGGGCCTAATCCAGTCTCATGGAGGCTCCACGGGTATTGGTCTAAATTTCATGAGTTCAAATAGTTTGGTTTGGCTGTCTCTGTAGATAACCCCATCATAATCTTGATCTCTTGTGCCAATGTGTTCAAGGCTACTTCCTACTATTAAGTTTAGTGTAATTCGATTTATGTTGAGGTCTTTGATCTGCTTGGACTTGAATTTTATGCACGGCAATAGATATGGATCTATTTGCTGTCTTCTACATGCTGACATCCAGTTATGCCAGCACCATTTGTTGAAGATGCTTTCTTTTTTCCATTGTACAGTTCTGCCTTCTTTGTCAAAAATCAGGTGTTCATAGGTGTGCAGATTAATGTCAAGGTCTTTAATTTGATCCCATTGGTCCACATGTTGGTTTTTATGACAATACCAAGCTGTTTTTATTACTATAGCTCTATAGTAGAGCTTGAGATTATGTTACATACTTTTTAATCCTGCAGAGAAGTGGGAAACAGAGAGCATCAAAGAGCATTTGTGTTTTAATACTAAAATTACCTTTGTGGCAAAAAAATTCAACAACAGCAAATGAAAGGTAAACTATAAGCCAGCTGACTCATGTGCATAGACTCAAAAATATGTTGCCAAGTGAATCCAAGCAGATTGCACACAGTATTGCCAAGAATATCAAAGTGTGAAAGAAACTCCACTACAGTGATTCGTTCAGTTACAATTGTGTTTCAACAATCTTCACTATAGCTGAAGATGTATCTTTGAAGTAAATATGATTTACCAAGAGGCTCTGCAAGTAAATAAGTGGCAACAGGGTCATACAGCTATATTCAAGTAGACTGCTTTTCTTGTAGTAATTTACAAATCTTGAAACTTATCTTAAAAATGAAGATTCCTGTAGGAATTCAAGGGCGATCTAACATTAGAAAAGCATTCAGACTGTTCAATCTGTTAATAGATTAAGAGGGTAAACATGAATGATATTCTCAAGAGATTCAGAGGAACTATTATAATAAACTCAAACCCTATTTATAGCAAAAAAAGAAATGCTAATCCTAACAAGCTAGGAATAAAAGAGACTCTCTCTTGAACCTACAGTAAACACCACAGTCTGTGATAGAATTTTAATTATCAGAACAAGGCAATAATATCCAATGTCACAGCCCTGCATGTGCCATTGTACAACAGACCTCCACAGATACTGTGCCAGTCAGTTGCCCTCAAGCAACTGTCTCTAATGGGATGCGAACCACAGCGTCCTGGACTATAGCTCAGGTCATGGGCATTTAACACACAGTTCCAGGAAAAGAACATCTGTAGACTCATACTGACCCAATGACTTACAGAACCAAGGGCACTACAATACCCCAGGATGCTCTGGTGAGAGTTGCTGAGGTGCTTGGTGCTCAGCACAGCTGACCAGGTTCAGGATACTTGAGACACATTAGAGGAAACCCTTTATCTGCTGTGCATACCAAGAGACATCAGCAGCCTTTGTAGCCTCTCCAAATGATTGCAGTCTGTTACTCCACGATAAACTAAAACAAAGTACTGCAAATGAGTGGCTCAAAACAACAGGAACATATTGCTCAAATTTTAAAATGTCCCTCTTTCTTTCTTTCTTTCTTTCTTTCTTTCTTTCTTTCTTTCTTTCTTTCTTTCTTTCTTTCTTTCTTTCTTTCTTTCTCCCTTCCTTCCTTCCTTCCTTCCTTCCTTCCTTCCTTCCTTCCTTCCTTCCTTCCTTTCTTTCTTTCTTTCTTTCTTTTTTCTTTTCTTTTTTGAAACAGGGTTTCTCTGTGTAGCTTTGGAGCATTTCCTGGAATTCACTCTGTAACCCAGGCTGGCCTTGAACTCACAGAGATCTGCCTGCCTCTGCCTCCCAAGTGCTGGGATTAAAGACGTGCACCACTACCATCCAGCAAAAGGTCTTTTAATAAGAAACCTGGAACCAGATATTGGGGTAAATGCTGAAAGATCAGAGAGACAAAGGAATAAGCCACAGTCACCACCTCTTATCTCACCAACTCTTCAGCCTGAAAAACCCTCTAGTTCCTGTCTCCTCACACTTTATATATCTTTCTCCACCCAGCCATCACTTCCTGGTATTAAAGTCATGTGTGCTTCCCAAGCAAAGGCATGAGGTCTCAAGTGCTGGGATTAAAGCTGTGTGCCACCACTGCCTGCCTCTGTTTCTCTCCTAAACTGAGTCAACCTCATGTAGTCCAGGATGGCTTTGAACTTACAGAGATCCAGACCGACTTCTGCTTCCCAAGTGCTAGGATTAAAGGTGTGTGCCACCACTGCCTGGCATCTATGTTTAATCTAGTGGCTTGTTCTGTTCTCTGATCTTCAGGGAAACTTTATTAAGGTATACAATATGTTACCACAGGAACATGTTTTCTTACAATTCTGGAGCACGAAAAGCTGACATCTGCTCACTGGGCCAATATTCAGGTGTCAGGGTGTATGCTTCCTCCATAGAGTCTTTTCCAGCTTTGGTGACTGCCAGCATTCCTTGGTTTCTAACCACATCAATCTCTGCCACTGTGGCCACATTGCCAACTCCTCCTCTCTGTGGTTCACCTCACTCTGTTCTTTTTTTTTTTTTTTTTTAGATTTATTTATTTATTATGTATACAGGGTTCTGTCTACAGGCATCCCTGTAGGCCAGAAGAGGGCACCAGATCTCATTACAGATGGTAGTGAGCTACCATGTGGTTGCTGGGAATTGAACTCAGGACCTTTGGAAGAACAGCCAGTGCTCTTAACCTCTGAGCCATCTCTCCAGCCCCCTTTTTTTTTTTTTTTAGG
Organism: Peromyscus maniculatus bairdii; assembly: GCF_049852395.1. Taxonomy (NCBI): domain Eukaryota; kingdom Metazoa; phylum Chordata; class Mammalia; order Rodentia; family Cricetidae; genus Peromyscus; species Peromyscus maniculatus. The sequence goes on along the minus strand of NC_134853.1, from coordinate 35,771,763 downwards.
AAGATACTTGTGATGGGACTCAGAGAGTCCAGCAGAATAAACCAGGATAACTTCCTCAGTCAAGGTCTGTAACTTGGTCCCTTTTGGGAAGTGATTTCTTTACTTATAAAATTTCATTTACATATTCTACATAATGGGACTGAATATCTGTCTTCATTGTTGTCTGTTGCTATGATAAACACAGTGACCAAAGCGACTTTGGAGGAAATAGCTTATTTTAACTAACAGGTCATAGTCTGCCATTAAGGGAAGCCAGAGCAAGAACCTGGATGTAGGAGATGAAGCCCAGGCCACGGAGGACTGCTGTTTACTTGTTTGCTCCCCAAGGCTTGCTCAGTCTGCTTTGTTACATAATTAAAGGCTACCTACTTGGAGTAACACTGCCCATAATGGGTTGCATCTCTCACATCAATCATTGAGCAAGAAAATGCCCCATAAACTTGTTCATAAGCCAAGCTGGTGGAGGGATTTCCTCAGCTGACGTTCCCTCTTCCCAGCTTACTCTGGTTTGGGTCAAGTTGACAAAATTTAATTAGCATAGTATTTTGGTCATTTGTTGTGTAGCAATCTCCTCCAAATTGAGCATTCCATATTAAGAGGAGGTCTTGTAAGATTTGAGAAGGAAACACAAGTCTCAGGAAGTTCCTGGAACTTTCCAAATTACCAAAGTCCATCTTAAGGTCGACGACTGGGGAAAGGAGACATTCCAGCCTACTGAACTGCCTGAAGGCTGTGCAGGAAGTCCCAGGGATTTATCACTCATGAGTTGTCACAGGGCAGAGCGGGCTTTATGGTGATGCAGGTGCCTTTTGCACATCCATTCTTCTACCCGTAACCTCTCACAAAAATTCTAGTAACTCCAGCAAACTTGTTGGTTCTCTGTCCAGGTTGGGCTTTGGTAGGATACTTTCTTTGGCCTGTTGTCAGTGCCTCATGTGGGGTGAATAGATTCTTTTCAGTGCATCCCCAGAAACACTCATACAACACCATTATTTAGCATATTACACATGGTGACCAGGAACAGTCTGCTGTCATAGTTTCCCTAGGTTTTATCTTAGAAGTGCCTTAGTCTACTTTCTGTTGCTCTAACCACATACTTGATGCCAGGTAAAACTTAAAGAAAAGAGCTTTATTTAGCTCACAATCTGGGAGTTTTCCTAATGTTCTGCTGAAATCTGCTTGGCCCTAGGAAAAACCTTTGGGTAGATGGTGTCACAGTGTAAGAAAGTACATGAAGAAAAGATCACATTGTGAGATGGAGCATGGCACACCAATGACCTGCCAGGATCCCATTCTCCCAAGAGCTTGAAAAGAATGAACTGCAAGAAAGACTTACTCTTTCTTGGAGACCAAATCACCCTGGGGTCTCTTAATGTTTCCAGCAGCTTTTCATACACCATACTAGGAAACAAGCTTTCAGCATATGAAGCTCTGGAGACACACTGAAATCATTCCCAAACCAATGCAAATATCTTCCCTTAAATGGATAGCAATACCACACACATCTGCCTCTATACATTAGGAAGTGATGGTGCCTGTGGCTTCCATTACAATCACACACTTTCACATGCCTGCAGCTGCTGCTGGAAGATACAAAAGATGCTCATTGCAATATAAAAGCATATCAGCATGCTCAAAATTGTGATACAAGCTGAAGGCCTATCACATGCCTTGGTGCCTCACAGCAGGAGGACTCATCCAGTGTGTGGTTCACAGTATTTGCACTGCAAAGAGAGTTTCAAAAGAGATTGATCTGGAGACGTTTCACCTTGCTGACTTTGCTACAGTAAAAACCAGAGAATGCTCACGAAAGGCTTGATGTTCTATCAGGTTTTATAGGCTACAATGAACAGTTCTACTAAGAAAAATAGAGTAACAGTGTAGGTCATTGCAGGAACTGCTTTGCCACAGCCTCTCAACAGTCAGACCAATGTCAGTGTATTGGCCCCTGCTCCACCCACCCCCATGATAGTTGGTTTTTTGTCAGTTTGGCACAAACCAGCATCATCTGAGAAGAGAGGACCACAATTCAGAAAATGCCTCCATCAGATTGGCTTGTCAGCAAGTCTGGGGGTCATTTTTTTGATTGATGACTGATGTGGCAGGACCAGACCATAGTGGGTAGTGTCACCATTGGGCAAATGGTCTTGGGTTAAAGAAAAAAAGCAAGCTGAGCAAGCCGTAGAAGCAAGCCAGTAAGCAGCATTCCCCCATAGTCACTGCTTCAGTTCCTGCCTCCTGTAAAATCAAACAAGCCCTTCACTCTCCAAGGGGCTTCTGGTCATCAAATTTTATCACAGCAGTAGAAAGGAAACTAAAATATCTATCTACACTCGACTCTTTGTAGTTTGCGCAAACTTCAGCCACGCTGGCTGCCCAACGTGATTGTCTCTGCAGAGTTCGTGGCAATTTCCTTTGATGTGCCTCACTTAAAATGACACAAACTCTGATTGCTCCCACTTTTTTCATAAGCTAGAAGCACAGTTGAATATCAGGGAGCAGTTGACCTTGGAGAGCTTGTCACTTTCTATCTATGGAGAGGAAAAGGATGATATTAAATCATGGTAACCAAACAGCAAGCATAAAAACTGCCATAAGGCAAAAGAGACTGGGTGAGTGGAGGGGATAGACTTACACTTAAGTGCATAGGTCACAGGCGCTGGGTGGGTCTGTCAGTGACTAGCTTCTGTTTAATATCTGCATGATTAAAATTCAAATAACTCCTCATAAATCTCATAAATCCAGCATACATATAAAGGTTAAATATCATAAAAAGCAAAAATACCATCTGGTTGGTATATTATAGGCATTTGCTGAAGAACAGATTTTTAAGTATAATTATGCTCAAACTATAATGTTACATTCACAGTATATGAGGGTTCTCTCCCTTCATCGCTATTCTTTACAAATCTTTGAGAAATAGGATTTCGATGTTATGTTCAGGCCCCTACACCTTCGCTCCACATCACTAGCTAAAAGGATACCTGGTTCTATGTGACCTGAATCCTGAAGAAAGGCTCATTCATTTTTCTCAGTATGTCTAAACTGTCATAGTCCAAAAATGAGACTAGAAGTCTGACTTCTGGATTGCTGGGAGGACTAATTTTAAACACTGGAGAAATGATAAATAGAAGTAACCATATATTTGAAAATATTTGAAACCAGATCAGTCCTAACTTGGTGGCCTCACTAGTAGCTAATGAATGTGCCATCAGCTATCCAAGTAAAGATGTTCTGGGAAAGGACACAGGTCATCATTCACTATCTGAGTCCAACTATAAACCGAGAGGGATACAAGACAGTGAGTTGGACAGGATGGTCTTTGGCCTTGAAGAACTTCTCCTCAGCACTTAAAGCTGGTATGGAGCAAATCACTGCACAGTGGTGCCCATACAGAAATGAGCTCTTGTCCACAGCCCAGAGGCAGTTTGTACTTCACTAGCTGATGTCATGCTTGGCTGTGAAATGTTTGGATGTGGAAACGTTCCCTAGGCAGCAAAGAGAGAAAAGCAGAAGTCTTGGTACAAGGAAAATTATATGTGTAGTGGTTTGGAACATAATAGCAGGAAGTTTTAGGATCCATGGTGAGGAAAGGGGGAAGGAATGAGATAAAAAGTACAAATGAAGCCTAGTGATGAAGGGCAAAAGAATCTGGGATTACTGTGGAGTCAATGGACGATGCCAAGGTTTCAAAACAGAGAGGCGAGAGTATTTAGGCTCGCTGAGGACAAGAGAGTAATAGAAATGGGAGCTGTCAGCTATTGGGATACTACTGGGTGCAGGGGACTTGTCAGAATAAAGGAGGACCCACAATATCTGAGCATTAGCTCGCTTTCTCATTGTTGTCTGAAATAACTGACAGAAGCCACCTTAAGGAAGAAGGATTTATTCTAGATCATGGCTCAGATGGTTCAGTCAATCCCCAGTAGTGGAGAAGGCATGGGACAGTAACCCAGCACACGTCAGCTGGAACATGTGGAAGAAAGCTCACATGCTTGATTGCCTGGGAAATGGAGACTATAGACTATAGTCAGATGGTTCAGTCAATCTTCAATAGTGGACAAGGCATGGGACAGTAACCCAGCACATGTCAGCTGGAACATGTGGAAGAAAGCTCACATGCTTGATTGCCTGGGAAATGGAGACTATAGACTATAACAGGTGTGGTTACAACCTCAATGGCAGGTGAAACAGTAGCTAAGCTCCACTTAGGCAGACAGAGAGAGGCCTTGATGGACCATGATGTAATTAAGCAACTCAGGTGACCCCTCCCTGGATGGATGAATAATTCTCTGGTTGGGCAAGGAAGCAAGCTTTGGAAGTGTGGACTCCTTACTGGATCAGCCAATGAGCCACTACAAAATGGCCAATTCAAGTATTATCTCAGTCTCCTCTTATTCCTACTACAAGAACTAAAAAATCCCATTGAACAGGATGACATGGCAGTATTTCTCCTTCAGATCTTCTCCCATCCCCAGGAGTTATTTTCTCTCATTTCCCTAATGACTGTATATTCTTTCTACATACTCCTTGTCTGCATTTACCTATTATCCTTGGGCCCTAGACGATGACTTTGGAAACCACTAGCTGGGGGTGACTCTAGTGTGGTGTACTAAGAGCTCCTGGAAATTTTAAGAGGCTCTGGAATGATTTGGTCTTTAAGAAGGAGTAAGTCTTTCTTGTAGCTCATTTTTTCTCTCAAGGTCTTTGGAGAACAGGAGACTGACAGCTCACGGGTGTTCCAGGCTCCCTCTCATACTGTGTGATCTCTGTCACACTGTGATACCATCTGCCCCAAGGCTTTCCTGGGGCCAAGCAGATGCCATCACAACCATAGGAATCTCCAAAACTGAAATTGTAGTAAAAGCAACTCAAATATACATTTTCAATGGACAAGTTGCGTAGTATATTGTGATAATTTTTTTATCTCCATCTCTTAGCAAAGGTGAAATTACCTCCAAGCAGATTGAAGACTAAAATGGGAGACTTAAATCTAACACTGACAGAAAAAGCATATGGGGAACACTTTGGGACATTGATATGGAAACATATCTTTAACAAGACCTCAAAAGCAGCAAGAAAAATACAATTCCTCAAGTAGGACTGCATCAAAATATATGCAGACAACAAGCAAACAGGAGAAGGTATACTTGTCATCCAAAAGACAGAAAGCAACAGATGCTGACGGGGCACAGAGAGGGCAACACTTGTGTATTAGTACAAGAATGTGAATTAGTACAGCAATTCAGGAAAACAGCATGGAAAGTGCTTCAGGCTGGAAACAGAAGCAGAGCATCATTAACGAGTTCTAATCCCGAACGTGCATCCAAAAGAAAAGTTATCAGTAAACCAGAGATACCTGCACACTCATGCTTATTGCAGCTGTATTATCAATGGTCACATTCAGCACTTGGTTTAGTGATCTGTATTTTGGGGTTCACTTCCCTGGGAAGATACGAACAAATGTTTATTCACCCAGATAAGGCATTGATGATAGAGCAAAGTAAAGATTCTATGCAAGTCCAACTTAATGAACCAATGACTTTACTGAGCTGCCATACAGGATCGTGCGTGAAGGGCTACTTACAGGAATGTGGGTGACCCTAAAACAGCTGCGCCACCACAATGTCCCACCTCATAGGCATGCTCAGTCATGAAGTACCCCTTAAGTTAATCTTCCACTTCCTGTATTCTAGCTTCTTCCAAGATCATTTGCATCTGGGGGAGGGATGAGCCGGAGAGTGTAAAGATGGGAATCCCATGTGAGGATTCTGCAACACTCCAACCCCTTCTACTGGAGCTATTAACACCTTTCAGCCTTTATTCTCTGAGCCATCTTGCAGGCAGGAATATTTTACATAGGCATATTTTCAAGTGAGGGTGTTAAGATACCAACAAACCTGACTTAGGGCCTGACTGTACCTCCCTTACATCTCTACATCATTCCGTTTGTTGGAAGGACTGTCAGATGACCATGTCATATGACCATGGATGAGACAGAAAACATAATGTAATAGCATGAATTACCCTTCTCCTTACTATGACCAAAGACCTGATATAACTAACTTAAGGGAGAAAAGATTTATTTTGGTTCCAATATTTCTCTGAAACTCCCCTGGCTCTGCTGACTACGGGCCTGTAATGAAGCAGAGCATCATGGCAGCACTGCCATGTGGCAGAAAAGAGCTGCTCACCTCATGGAAGACAAGAAAAGGAAAACAGATCAGAAGGGGCAAGGGACAGGATACAGCTCTCAAGAACCTGCTTCCAGCAACCTAATTTTCTTTAGCTAAGACCTACCTCCTAAGGTTTCCACAACTTCCTCAAAAGAACACCAAAGCTGGATAGAACAACAGGGAAACCCGAGGATGGGGGAAATAAAGGGTCTCACCCTGGAGTTTTGCAGAAGTCTCTGGCAGCTGACAATCAATAATTTAAACACAGTTAACACCTGTTGTGAGAGTTGCCAAACCTAGAGACACTATTTTTCACACTGTGCATGCATGCAGGAGTGTGTGTGTGTGTGTGTGTGTGTGTGTGTGTGTGTGTGTGTGTGTGTGTGATGACATGTATATGGAAGTCAGAGGACAGGTTTCAGAAGTTGGTTTGTTTTTCTGCCATGTGGGTTCCAGGGATTGAACTCGGGCCATCAGACTTGACAATAAGTACCTCTATCCTCTAAGCTATGTTACCAGCCTGAGTATTTCATGAAGAAACACTTTCAAAGAAGAGTGTTAAAGTAGCATGACTCTGGCTGAAGTCCTGCATTTGTCCAGGACCTTAATCTTCTACTACATATGTTCTGGGAATCATACAAACATGACTGCCTGGGCGGTGGTGGCACACGCCTCTAATCCCAGCCCTCGGGAGGCAGAGGCAGGTGGATCTCTGTGAGTTTGAAGCCAGCCTGGGCCACAGAGTGAGATCCAGGTCAGCCAGGACTGTTACACAGAGAAACCCTTTCTCAAAAAAAATCAAAAAATAAATAAATACATAAATAAACAAACACGACTGCTACTGTGCTTCTTCAGGGAAGATACCCTAAATCCTACAGTCCTGTGACCTGGTTTTACTGTGTCAGTTGTAACTTGGGAACACCCCAGAAACCATGCAGTCATCTCATTCAATTTCTTAGCAACCCTTTTGAGATAATAACATTTAAACCTACCCAAATCCTATACATGACTAGCCTAACGAAAATGGAGTGTGTCTCCTCTGAGAAGCCCACACCATGCTCTCAGGTAAGTTTTACTCTTTCACTGAGACTCTCCCTCTTTAGACCATGCTTACGTCTGTTTAAAATGCCTTTTAATAAAAAGCAACTTCATACCAGCTGTCCCCAATTCTTTCCTGTGGTCAAGTCAAGGATCCAGCTTTACTGAAGCGGAAGTCCCCAGAGGACATCAGGACTGCCCAGACTGCAATTGTTGGCAAGTGCAGCCCAGCCGTGTCTATGCCCCCTCAGCCACTGGCAGCATCACAACTTAAAGACCAAACAGTCAACATTAGGAGCTCCCAGGGGACACTTCCCATTCCAACCTTAGCAGAAGAAAATATGGCATATGGACATAGCAGAATCAGTCAGTAATAAAAGGAATGAATCCTGTCAGGTGAGGCAAAATAAATTGAATGGGATAGTGTTGTGCTAAATGAAATAAACCAGGCACAAAATCCAAGACCAACTGTTGCCTCAAATGTTGAAACTAAAATAAATTAATTTTATGTAGGTAGAGGGTAGTAGGGTGGGAAAGAGAAAGGAGAAACACAGGGGATTGAGTAGCACATAAAGAAAAATAGAGTTAATTCAAAGGATTAAACTCTGATGTTCTGTAGACCAGAATGGTGATTGCAGCTAGCAATTGTACCTTTCAAAATAGCTAGAAGAAAGAATTTTTAATGGCCTCAATAAATGATTATGATCAGTATTTAAGGTGTCAGGCATATTAAAATGTCATTTGAACCATGAATATCATAAACATGTGTCACACTACCACACATGAGCAAGTAAAACCTTGTGACAACTCCAGTATTACAAATCATAAGCCAAAATGATTTCAAGAATCAAGGAGACACACACACGAGAGACTGGAGAGCCTTGAAGGAGAGGTGACCACCCTCAGGGGGTCCTTGTTTCCTCCCTTTCCACCCTTTCCATTTTGAAAACCTTTGCTCTTCCCTAACCCCTGTTCTGTTTCTAAAATCCAGTTTCCTGTTTTCTAATTCCCACCAGAAAGACATATAACTCACTTCTATTGGAGCCCAACTTACAGTGACAGATTCGGTGAGAACTCACATGTGCTCCGACTTCTCATAAAGGGAGCTTGTGAGCAGACAGAAACTACAATTCTTTATTCTCTGAACACACAGATTGTCAGAGAAGCTGAATTAAACCAAAGTTTAATGTTTGCTGTGCTTAACTTTTAAAGTTAACAACCCTAACAGGATATTCCAAAAGTGAGTCTTTTAATTTGATATTCCTGAATCATATAGAAATATTAAGATAATTACTGACACTAAAAGTCTTCACATTGAATTCATAATCCTAAATGTTTTCATACCAATAGCAGCGCATTAATTAGAAATCGTGTTAGCCTCTAATGTTCATAGGAGGAAGCACTGTGAACAGCATGTTTCTGCTCTCCTAAAAGTAACAAATTGAAGCTGAAACTCATATATACATACATACATATACACACAGTGTGTGTGTGCATATATACATATATGTATATAGTTATCGTTTTCTTCCTCTTCTCCTTCTCTCCTTACTCCATACAAAAACACCTCAAGCAGGCAGCTGTCACCTAGAAGAGGTTTCTCAGCAGAAACTGATCTGGCTCACTCTTCGGTCTCAGTCCTTTAGCCTCATCCACTGTAAGAAATACATATCTGGTATTTGTAACACTCAGTCTATGGTGTTTCTGTTTTGGTAGCCATAACTAAGTGAAGCAAAGCAAAACTGTTAACTGGGAGACTTTGTTGAGATATAGGTGAAGGTGTGCTAAGAACCAAGTTCCTGGACCACCCCCCTGCAGCTGCCCTACCTCACCTAGAACAAGAGCCAGTGGCCTCCATAGCCCTCCTGGGTGGTGCCTCCCTGGGTCACACTCTTCCTATCTGCCTGTCTTACACCTCTAGTACTTTTTCTATGGTAGACGTGCAAAGATGTTTTTATTCCAGCCTATGGTTGGTTTCTATAAATATCTGAGTACTATCAAATGCCTTTAAGAAGCTAACAAAGTAAATAATGCTTGAATGCTAAGAAGTATTCTTCAAAAATAAGTGCAGGCAGCTGAAGAGATGGCTCAGTGGCTAAGAGCATTTGCTGCTCTCTTGCAGAAGATTAGGGTTCAATTTCCAGAACCCATAATGTGCTGTGACTTGGTTCTACAGGGCCTTCCTGGACACCAGATACACATGTGGTACACATACATGCATGCAGGCACTCACATATACACATAAAATTTTTAAAATTAAATAAACCTTAAAAAAATAAATGTAGATAAACCTTCTCATAAAACCCTGTGAGGAGTACTTTCTTTGAACGGATTCTTTAGTTTTTTCCCATGTGTTTACCTTTTTGTATGACTCAATTGTTTACTGTTATTGCAGAGAGCATTTTCTAAGGTGAAGCAAATACATTCAAGGGGTCCATAATAGATTTGGTCAAGTGTTTGAAAACATGCAAAAACAACAAAGGCAAGACTGAAAGGAAGTGCCATTCAGACGCCACTGCTGACGTAGTTCCTTGACACTATCAGTAGAATTTTGTCCTCACTTTATCTAGTACTACCTCCCATAGAGCTTTGCTTTCATTAAATAATAAGCAAGTAAATACTTGAAAATTCTTAGTTTTTGTAATCTTTGAAAAAATAAAACCCCTCAAAAGACAGCACAACATGCACACACACACACACACACACACACACACACACACAATTTTTTAATAGGACCTTCTATTTCATAGTCTAAAGAGTATCTGGTTAGTTTGGAAGCATGTACATAATCTCAAGAGTGTGGAGTGGCTAAAACTCAAGAGAATGAAATGGAGTAGAAAATGTAGTCAGCGTTATTGGAAATGTGTGTGTCATCATAAAACACTTAAGATTTACGACTGAGTCACAAGGATTAGTAATACGGCTTTCTCGCTTTTCTTTATAAATAAATCATATTAACAATAGTTTTGTAAACATCAGCAAGGTACAGTGTAACTTTAAGCCACATAATAAATGGAGACTAGAAGAAATACTGTAAACCAATTAAGATTTATATTTAAAGTTTCCTAGTAAATTTACCTATAATTGTTTTAGGCTCTGTGAGGAAACTTTCTATCTTGTTGACCTGCATCTAATTACTACTTGATATATTTAATGCACATTTATTTAAAATAAAAATGATTTACATAAATCATTAATTATATGTCATACTCTCATTTGATTCAAGGCATATGGAAATGACATTATCAAAGAGTGAATGTTTGCTGAATATCCTTCCATGGTATGAATTCAACAGGGAATGAATAATTTTTGTTTAGAAATCTATTCTTCAATGATAGGATCTCTGAACATAACTATAGAAGATTCATAATGTTATAAACACCAAGCTAGCATCCGGTGACAGGGTAATTAGATAAATGTTTATTATAAAAAGCAGATTGTAAAAAAATAAGAAAAGAACTGTTTCAATATGTATAACAACTATTCTGACTACAAATTTTACATGAATTCCTTTTTCATGGGTGAGATGTTAGAGCAAAGTCTACAGCCCCAGAACTGAGATGTGAGAAGTTAGGTGACATCCGGGCTACTCCATGGAGTGCTTTGTCCACCCAAGCTCAGGAAACATATTCCGTGGGTTCTTTTGCCTCTGAGTTCATTCCTCCATTTAGAGAAGACAAAACAAGAGGCACAGAAATGAAATGAAAATTTTAGATAATGTTCTGAATTCCAAATTCAGGTAAGAATATGCTGCTGTAGACAGAATCAAATTATGGAATCTGGAACAAAAAACATGCTAACACCCCAACTACAAATAATCCAAAAGGAACTTGCCCTTCTTTTTCTTCAGTTGGAGTTTCTTATTATTATTAATTTTTTGAAAATAAATGTTTTTGTACAATATATTCTGATCATGGTTTCCCCTCAACTCCTCCAGATCCTCCTACTATTACTGTGTTTCCACTCAATTGGCCTTGGAACATCACATGTCTCCTCACTTAGCATCTGTCATTGAGCCAACAAGGGAGGAGAAACCCCATGAGAAAATCCCCGACTTAATTTAGACGGTCCATGGGAGTTTTTGACTGTAGGCTAGCTGAGAAAGGAGTGAATAGTCCTCACCTCTCAACCCTTCGACTCTGGTAAGCAGGATCAGCTTCACAGATGTGGCACGCTAGGTATTCTCTCTCTCTCTCTCTCTCTCTCTCTCTCTCTCTCTCTCTCTCTCTCTCTCTCTCTGTGTGTGTCTGCCTCTGTGTGCATGTGTCTGTCTGTCTGTCTCTCTCTCTCTCTGTATCTCTCTCTCTCTGTATCTCTCTCTCTGTATCTCTCTCTCTGTATCTCTCTCTCTCTCTCTGTGTGTGTGTGTGTCTGTCTGTCTGTCTGTCTGTCTGTCTGTGTTTTTGGAACTTGCTCTATCCAGAAACTCAACTCATTTTCTGAAATTTCTAGAGCTTCAAAACACTAATAGACTGCTACAAATATTTCCAGAATTACAGATCCCATGGAAACAGAGCCCAGCTCTTACTTTAAAAGACTGAATTGCCAGCTTCCCTTATAATGTGGAAAGGTCTGAGCACCACTTGACTTGCTTCTTCCCAAATTTTCACTAATATCCCAAGGCTATATACAAACCAATACAAAAGTTTGTATTCACATTGAAACAGTGTTTATTTTGTGTCCTCACTGAAAGAGTTCAACAGATAATATGCCCGGGTCTAGGGCAATTGTTTTACTTCCTACATTAACAGAGCTCAACTATGGAACATAATGGTAAGGGATAAGAATTAGAGCCATTCTGTAGCTATCTTGTTCATTTTTAAATTTCCATTTATATTATTCACCAGAAACCGACTGTCTAGAAAAATACAGCTCACATCCTACAAGCCTTATATTATAAAGCAAAGAAATCTTAAGGGCAAAAAGAACAACTCACCATGTAGGAACCAGAAAAGAAATTTTCTGAGAGAAATGCATACTAAGGAGACTTATCTTTTATGTACTGAATCTAGACTACAAAGGGTCACTTTCTGAGCATAAGAGAGGAAAATGTAAATCTCACAACTCTCACGTCCATCTCAAAGAAGGACACTGAATAAATAATCCATCAGACAGACTTCCTGCTGGAAGTGACAGAAACCTAAATTATCATATGATGCTAAACAGTGATATTTGTTGGGTCACTTCATCATATGCAAAAATCCAGACCAAAAGCTGACTTTGGGGCAATTATAACCAGGGATCTTGCCTGCTTCTCTTCTTTCCATTTTCTTCCCTGCATTTTCCTAGCTCTTTTTCTGCCTGTGTCCCATTCCTGGCCTCCTCCTGTGTTCTCTCCCTGGGCCCATCCTTTCTACATGTCAGTTCTATTCTTTGCAGAGACAGACCCTTCACAGAGTTGACAGGAACCTTCAGGCCAACCTGAACTCGCACACGAAGGCTGTAATTACAGACAGGCAGTCTCTCCCTCAGCTCCATTTGAGTGATAAAGCAGAGCAAGAATCTTAGTTACAGGCCTATCTATGATCCAGAGAGAATCATAATTCGATAGTGTGGTACTGACTACAGAAAGGAAGATGTTCTGTTAGAAAAAAGAATGAAGGACTGGAGAGGCGGCTCGGTGGGGAAAAGCACTTGCTGCTTCATCATGATGACTCTGAGCTCCCGAAACTCTGTAGAAAGCCCAGTCTGAGAATACAGCCTTAACAGTGCTGGGCCAGAGACAGGAGCATTGCTGGGAACTCCTGTCAGTTTAGCCCAAAAGGTTACTTCCAGGTTCAGTGAGAGACTCTGTCTCAAGGGAATAAAACAAATTATGATAAAGGAGAAAGCATCACATCCTCCTCCAATGCATGCCCTCCCACCCACATACCCAAAAGGAAAAAAAGTGTGCAAAATAGTATGTGTTCACTGCAAAACAGCATAAATGCTAGGCCAGACACTGTGAAATTTTTATAGTTTATATCAGCTGTCTAGTATTATAACAAGACCAAAGATAATCAACTTACAGCAAGAAAAGGTTTTGTTTCAGTTTACAGATTCCAGTCCATGATCAAACGACTGCATAGCTTTGGGGCTTGTAGGAAGGCAGTATTGTATCAGAAGTCTGTAACAGAGCAAAACTTACTTCAGGGACAGGGAAAGAAAGAGAGAGGGAGAGAAAATGGAGAGAGAGAGGAAAGAAGGAAGCAAAGGAGAAGGGGCAAGCATCCAGTTCTCCATGCCCCTGAGGGTACATGTCAGCCACCCAAAGACCTTCCAGTAGACCCTGAGTAGTGTAAAGTTGGGTACACGCTTATAAAACATAGGCCCTTCAGTGACATTCTCAGTTGAAACTATGACATAAGTATTTTTGCTGTTGTTTTATAACTTTGTTATACTTTCCAACTGTACCAATAGTGTAATAAAGATTCAGTACATTTCCTGTGTTTAAAATATATTTTTGATGAGTTTTGGTATATGTATGCAGCCTTGAAATCTTCACCAGAGTCAACACAATAAACAGGTTACTGATCCATGAAGATTCCCTGATGCCTTTTTGTGTTTATTCTCTCTGTATCCCTTACATGGGCCTGTTTACCATCAATGCAAACTTTGCCACATGTTCTAGAAAACTCTATAAACAGAAACTTTTTCACACAGTTTCCTCATAACGACTTTAGGAATCATCGATGTAACAGCCTACATCAATAGCTTATTTCTTTTTATCCCTAGGTTGTATTCTGTACAGATGTATCGTAACTTGTTTATCTTCTCAACTGCTGAAAAATTAGGCTTGCTTCCAGGTTGGCACTCTTAGAATTGAAGTCACTGAGTATTTATGCACAAGGGTTTGCACAGACATATGCTTTTGCTTTTCCTGGATACTTACCTAAAAGCAGAACAGCTTTACTGCTTGGTAAGTATATGTTTGACTATTTAAAACACTTCTAAATAGTTTGCAAATGTATCTGCTTTCCTGACAAACTCATTTTGGATCCTACCAGCAGTGTGTGAAATTAGGGTTAGTCCCTGTCTTAGCCGACACCTGGCATGCACAGCCTTTAAGCGTCAGTCATTTTGTTGCATGGGTAGTGATGTTTCACTGTTGCTTGTAGTCAGCCTTTCCTTTGGGCCACCAGCTCACAAATAATGACATGGAGACTTACTATTAATTAGGAAAGTTTGGCCTTAGCTTACGTTTGTCCCACTAGGTCTTATAACAACCGTCTTTTATTAATCTACATTCTACCATGTGGCTTTTTACCTTTCTTTTGTTTTGTATGTCTGACTCCCTCCACGTCTCCTTGGCATTTCCTCTGCACCTCGATTTTTTCCTCCTCTTCCTTTCTTTCCCCGGAAATCCTGCTAATACATCCTACCTAGGTATTGGGTGCTCAGCTTTTTATTATACCCATCAGCAATACACCTTCACACAGTGCACAAACATCCCAAGACAGTTGCTCAAACTGCTCTTAACTCACAATGAGTGACACGGAGCATCTTATGTGCTGTCTGTTGTTTTCTTTTTGCCTTGATTCCGGTAAGTCATTAAGTACAGTATCCTATTATCTGAAAATAGAGCTTTAGCTTTTCTTTAAAGGCTTGGTAGAACTTGGCAGTGAGTCTGTTTAGTCCTGGTGTTTTCATTGTTACAAGATCCTTTATTACTTCTTCAATCTTTTTGCTCATTTTATCTGTTCAGGAGCTTGTATCTTGTTAGTTCAATTTTGATAGATAACATGTGTTTAGACATTGGTCCAATACTGTTAGATTTTTCTACTTATTGCAATATAAATTTTCAGATCCTCTAATGATCATCTAGATTTCAGTAGAATTCCTGGAAATAGAATCCATGTTACTGAATTTTTCCTAAAGTAGGAAATTAGGGTGGAATGAATAGCTGAAGCTCCTAATGTCATTCAAACCTCTTCCTATTCAAATTCTAAGTGAGTGGTACTTTAGTGGACAGGGAAAAAATGAACTCACTTAAGCCAGTCTCCTCCTTCTCCCATTGTCTAAAAGAGAGGCTCATGAGTGAAACAGATAATGAGCGGCGAAGAGGGACAAGGAAGAGCATGAGGCACAGATGGCACAAATACTCATTTCTTCTTGTTAAAATACCTTTAACCCAGCACTCACACTTAGGAGACTCTGGGCTTGGGGAGTAGCTTATTCTAAACAGTTTTTAATGTGCGTGCAATGACTTCCAAATGTTTGGTGAGGATACTCAAAGTTTTATGTAGATGTTTTATTTTTCATCCATTTAGTATTAATGTAAAAGAAGAGCAATGACATTTCTGATATTTGTATAAATCATCTGCAAATTATCAGAGAATCTTAAAATATTAGACTGCTTGAGGTACAGACATGAACTTGACCATATTCATCTGCTCATCCCTCATTATCACCTAATCTCTCATTTTTTACTCCTGCATCTTATAGTTCACATCTTATCTGCTGTAAGTGAAATATTTAATCATAAAACAGGCTAGTATATTCCATCTTACCTCTTCTTTGATTATTCTTTTATTCTCAAAACTGTCTAAAAGATTTTTTGAACACTAGTTCACTGACACTGACTCATTTTCTTTACTCACACACAGTCTTAATTTTCCACTAGCTGGGGCACTAAAGCTTTGAAAGAGATAAGATATTAGGTCTCCCAAATTTGAAATTTCCCATGCAAGTTGTTACAGAGGAGGGGTGAGACTGAAGAATAAACAGAGCAAGGTCAGAAAGGACAGCAGAGAGCAGGAAGGGGGCACTGCATGGCTTCGCTCAGCCTTCCAGCCAACAGCAAAGGTTGAAGACAAGTGAGAGCACTTGCTAGCATATGTGGAACCCTGGGTCCAGTCACCTGTGGGGGTGGAAGAAGCAGAAGATTGATCACAGTATGTTGAGATATTTTGAGAAAAAAATAGCATATGTTGGCAATTTCGTGTTTTGGACAAAAATATGGATACACAGAACTATCATACATTAGAGAAATAACTGTGATGTTACTGATATGCACATCTTCCTCAAGTAGCCTCCACTTCTATGTAGTTGGAAGTCACGAGTTTTATGCTAAGTATAAGTAAGTAGTTTAAATATTAGTACAGTTTTCTTATAAGTATAAATCATAATCTCACAAATTGTGAATTGGCTGAATTCCCAAACTCCAAGAATTCATCATAATTATGCTCTTCTTAAAGTATCTTACTAGGTCATGTTGGATTTCATAGCTTGTCTACCATAGCTCAGACTTCATTATATACTAATAAGTGACCCAATACAACCAAGTGTTTTAAAATAAATATGGCTCTGGTGGTTCCTTATTAACCTTACCAGACTGTAAGCTGCATGGAGACAGGAGATGCCAGCAAGCCCTCTTTTGATATGTTCATAGTATTAAGTAAAGACAAAGGTCCCTCAGACATTCCTTGTCATAAAACATATCTGACAATGTCATAATCTTCATGTCACTGTGTATGCACAGGAACTGCCATGGAGTCTTGGCAGTATCTACTATATAGTCAAGTCCTGAGTAAGGGTATGCCACCATCCTGGGGTCCATAATCCAAATGCAGTTACTGATGGCCTCCAAGTCACCTGTCCCTACAAGGACATACATCACAATTCACAAGAACATGGGAATTTGCTCTACTAGTAAATCTGACTATCCCTTGGCTAGGGAAAGATTTGTGAAACTATACATTTGAGGGTCTGAATGTTCTTGTGGATCTGCAATAAATGAAGTATTGTGTTTATCTAAATGCAATACCATATTTAAGAAGCTAAGACTATGATAAAGGTTCATAAAACAACAAAATATGAATCACTAGGCAGGTCATGGTAAGGAACTGCAGGAAAAGAGCTACTCAGAGGCACAGATGTCCACTGGATGCCCTTGCAATAGTTCTACTTCCTACCTCCTCATCCTTTAGAGCAAGGGACATTTCTAGTGTTTCCTTAAACTGTCATGGTAGTAATACAAAAGGAGATGCAATCCCAAAGTCTCAATGAGTAGAGGCAGAAACAGCATCCTGAAAGATGTTCTCCTATATAGCCCGAGTCACCTAAAACAGCTCTAGACAGTTATGTTTACAGTATACAGTTTATGCTGTTGACTAAATAAAGCAGGCTATACTCTGCACATAACACCATTTCCATCCATCTGTAAACTGCCTAAAGTACTACATTTTCCATGTATATATCTCCATATTTGGCATATGTGTATTACTATTGTCACTTACTCTTGACATGTTGTCCAGTCCCAGGCTTCTGCAGTAAGCACTGCCTGAGAAGCTTCCGTGATGAAGCTGGGCACAGCAGCAATCTACGGTGTATGAATATTTAGAAGACAGTTTGACAATGTGACAGTTTTGCAAAACAATAGCAGTAAGTCCAAGTATATGTGAAGGTGTAAGTAGTGGCAGTTCAGGTGTACACATATCTGCAAACAACCCATCCCAGTGCTTCAATGTAAAGTGGCTTTAAGTGTTCGTGGGGGACTAACAGTGGGAGTGGGTGTATCTCTGACTCTCTTCTGCCCGCTCTTGCGACTCTTTTCCTCCTATTGGGTTGCCTTGTTTAGCATGGCATGAGGGCTCTGGCCTTGTTTCATTATATCTGGTTTTGTCCCATTTGATGGTCCTCTCTTGGAGGCCTACTCTTTTCTGAAGAGTACACAGAGGGGGAGTGGATCTGGGGGAGAGCTGGGCAGAGTGAAGGGAGGAGAATTATGGTTGGGATGTGCTTTATGAGGGAAGAATCTATTTTTAATTAAAAAAAAGTATTTTTCTGATAATATTAAAATAGCTTTAGTATTTAATATGCTTTATGTGGTTGATTGTCTAAAAGATATTATATGTGATAAATAACCCAAAATACTTCAGACAAAATACAGTTCGTAATCTGTCACTAATTTAGTATAAAATAATTAATTTAACTTTCCTAAATGATGGTCTTAGTTGGAAACTGAAATGACCTTACTATTTGTTTTAGATGTAATCTCATATAAAACAATGTAAAAATCTAAGTGAACATGGTGCATCTGTAAAAAATTTAGCCTATGAAAAGCACTTAATGTTTAGGTGCTGGCTACAGACTTGTGCTTTGTCATCCCTTCCCCAATTTTATTCACATATTTACAATTTTCATGTTATATTTAAAGTTTAAATGTTATATTTTGGGTTTTGCCTTCTAAAAATTAAATAATTGATGAGAAGTATTATAATTTTGACATCATGAAACATATCAGATTGACTGAGCATCCATAAGAATTTAACGACTATTCACAAGATTACAATACCATTCTCTGCAAAGCTGACATATACCCTAACTAACTTGCATTGTCCAAGTTCATGGACCACAGCACAGATAGCATCCCCTCAGACGGTATACAGAGTGGCCATGGTGCTAGACTGATGTGCCACTGATACATTGCTCTGACTCTAGTAAATAACCCTTAGCTATGTCTAGGCAAGAGGCTCTAAGAAAACTCAGTGGGCCACATACACAAAAGAAGGTATGAAGTTCAGAGTGTATTGTTGGGAAGGAGAGCTTGAGCAAGAGAGGGAGCAGGATGAAAGGGGAATGGGATGAATAAAAATGACTAAAATTCATTATATAAATTTTGAATCTCTCATACAAAAATATCAAAAAGAGAAAACTTTAATAAAAGTAAAACATTTTCCTTATTTCTGGGATTAGAACTATTTTGGTTGTGGTGAGATGACCAAATTTGCTTTTGTAGTAAACATGTTAATTATTAGAAAAGACCTCAGCATTTTGTGTGTTCATTGTAAAATATTAAAAAAATAGTCATTAAGTTCTATGATTCTGTGGCTATACACTATGCAATGATGGACTTACTATGTTTTTCCACATGCTGACTTCAACCATGTAACAGACAATAGTGGAGTAATTCCAGCCACAACAACACCTGTAACACAATTCTAGCCTGTCCTTTATACTTATGTGGATTTCTGTCTTCTGCAGAGATAAGGAGAGTTTATGAGTCTTAACAGAGAACTTGAAAGTATTTTGGATTAGAGAAATCACAGTAAATTTATTATGACCACTTGGATTGTCACAATAGCAGGAAATACCTGCTATTGTTTTATTAATATGATAATAGTGTTTTATTAAATGATGAGCAAAGATTGCCATTATGTGCATGTGTGTGACTGATTAAAGAATGTAAAACATTTATTTCCTATAGAGAAAGTTTGCACTATTGTATAGAAATTGAATTCACAAAGGAAGATGAGACCTTGATAATCTTTAAAAATAAATTGTAGGTAATATTTTTGCAATAGCAAGTCAGAATTAGGAGGAAGATAGAATATCAAATGAATAGGCTTATCACAAGAGAGTTTATGTGCCATTCATTGATTCACTTACTTACCCTCATGGCATTTATTGCAGAACGTCTTAATCTAGGCTCTGCTAAAAGCGCTAGACTGGCAGTTCTCAACCTGTGGGTCATGACCCCTTTGGGCTTTGATGACCCTTTCACAGGGTTGCCTAAGTCTATATATATATCAGATATTTACATTATAATTCACAACACAGTAGAAAAATTACAGTTATGAAGTAGCAACAAAAATAATATTATGGTTGGGTGTCACCACAGCATGAGGAACTGTATTAAGGGGGTCACAGCATTAGGAAGGTTGAGCACCATTGCTCTAAGCATATAGTCTTAAGGTTCTTATGCTCATAAAACTTCCTACTCTCATGGCAGAAAAATAACATCTCAGCACCCAGGAGGCAGAGGTAGGCAGATTTCTGCGAGTTTGAGTCCAGCCTGGTCTACATAGTGAGTTCTAGGACAGCCAGGACTACCTAGTGAGACCCTGGCTCGAAAAAAAAGAAAACAAAAACCTTTCTCATATAATATATAATATAACTTAAATGATTGCAAGTTTGTTTTAAATAATGTGGTACTATAGAAAGCAAGTGATTCTGAGGTATGAGATTTAGTTAAGTTGGTTGGAAAGTGTTCATTAGTGAGGTACAATTTGAGCTGATGCCTCAGGAAGTAGAAGGAACTAGCCAAGTAATGAGAACCAAGTATATACTAGGGAGATAGAAGAGCTACCACAGAAGCCCTTTGGTAGGGCTGACTGGATGTGCAGAGAAAAGGGTCAATACATTTGGAACTTAGGGTTGAAGAGCAGCACCAAGTGAAGTCAGAGGGAAAAGGCCACAGTAGAGTGTTTGTGTTTATTCTATATGCAGTGAGAAATCTCCCACATTTTACAACCTGCTTTATGGTCCTGTAAAGCAGCCTTCCTGGTGCCACAAAGAGTTGGGTTAGGATTTCATGGTAATGGAAGCTGGGAAACCAACCAGTTTAGAAGAGCAGTTTAGAAGATTCATACACAGTGGTACAGGGAAACAGATAAAGGCAGCTTATAATGAACTGGTAGTAACAAAAATGAACATTTAATGAATTTATATTGTAGTTCTAGTTTTTAATCTCTCTTGTCTGTCTGTCTGTCTGTCTGTCTGTCTGTCTCTCTCTCTCTCTCTCTCTCTCTCTCTCTCTCTCTCTCTGTGTGTGTGTGTATCTATATATGTGGTAATGGAGATATGTGTACCTATGTATATACATGTGAAAGCAGTAGTTGACATCAAGGGTCTTCTATGCTTCTTCACCTTGCCTTTTGAGACAGGGTCTTTCACTGAAAAGCTTACCAAGTGCCTAGACTGGTTTGCCAACATGCCCCAGGTGTATAATTTAAAAACAATGGGAAGGAGTCACACCATACAACAGGGTTCACATGGGAGGTTTATTCCAAGAGGAGAGAGAAGGGGCAGAGAAGTGGGCAGAGACGAGTCCTGGATAGAAGAGTGATGGAAGTGAAAGAGGCAGGAAGTGGGCAAGGCCCGCCCTTTATAAGGGAACGTAACAAATGCACACAGGGGCTGCTCTTAGTGGCTGCAGCGGAAGAACTCTAAGGAGAGGCCAGTGCAGATGCCTGAGTGCCAGCACTCCTCCCTTTTGTTGTGAAAAGATAAGGAGTTAGAGAGGGGTAGCAGGTGAGGCGGGATGAGGACACCGTGTTCTCGAGACTGCTTCCTGCTGACCTGGGGTCAGTCATCTTTGGGGTACCTGAGAAAGCTGGGGTGCTGGCTTTTTCACTTTGCTGTCCAGGCTCTGTGGAACCATCCGGCACCACCTGAACCTGGCAAAATGTTGTTTGAGGTGGATCCAAGTCGACTCCCTGGAGCTCACAAGAACTTTGAGTTTAAAAAAAGTTTCAGACACATTAGAAAGCAACCAAAGGGAATTTAAAGTCTTGAGCTTGTGGCTGTGATGCTATAGTGGTAGAGTATAGTGTTCAGTACTCTGCCAGAACGAGATTAAAAGCTTATCAGAATTCCATCAATTAATGTCAAGATTGTGAACAGTAACATAGCATGCGAGAGAAATCGAACATATTTCATTCTTTTATACATCTGAAATCATTCCTTCTTATCAGCACTTAAGCTTTCCTATCTTCACATAAACAAACCTTAAAGCACCTGGTCCTTTCCCATCACCACAGCATCACCCTGACACCCTCTTTCTATCTCATGTACCAGGAGACACAGGTGGTTGATTACTGAGAGCAGTCAATAGTAAAAAGTTACATTAAAATCTGTTCTGTGAGTTTATCTCTCTCTTCTGATGTGGTAAAGAAACCAAAATAGCCATTCCATAGGTAAAAACAGAACAAGTTTTTACCAAACTGGTAAGACTGCCTCCTGAGAAGGCAAGGAAAAGTGATGGGAATGATCCCCAGGGCCAAATGGGGACAGGAGGAAAGGGCTGTGAGCAGGGACTAAGGAAGCAGAGAGGCCAGCACTGCCCTCGACAGGCCATGGGGGCCTCTGCCCAAATACCCAACTCTGGGAAAAGGACTCTCTCGGGGAACCAGAAACTCAATTATAGAATACATATCTTGTTTATCTAATACCTTATTTATCAATCACATGTCCCCACTTATTTAAATTCTCTAGAAGTTTGATGTTGAACATTTGACAAAGACATAAGTACTTAGATGTAAATCTCTGTCAGCTTTTGTTAATCTGAACAGACCTTCATGACCTTAATTTTTTTCTTTATTAAGAAATTTTCTACTCACTCCACATACTATCCACATACTATCCACAGATGCCCCCTCTTCCCTCTTCCCACCCCCAGCCCTCTTTCCCAAGCCACCCTGCATCCCCACATCCTCCAAATCGAGGTCTTCCATGGTGAGTCAGCAGAGCCCAGCACACTGAGCCTAGGCAGGTCCAAGCCCCTTCCCACTGCTCCAAGGCTGTACAAGGTGTCACACCACAGGCACTGGGTTCCAGAAGCCTGCCCATAGACCAGGGACAGATCCCGATCCTCCTGCCTGGGTGCCCCCCAAACAATTTGAGCCAAACAACCATCTTCCGTATCCAGAGGGCCTAGTCTAGTCCCATAGGGGCTCCACAGCCACCAGTCCACAGTACATGGGCTTCACTAGTGTGGTCCGTCATCTCTGCACATACTCCCATCATGATCTCGATGTCCCTCACCTGCAGTATCTCTCCTCTCTCTCACCAATTGGATTCCCGGAGTTCAGCTTGGTGCCTGGCCATGGATCTCTGTATCTGCCTCCATCTGTCACTGGACAAAGGCCCTATAATGACAGCTAGGTTATTTGCTAGGCTGGTCACCAGAGTAGACTGGTCCAGGCCATAACCTTAAATTTTTATCACCATATAGAGTATATTCTAAAGCAGAGTTGAATCACATACAACTTTACATTTCTATCATCATACAATAGTCCATACCAATTCAAAATATTTAAGGCTTGTTGCTTTCTTAGCCTAAAAGGAGATACAATGAACAGTTAGTTCATTAGGACTAAGAAGTATACTCTTTAACCTTAGTAAAAGGTCACCAGCCAAGATGGAAGAGGGCCGCGTGGCTGCAGTGTAAAATGCATTTTTCTCAACAATACTTACATGTGCATATACACAGAGTTGAATTCAAATTGCACACATATACATGCAGAATTAAACCCAGCTTTCACATATATAGGGTTAAATCCAAGTCACATGCGTGAGCACGAGCGCGCGCGCGCGCGCGCGCGCGCGCACACACACACACACAAACACACACACACACACCAGATATATTAAACAGGAATTGAGTAAATAAAAAGAAAGGGAGAACTGATGTGTGCTGAGCAAGAAGCTGGCTTCTCCATCTGACCCTCATGTTGCAGTTGCAGCAAACAGACAGGACATTTAGGGAGGAGAGCAGACACACACAAGCAGGCCTTGGAACAAAGAAAAAGAAAGTGGATAATTCTTTCTCAGTTCCCAGACTGCCTGGTCTGAAGAATACTGAGGCCAGTCTCACATCCAGGGCAATGGTCAGAGGCCAGTGGCCCCACCAGAGACCCAATTGTTGGTATTGAATGGAAGGCAAAGCCGTCAGTGAATGAGAAAGTAGTTCCGTTGCAGGTTGAGCAGACAGATAAGGTCCTAGTGTGAAGTGGGTACCTTTGGTGGGTCCTGCCAAGGTACGCCACTACACAACAGAGTTAGTGCAAGAGGTTTGTTGGGAGGGGGAGAGCTAAAGAGCAGAAGGGTGAAAGGCTGCATTGGAGTGGGGACTTGAGAGAGGCAGGCCGACAAGAGGAAGAGAAGCCAGAGAGAAAAGAGTCAAGAGAGGAAATTAGAGACCATGAGAGGAGTAAGAGGCAAGAGGCGAAGAGAACAAGTTCTGCCTGGCGGGCACTTTTTAAGGGTACACGTCGCATAGCTGGCAGTGGAAAGGGACCTGGTGACATGTAACTGCTTTGGCAGCAGAGATAGTCTGTGGCTTGGCTGCAGAAGCCAATTCCATTTCCCCAATTGCTCACAACAGTCATAAAAGTCCAACAAATATTGGGATTTAGGGTGCTGTCACGCAGCCATTTGGATTGATTATCTAACGGGTATTGACGCCAAATTTGATTGCAAAGATGAATAAGTTTAGGACCCTTCTGGTCGGGTGCCAGGTGTAGAGGCTGGAGGTTTTCTAAGAGGCATCCCAACGGGGAATGAGAGGGTGTAGAAGACACGTTCACGTGGATGAGAGAGGGAAAGGAGAGTCATTGCAGCCTATAGTTGTGGGTGTTCCCAGGACTCAGGGAGGACCAAATGAGGACCAAGCTGTTCAGACAGTCACCCAACTCAACAGGGGTTGGGCTTAGCCTCAGAGGAGACTCAATGCCTGGCATCAGGGCTTTCTTAGAGGCCAGAAGGTGTACACGAAAACTGAGCTCCAAGAGGAGTCTCATCCACAGGAAAGGGTCAGGAATTGGGTTGCAAAAGCAACAAGGGCCTAGAAGAGCTTGGGATTATGGGCAGCTCTGGGGGTGGAGGGGGACAGGAAAAAGGGATCAGGGTGGCGGGATGGGGTCAGGTGAAGAAAGCCAGCCACAGCCTTAAGGACTCCACCTCTAAGATTACCAGAGGGATGCCGGACTATCCACGATTACTTCCTTGGACTCAGGGAAATGTTTAACCGACTGAAGGGGAAATTTAGGCAATTGCTGCTGGTGAATGCGGTGCTGAGCAATCGGTAAGCCGGAAGGTAAGACTGTTGCCAGTGGACTGGAGATGAGGGATAGGGTCCCAGTGCAGCTCAGACTACAATGGGGAGCACAGGCACCAGGAGAGCCTATCCGAGTCTTGGCACCAAATGATATAATTTTAAAATGGTGGGAAGGAGGCATGCCATACAACAGGGCTCACATGGGAGGTTTCTTAGAAGAGGAGAGAGAAGGGACAGAGAAGGAGTCAGAGACCTGGAGACAAAAGCAGTAGAAGAGAAAGAGACTGGAGGTGGGCAACGCCCGCCTGTTACAAGGGAAGGCAGCAAATGTGCACAGGGGGTGTACTGCACTTACTGGCTGCAGCTGAGGACATAGCCTATCAGGACCCTAAGGACAGGCCAGCACAGATGCTTGAGTGCTGACACAGGTATCCTTGAGCCTCCACCTCCCAGAGCTGGGATCACAGGAGCATGCCTCCCTGCTTAGCTTTTTATGTGGGTGCTGGGGTTGGAACTCTGGACCTCATGCTAACATATCAAGCATTGTACCTACTGAGCACCTCTTCAGCCCCAGCTTGTACTTTTAGAGTAGAGCTAATCCCACTGAAAAATCAAATTGTTTATTAGATATGGAAGAATGTACAGCAAGGGAAAACAATAGCCTCTCATGATAAATATAGCAGCAATAGAAATTTCAAAATAAATGCAGGCTGACCGAGTGCTGGTAAGGAACTCCTCTCTGTAGTATTGGGCTTACAGCAGAGGATGTCCAGTGGAATCTCGTATGCAAAGTGCCTGTACCATTAAGTAAACGATCTGGCAGTCTCTGCAATCACTCTCCTATGAGGAGAACACCTTCGAAAAGTACTTCCTCAGTGATGGTCAGCCTCATCCAGATGGCCATGAGCTGAATCAATATGATAATGAAATGCAAATTCAGAATAAATATTTATTTCTCTCTGGCAAAGAGCTTTTCTGTTTTGGTTTTGTTGGTGTTTATGACTAGGTAAAGGGAGCAAATTTAAAGTAAGTGGAAATGGGTCCCAGGAACACTGAGAAGAGAGAAAATGCCTCGAGTTCTTGAAGGTTTGGAGCTGGAACAAGCAGAACACTGACACATTATTCTCTATTTCCGTAAAGGAGAATATTTCACTTCCATGAAGTGACATCAATTAGAAATCAAAAGCATTCTATTTTGCCCAAGAGGAAGAACATGGTAGATTTGAGAAGTAAAATACTTCAGTATTCCTGTGGGTCTCGTAGCCCTCTAAGACTGTCAGAAAAACAATTAGTTCTGGGTAATTAAGGCCATCTATCAAATGCAAAGGACCACAGGATTCCCCAGTGCTAAAGCAGGCTTGTATGTCCACTGAGTGAATGTAAAGCTCTCCGAGTTGCCAGATGTGATTGAGCATAGGCCAAAGTACACCAGAATGCTCTACACTCCATTTAGGGTCTAACAAGGATTTTAATTAAGTTAACAGAAAGAGAAAGATGTGACAAAGAGGCTGGGGATGTAGCTGAGTTGACTGCCACATATAAAGCTCCTGGTTCACACCCTGGCACTGCATCAACTGGGTGTGGTGGTGCATGCCTGTTTTATATATACATATTTATATATATGTGCGTGCGCGCACGCGCGCGCACACACACACACACACACACACACACACGAAGGAAAAGGGACTGGTTGCAAAATATCTCCAACCCTAACACCCAGAGGAAGAATACAAATATGTATACATACTTCATCAATGTGTACAAAAGTTGAGAAACCCCATTTTCCATGAGCTAGAAATTCCATGTCTTTGGTATATACTCTAAAGAAATAGCCCCACATGTGAACCAAGACATACACAGACTGTTTACAGGAGACAAATGCTGGCAACAATCTGATGTCTCCTACAGTAGTAGAATGGTAAATCAATTGTGGTATATTCATTTATGCAATACTAAAGAGAGTGAATCAGTAAGTGGTATATGCAACCTCAAAAATGAAACCCATAAATGTATCATCAAAGGAAGCCAGATTCGAAAGAATATGAATTATAAGATCTCACTTATATAATGTGTAATTACAAGGAAAACTTGTCTATGACTCAAGAAGTCAGGCTATGTGTTGCTTTTGGAGAATACAGTGGTATTAGTAATTGCAGACAGTGCAAGGTGGGCCTAAGAGCTGCTAGCAATTTGATATTTATTTGATGAGTAGTGACTGCAGGGAGCTCACTTTATGATCACTCAGCAAGCTTACATTTGAGACTTGTACATTAAGTGAGACCTAAACTAATGCATAATGCAATAATATAAATCTATAAGTTACATGTCAATTAGGCAGATGCAAATATAAGGTATATGTATATTAGTTATCTTTCAGTTAGGATTTTATTTAAATTATACAAAGGGAGGAGTTAAGTCAATTCAAAATTTCTAATTATGAACACTGTACTCTATTACATGTCAAGAGATACAAAACTGTATGTAATTAACCTAAAAACAAAATAAATAAATACTAAGGAAATTTCAATGGAGTTTGAAAATAAACCAAATCTGCATGGTGCAATTTAACAGGAAAAACATAAAGTCATTCTGGAGAAATGAATAAAGTAGCCATAAGAAGACAAAGTGTCTACAAAGCAAATAAGAAATGTGAATGGGGAAGTTAACGTGGTTAATACAGGAGCTCTCAGTGACTCCATTAATCTTTCTCTAAAACAGCTATAAATATGCTGAAAATAGAATGAAAAATCAAGAGTGACAATCAACTTACTTCAAAAGTAAGACAAGCCTTGAGATAATTTTCCAGGAAGTATTTGACAATTAGTTGACTTGAATTAGAAGTCTAGTTGCTAGCCTGGAGCTATCTGATCAACTGAATGGAACAAAGCAAAAAGCAAAAAAATAAAAGTTAGAATGCAACAATTTCTCCTTCCCATGCTGCCAACCAAAACAGAAAGGAACAGCCTGCACATCCAGAGAACATACAATGGCTTGCTTATTTGTTCTCTTTCTGGCTTGGAGAAAAAGCTTAGAGGCTTTAATTCCCTGAAAAGAAGGAAGGGTTGAATGTAGAGCACATAGTGCACTCTATGTCAAGGCAGTCCAGATGTGAACAGGCAGGTGTTGGTGAATGCTGTCAAAGGAGCATATCCAGGAAATAGATAGGGGCAAACTTAAGCCCGTGAAATAAAAATCTGGACTTTGATAAATGCAAGGAGAGCAATGACATATTGATAGGAAAATATGTCGATAGATGAGATGATGGAGCTGTGTAAGGTGGAGTGTTCAAGGAAGGTGCAAGTACACACAGACACTGTTGTGTGTAAGGCTCCAGAGACACAATGGAGCAGGTTAGAACAGACTAGACTTTCCTGGAAGGAGAAAAATCAGTTTAACTGCGCTAAGTTTATTCCTTCCCACACCCAGTTCTACTAATAGTGATTGATGATTTAGTTCTGTTTCCTTTTAGTTCTAAATTTGCTATCACATGTATTTCTCTCACCCTGGATTCAAACCCAGGGAAATCAGGAATTGGAACCATTTTACTAATTTTAGTGAGGCATGAACACAAAGCCGTGCCTCGGATTCCTGCAGTGCAGGAACCTGTTTTTCCAGAAGTCTTGATTTCCGAAGGAGTAGAATTTCTACTGGGTCTGTGACAGCAGATTCCTGAACTGGACACACAGACTGTCACATGGTCACTCTGGGGTCTTAGCCAGTAAATCAGAGAGCAAAGGATGGTACTTACTTCCTGGACTGCATGGAGGATCGGGACCCTTAGGGGACAATTAAGTGGCTACTGCACCTTAGGGATAAGGAGCAATATGCCTGGAATGCAGGCAGTTTCTCAGAGAACTCTGAAAGTCCTGAAATACAACTCAATAGAAATTACAAAAGTCCAATTCAGGCAGGAGTTATAATGTCCACACTCTTCAAGATTGAAAGTTTAAGTCACCCAAGAAGTAAGATAGCCTCACCAGCTAACGTGTCTTCTGATGGCAAAGGAAATATAAAATAGACAGTGAGATGAACTGATTTATAACTAAAAATATGACCCCTATGATCATGTGATTGGTTGGAGACCTGCATATTACCGTTTTCTGAATTTATTCCTTATTTTTGGTTGTGAGCCTAGCCTTTAATGGCTGAGCCATCTCTCCAGCCCTTATTCCTTATTTTTATAGAAATGTTTGTGTTTATATGTTAACAAAAATGTTATTTTGTTCTATTTCTCGATCTCCCCTATCAATGTAATATGTACTACTAAGTTTGTGCCTATGTATTTGTTAAAGGCTACCACATGAGGAGTGAGAATCAAAAGGACGAAGAGAGGACACTAACTTAAGACAAAACACATGTCTTCCTATTTACTTTTGGTTAAAGTGTATCATTTTGTTGTTTGCTTCACATTATGTGGAAAGATGATTTTATTATCTTCACTTGGAAACAGGACCTGGTTTAGAGTGATGTGCACTGGTCATAAGCTGACATGGAAGGGGCTGACGGGTTTCACAACATGAAAGTTTGTTCAGAACGAGCTATTTATTTCCATGGATAGTTCCATATCCATGTGTACAACATGGCCCACAAGAGATGTTTTCATGCAGAAATAAAGGTTCAGCTTATTAGTATGCATGGTTGAGAGGCTAGACGGACACCGTCTGTAGCTCCCTCCTGTTGCTCATTAACTGGCTTACCTCAATGGCTTGTGCAGCACCTAACTGTAACTGTTCCTCTTTCCTTTAAATCCTCTTGCAACTTTCGCTTTGAGCTAGGTGGATGCTGGGTGTGGATTTCATAAGTGAAGACCATGAGAAATGGCAGACATCTGGTAGGTCCTCACAGGGTTCAGGAATCTGACACAAATAGATTCTACTTTGTTCTCCTGGGTTAGGGTTAAACTTTGCTCTTCCTCTTCTCCACTTCTGCTTATCTTGTCTGTGTGATTAGCTGCACTGAGGTTTTCTATCTCCAGCACTAACTACCAACATGGTAGCCTTGGTTACTCATAGCTGCATCAGATCAAATCTTATTAAATTTTATGTATGGAGATATCTACCTGTCTATCTATCTATCTATCTATCTATCTATCTATCTATCTATCTATCTATCTATCTATCATCTATCTATCATCTATCTATCTATCTATCTATCTATCTATCTATCTATCTATCTATCTATCACATGTCTAGTCTTCAATGACTCCCTTGGTCATTCAAATCTTTGTTGTTCAATCTTAATGCTCTCTCTCTCTCTCTCTCTCTCTCTCTCTCTCTGGTTTCTAAATGATTTATTCCTTCCTTTCTTTACTTTTTTGTTTTGCATCAATGGGAATCTCTTAGTTACTTTTCTATTGCTGTGAAGAGACACCATGACCAAGGCAACTTTTAAAAGAAAACTTCTAACTGGAGACTGAGTTTCAGAGGGTGAGTCCATAGCCATCATGGCAGATAGCATGTCTAAGGCAGGCAGACGTGGCACCGGAGCAGTTACTGAGAACTTACATCTAATCACCTGATTGGTCAAATAGGAGGGAGAGAGAGAAAGAGAGACAGAGACAGAATGAAAAAGAAGCTGAGAGGTGGGGTCTGGGGTGGGCTATTGAAACCTCAAAGCCCACCCCGGAGATACATCTTCTCCCATGAAGCCACACCTCCTAATTCTTCCTCAACATTCCACAAACTAGGGACCAGGCATTCAGATATGAGCCTAGAGGAGCCATTCTTATTCAAACCACCACAGGGGATTCTAGAGCTAAGACCTAAACTCCCTTCATGCTAAGCAAGTGTTTTACTGCTGAGTTACATCTCAACCCCTCTTTTTAGTCTCATTTCTTTCCCGCCCACCAGTTCCCAAATAACTGACATGGAGTCTTAATATTAATTATAAATTCTCAGCCAATAGCTCAGGCTCATTACGAGCTAACTCTTACATTTAAATTAACCCATATTTCTTATCTATGCTTTGCCACCTGGCTTGGTATCTTTTCTCAGTATGGCATGCCATGCCTATCTTGCTTCTCTCTGTGTCTCTGGCAATTCCTCTGACTCCCTGCTTCATCCCAATATTGTTAGTTTGGCTGTCCAACCTATACTTCCTGCCTGGCTACCAACCAGTCAGTTCTTTATTAACCAATGAGAGTAATACATACTCACAGTGTACAGAAGGATTATTCCACAGCACTCAACCCCTCTTTTTAGTTTTTATTTTGAGACAGGGTATCACTAAATTACCTAGGCTGGTCTTGAACTTGCTCATATACTTATTTCAATTAATTGCTTTAGCTTCCCAGGTAGCTGAGACTGCAAGCCTACACCACCAGGCACAGCTGTTTTCAATTTTCAATCCCTTGAAGTTCATCAACCATTTTATGTACATTATGGCAATGTCAGGTGATACAAAGTTGCTATAAAAGTGTCAGAATGTAAGCTTCCATTGTTTAAGTGTATGTTAGTTATAAACAGCTCACTGTTGCCCTTCAAGTAGACTTTTCTATGAAAAAAGCTAGGGAAATACATTGCTCTGAAGGGAAGTACAAAAGGTGGGAACTAGATATTAAAATTGCAAAGTCTCAAGTCAGTGGTACATTTTGCCTGCATACCCATGGGTTCTGTGTTCTAGGATTAAACCATCCATGAATCACAAATATCCTGAAAACAGTATATGCACATGCACGCCTTTCCATCATTTCCTAAATAATGTATCATAACAGCCATTAACAAAAGGATACAAATGGCAGAAAAACAGTACCTTACAACAATTACTCATATAGCACTAGTTATTACAAATGGCTCAGAGATGAGTTTCCATTTACAGAAGGCTATGCATAGAGTATATGCATACTATACTATAGTACTATATCGCACACTATATACTGTTTAATAAATTTGATCACCTAATGGACTTTCTATTTATGGAGGTCATGGATTCAAAGGGACACCAAGTCACAGCTGTGTTTTGAGACATGGAATTAGAAAAGGAAAACCCATAGAGAGAGAACACAAATACATGGAATCAGACTTGGGGGCAAAAGACTAACATGGACCATGATTTTTCAGTGTCAGGCAGGTTTTGGCAAGAAGATGCAATGTGGAGATGCCAGAGGGGAGATCTGACAGCAGAGGGCCTGAAGGTTGCTGCATGTGTCCCTGGAGAGTGACTTCTCACCCTCTGTGCCTTCCTGTGGTCCTCAGTACAGCATGCCCTGCTGATGAAGGTGGTCACAGAAAGAGATTACAACTTTAGGATACAATTCCATAAAAACAGCTAACATATGTGGCCTGGAAAAATACACTTAGGAAGTTGAATCACAGAGAACTCTGCCTTACCTGATGACACAGACAAACATCTGAAGGGCCGTCCTATCCAGCAAAACTTGCTTTGACAATGGAAATTTTTTTCTTAATTTGGGCCAGCCAGCACAGCAGCCATCAGCCACATGTGGTTACTGAACACTTGAAAAAAGGATCTACTGTGGCTAAGAAAAATTTAAGTCATTGACATTTAAAATCAAAAAAATTAATTCAGTGAATCAAAATTAAACTCAAGGGATTTAGATGAGTTGAAACTTTAATTCATTTATATTCAAATGGCCTCTTGTGGTTAGACCACCACTGGAGAGATGAATTGTGCAAGCAAGTTTGGTTTAGAGTAAAAGATATATGGGCTGCCGGTCACATGGGTCAGCTCATAAATCTTCTAACTACTAACTCGAACCTTAGATATGTCAGTCATTTTCCTTGGCCTGAATGTCTTCACGAAATGGACATCATAATATTTATGTTTAGTGGCCTGTGTCAACTAAAAATGAAACACATTTTGCCAAACAGACTAAGTATTTAAGAGACGGTAGCTGTTGGAATTAAGCTGGGTCCTGGATGCTGTCTACGAACACCCATCACCACCCTGAGCATGTGCAGGAGCGCAGGTAAACTGTGGAACCAGAAGCACTAGATAACCCCAGGGCTGTTGCCAATGGTGAACCGACCCATGGGGCAGCAAGCTCCGGCAAGGTCCTCCTATCTCTGCATGCTGGCAGCTGTCCTTTCTCTTTCAAGGTGATGGCTTCTAACCCATCCTCCCACTCCTGAAATACATCCCTCTCCTCCCTGCCTTTTCTATAACTTCAAAATAACAGTTGAAGGGAAAAGACAAATGGAGTTTGTTCAGCCAATAACTTTAATTTTACATACAAGTCAAAGTTATAGGAGTCTGGTCTGAGGGTTGAGGACGTCTCAAGGCTTTTCCGTACAGCACAAGTTAACCTCGAACAACCATCACACACGCTTGTGAGAAAAATAAGCTTTGGCTTCATGCTTGTCTTCTCCCTTCTCCTGGTGCAGTCAGGAGCTCTCCAGTTAATTTTGTACCCTGCCAGAAACCATTCTGTTATGCTGTGCTTCTAGGGGGAGTTCTGGACAAATGGAGCTGAGTCTGACCTAACTAAATGAGAAGAAAGAAACTGCAGAGACCTTACTGGGGCCCTGTCTATGGGTGCTGGGGAACTCTACTTGTTTGGTTGAGGTTCTCTTTAGAGAGTCATAAACATTTGCCCAGATGCCCCTGGGGGCTGGGCTTGGACACCCCTGTTCTTTTCCTCCTGGTTGCTTCTAAGCTGCTGAGTCATGATTTCTTCCTTGTCTCTCCTGCGGGAGGCTTATCTGTTTACAGTACATTGCTGCTCAGCTCACAGGCGTTTATCTTTGAAATTTCACTAGTGATTGAAAGACTAGGTTCTTACCCATGCAGAGAAACAATGAGGCCCTGATCCCCGTCCTTTAGATGTCATATTATTCTCCCACACGAAGTAAATCCAGCAATCAGGCTGCGGCTAATACTGGGAAACTGCATCTGTGGATGCCTGTTTGAGTACTTTCAGAGACAAAAACCTTTGTGAAACAAATGAATTCCACACATAGGCCAATGGCCCACTTCTCTGGAACCACACTCAAGTATGGGAACATTCCTAGTTCAAAAATTAGTGTGGCAAATCCACAGAAGACTTTAGTAGCCCTTCAGATTTTGTCTTGAAAAGACAAATTCTGGACCAGCAGACAGTGGGAGGATGTAAAAGTACATTTTATTGTTCTAACTGATAAAAGAAAATTTACCAGGAGGTTCTGGTTTAGACTTTATTGTTTGCCTCTTGTTCTCTGACCACATCTCTTTTTGGGTTTGGATTATGATAAGAACAGCATGGGTGCATTAATTCTACAATGAAAAGTAAGGTTACCCTCAATGAAAAATCTTATTCTCACTAAAACCCAGGACTTCGTTTAAGTGACCTCTTCGCCTATACTGCATTATCAAGAAATAATTTGATTTGGGCAACACAAAAGCTAGAACTCACTAGTTATGTTTCTGATTTCCAATGCACAGGATAATCTTCTATGATTGAAAGGGAGCGTATGGCAAAACTTCATAAGCAAGAAAGGCAATTCACTCTACTCATCCTCAGATGCTCTGTCTGGATGCTTCAGAGAGCAAAGCCAGTTGATAGGTGGGTTTCCCTGACTCTCTTGCTTACCGTGGTTTTCTTCTGGCATAGTGGTGTTCTTTGCTGGGGTACTCTCAGCTGCTGCAGGCTTACATGACTCATTTAGGAGAAAGAACTCCTGCCTCCCATCTCTATGTCCAGAGGACAAGATAAACTTTACTTGGCTCTCCTGGGCACCAGAAATCGATGTTTGTGTCTCACATACACAACAGGAAGAGGCTAGGAGCAAATAAGGACTAGGAGCAAATAAGCAAAAGTGTGTGTGTGTGTGTGTGTGTGTGTGTGTGTGTGTGTGTGTGTGTGTGTGTGCTTGTGGTGGGGGCCGGGGTTGGAGCAGGGAGGGTCTGCTCTGGATGGAAATTGCCTTCATTTGCTATGGTAATGATGAAAAATAGCTTCATTCCACTGTCACTGGGTTTAGAGTAGGAATGGAGGCTACAGTGTAATTTTCTGACAAGGAACTCATTTGCATGCCAAAGTTTCACTCAAAGCCTAACATTACGTCACTTATTAACACAATAATTTTGCAAATAGCCAGAAATTTATTATAGAAATCTGACTTTTATTTTATAATTCCAGAAATAGAAGGGATTAAGAGTTGCATAATTTAAATATGTATAAATGGCCTTTCAGAGAAAACCATACAAATATTCTATTGAATTTCAAAATACTAAGGGTTAAAAATAGAGAAATTTTGCTTAATATTTTGCGAGGAATATATTTTGACCCCCAATCTCCGAATTTACGGTCACTTTGATAAGCATGGATTTTAACTTTTAGATTTCCTACTAGCGAAACTCAATTAGAATGTGCTTAGTTTTCCTGGATGCTTCCTGCCCATGGAGAAAAGCCTGGTCCTAACCACGTGGAGTTAGGAGATGGGCGCCAAGATCTTCCAGAAGGAGCTATCAGGTAGGCTCATCACATCTGCACACAGGTTCTAGGTACATACATAGCCTGGTCTGCACATCCAGGGCGGCTTCTCGAAGGTGGGAGAAGTGGGGCAGTTGAGGCACCGGGTGGGCGTGGGGCTGATGGGAGCAGGGCGGGGGCACAGGTGGGCGGGGCGGAGGAGAGCGGGGAGGGGTGCAGGGCGCGGAGGGGGTGGGGCGGGAAGGTGCCTGGGGGCGGGCACTCTGGGGGCGTGCCGGCTGCGCGGGGACACGAGCTCCGGGCCGCTGCAACTGGCTCCAAGTTCCCTCCCTCGCTCTCCCGCGGAGCCTGCCTGATCCCGCCCCTCGGTGCGGAGGTGCAAACGCGGCGGCGGCCAGCCCAGCCCTCCGTTGCCGCGCGATCTGGGCCCGTTCGCCCACCGCGGGCCGCTCGGAGCCAGTGGCGAGGACCCGGCGGCCGCTTCATCTCGGCCTGCAGTGCCCAGCGCGGCCCAAGCTCCTCCTCGCGATCTTTGGAGCCTGGTCCCTGGCCTGGCTGCCTTCAGGGGCCGGAGCTCGGCTAAGGTAAGCTGGGGCGCTGGCGGGTGGGAGTGCGGCTCGGGGTCCTGCTCCTACCGGGCCTGGGCTCCGGGAGCCTGGCCCCGCTGTCCGCCCTGCGCCCAGCCGGGCATCAAGGCCCAGGCTCAGAAGGAGCGCTAGCTGCTGGGGAGAGGGTGGGCGAGGACTCGGCGGTCCCCGGCCCCTCTCCGTGCTGCGTCCCCACCCAGGTCATCCCGTGGGCACGCCAGTGTGCTGCCGGTTCCTGCGGGAATGCAGATCCCCGGGCTTTGAAAGTTTGTTTGCCCCCCGCGCCCTCCCTCCAGTCCTCCCTCCCACAGCTCGGTTGTCTCTACCTTCTTTGAATGCATGCGGGTTGGAAATACATAATGTTGGTCCCGGCTCACTCGTGCCCCTGTCACCTAGCGGCGCTCATAACTTGGCGACAATGCCGGGCTGTGGAAAGCTGGGTGTCTGCGCTGCCCTCCTTTTGTTAGAGCAGGAGCCCGATGGTGTAAGCGGCAGTGACAAGTCTCTCCATCCTGGCTAATGGAGAAGGAAGAGGAGATAACTTTGCTTTATTACTTCCCAAAGTGGGAATAAAACCACCTGACGCCTAGTTTTTTTTTTTTTTTTTAACCCTTTCAAGTTGCTGTTCGGATTTATTGACAGCGACCCTCTCCAAGAAAGAACAGGCATTCTTTCCTGCCTAAGATTCAGGCAAACTCCGGGTTTCTCCCACAGCCAAGTTATGTCCTGTGCAAATCTGGCGCACATCTGTGACAACAGTGCATGGCTGGCTTGTGAGGACTGCCGAGTCTATTTTTGCAGAGAGGACTATGATAGCAGAATCAGCATTTTTTCTGTATGAATAATATGACTTCCATTTTCATTTCCTCTGTTGGTGTTAACGAGTTATTTAGCGCCCAGCATTCTAAGTCATGTGACTGTACTGTGTTGTTATTATTATTATTTGTATTTGTATCCATTTTTGTGGTATTGGGACCTGGTAGTTCAAATGAGGTATTTATTAAACATAGTTATTTAAAAATAAGAGTTAATGGTAGCATGCCATTGATTTACCCCATTACATTTAATCTGTGACATTTCTTGAATTATTCGTCTTAAATCGTGAATTGAACACAGGGATGACATTACTTCTTGAACCTCAAAATCTGAAAGGCCTTAACATAAGGCCTGGAAGCAGAACTAGAGAAATGTCAGCTGGTTTTATTTTTAATTCATGTTTTTATTGTTCAGAAAAAAAATGTTTTCTTTGTTTGCATCCCAGATCTTTTAAAGTGTGGTCTGTCTATTTTCAGTGTGATATAATTTTAAATCAGAACGGAGATCGGGCTGTTTGCGGGAGCCTGACAAGCTGCTGGCTCTGTGTGCTCAGTGGCTGGGAAGGGAGGATTACTTGTCGGGTCTGAGTCCCAATTCAGTTGTGGCCTAGTGGGTTTCATAACCCACAGGTACTGGTTATCTCTAAGGGGCCTGTTGTCTATGCAGGGCTTAAATGTAACGGGAAACCTCTGCTGTGAGCCTCATCGTCACATCACCCCTTCTCAAGGTTTAGAATACTAATTTCAATTCTAGTTGAAAAACTCACATTGTTAGCAGTTAGTTGACACTCACCATGCTTGTCATTAATGAAAGATGAATGTACTCCCTGTATGACCACCCCCTTAGAGCATGTCGTGACTCTAGGGATCAAGATCTATGGGCCCAATAACAGAGAGAAAAATGAAGCTACGCATTTGCCATTTTCAGTAACCAAAAAATGGTGCTTACAACTTAGATAGTTTATGTGATCGTCAGTTAGGTATCAGTTCACCTTCTGTCTCCACCATTGACTTTGAAGTGACAATCTTTTTCATTTTTCAATGTTTTGAAGTCTTGGGGTCCTCCACAATTGGAGCTGCTGTAGGTACAGTCCCTCAACAGTAGGTGGTGCTGTGGGGAACTCTGGGAGCCCAGCCCAGCACAGGTATGCTTAAGGAAAATCGGGGATTGATAAAACAGCACCACTGCTTGCCTCGCTGTGAAAAAATGTAAAGACACAGGTATGCGTAAGTGTTAGGATTGATGTGGCTTCTTAAGTTTCCTCTTGTGTTTTTAAATCTTTTGGGCATTTACCTAGAGAATGTTTTCTCTTTCAGAGCCCTATAATGTTCTAGGTGTTAAATGTACATTGCTCATGAAAATTATTAGCTGTGCTCTTCCCTTTTATTTCTCCATGTTAGAGTTAAGTGGACTAACCTAAGCTAAGAGCCTCTGCAGCTACTCTCGGCCTTTCCTTCTTCCAACACAAAAATCAATGGTAAGGAGCCTGGTAGCATTTTGGATTCATTTAGGGAAGCCTGTCTTAGGGTCTTTTTGTTGTTGTTGTTGTTGCTTCTTATCATTTTCCTGGATCCTGGTATGTTGCAATGAGAGTTGATATTCAAGGTGAAGACTTTGAATTTATTCTGTGCTGCATGGGACCCGGGCTGTGTGAGCACCCAGGCTAGGAAGTGAATAAGTGCACTCAGGAAAGGGTTTTCTGGCTCCTCACCGATTATCTCTGAAGGCCAGTTCTGCACGCAGCATATCTCTAGACTTTCTCTTACTCCTCTAACAGCCAGGAGTTTTGCTGTTATCTGCTTTCTGTGAGTGAATAGAGTGACTTGTCTGACTCATAGCTGCTAAGTGGTGAGATATGTCTAAGTACCGGAGCCCAATGAGGAAAAGCTTTTGCCTCCCTCAGTTGCTGGAGCTGACTGCCCCTTTCTCCTGTAGTTTGGTATCAATAAATCTCATCGCTCAGTGATCGGATTTGGATTTTCTGGGTAGTGCTTGATCATCAAACAGTCCAAAACTTGGAGAAATTCAGCTGTCTTTTTTTTCCCCTTAATCCCAGAGGAATCTCATAATGCCTGGCAAAGATGACTTGTTTTAGTTGAGGAGGCTGGCAGTTGAGTGTCTTTGAATTAGATAAAAGGCTAATAAAGACGGCTTAGACATTGGGTCTGTTTGGGGCTTTTGGTCATGACAGCCCCAGCTCTCCATTTCGCATTATGATGTTTTCTTCCTCAGGGAGCTTGTTTATGATGATCACTTTCATCTGCTAGATAAGACTGTGAGGGCTGAAGCAAACCCCTGCTCTGGTTTCCAGTCACTGCTTGGTTTTTCCCGACAGTTGAGGCAGAGCCTAACTTAATTGTCTTTCTTTAAAAGAGATGAGTGATATTTCTGAGTCCACCACCCTACAGGAATACAAATAGTACTATAAATAAGTAGTACTTGGGAACCCCTGAAAAAAGCAGGTGACTCAGGCACAATGCTGTCATGCTGTCCCCAAAGCTTGATGAAACTGTGATTCTGGCAATGGAAGATCTGATTTGGGATGATGGACATAGAAGAACTGAATGATAGCTGTGGGAATGTACTTTCTTATTGTTCATACCAATGATGACAATAATTAAGATACCGGTCAACCTTTTCTACTCCGCCACAATCCTTTTTCATCTTGTTTGTAGATAACTTGGGCAGGCATCTTAATGATGCTTTTGTGATGTAAAATTAATAAACTTATACAATAAATATGTCTATTTTGATACCTTTGGTCTCTTCTTGTGCATGAGAAGGTACTGAGTAGGACCTTAATCTTTTTTATGTGATACAGTTTATCTCATGAGTAGACTACATATGGACCTGTGCTTATGAGCCTTGACTTCTCCCACTCTCCTATTCATTTAAAGCTTAGCAGCCAAACAAATTGCTTACTTTTTATTCCCTAGCATTGCCAATGGAAAAAAAAAAGGTGGTGGTGGTGGTGGAGGTGGTGGTGGTGGTAGAGGTGGTCGTGGTGGTGGTGGTGGTAGAGGTGGTGGTGGTGGTAGAGGTGGTGGTGGTGGTGGTAGTAGTATGGACAATAACACAATTTTCAACTGGCTCTAGAGTGGGGATGTGAAAATTGTAAACATTTTGGAAGCAAATTCAAAGAACACCTCAGTTCGAGGAAACTTTCATTTAGCAGACTGGTTTCTGGAAGAATTGAAAGAATTCCATGGTGTGGTTTGTGCATCAGGCCAAGATCAGTGTGGTTTGAAATTGTCCAGTTCCAGATAAGACCTTTTAAAACACAATCCTAAGCACATGGGATTTGGGGGTGTTTGTATTGTAACAAAAAACAGGGTTTTTCCCCTTCCTACTGACATTAGAAGTTTTTTCACCTTTTTGGGTGTCTTCTTAAAGAAAAATCATGGGTAATACTTCAAAACAACCATTCTCTCCAGCGGTGCCTTGTTCCCATAAACTTAGTAATAAAAAAGAAGTAATTATACAAAAGAACACAGTTAATAATTTGTCCTATTATAGTTAATATATTAAAAATTATTTGCAGTGGATTTATTGTGTGCCAGATTTTTTTTTTATTTAAACCCTAGCCAGGAAAGATGTGGTCCCTGTCAGTTTCTGGCTTATATTATTAATTACTTGTCCTTTAACTGTGAGTCCTGTAGCTATGATTCAGTATCTGCAAAAGCAATTTAAAGGAGAAAGATTTATTTGGCTTACAATTCCTGGGACATCACAAAGGCAGGCACATGAGGCAGGTGGTCACATTGCAACCACAGTCAGGAAGCAGGAGGAGGTGGGGCTTCTGCTCAGCTGGCTTTCTCCATCTATCAGTCCAGGAGAGAAGCTCAGGGAATGGTCCTGCCCACAGTTAGGGTAGGTCTTCCCACCTCATCTAATTAAAAATCAAGAGCATCCTTCACAGCCATGTTCAGAAGCTAAGCTATCCTCAACAAGCTCTTCTTGGTGTGATTGAAGCTGGTTGCCAAGGTGATTCTGGATCCTGTCAATCAAAATTAACCTCATGAGGCTTTAGAGGCTAAAGTGAGAAAACACAATAAATTAAGTCAGTGGTTCTTAACTTTCTAATACTGTGACTCTTTAGTACAGTTCCTCATGTTGTCGTGACTCCCAGTCATAAAATTATTTTCATTGCTACTTCATAATTGTAATTTTGCTACTTTTATGAATCGTAATGTACATATTTGATGTGCAGGATATCTGATATGTGACCCCCAAAGAGGTCACGATTCACAGGTAGAGAACCACTGATTTAAATGAATGTACAAAACCTACCTTAAAGGTATAACAAGTGCGGTTGAGAATGGGGAAGACTTCCCAACTGGGGTATGTGGTTTTGGAGAGTCTCATTGAGAACTTTAGTGAGTGCTGAGAGTTTTTTTTTTTTTTTTTTTTTTTTTTTTTAAGGCAACATTTGAAGGATGTTTGATCATAGGGATGGCTTATACAAAGACCCTGTGACAAACAAACCTTTGTGACAAGAGACAAAGGAACCAGGTCAGTCAGTGGCCTTGCAGACCACAGTGTGTGTGTGTGTGTGTGTGTGTGTGTGTGTGTGTGTGTGTGTGTGTGTGTATGTGTGTGTGTGTGGTGGGAGCTGGTGGATTGATTCCAAGAGGACCTGGCTTTAATTTGCAGATTTGGAAACTCAGTTGTGGGGAGGACAGACAGTGGATCTTTGGAGAAAAGTGGAAGCAACAAAGCCATTACCAAAGTATTGGGGTGGGGAGGATCAGTGTTTGTTAGACTGGAGAAAAGCTGAGAAGGTGGAGGGGCCTGGTGTCTGCGGGATTCTGGGTTCTCCTCCTCACCTGACACACCTCCAATTTTGAGACTTATCACTGTCCATGGCCACTGGGATAGAACTACAATGTCACTTGGACCATGATACAGCACCAGTTGTGATGTGGGTTCTGATTTCAGGTCATGAAACAGGAAACGATGTGTGCATTGTAATCAGTGACATGCAGCCCGCTCTACAGATTAACCTTTGAGGGCTTTTTGCTTTGTATCTTACCGTTTGTCTCTGACTGAAGTAAGTGAAGCCCTGTATTTGGGAAGACCTTGGGAGAAAGATCAGGCCTTGACAAAGCACCTGCCTGCTACTCAGAAACTGCTGCAGAAAACTACACCAGGTGTGAAGACTCTTCTGTGTGCTTCACATGCACATGAGGGAGATGTGTAAGTGGTATTTGCTGCGCCCATGACCTTGGGCTATATGGCCCAAAGGTCCATAATGGCAAGAAGCACCGCCTCCTTCAGGGCTTTATATAAGCCTAAGATCATGGGCAGAGCAAATACCACTACAGACATGTGCATTGCATTTATGTCTAGATGATTGGTATCACAGAGACTAGGAAACTGGGAATGCCAGATTCGCCATGATTCAGGGAGTTTCTGACCCTCTGTGTGTGTGTGGGTTCTGGGCAGTGCCTGTGCCTGGCCTAAATGAGGACAGACCTGGGAGATCCACACTGTTCCTCTGTTAGGTCACTGGATGCCTGTGCCTGCCCCTAAATGAGGACAGACCTGGGAGATCCACACTATTCCTCTGTCAGGTCACTCGGTGGGCTGAGGCCTTGGGGATCCCAGGTCAAAAGTGTCTTTGTAGCCAGCAAACAGAAAGTAGGTTCCTTGAGAAGAGGGAGGGTCTCCCAGTGCAGTCAGTGTGGGGTGCAGACTGGCAGTGTGAGTTCAGCTGGTCCCTGAGGCCTCAAGACCTCAGTTCCTTTTCTTTAAAATGGGAATGGCTACCATACCTACTTCCAAGACCACTGTGGGAGTTAGGTGAGAAGCTTACAAAGTGCAGAACTCTAGTCTTTCTCTCTCATGGATTCTGTGCCTTATTCCTTCCCAGTCAGGATTTCATCAAATGGGTCACAGGACAAAAGTTACTGTATCAGGTCTGCCATGGTTGCTGAAGCTAGAGTAGTAGCCCCGTTCCCAGCTGCCCTGATGGGTTTCATTTATAGCCCTCATCCCTAACCAAAACTTCACATGTATTTTGTTGTTTGTGTGTTGAATCCTCCTTTCCTTAAGTTGAAATTCATGCTCACACTTGAGCTTCAGGTTGTGCAGTGTCTGGTACTGTGGTTGGCTACATGGTGCCAGCTGCATTGCTCTGCTGCTGGCGAGGAGGCCCTTGTCCTCTGGGATCTTGGTGACCCAGCCAGAAGGCCTGGGGTCAAGTGGTGATCCTGTCCTTTATCACAGCATTTGCTGTGAAGTGACTGACTTTTCAGCCGACTGTGCATACCTGTTCTTCAGAGTCTGGGGACGGAGAGGGTGGAGGGAAGAGGAGGTTGTCCTTAGAAGCAAGGGTTTCTTGAGGGCAGTGGATTTGCAGTGGCTTGTTTGTTCTTTCAGTTGAATGTCACCCCGGGTCACTGAAGGCATGGTACTGCTTACAGATACCTGATTGTTACATAATGGAATCATAGGAGTGGGCTGAAGGAGTGATTGGGTGTGATGGTGTGATTAAGATCACTCGTGGCTCTTCCAGAGGACCTGAACTGGGTTCCTAGCACACATGTCAGGTGGCCTGTAATTCCAGCTCCAGGTGATCTGACATACTCTGCTGACCTCCATGGCTATGCACACATGTGACACGCATTTACACAGACACGTATACCCATGAATAAAAACAATAAAAAATTTAAAAAGCGATGGGAGTGGATGTAGTAGGGAAGTGTCACCTGTGTGAAAGTGGCCAGTGCTTATTAAGCCATTCCCATTGCCTAAGACATTGGGGCCATTGCCTTCTCCCCACCGTGACATTGGGTGACAGACCCTGTCAGCCGCTACTCTGGACTGTGGATGATGATGATGATGATTATTTCCCCAGTTCCTGCTTAGTTGTTTTCTGTCACTTTAGGTACTGTCTCCATTGCTGTGACCTGTTGGTGCTTTGTTTTAAATGCTATCGTGGCTTTCAGAAGGAAATCATGCTGGTTTTAGAAATAACAGAATTTTTGTAGTCACTAACCTTTTAGTCTTTCGAGGGTTTACTTACTGCTTGTTGCATACTTTTTTTTTTTGAAGTCTGGTAAATAAAACACAAAGTTCAGACACTGTGCAAACACCCCACAATTAAGGATGTGCTTAAGTGTACACATTTAGTCACCACACACATGCAGCCACATCAGTCACCTTTCTTTACTTGGCTTACCAAGGGC
The DNA here is from genome assembly GCF_049852395.1 of Peromyscus maniculatus bairdii. NCBI lineage: Eukaryota > Metazoa > Chordata > Mammalia > Rodentia > Cricetidae > Peromyscus > Peromyscus maniculatus. The sequence continues at coordinate 35,728,048 of NC_134853.1, read as the reverse complement.
CACCATTCCCATTCTTGTTGGAAACAGCTTGAGTTGGTAACACTTGCTTAGCATGCAGAGGTCCTGGATGCTCCCACACACAGCACTTCCAAACAATGAATAATAAACTCTTGGAAAGTGGGCACTTAGTAAGTGAGGACTATTGGCAAGTGATGATTTTGTGTGTGTGTGTGTGTGTGTGTGTGTGTGTGTGTGTGTGTGTGTGTGTGTGTGTGTATTTTCACTGCTTAAAGGGAACACTGTTGAACTGGGAGGCTCTTTATAGATTTGGTGGTGCTTTGTGCATTTAAAAATTCTTTAACTTCTCATTGCCCTGTGTGCTTTCAAATGATCATTGATTGGAATGCTGTGTTTTTCGTCCTAGTCAAACTTTGCTCTTGTGTGGTGACCGTGGATGCATGGGAGAAGTGAGCACTAGTTCCTAGCTCCTGCCTGTGATGCTCTGCAGTGTCTGTGCTTCCAGCACTGTTGCATGCCTGGCTCAGAGCTCTGCGGGATGCAGCCAACCGATTGTGTTTGGCCAAGGTGACTTGCAGCTTTGAGGGGACAGGCTGACTATGTAGAAACTTAGTTCTTTGATTTATTAAAGATTTTATAGTAGTTCTTGGACATAAATTTATATTTTTAGCTCATACTGGTGGAGAATATTATCACGACACACATATTTTTTTTTTTTTTTGTTGGCACTGGAAGTATTCTTAAGTAGTACCGGGAATGATTTGTGGTCTACTGGAACTGTTTGAATTAAAAAAAAACAAAAACAAAAAACAAAAATGAAACAAAACAAAAAAAACTTTTCCTTAGAGATGATGAGAGTCCCTCATGTGCCAGATTGAGGGCAGGAGAGGGAGGGAGGGAAGTAAGGAGAGGAGGAGAGAGTGAGCAAGAGGGAGGAGGGAGGGGGAAAGAGAGAGAGGGAGAGAGGGGGAAGAGAGAGAGAGGAAAAGAAGGGGAGAGGGAGAGAGAGGAGGAGAGATCACGCTGTGTTTAGTAGAGCATCTATGCCGCATTTTTTTTCTAGTAGAAGTGGCTCTGCCCTCCCATCAGTGTGGCCTGTGTTGTGTTTCAGCTCATGTGACTTTCCCTTCCTCGCTTATCTGATTTCTCCTGCAGGTTTTTCTCCTTTCAGCATTTGCTAGCACAGGACTGGGCTGTTTGCCTTGTTAATCCCCAGTTGCTGTTTCCCTCAGGGTTTTCTGGAACCATTTCTCCACAGGAAGCATTCTGGTTCTTAGGTACTGAGAGTTAGAGATAAAGAAACCATATCACAGAAACTTTTAATTAAGTGCACGGACAGCAACAAATATCCATGCATTTTGTGTCTGAAATACTTAAGTATCTTCATCTTCCAGTTTTGCATTTTATCTGACAGCGTTAATGCATTTGCCTTGCTCTATGCAGGGCTCTACAGGAAAGCAGAATCAGTGGCAAATACAATATACGGAAGTGGCTCATGTGAGTAGGGAGGCTGACATGTCCCATGGTCTGCTGTCTACAAGCTGGGGAAACAAGGGCAACCAGTAGTGTAGGTTACAGACCAAGGTCAGGCCAACAGATGCTCAGCTCAAGCAGCCAGGCAGAGAGGGAACTGGGGAAGAATATGAATGAATTCAATCTTCTTACACCTTTTTGTTTTGTGTAGTTATCGAATGCCCACTGGGCCAGCTGCTGTACCTAGTCCCCCAATTCAGTGATAATCTCCTTTGAAAACACTGGCACAACTGTAGTAATGCAGAGCTGAAATATCTGGGTATCCTGTAGATCATTCAGATTGGCTTGTATCTGTGTTCTCGAGTACCTGTGGTATGATCAGTGTGTCTCACTAATTAGGTGAATTTTTAAAATCATTCTGGGAAGATGCAGTTTCCCCAGTCAGTTGACAGGAGCTGACTAGGTCCCCTAAGTCTTGATCCTCTGTAGGTCTTCTGGGCTGTCTTGCTGCAGCCCTTCCCTTCCTCCAGCAAATCTGCCATGAACTCGGCTGATGGCTGCATCTGACAGAGCTGCTCTCCTCGGCTGATGGCTGCATCTTACAGAGCTGCTCTCCTCGGCTGATGGCTGCATCTTACAGAGCTGCTCTCCTCGGCTGATGGCTGCATCTGACAGAGCTGCTCTCCTCGGCTGATGGCTGCATCTTACAGAGCTGCTCTCCTCGGCCGATGGCTGCATCTGACAGAGCTGCTCTCCTCGGCTGATGGCTGCATCTGACAGAGCTGCTCTCAGCTGATGGCTGCATCTTGCAGAGCTGCTCTCAGCTGATGGCTGCATCTTGCAGAGCTGCTCTCCTCGGCTGATGGCTGCATCTTGCAGAGCTGCTCTCCTCGGCCGATGGCTGCATCTGACAGATCTGCTCTCCTCGGCTGATGGCTGCATCTGACAGAGCTGCTCTCCTCGGCTGATGGCTGCATCTGACAGAGCTGCTCTCAGCTGATGGCTGCATCTTGCAGAGCTGCTCTCCTCGGCTGATGGCTGCATCTTACAGAGCTGCTCTCCTCAGCTGATGGCTGCATCTTGCAGAGCTGCTCTCCTCGGCTGATGGCTGCATCTTGCAGAGCTGCTCTCCTCGGCTGATGGCTGCATCTTGCAGAGCTGCTCTGGTTTTGTGTGTGTCTTCTATGAGACGGAAGTTTATCAGGGTACACGTTTTCGTCTGGCAAAGGAAAAGAGTGTGTCATTGGTACCCTTCTCCCTACTCTATGAAGCAGGGAATAGTGTTGATCATGGACCAGGTGTCTGTCTACTTCATGGGTAGTACCTGGTATTGCTTCCATTCATGTTTAAGGTATAAAAGCAGTGTTTCATAATTATACTTGATTTGTCATTTTCATTGTTATTTGTTTTTGGGATTTAAAATGGGGGGGATGTTTCGAAACTTGTAAATATACACTATCTGATTTCAACATCAAATAGATTTGGTCTGATAGCAAGAACATTTTTAATCCAACGTGAGAAATTCTACTAAGGAAGCAGGTGCTTTAGTATTTTTCAATATTACTAAATTGAAAGCATTTGATTGTTTATGACTGATGTGTTCCTCCTTAAGTCCATCTAAAAAAAATCCTCATACTTACAAAAATGAGGCCGACCTTTACAATTGTGTATATGTTACTGGCACTGTTTTTAGCACAGTGGATCATGTTATAGTTGATGCACTTGATATATTTTTACTTTTAATCCCCAAAGTGCGGATATTGGGAAGATCTAGGGTGTTACTGAGTCAGGAGGGAGGACTCTACAGATGCTATTAGTGCCTTCATAAAAGAGCCAGAGAGCCTTCCTGTGTCTTTCTTTTCTTGAGGATATAGTGGTAAGCTACAATACATGACCGGGAAGTAGACCCTTACCAGACAGCACATCTGTAGACGCTTGGACTTGGACTTCTTATCTACAGACTGAGAAATAAATTTCTATTTATTTGTCTATGCTATTTTATAAAATGCCATCTACTGTAGTTGCAGCCTAGGTGCTTTAAGGTTATGGACTACTTAGTCAGAATGCATGTTTCCCCTGCATTTAGATGTGTAAAGCAACAGCAAGCTGATGAGAAACTTCGTTCTGCAGACAGGAGATGTTCCTGAAGCCTCAGCAGTGACATGGCAGTAGCACTTTATGCTCAGGGAGTTTTCAGTGGATTAGCTGCATCTCTGTAGAGATTTGTAAAACCACAGTGCTGACTGGCACTGGTTGACTTGAAGTGGCCCTCCATGCGCCCCGGAAGAAGGGATCTCATTTGAGGAATTGCCTCCACTAGGTTGGCCTGTGGGGATGTCTGTGGATGTCATCTTGACTACTAAGTGAGGGCACACCCGCTGCAGGCAGTGCCTCCCCTGGGCAGGTGGTCCTGGGCTGTCATGGAAACCTGGCTGAGGAAGTCTGGAACACCGTTCCTCCATGTTTCAGGACCTTTTTTTGTTTCTCTTGAGGATGAATTGTAACCTGTAAGCCAAACAAACCCTTTTGTTTCCCAAGTCATTTTGATAATAGTGTTTATCACAGCAGCAGCAACAACAACAACAATAAAAACAGGACACTATCCTAGAAAGGGGTAAAGTCTTTCCCTTAACTGAGGCAGCTTCCCGGCAGGCGTGCACCCGTGAGCCAGGGCCTCCACTCTGCATGCTAAGGACAGGACAGACTCCTCAGATGTTTTTCATCATGCTTGGCAGCTTCCTGGAAACTGAGAACCCTTTGGATCCCTCAGCCACATGCCCCCTCATGCCCCAACCCTGACATTTCTGCCCTGCCCAGGTCTTTTCTGCATTCTTGGGGTGCCTCTACCATAGTCTCTACCTCGGGAATCTTTTCTTTTCTCATCTTCCTGCCTCTGCTGTACTGACTTCTGAGTCAGCTGAGATACTACATGGTCACACTTCTAGGCTACTCAAAGCTCTGGCTTTTGTGCTTAGAACAAAGTATTGTGTACTTTTCTGGGTCTTCCTTGGCTTGGGCCCAGCGTCTACAGTCCTCTTCCTGACCATCTCAACCTCCACACCTGTTCTTTCCTTGGCCTGAAGTTCTTTTTGCTTCTTTTGTGTTTTATGCTCCTTGGTCATTCTAAAAGTCTTCTGTTATGATGTCTTCTCTTTAATTTTCTTTGACCTTCTGTGTTCTGAATAAAAAGAACAAAGGAAGCAATCATATCTTCATGATGCTTGAGTAGCCTGAATGCAGAGGCATAAAGTACATTTTTGCCTGGCAATAGGGAATGCCAGTCCTAATGGAGTCAGCTGAGTCTGCTGACCATCTGGTTCAGACTTAACTCTCTGCTGTTGTGTGCGTGGGCCTTATCTATAGGTCAAGGTGAGCAATCAGTCACTCACATGCTGAAGGAGTCTCCAGTAGGAATGAGGAAATGCATCCTGAGAGATTTTTGGAGCATGGAAGATGTGTTGTAATCACTCACGTGCTGAAGGAGTTTGCAGTAGGAATGAGGAAATGCATCCCGAGAGATTTTGGAGCATGGAAGATGTGTTACAGTGGAGGTGAATGACTTGATCTTTTGGGGAAGCACTGGCAGACCACACTTGTGCTGGCTGCTATGGGGGAAACCACTGACCAGGCACTGAAAATGTAGCTGTCCTGAACTGAGGCATCCTGCACATGTGAAACTATACTCAGGTTTGAAGATTTAATTTGAAAAGACAATGCAAAGTAGTAACTCTATCACCTTTTATACTAATTGCTAGCTGGAATGATAATTTTTCTAGATTTCTTAGGCTAAAGTCATAATACTGCCCATTACTTGTTTCCGTTTTACTTTTTCTTATTGTAGGAAAACCCAAGACAGTATGTGCTTCACGGCTGTGGCTTGCTATTTCCCCTGAGTGCTGCCATGCAAGACTCTGCAATTCCTTGACTCCATGTTCTTGGCAGCGCTCTGTTAAGCAGATGGCCGTGTACTAGTAGAAGGGAAAGTAGTAGTAACCGAAAGCAAGAATGGGCTCCCTAGGCACAAATCGTGCTAAGCTGGCTTCCTGCCTCTTCTCTTTCATAAGGTTACTAAGCTAGAAGACCAGAAGGGCTCCATAGATTTGCATTTGGGTTTCTATACTTTACTGGACTTTCTTGGAGTTGTTATCACACATTCAACATCCCCTGATCCCCTCCAAAATCTGAATATACTGAAATATGAACATTTTAGAAATATGTCCTTCCAAACAGTTTGAGATTTTGAAACATCCTACCCCCTGAGATGCTGTCAGTCAAGTTGTATGAATATTACAAAATCAAAAAGGAAATTATCACTTTCCAATATCTGAAGTACTTCTAGGTATTAGGAAAGCTAGGTCCCAAGAATTTCCAGTCATGAGTATTCAGCTGGTCCTACTCTGATAACACAGGCATTGGTGCAGAGATAAGACAGTCTTCAGGTTGTTTGGGAGAGGTCGTGTCCTGGGCAGTGTCTTCTCTTTTCTGGTATCTGAGGGCTCATGCTCTTGAGCTTGGTGTGATGGAGTAGCTCTCACAGCCCTGACTTTGAGTCTACTCGACTGTCTCCTCCCTTAAGCCTACTTACCCCAACCTCTGGTGAAGGCCCTCACAGTGGTGTCTTCACAGGACCTGCCTTCCTAGAGGCTGTGTTTAGTGTGGAATTAGTATGCTGCTGTAGGTATGGGGCTGCTTGGGCTGTACTTAAAGCCTAGATTTCTTTCCCTTAAGTTCCTGCTGTTATAGTGTCTTCACCCTGTGTAGGTAAAAAATATCCCATCAGGAAGTGCCAAAACCATTGTAATAGCACAAATGGTGTGTGTGTGTGTGTGTGTGTGTGTGTGTGTGTGTGTGTGTGTGTGTGTGTTCATAGTTGTCTTTAGGCCTCTGTGGGGGCTTATGCTGCAGGATGGTTGCTGTGCCATCTCTCCTTGGGAACTGCCCCAGCCTGGCACTTCCTAGGCTGAGTCAATAGCACTTTGCTATAGAAGAAAGGCCCTCTTAGGAATTAGAGAAATGTGTATTCTCTAAATTACTGAAGCAGAATCCATGAAGGAGAATGGTAGGAAGGCAGGTTTCAGCCTCCTATTGAGGTCAGAGGCACCTCAGTCCAGACTGAACTGATATGCAAAGGGGGCTGGATGGGTGCATGAAAGCTTGAGCATCCGGTGTAGTCATCTACCCGTCCCGCAGTCCTGGGCTGACACTGCAGCATCCTGGGACCTGTTGGCTTTGCCTGGTCCTTATAGTGGCTGCTTTGTTTCTAACACATCTTTTCTGCTTCCCATGGTGAGATGATTTTATCAGGCCCTGGAGGCTCTGGGCCTGTTCCATGGTGAAATTAGTGGAGGAGTCTATTCAGAGCACTCTCAGGGGCTTGTTGTTGTGAAATAAGGTCACTTCTCCCTTTAGCACCACTGTAAACTGATAAACACTTGGAAGCAAAGTGCAGGAGGGTGAAGCTGTTACCTTCAGTCCCAGGACCCCCTTCCTGTTCTGTGACTGTGACTGGACCATGGGCCTCCTGTGAAGGGGGATTGACTGTGCATTAAGGTCCTGGTGCCTGCAGGGAGGTGTTACAGTTTGCCTTCTGTTCTCCCACTTGGAAGAGACCCAAGCAAAACTAGTGCTATCAGAACTAAAGTGACAGGACAGATACCAGTGCTCCGTGCAAAGGCTGTTCAAGGTCGCCTGCCTCGTTCTTCCAACTGTCAACCCATCGAGAACACATGGTTTTGTGTAGTGACCTTTTCCGGAGTAGGCTTGGTGGGATTTGAGAGGATCCTCCCTCATACACCTGTACGCAGGTCACTGTAGGAAGCCTTGAGCCGGCAAGTGCTTTGCACTGTAGTTAGTGTCACCTGGAAGGCTATCGAAGCACAAACTTGTCAGTCTGTCCTGGCTTCTGACTCTTGGCATTTCCCAGAACTTTGCTGGTGATTCTAAACCAGTGATGAAAACTTAACTTGTGAGGTGTCAGTGCTAAAACTGGGACAGCAAGTACATCCAGTTGGAGATCCCAGGCCGGAAGGAGGGGGATAAAGGTGGTTGCCTGGATGAAAACATTACAGAGCCCCGGCCAGGACTGGAGCCCTGTGATGAATGCTTCAGCCTTCTCTTCAAGAGCCTCCAACAGCCCATATTCCTTAGGCATGAGTGCACATGTGTATGTTTGTATGCAAGCATATACTTTTTTGAGACAGAACCTTGCTCAGTAGCCCAGGCTTGAAGGAAATCTTCTGTTTAGCCCAAGCTGAGCTCTTAGGTTGTGTCCTCTTGCTTGACTCCCCAGTGCTGGGATGACAGTCTGTCCCACCACGCTGGGTAACAAAGTTCCTCCCCTTGATAGAATCATTCTTCTTAGTAAGTCATGCGATTTTGCTGAGATACTTTGGACTTGCTTTAATCTGTGTAGGTTCTCACAGTTGAAACACTGGGTCAGCTGTGACTTGCTTTTGGAGGTGTCTTTTGCTGAGCGTGTTAGGTACCCAGAAGTAAACCAGTTATCCTCACTTTTCACTCTAAAAGACAATATATCTTGTAGTGTACGCTACTTTAATAAAGTATTCTTAAATGTAACATAAAAAAATCAAGGCATCACACTGAAACTCTAGTCTTTGCTTTTCTTAAGATTTTATTATTTTTTTAGTTTGCAAGTTGATATTTTTATTTTCAAAAGGCTTAGATGGTGTTTTACTTTGAGATAGATGTTAAATTTACATATTGAAATATTTTTTTCTTACTCCAGCAAAAGTTGATTTAGAAAATATTAAATTAATTAAATACATGGAAATATGTAACCATTTCTAAACTTCATCTCAATTCCTTATATCAAAAAGTCCCCTGTGGACCAAATCAAAACTTTTGCAAAATTATGAGGATTTCAAGTAGAAATCTAATGGAATGTGTATTCTACAATGAAAATTAGTTTTATTTGGAAACCAGTGTAACCCCCACAATATTGAACTTTTTATTGTTACGTTATTAAACCCATTCTATTTTTATGGTTTAATTATGTAGTTGACCCATTTAATCTGACTGCCATGCTCAACAAAACCAAGTAGGATATTTTTTAATCAGAGCTAGCATTTGAGAAGGCTGACTTCTCTTTGGTGAGTATGGCTGTAAGGAGGTAGAACAGTCCCAGTGCCATTTTGATGAGGTTTAGTTATTTTTGTAATCTGGGAAATAGATACTTTCAGATAAACGATTTTACTGGGAAGAAAGAAAGGTAGAAGTTGAAGTAAAAGCTTTATTATGTCTTATTGCATAACATTGTCCTCAAAGCTTAGCAGTAGAAATGACCTCTATTCCCTTTTGCATGTCAATGGGGACTCGGGAACTCTGCTCTGGGATTCAGACTGTTTCTTACCAGGCTTCAATCAAGGTGTTCCTGAGGTTGCTGGCATGCTGTACAGGTGGAGTGGCTCAGAAAGGTGGCTAGAGAGCTAGAGTCAGTGGTGGTGAGGGTCAAGCTTAGGCCCTTCTCCCATTCCTGGCACTGTTTGATCTGTCTGGATTATAGGTCAAATTTTTGACCAGGGATGAGCCTGTGCGTGTGTCTTTCATTATGTCCCAGAATGGTTAAACTGCCTAACTCTGGCTATTCATCAAGCCTGTCCTAAGGGGATGCTTTGTGCCCAGAGGTGCTCCAGAGAGCCTCTGTGGTCTCTAGAGAGGAGACACAGCTCAGGGCAAGGAAGATAATGTGTTTAGGAGAGCTGCCCTGGAGATCATATGAGAGCCCACATCAGTTGCTTGTTAAAGCAAGTTGATTGACAGCTAGGTGAGCAGATAGGACAGATCAAATCCAAGAACTAAGACCTTAAATAGTGTGGCACCTGGGATTGTGAGCAGTTCAGTTTTGTAGTGTTGGGAAGAAGCAAGGAATAGAAAAAGTGGTTTTCCTGTGGTATGCAGGGAATTAGAAAGTTGAAGATCCTTGAATAAAACTAATTTATAACATTGTTACAACTAGGAAATAAAATATAATTGTTACTATTCTAAATATTCTGTCGGTGATAGTAAATATATTGTTATTTGATATGGAGGAAAACTCTGAAAAGAAGTGAAATTCCATTCTGGGATTGTTTGATGGCAAATACGTATTGTTGACCACTAAGCTAGAAGCCCAAACCTTTTCAACCAGTTATTTATTGGCTAACCAGTAGTATTTTTCCTAAGACCTATGTTGATTTGAGAGTGCAGCATGGTGGACGTGACAGAATTCAAAGGTTAACTTTATGAACCATTTTTTAGGGAACGTAAGACACCGAGTGAATTTTGTAATTGAACATGGATTCTGGCCATAAGAAGACTCCTTATGGATTCATTCCTTTGGGCATGAGATTCTTAACCTGTTTTACTATTAAGGTAGCAAAGTTGCCATTAATATGACAGGGGCATGGGTTTGAAGTATATATTGTGGAGGCATTAGTTTGGATAGTCTCAATTTTCCTGCCTATTCATTTTTCCTGACATTGATTTCTTTGGAGTCCTGAGGACAGAATGAAGCAAATATTAATTATCAAAAGTTGAACCAGAGTCAAACCTCCTGTCTGATTTTATAGACATGCCCTGTGGCTGAGCTAACACATTCCCCTTGCAGATCCTCATTGCAAGGCGCTGGCATGTGCCAATGAATAGCGTTCTGAGGCTGGAGTGCTGTCTCTAGATCCTGGCCATGCAGGGAGGCCCTTGCTTTGGTTCACAAAATACTTGGTACTTCCCCTGTCCATTCACAAGCATTTACTTTTGAGAAGCATCAAAGATTTAAATTCACGTGTCCAGAATGTTTAGAAATGTTCTTTGGGTCATCATTTTCGCTATTTCCCTGTGTCCCAATTAAAGGAGGCTTTTTATTTTGAGAGTTGCCAACCTTCCACTTTTAATAGCTTCAAAATGAGATTTGCTTAGACTTACTCAAGTTGTCACATAACCCAAGCTGGCTCAGCACTGAACGGATAAGATGAGACCTTCCACCCATGCACCTGTAACTGCTGTCTTGGGAGCCCTGACTTGTTCACAAGCATGTGAGGTCTCACTTCCTGGCTTCAATCCTAAGGGGCTGAGATAACCAGGATGGGTTTATGGCCTAGTGTGGAGTTACAACAGCAGCTGGTTTTACCTGGACTGGGTGTCTTCATGGAACCTAGCAAGGTGCCGGAGAATGGCAAGAAGCTTAGAAATAAAGCTTCAAGAGGCCAGGGAAATGCACTCAACAGCAGGGTGGTCTGAGAGAAGGTTAAATGGGCTGAAGTCTCCAGACATGACAGGATGTAGGAGAGGTATTTGGATAGCGGACAGGATGCACACATGATAAAGGAAACAGCATAACCAGCTTGGGACTTCTGCTCATGATTTTTGAGTATCTGGGACCCAACCACATGAGGGACAGTGGCTGATGAGGCTCATCCCTAAAAGGCTTTGTCTGCCACCATCCTACCTTTGAGTAGCTGTGAAAGAGTTGATGGTGAGGGCTCTGGTGTCTGTAGTAGGTGAGTCAGGGACAGAGGATGTGACAGAACATGGAGGGTGTGAGCACAGCAGGATATGGGAATGATCAGTTTTGTTGATCAGATTGAAAGCCTGAGTTTTGGGAAACAGATTGTGAGGTAGTGATACTGCTCCAGGAGGCATATCTGTTAAATATTAGGACAGAGTCCATTGCTGCCTCCAAATCTCCTTGCTTTACAAGGCAGCCTGTTCAAACCTTAAGCTGTTAGGTTACTAGAATGTGCTTGCCATGAGCCACAGTGCTTCTTTATAACTTCTGCCACTCAGAATGCTGTCTGTCTCTCCATGCTCAGAACATAGCTCCATTTTCATGCTAATGAACTTTGGCAGTTGATTTAAATATTTCTAGGCCTCCTTTTGTCTTAGTTACATTTCTATTCCTATGAAGAGACACAGTCAAGGCAATTTATAAAGGAAAGGATTTAATTTGGGGGGCCACTTATAGTTTCAGAGACCATCATGTCCGGGAGCATGGTGTCAGGCAGGCATGGTACTGGAGCAGAGGTTACATCTTATCTTCAAGTTGGACATAAAAAGTGAAGAGACCTGGCCTCAAAGCCCACCTCCAGTGATGTACCTCCTCCAACACGGCCACACCTCCTAATCATTCCCCCAAACAATGACACCAAGTATTCAAATAGATGACCCTATGGGGGCCGTTCTCATTCAAAATACCATACGTTTCTGTCTGCCCATGTCTCCCTTTGCCAAGATCTGGTACTACCTGTCACTCTTACTAATTTAGTAGGGACTGGGTCACTTTTGTTTCATGCACCATTTTTAGACTTTAGTAGTGGTGGGTCATTGTTATTACCGTAAAAGATCAAGAGATCTTAAGATGCATTTTAGAAGGAAGCTTGTGAGTCCACCCTAGGCACACCAGTACCCTATTTGGGCTGACCAGTTCACACAGCACAGTAGAACTCACTTTATACTGAGCATTTTACTTCTGACAGTACAGCCTGTAGTTATTCTGGTATTTATGCTGTAATTACAGTGCAGTGATTATCTTAAGAGTCTTTTGCACCTACATAAATATATAACTTCTACCATAGAAGACATTGCATTTTTGGTATGGCGGACTTTGTGTGAGTGATGGCTTTTCTTGCCTAATCTTAATGTCTGTTTCTATCTAGATAGGGACCAATAAATAGAAGCCCCCTGAGAAATATTTGTTCAAGTATTTCAAGAAGAGCTTCAAGTTTCCACAGTTGGTTTTGCCGTCTTCTGTCTCTGTTGTTTTATCATCAGCACAGTGGCTGCACCTCAGTATACAGCTTTTTCAGCCAGCAGTTGCAACCCCGCAGTTTTCAGAGTTAGGTCAAAGCCTGGTGGGAATTCTGTTCCTGCAGGCAGCAGCTCTGTTGCTTTAACTAAATCTCCATTGTTCTATTTATAAGTAAGACTTGGGATTCAAAGGCTGGGGGAAAAACTTGCTAGCTCAGAGAGGTTGAATAACAACTAGCTGACTTCCTCTCCTTGTTAGTGTTGCTGAAAGCCTGATCTTCCACTCCCCCAAAACAAAAAAGCCTTGCCATTCAAAATCCCTCCACTTCCAATGTGTCTCTCTATCTCTTGCAGATGCCCTCTGATGCTCTATGACTACTATGCTAACTCAGCCTCCTGACCCAAGGTTAATCTTACTTAACTAACACAAACGTTAACTTGGGGTATATAGTATGATCAAATATCCTCCAACATGTCTCCATTTTACCATCCACAAACTATCAAATTGTAGAAGTCTATCCTTTTACAATGAAAAGATTGGTTATAGATTAAATATTACTAGGCTAATACCTTAGAAATCTATTAGCAAGACTACAGCCCAGTGGAAGTTGTAGAACAATGGAATACTTTCTTTGTGGCATGTAGCCACTGCAGGTTGCTGTGATTCTTCTTAGGTTTTTGGGGATGTGGAGAATCATCCCATGAAGAGTTTTTATGTCTTATAGATGAAGTTAAGGATTTTTAGGTTAATTGATGGTTGTATGTAAGGTACAATGTATTTAAGGTACAATGTATATACAATTAATGTATATAGAGTCAGACTTACTTACTTCCACTATACAGTTCAGGAGTTCCATAGATATGTACAGTAGCCACTATTGCAGCCATGGTCTGTGTTTCTATCATCTGACACGTCTCCTACTCTTTGTAGTTGGTCCCACCCATCCCCTCCAGTCCTGGTGATCCTTGATCTGATGAATATTGATGGAATTTTGCCTTCTCCAGAATTTTAAGTAAGTGGGACTAGACCTTTAGTAGTTTGTATCTGACAGATATGGTATAGTATTTCTCAATTCCTTTATATTGTCATATGCATCAACTGTTTTTCTTATTCCTGGGTAGTATTTTCCACGTAATAATTTGTTTATCCATTTACCAGCTGATGGCTATCTGGATTATTTCAGGTTTGGGGCTCTGATGAGTAAGGCTACTGTGAACATTCCTGTGTCAATCTTTGTGTGGAAACTGGGGTTTTCATTCCTCATACCTAGAAAGAGAATTATTAAGTCAAACAAATGTGTTCTCTGCTGTAGAAAAAACTGCCAAATTGTGTTTTAGAGTGCTTGTAACAGTGTGAATTCTCTACCACAATTCCTTTTCAGATGTTGTAACTGTTCTAGTAGCTGTGTCAGGGACCTCACTAAGGATTCTTAAACTTCTCTTTAATTATGCTGACAGTTTCTTTGTATGTTTACATGGTACTCTCCTTTGTGGACAAACTGTTGAAATCAAGATTCTATTGCTTCTTCCTTAGTATGGTTACTTGACATTGAGTTTTTATAACAATTTTGAGTTTTTATGAAAAATTATAAGGAAGCTACCATTGTATGTTGATATCTACAAAAGATTGGTTCCCAGACAACCCTCATGCAAAAGGCTGTGGATATTCAAGTCCCTCTTATAAAATGGCGTTTTCAAAGAACCTTATAGGCATCTTCCATATACTTTTAAATCACCTCTGGCTGACTTGGATAATGGATACAGTGTAGATGCTGTATCAATAGTTGTTACATTACCTTGTTCAGGAGTGATAATAAAAAATTCTGTATATTTTCAGTGAAGGTGAAATTGTTCCTCCAAATGTTTTCTAAGAACTGTTCAAAGATAAGAATCAATGACTACATAGGGCTGGCTGTACTCAATTGCTTCACAGTTTCAGGAAATAAATCCTTCTTAATGGATGCTTTTTTTCCTGGACTGTTTGCTCTCTGTCACGTGTGGAGGGTTCTGTCCCCTGCCACCCTGGTTAGTGGATCTTCCTTTTCATCCTTGCACACACTCTTTACTTATTTGTGTGTGTCAATTCACACCCTTTAGACAAATGATCACCAGTGGATTTCCACCACCACCCCACCCCAAGAATCCCATTGGAACCTCCAGGCCAGGGAGACAGCCACCCTGCAGCAATGTGTTCATTGGTCTGAAGTAAGCTGGTCACTGCCTCAGGCTTTTTGGATCACATGCACCCAGTACTGACTAACTAAATAGTGGGAGTCAACAGGCAACTGCTGGTCTGAGCAAACTGAGCAGTTCTGGAGTTTTAGAGAATACAAAATCTTAATTTGAATAGCCCTCAAATTCTTACTTTACGCGTTGCTTGTGTACACTTTGAGTTTGCGTGAGAGATGGCTATGAAATCACTTGAAACTGTATTTTAGCACACCCTATCATTATTATCTGACTAGAAACAAGAGAGAAATTGTAGTTTTGGATTACTCAAGTCTAGAATATCCCACATTTTACTTCAGTTTCCCATGGGTCTTTAGCATGCCAGCTAGTGGGAACAGTAGAACAAAATGTAGATTATGCTCTAGTGGTCAAGTTGCTCTGTGAAAGGGTATTAATATTTTATATTAATTATTTTATATTAATATCATAGAATATTTTTATTTTATACTATAATAGATATAATTATAAGCTCTTCAGATATTTGTGGAAATTAAGGATCAACCATGAAATAATAGAGAATCATATTGGCATGTAGGAGACCTGAGATCAGATGTGTGCTGTGTGACATTGGAGCAGGCATGTAACCACTCTGGGGATTCATCTCCTCAGTAAAAATGGATCAACTCTGCACACAACCATAAGGCCTCTAAGGTTCAGGCATATATGATGTTAATTGTTTTAGTAGGATGGCTTTGACTTCACATGGCAGCTCTGAAGATAAACTGCTATTGGCTTTCTTGTGTTCTTCCATCTCAGCCATAATTGTGTGGCTCTGAAGTCTCTGAATCATAACAGAGTTTATCTCTTCATTTTTCTCTCTTCAAAAGTATGAAAATAGGCAAGAGTAATCATAAAGCTGAAAAAGAAATTTTAAGCCAAAAAAAAAAAAAAACCCACTAGTTACAAAACAGCATAGTGCAAAACCATTTATTTTATTTTGAGTCACAACCAGTTAAATTGGGCTCAAACATCCTGTAGATTAAAAGTACTTTAAATTAATTCTAAAAGTAAATGATTTTATTGATTTGAACCCCTGGAATCCTATATAAAATAATGTCATTAAAATTCATGCACCAAATGAACCAAAGAGAAATGTGGAAGTTGAGTCTTCATTTATTCAGTCTAGTGCTAAGTTCTACTTCATGCTATTGCTGAGCATCACTGAGTGATCCAACAGAAACAGACTATTTGTAGGTGACCTCGTAGGGGGTGGATCACTCTTAATTGTTGCTAAAGTAGACATTTTCAGGCTTTTTGTGCAGTTCTTGAAGCCAAATAAAACCTGGGTCAACATGTGCAGGCTTACTAATAAACTGTATTGTCATTCATCTTACATCATTCCAGAAAGGGACATGTGATGGTTGGGAATCTGGCAAAGACCCAAGTGATGTGGCCCTTAACTGTCATCAGTTCCAATTGCAAGTAATTCCTTAGTTACCAGTTATTCTTCTATCCATGCATGGATAGTGGCTCTCAATGAGGAAGACACCTATGCATCCAGAACTTTCCTTTCCTGCCGGGTGTCTCCACTTTCAAGCAAAGATGCAGTCCTTTGCTATCTGACAGAAACAGATGTGGCAAGAACAGAGAGTTAAAATTTCCAGCACTGAATCTTCTTCTGAGTTGCCAGATGTCTGGATAAACATTGCTTTGATGATTCATGCAGCTATTCCCAAATACAGTGACAGCAGTCATACATACAAGAGATTTGCTGAGCGACTTCCCTCAGGGAGCCTCAGTGTCCCACAGCTTTTAAAAATGCAGCATGTTGGTTAGGGCCATCCACATGTCCAGTCAAAGTTAATTTTTCCTTCCTGAAAATGAGGTATTGTATGCTCATAATCTGACATGGCCTAACCCAAGGCCTGGCCGCCTTCTATGACGTATAGGAACACTCTTGTTTTGAGTCCCAGGTCCGTGTTACATTTGGGGCACAGGGAAAGCTAAAACACATACACTGTTCACTTCCTTTATAACAAAAACTGATTTCTAAAAGTACAAGTTCTGTTTCCTTTGCCCAGTTCTGCTGTGGTGTGTGAGCAGCCCCTTCCTGCTGCACCCAGCCCTATGAGCTGGAGCCCTGGTGGGTACTGCAAGGGATGCTGCATTTGGGCCATGGGAAACACAGGAGGAGCAAACCCACTCAGGTGTTGATTTTGTTGTTTTCTTCAACCAGTGTACAGCCTGGTACATTAGCTGGAGTAGGTCTGCCACTCATCTTTCCCCTCAGTCTTAGGAAATGCAGTGCCTTATGTTATTCATTGAAACTGATTCTGTCTTAATGCTCTTTGAAGCCCCCTGTTCTTGTCCATCAGAATGTTTAGTCCATGTCTATTTTCTTGCAGAAATCCCCAAGCTGGACACTGAGAACATCATTCCTATTTTTTCTGAGTCTTCAGTTGAAAGCTGCCAGGACTCTACGGCCTAGAAAGGAAATAAAGGGTAATCATATTTTAACGTGTATTATTAAGCTCACATATAAATCTTCCCATAGTAAATGCATTTCTTTCATGTGTTACACAGAATCTTTGCATCCCTTTGTTTTCCCAGTTTACTTTCCTTTCCCTTCCCTTTTTCTCCTCACTCTTGCCTCCTGTTTGCTTCCTCCTGTCTCTGTATTCATTCATCACATGTGTGGAAGCCTTGCGGACCAGCCAGTGATGGGGCACACCTCGACCCTTCCTCTAGCAGTCGGGTGGCATGAGAGGGACTGGGGAAAACGCATCTGAAATTGGTGCCCCCGTCTCTTTCCCAGGGCGTCTGGTGGTGGTCTAACCACTGGACCACAGCTGTTCCAGTACCCACACTCCTTTCATCATCACTGTTGGCCCTGAAATGAATGCCCTCCTGCGTGCTGTGTACTGACTTGGGCGTTTGCCTACAGTAGCCTTTTCTGAGTTACCTGTTCCTACTTTCTGTTTGTATTTAATCTTCACAATTAGGCCTGTGAGAATCAGAATTACACATGGTAAATACAGCAGCAGCAGTACCACTCCCCAGCCAATTCATATGTGAACATTTCCACCGGCCCTGAGACCTGACATGACAGTCCCAAGATGAAGATTGTTCCTATTACTGTGCTATGTCTTAGTAAAAATACAGGAGCACCAAAGTGCCCTATAAGATGACCTTCTGTCCATATATACAAGGTATGTGTGAAACACGAACACATTGTGTAGACACAACCTGGATGTGTGCACAGTTCTTGATGCTCTGCTCTTCTGCAGGATGCAGATGGTAGCACTTCTTTCTCGGGATTCTGCAAGAACTGGATTAATTGGTTTATACAAAATACAGTGTTCCGGGCACACAGTGCATACCTCATGAGAGGGAGCCCTTAGTGACAGTGATAACATGGTAATAGTGCTGTCATGATGTCTTTGTGATAGACACATGCCATGACCCTGAATGCTGATGAGAGCCCAGCAGTGGGAGGGAAGAAGGGCTACAAGTTCAGTAATCTCTGCTAGTTCATTAAATAATTGCCTCTGCTTTGATCACAAAGCTTCATTCATAAAAGCTTTAGTGTGATTGGTAAGTGTAGTGAATAGTTATGTTATATATTCCTACATCCTTCTATTCTTACCATACTATCTAAATATAAAGGACAGTATAGTCTTGGGTTTTTATAAGTTTAAAAGCAATTAAATATGCATAATTATTTGTTCTCTTACCAGATAGTTTCTTCTTATTAAATATGGAATGTTCTAAAATATATCACCTTTATGTTCTTTTCCCAAACTTTAAGGAGCAAACCAACCTGAAATAAACAATACACATACACTGTACATAAATTAAATGCATCTTACTTAAATTTTGGCTTTCTTTTCCTTGTCCTTTGAACTGAAAACATAGTTAAATCTATTGCATTGGAGAATTTTCTTAGCACTCATTTCATAGCATTTGCTTTGTGTGCAGTTGAAATGAATGACATTTCCAGGCAGACAAATGTTGTAGAGAGCTGGGGTGAAGCTCAGGAGTAGAATTTGTACTCAGAATGCACAAGGCACTGGGTTCCATCACTAGCAACGCACACGCACACACGCATGCACGCTTGCGCACAACACCACAAAGACATACATGACAATTTTAAAGAAAAGGGTGTATAATTATATAGTTCACTATGAGTCTCACACATTAGCAAGCAGCTCCATCTGAAACCTTTCTTTGTCTGTATGCCAGCATTGGACATGTACAGTGTAAATGAGAACTGAGCTGAAAATGCTTCGAGGGGACTAAGTAAATGAGAACCCATTTGCTAAAATCCTGAGGGCATGAAGACTTTCAGAGTTGCTTCTAGTAGCCCTGTGAAACAGAACTGTAAAGAAAGTCATTTCCCTGGGAGGATGTGTGTATTTGAATGCAGCAAGGCCAGTTCTGTCTGAATTTTGGGATGCTGATGGCTGGTGTCTGCTTGCTTTCCTCCTGCAGTCTCCCTGCTGCCCTCTCCTTCCTCCTTCCCTGCTTGCCTGCTCTCCATCCTTCTAGACTTTACTCTGAGGACCCTGCTGTCCCAGGGCTCCTTGCCTCTTGAGAGGGGAGGTTGATGAGCATCCTACCCAAGAGTAGTAGCTAGCCTGAGCAATGATCCTATTGCTGCCGTCACTGCTTCCGTGGCCTCTGCTCCAGCAGACCTGCCTAGCCTGTTCATGGGGAAGGGGTTCCTGACCCTGTGGGGATCCCTGATGGTGCAATTCAGTGTCTGCTCTCTGAGGTGGTTTCATTGGTGCCCTTAGATCCTTCTTTTCTTTCTTTTTTTTTTTTTTTTTTTTGGAAAAAAGCATTCTGCCTCTATCCACATCAGTATTTTCTGGCAGTGAGCAGTATTATGGTTGCATTTTTATAAATCTCTCTGAATTTTGCAAGGAAGGACCAGTCTTGGGCAAGAGTTGTATGTTCTGTTTGAAATGAAGACTTGCCAACCTTAAAGGATATCACTAGGTCCTATGATAGAAATCTAAACCTGGACTTGCAAAGTGTTCTTCTCAGCAGTAAACATCAGCCTCTTTTCATTATGATTTTTAAAGTAAATTTGAAAATTTTTACTTTATTATTATTAGAACATGGTACCGGAATGGAGGGAGTTATGTGAGAATTCTGACTGCTTGTGAGAACACTCCAAGACAACAAGACAAGAGTATTGTGACCTAAGTTTCTTCAAAACATGAAATTGTTCTTGGAATGTGTTTTTGTGTTCCTCCCAGATTGTAGCAGATAGGAGAGAATTTAGTTCAGATTACTCATTATTGCTTATTGTTGTTATTCAATCAAATGTTTAAAATATCCTTATATACCTCTATAGAAACCATTTTTGGCACATGCGGCTTGTCCTTATGATTGTATATACAGCTTAAACTCATGAGAACTTTACTCGTCTGACCTTTCTTAACCCTTAGAGTATAAATTGTCTGGGGCTCTGAATAAAGTTGGCTATTGCATGAGACTTTAGTCCACCTCATTCATCTATTGGCTCCATGCTCCCAGGTCCCACCCCCTCTAAAGTGAGGAAACATTTTATGATCGTGTTGATAGGTTATGGTTTGTCCTGAAAGTAAACAAGTAAGGACAACACAAGTTCTTCTCAACATTTGGAGAAGAGCAAAGTAACAGTTTCTGAAAATCAAGAAGTTAGGGTGCCGTTCTTTGGGTAGTGAAGGTGGCTGTCCCCTGACGCCTAAATGTGCATTGCCCAGACTGTATGATTTTTATATGAAATATTCCCCAAGGGCTTAATCCCTGGCTGATGGTGCTGTGGAGGAAGACAAGATCATGAGGTGCTAACTTCATCAATGGATCAATCCATCCATGAGTTCACACCCAATGGATTATTAGAAGGTAGAGTCTAATGGGGTGGACAGATGTGTTGGTAGTTAAGAACACTTACAGCTTTTCCAGGGGACCCATGTTTGGTTCCCAGCACCCATATCACGTCTCTCACAACTGCCTTTAATTCCAGTTCCATGGGATCTGACATACTCTTCTGGCCCCTGCAGATACCCACATACATATAGCATGCACTCAAAAAGACAGACACATATAGACATAAATCTTGAAAAAAATTCTAAAAGAAGAAGGCAGAGCCTGGTCGGAGGAGGTGAGCCTCTGGGGTGAAAGCTTTCCACGGACATTCCTTTTCAGTAGGCTTCCTGGTGGTCGCAGGGCAGTCGACTTTCCTCTCTCCTGCTGTACCACTGTGGTATTCTGGCCCTGCCACGGCCTTAGAGCACTTGCCTGCTGAGCAGGATGGAACCCTGAGCAAAGACTGACATTTATCCTTCTGAGTTGTTTCTGAGGCATTTTGTCACAATGAGAAAAAGTTCTGGAGCCTTTGATTTCACCTCTCATTGTTTATCTTACTTCCTGTTATCACTCTGACCTGTGCATCATCAGAGCAACCCAAGCTTGACTACATTTTAATATGTAATAATAGGAGGCTCTTTAAACTTTGCAACTGAGAAAGATTTGAATATTCTTCTCTGAGTTTACTAATTGCTTTTTAATTTCTGGATTACAACCTTAGATTTTCCTAAACTGAATTTTGGGATGTTGTCTTATTATTTATCATGATTCCCTTTAGCCATAGGAGGTAATGTTTTAATAACTTCTAGTGGATGCCCAAGATGGTAGATGGTAAGGAACCCTGCATTTACTGTTTTGTCCTATGCATATATCCTTCTGG
Source organism: Peromyscus maniculatus bairdii (assembly GCF_049852395.1). Lineage (NCBI taxonomy): Eukaryota > Metazoa > Chordata > Mammalia > Rodentia > Cricetidae > Peromyscus > Peromyscus maniculatus. The sequence continues at coordinate 35,706,969 of NC_134853.1, read as the reverse complement.
CAAGGTTTTAACTTATGTAACAATATTGAAGTACATGTTTTCACTTTGAGGCCATTATTAAGTGAAATAAAGGTTTGCTAGAACATAGGTACTGAACCTGGGCAGCTACCCGATGACTGAGATGATGCTGGTAAGTGACTAATAGGTGATTTGAATATACACTGTACATAGTTCAAAGGCCTGATCGATTCCTGGTAAAATGACAGCATGGGAATTCATGACCTTCCTCAGAGTTATATTTGATTCAAAACATTGGGGCGGATGTATGTCTGAACTTTTCTAGTTAGTATTTTTTTGTAATGGCTGACCACCTGCCACTGAAATTATGGGATGTGAAGCCCGGGGTGGAGTACTGCAGTCGGCCTTTATTATGTTTGGTAGAAGACAATAACCTGAAGGTATGCTTTTATTTTCCTCTCTCTTTTCTTGAGACCTTGATATATTGATAGGTCTTTTAAATATCAGTGTAATAAAGCCATGGTATGTTACAATTTCTTGAACATAGTCTGTAATGTAGGTTGATTAGCCATCTGCAGAAGTTGCTCAGATTCTTCCTGTTATGTAGGATTCCCTTTCAACACTAAACAACAGAAAAGTATCTTTAGTGTTTCCCAGGTGTTTGTACTCAGGTGTGTACTTCTGTCTGCCTTCTTGTTTATATTGTAGACTTAAAACTTCTTTGATTTATAGGCACAAGCCAGTCATAAATGATGTAGTTGGGTTTTCATGTGGAATGTTATTTGCAAGCTGTTTATGTTTTTAGTGGAGTCTTTTTCCAGTGAGCACTGTTCCTAGCAGTGTCCTGACTTGATTCCCCAGTTCATTAGAATTGGAAAGCTGCCATTTCTTCTCATTGTTGCCAACGTGAGCAAGCCTGAGTGTCTTCACTGTCCTCTATTCTCTGCCCAGTGCAGAGAACCTCTGATCTCAGACTGCTCCAGTTTCTTTAGAGTCCGTCACTAGACAGATAGGCATCACTGCATCACAGCCTAGGCAGGGCCTGACTGGGTTGCAATTATTCAGGGTACATTAGATCAAATGAATTCTTGATTCTTTTGCTCAGTAGCTCATCCAATTTATGTGTATCATGGAAAGATAATTTTACCCATTGAGAGACATGTTGGCCTTCTCTCACTTGGAGATGGTTGATGATAAATAAATGTACCTTAACCTCCTTTTGCTTAAACAGGAAATGTCTTGGTGATACTCATTGTGGATCCAGTGACAGTTGCCGTCATCTCTGGCTGTCAGCCCTGGAGCATTGTTGCTGACTGCTTTCTGCTCAGAACTGTGCCATTTTATGCCCCTGAAGTCTTGAAATGTTTAAAGCAGAGAGGTACCATATTTAACACCAATGGAGAAAATTGAGATTGTTTTGCCGTTGCCTGCCTTCAGCATATTTTTAAGAATGTAGTGTAGTGAGGATATCTTTTTCTAAGTTTATTCTTGCCATGAGTACTCTTTGTCTACTTTAAACAGTTATGGAAGTAATAGGTGCATCAAGTCACACATATTACAAGAACCAGCCCCCTGCCCCATGCCTATCAGAGGGGGAGGAACTTCATGCTTAGCTTTTAGGAGTTCCTGAGAACCTGAGGCTGTACCTACAGGTCTGTGCCCAGCAGCCATAGCACCTTGATGAAAAGACTTGACCTTTACCGTTAAGAAACCCATAGCCAATCTGCCAGAGTTGTTCTCCTGTGCTATAACTCTTTGCATTGAATAGGCCCACAACATGTATGCATGTTATTTCTGAGAAAAGTTACACTAGTGAGCTAGAGCTAGAGAAAGAGGTGGCTCCTTGTTGCACCTTCTGAGTAATTCTCATCCATGGTGTCATATGCTTAGATTGAACCTGGAGTTCATCTGACCTGGCTGATGGCTGGTACAGAGGCACGCACGCACGCACGCACGCACGCATCTCTCTGACCGTCCCTTATCCTGATCATCTCTTCCAGAGCTGCCTGTGTTGGGTTCTGCTGACAATGCAGAGCTGTGTGACAGCCAGAATGTGGTGTCCATGGAGTCAGGTTCCCCCTGTGAACACGACATGCCCAGTCTTAGTGTGCCTGTTGAATGTCAGAGGCAGGACTGAGGCAGGACTGAAGTTTTTTGGGTCTGTGCTCAGGGTCACAAAAGCATTTGTCTCCAGTTCTGTTTCCTGTTCCTTCCTGTTCAATTTCATACGACACACACTTATAAAATATCTTACTGTTATAAATCCTACTAGATTTACGTGGTCTTGAAATTCCATCTAATGCTTTTTGATAATTCTACCAAACAGCCATTTAAGAAATTACTTCTTGTAATGAGGCTGTGTTTAAGCGCCAGGCTCCTCTAGACAGTGGGAAGGATCACAGAAATTCTCTTCCTGTTTCTGGTGTGATCTTTAATGATTTAAGTCCCTAGAGGGAGTTGGCCTCCTCTATTGAAATCACCTCTTCAAAGGCTGTACCTTCCACAACATACGATACCCAGGCAGATATGCTTGGTGAGCTTCCTCTTCTTTCTGCTTTTTTCAAAATTTATTATTGTGGGCATGAATAATTCTGTCCCAGGAGCAAATTCACCCACAGCCTGTGACTCCTGTCATACAGCAAGCAGAAGACAAAGGCACTCTGCTCTTCTCTAAGCAGTTCGTTGACTGGTACTTGAATTATGATGAGAGAAGCCTCTGTCAGTGACCTGTCTGCAGGGCAGCTCGTCCCAAGGTTGCTTTGGGACTCCTGTACTGCTTCACTTTAGAGACCAGGGTTCACCTACTACCCTCCCCTCACTGGTCCCAGAAGAGGAAGAAACTAGCTTCTCTAGTTCCATTTGCCCAGCAAGACTGTGTGCACCACATCTCGGTAGGACTTCAAGGAGTAATACCAATTTTCACTTAACATTTTCCTCACAGTACCAGGGATTGAACCTGGGACCTGTGTATGTGAGGCAAGCATTCTATCACTGAATTAAACCTTCAACCTTAATTTCCACATCATTTTAAGTATAAAACCTGAGTTAAATCTTAGCCCTGGGAATTGAGCTCTTTTTTTTTTAACTAATATTCATATTACAAATTTTAAAATTGTTTTTAAATTTGAAAATTTAGAAGATACGAGGATGCATGGAAAATGAATTATAACCAGCCAGGACCAGCTATATTTGACCATTTTAAATGAGGCTGAAAGGGTCTACTTTAGGATATTTCTCCTCTCTCTGCTATCCTTGCTTCAGAAACCTTGTTGACATGTGATTCTGGATTATTGAAACAAACTTTACTGATAAATGAGGTGTTTTCCCCTTGAAGTATATTTAGGGATGGGAAGTTTATTTCATCTGGGTAATGAGCTCACTCTGACCTGTCGTGCCAGTCCCTCTGGACCATCTTATTGGCCCAGGCTGACCTGTCCTACCCTATGAGAGCCCTTGTGTGCCACCTCATTGGCTGACGATGGCCTGTCATTTCCCATGCCAATTTCTGTGGACCATCTTAGTGGCTCAGGTGCATCATAGTAATTTAACCACATAAGCAAGTGAGCATAAATGTAAGAAATGGACACACCCTCTTCATCTAAATTGCACTGCTTTTCATTTTCATCCACTTTCTTCATTTTTATGATGAAGCATGCCCAGTGGGCAATGGTGATCTTTCTACCAGCATGTTAACTGATGATCTCATATCCCTCTCCCACAGGCAGATTTGTCATTGTTTTGTATTCTGCCTATTTGGGGTCAGCCACAATCAGAGAAAACTAGAGCAGGTAATGAATCTTGTTGCCAGTTAGGTAAGACAGTGAGGACATTCTTCTGGATGAAGTCCGCTCATGGTATCGGCCACAACATTACCAACTTGTGACATTGCTTTTGCTACACTGATTGGCAGAGGGAGGTTTAGGGTCAACAGCATTTTGTGGCATTAGTCATCTAGTAAATAAGGACTTTGCCCAAACCGGTGTGCCTGTATCCTCTCCTCTCACTCTCAGCTGTAGGATTTGGTACTGCCATCTGCTAGGAAGAGTGCTCAGAACCGAATATTGGCTGGTCTGTCTTATATGCAGTGTGCAGTGGCCTGGCCCCCCTCCTCCCCTGGCCTTACTTTCTTCCTGTTTACCTGCTAAGAGGAAAGAACAGCTAGGGCAGGACTACTGGTTACTGAGCTCTCCTATTCACTCTTTCCTGCTTCCACATACTCTGTTCAGTGAATTGCACTGATTGCGTTTATGATGAATAAGTTCTAAAACTGTAGATGGTAATTAATTTGAAGCAGAGCATGTGCATTTTCAAGAAGCTGCAGTAGTGAAGAGGACTGCACACACAGCAGTACCATCCACAGGGGCCAGTTTGTTCCCCAGTCGATTCCTGTACACATAGTTTTTCATAATCAGCCCCTAGTTCCCTGGACTCCTTTACTGTGCTTGTTTTCATTGTGCCCAGTGGGATCCTCTTATCAGACTACTTAAAATTGGGGAATTGGGGCTGGCAGTTAACTCAGTGTCTAGAGGCGCTTACCTCCAAGCCTGGCAACCTGAATTCAATCTCCAGGATCCCCACATGGTGGAAAGAGACAACCAACTTCCCTCATCTGACATCCACATACAGATCTACACACACACACACACACACACACACACACACACACACACACACACACACGGGAGGGAGAGAGGGAAAGAGGGAGGGAGAGAGACAGAGAGAGAGAGGAAGGGAGGGAGGGAGGGAGGAAGGAAGGAAAGAAGGAAGGAAGAAAGAAAGGTAAGTAGGTAGATAAATGTGTAATGAAGAATGTCTTTTTAAAACAGTGGGGAGCTAGCTAAGTAATCTGATCAGCCATTCTGGTGCCTCATGCACCATCCACATGTCATCATTTTATGCCTAGGACTGCACTTACATAGCATAGTAGATATCGGTGTGCCTGATGCTGAAAGTACTACACATCTATATTTAATTCCTTTTTATAAATTGTGTGTGTGTGTGTGTGTGTGTGTGTGTGTGTGTGTGTGTGTGTGTGTGGTGCTTGTGTGGTTTTCAGTATCTAAAAACCCTATTTACATCAAAATCAGCTGAAATAAATAAAGAGCAGCTGGTTAATATGCCAGGTTAATCTCTGATTCCTAGATGTCCATCTTATACTTCAGACTAGCCTGGATCCCTGCAGCTTGGGAAGGTTTGCATCTTATACTACCATTCTTGCCCACTGGGGGCCCTGGATCCAGATAATGAAGGAGATGGTGCCCAGGGTAGAAATGCAGTACCCTGGGGACTGGCTGCCATTCAAAGAACATTAAAGGAAGCAGGTGCTCAGCAGGCAGGACATAAGAGCCTCCGGACAGTTGCACCCTGCTAGACTGGAGTCTTGTCCATGGCTGATTACATAACCTGGAGATGTCTGTCCACTAGTGTGTCTTTCCCTGTGAGGGGAAGCAGCAGGAAGAGGCAGCCCAGATGCTGGCAGCAGGTGTATACTCAGCTGGCCAGTAGGTGTTGCAGCCCGTGGTGTATGGACTCTACCTTCTAGAGGACGTCTTACCTATTAGGGATTTGGCCATTGTCTGGAAAGTTGTTACTGCCTCAGAACTTTCTTGTGCATCAGGAACTCTCATTCTTGTTTGGAAATAAATCACTGATTATTTTTTCCCCTTAGACCTTTAGACTTTTAAATTTTTATATTAAAATATAATCACATCAGTTTCCCTGTTATTTTCCTCCCTCCAACCCTTCTAAGTCTCCTGCTTGCTTCCTCTCAAATTCATGGCTTCTTTTTCTTTAATCACCTACACACACACACACACACGTATAAATAGTACCTGCTGAATCTGTTTAGTGTTGTATATACAAATGCACACACACACACACACACACACACACACACACACACACACACAGTATTTCAGGACTGACCACTGGTGCTGGATGACTAGTTGAGGGTTCATCTCTGGAGAAGACTAGTAATGCTCTCAGCATTCTTTAACTGCAGTAGTTCTTTGTCTAAGGGTGAGGCCCAGTGGTCTTGCAATTAGCACATTTATTGGTTCTGTCCTTGTTCAGGTTTTGTTTAGGCGGCTCTGTTATTGTTGAGGTGTCATGGGTGACACGTCCCTGGCATTTCCAGGAGACACAACTCTTACAATCCCCCCCCCCCAATTCTGCGATGCTTTCTGAACGTTAGGCACAAGAGTTGTGTTGTAGACATATCCACTGAGGGCTGGCACCCCAGGATCGTTTGTTCTCTGTATTTTGACCAGGTTTTGTTTTCTGTGCTGGTTGTATCTGTTGCAAAGAGAAGTTCTTTGATGAGTGGTGAGAGCTGCACTTCCTTGTGGATGGATACAAGGGTGAACATTTAGAATGAAGTTAGGAATCATTCTGGTTTATTAAAGTGGCAGTTGTGGCTTCTCCTCTAAGACCCATGACCTCTTTAAGCCCTGGGTAGTTGGCTAGGTTTCCAGAACCAGGCATGAATTCCCTCCTGTTGAGTGGGTCTTAAGTACGATTAGAGATCAGTTTGTTACCACCAAGATATGCGTCACCATTGCCCCCTTAGGATTCTTGTGCTGTATTGGCTGCCCTTGTGGTTCACAGATGCTACAGCTGGATAGGACAGTTAATTGCTTCCCTCTTTGGCAGCTTTCATAACTACTGGAAGTAGGGAAGCTTGTCCTCAGGAAGGAGGCTTTGAATTAAGATTCAGCATGGATCTTCTGAGCCCTGTGTCCAAAGTGTGTGGTGTCTTCTGCAATAGGGACTTACCTTTAGCTCTTAGAGGCAACTAAGGGCAACAGCAGCAGACTGTATTGTTGTGAGGGCCTCTTGGACCCCCATGACTAACATCTTAAAAGGTGGTTTCTTTTTTTTTTTTTTTTTGGTTTTTCGAGACAGGGTTTCTCTGTGTAGTTTTGCGCCTTTCCTGGAGCTCACTTGGTAGCCCAGGCTGGCCTCGAACTCACAGAGATCCGCCTGGCTCTGCCTCCCGAGTGCTGGGATTAAAGGCGTGCGCCACCACCGCCCGGCAAAAGGTGGTTTCTTATGCCTGGTACCGATATCGTTGTTAGAGAGTAAATGGTTCTTGTGGGAGCATTACCAGACTAAGTGGGCTAACTTCATTTAAACTATGCATGTATACATATACATATATACTTATATGTAACATATGTAATTTTAGGTAAATAAAAATATGATTCTTTATGATTGTTTTAGACATCCTTAGTGTTATTTTTCCCTCCTTGCTCCTCACTTGTATTGATCTTCCTCCTTCTCTTTCCTTAATTAAAGTCCTCCCTGATTTCTCATGTTCCCCTTCATATCCCTTAGTTATCTTTACCTAGTGATACTAACCCCACATCCTCACACTTTGGCATAGTGTTTACTATTTTCAGGGACCTTTCTAGCGTACTGTATTTCTTCTTCTGTGTAGCATGAATCTTAAAGAGTCTTATTAACAAAAACAAATCCAGAGCCAGGTATTGGGGTGAATGCTGGAAGATCAGAGATAGAACAAGACACAGCTTCCTCACCTCGCCAATTCCTCAGCTGATCCTTTTTCCTCAGACTGGAAGCCTCTGAGTCCTCATCCAGAATGAATGAGTCTCAGCTGAACTGCTGCTCAAAAGCCTAAAAGCTTAACCAGCTCTAGTTCCTGGTCCTCACGCCTTATATACCTTTCTGCCATCACTTCTGGGGATTAAAGGTTCACTTCCTGGGATTAAAGGTGTGAGTCACCATGCCTGGCTGTTTTCAGTATGCCCTTAAACTCACAGAGATCTCAAGTGATAGGATTAAAGGCGTGAGCGCCACCATTTTCTGGCCTCTATATCTAGTGACTGTCCTGTTCTCTGACCCCAGATAAATTTATTAGGGTACACAATATTTTGGGGAACACAATATCACCACACTTCTGTATTACCTCTTTATTCCTCTGAGTGCTAAGTCCTGATTTTCTATCTTCATCTTATAGATAGAGAAACCAGGGTAAAGAGAAGTAAAATCCTTTGTCCTGGCTGCAGATGATAAGAAATGACAGGGGACGTAAGCCCCATGGGATTGTTCTAGAACTCTGTTTTCTTACCTGCTGTACTACACTGTCACTGAAAATTTTTATTTAATGGGGAGCCAGTAGAGAGCCCCAATTCCTTCACATTTGGTTTGATTCAATGACTGTATTTGCCCTTTTGTGGTATGTATGTGGGTGCTTAAATATAATCTCTAGAGCTTGCATGAAACTGCTTGCCTGTGATATTTGAAAATTAATACCTACAGCATTGCGAGGTCACTTGTAGTCATGAGTCATGTGTCCTGCTCAGAGTCACAGAAACATATGTGCACATGAACAGTGGCATTCATAGAGACTACCACAGCCTGATACCCTGAGAGGGTGCTGTATCTCAAAACAGCTCTTCGTGTAGCCCTTCATAGTTGACTGCCTCATTTACAAAAATGCTTATGAACAAGTATGAAAGTGAATTTATTATACCTGTGATGATGACTCATGTTTTATAAGCTTGCTTCAGTGCACCAAAAATACCTTTTAGTTAAAAATATAAGAGAAAGATAAATATATAATTTTACAAAGCAGATTTATCTGTATTAAAATGTCTTTATCAAAACAGCAATTACATAAATAAAAGGATGCTAAGGTTGCAACAGGAAAATCAAAGTAAGTATCTTTTGTGATTCGTAATTTAGATGGATATTAATCAGCTTGGATATTAAACTTAACAAAGTGATCAGCTTTGTAATTTTCTAAGAATAGTTTTACTAGATAGAATCACAGAATAAAGGTCAGCTTGAACTCTTAGAGCTATGATATGCATTCAGTGCTCAGTGACATCGTACTTTGGGGACTCATGAAAACTTTTTAACAAAACGCTGGTTGTGGTTGTGGTTGTGGAACTGGCAGAGGATATTATGCACTGATGAAAATGGAGCCCTGAAACTTTTCACCAGTTAAACCTGTTCTGTATTAATAGGTGATGTAGAATTTATTCTATTTTGTTTTAGAAAATAGTGAGTTAGTTAATACTCTCTAAGGAGCGTTAATTTATTAAAAGTCAAATCTTAATAGTTTGTTAATGGAGTATTTTATTACTGGAGCAAAACTAGCTAATCTGACAAGATGGTGGTGCAGATGTGTGCAGTTAGATTAGTGAACGCCACACTCAGTTTGTGTGAGAAGATGGTGGGTGCTGGTGTGTGTGCAGCTGGAAGTTTCCTATGTCCCACCTGGTCCACAGCTGCTCGGTCCCAAGTAAACACACAGAGGCGTATATTAATTACCAACTGTATGGCCTATGGCTCAGGCTTCTTGCTAGCTAGCTCTTATATCGTAACTCAGCCCATTTCTATTAATCTATGTTCTGCCACATGGCTTCCTGTTATTACCTGTTCTCTCACATCTTGCTTTTCCTGGCAGCGTCTCCTCATGGCTCCACCCTTCTTCATCTCTATCTTTAGTTTGAATGTACTGCCTAACCTTATTCTGCCTCACCATTGACCAACCAGCTTTATTTAACAACCACTGAGAGCAAAATGTACTCACAGCATACAGAAAGAAATCCCACAGCATGTGTGCAGTTAGAATGGTGAATGCCACACTCAGTATGTGTGTGACAAGATGGTGGGTACAGGTGTGTGCAGTTAGAATGGAGAATGCAACACTCAGGATGAGTGTGACAAGATGGTGGTGCAGGTGTGTGCAATTAGAATGGTGGATGCCACACTCAGTATGAGTGAGTCTGTAGCCTGTGATGTGACATCTGAACCCATATTCAAGCCATGTCATAAGCCAGTGGAAATCAGGATGCCCCACAGTATCACCAGCCTTCCTTATTACTGTATCTTTTCCCAAAATATTAACTGACATGATGGTACCCAGGAGAGTCATGTTTACCTCGACAACTCTGGGGTCCATGCTGCCATCAGGTAGCGTGCAGCTGGCCCATAAACCCTTTTGTTTCTTTGAGTAAAAGCTAAATCCACCATGCAGTGCCCTGCACGACTTGGAGTGATAGGATTAGAGGCATGTGCCATCACTGTCCGGCCTCTACGTCTAATCTAGTGGCTGTTCTGTTCTCTGACCCCAGATAAGTTTTATTAGGGTACACAATATATTGGGGGACATAATATGTCACCACAGGAAAGGAAGCTGGAGTCCTTTTCCAGGGGCATTCCATAGGATTGGTCACCTAAGAACCTCTCAGAGGCCTTTCCAGTACCACTGCCTTGGTCATTGGATTTCAACGTATGTATTTTAGGGGAAACATAAATAATCAGATACTAGCAGAGAAATTTGTCTTCTTTCAGCTAAGACTATTTTAACCTAAGGAAATTAAATGTGATATTCACTGAGCAGATCAGCTATAATTCCATTTCTATATTTTATGTAATTAAATTAGAAGAACAAGCCTGGCCTAATGGCTCTCATGTATAATCTAAGTTTGTAGGAAGCTGAGGCATGAGGATAGCAAATTCAAAGCCACCTGGGGTTATATAGTGAAACATTGCTTTAAAATGAATTAATAACTTAATAAAAGTTGTCAAAACAAATTATTTTCTAGATATTAATACACAACTACAGAAATATAAAATCATCATAATTCATTTAGAAATACTTTTTATAACTTGGGTCATTCTAAAAAGTGCCCATTTCACAGTTGAGGATGATGAGATTTAGAGTTTTTAAGTGATATTCAGGCATTAATCATCAAAAATGAATATCTGAGTCCTGGTTCCACTTACTGTGTTTCTTTTTTCTCAGTACAATGTATGTCAGGAGTTTTCATTACAGTACAGTCTCCCATGAATATCCCTGAAATGACTAGAGAGCCTTTGACCACATCTGTGTAGTCTCTATTTATATTGATGCTTGCTTGCTCACTTAGAGCAGGTATCCAAAGAAGGAAAACCCTTGTCCAGGGCTCACCCATGAAAGAAAGCAGTCTAGTCTTTTTCTTCTTTTTTGTGGTGCTGCAGAGTATTGAACAAGGTCCTGTGCTAGGCAGCTGTTCTGTTGTTGAGCTGGACCCCACAACCACCCCAGGAGTATTAGTGTCAGCATGCACCACTTTCTCACATTATTTTCTTAGTGTCTGGGTTTAAATATTCATGTCTATTCTACTGTCCATGTGCTTTTCAGTTGAATAGTGGTTGTAGGCTCATGATCTATTAGGGTTGTCATGGTTAGCTGTAAGGGTTTGATTTTACAGACATTGCATAGTTTTACTATATACTATATATAGACTTTTAAGGACTTAAATTTAGAAGTTAGGAGACTTAGCTATGTAACAGGTTTCTAGAGCTGGTGTCTCCATCTATAATATTTATGAACTTTCAAACAGAAGATAATGGGATAGAAGAGTTATGTAGAGAAAATACTGGTGATGGTAGGAATGTTTCCCAGCAATACTGAAATTGGTATTTTAGGGCTGAACCTGATTAAGCAGAATTATGGAAAACCAGTGGGTTTCTTTCCTATGCAAACTCTGGAGATGGGAAGAAGAATGAAAGCCTTTTCAGTTTTTCAGAGCAGTGACAGTGTGCTGCAGAATTTCAGCTTATTCCATCTGCCTGCAGACTCACTCAAGGAGTCAAGCCTGGCTGAGGGAAAGGTAAATGTTACACACCTGAAGCTACATGCTCTGTGTTTAGGGAGGATGTGATAATGGGTGCTGTGGTATGTCTTTCTATATACTGTGAATATGTGTTGCTATGATTGATTGATAAATAAAGCTGCATTGGACTATGGCAGGGCAGCCTAGAGGCAGGTGGGAAATCCAAGCAGATCTATGGAGAGAAGAATGGAGAGGAGTGGGAGACACCAGCTGCCACCAAAGGAGCAGCAAGATGCCAGCAGCCTGGTAATGCCATGGCCATGTGGCAATTTATAGATTAATAGAAATGGTTTAAGTTATAGGAGATAGCTAGCAAGAAGCCTGCCATAGGCCATACAATTGGTAATTAATATTAAGCCTCTGAATGATTATTTTATAAGCCTCTGAGAGACCATGGCCAGGCCCAGAGAAACCTTCTGGCTATATTTGGCACCCAACAAGGGGCTTGAGTTTCCACTTAAAACCTGAGAGAACTTAATGAGAGATTCTAAAAAGAAGCCCAAACCAGATACCTACTTCATGTCTTATGAGGGCCACAGTACAAAAGACACCATGATACAGAGATGCTGGAGCATTCAGGCTTGAGTGCAGAATGGCGGATTCCTGCTATGGTACACAGAGGTGACTCCAAGTCATGCAGGACACTGCATGGTGGATTTAGCTTTTACTCATAGAGACAAAAATGGTTTATGGGCCAGCTGCATGCTACCTGATGGCAGCATAGACCCCAGAGGTAGCTGGGTAAGCATGACTCTCCTGGGTACCTCCACCATATTGGAAAGCTGAAGTGGGCAGAATCAGCAGCCAGGGCTGCTTCAGTTTAGCCATGCTGCAATTTGCAATGATCATAAAAGGATTGTAGATACACAAAAGACAGATTCGGATGGAATAAACTTTAAAATGGTTTACATTATATGTAAAAATACATAGGCTTGAAAGAGAGAGGAAAAGGATAGATAGTTATATAAAGAAATAGTTAATTTAAAAAAATAAAGTCCTTAAAGAGACAGTAAGAGTAATATAAAAATAAGCCACATAAAGATGGAAATCACACACAGAGTCTGATTGTCTTTGGGATTTTTTTTACTGCAGAAAGACATTTTATTGTAAAGGCTGCTGAGTTAAACATTTTATATATATATATATATATATATATATATATATATATATACACACACACACATATATATATACATACATATACATATACACTATATATAAGTTACCTTGACTTCAAAATTTGTGTCTAAGGATACATTGCTTTGGAAAAGGGGTTCTGCTTTTGTTCCACAGAAGATGAGAACCTGTGGATTGCTTTCAGGCTAATATGGTTTGATCAGACAAGATCCCCTGAAAGGTCTCCGATGATCCCATGGCCCAGATGATCCAACATCCAATATCAGCTTCAAAGAAACTGACTTAGATGATCCATCCTCACAGACTACTATAGCCTAGATTTAACTATAATTTTTAATTTTCTCAAGATCCCCATAAGATTACCAGCTCCCCAATCAGTAGGAAGTAGTATGAACAGCTACATCCAAATTCCCAAAATATTGTTTATAAATGCTTATTTTTATTTAAAGGGGTCGATTATAAATGCAATCTCTTTCTAAAGAAGAAAAGAGGATATAGACATGATGAAAGGGTAGATGATTGAATCGACTTTTAAAGAGCAACTTCTTTGAAATGTTTTATATTGCTGTGGATTTTGGTTTCTTGATACAAATTTGAAGGTAGTTTTGTTATACTGTATAAATATTTCTACTCTTGTTTAAGGTATTATGTTTATGTAACTCATTTAAAATTATAATGGATAATTAAATACAGATTAATGCTTAGTCATTTATGATAAACTTATAGTCATGTTAGTTAAGTTTTTTATGTATACAAAGGTATATTTCAATTAGGTAGTAATCTTCAAACACTTCCAAGACCTACAGAATATGGCATTTAAAATGTTTTAAGAACTCAGATTTTCTATACAGTAAGACACATCTGCTTCTGGCAGCACCAATTACTTCAAAGAGGATGGGCATCAAAGAAACTCATTATGGAGTGTGCTTTCTTTGTGGCAAAGGTTAGCCACTGGGCAAAAAGGTGCCCTTGTCTCGACTGCTTGACAAAATGTTGTATAGACTGGACATGCAGGACCCATAGAAATATGACCACTAAATTTTGCCAAAACAAGATGGTCCTTCAGGTTCCTGCTTCGCAGAGGAGACACCTAGACATTCCACAGGACACAGGGAAAATTGACTAAGAGACTGTAGGCCTAGAGGCTGAAGATGGATGCCCCAACATTGCAGAGGAAGTTTGGGTGACTGTCCAGGCAGCCAGCTATCTCTGTGATTTCCAGAATTTTGGAAGTTGCTTACAAAGCATTTCCTGTTTACTTAGGTAATATTACATCCCTTTGGGGTCTTTGATGTAGCTGAAGACTAGATATTTATAGTTGTAATTATAATTTTCCTTGGTTATGATAAAAGATAATTTAGATATGAAACTTTAGACTCACAAATATTGGATAGATGATAGAATATTTTCTTTAATTTTGCCAAATACAAATAGACTAGATATTGTTACTGTAATTCTTGCTTGATAACTGTTTATAGTAACCTCCTGTTCAACCATCATTCTTTATGCAGCTTGCCGGGGCCACAGGAACAAGCTGTGGTTCTCTAATATACAGCTGTTGACCAGAGGCTCTCTATTCATCAAACTGTAACCATGTTTTCTTGGTGTGTGTATGTCTTTCTGTGTCTCTCTGTGTCTGTCTCTCTCTGTGTCTGTCTTTGTCTCTGCCTCTGTCTCTCTCTCATGGTAATAGAGGAATCCAATTTTCGTACATTTTTGTTTTGGTGAATAACTAATTATAGAACATGAAGGGCTTTGTGGCCTTGTGAGTGCATATAATGAATAATGAGATTTTGAAATTTGAAAAACTAGCTTCCTTTTGTAGGAGTTGGTATGCTTGGTGACCACTTTGAGAATGAAAAGAAAAATGTGATGTCAAAGTAAGACTTAATTTAAACATTGACTTCTGTTTTTAATCTTCCTACTCCTTAGAACAGTTGCTGGCATGAAAGCTTCATGGATTTTCAGTCCCCGGTTCTTGTGAGCTGTGGAAAATCAGGACTAGAAAGCTTTAAACTGCTTCTGAAACTATGCTGCTTATATGTAGTTCAGCATTATGAAAACTCAGTCAGCACTGATGTCCAGCCTATGGTGCTTTGCAGTGGTTTTATCTAATTAGGCCCCTTCAAAAACATCTGCAAACATTGTTTTAGGAAAATCACCTGCTCACATCATGAGGATAAAAACAGGAGGCTTAAGTGTTCCTCAAGGGAAGGTTTTGTGAGTCTGTTGGGGGGTGCTAGTTATCTGTTATTGAAAAAGAATTGCCATTGTCCTCTCCATTGTGGTGCTTGGAACTGCAGGTCCCACTTATCTGATCTGCTTCACCCCTAAACAGTGTTTTCCACCATGGGGGAGGAGCTGCCCTCAAACTTCAACCCTCCTTAAAAGTAATGTAAAATTTATCATTTTACTTATTTCCAAATCCATAGTTCCTCGTATGCTTTATTGTTGTTTAGCATGAGTCCTGCCTTAGCCTATGTGTGTCTGGCACAGGCCACTACACCTAGCTCATGCCACTGCTTCTTAGTTTTGCATGTGTTCATTAGACACATATCTGTTTAACCATAACTAATTGGGGTTGATGATTGTGTGTCGTCATTTTTTTGCGTTGGCATCCACTGTGGCTGTGGCTGTGGCTGACATGTCCAGAAGCTCTGCTTTGCATCCTTGATGTTGTCTAGCACCCAGTAGATGCTGAGCGACTGATGCCTGATGTTTCTTTTGAGAATAATTTTCAGTAGTGAATTAGAAAGGAGTTTGTGTAAAGAGCCCTCTCTTGGCCTCCAGAAATGGATGTTGAATAACACGTGGGTAGGCCAGGTATCATGCACACCTTTTATCTTGGCACTTGCGAAGCAAACACAGGCCAAGCTCTATGACATCAAAGCTAGCCTGGTCTACCTGGAGAGACCCAGAACAGCCAGCGCTACATGGAAACTTAGACTTTAAAAGAAGAAACAAACAAACAAACAAAAAAAGATGGGTCATAATGAGGAAATTTCTCGCTAGAAATAAGATCATTTCTAAAATAATAGGTATTGGGGGCTGGAGACATCACGCAGTGGTTAATATAGCCAGCACCTACATCACAGCTCACAACCCATACATAGCTGCTGTTCTTCCAGAAGATTCAACACCCTCTTCCAACTTCCCTGGGCTACACACACACACACACACACACACACACACACACACAGAGAGAGAGAGAGAGAGAGAGAGAGAGAGAGAGAGAGAGAGAGAGAGAGAGAGAGAGAGAGAGAAACACTCATGAACATATAATAAACAAATCTAAAAAATTAGGTTTTAAGTTTTTTTCAGCCCCAACAAGAACAGTATGACAAATACTATGTGTATGTGTGTCTCTGTGTAAGTGTGAATCTCTGCCTGTGTTTGTATGTTTTCTAGAACTCTAACACTTAGTAGTTTCTGTTTAATTACTCTTCTAATGAACACAAGTATAATCATTTCTCACTTCTAGGTCAGGAACAAAAAGTTCACATTTATTTATTTATTTATTTATTTATTTATTTATTTATTTATTTGTTTGTTTGTTTGTTTGTTTGTTATTTAGGTCCAGAATGCTCATGTATCATACTGTGTTTCTAAGGAGTTGGTTTGGTTTTCATATGACTTTCTGTTTGGGGAACTTTGGAGATTAGTGAAAAGATAGCATTATCTTTGCATAACTATACAAAATTTCATGGTATTCAGAATGTTGCATTGGGGATATGAGGCATAATCATAACCAATTTAAAATTGTCGGTTGTCTTTCGTGTCATCCACCTGCAGTAGGTAGAGATGAACTTTTGGAAAGCTAGTTATCAAGAAACATGTAGTTGGATGCTTGAGCACATGAATGTCAGAAATATTGGATGTTTTTGTTAAACTCAAAATTATGGATGGAATTTGTATAGATGGAAGAACATGGATAGATGGACAAGTGGATGGGTAAAGGAAGATAAACACTTTGTAATTAAGCTCTCAGAGCTGTAGTATGAAGAATCGTGACTTGTATGACTACATTGGGTCTTAAATATCACACAAACTCCCTCTACTGCGCTGATAGGCATTGCTTGTTTCAGTCCCAGTGGGCCTCTGTCTCTCTTTTAAAGGCTGTGCCTGTTAGAGAACAAGGACTGGCTTTTCTGTGTTATGTAATATCTGCACCAAGTAGACACAGAAAAACTATGTCTAAATTGAAACAACAGTAATTTCACCCATAAAAATATTTATATTTTATTAGTTAATATTTATTTGAAGAAAAGTAATGGACAAAACATTCTCTACCACTGACTTTCTTATAATAAGTTCTATTATTTTTGTTTCTGTCATTGATAATAGCATTAACAAAATATCAAAAGGGTTGATTCCTGTTTGAGCACTTGAGAAAAATGGCTTGTTCATTATTGTCTTTCAAACTATCCCTATAAAACCATAGGTCAGCAGACAAAAGCCATCACCCCAATACAGAGCTGTGTGCTGTGTCTTCTGAGATCTCACAGTTTTGTGGGGAAGATAGATGCCTTCTTCATGGCCACTTACACTTTTCTCTTCTGCCATTGGTTGAGTGCTCAGGTCTGTGGGGACAGTGTTTCCAGTGCATTGGGGATGGTGTTATTTCTTTGTGAATACAGGGAAGCACATTGGTTCTCTACTGCTTTTTAGTTCAAAACTCCACAGTCTCTGAGAAACCAGAACACACCACAGGCCAGCTGGGTCCTGTGCTGCCAGTGTTGCACATGTTCTCAGGTGAGGCCTTGGTGAAGGATCTGTCTAAGCTCAGGTTGTTGACAGGGCTGTGACTCCAGTTCCTGCCTGTTGTCTGGGGACTGTTTGCAGTTTCTATGGGTAACTACTTGCAGGTCTGTCAAGTGGGCCTTCTCAGGAGCACTACAGCCAGCAGCAGATCCCTTGTCCATTCTTCCTCAGAGCTCATATTTCTGTGGTTTCCTGTATGTGACCAACCAGAGAAAACTGTTTTAAAGGGCTTGTGATATTAGCCTGGGGCTGCCTGTCTCGTCTGCCAGTTGGCTTGCAACATAACTCCTGGTAGTTACTGTCTCAGGACTTTTTACAGGGTGTGCACATGAGACTGGGAAATTGTAGTGTCTCTTGAGAATTCTCCCTTCCCAGAAAGTTCGGGTAAGCTGCTTGGGAATTGCCGAATTGACTTCAATGCTCAAATGTCCATACTTCACTTGTTTTAAGAAGGTTGTCCTTGGGTAATTCTGTCTGCATCATTCCGTCTGCTTATGAGATGGCAATGGTGAAGTAGGCAGTCACGTGGCCTTGTGATGCAGCAAAGTGACACAGTCAGCAGATGTGTGAGGCTACTGCTAGTATAACACATCAGACTGTTTAGCAGTTTACCTTTTGAAACTATATATTAAGTGTTGGATAAAGATATCTGTAGGAGTGGACCCTAATGACATAAAGCATAATATACCCTGAGTCCAGAGTAGTAATGCAGAGGTGATTGCAACTTAGAGATCAGCCAGGGAAAGTTAACAAGACCTTGTATCTAAATTGAAATGGTAAAAGATTATTTTAAAGGTCTGAAATACGGTTTGGTGTTAGAGAAATTGCCTAGCATGTGTGAGCCCCTAGCTGTAATCCTCAGAACTGGCAAGGAAAGTGCATATGCCAGCAACAGCCATTGCTCATCAAGAATAGTGCCCAGGCCATCACTGTCTGATTGTGCTATCTTCTGACCAGCAGTATACCACAATCACACGATTACACGGCGCTGCCACATTACTGTGACTGTAGGGGTTCTAGGTGTTGGGTCCCCTGTTGAGTTGTGTGATCATCGTAGACTGAACCATCATAACTATAACACCTTAAACACATTGGAGGCTACTTTTCATAAGAATTCTTTCTTCCTAAGTTCACTGTGTTTCTAGGGGAAAGAAAAGTAGCCCTTCCTGGACATATCATTATTGTTAATAGGACTGAGGAACGATTTTCATTCATTGATCTGTATATTTAGTCTGTTGTCCCTGGGTTACTCATGGCCAAATGAGGCCTGGAGTCTGTCATGAAGCCATGCAGTTAACATTGAACCCAAACAGGCCCATGTAAAAGGTTTAGCCTGGGTTTGTTGTCAACAGGCAGAACCCACCCAGGGAGAACAGTGCACTTGATAAGATGGGCTACAGGGAACTTGTGTGAGTTGGTGATCCAAGATAGACTTGCCAAACACTGATTGGTGTGGGAACTAATGATGGTAAGTGAGAAAAAGCCCAAAGTAGAAAACAGTCCAGAATTTAGAAATAAGTGTGCTCGAATCACTGCCAAGGGCAATTTAGAATGTTTTGTAATGACAGTGTTGTTAGTAGTGCTAATAAAAAGACAATAATTATGTACATAGTAAGAAAAGACCTGGCTGCTATCTAGAAACACTGCTCACATGGGTAGACTTTGAGTCACATGTGAGAGAACACCAGAGGGGATTTTAGAGTGCGTTGTCAGGCAACTGTGGGTGAATTCATTGTGGAACTTCTTGCGGGTTCATGGGTATTGCTTTACTCATATATACATTTTGAAATCATCTCAAAGAAGTCAGCCAGAGAGGTGAGGGTTCATAGATGCCAAATGTATATTTTACAAGGAGCTGTATCTCACGTTTCTGGCATTTGGCCTCACTTCCTTCCTTCCCTCTGGCAGAAAAGTGGCTTTGCTTTAATGAGGTGACGGATGGCTCCCTAGTGCCCTTACCTTAGTGATAGGCTGTGCGCAGCCTCTGTCACCACGCCTCTCCATTGAAGTCACACACTCAATCACCTCCCTGGGATTTCCTTCACATTTGTATTCAAAGGAAGTTTGGATTTTACTTCCTGTTCTTTGCACTATTTAAATCATTTTTTTAAATTAAAAAAACTACAGCAGAAATTATCTTGAGCCCGAGAACCCAAGAGTAGAGACATCTGTTTTTATGTAAGAGTAAAATGCTGGCTTTCAAACACTCAGTATAAAATTCTCACCACAAAGTTGACTAAAATGTTCCATGTTCACAGTGGAACTTGGAGTGAAAATAAAAATATTGCTCTGGTGCCGTGGGAAGGCCAACATTTAATGTCATCTTTTGTACTAAGTAAAGTTCAGTGACAATAGAAAGTGGGCGCAGAAATCCCACCATCCAGAAGAATGAGAAAGGTTAGGTCCCAAAGCCGTGTGGGAAAGATTGCCGAGTGGACGATACACACCGATGCCATCCGTATTTATTGATAACTTGCTCTGCCAAATGCTGCTCTGAAGGCCAGGTCTGCAACAGGAAGAGAGACAGAGTTCCAGCCTCTTGAGACATTTGTGTAAGTGAGACAAAGCTAAGAATATAAAGGGAAAATATGTAAAAGGTTTGGAATTTCTAATCGTGTTGACAAAGCAAGTTTGGGATAGATGTGTATATTGTGTTGTGTGGTTGGTAGCATTCTAAAGAGAGTGGTGGGCAGAGTTCTAACGGGCCGTTGCTTTGGGTAATTGGGCCAGTTTAGTGTGGTGTATATGTGTATGTCAGGTGCCGTTCCTCATATGAAGATTATGTTTTAATTATTTTTTCCTATGCTTGTGGGCATGCCTCCCTTTGTGCCACTTGGGAAAGACATGCCTTGTTTTTCCTCTGCTCCCCTTATTATTTTGTGTGTTCTTCAAAGCATGGTATTTGCAGTGCTATCCTGAGGTTTAGTGAACAGGGCTTGTGAGTGATAGATCTGAATTGTTTTCCTTTTCACTGTGCACTGGGCCTATTGAACATTGGTGCCAGGCAGATGAGCCATCCTCTTGCAAGTGGAACATTTTTGTAGCTTTCTTGAATCATATGCAGGATATGCACTGTCTCTAGCTGTGATCCACCTTGGCACCTGTTCACATGCTTTGTGTGGGAAAAGATGCACACTATGAATCTCCTTATACATGGCGAAAATTAGCAATTGCCAGAAGCTTCCTGCATCTAATGTACATTTGAAGACAAATGTTTGCTCAGTTATGTTTTGCTTTTTTTTTCCCCCTCTGAAGTTTCAGTTTCAATATGGTCCCAAGGCTGAATTCAACATAATGTTTTAGTCTCTTCTGGATTAGTGCTTGGCAAGCTAGGGCCTTTGGGACAAATTCAGTCTTATGTTATACAGGTAAAATTTTATTGACATGCATATATGACCATCTATTTAGGCCTTGAATGGTTCATACTCTAATGACCTAAAAAAGTATTTACTGTATCGTTGTTGATGAAAAGTGTTCCAACCCTTGACCCATAATATACAACTTTTTAAAAACTAAACTGTGATAGTTATAAAATAATTTTAAACTTCCCTGGATGAATTCTTACTAGAAGACGGTAGGTGATTTAAAACAATACTTCATTGTTACTTTGATTTCTAATACTATTTCTGCAGTTTTTAAAAATTTAAATAAGGTAGAGAAACTCTAAAACGAAGATGTCAGGTCAGATTAAGGATACATTAATATTTTGTTGGGTCTGCTGGAGCAGGTCTGTGATCTCACCAACTGGGAAGGTGGACACAGGAGAATTGCATGCCAAAGGCAGCCTCGGCAACTTAATGGAACCTTGCCTCAAATAAGATGTAAAAGTGGGTTGGGGATATAGTTAGGGGTGGAGTGCTTGCCTAGCCTTGTACATGGCCCTAGGCTGACTAACCAGTACCTCAGAAAAGCTTAGAATGTTAGATTTCAGTACATAGAACTTGATAACATTTAAAACTAAAATCCTCATGAGGGTGTATTTCATTTATGTGCTGAAGCCTCCTGTATGAATTGTCCAGTGTGCCATGTGTATGTCCGAAAGTGAAGGTTGGGTTTGCTTTGACTGAAATCATATGATTGCTTATTTTTCTCTGCTTCCTCTGTGTGTGTCTGTGTATGCTTCTCTGTGTGTGTGTGTGTCTTTGTTGTGTGTACATGTTTTATGTGTGTACATGTTACATCTGTGGAGATCACCACATTTCTTTCTATAAACTATTAGTTTCTTGACCACTGTAGTACTGAACTGACGTGATCCTTTGTTGTCAAGCCCTGTTCCAGTGTGATCATGTAAGATCCCCTCTCACCCAGCCTTTTCATCCCATCCCCACTGTCCCTGCCACACAGGCTGGGTCCCAGACTCTGCGACCTGTTGCTCCTCTCTCTAGCCCTGCACTTTAGGACTAAGGTTGAACACAAGGCTCAGTACAAAGAAGCTTGGGCTTTTTGTGGAAATAGGCTGCTTGCCTTTCCTGCCTGTGGCTGGTGGAAGAGGGTGACAGACAGAAGCATCTGTCTCGTGAGATGGTTGCTAGAACAAATGATGCTGTCCAGCATCCCAGGGCCAACTTGAGGCAAAGACATCCCAGGGCCAACTTGAGGCAAAGACTCACCTGGAACTGGGACAGCTGCCTTCTCCTTCACTCAGGGAAGTGCACCCTGTAGTGCTCTGGATGTCCTGAATAGTGTCTGTGGAAATGTTGTACCCACAGGGATGATATTTTGTCACTGCTTAGAACTTTTGTTTTTGAATGCACAAACAAGCAATTTCCATACCTTCAGAGCCCAACTCCAAGTTGTTCTCTCTTGAAACTACAAAATAATTACAATGACATTAATTTTATTTTAAAAGAAATTGGATCAGCTTTGTTTGTTTGTTTGTTTTGGAGGATGGGGGGGGGAGTGGAACTTGCTGTGTACCAGTTTGCTCTCAACTCACTTTTAGCTGTACAGTTTGTAAGTTCTGACAAACACATGCCCCTCAGTAGAGACATAGGATATTGTTGTGTGGCACGATTCTTGGGGGGAAAATGTTGGCTTACCCCAAATAGGGAACTGATGACACCCAAGTACTAATGCCACTAAATTCCGACTTGACAAACCAGTAAATTTTATTAGGATTACTTATAGGAATATTGGTGAGGAGTTACTTTTACAAGGAACAGAAATGACTCAAAGGTAGCTATTCCACCAAAGCCCATGGGTGACAGCTCACAGAAACTGGAAATCTGGAGCATACTGTCCACCCTGAAGTCAACTTAACAGGTTGGAGAGTTGTCCTTTCCAGGTAGCTCAGTTGGTCTGAGCCTCTTCCACATACCTTGACTGGCCTCTGCTGCTTTTAGGCAGTTCAGCAGATCTCAGAGTATCTCCTTCAGTAGTCCTTACTGTTATATATTCCTGGGGAGAGAGAAGCCTAGTTAATCTGGTCAGTTTCAGGGACTTCCTGAAGCTGTTTTATAGTGTTTACTTCCTGAGCTTAAGGAGCTCCTTACAGTTTGGATTATTTCACCTCCTCTCAGAACACCTGTGTGTCTCACCTTTCTGTAAACACTCTGTGTCTTAAGGAGCTTCCCTCCAAGATGAATGGCTTAATCTTGAAGGAAATTGCTGCAGAGCAGACATTTGCAGCTTCTCAGCAAATTTTCCTCTCTTGCCTCTTTTCAGTTGAACAGAAAGCTATGATTATTTCCCTTTTCTGACAGCATAAGTTGATTGGATCTACCTTTAAAAACACGCAGCAAGAAATCACTAGGATGGTTCCTTCCATTCAGGAAAGTGTCTTTGAGCACCATCTTTCCTATCTGATTTCTAGTCATTCCCCAGTGACAGTCGTTCCCCCACTGTGTGTACATGCCACATTTGTGTATCTCTGCTCCCACTAATGCTATTCTGATTGTTTTCTCTTGAGCATTGAAGAAAGCTACTCTAAATACTGCTGAATGAGTCTTTATGTGATATGTTTTCATGTGTGCTGAGTAATAACCATGAGGGCCATTTTCAGGTTGGGCCTATCTCAAGGGGCCATTTCTGCTCTGAATTGGGGATCAGAGTTTACTTTTTCTCCAAATGGCTATCCTGTTGTTCTCTTGCCATGTATTAAAAATGCCTTTGAATTGTCTGAATGTGTCTTTCAGAATCCATTGTACATGTGATGCTGCATTTCCAGACTATTGTCTTTTCTTCTTAGCACTACAGTGTTGGAATGATTGTGCCTTTACGTGGCAGCTTAGTTATTCTCCTCAGGTAGGAAGATCCTTTCTTAGCAATGTGAGCACCTATACCACCCATCTGGGCTCCTCCTAATGGCTCACACTACCACATGGCACTCATCACTAATGCACGATTCTGACATTGAATTTTGTGGGTGCAATGTGTGTTTTGCAGTTGGATGACTTCAGTTTGTTCAGTTATGAACAATTTGGTGCAGTGCATTCTGTTTCACTTGGATGTAGGTCAGAGAGTTATACTGAAAGGAATCGTGTGTGAAGGCATGAGTGAACACAGATTACAGAGCAGCCCACACTAGTAAATCAAAGAGGAAGATATAGTAGATAAATTTATGGACTTTCTAGCTAATTTAGGAATTCTGAAACCAACCAGTATTGTTAACATTGTTTTAGTGTTGCTTCTCCTCGGTTACAAATGGAGATTTTTTTTTCTTGTAAAATACATCCTTCCAAAAGGTACAGAGTGTAAAACATATTTTTGGGCATCATAAATGATTTTTGCAAAAAGAACAAGGAGAAATTGTGTGTAATCACTGCGAAAATGAGGACATTTTTAAGAAAATGACACTTGCAAAGCAAAATAAGACTTGCTTCTCTGTCCTTCCTTTCCAAGACAAGAGGCCTGTGGGAACCCAGGCTCTGTGATGTCAGGCATCCAAGTACAAGAACTGAAGCACTCATTCTCAAGAGCCAGACCACATTCCTCTGCCAGAGGAGCAAGACCCTTAAGATCTCTTACCTTCCCTGGAGCAGTCAGAATCCACTCTGTTGGATCTGACCACTGCAGATACAATGAAATGAACTAATGTTCCTGTTTAGATCTGCAGTGCTCCCTAAAGGCACTTGCATTAAGATTTAGGTCTTACCTTAATGCTACTAGACAGTACCTGAAGCCTAAAAGAGACATAGTGGGAGATCTTAGGTCTTTGGCAGCATGCTACAAAGGGAAGACTGGGATCCTAGCTCTCCCTCTTCTCCGTGAATCCCTCTTCTCCGTGAGGTGAACAGTCCTCCAGTGCCTTGTACCCTGTCAAGGTGTCATGTGTTGCCATAAGACTCAAACCGTAGGGATAGCCATAGACTGAAACCCTAAACCTGTGTGCTAAGTTAATTCTTGCCCACTAAGTTGATGTATGTCTAAAAGTTAACACAACCAGTGTCCCTAGCTTAATGTCCTCAGTATAGGGGACACCAGGTACCTTCTCTGTATAGTCACTCATGAACTTATATCACATGGCTTCTATTTGTAATAACAGAAGTAAACTTGGAGTTCCTGCTTACCCATTTAAGGAAGATGTCCAAAGCCACAAAGATGTGTCTGGTCTATATCATTTGGGATATCATTAGGGTATGGCGTGGACAGTTCTTGTCACTGCCCTCTGCACCCCTGAGTCACTTCTGTTGTTCTGTTAGATACTCGGCCACTTGCTCATTAACGAATGTTTCTGGGCATTAATTTGAAGCCTCTGTGTGATTAGTACAGTGTCTCTTCTGCGGGCTGTTGTCAGACTTTTTTGATAAAAACCATTCATCATATTTGTTTGCTTGTAAGAAAAATAGAAAGCCTCCCCTCTGAGGAGCCTGTCTGCAGTGGAATTAATGCAACTCTCTGAACTGGGTGTTGGCTTGCAGAGACCTGGAACAGTCATTTGAAAGGGATCTAATCAAATACTTCGAATTCACTTGCAATCTGATTTTGAATATAAGTAAAAGAGAAGCCCAAGAACATTTAAAAGTTGATATTGTGTCCTTCAAGTTACTTCATTTCAAGGCTAGTGTCACACATGAGAAAAGTAATGCAGCAATAAAATTCATCTTTCCCATGTACTTATTCTGCCGGGTACTCTGTGCTTAGAAAAGGTGCCTACCTACACAGTGACAACTCACAGCTCTAACGACTTTCAGATGTCACCAGAGACACACAGATTGTCCCAACAATGTTTGAAGGAATTGCTCTTTTATCATGTCCATAATGTGTATATTGTTAACCTAAGAAAGATCCTTAAATACATGACACAGATTTTCATCTTTATTTAGAAACTATTCTATGGTTCATACTTTCAAAAGACTATTTCTTTTTATATAACTTCGTCATTCTTGAAGGACACAATACTTCTCTTGCTCACATTACTGAGTGATGAATGCTGTAGAAGACTAGCACTCCTGAAATGAAAAACGTACTATAATTATTGCCGCTGCTTTTTAACAGGATTATGTAACCAATAAAATTATTTCCTTGCTATAAAGGAACTTGGAACAGGACATGGACCTGTATTATTTTGTATAAACAGTGGAGACGTAGGGGCCCAGATACAGTTCATGAAAAATTTAGCATTCTGAAATGAAACTGTGGGTGGTAATTTTCAGTAGGAAAAAGAAATTTTGACTTTATAGGTAATTATATACTTAGCCATTGTACTGGCTAAGTTTGTGGCAACCTGACACAAGCTAGAGTCATCTGAGAGGAGAGAACCTAGGTTAAGAAAATGCCTCCATAAGATCAGGTTGTAGGTAAGCTTTACAGCATTTTCTTAATTGGTGATTGATGTGGGAGGACCCAACCCATTGTGGGTGGTGCCTTCCCTGGAATGGTGTTCCTGGGTTCTATAAGAAAACAAGCTGAGCAAACCATGAAGAGCAAGCCCATAAGCAGCACCCCTCCATGGCCTCTGCATCAGCTCCTGCCTCCAAGTTTCTTTCCTGCATGAGTTCCCGTCCTGACTGCTTTGATGATGAGTTGTTATATGGAACTGTGAGAGAAATAAATAGTATTCTTGGTCATTGTGTTTCATCACAGCAATAATAATACTAACTAAAATGACCATATAGATGGAATACAGCTCAATTTGATTAAAGGCAAATTTCTGTTAAGGAAGTCCCATTTTCTCATTATTTCTCTTGTAGAACTTAAAAAAAAAAGGTCCCTAGGAACAGTGAAATTAACCATGAAACATGCATAAATGAAATAGCTTTATGATATTTGAGACATAGAGAACCATTACCTGCTAATGTTACTGAGCCACAGTTTTCAAAACTATGGGAGTAAAAATGTAGTCTGTATAAGCTGACACATTGATGCAATTGGTTTTCTTTCCATCATTCAATTCCTAAGCTAGTAGTAACAAATCATAAAGCCTCAGCGACACAGCCAGGTTCCAGTCTACTTTGGCTCATGCTAATGTTTCTAACTTTATATACAGATAATTCTTTTCCCTTTTCCCTGTCACTTAGACTTGTCAGGTTCTTCTGAGACATTTAACATAGGCTATCTGATCCAAGTGCGTGCAGCTCTCTTTAGGGAAAAGGAGAGGGTTGAAATACCTGAGGCATATGGAGCAGTGAGGATCGCACCAGTGCCAGCAGGCCATTGTCCTGGTGCCTATGATACCAACAGATTGGCTGACAGCTCCGAACTGAGCAGCTTAGTTGTTTGACTGATAGTTGGGAATGGTTAGCCCATCAACATCCTGTTCCTAAGGCCAGCTTTACAAATTATTCAGAAGAAGCAGGTTCCACTTTGTAGAGTGGCGATGGGCCAGATCAGACCAACAAGGCATGCCTGAAGCAGCAACTATCACTAGCCTGAGGTGGCACTGGAGCCACTAATCAGAACTGGCCAGCTAGGCACTGGTGGTATAGTGCAATGCTGGAGCTCATGCTTAGTGTGCAGAAGGGCCCATGTTCAATCATTCTTAAAGATGCCTTCTACAGTTGTATTGCTTTCTTGATTCTAAAGGAGAGGATACCATTTTATAAATCATACATACTTAATTTTATTAATAACATTATTAAACAATTCAGACACATCCATCATTTCTATTACTTGGGCATAAAAACCACTCACATGCTGCATTTTTGCTAGACTTTTATGTATACATTCATTGTGGTAGTTTGAAAGAAAATGGCCCCCAAAGGGAGTGGCACTATTAGGAAGTGTGGCTTTGTTGGAGGAAGTGTGTCACTGTGGGGATGGGCTTTGAGTTCTCTTTTTTCAAACTTCACTCAGTGTGACAGTCAGTCTACTTCCTATTGCCTCTGAGTTCAGATGTAGGGCTTCCAGCTCCAGCACCCCATCTGCCTGCACACCACCGTGATGATAATGGACTGAACCTCTAAAACTGTAAGCAAGCTCTTCCCGTTAAATGTTTCTTTATAAGAGTTACTGTGGTCATCGTGTCTCTTCACAGCATTAAAAAAGCCTCACTAAGACACTCACAGAGGTAGGTGTCCATATACAATATTGGGAAAAATTTCCTTTGGGAAGAGGGAGTAGAAAGAATGTAAGCTGGATGGGAGGGCCATGAAATGTGTAGCTACTGCACTCATGAACTCGGCACATGTGGTGGTTACCAGCATAGAGCCTACACACAACTGGGGCCTCTAATGTTCAGTCATGGATGGAGGAGGCACTTGAGCATCCCTGCCCAGGAAGATGTTAGCAGCCTGAGCACTACCGTGGCAGAGGAAGTCATCTTCAATGGTATAGCCACTGGTGAGGCACAGGCTTCAGTGGATAGGTATACATCTATGCCCATGACAGGGCTGTGGTTTAACTCAGTGGGTCACAAAACAAACAAAAACACCAGTCAGAATAACATGAAAGAGGGAGGTGGGCTTGTTTGGGACAAGCTGGAAGCCAAAGCTGGAAGGGTAGGCAAGGTGAATCATCAGAATGTATTATATACACATATGAAATTGTCAGAGTCAGTGTTTACACTGGAGTCCTAGTTCACACTGGTGACTTCTCAGCTTCTCCTACTGAAGGGGACTCCTGCACAGCGGGGCCCTATGGTGATATTTTATTTGTGCTGAAATATGATTTTATTTGTATGTTAATAAAGTTGCCTGAAGATCAGAGTTAAGAGTAAGCCATTTAGCAGAAATCCTTAATCCGATCACATGGCAGGCAGAATCTATGTGTTCAAGGACACAGCCAAGCAGTGACCTGAACCTTTAATTTCAGTACAAACCATAGAGACCTGGAGGACTGTATAGACAGGCACTGACGAGGAAGTCATGTGGTTGGGTTTAGAACCAATGAGAAGGCAAAACAGAAAGGCAATAAAAAGACAGGACACAGGAAGAGCTCTCTCTCAGGGGAAGGATAGCAGCGAGTGGTAAGATAAGGTGGTCTTAGCTCTTGGCTACTTTTCTGATCTCTGGGCTTTTAACTCTTTATTTGGCTCTGTGTTTCTTATTTAATAATACCATTTAGAATTACATCTACAGGGGCTCTCTTCCAGACCCCGGATCAGGCACAAACCATACCCAAACACCTGTTTTCACAGAGATCCTTTATTAAGTGGGGAAGAAAAGTTAAAGTGACTGCTTTCTGAGTTAAGCAGAAAAACAGCATCAAATGACCTTGCAGGTGTCATTCTTAAGAGGTGGAAAGGAGGAGGTCTGTGTTAGAATGGGCTTGTATGCTGTGGTAGAGGAGATAGCGATGCAGGAGAAGGGCAAGGGGACATAGGAAAGGGGCCAGGGGTATTGTCCCAGAGGGACAAAGGACCGCCTCTGGATAGGGAGGAGACAGATGTGGCACATGGGCAAATGACAGTTTATGAAGGTGAAAGGAGAATCCTTGCATTAGGATGAGGTGTTTCATTTTAATTGGGCATGTTAATTAGGTGAAACAAAGGGGCCTTCTGATTGTTGGACTTTGTGATAGCCTCAGGAGGAAGAAGTGGCCAGATAAGGGAACAGCTTTAGGAATGTAATCTAATGATTTTAGAAAGGTAGAGGGAATGTGGGAGGAGGTCAGAGCCTGCCAAAGCTACATGCTGGAGTGAGCTATTGTCCCCCCACCTACCCTGTGACTGATTAGCACCTGTGAATAGCGGGCTTCTTTTTTAGTTTTGTTAATATGCCATTATTTAATTAATCAGTTGGCTGTTGTTGACTAAGATTTTCAGGGTTTGTATGGCATTTCAAAGGATACTATGATAAATACATTCATCCCTTTGTGGGATGAACACATATCAGTCATTTCTTTAGGAAGAATTTTCCAACATGAATTGTGATTAAAAATATGCACGTGACTGGGCAGCAGTGGCACACACCTTTAATCCCAGCACCTGGGAGGCAGAGCCAGGTGGATCTTTGTGAGTTCAAGACCAGCCTGGTCTACAGAGCGAGATCCAGGACAAGCACCAAAACAACACAGAGAAACCCTGTTTTGAAAAAAAAAAAAAATACACATCTGTAAACCTTTCGGGGATTTACCCCGATTGACGTGTATAGTGTGTGTGTGTGTGTGTGTGTGTGTGTGTGTGTGTGTGTGTGAACTTTGGAACTTCAAGACACGTCAAATTTCTTACAATATAACAGTTCTACCAAAAGCCTGGGGAAAATATATTTATATTATGTACTTCTAGACAAATCATTTTTCTAACAATATTGTATAATTTGCCATGGATGTTTTAATTTTGTCATCAGCCAGAAGTTAAGTAATCTACTGAAGTTATTAACTAAAAAAGAATTTGGGGAGATATACAATGATACTACTGTAGTCTGGCAGTACAATGTCTCCTAAAGCACTTAGCATATAACTTCCAAATTCATGATATGGCCCTTTTCAGATAGTGATCTTTTGGCTTTTCCATTCCCTATAGCTTGAGAATTACTTATATAACAAATGATGCTCTGCTGTTATAGACTTGTTTTGATTGAAGTCTAATCTAGCTCCCTATGTGAATATGTGAGTATGCAGGCCCTAAAGTTCCCATGGAGTATCATCTTGGAGTAGCAGTCATTACTCATGCCTCAACTGTGAATAAGACATCCAGAGATGCATTAAAAACTGGGTGGTGCTGATGCTGCACAGGGCTAACATCAGAGGAGCCTTCACGGAACTGAGACACAAGGGTCTTACACTTCATACCCAACTAAAATGTGTGAGGTTTTATTTGTTTGTTTAATTGGTTCCTTTTTGAGACCGAGTTTTGCTCAGTATTTGAGACTGACCTTGAACTCTCCTTGTTGTCCAGGATGGCCTCAAACTTTCAATATCTTGCCTCTGCCTTCCAAGTGCTAGGATTACAGTGTGCACACAATGCTCAGCCATTTATTTGCTCATCTAGGAAATTTTTCATGGTCACCATAGGAGTCTAGTCCTAGATCCTTTATGGCACACAGAGGCTAGTGAAGATGCTCTGAACATCCAAAGCAGGGAAGATCTCTGAGAATGAATCCAGCTGTCATCCATCCTTCCTGAGAGCTTTAGCCACTCACTTTCCCCCACTTCAGTTTGTTTTTGGTTCTCTTCCTGCTGCAGCCTGCAGCTTCTGTAGCCTCCCACATCATCACAACTCAAGTTGTCAGCCCGTCAGCAGAGAAATGGTCCCCAATATTCTGGCTGTCCTCATCACCTACTCAGGTTCCTTCAGGCTACTGCACTACACTGCCGTTTACTGGGCCACAGTGCTCATTTGTTCATTAGTCACTCAATGACCAGCTCCCTCATCAGGTGAAAATTCTGTTAGTCAGAACACTTCTTCCTATTGCTGCTTGGAAATAGTCACAGTGAATGAACCTGTTTCAAAATCGAAGGTGAATTGACTCAAATTCAAAGACAAGTGCTTATCCCCCCTACAACCCCCCATTGTGTGTGTGTGTGTGTGTGTGTGTGTGTGTGTGTGTGTGTGTGTGTGTGTGTGTGCATTCATAGATATACAGATAATAGATCACCCAAGCTCCCCTCACATAGTGGCCATATGAAAGAAGACTGATGAATTGTTACTCTGGTTCAAACGAATATCCAGTCTGAATGTGTTAGAGGTTAAGATCTAAGAAAGGACGGTTCCTCCCTTTTCTTGGAACATATCTGTTTAATGTTTCCAACAAAATAAGCATAGAACAAGTTAATCAAACAGCTTTTTAGTGCCTATTTTGAGTGGGCAGTCTGTTAACTGAAGAGGAAGGCGGAAGCTGTTAGATGTTTCCTAGATAGAAGCTTACAAGTGCTACTACTCTGTATCCCACAGCCTGCAAGGAGCTGTGCTTGAGTCTAGGGCACCAACATGCCTGCTTCTAGAGTTTTCCCAGTGATGGCTGTGATGGGCTCTAGTCATCGCTCATGGTGATTCACCATAGCGCACACAGCAGCCACTTTCTTTGGCACACTTCTCTCTATCCTGTAGTTCCAGCTTGTTGTGGATGTCAGCATTCCTGTCTGAGTCTCACTGATGAGTGTAGTCTGTGCTTTCTCTGGCTCTGCATTGGTCAGGCCATTCCATGCATGGGTTTATTTTTCCAAAAGAGTCATGTGTTCTTGGTCAGTATTTGTTTCCTATTGCTCTTGACAATTTATTAGGAATAACCGAGCAAATTGTAATGCCTACGGACCATGACAGCTTTTTATAACAATTTTTAGCTAAAAATCAAAAGAATGAAATGCATGGCAGTAAGATTTTCACTGTATCTTTTCAGTGGAACATGACTTTGTGGAACTGCCAGGATCCAGTGGACAGTCCCACAGAGGATCTAAGGAGTCAGTGGTGGTGGTGGTGGGATATGGGGAGGAAATATGGGGGAGGGGATGAGCAAGGCCATGGTGGTCAGGAGAATCTTGCAGCCTGACTGACTAGCAGCCAGAGTGCTTCTTTATTTATACAGAATTTAGTTAGCAGGGATATATCCATAGTGTTCCAAAATAAAGATCATATCATTTTTGTTTTGGGACATGTAATTCACTCCCTTTTGCTCATCTTTTAGTCATCATTAATAAACTATGACAGAACAGAGTTATCATTTCTAATCATTTTCTTTCAAGTTTTGATATTATTAATAAACAGAGTTATCATTCTTACTCATTAACCCCATAACCCAATTTTTAAGAATCTAGAGGCATAAGACATCCTATTCTCAGGCTGGTAGCTTTGGGTTGCTTCAAGGACACTAGACCAAAACAAAATCTTCAAGCCACCCTGGGCATTTTGCCATGTCCCAAGCAGTGTATAATTAACTCTTAGTGGTCCGAGTGCCCAGGAAAAATCCTCAGGTCAAAGGTGTTCAAATTCTGTCATAATACAATGTTTACATCTTTATAGAATTTGTCTATATGTCTAATCCTGGCATTCTGTTGTTCCTTGGTCATACGTCACCATAGGGGCTCTGCATGGCCTAACTTTTCTGAAAAAGGGAGGTCCCGATGTCTCATACTTTTGTCATCTTTCCACTCCATACTTTGCTCATCAATATGTCTCTGTGTAGGGCAGAGGTATATGCCACGTAATTGAGTGTAAAGTGGGAAGAGGCTTGTAATCTGAACTGTGAACAACTCTTCTAACCCACCAAATCTTGTTGACCTTTTAAAGTTTAGTTTGTTTTTATTATCTTGTTTCTGAGTAAGTACAGGGACAGATATTTCAAGAATGTCTCATAGCCTCATGTAGAGACCTCTGGCTTCTTTATGTGTCACAACCTCCAAAGCATAAGGAAGACCTTCAAATAGATAAGGATAATTCCCTAAAAGCGGGGGCTGGGGTGGGAGGAGTGGGTCGGGGAATGGTATGTTCAGGACTGGGGAAGCTTAGAAGCAGCATTCCTGGGAGAAGGCATAAATGATTCATAAGGAATTTTCCATAAATTCAGTATCCCCAAATTGTACAAATATTAAAAGTAACCTAAGTATGCAACAGGTGGGGATGAAAACCAAAGGTAGCATGGCAGCCATCATGAGGCTCAGCTTTGCTGGATCTTTGTCGAGCAGCTGTGCTGGCTTTATGACTTCTGCCATTCTATTCAGATATGGCTGTGCCATAGAACATACTTTTGTCCAGGAATTAAAGATGAACAGACCTGCTTAATTGTTAATCCTGTAGAACCTGTCAGGAAGAAGGAAACTGATGCTGAGGGAAAGTGCAGGTGGGTGGGGCTCAGGGCTAACATTACATTTACTGAGTTCTCTCTTTCCCTGCTTCATGTAAATTTGTCATCTGAAATTTAACTTCTCATTACAAACCCAAATACTTCTGCAACATATATCTTATAATCTGTACTGTAAATCATTACTGAAATCCAATTATGTTTACAATTTCCTAAAGATGCCTTTTAGTTCCATCCATATACAACCAAGATTGCTCCATATCCACACAAGAGTAGGGGAATGACTTCCATTTCCAGAGAATGCCTGTGAAAGCTCTGTGTGGTCAGTCAGGTGTGCCTTAGCTTCATCACCATTTATCCCTGGACAATGGGGAAGAGTTTAGTGGCTTGATACAGGGAGGGAGGAGGGAAGGCCAGAAGGAGAGGAAGAAGGAAGAAAGGAGGGAGGGAGGGAAGGAAGGCAGGTAGGTGAGCAGGCAGCCAGACCAAATAGATCCATAAAAAGGTTGCTTAATTTTGACCTCATGTGCTAAGTGCTTAGAGCTCACTGGTAATAATCTTTTGAATTGATTCCTAATATTATGTCTGAGACACAGAGACATTTAAATACTTGCCAAAGATAGTACAGCTTGGAAATGAAAGATCTAAAACTTAATCCCAGGGAGCCTGCTGTTATGTTATAGTGTACCACCAAGCTGCCTCTCACAGGACTTGGCTCCAGTAAACTGTGTGATGGGCAAATTCACCGAGTTTGTTTCCCTCACAATGACTTGAGATCACTTTTTTCTTTGAACTGTGAATTATTAATCATAATAGTCAAGATGATGATCTTTGACACCTTGATTAGCATTTTTCCACCATGGATGGAAATTTGTGTGGCATTTTAAATATATTGAAGAGAATTATTAACACTTTTGACAATTTAACGGCAAATTACTATCATGGTAAATAAAGGGAGTTGTGGAATTTCTACCTCACTTGCTAATATGTCTATGCCTCCAAATTGATTGTTGTTCTTCAGTGCTGGGGTCTAAGTATAAGTCAGCAGGTAACACTATGCATTGACTTTTTTTTCTCTAGATTAGGGGGAAAATAAGAATACACTTTAAAAATCACTTATGGTTTAGGAGATGATACATTAATCCTTAAAATGACAGAAAATCAAGATGATTGTGTCTGTGGGGTTTAATTTATTAAAATTTAATTTGCTCCTGTGCCTTGCTCCAGTAGCTCCTGTGCTAGCAAACTAGCTATAATTAGATTAGCAGCCTGCTCGGTGCTGGTGACAGCCTGTGCCTCAGAGAGCATGTGCTGGACTCTGCATGTGCCTCATCCTCATTGGCTGGCATTGCTGCTCACCCGTTTGATAGGTTTCCACAGTAATCTTTATGCTGCATTAGAGACGTAGATACAGAGGCACTGTGCTGTGTTCTTGCAGAACATAGGCAAGGTGCTTGGTCGTTTATACTAAAGAAGGAATACGACCCGCAGAGCAGGTGTTCTTTGTTGCAAAGACTCGGTGGATAAGGACCTTGCAGCTAGCTGCAGGGGGAGGTCAGTGAAGGAGTCTCAGTTACGGTAATTACTTGAGTCTTTCTCTCTTATGAGAAACACAGCCATGCATGAAATGAAGCGTGCTCATAGTGTCATCTGTCTCCTTTGCTCTTGCTTTGTTGACGCTGTGTGTACCCCTGTGTTTCATACTAACACACATTCTCATAGACCGCTTGCCTGGTAAACAGCTCCCCTGTTCAGGAAGGAGCATTGTTTTCACCTGAATGCAAGGGTGCATGTGCTTGGGAGTGATTCTTATTGGTTCTCCTCTGTTTGGAAAAGCCGATGTTGCTTCCATCGAGGTGTCTTTGTTTGTGCATGTCAGGACTGTTGCCTTCGCTTTGAGTCCTGACTCCTGAATAATTCGAAATTAAGGAGAATTTAGCGATCGTACTTTAATTAGCAGAAGGCAGAAGGCTCCTGATTTGTCATCTGGCTTTAAGCTTAAGTAGTAATGTGCTATTGTTTCTTCACAGCTGTGTGGAGCCTTCATTTTGCATGGCTTTC
Organism: Peromyscus maniculatus bairdii; assembly: GCF_049852395.1. Lineage (NCBI taxonomy): Eukaryota > Metazoa > Chordata > Mammalia > Rodentia > Cricetidae > Peromyscus > Peromyscus maniculatus. The sequence continues at coordinate 35,671,367 of NC_134853.1, read as the reverse complement.
TTTGTCTTACCTTTTGTAGTTTTAATGAAGCTTCTTTAGTACAGGGAGTGTTAGCAGATTACATTCTGTGAAATAGACACATATAGGTATTTATCAACCACGCCTGAGGAAGTATTTGACTCCAGGCTTTGTTTAAAGGATAACACTCTTGCAGTTGAAATGCCATAGTAGAGAGATGAGTTCTTACCACTCTGATTGCTGCTCAACATTTTTGTTTCAGTTAAGGATTCCCTGGTTTGTTTTCCAGACACAGCAATAAAGAATCTGAAATTCTGTAATGATTGAAAAAAGAATTAGCAAGACCAAGGCTCTAAAAATCCTCAAAACCATGTGGCTCTGTTGTGGGTCCAGAGCCCCTGCTTCCTTTTGAGTTCTGAAACTTGAAAACTGATGTCCTTCCATATCAGACTGCGACTCTACAGAAACTTGTGTCCTGAGTCACCAGTCACAGGGCTGGCCAGCTGCCACCATGCGTCTGCTCTCAGCAGAAAGTCAGGCAGATTCTGAAAACTGTCAGGGATTGTTTCCTGCTCCTGAAAAGGCAAGGTTGCAATTTATATAGTCTGTACCAATAATTGCCTTCATCCAGATCTGTATCCTGCTTCGCAGGTCAGTATGTAGTCTTTGGCAGGGGAACCCTTCTGGTTAGTAACTAAACCTCACCACATGCCCTTACTCCTAGATCTGTCTGAGAGATAATAAATTATCCAGTGTCGGCATTTGTTTAGTTAATAGTTCCAAGAGGAAAGTAGAAGCATTGTGGAAGTTCAGTGGATGGTAATGGAATGATGCAGTTAGATAGCCTTTAAGCAGAGACATACTGCAGCTCTGTGCCTTGAGACAATGGGGGCAATGTTTTCAGCTTTGAGACACCATGGGTGGTGACACCCCTGGTACAGACCCCATCAATCTCATGTGGACAGTGCCTACCCTGGTTCACTCCTGGATGTTTCAGAGAGGGCAGCTTCAGCCAGGATGGTTTGGTTTTTCTTCCAAAGTCCACGTACCACTTCTGTCTCCCCATCATTCTTGACCTGACATTCTCCTTATTACAGACATACAGAACCTTTTTGCCTTTTAAAACTTAGGCTTGGTCATCTGAAGGGGGATACACTGACGCAGCTCTACAATAGCCTCATTTAGATATGTTTGTATATATGAAAGTATTATTTATTTGCAGGGTTGGGATCGAACCCAGGGCCTAGCACATGCTAGGCAGGTGGTCTATCACTGAGCTGTATCCCCTGTCCTTCCCTCTTCGTCTCCGGGAATACTCTCTACCTTTTTAAGGAGGTTGCCTTAAAGATGGATTGTTGTTTTCTTTATTTACTACCAAAGCACTCTCCCCTGTAAATCTGCAGAGTGCCTTCTGTGAGCTGCATCCAAGTTTTAGATGTTACCGTAAAAGCTGGGAAGTAGCAGTGTCTGTTCTCAGGGTCTGTGGCTGGCTCTTCAAGAATCAACATATCTTAAGGAATTTCTTAAATCCTTAAGTATAACGTGTATATTGTGCATTGTGCCTGCTGATGGCCAATGATGCCAGTTAACATATACTAAAAGGATATTTTAATAGCAGAACTAAAAGAAGTTCATGTTTTTGCAAAGTAACACAACATACACTTTTATCTTCAACTTTATTACTTAACTTTTTTGTTCTTAATACGTTAGGTTTTAAACACATTAAAATTTTGTTCATTCTCCTTCTAATTCTGTAGCTCATTGAAAGAAAAGTAATAATTCTGACCAATCAAAAATAAGTATATCAGTGTGAACATGAAATATAGTATTTTAAGAATTAAAGCATTTTCAGGGTGCTGGGGCATAGCTCAGTTGGTAGCATACTTGGGTATTATGCAAGAGGCCCTGGGTCCAATTCCTAGTATCTCAGAACCAAAATAGATAAAACATTTTCAGTATTGATACTTTGTCTCTTTCTTCTGGAGGCTTTTAATGACAGATGTAGGAACCAGTTTAAATGTAGAAAGCACAGAATACCATATACCACAAAACAGCAGGGCTGAACAGGGTCTGAAAAAATAGTTTTCCAAAAGAAGAGCAATGGGAAGTGTAGGCTGCTGGTCACAGGAGTTCCAGAGTAGGACAGTCGGTGGCTGGTGCCTGGCCACTTGGGTGCCTGTTATTCCAAAAGAATGGGGAGATGCCACTTGCAGTTGATAACTGTTTCAGGGTTCACCCTTTTGAAGTTGCCTGGATCTGAAAAAAAATTAAATAGGTTTATTCTTCTTTCCATATTTTACTCTGCAGTAAATGGCATTTACCATGAGCTAGACTCCGTTAAGTGTTTTATAGAAAAACACAAAAAGCCTAGTCCCTTCCAGCATGAAGTGTTTTCTGAGGAACCGGGTCCTTAGGAAGGAGGGAAGAGGGCCTTGGAGACAGGAGAGATGCAGCTGGACCAGCCTTCCTCCTTTCAACAGCACGTCTGCCACTCAGGCCAGGAAGGCATGTGTGTGGCCTGGGATCTGTTGTGTGTTTTAAGTATCATCGTGTCTTATTTTAGATGCATGAACAGTGTGAACTATCATTTGCTCTCTTCCTCTGTTAAATTGTTGAAGAATACAGATGCAGTTGCTGGAAAAAGTGTTATTGTTGATATGTCTGCATCATGGTAGACTTGACATTCTTAAGAATGTAGCCACTAATTTGAAATTTATCTAGGAACAATCACAAAACACTTTTATGACTGTTGTACTTTGAGTAATCTGGTGATTAATTTTGAATTTGTTCACATTGCCACAAAATACCCTTTCTGCTTTTGGGTGCCAGTAGACTCTTAATTTGACATTTATTTTCTAGATACTCAATTAAAGACAAGCTTGTAAAACCTGGCCTTGAACTGTAGCACTCCATTTCACCTTGCCATGACTAAGGCATCTGCTTTTTCAGTACTCGTAAAAAATAATTTCTGAAAATGCCATGTACTTTAAATTTAGATGTCCTTTAAGTCTTGATGAATTGGTAAAGGAGGGACACTTTAAAGGCCAAGTATTTTCGCTATATCTTACTATGTCTAAAATATCTACATGAAAATGGGTATTGTGTTTACCTTCCCTGTGGCCTTCAGCCAGAGAACATCTAACCCCTCCTTAGTGCCTTCCCCAACTAGCATTTATGCTTTCTTTTAGACTCTTTAAGGCAGCAGCCTCCACTTTCCACTATCGTAGCACCCAACAGGCTGAGTTTACAAGACTGTCCCTCATTGCCACTGACCTGGGCAGCAGCAGCACTCTGGCATGATGACCTGGGAAAGCCACTTTCTTCTTAGGCCTGGTGTGTCTTATTGCTCCTTCCCAACCTGCCTTCTACGTGAATATTTGCCAAGGTTCTACCTTTATCAACTTCCTGTCTGTGCATACTTACACTGGCCACTCATCTGCCGCCTCACATCCCCTCTCCTTGCACAGCTAGGCTAGGTGACCTCAGGGCCTTCCTTGGCTTGGCTTTTCCTTCTGCCTAGAACAGGGTCTCCAGGGTCTTCTGGCATGTTCCCATAGGGCTTTGATCAGTGGTCACATCTCATCAGGACTTTCTGAGAGAGTGGCTATTTTTTGTCTTGCTTTTCTTCCCCAATCACTCCTCTTTGGGTTGTAAATTCTAACAAATAAGATGTTTGTCTTAAACCCCCAAAGCCTTGAACTCCTAGAAAATGTTCAATCAGTGCTTGCTGAATGAGTTAATAAGTGACTGCAAAATGAACAAACAAATTACTTACAGCAGGGAAGTCCTGTGGCAACCAGGATCTCTGCTCCAGCTTGCTGAGTGGTTCTTACCCAGGCTCTCCCTTGAGTGGGCAGGGTCTCCTGCTCTGTGGATGGTGAGCACCAGTCAAACTGAGGTTGTTTATGTGATTTCTTTATCCTCACTTTACATGGTTCTTTTTGTGGGATTGTTATTGTGGTTAAATTCTCTTCTAAAAACAAAATAAAAGCAAGAGTTGAAATGTAGAGGTGCCTTATAAATAAAATATACAAAAATTAGTGCATCTGTGTTACTTACATGTCTGCTATTTAATATTTAAATATATATTGGCTAATTATTAATGGAATTACCATTTTATGATGGATGCTAAATACATTTATTTATCTCCCTATTTTTGCCAAATAAAAAACACCAGTAGCCTTCTCTTCCTGTGTTTTTCAGATATTTCCTGCTGCAGAGGGGATTTTAAGCAAGGAAGGCTTTCCTTGGCTTCTGCCTGCAATCTGTAAAACACTCATTGCCTTTTCGGTAAGCGGATGGCTTTGCTTTGATCCATTCTAAGCAGAAGCTATTGATTGTCTCTGAAACCTGTGTCATTATTATATTAAGACAAGGAGCCTAGGGTTTCAAGTATTTTGCTCTCAGCCATTAAATAAACAAATAAGCCCCACCAAGGTTTCTCATTTCTTGTCTGCATATGTGCTAATAATTACAATTGTTATGCACAGTAGTACTTACCACTCACCTTCCAGGTATTTAAAAGACTCCATTTGTGTGCCTGGATTTGGAGAAAACATAACAAGTGAGCACCTTTGCTCTCTGAATGAGAAGTAGAATTGTCTGAGATTGGGCATGAGATGATGAGGTGGATCCTGGGAGCTGATGTAGGGAGCTTTGCTGATGGCCATCCTGAGAATCAGAGTGGTGAGGACAGAGTCTGAATTCCAGCTCAGAGACTGAGACAGAGAGGACCAGATAGATGGTGTAGGTGAACCAAATCTTCAGCCCTGCTTTCTTCTTGCTATGTAAGGATAGCAGTCAATTACCTTCCTGGGCCAAGTAATTATATGGCACTTTATCAGAGCTACTGAGCTAGATTTTGTGTTTGTATGGTTAGAAAGAGTCATCTGTGTGGCACATCCACGTATCAGCTGGGCTATAGGCAACAGATTTTAGCCCTGCCTCTGGTTAATTCTAATAGGGTTAGATCAGTCTGTAAGAATTATTTCAAGTTGTTTTTATAACCATTTGCAGTTTTCTCATAAATGGCATGCAAACTTTTTTTAAGTGCTGCAAAAGTTTTCTCTTACCCTTGGCTTTTAACTACCAATTTCTTGTTGCATCTCTGCATCATTGATCTTTGTTCTTGCATAAGTACATGTATTATGGGTTAGCAGCACGTATGTAGTCACATCACTAGCATTTTTCATTGTTCTCAACAGTGCATTTAGGACGACATTGTTTAGAGTAGACACTGGGTGTTTGAAATAATCCTTGTTCATAGAAACTAAAAAGAGAGGTGAAATCATGAGGTAATAGGATATAAAATGATCTTTTTAGGTTCTTTTCTTCATTTTCATTAGTTTAATTATTCTAGAACATGAGAACCCCTGAGTATGTGACCTAAGACATTTTAAAAGAGATGAGGGCACCAGTTACTGAGAGGCCAGCCTGAGGCTGCAATTTCAGAAAACAGGCTTTAAAGGCCCCTTTGTTTTGAGTTTCTTGCTATCTTAGTCAAATTTAAGTAACTGATAAAGTCAATTTCTCCTTGAAAAGGTAACTTTTAAAAAACTTCTGAAGGGTAGATTGTAATTCTTTCATATTGTGCCTACTAGATGCTTGAGAAATCATTGGGAGTGAACATAGCCCTTGCATACCTTTTGGTGTTAAGTGGTCCTGACTCAAAAGTCATGCTAGTTTTTCCTCAGATAGCCTTTTTTCTTTGGATTCAAAGTTTCCTCCATAAAGAGCCCCTGTGTTCCCTGCTGGTGACTCAGCTTCCTTTCACACCGGCACCTCTGGCTTTTCTCTTCCCAGAACAGCTCTTTGCCAAGAGAGTGACTCAGAGCTCAGGTTCCTCAGCACAGTCAGGTGGGGCTCCCCTTGGGCCCTCACAGCTGACCTTGAGCAAGATCTTCTCAGGAACCAGGGCAAGTCAGCTACTGTAATGAGACTCATGTGCCTTTGGGCCAGCCAGAGCTTTTTTAACTGGAGGGAACAGATAGGGCATTCTCTTAGAAAAGCAGTTAGGGTTCTAGACGTTTATTGTAGAGATGTTTCTATAAGAGGTAGATGGCCGATAGTCTGTGCTCTAAAAGAATATTCTCCTGCCAAGAACAGAAAATCTAACTCTAATTTTGAGGATTTAACATACATTTATTGTAAGGTTTAAGATCTATTGATTATAATTACTAAGTTACCAATTAAGATATTTGGCACATTTAAAATGCCTTTTTAATCAAGTAAAAAACTAATTTGATTGCCTTGTGTACACAGTTGTCAGTCATTCAGGGTTATTTCCATAGAAACGAATTATGATTAGTATCTTGGTCAGTGTAGTGACTATATTCTTTACAAAAATCTACAGAAAAGAAGGCCAAGCTACATTTGAACCCATAATCTGGAAATGAACACTGTGCTGGAGGTGACTCATACCACATCTGCCCTTCACACATGTCCTAAAAAGAAAGCCTTAGAATCTTCATGTGTAGATGGGGCTATGTTCACCAGCTTCTCAATATTACAGCAGGATACCTGGAATAAGTAATATATAGAGAAAAGGTTGACGTAGGCTTACAGTTTGGAGGTTCCAGTCTGTGATGGCAGAACCATTATTTTTAAATGAATGTGACATTTGGTAGTAAAGGGGAGCATGTGACACAGCAATATGGCCCTTTTATCACTAAGAAGCAAAAGAGGAAGAAGAGGGTAGCTTCCTACAGTCCCCTGAAAGTATACTCCCCTAAGGACTTAACTTCCTACTACATGGCATATCACTCACTGCCCAGTGTCATCCCCTGAGAATCAGGCCCATGGAAAGCATCAAACATCCAGTTCACACTGTAGCAAGGATCAAAGAGGTTAAACCTCAGACCAAAGGGCAACCTTGTGATTCAACCGGGGCTCTAACTTCAGGCCTCTCTTACCTTGGCACCACTTGATTTCTCTACAGCAAAGGAGTGATACATGCAACAGAAAATTGGCTGTGGAAATTTGTGCAGTGAAGAAACTGGAATGGGAGGGTTAAGAGAAGTAGGGACATCTAGTTTGATATGAGAATGACTTCATATATTTAAGAAAGGAAAGAAAGAGACTCCGAAGTTAAGAACTGTAAGAGTATGCACATTGGAAGAAGGGAGCAGGTATGGTGGTTGCAGTGGTCCAAAAAAATGCAAAGCTTCTTATTTTTCCCAAACCTCTGAGGTGTCTACTGCCATTTATAGTTCCGGAGTAAAAGAATGTTCTGTGTACTGAGTTGTACAGGGAAAAACATATGCAAAGGACCACATGGTTGGCAAGTATCCTCCCCTCTCTGGTCTTTCTTTTAAAGAACTAAGTTCTTGTTTCTTAGTTCTTTAAAAACAAAAAAGTTGCTTTAAAATTAAATCCATTCTTGAAGGTGTGACAGAAAGCCTGAAACTACTTTTAATTGTATTTCGTTGTCCTTGGGAAAGTCTTCCTCTTTGTCAGTGGAGGAGACACCACTGTTTCTATGCTTGGTCTTTATACTCTCCAAGCATCACTATCTTGAAATGCTTATGTATTAATTGTCAACTTGCCAGAATCTACAATCACCTGGCAGGTGGGCATCTGGGCATGCCTGTAAGGGGTTTTCTTCATGAGGATAATTGATGTGAGAAGACCCATCCTAATTGTCAGACCATTCCCTGGGCAGGGGATACTGGAGGATATAAAATAGAGAAGGTGAGCTGAGCAATAAAATGTATTCATAGCTGTCTGTTCTTGATTGTAGATGCTATGTGACAAACTATTTCAAGCCCTGCCTCCTGGACTCCTCCACTATGATAGACAGAATAAGTCCTTCTTCCTTAAGTTGCTTTTGTTAGAATATTTTATCAAAACCACAGTTAAAAAAAAAAGAACTAAGACAATAGGTCTAACTCTGTAGGATACATTCAAAGCCACATTTTCATTTCATAGACAAACAAGTTTTCTTATGACGGTCAGCACAGCAACCTTCTTTAGAGAAGAAGCCTCGTTAGGTGACTGATCTTTTAATGATGCCCCTTCAGGCATCAGGTCCTACTGACCCTACTCTGAGGCAGTCTGTGCTGTGACCATCCTTCCTTCCCAGAAAACTCTGTTACTGACTTAGCGCTGTGCCTGTTTCTGGCGTTAGCCTGAATTCTCAAGCCAGCCCAGTAATCCATTGGAAACTTTTATTGTCTCATTTCCCTTCTCCTGCCTTGTTCAACAGAGTTACCTATGTGTTGATAAGTTTAAATTACAGAGTCACCACTTACCTAACATCTCCAGTCTTTTCAGTGTCTGTAACTCTTCTCTGCATGCCTGGCTCACTGCAGTTTAGGGTTGGGTTCTTGCATGTGTGTTGGTGGGGGGTGTACGTCCACACCAGTACATGTACTTGTTGCTTTATTATCAGAATTCACGAATGTTTAACCATTCAGCAAATCTGTAACTCATATAACAAAAGTCTTTACAACTTAACAGAAAACGTGGTTCTTAGTCAGCGGTCTGTCTAAAGCGAGTATCTGAGACGGGCTCCTTATGAAGTGGGGGGAGTCTGTTTAGCTCATGGTTTTAGACCAGAGGCACCGGTGCCTGTGTCAAATCCAGGCTGTAGCACCGTCAACAAATGGTGTTGAAATTAGGACTTTCTTTAAGCATCTGTGTACTTTGTCTCAAATTATATGATAAAATCATTTCAAAACTTTACATTAAGACTACAAACATTGACTCAAAAATATCAGTGAATGTAGAGAAGCAAGCATGACTTTCTTCTCATTCTGTAAATTTGGTTAAAATCATAGCAACTTTTGAATCCTCCAGTATCACAGAGTCCTATGAGCTTATCAGCTGCTGAAGTGGATGGAAGCAGTTTGCATTTGTAGCTCAGAAGCCCTTCTCGAAATGGAAACTTGGTTCAGCAGTACAGAATGAGAGTTGACGTCAGTTCTTAAATGGCCATACTAGAGTGGCATCTTAGTGGACCTAATATAGAAAGCACAACTGGGGGCGATAACATTATTTCCTCTGGAAATCATGGAGACCTCTGACAGCACAGAGAGCTGCAGGTAGAGCTTGAGCTTGAGTCAGGCCCTCTTTGTGAGGAAAGTTCCGTTTCGGATTTCGCTCCCTGGGGAAGGCTTCTTAGCCCTGCATTTATATCTGCCCAAGGGAGCATTCTTTGTGCTCTGAGACCTTGAGAGGGTGCATGCTAGTCCTTTTGTCTGTGAGTACATAACAAGTACTGATCACGACCCATCTGACAGTGTAGTTCATTTCTTCTGCAGTATTCTGGGAGATGATAAACACATTACAAGTTACAAGTTGGTTTTAACTCTGAATCTGCAGATCTGGCTCAGTAAAGAGGATTTCAGATATTTGGGACGTTAGTTGGACTGACACAGGAAAAGAGAGGCTGGTGTTTCTCAGCTGCGTCCCTCAATCTCTGACAGCAACAGTTGGACTAAAATCCAGCAGGTATTCCTACAGGAAGAAAGAAAAATAATAACTAGTAACTGTAGGATGCTGGATCAGTTTATTTGGTCCAGGGCAGTCACCATCTTCTAACATCATGTTGTATACCCCAAACGCATACAACCAAATTTATTTTAAAATAAAATCAACTTTTAGGACTTGATCTTAAACTTTAAATAAGTCAAATGAAGTAGCAATCAGAGCACAAATGTCAACAATAATGGTCTTTCAAAGGCTGGGGTATCACTTGCCTAGTATTTACAGGGCTCTGGGATTGATCCCCAGGACTGAAAAGTGGGAGAAGGTAGGGATACTCTTGAAATCCAGCCTCACCTGAATTCACATATTATTTTTGTTCAGAGTCCAGCTCCCCTAGAGTTGAGATTTTAACTCCAATTGGCTGTTTTCTTTGGATGCAAAGGTCTCACCATTCAAACTATAGTATTTGTGATTGGCTCAAGTTCCAGAGTTACCTTGAACTGTGTACTGGGAGAGGTCCGTCTCAAAAGTACACACATCAAAACAAAGTACAGCCTTCCCCACTGTTCACACCTCCTCTCATCGGCTTCCAGTTACATTTAATTGACGCTTCATGTGTCCAGTGCTGGCTATACCTCTGGGTTAAATGGAAGCTCTGAATCCATTAAAACGAGGATGAAAAGATAGGTAGGGCTTCTTTTCCCACTTCTAGTTCAACAATTGATGGTGTATTTTTTGATTCAAAAATGTGTTTTTATTTGGGAAAAGAGAGTGACGGCCCTTTACTTAATGAATGAGAAACTTAAAAAAACTGATATATGGCTTTTATAATCATCTTGCAATTCAGAAAAGTATATATGTTTTGCTCAGGACCACGGGGCTGCACATTTGATTTTAGAAGGTATGAGGAACTGTCTAGTAACATCCCTGGCCCATTTCCATATTAACCATTTGAAGGCTGTATGCTTTTCTACCCCTCCAGTAGCCATGTCCATGATGTAGCCTACTTTTGCGTTTTCCAGCAGTGGTTTATTCCAGCTGCTGTCCTTGGGCACTGGCAACTCAAATTCAGTAGCACCCACTCCAGTGTACCTTATCTGTCTACAGCATCATTTTCATATTGGGATCACTAGCCCTCTTAAGGGCAGTCAACAAGAGTTTCAGGCCAAAATGTCCTGCCTCGGTTATAGCCTTTGAGAGCGAGCATTCTTATTTTTAGCAGCTTTTGGTTACTAAGCGTTTGATTAAGAGATGATAAGTGCGATACAGAAAAATGATTCGAGTATGCCACTTTAAATCTGCTTTAACAAATGGGAAATTATGAGATCACCTGAAGACATTTTATACCAAATTTGTAGTTTATTGGGGTTTCCCATTGCACCCTTGGCATGATACTTGACATGCATGTTTGCTGTATGCCTTATTAATTTAAATGCACAGTTGTGTTTCTGAGCATTCTATGATGATTGACACTTGTATCTGGTTAATACTGTTATTTTTAAGAACATTGAAACCTGGCTTTGAAGTACTATCTGAAGTGTTGTATTAGTCAGGGTTCTCTAGAGTAACAGCTTATAGAATGACTCTCTCTACACACACACATACATAAAGGGGCTTTATTAGAATGACTTACAGGCTGTTGTCCAGCTAATCCAATAATGGCTGCCTAGATACTGAAGATCCAAGAATCCAGTAGTTATTCAGTTCATGAGGCTGGATGTCTCGACTGGTCTCCAATATATACCAGAATCTTGGAGAAGTAGGCTGTAATCGAGAGTTCCTCTCCTGCCTGCAAGTTCCCAAATAATCATTCAGGGACTTAATATTAATTATAAATGTTTGGCCAGTGGCTCAGGCTTATTACTAATTAGCTCTTACTGCTTAAATTAACCCATTTTTATTAATCTTTGTATTGCCATGAGGCCATGGTATTACCAGTCTGCTGACATCTTGCTCCTTGGAGAGCTGGATGTCATCTGCCAAACTCCACCCTTCCCCTATATCTCTTCTTGGATTTCCTGCCTGACTGTATTCTGTCTTGATACAGGCCAGAGCAGCTTTATTCATCAACCAGTGAGAGTGGCACATATTCACAGGGTACAGAAGGATATCCTACATCATTCCCCTTTTCTATCTAATCAAAAGGGAAGGTTTTAATTTTAACATAGTAAGATTATATATAACAAAACAGTTATGAAGCAAGGATTATAGTTATGATATTTAGTCTATTTGTACTTAGCAAAATTAAAGAAAATATTCTATCATCTATCTTATCTTTGAGAATCTAAAGTTTCATATCTAATTTATTTTTTAACATAATTAAGGAAAACTATAATTATAATTTTCTAGTCTTCCACTCCATTAAAGGCCATAGAAGATTATAATATTATCTGAGTAAATAGGAAGAGCATTGTAAGCAACTTCCAAAATTTTACAAATGACAGGAACATTTGGCTGCCTGGATAGTCATCCAAAGTTCCTCTGCAATGTTGGGGCATCCATCTTCAACCTATAGGTCTATAGTATCTGGTAGACTTTTCTGTGAAGCAGCAAATTTGAAGGACCATCCCACCTTGTTTTGGCTAAGTTCAGCAGTCATTTTTGCTGTGGGTCCTGCATATCCAGTTACATAGCATACAGTCAAGCAGTCAAGGCAAAAGCAGTTTCTTGCCAAATGGCTAATTTTACCATAATGAAAGCAAACTCCTATGGAGTTTCTATGATGCCCATCATCCTTTTATGAAGTAAATTGGTGCTGCCAGGAGCAGATTGTCTTATTGTCATGAAAAGTCCAAGTTATTAAAACATTTTAAATGCCATATTCTGTAGGTCTTTGAATTATTTAAAAATTACCTATCTACCAACCTGTACATATCACTGTATATCTAGAAAACCTAACTAGCATGACCAGAAGTTTGATTATTGTAGATGACTATTAATCTGTATTTCTTAATTACATATTACATTTTTAAATGAGTTGCATAAACACAATATCTTAAACAAGAGTAGAAATATATATATATATATATATATATATATATATATATATATATATATACAGTATAACAAAATTCACTTTAAATTTGTATCAATAAACCAAAATCCATATTAATGCAAAATTGGTAAGATTAACAGTTTTTTTCCCTAATTAAAATAGACTCAGTAATCTCCCCTTTTATCCTATCATTTCTATATCATATCCCCGTTTCTTTTTTTAGAAAGAGATTGATTATGACCAATAACAATTTGTAACCAAACCCCTGAACAAGGACAAATATCCATAATCTATTTTGGGGAATGTGGGCATAGTTTTTTAGACTACTTCCTGCTGATTGGGGGGCACTGGTAATCTTTGGAAGACAGTGAGGAAATTTAGGATAATAGTCAAATCCTGACTGGAGTAGTCTATGAGGCTGAATCATCTCAGCAAGTAGCCTTGAAGCTGTTTTTGATGTTGGGTCATCTGTGCCATTTTTATTGGTGCTTGGTCCCCTTGTTCTGAAAATTTATAAATTTTAAAGGTAACATATATATCTGTATTAATACAAATATAAACTGCGCATTGTACACAAGCCAGTTAAAGATAATTTTTTGTTTTCTGTCTGAGCAGGTAAAATATGTGTCATGTGTCTTGCTTTCGGTTTATTCATGGATAATTTATCCATGTCTATAGTCAGGATTTCAAGGGGTCTTCCTCAGTCAAATCTATTCATCTTTAACTTTGAATGAATTCATAGCCTCTTGTTTCCTATGAAAATAAAGGCAGAACCTCTTTTCCAAAGTAACATATCTTTTGACTTAAACTTTTAAGTGAAGACATTTTCCAAATATTTAAGTTGGATTAATCCAGTAATGTTTATAATCAAATGTCTCATAGCAGTCAAAAATTTTGAAGACAACATAGTAATATACATAACCCAGACTTTCTGTGCATTTTCCATCCTCATGTGCCTCATTTTCTTTATATTACTTTACTCCCCTTTCTAAGGACTTTATTTTATTCTTTTAATTCTATATTTTAAGCCTGTTTATATCTTTTTCTTTGCTCTCTCAAGCTTAAGTGTAGCTTTTAAACATGTCATGACCCATTTAGAGGCCTTTTTTTTTTACTTTTTTTTTTCATTTTTCTTTATTTTTTTCCTTTTATTTTATTTTACTATACCATTCAGTTCTACATACCAGCCACGGGTTCCCTTGTTCTCCCCCCTCCTGCCCCCTCCCCTTCCCCCAGCCCACCCCCTATTCCCACCTCCTCCAGGGCAAAGCCTCCCCGAGGACTGAGATCGACCTGGTAGACTCAGTCCAGGCAGGTCCAGTCCCCTCCTCCCAGATTGAGCCAAGTGACCCTGCATAAATCCCAGGTTTCAAACAGCTAACTCATGCAATGAGCACAGGACCCGGTCCCACTGCCTAGTTGCCTCCCAAACTGATCAAGCCAATCAACTGTCTCACCTATTCAGAGGTCCTGATCCAGTTGGGGGCCCCTCAGCCTTTGGTTCATAGTTCATGTGTTTCCATTCCTTTGGCTATTTGTCCCTGTGCTTTATCCAACCTTGGTTTCAACAATTCTTGCTCATATAAACCCTCCGTAAGAATCATATTTCTTTATTAAGAAATTTTCTACTCACTCCACATACCACCCACAGATCCTCCTCCCACCTCCCAGCCCTCTCTCCCAAGCCACTCTGCATCCCTACATTCCCCAAATCAGGTCTCCCATGGGGAGTCAGCAGAGCCCAGCACACTGAGCCTAGGCAGGTCCAAGCCCCTTCCCACTGCACCAAGGATGTGCAAGGTGTCACACCACAGGCACCGGATTCCAGAAGCCTGCCCATAGACCAGGGACAGATCCCGATCCCCCTGCCTGGGTGCCCCCCAAACAGTTCAAGCCAAACAAGGGTCTTCCATATCCAGAGGGCCTAGTCCAGTCCCATGGGGGCTCCACAGCCACCAGTCCACAGTTCATGGGCTTCCACTAGTGTGGCCAGTCATCTCTGCATGTCTTCCCATCATGATCTCGATGTCCTTCGCCTGCAGAATCCCTCCTCTCTCTCATCAATTGGATTCCAGAGCTCAGCCTGGAGCCTGGCCATGGATCTCTGCATCTGTAGAGGCCTTTTTTTTTTTTTTTTTTTCTGAATCTGTTTTTATTTTGTTTCTTATCCTTTTGTCTATATAAACAAAAACCTTAACCCAACCAATGAGAGCAACACTTACTCACAGTGTACAGAAGAACAGAACATCCCATATCAGTAGGATCTAGTGCCAGTGAAAGAATGGACTTGCTAGTGATGGTGGGAAGAAGTAGGCAGAGAGAGAGAGAGAGAGAGAGAGAGAGAGAGAGAGAGAGAGAGAGAGAGAGAGAGAGAGAGAGAGACAGGGAGAGAGACAGAGAGACAGACACACATACACACACACACACACACACACACACACACACACACACAGATATCTTCCCTCCTTCCCTTCATATTTTTTATGTAGGCTGACAGCAGAAGGTGTGGTCCAGGTTAAAAGAGGATCCTCCCACCTCTAAGATCAGGATTTTCTCATTTCAAATGATCCAGCTGAGAAAAAAAAAAAAATCCCTTACAGGTGTCCTCAGCCATTTTTCTGTTTTAGTTAATTCCAGATGTAATCAAGTTGACAACCAAGAATAGCAATCACAAGTGTTGTTATAGTTCAAACTAATACATCACATTTTAATTGGCATTTGGCCTCATAAATCAATAGGACCACTGTGCACTTAAGAAATGCCATAGAGGATTCCATACTTGTATGAAACTTGTATGGCACTACCAGGGTGAGTGAAATACTTTACAACTACCACCTTTGGCTTTAGCCCCTCACTTGCCATAGTGGACTTGGGTTCCTTAAGAGAACTTGTTAGTACTTATGTATTTCCTAATATGGAGAATGGAATGTTAATATTCAAACAACTTCAGGTGGCAGTGGCTCATAAGTTATTAAAGGGACAGTTATAGAGTTTCTATTTTGCTTTACCTACATTGGCAGTTCCCAGGGGGCTGGTCATGGTAAAGAGCTGGTTATGTGTACTTGCTCACTTAATTCTGACAATAGCCATACTGGGTAATCAGGAGGCAAAATTTCGGTTTTAGCATACCTGCTTTGGTTGCAGGCTAGCCCCTCTTAGCACCTTGTCAGGAAGCAAAAGAGTGATAATTTCTGATATCAGCAGCTTCACAGATCCTAGAGGTGAACATTTTCTTCTGATTTGGAACCCATGTTGGAACCCATGTTGTTTAATTAAGATTAGATTGCGGAAAGATTTTTCTGAACCAAGAAGGTTGTTGCAGATATCCACTGCCACAGTCTGGATATTAAATGCTCTAGTGTGGATTTTAAGGGCCCACATATTGAAGTTGTGTTTCCCGGACTGTGATGGGCTGGAGACTGACTGGTGGATCCTCTAGGGAGGGGAGCCCAGTGAAGGGGCTAGGCCATTAGGGCTGTGCCCTTGCCATGGGACCCAGTCACTTCCTCTCCTTTGCTTCCCAGTCACCATGAGATAAACAGAGCCTCCCCACCATGGTGTACTGTGCTATCAATAATATCATATAAAATAATGTGGGAATTGTCTGTGAACTGAACCTCTTGACACTGTGTACCAAGACAAGGCAGAAACAAAAGCCAATATGCGAATCAGTGTCCCACTTTAGGCTTGTTTGTTACATGTTCTCAGAGAAATCATGTTCATGTCCTCAAGGTCCATGGCAGAGCTGTTTAGCTTTCTGGAGCCCAGCTTACTTTTTTAAGACTGTCAGTATTGCAGCCGCTGCTGCAATATGCTTTGCTCATGGGCTTGTACATTTACAAAGCACTTTCACTCAGTAGCCTTGAGTGACAGGGTGTGGGTAATTGTCATCTCTGCTTTGTAGATGAGGCACTAGAAGTCAGGGAAAGGTATACTCTAGAGGTGCATGGATCGTAGAAGAAAAACCTAAGCTGCAAGGCCATCTATCTCCCTGTTCATCACAGTTCCAGAACTAGACTCCTGGACCCAGAGCTGCACCTATTGATCAGAACTGGTGGATTATTTGCCACTATTGTTTTTAAGACCCAGATACCCAGAGTGGAGTGTTAGGGGATTTGAAGTAAAATTCAGGGCTCTGAATTTGGAATCCTCCAGCCCAAACTGCTCTGCCTCAGTCTGTCTCACATACTGATTTTCCATGTCATCTGTGTTCTAGAGCAGTGGTTCTCAAACTTCCTAATGCTGCGATCCTTTAATATAGTTCCTCATGTTGTGGTGATCCCCAACCATAAAATTATTTCATTGCTACTTCATAACTGTAATTTTCTTACTGTTGCTAATCATAATATAAAAATATCTGATATGCAGGACATCTGATATGTGACCCCTAAAGGGGTTGGGGTTCACAGGTTGATAACTGCTGTTCTTGAGAAACCTACAGAAAACAGAAACAAAACAAAATACAACATCCATAACAACAACAAAAAATAAAATATTTTGAAGTTTACTGAGCACAAAGTTATTACATCCTAAGCTTGTTAGGAGCCAACACAGAGGTAAAATCAACGAAACTAATACAGGCATGAGCTAGTTGTTATTAGCAGAATATGATTTGGCTCATAAAATTAATTTGTAGCTTTCAAAAAATGTAGCAATTGGTTAAGTTCAAAAGACTTGTCCAGAGGTAACATTTCCTAATATCTAGTACTTAGTCCCAGTACCTACAGTCCTTGGGTGGCTTAAAGAGATGTCAAATAAAGCTGATAAAATGGAATTAAAGAAAGCTTTCTATATTTTTACTCAGTGCACAGGTTATATATCAAAATTTCCCCCATTCTAATATACTCAGATTATATCTATTTCACAATTAAGTTTAAAGAATGATCATAATTTAGTTTCTCTGTTAAATCTCACTGTGTTGCATGCATGTGCACATCCAGTCTATATTAAACAGTCTTCTTTCTCCCCAGTACTCCTCAGTTGTCAACATTATTTAACAAATTTGATAAATTCCATTTTAAAATGTTTAAAGTCATATATCTAATTTATAACACCTCCAATAAAATGATATTTCTAGATAAGATGGTTCATCTTTCATAGTGAAATTCTGAATGGTGAATTCCACTTTCTTACTGTAATAGGCTATCTGTGTTCCCTTCATTTCTGGAAGAGGTTTAAGTTCAGGGATTGTATATATTTCTTGTTACATGATGCTATCAATATGGATGCTTAATGTAATAAAGCATATGATAGTTCTCTTATTTCCCAAGCTTTAGGAAGGTTTATGATCATTGGTTGATGGTGGGCCCTGGAGTGTATGGGATTAGCAAGCAAACTGAGCATCACCGTAGCATACTGCCTTCATGGTGGTGGCAGTATGCAAGAGGAAGAGCATCAGCATGAAGATGAAGCAGTATTTTGTCCAAAAACAGTCAAGGACAGTTTTTTCCTTCTAACCCTGGACTTTGGATTAGACAGCTTGCAGGGTGAACACTGTGCTCATCAGCTGCCTTGTAACCAAGAACTCTTGTAAATCTGTGGTGTTTTGCTGTTACAACAGTTTTATACTCTTGTGTGCATAAATACTTTTTCTGACAGCATGAGAAACCAGTGCCATGAATATTCCGTTAGCAGTAGTAAAACCTCTCAGTATGGATCTGAAGTTTTAGGATGACAATCAAATAGTCCAACAAAGGGCAGGAGAAGCTGAAATAAAAACCTTCACAGCTGAGTGGTTTTATTTCACGTCTGCTATGGAGTCTGTCCATCACAGGCACCTCCTCGCAGTACCCACTGGAGTTGGTGGATATTAGTATAAAGGGATCATAAAGTGTTTAGTCAATTGAAGGTCATCTGTGTCTAGCCTATTATTTCTACAGTACTGAGGAAATTTGGGCTCTTTTTTCAACTTTGCCATTTGCATTGAGGATCTAAAGGTAGATGGCTGATATTTTTATCTGATGGCTGCTTTCTTCCATTGTGCTTTTGAAATAGTATCTTCATCTCATACTAACTCAGTCTTATGGATAAATTTACTTGTGAGGGCTTGAGTTACCTTTTACTAAGTATCTGAAGGGGATTTCTTTCTTTTTTTACTTTTTTCTATTAGAGGCTATGATTTCCTGTGATAAATAGACCACAAACAAAAATAAGGCTCTAATTAATGACAATTTGAAAAGACACTTTTTGGTGTGACCCCATAGACTCATGTATGTGAATGCTTGGCTCATAGGGAGTGACACTTTAAGAGATGTGGCCTTGTTGGAGTAGATGTCACCTTGTTGGAGGAAGTATGTCACTGTGGAGGCAAGGTTTGAGGTCTCATATATGCTCAAGCCACACCCAGTGTAACAGTTAACTTCCTGTTGCCTATGGATCAAGATGTAGAACTCTCGGCTACCTGTCTGCCTCCATGCTACCTTTCCCCTGCCATGAAGGTAATCCACCCAATTAAATGTTTTTCTTTATAAGATATGTGGTGGTCATGGTATCTCTTCACAGCAATAGTAACCCTAACTAAAACAGAAGTTGGTACCAGAGACTGGGGTATTGTTATGATAGGCCTGGCCATGTTGTTGTTTGGAGGAATGTGGACTTTGGTGCTTTGGATTAGGAAAACAGTGGAATGCTTTAAGCACTGCTTCATGGGCCATCCAGTAGGAACATGGAAGACAGTGGTGCTGAGGGTGATTTGAACAGTGGGGGCCTGACTCAAGAGGCTTCAAAGGAGAAGAATTTTACTATGTTAACAAGAGATCATTCTTGTGATATTTTGGTGAAGAATATAGCTGCTTTTTGCCCTTGTCCAAAGAGTCTGCCTGATGCTAAAATGAAGAGATTTGGGTTAATTCCATTGTCAGAAGAAATCTCAAAATAGGCTAGTATAGATTCTGTTGTGTGGTAACTCTAATGAAAATTTATAATGAAAAGGTACAAGCTGAGCAAGGAAAAATACAAAGTGTACAATTTGAGGAGAAAGGGGGCACCAGCAAATGGAATGGAGTTAAATCCTATGTTCAAGGAGATAAACAGATTAAAACATGGATTAAAAGGAGTGGTAACCTCAAGGCAAGATCTTATACAGCTAAGTATCCAACTTGTGAAAAGGAATTAAAGAAAAGCTTTGAGTTGGGTGTGGTAGTGCACACTTTTAATCCTGGAACTCAGAAAGCAGAGGCAGATGGATCCCTGAGTTTGAAACCATCATGGTCTACATATCCAGTTTCAAGACAGCCAAGCTTAGGCAGTGAAGGTAACTACTGAAAATAGGAAGCTGGTGAAGATGCAATTGAACAAGGAGGCCATGTTCCAGCCCCATCAAGCAGCAGAACTTGGCAGGTTTGTCCATGCGGTTCTGGCTTTAGAGTCAAGGACTGAAGAAAGGGATTATGAAATCTCCCTCCACAACTAAGGAAAACCACTAAGACCAGGTATGTAGCTGAGGAGACCCTGTGTGGAGGCCCAGAGATGTAAGACAAATTGCTAAACAGTCTTATTAATTAAAAAGCCCAGAGCCAGATACTGGGATAAAAACTGAGAGATCAATGGGAATAAGACAAGCCACAGCCAACCTCACCTTGCCAACTCCCCAGCCTCTAGGCAGAGACATTTCCTATACACTCACACCTATATCCTTTCTGTCCCTGCCATCTCACTTCATTTTTCCACCCAGCTACATCACTTCTTCTTTCTGCCCAGCTCTGTCAGTCCCTGTCAGTCTGTACAAACCTCCAGACTTTTATGGTTAACTAGTGTTGGAATTTAAGGCATGTGCCACCACGCATGGCTCTGCTCCCAGTGTGGCCTTGAATGCTGGGATTAAAGGCCTATGCCACTGCTGCTTGACCTCTGTGTTTAGTATAGTGACTAGCTTTCTCCTCTGATCCTCAGATAAGCTTTATTGGGGTTCACAAATCAAATATTACCACATTTCCCCTTTATTGTCTAAAATAAAATTATAATATAAGAAAAACTATATACAATAAGTACAATAACTATATATAATATATACAGGCAATATATATATCAACAATGTCTATTCCATTTGCATTTGACAAATTCAGCAAAAATATTCCATTATCTATCCTATTTTGGTGAGTCCAAAATGCACCTAATTCACTTTCTATCCTAACTTGTATTACCAACTGAAAACTAATAACAAACAAATTTATGCTATTAAAACATCTTAAAGGATATATTCTGCTGATCTCTGAATATCTAAATATCTAAAATATATCTCTGCTTGACCTTGAAAACATACCTAATATGACAACAAGTTCGATTGCAATGACTAACTACTAACCTGCATTTCTTGATTATTCTAAATAGTTGGTAATAACTTTCAAGGACTAGAAAATTGCGTCACACTGTGAAATGAACCATGGCCACTCACTGCAGCACACGTGGGGTTGCAAAGGTCCTGTCTTTGCCCCAGCAGCTCCTCTCTCCCAAGATTCAGCAACAGAAGTTTGCAGTCAAACCATCTGTAAGTCATAGCATGACTTGAAGAGAATTTTGGGCATCACTTTAGCACTAGCATACCCCCCAAAAAGCATTACTGATTTCCTGATGGTCTTAGGCAGACCAAAGAATAGGGAAACATTTAAGAACAGGTAACTTTCAAATATTAATGCCAGCTTCCCTCCTGACATTCTTATAAGAATAAAAACCTTACCCCAAATAATTATTGGTACTGACCCTGAAAATCCCAAATTCAGGCATCTCTTCCCCCTGTGTGGTCTCTGGGATACAAGAAATATGTAAACTTATCTCTCCACTGCAAAGCAGCCAGTTGCCATGGAAACAGCTTAGTACTTTATAAACCCTTCTGTCTAGTTCCTGGAATATGAACTCTACACTGGTTTTAGAAAAAAAATAAAAATGTATCTAGAATAAGACTCTGGTTTTATTTTTTCAAAAGCATCTATATAAAATTGCAAATATCAGGATGTTATTGAATGTGATGTAACTAACAGCGCTAAGGCAGACCTGCTCTCACCAGGCGGGCTCCCCTGTTATTGCACCCGACCAAGGCTAGCATCTCAGCACTGTTTTAGGTTTGGTGGGAAAACATCTGGAAGAATGTAATTTTATTTAGTCAGCTTTACTGTTTGTGCATTATTTTGTGCTTTAAATTCTAACAGCCTTATGGAGACATGCTGTATTTACCATGCCTGTGTCAGATCAAAGAAAGCATATATAATTTCACTTTCTCCATTTACAGTAGGTTTTGGTTGCAGTGTTTCGAATCTAGTTCATTCTTTTTTTTTTTTTTTTTTTGGTTTTGGTTTTGGTTTTTCAATAGGGTTTCTCTGTGTTGCCCTAACTGTCCTGAAACTTACTCTGTAGACCAGGCTGGCCTCAAACTCACAGAGACCCACCTGTTAGTGTCTCCCAGTGCTGGGATTAAAGGTGTGTGCCACCACTGCATGGCTCTAGTTCACTTCTTAACTGAAAGGTGGGAGTAATATCTCAGGAGGTGAACAGAAATCATTAGTGGTATAATGAATTGTGACACACTTAAACATTTAAATGTAGTTTTAAAAATGATACTAATGCAGACATAATAATTACTTAAATATAGGATGAATAACAGCATTTAAGCATATCTTTGAAACTTCAGAAAGCAAGTTTATATTTACTCACTCTTCACCATTCTTCCTTAATGCATAATTCAGCTCTGAGCTCTGTTCTTTCTGGGCATGTTTAGTGCCACATTAATAGGCAGACAGTTATTATTTAATATGCACATTGTTAAAATTTATTTCTTCATAGTCCTTTACTACACTGTAATTCGATTGTTGTGGACTGATGCTTCCAGCCAACAAACTGCCATGGTTCTAAATGGCACACCACATCTCTGAGCACTGTCTGTACCTCTTGGTGCCTATTTCCTTTCAGCTGCAGGCTGCACCTGGAGCCAGGAGGCAGGAGCAACCCTCCCAGGGGGAATCCCAGAACACAAGCTCCTCTGAGTCCCCGGGGAGACAGCTGAGCCATAATTGGAGCTGCAGCAGTGGCCGACTGGTATTTTTGCTGTTTTCAGGGTCCACAGATGACATTTAAAACTTAAAATCTCCAATGGGAATGCTACTTTTAGTCATTTTCAAGACCACTGCATCTTTTTTTTTTTTTAACCATTAATTCAGTAACTCCAGCTTCTTCACCAGCACTTTTTAAGTGTTTGTTCACATGAAAGCAGAGTGAAGATGCTAAGAGACCCAGACCACAAACAAAGCCACCACTGTGTCACTGTGATTCAACTGGTCACCCTGCAGCATTTGAGGAAATAGCAGGTACAGTTGTCAGAACTTGAAAAAATTCAACCTAAAATTGTGCTTGAGAACAAAAGCATTGGGAGATAACAAGGTTGCCTACAAATTTCAGATTAAAAATAATCTACAAACAAGATTAATATGGACTCTGATTGCTAGAGGACTTAATCCTCATTTGTATATAATTTGATTTTCAAAAAATTACATGTTCCCTATGTATGGCTATTACTTCAGAATATATCCTAATTAACTGATTAAGAATATGCTTTTAAATTAGACAAACAACTATAGACTAGATGATAAGATTCCTAACTGTGGGAAGTAATGCACTGGGCAATTATTACTGTTAATTCCATTACATGAATTGATTTTCATGTGAGATTTGATGGTGTAGCTCATAGCATGCAACAGGTAGCCGAGTATGTCTCCTCCACCACTCCTCTTCCCTTCTTTTCCTGCTGACCGCAGGCTGTCATTCCCTTTCTTTTTATTTCCGGTGCCAGTGTTCTCTACTTCTTCTGTCTCCCCTTCCCAGGGCTGCACATCTCTACCTGCGTATTGAATGTAAAGCCCCAGCTGAGCTAGGTGTTTCAGAAACCAGGGTGGACACTGAGCAGTCACTCAGGCCAGCACCTTCAGTACCGTGGAGAGGTTCACAAACTGTAACATGATAGGAAATGTATATAAAGAAGCTTTTGTGTCCTTATCTGCTCCACAGGACACAGTGCAGCACACACTTTTTAAAACCGCTGAATTCAAACAGTTGTGCATGGCACAGAGAAATTCTTGTTTCAATTAAGGGAATATGCAGTTCTCATGATCAGTGTGGGTCTTGGAATAAACAGGAAGTTTGTGCAGTTTGTTCAATAAATGTAATGCTGTGCGGCGGGGGGAAGGGGGGTTTGTCTTATTTCTATAGCAGACACTCTGGGTCTCTCCCAAATCAACTTTGACAACAAGTCCCTAAGTAATAAACTTTAACTTCTTGGAGCTATAACGGTTCAAAAACTAGTCACAATGGTTCACATTTTCGTCACATCTTGTTTGTAATCCTGGCCCTCCATACACTGTGTGTGAAGGTGAGTAGGGGTTCGTTCGGGTGAAGCCTGCATTCTTGAAAGCCCATCTCTAGCATCACTGCTTTAGACAGCCCCTCCCCCACCTCCTCCACCCCTGAACTGCTCCTTTGGTGCTTGTCTTTGAAGTCTGCTCTCTTTCTTCCTCTGGCTAAGCTTCTCTCCCTTCCTCTCCTCTCCATTCTCTCTCATTGTCTAATTATCTGAGCAATGGCTAAGTAAGAATTCAGTCTTATTACAAGCTGAAACTATCTTTTGAATCACTTTTCCTGCCATGAACTGTGTGTGTGCTAAGTAAATGATTGAAAGACTAATAGGAGACATCTTTTCTCAGAGTGCTTATATTGCATGCTCCACCTTTCCTATGGCACTCATCTTTCAAGGTTTACCTGTCAAAAACATGATTGAGTGTTTCTTGGCATGGAATGCAGAATTACGGCCGAAAGGGACACTACCTGTTTTATCCAAAAATAGCAACAAAACCTTTACAACCAGATGCTCAGGTTTGGGATTTGTTGTTGTTATTGCTGTTCTTTCAGAAATTCCTGCAACAGATTTTGATTACATTTTGATTTCTACCCCCACTTCTCTTCCCACCCAACTTTATTTCCTCCTCACCCCCATCAAAGCCAATTTGATCTACCCAAACATTCTTGGGTGTGTGGCCCTCCACACCTACAGAAAACTGACTCTCTTTTTCTCCAGTAGCTTGCAGTCACCATGCTGGGAGTTGGTCTGGCTTCAGCTTGCACAGGTCTTACACACACGTACTGTCACCAGCTCTGTAAGTTCATGTGCCCCTGCCCTGCTGTGTCCTGAAGACACTGTTTCCTTGTAGTTGCCCACTGCCTCTGGTTCTTACTCTCTTCCCACCTCCCTTCTCTGCAATGACACCCAACCCTTGTGGGGGTGCAGTACACACAGTCCAGTTAGGGCTGAGCATTCTGGAGTTGCTTACTCTCTGTTCCTTAGCAAGGTGAGGGTCTCTGTGTTAGTCATCATCTACTGTAAACAAAAGCTTCCCTGGTGAGGCTTGAAGGATACTTTACCTGTGGGTGTAATGATAGGTTGTTAGGAGTTGGTTTAGGGACCCGAGAGAAAACCATCCATTGAAAGACAAATAGATGGCAGTTATAAGTACTTTCAAATAATATAAACTTATTAAAAGTCAGCTTTTTTTGTAGCTTTCTGTGTTGAAATATATTATTTTAACCACTTTAAACAATTATTCCCATAATTTGTCATGTCTTTACTTCCATATGATAGCTACTGTCAAGAAGTCATTATATTCAATTGCCTTTTACAGTATTACTTAAATATTTGAAATTTTATTTGATTATATGCACATATAACCAATCATAATATTCCAGAAAATAATATTCCATAGAGATTCTCAGGTAAAATGTCTCAATGATTTCTTAAAAATGGAAAAGCATTTAATTAAAGGAGAAAGCACAAAACCCATTGTGGTGGTTTGAATAGGAATGGCCCCCCATAGACTCATGTGTTTGAATGCTTGGCCCATAGGGAGTGGCACTATTAGGAGGTGTGGCCTTGTTGGAGGAAGGGTGTCACTGTGGGGTGGGCTTTGAGGTCTTATGTGCTCAAGCTATACCCAATATGATACATAGCTTCCTTCTGCTGCCTGTGGGTCAACATGTAGAACTATCCATTCCTTCTCCAGCACCATGTGTGCCTGCACACTGCCATGTTTTTCACCATGACAATAATGGAGCTCTGAAACTATAAACTGCCAGCCTCAATTAAATGTTTTTCTTCATAAAGTTGAAGTGGTCATGGTGTCTCTTTGCAGCAATAGAAACCCTAACTGAGACACCCATTTTCTGAAAGTATAGGCTGCATTTTAATAGGTACCTTTATGCCCACCACATCATCTTATTGGAGGTATTGAAGAGGCTTCATACCGGCAGGTATCTTCCCCATTGCCCATTTTACAGTAAGTGAGCTTCCTCAGAAAGGTGCCCATCAGGCATACAGCTCAAAACTTGTTCTCCACAAGACAGCTAGTTGCCTTGGGACAGTGTGTATTTAATATGGGGAATGTGACGGTTTGTGAGACTTCGCTGTTTTCCTGGAAGTGCTTTGAGCTCTCTGTTTCCTAAGGTTGAGGACAACCCTGCCGCTGCATTTTGTTGCAGCTCTGCCACCTCATAATGGACTGGCCTGCCAGGCAAGCTACTTCACTCAGTGTTCCTCGGTTTCCTCCCGGTTGAGTGACTCAAGGGAATACCCAATAACTACTGTCATTTTTTTAAACAATTTTTATTGAATATGAAAGAATTGATTAGTTTCAGATGATCCTTTTTTTCATTTTTTCCTATATCCAGATATTCTTTTCAATTTCAAATGTTTATGCAAAGCTTGGGAAGTTGGTGGTTTCTTTCTCAACATAAATAAATTAACAGTACTCTATTGCAGCTTGTTGGATTAGAACAATTCATCTAGTAGATTTAAATTGCTCCTAATCATTACTTTTTGCTTACATGGTTCCAATCTGCATGATTTCCAGTTATTATATTCTAGTTCAACAAACCAGTTTCCCATCACCATAGTTCAAGTAATGATAACTGCACTTATACAAAATACAAACCTCAGAGCTAGCTCTTCCTTCCACAAATTAGTATGTAAACAGCAGGTGCCTGTCCTCAGCAGTGCGTGGTGATGGCGGTTCTTTCGAGGCTCTCAGCCCCATCCGTGGTAGGGCTGTGGTCACCTTGGATTCAGTGCCCACAGATGAGAGTGAGTGCTCTGACTGTGTTGCCTGCTTGTCTCTCCATGTTGACTCATGTGAACTTGTATAGAAACAGGCACTTAAAGAGAAAACTGGCTGACAGTGGGGTCAGCAGAGTAAGAACAAGCGGTGCTTCTGGGGGTGAAACTTGAACCACAAGGATATAGGTAACTGCCAGTGATCTAGATCTTGTCTCTAGAGACTTTTGTCCAGCAAGAGTGACTCAGTGAGAGCCAGACTGGTTGCTTAGGAATGTGGAATGGTGTGACTTTTCTTAGGGTTTCTGTTGCTGCAATGAAACACTGTGACTAAAAAGCAAGCTGGGGAGGAGAGGGTTTATTTGGCTTACACTTCCACATTGCTGTTCATTATTGAAGGAGGTCAGGACAGGAACTCAAACAGGGCAGGAACCTGGAGACAGGAGCTGATGCAGAGGCCCTGGATAGGTGCTGCTTACTGGCTTGCTCCCCATGGTTTGCTCAGCCTGCTTTCTTATAGCACCCAGCAATAACACCACTCACACCTGGGCTAGGGCCTCCCCCATTGGTCACTAATTAAGAGAAATCCTTACAGCCAGATCTTATGGAGGCATTTTCTCAACTGAGATTCCCTCCTTTCAGATAACTGTGGCTTACATCAAGTTAACATAAAACTAGCCAGCACATGAAACAAAAGATCAGATGTACCAAAACAAATAAACAAAAAACCGTGCTATCACTGAGCTTACCACCAAAGGAATCACCAGAGATGGACTTGGAACTTATTGAAACTATGAAGGGTTAAATGGAAGCTGACAGGACAGTAAACCAAGTGTAGAATGGATGCTCACCACATTGTATGCACTGTGATAGGATGGACTTATTCCAATCCGTCCTGATAAGAAATGCGCGCGCGCGCACACACACACACACACACACACACACACACACACACACACACACACACACACACACAGTCTCAATGTGCTTGTCAATTATAGTGTTTTAAGTTATACTCATTATGTACACATTATAATGGTAAAATGTATTTAAGAGTCACAGGAGGGTCATAATTTTTGCCACTAAATACAAATTGCACAACTTTCATTTATATTATTTTTATACTTAGAATTTGGCAAAGCAAAGACTGTAGTGAAAGATAGATGCTACCCTTGCCATTGGGGTTTTAGATGGCTAAAACACTAACTCGCATATTACCATTGCTACTTGTAAGTACATTGTTACTCTTTTAAAGGCAATACACTGCCTGTTGATAATGTACATGGCTACTTCAGGGCTCCCCTCAGATAACAAATCCTCAGATGGTGGAGTCACTTACATAAAATAGAAATGTTTTTATATGCCCTGCACAGTCTTTCCCATTTGCTTTACGTCACCTCTGAATGACTTTCAATACTTAATGCAGTGTGAATACTTGTTGAGCTCTTCTAGTTGGGGGGATAATGACCTGAAGAACATCTGTACATGTTTAGTACAGTGTTTTCCCTCAAATTCATGATCCCCAGTTGTTTGGAGCCATGAATGCATACCTTGAGGGTGCAGGCAGGCGGCCGTAGTCACTGCTGCCTTCTGATTACAGAATGTTGGACCTTCTTGTATTTGTCATGGAAAAGGTTCAGCAATCTAAAAATTGGGAATTTAAAAACTCATGAGTAGTTTTCAATGAAATGTTGTACAGTCTAAACTTTTTTTTGCTCTGTGTGTTTCACAAAGAGGGCTTAACTAGTACATTCTACAGGCAGATGGCCAAATGAGGTGCTATACAGATCAGGTTCTAATGACAGTTCCGGTCTCATGAGGGCTGTGAATCTAGTATTATTTGCTGGTGTAAATCATCAAGGTATAGGATTCATGGTCTCTTATTTAATAGGCATGCAAATCATTTTATTTTTAAACATCTAAAATAATTAGAACTTGTTTCATTCAACCTTACAATACAAAAGTATAATCTAAAATGTTGAAATTGGTTGACTTTGAAAGATGTTACCATAAAGAATAATACAAAGAACTTTGGGTGTTTTTAGTCTGTCCAATCTTGTGCTATGGTCTGTGAGAAAGGAAATTTGATTACAGGTTGGGAGATGGTTCCCAGTACCCTCTGCATGCCCATAGTGATACCACCTCATTTTACTATGCTCCAGGGGGCCCCCTACCAACAGTGTGCTTGGTTATGTATAGTAATGCACAGCTTTGTTTGAGGAATGTCTGTACTGTTAAAGATTGGTTAAATTGCAGTGGTGTGCACACATCTAGTCCCAGCACTTGGGAGGCAGAGGCAGGTTTGTCTCTGTGAGTTCTAGGCCAGCCTGGTCTACAGAGGGAGTACCAGGATAGCCAAGGTTGTTATACAGTACAACTATCTTGAAAAACAAACAAGCAAATAAACAAAAAGACTGGTTAAATCACTTTGAGGGAATGTAGTTCAGTGTCCATCTGAGTGGGATCTTTCCTCACTGACTTTTCAGGGCTCCACTACAGGATTTTCTAAACAGACAGGAAACAAGGTAGTTCATTAGTTTTGATCTTTCAGCTCTCAGCCCTCTTGCAAACATAAACTTATAGTTAGTTTTATGTAGTATATTGTATATTCACTGACTTTACCCTGTCTACACCCAAATAAAATTTTCAAAGGAGTTCCAAAATTTTCTCTGAGTCTGGAGTGAAGACTCCTGTAAGGAATGGATGATCTGTACGGAAGCTCAGTAAGGGAGATAGACAGACGACATGATAACTGGAAGATCTTCTCCAATGCTGTGACGGAGGGCAGGCATGGAGACTAGATAACCCTCTCCAACGCTGTGAGGGAGGGCAGGCATGGAGTCTAGATAACCCTCTCCAACACAGTAAGGGAGGGCAGGCATGGAGACTAGATAACCCTCTCCAACACAGTAAGGGAGGGCAGACATGGAGACTAGATGGTCCCTGCACACGGTGAGGGACAGAGATGTGGTGACTAGAAGTTCTCCTGCTCAAAGTGGAGGAGGCAGACATAACCAAGAACAATTTGGGGACTAGAAAAAGTGGGGAGCTGGGAGCTGCAGGCGCAATATGAGAGACCTTCAGGATACTGATAAGTGCACAGAAAGCTAATGTCACTTCCAGACACCTCTAACCTCAGACTTGACTCCGATGAACTTGAAGCCTAACTTTGAATTGCACATGGTACTTTCTGGAATACTGATGACTATCCTGGAACTGCTGCTGCCCTTACCCCAGAATACCCACCTCAGGGTGTGCGGGTGTTTCAGTCCCACTGTTCTCTTCCCATCCATAATGAGTGACTTCCCTGCCCTCCCTGATCTGGCTTTTCATGGATGCCAAAGTTGCTCAAAAGTTTCCACACACCCAGAGCCCCTGTCCTACCTCCCACTTCATCATTTAGTGAGCTGCAGCTAAAATGAGAAATTATTCTCCACTCACTCTAGGAACCTCATTACTTCTTCTTCAAGTGGGCTATACTTAATAACAGAATACCTTCTGTCATGGCCACAAGGCATGGGTACGTGACAGCATGATGTCTGCTCACTTAACCCTTTCAGTTCCAATTAGAGACTCATGGGGGAGGTTGGGTTGTTGAGGATCTAGCTAACAGTAAACAGCAGGTTTTTAGCAGAGCACTCTTCTCGTTCACATGCGCAGATACCGTCTCTAGGTGGCCTGCTTCACTTTCATCTTTTTCTACTCGACCTTGACCTCTGTGTCTTATCTGTACATCATTTCACACCACTCCTAACACGAAGTCTGAAGCGTGGCCCACAGTTCCCGCTCTACAAATAACTGCCCAAGTACCAAATGAATGAGTCCAAGCTTAGGTCAGTTACCAAGTACTTAACAGTGCAGGCACCAAGAAAGACTGAACTCCAATTTGACAAATTTAACATAATGTGTACAAGAATAATTTTTTGCTGAACAAATTTGGCCATGGCAAGAGTCTGTGGAAAATTGAACTATTAAAGCCCCCAGGGCTTAATTCACTTATTAGTTTTAAAGAAAGACGCAGTAGCTGTTCCTAACAATGGCCCTGAAAATGACAGTTTTCCTTTTCTACCGTGTTAATCCTGCCCAGACGCTGCACCAGCTCTGACTGGAGAATGAGGTGATTGGGTGGGAGGTCAGTTTGGAGCCTGGGGTGGCTCACACTCAAGCTCCACGGCCACAGTTGTAGGAGGGCTGTCCAGAAAGGGGGTTAGGAATCCTGGACAGTGGCAAGATGCCCAGGACACTGACAGGCCAGCAGGCATTCTCAGTGCCACCAGAGACACAAAGTTGTAGCATTGCCAAAGCCAGCAGGGCATCCTGCCCTGGTTTCTCACTCTCAGACTAAATAACATCCTTACGGTCTCCATGCCTTTAACCTGCCCTTTATGCAGCCAACTCATTATGGGAGTGAGTGGAGCCTGCAGCAAACACTTACTGTGATTTATTCAGGCCACTTATTCGGAAGCCCAGGAACGAGACCCAGGGAAACTGTAGACACCACACCCTCCTTCTGTGCCCATGATTCTTTTCCAGCGCTGTCTGTGGAGCAATGCAGGGAAATGGAATTCCCTCAAGAATGGCTGCATGAGCACCACAAGACCTGAAGCTCCTATTCACAGAAATAATTGATGATTTGAAGCTAATGGAAATTTGTTCTGCTTTCAGTTATCTTTTTTAAAAATAAAGAATTGATCAGAATTATTTATTTAGGAAACCCTCCAAGGTAGATGTTTCTCTATCGCCCCAGGTGTTTTGGTGGGAGAAGGAAGTGATGTGTATTTATGGTTTAACATGAGCTAAAATGGAAGACTAATTAGTTCTGTGATTATAAAAAGGGAAGAAATCTGTTTATAGAGACACTTTGTGACATTATTATACATTTTAAATGGTAGAGAAAAAGAAACTGGTTAAGATTCTTTTTGTTTGTTTGTTTTGTTTTGTTTTGTTTTGTTTTGTTTTGTTTTGAGACAGGGTTTCTCTGTGTAGTTTTGGTCCCTGTCCTGGATCTTGCTCTGTAGACCAGGCTGGCCTCGAACTCACAGAGATCCGCCTGGCTCTGCCTCCCAAGTGCTGGGATTAAAGGTGCGTGCTACCACCGCCTGGCATTAAAATTCTTAAAATTTTAAATCTTAAGAGAATCAATGATTAATTTAAGTCACACAGAAGATATAAGTGTTGGTACCATATATATATATATATATATATATATATATATATATATAGCATCGCACTGCTTCTTGAACTGTTAACATTTAATTGGGATGTAAGCAAAGGCATGTGCATTTCAATAATTTCTTACCCAATAGCATTTTTTAATAATTTCTTTGTTATTACATATAGACAATTTATGATTTCCTAAATGAGGTACAAAATGGCATTATTTACAAAATACACCACAATAACTAAATCAAGTCAGTAAATGTACCCATTGCCTCAAATATGTAACTTTTTTGTGCGTGGCTAGAACATTTGAAATTTGTTATTAGTAATTTTGAAATCTATGGCACATTATTATCTATATTCACACTGTGGAATACAATATTAAAAACAAATTTCTTCTTGAGATTTAGAAACATGGGGGAAAGTTTGACTCTTATTCTGGAATATTCAAAACTTGATTTCAACTTCATTGTTGGTCAAATATTATGATTCCTTTTCCTTTAAATGTAGGTTAACAGAGTAGAAAATTAGATTGGAAGAACTATTTTTTTTTCATTTTTTTTTTTTTTTGAGAAAAATTTCCAGAGATTGATGATGTAGTGGTTTAAATAAGAATATCCCCATAGACTCACTGTTTGGAGAGATTAGGAGGTGTGCCCTTATTGGAGGAAGTGTGTCACTGGAGTGAGCTCTGAGTGTATGTAGCCTCACTCCACATCCGGTTCACCCTGCAGCCGGCATGTGAGCACTCAGCTTCCTAGTGCCATACCTGCTGCTTGCTGCGCCTAAGTCTCCCTACCATGGAGAACCATGCTAGAACCATGAGCCAAAATAAACTGCCTCTTCCTGAAATTTGCCCGTGGGTTTAACCACAGCAACAGAAAAGT
This sequence comes from Peromyscus maniculatus bairdii, assembly GCF_049852395.1. Lineage (NCBI taxonomy): Eukaryota > Metazoa > Chordata > Mammalia > Rodentia > Cricetidae > Peromyscus > Peromyscus maniculatus. The sequence continues at coordinate 35,638,861 of NC_134853.1, read as the reverse complement.
AAATAATACAGGCAATTATATACAAAACATTTAACTATTAAAGCAGCAGTGTTAGACTGTGCCCAGTATTTAAAACAGAGATATAAAAAGAGAAACAAACATGCCGTGAGGGATGTTCAGGGAGAAGAGTCCAAAGCACAGTAGCCAAGCACGGAGCTAGCTCAGGCTCTGTTTAGAATTTTATTATTTTCTTTATAGCATCATTTATAATTCCGTAAACTGATTGATTGGGCACTACTGCCTGATTAAAATAATTCTTAAACTTCATGTTAGGAAAATATTGCTTTTGAATGATGTGTATGTGTTAATCATAATAAGCTAATTTTATGTTTTATATTATTTACCAATCTGAGTGTCCCTTCTTGCAAACAGAAAGCAGTATTCTAAGTGTACATATTAGTGCAAGGCCAGCCCCAGCTCTCATGTATTGTTCCTCTCTCCAACAACAGGTAGGAATGGAGGGAGGTGTGTTATGTTCTCTCACTCATTCATTTAGCACCTACTTTGTGTTTGACAATGTATTAGGCACTTGCCATGTCTTACTTAACTGATTTAAGTTAAATAAGTTTGCCCATGGATATTTACAGCTTGGCTTGGTTACGTTTCAAGCACAAGTCATTGGTAACAAAATTTAATCTTGTTTTGCATAGTTCTTAGTACAGTTTCGAATTACAATATGCAGGTTTAAAGTTAGTATCTTCATGTCAACAGCTTCCTTATTTCTGTGAACTTGTAATTCATTTTTGTTTGAAAACTACCACCTTATAAAGAGAGAGACCTCCAAAGTACGTGTTAGCAAGCTGTGGCTCGTGAGGATGTTGACAGCACTAGCAGGAGCCTGCATTCGTACCCGGGAGGTGGTGTAGCCTGCTCACGGTGCAGGATTGTGCTGATGATCAGCTACACTGGGACCCTGGACTCTCCTCGTGAGCTGCACCTTGTTGGCACACATCCCCAGCTTCATCCTGACCTAGTCCCTCTGAGTATCCCCATTAATCTGGGAGTAATTTCTAGCAATGTGTTCCCAAATACACCTTCAGGTGAAATATTCATCTTTGTGAGTCCCAAGTGTTTTCAAAGGTTTCTGATGAATTCAGCGGCAGTCCATCTGGACTACCATAGCTAAAGACAGTAATCAGAGGGGCTCCACCAGCAGAAGTTTACTTCTCAGAATTTTGTGGGACTAAGGTCACGATGGCAGTAGACTGGTATCTGTTGAGGGCCCACTTCCTGGTTCAATGGACAGTGTTGCTGGGTCATCACAATGCATAGAGAAAAAATACAGTTCTCCTCATCCCGTTCCAAGGAGATTCATAGGACTCCTTGTGGTGATACTTTGTTTGTGCTGTAACAAATAAAGCTTGCTTGGAGATCAGAGTGTGGAGCTAGCCACTAGAGGCCAGGCAGTAGTGGCATACACCTTTAATCCCAGCACTAGGAATCTAATGCCCTTGATCCCAGTACTTAGGAAGAGGAAATAGGAAGTGATATGGCTCGGTGGAGAGAGGAAGTGATAAGGCAGGGTGGAGACAAGAGTTTGGCCCTTTCAGTCTGAGGATTTGGTAGAGGTAAGAAGTGGTTGTGACTTGCTCCTTTGTCTCTCTGATCTTTTAGCATTTACCCCAATATCTGACTCTGTTTTTATTATTAAGACCAGTTAGGATTTGTGCTACATGTGGTGCCCACACCTGGTGCCCACACAGTACTTTGGAGACACACACTTTTAATCCCAGCACTTGGGATCTCATGCCTTTGATCCTAGTACTTGGGAGAAGGAAACAGGAAGTGATATGGCTGGGCAGAGACAGGAAGTGATATGGCTGGGTAGAGACAGGAAGTGATATGGCTGGGTAGAGACAGGAAGTGATATGGCTGGGCGGAGACAGGAAGTGATATGGCTGGGTGGAGACAGGAGGTGATAAGGCGGGGTGGAGACAGGGTCTAGGCCCTTTCGGGCTGAGGATTTGGTAGAGATTAGAAGTCTCTCTAGTGGCTTGCTCCTTTACTTCTCTTATTTTTCAGCATTACCCCAGTATCTGACTCCAAGTTTTTGTTAAGACCAGTTAGGATTTGTGCTGTAGCTCCTCCTTCCTGGGCTGCTGGCCAGCGCTGCTGCAGCAAGTGTTAGATTTCAACCTGGAAATGTTAGCAGGTCACATTCAGACCACAGCAATAAAGGAACAAATCTGCACCTAGGAATGATTGGTTAGTAAAGAATGCATCCTGGCTACTTGCCTTGACTGTCATTTCGTGGGATTTCCTGGCTGTAGTTGTTTCAGGTCCACATCTTAGCTGAAATGTTAGGAAGCGGTGAAGGGAGTACAGGGACTTCCGGCGTCACCTCCTGTTTGAGAAGCCTGTGCCCATTTATAGTCCATGCCGCTTTACTTTGGGATTCTGTGCAGGAGAATGTCTCTCGGTGCCCTGCCATTGGTGCCAGCTGCGCACTTCATAATAAGTTCGCTCTGGCCTGACCTCTGGGCCAGATGTCACTTAGAGAAAAGCTCACTAAGAACTCAAATGCTAGAATTCGTACAGAGAGACTGTTTTCCTAGCATAGAACTATGACGTGGGGCAGACACAGACATCCTGCTAGAGTCCATCTGTAGGAAGGGATGTTATTAATCCAAAAGCCTTGTTCTTATAATCTATTCTTGCTGTTACTTTAGTGCCAGATAGATTTTACTGAATAACTATTTATAATGGCAAAGATACAAGAACAAATTGCATATTTTCATAAAGATGAGAACTTACTTTAAATACTATTGTTTATATATAATGTAACTAGCATTCTCAAACATGTTCACCCTTGCTCCTGTGGCTTCCAGCACCACAGCCAGCCTCACAGTAGCTTCAGAAACTTTGTGCTCTCCAAGTTCATCCATCCTTAACTCAAGCATATGACCCAGGACTTCTGCTGTCTCAAAACCAAAACAAACTTTTCTTCTTATTTACCCGAACAAGTTGTATAATTTAGGTATAGAATAGTCTCTAAATCTCACCAGTTTGACTCAACAGATGTTTTAAGTCACAGATAACTCCAATATTATAATGCTGTAATAACGCCAATCCTTATAATGCTATAAGGCATGGTAAGAGTTCGATAACAATATATTAAAATAGGATAATCATGACAGTACAGTATACCAAAAACTAAAGATTACAAGTTGCTTATTCCTGTAATTTTTTACTTCATCTTCTTGGGCTTCAGTGGATCAGAGGTGCCCTGTATTTTGTGACTGAGGATAGAGAGAAAAGCACAGCGGTGGTTTCATGGAGGATGTTCAGTCGGGTGAACCAGCCATGGAAGTGAGGGGCTGTTCACACAGTTCCCATGTGTTCATTCACTTCCCAATCCTCGGAGATGAGTAATACTTTCTGTCTTGTTAGAAATGAGAAACTGAGTTACAAAGAACCCGAGTAACTGCTGAAGTGGTGGAGTGTGACCTGAGAGCTGTTAGATGAAATAAGAAATAAACCCTTTCCTCCGCGAGTTGCTGTTTGGTCATGTGTTTTATTACAGCAATAGAAATCCTAACTAAGACAGTTTTGTTTTAATTTGAAAGGGAATCCCTATGAATTGTAGACCAATCTACTTAGCTCAAAAATCTGTGACTCATTTGATAAATACTGTGTTCTAAATATTCCATAGCTCACTGGGGTGCCCAGCCCTGTCTGGTTCCTTGGAGATGGCCTTCCTGGCTCATTTTCCAGTTTTTCTGTGCATAAGCACACAGATGAGTACACACAGACAGTAGCCAGGAGCAGAGTCCTAAGGTCTTCTTGTAACTTACTCTCATTTTCCATGCTTATACATCACTAGTTGTTGCAGAGTACCTTGAGAAATATATTTCACCGGTATGCCTTAGAGCAGAGAAAACTTCATTTCTGAACCCCCCCCCCCAAAAAAAAAAAGTGTAAAAGGAGTCAAAATACTACCCTGTTCATGAACTGTGTCCTCACAGTCATAAAGGCTCAGGATGGAATTCTAGCATAGCCAATTACAGCATTTTGAGTTTGGGTCAGTTCATTTACTTACTTGACAGATACTTGTGAACTCTGCACCATGTGCTGTGGTATGCTCCGGGAGTGCAGGAAACACAGCAGACCAGCTAAGCTGTGCAGTGAAGGGCAGACTGGAACTGCATGAAAAGCACTCTCTTATCCCTTCTTATCTCCGGAAAAGTGACCAGCTGTCCCCACCTGTGCTGGTTCAGGACAAGCTAGGTCACCTGGGAACAGGGAACTTCAAGTGAGGGATGGCTTCCACCAGATTGCCTGGAGGCATTTTCTTTCCCTCTCTCCCTCCTTCCCTCCTTCCCTCCCTCCCTCCTTCCCTCCCTCCCTCCCTCCCTTCCTCCCTCCCTCCTTCCTTCCTTCTCTCCCTCCCTCCCTCCCTCCCTCCCTCCTTCCTTCCTTCTCTCCCTCCCTCCCTCCCTGCCTCCCTCCCTCCCTCCCTCCCTCCCTCCCTTCCATTTTTATGCGCATTGGTGTTTGGCCTGCGTGTGTGTCTGTGAGGGAGACAGATCTACTGGAACTTGAGTTACAGATAATTGTGAGCTGCCGTATGGGTGCTGGGAACTGAGCCCAGGTCTTCTAGAAGAGCAGCCAGTGCGCTTAACCACTGAGCCCTCTTCTAATGGTTGATATGGACAGAACCAATCCTGGGCAGGTGACGCTGTGTGATGTAAGAACAGGCTGTGCAAGCTATGGGGAGCAAGCCAGTAAGCAGCATTCTTCTGCTTCCTCTTCCTTCCTCTCAGACACTGAAATTTAGTTGTCATGGTAGTTAACCAGAAGTTATCAGCAATTAAACTACTTTACATCTTCTTATCCAGAGTCTGTTTCTCTTTAGGTTTGTCATTCTCAAGCCCAGAGGCTAAAAGATATGAGGCAGAGTATTAGGTAACAATTGTTACCCTAGAACAGTCTCAAACTTCTCAGTACTGGAAGGCTCACAGCACTGGGAATCTGCTGCCAGGATTGCCAGCCTGCATGTCTCTGTCAGTCTTAAGGAAGCACAGCTGAGTCCTCCTGGGATGGCTGGAAGCTAAGAGTCTCCTTGCCAGTTTTATTTTACAGCATTTTAGTGCAGTTGTGTTCAGAATCCTTTAAGCAGTGTGTGGGATTGGGGGATCAATAGCGGGCAAGCCAATTAGAAAATCTAGTGAAATTGTTTCTCTAAGTCTGAAAAAGCAGAAGGCAAACTGTGTTATCCAAAGAGAGCTGGTACGACTCTATGTGGTACTTTCTGGTGAACTGCAAATACAGAACAAAGAGGACTTGGTTTAAATGCAGTCCCCAATGAGCTGATGTGAAAGTCAATATTTAAGAACAGATCAGAGGAAACTGAGAAAGGAGAAAACTGAGCAGTGCTCAGATCAGTTGCTGTGTGTAAGCTTAGAGCCAAGGAACAACAGCCTCACTGGGAAGGGTGACCAATCAGGAGGGGGGACACCACGCTCACTGGGAAGGGTGGCCAATCAGGAGGGGGGACATCACTCTCACGGGGAAGGGTGGCCAATCAGGAAGGAGACCCTCACTCTCACGGGGAAGGGTGGCCAATCAGGAAGGAGACACTCACTCTCACGGGGAAGGGTGGCCAATCAGGAAGAGGAGACATCACTCTCACTGGGAAGGGTAGCCAATCAGGAGGGGGGACATCACTCTCACTGGGAAGGGTAGCCAATCAGGAGGGGGAGACATCACTCTCACAGGGAAGGGTGGCCAATCAGGAGGGAGGCCTCCACTCTCACAGGGAAGGGTAGCCAATCAGGAGGGGGGCATCACTCTCACAGGGAAGGGTAGCCAATCAGGAGGGGGGGACGTCACTCTCACAGGGAAGGGTAGCCAATCAGGAGGGAGGCCCTCACTCTCACGGGGAAGGGTGGCCAATCAGGAGGGAGGCCTCCACTCGCACAGGGAAGGGTAGCCAATCAGGAGGGGGGACATCACTCTCACTGGGAAGGGTAGCCAATCAGGAGGGGGGGAACGTCACTCTCACAGGGAAGGGTAGCCAATCAGGAGGGAGGCCTGCACTCTCATGGGAAGAGTGACCAATCAGGAGGAAGGCCCTCACTCTCAGCACTTCAGTTTCTTCTTTGCTGACCATGAGAGGCATCTGAACTATAGCAGAGTCAGAAAAGGCATTATTTTGGATGAATTATTGAGCATCCTAACATCTTGGACCTCAGTTTCTTTATGTATAAAATTTAGCATCCCCCCTCATACCTCATAGTAGGAGTTACTATGTTAATGTCCGTGGGATAGTTCTGATTCACAAGAAGCACCCTGTACCAAGTGTTATTTCTGTGATGGTTTTGTAATATGTGCCTCATGAATATGCACACTAGTAAATATAATCTGTATTTATAACCAGAAGGGAGTTTTTGCAGTTTCCTTAATTATTCTCCATTAAACTTAATAAATTTAGTTTGTTAATGTCATTCTAAAAATTGAAAGATTAAATGTATTTTATGTATTTAAAACTTAGAAACATGTAAAACAACGTTTTTAAACATTGATACCAAAAGGATTTTGTCTTTATAAGTAATTGCATAGTGCTATATATCTCAACTTCTGAAAACATCTGAGAGATTGTAGAGTAAGAGCTTTGCCTGTGGGTAGATTCTGGGTCTACGCATGCCATTAGCTTTAAGTTTTGAAAATATTTTCCTTTCACCATTAATCTTTTTATTGATAAAAACACACTTTCCATAATCCTAAAGGACTTAGTTTATTTTGTTGCCTTTCTACTCTCCACCACGAGGATGGCTCTATGATGTGGTTTTCATACATGTGGTGCACAAGCACATTCTGTTCTGGAAACACCAGTTACCACTAGTGATCACGATGGCCAGCTTCATGCAAGCCTCAAAAGTCAGGAAGCCTTGACCTCATCTTCCTTATCTTGCACCTGGATCACTGTGGTAGCAAAATTCTCTTCTATTTCAGTTTAGAGATGACCCACCCCCTGTGTATGACTGTCATCGAATTTCTCATTATATGGTGTCCCTCCTTACCCTACTTGGCCTGTCTTCAGTAAAAATTATAGAAGGTCCACTGAACCAAAAGCCCTGCATCCCTGGTGTTTCCACTCAGTGATTTTGACTCACTGGCCCCAGCTCTGCTCCCTTGTGGTCTCCCCTACTGAACCATGACATATTTGGAATGGAATCCAGGTCTGTCCTGAAATCTTTTTCCTTATTGCAGTAGCTCCTGAATAAAACCAGTTTTTCCTGAGAAAGAGAGGACGGGGAGGAAAGGCAGAGACAGACAGAATGAGAATGAACAGGCACTAATTTGCAGATGTACTGACCCTGAGAAAGAAAACAGCTGAATTCCAGGGCACTCAGATTTCAAGAGGTACTCCTTCCAGAATGCTTCTTGTCCATGCTTACTTCTACACTGATATTCCTCATGGAAGCCATGGCTGTGGCTTTGTGCTGAACTTCGGGGATCAGGAGTGTGGGGAAATAGATGATATAGTTAATATGAGCATGGCCATGTCAAAAATCCCAGTGCCTCAGGGAAATAGCAAAGCCTTTCCCTGTCCATGAGCAGATGCTGACAGTGTGTTCAGGAAGTATCTACCACAGCTTCTACCTTTCAGATGTTTGCAGCCTAAGACTGCCATACTATAAAGAGCCCCTACAGAGACTAGCTAACACTGCCTCCTCATTCAGCTGCATACAATAAACCTACCTCCTTGTTCAGCTGTATACAATAAACCCACCTCCTCATTCAGCTGTATACAGTAGACCTGCATTCCTGTTTACCTGTTTCAGTAATCCCAACGCCTTGATTCAGGTATATGAAATAAATGCATTGAGCGTACAGGCTGCTGCTTCTGAATCTCCATCAGAGTGTGGCCCACGTGACCCTTTATTTTCTGTACCTGTGTCTGTGTGTCTGTCCTTTCCTCCATTCCCTTGTAACCTCATCCAGGTTTCCAGCACACAGACAGATGGCTTGTGGCAAAGAGGCCTCTAGAAAGACTGCACTGAGGAGAATATTTTTCCTCTAATTTTCCATCAAAAATCATCCAGGAATTGTAGCAACATCAGTCAACGTGTCCCAAGTCATCTGTGGATTACAAACTCCAAAAGTCCTCTTTTGAACCATAGAAGAAGTATTTGAACCATCTCTCTTTTATGGATATAACTTCAGATGTTGGTTTGGTACAGCCTGTGAAAAATTATTCCCCTTTGTTACCCTAAAACAAATAATAATAATAATCATGATGATAAATGAACAAGTCTGCTCAACCATGTTGTGGCAGTTCCACTTTTAGATTCTCATTTCAACATTGCCTACAGACATTATTCTTATCTATTCCTTTAAACATTAGAAATTAACATTATTCGTGATATTTCTGTGCAGTCAGAACAGTTATATCCTCTAGAAGCCAAGAAACAAATTCACTGAAACTTCTGTTCCATCTGCCCACTGGCTCAAGGTGCCTGGAGCCTTCATTCTCAATCTGATTGCTCTTAGTTTGAGATTGGAATGTCAATTTCTGTTGCTATAACAAAATGTTTAGATTGAATGATTAATTTTGTTTTGCTTTGCTTTGTTTTATTTTATTGAGACAGTAGTGTCTCCTTTAGCTCAGGCTGCCCTCTATCTCACTATGTAGCCAAGGCTTTCCTTGAGCTTCTGATCCTCCTGCACTGGGATCTTTCTGACCTCTCAAGCACTGTGATTATAGGCATGTGCCATCATACCTGGCTTATAGTTAATTTATAAACTGAGAAATTGATTTAAATTTTATTTATTGTAACTCTGGAAGCTGAAAAGTCCAAGATGAAGGGATAAGTAGATGTGGTATCTGTTGATGTCTCTGCTTCATAGCTTTGTCCTCACATAGCAAAGGGGCAAACACAGACTTGTCAGCCTCCCTTGTAAGTGCAGTAGGCCTGTCCATGGTGGAGACTCCTCATCTACTCACCTACAGCATCCACCTCTTTAGACCACACACCACCGTGCTGGACAGTCAATAGATGGGTAGGGGAGATACAGACATTTAGACTTTAGCAGATAGCAGACATGACTCTGTCATCATGATGAATAAATTCCCAGTGGAGACAAGACCTAACTTGAAAGTTACTTCTTTCTCATTACCAAGAGTTTTTTTGTTTTGTTTTGTTTTTTAAGAAATTGCTTTAAATATAGTTTATCTTCTCTTGAATCTCTATAGTCTTGTTGGAATCACTATAATGCATGACACATTGATGGCAGGAGTTCTTCCCACTGCTTCATTCAAACATTCCCAGGTTAGACTGTGGAACAAGTCTGGGATGTACAGCTTTAGTTGTTCCTGTCCTCAGCCTGACACTCGGCCAGTTATTTTTTGTACTTATCTCTGTTTATGTCCCCAGCAATCTGGTAAGGCAAGTCACAGTCCATTCATTCCTCTACCATCACTAAAGGCAGGACCCAGATTTATATAGGCTCCTTTTTCAGGCTCATGTAGCCAGTATACAGCAGAGCCAGGGTTAAGGCAAGGTCGTAACCACCTTCAAGCTCATACTTTAATCAAGAGGTGAACTTGACTACAAACAAGTGAGCAAGACCCGTATCACACATGCAAGTCCCTGACTCCATGGACACAAAGGGATTCTGAAGGGTACATGGACTCTAGGGGAATGGGGTGGGTGAAGAAGGGCACTGGTCAGAGTACACTTAAAGAAAGTAGCCAGGCTGCAAATGCACATAAGCACGTTGTCCTGTGTAACTCTGCCTTCTTGCACATAAGTGTGTTGTCCTGTGTAACTCTGCCTTCTTGCACATAAGTGTGTTGTCCTGTGTAACTCTGCCTTCTTGCACATAAGTGTGTTGTCCTGTGTAACTCTGCCTTCTTGCACATAAGTGTGTTGTCCTGTGTAACTCTGCCTTCTTGCACATAAGTGTGTTGTCCTGTGTAACTCTGCCTTCTTGCACATAAGCACATTGTCCTGTGTAACTCTGCCTTCTTGCACATAAGTGTGTTGTCCTGTGTAACTCTGCCTTCTTGCACATAAGTGTGTTGTCCTGTGTAACTCTGCCTTCTTGCACATAAGTGTGTTGTCCTGTGTAACTCTGCCTTCTTGCACAAAAGCACATTGTCCTGTGTAACTCTGCCTTCTTGCACATAAGCACATTGTCCTGTGTAACTCTGCCTTCTTGCACATAAGTGTGTTGTCCTGTGTAACTCTGCCTTCTTGCACATAAGTGTGTTGTCCTGTGTAACTCTGCTTTCTTGCACATAAGTACGCTGTCCTGAGTAATGTCTTCTGTGGAGTGCTTTCGGAGATCACTTGATATGTCGCCTTTTCTGTCTGTGTCGTCCCTCTTTTCTTGATGAGCTGACTGTAGACTGCACAGTGGTGACGTGCAGTGGGGAGAATACGAGAATAGCACACTGGCTGAAAAGACACTTATGTCAAGAGAAGTTCTTAGAAGGGCAACTTAGAAAAAGGCTCTGATATTTCAAGAAATGAAAGCTTTCATCTCTTTCCGCACTCTCTCCTTCAGTATTCTCTCCCCTCCGCTTGTTCTCTCTCTCTCTCTCTCTCTCTCTCTCTCTCTCTCTCTCTCTCTCTCTCTCTCTCTTTCTCTCTCTCTCCCCCATTTCTTTTTCTCCCAATAAAGCTCTAGAAAGGTAGAAAAAAAATAAATGAAAGCTTTCTTTGTAATTTATTTTTAATTGGAGCACACATATATAGATTTCTGTGTTCCATCTCAGAAGTCACTGCCCCTCCAATGCAGACAGGATAGGCAGTGGAGAGTTCCAGGGTGGCACCCATCTCACATCATTGAAACAGTGACTTATTGCCCAAGTGCTGTATCTTAAAGCTACTTTCATTTTAAGTACATGCCTCTGGGATCCTGGAAATTCCCAAGGTGAGAAGAGAATGGCTGTAACTGGTTTCATCTTAAACCTAGAGAACAGTTATTGCAAAGCCCAGAAGGGTAGCTAGAGTCCAAATCCACTGAGGCCTGGCCCTTGCTGGCAGACAATACCTGAGGTGAGGCTTTGCAGGTAAGAGCTGTGGAGTGCCTCAGGAGGCATCAGTTTCAGGGACAGTCAAGGTGTCGAAGGTTGGGGACAGAGCAGACACATGCTTCTTTCCTCTAGATTTGACTATTTGAGCGGAACTATGGAGTGAACACTGGGTGTCTGGATACGTCAGTGGAGGTTTCTTGACTTCTAGGGTGGGTCACAGACAAGAAATTTAGATGATTCAGTTGGTGTCATGCTCATGCAGAAAAGCCAGTCCTGCAATTGGAAAGTGACAGGAGACTAAATGAAACCAGGATGAAGGGCGCCAGAGAGGTTCAATGATCTCCTTTGTCCATGAGTAAACCCAGGACTGCATCTGAAATCGCTCATTGATACAGTAGCATAAGACGCCTTTGATGTGGGTCCAGAAGCCTGGCAGAGTTCATCAAAGCAGGGGAATGTACTTGAGTGTTAGTGAATATTCACTTCCCAGACTCTGAAGTACTCATCTGAAAATACTTGACTCACAAATGTTTGTAAATATTAGTCTGTATTGTAAATCATTTGTGAATTAATCTGCTTTATATGCAAAACCTATAGTCATACTTTGACTCATCTGGGGTTGGTTTTATACTTGAATTGCTGGTGAATATTCTAGAAAGCAGGAATGCTTACAAAATGTAGAATCTTTGTCACGAGCCTGCTTTGAAGTTACGCTTGTATCATTAGGACAGAGCTATACATTCCGGAGTGTGTTGTCATGCTCCTTTTCTGTCCAGGGCTTCCTGTTCATAGGAAATGCTTCCTCACCTGTCCTTCATCTTGTTTTCTGACTTAAAGTCACAGATACACAACTCTCTAACACATGTGCTGACCTTTCTGCATCTGCCTCTGGGTAATGCTTCGTGCATCATACCTCATCCTGCCTGCTCCTCTACTCCATGGCTCCTTTCTCAGCAGCTGCTGTGCTACAGCTTCACGACTGATTGCTGGACCTTCCTGTGTCTGCTCTTCTGGGTGAGATTCCCTCTTGCTTGGATGCCACGTCTCTTTCCTTCTAGGCTTATTCTGTCATTGTGCTGAGGCGTACCCTCATAAGCTTTCTGAGTTACAGTACCTGCATGGTCTGTTCGTGAGTCTTTCTGATGGCAAGACTTTATTTTGTCCTCACATTTGAAGGATTGTCTGAGCACAGAAATGTAAATTGATCATCATTTTCCATTAAAAAATCATTTCCTACAATTTTGAAGACACATGAAGTGCTGATTTTAAAATAACAGTACTGTCTCAATTCCTGTGTATCCTGGGTGGGGATGTTTTTCTCCTGAAACTAAAGTTTTGCCCCTGATATTCTGAACTTGTACAGTGGTGTGCCTCATTGTGGGATTTTTGATAATCTGGTTCTATATTCCCAGGCCCTTTCAAGCTCCTAGTAGTAGTTCTGAAATGGTTGCTCCAAGTCAGTATTGTTTCTTCTCAAGCAGTGTTCTTCCTTGGAGACTGGACAAGCTAGATGGCCTTATCATCATCTCCTCCCTGTATTCTGACTTCAGTTATGTTATTCCAGAAAACACTCTTGTTTTTCTTCAAACTTTATTTTGAATCTTTTTATTTGAAGAATATATTTTATTTCTAAAGTAAGTTTTTGACATTTTATGCTTTTAAGACCATTTGGTTTTATTTGGGGGCTTCAGTAGCTCCACTGATTTCTCTGGGAAATTTTCTAGGTCTTTTGAAGTTGTCTTCAAATGTCCTTTGAATATCTTATCTTCCACAGGCCTCTTTTCTTCTGTGTGATTATCTGGGCTCTGGCTTTCATGTCAGAGGCTCAGATCAGCAGTCCCTTAACACTTTAAAAAGGTTCTTGAGAATTGAATCAATCAGGAATCTCAGTGTATGAAAGTGGGAGCTACTGATGGCCATATGCATGTACCAAATGAAATCGTATGCTGCGCCAACTTTCTCTCATTTGGGATCCCCAACTTCAGCAGGAATCCCTCTAAAACTATCTTCCCAGGATGGGACAGTTTCCTGAGGGGACAAAAATCTCTTCCTGTTGTGTCTGATGTCTTGCTCTTGGCCTCAGGCGTGCTCAGCAGTGAACAAATGTGCTGTGCCGATGCACCTAACCTACTTCAGTGCAGCCCTTCACCCAGAATCCCTGGGGCTGCTGAGGAGGCTTCACTCACAGCTGCGGTAGGGTGGGTTCCCAGGCCCACCATGGCTGCTTTGGAGCTTCACAGACTCCATGTTCTCTGCTTTGTTTCCAGCCTCTCTGTTCCTTTCTTGCTTCCACGACCTGCATTTTTGGGGACATGGTGCCAAGCCAATGCTGTCACTTTTCAGCAGGACCTCGTCCAAACACCTAGCGTGTAATTTGTTAGGTTAGTTATGGCACACTGACCCACTGTGATAATATTGACTGTCACATTGACAGGATCATGAGTCATCTAGAAAACAAACATCTAAGCCTGTCAGTGGGGTAGTTTCTAAGCTGGGATAACCGAGGTGGGAAGAGCCCCCTTAACGTTGGCAGCACCATTCCATGGCTTGTGTCCTTGGGATCTGGGGGCTGAGAGAGTGTGGGGGCCCAAAGTGTCCATCTGTTTCCTGCGTGGTGATCATGCCTTCCTCGGTGCCTTCCTCGGACTGTGAACCTTCTCATCTTCCTTTTGCTCACTTTTGTCAAGCGTTTGGACAGCAACAGGACAGATGACTAAAACACCACTTTTTATCTATACCCTTGCTCTTTCTGCACTTTTTATTATTAAATTCTCATTTTTTAAGGGATTGGAGAATGAAATGATCAGCAAAAAAAACCATACTGTCATTTTGAATCAAAAGTAACATCTGGATCATTATAGAAAATAGTTTTTATGTATGTTATTCAAGCAGTGGCAGGCAAGTTCCTTAACTGTGTTCTGTGTACAACCTTCAGAGCCCATTGTGTGGAAAGAGCTGAATTCTGTCTCAAGCAAGCATGATCTGCTGACTGCTTTATATGGGAGGTAATCAGGAATCATTGGACTTATCACAACTTCTGCTTTATAAATAGGAATTGAGAACACATTTGTCAGTTGTGCCAGACTTAGTCTCATAGCTGTTGTGATTGTAGGTTCTGAAATACAGTTCTCGCCCCTCAGAGTCGCTTCAGAAGACAGAATGAAAGCAGAAAGTTAATTAAGAGTGTTTGTGACATGGAGTTCAGTTTTGTTCTGTTTATGAGAGAAACGTGTTCCTTATTCTAGAAAAGAGGAGGCTGGGATGTGTGAAGGAAGCTTCTCTGTCTGCTTCTGCACCTGCCTGTCTGCTTTATATCACTTCCTCTTCATCTATTTCCACTTTTATTTTGGGGAGAGTCTGGTTATTTTTGTCAAACTAGTGGAGGGAACAAAGGGGAAGACCGGGTTTATCTATTGTTCATTCAGCTGATGGGATGGGCCCTGGTTCTCCCAAGTAGATGCTGTGTGTGTTGGCAGAACCCCCTTATTCTTTGGGGAATTTAGTCACCCTGCAGTGAGGTGTGCTGGTCAGCATGTTTCTCTCAAGGCCCTGATTTCTCTGAGTTCACAAGACTCTCATAGGTTATGGTTACCATGAGTTCTAGGTTCCACTCTCAGCCTGCACTCTTTACCAGAAATACATTAGTCTCAAAGGCAAACATACAATAGGCCAGTAAGATACAGACTATGATTCCTGCTATACTGTATATGTATTTTTTCAGTGGACATTTTCATTATCTTTGTTTGTAGCCCTTAAATCCCACACTCTAGGTATGTGTGTGAAGAGAGGTGAAATATAGTAAGATGTACCCAAAACCTACAGAGAGAATTGGGGGTGAGGGGTATAAGAAATAATAGAATTTTTTTGTTATTATTAACAAAAGAAAAAAATGTCTGTTGCTGTTACTAGAACAGACTTTCACATGTAAATGGAGTGTGAACTTTCAGGATATTCATTATTTTTACATCTGTTTCTATTAAAATGATAACAATAAAAATACAGAACCTAGTGAGTGTTGCCCCAGCACTTAGGAAAGAGGCAAGAAGATTATGGGTTTGAAACCAGTCTTCGCTACAGAACTAGTTTTAGGCAAGTCCAGGTTAGACAGTGAGGCCCTGTCTCCAAAAGCCAAAGTACTGCATAAATAAGTAATAAATATTAGGATGTAAAACAAGTGGAGAAAGTTAAGAAATGCTAAGTATGCTGTCCCTGACTGTTATTCTACATGGATTAGAAAATACTGGGAAGTTTAATTAGATGAGTGATTTGTTCTAGGTTTGATAGTCAGAGATCAGTTCTGGGCAAATTCTCATCTTCCTGATTTGTTTAACCTCTTATCAACACATCTCAAGGAGCAAGCAAGGTAGTCTGCAATGAGAACTGGCTGCAACTTGAGACTGCTGGGGTCTTCTCCATGAAAATACTTGTTAGAAACATTGAAAGAGCACAGTGAATTCTGTGCTACACTGTAAGGTGTTTTCGAACAGTGACTGTTCAGATCCCTTGTTCCAAAGCCCGTCTTGTTATACACGTCACCTTGCGGCGAGGCATAGCAGTTCTGTAGTAGTACCTTTATCTTCAGTACTAGATGAAGAAGGCATTTCTCCCTGTGCCGAATCCTGACTCACAGTAACAGGAAATGACTTCCCTCGGCAACAACAAAAAAGTTTCATTTTAGAGCTTTGGAGTAATTTAATAAACACAGCCCCATCTTCCTGATTTGAGCAAATTTATCTATTTTCTTCATTCTTATGTGGATCACACTTTCTGTATCATGTTTGAGAATGCCTCGTTCGACCTAAATTGTGGATCCTTTCCTATTGAGTTACAAAAAAACTCCTGTTTCTTTTTTTTCTGATTGATTCTGTACAAAATTAACTTCTCTGAGTGCATTTCAGGGTGAGGGGTTGAGGTCATTCATGTTTTGGCCCCTGGAATCCAGTAGTCTCCGCACTGTTTGTTGGATAAACAGTCTGTTCCTCCAGTGAATTCTCGTTGAGCTTCTGACACGAGTTGGCTGTACTGGTGTGGGGCTGTTTATTCCAGTGGTCTGTGTGTCTGTCCCTCCACTGCCCTGTGCCGTTCGGATGTCTCTGTCTATGCAGGAAGTTTTGAAACCAGGAGAGCAACCCCAGTCTTCTTTTCAGAACTGTTTTAGCTCTTTCGGCTTCTTCTCTTTCCTGTATAAATTTTAGATAATATTTTGCATGTTTGCAAGTAAAGGAAGGGAAGGTTTGCTTGCTACTCATCTTTCTTCTCATTCATTTAGCCTACTTCTTATTATACTTTCAGTTATTTTAAAAAGCACAGAAATGAGCTTCATTGTGCTATCTCAGACATCATGGGCTTTGTGTTCCCCTCCATTTCCTGCCCTTACCACACTCCTCCTCCACTGGCTTCCTTCCTACTTCTAAGAAGAGGGAAATAGGCAGGTAGGTAGGTAGGTAGATATGGTTATATCTGTGTTGCTGGGTAGATGTCTCAGTCAGTAAAGTGCTGGCCATGCAAGCATGGAAGCTAAGCTTCTCTGTATGGCTAACTAAAACTCCAGTGTGTATGTAGCCCACATTTTCTCTATCCATTCATCTGCTGGTGGGAATCTAAACTGGTTCCATATCATTAGCCTACTTTTCTTATAATAGGTAATTCTTCTCTGTTTAGCTTATCTGACAAGATTGTATACATAGAAAACTTGGAGGAATCTACAAAACTTCATTTAAGTCCCTACAGCTTACAAGTGGTTTCAGCATTTGTAGGAAGATGGACATTAAAAGTATAATTGCATTTATAATGCTTAAAAAAAAATAAACTCCCTAAATGCCAGTATAATGAAATATGGAAGACATGCTGAAAAGGAGAAAACACAGAGAAAAAAATCACATTAGGGACTAAAAGGCAGCATAACAAACATGAGCACTCTCTTTAAACAGGTAACAAACTTAATGCAGTGCCCCCGCCACACACACACTTCTAGAAAGATTCATTTATAAATGATGGATTTCATTTTGGTGTGTTTCATCTTACAAAAAATCTTTCAGTTTACGTGTTTGTTTTTTTTTGTTTTGTTTTGTTTTGTTTTGCTTCTTGCAGCTGTTGGGTTGACCAGAGAAGTAATTTTCCCACAAGGTACTTTGAATTTCTTTCCATTAAAAATAATTTCTCTGCTGTAAAAATTCCTAGCAAAACTTCTGTGTGTCAGGTTACATGCTGAGTGCTTCCAGACTGTCTGTCACCTCCCCAGCTACCTTGGAGGGCAGTGCTCCTGTTCTCTTGTGACAGCTGGCAAATGCAAACACCCTGAGAATTTCTTAGTTCAAGGTCATAGAGGGAAGATACGAAACAGGATTCAGTCATGGTCTATGAAGGCCACTACCTTCTGTGGTTCATTGTTCCATGACCTTGTGCAGTCACTAGAGGATACTGCAGCCCAGATATGGTCAGCGAAGGCCAACATCTGCTGTGATTAATTGTTCCATGACCTTCCATGGCCACTAGAGGATACTGAGGCCTAGACATGGTCAGTGAAGACCAACATCTGCTGTGGTTCATTGTACCATGACCTTCCACACATTGCTGGAGGATACTGGGGCCAGACATGGTCAGCGAAGGCTGACATCTGCTATGATTCTTTGTTCTATGACCTTCTGCAGTCACTGGAGAATAATGGGACCCAGACATGGTCCATAAAGGCCAACATCTGCTGTGGTTCATTGTACCATGACTTTGCACACATCACTAGAGAATGTTTAGGCAATTCTTACTTTCATGAGTTATTTGCCCAGAAGAAACTAGTCTCTGAAAATCATTGCAATCTTTATATCCCTTCATGCCTTACTACACTACCAGGCACTGTTTGGCACATTCACAGTCTGGCTGGTGAGCTAAGTCAAGGATATCAAATGGTCCTACCATAAGGGAATTTGATAAATGCTTTTCATGGAAGAAAATCTCTCTCTCTCTCTCTCTCTCTCTCTCTCTCTCTCTCTCTCTCTCTCTCTCTCTCTCTCTCACACACACACACACACACACACACACACACACACATTTTATTTTATTTTTTTTTTAGAGTTTTGCTCAAATGATCCTTTCCTATCCATCAAAGAAGAATGACTAGGGAAGCGTCTGTCTTTTTTCCTGTTCATGGAAAAACAGACTTCGGAATGACACATGACATTTTTAGCTGTGAAATAGGTCACTTTGTGCTGTCTATCATACTGTTTGAAAAGGCTGTCATGGAAAAATGAGAAACTAGGTATTGGTAGTTCTTCGTCCACAGACTAAAAACGTGCTTACTGAGAAACTTTCTGAAACACACAGTAATGTCTTTTGATACTATTCTTTTTCTTTGTCTCCCTGGGATAAATTTCATTTGGTGGCTGGTTGTGGAGTAATTGACTCTATAGGTGCACCAGCATCGTTTACTAAAATGTTTCTCCAGATAATACTTGTAAATACAAGAAGACTCAGCCACCTTGCTTTTTAGACATAACACTCAGAGTAATGCAGAATGCCTTAGTGAGCCAAATGGATAAATGTATAAAATCCACCACCTATCTTTAAAGATTTTACACAAAAAGAAAAATCCGATACCTTCCCACTAGTGGTCAATAAAGAAAGAAGAATTTCACAGAAGAGATCAAACTCCAAAGCTAATGGAGGGAAAATATGCTACCCAGAGCATTCCCTTAGAGATTAGGATGTGGTACCCTATGTGGTACATCTCAGTTCTGAGCCTGGGGCCTCCTGCCTTAGTGCACTAGGTCCTGACTGGAGGTTTTAATGGCTTGGTTACTGGCCTGAAGTTGTTGGCTAAATGTTTTCTAATGCATTTTGGGTAATCCATTGTAAGCTGACTTATTAGAGGTAAATATAACACATCATTTTAACACTGTTAAGTATGAGAACATCAGCTCTTAATGTTATTAGACTCTCACAGACCTCTAGGCTACAGCCACCTGCTTCAAAGCCCCAGCAGAGCATGCCCAAGGAGTTTTCCCCTGAGGGTCTCCTTGGTGAGCCATAAACCCCCAAGAAGTAGTTTCAGAATCTGCACCACCAGGAACATCACACAGGTACATACCTGAAAACATCCTGCTCCTGTGCCTGAGGTCTGGGTCCGCATAAGGTGTAAGATGGCAGTCTAGCACAGAAGTGACTGCTGAGGCAGCCGGGGAGGACCAGCCAGCCTCCGACTTTATTGACCTTCATCACTCTTTCACCCAGCCCCCTCCCCATGTACCCCTTGCTTTAGTGCCTGTTTCTTCATAGACATAACCACTCACACATTTTCTTGCCATATTCTTAATACATTGCACTATAAGTATGACTTCATGCTTATTACTTGGTTTGGTTTATCTTTAAACTTCTGTCTTATGTTTTTCTTTTTTTACTCTGAAAATAGTAAATTCAGCTCAGGCAGTGAGAAATTTCAGAGTTGTAGAACATACTTGATGGGAACTTAACGTTCTTTTCCTCCTAACCATTACAGGAATCCCATCTAAACTTTCCAGGATGGACAGTAGGACCACCTTCTCTATATTGCAGAATAATTCACTCTGGATCTTGATTGTTTTAATTGTTCAAATGTTGGTATTCTTTTAATCTGGAAGCAGCCTTTACCTGATAGCATTTTCCACCATTCATTAACAACCTGTGGGGGTCTTTGCAGCCACCACAGCCAGCAGAGTAATGATCTGTGGGAGGCAAGAAGGTGATTTGATTCAGCACAACTCAGTAGCTGCTGTTGGTTCAGCTTTGGGAGTCTGACCCCAAGTAGGTTATTTTTGACATATTTAAGCAAGGCACAATTTGATGAAAATTTCCAGGTGATAAACTCAATTCCCACTAAAGCTTGAAATGTGACTACATCGAAACTCTTCATAAAGTAAATGTGACACCTTCTATAAAGATGGGTTCTGTAGATTGATGAGCTCCTGATAAGGATCTGGGGGAGGATCTGGTCCGCTGTGGTCTCAGCCACACAAACAGCACAAAGGTCACCAGGCTATTCTATTTACCACATCCTCTCCAAGCCATCTGGGTAGAAAAAAGCAGTTTGTATACCCCTCCCTTTGAAGGCACAACCCTGTGTGTCTGACATTCCTAGTACTTATCTGTGAGCTCAAGAACTCTCTACCTCCCACAGCAACAGAAGCCAATATGTGTACCTCGAACTCGAGCCTAAGTTGTAGACTGATGATTATTTAGGGTCACAGCAATCAGTGGTGAAGCCCAAGTCAAACCCTCCATACCCTCATACACAAGACCATCCCAGCCATTTCACCTTATGGGCACAAGCCACACTTCTGTGAGAATCCAATCAGGAAGTCTCACCTTGTCAGCTTTTAATTGTGTGCTCTGCTTTCTAAAATGTGTGAGGATGTCCCAGGATGCCATGGGCAGAGGGGTTACATTTGTCCCTTTCACATGAGTGTCTAGCACCTGGCACAGTGCCTGGCATGTAGTACCACTTGATCAGGGGTCACACAGCTGAATCTCTAGAAGTATTGGGCTCTTTTTGCTTAGGGTTTCAGATTCCCTATTGGTAAACCTGTAATCTGCAAAAGCAACACTCCCCTCCCCTGTTCTGTAGGTTAAAAATTTCATTCAGACCATTTGCTTTTGGCAGGAGACTTGGAGCAGATGGAGAACTAAAGCTTCCAGGGCCTGCGAAGCTCCGCCTGTGTGGTAGTTCACAGTCCGCACTAGGTAACTGCTGACTCACCCGGATGGAGGAACCTTCCTACAGATTTCCTTCAGCCTGTAGCCTTTGCACACACTCCTTCCCTGTGCGACCTCAGTGCTCTGAGGAATGGCACACCTACACCGCTCTGTCTGTGAATTCCTTCAGAACTGTCTCCCTGATGTCACAGACAGTTAGCTAATGTCCTGTTCAGTGTCCTGACACCTGTAACTCACTGTCCCTCCTTGTTCAGTTTGCAGTTGACTTTTCCCCCCTACTTCCAATGTGCCGGTCTCTTCTGCATCCTGTGTGCTCTTCTTTCTACTGTATCATTGCCATCGGCACATAACACCTCCCTCGCTTCTGCCATCTCGAAATAAATACCCTCTCCCGGTCAACTTACCCACCTCCAGCTGTCCCTTTATCTCCAAACCCCAGAAACAAGCCTTCTCTCCTCCACTGACTTCTGAAGGCCCCGTAGTTACTCGTTTCTGTATCACAACTCCTCCTGTGGGCATTGACAGCACTTTCTACCATGCTAAATCTCTGCTCTCTTTCTCTGTTCAACGCCCATTCCTATTCTGCCACATACAATACTGATTTGTGCCATACAAGTAAGCGCCATGCCCCCCTGCCTGCCGTGTAGCAGAGGGTCGGCCAGTGTTTTCCGAATCGACACCCACTCCCTGTGCTTCCTCTGTTTGTATATCTTGACTGATGTGCCCCTCCTGGGAACACATCTCCGAGGACTGAACTTGTGAGGTCTGTGCAACCCCTGGCTTCTCATGGAGCAGTCCTGGGAAGATGAGGCTTTTTAGAACACTCTGATTTTATCTGTCGGGTCATAGCTCTATTATTGTTTCCGTTGCTCAGAAGACATTTTAATTTCCTTCGCAAGACACTAGAATGTTTATTTTTCATGAAGCAGGATGCTGTGACATATTGAGAGCCCCTTGGAGAATCTCATCAAACAAAGAGGTTGTATTGTCTTTACATCATATTGAATTCTTTGGGCTTGTTTTTACATTTTCTGAATGACTCCTTGTCTCCTGTTTCCCTCACTACTTACCTGTGGCATAAGCAGTAGTGTTAGCTAGGGCTTCCTCCTCACTGTCTGGCCTGCCAGGCTAGGCCTGGTGAAAAGGCTGCTGGCCATACTCTGTCCCACTTCCTTGTTTGATGTGTCTCCAGCAGTGTTCCCATGGTAGCCCAGGCAGCCCAGGGTGCAGGCTTGATCTCGACAGACCTGAGGTGTGCACAGCAATGCAGCTCTGTCAGGCATGCTGCCCAAACTTCTGTGCCTCTGTTTCCTCATCCAGGTGGGACCAAAGAAGTGTGCTGAGCAGGATTGGACAGCCTGTGTCCTGCCTGGCATGGCATCAGCAGCTGAGAGGCAGCTCTGCTTGGCCGCTAGTGGGTTTCTCTGGTGTGAGGCTGTAGGGAGAGATTGAGAGGCACTGAACATCAGCTCTGACCTCTTGTCCTGAACAAAGAAAGATACACTTTTCTGTTAAAACACAACGGAAATGCCCCTCTCAATACACAAAAGCCAATCTACAAACAGCAGGTGGAGGGTAACTATCCCAAAACAAACAACAGCCCCTCCCCCATTCCAGGGAGTCTTTTTTTTTTTTTTTCTTGAATACATAGGAATCTGAAGCATTAAAGTTAGGAGACAGAGGTCAAACTGTGTGAATTGGCCTCTGTTTTCAGGTCTAGTGCAAGCTCTTCTGAGAGAACTGTAGTTTTTTAAATATTTATCAGATTACTTTTAATTCAGGCTCTAGAAGTCTAGGTGATGAGGATCCTCTGGAGCCTCAAGTGAGCTTGTACTGCCCTCCACCCACGTTGTTTCTTTTTCTCTCTGTAGCGGAGTAGGGGGGATAAAGGATCAAAGCAATCTGCACAGAAAATACTGTGTAGGTTTCCACTCATTTGTCTTGAGGAAATTGAACACACCAGAAAATAGTCTGGACGAAGGGTTCCAGGCTTTTCTCACCAGCACTGGGTGCTGTGCTGGGGTGCTTTGAGCCAGGCGGCTGCTCTGGAGAAGAGTTGAGACCATTGCTCCATAGTAGGGACAAAAGAGATTGCTTGGGACAAGGGACAGCAGCTAGAGCAACAGAAAGGATTCCCATAGGTTGGGTGGCTTGTCAGCCCAAGTTCAAGGAGGGTGAGGTATTGGAGAGGGGAGAAGAATGGGGGAGGGAGGAGCAGAATGGGGGAGGAGGAGAATGGGGGAGGAGGAGCAGAATGAGGGGGGAGGAGCAGAATGAGAGGGGGCAGAATAGGGAGAAAGATAGCAGGTGAGGCCATAAAGGGAGAGAGCCTATGGCTTTAGACGTCATTCCAATACCCTACACATAGCCTCTCCCAGTCCCTCCAAGGTCATGCTTATGTCCACACATTAACCTGGCTGACAGAGCAGCCCCCTATCTGGTACCTGCTGCCTGCATTCCAAGGCTCTCAGAGGCAGAGCTGCAAGAGCCTGGGCAAGCTGAAATGGACTTGATAGTCATTCTGTGCACCTCGCTACTTGAACTGAAAAATAGTATTTGAGTGGAAATCATGGTGGATGTTCTCTCCGAACCATTCTAAGCCAAAGATTAGTCTATGTAAGATATGTTAGGTGCTAAAAGATGAAAATAATATGTTCTGAAAACTAAGTGTCTGTCATCTTATGTGTCTTGTTTTAAAGATATTTTTATCCCACAACTGAGGCAGAATCCTTAGAAATGAAAAAAGAAAATTTTAACTGTTTGTTTCCAGAAGACACTCAAGGCAGGGGATTTGGTGGTCCAATAGCTGCTCTGATAAAACCCTCTAGGAAATGGAGAATAATTCTAGTGTTCATTGACAAACAAATGCAAAGTAGTCAGTATTGTTTTAGATAAACCCAGTGGTTCTGCCATCCAGCCTTCCTCCCATCTGTACTTGGTCTCCGTCTTAAGCACAGTGCAATGCTAATGTTTGCTAAGTTGTGAATGGTTTCTATGTACTTGTGGGCCAACATACTATGATCCTTTACCAGAAGGACATACTTAATACATCATTCCAGATTGATAAATATTCCTATCTTCCAAGTTTTCTATCCCATGTCTTCATTGGGCTCTTAAAATGTAAAATGGTCCACTTGATATTTATTTTACTCAATATTTATCATTTATTTCATCTTGGTGAGCATTTTAGTGAGCACCTACTATATAGTAAGATGAGGATTTTAGTAGATGTATATCTGGGTTCTGACATCTGAGTCAAGTTCCTGCCACTAGGGCATATACGACTTCTATAGTGTTATCTTCAGACATTTAAAGTTGGGAATACTTGCTTCAGAGATACAGGCCCTCTTAGCCAGTGGTTTAACTTACTGATTTTTGACTGTATGATGATGCAAAAGAGGTTTGTGTGCAGTAGTCTTCAAACGTGGAACATAGTTTTGATCTCCCAAGGACTAGCAAAGTACCATGTAGTCCTTTCCTATGGTTCTGGGTAACTAGGAGCAAACCACAACTCACAGTCAGTCTCGAGGTCATAGTGGGAAGCAGCTGGAATGCTGCAGAGCTGTGTCGCTGAGAAAGAAGGCTCGGTGCAGTACGTGGACGAATGCAGTTTCCGCATATGGTATTTGCAGTGTTTGATGGGTTTATCGGGATGTAATCTATTGTGAGATGAGGAGCATCCATATTAAGGGATGAACTCTAAAGCACCTGAAAGACATCAGTACATTTATAGGATGGATGCCACATGTGTTTGGGAAGAAGCGGTCATTATTAATAGGTAATTTTTAAAGATCATTTATACAGAAAGTTCCTGATGTATTCATGAAGGACTGGGTCTCTCCCACTAAAGAAAATGCTGCCTTATTTTGTGCCCTTCAAGTTTAAATGTTTCATGTAGTCATATAACACTGATTTTAATATTTATTTCAGAACAAATGCCCGAAGGCAAAAGGCATTAGAAATTATAACTTTTTCGTAGATGTATTCTGTTTATCTATGTTGCTGCAGACATCTTTTTATGTTATGAGCCTTGGAATATAAATTTCTACAGTGAAAGGAAGAAGCAATGATATGCAAATGTAGACGTGTAAGGTCAGTGTTGGAAGGAGAACTGGACAAAATCCAGATCCAAGCAGCTCTCAGCCCTGGTCTGGGCTCTCTGTACCACAGAGCAACACTTTCCCCCACCTGCCTCTTCAGAAGGCCGGAACAAAGCCTTAGCACCTGCATTCTTCTCCAGTTTCTGGAGCATTCGCCAGGTTGCTGCTGCTGGCAGCGATTCCTGACCCAGGTAATGAGGGCAGCCAGCACACTCTCAGGCCCACAATAACTAAGGGACTGGTCTGCCACAGAGGGCAGAGGCCCTGGACTTCAGTCACACATGGACTCCACAGTGTTAGAGATGAAGGCAGAGAACAAAGCTGATCTGCAGTGGTGTCATTTTGTGTTTATTTGGTTTAGGATGGCTGTGCTATTGGATGATCATTAGGAATTCTGGTAACCTTACTTTTTAGTTAAGTATTTTTGCTGTTATATTCCCACTGGATGTTTGGCGCCAGCTACACACAGCATCATTTCTGTAATCCCAGATAAAAAGCAGAGCTCCTAAGCAGAGGTTGGTATCCTCAGCACCACCTCTTCCTTACTGAAATTAAGGAAGAATGTTGAACCTAAAATGTGACTTTTGTTTGTTTCTGGGTCTGTTTCATTTGTTTGTCTGTTTAAAGAGAAACCCATTACTGTTTTATGATGATTCACTTCCACATGAAAATGAAGCATGTGCACAGGTTCTCTAAAGGACCTTGGAGAAGGACAGAAGCATAAAAATCCACCAAGCGCTGAGATCCACCCTGCTCTGTTCCCCCCACCTGCAGGGGGATGGATTTCATTTATAATGATGGCTCTATTCTTTGCTTTGGCCCATTTTGCTCACATGACCGTTTGCTTTGAAATTTGAAAACACATATTTTCTTTGGACCTCAAATAGTTTGACAGAAGTAGTATTAACTCTGTCGTGTGAGAGCAATAGAATCATTTTAAGAAAGAAGACAAAAAAAATATTGTTAGGTGGTTGTAAAGCTTGAAACAGAAATGGTGATTATCAATGCCAAGTTGTAGACATGTGCACAGCAGTTAATACAAGCTTGCACTGGCTGAATGGATGGGATGCCCAGTCACCCTGAGCACTTGAACTGTTACTACTGAATTCAAGCAGCAGCCTGTGAGCTGGGCCAGTCATGCTTATCATTGTTGCCTTGAGAAACTCAGAGACTGGTGCTTGAGAGACTTGCCCACACTCCCAGAGTAACAAGCAGCCAGGCCAGGCCAATTAGTGAGTGCAGCTGCATTCCAGACCTCAAGCTGCTATCTGTGAGGAACGGAGTAGGGGCTGCACCATATGCAGCTCTCAGAAGCCCAGTGCAAACATCAAGTCAAACAGGTAGGAAAGCCTAGTGTCTTCTGGCTTGATCCCTACAGAGGTAAAATGAAAGATGTGGTTTGGTTTGGTTTTTTCCCCATGCTCCTCTGAATTCTCCTTTCTCCTACTGAATAGTATCTTAGAGAGGACACGTGGCCTTTGCATTCCTTGAATAATTTAGAGTCCTCGGCTTAGTTTCAGGCGATTGGTCTTACCTTTACTGTCACAGAGAAAACTCCACCTCATGTTCAGGTAATTCGCTTCTGCTTTTTTCAGCTCTACCCTGAATGGTTCCAGAACCTTTGAGGGAAAAGAGATTTGATCAGAATTCTGCCCTCCCCCTACCCCATGAGTTCCTCTCCCTTCATCATTAGGGTCATTTCTAACCTCCAGAGCAAGGCCTATGCAGGTGTGTGATAGGCACAAAAAGGAAAAGAGTGTATGAGGGAAGGTATCATGGTTTCTCTGGACTCTTGCTGCTGGGATCTGGTATCCCTGGCAATGGCACATTTCAGAAGGGTTCTCTCTGGAAGCTTCTGTTTTCCTGGATGGTGACAGCTGGGTCTCTGCAGTAGCTAATAGATGCTCAGCATTTCCTCACTGGGGCTTCTGGCAGTCTCCCTGCAAGCTTCTGAGGACCGGTTTGCACCTCTCCTCTAGTACACAGCAACCTTCCCCCAGTGCTTATGGAAAGGCAGCTTCCTCTTGCTGTGTGTTGGTTTTACAGTCCATACTTTGACCTCCCATATTCTTGTTGGAAGCTAATTCCCAGGCTTCTGAGCCCCCAAAGGACCTGCCAGGCTCCCTGTGTGGCCCCACTGCTGCACACCCTAGCTCTGGGCAGAGAACTTCAGACTTCTCTTACTGCTCTCCTGAGGCACTCTCCCCAGCCCCGCCCCCAACCCAGGAATCTTGCTTTCTTTGCCTGCCTGATGTCATGGGAGAACTTTGTGGGTAGCAAATTCCCTCCAGGAGTCTCAGTTCAGAACAGCACACAGGCGATGGCACTGAGTAAGTACAGTTGAAATCCCTTGTTTTGGCTGCTTGGTACCAGAAGCCTGTAAGATTTCTACTGTTTTGAGGGTTGAGGGAATATTTGCCTTAAGGTATTGGGACATTTCAGATTTTTAGACTAAGGATACTCTCCCTAAATGTATATTACACATCCAAATAATTTCCCCACACCGGGCAGAACCGTTGGGTAGGTTTTATGTTACATCTTTGTGTTTCTCAGATTACTATATATGGACCATTAGAGTAGATACTCCATTCATTGATCCATATTCATAAAAATATTGACAGCTGAGCATTGGCTTCTCTGACATCTACACACTAGCCTTAGCATTTGCTTTCCATCTTCTGGCTGTATAAAATGCATGTTTCAAAAACAGCCCGATGTGAGGGGTGGCATAAAAATGAAATGTGAGAAGGTGGTTTGCCCATGTTTTGAAAAATAAAATATATAACTAAAGCAAACAAATAGAAATCTAAGGCCCAGGCATTTTTGTGGGGGTATGGTGTGTACGTAGATGTCCATGTGTGCACATGTGTGTGTGAGTTATGTATGTGCACCATGTGGAGGCTAATCATCTGTTTGACTGGGCTAGCTGACCCAAAAGCTCTAATGACTCTTGTTCCCCCTCCAATGCTGAGGTTGTAGATAGCATCAGCACCTGGCTGTTGGTTTTGTTTTTACCAAAGTTCTACAGATCAACAACCTCATGTCCTTATGCTTATGTGGCATCCAGTTTACTGACCAAGTGATCTCCCCAGAGACACTTGGTTTGGAAAACTGACTACAATCAATATTCATAATAACAATGATAGTAATAATAAGCTAAAAATGGCTGTCGTCTAAGGTGGCAGTGTTACTAGGAAGCATTTGGATTCCGGAGAGTGATGAAGTGACAGTGGTATTGAAGAAGGTGATTTATTGTATGTAGCTTGAAGCAGACTGCTGATCATAGCACCAAGAGTGCTGTGGGAACATAGCTGATGAGGGATTTCACTGCAGTAAGAAAGGAGGAACACATCATTCACTAATGGAACAAACGCAGGTCCTGAAGAGGTTCAAGTTTTGACTTAATGTTTCCACCTGGTTGGGAAAGTTTCCCTTCTGCCTAGTTTATAGTAAGCAAATTCAGTCCTTTTTAATACATACATACCTTTCATTCCCGTTAGCTTTTCCTTTTTTTGTTCTTCGCCTTCATATTTGCATCCTTTTTTCTACACTCCCCAACCTCCCCTCCACTTCCCCCCCTCCAAGGGCCCCAGGTATTCAGGCGCCCCAGGGCAGCCTTGAACTTGCTGTGGAGCTAGGCCTAAAGAAGCTTGATCTTCCTTGGTCCTCCTTCCTCCACCTCCCAAGTGCTGGAATTACAAGCATGTGTCACCACACCCATCTTAAATTTGCATTCCATAAAAGTTACCGACACAGGATAAAAGTACATTTATACTAGGAAGGGAAAGAAAAAGGAAGATGTGAAAACGTGGCTAATTTTATTCATCGAAATGAATAAATGCTTTTCACAAGGGATGGCACTGTCTCCTTAAACCCCCACATAGGAGGCTTGATTTCTTAGTACGCTTCCATTGTAATTGTGATAACCACAATACTGTTAACTGTGATATGTGTACAGGGACAAATTGGTCGTAAGCCTGTTGGGGGAGGAGATCAAATGTGTGAACAAACATAGTTGGTTCAGAGGCGTCCAGGATGGTGTCTGACAAGCCTGGTGCACAGAGAAAGGGTAGAGAGGGTTAAAATGCAGCGTGTGTTTCTAAGAAATCAGCCTGGAATCTCACAGCCTATTCCATCTGCCTTGAGGTTCCTTCTAGTGGGCATCATATACTCCTTTGAACACTACCGTCTTCTCATCTTAGATCTCAATGCGTCTGTATACTCATAAGCCTATCAAAAACCCAGATATCTAGCCATCCATCTATCTATCCATCCGTCCGTCTATCCATTCCCCCTCCCTCCCTCCATTTCCTGCCCTCTCTAGGTTTCCATAAGGGAACTAACTGCTTTGGGATGCCCCTCACATACCAAAATCCATGGATGCTCAAGTCCCTTCTGTAAGATAGAAGAATTACTTGCATAGATTTTACACTGATTCTCCTGGCAGGCGTGCCTAGCTTGACTTTGTGGCACAACATTGTTGTCTACAAGTTATACTAATATCGCAAACAAATAGGTTTTAAGTAAATTGTACTGGGCTGTATAAATAGCTACTCTGGGGTAATGCAGCCTGCTAGCCATGGGTTGACAAACTTAAATCATTCCTAGATTATACATACTACCTGTGTTACGTTTGGAATCTCACATGTCCCTCACAGGATTGGGTTGTAAATGTGTGTTCCTCAACTAGTGATGCTCTTTGGGGAAGCTCTAGGACCTTTAAGAGGTGAGGCCTGACCAACAGAAGTAGATCACTAGGGACAGGCCTTTAAGGCTGTTCCCATCCCCTGGTCTAGCATCTTTTCTGCTTCTTGGTCTGTTGCCATGTGAACAACCTCTGTCACGTGCTTGTGTCATCACAAATTGGGCTGTTCTACATTGCTTACCCCTCAGTGATGGGCTGAAACCCTCAGGGTCTGTGAGGCAAAGCCTAAAACCCTTTTCTACCTTCATTTCTTTCTGTCAAGTGTTTTGTCACAGTAACTGAAAAGTAATCCAGAGAAATTATGTGTAAATAGTTACATTGTATCCTTTGGGGGGATGGTAACAGGAAAGCAGGTCTGAACATTTTGTTCACAGCCTTGGTAGAATCAACTGCATGGGACAGGAGACACAAGACTGCTTTACCTCACCACCACTGCTTCCGCAGAGTGCTCAGCATGGAAAACATTCCAGGTGTAGTTTGGGGAACTTAGTGGAAGTTAAGGTGGATGTTTTCCATCTGCAAATGGCTGAATCTCTGGATATAGAATCAACAGATATGGAGAGCTAGCTGGTTTATTATCCCCATTTTCCGGATGGGAAGGCTGAAACACAGAAAGATGAAGGCCACTCAGCTATTACTAAACATTCAAGGCAGTGCCACACCGGAAACTCTCAGAGCCCCTCAGCCATGCTCCCTCCCCGACAGCTCTGTGTCTTCTGCAGTTGTATTTGATAAGTTCCCAACATGCCCCCATACTGGCCAGGGCATAAAAAAACAAACAAACAAATGTGACCGTGTGATGATGGCTTCACCGTGTGATGATGGCTTCACCGTGTGATGATGGCTTCACCGTGTCTCTTCTTCAGTGCCCTCTCATTACTGTCTATAAAAGCCTAATGTCCCTCCGTCCCTCCTACCAGCAGTCCTTTACCTCTGTCCCCCGTCACTCTCAGTGGCCATCAGTGTCTTTCAGGCTTCTTGAATGTGCTGTGAGCTCAGTTTGTTATTGCCCTGATGACATTTCCACCACATTATTTAATTAATCTTCATTAGATGAGTCCGAGTCTTCCTACATTGTGCTTTTCTGCATGACATCTTACACATAACTGCTCCGTCAACAGGAATCATTTGGTTGAACCCAGTGCATAATTCAGTGAGTACTCACACATTGAGTGCATTCCTTACATTGGAAAAGAATTCAGAAGGTCACACTGTCACACAAAATTGATATGACTGTGTTTTTAAATGAGGACATTCCAGGATATAGATATAGATAGGGAGTGCCCCCCTAGTCATGTTGGAATTTTAAGCTTAAAGTCAAAATTTAAAGAAAAAAGTTGGGGGAAAAGAAACTTTGCCAGAACCACCATGCAAAATAAAGGCAGAGATGCCAGATGCAGCCACACATGCACTGGGCAGTGTGGGGACCAGACCCGGAAGAGCCTGACAGTATCAGATCCACAATCTTCAATTCAGAGGCCCAGCAGCTGCTTTTGCCACATACTTCCTTGAATGAACAGCACATTTCCAGCTCACTAGCGCAACACGGTTGCTTCTATACATAGACAAATCAAGACTGAGCTGTTAGGCAGATTTTGAGTGCAGCAGCCAGGCCTGCTCTTCAAAGCACTGCCCCCACCCCCTGCCGTAGCACCCAGGAGGAATGACCCACTTTCACACTTGGAAACCTCTGTGGGTGTGTTCAGTTCCCACAGCCTGGGCTCTAACTCTGGTGGCTTTCTTCCTACTTACAATTTAGAGGGTATTTCTCTTTTATTTACTAGATGTACCAAATAAAGGAGAAGAAACCACTGAGCTGAGCAGACTTGGCTTACAGTGCTTCATGAGACAGAATCCTATCCAGAATTCTGGATTTGTTCCTAAGCAACAGAGAGCCATGTTCCTGGGCAGCCCTGAACTGGGGCTCCTTGTTCAAACCAGGCACTCTCACGTCAGCATCCTGGGAACAGAGGCATGCCTTGCCTGGTTTATAGGAATGTTGACTTTAGTATGTCTTCAGATGAACCATGTGCCTAGAGGCTATTTTCTGGCCTTAACCCCTCCAGGTTGTAAATGTTCCCAGATACTTCTCATGGGCTGAGGGTCCAGGGCTGTACCTAACCCTGTGAGCTGCTGGCAAGGTGGAACTTAGAAGGATTCAAAACACTTGCTTTAAAACCTGAGGTAGCTTGCCCATTTCCTGTGATGGAGGAATTTGCGTTCTGTAATATACACATGAAACCCAATGTGGGCCTCTTCTACTTCCTCCTTGCTACTCCAAGGCAATAGCATCTCTTGAATCAGACTTGGCATTCTCATTCATTATTGTTGAGACTAGTACGGAGCCAGCAACCAGAAATCTCATTCCTTATCATCATCAGTGTCCTCCAGCACAGAGGCAACAGAGGCCTCCCACCCTAACCAGAACTCCATGATACATCATGACCCACTCCACCCACAATAGCTTTGGAGCTCACTTTTTTGCTGTGTAGCTTGACCATGTCTCTTTATCCTGGACTTTTTCCCCTCCAGGTGGCCCAAAGTTTCTTTCCTGAGGTAGAATGCAGACAACATGATGATAAGTGGAAGTGTTTCCCTTTGTCAGGTTTGTGTTCTGCACCCTCAGCAGTATGCAGGAGGCTGAGAGTATACAACCTTGGGGGGTGCAGCCAGTTAAGATAAAGGGTGTGGTCTGCATGCACACGCCTGGGATTCAGTCCCCACCACCACAGGAGGGAATCAAAGCAAGACTATATAGTTACTTTTATTTATGGAACATTATGAGATTGAGATCAAATTTTCCTTTCCCTGAAAAAACAAAGTCCCTGGTTCTCAGTGCAGCAGTTGGCCTCACTGCTGTGATTAATCCCTAGTCACACTAGAGACCATGTGCCAGATGTCAGGGTCTTGTGCATCACTGTGTTCCCTGAAGGACTCTATGGTTACTCTGTCCATGACACTGAGATGCGGAACCAGGGTACCTGCTATGTCATCTCCAATTGGCTGATCTACACTTTAAAGTTCAGAGTATCTCTCCAGGCCTGTACCACTGTGTCCGTGACAGCAGCTCCCATGTAAGGTGGTGGAACAGATGCTAAGGATTTAGTGAGAGCAACGTACACCAGCACATTACTTCCAGCTGTTGGTTAGCAGATATCAAGTATGCCTATTATTATCGTAGAGTACCAACATTTCTGTAGCTTTTCTCTTTCCTGGAGTCTTCTCACAAGACCTTTTGATTGTTTTTGTTTTCTCCCATTACTATTTAAAAATTCTTACAGAAAGATGGAAATGGCCAAGAAGAAAGGAAAGAGATGGAAGTGGAAAGAAAATGAAATATGAAGTGGTTTGCAGTTAGCACTTTTTAACATAATCCTTTCATGCTGGCTTTGTAAATGCCTATCAATTTCTAGGAGCCTTCCCAAGGGTGCCAGTCTCAGGAGAGAAGAAAGTAACAGGAAAAGAAGAGAGGGTTTTGTTGTTGTTGTTGTTGTTGTTGTTGTTGTTTTTTCTAGGAAGGCTCCTAGAAGATCCATTGGTATTTCTCAGTTTTTGTGAATTCAGAGCAAAGATGTTTATTTGGAGTTTCAGAGGAGACTAATGCCTGCT
The DNA here is from genome assembly GCF_049852395.1 of Peromyscus maniculatus bairdii. NCBI lineage: Eukaryota > Metazoa > Chordata > Mammalia > Rodentia > Cricetidae > Peromyscus > Peromyscus maniculatus. The sequence continues at coordinate 35,605,779 of NC_134853.1, read as the reverse complement.
TTCCCAGGTAGTCTGGCACACAGGAAAGCCGGGCCATCATGATAACATTTTGTACCTTTGATTATAATGAAGTGAAACTGGAAGAGATGGGAGCAAAAAAAAGCATAGGCTAGCAGGAATGTTAAGGCCAGTGAGTGTTACCTGATCACCTCATCGCTTACTCAGAGAAAATTTTCCCTAGGAAGAGCAAAGGCAGGAGGCATAGAAAAGTTAAGGCTGACAGTCAGTCACCAATGTTCTACTATATCATTTTGAAATTGAAAATGAGTCCCTGCCTTTGTTCCTTAAGCCACATGGTTTTAGAGCAGGAATGGATTATAGGAATGTATACAACTAACTCATCCCATGAAAGGGTACTCAGCTGCTGCCCTCTGATCCGTCTTTGGGTGCCTTAGAAGGTTTACTTTGATGCTTAGGCATAGATCTCAGGCCCACTCTTCACTCTTGCCGAATGTTCTGGCATTTTCCCCTACGTAGAGGCATCTTGAAAGTTTAAAAGGGAATCAGTGGTGATGGCACTAAAGAGAAGACTCCTTTCTTGTTTATCATATCCGGTCATAGGTGACAGGAGGAAGGCCTGAGGAAAATATTTGATCATAGGTTTACATTATACTAGAGCCTTTGGATTAAAAAGTCCGAGCCAAGGTGAACTGTGCGTTTTTATGCTTAGGATTGAACTGAAGAAGTGGGTCCTCATGGTAACAGATGGAAGTCCAGCATGCCTCTCTTAAGTTAGACTCCTTCCTCCTGGCTATGAGCACCCCTTTCTGAAATGAGGTCTTAAACCTATAGTCAAGCAAGGTAGACAGGGAATTTGATATGGCCCACTCTTGCTCAGAAAGATCTCTTAGAGGAGTTCAATTTTTGAGATTTAGTGACTCCTTCAGGGTTGTGGGTTCTATTGCCAGCTATTGGGCGAGAGGTCTGGCTTCTTTGACTAAGCAGTAAAAGTTAAGAGAGAAGACAGTCACAGAGAAGACCCACAGTGACAGCCTACTCAGGCTGTCTGGGGCCATCCTTCTCTCCCATGTCCTACATTGATCAAGGTTGCCTTCCCACTCAGTCTTGCTGATTGCTATGCAATCCACTCAGTGGAGGAGTCAAATGCTGCCTTTTTTTCCAAAACAACCCATGCCCTGCCCAGTGAGATAGACCCTAAGTAGTAGGTTAGTCAACAGAGACTCAAGGAATCTGGGCTCCTGCAGGCAATTGCATTCAAACTGCATTCAAAGAATCTCATTTAATTTTCATGGGAGGAGGTTAGCTACTGTGTTTTGTTTTATTTTTTAACCAAATTGAGGCATCAAAATAGAAATGCACAATTAAAGAAAATCATTATGTAGTCATCGCCTTGGGGTTTCTCAAATATTGCATAGGAACACATTTTTATTAGAACAAATCCCTTTGCAGATTACCAAAATTGGCTCCAATAAAATAGGATGGATTTTATTTAGAGATGAAGTGTTTGAGAAGATTATCAAGAGAAATACCAGTTATTTCCTTCCTATCGTCAGTTTCTCACATGAGTGAAAAAACCTCAGTGACATCACTGTGTAGATTGTGCACATCTGTAACTCGACATGTTAGATGGACTGCACTCTTAATATTCCTGTTATAATGGGAATGCTGATGAGGTCATTCTCTGGCTGTTTTGGAATGCTGATGGTTTGTAAGTAGGCTCTCCTACTAGCAAGAGGAAACAAGATGTTTCACACTTGTCAAGTATGAGAAATTATGGAGCATTTCATAATTAACCTATCCACTCCAATGGTTCCCCTCCAAGTATTTCCATAATAGTTATTTTTAACTCAAAAAATAAGTAAATTTTAATGAAATAAACTTCACATGCACTATTAGTTTCCAGGACAGTGCTTTAAACATACTGCTTGCCGAAAGTAAACAGACTGAAACAGGCTGTATTTCTTAACAGCGTTTTGGTTGTTTATTTGTTTGTTTGTTTCTTGCCGTTACCATTTCTCACCACCTTTCCAGTTCTTGAATCGCTAAAGAAATTATAGTTTCGAGTTTTACTGACAGATTGGTCATAAGCAGTCACAAGTTTTACTTCACTGCAAATGGGACGCCGCTGCAACGCAAATCGCCCACGTTGCCGCTAAAGCAGATGGAGGTCTTAGGAAGCCCCTAGCATTTAATGAGCTACAGAACGGAACAGGGCTTGGCTGAACCCTCCGTTCCCCATTCACGAGTATTTCCTGGGTCTCACTCTAAGTGATGCCAGCCAGACGTGTTCAGGAGGCGGTTCTCACCAATGGGGAGGCAGCTGGAAGAGTTCCGTGGGAAGCCTCAGCCCCTTTCTTTCTGGCAATTGCCCACATTTGGCTGCTGCCGGAGGCGGCGCAGGCTCCAGGAGAGGTCCCGGTTGCCCTCCTTGCGCGGTTAACCGGGAATTGCCAGGGCTAGCTTCACTGACCTTGTGGGGCTCTCGACGGGTGGGGGTGCCACGGAGGTGGGATCACTGCGGGGTTCCTCTGTTGCTAGAGCTGTGATGTCACCCGCCCCTCCTAACCCGCGGTTGGTTGTTTTGTATTTCAGCTCTGCTGCAGTTGAGCACAAAGACCTGAAGGAGACTCCCACAGCCTTCAGGGAGAAGAAAGGAGGCAGCCAAGCCGATTAAAAGGAACTTGTGGCTTGTGGCCTTTTTGTGCAGGGGCTGCCTGGAAGGGGAGAAAAGTGCGCTGAAGCCACGGCGGCGGTTAATGAGCTGTGAGATGAGGAGCAGCTGCGGCTGACACTGCTTCCAGGATCCTTCGTCTGCCCTTTGTGCTTCATGTACATGTGTCTGTTCAGGCCGGCCAGAGGCGCCCAGAAGAGCATCCACCACGGCTGCCGGGGAAAGACCGCCCACCATGCCCACGGAGACGCTACAGACAGGTAGCATGGTGAAGCCGGTCAGCCCCGCGGGCACCTTCACGTCGGCGGTGCCCCTACGCATCCTGAACAAAGGACCCGACTACTTCCGCAGGCAGGCCGAGCCCAACCCCAAGAGACTCAGTGCGGTGGAGCGGCTGGAGGCTGACAAGGCCAAGTACGTCAAGAGCCAGGAGGTGATCAACGCCAAGCAGGAGCCCGTGAAGCCGGCTGTGCTGGCCAAGCCCCCGGTGTGCCCAGGAGCCAAGCGCGCACTGGGCAGCCCCACTCTCAAGGTGTTTGGCAACCATGCCAAGACCGAGAGCGGTGTGCAACGCGAGACCCTCAAACTCGAGATCCTCAAAAACATCATCAATAGCTCCGAGGGCTCCAGCTCTGGCTCTGGCCACAAGCACAGCTCCCGAAACTGGCCTCCTCACAGGGATGCCACTGACCTGCACCGACACTCCTTTGCTGAGTCGCTGAAGGTGTACCCTACGCCTGGGCGAGGCAGCCCGCAGGAGAGCAGCTCCCATGTGAGCAGGAGACTGCTGGAGCAGTCCCCAGAGTCTTTCCTGCACGTCTCACACAGCTCCTCGGACATCCGCAAAGTGACCAGCGTGAAGCCCCTTAAAGCCATCCCCTGCAGCAGTTCCGCCCCTCCCCTGCCTCCCAAGCCCAAGGTAGCTGCCATGAAGTCTCCCGAGGCTGACCAAGTGGAACCAGCCTGTGGGGTCAGCAGGAGACCTTCCCTTCAGCGGTCCAAGTCAGACTTGAGTGACAGGTATTTCCGAGTAGATGCAGATGTGGAGAGGTTCTTCAACTACTGCGGACTCGACCCGGAAGAGCTGGAAAACCTTGGCATGGAGAACTTTGCAAGGGCTAATTCTGACATCATATCCCTCAACTTCCGCAGCGCAAGCATGATCAGCTCAGACTGTGAACAGTCTCAAGACAGTAACAGTGACCTTAGAAATGATGACAGTGCCAATGACCGGGTGCCATATGGCATTTCTGCCATCGAAAGAAATGCTAGGATCATCAAGTGGCTCTATAGCATCAAACAAGCTAGAGAGTCACAGAAGGTGTCCCATGTGTAAGAGGCACCGTGGTGGAGAGGAGGGAGGGGTGGGTCTGTCTGTGCATACACAGTTGTGAAGGTTGTGAGGTCTCCTTGAAGTGTTGTGAGCTTCTCCACTCTTTGTGTTGCTTGTTGTGCAATGTCCTCAAGTTGCATGCCTGTCAACATGGCAACTGGCCTGGCTTCCTTCTCACATCTCTGCAGTCTTGCTGAACACTCGTCTGCCAAACGTTTCCAGCCAGAATCTGACTGACTAGGGCTTTGCTCTTAAGCAAAACTGTTTACAGGAAAAAAAAAAAAGTTTTCAATTTCTTCAATATTTATGTGGTTCTTGTGTTTTTATACCCCGCATTATTGTGTCTTAATTAAAAATTTTATCAACTGGCTTTTAAGTTGAACACAGAATCTTTTTGAAATAAAAAGCCACTTTGCCTACATGGGAGATCATAACACTGGGGAAATGTGTGGAACTGGTTACCGGAGAATGACTGACAGAACACAGAACCAGGCTAGAGTTTGTTTATGCGGAATCAGGCGGTGGGCCTTGCTCTTGTGGTTCACAGGTTGCCATTCTCTTGCCGCGTGGTGGAGCATTATGGGGCAACAGTGCTGTCTTGTGTCCAATTCAGTGTATATGTGGGTAGTATTTTTGTAGTACTGTCCCAGGAAAGACAATCTGATAAAACCCAGGATGAGCAAATGCCAGAGGTTCAATTTTGGGAGGAAGGTGGGGAGACTGTTGATGCTGTTAAACTGGGATAATTCAGAACTATCTAGTATTAATCTGACAGGAAGACCCACCCCAAAGCTGATTAAAACTGATACTGAGTGCTTTTTCAAAAAGTTATTTTGTGGGATTTTTTTGTTGTTGTTCTGGTTTTGGCCAAGAACTGCTAACACGTGTTGTTTCTCTTGCTCTCTTTGTAGCTGTTCTGTTTGGGGCGGGTCAGTTGGGCCTCTGCAGGTTTGCACTGAGGACCTGAAGGGAAGTGAGATTTCCATCGGTCAGTGCAGTCCTCCATTCCACAGTGCGTCTATTGGGAAGCGGAGTCACATCTCAGCAGTGTGATTCTGTTACCTTGCTTAGATTCTCTCAGGCTGTGGGGATTTGTTACAGCTCTAGGGAACTGTAGAAACACTGTAGCTGTCCACCTTGTTGTCTCTTGTTGCCTCTTCCCCAGTAACCTGCCCTCCTGGTGATTTCAGGAGCCCTGGCACTGGAAGCAGAGGGCACCGGGCAATGCCCACAGGTTCTCGGCAGAACCACCTTAGTCTTCATCGGCTACTAGGAGCCTTTAACTGGTGTGAATGCTGTAAGACTTTGTACATACTTCAGTTGTTCTGGAACCTAAGAAGAAAAGATATGCTAATAAATAGCTCTGATGTAGGTTCTACCTGTGGTGATTTCTCTTTGTCCTTTACTTTTTTCTTCATGAAAAGCTAACTTTGCGATTTGAGCCAGAAACACATTTTTATAGCCTTCAAGAAACATTATTTCGTTAAATTGTTCTCACCCTATCTCAATGATTCTGAGCAGCTCTATTCTTAATTGTAGTTGCTTCAGTGTGCGTTGGCTAAAATAGTTACTGCAAGGTCCCTAAAATATACTGTCTCTTCACTTAGTTCACACTTCTTTTATTTTTGCCTTTCCTTAAACATCAGGATGTTTCACATTTTCCAGAAGACTCTTCAGTTGAAATATTTGTGTTCTTAACTGCAGAGGCGTATCTTTGAAATGACTACCCCTGTTCTCTATGGTGATAGCACTCTCTCTGGCCTTGTATTTGCCCACTCACTCATCTTTCAAGGTGGCAGACAGTAGCCCGCCATGGTCATCAGCCTCTGCCTCAAAGGCTGACACTGCCACTGCTGTATAAAAGAAGCCCTCCTCCTTAGGGACTGTGTTTTTGCTTTCTCCTGTTACTTGAACACGAAGTATTCAGTGAGTATTTATTGAATGAAGTTATTTGAAGAAAATTTCTTCTAAGGTTAAGGTTATACTTAATATGCAAATTTAAGGAAGCATTATAAAAATGTAATTTTTAAAAACAATAATGACTGTCAAACTATTTTATTGATAAATACTTTTCTCCTGAAAGGCAAATTTGGTTCTTTGACTCTTCTGACTGGTCTTGAATTCTTCCTGCTTCTCTCATTGATGTTCCCTGAAACTAGAACTGCTTTGCCAGAAGAAGCATTTGGGAATGCAGCTGGGAATGGTGATGATACATATTCAAATTAATAGAATAAGAAAATTTCTAAGCAAACAAAAAAGGTTTGTTTCCTCACTACTTACATAGAAATGCAGCTTTTTAAGACATAGATGCTTTTGCATTTACATATCCATTTTGGGAGCTATTAAAATACTGGAAATAAATGTTACTTTCCTAAGGAAGCCATCCTTGAGGAAATGAGCATTTCCTGGCCAAGTGCATATCACTGCTTATGCTATCTTAGCTGTAGATTGTGCTTGCCACCTTCAGTACCTACCTGTCCCTAAAACTCGGACCAGTCTCCTGGCCTCATTTTATAATGGACATTGTGAGGCTTTCTGCTTCTATGAAACAGGAGAGCTGTTTCATCTACACAGAGAAACCCTGTCTCAAACAACCAAAAAAAAAAAAAAAAAAAAAAAAAAAAAAGGCTGTTTCAAATGCTTAATATAAAATTCCACTGAGACATTTCTTAATTGTGAAGTACTCTACAAAGAATGCTTCCTTATAGCTCCTGGAAGTTTTATGTAGGTGTGCATTCATGAATATAAGGTGATTGCCTTGAGTGGTCCTGGAAACTAACTGATTTTTCTGAAAACCACCAAATCTTACAAACAGTTCTGAAATATCCATCACTGTGCTGTTGCCTTAGTTCGGGCTTTCCCCATCTCACCTGAAGTCCTGTTTCTAAAACTTTCTAAGTGGGGGTCTCCCCTCAGCCAGCCCCACTCATCACACTGTCACACCTCTGTAAAGCAAACCCTCGTAATATATAGTTACATGGGCTGGATTGTTGAGAGGATGAACCCCAACTCGTAACACAGAGAGAATGCTGGACATCGCCTCAGACTTCAGACACAGGACTCCAGGCTCCTACAAAGGACAAGCTAGTTGTCATTAGGCACGTGTTCTGCCACCCTTAGGATACATGGTATAATAGATTGCCCCAGAACTCAGCAATTTAAAACAGTTACCTCAGTGTCTGTGCATCAAGAACCCTGGACTGGTTTAGCCAAATGGTTCCTGACAGGATACTTCATGAAGCCACTGACAAGATGGTGGCTGAAACAGAACCAGGATTCACAGGCTAGAGGGCCATCATCTAGTACAGCTTCTGTGGCAAGTGGCCTGGACTCCTCATAAGAAAATTCTCCCCTGCATTAGTTGAAGTTCTCCAGAGGAACAGAACATATGGAATGAATGACTATACATATGGATATATACAGATTTATACATGTCATATATGTATGTGTATACACATATATAATACAATAATTCCCATCTATATGGGAAATATTAGAATGGCACACAGGCTGTGGTCCAGGTTATATAACAATGACTGTCTACCAACAGAAAGTCCAAAAACCCAGTAGTTGTTCAGTTCACAAGGCTGGTTTTCTCAGCTGCTCTTCATTATACGTTGGAATCCCAAAGAAGTAGGCCCTAATACCAGTGAAAGAATGGGCTTGCTAGTGAAATTGAGCAGGCAAAGAGAGAGAACAAGTTTCTTTCTTCCATGTCTTTTACATAGACTACCAGCAAAAGGTGTGTCCCAGATTAAAGATGGGTCATTCCCCCTTTAAAAAAATCTGGATTAAAGGTGTTTCCTAATTCAAAGATCCAGATTAGAAGTGGGATCTCCCCATTCCCAATGACTTAATTAAGAAAAAAATCCCTTACACGTATCCCCAGCCATTTGGGTTTTAGTTAATTCCAGATGCAGCCAAGTTGACAATCAAGAATAGCCATCACATCTCCCTAGGGTTGCCTGTGAATCTTCAGTGGGGTATCTGGCTTCTGCAATGAGAATGACTAAAGAGTGAGTCAAGTAGATGTACCTGTCCTGAGTCTCACACCTCTGCCACAGCCAGGGTGGAGAGGATGAGGATCACAGCCCACATGGGGAGGAGAGTGAGGTGTGTGTTTTATGGATGGAGGTTTGGGTTTTTTATTTAATTTTGTTTTGTTTCAATTGGGTGGTGCTGGGACTTGAACGCATAACTTTGAACATGCTAAACTAAAGCTCTACCACTGAGCTGTGTCACTTGCAGGGTCCCATGCTAATAAGAATGACAAATAACTCATGGGTATAACGTTAAACTGTGTGCTGCTGAGGCTCAGTACTTGGTCATTTTGTGAGAGATGGTCCCTTTCCCCTTAATTTCCAAGATTCTTGCTCTTTCAAGACAACACTACATTTAGTAACATTTTGTTAGTCTATAGGCAATCGCCCTACCAGCTTGTGGTTTTTGTCATGACCACAAACCCAGCCTGTGCAAGTGTAAATGATGTATACCTTCCTGATATCTATATTCCTTATGAGAGAGGGAAAAAAATGTCCTGATAAACACAGAGATCTTGGATGACAGCCCTAGGTTTTACAGTGTATAACACAGCAGCCTAGAGAATATAATAGATACTTAATATGTGTTTACTGGTAGGGGTGGGGTTTTTTGGGCAGCAGCAGTGGGCAGGGCTGGGGTGTTTTTCTTAATTTGAGGATCCTTTATCAAAAATGCTTGGTATCGGGGTGTTTAGAATCTTTGAGCTTTTTAGCTTTGGGGATATTTGCATAAGTTTACTAGTTGAAGATCCTAATGTTAAAACCTGAAACCTTAAATGCCCCCAAATAGAAAACTTGGAGCATCAAGTTGGCCTCAAATTTCAGAGCATTTCTGATTTTCAATTAGTTATATTCCCATTGCAACATGTTTAACCTCTGGCCTGAATGATAAATCCCAGGAAGCCCCAAGTGGTAGTTTTTTTTACCCCTACGTTAGAGGTGAAGAGCTTCAGCCCCATGGAGATTAAGGTCCTTAGCAAAATCCCATGGGAAGCAAGTGCTGGAATGAACTTGAGCTCAACACTGCAATCCCAGCTCCACGTGTCTTTGAGCACTGTTCAAAATGAGGGAAGACAGACAGAGCAAGAGTTTTGCAGCAAACAGCAGGGACCTTCAGCCCATTTGACCACTGAATCTGCTGCCAGAGTATGTAAACACATTAAACATGTCTCAGATTTCAGCAATTCTATCCTCACCTAAACGGGAGCCCATAAATTCAGAAAAAGACTTCAGCTGCTCCAATGTGAGTAGTATACAAGCCACTGGATTCAGAGAGACAAGGCCATTGGAAAATCATTCTTCCTTTCCATATTTTTAAGTGGCATCCTGTCTTTTTTGGATCAAGGCTGTTTGGAAGGCTAAACAGCAGAGACAAATAGTCACAAATCTACAGTCAGGAAACACATTTGGACTATTTGAGAAGTAACCTTGAGGGTGTTACATTGAGAAATGATTAAAGAGGTCAAGCATGTCCCAGTTCAAGCTGAGTGGAGTGTAAAGAGAACTAATCTCATCACCATTTTGAAAGCGTCAAACCTAACTCATCCACTTGTCACCTCAGGAAATGACTGTGAGGTCTGTCACTGCTGCAGGGTTGCCTGGACACACACTCACTGTAAGGACCCCCATCTTGTGGTGCATATGTGCCTCTGCCTAAGTTGCCTTCATAAGGATTTGCTCCATTGCTTTATCCAAAACCCTGCAGAAAAGAATGCCATGGGGAGATGGAATCAGTTAGTCTTTTTATCAGCTTGCTCCACTATCTGAGAACCCTCTGCTTCACCTGAGAACCACAGGTGACCTCCATTCCCTCACAGGTGAAAAGGGCAGGATCATCTGATGCCTGTGTTTCTTGACAGTATGAGGTTTGAAGCATTAAAACACATAAAAAGAATGTGAAAGTTCTGGTTTTATACTATATTGGTGACCAGGGAACAGATGAGGCCCAGTGGGAGTCAGACTCTGCAATGAGCGGCGTTACATGCACTAACTGCTATCGAGTGTTGGTTGGAAAAGGAAAGGAGGTCTATCAGAGGAGAAATCTTGAATGGAAGGGGCCTCCAAAATGACTCATTAGCTGTTCTGAGTGACAGGAGCTGACAGACGGATGCAGCCAGGCACACACTAAGTCACAGTGCTTTGGGGATGAAAATGAGTCTTTCACTAGCTGAACACTCCATTCATCTCACAGTTGTGAAATAACTATCAGTGTCTTGAATGCTGTGCTAGCATAAACCCTCAGTCACATTATCTCCTTCTCAAGAACTTTAGGATTAAATAAGAATCCACCTTGCTGACAGAGTATCTGAGAATTAAGCTTTTTCTCAAAGGCACACATTCAATAACTCGCAAAAGGAAAACAAACCAAGTTTAATAAAAAACATTCTAAGACTCATTTGTATGTGCGAAAATGAATCTTGGGGTCTAGTCTGGCAGAAGCCAGTTTTGATCCTCAACAGTTAAGTTGCATTGCAGAATTTTCTCAAACACTAAAAATTATTGTGTGTACTGATTTGTGATTCTTCATTATAATGAGTGGTTTACAAAAAGTTAATTGTGTTTAATCACATCAAGAGTACAGCTTCAAGGTGTTTCTGGAAATGACATGGGTGATCAATTGTCCAGTTTATTGCACAGAGAAGAAAACAGATCAAAGAAATGAGGTTAAGGATTTCGCAGTGGCTACAGAGTGCAGGTGAGTGGAGCTATGATGGGGGGGCTGGGGGGGGCTGGTGCTCCGACCTCACCAAGGAGACAGAATGGACGCCACCAAGCCTGCCTATTCTGCTATGTAGAAATGGCAGCAGTTTGTGAGCAATCTGCTCCAGGTGGTCCTTGATGAACAATTTTTCAACCTTACTATAGTGAGACAGCAATAACCTAAACATCTGGTAGAAATCGTTTGAATTTTGATTTTTCCCAAGGCTAGCAACAGACTGCTTCTATGCCCTTTCAAGATTGTGGGCATTGGCAGCTGGGCTCTGAAGTTCACTGGATTCTAAGATAGGGTGCTTGGTTGGTGTATGATACATACTTTTAGCATATTTTCAACTTGCAGTGAAATGTAATTCCTAAGTCTGGAGTATCTATATTCCTGTCCAGTGTTTCTTGTCTCAAAAACAGTATCATCTGTTTTGATTCTGAATTGTTTAAATAGGATAAGTTAACTAGTCTTTAAACCTAGCTGTCATAAAACTTCATAGATAAAACATTCTAAGAAATCTGGGGAAATTTTGAAGTTACTACCTATATTTTAACTGTTGTTTCTGTAAAATACTTTATCTCTAGAGGCCTAATGGTCCTCAAGAGTCATTTTTCAGGCCTGGTTTCTCTGTCTGCCAGACTCCAGGCATCTCCTGCCTACTGTATCCCCATTGTCTTCACTCACCACCCACAGTGGCTGCCAAGGCATTGCCATGCCTCATTTTCCCAAAGGCCCCCTCCCTGAAGATAGGCACTGCTTCTCGTGATGGTATGGCCGGCCCATTCGCAGCAGACCACCTGCTATGTGTTGCAAGTTGTGAGGTAAAAAGATGTGAGATAAAGAGAATCTGGGATTCCTGATCTGGGGGAAAGACAGTGGGTTTGTGAAATAGCTTCCCCAGTGAGCTACTGCATGCTAACCACTGACGATCTCCCAGCAGATCGTCCCGACAGCTCTGACTCGGAAGCCTCCCATTTACCTTTCGCTGGTTGCATACTGACCTGTCAGCCATAGGTTCACCATCCTGTTCTCTGGAATTGTGCTAACAAGGCTGAGGAGGGAGGAATAGGTCACGTTTGAATGCAGTCGTTCCCTTAGTGGGATACAACTGCAACCTAGTGACTTGCAATTGATGGTATCTGGAATTTCTGATGGAAGAAGCTAGAGACTTCACTCCGTCCTCCTAGAGTGCACGGGTTAGCATGCTTTGCCTTCTCAAGGCAAATTTTCAAGTATTGGTAGACTCACATAATTGTTTCTAGTGTTCTCCTCTTTTACATAATAGATGATCACATCAGCACATGAGCTCCTTGTTGAGTGCATCTCAAGCCCAAGCCAGAAGATGTCCTGTTCCCTGCACTCCTCTCTGGCAAGTTCAAGGCCATCGCTTGAGCTACTGTACATTTTAATTTGAAGGAAAATGCTGAAACACACTCCTTGGTAACATCCAAGGCCTGTAGCTATTTCACTGAAAGCTTTTTATTTTCTCCTAGTGAGCTGACAGCTGCACGTGGCCTGGGAGTGTATGGCTCCTGTCTGTGGCTGGGGAAAGCTGGGGGTTGCTGCTCTGCTTGCTCTGGACAAAGGCCCAATGTGTCTTGCCCAATGTTTCAGATTTCTCAGGGCAGCTCAGTGCTCAGGCATCTGCTGTGGCACCGGCTGGCTCCCCTGAAGACCCTTCCTCTAGTTTTATGGGCTGCTTCCATCTGTTGAGAATTCTTGGGTGTGAAGAATCTGTGAATTGAGATCTGGATAGTGTTTCACATTCTCAATTGGTCTCTACATTTAACACGCCACCTGATGCCTGTTAAAGCCAGTTTAATAGCTGGCATGGGTTATTGTAGTTTCTGCACTTAAACGGGTATGTATTCATATGCATACACATGTTGGATTCTTCAGGAATTTGCTCCAGACAAATGTGCTTCAGGTCACATTACACTATACTTACTTTAAAAATTAAAATCCTGAAAAAAAAACATATGCATCATCTCCACTGGTAGATATTTAACAGCAGTAGAAAGGCTGACTTTAAACTGAAAAGGGATGAATGTACAGTATCTGGTCTCTTATCCCCTTTGCCTTTGCTCTTAACCCTTCTTGCTGATGAGTGAGTTGCTTTTTTCCACACATGTTTGGAAAAAAGAAAAGAAAACCAATCAAGCATTTTGCCTAGTGAGAAGACAAGGCAGCTACTGCTGTGCAGGACTCTGCCTCACTTCCTTCTTGTGCATACACATGTGCCCGCCCAAAGACCGTCCATAAAGATAGGCTTATGGATATAGCAATAAGCCCACTAGGTAGAATAGTCCCTGCACCCTCTCCTTGATGGTGTTAACATAAAACAGCTCTCACTTTAAAGGGATTAGGAGATAGTTTATTATTGATTCAAACATGAATATCAATAGACCAGGAACATGAATCCAGGTTTCTCCAAGGTGGAAACAACTGCCTGAATGTTTTACAGTTACAGAATTTTTCAAATCCGTTGGCAAAAACCTCAAGAGGCAGTCACAGCAAGCCAAGGAAATTTCTTCTATCTGCTTCAGATGCTCTCTGATAACATTATTAGCTTTTGGGTTGATGGAAACTAGTGGTCTATTACTATATTCAGAAAGCTTTTACATCACAGTCCCAAGGATTTTAGGTCAGACACAGACAAGGCCAATAAATTGCTATCAGGCGGGGTAAACATAGCTGAAGATAATTTGGTTCTGAATCTAAAACATTCCATTCATGATGATCATGAAGTACCATGAAGTCTTGTAGAATTGTTAACATGGATGTGGCTTTTTTTTTTTTTTTTTTTTTTTTTTTTGGAACTTTAGTCTCCAATAGAGACCTAGAGCAGATGAAGTAAATTGTGACAGTCAAATGTACAGGGTATCTGATGGCAGCAGGATTTTAGGAAATCAGGAACGATGGGAACTAGACTTAGGGCTTCCCTGAGAAAAGTGAAGTGAGGGAAGTGGCCTGTAGAAACATCCAGAAGAGCCGTTCAGCTCTGGCCACTTTCAGGGAGGCAACAGGACGAGGAGGGCTGGACTGAACAGCTCCACCTGCTGTTTAAGAATAAATGTCTCTGAAAGGCAAGTGAGTGTTCTGTAATCAAAGGTCACTGAGGCAGAAACCTGAGTGAAATGCATCCAAGCCTATTCTCTGGGTTTTCATTGGGGAATTTAGTATGGAGAGTCTCTGTCTCCTTCTGCCTGAACCTCTTTAGGTAATCCAGCTCTCTTTGAACCACAGATATTGAGGGACTGGGGAGCAAGTGGAAATGGAGGCCAACACAATGTCATACCCCTGTCACAAGGGAGGTCCCAAGACCATCCTAATCAAGGTCACCACATTAAATATTGGAAAAAAATAAGAGTTAAAGAGAAGGGTCGTGTGTCCTCACCATCCAGTTCATCCTGCTATTACTGGCTGTAGTTGCCAGTGTTCATTATCTTTTATTTTTGTTTAATTAATACCATATAGTTAATAGAAAATAAATAATATGGGATGGTTTCAAACAAAGGTAATGAATAATAAGTAATGATTTGAACTGGACACAATTTTCATATCTTTAAAAGTAATAGAGTACACATATAACATATAACACAACTACATACACACATATGTAGCTGCTCAAGTGAACATAGTTATAGTTGTATTCTGTGTTGTCCATGAAAAAATCTGCCTAAGCTCAGAGCTGAGTTTCAGTGGCAAGACTCGGAGACAGCCGTCCACCCCTCATTCCCCCGAAGAATACACCAGGCACTGGAGATCAGTTAATAAGCCCAAAATGGAGTCTCTCAGAGCCAGAAAAATCCAGAACCTTGATGAGAGCCAATCACAGTTGTAGAATTTCTGAGAAATGATCAAGTCTCATCAACCTAGCCAGGGACAGCAGCCCACAGCCAGTGTCCACTGCTCACTCCTCTCTGTTCCTGGAAAGTGTGAGACCCCTACCTACACCTCCCAGTTTAGAATATAAAAGCTGACATGGGGACTGGGGATTCAACTACCAATTGTCTCATGCACCTAGTAGCCATCAACCTTTCCCCTTGGGAATCCATCTTGTTGTCTATGAGACAGACCTATCGTTTGTTCTCGGCTGTGGGGTGTCCCTTTGTGAGGGTTAATGAAGCCTTTAGTCCCTTCTTGAGGGTTAAACTTACATCTACAGAGGGGCTTCGATTCTCCCCTCCTTCTGCTAGAATTTCCTGACGGGTTTGCAATTGCTCAGAAGGATGTATGGCCTCTCTGGTGGGGGCACCGGCTGTAGGAAAAGATGGCCTCTGGAACCCTTGCTCACTGATATAAAGAATTCCTGCTTCATGCCAGTGTCCTGGGCTCTGGGATCATCAGAGGGCAGCGTAGCAGTGGAAGATAACAGAAACCCAGAGGCATCTGACCACCTGGAGCTCCGTGTTCCTTCCTCTCTTCTAGTTCCAGTTAAAGTCTGCTGAGACCCAGATCAAACTGCCTTCTTTCCCAGGTATACTGGTCCCACAGTCCATAAGCAGTGAACTCCTCTGTAAGCCATGGCAGTTATTCCTGGTAGAGAACATTCCAAAATAAATTGTATATGGCCTAGTAGTATGTCTGTTGTCAAAAAATTGTTTAAATCTAGAATTAATTATTTAAATTTTCTACTGGCAAGTCAGTGGAAAATCGTCCACCCAAACATCAGGACCATGATTCCTCTGGGGAGCCTCCCCTCCTCTGCTACTCTGTAGCACCTTCACTTTTTCTATTATTAATTTACAAAAATTAACTATAGCTCTAAAATTGTTTTGATTACAATGGAGTGTAGAAGTGTGTGCACATGTGTAGGTAGTTAAGGTCTTAGTGACCTGCCTGGACCTAGGTTCCACATCTTTCAGATGCCTGTAGTCAAGAAGCAGTCAAAGCAATAAAGGTACTCCATGAACTTCCTTGTTACAGGAATGAGAATGTTAGAAAATTAAAGAAGTGAGGGCAGGAAGATGAGGAAAATGTCCCTGAGTACTGCATGGTCTTGTATAGCCATGAATTCCTCATCTACAGATACAATGGAGCTTGGATTGAAAATATTTTAATGTGTTTATACTGAACATGGACAGACTTTATCATGCCATTATTCCCTAAACAGTAATAAAATAACCTTCCCATAGCATTTATTCTGTATTGTAGAAGTACCTTAAATTCTATGGGATGATATATAAGTAAGTGTGTGTGTGTGTGTGTGTGTGTGTGTGTGTGTGTGTGTACTTGCACAATTACAAACATTACCCTGTTTGACAGAAGCATCCATGATTTTTAGTGTATTCATGTAATCCTATGACCAATTTCTCATGTGTACTAGGAACTATTTTATACTATTTTGAGTTAGTATTGCTGAAATAAAATATGGTATCATATTATTTATTACAACTTTTCATAAGCATTGTTTTGGTTTATGCCCAGTAGATAACTGATACTAACAATTTCATGCCTATTGATAATCATTTAGGACACAGTGGTAGAGAGTTGCTTTATGGTACTCAACCTGAAACAAAAGAAAGGCAGTGTCTTGGTCAGTGTGGACTGCTTTACAACATATCAGACATGATGGCTTAAGCTACAGACATCCTTTCCTATAGTTCTGGAGGCAGGAAGTCCAAGATCAGGGTGTTGGCAAAGTGGGATCTGAGATTCATTTTCTTGCCTAGAGGTGATTATCTTCTGCCTTATCCTGATATTTATCTTGTGTTGCTTCCTCTTTTTAAAAAAGACTTATTTTTTGAAGTTATAATATAATTAAATCATTTACCACTTCCCTACAAAATCCCATCACAAGAGCCTCACTTTGGTGACTTCATCAAACCTTTAATACTTCCTAAAGACCCCAGCCCAACCCTTCAATTCCATCATCCTGGGATTAAGGCTTCAACATATGGATTCTGAGGGAACACAAACATTCAGCCATGGCAAGCAGTTTTCTGTTAAACAGGCCAGGAGTGGACAGGGAATGGAACCTGTACCCATAAGCAGACTCACAACCTGGCCCAGAAAAACTAAGTAGATTCATGACCATCCAAGCAGATTATCTGGTGTTCTAGAGCCCATTGGAAAGTGAACACTATGGGAAATATCCAAGTGTTGAGACCCAAAGTGTTGAGGGGTATGAGTATGGAATGTTTCTATAAAAATGTGTGCATATATGTGTGTGTTTTCCTATTTTTGTAACTATAAGAGAAATTTTGCTGTAGCGTTCAGGAGGTTGAAGATAAATAGAAGAGACAGTAACCTGTCATGTTAGTTTCCACTTTTCATCCTTCTGGGCTGGCATTTTAAGAACACTGATGAAATTTTCATCAGAGACCTTACAGACAAAAATATATATTCCTATAGATAATACACAAAGTGGGCTCCAAACCAAACAGCAGTTTATAGCTCCTGCAAAAGCCTTCAAGGGTCTGTTCCCTACACACCAGCTGATCCTACTCAAAAAAAAAAAAAAAAAAAAAGCATTGGTCTGGTCTCTCCATACAGCAGAGCTACCAGAGGGGCTCGGAGGTCTTCTGGGAGACAGTATCTGAGTTCTTTGCATCTAGGACAAAGAGTTGAGCAAAGTCTAGAACAGCAATAGTCAAAGTATAGATTCATTAAAAGTGAGAACAAAAGCATAGAAGACAGATGGGAGCAAGATGAAGCAAATATGTGGACAAAGAGCCTCAGTTCTTTATGAGTCTGCCTAGACAGAGGAGCCAATCCACAGGACAGAGATTGGGCTGTATCTTTATCTTGATTGACAGATTGGCTGCTGCATAACTTTGGACAGTTTGAACATGTGTAGATCAGGCCATGCGTCTCACAATTTTAAGTGTATCTACACTCCATCATAGATACGTATAAGATGGTAAGCTGGGTTGGTTGGAATCTTATTATTACTTTATTTTAATCTCTCCTATTAGGATGTGTTTGAACACAATTACCCACAGGAGGGAAAGTTTTTGCCATTTTGCCCTTTTTTAAGAGGAGGCACCCCAGCTCACTGGGATGTTCCTAGTCTTGCCTCCCTCAAAATGACCTACATAAGTTATTCAAAGTTCCCCATCTCTGTGTGAGATAGCCACCATGTGAGACATAAGCACATATTCTTCCCAGATCAAGAACAGAGCAAACAAATGTTTCCATCCAAGTCCAGCTTGGCAAACCAGGGAGTGTACTGGTGTTGCACACAAGGCCATCGGTGACCCAAGGTAGCTGTGTCAACCAAAGGCTCACGTCAGCAGGGGTGACAACTGACAAAATCTGGACCAGGGACCAGGGACATGGCTTAGTCAGTGAAGCACTTGCTGTGCGAACATGAGAACAGGAATTGGGGGCTCCAGCACTTACCTCAAAAAGAGGACATGGTGCCACATGCCTGGAATCACAACTCTGGGGAGACAGAAGGATGGGTGGAATGGAATCAGCATTGAATGATAGCTTTCTAGACAGACAATGTAGACAAACTGTGAGCTCCAGGATCAGGGAGAGACTCTGGTTGCAAAATAAGAGGGAAGACAATAAAGGAAGACACCTAATGCCAACCCCTGGCTTCCTCACAGAGGTGCACACACATTCACACACACACACATTCACACAATATGTACCACTAAAAGGTCTTACTCTTTGGTGAGGTCAGCCTTCTACCTGTATAGTCCAGACCCCAGAAGAGTGCAAGCATTCTGAGGGAAAGAGGGAATGGTGGTCGACAGTTTGGTGATCTTCCTCCTTCCCCAAGGGAATGGTACCCATCCCACTGCATTACTATATTCGTTTCTCACTGTGATCTTTGCTTTGCTCCCCGACAGAACTATGGGCCAAGGTATTTTGTCATCCCTGGTCATGTCGCCTAGAGGAAACAATGCCACCGAAATGCAGTGTAAATGTATTTTTAAATTAATTAAATTAATGCAGTTATTAACTTAAATATAGTAAGTTAAATGCAGTTTTAAATGGCCACAGCTTGTCTGTTTGCTAGAGGAGTATATGTTCTCAGTGACAGAGTAATGGAGGTTGGGACACACACACACACACACACACACACACACACACACACACACCACTATTACTGCCCAAAGGGGAAAGACTTTGTTTTAGGAGTATGAACGGAGCCAGAAACCTAGAGATAGGTGTGGGGGACCAGAAAAGCTGAGAAGGACGCACTCAGAACTGAAGCACAGGAAGTTACAGGAAGCATCCTCGCTTGTGGTTTGGGTTTAGTTTTTCTGTTTTGATTCACAAGTGCTCAGAGCATATTCCTCCCTGATGACTATTCCTTGCTCTCAAAATCAGTGCCTACATATTTTGTCAGGCAGGGATGTTGCTACTTCGAACTTTTCACTCTGAATGTGCTAACTTCAAAGTGTACATAAAGTGTCAGATATGGGTAGTTGCAGAAGACACCAGGCTCTGTGTCCATGGGATGCTGCATAAGGGAGATCCAAAATGAGGCCCCTGAGTCACTGTCCTTTTCATTCTTCCTTTCTTCCTTCTTTCCTTCCTTCCTTCCTTTCTTTTTTTTTTTATTTTTTGGTTCTTCAAAGCAGACTTTCTCTGTGTAGCTTTGGAGCACATCCTGGATCTTACTCTGTAGATCAGGTTGGTCTCAAACTCACAGAGATCCGCCCACCTTCCTCTGCCTCCTGAGTGCTGGGATTAAAAGCATGTGCCACCACCTCCTGGTGTCACTGTCCTTTTCTTATCCCATGTTTCTATTCTGTTTTCTATGAAGAAATCACAAGCTGCCTATTTTCAAGCACATTAATCAGATAAGCCTCTGTGTCCTCGGAAGTCTTGCCTGTGGACACTGTTGGTTTGCCCTGTGAAGCTGTCCACCTCTCCTTTTCTGCAGGGAGACACTACTGTTAATTTCCTGGAGTTCCAAAGGTGACCTGCCCACTTCCTCTCATTCCATCCAGTTCTCAGCCGGCAGATCACGAGAGGACAGGGTGCCTGTGACTCAGAGCAAGCTAGTTAGAGAATACCCCACATCTGGACCCCACAAAAGTTGCTAGTCCTCTTCCTGAGTAGCAGGGGAGGCTGCACTCTGGTAGAGGAGGTAACTTGGGGGCTGCTGAGACCTCCCTGCAGAATGAAGCTGACTGGGGACACGGGACCAGGGTCCAGTCACAGTCACCTGTCCAATTTTCAGGATGGCATGAGATAAAAACATGCCTCTCCCCATTTTTGTCAGTCAGTTTTGGTTGTTCTCCTGCTGCTCTTAGCAGAGTGCTGCCTGTAGTGCTATATGTAGTGCCGATTGAATAGCTGTGTACACCAGGGGCTGATTTCTCAGCCCCGTGCTCCCTTTGGAAATCAGGTTCAAATAAAAATCTCATTCACATGCTCAGCAGGGCTCAAGGGAAATACCACCAGAACTGTTAAGAACTATTTGGCCAAAGACCACCACTCAGCCCACTCAAGAGTCTCCCTCCACAGAGGATAAACTGCCCAGTATAAGTTATGGGAACTTTAGGCCACAGATTTATTTGTTTTAGTATGAAAGTAATGCATACTATTTATAGAAAGCTGAAAAAAGAAGATAAGTTTGAAAACAGAATTTCTCCATAATTCTCGTCAAGCAGGAAGGTGGAGCAGTTGCCCTTTTCTATTTTTCTTTAAACCCACAGAGTTATGTCTTCTTCACTTTTGTAATTGTGAGCTCTACCACTATGCATGCCTCAGACACAACAACCCACCAAAACAATGAATAAGTGAATAATTACATGGCACAATATGCCAAAAGTCTCCATGGAAAACTAAATTTGCAAAGTACCAAGAGACAACGGAGGCTACTGACAGCTAGAAATGATGCTTGTTACTCAGGATGCCAGAACTCTGTGGCTGCCCTGCCTTGAGCTCACCTCACCTCACATTGCTTCCAAGAAGTTCAAGTAGGAATCTAAGCAGCAGTTGGCTCTGGAGTGGGGGTTGCATTTTCTCTGGGCTCCCAGAGAACTTCAGTAACTACTGCATGCAACTTACCTGGTGTACTGGGTTGTGTTTCTTTGAGATGCTCAGCACTCATTCTTCTCTCCACTCATCTTTTACCAAGGGGTCAAATCTCAGTGGCCTGGTGACCTCCTGAGCCCTGGTCTCTGTGTCAGAGTGTGTTTTACATGAGAATTGAACTTGGCTAACTTGACCCTTACTGTAGTCTGCACTTCAAGGAGGCTACATTGCAGCTTCTACAGAACATCTTCATATTTAGAAACTGGACCTATTTTGAAATCCATATTAGAAATTAGATCCAACAGAAGGAGAATAATATGAATGAATGAATCATGGTTTTATTTTAGAGTGAGATACAATTATAGAGCAAGTGATACATTCTCAGGCTGTTATCTCAGCACCATTCTGAAAACAGAGCTCCCGACTGTTTTAAGAAAAGACATTTCCCTCACTTGGAGGGAATGACTGTGCTATTCCCCCACAAAATCTACTCTGGGATAAACCTCATTGACTGCCTGAGTTTCAGCAAGTTTGCTGAAAAATGTATGTTCTTATGGAAAAACCATACAACTTAAGTAATTAAAAAAACATAATCACCTCAATTTAGGGATATATAAAGCAAGTACTATCTTTGTTGGTCATTTCTCTGTTATTGCCTTGCTGTGGATGTCTTTCTGCACGATGTGAATGCTCTGAATGGTTGATAAATAAAGCTATTTGGCCAATGGTGAGGCAGACTAAGTTTAGGAGGTACATTCGAACTGCACAGACAGGAAGAGGAAAGGCAGAGGTGGGGGAGATGCTACAAGCTGCCACAAGGAGAAGCAAGATGTGAAAGTACCAGTAAGCATTGAAGCCACATGGCAATGCATAGATTAATAGTAATGGGTTGAGTTAAGTTATATGAGCTAGCTAGCAAGAAGCAAGAAGCCATGGGCCACACAGTTTGTAAGTAATATAAGCCTCTGTGTGTTTACTTGGAACTAAATGGCTGGGGGACACGGATGGGAGAGATTCATACCAATCGCGGGGCTGGGCAGAACCAGAGAAACTTACGGCTACATTACCTTTATAAGAGCATTGATAGAACATAGCTAATATATCTGGAATATATCTATCCCCTTACCTGAGCATCACAAGGTGATGAGGAACTACAAACTATAAATTTCAAAGGTCTTACTTCATAAAATACACAAGAAAACAATAAAAACTAGCAGTAAAGAAGATGCTTATTCTTCCATCTTTATATATGTCAATTTTTTATATGTTTTAAAACCTTTTTGGTGTTTCAAGACAGGGTTTCTCTGTATATCCCTGGCTATCCTGGAACTCTTTCTGTAGATATAAATTATCCTCCTGCCTCTGCCACCCCCCAAGTTCTGGCATTAAAGCTTAAAGATGTGTGCCACCACTGCCTGGCTTTGTCAGTCTTGTTAAAAAGATCATTATCTAATAAGGAAAATTGAAGTAACTCCCTACATTCTAGATGACCACCATGAATTAAAGCTGTTTCTGAACAACACAAAGCATGCAAACTCATGGAAAGTGAACAATTCACTACTGAATTAAAAATGGGTCAAGACAGAAATCAAGAAGGAAATTAAAAACCTTTTAGAATTGAATGAAAATGAAACACAATATACCCCAAAACATGTCCTAATTAGAGTTACTATTGCTGTGATGAAACACCATGACCAAAGCCACTTGAGGAGGAATGGATTTATTTCTGCTTATCCCCAGGTAACAGTCTATCACTGAGGGAAGTCAGGACATGAACTGAACAGAGCAGGAACCTGGAGGCAGGAGATGATGCAAAGCCCATGTAGGGGTGTTGCTTACTGGCTTGCTCCTCATGGCTTGCTCAGCTTGCTTCCTTATAGAACCCAGGACCACCAACCCAGGGATGTCACTACCCACAGTGGGCTGGCCTCTCACCTACCAGTCACTAATTAAGAAAATGCCTTCCAGCTACATCTTATTGAGGTATTTTCTCAATTGGGTTTCATGTAACTCTAGCTTATGTCAAGTTGACATAAAACTAGGTGGTATAAATGACACAATGAATGCAGTTCTACAAGGCAAGTTCATAGCATGAAGTGCTACTTAAAAAATTAAAAAATGGAGAGATCTCAGGTTGGTAAGTAACTTAGAGGTGTACCTTAAAGTTCTAGAACAGCAAAAAGAAATAGTACCCCAAAATTGCAAGAAACAAATACAGAGCTGAAATAAATGAAATAGAAAAAAAATACAATATAAAGAATCAATGAAATTAAGAGTTAGTTATTTGCAAAAATCAATAAGATTGACAAATCCTTAGAAAAATTAGCTAAGAGACACAGAGAGAGGATCCAAGTGGATAAAACTAGAGATGAAAAGAAGGACACAACAACAGACACAAAGGAAATCCAGAGGATCATCAGGACATATTTTAAAATCCTGTGCTCTACCAAACAGGAAAGCCTAAATGAAATGATGAATTGCTTGATATATGTGACCTACCAAAGTCAAATCAAGGTTAAATAAGCAGTTTAAACAGACCCTCTAGTAAAATAGAAGCAGTAATTTAATGTCTCCCAACTGAAACAAAGCCCAGAGCCAGATGGATTCAGCACAGAATTCTACCACACCCTTAAAGAAGAATTAATGCCAGTATTCCTCAAATTATTCCACAAAATAGAGACTGAAGGAACATTTTCTAACTCTTTTTATGAAGTCACTATTACTATAATACCAAAACCACACAAAGACCCAACAATACAAAAGGAAATTATAGACCAATACCCCTAATGAATGTAGATACAAAAAATTTCAATAAAACAATTGCAAACTGAATCTAAGAACACATCAGAAAGAATATTTATGATAATCTAGTTGGCTTCATCCCAGAGATGCAGGGATAGTTCAATATATGTAAATTGATAAATGTAATACACCACATACACAGATTGAAAGACAAAAAGTACATGATCATCTAATTAGACAAAAAAAAAGGCCTTTGACAAATTCACTATTTCTTCATGATAGAAGTGCTTGCTAGAGAGACTTGAGATACAAGGATCATACCTCAAAGTAATAAAGACAATTTACTGCAAGCTTGCAGCTATCATCAACCTAAGAAGAGAGAACCTCGAAGAATTTCCACTAAAATTAAGAACAAGACAAAAATGTGCACTCTCTCCATACCTACTCAAGATAGTCCTTGAAGTCCCTTAGCTAAAGCAATAAGACAACTAGGGACATAACTAGGAAGTGAACAAGTCAAAGTATTTTTATTTGCAGATAATATGATTGTATGTATTTAAAAACCCCAAAAATTAACACAGAAAAATTAGTAGCCTTCCTATATATACAGGCAAAGAGACTGAGAAAGAAATCAAGGAAACAATAACTTTCACAATAGCATCAAAACCAAACAACAACAGAAACCCTTGGGGTACTTCTAACAAAGCAAGGGAAAGACTTGTATGATTAAAAACTTTTAAGACATCGAAGAAAGAAGTTGAAAAAGATACCAGAAGATGAAAAGATGTCCCATGTTCATGGATTAATAGAAATAATATTGTGAAAATGGCCATCCTACAAAAAGCAATCTAATGACTGAATGAAGTCCCCATTAAATTTCTAACACCACTTCTTCATAGAAATTGAAAAAACAATCTTCACTTCATATAGAAACACAAAAAACTCAGGATAGCTGAAACAATCCTGAACAATAAAAGAACCACTAGAGGTCTCACCATTCTAGATTTAGATTTCAGGTTGTACAACAGAACTATACTAATGAAAACAGCATGGTATTTGCTGTGGAATAATTTTTCTGCACACTGTGAAAATGTGTTGCTCTCATTGTTAATAAAAAGCTGATTGACCAATAATAACTAGGCAGAAATTTGGGGGCAGAGAGAATTCTGGGAGGAAGAAGAGTGGAGTCTAAGGAGTCATGAGAGAAGCAAGATGATTGTGCCATGTTGAAAGAAGGTTCAGCCATGTGGCAGAGGGTAGATAAGAAATATGGGTAATTTAAAATGTAAGAGTTAGCTAGTAACCTGAGCTGTCAATCAAGATTTTATAATTAATATAAAGTCTCTGTGTCAGTTATTTGGGAACTAGTGTATGGGAAAGAAAAGTCTATCTCACAGGTGTTGGCATAAAGACAAATAAGTTCATTAGTGGAATCAAATTAAAAACCCAGACATAAAGTCTCTGCTTATTCATTGTTATATCATCAGGATTCAATTTAGACAACTGAATGTACAGATACCATGGAAGTTAAAAATTCACCATTTTGCTACCAACACACTGTTAGTAGATAGAGACAAGATGCTAATGTTCACTGATGAGGAAAGGGGAGAGTTACAGAGCCTCAGACAGTTCCCTCTCATACACACACACACACACACACACACACACACACACACACACACACACACACACACACACTGCTAGCTGATTTTCCAAGAAAAAAATATCAAGCTCATAGTAGAGAAACCTGAGAGACAGCATGGTAACTTAGGGAAACCAGTTAACATGAGTAGGGTTAGAGCAAACTAACATTAGGAACATCTTGAAAAGCCTCCAAAAGAAAAGAAACTTTCCTACACAGAGACTGAGAAACAGGAATGTGAGGTGCAAGAGACAATGGGATTTTACTTGTCACAAGCCCAGTGACAAAGGAAAATTGTGATACAGGAGGGACTCTCCTAAGTTGTAAGCGAGGACCCAATAAGTTAGAGATGACTTAGCCAAAATGGAAAACCAGAAAGAACGGGAGCCTGACCTGTAACTAGGGCTTCTAGCTCCAGGATACATCTTCACTCCACTTTCTCTCACCTCTCCCAGGGCCTTATACACACAGTAAGTACAGAATACCTCCACCAAAGAAAGGAAGGCCTAGTGCAGGGTACCTAGAAGACCCAAGGTTTGCTTCTCTTTCCACTAAAGGCAAGAGATGTGAACACAAAGGAGGGATGCTCACAGCCCTGGTGCCTAAGCATTAAGTGATAGCAGTTGGGTCCATCTCTCTAAACTCCCACTAGTTCTATGATCCTAGAAGGCAGCCTTTCTATGGGGAGGTTCATGCCAAATACCTGGCAGCTATTCATTCATAGTATGAGCTACAACTTGCTAAGAAAGTGTTAAGAGGAGCAATTTCCATCAGAATCTGAGATTTGGGCTGAAATGTAATATCTCAGATCTGAAACAAGAACAAAGTGATCTGAAATCATAGCCCATTCAATAACCTCTTCTGCTATAACTGAAAGTGGGATAAAACTTGTAGGGCTCCAACCCAACTCAACACACACAACTCAAAACCTACCATTTAGTCTTTGAATCATTTATTTTTAACAATACATTTCTAGGTCACATTTCTATTTAAAGACTTTATTATATAAAAGGCCTCTGCATGTTAGAAATTTAAGTCTTTATTGGATAAACTAAACAGCAAAGTGCTACTGTTGAGATCCTAAAAAGTAAAGTTAGTTTCACTCTGATGAAATATAAGATACCAACCACCTTCGAGGCATGATGCTCTGAGATATCAATAAAACTTTATGTGGGACCTGGATCAGGGATGATAAGGAATAGATAGACTCCTTGAAGAGCTTGATTAGAGTCCTTATAAGCAATTACAAGGGTGGGAAAGAGACTTTCTTACAAAGAGTCCAACATTTCTTTGGAGTTGGTGCAACTCAAGATTGATGTCCCTATCCCTGAGCAGCTTCTATTGTGTTATGGAGAGAAAATTGGAAACAGATGTTCTAAAGGAATACCATTCACAAAATAAATGATACATTTTCCTTTCCTGGAACTATCTGGGAACTCTCAGATGTGGTGCCTACTTAGATGTCAGAATTTCTCATCAAAGCACGCAGAAGTAATGCTCAAGGCTGTTGGTATATGTAAACAACAGCTTATCTACAAACTTATTGTTACTAGTTCATAAAAACATAAGCACAGAATAGTGAGAACTTAAATTGACTGAGGTTCCAAATCTGGCCTCTGCTTGTTTTTATAACTAAAGTATTATTAAACATACTCTCCAAAAACAAACAAAACAATAACAACAAAAAAGCACAAATCAATGAGTAAATGTGTTGTAGAATATTATTTTGAAATGTGTTATATTTATTTATACTGTGGAACAATTGTTTCAATGATGCAAAGATGTATGATATTCTTTCATGTTGCATTTATTTAACTCTGAGAAACTGTGTTACTTTGTCTGTCTAAAACACCTAATGGTATAATAAAGAGCTGAATGGCCAATAGTGAGGAAAGAAAATGATAGGAGAGGCTAGCAGGCAGAGAGGATAAATAAAAGGAGAAATCTGGGAGGAGCAAGAGAACAAAGAGAGGAGGATGCAAGGGGGCAGCCACCTAGCAAGCCATGGAGTAAGAGTGAAGGTAAGATAACAGAAGTAAGAAAAGGAAAAGACCCAGAGGTAAAATGTAGATGAGATAATTTAAGTTAAGAAAAACTGGCAAGAAACAAGCCAAGCTAAGGCCAGGAATTCATAAGTAAGAATAAGCCTCCATGTGTGTTTTTGTTTGAGGACTGGATAGCGGGTCCCCAAAACAACAAAAGAGTAAAAGAGCCAAACAAGTTTAAAAAAAAAAAAAGAACTATATTTTGGCACCCAACATGGGGCTCAAATTTCCACATAGGGCTTAAACTGAAAATAAAACACTTGGCTATATAAATAGAAATTTCTGTACCACCAGCAACTGACAACTACCCAGCAGCCAATTCCCAAATAATTGATTTGGTGGCTCAGTCTTATTATGAACTGGCTCTTACACTTAAATTAACAGATAATTCTAATCTATGTTTAGCCATATGGTGTGGTAAAACATTCTCATCTTGCTTCCTCTGTATCTGCTGGTCACTCTGGACTCCCCCTTCTCCTTCCCAGCATTCTCAGTTTGGCTTTCCTGCCTAACTTCCTACCTAACTACCAGCCTGTCAGCTTTTTATTAACCAATGAGAGTAATACATATTCACAGCATACAGAAGTGTCCTCCCACAGCATTTCCCCCTTTCTGTCTAATCAAAAAGCAAGGTTTTAACTTTACGATAGTAAAATTGCATGTAGCAAAACAGTTACCAAGCAAGAATTACAGTTACCATATCTAGTCTATTTGTATTTGGCAAAATTAAAGAAAATAATCTATCATCTATCCTATCTTTGTGAGTCTGAAGTTTCATATCTAATTTATCTTTTATCATAACTAAGGAAAACTATAATTATAACTATCTAGTCTTCAACTCCATCAAAGACTCTAGAAGGAAATATTACCTGAGTAAACAGGAAGTGCATTGTAAGCAACTTCCAAAACTATGGAAATGATGAAGACATCTGGCTACCTGGACAGTCACCCAAAGTTCTTCTGTAACAATGGGGCATCCATCTTCAGCCTATAGGCTTTGAGAGTCTGGCAGACTTGTTAGTGAAGCAGGAAATTTGAAGGACTGTCCCACCTATATTGTCAAAGTTCATCAGTCACTTTCCTCAGTGTCCTGTAGAATGTGTCAGTTTCTTCTGTGAAGCAGTAAACTGAAGGACCATTCTGACTTGTTTTGGAAAGTTTAACAGCCAATTTTCAATGTGTCCTGCATGTCCAGTTTATATAGCATACTCTCAAGCAGTCCAGGTTCTTACAGTTTTTTTTTTTTGCCAAAATGTCTAGCCTTGCCACATTGAAAGCAAACTCCATAAGCATTTCATCATAAGGATACCTACTATCATCTTGAAGTAATTGTTGCTGCCAGGAGCACACATGTCTCACTATCGAGAACAGTATACATTCTTAAAACATTTTAAAAGCCATATTATGTAGGTCTTTGAAATGTTTGAAGATTACCTATATAATTGAAATACATCTTTATGTACTTAGAAAACCTAACTAATATGGCTATAAGTTTGACTATTATAGATAACTTTTTAAATTATACATTTTAAGTGAGCTATATAAACATAATACCTAAACAAGAGTAGAAATTTACATATAATATAATGAAATTGACTTTAAATTTGTATCAATAAACTAAAATCTATACCAATGTAAAATATTTTGATTAACATTTGTTCTTTGGATTAAAGCAGATTCAATAATCTACCCTTTTTTCATAATAATCCACCATTTTCCCCATCATTTTTATATCATGTCACTCTTACTTCTTTAGAAAGAGATTGACTATGACCATTAACAGTTTATAACCAAACCCTCTTAAATTGGGCACTCCATACATGTCCCTCTTTGGGTCTTCCTTTTTATCTAGCTTCTCTGGGGTTATGGATTGTATCCTGGTTATCCTTTGCTTTGCATCTAGTATCCACTTATTAGTGAGCACATACTGTGTTTGTCTTTCTGAGTCTGGGTTACCTCACTCAGGATTATTCTTTCTGGTTCCACCCATTTGCCTACAAATTTCATGATGTCATTGTGTTATCACTGAGTAATACTCCATTGTGTAAATGTACTACATTTTCTTTATCCATTCTTTGGGTGAGGGGCATCTAGGTTGTTTCTGGCTCTGGCTATTACACATAATGCTGCTATGAACATAGTTGAGCAAGTATCCTTGTGGTATGATTGGATATCTTTTGAGTATATGCCCAAAGTGGTATTGCTGGGCCTTGAGGAAGGGTTATTCCCAATTTTCTGATAAACCATCATACTGATTAATAGAGTGGTTGTACAAATTTGCACTCCCACCAACAGTGGAGCAGTGTTCCCCTTACTCCACATCCTCTCCAACATAAGCTGTTATCATTGTTTTTTATCTTAACCTGCAGGAGCCCTGCCCTCTGGCTAGCAACTAGGGCTGATTTGGGTAGGTCTTCCCCGGGGATGGCTGGGGCCCAGGGATGGGACCTAGGGGCAGACCTCCCTGGGTATGAACTGAGTGGGGGATAGGTATTATTTAAATCTGGCTTTCTCATGGAAGATCTTGCTTTCTCTGTCTATGGTGATTGAAAGTTGTGTTGAGTATAGTAGTCTGGGCTGGTATCTGTGGTCTCTTAGTGTCTGCAGAATGTCTGTCTAGGACCTTCTGGCTTTCAGAGTTTTCATTGAGAAGTCAAGTGTAATTCTGATAGGCCTTTATATATTACTTGACCTTTTTCCTTTGAAGGTCTTAATATTCTTTTTTTTTTTTTTTGGTTCTGTATGTTTAACGTTTTGATTATTATGTGGTGATAGGACTTTTTTTGGTCCAGTCTATTTGATGTAAGGTTCTTGTACCTTCATAGGCACATCCTTCTTTAGGTTGGGATGTTTTCTTTTATGATTTTGTTGATGTATTTTCTGTGCTTAAGCTAGAATCCCTCTCCTTCTTCTATTCCTATTATTCTTAGGTTTGGTCTTTTCACAGTGTCCTAGATTTCCTTAATGTTTTGTGTTAATAAATTTTTGTATTTAACATTTTCTTTGACCGTGAATCTATTTCCTCTATCATATCTTTAATACCCAAGATTGTCACTTCCATCACTTGTATTCTATTGGTTATGCTTCCATCTGTGGTTTCTGTTCATTTACCCAGATTTTCCATTTCCAGAATTCTCTCAGTAGTTGGTTTTTGTTTTTGTTTGTTTTTTTTTTTAATGTCTCTATTTCAATTTTCTGGTCTCAAACTGTTTCCTTCACCTGTTTGACTGTTTTCATTGTTTTTTTCTTGTCTTTCTTTAAGGGACTTATTGATTTCTTCCATTTTTTTTTATTTCTCCTTCCTTTCATTTCTTTAAGGGATTTTTTTTTCATTTTCTCTTTAAGGGTCTCTATCATCTTCATAAAGTTATTTTTAAGGTTGTTTTCATCTACTTCATCTGTGTTTGGATGTTCAGGTCTTGTTGTACCTGGTGGTGCCATATTGCTCTTTATGTTATTGAACATATTCTTACACTACTGTTTACCCATCTCTTCCTCCAATAGGTGCTAGTGGGGCCTGTAGCTCCAGGGATTTCTCTTCTTCCAATCAGTACACATGGTGCCTGTTGGGTCAATGAGGCTTCAGGGGATGATTTGGATGCTGCTGTCAAGTTGCTGGGGGCTCTTCTGCCAATCAGTGTAAGTAGAACCTGAGACTCTCCCACCAATTGGGTGCAGGTGAAGCTTGTGGCTTCAGTGGTCACTGATGTGGCAGGGGATGGTTGGCATGGAAATGCTGCTTCTGCTGGGTTGCTGGGACTGAGGTGGGTGGTGGAGGCATGTGTGATGTGCCTCTGAGGGCAAGGACCTAGAGAGCAAGCCTGTCCAGCTGGTCACCCAGACACTCACCTCTTCCACCAATCAGGTGCCAAACATGATTTTTCTTAATCCAAAATGAACCCATAGTGTCTCATTTTCTGTGGAAACAAAAATATAACCTCTCCTCCAAAGTGACATACCTTTTGACTTAAATTTTGGAATCAAGATATTTCTTAAATATATAGGTTTGTTTAATTAAGTGCATTTTACAATCAAATGTCTTTCAACAGTTAGCTCATTAACAGTCATAAAATCCAAAGAAAACACAACATCTGTAATCCAGACTCTCTGTATAGTTTCCATCCTCATGTGACCCATTTCCTTTATGTTACTTTACTCCTCTTTCTAAGGATTTTATTTTATTTTTAATCTATAATTTTAATCTAAGGCTATATATTTTTTCTCTTCTCTCTCTCAAGCCTAAACACTTTTCAACATACTGTGACCTGTTTAGGGACCTTTTTCTCTGAATCTGTCCTTATTGTGTATTCTCTAACCCTTTTTTTCTGTGTGAGAAGAAACCCTGAATCTCTCATTCAGCACACACTTGTGCTATGGTTCTTGTGAGACTACAGGAACCTGCTATGCTGCAGCTCAAGTTCACATACCAGGATCCTGCGATGCTGTAGCTCAAGCTCACATGCCATGGTGCACCATCTCTGTACCATTGCCTGCCTGAGAGACACAACTAGGAAGCTGTTTTTAACTTGATATTTGTGTGTCTAGAATTCTCTTTTTAAGCTTTCTCAGGCTTCATGTGGATGCACATGAAGAATGATGGAGTGCCATATATAAATGGAGGTGGAGCCTTTTGTCTCAACTGCCCAGTGCCAAATAAATACAAAAAAGCTTATATTAATTACAGAATGCTTGTCTGGTGGTCCAAGCTTATTATTGACAAGATCTTACACATTTAAATTAACCTCTTTCTTTCTTTCTTTCTTTCTTTCTTTCTTTCTTTCTTTCTTTCTTTCTTTCTTTCTTTCCTTCTTTCTTTCCTTTTCTTTTTTCTTTTTCTCTTCTTTTTTTTTTTTTGATTCTTTGAAGTAGGATTTCTCTGTGTAAGAGTTCTGGCTGTCCTGGAACTCACACTATAGACCAGGCTGGCCTCAAACTCACTGAGATCTGCCTTCCTTTGTCTCTCAGGTGCTGGGATTAAAGGTGTGTGCCACCACCACCAGGCTAACTCATTTCTACTAATCTATGTATTGGCACATGTTCTATGGCTTTATCAGTCCTCTGGCATCTTGCTTTTTGGGGCAGCTAATCATGTATCTCCAAATTCTGCCTCTCTTCCTCTGAGTTCTTAGTTTGATTGTTCTTCCTAACCTTATCCTGCCTTGCCATAGGCTAAAACTGCTTTATTATCAACTAATGTGAGTAATACACATTCACAGCATACAGAAGGGTCTTCCCACAGCTCAGCTCCTGTAAAAGTTTCTGTCTCAAGGCAAGCCCTTGAGCAGTCAGTAGTTAGGTAGGAATAAAAAACTAAGTCAAATATGTCTGGCACAGTGCAAGCATCAACATTCTAGAGCTCTAGGAAAGGTTTAAGACATGTGGTCAAAAAAGACTAAAACTATACAGTAAATCAGGTTCAGATGACAAAACCCTCTAAAAAGTTTCCAGTAAGTTTTACAATGTGCATAAGCTTAAGAAAGAAAGAAAATGGTATAGACAATCATAGAAATAAATAGTTTAAAAATAATGAAGTCTTTAAAGACAGTTAAAAAAAGCCACACAAGATGGGAAATACATAAGGACTCTGGATCCTATATAGTATTGTGTTGATTTTGAATTTTTTGATTGCTAAAAAGCAAAGGACAGCTACTAAGAGACCAGAGGAAAGAAGGACTCTTAAAATAAACCAGCCTATACACTCTAGAAATGCTGTAACTTTAAAAAAGTCAAAAAATATATGTGTCAAATGGAAATAAAATAATATTTTGGAGTTTTGTTCTCACAGAAGATGAGAGGCTGTGGATTCCTTCAGAAATATCGATCAGAATTGATCAAGGAAGACTGTAGGAGCTCTGACTTGTTGAGGGGTTCTTGTAAGGAGGAGAGAGTAATGAAGAAGTATTAGAAATATAGACAGAGATGACAAGAAAGACAGAGATACAGGATAGTTTCAGAAGGGCCCTAGGTCAATGCCTAGTCACCCCATCTTTAATCATGATGGACATTTTATACATTAGCAAGGGGAGGAGCAAAAGACCTCCCCCTCTCAAGGTTGAGGTATAAAGTACCAACAAGTATAGACCCTACAAAACGCCTGGTAACCACATCCTTGACCAAATCATCCTATTATGCGGCCCTGCTGGGGAAATCGAGCTCAGACTTTCTGATTTTTTTTTTTTTTTTTTTTTTGGTTTTTCGAGACAGGGTTTCTCTATGTAGCTTTGTGCCTGTCCTGGAGCTCACTTGGTAGCCCAGGCTGGCCTTGAACTCACAGAGATCCGCCTGCCTCTGCCTCCCAAGTGCTGGGATTAAAGGCGTGTGCCACCACCACCCGGCCAGACTTTCTGATTTTGAGTAAGGCCTTACTAGGGAGCCTCTGTGGACCCCCACAGATATCTCCCTTCTTTAGAAAATAAAGTTTGGCTACCAGGTTCTGGCAAAAGAGGGTACAAAGCTTAACTCTATGCAGCTCTTAATCAGCTTTCTACTAAGAGCTTGCAAGTAGCTGGAATAATCATAGCAATACACCTGCTCCTTATGGCTGCTTTATTTCCTAGTAAAGGAATAGAGGATGATCAAGATGGAATGGCCCTTTTAAATGGGTCCAGGATGTCTATAGCATTTTTAGCTACATCAAAGCTTTTTTTAAAAATCAATAAACACCTGATGCAACCACATCAAATAAATCAGTAAACTCCTGATGCAACCACATCAAATCTAAGGACTCTTTAACATCACCATACCATGATTTATTAACATTAACAGGTAAACGCCATAATTC
This sequence comes from Peromyscus maniculatus bairdii, assembly GCF_049852395.1. Lineage (NCBI taxonomy): Eukaryota > Metazoa > Chordata > Mammalia > Rodentia > Cricetidae > Peromyscus > Peromyscus maniculatus. The sequence goes on along the minus strand of NC_134853.1, from coordinate 35,571,912 downwards.
TAGCATGAATATTACTATACACAATTATAATTCTCACAATCTTACATCCAAAAGCAAACTCTTAATAGAACTATTTATACTCCATAAACTTTAGCAAACATCCACAAGCAATTTCTTTTTCTTTCTTTCTTTCTTTTTTTTTTTTTTTTTTTTGGTTTTTCGAGACAGGGTTTCTCTGTGTAGCTTTGCGCCTTTCCTGGAGCTCACTCGGTAGCCCAGGCTGGCCTCGAACTCACAGAGATCCGCCTGGCTCTGCCTCCCGAGTGCTGGGATTAAAGGCGTGCACCACCAACACCCGGCTCACAAGCAATTTCTTAATAAAAAATTTTGCATTTCTTGCTAACAAAACATAGGATACATTAATACAGGCTAACATTATCCATACAAATAACAAGAACATGATTTTTAATTAAATAGACCAAGGAATATAACAACTCCCCCTTATTTTATATTTTTGAAGCTTCATATTGAGCCTTAGTAGAAAAAAATAAACTTTTCTATTTCTACACAAAACAGTTCCTTTTACACAAAATAGTTCCACAAAACAGGTCCATTCCTGCACAAAACAGTTCATCAATCACCACAGTTAATAGAATACTTATGTATAGGTGAAATCAAAACTGTCCCATTGCAATTGAACCACTCCTGTCCATCCCATTTCTTAAGTCTGAAAAGTTCAAAAAGTCAGTTTTGATACCAGTCTTAACATTCCACTGAAAGCTCAAGATCAGGGCCTGGCTCACCAGCTGCCCTCAAGTCTTTGTATAGCTGTCCAAGTCATGATGTCTCTGAAGCAAAAGCTCTAAATATGAAGAAATCCAAAAACTTGTTGCAATTCCCCTGAGTGCAATAATCCAATTAAAACAAGAGTCTCTGAGACTTCTCTCTCAGCTACAGAGGCACTTTCTGGTCAGTAGCCTTCCACTAGGAAGTCTGTTCCAGGGCAAAGGTGGCATCATAGTAGATGAGTCACTGTAGACTTTCTAAGAGAGATATCCATGCAACCAGCATGAACCAGGAAGACATCTCTTAAAGGAGCCATGCATTTTTTCACAGCCAGCAAATAGAAGCTACATGGCTTTGGCTGCTGACTCAGTTTCATTTCAGCTTTTACAGTCCCAGTCCATCTGTGCCTTCCATCTCTGGCTCACCAGCCCTGAGACCCCTGTGTCCTGGGGCCCAAGGCTCTCAATTACCTCACATCACAAAAGCTCAAGTTGCCTCCCTGCCACTATGAGTTGCAGCTTCCATTCAGCATCCCGGGTCCCAGAGGAAACCTAGTCATGACCAATCATGGCCACTGTACCCTGGATCTGTTACCTGCTCTGTTAATGGCCTTGCATCCTCTGTGTACTGCCTTATGGCAGCCCTTAGAGCAGCCCCATGGCTCTACCTCACTTTCTGACCTTGAGTAAGGCCTTACTAGGGAGCCTCTTTGGGCCCCCACAGGAGACCTCTTGAACCTTGATAGGTAATATCTATCAACAAAGGTTATAGCTAGTCTTCCTAGGACTTGGCCATTATCTCAAAGTTTCTCTCTGGGACCCTAGCAATACTTCATCCACAGACAGCAGTTTGAAGAATATGATGTCCACATTTCCAAGAGTTGAGTTGTAGGCTGTTGGTTATTTGGTGGGCTATAGATGGTTGTTATCATTTAGGGGAATATAGCATATTGTTACAAATTTAGGATAATTTTTGTTACAACACACTATATATGTTTCTATTCTTGTTTAAAGGATTTTTGAATAGTGACACAAATTGAAGTTATTTTTGTTACAACAAATATATATATATATTTGTTCTTGATTAAGGTATCTATGCAGTTCATTTAAACATGTAAGATAAAGTTCTAATTTTTGAAAACGATTCTTTTTTTTTTTTTTAAAGATGTTATTTATTGTGTATACAGTGTTCTGTCTGCATGCCAGAAGAGGGCACCAGATCTCATTATCGATGGTTGTGAGCCACCATGTGGTTGCTGGGAATTGAACTCAGGACCTCTGGAAGAGCAGCCAGTGCTCTTAACCTCTGAGCCATCTCTCCAGCCCCTTTTTTTGGTTTTTTGAGACAGGGTTTCTCTGTGTAGCTTTGCGCCTTTCCTGGAACTTGCTTTGGAGACCAGGCTGGCCTTGAACTCACAGAGATCCTTCTGCCTCTGCCTCCCCAGTGCTGGGATTAAAGGCATGCACCACCACCGCCCGGCTTGAAAACGATTCTTATGAACTATGTAGGATAATAAAAAAACACAGGTCAGTAGTTAGTCATCTATAACAACCAAATTTGTAGATATGTTAGGTATGCTTTCAAGACCATATAGAAATAAGCACCACTTTACTTCAGAGATGATGGGCATTGAAGAAACACCTATGGAATTTGTTTTCATTGTGGCAAGGGTAGCCACTGGGCAAAAAAAAACTGCTCTTGCCTTTGACTGCTGACAATGTGCTATGCAGATTGAACATGCAGGACATGCAGGAAAAAGATTGTTGAACTTTGCCAAAGCAAGGCAGGACAATCCTTCAAAATTCCTCCTTCACAGAAGAGTCTGCCAGATATTTTGGACCTGTAGACTAAAGACAAATGCCCCAACATTGCAGAGGAAATTTGAATGACTGTTCAGGAAGCCAAATGTCTCTGTTGTTCAATAATATTGCATCCTTTCGGGTCTTTGATGGAGTTGAAGACTAGATAGTTATAGTTGCAGTTTTCCTTAATTACGATAGAAAGTAAGTTAGGTGTAAAACTTTGGACTCACTAAAATAGAATAGATAATGCAGTATTTTCTCTGAATATGCTAAGTACAAATGAAAAGAATATTGTAAATGTAATTTTTACTTGATAACTGATTTTGTTGTATGCAGTTTGACTATGTTAAAGTTAAAACCTTTCTTTTTATTTAGACAAAGAGGGAAATGTTGTAGAATATTATTTTAAGATGTGTTATATTTGTTTATACTGTGGAACAATTGTTTTAATTATTCAAAGATGTGTTGCGTTCTTTTATATTTCATTGGTTTAACTCTGTGAAGCTGTGTTCCTTTGCCTATCTAAAACACCTGATAGTCTAATGAAGAGCTGAATAGCCAATAGCAAAGCAGGAGAAAAGATAGATGGGTCTGGCAGGCAGAGAGAATAAATAAAAGGGGAAATCTGGGAGGAAAAGAAGAAAGAACAAGAGAACAAGGAGAGGAGGATGCTAGGGGCCAGCCACGCAGCCATGCTGCCAGCCATAGAGTAAGAATGAAAGTAAGATTACAGAAGCAAGAAAAAGAAAAGGCCCAGATGCAAAAGGTAGATAGGATAATTAAGTTAAGAAAAGCTGGTGAGAAACAAGCCAAACTAAGGGTTGGCATTCATAAGTAAGAATAAGCCTCCATGTGAGTTTTTGTTTGGGGGATGGGTGGTGGGTACCCCAAAGAGCAAAAGAGCAAAAGAACCAAAAAAGTAAATTAAAAAAAAAACAACTATATAAATGTTCAAACACTTTTATTCTGAGTTGATATTCAAGTTTGTTTGCTTAATTGAACAGAGTAGGTATAAAAACACTACTGTGCAATAGATTTTAAATGAGAACAATAAGCAAGAATGAAAACAAGACAAAGCAAATTAAAAAAAAAAACCAGCATCTGTTCCCCACAGCCATTTTAATAGCAGCACTGTGGGGTATGAGAGGAACCTGCATTTAAGTATTTATCCTGAAAATACTGAGTGAAGGCTGTGTGCCTTCAGTTGAGGAGACTTGAACCCACAGTTCCTGGAGATAGGCCATGCAACCCATGGAGACCATTGCAATAATTTCTAGGAGAGAGTACACTCCCCCTCACTCTCAAAAGCAGGTTGGACCCTGGCTAAAGGAAAGTAAAACTCTGTTTAAATATCATAAAGTTAATAAATGGAAAAATAGAATTCATTGATTACCTGATTTCAAAGAGCTAACTGCTAACTACCACCTGCATTGCCTTAATGAACACTTCATGGTTTAATGGGGAAGAAAGCTACAAACATTGCTTTTATTGGGAAGCACTGACTCCTTAGCAGTCTAAGAAATGCTACCACAGAGTAGGTGTTTTTTAAAGAACAGATGACAGGTTTACAGATGACTTTCCCCTCAATAGGACTCCAAGGAAAGAGTGAATGGCCATGCTGCTGATGGCCAACATGGCCCATATGATTACCTTTTTGTCCAATAGGATGAAAGCAACAGAGCCAATTTTCCAGCTCAGACCATTAGTGCATCTGCTAGCACTGTAACAAGCATCCTGGGAACCCAAAGAATTTGAGATACAGATGAATGAACCTTAATCAAGCTCAGCAAGGCTTACCCTGATCTACACTCAACCAAACAAAGGCATGCGAGTTGAAAATGAACTAGTGTGCCATTCCAAGAGTTATAATTGTAATTTCTGGCTGTGTTGCAGTACTGGACTCATAAGATGTTATGTAAACAGTTGAAGAACAATTTCTGTAGCACTATGGAGATGTAGAGATGGTACCTCACTTACAGGATGGCAGGGGGAGTCTACAGAGACAGCTCTTAAGTTAGTTAAGCATGCTCATTTTCTAGGAATAGGTGCCCACCCAATGCTTAATCCCATTCTGAAGACAAGATAAGCAATTAATACGACCCAACTGAATGCTTTAGCAAGCAAACAAACAACAACTAAACAGACCAATACAAGGCAATGTATCTGAAATAGAAAACACTTTTTAATTTTTGAGGATTAAGGTTTTGATACTAAAATTAACAAAACACAAATAGTTCAACATCTCAAACCGAGAATAGCAGCAGGTGTCCTTTGTCCTCTGATAGCCACTAAAAATCAACATTCAAATGTAGTTCTTGTCTCTTACAAAATTCAGGTGGTTGCATTCATTTTCCACTCCCCTTTGCTGTTCAAAGCAGAAAGGACAAAATGGTTTAAGATGGAGAATTTGCCCAGAATCTCCAATATAAAATGAACAAGAGCAACTAGCAAATGTCCAAGGAAGCTATTCTCTAAATGTTTCTGCATGGATTGTTACAGATCCAAGATGTTTAAATATGCATGCCTATCAGACTTGAACCTCTGAACCTGCCACACACTGAAAGATCTAAAGCAAAGGAACAAGAAAGACACAGTTCAGTTCATGAATAAAAATTATGTTTAACTACAAATGTGCCCTCTTGCTCTTAGTGACTTCCTATAGAAGGAGGGCAGGTGATATTTTGAGTCCATCAGTCAAAAACAGTCAGTATGCACCAGTTGCATACACAACAAAGTAAAGAGCATAGGATGGACCCCAATAGACACAGCCTGAGAACAAAACATGCTGTCACTTCTCTGGAGTCACTGGCATTTTTTTTCTAAAGAATAGCTTTTATTTGGTTTCCATGAATATTTGATGTACACATATTGCTGGATTTTCAGTCTATCTGCTGCAAGCAGATGGCTAATGGTATAAAAATATGGAACTTATTAAAATGTCTGAATCCGAGGCCATTTGGTTTATCCTGAATACCAAATTGAGTAATGTTTTAAATTAAAGTACACCACTTTCACTACCTTGATGAGATGTTTAAATTCTGTCCCCTGATTAACTAATAAAATCACAAATCATGAAAAAGTTTGAAAATAAAACATGCTAGCACCTTTTCAAACAAGTAAAATTCTTCCTTATGATGAAAGAATTAAAAAAAATTATACCAACCCTTCTACCATGATTATATGTATTTATGTAAAGGACAATAAAGGACTCTTATTTTCCTTGGTGACACTAAAAATTTCCCTGTCTTATTGTACATTAAAGCAAGTTTTGTTTCCAAAACTCACTGGAAATGTATGAAACCTAATTTAGTCTACCCCATTTAATGAATAACATTATATGTCTTCTCGTTTTCATTCTTTTGGATTATTAATTTCTTCCAACAGCTCCCCACTTTGATTGACACAGATATGGGCCACTATTGTATTATATGCCATGGCTTCTTGGTGCATGAAGTAAGCATGTCTCTTGATGGGCAGCAGGGAGGCTGAGACAACTTCTCCTTGCTCCTGTTATAAAGTAGGAACTGACTGCCTGGTACACCTTACAAGTTGCATACTCAAGAACTTGTTTCCTTCTGGGATCAGTCCCCAGAATTGTCTTCTACCTGCTCATGTGTGATACAAATCATTAATATTAAAAGCACCACCAAAGAGTAAGCCCCTACTTTGATGAACCCATGCCCTGCATCCAGCTACCCTGCCCCTTCCTTCTTATTCACAGAATCTCATGAATGGATGCATTTTCTTTTTTTCTCTTGTATCCTGAACTTCCCAACCCAATAGAACTGTACTCCTGACTTGCTCAGATCACTGACATCACCCTTATATTGGCCAGAGACTTCCTGGCAACAGATGTACTAGACTTTTCTGGGACATACTTCCTCATCCCTGGACTACCGCTTTCACTGCTTGCATGGCTTGGCTATGTACTCCTGCTGCCTATGGCTGTGCTAGTAACTCCTTCTCATGTTTCTTTGCCATCTCTTGTCAGAACTCTGGCAATGGGGGAGTGTTCCAGAGCTTTTCTGGAGCTTGCTTTCCACACTATGCTCTCATTTGGTCTCATCATGCACAGATGACATGCAGATTTTTCTATTCCATGCTTTTCTCTCATCTCTTGAATCAACTTCTCAACATATCCTACCCCCTCTGTCCCCACTCAGTCTTCCCTGTCTCAGTAATCAGCATTACCTTTATAATCAAAGTGAAATTTTTAAAAAAATTATTTATTCTTCCCATTCCCATGATGTCCTCATTCATCACAATATCTCCCTCCTTGCTCTCCCACTCTGTCCCTGTTCCAGCTCTACCCTCCCATTTCTCTATGCTCTCATCCCCCATTCCGCACCCCCTGTCACCTCCCACACTCCCAGCCCACTCATGCAGATCTCATTTATCTCTCCTTTGCTGGGCTATCCATGTGTTCCTCCTAGGGTCCCTCCCTGCTAGCTAGCTTCCCTGGAGCCATGGGCAAAAGTCTGGCCATCCCTTGCCTTACATCTAGTATCCACTATGTTTGTTCTTCTGAGTCTGAGTTACCTCACTCAGGATGGTGCTTTCTAGTTCCATCCACTTGCCTGCAAATTTCATAATATCATTGTTTTTTTTTTTTTTACTGCTGAGTAGTACTCCATTGTGTATATGTGCCATATTTTCTTTATCCATTCTTCAGTTGAGGGGCATCTAGGTTGTTTCCAGGTTCCTGCTATTACAAATAATGCTGCTATGAACATAGTTGAGCAGGTGTCCTTGTGGTAAGATTGAGCATTCCCTGGGTATATGCCCAAGAGTGGTATAGCTGGGTCTTGAGGAAGACTTATTACCAATTTTCTGAGAAGCTGCCATACTGATTTCCAGAGTGGATGTACAAGTTTGCATTCCCACCAACAGTTGAGGAGTGTTCCCCTTGCTCCACATCCTCTCCAACATAAGGTGTCTTCAGTGTTTTTGATCTTAGCCATTCTGACAGGTGTAAGATGGTATCTCAGAGTCATTTTGCTTTACATTTCCCTGATGCCAGGGAATCTCCATCTTGAACTATTGGCAATGATTGAGAGGTCTACTTTGGTGACTGGTCTAGACCAGTCATAGTGAATACCCTAGCTGTCATCATGGAGCCTTTATCCAGTGACTGATAGAAGCAGATGTGGAGATCCATGGCCATGCACTAGGCTGAGCTCCAGGAATCCTGTCAGTGAGAGAAAGGAGCCACCATGGGACTGGACTAGGCCCTCTGGATACAGGAGACAGTTGTTTGGCTCAAACTGTTTGGGAGACACCCAGGCAGGGGGATCGGGATCCATCCCTGGTGGATGGGAAAGCTTTTGGAAGTCCAGTGCCTATGGTGTGACACCTTGCACAGCCTTGGTGCAGCAGGGAGGGGCTTGGACCTGCCTTGGCTGAGTGTGCCAGGCTCTGCTGACTCCCCATGGGAGACCTTGATTTGGAAAATGTGGGGATGGGGGGTGGCTTGAGAGGGAGGGCTGAGGGGGTGGGAGGAGGAAGGAGGTGGGATTAGTATAAATAAAAATACTGAAATACTGTGTCAGAATCCTGCATCTAGGAACCAGCCATCTATGTTTTAACAAGCACCTGAGTGCTGGGAGCTATCCCTGGCGGTGGATGGGTCCTGCAGAGGGTGTAAGGAGTCAGTGGGAGAAAGAAGTGAGCCAGGACATGGTGGTCAGGAGAATCTTGCAGCCTGACTGACTAGCAGCCAGAGTGTTTCTTTATTTATACAGAATTTAGTTATCGAGGATACATTCATGATGTTCCAAAACATAGATCATACCGTTTTTGGTTTGGGACATGTGTTTCACTTCCTTTTGCTCATCTTTTAGTCATCATTAATCAACTGTGACAGAACAGAGTTATCATTTCCAATCGTTTTCCCTCAAGTTTTGACATCATTAATAAACAGAGTTATCATTCTTATTCATAAACCCCATAGCCCAGTTTTTGAGAATCTAGAGGCATATGACAGCCTGTTCTCAGGCTGGTTGCTTTGGTTGCTTCAAGGACACTAGACCAAAACAAAATCTTCAACCACCCTGGGCATTTTGCCATGTCTCCAGCAATGTATTATTAACTCTTAGTGATCAGAGTGCCCAGAAAAAATCCTCAGGCTAAAGCTGCTGTAGTTATTATTCAAATTCTGGCATAATAAATCAATGTTCACATTTATATCCTTATAGAATTGGTCTATATGTCTAATCTTGGCATTCTGTTGTTCCTTGGTTATATGACATTGTAGTGGCTCTACATGAGCTAACTTCTAAGAGAGGGAGGCTTTATGACTTCTGACATTCCATTCAGTTATGGCTATGCCATCAAACAAAATATGGAGTGGAAAGATGACAAGAGTATGAGATATTAGGACCTCCCTCTCTTAGAAGTTAGCTCATGTAGAGCCACTACAATGTCATATAACCAAGGAACAACAGAATGCCAAGATTAGACATATAGACCAATTCTATAAGGATATAAATGTGAACATTGATTTATTATGCCAGAATTTGAATAATAACTACAGCAGCTTTAGCCTGAGGATTTTTTCTGGGCACTCTGATCACTAAGAGTTAATAATACATTGCTGGAGACATGGCAAAATGCCCAGGGTGGTTGAAGATTTTGTTTTGGTCTAGTGTCCTTGAAGCAACCAAAGCAACCAGCCTGAGAACAGGCTGTCATATGCCTCTAGATTCTCAAAAACTGGGCTATGGGGTTTATGAATAAGAATGATAACTCTGTTTATTAATGATGTCAAAACTTGAGGGAAAACGATTGGAAATGATAACTCTGTTCTGTCACAGTTGATTAATGATGACTAAAAGATGAGCAAAAGGAAGTGAAACACATGTCCCAAACCAAAAACGGTATGATCTATGTTTTGGAACATCATGAATGTATCCTCGATAACTAAATTCTGTATAAATAAAGAAACACTCTGGCTGCTAGTCAGTCAGGCTGCAAGATTCTCCTGACCACCATGTCCTGGCTCACTTCTTTCTCCCACTGACTCCTTACACCCTCTGCAGGACCCATCCACCGCCAGGGATAGCTCCTGGCACCTGAGGATTCCTATGCAGGCCAGAATACCAATGTCCTTCTGCTTCATTTTTTTTTTATCATATATCACACTGTTCCACAGACTAAAATCTTCAAAAAGCTACGAGTATGCTATTTTTTTATTTTCTTAAACCATAATATATAATACTGCAAATATTCTAGTACCTTCTTTATCTCTGATAGTATTTTGTTTTGTTTTGTTTTGTTTTTCGTGACAGGGTTTCTCTGTGTAGTTTTGTGTCTTTCCTGGAACTCACTTTGTAGACCAGGCTAGCTTCAAACTCACAGAGATCTGCCTGCCTCTGCCTCCCAAGTGCTGGGATTAAAGTTATGCGCCACCACCGCCCGGCTCTGATAGTATTTTGTAGGGGATTATCCATGTACCCCAGTGCTCCCGGCTCGTAGGCCTTGTGTTTTGTGACTATGCTAAATGCATGCCTATTTCTGTGGGGTTTTGCTAACTGTTCATAATAATTTAAGATTTCATCATTCCTCTCATGCCAATGCCTAGAGCAGAGCCTGACACACACCTACTTGTTGAAAGTTTATTGATTGCCTTCTAACTCTAATCACCCAGTGGGTTCCAATGTGGAGACTTTTCTGCTGCCTCATGTTTGCCTGGCATTTGAGGTCTTTTATTCTATTTATACAAAAGGACATCAGAGAAGGCCTTCTCTAAAAGAAGAAACAACATGAGGAAGAAATAAAGGTGAGATAAAGGCACAGAAAGAAGAGGAAGAAAACCACTTAATCCCACATGCTATAGAATTTTTGTGTATTTTGTCTTTTTTGTGTGCAAATGTCCTTTCTCTACTCCTAGAAATGAGAGTGCGTAGAACTTTTAAAGTAATTTCTTACTTTTAATAACTATTTTTAATTGTCCTTACATATCTATTAATTCTGGTTCTAGTTTGCAAGACATTAACTCTTGTTGGAATTAGCAGAAATAAAATTTACTCCTAGGACATTGAGTAGTGCACAAACTTATACAAGGAGTTGGGGGTTGGGACTAGGGCACCTGGGCCAAACATAGTAACCAAAAGAAGCCTACAGAGACATCTTTAACAGTCACATGACTCATCAGCAAACTGGATTTTTTTTCACATCACTAACTTTCAGTTCCATGTGTGCCTGACAAGGCTTGTGATGTGTACATAAGACTTCACTGAAAGCAGGTATCCAGGCTTCACAGCTTCTATAATTAAAGCTGAGTTGGTATGCATAAGATAAGGAATTTCTTAAATGTGAGTCCTCATAGATGTAAAAATGTTACCTGATCTCTCTCTCTCTCTCTCTCTCTCTCTCTCTCTCTCTCTCTCTCTCTGTGTGTGTGTGTGTGTGTGTGTCTTTCACACACACACACACACACACACACACACACACACAGAGCAGTTAAAATACAATATATAATTCAACTAACCTTCTTGCAACTGAAATTATGCTCACCACTTCAAAAACATCAACTTAGAATGTCATTAGTTACTTCAGCCATCATTGTCCAACACGTCAAAATTATGTCCATTTTTTTTAATCTTAAAAGTTTTAGATCAAATCACTTTATTCACAGTTAATTCAAGGAAACCACTCAACGCTTGCCATATCCCAAACTTGACATTGTTTCTTAGTCTTATAAGAATTCTTTTATTTTGAACCCCATAGACTAAATGATAGTTAACAGTAACATGAAAATACAAACACACACACACACACACACACACACACACACACACACACTTGCGCCCACTTTCTTGAAACTGGTAATAGTCACTGTTGCTATGGGAACATCCAATTGAACATAGTAAGTATTCAATAAATAGTGATTGGTAACTATAATTTCCTGTTTTAGCATCTGATCAAGTGGGCTCCTATCTTTTGTTTCTTCATATAAATATTCTCCATCTATTGCACATATGTATTTGTGGATAGATCTGAGAATTCTTTGCAAGTTTGCAAGTTTCCTAAAGGACTTTTGATTTAAATTCCATTATATCCAAAAATTAGTTTGTGATTTAATAAGGATTTGAAAGAAAAGGTCTGCACTTCGACATTCAAAGCATCGACGATAATCTTAGGGCAATTCTCTACTGGTGATCTCAATGCCCAGCAACAGAATAGGGCCTCACAAAAAGCATTCAGATATTGATAACTTTTGAAGTCCACCCAGCCCTGCTCAGCCTGGGTGGGTGGAAGACACCCACAGGCCTGCCTGGAGCTTCAAGACCCTGGCTGTGTGAAGACACCCACAGGCCTGTCTGGCACCTTGAGGTGCCAGGTGGGCAGGCACCATTATGATGAGCAACTATGTGCTGGAGAACTGGCAGAGAAAGAGAAACAGAGCAGTTTGTGTGTTGTGGAGGGATACATAACTGAATAAGCAAAGGAACAGCCTGATGTGGGTGGCCTGCTCTGCCACCTCAGGCCAGGGTGACTTTGGGCCCAGGCTACTTACTGTCTGTGGCCCCACCACAGCCGGGTCTGTGTTGATGTCCACGGCCCGTGTTGCTACCAAAGACCACATGGATTCCCAGGGTCTGGGGCACCACCCATGGCCATGTTGGTGTCCAAGGGCCATGCTGCTTCTGGGGCTATGCAGATCTGTGTGGCCTTTGCTGCCACCCGGGGCCCTATTGTTGTCCTGGCCTGAGCTGCTGCTGAGAGCCATGCCTGGGTTCATGGTCCTGACACAGCTGGATTCTGTGATGATGTCTCTAGCCCATATCACCACTGGGGGCCATGCAAACCACATATGTTGAAATCCAAGAGCTGTGTTGCCCTTTGCTGATCCTGGGAGGTCTGGCCCTGTCCTTTGGTGGCTGCTGCAGTGGGAAAGCGGTCCCCACCCTTCACCGTGGTCATGGGAGAGTTGGCCCCCCTGGCTTGGGTGCAGGAGAGCTGGCTCTGTCCCTCACCTGAGGGGGGACACTACCAGCAGAGGACCAACTCAGCTACCACCCAGACCCACATCCAGTGCTTTGAATCGACCCACCTCAATATCTACCCCATCTGTGTCCTGCTAGAGCATGTGAAGGGGCCTTTCCTGTGGAAGGAAACATGCAGGATCTCCATGACTTGGGGGCAATAGCAGGATACCTCAGAGGAGTTTCACTGAGGGTCCAGTATTGACGTACCAAGCCAGGGGCCTTGAGCCAGACAAACAGCTCATTATAATGAACAATTAATTGCTAATAAAGATGTTTGGACAAAAGGGTATGATACACCGCTGCTCCAAATGCCATTAAGATGAATGAAGAGGTGATAAAGAGGTGGGAAAAACAGAGGATGAAGTGTTTTGTTCTTTTTTATTAATATTTTTGTTTTTTAAAATTTTCTTTGGGGGTGCTGCAAGGATGAAGGGCAGATATGGAGGGACTAGGAAATGAGTGGGATTGGGATATATGATGTAAAATTCAAAAAAAATCAATAAAAATTACATATTTAATGTGTCATGGATTAAAAAACAATTTTAATGGCTTATGGCATGTACTCATTGAAATAATCCCAAGAAGAATATACAGCAGTAGTCCACAGTCACATAAAATGTTATCAGTACTTCTCAGCATTGGTACATCCATGACTAGAAACTATAGTCAAATAAATGGTTTTTATATTTTTGTTGGGGGTGGGGCGGGTTCCTTTTCAAAATGGTTCCTTTAGAATATGCCATAAAGTTCACTAGGTTTGCTTTTCTGCCCTGTCAACAGTGTTGCCATGGGCTAGAACAAACTTTTTTTGTTGTTTTGTTTTGTTTAATAAGAGAAATAAAGTAGAACTAAAGATTATCACCAGTTGTTTTTGGAGGGTGGAAGGAAGCTACATATGCATTGGATAAGAATTACTTTTTCAGCTATAAAGTCTTTGAACAGCAAAAATTAAGTTGTAATTATAAAAATGGAAGCCTCTCAGTCCTGCATTCTTATTTTCTTGAGGAAACTTACTTTATTGGCTGAATTTACAGAATTTGTTAACTGGATTAACATATGGAATAATTATAGTAGATGTACTAGCTACTTTTCTGATTGATGGAGCCAAATACCCAACAAAAAGCAACTCAAGGAAGGAATAACTTACTTGGCTCACAGTTTGAAGGGATAGAGTCCCTCATGGTGCAGAGCACATGGTCACTCAAATAGTAGGTCACAATATATCCACAAAAAGCAGAGAGAGAGATGGATGCTCATGAAACTTCCTATTATCTGCCCCTTTATTAGGCCTAGAACCTCAGCTCTTGGATTGGTACTACTCACATTCAGAGTGGTTCTTCTTTCATCAATTGAGCTCTCTGGAGATGCCCTCACAAACATACCTAGAATCTGATTCTTAGGTTATTCTAAATCCAGGAAAACTGATGAAACACACCATCATAGCTTGTTTCTTTGGCTTGTTATATTAGACATTACAGCTATTTGCCAGCAAGCTTTCTCATGCTGCCCCAAACCAATATACCCCTTACCTCCAGTCACGTCTCTCACTTTGTGTCTGCTTTGCATACTCTGAACTTTCTGTTCATGGAACCTTGAATACATGTAGTATTTACAGTTGGATGATTAGCTTATTTTTATTCAATACCACATGAACCTCATCTATGTGTTACATATAGTACATGCATTTCTAAGACAGACAAATAGTGAAATTTTGGAGAGAGCTTTAAGGAGTGGTTAAAATGTGGTCAGTTACATATTAGTTTTAATTTCTAGACCCCAAATGAAGAATACTGGTGCAGCTTCAGTTAAGAGCTCTAAAGTCCCTGGAGTGTGGAAAACAGATACTCCAAACCTCAAAAATACACAGGGTGTGTTAATTACTTTTCTCTTTGCTGTGGTCTAATACCTGATTAGAAGCAACTCAAGGGAAGAAAGGTTTACTTTGTGACTGCAGGAGATCTAGCCCATTATGGGCTTGTGGGGACATGGCATCAGGTGTATAAGATCACATTGTGTCCACAGTCAAGAAGCCATAAGAAGGAACTTCAAGGCTTTCCCCAGTGGCCAGCTTTCTCCAGGTGACCTCACCTTACTCACTATGAATTGCTGGGGATCATTAGCTGTTGGGAGACATTTCACATCCAAATTACAGCTCAGGCTTGCAAGGACAGGTGAATTGATAAAAGGGAGGCTGATGGGACAGGGACTTGTCCAATGAGTTAGGGCAATGAAATAGTTTTCAGGGTAGTTGCTGGATGAGAGTCTTGAGGAGCTTGCTGAATCAAAACCAGACATTCTCATCTTTACCAAAAGCAATGGTAACAGGTTACAGTCTTGTATTTTATGAAGAATCATGTTCAGTAAGACAAAAAATTAAGCTTAGGAAAAGTGGAATAATATAGAAGAAATATACCAGTTCTATCTCATGGAGGCTTTAGAAAATAGAAAATAGGTATGTCCCATACGCACACGAAAAATGTTCAACTTTACATAGGAATAAAATAAATTGATATTAGAATAAAGAAAAATTTCAACATTCAAATTTGGAAAAGTTAAAAATATTCCAGCATTAGTGCTGCCTAGAATGGTTGCTTGGAAAGGAAGTAGAAATCTGTCATAAAGATCTGTGCTGGCTATTCTTTTCTTTTCAATTTGAAAATAGATTCTTCTCTCATACAATACATCCTAACCACAGTTTCCCCTCTCTCTACTCCTCCCAGCCTCCCCTCCCCTCTCCTCTCTCCCAGATCCACTCCCCCTCCATTTCCCCTTCAGAAAAGAATAGACCTCCAAGAGACAACAGCCGAACAGGACAATACAAGATGCTATAAGACAAGGCCAGAGCCCTCATACTGAGGCTGGACAAGGCAATTCAGTAGGAGGAAAAGAGTCCCAAGAGCAGGCAAAAGTCAGAGATACACCTGCTCCCAATTTGGGACTCACAAAAACACCAGGCTAACAGTCATAACACATAACAGAGGACCTCGTACAGACCCATGCAGGCCCGTGCTTGCCGCTTCAGTCTCTATGAGTACATATGACCCTGCTTAGTTGATTCTGTGGACTATGTTCTCCTGGTGTCCTCCATCCCGTCTGACTTACACAGTCTTTTCTCCCCCTCTTCCTTGGGGTTCCCTGAGCTCCAAGAGGAGGGACCTGATGGAGACCTCCAGTTCAGACTCTTTCTTTCCACATGTCTGGCCATGGGTCTCTGCACTTCCTTCCATCTGCTGCCAAAAGAAGCCTCTCTGATGATGACTGGACAAGGCTCCTATCTATGAGTATAGCAGAATACTGGCTATTCTTGTGTCAGTGTGACACAGGCTAGGGTCATTTGGGAAGAAGAAACCTCAATTGAGAAAATGCCCCCAGCAGATTGACCAGTGGACAAACCTGTGAGGCATCTTATTTTATTGTAGATTGATGTGAGTAGTGCCTCCCTGAGCACATGGTCCTGGATGGTATAAGAAAGCAGTCTGAGCAAACTAGAAGGAGCAAGCCAACAAGCAGCTCTTCTTCATGTCTGACTTTGTTCCTGTCTCCAGGATGCCACCTTGAGTTCTGGCCCTGACTTACCTCAGTGAAGGAGTAAGACCTGAGAGTTGTAACTGAAATGAACCCTCTCCTTCCCAGAGTTGCTTTTGGTCATAGTGTTTTATCACAGCACCAGAACCCCCAACAAAGACAAAATCCAAACTTTAAACATGTTCGTATATTAGTTCAGAAATTTTGTGTCTAGAAATTTATTTTAAGTAAACAGATATGAAAGCTGGGCTATGTGTAAAAAGTTTACTATCACTATTTATTAATATGTTAATTTTTTCTTAGTTATAACATTTCCATAAATATGAACTACTGCATGTGTTGATCGTATTCAGGGCTTTTACTGAACTTCCTTGCCCTGCCCCCCATATCCCTTTCCATATCCATAACGGTTTCCATTTCCCTTCATTCATCTCGAGGTATTATATATCCCTCAGAAATTTTATATACAAAAGAACATGTCATCCTTTTCTTTACTAAAACTGGCTGTTTGCTTACCATGATGACCTCCAGTTCCAGTCACTTGCCTTTAATTAGATAATTTTATTCTTCATGACTGAAAAAAACTGCACCTTGTACACATGTCACATCTCTTTAGGTATTCATCTATTGTCAAAGTTTTATAACAGCAAGCAGAAAAAAAAGCCTAATTAGATAATAGTTTAAGAAATACTATAAAACAATATGATGGAATATCATGTATTTATTTTGACATCATGTATGTGTGTAGTATATATACATGTGTTATGTGTGTTTGCATGTATGTGCATATGTGTGCGAGTATATGTGAACATGTGCACCTAAACATGTACAAGACTGAAGTTGACATTTGGTGTCTTTCTTGACCACTTTCCACCTTATATATCCAGAGAAGATGAACAACCTCCTGGAACAGATGTAATAAACTGGTTTCTGCCTGATCACATACTCTTTCTAAAAATTTGCCCTCCCAAGAAGGAAAAGAATGGTTCCGTGTGTAAGAGTTTTTGCTGTGAAAGCAGGAGGACAAAAGTTCAAGCCCCGGCACTTATGTGAAAGCTGTACATGATCATGTGGGACTGTAGTCCCAACGTTTGGAGACAGATGAATGGGTTCCAGAAGCTCATTACACCAATGAGAGATCCTACTTCAGAAAACAAGGGGAAAGCCATAAAGGAGAACACCCGATGTCCTCTTCTGATCTTCCATGACCTCCCCCCCCCACACTCCATGAAAACATAAAATAATTATTAACATATACTATGTACATGTATAGTGGTATAGACAGAATTTGTGTGCTTATTCTCAAGAAATTATGTGCTTCTCAAGATACATTTTATGTGGTGATACACTCATCCTTCATTGTTCATCTACATGTATATATGTATGTATGTATATATATATGTGTGTGTAAATATATATATATATATATATATATATATATATATATATATATATATATGTCTACAGTCTTACATTTTTCTAGTATATTTTTGCTCTTGCAGGGAATTTTTCTGATAGGTGAATATTTGTTCGTTATTGGAGATATTCTAGCTTAAGGCACCCGTGAGATTCAGAGGGAGTTTTTGCTTTCAGCAACATAAGGAAAGGATGGATTTGTGATTAGAGTCTTTGGGGCTAGTGGCTGTTATGAGCATCTAATTTGATGTTTCATTTGCACAGCTGTTTCTATTTGCTGTGAGGTATTATTCTAGAGAAGGATGAGAGAAGCCCACATGTTGGTCCAAGCTCATTTGATATTCCAAATCCTGAACTTCAGCTGACCCCTTCAAAGTTCAAGTTTATACCTACTACAGGAATTATTAAAATTCCTATTTTCAGAAAGGAAATTACAGAAGGAAGTTACTGGGAATAAGAATTATCTCCTAACAAAGTTGGTTGGCACAGGCCTGTAATTCTAACTACCCAGGAGGCAGAGGCAAGAGAACAGCAGATACAAGGCTTTTGTGAGATAACAGAGTAAGTTCAGGGACAACTTAGGCAATTTAGTGAGACTTTGGCTGGAGTGGGCCATTTGCCTAGCTCAAGAAACTCGAGTTACTATCACTAGAACAGGAAGCAGCAACAAGTGTCATGTTTTCCGAAATCTGTTAAATAATTATGTTCTACAATAACTCTGAAAAGATAAGAATAAAGGAAACAAGCAAAGCAATTCCACATTTACTATTTTCCATTATTTCAAATATAATTTAGGTTTGCTTCTTACTTTTGTTGTAGTCTTCTTATTCAAAAGTCGGGCCCAAAGGACTTCCTGTGTTTTGTCCTGTCTCCTAGTAGTAAGACTCTTATTTTTGATTGTTTGTGTTTGGGAAATGGTTTAATAAAACAGTATCCACTGTGAAGCTACTAGAGAAAGAAGGGTTGTAATGAAGTGTGGTGATATATTATGTACCCCAGTATATTGTGTACCCTAATAAAACTTATCTGGGGTCTAAGAACAGAACTTCCACTAGATTAGACATAGAGGACACACAGTGGTGTCACATGCCTTTAATCCTAGCATTTTGGAGACAGAGAGATCTCTGTGAGTTCAAGGCCACACTGGGAACAGAGTCAGGTGTGGAGGCACATGCCTTTAATACCAGCACTTGAGATCTCATGTCTTTGCTCAGGAAGGACACACACCTTTAATCCCAGGAAGTGATGGCAGGAAGCATAAAGGTATATAAGGGTTTTTAGCAGCAGTTCAGCTGAGATCCGTTCGGGTGAGGACCCAGAAGCTTTCAGTCTGAGGAAACAAGATCAGCTGAAGAGTTGGAGAGGTGAGGTTGTCTGTGACTTGTTCTGTTTCTCTGATCTCTCGGCTATCACCCCAATATCTGGCTCCAGGTTTTTTTTTTATTAATAAGACATTTTATGATTTGTGTTACAATGGTGTAATAAAAAGGTACATAAAAGTGCATAATGCTGAGTAGTTCATATCTATCTCAATATTAAAAGCTACTGCAGAGTGGGCTATTCTGAGTTAATAAGCTACATTTGGGGATCACATTTTTAGTCTTGCTTTATTTTAGAAAGAGGAGATATATTATTTGCAAAAAAAAAAAAAAAAAAATGCTCTATGTCCAGAGACAATTGAGTCATATGGAAACAATAGAAAACATGCTTTTTTTTTTTCTTCCAAAACAGGGTTACTCTGTATAGTTTTGGTGCCTGTCCTGGATCTCACTCTGTAGACCAGGCTGGCCTCTAACTTACAGAGATCCACCTGGCTCTGCCTCCCGAGTGCTGGGATCAAAGGCGTGTGCCACCACCGCCCAGCGAAAACATGCTTTTTTAACAACCCTTAAGAGTGAACAATGATTCCCATCAGTATTTAGTGTTGTAAAAGTTTTTTATGATCCTATAATAGTCATTCTTCTCATTTGTTTATTGATGGAACTCTTGGTAGGTGAGGTAAGGAGGCTAAGAAGAGGATCTGTTTCGGGGTGCAGTCAGAACAGGAGTGTTAAGGCACGTGATCACAGGCACACTGCAGGGAGGCTGTGCACCAAACATGTCCTGGAGATCTGATGGTCCAGGAACAGAAGTGGCACACATAACACCAGGGCTGAGACTTGCAGATGCTAAATGTTAAAGGAAACACTGAGCCTCGTCAAACCTGACTAACATTACTAGGGTTGAAGGAGTTTTAGAATTCAGTAGTGACCCATCTCATTCAATTGCTAGGGTGATAGGGAATGGCATACAAAGTTTACTTTTACAGTTTGTCATTTGCTGTATTGAGCACCATTTGGTAACCTCTGGCATGGACTTGGCTGAGGCTTAGTTGCTTAGTGACAAAGGTACAGCCTTGGGTTTGATTATAATAGGTTTGTTTGTGCAGAGGCCATTTAGAGCCAAATTTTTTCACTCAAGTCCAGATATGTCTTAGGCCAAACTCATTTCAATTTAACAAAGATGATCTTTGCTCTGTAGGTGACAGAGAGAGAACATTAAAAATATTTCTAAATGGGCCATTAGCATAAACAGCAACTGGCTTTAAAAGGTCACTCTAATGGATTGTATGTTCTTTCATCTGAGAAATATTCACTGAGCTGCTGCAGTATAGCAGATGCATCCTAAATGCTAGCAATACAAGACTGTGGAGTGGTTCTTTCTCTCAGTCCAGTGATACTGTAGATTTGTAAGGCATCGCGAGGAGGGCAAGAAGCAGAGAAGGAATGGCCATAGCTGCCCAATGAAGAGTTCATTAAATTGTTGATAAAGAGACACTGTGTTGTGTGTGTGGGGATAGATGAGAGGCTCTGGGAGTTCAGAGAAAATTTTTCCTCTTTATCTTTTAGAAATTTATTTGGTACTTATTTTCTCTCTCTCTCTCTCTCTCTCTCTCTCTCTCTCTCTCTCTCTCTCTCTCTCTCTCACACACACACACACACACACACACACACACATACACACACACGGAGCAGAAAAAAAAAGAGAAGTATCATGTGGCTATAAAATTTTCTTTTTATATCAGCAATGAGGTTAGAGGTAGATGCAGCCTTAGTCAGAGGACCTTTGGGTATCAGTGTGTGTGAGTGTGCGCGCGCGTGCGTGTGTGTGTGTGTGTGTGTGTGTGTGTGTGTGTGTGTATGTGTGTGTGTGTGTATAAAAAAGCAAACATGACCACCAAGGGAGGAACTATGTTCATGAACTATTAATAATCAATAGTAAAGTATTTGAAGTGGAGTTTTTTTTTTTTTTTTTTTTTTGGTTTTTCGAGACAGGGTTTCTCTGTGTAGCTTTGCGCCTTTCCTGGGACTCACTTGGTAGCCCAGGCTGGCCTCGAACTCACAGAGATCCACCTGGCTCTGCCTCCCGAGTGCTGGGATTAAAGGCGTGCGCCACCACAGCCCAGCTGAAGTGGAGTTTTATGTAGTAATAACAGAGAACAGAATTGTGCAGTTCATGAGAACATAATGGAACTAGAGATCATCACGTTAACTGAAATAAGACAATGCCCAATGATATTACATTTTCTCTGATATGCAGAATCTAGATATTAAATGTACACAGATACTAAATAAACACACATCTGAGTCATGAAAGCAGAGGGGACCAGCTGGATGGAGAAGGGGACTAAAGGAGGGAAAGCTGACAAGAGAGGACATTAAAGATCACTGTGATAAAGAACGGTGGTATATAAGAAAACATACAAGTGAAGCTTATTACCTGAATACCAATTTAAAGTCACGAAGGGGAAAAAGAATGTGTGTGTCCAGGGAACTGTTTATTTTCTCAGTGTCTCTCATTTGTCAAAGATATATGTTAGAAGATATGTTAAGAACCAATGTATTGGATTGTAATTATGTCTAGAAAGCAGTATGTAGACACAACAGTACATGCTAACTAAAGGCCTTTTGACTTTGCATGCTTTAGAAATGAAATGTTTTCTTCAGGAATATGCTAATTAGTTTGGAAGGTATTTACCATAACATGCTGTAATCGGACTATGTAAATTCACAAACACCAACTGTTAATTTTTAATTTTCAGAATTTTTGAGATATAAAAAAAGACATTATTCAAAATTATTTAAGATATAATTATACAACATCATATAGCATTATGATAATATATAAAAAGGTATAAATACTTAATCTCAATACTTCCTGATAGCTCTATGGTAGTTTATGTACTGTATATGATGTATGCTGGTGTGGTGATAATCTAATTGTACTGAATTATTATTTTGATTGTATGTTAATAAATAAAGTTGTCTGGGAGTCAGAGCTATTAGAGCCATAGCAAGAGTGTGGCGGTGGTGGCACACGCCTTTAATCCCATAGATATCTGTGTGTTCAGGGTCAGAGCTATTAGAGCCATAGCAAGAGTGTGGCGGTGGTGGCACACGCCTTTAATCCCATAAGATCTCTGTGTGTTCAGGGATATAGCCAGCATTGGAGACATATGCCTTTAAGACCTAGGGGGCTGTACATTCAGACAGTGACGAGGCAGTCATGTGTTTGGGTTTACAACCAATGAGAAGGCAGAACAACATACTTTAAAAAAACGAACCGACAGGAAGTAGGTCTCTTTTCGTGAAGCTGGGACAGCAGGAGGAAGGGTGAGATTTTAGCTCTGAGCTCTGACTTCTCGGCTTTCTCTTTTACATTGTTTCTGTGTTTCTTATTTAATAAGACGGTTGGTTACATCTACATGCTGGAGAGGTTCTTTGCTTTCACTTGTGTCCATGTGGCTATTATCTGCAATCTGTCACATCAGGTTGTTGAGTTTGAAATGGGTTATGATGACTGTTTATACCAAAGTTGTAGGGAAGTATTGCCACCAGGACAACCTTACCCCTCCAACTCTGAAAGATGGCTATTCTTATTTATTTAGCTCTATCACTATTGCTACTTTTCCCATTGTGTCTCAGCAAATACCTGACAGAAGGAATCTGCAGGAAGAAAAAGTTATTTTGGCTCACAGTTCGCAGCTGACAATCTATCACTGCAGGGAAGAATAGTGATGTTCATAGTGAGGATATCTGTAGCCCACAGAATGTGCAGATGGCTGTGTCATGGAAGGAAGTAAAGACAAAACCAGTATGAGAAGCTGATGGTCCTTTGCGAGGCCCGCTCTCGGAGATTCACCTTTGCTAGTTAGGCCACAGTCACAAAGATTATAAAACCTACCAAAACAGCACCATCAGCCCAGAACTAAGCATTTAAACCCATGAGCCTGAGGGGAATATTCCAATTTGAACTATAACACATTTTGTTTTCAAATTTTATAGTGGTGGTAGTAGACAGGTTGTTAAATTTTTCTATGGGGCTCCTTGTTAAAAATGAGGTCTTAAGAGTGATGGTTCCATGTTAGTTTTCACTGTGAAAAGTAAGGAACTGCCTGGCCATCCACTTTAACTGAAAACATTTGTTTTTAATCCCCAGCTTTCCCCTTTGGGACTGTGAGCATTTTAAAGTCAATTTTTCTCTGAGAAAAATTCTCCTTAGCAATTACACATTCAGATTTGAAAAGAAATTTTAGTGTGGACACTACTATGTGTTAGTAGGTGTGACATTTATTTTTATTCCTGGATTCTAGGCAATAACATTTCAATTTTCTGGAATCGTGTTTTCCAGAATCAATTATGTACCACAGACTTGCTTGACCCTTCTAACAATCCATATTTCATTTTACACCTATGCTTCCTTCTTTCTCACTTTGCTGAGTCTTTTTCTGATAAAAACCAAACCAAACCAAAATATGCCCACAGAGAAAGCTTGTTTCCAACCAGAGTAGTTTTGCCATGACATGTACAGGTGCCAAAATTAAATGAATTTCTTATTCATTTTTTTCTTTTTCTTTTTTCTTTCATTTTTCTTTATTAGAAATTTTCTATTTACTCCACATACTATCCACAGATCCCCCCTCCTCCCTCCTTCCAACCCCCAGCCCTCTTTCCCAAGCCACCCCATATCCCCACATCCCCCCAATCGAGATCTCTAATGCATGGATGCGGGTCACATTTGAATAGCAATGGCCCTGGTAACATTGCTTCCAGGAGAGCAGAGCCAGCACTGACCACATTCCTTCAACTTCAAGGAATTGCTAATAGGCTGATCTGAGCTCTAACTTTACAGGGTTCCTTTGTTCGCTGAGATGCCTTCATCTGTCCTGATAATCTAGCAAAAGCTGGAAAAGACTATCTCACTATTCTCTTTCTTCTTTCTACCAGCAGTAAAAGGTTCATAAGAAACATCCATGCAGTAACCAGTGTATTTTAACCAATGAACTTCAAAAATGGCTCATGGATCACTATTCAGAAGAGCAAAAGGAAAAAATGATTTGCCCATTGTTTGGCATTTATAATCTAGTGCTGTTTATGGAAATGATATATTTTAAGATGGTATTAAATGCAGCCATTAGGGGCTGGGAGCATAGCTCAGTGGTAGAGCACTTACCTAGTATGCTGGCAGCCCTGGATTCAATTCTTAGCACAAGTAAAAATCAAAGAATAACAATTATTTGTAGTTGATCCACACCTTTCTTTCCTAGATTTTTTGAACCTAATAAAGATATAATTGGGGTGACTCTCCCAATGCATCTGGTTTACCACAAATGTAAGTTTTCTGTTTGTTTTTCTAAGGTACTAAGGATCAAACCCAGGGTCCTGAGCATGTAGTCTGGGCAAGCACTTTACCACTGAGTTTACTCCATCCCTCATGTGGTCACATTTAAGAAGGGAGCCAAATGAGGAGATCCACATATGAGTTCTAGAAGGTCTTGCTGTATCCTTTAGTGTGGGTCCTCCCCATAACTCACGGCACAATGGTGCCACAGACTGGGAAAACTGTGGACCTCTTTTCAGTCCCTTTAGGCTCACTCATAGGATGTGAAGTTGGAAGGATACAGCAAAGGTAAAATGGAAGAACACTGTGAATGCAGAACAAGTTGGACAAAAACCCTTACCTTCTTTTTCAAAAATATTGCTAGAGTGAAAGCTAAACAGTGCCTGACTGTACTTTAAACCATAAGGTTGTCAATACGTAGCTGTATAATGAAAAACTGCAAACTGTGGTAGAGAAAATATTTTCTAGATAGTACATTCGCCAAATCATCTTGACCATGAATAAAATTAATGAGTATCAAACATATTTAATAGATTAGTTGTGCCTAGATAGAAAGATGATAGGTAGGTGATAAATTACAGTCAGATAATAGATGATAGATAGATAGGTAGATAGATAGATAACAATAGATAGACAGACAGACAGACAGGCAGACAGACAGATACATAGATACATAGATGGATAGATGGATGGATGGATGGATGGATGGATGGATGGATGGATGGATGGATGGATGGAGCATAAATCTTATCAATCTTATCAATAAAAACCAGGAGTCATATATTAGGGTAAAACCTGAAAGAACAGAGAAGCAGAAGAGCAGCCACAGTCACATCGTTCCTCCTCTTTTTCTCCAGTCCAAAAGGGCTGAGATCCTGTCTCCACCCTCCCTTATCACTTCTGGTCTCTTCTCTGTACAGACCTCCAGACCTTTATGGTTAACTAGTAGCTAGCTCTGACTTCTGACTCCAAGAAAGCTTTATTTGTCAGAGCATAAACAAAATATCACACAACATTTCCCCCCTTTTTGTCTAAATAAAAAGCAATATATATAATAAAAGAAAAACTATATATAATAAGTATAATAACTATATACAAATGTATAAAGGCAATAATTACATTAACAATGTCTAGTCCATAGCATTTGAAAAATTCAGAGAATACACTCCATTATATCTACTATCTTGGTGAATCCAAAGTGTACCTAATTCACTTTCCATCCTAACTTGAATTACCAACCCAAAACTATCTTTTTAGGTCTCTCAACCTTATACGCTTTATACCTCTTTTGTGAGTTTCTTTTCTGAAATTGTTAACAAGGAAAGCTATAACTATCTAGTTTTCAACTCCATCAGAGACCTGAGAATGATATAATATTATCCAAGTAAGCAGGAAATGTAGAGGAAATGACAGAAATATCTGGCTGCTTGAACAGTCACCCAAGGTTCCTCTGCAATGTTGTGGCACCCACATTCAGCCTGCAGGAGTAGAATATCTGAAAGACTGCTGTGAAGCAGGATTTTTGAAGGACTGTCTCATCTTGTCTTGGCAAAGTTCAGCAGTCACTTTCATTTTTGTCCTGCTTGTCCAATTTGGACAGCATACTGTCAGCAGTTGAAGCAAGAGCAGGTTTTTTTGCCCAGTGGCTAAATTTTGCCACAAAGAAACTAAACTCCATATGAAGTTTCTTCAATGCCCACCATCTTCTCTGAAGTAGATTGGTAAGGCCAGGAACAGACATTGTCATTAAAAATAAATAAACTTGTGTTGTTGAAACATCTTTAATGCCATATTCTTCTGTACATCTCTGAAGTGTTTGAAGACCACCTGTCTATGTAAAATGTATCTGCTTGACATTGCAAACATACCTAACATGAATACAAGTTTGATTGTAATAGATGATTAACTACGAACATGCATTTTTTAATTATCCTAAATAGTTTTTAATAATAACTTTCAAAGGCTAGAAATTTACATTACATTGTTAAATGAGCTGTATAGGTACAATACCTTGAACAAGAGTAGAAACATAGTACAGTATTTTCTAACAAAAATAACCTTAAATATGTATCAATATACATATCTTGAACAAGAGTAGAAACATATACAGTATAACAAAAGTAACCTCAGATTTGTATCAATATACAAAAATCCATATCAATATAAAATATGTAAGACTAGTAGTTGCTTTTTTCAATAATCTGCCTTTTAATTTTCTTTCTATATCTCCCTTTTTCTTTTTAGAACAAGATCTCTGTTGTTCAGCTTTTTTCCTGACCATTACCAATAACAACTTGTAAATACCCCCCTAAATAATGGCAAATATCCATACCCATTGAAACATCAAAAACTGCCCACCCCATATCTTGTGAATATGAGTGTCATGTTCTGAAAATTAATTCCTGCTGTTTGGGGGCAACAGCATCTTTAGGGGGTCTCTGAAAAATATTGGAATAATTGTCAAGTCTTGGGAGGGCTGGCTATATCATTTGTTGCCCAGTCTCTGTGTAATGGGAAAGTGTAGGGCTTATGTCAATTCCTGGATAGAGTAGTGAGTGAGGCTGGGCCATTTCAGCTAGCCACCTTGAAATTGTCCTAAGTAGTTTGTAGTCCAAAGCCAACATAGTCCTGGTAAAATCATTGTAGGGCCCCATCCTCTTTTTGGAGACTTAAAGGTCACTGTTAGGCATGGTCATGGTTCACTGCAGAAACTATTAAATGTCACATACAGCAGATCTTCAAGAGGTTAAAGGATCATAATTTGTATGTAAATTCAGAGTAAAAAAACCATAATTCCTAGTTATCTGCTACAGACTTAAACATGAAATCATGTACAGGAAGCTAGATGAAGCCTTCTTTTATAATTTGTACTCTGTATGACCATTAATATCATGACATAAAGTTTAATATATATATTAATTTTTATAAATTTTGAGATAATATTCATACCTTAAGGAAAGTTTTAAAGAGTCAAAATAAAACCAAAGAATTATGAGGTTAGTGGCAATAGAATAGTCCCTTAATTTTGCTTTTTATTCTGTCCCATATCAGGTGGCTCTTCTGACATGAGATAGAGATGTTGGGTTTTCCTTTAAACAAGCATAATTGGGTTCAAAGAAGGAGAGAGCCATGCACCAATCTCAAAGCCAGCTTTCATTTTTAATTGAACTGATACTATACAAAGACCATTTGCATTGTGTATCTGTAGAGAACAGCAGAAACAAACATTTGGAAAGATATATGAAATTTTATCCTGTTGGAAATATGATATACCAATAGGCCAATTTATTCCTTTTCTCTTTTTCTTGGGACATTTTCTCTGGATGATTCATACTTTTTCTTCAGATGTCTCATTTGTCCAGTGGTCTTCAGATTCCTTAGCTGGTTGCCTTGATTCTCCTGGAAACACAAAACCCTGCCTTAACCCTGATTTTGGGGAGTTTCCCATTTGGCAAGCTGTATCTGATCAAATGAAAAGCATATGTTAGGTTTATAAGTTAGTTTATATTAAATGGTCACACTGATTAATGAAATATCACCTCTTTTAGTCAAGTGGTCTCTCCTGTCCAAATCTACTCTTTATCAATTTTGATGGTATCCATAGCTTTTCTTCTTCTATTGGAACAAAAGCAAAACCTCTTTCCCAATGTAATACATATCCTGGTTTCCATTCTGAGGTCAACACATCTTTAAATATACAGGCTGATTTAATTCACTAATGTTTTCTATTACCCAATGTCTCTTCGGAGATGTCATTCTTTTCTCGTTAGCATTTATAAAATTTAAAGTTAATAAGATATTATGCAATCTATCACTTTATTATCCCATTCTGTTTATTAAGAATATCTTTTAGAGTTCAGTTAAATCTTTCTATAACTGTTTGCCCTGTGAGTTTGTGTGGTATACCTGTAATATGCTTTATGTTGCAATAATGCAAAAAAAACTGTTTCATTTTACTAGAGACATATGCTGGAGCATTGTCAGTCTCAATTTGTACAGGTATACCCATGATGGCCATAACTTCTAACAAATGTGTGATTACATAATCAGCCTTTTCAGAACTCAAAGCAGTTGCCCACTGAACTCTTGAATATGTATCAATGGTATGGTGTACATATTTTAATTTTCCAAACTCTGCAAAATGAAACATCCATTTGCCAAATCTCATTTGTTTGAGTACCCTTGGAGTTACTTCCTGCAGGTAGTGGGATTTGGTTATACAAGGAACAAGTAGGACATTTTCTTATAATTTCCTTCACTTGTTGCCAAGTGATGAAAAAAAATTTCAATCCCTTGCTATTGACATGGTGTTGTGTTTGTTTGTTTGTTTTTACAAAATTCTGAGGTGTCTAGCAAATTCCTACCAATAGTTGATCAATTTCATCATTACCTTTGTGCTAGAGGGTCTGGTAGACCCATATGGGATCTAATATGTGTTTTTATATATAAGGGATGATTTTTATTTCTGATTATTTCTTGGAACTGAATAAATAACAAAGTAAATTCTGTATCATCTTGAATAAATTCAGCAGTTTCAATATGTAAAACAACTTTTTCTGCATATTGAGAGTCAGTAACTATATTAAAAGATTCTGGAAAATATAATAATACATAGGAATAGCATATAATTCTGACTTTTGAACAGAATTGTAAGGGCTTTGAGGCACTTTATTCACATTTCCTGATTTATACTCTGCCTTTCCTGATATGTTTGCATCAGTATAGAATGTAGGAGCTCCAGAAATTAGTGTTTCCTGTACAATGTGAGGAAGGATACAATTAGTTCTCTT
Source organism: Peromyscus maniculatus bairdii (assembly GCF_049852395.1). Classification (NCBI taxonomy): domain Eukaryota; kingdom Metazoa; phylum Chordata; class Mammalia; order Rodentia; family Cricetidae; genus Peromyscus; species Peromyscus maniculatus. The sequence goes on along the minus strand of NC_134853.1, from coordinate 35,543,004 downwards.
TATAAACTGAGTACTCTTGCTTTTGGGATATTTGTTGCTAATCTCTCCCAAAAAATTACTGCAAGCTCTTTACCAATGTTCATTTTCTGTCCATAAAAAGGAAATTTCAGCATTAGTAAAAGATACTACAATTTCTACTGGGTCTATTCTTGCTAATTGATGAAGTCTCAATTTTCATGTGAGAATCAACTCAGAAACCTTTTCTACATAGTTATTTAATTTTTTATTCTATGGGGTAAAATATCCATTCTAAGATATTATTTTCTCCATGCATTAAAATTTCTATAGGAAAATGTGTAGAAGACAAATGAAACAGAATGCAATCAAGCTCTGGATCCAAATGATCCACATGTGTATACTGTAATTTCTTTTATATCAGAGCCAATACTTTTTCAGCTTCAGCTGATAATTATCTTGGACTATTTAAGTCCTTATTACCTTGCAAGGTTTGAAATAAGTTTCTCAATTCTTGAGTTGTTAATACAATTGTGGGTCATAGCCAGTTAATGTCTCCTAGCAATTTTTGAAAGTGATTAGGAGTCAGCAATTGATCTCTCCTGATTTGTACCTTTTGGGGTTGAATTTTTTAAAACATATTTTATATCCTAGGTAATTAATAGAATCTCCTCTTTGTATTTTTTCAGGAGAAATTTGTAATCCCCCACAAGACTTTTTTTCTGTACATCTTCAAATATTGTTTTTAAAGTATCTGCACTTGAGTCAGCTAGTGAGATGTCATCCACATAATGGTAAATTATAGATTGAGGAAACTGTACATGAATTATTTCCAACAGCTGTCATATACAATGTTGGCATAGGTTAGGGCTGTCTAACTTTCCTTGTGGAAGAACCTTCCATTGATATCTCTTAAGAGGCTGAGAATTATTATAAGTAGGCACCAAGAAGGCAAAATTTTCTCTATCCTTTTCTAGTGAAGGTATAGTAAAGAAACAGTCTTTTAAATAAATAACTATAATAGACCATCCTTTATGTAATAGAAAAGGCAAGGGAATTCCAGGCTGTGATGTAGCACGAATCTTAAAAGTTCTTATTAATAAAATCAAACCTGAGGCCAGTTATTGGGGTGAATGCTGGAAGATGAGAGAAGCAGAACAAGCCACAGCTTTTTCACCTCACCAGTTCTTCAGCTGGACTTGTTTCCTCAGACTGGAAGCTTCTTCTTCTTCTTCCAAACGGCTCTCAGCTAAACTGCTGCTCGAAAGCCTGAAGCTTAACCAGCCAAAAGCTTCTAGTTTCTGGTCTTCATGCCTTATATATCTTTCTACTTTCTGCCATCACTCTCTGGGATTAAAGGCTCACTTTCTGGGATTAAAGGTGTGTCACCATGCCTAGCTGTTTCCAATGTGGCCTTGAACTCACAGAGATCCAGAGGGATTTCTGCCTCTGGAATGTTAGGATTAAAGGTGTGTGTTACCACTGCCTAAGCTCTATGTTTAATATTGTGGCTGTCCTGTTCTCTGACCCCAGATAAGTTTATTAGCATGCACAATATTTTGGGGAATACAATACCACCACACTGTAAAGAACCCATCAGTTGAATTACTTTATTTATGGCTCACATTTCTGTCAGCATTCTCCATTTTCCAGATTTTTTTTAAAAATAACAAATACAAGAGAATTTCAAGGGCTGGCAAATTTGTTAATATGTCGAGCATTTAGCTGCTCAATTAGTTGTTCTAAGGCCTGTAATTTTTCTGATGTCAAAGGCCATTGTTTCACCCAGGCAGGTTTGTCAGTTAACCATTATAAAGATTGGGCTGTTGGTACCTTAGAAGATTAACAGCTGTCATGCCCTGTTTTTACACAACCTGAGTGGTCTATGGATGTTCATTATAATACCTTTTAATATTTTCCCCAGAAACATATGTTAGTTTATGGTTTGTTTCTGAGATCAGAGGACAGTTAATCTGGGTATTGCATTGCTGTAACAAATCATATCCCCACAAATTCATTGCTATATTATCCACATATAGCTTTAATATTCCTCTTTGTCCTTCTGGCCCTATATATTTGACTCATTTCATGATTTTTTTTATTCTGAGATAAAGTTCCAATCCCAAAAAGCTGAACACTTACTTCCTGAAGAGGCCAATTTGGATGTCAAGATTCTGGTGCAATTATTGTTACATCTGCCCTTATGTCTACAAAACCTTCAATTACAATGTCATTTATTCATATTTTTAGCTTTGGTCTTTGATCATTTATAGAAGTTTGCCAACATATTTGCTCTATGGTTTCTTCTGAATTTTTTGTTTTGTCTTCTAATGCTGTTCCATCATCTAGAGCAGTATGATTTTTAACAATAGGCATTAGGTCCTTAATTGGTCTGGAGAGGAGTTTCCCCGATAGTGACAGGAAATGACTGAGCCTAATTCAACATGGGGTCTTGCAAGAGGTCCCCCCAAGACATTTCCCAATGGCAAAGGGTTACCTTACCTCTCGTGTGTTGATATGCATTCATTGGTTCAATGTTGGCCTTTGCCGAAATTTCTGCATACTCCAGAAGGCAAGGGCCTTCTGTTTGGGTTAGAAGAGACACTGTTCCTAGGAATGCCTTGTCTACAATCCCTTTTTAGGGGAACTTGTTTGCCATGATTAGAACACCTGACATTTTTATTTTTCTTCAAGCCTCTGGAAATCACCTCTCTTTTTTAAGCTACATTATGGTTATGAGATTCAATATTGACTACATCTTGGATTCATTCCTCTATAGGTGTTCATCATGACTTTAAAGGCCTAATTATCCGTTTACATTGTGAATTAACATTTTCAAAAGCCAAAGATTAAATTATTATTTGTCTAGCTTCTGGATTTGGTATCATTCTATTTATAGCTGAAGTCAATCTTTTGTAGTGGGTAGCCATTCCAGCTTTGGTGTGGAAGTTCCAACCCCCCACTGAGGCTTCAGTAATTATCATGCCTACAAGGTGGGGCCAAGGGAGGGCCCGTAAGACCCGAGATCCAGATGTGCTGCCTGCCTTCTCTTGGTTCCCCGACCCTGGACGCTAGAGGTAGACTGAACAGAGTTCTCCAGAGAACACCGCCGGACTGAGCTACATCTTCCCCAGACCCTGTAGCCTATCCCTTCATTTGTGAGTTACTCCACAAAATAAACCTCCCTTTTAACTACATGGAGTGGCCTTAATAATTTCACCAATAATCTTTGTAAAAAAAAAAAATGAAGGTTTCTTTTGGGCCCTGTATAACTTTGGTAAATGACTCAGTTCTCTTTCTGACTTCTTCAATACTGTTCTAAGCATTCAAAGCAGCTGAATGGCATAGAGCTAGGGTGTGGTCATCATATAGAGTTTGTCTTTGTACATCAGCATAATTGCCCTGTCCAAGAAGTTATTCTTGGGAGATTTCAATACCTTTAGTTCTACTTCATTGTTCAATGGTCCCTGCCTCACCTTTCTGCCAGTCCTCCACTGTAATTAAGGACCAGGTTCTTGTATAGCTGTAATGAAGTCTTTCCAGGCTGTGGGACAATTCTGTTACTAATTGCCATGAATTTAACATATTTTTTCACAAAACGTGTATGCATACCATATGAGACTATCACTTCCTTAAATCTCCCCAGATTGAACATTTTCACAGGAGTCCAGTCAGCTCTTACATGGCTTTGGGGATACTGTCATTTAGCAATTGTTCCCATTAGGTGACTGGATAAATTAAGGTTGCTTGTTTGACAACCTTGGGCTGTTTCCCTCTAATTTTATAATGTAATGTTGATGTTGGTTCTTCTTTAAATTTCTCTGTGACTGAATATCATTATTATCTGTTTTGATACATTTTTCTAAGGCTTGTAACTTACCAGTAAAAATTCATTATTTTCTTTAGTAATTAGTTGTAGGGACTGCATATTATCAGTAGTAACCTTTTCTATGGCCTGTATCTTGTGAATAGCAAGTTTTCTAATGTTTCTATCTTATCAGTCAATTTTTCATATTTGGCACTGATATCAACCAACTTTTTTGGAAAAACACAAGAATTACCAAACTGATGATTACAATTGACATTATGCAAATCCCAGTTAAGTTAATTATCCTCTCATTTAATTGTTTTATTTTCAAACCATCCATTGAGTAATCATACAGAGACCCAACTCCCTCCATTGTAATTGTGTTTCCCATTTTTTAACATGTAAAAAAAACTCTCTTTCCTGTTTTTAATTAATTCACTCCTTTAAGTATTCCCAGTTGTCTCACCAAATCTGCTGATGCTGATGGTGAAGTGTGAGGCTGACTGCTGATGCATAACATGTCTGAGCAGAGAACACAGGAGGTGAACAGCTTGAATGAAGACAGCTACTGCTGATCGCATGTCAGCAGCATGAAGAGGTGGTCTATGGAAAGTCCACAACCCATGTGAGAAAGCAGCCAATGAGTCACCTGTCTGAATGAGGAAACACATGAAAGCAGCACATTTGACAAGTGGGAAGTGAAAGCACAGAGCTGCCTGAAGGTTGTGAGGGGCAAACTGTGGTAGCATTCGGAGCCCAAGTACCTGTTGAGTTTGCTCTAGAGAGACTGCAACAGAAATATCCCAGACTTGCTCAGAGGGCTTGGGGAAGAAAGAGAAAGCCAGCTGGTGATGTGGTGACTCCTCTGGATGAAGTTTCTGTGTGCAGCTCTGGTGTGTGTCCATGGCTGCAAAGTCACAGGCAAGTGGCTTTTTTGTGTGAATTATTGCCCCAAAAGTTGGATGCCAGATGAAGCATAAATCTAATTAATCTTATTAATAAAAACCAGGAGTCAGATATTAGGGTAAAACCTGAAGGATCAGAGAAGCATGAGAGCAGCCACAGTTGCTTCCTTCCTCTTCCTATCCCCTAATCCAGAAGGGCTGAGATCCTCTCTCCACCCCACCTTATCATTTCTGGTTTCCTTTCTGTATAGACCTTGAGACCTCTATGGTTAACTAATGGCTAGCTCTCTCCTCTGACTCCAAGCAAGCTTTATTTGTCAGCACAAAAACAAAATACCATACAATAGATAGACAAATGATAGCTAGATAGATATAGACAAAGAGATAGATGCATAGATAGATGATTGATAGATATAGACAGACAGATAGATAGATATAGACAGACAGATAGATGATAGATAGATACATAGATAGATAATCCAAAGAAACTAGTAGATCTATATAAAGACATGTACCTGACACCAATTTTCAACTTTCACACTTTGATTGTACTTATAGGATCTAGCATGAGATTTATCATGTGCTTACTGAATGAAAGTCCAAGGTGTAATGCAAGCAACTAACCAACCAGAGTCTCTTGTCTCCTACACATACATTCCAGTTCCATGCAATAAACCTTGTTATTAAGTAGATAGTCAGATTTTAATGGGATTAGAGGACATTGGGGCTGGAACACTTCCTCATAATCAGCAACTTGTAAAACCAAGGACTGAAACTGTGAGACTCTATCTACTGGTTAAAGAAATACAACCTGAGTCATATCTCTGGCCCTGGGAGGAGATGTGAAATCCTGATTTCCTCTGGAGATCATTAAGTTTTAACTACATAAATTTGGTTCTAGGCTCTCTAAACCCCCCCCCCCAAAAAAAAAAACTTTTCAGAAGAGATTTTCTGATAAAAAGAAAAACAAAATAAACAACAACAATGAAAAACAAAAAACAAAAACAAAGCTCCAAGGACAGGCCATTGTCCTTTCCTGTGAGAATCAATCTAAACAGATGTGTCAACACATGGACAGGAAAACATTCCTCAGAAAAACTGTTCCACAGAGAATTAGTATAAACCTGCATCAAATGTAGATTGAAACAATGGTTCCTCTGGCCACTGTTTTTTCTCATTCCTTGAGAGTGTGTTTCCACCCTCTGTGTCTCTTCTGAACTCTGCTGATGAAGACTATGAGAACTGGGAAGCCAATGGAAATATAGAGAAAGAACCCAATAACAATATTGGCACCTCCCCAGGAAGAAGAGCATTTTCAGCTAAAGAATTCATGATTTTCTTAGTACAATCCAGTCAGTATTTAGTACTAGTTCCTTGTTTTGTCTTCATACTGTAACTTTCCTATGGAGTGGCTGTTTTGATAAAAGCTTCCTATAAGTATCTTAAACACCGCACATATGGAGATACTTAGCAAGATTTCCCACTGAAGTGGATGTTGTTATTAGATAGGCCTTTTCTGTTGTTAAGTTCAGTTTATGTTGCAAAAGGGAAACGTGGATCTGGGTTATTAGCTATCTAGAATATATTTTCCAACTGGAAAAGTAACAAAATGTGTCTCTGAGCACAGTTAATATGAAGCTACCTCTGCAAATGAAAGTGAGAGGTTTCTGAGTTTGGAAACTATATTAAAGGAATAGATTTTGCCTAAACAAATTTAAGTTCATATTTTTAGATAAATAAAAGCATCATATCACTTCTTTTATGTATAACTTTCAAGTTGACAATGCGGAAACAGAAATTTATGAAACTATAACTCTTCAAATGAAATTACATATTAAAATTATAGCCTAGCATCTTTACTCTTGGATTTTACAATAAAGACAATGAATTAGATGGTTTGAGTAATTAATGTGAAATTCATGCAACTAGCAATAGAAGTAAGCTTGGTCTCTATTTTGATTGACATGGAAGTATGTTCCTGTTTATTTAACTCTCCATTTCCATTATTTCAACATTACCTCAATACAGAGAGAAAAGACATACCATCATCCTGTCAACTTAAACTGCAAGAGAAATTTGGTTTCTAATGGGGAAATTATAAATACATTTCCTTTCCTGTTGGATAACAACAGGACTATAATCCATTTCCTGTTGGATTTATGCTAGCTATCTCTGAAATCGTATAGAAACAGAAATATTGTAAATCTCTCTTACCTGTGGTCCCACAGCCACTTGGACCCAAGTAAACACACAGAACCTTAATATTAATTACAAGACTGTATGTCCTATGGTAGGCCTCTTGCTAGGTAGCTCTTATATTAACCCATTTCTCTTAATCTATGTTTTGTCATGTGTTCTGTGCCTTTACCAGTCTGCTGGAATGTTATGTCTTGAGGGAAGACTGGTGTCTCTCCAGACTCCACCTTTCTTGTTCTTTTCTCTCTCCTTGGATCTCCTGCCTGCCTCTAAGCTGCTTTAGCCTATGGCAGCTTATTTACTAACCAATGGGAATACAGAAAGATATTAACAGCATACAGAAAGATATTCCCCAGCAGTTAATGTATCAAAACTATAAGGCCAAGTGCCAATTAAAAGGTTATTAGTATGAAATACAACAACATTTGTGATGGCAATTCTTGGTTATCAATTTGACTACTAAAACCCCAAAATAGCTGGACACACCTGTGAAAGATATTTGGTTAATTGCATCAATTGAAGTGGAAAAATCCATTTATAATCCAGATCTTTGAGGTGAGAAAATCCACCTTTAATCTGGGCCACACCTTCTGCTGGCAGCCTATATAAAGGACATGGAAAATGGATGAAGAACGTTGCTCTCTTTGCTTGCTTACTCTGACTCTCACTATCAAGTCCATACCTACACTGACATTAGAGGCTACATACATACATTCGCACACACACACACACACACACACACACACACAGAGAGAGAGAGAGAGAGAGAGAGAGAGAGAGAGAGAGAGAGAGATTCCTATTTAGATCTGAACACTCAATAGTCAGTCATTGTCATCATTTTGACTAGTTATGAGTCTGTATTAACTATTGGCCACTGCTAAAAGAAGCTCCCCTGGCCAAAGCTGATGGCAGTGTTTTTCTATAGGTATGAATACAAATATTTAGAAGTCAGTTAGCTGCATACCTACTTAGCTTAATATTATTAATATGTTCAGCCTTGAGGCCTGTGACACATCCAGGGACAGGGTCTTCCCCCAGTTTACACACTAGACATACATTTATTTCCATGGAGTGGGCCTCAACTCCAGTCAAAACTGGTTTGTTATCTCCAAACAAGGGAGACCATCTTACCTAATAGGCCAGTATTATGTATTGAGTCCACAGTTGGTGAATGAATCCATACCATTGATGTTTTTTCTCTTCCAGCAGCCTGAATAGCACATTTGAGCATGGACTGCTAGCCAGCCAGCTGGAGACTTCCAGCTTATACTCCGCTTGTATTATCTGTGTGCTCAGCAAAAATGGTGGTGTCTTCAGTAGTAGGGATGTGCTGTCTAGTTCTGGTGGCCAACCAAGAGCAATGGCAATAACCACATTGTTTTGGAGTCTCTTGGACTCACTGACCAACATCACATGAGGAGATATTCTATCCCCGGCATTGAAAATTTTGTTTAAAGACATGGTTGCTAGGAGAAACATCATTCATTCATGTACTGATCAAATTTGTATTTTAGCTATTCATGGGGTGGAATTATTTCCTCTTCTGCTCATGGTTAACTTTACAAAAGTTTATTCTTATTTATAATGATTAAAAACCTGAAATATGATATGAGTAAATATGTATTCTCTAAAAAATTGGTCTCTGTAAGACCTCTGTTAGCAGTCACTGGCCTTTGTTATGACCTGATAACCTTTGCATTCAAGGGGTAGAGCTGGCTAATATGAAATAGATGTGTAATGTCAGTGCTGCTGAAATAAATACTCCAAACAAAAGCAGAGCAGAGTAGAAGTATGAAAGTGGACTTGGAAGAAGAGAGGTAGGTAGTCAAGAGGGGTGTCACTAAGAAGGTGACATCTGACTTGAGAACACTTGCTGGTGATAGTATTAGGGCAGAAGTCTGGGCTTCAGCAGTCCCAACAGGCTAGGTTGGGTCACCCATCCCAGTATGCTGGTTAAAGAAACAGGCAAATGAGTGATAACAAAACATAGATGGATTCAAACAATGTGGCCATATTGGGAAGAACAAAAAAAGAGGTCCAGAGACTCTAAATTCATCTTCATGGCATGAATTTAGCTTTTGACATTAAAAGAAGACACGAGATATGCATAATTAAGAAGCTCTGCTAAAGATGTTGTTCTGCCCATCATTGTCTTAGTCCTGCATTGGTCTTGATAAGTTATGAATCTGTTAATAACTTTAATTGAAAATGACTTTTATCACCTGAGGAAGCCTGCTATTTTTCTACACCATAATCACTTCTGCTGCCTGACCTTTAAGGATAAGTACCCTCATCTGGGAGGCAGTCCTAATCATCAGCATTGCTTACCTTGAAATCCATGGTGAATGCAAGTTAAGGAGAATGACTTGTCTTTCTGCTTCAGACATGAAGAGAGGGGAAATTAGCAAGGCTGACAGATGCCAGCATGCCTTTAGCCAGCTTATGGACCCAAGTGAGGACTCAATGGTTCTTTAGCAAAAGCAGCATTTAAGTACCTGTTACATTTGTAAGGTGGCAATCGACAGGAGGATCGCCTCTCTAGTTAAGAGTAAGGACAGGAAGAATCTGGAAGCAGCAGTAAAAATTCTGATGAAGCCAACTGGGAACCAAGTGAGACTGATGTGGCAAGATGTAGTTAAAAAAAAACCTAACCAAATGAAGACAAAGGGTTGTAGTTAGGAACAAAAGATTTTTTGTTTTCATGCAGAAGAACCTGTGTTTGGTCTCTAGTGAGATAGGATAGACAGGCTTGTCTACAGAGTGAGTTCCACGATGGCCATTGTTGTTACACAGAGAAACCCTGTCTCAAAAAACAAAACAAAACAAACAAACAGAAACAGAAAACCAAGGTAAAATGAAAAAGGAAAAAAGTCCTTCACCCTGAGGTCTACTTTGCTTTTTCTACAGGCTGAGAATCAAGAAACTTCAATGCATGTAAGAAGTCTTTCTCTGTCTCACCAGCTGGCTCCCAAATCACCACATGGAGACTTATTATTAATTATAAATGCTTGACCTATAACTTAGGCTTGTTTCTTACTAGCTTTTATAACCTAAATTAACCCATATTGTTTGATCTATGTTCTTTTACATGGCTTGGTTACCTTTACTTTGTAAAGTCCATGCTGCTTGCTCTGTGTCCCTGGCATCTTCACCCTTATTCTCCCCAGTGTCCTTTTTGCCTGGATATCCAGCCTACCTATTGGCCATTCAGCTTTTTACTAAGCAAATGTAATTAAATATTTCACAACAAATGCAACTAATAAAGCCAAGATTGTCGTGGGATGGTCTGTATGTCAAATTGCTCTGATTGGTCAATAAATAAAACACTGATTGGCCAGTGGCCAGGCAAGAAGTAGGTGGGACAAGGAGAGAGGAGAATTCTGGGAAGCAGAAGGCTGAGGTGGAGAGACACTGCCAGCCGCCGCCATGACAAGCCACATGTGAAGACACTGGTAAGCCACAAGCCACATGGCAAGGTATAGATTTATGAAAATGGATTAATTTAAGATATAAGAACAGTTAAGGCCACTCCACATAATTAAAAGGAAGATTTATTTAGTGGGTGACTTACAAATGAAGGGATAGGTAGATCGCAGGGGTCTAGGGAAAGTGTATCGCAGTCCAGTGGTGTTCTCTGGAGCTTTGCTCAGTCAACCTCCACCATCTCGGGTCCAGGAACAGAGATAGCACTCGCCCATCCAGGTCTGGGGTCTCCAGATGCCTCCCTTGTCCCCGCCTCATAGGCATGACATTTGCCAGAGTCTCAATGGGGGTTGGAACTTCCAGATCCAAGCTGGAATGGCTACCCACTACACAAGATTGCCTATAGAGCTAATGCTCAATTTTCCCTTTTCTAAAGACATCTCAAACAAATGTGTTCAAAAGAACAAATGATGCTTTCTTTAGCCAAGATTGCTTGTGGCCTTGAGTTTAATTGTATTGACATTACTCATTCATAGTTATATTGAAACAATACATTTCATAAAAGGCACTTAACAATTTCACTTATAAAAGGAAATTCTTGATGATGTGAAAAACAAGTTAACAAGCTCATATATTTTTAGGGCAGCAGGTTTTTATTTAATAAACATTTTTCATTTATTTTACATACTAACCACAGTTTCCCCTCCCTTTCCTCCCATTCCCTCCCCTCTACCTCCCATCTACCTCCTCCCCATCTACTCGTCTTCTATCTCCATTCAGAAAGAGTTAGGCCTCCCATGGGCTTGAACAAATTTTTTACTCATGGTGTTCATGATATTTGCACTAATGCCAGGACATCTTTTACAACAATGATTGAAGGATAAATTTTAATAAAAATAAAAGAGATGATAATATAATCATGAAGCAAAAATTACATAAGAAAATAATACCCATAGTAAAAAAACATGATAATAATGACATTTGCCATGAAAAGAACAACCAGACATGTACACATAACTATCGATAACAGCAATGGGATAGCGACACCTGTTTTTTTTTGTTGTTGTTGTTTTGTTTTTTTTTTTGTTTTTTTTTTTGTTTTTTTTTTTGTAAACAAATCTATTTGAAAATATTTCAAATTCTCAAATAATGTAGGCAAGTGAATTCCAGGCCAGCCAGGACTATGTAAGAAAATCCTGTCTCAGAGAGAGACAGAGAGGCAGAGATAGACACTACTGATTCAAACATGGCCTGGTCTCAAAGTTGGGTCCAAAGAATAAGTGCTTGAGTAGATGTGTTTTATCATATATTTTTGATTTAATTACCACTCTCATTTTTTTCACAACTCAGAAAAATGGCAGACCTGGATGGTCATGATAGTACTTGGTAACCAAACACCCTTGGCTACAATTTATTGGACCAGAGATAAATTTTAGACTAGGAAGGTTGGAGAGGAGCTCATCTGTAGTCTAAGCCAAACCAAATACAGACCATAGCTAAGATATAAGCAGAGACTGACTCAGGTATTTAAGGGAATATTTAATAGCATCTAAACTCACAGGCCAAGACAAACAGGCATTGAGTGGGAGTAGTAAAGAATATTTGAGTGTGCCTGTGGTGAGATGTCTTTCAAAAGACTTCAAGCTTGGAAAATATTATTTGTTTCTCTGTACAATGGTTTAAATACAGTTTGTCTATGTTGGGGTTTTATCTCTATTGTAGATATCAAGAGTTTGAAGCTCACTGTGACCATGGGGTTCAGAATTGGAGGTTTAAGAAGTGAGATGGGGGTTCGAGGGATGGCTCAGTGGTTAAGAGCACTGGCTGCTCTTCCAGAGGACCCTGGTTCAATTCCCAGCACCCACATGGCAGCTCACAACTGTCTGTAACTCCACACACCAGTTTCAGGTGATCTGATACCTTCAGATCAATGCACACAAAAATAAAATTAAATAAAATATTTTTAAAAAAAGAAATGAGATTGCCGGGCGGTGGTGGCGCATGCCTTTAATCCCAGCACTTGGGAGGCAGAGCCAGGCGGATCTCTGTGAGTTCGAGGCCAGCCTGGGCTACCAAGTGAACTCCAGGAAAGGCGCAAAGCTACGCAGAGAAACCCTGTCTCGAAAAACCAAAAAAAAAAAAAAAAAAAAAAAAAAAAAAAAAAAAAAAAAGAGATGGATAAACTCCATGAGTTAAGACACCTGAATGAATGTTGGTGGCTTTATAAGAATGGAGAGAGGCTGCACACATATGCACATCCCCTGTTTCTTGCCAGGTCATATATTGTACCTTCAAGGCCATCAGCAGCTATGGTCCTGTCTTATTTTTGGTTTCTATTGCTGTGATGAAACACCATGCCCAAAGCAAGCTGGGGAGGGAAGGGTTTAATTTGACTTATGTTTCCACATCACTGTTCATCACTGAATGAAGTCAGGATAGAAACTCAAACAGGGCAGGATCCTGGAGGCAGGAGCTGATGCAGAGGCCATGGAGGGGAGCTGCTTTCTGGCTTGCTCCCCATGGCTTGCTCAGCCCACTTTTTTTTTTTACAGACTCCTGCATTGCCAACCCAGGGATGGCACCACCTACCTTGGGCTGGAACCTCACCCATCAATCAATAATTAAGAAAATGACCAATAGGCTTACCTACAGTCCAATCATATGAAGGCATTTTCTTTTTTAGATTAATTAATTAATTTTTCCAGCCCAATCATAGTTTCCTTTCCCTCCCTCCTCTCCTTCCAGTTCCTCCCCCAAACCTCCACTATCCCCACATCCACTCCTCCTTTCCCTTCAGAAAAGGATAGCCTTGCCATGTATATCAGCCAGCCAGGCAACTCCTCTCCTATTAATGCTGAACAAGGCAATCCAGTAGGAGGGAAGGATTCCCAAAGCAGGTAACAAAGTCAGAGAAAGCCCCTGCTCCCACCTGTTAGTGATATGTTTTCAGTATCAAGATAATAGACTTCTCCACCAATGCAGTAAACCAGATCAAGCCAAATTTTAAAAAAGTAAAAGACAGGGTTTATTTGGGCAAACATCTCTGGGATGACCCTCTAGCCCCCAGAGATCAAGGCAGGGGAAGGGGACAGGAGGAAAATCACATGGCCAGTCTAAAGGGGGGGGGTTAAATACACTATAATCTAGGGATGGTGATATGTCTGCCACAGGCTGGGTTTGTACCCAAGTGTGGTGTGCTTTTAGGTGGGATCTGGACTTCTTGGTGGTTTTTCTGAAAGGGTAGGATTTGGAGAGGGATAAATGGCTGGATAAAGAAGGAGTGAGCTGGAAATTCCATCTGAACCGTTAGGAGTCCACAAGAAGACCAAACTACACACTATAACATATATGCAAAGGGCATAGATCAGTCCCATGCCAGCTCTCTGGTTGGCAGTTCAATCTTACAGTCCTTTATCCTCCTCTTCCACAGGACTCCCAGAGCTCCACCTAATGTCTGGCTGTAGGTAGCATCACTTTCTATCAGTTACTGGATGAAGCCTCTCTGATGACAATTGTCTAGGCACCAATCTATGAGTATAGCAGAATATCATTAGGCATTATTACATTGACTTTTTTTTATTGCCAGTCATGTGTAGTTCTATTGAAGATCTCTTAGTTGTCCAGCCTCTGAGTCCTGGCCCCCCAGGCAGTGTCAAGGGTGGGCTTCCTCTAATGGTATGGGTCTCAAGCTAGACCAGTCATTGGTTGACCACTCCCATAATTTGTATACCACCTTTACCCCAGCATATCTTGTAGGAAGGGAAAATTGTAGGTCAGAGGTTATGTGGCTGGGTTGGGGTCCCAATCCCTCCAGCTGATCTCTTGTGAAGACATTTTCTTCACACACACACACACACACACACACACACACACACACACACACACACGTATAAAATGGGGGCCATAGTTTCCCTCCCTCATCTCCTCTCAGTCCCCCTAACCTCTATTTCTGTTTAGAAAAGGGCTGATATCCCATGAGTATGGTCTCAATCCCTCCAGCTGATCTCTTGTGAAGACATTTTCTTCATATATATATATATATATATATATATATATATATATATATATGCCATAGTTTCCCTCCCTCATCTCCTCCCAGTCCCTCTCCCCATCCTCTCTCTGTTCCTACCCCTAACCTCTGTTTCTGTTTAGAAAAGGGCTGATATCCCATGAGTATCATCAAAACATGGCATATCAAGTTGCAATAAGAGTAAGCACCTCCCCATGTCTTAAGGCTGGGCAAGATGACCCAGTATGAGGAGTATGGTCCCAAAAGCCAGTAAAAGAGTCAGAGACAACTCCTGTTTCCACTGTTAAGAGTCCCACAAAAGGACCAAGTTACAAAATTGTAACATATGAAGAGGGCCTAGGTCAGTCCCACACAGGCTCTCTGGTTGTCAGTTCAGTCTTTGGAAGCCCCCATTAGCCCAGGTTAGTTGATTCTGTGAGTTTTCTTGTGGTGTCCTTGACCCCTCTGGCTCCTACAGTCCTTCCTCCCCTTCTTTTGCAGAATTTCCCAAGCTCTGCCTAATGCTTAGCATCAATTGTTTCCATCAATTGCTGGATGAAGCCTCTCTGATTACAATTAGTTTAGGCACCTATCTGCTCACAGGAGATGGACATTTCAGGCTACATATTTGCTATTGCTACGAGCCTTAGCTTGGGCCATCCTTGTAGATTCCAGGAGATAACCTTGCACCAGGTTTTTGCCTGACCCTGAATTGCTCCCCACTTTCCAGTAGTCTCTCTCCATATTCTCCCCTCCCTGCCCCCGCCCTGCCTCAATCTGATTGCTCAGTTTACCACCCACTCTTAGTCTACTCACAAAATCTCTTCTATTTCCACTTCCCAAGAAGATCTGGGTGTCCCTCATGAACCCTTTGTGTCATATGTATGAATGAGTACATATCATGGTTGTCTTTGTTGGTCTGGGCTACCTTACTAAGGATGAATTTTTCTAATTTCATCCATTTGCATGAAGGCATTTTCTTAATTAAGGCTCCTTCCTCTCAGATGACTTTAGCTTGTGTCAAGTTGACATAAAACCATCCAGCATAGGCCCCTTAATCTTGGGCAGACCGTGGAGCCAAAATAAAGCTACTTCCCTTGTAACCTATTCTGTTATGTTGTTATGCTCTACAGAAGTGGACTATTTTCTGTGTTAAGCACTACCATGGCCAAAAACTGTGCTTTTGTCAAACAGGAAAGTCCTCCACTGCTCACTAACACAGCCTTATACCCCAGATGTACCATTTTTCTGACCTTGGGAAAGTACTGCTCTGGGTTTTAGGTCCCTTAACCATGTAAAAGGTTTGTATCTTGGAGTTCTAGAGAATCCTGCAGCTTTAAACTGATCACGTGGGACAGCGTAGTCTAACGGACGGTCCTCTGCTTTTACTGCACTTTCTATCTGCCCAGTCTATTGCAACAATGGAAGTTTTTAAATTTTATTTATTCTTTCCTTGTCAAGGTAATTTTCAAACTTCTCCTTGTGTCAAGAAGCACTTTATTAAAAAGTCTTACTGGGAGATTTAGTAAGGGGATAATAACCCAGCAGGTCTAATCAGTGACTGAGCTTTGGCGCTTCACCCTTGCAGCCTTTCCCAGGATCCTCTGTCCCCACACACTGTATCCCAAGCTCTCTGGACTCCAGCTTCAAAGCCTTTGCCTTTGAGCAACCAAGATAAATGAGAAACCAGAGGCATGAAATCAAGCTTACAGCCTGCAGGGCCAGCTGAGAACAAGAGGGACTGTAGAGACACAGTCTACGAGGACTTTTTGCCTCAGCATGGAGAAGGCCAGCAAGGAGTTCAGGCCTCAGGGGAGACACAAAACTGCAGTTGGTGGTGGATGGGAGTCAGACGGAGCCTTTGCCTGGGCTGCATCCCTGAGTCCCTGCATCCCTGCTTCCCCGCGCGTCCCCGCGTCCCTGTGTCCCCTAACAGAGAGAATAAGAAGTGGGAGAAAAAGTCACTTTCAGGAGACACTTAAAAGGCCCCTGTACTGAAGGAACATGGAAGAACAGAAGGTTGAGGGGGGATTTTTCCTGAAACACTAACCAGGAAAGGTTATGCCGACTGTTGTTTCAATCAGAATTGAAATTGGTGAGGACAAGAGTAGAAACGGCCAGATAAAGACGACTCTCACCCCAATTCCTTCCTCTGAGGACACAATAAAAACTTGCAAAAATGGCCAGAAACTATTTTTCTGAACTCTGGAAATTAACCAAACTTTATAGCAACCTGGAGAGGGTTTATTCAAGTAAAGCTTAGCCAGAACAGTTTTTCTATGGCTCCAAAGTTTCCTGCCAACACTCTTGCCACTGAGCCCTGAAGCAATCTTAAAACTGTAACAACAGCCAGAAATCCCGAGGAAAGTCAACAGGCTTACTACACCCAGGAGATGGAGCTGGAATAGCAAAGGACTACTAGAGTTCCTGAGCCCTAATCCTAGTGAACTGTCTCATCTTCGCCATAGCTCCTTGGAACTATTCACCAGAAGGGGACTGTATTTGACATGACCCAGAGCTCCCCCAGCACAAAGCACCTTTTCCTAATAGAGAATTGCTGAAAATATGAAGGCAATTGGATCATGACTGCCCAAAGCAAATGACAAAAGTCAGAGCAAATAAAAGCCTGACCAAATTGATTAATAAGAAAACTTTTGGTGTGAGATTTCCACACCAGAATTTGAATCTGTAACACTGGACTTCTCGAAGGCTGTGGGTGAGCCAAGGAGAGTAGCACTGCTCCTAAGTGCTCGGCTTGAGTCATCTCTGGAGTCTCTGTACAAGTAGAAGGGAAGAAGTTGAAGCTGCTGGGACTGAGGGACCCCCCCCCAACATTCGACAGTGAGCCTGAGAATCTAAAGGACCCCCAACATCCGACAGTGAGCCTGAGAATCTGAAGGATGCCCCCCCAATGTCCAACAGTGAGCCTGAGAATCTGAAGGATCCCCCCAACATCTGGCAGTGAGCCTGAGAATCTGAAGGACCCCCCCCCCCAACATCTGGCAGTGAGCCTGAGAATCACTGGCTCCAGAAGCCTTGGGAATCTCTGTCCAAAGCTCTGAAAAATTCAACACAGGATTGATAGAACTTTAGGTGAGCTGGCCAGGCAAAAGTGAGAAGTCTCAAATTACAAAGGTAAGGAATGAGGAGGGGGGGGCATTACCATTGCCTTTAGAGAAGTCAAAAAGATTCTTACAGAAATACTGGGAAGAGTTGCCTACTTACAGTCAGGATATACATATGAACCTAACAAATTTCTAGAAATATAAAGTATAAATATTGACTCAACCTTTCAATCAGTGTATGTCCATAGACATTTAACAAGAGATTAGGTTAATATATTTTTAAAATCTCTCTCTCACACATAAAAGTTCGTGGATCATATAACTTTACTAGTGAATTCTACCAAATGTTTAAAGAAGAATTAACAGGAGTTCTTCACAAACTCTTTCCAAAAATAGGAAATAGGGAAGATTCCCCATCTCATTCCGTGAAGCTAATTTTATCCTGGTAGCAAAAACAAAGACAGCACAATAAAGAAAAATGATAGCCCATTTCATCCCCAATGACTACAAGTATCATAACACAATATTAACAAATCGATATTACATCTTAAAATGATAACACATAATGAACACCTAAGATATACCCCTGGAACATAAGAATGAGTCATTTGTTATAGTATGCCATCTCATCAGAATAAAAGAAAAACCACACAAGTAAAACCCCACTATCATCTCAGTAGATAGTGAAAAATACATAAAACAAAACTCAGATCATTTCACAAGCAAAATATTCTGAAATATTTTGAAATTCTGAATTGAGGGGATCATCAATCATAGGCAGCTATGACCCCTTCAAGCTACAATAATGACTGGCCTGGGAAAATGTATCCACTGGTGCTTTGGTGGCATAAACATCATGGGAGTGACTGACTGCTGTCTGATTGGATTCAAGCCCCACTCCATAGGAGGAAACCCCTCTCTGGCACCATTACTGAGCTAGGAACCTATGGCTAAATAGGTCATAGGCTCTAGGGGAGAACCTAGTCCTATTATGCTGCTAAATGGACACAGTATAAACTAATTCCTAATGATTTATCCATATCCCCACAGATCAATGCATCTCTCATCCCTCATCTGAGAAGCTTCTCTTATATTATTTTATTAAGAAATTTTCTATTCATTTTACATACCAACCACAGTGCAGTAGACTGTGTTTAACAAAGTAATTCACAACTGGTCAAGGTGCAGAGAATTAGAGACTCCAGAATTTTCAGCCCTAAAGGAATTACACACACACACACACACACACACACACACACACACACACACACACTCCTCCATTTCTAAGACACATGGATTATTGTAGAAAAGCAAGTAGAAAGAGTATAAGAGCTAGAGGCAGTCAAGGATGACAATGACCTATGGACACAGCAGAACTCACAGTGGTTCAGGACTCATGTACAAAACCTGTGCAAGGCCAAGTCAGAGCAAATTCCAACAAAGAAAGGGGAGTTGAGCATTCAATTCCATCTCAAACTGTGGAGATATTGGCAACTGTTAGCTGCTGGAAAAAGGAGAGACAGTTTTCTCTATGAGGGTCACCCGTGATGAGTCAACTGACTACCCTCCAGTAGAAGACCAAACATCAAAGAATCTTTATTGGATCTTGAAGAATTTTTTAAAAAATGGCACAGACTTGGATTCGTAGGGAAGGGAGTGTGAATTAGGGAAAATGTGGGGGAGATGTGAGGGTACAAATTTCTGAAAGCCGCAGGAAAATGTAATGGAATTCAGCCAGTAACACAAAAGCTACTACTTGGAAAAGTCAAGGACTTCTCCAAAGGTCAAGCCACGGCTTAAGAAGTTTTGGTGATATTTTAGCTTTTGTAAATATATTAGCTGGTTCCTACAGTGGTTTTCTTGTAATGCTATACGTGCTTCCAAGAACTCCTAACAGTGTATTTATCTAAAATACCTATCAAGCATTCAAGGCCAAATGAAACAACACCTGTCTCCTAGGTCAGGCAGATAGCTTTATTTCTTGTGCAATTTAGGGTGAGACCCTCCTTCCTTACAGCCTTACTAATAGACTCCTAATTTCTTACCTAACCACTTCTAGGAATGTAGATTGAGCACATAAATTCCATTCTTGACTAACTGATCATTAGCACTCATTTGGGTTGTAAAAGATAACCTGACAACTATTGCCTGAGGAAAATTCTTACCTGCCTTTATGACCTGATAAGAATTCAAGCCTGGTGACCTTGCTCTGCCAGAGGATCACTATGGCTTGGGTTTATAACTGAACACCTCAGAGACTGAGGGAAACTGAAGTATAAGGAGAATGAAGAAAGTATATTGAGGATTTGGGCTGGAGAGGATTTTTGACTAGAGAACTGGAGGTCAGGACAGAAGATGAAGAGCCAGATGGGAAAGTACTAGATGGGTAAGAACGAGATGAGAAGGACCTAGATGACATAGAACTAAGATGAGAGAATTAAGATAGAATTTAGAGGGGACACAGATAAAGGTAGAGACAAATCAGACAAGAAAGGAACTAGGCTTCAGTACAGAACTGAAGCTGTGTAGATAGGATTTAATCCCAGAGGAATAATGTAGACAGACAAAGAGCTTGGTGTACTTAGATTCATTTCCCAAAAATAAATCTTGCTGTTCATAGTTCTCTTCTGAGCCCCTGGAAAGTATATTATTAAGGCTTGTCCTTTAATAATATACAAGAAGAAATATAAAACACTCATAAGGGCTGTGGAAAGCACTCCACAGCTGTTTTTATTAGGGAGGCATAACACAAACACGTTGCATAAAACATTGCATAAAACTCCCAAACCATTGCATAAAACTTCGAAAGAACTCTTTTGTAAAGGGAAGTCCCTCAGCATGATAAGGACCCCCATGAACTGCACAGTTAACACCAGGCCAGAGTCTCCACCTGAATTCTTGACAGGGCATGCTGGACTTCCTAGCTAGGGAATTCAGGCAAGAGAAAGGGGGAGGGTATCAGCTATAAAGGAAGAAACAAAACAATTCCTATTTCCTGAGGAATTGACTTTGTATTTAGAAAATCCTCATGAGTTCCAAATCTCTTAGCACTAATAAGAGCTGAACAAGGCTTCAAGTTATAAGGTCTATATATAAAGCACACACACACACGTGTGTGTGTGTTTGTGTATTTATACACATAACGTAACACATGATATGTATTTATACATATATATGACAAATATGGAAATAAAGAACATTTTCATTTTTGTATTTATAATAGCATCAAAAAGAATGAAATAAGAATTAATTTAAGAAAAAGTAAAATTGTACAATGAAAACAGAAAACTGTTATTGAAATTAAACACTTTAAAATATTTCTTTTAATTACTATGTATTAGTTTTACAAAAGAATGTTTTATTATCACAGTTTTATACATGTTAATGTGTTTTTGGTCATATTCTCCCTATTGCCCCCTACTATTGGTTCTCCTAGTAAAAATCTTAAGTAGAAATGGCTTTGTATCTATAGATCAGAAAAATTAATATTGTTCATATAGCAGGCTGAGGAAACCAGTACATCTCAATCCAGATCTCAGAAATTGACAAGTTTCTCTCAAAAGCCACATCAAAATGGAAGTGGTGTAAGGAAAGCACAAATAATTAAGGAAAGGAAGAAATTGGAAGATTTACACTTTACACATTCAAAACTACAAAGTTATAGTGATCAAAGTGATATGGTACTGACCCTACAGCAGATAGACACATCAATGGATTAGGTTATGCAGTCCAGAATCAAGTTCACATGTACATGCAGTATTTATCCTCAACAGGAGAGCTTCAGAAACTCAATGTGGGAAAGTTTGCTGGTTACTCAAATACAAGAGGATGTAGCTGAATCTCTACTCTGCACCAACAGAAAATTAATTTAAAATTATATAAACATACAAGATAAAAGTACAGGCTATTAGAAGAAAATAGGGATGAATCTTTGAGACTTAAGTATTAGCAATGATTTCACAGGTATGATCCAAACATATCAAAAAGAAACTCAGATGATTATTACTTTATCAAAATTTTTAAATTGGTGCTTCAGTTGATAGTACTAAGAAAGCTCACAGAATGGGAGTGCTGGCAAATTGTATGTCGAATTAGAGATTTATATCTAGTACACATAGACAACTAATAATAAAAAGACAATGGAATTTTTAAATGCACAAAGGATCTTAACATCTCTTTTAATAGTTTATAAATAGCTAAGAAGTACAATAACCTGGGTGGTGGTGGCACACGCCTTTAATCCAGCACTCAGGAGGCAGAGCCAGGCTTTGTGAGTTCGAGGCCAGCCTGGACTACAGAGAGAGATCCAGGACAAGCACCAAAAGTACACAGAGAAACCCTGTCTTGAAAAAAAAAAGTACATTAAAATATGCTCATGTAAGAAAAAACCGGAATCTAAAAAATCATGGGGAGGGTGGGGACAGGGGCTAACAAATGTTAATGAGAATGTAGCACTATAAAATGACACAGCTACTCTAGAAAACAATTTTGCAGTTATTTGTGTTTAAATATAGGAGAATATTCTATCACCAACAGTTTCATTTCTTGGTGTATGCTCAAGGGAATCAAAAACATATCTACTCTAACATTTGTGCATGAATTTTTCATGAGGGGCATTTTTTGAGTAAACAAAACAAAAATGTCTAAGAATGAAAAAATAAAATGTGACATTTTCATATGGTGTGATAGTATCCAATCATAAAAAAAACTGAAGGACAGAGAGATGGCCCAGCTGTTAAGAGAACTTGCTGCTTAGTGATGAGGACTGGAGTTCAGATCCCAGCAGCACATTCTACAGTTCACACATTCCCACAACTCACATGTGCTTGTATACTCACACAGAGATAGCTTAATGTATACACATAGATAAATAAAATAAAGAATGAAGAGCTAACTAATGCTCCAGAATAAGTGGTTTAGAAAGTATGCCAAGTGAAAGATGGTAGCATAAAAAGACAACGTATTTCTGATTCTGTTGATATGAACTGTCCAGAATATGCAAATCATAAAGACAGGAGAGTCCTCGTCTCTTGAGCTGGAGGACAGAGGGGATGTGTAGTGACTATTAACAGGAATGAGTTTATTTTGGAAATTATGAAAATTTTCTGTAATATGGATATTGTTGATGACAGCATAAGAGTATAGGATGTAGATGCAAGAAGGTAGACCTCATTTCAAAGGGGATAAGAGAGAGTTTATTCTGGAGATAAATATGAGTGATTGTGGTCTGGGGACACCAGGTTTAGGTCACTTCAAATTCCATATTCCAGTGAGGTAACAATTTTACATTTTATAGTAACAGAAGAAAGCAAGCTATAAATCAAGATACTTTTCAAATACATTGCTGCAAACGTCAGAAGGATGGGTTATAGCTAAGTAGAAAACTCTCAGCTATAGCCCTCAAATGCTTTCTTGTAGTATTCTTAGCCTTTTGATCGGTGAGAAATACAGTTTGATTAAGTCAATGCATTCCCAAAGATTTTTTTTAACTGTTAGTCACAGAGATGGGCAAGGAATGGCTGTTAAGGACCAAGATAGCCCAAAGTAAACTGCAATTAGGCTCTGGATCTGCAGACACTCTAACTCTCCACACAACTGACTCTCTAGACAATCAGCCTTGCAGAAGGCTTAGTAGAAGGTACAGCTGCTTTCTAGAAATTTCTGGTCACTGTTCCCCTGTTGACCAAGTATCACATTTTCTTCATGCCAGGGTCACATACTTATTAAGTAATATTGTTAAATAGTGTAATGTCTTTCCTAGCTAGGAAGGTTCATCCCTAGGATCTGATGTAGATGAAGCTGAGCAGGAAGCAAGACAGCAGTCTTTAGGAGAGAGGAATAGCTGGTAAAGCCATTGAGAAACTCCTGGATCATATCAAAACATATCAAATGATCTATAGCTGACCATTTTTCTCTTGTCCTCTGTATCTGGCATAATATTTACTTGTGGCATGTAATAAGATAATTATGCTTAAAATTAAAATAATTAAGAATACAGTTTGGTCTAATGGAGAGGAAATAACAGATGAAGGAATTATGCATGTTACACAACCAAAATTTAAATGAAATAAAAAAAAAACTGGGTTGACTACACATCTCCCCCCATACATATAGTTACACGAACCCTATGAACTATTTCCTTCATATTTGGAATATTTACACAAATGTACTATCTTGTGATTTTACTTTTTCTTTTGTCTAGTTTGATTGTAGCAACTATTACCTCATGTAAGGTGGTTAGCTATAATGCTAGGAAAGATTGATCTTCAATATTCAAGTTAATCTGAGCTTTTATCTTTTGATATGTACTTGATCTGTTTTTTTCATTGGCATTATATCAGACTTAGGTTAAAAAGTAAATAGAAAACCATATTATAAAAGAAATTAGATAACAGTGTAGTATTCCTTTAAGTGTTCTTTTAACAAGAATGTCCTTTAATACACCAATTATTAACAACAGTGATAGAATCAAGAGATTAGACATGATTCAAGTGAGATTTGATAGACTTTATAGACACAACTAAATATTATCTTTTATTTTAGTGGTTAGAAATGGAAGCAGAACTAAATGAGTCACTGTAGTGGTATCTGTTCGTTTTTATTACCAAAATATGAATATTGTTTAGTTAAAAAAATTTAATCCTCGCTAATTTTACTCTAGGACAATTTAAATACTAATTTAATAAAGAAACACCAGTTCAGCAGATGTTTCCACTATCACTATGAATTTGTCATAAGAGACTGTTATCTTTGTATAATTTGTATAAGAAGATTAACTCATTCTTTTTAAGTATCCTTAGCTAGAGTAAATGGAATTAAACTTTGCTAAACATCTGTGCATGTCATAGATTAGTGATTCTCAGCCTGCCTAATGCTGATACCCTTTAGCACAGTGGTTCTCAGCCTCCCTAACTGAGACCCTTCAATACAGAGGTTCTCAACCTCCCTAATGCTGTGACAATTGAATACAGTGGTCTTCAGCCTTCCCTAATGCTCTGACCCTTTAACACAGGGGTTCTCAACCTTCCTAAGCTGGGACCCTTTGACACAGTAGTTTTCAAACTTTCTAATGCTGTGACCCTTTAATACAGTGGTTCTCAGCCTCCCTAACACTACAATCCTTTAATACAGTTTCTCGTGCTGTGGTGACCCCAACAATAAAATTATTTATGTTGCTACCTTATAACTGTAGTTTTGCTACTGTTATGAATCATAGTGTAAGTATCTGATATCCCACATATCTGATATGTCACCTCTGTGAAAGGATTGTTTGAACCTCAAATGAATTATGACGCACATGGTTGAGAACCCCTGTTATAGTATTTAACTTACTGTATCTTAACATTTTTTAATATCAACAGAAACAATAATCTAAATAGCTGGACCCAGTTGGTATATTTTTAATGAAAAAATGTTTGATTAATCTGTAAAGAATTTTGATTTAAAACAAATTTTTGTCTATTTTAAAACTAAAATCATCTTTAGTGATCACTTGGCGAGAACCACTGTGTTAAAGAGTCACAGCATTTGGCAGGTTGAGAAACACCATGTCAATTTTAAAACTAAAATCCAAATTATATTGCATAATGAGAAATTTTTTTTCATAGAGACAGAACACTTGGATTTTTTGAACATGAAAACTAGGTTTTAGTAAAGTAGGATTTTGAGTAACTAAACAGAACAGGGAAGTATGATTAATTAAAGGACATAATGTTCTTGCTTGTAACTTCATTAAAACAAGATAAGCATTATTTTATCACTTAGGAGTGTACCAAGTGGAATATCAAAAATTGCAAATAATTTAAAGATACATGATTAGAAAAGTGTTTAAGAAACACAAAGTGAGGGAGTTAGTTTCTTGGAAACACAAACATCAATGGAGCAGAAAATGAGCATGGTCAGCAATTTCATAGTCTACATAGATGTGTTTTCAGGTGAAGTGGACATCCACTTGACATGAAATGTGAGTCTAACAGTTCATCTTCTTGAGGTCTGTAGTGCAGCAATGGGTTAGAGGAACCCAGATGAATATGCTTCCTTCCATCAGAACAGTCTGATGTTGAGTCCTTTCTCCCCTTCAGCTCATGAAATCATCTGCTTTTCTTCATCCTCAACAAACATTCTTGAACCTAATTTTGAATTTTAATTGTCATATTTAAAATTGCTTTTTTTAATTTTTAATTTTTTTGTTTTTCTTCTTTCATTTTATTCATTAGACATGTCAGTATGATGATGTCCAAGACATAGATCTCCATATCTAAATGGGCGACAGTCTATTAAATTTCAATCAGCCCTCAAATCATATTTTTCTCTTTCAATCATCGAATCTTGTTCCATAGCCATAGGGGATACATGAGATAAGTGACCTTCTATGATACAACTTTCAACTCTATAAAGAGTCGGGGACTTCGAGATGATATGATCAATGTACGGTGCCTTTACATATGAAATTCTCAAAGAATAAATAAAAATTGAAGTAAAGATATAATTTTATTCCTGAAATATCTAAATTAATTGGTAACAGCCAATTGTATATGAAATAATAAAAAATAAAAGCATTGGAAATAATAGTCAACAAAATCTAGAGCCCTGTGGCTTGACGATTTGTTTATTCACACTCTCCTCCTTATAGTAAGGTGCAATTGGACCTTAATCTAAGACATTGCCACCCTTTCACACCCCATCTGCATTCTTACACTGTCACTTGCTTATTAACCATGCAGTACTGAGAGAATCTATATATGGAAAATCATAAGCCTGTAGCAAATAAAACTCTTTTACAACATCATAGAGAATTCCTTTGTCTCTAGCCACCTGCACACAATAATAATACAGAATTAATTTCTATTATTTCACAAAGTTCAGATTTAAGAGTCTATTTCTTTCTTTTTTATGCACATTATATAATTTCATTTTTTAATTTATTTATTTTTATTATTATTACCTTATTTTATTTTACAACACAATTCAGTTCTACATTACATCCACAGATTCCCTTGTTCTCCCCCTTCCTGCCCACTTCCCCTTCGCCCCAGCGTACCCCGCATTCCCACCTCCAGAGCAAGGCCTCCCCTGAAGACTGAGATCGACCTGATAGACTCAGTCCAGGCTGGTCCAGTCCCCTCCTCCCAGATTGAGCCAAGCATCCATGCATAAGTCCCAGGTTTCAAACAGCTAACACATGCAATGAGCCCAGGACCTGGTACCACTGCCTAGATGCCTCCCAAACAGATCAAGCCAATCAACTGTCTCACCTATTCAGAGGGCCTGATCCAGTTGGGGGCCCCTTAGCCTTTGGTTCATAGTTCATGTGTTTCCATTCGTTTGGCTATTTGTCCCTGTGCTTTATTCAACCTTGGTTTCAACAATTCTTGCTCATATAAACCCTCCTCTTTCTCACTAATTAGACTCCCAGCGCTCCACCTGGAACCTAGCCGTTGATCTCTGCATCCAGATTCCTCAGTCCTTGGATGGGGTTTCTGGCACAACTATTAGGGTGTTTGGCCATCCCATCACAAGAGTAGGTCAGTTCAGGCTGTTTCTCGACCATTGCCAGCAGTCTTTTGTGGGGGTATCGTTGTGGATTTCTGTGGGCCTCTTTAGCACTTTGTTTCTTCCTTTTCTCGTGTGGTCTTCATTTACCGTGGTCTCCTATTCCTTGTTCTCCCTCTCTGTTCTTGATTCAGGAGGGATCTCCCGCTCTCTTTCGCCCTTCATTGCTCCCACTCATGTCCAGGTTTTTTATGTAGATCTCAGCCATTTCTCTGTCATTGGGAAATCCTCGTGTCTTTCTTTGGGTCCTGTTTTCCAGGTAGCCTCACTGGTGATGTGAGTAGCAGTCCAGTCATTCTTGTTCCACATCTAGTATCCTCCTATGAGTGAGTACATACCATATTTGTCTTTCTGAGTCTAGGTTACCTCACTCAGGATGATTTTTTCTAGATCCATCCATTTTCTTGCAAAACTCATGATGTCATTGTTTTCCTCTGCTGAGTAGTATTCCATTGTGTATATGTGCCACAACTTATTTATCCATTCTTCAGTTATAGGGCATCTAGGCTGTTTCCAGGTTTTGGCTATTACAAACAATGCTGATATGAACATAGCTGAGCAAGTGCTCTTGTGGTATGATTGAACATTCCTTGGGTATATGCCCAAGAGTGGTATAGCTGGATCTTGGGGGAGATTGATTCCAAATTTTGTAAGAAAGCACCATATTGATTTCCAAAGTGGTTATACAAGCTTGCATTCCCACCAGCAGTGGAGGAGAGTTCCCCTAGTTCCACATCCTCTCCAGCATAAAGTGTCTTCAGTGTTTTTTATCTTAGCCATTCTAACAGGCATAAGGTGGTATCTCAGAGTTGTTTTGATTTGCATTTCCCTGATGATTAGGAATGTTGAGCAATTCCTTAAATGTCTTTCAGCCATTTGAGTTTCCTCTGTTAAGAATTCTCGGTTTAGTTCTATATCCCATTTCTTAATTGGACTGTTGGGCATTTTGATGTCTAATTTCTTGAGTTCCTTATATATTCTGGATATCAGTCCTCTGTCAGATGTGGGGTTGGTGAAGATCTTTTCCCATTCTGTAGGCTGTCGCTTTGCCTTGTTGACCATGTCCTTTGCTCTACAAAAGCTTCTCAGTTTCAAGGGGTCCCATTGATTGATTGTTTCTCTCAGTGTCTGTGATACTGGTGTTATATTTAGGAAGTGATCTCCTATGCCAATGCGTTCAAGACTACTTCCTACTTTCTCTTCTAGCAGGTTCAGAGTAACTGGATTCATATTGAGGTCCTTGATCCACTTGGACTTAAGTTTTGTACACGGTGACATTTATGGATCTATTTGCAGCCTTCTACATGTTGATATCTAGTTATGCCAGCACCATTTGTTGAAGATGCTTTCTTTTTTCCATTGTACACTTTTGGCTTATTTGTCAAAAATTATATGTTCATAGGTGTGTGGGTTAATGTCAGGGTCTTCAATTCGATTCCATTGGTCAACATGTCGGTTTTTATGCCAATACCAAGCTGTTTTCATGACTGTAGCTCGATAGTAGAGCTTGAAGTTGGGGACTGTGATGCCTCCAGAGGTTGTTTTATTGTACAGGATTCTTTTGGCTATCCTGGGTTTTTTGATTTTCCATATGAAGTTGAGTATTGTTCTTTCCAGGTCTGTGAAGAATTGTGTTGGTATTTTGATGGGGATTGCATTGAATCTGTAGATTGCTTTTGATAAAATTGCCATTTTTACTATGTTAGTCCTGCCGATCCATGAGCATGGGAGATCTTTCCATTTTCTGACATCTTCTTCAATTTCTTTTTTCGGCGACTTAAAGTTCTTTCATATAGGTCCTTCACTTGCTTGGTTAGTGTTACCCAAAGGTATTTTATGTCATTTGTGGCTATTGTAAAGGGTGATGTATCTCTGATTTCCTTCTCAGCTTCTTTGTCCATTGTATATAGGAGGGCTATTGATTTTTTGAGTTGATCTTGTAATCTGCTATGTTGCTGAAGGTGTTTATAAGCTGTATCAGTTCCTTGGTGAAATTTTTGGGGTCACTAAAGTATACTATCATGTCATCTGCAAATAGGGAAAGCTTGAATTCTTCCTTTCCAATTTGTATCCCCTTAATCTCCTTATATTGTCTTACTGCTCTAGCTAGAACTTCAAGTACTATATTGAATAAGTATGGGGAGAGCAGACAGCCTTGCCTCATTCCTGATTTTTGTGGAATTGCTTTGAGTTTCTCTCCATTTAATTTGATGTTGGCTGTTGGCTTGCTGTAAATTGCCTTTATTATGTTTAGGTATGTTTCCTGTATTCCTGATCTCTCCAAGACCTTTATCATGAAGGGGTGTTAGATTTTGTCAAATGCCTTTTCTGCATCTAGTGAGATGATCATGTGATTTTTCTTTGAGTTTATTTATATGGTGTATTACATTGACGGACTTGCGTATGTTGAACCACCCTTACATCCCTGGGATGAAGACTACTTGATCATGGTGGGTAATTGTTCTGATGTGTTCTTGGAGTCTGTTTGCCAGTATTTTATTGAGTATTTTTGCATCAATGTTCATGAGGGAGATCGGTCTATAGTTCTCTTTCTTTGTTGTATCCTTGTTTGGTTTAGGAATCTGGGTAATTGTAGCCTCATAGAAGGAGTTTGGTAATATTCCTTCTGTCTCTATTATGTGGAACAATTTAGATATTATTGGTATTAACTCTTCTTTGAAGATCTGGTAGAATTCTGTGCTGAAACCATCTGGTCCTGGGCTTTTTTAGTTTTGGAGACTTTTCATGACTGTTTCTCTTTCCTTAGGGGTTATTGGACTATTTAAATAGTTTAACTGGTCTTGATTTTACCTAGGTATGTGGTACCTATCCAGAAAATTGTCCATTTCTTTTAGTTTTTCCAGTTTTGTGGAATAGAGGTTTTTGAAGTATGACCTGATAATCTCTGGATTTCCTCAATGTCTGTTGTTATGTCCCCCTTTTCATTTCTGATTTTGTTGATTTGGATTCTCTCTGTCTTTTGGTTAGTTTGGATAAGGGCTTGTCTATCTTGTTGATTTTCTCAAAGAACCAGCTCTTTGTTTCATTAATTTTTTTGTATTGTTCTCTTTGTTTCTATTTTATGAATTTCACCTCTCACTTTGATAATTTCCTGGCGTCTATTCTTCCTGGGAGACTTTATTTCTTATTGTTCTAGAGCTTTCAGGTGTGCTGTGAAGTCACTAGTGTGAGATTTCTCCAACTTCTTTATGTGGGCATATGGTACTATGAATTTCCCTCTTAGCAGTGCTTTCACAGTGTCCCATAAGTTTGGGTATGTGGTGTCTTCATTTTCGTTGATCTCTAGGAAGTCTTTAATTTCTTTCTTTATTTCTTCCTTAACCCATTAGTGATTCAGTTGAGGATTATTCAGTTTCTATGAGATTGTAGATTTTCTGTAATTTTTGTTGTTGTTGAAATCTAACTTTAAACCATGGTGGTCTGATAAAACACAGGAGGTTATTTCAATTGTTTTGTATCTGTTGAGATTTGCTTTGTGGCCAAGTATGTGGTCGATTTTTAGAGAAAGTTCCATAGAGTGCTGAGAAGAAGGTATATTTTTTTTTGTTAGGATGGAATGTTCTGTAGATATCTATTAGGTCCAATTGGGTCATGACATCAGTTAAGTCCTTTATTTCTCTGTTAAGTTTCGATTTGGGAGATCTGTCCAGTGGTGAAAATGGGGTGTTGAGATCTCCCAGTATTAATGTGTGGGGTTTTATATGTGGTTTAAGCTTTAGTAATGTTTCTTTTACATATGTGGGTGTCCTTTTCTTTGGGGCATAAATGTTCAGAATTGAAACTTCATCTTGGTGGATCTTTCCTGAGATGAGTATGTAATGCCCTTCTTGATCTCTTTTGATTGATTTTAGTTTGAAGTCTATTTTGCTGGATTAGGATGGCTACACCCACTTGTTTCTTAAGACCATTTGATTGGAAAGTCTTTTCCCAGCCTTTTATTTTTAGGTAGTGTCTATCTTTGAATTTGAGATGTGTTTCTTGTATTCAGCAGAAAGATGGGTCCTGCTTTTGTATCCATTCTGTAAGCCTATGTCTTTTTATAGGTGAATTAAGTCCATTGATATTAAGGGATATTAATGACCAGTGATTGTTCATCCCTGTTATTTTTGGTAGTAGTGTGTGTACTTCTCTTCTTTGGTGTTTACTGCTGTTGCTTTATCTATTGCCTGTGTTTTTGAGGGTGTATCTGACTTCCTTAGCTTGGAATTTTCTTTCTAGTGCTTTCTGTAGGGCTGGTTTTGTGGATAAGTATTGTTTAAATCTGGCTTTGTCTTGGAAGGTCTTGATCATTCTGTCTATGATGATTGGAAGTTTTGCTGGGTATATTAGTCTGGGCTGACATCCATGGTGTCTTAGTGTCTGCATTACATCTGTCCAGGTCCTTCTGGCTTTCAAAGTCTCCATTGAGAAATCGGGTGTTATTCTGATGGGTTTGCCTTAATAGTTCACGTGGCCTTTTTCCTTTGCTGCTCTTAATATTCTTTCTTTATTCTGTACATTTAGTTGTTTAATAATTATGTGTCGAGGGGACTTTTTTGGGGGGTCTAGTCTGTTTGGTATTCCATAGGTTTTTTTGTATCTTCATAGGCATTTCCTTCTTTAAGTTGGGAAAGTTTTCTTCTATGATTTTGTTGAAAATAATTTCTTTGCCTTTGAGTTGGTATTCCTCACCTTCTTCTATCCCTATTATTTGTAGGTTTGGTCTTTTCATGGTGTCCCAAATTTCTTGGACATTTTGGTTCATGACTTTGTTGGCTTTAGTGTTTTCTTTGACTGATGAAACTATTTCTTCTACTGTATCTTCAGTGCCAGAGATCCTCTCTTCCATCTCTTGCATTCTGTAGGTTATACTTGCATCTGAAGTTCCTGATCATTTACTCAGATTTTCCATTTCCAGCATTCCCTCTGTTTGTGTCTTCTTCATTTTTTCTATTTCCCTTTTCAGGTCTTTGACTGTTTCCTTTATTTCTTTCATTTCTTTTTCATGATTTTCTTTCAGTACTTTATTGTTTTCTTCCATGACTTTATTGTTTTCTTCCAGGACTTTATTGTTTTCTTCTAATTTGTTTGCCCTTTCCTCTAGTTGTTTATAGCGTTCTTCCCATTTTTTTGTCTTTTCCTCTATACAAGCCTCTACCTTCTTCATGATGTTATTCATAAGGCTGTTTTCTTCTGCTTCTTCCAATTTTTGATGTTCAGGTCTAGATGTTGGAGGCAGGCTAGGTTCTGGTGATGCTGTATTGCTCTTCATTATGTTGTATGTACTTCTGCCTTGATGTCTGCCCATCTCTTTGTGGTTCATTCTTGGTCTTATCAGCGCAGTTGGTTCAGACAGAGCTGACAAATTCAGGAAGTCTCTCTCTCTTGTCCAGATGGGAGCTCTCTTGTCCAAATGGGAACTCCGGGGCAGGATGGAAGCTGTTATCTGGATGGGAAGTATGGGGCAGGGGGGAGCTTTTGTCCAGACAGGACGTCCGGGGTAGGATGGGTGCTTTTGTCCAGAAGGGAAGTCCAGGTCAGGATGTGAGCTCTTTCTGGTCCAGAAGGGAAGTCCAGGGCAGGATGGAAACTGGGGGCCAGTCTCTAAGTCTCAGGAAGTGGTTGGGGTCTGGGGCAGATGGGTGTGGGGGCAGGGCGTGGAGATTGCAGGGGCTGCTGGGATTTGGAGAAGAGGATCCTTCCCGGTGGAGCTAAAAGGGGACCTGCCCAGTATCCAATACCTGGGGCCAAGTTGGGTAGGTCTTCCCGGAGTGGCTGGTGCCCAGGGATGGGGTCTGGGCTGAGCCTGGATACTGACCTCTGGTCCAGAAGGGAAGTCCAGGGCAGGATGGGAACTGGGGGCCGGTCTCCAAGTCTCAGGAAGTGGCTGGGGTCAGGGCATGGGCTGCCAGATGGGTGGGGGGGCTTGGAGAAGGGGATCCTTCCTGGTTGGGCTAGAAGGGGACCTGCCCAGTGGCCAGAACCTGGGGCCAAGTTGGGCAGGTCTTTCCTGGGGTGGCTGGTGCCCAGGGATGGGGTCCGGGCTGGCTAAAAGTTCTTTTTTTTAAAAGCTATTTTTGTAAACATTTCTAAACTTAAGAAAAATCTTACCACTTTCAATTTCAAAAATCTTACCAGAATCATACATTATCTTTGTCTCAGAGTATTGAATTTTGACCTTAAAAATTTAACAGCTTTTATATTATAATCAACTTAGTTACAACTGCATGAACTTATTAAATTTCAATTTTTATTATCTTTTTACAATATATTTTAATCTTCTGACATTATTTTTATTCATTTCCATTTTGCAACAATCTTTATGTTACCAAAATCCTTGTTCATCCAAAAACATTTTTCTTTTCTTTAATCTTCTTTTACCAAAAATATGTCTCATGCCTATAGCCTTTTTAATCTCATTTTTGTAGAACTTGACGGGCCTGCTTATATTATTATTGTACAGCTTAGAATATCTTTTTATGGGACATTTTAGTGAAAATTCAGAAAGCTATGTAAAACAAAGTCAACACATATGTCATCAAATATATAATAGTTATAAAGATAAAACACATTAATAGTCCAATCTTTAAAACAATTTAAATTACTTATTAAAGATTTAAGTCATTGTAGCAGGCACTTTGAAATTATTTTCATTTTTAAATGCACTCACTTCTCAATAGAGTTTATGAGCATCCAAAGCAGGATGAAATCCAGCATCTTTTACTTTATTCTTTTTGAGACACCAGTTTACCTGTGTAGTATGTTAGTCACTTAAGTATTTTATCTAAACTACTTTTTTCTTTCTTTAAAATTCAAAACACAGAGATAAATAATAGTTCCTAATATATTATTATGATGTAACTTATTACAATTATCTGCAAACTTTAAGATGCTTTTTTAAGTCTCCAAGCAGCTTTTTAAAATGACAATTAAAAGAATATTTAGAATTGTATCTTCCATAGGCCTGGTGAAGCTTTGGACCTTGAAAAACGCGATTGATCATTTATTTTAAAGAGACAGTGTTGACAAAAATATCATTAAAACCCTTACATGTTTATATTTATATACATGTACATATATACACAAAACATAGCTAAAAGCACATGTTGGAACAGAGGTCAGCACCTCACAGAAGAACAATGAGTAATTGCCTCTTAAAATTAGCACAATGAAGTAACAGGGACCGGGTTGTAGAACCAGAATTGAGACAAGAGTCAAGGAGGTAACATCTGGACAAGACCTGTATAATTATATGTATCTTGTCCTTTAAAAAAATATTCTTAAGAAAATTAAATTGAAAAATTCTTATATATTGTCTGAGAGAAAGATCTAGGACGACTATTTCCTTGTCTCACATTGATGAAACATACAATCTTTGTCTTTGCCATTATCGAGTCCCTTTTATTGGTATTCTGGACATGCAGCCAACCCTAACTTGTTGAGGCAATTGGAGCTGAGGCATTTTCCTCTTAAAATTTTGGTCTTACTATCAGCCAAAATAACGCTGGGCTAATTTATCAATTTTAATTTACATGAACACATACATACTAGGCAATTTGGTACTGAGTAAATGATACAAAAAAATAAGTTCATATAGACAGTGGGGCTCTAATGAATGTTGTCTCAGATAAAGAATTTTAGCATTTTACAGCTTTCTGAAACAATTGGTAGATAAACATATAATTTTAAAATGTTTTAAGATATTCAGAGTAGCCATTTTTAAGCCAACATGTATCTGTTAGGCATTTTAATGCATTACACAAATACTTATATTTATAAATCTGCATAGCTACAATTTAATTGGACTTGATCGAAAATAAAATAATTTTAGCACACAATAAATCAATAGTAATGAAAAGGGACATAACCACAGTATGCTATGACTTTTTGACACAAAGACATGAATATACTTTCCATATATGCATGACAGAATCATGTGAAATCTAGGTGCACCCAGTTATTAAAAAAAAGATTGAAAGTATTTATACCTGTCTCTTTAAGGTGTAGAAGGCTTAGCAGCATAAAACATTAAAAGGTGTTTGTCGTGTATACTTAAAGCAATAATAGCTTTCCCCCTTCTTCACAGATAAGTAGCTGAGAGGTAAATGCCTTTCCTGATGAAAATTCTTTTTCCCTTTCAGTATTAGTTTAGGTAAAAGTTGTTTTGTTCTGCTTTTTTCTCTTTTGATTTATTAATGAAGTGAAATTAATTTTCCTATGCTTGCTTTTCTATCTAAAAGGAAAAGAAAGGGAAAGAAAGAAGAGAAGTATGCTTTTGTATCAGGTGTCTACTGGCCCAGTGTCAATTAGGAATATAGTTCCAGTCATAGATCTGGCAATGTTGGTCTGTCTTAGAGAAGGCAAATAAGGCCTTTCTTTGTACATAGCCATTTACCCAGTGCTTGCTCATTACTAATGTGTGAATAGCTACTCTGTTTTTTAACCTCTTATAAAATGAGAAAATAAGAATTTAAATCGATCTATTTTAACTTTAAAAGTTATGGAAGTCAAGTTCTTCTTAAGAATGTCATGAGGCCTGGACATCCCTTCTGGACCAGAGGTGAGTGTCCAGGCTCAGCCTAGACCCTATCCCTGGGCACCAGCCATTCCAGGGAAACCTGCCCAACTTGGCCCCAGGTTCTGGCCACTGGACAGGTTCCCTTCTAGCCCTACCAGGAAGGCTCCCCTTCTCCAAGACCCCCGACAGACACTCCAATCTCCACACCCTGCCCCCAAGCCCATCTGCCCAAGACCACAGCCACTTCCTGAGACTTAGAGACCAGCCCCCAGCTCCCATTTTGCCCTGGACTTCCCTTCTGGAACAGAGAGCTCCCATCCTGCCCTGGACTTTCCTTCTGGAAAAGAGCTCCCATCCTGCCCCGGAGTTCCCATCTGGACAAGAGAGAGAGACTTCCTGAATTTGTCAGCTCTGTCTGAACCAACTGCGCTGATAAGACCAAGAATGAACCACAAAGAGATGGGCAGACGTCAAGGCAGAAGTACATACAACAAAATGAAGAGCAATACAGCATCACCAGAACCTAGCCCACCTCCAACATCTAGACCTGAAGTTCAAAAATTGGAAGAAGCAGAAGAAAACAGCCTTATGAATAACATCATGAAAAAGGTAGAGGCTTGTATAGAGGAAAAGACAAAAAAATGGGAAGAATGCTATAAAAAAACTAGAGGAAAGGACAAATAAAGTAGGAGAAAACAATAAAGCCCTAGAAGAAAACAATAAAGCACGGAAAGAAAATCATGAAAAAGCAATGAAACAAATGAAGGAAACAGTCCAAGACCTGAAAAGGGATATAGAAAAAAATGAAGAAGACACAAACAGAGAGAATGCTGGAAATAGAAAATCTGAGTAAATGATCAGGAACTTCAGATGCAAGTATAACTAACAGAATGCAAGAGATGGAAGAGAGGATCTCTGGCGTTGAAGATATGGTAGAAGAAATAGATTCATCAGTCAAAGAAAACATTAAAGCCAACAAAGTCATGAACCAAAATGTCCAAGAAATTTGAGACACCATGAAAAGACCAAACCTACAAATAATAGGGATAGAAGAAGGTGAAGAATACCAACTCAAAGGCAAAGAAATTATTTTCAACAAAATCATAGAAGAAAACTTTCCCAACTTAAAGAAGGAAATGCCTATGAAGATACAAGAAGCCTATAGAAAACCAAACAGACTAGACCCCCAAAAAAAGTCCCCTCGACACATAATAATTAAACAACTAAATGTACAGAATAAAAAAAGATTAGAGCAGCAGAGGAAAATGGCCAAGTGATTTATAAAGGCAAACCCATCAGAATAACACCCGATATCTCAACGGAGACTTTGAAAGCCAGAAGGACCTGGACAGATGTAATGCAGACACTAAGACACCATGGATGTCAGCCCAGACTAATATACCCAGCAAAACTTCCAATCATCATAGACAGAATGATCAAGACCTTCCAAGATAAGCCAGATTTAAACAATACTTATCCACAAAACCAGCCTTACAGAAAGCACTAGAAGGAAAATTCCAAGCTAAGGAAGTCAGATACACCCTCAAAAACACAGGCAATAGATAAAGCAACAGCAGTAAACACCAAAGAAGAGAAGTACACACACTACCACCAAAAATAACAGGAATGAACAATCTCTGGTCATTAATATCCCTTAATATCAATGGACTTAATTCATCTATAAAAAGACATAGGCTTAGAGAGTGGATACGAAAGCAGGACCCAACTTTCTGCTGCATACAAGAAACACATCTCAAATTCAAAGATAGACACTACCTAAGAATAAAAGGCTGAGCCGGGCGGTGGTGGCGCACGCCTTTAATCCCAGCACTCGGGAGGCAGAGCCAGGTGGATCTCTGTGAGTTCGAGGCCAGCCTGGACTACCAAGTGAGTCCCAGGAAAGGCACAAAGCTACACAGAGAACCCCTGTCTCGAAAAACCAAAAAAAAAAAAAAAAGGAATAAAAGACTGGGAAAAGACTTTCCAATCAACTGGTCTTAAGAAACAAGTGGGTGTAGCCATCCTGATATCCAACAAAATAGACTTCAAACTAAAGTCAATAAAAAGAGATCAAGAAGGGCATTACATACTCATCTCAGGAAAGATCCACCAAGATGAAGTTTCAATTCTGAACATTTATGCCCCAAACACAAGGGCACCACATATGTAAAAGAAACATTACTAAAGCTTAAACCACATATAAAACCCCACACATTAATAGTGAGAGATCTCAACACCCCATTTTCACCACTGGACAGATCTCCCAAATCGAAACTTATCAGAGAAATAAAGAACTTAACTGATGTCATGACTCAAATGGACTTAATAGATATCTACAGAACATTCCATCCTTAAAAAAAGAATATACCTTCTCCTCAGTACTCCCATGGAAACTTCTCTAAAATCGACCACATGCTTGGCAACAAAGCAAATCTCAACAGATACAAAACAATTGGAATAACCTTCTGCATTTTATCAGATCACCATGGTTTAAAGTTAGATTTCAACAACAATAAAAACTACAGAAAACTCACAATCTCATGGAAACTGAAAAATGGTCAACTGAATCACCAATGGGTCAAGGAAGAAATAAAGAAAGAAATTAAAGACTTCCTAGAGATCAATGAACATGAAGACACCACATACCCAAACTTATGGGACACTGTGATAGCAGTGCTAAGAGGGAAATTCAAAGCAGTAAATGCCTACATAAAGAAGTTATAGAAATTTCACACTAGTGACTTAACAGCACACCTGAAAGCTCTAGAACAAGAATAAGCAAAGTCTCCCAGGAAGAATAGAAGGCAGGAAATAATCAGGTGAGAGCTGAAATCAATAAAATAGAAACAAAGAGAATAATACAAAAAATTAATGAAACAAAGAGTTGGTTCTTTGAGAAAATCAACAAGATAGACAAGCCCTTATCCAAACTAACCAAAAGACAGAGAGAATCCAAATCAACAAAATCAGAAATGAAAAGGGGGACATAACAACAGACATTGAGGAAATCCAGAGAATTATCAGGTCATACTTCAAAAACCTCTATTCCACAAAACTGGAAAATCTAAAAGAAATGGACAATTTTCTGGATAGGCACCACATACCTAAGTAAAATCAAGACCAGTTAAACTATTTAAATAGTCCAATAACCCCTAAGGAAAGAGAAACAGTCATGAAAAGTCTCCAAAACAAAAAAACCCCAGGACCAGATGGTTTCAGCACAGAATTCTACCAGATCTTCAAAGAAGAGTTAATATCAATAATATCTAAATTGTTCCACATAATAGAAACAGAAGGAACATTACCAAACTCCTTCTATGAGGCTATATTTACCCAGATTCCTAAACCAAACAAAGATACAACAAAGAGAACTACAGACCGATCTCCCTCATGAACATTGATGCAAAAATACTCAATAAAATACTGGCAAACAGACTCCAAGAACACATCAGAACAATTACCCACCATGATCAAGTAGGCTTCATCCCAGGGATGCAAGGGTGGTTCAACATACGCAAGTCCGTCAATGTAATACACCATATAAACAAACTCAAAGAAAAAAAACCACATGATCATGTCACTAATGCAGAAAAGGCATTTGACAAAATCTAACACCCCTTCATGATAAAGGTCTTGGAGAGATCAGGAATACAGGAAACATACCTAAACATAATAAAGGCAATTTACAGCAAGCCAACAGCCAACATCAAATTAAATGGAGAGAAACTCAAAGCAATTCCACAAAAATCAGGAATGAGGCAAGGCTGTCTGCTCTCCCCATACTTATTCAATATAGTACTTGAAGTTCTAGCTAGAGCAGTAAGACAATATAAGGAGATTAAGGGGATACAAATTGGAAAGGAAGAAGTCAAGCTTTCCCTTTTTGCAGATGACATGATAGTATATTGAGCAACCCCAAAGATTCCACCAAGGAACTGATACAGCTTATAAACACCTTCAGCAACATAGCAGATTACAAGATCAACTCAAAAAATCAATTGCCCTCCTATATACAATGGACAAAAAAGCTGAGAAGGAAATCAGAGATACATCACCCTTTACAATAGCCACAAATGACATAAAATACCTTTGGGTAACACTAACCAAGCAAGTGAAGGACCTATATGAAAGAACTTTAAGTCCCTGAAAAAAGAAATTGAAGAAGATGTCAGAAAATGGAAAGATCTCCCATGCTCATGGATCGGCAGGACTAACATAGTAAAAATGGCAATTTTTATCAAAAGCAATCTACAGATTCAATGCAATCCCCATCAAAATACCAACACAATTCTTCACAGACCTGGAAAGAACAATACTCAACTTCATATGGAAAATCAAAAAACCCAGGATAGCCAAAAGAATCCTGTACAATAAAACAACCTCTGGAGGCATCACAGTCCCCAACTTCAAGCTCTACTATCGAGCTACAGTCATGAAAACAGCTTGGTATTGGCATAAAAACCGACATGTTGACCAATGGAATCGAATTGAAGACCCTGACATTAACCCACACACCTATGAACATATAATTTTTGACAAATAAGCCAAAAGTGTACAATGGAAAAAAGAAAGTATCTTCAACAAATGGTGCTGGCATAACTGGATATCAACATGTAGAAGGCTGCAAATAGATCCATATCTGTCACCGTGCACAAAACTTAAGTCCAAGTGGATCAAGGACCTCAACATAAATCCAGTTACTCTGAACCTGCTAGAAGAGAAAGTAGGAAGTAGTCTTGAACGCATTGGCATAGGAGATCACTTCCTAAATATAACACCAGTATCACAGACACTGAGAGAAACAATCATTCAATAGGACCTCTTGAAACTGAGGAGCTTTTGTAGAGCAAAGGACATGGTCTACAAGGCAAAGCGACAGCCTACAGAATGGGAAAAGATCTTCACCAACCCCACATCTGACAGAGGACTGATATCCAGAATATATAAGGAACTCAAGAAATTAGACATCAAAATGCCCAACAGTCCAATTAAGAAATGGGATATAGAACTAAACCGAGAATTCTCAACAGAGGAAACTCAAATGGCTGAAAGACATTTAAGGAATTGCTCAACATCCCTGATCATCAGGGAAATGCAAATCAAAACAACTCTGAGATACCACCTTATGCCTGTCAGAATGGCTAAGATAAAAATCACTGAAGACACCTTATACTGGAGAGGATGTGGAACTAGCGGAACTCTCCTCCACTGCTGGTGGGAATGCAAGCTTGAACAACCACTTTGGAAATCAATATGGCACTTTCTTAGAAAATTGGGAATGAATCTCCCCCAAGATCCAGCTATACCACTCTTGGGCATATACTCAAGGAATGCTCAACCATACCACAAGAGCACTTGCTCAGCTATGTTCATATCAGCATTGTTTGTAATAGCCAAAACCTGGAAACAACCTAGATGTCCTTCAACTGAAGAATGGATAAATAAATTGTGGCACATATACACAATGGAATACTACTCAGCAGAGAAAAACAATGACATCATGAGGTTTGCAGGCAAATGGATGGATCTAGAAAAAAATCATCCTGACTGAGGTAACCCAGACTCAGAAAGACAAACATGGTATGTACTCACTCATAGGAGGAGAAGATGTGGAACAAGGATGACTGGAGTGCTATTCACATCACCAGTGAGGCTACCTGGAAAACAGGACCCAAAGGAAGACACGAGGATCACACAATGATGGAGAAATCGCTGAGATCTACATGAACAGCCTGGACATGAGTGGGGTTAATGAAGGGCGAGGGTCGAGGGAAAGAGAGCCTGTGGGAGCAGGAGATCCCAGCTGGATCAAGAACAGAGAGGGAGAACAAGGAATAGGAGACCACGGTAAATGAAGACCACATGAGAACAGGAAGAAGCAAAGTGCTAGAGAGGCCCACAGAAATCCACAA
This sequence comes from Peromyscus maniculatus bairdii, assembly GCF_049852395.1. NCBI lineage: Eukaryota > Metazoa > Chordata > Mammalia > Rodentia > Cricetidae > Peromyscus > Peromyscus maniculatus. The sequence goes on along the minus strand of NC_134853.1, from coordinate 35,501,661 downwards.
AGATACCCCCACAATAGACTGCTGGCAATGGTCGAGAGACAGCCTGAACTGACCTACTCTGGTGATGGGATGGAAAAACACCCTAATTGTCATGCTAGAAACCCCATCCAAGGACTGAGGGATCTGGATGCAGAGATCCAGGGTTAGGCCCGGGGTGGAGCTCCAGGAGTCTAATTAGCGAGAAAGAGGAGGTTTTATATGATTGAGAATTGTTGAGACCAAGGTTGGATAAAGCACAGGGACAAATAGCCAAACGAATGCAAACACATGAACTATGAACCAGTCAATGGCTGAGGGGCCCCTAACTGGAGCAGGCTCTCTGAATCGGTGAGACAGTTGATTGGCTTAATCTCTTTGGGAGGCATCCAGGCAGTGGGACCGGGTCCTGTGCTCATTGCATGAGTTGGCTCATTGAAACCTGGGGCTTATGCAGGGACGCTTGGCTTGACCTGGGAGGAGGGGACTGGACCTGCCTGGACTGAGTCTTCCAGGTTGATCTCAGTCCTCAGGGGAGGCTTTGCCCTGGAGGAGGTGGGGATGGGGGGTGGGCTGGGGGGAAGGGGAAAGGAGCGGGAGTGGGGAGAACAAGGGAATCCATGGCTGATATGTAGAACTGAATTTTATTGTAAAATAAAATAAATTTTTTTAAAAAAGAATGTCATAAGAAGGAAAACTGGCAGCGTTCCCCTTTCCAAACAACTCAATTTACAGAAAGAAGAGGAGGGCACCTTAAACCCAAGTTAAGATAGTAATAGAAGCACCTATTCCTAATTTCTGCTTTGGGGAGCAGTTCTTCATTGTGTCTCAGGTTGTTCTGTTTAGGTAGGAGGAATGATTAGGACATATGGGGAGTCAGCTTCTGTGAAATCATCCAGAAAATCCAAGCACTGGTTCATTAGATCCAGGAGCAGGGTAGGGATGAGCCTAGAGGATTTATGTTTTAGTGCCAATGGCATTGAACAAAAACTAAATGGGTCTCTGACCAGAAAAACAGAAGTAAACAAGACAACATTCAAGTCACGATTTTCAGGGTAGATCAGTTAAGGGACAGGCAGGGAAAACCACCAACAATGCTTCAGCTGCCAGAAGTGCTATACACTGCAGGGATGTAGATGAATTGCTAAACTGTCTTATTAAATAAAAAATCTGGAGCCAGGTATTGAGGTTAAAACCTGAGAGATCAGAGGAATAGGAAAAGCCACAAGACAACTCACCTTATTGACCCTCAGCTTCCAAAAGAGACCTACTTTCTGTACACCCACACCTATATGCCTTTCTGTTCTGCAATATCATTAGCACTGTCTGTCAAGCTACATTACTTCCTCTTCCTGCCCAGCTCTTCCACTTCCTGTCTATCTGTACAGACCTCCAGACTTCCATGGTTAACTAGTGTTGGAATTTAAGGTGTGTGCCTCCATGCCTGGCTCTGTTCCCAGTGTGGCCTTGAACTCACAGAGATCCAGACAGATCTCTACCTCCCGAATGCTAGGATTAAAGGTGTGTGCTACCATTGCCTGACTTCTATGTTTAATATAGTGGCTGGCTTTTTACTTGGATCCTCAGATAAACTTTATTGTGTTGCACACAGGGGTAGAGAGAGATCTACATGTGGTTATTCTTCGTAGCCAGTGGGGTTCCCTTCAGCTTGAGGGACTTTGATTCTTGGACCACAATATTTTCCTTTGATGTAGAATTCTGCTCTGTTAGGAGATAAGGAATGAAGAGGTAAGGTCAAAGAAAGAAATGAGAACAGGGGCTTATTCTCAATATTTGTCTCCAGAACTTTTAACATTCTTCTGTTTTGTTTATTTTTATTTTTATTTTTTTTTCGAGACAGGGTTTCTCTGTGTAGTTTTGCGCCTTTCCTGGAGCTCACTTGGTAGCCCAGGCTGGCCTCGAACTCACAGCGATCCACCTGGCTCTGCCTCCCGAGTGCTGGGATTAAAGGCGTGCGCCACCACCGCCCGGCCTGTTTTGTTTATTTTTAACACCCGCTTTTAACTCACATGAAGTTTTAAAAGCTCATACTAGTTTTGTGATTTTAATGATTTTATATTTTTTCTTTCCCTTTTTTATATGATTTTTACATTTCAATCGAAACAGGCTGCCCACTTACTATCTTTTGTTTTATCTTTTAGGACTTCTGGTTTAGCACACAAAAATATCAGTTTTGAAATGGCAAATATTCTCCATTGAAAGAACCATAAAGGCAAGTTATTGGTGGTTAGATCTCATTTTTCAATATATTTGCAAATTGAATGTCCATAATTATCATGCATAAAGCTAGCTGGAGCACCTGATAGTAATTTATCTTCCAATACTTTTTCCTATTTAGAAACATTGTTTTGTGTTTTTTTTTCTTCCTCCTAGAAGACAGGCAAGGATATGCATTTTAGATCAGGTTTATATTGTTTGGAACATTTGCTTTCTTAGCTTTCATCCTGAGACCATTTTCTTCTACTGGTTCTTGGGGTTATCCTATACATTTATGGAATCATGGGGTGCTTAAGACACAGGATGATCAAACCCTTGTATGTGTCTTCTTGGATGAGCCAATAAAGTTCTTTCTGATGGAGCAACAGAGTAAGTTTGTTGGGTTGCTGTATAAGCCATTGCAGGGTGGAAGTTCTACTTCATATTTCTACTCTGTTAAGCTGGAATGAACTGGTGTTTCTTATGTCTGGAGTCCTCATGTTCGAGTACTCATATGATTCCCAAGCTAAAGGCTTGGAAGGTTGCAATAAGCAGCTGAAGCTATAGAAAAATGCAGAATTAGGCATTTGAGGAGGAATGTCAAGAGACAAAGATCAAGTGGTAATAAAGCAAAATGTCCCAAAGGTAAAGAAATCCCAAACAGAAATCCAAATGCCTTCAAACTTCCAAAAGAAAAGCTGCAAACAAGCCAAACAGTTGGAATCTAAAATGTGTCTAGAGATGGGAAAGCAAGCAAATAAACAAACCAGATGTCTAGACCAAGATGTGGGAATGAGATATCCCATAGAAACCTCAGTTGGTGCCTGTTTGGGGAGGATTAGTGGGGTGTGGTCTTCTTGGAGGAAGTATATCACTGGGAGCAGACTTGGGAATTTCAAAAGATTCACACTATTTCAAGTTCTCTCTCTCTACCTCCTCCTTATAGTTTATGATATGAGCTCTCATCCACTGTTCCAGTCACAATGTCTGCCTGCTGCCTGCTGCCTCTGCTACACCATTATGGACTATAACCCTTTGTAGCCATAAGATAAAAACACATTCTTCTATAATTTGATTGGTCATGTTTTTTGTTTTATCATGGCAGTAGAAAAGTTACTAAGACAGCATCCAAAGCATATGAGCAAAATAGAATCTTAAATCAAATACTTTGAAAGCAAACCAAACCCAAAAGTTATCAACCAAATAAGATCCATAAATAACCAGATCAGAATAAACAAATGACCTATCAACTAAGCCAACAGAAGCCCAAGAAATTCCCAGAAAGAACTCACTATAATCCATCTAAGGAAATGATGCCAGATAGGTTGGATTCAATGGATTGATGCTGTCATCTTGTGTCCATCCAGGTGTCTCCTCCTATGAAGAGTGGATTATGCTTGAGGCCCCATATTGGGTGCCATAACTGTCAATGCAAAAGCAACTTAAATGGGAAAAGAGATCTTCTTAGTTAATTAAGGTTTCTATTCCTGTGAAGAGACACTACGATCATGGGAACTCTTATGAAGGAAAAAAAAAAACCAAAAAAGCAAAACATTTAATTGGGATGGTTTACAGTTCCAGAGGTTTAGTCCATTATCATCATGGTGTGGCATGATGGCATGCAGGCAGATATGGTGCTGGCTACATCTTGATTGAAAGGCAACAGGAAGTGGACTGTCTCACGGGGTTGAGCACATATGAGACTTCAAAACCCACCTTCATAGTGACACACTTTCTCCAACAAGACCATACCTACTCCAACAAGGCCATACTTCCCATTAGTTTCACTACTTTTGAGTCCCATTTTCATTCAAACCACCACAGAGATTTATTCTGGAGACAAATATGAGTGACCATGGTCTAGAAACACAGATTCATGTGACTCAAACTTCCATGTTCCAACATGGAAGTAATTTTATGAAGGTTTTATAGTAACAGAACAATGAAAAGTCATAAATTCAGATACTTTTCAAATGTATTGGTGAAAACATCAGAGAGGAGTAGTACTACCAACTTAAAAAAAAACACAGCTATAGTCCTCAGATGCTATTGGTAGCATTCTTAGCCTCTTGGTGGTAGAATATAAGGTTGTATTAATACATTCCAAAAAGTTTTAATCTGTTACTCACAAGATGTTAGGTATGTCACAGAAGTGAGCAAGGAATGGCTATTTATGGGGCTGGAGATAGCCCAAGATAAATTTCACTTGGGCTCTAGACCTACAACATTCTAACCTCTCCACATCACTAGAGTTTAGATTAGTCAATCAACTTGCAGAAAATTCAGTTTGAAGGTGCAACTGCTTTCTGGGGACTTGAATTCTACTAACATTGAAAACCTTTTTGTATTTCTCCCTTAAATGATCAGAGCCAAATATATGGTGTTCTCAGTCAATGTGATAGCTAATATTATGTGTTATCTTGGCTAGACTAAGGAATATTGACATAGTTGGTAAGACAGTATTTGCAGGTACCTCTGTGTGGTATTTCTGGAAGAGATTAGCATTTGAATTAGTGTACTGAGTAAGGATGATGTTCCTCCATTAGTGTAGATAGGCTCTGTAAGCAGAGGTAGAGTTTCCTATCCTGACTGCCTATTCCTAAATACCTGGCAGATACTTCCCAAATTACAACCCAGAGGCTTATATTAATGATAAATGCTTGGCTGATACTTCAGGCTTATTAATAACTAGCTCTTACATTTAAATTAACCCAGTTCTACTAATCTATGTATTGCCACATGGCCTTCTTCATCCCAGTCCTTAGTTTGATTGTTCCACTTAACCTTATGCTGTCTTGCCATAGGCCAAACAGCTTTATTATTAACCAATGTGAGTAATACATATTCACAGCATACAGAAGGATCATCCCACAGCAGGGCTTCAGTTAAACTGCTGAGGCCTCAGATAAAGGAAGAAGGCAGATGTGTCCTGTTATCTACAGAGGAAACATCTGTTTTAATCTGCTCTTGTCCGCTGGTCATGCTGTGTATTTTGATTTTAGATTCCAGGATCAGAAACTCCTGATGTCATTAGGACTTTAGCTTTAGATGGGGAATTAGACTGTTGGTTCTCCCAGTGGACAGGCCTGTAGATTCAGTCTGAATTGAAGCATCAGTTTTCCATGATTCTCCACCTTGCAGAAGGCCAGTGGTGACACTTCTCAGCCACCATACCCACAAGGTTCAATTCCCCCAGTAAATCTATTTTTAAATTTCTATACAAGTGGACAGGCCTGTAGATTCAGTCTGAATTGAAGCATCAGTTTTTCCATGATCCTCCACCTTGCAGAAGGCCAGTGGTGACACTTCTTAGCCACCATACCCACAAGGTCCAATTTCCCCAGTAAATCTATTTTTAAATTTCTATACACCCTAGTGGTTCTGTTCTTTAGAGGACACCAACACTTTTGTCCAGAATTATTAGAGATCTCTTTCCTTTTCACCCACAGTGGTTGATGATATCCTGTACCCCATTTATTTTAGAACCCATTGTCCTTTTTGAAGTGGCTGTGGAGGAGAGTTGGTTCTTTCACTGGTAAAATGATATGAGACACAGAGAAGGACTCATGGGACTCTAAGACATTGAGATAAATGTCATGTGTAATCAATATTTTTAAAAAAGGTTGGAAGGTGATTGAAGATAAACATTTCATCAGAGGTGAGGTAGAAGTAATAGTGGCTCCTCCTTAACCTTGAGAACAGGCATCCTATGAACAGACTGTGAGCTGTTGATGAGGAAAAGGAGTTTCATCTTTAAGTCTGGGTTGCAATCTTCCCATTGATTCAATAATACTAGTATCTGGTTATCATGATGCTGGTGATACCATAATGTCAACAAAGCACAGTAAGATTCTGTTAGTCATAATCCACCCTCTGCTATCTCAGTACCATTGGAAGCAGCACCAACATTGGAGTTAAGATCTTAGGAGACATACACACCCCTAAATGACTTCATGGAAACTTAAATCCTTCTTAACCAATTACATATCACATTTGTACATGTGGGATCGATGATATTCTTGGGGAGAGAGACAAAATTGGGTCCCTGCATTAGGGATCCCATGATAATAGTATAAAGGAAAGTGAGAGTCTCCTTTACATCAGAGAAATAATGATAAAGAATGATTTCAAAATACCAATTTCCCTGTACTAAAGGGGGGGTGGAAAATAATTGAAATACAAATTACAAAATTAAGTTATGTAAAGACATCTTAAACAAAAGAAATGCATTTATACAGTTGCAGAGCAGTTTACTTTCCTGTGTCTTCAGTTGCGGTGTTAAAGGTTGTTATGCACAGGGCTGGAGAAATGGCTCAGAGTTTACCAGTGCATGCTGCTCTTGCAGAGGGTCTGAGTTCCCAGCCTTCACATTAAGTGGGTCTCTCTGGCCCTAGGGGGATCTGACAGCTCTGGCCTTTGGGGACATTAGCGTTCATTTGCACAAATTTACACACAGACCCACACGCATGTGCATAATTAAAAATAATAAAGTAAATCTTTAAAACCCAGTTAACCATATTATAGTTTTGACCTTTCCTAATGAGAAAATAATATAATATCATTATTTAGCTTCATATTAAGACCATCAGTGATTTGGATAATGCCCGAGGAACAAAGAGAGCAGGGAGAAGTCATTAGAAGCCTGGAGAGCCTGAGAAAAGGGCAAAGAGTTTGTTGAAACCTGAGTTTGTCAGGTTATATGAACTAGCTGTCTCAGCAATGCAGGTGCACCAAGGAACACAGATGTATGTGGACTGTTTTCAGGAAGACGGAAGGGGAACAGTACCAGAAGAGAAGAAATGTGAGAGGGAAGCATTTGAAGTTATCCTGAGGGAGCACAAAGAAGGGCAGAGGGAAGAAATTAAAAAACAAGGCGTACAAGTAAAAGTGAAAATAGTTTACCACAGAATGCAGACCGCAGCAGAACCAGATGTCACATGCTTAAATATTTAAAATATCTACATCTGGCTAAGGAATATATGAAATCAGTCTTTTGCTAGGCTCTTACTTTGACAATCATTCCTTCAATATCTTGGAAAGCCAAGTAGATTTCTGCAAAGAGGTGTGCTCCAGAGGGAGAACCTTTGTGCACCAGCCTGCACCTCTCTCTTACCTTGCCTCCTCTCATGTGTTTCTTGATGTCTCTTATGCATGGCTTACGTTCCCCCTAAACCACAGCCAGTCATCTTGCCCCAGGTTCAGGCTATGCCCACCATCTGAAACAACCTCAATGAAGAAATCAAGGCAGGACCTGGTAATGGGCTTGATTCATTGATTACAGTGCCTCTTGCACCTGTGTGTGACTTAGATGAGGACACAGCCTCAGAGCTGGTACAAATCCTTTTTCTTGTGGGCCTCTTGCCCCAGAATAGATAAATGCAAGGTTCTCTATAGAAGGCCCAGAGCAGGGACCAGTCTAGTCTACATCCTAGACTACAGGATGATGTTGATAAGAGCATCCCTCCTGAAGGATAAGACTCTTCTACAGTTGTTGGGAAACTGCAAGGAGATGATAAAAGGTAGGATCAACAAAATGGTTAGGATGATAAGGTTGGGTTTGCCATCAAGTGCTGGTGACCATGTCAGAGGAACAGCAGATGGCAAATGAAGTTCAGGTGTCAGCCCATCAGGAAGAAAATTCCTGATGGATGAATCTCAGATCACAAAGGCCCCAAGACCACAGAATCCAAAATGTCTTTTGATTCTGCTGTGCCTTTATGTGTTTGCTGATTCCATTTTCTCTGGTATCTGGTATGGTGTGAATGGATGTGGGGAGATCCTCCAATGTAGTGTGTTTATCTCATGAAAAATCCTGTTCTACTGGGCATTTAAACCTGTGGATTATTATGAAGATTCTTTATTCCTAAGCTGTACTGTCTAATTGGTAATAATAATGTTAGTTTAAATAAAGTTTTGATGATAAAAAATAAAAGAAGGAAGTGTCACAACAGAACATATGAGTTTCTATTGAGGAACCATATAGACTGTGCCTTAGGTTAATAATTAAGAAAAATAATTGAGTACCAGTTAGCCCAACTAGCTTAAATTCTTTTAATATGAGTGTTGGGAGATGTGTTCATAGGTTTCAGAGTGCATCATTAGCTGAAATGAAGCCTTGAAATAATTTCAGGTCAGATCAGATGTTTTGATAATAATTTTGAGGTGAAAAACCCAAGAAAACAATTTAAGGTTTTAGAAAGGCACATAGTTGAGTGAGGAACTCTTTAAGGTCAGGGAACAAAATACAAAGCACCCCAATTATTACTAGCTGATGTACTTTTTTTGGTTAGTGTTGGTTGATGCGCAATGGTGGTGGTTAATTCCTTATACCCATTTCTCTCCTCAATCTTCTGATTATTAAAAAAAACTGATGCGTGAATACATAACCTAAAGTTTTAAAATAGAGGTGACATTCTTTTTCATATATAAAAGTTTAGATTTGTGATTCCTTAAGATTTCTTATAAGATTACCTTTCATGATAAGTAATAAAGTAATTAACCCTTTCTTTGTAAGTGTAAAATGCAGCCTACCAGTAAAAGACCTGACTGAGAAGAATATCTTGCTTTCCTACGTGGTTAATCTATAACAAGTTGCTTGAGTATGAATGTCTGTGGTGCTTGGGATAATTTGTTTTTCACCTGCAATATATAAAATGTTTAATCATGTAAGGGATATCAAAAACATACTGTTTTTTACTTATATTCATTGTAATCATTCACTTGTAAACCAGAATGTAGCCACATTATAATTTTTATATTGCCTGAAAGATTTTCCTGAGGTATATAAGCTGTAAGAGAAAGAACAGAGATGGAGTTAAAATGGATTAGAAGGAAAACATTAAGAATGAACAAGTTAGAAAGAAAACATCAATAATGAGAGAGTTAGAAGTAACTGAAGAAAAACATCAAAAATAAAAATAGAGTTAGAAGGAAAACATCAAGAATAAGAGGAGGAAATCACCAGGAAAATAATGAATAGAGAATGCCAAAGAAGAATAAAGAAAAGATCTGAAGAGAGTGTGTGAGTGTCTTTTTCTGTGACCCCTCTCAGATAGAAAAATTTTAGCATGTGATGACTCTGAATTCCCTTTGAGCCGTGTGCTGCTGAGGGCTGGTCCCTCAGACAACAATAACCAGGTAACTTAGGATAGAATAAAATGGAGCTAATACGAGCATTTCCTTACATACAAAGAATAGTAGAAAGCATGAAACAGTGAAAGGGATTTAAACAAAGATGAGACCTGTGGTAGAGAATATTCCAGAATAGTTAATTTGCCACACTCAGGGGTCTGGATAAAATACTGATGAAATCAAGAGCTGAGATAGGGAGATGTAAAAGAAAGATTAAGTAGTGCTAAATGAGCTATGTTTGTTTGTAATGTCAACTAGGAACCATTTAATAATTGTAAAGTTGGGATTTGAAAGGTAGGGGTGTTGTGCCATGCAAATCTACAGATAACCCATGGGTATAAACAGTGGGCTTTCTGGTGGGAATGACAAGGTCTGCAGGAGGATAGCTAAGAGGGGAAAGACATCCAACAACATTCATGAAGGTAGTGTCAGTATGATGTGACATGGAACCACAATAACTATTATTCAAGCCACATTAAAAGTAAATTTCTGGATTAATCCTCCTTTACTATAGACACACAGGACAATTCTAAACACGTACCTATCATACTGAATCCTAAAGAATCTATATTGGTTCTTGTGAATAATAATTGGTTGTAAGATGTCTAGCTGTTTATGATTAAGATTTTCCTCAATGTCTATCTCACTCAGGCAATGGGCTTTTATATAATGGACAATTTCTTGCCTAAGAAGGCAGCCAGCTTTGTTAAGAAAGTATGATAAATTACTCTTGTGTTAATTGTTACATCATGCTTCTTTATTTTACATATTAGGCTCTGTTGTATCTAAGACTCTGAAAATACCATTTTAACAGGTCGGTGATTTTACTGATAACATTTGAAGTACAGATAAGAACATATCATTTACACACAAAAGCACAGACTAGAAAATTTCTTTTCTTGCAGTGGGATATTATACACAACAGGAAAAAATAAAGTGGGATTTAGAGACTTATTCTTGTATTGTTTAATGGAAACTTTCATAATTTTACTTAAATTACCTCCAGATTGTTATTTGTTGTTTAAATTAATCTACAAACATGTTTGTCTTCCATTTTTTATTGTCAGATCATGAACAAAATTGCTTTCTTTGTGTCTCACCAAACATAAGTGAAAAAGACTTTCCAGGAAAAAGTGATAATTTCTAAATATCACGAATCACTGACATACACAGGTGTCACGCCTGTGTGAATAATCTCTGTGAATCCATGCTCAAACAGCTACCCATGGCTTCTGTTTTTTAAACTAAAAAATACTTGGCTCCAAGTGGACTTTGTATGCCCATGGATACTAGCCACGTACTGTGCGGCTATGTTTGGTTAGTGCTTTCTGATAGAATAAAGTAAGACTGTGATGCCCTGGAGACACTGTTATCTGATCTGAACAGATGGACTGTCGCCAAATCTTAGGGCATTTCTGAGTGTCTACTGCCAGTTTCACACCCACACAAATGCTGTGTTAATGTCTACCATATAGGCTTTTGAACTTGCATGTGTCTGTGCAGAGGATCTTCAAAACAATCCTATGAGGTAAGCACTGTGATTAGTATTGTTTTCAAGTGAATAGGCTGAAGCACAGTGAGGTTACACGTGTAAGCCTGCAAAAGGAGTTCTGGCCACAGAGATATGGATCTAGGCTGTTAGCCACATACCCTTTGGAAACATTCCTTTACTGTTAATCCACCCACCATCTTCCATAGCAAAATGTTTCTACTGAAAATGATAACTCAGTTTTCAAATAGAGTTGCTAAAATATATATGTTTGAACTTATAATCACAAAAGTAATTTTTTTTATTTTGCTTTTAAAGTTAAAAATTGTATATTTATTAACTTAGGTATTTGAGAAGAAATTAATCAAGTGTAATAACAAGCGCATTTACATGGAGTCATTCTAACACACACCCTCATGCATACGTATATACATGCTATGAACTAAGGGCATGTGATTTTATGGTTCATACTTATTTACTGCAATAAACTTTTATATTTTTATGTAATTTCTATGAAAAATTACAATGATTCTTTATTGTAATGCTAACAGCACAGAATTAATTTTTTGTAATTCTATCTTAGTCTCAAATTATCTCAGTGTCAGATGAGAAGAGACCAGAAAGAGCAAATAGAAGCTGCAGCTGCCCACGTTCAGAGAATGTCCTCTGATCCCTCAGCTGAGTGTATAGTTAGGGCCATTATTATGGTGCTTCCCAGTGAGGTCAGTCTCCTAAGTGAGTCCTCCCTAGAGGGACTCATCAAAAGAAGAAGGTCATCTTGACGCTATATCCACAAGGTGAGAAGACCCATAGTCATTCACATGAACAATTTCAGCTCCAGGGTGTTCCTGTCTTTCATAAATCATGGCATCTTTTAAACCCTCCTGCCTAGGTAGATGCTCCATCATACCTATACCATAAATGTCATTCATTACAACACACTACATCATGTTTCTTAGATAATCATATTCTCCTGATAACAGTGTTCAAACCCTTCCATGAACTGTGTGCATTAGGGAACTCCAGTGAAGTGTTTGCTTTGCTGCTTAACTAAAAATAAATAAATAAAAATAAAAAATGAAACAAAACATATGCTATCAAATCAGGAAGATTGCCAGTTTGAAGGATTAAAATATTTGAAAATATCCATGTATAAATAGCACATTTTCTTAGATGATACTTAAAGGCATCCTGTCAAATTCAAAGACAAAAAAAGCTGCTCAGCTACTTTCTTTCCTCTGGATTAATTGACAAAGAAAACAGAAAGCAGTGTTCCTTAGCATACATAGGGAGAAATATATGGGGTGGCTATTGTGTTACATACAGAAAAATATTATACCTCTATTTTCCTCTTTGAGAATAATTGAGGTAGAAACAAATGGTCCATACAAACTGCAACTTATTTATAAACACTGAGCAGTAGAACCCCAGTAATAAAAGGGTTATGTGTAAGGGAGCAGAAATATGTAGTTCTATATCACAGGAAAGACTTAACTAAATGGATTGCCCTCTACTCTTCTTATTTATGAACAAAATGATTATTACAAAAGATATTGAAAGTCACCTAGTGATTCAGTCCTTTGGACAAATTCATGGTAACACATTTGTTTTGCTTTGGTTTGTAGGAACAAGCATGGGTGACTCACCAACATTATGTGTGGGAAAAGAATAGAAAATAAATTGTGGAACTTGGAGAATCCAGTTTCACAGAAGGCTGAGACTCAGAGTCTATAGCTGTATTTGGAGTAAAATTAAATGATCTGATCAGCAATAACTGATATATAGGAAACCACATCATAGGATTAAAGAAACCCCATTTGCTCTCACACCCTAGCAGACAATAAGCCAGCTACTGCTATAAGGCTGCAGAGAAAGTCACCACAGAGACGAGCACCGGTGGGCAAGCGCTGCCCGTGTGCTGGAGGCAGAGGCTGCAGAGAAAAGCACCACAGGGACAAGCACCTGAGGGCAAGCGCTGCCTGGTGCTTCAGCTTCAAGGGGTCTTTTCCAAGAATGAGGTTAAAACTGGTTCTGAAAACAAATGGCCAACTCAGTACTCAATAGAATATGTCCCACTGGTCCCCATTCCTGTCTCATAAGTATAGGGTGAAATTTTACTGAATTAAGTGGGACGTTTTATCTCAAACAAGTGCCATGGTTTTGAACATGCCGATCTCCCTGTCTTGAAACTGTGGTGCAGATGCAGTACCTCAGCTGTCCATTATTGTAAAGGGGGACATGGGGTAATAGACTTGAGGATCTTTGGAGATCAGCTTGTGATCTAATGTGGAACTCCATTTCCAATTATTACACCTGTGGAGTTCGTAGAGCCAATCAGACAATCATAATGATTAGCAAGTGATAGGTACTCTATTCCAATTACACCTGTGGTGTTTACAAGAGAGATGCAAGTGTGGAATGTGTTAGGAAAACTCTGAAATTCTGAACACCATATTCTCCAAAGGTAAGCAATGCGGTCTTGAGTATTTGACAAAGTGCGGTAGCTGTCTCTTTAGCAACCATTTACAAAGAGCTTCCACTGTCTGGAGATGCAATTGTGTTTGTTTTGGTTGTTGCTATGTGGTGTGTGTGTGTGTGTGTGTGTGTGTGTGTGTGTGTGTGTGTGTGTGTGTGTGTGTGTATTGTTAGATGTTCTGGATATTGAACAATGACTTCATATAAGCTGGACAACCTATCATTGAGTTACAACCTCAGTTCTTTATGTGTCTTTTAATTCAACGAATGAATTACAAAAGCTTTGTGAATAACTCTTCCCTGCACTCATAAGCACAATCTACTGAAAGAAATGCAAAAAGAAATACTGATAAGAATTAGGCAACAGGACTGGGCAGTGGTGGCACACACCTTTAATCCAAGCACTCGGGAGGCAGAGCCAGGAGGATCTTTGTGAATTCGAGGCCAGCCTGGGCTACAGAGCAAGATCCAGGAAAGGCACAAAGCTACACAGAGAAACCCTGTCTCAAAACAACAAAACAAAACAAAAAAGAATTAGGCAACAGCATGTTCCATCTTTGTTTTCTAAACAGTGAATTCATAAAAGTCCTGTGTTACTTTCTTTTTGAATTTTCAACTACAGGCTTTTAAAGGCGGTGAGAAAAATGAATTCCTCAGGTTTGTTGAAATTAAAGATGTTTTAAAATGAGACACAGATCAGCATAGCTCTGTCTGTGAAAATGCAATATGAGGTATGTGTGTATTATTATTTTTCTGGTAGATTCAATTAAAAATTTCAAAAGAGTAAAATTAATTTTTAACAATATATTTTATTTACATCAATAAGTCCAAAGTATTATTTCACCTAAATAACAAATGACATCATTGTGATTATATATATATATATATATATATATATATATATATATATATATATATATATATATATTTATATTCTTGTCACACTAAGTCTTTGACATTAGGGTCTTTTACACTTAGAACACATTTCAAATTGACCTGGCTACAATTCTCAATTCGAGTTCCCCAATCCAAATGTCATTTGGGCGTGCAATTCTCACATCAACAGCACAGGGTCACAGAGCTCTTGGATCTTGTCTCTCAGGTGAGGAAAGTCTTTGTTCATGCCCGACTGAGCATGATACTCCATTTAGAACTAAGTGGTCACAAGCAAGCAACTTCATTTCTTTAGCATAAAATGAAGAGAATAACACCAAATACCTAGACTTTTGTCAGAATTAAAGTAAATATTCTGTGTAAAACTCTGCTATTTTTGGTAAAAATAAATCTGAGTACTTGCTATATTTGTGATAAAATTATGGCATGCACAAGACTTCAGCCAGACTGTGCTGTTACCACCCAGGGCAACATTTGGACATTGAAGTGTGTCCCTTCCACTTTAAGTGCTGGATGTATGCAGTCCTCCATCACATAATATTTCAGTGGGTGGTGGTATGCACGTATTACAATAGTTCTACAAGACTATAATCCAGTAGAAAAATTGCCACATCTTTACTTTGCACACATTCTAAGCGCTGCATTGTAACACAATGTATTCCTCACATGTTTCATGACAGGGGTGGGATGGGTGAGGGGGGATGGGAGGTTCGAAGACTTGCCACACTGTCCTTTGTGTATAAGTAGAGAACAATGTGTACAATGCATAGTACTTTATTTTTTTTACAGTGTGAAATTTTATTTTATTTTTTTAATTAAGAAAAATTTTCCATTCATTTTACACATCAATCAAAGATCCCCCTCTTCCCTCCTCCCGACCCCCTCCCCCTCCAACACCCACCCCCACTCTCTCCCACAAGAACGCAAGGCCTCGCATGAGGAGACACATCCAGTAGAGGCAAGTCCAAGCCCCTCCCCCTGCCTCAAGGCTGCACGAGGTGTCCCATCATAGGTAGTGGGTTCCAAAAAGCCCCCTTATGCACCAGGGATGGATTCTAATCCCACCACCAGGGGCCTCACAAGCTGATCAAGCTACACAACTGTCTTACCATGCAGAGGTCCCAGCCCAGTTCATGCCATGGCAGTCTGATAGAATACAGGAGGTTATTCTAATTTTTTTTGTATCTGTTGAGATTTGCTTTGTGACGGAGTATGTGGTCAATTTTAGAGCAGGTTCCAAGGGGTGCTGAGAAGAAGGTATATTGTTTTGTGTTAGGATGGAATGTTCTGTAGATATTGATTAAATCCATTTGAGTCATAACATCTATTAGGTCCCTTATTTCTCGGTTAAGTTTCTGTCTGACAGACCTGTCCAGTGGTGAGAGTGGGATGTTGAGATCTCCCACTATTAATGTGTGGGATACGATGTGTGATTCAAGCTTTAGTAATGTTTCTTTTACATATGTGGGTACCTTTGTATTTGGGGCATAAATGTTTAGAATTGAAACTTCATCTTGGTGGATCTTTCCTGTGATGAGTATGTAATGCCCTTCTTGTTCTCTTTTGGTTGATTTTAGTTTGAAGTCTACTTGTTAGATATTAGGATGGCTACACCAGCTTGCTTCTTAAGTCCATTTGATTGGAAAGTCTTTTCCCAGCCTTTTACTCTGAGGTAGTGTCCGTCTTTGAAGTTGAGGTATGTTTCTTGTATGCTGCAGAAGGATGTATCCTGATTTCATATCCATTCTCTTAGCCTGTGTCTTTTTATAGGTGAATTAAGTCCATTGATAATAAGGGATATTAATGACCAGTGATTGTTATTTCCTGTTATCTTTTGGTGGTAGTGTGTGTGTGTATTTCCTTTCTTTGGGATTTACTACTATGGGGTTATCTATTGCCTGTGTTTTCATGGGTGTATCTGACTTCCTTAGGTTAGAATTTTCCTTCTAGTGCTTTCTGTAGAACTGGATTTGTGGATAAGTATTGTTTAAATATGGTTTTGTCTTGGAATGTCTTGTTCACTCTGTCTATGGTGATTGAAAGTTTTGCTGGACATATTAGTCTAAGCTGGCATCCATGGTAACTTTGTGTCTGCATTATATCTGTCCAGGACCTTCAAAGTCTGAATCTGACCTGGCTTTCAAAGTCTCTATTTAGAAGTCTAGGTTTTATTTTGATGGGTCTGCCTTTATAGTCACTTGGGCTTTTTCTTTGCTGCTCTTAATATTCTTTCCTTATTCTGTATGTTTAGTGGTTTAATTATTATGTGGCAAGGGGACATTTTTGAGTGGTCTAGTCTGGTGTTCTATAAGCTTCCTTTATCTTCATATGTATTTCCTTCTTTAAGTTGGGAAAGTTTTCTTCCATGATTTTGTTGAATATATTTTCTGTGCCTTTGAGTTGTTATTCTTCTCCTTATATGTCAATTATTCTTGGGTTTGGCCTTTTCATGGTATCCCAGATTTTGTTATGTTATTTTTGGCTTTGGTGTTTTGTTTGACTGATGAATCTATTTCCTCTATTATATCCTCTACACCAGAGATTCTCTCTGCCATCTCTTATATTCTGTTGGTTATGCTTGCTGTATTTCCTGTTCGTTTACTCAGATTTTCTATTTCCAGTATTCCCTCTGTTTGTGTCTTCTTCATTGTTTCTATTTCACTTTTCAGGTCTTTAACTGTTTCCTTCACATGTTTAATTGCTTATTCAGGGTTTTCTCAGCTTTCTTTAAGGGATTTATTGATTTCTTCCATTTTTTGTTTGTCTTTTCCTCAATTTCTTTATTAATTTTTTTTCAATGTTTTTGTTTGTCTTTACCTCAATTTCTTTAAGGGAATTTTTCATTTCCTCTTTAAAGGCCTCTAGCATCTTCATGAAGTTATTTTTAAGGTCACTTTCTTCTGCTTCTTCTACATTGTAATCTTCAGGTCTTGATGTTATAGGAGGGCTAGGTTCTGGTGATGCCATATTGCTCTTTATGTTGTTCTATGTATTTTTGCACTGGTGTCTACCCATCATTCCTCCAATAGATGCAAGAGGTGTCTGTGTCTGAGTGAACTGATATTGGTCCAGTCTGTGCTTGGTGTGTTTGTGACTCAGGGGGCCACTCTGGGTCCAAACTTAGCTCTTGGTCTAATTGGAGCTGGCAGATTCTGTATCTCAGGGAGCTTCTCAGGGAGGTCCAATCCAAGCTGGCTGGTTCTGTGACTCAGGGAGCCACTCTTCGTCTTATCAGGGCTCTTGGTCCAGTCAGAGCTAGTGGATTCTGTGTCACAGGAAGAAGCCACTCTTGGTCTGATGAGAGCCAGCAGGTTCTGTGTCTTAGGAAGCTACTGGTTTCACAAGGAGATGGATATTGGAGCAGGGCATGGGTCTTGTAGTTTGTTGGGTCCAATGGGGGGTTTTAGTGGGGCAGCCTACCCACAAGAGTCTTTCCTGCTGGTCAGTAACTCTTGGTCCAGTGAGAACTAGAGGATTCCATGTCTCACAAAGATACTGGGGTCACAGGGGGATGGGTATTGGGGTAGGGTGTGGGTCTTTCAGATTGCAGTGCCCAGTGTGGGGTTTTGGTGGGGAGTCTCCCTGCAGGAGTTTTCCCTGCTGGCCAGCAACTGGGGCAGAGATGGGTCTGCAGAATACTTTATAATTGAGGACAACATCACTGGTTCATTTCCTCTCTCTATTCCACTTATCCTAGGATATAGTCCTTATACTTATAGAAGAAAGGCTACTGTAAAATTGTGTGTCATGTGAAGTCAGCAGCAGCCTTACCCTCTCGTGTTGACAATGTTTTGACTTGATCAGGAAGACATCTTGAGTGATGATCCTGTGCTACCGAGATGTGTACTTTGCACTGTGTACACAAGGCAAACTCACTTCACTCTTTTAAAAATGAGTCCCTGTTGTCAAGCAACAAGTGATTATTTCTTTGAGACTTGACTTTTCTGAACTTAACCTTGAGATCTTTGAGTATTTGCCATCTAAGTACTATATCCCCTTAATATGGAAGCAAATAAACCCTTCCACATTGCAGAGGGATTACTTCTAGGAGTCATGGAGAGCCTGGGCTCAAACAAAGTGGATGAATTCCCTAAGCCTTTTGACATCATTTACTCAATTACACTGTCCAGGGCTGCAGCACTAGCATTTAATGTTAGGGAAGAATTTATTGTCCTGGCTTTCTCTTAATAGACAACACTAGTTTCAAGTGAACATAATAATTCAACCATGATGTTGATGAAGATGTTTTCTGAGGTCTCTAAACACATCTTTCTACTACAAACTCTCCAATTCACCTCTGTCCAAGTGTTACAGCTCTGGAGGGAAAGGTACCCTGATTGTTGAAAGTCAGGCTATACCTGCAAGTGTTACAGATCAAGGGAAAGGTACCCTGAGTGTCAGAAGTCAGGTAATACAGCTTTGAAGGGAGGTACCATGGATACCTACAGATGTGAGGAGAAAAGTATCCTGGCTTGTCAGGAAGTCAGGCTATACCTGAAGCTGTGTTCTGGTGGGGGATGGTCTCCCAGCAGGATGTGGCAATTCTGCTCCTCTCCAGAGCCTCTAAAGCTGAGCTCTGCCCCACTCCCCAAGGGAGTTAACCAGCAGAGATATCTCTTGCTTCTCTGCTTCACTCCACTAACGAGTTTCCCAGGAGAGACGTCCATTTCATCCCTACTTCAGCCCAAATTGTTGCTTCTCCGCTTCACACTGCTAAGGGGAAACCTCGGCCGGAATGTAGCAATCTACTCTGGCTCCAGCTAAAAGTTTTTACTTCTGCTCCACTCCCCTAAGGGAGTTTCCTTACAGAGGTAGCTGTTGCTTCACTGCTTCACATTACTAGGGAGTTCTCAGCAGAAATTCTGCTCCAATCTAGTGAAAGAAGGTATTTGCTCAAAACTCTTTTAAGTGATTCATTTGGGGAGGAGAAATCCAGAAGAGTGTCTGCCTCTGCCAGGGTAGGAAAGGGCAGCTACCAATTGAACAGGCACAGGGCTTATATAGGGCTTCTTAGGGGTGGAGTTTTTCCAGGGAGAAGATTTTAAGGGAGGGAATTGGTCAGATTTCAATTACCTTGAGCTTGGACAAGCTCAGATTGCTAGCTTTCGTGCTCAGGGATTGGTTGGTTTTGTGCTCAGTAATTAGTTGGCTTTCCTGCTCAGTGAGTGATTGGTTGGTTTCATGCTTAGTTGTCAGGGGAAGATTTGGCTCTAGTTTCAGGGCCAAAATGTGTTTCTTTCACTGAATCTTGTTTCAGGGCCAAAATGTGTTTCTTTGGCTCTGTTTTCAAGGTCAGGATGTACTTTGGTTCTGCTTTCAAGGCCAAAGTATGTTTCTTTCACTGGCTCTGGTTTCAAGGCCAGGGTGGGTTTCTTTGGCTGGCTCTTTAACCCTTCACTCTGACCTTGGGAATTTACAATCCACAAAGCAAACTGAATGGCTTGGTTACTGCCTTTGGCCTGATCATCAGTTTTTGAATGATCATAAAGACACAGCCAAAGCAAGTTGTATCTTTCCAGTGACAAGGAGAGAGCCCCAGTGATGGATTTAGTCAGTGTCATAGAGACAAGTTTGTAGACACCACCTCTCAAACCTGCCAATAACATCACATATGGCAGTTTCCTCTCTAGACACTTTATGCTTCTATGTGCAGAAGCATGAAGTCAGATCCTTATGAGGATGAAAGTCACCTTTTCTCTTTTGCTTTTCCCAGCTCATCAACAAAGAATGAAAGCCCCACTATTCCTCCACAGCAATCTCAGCAGGTTTGTGATAACTAAAGTGCCCTCTCTGGTTCCAACTGCTCTGCAGCCAGAGAAACACATTCTGAACATACAGAGTCATTCTACTGGGTTGAGCAGGTGAGCTGATAACTCTTCCTAAGTCTCTCAACCCAAACCAAAGCAATCACTGTGTTGACCAGCATTAGCAACTCACCCAAGAAATTTAAGGCTCATTTATGTAATATGGGATACTACATTATCGTATCTCATTTGATAGGATGAGGAGAGCATAACACTTAATGAGAACTAGAAGTAAGTTCTGTCTGCATCCCTATACTGAGCAAAAATGGGTTGTGAATCGTCTAGGGCTTAAGTCTGGTCTGGCATAAAGGAGTCAGTCACCAAACCAGGAATGAATAGAAGATCACTTCTGACTCTCTAGGATGGATAGGAGAAACCTTTGCTTTTCTGCGCATTCTGCAGCAAGATGCTGAGCACAGCCAGGATAGCCTATAAATCCACAGCCTTTTCCAGGGCAAGAGCATTTCATCACTTTTCAAACTGCAGGTCTCTGTGTTTTCCGATCTTGAAAGACACACTGTCTGTATCTAAATCAGCATGGCAAGGCTGCCTCATATCTGTCTGCCTTGTTATCAAGAAACCACAGCCTCTCCACTGTCCACATTGCCCAGCACAGCAGAAAGACAGAGTTGTTCACTGCTGTCTAGTTCTCAGTTCTTTGTAAAAACAGCATCTGAGCATAAATGCTCCCACAGATCATAGATGGGGTAGATGTTGGGGCAGGCCAACTTAACCTTGGTTTCTGGGCATGGACAGTTGCAGAGTTAGTCAGCTCACCAGCTCTCCCTCATTCTCACCAACAGGGTGAGCTCTTCAGCATTGCCTTGGCTAGTTCACCCCTTGCAGCAATGAGCAGGGTCTGGGTTAGTTCTGCTTTCACTCCTTCAGTTCAGCACTCCCACACCTGACCATCAGGGCCCGCTTTACTGTGTTGTCCAAGTGAGGTTCAGGGGCCACTCTCCTGAGTGCTGCAGCTGGTGAGGGACAGTTCTCCCACTCTTATGACCTCAGGACCAGCTCTTCCACCTGTAACAGGTGGTGAGGGGTGGGGAGTGAGGGATGAGGGGCATCTCTCCCCTGCCCACACCACCATATGACAATGAGCATCAGGGCCAGGTCTCCCATGCTCACATTCTCAGGGGGTGATTCACTTGTCAATAGGATCAGAGCTGCTGTGCTGCCCAGGCAAGGTGCAGGGTCCACTTTCCCTAGTACTGCAGCTGGAAAGCGGGAGGGTCAGCTCCCTTGCCGAACACTCTGAAATACATACTTTAATATCCCACGCAGTTTGTCTTACTATTAAATGCGTAGCTACCATCTTGGACAAAGGTTTGGGAGCAAGTTTAAGTATTCAACGTTTATGGGGTTTGAATCAGTGGAAGAGCTCAGCAGCTAAACATGCGTACTGCCAACCCTAAGGACCCGAGTTGTTTGATTTTCAGGACCCACATGGTAGAAGGAGAAAACTAACTCCTGCATGTTGTCCTCTGACCCCCCACACATGTGTTACCATGAGCATGAGCACTCGCACACACTGCACATATACCTACACACACACACACACACACACATTTTAAAATGTAAAATAGTAAGTTCAAAGTTTAAGGATTTTTAAAAAAATAAATAATGTAGATGGGTATAGTTATCCATACTTATAATTATAAGTAGTAAAAAGCTGAGGCAGGAAGATTATGAGTTCTAGGCCAGACTAGGCTATAGAGGAAAACTTCATTGCAAAATAATCAAAAATCTCAAAAAGCAGCAAAATTCTTCAAAAAGCATCAAGCAGGTCTTAGAGCCTTGAGAGGTAGGAAAAGCGTCCATCAGGCTATAGCCCTCCAGTGGCTCTTAGCACTCAAGATCCTGTGCCAGAACATTCCTAAAGACTCTCAACCACATCTAATGCTTCATGTCCCAGGGCATCTATTGGGAAAGCCAGAGGAGGGTGGATGTGTCAGGGAGGCCAGTGAAAAATGTCCTGGAGAAATGAGGCTCCCCGTTGTGTAACCAGAATTTAATTTTGGTTATGCTTAGAGGCAGATCAATAATAAGCTTAGAAGGAATAAAAAGCCATATATCCTATGCCATTTAGAGTTCATCTAGGTAGCAGCCAAAGGATGATCTCATGGGTTTCAGTTGTGATACAGGCCTAGGATATGATTAGTGGCCCATGCAAGGATGTGTGGTACTCTCTGGATGAATCCAGCTGTGTGTAGTGGTCTTGCCTCCTCCTTTCTGTTACCCATTTCTTTTTTTGTGATTCTGGATAATTCTATCTTCTTTAGAAACTCCCATTTATTCACAAATTGTTCTATAGGTTATATAAACCAAACTTTTTAGAGAAAAAATGTAATTAAAATCAAAGAACATCTCTAATGAGATTGTATTTATATTATTAATGTTAACTATATTATAATATTAATCATCTGGTTTTCTCCAAGCCACATTTAAGTTAGGGGTTGTTTTTGTTGGATATGGTATTAAACAGAAGAGCATAACAAGCCACAATGACAACAACCTGGAACGGCTTAGGAGCACACCTTTTCTTCAGTTCGTTGTGTGTATCACTTATTCTATTATCATATCCACTTTATAGCTGAGAAAATTAAGACACTGGGAGACTAAATGTCTTGCCTAAAGCAATACCATACACAAATGGAAGAATCAGAGTTATGTTGCAGTCCAGTAAAAAAGCAGATAGAAAATGCCCAATGAAGAACATTATCTAGTAGATATTTGCCTGTATATATTTGGTTCTAAAAACATCTGATATTAGGACACCACATAAAAATGATCAAATTCCTATTACAAGCAGTATTTAAGCAAAGATCTCTGGCTCCTTATATGAACTTCAGTTTTATGGAAATGGAAGCATCTGTGGATGATTTTAGGAACATTCACTAAATCTCCAGGGGATTTGAGCCAACACTGCCTACTCAATAATCAGCTTTTACTAGGATCCAATTATTTTGCTGCTTCTACCTGCTGGCATTTTCTATATGTCACCAAAAAGCTGCAGGAAGCATCAAGTTCTACCAACCCAATGTTTAACCCTGTTCATCTGCTTTGTGGTCTATAAAACCTCCTAACACAGCAAGAGTTCAATCATTCTGGGCATTTGCATCCTTTCCTGTATACACAGCCACTTCAACAGTAGTTTACAGTGTACAGTGGAGTTGCAATCAATGAAGTCAGGATCCACACCAGCAGAGCCACTTTTGGTTTGTTCAACAACACCAATAACCTCAGGGGTTGTGGCTGTGATGGGTTATCCAGAAGACACCCGGGTAAAGACTGGTGTGCTGGACATTTATTAAGGGTCAGTGTCTATAGACAGGACATAAAGGAAGTGGAACTGGGAAGAAGGAGAAGCCAAATCACCACGCAGGCACAGTAAAGACTTGGCTCATCCACCAAGAGGTTCTACAGTAAATATGTCCCTGCCTCCAGCAGTCCTTGGATAGGCACACCTAAAAAAGGCTCTTCTGCAGCAGTTCAGACAGCACAGCAGGGGTTGACAGAAGTAGCTCTCTGAGTGGTACCAGGCACTGTCTCTCCAGTGTCCTACAGCTTCTGCCTTGCATCACTTGGGTCCACTGTTTCATTGCAGCTCAAGATGATGCAGCTCCCTTGGGACATTGGGGGCATCTTCTTGAATGTCTGTGGAGGAGGACAACTAGCTACATCAACCTTGGCTTGTACACTGCTTCTGGCCTATGCCTCAATTGCAACCCATTGACTCTGGTCTGAATTCTAGACTCCCCTCATCTTCCACTAACATGTGTGATGCACTTGATGGCTGTTACAGTTTGGATATAAAATGTCTCCCACAGCATCATGTTATGATGTTTCTCCTCAGCTGCTGTAACTACTTCAGAAGCTGTGAGACTCCCAGGACATGAGAGCTTCCTGGTAGAACTGATAACTGAGGGCTGGCCTTTGAAAGTTACACTTGGACTCTGGTTTCAGCCTTGCTGTCTTTTTCCTTATGTGTAATGCTTTAACTACCACTGCCACATGCCCCTATGATTATGAACTCATCAGCCTCCCCCAGTATGATGAGTTATGATCCTCTGAAACCAATGGGCCAACATAATCTCATATCCTTTGTTTCTCTCAGACAAGTCATGATAGTACAACAGTATAGAAAATAGCCAATAACAAACAATTGTTTGTTTGTTTGTTTCTTTTTCTTTCTTTCTTCCTTTAGTTTTTTGAGGCAGATTTTCTCTGTGTAACAGCCTTTAGCTGTCCTGGAACTCTGTAGACCAGGCTGGCCTCAAACTCACGAGAGATCCTCCTGCCTCTGCCTCCCAAGTCCTGGGATTAAAGGCATGTGCCACCACCGCCTGCCCCAACAAAGACTTTCTTAGTGACATAACCAGGAGTTTCATCCTTGAGAGGCCTAGGCCCTGATACCCCTTGTCTCCTCAGGCCATTTCAGTGTGCTTCCTCCTGAACAAGGGCATGCACAGGACACAGACCTTGTACCCCAGGATTGTAAGCAAATTCCCCTTCTTATTTTGCAATTATTCAGCCCTCTGTCCTGAACACCATTCCCAATTCTCTCTGCATTTGCTTTTTCATCTGTCTTTTTAAAAGGACACAATACAAAACCTGATACCCCACGCTGCTCTAAAGAAAAATGCTTTGTTTGGAAATGAATTTTATCAAGTAACATTGTGGAAGAAGAACACTGCTTGTATAAGCAACATAGGCGTCTCTGATGACTTGGAAGAGGACATTTTCATTATCAAACAGCCCTTGAAGATTTAAGTGGCATTTAAGCCCTTTAAGACACAGTGGCAGGTGTTAAGAGTGCTCCTCCTTGACCAGAGCTTCTCAGTGGTCTTTAACTCTGTGTTTAAAAGCCACAGGGATATGACTGGAATACAAGCTGACAGCATAGAGCAGCAAACTGATGACAACAGAGGGTGTGGGTGAGAGCCACACTCATGAAGACAACTGGTATTTAGAGCTTCCAATCGTATGTCCTCTGCTTTGTGTCCCTCACATATTACATAAGCTCAATCACCCATTCCCTAACTCATAAATATTACTAATATATATACTTTTAACAAAAGAGTAAACAAATACTATATTTTTCTCCCCTCTAGCAACACAATCCATACTGATTTTAAATTTGAATATTTTATGATGGTTAATGAATAAACATGAAAATGTAGTAGCTCAATATTGAGGCATTATTCTCTTTGAAATGTTTCTTATCTTAGCTTGTATGTGCAATGGCAGTCATTGCAAATAGTGAAAGCATCTCTGTGTCCATGCTTTCAACTTCCCTCTTGAGGCAAGGAAAAGATTGAAACGAGGGATACATTGCCTGGAAAACCAGCCTGGGTTAAGGGTAACACTGTGGCTGTAGAATGGATCTAGCTCCTGATTTCAAGGATGCTAATTTGATGCTGACAATGTGATTTCCAGCAAAGATGTGCTGCTTGCAGTTTACACAGTCCTTAGTCAGCTCAGTTCTGTGAAACACACAATCTATTTTCTGTGGCTGCTGATTATTGAGAATCCCAGAATGTTGATTAAGTTTTTGAAAGTTTAGCACATGAACTTCACACGTAACACAGAGACCAAATTGTACATCTTCCTAGAAATAATATTTATGTTTAAATAAACTTCAAGAAATGTAAGGAATAAGGTAACTCAATAATTAGAGAATATTTACAGGAAATGTTGCTAAAGGGAACAAAATGAACATTTCAACTGCACATTAATAATTAAATAAGCCAAAGCAATTTTTTACACAGAAAGTTAGCCATAAATTTATCTCTTAAATTTGTTCAAATATAAGCAAATATATTCCTTAGGCAGAATTAATACACTGACTGTTCTGTTTCAACAATATTCAGAATAACAATGTATCACGTCCATGATACAAGCATGCAAGTAAGAAACTTTTTGGTAGTTAGGCAAATTCTAGCAGTCTCCTTTAAGAAATATCTAACATCTTCATAATTTCTTGAGAAATGTTTGATTGTTCTTTCAGGTTTTTTCCCAAGAACAATTTTAAACTGTATAGGGAAGATCTCAAAAGAATCATAAATATAAAGACCAAAGCTTCCAATTTCTTGAGAATCATTTCTCACCTGGAAATTTTATAGGAGGGGGAAGTCAAACTCAATAAGCCTACATGGAGCCCCCTCAGTAAAGGGAAGGAAGACAAGCACATTTTGTTAGGAAAAGTGTAGCAGGGGCAGGAGCTTTGATGGATTCTGAACTCATCACCCAGAAGGCATCTATCCTGCATTTCCTCTAATATCCACTGGCTAAGGCAAAACAAAAATCTCTTTGTCTTCAACTCTAAGCAACTTTGGTGGTTTGAAAGAAAATGGCCCCTAAAGGGAGCAGCACTACTAGCAGGTGTGGCCTTGTTGAAGTGAGTGTGGCCTTGTTGGAGGAAGTGTGTCACCGTGGGGGTGGGCTTTGAAGTCTCTTTTGCTCAAGTTTTTCTCAGTGTGACATGAGACTCCTTCTTGTTGCCTGTAATTCAAGATGTAGGATACTTGGCTACTTTTCCAGCACCATATCTGCCTGCACACTGCCATGTCACACCATGGTGCTAAAGGACTAAATATTTGAAAATGTAAGCTGCCCACTTAAATGTTTTTCCTTTATAAGAGTTGCCATGGTCCTGGTTTCTCCTCACAGCAATAGAAACCCTAGCTTTGACATGACAGCAACTTATATTCCTTTTCAGGGTTCCATCACAGAATCACTTTATAACATCATGAATTTCATTACAACTACCTTATGTCATCATGCTTAAAAATGCAAGTCTCCCTCAGCCAATGTTGCACCCTTTCCTGGACTCTCAGCTAGGTCACATTTCTGTGGTGAGGTAATCCCTGGGCTATAGCTTCTGCCTGATGAAATATGAGGCCTCTCCTGTCCAGACTTGGCCCAAAATATACTACAGCTAGCTCCCAGTCCTAGTGGGATTATAAATTGATTAGGAAATAAAATATATGCATTGATACAGGGAAATTTGCAGTTGTTTGTATAGTAGTTAGCCTACCCTTATTGATATTCATATTTCAAGTATTATTACTCATTTCTTCTTCTCAAAGGTAAAGTCTTCTAGAATTAAAGCATTCTGCAATAGAGAAATGTGTTGTGCAAAGGCTAAAATGAGCAGGCTTACCAGTTCAGATATAATATCAGGATATAGGGAGCATCTCAGGTCTTCACCTAGGAGGGCCTTGGCAAGGGCAATCCCACTGAAGCAGAGATAATGCTTGCTGTGAAGTTATGGGCATTCTATTAAGATAATGGGTAGCTTGGTTTGGAATGTCCTTGATATAATAATTAGGCCCATCTGAAAAGTAAAGCTTTATTTACTCCAAAAAGAAAAGCATCTTCTGTAATTAAAATACAAGGGCAAGAGCTGTTCATTTACCTAAAAGTAATATTGGTTGGCTTGATAATGTAAAAAAAAAAGAAGGTTATTTTTATACAATGCTGATAGAGATCAAACTAAAACAAATTTGTCAATACCCAACAAAACTTTATCACAAGAATTTCAAACTTCTTCACCTTATGATTCCAATTTTCAGCTTCACATCTCACAACCTGCTGTCTCCCTTGCCCTCTAGTGATAATGGAATTTTATTAGGTCAAAGCTTCACATTGTCTGTGAAGTTCAGAGTGCTCATGGGTGGATTTGAACATGAGCTTGTCTTCTCAGATGTGCTTCCTCCCCACACTGCTTCCTCCCCACTCTGCTTCCTCCCCACACTGCTTCCTCCCCACACTGCATTCTCCCACACTGCCTCCTTCCCACACTGCTTCCTCCTCACACTGCATTCTCCCACACTGCATTCTCCCACACTGCTTCCTCCCCACACTGCTTCCTCCCCACAATGCTTCCCTCCAAGGCTTCATCCTCTATCTCACTGTTCTCCCCAAGGAATCAAAATTCAATTTTTACTGATAAGAAAAAGTTAAGGTTTACTTTGCACTTAGTAGCCTTTGAAGAAACAAACACAAATTTGAATTAATTTCTTGCCCTTAAGGAGCTTATGATTTAGCTCTCACTCATTGGTTTTCCTTGTAACATGCCACAATTGTTCCAGACCATTTCATCATTAACAGCCAATCCTAGTTTATTTGTTCTAATGCACAGCAAGCAAAGATGATTAATATGATAGACAGAAGAATTGTTTATAAGCTCTAAAACTGTGAGCAATATATGTAACAGAAGTGGGCAGTTCTGTCAATATTCTTTATATCCATAGTATGATATGCATTAATTAGTTAGACTCAAAAGTAAATAAACAATAAACACAAACAAAAGTGTAACAAACTGGTTTATAGTCACATCATAAAAATGTAATTCTATGATGATGTGATGGCTTCTGATGAAACATTTTTGACATAGAAAGGTCTGCATTCACTTCTGTGTCTATGTTCTTGTTTTTAACACAGCACACAGAAGAGATGCATGGAAAAGTAAAGCAGTTTATAAGATCAAGCATGAAACTCGTTTTCTCTGTACTGGACTTTAAAGTTGCCTTATGGTGGCTGTTCTCCTGTCTTCTGACTACAGCCACGTGGCACAGGAAGTTAGTGGGAGCGTGCACTCATGCTTTTGTATTGTGTTAACCTTTTCTATATTCATTTCAGGTCATGTTGTATTTCTTAAATAATATTCATCCATATACACATCCTATTAGTTTTGCAGCTACATTCTGCCTTTGACCTTAGTTTAATGACAGTAGAATGTAGTTTCTGTCTGTAAAGAAAAGCCACCAATTTGGTGTCAGCACCGGAAGGCAACAGACCTGGCTGACATCTCTATGCTGCAGGCAGCTAAACCTAGTGTCTTTTCACAAAGTTTCATGTTGTCAGGCGTTATAGGCAGCTCTTTCCTCAATAGTTATATTAGTCATCTTTGATTACTGTGCACTGGAATCAACATACCTGGGTTGGATACAGATGATGCAATGTTCTGGGACCATTATGGCATGCTACAAGGAAAGCACATCAGTAAGGATTCAATTTCAAGGCTGAACCTGTGCTGCACAAAAACACCCAGAAGTGGACATTGGAAACTCTTTCTGCTCAGTGGGTTCTAAGGGTCACATGGGTCCCAGATGAGGGCACTTCCTTCATTACTGAGAATCTGCTGGTCCTGACTCTAGAACATAAGGGAAGAATCAGTACCACAGGTGAATGATACAAGTAATATTCTAAGCAGTTTCCACAACAAAATAAAGGAGGTAAAAAAATAAAGCCCTGTTCCACCTCTCCAGAAATGTTTTGAAGGCATACAAAATTATTAATGCCACAAAGGTTTTACACAAGGTGGTATAAAAACAGTCCTCCAAATCAGAGCCCAGTCTGTCTTCTCTGCAGTCGTCTCATGGATGCATGGTAATGACGGCTTAGCTTTATCGGTCTTTTCAATGATTATTCATTTATTTATTCACAGTGCATTTAGTTTGCTTATACTTTCTGCTATTTACAATATGTCATGTAATATGCTCATATACTCATTTACTTAACAAGTATTGGGTGAATTCTATCACAGACTAGGTACTTGTCTGGTAAAAATTCCTTGTCCTTTAGGGGCATACATTCTAACCAGGGTACTATTAAGTACATAAAAGGAAACTATTCAGCTATTTTAAGTGCTGAGGGGAAAGGCCAAGCAAGGAATGTACTTTGGGAACATTGGGAAGGAGTAGCTGTTTTGACCAAATGCTGAGGAATGTGACATCTAAAGGAGTGAAGGAGTGAGCATGAGCCTGCAGGGAAGAAACCCCAGAGAGGATGGAAGAATGGCTGGGGAGTAGTGTGCACTAATGTCAGGGAGCGTGGAGCCTTCATGGGCAGTAATAGTGGACAAAGTAGGACAGAGAAACAGTGAGGACGTCAAAGAGGTTACCCAGGTCATGAAAAGCTGATGTGTAATGGAAACTCACCACAGAACCATGGTGTGACCTACTTAGAATATAACAGGACATGCTGTCTGCTGTGCTGTGGATGGTGTGATAAAGATGCCAGGTGCAGGCAGAGAAATAATCAAAACAGTCCCTGAGTGATCCAGGAACAAAATGAAGGTGGCATGACCCAAGGTGTTGGCAACAAATGTGGTGGGAAGTGACTGGGTTCTTGGGATGCTTGGACGACAGAAATGACAGGATTGGCTGATGGCCTGGAAATAAGATATCATGAAACCATGAAGACCCTACACTGCACTGTTGGTGTGTGGTGAAAGTGGGGAGTTGCTTCCAGATTGTTACATTTCAGACAGCAACTCAATGGACAGGTTTGAGTCAGCAGATAGATACATAGACAAGGTTAGATGCAAGGAAGATCTGGGTCATATAATGAATTTGAAGTATTTGGAAGCAGGCTGTCTTGAAGCCTAGTGAAATTCCACAGGAAGCATAAGAGAAACACCTGGAGCACCCAACCTTGGGGGGCGGGGTGGGACCAGTACAGGACATCAGAGAAGAGTCCCCAAACCACACCTGTGTCTCTGAAAATTGAAGAACAGGTTTCAAGGAAGTGACTGACTGGATGTACCAGCAGCTGCCCAGGGACTAGGCAGCCCAGCTGCTGCACGTGGTGAAGCAGATTCCTTGACAACATGAAGGAGAAATTGTGGCAGCATCCTGAAAATCAAACAGATTCAAGAGGGTGAGAGATGGACACTGGAGCCCCTAAATACTTGGAGCTATTGGGAGGACTTTGCTCTAAGGAGGAATCATTGGGAGAAAGAAATGTTAAAACAGGCTTTTCCTATGGTGAAAGAAATAACACAACTTTGTAAATGTGTTTGTTGTCCTATGACTATTGCATCAAATTACAATCTCTGAGTGGCCAAAAACAAGAGAAATATATTTTCTCAAAAGTTGTGAAATCCACAAGTCCAAAATCAGCAATTACCATCATCATGCCCCCACTGGGAGGCTGTAGGGCATATGAGTTTCTTGTCTCCTCCAGTGGCTGGAGGCTGACAGGGTTGCTTTACTAGTGCCTGAATCACTGGCCTCAAGCTCTCCAGTCCCATGGCCTCTGCTTCTTCCCTTTGGCTCCAGTACCCCTCCACAACTCTATTACAAGGCTACAACATGTATTTGCATTTGGAGCCCATTTCCAAGGTACAAGGCCATCTCTACATCCCTAAAGCCTTAAGGTAATCTCATCTATAAAGCCTCTTTTCCCCAGAAAGGTAGCACAGGCTCCTGGCATAAGGAGTAGACATCTCTTTGTGAGTCACCACCAAACTACTACTTAAGCAGATGGCAGTGATCCACAGATGAGTAAAATGATAATGTAAGAAATTTCCAGATAAGAGCTTCCATCCTGCCCCGGAGTTCCCATTTGGACAAAAGAGCTCCCATCTGGACAAGAGGGAAAGACTTCCTGAATCTGTCAGCTCTGTCTGAACCAAGTGTGCTGATAAGACCAAGAATGAACCACAAGGAGATGGGCAGACTTCAAGGAAGAAGTACATACAACAAAATGAAGAGCAATACAGCATCACCAGAACCTAGCCTGCCTCCAAAATCTAGACCTGAATATCAAAAATTGGAAGAAGCAGAAGAAAACAGCCTTATGAGTAACATCATGAAGAAGGTAGAGGCTTAAGTAGAGAAAAAGACAAAAAAAAATGGAAAGAATGCTGTAAACAACTAGAGGAAAGGGCAAACAAATTAGAAGAAAACAAGAAATTCCTGGAAGAAATCAAGAAAGTCCTGGAAGAAAACAATAAAGTACTGAAAGAAAATCATGAAAAACAATGAAACAAAAAAAGGAAACAGTCCAAGACCGGAAAAGTGAAATAAAAGTGAAATAGAAAAATGAAGAAGACACAAACAAGGGAATGCTGGAAATAGAAAATCTGAGTAAAAGATCGGGAACTTCAGATGCAAGTATAACCAACAGAATGCAAGAAAAGGAAGAGAGGATCTCTGGCATTGAAGAAACAGTAGAAGAAATAGTTTCATCAGTCGAAGGAAACAGTAAAGCCAACAAAGTCATGAACCAAAATGTCCAAGAAATTTGGGACACCATGAAAAGACCAAACCTATGAATAATAGGGATAGAAGAAGGAGAAGAATACCAACTCAAAGGCACAGAAATATATTTACCAAGATCATAGAAGAAAATTTTCCCAACTTAAAGAAGGAAATGCCTATGAAGATACAAGAAGGCTATAGAACACCAAACAGACTAGACCCCTCAAAAAAGTCCCCTCACCACATAATAAACAACTAAATGTACAGAATAACGAAAGAATATTAAGAGCAGCAAAGGAAAAAGGACAAGTAACATATAAAGGCAAACCCATCAGAATAACACCCAATTTCTCAATGGAGACTTTGAAAGCCAGAAGGACCTGGACAGATGTAATGCAGACATTAAGAGACCATGGATGTCAGCCCAGACAAATATACCCAGAAAAACTTTCAATCATCATAGACGGAATGAACAAGACATTCCAAGACAAAGCCAGATTTAAACAATACTGATCCACAAACTCAGCCCTACAGAAAGCACTAGAAGGAAAATTCCAACCTAAGGAAGTCAGATACACCCTCAAAAACACAGGCAATAGATAAAGTCACAGCAATAAACCCCAAAGAAGAGAAGTACACACACGCTACCACCAAAAATAACAGGGATGAACAATCACTGGTCTTTAATATCACTTAATATCAACGGATTTAATTCACCTATAAAAAGACATAGACTTATAGAATGGATACAAAAGCAGGACCCATCTTTTTGCTGCATACAAGAAACACATCTCAAATTCAAAGATAGACACTACCTAAGAATAAAAGGCTGGGAAAAGACTTTCCAAACAAATGGTCTTAAGAAACAAGTGGGTGTAGCCATCCTGATATCCAACAAAATAGACTTCAAACTAAAATTAATCAAAAGATATCAAGAAGGGCATTACATACTCATCACAGGAAAGATCCACCAAGATGAAGTTTCAATTCTGAACATTTATGCCCCAAACACATGGGCACCCACATATGTAAAAGAAACATTACTAAAGTTTAAACCACATATAAAACCCCACACATTAATAGTGGGAGATCTCAACACCCCACTTTCACCACTGGACAGATCTCCCAAATCAAAACTTATCAGAGAAATAAAGGACTTAACTGATGTCATGACCCAATTGGACCTAATAGATATCTACAGAACATTCCATCCTAACAAAAAAGAATATACCTTCTTCTCAGCACCCCATGGAACTTTCTCTAAAATCAACCACATACTTGACCACAAAGCAAATCTCAACAGATACAAAACAATTGGAATAACCTCCTGTGTTCTATCAGACCACCAAGGTTTAAAGTTAGATTTCAACAACAACAAAAATTACAGAAAATCTACAATCTCATGGAAACTGAAAAATGCTCAACTGATGGGTTGAGGAAGAAATAAAGAAAGAAATTAAAGACTTCCTAGAGATCAATGAAAATGAAGACACCACATACCCAAACTGATGGGACACTATGAAAGCACTGCTAAGAGGGAAATTCATAGCACTAAATGCCCACATAAAGAAGTTGGAGAAATCTCACACTAGTGACTTAACAGCACACCTGAAAGCTCTAGAACAAGAAGAAGCAAACTCTCCCAGGAAGAATAGACGCCAGGAAATTATCAAAGTGAGAGGTGAAATTAATAAAACAGAAACAAAGAGAACAATACAAAAAATTAATGAAACAAGTTGGTTCTTTGAGAAAATCAACAAGATAGACAAGCCCTTATCCAAACTAACCAAAAGACAGAGAGAGAGCATCCAAATCAACAAAATCAGAAATGAAAAGGGGGACATAACAACAGACATTGAGGAAATCCAGAGAATTATCAGGTCATACTTCAAAAACCTCTACTCCACAAAACTGGAAAATCTAAAAGAAATGGACAATTTTCTGGATAGGTACCACATACCTAAGTTAAATCAAGACCAGATAAACTATTTAAATAGTCCAATAACCCCTAAGGAAAGAGAAACAGTCGTTAAAATCTCCAAACCAAAAAAAGTCCAGGACCAGATGGTTTCAGCGCAGAATTCTACCAGATCTTCAAAGAAGAGTTAATACCAATATTTTCTAAATTGTTCCACATAATAGAAACAGAAGGAACATTACCAAACTCCTTCTATGAGGCTACAATTACCCGCATTCCTAAACCAAAAAAGGGTACAACAAAGAAAGAGAACTACAGACCGCTCTCCCTCATGAACATTGATGCAAAAATACTCAATAAAATACTGGCAAACAGACTCCAAGAACACATCAGAACAATTATCCACCATGATCAAGTAGGCTTCATCCCAGGGATGCAAGGGTTGTTCAACATGCGCAAGTCCGTCATTGTAATACACCATATAAAAAAATCTCAAAGAAAAAAACCACATGATCATCTCACTAGATGCAGAAAAAGCATTTGACAATATCCAACACCCCTTCATGATAAAAGTCTTGGAGCGATCAGGAATACAGGGAACATACCTAAACATAATAAAGGCAATTTACAGCAAGCCAAAAGCCAATATCAAATTAAATGGAGAGAAACTCAAAGCAATTCCATGAAAATCAGGAATGAGGCAAGGTTGTCTGCTCTCCCTATACTTATTCAATATAGTACTTGAAGTTCTAGCTAGAGCAATAAGACAACATAAGGAGATTAAGGGGATACAAATTGGAAAGGAAGAAGTCAAGCTTTCCCTATTTGCAGATGACATGATAGTATACTTGAGTGACCCCAAAGATTCCACCCAGGAACTGATAAAGCCTATAAACACCTTCAGCAACATAGCAGGATACAAGATCAACTCAAAAAATCAGTAGCCCTCCTATATACAATTGACATAAAAGCTGAGAAGGAAATCAGAGATACATCACCCTTTACAATAGCCACAAATGACATAAAATACCTTGGGGTAACACTAACCAAGCAAGTGAAGGACCTATATGATAAGAACTTTAACTCCTAAAAAAAGAAATTGAAGTATATGTCAGAAAATGGAAAGATTCTCCCATGCTCATGGATAGGCAGGACCAACATAGTAAAAATGGTAAATTTACCAAAAGCAATCTACAGATTCAATGCAATCCCCATCAAAATACCAACACAATTCTCCACAGACCTGGAAAGAATAATACTCAACTTCATATGGAAAAACAAAAAACCCAGGATAGCCAAAAGAATCCTGTACAATAAAACAACCTCTGGAGGCATCACAGTCCCTGACTTCAAGCTCTATTATAGAGCTACAGTAATAAAAACAGCTTGGTATTGGCATAAAAACCGACATGTGGACCAATGGAATCGAATTGAAGACCCTGACATTAACCCACACACCTATGAACATATAATTTTTGACAAAGAAGCCAAAAGTGTACAATGGAAAAAAGAAAGCATCTTCAACAAATGGTGCTGGCATAACTGGATATCAACATGTAGAAGGCTGCAAATAGATCCATATCTGTCACCGTGCACAAAACTCAAGTCCAAGTGGATCAAGGACCTCAACATAAATCCAACTACTCTGAACCTGCTAGAAGAGAAAGTAGGAAGTAGTCTTGAATGCATTGGCATAGGAGATCACTTCTTAAATATAACACCTGTAGCACAGACACTGAGAGAAACAATCAATCATTGGGACCTCTTGAAACTGAGAAGCTTTTGTAGAGCAAAGGATATGGTCAACAAGGCAAAGCGACAGCCTACAGAATGGGAAAAGATCTTCACCAACCCCACATCTGACAGAGGACTGATATCCAGAATATATAAGGAACTCAAGAAATTAGACCTCAAAATGACCAACAGTTCAATTAAGAAATGGGCTATAGAACTAAACAGAGAATTCTTAACAGAGGAAACTCAAATGGCTGAAAGACATTTAAGGAATTGCTCAACATCCCTAATTATCAGGAAATGCAAATCAAAACAACTCTGAGATACCACCTTATGTCTGTTAAAATGGCTAAAATCAAAAACACTGAAGACACTTTATGCTGGCCAGGATGTGGAACTAGGGGAACTCTCATCTATCGCTGGTGGGAATGCAAGCTTGAACAACCACTTTGGAAATCAATATGGCACTTTCTTAGAAAATTGGGAATCAATCTCCCCCAAGATCCAGCTATACCACTCTTGGGCATATACCCAAGGAATGCTCAACCATACCACAAGAGCACTTGCTCAGCTATGTTCATATCAGCATTGTTTGTAATAGCAAAAACCTGGAAACAACGTAGATGCCCTTCAACTGAAGAATGGATAAATAAATTGTGGCACATATACACAATGGAATACTACTCAGCAGAGAAAAACAATGACATCATGAGGTTTGCAGGTAAATGGATTGATCTAGAAAAAATCATCCTGATTGAGGTAATCCAGACTGAGAAAGACAAATGTGGTATGTACTCACTCATAGGAGCTTACTAGATGTGGAACAAGGATGACTGGACTGCTACTCACATCACCAGTGAGGCTACCTGGAAATCAGGACACCAAGAAAGACACGGGGATCACCCAATGACGGAGACATGGATGAGATCTACATGAACAGCCTGGACATGAGTGGGAGCAATGAAGGGTGAGGGTCAAGGGAAAGAGAGCAGGAGATCCCAGCTGGATCAAGAACAGAGAAGGAGAACAAGGAATAGGAGACCATGGTAAATGAAGACCCCATGAGAAAGGAAGAAACAAAGTGCTAAAGAGGCTCACAGAAATCCACAAAGATACCCCCACAAAAGACTGCTGGCAATGGCCGAGAGACAGCCGGGACTGACCTACTCTGGTGATGGGATGGCCAAACACCCTAATAGTTGTGCCAGAAACCCCATTCAAGGACTGAGGAATCTGGATACAGAGATCCATGGCTAGGCCCCGGGTGGAGCGCTGGGAGTAATTAGCGAGAAAGAGGAGGGTTTATATGAGCGAGAATTGTTGAAACCAAGGTTGGATAAAGCACAGGGACAAATAGCCAAATGGATGGAAACACATGAAGTATGAACCAAAGGCTGAGGGGCCCCCTACTGGATCAGGCCCTCTGAATAGGTGAGACAGTTGATTGGCTTGATCTATTTGGGAGGCATCTAGGCAGTGGTACCAGGTCCTGGACTCATTGCATGAGTTAGCTGTTTGAAACCTGGGACTTATGCAAGGATGCTTGGCTCAGTCTTGGAGGAGGGGACTGGACCTGTCTAGACTGAGTCTACCAGGTCCATTTCATTCCTCTGGGGAGGCTTTGCCCTGGAGGAGGTGGGAATGGGCGGTGGGCTGGGGGGAAGGGGAGGGTGGCAGGAAGGGGGAGAACAAGGGAATCTGTGGCTGTTATGTAGAACTGAATAGTGTTGTAAAATAAAATAAAATAAAATAAAAAAATTAAAAAAAGAAATGGAGGACTGGGAAAAACAGAAGTTGGACAGAGGAGCGGCATTAAGAGCACATATGATGTATCTATAGTGTCCATTTACAAGGTTATACTGCTGTTTTTCCTTTCAGAGAAATGTGTGGAAAGTGCACCCCCATTGGTCCTTATGTGTGTTGGTCCCCAATTGCTGCTTAACAAACAGACCTATCCAGACCACACTCATTTGTTACTTCACAGTGTCTAAGAGGCAGGAATCTGACTGAGCATCTCCCTTTGAGGTTCTCTGTCCCAAAGTCTCCCAGTATGCAAAGCAGTTGTTGATGGGTTGTGTGCTCCTCAGAGGCTCACTAAAATACCTTTTTCTAAGCTGCCTTAAGTTATGGGTGGAATTCTTTTTCTGCAGGCTTTAGGGATGCGACTCGAGTTTCTTGCTGGAAGCTGTTTTCAGTTCCTAGTGATTTGAATCTGAAATGTCCTTTCCATGTTTTGAATGTTTATTCTCCAGTTTGTGGTGCTATTTTTGGAAGCTGTAGAGGTCAGGCCTAACTAATAAAAATGGTTCACTAGGAATGAGCCTTTTGAAGTTATAATCTATCTCTTAACTCTGGCCTCCCTAGGTGTTTCCTGGGGCCTCTGTGATGTGACCAGCATGAGCCAAAACAAATCTCTCTGTCCCTCATATTGTTTCTGCCAGGCATCATGGTTAGAGAGAAGCAAAAGGAACTAACATGGTTCTTTGACAGTTCGCTTTCCCCTGCCTAGACTCCTACCTCACCGTAGTTTGTATCTTCCAGCCGGTGAAAACTGACAGTGACTCTAACAAGTCTGCAACAAACATGGAATCTTACCTGCCGTGGCTACCAATCTCTTCTCCGGAGACTATTCTATCTCTTCTGTCACATTCTGTTGCTAAGGAGCCAAGTGCTTGATGCAGCCCAGGCTCAGTGGTAGGAATCCCATAGGATGCTGTCTTAGTTAAGGTTTTTATTGCTGCAATGAAACACCATGACCCAAAAGCAACTTGGGAAGGAGAAGCTTTATTTTACTCACAGTTGCATATAACAGTTCATCTTCAAAAGTAGGAACTTGCAAAGGGCATGAACCTGGAATCAGGCCATGGAGGGATCCTGTTTGCTGTCTTGCTACCCATACCTTGCTCAACCTACTTTCTTCTCCTTTTTTATTATTAAGAAACTTTTTATTCATTTTACATACAAATCACAGATCCCACTCTTCTCACCTCCAGTCTCTCCAATCTTTCTCCCCAACCTACCCTTTATTTCCTCCTACAAGAAGGTAAGGCCTTTGATGGTGAGTCAGCAGAGCCTGATACATTCAGTAGGGGCAGGTCCAAGGCCCTCCCCCTGCATCAAGGCTGTGTGAGGTGTCCCACCATAGGTACTGTGCTCCAAAAAGCCAACTAACTCATGCACCAGGCATGGATCCTGATCCTACTGCCAGGGGCCCCTTAAGCAGATCAAGCTAAACAATGGTCTCACTTATGCAGAGGGCCTAGTCCAGTCCTGTGGAGGCTCCACAGATGTTGGCCTAAAATTCAACTAGAGTTCCTACTAGTTTGGTTACGTGGTCTCTGTAGGTTTACCCATCATGATCTTGATTCCCCTTGCTCATAGAATCCCTCTTCTCTCTCTTTGACTGAACTCCTGGAGCTCGGCCTGGTGTTTGGCTGTGGATCTCTGCATCTGCCTCCATCAGTTACTGGAGAAAGGCTCTGTGATGGCGGTTAGGGTTTCACCGATCTGATTAGTGGGTGAGCCAGTTCAGGCACCCTCTGTGTCCCCTTCATTGCTTTCCCACTCCATCCTTGTTCAAATATTCAAATGATAATTTAAAAATATCAACTTACTTCTAGCTTTAAAAAGTGCATTTTGTTGTTTTTCTTGTTCTTATCACAAATATGGTAATTCTTGTTCTAAAATAGCCTGACTCATCAACGCAAAAGCACACAACTAGATTGTACTCACTGTCCTTGGCATTCATTTTATCGCTGTGATTGTATGGTCAGACACACCCCCAGACCTCAGGTTTCTATTCCCCAGAACTGGCAGAGAAGTAAGTAACGTAGTCCACTTGTGATGATCACTACCATGCTTTGGAGACAGTAAGAGATAATTGTGTGCATTACACAGATTCATCAGAACAAGAGAACACATCCAACAGGTTAGGTACTAGATCAGTTTTCATCAACTTAAAATGTCATTTCATGGTTATATCTTCTGAATATTTTCCAAATAAAAAGGTCAAATGACACAAAACATAGTGGATAAGAGAAAAAGGCTCTGAATTTTGCCTATCTTTAAATTTTGCATCTCCACTCAAAGCTGTGCTATCTTACAAAGGTTAACCTTCATGTGGTTCCACTAATTTCTGTGAGACTCAGCACACCTCCATAGAACTATGTTGACCTGTAATACCTTGTCAGCATCCAAACACTTTCATGCTTTGAAAGGCTGGGAATGTAGTTCAGTTGATAGAGGACTTTCCTAGCAGGCATGTGACTCTGGATACAATCCCTAGCACTGTCCGGTAATGCTACCTATAATCCCACCTTTTAGGAGGTGGAGACAGGAAGGTGAGAAGTTCAAGGTCATTGTAGTGGTTTGACTGAGAACTCCCATAGGCTCGTGATTTGAATACTTGGTCTCCAGTTCCCAGTTAGTGGTGCTATTAGGGAGGTAATGGAACCTTTAGAAGTTGGATTTTGAGGTTGACACCCCTCCACCCCCCCACCTCCCCCCCCAAGCACGCCTCTCTTTCTCTCTGCTTCCTGACTGGCAGCCCTTATGCTCCCACTGTTGTGCCTCCCTGCCATGGAGGACTGAACCCATCCCCACACCCTTAAAGTGTAAGGTAAAGTAAACTTTTCTAGGTAGCTTTTGGTCATGGTATTTTGTCGCAATAATAGATATGTAACTAATATAATCATTCTTGTCTACCTTAATTACATAGAAAGTTCAGGTCCACTCTATACTACAAGAACTGTGTCTTAAACAAAAGGCAGAGTTGGGTTTAACAAGCGTTAGAAAGTCATTTCAGTTTTACCTCTGACATAGAATCAGTGACTAACTCTCATACACTGGGTCAAAGTCAGCAAAGTTAAACAACGGTGCACACAGGGCACAGGTATCTGGAGAGCACTGCAGTCCAAGCACACAGCAGCCTTTTGGACTGATAACCATAGCTCCTTAGGGTGTGAAAAATTAGGTTCTCAGTATCCAAAGTCACAGCTCCCCCAAGGCCTTGGCTTCAGCCCATTACTGGCTCTGCCAAGCATATTCCTGGTTTAGACTAGAAACTACATTCCTTCTCCATACAGCAGGGTCTCAGGGAAAGCCTGGGGTCAGTCTAGCCCTCAAAAATTGGACATTTTTTCATGTGTGTGTCTGTGTATGTGTGTATGTGAGTGTGTGAGTGTGTGTGTGTGTGTGTGAGAGAGAGAGAGAGAAATATCTATCTATATTTGTATTTTTAAGTGTCTATTAAAATTTTATATATATGTATATATATAATTTGTATTTTTGAGTGTCTATTCAGATAATTTATGGATTTGGTAATTAGGTGACTTGCTTTTGTTGTAGTCCAAGCTGGCTTCTGTGTAACTGAGAATGAGCTGGGCCTTCTGACCCTCCCATCTCCACCTCTGACATTCTGGCATTCTAACTATACCCCACTGTATTGTGCTGGGGACAAACCCAGAGCTTCAGGAGTGCTGTGCGGCATTCCACCCTCTGAGCTGTGTTCCCTGCCTTCTTTATGTCTTTTAAGTTTATTCTCATTTACTTCAAAGAGTCCAGAAATTCTATTGCTTGAATATCCTCATTTAATTTTATCTGATATGTGTTTTTAAACTAATTTTAAGACTACATACTAATCTGAACTCAGTATTTTATGTTTATCAGCTGTTAAGTTTTAAGACAGAATCTAAATCAATACATCCTACACTTCATGTTTTACAAGTGCACAGCTCAAGAATCTCACTGAGCTAAAAAGCAAAGAGAAGGTAAAATTCCCACTGAATTGGATGAATGCAAGCAACAGTACATCCATGGCTCCATGAACATACTCATGAATGCACCTGATTTACTCTGATATTTCA
This sequence comes from Peromyscus maniculatus bairdii, assembly GCF_049852395.1. NCBI lineage: Eukaryota > Metazoa > Chordata > Mammalia > Rodentia > Cricetidae > Peromyscus > Peromyscus maniculatus. Next base: position 35,460,163 of record NC_134853.1, on the reverse strand, counting down.
TTTTGTGCCTGTTTTATCACTGCCTTCCTGACAGTATCTCAGACCAAGACGTTTTTTTAAATATAGCTCTTCTCACAACAACATATCTTAAAATGGTTTAAATGCAAGAAATCAAAGCACACTCATTAGCCTTGACACCTAAGACTGGGAACAGGCTTGCATGGTCCTGAATCTGAAAGATGTTAGATAGATAGATAGATAGATAGATAGATAGATAGATAGATAGATAGATAGATAGATAGATGATAGATAGATAGATAGATGATAGATAGATAGAAAGATAGATGATAGATAGATAGATAGATAGATAGATAGATAGATAGATAGATGATAGAAAGAAAGAAAGAAAGAAAGAAAGAAAGAAAGAAAGAAAGAAAGAAAGAAAGAAAGAAAGAAAGAAAGAAAGAAAGAAAGAAAGGAATTAAGGAAGGAAGGAAGGAAGGAAGGAAGAAAGAAAGAAAGAAAGAAAGAAAGAAAGAAAGAAAGAAAGAAAGAAAGAAAGAAAGAAAGAAAGAAAGAAAGATAGGGATAGATAGACAGGGAGAGGGAGAAAGGGAAATGGAGAGGGAGAGGGGGAGGGAGATTTGCCTCCAGAACTAGCCCTGTGGGGTTGAACAGTGCCAGCATGGGATGACAGTCTCAGTCATCTTCAGAGCTGGACTCCACTGCTGTGATAATCTGGCTGTGATCAAACAACAGCTCCTGTGCTCTTGAAGGAAAAGGACCCTAAGGACCTCAACCCACATCACACAAAACAGTCTCTACCCGACCCATCCTCTCCCTATGAATTTCCTTCATTTCCTAATTCCAAACAGAGTCTGTTCCTCCTTCTCCCTGAGGATCAATTTCTTGGCTGTGCAAATTGGCCCATGGTTCTACACAACAGTTAAGAGATCTGAATGCTCTACATTACCACAACACTTCATTTTTTCATAGATTATGAATGAAAAAATTCTAAGAAAACCAAACATGTTGGGGAGAGAGGAAGAGGAAAGGAAATGGAGACAGAAGGGGGAAAGGGAGGGGGAAAGAGGTGGGGCACTGATTTACAAAAGCAGCCTTGGCTTGCTGCTGAAGCAGCACCTTTCCATCCAAGTCATTGTATAGGAATTCTAGGGAACCTTACTTGATTCTGCAAATTTGCTACAGACAAAAAAATATATCTCATATTTAATTTATAAATCCCATTCTATTGAGCTTAGACAAAATCAAAGTTATTTAATTTTTACATTTTCTTCCACTTCATAGGAATGAGTTGTCCAGCTTTTCTCTCGTTGAAGTTATTATTCAAGGCTTTCCTTTTTTCCCTTCCGATGTTTTCCATGGACCCGCTCTGTGTGAGTGTCTGTGGGAATTAAAAAGAAGCAACAGAGGCAACGAAACACATTGATTACCAAGTAAAATGGTTCCCCTGGCAACCACAGCCCACTGAAAGCCCTTAGAACTGCCTTCTTTGCTCAGATGGTTTTTTCCCAGTGATTTCAGGCATCACAGATCGCAGAAGCAGATACAAAGCTACCTGCTCCAACTGTGTTGCTACAGAAATAAAGCTGATTCAATGAGTGGTGTTCTGTTTTGTTCTGTGGCTAGATAATTGTAGTATGGTTTTTTAAAATTATTTTTATGTATGTGTATCTGTGTGTGTGAGTGAAAGCCACTTGTGTGTGGGTGCCCAGAGAAGAAGATGGTGAGCTGGAGTTCACAACCACCCAACAGTGCAGGGAACTGAACTGCTGAAATGTGTCCATCCTTATGTGCTTTATACTTTTGGATGGATTGGCTTTCTATTGCTGCTATGATAAATCACCACAAATGTTGGGACTTACAAAAACACAAATGCATCATGCCATCATTTACGTACAGAACAGAAGTCTGACAGAAGTGTTCCTGATACGAAATCATGGGTTAGTAAGGGTACACTCCTTTACAGATACTGGGAGAGAGGATCTCTCCTTGCCTTTTGCATTGTCTAGAAGATGACAGCATTTCTTGGCTTTTAGTGCTTTTGTTCTTTTATATTTATCAACTTCACCACATCTCTGATCCTCCACCTTTTCACAGAATAGCTGGAGAGTGTTCTTTGTTTTGATGAATTCCAAATTTCTTGAGCTCTGTTATATGACTTTTTCTGGAATGTTGAAAACAAATGCCTATTTACCTGAGGTGTGACAATGGCAACAGTCTGAACTAACTCCACTAGCTTAGTGAACCAGTAAGTTTATTGAAGTTATTTATGAAAGATGAGTTATTTATAGGTACATGGATGACTTACATACAGCTGCATCACCAAAATTCCCACCTTAGCCTAGGTGACAACTTATGATAGTTATATCCCTGGATCTGCCTGCATGACCTGCAGGAAGTTTGACTGATGATATGAATAGTCTTCTATCCTCAGCAGTCCTTACCACTTATAAAACCTTGGGGAGGGACCTTATGACTCTTTTAAATTTCAGAAACATCCTGAGACTTGTAAATTGTTTACTTCCTGAGATTTGTAAGTTTTGTTTACTTAAGTCTCAAGGATCCTTCCTCAGAATGGAATGTTTAAATTCAGAGGAAATTACTGTATAACTGATTCATTTTGTCAGTTTCATACTCACACACAATATATTGAGGTCATATTTAACCCCACCATAGTTTCTAATGCCTCACACCTGCTCACATCCTCTTCTTCCAAACTAGTCCCACCCCCATTTTTATGTCCTTTTTCTTGCACAGCCCTTGTGCAGTTAGCCACAGCTACAATGTTGTCATGACTACAATGAGCATATCATATACAGAAGACTGAGTTTCACAGCACTCTTCCCCATCCTCTAGTTCTCTTACATTCTTTCTGTCCAATCTTCTGTGGTTCTTCTTGGAGAGCTCACCATGGTGGTGAGGATGGGGTTGGGGAACTGGTGGGATGACCAACCCTGCAACTTTCCAGGCCCAGAACCAGGGTTAAGAGTTGGCACACTCCAACATACATCCCATCTATGGTCTGCTGGAGCACATGAAGGGACTAGTCCTGCAGACCCAAAGTTACAGGATCTCCAAGAGGAGTCGCAGTGTGGGCCCATTCGTGATAGTATAACAGAAACCAGAGACCTAGAACCAGACCAATGACTCTTTGCAATGAACACTTACAGTAAAGATGTATGGATAAAAGGGTTTATTGTATGACTCACTGTGTCACACTATAACTTCCATGATGAGATTTTTACCTTTTTCCCTTTTTTTCTCTTAAATTTTATTTGTTTGGAATGAGGGTTTGCAAGGGCAGAGGGCAGATATGAAGGGGCAGGGAAATGAATGGGATTGAGATGCATGATGTGAAAGACAAAAAATAAATAAAAAGTTTAAAAAAATCCTTACTGTTGGTGGGAGTATAAGCTGATGTGGCCACTGTGGAAATCAGCGTGAAAGCTTCTTGTAAAGATAAAAATCAAACAACCTGTGACTTAGCTATCACAATCCTAGCCATATACCTGAAGGACTCCTTACTGTTTTCATCGCATCCTCATATTTCTAGACACTAATTCTTTATCGAATATGTAGCTGGCAAAGATTTTCTTATATTCTCTCAGCTGCTTCAGATTCATTTTAACAATCTGCAATTACCTCCACATCTCAAGATTCAGACTGGTGATGACATCTGCAAAGTCCCCTTTGGCCATGTGAATTGGCCTAATCACACAGATGAGGCTGTAAATGTCTTTGAGGGACCATTACTCTGAATATCTTTGTTAGTTCACTGTGTAACACAATTTTTAATGATCCGTCCCAAAACATTGATATGCAATTGAGTATCTTCTTTGAACTTTTCGCTATTTGTATTGGTGATTTCATATTGAGCAAGAACTCCGATCTGCAACCTTTCTTTCTGTGAAGGGCATATCTCACATAGATTTGTCATGTACATGGTGTATGATACAACTACTCAGCTTAGCTACAGTCATGGGGAAGCATTTCTTCACAGCACATTGACAAACAGGCTCTAAGCTCCAATAGCAGTTTCTATACAAAGCCAAGCATGAGTTACATTTGACTTGTGGGCTGGCTTAGAAAATGGTGTTCTTGAAAGTAGATTTCCTGTAGAACACAGCATTGTTTCTGTTGAACACAGCATTGTAGAACACAGCATCTGGGCAACTTCATAAGGTTTTTCTCAAAATAAAAGAAGAAGGTTCCATGGTAGAGTGCTTTTCTAGCACGCAGGACATCTCACGCCCCATGCCCAGTACCACACAGAGAAATGACAATGATGGTGCCTTGCACTCTTCTGCTGCCTGCAGATAATAATAATGAATTCTGGATGACTACCATCAAAATCAAATGAACTGTTGGTAGGAAATGTAGAAACACCCAAAGTGTGGGAAAACCAAAGAGCAGCCCTTCCTCAAAATAATAGGATTTTAGACAACTCTACAATTAAGGGCACATCCTGGTCTCTGTGGCATGAGTCATAAGACCTATAACAAAACCCTGCTGTTATGAATGTGAGGAACCAAATGAATGTTAGATCCAAGGGAGCTTTATCCAATAATAACAGAAATCAGGCTGAAGTTTGGAAGTGAATTCACAGGCCACAAACGTTAGTGACAGCTTTCTCACAGGAAGCAGAAGATAAGGGGTGTGGGGAAGAAGTGTGGAAAGTAAGGAAAGATCAAACTGCCCCTCCCAGAATTGGGAGGAAGAAATGGGTTTCTTATCTGGTTGCTAGGGTGCCCTAGGGTCTGCTTATTTTTCATTAGCTGTGATGACAGCTTTTTTTCCCCGAGACAGGGTTTCTCTGTGTAGCCCTAGCTGTCTTGGAACTTGCTTTGTAGACCAGGCTAGCTCCGAACCCACAGAGATCCTCCTGCCTCTGCCTACCAAGTGCTGGGATTAAAGGCATGTGCCAGACATAGTGTCTTAATAAAAATAACTATAGCAATAAAAAAAAGGCATGTGCCACAATCATGGGCTCAAACTCAGACTGTTCTTTTTAAGTAGTGTTTTTAAAATGTATTTATTTTATGTATGGTGCTTTATCAGCATGGACACTTGCATGCCTGAAGAGGGCATCAGATCCCATTTATAGATGGCTGTTAGCCACCATGTGGTTGCTGGGTATTGAAATCAGGACCCCCAGAAGAGCTGCCAATGCTCTTAACTCCTGAGTCATCTCTCCTACCCCATCTTTTTATTTTTTTAGACATGCCTTTCTTGCATTTTTTCTCATGTAAGATGGACTTCAGAATTCTGTTCACTTCTTAAAACATCCCAGTGTCATCCAACATCTGGCAGGGTTTTTCATTTACAATAAGAGAAGGATGTGGGAAAATTAAGGTTCCATGCACTTCTGAGAAATTAGTTTATTCTTAGAGAGTGACAGAAAATGAATTACGACTCCCACAATGAGTACATACTCTGTTCCAAAACTATAGACTAGGGAGATGCTAGAGAATATAGGGAGCTGATATGAGAACCCAGGCATAGGACCCACAGAAGGAAACTTTCACAACTGTGCGAACTTCTGTCTATACTTGGCTGAAGCCAAAACTTTAAAAATATTAGCGACTCCACAGTTCCCAGAAAAGATTCACAGCTGGCAAGCTGAAAGAAATAAGAAACTTCACCACTGTCCATGTTGAGGTTAGATTCCAACAAAGTTAATTTACTACTAGCACAGAAACTACAGTTATAAGAGTCTACCAGTCATTATCCTTAGAAAGGAACTCATTGTTAACAATGATGAGTATACAGCAATAATATTAGGCACAGGAAGAAGTAGAAAATGGAAATGGTAAAGATACTAGCAGACTCTAAGATAGCACAGATAGAATTAAACAGTAAAACTTGTAGAGAAAGAACAACAAATACATGACTTAAAGGGGAACATGGTCATAAATGATCAGAAAGGGATGATCTCCAGATTAATGGAAACTACAAAAAAACCACATAGACACCATTGAAGATAAAAATGAATACATAAACTCAGAATCATTTATTGGATGGCCTTATCAGTTTACTGGGAGTAGGGGGGGAAATGCCAGTTAGCTTGAAGCTAAACGAAAAGGGAAGGGAAATTTTATTGAGAAAGCATGAAGAGAATTTTGTAGTATAATACTAAATTGATTAGGAAACTGATATTGGAGCCCAAGAACAAACCAAAATCTGAAGATAAAAGGACTAACCAGTTTTAAATCTTAGTGAAATAATATAATAATAAACCCTAAGATGCTTTGCAAGAGAGAGAGAGAGAGAGAGAGAGAGAGAGAGAGAGAGAGAGAGAAGGAAGGAGGGAGGGAGGGAAGGAGGGAGAATACAGCATAACACATTATGACTGAACTTCTGAGCACTAAAGAGTGAAAAGAAATTCTAGAAATATCTGGGGGAAAATAGCACTTCATATACGTGGAACAATGACATCGATGATTGATCTTGTCAGAGATGTTAACAACCAGAATGTAGTATCTGATGAAAATATTATAGTGCAGGTACTATAAAGATGTAATTAATAACAATCAAATGGCTCCAAGGAAAAGCAATATCCTGAAGAATTCAATCACTTATGGTGCCTTAAAGGCAGACCCAGATTTCCCTGGAGAGGAGGACATTGTGAACTGGTTCCCTGTACAAGAGTTATCTATCTGTGAGGGTGCCCAGCAGGCTTCTTTATCACTTCCCTAAGGACCAGTCTCCAGCAGAGCAGGGCTTGACAAAAATATCTTAGTCTAATCCAAAGTCATTTCCAAAGCTTTGTTTCAGCTATGATGCAGTATGAACATATCTTCCAACATGAAAATGAATAGAATTTAAACTAGCTGGGCTACTGGGACTCAGTTGTTTTTCTTAATTACTAACCTGTCACAGTCTATAGATGGCTCCTGAATAGAAACACATGTGTTCTAGCTGTGTGACACTTCCTTGTTTTATTTTCTTTATTGTCTGCAGCTTTTGCTTTAACAGAAGCAGGGACAATATTTTTCCACTAAACTAACCTGTCTCATAATCCCTTACTATATTTATTAAAACCCCTCAATCATCAAAATTCTATTTAAACTGACACTATTGTTGCATAAAACCATTGCTTTAGTTAAACAGTACAGAGTAGGAGGAAATAATCTTCATAATAATCCACAGGTAAAAATGCCTAGTAGAATGGGATATTTCCAAGAGATAATCACACTGCATTAAGAGTAGTAGGGATCTCCCCACACCCTTCACACCATGCCAGATACCAGAGAAAAATACATTAGCAAACATGCAAAGACACAGCAGTAGCAAGAAACATCCTGGAGCCCAGTCTCTTGGGGTCTTACCTATCCAAGATTCACCCATCAGGGTTTTGTTTCCTGGTCGACCAATTCCCTGAAGTCAATTGCCATCTGCAGCTCCTCTGACATGGCCACTGGCATCCCTCATTTACCCAGGCAGCTTTATGATCACATAAGCTAACTCTGGAATACAGTTCTTTATGGTTGCTTATAATATCTACCTCCTACTGCTTTTGTTTCTCTAGTGGGTCTTCCACTGAAACACAAAGGAAGTGAAAACTGGTGATAACATATCAAAAGTACACAGCTAGCCCCCAAGAGGCTCCTATTTATCCAGCATAGGAATTCACAGTGCCAAAATAAAATATGATTCATAACTTATGGAAGAACATAGAAATCTATGTGTCTGTGTTAGTATGAAAAAATGAATTAAGCATTAAGAAAGATATGGAAAAGTTCTTACTTAGAGTGATAATTAATAAATTCAGAAGGAATAAAGAAATCATCAATTGATACTTGCAAAAAGTGGGTAAGAAACAGGATACTTACATGGAGGAATCTCTCCTCAATGATCATGAATTACAGAGAAAAACTACAATGAAGAAAACTATGGATAGTTTAATCTTTTTAAGAAAATTTTATTTGTTTGAGTGTTTTGCCTATATCTATGCATATAAAGTACATACATTCATTGCCTGTGGAGTGCAGAAGAAAGTATAGGATGCCCTGGAACTAGAATTATAGAGGGTTGTGAGCTCCATTTGCATAATGACAACCAAACCTGGATCTTGTATAAGAGCAGTAAATGTTCTTAACTGCTGAGCCATCTTAAGCCCCTGCATTATCACAAAGAGATCCATCTGAGTCTCTGTAAATTCAAAGCCACCTTGGATTACATGAAACTAATCCAGTCTAAAAGAAAAACAGAGTCAGACAGTGCTGGCACACACCTTTAATCCCAGTACTTGGGTGTAGCTGAAGTTTTCCTATGTCCTGGCCGGCCAGCAGTTGGGACAAATCTCTCTCACCTGCCAGTTCCACAGCCACTCAGACCCAAGTATACACACAGAGGCTTATATTAATTATAACTTCATGGCCATGGCTCAAGCCTTTTGCTACCTAGCTCTTATATCTTAAATTCAGCCCATTTTTGTTAATCAATATGTTGTCAAGTGTTCCATGGCTTTACCTGTGTGCCATTACATGCTGCTCCCTGGATGGTGAACTGCTATCTCCTGACTCAGACTTTGTCTTCCCAGAATTCTCCCTGTCTGCTTATCTCACCTATACTTCCTGCCTGGCTGCTGGACAATCAGCATTTTATTTATCAACCAATCAGAGCAACACATATTCACAGCATACAGAACATCCCACAGCACCTCCTTTTTTATGACTAATCAAAAAGGAAGGCTTTAACTTTAACATAGTAAAATTACATATAATAGAATAGTTATCGAGCAAGAATTACAGTCATAAAAAATCTACTCTATTTGTATTTGGCAAAATTAAAGAAAATATTCTATCTTTTTATGAGTCTCAAGTTTCATATCTAATTTATCTTTTATCATAACCAAGGAAAATAATAACTGTAACTATCTAGTCCTCAACTATATCAAAGACCCCAGAAAGATATAATATTACCTAAGTAAACAAGAAGAGCACTGTAAGCAGCTTCCAAAAATCTAGAATGACAGAGACAGCTGCCTGCCTGCCTGCCTGGACAGTTATCCAAAGTTCTTCTGTAACATTAGGGAATCCATTCTTCAGCCAACAGGCCTAGAGTCTCTCAGTTGCTTCTCTCTGTGTCCTGTAGAATATCTGGCAGCTTCTTCTCCAAAGCAGGAACCTGAAGGACCTTCTCATCTTGCAAAGTTCATTGGTCACCTTCCTACCGGGTCCTGCATACCCAGAAGATACAACATTTTGTCAAGCAGTCCAGGCAAGAACAGTTTCTTGCCCAAATGGCTATTTTTGTCAATAAGAAGATAAACTCCATTTAGAGCATCTTCGATGCCCATCTTTATCTTTAAAGTAAAACAGTGCTGCCAGGAGCAGATATGTCTCACTGTCCAGAAAGTCTAAGTTTTTAAAACATTTTAAATGCCATATTCTGTATGTCTTTGAAGTGTTTGAAGATTATCTAACTAACTGAATTACATCTATGTATACCTAGAAAACTTAACATGACTATAAGTTTGACTATCATAGAAGACTAATTACTAATCTGTATTTCTCAATTATACACTACAATTTCTAAGAGTTGTGCAAGCAAAATAATTTAAACAAGAGTAGAAATATACATACAGTATAACAAAATTAACTTTAAATGTGTATCAATAAACTAATATCCATAGCAATGTAAAACATTTTAAACAAGTTGCTCTTTAAAAGTAGGTTCAACAATCCACCCTTTTATCCTGTCATATCTATATCCTATATTTCTATATCATATCTCATTTCTTCTTTTAGAAAGAGATTGACTATGACCAATAACAATTTGTAACCAACAACTAAAACAAAGACAAACCTCTGTAATCCATTTCTGGGAAATGTGGGCATAGTTTTTAAGGCTACTTCCTGCTGATAGAGGATGCTGTATTCTTATGGGGATCCTGAGAAAATTAAGAATTATGGTCAAGTCCTAACTGAAATAATCTATGAGGCTGCATTGTTTGAGCCAGTTGCCTTGAAACCATTCTGGATGTTGGATCATCTGGGTCACAGTGTCATCAGAGACCTTTCAGGGGGTCTTGCCTGGTCAAACTATGGTGATATTTTATTTGTACTGAAATGTGATTTTAATTTTATGTTAATAAATAAAGTTGCTCTGGGGTCAGAGCTATTAGAGCCATAGCAAGAGCGTGGTGGTTAGAAGAGCTAGGTAGAGTTCTGTGTGTTCAGGGATAAAGCCAGTATTGGAGACATACGCCTTTAAGACCTGGAGGGCGGTACTTACAGGCAGTGATGAGGCAGTCATGTGGTTGGGTTTACAACCAATGAGAAGGCAGAACAGAAAGACTATTTAAACACAGACAAACAGGAAGTAGCTCTCTCTCGGGGAAGCTAGGAGCACTGCAGGAGGTAAGATTTTATCTCTGAGCTCTGACCTCTCAGCTTTCTCTTTTACATTGGCTCTGTGTTTCTTATTTTAAAAAGACGATTGGTTACATCTACATCAAACCTGATGTATCTTAATCTGGAACAAGTCCATAGCCTCTGGCTTCTGGTGGAAAAAAAAGCAGGGCCTCCTTTCCAAAGCAACATATTCTTAGATCCAAATTCTGAAGTCAAAATACCTTTAAAATATACATATTGGTTTAACTGAGCAACCTTTACAATCAAATGTCTTTCTGCAGCTAAAAATATCAAGGCAACACAATCCAGATTCTATGTGTAATATCCATCTTTATGTGGCTTACTTTTTATATTACTTTTACTTTCTCTTTAAAGACTTTATTTTTTAAAACTTTCTATTTCTTTAATATAACTATCTATATTCCTTTTTCTCTCTTTCAAGCCACATACATTTTTACACACACTGTAAACCATTTAAAGTCTTGTTCCATCTGAATCTGCCTTATTGTGAATCTATTGCTTTAAACTGCAGCATTACTAGGAATGAAATGGCAGCATTGGCTGCTGGCTCTGCTTACCTCAGCTTCCCAACATGGAAGAACTACATTCACCACCATATCTGGGAACCAGGCTCACTGCTGACTATGGGAAGCAGTGGGTCTATGCTCCCATTCAGCCCAGAAGCCTCTTTTTTTCTGTACTAGCAAAAGCTAAATCTGTCACATTGCAGTGCACTGTGTGGCTTGAAGATACCACTGTGTACTGTGGTGGAAATCCACCATGCTGCACTCAAGCCCATACTCCACTGCGAACCTGCCATACTGTAGCTCATGGCTGGCCTGTGAGACACAACTAGGAAGCTGTTTTTTAACTCTGTTTTAGAATCTTTTTTTTTAATTTTTTATTTAATGCTGAATGCTGTTGTTGAAGGAGGGAAGAGGTCTTAAATACAGGCTTACAGCACAATGGGAGAACCCCGGAGGGCAGACGTTCGCTACCGATGTTTTACAATCTTGCATCTAAGCTGTTAATGCCCATTATGCAGGATGCACAGACAAGGAATTTCCCTTAAGCATTCAGGAGGGTGGAACCTGGCACGGAATTAGCATAGGGAGGATATCAAGGTCAAGGTCAGCAAGCAAGGCAACAGTTACCCAAAACAGGGGCCAGGACCCTACAGGTCCCCCTTTTACTAAAAAATGAGCTTCTGACTTAGGTTGCATGGGACATCAGCAGGTCACCTTACCCGTCTTGAAGACACCTGCCCAGGCCACACAGGTGCTCTGTCTTAGGTTGGTGAGTGGCCCCCCCAAGAATTACCCGTCTCTGAATATTCATTATCATACAGGCTCAATCATGTGTGAGCTGCAGAGTTAACTGCTGCCAAAGATCTCAAAGTGGCGCTGGGCTTGCAATCTGTGTGTTTGACACAGAAAAGACCAACAGAGGTCCTATTCCACCCATAGCCAGTAGGCTAAAGGCAACTGAGCCATTCCCTTCCTTAATGAGGCTTATTGCAAATTGGAGTCCTTGTAAGATGGTATCCCAAAAGCAAATGGAACTTGAGTTTATAAATTTATAATTTTCAAAGCCAATCAAAATGTATATAACTATTGAATTAAATTTATCATGCCCAATAGAATGAAAGATTAACTAACTGTGGTAGCTACTTTTGCTAACAGGGTCTCCACTGTGCTAGCTGTAGTAAGCAATTATGAAATGGTAATCCCAGAAACAGTAGCAGTGGTGGCCACCATTGCTATAACAGCAACAACGGCAGCAGCAATGTCAAATTCTCTTCTGGAGCATTTGGACATCCACTGGCATGGATACAACTCCAGGAACACGAACCGCCAAGGCCCATTTTTCTTGATCCCAGCGCGACTTAAGCAGGCAGTTCTGCAAAAGAACAACTAAAAACCATAAAAAAAAAAAAAAAAACCAGGCAGCTCATAAGGAGCATAACTAATGGTCTTATAATGGCTACATTCAGGCTCATAAATTTTAAGGTATATTCAAAGGGGGGCTAAATGAATTTCAGGAGGCCAATAAATGCTGCACAGAGCCACTCCTGAAAAGTAGGTACTACACCAGCTTGAAGAGAATTGTGAAAATGAAAAGGCTTAGCTGGCATGGGATTGGACTAGGCCCTCTGCATGAACAAGACAATTGTTTAGTTTGACCTGTTTAAGGGGCCTCTGGCAGTGGAATCTGGATCCATCACTGGTACATGAGCAGGCTTTTTGGAGCCTAGTGTCTACGGTGAGATATTCTGCACAACCTTGGTGCAGGGAGGAGGGGCTTGTACCTGCCTCAACTGAATGTATCAGGCTCTGCTTTTTTTAAAAAAAAAGCTTTCTCAGGTTTTAGGTCCCATGTTTTGGTGCCATTTGCCATTTGTAGTCAGTGTTTTCCTGTGTCGTGCCTGGCCCGCAATCAGGACAAATCTCTCACTTGGGAGTCACAGGCCTTCAATCCCAGCATTAGGAATGTTGAGACAGGAAGTGATATGGCTGGGTATAGAAAGGAATATAAGGCAGGAGGAGACAAGTTTCAGCTGAGGACTCAGAGGCATTCAATCTAAAGATTCATGAAGACAAGATCTCTCCTCCCTTTTGGCCTGAGGATTTGGTTTGGTAGTGTGAGAAGTTTCTCTCGTGGCTTGTTTCTTTATCTCTCTGATCTTTCAGCATTTACCCCAATATCTAGCTCTGCTCTTTTTCTTCTTTTTTATTATTAAGAAATTTTTTATTCATTTTATGTATCAACCACAGATGACCCTCTTGTCCCTCCTTCCCCTTGCCAGACTCCTCCCCCCCCCCAAGTCAACCCCCATTCTAACCTCCTTCAAGGCAAGGACTCCCATAGGAATCAGCAGAGGATGGTACATTCAGTTGAGGCAGGTACAAGCCCCTCCTCCCTGCACCAAGTTTGTGCAAAGTGTCTCACCATAGATACTAGGCTCCAAAAAGCCTGCTCACGCACCAGTGATGGATCCTGATTCTACTGCCAGAGGCCCCTTAAACAGGTCAAACTAAACAACTGTCTTGCCCATGTAGAGGACCTAGTCCAGTCCCATGGAGGCTCCCCAGCTATTGGACCACAGTTCATGGGTTCCCACTGTAGATGTAACCAACCATCTTATTAAATAAGAAACACAGAACCAATGTAAAGAAGAAAGCCAAGAGGTCAGAGCTTAGAGCTAAAACCTTACCCTTCCTCCTGCAGTGGTCCTACCTCTCCAAAAGAGACCTACTTCCTGTGTGTTTGTCTTTAATATAGTCTTTCTGTTCTGCCTTCTCATTGGTTGTAAACCCAAACACATGACTGCCTCATCACTGCCTGTAAGTACAGCCCTCCAGGTCTTAAAGGTGAATGTCTCCAATGCTGGCTGTATCCCTGAACACACAGAGATCTACTTAGCTCTGTCTACCAAGTGCTGGGATTAAAGGCATGTGCCACCACCACCACGGTCTTGCTATGGCTCTAATAGCTCTGACCCCCGGGCAATTTTATTTATTAATATACAATTAAAATCACATTTCAGTACAAATAAAATACCACCATATTTCCCCTTTTCTATTTTAATAAAAAGAAAAAAAGCAAAAGGTTATAACTAACAAAAGAAAAACTATATACAAAAGTACAATAACTATATACAATATATACAAGAAATAAATACCTAAACAATGTTTAGTCCATTTGTATTTGACAAATCAGAGAAAATAATTCCATTATCTATCCTATTTTGGTAAGTCCAAAATGTATCTAATTCACTTTCTATCCTAATTAATCTTCAACTATAACTAACTAACCTTCAACTATAACTAACTAATCTTCAACTCCCTCAAAGACCCAAGAAGGAAATAATATTAACTAACAAAAATTAAAACAGGAAGTGCATGCAAGCAACTTCCAAAAAATTCGTGACTTAACAGAAACAGCCAGATGCCTGGACAGTCACCTGAGGTTTCTCTGCAGTGTTGGGGCATCATCTTCAGCCTATAGGCTTAGCGTATCTGACAGACTCATTTGTGAAGTAGGATGTAGATAAGGTCAACAGTTCAACCTCACATTGGGTGAGAGCAGTCCATGTACCAGAAACACCTGAATTCTACTAGTGTCCTGTCATGATTCAGGATTTTAAATTTTGGAAATTGTTGACGGTTTTTTAATTCAGCTGTCCATTCTTCTTGGCTGTGTATACATAGCTTCATTTCACCATCCCCTTCTTCTCCACATCCCTCTATTAAATGCCAGTCTACTATTGAGAGGTGTGAGCTTAGTTACTCTTCAAGAATAACTGTTTCAGCTGCTGTTCCATTGCACATCAGAAGCCATCAGCCCACTGCCTGTTAAGCTGCCTTCGAAGAAAGGGGCACTGTACCTTTTCCAGATTGCAAAGGCCACTTCAGGGATGGGGCCATATTGTCCTGGCCTCAGAAGATGCCTTTTGATAAAGCCATAACCACACTTGCTTTAGCAACAATCAGTAGTCCTTTGTTTCGTGTCCTGTCTGTCCTGTTTGTCAGCAGTTGATTTGAGGATACTTTGTTGTCCAGTGGCTAACTTTTGCCACAATGAAAGTTAACTCCATATGCAGTTTCTTCAATGCCCATATTTTCTCTGAAGTAGATTGGTACTGCCAGGAGCCGACATGTCTCAAAAAAGAAAAAATTTCTAAGTTATTAAAACATTTTAAATGCCATATTCTGTAGATCTCTGAAGGTTTTGAAGATGACATGTCTAAAATATCTCTGTTCAATTTTTAAAACATATCTAATCTGACTACAAGTTCTATTGTAATGTCTAACTACTATCTTTCATTTCTTTATATCCTAATAGTTGGTAATAACATTCAAGGATCAGAAAATTGCATTACATTGTTAAATGAATGGTATAAATACAATTAGAAATATACATATAGCATTTTCTAACAATATCAATTTCAAATTTGTATACAATATAAGACAATCCAATCCAATGTAAAGTATTTAAAACTAGTAATTGTCTTTTCTTTTCTTCTTTTCTTTTCTTCCTTCCTTCCTTCCTTCCTTCCTTCCTTCCTTCCTTCCTTTCTTTCTTTTTTTCTCTCTTTCTTTTTTTTAAACAAGAACCTTAAATCTAATCTCCTTTGCTTTGCCTTTTCCCTAACCCTTGACAACAACTTGTAACCAACCCCGCTAAACAATGAAAACTATCCCAGACCCAAAATCCATTAAAAAGACCAAAAATCACCCACCCCACACCACCTCTTTGGGAATTTGGGCGTCGTATTCTTAAAATTGCTTCCTGCTGGGTATGGGTGAAGTTATCTTTATCCTAAAAGAAAAATTTTAGGTTGATTGTCAAATTCTAGGAAAGGTAACTATATCCTTCATTATTATCCAGTTTATGTATAATGTCAAAGTTCAGGGTTTATCTCAAGTCCTTATTCAAGTAGTCTTTGAGACTGGGTCGTCTCAGCTAGTCATCTCAAAATTGCTCTGAGAACCTTGTAGTTCAAAGCTGATCTATAGATGATGTTTGTCAGCTTAGTGATATTATTATTGTCCATGTGGAATTGTTGTTGTTGTGGGGCCCCATCTTCTTCCTGGAGACTTCACATGATGTTAGGCCTGGCCGTGATTTCCTGCAGAAAACTGAAAAGAGACTCGAACACAAAGATATATATATGCAGCTAATTGAAGCTTTTTTTCTAGAATTAGTTAGTACTCTACATGACCATTCATATCTTAACAAAGTTTAAAATGTATGTATATATATATATATATATTAACCTTTACATTTTGATATAAAATTCATACTTTAAGAAAAGTTTAAAGAATCAGAATAGAATCAAAGAGTTGAGATTAGTAATAGAATAGTCCCTTAATTAATTTGGCTTTTGTCCTGTCCCATAGCAGAAGATGGCTCTTTTATTCTGGCATGATACAAGGAGTTTGCATTTTCCTTTTAACAACATGCTTGAGTTTAAAGAAGGAGAGAGACATTCTCTAGTTCCAAAGTCAGCTTTAAATTTTAATTGAACTGGAACTATTAGAAGACCAATAGTGTTAAATCTTTAGAGAAAAGCAGAAACAAACATTTAGGAAGACATAAAATTTTTTTAGATAATATATACCCATACACCGTTTAACTCTGTTTCCTGGGATAGATGATTTGTCCCTTTTCTTCAGTTGTCTCATTTGTCTTGTGTTCTTCAGATTCCTTAACCTTTATTCTCCTAAAAGACAAAACCAAAAACCTTTCCCCAAGTTTGGTTTGATTATCTCTGTAGGTTTTCCCATCATGATCTTGATGCCCCTTGCTTATAAAATCCCTCTTCTCTCTCTTCAACTGGATTCCTGGAGATCAGCTTGGTGTTTGGTTGTGAATCTCTGCATCTGCTCCCATTAGTTCCTATATGGAGGCTCTATGATAACAGTTAGGGTACTCACCAATCTAATTACCAGAGTGGGTCAGTTCAGGTACTCCCTCCACTATTGCAAGACCCAGCTATACCATTCTTGGGCATATACCCAAGGAATACTCAATCATACCACAAGGATACATGCTCAATTATATTCATAACAGCATTATTCATAGTAGCCAGAACCTAGAAACAACCTAGATGCCCTTCATCCAAAGAATGGATAAAGAAAATGTGGTACAAATACACAATGGAGTACTACTCAGCAGAGAAAAACAATGACATCATGAAATTAGCAGGCAAATGGATGGAACTAGAAAATATGATCCTAAGTGAGGTAATACAGACTCAGAAAGACAAATGTGGTATTTACCCACTCATTAGTGGATACTAGATATAAAGCAAAGGATAACCAGACTACAACCCACAGCTCGAGAGAAGCTAGTTAACAAGGAGAACCCTAATAGGGACACATAGATTGCCCTGGGAAGGGCAAATAGATGAGTTCTCCATGAGCAAATTGGGGGTGGGAGACAATGGAGGGTAGGGGATAGGGGATGAGAACATAAGGGAATGGGATGGTCAAACTGGAACAGAGACAGAGTGAGAGAGCAAGGAAAGAGATACCATGATAGAGGGAGACATCTGGGATTTTATTATAAGACCAATTATCTTAATTAAAAGATCAGTCAACATGATGAACAATGGGACAAAAAAACCCACACAAGTTATCTGATATGATGTCCAGGAAGGATGTGATATCTACCATTTAGCTGCACAGCTTTTAATATTCATAGCTAGAATCAAATCAGAAGAGCCCAGCAAATCCCAAGGCAAAGCACATTCTGTGAAGTAAAATGTCACTCTCCTGTTTTAGTTTGAATTTTGTTGCAGTAAAGAGACACCATGACTATGGCAACTCTTTTTTACATTTATTTTAATATTCTTTTTATTTATTCTTTGTGTCTTTCACATCATTCATCTCAATCTCATTCATATCATTGTACCTACATATTCACTCTCTGCTCTTGCAAACTACCCCGCTCCCCAAATAATATAAAATTTAAGGAAAAAGAAAGAAAAATGGAAAAATCTCATCATGGAAGCTATAGTGTGGCACAGTGAGTCACACATTTGTCCATGTATCTTTAGTCCGTTTCAAAGAGTGATTGCTCTGGTTCGAGGTCTCTGGTTTCTACTACACCATCAATACTGGGCCCTCACTGGAACTACTCTTGTATATCCTATTGTTGCCCTGTGTTGTGGTGATTCTGTAGCTTAGGATCTGCAGGACTGGTCCCTTCATGTGCTCCTGCAGATCATAGATGGGATGTATGTTGGGGCAGGCCAACTCATAACTCTGGTTCTGGGCCTGGGTAGTTGTAAGGTTGGTCATCCCACCGGCTCTGCCCTGTCCTCACTACCAGGGTGAGCTCTCCAGCATTGCCCTGACTAGTTCACCTCTTGCAGCAATGAGCAAAGGGAGGGGCCAGTTCTCCTGCTTTCACACTATCAGCGTCCACTCTCCCACAACTGACCCATTTGGGACAGCTCTACTGTGTTGTGTCGATGAGGTGCAGGGGCCACTCTTCTGAATGCTGCAGTGGGTGAGGGATAGGGACAGCTCTCCCACTATTATGACCTCAGGGCCAGATCCCCACCCATCACAGGTATGGAGGAGAGGGTAGGACATCTCTCCATATGGCAGATGATGGGCAGGACCAGATCTCCCACACTCAGGTTCTCAGGGTGCTTTACCCATACCCTGTCAATAGGGCCAGCTCTGCTGTGCTGCCCAGGTGAGGGGCAAGGCCTACTTTCCCCAGTGCTGCAGCTGGTAAGGGGGAGGGTCAGCTCCTTGGCCTACCATGGGTGACAGGGGCAAGGGGGGGAGGGCACTTTCCCCTCACCTTCTCCATCACATGGCAGATAAGGAGGATGTGGCCAGCTATCCCACTCTCACACCCTCAGGGTCAGCTCACCCATGCCTCTGCCAACAGGGTCAGCTCTACTGTGCTGCCCAGGTGAGGAGCAGAGCCTACTTTCCTGAGTTCTGCATCTGGTAAGGCGGAAGGTTGGTTCCCTCATCTGCCAATGGTGGCAAGGGGCAAAGGGTAAGGACAGATATTTCTCCCCCACTTATGCCACCACATGACAGATAAATAGTGGGGACAGCTCTCCCAGGCTTACAACTTTGGGCCTGGCCCACCCACACCTCTGCCAGCAAGGTCAGCTCTGTGTGCTGCCCAGAGGAGGTGCAGGCCCTGTTCTCCTGAGTGTTGCTTCTGGTACAGAGCGGGGTCAGCTCCCTCAAATCTCAGTGAGGTAGAGGTGAGGGGGGAGGGCATCTTTCCCTTGCTGCCACCACCACAACACAGACAAGGGAAGCAGTACCAACTGTACCCCTCTCATGCCCTCAGGGCTGGCTCCCCTGCTCCCCTGTCAACAGGATCAGCTCTACTGTGCTGCCTAGGAAAGGTGCAGATCTATTCTCCCAAGTGCTGCAGCTGGTTAGAGGGCAGGTCAGGTGCCCTACCTTCTGCAGCTGACAAGAAGAGGAGGGCATCTTTCCCTCACCCATGCTACCACATGGCATACTAGAGGGGTTTGACCTGTTCTCCCAATCTCACACCCTTATGGCCAGCTCTCCCTTACTCCTGAGAATAAAATCACCTCTATTGTGCTACCTTGGGGAGGTGTAGGATCTGATCTCCTGAGTGTTGCAGCCAGTGTGGGGCAGAGCCAGCTCTGTACAGCCCTGTTCTCTAGGCCTTTGGTGGTGTCAGGAGGCATGAACATCAACAAAGACCTCAGCTACATCAGAGCCATGAACCCTAATATGGGTTCCTGCAGCATCCCAGGCACAGACACCACCATGGCCCTGGGCAGCAATTAAACCACCCACCTCAGCCACTCCTCTCCTCTTTTCCTTCTTCAGATCTGCCTCTGTCCATAGGAGAATCATTCAGTCTCCTCTCTCTCTCTCTCTCTCTCTCTCTCTCTCTCTCTCTCTCTCTCTCTCTCTTTCCCATGCCACATCATACATTTGCTCACTCTAGTAGTGACTGTCTGGCCAGAGTAGCAAGGTGCCAGGTGGGCCTGTAATTTTGCCTCAGAGCCTGGGGCAAACCACTCCCAGCCCATGTGTGGGGTTCCTTGTCCTGCTTAGTCCATCATGTTGCTGGGCAGGACCATGCTTCCTCATCACAAAGAGATCATAATAGTGCCCAACTGCCTGGCACCACAGCACACAGGTTCCTTTACAGTGAAGAGATGTTACTGGAGTCCTCTCAAATGCCGGGTTGTGACTGAGTTCCACTAGCTCCAGCCTCATAGCATGAGGCAGGGTTGTTGCTGGAGTTCGCTTGTGGCCAGCATAGCTCTTATAAAGGAAAACATTCACCTGAGGCTTATTTACAGTTCAGAGGTTTAGTCCATTATCATCATGATGGGAAGTATGGCAGAACACTGGCAGATGTGGTTCTAGAGAGGCAACTGAGAGTTCTACATTCGGATTTGGCAGTCAGCAGGAAGAGACTGTGAGGACTGACTTGAGCATCAGAGACCTAAAAGTCTGCCTCCAATAACACACTTCCCCCAACAAAGCCACACCTATTCCAGCAAGGCCACACCTCCTAATAGTGCCATTCCCTATGGGCCTATGGGGTGCATCAGTATTCAAACCACCACACCTTCAAAATGTTCATGTCCATTAATTAAAAAAAAAGCCAAGGGAATTAAAGGATTTTGGATTAAAGGAGAGTAAAGGAGCATGCTATCAAAGTATTATTTGCAATAATGGATTATATTCTAATAAGAAAATAAAAGCTGTGAAAAGGCTCTATATAGGATAATCAATGACTTGACAGTATCTCTATTCATATATCACTGTTTGAAAAATATGCATATGAAGTATTTTACAAGAGAATGACAAGTCATGAGACACAATAGAAATATCTGTTGGTGAAGGGAGTTCTTAATCGTACTTCTGCAACATGTTGGAAAGCTTTAAATTAGTCCATATGACAGAAAACAGACTGCGTGTGGAAAAGCAATGTTGCTGTGTAGAAATAAATACATGGAGGACAAAGAAAAACTTAAAGTTTCCATTGGAAAGTCAGGAAGACCAAGACCATGCCAGCTTTTACACTTGACATCTTTGCCACAGAATGAGCCCCAGAAGTGAGACTCCTAGCTATAAAACTTTCTTCCCATTTCACACAGCTCCTCTTCCTGTATTTCCCTACAGGGAAAGTCTTTGATTCTAAATTACTTTCCACAAAAGGTCTCAATGTTAAGCTACCTTTTTATAAACTCCAAGAGAAGAGAATCAAGTCTTTATCACAGCTAAAGAGTGCGGTAGTCAACGGAAAATGCATTCTTCAACTGAACCCCTCCCTCGCTTCTCTGACTGGCTTCGGACAGCCTAACCCAATTAATTTTAGAATTCTCATCTCATATCAGTAAGTAGATTGTTGGAGGCTTGTTTTATTTGTAAAGAGACACTATAACTGGACTTTGAGAAAGGAGAAAAAGGCTGATTGTATTGCTGTGTTGTTAAATTGGAAAGAAGGGGAGGCCTTAAATTTATAACGCGGGTTGAACTTTTCCCATTTCCAGAGACCCTATTGTGGAAGTGAGAGGGTTGTATACAGTTTCTGTTTACTTCTTCCTCAGACCGGGGTTCTCCAATCTCAAATCATCTTTCCAAAGCGTTAATTACTGAGATTACAAATGCTGTGAAGTGCAGCTGGCCCTGCCCTGGCATCCTTCCAGCATGTAATCACCTGTTGTGTGCACTAATTCCTGCTAGGATTAAGCTCCTCTCTTCACAGCAGGGGCTGACAGCTCTATTGTTTAAAGTGTCACCAGTGAGGAGACCAGGCATGGCTGGCCTGTGCTCTAACTGGGGTGCTCGCATCCTTTCTGTGTTCCCTTCAGTTCAGCTGTTGTGCTGTGGATTTGACAAGTGGTCACTTTTCCTGAAGCCGAGACTGACAGTGAAAGACCAACAGTATGTGAGACCAGAGCGTATAAACATGGATTCAACAAAGCCTTCTGGAAAACATTGGGGCTGATGTAATAGACTCCAGATTAACAGGAGCAGGGACTCAATGATTGGGTTTGTTTTTAACATAAAAGAACAGCAGTTAAACAGTACAACAACTTTGTTTTCTTGTTCTCAGACAAAAAAAAAAAAACCTGTAGCTGAATAAAATATGCCATTTAAAAATGAATGCGTAGTAGATATTTAATATGCTGCTGATAATGGGAATGCTTTCAAAATCCTATTCTTTTTCTAAAATTCAACTCAAAATACAAAATGTAGCAGGTGTTATAAAATAGGCAACAGATATGGGGTCCATTTAACAAAAAGATGAATACTCATACCTTCTATAGGTGACCTTAAAATGCTAAGCTGTGACTGTTCATTCTGTTATTTGAGCAGACATTTTCTTATCATCCTTAAAAAGCTCCATTGAGAAAAATTGGCACAGTCCTAACTGACCAGAGAAGAGATGGCAGAAAGAATAAGGAAGGCTTTGTGTCAGTGCTGAAGTTTCATCTCCCAGACACAGCATATTCAGATCTGTGCATGCTCTGCTAATATCACCTGCCACTGTGTAAGTTTGTGATTGCTGCTGGACTCCTCCAGTCATTGTCAAATAGCTGCCTCCTCCTGTGTCTGGATGGCACGGAAACTACAGGCATGCTGCACTTATTTCCACTGTCCAGGTTTGCCTAAAGTGTAGTCGAAGAACACAGGTGGCCATTATGATTTGCAGACAGCATTGGAGAAGGAAAGACAAACACTTAGTAGATGATTGACAAGTGATAGATGATGGGTAGATAGATGATAGATAGATTCAGAACACCCAATTTCAACACTCCCAGACTGAACTCGCAAGCAGGGCTCTTCTAATTCTTAGCCCAAGATCATCAGTGGTTCTATTTTATCACCAAAACCTAACATTTTCACACAAATAGTGAAGACTATCTGTAATTGATTAAAGAAACTGGAAGTACTGTCAAAGTTATCAGCCCAACCAGTAAGGAGGAAAAGATGCATATCTAAAAAATACTGTCTTGGTACCCTAAGATCAACCTTCTCATCTGCAGGAAGAAGTATTTTAAGGGATAGCCCAAAGCATACTTAAGAGGCATGCTCTAGAAAAATCAGTCTTTAAGAGGAAGATTTGAAAGATAGAGAGCCCTGAGCATGGCTTCAGAATTCATCCCTGTGACCTGTACAGGACAGAGGTGTTGGATGTGTCTGCTCTTTCATTCCAAGAAACACTAGAAGAATGGATGTGGTGTGTCCAAGCAAGATCCTGCAGGCTGTGAGAGTTCCTGGGCACATGTTCCCTTCCCTCCTTCTCCTCAGCCTAAAGCCTCAGCCCTCTGCCAGTGGACAGCTCCAGAGAGGACAGATTTTACTACTAATATAAATTAGGCAAATATGTAGATACTAGAACAAATTGCTAGTTAGGCTTTGCCATGTTTCTAAAAATAATAACAGCTAACAATTACCCCTGAAAGTGCTTGTTAGAATGTCTGACACTCTTTCCAAAATAGTAGTTACAAGTGCTATTGAATCATCAATTACTTATTGAAGCCACCTGTTAATTATAATAACATCTTCCTGGTGACAGAATTCCATGTAAAGTTATTGTCTGTTACAAGTGTAGCTTGCCATTGCATAATTTCTGAGAAAACATACAAATCAAATTTTGTAAATTTTGTATGGCCATAGGGAGATTTTTAGCTCAGAAAAAAAGAAAAATAGTCCATACTGTGTCCTTTGGCAGGGGGAATAAGATAAATATTCTGAGCAAGAATATTTACTTTATCTGCTAAATAGATTTAATATATCCTTACTCCTTGGAGTATTGTAAAGAAGCTGCATGTATATTGCCTTAGTCATTGTTCTATTGTTGTGAAGAGGTGCCATGACCACAGAAACTCTTAAAAAGGAAACTATTTAATTGGGAGCTTACTTACAGTTTTTGGAGGTTTAGTCCATTATCATTATGGCAGGGAGCATGGTGATAAGCAGGAGAAGTAGCTCAGAAACACTAGGCCAGGTGTGGGCTTTGAAAACATTAAAGCTCCCCCCACCCTAGTGACACACTTCCTTCAACAAGGCAGTATCTCCTAATCTTTCTAATCCTATCAAAGAGTTCTACTTCCTGATTACTAAGCAATGAAATATATGAGCCTATATGGTTCTTACTGGGGCTCAGAGATCTCTGTGGTTGTTGAGGGAGACCAATGAACCATTGTATAGTAAATAGAGTCCCTACATCATTAGAGGAGAACCTCATTTTTTGGTAGATTTTTATTCCCCAAGTTTTCCCTTTTGTCCACTCTTTGGCTATCTTTCCAGGATCAGTAAATTTAATCGTTATTGGGTTGCATCTTGAATGCCTGTAATTTCCCTGACCACATTTTGGCATACCTGTTCTGTTCATTGTGATAAGATTCCCACTTCTTGGGGCTTTTCACCAGATATGACTTGTGGAGACACAGCTCCAGGAGGCACAGAAATAGTTACCTGCCCCTCCACAGGTTTTCCCCTTATCTTTATCCCTGTCATGTCTGGGACAAACACAGAAGTAATGTCTTTGTCATGTGGAATCTTCATCATAACCTTCTGGAAATCAGAGTTTCCCCAAGTCAGAGGACAATTTGGGGAATCATGCCCTCAAAGGGGCCAGTCAAGAAGTCTTAGGTAGGACGTCCCCAGAATCTGTGTTAGTGACCACCCGGATGAGACTGAAGGGTTGAAGAGGGTTTTGGTTGCTTTGTCCAGGTTTTACCTGGACTGTCAGGAAGGGAAGTCCCAGCAGGCACAGGCTACAGAGAAGGGGGAACATGGTCATTACCTAGTTGGGTCTGTAATTTTCTGAATTCTCATTGTGAGAGGGTCCTCAGGGTGGAGAGGGTCCTCCAAAGTCTGGGGTGGCTTCTTCTGGGGTGAAGTCCTCAGGGTCAGCATGTGGATCCACAGGCTTCACCTGAGGGTGGTGAATCCACCTGGGAACTCTGTCCACTTTAACAGCTGTGGGTGTGGTCAGGATGATGGTGTGGGATCCTTTCCAGCCAGACTCTAAATTCTCTTTCTGGTGCCATTTGATGACTATGAGGTCCCCTGGCTGGAATCTGTGGGATATCGGAAGTGGCTCCTTCTCATAGACTACATGAAGCTGTGGCCAGAGCTGTTTCTCTGAGAGAGAGCTTATAGGAAGGAGAGAAACTTTTGATCACCAAATTCAGCTAACAGTTCTGCCTTAAGGTTAGGCAGAAATGGTGGAAGCCTGATGTACATGATTTCAAACAGGTTTAGGCCCAAAGTATAGGGAGGGTCAGGAACCCAGTATAGAGTAAAGGGAAGGAGAGAAACCCAGTCACCACCAGGCTCAAGAGTTAATTTAGTTACAGTCTCCTTAAAGGTCCAAATCATCCTTTCTACTTAGCCAGAACTCTGAGGATGGTATGCACAATGAAGTTTCAAATTAGTCTTCATTACCTTGACTAGTTTCTATGTTACCTGAGAGATGAACTCAGGCCCATTGTCTGAGTCCAGGAGCATTGAAAGGCCATGCCTTGGAATAAATCTTTTCTAATAGCTTCTTGACTACTATGGCAGCTGTCTCATCTCTGGTTGTAAAGCCCTCATCCCATCCTGAGAAAGTATCTATAAAGACTAATAAATATTTATAACCACATAGGCCTGGTTTTACCTCAGAGAAGTCTATTTCCCAGTTGGCTCCTGGTCAGGTTTCTCTTTCCTGGTGTCCCATTCTTGTGATTCTGCTCTTTGTGTTCACAAACCAGATTGTGTGGCATCAACCTATGCCCTCTGCTATCTTAGATTTAAGGCTGAAACTTTAAGGTGTGCTCTCCTTAGAAGGTCTTGTATCTTCTTTTCTCCTAGGTGAGTACTCTGATGTATTTGCTGGACTAGTTGAATGGCAAAGTCTGGTGGGAGAATGATTCATTCATCTGGGGTCTTAAACCATCCTTTTCTTTATAGGAATTTCTGCAGGTGTGTATTTTCTGAAGATCTTGGTCAGTGTAAGCTGAAAATTATGGCAGCATGGGTGCTACCAGCTTTGGTGGTGAGACCAGCAAGGGTGATTTCCCTTGCAGATGTGTGTGCCCAGTTGTTTCCTCTTGAGATGGAGTACTGCCCTCTCTGGTGTCCTGGACAGTACATAATAGCTATTTCTCTGGGCAGCCATATGGCCCATAAGAGATTTAAAATCTGGGTTTTTGATAGTCTTTCCTTCTGCAGTTAATAACCCTCTCTCACCATAGATGGTGCTATGAACACACACTGTGGCAAACACATATTGGTTATCAATATAGATGTTAAGCTTCTTATCTTTTCCAAGCTGTAATGCCTTGGTCAAAGCTATCAGTTCTGCCCTGTGAACTGATTTTCCAGGGAGCAGAACCTCTGTCCATATAACCTCATCCTCAGTGGTGACTGCTGCCCCAATTCCTGATACATTCCTTGATGAAACTACTGTCATTAGTATATCATGTTACCTTAGCCCTCATCAGAGGGACATCCTTGAGGCCTGGTCTGCACCCATGGGAATGACTTAGGATGTCCACACAGTTGTGGAGAGTTTGGTCCAGATCTAGATCTGGAAGCAGGGTGGCAGGATGCAAGGCACTGTTGCAGGTGAACTGGATTCTACATGGGTTTAAGAGCAGAAGCTCCTTGCCCCATCTCCTCTAAAATAAGAAAAGAGGTTAACAGACAAAACCAAACAACAACAGCATAGATACACAAGTATCTGTACAGTGCCTCTAACAAGATAAATTTTTCCTTACTGTGGAAACAGAAGCATTAGTTTTCCCAAACATAATACATCTTTTATAGGCTCTTTCAATTTAACAGTTTCTCAAGCAGTGGAAGGAGGGAACTTAGCTGGCCAGAAGCCAAGACCTTGACATTATCACAAAACCATAAATTGTATCACAGTGAGTGAAGAACTAGGCTCAGAAGGAAGGAAGGAAGGAAGGAAGGAAGGAAGGAAGGAAGGAAGGAAGGAAGGAAGGAAGGAAGGAAAGAAGGAAGAGAGGGAGGGAGGGAGGGAGGGAGGGAGGGAGGGAGGGAGGAAGAAAGGAAGGAAGGAAGGAAGGAAGGAAGGAAGGAAGGAAGGAAGGAAGGAAGGAAGGAAGGAAGAGAGTGATGACTGGTGGGTACACAGTATGCCCTTGGCAATTCTGCAAGAGAGATTGTTATCCACTCCAGCCAAACTCCAGATTCTCTGTCCACCATTCACTGCAGCTTATCAATGTCAGGCAGTAATTCCTTGCCACCCAGCCCACAAGAAAATGCCCTGCCTCCTGTAGCCACATCCCTGCTCCTTGAAAGAGCCACAGCTGGCTGCAGGCCTCTCTAGTGTGGCAGGGCAAATCATGTTCTTGCTATGAACTTGAGAGCAAGGGGACAACAGAGGGAGGTGGCCCTTGCTGTGCCTCTTTCTTCCCGGAAAAATGGGAAGGTTAGGAGACAGAAGCAATAACAGTGACAGACAGCCAAACACTGGTATGCCAGCACTGAGACTGTGGCCTCTCTCACTGTTAAGCAAGCCCCATTTGACATAAGGCCCCTCTTGCAGTTTTGCAAGCCCCACCTGGCAGGACCAACTTGTTAATCCCTGTTCAATCAAGGTGGTCTCAAAGTCCCTATCATGATGCAGTCAAAGATGTCTCTTGATCCATGTATGGCACAAATGCTTGGATGTCAGCAGTCTTGAGGGGACTTTCCAGCCAATGCATCATATGTTAGGGTCCTGGAGAAGTACCACAGAAGACCACCATTCACATATGCAATCAACAAGAGCATCTTTATTCCAGCATGCTGGGCTGTCCATTCCATACAAAGAAAAATTGTGATGACCCTGAGAAGAGATCGCAGGCTACTTATAATCATAGGCAAGGGGAGGTCCTAAGGCAGTTTGGTCATTGTAGATATGATTGGCTTAAGCAGTGGCAATCATATTAGTACATTGTAATTGACTATGGGTAATCAGAGGATGGTTTAGGCTATCGCTTTCCCATTTGGGGGCAGGTCTGGACAGGTCACAGTCTTTGTCCTTATTTGGTCATTATCTTAGTCCAGAGTACATGAAGTTTTATTTGCTCATGAACTCTCACCCACTCTTCAGCCCTGGACAGAGTAGGCCTTGCAGGGCTACCAGTCTCTCTCGGGTAGCAATTTCTTTTCACTCTCTGTTTCCATCATTGTCTCCTCTAACTTCCTCTATCTCTTTCTGACACAGTTGACCTTCTAGGCAAAAGGCCATGATCCATTTGACAAGGCATGCAAGGTAGCCATAACTACAGAGCAAGGTAATCACATGATCTAACTCACAGGCATCCCGTTAAGTCTAGGGGGGCACTCACATGAGGCCCCTTCCATCTGGTCTTGAGATCACTCTGTTGAAGGCATCAAGGACTTTCCATTGGCTATGAGAAGTTTGGCCAAGAATTCCTAGAATTCTCCACTGGCCACGATTAAATCAGTAGAAAGCCTCTTCCAAGCTTCTACTCACCCTGTGATTTCTTGACCCTGGAATCAAAGGATTTTGTGTGGGGGGTGTACCCCTCTACTTTCCAGGCACATTTGGTCACTCTGAAACTCAGAGGACATTCTATTTTGAGTAGTTGGATTTTGACCCATTTTTAACTTGTTCCAGGAACCACCATGGATTCCAAATTGTGTATACCTTAATTCTGGTTGCAGACTAAAATTTAGAAAAGCTTGACTTGGGAGAAACTCCAAATTAGCTTCACTTGTTTGGCTCTTGGTCCAAATCTTGGCTCAATATACACTGGACAAATGGCCAGTGCTGGCTGGAATTTGGAAGCTTTGATCTTAACTGATTTAGACAATCTCATAAAATGGAATGATAGATGGCTGTGGGAGACCAGTTTCCACCTTTTACAGAATTTCTAGGAGGAGGAGAGAGGAATAAGGAATTTGTGGATAGAATAATAGACATAGCCAATGAGAGGAAAGACAGAATCACAGGATAGCTTTGTGAGGACCTGGGTCAATACCCAAATGGCCCAGAACTTTATTCAAAAGGGCTTTTTATAATAATACCAAGGGGCAAGGCAAAAGACCTCCCCCTGATAGATACAAAGTGTAGACCCTTCCAAACATCTGGTACCCATGCCTGTGGTCCAATCATCCTCTTATGCAGTGCTGCTGGGTAAAGCAAGCTCAGATATCACTAAGAAACCTCTGTGGGCTCCACAGATCTCTTTTCTTAATATTTTAAATCTCAAGTAGAGGTACAGAGCTTAACTCTAGGCAGCTCTGACTCAGGTTCCCACTAAGAGCTTGTAAGTAGCTGGAATTACTACAGCAATCCCCATAGCTACCACACCTGCCAGTGAAGTAGTAGAAGATGATAAAATGGAATATCATTTTTGAATGTGTCTAAGATGTCTATAGAAGCCTCAGCTGCATCAAGCCCTTTTTTAAATCAATAAACTCTTGATGCCACTGCATCAAACTTAAAGACTCCCTTAGCTTCTTCATTAACATTAATTAATATAATTCTAACATAATATTACTATACATAATTACAATTCTCTCAAACTTATATCCAAAAGCAAACTCTTAATAAAACCATTAATACTTTAAAAACTTTAGCAACAATTCAAAAATAATTTCTTAATAAAACTATACAAAACACAGTGTACATTAACACAACATTAGTCCACTCAAGGGGCAAGAAAATATTTTTTATAATTAAATTAAGTAGATTGAGGAATATTAACTCCCCCTTTTTTTTCTTGGACCTGAGTAGAAAAAAAGCAAATTTCTCCATTTAAACAGCTCCATTTTTAACACAAGTTTGTGAATCACTACAGTTAATAGAGTCTATATGTGTAGGTAAAGTCAAAATTCTCCAATTGCAATGGAATCACTCCTGTCCATATCATTTCTTAAGTCCAAAAAGTTCAAAAAATCAATTCTGGTACCAGTCTTCCAAATATGAAGAAATCCACAACCAAAAACTTTTTGCAGTTAACAATTCTAGTTCAAACAAGCATTGCTGAAACTTCATTCTCAGCAGCATTTTATGGCAATCTTTCCTGAGGAACCTTGCCTCAGGAAAAAAGTTATTAGCTGGCTGGGGCAGAGTCCTTTCAAAAGAGACTTTCTTATAGACAGCAAACAGAAACTAAAAGGCTTTTGGCTCCTAGATTTCACAACTTTCACATTCCCAGTTTTTCTGAGCCTCTCAGAACTGGTCCATTCCCAGGACCCCTGTGTTCTGAGGGCTTTCAATCTTCTCATGCCACACGAGTTCAAGGGGCCACCCCTGCTAGAGCTACCACTCTCAGCACCTGGGGTTCAGGAGGAAACCCAGCCATGGTCAGTTGTGGCTGCTGCACCCCTGGTTCCATTACTTTCTCTGCTGTGAGTCCTCCTCTGAGAGCACTGTCCTGCTTGCACAGCTGACTGCTGCCCCAGGGCAACTCCATGGTTCCAGTCACATCCTGCCACTGAGAGCTTGGGCTGGCCTAGGTTCCAGCATCTCTGCCATTCTACCTGAAGCACAGCTCTCACTTCTACAGCTCCCTGGGCTCCAGCATGTCTCAGCTGTGTGTCTGGCCACCAAAGTCACTTCTCCAACCAGGGCAGCAGTCTCGCTGCTGTTCAGCATTAGCCTTTCCCATGGTGAGGCATCTCTGCTCTTCACTGCAGCTTCCTCGAGGCAGAAAGCTTGCAGAACCCTACTACTGTATCTCTAGCTTCTGCCACCTGCACTGTGTTGATGTCCTGCAGGTCTCAGCTGCTGATGCCTGGCTACTGCCAATTGTGCTGGCTCTGGCATCTGCTGTTGATGGTGGCTTCTGGAGCTCCTAAAGCTGCTCAGACTGCCAAGCTCACAGTCTACCATGGACACTGCTTTCGGCATCCCAGGTTCCACTTGTATTCAGGGAGGGAGGAACTGCTCTGCTCTAAATTAAACCCTCTATTAAACCTTCACTGTATCTCTAGACCTAAAACCTATATTCCACCCTAATATATCTAAGCCTACATTTCTATGACTTACTTATACTACCATTTTTAAACCTAACATAGTAGATAGAGATTGAGAGAGAAAGAGAGAAACTCAGACAGAGAGATACTTGTTACAACCTAACTTTAACTACTTTCTTATTTATCTTAACTTGAACTACTCTACTTTATATTTAAAATTTTACTCCCCCCAAAAAGAATACCCCCACCTTTATTTTTACTACAATACCAGACATGTCCAACTGCTTCCCACAGGGTACTTTCCTACCTCATTTAACTTCCTCCTCATCCAAGTGCCTAGTTCTGGTGCCAACTGTGGGGGACTAGTCCCCACCTTTTACAGGGTTCCTAGGAGGAAGAGAGAGGAATAAGAAACTTGTAGATAGAATAAAAGGCTTAGTCAATGAGAGGAAACATAGAAACACAGGATAGCTTTGGGAGGACCTGGGTCAATACCCAAATGGCCCAGAACTTTATTCAAAAGGGCTTTTTATAACAATGCCAAGGGGCAAGGCAATAGACATTCCCCTGCTGCATACAACCAAGTGTGGACCCTTCCAAACATCTGATACCCAGGCCTGTGGTCCAATCATCCTCTTATGCAGTGCTGCTGGGTAAAGTAAGCTCAGATCTCTCTAGGAAACCTCCAGGGGCTCCCACAGCTGGCCAAGGCCCTTCCCTACATGACTCCCAGTTCACTTTAATCTTTCTCATCCCTAACAATTGCAACCCCACCAAGAGTCAGAGTGTCAGCTTTTTCTACTTAACTTCCAAATTTGTATCTTTGCAGTTCCTAACTGAGACAGCATATGCCTTTGGTGCCTGCCTTTGTTTCTGCCTGACCAAGCCTAGATATATCTTTATAAGAGAGAAAAAATAATTGTTAAACTTTTCACTCTGTCTTCCCCCATCTGCAGACACACACAAATTGGTTATGTAGATAACTGGACTCAGTCTTACAGAGATTAATTTTTGGGTAACAACAGAAAAACCCAGGAAAATGATATTGAGTGCTTGAGAACAGCTAAGAGATAAATTATTTTCAACAGAAGTTAAATTTATATATAAAATTTAAATGGTTAAATTTAGTCACAGATGTTTAGCTCTCTGAATACTACCCCATCTCCTTGATTTTGTTAACTAAAATGTTCCCACATTCAAGGTCATAGATAACTTTTAATATTTGCCAAGATGTAAACTTTCTTATATCAGGCTCTGGATGACCATTGGGAGTATGGTTTTAAAGATCCACAAACTTTCAAGCAGGAAAAAGTTAGCTTACAATTTGTAACAAAGAAGGGTTAATAGTTAAAAGTCTATGTATAGGTAATCTTAATTTGCTACAGCATACCATATGTAACTTGGATGTAGCTGGAGTTTTCTCTCTGGGTCCAGCCAAGCCCCGGCAGTCCCTGAGCCCACTTATAAAATAAACATATAGACGCTTATATTATTTAAACTGCTTGGCCATTAGCTCATTAGCCTATCATTGTCTAGCTCTTACTCTTATATTTAGCCCATTTTTATTAATCTATACTTTGCCACATGGCTTGTGGCTTACCGGCATCTTTACTGCTGCTTGTCCTGGTGGCAGCTGGCAGTGTCTCCCTGACTCAACCTTCCACTCCCAGAATCCTCCTCTCTCCTTGTCCCGCCTAGATATTGGTGAAATTATTAAGGCCACTCCGTGTAGTTAAAAGGGAGATTTATTTAAGGGCATAACTTACAAATGAAGGGTGGCGGTGTTTACTGGAGAACTCTCCTCAGTCTACCTCTAGCATCCAGAGTCCAAGCAGGAAGAGAGCACAGCACATCCTGATCTCAGGTCTTCAGGCCCTCCCTTGGCCCCACCTTGTAGGCGTGATAGTTACCAAAGCCTCAGTGGGGGTTGGAACTTCCAGACCAAAGCTGGAAAGACTACCCACTACATTTAGATTCAATTCTTGTTTAGGAAAATAGATGTTTTTGAAAGAAATGAAGCTATTTTATAGGCGTGCCTTATCAGAATCTGGGCTCAGCTTAAATAAATGGCAACCATGTGGCTTGTTGCCATCTTAGTTGATGACCTCATCAAGATGGAAGTTACCATGTGGTTGGCCACCATCTTGCCTAGTGTCCTCATGAAGATGGAAGTAGCTATGTCTCTTAGCCATCATCTTTACTAATGTTATAAAGAAGGCAAATGCCATGTGACTTAACCTCCATCTTGGTATACTGGGCCTCCAAGATGGTTTGTTTTAGTTTATTTCCCTTAGACTAAGGAGGCAACACTAGACCTTCAAGATACTATAAAATGATCAGGAAAATGACATTTACATTCTCTATGTGGACTGTATTTATGGTTTAAAGTTTATTTTGATACTAAAGGACCCTTAATTCAAAAGTAATATATTTTTAGGGCTCAAAAAAATCTTAACAGGGAATAAAATCATAAAATCCTAACATCAAGTTCCCATCTCCCACCCTACCCCCAGTGTACCCAGGAGATCTCTTCTACTTCCCCTTCTTAGGGAGATCCATGCATCCATCTTTGGGCCCTCTTTGTTATCTAGCCTCTCTGGAGCCATGGATTGTAAGTTGGTTATCTTCTATTTTGCTCCTAATATACACTTATGAGTGAGTTCATACCATGTTTGTTTTTCTGGGTCTGGGTTACCTCACTCGGGATGATTTTTTCTAGTTCTATCCATTTGCCTGGAAATTTCATGATGTCATTTTTTAGCACTAATTAATACTCCATTCTTCAGTTGAGGGGCATCTAGGTTGTTTCCAGTTTCTGGCTACTATGAATAATGTTGCTATGAACATATTTGAGAAAGTGTCCTTGTGGTATGATTGAGCATCCTTTAGCAGGTTCGGTGGGCTGAGCACAGGAGGTGGGTAGGCAGTAGGATGAAGTGGGAGAGTAACAAAAGAGACATCTTGATGGGGGAACCATTTCATGGTTAGGGAGAAACCTTGTGCCAGGGAAATTCCCAGGAATCCACAAGGATGACCCCAGATAAGACCCTTAGCAATAATGGAGAAGATGCCTGAACTGGCTATCTACTGTAATCAGATTGGTGACCACCTTAATTGTCATTAGAGAGCCTTCATCCCCTAATTGATGGAAGCAGACACAGAGATCCACAGCCAAGCACTGGGCCTGTAGGATGACTCAGCCTTAACAGACCTCAGGGCCAGCTGACCCAAATCAATAAAAAGATACTTCCTGAGAGCCAACCTGGGTCTGCCTAAGGGCCTTAGCAACAGCAGCTGAGACATGATCTGGAAATGACCTGGAACAATGAGAGACAGCCATGTCACAATATCAGATGCATATTCATCAGACCTTCCCCTGGAACATGGTGGAGGGTATATAAGGCTTGCCTCTTCCTGAATAAACTGGCCTTGGTGTTTCAACATCTTTCTATGGTCTGTGCCATTGACTCCAAGCCTACTTGCCCCCTCCCCCCAAGGGAACAGCACAGGACCCTGCCACATGGGCCAAGCTCCAGGAGTCCTCCTGACGAAAAGTAAGAGGGATTGTATGAGCCAGGTGTGTCAAAGTCATGATGATGGAAACCACAGAGAGAGCTGACCTAAGCTCCTGGGAGCCCATGGACTCTGGACCAACAATTAGGGAGCCTTCATGGGACTGACCTAGGCCCTCTGCATGTGCATGACAGTTGTGTAGCTTGGTCTGTTTGCAAGGCTCCTAGTAGTGAAATCAGGTTCTGCCCCTTGTGCTTAGCTGGCAATTGGGAACCTTTTCCCTATGCTGTAATATCTAGCTCAGCCTTGATGCAGGCAGAGGAGCTTGGTCCTACTTCAACTTGATGTGCCATGCTTTGTTCATGGGAGGTCTGCATCTTTCTGAATGGAGGCAGAGGAGGAGTGGATGGGGACAGGGTTAGATGGGAGGCAAGGGAGAGGGAATGTGAAGAGAGGAGGGAGGGGAAACTGTGGTCAGTATGTAAAATAAATGAAAACAAAGTTAATAAAATAAAATCCTAACATTACAAAGGCCAACTTATTATAAACTGTTAAAGATATTTAAAACTTACAAGATAATGATCAGTCACTTTATAAGTGATCATATTTTTTTTCATGTACTCAGAACTCTTTGTAGTCAATCTAAGTAACTATGTAATTCATTTACAGAGATAAGCTTGATGGGCTAGACCAATATATATCTCCCATTTATATCATCTTCTATATATGTTGTCAGTTATGCTTGAAGCAAGTAATTCAAAATTAATTTAAAGTGTGTTTAATGTAAAATAATATTCAAAGTCAGATCTATTTTGAAAAACTGATTATGAAAAATTGTATGCTTTAGTAAAATTGGTGAAATTTACAAATACTTGCATGGCCTAACTAGTTCCCTTGGATGAAGCACAATCTTACCAGAGTAAGTTGCAACTCTAGCCTCATTACAGGAGAATAAGGGAACTTGATCTGCCAGACACCAGCCAGATACACAGCTGCCTCCAGCTGTGTATGCCTGACCAGATCTGGCTGGTCAAACCAGACAAAGCAAAACAAAACACTCCTTATCTAGAGGAAAGATGAATTACTTCTCATGTCTCAAATGACAGGGGGATGGATTCTCTTTTGAACTGGAGGACTTTAGTCTGCACCTAAATTCTAACTGTCTCAAACAGAGAGGCAAATGAGGATGTTGCCAACAGTGGAACCTTGTACCTAAGCCTACCACCTGATGGATATGGGAGCTGCATGATAGTTCAGTTGGTCATACCCTTTACCCTGGAATTGACTTCTTCCTCTTAGAAAGGCTAATGCCAGGATCTATATTCTAAACACCATGTTCCCTGGTTAAAGGAGACACCAGATACTCTGACATCAAACTCGCAGCTTTAGAAAGTTTTTCAGAATACCTAAGTGGTGTTTTTGGAACTTTACTAGATAATACTATAAAAATGACTCAATGGAATTCTATTTCTTTTTTAAACTATGAATTAGTAGCTGGATTTAATTGACTCATTTACAAAACCCCCAGGTACTTGTTCCTCATGCAGAATTCTGGTGTGAACAAACAGCAAATTATAGCTACCTTATTCTTCTACTTAACGTTGGGCAAGGTCCAACCAGGTGTACAATTGCATTTAACCTTATGTTAAGTTTATATTTTAACCTTATAGTAACTTACCTTAAGTTTGACGTAAAATTTTTCATTGACTGTATCTGTCAATGTTCCCCACAGGCTGTGTAATTATTACCTCCTGACTGATGTTCTGGATCTTTGCCAACTCTTACATTTTGGCATGGCCCCTCCCATGACTCCTGCTCTTTCTCTTGTCAAAATTTTGTCAGCTTGAAGCTTGAAGCAGTTGTACAGAGATTGGTGTCCCAACCCCCTTAAAGCAGTTTGGGTGACCTCCGAAAGGGGGCTAATGAGCCATGAGCCATCCAACTCATCACTCTTTTGCCACTCTGGGCATTGTGTTCAAGACTCAGAACTAAAACAGCTTGACAGAAGCCTTCTTTGCATCAGTTAACCTTTCTGTCACAACAATTCTCAAAAATCTTTTAAAAAAATTCAATTCAGCTTAACGTCCTTCAGGAACCACTCAATTCTCTGGCTGCTGCAGTACTCCAAGACTAGATCTGACTACACCAAGGGTGGAATTTGTGCCCTCCTTCACAAACAATGCTGCTTTCATACCAACAAATCCTAACTGGTTTGAGATGGGGGCCTAGACATCAAAATTCAACCAGAAGCCTCTTCCAATGTATGAACTTTTGGATTCCTCCCATTCTGGCTTTTCCCCTTCTTTCCACCTTATTATTCTCATACTTATATATTTATTGTCTTTTAAATGTTTTGTTTCCCCTTGTGCGCAAGTAAAATGCTCTATGTAAGCTCTCCCAATGGCCCTTACCCTGCAACAGGTCCATTTGTTCTATGTGTTCCTGATACATCTGCAGAAAGACCTTTTGGAAACTCTGACTATAACACACCTTCATACCTTTCACTCCAGGCCAGCTACAATTCTTTATATCTATCCTCTGTTTTCACCTGGTGCCTTCCTTCAATTCCCTCTGGCTTCCTGCTGCTTCTGCTAGCTTCTTTTTGTGCAGCACTCCTGGCAGCAAAACTAGTCACTGTTATCCTGAATCAACTCTATCCCCACTTCCTCTCACCAGCTCATGCTGTCTCTCCTACCTATAATCCTCCCTCTCCCTTCACCTTCCAATCCAATCTCTCAGTTTTACTCTGTAACCAAATCATCTGCTTGCAGCCCTCTAATGATTATTTTTCAAAAGTTTCTCCAAGAATACAGAGCAACAATCACATGATCCATGCAGCTAATCAAGTTAAAACTCTTTTCCTGCTAGGTGACAAGAGGATCCAGAAATATCCCCTCCAATAATAACCCTCAACAGAAAACAGCTAAGAGAGGATCTACACCCCTGGCCATTGTTGTTGTTTTTTTCTATATCCCCTTAGAATGTGGTATGATAGTTTCTTGTTACAAGACTACACTTGCCAGCTTCCCTTGCAGCTAGGCAAGGCAATTCCAGAAGGGAGGGACTTCAGGAAGAAATGTAAGCTATATGTCACAGCCATCTTTTTCTACAGGCAGCTCCAACCATTCATGTGGTGTGATAGTATGTCCCTTTGCCATGTATGCCAATAAATATGGCTACACTACCCTAAGATCAGATATCTCTCTCTTCCTGCTTCTTCTCTTTTAGCCACCTCAGAAACCACGTCTTGATAGAAGGACAGTACAAGCATAGTGGGAAACAAGGGTAGAGCCCTCTCTCTCTTTCATACCTGTGGGCATTGGTTTTGCTGTTGTTGTCCCCAACAGAGACTGAGTTGTATCAAGTGGCAGAAACATGGATGCCACTGAATTCCCTGCTCCTGTTGTGCAGCTTTTCCCAACAGAGTCTGACTCCTTCCTTACACCCTCTGATTGACTACCCACTTCCCCCAGAAGTCACCAGTTGAATCACAAGGCCCACCTACTACTTACCTATGCCAGGGTAT
The DNA here is from genome assembly GCF_049852395.1 of Peromyscus maniculatus bairdii. Lineage (NCBI taxonomy): Eukaryota > Metazoa > Chordata > Mammalia > Rodentia > Cricetidae > Peromyscus > Peromyscus maniculatus. The sequence goes on along the minus strand of NC_134853.1, from coordinate 35,422,364 downwards.
CTACTGTAGTGAGTAGCCAGTCCAACTTTGGTCTGGAAGTTCCAACTCCCATTGAGGCTTTGGAAACTATCACACCTACAAGGCGGGGCCAAGGGAGGGCCCTGAAGACCCGAGATCAGGATGTGCCGCAACCGAGGAGAGTTCTCCAGAGAACACCGCCGGACTGCGCTGTGTCTTTCCCAGAACCCGCAACCTACCTATCCCTTCATTTGTAAGTTATGCCACTAAATAAATCTCCCTTTCAACTACGTGGAGTGGCCTTAATAATTTCCCCAATAATCTACCATGGGGCACATGATGTAAATAACTATTCAAGACCAAACAAAAAGAGGTCACCATGTAGGGACATAGTACAAAGAGTTTAAAGTTAAAAACTATTTTTAGAACTAGAGGCACTTGGCTATATACATTTAAAGTGTTTTTAATGTGCAACAATTCTATATAGTAAAAGTCCATAACACGAGTTTAAATCACCAAATACTATCTCAACCTGCCTTTAAAGCCTTGCCTACAGAGGTGACTTCATGGAACAGGTACCAAATAAACCATGAAGGAGATCTAGGAGTCAGAACTGGCTCTGCACTAGTTTTCTGGGGTAGCTTAAGCAAGCTATGTAACCTTGAACATTTCTTCCCCTCTAGCATCAAGTCCAAATTATTTAGCCTCACCATATTCTTGTACCCACTATCTTTACAGACTCATTTCTTCCCCCTTCCCATACCTAACATCTTATATTCTAGCTTCAGACTCTACCTATTACTCCTGAGCTAAGAATGCATGTTTTGCTGACAGTCTTTGTGTTGATTTCTCTAAATTTGTACAGTTGGCCTCATTCTTCCCACAAAAAGCCCTGACAGAGCCTAACCAAGGGCCTGCTTGGCTGGAGAATCAGCCCAAGTATATTTACAGCTGACACTTGGCTATCTATGTGCCTTGGCTCTGTCTGTAGCACCTTTTCATGGCTTCTGCTGCCCTTTTCCAGGTCTCCCTCACCCAGGTGTTCATGTTTAAAGGTAGATGAAGAAAGAGAGAGAATAAAGATTTTTTTTAAGACTAATTTTATTTTTATTTATTTGTTAGTATGCCTTGGTGTGTGTGTGTGTGTGTGTGTGTGTGTGTGTGTGTGTGTGTGTGTGTGTGACACTTGTGTTTGGGTCCCCTCAGAAAGCATAAGAGGGTGTCATATCCCTTGTAGTTACAGGTACTGGGGTCTAAACTCAGGTGAGAGGAAAGTTCCTAAAGTGAGATTGCATCACATCTCGCAGAGGTTTGGAGAAGAGGCTTGGAATGAGACAATCTGGTTTCAAGTCCTGATCAATTGTCACATGAATTCCTATTCCTTACTTACCTGTCACTCAAAATCCTCACCTATAAACCAGGCATGCCTCTATTACCATGATTTCTGGTTTGTGTGAGGGTTGTTGAGTTAATACATATGAAATGCTGAGCAGAGCTTCAAACAGCAAATTCTTAGCACATATTAGCTCCCTGCACACTGGTCTGGATATACAATTGGAACAAGTGTTCACAGATTGTACACACACACACACACACACACACACACACACACACACACACTCGCACGCACGCACGCACGCACGCACGCACGCACGCACGCACGCACGCAAGCACACTCACATACAAAGTAAAGAATCATTTTCCCACAAAAGTAAAAGACCACAAGGAGGTACTCTGTGCTTACCCTGCTGCAGTATTTCCAGAGTCACACTTCCTCTTCAGAGGCAGCTGCAAATGGAACTTAGAAGATGCAAACATATGGCTGTTCTGTTGTTGTACAGGTGGCCTATCTGTAGGATACCTCTGGGATCACCTTGAAGTATGTAAGTATCATCAGTCTGAGGGGACCTGGAGCTTCTGCAATACCTTCTCAGATATAGCCAAGTGCACCACAGTGGAAAGACCTCATTTATGAGATGAAGCTCATCGGTCACTATGGTGGTATTCTATTTGTACTGAAATGTGATTTTAATTGTATGTTAATAAATAAAGTTCCCCGGGGGTCAGAGCTATTAGAGCCATAGAAAGAGCATGGCTGTGGTGGCACATGACTTTAATCCCATAGATCTCTGTGTGTTCAGGGATACAGCCAGCATTGGAGACACACGCCTTTAAGACCTACAGGGCTGTACTTACAGGCAGTGATGGGGCAGTCATGTGTTTGGGTTTACAACAAATGAGAAGGCAGAACAGAAAGACTATTTAAAGACATACACACAGGAAATAGGTCTCTTTTGGAAAGCTAGGACCGCCGCAGGAAGGGTAAGGTTTTTGCTCTGAGCTCTGACCTTTTGGCATTCTCTTTTACATTGGTTCTGTGCTTCTTATTTAATAAGACGGTTGGTTACATCTACATCTGGTGCCCAATGTGACAAGAATCCATTAAAAACTGCTTGGCTTGGCGGCAGGTCCAGTTTCACACAAGGGCAGATGGCTCCCTAGCCTGGGCAGCCAGCTTCCTAGTCCAAGCAGCCGGCTCCCTAGCCCAGGTCCAGGTCAACTTGGCATCAGGCTGTACTAACCGTGAGCTGTTTGCTTAAAGCCGGTGCTACAAACAAATCAGGCCTGCCCTACCAAACAGGGCCCCTGCCTGTAAAGCCAATGCACATGGTCGGAGCTTAAGAAAGACAGAGCCAAGCCTTTACTCGGCTCAAGAGGGAACATGTGGCTGGATTTAAGCTTTAGCCGGCCACGCTTTCTCTCTCTCTCTCTCTCTCTCTCTCTCTCTCTCTCTCTCTCTCTCTCTCCCCTCACACCTCAGACACTAGGTGGCTGTTTTGAAATTTCCTTAGATTTCTACTGTTCTACACAGATTTGGTAAGACATAACATATCAGATATTTTAAAGGAAACTATTTAAAAGAGAATTTTTTCATATTAAATATGGGTTTTATGTGTACATTGGAAGAAAATTGGATTTTGTTTGAAATTTTAGGCAGCCTGACAATGGAACAACTATATGAGAAGACTAGTATTGTTGGAATTATGCAGTTTATCACCATGCTTATTCTCATTTTACAATTTAAAAAGATAGTCAATTTAAGTGCCAGGATGACAGCTTTAGAAAAACTTGTTAAACCTGTAAAAATTCAGAGAGAAGAAATTAACAGCGAAGTTGTTCAAGTTTGGATCATAAGGTTACAGAAAGAAAGCCTGTTTTCACACAGTCACCCTTAATTTACCCTGTAACCATACAGAAGTTGCCTGATCAAATGACTATACAAAATATTTGGGCTCCAATTAAAATGTTGGATTTAAAAAGGTTTAAGGAGGCGATAGTATCTTATGGCATGCATTCCCAATATGTAAAGCAAATGTTAAACTCTTGGTCAACATATAATAGGATTGTACCACAGGACTGGCGGGAGCTGGCACAAGGTGTTCTGGAACACAGCCGAGGCAACAGTTTTTAACCTGGTTCAAGCATGAAGCTAAAAACATAGAAAAACAAGGGAGGGATAAAGGAATACAAGTTTGTCAGGATCAGCTTATTGGAGAAGGCCAATATGCTTCAGTACAAACACAATATTTATATGATGTACAAACCCTAATTATATGTTGAACAGCAGCCTTGAATGCATGGGACAGAGTTGAGGAACCAGGAAAAAAACTGAGTCATTTACAAAGGTTATGCAAGGCCCAAAAGAATTTTTCACGGATTTTTTTTTACAAAGACTGGCTTCAGCAGTAAACAGAATGGTCTCGGATTCAGAAGCTAGTAAGATAGTAGTTGAATCTTTGGCCTTTGAGAATGCGAATGCAGCATGCAAAAGAATAATCAGGCCATTAAGGGCAAGATCTGCACCTTTGGAAGATTGGATTAGAGACACGGTTAATGTTGAGGCTCATGAGCATGATATGTGGGTAGGAGAAGAAATTTCAAAAGGTTTGGGGAATGTTAGATGTTTTGGATGTGGAAAGCAAGGACATTTGAAAAAGGACTGTAAACAGGTCATTCCTAGAAATAATGTTTCTTCAAGGAACAATGGCAACAGAATGTCCCTTCCTTCTGGAGTATGCAGAAGGTGTGGTAAGGGAAAACACTGGACCAACGAATGTAGATCAAGAAAGGACAGACAGGGTAATCCTATGCCTCAGTCTTCGGGAAACTCCAAGAGGGGCCTCATGCAGGCCCCCATAGCAAATCCAGTTCAAACCTTTCCTGCAGCTGTAGAGGAAATCCCTGCTCAGAGCAATTAAATAACCAAATGCCTTGGAATAAATCATGCTGGTCAGGATGATGAAACAGAGAGAATAGAAAATTCAGGAGAAAACAAAGAAAAATTTTTGGCAAACTTCTATTAATGAACAGAGACCAAAATTAACAATAAAAAATAAATGATGTTTTGTTGTTTGGTCTGGTAGACACAGGTGCGGATGTTACCATAATTGTACCAGAATTTTGGCATCCAACTTGGCCTCTTCAGGAGGTAAACGTTCAACTGTTAGGAATTGGGACATTATCTCAGGTGAAACAGAGTGCAAGATGGCTCGAATGTATAGGCCCAGAAGGACAGAGAGGAAAATTAAAACCATATGTGGCTAACATAGCTATGAACCTGTAGGGTCGAGACTTGTTGCAACAATGGAATACTCAGATTAACATCCCTCCAATCTCAGAAACAAATCATAAACTAGCACAAGTTTCTAAGAGAAATATTAGAAGATATTGTTCTAATGAGTGGTCACCAGCCAGCCATATTATACAAGAACAGGGCCCAACAACTAATGATCTTCCAAAGACACCAAGAGCTCTACTTTTAAAATGGTTAACAGATAAGCCTGTATGGGTTCAGCAATGGCCCTTAACAACAGAGAAACTCCAGGCTTTAGAAGAGCTGGTAGATTCTTCAATATGCTCAGCATATTGAAGAATCAGCCAGCCCTTGGAATTCTCCTGTATTTGTTATTAAAAAGAAATCTGGTAAATGGAGAATGGTAACAGACCTTAGAGCAATTAACAAAGTAATTGAACCAATGGGATCTCTACAATCTGGAATTCTTTTACCTACTCTGTTACCAAAAGGATGGCCTCTCATAGTTATTGATTTAAAAGACCGTTTCTTCTCAATACCCTTACATGAAAAAGACAGAGAAAGATTTGCTTTTACAGTGCCTACTTATAATAATTCTCAACCGGTTAAAAGATTTCAATGGAGGGTCCTCCCACAGGGAATGTTGAATAGCCAAACTCTGTGCCAATACTTTGTACAACAGCCATTGGAAGTGGTACATAAAAAAATTTCCTAAATCTATAATTTATCATTATATGGACGATAATTTACTAGCTGACTCAAATGCAGATACTTTAGAAAGAATGTTTGAAGAAGTAAAGAAAATTTTGCCTTGCTGGGGATTACAAATTGCTCCTGAAAAGATACAATGAGGAGATTCTATTAATTATTTAGGATATAAAATAGAGCTACAAAAAATTAGACCCCAAAAGGTGCAATTTAGGAGATAGACTATAGACACTTAATGACTTTCAAAGATCATTTGGAGATATTTCTCATCAACGAACTATTATTGGGGTAAAAAATGATGAACTGAATAATTTGTTCAAAACATTAGAAGATGACAAGGACTTAAATAGTCCAAGAGAATTATCACCTGAATCTGAGAAAGAATTGGCCTTGGTAGAAAAGAAAGTACATGAAGGGCAAGTGGATCCTATTGATCCAAAGCTGGATTGCATTTTGGTTATTTTACCTTCTAGGCGTTCTCCTACTGGAATATTAATGCAGAGGGAAGTATAGATGTAACCAACCGTCTTATTAAATAAGAAACACAGAAACGATGCAAAAGAGAAAGCCGAGAGGTCAGAGCTCAGAGCTAAAATCTCACCCTTCCGCCTGCGGTGTCCCAGCTTCCCGAATGAGGGTTCTCTTTCCTGTCTGTTCGTCTATTTAAAGTATTTTGTTCTGCCTTCTCATTGGTTGTAAACCCAAACACGTGACTGCCTCGTCACTGTCTGAATGTACAGCCCCCTAGGTCTTAAAGGCATATGTCTCCAATGCTGGCTATATCCCTGAACACACAGATATCTATGGGATTAAAGGCGTGTGCCACCACCGCCACACTCTTGCTATGGCTCTAATAGCTCTGACCCCCGGGCAACTTTATTTATTAACATACAATCAAAATCACATTTCAGTACAATTAGATTACCACCACATTTCCCCTTTTCTATTTTAATAAAAAGAAAAAAAGCAAAAGGTTATAACTAACAAAAGAAAAACTATATACAAAAGTACAATAACTATATACAATATATACAAGTAATAAGTACCTAAACAGGTATTGGACAAATCAGAGAAAATAATTCCACTATCTATCCTATTTTGGTAAATCCAAGATGTATCTAATGCACTTTCTATCCTAATTAATTTTCAACTATAAGTAACTAATCTTCAACCATAACTAACTAATCTTCAACTCCCTCAGAGACCCAAAAAGGAAATAATATTAGCTAACAAAAATAAAAAACAGGAAGTGCATGCAAGCAACTTCCAAAAAATTTGTGAGTTGACAGAAACAGCCAGCTGCCTGGGCAGTCACCTGAGGTTTCTCTGCAGTGTTGGGGCATCATCTTCAGCCTATAGGCTTAGTGTATCTGACAGACTCATTTGTGAAGTAGGATGTACACAAGGTCAACAGTTCAATCTCACATTGGGTGAGAGCAGTCCATGTACCAGAAACACCTGAATTCCACTAGTGTCCTGTCATGATTCAGGATTTTAAATTCTGGAAATTGTTGACAGTTTTTTAATTCAGCTGTCCATTCTTCTTGGCTGTGTATATATGGCTTCATCTCAGCATCCCCTTCTTCTCCACATCCCTCTATTAAATGCCAGTCTACTTTCGAGAGGCATGAACTTTCAGCTGCTGTTCCATTGCACAACAGAAGCCATCGGCCCTCTGCCTGTTAAGCTGCCTTCGAAGAAAAGGGCACCGTACCTTTTCCGGATGCGAAGGCCACTTCAGGGATGGGGCCATATTGTCCTGGCCTCAGAAGATGCCTTTTGATAAAGCCATAACCACACTTGTTTTGGTAAGAATCAGTAGTCCATTGTTTCGTGTTCTGTCTGTCCATTTTGTCCTGTTGATTCGAGGATACTTTGTTGTCCAGTGGCTAACTTTTGCCACAAGGAAAGTTGACTCCATATGCAGTTTCTTCAATGCCCATATTTTCTCTGAAGTAGATTAGTACTGCCAGGAGCTGACATGTCTCAAAAAAGAAAAATTTTCTAAGTTATTAAAACATTTTAAATGCCATATTCTGTAGATCTCTGAAGGGTTTGAAGATGACCTATCTAAAACATCTCTGCTCAATTTTTAAAAAATATCTAATATGACTACAAATTCTATTGTAATGTCTAACTACTTACTTTCATTTCTTTATATCCTAGTAGTTGGTAATAATAACATTCAAGGATCAGAAATTTGTATTACATTGTTAAATGAATGGTATAAATACAATTAGAAATATACATATAGCATTTTCTAACAATATCAGTTTCAAATTTGTATACAATATAAAACAATTCAATCCAATGTAAAGTATTAGTAATTGTCTTTTTCTTTTCTTTCTTTCTTTCTCTCTTTTTTTTAAACAAGAACCTTAAATCTAATCTCCTTTGCTTAGCCTTTTTCTTAACCCTTGACAATAACTTGTAACCATCCCCCTTAATACTGAAAAATATCCCAGACCCAAAACCCATTAAAAAGACCAAAAAAACCACCCACCCCACACCACCTCTTTGGGAATGTGGGCGACCTAGTCTTAAAATTGCTTCCTGCTGGGTATGGGCGAAGTTTTCTTTATAATGAAAGAATGCTCTGAGCACCTTTTAGTTCAAAGCTGATCTGTGGATGATGTTTGTCAGCTTAATGACATCATTATTGTCCACGTGGAATTGTTGTTGTTGTGGGGCCCCATCTTCTTTCTGGAGACTTCAGTTGATGTTAGGCCTGGCCATGATTTCCTGCAGAAAACTGATAAGAGACTCGAACACAAAAACATATATATGCAGCTAGCCTTTTTTCTAGAATTAGTTAGTACTCTATATGACCATTCATATCTTAACAAAGTTTAAAATGTATATATATCTATATATCTTTATATGTTAATCTTGTAAATTTTGATATAAAATTCATACTTTAAGAAAAGTTTAAAGAATCAGAATAGAATCAAAGAGTTGAGATTAGTAATAGAATAGTCCCATAATTAATTTTGCTTTTGTCCTGTACCATAGCAGAAGATGGCTCTTATTCTGGCATGATACAGGGAGTTTGCATTTTCCTTTTAACAACATGCTTGATTTTAAAGAAGGAGAGAGCCATTCTCCAACTCCAAAGTCAGCTTTAAATTTTAATTGAACTGGAACTATTAGAAAACCAATAGTGTTAAATCTTTAGAGAAAAGCAGAAACAAACATTTAGGAAGACATAAAAAATTTTTTAGATAATATATACCCATACACCGTTTCATTCTGTTTCTTGGGATAGATGATTTGTCCCTTTTCTTCAGTTGTCTCATTTGTCCAGTGTTCTTCAGATTCCTTAACCTTCATTCTCCTAAAAGACAAAAACAAAAACCTTTCCCCAAGACTAATTTTGGGGATGTTTCCTTTTGACAAGTTATTATCTGATTAAATGAAAAGGCATGTGTTATTGATACAAGTTAGTTTAAATTGGATGTTCATGCTGGTTGATGAACTATCACCTCCTCAATTAAGAGGTCTCTCTTGTTCAAATCGAACCTTTATCAATTATGATGGTACCCATAGCTTATCTTCTCCTGTAGAAACAAAAGCAAAACCTCCCTCGTCCCCAATGTAATACATACCCTGGTTTCCATTCTGAGGTCAGCACATCCTTAAAGTATATAGGCTGATTTAATTCTGTAGTTTTTTCTATTATCCAATGTCTCTCTGCAGCTGTTGTTCCTTTCTCATTGGCATTCAGAAAATTCAAAGTTAGAAGAGCATTATGCAGTCTATTTCTGTTTTTTTTTTGTTACCCCTTTCTGTTTATTTAGCATATCCTTTAGAGTTCTGTTTGATCTTTCTATAACTGCTTGACCTGTAGGATTATGTGGTATACCTATAATATGCTTTATATTATAAGCAAAAAACTGTTTCATTTTAACAGAGACATATAATGGAGCATTGTCAGTTTTGATTTGTGCAGGTATACCCATGATGGCCATAACTTCTAGCAAATGAGTGATTACAGAATCAACTTTTTCAGAACTCAAAGCAGTTGCCCATTGAAATCCTGAATAAGTATCATGGTGTGGTGTATATATTTCAATTTTCCAAATTCTGCAAAGTGAAACATGTCCATCTGCCAGATTTCATTCCTCTGAGTACCCTTTGGGTTACATCCTGCTGGTAATGGTGTTTGATTGTAGAAGGAACAAGTAGGACATTTCTTTACTATTTCTTTGGCTTATTGCCAGGTTATAGAAAAATCCTTTTTTAAACCTTTACTATTGACATGATGTTTTTAATGAAATTCTGAGGCCTCCAGCACATTTCCTATCAATAATTTATCAAACTCATCATTGTCTTGTGCTAGAGGGCTTGGCAGACCTGTATGGGATCGAATGTGAGTTATATATAAAGGATGACTCCTTTTCCTGATTGTATCTTGTAATTGAATGAATAATGAAGTTAATTCTGAAGCATCAGGGATAAATTCTGCAGTCTCAATATGTAATAATACTCTTTCAGCATACTGAGAGTCAGTTACTACATTGAGAGGTTCTGAAAAATCCATTAATACCAACAGAATAGCATACAATTCTGATTTTTGAACTGAATTATACGGACTTTGAACCACTTTACCTAAATTTTCTGATTTGTAACCTGCCTTTCCTTGTTTGTTATCATCTGTATAAAATGTAGGAACTCCAGATATGGGTTTTTGCCGTACAATTCAAGGCAAGATCCAATCAGCTCTCTTTATAAAATCAATTCTATTGCTTTTGGGATATTTGCTGTTAATTTCTCCCAAAAAATTACTGCAAGCTCTTTGCCAAGGTTCACTTTCTGTCCATAATTTTTCAATGTCCTCCTTAGTTAATGGTACGACAATTTCTGCTGGGTCTATGCCTGCTAATTGACGAAGTCTCAATTTTCCTTTGTAAATTAATTCAGAGATTTTTTCCACATAAGTTTTTAATTTTTTATTTGGTTTATTTGGTAAAAATATCCAGTCCAATATAATATCTTCCCTCTGCATTAACATTCCAGTAGGAGAATGCCTAGAAGGTAAAATAACCAAAATGTAATCCAGCTTTGGATCAATATGATCCACGTGTCCTTCATGCACTTTCTTTTCTACCAAGGCCAATTCTTTCTCAGCTTCAGGTGATAATTCTCTTGGACTATTTAAATCCTTGTTACCTTCTAAGTTTTTAAACAAATTAGTCAGTTCATCATTTTTTACCCCAACAATAGTTCGTAGATGAGAAATGTCTCCAAATAATCTTTGAAAGTCATTAAGAGTCTGTAGTCTATCTCTCCGAATTTGCACCTTTTGGGGTCTAATTTTTTGTAGCTCTATTTTATATCCTAAATAATTAATAGAATCTCCTCATTGTATCTTTTCAGGAGTAATTTGTAATCCCCAGCAAGGCAAAATTTTCTTTACTTCTTCAAATATTATTTCTAAAGTATCTGCATTTGAGTCAGCTAGTAAAATATCGTCCATATAATGATAAATTATAGATTTGGGAAATTTTTTACGTATCACTTCCAATGGCTGTTGTACAAAGTATTGGCACAGAGTTGGGCTATTCAACATTCCCTGTGGGAGGACCCTCCATTGAAATCTTTTAACCGGTTGAGAATTATTATAAGTAGGCACTGTAAAAGCAAATCTTTCTTTGTCTTTTTCTTGTAAGGGTATTGAAAAGAAACAGTCTTTTAAATCAATAACTATGAGAGGCCATCCTTTTGGTAACAGAGTAGGCAAAGGCATCCCAGATTGTAGAGAGCCCATTGGCTGAATTATTTTGTTAATTGCTCTAAGGTCTGTTACCATTCTCCATTTACCAGATTTTTTTTAACAACAAAGACAGGAGAATTCCAGGGGCTACTTGATTCTTCAATATGCTGAGCATTTAACTGTTCTTCTACCAGCTCTTCTAAAGCCTGGAGTTTCTCTGTTGTTAAGGGCCATTGTTGGACCCATACAGGCTTGTCTGTTAACCATTTTAAAGGTAGAGCTATTGGTGTCTTTGGAAGATCATCAGTTATTGTGCCCTGTTCTTGTATAATATGGCTGGCTGGTGACCACTCATTAGAATAATATCTTCTAATATTTCTCTCAGTAACATGTGTTAGGTTATGATTTGTTTCTGAGATTGGAGGGATGTTAATCTGAGTATCCCATTGTTGCAACAAGTCTCGACCCCACAGGTTCATAGTTATGTTAGCCACATATGGTTTTAATTTTCCTCTCTGTCCTTCTGGACCTATACATTCGAGCCATCTTGCACTCTGTTTCACCTGAGATAATGTCCCAATTCCTAACAGTTGAACGTTTACCTCCTGAAGAGGCCAAGTTGGATGGCAAAATTCTGGTGCAATTATGGTAACGTCCGCACCTGTGTCTACCAGACCAGACGACAAAACACCATTTATTTTTATCATTAATTTTGGTCTTTGTTCATTAATAGAAGTTTGCCAAAAAATTTTCTTTATGTTTTCTCCTGAATTTTCTATTCTCTCTGTTTCATCAACCTGACCAGCATGATTTATTCCAATAGGTATTTGGTTATTTAATCGCTCTCCAGAGCAGGGATTTCCTCTACAGCTGCAGGAAAGGTTTGAACTGGATTTGCTATGGGGGCCTGCGCGAGGCCCCTCTGGGAGTTTCCTGAAGACTGAGGCAAAGGATTACCCTGTCTGTCCTTTCTTGATCTACATTCGTTGGTCCAGTGTTTTCCCTTACCACACCTTCTGCATACTCCAGAAGGAAGGGGCATTCTGTTGCCATTGTTCCTTGAATAAACATTGCTTCTAGGAATAACCTGTTTACAGTCCCTTTTAAAATGTCCTTGTTTTCCACACTCAAAACATCTAACATTCCTCAAACCTTTTGAAATTTCTTCTCCTACCCATGTATCATCATGCTCATCAACCTCAACATTAATTGTTTCTCTAATCCAATCTTCCATAGGTGCAGATCTTGCCCTTAATGGCCTGATTATTCTTTTGCATGCTGCATTCGCATTCTCAAAGGCCAAAGATTCAATTATTGCCTTACCAGCTTCTGAATCCGAGACCATTCTCTTTACTGCTGAAGCCAGTCTTTGTAAAAAAAAATCTGTAAAAGACTCTTTTGGGCCTTGCCTCACCTTTGTAAATGACTCAGATTTTTTTCCTGGTTCCTCAACTCTGTCCCATGCATTCAAGGCTGCCGTTCGACATAAAATTAGGGTTTGGACATCATATAAACATTGTGTTTGTGCTGAACCATATTGGCCTTCTCCCATAAGCTGATCCTGGCAAACTTGTATTCCTTTATCCCTCCATTGTTTTTCTATGTTTTTAGCCTCCTCCTTAAACCAAGTCAGAAATTGAAGTCTCTGGCTGGGTTCCAGAACACCTTGTGCAAGGTCCCGCCAGTCCTGTGGTATTATCCTATTATATGTTGACCAAGAGTTTAACATTTGCTTTACATATGGGGAATGCATGCCATAAGATACTATTGCCTCCTTAAACCTTTTTAAATGCAACATTTCAATTGGAGCCCAATTATTTTGTGTAGCCATCATTTGATCAGGCATCTGCTGTACAGTTACAGGATAAATTAAGGGTGACTGTGTGAAAACAGGCTTTCTTTCTACAACCTTATGATCCAAACTTGAACCAACTTCACTGTTAATTGGATAAATTAAGGGTGACTGTGTGAAAATAGGCTTTCTTTCTACAACCTTATGATCCAAACTTAAACCAACTTCACTGTTAATTTCTTCTGTCTGAATTTTTACAGGTTAAACAGGTTTTTCTAAAGCTGTTATCCTGGCACTTAAATCAACTATCTTTTTAAATAGTAAAATGAGAATAAGCATGGTGATAAACTGCATAATTCCCATATACTTTTCATATAGTTGTTCCATTGTCAGACTGCCTAAAATTTCAATCAAAACCCAATTTTCTTCCAATGTACACAGGAAACCCATTTTTTTAAATGTGGAAAAAAATTGTCTTTTAAATAGTTTCCTTTATGACTTACCAAATCTGCGTAGAACAGTAGAAATCCCAGCGAATTAAATCTGTGTAGAACAGTAGAAATCCGAGGGGATTTTCAAAACAGCCACCTAGTGTCCCAGGTGTAAATCCAAAGAGAAAGAGAGAGAGAGAGAGAGAGAGAGAGAGAGAGAGAGAGAGAGAGAGAGAGAGAAAGAACAAGAAAGTGTAGCTGGCTAAAGTTTAAATGCAGCCACGTGTTCCCTTTTGTGCCTAGTCAAGGCTTGGGTCTGGCTTCCTTAAACTCCGACCACGTGCGTTGGCTTTACAGGCAGGGCCCTGTTCGGCAGGGCAGGTCTGAGTTGTTCGTAGCACCGGCTTTAAGCAAGCTGCTCACAGACCTAGGCCGGGGCTAGAAGCTGCCGCTCCGACTAGGAAGCCGGAAGCTCGGACTAGGACGCCGGCACCCCGGTCTGCCGCCCTTGTGGGACAGCGGACCTGCCGCCAAGCCAAGCAGTTTTTAATGGATTCTTGTCACGTTGGGCGCCAGATATAGATGTAATCAACCGTCTTATTAAATAAGAAACACAGAAACAATGCAAAAGAGAAAGCCGAGAGGTCAGAGCTCAGAGCTAAAATCTCACCCTTCCGCCTGCGGTGTCCCAGCTTCCCGAATGAGGGTTCTCTTTCCTGTCTGTTCGTCTATTTAAAGTATTTTGTTCTGCCTTCTCATTGGTTGTAAACCCAAACACGTGACTGCCTCGTCACTGTCTGAATGTACAGCCCCCTAGGTCTTAAAGGCATATGTCTCCAATGCTGGCTATATTCCTGAACACACAGATATCTATGGGATTAAAGGCGTGTGCCACCACCGCCACACTCTTGCTATGGCTCTAATAGCTCTGACCCCCGGGCAACTTTATTTATTAACATACAATCAAAATCACATTTCAGTACAATTAGATTACCACCACAGGGAAGATATTATATTGGAATGGCTATTTTTACCAAATAAATCAAATAAAAAATTAAAATCTTAAGTGGAAAAAAAATCTCAGACTTGATTTGGAAGAGAAAATTGACCTTCGTCAATTAGCAGGAATAGACCTAGCAGTAATGGTCGTACCATTAACTAAGGAGGACATTGAAAAATTATGGACAGAAAGTGAACCTTGGCAAAGAGCTTGCAGTAATTTTTTGGGAGAAAGTAACAGCAGATATCTCAAAAGCAGTAGAATTGATCTTATAAAGAGAGCTGATTGGATCTTGCATCGAATTGTGCTGGAAAAACCCATATCTGGAGTTCCTACATTTTATACAGATGATAACAAACAAGGAAAGGCAGGTTACAAATCAGAAAATTTAGGTAAAGTGGTTCAAAGTCCGTATAATTCAGTTCAAAAATCAGAATTGTATGCTATTCTGTTGGTATTAATGGATTTTTCAGAACCTCTCAATGTAGTAACTGACTCTCAGTATGCTGAAAGAGTATTATTACATATTGAGACTGCAGAATTTATCCCTGATGCTTCAGAATTAACTTCATTATTCATTCAATTACAAGATACAATCAGGAAAAGGAGTCATCCTTTATATATAACTCACATTCGATCCCATACAGGTCTGCCAAGCCCTCTAGCACAAGACAATGATGAGTTTGATAAATTATTGATAGGAAATGTGCTGGAGGCCTCAGAATTTCATTAAAAACATCATGTCAATAGTAAAGGTTTAAAAAAGGATTTTTCTATAACCTGGCAATAAGCCAAAGAAATAGTAAAGAAATGTCCTACTTGTTCCTTCTACAATCAAACACCATTACCAGCAGGATGTAACCCAAAGGGTACTCAGAGGAATGAAATCTGGCAGATGGACATGTTTCACTTTGCAGAATTTGGAAAATTGAAATATATACACCACACCATGATACTTATTCAGGATTTCAATGGGCAACTGCTTTGAGTTCTGAAAAAGTTGATTCTGTAATCACTCATTTGCTAGAAGTTATGGCCATCATGGGTATACCTGCACAAATCAAAACTGACAATGCTCCATTATATGTCTCTGTTAAAATGAAACAGTTTTTTGCTTATAATATAAAGCATATTATAGGTATACCACATAATCCTACAGGTCAAGCAGTTATAGAAAGATCAAACAGAACTCTAAAGGATATGCTAAATAAACAGAAAGGGGTAACAAAAAAAAACAGAAATAGACTGCATAATGCTCTTCTAACTTTGAATTTTCTGAATGCCAATGAGAAAGGAACAACAGCTGCAGAGAGACATTGGATAATAGAAAAAACTACAGAATTAAATCAGCCTATATACTTTAAGGATGTGCTGACCTCAGAATGGAAACCAGGGTATGTATTACATTGGGGACGAGGGAGGTTTTGCTTTTGTTTCTACAGGAGAAGATAAGCTATGGGTACCATCATAATTGATAAAGGTTCGATTTGAACAAGAGAGACCTCTTAATTGAGGAGGTGATAGTTCATCAACCAGCATGAACATCCAATTTAAACTAACTTGTATCAATAACACATGCCTTTTCATTTAATCAGATAATAACTTGTCAAAAGGAAACATCCCCAAAATTAGTCTTGGGGAAAGGTTTTTGTTTTTGTCTTTTAGGAGAATGAAGGTTAAGGAATCTGAAGAACACTGGACAAATGAGACAACTGAAGAAAAGGGACAAATCATCTATCCCAAGAAACAGAGTGAAACGGTGTATGGTTATATATTATCTAAAAAAATTTATGTCTTCCTAAATGTTTGTTTCTGCTTTTCTCTAAAGATTTAACACTATTGGTTTTCTAATAGTCCCAGTTCAATTAAAATTTAAAGCTGACTTTGGAGTTGGAGAATGGCTCTCTCCTTCTTTAAAATCAAGCATGTTGTTAAAAGGAAAATGCAAACTCCCTGTATCATGCCAGAATAAGAGAGCCATCTTCTGCTATGGTACAGGACAAAAGCCAAATTAATTAAGGGACTATTCTATTACTAATCTCAACTCTTTCATTCTATCCTGATTCTTTAAACTTTTCTTAAAATATGAATTTTATATCAAAATTTACAAGATTAACATATAAAGATATATAGATATATATACATTTTAAACTTTGTTAAGATATGAATGGTCATATAGAGTACTAACTAATTCTAGAAAAAAGGCTTCAATTTGCATATATATATATATCTTTGTGTTCGAGTCTCTTTTCAGTTTTCTGCAGGAAGTCATGGCCAGGCCTAACATCAACTGAAGTCTCCAGAAAGAAGATGGGGCCCCACAACAACAACAATTCCATGTGGACAATAATAATATCACTAAGCGGACAAACATCATCTACAGATCAACTTTGAACTACAAGGTGCTCAGAGCAATGTGGTGGTATTCTAATTGTACTGAAATGTGATTTTGATTGTATGTTAATAAATAAAGTTGCCCGGGGGTCAGAGCTATTAGAGCCATAGACAGAGTGTGGCGGTGGTGGCACACGCCTTTAATCCCATAGATCTCTGTGTGTTCATGGATACAGCCAGCATTGGAGACATATGCCTTTAAGACCTAGGGGGCTGTACATTCAGACAGTGACGAGGCAGTCACGTGTTTGGGTTTACAACCAATGAGAAGGCAGAACAATAATACTATAAAAAAGACGTACAGACAGGATATAGCTCTCTTTCGGGAAGCTGGGACACCGCAGGCGGAAGGGTGAGATTTTAGCTCTAAGCTCTGACCTCTCGGCTTTCTCTTTTACATTGTTTCTGTGTTTCTTATTTAATAAGACTGTTGATTACATCAACAGAGCAATTTTGAGATGACTAGCTGAGATGATCCAGTCTCAAAAACTACTTAAATCAGGAGTTGAGATAAACCCTGAACTTTGGCATTATACACAGACTGGATAATGAAGAATATAGTTACCTTTCCTAGAATTTGACAATTAACCTAAAATATTTCTTTCAGGATAAAGATAACTTTGCCCATACCCAGCAGGAAGCAATTTTAAAAATACGACACCCACATTCCCAAAGAGGTGGTGTGGGGAGGGTGGTTTTTTGGTCTTTTTAATGGGTTTTTGGTCTGGGATAATTTTCAGTATTTAGGGGGGTTGGTTACAAGTTGTTGACAAGGGTTAGGAAAAAGGCTAAGCAAAGGAGATTAGATTTAAGGTTCTTGTTTTAAAAAAAAAAGAAAGAAAGAAAGAAAAGAAAAAGACAATTACTAGTTTTAAATACTTTACATTGGATTGGATTGTTTTATATTGTATACAAATTTGAAATTGATATTGTTAGACAATGCTATATGTATATTTCTAATTGTATTTATACAATTCATTTAACAATGTAATGCAATTTCTGATCCTTGAACGTTATTATTACCAACTATTTGGATATAAAGAAATGAAATTTGTAGTTTTATATTACAATAGACTTGTAGTCATATTAGTTATGTTTTAAAAATTGAGCAGAGATATTTTAGACAGGTCATCTTCAAACCCTTCAGACATCTACAGAATATTGCATTTAAAATGTTTTAATAACTTAGAAATATTTCTTTCTTGAGACATGTCAGCTCCTGGCAGTACCAATTTACTTCAGAGAAAATATGGGCATTGAAGAAACTGCATATGGAGTTAACTTTCATTGTGGCAAAAGTTAGCCACTGGACAACAAAGCATCCTCAAATCAACTGCTGACAAACAGGACAAAGAGAACATGAAACAAAGGACTACTGATTCTTGCCAAAACAAGTGTGGTTATGGCTTCATTAAAAGGCATCTTCTGAGGCCAGGACAATATGGCCCCATCCCTGAAGTGGCCTTCACAATACGGAAAAGGTACAGTGGCCATTTCTTCGAAGGCAGCTTAACAGGCAGAGGGTCGATGGCTTCTGTTGTGCAATGGAACAGCAGCTGAAAGCTCACGCCTCTCAATAGTAGACTGGCACTTAATAGAGGGATGTGGAGAAGAAGGGGATGCTGAAATGAAGCCATATATACACAGCCAAGAAGAATGAACAGCTGAATTAAAAAACCGTCAACAATTTCCAAAATTTAAAATCCTGAATCATGACAGGACACTAGTGGAATTCAGGTGTTTCTGGTACATGGACTGCTCTCATCCAATGTGAGGTTGAACTGTTGACCTTGTGTACATCCTACTTCACAAAATTGTCTGTCAGATACGCTAAGCCTATAGGCTGAAGATGATGCCCCAACACTGCAGAGAAACCTCAGGTGACTGTCCAGGCAACTGGCTGTTTCTGTCAACTCACAAAGTTTTTGGATGTTGCTTGCATGCACTTCCTGTTTTTTATTTTTGTTAGCTAATATTATTTCCTTCTTGGGTCTCTGTGGGAGTTGAAGATTAGTTAGTTATAGTTGAAGATTAGTTAGTTATAATTGAAGATTAGTTAGGTATAGTTGAAGATTAACTAGGATAGAAAGTGAATTAGATACATTTTGGACTTACCAAAATAGGATAGATGATTGAATTATTTTCTCTGATTTGTCAAATACAAATGGACTAGACATTGTTTAGGTATTTGTTACTTGTATATATTGTTTATAGTTATTGTACTTTTGTATATAGTTTTTCTTTTGTTAGCTATAACCTTTTGCCTTTTTTTCTTTTTATTAAAATAGAAAAGGGGAAATGTGGTGGTATTCTATTTGTACTGAAATGTGATTTTAATTGTATGTTAATAAATAAAGTTGCCTGGAGGTCAGAGCTATTAGAGCCATAGAAAGAGCGTGGCTGTGGTGGCACATGACTTTATTCCCATAGATCTCTGTGTGTTCAGGGATACAGCCAGCATTGGAGACACACGCCTTTAAGACCTACAGGGCTGTACTTACAGGCAGTGATGAGGCAGTCATGTGTTTGGGTTTACAACCAATGAGAAGGCAGAACAGAAAGACTATTTAAAGACATACACACAGGAAATAGGTCTCTTTCGGAGAGCTAGGACCACCGTAGGAAGGGTAAGGTTTTTGCTCTGAGCTCTGACCTCTTGGCTTTCTCTTTTACATTGGTTCTGTGTTTCTTATTTAATAAGACAGTTGGTTACATCTACAGCTGACCACTGTCACCACTCGAGAAGTTGTGGGACCTGGGAGGATGGAACAGATAAATAATACAGACTAAAGTCTCATGCAATAGCCAACTTTATTCAAAGAAAAATAACGTATTTTCTCATGAGTACTAGCTGTATACAATCACAAGGACAAGTTGAATATGGCAAAATCATATTTTCTCATAGAGGATAATTTAAATATTTAATTGAATAACAACAATAAGCAATAATGAGTAATCTGAAGTAAACTCACTCCTCTCCACTATACCTGGGAAGAGCATGAAACACACACATACCAAAAACAATTCTGTGTTTTGAATAAACTGTATTCACAAAATTCTCATCTTATTTTCTTGGAGTGTTCTCACAAGCACTCAGAATTCTTCTCACAAGACTCCATTCCTGGACCATTTTGACACACTTTGTGTCTACCTGCAGAGGAGCTGGCCCAAAACCTTGCTTGACAAGTCACTTTGACTTTATTGAGTCACTTTGAATTGAGTGTCTTTAATTGAGATTTAAAAAAACAGAGGGAAAATATGTGCAAAATTTGAAGTTGCTAGAAAGATGTTTCTCAATTTCAGACAACTTTTTATTTTCTAGATCAGCTCAACTTTAATGGCTTTCTCTAAGAAAAAATACCATGACAAGTACAAGGCCACATTTGTTTTAATTTCTCAATGCCATACATCTTCACATCACTTGATGATGTCAGTTCCTAGTCATTCTTCAGTGATTCATGTTTTATATGTTACAGACATCGTAATAGACACATTTCCATAAATAAAAGAGTACACAGGGAATCTGTAACATAGTATAGTAGGAAAGAAGGTGGCTTCAGTGTACTTCTGAGACAACTATAAATCGTCAAGGCCTGCTTTTTAAATGATCTTTGATTATTCTGACAATCACTATGTTCCCCCCTCATTATTGCTTAACTGTTTGAACTTTTTATGTATACCCAAAATAAGAGAGTATGATAAATGCAAGACTGCCATTCTATTGTAATAGAATCTCACATACAGGCCTTCTTTTTTCATTGATCATATGCTGATGTTACCCATAACAAAAACAACAAAAAAAAGTTTCTAATTATCATTTAATATGTACTATGCATGTTTTTCCCCAGAAGTCTCAAAAATATATTTTTTGGGGTTTTATCAAATCACAGTCGAAGCAGGGATCTTGGGGTGAATGTGGTCATTTCACCTCTTGAATGTCTCTTAAACTGTTTATTGATGTATATAAGATTCACTCTGTTACTGTACAGTTCCACAAGTTCTGGCACATATATAAATTTGTATGATCACCAACATAAGACAGCTGCGTCATTGCAGAAAACAAGTCCCTCTTGCTGCATCCTGGTGTTGAGTCCCCTTTAGCAGCTACTGAGCTCGTCTCTGTCCTGTAACCTTACCTGTGTCTCTGTGTCATATATTCCTGAGCATACTCTATTGTTTTGTTGCACAACTTGTTTATATACTGACCATCTGAAAAACATTTGGGTTATTTTCATTTTGTGGAGAATTACAAACTCTCACATACAGGTTTGTAGGTGAATGTTTTCTTTTTCTCTTTGGGTAAATTCTCAAGAGCAAACTTGCTGATACATAGGGTGAACACATGTTCAACATTTTTTTATAAATGACAAAATTATTTGCTAAAGTGATTATACACTTTTGCATTTCCACCCAAAAATGAACATTTTTCTAGTAGTTTTGAGTACTCGCTAAGATTTTGTATTGTCACTTTAATTGATGTGCTATTCAGGATGTTAGGATAGTTTATATGCCATTGGATTACAAGATCTGCTGAAATATTTTCCTTTGAATTTTAAATTAACAAAAAATTTAAGCTGGACTAGGTTTTGTTTTGTTTTTCATATTTATAAGCTTTCAAATATTCTATATACACATTATTTGATAGATTTACATACATTTTCTCCTATTTGGTAACTTGTCCTTTTCATTTTCTGAAGGATATCTTCCACAAAGTCAAGGACACTCATTTGGACAATCAATTCATAATGTGTATCTTTTTTATGCATCTTACCTTTGGTGTCATAGCTAAGAACACTTTGTCAGACAAGGTTATAGTGATGTGTCCTGCTCATCTAATAACAGCTTTCCATTTTTTATGTAGGTCCATGATTTTTTTGAATTGATATTTGTATAACTCCAGTGTGTTTATATGATTCCAGGTTTCCTTTTCATGTACTGATGTCTGAGTATTCTGGTACAACATGCTAGAAGGCCTTTCTCCAACCACGAAGCATCTTGGAGCCTTATAAGAAACAATTGCCTGCATTTGTGCAGCTGTGTCTCTGGAGGAGGTGTTCTGTCTATTAAGCAGACTACGCACATCGTTTCACCAGTCTGTACTGCTGCACGTCCTGTAGCTTCAGAGTAAGCCCTGGAACAGGTCAGTGGGTCTCCAACCTAGTTGTCTCTTAAAAAATTAACTAGCCCTGCTGATCTCTTTGGCATTTTGTTTGAATTTTAAGTTCATTATATGAATATGTGTAAGGAATCTTTTCCATATTTTATTTGGGATTAAATTGAATTTGGAGATAATCTATGGGAGAATTAGTATAATGTGTGATAGTATCTTCTACATTTATCTATATTTTCTTAAAATTCTTTTGTCATCACTGGACAGTTTCAATGTAAGTATGGAATGTATTTTGTTACATTATTTCTAAATATTTCATTTTTAGTATTACTATAAAACTGTTTATATTTCAATTTTTTTAGTTATTGTACCATACACATAAATAAATGAATTCATACATCAACAGTTGCAAGTGATTGTATTTATATAATAGCTGTATTGTGTGATCTGCTAAATTCAATTATTAGTTTTAGGGCTTTTAAAAATAGGTTCTACATTATTTAATTTAGAAAATCATGTTCCTTGCAGAGAGATGTAATTTTACTTTTATTTCTTCATTTCCAGTCTATTGGGCCTTTTACATATCTTGCTTTGTTTCACTGGCTTGCATTTCTTTTGCTCATGCTGTGACAGTAGTAACAGAAAATACCCACTCCATATTGTCATCTGGAGAATTGAAATTCTAGTGTGCTTTTTTTGGTGGTATCAAATTTCAATTATCAAAGACTTATCCCACATGCACAGCATTATGGTTGCTCTAGCACTCATAGCAGTGGTTTCTATGGAGATCCATCAAGAACTTTTCTCGGTATCAGTAGGAAAATCTTCTTCCCTTTTATTCACTGTGTTTCTGTGAAAACATACAGCGGATAAAAAGGGAAGAAGATCCATTATTAGAAATACAGCCTCTCATAACGGCATCACAGAATTGAGCTATATTTATGGAAAATGGGATACAGTGGTAAATACAAGCAGGTGATCACACACACGCTAGTCTTCTCCAACTCTCCTGATGGTTTGCTCTGGAGAGGCCTTTTCACAGACCATTCTGTCAGAAGAGTACATTTCAGAAGTTACTCTGTTCATATCTCAGACTGTAAATCCACATCTGTTCATAGATTCTTATCATAGGGAATTTAATTTCCTTTTTAAATATTTTATTTATTTATTTATTTATTTATTTATTTATTTATTTATTTATTTATTATATGTATGCCTGCAGACCAGAAGAGGGAGCCAGTTATCATTACAGATGGTTGTGAGCCACCATGTGGTTGCTGGGAATTGAACTCAGGACCTCTGGAAGAGCAGCCAGATGCTCTTAACTGCTGAGCCATCTCTCCAGCCCGGGAATTTAATTTCTTTTGAAAAATTACACCTTATTGTTTGAGAATGACTAGATTACTACAATTACATATATAAACACTTTGCTAAAAATCATTGGACAGGTCATCTAAAACACAGTAAATTGAACAGTATAAACTTACCAATACAATGTTATCAAATTTTGGTTAAGGTCTAACTAGCCAATTTAAGTGTATATATTGATAACATCTCAGAGTCAGCTCAGCAAGGCCCTTGGACATCAATATTGCTTTAGGCAGCAGCCCAGACCACGGACATCCTTGTGGTTTTCCATGGTAATACCAGCCAGGGGAACACAGGCCATGGGCTACTGTAGGACCATGGACTCAGATGTGACCCTCGGCAGCAGCACGCCCGGACATTCCCATGAATTCAAGTAGCAGCACAGCCTCTCCTGTCAGGCTGTTCCTCACTGCTGTCTCGCCTCAAGCTCAGCCTCTCTTCATAACAGACAAACCACTCTGCTTCCTGCTCTCCTGTCTCTCCACCGCACACTTGCTCATCCTAGTGGTGCCCTCTCGCCCGTCTCTGGCTATCTTCCAGTAAGGCAGCATGGGGACCTCTGTCTTTTCTAAAATTTAATATCTGTGGAATCCTGTATTAATTTGCCATGTTTAACTTCTTTCAGTTAGAAAAATCCTTTAGAGATTCATTTATGTTTGCTTATATGCTAATATTTGGTTTTTCAATACTATGGACACACCAGATTTTGTTAGCCTTTCATCAATAGACAGGTTTGTGTCACTTCTGATTTTTGCTATTATGAATAATTCTGCTATTATCATTTGTATTCATGTTTTGTGTAAACATATGTTTTCATTTCTCTTAGATAAAGTCTAGGTATGGCATTACGGAATCTAATTATTAAAAATACTTTCAAATTACAAGATGCTGCCATAGTTATTTGCAAACTATCTGAAGTGTTTTTGGGTTTCCAGCGGCAGTGTGTGATTTCTCCCTGCACCTGCCCAACACTTCCTACGGTAACTCTTTTTAATCCCCACTGTTTTGATGGATATACAATAGTATCTCACTAGCTTTATGTGGTTTTCAGTTACATTTCTCTGATGCCTTCTGTTGTTTATCATTTTGTCAAACGCCTATGTCCACTGGCACTTCATCTTTCATAAACTATCTTCAGTTTTTTGCCTGTTGTCTATTGGGTTATCACTCATAATTCTGGATTATAACTCTTTTACTTTGACTGCACATAAGTGTGTTCTTTGTCAAATATATGTTTTGTGGTTACTTCTGAATCACTGTCCCATTTCTCCACAATTATATCTTAAAGAAAAAGATATTTTAATCTTAAGATCATTTAAAAATGCTTTCTTATTCTTTGTGCTTTTGCTACCTGTTTAAGTACTCTTTGCTTAAATTAATAGCACAAAATCTTTCCCCAAAGCTTACTGTTGAAGTTTCATATTTTAGCCCTTATATTAATGCATATGGTCTACCTTTTAATTTACATGCATAACTTGATTAAAAAAATCAGTAATCTATTTTTCAAACATATGTATGTATGTATATATATACACATATATGTTTAAAATAGATTATTTATATATACATATACATATCCCAGTATGTCTTTTGAAAAGGTATTTTCTTCCTTGAAATTTTCTACACTTTCAAAAAAAAAAAAGTTGAGAAAAAGTTTTTACTGAAAAAAATGTTTTCATACAATCTATCTTGATCATATCCCCCCCCCCCAATTCTTCCCAGATCCTTCCAATCTTCCTACCCACACAACTTTATGATCTTTTTTCTCTATCTTCAAAAAACCCCAAACAAACAAACAAAACCAGGAAACACAAGGGAAAAAATCCCACAAAAAACAAGCCAAAAAAAATATAAGCAAAAGACAAACAAACAAAAAAAAAGTCCAACCAAAGCAAAATGGGACAAACGGTCTACAAAATACCATTGAGTTCATTTTGTATTCAACAACTACCAGGCATGGGACCTACCCTGAAGTGTGGTTAATATACCCAGTGAGATTCCACTGGAGAAAATAATTTTTTCCGTTGTGATCAGGTGTCAGTTGGAAATAGCTTCTTAGTCCGGGCTGGGAGCCCGTGCCATGTCCTCCTCTCGGTGCTACCCCATCTCAGTTGGGACCACATCTGACTTGAACCTGTGTAGGCCTTGTACATGCTGCATACTCTTTGAGTTCATATGTGTGTCAGTCCAGATGTATCTGGATAATAGTTTCCTTGGAGTCATGCATCCTTTCTGGATCATACACTATTTCTGCTTCCTCTTCCACATAGAGTCTTAAGACAAATGAAGACATCTGGGACCGAGTGCTCCAAAGTCTCTCACTCTACATATTGTCCAGTTGTGGATCTCTATGTCAGGTCACATCTACTGCAAAAGAAGCTTATCTGATGATGGCTAGATGAGGCACTGATCTATGGAAATATCAAAATGTAGTAGTCATTTTATTGCCGTATTCCTTTGGCAGAATAATAGTATTTGGTTTTCCCAAATACCCGTGCTATATCTAGTCTCAGACTCTGGACCACTTCAGTGATGTCAAGTATGGTTTCATCTCATAGAGTGGGCCTTCAGTTCATCAGAAAATGGTCAGTTATGTCCACAACATTTGTGCCACTATTGCACCAGTAAATCTTGCAGGCAGGTCACTGTCATAGGTCTCAGGTTGTGCTTGTGTTACACACCTTCTAGTACCATGAACTCTAGGCAGTAAGCTTCTAATTGGGCTCCAGCTACTTCTCTGTGTTTGAAGAGATAAGTAAGTGCCGTCTTCAGCAATAGGACATTACCATAAGGTTGAGAGAGTAACCAATGCTTTTTCACTGGCCTGTGATGTTTGGGTTATCTATCACACCACTCTATCCAGTGATTCAAGAAGATGTACTCATTTCTGACACTAGAGGTTTTATTTGGTGGTATAATATGTCTAGTTGTTTCCCCCATTATTTGTGACTCCATTTAGATTACTTTCATATATATATATATATTTATTTTAGGAAGCTTCTACAATAGTAAGTTTCAATATGCTTTTTCAAATGACCTCTAGCATTAGTTGTGGCTCAATCATTGAAAGCTACGCTCATAACCAAAACAGCAAGAAAACATATTTAAGAATAAATTTAATTATGGCACTTAAGATCTACACACTGAAAACTGAGTCCTTTACAAAGAAAAAAACATTGAAGACCTAAATTATTGGAAATGTGTAGCATTTTCATGGATTAAAGAGTCAGCGTTGATCTGAGGTCAAGCCTTCTCAAATGTGATTAGCAGTCAATGGAACTCCATATAAAGTATTATCAGGCTGCTTTTGAAGAGATTAGCAATTTATGCTAAACTTACATAGATGGGAAAAGACCTCAAATTACCAAAAGAATTTCAGGACAAAGAACTCCAACTAGGGCCACATCTATTTCTTGTTTATCTGTGCCTACAGTACACATCATTCAAATCTTAATTACAAGCCTTTAAATCAGTTAATATAAATCCTTGAAAATTGTTCTTTTTTATTTTTTTTATCCCTGAAACTGTCTTGTCTGGCACCACAGGACAGAACACCCAAAGAGGTATGAGCCTGTCGGCACTGCTATAATTTGGATCTGGAGTGTTCTTCAAAGATTCATATGTTAAAGCACAATTCTTTAGGAAGACACTATTAGAAGAAAACTTTAATAATTAGACTCTAGAAGGAGACTCTAATTTTGGATGGTGTTCCTTCAAATGGATACCTTTGAAGGAAGCTCTGAAATCCAGCCCCTCCTTTTCCTCCCTCTCTTCTTGCTTTTTCTCCTCTTTCCCCTTCCTTGTCTTCCTCCCCATTCTCTTTCATGTCTTCCTCCATTGCACCTTCCCTTCCTTCTTCCTTCCTATTTCTCTCCCTCTTTTCTTCTCGTCTTCTCCCTCCATTCCCCTCCTGCCTTTTGATTCCAGCCAGGAGACGAGCCTCTGTGCTCTGACATATGACCCCACCATAATGTGCTGCTATGTATCAGGTACAAAAACAATGTTGTCAATGGACCAGACGTCAAGACCTCAAAAACTGATAGCCAAAATACATCTTTCATCTTTCTTGTTGTTTATCTGGGCTGTTATTACACCAACAGCAAGATGGCTAGCACAAGTCCACTGCAGTACTAGGACTTTCATTCTCAAAGGGCATTATCACTGGATTCAGAATTATTCAGTGACAATTGTGTTTGTCTTGGCATCTTCTCGGGGTTACCCTCTCTCTTATGACCGTCATGGTTTTTTATGAGGACCCAATTGTGGATCATTGTTTCTGTGTATGTAGTGTCAGTATTCGAGATTTGTTTTCTTGTATTTTTATTGTTTATTGTAATGAGCCTTAGTCTGGGTCTATTCTGTCGATTGCATTGCTACTTGTAGAACCTCATGCTTCTAATCATTTCCATCAAATCGAGGAAACATCTAGCCATTATTTCTTCAAAAAGAAGCTTTTGTTCTCCTTCTCTTCTGATCTGATATTCTTATGTATGTGGGCATGTGTGTGTGTGTGTGTGTGTGTGTGTGTGTGTGTGTGTGTGACCATTTTATTGAGTTTAACAGAACACTGTTAATTTTTGAAAATTTTCTGGTTTCCACCTTGGATAATGCCTAGTGAACTTTGAGTTTACTTCCTCATCTGCTTTTATGACTATTGAACAAATGAGTTTTTCCAACAAGTATTTTAAACTTACAACTTCCAGCTCTATAAACCTGATTCTGTATTTTATTGTTTTCCCCTCTTTTGAGGTTTAAAGTTCTCTGTTGAGATTTTTCACTCACAGCAAGCATGCCCTGTTGCATTTCATTGAATTGCTGTAATTACTGTTTGACTATCCAGAGACTGATTCATTTTCAGTTTGGACACAATTCATTTTCCTTTCTCTTGAGAACGCATTCCGTTTTCCTGAGTCAGTGTGAGTGGGATAATCTTGGATTGCATCGCGGTCGTTACAGATGTCCATAGATCCTGGATAATGTAACTTGTCTCCCTCAGTGCTCCCTTTTTTGGTAACAGGTGGTTTTCCTGACTGCTGTTGAGCCCCAGTCACTTATTGACCAGCAGTTTGTCTGCAGTGCTGATATCTAACTGAGATGCCCCAGTCTCTTTAGTGTCTGTCACAGGTGTGTGGACAGAGACTGGGGTCCTCTCTGTTTTCCCCTTCCAACATCCCCTCCCCTCCCACTCTCTGTAGCCTTCATAGCTCCTAACTTTAGTTTCTGCGCTAGAAAATCTGAGTTTTTCCATTTGGACTCAAGGCCCTGCTGTCTCAGCCACGCAGAACTATGGAGTCACTCTCTCCTCCTCTGGGGAATCATGCACTCCCCAGTAGTCTGTCTGCTTCTCTTCACATTCAGATTTTAGCAGAGAGATGTCTGTAGTGTGTCCAGTTCTTTATATTTTCTGCATAAAAAGGGAAATGTCTAGGTTCTGCAATCCTCATAAGTGGATGTCTACTTAAGATTGTTTTTAAAATAATTGTGTAACCCAATACAAAATCTTTATTGAGAACATTTTAAGATCACTTTTTAAATCTACATGCAATAGAAAAAAATGGAGTGTCTGGTTTACTTACTGTAGTAAATTAGTCAGATTGTGAGTTCATCAGTAAGTGCCTGGATTCTAATGCTTCTCTCCATCATAATTGTGCCTCAAGGTGCATGCAGATTAGATCAGTATAATAGCCTGTAATAAAGCAGAACATACTGAATGTTTTCATTGAAAGCCATGATAACCTAGGCATGTTCTATTTGTGCATGAAAATTTCCTGGGAAGAAGCAAGCAGATGTCTACTTACCCAAGATAGGACATGGATGACAGACAGAAGGAATGATTCTACCCATGTGTAGCTTGGGGTGCCAATGAGTTTATGTGCACTTACAGTGCACAGGTGAGGAGGTACTTACAGAACTGTTGGTGACCCCAAACAGTTGCACCACTGGAAGATTTCACCCCTGGATAGACGATGATTCCCCATAGCTGCAGACATGGAGTGTGGCTTCAGTTAACCTATATATAATCTATAGACCACAAACACTCCCCAGACCACAAGATTGTGGCAGCTTGTGCTAAATTGCATAGAGCTGGCAGAAAGGTATAGGAATAGTGCCTGAAATATGAGACAAGGGCCTAATAACCTTCAAAAGCCCTGCTTCTGTAGGCAACATCAACAGATCCCATTTGAGGGTCTCTTCTGAGTCACCAAAGATGCTCTAGTTGAAATGGTAATGACTGCTATGCTCAGAGATCAGTGTTTCATGACATCATCTGCTTTATATCTGAATAGTTCAAAACATAGAAAGCTAATTTGAATAAGGTCACAGAGATAAGGCTGTGACACTTTAGAGTCATCCAAGATACCCATTGCCTGGTTCTTACACCTCTGCACTTAGCTTTGAGAGTCCCAGGATGAGGCTGTGTCCAAAAAGTACATCAAATGAGGAAAATTCACAAAGTTTTTAGTGGTTCTTGAGAGCACACTCAAATGGGGGGTGAACACAAAGCAATCCAGCATCCACTCAAGAAAGGAGATACAGTCACAGGCCTGGGGTCAGGGTGAGGAAAGCCAACAGTGAAAAACCACACAAGTCCAGCTACTGTGGGAGTGTGGTCATGACAGTCCCCATTGCAAGGCTGAGACTGAGCTGAAGAGACTCTGCAGAGAGCCCTTCTATCACAGCCACAAAGCTCAGATAGGCTCGGATGCTATCTGACAGGAGACAGGAAGGGCACTTAGAGACTAGAAGCTGCTCTGAAGGAAACTGGGGCTTTTAGATAACAGACTTTTTAAACTTAAAAGTGACATTAGGCAGCAATTTTAAAGGTATTCCCCCCTCCCCATTCACAAATGATATGGAAATTTTAAAATAAAATAAGATCAGTTGCAGAAAATTTATAGCTTTTTTCTTTTTACAAGTTTAAGTCTTAGACCTCTCATCTGCAAACAGACCATTGTAATAGAATGTGCATAGTGGTCCTTGAACAATGACCAACCCTTCTGAAAAAAAAAAAAACATGTCATTAAGGGCAGAGTAAGCAGTCTAGACATCTGGAAAGGACGCTGGAAGTGAGGGAACTGATTCATGCTCATGCCTTCAAAGTTTAGATGAATTGAAAGTGCTAAGAAGCAGCAGTTTGGTCAAAGGTACCATGTTCACTGTGAATAATGCACCTTTCATGGCAAGGGGAACCAGAAATAAGATGTGGGCCATGAAAGAAACAATGTGATGTTCTAATTCAATAAAGCCAACACAGTCCTCCATAGATACTTTCAGAATTCTTAGCACTAGAAGAGTGACTCTAAAGTAAATAATAG
The DNA here is from genome assembly GCF_049852395.1 of Peromyscus maniculatus bairdii. Lineage (NCBI taxonomy): Eukaryota > Metazoa > Chordata > Mammalia > Rodentia > Cricetidae > Peromyscus > Peromyscus maniculatus. Next base: position 35,391,980 of record NC_134853.1, on the reverse strand, counting down.
AAAAATTAGAGCAAGAAACTCCTAATATTTATGAAAAGGAAGACTATTTAGGGATCACTCAATTGAGATGTGTTACAAATCTTCATCACAAATTGATGATGTAATAAATAGCACTGGACTGGAATATGAATCAGCTACAAATCACAGTATCAAAATATCTCAAATAAATAAACTTAAAGGAGGGAATTTTTACTTTGGCTTACAGCTGTACAGGCTGCAGACTGCTGGTAAGACTATACACCATGTCGGGGAGTATAGGATGAAGGGGCCTGCTTGCCTCATAGGAACTAAAAGGAAGACAAGCTACTGTGGTCCCAGTACCAGGTTCAAGGGCATGCCCTCAATGATCTTACTGTCTCCCACTGAGCTCTGTCTCCTAAATGTTTTCCCCCTTCCAATAGTACTATGGGCTGGAGAACAAGGCTTCAACACATAGGCTACTAGGGGATATTACAGATATAAATTACAGCAACTGGTGCCAGTGTAGACTACACAAGAGAAGAAAATGGGAAGCCAAGATTCCCTCAAATTTATGTAGTACACTAGTTACTTTTCCCATTGTTCTGACAAAATGCCTGCCACAAACTTCAGTTCGTGGCCTCAGAGGGTTTAGTCCAGTATGGCAGGAAGGCAGGACAGGACAGAACAGGACAGGAATCATCGAGAAAATGAATGCCAGCACCCAGCCAGTTTTCCTCTTCTCCTATTACATTAGAGACCCCAGGTCATGGAAGGGCCCCACCCACACCCAAGGCAAATTGTTCCCCCTCAGTTAAGCCTCTCTAAGACACCATCACAGGTGTACCTTGTTCTCCTGGGTAACTTTAAATCCAGTCACACTGACAATGAAGATTAACCGTCACATATGGTAGTTTAGCATTTGATATGGTGATATTTCAAATCAGTGGAGGTATTAACTATTTAGTCTAGGGTATTTGAACATCTGCCTAAATAATAAAATTAGTATGTCACATAGCATATGTCACAATAATGCTAGGACAAACATTTTAAATATCAAAAAAAACAAATAAAATTCTGTTGTTCGTAAAATAATTTCAGAATGAGGAAAAATTTGTCAGGATGACACATACTCAGAGGTCAAACTTCTTGATAATTTTATGGTATAAAGCTATTCCTCATGGAGGGAAAACCCCATAAGAAAGTCAGATCAACAAGCTAAAACACACAAAGTCTCCTTCTCATAGACCTTGGGTTAATTAACAACTTATAGAGAAATGCCAACAACAAAATAGGTAATGGGCATAAGAAGAGACCAACATTTGCAAGAAAAGCAAATAAAAACTTTTTATGCATGAGAAGTTAAAGGAGATGAGGTTGGAATTCTTACAGGGGTCTTCACTCCTCACTGGGCAAAACTCTGCAACCTCCTGCCTGGATGGGAAGGTGGGACACGGAACTGCATGCTTTTGGCCTTTGTTGCCAGACAGGGCTCAAAGCCCACGTGTCCCAATCCTTAGCACAACTTGGAGACTTTAAATTGTCCAACACCCAGGGAATAGCCTGAATCTTTGGAGTCAGGCCTCAGCATCAGCATTTCTAAGTGGCTGGGTGGATTTTTAATGACCACACTAGTGAGGAACTGATGCCTAAAGAAACTGAAGAACTTGTTCTACACATAAAGTCACAGGTAAATAAAATGGTGTGAAAAACTGCAACACGTTTTGCAGCACCAATGACAAAAATTGCAAAGGAGTGGAAACTAGTGTTCTCAAATAGACATTTCTGGAATGATGGACTTCTCTTCCAAAAGACTTTCATTATGACTGGCATAGTTTCCAGAGAAGCTCATTTATAATCTGGTCAGGACGTGCTTATGAGCTAATATATCCATTTCTCTTGCACACACAAAAATTGCCTATCATCCAGCATACAATTCAGAGGATGGAAATTGCCATAGGAACTAATTACAGTTCACAAAGAAAAAAATCTGCTATTTTGATGACTCTGTGTTTTCCCAGCATTTCTGTTATTTCCATTGGTAATTGCAGAAAATCCTCTGCAGTGGAGACAATTGTTAGGTTCGCTATATATTTCTATTCTAAATCATGAAAAGCAGTGTTCCTGGAAATAGTTTAGGCTCCATCTGGAGAGAAGGGAAGATAAGTTGTGTGCTCTCAGTGTCCCTTTCTAAACTGTTTGCTAAGTAAAAACAAATATGATAAGCATCATGAAGCTAGAGAATTGCACCAGCTCTTGCAGTTTTGAATACATAGTTCTGAAATTTCTATTTAGAGGAGAGAAGCATTCAGAGATGCTGGGAGGTTGTGGCTGTTGGTTTGCTGGATACACTTATGGATCAACTGCAAAGGTCTTGGCAGAACCAGATGTTTTCTTTATAGAGGGCATTAGGGAGAGTCTGTGGCAGGCTGTATTTTGAATTAATTTTCAAATCTATCCTAGGGTATCACATAGTTCCTGATCTTAGTGCTTCCCCAGCTGTTGGGATTATAATGGGGTCCCAGCAACATGAGAATGAAGAACCAATAAACAGAAGAGAAATCTACTTTAAAAGGTATGGAAGTGCCAGCATTTTATTGATTTATAACCATCCATTTCACAATCACTTTCACAATTTATTCTGTAATGAGCTGAAAAAATCTTGTTAGCTACTGGCATGCATTTCAAATCTAAAACACATTTTCCCATTCCAGCAATGTGATAAAGATGTTTGGGGCCTCCTAGGGGCCTTGACCCTGAGCCACTTGTGAAAATAATGTCTCTTTTAAAACGAACAAAAATTGGACAAAACGGGAAAAGCTAAATAGATTAATATTTATCTTAAAACTGGTTCTTGAAACAATAAGAAGTTAACTAGAGATGATTAAACAGCTTTAAGATAATTCACTCAACTCAGTTGATTGTATGATTTTAGTCTTTTTGAAAGTCCAACAACCTAGCTCCAAGTGCTGGTTCTAAGGAATATGAGTCCAGCTTTGGGCTGTTCAGGCTTCTTTACCCATCCCCCTTCTCTTCCTTGGGGTCTTTGGATATTTTTTGAGGGCTAGTCTTGCCCTTGAGATAGAGGCGTAGGATAGTTGAGACACTTTCCCAAGAGAAGGCAATAAGAACTAACTTTTAATATATGTAGGCTGTGAAGCAAGGATTGAGTCATGGTCACTTTTAGAAAGCATTGTCCTATTATGTAACTCCTCTTTTTAATATTTTACCCATTCTTGATAATATGCAATTGACTATTGTTTTTTGTTTGTTTGGGGGCCTTTGTTCTTTGTTTGTTTGTTTGTTTGTTTGTTTGTTGAGACTTTGTAACTCAGGCTGACCTCAAATTCACTATCCCAAGCACTAGGATTGTAGGAGCACACCATCACACCAAGCTTAGCTATTGTTCTTGCTGGCACTGAGAACATAAGCATGTTTTCCAAAAGCAACTTGATTGGAACTGGGACTTTCTAGCTGAGCCACTTGGGATCAGTAAGTGACAGAAGCAAGCCTAGGAGCTGAGGTATCCGGTCCCAATTTCAACACTTCAATCAATGGACAATTAGTGTAGCAGCATCTACCTAGAAAGTTTTGCATTACAGGCAATGAAAGTGTCAGAATCCGGATTTTAGCTCCTGCTTGTGAACCTGTCCCTACTTGAAGTCTGTCATCGCCAGCGGTCCCTCTGTAGCTGGAGTTCCAGGCATCTCTAGAGCAGTGACTCCTGGGGCTCTGTCCATGGACTCCCCTCCTGCCTCTCCTGTGAACTGCTTTCTTCCCAGTCTACACCTTGTATTAATGGCATTTCTTCAGGATCTATCAAACCCTGCAGTATACAAACACATATGTGTAAGTGTTTAGCAACAAATAAATCAGAGACTTTCATGAGCAGTGTTAACTCTCAGGCATGGGTGGCATTGGGTAGATGATTATTGGTGAAATTATTAAGGTCATTCCACGTAGTTAAAAGGGAGGTTAATTTTGTGGAGTAACTTACAAGTGAAGGGATAGTTTTCAGGGTCTAGGAAAGGTGTAGCGCAGTCCAGTGGTGTTCTCTGGAGAACTCTGCTCGGTCTACCTCCAATGTCCAGGGTCCAAGAACCAAGAGAGCCAGAGCATCCAGATCTCGGGTCTTCAGGGTCCTCCCTCAGCCCCACCTTGTAGGTGTGACCATTACTGAAGCCTCAATGGGGCTTGGAACTTCCAGATCAAAGCTGGAATGGCTACCCACTACAGGTGATGATAAATGCAGCTATCATAAAATGAAGACTATGGGGTACTAAGAACTGATCTAGACCAGGGATGATGAATGACAGTCATGTTTGCATAGGACATTGGAGTTTTTATCATGGCCGCCAGATCAGTTTTTCCTCTTTTCTTTTCATGGTCTCATGTCCCCTTTGGCTGTCCCTTCCTTTCTAATTAACAATAAATCAAAGACCATCTTCATGTCAAGATAAGACAAAAACAGTCTGTCATATGTGCCATAAATACATTTTCCATTTGTTACATACCATTCATCCAAATGGAATTATTTTCAGTGTTTTCCTTTTATTCACATCCCTTAAAGAATATCTGTATCTCACAGACACCCTACTAGAGACAGGTAATGTATGAACATATCATTCCAATAGTTAAGTAGCATGTAAGGCTTAACCAAGGATTATTATTATTTCATTAATAAAGTAAATGAAAGAATATATCAAAAGAGTGATGTTCATTGACTCTATTAACTTAACTTTTAAAATGTGGACCAGTGAGATGGTTCAACGGGTAAACATTATGTGATGGCTATTCTTGGTTGTCAACTTGACTACATCTAGAATTAACTAAAACCTGCAAATGGCTGGGAACATGTGTAAGGAGTTTTTACTTAATCATTTGAAGTGAGAGAATGCATTTTAATCCAAATCTTTTGAGGAAGGAAGACCCACATTTAGTCTGGGGCACACCTTCTGCTAGAAGCCTATATAAAGATCATTGAACAGGGAAAGGTTGCTCCTTTTGCCTGCTTGCTCTTGTCCTTCCTAACAAGTCCATTCCTTCACTGGCCTTAGAACCTACTTCTTTGGAAATCCCTCATATATTGGAGACCAACTGAGACTTCCAGCCTCATGGACTGAGCAACTACTGTATTCTCTGACTTTTCAGGAATCAATTGTTTGATATAATATAATATAATATATATATTAGAGAGAGAGAGAAATTCATTCTACAAGTTCCATTACTCTAAGCGAGAACCCTGACTTATTAATACATGGTATTTGCCACCTAGCCTGATGATTTAAGTTTGATCCCCAGGACCCACATGAGGGTAGAAGAGAACTGACTCTTGAAAGTTGTCCTCTGTGCTGGAATTGGGGGTGGGTGGGCATTTGGGGAGTGATATGGAAACCTAGTGCATAAAAACTTCCTAGAATCTATGAAGGTGATTCTAATGAGGACTCCTACTAACGGCAGATATGGAGTCTGAGCTGACCATCTTTCTAGCCAGGCAAGGCTTCCAATGGAGGGACTAGGTTGCATTCAATTGAGTTGTTGGCCAAGGGGGGTTTCATGAAAATCCTCAAACAACCCAAGATAATGATAAGACAAAGGGCTGCTATCTTCAACTGACAGCAGGGCCCCATTGCTAAGGACAACATCCACACAACTCATTGAACAGGGAGAAGTCAAGCTGATGCCTACATGGAGCCTTCACTCCTACTTTCTATTTATTTGGTGCAGAAAGGTACTCTGCAGGCTACCAAAATGTAAATGTGGATATCAACCCAGCCACAAAACCTTTGACCTACAATCTTTCCTCCTTGCAAAATATGCTAGGTCAATGGTAGTGCAGAACTCATAAGAATAGCCAACCAATGTTTGATTTGACTTAAGGCCCACTCCATGAGAAGAAATCCATACTCAACACTGCTTGGGTGAAAAAGAACCAGAGACTAGATAGCCCAGAGACCTAGGGTAAAATCAAACATGACTAGTCAAAAAAATAAAATAAAATCATTCCTAATAATATTTTCTATACTCGTAGGTCAGTGCCTTATCCAGTCATCACCAGAGAGACTTGTTCCAGAAGCAGATGGGAATAGATGTAGAAACCCACAGTCATACACTACACAGAGAGAGCCTAAATTAGATGTATTCGTCAAAACTCTCCCTTTAGAGCTCAGGGAATCTCATGGAAGAAGAGACGAAAAGATTGTAAGAGTCAGAGGTGTGGAGGACACCAGAAGAACATGGCTCTGTGAATTAACTAAGTAAGGCACATATGAGCTCCCAGAGATTGAAGCAGCTGTCACAAGGTCCCTATGAGTCTACACTAGGTCCTCTGTGTATGAATTATAGCTATCAGCTTAGGATTTTTTATGGGACTCCTGACTTTGAGAATCAGTAGATCTCTGACTCATTTGCCTGCTCTTGGGACGCTTTTTCCTCCTATTGGGTAGCTGTGTCCAACTTCTATATGAAAGTTTTTATTTCATCTTATTATATTTTATTTTGTCATGCTTGGTTGTTATCTCTTAGAAGCCTGTTCTTTTCTAATGAGAGACAGAAAGGGAGTGGATACAGAGGGGAGGGGAGGTGGGGAGGAACTTGGAAGAGTAGAGGGAAGGGAAACTATAATCATGATATATTGTATGAGAAAAGAATCTATTTTCAATTAAAAAGAAAAAGTTGTCCTCTGACCTCTACAGATATGACCATAGCACATACCTACTGAAATAAATAAGTACATGAACAAGTAAAAATGTGTTTGGGACAGCAAGATGGCTTCAAAAGTTAAGGTATGGAACCAATCCTGATACCTGAGTTTGATCCTTAGGACCTATATGGTGGAAGGAAAGAACCAACTCCTTCTAGTTGTCTCTCTTCTGACCTCCACAAGCACGCCGTGGCATGTATGCTCCCACCCATGAGAGATATTCATACACAGATAAGTGAAGAAATAAATGTAATTTTAAACCTAAAATGTGTCTGGCTTCTCTGACGTATGTTCATCAGGAGCCAATTTAGCATCTCTCAAGAAACACTTAAGAATCCTCAGTCCCTCCCTCTAAGGAGTGGAGCAGGAGCAGGCCTCTGTGGTGTGGAAATCAGTAGATCTGTGGTCATCATGTAAACACGGTGACAGAGTGTCTCTAAAGATATCACACCCGCTATCAGGTGAAGAGTCATCCCCAGAAGGCCGGCTTAGGTTGAGTAGAAGAAAACCATGGATTAGAGGCAAATACAATACGACATGAAACTGTACTTTTGGCTTCCAGCCAAAAAAAGAAAGTGCCATATTGCATATTTCAGTATCCCCTTTCCATTTCATTGAAAACTGAGGAGACAAAGGGCTTCCCTTTGCCACAGAAATCAATTTCTTAACTGCCATGTCTGCTTAGCACAATGTTTTTCAGCTACATAGTTTAAAATACCACTTGTTAGTGTAACTACTGAGTGAATTCACATCCACATTTAATTCTTTAAAAATCATCATTTCCTTTTAAAGGTTTAAACAGCACATGGAAGAGCACACTCATCAAGGCTACCACTTCTTGAGGCTTCCTGAGAAGTATTTATGCTTAAATGTGTGACTGAACATGTAAGTCCCAAACCATTTCTGCTTGACAAATGTGTCTCTTCTGTGACAGGAGAGTAATGGAGACAATAAGCTATCCTACAGCACACTTTTCAGATTGCGTTTTTAAGGTTACACTGTGGTCCTTGAATCAAGGTTGTAGAATGTATATCACCCATCCCAACACCTAGGCTTTGATTCAGTCAGCATATTTAGCCATATTCTCCGAATTGATTTAGAAGGCTCCAATTGCATTTCACTGGGCTCCATGGAAAATCAATCCTTGTAACATTTTGAAACAGTCATTTTCTTAGTGGAAATCACCACTGAGATGCTACCGGTTCAGTGGTAGAGCACTTGCCAAACACTGGTGAGACCCTGTTTTTAATCCACGGATCACAATGGAAGAGAGAAGGAAGGAGAGAGTGATGATGTAGTGGAAAATACAGCAAATCCCATCAGAAATGAGCAGGGTGAGAGCTGTTTCTCATCCTTAGTGACCTGAGTTCTTGAAAGGCCATTCAGAGAAAAAGTGGGAGGAAGGGTGTCTTGGGAATGAAAAGCCAGTCAGCACCAAGAACACACCTGGATTGGCATCAAACCAACCATCTCATTTGTCTGCACATGTCTAGTGAGCTCAGTGAACAGGGTGGGGTACCTAGCCTTCTTGTTCACAGCCTAGGAGCTGAGGGTTCACGGCCAGTTATCACCAAAGGTTCAAAACGGTGGCCTATGGCACAGAGATTTGGGCTTGAAAGCCATGATCCATGCTGGATTTTATGCTCAGGAGCCATTGGGCTTGCTAGCTTTCTGGTCCAAGTCCATTCTAGGGAACAGAAGAAGTCGGGGGTGCTCCTTATCTCAGAAGTGAAAAGGGGATGTTCTTGGTCAGCCATGAACGTGGGAGATTTGTCCTGCGCAATCATCATTGCTTCTTCAACATAGCAAGAAACCCAGATGCTACTTAACAGTGGTTAACTTAGAGACAAGGTTTGTTGGGAGCTCAAAAGTAGCCATGCCCACAGATCTCTAGGAAAATGATGGATGTTAAGCAAACAGGATTGTCCTCTAAAAGGAGTGGATATAACCTGTTCTTCCATTAAGAAATCTGGTAATTGGAGGTGATTAATAGCCTGGTGATCTGTGATCTCTGTTGGGCCAGGTCATATCAAGCTTCCATGACCAGGACCAGAGGTGGATAATAGCCCAAATGACCTCTATGCTATCATATGATTGAGAGTACACCAGATCCTTCCCTAGGCCCTTAATGTAGTACAGGCAGCTTAACTTCAGAAACCATCTTCTTGGAAGATGACATGTACCCTGAGTTGAGTTTCCTTGTAATTATGTTTCCTTGTGCACCAGTGATTGTATTATACCAAGAAACTTTTTTCTAAAGTATAGTGGGTTTAAATATGCTGACAATAAACTGCCTGCCATCAGACTCTCTGAAGTTTGATCCATGTTAACAAAGTCCATCTGAACTGAGTTTTCATTCTCATCTCTTTGTAGATCACCGCCTGTCCTGACACCCAAAGAGACCCCCTCAAAGTTCTCATGTCTGAGTGAGGGAACAGCATCATTCTGGACATCAAGGACTTTCTATGGACTTTACTCATCCTGTCTCTGACTTAAGTGTTTTTGCTTAGGTTCTCCAAGAATAGATTAAATCTACAGGTCTGAGAACTTTGTGGAAAAGCATGTTTGAGAAAGGGGAGGGAAGGAGCTAGGAGAGATTGACTGCTCTGGATAAGATAGGAATGGTTGGGTGGGATCAATCTTTACATATAATACAGCTTCAAGAAAATCCGCAGGGGGAATACCTTAGCCAGGGCTACCCACTAAATGCACCCTCATCTACTAAGAAGGAGCCTGACCTAGTGAGAACATGATTGGGAAGGAAGTGTGATTGGGCATGAATGCTAGGACCTAATGTCACAGCAGCTACTTAAGGTCTTCAATCAATGATGCCTCCTGCAGACAGAGACCTAGAAAGGATGCATTCCTGTGTTTTACCTACTAGTCATGAGAAGAATACCAGAGAAGTTTAATATGAATAATAATTAACATCTAATGTAGAAGATGCTAAAATATATAAATACAACTCTCCTAAAGCTTAGGGAGAATACCAAAGGAAGATAAAATCATGGAGAGGTGTGAAGTTTGCAGATGCATGGTTCCAACACTGACACTGGGACATTTGCTGCTTTGCTGGGGCTTGGGCTGATATGAACTGACAACAAGCAGAAATCAGTCCTTTGGGATACACCAGATACCATTGTGTGAGTGTGCAGAGGAACAGCAGATGAGAGCAATCTTCACAGGGACCTAGAGAGGGATTTGAGATATCCTGGCCAATGGGGTGCTGATTTCTATTGAGAGATCACAGAAAAGCCACTAGGCTGGACTGGAATTCCAAACACAAAGCTGTGTTAAAGCTTCAATAGGTCCCTCACCTCATCCCACAAGTCCACTACCTTCCAGTGAGGCCTTTATCCTGCTGTATGCCTGCTCTGCAGTGAAGAGTGTGAACATGGCGGCCACTGTGAAGAAAAGATGTGAGGGAAACTACCCATTACATCAGAGCCAGAGGGAAAGGTGACCTTGGAGCTCACAGGAAACACTAATCACTAGGATAAGTGGTTGCCTCAGAAACCCTTTGAAGTTAGTACTTTCCTTTAGTACTTTGCTTTGGCAAACAAGAAAAATATTAACTCTACTCAATTCAATTAATTTTAACAAATGGATAAAACTAGAGATATATAGAATTAAAATAGAACAGTCATACAGTTGTAATTACTATATACTCCCTGTACAGAAAGCTCCTTTTTCTTATAAGTGTACCTCGTAATGATATAATAAAAGCAAAAAGTCAATTACAAACCCATAGAACTAAACTTAAATTATATGGGCCTGAATGGACAACTTTGAGATGAATTACTTTCATGGAAAAGGTAATTGAATAAAAATTATTTTCAGGATATACACCAAAAATCTAAATATACAATGTTTCATAGAAGAAAGAGGGACAATTGCTTCTTTAATAGAGTAGAAAGCTGAGGTTCGGGGATAGTGAGGAGCTTGCCGGTCGCATATTTAGCAGGTGGAAGAGCTGCAGTTACAAACAGAAGCCTCTACAACTCCAGAGCTGCCCTTGACAAACATCCTGTGTTGCCATGATGAGTCCCCACTGGCCTTTCCCAATGGCTGGAAGATTTCCCTAGAGAGTCCCTGGGGTTTGCTAGTACGCCATCAAAGCAATCTTTAATTTGGTTTCTCAGTGTGGAACAGGCCGAAGATGTTTCTCCCTCCTGTCCTGTAACGGTTCAGCTCTGCCAAGAAGACAGGGGTGGGATTTTCACTGGATGTGAAGAAAAGAAGCCTGCTTTGTAAAAGTGAGTCAAGGATGAAGTCACTGGAATGCATGGGTATGAAGAGCACAAGGACTCTGTGGCCACTCGGCCTGTAGGACTGGAAAGAACGATGGTTCCTCCACAGAGATCCTCACAGCTCTGCTCCTTTATCTCCTCGAGGCTAATTATGAAGAACAAGCTGTAGCAAAGCCAGATTTCTGCTTGAAGGGTCCAGGAATATAGAAATATACAATTGTAAACCTAGTAAAATAAAAGCTGACAGTCATCAGTTACAAAGGTTAACTTCCAACAATGGCTTTCTGCTTACAACCAGCTCCTCTGTCAACAGCCAGGGGTTAACTTTTAACCCCTTTCCCCAATAGCCAACAACTGCCTGGACCAAAGTTAACTTTCCATAGATGCTTCTATATGACTCCTAGCATGCACCCCATGCCTGACGTTTTCTCCCTTACTATAAAAAGGAGGCCAGAACCTGCCTCCATTGCCACAGCCTCAGAATCCTGAACACTGGCTGTGGTCTCAGGTAACTAATGAGCTTTTGTGCCTCGTGGTGATTTTTTTCTTTTCTTTTCTTTTTTTTTTCTGGAATAAAGTCTGTTTCTGGTTTAATAGACTTTGGTGGTCTGCCCCATTATTTTGTGACCCTGGACTGGACATGCTGATGACAGAAGAATCTCGTCACTGCTCTGATGATGAGACACTGAATAAAGGTCCGTATGAAGTATTGAGCACCCTTCCCCAAGATAGTAAAATAGGAAGCCACAACTATCTGTCATGAGTCACTTAGTCCTCTCTCAATGGAAATGGTCTCTGAAGACCCTTGGTGCCCTCAAAATCCAACGTCTTCTCGTCATTTTAATTCTTCCTCACCAACAGAGGTAAACACCATCCAAGGACAATGGGCCCAAAAGGAAACTAGTAATGGTTTCTATGAGTTGATAGCTGATATTCGGCAATACTTTACAGAATGTCCCTCATCTTTATACTATAAGCCAAGTGGTATTGTTTCATTTACAGGTCATGCATGTCAGAGAAATTAAGTAACATTTCAGAGATTACACAGCAAACAACTCTCTAGCCCAGAACTCTCTGGCTAAGATGGTATGAGCTCAGGGACAAACTGTGTCTTTTACCTGTTTCAGAAGACTCTTTGGTGATAGCCTCATACTTGGTAGCTAGTTGGTAATCTGGTCACTGAGAACCTTCCCCCATAGGCAGCTTTGGGATTTCTTCCTGTGTCCTCGGTAACAAAACTAATTTTAAAGAAGAAGGAAGCATCACAATTGCCCTCCTTAGAGTTTGAAATACCATGTGAAAGAAGCAGAAATCATCACATTGCACCCACACCCACACACCATTTAAAATGCCATAGAGGAGCACTGGATGTCAGCAACACTCACTGACATATCTGTGTCTCTCCACAGTGTCAGACTTTATTGAATAATAATAAATTCAGAAGCTATGCCAGTTTCCTTGGTTGCAATCTGCCAAGTAGTCCTGCTTGCTTTCCTTGATAGCTGCCAGGGGCAAGCATGGGTTCCTTTATTCCAGTCTTAATTACTAATATTAATTCTCAGCTCACACATTACATTTCCCACAGTAATTATATCTCTGTGTGTGTGTGCACGTGCGTGCACAAGTGTGCTCATGTGTGGGGGGGGGTTGGAGGGTGGGAGTGGGGGTGGGGGGTGTATTTCAAGCTGGCCACATTTTAAAGAGGCTGCAGCACAGTTTAAGCAGGTAAAAGAGGCTTTTCTAAGGCAAAAGAAGGAAGCTCATACATCTTCAAAGAGATAGATAAGCTAATAAGGAACCCAGCTGAGCTGAAGAGCCATGGGTTGATCCCTGCCTCAGGGGTGAGTGGAGCCTCAGATGTGAGTCCAGCTGCTGAGGTGAGAAAGAGGTGAGAAAGCCCTGGAGGAGAAATACCAAGCCAAAAGACCATGGTGGCAAGTTTCAGTACTGGGTTTTGATGGACAAACAGATGGGTGATGAATGGACTGACAGACTGACGGATGGATGGATGGATGGATGAATAAATGGATAGATGACAATTTTAGTATTAGGCTATGACAGTAATGGGGACCAAACTGAGCTGAAAGCCCTGTTTCAGTCAGGAGTTCCCTACTTCCTTCCTTTGACTCAAATATAAGTGGTCATGTGACAGGTCAGTGAGGGCTGGGGCCATCACAGTGTTACGTGGCCTTCTCTTATGGGATCCAGGTAAGAGTCTTATATCTGCTTCTTTGTCTAGTTCATTCAGTAAGTTCTCAGGCCTTGCTTCTCTAATATGGTTATATTCCCATGTCTCACATGGTTTGTTTAGATTCATAATTATATAGGGCAATGACTTTTGACTCTGGGGATGCATTGTCTGGCTGTATGTCATGGGCAGTACTGGATGTGGTGGTGGTGTTTCCATGTACAACTTGCAGAGTCATCCTGCCTCTGCACCTGCACTTAAGGTGGAACCCAACGTGGCTTGTGAAATGACCACTTAGAACAAGGTTCAGCCTGAAAAGCTGCTGTTTTACATGGTAAGGAACAGCTCAGAGCAACAGCCACAGACTGACCTCGGGAAAGCAACAGATTAAACAAAAGTGAGGAAGGTGGAGGCAGCAGGTCTTCATGGAGGCCTATTAAAAGGGCTATTTATTCCTAGTAAACCATGGCTAGTTTCTCAGGTTTATAGGATTATTTTTCTGTTGTCATTCTTTTTAATGTACACTATGATATTTTTTATCAAAAGAATGAGCTCTGAGCTGTATCCCTATCCTGGGTAGAGATGTAGAGACATGACTTTCTGAAGTGATGGATTGATTATAAAGTGATTAACTTCTGTCTAGCAGAAGACTCTGTGGGAAGGAGTGAGGACATACAACTGTCCCTCCCTTAAGTGTTAATCCAAGGTGCTGAATGGATGGCTCAGCAGTTGAAAGCACTTGCTCATCTTTCAGAGATCCCAGGTTTGGCTTCAAGCATCCACATGGCCTCTGAAAACTATAATTCCAGATCCTGGGGATCTAGCACCCTGTTCTGGCCTCTGCAGGCAATAGGCATGTGTGTGGTACACAGACATATATGCTTGCATAATCAACCACTCATGCACATAAAATGAAATATTTTTTAAAGAATTAATCCAAACAAGATATCATTCACCAGCACAGGAGAATACCCTTGGGGAATACATCTGTCAGAGACTTGAGAAAGTAGTGTAAAGCCTGCCTAAACACATAAGGCAGCACAGTAACTCCATGAGAATAGTTTATATTGTGATGCTCTGCAATGAGCCTTGCCTGTCTTCTACACGACAGACTGTATACATCCCATCTGAATTCTTTGTATGGCAGCCACAAGGATGGGGAGCAGAAGGGAGACCAGAGTGAGATTCTGGTAACATTTGGATGCTTCACAGTTGAAATTTGCCAAGTCTGATTTCTCTTGCCAGCTTTGCATTATGTTTCTGGGAAACTAGCAAATGCAGAAGCCACAAATAGGAAGAAAAAGATAACTGATTAGGACAGGTAAGATCCCCACATTTCAGATCTCTGCGTCCTGGGCACTCTTTAAATGGCATAGAACTGACTCAATTCACAAAACTAATCAGAAGGAGGGATGAATGATACACCCTAGTCAAGCACATGGAAAGTGGCCCCTGGCAGGTTTGCTATGGGCCTGAGTGAGAACTGAATGGCAGTAGTGTTACATTCAGTAACTGAGCTCCACAACATGCACCTTCCCTCCTGTGTCTCTGAGGAATCTCACACTACTTCAACAACCGCTGAGTCTCTGCTACTTCCTTGCCATTAATCTTTTGCACTTAAGACCCCAGGTGAACCACAAAATACCTTTGATTTTGCTAAGCTGTTGAGAGCATTTACTGTTAGGTGCCTGTGCCTTTCCCAGTAAACAAGACTCACCAAGACCTCCCTGGTCACACCACCTGCCAACTCAGGACTCACTAGTGCCAGTGTCCATGTGACTTCATGATGGAAGCTACTCATGAGAACTCTTCAGCAACCCATCCCTCAAAATCACATATGCCATGGGACCTTCCAGCAAAACACCCATATGCTCAATCACTAAAACACAGCCTCTGCCCAGGGATGCCTCCAAAATTAAATAAAATAAGCATTGTGGGCTTTGATATAAAAAATGAATAAGAGGATTTCCATGCTATGAAGAAATTAAAATACTAGTATAAAAGATAAAATTGCCAAACCCACACTATGATGAATTAAAGTGTCCAGGGTCAAGTGTAACCAGCAGGAGGGCTCTAGCCTCAGACATTGGAGCACACAGAGATTGATTGAGCAAGTCTTTCTGTTTTATAGTCCAGGCTGCTACAATGAAATGCCATACTGTGTGGCTTAATTTACTGTTTTCTCACAGTTCTAGAGGTTGAGAGTATAAGATCACATGGCACTCATACAGCTTCATTTAACTCCAGTCACCTTCTAAAGATGCCATTTCCAAATAGTTGCACTGGGAATTAGAGCTTCAGTACATGAACTGGAAGGAGGTGTAGATTAGTTTGTTACACCTCGAGAATGCTAAGACTTGGCCAAATCGAAGGTAGCTAAGGGGGTGCAGTACATCATGAACAGTTTCAAAGGCTGCAGCAGATCCAGCATACTGGGGCAGGGCAAAGTATTCGACAGTGGGGTCGATTAAAAGCAGTCTGGACCTCTCTGCACAGTGTGCTTTGTCACACATTGTCAGATAGGCAATCGGAGTTCTAGTGGAGCTTTGAATGAAAGAGTTAAACAAATTCTCTTGTAGAAAAAACAAACTAGCTGTTGTCCGTTTGAAAGATGGCAGAAGGCAAAGAGAATTAGAATTTGGAACCCACCTGAGAAAAGGGTCTTGCCAGGACAACAGCAATAGGTATGTCTTTGTTAGGGTTACTATTGCTGTGATGAAACACCATAACCAAAACAACCTGGGGAGGGGAGACTTTATTTGGCTTACATTTCCACATCACTGTTCAACATTGAAAGGAATCAGGGCAGGTACTCAAACAGGACAGTAACCTGGAAGCAGTTGATGCAGAGGCCATAGGGGAGTGCTGCTTCCTAGGTTGTTCCTCATAACTGGCTCAGGCTGCTTTCTTACAGAACCCAGGATCACCTCCCAGGGGTGGCCCCACCCACAATGACCTAGCCTCTCCTACATCAATGACTAAGAGCTCTGCAGACTTACCTATAACTCAATCTTGTGGGGGTATTTTCTTAGTTGATGTTGCCTTTTCTCAGATGAATCTATTCTAGCTCATGTCTAGCTGCCATAAAACCAGGCAGGCAGCACAGGTGTGAGGATGATGAAAGAGTTATTAGAAGGCAGAACAGTAGGACCAGTTTGCTGTGGTGAATGCAGAAGGGTAAAAAGCAGAGGAGAATCCCAGGTCATTGAATGGATGCTTGGCTGTTATTGGCGTTTCTATGTATGGCTACAGGAGAGTCAGGGTCCACTCTGTCCTCATGGCTATTGCTGCTCCTGTGTTCTGAATCTTCTTCTCTTCCCAGAAGTCTGGCTTGCCACAGTGCAACATGAAATGAACAAACACAAACACAAACCATGATTATAGGAATTAGAATAAATATTTAATGGCAAGAATTTTGGTAGCATAATAGTACCACAATATAAATCCTGTCTGTGCAGAAGTCCTGTACTTTATGTCTTTTGTTAATAACAAATAACATCAATGGTAAACACATGAGCTGATAGACTCTCTAAGCTCTTATATGGTTCTTGTGAGACACACATTTTGAGTTTCCAGAACCTAAGACAGTAATACAACTCTATCCACTACTGTTAATTCAGAGACTAATTATGTTTGTCCTTATGTTTGGACAGCCTGACCATCTTTCTAACTATATTGCTCTGGGTCAGTTCTGCCAAATAGAAATGCACCTAGAGCAACAGGTATGAGTTACGGCCATAATTTATAAAACTTTGGTAGCCATATTTTAAAAACCAAAAGGAAATTTGCAGTTTGCTGTGCAAATGGTAAGGCATTGGTATCATAAAAAAGAAATGAATGAAATTAAATTTCACAGTGCCTTTAAAATATATAAAATGTTGTCACCTCATCTTTCATGAATACAAAAAGTTAGTTTATATTTTTGTAATGCTGTTATTGAGCCCCAGTTTGTATTTTACACTTTACAGAACAGCTGGAATCAGTTAAGATAACTGCCAATTGCTCAGTGTCGTGTTGCTTTGCAACCTGAGAGTACTGTGTTGGGTAGTGCAAGCCTAAACTAAGAAACACTGATGTAAGCATTAAATGTCTGGAACCATTGCTCAATGATGTAAGTTAAACTATTGGTTAACTTATAACAATAACAATAAAAATATTATATTAACACTATAATAATATAAAGCACTGAACAGTATTTCAAAGAACGTTTGATCACATGATTCACTTTGTTTTCTACTATGGATTATAGATTCCAGAGCTATATAGTAATCCAACATTTGATGTGCCCATCTTACAAGAATATTTTCTGATGCATTAAAAAAAAAAAACAACAACAAAGATGGAATATGTGATTGGCCAGGAGTATTTGATTAGAGCATTTACCTTGTCACAGATATAAACAACACAGTCTCCACCTATGGAGATACAGCAGGATAACAATAAAACATACCTTTATTACATGCATAATTTTCTTATTAAAGGTACTATGGGAGATTCAAATGCCATCACTGATATGTCAACCAACAAAGCAATAAGTGGACATTGGCTTAACTTATCAGTGTCATTTGTCACAATGATAATATGTTGTTCTAGTCTGTTTTCTATTGCTGTGATGGACATCATAACCAAAACCATCTCTGGGAAGGAAAGGGTTCATTTCATCTTACAACTTGCAGGTACCTGTCCATCACAGAGGGAAATCAGCAAGAACTCAAGGCAGGAATGTGCATCAGGAACTGAAGCAGAGGCCATGAAGAAGTACTGTCACTAGCCAGCTAGTACTGTTACTAGCTCCACATGGCTGGATCAGCTTACTTGTTTATATACAACCCAGAACCATCTGTCAAGGGCGGCATTACCCCCAGTGGGCCAGACCCTCCCACATCAATCATTAGCCAAGAAAATGTCCCTCACAGACTTCCCCACAGGCCAATCTGATGGAAGCACTTCCTCAGTTGATGTTCCCTCTTCCTATATGACAGCTTGTGTCAAGTTGACAAAAACTAGCTAGCATGTACATATGGCTAAAGGCAAATCTGGCACTGACCATCCTGTGGCAATTATTACAAGAATAATTCTTAAGTCTTTTTTCAACCAAAATTATTTTAGATAGGAGGCTTACATTATGTTGACTCTAGAGTGAAACAATTAAATAAAAGCTTAACATTCTACTGGAAAGAACACAAAAGAGAATAATCGTGGAAAGAATATGACCAAAGTGTAGATTATGTACATGCATGAAAAATGCTAAAAGAAAGCCATTATTTTGTATGATATGTATTTATTTTAAAATTCTCTAGTAGAATAAAGAAAGCAAAATGAGTTGAAGACTCATTCCATGTGGGAGCCAATGAGAGGCTTCCTCCTTCTCCATCATCGGTCACGAAGGACCCCTCATTAGGTGACAGGGGTGAGCTGTGACAACAGTGCAGCCGTGGCTTATGATGTAGCGTCAGGGCTGTGCTGTGGGATGTTAATGTATGTCCTGTGGGAGCCCTTCTTGGGTTCCTTGTGGCGTTACCCAGCAGGTTTGCATAGAGGATGATTAGGACCATGGGCCTGAGTGCAGGTATCTGAGATGGTCTGCACTTGGCTGTACTGGGGGATGGTCTGTATGTCAAGTTGCTCTGATTGGTCAATAAATAAAACCTGATTGGTCGTGGCTAGGCAGGAAGTATAGGCGGGACTAACAGAAAGGAGATATAAAAGAACAGGGAGGCAGAGAGACACTGCAGCCGCCACCATGACCAGCAGCATGTGAAGACGCCAGCAAGCCACCAGCCATGTGGCAAGGTATAGACTTATGGAAATGGATTAATTTAAGCTATAAGAGTTAGCAAGAAGCCTGCCACGGCCATACAGTTTGTAAGCAATATAAGTCTCTGTGTTTACTTGGTTGGGTCTGAGCGGCTGTGGGACTGGCGGGTGACAGAGATTTGTCCTGACTGTGGGCAAGGCCGGAAAACTCTAGCTACAGGGCTGTCTCTTCATGCAGCTTTGGAAACATAGCCAGCAGTTTCTGCAGACCAAGTACTTCTCAACCAAGACCTGGTGTCAGGCCGGGGATTATTCATAAAGTATCTGTCTCTGCTGAATATTGATGGTTTCACTCTAGAACTCTCAGCCTCTGTCTGTTGACCCCCAAAGTGGGATGCCATAAATGCCACACAACATGTTTATCCCCCTCTGGTAGATTTACTATGCTGGGGCAAGTTAACTGGCTCAAGCGGACCAATGCCAGGGCTGTGTCCTGTAGTCCGACTCTGCTGCTCTGCCTTCCACTGCTTGACCCAACTCAGAGCAAACAGCTTCTCTGTCTTCTAGTCTACAGGTATAGAATACACTGCCTGTAAAAAAATGTGTGGTCTGGCGGGTACTGTGCTCTCTTCAGAGATGAGAGCTGCAGGGTAGATGACAAAAGTGCCACTGAGTCAGGAGCCCAGGGCCAGCACTGTACATAGCTGATGCATGCTCGGAGCTTTGCATTCTGCTGTGGTTTATGTATATGTCTTGGACCCACATAGTTTTAACTATAATGGCCCAGTTATTCTTATTTATAGTAAGCCAGGCCCATTTATTCATTCCTTTGCAATCACGCTTAAACCATTCTTAGACTTTTGCATTTTCATGTAAGGTTTAGGATAATCATCTCAAGTTACACAAGCACACACATACAAATGAATATAATTATTTGGATTGTATTGCTTTGACTGTATAGATCAACTTGTTACTAATCAGGGTCTTTAAATAGTGAGTCTTCTACACAAGTGAAATGCTAAAAATATTGGACACTGTGGCAGTTAATCTTCATTGTGAGCTAGGCTTGTTTTAAAATCAACTAAAAGATTAATGCAGCATGGCTAAAGGTGTGTGTGTGTGTGTGTGTGTGTGTGTGTGTGTGTGTGTGTGTGTGTGTGTGAGGGTCTGTTCTGAGCAAATCTTCTGTGAGTAGTACCATCCCATGGTCGGGTGGTCAGAGACAGAACCAAAGGGGAAGGAAGAAAGCCCTGTGACCACCAGCATTCTCTCTGTGCTCCCTGTCTGCCATGACGAGTTTATTGCCATACTCCAACACTGCTGTGTGGATTTTGTTGGAGGGATGTGGACAAATATCTGTTCAAACCAGATAGCTATGACAGGCCAAAGTCCACCCTGGATAACAATGAGTTTACTCATTACTTACAGGAGTGTAAAAGACAACTTCATCAGAGACAGACGCAGCAAGCACAGGGCTACATGGTCTGCACCAGGTCCTCTGCAGACATTACAACTTTCAGTTCAGTACCTTATGAGACTCCTGATGTGTAAATGAGTGGGTTTCTGATTCTTGTGCCTTCTCTTGGGGCTCTTTTATTCTTCTGTTGGCTTGTCTTGTACAACTTTGATATGGTGGTTCTTGTTTTACCTTACTGTATTTTAGTTTGTTATGTTCTGACTGTAGCTCTTCAAAGGCTGTTCTTTTCTAATGAGAGACAGAAAAGGGAGTGGATCTGGTTGGGGGAGGAACTGGGAAGAGCAGAGGGAAGGGAAACTGTACCCATTATATTGGACATGAAAATAATCTATGTTTAATAAAGGGGAGATCGAAGACAGCTGTGTCACCACAAAACCTCCTTAGCCTAGATAGTGTACATAAAAGACACATCCTAGCTGACTTGCAGGCAGCTTGATGGGCTGGAAATCCTCCTTTCCCAGCTTTTGTTTCTGCTTGTACAACCCCCTCGAGGGGCCGTGTGGATCTGGTGATTTCCCAGACTTGGGATAAGTTTACTTTCTTAGTTCCATGGACCTTGCTTCCTTCTATGGGAAATGTTTCCATTTGAAGGAAATTCCTATACAGGAGTCCTCTGTATAAACACGGAAGTCCTCTGGCTCTTGTGTTTATTGTGCGACCTCTTATACTATGTTCTCTGTGTTTTGGAGACAGCCTCTGATTGTTTCCTTCCTCTTATGGCTGAGCTTTGGGCCATTATCTCACACTAATAGTCACTTGTTCTCAGGAATTTGATCAGGGATGAGTCTCTGTGTAGACAATTCATTGCAAAAAAAGATGTTTCCCTCCATGGCTGATCAAGGCTGAGAACAACAGTGATCTAAACATATGTTTGGAAGGCGGTTTGATAGGTACATCACATCCACTTAACAAAACAGTAGTGGCATTCCCACTGGGGACCATGACCTCCCCAGCCACTAGTTTTTGTTCTGCCATGTAATATATGAGTTTTCTTCTTTGGAACAGGCATTAATGCAATCATAGAGTTGGTGTATCCACAATTGTGTCACTGTTTCACTCAAGACCACATTTGCCTGCCATGTTGGTGCCATAGCATAAAAGGGTTTATTAAACTGTATTATTGGTAATAACTCTCCCTTGGCAGTCAGCATACCACTTTCCAGCACTATGATTGCAATCCAGCAGAGAGAGAGAGAGAGAGAGAGAGAGAGAGAGAGAGAGAGAGAGAGAGCCTTTAGTTCAGACCCAGCCTTGAACCTCCATTTTTTGCAGCCAATACATATGTTGTATTTGGTAACAGAGTCTTACCATCTAGTAATGCATGTAACCAATACAATATGTCTTTATGGTTTGTGGGCCTCAAGGGCCTCCTTACCTAACAACTGCTAGGAGCTAGCCCACACCTGGTGCTAGCCACATCCCTTAACAATCTTATGGCTTCTAATGTCTTTGTCCACTTATACATGGTACCTTGTAACTAATAAACTGTTTTATTCAGGGGTGAGCAGAATCTCTAAAGGCCCACTGCCATTCTGTCATGGTGACAGAGATGGTGGTTATTCATGGGCTAAACAACATGGCCTTCCATTCACCAAGGCTGACCTGGCTACAGCTGCTGCTGAGTGCAAGATCTACCAACAACAGAGATCAACACTGAGCCCCAAATATGGCACCATTTCTTATAGTGTCCAACCAGAGACCTGGTGGTAGGTTGACTCGGTGTCTAATATATGGTGTGATTTCTCCTATAGCCAGGATCTATAGGCCCAGAAATCAAGGAGCAGAAAAGGAAATAGCTCCACTCACTGCCATTTCTAGTGACCCACTAGTAAAAGTTTTGCTTCATGTTCCTGCAATCTTAAATTCTGCTGGCCTGGAAGTTTTGTTTCCAGAGGGGGATTATGCCTGCCAAGAGCCACAACAAATATTCCACTGAATTGGAAATGCAGTCTTCCCCTTAGATACTTTGGACTTCTGATGCCCTTACACCATATGTCTGTAGTTAACATGTTTAAGTTTTGAGATACCAAAAGATACCTCAAGGGACATTGACATTGAGTATGTTGGAGTTAACTCCAGGAGTGTTGGTGAGAGGCTGCTTACAGGAGCATGGATGACTCAAAAGCAACTTTATCACTGAAAGCTCAGATTTGTTTCTGTTTGGAGGAAGTTGTCACACAGCACACACCTGCCCATGTGGTGGGTTGAATGCTTTGACACTGCTGGCAGAGCAAATCCCGCCTCCTCTAAGTTCTTCTGTTGGGATCGTGGCACAGTGACAAGAAAAATAACTAAGCATTTCTTAATTGTGTGGTTTCTAGATAAAGGAAGTGTATATAAAGTTCTTTTCACTCTCATTTTGTACTTTATGCTATTACAAGCGATATTTTATGACGATTACCATTAAGCAAGAATTACGTCGAGTTTTGTTAACACTGTTTGTTGATTCCAGGGACTTATTTCTAGATTCTTTTTTTTTTTTTTTGCTTATAATTTTTTATTTATATCTAAATTTTTTATTTGTATCTTTCCCTTGATTCTCTTTAATTTTCTAAGATTCTTATCTGTGAATAAATGATAATCATTTTTCTTTGCAGTCACTTTAATTTAATTCATTAATCTGTTATCTGTTTCCCTATGTAAGTCAGCAGCTCTCACACTTTTTAATAAAGCACTCGTACTGACTGCTTCTGCTCCAGCAGGATCCTGAAGAGAAAGCCTTTGTCATGTTACCTTAAAGTATATTGCTTCCACCTTCCACCTATGATTTCTTCATATCTTTTCTTGGTTTGCTGAGAAGCATTCCCTCTAGTAACTGTTGAATTTTTTAAATGTTTTTCTGCATTTACTAAAATAATCATATCTTTCCCTTTAATGAAGTAACTAATACAACTTTTTTTTTATAATTTATTTTTATTTTATTTGCATTGGTGCTTTGCCTGCATGCATGTCTATGTGAGGATGTCAGATCTTGGAGTTAGAGACAGTTGTGAGCTGCCATGTGGGTGCTGGGAATTGAACCCGGGTCCTCTGGAAGAGCAGTCGGTGCTCTTCACCACTGAGCCATCTCTCCAGCCCCTACAACTTTTAAATAAGCAATTAACCTTGAATCTTAAAGGAATAAATTCAACTCAATTTAAGTGTATTCTTGTTGTCATTTTTTATATAGAGACTGTTGGATTCGGTCTTGATTCTATTTTTAATGGATTCAAGAATTTTAAGACAATATACTTTTATTTCAGTTTTAATGAGTAGTGTGATTTCATGAATATATTTGCAGTAATTGGCTCACTGGAGTGTATTTATATATTTATTAATTCTTTAAGAAACACATGTGTTGTATTTTGATCATATTCACCCCTCTCCCAAACTCCTCCAAGATCCACTCCCATTCCATATTCAACCAACTTTGTGAACTCATTTAAAAATAAGAAATAAGCCGGGCGGTGGTGGCGCACGCCTTTAATCCCAGCACTCGGGAGGCAGAGCCAGGCGGATCTCTGTGAGTTCAAGGCCAGCCTGGGCTACCAAGTGAGTTCCAAAAAAAGGCACAAAGCTACACAAAGAAACCCTGTCTCTAAAAGCCAAAAAAAAAAAAAAAATAAGAAATAAAGCACAATTTGTGCTGTGCATGTACTCTTGGATGTGTGGTCTGCCCCTGGAGTATGTTAGACCTATCAGGAACCACACCTTTAAAGACAACTAACCATTCCTCTCCTGGCAGCTGTCAGTTACCACTAAGTACTCAGCTAGGAATGGAACTTTGTGAGACACCCTCCTCTACACCAGGATTTTGTCTGCCTTGAGATTGTATAAATTCTGTGAGTTCATATGTGTGATTGCCCTGTTGTGTCTGAAAGGTACTCCTCTGGTTCTTATAGTTTTTACACCCCTTCTTCCACAATGATCCCTGTACCTTTGAAGTGAAGGGAGCAGGCAAAAGCACCTTGTCCTAAGTACTGCCATTTTAACTTCAGATTCCATTTTACCTGTAGGATGAAAGAAAGTTCAAGTTCCCACGGAGTTCCCATAGGGACTGAACAGAAACTAACCAACTTCCTTTCTAAGCAACAATCCCCCAAACATAATATCTGTTCCTAACAGCAAAAAGAACAATGAATCTAATTGGTTGAACATTCTGTGTCAAACAGTGAAACCATCAACAACAAATACAAAAATACAAATGTCACCACTAAAGCGCTTCAAAGGACACTTGTTTGCAATGTGAGAGTTGGAACAAGAAATCAGAAGAACATCTCTTGATTTTCCCTCTCTTGGGACAGGCTCTTCAGGTGACTCAAAATCTTCACAAATATGAATGTGTTTTCAAGATGCTGCAGAAGTGCCCTCAGGGATTAATTTGGGCAACAAGTAAATTTAACCAAGCAGGTAAATTTGTAAATATGGAGTCTGTCTGTGGTGGTAAGAGACATAACTCAGCATCATTGGGAGTGCAGTTGACTCCTTTGCATAGATTTCTACAAGAGTACAGCTGGGCTCCTGATTCACAGTCCAGAAATGAACTTGTGGATGCTTCAGTATGAAGAAGAGTATGGCTTTATTTTATTTTTAAAAGTGGTGATAGATGATTATCAATTAAATAGCTACTATAGTTGCAATACTAATAACATAGAGAACATGAATGGCAAACAGCAGAAAATATTGGTTTTATTTTTATCAGATCAATACCACAGACATGCAAAACTTACATATAAGTTATGCTTACAATAAAAGGACATGTCTCTGATTAAGGAATATTTACGTTACTAAAACAAGACTTGTTTCTATTAGAAATCTCCTTGATGGATCTTAGCTATGAAACATTTATAAAACTTAACATGCATTCCAAGATTTTTAAATTTAAATAGAAGAATCTTCTTTAAATAGAAGAATCATGCAATTACTACCTATTGAAAAAGAAATTCTCTTTATTCATGAGTATACATGATAATAATTATCTGGTTTGTAATTATAAACCCAGAAACTTCAACTCTGTGATACAGAATGGATAAATTTCAAATGGATTACTTTCTGGAAAGAAAATTTACTAAAATTGGTTTCAGATGTATCCCAGAATCCTAAACATGTAATTTTTCATAGAAACAAGAAGCTTTTCAAGAATTCTTGCCCAGCCAGCATCCCTGGATGCAGGTATATTCCCAGAGTGTTCTGGAATCTCTACCAAAAATGCAAGTTAAACTATCCCCACACATGACCCAACAGAGGTCTCCTAGGTTGCCTTAAAGGAAAACGTTTTCTGAACCTTGATGCCTGACCCCACATCAACAACACTGGAACATAAATGTAGAGAGCAACCCTACCTATAAATATGTAAAGGTCCTACTATCATACAGTTAATTGGTGTATGATATTTTGTTTGTGTTCTGACAAATAAAGCTTGCCTGGGGATACAAGGGTGGAGTTAGACAATAGGTAAGCATAGAGGCCAGGCAATGGGGACACACACCTTTGATCCCAGCACATGGGAGCCTCAGGCCTTTAATCCAAGCACTAGGGAGTTGGAGACAAGAATATAAGGCAGATAGAGACAGGATCTCCCTCAGTCCGTTGGACCATTCACAGAGGTAAGAAGTTTCTAGGAGCTGCTGCTCTGCTTCTCTGATCTTTCAACTTTCACCCTTGATATCTGACTCTGGATTTTTATAGGTAAGACTAATTAGGGTTGCACATCAGTTAATAAACATGGTTATGCTTACAATAAAAAGACATGTCTCTGATTAAGGAATATTTACGTTACTAAAACAAGACTTGTTTCTATTAGAAATCTCCTCTTGGCTATGAAACATTTATAAAATTTAACATGCATTCCAAGATTTTTAAATTTTCGTGAGGAAAGTTTTAGGATTCAGGCTTTATGCTGGCCTGCTCTCAGGTGCCGAGACTCTGGAAGGCTCTTCTGGCAGTCCCTCCCACCAGCATGTGGTCTGAGGCATGCTGGGACCCTGTTCTCAGAACACCTTCAACAACTTCACTTTCCAACTAACTGATTGCTGAATTCTCCATCCATCACCGGCAAGGATTAGTAAATTCCCCTTCTCCCAGTTGGCATAACTGTTACCCTGGACCCATAATAGTGACTGTTGAGCATCCAGCACCCCTCTGGTGTCCTTGGAGGTAGGAAAACACCCAACCACAGTCTTTAAGGCTACAGGTAACCCCTTTCACTGATTTTCACCCCTGGCCATTTCGCACGAGTGAAGCTTGGTCTCTTGAGCATGGTTCTTGCCTTTCGGCCCTGCCAACAAGCCCTGGTACCAGGCAATCACATCTCTCCCCAGGCTTGGAGCCCTCTGCCCCTGTTCTGGCATGACAGTGTATGGCACAGCTTGTGCTTACTCAGCCCTTGGCCCCTGTTCTTTCAATGATGACACACTGGACAGCTTGTGCCTCCTCAATCCTATTCTCTCTGAATTCTCAGGATGCTAAGAATTTCAGACCTTTGGATCTTCTTTCTCTGTCTCTCTCATGGGAACTGCACCTAGCACCATATCTCCAAGCTCTCCCCTAGGATGCCTCTTGGAAAACCTTAGGCCTCTACACTTAGCACCCGACTTAAGGGCTTCTAAACTTACCTGCCTTTGCAGTCAGATCTAGCCCCAATACCTCTTAGATAACCAATCAAAGTGGCCACCTACTGGCAGCCTGGATCCCAGTATTATACAGGACCTTTGCAACTTTTACCAGCGAACAGGTAAGTGGAAGGAGGAACCCTATGTCCTTCTCTCACCTTCCCTTCAAACCTTCCCTCTGTTCTTCCTGTTCTCCTACTCACCTCCTCCTATCTATGAAGTCCGAACTAGAGAAACCCTTCTCTGCTCTGGACCCTGCTAATGAGGCCCCAGTGTGCCGACCTCAGCCTACAGCTGCTCCTTCAGTTCCTTTAGCCCCTCCCTCCTCTCCAGCAATGGGCCGTCCTACCTGTTCAATTCTGGCATCCACTTTCATGTCTCATGTTACACACTCCTGCTCCACTACTGGACCCCCTCCATCCCTCTCTACCCAGACCAACCTGGCCATAGTTCTCCCTTTTCAAGAGGTTGCTGGGGTGGGTGGATGGACTGGTTAAGGTACATATTCCCTTTTTGTTAAGTGAACTTTCAAATAGATTAAAAAAAAAAAAACCTGGTGTCTTATATGTCTAACTCTACTTCTTTCATTAAAGAATTGCAATAAATCACCCAATCATATAGTTTCACCTTCTATGATATATACATACATACATATATTTATGTGTATATATACATATATGTATATATATACACACACCCATTTATGTATGATTCTAGCTAACAACCTACTTCCTAAGGAACACAGGTGAGTTTGAGGGCAGGCTAGAGCACATGCAGATGAAATACATCAGACTAACACAGCCCACCCAGCCGGGTTTGAGGCGGTCCCCAACTGGGACCCCCAATGGGACTATAACATTCTAGCTAGGGATCAGTTTACAACCTGCTCACTTGGATTGTCCTGCCCCAGAGGTTCTGGGATAGCCCACACCTATTTGGCCAGGCCCTAGCTTCTGGTGTACTCTTTTTGTCTCTCCTCAAATCTAAACTTGTACAATATGTAGATGACCTTTTCTGCAGCTTGTCCCTACAAATTAGCCACACTAACACCTCTGCTCATCTAAATTTCTTATCCAGCTAGAACTATAGAGTCTCACCTCCCAAGGTTGAACTGTATACTTACTTCTCAGGTCACCTCCTTGGGACTGACTATTACCCAAACCAACAAAACCATTACCTTGGATAGAAAACACTTAATCCAGGCTCTTACAGTCCCCTCTACTAAAGAGGAAAATTTATCATTCCTAGGAATAACTGGCTTATGTTCCTGGGTCCCCTCTCCCCCCTCCCCTTTCCCACCTCTTACATGAGACAGCCCTTGACCACTCACTTGAACCCTTTCTCCCGTTACTAAGCCCTTTCAGAAGCTCAAACAGGCCCTTCTCTAGGCTCCAGCACGACATCTCCTAGACCTAACCTGTCTTTTCTTCCTCTATATAACAGAAAAAGAGGGATACACCCTTGGGGGCCTAGGCCACCAACTGGGACCTTCCTTTGCACCCATAGCATACCTGTCAAAAAAATTAGACCTTACCATCCATGGATGGACACCCTGTATATGCACTTTAGCAGCTGCTGAATTTATGAATTTTTTTCATTTATGAATCCAAAACACTAACCTGTGGGTCACCCACCACTATCTTCTCCTCTAACAACCTGTCCCATCTCTTAACCTATAAAGGCTTACAAACTCTACCTCCTTCCCTGATTCCTTCTCTCTAGGTGGCACTAGTAGAAGATGCCACACTTACTTTCCAGACTTGCCCACCCCTCAATGTCTGAAATTTTCTTTCCCAGCCAAACATCTCCTACTTCCCATCTCATTCTTGCATCAAACCCTAGAGGAACCACTGCCTCATCCCTTACACATACAGAAGGCACATTGCCTCAGGCCATCTGTACCTGATACACAGAGGGCTCTCTCCTCCACATAAACATCCCTCATCCCTTTTCCTTAAATGGTAGGGGCCCTTCAAGTTAATTCTTGAAAACCCCACAGCCATCAAGGTTGAGGGATTCCCTAACTGGATTCACTTATCCCACCTCAAGTCCTTTACTCCCCCATCAAGACAATGTTCCTTCATACACATCAATCCCAACAGGACCCTGCTTCCTTAAGTTTCAGAGGACACTGAGATCAACTGCCTTGACTCCAATTCCAGAAGAACGAGGCTTCACCCTGCAGCCATGCTCAACTCTACTGGATTAGGAATCTCATATGGAAGTGGATGCTTTCCTTCCTAACCCCTCTTCTCATTCTCCCGTGTCTATTAATCATATCCTGCCTCATCAATTTCTTCTCTGTGTATCTCCAATGATACATTCAAAAATCTCTAACCAAGCAACTAATTAGCTATTGTTACAGGACTACTAACCATTAGCCACAGAGCTGGAGGCACAAAGACCACCAAACATGCCCAGATTGTAAGAACCAACAGCACCCCAGAGATATCCACACACCTCAGACTCAAAAAGAGACTCACAGAACAGATTTCAATGTAACTTTTTACAATTCCTTTATTTAAAAAGTACTCTCTACAATACCTGCCCTCAGTAATCAACCACCTGCATCTCCTGGTAAACTAGATAGAAAGAGGGTGTCAGGGTGATGCTGTGGTGATGGGAAAGGACGAGATGCTTTAAGGTTTGTGTATGGGAAGATAGGGAAGCTTAAGTGGTGATAAGGAGAAACTGATTCAAGATGTATAAAAGAAAGAAACATGTTCCGGATATTTCCTTCTCCTATGCTACTGTCACAGTAAGACTTCAACAGCTCATAGCCTTAACACTAATCAATGGAGTTCTTATAAGCTATTAATCTAGCTCTGGCAGAGTACTAACCACTATATTACTACTATCATAGCCACAAGCTCGGGATTTTAAATTCCTTTTGGTTACTTTTTAATGACTCAAAGATGTGAGTATACTGCTGTTTCTACAATGTAAATTTCAGTACAGATTATAAACAGTAGGAATGCCAATGTGTCCAAAACTTATCTTTTTGCAAACTCAAAAAATTCTTGTAAGCTCCAGGGAGTTGGCTTGGATCCATCTCGAACAAGTCAGATGCACTCAGACAAGTACTGTCAAACTACACCATTTACATTTCCCCACCTTTCTCTGGTCTTGTGACTCCCCTCCTTCAATTACCAAGACCTAAGGAAATATTTCCCCCCAAATTTAACTTTATCTTCTACTTTAAGCATATTGCCAGGTCTAAGCAGTGCCAGATGGTCCCACACAGAGCCTGGACAGCAAAGTGAAACAGCCAGTTATCCCAAGACATGGCCAGCATCCCAGCTTTCTCAGGTCCCCCATAGATGTTAATGCCCCCTGCACAACGTCTTGGTGCATGGCCCTCTGGGCATGGTCCAGCCTGTGCCACTCCTGTGAGATGAAATCCACAACCACATCCTCAAACAGCATGGGTCAAGAATAACTTTTAAATGATTGCAAATGTTACAAATGTTTAGTAAAGTTCCACTGTATAAAATTGGTATGAGAAATCAATCATTATCAGATAGAAAAAACCTATAATTTGATGATATCAGCTAATTTAACAGCTAATTAAATCTCTAAAGAAGAGATTTAATACAATTGCTCCATTAACAGCAAACTCAAAAAATACCCTTGGTGGGAATTGTACAGGATCTATATGGCAATACTTTAAAACACCACTAAAAGAATAAAAGAGAAGAGATGAATGAATGAAAGGACTACCGTGAGTTTGAATAGGAGAAAATGAACTGAAAATGTAAGTTATCTCTGTGGAAAATGAAAATGTAATGTGGTATTAACAAATTACTAATGAGTTACTTTTATCTATATAAATTTCTTCAGAAGTTCACATGAAGAAACAAATAAGCAAAATTATCAATATTCAGGGAAATAATGAAAAAGAAAAGTAGTGAAAGAAGACAGACGCAGAGAGAGATTTAAGTCACAGGAAAGGAAGTACAGGAATACAACCCAATAAATGTGGAAACTTAGTAGTGATAAGGGTTATACCTCACATTGATAATAACAATTAAGTTAGCTAGCAAAAGATAGTGGAACAATTAGATACACACTCAGACATTGAGAACAGAATCCAGTTTCACACTTTATGCCCTGAAAAATTCTTGAAGAAAAATTACACTTCTTAAAAACAAAATAATTGACAGGCCAGTGAGCTGGCTCAGCACATAAAGGCACTTACCACCAATTCTGACCACCATAGTTAAATCACCAGAATACACATAGGAGGAAAGAACAGACTCCTGTAAACTGTCTCCTGACCTCTACATACACACCAAGGCACACATGTGACCCCCAAAATAAACAGACATGTAAATTTAAAAATTCTAAAGTCAATTTTTGATTAAAATACTAGGTGAATATTACAAACGAGTATGTTTCTACTGATTTTTTTCATTTTGTTTTTGATAACTATAGGTTTGGCAATGCCTACAAATGTAATGTAAAACTAGAAAACAGAAAATAATAGAGTTTAAATCAGCTTCATAAATTTTAAGTTGTCAGCATAAAACATTACCAGAAAGCCAAAGGATACAAATTGGAGAACACAGTATATGTAATATAACAATTAGAATTTCATGACAAGAAGAAAAATCTTAGATGTCTAAAGAAGAACATATTCTTGAGAAGACTGGAGATAACCATAATGCTTGCACAGAGGGCTTTGGTAATCTTGTAGAGAGAACAAACATTTCCACACTCTGATCATGGAAGTGGAGCTTATTATAACTTCCTTCCACAGAAAAGTTGAAATAGTCACTATATTCTAAAATGACCTTTGACTCATAAGTTTTATTTCTCTAATTTTTTCACATATGTGTAGAGTTTTTCAGTCAATAATTATTTGTGACAATAAAACTGAAAATTGCCTCAACACCAGTAACAGATTACTGAAGTCATCTTTTCTAGCTACATTCTGCTTTTAGATGACTAAAAGAAGTGGCATGGTTGTATATATTGTACAGTAGATCTCCTCAAGTTGTATTGTTAAGTGAAAAGCAATTGCAAAATAAAACAAATGCATTTGTCAATCTTTTGAAGTACTGAGAATTTCTAGATGACTTTTAAAAAGGTGATAACTGAATGTGTATAGAGATTTGGGTTTGGGGGCAGCTGAGGAGATTTTCTTTTCACATTTTGAATTTTTTACATTTACATCATGAACATGTTGGTAAGTGTGTTGACATAAAAAAAACTGCTTATTTCAGTGGTAAGAAACCACAGTTGTTATGGCAACCACTTCTCCTTCATCCAACTAGAAAACAGCTTTAAAAACTCATTTAAACAGTAGGAGATAAAATTAAATCTTCCATGAGATGAATTTTATGCAAATTTATACTAATTTTTGCTTTGTGGGTGTAGCTTTTAAAAATTCTTCCACCAAAACACAAAGAGATATTAAGGAAATGAAAATGTTTCTACTATCCAGAACTATTATTACAGTTGTATTCCTAGGCAATTAAGTTAGTCAAATGATTTTTAAAGCTCTCTCTTTCTCTTTCTCTTTTGCTCTCACTCTCTCTCTCTGTGCCGGGGGCGGGGGGGGGGGGAGGGGTACATTTTCATGTGTGTACATTTGGACATGAACACGCCACAGTGCCAGTGTGAAGGTTGAAAGAAATAAGCTTCATTGTTATTTCTCACCTTCCACTTTGTTTTGAGACTGGTCCTTGTTTACCCTGCATATGCCATGGTGGCTGGCCCATGAGCTTCTGATATCCTGTCTCTGCTTCTTATCTCACTGTAGGAATGCTAGGATTACAGACTCCTGCCACCATGTCAGACTTTATATGGGTTCTGAGACTCAGGTTCTCACACTTGATGGCAACTGATTTACCTACTGAGTGATCCCCCTATCCTCTAAATTAATAAAAATAATTTTTAGGAAACTACTCAGTGTTTAATAAAATGTTTTCACTGCTAAGGGTCACTAAGTCATAGCCTAGGTACCCATATACATTGTTTACAATGTATATGGGAAATGTCACAAAGAGGAGGTGCCATCCAGATGGCAAGAGAAAATACACTTTCCAAGTTTAAGATTCAATGTTTTTAAGTAAATAACTACTCTTAGGTGTTTTATTAATCAGTTTTGGAATGGAATGTTGAACTGGAAATGCTATTGGATATTCAGAGCTTCATGAGCCATTGTGGGGACATGGAAGATAGATAATGTAGATAAGGGCCAGGATTATGATGCTTCAGAGGAAAGCAAAGACCCTACCGGAGCCACTTGCATGACCTTTTTGTATTAAGAATCTGTGGTTTCCAGTCAGCTAGAGGTGAGGAAGCAGCTGTAATAACGAGAGGCCAGCACCACTATAGGTGAAACATTCGCTTTATTGGAGTGATTGCATTTGCCTAATATGAGTGGGTGCTGCTTTTCAATAATTATAGATTTTGCCTCACTCTTGTGTTCTTGCCTTGGAGTCAAGATTTTCAAGGTATCCAGGGACAGAATTGCCCCTGCTTCCAGATAGCTTCCAAAACAATGATCTTCCTTAAATCTCTCCTCAAATTACTGACCATCCTCTTTCTGAATTGTATACTGATGCCCTTGATATGTGTGGCTTCCTGCATTTTAGGGTAAGTAAGCCCAGTTTACTAGATTCATGTTGATTTTAGACAGTGGATTAAAAATTTGTCAACACTGGATGATTTCTATCTCTATCCTTCAGTTCTCTCTTAAATGCACATACCTAGTGTTTCATCCATTCTATACTGTAGGAGGCCAGCTCTGACCTGTTAAAGGGCTCTTGGAGGAGAAAGGAATGAGGAAGTATTAGATAGAAATATAGACAAAGATGTTGAGAAAGACAAAGAAACAGGATAGCTTTGGGATGGCCCTGGGTCAATACCCAACTACCTCGACTTTATTCGTAATGGGCCTTTTATCCATCAGCAAGGGGCAGGGAAAAAGATCTCTACCTTCCAAGGTCAATGTATAAAGTACCAATAAGTGTAGACCCTTCAAAACACCTGATACCCACATCTTTGGCCAAATCATCCTATTATGCAGCCCTGTGGGGCAAAACAAGCTCAGACTCTCTGACCTTGAGTAAGGCCTTACTAGGGAGCTTCTGTGGCCCCACACTATGCCACTGAAACTGTTCTTGTCACTATCACCAGGGACTTGCCATGTACCAGCGGCAATTTCCAGGTCTCACATTTCTTGGCAGACTGTGATATTTGATGCAGATATAAGCCACATGGTGACTCCTTCATTCATCAGCCACTTTATCTCCTTTTGGATCCCCCCAGAAAGCTGTGGGCCCTGACTTCTGGCTATATTTATTCCTTTCTCAAATGGTGTGGTTCTAGATGTCAATGATGCTGATGTGTATGCATGCATATTTATTCCACCTTGAAATAGACTTGCATACTCTTTTTATCTGGTAGAATGGAACTGATATTGTATGAATTCGTTCAATATTCATTTCATTCAACTAGAGAACATAAATTCAATTCAGTCAGATTTCCATCCTAAAATTTGAACTCAGGTATCCAATTATTTTCTCAAAATCTCCAACGTCATGATAAGAAGTTGACACTTCAAACTTGACACTTTTAAAATAATGATCTTGATATCCCTCACCTTTAAAATGATGGGAGCTTCACAATCCTCTCCACCTCAGTGAATAGCAGCTCTGTACTTGGTGTGGTTCAGGCCTAAGGGCTCCAGTCATTTCTGACACATCTCTGAGCTTCCTTTCATGTCACACCATGCCTTTCAAATTTATCTTCAAAAACCACCAGGAAAGCACTCACTTCCCTAATCTCCTTTGCTGTCCCTAGGTGCATTCTGTTACTGTTTTTTTCTGGCTTCTTGAAATAACATCTTTCTCTTCCACTTCTAATCCTGAAGTGGTCTCCACATATTAACTGTGTTTTAAAAATCGTAAGTCACATGTGCCCCTTTGCTCAGACCCTGAGGGCTTCTACTCCCAATTCTAGAAAGTCCATACAAGGACCTGCATGCTTGAACTGTTACCCATGCACATCCACATGCATGCATACACACTATGCACACACACACACACACACACACACACACACACACACACACACACACCTACAACTTAGTTCCAGGACCCAGTCAAAGTTTTCAAGTCTCAGACTTTGAAGAAGAATTTAATTATTCAGAAGATTATAAATCAAACACAACTTCATTGAAACCAAATTTTTAAAAAGTTTTTATTTTTAATTTTATCTATGAGTATGCTTATATGTGGATATATGCACATGAGTACAGTTACCCATAGAAGCCAAAAGAGAGCATAAATACCCCTGGAGATAGAGCTACAGGTGTTTGTGAGCATCCCAGGGTGGGTTCTGGGAACTAAGCTCTGTTCCTCTACAAGAGCAGTGTATGCTTTTAACTGCTAAGCTGTCTCTCTGTTCTCAAAGATTAATTTTTTAAAACTTCCTATCAGTAGTTTGGCATGAGATTTGTCATCTACATAGTATCCTAAGATGCTCAGCTTGATAGATAAACAGTAAGTATTCCAGCAGCCGTAGCACTCATCAGAGTCCATCGTCAGTTTTCAGTGAAGTCACCTTTCACCAGCATCCCCAGTGTCACACCTCACTCTACTATCCATCCCCAGTGTCACACCTCACTCTACTATCCATCCACAGTGTCACACCTCACTCTACTATCCATCCACAGTGTCACACCTCACTCTACTATCCATCCACAGTGTCACACCTCACTCTACTGTCCATCCCCAGTGTCACACCTCACTCTACTATCCATCCACAGTGTCACACCTCACTCTACTATCCATCCACAGTGTCACACCTCACTCTACTATCCACCCACAGTGTCACACCTCACTCTACTATCCATCCCCAGTGTCACACCTCACTCTACTATCCATCCCCAGTGTCACACCTCACTCTACTATCCATCCACAGTGTCACACCTCACTCTACTATCCATCCACAGTGTCACACCTCACTCTACTGTCCATCCCCAGTGTCACACCTCACTCTACTATCCATCCACAGTGTCACACCTCACTCTACTATCCATCCCCAGTGTCACACCTCACTCTACTATCCATCCCCAGTGTCACACCTCACTCTACTATCCATCCACAGTGTCACACCTCACTCTACTATCCATCCACAGTGTCACACCTCACTCTACTATCCATCCACAGTGTCACACCTCACTCTACTGTCCATCCCCAGTGTCACACCTCACTCTACTGTCCATCCCCAGTGTCACACCTCACTCTACTATCCATCCCCAGTGTCACACCTCACTCTACTATCCATCCACAGTGTCACACCTCACTCTACTATCCATCCCCAGTGTCACACCTCACTCTACTATCCATCCACAGTGTCACACCTCACTCTACTATCCATCCACTGCTGCCCCACAACTGTGCTGCAAGCTCTGCCTTAGCTTTCCAGGAAGAAAGCAGCAAATTCATGCCAGAAGAGCTTCCCAGGCTCGAAAATCTCACAACCGTTTGTTCTAACACTTAATCTTCTGGGTAATTCCCAAGCATAGCCATTTCTTCATCCAACAAACATGTGAGTAAATGCAACAAAAATGAAAAGAATCAAACTGTTAGAGTTCTATGTGTATTTCCATGTTATCTAATACCAGAAGAGGACATTTTCCTATGATAGACTGTGCTTTGGGTTGTTTTTTTTATTTTATTTTATTAACATTTTTTTTCATTTATTTGACATACTGACTACAGTTTCTGCTCCCTCCTCTCCTCCTGTCCCCCCCCCCAACCACCAATCTTCCCTCTGATCTACCCTCCATCTCCATTTAGAAAGGGGTAGGCCTCCCATGGGCTCGAACAAATCATGGCATATCAAGTTGAGGCAGGACCAAGCTCCTCTCCCTGTATCAAGGCTGAGCTAGGTAAGCCAGTATGGGGGACAGGTTCCCAAAAGCCAGCTCAGCACAAGGGACAGGTCCTGATCTCACTGCTAGGATCCTTACAAGCAGAAGAAGCTACATGACTATCATACACATGCAGACAGGTCAGTCCCATGCAGGCCCTATAACTGTTGATCCAGAGTCCATGAGCTCCCACAAGCTCAGATCAGCTATCTCTGAGGGTTCCCTCATCATGACCTTGACATCCCTGACTTGTACAATCCCTCCTCCCTTTCTTCAGCAGGACTCCTGGAGCTCAGCCCAGTGCTTGGCTGTGGATTTCTGCATCTGCTTCCATCAGTTATTGGATAAAGGCTCTACGGTGACAATTAGGGTACTCACCAATCTGACTACAGTACATAGTCAATTCAGGCACCCTCTCCACTATTGCTCGGAGTCTTAGCTGGGGTTATCCTTGTAGATTCCTGTGAGTTTTCCTGGCACCAGCTTTCTCCCTAACTTCAAAATGCACCCCCAAGTGTCTCTTTGATTACACTCCCCTTCCATCCTGCCCTCAACCCACCTCCTACCCCCAGCCCACCCAACCTGTGTGTTGAAGTTCACATTCTTCCATTTCCCTCACCCCCAGTTTACACAGAAGGTTGTATTTCCCCTTCCCAGGGAAATCCGTGCATCCCTCTTTGGACCCTCTTTGTTATCTACCTTCTCTGCGGCTGAGGATTGTAGATTGGTTATCCTATACTTTACTTCTAATATCCACTTATGAGTGAGTACATACCATGTTTGTCTTTCTGGGTCTGAGTTACTTCACTCAGAATGATTTTTTTTCTAGTTCCATCCATGTGCCTGCAAATTTCATGAGGTCATTGTTTTTTATCCCTGAGTAATACTCCATTGTGTAAATGTACCGCATTTTCCTCACCCATTCTTTAGTCGGGGGGGGGGGGGGGGGGCATCTAGATTGTTTCCAGGTTCTGGCTATTATGAATAAAACTGCTGTGAACATAGTTGAGCAAGTGTCCTTATGGTATGGTTGAGCATTCTTTGGGTATATGCCCAGGATTCATATAGCTGAGTCTTGAGGTAGATTGATTCCCAATTTTCTGAGAAATCACCATATTGATTTCCAAAGTGGCTATACAAGTTTGCACTCCCACCAGCAGTGGGAGAATGTTCTCCTTACTCCGAATCCTCTCCAACATATGCTGTCATTAGCATTTTTCATCTTGACCATTCTGACAGGTGTAAGATGGTATCTCAGAGTTGTTTTGATCTGCATTTCACTAATGACTAACGATGTTGAACATTCTTTAAGTGTATTTCAGCCATTTGAGATTCTTCTGTTGAGAATTCTCTGTTTAGATCTGCACTCCATTTTTTAAATTGGATTGTTTGATATTTTGATGTCTAGTTTCTTGTGTTCTTTAATATATTTTTGAGATCAGCCATCTGTCGTATGTGGGGTTGGTGAAGATCTTTTCCCATTCTTCAGGCTGCCATTTTGTCTTATTTACTGTGTCCTTTGCCTTACAGAAGCTTCTCAGTTTCAGGAGGTCCCATTTATTAATTGTTGCTCTCAGTGTCTGTGCTGCTGGTGTTATATTCAGGAAGTAGTCTCCTGTGCCAATGTGTTCAAGACTGTTTCTCCCTTTCTCTTCTATCAGGTTCAGTGTAACTGGATTTATTTATTTTTATTTATTTAATTTTTTTTTTTTGGTTTTTCAAAGACAGGGTTTCTCAGTGTAGTTTTGGTGCCTGTCCTGGATCTTACTCTGTAGACCAGGCTGGCCTCGAACTCACAGAGATCTGCCTGACTCTGCCTCCCGAGTGTTGGGATTAAAGGCGTGCGCCACCACCGCCCAGCATAACTGGATTTATATTGAGGTATTTCATTCATTTCATCCACTTGGACTTGAGTTTTTTGCAGAGTGATAAATATGGATCAATTTGCATTCTTCTACATGCCATCATCCAGTTATGCCAGGACCATTTATTGAAGATGCTTTCTTTTTTCCCCACTGTATAATTTTGGCTTCTTTCAGGTGTTCACATGCGTAAGGATTTATGTTGGGGGCTTCCATTTGATTCCATTGATCCATGTGTCTTTTTTAAGGCCAACATCGAACTGTTCTTATTAGTATAGCTCTATAGTAGAAGTAAAGGATGGTGATATCTCCAGAAGTTCCTTTGTTATACAGGATTGTTTTAGCTAGCCTGGGTTTTTTTGTTTTTCCCATATGAAGTTAAATATTGTTCTTTCAAGGTCTGTGAAGAATTGTGTTTGGATTTTGTTGGGGATTGCATTAAATCTGTGGATTGCTTTTGGTAAGAATGCCATTTTTACTATGTTGATCCTACCGATCCATGAACATGGGAGATCTTTTCATTTTTTGGTCTCGTCCCCCAATTTCCTTCTTCAAAGACTTAAAGTTCTTTTCATACAGGTCTTTCACTTGTTTGGTTAGATTTATCCCAAGATATTTTATGTTGTTTGTAGCTATTGTAAAGGGTGTTGTCTCTCTGATTTCTTTCTCAGCCTATTTATTATTTGTATATAGGAGGAATGCTGATTTTTGTTTAATTAATCTTGTATCCTGCCACATTACTAAAGGTATTTATCAGCTGTAGGAGTTCCCTGGTAGAATTCTTGGGGTCACTTATGTGTACTATCATATCATCTACAAATAGCAAAAGTTTAACTTCTTCCTTTCCAATTTCCCCTTGATCTCCTTTTGTTGTCTTATTGCTCTAGCTAGAACCTTAAGTACTATATTGAATAAATATGGAGAGAGTGGTCAGCCTCACCTTGTCCCTGATTTTTTTTTCCCTGATTTTAGTGGAATCACTTTGAGCTTCTCTCCATTTAGTTTGATGTTAATTATTGGCTTGCTATATATTGCCTTTATTGTGTTTAGGTATGTTCTTTTTATCCCTGTTCTCTCTAGGACCTTTACCATGAAGGGGTGTTGGATTTTGTCAAAGGCTTTTCAGCATCTAATGAGATGGTCATGTGTTTTTTTTTCTTTCAGTTTGTTTATATGGTGGATTACATTGACATTTTTTTGTATGTTGAACCATCCCTGCATTCGTGGGATGAAGCCTTCTTGATCATGGTGGATAGATTTTTTATGTGTTCTTGGATTCAGTGTGACAGTATTTTTGCAATAATGTTCATGAGGGAGGTTGATCTGTAATTCTTTTTCTTTGTTGCCCCTTGGTTTGTGTATCAGGGTAACTGTGGTCTCATAAAAATAATTTGGCAATATTCCTTCTGTTTCTATTGTGCAGGACAATTTGAGGAGTATTAGTATTAGCTCCTCTTTGAACTTCTAATAGAATTCTGTACTGAAACACATCTGGCCCTGGGTTTGTTTGCTTTTTTTTTTCTTTTTTTTTGGTTGGGAGACTTTTAATGACTGTTTCTATTACCTTAAGAGTTATAGGTCTGTTTAAATTGTTTATTTGGTCTTGATTTAATTTTGATATGTGGTACCTATCAAGAAAGTTGTTCATTTCTTTTAGATTTTCAAATTTTGTGGAGTACAGGTTTTTGAAGTGTGATCTGATGATTATCTGTATTTCCTTGGAGTCTGTAATGTCCCCCTTTTCATATCTGATTTTGTTAATTTGGATATTCTCTATCTGCCTTTTGGTTAGTTTGCATAATGGTTTGTCTATCTTGTTGTTTTTCTCAAAGAACCAACTCTTTGTTTCATTCATTCATTGTATTGCTCTTTCATTGTGTCCCATAAGTTTGGGTATGTTGTGTCTTCATTTTCATTGAATTCTTAAAAGTCTTTAATTTCTTTCTTTATTTCTTTTTTGACCTAGAGATGGTTCATTTGAGAGTTGTTCAGTTTTTATGAGTTTGTAGGCTTTCTGTAGTTTGTGATGTTGTTGAACTCTAACTTTAGCCCATGGTGGTCTGATAAAATACAAGGGGTTATTCCAATTTTTGTATCTATTGATATTTGCTTTATGACTGAGTATGTGGTCAGTTTTAGAGAAGGTTCCTTGAGGTGCAGAGAAGAAGGTATATTTTTTGTGTTTGTGTGAAATGTTCTGTAGATTTCTAATAAGTCCATTTGAGTCATAATATCTGTTAGTTTCCTTGTTTCTCTGTTAAGTTTCTACCTAGCAGATCTATCCATTGGTGAGAGTGGGGTGTTGAAGTCTACCACTATTAGTGCGTGGGTTTGATTTGTGATTTAAGCTTCATGTTTCTTTTACAAATGTGGGTACCCTTGTATTTGAGGCATAGATGTTAAGAATTGAGGCTTCATCTTGATGGATTTTTTCCTGTGATGAATATGAAATGTCCTTCTCCATCTCTTTTGATTGATTTTAGTTTGAAGTCTATTTTGTTAGGTATTAGGATAGCTACACTGGCTTGCTCCTTTGGTTCATTGGATCAGAAAATCTTTTCCCAACCCTTTACTCTGAGGTCTATCTTTGAGGTTGAGGTATGTTTCTTCAATGCAGCAGAAGGATGGATTCTGTTTTTGTATCCATTCTGTTAGTCTTTGTCTTTTTATTGGGAAATTGAGTCCATTGGCATTAAGAGATGTTATTGACCAGTGATTGTAAATTCCTGTTTGTTTGTTTGTTTGTTTGTTTGTTTGTTTGTTTGTTTTGTTTTGGTGGTGGTGATTGTAGTGTGTGTGTTTCCCTTCTTTGGGTTTTGCTGCTGTGAGATTATCTATTACATGTGTTTTTGTGTATGTAGCTGAATTCCTTGGGTTTGAATTTTTCTTCAAGTACTTTCTGTAATGCTAGATTTGTGGGTAGATATTGTTTAAATCTGGTTTTGTCGTGAAATATCTTTTTTTCTCCATCTATTTTGATTGAAATTTTTGCTGGGTACAGTAGTCTAGGCTGGCATCCATGGTCCCTAAGTGTCTGTAAAATGTCTGTTCAGGACATTCTGACTTTGAGATTGTCCATTGAGAATTTGGGTGTAATTCTGATAGGTCTTCCTTTATACATTATTTGGCCTTTTTCTTTTGTAGTTTTTAAAATACTTTCTTTATTCTGTATGTTTAGTGTTTTGATTATTATGTGACAAGGGGACTTTTTATTTCAGCATAACTTACTTGAGCAAAGAATGACTCATGAGTTGGCACCACTTGGAACCAGAGAAAGCACACGATGTCATACTGTAGAAGTAGAGACAGACAGACAGCTTCCAGTGGCCCAGCAATGGAAACAAAGGAAAGGCATGGAATTGTGTTCACTGAACAGTGCCTAATAGAGATGGTTTGTGCCTGGTGAATCTACATGTTCAACTTACCATTTACAATGGGTTTCAGTTTACTTAAATGGGAATTTATAGCAGCAAAGCTATGTCCACCTAGTGAACTCCCAAATAAATTGCTTAACAGGCATTCTGTTCATCTCATATCCAAATGAAAAGGGTAAAACATGTCTGGCTGATCAACCTGGCACAAGATTCTTTCCTGTCTGGGAGGCTGTGCTGACTCTCATTCTGGGTACTCCTAAGCTTCTGCTTAGATTTACAGCTGCTAACTAAAAAACATACTGAGTCAGAGAGAGAGCTGGCCTCCTGGGGAGAAACTGAGACTTCTCTTCTGTATGCCTGGACTTAGTACGTCATAGGCTGCTGCCCTCCATAGCCATGCTGGTAACTGCCATACATACCCTGCCATGTGGAAACAATCCAGTCTTGAGCAGTGTTGCAGGTCAAAGCAGAATGGGGGTGTTTGGGAGAAGACAGTTGAAAGCATTCTTCCAACTCTAAGCCCAAACAGCTTCTGTTCAATTCTCTGCATTTCCATACTATGAACACTACTTGACTTTTGAGTATGTTTCTTAATTTGGTTGAGAACCTTAAAACAAAGAGGAATATGACTGTTTGGCACCTTGATACTCTAACAAGTATGCAATACTTCAAAAATATTAAAGATCCAATAAATACTTAACTAAAATACAAAGCCTTTGTTTACTAGATATAAAATCTGATTTATTTTGGTGCTACATGAATAAGTCATGATGATTGATTGACATGGTCTAACAAAGTATCAAAAGCTTGCTGTGGCTGAGGCAGCTATGACTCCAAAAATGATTCATCCTTCTCCTAACTTCAAGTAGAGTTGCTAAGCTAGCCAAGGTCATTTCCCAGCTCCATTAGAATCTGAACAAGCCCATGTGACTGACCCTTGTCAGCAGAATGACAGTGGATATGAGGAACATATTTTCTATGCCCAGAGTCATAGAGATGTGCCCTTGTAACTCTCTCTCCACTGGACTGAGGCATACTGCTGTGGCAACCCTTGAGGTTGCCACTTGAAGGTACAGCTTTAGTTCTGCTTACAGGAGGGGGAATCAACAACACTCATTGTATTTGGTACTTTCCTCATCCTTATGAACAAATACCTGGCAAGAAGCAACTTAAAAGCCAAAGTATTTATGTGACCTCATGGTTTGAGGGAATGTGGTCTATCATAATGGGAAAGGCACTGTGACTGTGACAGCAGGAACGTGCAGCCCAGCATAGCTTGTTATGTCTCTCTTAACCAAGCAGCAGCATGTGATGGAGTATCTCCACAGGTATTACCTCTGCTGAAGAGCTATCTCATCTAAGGTTGCTGCCATGGCAACCTGTATCTGTGGAAGCAGGGCTCTAACCCACTACAAGTGACCCTGAAGTTATATC
Source organism: Peromyscus maniculatus bairdii (assembly GCF_049852395.1). Taxonomy (NCBI): domain Eukaryota; kingdom Metazoa; phylum Chordata; class Mammalia; order Rodentia; family Cricetidae; genus Peromyscus; species Peromyscus maniculatus. The sequence continues at coordinate 35,348,498 of NC_134853.1, read as the reverse complement.
CCATCTAGAGTCCCATAACCTCCCCAAACAGTACCTCCTTCTGGGAACTAACAGTACAGACACATGAGCCTTTAGGGGACAGTTTACATCCAAATTATGATAACCACCATGAAATCTGAGTACTGCATGAACTTTTCCCATGTCTGAGTCATAATTTTTAGTCTACTCATTATAGCAGCTAGCTTACTTAAGTAATTAAATTATAAACTATTGCAATTAAGTCACAGATGTTTGGGTGGTAGTCTAGGATTTATTTGCCTAGTTTATTTGATGAGACAGGAAAAAATAACTATTTGGGAAAGATAGAAATTGAAACATGGAGAATATGAAAGTCATATCTTTATGGGAGCAAGAAAACAGCTCCCTTTAGAAAAGAGGGCCCCAGAGCAGGGAGTCCAGTCCACCAAAGGGATTCTGGGCAAGATACTGCACCCTCCCTTTCCTCATTATTGATCCTGCTTGAGTGTGTGAGCATGTGCCCCTGAAATGTCCCTTGAGAATGGAAATCTGTCACCTTAGAGACTTTGTTCATTTTCCCTGCCCACCTGTGTCACCTTCCACTTCTCCCTTACTACAGTTGTCCTTACACGCCGATGGAAGAACCTAAGTACAAACAAACATGAAACACACACATGTAAGGAGGGTACAACAATATTTTCACCAAACAATGTGGACATAACCTAAAAGTCATGCCAAAAGCAGTCTGAACAGTAAAGATATTTAATAGAATTTTTTATGCTTTTAAGTATTATTTGAATTTAAAATTAAGTGACATAATTTTTGATCAGTTAATTAATACCAATAAAGTAATTGCCACATTTCAGGCCAAAAATATTTTTACCCTCACCTCTATAATTAATATTTTATAGACAAGAAAAAAAAAGCTGAGAGATTGTTACCTCTGACCACACAGCCAATCAGTAGCAGGCTGTGTAATGATGTTTGGAAATGTCTGTTAGATATAAAGCTAAATAGGTATACATTCAGGTTGCTAGTAGATTGTGTGCATGGGTTGGGCTAATTGAAACCTGTTCATACCTTCATTCATCCCTCACTTAGAAATGTTTATTAAGTACTTACTTTGTATTGGGCATTGATCTTGAGTCAGAAATACAACTAACCTCATAGGTTTTACTTCAAGTGAGGGAGACATAATAAATAAATAAGCATATCATAAAACCTTAAGCGTGATACACACTTTGGAGACAAGGGAAGCCAGGTAAGAGGATAGCAGCTGACTGGAGAAGACATGTTGTGGGTGGCAGAGGCTCATTGGGAAGACAGAAGTGATCTGTCCTGTTTCCTTGCTCATTACATCAAAATTGCCATTGTTGTTATGGAAATGATTTCTAAAGGTGAGTGAAAAGGGCCATCAGAGAAATGCTGTCTCCCACCCTGGGGTTACACTGTGACAGGAGCAGATCATGCCAAGCTCTGGAAGATGCTTCAATCTATCAGAGAGAAGTGAAGAGTGAGGAAGCAGGATTACATTTGGAGCGACAGCAAGAAGTACGAAGCAGCTGCAGTGCAATGCATGTGGCATGTGGAAGGAGGAGTGTGAGAGGTGGAGAGGAAGCTGCATGCCCACAGCCAACATCCATTAGGAAGGAGAGGGTTTTTATTTGGTGAGATGGAAATGTCCCAAGCCAAGTTTCCAAGATAGGCCAGAGGGGAGATTCTGAGAGGGATGTCTGGCATTTGAACCTATGGAATTGAGAAGTGAGATGGGTTCAGCAAAGTCAAGCTGCAATGCATTCCATCCCACTGGGAGTGTCTAAATGTCTGAAGTGATTCGGGACTAATAATCCTGAATGTTGGATGCAGGATACCATGGCAGTGAATGCATGAAGGGGGACTCCAGCAAAGTCAGTGCCTAAAGAAAGACTCAGCTGAGGACCACCAATTAACACCAAGACAAATATCTGGGCAAATTAGTGGTCTCTGGAAAGCATGTCAGGTCAGGGCACCTGAGCAACTGTGAAAAGGCCCTGGAGTCAGCACAGAACACACCCATACACCAAAGTCTCAGGAGAAAGAAGATTTGCTTACTGCAGAAGGATAAGAGGGCTGTCCCTGGATCAGGCAAAGACAGCAATGGCTGACTGGCACATGATTGTTTTAAGGGCTCTATGGTTGAAAAGGAAGAAAGGGTGTGTCTCTCCCCCTGGAGATGGTTGTGGGAGTGACTGTCTTCAATTGCCTAGGAGGAGAAGAGAGGAGATGAGGTAGTGGGCTTCTCATCATGTAGCCTGGTGCCATTTTATGAGGTAGTGTACCTTTGGTCATGTAGCCTCGTGGGTTTGAGAGATCACATCAGGACCAGCAATCTGCATCAGTGGAACATTTGAGAAAAGGAATGGCATAGTTAAAAGTCACTTTGCTTTGCTTCTGTTGTTTAAATCAGCATCTGACCATGTCGCCCAGGCTGGCCTTGAACTTGCAAACTTGCTACCTAGTTTCCCAATAGCTGTGATGATATGCCACTGAACCCAACTTGGAATCATGCTTTTACTCATCACTCTGGCTGCTGTGATGATAAGTGACTGTTTGAAGCAAGGAGAACAGCAACAGAGTAGACCCCTTGGGTTTTGGAAAATAAACCAAAAAGCAGCATGGAACCTGGTAGGTATCCAAAGCAATCACAGAGTTAGTCCTTTCATAGATCAGAGTATCCATCAAAGGACCCTGTTTGTTTTTGTAGCACCAACAGGGACATCTGAAGAAGGCCACAAGGATCCCAGAAAGGGCCACCAGTCCCAATTTACAAAAACAATGCCGTGACATCTCTGCAACAGAAATTGGTCAAGAATATGAGTCACCTTGAAATGATGGACTTAGATGGAAAGGGAGGTGGAGAGGATCTGGGAGGAATTTGAGGAGTGGAAAAAGCATGATCAAAATATAGTGCAAAAAAATCTTCAATGAAAAATTTCTTGAGAACAGAGAGAAGTTGAATTCTAAGAGTAATGTAGCTATGTCACATTTTAGACAGTAAGACATTGGTGTCATTCCTCAAAATTGATACTATAGACAAAATTGGCAAATTTTTGTGTCATGCAAATGAACCACTGACATTTCAAGACCCAGACATTAACCCAACAAATATTATAATGGTCAAATGAGCAAAATTCTATAACAGGACTTAAATGTGAATTCATCCAATTCTCTAATCATAGGTATTACTAATAAATATGATACTAGTTAAGATTATAAAATCTCTCTCTCTAGAAACTAGCTATTCTAATTGTACAGAAGTTCATGAGATGTATAAACTTTGGGTCTGGATAATTTCACTTGTGTGTTTTTTTCTCATTTGAAGTTCTTCATACTAAAATTTTGATTCAAACCCCAAAGAAGATGCTAGTTCTTGAGCTTGTAGATGTATGAGATAACAGTGGGTGCTTTTCACACTTGGCTCAGTGATCTTGAGGTTCCATGCCACATCTAGGTGTGGAACAGATGCTCTAGATGACTCTGAGAGAAGCACATAATGGACAATCTGTGATAAACACCAACTAGGGGACGGAATATTTACCAAGAAGATGAAAGTGGCATGCAATCAGATGGGTAGACTGATTATCTCAGCAAGTAAAGAAATGGTCAGTAAGTGGGAATAGATCTGAGTTAATCTTCACCATAACAGACACTGTCCAACAAGTCTGCATGTCACCCTTCCATGTGCCTGAATGTAGCAGTACTTCCCAGTAACAAAGTCTGGTCAACTGATGATTATAAAGTTAATATCAGAAACTAATTCAGCTCAAAGTGATCAGCTAAAGGAACTGCCACAGGCCTGATCACAAGAAGCCAGGAGGCCATGGGTGTTTGTAGCCACATCAGCTACACTGCCTATGAAAGTTTTGATTTTACACCCAAAGTGAGAGAATAAGAAATCCCATAAATAATACATCCAAGGAAAAAAGGCTTTGAATGCTGTATGTGGAGAGGCCCTGCTAAGATAAAAGACTCCATTCCATGTTTATCTTGCTCTCAGAGAACAAGGCAGGCAGTGAGGCAAGGCTGTAATTTACCCAAAAGTGTATAGGAGAAATGAACCAAGGAGGATGTGGAGTTGAAAGCCTTGTATATAGAGAACAATAAGCTACACATGTGGCAAATCTGCAATTCAAGTGATAAGAAAATGGGTTTGATCTAGTATATTAATGTTCTGAAATTTATGAAATTCGATGTTTTTACTGTTGTGAACAAACAAAATAAATTTGAAGTAAGTGCTTCAACAGTCCATCTCTCCTTGTGCTATCTAATTTTTGTGTCAGCTTGACACAAGCTAGGGCCTGGGAAGAAGGAATCTTGATAGAGAAAACACACCTATAGGATTGGCCTATATGCAAGTGTATAAACATTTTCTTGATTGGTGATTGGTGTGGGATGGCCCAGCTCACTGTGGGCACAGTCACTTATGGGAAAGTGGCTCTGTGTTGTATAAGAAGACAAGCTGAGCAAAACCGTGAGTGAATAAGACAGTAAATGACACTCCTCCATGCCTTCTGCTTCAGTTCCTACATCCAGGTTCCTATCTTCAGTTCCTGTTTTAACTTTCCTGGATGATGGACTATGATGTAGAAGTGGAAGTGAAATAAATCTTTTATTCTTCAATTTGATTTTGGTCATGATGCTTTATCAAAGCAATGACTGTGGGATATCTTTCTGTATTCTGTGAATATGTGTTGGTCTGAATGGTTGATAAATAAAGCTATTTGGCCTATGGCAAAGAAGCTTAGAGGCAGGTAGGAAATCTGGGAGAGAAACAGGAAGAAGAAAGGCAGAGGCAGAGAAGATGTCATCACGCCATCCAGAGAGCAGCATGTAATGGCACACAGGTAAAACCACAGAACATGTGGCAACATACAGGTTAATAGAAGTGGGCTGAGTTTAGTTATAAGAGCTAGCTAGCAAGAAAATTGAGCCATAGGCCCTGGCCATACAATTTGTAAATAATATAAGCCTCTGTGTGTCTACTTGGAACTAAGCAGCCTCAGGATGCAAGTAGGAGAGATTTGTCCTGACCAGAGGGCCAGGTAAAACCAAAGAAAGTTTCTGACTATACAGCAACAAAAAGTATAAGATACTCCTAGATGAGCAAAGGATACAATTAACAAGAACAGGTAATTACATGAAATCTTCACAGGGAACACTAGGAAGCCATTATGTTCCAATACCAATGCAAAAAGATAGTTTACAATAAATATTAACCCAGCCATCTAAGAGTCTTGCTAGTTCTGCTTTACAGAGACACTGATCTTATTGTTGAAAACACAACTAGTGTTTCAACATTATCTGATGAACTTGTCAACATACCTTTAAAAGAGCCTCTAGCAAGTAAGTCATTCCCTGGAGCACCAGTGACCACTGGAGCCATATGCTTACCTTGTACCACTTGGGAACAGGTAAGGTCCCATCTCCAGACTGGTCAGCCCAGTTCTCTAGATCCTAGGCCCCAGGGGCACAGTCCATGTCCCTCTCCTCCCCCTGAGTGAGTGCAGCACTAGAGACCTGGCAGCAGCTCACTCCCATACCCACCCCCTCACCAACCATCCCCTGTTGTGATTGGAAGTTTTCCTGTGTCTTGGCTGGCTGGTGGTCAGGACAAATCTTTCCCATGCAATCTCCCAAGTAATCAAACAGAGGCTTATACTAATTATAACTGCTTGGCCATTAGCTCAGGCTTATTATTGACTAGCTCTTACATTTAAATTAACCCATAATTCTTACCTATGTTTGACCATGTGGCTTGGTACCTTTTCTCAGTTCAGCCTTGCCATCTTGCTTCCTCTGTGTCTGGCTGGTGACTCCTGACTCAATTCTTCCTCTTCACAGAATTCTTTTAGTCTGCTTGCCCCACCTATACCCTGTGGCACCAGTGACCACCTGAGCCATATGCCTGCTCCTGGATCAATAGGGAAGAAAAGCAACCACAAAAGCCATAGGCCCCACATGCACCAATTGGAATAATTTCACCAATAGAGCCCAGATAGATTCTACAGTTGAAAATGAAAACAAAAAAGAACAAGCAGAAAACACCTGGAAATGGAGATGGTGGCAGTACCAATGAAACACCTCAGCCTCCTAGGAAGAAAAGAGCCCAGCTAGGTCAGTCGGTAGAGCATGAGACTCTTAATCTCAGGGTCGTGGGTTCGAGCCCCACATTGGGTGCCAGATATTGGTGAAATTATTAAGGCCACTCCACGTAGTTTAAAGGAAGATTTATTTAGTGGGTAACTTACAAATGAAGGGATAGGTAGGTCACGGGGTCTGGGGAAGGTGTATCGCAGTCCAGCGGTGTTTTCTGGAGCTCTGCTCAGTCAACCTCCACCGTCTAGGGTCCAGGAACAGAAAGAGCGCTTGCCCATCCAGGTCTCAGGTCTCCAGATGCCTCCCCTGGTCCTGCCTTGTAGGCGTGACAGTTGCCAGAGTCTCAATGGGGGTTGGAACTTCCAGATCCAAGCTGGAATGGCTACCCACTACACACACTACCACCAAAAAAATGACAGGAACTAACAATCACTGATCATTAATATTCCTTAATGTCAATGGACTCAATTTGCCTATAAAAAGATACAGGCTAACAGAAAGGATAGGAAAACAAGATTCATCATTCTGCTGCATACAAGAAACATGCCTCGGCCGGGCGGTGGTGGCGCATGCCTTTAATCCCAGCACTTGAGAGGCAGAGGCAGGCGGATCTATGTGAGTTCGAGGCCAGCCTGGGCTACCAAGTGAGTTCCAGGAAAGGCGCAAAGCTACACAGAGAAACCCTGTCTCGAAAAACAAAACAAAAAAAAAGAAAGAAACATGCCTCAACTTCAAAGATAGATACTACCTCAGAGTAAAGGGTTGGGAAAAACTTTCCAATCAAATGGACCTAAGAAATAAACTGGTATAGCTATCCTAATATCTAACAAAAAAGACTTCAAACTAAAATCGATTAAGAGAGATGAAGAAGGGCATTTTATACACAACACAGGAAAAATCCATGCAGGTAAAGTTTTAATTCTAAACATTTATGCCCCAAATACAAGGGCACTTACATTTGTAAAAGAAATTTTACTAAAGCTCAAATCACACATGAAACCCCACACACTAGTAATGGGAGACTTCAACACCCCACTCTCACTACTGGACAAGTCTGCCAAACAGAAACTTACCAGAGAAATAAGGGAACTAACAGATATTATGACTCAAATGGACCTAACAGACAGCTATAAAACATTTCACCCAAACACAAAAGAACATACATTCTTTTCAGCACCCCATGGAATCTTCTCCAAAACTGACCTCATATTCAGTAACAAAACAAATCTCAACAGATACAAAAAAAAATGGAATAACCCCCTATATCTTGTCAGACCACCATGGCTTAAAGCTAGAATTCAACAGTAACACAAAATTCAGAAAGTCTACCAACTCATGGAAACTGAACAATGCTCAACTGAATCACCACTCAGTCAAGGAAGGAATAAAGAAAGTAATTAAAGACTTCCTAGAATTCAATGAAAATGATGGCAGAACATACCCAAACTTATGGGACACTATGAAAGCAGTGCTAAGAAGAAAGTTCATCCACTAAGTGCCTACATAAAGAACAAAGAACGTGAAGAAATCTCACACTAGTGACTTAACAGCATACCTGAAAGGTCTTGACCAAAAAGAAGCTAACTCACCCAAGAGGAGCAAATGACAGGAAATAATCAAACTGAGGGATGAAATCAATAAAATAAAAAAAACAGAACAATACAAAGAATCAATGAAACAAAGAGTTGTTTCTTCAAGAAAATCAACAAGATAAACAAACCCTATCCAAACTAACCAAAAAGCAGAGAGAGAATACCCAAATTAACAAAATTAGAAATGAAAGGGGAGACATAATAACAGACACTGAGAAAATCTAGAGAATCATTAGGTCAACTTTGAAAGCATTTACTCCACAAAATTAAAGAAATGGACAATTTTTTGGATAGGTACCATATACCAAAATTAAATAAAGATCAAATAATTTAAATAGACCTATACCCCCTAGGGAAATAGAAGCAGTAATCAAAAAATTAAACTAAAAAAAATCAACTAAAAAAAAAACTCAGAGCCAAATGATTTCTGCACAGAATTCTACCAGAATTTAAAGAAGAACTAATACCAATACTCCTCAAATTGTTCCAACAATTAAGAATAGAAGGAACATTGCCACTCTTTCACTAGGCTACAGTTACCCAGATACCCAATCCACATAAAGATGCAACTAGGAAAGAGAATTGCAGACCAATCTCTCTCATGAATATTGATGCAAAAATTCTTAATAAAATACTAGCAAATCAAATCCAAGAACACAGCAAAAAAAAAAAATCATCCACCATGATCAAATAGGCTTCATCCCAAAGACTCAAGGATGGTTCAACATACAAAAATCTGTCAATGTAGTCCACCATATAAGCAAACTGAAAGAAAAAAAGCCACATGATCATCTCATTAGATGCTTTTGAAAAAATCCAATACCTCTTCATGATAAAGATTCTAAAGAGATCAGGGATATAAGGAACATACCTAATCATAATAAAGGCAATATACAACAATCCAACAGCCAATATCAAGCTAAATGGAGAGAAACTCAAAGTGATTCCATAAAAAATCAGGGACAAGACAAGGCTGTCAACTCTCTCCACACCTAATTTTAACTAGAGCAATAAAAACAAAATGAGATCAAGGAGATACAAATTGAAAAGGAAGAAGTCAAACTTTTGCTATTTGCAGATGATATGAGAGTATACATAAGTGACCCCAAAAATCCATGAAAGCAGATGCAGAGACCCACAGCCAAGCACTTGGCCAAGATCTTGGAGTTCAGTTGAAGAGAAGAAGGAAGGATTATAAGAGCAGAGGTGTAGATGTAACCAATCGTATTATTAAAATAAGAAACACAGAGCCAAGGTAAAAGAGAAAAGCCGAGAGGTCAGAGCTCAGAGATAAAATCTTACCTCCTCCAGTGCTCCTAGCTTCCCCGAGAGAGGGAGGTACTTCCTGTGTCCCTGTTTAAATAATCTTTCTGTTCTGCCTTCTCATTGGTTGTAAACCCAACCACATGACTGCCTCATCACTGCCTGTAAGTACCGCCCTCCAGGTCTTAAAGGCGTATGTCTCCAATACTGGCTGTATCCCTGAACACACAGAAATCTACCTAGCTCTTCTAACCACCACGCTCTTACTATGGCTCTAATAGCTCTGACCCCAGGGCAACTTTATTTATTAACATAAAATTAAAATAACATTTCAGTACAAATAAAATATCACCACATTTCCCCTTTTCTATTTTAATAAAAAGAAAAAAGGCAAAAGGTTATAACTAACAAAAGAAAAACTATATACAAAAGTACAATAACTATATACAATATATACAAGTAACAAATACCTAAACGATGTCTAGTCCATTTGTATTTGACAAATCAGAGAAAATAATTCCCTTATCTATCCTATTTTAGTAAGTCCAAAATGTATCTAATTCACTTTCTATCCTAATTAATCTTCAACTATAACTAACTAATCTTCAACTCCCTCAGAGACCCAAGAAGGAAATAATATTAGCTAACAAAAATAAAAACAGGAAGTGCACAAAAGCAACTTCCAGAAATTTTGTGAGTTGACAGAAACAGCCAGCTGCCTGGACAGTCACCTGAGGTTTCTCCACAGTGTTGGGGCATCATCTTCAGCCTATAGGCTTATGGTATCTGACAGACTCATTTGTGAAGTAGGTTGTACACAAGGTCAACAGTTCAACCTCCATTTGGGTGAGAGCAGTCCATGTACCAGAAACACCTGAATTCCACTAGTGTCATGTCATGATTCAGGATTTTAAATTCTGGAAATTGTTGATGGTTTTTGAATTCAGCTGTCCATTCTTCTTGGTTGTGTATATATGGCTTCATCTAAGCATGCCCTTCTCCACATCCCTCTATTAAATGCCAGTCTACTATTGAGAGGCGTGAGCTTTCAGTTGCTGTTCCATTGCACAACAGAAGCCATCGGCCCACTGCCTGTTCAGCTGTCTTTGAAGAAAAGGACACTGTACCTTTTCTGGATTGTGAGGGCCACTTCAGGGATGGTGCCATATTGTCCTGGCCTCAGAAGATGCCGTCTGATAAAGCCATAACCACACTTGTTTTGGCAGGAATCGGTAGTCCTTTGTTTCGTGTTCTGTCTGTCCATTTTGTCCTGTTGATTTGAGAATACTTTGTTGTCCAGTGGCTAACTTTTGCCACAATGAAAATTAACTCCATATGCAGTTTCTTCAATGCCCATATTTTCTCTGAAGTAGATTGGTACTGCCAGGAGCTGACATGTCTCAAAAAAGAAAAATTTCTAAGTTATTAAAATATTTTAAATGCCATATTCGTTAGATCTCTGAAGGGTTTGAAGATGACCTGTCTAAAATACATCTGCTCAATTTTTAAAACATATCTAATATGACTACAATTTCTATTGTAATGTCTAACTACTAACTTTCATTTCTTTATATCCTAATAGTTGGTAATAATGTAAAGTATTTAAAACTAGTAATTGTCTTTTTCTTTTCTTTCTTTTTTTTTTTTTTTAAACAAGAACCTTAAATCTAATCTCCTTTGCTTAGCCTTTTTCTTAACCCTTGACAACAACTTGTAACCAACCCCCCTAAACAATTGAAAATTATCCCAGACCCAAAACCCATTAAAAGAACCAAAAAACCACCTGCCCCACACCACTTCTTTGGCAATGTGGGTGTCATATTCTTAAAATTGCTTCCTGCTGGGTATGGGTGAAGTTATCTTTATCCTGAAAGAAAAATTTAGGTTAATTGTCAAATTCTAGGAAAGGTAACTATATCCTTCATTATTATCCAGTCTGTGTATAAAGCCAAAGTTCAGGGTTTATCTCAAGTCCTTATTCAAGTAGTCTTTGAGACTGGATCATCTCAGCTAGTCATCTCAAAATTGTTCTGAGCACCTTGTAGTTCAAAGCTGATCTGTAGATGATGTTTGTCAGCTTAGTGATATTATTATTGTCCACGTGGAATTGTTGTTGTTGTTGTTGTTGTTGTGGGGCCCCATCTTCTTTCCGGAGACTTCAGTTGATGTTAGGCCTGGCCATGATTTCCTGCAGAAAACTGATAAGAGACTCGAACACAAAGACATATATATGCAGCTAACTGAAGCCTTTTTTCTAGAATTAGTTAGTACTCTATATGACCATTCATATCTTAACAAAGTTTAAAATGTATATATATATTAATCTTGTAAATTTTGATATAAAATTTATACTTTAAGAAAAGTTTAAAGAATCAGAATAGAATCAAAGAGTTGAGATTAGTAATAGAATAGTCCCTTAATTAATTTGGCTTTTGTCCTGTCCCATAGCAGAAAATGGCTCTTTTATTCTGTCATGATACAGGGAGTTTGTATTTTCATTTTAACAACATGCTTGAGTTTAAAGAAGGAGAGAGCCATTCTCCAACTCCAAAGTCAGCTTTAAATTTTAATTGAACTGGGACTATTAGAAAACCAATAGTGTTAAATCTTTAGAGAAAAGCAGAAACAAACATTTAAGAAGACATAAAATTTTTTAGATAATATATACCCATATGCCATATACTCCAATATACTCTGTTTCCTGGGATAGATGATTTGTCCCTTTTCTTCAGTTGTCTCATTTATCTTGTGTCCTTCAGATTCCTTAACCTTCATTCCCCTAAAAGACAAAAACAAAAACCTTCCCCCAAGACTAATTTTGGGGATGTTCCTTTTTGGCAAGTTATTATCTGATTAAATGAAAAGACATGTGTTACAGGTACAAGTTAGTTTAAATTGGATGTTCATGCTGGTTGATGAACTATCACCTCCTCAATTAAGAGGTTTCTCTTGTTCAAATCGAACCTTTATCAATTTTGATGGTACCCACAGCTTATCTTCTCCTATAGAAACAAAAGCAAAACCTCGTCCCCAACATAATACATACCCTGGCTTCCATTCTGAGGTCAGCACATCCTTAAAGTATATAGGCTGATTTAATTCTGTAGTTTTTTCTATTACCCAATGTCTCTCTGCAGCTGTTGTTCCTTTCTCATTAGCATTCAGAAAATTCAAAGTTAATAGAGCATTATGCAGTCTATTTCTGGGGGTTTTTGTTACTCCTTTCTGTTTATTTAGCATATCCTTTAGAGTTCTGTTTGATCTTTCTATAACTGCTTGACCTGTAGGATTATGTGGTATGCCTGTAATATGCTTTATTTTGTAATAATCAAAAAACTGTTTCATTTTAACAGAGACATATGATGGAGCATTGTCAGTTTTAATTTGTGCAGGTATACCCATGATGGCCATAACTTCTAGCAAATGAGTGATTACAGAATCAGCTTTTTCAGAACTCAAAGCAGTTGCCCATTGAAATCCTGAATAAGTATCGATAGTGTGGTGTACATATTTCAGTTTTCCAAATTCTGCAAAGTGAAACACGTCCATCTGCCAGATTTCATTCCTCTGAGTGCCCTTTGGGTTACATCCTGCTGGTAATGGTGTTTGATTATAGAAGGAACAAGTAGGACATTTCTTTACTATTTCTTTGGCTTGTTGCCAGGTTATGGGAAAATCCTTTTTTAAACCTTTACTATTGACATGATGTTTTTTATGAAATTCTGAGGCCTCCAGCACATTTCCTATCAATAATTTATCAATCTCATCATTGCCTTGTGCTAGAGGGCCTGGCAGACCAGTATGAGATCGGATGTGAGTTATATATAAAGGATGACTCCTTTTCCTGATTGTATCTTGTAATTGAATAAATAGTGAAGTTAATTCTGAAGCATCAGGGATAAATTCTGCAGTCTCAATATGTAATACCACTCTTTCAGCATACTGAGAGTCAGTTACTATGTTGAGAGGTTCTGAAAAATCCATTAATACCAACAGAATAGCATACAATTCTGATTTTTGCACTGAATTATAAGGACTTTGTACCACTTTACTTAAATTTTCTGATTTGTAACCTGCCTTTCCTTGTTTGTTGGCATCTGTATAAAATGTACGAACTCCAGATATGGGTTTTTGCCGTACAATTCGAGGCAAGATCCAATCAGCTCTCTTTATAAAATCAATTCTGTTGCTTTTGGGATATTTGCTGTTAATTTCTCCCAAAAAATTACTGCAAGCTCTTTGCCAAGGTTCACTTTCTGTCCATAATTTTTCAATGTCCTCCTTAGTTAAAGGTACGACAATTTCTGCTGGGTCTATTCCTGCTAATTGACGAAGTCTCAATTTTCCTTTCCAAATCAAGTCAGAGATTTTTTCCCCATAAGTTTTTAATTTTTTATTTGGTTTATTTGGTAAAAATATCCATTCCAATATAATATCTTCCCTCTGCATTAATATTCCAGTAGGGGAATGCCTAGAGGGTAAAATAACCAAAATGCAATCCAGCTTTGGATCAATACGATCCACGTGCCCTTCATGTACTTTCTTTTCTACCAAGGCCAATTCTTTCTCAGCTTCAGGTGATAATTCTCTTGGACTATTTAAGTCCTTGTCACCTTCTAAGGTTTTGAACAAATTAGTCAGTTCATCATTTTTTACCCCAACAATAGTTCGTAGATGAGAAATATCTCCAAATAATCTTTGAAAGTCATTAAGAGTCTGTAGTCTATCTCTCCTAATTTGCACCTTTTGGGGTCTAATTTTTTGTAGCTCTATTTTATATCCTAAATAATTAATAGAATCTCCTCTTTGTATTTTTTCAGGAGCAATTTGTAATCCCCAGCAAGGCAAAATTTTCTTTACTTCTTCAAACATTCTTTCTAAAGTATCTGCATTTAAGTCAGCTAGTAAAATATCATCCATATAATGATAAATTATAGATTTAGGAAATTTTTTACGTATCACTTCCAATGGCTGTTGTACAAAATATTGGCACAGAGTTGGGCTATTTAACATTCCCTGTGGGAGGACCCTCCATTGAAATCTTTTAACCGGTTGAGAATTATTATAAGTAGGCACTGTGAAAGCAAATCTTTCTCTGTCCTTTTCTTGTAAGGGTATTGAAAAGAAACAGTCTTTTAAATCAATAACTATGAGAGGCCATCCTTTTGGTAACAGAGTAGGCAAAGGAATTCCAGATTGTAGAGAGCCCATCGGCTGAATTACTTTGTTAATTGCTCTAAGGTCTGTTACCATTCTCCATTTACCAGATTTCTTTTTAATAACAAATACAGGAGAATTCCAAGGGCTGGTTGACTGTTCAATATGCTGAGCATTTAACTGTTCTTCTACCAGCTCTTCTAAAGCCTGGAGTTTCTCTGTTGTTAAAGGCCATTGCTGAACCCATACAGGCTTGTCTGTTAACCATTTTAAAGGTAGAGCTGTTGGTATTTTTGGAAGATTATCAGTTGTTGTGCCCTGTTCCTGTATAATATGGATGGCTGGTGACCACTCAAAATAATGCCTTCTAATATTTCTCTCAGAAACATGTGCTAGTTTATGATTTGTTTCTGAGATTGGAGGGATTTTAATCTGAGTATTCCATTGTTGCAACAAGTCTTGACCCCACAGGTTCATAGCTATGTTAGCGACATATGGTTTTAATTTTCCTCTCTGTCCTTCTGGACCTATACATTCCAGCCATCTTGCACTCTGTTTCACTCCAGATAATGTCCCAATTCCTAACAGTTGAACGTTTACCTCCTGAAGAGGCCAAGCTGGATGCCAAAATTCTGGTGCAATTATGGTAATGTCCGCACCTGTGTCTACCAGACCAGACAACAAAACACCATTTATTTTTATCGTTAATTTTGGTCTCTGTTCATTAATAGAAGTTTGCCAAAAAATTTTCTTTATGTTTTCTCCTGAATTTTCTATTCTCTCTTTTTCATCATCCTGACCAGCCTGATTTATTCCAATAGTCATTTGGTTATTTAATCGCTCAGAGCAGGGATTTCCTCTACAGCTGCAGGAAAGGTTTGAACTGGTTTTGCTATGGGGGCCTGCATGAGGCCCCTCCGGGAGTTTCCCGAAAACTGAGGCAAAGGATTACACTGTCTGTCCTTTGTTGATCTACATTCGTTGGTCCAGTGTTTTCCCTTACCACACCTTCTGCATACTCCAGAAGGAAGGGGCATTCTGTTGCCATTGTTCCTTGAAGAAACATTGCTTCTAGGATTGACCTGTTTACAGTCCCTTTTAAAATGTCCTTGCTTTCCACACCCAAAACATCTAACACTCCTCAAACCTTTTGAAATTACTTCTCCTACCCACGTATCATGCTCATCAACCTCAACATTAATTGTTTCTCTAATCCAATCTTCCAAAGTTGCAGATCTTGCCCTTAACGGCCTGATTATTCTTTTGCATGCTGCATTCGCATTCTCAAATGCCAAAGCTTCAATTATTGCCTTACTAGCTTCTGATCCTGAGACCATTCTGTTTACTGCTGAAGCCAGTCTTTCTAAAAAATCTGTGAAAGATTCTTTAGGGCCTTGCATAACCTTTGTGAATGACTCATGTTTTTTTCCTGGTTCATCAACTCTGTCCCATGCATTCAAGGCTGCCATTCGACATAAAATTACGGTTTGAACATCATATAAACATTGTGTTTGTATTGAAGCATATTGGCCTTCTCCAATAAGCTGATCCTGACAAACTTGTATTCCTTTATCCCTCCATTGTGTTTCTACGTTTCTAGCTTCCTCCTTAAACCAAGTCAGAAATTGAATTCTCTGGCTGGGTTCCAGAACAGCTTGTGCAAGGTCCCGCCAGTCCTGTGGTATAATCCTATTATATGTTGACCAAGAGTTTAACATTTGCTTTACATATGGGGAATGCATGCCATAAGATACTATTGCCTCCTTAAACCTTTTAAAATCCATCAGTTCAATTGGAGCCCAGATATTTTGTGTAGCCATTTGATCAGGCATCTGCTGTACGGTTACAGGATAAATTAAGGATGATTGTGTGAAAACAGGCTTTCTTTCTGTAACCTTATGATCCAAACTTGAACCAACTTCACTGTTAAAATTAACAGGTTTTTCTAAAGCTGTTATCCTGGCACTTAAATCGACTATCTTTTTAAATAGTAAAATGAGAATAAGCATGGTGATTAACTGCATAATTCCCATAATACTAATCTTTTCATATAGTTGTTCCATTGTCAGACTGCCTAAAATTTCAAACAAAACCCAATTTTCTTCCAATGTACACAGGAAACCCATTTTTTTTAAATGTGGAAAAAATTTGTCTTTTAAATAGTTTCCTTTATGACTTACCAAATCTGCGTAGAACAGTAGAAATCCGAGCGAATTTCAAAACAGCCACCTAGAGTCCTAGGTGTAAATCCAGAGAGAGAGAGAGAGAGAGAGAGAGAGAGAGACAGAAACAGAGAGACAGAGAGAAAGCAAGAGAGAAAGCAAAAGCGAAAGCGAAAGCGAAAGCGAAAGCGAAAGCGAAGGGGTAGCCGGCTAAAGCTTAAAGCCAGCCACTTGTTCCCTCTGAGCCGAGTCAAGGCTTGGCTTTACAGCCAGGGGCCCTGTTTAGCAGGGCAGGCCTGAGCTGTTTGTAGCACTGGCTTTAAGCAAGCAGCTCACAGTCCGGCCTGAGCCCAAGCAGACCTGGGCTGGGGCTAGGGAGCCGGCTGCTCCGGCTAGGGAGCCGGCCCCAAGCAGTTTTTAATGGATTCTTCCCCACGTTGGGCGCCAGATGTAGATGTAACCAATCGTATTATTAAAATAAGAAACACAGAGCCAAGGTAAAAGAGAAAAGCCGAGAGGTCAGAGCTCAGAGATAAAATCTTACCTCCTCCAGTGCTCCTAGCTTCCCCGAGAGAGGGAGGTACTTCCTGTGTCCCTGTTTAAATAATCTTTCTGTTCTGCCTTCTCATTGGTTGTAAAACCAACCACATGACTGCCTCATCACTGCCTGTAAGTACCACCCTCCAGGTCTTAAAGGCATATGTCTCCAATACTGGCTGTATCCCTGAACACACAGAAATCTACCTAGCTCTTCTAACCACCACGCTCTTACTATGGCTCTAATAGCTCTGACCCCAAGGCAACTTTATTTATTAACATAAAATTAAAATAACATTTCAGTACAAATAAAATATCACCACACAGAGGGATTAGAATCATGATGGATTCCCTGGCAATGGGACCAGGATTTAACCTAGGTACATGAGCTGGCTTTTTAGATCCATTCCCTATGGTGTGGTGCCTTACCCAGCCTTGATGTGGGGGAGGGGTTAGCTAGGTCCAGCCCCAGCTTGGTATGCCAGCCTGTGTTGCCGACCCAAGGGAGGCCTTACCCTCTATGAGGAGGGGATGGGGTGGGAGGAGGGTAGTTGGGGGTGAATGGGAGAAAGGGAGGGGGGAAAGGAGTTGGTATGTAATAGGAAAGAATTTTTTAAATAAAAAGAAATATAAATAAATAAAAAGTAAAACAATCTGTAAAAGAAGACCTATCACTAAATCCTAAATAGAGAAGTATAGTAGCCTGATAAAAAGCCCTCTATGGAAGATGAGGTTTAGATTAAAGAGTCAGTTCTTAATTATCTGCCAGAGTCAAAAACAAAAATAGTTCACACTTGGCTTTGATTCTTATAATAAGTTTACAGTTCTATCTCACCACTTTTGCTTTAGAAAACACATTATGCAAGGTCTCCTTTTCACTCTTTCTTTTTTTGGTTTTTCAAGACAGGGTTTCTCTGAATAGTTTTGCACCTTTCCTGGAACTCACATTTTTACTCTTTTATTCTGAATACATCTATATGCACAATACATAGGGCCAAAGGAAAATGTATCAAAGTAAGTATTACTTATATATGTGTATATTCATATATATGCATGCAAGTCGGAGGCCAGAGACTGAGGCTAAGTGTCTTCCTCAATCATTCTCATTTATTGAGACAAGGTATCTCACTTGCACCTGTTACTAACAGAATCTTCTTGACTAGCTGTTCAACAAACTCCAGGATTCCTCCTGCCTCCACTGCCACAGAGCACCCATGTCCTACACTGCATGTTTGTAGAGACATAACTCAGGTCCCATGCTTGTGAAACAAGCACTCTCCCAGCTGAGCTGTCTCCTAGCCCTTTATTCAGAATTAAGTTTCCCCATCTGGAATCAAGTCAGATTGTGAAGATTAAATATTGTGATAATTAATCTTTTTTTTCATTTTTATTTATTAAGAAATTTTGTACTCACTCTACAATTCCATTTCCTCCCTCCTCCCACCTCTCAGCCCTCCTTCCCAAGCCACCCCACATCCCACATCACCCAAATCAAGGTCTCCCATATGGAGTCAGCAGAGCCTGGCACACTGAGCCTAGGCAGGTCCAAGCCTCTCCCTAATGCACCAAAGCTGTGCAAGGCATCACACCATTGGCACTGGCCTCCTAAAAGCCTGTCCATGCACCACGGACAGATCCCGATGCCCCTCCCTGGGTGCCCCCAAACAGTTAGAGCCAAACAATCATCTTCCATATCCAGAGGGCCTAGTCCAGTCCCATGGGGCCTCCACAGCCACTAGTCTACAGTTCATGGGCTTCCACCAGTGTAGCCTGTCATCTCTGCATGTCTTCCCATCACGATCTTGATGCCCCCCCCCTACAGAATTCCTCCTCTCTCTCATTGATTGGATTCCCGGAGCTGAGTCTGGTGCCTGGCAATGGACCTCTGCATCTGCCTCCATCAGTCACTGGGCAAAGGCTCTTTGATGGCAGTTAAGGTATTCACTAGACTGGTCACCAGAGTAGACCAGTCCAGGCACCCTCTAGACCACTGCCAGCACTCCCAGGTGGGGTCATCTTTGTGGATTCTTGAGAGCCTTGCTGGCACCCTGCCTCTTCCTATTTCCATGATTTCCTCATCTATCATGGTATCTCCCTCCCTCCCTCCCACTCTGTCCCTGTTCCAGATCAACCCTCCCATTTCCCTATGTTCTCATCCCCCACTCCTCGCCCTCTGCCCCCCCCCACTCCCAGTCTGCTCATGTAGATCTCATCCACTTCTTCCCTGGGCCATTCATGTGTTCCTCTTAGGGGCTTTCCCTGTTAGCCAGCATCTCTGGAGTTGTGGGTTGCAGTCTGGCCATCCCTTCCCTCACATCTAGTATCCACTTATGAGTGAGTACATACCATGTTTGTTCTTTCTGGGTATGGGTTACCTCACTCAGGATCATATTTTCTAGTTCTATCCATTTGCCTGCAAATTTTATTGTTTTTTACTGCTGAGTAGTACTCTATTGTATATATGTGCTACATTTTCTTTATCCATTCTTCAGTTGAAGGGCATCTAGATTGTTTCCAGGTTCTGGCTATTACAAATAATGCTAATATGAACATAGTTGAGCATGTGTCCTTGTGGTAAGATTGAGCATTCCTTGGGTATATGCCAAAGAGTGGTATAGCTGTGTCATGAGGAAGACTTATTACCAATTTTCTGAGAAACAACCATACTGATTTCCAGAGTGGCTATACAAGTTTGCATTCCCACCAACAGTGGAGGAGTATTCCCCTTGCTCCACATCCTCTCCAACATAAGCTGTCAACTGTGTTTTTGATTTTAGCCATTCTGACAGGTGTAAGATGGTATCTCAGAGTTGTTTTGATTTGCATTTTCCTGATGACTAAGGATGTTGACCAGTTCCTAAAATGTCTTGTGATCATTTGAGATTCTTCTGTTGAGAATTATCTGTTTAGCTCTGTAGCCCATTTTTTAATTAGATTGTTCAGTATTTTGAAGTCTAGCTTTTTAAGTTCTTTATATATTTTGGAGATCAGCCCTCTGTCAGATGTGGGGTTAGTGAAGATCTTTTCCCATTGTTTTGTCTTATTGACCATGTCCATATCCTTTGCTCAGTTTCTCAGTTTCAGGAGGTCACATTTATTAATTGTTGCTCTCAGTGTCTGTGCCTTGATGTTATATTTAGGAAGTGATCTTTTGTGCCAATGCGTTCAAGAGTACTTCCTACTTTTTCTTCTATCAAGTTCACTGTAACTGGATTTATGTTGAGGTCTTTCATCCACTTGGACTTGAGTTTTGTGCATGGCGATATATATGGATCTATTTGCAATCTTCTGCATGTTGACATCCCATTATGCCAGCACCATTTGTTGAAGATGCTTTCTTTATTCCATGGTGCAGTTTTGGCTTTTGTCAAAAATCATATGTTCATAGGCGTGTGGACTAATGTCAGGGTCTTCAGTTTGATTCCATTGGTCCACATGTCAGTTTTTAATGCCAATACCAAGCTGTTTTTATTACTATAGCTCTATAGTAGAGCTTGAGGTCAGGGATCATGATGCCTCCTTGGGTTGCTTTATTATACAGGATTCTTTTAGCTATCTTAGGTTTTTTGTTTTTCCATATAAAAATAAGTATTATTCTTTCCAAGTCTGTGAAGGAATTTTGATGACGATTGCATTGAAACTGTAGTTTGCTTTTGGTAAGATTGCCATTTTTACTATGTTCATTCTACCTACCCATGAGCATGGGAGATCTTTCCATTTTCTGATATCTTCTTCAATTTATTTCTTCAGAGACTTAAAGTTCTTACCATACAGCTTTCTCTTTCTTAGTTAGGGTTACCCCAAGGTATTTTATATTATTTGTGGCTATTGTAAGGGGGGATGTTTCTCTGATTTCTTTCTCAGCCTGTTTATCATTTGTATATAGGAGGGCTACTGATTTTTTTGAGTTAATCTTGTATCCTGCCACCTTACTGAAGGAGTTTATCAGCTGTAGATGTTCCCTGGTAGAATTTTGGAGGTCACTTATGTATACTATCATATCATCTGCAAATAGTGAAAGTTTGACTTCTTCCTTTCCAATTTGTATCCCCTTGATCTCCTTTTGTTGTCTTATTGCTCTAGCTAGAACTTCAAGTACTATGTTGAATAAGTATGTGGAGAGTGGACAGCCTTGTCTTGTTCCTTATTTTAGTGGAATCACTTTGAATTTTTTTCCATTTACTTTGATGTTGGCTGTTGGCTTGCTGTCAATTGCCTTTATTATGTTTAGGTATGTTCCTTGTATTCCTGATCTCTCTAGAACCTTTATTGTGAAGGAGTATTGGATTTTGTCAAAGGCTTTTTCAGCATCTAATGAGATGATTGTGTGGTTTTTTTCTTTCAGTTTGTTTATATGGTGTATTATATTGACAGATTTTCATATGTTGAACCACCCTTGCATCTCTGGGATAAAACCTACTTGGTCATGGTGGAGAATTTTTTTGATGTGTTCCTGGATTCAGTTATCCAGTATTTTATTGAGTATTTTTGCATCAATGTCCTTGGGGGAAATTGGTCTGTAAATCTCTTTCTTTGTTGCGTCTTTGTGTGGTTTGGGTATCAGGGTAACTTTAGCTTCATAAAAAGAGTTTGGTAATGTTCCTTCTGTTTATATTGTGTAGAACAATTTAAAGAGTATTGGTATTAGCTCTTCTTTGAAAATCTGGTAGAATTCTGCACTGAAACCATCTGGTCCTGGGCTTTTTTTGGTTGGGAGAATTTTAATGACCGTTTCTATTTCCTTAGAGGTTATTGGTCTATCTAAATAGTTTATCTAGTCTTGATTTAACTTTGTATTGCTACTGTAATATTTAGTCTTGATTGTCACCTTGACATATTTCAAAATAACCATGGAAACAAATCTCTGGGCATGTCTATGAGAGATTTTCTTGATTAGGGTAACTAAGGTTGAAAACCCACCTTATATGTAGATGGCATTATTCCATGCAATAGAATCCCAGACTGAACATAAATAAAAAGTGGACTGAGAAATAGTATTCATGTCCATCTCCTTGCTAAGTGTAGACACAAAATGACCAGCTGCCCCAAGCCCCACAGTCTCCTCCTTAAATGTGGATGCAAAGAGAACAGCTGCTCCAAGCCCTGCCCATCTCCTTTTGAAGTATAGATGCAGTGACCAGCTGTCCCAGCCCACCTTTATGGCTTCCTCATCAGAATGGCCTGTATCCTAGAACCACAAGTGGTCATAAACCTGTCCTTCCTTCAGTTGATTTTATTGTTTTTTCTTTCTTTTTTTTTTAATGTAAGAATGAGAAAAGCACCTAATACATAAAGTTGGCACCAGGAAGTGACGCCATGTCATGATAAAACTGACCTTTAGCCTTTGAAACTAATTTGTAGGAAGAATGTGGAAGGGATTGGAGTTTGGGCTTAGATGAACCCTTGAACACTGTGAGTGGAGCTTAATGTGCCTTCTGGTGAGAGAAATACAAACAACGGAGGCTGGAATCAAGAGGCTCAGAATAAAACTTTAGTAAGAACTGGTCTACAGTCATTCATGTGATACTCTGATGTAGAATCAGGCTGAATTCCACCCATGTCAAGAGTGAGGCTAGATTTATAAGTAGTAGACTAATGTGTTTGCCAGAGGAAATTCAAGACAGAATAGCATGACTATGTAATGGTTACTGTTCCCTGCTTACAGCTCTTATCCAGGTCTACAATGGCAGAGAGCAAAAAGTGAAACAAACAGAAAAAAATGATTTGAAGACAAATGTTGTATGAGCAGTTATAAATATTAATTATAAATACTTTTTATAACAGAAAATTCCAAGAGTCAATGACATAACTGTAAATTTTAACCAAATATTGTATAGTGTTGACATAAGCACAGCCATGTCAAGGATTGAAGTGTTTATCTAATTGTTCTTTATCAATAAAAACTCCAGAGTCAGATATCAGGGTAAAAACCTGATTGATCACAGAAATAGTAGAGACTGGTGACCTCTTCTCTGTCTCCTTCATCTATCCAAAATGGTGAGCATTTCTCTCAGCCCCTCCCTACTACCTCTTTGGTCACTTAGTAGCTCCTCTGTGTTTCACAGTAAACTCTATTGACAGTCTCAAGAGTGTCAGAGTGTGATCAAAATATTCCACAACATTTCCCCCTTCTGTCTAAATAAAAAGGGAAGGTTTTAACTCTAACACAGTAAAACTATATACAATGAAAAACAATTATCAGGTAAGAATTGTGTTCACAAAGTTCAGTCCATTTGCATTTGGCAAATTCAGAGAAAATACTCCATTATCTATCCCATCTTGATGAGTCCAAAGTTTTGTACCTAATTTACTTTCTATCCTAATTTGTATTACCAACCCAAAACTGTCCTTTTATAACTCAAAACATTTTCTTAGATAAAAAGTGTAAGCTTTTATGTCTCTCAATCTTGTATAACTTATATCTCTTTTGTGAGTTTATTTTTTGAATATAGTAACAAGGAAAATTTCAAAACTATAACTATCTACTCTTCAACCCCATAAGAGACCCAAGGAGGATATAATATTACCTGAGTAAACAGGAAGTACAGAGCAAGGAACTTCCAAAACTATAGAATTGACAGGAACAGCTGGCTGCCTGGACAGTCACCCATAATTCTTCTGCAATGTTGGGGCATCCATCTTCAGCCTACAGGCCTAGAATATTTGGCAGACTTTTCTATGAAGCAGGAATTTTGAAGGACTGTCCTATCTTGTCTTGGCTAATTTTGGCAGTAACCCTTTTTGGTGTTCTATTTTTCCAGCTTAGACAGCATACTGTCAACAGCTGAGCAAAGGGCAGTTTCTTGCTCAGTGCCTAACTTTGCTAAAAAAAAAAAAAAAAAAAAAAAAAAACCCACACATACTCCCTATGGAGGTTCTTCAATGTCCATCATCCTTTTTTTTTTAAGTAAATTACTACTACCAGGAGCAGATGTGTCTCACTGTCATGAAAATCTTTAGGTATTAAAACATTTTAATTTTTTATTCTGTCGGCCTCTCTTGCCTACAATCCTTTTTCAGGTACCTAGTTTACCACAATTAAACATCTGACCTTTTGATTTTTCTTAAAATTTTCAAAAATCACCTCTCCTATCCAAGTATTAACATAAATGTGAGATCCAATATCAGCTGTTTTTCAGACCTATTCATCCATGGGTGCTGATCTTGCCTTTAAATACATAATCACCATTTGCATTCTGAATTAGCATTTTTTAAAGCCAAAGATTCAATTAATATTTGTCTATCATCTGAATTGTATGTCATTCTATCTATAACTGGGGTCAATCTTTAAAAAAAATCAGTGAAGGCTTCTTTTGGGGCTTGTATATTTTTAGTAATTGACTCTGTTCTCTTTCCTGATTCTTCAACCCTGTCCAAGCATTCAAACCAGCTATATGGCATAAAACCAAGGTGTTATCATCAAATATAGACTGACTTTGCCAATTATTATAATGGCCCCTACCGAATAGCCAGTCTTGGGAAATGTCATGACCTCTATCCCTACCTCATTGTTGTAGGATGCTAGCTTCTTCTCTCCATGCTCTCCATTGTAACTGAGGATCAGCTTCCAATACTGTTATTAGCAAATATTTCCAGTCTTATGGAATAATTGCCCATGAATTTAACATCTGCCTTATAAAAGGTGAATTCATACCATATGAAACAACTGCTTCCTTAAATCTCTTCAAACCTAACATTTCTACAGGATCCCAGTTAACTTCTGAATAGCTTTGGGGGTATATATCATCTGGTGGTCATTCTTATATGGTAACTGGATAAATAAAGTTGTTTTTCTGATAACCTTGGTGGCTTCTCTTCAGTTTCATAATGCAATTATGTGCCAGGTTATGCTTTAAATTCTCTGTCTGTGTATGAATATTTTTCTTAGTTTCACTAGTAGGTATTTCTAAGGATTGTATCTTAACATTTTTTTTATATTTTTCATATTTGTCACAGATATTAAACCACTTTTTTAAGGATAAAACCTGAGTTATCTTTTTTTAATTGGACTGTTGGTTATTTTGATGTCTAATTTTTTGAGTTCTTTATATGTTCTGGATATCAGCCCTCTGTCAGATGTGGGGTTGGTGAAGATCTTTTCCCATTCTGTAGGATGTCATTTTGTCTTGTTGTCTGTGTCCTTTGCCCTACAAAAGCTTCTCAGTTTCAAGAAGTCCCATTTATTAATTGTTTTTCTCAGTGTCTGTGCTACTGGTGTTATATTTAGAAAGTGATCTCCATTGCCAATGCATTCAAGACTGCTTCCTACTTTCTCTTCTATCAGGTTCAGAGTAACTGGATTTATGTTGAGGTCTTTGATCCACTTGGACATCAAAATACCCAACAGTCCAATTAAAAAATGGGCTATAGAGCTAAACAGAGAATTCTCAACAGAAGAAACTCAAATGGCTGAAAGACATTTAAGGAATTGCTCAACATCCTTAGACATCAGGAAAATGCAAATCAAAACGACTATGAGATACCATCTTACACCCATCAGAATGGCTAAGATCAAAAACACTGAAGACAGCTTATGTTGGAGAGCATGTGGAGCAAGGAAAACACTCCTCCACTGTTGGTGGGAATGCCAACTTGTATAGCCACTTTGGAAATCAATATGGTGCTTTCCTAGAAAATTGGGAATCAACCTCCCTCAAGACCCAGCTATACCATTCTTAGGCATATATACTCAAGGAATGCTCAATCATACCACAAGGACACATACTCAACTATGTTCATATTAGCATTATTTGTGATAGATAGAACCTGGGAACAACCTAGATGCCCTTCAACTAAAGAATGGATAAATAAAATGTGGTACATATACACAATAGAGTGCTACTCAGCAGAGAAAAATATGACCCCATGAGGTTTGTAGGCAAATGGATAGAACTAGAAAAAAAATCATCCTGAGTGGGGTAACCCAGACTCAGAAGGACAAACATGTTATGTATTCACTCATAAGTGGATACTAGATGTAAATCAAAGGATAACCAGACTGCAACTCAGAATTCCAGGGAGGCTACTTAGTAAAGAGGATCCTAAGAAAGACACAGGGATCGCCCAATGACAGAGAAATGGATGAGGTCTACATGAGCAAACTGGGGGCTGGGGTAATGGAGGTCCCAGCTGGATCAGGAGCAGAGTAGGAAAACAGGGAGGGAGATACCATGATGAATGTAGACCCCAGGGGAATAGGAAGAAGCAGAGTGCTAGAGAGGTCCCCAGAATTCTGCAAAGATGCCTCCACTGTAGACTACTGGCAATGGTCGAGAGAGTGCCTGAGCTGACCTGCTCGGGATTGAACACCCTGACTCTCATGATAGAACTCTCATCCAATGTCTGATGGAAGTGGATGTAGAGATCCATGACTGAGCCCCAGGTTGAGCTCTGGGAGTCCATTCGGCAAGAGAGAGGAAGGATTGTATGAGCAAGAGATATTGAGACCATGATTGGAAAGAGAACAGGGACAAATAGCCAAACTAGTGGAAACACATGAACTGTTAACCAGTAGCTGAGGAGCCCCCATGGAACTGGACCAGGCCTTCTGGATAAGTGAGACAGTTGATTATCTTGAACTGTTTGGGAGGCCCCCAGGCAGTGGAGCTGGGACCTGTCCTTGGTGCATGGGCTGGCTTTTGGAGCCTAGGGCCTATGCTGAGACACTTTGCTCAGCCTTGGTGCAGAGAGGAGGAGACTGGATTTGCCTCGGCTGAGTCTACCAGGCTGGGGCTGACTCCCCAAGGGAGACCTTGCCTTGGAGGAGGTGGAAATGGGGGGTGCATTGGGGGGAGGGCTGGGGGGTGGGAGGAGGGAGGACAGGGGAATCCGTGGCTGATATGTGAAATTAATTATAAAGTAAAAATATTAAACAAAAAATGGAAATAATAAAATAAATATTATCAAAAATTATATTAAAATTATTATCCATAAAAAACCTGAATTACCAAACTGATAATGATTTATAATCAACATTATGTTAATCCCTGCTAAGTTGATTATCCCTTCATTTAATTTTTCCATTTTCAAACCATCCATTGTGGAACCATAGAGACCTAACTTCCTAAATCATATTGCTCCCCATTTTTACCATGGATAAAACCTCTTTTTTTAAAAGCGTGTTCCCCCTTTAAGAATTCCCAGATGCCCCACCAGATTTGCTGACAGTGACAATAAAGTGTGAGGCTGGCTCTCACCACACCTCACAGCAGGACAGAGAACGTGGCAGTGCAAAGCCTGGCCTGAGCAGCTTCAGCCGGGGGTTGAGCGTGCGTGGCAGTGGTCGCAGCAGCAAAAGCCCAAGTGGATACTGAGGTGGCCCACCTGGCATGGCAGCAGCCTGAGGAGAGGGTTGAGGGGAGCACACAACCCATGAGGAGAGGTGGCAAGCTGCTGGAAAGCAGACACCGGGGCACATGCAGAAGAAGCCTGCATGGAGGGAAGCAGGAGCACCGGGCCGGGCCGTCTGAAGGACAGAGCTGGCCCGCAGTGAGCGGCTAACTCTGGCGGTGTTTGGGGCCCAACTGCCCATTGCATTTGGAGCCAGGAATAGGCAGCAGCTGGAGACCTGGAGACGACTATAGAGACACTGCAATGGGAAACTCAGACCCAGTCAGGGGGCCTGTGAGGAGGGAGGGAAAGCCAGCCACCAGAGCAACTCCAGAGGCTATAAAGCCATTGGTTAGTGGATGCCTTGTGATCTCATGGCCAACGTTGGGGAACAGATGAAGCATTTATCTAGTTATTCTTTATCAGTAAAAACTCAGAGGTCAGCTATCTGGGTAAGAACCTGATTGATCACAGAAATGGTGAAGAAGCAACCAGTGACCTCTTCTCTCTCTTTCCTTCCTCAATACAAAAGGCTGAGGCTTTCTTTCAGCCCCTCCCTACTACTACCTGTGTTTATCTATGTGCCCTCAGTTATCCAAAACAACATCTATGAATAATTTTGGTCAGCTAGTTGCTAGCTCTGCCCTCTGATTCATAGCAAACTTTATTGTCGGTCCTGAGAGTACCAAAGTAATCAAAATATATCACAACCAAGAATGCCAATGCCTCAGAACCATGGGAATGCTAAGGCCCTTCTCAGTCAGGTTCTCTCTCTCTCTCTCTCTCTCTCTCTCTCTCTCTCTCTCTCTCTCTCTCTCTCTCTCTCTCTCGTGTGTGTGTGTGTGTGTGTGTGTGTGTGTGTACGCATGTGTGCATGTGTGTGAGTGATATATATTATATATATACATATATACATATATATGTACATATATATGAATAGGCAAGATATTTTGTTTTGTGAGAGAGATATAAGCACAATAGCTCTGTGTTGGTTAGCGTCTTTCCAACAACACTGCCCTACACAGCTGTTTCTGAGCCTGTGGTGAAGTAGAGAAAAGAAAGGACTGTGCCTAAGAGTGTAGCTCAGTGGAAGACTCTGGGTGGATCCCCAGTATAACACACACACACACACACACACACACACACACACACCCCACAACTGGCTGTTTGCTTCTATGATGGATGATATAACAAGTACTCAGCACTTTCCAGAGGTTGCATTCAATGTACTAAGGCTAGAAAATGAATACAAACAAGAGCTTTGGAAAGTGAAATAAATAAATAAATAAAATCTTTATTTTTAGGTGGACAAATTCTATATGAAAAAATCGATTAGATTTTAGCTCCCTCCAAGATACTAGAACTAATAGTGTCTGTAGGGAGGTAAGCAGATATGAATATAACTCACAAAACAACCAGTTGAATTCATCTATGCCAGGAAACAAATAAAATAAAATTTGCTTAAAATATCCTATGTAATAGCCCAAAAATGCAAACTTCTTTTTTCTATTTATTTATTTATTATTTTCATTTATTTTTACATCAAGACTGCAATTTCCCCTCCCTCCTCTCCTCCTGTTCCCTTCCCCCACCTCTCTTCTGCTCTCCCCCATCCATTCCTCTTCTGTTTCCATTCACAAAGGGGCAGGCCTCCCATGGGTGTCAACAAAGCATGGCTTATGAAGCTGAGGTAAGACTAAGCTTCTCCTTTGTATTAAGGCTGGGCAAGGAAACCCAGTATGGGGAATAGGTTCCCAAAAGCCAGTTCAAGTGTTAGGGACAGCCCGTGCTCCCATTGCTGGAGTCTCCCAAGTAAACCAAGCTACACAATGGTCACACTTATATAGAGAACCTAGGTCAGGCCCATGCAGGCTTCCTAGATGTTGGTGTAAACTTCTTAAAGATAAAGAAAAAAAAGCTGTGTAAAACCAAAACACTGAAAACTTCAAACTTTGCTGAGGCACAAAAGCCAGATTAGCAAAGATCATCAGTTTATGAATTACAGTACTTGCTAATGCCAGATTCTCAATGATTCCTAAACTTACCTGTAGGTTCAGTGAATGAAACCATTGCAAATATAAATAAAGACTGCATAGAAATTTATTAGCTGATTCTACAATGTATCACCAATGGTCTAAAATGGCTAAAATAATGGAGAAAAACAACCAAAATTGTTAGATTCTATATCATTTTAATGTTATTCAGCTAAAAAAATCAAGACAGTGCAATGTTATCACAAAGATTCTCTGTGTGTGCTTATGATATGAAAAATAATAAATGTCTTTATCAATAGTGCTTTACAAAAACCAGAAAAATGTATGGAAAAATAAACTATACACAAAATTAGCTGAAAAGGATCAGAGACTTAAACACTACATTGACATATCTTCTGGAGAAAAAAATGTGACCCGTTCCACCATAAAGAAACACTGTATAGAGACACTTCAAACAACAGTAGCCAGTGAAATAACAATTATCAGATGTCACCAAAATTACAAAGTTATTGTTCAACAGACATCTTTATGAAAATAAAAAGCAGGTTTGGAAGTAAGAAAATATTTGCAATCTCTATCTGTGACAAAGGAGCAGTATTGATTATAAAGAACTTAATAATTAGAAGGCAGACCAAGAATTAAAAGGCACACAAGCTAACTAGGAAGACTTGGCAAGATGTCTTACAGTCAATTGTGTTGACCATGAAATGTGCATCGCTGTCAGTCATCAGGAAAACGTAAGTACAATCACAGATTAATATCACTACACACTCACTAGAAATGCTAGAGTTGGAAACACAAGGCAAAACTAGCAAGAATATGGAGTAAGTAGAGTCTCCTACTTTGCCAGTGGGAGTAAATAACAATACAATTGTTTTGCAAAGCAATTTGGTGATGATTTACACATCTAAAGATAAATCCACACTATGAGACAACAATTCCACTTACAATAAAAAGAAAATATGTGTCCACCAAAATCTACAATTACTAGTATAAATTTAAAGATACAACCACTTTATAACCCAATAGTTCTACTTGAGATTAATGAGAAAATTTGTTTATAAAACATTTATAAGTACACTTATAGCATATTGTTAAATGGCTCACAACAGGAAGCATCACCAACATTCATCAGAGTAAAATAGAGTAGTAACTCATTCAGTGTTCACACAGAATACTCAACAATAAAAGAGACCATTACTTGTACAACAGCAAAGAAAGATATCAGCAACAAGCATGCACAAATGATGGCTGCATTTCTACGATGTTCAGGAGCAGACAAACCTAACTGATCACAGAAATCAGGACCCTAGTATCCCCTGAGTGAGGGAAGAATTGAAATCCAGTATGAGGAAAACTTTCTTTGTGATAATGCAATGGGATAGTGTGATGTATACATTTGCCAAGATATGCCACATTTCACATTGAAGATCTATCCACTTTATTGTATGCAAATTTTAAATAAATTTAAAAGTATATTTTAAAAACTAAAGTCATGTAAGAATCCTCTATTTCTTTATTATGAATTTAATGATTCCACAGCCATTATATCTTTCCCAAAGTTGAATTTTCCCACGTATAAGATACTGGTAAACTGATTTTTTCAGACAGGAGAATGGTAAGTCAGTGGATGTATGCTGCCCTGCCTACAAGATACACTAATGTAATTGTGGTACAAAGTTTGTGGGAGTAACCAACCAATATTTCACTTGACTAAGGTCCATCCACAAGATGGAACACATGCCTGATTGCTTGGGTGATCTGAGACTAGATATCCAAGGCACTTAGGGTAAAACAAAATACTACTGTTCTTAAAAGCAAAAACAAAACAAAAAAAAGCAATAAAATGATTCCTAATGTCATTCAGCTATACCCATAGATCAGTGACTTGCTCAGTCATCATCAGCGAAGCTTCCTTTTGTAGAAGATGGGACAAATACAGAGACCCACAGCCAGATAGAGAGAGTGATCTTGGAACACTGGCATTAAATGGGATGTCTCCACAAAATCCCTCCCCTCAGAGATCAGGGAACCAGAAGAAAATGAGACAGAAAAAGAGTAAGAGCCAGAGGGGATGGAGGATATCAAGAAAACAAGGCCCTCTAAATCAACATAATCAATGCACATATGAATTCAGAGACTACGGTAACATGCACAGGGTCTTCATGGGTCTGCACCAGGTCCTGTGCTTATATTATGGCTTCCAGATTAGTGTTTCTTTGGGATTCCTAAGTGTGAGAATGAGTGTACATCTGATTATTGTGTCTTCTCTTGGGCTCTTTTCCTTCTGTTTGTTTTGTCCAATTCCAATGTGTTAGTAATTATTTTATCATATTATATTATATTATATCATATTACCCTGTGTTATATTATTACCCCTTAGAAGCCTGATTGTTTTCTAATTAGAGACAGAAAGGGAGTTGATCTGGATGAGAGGGTAGATGGGGAGGAACTGGGAGGAGTAAATGAGGGAAGAACCATAATCAGCATATATTATGTGAGAAAAATCTATTTTCAATAAAAGGGAAAACTTTTTAAAATGTTACTATCATGTATACACTATTTTATACATCATTTGCAGAAAATACCCTTAGTGAAGTTCCACAGAATGCTAACCTTTATTAAATTGTTTGTCCTCACCCTCTTAAAATATAAATAAATGAAAATTCAGGATTTGATAAGAATCAGTTGTCTCTCATTCAGTAATAGGGTCTCCGTTAAATGACTAGTCAATCAACCCTTTAAGCCCACAAACATTTCCCTCTTTAATTTTCCTACTTCTTAAAAACAAGCCATTGCTACTGTAATTATTGGTGTTTTGTGAAAATTTAGAGACTGTTGCTATAGTTTGAATATTGCATATCCCCTACATGCTCATGTGTTGAAGGCTTGATAGTACTTGCTAGGGAAACTGTGAAATTTTAGGAGATGGGGTCCTGAGGAAAGTAGGTTGTGTTGGTATTGTGTTCCCCAAAATATTGTGCACCTAATAAACTTATCTGGGGTCAGAGACAGAACAACCACTAGATACAAAGGCTAGAAAATGATGGCACTCACACCTCTAATCCTAGCATTCCAGAGGCAGAAATCCCTCTAGGTCTCTGTGAGTTGAAGGCCACATTGGAAACAGTCAGGCATGGTGACACAAGCCTTTAATCCCAAGAAGTGAGCCTTTAATCCCAGGGAGTGATGGCAAAAACAGAAAGATATATAAGGTGTGGAAACCAGAAACTAAAAGCATTTGGCTGGTTAAGCATTTGACTGGTTAAGCTTTCAGGCTTTCGAGCAGCAGTTCAGCTGAGAGCCATTGGGATGAGGACACAGAAGCTTCCAGTCTGAGGAAACAGCTGAGAAGTTGGCCTTGTGAGGTTAGCTGTGGCTTGTTCTGTCTCTCTGATCTTCGAGCAGTCACCCCAATAACTGGCCTCAGGTTTGTTTTTATTAATAAGACCCTTTAAGATTCCTGCTTCAGTAGGTACATAGGAGCTTGTCCTTGGAGCCATATTTTATCTCTGTTTCCTGTCTGCTATGAGGTGAATGGCTTCTGGAACATGCACCAATGGCCATGATGTTCCATCACCACGGGCCCATAATCAATGGAAGCAAAGACTACAGACTGAAACTTCTCATACTGTGAGGCAAACAAACCCTTCCTTCCTTAAGTTCAAGTATCATTCATAAAAGGTCTTACTGGTACATGGTACCCAGAAAACCATCTGTAGAAAGACAGGAAATGACATCATGAGCTGCAAGCAGTATCTATAATAGAAAGTATTTTATTTCTCTACCAGGTTATTATTTTCTATGAAGAGAAAACCCAAAAATAGTTGTTAAAATGATGTTCTATAGCATTTAATGTTAATAAATTAGATGGATGCTCCCAGAATCTCAGTCTATGCCCACTTAAAAAACTGGCTAAAATCTACATTATTTAATAAGTGGAATTGAATTGAAAGCATCTTCTAACAAGCAAGAATAGTACAGTCCTCTCATGTTAGGTACATAACTAATCTTTTAGGCAGCATTGCAAAATAGACATCAAAACTTATTCTCCTTTCCTTCTGATGATGGAAGTTCATCTAGGTAGGAAAAAAAGATTTTCTATTTCAGTATACAGAGATTGTATTGGTCAGGGTTCTCCAGAGAAACAAAACCAGTAGAACATAAATATTTTAAAAAGACTTCTGTTAAATCAGCTTTCGCAATACCAGAGGCTAAAAGCTTTCTTGATGCCTGTGCTCACATAGGAGCCACAGCAGCTGCAGGCAGCTCAGCCCAAGAAACCAGAAGCCTAGAAACAAAAGGAACCAGCCACCCTGCTGAGCCCAAGGAGGATAATCAGGAAGTATCACCCTCCAGCCCAGCACCATTGCCACACTCCCAGGAAGCACTCTATGTCTGCTGCCAAACCCAGGGGAAACAGCAACTGAAACATGTTCCCCTGGGAAGGAAGGGCTAGTGGAACATCATCCCTTCTAATATTTCTTTCATCTTAGCTATGGAAACAGCCTCACACATATACACAGCCACAGAAGTATACGCCCCATGCATGCCCATACACAGAAGTATGTCTTACCAGTCTATTTCTCCACACCTGAAGCTAGCCAATGCAGAGGCAATGGCCATTGCTTAGCTCTGATTTTAAAAGTGTTAGAACACTGGCATTTTATTTCAGCAGTTATGGTCTACACAATTCTTCAGCCTTGAGACACTATCTTTCACAGAATTTCTTGATGGAATCCTATAACAGGCACTACCAATCCAACATTAAGGATGAGGAACTTTAAACTTAAAATTAATTTACTTGAGGAGTAGGAAAGATTGTAGAAGCCAGGATGGGTCAAGGACACCAGGAGAACGTGGCCCACAGAATCAACTAAGCAGGGCTCACAGGGGTTCACAGATACTGAAACAGCATCCATGGAACCTGCATAGGTCTGCTCTAGGTCCTCTGTATACACACTGTGGTTGTTTGACTTGGGATTCTTGTGGGATTCTAACATGGGAGTGGGGGTGTTTCCAACTCTTCTGCCTGCTCTTGGGAACCCTTTCCTCCTACTGTGTTGCCTCGTCCAGCCTTGATGCGTGAGGGTTTATGTCCAATCTTCTTGCAGTTTGTTTTGTCATGTTCAGTTGATACCCTTGAGAGGCCTGTTCTTTTCTGAAGGAAAACTGAGGAGGGGTGAATCTGAGGGAGGGGGTAGGGGAGGAGTGTAGGGGGGCTGCTTTCAGATATATGGTATGAGAAGATTTTTTTTTAAAGGAAAAAGAAAACAATTTATTTTGCACTTTTATAACTCAGTTAAATCAGTTATTCAAATCTGTTGAGATAGCTATATTAGTTTTTTTTTAGTCTGTACAAGCAATATGTTAATCTAATTCCAGTAAATTGAAGTTAAGTTGCTTCTAGATATATCTTAAATAATGTATAAAATATAATTTTCTACTCAATGTTTTTCATGCAAAAATTAAGCATATTCCTTTTGTTTCTGGTCTTACAAATTCAAGTTTTGCTAAGTAAAATAATTTTGCCTACAGATAATATGACATTTATACACACACATATATATGACACACACATATACTATGAAAATGTTAAACGTTTCTTATATTCACTGAGAATTTACTACATAGAAGGCCTTATGCTGCATGCACTGCATAAACAATCTTATTGGCACTAAGGGGGAGGGAAAAAACAGAAAACTAATTTCTATTTATATCTGAGACCATGAGAGGGATCGACTTGATTCTGATAGTCTGACTATTGAAAAGGAATCTGAGCAGCTCTGAAGACAAATATCTGACAAAAGCCTTGCTGGTCACAGCTCTGCCATCACCCTCACTTTTCCTTGTGTGTTTCCCGCCCCCTTGAAAGGGTTATTGTGAACAAGACCGGACAAAGCAGGCAGACAGCCAATTCAGTACGCCAGGCAGGTCTCAGCAAAAAGGGAAAACTGTCAGTTGAAGGCTGAATTTTTGCTAAAAGCCCAAATATGTCACTCTAATATGGCTGCTTCTGCCAAACTCAGCTACAGGTGACCACCCAGGACACCAGGGGAGGAAACAAGCCTGGGGCACAGAAGCACAATGCTGCGAATGTGTTCCAAACCGAGTCTCTAACTTGAGCTCTGTGTATCAAATCAGTAAACTCACTGTGACAGACGTGTTTGCTGTCACTTGTGAGCCAGCCAAGACTCCATCAACCCTGCTTGCCAAACAGAGTGCTTCTGACAAGGTCACCAGCAAAGTCGCCTTTGGTGATTGCATGCAGATGGTTGCTCTGTAAGGGCTTGCGACTCTGTGCACAGATGCCAGAGACCCGTGTACATGGAACCATCCTAGAGTCCGGAGCTGCATCATTATCTACCACAGACATCCTGTGAGCAATCACTTCATTACCAATGGGAGACAGCTTATCAAGAATAAAATACAGAGAGTGCTTGCAGCAAACAGGAGTCACATCCTAATCTCTAGTTCCTGAATCTGATTATTCTGTCTCAGAAACTCAAACTAATGACCACACAACTGTGCTCTAAATTAACACCTGAAACAAACAAACAAACAAACTGCATGTTTCCTTTCTTCCAGAATCACATGACAACCCTGCAGGTAAGAGAATAGATATCCTAGGTCACTAATTTGTGAGTCATTGTGTTTCCAGTCTGAGAATATTATTTACTCATCATAATGAGTAATAACTTAAGAACTCCAAGTAAAAATAATCAAATTCTATCACTGTACATGTCACAAGCTGGGAAGGGGCAATCTGGCAGTGTCTCAGTATTTTATCACACATCTAGAACATTCAGCAAATGCCTGGGCATAGGAAAAAAATGCAAACTTTGAAAGTTCATTTAGGGAAGAAAAATAGTCTTTTGCTATCTATCTGGCTCCAATCATTCTTGTAGCTGACGAACTTCTAGGGAATCCGTAAAATAGAATCTATTTATCCCCAAACAGATATAAAGTCACCTGAATCTAAATAGCTGTTTCCCCTCTCATTACTGAGCCTGGCTTCCCTAAAAGCAAGCTAGAAAGGCAATGATGGCTTACAGCAACAATGGCTTACAGACCATTGCTTTAAGAGAGTATGTGGTAAAAGGGGTTGCCATGGCTTTTCATGCACGATTTATGTTTCCAACAGCTTCACTGGGGAATAATTTACATGCCACAAAACTCATCCATTGTGAATTTATGTCAGTGATTTTCAGAAAAGTTGCAGAGTGAACATTATCCCTAAAAAGCTAATTTGTGAGCTTCATTTACTCTGTCTTAATCACTGTTCTATTTTTGTGATGCAAGCCATTACCAAGGCAACTTATAAAAGAAAGCACTTAAGTGTGGGCTTCCTTACAGTTTGGGAGGGTTAGTCCATGACCATCATGGTGGGAAGCATGGTGGCAGCAGGCATGGTACTGGAACAGTAACTAAGAGCTTATATCTGATCCTCAAGCATCAGGTAGAAAGAGAGTGAGAATGGGCCTGGCATGGACTTTGGAAACTTCAAAGCCCAACCCTAGTGACACACCTCCCCCAACAAGGCCACACCTCCTAATCCTTCCTAAAGATTCCATCAACTGGGAACCAAACATGCAAATATATGAATCTATGGAAGCCATTCTTATTCAAGCTACTACATAACCCGAATGAGCTCTGTTCCACTTTACACTGCCCCTCTGCAACCACTGTTCTGCCTTTTCTATGTAGAGAATTACCTTTCCTGAGAAAGACATCTAAACAGAAATGTAGGCTTCTACATCTTATTTAGTGTAAGGATTTTATGATTTATCCTCATTAAAGCAAGTAAAAACAGTTCTGTTCTTTTTATTGGGTGAATAGTGCCCCCACCGTATGGATATAATGTAGTTTGTTCTTAAGCAATAAGTTGATAGAAATAAACATGAGGTCACAAAGAAAGAGACCACCATTCCATCTGCAGTGTCTGGACAAGGAAAACTTTACTCTTGATCAAGAGTGTGTACTCAGGAAGACCACACACAGAGAGACAAAAAGTGTATTGATTTTTATTCTAAGGAAGATAGCAGCTGTCTTTTCTGCCATTGGCAGGGGTCTGACCTTACAGACTTATTACAGGCAAGTCCACAAAGAACAGGTACATAGGAAATGAAGGAAGTGGGGAGGGGTCACTGTCCAAGGAGAAAAGGGTCACTGTTCCAGGCCATCAAATTTCTAGAATAGAGTAGTGGGCCTTTGAGTAAACAAAAGTTTTTCTGGGTGGGAAGGTGTTGTTTTAACTTTGGTACAGTGACTGTCTTAATCTACTGCTTTTTCAGCCAGCGACTGTGACTCTGCAGTCACCGGCCTGTTTCTCTTGTCAGCAGCCCAACCACTCAGGACACAGCCTGGTGAGAACTCTGTTCCTGCAGGCTCTGGCTCTGCCACTGCCACTAAACGTAACTTTGACTAAGTCTCTATCATTCTCTTTATAAATAAGACTCGAGACTCAAAGACTGGCATGAAAGCCTGCTAGCTCAGAGAGGATGAGTGGCACCTAGCTGAAAACCTCCTCTCCTTGCTGGCATTTCCCAAAGAGAGCATTCCTCTGACAAACAAAAGAAGCCACCACTCCAAATCCCTCTCTACTCCTTTAGGTGCATTTCTCTGTCTCTTCCGATGCCTTCTGATGCACTATGATTACTTTCTGATAACTAGTTGCTAACTCCGGCTCTGGACCAAGGTTAATTTTATTTAATCAATGCAAATGTAAACTCAGGGTTCACAGTGTGATGGAATATTCCCCAAAAGTGACGATTAAAACTTTTGAAATTCTTACAAGGTAGAGGAGACAAAAAGATATGAATTCCTTGTTCTAAACACAAGTTTTATAGTATTTGCTAGAAAAGACTCAAATTTGATATTTCTTACACTAGTCACCAACTGATAGATATTCAGGTTGTTTCCAGTCTGAAGCAACTATAAATAACACCACCCAAAACATTAGCATAAAACTTTATGTAGACATTTGGTTTTGGGTTCCCTTGGGTAGACATACACACAAAAAGTAATTACTGAAGTTGTATAAGGTTTTTGCTGAATTTTTAAGAAATTAGACAAAATGTTTTCCAATGTAGCCGTCCAATTTTATATGACCAGCAACAAGGAAGGCCAGTTTCACATTGGCAACATACTCACAACTTCTTGGTCCAACCAGTTACAATTACACAAATTGTCTAACTTGGGACATGAGTAGAACCCAATAAACCCAGTGCAGGGTGAAGATATCTCACATTAAAAACACATTTAGCGCCGGGCGGTGGTGGCGCACGCCTTTAATCCCAGCACTCGGGAGGCAGAGCCAGGTGGATCTCTGTGAGTTCGAGGCCAGCCTGGGCTACCAAGTGAGTTCCAGGAGAGGAGCAAAGCTACACAGAGAAACCCTGTCTCGAAAAACCAAAAAAAAAAAAAAAAAAAAAAAAAAAAAACCACATTTAGCACACTTGAACATCAGAACTTACTTAGCCATAGCCTCATCCAAGGAGAATTGTTTTCTTCCTGGTGACCCCAGGTGATGAAGTTGTGGCTCCATTCAGTGCTTTCCCATGTCATGCATATTTCTGTCCCCAAAGAGACCAAAATTCAAGATTCATTTACAGTTCATTTACTTATTTTGAGAATGAGTTTCATCGGTATCCCAGGCTGGACCAGAACTCACTATGTATCTCAGGTTAGCTTCAATTTTTCTGTCTGCTTTTCAAGTGCTGCTACTGAAAATATGCATCAGCTTTTGAAGTTTGGCTTAAAAATGCACTACCACATTGGCTTGCAAAGCAGTTGAATAGTTCCAGTGAACCCAGGAGCCACTCCATGCATGGGCCTCCTAATGGCAATGCTCCTGAATGATGTTTCTCTGTGAAACACCTAACAGAGAGACTACAAAGACACACTACACACTAAGCAATGCAGTGCAATCTATCTGACAAGGAACTGGTTCTAGAATATTCAGAAAACTCCTAATGTGCATTATTAAAGAAGAAAAAAATAAATCATACATTTGGAAAATAAGCACATGAGTCAGGTATACACATGACTATAATCAGAACATGGGAGATGGAGGCAGGAAGATTGACTGTTTAAAGTCCACCTAGGCTACGTGTAGTAAAACTCCATTCTGAAAACTTAAATATATAAAAATAAAATAGCCAAATAATATGAACATGAATTTCACCAATGGTAAGCCAGCATATAAAAAGATTTCAGAGTCATTGGAAACTAAGGAAAGACAAATTAAAATCCAAGGAGATGTCACTATACAGCTTTCAGAGTGACCAAAATAAAAATACTGATGAATTAAATATTGACAAGGATTCACAGAGTTTCATCCATGAATACAATGCTGGTAAAGGTGTAAATTGTGTGATCATTTAGGAAAATTATTTGGAAGTTCCTAAAAACAAACTATTTAATTAGCAGGCAGTCCAGAAACGTCACTTTGAGGAAACTGATCCCAGAGAAATGATAATGTATGTCTGTATAAAAACCTACACACAAATGTTCCTAGCAGGCTTTTGTTTCTTTTGAAAGAGTCATAAATTAGAAATAATTAAAAAACAATTTTTAATGTGGGCTGAATAAATTGTTAGCACATGTTTACCACTGGGTTTCTTTGGTTTACATTTCTACATCACTGTTTATCACTGAAAGAAGTCAGGACAGGAACGCAATTAGGGTAGGAACCTAGACACTGGAGGTGATGCAGAGGCGATGGAAAAGTGCTGCTTACTGGCTTGCCTCCATGGCTTGCCCAGCCTGCTTTCTTATAGAGCCCAGGACCACCAGTTCAGGTAAGGCACCACTCACAATGGGCTGGGCCCTCCCCCATCAATCACTATTTAATAAAATACCTTAAAGCTGGATCTATGGAGGCATTTTCTCAGTTGAGGTTTACTCCTTTCAGACAACTCTAGCATGTGCGAAGTTGACATAAAACTATCCAGTACAAGGAGAGCAGATAGGAGAAACATCTGGAAGTGGACATGAGTGACAGGGGTGTCTCCAGTATGCCCAAAGTCAATGGCTTGTTCATCATACAACTGGTATATGGTCACAAGCTAACAACAGTACCCACAAGACAGCAGAACTGATGAACTTGGAGTGCCAAAAATAATCAGATAGAGGAGCTGCCAACACAGGTCAGCAGTCTTCAAAAATTCAAACACCTGAAACTTGGAATGAACAGGCTAAATGCTTACCTCAAAGATTTGGCTCTCTCTCAGCTCTTGAGGTACTAGAATTTATTTAGAACAACATGAATGAACATTCTTTCCAGAGAAACTTCCACCATATGACCATGTGTGCAGTCTACCTAAGTCCATATGACCCTGCATGCACTCTATCTAAGCCACAGTTTTGAAATCCTGGTCATAAAGCTGCAGATACTCAGCCTTAGGGATAACAACCTGATCTCACTGACAAAGGTACTGGGGAGCCAAGCCCCAACTCAAGGAGCTCCACATTCTGGGGAACTGTCTGACCTTCTAGGAACCTTGAATATAACTGGTCAGAAAGAACCATGTCTTCATGCAGGCAACAAATCCTGAGTTACCCCAGTCACTGGTCAGCTCTAGATTGGCCCGTCACATGTTTTCAAATACATCTGTTCTGAACATCTGAGTCCCTCCACAGCAGACACATGCAGGCAAACCCAGAATTCCCAAAGAAGAGTAATGGCAAATAAAGGAAGATTAACCCCAAACCCCTAAGACCCAGAACAAATGTGGAACTGACATGCGGGGCTTCTGGTCTCCTCTCAGGGAACATTTGTGACCTTCTGTCCTCTGTCTCATGAATAAATTTAATGTGTCTGCTTTTGTGTTTTTATTTATTTTTTATTTATTTATTTATTATGTATACAGAAGAGGGTGCCAGATTTCATTACAGATGGTTGTGAGCCACCATGTGGTTGCTGGGAATTGAACTCAGGACCTTTGGAAGAACAGTCAGTGCTCTTAACCTCTGAGCCATCTCTCCAGCCCCGTGCTTTTGTGTTTTTAAAGAAAGTTCTTTTTCCTCACTCCTCCAGGGCTTGAGGGCAACCTTACTTTGAAGTTCTTTTTGGCCCTCAGGCCAGGGAAGCAGGTAGGCTAACTGCAGATCTTCACCTCTTCCCCTTTTCTTCCAAAACCAATTCCCCAACTCTGTAGCAGACCACCTGCTTCAACCTCCCCATCATTTCTGCTGTCCTCCAAGGTTCCTCCCCAGTTATCCTATTACACCAGCCCCAAACTCCAGCAAGGATGGCCTGGGAACCTTCTACCTAAATCAGCAAAAGAACCAAGTAGAAAAAAATTTAAGAACTCAAGTAGTAATCTCTGAGGCAAGCCTCACCAGTAGAATACAAGAGATGGACCTTTCTTGATTTTAGAGTCTATAAAATAACAGCCGACTTCTCAATGGAGACTCTAAAATCAAGAAAGAAAGAAAAATATGCTACAGACCCTAAGAGACCACTAATGCCAGCCCAAACTATTTTACACATCAGAACTTTTGATCAAAAAGTATGGAGAAAATAAGACATTCCATGATAAAACCAAATTTGAGTAATATCAATATATAAGGCAAGCCCTACAGAAGGCGCTAAAAGAAAAACTCCAATCTAAGGAGGTTAACCATACCCAAGAAAACATAAGAAATAAATGATCCCAGACCAGCAAGTTAAAAGAAGGGAAACACACACACACACACACACACACACACACACACACACACACACCACCACCACCACCACCACCAATAACTACAATACTACCACCACCACCATCACCATCACCATAACAAAAGTAACAACAAACAAACAAAAAAAGTAACAAGAATCAACATTCAGTGCTCATTGCTATCACTGAACATCTATGGTCTTAATTTATCAATAAAAAGACATAGACTAACAGATAGAATTTAAAAGCAGGATGTATACTAATGCTATGTCCAAATAGCAGAAGGAAGATAGGAAGGAAGATTCAAGTCTAACTGGTAATCTGTATGATTTAAAATGCAAAATTATAGAAATAGAAAACAAATTAGTGTTGTGGGATGTCTTTCTGCATGCTCTGAATATGTGTTGCTCTGATTGGTTGATAAATAAAGCTGTATTGATCTATGGCAGGGCAGGATGGAGCCAAGTGGGAAAATCCAAGGGAGACAGTAAGAGGAGAAAGGAGAGGCAGGGGAAAGGCCATCCTGCCATCCAGGGAGCAGCATGTAATGGCACACAGGTAAAGCCACAGAACATGTGCCGACATACAGATTAATAGAAATGGGCTGAGTTTAGTTGTAAGAGGTAGTTAGCAAGAAGCTTGAGCCATAGACCACGGCCACACAGTTAGCAAATAATATAAGCCTCTGTGTGTTTACTTGGGATCAAGCAGCTGCAGGACATGGGACAGAGAGATTCATCCCAACCACAGGGCTGGGCAGGGCCAGAGAAAACTTACGGCTACAAATTAGTGCTTGCAAGAAGTCAAGGACACTGTGAGGGAAGGAAAATGATATAAGTATAAAAAATTTAAAGGGAACTTGTAGATATAAAAATGTGTTATGTCTTGATTATATGCATGTCAACATCTTGGCTTACTTTGAAATTTCATCCCTACAGGCTGGTTTTCATAGTGCTGGAAGGTGCTGTGTGTGCTACTGGGTGAGAAAAAGAATCATCAGTCTTGCCTAGATATAAATCTTGTGAGCTGAAATAATGCTCGCCTAACAAGGTATGCCCACTTGTGCCAAGGCGGCATAAACGCAATGGGAGTAACTGAGCACTTTCTTATTGGATTTAAATATAACACTGCATATATCCAGTGTGGTAGCTATTGTCTGTTATCCCAGAACTTATGAATTGGAGGAATCAGGAGCATAAGTTCAAGGGAATCCTCAAATACATAACAAGTTCAAGGACAGCATGATCTACAGGAGCCCTTCTCTCTCTCTCTCTCTCTCTCTCTCTCTCTCTCTCTCTCTCTCTCTCTCTCTCTCTCTCTCTCTCACACACACACACACACACACACACACACACACATACACACACACACACACATACACACACACACACACACATACATACACACACACACACACACACACACACACACACACACACACCGGAAGTAAGAAAGTATAGCAAGAATCTTTTCTGTGTCCTGCCCAACAGTTTCCAACCCCATGACTGCTTATAAAATAATTACTCAGAGGATTATATTAATTATAAACTGTTTGGCCTATGGTGCAGGCTTCTTGCTAGATATCTCTTACAACTTAATTCAACCCATTTCTATTAATCTGTGTTTTGCCATGTGGCTTTGTGGCATTACCTGTATTCCATTACATCTTGTTCCCACAACAGCACTCAGTGTCTCTTCTGACTCTGGCTTCCTCTCCTTGTCTCTCCTTGGATTTCCCACCTGGCTCCATTCTGCCCTGCCATAGACAATAGCAGCTTCTTTATTAACCAATGGTAGCAACACATACTCACAGCATACAGAAAGATCATCCCACAGCACTTTCCCTTTTCTATCTAGTCAAAAGGAAGGTTTTCATTTTAACATAGTAAAATTACATGTAACAAAACAGCTATTAAGCAAGAATTATAATTACAGTATCTAGTCTATTTGTATTTAGCAAAATTAAAGAAAACAATCTATCATCTATCCTATTTTTATAAGTCTAAAGTTTCATATTTAATTTATCTTTTATCATGATTAAACAAAATATAATTATAATTATCTAGTCCTCAACTCAATCAAAGACCCCAGAAGGATATAATATTACCTGAGTAAATAGAAAGTGCATTTCAAGCAACTTCCATAATTCTAGAAATGACAGAGACATCTGACTGCCTAGACAGTCACTCAAAAGTTTTCTGTAACATTGGGGCATCTGTCTTCACCCTATAGGCCTAGAGTATCTGGCAGATTTTTCAGTGAAGCAGGAAATTTCAAGAACTGTTCACCTATTTTGGCAAAGTTCATTAGTCAATTTCCTCTGTGTCCTGCAGAATATCTGGCAGTTTCCTCTATGAAGCAGGAACCTGAAGGACCATCTCACCTGGATTTGGCAAAGTTCCTATGGGTCCTGCATGTCCAGTTTGTACAACATACTGTGAAGCAGTCCAAGAAAGGTTAGTTTCTTGCCCAAATGGCCAGTTATGCCCAGAAGAATATAAACCCATTATGGAGTGTCTTTGATGTCCACTGTAGCTTGGATCCTAATGGCTCCCTCAGGGGAGGGAGGGAGAAGCTGCAGTGTCAATGACACCAGGAGTCCACTGAAGGCAAATAATGAACTTCTTTATTCAATAACAGGGAAGGACTTATATACCCTCTTATCAGCACCCACTCTTTGTGGTCATCCCTCATTGGCTGAGCATGATCAGGAACTCTGACAGCAACTAGGAACTCTGACAGTGACCAGGAACTCTGACAGCTCCTGTTGCTAGGCCCTCAGGCAGGCTCTTAAGAAGTATGTTATGTGCATGCCTTGGCAACTGATCTGAGCCAATTTCCTTGACCCTATGGGCCTTTCCTATTTCA
Source organism: Peromyscus maniculatus bairdii (assembly GCF_049852395.1). Classification (NCBI taxonomy): domain Eukaryota; kingdom Metazoa; phylum Chordata; class Mammalia; order Rodentia; family Cricetidae; genus Peromyscus; species Peromyscus maniculatus. The sequence continues at coordinate 35,303,832 of NC_134853.1, read as the reverse complement.
TATCCACCCTTTTATTTTATTACGTGGGCACTCAGTGGGAGTCAGAGTCCTTTGCTCAGGCCTTGTTGACCCTACCTCAGGGGGGGTCAGCAATTGGACTGTGCCTGTATTAGGTTGATTGCCAAACAAGCTCTTACCCATCTTTGACTACCAGCCCTTGAAGAACATCTATCCCTGGGGAGTCACCCCAGGTGGAGAACGACAGGCAGTTGCCTTTTGAATTTCAGAAGTCCAGGCATGGATAACCTCCTGTGGAGGGCTATGAATTGGATGTCTAAGAGCCATTAACACCTATAAAGTCACCTTAGTGGATGCCTCTTGTTGTTGGATGTGCTGTAGGAGGCACTTAAAAAGGAGAAAGAACAAAAGTACCATCCCACCAATCAAAACATAAGTGAAATCCAGGAGGGATCAAATAGACTCTATATCATGCCAAACCTTTTCAAAAAATAAAGAGTCAATAGTCAAAACCTGTGCTTTTATCTGGTTTAATTGGAAAATTTCATGTATTAGCTGTAGTGGATAATATAGAAACTTAGCTGACCATGGGCCCTTAATATATTTAGCTAGCTCCTGGCCTGCTAAACTAATGTTCCTCATCTAAAAAGGCATCATACAAAATGAGGAAAAGCAAGGCTCCACAAGTCTTCAGCCTTCAGAAAGACAATGAGAGCAAGAAAGGGGAATATGTGCATTACCCATCTTGGGTGATTTTCTCCTTGGTGGAAGCAGGCTGATCTATGGCCAAATGCACATTCCTTGCTTGGACCCATATTGGCATAGTGGCACTCTGAAGAAAAGCACAAGCATACCCTCTTCCACAGGTTAGCAGGGGGGCTGGCAGCTGCCATTGGAGGGAGATAGGATCTCTCCATCTAACCAGGGGCAGAGGTGTTTTCCTTGGCAGAGATGCCCAGTGCTTGTAGGCCAGGCTGAGCCCCTTCTAGGGCCTTGAGGGCAAGGTCTGAGACCTGTTGAAAACAGGCATTCAAGCCAATCTGTGCCTGGTACACAGGATGGACATATTCCCCATGCTCTGCGAGCATATCATAGGTCACTGGGATGCTAAGTAAGATGTTTGTCCAGGCTTGGAATTCTACCAGATCATCATAGGCTGATCTCTAATTGAGAAAGACTGCAGGCTCCAACGCAGATTTAAGCAAATGGTACCAATGAAAATGTGTTTGTAACTACATTGACCACTGAGCAAGGACCTGCTGAAAGTAGGGGGAATCTGAGCCTGACTCATTGGCTGCCTCTTCCAGATGATGGAGAGATCAGTTATGGGGGTGGGAATCCAGGGCTGGGCCTAGGCATTTGGTTCCATATTGACTGGGAAGGCTTCTATGGGCCTCAGACTGACAGTGGTGCAGGCTGTGAGGGTTGTAAGACATCTGGCACCACAGAAGAGGAGCCACCTCCTGAGGCAGGCTGGTATTGGGATAGATTGCCCCAAGAATACTGCAGCAGAGGGGTAGCTGCCAGCAGTGGTGGTGGAGCAGAGGGAGTAGCAGCACATGACTGAATGACAGCTGCCTTCTCTTTGACAGATTTGGTGGGACAAACTGACAGCTACAATTTCCTTGATAGATTTTTTGGGGGCCCAAACTGACAGCTACATTCTCCTTGACAGATTTCAGGAGACCCATACTAACAACTATGTTCACCGTGTCAGATTTTGTGGGACCCAAACTGATAGCTAAATTCTCCTTGACAGAGGTAGAACCCAGAGGAAACTGCTCTGAAATATTAGATCATCTGGGCCATCTGGTCCCATTGGAAATTTTTCAGAGGATCTTGTTTGATCAAACCATATTAACCTGGAAGCCATTCATAAGTTCTCATCTTCTGTGGAAACAAAAGCAGAACCTCTTTTCCAAAGCAACATATCTTTAGACCTAAATTTTGAAGTCAAAATATCTTTAATATATATGTGTTTGACTTAGTAGCCTTTACAATCAAATGTCTTTGTGCTGTTAGCTCATTAACAGTCAAAAATTCAAAGAAAACACAATAATATACATAATGCAGACTCTGGGTACTTTCCATCTTTACATGGCTTATTTTTTATATTACTTTTACTGTCTCTTTAAAGATTTTATTTTTTAAAACTATTTATTTCTTACCCCCAACTGGATCAGGCCACCTGAACGGGTGAGACAGTCATTTGGCTTGATCTGTTTGGGAGGCAGCTGTGCATTGGTGCCAGGTCCTGGGCTCGTTGCATGAGTTGACTGTTTGAATCCTGGGACTTATGCAGGGACACTTGGCTCGGTCTGGGAGGGGGGAATGGACCTACCTGGACTGAGTCTACCAGGTCAACCCCGGTCCTCGGGGGAGACCTTGATCTGGAGGAGGTGGGAATGGGGGGTGGGCCGGGGGGAGGGGTGGGCGAGAGGGGGAGAACAGGGGATTCTGTGGCTATTATGTTGAACTGAATGGTGTTATAAAATAATAATAATAATAATAATAATAATAATAATAAAAAACAAAAAAAAAACAAAAAAAAAAGATTTTATTTTTTAAAACTATTTATTTCTTACCTGGAACTTATGCAGGGACACTTGGCTTAGTCTGGGAGGAAGGGACTGGACCTCCCTGGACTGAGTCTACCAAGTTGATCACAGTCCTCGGGGGAGGACTTGTCCTGGAGGAGGTGGGAATGGAGGGTGGGCTGGGGGTAAGGGGAGGGCGTGGGAGGGGGGAGAATAGGGGAACCCATGGCTGATATGTAGAACTGAATGGCATTGTAAAATAAAAAATATATATCACAAAAAAAAAATGGCAAGGCACACTGGCCCTTGGATGTAACGACTGGATATGAAGCTCCCAATTCTTTGTAAATTAAACTACAAATTCTAACAGACCCCAATCATAATATTAATTATCTTTGTTTGATGAAAGAAGTCAGTCTTGTAAAACCAATGGTGCTGCAGTTTGTGGGGAAACGTAGGCTAAAATGTCAATAAAATTATAAAACAATTAAAAAAACTATTTATTTCTTTATATAACTGCCTATACTCCTTATCATCTCCCTTCCAAGCCTACATACATTTTTCCACACTGTACTCCATTTAGAGGTTTTGTCCACCTGCATCTGTCCTCTTGTGTATCTGTAATCATTTTCTGACCAGGAGAGGTTTTTTTTGTTGTTTTTTTTTTCTTTCTTCTTTTTTTTGTTTTTTCGAGACAGGGTTTCTCTGTGTAGCTTTGCGCCTTTCCTGGAACTCACTTGGTAGCCCAGGCTGGCCTCGAACTCACAGAGATCGCCTGCCTCTGCCTCCCGAGTGCTGGGATTAAAGGCTTGCGCCACCACCGCCCGGCGAGAGTTTTTAAATTGTTAAGCTGCATGGCTAGTATTGAAGCTGCATTTTTGGCTGATGGCTCCACCCTGCTCAGTTTTTCAATATGGTGGAGGTATGTTTACTGCCAGCTCTCAGACCTATGCTTACCACAAACTCTGGGAAAACGGGAGGTCTATGCCTCCCACCAAGCAGCATGTAGTCCAGAAACCTAAAAGCTAAATCTGCCACACAGCATGCTGCTCAGCTTTCAGACACCTCTGTGTATCATGATGAGAATCCACCATGCTGTAGCTCAACCCCACATGCTGTGACATATCTGTATCACAGCTTGCATGAGAGACACAACTAGGAAACTGTTTTTGACTCTGATTATGTGTTTTAGAACCCTCTTTTAAATTTTCTCAAGTCTATGTGGTTCAATGCCCCATGTTGGGTGGCACTTGTAACAAGAACCTCCATGGTCTATATATGTCTCGATTTATTAAGAGGTTCTATGGGAAAAACAGACTCACTGATACAGGATAAGGTAATTCAGTTGCAGAATCCTTGGAAAGCTGGGAACTGATCGTATGCTGCTTCACAGTGCCTAATTCATTCTTCACCACCCAAGAGTAAATGACCCCCTTCCTCCTCCCTTTTAATCAGTCATACAGGTAGATAAGAAGCACCACCCCATCAGGCCAGATAGCCCAAGGTCATGGTCAGGGTCAATTCCCACTATAAGGAAGGGAGGAAGGAAGGAAAGGAGAAAGAGAAGGGAAATAAAGCAGACATACTTCTTCTATAAATCTTAACCCTCACTTCTCCCTCCTTTCCCCCTTTCTCTTCCACACTGGTTTGCCTTTCTATTGCTGCAATAAACATCATGACCAAAAGCAATTTGTGGAGGAAAATAGTTGTTTTCTCTTACAGATTACAGTTTACAGTCCATCATGAAGGGAAGTTGGTACAGAAACCCAAGGAATAAATTTGGAGGAAAGCATTGAAGCAGAGGCTGTGGGGGAGTGCTGCTCACAGGCTTATTCCCCATGGCTTGCTCAGCCTGCTTCCTGATACATCCCAGACCATCTGTCCAGATGGCACTGCATCTGATAGACTAGGTCCTCCAGCCTCAATAATTAAACCAGAAAAGACCCCACAGACTTGATGGCAATCTGATGGAGGTGTTTTCTCAGTCCAAGTACCTGTTCCCAGATGACTCTAACTTGTGTCAATTTAACAAAAACCTAATGGGGACATCTTCTTTGCAATTATTTTGCTTTCTGATATCTCCAGTAACATCCTTTAGTAAGTAAGTGTTGTTCTTACTCTAATAATTCTTGTTTTCTCCTTTTTACTCAATTTAGCTCGAGATTTATCATCCCCAGCATGCATGGAACCTTCTACTCACCTAGGTAAGTATGGCTAGCTGGCTCTTCAAGTCATGCACTGCAGCCTGCCATGTGTCACTACTACATCATCTGTTAGGCTGCACTTCTTTCACCAGTCCTATGACCCCTAACTCCACCCTATTCCTTTCCTACCAAATTTACCATTTTATCCACTGAGTACCTGAGTGCAAGTTTTCTCCTCTCCACCTTACATAAAATCCCTCCTCCCCCAGTGGAGAACCTGCTGGCTTTCATGGTCAGCTCATCCTGGGAGAGCTGTCATATTAACCTAGCTGGTTGCAAAAAAGTCAGAAGACACCCCAAATGGGAATGTTGCATCTTTGCTATTCATTCATCAAGTTTCATTTTCTTTAGTGCTTCTCAATTATCTCTTCTTTTGTGCCAATATCAAGAGCTCTGAAAGGGTTTTGGAAATTTCACTTAATTTCCCAAATTTTTGACAAAAATATGTGCCAATTTCAGTTGGGCCTTTTGTGTACAATCCATTGTAATTCTCTATTACCTCTTCATTGTGCCTGCTCTATTGACCCTCCTGTTTCTCCAGTTTTACCGTTTTAATGTCTCCTGTCTTCACTTGTTATTATCAGCTTTCATTGCATTTCTCTGGAAATGTTGAAATGAAGAAAACAGTGTTATAGAAGGATGGAATACTATAATTACAATGGCATGAAAAGCATCTGAAGACAGAGAATGTGGACACATTAATGGAGATTCTGCTGAGTGTGACTGTGGGTGACTTCTTTCCAATTTTATGCACTGTAGTTAGATGATCATTATTGATAAATTATGGGTACAAGGCTTCTTTCACCAAGAACCTAAAGATAAGGAGAATGAGATGCTAAGCCAGAAAGTAAATGTATAATTGTGTAGTTGGTCAGAGCAAGAATATGTAGAGGGAGCATGCAGAAAAAAATGGCTCACAAGTCAGCTAGTTCAATGGTAACTCAATACATGTGTTGATGTCACTAATGATAAGCCCATGAGATGCCAATCAGACAGGCACAGAAAAATGAGAGTAACAGACAGTGATAGCAGAATCTATGAAGCACAGCCTGTGAAGAGGCTGTCACTCTCCAGGTTAAGATATGTTTGGCCCTTCCTTGTAAGGTTAGCTGTATCCTGCTGCCTGTTTTTCAGAGCCCAGTGTTACAATCAGCTCTTCTCTAAGACCTAGCACATTCAACATCCTGATTACAGTTTGACTTCCATGGAGCTTGCTTTGAGGACCAAATAGCTGGCCACAGAACGCCATTAGTCCTTCTGTGTCTTGGTGAAATCTAGCATAGGACAAAAGGGAACAAATGGGACTCTTTGGAGAAGTTCTGAATTCAGGGAGAGCAGGCAGACAGCTGTGCCAGCAGTCAGTAACTGACAAAGGACCTCAGTGATTGAAATAGCAGTGAAACAGAAATAGAAGTAAGAACCACTACATTAAGGCCAGCAAGATGGTTCAGGGGAAAGGGCACTGGTTACCAAGCTTGAGGACCTGAGTTCAATCCCCAGAACCTACGTGATAGAAAGAGAGAACTGACTCCTGTAGGTTGTCTTCTGACCTCTGCACATTCAATCATGCATCTACTCGCCATAGATAGATAGATAGATAGATAGATAGATAGATAGATAGATAGATAGATGATAGATAGATAGATAGATAGATAGATAGATAGATAGATAGATGATAGATAGATAGATAGATAGATAGATAGATAGATAGATAGATAGATAGATTTTTTTTAATTAAAGAGTCATTACATGAAGAGAAGTGGCAGGATGTTGTAACAGACATGAGATGGAGGAAGGCTGGGAACCAGGGATGATGCTAGAGTCTTATGCCAGGTGTATGAGAAGATGATAGTCATAAATAAAAGAAAGAAAAACAGAGAAGGACTTCCCAGCTGGGGAATGACATAACTGGTGAATTCATGTAGACAAGCTGGGTTTAAGAGAAAGTGAAACACACATGTTAGGAATATCCAGAGCCAATGAAGAGGTGAAAGTCAATTCTCAGGACGTAAGATGGCTAAAGATTTCAGTCTTGGAAATGGACCAGCAGTAGAGCGGGGACTTTGGTCCCTGGGTTGTCTCTCTGGCAGAAAGAAGGACAGGGCTGCAAAAGTGTAGTCTAGGAGTGCCCACATCTGGAAAATGAGACAGATGGGGTAGATGTCATGGAGCTTCACATTCCTAGACACAAGCACATTTGGTATCTTCTGTGTGGCTTCCTAAAATTGCAGGTGACCTGACTCCAACCCAGATATGTATTACCAAAAGTTTCCAAGGATAGGCTCAGGAATTAATATTACAGTAAGTTCCTCTTTTTTAAATTTAGATGTATTTATTTCAGATGTGGGTGGGCTCAAGTTCAAAGATTGGAGAACAGCTTTGGGGAGTCTGTTCTTTCCCTCCACCACGTGGATTCTGGAGATTGAACTTAGGTCCTCAATTTTGGCAGCAAATGCCTTCACCTTCTGAGTCACTTCACTAGCCCCTGGTTTTGGTTTTGGTTTGGGTATGTTTGTTTTATTTTTGGAAACAAGGTCTGGGTCTTCTACAAATATCTAAGGAGTGCCAGCATGGCAAGCAGTTGGTGACTCCCTAGGCTTTCCTTTCCTATCTACTCACCCTGTTCCGTCTGAGATTGTTATAGATTACCTGATTAAGCATTAGGTATTTTCTGAGGAAGCTTGTCTGATGACAAGAATCAAAAAAGGAACTCATTCCCAGCAAGATGGCTCAGCAGGTAAAGCACTTGTTTGCAAATCCAGCAGAATTTGATCCATGGATGTCCTGGTTTGGTTTTTTGTAAACTTGACACATGCTAGAATTTTACAGCAAGAGGGAACATGGCCTCTTAAGCATGGCCTGCCATGTGTGTTTGTTGATGTTTTATTTTATTTATTGTTATTATTGTGTGTGTGCATAATGCATAAGTGTATGAATGTGAGTGTGAGTGAGTGAGTGAGTGTGTGTGTGTGTATGTGTGTGTGTGTGTGTGTGTGTGTGTGTGTGTGTGTGTGTGTGCTTGTGTGTGTACACACATGCCAGGGCATGCAAGTAGAAGTCAGAACAATGTTCAGGCGTCTGTTTCTCCTTCCATAGTGGGATTCAGTGTCCTGGTTTTGTTTCCATTGCTGTGATAAAGACCATGACCAAACACCATTTTGTGAGGAATGGGTTTATTTTGGATTTCAGTTGTAGTTCATCATGAAAGGAAGCCAAGACAGACTAAAACAGAGGCCTTGGAGGGGTGTTGCTTACTGCCTTGCTCTTCAGCTCAGCCTGCTTTCTTAAACAACCCAGGACCACCTGCCCAGAGGTGGCACCACCCAGAACAAGTTGGGCCCCCTCCCCAATAATTATTAATCAAGAAAATACCCATAATCACCTACAAGTAACCCAGTGGAGGCATTTTCCTAACTGATGTTCCCTCTTGCTGTAAAATTCTAGCATGTGTCAAGTTTACAAAAAACCAAACCAGGACATCCATGGATCAAATTCTGCTGGATTTGCAAACAAGTGCTTTACCTGCTGAGCCATCTTGCTGGGAATGAGTTCCTCTTTTGATTCTTGTCATCAGACAAGCTTCCTCAGAAAATACCTAATGCTTAATCAGGTAATCTATAACAATCTCAGACGGAACAGGGTGAGTAGATATGAAAGGAAAGCCTACGGAGTCACCAACTGAAGCATTAGAAATAAGCAAAAGAGCTCTTGTTTTAGAATAGAGAGGTATTTAAGGAGTGAAGACCGAGTCAAAGAGGGTAGAAAGCAAAACTCTCCGTGAATGACAGCAGGAGGGTTGGTGACTGGAGATGAACTTGCCAGGCTCGGTCTCTCCTGGTGCAAACTGCTCCATCAGGGCAGAGAGCAGACTGGCGTCTCCCATTTGTTCCATCTTGCACACTCCTGGAGGAATATGGGCTCCTTATGAGAAGTTCCTGCTTCAGTGGGACCAACTGACAAGTGGAGGGCCTGACCCTAGGGAAAAGATTGATGGTCACACCAGGAGAAAACAAAAGGGATATGTGGAAATATTTTAAACTACGGGAACAGAGAAGGTTCACTCTTAATAAATGGCATCTTTCAACTGTCTAGAGCAGAGGGCCATATTTTGAAGGAGACATGAGGGGATCTTCATAATACTGCCACAGAGTTAGTGTCACATGTATCCTTTTAAATGTGCCTGCTTTCACATTTTACATTTGTGCAAATGTAAATGTAATGTAAATGTAAACAAGGACAGTTTACATTCCTATGTTTTTTTTATTTTATGATTTTATTTTATATTAGACAGGGTCTTGCTATGAAACCCAGGCTACTTTCCTCTATATTATGCTCCTGCTTCAGCCTCCCAAGTGCTATGATTACAAGCATACGTCACCATGCCCAGCTTCACTTTTTCACAAACAAACAAAACTTGGTTTCTGCACTAGTGGGTTTCAAGGCCACAAATTAAAGGATGGAGAAGTCAGGGAGCAAGGGCAACAGCTGAGTGCTAGGAAGCAGACGTCTACTGTGACTATGATTGAGAAACAAGTGGGCTTGTGGCAGCTTCTCCACATGTGCTTCCCTGATGACGCAAATAGATGCCAGGGGTGTTCTGAAGGGCATTTGTCAGCTGGGAGCTGGCAGAGGCGATCCTGATAAGGCTGTGAGGGCCTGTGAGATCTGGTGCTTAGTTCCTGCCACAGGAAGCAGGCAAGGATGCTCAGCACTGCAGGAGAGATGGGGACCTAGGAAGGCAGAGCTGAGCAACCCAGGCACCCAGATGCCAAGTTCAGCTTTCAGAAACCCACTGACAGGGCTGGAAATGCTGCAGTGCCCTGTGTGGGTAATGACTCACACAAAGGTGGCCAGCCCTTTAGACCCTTGAAAATGGCACAAGGGAGCTCTAATCTAAGGTTGATGGGAAGGACTATGAGCTGACAGGAAAGGCACCAGAAATTTACCTTAAAGAATAGACATGCTAAGACAAGAGGCAAGTGCCTTCTGTGCTTAGGTCCTGGAGCTGTCACCAGCTCAGATGGGCTGCCAATAAACCACACACTTTATGTTAATTTACATGATCCCTTTAAACAATTTTATTTGCTTCTGATTATATCAGAATGTGATTGGTGAAAGCAATAGCAAGCCACTGCTAATTCATCTCCCAAGGAGACAAGAGCATCAGTAACCCTGAAAACAGTGAGGTAATATAAAAACAGTGAGGCAAATTCTAAATATTCCTTCATAAGCACTTTACTATAATGTCATATTTTAGTTAACAAGGCTACAGGGAGTAATAGCCCTCGTACCACCAAACCATAGTCAGCCCTCCATCATGCACAAGAATATAACAAAGAGACTGTGCTAGACAAAGAGGTGGATGGATGGATGGATACAGCTTGCAAGCTAAAATTCAGAATATCACTTTGACTGTGGGACAATTTCTTCTCTCTCTCTCTCTCTCTCTCTCTCTCTCTCTCTCTCTCTCTCTCTCTCTCTCTCTCTCTTTTCTAGTGATTGTCCCTAAACTCTTTAAACTATTTCATCTCAGAATTAGGTTATATAAAAATTTATCTATTCAATGATTTTAAAAACTATCCAATCAATCTGTTTAGGAAACATAAACTAAGGCTACTGTATTGTATGCCAGTGCAGACCATTCACCACACAGCTTCCATAATAATCTTTGAAGACAGGCTAACAGAATTACACTGGTCAGCCAGTGGTGGCGCACGCCTTTAATCACAGCATTTAGTAGGCAGAGGCAGGTGGATCTCTGTGAGTTTGAGGTCAGGCTGGTCTACAGAGGGAGTTCCAGGACACCCAGGGTTACACAGAAAAACCCTACTTGGAAAAAAAAGGAGGGGTGAGAGACAGAAAGAAATATGTTTCTTTACACAATGAATTCCTAAAATGTTTTACATGTTAAATTCTGGTTAATCAAATTACAAATCTCCTATTATCCACAGTTTTACTTTGCATACTGCCCCATGCTATCCCATATTACTCAGACTTGAAAATGCTATAGTGTGAAAAATAATTATCAAATTATGAACTGATAATATGAGTAGCATGAGGAAACCTCATGCTGCCCTCCTTCATCCAGCCCAGGATAGACTCTTCCCTGTGTCCAGTGTATCCATACTGCATTGGCCACCAACTCATCAGTTGTTTAGGATCCAGCTGAGATATTCCATCTACCGCATGCTTGTGTTCAAGTGGCATTCATTTGACTTACTCATGACCCCAAGGTACAGAATAAGGATGCTGGTAATTAAAAAAGCCATAAAGTATTTAATTTAAGTAAAAAGATAGACATTCTCAACTTAAGAAAGAGTGGAGTCATAAATGAGGTTATTAATCATGACAAGCAAGTGTCAACTTCTTTCTGTGCCTAATTTATAAGTTAAGCTCTACCATAGATGTTTACATATAGGAAAAAGCACAGTATATATAGGCCTTGGTACTACTGAAGTTTTCAGACATCCACTAAGGTTCTTGAAAATTACCAACCTGCAAAGGGAAGATGTAGATGACAAAATAAATGAGGAATATGCTATTGCGAGTTATCTCATAAGTAAAATATTGAGTTAAAAATACCCATTGCCTCATCTGTCCTTTGTATATCCAAAAGCTCTATATGTTGTTTTTAAGTTGGAAAATACGTTTTTGCCCATATGTGACTGTGTTTTATGCTCTGATGCCTTATCCAGCAGGGGCACTGTCCCCTACAGTCACTGCCAGATGGGGGTACTGTCCTCAGACAGAAAAAAACGAAGTAGGAAAACCTGTGTCTTAGTTTTCTGTAAAAGGAGGGAGGGTTTTCAAACCTTCAGATCTATTGAACAAGCCCAACTAAGACAAGAGAAAAGGTCCTCCCAGGACAGGGGTAGACAGCTCTCAGGGGTTAGAGACAGAGACACCTGAAGCAGACAGTCTCAGCTGGTCAAGGACCCAGGTGAGGGTGTTAGTGCGTGCCTGCATACTTGCATAGTATACATACATACATACATACATACATACATACATACATACATACATACACTAGAAAGAATGTTGATATACAGTGAGTTGCATTTTATTTTTAAACTAAATCTCAATCTTATGATTTTACCGATAAATACTCAGGAGTCAGATGCTGAGGTGAAAACCTGCTAGCCCACAACCAGGATGGCAGGCAATATATGACTAATATCCCTTTTGCCACTAGTGACTTGTACAACTGGAAAACGCAAAACCCCCCAAGTTTTCAGAGAAACCTTCTGCTCTGCTAGACTTATTAGACTCTATTGATCACTCAGCAGCCCACTTGGGATCATTGTCAGCAGCTCTCACAGGCACTGTTCACAACTGAGGAGCAAGAATGGATCTCAGCTGCCACTTAGAAACTGGTTCCAGGACTGAACGGTTAGCCTGCGGCTGTTCAAACTGATACTGATGAGGCAGTTCGGGAACACAATGACCCTGCAGGTAGGGTGCAGCTGAAAGTCTACCACCAGATATTAATGGGGAATCTAAATGAGGCTACAAAAATGTCCACAGATTTATCCAAAGTAGTGCAGGTAAACAGGTTTGCCTTGCTAATATGTTTCATATTAAAAGATAAACAGGTTTCATATGTAACTTTCCACTAAAGGAACACAATTTGAAATAACTGTTCTCAGTAATAACTTCTTATGTCTCTGATATATGATTAGATGAAAAGAAAAGGGGGTTAAAGCCTATGCAAGGTTTGAGGATCTAAGAATGTTTTGGGATATATGAAAGTCTGAGGATATGAAAGCGTATGAATTTTGAAGGTCTCAGAAGATGATTTGAGATATATGAATATAACAATAACTCCTGAAGAGAAACAGCTAAGGAGCTTGACAAAGTATTGCTGGCAGCCACAGGGAAATAAAGACCAAATGCAAAGGAGCTTCAAAACATAGCATAAGGGAAGAGGGACTGGAGATAGGCCCCTTGTAGACGGACTTTTCTCCAGTCCTGCCTGGACCACGGTTAAGACAAATCTCTCTCACCCGCTGGTCCTGCAGCTGCTCAGACCCAAACAAACACACACAAGCTAATATTATTTAAAACTGCTTGGCCATTAGCTCAGGCCTACCACTGACTAGCTCTTACCCTTAAACTTAACCCATTTCTGTTAATCTTTATGTCACCATGTGTTCTGTGGCTTTACCTGTGTGCCTGTTACATGCTGTTCCCTGGACAGCAGGCTGGTGTCTCCTGAATCAGCCTTCCTCTTCCCAGAATTCTCTTCTCTGCTTGTCCTGCCTACACTATACTTCCTGCCTGGCTACTGGCCAATCAGCATTTTATTTATCAATCAATCAGAGCAACACATTCACAGCATACAGAACAACATCCCCAGCACTTCCCCTTTTCTTTTTTTTAAAGGAAGGTTTTAACTTTAACATAGCAAAATTACATATAACAAAACAATTATCAAGCAAGAATTACAGTCACAATATCTAGTCTATTTATAATATCTAGTCTATTTGTATTTGGCAAAATTAAAGAAGATATCCTATCTATCCTATATTTGTGAGTCTAAGGTTTCATATTTAACTTATGTTTTATCATAACTAAGGAAATTATAACTATCTAGTCTTCAACTACTGTGGTGGTATTGTGTTCACCAAAATATTGTGTACCTTAATAAACTTACCTGGGGTCAGAGAACAGACAAGCCACTAGTTAGTCAGTGATAGCACACGCCTTTAATCCTAGTATTCCAGAGACAGAAATCCCTCTGGATCTCTGTGAGTTCAAGGCCACATTGGAAATAGCCAAGCATGGTGACACACCTTTAATCCCAGAAAGCCAGCCTTTAATCCCAGGGAGTGGTGGTAGACAGCAGAAAGATATATAAGGCGTGAGGACCAGAAACTAGAGGCATTTGGCTGGTTAAGCATTTGGCTGGTTAAGCATTTGGCCTGGTTAAGCTTTCAGGCTATGGAGCAACACAGTACAGCTGAGATTCATTCTGGATGAGGACACAGAAGCTTCCAGTCTGAGGAAACAGGACCAGCTGAGGAAGTGGCGAGGTGAGATAGCTGTGGCTTGCTCTGTCTCTCTGATCTACCAGCATGGACCCCAATTACTGGCCTCAGGTTTGATTTTATTAATAAGAACTTTTAAGATTCCTGCAACAAACTACATCAAAGAACTTTCAGGCAACTTTCAGGAGTCTTGTGAGAGTAGACAGAGACAGCTTTCTTTTGTAAAGTTAGGGCATCTGTCTTTAGCCCACAGGCCTAGAGTCTCTCAATCACTTTCTCTGTGTCCTGTAGGATGTCTGGCAGTTTCCTCTGTGAAGCAGGAACCTGAAGGACCATTTTGCCAAGCAAAGTTCAGTGGTCACCTTTCTATGGGTCTTGCATGTCCAGTCAATACATCATTTGTCAAGCAGTCCAGGCAAGAACAGTTTCTTGCCCAAATGGCTATTTTTGCCAAGAAGAAGATAAACTCTACATAGAGTGTCTTCGATGCCCATCCTCCTCTCTGAAGTAAATCTGGTGCGGCCAAGAGCAGACATGTCTCACTGTCCAGAAAGTCTAAATTTTTAAAACATTTTAAATTCCATATTCTGTGGGTCTTTGAAGTGTTTGAAGATTACCTACCTAATTGAATTATATCTATATATACCTAGAAAACTTAACATGACTATAAGTTTGACTATCATAGAAGACTACTTATTAATCTGCCCAACATGGTGGCCAAAAAGTTGTTAGAGGAGATCATTCCCAGGTATAGACTACCCACACTATTAGGATCCAACAATGGACCTGCCTTCATCTCTCAGGTAACACTATCACTTGTTAAGATTATGGGGACATAAGATTGGAAGCTTCTTTGTGCATACCATCCCCATTGTTCTGAGCAAGTAGAAAGAATGAATCAGACTTTAAAGGAGACTTTAACTAAATTATCCCTAGAAATTGGTGGTGATTGGGTAGCCCTCCTTCCCTATGCCCTATATAAGACAAGAATTTAATGAACAAAGGTTCCTTAAATCCTTGCAGGCCCTACATAGGGTCCAGAAACACCTCTGACCTGATATATGCCAGATCTAAGAATCAGCTCTTCCTACTAAGCCCCACAGCCCTGAACCAGGTGGTGAGGTCTGAGTTAAGAGACATAACCACAAGACACAAGACATTGGAAAGGCCCTCACACAATGATCACTCCTAGATATTGCATTAAACAGGGGAATTGTGTGCCCTGGTTCAGCTCACACTTCACATTATCTACTACACTAATGAGGAAATAGAGAGATAGCTCCTTCCCACCTCTCAGATCAGACATAAACTGGTCATAGGAGTAGCCATTTTTCTGGTCTCAACTTTACTCAGTCTAGGGGTAACAGGATCAACAGGTCTGAAAGCTTCAGTCCTTATAATGCAGAATTAAAAAATTTAATACCCTAAGAAAGCCATTGATAATGACCTTTTTAGAGCTAGGAAAATCCATTGCTCACTTAAAAGCTTCCCTCTCTTCCCTAGTTGAAGTTATTTTACAGAATCACTATGGCTTAGATTTATTGTTTCTCCAATAAGGGGAACTCTGTACAGTTCAGGGGGAACAATGATGTTTTTATACTAACCACTCTAGAGTTATTAGGGAGTCTCTATCACTGGGTAAGAAAAGAGTACAGGAACATGAACTGGCCAGACAACAGAATCAAAACTGGTTTGAATCATTGTTCAATTTGTCCCTCTGGCTCACCACACACCTCTCTTTAATAGCCAGACCCATGATCTGGCAATTACTCATTTTAATCTGTGGTCCCTACACTCTTAATGCTCTTATAAGATTCATTAAGAAATAAATTTCCTCCATTCAACTGATGATTTTAAAATCTCAGTATCAGCCCTTCAACCCATTTCAGGGATTTGAGATAGAGCCAATCTCAAGGGAAGAATGTAAGATCTGAACTTTCCCCACATTACAACTGGGCCTGAGTTTCAGTTTCCCAAAAGTACAGTGAGGAGCTAGCATGTATGCAGAGATGGGGGAGATATCACACACCAGGCTTGAGCCAGTACCCACAAAACCTCAAGGCAGTGATCAAAAATGACGTTCCTGTAATTTCCCTAAAACCTATCCTGCTTTGCCAAAGTATGCTAAAAAATGGTAAAATAACCACAACTAATTTAAAATGTACTAATGTACAGCCTGCCTAACCTAGAATTCCCCTTGCTAAGCTAATAGGGACCTGGGTAATCCTTTCGGGGTTGCCATTTTGTACAAATAGACCCCCATATGCTGGAATAAACTCTCTTTGCTTTTACATACTCTTTGGGTCTGGGGTCTTCTTCAGCAATTCTCAGACCATTACAGTGTAAGTCAGGTAAACCCTTTCTTCCTCAAGTTGCTTTTGGTCATGGTGTTCTATCATAGGAATAGTAACATAACTAAGACCCTACCATAGCACTAAGATGCAAGTGAAACTTTGGGCTGGCATGAACAGTCCTCGTGGATAGTTGGGCACAGTCTCTACTGGGGATATTTTTAAAGTACTTTTACTTGGCAAAGATACCCAAGTCATCAGTGTGATGTGCAGTAGGGACCTTGCTTCAGATGGATGCTGCTGACAATTGGTCCCCAGTCTCAAGGCTGTCTTTAAAAGTTGTCCCTATTATTTTTGTGTGCCTGATTAAAATCTGTGAATGCCCAATCCAGACCTCCTATTCAATTTGCTGCCATTATTAATTATTTAAATTATGTGTCTCAACTTAACTAAAATGGAGGACCTTTACATCCTAAAATAATTAAGAGAGCTTGAAAGTATAATTCAAAATCATATGAATATGACTGGAGGAAAGACGCCCAGACACAGGGAATGGTCCATGCATTATGGCAAAGTTTTCCATATATAACCAATAAAATCCTGAATAGATTGCTGGGTCATAAAACATGCAGTCTTCTGCTATATCACATAAAAATCAGACAAGAAAACTTTAAAAGCCAATGTATAACAAATTTCATGCATATTATCTCATTTAATTTCCATAATGATCCACAAGGTGTGTGTGCGCATGTGCATGCGCACCTGTGCATGTGTACGTGTGTGTGTGTGTGTGTGTGTGTGTGTGTGTGTGTGTGTGTGTGTGGTGTGAACATTGATGTGTGTGTGCATGTACTCTTAAGCATGTGATCAACCACAAGTGACTGGTGAAATTAATGGCACTAGCCAAAGTTAGTCCAACTAAAGTTTAGAGATAGACAGTTCAAAACAGCAGTGGTCCAGTTACTGCTCTGATTATTTTGACAGTTTTCTGTCACAGTATCTGGCAACAGCTATCCATCTATTCAGTGTAGCTCAAGAGCAGTATAGGGAAGAGAATCCTTACCTGAGAACTTGCACCTTCTAGTTTGTGGGCAGAGAAGAGAGGAAGAAGCCTGCGACAAGCAGAATATACTGAGCAGCAAGACCCACAGGCCTGTAGGTCTCAAGGAATGGTCCCATGGAGAAAGGCTTGATGCCAGAGACAGGATCTCAGCAAAGCTTTGAAGCAGGTTGAGTTGAGTAAATGTGTGGAGGAAAGAGGAAAGCATCTAAGTCAGGTTAGATCATGTGCATAAACACTGAGAAATACAGTCATAGTTAATGCAGGCCCTGGTGAGGAGCACCCACGATGTCCATGCTCTTGCACTGTTTCAGACATGCATGCATGGAGAAGCACAAACTGCATGTAAAAGGTACACAGAAACAGGAGTTTAGTTAAAAGTATATGTCCAGGGAACACATGGAGCAATCTTTCCGGAATCCAGTCCCTATATGTTGAAAAGCAAGAGAGAGACTCCATTAGACATGTTGACATCAAAAGGAGAACTGACTTGAATTCTACCCTGAGGCACTGCACAGCGAAGGGCAGTGGATTCCTTTACAACAGACTAAAAAGTCCTGGAAATAAAGTCATTTTCACATGTCTGCAACATTGTTCAGCAAAGACAACAAACTGTCTTGAATGGCTGACTCTGAGCAATTGCACTATTTACTTGGTTCTGGTCCACTTTAACTGGGGCTAAAGTTTCGAGAACTCTACACAGTGCTGGGATAAGTTCATGTGCCAACAACCTGTCACCTCCAACAGCAGTGACTGTTATCTTGGACATATACAGCTTGAAACAGACAGTGATTGCCAATCTTTGGTGAGCCACAGCCCTGATGTGATATAGGCCTTTATCACTGCTTGTCCCCAGAGTTGAGCATATAACTAGCACTCAAACAGCTGCAGCAGGAGGATTGCCATGAGTTCCAGGACAAACTCAACTACACAGGAAATTGAAGACCAGTGTGAGCTGTGTAGCCAGATCCTGTCTCAAAGCAACAAGGAGCAAAATGAAACAAGAAGAATTTAACCAGTTAACAATAAAACACCATTTCTGGAGTTAATTTTATCTTCCTACACAGTTGACAGATAACAGTGCTCTGGTGTTGGGGTGTTTAAGAAAGAGAATAAAAATGCAATTCATTTTAGAATGAGGATATTTTCATAAGCTACAAGATTCTGATACAGAAATGACAACTCTTTAATTGGATGTGATCTGAAGTCTTCGGCACCATTTAAGATCAAATGAAGAACCAATACAACCTCCATCCTGATCTCAACATGGTTTGAGAAGTGGGAGGAATCAGGTGGATGGTGGACACTAGAGGCACCCAGTTCTCCCAGAATTCAGCTAAAGTCTGCTTTTATAGATTAATAGAAGAAACTTCTTCACCAGTGTGACCTACAACCAGAAATGTTAACTTGAGAGTACTCCAGCTGCTCTCAAATATACCAAATCACCAAGTGCCGGGTTCCAGGCATGGTCCACTGTGCTGAAGAGATGAGCGGCCATGTTATTGGTGTTCTCTCCCACTCCCCTGAACTGCAATATGGGACAATATCCATGCAAGAGCAAGTCTGTGCAGAAGACAGACATTAGCATTCCATCATCCTCGTGCACCTCTTTATCTCACATGGGCACACATGCCCACATGCACTTGTCACTTCTGTTTTTAATTAAACTGCTTTCTTCAGAATTAACTTCATTCTGATTCTTGAGCCTATTTGCATTTTTCTAGTTCCTAGAGACAAAAGTAATTTGCTTTTGTATTTGTCTTATTCCTAAATAAATTAATTTTATTAGTAATTTAACAGATGCATTTCAGATTAAATAAGCACCCAAGTTGGATCCTCACAGGACCACAAAATATGTGCTTGTCTCTCACATTTCTACTGCCTCATACTAGACAGGGCTCCCATCAGGCATAAAGGGAGGGGTGCTGAAAAGTACAGTAAGTACAAGTCAAGTGGATGCCTGGCACCGTGTTTCAGTTGTGTAGAAGCTCCATGGTGTAGTAAATGAAAACATTCTGGACTTCACCATTGTATAATTAAACATAAGATTTTACACATGCATGTAAAGCTATATGTTTATATATAATACATGTTTATACATGTATTCATCTATATGTAAGTGCAAAGACAGCAAGAACAGATGTTGTCTGTTCTTCTGGGAAAGCTTCTACTATTTGACAAGCTATAGAATTTGCTCATGTATCCCAAAAGAAGCATTGGTAGAGGAGTCCTGACACAGTAGGGCAGAGGAGAAACAGAGATAAGGCATGACCAGTGTTTTCCAGGATGGTTTGCCTGTGATGTTAGCTTTCTGATACTGTAATAAAATACCTGAGAGAAGCAACTTAAAGGGGAAAAGGTTTGTTCAGCCCACGATTTCAGGGGTTTCACTCCATGTACCAGGTCAAAGAGGTAGGAGTCAGGTCCCAACACCTCCTAGAGAACACACCCCACAATCACTTCTCTTCTTTCTTAAGCTTCTACCTCCTCCCAATATTGCCTCCTTGAGAACCAAACCTTTAACACATGGGCCATGTGAGGACACTTAAGGTCCACACTGTAAACCGTCATTTCTTTCTACATCAAGGGATAAGGAGGAAAGCATTATTCTTCAATCATCTCCATCAAGGAAAGAAGGAAATTTTTGCCAAAAGTGTCTTTCCTTTGACCAGTCAGGCCTACTAGCAATACTTTTGGTGAAAAGTTCCTTATGTGAGGCTTCCAGATCCAGCCAATAGCACAGGATCCCCCAGAAGATGTGAATTTTTGACAAGCTATGAGTTTTTTTGAAGATATATTCTAAACATCATGTTTAGGTTACCTGTCTTCTTCTTAACAATTGACTCCAACAGAGTAATTGTGATCCATATTTCCCAGGAAGGACATTTCAAACAGATCAACTGTAGGCTTCCTTGTGTGTTTGTTTTTACTATTTTTATGCTTACATTTGTCACTTTCTGGCATAAGCCTTCTCTTGGGAGTGAATGATTGATGACATACAGGATTATTTTTGATCCCTTCAGGATATTATATTTGATTGTATCATGATGACGATAATAACATCTCAGCTTCTTCAGACAGAAAAGGACCATTCAGGGTTCCATATCCTCTTCCTGTGGGTCTCTAGAGTGCCTGTAGTTTATCAAATATTGTAATACAGGCAACCCTGGCAGCATGACCTCTTAAACTGGACCGAATTACTTCCTACCTACAAAAAGTCTTCAGGCTTTGAAACCCTTTGATATAGAGTCATTGAAAGAACAGCAAGTGACCAGTCTCTGACAGTAGGACACTTCATTCCTGTGTAGCAATCAGGAAGTCGTTTCCAGATGTTTATGGCTTTGGGTAAGTTTTGTCCTTTGGTGATGAACAACTCAGGCTCTCCTTGAAGAAAAGAATATTAGCACTAAGGATAAAATTCCTTGGAGAAAAGCAAAATCATCTAGAAGAACATTCCAGAAGGACTCAGTTGTCATAGACTATGTATAGCTGTGAGCTCTCTTCCAATAAAGTGATGTCTCATTTTCCTGGCATCTTTAGAGAGTATCCCATGTTTTGTTAAGACATCAAGAAGTATTTCTACATCTCTGAACATGCTGACAAAACCCTTTTAGCAACACTGGTTATTGTACTGTGCCACACAAAAGAGGTTAGCAAGGAAATGAACCCCAGCAGGAAGCTGTGCTTTCTAGCACCCCAGGGATCATTGAAATAGCAGAATGGTTGGCACATCAGTAAATGGCTCTGGCACTGGTGACAGTCTGCTCCTGGTATCAGTGGGTTGTTCATACACAGGCTTGCCCAACCACAGATGGAAAATAATTTTCTTAATTGTGTCAGTACTAAACATATACATTCTTTTTACCTTGTCCTTATGACTGAACAATACAATGAAAAAACTATTTACATAGTATTTGCATTACATTGGGTACTATAAATCATCTAGAGATGATGGAGGTTGTGGGTCATATGAAATGTTATGCTATTCTCTAAACATATCTTGAGAAGATATATATTTTCACAGGCTGAGGAGTCCTGGGACCAATTCTGTTCTCTCTCTCTCTCTCTCTCTCTCTCTCTCTCTCTCTCTCTCTCTCTCTCTCTCTCTCTGTGTGTATGTGGGGGCTATAGGTGTGTCTGTTTCTATCTCTGTTTCTGTGTGTGTCTGTCTGTCTGCCTGTCTCTGTCTTTCTCTGTGTTTGTCTGTCTCTCTGCCTCTGTCTGCCCATGTCTCTGTCTCTCTGTGTCTCTGTTTCTGTCTCTATCTCTGTTTCTCTTTCTCTCTCATTAAGTTTTTTCATGATAGCACCTTTTTTTTTCTTCATAGTCTGAAATGCAATTTAAGTAGAAAAGCATCCATTTAAAGCCAAGAAAAGATATGGGACTCAGAGACATTTTCACTGCCTTCTCTTGTTGTTACATTACCAATGGTTGAGATTTGAAATTTCTCAAAACATTATTAAATAACCATGTCATCCATGAGCCCTGTGTACATACATTACATTTAGTGGTCGTTAATAGTTGTTTAATGCTGAATGGTTAATAACCCTCCACAAAAGAATTGTGTGTTATTTTTCAAGTTATGTGCCTATTACAAAGTAATGGAATTTGATGCCAATGGTCACACTGCCATGGGAGGTGGAGCCACCACCCATCTTTTCTCAGGTGCATACATTTGAATGCATCTGAAGTTGAAACATGTCTTACACTTGCTCCACAGGCTTACTGTAATGGTGCTCCCTTGACTCTTGGATAAGCTGAATTAAATGATGCATCTTCAGTCGATGAGTTCTTAGTTTAAAGAGAAAGAAACTCTCGCTACAGTTTTCTTCATCCCTGTGAAACTGGCATAAAAATAGCAGGGGCCTCAGTGGTTTGTTCAAAGTAAACCCTTATATGAGTGATCAGTGCCTAAGGGTGATTGTCACTGTTTTCATTGTCATTTTATCCTTCTATGAAACTTTGTCCAGGCATATCTGTCCCACATAGTTGTCTGTTGAAGGGATATTCCCCGTGTCTAAGAAGTGGGAGGATAAAATGTTATATTTTCTTCTTACAGTTTTAGAATGTTTTGTGTGTAGATTATTTATACAATATTTGTTACAATTGCTTATCCCAACCACCTCAGAATTCCTGGATCCTGTGGATGCTCATAAATGCTTACGGGAAGAAAGGGAAGGAGATAGGATTTTCTTAGAAGTGGTCTTGCCAAGAAGCTCAAATAGAGAACAAAGAACAGAGAATGGTGAATAATTTACTATGAAAGCCCTAGTGACCAATTAAAATCCCTCATTCCCTTTTCGTACTTATGGCAAATTCAGGAAACTTTAAGATGTTTTGTCTTACAGAAACTAATGCACCGTCTTTTTATTCCCATTCCAGAGAAAAACTGTTTACTTCTCAGACCCTAAACTATTTCTTTTTAAAGCATGTTGATATCTGCACATACCCTTGAGATTCTTGGGAGCTAATTCAATTCAATGTTATCATTCAAAAAGGACAATAGGAGAACATAATGATCCTCAGGCCTCTTCTTACTCTCTGGCAGATCTCTACATAAGACCCACAACTTGTGTAGGCAGACCACAGAATTACTAATGAAATTCTCAATTTTAACAGTTTCCAAGTAGAACCCCTCCACCAAGAGGTTACCCTTTTAGCAGCTCAAAAAGTTTGGGAACTACAACATAAATAATAGGTAAATTTAGAAATATTTCCTTCAAACTGGAATAATGGCTCAATGTAAGAGTCCTGGATGCTCTGAGGACCTGGGTTTGATTTCCAGCACCCAGTTGTACCTAACAACCATCTACAACTCCAGTTCCACGGGAACTGATGCCCTCCTCTGACCTCTGTGGGTACTAGACATGCACACGGTGTACTGACCTACTTGGAGGGAAAACACCCATACACATAATTTTTTATTTAATTAAAAAAGAAAAAAAGATCCTGTCTAAATGTTTGCCCAATGTCTTAAATTTGAAATTGATGCCAAGCTGAAATGTTGGAAAACTCACTAAGACCTAATGATACCTACTGTTTTTATTATACTCCCCAACAAATTGAGCTATTGAATAGTTACTATTCATATGTTAAATTTCTTTAAAGCTTTATTAACTTTTTAATAAATTTTCCCAATTGCATGAATTAGACAATGCACATTTCTGATGTCTAAATTAACTCCTTGAACCAAACTAAAACAATATGGTATACTAGTAGCTTTTGATACAAATTATTTGCCTTTCCCATTCAAAATTTTTGCATTAGTCATTTTGTTCCCAAAGCACACTCTTTGCACCTCTTAGGGTGAAGTCACATTGCACGGCTTACTCCCTCAGAGAGCATTTGTACATTCCCACAGTCACTGTCCTATCAATCAGCAGTCTAAATGCTGTTAGAATAGTCCATGCAACTTGATAAAAGTGTATAGAAATGAAGAACATAAAAGTGCCAATATTAAGAAAAGATCGCCGGGCAGTGGTGGCGCACGCCTTTAGTCCCAGCACTTGGGAGGCAGAGCCAGGCGGATCTCTGTGAGTTCGAGGCCAGCCTGGTCTCCAAAGTGAGTTCCAGGAAAGGCGAAAAACAACACAGAGAAACCCTGTCTCAAAAAACCAAAAAAGAAAAAAGAAAAAAGAAAAGATCATTTGATGAAAGGGAAATTATCAACAAGAAAAGATCATACATATATATATATATATACATATATATATATATATTTTAAAACTATAGAATACCTAAAGTAAATGTTCATCCATCCTCTGTGTGTGTGTGTGTGTGTGTGTGTGTGTGTGTGTGTGTGTGTGTGGGTTTGTACATCTCACTGTGACTAGTTTTTTCATGATGTATTAGTTAGCTTTTGTCAACTTGACACAAACTAGAAACATATAGGAAAGGAGAATATCAACCAAGGAACTGTCTCCATCAGACTGGCCTGTGGGGAAGTGTGAAGGACATTTTCTCGGTGTGAGTACGGCCACACTTGGCAG
This sequence comes from Peromyscus maniculatus bairdii, assembly GCF_049852395.1. NCBI lineage: Eukaryota > Metazoa > Chordata > Mammalia > Rodentia > Cricetidae > Peromyscus > Peromyscus maniculatus. The sequence goes on along the minus strand of NC_134853.1, from coordinate 35,279,806 downwards.
ATGGTTTTAGGCTGTATAAAATGGGTAGCTCAATGTGGGTCTGGGGCTGGAAGCAAGTTATAAGCATCATATGTCTAGGCTCTCTGCTTCAGTTCCTGCCCCCAGGTTACGGCCCTCACTTGCCCCAGTGATGAACTGTTACCAGTAAGTGTAGCCAAAACAAGCCCCCCTCCAAGTTACTTTTGATCATGGTGTTTCTCATAGCAACAAAGAAGCAAGCTAGGACATGTGGATTCTGGGGATCTGACCTCAGTCACGCTTTCAAGCCACTTTACCAATAAAACTATCCTCCCAGTTTTATTTAAATCCTCATTTAAGTGGCCATTTACATACTTGATTTTGAATGTTTATATTTGAAAATATAAACAAATATTTGTAAAATACTACTGATACATAATGAGAGGTATATCTGAATGGCAATATCACAGTGTTACTAACAGTCTCTAATAATCAGACCCCATACACCATTGCCTCCCACCCCAAAAGTAGTGCACCTTTGGTGTGTAAACTTTAGTTTCATTTTCCTATTTTTCCATGTGGTTTTTGTTTCATACATATAACTTAAAGTATATTATTATAGTACAAGCATTATATATCATTTATGCCTATACAATAAATAAAAGAGGACTTTTGTTTCTGGTTTTATTTGTATATTCTACTAGTTAATGAAGCTGAGCATATACTTTTGTTTGTTTGTTTTCTTTTCATGTGTTTTGTTTTTTGTTTGTTTGGTTTGATTTGGTTTGGATTTGGGTTTTTCAAGACAGAGTTTCTCTGTGTAGCCCTGTCTGTCCTGGGGCTTTCTCTGTAGACCAGGCTGACCTTGAACTCAGAGATCCCCCTGCCTCTGCCTTCCAAGTGCTGGAATTAAAGGCATGCCACCAATCGCAGCTTTTGAGCATGTTCTTTTAAGCACAGCAGACATTTAGTTTTCCAAATTGTATGTCTACATATATCAAATTATATGATTATCTGTATATTGATAAATATCTATCCTTAATTGTATACTCATTAAATTATTCATTTGCACATTCAATTTTGGATGGATAAGCAAACAAGAGAGCCTGAATATAGCTCCCCCATAGAGTATTTGTTTAACATATGAGGAGCCCTGAGTTCAATACCCAGAACCACTATCAGTTTCACATAGAAGAGCTCTAGAGAATGCAGTCTAACCCAGGGTGTCCTGCCCTCCTTTATGAGATGACATTCTTTTCCCTTGATGGACTCTGTGCTCTGGAGGAAAGGAGCCCTGCTTCACTGATCCCCCAGCACCTGGTGCAGGGCTGCCTCTAGCTACCCCAGTGGCCACTGTGGAACCAACTTGCCTAATTGTGGATAGTTTCTAATTGTATTATTGCCAGAAGAAACTCATAGCCAGTGATGTTGTACAGCAAGTTTGGTCCCTCTTAGATGCTAGAGTTTGCTTTGTTTCTGTGCCTCATCCCACCCTCCCGAGGAAGTACTCCTCTCCAAATACCATGAATAACCATGACTAAGCTGAGCCCGTTCAGATGATCTGCACAGATGCCAAAGCTCCTGGAAGAGACAGAATTTCGCCTTATGTGATTCTCACTTTTTATATCTCTCCTATTTTACTAGCCATCAAAGTGACAAAACCAAACTGATGTACAAAAATGAATGCATGTCAGTGAATTTCAGCCCTTCTGCCTCTTTTGTGTGAATGAAAGCTTGGCTAAGGATACCCTGAGGGATTGGCTCTGAATTGCAGAATGAAGAGGAAGTGGAGAATTTGTGCCACAGGATGATTATATTCCCCATTAAAGCATTGCTATACTCAGTACCATCCACCCAGTATGCTGGCACAGCTGCAAACCCAAGATCCAGTAAGCTCTCCAGTGCTTCCTGAAACAAAAAGGGAGGTGGTTCTCTCTTCTCTGATCATCATCAAAAGAATAAATTACTAAACAATAAATGATCCTACTTCATTTGCAACATATGAAGCTCCATTTGGAACACACAAGCACAATAGTATGCTGAATAGAACAGCTTTTTTTTTCTAAAGCCTGGCAGTAGAACTCAAAAAATATTAATATAATTTACAATAATTTAATTCACACTTTGTACTAAGAACAAGCTGTCAATTTTAATGAAGTTGCAAAATTGCCTAAGAAAATAGTCCTAGAAAAATCTATTTGCTAGAAAACGCTGACAATTTTTTGTTGTTGCTGTTGTTAGAATGTCAAAGACCTTGCTAAATAATCCTATCAATCCTTTTCAGGCAAATAGATCTTCATTTTGTAAATAACAATGAACAGAGTCTCCCCAGCATTATAAACCTTCTTGGAATGTTCCTGGGGCTGTGGTCTCAGTGAAGTTCCCATCCACTGAGAAGTTACACATTCCAACATCATTGATAGTTCACGTTAACTACTGGTATATTCTCACTAATACCTCCATGTTGAGCAATTTCTATCAGTCAGTGCTACATGAGCTATTTTTCTTCGGCTTTCTGACCTTCCAGTTATTCAGCAACCTTGAAAAACAAATGACAAATGCAAGTTGTTACTGAGCTAGCAGTTAGCAGTTTCCAACAATGTAAAACCATCAGTTGGAGCCAATGGTATCAAATTCATAATAATATATGGCTGTTTGAGCCACACAGGAAACAGAGACTTCTAATCAGGATGTGCTTGAAGTCCTTAGAGCCGCCTGCTTCCAATCAGTAATTCTATACACCAAAACATTTTCTGAGAAGTGCATTTATAGATGTATTTTTGAACTTCCTCTGCCTTGCTATGGGAAGAAAAACATCCCTAAAAAGTACAATTGTGTAAAACAGAAAATGGCAAAACGTTATGAAACAAATGTATGCTAATTGTGACTTTCTTAGACTTCCTATCAGGTGGCAATTAGCAGTATATGTGATCTGGCAAAATAGGGGTGACAATTTGTTTTCCAAAATGATACTACACAAAGAAAGCAAAAGGAGGGCTGGTATATGTATGTATGTGCCCAAATAAAAAAAAGAAACTCTAGCTCAACAACAAAATTCTATGCTAGGGACTCCTATGATTAAAAGTTATACACTAAGTTTTGATTAATATTCTTGGGCACTGATTCTATGTATTGATTTGGCATGTGCACCTTAAGACAGAGAAGAGAAGAAATTTAGTAAGGAACCATCTTTAAGGATTTATTTCTTGAGACCCAAAGACTATGTTGTGGAAAGAGAATAAGGACAGAAGGCCAAATGACCAAGAAGAGGAAAGACAATAAATACTGTGTGCTCAAAGACCACTTTGGGCCAGAGAAGCCAGTGCATCTTCTGGGAAGGGTTAAAGTGACCTAAAGGTTGTCATGCATAAGCACATGCTTTCCCTTCTAGTATTTCCCCTGAGAAAATTCCCTGATTATTGATATGATCACTTTTAAAAAATCCATTGGTAGGCTACTACATTACATGGCTTTACCCTCTTCTTGTTGCCGTCACCCTTCAAAAATTACTATTAGTAATTCTGAACAAATGGTATAATAATAACCAATGGTGCCTAATTTGAGCTATTGTGAATATAATGAGAACAGCAAAATATGAATTTTTTTAAAACCACTGGGATTATCTAGAATACTGTACCTGAGACTCCATGAACAAGCTTGCCCTCTCAAGGTAAAGATCAGAATGCAAGGGAAGAAATGAAAAGGATATTGTCTTTAAAAGAATGGTTGAAAGTGAACACACAGCCAAACTGATTTCTAGCTGGAAGACACAGGCAGAGGATTGAGACACCAAAAGAAATGGAAAGAGCTAGCATTACCACAACAAAACTCAAGGAAATAAAATTCAACTGGATAGAAGGAGAATCTCATCCCAGACATCATACAAGGGCCACCTACTGCATAAGACTAATTCAGGCTCTGACAGAAAGATGGCTTAAACAATTAGCTACACATGGTTCAAAGAAAAGCCAGGAGCTGAGGAAACAGCTCAGCAGTTAAGAGTGCATCTGCAGCATCCCAGGTGGAGCTCCAAGGGTACAGTCGATGAGAGACAGGAAGGATTATTCTATGAGCAAGAGATATCAAGACCAGGATTGGAAGGAGTGCAGAGACAACTAGCCAAACTAGGGAAAACACATGAACTGTGTACCAATGGCCAAGGAGCCCCTGTGGTACTGGACTAGGCCCTCTGGATAAGCGAGACAGGTGTTTGGCTTGAACTGTTTAAGAGACCCCCAGACAATGGGACTTGGACCTATCCCTAGTGCATGAGCCAGCTTTTTTGGAGCCTGGTGCCTAGGATTAGACACTTTGTGCGGCCTTGGTGTAGGGAGGAGGGGCTTGGACCTGCCTCAACTGAATGTACCAGGCTCTGCTGACTCCCCATAGGAGACCTTGTTTTGGAGGGGGTGGGAGTTGGGGGTGGGTTGGGGGGAAGGGCTGGGGGATGGGAGGAGGGAGGACAGGGGAATCTGTGGTTGATATGTAAAATGAATGGAAACTCTCTTAATAGAAAAAAGGGGGGGGGAAGAGTGCATTTGTTCTTGTAGAGGACCTAGATTTGGTTCCCAGTATCCACAGCAGCACCTCATAGTCATTGGCAACTCCAGATCCAGGGGACTCTCTTCTGGCTTCTGCAGGACCTACATACTTGGTGCACTTAGAGGCAGGCAAAAGTCCCTTAGACATAAAAGAAGAATAAGTTAATTTAAAATTTCAAAGCAAAGCCAAATAAGAAAATCATTGGCAGTGAAATATTTAAAGTGTAGGACACTGATATGAAGAATTAGGTTCATCTATCATATGGTAACCCATATTAAACTTTAAATGATGACTGGCAAATTTGAATTTTCCTCTGTGTAATGTGGTGAGGAAGAAGAATTGAGAGACATATAAATATATCATATATATACGTATAATAATGACATAACAAATATTATATAATATATAGAATATTTATATAGAGAGAATATATATTCTATATGTATATAATAGAATGTATATATATATATTCTATTCCAAAAAGAGACAGGAAGCCAAAAGAAATTCACATGGAGTACTAGTACAGCCTGAAAATGGGGAGAAATGGAAGCACGGTACAGCAAAATGGAAGCAACTAATCAGAACACACCACCCAGCCCACTCTCTCACAAGCCTGAAACCCAGATAGAGGCTTTGCTGAGACAGTGGTTCCCCTGGTGGGACAGGTCGGGCACACTCAGGAGCACTATTTTGTTGATTTTTTTTCCTTAGGTGGCTGTAGCAAAACTATCTTGGGGGTAATCTATTGTGTAAAACTGAGCCAATTCCCAGTCTCTAAGAACAAGGAACATCACAAGTTGGGGACCTTTTAAGTCAATTCTCTACAACCCCAGCTATGTAGGATGCATCCTTGGAAAAGAGACGAGCCAGACACTGACAGTCAAAGGTGTAGGTGAGAGGAGGTTCAGCTTAGACAGCGAGACTTACAGCAGGAGCTAGGCATAGTCCTCATCAGTGGAAAATAAACTGAGTCTCATGGCCCTGGACATCAGAGTGTGGACCAACCTCTACAGCCAACTCTCAGCAGGGTACTCACTGCTGCAAATTCCTAGAACTCAGAATGCTGTGGGATGGTCTTTCTGTATGCTGTGAATATGTGTTGCTACTATTGGTTAATAAAGAAGCTGTTTTGGCCTATGGAAAACTTCCAACTACAATTGGTGCCCAGATGTTTGGCAAGAATTTCCACATAAAACCTGAGAGCTTAAAAAAAAAAAAAAAAAAAAAAGGTTCTAAATAAAGCCAACAACAGCTTCCTAGTTCAGGTCTCATTACAAGCCAAGGTACAGAGACTTGTCCCCTGGTCCTGGAGGGCTTCAGGGGCAACATGGCAGACTCCTGAGATCTCTCATGGGCTGCTATACAAAGAGGCTTCTCCCAGCCTTTGTGGCTTGAAAGCACAACCATGTGCATGGAGGGTTCTTATATGGGCCATTGTAAAGAGAGGATTCTCCTAGCCACTGCCTACAAGTTTAAGCTATTACAGCAAGCTCTGGCATCCAACATGCTTCACGCAGTCAAGGTTTTTGCTCACATAGACAAATGCTTAAGAAACACAGTAAAAACAGATTCAGACAGAAAGGCCTCTAAACCGATTGCAATGTATTTTTAAAATGTACGTAGTCTTGACAGAGAGAAGGAAAAGAGTATAGACAGTTATAAAAATAATTAAATATTTTTTAAAAAAAAATCCTTAAAGAGACAATAAAAGTAATACAAAATAAAATGAGCCATGAAAAAAATGAAAAATACACAGAGTCTGGATTATGTATATTATTATGTTTCCTTTGAAATTTTTGGATGTTAATGAGCTAACTACAGATAGACATTTAATTGTGGGGGCTGCTAAACTAAACCAACATATATATTTTAAAGGCATCTTGACTTCAAAATTTGGGTCTAAGGCTATGCTGCTTTGGAAAAGAGGTTCTGCATTTTGGAAAAGAAGATGAGAAGCTGTGGATTCCTTCCAGGTTAATATGGTTCCATCAAGGAAGACCCCCCCCTAAGAGATCTCCAATGGGAGCGGTGGCCCAGATGATCCAACATCCCAAACAGCTTCAAGGCAGTTGCAGCATCACAGACTAGTCCAGTCAAGACATGACCATAATCCTAAATTTTCTCAGGAACCACATAAGATTGCCAGCACCCCCAATCAGCAGGAAGTAGTATAGAAAGCTATGCCCCAATACCCAAAATATTATTTATCAATGCTTGTTTTTATTTAAAGGGGGATATGATATAGAAATGATGAAAAAAGGTAGATTATTAAATCTACTTAAATACAAAAAACAACTGTTAATCTCAAAATACTTTACATTTATATGGATTTTGGTTTATTATTACAAATGTAAAGTCAATTTTGTTATGCTGTATGCATATTTCTACTCTTGTTTAGGATATTATTATGTTTGTGAAACTCATTTGAAATTGTGATATATAATTAAGAAATACAGATTAATAGTTATCTATAATAATCAAACTTATAGTCATGTTAACTAAGGTTTTTAGGTGTACAAAGATATATTTCAATTAGATAGATAATCTTCAAACACTTCAAAGACCTACAGGATATGACATTTAGAATGTTTTAAGAACTTAGACTTTTCTGGACAGTGAGACACGTCTGTTCCTGGCAGCACCAATTACTTCAAAGAGGATGATGGACATCGAAAAATTTCTATATGGAGTTTGCTTACAATGTGGAAAAGCTAACCACTTGGTCAGGAAACTACACTTGCCTGGACTGCTTGACAATATGTTGTATAAACTGAACATGCATGACTCATATGAAGGTGACCACTGAACTTTACCAAAACAAGGCAAGATGGTCCTTCCTGCCTGGCTACTGGCCAGTAAGCTTTTTATTAAACCAATTCTGTGACAAATCTTTACAATGTACAAAAGGGTTATTCCACAGCACTTCTTAGTTGTCCAATGAGCTTCCTCTCAAACAAATCACATTGTAAGCTGGAATTCAAGGCTTAACAAAAACAAAATATTGAAATAATTTCTTGTATGTTGTCAGATCACAGAAGATTATAATAAGAATCAATAGCAAGAGAAATGCCAGAAACTATACAAATAATTGCAGATCCCCAAATGACCATGGTTTCTTAAATAAATCAATGTTGAAGTTTTAGAAATCATGCAATCCAATGAAATAAAAACAGAACTTTTGCTGGGTGGTAGTGGTGCGCACCTTTAATCCCAGTACTCGGGAGACAGAGCCAGGCAGATCTCTGTGAGTTTGAGGCCAGCTTGGTCTACAGAGTGAGATCTAGGAAAGGCACCAAAACTACACAGAGAAACCCTGTCGAAAAACAAATATGTGTGTGTGTGTGTGTGTGTGTGTGTGTGTATACATATATATGTGTGTATGTATATGTATATGTTTGTATGTATATATATAAAAAATAACTTTCAAAACTTTTGGTATACATTAAAAATAATTCTAATGGGAAAGTGTGTACTATCGCAACTTTTTTTAAAAATAAGAAAGACCTCAAATAAATAATTCAATGATACACCTCACTGTTTTAGAAAAACAAAAAGCCAATGACAGAAATAAAGAAGATAGCACAGAGATTAACAGAATAGTACAAAGAATAAGTGGGGAAAGTTGGTCCTTTGGGAAAAAAATTAAGCAAGATTTATAAACCCTTAGCTGAAAGACAAAAAAAATTAATAAAAATAGGGGGTAAAGGGGGACATCACAACAGATTCTAATGAATCAAGAGAACTATGAAAGCAAATCCTCTGAAAACTTATATTCCAAAAGTTAAACAATCTAGAAAAATGGATAAATCTAGAAGAATTTACAAGAATGAATACCTATGAACTACCAAAATTAAATCAACAGGATATAGACAACATAACAGATTCAGAACCAACTAGAAGATTAAAGCAATTTAAAAAATTAATATCTTCTAACAGAGAAAACCCCAGGAAAAGAATTCACTGCCAAATTCTACCAAACCTCTGAAGAAGCTCTTACAACTATGTTTCTCAAAATATCCCACAATAAAAGGGAAAGAACACTCCCAAACTTGTTCTGAAAAACCAGCATACTGAACATGAAATATTCTAAATAAAACCACAAACCAAAATCCCAGACGAATATAAATGCAGAAATTCTTTTTTTTTTTTTTTTTTTTTTTTTTTTTTTTTTTTTTTTTTTTTTTTTTTTTTTTTTTTTTTTTTTTTTGGTTTTTCGAGACAGGGTTTCTCTGTGTAGCTTTGCGCCTTTCCTGGAGCTCACTTGGTAGCCCAGGCTGGCCTCGAACTCACAGAGATCCGCCTGGCTCTGCCTCCCGAGTGCTGGGATTAAAGGCGTGCGCCACCACCGCCCGGCCTAAATGCAGAAATTCTTAATGAAATTATTACAAAGCAAATTCAAGAACATGTTAAGATCATATACTATAACCATATACAAGAATAGTTTGAAACAGGAGCTCAGAGGTTAAGAGCACTGGTTGCTCTTCCAGAGGTCCTGAGTTCAATTCCCAGCAACCACATGGTGCTTCACAACCATCTGTAATGAGATCTGGTGCCCTCTACTGCCATGCATGCAGGCAGGACACTATGTACATAACAAATAAATAAATCTTTAAAAATAAAAACAGAATGATTTGACATGCTTCTATCTATAACTACACCTCTACCTATACCCATCTAATAGCACACAAATGGACTTAAGGGCAGAAATCAAATAACATTACCAAATAACAACATTTTCTATTATAAAAGCCCTAAATAAATTGAGTGTAGAAGGAACATATATCAATATATTAAAGGCTATAGACAACAACTCAAAATCTTCAATATAAGATCCAAATATGTGCCGGGCGGTGGTGGCGCACGCCTTTAATCCCAGCACTCGGGAGGCAGAGCCAGGCGGATCTTTGTGAGTTCGAGGCCAGCCTGGGCTACCAAGTGAGCTCCAGGAAAGTCGCAAAGCTATGCAGAGAAACCCTGTCTCAAAAAATCAAAAAAAAAAAAAAAAAAAAAAAAAAAAGATCCAAATATCTGAAACTATTAGAAGAAAGCATTTCAAGCTTTAGGCATAGGTAATAACTTCCTCAAAGTGATTCCAGTGGCAGGGAATAATTCCAAAATCTGGTGAGTAAGACTCATAAAATTAAAAGGCTTCACAATAACAAATAGTCAGTAGAATAGGGAGACAGAAAAAGCTACTGCAACTGACCATCAGATAGTAGTTAATGCTAGGATCTAAGAAGAAATTAATTTTATTAATTTAAATTAAATACTAAAGAACAAGTCTATTCAACAAATGGGCAAATGAACTGAACAGTCAGTTCTCATCGGAGAAGAAGGAGAAGGGAAAATAAATGGGCACCAACTAACAGTGTTCTATTGCTATGAAGAGACACCGTGGCCACAGCAATCCTTATAAAGGAAAACATTACAGTTCGAAGGTTTAGTGCATTATTGTCATGGCAGGAAGCAAGGCAGCATACAGGCAGACATGCTGCTAGAGCTGAGAGTTCTTACATCTTGATCCAAAGGCAAAAAGAAGTTGACTGAGACACTGGGTGCAGCTGAGCCTATATGAGACTTCAAAGCCCTCACAATGACACACTTCTAACAAGGCCACACCTACTCCAACAGAGCCACTCCTCCTAATAGAGCCACTCCCAGTGAGCTTATGGGAGCCAATTACATTCAAACTACCATAGTGTTCAACATCTTTAGTCATCAGAGAAAGCAAATTAAAACTTGCTTTAGCTAGAGGCAGTGGTACACACCTATGCCATCAGCACTAGAGGAACAGAGGCAGGGGTATCAGGAGTTCAAGCCAAGTTCTGAATATATAGTAAGTTCAAGAAAAGCCTGAGATACATGAGACCCTGTCTCATAGTTAAAAAAAAAAAGCACTTAGTTCCTCCCCACCCCAATCAGAATGGCTATCATCTAGGGGGAAAAATGACCATAAATGCTAGCAAGAATGTAAGGAAATGGGAGTCTGTATACACAGCAAAAGAAGATATAAACTATTGCAACTATGATAGAACTCAGTGGAGAGGTACCTCAAAAAACTTAAAATAGAATGACTACATGATCCAGCTAATATGTCTTAGTTAGGTATATGTCTTAGGGTTTCTATTGCTGTGAAGAGACATCATGACCACAGCAACTCTTAGAAAATTAAACACTTAATTAGGGCTGGCTTACAATTTTAGAGACTTATTCCACTATTGTGATGGCAGGAAGCATGATAGGCACACACAATATTGGAGAAGGAGCTGAGAGTTCTACATCTTGATCCACAGGCAGTAGAAGAAGAGTGTGCCCCACACTGGTCATAGCTTGAACATATGAGACCTCAAAGCCTGCCCTCCGAGTGACATACTTCATCCAACAAGGCCACACTTGCTCCAACAAGACCACACCTCCTAATAGTGCCACTCCTTGTGGGCCAAGCATTCAAGCACATAAGTCCATGGAGGCCACTCCTATTCAAACTGCCACATTCCATTCCATAGCATAATGCAAAATGCATTCAGTACAACTTCAAAAGTCCCTATAGTCAGTAACAGTCTCAATTCTGTTTAAAAGTTCAGTCTCTTCTGAGACTCATGCAATCTCTTAACTGTAATCTATTGTAAAATAAAAATAAAGAAGCAGATCACATACTTCCAACATAAAATGGCACAGGATATACATTACCATTCCAAAAAGTAGGGAAGGAAACATAGCAAGGAAATACTGGACCAAAGCAAGACCGAGAAACAGATGGGCAAACTCCAAACTCTATGTCTATGTCTGATGCCAAAGTGCTCTTCAGATCTCCAACTCCTTTCAGCTTTGTTGACTGCATTACACCTCTCTCTTGGGCTTGTCTCACTTTCTGCTAGCAGTTCTCTTGGGCAGGTATCACCTGGCTCTGACATCTCTAACATCTTGGGTTCTCCAAGGCAATCCAGGCTTCACCTTCACAGCTTCACACAAGGGCCTCTCTGGGCCTCCATAAAGGGACACCCCTGACACATGCCTGGCCTTCATTAGTCATGGAAGGAGATTCCATAACCCCTTTCTTCTACCCTTGACTCTAAAGCCAGAACCATGTGGCCAAAGCTGCCAAGTTCTGCTGCTTTCTGGGGCTGGAACATGGCCCGCTCATTCAATTACGTCTTCACCCACTTTGTTTTCCATGATTTCCTTCACTGTCTAAGCTTGGCTGTCCTGAAACTTGCTCGGCCCTCAAACTCAGAGATCTGTCAGCCTCTGCCTTCTGAGTACTGGGATTTTCCTACTTTGATGGCCCATTAAGCCCCTCTTAAAGTGTTCAACTGCTTTTCTAATCCATAGTCCCCAAGTCCATATACCACCAAACATGGTCCAACCTATCCAAGTCCCTGGTTCCAACTTCTGTCTTAGTTAGGGTTTCTATCGCTAGGAAGAGACATCATAATCACAGAAACTCTTATAAAGGAGAACATTTAATTGGGACTGGCTTACAGTTTCAGCAGTTTAGTCCATTATTGTCATGGTGGAAAGCTTGACAGTGTGCGGGCAGACATGGTGCTGGAGAAGGACCTGAAAGTTCTACATCTTGATCCACAGGCAGCAAAAGGAGACTGTGTGCTACATTGAGCATAACTTGAACAATGGAACCTCAAAGCCTGCTCCCATAATGACACACTTCCTCCAACAAGGCCACATCTACTCCAACAAGCCATGCCTCCTAATAGTGCCAATCCCTACAGGCCAAGCATGCAAATACATGAGTCTATGGGGGCCATTCCTATTCAAACAACCACAGTATATTCCTAAAGAATGTAAGTCAGCATACCTCAGAGATAATTGCATACCTATCTTTATTGTGGTATAATTTATAAGAGCCAATAAATAGTACCACCTAGATTGGATATTCACCCACATATGAATAGATAAGAAAATGTGCCATATAAGCACAACTGTTTTATTCAGCCTTGAAGACAGAAAGTATGTTATTTGCAAGAAAATGGATAGGACTGAAGGTCATTAAGGTAAGCAAAAATAAGCCATGCTCATAAAGAAAACTACTGTTTTCTTTCATATACAAAGCACGGATGAGTGTGCATGTACACACACACGTGCAAGTGCACACACACACACACACACACACACACACACACACACACACACACTATGGAAGTAGAAGGGGGTGCCTGCAATGTCAGCCAGAACAAGGAGACACAACTGAGGCAGGTTGGAATCAGTGCTGTAGTCATGACCCACGGTAACCAGCGAGATCTTGCTGGCCAGGACATGAGGAAGCAGATCGACTCGGTTAAGGGAAAGCACTGAGATGATGGGCTTTTTCCTGTGGCCAGCAAGCAGAGGGACTCGGAGATCATGCAGCAGAAGCAGAAAAAGGCAAACGAGAAGATGGAGGAACCCAAGTAGCTTCGTGGCTTCATGTCCAACGCTCTTGCCCTGCGCCTGTGTGCCTGGAGCCAGTCCTGTCATGCTTGTCGAGTTTCCTCCTGTAGTGCTCACAGGCTCCAGCACCGACAACATTCCCTTTGACGGCATTCCCTTTGCCCTGAGTCTGCAGCGGGTTCCTCTAGTGCTTCCTCCTCTCAGGTAGCCTCTCTCGCCCTGGGCCACTCCTGGGGGTGCAGGGTTCCCTGTTCCCAGTGTTTTTTATTCCTGTGGGGCACACTCCAAAGTATTAAAAGTAGCTTTGTAATTCCAAAAAAAAAGGGAAGTAGAAGGGGGACTATTTGTGGGGAAGGTGATGAGAACAAGTGACTCCTGAGGTGGGAAGTGGGGGCAAGGTACAATGATGTACGCATGTAAAAATGTCAAATGAGGGATTTGAGAGATGGCTCAGTAGGTAAGACCATTTGTCGCACAAACATGAGGATCTGAGTTCAGATCCCAGCATTCATATAAAAATCTGCATTTGACACATAAACCCATAACCCAGTGCTGGAGGAGACAGGAAGCAGCAGGAGGCCCTTTGGGGCTCAGTCACTAGCCAGCCAGCCAAAATGCAAGGAGCTCCAGGTTCAATGAGAGACCCTGTGTCAGGAAAATAAGGTGGAAAGCAATAGAAGGAGATGTCCAATCCTCCACTGCCCTCCACACATGCATTCATTGCAAACAATTAATTACATACCATATGCACAAAGAAAATGTTGTAATTAAGCCCATTGATGTGTATGCCAACTTAAAAGTTACTTTTAAAATAAAAAAATAGATTGACTAAATAAATACAATTACATGGCAGGCCTGGACATCATTAGATTGAAATATATGTGATGGTGTGGGATTTTAGAGAAGGATAGTAATTTTAGGAATAGTGTTTTATCATAACATAAAAGAAAAAGTACATAAGATCAATAAAAGTAAATTCTAAATGAATTAAGGTGTAAAACAGACTAAATTCTCTACATTGCCAGAAAAACACATCTTTAAAATCAGAAGAATAGTATGTTTTTAAAAATACATAATAAAGTTTCAAATTTGGTAACAGAGGGAATAGAAGTTTTCTATTTTGAATATATTGAGAATTAATACAAATAATGCGAATACCCAAGTTGTACTAGAGGAGATATTCATTACCATATATCTAAAATCCAGTCACAAAATATATAAATAATGTCTCAAATTTCAAGACAAAAATTATACCGAAAAGGAAAGATGTTCAGAATAAGTTGCTTGACTTGGTGACAAAGAATATTTACAAAGCTGTACTGAAAATGATGGCAGAGTGTGGGGTGGGCACGACAAGAGCTCAAATGCTAAGCTGACCTGCAGTCAACTTCTAAAGTGCCTATCTACAGAAATAGAAACTGGAACATGTGGGGAATAGAAATGGCAGAGCAGAGGGCAGTACTGTTTTTAATTAGCCCTTTAATGTCACAGCTAGTTTTGTAATACTGCTATCTGAAAATTGCATTTGCTCTAATACAATTAATTAACTAGTTTACTCAGAAACAATTTGACCAGTAAAAAAATTACTTGCTTTTTTTTAGTCCTGATTTCATCTGCAAAAAATGCTGATACATCTGGAGTAATACACATAGCAAAGTGCTTCATTTATATGCTCAACACCTTGGGTTTGATCTGCAGTGTCACAAGAAGAAAGAGAAGATGTGTATATATACATACATACATACATACATACATACATACATACATACATACATACGTACATACATACATATATACATACATACATATGGAAGATGGTGTAGTGGTTTCAATAGGAATGGCTCCCACAAACTTGTGTGAATACATGGCCCATGGGGACTGACACTGTTAGAAAGTATGGCCTTGTTGAAGGAAGTGTGTCATTATGGAGGTAGACTTTGAGGTCTCATTCATTCAAGTTAGGCCTAGTGTGGTTCACAGCCTCCTTAAGTTGCCAGCAGATCAATATGTAGAATTCTCAGCTCCTTCTCCAGCACCATGTCTACCTGCATGCGACCATGCTTCCCACCATGACAATAATGTACTAAACCTCTGAACTGTGACCCAGTCTCAATTAAACATTGTGTAAAGTCTCAATTAAATATTTTACTTTATAAGAGTTGCTATGGTCATGGTGTCTCCTCACAGCAATAGAATCCCTAACTAAAACAGATGGCTCAGTGGTTTAAGAGCATTTATTGCTGTTGCCAGCATCCCCATGGCAGCTCACAACTTTTTGTAACTACAGTCCCAGTGGATGCAACACCCACTCCTGACCTCTGGGGTCACCAGGCATGTACATGGTGAGCAGACATACATGCAGGCAAAACACTCATACACATAAAATTAGATAAATCTAATAAAAAGAAAAATCTTAAAGAAAAGAAACACTAAGAATATCTAACACAGTGAACTAAATAGAAATGTTCATGCTCTCTACAAATGCTTGCTGACTACCCCCATTACTGCATGTATGAAATACACACATATCTCTGTCTTCTGACAGACATCATTGAGAGCCCAACGTTTGTGGCACAAATTCACTAAAAAGCCATATGTAGCCTTGAAGGCCCCACCCCACTCCACCCCCCACCTCACCCCACCCCGGCTCAGAACCAAGCTGCACACAGCCAGAGTTTCCACCCGATATGGGCCAGACTCTCTTTGGCTTGTTCTCTTCTAGTGGGTGGTGGGATCTCTCTGGATCTCCATCTCAGGTTGATACCACATTAAGAAGCTGTCTTAAAAACCTGCTTAAGTTTCTGCTGTTCTACACAGAGGAGTCAGCCTCACATCTGAATTGTCATTGTCAGCAAATTTTGTGAGTCAGTTAAGATATCTTTTTTTTTTTTTTTTAGGTTTTTTGAGACAGAGTTTCTCTGTGTAGCTTTGTGCCTTTCATGGCTCTCGCTCTGTAGACCAGGCTGGCCTCAAACTCACAGAGATCCACCTGCCTCTGCCTCCCAAGTGCTGGGATTAAAGGCATGTACCACCACTGCCTGACCAGTTAACATATTAAAGGGAGAAATTAGTTAAAAGAGAAAATTTTTCCCATATTAGAAAAATGGGACACATTTTTACAATGGAGGGGATTTGGTCTCTGTTTGATAACACATTCGGCAGTCTGAAAATGGAACAATTAAATGAGAGGATAATTAATGTTATGATGGGATTTACATAATGTCAATTATGAATATTATTTTTTTGGTCATTTTTGTTTTAGCATTAAAAGGGTTGGTAAATTTGAGTGCCAAGATAAAAAATTTAGAAAAACTTGTTAAAACAAATCATAGAGAAACTCAGACCCAAACAGAAGAATTTAAAGGTTAACCTATCTTAGCAATGAACTATACGGTTACAGAGAAACAGCCTAAGGTTTTCAAAGAGCCAACATTACTCTATCTGGTAACCTTATAGGAACTGCCAATTGCTCAAGGCTGTGTATGAGTGAAATGGACTCATGTTACATTTGAGGAGATTTAAAGAAGCTATAGACTCCTGTACAAATGTTACATTTGAGGAGATTTAAAGAAGCTATAGACTCCTATGGCATGCATTCTCCATTTGTAAAGCAGATATTAAACTCATAGTCAACTTATAATAGAATTATACCTCAGGACTGGAAAGATTTCATTACAGCTGTCCTAGACACTAGTCCACAGTTACAATGGAGAACCTGGTGGAAAGAGGAGACTAAGACTTTAGAACAATGATGTAGGGCTAGAGGTGTGGAAATTTCCCAAGATCAACTTCTTAGAGTAGGCAATTATGCTGATATACAAAGACAATCTTTATATGATGACCACACCTTAATTCTATGCCACATGGCAGCCATGAATGCTTGGGACAGAATTGAAGAAGTAGGAAGGAAAATTGAGTCATTTACAAAAGTTATACAGGGCCCAAAAGAAACCTTCATGGAATTCTTACAAAGGCTGTCTTCAGCAGTAAATAGAAATCAAATTCAGAAGCTAGACAGATAATAATTGAATATCTGGCTTTTGAAAATGATAATGCAGCATGCAAAAGGGTAACTAGACCATTAAATCAAGATCAGCACCCTTGGAAGAATGGATCTGAGAGGCAATTAATATTGAATCTCATGACCATGAGGATACTTGGATAGGAGAAGTGATTTCCAGAGGTTTGAAGAAAAATAATATTGTCAGATGCTTTAATTGCAGTAAACAAGGTCACCTAAAAACGAATGTAAATAGGGAATTCCTAGAAACAATGTTTCTTCAAGGAACAATGGCAACAGAATGCCACTCCCTTCTGGATGATGCAGAAGGTGTACTATAGGCAAACAGTGGACTAACAAATGTAGATGAACAAGGGACAGGCAAGGTAATCCTTTGCCTTTACTGTCAGGAAACTCCCTGAGGGGGACTCTCACAGACCCCCATAGCAAACTCAGTTCAGTCCTTTCCTGCCATTGTAGAATAAACCCCTTCCCAGAGCAATTAAATAACCAAATGGCTATTGAAAAAGCACACTGCTTAGGGTGATAGAAGAGCTGTAGTAGAGAGAACAAAAAATTCAGGAGAAACCATAAAGTAAATATTTGCAAACTTCTATAAATGAACAAATACCAAAATTAAAATTACAAATAAATGACATTCTCATTGAGGGTCTTATAGACACAGGTGCAGACATAACAATAATTGCACCAGAATCTTGGCATCCAAATTGCCCTTTTAAGTGATAAATGTTCAGCTGTTAGGGATGGAAACATCTCAAGTGAAACAGAGTGCAAGATGGGTTGAATATATATGGCCAGAAGAACAGAGAGGAAAATTAAAGCCATATGTGGCTAATATAGCTATGAATTTATGGGGCCATGATCTATTACAACAATGAAATACCCAAAATAACAAATTCCTCCAACCTCAGAAACAAACATAAACTAACATATGGTTCTGAGAAAAATATTAGAAGGTGTTATAAAGAACAGTCACTAACCATCCATAGTGTACAATCACAGGGCACAACAGCTGCTGATCTTTCAAAGACACCAACAGCTGTACCTTTAAAATGGTTAACAGGCAAGCCCTATGGGTTCAGCAATGGTCTTTAACAACAGAGAAACTGTGGGCTTTAGAAGAGATGGTACAAGAGCAGTTAAATGTTCAGTATTTTGAAGAATCAACCAGCCCTTGGAATTCTCCTGTATTTGTTATTAAAAAGAAATCTGGTAATGGAGAATGGTAACAGACCTAAGAGCTATTAACAAGGTAATCCAGCCAATGGGCTCTCTACAATCTGGAATTCCTTTGCCTATTCTGTTACCTAAAGGATGGCCTCTAATAGTTATCAATTTAAAAGACTGTTTCTTCTCAATACCCTTACAAGAAAAATAAAGAAAAATTTGCCTCATGGTGCCTGCTTATAATAATTCTCAGCCAGTTAAGAGATATCAATGGGGGTTCTCCTACAGGGAATGTTAAATAGCCCAACTCTGTAGTCGGAAGGTTTCTCTGGTCCCACCAGGCCCCGCAGTCCCATGGCCCACTTATAAAATAATCACTCAGAAGCTTATGTTAATTATAACCGCTTGGCCATTAGCTCAGACTTATTACTGACTCACTCTTACACTTAAATTAACCTATAATTCTTATCTATGTTTAGCCACTTGGCTTGGTACCTTTTCTCAGTTCTGCCTTGACAACTTGCTTCCTCTGTGTCTGGTTGGTGACTTCTGATTCAGCCCTTCTTTTCCCAGAATTCTCCTCGTCTGCTTGCCCTGCGTATATTTCCTGCCTGGCTACTGGCCAATCAGTGTTTCATTTATCATTAAATCAGAGCAACACATACTCACAGCATACGAAACAACATCCCACAGCCCAACTCTGTGCCAATATTTTGTACAACAGCCATTGGAAGTAATACATAAACAATTTCCTAAATCTATTTTACATGGTTGATATTTTACTAGCTGATTCAAATGCAGATACCTTAGAAAGAATGTTCAAAGAAGTAAAGAAAGTTTCTCCTTGTTGAGGATTACAAATTGCTCCTGAAAAGATACAAAGAGGAGATTCTATTAAGTATTTAGGATATAAAATAGATCTACAAAAAATTAAACTCCAAGATGTGCAAATTAGGAGAGATCAATTATGGACTCTTAATGACTTTCAAAGATTATTCAGAGACATTTCTTACCTGTGGACTGCTGTTGGGATAAAAAATAATGGACTGAGTAATTATTTAAAAACTTTAGAGGATGACAAAGACTTAAATAGTCTAAGAGAATTATCAGCTGAAGATGAGAGAGATTTGTCTGGACTGCAGGGGTGGGGAGTGTGAACAGGACCTGAGAAACTTGTTTGAAATGTTGTATCAACTGGGCATGCAGGACCCATAGGGAGGTGACCACTGAACTTTGAAAGGCAAGATGGCCTTTCAGGTTCTTGCTTTGGAGAAGAAACTGCCAGACATTCTACAGGACACAGGGAGAAGCAACTAAAAACCTCAAGGCCTATAGGCTGAAGATGGATGCCCCAATGTTGCAGAGGAACTTTGAGTAACTATCCAGGCAGCTCTCTCTGCCATTCTAGATTTTTGGAAGTTGCTTATAATGCACTTCCTGTTTACTTAGGTAATATTATATCTTCCTGGGGTCTTTTATGTAGTTGAAGACTAAATAGTTATAATTATAATTCTCCTTGGTTATGATAAAAGATAAATTTGATATGAAACTTTGGACTCAAATATAAAATCAATGATAAAATATTTTCTTTAATTTTGCCAAATACAAATAAACTAGATATTATAACTGTAATTCTTGCTTGATAATTGTTCTATTATATGTAATTGTACTATATTAAAGTTAAAACTTGCCTTTTTGATTAGATAGAAAAAGGGAAGTGCTAGAGGATATCTTTTTGTACACTGTGAATATATGTTGCTATGATTAGTTAATAAAGAAGCTTCCCTGGCCTATGGCAAGTCAGGTTATAACCAGGAAGGAAAGCCAAGAGAGAGACAGGAAGAAGAAAGGCAGAGGCAGGAGAGACGCCAGCCTGCCACCCAAGGAACAATGTGCCAGCAGACCGGGAAGCCACAGAACACATGGCAAAACATAGATAAATAGAAATGAGTTAATTTAAGATATAAAAGCTAGCTAGCAAGAGGCCTGCCATCAACCATACAGTTTGCAAATAATATTAAGCCTCTGAGGGATTATTTTATAAGCAGCTGTGGGACCTCGGGGCAGGCTGGACTGAAGAAGCCTTCTGACCACCAATCATGACTTCTCAAGATGAAGAGCAATAAGTAAATACAACTTTCTATATTCATCACACCAACACTGAAACTTTCTGTGTGTTTTTTAATTTGGGGTGATATAAAGTACTATTTCTTGTCTAATTGTTGTGGGTTAGCTCACTTGCATCACTAATTATTAAATGACAGCTTTTGTTGCTTAAAAAGTATTTTTGCTATACCTGTTCATCTCTCCCTACCTCCATTTCCTGGCAACCACTGATTAGTTTTTATTATCTCCACACTTTCATCTTTTCCAAAAAGAGGCTGTGGATTTGTTTCAGATTAAGATACATCAGGTTTCACGAGCCAAGACCCCCTGAAAGGTCTCCGATGACACCATGGCCCAGATGATCCAACATCCAGAGCAGTTTCAAGGCAACTGGTTCACACAATACAGCCTCACGGACTACCCCATAGGCCTAAAATTTTCTTTGCGTCCCCATAAGATACAGCGCCCCCCTCCAGCAGGAAGTAGTAAGAGATGCTATGCCCAAATTCCCAAATATACCAAGCTGGCTTTAGAGGTGGAATTGGCTCACTCCCCCTCTAAACTCAGACATTTTGCTTTTAAAAAAATGGTTAAGAGATTCTTGTGTCCCAAATCAGAAGAGCCCTCTGGTGTGGGACAGAGAAAAACCAATATTTTTATTTAAAACAGGTTGATTATAAATGTGATCTCTTTCTAAAGAAGAAAAGGGGATATGATATAGATATATAGGAGGATATGGAGATGATAAGATAAAAGGGTAGATTAATGAACCTACTTTTAAAGAACAACTTGTTTAAAATGTTTTACATTGGTATAGATTTTAGTTTATGTTTAAAATGTTTTACATTGGTATAAATTTTAGTTTACTGATACAAACTTGAAGTTAATTTTGTTATACTGTATATATATATATATATATATATATATATATATATATATATATATATATATTCTTGTTTGAGGTATTATGTTTATGTAACTCATTTAAAATTGTAATGGATAATTAAAAATAGATTAATAATTAGTCATCTATGATAATCATATTTGTAGCCATGTTAGTTAAGTCTTCTAGGTATACATAGATATATTTCAGATAGATAGGTAATCTTCAAACACTTCATAGACCTAGAGAATATGGCATTTAAATAACTTAGAATTCTGTTGACATGAGACACAATTGCTCCTGGCTGCACCAATTTGATCCCGAGAGAATGTTGGGCTTCTAAGACATTTCCATTTGGAAGTTTGTCTTCTTGGCACAAAATGGCCTACTGGGCAAAGAACTGCCCTTGCCTTGACGGCTGACAGTATGAATGCAATGCTGTCCTTTCTGGACAAGCGGGACACAAGGAAAGTGACCACTGTACTCTGCCAAGACAGGGTAAGATGGTCTTTCAGAATTCCTGCTTCTGAAAATGGTCTGTCAGATACTCTAGGCCTGTAGCCAACTTGAATGCACCAACAATGCTGAGAAACATTAGGTGACTGTCCAGGCTGCCAGCTGTCTTGGTCTACTTTTGCAAGATTCCCGAAAGTTGCTTGCATCCATCTACCATCTCTCAGGTACCATTATGTTCCTTCTCAGGTCTTTGATGTGGTTGAAGACTAGATAGTTGTAATTTTCTCAGTTATGATAAAAGATAAGTTAGATATAAAACCTTAAACTCACAAATATAAGATAGATAGGACATCTTCTTTAATATTATAACTGCAATTCTTACTCGATAATTGTTTTGTTCTATGTAATTTTACCATGTTAAAGTTAAAACCTTCCTTTTTAAAAAAAGAAGAAAAGGGGAAGTGCTGTGGATATCGTTCTGTATAAATAAAACACTGATGGCCAGTGACCAGACAGGAAGTATAGGCAGGACAAGGAGAGAGGAGAATTGGGGCAACAGGAAGAAGGAGGGAGAGACACTGCAGCCACCACCAGGACAAGCAGCATGTAAAGACACCGGTAAGCCACCAGCCACATGGCAAGGTATAGACTTATAGAAATGGGTTAATTTAAGATATAAGAACAGTTAGCAAGAAGCCTGCCACGGCCATACAGTTTATAAGTGATATAAGCGTCTGAGTGGTTATTTTATACGTGGATTGTGGGACTGCGGGGCTTGGTGGAACCTGGAGAGAAGCCCTCCAGCAACAAGAATCATTGATAATGTGGAGATTTCCAGATTGACATTCCCATTTAGAAATATGAATGGAGATTGCTTCATCTTTGTTCACAACTTTGCCTCTAATTTCTCTATATTTCTAAGTATTACCAAATGTGTATATTATCACAGTTTATCTATTATCTACTTAAGGACACTTGCCTTTTTCCAACATTTGGACATTTATGAATAAAGCTACTTGCTATGGCTTGAAATGAGGTATCCCCCACAAAAGTTCGTATATTGGAGGTTTAGCTCTTAATGCCATATTCAGAACTTGGGCTTTGGGGGTTGGACTGTAAGATCTGTGACCTAATCAATAGATCAGAAGATCAGTAGATCAATGGATTCATAAGATGATATTATTGGGAAGTGTAGTAAACTAGGATGTGGTGCCCATTTGGAAGAAGTGGGTCACAGGGCATGCCTTTGGAGAATTCCCTTGTTCCTGGCCCTTTCATCATGTTCTGATGCTTCCTGGAAGCATGAGATGAGCAGCTTTCTTCTGTCAGTCCCTCTCCCAAGATGTTTCTGCCTTGCCATAGACCTGAAATCAATGGAACTCAGTGAAATCAATGACCAGGAAACTCCAAAACTATGAGCTACAATGTATTTCCCTCATTTGTTTGTTGATTTATTTGTCACTGAGATTGAAGACCTGAGCCACCATGACCACTCTAAATCCTTCCTTAATTGAGTCTTTATCAACTAAAGCATTGTCATAAACATTCAATATGGCTTTTTGAATGGTTATAAGCTTTCAACTGAGTGGTTAAGTAACATGGAATAAGACAGATGGATCACACAGTAAGAATGCTTATTAAAAAAAAAAAAGACCTACATTATTGAAAAATGGCTGAGCCATTTGGCACTTGGTTCAGCAATGAATGGGTGTTCCTAGATTTTGGGGTAATCAGTTTTCTTGTTTCTTGCAATGTGAGTAGATTGGTAGGGTTTTCTTGCTGTTTAAAGTGCTGTCCCAGGGTGGCATATGACACTGAGCTTCTGTCCATAAGAAGTTACCATGTTACCATCTAAGTGCCTTCCTTGGTAATAAGTCTTTTAAGGCCTTTGCCATTTTTTAATTGGGATATTTGTTTTCTTAATGTTGAACTTTTAAAGTTCTTTTGTTATTTAGGTCATCCCATTACCAGTTATGTGTTTTGTAAAGATTATTTTCTAAATTTTGTTTGAGTTCTTTTTCCTAACAATACCATTAATAGAGAGAAAATTTAAATTCTAACAAAATTCAATTATATTTTTCTTTTTTAGCAATGCTGCACAACTGTGCAGAGCTCACTGAGTTTTAGGAAACTGTATCATGTATAATGACCACTGGCCATATTTATCTTTTTTCCACTAGATATTTCCATTTCCATATTTCCCAAATAATACATATAAAAGTGCTAAGTAGCTCATTAGGGCAAAAAATTGGAAACCTAGTACGAACATGGTAAGAAGCCCAAGACAGTATTTCACACAAGATACTAACCTAGATTTTAAAAACTGTTAACACATCACATTCGTTAGGATGATATATGCTGGGGAGGACAAGAGTATTAATATGATAGTAGGGTATGTGCCTAACACACACAAGGTCCAAAGTTCACACACACACACACACACACACACACACACACACACACACACACACACAAACACTACAGACACAAATGATGGAAAGATTAAGAAAGTAAACAGTAATAAAATAACATTTATACATTAATTTCAACTGGTAAAGCTTAATTTTGGTAAATAGAAAAGAAAATCCAGAAACGTGTATTTAGAAGTTACACATAAAACAAATCTGGGAAGACTGAAAGAGCGAAGGCTCATGAACGTCTCTAAGGCAGCTCAGAGGACCAGAGTCACATGGCCATGCCAAGTCATGCTGTGAACACAAGACAAAAGGAATGCTTCTGCCCACAAATCACTTTACTCTTGGCTAAAGCAGGCCAGTTTTCTTGGGCTCCTTTCAATTTTGCTTAAGTCAGTCATAATTACATGAATATCCCTCATTATCTAATCTATCCCACTTCTGAGATGGGATTACAACTTTTGATGCCACTTTATTCAAGCCTCTTAGGTTTCATTATTTAGAGAGTGAATGTTTTGATAGGATGGATTTATTCCTTCCTTCTTTGGAAGGGGGATGAGATTGTGCAAGTTCTCTGAGTTCATTCTCCACCTCTACTTTATATAATACCTCTTAAATCAACTCAGATTACTGCCTGTCCTATTTAAAACTTTCACAGACAGATCCCATATCTTGCCAAGGAAATGATACACAGTCCTATCTGTAAGTGACTTCTCATTTCTAACCAAAAAAAATTATAATAAAGAATAGTTTTTGAAGAATTTTTTTTCTAAGTAGCACTATATAACTTGACTTGGGGCCTTTAATGTTAATTGCATAAAAACAATCAGCATTTGGTTGTGGAATTTCCCATGGAGGGCCAGTTGCTGTAGAGTGTTTTATGTTAGCATTAGTATTTTATGTGACATAAACATCACTAGACACTGTAATCATGGGAGTGAAGCATCATTACAATAATAAACCATTTGTTTTTATTTCCATGATCACCTTTAACATTACTCACCAGTTGCCACCTAACTTGAAGAAAAGTTTTTTTAAAGTACTTGGGAAGTTGTAGCAGGTATGGCTTCTATAAAAGCTTTTTTGCTTGCTGGCTGACTTTTACAAATTTCCAGTATTCATATGTAAGTTGTGTAAAATAGATAACCTTAGCAGTTTTTATTGAGTATGCACATTTAATCTATACTTAACTTGAATATTATTTTCATTTTTACTGTATTTAACCCCTATAACTATGAATGTCTTCCTTTATTTTTCCTTTTGTATTTTTATTATATTTTAATTTCTCAAAATAAATCAAATTCATTAAGATTAAACCTTTTTTTACTAAGTTATATACAGCAAATTTAGTTTTCTGTTATACTTTCTAACTACTTGTCATTGATATATATAGTTGGTTTTTAAGAGAATTTTAAAAGTTTATAGATTTTTAAAGTGAATGTCTCTTTTTTGTGTACACTTTTTCATTTTCTATTACATAGCAAGACATTTAGTAAAGTTGACTTTCTAACATGTCGGCTTTCCCTTAATTCTCCTTTTAAGCCACAGTTTTGTTTTGTTTTTTTAAGTTTCAATAAGATGAAGTTGCACTATATAGGGCAGTAGCAGAACACTTGCTTAGCACGTTTAAGGCCCAAGGTTGGTTCCCAGACTGGAAAAAAAAATAGGTAAGATCAACACATTGAATCTATCATCCCTACTCAACCACACAAGTCACTTACTTAAAACCAAAGTGTTTGTAAAACAGAGTTAAGGGAACTATGACAGATTGGAAGTCACATCACCTGAGGCTCTTAACTGGGTTGAAATTTCAATTCTAAAGATAGCGAAAGAAGAAATTAACAATTGATATCCAAAGGGAATATATGAAATGCAATGTAATAATTTTTTTTTTTTTTTTTTGTTTTTCGAGACAGGGTTTCTCTGTGTAGCTTTGCGCCTTTCCTGGAGCTCACTTGGTAGCCCAGGCTGGCCTCGAACTCACAGAGATCCGCCTGACTCTGCCTCCCAAGTGCTGGGATTAAAGGCGTGCGCCACCAACGCCCGGCGCAATGTAATAAATTTTATGAACATGTATAACATAAATTTTTACTACTATGGAAAAGAATGTTTCTAAACTGAATCTTGAGGGGAAATCCTATCCAAGTTTCAGAGTCCGTAAGTTTTGAGTGTTGGGATGTCACCACCTGCTGGAGGATCAGAACCAAGAGGTTTTCATTTTAGAAATCCTCAATAATAGCAAGCTTATTAACACCAGGCACCCTTTGATCCGCACTCGTTCAAGGTGTTGTTGTCCTCACTGCTTTCTGTCTGTGCATAAGAAAACAGACACACAACGCTTAAGCAGGGCCTGATTAATCCCCCAAATCATAATACTAATTATGCATATCCATGTCATATCTGACTGATTTCATATAAGACTCTTCTAGTCCCCTGGTTCTTCATGTCAGGACCTTCGTGTGTCAGTGTGCCCCTCAAGCATTTGGATACCAGGTCGGATGTCAATGCCCAATTTAACAATGGATATGGGTTTGCATCACAACACTATGCTGACAGTTTTCCCTGCTTCTCTCAGTTTCTCATTTATCTTGGGATAATTAAGAGCTAAATTTCTAGTGAATTTTCATGTTATCTCCTAGGGTTACCATTGGCTGAATCATTTAGTAAGAGCACTCTATATTTCTCATCATCTCCCTCTTATTTTCTTACCCATAATGAAAGAAACAACCAAGATAAAAACACTTTCAACTCTGACTGACAATTTAAAAACGGGTGGAGATGATGTAAGAGCAAATGCCTTTGTAAGCTGTGAGATGGTAAATTGGTGCTAAAGTTTGCTAGTAATTTGAAAGCATCTCTCACAAAGATATACCACATAGCCTTTGACACAGCAATTCCACTTTGAGAATCTGTTCTACCCATTTTTTCATATATATTCAATATAGTACTATTTGCAATAGCATAATAAATATCTATGGAAACACTGTATTACTAATAGTCAGGTAAAATAAATTGTAGGAAAATTATGCAACAACACAGTAAAGAATGCTATGCAGCCTTTATTTGATTGTTTTACTTTACTTTTTATTTTGCTTTTCTTTGTGGTAGAGGACTGGAGAATTGAGCCTCAAGGTGTTGTGAATGCTATGAAAATATTCTACCACTGAGCTACAACTATAGTAATCAATATAATTTTTAATATATGATGTTACATATGAAACCATGTATAAAATGGCTCCATATAATCCCCAATTGAGACTTTTGAAAAATGCTTGATCACATTCTTCATTGGCACCATTTGATATCTAAAAAAAAAACCTTAATTTGCAATAGTATGTAATTTTTTAATTTTGGATTGGTTTAGTTTTTGGTTTTTCAGGCCAGAGTTTCCTGTATAGCTAGCCCTAGCTGTCCTGAAACTCACTTCTGTATACCAGGCTGGCTTTGAACACACAGAGATCTACCTGCCTCTACCTCCCAAGTGCTGGGATTAAAGCTGTGCACTATTACTGCCTGGCTAAATACATAGTTTTTTTTTTTAATTAAATTCTTTATAACTAAAACAACATTACCTATCAAAAAGACTATTTTTTCATTATCTTTTCCTTTTCTCTCATTGACAATATAAATTAAATTTCCTTTGATGATGCAAATAAACTCTAATATAATCAAGCATTTTTATATCAAGAATGTCATAATGTAACAGTTCCTCATACTGTCATCTCTCTGAACATGATCCTCTGGTGCTGCTGGAGCAGGGTGTAGGAACTGAACAAAGTCCTAAGTGAATGTGGTCTGTTAAAGTGTGTATGACCATGTCAAGAATCCCAGCACCTCAGACCTATGTATGCTGGCTACTTTTATGCCAACTTGACTAAAGCTAGAGTCATCAGAGAGGAAGAAGACTCAGTTGAGTAAATACCTTTATAAGGGTAGACTGTAGGCAAACCTGTAGAGCATTTTCTTAATTAATGGTTGATATGGAAGGGCCCTGCCTATTGTAGTAGGAGCCACAGCTGGGCTGGTGGTCAAAGGTTCTATAAGAAAGCAGGCTGAGCAAGCCATGTGATGATAGCCTTACTGATGTATAGCAGAACCTCTCCACTGTCTCTGTATCAGTTCCTGCCTCCAGGTTCCTGCCCTGTTTGAGTTTCTATCTTGACTTCCTTCAATGATAAACAGTGATATGGAAGTATAATAAATCCCTTCCTCCACAACTTGCCTTGGTCATGGTGTTTCATCAAAGCAATAAGACACCATGGAAATGGCAAAATCAGGCTCAAGGGGTTGGGATCCAATGCTGATAATGTGTACAAAAAGTATCTGATACAGTCTCCTCTTTCTGTATGACTACAGCATGGTACTACTCCCCTACAAACACCTACTATTGAAATAGATGACGTGCAGCCTCCCCATTTCTGCTGTAGATAATAAATGCACAGACTCTCCAGGCTGCTGCTGGTGTAGCTCTATCAATCAAAGCACATGGCTCACTCCTATCCTTGCACGTGTGTGTGTGTGTGTGTGTGTGTGTGTGTGTGTGTGTGTGTGTGTTTTCTTCTTTGCTCCAGTCAGGGCATGTTGTAGGATATTTGTGTACCGTGTAAAGATATAATGCTGTGACTGGCTTAACAAGAAGCCAAAAGCCCAATAGCTAGACATGCAGTATAGGCCGTACTTACTTCTGGGCAGAGAGAGGGGAAGTAGGAAGAGAATCTAGGCACACAGGAGAGACTCCAAGAGATGGAGATGAAGCAAGACATGCAGGAGGAGCAGTAACAGCCATAAAGGTAGCATGTAGATTAATAGAAGTGGATTAATTTGAGTTGTAAAAACTAGCCTAAGCTATAGGCTGAGCTTTCATAATTAATAAGTCTCCATGTCATTATTGGGAAAGACTTATTACAAGGGCAATTCAAGTGTCTGTCATGGAAGCAGAGACAAACTAGAGGAACATAGTGGTTTAGGATGTGGAGAAATTGACAAGGGACTTTCAACCAAAATGGCTTCTTCCACATAGCGCTAGAGCCTTGGCGATGTACTATCTGCTCTGGGGATCTCAGGAGGTCCTGAGAATCCAAAGAAAGTGAAGAATGCAAACATGACTGGCACTAGGACAGATGTTATCACACAGTTGTGAGGCAAGCAAGGATGTGAACTCAGAGTCTGACTGAAACCCAAAGGTGCCCTTGCTTCTCTCTCTCCAGGCCTCTAGATCTATTTCATTTCTTTCTACCTGGGAGTTCTTTGAATTCCTTGACCAGAAAATGGCTGCCTTGTACCTTGTATGTTCCCAGTCCTGTTACTAACACATTTCTATTTGAAACATTTGAATCTAACTCCATCTTCTAAAAGAAAGAAAACCAGAGTAACTGGACTCGGCCACAGGTGCCAGTCCACTGAACTGTGTTCACTGCTCAAGCTCCATGAACAAGGTACAGATCTCAGCCAGGGGAGATGATGTATAGACTAAGAAATGCCCAAAGATGAGCTGGCAGCGACTTGCTGTAATTGATCAATGTAAACTGCTGGCTTCCCTCTGAATTGTAAAATCCCATGTTCCAATGATTTAAGTAGAATTTTGGGAAGTATAGCTGATTTTAGGGGGCCAAGAGTAGAAGAATAAAAATGCATACCTTGATTCACAGCCACCTTAGAATACCTGTACAGAAAAGGCTGCCTCCAAGGAACACAAACCAAAGCATGTCGGTTTAAAGTTCTGCAGAATCTCACAACACAGGCAGATATACATCAGAAAAGTCTTGCTTCAGTGGCTAGGCGTTGGAATCAGCTAAGAGTATGTGATGTGAAACATGTGGTATGCACTGATGTTTTCAGAAGCAGGCTGGAAAGCAGTGACTGAACAGGAATGTAAGGTGCTACTCACCTCACTAGGGTGAATGCCACATGCTGAGCAAACACTTCAGAAACAAGAAGAGCACGGTGCTGCACAGAAGCAGGAGGGGACTCCTGAGTGACAAAACACCATGCAGAGGAGAAATTACTGCAGGGTCCATCTCACATCACGAGCTGGTCCTCAAGTGTGCATCTGGAGCTAATTCACTGTTGATTGACAAGTGCACTATCAGGCATTTTTAAGGACCCATGTCAGCTTCAGCATTTTAACTGTTTTGTTGTAAAACCAGAGTTACAATGTAGAGTTATTCCTTGATCTCCCAGGCCCATTTCCTCTCTTTCTCCTGAGTTCAAAAGTTCAAGATTTTTAAATACATACAACTTCTTGCATAGCACAAGGCTCAATGTATTCACGTGGTCACTTGTCCTCTGGAAAGAATTCCTGACACCTCAGAAATGTTCATCTTTGTTCAGGTGTGGTCACTGGGGGGAACTCTCAAGACTGTCTTTGAAAGCCATTTTTTAATTCTTGTTCCAGCTACTTGGACACATTTTGAATTTTAAAATCCACTGACTCAAGTTGTTGACAAATGGCATTCAGATGATGTAGTGGTTTAGATGAGATCGTCCCCCATAAGCTCCGATATCTAAATAGTTTTGGTCCCCAGCTGCTGGGGCTGTTTGGATGGGTTTGTGATTTATGGCCTTTTGGAGAGAGTATGTAACTGAGAGCAAGCTTTGAGGAGCCAAAAGCCTCATGCCATTCCCAGTGTGCTCTCTCTCTCTCTCTCTCTCTCTCTCTCTCTCTCTCTCTCTCTCTCTCTCTCTCTCTCTCTCTCTCTCTCTCCATCCTGCTTGGGCTTTGAGATGTAAGCTCTCATCAGTTCCTACTGCTGCCAGGCCCTGCCATGTGGGACTGCTTCCCCTGAAACTATAAGCCCAAATAAATTCTTTCTCCCCAAGTTGCTTTTGATTTTCATCTTCCAGGTAAGAGTCTGTGACTGAGGGCAGTCAGGACAGGAACTCAAGTTGGGAACCTAGGGTCAGAAACTGAAGCAGGGAATATGGAGGAATGCTAGTTCCTGGCTTGCTCCTCTTTGCTTGCTTAGACTGCATTCTTATAACCCTCATGACTACCTGCTCAGAGGTGGCACCACTCACGGTGAGCTGGGCCCTCCCACATCAATAATTAATCAAGAAAATACCTTTACAGACTATGGCCAATCTGATGAAAGTATTTTCTCAGTTGAGGTTCCTCTTCCCAGATAACTCTAGCTTGTTTGTGTTAAGTTGAAAAAAACCTAACCCAGACAGGTACTATTAAGAAAGTTCTGCTGCGGTCCAGTCAGTTTCTACACTACGTCACTACCTGCAGCAACTTCCCAGTGACTAGGCCAGTGCCGCTGGACCACTCAAGGCAGCTGCTAGCAAGCCTCATCAGCACCTCTGAACTTCCCTGTTAGCTGGAGGGCTATGGATCTATCCTCTTCAGTGACACTTGGGGAAGTGGGGAAAGGGTAGTCTCCCTCGGGCTTAGGAAGCAGCTGCTCTCTGTATCTGCCATTTGGAATCCTTTTAAACCTTGGTGGTATTAATTCTCTGATATATGTTAATTCCTTATTCTGAATTTTTTCCAATCATATGTGAATTGCATGTTGTAATCCTAGAATTTGGAAAGTAGATGAAAAAAGACTAAATTCTTGCCTGTATTCCTTAAAATATGTGTATATCGATTGTTTTATATAATGTATAAACATTATATAGACATTTATTTATAAGACTAATGGAAGATATTCTTTAGAACAATTTCCTGAAATAAAGAACAAATAATAATTTTCCTATTTATCTTAAGTGTTTGATGGACTTGGTATTTAAGTATCCTTAAAGTAAAGAACTCAAAAGATTTTTCCAGAGATAAATTATTTATTAACCCCTGATCTCCCTAGAGAACATCTCACAGTAGTTGATGTTTGAAAATTGATTCTCAATAGTGCCAACACTGTGTCTGGCACTTCCCAAACCATCCACTAACCGTTGGCCCTAAGACCTCAGGTAAAGGCACACACCTACCACTTGCTTGTTTGAGGCCCTCACTCTCGGGGGTTGTGCCTGGTGATGGCAGTCTTCAGAAGCTTTGCTGATGGCTAGAGATGTGCTGTTCAGTTTTACTTGTTTGTTTTGTTTTTGTTTTTGTTAACTTAACTCAAGCTAGAGTCATCTGAGAAGAGGGAACCACAATTCAAAAAATATTTCCATAAAATTGGTCTGTAGGTATAGTAGGTTTTTTCTTTTGGGTCACCAACCAGCTCCCAAGTCAGGGCACAGAGACTTATTACTAATGAATGTTCAACCTTACGTTAGGCTCATTTCTTGATAGCTCTTATAACTTAATCTGTTTCTCTTCATCTATGTTTACCTCAGGGCTTTTTACCTTTCTTTCATTCTGTACATCCTACTCCATCTAGCCAGCTGGTGGCTGCCTGGATGGCTGGCCCCAGATGTCTCTCTCTCTCTCTCTCTCTCTCTCTCTCTCTCTCTCTCTCTCTCTCATTCTCTCTTCTTTTCTTAAGCCAAGATGCCTCCTCCTATTTATTCTCCCTGTCTGCCAGCTCTGCTTATCCCTCTACTGCCTAGCTATTGGCCATTCAGGTTTTATTAGACCAATTAGATGCCTTAGGTAGGCAAGGTAAAACAAATGCAACACATATTTACACAATTAAACAAATTTAGCACAGACAAATGCAACACATCTTTATATCATTAACAAAGGCAGCAGAAACAAACCTAACATTCCTTCACATAGTTAAAGTAATATTCCTCAACATAAACAAATATAACACACCTTTGCCTAGTTAAAATAATAATCTACAGCATGTAGGCAAGCCTGTGGGGCATTTTTAAATTAGTGATTGATGTGAGAGGGGCCCAGCCCACTGTGGGTGGTGCCATCTTTGGGCAGATGCTTCTGTAGTATAAGAAAGCAAGCTGACCAAGGCAGTAAGCAGCACTCATCTATGGCCTCTACTTCAGTTCTTTCTTCAAGATTCCTGCCTTGAGTTCCTACCGTGACTTCTTTCAAAGATGAACTATGATGTGGAAGTGTAAGCAAAATTCTTCATCCCTGTCTTAGTTAGGGTTTCTATTGCTGTAAAAAGACAACATGACCATAGCAACCTCATAAAGAAAACATTTAATTGAGGTGGCAACTTATACTTTAAGAGGTTCAGTCCATTATCATCATGATGGGGGACATGGCAGCTGGCAGGCATATGTGGTGCTAGAGAAGCTGAGAGTCCTACATCTTGTAGGCAACAGGAAGTTGACTGAGACTCTGGGCAGTATCTTAAGCATAGGGAACCTCAAAGCCCAGGCCCACAATGACACACTTCCTCCACCAAGACCATTCCCACTCCAACAAAGCCATACCTTAGTGCCACTCCCTATGAGATTATGGGGGGTAATTTCAAGCTACCATATTCCACTCCCTGATCCTAAAAGCTTATAATAATATCATAATGCAAAATGCATTTAGTCCAACTTCAAAAGTTCCCATAGTCTATCATAGTATCAACAATGATTTAAAGTCCAAAGTTCAAAGTCTTTTCTGAGATTCATGCATTTTCTTAACTGTAATCCCCTGTGAAATTCAAATAAAAAAATCACATATTTCCAACATATAATGGCACAGGATATACATTTCTATCCCAAAATGTAGGGAAGGGAGCATAGTGAGGTAATACTGGATCAACAATGTTTAAAATTTCAAAGTTCAAAGTCTCTTCTGAGATTAACTCAATCTCTTAACTGTAATCCTCTGTAAAATCAAGATAGAAAAGCAGATCACATACTTGCAACATACAATGGCACAGTATACACTTTACCATTCCAAAATGCAGGGAAGGGAGCATAGTGAGGAAATACTGGAGCAAATCAAAACAGAAAACTATCTGGGCAAATTCCAAACTCTGCATCTTCATGTCTGATGTTCAAAGTCACTCTCCAACTCCTTTCATCCTTGTTGACTGCCACACATTTCTTTCTCTTGGGCTGTTTCCACTCCTTGATAGCAGCTCTCCTCTGCAGGTATCCCATGACTCTGGCATCTCTAACATCTCGGGTTCTCCAAGGCAATCCAGGCTTCAACTTCACAGCTTCACACAATGATCTCTCTACTAGGCCTCTATTCAGGGACACACCACCACATGCCTAGCCTCAGGTGCTTTCTTTAGGCATGAATGCAACATCCATAACCCATTTCTTCTATCCTTAACTCTAAAGCCAGAACCATGTGGCTGAAGCTGCCAAGTTCTGCTGCTTACTGGGGCTGGAAAATGACCTCCTCTTTCAATTTCATCTTCACCAGCTTCCTGTCCTTCACTGCTTAAGCTTCCTCTGTCCTGAAACTTGCTTTGTAGACCAGGCTGGCCTCAAACTCAGAGATCTACCAGTCTTTACCTTCCCAGTGCTAGGAGTAAAGGTGTGCCCCACCACACCCAGCTCTAAGCTTTTCTTTAGTTCCTTTTCACAAATTGGAAACCTAGCTGGCTGGGATCTTGCCCTGAAGTTACCACACCTTAAATTCCATTTCTTAATCAGTTTATCTCCTTGAACATGAGAGTTAGCTCTGATGCTCTTATTCTCTTCAAAATTTACATTTTGTAACTTACCCTGCTCAGCTTGCTCCTTTTCATTATAAATTTTATAAGCATGAACACTAGTAACCATATGATAGAATCTACACTAGGCTATTCTGATATTTCTTCTGTCAATGGAAATAATCGAAAATTCTTCACTTTAGCTTCAGACAGACTCTTCAGACTAGGGCAAAAGTCAGCCACTTTCTTTACAAAATTATCACAAGAACACTCTCTAGGCAACATACTAAAATTCTCTTCTGAAACCTCTTGAATGAGCACCCAAAAGTTAAAATAACTATGGTGATATTATATTTGTACTGAAATGTGATTTTAATTGTATGTTAATAAATGAAGTTGCCCGGGGGTCAGAGCTATTAGAGCCATAGCAAAAGCTGGGCATTGGTGGTGCACGCCTTTAATCCCAGCACTTGGTAGGCAGAGCTAGGTAGATCTCTGTGTGTTCAAGGATACAGCCAACAGACAGTGACGAGGCAGTCATGTGGTTGGTTTTACAACCAATGAGAAGGCAGAACAGAAAATCTATATAAAGACAAACAAACAGGAAGTAGGTCTCTTTCAGAGAGGTCTCTTGGCTGAAGAGGCTAGATGCAGCAGGCAGGTAAGGCTCTTAGCTCTGCTCTCTTGGCTTTCTTCTTTGCATTGGTTCTGTGTTTCTTATTTAATAAGACGGTTGGTTACATCTACAAATAACTCTTAGCATCTGTGTCTTCAATGCTCCTATTAGTATGGCCCATTGATCAGTGCTTAAAGCATTCCATTGCTTTCATAACTCAAAGTTCCAAAGTCCAAATTCCTCCAAACAAAACCATGGTTGGACCTATCATAACAAAACCCCAGTCCCTGGTACCAAATTCTGTCTTATTTAGGGTTTTTATTGCTGTGAAGAGACACCATGACCATGCCAATTCTTATAAGGAAAACATTAAATTGGGGTGGCTCACTTACAGTTTCAGAGGTTCCATCTATTATCATTATGGCAAGGAGCAGAGCAGCATGCAAGCAGATGTGATGCTGGCATAGTATCTGAGAGTCCTATATCTTGCAGACAACAGGAAGTTGGCTGAGACACTGGACAGTATCCTGAGCATAGAAAACCTCAAAGTCCCCACATGACACAATTCCTCCAACAAGGCCACACCTACTTCAACAAAGCCACACCTCCTAATAGTACTACTCCTTATGAGATTATGGGGGCCAATTACATTCAAACTACCACACTCCCCAACTTGCTTTTAGTCAACAATGAAACCCTAAGACAGAAAAACTATAGACAATAACCCTCTTTTTGGATTGCAGTAATTTGTTACCTGGGAAGAAGTGGAGTCAAAAGCCTAAGAGACACAGTAAAAAGGTTTCTATTTTTCTTTAGTATAAAAAGAGAATAAGCATGTACAGAAATTATATTAAAGCAGGTTTACCTTCTACCTGCTTTTTCCTTGGCTAAAATCAAATAGCAAGAGGCTTAAATCAATCTCACCCAATTTCAAAGGTCAGGTATTTCATTAAGAGTCAAGAATAAAATTGAGCCAAGTGTGAGACATCTTTGTTGAGATGTTGAGAATTCATTCAAAGATAGCTTTTTGAAAGACATTTAAAGAAATGCTCAACATCCTTAATCATCAGAGAAATGCAAATCAAAACGACTCTGAGATACCACCTTATACCTGTCAGAATGGCTACGATCAAAAACACCAATGACAGTCAATGTTGGAGAGGATGTGGAGCAAAGGGAACACTCCTCCACTGTTGGTGGGAATGTAAACTTGTACAACCACTGTGGAAATCAGTATGGCGGTTTCTCAGAAAATTAGGAATCGAACTACCTCAAGACCCAGCCATCCCACTCTTGGGCATATACCCAAGGAATGCTGATTCATACCATAAAGATACATGCTCGGCTACGTTCATAGCAGCACTATTTGTAATAGCCAGAACCTGGAAACAACCTAGATGCCCATCAACAGAAGAATGGATGGAAAAAATGTGATACATATACACAATGGAGTACTACTCAGCAGAGAAAAACAATGAAAGCATGAAATTTGCAGGCAAATGGATGGAACTAGAAAAAATCATCCTGAGTGAGGTAACCCAAACCCAGAAAGACAGTCATGGTATGTACTCACTCATAAGTGGATTCTAGATATAAAATAAAGAACAATCAGACCACAAAAAAAAAAAAAACAAAGATAGCCTTTATTTTTGTCCATATTTATGATGACAGGCTCTGAGAAGTGTTCTTTCTGCTTCAAAGCTTGCTTTTGCAAGAAAGAAGGATCCTTGTGAATGGAAAAAAAAAGAAATAAAAGGAGGACATTGCTGTTCCTAAGAGGTTAGGGGTTTTATTATAGATATCAGGGAAAGCACTGGTAGAGACAGAGGGATCTGAACAATTCCAGAGTGAACATGGCTAGCAAACTGAACAGGGCCAACTGAGGAGAGGGTAGTAACGAAAAGGGAAGAGTCAAGAAACCAGGAAAGCAGGAATCAAGAGTGGCACAGCCAAGAAGCAAAGAGGCCAAGAGACCTGTGTAGACAAATGGTTGGGTTATATAGGAATCAGAGTGATAGGTATTTTGAATCCCCAGGATTAGGTTTTTCCACCTATACAGTAAGCCAAATCCAGCTGAATTCAAAGGTAAAGGACCAGGTTTAATCTGAGCAAAGCACTCCCGGGTGATCTTGGGGAAAGGGAAGAGGAGAAAACACATGGCAGGTCTGTGGACTGGAGCTTAAATGTGGCTTATCCACAGTCTTGAGCAGTTCTGAGGTAGGAGCCACCATTTGGAGGGCTTTCTAAAAGGGGCAGGGTTTGGAGAGGGAGGAGGGAGAGCTCAGGCAGAGCTTCCAGAAGAGCATCCCAACCTTCTTGGATATATGGGTGCTGGTTCAAGTCTGCCTACTTCCTGTTGGCATGGGATGATGTGGGGAAAGGGAGACAGGAGTTTGTGGGCTTACACTCAGTGGGAGGTGTGGGTGAAGAAGCAGTCTGTTAATCACCATCCTGGAGGCTGCAGGGATCTATTTCTTGAGGAAGTGGAGAAGACAATTTGCTAGAAGAAAAAAATAAGTTATTACCAGTCCTATGAATGGGACTAGCCATGGGGAGAATGGAGATTGCCAGTAAGAATGGAATGGAGATGTACCCGGGTTGTACTGACAAAGATGAATAATCAAGGCAGAAGAGCATATAGGTCCTTCATTGAGACAATTTGGAAAACCAGAGGGTAGAGGGTCCCAGTAGGTATACCATCTATCCTGGTGCCTCTTGAGCCTGGAGAGATGGTACCAGCACTGATGTTCCAAGAGTTTGGGAGGATGGCATGCCAAATCAAGGGATGGTGTATTCCAAGAGTACCTGAGCCATCATACTTGCTGTTTCCCAGGAGGTGAGGAGTACCTCCATTCATTCTGAAAGGATGCCAATAAGAGTTAAGAGATAATGGAACTTTTTTTTTTTTTTTTTTTTTTTGGTTTTTCGAGACAGAGTTTCTCTGCGTAGTTTTGCGCCTTTCCTGGAGCTCACTTGGTAGCCCAGGCTGGCCTCGAACTCACAGCGATCCGCCTGTCTCTGCCTCCCGAGTGCTGGGATTAAAGGCATGCACCACCACCGCCCGGCCAAGATAATGGAACTTTTTAATGAGTGGGAATGTGGGTTAAGTCAACCTGCTAGTCTTTGCCTGGTTGGTGTCCTTGGTTGGTGTTCTCAGAGCTCATGCAGGGCCTGGAATATCTGGAGGGTCCCCTGTGTGTTGGCCTTGGCACATATCTGGCAGGAAGAGTGGACCTGTAAAATATAGTCTTGACGATGGGTGGGGTCAAAGAGGGGCTCTAAAGACTGATATTAGTTTCCACCAGGCCAGATTTCTTGATACAGTAGCAGAACTCTTTCCCCAGAAACCTGCAGGTGCCTGTAAAACAACAGGAACAGATTAACACCTTGGTGTCATAGCAAAGGCTATGTCTTTGAGTTAAAAGATATGAACTTTTTTTCTAGGGCATGGTTTTGGTTCAATAAAACATAACTTTAAGTCTATACCTAGAAGATAACCAGAGGAAATTTACTGAACAAAAGAGGTTGATCAAGTGAAAGAGGAGGAGGGAAGGAGGTTGAGGATCAGGGGAGGAGAAACGGAGTTGAACACACATGCATTCTTCCACATAATCTTTAATGCTAACCTGTTTTGGTGGAGAGGAGAGTTGGCATTTCAGCAGAGTTTTGCCATAATGTGGCTGGAGACAATATGGTAATGCTGAAAAAGTCTCTATGCAGTCTGAAAAGCTGAAACCAGTAAAATCTACAGAAATTAAAGTTCTTCTGAAAACTATTCATAGTCAGTGCTCTATCAGTTTATCAGAACTGCATTTATGAATGCTGAAACTCTGAACCTCCAGAATTCTAGTGTAATAACAGCATAGAAAGGGGACAGAAGTATGAAACATCTTTATGTACCTTAAATGGGAAGTTACATCTGAAATCTGTTTACCCTTTATTGTGAAGCCTGTGAACCAGGCAAACCTATCTGTATTTTTAACAAGAAACTTGACTAGTGAACTAGTGAGCTTCCAAGGCAGTTGTAGACTGAGGTGGGGGATCAGGAGAAGAATTGTTAAACTGGTAACTCCTAGTCATCAAATATCATCAGATCTGTGAAGGACAAATTTCTCTTGAGTAAGCAGAAGTGACACAGCTTTCCAGCTCCCTAGGCTGCTATCCCAGGTTTCTCCAGGGTCATTGGATATCAGTCTTCAGCTGCCAGGCCCAGAAGATCTGACAGACTTTCCTATGGAGGAAGAATTTGGGGGAGACTGGCCTATCTTGTCTTGGTAAAGTGAGGCAATCAATTCCCCAGTGTCCTGCTTGTCCACAGTCTAGGCAGGTCTTAGCAGCAATTATGGTGCATGACAATTTTATGCTCCATGGCTAGCTTTGCTACAATTAGAGTAAGCTCCAGGTGAAAATTCTTCTGAGGCCATCCATCTTCCTTGGAGAGGATAGGGGATGCTGCCAGAATCTGGAATGTCTCTATTATGAGAAGCCTTTTTTAAAATGCCATGTTCTCAGATCTCTGAAGCATTTGAGGATCAGGAGTCATTATCTGTTAGGTATAAGCAATTTACTATCTCTAGAAGGCAAAACCCAGTGTTCACAGTGTAAACAATTTAGTCTTTCTAAAATCAATACCAAGGGGATTGCTCTTACATTACAAAATCTGGCTGCCAGCAAGATACATCCCTATATGTGAATGCATGGAGGTGCAGCTTTAATGCCTCATTAAACCAGCATTGTTTTAAATCCTATCTTTCATAAACCCTGTTTTTAGAACAGGACAGGAATTATTATACAAAAATCTATCCTAATCCAAAATATTTTGGAGACCTGTTGTCTCTTGGCGGACCCACTTCATGTGGTCACCTTTATTTAAGATGTCAATAAAGTCATATGACCTCCCTCTTCTCCAACCTTAGTCAAAATGGTGGCTGCCCACATGTTGTACTTAATTAAGGTGGTAGCAGACCACGTGTTGTTTACCAGAACAGTTCCAATTTGGAGTTACCAATTTTAAGCTAACTTTTTGTTTCAGATTTTTTAACCATACCCAATTCTTTAGCTGCTTTTTTTTTTTTTCAAGAAGGCAGAACAGCATAAAATAACTTTTTCTGTCATCACATCAGATTCAGCAAAGCCCAGAGGCAAATTCTGAGCCCAGGCAGCTAGTTGTTACCAAGATACACATAACATGTACACTCAGGTGTCCAAGACCAGTCAGAAACAAGCATGCAGTGGCCACATTTCCATCCATACACACAAAATAGATGGGATTTTTTAACAGTAAGAGAAACAAAACTTTCCATGGAAACCACGTTCAATGACCAACTGAAAAATCCTGATATAAGAGTTGGCAGCATAAGAAACCCTAAGAATAAAAGACTGTTTTGGAGTGAGGAAGTTGAGAGTGAAAACGAGCTGCAGGACTGCAGCTGGAAAGTGAGAGATGGCAGAGTGAGTCTGCAATTTGGCTGCAAGGTGAGGGAAGCCAGGAGGGAGCAGAAGATAAGGGAGGTGTCCATGTGGGTCTGCAGGCCAAGAGCCCGAGCCACGAGCCCGAGCCGTGTGGAGAACACGGGTCTCCTAGGCTGTCGGAGGAAGGGAGCAAACAGCCATGCGCCG
The DNA here is from genome assembly GCF_049852395.1 of Peromyscus maniculatus bairdii. Lineage (NCBI taxonomy): Eukaryota > Metazoa > Chordata > Mammalia > Rodentia > Cricetidae > Peromyscus > Peromyscus maniculatus. The sequence goes on along the minus strand of NC_134853.1, from coordinate 35,239,185 downwards.
GACATGAAGCAGCCAGTGTCTCTGGCTTTCATTTACACCTTGTAACAAACAGATCCAGACATGTATGCAGTTTAGGATGGGAAGCCAGTCAGGAACAGAAGGAATAAATCTAATGTGGGAAGAATCCCAGTGTGGCCAGACCAAACGCCAGGGAAGCCTGGTGAGCAAAGTCAAAGTGGGCACCTTCGGTGGGACCTGCCAAAATGTGCCAGGAAGAGAAAACACCAGAACAGTGCAGTGGGGGAACTTGGAGAGTGATTGAGTGAAAAGTCGTCTTGAAGCAAAGGAATGAGAAGCAGGTAGATGAACAGGGCAGAGGGGGGTGGACAGGAGACTCAGACACACAGGGGAAAGGGGCAGGGATGTAAAGCTCAAAACTCTTGGATGAAGGAGCTCAAACTAATGCATGGTGTGAGACAGCCCCAATTTGAACAAATTTTATAGGAGATACTGCAAGGGTGTCTGGGAATTGAACTTGGACCCACAAGTACCCATTCACAATCCTTTTTCTGGAGACCAAAGGGTACAGAACCACATCTGTCTGGTTCTATAAACCTATGGCCAGGAATGGTGTGCAGATTGCCTCTGTTATAGGCATCTCCCACACAAGGAAACCCCAAGGGGCAAGGGCTGTTCCTGCCCCGGAAGTGGGCCAGAGTTTCTTGGTGCTCAATGACCCAGAAGGTAACCCAGAAGCCTTTGACACAGAAGGGGTCAAAAGAGTCAGAAGAGATCCTGGATCCCTTATAGGTTTTTGGTTTGGAAATGGGTGACTTACCAAACAAAAGTAGGTCAGTGTGGTGGGGGTAGAGGGAAAGGGGGAGTGGCTTCCCACATTGCTGGGTTACCAGTAGGCAATGTGCCCAAGTGGCCAGTGACTGGCAGGGGAGGCCCAGCTCTACCTGGGCTTGGCAGCAGATGATAAGTGTCTTGAATTTCTGGTATTAGGTTTCTCTGCTGATGCAGTAAGCCAATGGAGCTGAATTTAAAGGTAAAGGACCAGGTTTAATCTGAGCAAAGCATTCTCTGGTCATCTGGGGTAATAGAGGAGGAGAAATCTGGGCAGGTCTATAGACCAGAGCTTAAATACCCTGTAGGCAAAGTCTTGAGCAGCTCTGGGGAAGAGCCACTGGCAGGCCACTTGGTGGCCTTTCTGAAAGGGGCAGGGTTTGGAGGGGGAGGGGGCCTGAAGCAGAGCCTCCAGGGGAACACAGAGAAGCTAAGGGAAGCAAAACCCAGTCTAGTCCCTGGGCTGCAGAGTTTGGGGTAGTGGGCAGGTTATGCCAGCCAAGATTATTCCATAACAGATACTAGCTATCGTGAGAGAAGCTGGTGGACAGCATCCACTTTGACATGTTAATAGGCACCTCAGTTAGGTGTCTTTTATCCCGTTTGATACCTAACATCTCAGGCTTTTTGTTGATGGTAACGGGAGATAATTACTTCTGTCTGAAATAGGGGTGTTGTTGGGGAAAGGGGAGCAGGAAGGTTGAAATGCTGGTCAAGGCTGAGAGGAGAAGTATAGGCTGTTTTGCTCACTGCCTGGATCCTTTAGAATCACCTGGGGCTAGGGAAGGGCAGGCTGCTTTGAAGCAGTCTGTGAGGCTGGACCACCTGGCACTAGCCACTTTGAACCATTTGGGGATGCAGAAGCTCAAACCGGAAATTCAGTCAGAAGCATCTAGGGCTGGAATGTTTGGAGCAGTTTGCAGTCTTCAGTTGATTGGAAATCTGATGTAACAGATACAGACTTGGGACAGAAGGTAAAGTTAAGGAGCTTAGGGGAATTTTTATCTCAGGTATCTACTTCCATGTCCTGGGAGATGGGTGAGGGGAGTCCCAGGACCAGTGGAAATGTAGAGAGATCCCACCCTCAGGAATTGGCAGGAGGCTGGGAAAGCTAAGCGGTTGATTGACAGAAGTGCTAACTTGGAGTCCTTGACCTGAGAGAAGTGGATTCAAGTATCATGATTCCCTGAAGCTTATAAGAATTTGTTTATATTTAGAGAAGTTTTTAGCATAATGAGAAGCATTTTTAAGTCCATACTTAAAAGACAACCAAAGGAGAATTTAAACTTTGAGCTTGTGAGTATGATGTAATCTGTGCTTTACCAGGGCTAGATTAATAGCTTATCAGAGCTCCACTGATTATTTTTTATATACCTTAAAACACCTTCTTTGACCCTCACAACTTACTAAAGCTTTCACATCTTCAGACCTTTATAATTTACATTTATGTGCCTTAATTACTTTCTTAGACCCTCAGAACTTAAACTTTAAGCCTTTTTTTCCCAATAATTTACCATGAGATGTGTTAGTTAGGTCTCAAACCCGGGACAAACTGGTTAACTGGGGTGCCTATTAACACATCAAAGTGATGCTATCAGGCCAGCCCCTCTGAGCCTTACTAGTACCTGTTACAGAGACATCCTCACTGGCATATCCTACCCTGTTTCTCTTTTAGATGGGATTAATCTCATGTAGTATAGGGTGGCCTTGAATTTACAGAAATCCAGATGGATTTTTGCCTCTGCCCCTTAGTGCTATAATTAAAGGTGTATGCCACCACTGCCTGACCTCTATGGCTAACTCTGTGGCTGTCTCTGCCCTCTGATCTTCAGGTAAACTTTGTTAAGAATACAAACAAAATATCATCACAAATTTGTAAACTGTTATGTAATTCATTTAATACCAAGATTTATTTTGCCTCCGGTTGGAATTTTCCCTGAGACCTGCTCTGAGAAAATCCCTCCCAGGATCCTAGGGAAGACACTACATCCGGCAGGGGGTTATTTGAGAGAAAAGAATCTAGGTACACCATGCTCTTTGGTCCATCACTTTATTTCTCTAGGACAAAATGTTAGTTATTTGGCGGTGCTCTTACCCTACAAGGAAATGTCACAAAACACGACAGAATCCACTAACAAAAGTTTTATTAAGATAAGAGAGACAGACAAGTGCTCAAGCCTGCGAAAGAGACGTGTGTGGAGAAGAAGAAGGAAGCTGGGAATATGGCACCGGCTTATAAAGGCTGGGTGGCGCATGCATACACAGGTCCAAGTGGCTACTCCACGATGTGCATAGATCACATGGTTGCGTTGCATGCTCTTACGCAACCATGCAAAGCCACAGGATCTTGGTCACACAAGACGCCTTGGCCCAGAAATGGCTATTTTGACCCAGAACTGGCTAGGCGGAAGTGTCTAGGTCCATTGAACATGCACAACCATGGGGTCATGTTGTGACTTTATCACAAAATTCTATCTGTACAGCTTCAGTTCCATCCTGACTCTCAGTTCCTTTGTGTCCCTTCTTTTTCTGTCCCCTCATAGCCCTAGTCATAGGTAAGCTCCTATGCTTTTGATCTCATCTTCATCCCCTGTTCCTTCATCCTCCATCATTCCTCCTTCTTCTCCTCTCCTGACCTGATTCACCTACAATTTACAAAAAAAAAAAAAAAACTCTTCCTTGTTCCTCATTCTTCAGCCTGAGTCATTCTGACTTACCATCTCCAGAAACTCTGCCTTCTTCCTTTCTCTTTGGCCATGGCTCTATTTGGCCAGGAATTCTGCTCCAGTCTTTACTGCTCCTGGTTATGCAAAAAGCCCTATTGTCCTGAGTTAATAGCTCTGCAGTGCTACTAGGCCTGAAGGAAGGAGATGGTCTGAGCTTTCCATTTGCACAAGAAACAAAGTTGTGCATCTACAGCCCACCTGTCTCCTAGGCCCTGCAGGGGTGTTACCTAGTGGATCAACAGAAGGTCTGACTGTTTATGCTGTTTGCCATGTGGTCTAGTAGTATATTAACACACAAGAGTTTCATAGAAAAGACAGCTGATATGTTATCAACTGAATAGCATCAAATATTCCTTGACAAATGGCTTCCTCTAGAAAAATTCCTTGACTTTTCTAGTTACAGCTTTAATACACAGCTGAATCTCTATAATATATTCTTGCAGCCTGCTGCAATTCCCCTTTTCTTGTACAGTTAAAAAAAAGAGGATGTTTAATTCTTTCAAGGTCAGTGAAAGATGTGGATAAATATTAAGTTTAGAGATGACTGGAAAATGGTAATGATTAGTTAATATTGATATATGAGCAATATTTGTATCAACAATATATATTTATGATCTATAAAGTATATTTATGATCAATAATCTATATAGATGGCAAGCTGAGAATTAGTCTAACCATCTAATAAGTATATTTGTATATAATTAGAATATCTCTGTACCAAGAAGTGGGCAGAGGAATAACTCAATACTATGATTTTGACTTATCAAAAAGAATTTGCTAGTTTGGAACATTGACACTATCTATTAATCTCTGGCGGTGGTATAAATTTGGTTAAACTGTATTTTAGGGAGGTATTATTAGATAAAATTACCTGAGTTAGTCACAAACATCTGTGGGATCAAGGCTGCAGCTGAAATTTATCTAATTTAAATTTGTAATCAATGCAATATTAAACCATTATTCTATGAGAGAACAGTAATAACCTGTGTCAGGGTTTACATAGCAAGACTTACAACTACTGTGAAAAGTACATGAGGGGGACTATCTGATAGTATATACATTTCAAGATCAAGGGCAGAATTTATACAATTAATAATAAAATGTTTTTTTAGGGCAGTCCAGCCCCTGGGCTGGAGAGTTCAGTACAAAAAGAGATGTCAGTGACAAAGGGGCTGTAAAAATCATTCATGGTTACTTCCTGCTGATATGGGGGCAAAGCTAAGGGTCTTGAAGGCTGGAATGCAGTGGAAACCCAGGAAGAGCAGGCTGTTTCAGGCTCTGTAAGACATGTGTAGCAGGATTTCATGTCTCTTGGGATGGAAGGTAGTGTGCAGGGTTGAGCTGGGCAGCATATTCATGTGGGCTGGAGGATGGGGTGCAGACCTGCAGCTAAACAGCATGTCTGTGGTCCAGAGGATGACAACCTGTAACTCTTTAAATGATTAGAATTTCTGCTGGGAACAAATATATGTATTAATGTTAGAACATGCAGTTGAGGAGTTTTAAAGATGAGGAATTTTAAAAAGGAAACTTTTTCTCTTTGATGTACCTATGGAATATTAAATGCATGGTTTTAGCAGAGAGAAAAAGAGGTATCAAGCCAGGAAAAGGGCAGCTGAATCTCTATAATATATTCTTGCAGCCTGCTGCAGTCTCCTGTATAAGTTTTCAAAGTTAAGCCTAAAGCAAGTAACTAAAACAAATAGTTTATTTAAAATCAGGTATACTTAATAAATAGATGTTCCTCAAACTCTTCAGAAATCTACTGAATATGGCACTTAAAATGCTTGATTACTAGGATGATGGTGATGTACTCCTTTAATCCTAGTATTCAGGAGGCAGAGGCAGGTGAATCTCTGTGTTTGAGAACAGCCAGGGCTACACAGAGAAACCCCTCAAGATAAATAGGTAGGTAGGTAGGTAGGTAGATAGATAGATAGATAGATAGATAGATAGATAGATGATAGATAGATAGATAGATAGATAGATAGATAGATAGATAGATAGATAGATAGATAGATAGATAGATAGATTAAAAAGCTTCCTATAATAGACAAAAATGCCAGATCCTAGAAGCAACCTTAAAGTCTCCAAAGAAAACAATGGGGCACCAACTAAGCCACCTGGATTGTGGTAATGTTAACCATTGGGAAAAACTGCCCCATGCCTCCCCTGCCACCAGGGCTCTGCCCAAGCTGTGTATACCATTGGGTTGACTGCCCTACTCTGCTTCCTACTTCTCCACAGGAAAATCTCTCAGACCTTCTGGGTCTGACTGGCAAAGGCCATGCTGCTCTTGTGGTAGCTGAAGATCAAATGCTGCCCTGCATGACAGCTGAAGACAAACTGCTTCTGCCCCAATAAGGCCATCAAAATGCTGGGAGCCCAGGATAACCACCCAAGTATGGTAAGTCACTGTCATCTTAACGGATACATAGGCCAGTTGGATTATACATGCTGCTATAATGTATCCATCAGATCTCTCACAATATTGACTGGCTAACTCTATGCTTTAGCAGCAACAGCATACCAGCTCCTTCACCAAGGCTGCAGCTGCCTTGTTAGTTCATTTAAATCAGGCCCCAGGCCTCACTTTTCTGTGGCTGCTGGGACTCCTGCTGAGATAAACAGACAGGTACAGTTTACCTTGCTGGCAGACTCCACACTGATATAAACTCACAAAACCGTTTCAAAGTAACTTTTTACTATTGATTTCTTTAAAGGAACTTGTTTTATAATAATTGCTCTCAGTAATCAACCAACTACTGCATGAAAAAAAAGTAAAAGGATGACATGCCTGCTCCTAAGGGGTTGAAGTTTTTATATAAAGCAGAGACCTCACTGCACTGACTGTGGCTGAAGACATGCTTGTTCTAAGCAGAGGGAAAAGGAGAGAGAAAGGGGGCTGAGGGAAGAACAGGGGAAAACAAAGGCTCCTAGAAAAAAGACTTGAGGAATGCAGGATTAACATTTTTCACTAAATCAATAAATAGAATAAAAATACAATTATATTGAATACTTTAAAATTGCTTTTTAAACCTTAAAGTATTATGAGATGAATAAACAACACCTGCAAATTTCACATTAGCAGTTCATCGTTTTGCTAATCAAATTCAACTTTAAAATTCTATGTTTAATACTGATAAGATAGTTAAAATTTGTTAATCAAATCAACTTTACAATTCTATATATAACACAGTAAGATAGTTGACCCTTACTGTATATTTTATATAACACTTCCTGAAGAGTTCATGTGTAATAGAAGGTTAGCAGTTCGGTGCTGAGGCTGGAGTCTCCCATTAGAGCTGAAGGCAGTGTGCTGATGATGGTGTACCCTGTGAGTTGATGCTGGTGTGCCCTCTTGTGGAAATGTGTTACACTGCACAAGTTTTCCCTTTTTTTTTTTTTTTTAAATGTGGGAGCTCACTCACAAGTCAAGAAATACTTTTAACAATTAAGAAGTAATCTTACAAGATCTTTTCATACACACACACACACACACTCACACATGCACGCACACTCAGCTGATCATACACACACACACACACACACACACACACACACACAGCTGATCATATTTGTATTCACCAAAACCTCTTCTGCAGAATTTTTAAAGAGAAATTTTAAAGAGCCTCTTCCCTATGTTGGGATGCTTCCCTCAGCCTTGATGCAAAGGGGAGGAGCTTGGTCCTGCCTCAGCATGATATGCCATGCTTTGTTGATCCCATGGGAGGCTTGACTCCTTCTGAGGAATGGATGGGGGGAGGTAGGGGAGGTAGAAAGGAGGGGAGGGGAGGGAGCGGGAGAAGAGTAGGGAGGGAAACTATGGTTGATATGTAAAATAATAAATCTTTTTTAAAAAGAGAGAAATAGCCAGGCCAGACATAATGTCACATGTCCATAAGCTGACATGGCCACTAAAGGCCAGCTGTTCAAGGCTTTTCTGGGCAATATAGTGAGAACCACTTCAAAAGATAATAATAATAATAATAATAATAATAATAATAATAATAATAATAATAACAATAATATTAGACTAGTAACAGCCTGCAGTAGGAGAAGTCCCAAAGATAACTCGTTAATTGTTGTTCTTAAATGTTTACTCTGATTAACAAGAGATGGTGTAACAAGAGATAGTGTAAGAAGAGATGGTGTATAAGTTAGTTTTCTTGTCCTGAAAAAAATTTTATTTATTTGTTTGTTTATATCCCAAGCAAATTTTCCCTCCCTCCTCTCCTCCCCTTCCTCCTCATCCTTCTCTCTGCCCCCTCAACCCACTTCTCTCAAACAGCAATTTTTTTAAATCAAACATTCTAAATATAATACAATCCAAAAATATACTAATGTTCTGATATTACATGTTGATGAATGATAATCAGAAAATCCTAAGCCTTTGTTTTCCATGCTTATGTCATTGTGTTTGACAAGAACAGGAGACTTTGTATGGATACAGCAGTTACATGTAATTCATAACACTTGAGACAGGAGTCTCAGATCAGAGCTGAAACATTTGAGAAGGCATTGCTTGGTACTGCATGGCATGGCAACAGGCACAAGTGGATCAGAACCAAGGCTGCAGTGATGCTGCAGTGATGCAGCATGACTTAACATGAGACGGAACCACCAGAAACACCTCAGACTCATTGTGCTCTCAGCTTTGAATTAACTTTTGTTGCTATGAATTCAGAAACGTTCAATGTTGCTACCTTTTTTTCAGCCCCACAGTTACTCAGAAGCATAACGGCTGTGTACTTTGCTCAAGGAAATGTGGGTGGTAGTAGCCTGCATCACTTGCAAGCAGAAACCCTCTGCTGGTCCAGAGGATACAAGTGGCGTCAGTCTCATCTTTAAGCAAGAATAACATGGGAGAGCCTCCCATCATGTCACTCTCTCCACTGTTTGAAGCCACTGAGATCATCAAATGATGTATCACACTAGCATGGCCTCCCTGATACATAAACACGCTAACTGTATACATAAATGAATCCAGCAATGATCTTCAGTGCTGTCTCATCTTACACAAAGACATAAAAATCCACATGACCTAATGTTCAATATTACAGCATATTTAATTGTTGCTTCTACAGGTGAATCTGCTAACACATTTCTTATAAAGGGAATAGGTGATAGCCAAAAGGAATACAACAAGCAGAAAAAGGGGCAGTGGTATCAATTGGGGGTTTACAGTACTCCCCCATCAATGTCTTACTGTCTGCAGTTTTAATTACCTTCAGTCAACTGTAACCTAAAATATTGAGAGGAAATTTTGAGAAATAATTCATTGCTGTTAAATTGTAGATAAAACTTCACACTGTTCTGCTGTCCTGTTTGTGGTCAGAATCAGTCCTTTTCCAGCTTATTCATGCTGCGCACTGCCCTCTTCACCACCAGTTAGTCCCTAAGTAGCCATCGCAGTTATCAGAACAATGTTTGTGTTCAAGTCACCTTCGTTTTACTTAACAATATGCAAGAGTGATGATGCTGGTCATTTGGATATGCCAAAGAGAAGCTGCATCATGCTTCCTTCAAGTAAAAATGTGAAAGTAAATCAGCATTTTTTGAGACCATATGCACATAAATTTTCTTAAAGTGCATTTGTAACACGAATCTTAAAAGGTCTTATTAATAGAAAACCTGAAGCCAGATAGTGGGGTGAGAGCTGAAAGATCAGAGAAGCAGAACAAGCCACAGCCAAGCTCATCTCACCAACTCCTCAGCTGATCCTGTTTCCACAAATCCTCAGACTGGAAGCTTCTGAGTCCTCACTCTTGAGGGTATCAGTTGAACTGCTGCTTAGTTCCTGTCTCCTCATGCATTATATACTGTTCTCCACCCAGCCATGTCACTTCCTGGGATTAAAGGTGTGTGTGCTTTCCAAACAAAGGCATGAGATCTCAAGTGCTAGAATTAAATGCATGTGCCACTGCCTGACTCTGTTCCCAGGGTGGCCTTGAACTCACAGAGATCCAAATGGATCTTTGCCTCCCAAGTGATTGAATTAAGGGTGTGTGTCATCACTGTCTGGCCTCTATGTCTAATCTAGCAGCTGGCTCTGTCCTTTGATCCCCAGATAAGTTTCTAAGGGTACACAATGTAGCATCACATGCATTAATAGTTCTTACTATTATATTTAATACCTTACAGTGCCAAGTTTGTAAACTGAGATATCCCTCATCTTTGGTTATGGGAATTGATTGGTGTTTTGAGTGCACAACTCCATTGAGAAGAGCAAAGGCTTTATTTATTAGCCAATAAAATCATGTACCTGGCCAGCTCTGAAGGTATTTATGATTTCATCATGGGTGTGCTAAACCATAAAACCCTAAAATCCTAGTTGAGGTTGTAGCCAGAGGTTTTCTTGTGCCACAGCAGCTTATAAAATAATCACTCAGAGGCTTCCTGCCAGCTAGCTCTTTCATCTTAAATTCACCCATTTCTATTCATCTATGTTTTACCATATGGCCATGGCATTAACGGTCTACTGGCATCTTGTTCCTCCATGGGTGGCTGAGTCGTGTCTGCCGTGACTCTGCCCTCTTATCCCTGTATCTCTCTTGGATTTCCCATCTGGCTCTTAGGCCTTTTCCTAGGCCAAAACAGCTTCTTCATTAACCAATAGTAGCAACACATATTCACAGCATGTAGAAAGACCATTCCACAGCATACGGTAATTTTATTCTTATACTATTTTATGTCAATAATGAAAATTTAGATCCAGCATACATAAAAGATTGTTCATGCTTATTGTAGATACTTTTAGAAGAAAATATTAGATACAGGGAATAGAACCAAGAAGCAATTCAAATGACATGAAAATAGTTATTTTGAAATAAACCTTTGGACAAGTAAAAGGCCAAGGTAAGAGCTTAGTTATATGCTTCTGTAACATTTGGAGGGAGGGGTGAAGAAATTTCTCATTTTTACAGAGTTGAGGCTCCCTGGATGAATTCTGACAAGTATTTTGAATTCTGACTTATTGGAGAACCATGCTGCCTAAGGTTGCAATCCATCATGTCCAGACAGCTCTCTGAACTCTGTGCAAAATGGAGGACTCCCTTTCCCAATGGCAGCAGGGCTTCCTGCTCTCTGCCTGACCTTATTTAGAAGCTGTCCCTGAGCTTGGATGCCTGAATTATCTTAAGTGTGACCTGTGACATAGTCAAAGCACAAAGGCTCCCCCTGCCATCCACATGATATTAGGTATTGTGTTCCAGCTGTATTACAGGACCATGCAGCCAAGCACAAATTAGGTATTGCTAGCTGCTGTCCCCACCCTTTAGAGTCCCCTCAGCCTGAAATAAATCTGAGCTGTCTCACTGAAGCTGACTCCCTGAAGGCTATTTCTGTCATACTCACAGCTGTCTGAATCCTGCTAAATGCTTCTGCTTCTTCCTCCCTCATGGACCTGTGGCCAGTGATCCATGAGGAGGATCCACACTGGTTTAGAAGTTCCAACAGTTGGGGTTAGGGATTTAGCTCAGTGGTAAAGTGCTTGCCTAGCAAGCACAAGGCCCTGGGTTCGGTCCTCAGCTCTGGAAAAAAAAAGTTCCAACAGTGGGAGAATTCTAGAGAGACTCTGGAGTTATTATGGGATATGTATGTGTTTTGAGGGAAAACAAAGTCCAGGACCCTGGTTACATCTTCAAGTCACACAAGAGATACATGCTCTAGTAGAAATGAATTCCCTTTAAATGATTAGAGCAAGGACCCAGGTTATTTCCATCCCATCCCACCTGGAGAGTACACATGACCCTTCTTCTCTCTCCATTGCTATTCTCCAACCAGAAACAAGTCCTTCCACAGTTGCCAGAATGTAAGTGACAGCAGCTACCTGTCCCTGGTCCTGAATGTTTCATGTGGGTATTCAGGTGCTGTGGATATCACTCTATATAAATAAAACACTGATGGCCAATGACCAGACAGGAAGAATAGGTGGGACAAGGAGAGAGGAGAATTGGAGAAACAGGAAGAAGGAGGGGGAGACACTGCAGCCACTGCCAGGACAAGCAACATGTAAAGATGCTGGTAAGCCATGAGCCATGTGGCAAGGTATAGATTTATAGAAATTGGTTAATTTAAAATATAAAAACAGTTAGCAAGAAGCCTGCTACAACCATACAGTTTATAAGTAATATAAGCATCTGAGTGATTAGTTTATACTTGGATTGTGGGACTGTGGGGCTTGGTGGAACCTAGAGAGAAGCTCTGCAGCAACATTCAGGATAAAACATAAAGGTAGATCCTGAGGCCCCACACTGACCTCATCAACATATACCCCAATGCCACCATCTCCTGACTTCCAAAAGTCCCCACAAAAGAGGTTCTAGATGACAAGATCTCCTTTTGGAAGTCAAATGATTTTTTCTCAATTTTGAGAATACCTGGAGCAGAGCAGACATTTTCTCATGGTATATATGGCTATGAGTTCAAATCTCCACTCTACATAGTACAGCTGTTGGCTTGTCTCCATTCATTTACTCATATTTGAGTTTAGTCTCATATTTTTAGAATGTAAGGTGGTTGTATTTGACATTGAATAAATAATGGCTGAAATAAAATCCAATTTTTTCCTCTTTTACATTAGATTTGAAGCTGGTCCATTCAGAGAGGGAAATACATGGCCTTAGCACATACAGGATAAAAAAAGAACAGCTAAAACTCAATCATTTAAACCTTTATCTAAATAAAATAGAAAAACAAAATTAAACCCAAGGAAGGTAAAAGAAAAAGCAAAACTTAATAAAATAATAAATACACTATACAGTTCCTTACTACGTTTGGCTTGGTTGAAGGGAGAACTTAGCTCTTACATTCTGCTTTACCCACTAAGAGAATGACAGATGACAAAGCTGTACTTCAAGATGTGGAGTTTGTATGAATTCTACTTGCTTTTCTCTATATCAAGATGGTATAACAGAAAGGGGGACAGAACCATACTATTTGCTCTTGCCAAGACTCAGTTATTTGATGTTTGTAACTGATAGGATGAAAAGGCACTTTTAAAAGGTTATGAGACAAGAAGATATATGGTTTGAATATGGAGGCATACCCTCAAAATGACATTATCTGATTGTTTTATTCTTTGATCTTCCAGTATCAAGTTCAGTTCTTCTTTGGAACATCAGTATACTTCAAGAGTTTTCCAGAAAGGAACATTCTACATTGTCCATCTAAGTGCACAGTTAAAGTTCATTTTATGACATGTATGCAAGTAGCTGGTGCTGTAAAACATAAAAGTCAAGCAACCAGTAAAATGCAGAAGAAAGAGTACAGGCAGCTCTGGGTGGGGCTGCAAAATGAATGGCAGGGACACTTATTAAATACTACAAAGCCATCCTATGCTCTGTGCCAAGCACTTCAGCATTTCTCTGAATTACCTCTGCTGGCACACCAGATAGATTTGACCAGTTTGGGGACATCAACCAGAAACAAATAAATATCCTCCAGAAGAAAATGGATTTCATTCTGTCCCTTTTAGAATATATCAGACCATAAATGAATGACCTCACATTCAGAATCTGTTTCATCCTGTGGCTACAGATGGACAGCTGCATACACTAGGAAATCCCCTTACAAAAGTCTGGCCTTTTCACAGTCACTCCTATAGATGGAGAAAAAAAAGAATCAAGCAATGATTCACAGAATTGAGCCAATGCTGGAAACCCCTCTATGGTGGCTGAGTGAACATCTGAGCTACAGACAGTTTTCTTCATGCTAGTCTTGTCCCTCCATCAACAGACTAAATAGGCCTGGCCAGGATGGAATCACCTTGAGGTGGGACTTATTAGAGTGTGTCACCCTGCTTCCATCATGTTCAGTGGAGGCAACATAACCACAAGGCTCCTTCAAGGCAAGGAGGAAGACTTCATGAGAGATTGGGCAGTTAAGCAGGTCTGGCTGTACCCCACCACTGCTTTGCTCCACTGTCATTATTAAATCTTAGCTGAGACAGCAAAGACACAGCAGGCCCACCACGAGCCTTTGTCTTCTTGCAGATACAATGCAGCTGAAACCTGTGCTTGAAGAAGAAAACGGAAACACATGCCACAGTTTGTATTTCTGATTAACAAGTAAGTGAGGTGTTTCTTAATGTGGCTATGGCTGAACCTTAGTCAAGAGAGTGGAAACACTGATTGAATTTTCAAGAAAATTAGCCTTAAGAAAGTAAAAGACAAATCCTGTTATCAATAATGGTTGCTGGATCCTAACGGCTCCCTTGGGGGAGGGAGTGAGAAGGTGCAGTATGGCACAGACACCGGGAGTCAGTTGAAGACAAACAACAAACTCACTTATTCAATAATAGGGAAAGCCTTATATACCCTCCTCCTAGCACTCAATCTGTATTTCAATCTGGTGGCATTGTGTGGTTGTCCCTCATTGGCTGGGCACAAACAAGAACTCTGACAGTGACCAGGAACTCTGACAGTGCCTGTTGCTAGGCACTCAGGCAGACTGCAGGTTGGCTTATAAGGAAGTATATTATGTGCATGCCTTGGCAATTGGTTTAAACAAATTTCCTCAGCCCTATGGGTCTGTCCTACTGCATATCCACCCTTTTATTTTATTATGTGGGAACTCAGTGGGAGTTGGAATTCTTTGCTCCAGCCTTGTTGACCCCGCCTCAGGGGGAGTCAGCAACTGGATGGTGCCTGTCTTAGGTAGGCTTGCCAAACAAGCTCTTACCTGTCATTGACTACCAGCCCTCAAAGAGCATCCATCCCTGGGGAGTCACCCCAGGTGGGGAGGGTTAGACAGTAGCCTTTTGAATTTCAGAAAGCCAGGTATGCATAACCTTCTGTGGAGGGCTGTGAGTTGGATGTCTAAGAGCCATTAACACTTGTAGAATCGTCTGAGTGGTCACCCATTGTTGCCAGATGTGCTGTAGGAGACACTTAAAAGAGAGAAAGATTTAAAATACCATCCATAAGTGAAAGTCCTGGAGGGATCAAACAGCCTCTTGATAACATGCCAAACCTTTTCAAAAATAAAGAGTCAAAGGCCGTAACCTCTGCCCTTGTCTGATTTAATTGGAAAATTTTGTGTGTTAGCTGAAATAGATAATATAGAAACTTAGCTAGCTACATATACTTTAGCTAGCTCCCGGCCTGCTAAACTAACATTAGCTGACCAATGGCCCTTAATATATTTAGCTAGCTTCTAGACTGCTAAACTAACATTCCTCAAAAGGCATCATACAAAATGAGGAAAAGTGAGGCTCCACAAGTCTTCAGCCTTTAGGGGGACAATGAGAGCAAGAAAGGGGACTATATACATTACCCATCCTAGGTTATTTCCTTCTTGGTAGAAGCAGAATGATCTGTGGCCAGGTGCACAACTCTTGCTAGGACCAATATTAGTATAGCTATAAGTAAACTGGTTGCAACTGTGTGGGTTTTGTCCCAGGTTTTGGCAACAAGAATGTAAGAAAAATTGTTGCAACAGTTCTGGGAAAGGTGTCCTGACTACCTGGAGGTCAGACAATACCTTGAGCTGCTTAGGACAACTCTGACAGCTGAAGCAGTAAGGAGACAGTTCAGCCCTGGAGGGCAAGGTATCCCGGACACCTAAAGCTGCTCAGAACAATAGCTCTGCCCTGAAGGTGTCCTGGAAACCTCAAGCTGTTTAGCAAAGCTCTGATGGCTGGAACTGCAAAGAAGCAGCCCAACCCTGGAAAGGAAATTTTTCTGACTTCTTGGGAAAGTCAGGCCTTAAACTGATGGGGGATGGTCTCCCTGCAGGATATAGCAATCCTGCTCCTCTCGTGGAGAACCGCTACAGCTGAACTTTGCTCAACCTCTACTTAAGGAGGCTTCCTAGCAGAATTCTACTTCTCCAGCCTAAGATGTTGCTTCTTTTGCTTTACTCTGCAAGAGGGGAAACCTCTGCAGAAATGTAGCAATCTCCTCTTGCTCCAGAGAAAAGTGTTACTTTTCAGCTCTCTCTTGCTCTGTCCACTGAGGGATGTCTCAGCAAAGAACTTCTGTTTAGCTCCTCCTTGCTCTGTTCTTTCAGCTCTCCCTTGTATTCTCCACTGGGGGATGTCTCAGCAAGGATCTTCTCTATGCCAGTGAATGAAGATCTTCACACCCAAAACTCTTTTGAGAAAGAGATTTATTTAGGAAGGAGGAGTCCAGGAAAGTAGCTGCCTCTACCAGGGTGGAGAGAACAACCTTTTTTCTAACTGACCAGGCAGGATGGTTTACACATGATGTCTTGGGGGTGGAGTCAACCAGGGTTGACTTGGGGCCCAGGGTTCTACTGTCCTTCTCTGTGATTGGTTGGTTTCACAAGTCCATTGGCCAGAGGTAGAGATGGCTCTGATCTGACTGAGCCAAACTATGATTCTTTCTGCCCTGATCTGAGCCATCTTTCCCTAGTTCTGGGCTCCAGGATCAGGGTGGGTTTCTTTAGCCAGTCCCTTTTCCCTACAGTAGTGGCACTCTGAGGAATAACATAAGCATACCTTCTCACCTGGGTTAGTAGGGGGCTTGGTGGCTGCCATTAGAGAGAGATAGGATCCCTCCACTTTACCAGGGGCAGGGGCATGTTCTTTGGCAGAGATGCCCAGTGCTTGTAGGCCAGGCTGAGCCCCTTCTAGGGTCTTAAAGGTCAGGTCTGAGACATGTTGAAAATAGGCATTCAAGCCAATCTGTGCCTGGTGCACAGGATGGACATATTCCCTGTGCCCTGTGAGCATATCATAGGTCACTGGAATGTTAAACAAGATGTTTGTCCAGGCCTGGGATTCTGCCAGATCATCATAGACTGATCTCTAATTGAGAAAGACTGCAGGCTCCAAAGCAGATTTAAGCAAATGGTACCAATGGAAATGTTTGTAACTGCATGGACCATTGAGCAAGGACCTGCTGAAAGTAGGGGGAATCTGAGCCTTGACTCATTGGCTGCCTTCCAGATGAGGGAGAGATCAGCTATGGGGGTTGGAATCCAGGGCTGAGCATTGGCATTTGGGCCCATGTTGGCTGAGAAGGCTTCTGTAGGCCTACAGACTGACATTGGCACAGTCTGTGAGGATTTTAAGACACCCAGTGCTTCGGGAGGGTAGCCACCTCTTGAGGCAGGCAGGTGCTGGGTTAGATCACCTCAAGAATACCTCGGAGGAGGTATAGCCTTCTGCAGTGGTGGTGGAGCAGAGGAGTGGGAACAGTGCATGACTTAATGACAGCTGCCTTCTCCTTGAAAGATTTTGCAGGGCCCACACTGACAGCTATGTTCTCCCTGACAGATTTCACAAGGCCCAAACTGTGTCCTCATCATTGGATATCATAGAGATATCTGACATGGGAGTGGTGGGGGTGATGAAAAGATTACCCATCTTTTAGAGGGAAACAGCAAGCAAATAGCAGAGAGAAGACAGTCAGCAGGGGTGGAATTTGTATCAGACCCCTATGTCTTGTGCTTAATAGGGGACTTTCATGGTTTTTTAGGTCACGGCTATATGCCCACATGGTGTCTCTGGATGAGGGAGGGCATTTGGGAGCGGGGCCTTGGTTCTACCTCCTGGGGAGTTAATTCTTATGTGGAGGCACCTTGTGAACCAAAACAAAAAAATAATGTGCCTCCCTAACAGAACAGGCAGACAAACATGACAGACAACACAAAAGAAGGAAAGAAGTGGGGGTCCCAATGCTTACCTGACAAAGGGACTGAAAGAACACAACACCGAGGGGCTTTCTCACCAAAACACACTGTCTTGGGAACACTGTCAAGCACCATGAGTAAAGGGAGGGAGACATCAGAACCTGTGCTGGGAAAGAGAAAGTAGCTGAAGCCCCACATTCAAGTGCCAGATGTAGCTTGGATTCTAATGGCTCCCTCGGGGGAGAGAGTGAGAAGGCACAGTGTCAACAGCACAGACACCAGGAGTCAGTTGAAGACAAACAACAAATTTGTTTATTCAATAACGGGGAAGGCCTTATATACCCTCCCCTAGCACCTAGTCTGTGTCCCAATCTGGTGGCATTGCATGGTCATCCCTCATTGGCTGGCACAATCAGTATCTCTGACAGCACCTGTTGCTAGGCTCTCAGGCAGACTTAAGGTTGGCTCATAAAGAAGTATGTTATGTGCATGCCTTGGCAACTGGTTTGAGCCAGTTTTTTTTTTTTTTGACTCTATGGGCCTGTCCTACTACAAATAACTGGCAGCAATTTTGGGTAAAAGATCAAATTACAGTAAACCAATCTTTCCTTAATGAAACTTTCCTGTTTACATCTAGTCTATTGGTATGCAAACAATCTTGTAACTTTGATAATAAACAGTGAGAGATTTTTAAATAAAGCCTTTAAGTATGAAAAACATAGACACAAACAATAGAGAAGATAATGTCAAATGATACTGCTTTAAAAACAAATGGAATGTTTAACATCCTGGCCAAGTCAGGCATGATAGTGCATGCCTATAACACAAGAACTCTGGAGGATAAGGATAATATGAACTCCAGGCCAGCCTTGGATATGTAGCAAGGCAGAGGCCAACCTAGCCTTGGCAAGGCTAATAAAGGAGGGGAGAATTAACCAGAATCAACAATGGAAAGGAGTATTGATGTGGTTTATGACTATAATACATGATCATAAGGCAGGCTGCCCACTTACTATAGCTTGGACCTGCAATAGCCTAAAAAGTCATGTGTTAAAAAGGCTTGGTGCTCCAGCCAGTGCTATCCAGAGGTGTGGAACAGGTAATGGGAAGGGACCTGAAAGGTAGTACCCTGCCTTTCCTTGTATTTGCCTCGGCCACAACGTAAATAATTTTGTTCCATCATGTTCTTCAGCTACAAATGTGCTGCCATAGCCCAAAGAAACAGGGCCAAATGGGAATAGATGGCAAATCTACAAAATTGTGAAGTCACATGTATTTATATATTTATGTGGGAGTGAGGTGCTTGTCACCAAGCCCCAATGGATGCCAAAAAACAACTGGCAGGAGTTGGTTCTATCCTTCTACCATGTGGGTCCAGGAGATAAAACTCAGCTCATCAGGGTTAGCAGCAAATCATTTTACCTACCAATGAGCTATCTCACCCACCCAAGTCTTTTTATTTTATCTTTTTGCCTTTGGGTATTTATTATAATAATAGGGAACTCACTAGCATACAATGTTAGACCAACAAAATATAAATTTAAAAGGAGAAAAAAAAACTTTACCTAAAAGCAGATAATTCAAATAAATTTATAACTATTAAATAAACTATAATCTCAATTTCCCTCCCCCACAGGGAAAAAAATCTAGGCCCAAAAACTTTTCCAACAAATTCTACCCCTACATTTAAAGGAAAAATAATGAAAACATAATCAGGTGACTGGAGAGATACTTAGTGGTTAAGTTTCCTGGATTTCCTAGGACCCAGGATCTATCATCAGCTCCCAAGGTGGCAAACAGCTGCCTGTACCTCCACTTCCAAGGATCTCACATGCATCCTCCCTCCACAGACACACAGAGTACATATGCACATATAAGGCAAATCACATATACACATAAGATTAAAATGATCAACTTTTTAAAAAATAACAAACAAAAAACTACAATGAAAAAGAAAATATAACTTAAGCTTTCCTAGGGATTTAAAAAAAAAAAAAAAAGACAAGGGTCCTCTCCACATATCTAACAAAGCCAGAATAAACCTGATGCTAAAATTAAACAAGAATTCATAAAAGAATGTAAGAATGGGCTACTACTATACATTAACCTAAATGCAAAATCAAACAGTATTAGCAAATTTGAAGTTGAAGATCCAGTGACATCAGAACACATTACATAACACCAATCTCATAACAACAGTTATAAACTCAGGACCAAAGAACAGTCATATGCAGACAGGTATCTGGAGAAACATAAGCCCCAAAAGAAGAGAACACACTGGGAGGATGTAAACTCACTGGCTTCCCACAGCTTCCCTCACTCCACTGCACATAACAAAGAAAGCCTGAGGACAAAGCAGCATTCTTGTTGGACTCAGGATTCCTAGGTAGAGTCTGAGGCTGAGAGTGACTGGAAATTAAGAAAAAGCCTAGTTAAAAAAAGGGGGGGGGGTTCCAAATCCTATAGGAAAGAATGACTATTCACAACCCCTCAACTGTTCCTAGCATTCAAAGAACCAGACAGAAACCAACAAAAGGTAGAGAGAGAGATCTGCATCTTTTCCCCTCTGGAGGCAGAGCTGGAATTCAACCCATGAAAATTAGAGGTACCTGCTTATCATTCTTGATTTTCCACAAAAACCCACAACGAGCTACAGGACCAATTTAATACAAGTAGATATGTCTTAGAACTAACTGATAGAAAATGGCAGTCTTGGGCTGGAGAGATGGCTCAGAGGTTAAGCGTACCAACTGCTCTTCCAGAGGTCCTGAGTTCAATTCCCAGCACCCACATGGTGGCTCACAACCATCTGTAATGAGATCTGGTGCCCTCTTCTGTATACATAATAAATAAATAAATCTTAAAAGAAAAAAAGAAAAGAAAAGAAAATGGCAGTCTTTTTCCAAGAAAGAGGACAGAATCCAAAGACTCAATAATATCCTTTTAAAATGTTCAATATACAGCAAAGATGCCAGAAAACATGACACCAAAGGTTTACAAATTTCACAGTAGCTAACGTAAACACTGTCATATGACTCATGTGTTGAAATTGCCAATCAAAAGTTGTAATGTAGAAGCCAGGCATGGTGATAGGCACCTGTAATTCAATCCTGGGACCAGCTTGGATTATTCAAACCTGGGAGTTCAAGACCAAGCTATGCAACTTAATGAGACCCTGTCTCAAAGTTCCATGAATCAGTGTTAGATAACCATGCAGTCTGGTTTAACTGTTTTAAAAACAAGACATCAAAACTTAAGATTTAGATAGTCAAAGTTCCAAAGACATACACTATCTTAACAAAGAATATTTCATGAATAAACCTGGTCCAACTGCACGAAGCCCTGAATCCACTTCTCGCTTCCATCCCATCATAAGCCGACTTGGTTCATAGCCTCACTGCCTCCACCGAGAAGGTACCTCAGAATGCTTCTGACACTACTAAGACTTTCCACCTTACCCTCTGATGAACTGGTCAATACACCAAGTATTATTGCTAAAATGCAGAGAGATTAGATTTTACCTACCAAAACCTTTGATACTTCTAAATATTTTTGTAGAAATAAAAACCATACTCCTTAGCATTGTATTTATGGTCTCTCTTGGTCATTTTCAGCCCATCTCTCTACTCCTTGGGTCCCCCATTCAAGCTACACATCACCTTTCTCCAAGAAAGTCCTACATATTCTTAAAACCTCACCTTCTGTCTGACACCTGTCAGTCTTTTTCATGGTGCCTGCATACCTTGGGTGAGAAGCTGTCAACTATACATGCTTTCTCCTGACAATTCCACTGCTTAGAACACTGCCTGGAGCTATGCTTCAGCTAGGAAAAACACTGAAACTTCTGCTGTTGGCCACAACGTCTACTTCAAGAGTCCTTGTTTTAGTCCTGACTGCTCCAGCTCACATCAGCACTGGAAAATTTGGCCTTATCCATGAAAAGCCTCAGTGACCTCCTCTGGATTACTAATATACAATACAAGCTAGATGATGATATCATAAGGAACAGAATGAAGAAGCAGCAGTTTGGGGGAGAAAACAGAAGATTTGGGGCTGAGGCAGAAATGTTTTTCAGACATACAAATGGAAATACAATTTGAAAAAGCAATTACAATGTAGGTCTGGAGTAATAGAAAGAACTAGAAAAATAGACTGGGAAATTCAAGATATAGTCAATTCATATTATTTGCAAAGAGTATATATGTGGAATTACATATGTATTAGAAGTTGTTGCTCACCCCAAAACACAGACATGCCCAGGGAAGCAAACATTTGAGCTTCTGGATAAACTTATTTCCAAAGGGGGTCAAACAAGGTGATGCTATTCCTTTCCCAGATCTTTCATGGTAAATAAGTAACCCTTTTTGCAGTGTACTTAATGTCACATCGTTCATGGTCTGTGCTTTTCCTTTGGGATTTATTTAAAGCTGCCTGCTAGTGCAGAGCTGAAGTGCTGCCCAGTGTTCCTAAGCAGATGTACCTTAAAGAGAAAACATGCTAGGCAAGCTTCCTCCAAGAAAGAATATAGTGCTGGGGCTATGAGCTCAATATTAATGAAGCCATAGCATATATTAAATAAGGTGTGTTTACACAAAAACAGACATAGAGCAAGGTTATGCATCAATTAGCTGACAAATGTAAACAGAGGCTCCAAGGACATAACCTTGCATCTCTCTCAACAGCAATAATTCAGTATTCAATAATTTAGTGTTCTTGGCAAGTTCGTGGAACACAACTGTGGATAATGAGAATCAGCTGTATATTCATGACAGGTATAAGAATGGATGATGTTGAATAGTAAAAGTACATATAGCAAGAGAATAAGAGATGGCAAAGCAGAACTCAAGGGAATATAGTTGTTTAGGCCCTGGATGTTGTTGAAGGATGGCCAAAAGGATGGTAAGGAAGGTGGCAAGATGTCCTTGGGAAGTAACATGATGCAATCTTGCCTTGCATTACAAAACAGCTCCAGGTGTTGGTGGTGGTGGTGATGGTGGTGGTGGTGGAGGTGGTGGTGGAGGTGGTGGTGGTGGTGGAGGTGGTGGAGGTGGTGGTGGTAGAGATGGTGATGGTGGTGGAGGTGATGGTGGTGGTGGTGGTGGTGGTGGTGGTGGTGGTGGTGGTGGTGGAGGTGGTGGTGGAGGTGGTGGTGGTGGAGGTGGAGGTGGTGGTGGTAGAGGTGGTGGTGGTGGTGGTGGAGGTAGTGGTGGTGGAGGTGGTGATGGTGGTGATAGTGGTGGAGGTAGAAGTGATGGTGGTGGTGGTGGTGGTGGTGGAGGTGGTGGTGGTGGAGGTGGTGGTGGTGGAGGTGGTGGTGGTGGTGGTGGAGGTGGTGGAGGTGGTGATGGTGGTGATGGTGGTGGAGGTAGAGGTGATGGTGGTGGTGGTGGTGGTGGTGGTGGTGGAGGTGGTGGTGGTGGTGGTGGTGGAGGTGGTGGTGGTGGAGGTGATGGTGATGATGGTGGTGGTGGAGGTGGTGGTGGAGGTGGAGGTGGTGGAGGTGGTGGTGGTGGAGGTGGTGGTGGTGGTGGTGGTGGTGGTGGTGGTGGTGGTGGTGATGGTGGTGGAGGTAGAGGTGATGGTGGTGGTGGTGGTGGTGGTGATGGAGGTGGTGGAGGTGATGGTGGTGGAGGTAGAGGTGGTGGTGGTGGTGGTGGTGGTGGTGGTGGTGGTGGTGGTGGTGGTGATGGTGGTTGGTTAAATGGCACACTGCTCGTGGCTGGCCACCGCCCATGACATCCATGCCGGTGGAGGAGAGTGCTGGTCAGAAGAATCACAGCCATGGTTACCTTTTTAGAGCTTTATTGGGAGAGAGGGGGGAGAGAGAGGGAGGGAGAGAGAGAGAGAGAGAGAGAGAGAGAGAGAGAGAGAGAGAGAGGCAGACGGAAGGAGAGAGAGGAAAAAGAAGAAGGGGAGAGAAGAAGGAAGGGGCAGGAAGGAAAGAGAGGGATGCACAGAGGGCCCACCTGCTTTTTAGGCTGGGACGCTGTAGCAGGCTGTTGACGTAGTTAAGGACTGAATCCTTACATCCCAGTCTTTCACTTATTATAAAAAAAAAAGCAGGTAGATGGGACTAGGGGCGTCGTTCCTCTAAAAAAACTGCTTCCAGCTTACTTTTGGTCGTCGGTTGGCTCTCGGGGGAATGGAGAAGGGGAGTTTTCCTAGGTAGACAGGCTTGTGGGATGCTGTCTGCCATCTGTTTGCTCTGGAGACATGTATCCCTCTTGGCTGTGGCTGGGAACTGTCTGTTTGACAAGATGCTGGTGACACAGAAAAAAAACTTAGAGAGATAAAAGGATCATTATTATTTTATGTTGACATTTATCTGATGTAGATCCAGCCTGTCCTTATGGATTTTGAAACATTGTTAAGCTTTATCAGACACAGATTATTTTAAAGCACCTGTTTCCTTTATTAGTTTGGCATCCAGGAGACAGGTGATCAATTGTTAAAAGCATCTCACAGTAATAGATGTTTACATTAAAGTCTTTTTATAGCGCCCAGATGCTTTTGGGTCTGGGGGTGTCAATACCTTTTAGCTGTTACTGTTTCTTACTTGATGATCTCTGGACTCCGGTTCTGTGGTAGTCCTGTATC
This sequence comes from Peromyscus maniculatus bairdii, assembly GCF_049852395.1. Lineage (NCBI taxonomy): Eukaryota > Metazoa > Chordata > Mammalia > Rodentia > Cricetidae > Peromyscus > Peromyscus maniculatus. Next base: position 35,215,474 of record NC_134853.1, on the reverse strand, counting down.
ATTAGCTGAACAGTGAGTTAGAGCAGGGAACTGGGAAGAGAAAAGCTTGTGGTTTATGAGAATTTATTTATTTTTGGGATTAGGGACAAGGCAAAGATCAGGACCCTGTCTGTATGCACGTGAGAAACACAGGCAGTGGATCTGGAGTGAAGCAATGAGCTCTTATTTTAGGTGGAAATCTCTTTTCATTAAGTAACTCTGAAAGTGCAATTAAATCTGGTGAGGTGGTAAGGCTGTCCACTGTACCCGGCAATAAAGGAGAGGTGGCATCCCAAAACTCCCAGGACTGAGTCAGTGGCTCTGGTGTCCAGAAGGAAAGAAACGGATTGCTTCCCTGCTGCATTCTGGGTTCCCTGCCATGTCTGTAGCCAAGCCTAGGTCTGCTGGAGGTCTTAGCTTGATGTACCCATGCATCTTGGTGCCTAGGGGCAGTCAGCTGACTCTATCTTTCTAGGCGGCACTTTTAACAAGGCTGTTGATGGCCTGGCAGGGCATTTGCTAGCCTGTGGCCTTTTCCTCACTTAAAACAGGGACCCAACAGCTTTTGGGAGTCAGCAAATGATAGCATTTGGCAATTTTGTTTTCCGGCTTTTATCTCTTTCCTGGCACACCTTAAATGCCACAGATGACTCTTTTGCCTGTGGGGTCAGGAGCCTTGTTCTCCAGATGCTTAAGTTTTAGTCAGGGAGGTCTGGGGAACAAGAGATGGATTTTACTCCATGTTCTGATTTTTTTTCTGATGATTGGTGGCTTAAGGACAGCTTTTGGGAGATCTTCCAGTGGGCAGACTATAAACTGATCCTTCTGGAAGACTTGTTTGAGGCTATAAGCTGATTTTTGGCTTAAGAGCCATCCTGACTACTGTAAACGTATTTGTATGGATCTTAGCCGCTTCCAGACCTGTCTGTGTTTCTCAAGGCAGTTTGAGAATGAGTGGATAGAGTTAAGGTGAGTTAGGGCGAGTCATAGAAACCGCCCAAGCCCACCCATTTGAGCCTGCCCACTGCTGGTGGAAATCAGACAGAAAAGGTTGCACGTGGAGACGCAGAAGTGGGGAAGGAGAAGGGTTTAGAACTTTAGCAGAAAGCTTGGAGATAAAGTAACTCTTATTTGCCCGCTTGCTGGTAGAAGTTCTCTCGACTCTGTTATGTGGCCACGTTTACCAGTGACCCCCCCCCCCATCCACCAATGTATCCGCCCCTTTGTCCCATGGCTGTAGCCGAGAGAAAAATAAAAAATTAAAATATCAAACCAGGATCAGACTACAATCTTGGGCATCCCCAAAGAGTGGAGAGAGATCTAAGAATCAGCTCAAGTCACAAGTCCTCTTCATCAAGGGATCATGAGGGCTGCGACTGTACTGCAGTTGGTCCACCATTGAACCCTAGACACCATTTACCCCCTCTTCAGGAGTGACAATGTGCCTGCCGTTGCCAGTACAGCCCGAGGACAACCCCCTGGGGTGTCCATTGCAAAGAATATAGCTCAGACTACAGCCTCGAGAATGGCAGACTCACTGTGGTGATGGCAGCTGTGTGGGGGTCCAGCACAGATGTGTGCTCGTGGTCTTGCAGTCTCAATGGATGGAAGAAGAGGCAGCAGGAGGCAGCAGTCACAGCAGGTCCTCCGTGCTCGGTGGTGTAGCTGAGTCTGAACAGCACCAATGTTGGTTAAACAGCTCATTGCTCGTGGCTGGCCACCGCCTGCAGTGGCCATGCTGACAGAGGAGAGTGCTGTTCGAAAGAATCAAAGCCATGGTTACCTTTTTAGAGCTTTATTGGGAGAGAGGGGGGAGAGAGAGAGGAAGAGGGGGACAGATGGAAGGAGAGAACAGAAAGAGAAGAAGAGGAGAGAGATGGGGAGAGAAGGAAAGGAAAGAGAGAGACGCACAGAGGGCCCACCTGCTTTTTAGGCTGGGACACCGTAGCAGACTGATAATATAATTAAGCACCGAATCCTCACAGTGGTGGTGGTGGTGGTGTCAAAAAAAACAAACAACAACAACAACAACAAAAAGCATGGTCTTTTGAGAATACTGTACCTGAATTTAAAACTTAGTTCTGGTGCTTATTAGCTGAGTGACATAAAAATCTATCTTATTTCTCTGCTTTCCACTTACATCTATAAGATGAAGATAATACCTAATCCAGACAGCTATTGTAAAAGATATAAATGATGTCTGTGAGTCATGATAATTACCAAGGGTAAACATACTCTATTCTGTCAAATGGTTTAGAAACAAGATAAAAATCTTTCAATAGATGAAACAAAGCTATTTCTGATCCTGACCTTGGTGATGTTCAGCATAAGTAAAATTACACACATAATGAATTTTATTTAAGTTATTAAGTTGGAGTTGTCTGTGCCTGATGAGTGTTGTGGAATATTGTTAAAGTATGTTAGATTCTTTTATCTTTTATGCTATGGAATATTTGTTTAATGGTATAAAGATGTGTCCCATCCTCTTATGGTGCATTTGTTTAACTTGGTAAAGGTGTGTTACTTTGCCTGGCTAAAGCACCTAATTGGTCTAATAAAGAGCTGAACAGCTAATAGCTAGGGAGGAGAGAGAAATAGATGGGATTGGTAGGCAGAGAGAAGAATAGGAGAAGAAGAGCTGGAGGAGGCACAGAGTAAGAAGGAAAGAAAGATATATTGAAGAGAGAAAGGTAAAAGCCCAGAGGTAAAAGATAAATAAGATAATTTAAGTTAAAAAAAAAGTTGGGTAGAAATAAACCAAGCTAAGACAGGGGATTCATAAGAATAAGTCTCTGTGTATTTATTAGGGAGCTGGGTGGCAGGACCCCAAAGAGTAAGAGTTAAAAAACAAAACCAACAACAACAAAAAACTACAGATGAGGATCTGAACTGATTCATCTTACTATTGGGTTTCTTGACTCACCAAGAATGGAAAAGATGCTGTGAAGACAATCAAATCTCTGTCCTAGTTATGGATCTCTACTTCTAGTCATACATTCCCTCATATAGATCCTAAAAATACATTCCTTTAGAATCCAACTTATGCTTACATCTCTAATCTGGGTCTCTCCTAGATTAAAATCATGCTTTGCCATTTTTAAACAGTCATATAGTATTTTGCTGACATGCTATGATATTCCCAATATCTGTGTCTTAGAACACATCTGTGCCTTTCTTTACTTGTGGTCCTTCCTGGTCGAAGGTCTGTGGGAATTAACTTCATCAAGGTTCCACATAAAAAGATATTGGCTCTCTGGGTCATTTTTGAAAGGATCAAGCAGACACCATAAGAGGCTGCTCAGTCTCTCAGAGGTCAGGCCGCAATTTCATTTTCCTGAGACTTGAACAAGCAGTTTCTGGGAGGGCCATGAACAAAAGACATAGTCCTTGCAGTAGCTCCCTTTCTGCATGTACTCTGACCACTCAAGGTTCAGCCAGTTGTTTACTGTCTGGGACCCCTCACCAACTTAGAGCTACAATCATGGGTCAAGGACAGAGCCTGGGCCACCGAGGCAGCCCCCACTGTCAGTACGTGCTAGGCCAGCCAGCCTCCATGGCAGCTCAAGGACAAAGCCTGGGACTTGTCCAAGCCTGCTCCAAAATGGTAACTGTAACCCCCAACTAACCCTAGCCAATTAAAAGTTACTAACATGATTGTCACTCACATAAACCAATCCTGAATCTGATTCTATGTAGTCCGTAGACCCCAAGCCCCCTTTGCTTTAAAAACTCTGCCCCATTGCTACTTGGGGTCTCTCCTGCTCTGCTGCTGTGTCTGACAGACAGAGAGTCCCGAGTTAACTCACAATACAAAGACTCTTTGCTTTTGTATGGGATTCAGTCCCTTGGTGGTCTTTGGGGGACTATGGGTACAACAATTTCTTGTCAAAGAAGTAATGGGGACGATTAAGGCAAAATGGGTATTAAGAATATCAGGACAGCAATGCAAGGTTCGGCCGTCCATATTGCTAGTTCCTAAAAGGTGAATTTTACAATCATTTGCCTTGCTCCAGCACTTCCTGCACACTTGGCAATGTACGTGTATACATTAAACTGGGGGAGGAAGGTCTTCCTTTACCCTCCGAATCTCAGCGGGGCCTGAGAATGAAACCGAGTTAAATATATTCACAGGCAGAAATGGCACAAATTTTATTGAAAAAACTTTTTTTCATATTAATGTCTTCATAGGAACCTGATGGCCTATGTGGCTGTATTTACATACTAGTGGCAATTATGCAAAGGGGGGCTAAGATGTGGGTTTAATTCTAAAAGGTCTGTTATAGAACCCTCAGTTTCAACTTCTCTATCTGGTAAAATCTGCTGTTTTTTCAAGAACACGTCAAAGCAGCACACTGCAGCCTGGCACCCATGGTGCACAGCAGGTACCAACCCAGTATTCTCCATTCACATACAGGCCTCTCATAATACTCTTTGCAAAGCTTATTTACAGATTTATTCTGTTATCTGTTTACATCTTTCCCTCGCTACCTTTCAAGTTTCATAAACGCCAGGACTTCTTTTCTCAACCTTGGCAATCCTTGGGAGATTTAAGTGCCTGGGATAAGACAGGAAAGAGTTAAATCAATCCCGGCGGGGCGGGGTGGGGGGTGGTGGTGGGTTGGAGGTGGCTTAAGAGTCTCCATTTTCATTGCCAAAAGCTTTACTGTGTCCCTCATCCTCGATTCAGATCCAGGCGAAGGGACGGATGCACCATCCAGTCCTTGATAAGGGAAAAAGGGAGATTCGACCAAGACTTGAAAGTTGCAACGTTCATCTGTTGAGTAAAATGAACCTGGAAGTCAATGCTGCGCTCTAGGACAACTACAGTATCTCCCAGCGAGTGGCCGAGAGACTGCAGAGGGTCGGGAGGGCGCGCAGGCCGGCTCCTAAAGGAAGGAGTAGCAAGGACTCACGTAATACGACACGGCTCCACCCCCTCCCGAAGGGGTGGACACCGAGTGGCTCCGGCCCCCGGTCGCTAAGCAACCAGCCCCGGAAGTCGCGAGTCGGGGGCGGGCCCCGAGAGCGGGCGGAAGATGGCGGAGGGCGGCCGCGCGGAGCCGGAGGAGCAGGAGAGGGGGTCCTCGAGGCCACGGCCCCCGAGTGCGCGGGACTTACAGGTGCGCGGGCACGGAGCGCGGCGGCGGGAGGCGTGGGCGTGGCGGACGCGGGTCCGAACCCCTTTGTAGCTCGCCTTGCCCGGACCCTGCGGGAGGAGATGATTACCAGGGTCTCCCCGGGACGCGCTTTGCAGGGTGGCGGGCGTGGACACCAGTGCCCGAACCTCGGGCGCCGGGCGCCGGGTCCCTTTCGCACGCGCCGTGCGCGAAGCAGCTGTGTGGAATATCGTTTTGCGGGGCCGTCTGGCTGATCCCGATTGATGCCGCCTGCCTTCTGCAGAGTTGCTATGGCCAGTGCCGAGTCAGCTGTCGCTTAAAAAGTGACTTAAAAATAACGCATGTTGGTTTGTTCTCCTGGATGCGCTTTCAGATTTGAAGACTTACACATCAAAAACAGTTTCTTTTTCTTTGTTTCTTATCAAAAAGCTGCGTTTTTTTTTTTTTTTTTACAGGAGAGAGCTTAAAACAATTCAATCTGAGGTTAGAGCCTACTTGTAAGCGGCAGTCCATAAACCAGTGTAACAGAAATAAAACTCGGTTATGTTATGACGCTGACATTAGCCAGCTGAACACTTGTCCACTAAATGCTGTTTTATCAGTCGCTAACAATACGCACTCATTTTAGGCATTTTTCTATCTCCTCATGAGATCATTGATAAAATGCAACAATTAAACATATGTTAGGGGTTATAGTTAAGAATGAATGAGCCTGATTTCTCAAACCTTCACAGAGCATTTTTAATAGCTGGTCTTCATTCTTTAACCAAACATACTGACCACTTGCTGTTACAACTTTGTGCTGAAGCTTTGGGGAATTTGGAGATCTATAGGACATCAAATCCGTAAGTAGTGGTGGATAGTGTTGTATGGTATTAAATTTTGTGAAAGACCACAGATTTGAAACAGGCTTGTAAACTAGCCTTAATAGCCCAAACCAATGTAAAGTTATAATGGTATTAATTGAGCATTGGTTGGTAACAGGTGACTCTGAAGCCACTTAACTAGTTGTCTTAGTCAAGGTTACCATTGCTGTGATGAAACACCATGACCAGAGCAACTTGGGGGAGAAAGGGTTTTATTTGGCTTATGCTTCCGCATCACCGTTCATCATCAAAGGAAGTCAGGATAGGAACTCAAACAGGGCAGGGACCTGGCTTGCTCTTCATGGCTTCCAAGCTTGCTTGCTTATAGAACCCAGGACCACCAGCCCAGGGATGACGCCACCCACAATGCACTGGGCCCTCCCCCATCAATCACTATTTAAGAAAATGCTCCATCTTATGGAGGCATTTTCTCAGTTGAGGTGCCCTGTTCTCTAGACTCTAGCTTTGTTAAGTAGGGTAGTAAAGGATGAGAGACAAGAGTGATGGGATGGACCTGATCTTGACAAGAGTTTTGATAGGCATTTAAAGATGTAAAAACTAACCTCAACGATGGTCAGCAGTCCACCAAATTTACAAAGTAAGTGCCTAAGTTAAAGTTTGGATCCAGCCCAGAGAGAACAAGGGGTGTATGAACATAGGAGGGAGAAGGGGGAGATGATGGAATTATATTTTAATTTCCAAAAAATAGGGTCTATGTAAAAAAAAATTTAATTCAGTTCTTAAGAGGTCAGAACCATTGATTTGCATTTCTAGGGAAATTGCCTTTTTAGAAATTCACAAGTTGATGCATCTGTGAGAGATAGGATGAAGGAGGAATAAAAACAATTAGGAAAGAGAAAAATGGTTTCTAGGTGTCTTGAGTGTGTATTTTCAATGTGTTTATTTAAAGGTCTAGCTAGTCTTGGTTGGCCAGGGGATGTAGCTGGGTGTTAAGAGTGCTTGTCTAACATGTATGAGACTATGCCTGCATCCAGTTCCCAGCCCTGGAGAAAGACTGGCTGAATTGTGCCTCAGTTACTTATTCTCCTTTCCCTTCTGAGGAAAGAATATGCAGAGATAGTTACTTGGTGGAGGAGAGGGTTTGATTGTAGAGGGTGGCAGCCGGCTTGAATAGCCACTAGGAGCATTAAGGAAATTTGTTTTGTTTTGCTTGTCTTTTGAGACAGGATCTCTCACTACACGGCCCTGGCTGTCCTGGAACTCCCTGTGTAGACCAGGATGGCCCCAGAATCACAGACATTCTGCTTCTGCCTCCCAAGCACTGGGATTAAAGGCATGTGCCACTATTGCATGGCTCTTTTCCCAGAACTTGATGAAATTTATGTCTGATAGACTTTTAAGCAATACTTTTGAACTTGTTTTATGTACTTGGGTTTTGAAAATGACTAAGTGAAATTATATTGTGAGATTGATTTAGAGAAATTGGCAGTAGCTTGAACTGTCTTCAAAAATTCTTTAAAACCTGAAAGAAAGTTACACAGGTCCAAATGCGAAAATAGTGTGTTGCCAAACTCAGTTTTTGAAATTATTGACTAGTTAATTAAAAAATTATGATAACAATTTTTTTCTGTCATAAGGCAGTTTGATTAATTGAATACTATGAGACCTCATGAGTTAGGTTGTTTTGGGAAGACAACATCTTTTGAGGGAATTATTAATAGTTTCAAGTTAATGCCTGTTGCTCAGCTGTCTAGAAGTCTGTTTCCATTGCTAACTGGATAACACGCCCATCCGTCCTTATGTGTAGTTGGCCTTGGCAGGACTGTACGAAGAGGAAGTGAAATGCAAGTCTTCCAAGCCTGACAGACCTACAGCTGCAGCCTTTAAGAGTCCGCGGACACTGCCCCATCGGTGAGTGTGGCCTCCAGTCGTCCGCCCTGCGTAGACACGAGCCTGGACTGATTTTAAGTGACCCTGAGGATTTTTTAAGTTAAAAGTTCTTGAATAGATAGATATAGAGATACTATTCTAAAGTTTTTATAGTCAGCAAAAAGAAACTTCTAAAAAATTACCTTGGTGTCTGATATTATCATAGTCACCTTATAAAATTATATCTTGAATCCTGTTTTCTCAGGCATGATGGCTCTTGAATATTTTTGTCATGAGGCTCATTGAGCTCTGATGAAATGTCTAGGCCCTTTCCTTCCAAAGTAGCATCCATGTGCAGTCTTGTCAGTTGAGTCCAGTGGGTTTCTCACCACCGTCCGTGGGACTTCTGTGAGTCCTTGGTCCCCAATGAAGAATCTGTAAATTCTGAAGTTTCTGTGTGTGCTTCTGTACTGTGATGCCTAGTCTAACAGATGATTTCCTGGGATGTATTTGTTATCATTAAAATCTCTGAGCTATAAAAAGAACAGACAAGAGGATTAGAAGATAAGGATCACATATATTGTATCGTGAATATTATGATTTTTCTGGTATTACATTATAGAGCAAACTTCAATTTTCTTATTATCTCTCATTCTCAAAAAATGTAGTTTTATCAGAAGTAGAAAAACCCCCTGGATATTAGGTTTTGTCACTTCACATTCTTTTTGTAGGGGAGACAGTAATGATATGTATCTTCCAGTACTTGAATGATAAGGAAAAGCTTTATAGTTTCTCCCCTATATTTTCTTTTACAAATTTTAAAGCCCATAGAAAATGTAAAGGCTAGTAAAATGAGTAAACACTAAATGTTTCACTTTTCTTCACTGGTGGTTAAGGTGTCACACAGCATTGCCCTCACTCACGCATGCTGACAACAAATTATAGCCAACATGACACTTCTAAATATTTCATTGTGCATCCCCTAAGAGTAAAGTATATAACCTACGTAACAAAGTATAGCTTGAAAGTTAACAGTGGTGCCATGATGTCACTGCTTCCAGCAACCTTTGGGAATTTGGGGACCCAACTAGAGACTGCTCATTGCTTTTGATGTTTCCTGTGTTGAGTTTTGGATGCAGGGCATGCTCTCTTCTTCTTCTTTTTAAATCTGTTTTTAGCTTACCTACATAATCTAAAATTTATTACATTCACTTTTTAAAAAAGTATACACCAGATGTCTCAAAATGTCCCACATTCTAGATTACTGTTTCCTCATAATTAGATTCTTGTTAAACATTTTTGTCAAGAGTACTAGATAAGTGATACTGTCTGCTTTTTATTATATCACATCAGGAGCCATATAATTCCAAGTTTTCCCACTCTTGGTGATATGCTCACTTGGTTAAGGTGCTGACCACCACATCACTCCATTGTCAGGTACAGTTTGTCTTTGTAATCAGCAGGTTGGTATCTCGGCATGGTTTGAATATACTGTCCTTTGACTTAACCCTTATTTGTTAGATATATGAGTATACGTAGATGTGTGTAATATTTTAATTGCCTCCTTAATGTATATATTCCTTCTCCCTCCCAATTTTTTAAAGTATTTAATGTGTTTCTGTACCTAAGTTTTGCTCATTTAGTATTGCTGTGTTTAGTCTTTGGCTCCCTAGCTTGAGCACATGAGAATGACTTAATTTTGCTTTTAGTGCAATAAACCTAATATTTGAATTCTTACAAGATTGATGTGTAAATATTTTCCTTGTGCTTCACGGATTAATTCTGTGATTAGGAGTTCAAGGTTGTCCCAGGCTGCCAAGGAGATTCAAGCCAGTTTGAGCTGCCTCAAAATACTAAGGTCTGTGGATGTGGCTCAGTGGTAGAGTTTTGCCTAGCATATGAAAGGCCTTGGGTTCAGTCCCTAGAACTCCTTTTTCTAGTGGATGAATTTACTTATGCACTCTGAAAAATTTTGTTGCTTGTAGTTTTAATTTGATAATGCTCTTTTGTTTGTTTTGTTTGGACATGTCATGGATTAAACTTAGTATGCCACACACATTAACTGTATATACTTCAACTACTGAGCTGTACCTTTCCAACCAGTAGTATAGTTACTAAAGACTTTTGGCTCAAGTTTGACCTCAAGAACCATTTACCACTCAAAAGGATGAGTTTTTTTTTTATAAACTACTGAGACAGTTTAATCACTTAAGGTACAGTGCATACAGAGATCATTAGCAATCTTTTTTGTAAGCATGATACTATTTTCACTTCATACAACAATTTGTACTTCCCTACTTTACATTCAGTGAGAACATTTGCCCTGTTTGCTGTTCCACATAGCAGCTGCTCATTGCCCGTCCTCCTAGCGCAGTATTAGAAATCAAAAGTTGTATGTTGCTTGTCATTTTGTTCTTGTGATTTTCAGGGTATCATATGTAGCCTAGGCAGGCCTAGAACTCACTGTCAGTCAGGCTACCCTCAAACAGGCAATCCTCCAGCCTTAGCTTCCCAAGTGTTGAGATTTCCAGAGACTGCTAGCACCACCACACCTGGCATACTGACTTTTTAAGCCAACTGTACTGGTTAGTTTTTGTGAGCTTGACACAAGCTGCAGTCTCCTGGAAAGAGGACTCTCAATTGACTCCATCTGACTGGCCTATAGGCATGTCTGTGAGGGCATTTTCTTGATTAATGAATTATGTGGGATGGTCCAGCCCATGTGGGAGGTGCCATCCCTGGCAGGTGGTCTTAGGGTGTATAAGAAAGTATGTTGAGCAAACCATAGAGAGCAAGTTAGTGAGTAGCATTTCTCCATGTCTCAGCTTCAGTTCTCACCCCCAGGTTCCTGCCATTACTCCCCTCAGTAATTGATAACATGTATAATGGAATAAACCCTTTTCTCCCCCAGTTTGTTTTTGGTCAGTAGAAACTAAATAAAACACCAGCGTATTTTCATTATCAGAAATACTGGATATAGTGTGGTCTATGTGTTTAGCCTACAAGAAGTGTGTAATCTGTAGAAAAACCTTCAGGACAGTTTGACAGCTTCTTTAACAAATTGACTCATGAGAGGCTGTATACAAGAAGCAAAATGTAGGCCATGTCCTCCACAGATCATGTAGCATTGTTTTGAGAATTAAAAAAGATGGACTGTGCAATATGCCTAGCATGGGCCTTAAACAATGACTACAATCTAAGTCCACCTTGAAGGTCAGGGACGAAGAGGTGCAGACGAAGAGACAGGAGAGCACAGAAGGAGAAGCTAAGGACCAGTATAGATTAGTGGCAAGTGAGAGATGTTGGGGAAGTGGAAGTGCAGCCGGGTTGAGCCTCATGGATACATCACCCGTGCTGTCACACAAGTCTCGACTCCTATGAGGGCCTTGTGCTGGAGTAAATGCTTGGCTCGTTAGTGTGTTTTGAGTGAGGGGATGTAGATGTTCATATTGCAGTTGGCTCCCGTTAGTGTGTTGCGTTCATTTAGAAGTCACTGAAATGCTAGTGTGCATTAAAGTTCATTCAGTGAAAAAGAGCCACAGCTACAAGACTGTTGCCTAAGCAGAGATGCCTCGCAGAGGCTACCCCCGCCACCTGGCGTGCGTGCGCATGTGCGAGTGCGTGTGCGAGTGCGTGTGCGAGTGCGTGTGCGTGTGTGTCTTTTTCATTGACCTCCCCTAGTGTGTTTTCTCATCTGGAAATTGGGGATCGTTTAGTTACAAGAATTGAATGAAAGTATATTTGCCCTTCGATATTGATTATTAATCCTTTTAGGAAAAACTGTATCTTTTAAGAAAAAAACACTATATCCTTTTAGAAAATAAATGTAAAATTACAGCAATGGGAGAAAGGATGTTAAGTGAGAAAATGGAAGTGGGAAATGTTACTGTACCAACTGTAGATACTCTTGGTCCTGTCTCCACAAGGAACGGCTAGAGAATTCATGAAGCGCCATCCAGCTCAGGGTGTAAAGTACTCAATATGGAGACTTATACCAAAGCTGAGGAGGCCTAAGAGACTGATCAGTGAGCCAAGACGGCACCCTGAGTCTTGCACCCTTGGAGATGGCTGTTTGGCTCTGACAGAGACGCCACTGCAGAGCATCGAGGAGGGAGTGTTCCGTGGCATAGTCCAGGGAAGACATTAGTACTGGCCTCTCCCTTACGTGACATGCAGTCATCAGGTCCAGATGGATCTCAGCTCTGAATATAAAAGTTCAGACAATGGGGCTGCTTGAAGAAAATACAGTGCTGCGTGATCTTAGGGGAGGCTGTAACAAGCTGGTAAATCTTCCCGTGACCAGTGTTCTCAGTTCGTTGTCACCAAGGCAAAGAGGCAGGATCGTTCACTTTGCCAGCTTGTTGACATGAGACGGGGAGGGAAGAAGCTGTATGGGGGCAAACATAGAGGAAGCTTGGCTCTGCTTTTCTGTTTGTCAGTTACCTGAGGCCATGTGCTGTCCGGTTCCTCCTCCCCAACACTGCTTATCTCAGAGACAGGCAAGCTCTTTGTTCCCTGCTCACTGCGCGCGCACACACACACACACACACACACACACACACACACACACTCACCGCCCCCAGTGTGCGGCGTAAGCATGGAAAGAAGGCTTTGTGGGTTCTAGTGTGCTCAGTGACACTGACGAGTGGCGCCCCTCCCCACGACAGTAGTGGCATTCTGCTGCTGTGCACACTTGTGTCCAGGTAGATTTTCTTTGACTTGCAGGAGATGAGAACTGCCAGTTCCTCTGTATCTCATTTGCCAGTTTAGGAGAAAACCTTGAAGGGAACCTCTGTCTCTTCTCCAGGGCTGTTGTAGTTTTTCACTGTTGCTCTGTGAGTTAGTTTGAATTGGGAACTAGAGTAGAAGGTATGGGAAAATAAAAAGTGAACTCTATCACCTTATACTGGAAGTCTCTGTGATACTTCCTTGATTAAATGTTCTGATATCCTGAGCAGAAAAATCAGTCATGAAAGATTAGAATATTAATCTTAGGTGAATAGAAATTTATGTTTTGTAGCTGTTATGAAGTTAGAGTCAGGGCAGATCTTAGTTACTACATAGGGAATATATGATGTTATTTACACTGGGAATTGTAATGCAGTAGGTCTTTCTCCGAAGAATAAACGTTCATTGTATAGCCATATGGGGCAGGGCAAGAGTAGCCCCTGGGAGTCGACAGTGCTTCCCCACCACAGGAGAAGAGCTTGCTCTGTGAAAATAGGAATCCCTAAGCAGTCACCCAGGGCTGAGGGAGGAAACAAGGATTCTAGTTGCTGTGTTGCTTCCTGAAATTGTCAGAATCTCCACAAACTCAGAAGGGATACAAACTATCCCTATTTTATATTTGCCTGAGTTCCCTCTTAAAGTTACATATCTCTGAAGAACTTGGGTACTTCTTAATAAATAAGAGTTATTTCATATGACTGTGTAGCTTCTTATTATAGAGTAGTTTATGTCTATTCTGAGTTTTTATTTATGAGCTGTGATGTTTAAAGGCTTTATTCAGGTGAACAGGAATATGGTGGATTACATATAGTTCAACCTCCAACTGGGAAAATTGTGAATGAACTTTTCAAAGAGGCAAGGGAGCATGGGGCCGTCCCTCTAAGTGAAGCTACAAGATCTTCAAGTGATGACAAAGCCAAGGTCAGTGCTGTCTTAACTATCTGGGACGTTAGAGGTGCTTGGACGTGTGTCTTGGTAAAGCCTTTCCGATCTTGGATTGTTGGGAATGACTGTTCTCCATGAAACTTCAGTTTTAGTCTTTATTTGTCAACAGCTAGAAAACTTCCTTCTGTCAAGCCTTGAGGTCATTTGAACATTTCCAAGTTCTCCACTTCTGTTTAAAAAAAACAAAAAAAGCATGGAATTGATTTAGTATGTGAAACAAAGCAAGGTTGTAATTTAAAGCACATTTGTGATGCAGTAATTAAGAGAAAAGCCATTTCTCCTCAGATTATCCTACCTGAAGACTATGTATTCAGTATAGCAAGATCAAAAGTGTGATCATAGCTGATGTGATATAGTTAAGATCAAATTGTGACCATAGCTGACTTACTGTAGCTAAGAAAACAGCTTAAAATGGAGGCCATCACAAGAAACCAGAAATGGCCACAGTGCAGAGATCAGCAGGTCATGGGGAAGCTCAACCCCAATAGATAACACAGCTCCTGCATCTGTGGCTCAGGGAATGTCTCAGAAGAGGGGGCAGAAAGACTGTAAGAGCCAGAACACCAGGAAGCCTGCTGGGAAACAGTCTCCTAGAAGTGGCTGTGTAAACAGGACTGGAACAATGACAGTTTCAATGGGCATGTTAGCATGGAAGGGGAAAATTGCATGTGGTCACACCCCTAAAAAACGACAAGCAACTATTGACTGCTGGGAAAAGGAGAATTACCTCTCCCAGGGATGCGTCTCTTATTGGTTATCTAATATGGAGTGATCAGCCTTGAAACCATATACACACCACCAACAAAAACATGCAGAATGAGATATGGATTTACATAACGTGTATGTATGTAACAATAATAAAAAGAGGCTATCAACTTGAGGGGCTGGAGGGGGGAAAGTGATGTAATTTCTGTTTCAATTAGAAACATCAAAAACGTTTAAAAGCCTGTAAAATACATACAGAATTCTTTGTTATAATTATTTTATGTGTGTGCTCATGTACACACATATCCACAACCCACATGTGGTAGTCAGAGGACAGCTTGTAGGAGCCTTTTCTCTCCTACCATGTGGCTTCTAGGGATCAGACTAAGTTATTTCACATTTTGAGTTGCTAATATTTATATGAAAACACATTTAATTTCTCACATACACTTATTTATAACTTAAGGTCTTCATTCCATTTTATTTTCCTAGTCACTATGAATCTGGCCAATAATTATTTGTCTAGTTTTGAAATATCAAGTATACGAATAATGTTTTGACTATAAGCCATAGTGAACTCTTAACCCATTTATCATGTATTTCAGTCATTTACAGGTGGAGGATACAGATTGGGCAGTTCCTTCTGTAAGCGTTCAGAGTACATCTATGGAGAACATCAGCTGCAAGATGTAGGTACAGTCATCAAAATGTTCAAGCATTCACCTCCAGTTCATAGATTTCTCCCCTTTCTGAATTAATTGTTGACACTATAAATACAGTCTCTTATTAGTTTTTGAAGTATGAGTTAAAGAACCTGTGTGTTTTTAGTCGCAATATTTCTACTGCTATATTAGAATGTATAATTTTTAGGGTTTTGGTTTTTTTTTGGTTTTTTTTCGAGACACGGTTTCTCTGCGTAGCCCTGGCAGTCCTGGAACTCACACTGTAGACCAGACTGGCCTCAAACTCACAGAGATCTGCTTGCCTCTGCCTCCTGAGTGCTGGGATTAAAGGCGTTTTCTACCACTGCCCAGCAGAATGTATAATTCTTAACATTTTTTCTTTAAGATTGTATATTTTTATAATACAACATGAATTAAATTATAAAAACATTTGAAATCATTTCTGTTGCATTTGGAAATATTAAAATTACACATTTATTTTAGATATTAGCAGTATCTTAGAAGGTTTCCCTTGCCCCTTGGTGTGAATTTTTAAGCTGTAGAACTAGAGAGATTTAGAGTGTGGATGAAAGGTCTGAATCACAGGTTCCAAATGGAGTCTGTCTTCTCGATGCTTCTGTTTCCTCAGTGAGCTCTGAGTGATTGCTCAGAGCAGCCTCCACCCATGGGACTTTGATATTTGCAGCTATTTTCAGTGTTTTAAGCTAAAAATAAACCTGCTAACTAAACACATGGACACACATGTTTAGCTTTGACTAAAACAAATATCTCTGTATTTTAAGGTAAATTAATCAGGTAGTAAGTTAGGAGAGACAACATTGAAACTTAAAATTGTTTGGAGATGAATTTTTTTTTTTTTTTTTTTTGCCCTGTCTCCAAAAGGTTCAAGTTTTGCTGAAGCTGTGGAGCAATGGTTTTAGTTTAGATGATGGAGAATTGAGACCTTACAATGACCCAACAAATGCTCAGTTTTTGGAATCTGTTAAGAGAGGGTAAGATGAATTATTTGTGTTCTCTTTATTATGTTGAATAGAACTATTTTGAGTATGTCCATACATGTTCCTGTTACTACATATATGTACATGTGCATGTGGAGGTCATAGGTCAATCTCAGTGGTATTCTCTTACTTGCCTAGAACTTATCAAATAGGCTAGGCTGGCTGGTCACTGAGCCCCAGGGATCTGTGGCCCACTACTGGAATACCAGCGCATAGTACCACATCCAACCTTGTTACACGGGTTCTCTTGAGTTGGAGCTCATGTCGTCATGCTTGTGTGGCAGCTATTTGACCAAGTAGCTTGTCTCCCCAGGCCCTGTTTCTCTTTTAACTGTTCTGTATACACTACTAGCTTTCAAGAATAAATTGCTATAACATATTCCATAAGTGACTTTGGGGAGGTGAATCTTTGTGGAGAAAGGACATTGGATGATTGTATCTCAAATGTGATGACACTGTGGGCTTTACTCCAAGAAGAAATATGTTAATAAATGGAGTAGCTCTATCTGCCTATCCATTAAGCCTCTGTCCAGCTTACTGTTGACAAGATACCATGACGGGGCAACTTATAAAGGAAAGCATGTGATGGGAGTATACAGTTTCCGAGGGTGAGTCCATAATCATTATGACTAAAAGCATGGCTGTAGACAGGCAGGCATAGCAACCACTCAAGCAATAGCTGAGAACTTACGTCTGATCCACAGGCATGAAGCAGAGAGCCAGCTAGGAATGATGTGAGCTTTAAAATCTCAAGCCCAGCCCCAGTGACGTACCTCCTCCAAAGCCATGAATTCTGATCCTTCTCAAAAGTTCTGCCAACTGGGGACTGAGTATTCAGATTTGAATCCTTCCAGCGTTGTTGACTACAACACACTTCTCTCTCTTAGGCTCATTCCTCTCCCTGTCAGCAGCTCTCTTTGGCAGATATCCCATGGTTTTGGCATCTCCAACATCTTGGTTCACCAGTTGGCCTCTCTGGGTCTCCATGTGGGGACACACCTGTCCTTGGCAACTCTTCTTTTTTTTTTTTTGAGACAGCGTATCTCTTGTCTAGTTTTGGTGCCTGTCCTGGATCTTGCTCTGTAGACCAGGCTGGTCTTGAACTCACAGAGAACTGCCTGCCTCTGCCTCCCGAGTGCTGCTATTAAAGGCGTGTGCCGCCACCACCCGGCTCAGCAACTTCTCTTAAACCCTGTTCTCCTGTATCCTTTACAACTGTAAAGCTAGAACCCTGTGGCCAAAGCTGCCAGATTTTGCTGCCTGCCTGGGATGGAATCTGGCTCCTCCGTTGAATTACGTGTGCATAAGTTTTGATTTGTTGTTGCTCATTAGGAACAGGTGACACTGTAGGACTTTCCTCTTCACAGGCTGCAGGATTAGCTGGGTGGGGTTTCCCTGAGGGTGCCACTCCCTTTATTCCCTTCTCCTTATCTCCTTCAGCACAAAGCATGACTCCACCATTAAATTTCCCACTGCTTGCTTTCTCCTCAAACTGTACATCTTGTATTTCTTTTTGCCCTGCTTGCCCTTCTTCATTGTAGACCTACATAAGAGTGACCACTAATGACCACTTGACAGTCAATACTAGGCTCTCTTGAAATCACCTCTGTCAACCAAATTAGTCCAAAACTGTTCAACTTAGCCTCAGGCAGATTCTTAGGACTAAGCAAAAACCAGCCATATTCTTTGCCAGGATATTTCTAGCCCAGTTACCACTGTTGTTCCCCTCTGAAATCCTTGAGCTGAGCTTCCATAGTCCACATTGTGCTCAGCTTTACATCAACCATGTTCCTACTAGGATGGTCCACTAAGTTCCACTACAGTACTCAACAAAGTGCTGCATGGTCAGGCCTATCATATCAATACCCCACTCCTGCTGTGGAGTTTTTCCTAAGTAGAAATACAACTAAAGACATAAGGTCAATGATGAGTTGTGAGGTTACGTAGCAGGAAAAGCCCACAGAGAAACTGAAGGTAGAGCCCTTTTAATGAAATTTGACCAGGAGATTGGCTGAAGTGGGCTAGGGATAAAATTCTTTGAAACAACAAAGGAGCGCTGAAGGAAAGATACTGTAGAAAGTGAGTCAGTGTATATTTTTATTTAAATTTTGCATAGATCAAGGATACCTAACAAAGGCAAGAAATGCTATCAGTAGAGTGTTGAAATGGTAGCAAGTACCTGGACAGTGTTATGTAGTTGAAAACTAAGAGCAACTAGGTATGGAAATAGTCAAGTAATATGTGAAAACCAACATTGCTGTTCAGTTCATGCTCTAACTTCAAGGAGATAGAAAAAAATGTTAACTATTTGCTAAAGTTAATTTTCGGGCAAGAGGGATATTCAATGGGCTTTAAAATCTGAGCCACACCATATCATCAAGTATAAATAATGATTATAGTCTCTTTACTGAGAATATCAGTTAGCTAAGATCCACTAGCTCTTTCTTAAAATATTTGGTAATACTGTCTTTATTGCCCTGTGAGAACAACTGTTAGGTAGTGTAATCCACTTATACACATCACTTCTCTAAAACTTGATATATTCTACCTTACATATATTAAATATAGGAAAGTAATTTTTCATAAGTCAGAAATGCCTATCAGTGATATTTACATTATTTCTTTAATATAAGCTTATATTTCAGTTTATATATGCCTAATTCATCAATCTAGCACTTCCTATGTGATTATAACAGGTATAAAATTACCATAATGAAGTGTGTGGAGTTGTCAGCTTAATTACTATAAGAGACATTTCATTCAAGAACTTAATAAAGTTCCAAACAAAATAAAGTGTAATTTAAATGGTAGGTACGTTCTTGGAAATGCAAGTGATCTCAAAAAATAAAAGTAGGAAAACCTCCAAAAGTACTTAGTGATTTTTGCTTATTTATAGGACAGAAATAGGCCTAAATATTATGAGAGTTGTTACCCACATAAATCTCTGGCACTGTCTGATTCTGTCTAACTATGATACTGTCCTCAGTGTAGAAGACGCCTTCCATAGCCATGCGTTCGACAGCCTCTGCCATTGACACTGAAGCATGGTGGTGCTCACTTTCCTGATAATCAGAAATACCTTTATCAGTTTCTGACTCCCTCCAGGATGGAGTTAAAAACAATGATTGCTGCCAGGGATGGTGAGTCTGTGTACCCAAGACGAGTCCTTGTATAAGATAAGACCGCTTTGCAGCGCAGAGCCTTTTTAATTTCATGCAGTGCAAAGATGTGAAGAATGAAGACCCTTACTCACTGTTGGTGGAAGCGTAAACCTATGCGGCCACCAAGGAAATCTGTATAGAGATTTCTCCAAAGGTGGAAAACTACCTCCCATGACACATACAATATTTTCCTAAAGAACTCTAAGGCAACATACCATGGAGATATTTACATCTGTGTTTATAAAGCACTGCTCACAGTAGCTCAGAGATTGGAGCAGCCTAGATGTTCATCAGCAGATGAATGGATTCAGAAAATGTGATAAATATGCAAAAAGCAATTCTCTGAACTGGAAATAATGTTAGGCAATAGCAGCCAGGCTCAAATAACATCTGTTTTCTCTCATATGCATCATGGAGATTTAAGATTTTATATATAGGTAGATATATGTGTTTGTGTTTATATATGAGTACATAGATCATGAAACTAGAAAGGGGGTCATGAGAAGGGAAGAAGAGATCTTAAAGTCAATGGAAAGGGAGATTAATCAGTACATGTGAAATGAAAGTAGAAGAGAGGCAGTCTATTTCCAGTAAAGAAGAGAAAAGCATGGAGGACAGGAAGGCAGAGAAACCAGTAAGAACAAAATACAAGATATGTATGTATGCAGATGCCATAGTGAAATCTGTTACTTTCTATACTAACCTAAAAACATTTATTTTATTTTATTTTATTTTATTTTATTTTTCTCTTATATATTACATCCCAACCACAGTTTCCCCTCTCTTCCCTCCCTCTAGTCTCCTCCCCCATCTCCCCTCTTCCCCAGATCCACACCAACACAGTCTCTTCTCAGAAAATAGCAGGCCTCCCAGGGACATCAACCAACATGGCGTAATATGCCACAATAAGACCAGGCACATACCATCACATCAAGACTGGACAAGGCAACCCAATAGGAGGAAAAGGGTCCCATAAGTAGGCAAAAGAGTCAGCCCTGCTGACTGTTAGTAGTCTGACAGTGACACAAGCTACTCAGCCGTAACATACATGCAGGAGAACTAGATCAGACCCGTACTGGCTCCCCAAGCTCAGTGGGGCACCAGGAGTCCTGGTCAGTTGATTCTGTGGGCCATGTCCTCTTGGTGTCCCTGACCCCTCTGGTTCCTGCTATCCTTCCTTCCCCTATTCCAAAGGACACCCCGCACTGTGCCTAATGTTGGCTGTAGGACTTTGTATCTGCCCCCATTCAGTTGCTGGATGATGTCTCCTGGTCTGTTTGATGACAATTTTTCTAGGCTCTGATCCCAGTATACTCTGCAGGCACGACAAGCTGCAGATTGAAGGTTTTTGTGGCTGGGTTGGTGTCTCAATCCCACCACTTGAGGCCTTGCCTGGCTGCAGAAGATGGCTGGTTCAGGTTCTGTGTCCCCCATTACTAAGAGTCTTTGCTACAGTTACTCTCGTGGCTTGCATGGGGTTTCCATTTCACTAGGTTTTCATCTCACTGCCAAAATTTTCCCCAATTTCACTAATTTCTCCCAGTATCCCCTTCTCACAGTTGATCCTCCTGTTCTAAACTTCCACTGGTCCCCAGTCCACCAGCAAAATCTGTTCTATTTCTCCTTCTCAAGGAGATCCTTGCATTCCATCTTGAGCCCTCCTTGTTACTTAGCCTCTCTCGGTCTGTGGATTATAACATGGTTATCCTTTACCTTACAGCTAATATCCACTTGTAAGTGAGTACGTACCATGTTTGTCTTTCAGTTCCATCCATTTGCCTGCAAATTTCATAATGTCATTGTTTGTAGCCGATGAATAATACTCCATTATGTAAATGTACCACATGAATAAAGTTTCTTTATTCATTCTTCAGTTGGGGAACATCTAAAACATTCTGTTGTTTGCAGTTTCTGGCAATTATGAGTAAAACTGCTATGAACATAGGTGAGCAAGTGCCTTTGTGATAGGATGTAGTGTCTTTTGGGTATATGCCTAGGAGTGGTATGGCTGAGTCTTGAGGTAGCTCACAATTCCCAGTTTTCTAAGAAACCACCATATTGATCCCCATAGTGGCTGTGCAAGTTTACACCCTATCAGCAGTAGAGGTGAGTGCTTGCTCCAGATCCTGGACACTATGACCTGTCACTTATGTTTTTGATCTTAGCTATCCTGACAGGTGTAAGATAATCTCAGTCGTTTTGATTTACATTTCTCTGATGGCTAAGGATGTTGAACATTTCTTTAAGTGTTTCTTGGCTATTTGAGTTTCATCTGTTGAGAATTCTGTTTAGATGTGTAACCCATTTTTTAATTGGATTATTTAGCTAATGTCTGGTTTCTTGAGTTCTTTATATATTTTGGAGATCCAGATATGGAATTGGTGAAAATCTTCTTCCATTCTGTAGGCTGCCTTTTTGTCCTATTGATGGTGTCCTTTGCCTTACAGAAACTTTTCAGTTTCATGAAGTCCCATTTATCAATTGTTGATCTTAGTGCCTTGCCTACGCTATTGGTGTTCTGTTCAGAAAGTTGTCTCCTGTGCCAATGCACACAATGCTGACATCCAGTTAGACCAGCACCCTTTGTTGAAGATGCTGTCTTTTTTTCTGTTACATATGGCTTCTTTATCAAAAATCAGATATCCATAAGTATGTGGATTTATGTCTGGATCTTTGATTTGATTGCATTGGTCAATGTGTCTACTTTCATGCCAGTGCCATGCTGTTTTTATTACCATTGCTCTGTAGTACAGTTTGAAATCAGAGATGATGATACCTCCAGAAGTTCATTTATTGTGTAGAATAGTTTCAGCTATCCTGGGTTTTTTGTTTTTCCATATGAAGTTGAGTATTATTCTTTCAAAGTCAGCAAAGAATTGTGTTAGGATTTTAATGGGGATTGCCTTGAATCTGTAGATTGCTTTTGGTAAAATGATCGTTTTTTACTGTGCTAATCCTACCGATCCATGAGCATGGGAGATCTTTCTACCTTCTGATATCTTCTTTAATTTCCTGCTTCAAAGACTTGAAGTTTTCATCATACAGGTCTTTCGCTTGCTTGGTTAGAGTTACCTCAAGATAGTTTGTATTATTTCTGGCTATTGTGAAGAGTGTTGTTTTCCCTGATTTATTTCTCAGTTCATTTGACATTTGTATATAGGAGTGCTACTAATTTTTTTATTTAAGTTAATCTTGTGTCTAGCCTCTTCACTAAAGGTGTTTATCAGCTGTAGGAGCTCCCTGGTAGAAATTTTGGGGTTACTTATATATACCATCATATCATCTACAAATAGTAATACTTTGACTTACTCCATTCCAATTTTTATCTCCTTGATCTCCTTTAGTTGTCTTATTGCTCTAGCTACAACTTCAAATACTATATTGAATATATATTGAGAGAGTGGACAACCTTGTCTTGTTCCTGATTTTAGTGGAATTGCTTTGAGTTTCCATTTAATTTGATTTTGGCTACAGGCTTGCTGTAAATTGCCCCTTTTTTATGTTTAGGTGTGTCTCTTGTATCCCTAATCTCTCCAAGACTTTTATTATGACAGAGTGTTGGATTTTGTCATAAGCTTTTTCAGCATCCCGTGAGATAATCGTGTGTGTGTGTGTGTGTGTGTGTGTGTGTGTGTGTGTGTGTGTTTCAGCTTGTTTATATGGTGGATTACATTGGCAGATTTTCATATGTTGAACCATCCCTGCATCTTGTTTTTATGATGGAATACATTGACAGATTTTCCTATGTTGAATCATCCCTGTATCTTGTTTATATGATGGGTACATTGACAGATTTTCATATGTTGAACCATCCCTGCATCAAGCCTACTTGATCATGGTGGATGATCTTTTTCATGTGTTCTTGGATTGTGTTTATGTGTATTTTATTGAGCATTTTTGCATCAATATTCATGAGGAAAATTGGTCTGTAATTCTCTTTCTTTGTTGAATCTTTGAGTGGCTTGGGCATCAGGGTGACGGTGGCCTCATGAATTGGCAATGTTCCTTTTGTTTCGATTTTGGGTAATAAAAAAATTTGAGGATTATTAGCTCTTCTTTAGAAGTCTGGTAGAATTCTGTGCTAAAACTGTTTGGCCCTGGGCCTTTTTTGGTCAGGAGACTTGTAATGACTACTTCTATTTCCTTAGGGGCTGTAGGTCTATTTAAATTGTTTATCCGATCTTGATTTAACTTTGGTAAGTGGTATCTATTGAGAAAATTGTTCATTTCTTTTAGATTTTTCAATTTTGTGGAGTATGGATTTTTAAAGTATGACCTGATGATTCTTTGCATTTCCTCAGTGTCTGTTGTTATGTCTCCCTTTTCATTTCTGATTTTGTTAGTTTGGATGCTCTCTTTGTCTTTTAGTTAGTTTGGATAAGGGTTTGTCTATCCTGTTGATTTTCTCTAAGAACCAACTCTTTGTTTCATTGATTCTTTGTTTTGTTCTCTTTGTTTCTATTCTGGCCCTTTACTCGGAGGTGATGTGGGTATTTGATGTTGAGGTGTGTTTCTTGTATGTAGCAGCAGAATGGATGATCCTGTTTTTGTATCCATTCTGTTAGCCTGTGTCTTTTTATTGGGGAATTGAGCCCATTGATATTGAGAGATATTAAAGGCCAATGATTGTCAATTCCTGTTATTTTGTTGGTGGTGGTGGTAGTAGTAGTACTGTGCATATGTGTTTCCCTGTTTTGGAGTTTTGCTGATGTGAAATTATTTATTGCCGGTGCTTTTGTAGTTGTAATTAACTTCCTTGGGTTGGAGTTTTCCTTCTAGTACCTTCTTCTGTAGGGATGGATTTGTGGATAGATATTGTTTAAATTTGCTTTGTCATGAAGTATCTTGGTTTCTCCATCTATAGTGATTGAAAGTTTTACTGGGTGTATTAGTCTGGGCTGGCATCCATGGTCTCTTAGAGTCTGCAGGACATCTATTCAGGCCCTTCTGGATTTTAGAGTCTCCATTGAGAAGTCCAGTATAATTCTAATAGGTCTGTGTTTATTTGTTACTTGGTCTTTTTCCTTTGCAGCTTTTAATATTCTGTATTCTGTATGTTTAGTGTTTTAATTATTATGTGGCAAGGGGACTATTTTTCTGATCAAATCTGTTTGTATGCTTCCTGTACATTTATAAGCATGTCCTTCTTTAGATTGGGAAAATTTTCTTCTATGATTTTGTTAAATATTTCTTCTGGGTTTTCAAGCTGGGATTCTTCTCTTTCTATTCCTATTATTCTCAGATTTGGTCTTTTCATAGTGTCCTAGACTTCCTGGATGTTTGGCATTAGTTTTTTAGATATAACATTTTCAACTGATGAATCTATTCTATCGTATTTTCTGTGCCTGAGATTCTCTCTTCCTTCTCTTGTATTCTGTTCCTCTTTGGTCTTCTGGTCTTTGTGGCCTGGATTTCTTGTGTCTGGCATGACCTCTGATCTAGTAGAGAGTCTCTGGCAAAGTTGGGGGCTGACCTTCTGGTGGCTAGCTGGCTTTTGTTGCAACAGGGGGTCTCTGTTCTTCTAACTGGTATGGCCTGTGCATAAGCAGAGGGCGTCTGCTGGGGTTGGGGACAGGGCCTGGAAGTGGGAAAGGCAATGAGCTGGGAGGATGTGTGATGTGGGATGGTTCTTTGGGAACAGAATCTAGGGAGTGAGGCAGTTCAGCTGGCAGCCAGGTCACTCACCTGTTCTTGTGTGACCTAAAACAATTTTTAATTTAAAAAAGATAACTCTGCCATGGCCATGTCTCACAGCCCCGCCCCTTATGCTGAAACATGGAGTGTCACCAGTCATCTGACACTGAAACACCTTGGCATCAGTTCACACAACTTCTAATTTACTATTAGAAATAAACACGTGCAGACTCCCAGTACTTGAGAGTCTAAAGCAGGAGGATTGCTGTGAGTTTGCAACTAGCCTGATCTATATACTGCATTCCAGCCTAGCCTGAGCCACAATGTGAGACCCTATTTCTAGAAACAAACAAAAGTATTTGAATTAACTTTTAATTCATATAAGAATTCTCTTGTGCTAATTTAAACATCAATTGCTGTCTTATAATTTGACTTTCTAAAGATGCTCAAAGGTTGTTGTAAATCACTAAAGAACAGTGTGACTAGCCAGATGAGATGGCTCAGCACTGGCTGCTTTTTCAGGGGACCAGCATTTACACAGTGCTTTACAACCATGTGTAACTCCAGTCACAGGGCCATATTTGTCTTTCAAGGGCACCAGGCATGCACAGACATACATAGAGACAAAACACTCATACATTTAAAGTAAAGTATCAGACTTAAAAATGTGTAATGTAACTTGGAAGAAAGAATAATCTATGTGGACCCCAAAACCACCATGGAAATTTTTGTTAGCATGTAGCTCATGATTTAATTATAGTCACCTCAATGGAGTAGTGTACTTTTAAACAATCTTAACTAAAACCTTCTCTCCCTCCTTTTAAGAGAGATTCCCCTGGAGCTTCAGCGACTGGTCCATGGCAGCCAAGTGAATCTGGATATGGAGGATCATCAAGACCAAGAGTATATAAAACCCAGATTGCGATTTAAGGCTTTTAGTGGAGAAGGGCAAAAACTTGGAAGGTAAAATTCCTCTAGTAAGAAAAACACCTTTTTGCTCAAAATGATATTTCTTTGAGAATAAGAAATAAAAAAAATAAAAATGACTTGTGAAGTAAAAAGTGAGATATGAGCTATAAAGACCTTCCTACTGGATTTAGGGGTTTAACTTGGATAATAATATTAGTAGCAAGTACCCAGAGATCAGTCCTGTGTGCACTCAGTAGCTCCTTTGATAACAGCTCTTTAAACAGACACTGCTCTTGCAGAGGACCAAGTTTGGTTTCCCACACCCATCCCATGCAGCGTGCACCTACTTGTAACTCCAGTTCCAGGCATCCGTGGGCACCTGCACATGTGCACACTTAGCCACACAGACACACATCTGTATAATTAAAAATGAAAATAAATCTTTACTCAGTTTGGAAATAATAGTAATTTGCCCAAGATATGGTTGAGCTAGAGAATGACTGGAACCAGTTCCAACCCACACACTCTGGGATGTGTGCTTTTGACCACTGTGCTGTGTTCTCTGGTTCAGTTTTGGCCATTTTCATGGAACTGTATAATGCATGATGCTTTGCGATGCTTTGAGCATATCCCCTGCACACACTGCCCTCCTCCCTCTCCTACGAGCTTCCTTTGTTCTCCTGTTCTGGTTCCATGTGTTTTTTTCTGTTCTTTGTATGTGTGTGTTCTTTCATTTCTGTTTCTAATTACACAGCTTCAAAAGAGAAACTGTAAAGTGTTGCTGATTGGAAAAAGCAGTGGATATATTACCTCACACCTTCCGTGGATGTGTCTGCCATGAACAAACACTGAGATGCTGCAGCAGGGCCAGTGTGCTTCAGTTGATCGTTTTCTGTGGTTTGTAAGCAGCCCTTAGGTTCAGTCTCCAGCACTACAAACCTGGCCTGGTGGTCCACACCTGTAATCCTAGCACTAAGGAAATAGAGGCAGGAAGAGCAGAATTGCAAGGTTACCCTCAGCTTCTACCCAGTCTGCATCCAGTTCAGTGGTATACTCACTCTGTTGCTTGCCAGACCTTGAGAGCTTGACCAGGCCTCAAAGTGGAAAAAGGAATTTGTTCAGTTTTAATATACAGAAATTTAACACCAGCATGTTAGTGTGACATGACTCAGTACACATAAACTCATATTTAATCAAGTATTACATTTTCTAAAGTAAAGAATTGCTCCTGACATTTTACATTAGACACTTACATTAAGAACTGTATTAAGTTTGATCCCTGGCACCAAAACTTAGGAAAAAAAAAAAAAGAAGGAAGAAAATTGAAACTAAAAAACTATTGATATAGAAGCTTAACAGTTCTCATTTTCCAAGAGCTTAGCACAAGCACAAAGAAGAAAAGAATCCATTTTTGTCCGTAGGCAGTAGTCTAGTTACAAAGGGTGTACAGGAGAAGTTAGCTGAGTTTTCTTGTGATACACCAATAAATAGAAATAAGGAAGTCATGGGTGACGGCTGGACATTTACAAACGGTAGGATAGCTTGAATTGAGCTGGATTTGAGCCCCAAACGACCTACAAAATGTCAGTCTTTTGCTGGCAGGAAGGACTAGAGGTGATATTTGCCAAGGGCTTTTGAACTGTATAATGATAAATGACGAACCTTGAGTAGATAATCTCTGTGTCTGTTTGTGTGCTGTTTAGTTGAGAAGATTCTGATTGCCACTCGGTCATCTGTCACTGACTCTGAGATGGGTTTTGCGTTTGTCCCTAGTCTTCAGGATGCTCTTTTGTCTGATGCCAAGCGGCCCCTCTGGCCTGCCTTCTGTTTCCTACTGGGTTAGCCCTTACCTCTCCACAGCCACTGGATCTTCTGCCTCATGCAGCTGGGACTGCTTACAGTGTCAGCCTGTGGAGCAGACAGTGCTGGGCCCCCTAGATGCCGTAGGACTGATCCCAGATGCTCCCTCCCTTCCTCACTCAGCCCTCAATCTTTGCCTGTGTCACATGCTTAAGCACATTGCTTTGCTTTGGCTTCAAAGAATTTCTCTGGCTGATGATAATTATTTTCATGTTACTTTCAGATGTCTGAGGGAATCTCAGCTCAAATCCTTTCTTCCTGCTTTCTTAAAAGTATCTTTGTATCTTAATTTCTCTCTTTAAAAATAAATTGATTTTAATTAACCTTAAAATAAAAACAGTATATGAAAATGTCACTATAGAGGGCTGCAGAGATGGCTCAGTGATTAAGAGTATGTGCTGCTCTTACAGAGGACCTGGTTTGGTTCCCAGTACCCATTTGGGGCAGAGCACAACCATCTACAACTCTAGATTCAAAGGAACCGATGCCTTCCGTGGCCTGCACAGGCACAAGGCCTGCTCATAGTGCATATACATAAATGTAGGCAAAACACTTGTACACAGAACGATCTTTTTTAAAAAATTGTCCCGGTAGTGTGATGGTTGACTAAGGGGACGTTTGCTGTGCATTGCTGTAGTCCAGCAGTTATGAGGATGAAGCAGAAGGATCAGTTCGAGGCCCACCTGAGCTACAGAGTGAGACACTGCCTCAACAGGAGGGCGAGTGGGGAAGCAGTCAACAGCAAAGAAAAGTAACTTTGGAGTGAGCGCTGAACCTAGTGATGACACCACAGTGCCTGCTCACTAGTACTGAACTTAGCATGCGAAAGGGTTCTGGTTCACCTCTGACTCAGAGCTGTTCCACTGATACGGCGGCCATACCTGTTCTGAACGTCCCTCCATTCCAGTTTGTAAAGAATACATTTTTACACTCAAGCTTCTTACAAGCGCGCTTTCTACTGAGTTCCCTTCCTGTTCGTACTTCATTCTTGTTTGGGAAGAAGCTTGCCTGCTGGCTCAGAGTTCTCTTTGAAGATATTAGATGATGGAAATACCTTTATGCAGTAGCTCTGTGTCATAGAAAAGAGCTAAGTCAGCTTTGTCGTTTCTCAGTAGGTCACCCTTTAGGTAGTGTCGAAACCTAAGGGCCCTCGTGCCTGATGGGGCTAATCTGTACAACAGAGCAGTTCTCCCCCAGCAGACAAGGACTCGGGCCAGTGGGGATGGCTGACTCGGCGGGGTCACGGGACAAGTGAGTGGGATGAATGTGTGGTGCTGTTGATCGTGTGTGCGCATGGTTGCTGGTGAGGAGAAAGACCATCCTGTCTTCCGGCACCTCTTCATCTGATCTTCATCCCTCTCCCCTGTGGCCTAGCTTGACAACGCAACTGCTTAAGATTTTAGCGTGGGACTTGAGGAAGAATTTCCTTCAGTATCTAGTAATTTACTGTGTTTTTCCTTTTGTGTATTTTTATCACATATTTTCTCAGATTGGATGTAAATCTGGAAGCAGGAAAAAGTGGGGCAAGTGTTGGCAGTAAGATCAGTTAACTTGACTGTCTTGCCATATAACTTAAGTTTGGGAGAAAGTTTGGATGGAAGCCTAGTGCTCATAGCTTTATAAAGTAATACATGAGGTTCTGAACTCCTAGGACTTAAGAGATTTATAAACAAAGATGTGAAAACTCCCTTAAGATGCTAAGGAATTGTTAGATTTGCAGATTTGGTGAAATTTGTTTTGCTCTTGAAGGAGTTCTTTTTTCACAGTAACTTTTAGTTTATGTCTGGTCATCCTGATGATATTAGAAACTATTAAACCAATCAGGTCACTAGTAAACAAGATTGAAATGGTAAGGTGTTTTGTCTAGAAAGTTCCAGTGTGAATTAATGTGAGAAATGAATTCATTTCTCACTAATAACTTGGAGCTGTTTTTCTTTTGCAAAGCAATATCTACTTAAGAAGTTTTTTAAATAGTATTACCAATGTTTTAAAGCAACGGTTCAGTTATGATTATATAAGCAAAAATAGCTTTTGACTTCTTTGTTCTAGACATTATGCTGAAGGACTTCATGGGTTAATTAATGCATTACAGAACACAGTCTTACAGAATTAGACAAGGTTGAGGTTTTTCCTCAAGTGCATCCAGTTAGAACATAGTTGGGATTTGAAATCTTTTTTCTTTATATTCTTGGGTCTCTGATTTCTCATTTCTCCCTGAGCTGTGTGGTAAACAGTGTGAGGTAAGTTCAGAGATGAAGTTGGAGAAAATGCAGCTAGGTTTCTGAGAGATCTGGGATCTCGTATTAGTAGGAGTCTTAAGCACAGACAAATTGTAATGTAATTAGAGAGGCCAGAAGAAGTAGAGAAAACTGAAAGTAAGCTGTGGTCTTGTTAGGGAAGTCCTCTGACCAAGCACAGCACAGCTTACTGCAGAGCTGAGGCTTAGCTACCTTCAGTGTGTCCTGCATACTCAGTTTGTGTTCATTCTTAAATCTCCTTTCTTAGCCTTACACCTGAAATCGTCAGTACTCCTTCCTCCCCAGAAGAAGAGGATAAATCAATACTTAATGCAGCTGTTCTTATTGATGATTCAGTTCCCACTACAAAAATTCAGATCAGGTTGGCAGATGGAAGTCGTCTGATACAGAGATTCAACAGCACACACAGGTGAGCTGCTGCACCAGCCAGCCAGGGGTCTTTGCATTCATATACTGTTGCTCATATACTGCACAAAGCATAAGGAATAGATGGAGTTCTTTACATTTCGAAGTAAGCTTTAGACAGAAGAATATTTAAAAGGATGGTAACTACCTACAATAAATGAAATAGATGGTAATAATTGTAAATTATCCTATTTGTCTAAGTTTAGACAACTCAAAGATAGGAGCTGTAGTTTTGCATTGTAACTAAAACTACATCAAGTAGGCTCAGATTCAAGATAGTTAGATCCTATTGGGACTTTCTCAGTTAAAAAGTGATCACTGTATGCTAGGATAGTAGTACACACCTGCCATCCCATCATTTGGAAGCTCAAAGCAAGTACAAGTTTGAAGTAAATCCGAACTACATAACAAGACATTATCTCAAACAAACAAAAAGTTTATGAAATTCTGATGAGAACTTTCTGTTAGGAACTTCATAATGTAAATGCATGGTGTAAGTAGTTTGTATTGTTGGTACAGTATCTCGAATAGGCTGTTTCATTCTCTTTAATACTCATTTGAATATAAGTATTTTCCCTGCACATAGTAGTGCTTTTATTTTTCACTGGTTGTAAGACCCTGCTGTGCATTTATCTTAGTTAAGTTACTAGGTATATGTAAGAGTAATTTTTTAAATTCTTTTTTTGTTACTGTTTTTAATGGTAGGATTTTGCTGTGTGACTATGTAGCCTAGGCTAGCCTCAAAATCAGTGATCTTGACTTAGCCTTCCAACAGGTGGAATTACAGGGCTATACCACTACGCTTAGCTTTTATATATATGGGTGTGTGTGTGTGTGTGTGTGTTGTAGAATATTATTTTAAGATGTGTTACATTTGTTTTTCCTGTGGAACATTTGTTCAATGATGCCAAGATGTATGTGTTGCATTTGTTTATGTTGTATTTGTTTAACTCAGTGAAGCTGTGTTACTGTGCCTGTCTAAAATACCTGATTGTCTAATAAAGAACTGAACAGCCAATAGTAAGGGAGGAGAAGGGATAGGTAGGGCTGGCAGGCAGAGAGAATAAATAGAAGGAAAAATCTGGGAGGAAAAGGAGACAGAGCAAGAGGAGGAGGACATAAGGGGCCAGCCACCCAGCTATACAAGCAAAACAGAGTAAGAAAGAAAGGTATACAGAAGTAAGGAAAGGTAAAAGCCCAGAGGCAAAAGGTAGATGGGCTATTTTAGCTTAAGAAAAGCTGGCAAGAAACAAGCCAAGCTAAGGCTGGGCATTTATAATTAAGAATAAGCCTTTATGTGTGATTTATTTGGGAGCTGGGTGGTTGGGCCCTCCAAGAAAGTAAAAAACCAGTAACATTTTGGCCCCCAACATGGCACCGTAGAAAGCTGAACTGCTGCATTCCTCTGTGTGTGTGTGTATGTGTGTGTGTGAGATTTATAGTGTTAGGCTCATCCTGCCCAGTGTCTTAGAGCCTTACATTGCCAACAGTTTTTACTTTTAAAACAATCAGACTTGTACTTTTAATATAACAATATTGTTTATACTTATTTTATATATAATTCACTTAAAGATTGTTTTTGTTTTATTACAAATGTGTACTCCAAAATTATTATTTTTCTTTCAAAATCTGATGAACTTTCTCATTAAAACAATGTAAATTAAAGAAATTATTGCACCTTTAAACAAAAGTTAAGTTATATAATTTTTTGTGAGAATGATTTTAGCTCAAAGTTTGCATGGAAATGTGCCCTTGTTACAACCAACTATTTTTACTTATTCTTTCAGGATTCTGGATGTCCGAGACTTTATAATACAGTCACGTCCTGAATTTGCAACAACTGACTTTATTCTTGTGACTTCGTTTCCAAGTAAAGAGCTGACAGATGAAAGTCTGACCCTACAAGAAGCAGATATTCTTAATACCGTGATACTCCAACAGCTAAAATAGTATTGCTCCAACCCATGTAGGAATAGGTAATGTGCGTATTAGTAAAATACTTTCAGCATAAAAACAACCCAATTTTTTACCATTCAGATAAATTCTGTTTTTGCTGTTGATCTATCTTCCAGTATTTGTCTAGATAAATTTAGACTACAGATAGATCTTGATGTTTGAATTTTTAGTTGCAGAGCTGGCTTCAATTGATAGCTGTAAACATCTAGGTCAGCCAGCTTACTGTATGCTCCGTGTCAATGTAATAATGTTTTCAGATGAAGTAAAAAGAACTCTTTTTTGGTAAATGTATTTGGTAAAATTTGTGCTCAAGTTTTTTAATGCAGCAATGAACAGTAGCCAGTAAAGATCCCTTTCTGTAATATATACCAGAATGTCTGCTCTGAGTTTGACACTGTTTGATCATATAATAATTAAGATTTTGCATATTCTTTTTACGTATTGTTTGAACTATGTTAGTATTTTGGCCTTGTATTTTGTAAAATTGCAAGTATCATAAACTAAATTTTAGTAGATGTAAAAGTCATCTGCTCTTGAGAAGACATGATAGACAGCACTTTAAAATCAAGAAATTATAGTCCCTTCCAGAGCCTGCCTGGATCACTTTCATTTGTTCATTCAACATTTTAATAGGGGATCTATTACACATAGGAACGCTATTGAAGGTATGCAACCCAGAGTGTATTCTTCAGTGTATGAACTCTGTCTGAGAGACTGGAGCAAAAATTACTAGCAAGATGTTTGTTTTCCTTATCCAGGCATGTCTTAAATGCTTCACAACAGAAAAGCATGTTTCCCCTCAGACACCATTCTATCCTTAGTCACCATTTCCAGGTAACTTTCTGTTGTTGATGTAAGAAATACAGAATTTGTGACTGAAGTAGCACAGATTTTATTCTCTTAAAAGTATGTAGGTCGGAAATTGAAAATGAGTTTCTCTGTGCTACAATCAAGGTGTTGGTGGGACCCTAGACAAACATTCTCTGGCTGTTGAGCCTCGAGAGGCCACCTCTGTTCCTTACCCATGGTGCTCTCCCTCATCGACCCGCCAGCACTTGTGTCCTTTGAGCCTTCTGTAGTTACACCGTTCTCTGCTTTTGAGGACATGTAAGGTGAGAGAGGATGCACAGACAAACGCACCCATGATCATCGCCAAATGTTACTTATGGTAACCTTAATCATCCTTCAGAGCTGCTCTTTCCATTTCAGTTACACCTTCATGGGAGTGGGGACATTGATATGGTCACTGTGGTGACAGCCCACAATATCTCAGAGATTCATTTACCAAATAACTCCCCCCGTCCATCCAGAGGTGCTCAGAAATCTCAATGTATCCAACCGACTCAAAGTCCAAAACCTTATCTGCATTTCATTGGTTCAGAAGTCCCAAATCTCATTAAGATTAGCTAAATTAAGTAGAGATTTCATCTCGGCCTATGACACTAAAAGCTAATTATTTGCTCACAGGTAAGTGTCAGGACAGCTATAGAATAAGCTACGAACATTGATGTGTAAAAGACAGGAAACAGTGAAAAGTGGAGCCACTGTCACCAAGGAGCATGCAAATCCAACCAGACGTCCCATCAACATCTGAGGCCCAACATTAATGTGTGGCTCTCGTGACTTAGTCTTCTGAGTGTTGACTGTGTCGTCATCTTCCTCTCACAGAAGCCGCACAGCTTGTTTCTTCTTCTCCTCGTGTTGTGCTGTGCACCTTTCACTTTACAATGGCAACGATCTGTCAAGAAACTTAAGGATCTCCCGTGTGTCATGGAGATTGGCTCCATCAAACAGGAAGTTCTTCCAAGCATCTTTCTACTAACAGAAATAATCCCCTCACTAATTTTTAGTTTTTCAGAGAAAACAGAACTGTGTCATACCATAATCTCTTCGAGAGCCTTCTGTGTGACTGAATATGCAAACCATTTTATTACATGTGTGGTGTGCATGCTTGTGTGTGTGTCTGGACGGGTGTTTGGGAGAAGTCTGAAGTTGATGTTGGGAATCTTCCTCAATCTCTTTCCACTGTATTCAGTCAGTCAGGGTCTCAGGTAAACCCAGAGCTCAGCAGTACAGCTAGTCTGGCCAGCCTACTCCAGGAACTCCTGTCTCCACCCAACATGGCAAGCACTTTAGCTCCTGAGCCGTTCCCAGCCCTTCAGACCTTTGGTTCCCTCTCGTGTTATCTAAGAGTTGTACACCCACACCCTCGTTTCTGAACATCAGCTTTCCCCACAGTGTTGTCACTTTTAAAATACCTTTCTTAAGTGCTTGTCGTTCAGGTAGGACCGAGAATTCCTTCCACTAAGCCCTGGTTTCTTCTTATATGTCACCTTTTCACACAGTTTCTGTTTACTGTAAAACTCACTATAACCAGGAAGAGGAAAACAGGTTAAAGTTTACCTGAAATTTTCAGCTTACTCTTAAGCTTATCATGTACAAATCCTGCTTTGCACGTAACTGTACAACTCAGCTAAGCTGCAGTTCTAAAAGATTACCAAAGCCAGCTGTGGGCACACATGCCTGATACCACCACTTCAGACCTAAGGAAAGAGCACTGTGACCTAGAGGCCAGCCTGGGCTATAGTGTGAGACTGCCTTAAAAAAAAAAAACAAAAAAAAAAAAACAAAAAAACAGATAATCTAGCTTTCTGATGAACCACACAGTGGCTGGAGGGATGGAATCAGCAGATGGAGCAGGGATGAGGATCCATTGAAAGCCTGGCAGGCATAGTGGCTTCCTCTAGACTCAGCATGTGGCAGAGCTCTGCAACACAGGACTAACCAGATTAACTAAACAGGATAGCTCCAGGTTCAGCAAGACCCTCCCCCTTCAATAAAGAATGTCAACTTCAGGCCTCTAGGCACACACATGGGCTTGCATACTGTGTGTGTGTATGTGTGTGTGTGTGTGTGTGTGTGTCCCCACCCAACACATACACACAAAAAGGACCAGTAACACCTTATTCACTGTAAATAAAAGGGCATTACCTGTTTTAAAAACAGGGAAAAAAATATCCAACCCTTGTAAAATAATTTGAATTTTTCTCGTAGCTTTTTTATCAGTTGTGTTAAGTACCTACAAATTCAAATGCTAATGACTGCCATTTTTGTGTATAAGTCTTCCAGAAGACAGAAGTGTGTGTTATGACAAGAATTGAATGCCCATACAATGACAAGTCCTTTCACAGATACTACAGTATAGGCTTTATTGAGAACCCATTTATTTATACTGTAGTACTGTAACTTTTCACATGTATCATCACAAAGCAAGGCCGCACAATGACACCTTGTCAGACAAGTGTCTGCGGACAGTTGTTTCAAATGATGATGTAATAAAAAAGTTTGCAGTGTCTTCCTGCTAATAGTGTTTTTGTTCAAACTTGTTGACTATGTTTTTAAAATTATCCTTGATGTGCAGTTTGATTTCAGTGGTTGACTGGGTTACTTTGAACGTGAGTCTTCACGGGGTTTAATTGCCCCTTGTTTGGGGGCAGAGACGGGCCTGAGCTAAGACAGTGTTGTCTCAGTTTCCTGTGGTTGGTTGTTTTTATTCTACCACATGAACAGATTCAGGTACCTCCTGACTGTTTTCCCCTGTGTATTTCTGAAAACATTGGCATAAAGTATATTATAATAAGGTACATTCAGTTTTCCCCTTATGAGTTTGTACCCATGTTGATATTTGGCTAATAGTGCTGAAAGCTGAAGAAATTTTTATAAATCTCTAAAATATTTAGTGTACACTAATTTCAATTAAGAGTTGTAAACGCGTGCATGTGTGCATGCGTGTTTTATAGCCCAGTACAATGACCTATGTGGCCTACAGCTAATAACATGTAGCTTCGCAGTTTTGCCTAATAGAGAACGCAGAGCTGTGACATGGGGGCCGTGGGAAGATGGCTCTTTAGACAGTTTGAACTTGATGACCTCTCTTCCTTAGATAAATGTTTACATAGGAAGCAGAAAGACTCAGAATCACTTTACTCCACAGCCACCTTAGGAGCTCCCTTGATGCTGCAGTTGATTTCGGAGGGGACTTCTGAAAGGGGAGATGTCGGGAAAGCAAGTGAGTCTCCACTGGTTGTATCATAACACTCCCTGTACTGCAAGACCAAATAAATGACCAGTAATTCAGTATGTGGACATAAAGACCTTGCACAGAATTATCAACACAGTCCTTTCCTGTTGGCAAGTTAAGATATTGTATGCTAATTAGGAACTCAAAAAGGGACCAGGAGATTAAAGGTGGGTGTCAGCTGCCCCTGTGTTGAACAGTCTCTACCCTCCTTCCTTTTTCCCCTGCAGTTTGCATTGGCTTGTAGTGTATCTGAGTACTGAGCATTCAGAAAGACAACTAAACGTCCTTGTGTTTTGTGACTGACTTGGTGTTTGTGCTTTTCTTCTCTACACAGTGTACATTTGAATGTGTCTTTCAGAACACTTATTACGGAAGGTTCATTGGTGTGGTTTTCATATTTAACATCTTCCTTATTTTAGTTTTGATTTTTACCTCTATGACAAAGTCTTATTTCCTTGCTAACTTTGCCACTTTTATTTTAAGATCAAGAATAATAACTCATTTTTAGTGTTATATGACAATATGTGTTAATTAAAAAGTGGCAAAAAAAAAAAAAGGTACAGTTTTTCAGGAAAT
The DNA here is from genome assembly GCF_049852395.1 of Peromyscus maniculatus bairdii. Taxonomy (NCBI): domain Eukaryota; kingdom Metazoa; phylum Chordata; class Mammalia; order Rodentia; family Cricetidae; genus Peromyscus; species Peromyscus maniculatus. The sequence continues at coordinate 35,178,783 of NC_134853.1, read as the reverse complement.
GGTCGACTTGAACATCGTATGTGAGCATAGTTGAGAGCAAGTGGATGACCTGCTTTCAGTAGCCTGAAATTTTTACTGAAGTTGAATGTTGTAAGAGAAGTAATTCTTAAATGTTTATATTTTCTGTAGATTAATGTTAAGTTCAACATTCCATGGCATGAGGTATTTTTATATAATATTCATATAATAAAGTTGTATGCAAATACAGTGTTTTCATGTGTTTATAAAAATGCATAATAACATTGAGTGTAGGAATACCCCTTCAAAACAGATATTTATAATTAGATGGTAGTATTTGAAATATTGTGCATACAAGTACTATATAGCAACTCAAACTGATCTGATCTTGTATTCTTTAATATTAAGATGTATGCCATTCATTTTCAATGAGGAATATATATCTTAGAGATGTGTGGGTTTATCACTTATTGAGGGCTTACAGGCATGTTGTAGTTAATGTCATTGTATTGTATAGCTTATCCTGGCCTCAGCTTACTTAATAAATACAGTTTCTTCAATGAATCCTCCTTTCATGCATCAGCCTGACATCCCTATCTCCATAGCTTCTTTACCCTTTTACAAGAGCTGTTCAAAATAGTCTTAGTAATTGAACTTCTGTTCTCATCTGCTAATACTGCTGCCATTCCCCAGCATTTCAGACAATGCAAGGATTTTGATCCACTAGATCCCTAGATCCTATGGTAGTTCCTTACATAAGAGTGGCTCTGGATGGCTAAGTAATGAGTTAATGGATGCATGCATTTATATTTCTAAACAAATTCAGAATGCTACCAAGAATACCAGTAATAACAAATGTTTGTTAGTTTTATTAGGTTTTGAAAGGAGAATAGATCCTGGACATGCCATCTTGGTTCATTTCCAGGACTAGTTGCATATGTACCATAGTTTGAGTAAAGTACCCAATGGTTTCTCCATGGTAATGGATGAAAAAGCCCAGCTAATGCTTTCATGGGCAACTAAGAACATGAATGCCTGGGTATTTCTGAGTCCTAGTTGGTGTATACTGTGATTCCAGAAATGTGGAGATATGGAGATCCTGCCAACAACCTAGTCTGAAAAAGGCATTGTGTCTGAGAGTAACTCTGACTTGAGATACACTAAGGACAGAGGGAAATGGTCTGTACAATACATTCTCCTTCAAGGATATGAGAGTGTGCTACTTGTGAGGTTCCCGCCGATTGTTTCTGTCTGTACTTCTTTGTCTTTGTTATCCCTGGTGGTTGGTTAATTAAAACCTTCTGTTCATAAACTAAGCTGTGCTCTCTGCAGCCAGATCCAGTGGAAAGTCCTCAGCCTGTTTAATGGCTTGCATTTGTTTACTCAAAAACCACCAAAGGGGCACGAGTCACTGTCATATAGTCTGATACTTAAGAAGTTTATATCTTTATACAGACCTCAGTGCTAAGGTAGTATCTATTCACTTTATTAATTTCATATAACTAATGATTACCCTGAAATATGAAAGAGGGGTTAAGAAAATTTAAGCATAGTAAATTGAGTGTGCATTAAAATATATTTAATAATGATTTAAATTAAAAAGCTGCAGAAAATTAGCTGATAGTAAAGGCTTATCATATGGCACTCAGACCTCTTAGATAGTCCAGCTTGAGGAGCTGTTGACTTTGGCTCCACTCTTAATTGGCTGCACTTATAAAGAAACTTCTCACTTTCATTATATATTGTTTTTGTTCTCTGAGTTAACACTATTGTGCAATCTCCCACGCAAGCAGAGGCAGCAGAAATGACCTGGAGTTAACTGATTTCCAAATAACCTTTATAACCAGATAAAGAAGTCTGCAAACATGCATGCATTCGGTGTTCTTGGAATTATTTTGAGAAAGATGATGTGGTGAAAGTCTGCTTTGATATCCCAATGTAGATAATAATCTCCATAGATGCCTTTTTATTTATAGACATTCATTTTAAGTATATTTGATTAAAAACTAGCACTACAGCTCCTAATTGCAAGAAGTATTTGCTCTACAGTACTTGAAATAAATCAATTTTAACACAGCTATAGCCACAGGCATCTGGATCCCTTTTTGTTTTTATTTTTGTTTTAATCTGGATTTGGTATAATGAAAATGGCATCGTGCCCATGCAGTTCCAGGTAGGACCTGTACCTACTCAGTAAGTGCTTGCTCTATGTTCACTGGACTTGCAGTCAGTTGCAGGGGACCACCAGACAAGTCACAAATTATTTTTTTGCTCCTTCTAAATTAATGTTTGAATTAAGAAAGCCCATCTTAATCTGTTAGTAAAAATGATAAGAGATGTTCACATTCCTAAAAGTTTATTAGTTTTTGCATTTATTTCATGTGTGCAAATAAGTCTCAACTTCACTTTTATGAATGATTCTTCAAAGCTAAGTTTTACTTAATGACTTAAATATATGGACAAGTAAGTATGTCTATTCGTTCTTTATACTGCAAATAATATTATATGCCTGCCTTTACTCTGTACATGCCTGAACATCTAACCCCCATTGATGTGTAAATTGAGGTGTTTTGTTTTGATCATATAACTCCAAATCTCCAACTTAGAAACTTTCACTTCCACTCATTCTTTCTTCTGCCTATTGAAAGCATTTTGGGGTACCCTGTTCTCTGTTTTCAGAACTGGGAATTAAACCCTAACCTAGTACATGCTGATCATGTGCAGTCAGTCACCTGGTGCATCCTGGGCATGTGCTGTCACCAAGCTCTATCTCAAGCCCTTCCTGTACTTCTAAATATGGCTTCCCTGGGCTTTTAGATTCCTGGAAACTTTGCTTGGAACAGTAAATTCTTCATCCTAAGATGTGTAAGGAGAGGAGCCAGATGTAGGCAGAGCTGTGCCAACAACAGGGACAAGACAGCATAGTTGGCTCTGATAAGCCACTCACTGAGGGTTACAAAGCTGTGTGACAGACATGGCCTCTGTCAACAACAGTTCCACATATAAAATTAGGCTCACATTGGAGCCAGTCCAACTGACAAATATGTGTTAGAGGGGTGAATCTCTAAAGATTACCAGTGAGTCTATTCTGAATGGCTCAATTATGCAAATTGGTATATGCTAAAAGCACAAAGTACATCTAATTTTTAAATGAAGATGTATCTTCAGATAATAGTAACTTAAAATCTCCATACATTATTTCATATAGCCTTTCTGAGCACCCTGAAAGGTAAGATGAATAAATAACCCTAAGATTTTCATGAGAGAAAAGCTAAATGACTTTCAGAAACACTAAGTGGGTGTCAGCAGTTACCCTATCCCAGGTGTGGTTTGTCCATTGCTCTTCAATTTAGGGTAACTGGAGATGGAAAGATGAATTATCCCCAAAACAAGGCTCACAGCTGACTCCTAAAGCAAAAGACAGACCATGTTTCCTGGAAGTTTTCTATGACAGGAGTTTGACCCAGCCTCCCATGGGTCTTTATGCTTAGGTCCCATGAGGAATGGACAGATGTGGTAACAGGACTGGACAAATGGTCATCACAGAAGCAGGAAGTTGAGCAAGGCCTAGGGGTTCAGGTGGCTCTCCTTGTGTAAGCCAGCACCCCTCTGGACCCAGATCTGGAAGGAGAAAGTGGAGACTGCTTTCTGTCTTGCTTCTAAGAAGACTTCAAGTTTTATCTCCCACCTTGAAGAAGAGGAATTCAGTTTTAATGACACATCTGGAGGACAGGTGAATCAGGAGCCAGAGACTTAGCTTGAGCATGCTTCTTGGATCTTGCAGCTTCCTCTGAGGTTCTTTGCATGCCAAAGGGCTGTGCCTTGTGCTCAAAGCCCCCACCTCTTTTTGTAGGTGTTAATGTAGCCCAGTTCAGCCTTGAACTCACTGTGTGGCTCAAGCTGACCTTGAATTTGAAGTCCTCCCACCTCTGCCTCTGGAATACTGGCATTACAGGTGTGTGCTATCACCCTTAGCTTTTTTTTTTTTTCTTAGTACTAGTCTACAGTGTACCTAATAGAAATGTCAAACCTTTATTTTGTTATTGTTTAAGCAAATATGATAACTGCTAGATTCACTGTAATTTGGTTCTGTTAACTCATGTGTGTTATTCTAGTGCATTTCCAATTTTTGTTATATTTTTCCTCAATGTTTATTAGTTTGTTTTTTTTTTTCAACGTAGCAATTTTTTATATCAAAAAAGGGTGTGGTTGAGGAGTTGAAAAGAAAACTTAGGTGGTAAAGATAGCTCAGTTGGTCAAGTGCTTGCCATGCAACTGTAAATTCAAATCTCTAAAACCCACCTCAAGCTGGGCAAGGTCTCTTGTGTCTCATTGTTTGGAGGGCCAAGATGGAGGATTCCTGAAGCTCATGGACCAGCTAGCCTGGGCTACATAGCCATGAACAACACAGAGAACCAGTCTCAAGTAAGATGGGACCAACATTGAGTTTGTCCTCTGATCTCCACATTCTAGTGTGGCAGCACACACATGCACGTACCATACACGCATCATCCACACATTTTTAAAACTACTGTTTACTGCGTTTCACTTTCACAAAATGACAGCACAGGACATGAGACAAAAACTGCATGCCTACTGCCAATATGTGTAGGAGAGGAGTTACCTGAGGTGACAATGAGTGGAGCAGTGGTCACAGTTTTCAATATCATCTGGCAGTGAGTCCTAAGGACCAAGGGTCCTATTCTAGGCCCTTGTTCAGGCACTGCTGATAGTAAAGCATTATGGGTATGTGGTTACTTATTTTCTCCACCAGGGGGTGTGTAGATACTAGGAAAGAATTTCATCAGTATCATTGCCTTAGCTGCTGTATTATACAGATGGGATCAAAAGTACTTGTTAGTTACGAGGATTAACCCAGTCACAAGTACTCATTTAGCAATGCCATTTGTCACCTGCATTGTCCTTGTTCTCCCTAGTGATGTGATAGCCAAGTGTGATTAACATTTCAGTAATGTAATAATAGTTTGTAAGAACATTGCTGCTGTCACTGGTGTGCCCTGGGTTCTTTTTCAGTGTGAACATCACTTGAGTGAATTGTTTACAAATCATTCTCCCTGGAAATCATGTAATTTGCCTCACTGTGTTTAGTTTCCTCAATACATTATCCATTTAAATGAACCACCATAAAATTTAGTATTGTTTCCTTTTCAAATTGATACTATATCCCGTCTTGTTTCTTGAATTTCAGTTCTTGGTTCTCTTTCACCATTGCAGTCATCAGTTCTCACCATGGTCAGTTACTTTGATCTGTGTCTCTCAAAACGAAATAATGATGCAAATTATAATCACCAAGGCCAGTAACAGACTTGAGTGGCAGAATTGGAAAATCAGTGGGGATTGACATAGGAGTTGAATATCCTAAATTCCTCATACCACCAATGTATTAGGGTCCTTCAGAGAACACAACTAACATGAGTATGCACACACACATTTAGATTTATTAAATTGGCTTACAAAATCATAAGCTGAATAGTACTCCTGGGGCTCTCTGTAGCCTGGAAATCCAGTGAACCTAGTAGGTGCTCATTCATGGAAGCAGGAATTCTCAGAACAAGAGAAACCAGTGATGCAGCCATAGACCAGTGCTGAAAGTCTGGAGGCCGCCTGAGGAGTAAGTGTACATCTCCATTCAAAGGATAACTCTAGACTGTCATGTCTGTGGGCAGTGGCAGTAGAGAAAATATGCCCGCTCTGGAAGGATTAGGTGATGTTTTATTCCATCCAGCCTTCTAGGAACTTATTGGACTATGCCTTTAGAGTGGGTCACTTCATTAACCCACATGCCAGTTGTCTCTGCAAATTCCCTCACAGACATATTCAGGAATGTACTTTACCAGTTTCCTGGGCATCTCATCCCAGTGAAGTTAATAAACAAGATTAATTGTTGCCATCAGCCCTTAAGTTCCAATTTTCTTCGCTTCAGAATGAGGCTATCGACACCATTGTTTTGTACAGCCATTGTAGAAACGAGTATCCTCAGCTGCCATTACCCAGTATTTGGCCAAAGGAAATAGAGCACTGCCTTAAAGTATAATCATTCCTTGTTTAATTCAGTGTGTTTCTAATAGCCAAGATAAATTATCAACCTAAGTGTTCTACAAGAGACTAACAGATAAGTTGGTGTATACATGTGACAGACTATTAGCCTTTAGAAAGAAGGAACCCTTGACATTTGTGATAACATGGTCAAAACTGGGAGATGCCATGCTAAGGAAAATAAGCCAAAGACAAATACTACATGATGTTATATGTGTAAGAATGAAGAACATGAGCTCTTTGTAACAATAGAACAGTTATTAGAAGTCAGACTATGAAAGGGAGACCATCTGCACAGACTGAGTTAGATGAATGAGATCGGAAGAGCAGTGTAGTACTAAGCATATACTTGAAAACTTGTGAGTGGGTCTCAGTGTTTTCACCACAGAGTTTGTGTAAGATGGTATACTAATTTCCTTGACTGCAATAATCATTGCAGCTATGTGTGTCTGTCAAGATGTCACATTGCACCTTAAATACGTACAGTTTTAGTGAAGCTGGAAGATTAAAACTCAGTCCTTTGCTTCTGCTTCTATTTCATAAACTTAAGCATTCAAAATGTGCCCAATGATGCTATGATGGATTTAAAGATAGACAAATGAGAGAACTAATAAGTGAATTTAGGAAAATACAGCTTGTGCTGTTCTCTTCCTTGTAAGCTAGTCTTCTGGTAAGAAAATTTGACAAGTCTTATTGAAAACATTTTAATGGGGAAATGTACCATAATGGTAAAGTGCCTGTTTAGCACATACAAAGGCCTGAGTTCAGTCCCTAACCCCCCCCCCCGACACACACACACACACACACACACACACACACACACACACACACAGAGAGAGAGAGAGAGAGAGAGAGAGAGAGAGAGAGAGAGTCTGGTTACATGTCATGTGTGGGATATCTGGTAAAGAGTATCATTCACATATATAATCAATGGAAAATTTTCAGAACCACTACAGTTTTTCTGAACCTGAATGGCTTAAAGTATGTTAGAATCCACAGGTGACTATAAAAATATGATATAAATAATAGATGAAATCATAAAATCACCATTTTGAAGCCCCTAAAGGAAATTGAGGCAGTGATTATTAGTTGGTATTAAAATTATGTGATGGGTTTATAGGGAAATAAATTTGGTGTAATTTGCCCAATTAATATAAAAAATATTATATTCTTATCACTAGACAATGGCAAGGAAAAATGAAGATAAAATTGTACAGTGAAAACTAAAGTCATTATCATTATAATTCCCTGACCAAGTCCAATGGTGTGATGAACAGCTGCTGCTCTCCCCTCCTGTGCTGCGCAGCCTGTTGTGTGTACCCATCACCTGAAGCTTGCTTGCTTGCCTTTGGCAAAGTTGTGCTGGGTAGCCCTGGATTGCAGCTGTGCCCCACATCCAATCTGAAACTTGCAGCCATAAGAGGAATGAAATGACATCATCTGCAAGAAAATAATGGAAGTGATGGATGGCATGTTATAGAACATTAGAGACACTCAGGAAGACAGATGCCATGTGTTCTTTCTAATATGCCGAATGTAAATTGTAAAAAATATATACATATAGCACATGAAAATGGAAGAAAGATTTTGTGTATTCTCCAAACATAAAACAAAATTCACTTATCTTCCACATATGCCTTATATATGTACACTTATGTGAAAAAAACCCACATGTTTATGTGAAAAAACTTTTTCTGGGGAAACACAACACACACATCTAGAACCCAAATAAGGACCCCATGACAGACCGAAGTACATCTATCATCAAAGTCCAACTTGGTGGACAATGAGTTTTATTGGGGTTAATGTCAGGAACTTGGGTGAGCGGTTATTTACAGGAGCAGAAATGACTCAAAGACAGAAGCATCACAAAGCCCACCCCAGCATAGGTGACGACAGCTCACACATGCTGGAATCCTGGAGCACACTGCATGGCCTGCAGGCAGCTCAACAGGTTGGAGTGTGTCCTTTCCAGGTGCCTCAGTTTGTCTAAACCTCTTCCAGACAGCTGCTCTGGTCTCAGAATCCTCTTTGCATTTTGTCTCAGAGTGACTCTCAGCAGCTTTTACTGTTTACTCCAGAGAGGGAGGGGGCTAATGAATCTGATCAGTTTCAGGGTCTTCCTGGAGCTATTGGAGCTGTTTACCTTACTTGGCTTAAGAAGCTTCTCTGCAATTTGAATATGGACAAGCTATGTTGAAAACCACAAATAATTTTGTGAAGTGATAATTTGGCTATGCAGAAAGTTTTTAAAAGATACCTTTTAAGGTGGGTTTTTTTTTTTTTTTTTTTGTGTGTGTGTGTGTGTGTGTGTGTGTGTGTGTGTGTGTTCAGTGCCTACAGGGGCCAGAAAAAGGTGTTGGATCCCCTGGAGTGGCAGTTACAGGCAGTTCTAAGCCATTTGCTCTGGATGCTGGAATGAAGCACCATCCTCTTAACTGCTGAGACAGCTCTCCTACACCCCAAAATTTGTTTCTTTTAACTGTACAGTAAAAATTTCAGACTAGTGAGGTGGTGAAATGGGTAAAAGCCCCTGCCACCAAGCCTGACAAACTAAGTTTGATCTCTGGGACACATTTGGCGGAAGGAGAGAACTGACTCTGTGAGTTGTCCTCTGACTGCCACAAGCACATCATTCTAAGAGCACACTCTATCTCAACATACACAAATTAAAGTAACAAAAGTGTTCTTTTAAATGTTGGCTGTTGCTGAGCTGTGGTGGCACACAGTGCTCAGGAGGCAGAGGCCAGCAGATCTCTTGAGTTAAAGGCCAGCCTGGTCTACAGAGCAAGTTCCAGGACAGCCAGAACTACACAGAGAAAACCTGTCTTAAAAAACAAAAACAAGCAAGCAAAATAGTTAACTTTTATTAATGCAAAATGGTGGTAGTAGAGTCTAAGCTTTGGATACAGGCAAGGACTTGATACCTTAGCTCACTTACTAGCTGGTGACCTCTGTGGGACTTGCAAACTCTTTGTACCTCTTCTTACTGGCCTACCTTGCAGGAAGTTAGACTTTCTGAGAAATAAGAACTGACAACTGCTGGCCTTCCCATTAAAGCCCCGCCCATTAATTCACCTTTCTTCTGCTCTTCTGATTTGTTCCTTGATATGTTACAGTCTCAGTTTAGTTCATTTTTATTTCCACTTTTGATTCTTGTGTTCTCTTTCTCTCTCTCCCCCTCTCTGTAAACTGACAAAAATATCCTTTATCTGTTTGTGATATTAAATATTCCTATTACATATTACATATGGCTGTTTCTGACAATAGACAGGAGTGGAACCCTAGTGTCTAGACTGGATAGCTGAGGCAATTCACGTGTTTATACAGGGCACCTTTGGGGGACACTTGGGCTCAGAAGCTACTGAGAAGCAAGACAAAGAAAATTTGAAGGCATCAGAGATGTAGGAATCTATTATATAATTATACATTTCTCAAAGGCATTTAAAAATTCAATAATTTCTAATACTTTCTCACTTTGTAACTCTTTAAGACAATAAGTTTTTTTCTTAATGACTCTTCATTACCCCTTGCATTCGACTTCTTAAAACCAAGGGTAAAATATGCCCTTGTGTGTGCCTACATCTCAGTGTAGGCACTGAGTCTTGTGTGTGTCTTGCTTCTCAGTAGCTTCTGGGCCCAAGTGTCCCCCAAAGGTGCCCTGTATAAACACATGAATTGCCTCAGCCGTCCAGTCTAGACACTAGGGTTCCATTCCTGTCTGTTGTCAGAAACAGCCATAGCAACATCTTTAAATTTAAATCATTATTAAATCCAAAATCATTATGATCTTTAATCTTCAATATTTCAGGAATATGTGGTGAAGTTAAAATCTGGTCTTCTCAGCCAGGTGGTGGCGGTGCACATCTTTAATCCAAGCACTCAGGAGGCAGATGCAGGCCAATCTTTGTGAGTTCAAGGCCAGACTGGTCTACAGAGTGAGTTCCAGGACAGCCAGGGCTACACAGGGAAACCTTGTCTTGAAAGTCCAAAAAGAAAAAAAAAATATGCTTTAGCTCTAAGCCACAGGAATCAGAGGGGTCAGGAACACCACGAGAAAACAGCACACAGAATCAACTGACCAGGATTCATGAGGGCTCACAGGAATCAGGGAGCCTGTATGAGTCTGACCTATGTCTTCTGCATATGTGTGACGGCTGGGTATCTTGGTGTTCTTGTGAGACTCCTAACAGTGGGAGCCAGGGCTGTCTCTGACTCTTTAGCCTGCTTGTGTAACCCTTCTCCTACTAGATTGCCTCGTCCAGCCTTGATGTGATAGGATGTGCCTGGTCTTATTGTAGCTTGTCATGCTGTGTTTGGTGGATTTCCCTGGGAGGCCTGCTGTTTTCTGAGGGGAAAGAGAGGGGATGTGGATCTGAGGGATAGGGGAGATGGGAGGAGAGACTCTGGGAGGGAGGGAAGGAAACTGCAGTTGGGGTATAATAGATGAGAGGATAATCATTTTTTTAATCTGGTCTATTCTCCTGCCACTATGCCTGCCACTTTGCTGCTATGCCTCCTGGCCATAATAGACTCTCGTCCCTCTGTAACCACAGGTCCAAATAAACTCTTCCTTCTTAAAGAAAAATCTAATCTTTGGTAGTAACTGCCATCTAACTGGCTTTGTTTCCAGATAACTCAGCTCTGGAACTTGCACAGCTGTGGCTCTGCTGCCTCGCCACTCACTTGTTAATAATGGATATTTCTCCATATTCCATTGTAATTTATTTCAGGTTCCTCTGATTTCTGCTGAAAAATACAAAAACATTCTGTTTTGTTTAACAAATTTATGGTTTGAGTAAGGAATGCTCCCTACAGGATCAGGTATTTGAGCACTTGGTCCCCTGGGGATGTTTGGAGAGAGGTTATGGAACCTTTAGAAGGTGCTTTGTTGGAGGAGATGTCACTACCTTTGACAGGATTTAAAGTTTATAGATCTATCCCACATCCTTCTCTCATTCTGCTTCTTGTGTATGGTTGAGATGTGACCTCTCAGCCTCCTGCACCAGCTCCCTACCGTCATCCCTCCCCTGCCATCATGGACTCTCCCTCGGCAACTATAATCCAAAATAAAATGTTCTTCTATAAGTTGCTTTTGGTCATGATATTTTACCATAGCAATAAAAAAGTAACTAATATCCAAACTCATCCAAGAAAATTCTGTTGAAGAACCAATATTGACAGAAAATAAAATGATACAGAAAAAGTAATTCTACTTATTTCTTTAGCAATCTGAAATTAGTGATCAATATTTACAGTCACTAATACATCATGTCTATCAGCTTTTTAGATAAGTAATCAGGGGTCCCCCTCACTCCCAGTGCAACTGTTCATCTCAGTTCTGGGTAGCCTGGTGAAATAAACATTGTTCAGATTGAGAAAGACCTATAATTCCCATTGCTGATACTTCTTGTGTGTCTCTGGAAAAGTGACTCAGAACTCTGTCCTCGATTGCAAGATGAACAGCAGCTAATAGTATGTTCTGAGAGTGGGAAAATAATATAGACATGGCTATATTTGTTAACCACACTCATCCCCCATGGTACAGTGGTGGTAGGGTGATAGGAAGGAAGGAGGGGGAGAGAGAGAAATTGACCTGGTAGGCCAGATGTGGCTCCAGTTCCCTTCCCTTTAATTCTTTCATAAGATAGAACCTGAGTCCCACTCCATGTCTTGAGGAGTCCCGAGCCTTTCCCAGCATTCTCCAACATTTCCAGCTGACTTCATTTTCATGAGCATCATTGACCAATTTGATTTATGTAACACTATCTTGCTGTCCTTAATATATGATTCATACTCATACTTGATTAACACAGATATTGAACCTGGCAATTTCTGTGGTTTTCACATGCACTCTCCCTCTGAGAAAACAAAGCCTTGGAAATAAACTACATTTTCCTTCTTTTTCTTGGTATCCACCTTTGCTAAAGGTAGACTACAAGGAAAAGAGAAGCACTCTATCAGTAGAAACAACTGCAGTAACGCTCGAGACATTTGTACTTTTAAAATCCTTTCAGGCCATGCCTAGGGATATCACTTTGTCTACCTCCTGCATACCATACTCCCAGACCTCTGCCATCATGTCTAAGTTTAATAATCCCAGTTTAGAAGTTACATGCTTCTAAGAATTCCAAAATCAATATTAGATCAATTTATTCTTTTCTATCCCTACTAATAAACTAAGCCCCTAACCAAATACATTGATATCCTCAGCAGGAATGATGGCACATGAGCAATTCTGTAGAAAGCAATTTGCCTTTTTTAGAAGTTGAAGTAAATAGCATTTGCTCCACCAGGTCATAATGGTGTTGTTTCTTCTTCTTAAGATGTAGCTGTAGCATTACTGGGTTCTTTGGTTTGGTTTGGCATTTCATCTGATTAGAGCTTGTAAGCCTAAGAATATAAAATTATCTTAATATAAACATTGAGTACCCAAAGGATCAAAGCTACATGTAAGTTTAGTCCTGGGACAATGCTCTTGTTAAACCCAGTTCAAGGTCTACTCTTATCAGTAAATGGCCTTGATCTTGGGTCTGGGTCTGTATGTGACACAGTACTATATTGACTTTGGAAATCATACAGCTAGCTCTTTAGTTACCAAACTCTTGGCATCTCTACACTATCTAGTACCCACATGCACACCTTACCTCTGATATTTCTTTGTCCTGATAGATATGAGTCATGAATTCACCCATTTATAAGCCTGTTGTATGAAGAATTTCTAAGAAGTGATTACAACAAAGGGGGAAATAGTATTGTCAGTGCAGTCAACAACCTATCTGTGTACAACCAATGATTTCTTTGGTATTTATTTTTCAAACCTTCTGTAGAGCTTAGCTTGTCACCAGAAAAACATATAGCAATATGAAATGGAGGCCTGAGTATGAAAGCATTCATGTTGTCCTTCCTTGAACTTCCTTGTGGCTAGAATCAGTCGAGCAACCAAGAAGAACAGCATGTTCCTTGGCCAGATGCTTAAACCAGTTTCTGGGTTAAATTTCACTAGATCAGCAACCTAAGCTTAGCTCATCAAGTTACGTACTTTTATTTACTTCTTAATGTCTGTATTTCATGAAAGCTTCAGTAGAAACAATGCAGTAGACAAACATGGCATGAGTTGGGGAAAGAATATAAGTATAACCCAAGCCCTGGTGTTTAGTCCATGGTTAGCTATCAGTGAAACCTCAGACAAACCCTATTTCTCTGTGAAGTCTTGAACAGCACAGTCAATGTCCATGTGTTTGCAGTCTATTGCATTTGGTCCTTTAATTTGTCCTCTACTATCTGCAAAATAGGAGACATTACTCTTGGGTGTTTTACTTACTTATTCTTTAGCAATTTCATACATATATAAGGTACTATGATCATATTCCTCTCCCATTATCCTCTAATCTCCCTTCACTCCTACTGAACAAACCCCTTCTTCTCAAGTCCTCCTATTTTCATCTTTTTTTTCTTTTTTTCAAATTATTTGCTTCTTAATGGATTAGCATTTTAAAATAACTTGGAATGTTGTTAAAAATAATTAAGTCACTTATTAGCAATTACCATGATCTCAGAGACATTTCCCCATACTCCTATTGATATTCAACCATTATAGTGTATGAGCTAGAAAGCCTACATTTGTCTCTTAAAACAGAAAGGATGTTGATTTGTCGTCTTAAAGCTGCTTTCAAGTTATAATGTTTTGAGATTTCATGAGAATTGTGACCAATATGGCAAGAGATAAAACAACTATAGACAATATATTTTACTTATTCTTCTATGTCTTTAATTAAATGTCATGTGGTACCTTCTTTTTGATTAAATTACTTTTCAGTGGTTAGCTTAAGTTAGTTCCATGTACAGTGTTTCTATTCTAGAAATGTTTGAAATCTGTCTTTCAATCTTCAGTTTTGAAATGTAAACAAACTTCTTGGTGTTTAAATGTACCATCTGGAGACACAACTGAGCATATGAGTGAACTTGACTCTGTACTCAGAAAATGAGATCTTTACGATCATGAGGTTTCTTTCATAACCTAAAATTTTATAAAACTGCCTCACTTCTGTTCAAAGGAGTCACGGCAATACCCATGTAAGACAAGAGAGGAAACTTAACTATGCTGCTCCATAAAAATATCATCTTTAATCAGCTACAACTTTGTTTCTTCTTAACTTTGCATCACTCTTAAACATTTAGACCTCAGTGAACAATTCTAAAAGCCGGGGTGCATTCTGAGAATGAGTCACAAAATTGGATCTAAGGTACAGACATTGTGGTAGATAGCACAGCAGGAAATTGTCTTATTTTGGAATTAAGTGTACCCAAATATCAGCACAATACTATTTCCCATTGTTGTGGACCCATTTCCCCTTTTTATGTGGCTTTAAAATCACCAATTTGGGGATGCGGAGAATACTTGGTAGCTGAAGTGCTTGCATACATTCATAAGAACTGGAATTTAGATTCCCAGAATCTGCACAAATTTGTGTGGGCCTGACCACCTGATTGTGATCCCATCACTCAGAAGTTACAGATGGCAGAGCGAGCTGGCTGGCAAAACAAAGAGCTCAGAGTTAGCATGAGCTATTCCATGGCGAATTATGGGCACTTGAATGGAAAGAAATAATTACTCTGAACAAATTAATATTTACATGTGTATCCAAGATAAATGTTAATGTTAAAAATAATCTCTCACACCCTCTGGCAGTCGTCCTTTATCTACTTTAATGTACAGCTAATATTTATTCTCATCTTCAGTCTAGTTCATGTCAGTTAATATGAAGGCCAGTAATTTGAAGTTGATCAGTTGATTTTAGGTTCACCTTTGCTTGTGATGTTCAAAGTTTTGCAGATAATAACAAGAGATTCCAAAACAACACAAGCAAGCATCTTGGTCTTTGAGGAGCTACAGCTAACACAAACTCACTTTGTCAGCATTGGAATCAAGCCACTGACTGGGGTAACTTAAGTATGAGGTGAATAGACCCTGTGGGTGGGAGCTTCTGGGTATTGTGCCCAGAATAGGTGACTACAGGGCAGAGAGAGTCAGCAGTTGGCAAGCAGGTTTGTACTAGAGTAGCCAGGGCCCCAATCATGGACCAGCCTAAAATGAGATCATGTAATGCTAATCTTTCTATTCTTGGCTTAGTCAACTGAGCATAAAGCCCTATTTTTTTAGACTTCTATTATATATGTGTGCCACACTACCTTTGCCTATTCATCTGTTGATGGTCATTCACATTATCTCCATGTCTTTGATAATGTAAACAATGGTAAAATGAATATAGGAGTGCAGGTGTCTCCTTGACATACTGAGCTCATTTCCTTTGGATAGATACCCAGAAGGCAGATTGCTTGGCCACAGAACTGTCCTAAGTTTTCAACACCCTCCATACTGTTTTCTGTAACAGCTCTATTAGTTTACCTTATCTTCCCAACAATATACAATCATCCCTTTTCTCAACATACTCACTAAAATTACCATTTGCTTTTTGAGAGGACCATTCTTATATGTAGTTTGGTGGTGTTTCCTTGATGAATGTTGCTACTGAGCATTTGTCCATATATCTGGCCTTTTGTAGGTCTTTGAGAAATGTGTATTTCAGGAACATTGTCCATTTTCTACTTGGGTTCCTTATTGTCAGATTTATTTATTTAGTTATTCATTTTATTCATTCATTTATTTATTATTTATTCATTCATTCATTTATTTAGACCAACTCTTACGTAGCCTGTGTTGTCTGACACTATGTAGACCAGGTTAGCCTGAAATTTAAAATTCTATGCCTCCCAAGCACTAGAATCATAGCATGTTCCACCATGTCCAGCAAAATTCATTATTGTAGCTAAAGTTTTCCTGCCTTGCCCACAGTCAGGACAAATCTTTGTCACCTGCCAGTCCCACAGCCGCTCAGACCCAACCAAGTAAACACAGAGACTTATATTGCTTACAAACTGTATGGCCATGGCAAGCTTCTTGCTAACTGTTCTTATATCTTAAATTAATCCATTTCCATAAATCTATACCTTGCCACATGGCTCGTGGCTTACTGGCATCTTCACATGCTGCTTGTCCTGGCGGTAGCTGGCAGTGACTCCTTCTGCTTTCCTGCTCTTTCTTTTCTCCTGTTTGTTAGTCCCACCTATACTTCCTGCCTAGCCACTGGCCAATCAGTGTTTTATTTATTGACCAATCAGAGCAACACATTTGCCATACAGAACATCCCACAGCACTTTATTTTCTTCCTACTGAGTTGTTTGCATTCCTGACAATATTTAGAGTATTTCTCCTTTTTCAGAAGTATGATTTCCAAATATTTTCTTTCGTCTTTAAAGTGCCTCTTTACTATTTTTGTGTCCTTTCCTGTATGGAGCTTTATAATTCAGTGCAGTCCTCGCTGCCCTGACTCTTTTTTTCTCTTTTGTTGTGTGTTTCTACGGATGTGTGTGTGTGTGTGTGTGTGTGTGTGTGTGTGTGTGTGTGTGTGTCTTACCGTCTTACCAAAGCCATTGCCAAATTTTCTTCCCTATTCTTTCTTCTATTAGCTTTTTTAGTTTTAGGCCTTAATTAAATCTTTATCCATTTTGAATTGATTTTAATGTGTGAGGCAAGATTAGAGTCCAATTTCCCTTTTCTACATGTGGATCTCCAATTTTTAATATACTGGTTGCGAGAGAGATTTCCTTTATTGAATGCATGCCAGCACCTTCGCTGAAGTTTGTTTCTTCAGAGGGGTCAGTGTTTCTGGCTCTGTCTGGTCTTCTGTTCTGCTGCCCTATGCAAGTGTTGGTCCAGTGCTCAGCTGCTGTGATTTGCAGTTTTACTGTAGCCCTGCAAATAGGATGTCTCCCACTTTGTTATTTTTATTTAAGATCACTTTTTCTGTTTAGGAAGCTTAGTGAATCCATATAAATTTTAGGACTCTTTCCCTATTTAAGTGAAAAGTGTTATAGAGTTTCAGTAGGAACTATTTAATCTCCAAATCAGTTTGGCCAGTATAATAATTCTTACAATATTGATTCTTCAATGCACAAACATGTTATATTTCCTTGCACTTGTGTATTTTTTATTGTCTTCCATAAATATTTAATTGAACAGATCTTTCACTGTCGTGGTAAAGTTTACTCCCTGGTGTTTTACATGTGATTTTAAATGAGATTGTTTTCTTCTTTTTCTGCCAGTTGAAAGGAGCTCTTATGGCAGTGATAAGTGCAACATTGCTTCCCTGTGTTCTCACCTGTGGCCTCATCAGTCTTGTCTCCAAAGCTCTTTGGGTTTTGACACCTCTATCCCAACTCTGCTCAAGGAAGGCTCAGGACAAAAAGAAAAGCACCATTCTCCCTTTCCTCAGCCTCTGTGTGTCAAGTATTCCACAGACTGCTCCCCAGATCAGGTATTTGCAGCATTTTCACCATGAATGTTGGCTGAAAAGTTAGATGTAGCTTTTGGTTTCCTTGTTTCCTCAGCCTGTTAGTACTGGTCCTTAGGAATCAGACCCTACAGTAATTCTAGACAATCAGAGTAAACAGTACATTTTCAAGAAAGATAGAATGCTTCTAGGGGGGCACTGGGCCCAAGATCTGGGATTAACTATCTTTTGCCTTTCTCATAGACAATGAGGCTGTACCCTGGGATTTACTAGGGAAGGGGAAGACATGGGGCAGTGATGGTCTACTCAAACAGTATTCTCTCCTCACCTATTATTACTAAGAATGTAGCCAAGAATTTGAAAAGAAGCATCCCATGCACACACATGCAAACACCATCTAATAATTACAGAACTCTTGTTTTCTTCTCAGCTATTAACATTGTTGTAAAGACCATGAGATTTGAAGTCAGTCTTCCTGGGTTCGGAGCATTACTTGATCACATATTATGTCACTTTAAACTACAGTCTCCTTGTCTGTAATATTACATCATCTATGGGGTACAAAAAAACAGTGGACATCATGAAAGTTCTGGGTGTAGTGACTACCATGTAATTATCAGGAGGTGCTCTTTCCTGAGTCATGAGTTTTCTTTACTGGCAGTTGCATGAGATTTTGGCTCTAGTGAGAAGAGAGAGCTGTCCTCTAAAATCAATAATGACTTGAGGTGGCATGTTTACTTTGACTTTAGTTCTATTGGAATTCTGTAACCTTGTACTAAAATGGACAGTTCTCAAATACAATCTTTCTAAAGGGCAAAGTGAAGAGGTTCCCTATACCCTAGTTTGTCCTCAGGAATAGGGTGGGACCTGAAAAGTTGATCACAGCTGCTGCTCTGGGGCTGTAAGTCTCCTCATGAGGAATGATGGCTCACCTGATCCTGCATCCCCATTCCACTGAGGCCTGTGTCGTGAGGGGACCAGTGCCACTCTGCCTGAACTGACATTTATAGTTGTATTGTTACTGATATTGAGACATTTACTTCTTCTTGCAGTGCCATTCATACAGATAACATGTTTAACATTAATTTCCCACAATATGAGCTAGCACAGAAAGTTCCCATACCATCTCCACAATGCTCAGAAATATGTTCCATTAGATAAACTCTATCAATAACAACTCTAATTTCTGTGAGGCTTACCCAGTCCTCTGGGGGGATTTCAGCAGAGGATGGACTGGGTGTATCAGTCAGGGTTCTCTAAAGGAAGAGAGCTGATAGAATAAACATATATATTAAAGGGGGAGTTACTAGACTGGCTTACAGGATGTGGTCTGGTTAGTTCCAAAATGTCTATTTCGCAATGGAAAGGCTGAAAACCCAATAGCTGTTCAGTGCACAAGGCTGGGTGGCCCGGCAGTCCCAACCCAGTGTTGTGGTTCTAGAGGGTTTTTGGATATCTGCTGATCTTCAGTCTGTGCTGGAATCCTGGAGAAATTGGATTAAACTTGGATGCAGCAAAAGGATAGATGAACTTTCCAGCAAGAATGAGAATAAGCAGGCAAAAAACAAAGTTCCCCTTTTCCATGTCCTTTTCTATGGGCTGCCACCAGATGAGTGGCCAGGATTTATGGTGGGTCTTCCTGTTTCAAATAATCTGATTTTAAAAACCCCTCACATTCTGTAGGCTGTCTTTTTGTCTTTTTGACTGTGTCTTTTGCCCTACAAAAGCTTCTCAGTTTCAGGAGGTTCCATTTATTGATTCTTGCTCTCAGTGTCTGTGCTGCTGGTGTTATATTTAGGAAGTGGTCTCCTGTGCCAGTGCTTTCAAGACTACTTCCTACTTTCTCTTCTATCAGGTTCAATGTAACTGGATTTATGTTGAGGTTTTGATCCACTTGGACTTGAGTTTTGTGCATGGTGACAGATATGGATTACCTTCACCAACACCACATCTGACAGAGGACTGATCTCTAAAGTATATAAAGAACTCAAGAAACTAGACATCAAAATACTGAACAATCCAATTAAAAAATGGGCTAAAGAGCTAAACAGAGAATTCTCAAAAGAAGAATCACAAATGGCTGAAGAACATTTAAAGAAATGCTCAACATTCTTAATCATCAGAGAAATGCAAATCAAAACGACTCTGAGATACCACCTTACAACTGTCAGAATGGCTAAGATCAAAAACACTAATGACAGTCAATGTTGGAGAGGATGTGGAGCAAACGGAACACTCCTCCACTGTTGGTGGGAATACAAACTTGTACAACCACTGTGGAAATAGTATGGCAGTTTCTCAGAAAATTGGGAATCGATCTACCTCAAGACCCAGCCATACCACTCTTGGGCCAAGGAATGCTGATTCACACCATAAAGATACATGCTCAACTATGTTCATTGCAGCACTATTTGTAATAGCCAGAACCTGGAAACAACCTAGATGCCCGTCAACTAAAGAATGGATTAAGAAAATGTGATACATATACACAATGGAGTACTACTCAGCAAAGAAAAACAATGACAGCATGAAATTTGCAGGCAAATGGATGGAACTAGAAAATATCATCCTGAGTGAGGTAACCCAAACCCAGAAAGAACAAACACAGTATATACTCACTCATAAGTGGATTCTAGATATAAAGCAAAGAACAGACTGCAACCCACAGAGCCAGGGAGGATATATAGCAGGGGAGACCCTAGGATGACTGTGGCTTATAAGTTTTGGTTTTATTCAATTACTGGGCAAGCCTCAATCAAATATTTCACTATTAGAATAAGAATTTGTACTGTATCAAGCTGATAATAGAAAAATAAATAAATTTAAAAAATAAATAAATAAAAATAATAATAATTTTAATTAAAAAAAACCCTCACAAGAGCACCCAGCAGTTTGAATTTTAATTAATTGCAAATATAATTAAGTTGATAATGAAGACTGGCCATCACAGTAGAAAAGAATAAATAACACTAAATACCTTTCACAGAAGTCATACAAAACCTACCACTGTAGATGTTTCTTAAAATATATACATGGGCACGTGTAAAAAGAGTTAAAATGAACTTACCTTATTATGAGGTATTAATGCTCCTACAGATACCACAGGCTAACAATAAGCCCAGTGTTAGGAAAAGGTAACCTCTTGGAGTTGTTAGCCACTGAGATCACATAGTGCCAAACATTATAGGCTATTGTCGGTGCTCTTGGTTACTATGGTGGTTTAAATGAGAATGACCCCATAGATTCACTTGTTTAAATACTTGTTTCCTTGGTTGAATACTTGGTCAAACTTTTAGGAAAGATTAGAAGGTATGGCCTTATTGGAGGAGATGTGTCACTGGGGGCAACTTTGAGGTTTCAAAAATCTTGCTCCGTTCTTAGTGTCTCTATGGCTCCTGCTTGCAAATCAAGATGTGAACTCTCAGTTCACCATTCTTACCACCATGCCTTTAGTCCACCATCATGACTCTAACCCCCAGAAACATAAGCCCAATGCTTTCTTTTGTAAGCTGCCTTGGTCATGGTGCTTTCTCGTAGCAATAGAAAAATAACTTAAGACAGTTAGCCTCTGGAACTTGACAGTAAAATCATATTCCTGAAGATCCCTCATACTTGAGTCATAGAACATGGAGAAATCAAGCTTGTACAAAGAATCTAGAAGCTTCATCCCTACTTTCATGGTGCTAGAAAGTGCTATGCATGTTACTGAAGGAGAAAAGCAATTCTTAATCTTACACAGACATGAGCCCTTCAAACTCCAATAATGACTGGCCAGGAAAGATATTCCCACCGGTGCAGTAGTGGCACAATGTTATGGGAATGACAAACCATTCTGTGATTGGATCTACAGCCCTTCTCATGGAATGGAAACCCTGTGTGACATGATTATCAGTATAAGAACATGTGGTTGCAAACACTAGGGGAAAAAACTGCTATTATTCTGCTGAGTGGACATGCATTAAATCCACTCACAATGACTTATCATTTATACTTATAGACCAATGCATCTCTCAGCTCTTGTCAGATAGGCTTCTATTTTCAGTTGATGTTAATTAATAGACCTATGCTGGTCAGCGTGAAGTGAATGGTAGACTGTAGAATGTTCAGCCCTAAATGAGAAATCTGTATCACACCACCTCATCTGAAGGCTCAGAAATCATTTCAGAAGAGGGGAGTAGAAAGATGTTAAGAACCAGAGGAAGTGGATAACTACAAAGAAACAGTATTTTACAGCTAGAGCTGGGCAGATGTACATATGAACTGATAGCTGTAGTTATAGTATGCACAGGACCTTTGCAAACCCAAGCCAAACCAAATCCTAGCAAGGAGAGGGAAGATGATGAAGATCTACTGCTAGCTGAGGAACTATTGACAATTGATTGCTGCTAGAAGATGGAGAGTGAGCTTTCTTTAACAGTTTAACCCCTGGTAGAGCAATATATTCCAGAGGAAGGTCACACATCCAAGAGTAATGTGGGCAGCATAATTTTGACTTGATAGGATTTTTTTTAAGACAAGATTTTGAGTGGGTGGGGAAGGCAGTAGAATCAGGAGGTACTGAAGAGGAGGGTGAATATAATCTAAATATATCTTTTTTGGGGGGGGGGGTTTCGAGACAGGGTTTCTCTGTGTAGCTTTGCGCCTTTCCTGGAGCTCACTTGGTAGCCCAGGCTGGCCTCGAACTCACAGAGATCCACCTGGCTCTGCCTCCCGAGTGCTGGGATTAAAGGCGTGCGCCACCACCGCCCGGCTCTAAATATATCTTGAAATTATCAAATAGCTAACAAAATGAGAAAAATAAATGAAAAACATTGATTTTCCCCTATAGTTATCAAACTATTCAAGTGAGTTCATTATTGTTTTTATGTTTATCAATGTATCTTAGAAGTTCTGAGGGAGTATAATATGACCTTGTACATTTAACCTGAATATTTTCTGTTAAATTTTAACATAGGAATGCTAAAGTATTCTTAAGTAAAAGCTTGAAAATTCTGTAAGTCATTCTCCTGGGTTGCTTTTTTTTAAAAAAATGTGTATGAGTATTTTGCTTACGTGAATATATGTCCACCAGGTACATGCCCCTTGTGCCTGGGAAGTCCAGAAAGGGTGTTGAATTCCCTAGAACTGGAATTACAAATAGTTGAGAGCTGCCTTGTGGGTGCTAAGAATCAAACCTGAGACCTCTAGAAGAATGGTGAGTGTTCTTAAACACTGAGCAATTTCTCTGACCACCAACCTGACTTTTCCTTCCTTCCTTCCTACCTTCCTTCTTTCCTTCCTTTTCTTTCTTTGTTTCTTTCTTTGCTTCTTTCTTTCTTTCTTTCTTTCTTTCTTTCTTTCTTTCTTTCTTTCTTTCTTTCTTTCTTTCTTTCTTTCTTCTTTCCTTCCTTTCTTTTTTTGTTTCTCTAAGCCCTTGTCTCACAGGCATGGAGCAATTCCATGGAATCTTTCTTTTCATATTGGTTGTACACAGTTCTTATTTCTCAGAAAGGTCCCCAGCACCCATTACATAGTGTAGTAATTTGTGGTAGTGGCAGTTAAGAGGTTTATGTACATGAATTGGGTCCAAGCCTTGAAGGAACCTGGCCACTACAAATCAGCATCTTACCTTATCTCTTTGTGGAAGGTGTGTTTTAGAGGGGAATCGGTATGTGAGTGATATTATAAGTGTGGATGGTCTTAGGAGTACATCTCTGAATAAAAAGGAGCTACTTGATCTTTTTGTTATTGTGCTCTACTTCTCCAATTCCTTTGTCCTGCTTCACTTTTAATTTGTCATCTAAAGCTGGGGTAATAATGCTTTATCTCTGCTCTTCTATGAATACAGAATGCTTGTGTGTGTGTGTGTGTGTGTGTGTGTGTGTGTGTGTGTGTGTGTGTGTGTGTGTGTGTGTGTTTCAATCACGGCACATTTGGACTAGGCTTTAGTTTTAGTTTTGTACATTTCTACCAATCAGTCATCTTTCGCAGTGTCCTTAAGTGACTTTAGATTTAAAAGCTTTTGGTTTACCAATGATATAGCAGTGGTTACACCATTTCACAAAGATAACAAATGTGAACACTGTGTAAGCTACTAGGGACTCTCTAGATCTTGTGCCAAATTTTCAAACACCGTGAGACAGCATTGGAAGACATCCAGTGAGAGGTTTTAGTTTGGAGCACTGAGCCCCAGGGTTGTTTTTTCAGAATTACTATGGTAAGCAGAGGTTGATAAAGGCTAAAGAGAGTAGATGAGTAAAACAAACATCTTCAAAACAAAACAACCCTTGACAATTTGTGAGTAGTCATTTAAACGGCAAGTAGCTGTCTCTGAAAGGAGCTGGCTTTCAAAGAACAGGTCTCTCCAGGTCTGACTGCAAGATGGAAGGAGTCATCTTTAGTCACTTCTCAAAGAGAAGTTTCTACCAACAATCTGCCCATTGAAACATCCAGTACACCCACAAAGGAACAGCATATTTAAGACTCAGCTGTGCTTACACATGGAGTAAGAATTAGCTACTTCAATATGTGTTAATTGGTCAGACTAGACTGTGAGTACTGCAGCAGGGACTGAGTCCACCTCTATGAAATACTTCTGCCAATACTGAGGCTGTGTGTCCTGGACACTCACCGGCCCTCAACTCTTTCCTGAACAAATGGTGGACTGCATGAACTGAAAATAGAGTGTCAAAGCAGCATACTTCATGCTCATGCTCTTCATCTCTGAGGATCAGGTTAAAATAATATGAGATTAACTCAGCTGCACAATGTGGGTTATTCTGGTTGCATGAGTGCTATAGGTGTTGGGTACTTAGGTTGCCATGTTCTATTAACTTCTAAAGGCCCCACTACCACCATATAAACCAAAGTCCCTGGGAGAGATCCCTACTTACTCAGAAGACCATGGGAGTAGGAGGAACCCTAGATATGTATGAATATCTGTGCTTGCTTTTTCTAATCATTACCCATGCTGTCTATCAGTATCCCAGAATCTTACTTCATGCCCTTTGGTTCACATCTCTCAATTCCACCTCTCTGTGGCCCCTGGTTATCACTTTAATACTCACTGCTGCTATGAGTTAGATGTTTTAGTTTTCAAGTATAAATCATGCATATGTTGTCTTCCTAAAGCTGCCTAACTGCACATAGCATAATGTTCTTCAGTTTTGTTGATATTGTCCCAAATAGTGGAATGTCCCATTAGTGACCCAACAATATTCCATTTCATGTATGGACCACATTTCCCTTAATTAGCCATCAGTGGAAACTTAAATGTTTCTGTACCTTGGATATGGTGAGTAACACTGTAGCGAATGTGAGAATACAGATGTCTCTTGATAATTAGTTCTTCATTCCTTTAGGATATATGCCCAGAAGTGGCATTGCTATGTCATATAATAGTTATATTTTCAACTTTTGAAGAATTCCTGTGTTGTTATCCATATAGATACGCTTATTGTGAATGCGTTGTTTACATTCATATCAATGGTGTGCAGGGCCTCTTTTCTCCACATTCTCCAATGTTTGTTATCTCTTACCTTTTTAAAATAGAAATGATTCTCATAGGTGTACTATAATATCTCACTGCAATTTGAAACTCATTTCTCTAGTGGCTAATGGTGTTGATCAGTATTTCAGATATCTTTTGTCAATCTCTATATCTTCTTCAGAGAAATATCTGTTCAGGTGCTTTGCCAGGTTTTAAGGTATTTTGAGATTGAATCATATAAATCCTGATAAATATTGGGTTTTAACACTTTCTCAAATATGTGGTTTATAAATATTTTCTCCTATCCTGTGGGCCACTATTCTACTTTTATTTCTGTTTCTATGATAAAATACCCTAAGATGGAGAAGGAGGAGAGAGAGAGGGAGAAAGAGAAGGAGGAGGAGAAGAAGAAGAGGAAGAAGAAGAAGAAGAAGAGGAGGAGGAGGAGGAGGGAGAGGAGGAGGAGGAAGAAGAGGGAGAAGGAGGAGGAGAAGGAGAAGGAGGAGGAGAAGGAGAAGGAGGAGAAAGAGAAGAAGAAGAAGAAGAAGAAGAAGAAGAAGAAGAAGAAGAAGAAGAAGAAGAAGAAGAGGAGGAGGAGGAGGAGGAGGAGGAGGAGGGAGAGGAGGAGGAGGAAGAAGAGGAAGAAGGAGGAGGAGAAGGAGGAGGAGGAGAAAGAGAAGAAGAAGAAGAAGAAGAAGAAGAAGAAGAAGAAGAAGAAGAAGAAGAAGAAGAAGAAGAAGAAGAAGAAGAAAAGAAGAAGAAGAAGAAGAAGAAGAAGAAGAAGAAGAAGAAGAAGAAGAAGAAGAAGAAGAAGAAGAAGAAGAAGAAGAAGAAGAAGAAGCCCTAATGGGATGGAGAAATGGGTCAGTGGTTAAGAGCATTTGTTGCTCTTGCAGAGGACACAAGTTCTGCCCTTAGCACCATGTTGGTGGTTCACAACCACCTGCAGCTCCACTCCAGGATATCCAATGCTCTACTCTGGCTTCTCTGGGCACCTACACATATACAATACAGAAAATAACCTAAATCCTTCTTTTTTTTTAAACATAAGGTTTATTCTAGCTTAAAATTCTAGGTTACAGTTCATCATGTGGGGAAGTCATGATGGCAGGAATTCAAAAACACTCACATCATAACCACAGTCAAGAGCAGAGAGAAGTGAACACAGGCATGCTCACTAGCTTGCTTAGTACTCAGCTGGACTTCTCTACTCTTACATATGCCCGTGATATAGGTTGGATCTTCCTATATCAACTCACAATCAAGACAAACGCTATAGATGTGACCACAGGCCAACCTGATCTAGATAATTCCTCAGTAAGACTTTTCCCAGGAGAATGTGGGTTGTGTCAAGTTGACAGTTAAAACTAATTAGTGTGATTGCCCTGTCAATTGCTGGGAATTGAACCTGGATCCTCTGGATGAGCTGTCAGTGCTCTTAACCACCGAGGCATCTCTCCAGCCCCAACTGTTCCCTTTCTTAGTGGAACGCTTTTTACCTTGCTGTAGCTCTGCTTCCTTGCATTTGATTATGTTGGCTATAGTGTTGGTATCACATTAAAAAAAAATCATTGCCAAGAATGTGTGTTTGCATCTAGGAGTTCTAAGTTTCAGAACTTGTCCCAAGTCTCTAATATATTTTAAGCGGTTCTCCATGTAAGGACATGAGACAAGGGTGCACCTTTATACTTTTACATGTGGATATTCACTTCTCGTGACATAATTTATTGAAGAGACTTTCCTTTCTCCATTGTATGTTTATAGTGCCCCTGCTAAAAATTGGTTATCCATATATACAGACATTTATTTCTATGTTCTTTATTCTATTTTATTGCTCTGTTGTCTACTTTTATGCCCAGTACCTTGTAATTCTGATTATTATAGCCTTGCGTTACAGTTTGAAATCAGAAAATGTGATGTCTACAGCTGCATTATTTTTCATAAAATTGCATTGAGTAGGTTTTTAGTGGTTCTTAGTGAAGTTTCAG
Organism: Peromyscus maniculatus bairdii; assembly: GCF_049852395.1. NCBI lineage: Eukaryota > Metazoa > Chordata > Mammalia > Rodentia > Cricetidae > Peromyscus > Peromyscus maniculatus. The sequence goes on along the minus strand of NC_134853.1, from coordinate 35,151,958 downwards.
ATCTTTTCCTATGCTTATAAAAATTGTTGTTGGGCTTTTGAAAGGCACTGTATTGCACTGTGTTGAGTAATATGGTCATTAATTTGATGAAACTTATTCTTCCACCCCCTGTATCTGGATTATTTTGTTAGTTTCAATTTATTTCACCAACGTCATGATTTTCAGGTTGAATTATCTAAAGGTGCATGTCCAAAAATCAAATCATTTCAGTCAACTAACTCTCTCTCTCTCTCTCTCTCTCTCTCTCTCTCTCTCTCTCTCTCTCTCTCTCTCTCTCTCTCTCTCCAGGGTTTCTCTATGTAGCCTTGACTGTCCTGGAACTCACTCTATAGACCAGGCTGGCCTTGAACTCACAGAGATATGTCTGCCTCTACCTTGCAAGTGCTGGGATTAAAGGGGTGCACTACCACCACCTGGCTTCAGTCAATTCTTTTGTCATGACAGCTTAGCAGGTGTGGTTGAATATCTAAGTCAGTTTATAAATTGTGCCAGGAGTGTTCTTACAGAAGTTATCCCTAGCAGCCATCCGGGCACCAAGCTCACTAGTAGTGGAGTGGTAAATTATGTTCATATTATGCTTCAGATATAAGATGTCCCCACATGTTTCTGTTTTTAAATGTTTGTTCCTCAGCTGGTGACACTATCTAGGGAAGTAATAGGAACTTTAGTGCTTGGGGATTAGCTGGAGTAGGTAGGTCACTGGAACATGTCTTTAAGTTTATATATGGCCTCCTGTGGTCCCTGTCCCTTCTCTTTCTATCTACCATGCAGTGAGCAGAGTCTAACATACATTCCTACTGCCTCTGCGCTGGCCTGGGAACAGTGGAGCCAAAGACTGAACAGCAACCTCTGAAACCCTGAACCAAAACAAACCATTCCTTCCTTGTGTGTGTTGGGCATTTTGTCACAGTAACACAGAGTCCAATACAGTTGGTTGTGCTGTATTCTTGGTGACTGTGGAACACTAAGCTTCGGTAACAGCTTGGCTACCCTTACCCTCAGTGTTTGTGAGGGGGGGAAGAAAGACAGGCCTTTCTTCAGTATTGTAAGATATACTGAATGAATTGAACTTGGTAGAGCCATCATCAAATTCATACCTAGAATTTAATAGTTCAAGTACAATAAATGACCAATACATTTCCAAAAGTAGGTTTCCCACATATTTGAATATCTCTAGAACCTGATCAGAATGAGTCCTATAATGTATGCTCCTGATTTTATCTCCAGTTCCAACAATTTAACTTTTCCCCCAACTGCTGTGAGTATAGACAATCCATTTTGACAGAAGGATAATGGGATTCAGGCTAAGTCAACCTGTCACATGTGTACCTGTGGCAGGATCAAGCACTAACTGGTCAAGATTCCTCTCCCATCCATTCCTGAGCATCTCAGCCCAGGTCTTGTAGAAGGTCTTTCTACTTTAGAAAGCAATGTAATTACCAGAATATTCTTGAAGGTCTCATTTCTGCTTCCATGCAAAAGAATTGTTCAGATATTCCTAAAAAAAAATAATTAGTATGGAGCCGGGCGTTGGTGGCGCACGCCTTTAATCCCAGCACTCGGGAGGCAGAGCCAGGCGGATCTCTGTGAGTTCAAGGCCAGCCTGGGCTACCAAGTGAGCTCCAGGAAAGGCGCAAAGCTACACAGAGAAACCCTGTCTCGAAAAACCAAAAAAAAAAAAAAAAAAATAATTAGTATGGAGTATAATTTTCTCCAGTGACAGGTTATTTGGTAATTGGGGGCATTATAACATCAGCGTTATGCTGGTGTGTTTGAACACTCAGTCTCTAGCTGGCAGCACTATTTTGTAATAGAACCTTTGGGAGGTGGGGCCTAACTGGAAAAAACAGGTCACTGGTGTAACAATGCTATTCTAGCCTTCTTCTCTTTTTCCAAAACCCCCCAGCAATCTCTTCACACTACAGAGCCCTCTGTGTATCCACCAGCTTTCAGTTATTAGTAAACCCATCTAGTCAGGCGTTGTGAGCACCTGCCAGCTGCGTGCTCAGTTCTGTGTGTAACTCTTTCCCAATATTTTACTAGGATTGGAGATCAATAGAAAGAAGCAAAGGCTTCCTAGTAATGCCACCAAACAGTGCTGTGCTTGATGGAGTCTGGACGACAGAGGAAAAACAGGACAGAACGCCTCCACACAAATCATTTGTTCATTCTGTCCTGGTCTTCAGTGCTTAAACTCCTAATGCGTGTCTGATATGAGTAGGAGCCTTTATGGGCTGTGCAATGAAATATGATTACAGTCTCTGAGAAACTGGAATTCTTTGCAATGCCTCCAAAAATGTAAAGAAGTAAAGGCACTTAAGATCAGAGAGATAGCTGACTTTGAGTGGTGGATACTTTTCCATGACCACAGTGCAGGTAAGAAACACTTACCCTCTATCTTAGAAATACCTAAATGGCCCTTGTCATATACACCATGGTAGCCTCAGTACATATACTCTGGTGCTGTCACTGTGTTCCTGATAGCTCCCCTAACCATCTTCCCACTGACACATTCCAGGAAAGAAGATGAATACCAAGGCTAGCAATACAACTGTGTGATGGAGTACCTGTCTGACATGTATAAGACCCTAGGTTTGACTCCAGCATAGTAAATAACTAATCAAAATATAATTTAAAACTTCTAGTGTACATTTCCCTACATCTTTGTTAAGTTTTTAAGATAGAGACTAAGATTAATTTTATTGCTTTTACCCATAGAATTCTAAATAATAGCAAAGAGGAGAGATATGTGTTATAAAGACTTGCTTGTACTACATATCATAAAGAAACCAGCACCAACTTATCATTACTCGCTGAACGTGCACACACTGTTAATGTAAATTTGATCTGTGTTAACCCTACTCTCTGCCTCAATGCTCCTGAGGAGTACAAGTTTGATACCAACAGAAACCAACATAATTCAGTGAACACCTCAGAATGTGGGAAGAGTCAAGGAAAGATACTGAGAGATGACAGTAGACATGTCAAGTACTGAAAATGTGGCTGACCATGTGACCAGTAGTCAAGGGCAGGACTGAACTCCAGGATGATTGACAGCCCCTTCCCTAGCTAGTAGTCATAGAAAAGTGTCTCATTTCAGAGACAGAAATTTTTCTCAAAATTGTTCAGGGGAATGTTGTCCACTTTTTCTCTGTCAAGTAAGCATATGAAACGTATACACACACACAGGCAAAAGAACACACTCTCCCACCCCCTTTTTATTTCAAGCTGGTAAGACAAGGTTCTGGTCCTTCTGAGTTTAAATAAATTTGACTGCTTTCCTTGGCAGAAGGGCAGAGAGCAGAGGGACGAGCTTCCATGCCACGTTGATTCTGGTGAGGAATTCGATAGTCAAACCAGCTCTCTTGAGGACCCCCACCCCTGCTTGCTCCAAAGGGTCCAAGTAGCCAGATTCACAATGACAAATTGGAAACTTGAAATCACAAAAATCATCAAAGAAAATATCACCAGCATCACTTTTCAAATCATCTGAATGAAAAAGCAAGTATGACCAAAAGAAGGAAAGGAAGCACACACAATTGGTCGATCTAGATCAAAGTGGGGGCTCATTGTGTTTTTTCACTTTTTTTCAAAGTTAATTTTCTCTATCAGAGTCGCACAAGTAATCATGATTCCAAAGGCCGCTTGTTTGATCTATAATAACTGTTGTTAAATCTGTGTTCTAATCAATTTACTACTGCTTACTAGACAGCACTGAAGGAGACAAGACTCTTTGAAATGGAGTTGACACCATAGACTTGTGTACTTACTTATTTTAGCAAAAGTGAGCATTGGGGGCTGGACATGGACCCCAGTGACAAAGCATTTGCCTTATTTAGTGTGAGTGGGGTCCTGCATCGGATGTCCTACACCAAAGGTGAAAGCTTTTACATGAGTAATGGAAACATTTCCAGCCATTACTTGTTTTTAATTATTTTATTTTTCATGGATACCTTTACAGATAGGCAGGTCATTGGGAGTATAAAGCCTGTGATTTGGAGGGTGGGCTACATAATGGGAAATGTACCATCAGCTCAGCACAAACACCATGTAACGGACAAATAATGATCTCTAAAGCCCCACATGCCCTATTTTTGCACTGTGAAATATTTTAAACAAAATCACTTTTCTCTTTACCAAATGTCAGCTTCTAACTAAAGTGAGATCTGCACTACATGACTACCAATGGAGTGAGACGGTCTAAGGAGCTGGTACCACTGCCTTCTCATGGAATAGAGTTGGACTGATTTGCTAACCATTAGTATGGGTGGAGAAAGCTTTGGAGAGAAACTGCAAACATCCCATCCATTACTGAGACCAAAGCTAAAGCCTTAATTTTCCTTTAAATGCTTTAAAGACATATAAACCACAACCCTAAGAACATCACAAGACTGCACAAGAAGCAATTCACGTTGTTCTGTCAGTGGTCGAAGAGACGCCTTGTCATCTGAGGTGAAGTGAGGACAAGATGTAGTTGATATGTGGTAGCCTGCCTTGGTGCTCAGAGCCCTCAGCCACCTCCCTGGCCCCCTTGACCAACTTAAAAGCAGACTGAAGTGCCCATACTCTGACTGAGTGATGTTCCCAGCCAGTACAGACCTGGGAATGGGAAGCCTCAGAGACTGTGTTTATTGTGGCTTATCTTTTCACTGATTTGAATTAAGACAGTCTGCCATCTGGGCCTCCTTCAAATCTTAGCTTTGAAGCATAGTAACCTGGTTTCTAATTCTCACAGCTCTGCCATTTGTCATAATATTGGGATGGAGGGCCAATGACTTACCTTCCTAGAGTCTCCTTCTCTTGTGAAATACAGAGGAGATAGGAGCATGAACCTCAGTGTGGAGACTCAAAGATAACACTTGTGTCATGTAGACATGTACAGTCTACACTGGATTATAGCAATCCTTGGAAAGGTTCACATTAGTTTGTCTCATGCCCATTTTACCCCACATTAGGCTAATATTGTTATCAATTTAGTTGGTATAAAACAGGATTTACTATGATATTTTAACACATACATATACAATGTACAGAATTGTTTTTTAATGTAGATGCCTCTTTCAAATAAATTTTTTTTTTCTAAATTGAAAAGTGTAGTCTTTAATTCCTAAATTAAGATTATTTCAGATAAAATTATTTCCAGAGGTTTTTAAATGAATTCCCCCTCATGTACTTTAAATTTTTCCAAGTACTAGTACGTTTTTAAGTTAATAAAGCTATCAATTAAAAGTACCAAGCAGGGGTTTGCTATAGAGTTGAATTGGCAGATACTTGGGAGTTTTTGTCTTTGATATTTTTTGTGGGGTGGGTGTGTCTTGTTTTGTTGTTGGCTTTTTGTTTGTTTTTTCTGTGAAGAAACTCATTTCTGAAATGTTAAGCCCTTTGGCCTTCTTGTCTCTGTTGTATCTTCCTGGCTTTTCAATTACACAGCAAGAAGCCATAGACACTGGGCCCAGGAGGCCAAGCCCTTGCCACATCCGCAGCACTCATGTAACCAGGGTGTGGTAGCCACCTGCAAATTCAGGTGCTCAGTGCTCAGAGGGCAGAGACAAGGGCACTGGGGCAAGCTGGCTGGCTAGGCTAGCCTGTGCATTGACCTCCGGCTCAAGGGGGTAACCGTGCCTCAATATAAGGCGGGGAGCAATGAGGAAAACAGTCAACATCAATCTCTGGCCTCCACACACTTGCACACACATGTGTACATGCATTCACTACACACGTGCCTCTACACAAATGCATACCACACACACACATACATACACAAGCCAGAAAAGAGAATCATATACATAATGCAAAGAAGTAGGCATATGGTATTCCAATAAAAATTTATTCATGGGTGTGCCAGTGTGCATTTCATATACTTCACATATGACACAAAATAATCTTTTGCATTCTGTTCTAAGCATTTAAAATGTAAAAACCATTCTTAACACTTAAGCTGCACAAAAACAGGAACTTTGGTCTATGGGCTACTAATTTCCAACTATCATTGCACAAGAATAAAGACGTGGAAACAAGGCATCATTGTGACACCCATCATTTTGTGTATGAAAAATATGCTTTTAGAAAGCCATGGGAAGGTGTGTAGATGCATTCAATTCAGAGAGTCATAAAACTTGTTTAAAAAGACACATTGGAAATTCAGTTTAATACATATTAGAATCTAGCAGAATTTTCTTACTCTTCTGCCTTATATGAACAATTTATTTTCTTTGTGTGTAAAGTAACTTCCTAGAAAGGGAAAGGCAGGAGTAGAGCGAATTTGAAGCCTGCCCAAGCTTTGTGGAGAGTTCCGGCCAGCTGCATTGCTGTTGGACTCTGTCAAATGAGAAAGAAAAGAAAAATATCCTATTTAGGTAGTAACTCCATGGTAATACTTAGTGGTAAGATTTTAGAAGTTTAAGGAGTCATAGATACAGCTCACTGCGGGAGCACCCATTAGACCCTGGCCCTGGCTCCATCCCTCCATGCAAAAATATTTTATTGAATTTTCTGTAATATTAGGGAGACTTTTGAGTGAATGATTACTTTAAATATTTTTTAGTTTCTTGAAATTATGAATATTTTAGATAAATCAGATGAAAGTATTTTAACTTATCAGTAATGAATAATTTAAACATTCTATTTCAAAGTTTAAAACACAAACATTCATATGTTCATTTTCGAAAGGTAGGTAGTTTTAAAATTACTAGATGTTACAATATTGTCATATATTCATATTACAAGAAAAAAGATAAATATAATTTACATATAAATATATGTATGTATTTCAGTAAAAATGGCACAGCTGGTAACTCGCTTAAAGTACATTACCAAAGTATTATTGTAGTCAGTATTTAAACACTATTATTATTCTTCGTCTACAAGGCATTTAGAGATAAACACAAGACATTTTAAAAGGACATATAATGTCAACTTGCACTTAGTGAACTCCACATACTTCGTATTTTAGCTAAATAGCTAAAATAGACCATTTTAAATGGTCATTTCCTTAAGAGTTCTGTTTTTAAATTTCTTCTTTTGCATTGATTCATAATCAATTATGACATAAAAATTGACCTTTTTTTTTGAGACAAGGTCTCATTCTGTAGCCCTGCCTTGCCTGGATCTCGCTCTGTAGACCAGACTGGCCTCAAACTCACAGAGATCTGCCTGCCTCTGCCTCCCGAGTGTAAGTGCTGGGATTAAAGCCTTGAAGTGGGGTTCTGGGGAGGTGCTTTTCAGTCTCTGAAAAGCACTCTTCTCATTGATGTGAATGTCAAAAAAGAACAGAGATAAGGTAGATGAAAACTGGAATGAGAATTTCCAGTAACAATAAATTAAAATATAACAGGAAAGTGTCAATACTTCGTGTAGTGTTTCCAGAAGAGTACCATCATTTTCAAAGCTCTCAGCACTAGACATATATAAAGTTGAATAATATTTTACTTTTCCTTGATGTAAAGCATGATATGACCCTTTAAAATGTTTTTATAATATATGCTCACACATGAAGAACTTAACTAGTGAAAAAAGTATTATCACTAAAACGTGAATTTGAAGCCTTTTCATAATTAATCAGTAGTTTTCATAAAAGTATAAAGCAATTTCCTTAGGAAAAAAATTCTGCCAATTGGAATATCTTCATTTTGAAAATAAAAACATAAGACATTGCTTTCTGAGAGTGGTGAAACTCAGACCTCAGCGATCTGAGCACCCAGGAACTCAGGCAGTGAGAGCAGAAAGTGGTACCCTGGGAATAGTTCTTTTCATGGGCACAGTCAGTCACTGGGAAGCATCCATGAGCACGTGTCCCAAGGGCCTGTTCAGTGATGGCTCTCTGAAGTCCAGCAACATCAACCAGTGCCCTCTTCTTCCAACTGCATGTCACAGATGTTTCAGTTTATATTTAAACTCAATATCATTTAATGGTGGCAAAATTCCCAAGCCTGCTCTGGACTGGTCTAGAGGGGGACACTTGACTTGGCTCTCCACAAGTTCCAGTTCAAAGTATGAAAGCATCAGAATCAAAAATTGCTTGATTTCTTGGACAGCAAATAGTCTTCCTGGACATATTGTAGCTCCTGATCCAAATGGCATGTAGAAATACTTCAGTTTGTTCCCATTGATGTAGAAGGAGGTCTTTGTCTTCCTCTTCTCATCAAGGTACCGATCATATTTAAAAGTCTACAACAAAGAGACAAGAAACCAATGAACTATTTTGATAGAAAGTTATCTCACTCTTGACCTGGAAGACCCAAAGAGTAATTTTCTACTAATAGCTCCATCCTCTGCAAGTTAGCGGCGTACACCCAGCGCTGAACCAGGTGATACTGGAAAAAGCTTATCAAGAGCTGATAGACCAAGAAGCTCTAGGTACCTCCTGTTCTGCCTGGACTCATTCCTCAGTTAGGCAAAAGAAGCAAAGGGTTCTAAACAGATGATAGAAGGAGCAAATCAAATACATTACCCTCCATTAGTATGGATTTGGAAGAAGGCACTTTTTAAGGAAAGAGAAAAATGGTAGCTTTGCTATGACTGAAAACTTTAACAGAAACTATGAAATGAAGACTATCAGGATTACAATTTCAAAACTCTTGCCTCTATCCAAAGTTTCCAAAACATATGAATATTTACTATAATAAAGGGGACAGTCCCTATGGCTTCAATGAGCAGATCAAAGCTGTAATTCACCTTGATACTGAACTTCAATGAGCAGAAACTTACCAGAGGGTCTGGGTAGATTTCAGGATCCAAATGCATTAACTGTGGATAAAGAGCTATGATGTCGTCTTTTCGGATGTTATAGGAACCATCCTCAAGATGTAGAGTGAAATCCTCCTTAGCAGTCCGGATATTCAAGGATGCACTGGAAAGCCTCAGAGCCTCCTTGATGATGCTATCTAAATATTTTCAAATAAAAGAAAAGAGGAAGGAAGGAAAGAGGGTGGAGAGAATTTGCATATTAAACATATTTTTAAGTTATTTATTTTCATGTTGATGGGTGTTTTGCCTGCATGTATGTATGTGCACTATGCACCTGCCCGGTGTTTGCAGAGGTCAGAATATGGCATCAGATCCTTTGGAACTGGAGTTATGATGGTTGTGAGCCACCCTGTGGGTGTTGTGAGTCAAACCTGGGTCCTCTGAAAAAGCATCAAGTGCTCTTAACCACTAAGCAATCTCTCTATCCCTGAATTTATGCATTTAAAGACTACATAACATAATGTCTGAAATACTTCTGACAACCTATATACAAAATGAACAAATAAAACTTCTTAACAAATAAAACTTGTTAACAATAACAACTTTTAGTTAACAAATAAAAACTTCCCAAAGCTGCTTCTGTTACCACTGTGCTGTTATTTGTGACTCAGCTATCCTGGAAGATACTTTCAAACTAAATAGTTAAGTCATTAATTCTCAACCTGTGGTCTTAACCCCTTTGAGGTCAAATGACCCCTTTGCAGGGGTCACCTAAGACCATCAGAAAACACAGATATCTGCATTATGATTCAGAACAGTAGCAAAATTACAGTTATGAAGTAGCAATGAAAATTATTTTATGGTTGGGGTTCACCACAACATAAGGAACTGTATTAAAGGGGTGCAACATTAAAAAGGTTGAGAACCACTAAGTTAATAATCTTTTGGTACAATGCCATGTTCTTCACCATCAATGGGAACTAGATAAACATCTCTTATTTTGTAGAATATTAATCTTATTTCTGTAGGACACTAAACAGCTAAGTAATTGGAAAAACTGGTAATCAGTTTTGTGTGAATTATTGTTGACCATTTTGGGGATTAGCATACTGACAGAGAAATATCTTCCCAAGCATTTTCTGAATCTACCACCCAGTGTTTAGAAAATCCCATTTTCAGCTGTTCAGTATCTGATGGTGTGAAACGACACCCTGCTTCTAGGTAAAGGAATACAGGAGCAAACTAAACTCAGTATTGCTGGGGTCTAGGAGAGGTCCAGTCCTGCCTTCCCGCCTCTAGTGTCAGCTGCCCTGTTCCCAGGGTTCACACCATGATTGTGTGTGCAGTCACAAATGCTTAGCTCTTGTGAGAGAAGGGACGCGCCCAAAGCAAAGTGACCAGTCTACCTCCCAAACCAGGCAGCGCTGGATCGAGGCTTTGTTGCTAATAAGCTAAATTGCCCTCAAAGCATATGTGGGCTTCTGTCCTTCACAGAAGAGGACATAAAAAGAAGATTGTTTTACTATAAGCATGTGGCACTTCTGTATTTTAGAAAATACAGAAACAGGGGAAGAAAAGCCTTAGTCACACCACCCAAGCCGATCATGCTTTCCTGATTGTACCTTGTTGACACTTAATTCCATGCTTCCTTAATCCTGAGTTCATGGTTTTGGAGTACTAACAAGGAGGCAAAGGACACAGAGCAACTGAGTATCAAAAGTCCTATTCCAGTGTTGCCACTGTTCCAGCCTTTGATTCCGGCATCATCCCACCCCCTGGGACTCAGTCCCTTGTTTGTTAGATAAAAATGGTAATGTCCCTAGTTATCAGACTGTTGTGGGGTTAGCATAATATCAAGAATGTAGTACAATATATGTTGAGCATCATTACTGGTGATGTGACTGAGAGGTAGCATGGGAAGCACACCTAGTACTGGCAGGTCATTCAGTTGCATTTGATCCAAATAAATGGCATTCCCTTCAGGGCTGGGCTTTTGGCCAGCACTCTGTAACGCTCCAGTCACTTCTTCAGAGGCTGCTTTCAATGCTTCAGGATTCCTATGAAAAGAGACATATGGAAAATATTTCCTTATTCAGAAATATGCAAGTAAATAAGAACTCCATTTCTCTCAATGAGGTGATCATGTTACCAGGAAGTATGCAAGGGGAGTTGGTCACGGTACCAGGGAGTATGCAAAGTGGCATTGCCATTTACTTCTGCTGTATTCTGAACTGTATTCGTGTCCTTGAATTCATGAAGGGACATTAGAGGGGCTTTGCCATGTAAAAGCAAAGCTTTGGTCAGGTCTGTATAAACCAATGAGTGTAATAAAGGCTAGACATTGATGTGATGAATATAGTAACTCAGAAGGAATATTTCACCTAACATACAATTACAGGGTATTGGTTACTTCCCAGGTAGAAATTCAAATTTACTCTTAAAATTCATATCATGGCTTCAGAACACTTCTGTTATTTCCATTTATGTTACTATTTTTGAATGGTGAGATAAAGGATACTTCCATCAATGCATGGAAATTTGTTGGAGGCTGTTTGAAATCCACTTTACCTGATTACAGTGAACTGAGCCTCAGAAATGTTTGACTAACACATAGCTGTTTAACTTAAAATATGGCTGCAGTTCATAGGTGATTTGAAATTGATGTTGCAACTCTGTAAATCTGCGAGACAGGAGGGAAACAGGAATGTTCAAATTAATAAGGAGTGGCCTCTGTCCTTAGGACGTCCACAAGTCAGTCATCATTTAAAATGTTTTTATCATGATGAAGACTGCAGTCACGAATTTAATTTGACATTAAGAGGAAGGCTGTGGGCTTAAAGAGCAAGACTGGATCTTGACAAGTGCTGGCTGATCTGTTCTGTGGCTTCTGGGACACCCCTTCAGTGGGACTGTGTTCCTACAAAATGCTGCTTTTGTTATGCATATGTTAAACATGGGCACTGAGTATCACTTTCTTGACCAAGGGCAAAGAAAGCTCTACTAGTCTTTTAGTTAAAATTGTAACTTCTGTTACTATGAATAATAAACACTTAAATTGCTAGTCACCTGATCATTTGAAATAAGCTCCAGAAAGTTGCAGGAATGGTGTTTGCTTGAGATGCCCAGAGGATAACGAGGTGTGTCTTGGCCTTCTCCATGTCGTCAAAGGTAGAGAGAGTGTCGTTGAGAAACATGCGCAGACGGATCAGTTCAGAGACCTGGTCCCTCACAGAGAGGTTCTCATGCTTCAAACTCTCAGCCAGCTTTTCCCGGGCCTTATGTGCCGTCTTGAACAAGTGAATAGGAAGGCCTGCCGCTAGCGCTGGAAAGACTTGATCAAACTGCTTGAAGTTGTCAAGGTTGTTTAGAATAAGCGCTCTTTGTGTGTCTGGCTTTGAAGGATCTCTGCCAAACAGAGTTAGATATCCGGCTTCAAACATCACTCGGTAGCAGAAGGCATACATTCCTTCGGTGACCCAGGCAGCACTCTTTGATTTAGGAAGGCCAGGCCGCCTCATGACAGAATGGAGGTTTTGCATCATGGCTTCAGAGAGTGAATGCAAAGCTTCTCCCTGAAGGGTTTTTGTAAAAGTGTTGTTTATGTTTTCCGTGGTATTTCCATCATTTGGGTCAATGCTTCTGTGTCCAAATGCCTGGCAGAAAATAAAATCCATCAAAGAGGGAGGGGCTAAACCTGAGCTAGCCACTGTTAAGAAATGGCTGGAAGATAGATTTAATACATTCATACTTCTCTGTCTGGTTTTCCCATATCGATTCACAGCACTTTCCAAAGGCAGGGTAAGATATACTCTTCCTTTAAGGTCGAGTTTAAATCCCAGCTTCTCAAGGAAGCTTCTCTGGACTACCCCATCATCTTTGATGTAAGACTAACTTGATGTTCATTTATCTTTACCTTTTTATTCTCTGTAGACGCATTTTAACCAGACTTCAATCTACTTAATGACAGAGACTGTCTGATATTTTCTTGTAAAAATTCAGTAAGTTGTTTTCTCTAGAATAGAGATTCTTGATAACATCTAAATGATGCTTAAATATACAGTCTACTTCTTAAATTAATGAAATATTTGTGTGCATGGATGTGGTAACAGTTGTATTGAATGTTAAGTCTACCAGCACTCTACTCTGAGTCTTTATAGACAGCATTGAGGTTATAAATCTGTACCTTCCTTATTCACAGTGTCATCTGGCTCAGTAAGTACTTACAAAATGCTTAATTTGTGTATGTCATCATCAATTTCAAATTTATATCTACCTTGAATTTTTTTTTTTTTTTTTTTTTTTTTGGTTTTTCGAGACAGGGTTTCTCTGTGTAGCTTTGCGCCTTTCCTGGAGCTCACTTGGTAGCCCAGGCTGGCCTCGAACTCACAGAGATCCGCCTGCCTCTGCCTCCCGAGTGCTGGGATTAAAGGCGTGCGCCACCAACGCCCGGCTTTTTTTTTTTTTTTTTTTGGTTTCTACCTTGAATTTTTAATACTTAGTACCAAGAGACTTCCTGATATTATGTTCCCTCTATCTTACAATCTAATAACACCGGAACAACTAAATAAACTAATGCATTAACAGACTAGGAAACAAACCAAATCTGTATAAATTAGTTACCTTTGCAGAAGTAGTGTAATGAAATTTTTTCCAGTCAAAATATTTTCCATGACATAACACCTTATGGTATGACAAGGAGTTTGTGATGAAGTGGACATATTTTCCCATTAGTTTGCAGGTAAAGACATGACCATGCTTCCTTTGATTGGCTCTCAGGAACTCAAGAGGATTGGACCCAAATTTCAGAGCACAGCCCAGGTATGGAATCAGCCCATTTTCCAGTGGAGGTTCCCCTACTTTCCTGTAAGACAGATTTGAGAGATTTGGAAAATCACATGTTTGGAATTTTTATGAAAGTCAGGTTTTTACTGGTTTCTACCACTTATTTCAAGCTTCATAACTAGAGTTCATTGATACTTCTTGTGATAGTTATTCCATTCTTTTACTTAAATAGTGGATTTTTTAGCCTATTAAGATATTGGTGAAGGTGATCACTAAATCTACCCACTCATCAATCCATCTACCAACCCATCCATCAGTCTATCCACCACTATATATATGTACATACCTACATTCATCAAGCACTCATTAAATTGTTTACTACATCTATGTCAATAGTGTCAATATAACCAACAAGATTCTTGCTCTTTTGTAGCAATGAAGCTATTATCTAATGCTTTAACCCATTCAATGAATCATTTGTCCAAATGCCTAAAATGTTTCATTTGTTCCCTTTCTTTGAAGATGTAAAACACCAAATAACAGAAAAGGCTACAGGAATGAAGTTTTTAAAATATACACAACTTAAGAATATTGGCGGGGCTGGAGAGATGGCTCAGAGGTTAAGAGCACTGCTTACTCTTCCAAAAGTCCTGAGTTCAATTCCCAGCAACCACATGGTGGCTCACAACCATCTATAATGAGATCTGGCGCCCTCTTCTGGTCTGTAGCGGTATGTACAGACAGAACACTGTATACATAATAAATAAATAAATCCTTAAAAAAAAAATTGGCATTCTGGGGTCTGGAGGTGTGGCTCAAGGATGGCGCTCTTGCCTAGCACATATGAAATCTTCCACTTGATTCCCAGCTCTGAAAAGAAGGGCATTATTATTCTGTGATAATATTTGAAGAGAATAGGAATCCCATTTAAACAATCAGAATATTATAAAATGAAGTTGGGGGAGATAAGCATTGGCAGATTATCAACTATAATTTACTGATATTCAGCTCTCTTAAATGTTTTATTAGAAATTATAAGCTTACTTATTTTCCAACATGAACTACTTATCTCTTGTTAGAATAACTGAATATAATTGATTTTTTCTTTCTTAACATTATGATAAGCTGTTTAATTAAAACTGGAAACTATCAGACATGACTTAAAATAATTCAAAGAGCAAATAAATTTTTAAAAGTGAGACAACAGACAGCAGTCTACCTCACTGAAGATATGCTGGGGTATTTCCATATTTTAATGTTGACATAACAAAAAACCCAAATGAACACATGCTTAGCCAGAGCATCTATTCAATTCATATGATACAAAGAACCCTTCCAAATATCACCCTTGCTAAATGCACTCTTCCCAGCTTAGGTTTTTTCCACACATTCTCACACAAACATGCATCAATAATTTATACATTTTTTTAGTTATGTTTAACAAGATCTGCATGACCATCAGTGTATGTGAATATTCAAAGGGAAAACTGTCTACATCTTGTCAGGTTTAGTCAAAGAAGAATGGCTTTAAATTTTAGATAAAAATACTAATATACTAGTATTTTTAAAAACTGTATAATAGTGAAGGTAAAGAATGACAGAAACAAGCTAAAAGATAAATTCAAGAAATTCTTTTCATACCTTCTCCTTATGCCAAAGATAACCCATATGCAGCAGCACACTACCACAGCAATTCCCCAAATCAAAGAGATAGTCATCATTTTGCAAAGCAGGAAAAACTCCCAAGGTCTGTGCTTAGCCAGGTAAGGCTGCCCCCAAACAGTGGCTCAAACTAGACTTTTTATATGCATAGGACCATGGTCCAATAACTTGAACTTGGGTGACCAAAGCAAACAACTAACTATTTGTCCTCCTGTTAGAAAAAAGAAAAAATAGTATTACCTGGCCTTGAACTAAGTCCATAGCAACAGAAGATGTTCCAAAACAAGCAGAGGGCTGCAATATTCGATAAGCCAAAGATCTGTCCCTCGTGTGCTGACATAACATTCAGGCCCAGGGACAGCAGCTAACGTTGTGCTTCTGCGTATGTAAAAAGTAGAAGTAAACATGCTACAAATGAGTGCATCCATTAAAGACATTGAGCATGATGTAAACCAAAACAGGCAGAAGCTTTTCATCATGGTCAGTTATGTTGTGACCTTTGGGGGCATTAATTTAAATAATTTTCCAGAAATATACAGCAACCAATCCAAAAGAATGAGAACTGGGTGGGACAATTTTTCTTATTTGATTGCCTGGTGTATTTACAATTCACAGGTGTTTCATGTGCACTGTGACATGTTACTGTCATAATCCAAAAAGAAAACTTCGCTCCGTACCTCATCTGCTGGGTAGCCATAGCTTGTTTTGAGAATACAGTCTTTACCAAATGTTACTTGTAATTAAGATGTAGTTTACTTCAAGTAAAGACTAAAACACTTCTTGGTAGAAACGTAAATACGAATTCATGATTTATGTCTTATGCTATTTGCACTATAAACTGCTCTACATCCTCCTCAACTTGATTCAGTGTAATCTTTTATTCTGTTCTGGAAGTTGAACCTATGGTCCTCCTTCTCCACGGCAAGCACTCTACCACTGAGTTACACCCAAGCTCCCTACTTAACACACGTATTAATCGAGCTTTTTTTTTATGTTCCAGGAACTCTTTAAAGATATTCTGATTTCAGGTATTAACAAGATAGGGAGTTTCATGACTCTCATGAAGATTGCGTTCTAGTGGGAGACTGGTGGTAAAATATGTGTTGTACATACATAAAACGAGGTGGAGAGACCGAATGAGGGTGAAGGAGGCTTGAGCAGACTGAACAGAGAACTGTTCCCAAAGAGAGGACATTTGAGATGAAACAGCAAAGGCAGAGTTCCTGAGTGGAAGGTGAACTTGACTTGCTAAAAACCAGAAAGAAGGTAGCATCAATTACAGCAGAGTGATAGGAAATGGGGTTGGGTTAAAATAAGAGACAAAAAGATAAGCAAAAGCTGATTCCTACAGGGATGCCTTGGAGAAGGGAGAGGATCTTGGAAGGCAATAGGTCAGTACACTGTTGTGAACATTTGAAAATCCACGGGAAAATGTCAAATTGACAACTGAATGTAAGAATCTGCGGTTGGGTGAAGGGAGAGCATTGGAGATGTAAATCTCAAGCCATCAGCATTGGATTGATAATTAAAGTCAAAAGACCCTCGGCCCTCACCAAGTGAAAGTGAAGCCGATGCAGTAATTAGAGTATGACACCAGGCCACGTGACACCAGGCCACCGTGCATTCTATTCCTCAGTGTCAGTCAGGAGCAGGGGGGAGGGGAGGAGAAGAAAGGATGAAAGGAAGATAGATAAAACGTACATACATATATGTCTCCAGATACATATCTATATGAGATATATATACACATGTTAAGTCATTGCTCTTAGTGTGTGCTTAGAATTCTACACCATAAAGTTATTCTACAGGACAACTTATTCAACTAGTTCCCTATTGGTAAACATTTGAGTCCTTTCTAGTTTTTACTGTGGACTTCACGATTGATAGTTTTTGCCTCCCTAAACAGAGCCCACAGATCCTTTATTATGTGGTTTATGACCATAATCATTAACATCAGTTGCTATGCAGCATGATAGATTTTTCTCAGAATCTATGAGACCTCCTAATGCTTTCTGCACATTAAGTATATTTATATTGCTTTTATAAGATGACATATTTTCTTCTCACGTGGCTCTTGAGGAGCCTAACCCTTAAGCATCCAATCACCACAGATTAAATGGGGAAACAACAATCTCAGATCCAAACAAACCATCTCTCCAAAGTCATCTGTCTCCTAAATCACAGCAGACAAAAATGGACAGGAGAAGCCTCTTAGTGCTGTCTTTACAACTTCCCATGAACCTGTAATTCTCTGGAGATAACGAGGTTTCAAAATGAGAAGGGAAAAGTCATCTCATAGCCTGGGCAAGCTTCCTGCAGGCCGGTTTTCTTTACCCCCACTCAGAACTCTTTCCAGTGGGGCCTGGCTGCTGTTTATCTTGATGTCTCTTATCCTGTCCTTTTCTTTTTACCCCCTCATTTGTAACACCTTCCCTATGTCAACACCTGAGCACACACATGAGACATGCACATGGGACAGTGGAGACTTGGAGATGCACACATATGGAGACAGGTTCACACGACAGTGGAGACGAAGAGTCAGACTTCGGCACTGTTCTTTGTTCAGCATAGGCTGTGGCTTTCTTTCTATGAAGCCCAATTGCTGCTGCTGTATTCACAAACAACATCCAGCAGAGCTTCTAATCTGGGGCTGGAAATTCTAATGCTTACTACAGTCGAAACTACTAGCAGACTTCAAGGAAATATCTAACCAATTTTTTGATAAATACAGTGCACGAAGTTTTATGCCTGGGTTTAGTGACTTTGGTGTGTTTTTAGCATAGTACTGGTACTCTGCAGTGTTCAGTGAATTCTGCCTCAATGCACAACTCTTTTCCTTAGTTCCCTGTTTCAGGTGGTAAATTTTTATTACTCTCTGTCTGTGCCTCTCCCTGTCTCTGTCTGTGCCTGCCCCCCCGCCGCCCCCCCCCACACAGAGTGGCACCTATTGCGTGCCAGGCACTGAGCTAGCGCTGGGGACACAGAGTAAACACAGCAGTGACCCTGACCTATGGAGTTTCTATTGAAGCAGTGTCAGTCAGCAGGTGCCCTGAAAAGACAGGGTTATTGTTGCCAGGAGACCTGACATGTCAAGCTGAGTTTATTTTAACCCCAATGCTTCTTTTCTTCTTCATTTGTGTAGGATATTATAGAAGAGCATAAGTCCTGTTGTTTGGAAGAACTTGATCTTGGTCTCAGAGATTACAGGACCCAGTAGCCCACCATCATACACAAAAATGGACAAAACAGGCTGGAGAGATGGCTCAGCGGTTAAAGGCATTGCAGAGAACCCCTGTGCGGCTCCTAGCACCCACACAGGAAAACTACAACTGCCTGTAATGTAACTCTAGCCAGGAAACCTGATGCCTCCAGCCTCTGTGGACACCTTCACACAAGTGGTGCATACAGACTCATTCAGAAACCCATATATATGCATAAAAAGAGAAATATTTTTAAAAAGACATCGATAAAACATGGGATCTTACACCAGAAGAGTAGAAATGAAAATGAAACCCCCAGAGCTGTCCGCATATAAACACTGGTGGCGCTGTACTGCCCATTTGGAAACACACTAGCAGAGCTGGGCATAGAGCTCAATGGCAGGAAGGCTTGCCTGGGATATGTGGGTCCCTAAGCTCAACTCCCAGCATTGAAGAAAAAGAGAAATGCAATAGGCGAAGACTGCACAAACAAGTTCATTACTCTAAATGAAGTGAATGGTCAATGTGGCCAAACAACTGTGCCACAAGTCTTTTGGTGACTAATTGCTTTTCTGAGCTCACAAGTCATTATGGTGGAGCACAGCTGATCTGAATTATGATGATTCTTTGCCTTTTTCAGGTCTTCAAAATCAAAACTCTGTTTGAGGTATGTATCTCAGAGTCAGTTAGCACATGGGCATGGTGGAATGGGGTGTTAAAGCGTCCTGTGATTACTTGGGGCTTTCATAGTAAATTCTTAGGAAATGCATCTATTCGCTTTTGAGCTAAAGCTTTATGAAGCTATAGAAAAGAACTACCAGACAGGCCCGGCAGAGGTCGGCAGAGGCAGATAGGCCCGGTGGTGGCATGCAGTGGCAGGTAGGCCCAGCGGCGGCCAGCAGAAGTAGACTGGCGTGGTGGCGGCAGCAGGCAGGGGCAGGTAGGCCTGGCGGCAGCATGCAGAAGCAGACAGGCCCAGCAGAGGCAGGCAGGCCCAGCATGTGGCAGCTGAAACACAGTTGCAATAAAGACCAGAAACTGAGCTATTACCCGCTGAAGAGTTAGTGAAAACAAGCTCTTAATCAAGAGATTAGAACAGGGACGCCTTTAATCCCAACACTCGGGGGAAGAAGCTATCTCTGTGGGACGGAACCAGAATGAATCTGAACACTCTGTCTGAGGCCAAACCAGGGCCCAGCTGCTGATCCTGTGAAACCCAAAGACTTAGAGGTGTTGGTGAGACTACCCCGCTCAGCTGAAATCCATCCAGGAGAGGATTCAGATCCCTACAGTTTGAAGTCTGAGGAAACAAGATCAGCTGAGGAGTTGACGAATGAACAAAACATGACCTGAAAACACAGAAGAAGGTGCCACCCAGCCACCAAACCAGATCACCAGAATCATAACTATATACTTCACCGACTGAGATCAGCTGCTCCTGAAGAAACAGCCCAACAGCATCAATTTAAACATGAACTTCTAGTGAACCAAGACTAAAAATTAGAACAAGGGAGGCACTCTCAGACACAGACACTGCCTGCACCGAGCAGAGAAAGAGATGAGTAGATGCCAGTGCAAAAATACAGGCAACAACATAAAGACCTATATGGCAACATCAGAACCTAGTGATTCTACACCTGCAAGACCTGAACATACCAGGACAGAAGAAATTAACTCTAAAATCGACTTTAAGAAGATGATAGATGCCCTTAAAGAAGAAATAAAACATTCCCTTAAAGAAGAAATAAAAAGTTCCCTTAAAGAGGTAATGAAAAACTCCATTAAAGAGGAAATTAAAAATTCCCTTAAATAAATGGAAGAAAAAAATGAACAAAAAAGGGAAGAAATCAAAGAAAGCCAAGAAAAAGCAATTAAACAGATGAAAGAAACATTCCAAGATCTGAAAAATGAATTTGATACAATAAAGAAAACATATGCTGAGGGAATGCTGGAAATAGAAATCCTGACTAAATGCACAGGAACTACAGAAACAAGCATAACCAACCGATCACAAGAGATGGAACAGAGAATCTCTGACACTGAAGACACAATAGAGAAAATAGATTTGTCAGTCAAAGAAAACACTAAAGACAAAAAAGTCGTAACACAAAACGTCCAAGAAATTTGGGACACCATGAAAAGACCAAAACTAAGAATAATAGAGATAGAAGAAGGAAAAGAATACCAACTCAAAGGCACAGAAAATATATTCAACAAAATCATAGAAGAAAACTTTCCTAACCTAAAGAAAGAAATACCTATGAAGATACAAGAAGCTTACAGAACACCAAATAGACTGGATCCAAAAAAAAAGTCTCCTTGCCACATAATAATCAAAACACTAAACAGACAGAACAAAGAAAAAATATTGAGAGCTGCAAAGGAAAAGGACCAAGTAACATATAAAGACAAACCCATCAGAATAACACCAGAATTCTCAATAGAGACTATGAAAGCTAGAAGGTCCTGGACAAATCTTATGCAGACACTAAGAGACCATGGATGCCAACCCAGACTATTATACCCAGCAAAACTCTCAATCACCATAGGCAGAGTAAACAAAATATTCCAGGATAAAACCAGATTTAGTCAATACCTGTCCATAAACCCAGCCCTATAGAAAGCACTAGAAGGGAAAATCCAACCCAAAGAAGCTAAACACATCCATGAAAAATCAAGCAATAGATAATCCCACAAAAACATACACCAAAGAAGGACAACACAACACAACCACAAAAAATAACAGGAATTAACAATCATTGGTCATTAATATCCATCAATATCAATAGTCTCAACTCACCTATAAAAAGACACAGGTGGTGGCGGCGCACGCCTTTAATCCCAGCACTCAGGAGGCAGAGCCAGGCGGATCTCTGTGAGTTCCAGGCCAGCCTGGGCTACCAAGTGAGCTCCAGGAAAGGAGCAAAGCTACGCACAGAAACCCTGTCTCGAAAAACCAAAAAAAAAAAAAAAAAGACACAGGCTAACAGAATGGATAAGAAAACAGGACCCATGCATCTGCTGCATACAAGAAACACACCTTAACTTCAAAGACAGACACTACCTCTGAGTAAAGGGCTGGGAAAAGGCTTTCCAAGCAAATGGACCTAAGAAACAAGCTGGTGTAGCTATCCTAATATCTAATAAAATAGACTTCAAACTAAAATCAATCAAAAGAGATCAGGATGGATATTACATATTTATCACAGGAAAAATCCACCAAGATGAAGTCTCTATTCTAAACATTTATGCTCCAAATACAAAAGCACCCACATTCATAAAAGAAACACTACTAAAGCTTAAAACGCACATCAAACCCCACACATTAGTAGTGGGAGATTTTAACACACCACTCTCATCAAAAGACAGATCTACCAGACTGAAACTTAACAAAGAAATAAAGGACCTAAGAGATGTTATTACTCAAATGGACTTAATAGAATAATATCTACAGAACATTCCATCCTAACACAAAAGAATATACCTTCTTCTTAGCACCCCATGGAACCTTCTCAAAAATTGACCACATGCTTGGCCACAAAGCAAATCTCAACAGATACCAAAAAATTGGAATAACCTCCTGTATCTTATCAGACCACCCTGCCTTAAAGTTAAACCTCAACAACAACAAAAATTATAGAAAACCTACAAACTCATGGAAACTGAATAATGCCCACCTGAAACATCAATGGATCAAGGAAGAAATAAAGAAAGAAATTAAAGATTTCCTAGAATTCAATGAAAATGAAAGCACAACATACCCAAACTTATGGGACACTATGAAAGCAGTGCTAAGAGGAAAATTCATAGCTCTAAATGCACACATAAAGAAGATGGAGCATTCCCATACCAATGAATTAACAGCACAACTGAAAGCTCTAGAACAAAAAGAAACAAACTCACCCAGGAGAAATAGACACCAGGAAATAATCAAATTGAGGGCTGAAATCAACTAAATAGAAAACAAGAGAACAATACAAAAAATCAATGAAACAAAGAGTTGGTTCTTTGAAAAAATCAACAAGATAGACAAACCCCTAGCCAAATTAACCAAAAGACAAAGAGAGAGCACCCAAATTAACAAAATCAGAAATGAAAAGGGAGACATAACAACAGATAATGAGGAAATCCAGAGAATCATCAGATCATACTTCAAAAACCTGTACTACACAAAAATGGAAAACCAGGAAGAAATGGACAATTTTCTGGATAAATACCACATACCAAAATTAAATCAAGACCAGATAAACCATTTAAATAGACCAATAACCCCTAAAGAAATAGAAACAGTCATCAAAAGTCTCCCAACCAAAAAAAGCCCAGGACCAGATGGTTTCAGTGAAGAATTCTACCAGACTTTCAAAGAAGAACTAATACCAATACTCTTCAAAGTGTTTCACACAATAGAAACAGGAGAAACACTACCCAACTCTTTTTATGAGGCTACAATTACCCTGATACCCAAACCACACAAAGATGCAACAAAGAAAAAGAACTACAGACCAATCTCCTTCATGAACATTGATGCAAAAATACTCAACAAAATATTGGCAAACCGAATCCAAGAATACATCAAAACAATTATCCATCATGACCAAGTAGGATTCATCCCAGGGACACAAGGATGGTTCAACATATGAAAATCAGTCAATGTAATACACCATATAAACAAACTGAAAGAAAAAACCACATGATCATCTCCTTAGATGCTGAAAAAGCCTTTGACAAAATCCAACACCCCTTCATGATAAAGGTCTTAGAAAGATCAGGAATACAAGGAACATTTCTAAACATAATAAAAGCAATTTATAGCAAGCCAACAGCAAACATCAAATTAAATGGAGAGAAACTCAAAGCAATACCACTAAATTCAGGAACAAGACAAGGCTCTCCACTCTCCCCATATTTATTCAATATAGTACTAGAAGTTCTAGCTAGATCAATAAGACAACAAAAGGAGGTCAAAGTGATACAAATTGGCAAGGAAGAAGTCAAACTTTCACTATTTGCAGATGATATGATAATGTACATAAGTGACCCCAAAAACTCTACCAGGGAACTCCTACAGCTGATAAACTCCTTCAGTAAAGTGGCAGGATACAAAATCAACTCAAAAAAATCAGTAGCCCTCCTATACACAAATGATAAAAGGGCTGAGAAAGAAGTCAGAGAAACATCACCCTTTACAATAGCCACAAATAATATAAAATACCTTGGGATAACACTAACTAAACAAGTGAAGGACCTTTTTGATAAGAACTTTAAATCTCTAAAGAAAGAAATTGAAGAAGATGTCAGAAAATAAAAAGATCTCCCATGCTCATGGATAGGTAGGATTAACACAGTAAAAATGGCAATCTTACCAAAAGCAATCTACAGATTCAATGCAATCCCCATCAAAATCCGAACACAATTCTTCACAGACTTGGAAAGAAAAATACTCAAACTCATATGGAAAAACAAAAGACCCAGGATAGCTAAAAGAATCCTATACGATAAAGCAACCTTTGGAGTCATCACCATCCTGACCTCAAACTCTACTATAGAGTTATATTAATAAAAACAGCTTGGTACTTGTGTAAACACCGACATATGAACCAATGGAATCGAATTGAAGACCCTGACATTAATCCATGCACATATGAACACCTGGTTTGTGACAAAGGAGCCAAAACTATACAATGGAAAAAATAAAGTATCCTCAACAAATGGTGCTGGCATAACTGGATGTCAATATGTAAAAGATTACAAATAGATCCATATCTGTTACCATGCACAAAACTCAAGTCCAAGTGGATCAAAGACCTGAACATAAATCCAGTTACACTAAACTTAATAGAAAAGAAAGTAGGAAGCACTCTTGAACACATTGGCACCGGAGACCATTTCCTAAACAAAACACCAACAGCACAGACCCTGAGCACAACAATTAATAAATGGGACCTCTCGAAATTGAGAAGCTTTTGCAGGGCAAAAGACACAGTCAATAAGAAAAAAAGAGCCAACAGAATGGGAAAAGATCTTCACCAACCCCACATCTGACAGAGGATTGATCTCCATAGTATATAAAGAACTCAAGAAACTAGACATCAAAATACTGAACAGTCCAATTAAAAAATGGGCTAAAGAGCTAAACAGAAAATTCACAAAACAAGAATCACAAATGGCTGAAAGACATTTAAAGAAATGCTCAACATCCTTAATCATCAGAGAAATGCAAATCAAAACGACTCTGAGATACCACCTTACACCCGTCAGAATGGCTATGATCAAAAACACCAATGACAGTCAATGTTGGAGAGGATGTGGAGCAAAGGGAACACTCCTCCACTGTTGGTGGGAATGTAAACTTGTACAACCACTGTGGAAATCAGTATGGCGGTTTCTCAGAAAATTAGGAATCAAACTACCTCAAGACCCAGCCATCCCACTCTTGTGCATATAGCCAAGGAATGCTGATTCATACCATAAAGATACATGCTCAGCTATGTTCATAGCAGCACTATTTGTAATAGCCAGAACCTGGAAACAACCTAGATGCCCGTCAACACAAGAATGGATGAAAAAAATGTGGTACATATACACAATGGAGTACTACTCAGCAGAGAAAAACAATGAAAGCATGAAATTTGCAGGCAAATGAATGGAACTAGAAAAAATCATCCTGAGTGAGGTAACCCAAACCCAGAAAGACAGTCGTGGTATGTACTCACTCATAAGTGGATTCTAGATATAAAATAAAGAACAATCAGACCACAACCCATAGAACCATGGAGGCTATATATATACCATGGAGGTCCCTAGGACAACTGTGGCTTATAATAAATTTCGGTTTTACTCAACTATTGAAAAAAAAAAGTAGCCAAATGAATGGAAACACATGAACTATGAACCAAAGGCTGAGGGGCCCCCAGCTGGATCAGGCCCTCTGAATAGGTGTGACAGTTGATTGGCTTGATCAGTTTGGGAGGCAACTAGGCAGTGGGACTAAGTCCTGTGCTCATTGCATGAGTTGGCTGTTTGAAACCTGGAGCTTATGCAGGGACACTTGGCTCAGTCTGGGAGGAAGGGACTGGACCTGCCTGGACTGAGTCTACCAGGTTGATCGCAGTCCTGGGGGGAGGATTTGCCCTGGAGGAGGTGGGAATGGGGGGTGGGCTGGGGGTAAGGGGAGGGGGTGAGAGGGTGGAGAATAGGGGAACCCATGGCTGATATGTAGAACTGAATGGAATTGTAAAATAAAATAAAATAAAATAAATAAATAAATAAATAAATAAATAAATAAATAAATAAATAAATAAATAAGACACAAAACATCCAGGAAATCTGAAACACTATGAAAAAATTCAAATGTATGAAAAAAATATAGGATTATTAGTATAGAGGAAGGAAAAGAAACCCAGTTCGAAGGGATAGGAAGTATTATAGAAGAAAATTTCCCTAGTCTAAAGAACAAGTTATCTATGAAGGTGCAAAAACATATAAAATACCAAATAGCACCAGAAAAGAAACTCCCTATGGCAAACAGTAATCAAAACTTTTAACTGAACAAAGCAAGGATATTAAATGCTATATGGGGGAAAAGAGCAATTTACATATAAAAGTAGGCCAATTACAATAACATCTGACTTTTCCATGAAGACTCTGAAGATCTCCCATGCTCATGGGTTGGTTGAATTTGTATTAATATTGTGAAAGTGGCTATCCTATTAAAAAGCAATCTACAGTTTCAATGCATCAAATTCCATTAAAGTTCCAACATAATTTTTCACAGAAATTGAAAAAACAATCTTCAATTTCATAAAGAAACTCAAAAAACCCAGGATAGCTTTTTTAAGAATCATAAATAATGAAAGAACTGCTAGAAGTATCACTATCCCAGATTTCAAGTTGTCTTTCAGAGCTATAGTAATAAAAACAGCATGGATTTGGCAAAAAATGAGACATGTTGACTAATGGAATCAAACAGAAGACTGAAATATAATTCTACACACCAATGGATAAGTTATTTTGACAAAAATAAAAAATACATGCTGGGAGATATCATTCTTCATGCTGTGAATATATGTTGTTCCCATTGGTTAATAAATAAGATGCTTCTGCCTATGACAAGGCAGCTTAGAGGCAGGCAGGAAATCTGAGAGAGCCAAGAAAGAGAAAGGCGGAGTCTAGGGAGACACCAGCCACTGCCACGAGAAGCAAGATGTGAAGTTACTGGTAAACCATGACCATGTGGCAACATATAAATGAATAGAAATGGATTAAGTTATAACAGCTACCTAGCAAGAAGCCTGCCATAGGTCATGCAATAAGTAATTAATATTAAGCATCTGAATGATTATTTTGTAAGTGGCTGATGAGACTGCGGATGAGAGAAATTTGTCCTCACCGTGGGCTGTGTGGAACACAGAAAACCATTTGACTACAAACACACCCAGGAGAAAAGACAACATCTTCAACAAATGGTGCTGGTCAAACTCGATGATTAGAAGAATGTAGAAGAATAAAAATAAATCCATATCTGTCACTCTGAATGAAACTCAACTCCAAATGGATAGTAGACCTCAATAAAATATCAGATACCCTGAACATGACAGAAGAGAAAATAGGGAACAGGCTTGAACTTCTTGGCACAGAAAGGACTTTCTGAACAGGGCAGGAATTAAAACCAACAATTAATAAATTGGGCCTCATGAAGCTGAAAAGCTTCTGCATGGCAAAAAAAAAAAAAACACCATTATTCAAGCAAAGTGACAGCTCACAGGATGGAGACAGATCTTTACCAATTATACATCTGATGGATCTAGAATATATATATATATATATATATATATATATATATATATATATATATATATATAAAGAACACCAAGCAAAAAAAATCCAATACAAAAATAGATTATAGAACTAAACAGAGTTCTCAAAAAGATGAAACACAAATGGTTGAGAAACACTTAAGAAAATATTCAACATCCTTAGCCATCAGGGAAATGGAAATTTTAAAACTACTTTGAAATTTCTTCTTATCACAGTCAGAATGACAAAGATCAGTAAACAAATGACAGCACATGCTGGTGTGTGGTGGTGTTGTGTTCCCCCAAATAGTGTGCACTCTAATAAACTTATCTGGGGTCAGAGAACAGAACAGCCACAATATTAAACATAGAGGTTAGGCGGTGGTAGCACATGACTTTAATCTTAGCATTCCAGAGGCAGAGATCCATGGGGATCTCTGTGAGTTCAAAGCCATACTGGAAACATCCAGGCATGGTGACTCATGCCTTTAATCCCAGGAAGTAATGGCAGAAGGCAGAAAGGTATTTAAGGTGTAAGGATGAGGAACTATAGCCTGGTTAAGCTTTTAGCAGCAATCAGCTGAGACCCATTCTGATGAGGACACAGAGCCTTCCAGTCTGAGGAAACAGGATCAGCTAAGGAATTGGCAAGGTGAGGTAGCTGTGGCTTGTTCTGCTTCTCTGATCTTCCAGCATTCACCCCAATAACTGGACTCAGGTTTGTTTTTATTAATAAGACCATTTAAGATTCATGGTACATCTGGTGCCCAACATTTGTGGTACGAATTCTTGACTTGCCTGTGGCCTTGTGGGCCCCAGCTCATACCTGAGCTACACATTGCCAGTTGTGATGGCGCACACTATTTGGATTTACTGAAGAAGACAGAGGCAGGAGAATCCTGAGTTTGAGGCTGGCCTAGGAGGCTTGCTAAGGAGAAGCTGCGGACCAGAATGAGCCACAAAAGGTGGCAGTGGGACCATGGAGGCAGTGGCTGCTGCTCTGAGTTGCTGGCTCCTTCTCATCATGTTGGTGACTATGGTGATGCTGCTACCTGGGACAAAGGGTTTACTACTGCTGTTTCAGAGAATTGCCAGGACCATCATGTTACAAGAAAGTATCAGCAAAGGTCAGTTTGGAAAAGTCTGGCAAGATAAATGGTGGGGAGAAATTGCTGTGAAGATATTCTCTTCTAGAGAAGAACATTCATGGTTCTGAGAGATGGACATTTATCAGACTATGATTGCTCCAAACCACAGAGGAGGCACACAACAAAAAAACAAAATCTGCAGGGAACCATGGCCATACCTAACAGCAACTTTGATATCTTCAAAAGGATGATGGGGCCCCACAATGATGATTCCACAAGAACTATAGTAAAGCCATTAAGCTGATTAACACCACAGAAAGTTTTTGGTTTAATGAGTTACGGATATTGTCATTTTTTATGATAGTTGGTTACAAGTTGTTGATTGTTAATGGTCAGGAAAAAATCTGAACAAGGAGATTAGATTCAGAGTTTTTGTTTAAAAAAAGAAAAAGAAAAAGAGAATATAGATATGAGGCAGATCATTGACTCTACGCTGAGAAAAAAGATAAAGAAATGATAGGATAAATGGGTAGATTATTGAATCTACTCTAAAAAGAAAAAGGGGAAGATATAAAAATGACAAGAGGTAGATTACTGAATCTATTATGAAAAGAAAAAAGAGAGAATATGGATATGATAAGATTAAAAGATCAATTATTGAATCTACTTTTTAAAAGGAACTACTTGTTTTAAATAGAATAAGTAATGAAAATTTTTTGTCTGAGTTTATCAGATGTTACTGGACTGGACA
Organism: Peromyscus maniculatus bairdii; assembly: GCF_049852395.1. Taxonomy (NCBI): domain Eukaryota; kingdom Metazoa; phylum Chordata; class Mammalia; order Rodentia; family Cricetidae; genus Peromyscus; species Peromyscus maniculatus. Next base: position 35,122,995 of record NC_134853.1, on the reverse strand, counting down.
TTGTCAATATAAATAATGGAGTTTTTTTTGTCTGAATCTGTCAAATGTTAATGGACTAGACATCATTAATGTAATTCTTGACTGTATATATTGTATATACTTATTGGATATAGCTTTTCTTGTATTAGTTATAAGTTTTTTAATTTTAGACAAAAAGGGGGGAAATGTGGTGGAATTGTGTTCCCCAAAATATTGTGCACACTAATAAACTTATCTGGGATCAGAGAAGAGAACAGCCACAATATTAACATAGAGGTTAGGCAGTGGAAGCATGCGCCTTTAATCCTAGCATCCCAGAGTGCTACTCTGGTGAGAAAGGGGAACAGTTATTTTTTGCTGGTGAGAGTGCAAGCCAATGCAGTCTCTATGAAAATCAGTGTGGCAGTTCCTCAAAAAGCTGAGAACTGGTCAACCTCAAGATTCAGCTACATCAATTGTCAGAGCCTGCCGACAATCAGCTGGGTAGCTGGGTAGAGGTGTGAGGACTGAAGAGACAATGAAGAAGACAGAAAAAAGTCAAGAGGTCTGCGGGTCAATGCCAGACTGCCCTGAGTTTATTTCACAGCCAGCTTATATACAGTCTTGAAGGACAGAGGTAGAACAATGCACAGCACAGGAATTCAGCCACTCTCTATCCTAGCTTGTGTCAAGAAGAAGGCAGTTTCATTTTCTATCTCAATGTACCTCTGGCTGGCATCAGCAGCCTGCACCTAGCTAGATAGTGTATTCCTTCTTGTGGGCTAATCATGACTTTCTCACAACCTTTCAAGGAGACTCTGTGGACTAATGAGAACTTTCTCACAGCCTTGGAGCAAACAAGCTTGAACTCTATTGACTCAGAATAGACTTCAGATTCAAATGGTGAAACTGAGTCAGTTGTGGGCTCCCACAATTCCTCCTTTATTATTTATTTTAAGACTCCACTGAGTCTCTTAGATGACCATGTCTGTTAGGTGTTTATTTATTTGTTTGTTTGTTTGTTTTTATCATATTCCAATCTTACCCATCATGGGAGCATGAATTTCATTATTTGCGTCCTGTCTTAGGTTGAAAGGAGGCAAAGAAAACTTACCTGTCTTTGGCTACCAGCCTCTGGTGTCAAGTCAGAGGACTGTGCGGAGTTTTACACACATTACAGAGAAATGTATGGAGTTCTGAGCCCAATCTCTATAACGAGTTCAAAATCAGCTTGAGAATCATCATCAAACAGATTATGCCTACCAAGACACATGCTCCAATAGCTACAACATTGCTTAAGAGCGAAGTAAATGATGACCATGATGGGATAGCCCTTCTAAATTGTTCTAAAATACCTTCTGCTGTTTTAGCTGCATCAAAATCCAATTTAGCCTTTTTTATTTCTACAATATTCTGATATAATTTAGCCAAATCTAAGAATTCACTAGACTCATGCCAAGTTCCTTTAAGATGTGCCTTAGCCCTTTTTTATCCAAAAGAACTTTAATTATACACAGAAGATGTAACACAAATCCACTCATAATTAGCATGACATTTCAAATGTACTCTATTTTTCAGGCTTTGCAGTTCATCTCCCAAAAATTGTACCACATCATATAAAGCAATTAATTTATGTTTCATATTTGCATCAATATCTTTTTGAGTCTCTAATGTCATAAAGACATTCATAGACAATTATTAACAAACCCTGCTCTCTGAATGGATTGAGACAAAGCCACTGAAGCCACTGTAATAGTAGCAAGCATAATAACAAGAGCTGCAATTCCTGCTATAACTAATCCAGCAGCATGCTTCTATCTGCTTGAAGCTTTCTTGATTTCTTCAATCACTTGTAACCTTTTATCATCAAACCATGGCTCATTCATATATACTGGCAATATTACAAAAGAAAATTATTTTAACACCATTACATGAATATGGTTATTCATTTGAAAAATACAATTAGTTAAAAGACAATTAAGATGTGATATATTAAACATAGAGCCATTCATAAAAATATTTGCTTCACCAATTAAAAGAACATAGGGCAATTTTAACACAAGCTAAAACAGTTCCTTTCAAAGAACAAATAGGTTTCAAGCAACTGGAATGTCCTGTCACTGTTCCCATGTCAGCAGCAAGTTTCCAAACATAAATTTGTGGAGATCCAGTACTGGAATACCAAATTCCAGCAGACAGTCCTTGGTCCCAAGATTCTGCTGTAGACACTGTATAAGAGTCACTATAATTGTCCTGATTTCCAGACCAATCAACAATATACTGCCGTGTCTCTATGATGTTATACTTTAAAGGAATAATGCCAGTACATCATCTCCATATCAAAGTTCTGTTAGGCTCTTGCAGTTCTTTTGTGCATGGAGGAAATTGTTGAGGGGGTGAAATATTACTTTTCCAGTTTACCTTGAGGAAGCAATCCAAGACATCCCTCCAAAGTAATTTTTTTTTTTTTTTTTTTGCAAAACATACATACAGGAATCCCTTTACCATATCCAAAATAAGAAAATTGTGAGCAATCTGGAACTCTTCTCGTGGCTGAAGAGTTGGCTCAATCATTAAGCACACTTGTTGTTCTTGCAAATTACCTGAATTCAATTCCCAGTACCCACACAGAGGCTCACCACCTCTTCAGGTACCAGATGCTCATGTGGTGCACACACATATATACAGGTGAAACACTCATACACACAAAAAAATAAGAAAATAAAATCTAAAGGAAAGAAAAAAAATAGATTATTCTCCATATAACACACCCTAACCACAGTTTCCATTCCCTCAACTTCTCCCCAACCTCCCCTCTCCCCCAGATCCACTTATCCTCCATTTCGATCAGAAAAGAGCAGGCTTCCAAGAGACAACAACCAAACACAAAACAAGATACAGTAAGACAAGGCAAAAGCCCTCATATTGAAGCTGGACAAGGCAACCGAATAGGAGGAAAAAAATCACAAGAGCAGGCAAAAGAGTCAGAGACACACCTGCTCCCACTGTTAGGAGTCCCACAAAATAACCAAGCTGACAACAGTAACATGTACACAGAGGACCTGGTGCAGACCTGTGTAGGCTCCAGTCTTGCAGCTTCAGTCTTTGGGAGCCCTGCTTATTTGATTTAGTTAGCCATGTTCTCCTGGTGTCCTCCATATCCTCTGTCTCCTACAATCTTTCCTTCTCCACTTCCGAAGAGCTCCCCATCCCTGAGGGGAGAGCCCCGATGGAAACCTCCAATTTAAACTCTGCATAGAATCTGACTGTGGGTATCCATACTCACTCACATCTGCTGCCAGAGGAAGTCTTTCTTGTGACAACTGGACAAGGCACTGATCTATAGGTATAGCAGAATATCATTAGGGACATTTTATTAATTTTTAAAAATTTGTTTGTTTGTTTGCTTGCTTGCTTGTTTGGGCCTGTCTTGTTTGGTTCTGTCCTAGGTCTCTGGGCTACCCTCTCTGGCTCCTAGCCACTGAAGCAGTGTAGGGCACGGGCTCCCTCTTGTGGTACTGTAGGACTAAAGGTAAACCAAACATTTGTTGGCCACTCCCACAAGTTCTGTGCCATCATTGCCCCAGCACATCTTCCAGACAGGACAAATTGTACAAATTGTAGGTGGAGTGTTTTGTGGCTGGGTTGCGTCAGGTTTCTCTTTCTGCAGTTTTGGGAGTGCCTTCCTGCACCAAAGAGACTAGAATATAGGGGTGAAGGCTCCATGCAGGCACCAGCTCGACCTCTCTACATTCAAAGAGCTGTGTGGATGTTGTCCTCCTCAGAATGGGGCCTGCTATCAGTTTTTGGAGAGGGACCTTCTGTCCAAGGGGGTCCTGTAGAGATGTCTAAACAAAAATTCATATTTTAATGGCTTCCAATTATTTATTGTGGGGAATGAAGGAAGCCCTGAGTGAGTTAAGTCCCGAGTGAATGTGTTGTTCAGATGGGTACCACCATATTAAGGACCCATGGGAAAGTGGCAAAGCACCCACACTCAATGGCAAAGCCTTCCTCTGTCCTGGGTATGAAGTATTGACAGTGTGTGCAGAAAATGTTCACCATAGTTTTCTCCTCCTGGGAATTTACAGCTAAAGACTGCTCCCCTAGAAGGAATGCCCCTAGTTAGGGTAGCTTAACTTGGAACAATTGTACACCATAAAACCCTGCCTCCTTGCTTCAACTATATGCAATAAACCCCCACCACATCTTAGGGTTTCTATTTATGTGATTAAATGCCATGACCAAAAAACAAGTTGAGGAGGAAAGGGTTTATTCAGCTTACACTTCTACAGCACTGTTCATCATAGAAGGAAGTCAGGACAAGAACTCAAACAGGACCGGATCCTAGAGTCAGGAGCTGATGCAGAGGTCGTGGAGGGGTACTTCTTATTGACTTGCTCTCATGCTTTTGTTCAGCCTGCTTTCTTGTAGAATGCTGGACCACTAGTCCAGGGATAGCACTACCCACCATGGGTTGGGCCTTCCTCCATCAATCACTAATTAAGAAAAATGCTTTATAGCTGGATCTTATGGAGGCATTTTCTCAGTTGAGGTTCCCTCCCTTCACATAACTCTAGGTAGTTTCAAGTTGACATAAAACTAGCCAACACACCCCACCTATCTGTTCAACTATATATAATAAATGTGGCTGAGCTTCTGAGGTGCTTGGGTGTCTCCATCAAAGAGTCCAGTCCATCTGTTCCCAGATGTTTCTATGTGGCTGTCTTTGTTATTTCTTCATTCCCTCTTCATTCCTACTAAGGTCAAGTCCCTGGAAGCCATGCAAAGAAGGACATGACAACTTGTCTCTTTTCTGGTTAAGACAGAAGACAAATTCTACTCCTCTTGTATCTGGATGCCTTTTTAATGTGCTCTGAGACAGTTCAGACTAGGGCTTTGGGAAGCTTGCTATGCAGATAATTTGTATACCTCCAGAGATTGAGTCATTGGTTCATACAAAAGTAAACAGAGCATTGAATCTTGCTGGCCACAGTGATTTGCCCAGAACTGAGCTAATGACTCAGGATTTAGCTAACAGCTTTTTCTTACCCTTTAAGCATAACTTTAGTTAGAAGTTTATATTGTAATCCAAGATGGTTCAATGAGATGCAGCACTTGCTATTTTAAATTGTGAGACTTGGGTCTAGAATCCTCAAATTTTCAGCTCTAACTGATTTAAGCAAATGAATGCAAATCCAAGAGAAAAAGAAAGGCTCACCCTATTAAAATAAACCAATTCACACTGTAGAAAGAAAGGAATCAGAATATATAATGTGTTATTTTACAAAATGTTTTGTTAAAACTAAAGATAAAATATTCTTCCCAATCTCTGGCAAATCATGGCAGCAGGACATGGCAAACGTACTGGAAAACGGAGTAGAGGGACACCCAAGACTACTGTGCTGGTTTGAATGAAAATGGCCTTCATAGGTCTTAAGGAGTGGCACTATTAGAAGGTGTGGCCTTGTTGGAATAAGTGTAGACTTGTTGGAGGAAGTGCATTGCTGTGGGATGCCTTCCACCAGATGCCACAGTACGCGGGCTTGAGCACAGCGTGGCAGATTCCCACTTCGGTACACAAAGGTATCTCCAAGCTCAGCAGCACACTGCATAGTGGATTTAGCCTTTACTCATATAGACCAAAAGGGTTTATGTGCCAGCTGCATGCTACCTGATGGCAGCAAGGACCCCAGAGTTGGCAGGGTAAGCGTGACTCTTCTGGATCCCTCCACCATGTTGAAAAGCTGCAGTGGGCAGAGTCAGCAGCCAGGGCTGCCACTTCAGTCTTAGCCACACTGCAGTTTGCAATGATCAGAAAAGGATTATAGATACACAAGAGACAGATTCAGATGGAATAAACCTTTAAATGGTTTATATTATGTGTAAAAATATACATAGACTTGGAAGAGAGAGGAAAAAAGAATAGGCAGTTATATAAAAAAAATAGATGACTTTTAAAAATAAAGTCTTTAACAACACAGTAAAAGCAATATAAAAGAAAGCCACATGAAGATGGAAATCACACAAAGAGTCTGGACTATATTGTCTTTGGGATTTTTAACTGGAGAAAAACATTTGATTGTAAAGGCTGCTGAATTAAACCAATATATATTTTAAAGGTATCTTGACTTCAAAATTTGTGCCTAAGGATATGTTGCTTTGTAAAAGAGGTTCTGCTTTTGTTTCCACAGAAGATGAGAACCTATGGATTGCTTCCAGGCTAATATGGTTTGATCAGCCAAGGCCCCCTGAAAGGTCTCCAATGACACTATGGCCCAGATGATCCAACATCCAAAATTAGCTGAGATGATCCATCCTCACAGACTACTACAGCCAAGATTTAACTATAATTCTTAATTTTCTCAGGATCCCCATAAGCTTGCCAGTGCCCCCAACCAGCAGGAAGTAGTATGAGAAGCTATGCCCAAATTCCCAAAATATTGTTTATAAATGTTTATTTTTATTTCGAGGAGGTTGACTATAAATGCAATCTCTTTATAAAAAGATAAGGGGATACAGATATGATAGGATGAAAGGATAAATTATTGAATCTACTTTTAAAGAGCAACAACTTATTTGAAATGTTTTACATTGCTATGGATTTTAGTTTATTGATACAAATTGAAAGCTAATTTTGTTATACTGTATGTATATTTCTACTCTTGTTTAGGGTATTATGCTTATGCAGCTCATTTAAAAATGTAATATATATTTTAAAAATACAAATTAATAGTCATCTATAATAGTTATACTTATAATCATGTTAATTAGGTTTTCTAGATATGCAGAGATATATTTCAGATAGATAGGTAATCTTAAAACACTTCAAAGACCTACAGAATATGGCATTTGAAATGTTTTTAAGAACTTAGACTTTTCTGGACATTGAGACACATCTGCTCCTGACAGCACCAATTACTTCAAAGAAGATGATGGGCATCAAAGAAACTCCATATGGAGTTTACTTTCTTTATGGCAACAGCTAGCAATTTGGACAAGAAACTGTTCTTGTCTGGACTGCTTGACAAAATGTTATATTGACTGGACATGCAGGACCCATGGAAAAATGATCATCGAATTTAGCCAAAACAAGGCAAGATGGTCCTTCAGGTTCCTGCTTCACAGAGGAGACTGCCAGACATTCTGCAGGACACAGGGAGAAGCCACTGAGAGACTCTAGGCCTATAGGCTGAAGATGGATGCCACAAAGTTACAGAGGGACTTTATATAACTGTCCAGGCAGCCAGCTGTCTTTGTCATTCTAGAATTTTAGAAGTTGCTTACAATGCTCTTTCTGTTTACTTAGGTAATACTATATCCTTCTGGGGTCTTTGATGTAGTTGAAAATTAAATAATTATAATTATAAGTTTCCTTGGTTATGATAAAAGATAAATCAGATATGAAACTATAGACTCACAAACATAGGATAGATAGAATATTTTCTTTTATTTTGCTAAATACAAAGAGACTAGATATTATAACTGTAATTCTTGCTTGATAACTGTTCTATTATATGTAATTTTACTATGTTAAAGTTAAAAACCTTCCGTTTTGATTATACAGAATAAAGGAAGTGCTGTGGAATGTCTTTCTGTATGCTGTGAATATGTGTTGCTCTGATTAGCTGATAAATAAAGCTGCATTGACCTATGGCAAGGCAGCTTAGAGGCAGGGGGAAATCCAAGCAGATATATGAAGAGAAGAAAGGAGAGACGTGAGAGACGCCAGCCACCACTGAAAGAGCAGCAAGATGCCAACAGAACAGGACTGCCATTGCCACGTGGCAACTTATAATTAATAGAAATAGGTTAAGTTATAAGTGCCAGCTAGCAAGAAGCCTGCCATAGGCCATACAATTGATAATTAATATTAAGCCTCTGAATGATTATTTTATAAGTGGCTGAGGGACTGTGGGGCCAGGCAGGACAAGAGGAACGCAGGACCACAGGGCCAGGCAGGACCTGAGAAAACTTCCAACTACAGTGTGTTACTGGGGATGGGTTTTGAGGTTTCAGATGTTCAAGCCAGGCCCAGTTTCACTCTCTCCCTTCTGCCTTCTGATCCAGATGTAGGACTCTCAGCTACCTCTCTAGTACCATGTCTGCCTGAATACCACCATGCTTCCTGCCATGGTGATAATAGATTAAACCTCTAAAGTGTAAGCCAGCCCCAATTAAATGTTTTCCTTCATAAGAGTTGTTGTGGTTATGGCATCTCTTCTCACAATAGAAACCCTAAGACAATTATAGAAAATCAATTACTCTAGCCCATATAATTATGATGATGTTAGCTTATTTGCCTTCTTGACATATATAGCTGTCTTTGCTGCTGCAATAGTAACAATGTTGGCAGTATCCAAGCCTATACAGAACTTAATAGTAAGGCTAACTCCTGCTTTGTGTCACAGCACAGATGTTGAAGCTCAATTGAGTTGTTGCCTATGTAATCTCTTATGACACTCACTACCAACATTACTCATATTCTAGTCATCTTTGCCCTTATACTTATCTAAAGCTAGTACCTATTTTATCCACAAAATAGGACTGATGCAGACCTTTTTGTATTTGTTTTTATAGTTTGTTTTATGTTTTAATTCTGTGTATATGAGGGTGGGGTAAGTTCTCATAAAGGACAGTGCTTGCTGAGGCCAGAAGGGGATGTCTTGTCCTTCTGGAGCTGAAATTATTGGTGATTGTGACTGCCTGATATGGGGGCTGGAAAGTAAATTCAGGTCCTTTGCAACAGCAGTAGATGCTTTTAACTGCTAAGCCATCTCTCCAGTTCCACTGATGGGAGGTCTTTAAGAGCAATGGGCCCTTTCATACATCAGTTATATATGACCTAAAGAAATAAGATATAAGAAATGATGATCAAAGATCTACTTAATGTCTCCAGGTTCATTGTTTCCCACAAATGAAAATTAATGTTGTGGACTTTCATGGGGGTAAACCAAGTGGAAGCAGGCTTTATTAAAAGTTATTGCAGCTGAGTGATGGTGGCATACACCTTTAATTCCAGGACTCAAAAGGCACAGGCGGACAGATCTCTGAGTTTGAGGTCAACCTGGTCTACAGAGTGAATTCCAGGACATCCAGGGCTATATGAATAAATAAATAAATAAATAAATAAATAAATAAATAAATAAATAAATAAATCTATTGCATGAAAGTGGGAAATTAAGAAATTTAGAAAAAGTGAAACTTCCAAGAACAAGAGTGGTTAAGGGCCATTGAATTTCCTTTTTCTGGGGTTTTATAGGGCCATGGCAGAAACTGGGCAAAGAGTGAGGTAATCTCTATTGAGACTGGTTTATTTTCTGCTCATGAATTGCTTATGTGCTTCCCATCCAGCTGTGGGTAGATGAAGCCCCACTCTGCTCATCTCTGGCTCTAGAGTCTTTGTCTTTGACCACAGCTGTTTGGCAGCTGGTAAGGTCTTTGACCCTTTGACTTCACAGGTATCTCAAGTATGTTATTTATATTAAATTATATTTGTTCTCACATTCACATGATCAGCTCATAGATCTAGTATGGCAGAGAGTTAACTCTATCCCTGCCACCAAGACTTAGCCACAGTCTTTCCTGGTCACCTTGTATGAATCTCTTTGTCTACAGGATGGTTTGAGGTGTCTTGTTAGCAAACATTCTCATTTACAATTAAGTTGATCACATTTAGCTGCATTAGAAGAAAGGTTATATGAAAGATAATACTGCCTTACATTTTCCCTCAAAGGCTTCAGGGGAAACAGCCAGCTGGTTGTTACTGGCCCAAGGCCTTATCCTTTCCCTTACCTGAGAAACATGCACAATCACAAGGACAGGCCTCATACTCTATAAAACATGATTTTCCATAGAGGCATATGAACAACAGCTGAAGTAAACTCACTCCTATCGGATACACCTGAGAGGAGCATGAAAATACATTCCAAGAACAATTCTGTGGTTTGAAGTAACTGAGGTCACAAGATTCTTGCCTTGTTTTCTTGGAGTTTTCTCACAAGTGCTCAGAATTCTCCTCACACGTCTCCATTCTTGGACCATATTCCAACTGAACAGCACTAAGATAACTGTGATAGAGCTTGGAAAGGGTAGAACACAGCAATCAGGGTGTATCACAATTAGGAAATACTATTGATGGGACATACCAATTCCAGAGTATCAATAGTATTTTGCTGTCCAAAATTAATGATCTAGTCTTTGAGCCTCTGTTTCCAGATATTACTTACCCATGATCCTCTGCATCCACATTTGAAGTGGGCCTTAGTGAGATTTCTCAAGTTAGGTAGCTTTGAAGGTGTCTCTAGTGCTCAGTTAATAGCATTTAGCAGGTTTATGATTTACTTTGCAATGTAATACCTTCAAAACAGAACTGGCTTTTAGGCTCCCAACTGGCTATTCCCCACATGCTGGTAGCCATTGAGTAGAATTCTCCTCGTCATGCGATTTTGTTTAAATTTTGTTTACCTAGTTTTTTTCTAATATCCAATTATTGTGTTAAGTTTTTGTGGGTAGAGATGGGCAAATACTCAACCCAGACAGGAAATGAACAGACCACAATAATGATTATGCCCAATGTGGTGAGCCCATGAGTTCACTGGAGTTACTTAGAGGAGCATAGTCAGGGTTTATTTAGGAGAATAGATGACTCAATGGTGGGTGCATCTCCAGAAGGCCCACTGAGCATGGGTGAACAAGATGCTGTATCTATAGAGCCCTCTGCAAGACTGGCAGGGAGCTTGACAGGTAGAAAAGTCTACTCCAAGCAGGAGAGCTGGTCAGATGTCTCCTTTCCCCAGCAACTGTTTCCCTCTTCTACAACCTTGGAGAAGGGCCTTGTGAAGCTATAACATTTCAGACTTCTCTGTCTTGTGCATTGTTTAGTTCCTGAGTCTCAGAAACTTCCTTTCTCCTGTAGAGAATGTTTCAATTTGGAAGAAATTGCTCCATAAAAGCAATAAAATGTGTATTACATAGGGGCATTTGAGTATTCATCAATATATCAAAATTATTGTTTTATTATGTGCTTATATTATAGAAGTTTCTATTTCTAGATCACTAGGAATTTTAAAATCAAAAGTCTACTTTATTTTTATTAAGTGTTTTTTTCAGGATCTATTAAGTTGCCCATATAGTATTTTAATTTTAAATAAAACATAAATGATCCTTGTCTCAGTGTGTTTTCTGTGCTAATAATACAAGATTCTAGTATGGGTAAATTTGAAAGAAAAGAGGATTGTTTTAGCTCTCGCTTAGATGGTTCAAGGTTGAGGGGCCGCCTGTGGTGACAGTCCCCTGCTGCAGAGTTCTGAAGCAGTGCTGTGCATTACAAGATGAGCCAGTGCTGGTGTATAGGTGGGTACCTTCCTGTCTTTCTCCCTTTGCTTATCAAGACACATGAGGACTCCACTCATGACAGCCAAACCACTTTCCAAAGACCACATCTTACAACACAATAATCATAGTGAATGTCCATTCTCTCAGTACCTCAAAATGGGAATTAATCTCCAACATGAGTTTTGAAAGGGATATACTATTTCCAAACAAATAGCACACCCAGTTACCACTTAAGATGTAGCACACATAACAGAAGCCCCTGTGCATCCTCCCTCAATCCTTTCCCCTGACACTGTGCCCCACCTGCTAACCTGAATTTGATTTTTGTCTGTTTTGACATTGCTTGCATGTTTTGTCATGGTGTGTATTTCTCCATAATATATACAATATTGTTCATGCCTTTAACACATTATGTAGGACTTTTACATTACATGTATAGCTCCATAGATTACTTTTCCTCATTTGTTCTTTAAGATTCCACTTTGTCCAAAATATGTGTTAGTCTATTTTAACCACAACTTAATGTTTACTGAATAGTTACTAAAAATGTTCTACCTACCTACTGGTGATGGGCACTTATATTGTCAACACTACATTTTACCTGTTTCATTGTTATGTATTTTGCTTTGTATTTATATGCAATTTAGAGTTGCTTGATTTAGTAGATAAAAGATACACAATTAGCCGGGCGGTGGTGGCGCACGCCTTTAGTCCCAGCACTCGGGAGGCAGAGGCAGGCGGATCTCTGTGAGTTCGAGGCCAGCCTGGTCTACCAAGTGAGTTCCAGGAAAGGCGCAAAGCTACACAGAGAAACCCTGTCTCGGAAAACCAAAAAAAAAAAAAAAAAAAAGATACACAATTAAATGAATTTCACAGAAAAAATAATTTTAAGTATATGTCACAAACATTATTTCTGCAATAATTTTATTTAGAACACAGTAAGAAATTCTATATGAGCACTCGCCATGGTATTACAGGCCTATTACCCCAGCGTTCAGGACAGCAAAGCAGGAGATCCTGAGTTCAAAATAAGTTTAGCCTGTGTAATGAGATCCTGTCCCAAAGGAAACAAAACAAATGCTATGTGAAATGACAGTATATGCACACATGAAGAGTAATTAAAAAGAAAGTTCACTCAAATAATAATCGATTTTGTTATTGATATTGTTCTTTCTATTGAAATTTATTCTTAACTATCCCATCTTATCCCATCTCCATTCATAAAAACATGATTGTACTGCTAAATAAGTTAATTCCACCCCATTGCTCATGTGCCAAGCAGGTTCTACAGTTTGAAAAACACTGTTGCAGGCTTGAAAGCCAGGACTGGAATGCTAATTTGTAGCCATTTCATTTGGGGCTTTTCAGAACAGCTAAACTATTCTCCAGAGTGAAAGAAATGAATGTCCTGTTGGTCTGCAGAAAGTTTTGCTCTCATCAAAACTTTCCATGCAAATCTCTCCCCTCAAAAAACCAAAACCAAAACAAGAACAAAAATTTTGCACAGCACAGACACATAAGGCTAAAATCTCACGACTGTCAGGGGTTGCCTTGCTTTAGTACACATGTGTGCTGCTGGTTACCACTGAAGCGTAGGATCGTTTTTTGTACTTGTATATCATGAGAAGGTTGCCCTCAGTGAACTGCCAAATCAGTCTTTGCTTTTCTACTGGGTTGCCTGTCTACTAGTATACCGTGTTTCCGATAATCATGTGTCACATGATACTTAATTTGAGACATCTTTTCATTTGGTTTCTATGGAGATTTTTTTAGTGTACAAGTATTTTAATATGGTCAAATCTTGAAATCTTTGAAAATATTTGAAAATTTATATCTACCTTTTACAACTTGCTACATGTTCTAGTTCGCTTTCTTTTGCTGTGAGGACCTAAGCAACTTGGGAGGAGGATTTATTTCATCTTAGACTTCCCAGTCCATCACAGAGTGAACTCAAGGCAGTAACTGCAGCCGAGGCCATGGAGGACTATTGCTTACAGGCTACTCTCCATGGCTGCCTCAATTTGTTTTCTTATACAAACCAAGGTCACCTGCTCAGGGGTAATACACCCACAGTGGCTGGGCTTTCCACACAATCACTAATCAGAAAAGTATCCCCACACACTGATTGAGATGACCCTCAACTGACCAGGTGTCTCTAGTCTGTGTCAAGTGGAAAGAACTTACCAGCATAGTCTGGTAACAAGATATATTTCCCTGTGTTTACTTCTATATCAGTGATTTTGGTCGGCTTCAATCACTAGTAAACTATATCCCAAACGCCTGAATGATGGTGAGCATGTAACAGGCTCTAAATACTTGATGAAAGTGAAATGCAAAATGAAACTGCAAACCAAAGTGGTCAGGTTCAGGAATGAGTTCTTAGATTGGGCTGAAGGAAGGCACATGGATCCAGAGTCCTTGGTGTCCTTAGAGACCTTCAGGCCCACAAGAGAAAAGCTAGACAAGAAAAAACTTTCCCCGTTAAAGACTTAAAAGGATTATTATTGTATTTTACTTAGTATTTACATGGAATATAAGTGAGCTTTTTGAGTTATTTAGCCTACAATCTCACAAGAAATTTATAGCTTGAATTATATTAATAGATTCTTAAACTTCCATGTGTATCTGCCTTCCCAGGATACATCATTCTTGAAAATAGTGGTTTATTTATGGAAAGGACCAAACCCAGGGCCTCATGAATGCTAAGCAAGTGCTTTACACTCAGAACTTAAAATATTGAATTTTATTTGTTAACATTTTAATAGATTTTCATATTCCATGTTTATAATTTTCTTGATAGTGTCTTTTTCCAATATAATTGTCTGAATCTGTGAGTTAAGAAGTGTCCAGGGCATTTAGTGCTTTAGAGATTTTGATGATGAAGTTTCAATTATGAATTTTAATTATAACGCTTACATGGAAACTGTCAGGCTTGTTACTATGCTAGGGATAAATCTTTAGAGTTGGTCTCTTTGAATGTTTAACCTCTAAGTGAAGTCTGTTTGTATAAAAGAAGATCTTAAATGACACCTTTGCAATCTCAAGGTTTTAAAATTACATGTAGTTGTGTGTGAGAGAGGTGGGGTAGCATTCGAGTACCACGTGGGGGTCAAAGGACAGCCTGCAGCACTCTTTTCTCTCCCACCATGTGGGCCCTAAAATAGAAGTCCGGTTGCCACGCATGGCAGCCAGGACCTCTACCCACTGGCTCAGAATCTCAAGTTCTTTGCAGAGGAACACAGAGAGCAGATGTGCTGCACAAGACAGGCCAAGAAACTGAAACATGTGAAAGCTTAGCTTCCTGCAGACCTGAAGGGCCTGAACGCAGAAGTGAGGCAGGCAATCAGGAAAGCATCAGTGAGCATCTCGGGTGTTGTTAGTGTGCTCTGTGCTTCTGCAGACACTGGAAGGGTGAGAAGTTCTCTCCTTTTCCTCAAATCAAAAGAGGGGTTTCCAGTGAGAACCCCAGGAGCTTTCTTGTGCCTCTTGACATTTGACACCACAGCTGATAGCCTTACTGCAGCAAGGGTAACAGGGAGGAGAGGATCTCCCATAAAGCAAAGCCCAGGACATCGTCAGAGAAAATCTTGTATCATCATAGGAAGATTTGAAAAGTGTGGTAACTGCCACAGACCATATACATATTTGAAGCTTTATGTTGCCCACCCACCTTTGATATAGTTAATCTTTTTTGGATATTGAAATTTTAAAACAAGAAAATAGACCAAATCTGGACTAAATGGAAAAAAAACAAAACAACAACAGCAACAAAAAACTAGGGTATCCATTATCTGAGCTAGGGTTTCTGTTGCTGCAACAAAACACCATGACCACAAAGCAAGTTGGGGAGGAAAGGGTTTATTTGGCGTACACTTTTGTGTTGCTGTTCATCACTGAAGAAAGTCAGGACAGGAACTCAAACGGGGCAGGATCCAGGAGGCAGAAGCAGAAGGGGTGCTGCTTACTGGCTTGCTTCTCATGGCTTGCTCAGCCTGACTTCTTATAGAACCTGGGACCACCAGCCCAGTTATGGATGGCACCACCCACCCTGGATTGGGTCCTCCCTCATTGATCACTAATTGAGAAAATGCCTTACAGCTGGATCTCATGGAGGCATTTCCTCAGCTGAGGCTCCTTCCTCTCTAACGACTCTAGCTCATGTCAAGTTGACACACAAAGCATCTACATGCAACCTCAGCCATCCAGGAGCAGTTAGCGATCCTCTCAAGCAGTGCAGCTTCAGCACACAGGCAAATGTATTTTCTGTAACCATTCTTCCCTCAGTCTCCCCATGTCTGGATAGAGCTGCGCAGGATATTTTGTTTTAAAATGGGAAATCTCTGCCCATGATTGTAGCCACTTATTGTTCTTATATTATTTATGTAATTCTCTTTCTTCTTTGTGAGCTCACCTGTTTCAGAGCGCTCTCCATTAAATGAGCATCTGATTATGTTTGCCACATTTTTGTAGTTTTTTTTATTAATCAGTATGTGTGTGTGTGATCATACATGCCAGGGCACATGTGTGGAGTTGATTTTATTCTTCTACCCTGTAAATTGTAAGGATTGAACTCAGGTCATCAGGCTTGGCAGCAAGAACCTTTATCTATTCAGTCAGCTCACTGGCCCTGCTTTTTTTTTAATTTTTGTTTTCTATTTCAATAACTTCTCTTATGTTTATTAGTTCCTTTCTCTGGGGTTATTTGAAAGAGTTATTTCTTCTAGAGTTTATTTTGCCTACTTTCTAAGTTGTATTTATCACTTACCTTTAATATTTGTACTGTATTTTCTCCTTTTATTAGTATACATTAGTACAAACTAATGGCCTGCTGTGACATCACACCTTCTCCCCTCTTCTGCATTCTCCCGACTCCTGCTGGTCCTCCACTCTGACTGGTCCTTTTGCCTTTCCAAATGCTCTCACTTCTACTTTTATATATGTCTTAGAAATCTAGGGCTTGGAGAAAAGGCTCAGCAGTGAAGAACTACTACTGCCTAGGATCTGGGTTTGATTCCAAGCACCTCCAGCATTGCTCACATCCATCTGTAACACTGGTCCTAGGGACCCTGATGCCTTCTTTTGACCTCTGTAGGCACTGCAGAAATGCATATGGTGCAAGTAATTAGGCACAGCAAGAAACCACCAAACAAAGCCACTCTGAGGAGGAAGAAGCAGTTTATTAAAAGCAAAAAACTGCCAACTCCCTGAGATAGTGAAGGACAGTGACAGCTGAGAAAGCTTGTTAGGTGTTATATGGGTATATGGTAAGGAGAGGCAGCTTGAAAGCCAAAACAGCCAGGTAGTTAGTGTGGGGCCTCTTTCAGACGGGTGAGATGCTTGCCATTTTGCTTAGGACTGCTCAGCCAACCAGTGCTTCTATTTCCTGGCAAAACCCAACCCAGGTGGGGCCCACACTGTCACCCTAAAATACCGCTTTCAGTACTGCCATTTGGAGCCTGTCATAGTTAGGGTTTCTATTGCTATGAAGAGACACCATGACCACAGCAACTCTTATAAAGAAAAACATGTAATTGGGGCTGGCTTACAGTTTCAGAGGTTTAATCCATTCTCTTCATGGTGCCATGCAGGCAGACATGGTGCTGGAGAAGGAGCTGAGAGTTCTACATCTTGATCCATAGGCAGCAGAAACAACTGTGTCACTGAGAATAGCTTGAGCATAGAAGACCTCAAAGCCCACCCCCACAGTGACACACTTCCTCCAACAAGACCACACCTACTCCAACAAGGCCACATCTCCTAATAGTGCCACAACCTGTGGAGGCCATTTTCTTTCAAACCACCCCAGAGCCCCTCTTTCTACCCTAACAGTGTGCAGACAACACATACAGACTGTGGGATGACTCATCCCTCAAGGGCTTGAGGGCCAGAGGGCCCAAACAAGTAAAAAAGATACTTTCTGAGAGCCAGCCTGGGTCTGCCTGATGGTCTTAGCAACAGCAGCTGAAACATGATCTGGAGATGACCTGGACCAATGAAAGGCAGCCATGTCACACCAGCAGATGCATGTTCATCAGACCTCATCCAAGGGTGGGGTGGAGGGTATATAAAACTTGCCTCTTCCTGAATAAACTGAGCTTGTTACAAGTTTGGACATTCTCCCGGAGTCTGTGTGGTTTGACTCTGCGCCTACTTGGCCCCCCACCCCCAAAGGGAACAACAGCAAGGACCCTGCTACAACAGACAGAGCACGATTCACAAAAAAATAAAAATAAAGAGAATATAGACTCAAAATATGAAATGTGGCATATGTCTTTTGGGGTATGGCTTATTTTGCTTAGTATGATATCAGATATAAAATTCCATCCATTTTTCTGCAAATGACATAATTTCATTTTTATGTCACAGTTTATTGTGTTTTCCTCTATCCACTCATGTTCATGGATAGCTAGACTGCATACCTTGTGACTTGTGCCACAAAAGACATGTGTGCAGACATTTGCTGTGTGTTCACATAGATTCTGTCTGATATACACACCGGAGTAGCATAGCTGCTGGACCACATTGGAGTTCTATGTTTAGGGTTTGGTGTTTTGTGGGTTTGATTTTGTTTTGAAATTTCCACTCTGAATTTCATAGTGACTGAGTAATTTTATATTCTCAATAACAGTGCAGGACAGTTATTTTTCCCATATGTTCTAACAGCATTTGTTGTCTGTTTTCTTGGTAATATGCATTACGGCAGGGGTGTGATATAATCTTCATTGATTTATGTTCGATTAAGATGGTGAGTACTTTGTTTCCTGCTTTTATTAACCATCTGAATGTTTTCTTTTAAGAAATCTGTTTAGTTCATTGGCTCATTTGCTGATTAGATTATTTGTTCATTGATGTTAAATATTTTTGTTTAGAATCCCAAACAACAGGTTTTATTAGCATGTTCTCACACATACATATCACTGTACTTGGCTTGCATTCATCCTGCACTGCTCTCTTTAGTCTCCTTCCTGTCCCCACTGATACCCTTCTTCCATATAAAAAGCCCTTCTACCTTTGTGTCATGTATATGAATATATCTGAATCTTTATTATATATTGGAGAAAATAGGTGCCATTTGTCTTCTCAGTTGTACTCTCTTCTTCCTCTCCTTCCCCTCCTGTAGAGCCTGTTCTATTTCATTCCTATTACTATGATAAAGTAATCTAACCAAAAAAAAAAAAAAAAACCCTTAGGCTTGGACGTAACCCTCTATCTGATGTTTCCCCCAATGTATGTAGGCCTACTGAGGTTTTTTTATAGGTTTAACACTGCATCTAATTCAATATTAAAAGGTTCCAAGTTTTAATTGATTGACTGGGTGAAGTATTTAGAAATATTTATCAAAAGATAACCAACTAAGAATGAGCTGGAAATGCATGATAACTTTGGCTTACCATTAGTGAAGGTATTCAAAGACTCAAGGAAATTAGGAAGTTCGAGTGAGTTCACTGTTTAAAACTTAATCCTCCCTGATGAGGGCCCAGAAAACTTGCCTCTCACCAGTACTATGAGACACAAATTGGTGAGAGGAGCACAGGCACATTTTGTTGAACCCCAAAATTTAGGGTCTCAAGTGGGTGCCCCAAGAACCCAGACTCCAGTCCAGTTGATGCAATCGCAGGAGGATTTATTAAGCTTCTGTACAGAAGGGCTCCTCTGCTCCCAAGAGCAAGAGTCGCATCTTACTGCAGCCCCACAAGGGCTTATAAAGGAAAAACCCACAAAACCCACAAGATTACAATTCCCATACAATTTCGTTTCACAAGATGATGGTCTGATCACAGAGTAATCACAGAGGGGGTACAGTTACATCAATAGGTACATTCTTCCTGAAACCTCAAGGGGGGCGGGTATCAAAGCAGGAGTGGAGTTTACACACAGTGGTCCTTCCTGGAACACCAACAACTATCCCAGTCACAGTTGAGCACATCTCTTAACAGAAATCTTTTTACATTGTTATATGGTTGCCAGGGAGATTGAACAATGGCTAAGTCAGGTAGCCCTTGGAATTAGATGTTTAGTTTCTCATTTCCTGGTGCTTGAAGTTTCTCCTTTCCTGAGGCTTGGGGGTGTAAGCCTGAAGGGCTAGGATCTTTCACATTTAAAGAGCTTTGTAATGGCCTCCTCCTTGTGCCAAACCTTTTGTGAGAGATGCATCTACTAATTGAATGAATTAAATTCATTGGGTCTAATTGGATCCTGGAATAGCAGGGACCAAGTGTCAACACTGAGTCACCAATGTACTTAGATTACAGCATGGGCAAAATAATGTCTATAATGACCTGAATCTTGTAGAGCTTTGGCTCAGGCTACTCAATCATGGTATTCCCAGGGGTGCCATAAATACTCAGCCTACTAGGTTCTTGCTTCATCTCTATAATAATAAAATATAAATAAAAAAAACTTTAAAACTGAAAAATTAAGAAAAAGGATACCTTGAACCAGAACAATAAGCAAACACAGCCTGTCAACCAACTTCCAGATCTGAGCTAATTTATAGGTCCAGAACCCCTTGAATGGAGGCCATGCCCCCTTGAAGAAGGACCTTGTTACAAAAAAAAAAAAAGTTTAGTATTTATCCTTCTCCCATTGTTCCCCCAAAGGGGTTTATAGACTTTTACTAGGACAACTGTACATTAGGGGAAAGGAAATAATTAGACCATTTGTGACCTACTTGATACTGGTTCTGAATTGTTACAGATTCAGGGAGACTCAAAAAAGATCATTGTCCTCCAATTAAAGTATAGGCAGGTGAATGATGAAGTGTTAGCCAAAGTCCAACTCGCAGTAGGTTTGGTAGACTTCCAGACTCATGCAGTGTTTAGTTCCTCAGAATGAAAAACTGGCATAAATGTACTTAACAGTTGGCAAAATCTCCATAGTGGTTCCCTGACCTGTAGAGTGAGGCCTATTATGGTTGGAAAGGCAAAATGGACTGCACTAGAGCTGTGTCTATCAAAGAAAATAAGGAATCAAAAACAATATTGCAGCCAGGCAGTAGTGGCGCACTCGGGAGACAGAGGCAAGCAGATCTCTGTGAGTTCGAGGCCACCCTGGTATACAAATCAAGTTCCAGGAAAGGCGCAAAGCTACACAGAGAAACCCTGTCTCGAAAAAACAAAATAAATAAATAAATAAATAAATATAAATAAATAAATAAATAAATAAAAACCAATATTGCACCCCCGGTGGCATTACAGAAATTTGTGCCACTATCAAAGACTTCAAAGTTACAAAGGTGTAGTTTCTACAACATCTCATTTTATCTCTTCTCTTTAGCCTATGCAGAAAACAAATTGATCATAAACAATGACAGCTGACCATGACAAACTTAATAAAATAATTACTCCCAAAGCAGCTTCTGTACCAGACATGCTGCCCTCACTTGAGCAATAGAAGGATACTCCTAGAATATAATATGCAGCTATTGATTGTGCAAATGCTTTTAGCTCCATATTTGTCCATAAGGACCACTAAAAAGTTTGCATTTGCTGCCAAAGCCAGAAGTATGTTCTCACTGTTATACCTCAAGGATCTGTTAACTCTCCAATGCCGTCATTTCCTGTCTCTTCCACAAGGTATCACACTGGTTCACTGCATTGATGACATTACTGTGATTGGAGCAAGTGAGCATGAAGTAGCAACCACTCTGGACAACTTGGTAAAATACATGCATATCAGAGGATTAGAAATGAATCCAACCAAAATTCAAGGGCCTTCTACCTCAGAGAAATTTCTTAGAGCCCAATAGCATGGGAGATGGGAAGATACTTCTTCTAGTATAAGGACAGTCCATGTGGCCCTTCCCACCAACAAGAAAGAATCACATTGTGTAGTGGGCCTATTTGGATTTTGGAGGCAGCACATTCCTCACTTGGATGTGTTTCTCCAGCCTGTATACCGAAAGACTGAGAAAGCTGCCAGTTTTGAGTGTGGCCTGGAACAGGAGAAGGTTTTTCAACAGGTTTAAACTTTAGTGCAGGCTGCTCTTCCATATGGACCTTAGCATACCCAATGGTACTTGAGGTGTTGGTGGCAGATAGGGACACTGTTTGTACCTGTTGGTAGGCTCCTACAGATGAATCATGGTAGAAGACCTCGGATTTTTAGAAGGTCCTATTGTCATCTACTGATAACTATTCTGCCTTTGAGTGACATCCAGTTTGCTGGCCTTAGTAGAAACTGCACAATAGACAATGGGTCATTGAGTACCATGAAACCTGAGCTGCCCATCGTGAGCAGTGTTACCTGACCCATCAAGTCATAACGCTTGCATAGTAGCAATCCATCATCAGAAGGAAGTGATGAGATCAGGCCTGAGCAGGTTATGGTGGCACAATCAAGTTACACAAAGTTCCTGCTCTTGCTTTCTGTCTCCAAGCATGTACCTATGGTCTCACGGGTGTGCTGTATAACCAACTGACTGGGGAAGAGAAGATTAGGGCATGGCTTACAGACAGTTCTACACATTGGGCAGGTACCACTCGGAAGCTGACAGCTGCAGCAGTATAGCCCCATTCTAAGGACAGTATAGCCCCATCCTGAAGGACAGCTGGTGAAGAAACATCTTCACAGTGGACTTTGGAGGCCCACAAAGATTCCCAAGTGAGATCTGAGCTTTCTTTACCCAGCAGACTGCATTAAAGGATTGCTTGACCCTGTGCATGGTTACTAGGTGATTGGAAGGATCCGCACTTGGCTGAGCTAGGGGGAAGTCTTTTGCTCCTCCTGTTGGCATTCCTATAAATAGCCCATGAGAAGAGCCAGAAGGGGCCGGTGGATCTTTTCTCAATAAAACATGGATGGAGGACAGTCCGCTTTTACCCCAGAATGGTCCTCCTTTGTAGAGGCATGGAGGTCTTTGTGCTCAGAGACACAGTGTTGTTTCTTCAAGGGAAGAAATGCAATACCTATCTACCCAGAAGGTTAGCAAAGGGTGTGTGAGGTCTGTTGTCACAGGTAGCAAAAATGTCACCAGGTCATTGACGATATCCCCTCCCAGCCTTCTGGGCAAGAAAACAGGTATTTTATCTCCTCTGTTGGGGAGAGAGGCCCCTGTGTGTTTAACATTCCCGGTGCCCTAGTGCTCTGTGGGGCAAGGACCTTTCACTGTGGTGCTAAGCCTTTGCCTGCTAGGCTTCAAGGAAAGAAGTTTTTTCCAGAAACTGTAGAGACTGATTGCTAGTGTTTCACGGTGAACTGTATGGTCCTCGAGAAAAATGAACACAGGAAGGGAGGATATGGATCAGCTGGAGAGGTTAAAAATTGGAAATTGGGAGAAAAGTAGAGAATGGATTACATGAGCAGAGGTGGAATCCGCCTGGGCAGATCTACAGCTTAGATACCACAGCTCTCGACAGCTTCTTCCCGAACTGAAGCACGCTCACGGGTCTCTTGTCAATTATCCTGCACTTAGTGGTGTTGTTTCCTTTGTCACACACATACTTAGCACACCGTCCCTCCCTACGAATACCACTTTTCAACTATATGAAGATGATTCAACATTCCATGGCTTGTCTCTACTTAGTTTGTGGTGTCACTGGGTTGGACACAGGTGCTAGTTTGAAAAACTGAACCTATAAAAAATAGCTAAGTACTGCTGATGGCTCCTGTGCATTGCATTGTGAGCAGTGTACAGTTGCAATGTGCCTAGAGCTTTCTCCTGCCCATTTTCCGTCCTGCATACATTCTTGACATGTCAAAGCTGGTTATTTTCTAACCCACACACACTCACACACATGCACGCACACAAGATAGATGGTAGATGGCACCAGAGGGACACTTGGGAAGTATATGACGGGAAAGATGAACTACAGAAGAGCAAGTCCCATTATATATGTGATCATACTTTTTTGAAATAGTGGCTTTTTGCCATACATCTTTAACACATGTATTTAATTTATACCCTTCTAGTAGACCAGACATATCTGTTCCCTTCTAAAGCATTCGCTAGTGTGAGATGAAGTGAACAGGATTTGAATTTCCTCACTTTCAACACCTGTAAACTATGCAGATATAATTGTTATTTTAAATTTTTTGTGTTTCCATTTATATACCAGCTGTTAGATGCAACTACAGATTTTACTAGTATTAAAAAAAACCTACTTTAAAAAAATCTTACATTTATTCTGCTTCCTATGGTCATCTTAACTTGCTTACTTTGCATTTTATTTATGGTAGGATGTAGCCTCAATTCTTTTAGAAAAGAGTGTGTAGGCATAATTTTTCCTTGTGTGTCTCTGAGAGTTGCTTAAGCTTGTTCTGTTTTTCTCCAGAAACTGGTCATCATAAACAATTTGCAGCTTGTCTGGCCCCAGTTTCCTCACTTGGGGGTTTAATCTCTGAGTTGATTGCTTGTGCCTGTTGTCCAAAGAAGGGGAGGAGAAGAAGGCTGGGTAAGTGTGTGGGCCCCACATCCAGTTTCTCAGGTAAAACCTGCTGAATATTCTTTCTTGCTTTCTTCATCTACTTAATCTTTGGCTGTAACTGCTCTAAAACAGACATGATCCGAATTAGAATTCTTCTGCCTGTGCTTACGGCTAAAATTGCCTTCAGTGTGGTTGCCCTGAGAAATTTCCAAAGAAGCCACTTCACTACCACCCTGTCACTGAGTGCTTCTGAGTGTCATTGGCAAGTTTGTTTCACTGGATCCTACTCCTGCAGGGGCTGCCAGCTATGGAGAACACGGGCGTGGACAGCAGTATAGTAGATCCAGGCACTGCAGTGATGGAGCAGACAGAACGGTGTCTTCTAAAGATGTCCTTGGCACTTGAGAATATGTGGAGAAGCAGGGGCTTATCTGAAGAACTCTGGTGAGTTCAGGTGGCATGAAATGTCCTTGGACATAACATGAGGAATTGATGACCTGAACCCACAGCATCACTATTGACATTTGTACCATACTAGTTCCTTCTTGCTGGGGCAAATTTCTATAACTTCAGTGTCTTAAGACAACATAAATGTATATTATTTTTCATTCTGAAAATCAGAACTCTGAAATGGAGCCATGGACTAAATCAAGGGTTTTGCCAGAGCTAGGTCCCTTTGGGATACTGTAGAAAAGAATTGGTTTCTTTGCTTTTTCTAATTTTAGAAGCTTCATACATCCCTTGACACATGATGTTTTCTTGCCTGGAATACTTTGCTACATCACCCCATGCTCCCAACACATTTTGGATTCGTGTATTGGGGTGGGGGGTGTCCCACGATGCCCTTAATTCCTCCTCTATCTTTCTTTTTCTTTTTCAACAAGTGAAGGGAAAGAATGTTTGATCTAGTTAGGATTTTATTTGGTTGTACACAGAATCCTAAAATAAAGTAGCCTAAGCAAGGTTAACATTTTTTGTTGTTGTTACACAAGAAGAAATCTAGAAGTGAAATCTCAGGATACAAAAATTCCTGCTCACTAGTTACCACACCCACATTCCAGATAGCAGGAAGGAGCTAACGCAGATGAGGTCAAAACCTCCTGGAAGCTTCAAAATACTTGAGTTATATCTCCCCAGCCACATTTAGCTGCCAAAAGTCTGAAATATCACTGCTTTGCCCAGCAGAGTTCCCAATTCCCACTATTAAGGAAGAAAAGAGAACAAATGTTTGCAAGATAATTGGCTTTCTCTGCTTCACACTGCAATTCAAAGTGTGAATATCATATACCATAAGCTCTATGAAGTGGGGGTTTAGAATATTCCTTTACACTATGTGGATATATGTCACTATGATTAGGTTAATAAAGATGCTGGCTTGCTGATAGCTAGGCAGAATAAGGTTAGGTGGGAGAACTAGACTAAGAGGATGCGGGGAAGAAGGAGGGAAGAGTCTCAGGAATCTTGAGGAAACACAGAGAGAAACATGATGAACTTGCCGTGTTGGGAACAAGGAATGGCCACGTGGCAGAGCATAGATAAGAAATATGAGTTAATTTAAAATTTAAGAGTTAGCTAGTTACAAGCCTCAGCTGTTGGCTGAGCATCTATGATTAATAATAAGTCTCAATGTGGTTATTTGGGAGCAGCTGCCGGGACACAGAGAAGCTCTGCCTACGTGGTGGGAATTTCAAACTTGGCTCCTCCCATTACAGACACATATCCTGTGATATGAAAGCTCCTGGGAGGGGCTGGGAGTTTAGTTTAGTTTATGAAGTGCTACCTGAGTACTATCCCAGATCCCACAAACAACATGAGCACACTGGCCAGCCAGCTTAGCCTACAGGAGGAGCTCTGAGCCAATGAGGTGGACAGTAGCTGAGGACTGACACCTAAAGCTGTTCTCTGGCCTCCACATGCATGCACACACACATACACATGTAACCAAGTTTACACATAAACACACATGTGCCCAAACATGCAAGAATGAACAGAAGGCTGTAGGACAAGGATCCAGTCATGGTAGAGTATATACCCAGAGTATAGCTCAAATTTTGTTCTGTTTAATTAATTACCATCCACTTATGGGTCAGGGAAGATTTTTCTCATGTAGGAGGATCAAGAACAAATTTGGTTAATGAGCTCACAAACTACCTGGAGGAAAAGAACTTAAGTCCTAATGTTTGTTTATTAAGATTTGAAGTTATAGATATCTTCCAGTATGACACAAATAAAATATGAGGTTAGATATAGCAACAGGAGCTAGAAATAGCATTACTACAGAGTGGGAGCCAGCTCTGATGTAGACTCAGAGAGGAAGCAGGTGAAGAGGGGAGCACCTTGGCCATGTGAGTTTGGGTCCTAGTTCAGGGTTTGGACCTAAGCCAGTTTGGAGTGTATGGATCAGTTACGAATTATGAGATGGGGTGATTATCCTGAATCACTAGAGTAGGTTCAGTGTAATCTCCAGGCTCCTAGATTCCTGGGGCCTGGAGAGTGTGGAGGACCACAAAAGCAGAGTTTAATCATGTGCTTTGAAGATAAGGAAGGGATAATTTTTTAATTAAAACAGAATTACATCACTTTCCCCCTTCCCTTTCCCCCCTCCAACCCCTCCCATATCCCTCCCTCCAACCCCTCCCAGATCCCTCCCTCTAATTCCTCCCAGGTCCCCCCCTCCAACCCCTCCCAGGTCCCTCCCAAAATGTATAGCCTCTTTTTGTTTGATATCCGTGTGTGTGTGTGTGTGTGTGTGTGTGTGTGTGTGTATTATGCATAAATGTATAAATACAACCTTCTGAGTATGTTTTTGTTGTTTGTATATATGCAGTTTCAGGACTGACACTTTGTATTGAACAACCAATAAGAGGGTTCATCCCCAGGAGAGGCTCAATCCCCCTCTCCCAACTACCAACTCTCATCAAAGAGGTTTTTCTTTCTTTCTTCCTTCCTTCCTCCCTTCCTTCCTTCCTTCCTTTCTTTCTTTCTTTCTTTTTTTTTTTTGTTTTTCGAGACAGGGTTTCTCTGCATAGTTTTGTGCCTTTCCTGGAGCTCACTTGGTAGCCCAGGCTGGCCTCGAACTCACAGAGATCCGCCTGGCTCTGCCTCCCGAGTGCTGGGATTAAAAGCGTGCGCCACCACCTCCTGGCAAAGATGTTTCTTTACAGCAAATAGAGGCCACAACAGCAAACCATGTGTTTAAATCATGTGAATTAGCTCACAAGAAATAATAATCAATGGGGAAGTGATGCAATGTAATAATATCAAAGCAGTTTGAGTCATAAGCATGAGATGCTCCCAGTGTGCCCAATCCATTAATCAGTGACAACCTTTCTCCACAATTAAAGAACAAACCTCAACTCATAAGAAAACCCTTAAAAGTGGTGCCTTCCTTTAGTGAATCAAAGGCTAAGCTGGTGGTTTCAGGAGTTGCTATGACTTTATGAGTTGATTGATGTTTAAATGGTTTGTAAAGTGTGGTAACCGGGAAGGAAGCTGACAGAAGACAAAGAATGATTAGAGAAACGGAGGGAGGGGGAGAGGAAAAAGAGAAAAGAATGCCTCTTGGTTTCCAAAAAGGATGATGGCCAATTTCTCAAGCTTTTGATTTTTATAAAGCTGAGCTGTTAAAAACAAACATGTTGAAAAAGAGGAGACAAGCCCTTGCTGTGGCATTTAAGGTACCAAGGGAGAGATGAGAAAGCCCATGAACAGAATTGCCAAATGCTGGCACACGCTATCTGAGCAGCTGCCTGAAGGTTTCCAGGTCCCTGTTTTAAGTGGGCTAGAAAAGGTCACTGGGTTTATTCATGCCCTGCCCAAGGCAGGCCATCAATTGAGCCTTGTCCGAAGTGCCACTGAGAGGGACACTGGTCAGCTGACTCCCCCACCCCCACCCCTGTGCACCTCGTGGCATGGGGGCATCAAACCAAGGGCACCCTCCAGCTATCTCCTAGGCTTGGTCATGGGCTCACTGTGAACCAGGATAGCCATTGCAATATTGGGGTGATCCATTTCCTTCCTTTTGGACACCAAGCCACTTAATCCTGAGGGAGTTTTGGGGCCCCACATCTCCTCCTTTTTCTGTCATTGGGGTAGGGGGACAGCCTTACCCACCTCACCAGACCCCACCACTCAGTTGTACTTTCAGGGGTACCTAATGGGAAGAGATCTTCCAGCTAAGGTAGGAGCTTTCATCGCATATTGCTCCCTCCATGTGCCTCACTCCAGACCGGTCAGCAATGCTTCTTCTTCTCATGCACACAGACAGGGCCCTGCTCTCTCTCTCTCTCTCTCTCTCTCTCTCTCTCTCTCTCTCTCTCTCTCTCTCTCTCTCTCAAGTTTCAGAGGACATCAGGATCCACTGCCTTGTCACCACTTCCAGAAGAATGAGGTCTCACCCCACAAGCTCTTCCTTCCTGGTTCCCTCTTCTAATTAACTATTCAGCTAATTGTTACAGGATCACCATAGAGCTGAAGGCCAAGAACCATCAAGCATACCCAGGCGGTAAGGAACAGTAACAGTCCAAAGGTATTTACACCCCTGACCCAAAAAGGCCTGGGCTCTGCAAAAAACAGACTTTAATATAACAATATATTACTGTTAGCCATCAGCAATTGATCACCTGTGTCTCCTGAATGCTAAACTAATAATGGAAACAGGTGCCTTAAAATAATCTATGTCAGATAAGACTTATCTCAGGTAAAAATTAAAAGCATGTTCCAAATATCCTGCCCCCACTAACACTAACCAATACAGCAGATTACTAAAACATTACAATATCATGGTCACCAGCTCAAGATTTTAAATTTCCGCACTCTGGAATTGCTTTAGTTCAAGACATTTTAGATATAACTTTATCATTGTGGATCCAGTTGTCAGCTGTTGAGTTATCAAGTCTTTGAAAAATGAATTTTATGAGAGATACATTTTATAATGTGTTACGATGAAGTGTATCATTGACTTTTGACTTGTAGGAGTTATGGGTGTTTAAAATTTGTGGTAGCAGCACTTGAAAGGCAGAAGCATGAGACGCACAGGCTTTAGGCCAGCCTGGCCTACATAGCGAGACTCTGTCTCAAAAAAACAAGGGCTCAGGTATAGCCTAGTGGAGCACTTGTCTAGCATGTGTAAGCTCATGCCTCAGCACTGCAAAAGCAACAAAGTCCACTGTGATGAACAGTCACAGGAATTACAGAAGTTTATGAGCTCAGCCAGCAGGTTTCAGTGGAGTTCTGTCAGGATGGAAGGACCCCAAAGGACCAAGTGAATGGCAGAGCCAGGCCCTGTTGCTCCCCATTTGGTTGTTGCTGTTTACATTCCTTTGTTGGACCCACACTTTCATAAGCTTTTTCACAGGTAAATTCACTTCTGCTTCACGGTGAAGACAGAGACAGAGGCCATCCATACAGGCAGCTCCTGGCTTGTCTGTTTCCTTCTGTCTTTTTACATGAGTATGTCTCTCTACTGCCTCATCTTGATTTATATGCAACACTTACAAAAATAAATGTTTTGTGGTTTATCTAAATAATACAGAAAATATTACTGTTATTTTTCGTGAATAAGATCAAATTTGTACAGTTTATTTCAATCTAAATAAAATGTGAATTTTGTTTAAAAAAAAAGATTTTAAATTTCCCATGGCTGCTTCTTATTCCCAGCTCCATAGAATCCACCTGGACAGGTCAGCAAGCTCCAGAGCCAGCTTGAATCCACCTGGACAGCACCTTGTCAGACTGCTCCAGAGCAGCAGACGACAATCCTCCATCCCAGGATGCCTGGCCACCTCAGAAGCCCCCTTCCCTACCTGCCCCGCCCACAAGAGTCAACCAACACCCACCAAGTCAGCCGGAAGCAGTTCCCGGGAGACACGGTGACCCTATTCCTGTTCACCTGCCTTTTTTTTTTTTATAATAAGCAAAGACCCTGGAATGTTGGAATTCCTGGCCACTCCTCAGCTACATGACAGCACATGCGCAGTTTAGTAGCCAGGCAAGGGATCTTACATCCTGCGAAATCTGTGCTCCATGTGATCTTGTAATTTGCATGCAGCGTGATCACACAATCTGTGCACATGCATGGTGCAGCTCCATAAGCCCATATGCACATGTGCAGGGGAATCCATAAGAAGCAGATCACAGACTCCTCTCCCTCCTTCTGCTCCCCTCCCCCTGCCTTCTCTCTCTGCACATGTCTTCCACAGGCCTGGTCATATTCTCTTCTGCCCCTCCCTTCTCCTAACAAAACTCTTATAGTGAGTTCTGTCATACCTCATGGCTTTTCTTGCATGGTAACAATCCCACTTAATGAATAACATTGCACTGCCCCATAAAACCAACACTGGTGCCATGTCTACTACCTTCATTTCAGCCACACCAGGCACTTTATTAGAATAGCCCCAGGACACTTCTTGGACCCATAGTCTACAGCGACACTATAGAGAAGAACAACATCTGACCAATAAACAGTGTGTGCTCAGGCTAGGGCGGTCCACTTTAGGCTAGTGGAGACGCTATTCTAGCATTGCTCTAGGGAATCTCCAGTGAACTGCTAGATAGTTTGTACCACACTGTCTACTTTTAATAAAGCAGGCATTATATTTATTTGGTTGTCTGGGGATATATATATATATATTTGGTGTGCCACAATTATGAAAGGTTGTATCTGCACACCATGCTTTACTCCCACGCCCTGAGGAGTCACAAACCCCAACCAACGGTGCTCAGAGCTTTCTTCCCTTAGTCCCATTTCCATACATAACCCTCCTCTTTTCTCATCACTGTATGTATGTGCCGGCAACAACTGACTCTAAGGCCCAAAACATGGAGTGAAAAGGCAATCCTTCTCCTCCCCCTCCAGGAAGTCTCAAGGAATATCATGCTCTGTAGCAGAACCTCAAATGGGGGTGACCTGATCTTCCCAGACAGCTCATTTAGGATATGCACTGCTCCATTCAGGCAGATATTCAGATATTCCATTCCTTGAGGGACAGAGGATCTGTTTCCACACATGACTTGTCTTTTAACAGACCATTATACATCTCTATAATCCCTGTGGTTCCAGTTTGCTTTCTGTTGTTGAAATGAATACCATGGCCAACAGAAACTTGGGGAGGAAAGTCAGCTTATGCTTTACAGTCCATCATTGAAGGGTACCAAGGCAGCAATTCAAGGCAGGAATTTGAAGCAGAAACCACAGAGGAACTCTGCTTACTGGCTTGCTTTCCATGGATTGCTAAGTTTTCTTTCCTATCCAGCCTAGGATCACCTGCCCAAGGTAATCACCTTACCAGTGTGGGCTGGTTTCTCCCATACCAGTCATTAAGAGAATCCCCCCCCCAAAAAAAAATGCCTGTTGCAGGATATTTGATCACACTGTGAAATTCTGAGACTGTGTTAATAAAATTAACCTTTGATCAGGGGCATCAATGGATCCAGCAGCTAGTTGACAAGAATTAGCTATAGAGAGTACAGATGACCTTGTTACAGATAGATAGATCCACAGGAAGGAGGAGGGAGAGATTTAGAGATTTGCAGTCCTTTTGGATTTGGTACGGGAAGAAAGATGCTCTCTTGCTGGGTCTCTGGCTAAAAGGGGAGGTCAGCTGGCTGCCTCCTCACTTCTCTGACCTAGCAGGTTTTCACACCAACGTCTGACTCCCAAGTCTTTATTGGTAAATAGAATAACTTAGATAAAAACAACAAATGCCTACAGACCAATCTGATGGAGGCAGTTTCTCAATTGAGGGTCCTTCTTGTTAGTATTCTGGTTTGCCCCTTGGGGACCTGCCCAGCATCCTGACGTCATTGAAGACCCCTTTAAGAGGAAAGCCCCCCTCTTCCTCCCTCCCTCCCTCCCTCCCTCCCTCCTTTCTTCCTTTCTCTTTAATAATAAAACTTTCTACACGGATGCCATGTCTGCATGGTGTGAGTGACTTTCCACCGAGGTACGCTGCTGCCGCCCTCCTCTTCTGCATGGTGTGCCTCCTTTACCCATCAGGCACCTAAGGCTCAAACCTGCCAAGGCCAATAGCGCTGTTTCACAACATTGGTGCTGCATGAATCAGCAGGCCCTCTTAGCCCTTTCTTCTACCCAGTGGCAGTCTGAGAAATGCTGGGACCCTGTACCTCCCAACACCATCACTTTTCCAACTGGAGGATCGCTAGAACCCCTTCATGCTATCAGTAAGCCCCTCCCTTCTGGCCATTTTCCACGACTGAGGATTCGTCTCCACTCGACTGTGGTTTCTCAACTTTTGGCCTTGTCCAAAAGCCCCAGTACCAAACGACCAGGTGTCTCAGGCAGCCCTCATGATGACTCACCCTAAGACCCCTAGATCTTTGGATGACAATCCACTGACTAGCTTGCACCGCCATAGGAGTTCAGTCTGTTGGACCTTCTACCTCATTCATGGAAAATGCACCTACCACCACAGTCAGACTTGGTCCCATACCCCTCATCCATCGGTCTCCTACCGCCTGTTTGTCCTCTCGCCTGACCACTTGCTCTCTCATGCTTTCGCTCAGTGTCTGCTACTGTTATGTCTCTGTCAGCTCTCTGCTTTCCACTGCCACTGTAGGCACCACTGGGGAGAGCCGCTGAGCCCATGTACCCCCCCCCCCCGCGAACTCCCCCCCACCCCCACCCCAACCCCACCCTGGCAGCCCACCCTCCCACGGCCTTGGTTTGGGCTCTACCACGCCGCAGTCAGGGTACTCCGCTCTTTCCCACCGCTCCAATACTGTGTTTCCCAGTTTCCTCCTCACTCCTGAGGCCGCTGCTGCCTCGGCTGCCGCACCGGGACTGACCATGCCCAGCTGCAGCGCCCAGGGTCAACGCCTCCACCACCTTGGCAGGAAATGTCTTTCAGTCTTATGTTCCTTACAGGCTGCCTTATATTGTAAACTCCTATTTTATGATTTTCAACTTGGTCAGCTGAAACTTTCCCAGGATCTCTCTGTCAAAAAAAAGTCTGTTTCTTCTGTATGGATGTGAATGTATGAATGACGTGGCCATGTGACTGTGTTTCTGACTGATCTTTGAACGCTTGAGATTCTATGTTCTGTATTTGTTCTTTTTTGTCTTACAAAAAGAAAGAAAGAAAGAAAGAAAGAAAGAAAGAAAGAAAGAAAGAAAGAAAGGAAGGAAGGAAGGAAGGAAGGAAGGAAGGAAGGAAAGAAAGAAAGAAAGAAAGAAAGAAAGAAAGAAAGAAAGAAAGAGAAAAAGAAAAAGAAAAAGAAAAAGAAAAAGAAAAAGAAAAAGAAAAAGAAAAAGAAAAGAAAAAGAAAAAAAACCAAACCAAAACCCACGTGACCATTTGGTCAGGCACCATTTTGACTAAGGTCAAAGACAGATAGGTCATATGGCCTCTTCACCACTCCGGGGCTGTCTTTACTAAGTGCAGCAGGAAGTCACTTCCTATTTGTGGCTCAAGCATTGGCAGGAAGGGTGGGGCGCAAGGGGAGGTCAGTGGGGTGGCCCGGAAATCTCCAGCCATGCATGCCGCGCATTGTTATACCGGGTTGAGGACTTGAGCCTGGAGCTTCGCAGGCCCCTGTGGGCTCTGGTCACAGCCTGGTGCTCCTCCGTGGCCCCCCATGCTCTCGTAAGGACGGGGGACCCTGGAGACTCGGGCAGGCCTTGCCGTGGGGATGGTTACACTGCCTTGTCAATACCATCCTCTCCCTCCCTCTCAGGGGTCACCAGCTTGCATTTCCCTGTGGGTGGGCAGCACGCTCCTGTGGCCCCAGAAGACCCACCTTCCTGGCCCCTCCACTGGAGCCACCCGCTCCCATGCCGGGAGGAGGGGCTTCTCCTGTTCCGGGGTAGGATGGCAACACGGAAATACTTGTGAGATTCCGAAAGTTTCCCTTACCTTGCTGAAAAGTTAGCTATTTCTAAAAAATGTTTTCTGGTATATTCATAAGTTTTGTTACAATTTGGGCCAACACAAGTTCAAACGTCTTTTTAATATAGATAATGTTAAAATTGCTTTATGCTGTGCTTCTTCATTAAGAGAAAAAAAAAAAAAAACTGGCTCTAGAGTTGCATTATGGCTCTTCCTTCACTCGACCTAGATGGACCTTCACAGTTTTGCCAGGTGATGGCCTCCAGAAGCACCAGTCAGAGTGACATGGAAATCTAGAAGGTAGTCTATGTATCTGCTGCCAAGGATGGGATCAAAGAAGTGTCCAAGAGGATTATGAATAAACCTCAGATATCAAAGTTTAGATTGTTGGTACTATTGCAGTTAGACTGTGATTATGCCATGTTTTCTCCCTCTTAAAATAAAAGAGGGTGCTTTATTTTTGATATTACAGGAAGACGTTTGAGATATTTTAAACTTTTTCTTAAGAACAGTTTAAAGACATTTAAATATTTAAGGCTATGGCCAACTTCTCAGCTCATTTTGTATATGAAAGTCAAGCCTCACTAAAGCTACTAGGTCTCTTGCTAAAAACTGTTCTAAGAGATAAAAGTCCATGCAAGCTTTGAGGGTCTCAAAAATGATTCAGGATATAAATACCAGTTACAAAAATATATAGAGAGAGATGATTTAAATGCTCCAGATTACTTTCCCCTTCTATAATATTGTTATATTAAGATTTCAAAAGTTCAAAGTTTAACATTAATAGAACTGTTTGGGTCACAAACTCAAGATTTTACTTTTTTTTTTTTTTTGGTTGTCTTCTAAATATAAAGGTATGTGTCCATCCCTGCTGTTTTACAGACACCTGTTACCTGCTTTTACACAATACAGCCTGAGTTTCCTCACCTGTTTAATTACTAAGACTATGGGCCTAAAAGTTCCAAATAAGCTTATAAATTTTAACTTCTGTTCCTAGTTTAAACTTGTCTCAACAGGTTACCACTTGGCTGGCAGGCACATCCAAGTATCAGTTGCTGACTGCAACCTGCTCACTTCAACCTGTGATCCATAGACTTACTAAAAGCTGATATGAACCAACCCAGCTGATATAAATGCTCCTTGTTTCCAACTAGGTCAAATCAGGTGCTTCTGATAAATACTTCATTGCCTAAATTCCCTCCTTTCTTTTGCTTTCAGCCTTCCTGAATTCTGACCATCTACGCCCCATTTCAGCATGGAGCCGTTATAGAAGAGAGTACTTTGTCCCTACCCCTGAAACAGGCTAAAAAGGCTAAGTCAAAGAAAAACTCCCTGACATAGAGAAGAAAATGGCTACATACTAGGAAACTGGGCCCATAATTGTCATTGATAGACTTATTAACTAAAATGGTTCTTTAATAAGATAAGACACTTGGCTTTCCTTATGTATAACCAAAGAGGTGTTATATGGCCATAAGAAATTTCTATATAAATCATTCAAGACTATAATCTGGCTGTATTTAAAGATCAGATCAAAACTGCAGGGACTTAAAAATGGCAGTAGATACAGATATCGCTGCCCTAGAAAAAGTTGTTGCACATTTAGAGGAATCGCTCTACTCTCTAGCTGAAATAGTTCTCCAGGATAGAAGGGGCCTTGAGCTAAAATTTGTTCAAATGGTCCCCCTGGTTTGCTGTGGGACGGTCTGTATGTCAAATTGCTCTGATTGGTCAATAAATAAAACACTGGTTGGCCAGTGGCCAGGCAGGAAGTAGGTGGGACAAGGAGAGAGGAGAATTCTGGGAAGCAGAAGGCTGAGGCGGAGAGACACTGCAGCCGCCGCCATGACCAGCAGCATGTGAAGACGCCGGTAAGCCACCAGCCACGTGGCAAGGTATAGATTTATGGAAATGGATTAATTTAAGCTATAAACACAGTTAGCAAGAAGCCTGCCACGGCCATACATTTTATAAGCAATATAAGTCTCTGTGTTTCCTTGGTTGGGTCTGAGCGGCTGTGGGACTGGCGGGTAACAAAGATTTGTCCTGACTGTGGGCAAGGCGGAAAACTCTAGCAACACTGGTTATCATCCCTTCAACAACGGGGCCTATGCGAGGCCTTAGGTGAGCAATGCTATTTTTATGTTAACTGCTCTGGAGTCTTTAGAAACTTCATGGCCCTACCCAGCCCCTTAATCTTGCCTCTTTTTGCAGGAGTAGCCTAGGACCACCTGCATGTCAGATGTTTGTATTGAGATTCATAATGACAAAACTACAGAAAAATGTCTCTCCTTATCTAAGGTATATTCTGGCTAACAAAGACCGATTTATGCCTAACCTTCTCACTTTCACTTACATATTGGTAAGCTTTAAAGGGGCTGAGGAGGGTCTCCAATCCCCATACAGGAATTGGTGAAAATGGCCTTTTTTAACACCCAAAAAGAGACAACCTTCCCAACAGGCCCAGCTTCAACAGAAGGCTACTTTCCAAGCTGATGCCTTGGCAGCTGCCGTAAAGCCACTGGGCCCCTCACCCACCAGGGAAGAGCACTCTGAGGCTCCATCCTGCCAGAGCCCAGCCCAAGTCACCTCTGCCAGGAGCCTGCATCAAATGCAGCCTGGGTGTAGCGATAACGCCCACGCTACCACCACCCGTTCACCATGTCCGAGTGAGGGGCTGTGGATCGAAAAACAGAGACAAAAGACAGTGGGTCATTCGCCTCAGCAGAATGCCGAATACCGTTTATTGAAAGAAGGAGGAAACCTTAAATACAGGCTTACAGCACAATGGAGGATCCTCGGAGGGCAGAAGTTCGCTACTGAACATTCTTGCATCTAAGCTGTTAATGCCCAATACGCAGGATACACAAACAAGGAACTTCCCTTAAGCATTCAGAAGGGTGGATACCAGCAGGGAATTATCATAGGGAGGACATCTGGTCAAGGTCGGCAAGCAGGCAACGGCTTTACTCAATATGGGAGGAGACCGGGGCCCTACAACTGGGGCCACTGGTCATGGTATTGCCCTGACCTAAGGTCATGCCCTGTCTGCTGACAGCCTGGACACTGGAGATCAGAATGCCCTGTGTGGACTCATCCTCTATGCCATGCCATGGAGGTCCAGCTTCATCAACACTGGCATCTGACTCTCTGGGCCTTTGAACTCCTAAGCCTGCTGGAGGACTCACAGCATCTAGATTTGGTGACTTCTATTCCCTCTCCAAGCCTGACGTGGTGCTACAGACTGGTGAGTAAGCCCATGGAACTTCTACTGAACTTGGGAGCTACCTTCTCGGTTTAACCTCTTCCTCAGGTCCCACAGTTCCCTTGCCAATTCCTGTCACAGGGGTGGATGGGACCCCCTCCTTCCCATTTAAGAGAAAACTGGGACTGCCTACACAGCTGGAAAGCTGTCTCACTTCTGCTCATTTACTTATCCTTCTCAGGTCTGATGGTGCTTGGTGACGAGGGTACTAATAGATTTGCCAATTAACAGCTTTCTTTCCCAACCCCAAGGCTACAAGCACCTTGGTAGCTCCTTAGTAAGCTTCCTGTTAAAAGTACAGACAGGTGTGCCTCATTCACAGACTTCATGGCACAGGAAAAACCAGTTTCAGATGTAAATTCGGAGGTTCAAAGTTTTAATATTGATAAATGCAGTTTTGATAAACCAATATATCACTGATTACAAACAGTTTTAGAAGTCCTTAAATTTCTGTGGATTTTGCTGGTCCCAGCTTTTAGAGAAAGGTTAGCATTTGAGAGGGTATGGAAACCTCCCTGCTCCTCCTTCACTCACTCAACCACTTCCATTCAGTAAATTTCCTCTGGTTATAGATTTAACGATGTATTTCACTGGGCTGAAACCAGGCCCTAGAAAATGTTCAGACCTTTTGGCCCAAGGCCATAGCTTTTGCGATGACACCAAGATGTAGGTCTGTTCTAGTTGTTTTACAGACACAGGTCCCTGCACAGATCCACCCCTCCTGCCAGACTTATGCCAAGGTCAGACCCTCAAAGGCTCTCCAGATACACAACCAGCCACTGCACCAACCAAGGACACCAACTGGGCAAATACTGGCAGGTTAACTTCACCCATGTGCCTACTTATAAAACTCTGTTATCTCCTAATTCATTGACACTTTTACAGGCTGGATGAGGGCATTTCCCATCTCCAGAAAAACAGCAGATGTAGTGGCTCCTGTACTCCTGATTTGGTGTGCCATTCCCCAAGCTCCTGGAATATCACTGCTGGTACCACCACTCCAGACTCAAGGGCGTATCTGCTCTTTCATCTGGCTCATCCACACCTCACCTTCTGCACACCAGGGCACTTCTCCATCCCCTCCATCCCATTCTTTCTGGCAGTAACCACTCTTCCCATGGATAGCCCTGTTCATGAGGCCAATGATAACAATCTATTTTTTTCCCTAGCAACCTGCCTTCTCTGCTCCCTCAAGGGCTCTCCAGGATGACAGTTCCTGAATGCTTCTTCACTCACACCTCCTTCTGTGCATCACTCCCAACTTCCCCCTCCCCACTTCACCCCGTACGAAGCAGTCTCAAGAATTTGGCTCCCCCTCCACTTGCTATCCATAACTCACCATTTTATAATAATCAAAAAGGGAAGAATGTTAGCATTCTGACTTTCTATGTTGCCCAGGGCTGTGGTCACCTCCTGTATAGGCTGCATTCAAAGACCCAATCAAATCCCTCATTCTGGTGGTGAAATGCCATGTCTCAGGCCACAGGAGTTCACATCAAACATAGCCCCTACTATCTGAATAAAGCCAGTGTACAACGCCCTTTTAGTCATAGGCCCTGGCAATTTGCCAGCACCAGACCATACCAGAAAAGTTTCAGCTGTTATCCAGTTCATTGCCAAGTGTTCTCCCAGGACAAGCAAACATTTCCTTAAGAGGGGTGGGTGGTGACGGAGGCCAGTTTCCCCACCCACTCTGCACTCTACAGCCTGCACCTTCATTGCAGAAGTACAGCAGTCAAGCAGGGACTGGCACCCCTGGACTCTTCTGCTTTCCCAGCTGCAGCTCTGTGAGATTACAGGGAATGTAAGACATGTTTCTGTGGCTGTCATCTGCCTTGGGCCTGACCACACTGACCCAGGGGGCTGCTCTGCCTCTATCTTCTGCTTAATTACCAGTGGAGCTTGCAAAAGTAGGTGGGGCATTTCCTCATACTCTGCCTCACCTTGAATGGTGGGTCCCTAAATCACATTCCCAGGATTCCAGCTCCTCCATAGCTCGTAGCTCACTCCCTGGCCTCCCACTGCAGGGCATCTTTATGACAAGCCAGCATATCTTTTCTGCTTCCATCTGTTCCTTTCCTGTCATGGCATCCACTGGGACCCCCAGACCTTTCCCCATCCAGCTTTCATCTGGGGCCCAATAGGCAAGAAAGACCACCACACTCCTTTGTGCCTCCTTCAGCCACTGTGGATGATGGTTCATTTATTTCTGGGGTCCTGCCCTTCACTAAACCAAATGGTGAGGTTCAATTCAGGGGTCAGGGGTGGAAGATCATGAAGAGCTGGGAGATTTAAAAAGATGCCTGGATCCACTGGAAGATATGAGGATGTGCCTTTAGTCCCATTTTATAGAGACATTTTATTTAAAAAATCATACAAAAGTGGCGTCTTGCCAAAGCTGGTTACATAATGAGTTACATAACAATCACTTTTTTTTTTTTTTTTTTTTTTTTTTGCTTACTCATGGTTCCCTGGATATCTGGTAGCAGCTACCTGGATACTCACACCAGTGCCATGTGGTCCATACTGAGATGAAGTGAAATGTGAGGTAAATGCTGTAGGCATGGATGTCTTGTTGGACTAGTGTGGAAAAGTGACTGAAGCATGCACTTTGCAGTATCTCAGTCAGTCTGGTAATCACCATGAGCAAAGGATTAGTAGGTAAGTGGCATATGCAGCAGCACAGATACTAGAACAGGAGTGAGTCATGTCCTGGATGGGACACAATAGGATAAAGCAGATGGTCTGAGATTTCAATCTCACACTCAAAAGAACAATTTTAAATTGGTAAATTATTTATTTCTAGAAATTTTGGTTAACATTTTTACTATTACTCTCAGGAATTGAAAACGAAGGCACCAAAACCATAATAAGGGAAGGCATAATGTGTCTGGGTAGTTTTGAATATAAGAAAAGTGACATCTAACTTTTGGGTAGACGCTGAGATAAATAATATGTGAGGATATGAACAGCTAGTTCTAACTTGTTTTGCAAAAGAAGACAGTTGAGGGTACTTGCATCCCCTCAGTATGCAGAATGGATGAAGGGTCCTGGGATTGCTCTTGGGATTTTATTCGAAGAATAATGCTTTGTGTATGTATGTGGGGAGTACATGTATGCATGTGCCCTTATACAAACATGTGTGTGTGCAGGCCAGAAAACAACCTGAGGTATCATTCTTTCTCAGCAGGCATCACCTTGTGATTTTGTTGTTGTTTATTTGTTTGTTTTTGAGTTGGGGTTTCTCATTGGTTGACCTATAGGTTTCTAGTTAGGCTAAGCTAACTGTTAGGCAAGCAGCAGGGATCCTCCTGTTTCCACCAGTACTGGGGGGTGGGGAGGCAGAGTACTGAGCTCTTCATAAGTCAGAGGTTCTTCATTCCAGCTTCCAGTTTTATACTTAGAACAGGTTTATTTATGCTAAATGCAGGGAATACAAGCCCCATTTAAGACCAGTGACCTAGCTCAGAGGATCAATCTATCTTCCCCAAATATAGTCAAGACCCCATCTCTGCATTACCTTGTAGAAAGCGCAGTGACAGTTCTGGTTGTGTTTTGTTCATGTTGCTACTACTGAGACTGCTCATGGAGACTTCTGCCTTTAAATGCTGGCAGGACTTCCTGGAGTCCCACATACCTCTTGCTCCCAAGATTCACTTGTTGATTCTCTAGGACTCCCACATAGATGTTCCGTGCATCGGGCCAATTATGTGCACTGAGATGTAAGGCTCCTTCACAGGCCAGTTATTGGGGAAGAGTTCAGAACCCTGAAAGAGGAACAAGGTCTTTATACAAAGCTGACAGCACAGGACTCTCTGGCTTCCATTTGTAGCCTTTGGTGGTCTTGAGTTACCTCATTGTACAAACTTTTTTTAAGGTAGCTTTATTGACAAAAGGAATCCTAACTTAAGTTAAAGATTTAACAGTTAGATACTGTAACTGCAAATATTGCAAGAGAGCTGACAGTCTTCTCATGGGACAACTACAGCTCATGATAAACCTGAACTGGAAAAAAAAAGTATCTTCAAGTTACTTGTTTGCCACACACTATGATGAAATAAACTTGAAGTTCTAAAGTGTTAAGATGTAAAGAAATACTATGGACTTTATAAGAAAGAAAACACTTTTATTAGAGACATGGAGCTATTCACTTCCTCAGGCACTGCTCCAGTGTCAAAGAGAACCAGAAGTAAAACCAGCTGAGCTCTCAGGCAGACAGCAGGGAAGAGAAGACCACTCCGGATAAAATGTAAAACTGTATGAAGACTATAGCAAGAACTGAATGGTAAGGCTAAGATCCAGTGGTCAAAGTAGTGTAGTTGTTCAATTATCTATGTGTGGGAAAATTAGTGAATAACAGAGGTATACAATTTTCTATAGGAATATGATCAGAAATTGTGCATCCCCCGGATGTGTAAATAACTGTGAGGCTGAGCATTTGGAACACATTCTGCTCTGAGCAACTTGGAAATAAGCCTTTGGCACCTTTCCTAAGGGCGTGTGTATTCACAGCTTAGAGTGGCATCCTGGAGAGAATTCCACAGTTGAAAGCAGAAAGGTTAGCACACAGAAGGAGTTCTGACCACATCCTAAAGAGGGAGGGACAGATCAATAAATGATGCACCAATGTCAGCATGGCACACACCTGGCAAAGGACAGATGTGTTCAGGTATGTTAATTACTTTATTCAGGTATTCTAAATAGTCCAGATAGTATTAAAATTTAAGCTGAATGTAAGTGTCCACAAAACATTGTAGCATTCCTGTAAAAATTGTTCTCAACACTGTTGCATTCCATCCTCTCCACTAACATGGCAATATCAAAGCTACTGTACTATATCCTTGCACATTTTTTTTATCGTTTCTTTTTATTTTCTGTTCTAGGTATCTTGTTTCAAATGGCCTAATACATTTTAAATTTTCTCTCCTTATAAGTGTATTCATGGCAACTAACTCAAGAAGACAGTTTTGAAATACAGTGAGTGACCGAGTCACTAACCGTTTATGCAATAATTGAAACTCCCTTTTTAGAAAAAGTCACAAGTCACTTTAGCACTGTCTTAAATTTTTTCATATGTTAAAAAATATATTTTGTACAAGGGAGATATTTCAAAACTAAGAATTTTTTTTTTTTTATTTCTTAGAGAAGCAGAAGCCAGACTAGAGGTATAGCTTAGTGGTTAAAGTGCTTGACATGCCTGAGGTGGAGGTGGGTGGTACAGGGGTGGCCACAGAAGCCAATACATTACTTCTGAAAGAGGGTTCAATTAAAAGATTTGGGGAGTCAAGTGTTGCATAAATTAACTTATGTTGTGTTTAACATACATTGCATTGATTAACAATGTTTTTACCACCTCTAAGAGGTATGGGTCATGTGACTGTATACATATATTTCACAATGAAAAAAATATGCTGTCATAGAACAGCTTTAAAAATAGCCTTGTAACATGTTCAGTTTAGCAACAGGGACTTTATCGCTTACCCAGGTATCATCTCTGCTAAATCCATGTGTTCAATAATATTGAGGAATAATTATTCACCTTCGCAAGTACTTAAGCTTTACACAATGATTTATTCCAATGTTCTTTGTGTTGTTTATTTATTGAATCCATGACTTCTCACATGGGAGGCAAGTACTCTACCACTGAGCAGCCCTGCCTGTCTTCAATGTTTTTATTAAATATGGAGCTACCCAGTGCACTCAGG
Organism: Peromyscus maniculatus bairdii; assembly: GCF_049852395.1. NCBI lineage: Eukaryota > Metazoa > Chordata > Mammalia > Rodentia > Cricetidae > Peromyscus > Peromyscus maniculatus. The sequence continues at coordinate 35,080,520 of NC_134853.1, read as the reverse complement.
GGGTCATTCAACAGATAGCAATGTGTTCAGACACATACTCTCTTCTCCATGAGATTCTCTAGGAAGTGCACAGCTATGGTTGCTGTGTACAAGATCTAGTCAGTGGCAATTCCAGAAAAAAATGGGGGAAGGGCTCAAAAGGCCCCACCCCTAGCTGAGGAACTATTGGCAGTTGATGACTGCTGGGAGACCCAGAGTCAATTTTCTTAAAGGGTGTGGCCTGGTTAGTTGCCCATGCTCAGGTTGGTGGCCCTGGACGTATGCACTTACGGGAAGCTCTAACTGGACTCATTGGGTTATAAAAAACAGAAAAGAGGACATGAAGTTAGGAGGGGAATGGATGGAATTCTCAGAAAAAAAAATATATATTATAGAAAAATCACAACTAGAGTTAATTTTGTTGTTGTTGTTTTGTTTTCCCCGAGGAGGGTGGCTGGGGAGTGTGTTTAGGTGTTCTTACTGTTTAACACAAAGTCCACAATCTTGCTGCATCACCCCCAGGGCGGGGGCGGGGGGTGGGGGGAGACAAGGTTCTGGAACAAAGGCTGATCTAAGGACTTTCGGGAAGCTGCTTGTCATGTGGCTGAGACTCTTTGAAAGAGGAAGTTACATCCCCCAGCAGAACAAGTGACCTGCCGATGGTCCACTCCTTTGAGCCGTATGGTGAGAGCTGCGAAGCTAATTTTAGTGGCTCCAGGCAATTTCAAACGAGGAAATTCTCAGTTCTGAAGATTAGATTTTTATGATAATTACTTCCAGTTTTACTCGTTCAAATAAGTAGTAATGCACTTTAGGCACAGCGTGAGGTGGGTGCTAAGGAAGTTTTTATAAGCTGCTGTACATTTGGTTGGTCGTGCCCTACAGGGTAATTGCTAGGGTATATACACATTTATGAACTTTTTGTTACATCAGGCTCTTGAAAATCCTAAATAAGAACACGTTCTGGAAAATAAATTAGTATCTGTGGCCAACCTGTGGTTGTTACTGGGTTTGGGGGGTCCTTTTGGGTCAGCAAATGATACCAGGGAAATCAGGGTCTCCTATTAATTCCATTAACAAAAGAATTTTAAGGTGGAATCAAGCAGAAGCCTAGGACAATTTTATTAGAATTTAAAAGAAAAGTAACCCAGGTGAGGAAAACTGTAAACCTCAAAAGATATTGAGAGGAGGAGTGTGGAGGAGAAAAGGACGCCGCTGTGCTGCTGGGGGTTAGCTGGCATGGGAGCAGGCAGACACATGGTGGAGATGGGGTGCTCTGGAGAAAGGGGGAAGCCCAAAGAGCTAGGGAAGCATACTCAGGAGAAAAAGAAAGTTACACTTTTCTGAACAATTCAGAAAAATATGCAGACCTAGCAGCAGGCTGTGCTCTGTGAGAGTCTGTGCTGGGGGCAGGAACTCTGGAAATTAAAAGTACATTAGCCAACTGAAGGATAATGGTTCTGCCTGCCTCTTTGGCATGGCTTAAGGTAAATCCACTTTCCTAGGAGGGTTCCACCTTCCTAAGTACCAGAGATCCTATTCTCTTGACCAGAGGAGTGTTTGTTAGTGGGCCTTCATTGCTACTCTAATGCAATCATGTTTGGTCCTAAAATAATAATACTTTAATCTTACTGCATTTGCATAAAGATTATTCAAATACAAGAGTCATTTATAGTAAAAATTTGGAGACAAAATCTCACTATGTGACACAGACTGTGATTGAACTCCTGATCATTCTGCCTCAACCTTCTGAGTGTTGAGATTATGTGTCCACATATTAGGCTGATGGTATTTCTTTTCTTGATCAATTTGCCTCATTTACTATTTACTGTTTGAATGAAAATTTGGACATGGCTGCTCCAAGATATGACTGAGGGGAAGGTTTTTGTTGTGGATATGAGGGAGAGTACAACCTTAGGCATCTGAAAGAGTACAGACTGAACTGGGGCCCTGAAAAAAAGGGGGGAAGGGCTTGAGAGAGGAAGAGAAGGAAGCCAGGAGGGCAAAGGGGCCAAGACTGAGGCTTGAGAGAGAGAATCAAGACAGTGCATGACTGAAATGGGCAAGCTTACACAGGAATGAGAAGCTGGGGGAAGAGAAGCTCAGCCTGGAGATGGTTAGGGTAGGGGGCAGGGTAAGAAGTGCTGGGAAGAGCACAGGTGCTGAGCTTTGCCCAGGGGCTTTCTTAGGGACCTGACACTACACTGTATTCTAAGTCTCTCCCTCTCCACTCTCTGCCTCTTGTTTTGATCTAGTACTAAGGATTGAGCCCAGGGCTTGGCACATGCTAGGCAAGTACTATAACACTGAGCTGTGTCCTTAGCCCAAATGGGGTGTTTGTGGTTTCATTCTTTGTTAAATTCTTTTTTTTTTTTTCGAGACAGGGTTTCTCTGTGTAGCTTTGCGCCTTTTCCTGGAACTCACTTGGTAGCCCAGGCTGGCCTCGAACTCACAGACATCCGCCTGCCTCTGCCTCCCGAGTGCTGGGATTAAAGGCGTGCGCCACCACCGCCCGGCAAATTTCTTTTTTTTTTTTTTTTTTTTTTTTTTTTTTGAGCTGAGGATCGAACCCAGGCCTTGCGCTTGCTAGGCAAGTGCTCTACCACTGAGCTAAATCCCCAACCTTCTTTGTTAAATTCTTATTGTTAATCTGTCTTCCTGCTTTCTGCTAGACAAAGGATTCCTTCAGTATGCTCAAATCAGAGCAATAGCCCATCTCAAAATGCTAAACTCAACCATACCTTCAAAGTACCTTTTACAATTTCTAATCTTGCCTTCTGTATGTGCTCATCCTAGCGTGCCTTATCTCAGAACCTGTGCCTCTCTCAGCAACGAGCTTATGTCAGAACCCTGGCAGTCATCTGGACATCTCCTTGGAATTAATCCACACCTGACCAATCACTAAGTCTTTCCAACTCCTTTTCTTAAAGTTACTTAAACTCTGAGTTTCTACATCTCCACTCACAGTAACTGAAACATAAAGATTGCTGTAGTGGTTCCCTGTGCTATGTTGCAATACTGGAAGCTGGGCATTTAGAACTTTATTGAGCTCACAGTTTGGTGGCTGAAAGTCCAACATATCAGAGAGTCCCATCTGTCCAGCTTCTGGTGAGAGTCTACTTGGCTGTGTCACAGTCTGACACAAAAATGTAAAGAAGTCACCAAGTATAGAAGAGAAAAATCAATGGGCAGACAGGAAACCAGTGCAGGATTGAGAAGTTTGGTCTTTTAAATCAACTAATTTCACAAGGCAGGTATGAATTTCTTCCCGGGACAACGCCAACAATGATCCATCACCTTTAACTGAGCCCCAACTCTTAAAGACGCCAAACACTTCCTAATACCACCATATGGGACCGGCTTGCCTTCAGGGCCAGACCACGTCCAAGTCTTAGTGCAGACTTGTCTGCACATCTAATCTGTGCCCCACTCAGCAGGCAAACTGTGCTTTTAAGGTACCCCGATCATGCTTCTCTGTGTTCAGCAAGCACCTCTGCTGTGGATATTGCTCTATATAAGTAAAACACTGATGGCCAGTGACCAGGCAGGAAGTAGGTTGCCAGGCAGGAAGTAGGTGGGACGAGGAGAGAGGAGAATTCTGGGAAGCGGAAGGCTGAGGGAGGAGACACTGCAGCCACTGCCAGGACAAGCAGCATGTAAAGACTCTGGTAAGCCACCAGCCACGTGGCAAGGTATAGATTTATAAAAATGGGTTAATTTAAGATAAAAGAACAGTTAGCAGGAAGCCTGCCACGGCCATACAGTTTATAAGTGATATAAGCGTCTGAGTGATTATTTTATATGTGGATTGTGGGACTGCGGGGCTTGGGGAACCTGGAGAGAAGCCCTCCAGCAACACACCTCCTACTCTTTGACCTCACCTTGCCTGTTTTGTCTCTTATCCTGATGCTCTAACCACAGGGCCTTTCAGCTTCTGAGCGTGTCAAGGTTCAGTTCATCAAATGCAAAGCTCTGCCTGGGACGCTTTCCCTCCATTAGTTCCTTGGCTAATTCCTACCCATCGGCTAAAAGCTACAGCTCCAAGCAAGCATTAGTGAACTCCTAGGCTAATTGACCACCTTGTAATATCATTTTATATTTCCTGAAGTTTTTTTCTTCAAATCTCTATCAGAGCTTTGAACAGTTATTTTGGTTTTGTATTACTTTTATTCTTTAAAACAGTGTATTGAGCTGGGTATAATGGAGTATGCCTTTAATTCCAGCACTATATGAGCTTGATGCTAATTTGTTCTGTTTAAGGCTAGCCTGGTCTACAGAGGTAGTTCTAGGACAGCCATGGCTATACAAAAAACAAAACAAAAAACCCTGTACAAAAAGCCAAACAAACAAATAAGCAAAAGCCAGTCTTTTGTGTTTATATGAAAATTAGCCTGATATTATGGAGAACTCACATACACTCCCTCTACTCTGCACACAGCTTTCCATGATGTAAACAGCAGTACACTTAGTATAATTCATGACTCAATATGGATATAATATTAACTGAAAACCAGTGTTCATCAGAGCCCTCTCTGTGTTACACAGTATGTTCTGTTCTGTCAACAGTTTTCTGACGCCTGCTGAGTGTTCTAGTGTTTAATGCAACTTTGATATTGAGTGCTTCCAGTTCACCACAGACCCCATCTGGTAAAGATCTCCAACAAAATTTGCCCTGGCTTCCTCATGCTGCTCACACGGTTCTCTCACTAGGGCATCCATCTGAAGGTAGCCTCCTCCCCTCCCACTCAGGCTTAATGATTAGCTAGGATGACTCACAGAACTCACCAAGAGGACTGCACTTAGGATTGTAGTTTTTGTTTTTTTTTTTAATGGAGGATACAGCTGAACAGGTAAAAAAAAAAACATGAGGCTAAGGTCCGGAAGATCCCAATGGTTAAGGCCTTTATGCTTGAGGAAAAGGCCCGAGTTATCACACCCCGGGAGCCTTGATGCCTACAGGTTTTTGATTTGGGATTTCGTGGTCTTACCAAGTCCACAAACTCAGACTTCAGACCTTTCCTCTTTGGATGTCACTGGCTGTGGCTGAAAGCTCAGCCTGAACCACATACTTGGTATTTCTGGTGACTACTCTCAGCCTGAAGCTCTTTAGAGCCCTTCACCTCAGTCCAGCCATAGACCATCTCATTAGGTTAACAAAGCCCTTATCATTCAGAACACTACATTTAAAAGTTTTTGAAGATGTGTGATAGGAACTAGGGAAAAAGAGCACATAGGTACCTACATACACATACACATATATCATATATAAACAATCGCATCACACGCATATATATGCACATACACATAAAACAATGCATCTGTCCTATGTTCTTTGACAAATGCATAACATCATGTATCTACTGTCATGGTATAACATATAATCTCTAAAAATCTCCTGCAATCCATATATTTAAACATTTCTCTGTCTTCTTCAACTTCTGGTAATCCCTGGTATTTTTTAACCATCACAATTCACTTTCCTGTTGCCTTCTGGTTAAGATGCAGCCAGCACCATGTCTGCCTGCAGGCTATCATGCTCCGAACCGTGATGACAATGGCCTAAACCTCTGAACTGTTAATTTTGCTGTTTCCAAAATTTCACATTGTTGGAATCACATATTATAGTCATTTTAGGTTGGTTTCTAAAATTCACTTAAGTGTCTTTCTTTCAAACAAGGTCTTATTGGTGGGCCAGTCTGGCCTCTAACTTATAGTCTTCCTATCCTTGCGTTCTTGGTGCTGGTGTTACAGCTGTGTACTGCCATAGTGACTTCTTTTACATCTTTGTGTGGCTTTATAGTTCATTTGTGCGTGTGAGTATGCGTGTATGCGTGGGCATGTGCACACAAGAGTGCACACATGCACCTGTGTTTTCAGGTGCATATGTACATTTGTGTACATGCATGAGAAGCTCAAAGGTCAACCATAGTGTGGTAGTTTGAATGTAATTGATCCCCACAATCTCATAGGGAATGGCACTGTTAGGAGGTGTGACTTTGTTGGAGTTGGTGTGACCTTGTTGGAGGAAGTGTGTCACTGGGGCGGGGGGGGGGGGGGGGGGCGGGGTTAGGGCTTTGGGTCCCAGTATCACAATTCACTTTCCTGTTGCCTTCTGCTTAAGATGCAGCCAGCACCATGTCTTCCTGCAGGCTATCATGCTCCCCACCATGATGACAATGGCCTAAACCTCTGAAATGTAAGCAAGCCCCCAAATAAATGTTTTCCTTTATAAAAGTTGCCATGGTCATGGTGTCTCTTCACAGCAATAGAAACCCCAACTAAGACACATAGATACCCTGTGTTCCTCAGATACCATCCTCCTCCTTTTTTTGAGATAGGGTCTCTCACTGTCTGGAACTCACTGACTAGGGCTAGGCTGATTGGCCAGTGAACCTCAAGAGTCCACCTGTCTCTGCCTCCTGAGTGCTGAGATTACAAGTGTGCATTACCACACCAGCACTCTTTGCTTCTTTGTGTGAGTTCTGAGGATAAGACTCAGGTCTTTGGGCTTACAAGGCAAGCACTTTACTGATGGAGTCATCTCACTTGCCTAATAGCTCATTTTTTAAGTTTGATGGATAAAACTTCATTGTTTCTCTGTTCACTTATTGAAGACCATCTTGGTGGCCAAATTTGGTAATTATGAATAACTCTGATATAAATATTCATGTACAGCTGTTTGGTGGACTTAAGTTTTCAACTAATTTCAGTGCCCAGAAGCATGGCTATTACATTTGACAAAATTACAGTTAGATTTGTAAGAAAGTTCTATGCTGTCCAGTGGCTATGCTCCTTGAATGTTGCTCCATTGTAGCTGGCATTCAGTATATCAACGCTTTGGATTTTCAGCATTCTGCCAGATGTATATTGTGGTCTCATTTTTAAATTTGCAGTCTCCTACTGTTGATAGGATTCTGAATCTCACAAATTGCCTCCATCTATATCTTCTTTGCTGAGATGTCTGTTCAGACTTTTTGTCAAGTTTTTAATGACTTAACTGTAGTTCGAGTTTTCCTGCCTTGCCCACAGTCAGGACAAATCCTTGTCACCTGCCAGTCCCACAGCCGCTCAGACCCAACCAAGTAAACACAGAGACTTTTATTGCATACAAACTGTATGGCTGTGACAGGCTTCTTGCTAACTGTTCTTATAGCCTAAATTAATTTATTTCCATAAATCTATGCCTTGCAACGTGGCTCATGGCTTACCGGCATCTTCACATGCAGCTTGTCATGGTGGAGGCTGGCAGTGACCCCTTCTGCCTTCCTGTTCTTTCTTTTCTCCTCTCTGTTAGTCCCACCTATACTTCCTGCCTAGCCACTGGCCAATCAGTGTTTTATTTATTGACCAATCGGAGCAATTTGGGCATACAAACCATCCCACAGCACTTAACTTTATTTATTTATTTGTTTTTTTGTTTATTTCAGGACAGGGTTTCTCCATGTAGCCCTGGCTGTTGTGGAACTCAGTCTATAGACCAGGCTGGCCTTGAACTCAGAAATCTTCCTTCCCCTGCCTCGTGAGTACTGGGATTAGAGGTGTGCAACACTACTACCAGGCTCATTGACTTTTTTATTGCTGAGTTTAAGTGTAATTGGTGTCTTGGGAAGATAAATCCTTTCTCAGACGTTTTTACTTACCTTCTTCTCCCTCTGGTCTGTACCGTTTTCTCTGGACTGTGTTTCACAGTGAAAGCATTTTTCTTTCTAATGAAGGCCAATTTATCAGGTGTTCCTTCCACAGAATGTGCATTTGTTGTTACATCTAAAAACTTTCCCAAACCCAAGTTTCCATAGATTTTTCTCCTATATTATTTTCTAGGAGTTTTAGAGTTTTGCATTTTAAATTTAGGATCATAATCCATCTCAAAGTGGATTTTTTTTTTTTTTTTTTTTTTTTTTTGGTTTTTCGAGACAGGGTTTCTCTGTGTAGCTTTGCGCCTTTCCTGGGACTCACTTGGTAGCCCAGGCTGGCCTCGAACTCACAGAGATCCGCCTGCCTCTGCCTCCCGAGTGCTGGGATTAAAGGCGTGCGCCACCACCGCCCGGCTCTCAAAGTGGATTTTATAAAGGATCTAAAGTCCACGTCTAGGTTTATCTGAGGAAACCCACTTGGTAAGGAACACCCATCTTCCTTCTCCTTTCCACTCTTCCTCCTCTCCCCATAGCCAAAGTGAAATGGCTGCTGTTATATTCTCCTCTCTTCATCTTCTCTTTTATGATATTGGGTGTGTGGGGGTGGGTGGGTGGGTGGGGGTCAACCCCAGGGCTGTGTGCATTCTAAGCAGGTACTCTATCACCAAGCAGATTTTAAAATTTTTCCTTTGAAAGACTTTGCTTCTTTGTCAAAGATCTATTCAGTGTATTTGTTGATTCTACTCCTATGCTGCATTTGCCTGTCAAATCTACTCTCTTGATTACTACAACATCAAAGGGCGTTTTGTGTTGAGTACTGCTTTGAGCAGGATGGTTGAGTCTCTAACCCCAAGTTTCTACATTGAAGCCCATTCTGCAGTGTGATTCATGAACTCTCCTCTTTTCCCTAACCCCCTCCCCATTTTTCTCTTTTTCTTTCAGATGTAATGAGAAGATAACTGTCTGCAGATTAAGAAATGGGTACCAATTATAACTGTCTTGGTCCCAAGATCTTCATCTAGATATTCCCTGTCTCGAGAGTTCAGAGAGAAATGTTTTTGTTGCCTCAACCACCTAGCCTTTGGCAATTTGTTTTTGTAGCCAAAGCACAACTGTCAAGCTGTATATTTTATCTTCTTTATCTTTAGGGACCAGTATCAGCACAAGACACTCCAAGACCAAGATCTCAGCCAAGGGAGATTTATTTTCCCTAGAGGGAAAAAAGACAGGGAATAAAGGACAAAGACAGGAGATAGAGGGCAGGAGAGAAGGGGAAGAGAACAGGGAGAGGGGAGAAAAGGGTCAAGGGACAGGAGGAGGGGATATTTGTCCTGGAGGTACAAAAGGACTGCCTCTGGATAGAGGGGAGACAGACATGTTCCATAGAAAAATATGTTTATAAAGGTAAAAGGGGAAACTCTGTGTTAGGATCAGTTGGTTAATTTTGATTGGGTGTATTAATTAAGGCAGCCAAAAAAGGGTTTTTGATTGTTGGACTTCAATATTTAATAGCTGGACCTTGGCAGTCAGCCTCAGGAGGAGGACTTAGTCAAGTAAAGGAAGAGACTATGGTGGCCAACTTTTGGAAGAGGGAATAGGGGAAGGGCAAGTTCTATCAAAGCTATATTTGCCATGCTCCACCTACTAGAGTCTCTTCAGTATTCTTTAAGATTATTTTATTTATTGTTTGTGTGTGCACATGTGTGTTTACAGGAGCTCTCGTGCCACACAGCACCAGTGTGGCCTCAGAGGACAGCACTAGGACCGGCTGTCTCCTTCCAGGCTGATAGGGTTTTTTAATTTTATTTCATGTGTGTTGGTGTTTTGCCATGGGTGTCAGGTCCCCTGGTACTTGAGTTACAGACAGTTATAATCTGCCATGTGGATGCTGGGAATTGAACCCGGGTCTTCTGGAAGAGCAGTCAATGCCCTTAACCACTGAGCCTTCTCTCCAGCCTCCAGGCTGATAGGTTTTTGGCAGCAAGTACTCTTACCCCACTGAGCCATCTTGCCAGCCGTGGTCCTTGTTTTTCTTATAAACTATAGAATCAGTTTGTTGGCATGTCTGGCTTGGTGGGACTGTGACTGAGATTGTATGATAAAGGTGGAAAGAATTGGTATCTCTACAAAATTGACTCTTCCTACTTATAAACACGGTGTCTTTCGATTTAGGTCTTTAATTTTCTTTAGAACTCCTCTGTCAAAACAAAACAGTAGCTCTCATCTTAAAGGGGCTAAGAGTTTATTTTGGGGCCATTTTGAGTGACCATGGCCTGGGAACACAGTTTTAGGTTACCACAAACACCATGTTTCATAATGGAAGCAGTGTCATGTAGTTTTTATAGTTTTACAGAACAGAAAAAGTCATAAACCAAGGCAAGTTTAAAATACATAGGTGGGTACATCAGAGAGGCAGGTACATAAAGATAGGGAAGCTTTTCTACCGGCCCAAGGTGCTCTCTGAAGGCATTCTGAGCATTTGGATTGGTAGAAGCCAGTTGCCTGCTAATTCAATAGATTCTAGAAGACTTTTGTCTGTTGTCATAGGATGCTAGTATGGACACAGGGGGCAAGGAATGGCTGTTCTGGAGGTCACAGTTTAGTCCAAGATAAAGTAATTATTCCTCTGGACCTGCAACATCCCAACCTCTCCACAGTATGAAATTCTGATCAGACAATCCATCTCTGCAGGCACAGATTCCTTCAGGAGTTTTCCTTCACATTCTCGCCCTTCATATAGACATACAATCAACTAGGCCTGTAGCTAAGTATTTTATTTTGATGTATTTGTAATTTCCAATTCCAGTTGCTCATTTGGGGCAGAGAGGAAAGTAATTAACTTCTGTATACTAACCTTGTATCCTGGCAACTTTGCTGTAACTGCTTAATACTGTTTATTTTGTTTATGTAGATAATCATGCCATCTGTGAACAGAGCTGTATGTCTTCTTTTTCGATTGTGTATTTTTACAAGTTTTTCATCAGTTAAGACATAAGCTCTATTCGTCATGTGTTTAATGCTTATTGTTTTAGTAGTTACCAGAAATAAAATTTCAAATTACTGTGAACTAAATAATTTAGATAGACAATTGCTTGCAAGCGAATGCTGTCATAATCCGTTACTAGGAAACGCTCAGGTAATGGCCTCTGCCATGGAATGTTTCGCTGGTTTCGCAGATTAATGCGGACCCAAAGCTTGAGTTCCTGCATCAGCATCATCAACTCTCAGGAATCAGTCTGTGTTTTCAGAATAGGATATGGCTTTTCTCTGTGCGTTGCCGAGAGTACACGTCAGCAGCCAATGAGCTTTCGCTCTGGGAACAAAGGGTAGTAAAAGGCGGCGGGGGCTCCGAGGAAAACACCGCGGGAGCGGGGTCTTGGGCGGATTTCGGCGGAGGAGGCTGGGCCGGGAGGTCGCGCGGGATGCGCCGCGTTGTCATGGGGACGGCGCGTGCGCCTGCGCCTGCGCGGCGGAAGGCGGGGGCGGCGATGACGCGCAGGGCGGGCCGTGAGGTTCGCTAGTCCGGTGCCCGAGCGAGCGAGCGAGGGAGCGGCGGGAGCAGCGCGGTCGTCAGTGCAGGTGAGCGGCAGCGAGGGCCCGGGACCCGGGAGGTCGGGAAGCTGCTCGGGGCACCGGTGGGTCCGGCCGGCACCCCCACCCGCACTCGGCCGTCCTCGGTCGCGTCCTCGGCGGCATCAGGACGGCCCGGGCGGGGACCGACCGGAGGCAACAACGGTTAGCGGCTGAGCGGCGGCTCTTGGAGGGGGCGGGGAGGGTGTGTGCACAGGAACTGTCCCTGGAGGTCCGGTGACTCAGCTCTCCCTTGAGGATTTCCTTCTGATCCCGGGAGGAGGGAGGCAGTGGACGTGGAAAGTTTCCAGTTTCCGAAGTGCAGTTATGGAGCCGTGGAGTGTGTGGGATCGTCTGTTGTATTCGTCCTGACTTCAGACACAGCGGCGTTTTCCCCTGAGGTAGATTAGAAAGTGTGGGGTTTGACATTCTTAACATGCCCGCATTACACCAAGAACAATGTTTAAGATCGAAAGTTACATTAAAATAGCTGCTGGCCTGGTAAATTGTCATGCCTTTTCAATGTAAGGGTGATACAGTAAACAGATTTGTACACTCATTTTCTCGTTTTAAGGCTGAGGACATACTGAAAATCTTCATTTCCATCCTGTGAAAAGCTTAGTTCCTTAAACTTTTAGGTCTTACGTGGTACATGACTATTACTGACCCAATGGTGTACGCCAGGAAATAAGGAAGTGGAATGACTCAAAAGTTTCAGTAAACAATCACTCTATTATAACAGAGTTACTTAACTTTGGAAGCAGACTTTGGCTATGGGCTGTAACCATTAAAGAGGATTTAAAAATCATGAACCAGAAGGGACTGATTAGCAGTTAAATGTACTTTTTAATTAAACAGTCCCATAAAACGAGCATGACACCATTTCCCACTGTTTTTGCCAGATCTGATGATAATTGTTCCTCAACTAGAGTGTGTGGCCGTGTTTTTGAACCATTGCGAAGATTTCAAATATATCTCTGTTCTAACACATCATTGCTTTTGGTTTTTCTTGCATTTGGGTCATCAGAACACAATATTGATTCCAGATCTCAACTATCAGTGGGTTCTGTCAGTACTATTTGTTGATTTTTTTATTTCTCTGGTCAAATATAATATCTTTAATAACTTGAGTGGTTTAGGATGATGGTGAGAGTATCTATTTTTGTTCCTTGTTTAAAGAGATTTTCGTTTAGGCTTATAAATATTAAGTAGAATAATCAGTGTAGTTGGTTTTTTTAAACTGCCTACTTTAATGGTTCCTGCTGATCACCTTTCATACATGTTTTCCACAGTTGGCCTCTGTAAACATGCACAGTAAGTCTGGAATTCAAGTAAAGCCGTGGAAGAAAACTAACACCTTCTTAGTGAGATTGGTGGTTGGGGTTTGTCTAAAAATGCCACAGGACCAAGTTCTTCCTGTGCACTGAAGAATCTTGTTTCTCCTACTAAATAGAAATATGTTGTTTATTCGCCGATTCTCAGGTTTGAAGAACTTCGGCTAGGATATCATCCAAAACCTCAGTGTATATGGTGAGGTCCCTCACTGTAAGCCTGTAATAAACCAGCTGGTCTTATATGCATCCCCTTCCCCTTTAGTTTTCTGCTCTGTAACTGTGGCCAAAAGAGGAAAATTCTAGATTTTTATTATGTTCATCATCATCAATAACAACAACCCTAGTTTTTCCAAAATATCACTTCCCTTATTTGAGCTGTGAGTGGGTCAGAGGCCCAAGGAAGCAACACCATATTGCTTGGTGTTGAGGGATAGGTAGAAAATTCTTATCAATCTAGAAGTTACTTCTTCAATCACTAATTTTTCCAAATGATGCTAAACAACCAACCAGCCAAACAAACAAAAACCCTAAGATGCCTACAGGAACAGTAGGATTGCTCAGAACAACAGCGCAGCAGTGAAATGAAGCACTACTCTGTTTGTCCCACCCAAAGAAACTGTCCTTTCTAGAAGGCATCAGGTCTACAGATAAAATTTTTGTAGTCCTTTTCATTGTTGTCTTTATGTTTTGAAGAGATTCTGGTATGACCCAAATCATTAGAAAAAAGTCTTTGCAACAGACACACCTTTGCGCGACATTTTCTAAAGCCTACTGGTGCATTGGGTTCAGGGCTATTCATAAGACATGATGGAGTATTAGGGGTTCAGCCAATGTGTGGTAGCCCAGTCCTGCTTGAGGGGCTGATTGTTGAAAGCATCAGTTCTTTCCAAGGAATAAGAACAGCAGAGCAACTGCTGTGGAGGTTGCAGTCAACCTCCTCGGATATCGAGGACTTTGGGTGCTGATTTGACTCTGGGAGCCTTCAGGGCCTTGGGTGATATATCGTGCCATCACTCTGAATGGGAGGCCTAGAACAGAATTCTGTGACTTAGTCGGCACATGATGGTTTAATAGGAATTGTAAGGGATTAAAATGAGAACTCTTGACTGGTGTAATATTTTCAGAATTCTCTTAATTCACTTGGCCATGGTAAAATTCCAGTCAAGGGTAGTTTCACGGTCCTGCACAAAGAGCTCAATACTTTTGACACTTGGAATCAGATGAGAGACTCAGCCCCTGTGACTGGGGGTGGAGGGAAGTAGAGGAAGCTGGGAACGGCTTTTGGCAAACTGTTCTGTACCCTGGAATCAATGCCAGATTCAATCTCAGTTTATGGGATACAGTACAGGTCGCATAGGTGGATTAGTAATTGGCTTTGCCGTGGAAATAGTCATTAAATGACCCATTCCTTGCTTGAACGGGGTCGGTTTGTTCTTCCGGTTGTGGTATGGAAGATAAATGCCTATGGTCTCATCCACCGACAATGATAGACACTTAGCTTGAGTGATTTTGTTGGATTTTTCTAGCACTGTTGCTTATGTAAAACTAACAAAACAAGGGGACGGAGAGAGGCTGGAAGCAGTCTTGATCCTGCAAAAGGGGGTCATTGAAGGCCCAGTTCTGTCCCAGGAGCCTCTCCTGCCAGCACCCCTTCCTGCCCTTGTGGGCAGCGGGAGGAGTTTTCTGGGGAGCTGGGGAGCTGGGACTGCATGGGGCGGGTGCATGAGTGGGTGTGTAGAAGGCTAGGGTTGCTGAGGGAAGGAGAAGGGTTGTGGTAGCTGTCCTGTGCTGCCTTCTAGACTGTCAGTTGATTCTGGTTAGAAGGGACTTCTTTCTAAAGGAAGATTGTGAGAGCAGAAAGTGCCATGCATGATATCTGTAAACATCTGTTTGGTATAGGTAGAAAAAGGTTAGCTGGCTATACAAAGGAGAACAAGGTGAGAATGGTGAGCGGGACCAGCAGGAGGCAGAGTGGCAAACTCAAATCCTAGTCTAGAGAAGTCAGCTTGTTCTTGGAGGGAGGGGCCAGAACTAAGGGATATCCCTGGCTCAAGCTGCAAGTAGATCAAAGTTCAGAGGCCTAACGGGAAGAGAAGTTTCAGCAAAGGTTGATCAATGAGTATATGTTTTGTTCACTAAGGAGAAAACTATTCAGTCAATTGTTAATATGGAAAACAGAAACCAAGCACAGCTGGGGCCAGTGATTGGCCTAAAGCAAGAGAGCATCCCATCATCATAGTGCAGAGGACATTTCTTTACTGTGATGGCAAGCATGCAGGGATGGGAGAGTCTTTCCTGTAGCTGTTTATGAAGATCAGCTAGGCGCTCCACTGCTGCCCTGCGCCACCCTCCACCCAACTTGGTGCATCTCTGTTAGTTTTGTACACTATACTAAACTGGGAAGATAAGTAGCATTTTGCTGAGGTTTGAGTATTTCTGTCAAATTATGGAACTTGAGGATGTTACAGGAACACTTGATTTATAAGCCATCATGCTGATAAAAAATTTGTTAATCCCACCAGGTGAGAATAAGACCACATTTTTTGAGCCAACTTTGAAGCAAGCTTTATTATAAATACTAGCTAGGACAATGGACTCTGGCCATGTCTATACCTGGGATCCCCAGAGAATGACCACAAATTACAATACAATAGTCGGGTGCTTATAAAGGCAAAACCCGCAAACCCACAGGGCTACGACATACTTCCCATCTTCATCCAGTGCGGGTAAGCATACATCCTGCCTACACACTTCCCACCTATGTGTGATCAAGCAAGTTGGGCAACCAATCCTGTTTACAAAAGTGAAAATAAGTGGCTTGTTACAGGAACAGAAGCCCCCAGCATTCCAGGAAGTTGTCTGTCCTTGGGCAAGTAGGACTTACAACTTAGAGGCATTTTTGTTTGCACAGTAATTTAAACTTACAACTTTAGCCTTCAGAAACTTTCAGAGGAGAGAAGGGACTGAAAATCTGCTTTAAAAATATGCCCCAAACTCCCAAATCTGGGGAAAGGAAAGGACAGTTAAGGAATCCTGTACATAGCAAATTGGAGCAAATCAGAAGAATCAAAGGAACAAATTAGAGAGAGCTGCCAGAGAAGAACAACTCATCCTGTAAAGGGCCTGGGTAGGGCTAAGGGCAGAGGTTTCAGCAGAATATATAGGCCTACGAAGAGTGTTGATATAGCCAAAGTTTGATAATCCTTCTGCAAAGTGTAGCAGAACTGCCCTTCATAGACTAAGCTGTAGTGCCCTAGAAAAAAAACGGTGGAGAGAGTTTCCTACCAGGTTGGCCCTTTAACAGGTGCTAAAAGGAATCTAACAAATGGCCTCTGGTAGAGGATGTTCATCAGCAAAACATGACAGCAGCACAGAGCTCATTTGTAAAGGGTAAGTGTGGGGCCTGGGAGGTGATTCAGCTGGCAAAGGCTTTTGCCTCGCAATCCTAACAAGCTGAGTTTGATTCCTATACCATGGTGGAAGGAGAAGTCCCAGTCCTGAAAATGGTTACCTCCTCACACAGGCGGTCAGCTGCTTGAAGCCTCATGGTAACCACAAAGAGGGTTGGTTATAGAAAGGAGGTGAGAACAGTGAGTAGTACGTAGCTACACAGGCACACACAAGTGAGAGAGAAGAGAGAGAGGCAAGATGCTTCAAGACAGTAAACAACAAAATGTTGGTAAGGAAGTTACAGGTACATAAAGACTAACCTGCTAAGCAGAAGACACAAAAAAAATTAATGAATGAATGGAAAAAGTTAGCTGTCTACACTGTACATGAGATGCTATAGAAACATGGGCTGAAAGTGGTGGTGCAGGAGTAAATGGTAAGCCAAGTAAACTATTAGCTGGCTCGTTTTTTTTCTCCTCAGTGAATAAAGCGTATTCATTGATCAGCCTTTGCTTAAGCTTCTCTTTCCTCTAGGCCAGTGGTTCTTAGCCTTCCTGCTACTGCGATTCCTACCCGTTAATACAGTTTCTCATGTTATGGTGATTGCCAATCATAGAATTATTTTGTTGCTACTTCATAACTGTAATTTTGCTACTGATATGAATCATAATGTAAATATCTCATATGTACGATATCTGATATATGATGCCCGTGAAAGGATGTTTTGAATCCAAGGGGGTTGCAACCCATAGGTTGGGAACTATTGCTCCAGGCCTCTTTCAGCATGAGCCAAGGTATAGCCCTTCTTTCTGACCTCTCCCTCTAAGGTCAGTAATTTGACAGAAGTACTTGTCCTTCCCAGTTTAGAGACTTATTTTTTCTTTCTTTTTTGGTTTTTTGAGACAAGGTTTCATTGTGTAGCCTTGGCTATCCTAGAACTCATTCTGTAGTCTAGGCTGGTCTTGAATTCACAAAGATCTGGTTGCCTCTGCCTCCTGAGTGCTGGGATTAGATATTAGTGTATGGTAAGTTGAGTATGTTTCGTTTGGTAAGCATAAGATTAGTGGTTCTCAACCTGTGGATCATGACCCTTTTGGAGGTCGAAAGACCCTTTTAGAAGGGATTGCATATTAGATATTCTGCATGTCAGATATTTATATTACAATTCATACAGTAGCAAAATTACATTAATGAAGTAGCAATGAAAACAGTTTCGTGGTTGGGGTCACAACAACATAAGGAACTGTATTAAATGTTGCAGCATTAGGAAGGTTGGGGCATAGGACACTCCAGAAGCAAAGGTGTGGTGCTGTAATGCTAAGAGCACCCACTTAGAAAGCAAACACTTACAACCTCAAATTCTTAAAATACATAAAGCAGTTAGGGACAAAGGAGAAACAGCAGCATAATGGACTTTCTTATGAGAGCTCTGATTGTGGAGAGGACATCCAAATGGAGCATTAGCAAGACAGCAGGGGACTTGAGCAATACTGTAGACCAAATGGACCTAAAGACATTAGCAGGCCATTCCATCCACTAGAAGACACTTTCAAGTGCATGTACAGCATTCTCCTAAGAAAGATCACCTATGAGGTCATTACATCTTAACAGTTCTAAGAATATATCAAGCATCTTTTTGACCACAGGGAAAAGTAGAGACCAAAGTATATTCATGAATACTTTTTAGGGTAAAAGAAATTGAAGGGGAAACTAAAAAATATCAGTGACAAAAATAAAATACAATGGATTTAAACTTGAACAGTTAAGGCAGTTGTAAACTGTCAACATTGGTGCTGGGAACTGATCCTCTACAAGAGTAGTGTGTGCTCTTAACCACCCAGATATCTCTCCAGCCCCCAGATCTATGTATATGCCCATAAGTGCAGATTCTATACAAAATTTGTTAAAGGGTAAAGAGTGGGAAGAGTAACCAGGATGCACTGTGTGAACTTGTCAGAGATTGAAATTTAATAGAAAATGCTGATTCTAAAATTCACACTAAACTAAAATGGACGTAGAAGAACCATAGAATCTTAAAAAAAAATAGTGTGGGAAAATTCATACTCAAAACAGTACAAAGGTATAGTAATCAAAACTGGTACTGGTTAAAATAAACCAGTAGAACAGGAGCCAGGAACAATGATATACTTAACCATCAATTGACTTGAACTAGGCTAAGGCAATTCAGTAAGAAAAACCTAGCCTTTTCCAAAGACAGTGCCAGAGCCAACATTTTGATGTCCAAGTAGAAAAGAATTAAATTGCATCACTGCTTTATCTGTGTACAAAAACTATTCAAAATAAATAAAAGATGCAAATATTATAGCCAAATCTGTTAAATTATTAGACAAAAACAGTGTTTTAATGATCATGAGTTAGTTTTTTTATGTTGCATTTAATGCACAAATAGCCAGAGGGAAACACATTTAACTTTATCAAAACAAAATACTTGTGTGCTACAGAGGGCACTCAAAATGAAAGACAATCTAAAGAATGAAAGCAAAGTATTTGGAAATCATATCTGATAGGAATATGTGGTATGTCTGAATGTATCTGCTCCTCCAAAATTAATTATTTAAACCTGTAAGCACCAAGATAAAAGTGGGTGTTTGGGACTGAGATTTTGAGGGCTCTGCTGTTATGAGTGGCACCTAGTACCCTTTCAGTAGAGACTCCATAGAGCTGTCTTGTCCCTTCTTCCATGTGAAGACGCAAGGAAAAGTTGCTGTCAGTGGCACAGGACATGACATTTCATCTTGTTCTTAGACTTCCCAGTGTGCAGATAGATTTGTATTTATAAGGAACCAGCTCCATTGAATTTTTTTTTTTGTAACCTCAATGGATTTTTAAAAACCTAATTTCTAGAATAGAAGCAGAACAATTACCATTAAAAAATAATGATCCAGTTAAATAAACAGGCAGTGGATTTGAATGGGCATCTTCACAGACAAGATGTAGATGTAGTTAGGTCTGCCTACTTACTACAGGAAAGGATGCCAGCATTGTCGGTTGTTAGGGAAATGAAATTCCAACCACAGTGAGATGCTGTTTCACTCCTAGAGTGGCTATCAGAACCACAGATTGTAGCAGTGAGGAAATGGAGAAATTAGAATTCTGAGAGTATAAAAATAGTATAATCGTTTTAGAAACCAGTTTGATAATTTACAAAAAAGTTAAATGTAGGGTTACCATATTGATTTAGAAGTTATGTTCTTAGCTATGTATATCAAAAGAATTAAAGACATACCTTTATGTAAAAACTTCTAAATCATATATATATATATATATATATATATATATATATATATATATATATAACTTACAAGTAATGCAAAAGAGTGCTAGCATTATCAACAGCATTTTTTATGGCCTCAGGGTACAGATTAGAATGAATAAACATAAAGTGGTATGTAAACAATGTAATGTATTCAGCCTTAAAAGGATAAAAGCACTGGTAGATGCCACAGCATTGATGAACCTTTAAAATGCCATACATTATGAAAGAAGGCAGACATAAAAGGCCATGCAGTCTATAATCCTAGTTAAAAGGCTCACATCAGGTAAGTCCCACTCACTTTGGCATGTATGTTATTGTCCTTATTCAGCTCAGGTTTAAGCAGTCATGTTGGTGAGACTTTATGGATGTATCTTCTGACATTCTAGGGTACACAATCTTACAGCAAACTCCCTGATCTCTGGCTCTTACAGTCTTTCCACCCCATCTGCAATGTTCCCTGAGCCTTAGGTATAGGAGTGTTTTATAGATGTATCCATTGGGACTGGTCTCCCACAGCTCTGCATTTTGATTGGTTGTGATTATCTGTATTCGTCTCCATCTGTTGCAAAAGGAAGTTTCCTTGATGAATAGTGAAGACTACACTTTAAGGACAGATATTTAGAATATAGTTAAGGATTGTGCTGGTTTAGTAAAGCAGTAATTGTAGGTTCTCCTCTAGTATCCATGACTTCACTAGCTCCGAGTAGTTAGCTAGGTTTCCAGTACCAGGTTCCCTTCTTGTTGAGCAGGTCTTAAGGACCATTTAGAGAGTGGTTGGTTACCGACAGGGTGAGTGTGCCACTACTGCACCTATAGTGTTACTGTGCCTGTAGTGGTTGTTGGTGTGGGTCACAGACATCATAGCTGGATAGGACTGATAGTTGCCTTCCTCCTTTGGAAGCTTGTATGATGCCTTCTGGTATCATGAGAGCTGGTCCTCAGGGAAGAGGCATTCAGGTTAAGTTCCAACTCAGGAATCTCTGGGCCCTGTTTCTGGTATGCATGTTATCGTCAGCAGTAGGGACATATTTTCCATCTCTATGGGGCAACCAAGGGTAGTAGCAATAGGCTATATGTTTTGGGAGTCTCTTAGACAGTTGTCTTAATTAGGATTTCTATTGTTACAAAGAGACACCATGGCCATGGCAACTCTTACAAAGGAAAAATATTTAATTGGGGTGGCAGTTCACAGTTTCAGAAGTTCAGTCCATTATCATCATGGTGGGACATGGTGGCATGCAGGCAGACATGGTGCTGGAGAAGGAGCTGAGAGTCCTACATCTTGATACATGGCAGCAGGCAGTGAACCATCTCACTGGGTGTAGCTTGAGCATAGGAGACTTCAAAGCTTAATGTAGCTAGAGATTTCCTGCCTGGCCCACAGTCAGGACAAATCTCTCTCACCCGCCAGTCCCACAGCTGCTTAGACCCAACCAAGTAAACACAGAGACTTATATTGCTTACAAACTGTATGGCCGTGCCAGGCTTCTTGCTAACTGTTCTTATATCTTAAATTAATCCATTTCTATAAATCTATACCTTGCAACGTGGCTCATGGCTTACCGGCATCTTCACATGCAGCTTGTCATGGTGGAAGCTGGCAGTGACTCCTTCTGCCTTCCTGTTCTTTCTTTTCTCCTCTGTTAGTCCCGCCTATACTTCCTGCCTAGCCACTGGCCAATCAGTGTTTTATTTATTGACCAATCAGAGCAACACATTTGCCATACAGAACATCCCACAGCAGCTTACCCCCACAGTGACACATTTCCTCCTACAAGGCCACACCTCTTAGTAGTGCCACTCCCTATGGGGGGCCATTTTCTTTCAAACTATCACAACAGCCCTGGCTAATAACTCAAAGAGGACTTCTCATGTCTGTTATTGGGGTTTTTGTTTTAATAAGTAGCCACTACTAAGACCAAGAGAGTACCACAGAAGCAAGCTACCTGCTGATTTGTTCTGTGACTTGTGAGGTACTCCTTGATAGACATGGCAGAACTTCACCAGTGAGTGTTTATTAACGCATGCCACACTTTAGAATTTACTGCAAAGCCACAGGAAAGGGTTTTGGGCGATGTGCTCCAATATGATTGATGGCTTTCTGCTCAGCATAGCAGGCTAAGCTGCGTGAGTCTTCTCCCTGTGATGCTGAATGCTAGAGAAGCAGGTCTTGTGGGCTGGTTGGAGAGGTGCTGGCCCCAGCACGGCTGGGCGGCTCTTCACACCTTTGGCTGTCCTTGCTGAACGTGAGGCCTCCTGCCTTCTGTCAGCAGAGCATGGTTTAAGGTTCAGTTGGTTTTGAAGAGCAGGAGATAAGAAATGTTTGGAAGTGGGAAGTTGATAAGCTGGCTCAGTAATTGCCAAAACCTGTTAGCAATTAGGATACATACTGTTTTATTTGGTTAAGTGGAAGTCTTGGGTATTTATCTCAGACTATGTAAACAAAATGTAAAATATGTATCTGTTTTTATTTCAGTGTTAAATGTTTCAGAGAATTTTATTTTAAATTGTTGCAAAAAACAACGTATGGTAGCTTAAAAAAACATTGAACAGTATAGAAATGTTAAGAATGAAAGGTAATCGTTTCCTTCTTGTATCTGTTTGCGTATGTTAGTCTTTCCGTGTACATATGTATATTCTGCCAGTGCTGTTTTACATGGGACATTGCACACTGTTTGCTCTTGGCTCTCATTGTTAGAAGTAATGTGTCTTGTGAAGGTCACTTCCTGACCCTGGTTTTGTGCGGAACACCGTGTCAGCTAAGCATACGCCACAGGCCTTTTGTGAAGTGGTGCAGCTTTGCTTGTGAAGTTTAAAGTCCGTGATGAATGCAGTTTGGTAGCTGTGGGAACAGAGACAGAGTTTGCTAACAACTGTTGTTTTGGCTTTTGAAGTTATATGTTTATTGTATTAAACAGTTGTCCATGTTCATGTTGCTGGCTGTGCACACTGTAAATTTCTGTGACATTTGAAAATGTTTTTATTTTCCTTTAGAAAAAAACCTGCAAAAATGTCTCTTTATCCATCTCTTGAAGATTTGAAGGTAGACAAGGTAATTCAGGTATGTTTGCTTTCAGTTTTAAAAATTACTTCATAATGTGTTCACTTATGAAATGAAATGGGAAGCATGCATTTGTTGGTGTAGTTGTACGTCTGTTTAGGTCTGTTGTAGACTAAAATGTTACAAGAAGACTAGAAATTCTTTAATATTTCTCTATATCTATAGTATTTCTTTTTTAGATAAACAAAACTGTTTGTGTGTGTGTGTGTGTGTGTGTGTGTACCACAGACATGTGAGTGCAGACTCCTGTGAGACCAGAAGAGGTCTTCCTGGAAGCTAGAGTTAGAGGTGGTTGTGCACTGCCAGGCTCCTGTGCTGGGAACAGAACTTGGGTCTGCTTCAAGAGTACTGTACTTCTCCACCTTAACTTCTGAGCCACTACTCCAGCCAGATAGTATTTCTTTAAAATTTGTTTTACAATCTTCAGAGGGCTTAATTTTCTTAGTACAGTTTAAATTGCATATAGCTCATGTAAGTTGGAGTGTATAATATGCATACCCACCTTAGATAGTCGTAGTTTTATGTAAAGTTGGTGCAGTTTTCTTGATACCACCCTCAGGTGAAAGGAGAGTGAACAGAATAGAAATAGCAGCTCAGCTGTCCTAGGGACTGACCTAGTGGCCCTGGGTGGGGAAATTGCTTCGTAGACAGTTTTCCAGGAAGGCTATTGAAATGTGGCTTTTAGCATCTGAAGTGTTCAGTCGAGCTGCCCAGGAGGGATGATTTTAAGCTGTGAGCAGCATGCTCTGTCATTTTAAATAGATGCCGTTTCTTTCTGTAGTGTTCAGTCTTCCCCCTCTGGTAATTTTCACAAAGTTCATCTGAACATGTACTTTTTTCAAAAAGCTTTTATCTGAAACATTCACCCTAAAACAATTAATATTACATTAAGGGTTAGCACACAGATTGCAAAGCATAATCTTTGTCCATGTTTTTCTTAATGGCTGTGTATGGAATTAAGCTTAAATTAACCACAGTTGGCTTTTAGTAGAGCGTTTTCACTTTGAAAATACAGAAGGCAGTTGATGTTGGCGGATGTTTTCCTGTAAAAAACTTCAGTTTATGTCAGCTGACCCCTTTAAGAGAAGCAGGTTCCTTTAGAGGACCTTCAGTATTCAGAGCAGAGAGCTAGCTGCTGGGAGACAGAACCGGGCCAGGTGGAGGTGGGGTATGGCTCTTCTGTTCCTACTAGATTTCAGACATTCCTAGTCCAGTCTCTTGGACTAGTTCTGCTTCGTCATCTAGGTGAGTGACTGGTGTGTTTTTATCTTGAGACGCCCTGGCAAGAAGTTACAGAGGAATGCAACACTCCTTCTTGTCGTCTGGCTCTTTGCACTGCAGCAGTGAACCGGCAGTTCATATTTTCTAAGTGATTTTTATAGTAGCCATTAAGCCATGGCTTTCAGCACTACATGATCAATCCTAGAACCATTTTCAGTTCCAAACTCTTAACAGCCTATGCTTGTCTGGTATGCATGAAGCCCTGGATTCAGTCCATCCCCAACATTAAACTGAGCAGAGTGGCACATGCCTATAATCCCAGCACTTGCGAGGTGGAGGCATGAGAATCAAGAGCTGATGGTAATGCAATATTCAACTAAATGGGGAATTTGAGGCCAGCCTGTGTTACATTAAACTTTGTCTCCAGTACCAAAAGAAAGCACATACAGTTGATTTATTTGCAGGAGATGGCTAAGCATTGACTATAAATAACATGTATTGTATAAATAAGTGGTGTCAGTTTTTAAGGTACTCCTAAAATTTTTCATTTATAGGCTTCCTTTGGAAAGTAAATGGTTGCTGAAGTATTTAAAATGAAACTTTGAGTAAAACTTCAGTTGTTCATTTCTTTGGGAAGTTCTAGATATAACTTATAAATCATATAAGAAAGATAATGTATTTATGATATTGATAGAATTTTCTTTTCCAGGCTCAGACTGCCTTCTCTGCCAGCCCTGCCACCCAAGCAGTTTTGGTGGATGTTTCTGCTGCTTACCCTCCAGATGGAAGTAGGTTCATACTTTGGGCTCATTTTCTTTGGACAGAAATACATACAAAGCCTTTTCCCCCTCCCCTGAAATTCAGAACCTAGGATTTTGACATGTTATATGAATTTGTGATTAATGATTTAGTAGCAATAAGGAAAAATGGTTTACTAAAGAACTAACCTGTATAATCAAGAGAGTGATCTCTGAGTATGAAGGTGTGTTTTAGGGCATAATTAAATTGTATTTTACTTGGACTCATAGGCCTTAACATTGTCGGTTCATTAACGGGAAAGCACTCTTGCATGGGAGCTAAGCTTTCCTGACTGCTGTAGCAGCTCGCAGACACTGAGCTGCTTCCTTTCACCTTTGCCAGGGAGCTTGGGAAGCTTCTGACTAGCTCCCATTGGGTCTCACATCAAAGCTAAGAGTTACTCTCCAGACTCCATACTGATTCAGGGGCTTCAGGACAGTGCTTTAAGACATTGGGATACAAAGTCAATAGTAAATTCTTAAGTTTCTGTGGCCTTTCATCTTCTGTGTGGCCATCTAACATTATTCTTTGGAGTGAATCTACTCTGAAGTCAAAGTAGATCATAGGAAAAGATTTTAGAAGTAGCACACTTCTAAAAATGTTAAATATTGTTAATGTTTAAAAATTCTGTTTGCGTGACTTCATTGAACTATGGCTGCCATTCTTAAAGTGGTAGGAAACTGAGCAAATTCACAAGCTTTGCCTTTTCCTCCTGTTACGTGAGAGGAACCGTCAAGTCTCATAGCTGTTCACGGAGTGAGTTGAGCAGTTGTGACAGTGAATACTTGGGTTGTTCTGAACAGAAGAATTCATGCCATAATCCCCAAATTTCTAATGCATAGGGTTATCTTAAACAGAAAGGGCAAGATCATTTATTTAGAAAAGTAATTTTTACCTTTGAGTAGTCACCCCTCTGTATTCTCTATTTCTGTCTAAATTTTTTAATCTGTACTGTGAACATGCAACAGCCATTAGCGTTGGGTGATTGTGTATGATAGTATCCAGCAGGGGTCACAAGTTGACAGCAGGGTTTGCACAGGTCTGCTGATGGCTAGAAGGCCTTCTTTTCTTTCTACTTATTTCAACTTTAAGCCTTGCTGTCTAGCCCTGGCTGGTCTCAGGTCTGTGGCAGTCCCCCTGCTTCTGCCACATGACTAGAGCTCTGGCTTGTAGCCATCCCCACCAGCCAGCTTCAGACCATGTTAAATGAGGGACTTGAACACCTGCAGATTATGAACCCAGTGCTTTGGCCACAAAGGGATGACTGCATAGGAAAGCCCAGACTATCTCAGATGTATTTATATTTTAGGGCTTTCACATTAAACATTTTATGGATCTTTTAAATATGTCTAAATCTTTGTACTTTAAATGTGATTTTTTTTTTATAAAACACAGTAAGTCCATAGTAAGTTATTATTTTGAATATTCTGCCAATGCCTTTTTCCTCATTTGTTTATATTAGATCTCTATCCTAAACTGTATCCAGAGCTCTCCCAATACATGGGATTGACTTTAAATGAAGAAGAAATATGTACAAATATGCCCATGGTCTCTGGAGCACCAACCCAAGGGGTATGTACAGTATAATTTTGAATTCTATAAAATGCTCTTATATGTAGATGTAAACTCTTTCATAGGGAACTTACATATTTAGAACATTAGTGTTGACGTCTCAGATTTTAGATTTTTCTTTTGTTTGTTTGTTTTTTGAAACAGGATTTCTCTGTGTAGCCCTAGATGTCCTGGAACTTACTCTGTAGACCAGGCTGGCCTTGCAGAGATCTACCTGCCTCTGCCTCCTGAATGCTGAGATTAAAAGCATGCACCACCACGCCCAGCCTGATTTTAGATTTCTTTATAGATGTATTTCTGAACATTGTTGCCCACTGTTGGATTATTGGGTCTTTGTCTCTCTTTTGTCTTTTGCATTTTGTCCTTTCCGAAAACATTGTGGTTGGGCCTCTGCCCTGTGTGCTCGTTTTTTCCTTTCTAGTTGTATTACTGCATTGAGTTTTGTACTTCCGACCTCAACTGTTCAGTTGTTTCTTCCATAGTTCAGCAATTCCTACTTCAGACAGTATTGCAGTGAGGATAGTTAGTCATGGGAAGTATATATCTGCCATATTATTTTGCTCACAATTTTATTTTTCCTCTTATAATTAGAAGCCAAGCTTCTTGTAATTAGACTGAGGTGCTAGGCTTACATATAACATATAGCACTTGATACGATTATAGTTACATATTTCATGACTGAATCTACTTCTCTTCTTTTGCCATAATGCCACTGTTTAATACAGTACGTGGCATTTATTTATTGAAATTTCAATATTTATTGAAAACTTACTTGTATTAGTCAGGATCCAGTTGAAAACAAGAGTATTTCAACTGAGGTAATTTTAAGAAATTAGATAGTCAGAGATTTCCAAAGGAAAAAGTAGAACCAGTTAGAACTGTAGGGAGCCAGCTGCTGTCCTGGGATAGAGTGGACAAGGTGCTTTGACTTTGGGAAGCGTTTCTGGTAGCTGCAGCCCCCTGAGGGGTTGGGTGAGTTGGTAAGAGGTGGCTCAGTACCTCTCTTGCAGAGGAGCTCCAGAGAATCTAATGACCTCTCCTGGCTCCCTTGGGCAGCCACACAAGTGGCAAATACTCAGAGATGTACATATAGATAATTATATAAAAGTAAATCTTTAAAAGGAGGTATGGAGAAACAAAGGTTAACTGCTATATTTATAGAAAATTTGCCGGGCGGTGGTGGCGCACGCCTTTAATCCCAGCACTCGGGAGGCAGAGCCAGGCGGATCTCTGTGAGTTCAAGGCCAGCCTGGGCTACCAAGTGAGTTCCAGGAAAGGCGCAAAGCTACGCAGAGAAACCCTGTCTCGAAAAACCAAAAAAAAAAAAAAAAAAAAAAAAAAGAAAATTTATCTTCTCATATCGAAAAAAAAACCCAATTATAGGTATTCTTTAATGCTGAGCCTCTGGCTAGTGTGTCTGACCTCCTTTGCCCAGGTCTGCATTCTTTGTTCCCTTTAATGTAATGAGCACACCAGGGCCCCTCCATGTGTACATTTCTGGCCTCGAAGGTAACCTGAAATTTCCTTTAGAAGTATCTGCGTGTATAAGGCTCTTTGGGGTGCTCGTTTCTTTTTCTATCATTTTGTTATATTTAATTCGTTCTGGAGATTTCTATTAACTCTTCCATGTAGTGACCAATTCATTTCACATACCATATGTTTTTTGTTTTTGTGTTCCATCTAGTTGTTCTCTCCCCCAGCTTTATTAAAATTATGTATATGGAAGGTGTACAATGTATTGCATATCAATTTGTGTACGTTGTGAAATGGTCCCACAATCAAGCCAATGAATATATCTATTCCCCTAGAGTTACAACTTGTAGTATGTAGTTATAACACTAGCAAGTTCAGTTACACGGTAATTAACGCGTGGTTACTGTGCTGTTCATTAGAGCCCAGAATTACTTTATCATTGAAAGTCTGTGTATCTCCCCATTTCTCCTCTGCCCACCCCTTACCCCACAAGTATCCTTCTGCTCTCTACTTCTGAGACTCTGCATTTATTGTTTTCATATTAAGAACAGACTAGACTGTCATTCTGTCTCTGACTTACTTCCTTTAGTGTAAGTCCTCCAGGGTCATCCATACTGTACAAATGCCCATGTTTTAATGGCTGGAGTAATATGCCATTGTGTATTTTTTTTATTCATTTATCTGTTGACAGACACTTTGTTTCTAAGCTTTGGTCACTATGAATTATGCTGCAGTGAACATGGCAATGCAGGTATCCTTGGGATATAGTGATTTTATTTCCCTTTTGATATTTGCCCAGAAGTGGAATTGTTTGATACATGGCAAATGTGTTTTCATTATATGAGGATCCTCCATATGGTTTTTCATAATGCTTATATTAAGTACGTTTGGTGTATGACAGTGCACAAAAGTTTACCAACGCATCTGTCTTTTTGGTAGATACATTGTGAGGTGGTAATGTCATCTTCTGGTTTTGATTTATATCTGCTAATGATAAATGATCCCTTTCACATACCTATGAGACATTTGTTATCTTTGGGAAAAATGTCCTATGTAGGCTTTTTTGCCTATTTTTTAATTACTTGCTTTTTTGCTGTTGAGTTTTGAGTTCTTTATACATCTGGATATTTGCCCCTTAATACATGATTTGTAGATAACTTCTTCATTCCCATGGGTTGCTCTCAGTTTGCTGAATGCCTCTTTTGCTGTGAAGAACATAACATGTTTTGAGACAGGGTCTTTGTAGACCATGGTGGCCTTGAACTTAGAGATATACCTACCTCTGTTAGGATCAAAGGTGTACACCACCATGCCTGGTCCCAGCTGTGAAGAACCTTTTTAAGTTTGATGTAGTTTTACATATTTTTGCTTATGCTTCTGGTGTGAAAAATTTTTTAAAAATCATTGCAATATATATATATATATATATATATATATATATATATATATATTTGAATGAATAGTGTGAATGTAACCTATGAATACCACAAATGTGATTAATATCATGAGTGTAATTAATGAATATCATGAGTGTAATTTAAAAAATAAAAAAATAATTATTGTCAAGATTAGTATTAAAGAGATTTGTCTTGCATTAAGCCTTTTGAATCCACTTGGAGTTGGTTTGTATGTTTGGTATAAGGTCAGCCCCAGTTCCCCTGCCCTGCATTGGACGCTTCAGTTTTCCCAGTCCCATTGTACATGCATGGCAACTTTGTCACGACCAGTTTAATATAAATGTGAAATGTTTCATTCTTGACCTAAGTCCTTGATCATATTAAGTTTAAGTTGGTAATTTTATGATTATACCACAGAAATTCTCTGGAAAATGCATGTTTCAAAAATCCTGAGTGACCTCTTGGTTCTAGGAAAATATCTTCAAAATGAAGGTGAACGAGCATAGTTGTTGGTGACAGGGATGTTTTCTGAGAAATGGTTCATTTGCTGCTTTTTTTTTTTTGTTGTTGTTGTTTTTTGTTTTTCGAGACAGGGTTTCTCTGTGTAGTTTTGGTGCCTGTCCTTGATCTCACTCTGTAGACCAGGCTGGCCTCGAACTCAAGAGATCCTGGCTCTGCCTCTCAAATGCTGGGATTAAAGGTGTGCACCACCGCCGCCTGGCTCATGTGTTGCTTTCAATGCTGTGGCAGCTTCATGTAGTGTACTTACCCAGCCTGAGGTCTTATGACCTCATTTGACAATGCAGTCTTTAGAGATTGCTGCCACTTAAGTGTTCTCTGATAGAGATAGTTCGGCAGCAGATGATGATTCATACACAAGAGTGCCAGTTGAGTTAAAGTAACAAGCCTGGAGCAAAGTCCATGAGTCTTATCTATCCAAGATAATGGAGTAAACTGCTAGAGGACCGAAGAAATGAAAACCAGTGCCATTACTGTAGAAATCAACTTCACTGGGGGGTCTTATTTTTGGAGCAATATTTCTTAGAACTAGAACTGAGCATGCTCCAGTTTTCTGTCGATTACTTTCAAGGAAAGTGCTTCTAGACACTGACAGATATGTACTGTTCCAGCAGTTGGTAACAAGACCATCCAGTGTGAACTATATGGTAGCACCTGTGACAGGCAACGATGCTGGAATTCGAAGAGCAGAAATTAAGCAAGGGATTCGTGAAGTCATTCTGTGTAAGGATCAAGATGGAAAAATTGGGCTCAGACTTAAGTCAATAGATAATGTAAGTATTTTTATTTCTGAAATATTAACATCAGACAATTAGAAATGAAAATAGTTTGGCTAGCTGTAACAACACATCTACAGTGAGGAATATTACAAATCTACTGACTTAATTTTTCACTTCCAAGTGGAGACAGCCTGTGCTGGAACTTGTAAGCAGATCACCATGAATGAGCTTTTCTTTTTGATTCTCTTTACTGAAATGAATGATGTCACTAGCTTTACATAAACCCTATGACAGAGTTTGTATGGTAGAATTCTGGGCTTGGCATAGGGCAGCATATGTGAAAGCAATGGAAAAATTGACAGTGAGAATTGGGTGTCCATTTTTAAACTAAGTGATAATTATTTAATTTGTGAGATGCTTTTGCAAAGTTGGTTGTTCTTTCTGTCTATAAAATTTTAACTTGATGACCATTTGTGAACAAGTTCTTTGTAATTCAGGCAGTGAATCCCCTTGGCACACTAAAGACATGAGACCAGGTTTCCCAGATACATTTTAAAATGTTACAGACATGGTGGGTCTCATAAACCTCAGTTTATGATTTTCTTTTTTTATAATTAGTGTCTTTCTGGATTCTGTTTCAGTCTTAAGACTTCTTAGCTCAGTGAGTCCAACTTTCTACAGACAAAATTAGTATGGCACACTGTTGAGCTGAATGATGCTGGTCTTGGCAGGAAATGCCAGCACCACCTTTCTACTCAACGGGCTGAGAGCATGGTGTGTGTAGCCCTCAACACATGTCCATTGTGCTTGTAAAGCCTTGACCTCACTGATGTTCTCCTCCTCTTGCATGCCTGCAGGATACTGCAGCAGAGATTCTCCAGGCCCATTCTCGTTTGGCACCATTCTAGTTGGTGTGGTGGGGCGCTGCCTGTGCATAGCACCTCATGGCAGAAATCCTGTCTGCCCATCTTAGATTGTAGGGAAGGACTAGCCTTATAGATGTGTCTGCACATCCCTAGCTTTCCTTTTACGTTTGTCCATTTGGTTCAACATCTGATTGAATTTACATAAGTATCAATGTCTGTGTGAGTTAGTTGTTAGAGGTACCCTTCTGAGTTTCATAATGGATTATTTATAAGCATTCATGTTATAGTTAACATGTTTATCTTTTTAGCTTGTTTAATCTCAGCTGTATTGATACTTTAAGAGATGTGGAAAGTGGTATTTGAACTAAAAAAATGGATTACCCCAAACTATCATTTATCTTTAAAATTTATTTAATTTTATGTTTTGAGTGTTGGCCGCATGTATGTGTGTGCACCACATACACGCTTGGTACCCTCAGAGGTCACAAGGTGATACAAGATCCCCAGGAACTGGAGTTAGACATGGTTGTGAGCCACCATAGTGGTGCTAGGAACTGAACCTGAGTCCTCTTGTGTATATACTTAAGCAGGAAAACAACTCACCAGACATGCAGTGCTTGGTGTGATCAGAACCTGCAGTGTAGAGATTTGCATTGGGCAAAGTTGCTCGTTCCTGTAACTTGACTTTACTCAGGGTGATGTGACCAAGGATGTTCAGGTAGGTCCCGGCTGAGATCTGTTTATTTTTATTTGTTTGGGGGTATTATTGCTTTAATAAAGTTTTATTTCTTTTTAAGAAATGACTTGACACTCGGACAGTCCTAGGAGGATTTGTCATCAGCCACTTTCTTGGCCACAGCAGTGGAAAATGATAACCTCCTTTCTTCTTATCTAGGGTGTATTTGTTCAGCTAGTCCAGGCTAATTCCCCAGCCTCCTTGGTTGGTCTGAGATTTGGGGACCAAGTACTCCAGATCAATGGCGACAACTGTGCAGGTTGGAGCTCTGATAAGGCACACAAGGTGCTCAAGCAGGCATTTGGAGAGAAGATCACCATGACCATTCGTGATAGGTGAGCTGTGACCCAACAGTGGAAATGGAGCTTCAAGTACACTTTGGTTTTCATTTCAGTGTTCTGTAAATACAGCTTTCTACTTTCGCTTTTTTTAAAGAAAATGTTGATTCATTACAGTCATGGAGTTGCTGCAGTTGTGTGCTACAGATTTTTCTAACATAGATTCTTTTTATAGAATTCTGCTTTTGCTTATATTCTTTACTGCACTTTATGGGATTCTGTCCGCTAGGCAGTAATTTTTCTGTCTGTCTCTCTAGAAAGGATGTGTATGCTAGAGGAGTAACTGACATGGTAAAGACTCTGTGGGCTCACTCTGCAGCCCACTGCTTAAGCATCCTTAGCAGGGCCCGTTGTCACGAGGACTGAAATAGACACAGAGTTCCCAAGAACTCAGTTTTGAAACCAAATCTGGTCTCTGGGGTGGTTGTGCAATTAAGTAAAAGAGGATGAATCGTTGTGCAATTAAGTAAAAGAGGATGAATCATTCTGCATGGTGGGTAGTCTATTTTTATCTTAAAATGACATTGGTCTAAAAAATTTTATTAAATTCCTAAATATATCAAAAATTGAAAATGGAAAAGTCTTATAATTTTTTTTAGTCTGTAAGCAGAATTTCATAAAGTTGGACCAGGGATGGTTAAGAGTACACACTGTTCCCAGAGGACCCAAGTTGGGAAGGGCACAACTGCCTATAACTCCAGCCCCAGGGGCTCCGACACCTTGTTTCTTCATAGGCACCTGCACTCACATGCACAGACCCACCTATGTCTTTTTTAAAAAGATGTTAATGTTGCAAATAAAAAAAAATCACATGTTGAAATTAGCCAGATCCAAAGACTGTCTCAGTGAATCTCTATACAGAGTAGCTATTTGGAACAGAAGCTGTGGAGCTTCACATTGGATTTTATATTTTCACTGTGGAATATATTTTCTGACACCCACCACCATAAATCAATCCATGAGAGTTAAAATTAGTAAAAATAATTTCTTATATTCATTTGTAACTAGTGTTCACTACCTGAATTCAGTCCTTTCTCATGCCCTAATATTTACTCTTCCTTGTTCTTTTTCTGTTATGTCATGTGGGCCTTTGTTAATATAAATATATATATATTTCACTGCCTAGGTCCTGCATATAAAGAATGTGCTTATTTTCTAAGATTTTGTTACTTTGAGTAATAGTATAAGTCCATTTTTCTTGCAACTTTTATGAATGCATTTTTCTTTAGAGCTGAATACTAGTCCTTTATTTATACACACACACACACACACACACACACACACACCCATATATACATTTTACCCATTTATCTGTTAATGAACATCTAGGTTAATTCTAGTTCGTTGCTATAGTGAATAAGTAGCAACGAGTACAGGGCACATGTATCTGCAGTAGGGTATGAAGTCTCTGGGTGTATGCCCAGGAGTGAAGTAGTGGGATCATGTGGTAGTTCTATTTTTAATTGCTTGAGAAACTTCCAAACATTTCCACAATTGGTGTATTAATTTGCAGACAGACACACAGATCCCATTTTGATAATAGCCATTCTGACAAGTTAGCTAATATATTCCAAAGTAGTTCTAATTTGCATTTCCTTGGTGGCTAGTAATACTGAACTTTTTTTTTTTGAGACAGGTTTGTGTAGCCCTGACTAGAACTCGCTCTGCAGATCAGGCTGGCCTGGAACTCACAGAGATCTGCCTGCTTTTGCCTCCCCAAGTGCTGGGATTAAAGGCATGCACACCACTGCCTGGCTTGTGGTCCGTTTTTATTTTTGCACAAAGTGAAAGAATCTAATTTCATCCGTCCGCGTCATTTCCTGATTAGTCTTCTTACTACGTTTTTGCCTTCATTGCCAAAAATTACATGGGCATAGCTTTACCACCTTATTTATGGGCCCTCTTTCTGTTCCATTGGTCTTCTGTCTGTTTAATGCCAGCACCAGACTTTCTTTATGACTATAGCTATGGTATGATCTGTGGTTGAGTATTGTAAAACCCCAACAAATGTTCTTCTTTAGATTGCTTTGGCTATTTGTGATCTTTTAAGGTTCCAAATGAATTCTTGAGGGTTTTTTTTTTATTTTTTCCTAAAACTTTGAAATCTGATATCAGAATTTTAATAGGTATTGCATTAAATGTGTAAATTAATTTTGGTGTAATATAGCTATTTTTACAATATTCTGCCAGTCCAGTTGCATGGATTTTCCATCATCAACTATCTTCTGTGATTTCCTTTTTCAGTATCTTGAAGTTTGTACTGGAGAGGTCTTTCACTTCTTAAATAATTTTAAACATTTTGCATAAGAGAAGTTTTTTTTTTAATAAGTGGGACCAATAGGAAGATATAGCTGCAGAATTTCATAATGTGAACAAACCAGGTGGCCTTAAAATCTTAAGTAACACTATGGCAGAGTTGCAGAACATCAGCATGGATTACACTGCATGGCAGCATCTGAGACAGATGCTCATGGCCTTTGTAATAGTAGTTTGTGCCTCCCTTACAGTCAGGCTTGAAGAATCCTCTCATTGCTTCTCTGGTGGCTTTTTTTGTTTTTGTTTCTGTTTTTTTTTTTTTTTTTTTTTTTTAATTTCTTACCACAAATTAGAGCAGACAGCTTTGTCTATAATCCCAGCACTTGAGAAGATTGGATTGCATATAATGAGACCCTGTCTCAAACCAATAAAGCTGACATGATGGTTCAGTGGGTGAGGCATTCACAACCAGGCCTGATGTCAGAACTCATGTGGTGGACAGAACTGACTCCTGCAACTTAACCCATATACATGCACCTGTGCACATACAATCAATAAATACAGTGTTTTAAATTTTAAATGCCCTAAGATCAGTTGGCTCCCAGAAATATTGAAGGTATTCAGTGATTTAGTTTAAAGCCATCTCGTTGTTAATGCAAAATATGGTGAACTGTAAGGAAAAATGTATTGATATATTGATAACTCCACAAAGCACTCTGTTCTGTTTTCTCAAACTTAACAGAAGGATATCTTGATTAGCAAGTCAGTCAAATCATGAGATGAACAAAAAGGCTGCTGAAGTGTCCCATGTGTAGTGTCAGAGTCATAGTAAATTATTAGAAACAGCACTTACTGTAACAAAATACTGAATTTAAAGCTTCAATCTAACCCAACCCTTATGCTTACAGGCCCTTTGAGCGGACCATTACTATGCATAAGGACAGCAGCGGGCATGTTGGTTTTATCTTTAAAAGTGGAAAAATCACATCCATAGTGAAAGATAGTTCTGCTGCCAGAAATGGCCTTCTCACCGATCATCACATCTGTGAGATCAACGGGCAGAATGTCATTGGCTTGAAGGTAAGGAATGCACTGGACCCTGGTTTAGAAAAAGACTTAGGTGGTATGACTTTGGCGGTGGCCTTCAAACACTGAAACTTGGTGGGAGGTAAGTGTAGCAACTGGGGCCCTGGCTAGCAGTGCTCGTGGACCATCGCGGAAATAACTCTGGGATGGTACGGAGAATTGTCTTTCCCATATTGAGGTGGCTAAACTGATTCCTGGCATCCCTCAACCTATAATTCTGTGGAAACAGGGTCAGGGAAATTTTTAGACATTCGAATGGGTGAATGTCCCAACTTTTTTCAGTCCAGAAATATAGAAAAGGAATAAGTCTTGGTATATATTAATACTTTGTTTTTATACATTTTGATCTGCAAAGTTTTTGTGGGCTTGTTTGTAGACAGGGTCTCTCTAAATAGCCCTGGCTATCCTGGAACTCACTATGTAGGCCATCCTGTTCTCTAAGTCTGAGAGATCTGCCTGCTTCTCAAAGGCATGTGAAACCCGGCTCGGCTTATAAATTCTTGAATTAAGACTATCTTAAAATCTAAAGGTTTTAAGTAAAACTTTAATTCATAAATTCTAGAATCAGTTGACTGTATATGGGGCAAGCTATCCATTCTCAAGTAAGGAAAGGATTTTATTCAGTACCTTCAACTTTGTTACCAGCTTAAGAAACGTATGTCAGTAAAATTAAAATTCAGACATACCCAGGGATTGCAACTCCAGAGATATTAGCACGGGAACAGCAAATATAGTGAGGGTTTTTTTTAACCTAACAATTACAGTTTCATGTTTATTAAATAAAGCCTCAGTGAAATTCAATTCTATTCTGTTTCATTAGGACTCTCAGATTGCAGACATACTGTCAACAGCTGGGTCTGTAGTCACCATTACAATCATGCCTGCTTTTCTCTTTGAACATATTATTAAACGGTAAGTGGACAGCTCTACTTTATGCTTGTGGTCACCTGACATAAATGTAAACACTACTTTCAGTCTGCAGTTCTGCTTTATAGAAATCTAGTCATGGTGGCTGTGACGGGGATTTCCTGCCTGTGAGATATTAAGAGTGGCCGTTGCTGTTCTTCCCAGTGTCTCTCAGGAGGTAGAGAGGTGCATGATGCTTGCTCTCTGTCCTCTGGAACGGAAGAACGTAAAGTCCATGAGAGTTGACAAGGGCCAGCAAGGGGTGACTCTGCCCAGAGCTTTTCTGCTCCTATCTTCCTTATAGTTGTTACCATGGTATCTTGGAAACTCTTCATTCAAAATCCTGATACAGCACGTGCAAGTGAGACTTGGAAGATACATAAGCATAACTGTTGTAATGAAATCTTTGTCTATATATTTGGCTTTTGGGTAGAATGCAGCTAGCTACCCTCGGGGGGGGGGGGGGGGGGAGGGAGGTAGGAAGGAAAAAAAATAGTTGTTCTGTAGTCTTTTTTTCTTTTTTAACTATTGGTAGGTCCCTTCTCCCCCCTTGTCTTCTGACTCATCATAGCCTCGCTATTTTAATTAAACTGCCAGTCTTAATATAAAGGACTCACACTGTCTCTAGCATATCTACCCTGGTACAGATGTCTATTCTTCCTGGACAGTCTCAGCCAACTCAGTTATCAGTTCCTTGGCTCTGAGCTCATTGAAAGACCTTTTCTTCCCCTCAGGCTCATCAATGGTAATAGTGCTAAACTGGAATTGGGGTTGTCTTGGATTAACATGGCATTTTTGCAAGTAAGTCATCACTTATATAACGAGTGGCTCTCTTGTAGGATGGCACCAAGCATTATGAAAAGCCTGATGGATCACACCATTCCTGAGGTTTAAGAACCTGTACAACATACACAGCTGAATGTTTCCAGTTTTCTTCTTCGGCAACTTCTATATTTTGCATATGAAGCTTTCCCGGAGCCAGGGAGAATATGCTGCATGGGGACCTGTCTATCTTCATCATGGCTGGAAACCTCACTCTATCTGATGTCTTCTGCAGATTTTAAGATAGGTGTAGCCTTATCCTGGTTTTACAGATGTGAAACTTACTGACTTTCCTAGAATTGTTTCTCTACTGGAAACCTGATGTTTTTATAAGCCATTGTGGTTAGGATGACTGGTGTAGTCGTAGCTGTGTGAGAACCTTTGTCCTAGATAAAGCACAGTGCTAGTCGTGTGCTTCAGTTCTGTGGCATACTTGGATTTTAGAACATCAGCATAGAACATTGAGGATGATTGCCTTTGATAGTTATTTTTTAAGTTTTCTCCGTATGTGTGTAAAATTCCAGTTAATCAACACTGGTTTCATTCCACAAAAGCATTATACAGTGTGTGTAGTTTGCAAGAGACTATCATGATTGTCACTAAATTTTAACTACCTTCACTTACTATGCTTCAACTGTCGCCTTAACTACAGTAAGCATTTAGAATAAAAGCCAAAATAGAATTATTGCTGCCTTCTGAGACCTGAGATGTTAGCTCTCTATCTAGCTGGTAGATGCTAGCCCCGAGCAGCTTACTGGTAAAGCAGAGCTGCCTAGTTGTGTGGAGATTTTCTAGTCACTGCATAAAGGAAACGCCTAAAAGTTGCCGTAATGCTTTCTGAAAAACAAATCGCTATATATTTCATGTAAAAGTTGTTATATAAACAGAACAAATCTTGGAGTTTCCTTTTCACTTGTAGATTATTAAGTGGGCAATATTTAATTTGGCATTTGAATCCTAACATTATGTAACTTAACTACCTTGGGTAGTCTTAGAATGTTTCCCTAGCCATTTTAATTTGTTCCATTTTTCTGATTCCGTCCTCTAAACAAAAATGGCAATGACACTTTATCTTGATTTCTTTCTTCTTGGCTTATGCCTATCCTAGTATTTTATCTGATATTATCCTAGTAAATGTATAAAAATGTTAAACTTTTGTCTGTCTGTTATTCCTTCGGTCCTTTTCACATCCACGGTCTCTGAGAACAGCCATAGAGCTGTGTCTGAAAATACACTTGCTTGGGAGCCCTAGATGGCCAGACTGGTGGCCCCGTTCACCCTCTATACTTGTAGGTGATGAAGGAACCTACTGAGACTGCTGCATCTCTGGTGAAATCAGAGACCACACACATGTATTCAGTGATGCTTAAAACTGACTTTCAAGTTTCTCCTACTTCGGTCCGGTTTGGGAATCTTCCCTCTTAACCACACTATAAAAATACTTTCAATAGCACAGAAAATTTGTAATCTTATGGTTGCTGTTCAGAGATTAAATAAAAAGGGAGTCATTGCTATTGCTACATAGCTTACCTTGTTGGAAATTTACATTTTCCAGTTTACCTACCTTACTGTCTGGACTTGGTTCTGAAGGTAGGCCCAAAAGAAATGGAATTATATTTGTCATTAAGTATGGTTTTGTAGAAGGATTAATATTTGTAATTCTTAAAAGAGATTATTTAAATAAAAGGAAAAATTCTTTCATTACAGAAAAATATTTTTAATGTAGAAAAGATGAACATTAGTAGCGTAATGAAATATAAACCGTTACTATACACAGTAACAGACTTACTGTTATAAGAGCTGCTATTCCTCCCTTAGATTCTTAGAATCTGGGCACACAGCACTGTAGAAAGGCAGCAGCAGTCCATGAAAACACATCCAAGAACCAGGCAACTTGGATCAGAGGCTCCTGCACTGCTTCTCGGAGAACTGAGCTGCCAGTGCTGCCCCATGGTCTCAGTCCAATGGTTATTTCTTCTTGTCCTCTACCACCCAGTACAGTCTTCTGTCATCACATGTGACAGTCCTCTGTCTAAAAAGAATGTTCTTGCCCGTAACGCTGCCATATTTTTATCTGCCTTAACGGATGACAAATGGCTTTGAATGAAGTCACCATGATTTAGGAAGTTGAAACCACAAATTCTTCATGTGGTGAAACTTCTAAGTACTATATCATTGCACATTCACCAGTTAAAAGTTTGGTTTAAAAATACATTAAATAGAATTGAACTTAATGGAGAGGAAAAGGCACTTAATACTGCAATTTCCAAAACATAATTTGTCTGTCTTCCCCTCCTGTGATGATACTGCTACACTGTTCGTTCATCCATATGCATGTCACGGCACCTGAAAGACAGGGAGGCAACCAAAGTAGACTCGGTGACTGCATGCTGACTGCCGTACACTTACCAAGATGCCATCATTATTCCTTGTCACTGTATAACAAAAGCTGTCTATAGTTTAAAAGCACCCACTTCTACAGAGAACTTGAGAGGAATGAAACCAATTCAATGTGAATCTAAAAGCAACATGATTGATGCCAACACACACCTTGGCAAATGGTATAAGAAAAGTAAAGAGATTTTATGGGAAGGGAAATGAGTAGCCTGTGACCATGTCTGCAGATTTATGCCTTTTCCATGGAAAGATTCACAGATGAATTGCAACTGTTAAAAAACCCACTGAACTGAGGGGGAAAGCATAGCTACATAATTTTAAGATAGATGTCTAAGAAGAAATAAAGCATATGAAATTATATGACAAGAAAAGAGAGTGAAGGTGTCTCACAGTGGGAAGATGCAACGGTTAAAATAGCCCTGCAAATGTAAGCGGACGACATTGAGTCTTCCAAGAGTCTGCAAATGAAAAGAGGGAGGGAGCAGGGAGCTTTACATGATACTGGATGCTGTGCAATTCTCTCCACATCATGCTTCCAGAAAGATCCATATGGGATTCACTGGCAAACACCCCTCAAGACTGTAGGAGTTGAGTTTGACACTAGTAGGTAGGAGGATGCCTTAGTTTCCATGGGAGTTTATTTTTCATTGTCTTTTCGTAGCTGCATTATTTTTTAAGAATCAGTTGTACAGCTTTGCCATATTTTTTAATTCTCTATATGGAAGTAAAGATTTTTTTCAGAGGCTAAAATAAATATAAGTCTTCAGGAAACTGAAATACATAACCACTGGCCAATCAGAATGCAAGGGCAATGTTAACAACCCAGAGCACACCTGGGGTCTGCCTACAAGTGTTCCCTGCTGGAAAGGGGCCTGAGTCAGCAACAGCTGCAGTCCACTCACCAGTGTGGCCCTGTATCCGCTCACTGATTTTTGCTCCAAGGAGGTCCCAAACAAGCAGCTCACCAGACCGACTTCCAGATAAGACTGAATTGCCATCCCAGACGAAGCACCTGCAAGCACAATCAGGAGACAGTCTGTCATAAAGGAAGTACGTGACCAGAGGACACGAGCACGAACAAACTGCAGATGTCATCACCACACTCAGCAGCTGTACCTCTGTGGCTCCCCTGAGGTCATGGAGGAGATGAGCATGCCCGTCTGCACATCAATCACGTTCAGACAGCCGTCTGCTCCCGTGCTGAGGACGTGGCGACTATCTGCCATAAAGACACACAGGAAGCTGCTTCAGAAAGCAGGTCTCATCACTCAGACTTGACTGCTGAATCTACTCCCTACTTCGTTTCCTTGAGCTCCTTGAAGTTTTTTTTTGTTTTGTTTTACAGTTTCTAAGACTTGTGCTCTTCTCAGGCCTTGTTCCCCAAAGAAGTCACATGGCTCTTCCCATGTATCCAGAAATGAACCAGCCTTAGTTATAGGAAGAACCTCTCATTAGTAAGGTATGTTTTACTTTTGAATTTTTAATTTCAGAGTTCTAGCTGAGCTGATATGTTCTATTTGGAAAAGGACAATACTTACCTGGGCTAAAAGCAGCATCACATACTGTCCCTGAATGGCATGAAATCTGGTGTAATAAGGTGGCCGTAGTGAGGTCCCAAATATTCACCATGCCTTCTTTGGTACCAGAAACTAACAGTGTACTTTCAACATTTAAATTGATGGTATTGACCTAAGAAGAAACAGTGATAAATAATTGGCTCAGACTCCTCATTAACTATGCTTTTCCCATGCTCCTTAGTATCCACTCACAATGACAAAAATTAAGCTTTACTGTGCAGTGTGTACTGGTACAACTAATACGATTATATTATATTTTAGTAATATCTAATGACCATTTATTTTAAAAAGAAGTAAAATTCTAAGTATGCTAGAAAAATACCCACATTTTTCATTAAGAAAAAACTAAAACAAACTAAAATTCAAGTGGAATCAGAAAAAAACTCCAGATAGCTAAATTAATCTTGAGCAAAAAGAATAATAAGGAAGAGACTATAATTCCAGATTTATAATAAAACAGGGTACTGGCACAAAAATAGACATGTAGACCAAAGGAATACTCAAATATGAGTATTCATAACTACTGTCATCTGATTATTTGATCTAAAGGCAAAAAATATATCCTGGAGGAAAGACAGCATCTTCTATAAATGGTACTGGCAAAATTGGATGTCTATATGTAGAAGAATGAACTTAGACCTATATCTGTCCTGCTGTACAAAAATTAGATCCAAGTGGGTCAAAGACCTCAATTTTAAATCTGAAACAATGCTAAAACTGCTAGAAGGAAAAATAGGTAATACCCTATAAGATATAAATGTAAGAAAGGACTTTCTAAACAACTCCATTAGCCAAGGAATCAAGGCCAGCAACTGACAAGTAGGACCTCATAAAACTAAAAAGCTTCCATATAGCTAAAAAAAAAATCGACTAGGTGGAGAAAAAACCCACAGAATGGGGGAGAATCTTTGCCAGCTACATATCTGACAGAGGATTAGTATTCAGAATATACAAGGAACTAAAACACATAACCATACAAAACAAAAACAAAAATCAAAGCCAAAAAACCAAAGAGTCAAGGAAACAACCCAAATGAAAAATGGGCTGGGGATCTAAACAGAGTTCTCAGTAGAAGAAATAAAAATGGCTAAGAATACTTCAAACACTGTTCATCATCCTTAGCAAATAGAGAAATGGAAATTAAAACAACTTTGGGATTTCATCTCATCCCAATCAGAATGGCTAAGATCAACAAAACAACTGACAACCAGTGCTTAGAATCTGTTGAGACAAACTCTTTCATTCACTGTTGGTGGGAATGCAAATTGGTACAGCAGCCACTTGGAGATCAGTATGGAGAATCCTCAAAAAACTGAAAAATAATCTACCATATGACCAAGCTCTTTGGCATATGCACAAAAGACTCAACATCCTTTTCCAGATATTTGCTCAACCATGTCCATTACAACCCTATTCACAATAACTAGGAAATAGAAACAATCTAATGCCCAACAGATAATTGGATAGTGAGAATGTGGTACATTGGTACACAATGGAATATTATTCAGCTGTACATAAATAGGAAATTTGCAGGTAACCTAGAAAAGATTATACTGAGTGAGGAAATCCAAACCCAGAAACAGTTGTCACATATTCTTTCTCATCTGCAGTTCCTACCTCCAAATGTGAGTATTCCACATAGAAACTAGGCGAGTATAAAGGGATCACCGGTGTGGAGAATAGCAGGTGAAGTGGGAAATGGAATAATTAGGAGGGGGCGCAGGCTGGGGGAGGTCAATACAGAAGAAGAGACAAGGGACAAGTAACACCAAAGTTGTTTGGTAATGCCTCAAGAAATCATATTACTTTATACTGATTATACACAATACGTAAGTGTACGTACACACACAGGAAGTTAAGCCACCTGGGCTGACAATGCTTCCCACAAGAATCATATACTAACAAATACTTCAGTACCGGACATGAGAAATTGCCTTTTGAGTGGTCATGGTAGTCCAAGTGACTCCCTAAACAATACAGATTATTAATAGAGCTCTTGGTGCCTCTCAGGAGATGAAGCTGGGCCCTTACTCCTGAAGACACTACAC
The DNA here is from genome assembly GCF_049852395.1 of Peromyscus maniculatus bairdii. Taxonomy (NCBI): domain Eukaryota; kingdom Metazoa; phylum Chordata; class Mammalia; order Rodentia; family Cricetidae; genus Peromyscus; species Peromyscus maniculatus. The sequence continues at coordinate 35,037,544 of NC_134853.1, read as the reverse complement.
CTGAGGACACAGGACTCAGATGACTTGAGCTGGATCTGACCTGAAAGCCTCTTTTCTGTGGTCTAGCTTCTATGGTTCCAGAAATTACTATGCAAGCTGCTAAGGGAAGGAAGCAATTACAACAGTCTTACCCATCTGTAACCCTAGGAACAAGACAATTACCAGCATGGTAAGATCTGCATAAAAGCACAACAAGTGGCACTCATGTATCAGTGGCAACCAACAGTTATCTAATTGGACTTAAGGCCGCGTAACAGGAGGGAAAGCATTCCTGGTACATTCCTAAAATAGCCAGCTTCCTGGGACTAGTAAGGTCACGGACTTTAGAAAACAATCTACTACTACCACTTTGCTAAACCTTGTCTTTATACCCACAGATAAGTGTAGTTACCACCCCTTATCAAAGAAGTCTCTCTTGATAGTAAACAGAGACTGTTAACAGAAAACCACAACTGGACACAATGCTGAGATTATAGGGAGTCCAGCCCCACTGGATACATCTGTATCACAGCTCCTGTATCTATGGCTCAAGGAACATGGAGGAAGAGAGGGCAGAGAGAGTATAAGAGCCAGAATACCAGAAGCCAGCTGTAAAACAGTCTCTCTCAGAAATGGCTACATAAACAAGACTGGAACAGTGGCAATATCAGCAGACATGTTAATGTGGAAAAATTTTACAGGGTTTCACAACTAGATAAGAAACGATAGGCAATTGATGACTAGTAGGAGAACCTTTCCCAGGGATGAGCCTTCTTATTGATTGTTCAATGTAGAGTGGTCAGCCTTGAAACCATCTACACACCACCAACAAAAACAGCCTCGGCACATTGTATTTATATATATATATCCGTGTATATACATATACATATGTATATGTATGTAACAATAATGAAGAAAAAGGCTATGAACTTGAGAGTGAGGGGACTTAGGTGGGAGGGGTTGAAGGGAGGAAATGGAGGCGAGAAGGTGATACAATTTATTTCAATTAAAATATATTTAAAAAAGTTAATGCTGAGGGGCTGGAAATGGCTCAGTGGTTAAGGGCACTGGCTGCTCTCCCAGAGGTCCTGAGTTCAATTCTCAGCAACAACATGGTGGCTCATAATCATCTGTAACGATATCTGGTGCCCGCTTCTGGCCTGCAGGCAGAAGAACACTGTATACATAATAATTAAACCTTAAAAAAAAAGTTAACACTGAATAAATAATAATCATATTGAGGTGGCAAACTACGTGAAGCAGGGCTGATCCATGACTATCTGAAGGCTGTGTGGAGTGAAGGAACTTGAGTTGCATACTAAATGTCTTCAACCTTGAAGACCATGAAAATGCACCATCACTTTGCAGCCGCTGGACAAAGGCAGTACTGTAAACTATAGCCTAAGACATGGTAGCATGACTCGATAAACCAGGAACAAGTTCTGTTTTGGCTCTGTGGCTGGGCTGTGCATTCCTGGCCATCCCCACAGCTTGTCAGTGCTCTCAGCTTGGGGATAGATATCTCCAGGACAGATGGCCCTTCTACCTTCCATGTCAGAAAGCATGATGATGATGGGTCCTACCTCAGAACTGACTTTTGAAAAGTAATTGGGACAGAAGCTAATTCTCTCAGGTAAATGTGCCAGTGAACCTATTAGAGGGGGAAGGAAGGCAGAATCGAGCACCTAACAGGACCACCCAAAGAGCCTATAATCTCTACTATGCAAAAGAAAAAGGACAAAACATATACAAATCCAAGTACTTACTGCCCACCCACCCTCTGGACCCAGAGCTTTGTTGTTGGACTCACACTGACATCATGTTCCAGCTCAGCCAGCAAGTCAAACTGGTGTCTTTTTGTGCCTGGCATTTCTGCAGGAACACCGGACCACACCTAGGACAAAGCACATTGCAGAAGGTGCCTTTAAATTTTAATACAAAATTCTCCACACATTTGCAAAAGACTCCCATCCAGCATGCCTGCCAGTGAATGCTGGGACAGGTCCAGTGTCTCCCATGGGCTTCTTCCCCACTAGGACACACACGCCTCTGTCCACATCCATCCCTTGAATGTGTTACTCTGTGTGGTTTAATCACTCTGTGAATCAAGGGAATGTTGAATGCACAAGTGTTGCAATATCTAGTAGTGTTTCAAGAAGTAGGTAACCAAACCCCCAAATTATAATATTATATACAGGAAACTTATCTATAAGGTTGGAGAAAAATATGCCGACAAACTCTGCAAGAAACGTTAACGGTTTTTGTTTCTTTCCTGTACACAGAATCAAACTGGAAATCTAAGCACTAGAGAAGCTTGTATGGGAAAACAGGAGTCTGAAGAGCAAGCTGATGACCCTGCACAGCACCGACACAGTGGGAACACATGGGTGCCTGTCTCACATTTAAACACTCTGATCTTTCAACGATCCCTCAACTTCACTTGCACTGTTAGGGTTAACAGATCAACTAGTAGGGCTCCAGTCTGTGTCTGCAGTCATCAAACAAGAAGAGCTCCAATTCTGTTTCTGAAGAAGACCTGTGAACACCTAGGTGAACACACTGTGCACAAGCACACAGTGAGACCCTATGAAAACACAACACATGTGTATTGAAGGACCTACGAAATCAAGCTGGAACCAACCTGGAAATTTCTTCCCTGCTGCAGAGCTTTCAGTGTCAGTCACTGGGGGGCGGTGGGGTGGGGTGGGGAGTGGGTCATGAATGGATTTATCCAGCAGTAGATCCTGCATGCTGTAGACTGAGAGCCAGTCAAGATGTGCTTGCTGTGCACAATAATGGCTTTCCAACTGGATCTGAGCCTTACTCCACAGGAAGGAATTCATGTCTTGTCCTATAAACCTGCTCAAAGGCCCAGAGCTGGGGAAGTCCTAGGCCTTAGGTGAAAGCCCTTTATTTACTGCTGTTTTGCTAAACAGCCACATTGCCAATCTGCAGTCTACATATTTATGTTTGGACCCATAGATGGGTGCTGCCCTCAACCTTGGTCAGGAAGCTGCTTCCGCAGTAGGAAGCAGTCGATGTAGACACTCCTAACTGGTTAAAGTACGGAGAGTAAGTGACTGTTGGTTGCTCAGTCCTTCATGAACATTCACATCAACAGCCCAGTGCTGAGAAAGCAGCAGCATGGAAGAGGATGGAAGAGTGTGCAGGATGGGGAGGAGTGCTATGAAGTGTCCTCTGGACATGACAAGGCTGTTGCACCCATGAACTCATGTCACCTGTGGTCACCTGCACAAGACTTCCCCAGCATTCCACCACTGACAGGAGAAGCCCTCATGAGACTGTGTCCCAGCTAAGCAGTTACTGGCAACTTGTTGGGGTAGAGGAACCACTTTCCTTCAGGGGTGTGGCATCTGAGAGGCCACTCAAGCTCTTGTGGATGGCCTACACCCATTTTGCATGCTGCAACACTAACTGTTTTAAAAACAGAGGAGGAGGAGGATTTGAAGGTGGGAGAGGGAAGTATTGTGAGAGTGAAAAGGAGGGGAGATTTGTGTTGGATATGATCAAGATACATTATATGCATGTGTAAAACTATCAGAATAAAAAAGAAATATGGAAGAAAGGCTCAGTACAATAACTTTAAGAAAATGCAGTAATAACATATCCTTGTATATCATTTACATACTTTCTGAACCTATTGATAGGAAACTGAATGGCTCACAATATTATATAATCAAACATTTTCAGTTAAAAAGTATATACAGACCTTTACGGTAGAGTCCCAAGATGCAGAAAACAGCCTGTCATTATGCCAACAGATTTTACTGACAGCATCATCATGTCCCATCAGTGTGTCTTGGCGTCTTCCAAATGCTATGGAATAAAAATAGCTAAAAGATAACAACGACTGTTAAAATAATATCCAAGATTAATGTTAAGAGTCTTAAACATGCATTTAAGAAACAAATATTATTTCTAAACTACTAATGCTTACTAGAATTACAAATTATTTGTTCTTGTATTATTAAGAGAAAAATATTCAACATTTGAATTTGAAATTATATTACTTCCAAATCTATCTTAGCTACATTTCACCTGAGTTTAAACTATAGAAAAAAAATAGATTCTAATTGGAGAAATTATTATACTAAAATAATGGTATTTGACCCCAATGATACTGTCTTCATCTCTACATGTCTCCTCTCATGCAAGCCTGCTTATCCCTCACATCCATGTGAGCAGCCTCTAAGCATGCAGAATCAATTACAAAGAAGCAGGCACAGATACACACACGTTGTTATCCCACGAAGAACTGATGACCGTGGTGTCTCCTGGCAAAAGTAAGCAAGATGATAAAGCCTGAAATACAAAAGATTTTATATCAATGACTTGCAATATAGTAAACCCTTCACTGGTATACTTCAATTATGAATTCCTGCCAAACAGATGTCAGATTCTTTCTATAGTGGCTTTCTTCATCACTATCCAGGACTCAGAGTTGCTAAGTCCAGATACTGGTTTTCTCCCACATGCTCAAAGTTGTCAGGAATACTGTAACCCAGCCTAATGCTTCTTGGGCTCTCACAGGTCTGGAGGAATGTTGCTAATCTGGAGTAGAGCATGGTAGGAGAATAGTCCTTAAGGATGAAATGGCCCTCTCTGTGTTGCAGAGATGTGGCTAAGGAAAATGTACAAAGTTCCCAAGGGAATTACAAAATCTCCTGGAGTGTTGATGTTAAAAATAAGGCACATTTTTTAATAACTGGTTTTATTTCCCCAAGTAGTCAGAAGTGCCTAATTATTCAAGTAGCACAGAAGTACTTCTTTTCTGATAGCTAAAAGAAAGGATAAATGTATTAAGAAGAATTCTACTGGGTATCCAAGATTTTAGGTTAAATCACACTGGTATGAGAAAAAGTAAGGAGAAACTGGCCCTCCCTTATTCCTTCCTGCCAGACTCCCTCCTGCCCGCCCTCCAGATTCAGGACCCAGGACCCTGCACTGAACTACGCCCCAGGTCCCATGGGTTTCTACCATAAATAACACTGATAAGATAAACTTACCATATTTGAAAATGATATACTTCTCTGTAGCATTTTGGATTCCTTAGAAAACATCTTCAGAGTGGAATCTAAGAGTCAGAAAAGAGATGAAAGACTGCCCAAGCATTACAGACACCAAAGGCAACCGCCCTACTGACTCGTGGAGCACAGAAGTCAGCATCGTTCCACGGAAAACTAAGTGTATTCAGGCCTCTGAGGCCATGCCAACATGAAGATTCTAAGACGACATAACTTCATGGCTGAAACCATCCAATGCCAGCACAGACATGGTTTGCCGCTGGTATTTCCGAAGGCCTGCATGCACAGTGAAGCCCACACTCAAGTGCATGGAAAGTTAGAGAGGAGGGGGGCAGGAATCTCAATACTAAGCAAATATTATCCTTTTAACAAAGATTTGCAGGTGTGTGAGTGTATATATGAGTGGTTCTTTGTAAAAGGCATTCATGTGTATCCCATATGTGCCTGCTGCCTGCGAAGACCAGGAGAGGGTGCTGCATTCCCTGGAACTGGAGTTCTAGATGGTTTTAAACTAGCATGTGTGTGCCGAGAACCAAACCCATGTTCGCTAAAGAGCAGTATTTTAAAATACTGAGCCATATCTGCAGGCCCAATTTTAATTTTAAGAAAGACTTTGCCAATAGAAGTAATGTTTTTAAATGAATGCCCTAATTATAGAGTGACATTCTTTTTTAAAAAAATTATTTATAGATGAATAGTACTCTTATTTTTATTATTTTTTCTCTTTACCGAGGAAGGAAAATGTTTTGTTATATAATGAATGGTACCTAAAGCAGGTACTTAGAGTCCTGAGCTCTGCCCCACACACTCCTGTTTAAAAAGGTATTGGACAAGCAGAGCTGGAATTGGAAAGAAAGGCCGGGTTAAGGTTAACAAACCGGAAGGGAGTGGGATGCAGAATCAGTCAAACACTTTTAATTCCGCAGCAGAGCCGATGCCAATCAAGTGTCTACACTGGCTGGGAGAACCACTAGCTTGTAAAAGAATAATGATGCAGGAAGGAAAATACCCAAATGTTTAATTTCCTTGACTAATAACACTGTGCAAGCTCACCAACACAAACTGTTAAAAAGCCAGAGCAGAGGCTCAGTGAAGAGCACCACCATGGGGTCAAAGCCGTGGTACAATCTTCAGAACCACAAACCCCAAAACGCACAACTCCATGTTGCTACAGCTATCCATCCCTCAGTAACCTACTTCCTAAATATCCACCATGGTAACCCATCATAACGAGCTTTAATCAATTTCTTCTCTACAGTAAAACATCACATTTCGACCTAATCTTAGCAACAGAATTCATGAAAATTATAAAGAGGAGCCTCAGCAAGACTTTACTCAGCACTAGCTTGGGAACAAACACAGAAACACAACAGCACTTGGCCATTCCTTCAGGGTGTCGCTGATCTTGGGATGTCCTCCCAATTTGCTTTTGGTCCTGTTAGGCAGTTCTGAGTGCTCACCACAAAGTCTACCAGAGACAATTTGGCCATTTTAAAGATACATAAAGCAGCCAAGACACTTTTCTCAAAATCAGAGAGGCTCTCCCAGCACTCGAAGTCACCAGATTAAAGACAGCAGTGAGTGCTGGTCCCCCAGGTGGTGATCCCTGTGAATGGTCCCAAAACGTAAGCATCTGAGTCACAAACACTGTGCATCAGAGCAAGAAATTTAACTTTGAGGCCAATATTAGAATGCATATAAACCAGTAATACAAATCATGAAAATCTAAACTTGAGAAATGTAAATTAAAACAAAAATACAAATGTTTGACTTTAACAAAAATCCTTCCTTTTCACTTAGCAAGCTCACACAGCAGTAGTACTGGGGGAGATCTGAAGCCCTGATGGTTATAACATAAAACTCATGGTTTACAAGGTCACGTGAGTACAAAGATTTGAAGATTCGACATACAATGGCAGACAAACCCTATGAACCACTAGCCCAGTGCTTCTCAACCTTCTTAATGCTTCGACCCTTTAATACAGTTCCTCATGTGTGGTGACCCCCAACCATAAAATGATTTTATTGCAACTTCATAATTGCAATTTTGCTATTGTTATGAATCATAATATAAATATCTGATATGTAAGGTATCTGGTATGTGACTCCTGTGAAAGGATCATTCCACTTTAAAGGGGATGTGACCCACTGGTTGAGAACCACTGCACTAGAGACTTTGTTAAAAGACACAAATGTTTGTTGGTTGCTTAATGGGTCAACAGAGTAGCTAGAAATCCTGGTGAAACACAGATGGCTTCCTCCTTCCTGAGCAGCACTGCAGATGCCCTGACATGTCCAGTGTAGGGTCCTGCATATAAGCTTTCCTACCCAATTATTTTGTAGACTGGGAAATTCTATTTTATGGAATCCAAGGTGGTATGTGAATAGAAAAGAATGAAATGCTTCAGATTACACATCACAGTGACACAATATGGTAGCAGTGACTCATCTACCTGGATGTGGTTAGCTGTATAGCATCATTTATAAACATGACAGATGGGAACTACAGTCTCCTGTGCTAATCTAGGACTAAAGAGTAGCTTCATGAAAAATAATCACTAGCTTTGTCAGAACTGGTTGTCCTGACACTAAAGCATACTTCAATTAATGATAGACCTCCAGAAAAACACATATGCAGCAAGAGATAAGTTTTACTGTTCTTACAGATCAGCACAGCCAAATTCTAATGTATCATTAAGATATAGTTCTAAGTCTTATCAATAAGGCAGAGGTAAATTATCACTATATGAATTCAATGCTATGTTAATTTCTACAAAAAAAATTCTAGAGCTATATGCTGAATGTCAGGGTGAAACCTAACAGCAAATATGCATTCCACAAGCTAATGTGCACCACCACCCTGGCAATCCAGATCTGTCTTAGCCCTGGCTACTCCTCCATGCCATTCTGAGTTCTGCAGACCATGCAGCAGACCTGGAACCTCTTGCAGTAAGACAGCCTGGAGTAAGCAAGGCCATGGCCAACAGACTCTTCCTGCCTTATGCCTTCATCTAGGAAACCTTGTCAGCAACAGGAAGCCTTTCTTTTTTGGGAGACTATAACAAAACTTTTCCAAGCCTATTTTATGTGGAAGCAGCACATGCCAGTAAAGCCCAGACACTGTAATTCCAGCTAAAGAGCTTTCCAGGTGAAACATACCTTGTGATGTGGTAAAGACTGAAGACCCATTGCAAGACACTGCTATCCCTGTAACCGCCCTGTTGAAAATCAAAGTTTTATAAATTACCATTAGCCATGTGCTGGCACACCTGCTTTATTTTACTAAGCTCCTTTCATTTTGTGTTCATAGCTTCTTCACTCGGTCTCTTCTCTGTGTGCTCCTGCCATGACAAGTCATTGTTTGGCAGTGCCCACCTTTGCTCAGACAACACCCTGCTGGTGGAAAACATCCCCACTCTTTGCTCCCCAACCTGCTGCAGAACATGCTAACATGTTTCTGGCACGTGACAACTGCTTCTCTTACACCTGACCTGACCACCCGCAACGTGACGGCACTCACTCTTTACAATCACTTAGCTTGCTTCATTGGAACGCACCGTCCCTAATGTCTGTCAATGGGGAACACATGGGGCTCCAGTGGACCCTTTTAAGAACATCCAAGGCTCAACCATTAAACATTACTTGTATAAGCACAGTTTATTTACACCATCGTCTTGTTTTTGACCACATGAACTCTTCCTATGTGCCTTTCTGGGAAGTCGAGGGAAGAAAAGCTATTCTAAAAGTAGAACTAGCTGTCTATTTTCAAGATGCTATACTATGCTTTGAGCCACACACCTAAAACAAAGCCAGGCATTAGCACACCCAAACCTACTCATGACCAATGGAATACACAGCCACTACCTGTGTGAGAGTGCTGACAGCCAGGGAGCTGTCCCAGGGCCTGAGCTCAGGCTTGGGTTTTCTTTATGAAGCAGGTTGGCCCATTAGGCCAGTCTCTTAAGCTTTCCTATCAGGGTACATGAACATTCTGAGAGATTATACATGGAAGGCTTTCATTCACAAACCCAAGTTCCTTGAAGTTACAGGTGTCTTTAAAAAAAACAATGCAGATTTTACAATGGATATGTTTTTCTGTTTCTCTCCTTCCCTCTCTCCGTCTTTCACTCATCCTGCACATCCCCTTTTCCTCTTACCACATTTGACTTCATTACCTTATGGTGCCTCTCTTTTTCTACCCATGTGTTATCATTACCTTATGAAAGATCTTTATCAACTGTCCCCATTCATCCATATATCCATTTACTCACCCACCCACATTTGTTATAATTTTTTGCATGTGAATGTGTGTGGTATGCATGTGTATTCACATTTGCATGTCTGTGGGAGCACGTGTCTGTATGGGTTTCTGTGCATGTGGATGTCTTCCGTGATGGCTCTCCATGCACTTTACTAAGGCAAGGCCTCTCACTGAATCTCTGCTAGCAATCTTGCCCAGGGATCCTCTGTCTCTCTCCTGAGTTCTGGGATTACAGATGGCCTCCACTGTACCTGCCCAGCTTCTACACGGGTTCTAGGGATCTCAATTGCACCCTAACACTTGCAGGAAAAGGGCTTTATCCAGTGAGCTACCTTGTTAGCCCTGTTGTTTTTGTTTTTTTTTTTTAAAGATGTACTTTCTCCTACACTATAAGTAAATTCAAAGCTTGGTGACAGACACACTTGTCCCATAATTTCCCAATTTTTAAGGTTTGAGGGGTGGTATATATAGTTTAGAGGTAAAAACTCCAGGCTGCCTGCCAGCCCAATCTCATTCTAGAACAGTGGTTCTCAACCTGTGTGTTGCAACCCCTTTGGGGTCAAATGACCCTTTCACAGGGGCCACATATCAGATATCATGTATGTCAGATATTTACATTACTATTCATAACAGTAGCAAAATTACAGTTATGAAGTAGCAACAAAATAATTTTATGGTTGGGGATCACCATAACATGAGGAACCGTATTAGAGAGTCACAGCATTAGGAAGGTTGAGAACCACTGCTCTAGAACAGCATACGACAGAAATGGCAATATGGAAGAGCATGGGGTCCAAAACTATCCATTTCCTGCCAAGTTTCCCCTTGCCACAACAGCTTCATATCAGAAATCACTGTAGACATTTTGCAGGCTGGGAACCAAAGGCAGCAACACTGAATGGACACTTCCCGCCTGACCTGGTGTTAGGATTCTGCCCTCACTCCAGCTACATTACTGCACCTGCGCAGTTTGGGGTCTTGCGTCTTACGTCACCAGTAGGTGCTGGCGACTACATCCTGTCGTAGTCACATAATCTGCGCCTTAAAAGCCAGATGCAAACCCCATGCTCTCTTTGCTTTCTCTCCGCTCTGATCTGCTCCCCCCCCCCTCATCTTTTCTCTCTCTCCAGGCCTGGCTCTCCTCTTTCCCCTCCTTCACTCCTTTTTCCCTCCTAATAAAGCTCTGAAAATTAACACTGGGTTCTGTCGTGACTGTGACCTTTCCACAGGGTAACCAGTGCCGCCACCAGTGCCATTTATCATCCTTTCACTTGGCTTCTGCAGTTCACCCCCACACCGAGACCCCAGCTTTTACAGACGAGGCACGAGGCACGCTTACTCTTTGTGGAGTTTGTACTGCTCATGCAGCTGCAACTTGGTGATGTTGTTCCAGGCCAGGCTCCTGCTTTCCTCGGTCAGGTCTTCAAATGACTCCTCCCCTGGAGAAACTACAGGAAACTGGTGCTGAGTGAGTTAGGAATCACAGAAAGGCAGCTGCACCAGACTCACCCTATTTTCTATTCAAATTAAGGAACTAAGAAACAAGTCGCCCACCAAAATATGCTTTAAAGGTCTTTGTCATACGGCCCAATGTTAGCCAAGAACAAATTAGACATAGAAAGTTTCGCCCAGCATTCGGGAGGCAGAGCAAGGCGGATCTCTGTGAGTTCGAGGCCAGCCTGGGCTACCAAGTGAGTTTCCAGGAAAGGCGCAAAGCTACACAAGAGAAACCCTGTCTCAAAAAACCAAAAAAAAAAAAAAAAAAAAAAAAAAAAGAAAGTTTCGCTGAAAGCTCCAGGCTTCCTAGTGTTTGCAAAGTTCGGATCTGACCAGTCGCATAGGCATCATGGGAAATAGAAGTCTGAGTGGCCATTTCCTTCTCAACCTTTTCCTCTGTAAAACCTCACAGCTACCTAGGAAAACTGAAGCTTTATGGTGATTTTGAGAAGGATAAAGAAAACAAGAAATAAAATAAGGCTTCTGGTCCCACAAAGGGTTTCTGGGCAGAAGCGACACTCTCACTTCTTCATGAAGAAAATCTGGACTGATTACCCTGGTTAAAATGGTCAGGATGGTGGTTATGGCTGGTGACTAAGGGATGAAGACAGCATTTCCGACTTAACCCTGCATGACTTCAAGTAGTATTTTAAGCTGCCCCTAGGTCAAGCCCTCACAGGAAAATGCTGGAAAGCGGGCTTTGCTACTCTTGCAGCCTCCCTGAGAGGCTCAGCATGCCTGGGTGCCATAAGACAAAACTTCAGAAAAGGAGACATTATGTTGATGAGATGCTGTGTTGTCACATGGCTCCTCATGTGAAGCTCTATGACATACGAAACATGGTCACATTGATGAAGGTGTGTGATCTTAAAGTTCATCATAGTAGCCAGCATGGCCTGGATGGAAGATACTCTACACACACTTGCCACATGTTAATAAGAAAATTAAACAAAAAAGAACAAAGTTAAGAAGTGAAGCAGTCTGAACTGAATTCAAGCTCTGTATGGGGGTTTGGTAGAGTCAAGGCCAAGTCTTTTCTAGAAAAATGTGGAGTAGGTGACTGGGAACATGTCTGACAGTGCCGCAAAGCACTGCGTGGAAACTTCCAAAGCACAGCATCGGAAGGAGCCAGGACAATCACAGCCACAGGAAACGACCTTTCCTCAAAGTTGATAGTTACAAACAACCTTCAACAAAGACAGGGGTAGGAGAAATAAGTGTTTTGTGGTGCTTGGGACTGAGCCCTGCACATACTAGCCCTGCCACTGAAGTAGCTCAGAGCCTTCTGCAGATGCAAACATCTGTGAGCAACTCAGCAGTTCGTGTTTCATCTGTGCTTCAGAATCTTCAGAAAGACAAACAAAGGCCCCTATCTTACACTACTGGTCACAGGACTTACCTGGGGAATCTGTCATAGAAGCATTATAGCTGGAGGCCTGGGACACACTTTTAAACTTGGGGGTGATCCTTCGAGGATGTGGTGTCACAAACAACTGTTTTGGTGTCTGCCCAAATTCCAAAATTTGGGTCAGCATGGCTACTTTCTCGTCGGGATCCTCAATGCTTTAGGAAGAAAGAGAAAAGACGCAGTAAACCACCAGCTTCAAGTCCTGAAGCATGAACTTCAAACAGTGCAGGTCAACAGGGAGACAGAACCGCAGATAAACAGCCAACATGGGTGAGGACTAAACCTCTTTGTACACCTTTACATAATATGTTTTTCTTTGTTCCGTCTGCTTTGTTTTGAGACAGGGTTTCTCTGTGTAGCCAGGCTGCCCTGGAACTCACTCTGTATCAGGCTAACCTCAAACTCAGAGATCCACCACTTCTGCCTCTTGAGTGCTGGGGTTAATACTGCCAGGTGGTGGTGGTGAATGCCACATCTGTATGGGTGGCCAAGGAGGCCAGAAGCAGGCGTTAGATTCCTCAGCACAGGAGTTCCAGGCAGCTCTGAGCTATCTATCCCACATGGGTGCTAGGAATCGAACTCCAGTCCTTTGGAAGAGCAGCTAGAGCCCTTAACTGCTGAGCTGTCTCTCTGGGCCCCATTTTCTGTGTCTTAGCAACTAACAATGTTGAAAGCAAGATATAAATCATTTCAAATTTTCTATATATTAACTTCTCAAATAAGTGTATTAATAATTCAGACAGAAGTGTTTTTTTTTTTTTTTTTTTTTTTTTTTTTTTGGTTTTTCGAGACAGGGTTTCTCTGTGTAGCTTTGCGCCTTTCCTGGAACTCGCTTATGGAGACCAGGCTGGCCTCGAACTCACAGAGATCCGCCTGGTTCTGCCTCCCGAGTGCTGGGATTAAAGGCGTGCGCCACCACCGCCCGGCCAGAAGTGTTTTATAATGAAGCAGAAACACCTTGTAGACATATACATACCTGTTCAAGTCTACACCACCTTCATAGGTCAGGGGATGAAATACTGAAGGAGAGATATAAACACTAATGAAAAAACGTACATTTAGTTATAAATATCCTGTCCAGATTCTGCACAATTCAAAGCTGTATTCAAAGAAATTCATTTTAGTTTGTGAAACATTAATATTCAAACAGTAAATATTATCTTGTATTATTATCTTTTGGTGAACAAAAATGTAACTGGCAGATGTGATGTGCTGTTATCTGGGTGTTTTCCTTGGTTATTTCTTTCTCCTTTAGGGAAGTATTAGTCACAGCACTGGTGTGGCTGCACTTCACGTGAGTCACTTCTGGATTTCAGCTCAAGTTCCTTGCTACTGACAGAGAGAATCAGAGAAACTTGAGGCAGATAAGCACTGAGGCTGAAGAGATGGACAGCTGCCATCTTCTTCATGCTTAATTAAAAGCAAGCTTTGGGCCTTCGCAGGCACTGGAGTTACTGCTCTGTTACAGAGGTTTGTGTTTGTTTGTAGTCATGTACCCCAGACTGACCCTGAGCTCATGTCTCCGGTCTTCAGCCAGAGTACTGGGTCTCCAGCTTGTTCGTCTGCCTGTCTGCTTTCTCACCACACACTAAGTGAAAGGAAACATCAGCCAATGTTACATACCATTATGGGCCCCTACGGCTTCACTTCCTTTCTGCTTATAGCCAAATATCAGGTCAATCCACTCGTGGAGGTGCTCAGACACATAAGTGCTTTCCAAGGCATCCTTGTTCTTCTGGAGAAAGTCTTGGGGACCTATCAGGGTAGACTTCATCAGAATTTTATGCCATCTCTATTGTATTTTCTTTCATTTCTTGTACCTATCCATTTGTGCTTAAAACTTTTAGGAGAAAAGAGATACATGCGTCTTTTTTTTTCCTTTAAAGACACACATATTTCTAATGAGTTTTTATTCTTTATCTTATATATTTTTTTTTTTTTGAGAAAGTGGCAGGAAGCATTTTTATAACATTTAGGTCTGTCAAACATATACTGATGTCTTTACAATGTAGACTCAGCATACTTCTGATTGGGAAAGACAGATTCCAGTTCAATTAAGTAGGTATTCTTAAAAGCCACAAGAATACAGTACAATGAATGGCATCACAACTCCACTACTCGGGAAAGCATGCAACATGCTGTGCTGTCACGCCTCAGGAGGAACTTACTTGAGGCCCATGCTGGAAGCTCCACATCGTCAACCATCTGCCCTCCTTGTCTCTTTCCAAGATCCAACTTCAGACTATTGACTAAAAAGCTGACATCTTCATCATAAAATTCTGGAATCAACTGCAAGTTGGGGGAGGGGTGGCAACATGTTTTTAAAGCATTTAGAAACCAACGCCCCATGGAGTGCCAGCTTCCTGAACTGCTTACCTCTTTAAAATCGGTTGCACCATCCAAACAGTTTTTCCAGGTTTCTGCAATACTAGATATGAAAAAGAGTGATGTGCTCATGATCAACCTGAGCTACGTCAGCAGCAGCGGCTTTCCTCCGCATCCTCCCACTAACACCTACTGTTCTAGACTCTGGCACCCCAGCTTTCTCACCAACACAGCTTTTAACATGCATGTGAGGCCCTTTGACCAAAAAGAAAAGTGTGGCCCAGGGGGCTGGTGGAACTTCACTAGAAATCACAGGAGAGTGAAGCAAGCCCACACCACCACATGCACTGTGCCCCATGGAAGGTGCACATCACACCACCCCACACCACCACATGCACAGTGCCCCATGGAAGGTGCACACCACACCATCCCACATCACCACATGCACAGTGCAACATGGAAGGTGCACACCACACCATCCCACACCACCACATGCACACTGCCCCATGGAAGGTGCACATCACACCATCCCACACCACCACATGCACACTGCCCCATGGAAGGTGCACACCACACCATCCCACACCACCACATGCACACTGCCCCATGGAAGGTGCACATCATTTGAGCAACTGCTCTGTGCCTCCAGAAAAGATCAGACCAAAAATGTGTGGTGGGACACAAGGGGACTTTGCTTCCTTTTTGTATTCTGGGAAGGAAATGTTAATCATGCAAATATGTAAGCCAATTTTAATGGTTTCACCATAGTAGAAGTATTAATAAGAATAAAATTTGGCTGGACAAATCTAATTGCCCAATAGAGAATAACAGTTTAAGTAAATTGTGGTATATTATAAAACATGACACAATAAATTTTTAAAGTCATTGTTGCAAAATATTCTTCATAGTATGGAAAAAAACTGCTCAGGCTACACAGGACAGGGGAAAAAAAATCTGTATTTAAAAAACTGTGCCTAAGCCCGGTGTGGTGACATATGGGTTTAATCCCAGCACTTGGATAGCAGAGGCAGGCAGATCTCATAGAGTTCGAGGCCAGCCTGGTCTACAGAATGCAGTTCCAGAACAGCATGGGTTACAGAGAGAAACCCTGTTTTGAAACAAAACAGAACAAAAATCTGTTTCTAGGGCTGGAGAGATGGCTTAGTGGACCTGGGATGGATTCCCAGCTCCCACATGGTGGATCATAGCCCTCTCTGTGACTCCAGTTCTGGGTCATCTCCTGGCTCCTGTAGGTAGGGCATGCACATGGTACACATACACATAGGCAGACACATACTCATCCACATAAAATAAATTAAAAATAATAAAAAACATGTTTCCCTATATATACACAAACTATGAAAGCTTGAAAAAAAATGACTTGTGTTTGAGAAACATTCTCACTATATAGTCCTGGCTATCCTGGAACTCTATAAAGACCAGGCTGGCCTAGAACTCACAAAGATCTGCCTGCCTCTGTCTCTTGAGTGTTGGGGTTAAAAGTATATGCCTTTAGGCCTGGTTAGGCTTTACATTTCTTTGTGGTTTTGTTTATCTCTAGTATTTTAACATGAGCATACTGTACACATATAATCAGAAAGTGTTCAAAATGGTGAGATGGTTTATCAAACCTGTTGAACATTCTATCTGCATTATCAAATCTTCCATTCTGTAGACATAGCATATACTCTGGTGCTAGATGGGGGAAAAACAAGGTTAAATCAGACTGTAGAATTATCTGGGAATCCAAGTGAAACTGTGGATGATGCTAGAGCCTTACCGATCCTAACGAGGTAAAAGAGCACATAGCCTGGGGAAGAGTAGTGACTGCCATACATGAACTTTGGCTCGGGCATTTCCTGGTACCGAGTCTACAACATAAGAACAAACAGTAACTGACTCAAGGTGTCAGCCCTCGGAGCAGCAGAGGGCCAGCGGGAAAGCGCGTCTGAGACTAGGAGCACTTCTTCCTGCTGTGTGTTCTCCTTTCCCGGCTTACAGTGCGGAAGGTGCCGACACCCAACAAACGGGACTAATTGTAGGCACCTCTTCTGCACTTTATCAAAGAATATCTTCATGAAAATAATTCAAGCAGGTCACCCTTCTACTTCCCCAATTAAAGACAACGACAAACACACAGAAACGCTGAGCCCCCAGTTAGGGTAGGAAAGGGCTGACGGCGTCCTGACACTGAGCACCTAAGTCTGGGGACTGAGCTCCAGTTACTGAGCAGGCACAGGCCACGACTAGTGTGCTGCTAAGAAGCCAGGAGTCCTGTACATACCAGCAGTCGCTCCAGCCGTTCCTGATTGAGGGCTCCCACGGGCTTACTCAGGTCTCGGAAGGTTCCAGGATTTGACAAGTCTGTAAACACGAACACAGTGACATTACACCTTTACTCTCCTGGGATGAGCCAAGTTCACACTTGTTCCTACAAAGCAGTTTTAAAAACCGAGGTAAGTACACAAGTAGTAAGCACCTATGTTATTTATATATGTATAAAAAAGAAAAGAACCCACATCCACTTAAAAGTGACATCTGTAGTGCACGATATTCTAAATATAGACTGTTCAAAAAAAGACTTGCTGTAGCAGGCCAGATGGATCTGTGGGTAAAGACACCTGCCATGGAGGCTGACAACCTGAGTTCAATCCCTGGGACCCACTCGCTGGAAGGAGAGAAGAGACTCCCATAGGCTGTCTGACCTCCATGGGTCCACCTTGGTATATGTGCATCCACACACCCAAACCCCCACACATACAAACAAGTAAATGCCATTTTAAAGTACTCTCTAGTAAAAAAGCAAAGGAACAAATTTTTAACCCATATTCTTCCACTAAGGTTTACTTTCTATATCTAACCTACAGTAAATATTCTTTTGTGACATTAGCAAAAGAAATTATTATTATTTTTTTTTTTGAAGACAGTTTTTCTGGGTAGTTTGGCTGTCCTAGAACTCACTCTGTAGACCAGCATGCTTCACAGAGATTGAATTCACAGAGATCCACCTGCCTCTGCCTCCTGTGTGCCACCACGGCCCAGCTACATTAACAAAACTTAAAAACCAAGGATTTGAAAATTATTAAAGAAATACATTCTTATATCCCTAGACAATTTGTTATAACTTTCAATGACAAAGGATCAACTCCCTGAACTGTCAAAAAAGTATTTGATCATAATATATAATTTAAAAATGTTATGATATAAAATGACAATATTATCAGATTTTAGAAACATTACTTAAGGGAACAAGAAAGAAGTACTGGAGCCATAAAAATGAAAGTGTTGTGATGGTCTTGAGTGTCAACTTGAGTGGACTGAGAAATGTCTAAATTAGCAAGAAGTTTCTGGGTGTATCTTCTCAGCATTTCCTGAGACAATCAGATGAGGAGGGCTCTTACCAAATGAATGTACTGATCCTTCAGTTGGTTCATAATATGATGTCAGTATTAGGAAGCAGTGAAAAATGGAGGAGGAAGGTCACTAGGACATGTCTTCCAGGCTATATCTTGTCCTAGCCCTTTGCTCTACTCTGCTCTGCTTCCTGGCTACCAAGCTTCCTGGCTGCCAAGCTTCCTGGCTGCCAAGCTTCCTGGCTGCCAAGCTTCCTGGCTATCATACTTCCTGGCTGCCAAGCTTCCTGGCTATCATACTTCCTGGCTATCATACTTCCTGGCTATCATACTTCCTGGCTACCATGCTTCCTGGCTATCATACTTCCTGGCTATCATACTTCCTGGCTACCATGCTTCCTGGCTCTGCTCACTGTCCTTGCCATGATGCACTGAACCCCTGGAAACCATGGGCTAACATCAATCTATCCCAATTCCACCTATCATTTGGTTTACTTGGGTATTCTGTCCCAGTAACAACACAAAAGTCTGAGCAGTGCTGTTTCCTCTCATACTGTGACTATGGATGACTTCCATTTCCATTAGTGGATGGTTGATTTTTTTTTTTTTTTTGGTATTCAAAATTTCAATGTAAACCTAAAATAAGAAACTATCTTAGAATTTTCAGTAAGAAATTTAAATGTTTCAGAACTTGGCACTTACACATAATAATGGGAAGACTGAATTAAAATTATGCACACATTTCCTATGCATAACCTTCAAAGAAGTGGTAAATACATATAAAACACTATTTATACAACATCTGTCCAGTATTGTGAAATGGAAATTGGCAATCTTTAGTGAGAAAACTGAAATAAGTTCTAATTTGTTCCTATAATCTGATATGATATAAAATAAAATGCATATGCCCCTTTGGAAGCAGATCCTCATCAGGCCCATGCATGACAGTGCTCACCTAACTCTGTGCTGGAGTAGTCATTTATTATCCACGGGAACACGGGGTACTGGGAGAGGTCGTTGCAGCTGCGGTCGGCCAGGTTGTTGAGGTGAAGCAGGTACTGGTAGTTGGAGAGGTGCCCGCGCTGCCACTGCAGCATGTAGCTCTCTGCAGTGTGTTCTGCGACATGGTGTTCTGAGGGGAGAGGGGCCGGAGAGCTCACTGTGCTTCCAGGGTGACTGGCTAGCTGCTACTTAGTGTGGCAGAACTAGCTTCTTTAGTGTTTTCAAAGTGTCTTGATTTGTTTTCACAAAGATACAGGAAAAGAAGTTATTAAATATATCGAACTACTATCAAACCACTTCCAAATATTACATAACTTATTTAAGACTACGGAGTGAACACACAAGTATCACGTGGCCTCAGTGGGCAATCACACAATGAGTCACAGAGTTCTATCAACTCTGCTGCGTTGTTCTGATGGAGTATTAGAGACCATGGCCACATGCACACACTTCCCTCTTTTATTATAAGCCAGAACAAAACCATATAGGGCTTAATTAATTGTTTTCAGATTCTGAAGAGGTGGACTGCTGCCAACTGATCAGTAGTTACATATTATTTGTGAACTTGAAAAACACAATATTTCCAAAGAAGAAGGGGAATTTTGTGGCACTGACCATTAAACCAGAACAACCAGGAAGGTCCTCCTGGGAAAAACGGTCTCTCCGTGACAACTCTTGTTCTAGAAAAGTCAGAATGACTCAACTGTTCTACAAATGAACGGATTATCATCTTGTTTAGGAGACTCTGCATTTCTGAATCTAAAAACTCTTTACTGGCTGTATCAAGCATCTTAACTCAAGTGCTGTTACTATGTATGTAGTGTGTTATTGTATGTGTTCTTACTTACTTCTTACCAAATTAATTAGCTACTAGGAAAGACTTCGAGAGTGAAACTTTTTTTTACTCTTGGAACCCTCTGGAGAAGCTGGGGCAAACTCAGAAATGAGCTCAGACAGAGGGGGTGGCTTTGACTGCAGCTTCAGCATCCCCCTAAAACAGTGACTTTTCTACTGTTGTCATTGTTAGAAAAAGAAAACAAACCTGGGCGTAGACAATAAAAACAAACTCATAACCAATCTCTGCTTATTCACTATGTTAATGTAATGGGCTCAGTGAGGGGAAAAATAACGATAAGCTACTATGGGATAAAATGTATTCCTGCTGGAATGAAATCTTTCCCTAAAGGGAAATTTCATTTCAAGGAAAGATATCCTTTACCACACATTTATCTAGAAATGATCTCACTGCACACTAGAGAGAAACAAATTAGAATGTATTAATAAAACCTCAACTTCCATTTAAAAATCATTCCTTTTTGGTAATATGACAATTATGTAAATTAGGAATTTAATTTAGTCACATAGCTTAACAGAGTTCACAACTGATGAAAATGTAGGAGATTTTTCTGATAAAGGGGGAGAACTTCACATTTTCCATGAGGATTGAGGAATCATTCCTAAGGAAAGTAGATTCTATTCCTAGGGTGCTGAGCTGAGCACAGAGGATTCACCTGCTCCTTCCACCTCAACTAGTGATCACAAACATATTCTCCCACCTTAAAAAAATGCAGTTTTGATTTTCAGAAATTAAATCATGACATGAAAAAACACTTGAGTAGACTCTCTGCAACCCACTCAAGTTGGAGGGCATTAAAATAGAGAAGCATTTAACGTATTCATCAGGAGCTTTCAAAACACACAAATGAACTATTACCAAAATGTTGTGCATGAAAATTACCAACATTTCCCTAGTTTGTAGGATATTATATCACAGAACAAAACAAGTAATACTATGTCAAAGCACTGTTTCTTCTCTTATTTGCTGTCCCAACTTCTAAGGAGTTGAGCTACCTTCCCATGAACAGACAGTGAAGCGAGACCAGCAAACCTAGGTACGTGGCAATGTAGAAATAGAGATCATCTCTGTCTTGAGGCTCATAGAACTTTAGGTATATGTCGGAACACAGGTCGTCTTCTGTGCAAAATACTTCCAAACCCTGAAGATTCAGAAAGAATAAAACAAATAGCTCCATGTTCATCCTGGAATCACACAATCTCCAAAGTCAGCTAAGCATTTCTATGCTTGAGCCTTAAGCCTGCTGACATTTATAAATTGATTCAAGTTCTATATCCCTATATTCATATCTTTTCTTATAAACATCTTGAGAACAAGAAATGTACATCAGGCAAACAATGTTACTCTCTTAAGTACCAAATATTGTTATTGACGTACCTTTTTATTCTGAAATTTAAAATTAGATTTCCAATGAACTCACATTTCTTTCTAGCACATAAATGTTTAGCTTTCTTGTACAAATTAAATAACTATGAAACACAACAAATTAATAATTAAATAGCCCACTAAATTATGGTTATTTTAAAGGAAACTATGAGCTGAATGCCTATTTTCTTAGCACTCAGGAGGCTGAGGCAGGAAATCATGAGCTCTGGGCCACCTGGGCTGTAGTAAAGCCAAGTCTCAAGAGAAAAAAAAACTGTAAGCTTCATGGGCATTGTGCTGGCAAAGTAAGATGGGGGAAGACAACAAGGAGAGCCCAGATGGGTCCTGGGTTCAAGTCCAGGCTATTGGCATTCACTAACTAGTGAAGTTAGGAAGTTAATTCTTGGGCTCAAAACTGCTTTATCTATAATGTACAGGGCTGTGATAGAAATGCGTGAGTCTAACCAATGCTAATTTCTTCACTTTTACTGACTGCTCTTCTATACTGAGAGCACAAGATTTTTTTGTTTTGTTTTGTTTTGTTTTTTGTTTTTTCAAGACAGGGTTTCTCTGTGTAGCTTTGCGCCTTTCCTGGGACTCACTTGGTAGTCCAGGCTGGACTCGAACTCAGAGATCCGCCTGCCTCTGCCTCCCGAGTGCTGGGATTAAAGGCGTGCGCCACCACCGCCCGGCAGAGCACAAGATTTTTAATAGTATCTGTTTTTTGTAATTTTCTACTATCATTAGAAATGGACATAAAATAGGTAGCAAAGTGCTTGAATTTCACAAATTAAAAGTACAAAAAGGGGCTATAATCTGCAAAAGAAAATGAATTTTTATTGGTGTCAATCCAAAACATCATGGAACCATCTAATTTCTAAGGTGCACATATGAGATAATGGTAAGGGTGTTGTTTACATAGCGAGGAGGTGGTGGCAAGAACCAACCATGGGCTTTAATGGTTATCCTCTCTATTTCCCTCTCCCTGAGCTCAGAGGCTTAATTAACCTCTGTGGCTGCATTAGTGTACGCCTCTTCCATACTAAAGAATTTTAAGGATTTCAGTATTACTCTGAGACCTGGCTGCAGTGCCTGTGTGGTGGGAGGAACACGGGAACGTTCCACAAGCACTGTTCCAGCCTTAGCCCAGGAGCTCTGGAAATTCAGGAGGGAGAAAGTCAAGGACTCTCTAGCCTTTTTGCTCTTTGAACAAAAAATATTTCTGCAACAGAACCTCTGATTTCCAGAGAAGAGTTATTCTTCTATCGAGGTCCAGCTTCCACATGCTCACATACAGCACTGTTGGGCTTTCTTTCAGCTACGGAGGCCCGTCTGTCAACCAGCCGCCCCTCTGCAGGTCTGCAGTCCCCCACAGGGACTGTCCTGCACCTGTGAACTGAACTTACCAGAGGCATGAGGCCGTGCCTCCTTTTGTAAATGCGCCGGACGTCTTGGAGTGTTATCTGGACCACAGGTTTCTTTAAAAAGCACAAAGGCAGTGTCAAGGGTCACCATTCTAACACAATTACAAGTTGTTCTTTTGTATCTGACAGCAGGGAAGGAAAGAGCCACAAACTCTTGGCTTCCCAGTGTGCTGCAGTTGAACACCCAGGAGACCTTGGAACAAATGGTACCCGGTTTCAGTTTACTCTGACACACCTAAGCTTCCTCAGTGAACTCAGGTAGTGGTGTCCTCATGTTTCAGGTTACTGCAAGGATTGCTGTGTGGTGTGCAGCACTCAGGAATGAGTATAAGTAACTACTCAAGAAGTTTGCTCTTTCAAAACATATATTTATTATTTATTTATTTGCCTGTTTGTGTGTGTGTGTGTGTGTGTGCGCGCGCGCGCGCGCAATCTTTGAGTGTATACATGCACTGAGGGGTTACATGTACCTGTGTGTGGGTGTATATATGTATGCACCTATGTGTGAGGGGCTACTTGTGCCTGTGTGTGTGTGTGTGTGTGTGCTTGCATGTGCGTGTGTGTGCATGCACCGGTGTGTGAGGGTCTATATGTACCTGTGTAATCATGTGTGAAGGCCAAGAGAAGTCTATTCTTTGGGGCAGGTTCTCTCCCTGGACCTACCTCCACCTGGCTCACAGCTGAGGGTACAGATACACAGGCATGTGTGGGACACCATGGGCTCTGTAGGACACAGGAGTCTAGCTCTAGTCCTGATGACTGGGCAGCATATGCTCCTAACTGCTAAACCATCCCTCCAGCCCTGAGTATTGGTCTAGAATTTGCTTTGTCCTAACATCCATTTATTCAAGAACTATGTTTTTAATTTCCTTTATTACAGAGTTTTAAACTTCATAAATTACAATATAAGGTAAGACCTTTAAACCTCATAAATTAAATATAAGGCGAGACTGTTAGAGGAAAAAATGTTTTTGATTCTCTGGAACTGGAAAAGAATAGTAAGGAGAATCAAAATTAGAAAATACTGTGTGCTCAGCTAGAAGGCAAGCTTCTACACGGCTGCTCGCAGGTGTCAGGAAAGCCAGGCTCTGCAGCACTGAGAACGGCCTTAAAGACCCCAACACGATCCAAGAAGCCTGGCCAGGGCTTTGGGAAGAAATACATGCTCACTGTGTCCCTGGAAGCTGTTCTGCCAGACATTTTTTCTACAAGTTTTTGACCAAAAATAGTAATAATAGACATTATCAGAGAACACCATGCCAGCCAGCCATGTGCCATGTTGCTGGATTTGAGCAGTATCTGCCGCCACCTAGTGGACAGAATTGCTACAACACCATGTCTGACTTCAGTTTAGTGCCAATGACCAGCCTGAAGAATGTCCAGGGCATACTCTTCTTCCACAGAAAACACTTCCTGTCAGTTAAAGTGCCTGTCAATGGCCCATAGTGTGGCCAGAGGGACAGAACTTCCGGTCCTCTCACGACTCACCCCAAAAAGGACCATTTCTGTACGAACAATAAATCTTCACATGTTCGTGTAGAGATGAGTTGCTGTTTACTTCCCAGCATAGTTCTAAGTCTAATATTATTTTTAACAAGAAGATGGTTTCCTACACTATAGGAAGAGTCCTAGACTATGGAAGGCGTCCCATAGGCCCAGATGTAGCATCTCTACACAACCCCACACTGGCTGTGAGAAGCTCACACCACCACTCAAGGAAGACAGTGTCAGGCAAAGTGCACATGGGAGACCAATTTCTCATTCATTACAGCACTTTCTTGGTGTCTTTCCCTGTGCTTTCTAAAAGAAGGATAAGTCTCCCTTGATGTGACTATAACCAGGAGGGTGGAGTTTCTCTACACACTACTAGGAACAAGGTCCTTCAGAATGTCTGGATGCAGGTCAGAGGGGACTGCATTCAGTGAGTGTGTACCAACTACTCAGGGCACTAGGAAGCCACACTTCTGCAGGGGGCTGCCAAATGACTTTGAACTTCCCCAAGAAGTGCGGGGAAGTAACTCAAGTAAATCAAGGCAGTAATTCTGATGTCAGGTCCTGGAAAATCAAGCTGAAAGACAGAAGCAAGCACTGCACATAGCCCTGTGCCCGGGACCACGTACTGGGTGTCCATTGAGAGGCTGGAAATACAGGCTGGTGTCTGTAATGCACACATGTCCTGGATTCGTCACCAGAGGCGTTACCATCTCTGCTTTGCACTCCATATGCAGCTTTTCAGAAACATTTTGGAACCTGGAAAGAATGTTTTGCAACAAGAGTCAGAAAAGTCATAAATCGATCTACTCTCTAGGCTTAATCACAATGTAAATTTGCCTGCTATCTGTCTAAACACTGCACTTAATATGAAAAAGGTGGTAATATAAATTGGCTGCTTAAATAAGGTTGATATTCTTTTAGATGGCATAACGGAAGCCCAACTTTTTATTAACAGAAGAGAAGACATTTCACAGAAACAAAATCTCTCCCAAAATGAACAGTCCTGAAGCTATTCCTACAACCATGTAATGTCCTACTGTTACACAGTTAAGAAAGATCTCCTTGTAGAGCACAGGTTCACACCTGTTATCTCAGCTCTAGGGATGTTGAGGCAGAATATCCTGAGTTTCAGAGTAGCCTGGGCTACAGAGCAAGACCCTATCCTTAGCACATTTACTTTATCAGGTTTTGACACATAATTACAATTACTTGAAGGTCAGTTTGATACATAACATAAAACCACTCAAAGATGCCATTTAGACTCTTAAAATGTCTAACTAAAAATAACCTCCATTTTTGATTTGTTAATTTAAAGAACAGTGGAAACAACTAAATTATCAATATTACAGGGCAATTATTAAATTATTAAAAGTAAATCTCATAGACCCAGGAGTGCAGCTCAACACTAGAACATATGCTTATCATGCAGGAGCCCTGGTTCAATCCTGGCACCAAAGACAAGTAAAAACAGAAAGAAATACAGGACATGACACTGGGACAAACTTTTCTCTAAGTGAAAATGTGAAAACCAGAAGAGACCCTTGAGGCTCTTGACTAATGATCAAAATCAACTGTAAGCTGAATAGTCCTCATGAGTTCTCAGAACCAATCATAAATGTGATAATAAAGTCTGTAGGTCAGGACAGCTTCAGAGAAAGAGAAGTAACTGAATAACCATTACTGTCAGCTTTAATATCTCTCTCCAGCAATAGTGAGTCAACAGAGCAGTCACTATGGTATATATACACTGGAAACAACCATCATGTGAGCGCCATTACAGATATCGGATCCAAGAGCTACAGGAAATAGGAAATATTCACCAAGAACGACCATATACTGGACTATGAGACAAATTCAAGCAAACACGAAAAGACTGAAACATAAAACATATTTTCTGATCACCTAATATTAATTAATAATCAGCAACAGTAAGATAACTATAAAATCCTCAATTGTGTGAAAAGCAACATACTTCTAATTACCTATAGATTAAAAAAAATGGCCAAGTTAATTACAAAAGGAACAACAAGGAAACCTGAGCTGCACTTCCTAGGGAGACTGAGTTGAAGTGCTACTGGAACAAGAGAAAGCTGTGCTACTGCAGCTTTGCACTCAGCACCAGAGGACACCCCCTCTGCTCTCTGAAGCTGAGGAAAGAGATCATAAAAGCAGACATCAGCTGTAAATAAAATGGATGACCAAAAAATAACTAAGTCAAAGGGCATTACTTGAGATTAATAAAATTGGTAATCCTTTCACAACAGTGATAAGGGGAAATGGACAACCGAAAGCATCAACAACAGGCATGAATATACATAACTACACAGTCTACTAGCATTAAAACTTCTGGAACCCACATGGTAGGAGGAGAGAACTGACTCTGACCTCCACACATGTGTCAGGACATGCATGAACCTGCAGCCCACTCCCAACAAAACAATAAACTTTTTTTTTTTTAACAAATGTTAAAGGACACTAAGAAACACATGTCTGATAAGTCAGAAAAAATGGACACATTTTTGAAACATACAACTTAACAAAATGTGGGAGCCCACAGAGGCTATCTAGTGAGACCTTACTCAGGGTCAGAGAATCTGAGCTTGCTTTACCCAGCAGGGCTGCATAATTGGATGATTTGACCAAAGGCATGTTTACCAGGTGTTTGGAAGGGTCTTGGCTGTATGGTGTGCTTTGATCTTGCAAAGGGGGAGGTCTTTTGCCTCTCCCCTTGGCATATTATAAAAAGCCCTTTTGAATAAAGTTCTAGGCTCTTGGGTATTGACCCAGGCCCTCCCGAAGCTATCCTGTGTCTCTGTCTTTCTTCTCATCATCTAGGTCTATCTTTCTATCTGATATTTTCTCATTCCTCTCTCCTCCACCCAAGAACCCTTCCAAAGGTGGGATCAGGTCAGAGCTGGACTCCAGCAGACTCCCATATAAGGCGTTTGAACAGGGATTTGGGTATGGAGGATAAAAGAGCAGGAATACAGCAGGTTAAGGGGGCATGCCTGGTAATTAACGAAATGGAGGCGGTGAAATTCTATTCTTCCAGAGTAAAATAGTAAATATAAAGCAAGTAGTTAAAGTTAGGCTGCAGCAAGTATCTCTCTCTGTTCCCGTCTATGTCTCTCTGTTTCTATCTATTTACTAAGTTAGGTTTAAAGTTGTAAAGAAGTTTTGGTGAAGGTTGAGAAATACAGGCTTTAGGGATGTGGTGAAGGTTTAATAAAAAAATAACTTAGGGTAGAATGGATTTCGCTGTGGCAGGACCTGGGATGCAGAAAGCATCATTTGAGACCAAGCAGCTACTTCAGACTTTGAAGGCTGAGAAACAGAAGCTGCTTCAGAGACTGCCAGCTTCAGAAAGCAGCAGCAGCAGAGACTTTGGACTCCTGTGGACAGAGTAGGTCTGTCACTAGGAACTGGAGTCTCTGGGCAGTCAGGCCCTAGCAGAGACACCACGGGAAAGTCAAACATCGAGCAGCAGTGAGCAGCAGAAGCCTGTGGAGGCGAGGCTGCTGTCCCAGGCTCCAGCAGGCACAGGAACTGCTGAGTGAGGCAGAGCCATGCTCCAGGCTGCACTGTGGCGATGATGGAAGACAGGAGCAGCCCAAGCTCCAAGCAGCAGGGTGTGGCTGGAGCTGTGCAGCAGCCCTGGGGTTGGTGATCGTCTGTGCAAGCAGGGCAGTACACAGAGGCTTCTGGAATCTGGTGTGCGGAGGAGCACCAGGCCCACCAGTGGAGCAGGTAATAGGACCTGATGAAGCCATAGCTTGTAGCCTCCAGGAGGCACCAGGAGGCACCTGCAGCCCCTGCAGCAGGAGGTAGTTGAGAGCCCTTGGGCCTCAGGACTGGGATTGTAAAGGCTCTGTTCCACTCATGCTAGCAGCTAAAATTATGCAGCTTCGGTTTGCTGTATGCGCAGAGCTTTTTCAAAGAGCTCTGCAGCTCAGTTATTGTGACAGCTACCTTCATCCTGAGGCAGAGTTCCTAGGGTAAAACTGTCATAAAATGCTGCTGTAACTGAAAGCAAAGTTTCAGAGACTCGTGTTTGAACTGAATTGTTGCACTCAAGGAAACTACAAAAAAAATTTTAGTTGTTGGTTTCTTCATATTTGGAACTTTAAGACTGGTATCAGAACTGGTTTTTTGAACTTTTCAGACTGCAGAAATGGGACAATTTTGATTTCACCTATATACATTATCAACTGAGTGACTTACGAATTGTTTTGTGTATGCATATATGCTTTATTAATTGAGGTGACTCAAGAACTCTTTTGTGTAAAAATGGAACTGTTTGGTGTAGGAATAGAGAATTTTTTTTTACCCAGGCTTAAGATGCAATTTAAAAAAATTAAAAAGAAAAAGGGGAGTTAATATTCCTCAGTCTCTTTAATTTTTTTTTAAAAAATTTTCTTGTCCCTTGAGTGGATTAATGTTAATTTGTGTTAATGTACCCTATGTTTTGCTAGCAAAAAGTGTAAAAGTTCCTTTAAGAGATTGCTTTTGGATGTTTGCTACAGTTTGTAAAGTGTAAGTAGTTCTATTGGGAGTTTACTTTTGGATGTAAGTTTGTGAGAATTGTAATTACATATAGTAATATTTATGTTAGAATTATGGTGTTAACATGTTAATGTTAATGGTGATGCTAAATAGTTTTTAGATTTGATGCAGTTGCATCAGGAGTTTACTGATTTATTTGATGTGGTTGTATCAGGAGTTTATTGATTTAAAAAAGGGCTTGATGCAGATAAAATTGCTATAGTCATCTTAGACCCATTAAAAGGGCCATTCTATCTTGATCATCCTCTATTCCTTTACTAGGAGGTATAGCAGCCATAAGGAGCAGAAGTATTGCTATGATTATTCCATCTATTTGCAAGCTCTTAGTGGAAAGCTGATTCAAAGTTACATAGAGTTAAGCTCTGAACCTTCACATATTATTTAAGAAGGGGGAACTGTGGTGGCCCACAAAAGATATCTAGTGAGACCTTACTCAGAGTCAAAGAATCTGAGCTTGCTTTACCCAGCAGGGCTGCATAATTGGATGATTTGACCAAAGGCATGTTTACCAGGTGTTTGGAAGGGTCTATACTTGGCTGTATGGTGTGCTTTGATCTTGCAAGGGGGAGGTCTTTTACCTCTCCCCTTGGCATATTATAAAAAGCCCTTTTGAATAAAGTTCTGGGCTGTTGGGTATTGACCCAGGCCCTCCCGAAGCTATCCTGTGTCTCTGTCTTTCTTCTCATCATCTAGGTCTATCTTTCTATCTGATATTTTCTCATTCCTCTATCCTCCACTTAAAAACCCTTCAAAAGGTGGGTGCAGGTCAGAACTCATCTCTCACAGACTCCCACACCAACATAGAAAAAAGCTTCTTGGAAATTAAATAGTCCTGCATCTAATTTAAAACATAAGTAAGGCCAGGGCTGAAGAGATGGCTCAGTGGTTAACAGCATTTGATGATCTTGCAGAGGACTGAGGTGTGATTCCTACTACCCACACAGTGGCTCACAACCATCTGTAATGCCAGTTTTAGGGAAACCAAAACCCTCTCCTGGGCTCCACGGGTACCAGAAATCCACACAGTACACACTCATACATGTAGGCAAAACATCCATATACATGACAAAAACAAACATAAAGAAATGAGATAAACTGGGTGTGGTGGCCTCACTTCTTTCACAGTGTTGAGGACACTGGAGCAAAAGGATTGCAAGCTCAAGGCCAGTTTTAGCCACAGAGCAAGATCCTCTCTCAAAATAAGAGTAATAAGGATCGTGCTTGCTTCGGCAGCATATATACTAAAAAAAGAGTAATAAGGATGGTGGTACTAATTAATAATAACAAACTACACTAAGTACCATCCCTAAAAATACTTCATACTTATATACCTTTATCTGTAAATTATACCGAAAAAAATAAGAAAAAAATATCACCAAGCCTCTTCTTCCTGTAAACACAGGATCACAAAACACACCCGAATGCATTCTATGAGGTCAGCAGAAGTTTGTAACAAAACAGCTACTAGAGAATGACAGAGCAATGCCCTGCATGTACACAGATGCAAAAACGTCTGATAAAACATCCACAAAGCAATAGAGAGGGTCACACACCATGTTAAATAATATTTTTACATGAATATAAAGTTCATTTAACATTAAAAAATCAATATAATTTATAATATTAATAAATAAGAAATTATTATGTCCATAAGTACAGAAAAAATACTTGACAAATTTCTGTACCTTTTACTGAAAACACATTCAGCAAACCAAATAAAAACTAGTTTCCTTACTGTGACAATGAGTACCTATGAAAAACCTACAGCCACCATCATTCCTTAATGATAAACACTAAACTATCCTCCCTCAACATCAAGAATAGGCAGGGCTTCTGCACCCAAGGTATTCACTAACAAAACCGTACAATGAGACAGCAAGTAGAAAATAAACAGAAATTTCTGTGAAATTGCCCTTGTCCAGAAATGACTGCAAACATGAAAACAATATAGATCCTGCTAAAAACCCATCTAGGACTCACTCATGGATGAATTTAGAAATAGCAGGGTATGCCGGACGTGGTGGTGCACACCTTTAGTCCCAGCACTCTGGAGGCAGAGGCAGGAAGATCTCTGTGAGTTTGAGGCCAGCCTGGGCTACAGAGTGAGTTGCAGGAAAGGTTCTAAAAGCTATACACAGAAACCCTGTCTCAAAAAAAAAAAAAAAAAAAAAGAAAGAAAGAAAGAAATGGCAGGGTACAAAGCCAGTATTAAAAAATAATTTATTATATTCTGCACCAGTAACAAATATCTGGAAAAGAAGAATTCAGTGGCATCAAGCAAATACCCAGAAATGTGCCCAAGGAAAGGTGGCAACATCTACACACCCATCCTAATACTGGGGAGAGCTCAGTGATGAACGAAGGGAGTTCTATAGAATCCTTCCATTTAAAAATCTAAACATTCTAAAATAAAGCATTTTTTAAAAAACTTTTGGTGAATATGAATGTGGAGCTGTGTTAGAAGATAGTATGGCTAATTGGACATGATAATGATACCAAGGACTGCAACAAAGACTCTTTAAAACATATATGCCTAAATACTGATGGGACACTGCCATGATGTCCTACAACCTAGTGTCAAACAATTCAAAAAATTATACTCAGCATGCAAACACGTACATATATACTACATAGAGATTTCACCGCACATACGCGCGCGCGCGCGCACACACACACACGCACCCAACTCTGCAGTCATCTAAATTCCTTATCTACAAGGACATAGTATTTGCATAAGCTACAGCCACCTCCTATGTTAAACTGGCATAACCAGATGACTTAGAATAGCTAATGCCCTCCAAGTGTTACACAGAGGCTGCCTTGCTGCACTACTGAGGGGCAATGACAGGAAGAAAGACTGAATAAAACACACACACACACCAGAGCACATGAGTATCAATAAGCATGGCAATGTCTAAAGCAAACTGGAAAGACATGAACAAGCACACACCTAGTAAGTCATAGGATATCTGGGTTCTTTATACTATTCTTTCACCTTGACAGAATTTGAACCCTTTCAACATAAAAAGTAGAGAAAACATATATCTTCAATAAGAGACATATCTTAAAAAATATGATGAAAGCTCACATTCTCAAGTTTGCTTTCACTGTTTTAGAAGCAGTGTAGATGACTGGAATATCCCATTTCACACTGCAAAGACTCCTCCCTAAATCCTTCAGCACAACAGTTCAGGTTCTGGATGAATAAATTAAAACTTTCAAGTGAACCACTCTTTAATTTTCCTAAGATTTATTTATTTCAATTTATTTTGTATAAGTTTTGCCCACATGTATGTTTGTGCATGTGTGTGCCTGGTACCCTAGGAGGCCAGATCTCCTGGCACTATAAATGGTTGTGGACTACCAGGTATCAATAGTCACTGTGAAGATAAAGTAATACAGAAAAATATGAAATGAAAACATAGGCAAATAGCCCACATCTAAGGCAAGAAATAAATAAGAAACTAGGATAAAAATAAATAGCATCATTATTTTCAGAAACTGTATTGCATACTTAATAAAGCCAAGAAAATCAATGGGAAAACCATTAGAACAATAAGTATACTCTCTTGGGCCCTGTGGGGAATGATAGGAAAGTCTTAATGCAATTACTTTCTTTAAGAATGGATAGCTAAGCTAAAGCAGAAAGCCCAGTTAGTCAGCAGTAAAAGACAGGCAGATACACATTCCATACATGAGAAAACAAGGGGCAAAAATAGAGAAGGAGATGAGAGAGAATGAGGGAATGAGAGAAGATGACCAAGGCTTAGAGGGCAGAGAGTGGGTGACCAGCAGTGCCTTGCTTCCTTTGCGAGCAGCCAGAGCTCAGAACTCATGAGAGCCGACAGCTACCTGGAGCAAGGGGCAGTGAACAGGCACCACCACAGAAGCGGCTGAGGCCATGGCAGCAGGTCACTGTAACTTCCAACAGTCGAGTGATAGATGTGTTCTTTACACAGGCCACAATTTAGTGGGTCATTAGGTTGGGGGGTGAAGAGGAACTGAGCAGGGAGACCAACACTGAGAAGATGGACTAAGGGTTGCTGTGGCAAGCCCCGTGGGTAAGACTGGACAGGCTGGTGAGACGGCAGTGGTGGGATGCACAGGCTTCTAAGTGGCAGATGCCAGGAAGGAGGAGAGCAGAGGAAACTCTGAGAGTTATCATCCCTAGCCTGGACCATTCCCTAAGATGAGCAGGAATAAGATGATGAAAGCCGTGCTGGGGCCTGAACCAAAGTGTTAGGCCAGTGCTCCCCACTTCCCAGCCCACATCAGTGCATTCTTGTCAGAAAAAAAAAATGTTGAAATCTTACCTGTTTTTGTCAAATGATGTTCTAGCCAAACGTGACTGTAAGATAGCTGTTATCTACAAGAAGAACCATTTAAAAGTGAGTGTAAGCGACTCAACAGACGTTAACTTCTAGGCAAACAGCAGTTAGTCAGAACACTCACCATGGCCGTTTGGTCACCAAGTTTATCAAGACAGGATGCCCTGTGCAACTACAATGTGACAAATACACACAATTAGCTTCCTTGCAGACGACAGCAAGTATTTCTTTAGAGGCAATGGAAAACACTGATTACTCTTTCACTTAGTAACAGCAGAGATAACTCCTGATGTCTGTGGCTTTTCCTACTTAAGTTTCCAAATTCAAGTAAATCGCACATTTGGAAAAGTGACAGCTATCTGGACAAGATGAAATGGAGATTGAAAAGATGGCTTCTGAGCAGACGTGGTGCATGCCTTTAATCCCAGTTCCAGGGACAGAGAGGCAGGAGGGAGGCCAGCCTGAGCTACATGAGCCCTGCCTCAAAACAAAAGTGAAAACAAACTGAGGCTTCCGGCTCACTCTGCTCTGTGTTCTGTGGTGCCAGACTGAAGGGCCAGCCGGCTTACCTGTAGCAACGTCTCCACAACATCTTCCACCTTCCCAGAAACTTCCAGGTCAAAGACATACTCCATTTTCCCCTGATGAGGACAGAAGCAGAGCGTGTCAGCCTGCTACTTTAAGAGCACCTGCCCAGCAGCTGCCAACTCTGCATGTTTCTGCTCTCATCCCCAAACTGAGAGCCTGCAGGGAGCAAGCACAAGACCCACAGCTGTCTCGTCACTCAGTGTCTTCCATGCCCCTGCACTTGGTCTGTACTTCCTGCTCTCATTCTGAGGGGTGGAGTTAGTTTTATGTTGAGTCTTTCCTTTTGTAATGTAGACATCTAGTTTACATTTCTCTTAATGCTGCTTTGCTCCCATAAACGGACATTCTCTTTTGGTTTTCATTTGTCATGCAATGTTTCCAAGTTTCTCTTTTCAGTTCTTTTACCCACTGCTGGCTTGACAATATGCTGTGGAAATGCACTATCCTGGCTTTCCAATTGATTTCACCTCACTGTGGTGGGGCAGTGATTTCAATCTCACCTTGGCTATGGCTTGCTTTGTGACCTAACATGTGATATGTGTCACTGTGGCGAGAATGTTCTGTGCTATATCCATGGGTCCATCTGGCCTCCAATGCTGACTCCTGGCTGGTGTTCTCTCCACATGCTCTTCTCGTTCGTGAGTGGGCCAGAACTCTCTCACTGTCACTGTATTGATATCTAGTTCTCCCTCAGCTCCCTCAATATTCACTCCATGTACTGAGGTGCCCCAGGGACAGGAACTCATGTACATGATGGCTACCATTACATGTTAACTTGATTGGGCCACAAAATGCCAATATATTTCAGTAAACATTGTTTCTGTATGTCTATGAGAAAGAATTAACATTCTAGTCACTAGACTGACTAAAATGGACTAAGCTCTTCAATGTAAGTTAGTCTTGTCTGTCAAGATCCAAAGAGAACAAAAGACTACCGATAGAAACTTCTACCTTTGTGACTATCTTCTGGATGGAATGCTGGGTTTCCCTTCCCTTCAGATGCAGACTTGTCTTACACTGTGTGCTCTTCAGAGGCTGGATGTCTCAGTCTTTATTATCTCCCAACTGATTCCTTGTAATAAATTCCTTTTAACAATCTCTCTCTGTCTCATCTCCACGCCCTCCCCCCATACATAAATGTAATGTCCAGATGGTCTGCATCCCTAGAGAACCCTCACATGCATTGATAGTTATGTGCCTGGCACTTGAGAAACAGGTCTGTACTTCAGATGGTCTCAGCAGAGCTACCTAAGGAAGGGTACCCAGGAGTGCTCTCAACCTGAGAGGAGGGTAGGCTATTGCCCATGGAGGCTTTTGTCAAAGTGTAGAGGCAATGTCACAACAAGAGAACAGTCACAAGGCATGAAGCATTTAGCAGGGAGGAAGGGACACTCACACATAGTGGTCAAACTCCTGGGTCATCTGCACATGCACGTTTTCTTGTCTATAAAACTGCTTAAGCAGTTTGTGTTTCATAAGCTGCTAGACAAGATACTGCAGGCTGGCCTGCACCTGGAGCTGACTCAGCATGTGGGCCTGGGTTTGCACAGAGAGTGTGGCTTTTCTCATTCACAGAAGTGTCCTTATTAGGAGCTGGCTCCACCCCTGGTCCTATAAAAACCCCTTTAATAGGAGTGATGCCGTCCCCCACACAGTTTGCTGCGGCGTGAAGGATCACAACAGAGGTGAAGTCACATACATGCCTATGCTTCCTTGACAAATCCTTATAACTTCCACCAAATTATGACTTTATAAAAGTTGTTATCAAATATAGTGTATTTTAAAAACTAAGTAGTTCTTGACTACTCTTAAAAATAAATTTTCAGATGGTGGCGCACACCTTTAATCCCAGCACTCAGGAGGCAGAAGCAGGTGGATCTCTATGAGTTTGAGGCCAGCCTGGTCTACAGAGCTAGATCCAGGACAGGTACCAAAACTACACAGAGAAACCTTGTCTCAGAAGAAAAAATAAATAAAAAATAAATTTTCAGCAAAAAATTCTCAGTGATACACAGTAAACTATGCTTATAAATTTGTACACTGACTTCAGTTCCTTCCTTCCTTTCTTAGAAGGTGATATTTTTATTTTGTGTATAGTTATTTTGCCTGTATACATATCTATGTACCGTGTGTACAGTGCCTGCAGAGGCCAGAAGAAGACATCAGATCCTCTGGAACTGGAGTTACAAATGGTTTTTAGCTGCCATGTAAGTAACAAATCCCCAGTACTCTTAACCCCTGAGCATCTCTCCATTTCTTCCACTTCTAATATCATCTCTAAGCTTTTGCTATTAGGGCTAAAGTCTATGTCTCCCTTGGGCACTTTCGCATTAACTGTTAATAAACTTTGAAGTACCCAGTATTACCATATTTGATTAAAGATGTTTATAGAACCATAAAAGTCCTACTGCTCCAAATCACTGCATACATTTCCAATAATCACTGCATTCATTTCCAATGAAAAACTTTACTTACCCGTTCTATCTTATATGGTGCCACAATATTGTGTTCTTTAATGAAATATACCTGAGAAAGGCAAATCAACACTGAAATAATGAAGTTTTCATGTGAAGAATTCCCACAAAGATACTATGAATTCAATGTTTACATGTTATACAGCTCTAGTTGGAAGTCTTTCTGGATTGTTATCCTTTATGCACTGCAACTACGTCATCAGCACACTCCCAGGCTTGTCTTTAGCACATACCCGGAAAATGAGCAGCGCTCACCAGCCTGATGCAGAGCACTCGGGTCTCCTGGCTCCACTCCTGATCCTCACCAGAAGGTTTCAAATGCATACAAACCAGGTCAGACTACTCTTACAGCTCCCCAGTGGTTTTCTCATTTGCTCTTTACAGCCTTACCATGGTTCAGAGGCCACCACGACAGTGGCCTGCTCCTATGCCAGCCTTCCTCTGACCGTGTACTCTGCTCTGACCCCTCTACCCGGACTCCACTCAACTCCTGTCTTGTGATCACCGCTGGCTCACCTTGCTGGCACTGCTAATGGCTCTTTCTCTCTTTGCTAACCACTCTGTCTTAAGGAGCACAGCAACATTCCCTAGAATGCCCTACACTTTTGTCCTGCTTCTCATTTTCTTCATAACATTTTTCACTAACTGACACAGGAAGAGATTTTGCCCCCTCACCATCCATCTCCCCTATTGAACATATGGCTTAAAACTAATGTTCATACATGCACACATAATATACACACAAACATGTTATTCCAACAACAACAACAAAATCTGAAAGCAAAACTCTATACCAAAACCTCTTTCTGAGACTTGGTGAAAGTCTTCTGGACATATGAAGCTTAAAATAACCCTTGGAAGAGTAGCTTACCCTGGGTGCCCCTTGATTTTGAATTGATTATTCTGACCTGTATTTCTAAAACCAAGTTATTCATCCTTTACTAAGATGGGTAGTTCTCTAAAGAAAATGTTACTTTTAACTTAAAAAAAAGTTCCCTTTCCTTCCAAGATATGGATGCCCTTCAATAAGCGCATGATGTAATAAGAAATACACTGTGAACACACCCAGGGGTAGGAATAGTAACAGGACTCCCCCACAAAGCACCACATGGGCTTTATCTGTTTGCATCTGGAGCATTAAATATGAAGTTGAAGATAGTTCATCTCTTCCTTTTTTAAAATTGGAATTACAGAAGGTGCTAACAGAAAGTTACTGAATTCAAAATCTCCCAGATTTCATAAGAGAAATGTCAAGGCATGTTAGACAGTGTTCTATGAACAAAGGGTTCCATGATGAGAGACAGCAGAGGCCGCTCTTGCCTCCTCCCACTCCACTCCCCCAGATGCTTCAGTGTTGCAGACTATTACTTAAAGGTGTGTTACTTTTGTTTATGTTGCACTTGTTTAACTCTGTGAAGCTGTAACACTGTGCCTGTCTAAAACACCTGATAGTCTAATAAAGAGTTGAACGGCAAGGCAGGAGAAAGGACAGGCAGGGCTGGCAGGCAGAGAGAATATACAGAAGGAGAAATCTGGGAGAAAAGAAGAAGTGGCCAGAGAAGGAGGAGGATATCAGGGGCCAGCTACACAGCAAGCCATGGAGTAAGAGAATGGGACAAGCCCAGAGGCAAAAGGTAGACGGGATAAGTTAAGGAAAGCTGGCTAGAAACAAGCCAAGCTAAGGCCAGACATTCATAATTAAGAATATGCCTATGTGTGTGATTTATTTGGGAATAAATAATTGGTGACAGGTCCCCAAAAAGAGCAAACAACAGCCAACAACACTTCAGGCACTGTCCTGCGCAAATCTCTGGATCAAGTGCTCAGCTGCAGTCACATTGCCCACAGAGTTCCTGCACGCATTGGATCACAGAATGTTTCTCTGGACCCTGACAATGCACAGAACTAGAGCATTGCAGAGTCCAGGCAACCCAGACAACAAATCCTGAGACAGTTAAGGAATGTGGAGCCAAAAACCAAAAGAACAAAGAAAGACCTCTGTTCTTTCTTTACTTAATTTTTTAATCTACAAACTAATTAATGATATGCCAGCAGAAAAATTACATTTTAAATGTCATGTGATGCCAATACTGAATTGAGTACTGCAGTGAATGCAGTATGTCTCTGGAATGAACAAAAGACAACAGCTCAGGTCATTCCTGACAGGAGAGACTACCCTTCTGGAGCACTGCCTGAGGCTGCTTCCGCAGCCTGGCACTGGCTTGCCACCTTTAGCAGTGGGAGGTCGCACAACCTTCCCACACTGATTCTGAGGACAAACTGCAATCCTTATACTTAGTAAACATGGAAGGGCCAATGGGAGAATCTTATCTTTTAAAACGTTTATTTCTCAATGACTAAATTCTCAAGGCATTTAAACATCTAATTCCAAGTGTTTTCAGTTGAGATCTATATTAAGTGAATAATTTCATCATGCAAAAAATTATACATACTCATGCACAGAAATCTTCATACAAATTTGGAAAAATACATACTAACATTTTTAGTAAAAATTTTTACTACATGCTTCTCACCTGTCTGAAAATGAGTGAAATACCCGAAGACTTTGCCCTGGAATACAGAAAAAGTCATCAGATATGTAAAATTTTTGTTGAAGTAAAATTAAAAGTGAAAAATGACATACTTTGCAAAGTGTCTGTTGGCTCCATTTTCTCCGTGTTTTCCTATTTTTAAACAATCTCTCAAAGGAATCTGGATAAAATTGAAAGAATATTATAAAAGTAAGCAAAAATAAAAGTACATGCACACACACAATTAGGAATGTCTCTGCACACATTTAAAACACCTTTACCTTAATGATGGGCTGAGATACTGCATCTGGCTCAAAAATCACTGATTTTGAACATATTTTTAATGATCCTCTGATTTTCCTAGGAGCCAAAGCAGAAAAGATTATTTGATGAACACCAGGACAATCATAAAAGTTATGATTCAGTTTATAACTCTCCTTTCTCAAAAGGTTTTGAAAATGTACATTTTTTTCATGTTGTTAAGTGCATTTACTTTTAATATTCAAACTTATCAACAGTTAAATTTGTTAATAGTATGAAATTTCTAAGTATAAGCAAATACAATAGAAAATGCCCATATGCCTATCACCTAACTTTAGCATTGGTCATTTTTGCTTCTTGTATAAGCCCTCCTTAGCCCAGCTGGTCTACATATAGAGCTCTGAGGAAGCACTCTTTTAATAATGGCTCTATTATAATCATGCTTAAAAATGAATAATTCTTTAAGTTCTCCACATACATTGTGTTCAAAAACTTTCCATTTCATAAATGTATTTTCAGTTTGTTTACTCAAATCAAAATCCAAACAAAGTCCACATTATATTTGATTCATATACCACTCACACTTGCTAATCTAAAATTATTTCCCACCGAGCGGTGGTGTCACATGCCTTTAATCCCAGTACTCGGAAGGCAGAGGCAGGCGGATCTTTTGTGAGTTCGAGGCCAGCCTGGTCTACAGAGCAAGATCCAGGAAAGGCGCAAAGCTACACAGAGAAACCCTGTCTCGAAAAACCAAAATAAATAAATAAATAAAATTATTTCCCACATAGTGACTTTTTTGTTGTCCCTTTTGCAATCATAGGCTGGAACCCACGTTCTCTTGGGGATTCCAGACCAGAGCCTCCCACTGAAACAGCAGCCCCACCTCCCAGCCCATAGCTGTTCTTACTGCATCTGTGTGACAGCCCTCTACATGTCCTTCCTTTATAGTCCCTATGGGATTAGATCAGATTCTGTTACATCTTCTGACAATAAGTCAGGGGGCAGGCAGACAGGTAGTGTGCCTTTACATCAGCAGGAAATACGAGGGACTTGAGGTGGTATTAATCTTGACATGCCTATTACAAAACTTCTCATTAACCTCTCATCCAATGGTTTTAGCAGCCACTGAAGATTATGATACACCCTATAATTATGGTAAATAGTTTCTATGAAGAGTCAGACAAGGGTATCTTTATAGATCATGCAGTCTCTGTCACAACTGTCACAGGGTGAGCAAACATGGGCCACATGGAAACAAATGGCAGTGGTTTCTCCCAAACAAGGGGTCATATACCAGTAAAAGCAGGTGGCCACTCAGATTGGGTCCAAACCTGTGTGTAGTTGCTGACCCCTCATACAGAACCATTACTTCATCCAGGGTTTAAATTCTACCACCCCTTTGTATTTACTAGCTAGAATTTTTCAACTAAGAATAACTTCACATTAATCAGCAATTTAGTGACACTGAAGTACAATTTGTACAGGGAAAACAAAAATGCAAAGACAAAATATGCTTTGATTAATAGTTTTCAAAAAATTGAACCAAGCAACTGGATCTGTTTTTAAAGGAGTAATTAGTAGTTATGGAGGAAGCAGATTTTGCTCTGGTTCATACTGCATTATTTATTACTTCATTTTGAATACGCTGACATCTTTCACTGATCCATGGTTTTTGATCATTACTTTACTGCATCATCATCCCGGTGACCAAGAACAGGGAGCACTGTTACAAGAGGGATCCGGGAGCAAAGTCATGACCAGAGCCCTGCTCGGCAGCCTCAGGGGAGCCAGAACCACTCTAGGAGCTCTGCTCGGCAGCCTCTGTCAGAGGAACCAGAACTACCTAGGAGCCCCGCTCTGCTCGGCAGCCTCTGTCAGAGGAACCAGATCTACCCTAGGAGCCCTGCTCTGCCCAGCAGCCTCTGTCAGAGGAACCAGATCCACCCTAGGAGCCCTGCTCCGCTCAGCAGCCTCTGTCAGAGGAACCAGATCTACCCTAGGAGCCCTGCTGTGCTCTGCAGCCTCTGTCAGAGGAGCCAGATCTACCCTAGGAGCCCCGCTCTGCTCGGCAGCCTCTGTCAGAGGAGCAGAACCACTGTAAGTGATGCCACCATCTGGCTACCTAATTAAAGAGGGACTCCTACATAGCCCTGTGTTTATTTTAAAGACATCAGACCTCACAGCGCCCAGAGCTGCGTGAGCTCGCTCACCTTTCCTCATGGCTGCCCTGGTGCTGGACGTGGAAAGCTGTGTGCTGCTCAAAGTAGTACTCCTCCAAGTTGAGCAGCAGTAAGGAAAACCTAGACATGGAAGAAGAAGACAGTTTCATGTTGCATCTGGTTTAGAGGTGTAGAAGGCTTTGCACACAAAGAGCCTGCTCCCACATCCCCAGGCAGCACTCTGCGAAGCCCACACTCCTCTCCCATGCCCCAAATGGAGTCCTTCACAGCGCAGATGCACTCTCCGAACATACACAAAAGTCCCAAACTGTGAAATTAAGTGTTTATGACAACCTTGCTCTCCTCCCCACAGAATTTTTGTGTCAGTGCGCACTGATGGTGCATGCCAGGCTTTCCTGTCCCTACCCTGCCATAACCCTGAGACCATGTCCCACACTGTCTTGAGTTCTTACGACTCCCACGAGGTAATGAGCTCTAGGAGGCAGGTGTGCAGATGGCTACAACCAACCTGACGGTTTAGATACCATACACGTTTAATAAGTAAAACAAGTAGACTGAGTTGTATAGTTCCTTCAGTTTTAAGTGCTTTGTACTTTAAAAGCACAATGGCAGATGTGTACGATGGTAAGGTGACTAGGGTAAAGGTGACTGCTGCTAAAGCCTGATGACCTGAGTGACCCCCGAACCCCGACCCCAGGGGAAAAGAAAAACTGACTCCTGGGAGTTGTCCATCATAGACCTCCACATGTGAACCATGGGGAGTGCACATGCACAACTAAAAAAATAAAGTAACAATTTAGTTGAACTGCCACAGAAATAGGTACACGGCAAAAAAGTGAAAGAAGCGTGTTTTTGGCTGCAGAGTATCAGGGAACGCTGACAGCATTTAGTCTCGGAGCAGCTTCCAGAAGGCATCAGACTTCAGGTGGATCTAGACGCTCTGCTGTCCTTGATGGAGATACCCAGATTAAATGTGCATTACACAGAATATGGCTTATTTTGCTTCCTCCTGGAACAAAACTAAGATGCGAATAAAATATTTTTAAATGACAAAACCCAAAGATGACAGCAAACTAGAAAGATATCCAAGCATGGAAGAGATGTGAGCTAATCTGTGGGAGGTAGGGAGCAGATGGGAATGAGCCATACAGAGAAATCAGTGCAGATACTTCCTGGGACGACACCACTCATCCGAAAACCAGCACAAGCACACAGCTTTCCCCGGTGTCCGGCACCGAAGAGTCCCTCCAAGATGAGAAGCTTCTACTGTGAAAGAACAAGACACAAACAAGCACAGGAATACCAACTGAGGGAAGAGAGACAATACAGGGTCAGAAGAAAAGGTCAAGACTAATATTACCCTTATAAAGACCAAACATGACAGAGTAACACCCAAATAACAGGGGAGAATGCACAAGAAGGACTAGAGACAACACAAGGAACAGAAGAAAAGGTGAAAACATTCTAATTGAGTGACATGAGAGATTGTTCATTCGGAACACAACCTGACTGCGGTGGGATAATGCTTTTGTACACTGGTTTAATAAAATGCTGATCATCCAGTAGCCAGGCAGGAAGGATAGACTAGATAAGCAGACAAGGAGAATTCTGGGAAGAGGAAGGCTGAGTCAGGAGATGCCAGCCGTCCAGGAAGCAGCATGTAATGTGGCGACATATAGATTAACAGAAATGGGCTGAGTTTAAGTGTAAGGGCTAGTCAATAGCAAGCCTGAGCTAATGGCTGAGCAGCTTTAATTAATATAAGCCTGTGTATTTACTTGGGTCTGAGCGCCTGCGGGACTGGTGGGTGAGAGAGATTTGTCCTGACTGCAGGCCAGGTGGGACACAGGAAAACTTCAGCTACATCTGACCCAAAGGACTGACTCATGAAATTAAAATTAATGATAACAGGAACTAGTTTTACCATCAAAGTTTTACTGACCTGTCCTGTATTTAAAAATTTTCCGAACAACAATTAATCATAAAGAAGTCATAAATTGTCTCCAGTATATTAAAAAAAAAAAAATTAGTCATAAGCCAAACTGCCAGAGCACAACCCGAAATCCTTTGCAGCCCATCTGAATTCCAGTACAGTCATCAGATTCAGGAGGATGGTGTCATTCCTTTGATGTGTCAGGTGATGTCCAGGAAGGCACCAATCAGGAACTTATTCACTAATTACTGCCCCCTGCCCCAGATCTTGGCTGCACCTGAATGGTGGTGTGCAGTCCTTCCTTCTGTCCCCTGCTATCCCTCTCTTCCCATGGGAAGGGGAAACAGAGTAAGTGTTCTTTAACAAGACACATACATGAATTTACAGCTAGGAAACACAGATCACCTCCCAAAACAACTGTTCTTCTACATGGTGATTAAGATAGATGCCCACCCACAGTTTGGCACTAAATCTATCATAAATGAATAGTAGTTTCCTTTGTTTATAAACACTTCCATTTTACAAGAAATGCAAACCTACAGAGAAGGAACCTAAGCAATCACACTCCTTAACATTAACGGTTTAAGGGCTGTTTGTTTTGTTTCCACTGAAGCCTTTACTGGTACCTGCTTTAAACATATTCTGTGTGAAAATTATTTCAATTAACTTTCAACAATAGTTTTCAAACAATATTCTATGGAGTAAAAGTAAAGCTAATGCTTTAAAAACTTTAAATTCGGGGCTAGATAGGTGGCTCATTAGTAAGAGCACTGACTGCTCTTCCAGAGGACCCAAGTTCAATTCCCAGCACCCACATGGTAGCTCACAACTGTCTCCAATTCCAGGGGATTTAACACCTTCACACATACATGCAGGCAAAACACCAATGCATGTAAAAATAAATAAATTATTAAAAACCTTTAAAGTCACTTTTTTGCAGTTTCATGATTTTGTGCTCTCACGCATTAACGTTACAGCTAGCCATTAATCACTTCTTTAGACTTGTGCCCCTGGGTCTGCGTAGTCTCAGTGTAACCCACCTTCACAGAGTGTGGGTCATTTTCTA
Organism: Peromyscus maniculatus bairdii; assembly: GCF_049852395.1. Taxonomy (NCBI): domain Eukaryota; kingdom Metazoa; phylum Chordata; class Mammalia; order Rodentia; family Cricetidae; genus Peromyscus; species Peromyscus maniculatus. Next base: position 34,993,608 of record NC_134853.1, on the reverse strand, counting down.
GATACATTTCAATTTAGCAAGTCATTTATATCAAACACCCAGAGGGACAACCCTGCATGCACGGCGACTCCATAGTTCTTCCCAGTCATGCTGACAGAGGTGCACAGTGGGTACCAGTCAGGCCTGTGTCTAGGTTACATGTGTAAATCTGGCACAAGCTCAACGGAAAACCTGCTTTGACACCAGAGTGGCACTGCACAAGCCACAGGACAGCCACACTTTCAGGGTTTACCACCCATACCCTGAAGATTAAGCCAGGCTGTTGTGGTCCTACTAGAGAGCTGGCTGAGCAAACAAGTCATTTAAAATTCAAAAAACAAAATAAACAAACAGAAAAAAAACCCTTCTTGGAATAAGGAAGAGATTAAGAAAACAGACATACAGAGAGATTACAGTCTGGTGACACCACCCTGCAAACAACACGCCATGCCCACACATCAGCAACAGCTGATGAGAGCTGGAGAGGCAGAAACAGCAAAACCTGTCCTTGTCCATCACAAGAGCCACACCTACCACTCCTATAACAAAGACAGGCTCTCAAGAAACAGGCTTAACAAAGGTATTTAGACTTTTGCATGACTGGAAAGCATTCCAAACACCCAGAGAAAACTGTCTCCCTTTTACGCTTACATCTGAGACACAGGCAAAGCAGACATCTGTGTGGAAATGTGAATGTCAGAAGGTGCTGGATGAACAGTGCACCCAACAACAGTTCTGCTGAGTCTTCTTGGCCTCCAGCTATGTGTATGGTCAGGACCTCTCACAGTGAAGGGCTTCAAGAGAGGAACAGAAACTGACCTCTCTAGTTTCTGTGGTTGGTTAGGGGAGAGGGACTCTAGGTTCTATGAGACAGCTTGGGGGGAAGTTCTGGATTCAAGACTCACTTCGGGGAGAAGGGGACAGAAGCAGGAGGTCAGGGACCTCACGTACGAGACATTTTCAGCTCTTTAGTTCAAGCACTCAGCACACTAAGACCATCCTCTGGAAGAGTCTTTCAGACTCTCAACAGTTACTTACATTAGATTCCATCTAACTACATGAACATCAATCTCCCCATTTTAAGTTTGTTCACACACACAAAAAACTAAAAACAAACAAGAAAACAGAAACACTTTATCCTCCTCCCAAGCGAAAGTGACTGAACTCTACTTCATTTTTACCTTCCAATCAGAACTCTGCCCACAGAGACTAGAGGACCAGGGCAGGACTTCAAGGGTAACTCCTGCTGGAGATTGGTGACAACTTCCTCCGTCTGTGTCTGTGAACCTTCTGTCCATCCAGAGCTAACAAGCAGCCAGTACATGCACGCTCTCTTAGCATCTCTCAGAGTCCCCAGGTCACTAGAAAACTGCAGTCCTAACGCAAGCTCTCCCTGCGTTTTTACATCAGCAGACACCTGTGTCCACTGCATCTTCACACACCTTACGAAATTCTCTTTTAGACGAAGGCCGTTGTCGAGAAGAGCACAAAGGAAGAGTCACTTTCTCTGTCCTAAGTCCTCATGGCCCTGTCTATTAGCTACATATGTCCTCATTTCAAACACAACTTTAGAAAATTCTGGTTTTGTTTTCTTAACCGACAGCGTTTTTCAAAGCTTCCCTTCAGGGGAGGCTCCAGTTTTCTTGAAGCCAGTTATAAGTGTGGACTCAGCTCTGGAAATCGATGTGGAGGAACACGATCATACGGCCGTCTGTGTTCCCTTGCAGTTCCCGTTGGCAACTGTTCAGGAAAGGCAATTCGGACCAGAAGTTCTAAATTATATTTTGATGACAGTATATACTTCTTGAGTGAAACTGCTTTCCTGAACTGTCCAATAATAGTGGCTTTCTTTTTCACTTTCAAGTTTTAATACTGCTTTCTTTAAAAATCTAGGTTTTAGGTAAGGCTGTAGCCTCATTCCCTCGATTCAAATAGGTGCCTTGCATCACGGCTTTCTCTGAAGGTCTTCTCACTGCTACTGGGTTCACTCATGTCTCTCTTTTTTTTTTTTTTAAAGATTTATTTATTTATTATGTATACAGAGGAGGGCACCAGATCTCATTACAGATGGTTGTGAGCCACCATGTGGTTGCTGGGAATTGAACTCAGGACCTCTGGAAGAGCAGCCAGTGCTCTTAACCTCTGGGCCATCTCTCCAGCCCCCACTCATGTCTCTTTAATGTTCAGAATCAAGTAAACTTTACAAGCTCTGCCGTCGGTAAATTAAAACTTTAAAAGGGGAAGTGGGGAGCTGTAATTAGCTCAACCATGCTTCTCAGCATTTGTCACGGCTGCCACTTCCTGTTTCCTGATCTACCCCAGGTACACCTCTCTCACTTTTTCCCCTGTTCACTGCCAGGGCCTGCAGTGAATGAATGCAAGTATGTTATCTCTGTTTCTCTTTCCAAAGGTCCCCACTGTATGGGGGACCCCATACACTCTGGTCCTGAGCTCCACAAACTGACATTCAGAACTCACTGCCTCTCCTTGCGGGTTGATACTTACATGTCAATCTCCAGCTTTTCACCACTGGATCCTAATGTCAGCTCCCGTCCCCCAAGCTTCAGTGATACCTCAAACACACATTAACCCTCATCCTGGTTTGCGTTCTGTTCTTGTGATAAACTCCATGACCAAAACCAACTCAGGGAGGAAAGTCTTTATTTCTGTTTACAGGTTACAGTTCATCATCCAGAGCAGTGGCTCTCAACCTGGGGGTCCAACTACCCTTTCACAGGGCCCCTAAAACAATCAGAAAACACAAATGTTTATATTACAGTTCATAACTGCAGCAAAATTAATTATGAAGTAGTAACGAAAGTAATTTTATGGTTGGAGGTCACAAGGAACTGTATTAAAAGGGCTGCAGCATTAGGAAGGTTGAGAACCACTGCTCCAGAGAAACCAGGGTAGAAACTCAAGGCAGAAACTTGGAGCCAGGAGCTGAATAAACCTCTGAGAGGAGCACTGCTTACTGGTTTTCTTCCAGGTTCGTGTAAAACTACCTTTCTTGGACAACCAAAACAACCTACTCAGGACAGCGCCTCCCACAATAGGTAGACCCTTCTCTACGAATTAGCAATGAAGAAAACGCCCCCCCCCCCCCCCCCCCGTCCCCAGACAGCTCACAGTCCAATCTGAGGAAGGCAACTCCTCACATGCGTCTAGTTAGTGTCAAGTTATCCACATTCTACAAATTTGCACAGAAATATGAGTGATTAAATAGTATTTCTAGTTCCTGTGCCCAATGGCTCATGTAAATTACTGGCCCTTCTTTCTCTGCAGAAGGTGTGGTTCCCTAGCAAAACCATTTCACTATTTCAGCTGACTTTCCTAGTCCTTCCCCTCCACAGCACATTTATCACTTCATTACTTAGCCCAACTCGAAGAAATTATACTCCCTTCTCTGTGGTGAGATAATTACTTCCTGACCCAGCTCAGCTAACAAAACCCCTCCCGCTGACACTACCCATAAAGCCTCCTGCTTCTAATTTCAAGTCTCCACATCTATGATGATAAAGGTAGAAACATGACCAGTGCTCTTAAAAACCCTTCAGCTTTCTCACTCATCAAGACTCATAGCCCAATGGACTGGTGACAAAGCTCAGTGCTGAAGTGCTTACCCAGCACATGCAGGGCCTTGATGCACCCTGAAGTACACACAAAGCCACGGCAGTGCAGGGAGCCGTGGGGACCCGACAGCGGCAAAGGAGCAGTTGGAAAGAAGTAGCAAACAGACAGAAAGCACGGATGCCTAACTGACATCACCTTGAGTTCTTGGACTTTCATGTGCGCACAGTCATCTAGGAAGCGAGTTGAAATGAGATTCTGAAATGGACCTGGGGCGGAGCCTCTGACTCTTCCAGGCATGCTCATGCACTGGTCTGCGGATGCAGTGAGACTGAGATTCCAGTGTCATATAAAGTATGCTTCCATCACACCAGAATCATTTAAACTTCAGAGAACTTAACAGTGAGCGCTGCCCAGCCGTTCGCACGCCTTGTAAGTCACCGTGGGACAAAGGCTGCACTTGGGCCCAAGAACTCGGAGCTAGTCCTGGTCTGCACTTAGTCTCAGTGTCAGTTTTGTCTTGTGACTCAGTTTCACTGATTTTAGTCTCTATTGGCAGAAAGGCAGCAGCAGCAGCTAAGATCAGTTGTCCCAGGACACAGAGAGAACTGCCTAGGCTAACAGGCTCCTTCCTTTCCTCTTGCATCCCATAATGGCCATTCACATTCTGGATGTGTCTTGCCCTCTGCTAATCTTCTCTGGAAATGTCTTCAGACACACTGAGAGGTGTGTCCACAGGGGCTTCCCAATGCAACCAAGGTGACGAAATAAGCCGTCACACACGACCAAGCCATGTGACCTAGTCAAATCATTCACTTAGTTTCTTAAGTTCAACTACAAGATGTAGTAGAGATATTGAATAGATGACCTTATTTAGAAAACAGACCCCAAAAATTCTGAGTTTAAAGAAATCAGCAGGGCTGGAGAAGCGGCAGCAACCACCACAGAGAGGAGGCCTCCTGAGCTTCCAGAGAAGACATTCTACTTACAAACAAAGGTGGTGTCCTGGGAAGCTGCCCAGAATCTGGTTATGGCTTTGTGTTTAAGGCCATCAATCCTGGTTGTCCACAGGCTTAGGTCCCAGCTCCCAAATGATGCCAGGGAACGTGCTCATGCTTCCCAACTGTGGACAGAGATACCACAAGTCCTGCCAGATCTTACAGATTTAGGCAGTCCCCGGTCAAGCCTAAATCTGTAAGATCCAAAGCCACAAATACTGGGCTGCCCAGGGGTAACAAGCAGGACCTATCATGTCTTGCCACCTGGTCATTCTGAAGGATTCAAGTTTCTCTCTCTCAAGTGGCAAAGCTGGACAGCTGAGTGCTGTGGCGGGGAGCAGGGCAAACCAGCAGCCAACCATTTCTCTGCTGGGGTATCACGATTTACTGCTTCTCCAGAAAGTCCTGGTCTGTTCTCTGGTATCTGCCTTAGTTTAGAATCTTCAAAATGCTAAGAAAATGATACATCTAGCAAGACTATTCTCAAAGCAGGGGCAAAATAAGGATACATTCAGACATACAAAAACAAGGGCAGTATACTATTATCAGACCCCTGCTCAGAGGAACGTTTACAGGATATTATTAAGAAAGAAAATTTCCATAAGGAAGACATGAGATGCAAGAAGGAAAACCCATCAAAGACTGTAGCAAGCATGCACATAAAACTACAAAATTATTAGTCAGGCAGTCATAATGCCTAATGTGTAGATTTAACTGGACAACAGTGAACTATAATTCAGTATGGGAAGACAGGAGTAATTACTCCAGGGCCTGCACACTGACAGAGAGGAAAGCAGGAGAATGACTAGCTGCAGACAGTATATTAAATGTTAACATTTCAAGCGTGAGCACTAAAACAAAGATAAAATTAGAATATAGCACCCCACACTCTGCATGAACACTAAAGAGAGCACAGGAACTTCACTTAATCCAAAGCAAAGGGGCTGAGGGAGGAGATGAAGTCCAAGACTGCAGTGAGATGGCAGAAATACATCTGTAATAATAATAAACGAACTATTTCTTAAATCAAAGATTCAAATTAAACTACTAAAAAAATCAACAAGAAGGGATCAGCAAACGGCTCAGTGTTTGCTGCCAAGCCTGAGTTTGATATCTTGGTGGAAGCAGAGAACTGCCTCCTGCAACTGAGCGCCACTCACACATGCTCACACATACACACCAGCACACATGCACAAAATAAATGAACAAAATGTAATTAAGTTTAAAAGTTAGATCATACACTAGTTCATAAGAAACATACATAAAACATGAGGTTACAGAAAATGTAAAAGAATGGAAAATTTTATATAATGAAAATCACCTGATACAGCTATATGAATATCAGACAAAATAAAAAAAATACTACTAGAAACAGTGAGATTATTATATGTTCCTAAAAGATTCACTTCAGGAAAAAGATAATAATCAAAGTTTCTCATAAAATACAAATTAACAGTAAGTAAGAGGCTGCACAGAACATTTGCCTACCATCTGCAAGTCACTATGTACAATCCCCAGCATCCCCAGCACTGAGGAAAAAAGGAATAAGTAAAATAATAATAATCATCAATAAAAAATTAAACCAAAGACAATTTTTCGAAAGCTTTTTGACTTAAAAATGTTAGGACAATTTCTAAATATCTGGTGTTAAAATGAAGACCATAGTAGTATTTAGAAGAAACTAGTCAAAGATATAACTCAGAAGTTTACCTACCATGCACAGGGCCCTGAGTTCGATCCCCAGTACATCAATAATAACAAAAGAGGAAAGTATCACTGCACCATGGTTAATACAATGTGGGTATGACACACGCTTGTATCACAGCACTTAGAGGTGCAGGCAAAAGGGTTAATAATTCAAGTCTAGCCTGGGCTACATGTGACCCTATCTCATAAAAGAAAGAAAGGAAGAATGGGGTGGTCGTGAAGGCAGGAAGAGAAAGAAACTAAAATTAAGTACTGAATCCTTAAGCATCCACTCCTATTTATATCACACTTAAAATGATATAGCTGATGCAAATCATACAGCAAAAACTCAAATCCCATGAATTCTTGCTGTGGATATCACTCTATATAAATAAAACACTGATGGCCAGTGACCAGGCAGGAAGTATAGGCGGGATAAAGAGAGAGGAGAATTGGGGAAACAGGAAGAACGGGGGAGAGACACTGCAGCCACTGCCAGGACAAGCAACATGTAAAGACACTGGTAAGCCACGAGCCATGTGGCAAGGTATAGATTTATAGAAATGGATTAATTTAAGATAAAAGAACAGTTAGCAAGAAGCCTGCCACAGCCATACAGTTTATAAGTATTATAAGCGTCTGAGTGATTATTTTATACGTGGATTATGGGACTGCGGGGTTTGGTGGAAGCTGGAGAGAAGCCCTCCAGCAACAAATTCTTGTTTAGGAATAAGTTAATTTGAAATAATAATGGAATGAGGAGATAGGCTACTAAGCATTTTTTGATGAAGCCAATATAAATTTTAAATTAATTAAAATAGTTGCAACATTTATTTTCTCTCTCATTGATATAAGTGATAAAAACTGGACCTTTGTTTTTTTGTTTTTTTGAGACTGGGTTTCTCTGTGTAGTTTTGGTATCTGTCCTGGATCTCACTCTGTAGACCAGGGTGGCCTCGAACTCACAGAGATCCGCCTGGCTCTGCTTCCCAAGTGCTGGGATTAAAGGCTTGCTCCACCAACGCCCAGTTTTGAGCCATTTTTTTTTTAAAGGCACAACTTTTTTTATCCATTACATTCCCAACTGACTGAGTGCTGATTCTGCACGTTATCTCCTTTTCCAATACCTGGCATAACCAACAAAAGGGGAATAAAAGACTAGAATGCTCCACGACAGAAATGGAAGATTTACATGGGAGAATAACAAATCACTTAGTATTCTAAAAAGATATTTTTAATAAATGCAAACTCAATTGATAAATATGTTGAGTATAAACAAAATTTATATCAGTGTAACCAAAGAATTATATATTCATGGACTCTCTGAAGCCGAGCGGAAGTCTCAGGAATGCCTGTAAGACTATTAATGTAAAGTACAGGCATACGACAGAAAATTAAGGCTCATTAACACTTTAGCCCAACATGACAGCTTACAAACCACAGTCGTTCGTTCTATTACATCATAGAAATAAAACGACACCTTTTGCTTTGAAGGCCTGTGTCTCAACTATGTAAACTTCTACATAAGTAAGATAAAAATAGTTGTGAAGACAAAATTTAAATAGAAGTATTCATAAATAGAAAAGCAAGTGGCAGTTTGTAGAATATCCTCAGTTGCTTACTCACTGACCATGCTCAACTATTTCAAAGAATATATGTGAATTTCTCTCTTTACTTTTTCATTAGCCTTCATCAATATCTAAGCATGGTATTTTTAAATAACTAGAAAAATAATTATGGCTCCTGACATAATCGTAGGGATACAAAAGCCCTTAATTGAACAAATAAAATGAATCATTTATTTGCTTTCTAATCTTGAAAATAACTAAAGCATAGAGTTTTTTCATAAACTTCAGGGAACAGCACCAGTGCATGGTTATACAAATCAGAAGTCTCAGTGCAGGGCTGTGTAGTTTAACAAGTAGCAGTACAGGATTCTAGTTAAAGTTCAATTTTAGATAAACAATATACTTAGTCTATACTGAGTTTTTAGTATAAATATGTCCCCAAATCTACATGGGACACATGCCAAAAACCTGCAATTAATATTTAACTGAGTGTGTCATACCTAACAATCCCAGCCCAGCCAGGCTTCCTTCTCCAGCCCTGGTAAATGCCGTATACCATCCATCACCAGCCACCAGTCTCATCAAACATCTGGAATACCTATCTACTTCGCTGCATTCTTTCTTCCATCTTCACTGTGATGGAAACCACTGGTGCAGAATCTCCCAAACAGGCTCTGCTTCAACTTTTGTAGAAAATACGGCTTATTCTAATTGGAGCTGAATCAGCAATCCGAGAAATACACACCAACTTCAGCTTCTCTTTCTCTGGGGTCATTGTTTGGTAGCTGTAGAAATCTAAAATCCCTAGCTCAGTATGAGAGGAGCCAGGGAGGCCACAGTGCAGAGGGAGGCCTCTGGTTATCTCTCAAGCTAGCCTCCAGCTCCTCAGGAAAAGGAACAGTTCTCTGAGACAGCTAGAGCCAATACCCTTTATCACCATTTGTCCTTAATGTTGCCAATGATAGATAAGCCAAGAAACATGTGCGCAGAAATGTTAAATTTGGGTCTCAGTAAGGTTCATTTTCCAAAGTTAACTTTTAAAAGTTGGTCTTTTTGGATGGAATCTATGATTTATAAAGAATCAAACCTCACAGTCAGAGACCGTTCCTCTAATTAAAATAGATACCTATAAATAGTACCCTAAGATTGCAAAGCCATTAGGTAGAGAAAAAACATTGGGACTGATCAGGAAGTAGAATTCAACTGCCAATGCTGATTGTTGATGCTGATAGCTGATACATGCTTGGGCTAGGCGAACTCTAACCATGGAGTACTGTGGGCCTAACTTAAACAAAACAGCATATGCGGGAAATAACAAGGGCAGCAGGCTCCCCTTGCATTACAAAATAGCGTAAGACGATCAAAATACAGAATCTAAAAGACAGAACAAAACACCCCTTTCCGGTTTCCCTGCTCATCACTGAGGCCACAGGATTGTTACAAACGACTATTAATGAAGTCTAGAACATGACAACAGTTCAAACGTTTAAAACGTTAATGTGAACGCTCATCAATGCAATACAGAACACCAACAAGTCTTAACAAGTCGTTGGTGCCAGACAAAGAACCCCCTTTTAAACTCAGGTGGGAAATGCAATTTCAGGACGGACCACCTGACCAGCCAGACATTACAGATTAAAGAGAGAGGGATGTTTGGATGAAGGAAGCGGGCGGGTTGAGTAATAGCTACAGGTGAAGGGAAATCCACCCAAAATTAAAAGCTGCACCTGCGTTTCTAGGTATAACCAGCTTGGCTGGCTCCACGAGCGACAACGTGTCAGCCCGACCGCAGCTCCCACAAACAAAGTCCGTGTTTGCAAAAACGGTTTAGCCCGCATTCCTGTTGAAACCGGAGCTGGATTTTCCGCAGACGTGTGGGTCACAAAACCGCACTGGGAAGGACACGCGGGGCGGAAGTGCGCTTTGCTACAAGGGGACGGGATCTGCGGGAGGCCGTAGCCTTACCCAAGTCCTTCCTGGGCCGCGGGTGACCGCGACCGTGCCGCCGCCGCACGCGCTTCTCCAACAGCCTCCCACGCAGGCCGGTTGCGGGAGGCCGCCGGCTGCTCGCCCCGACGCGGGCGCGGGGCTGGCCCGGCCTTCACAGCCCGAGGCCCCCCGCAGCCGGGCCCACTCGCGGCTCCCGGAGCCGGGAGGCACCCGCGGCCTGCGGGAGAGCGCCCGGGCGCTGCCCGCCCTCCCGGCCTCCCGCCCCGCGCACCTCTCCTTGGAGTAGAGCTGCAGCTGCTGCTCGCGCTGCCTCTTCCGGGTGAACGCCATGGAGGCCCGGGGCGCGCAGGCCGCCGACTGTCCCGAGCAGTCCCGAGCGGCGCCGCCGGGCGGCCGAGAGCCCCACGCTGCGCCCCAGGGCCCGCGGCGTCCCGACCGCGCTCACCGCAGCATCCTCGCGTGGGGACTCGGGCGACGCCGTGACTCAGGCCCGGAGGAGGGGCGCGCGCTGACCCGGGGCCGCGGAGCCGCGTCCTCCGCTGTCCCGACTAACCTCTGCAGCGCTGCTGCGGCGTGGATACCTCACACGTGAAAGCCGACACTGGCCCGGGAGCCCCCCAGTTGTTGGCGGCGGGAACATGAAATAACAACGTTTTGAATTTTCAATCCCAAATTTCAGTTATTGAAATAATTGATGGCATTTTTTTAAATAACAACATTAATGTGGTACAACCCATGTACCAAACAGTTGCCCAATTTTAGTGCTGCAGTCTATGGTTCTTACAGATATTCATAGATAGGTGCGACTATGGCCACAGTGTTAGGATATTTGTTTTTCAAACCTTGACGTTTTAGCAAGCGCTAGCCTAGCTGCCTCTCCAAAAACCTTTGCCCTAGAAAACACTACTTAACTTTCTATATCTATGAATTTGCCTAGTCTGAACATTTCAAATAAAAACAGCTATACAATATGTGGTCTTTGTGTCTGATTTCTTTCATTTATCATAATGCTTTCAAGGTTCATGAGCTGTAGCATAAGTCAACATTCCGTTTCTTTTTCTCACTGAAGTGTATTCTATTGTATTCCATACTACATTTCCATTAATATATTCAGCAGTTGCTAGGAATGTCAGCGTTTCCACCTCTTAGCTATTAAGAATAATGCAGCTATAAGCATTCATGTCCCCGTCTTTGTATGCACATGCTTTCATTTCTGTGGAGCGAAGCTGAAATCAAGGAGTGGAGTTGCTAGACTTGTCTAATAACTCCATCTCTAAACTTTGAAAACACGCCACACTGCTTTCAAAGTAGCTGCACCATTCCAGAATGGTTCTGACCTTCAACAATACTTATTATCATTTGTGTTAAATCTAGCTACCAAGTGTGACTAGTATTTCATGGGAGTTAGGGCTTTTCAATACTCTGAGAATAAGTTGCAGATTGCTTACCTTTGAGGGACTCTCATATAACAAGTCTCCAAATTGTGTGCATGTTGAAGCACACCTACCATTTTCTTAAGGACCAGGTTCTTCAGGGCTAAATTAAAAACAAAACAACCAAAAAACATTGGTGGTAAAGTAGCAATGCATCTTAGCTGTCTTTATTCGGTGTCTGAATGTGGGGGGAAGTTGTGGGTAATAAATGAAGAGACCTGAGGACCCTGTGTCAGTGAATTTCTTCCTTGTATCCCAGTGCTGCACAGATCCTGTAACTGGGAGACATTGGCTTAATGGTCCCTTGGGAAAGTGTCATTGTGTGCATATGTGCACTGTGAAATAAGATTATGAGAATTGCTGAGGTACTACATGAGAAATTTCTATGTGAGAAATATGACAGTAGATACTATGAAGTCAGAGGAAAGAAGAAGGTAAGGAAAAAATAGACCAGAATATAACTTTTCTTTCAATTAAACATTGAAGAAAGGTGTGGTCCCAGGTAGCTTGAGAGTGACAGATTCTCTCCTGGAACAAATAGCCAGGTTCCTCCAACTCTTCTTAAGTGGGCCTTGACATTGACTACAAAACCTGTGGACTTCTAGCACATACCCTTGATGTGGAATATTAAGATGTGTTACATTGGTTTATGCTGTGGAATATTTGTTTAATGATGCAAAGATGTGTTGCATTCTTATATGTTCCATTTGTTTAATTCTGAAGCTGTGATATTTTGCCTGTGTAAAACATCTGATGGTCTAATAAAGAGCTGAATGGCCAATGGCTGTAGTTGAAGTTTTCTTGTGTCCACCTGGCTCCTGCGTCCCTGTGTTTCTGCAACCATTCAGACCCAAATAAACACACACAGACTAATATTATTTATAAACTGTATCTCCATGGCAGGCTTCTTGCTATCTAGTTCTTATATCTTAAATTAACCCATTTCTATAAATCTATACCTTGCCACGTGGCTCAGGCTTACCGGTATCTTACATCTTCTCCTGGCGGCAGCAGCTGGCAGCGTCTCCTGACTTAGCCTTCCTCTTCCCAGAATTCTCCTCTCTGCTTGTCCCGCCTATACCATACTTCCTGCCTGGCTACTGGCCAATCAGCATTTTATTTATCAATCAGTCATAGCAACACATTTTCATGGTATACAGAAAGACATCCACAGCACTTCCTCTTTTCTTTTTTTTTTTCCAAAAGGAAGGTTTTTAACTTTAACAATAGTAAAATTACATATAACAAAACAACTATCAAGCAAGAACTATAGTTTTATAGAACTATAATATCTAGTCTATTTGTATTTGGCAAAATTAAAGAAGATATCCTATCTATCCTATATTTGTGAGTCTAAGGTTTCATATCTAACTTATCTTTTATCATAACTAAGGAAATTATAACTATCTAGTCTTCAACTACATCAAAGACTTCAGAAGGATATAATATTACCTGAGAAATGGGAGAAGGACGCAAGGAACTTTCAGGAGTCTTGTGAGAGTAGACAGAGACAGCTGGCAGCCTGGACAGTCATCCAAAGTTCCTCTGTAAAGTCGGGGCATCTGTCTTCAGCCCACAGGCATAGAGTCTCTCAGTCACTTCTCTCTGTGTCCTGTAGAATGTCTGGCAGTTTCCTTGGTGAATCAGGAACCTAAAGGACCATTTCACCTTTCTATGGGTCCTGTATGTCCAGTCAATCAAGCAGTCCAGGCAAGAACAGTTTCTTTTGTCAAGAAGAAGATAAACTCTATACAGAGTGTCTTCAATGCCCATCCTGCTCTCTGAAGCAAATTGGTGCTGCCAGGAGCAGACATGTCTCACTGTCCAGAAAGTCTAAATTTTTAAAATATTTTAATTGCCATATTCTGTAGGTCTTTGAAGTGTTTGAAGATTACCTACCTAATTGAATTATATCTATGTATACCTAGAAAACTTAACATGACTGTAAGTTTGCCTATCATAGAAGACTAATTATTAATCTGTATTGATTACCCATTACAATCTAAATGAGTTACATAAACATAATAGCTTAAACAAGAGTAGAAATATATATAGTAGAACAAAATCAACTCTAAATGTGTATCAATAAACTAAAATATATACCAATGTAAAACATTTTAAACAAGTTGCTCTTTAAAAGGAGGTTCAATAATTCACGCTTTTATCCTATCTTATCTATATCCTATATTTCTATATCATATCCCCTTTCTTCTTTAGAAAGAGATTTCATTTATAATCAACCTGTTTTAAATAAAAATATTGGTTTTTCTCTGTCCCACAACATAGGGCTCTTCTGATATGGGACAGAAGACTCTCTCAACCTTTTGTTTTAGCAATATGCTTGGGTTTAGAGAAGGAGTGAGCCAATTCCATCTACAAAACCTGCTTGGTATATTTGTGAATTTGGGTGTAGCTTCTCTTACTGCTTCCTGCTGGATGGGGGCCCTGTATCTTATGAGGACACAAAGAAAATTTTAGGATTATGGGGTAGTCCATGAGGCTGTATTGTCTGAGTCAGTTGCCTTGAAATCATTCTGGATGTTGGATCTTCTGGGCCATGGAGTCATCAGAGACCTTTCAGGGGGTCTTGGCTGGTCAAACCTGATCTGTCTTAATCTGGAACAAATCCATAGCCTCTTGCTTTCTGTGGAAACAAAAACAGAGCCTCCATTCCAAAGCAACATATACTTAGATCCAAATTTTGAAGTCAAGGTACCTTTAAAATAAACATTGGTTTAACTGACCAGTCTTTACAACCAAAAGTCTTTCTGCAGTTAAGAATATCAAAGACAGCACAATCCAGATTCTCTGTGTAATACCCATATTTATGTGGCTTATTTTTATATTACTTTTACTTTCTCTTTAAAGACTTTATTTTTTAAAACTATCTATTTCTTTATATAACTGAATATATTACTTTTTTGTTATTTTTAATTTTATTTATTTTATTTTACAATACCATTCAGTTCTACATATCAGCCACAGGTTCCCCTATTCTCCCCCCTCCCACCTCCTCCCCTTACCTCCAGCCCACCACCCATTCCCACTTCCTCCAGGGCAAATCCTCCCCCAAGGACTGTGATCAACCTGTTAGACTCAGTCCAGGCAGGTCCAGTCCCTTCCTCCCAGACTGAGCCAAGTGTCCCTGCATAAGCTCCAGATTTCAAACAGCCAACTCATGTAATGAGCACAGGACTTGGTCCCACTGCCTAGTTGCCTCCCAAACTGATCAAGCCAATCAACTGTCACACCTATTCAGAGGACCTTATCCAGCTGGGGCCCCTCAGCCTTTGGTTCATAGTTCATGTGTTGCCATTCATTTGGCTATTTTTTTTTCAATAATTGAGTAAAACCGAAATTTATTATAAGCCACAGTTGTCCTTGGGACCTCCATGGTATATATATAGCCTCTATGGTTCTATGGGTTGTGGTCTGATTGTTCTTTATTTTATATCTAGAATCCACTTATGAGTGAGTACATACCATGACTGTCTTTCTGGGTTTGGGTTTCCTCACTCAGGATGATTTTTTCTAGTTCTATCCATTTGCCTGCAAATTTCATGCTTTCATTGTTTTTCTCTGCTGAGTAGTACTCCATTGTGTATATGCACTACATTTTTTTCATCCATTCTTCCGTTGACGGGCATCTAGGTTGTTTCCAGGTTCTGGCTATTACAAATAGTGCTGCTATGAACATAGCTGAGCATGTATCTTTATGGTATGAATCAGCATTCCTTGGGTATATGCCCAAGAGTGGGATGGCTGGGTCTTAAGGTAGTTCGATCCCTAATTTTCTGAGAAACCGCCATACTGATTTCCACAGTGGTTGTACAAGTTTACATTCCCATCAACAGTGGAGGAGTGTTCCCTTTGCTCCACATCCTCTCCAACATTGGCTGTCATTGGTGTTTTTGATCGTAGCAATTCTAACAGGTGTAAGGTGGTATCTCAGAGTCGTTTTGATTTGCATTTCTCTGATGATTAAGGATGTTGAGCATTTCTTTAAATGTCTTTCAGCCATTTGTAGTTCTTGTTTTGTGAATTCTCTGTTTAGCTCTTTAGCCCATTTTTAATTGTTGTGTTATTGCTCTAGTTAGAACTTCTAGTAATATATTGAATAAATATGGGGAGAGTGGACAGCCTTGTCTTGTTCCTGAATTTAGTGGTATCGCTTTGAGTTTCTCTCCATTTAATTTGATGTTTGCTGTTGGCTTGCTATAAATTGCTTTTATTATGTTTAGAAATGTTCCTTGTATTCCTGATCTTTCTAAGACCTCTATCATGAAAGGGTGTTGGATATAGTCAAAGGCTTTTTCAGCATCTAAGGAGGTGATCATGTGGTTTTTTTCTTTTAGTTTGTTTATATGGTGTATTACATTGACTGATTTTCATATGTTGAACCATCCTTGCATCCCTGGGATGAATCCTACTTGGTCATGGATAATCGTTTTGATGTATTCTTGGATTTGGTTTGCCAATATTTTGTTGAGTATTTTTGCATCAATGTTCATGAGGGAGATTGGTCTGTAGTTCTCTTTCTTTGTTGCATTTTTGTGTGGTATGGGGACCAGGGTAATTGCAGCCTCATAAAAAGAGTTGGGTAGTGTTCCTTCTGTTTCTATTCTGTGGAATACTTTGAAGAGTATTGGTATTAGTTCTTCTTTGAAAGTCTGGTAGAATTCTTCACTGAAACCATCTGGTCCTGGGCTTTTTTTGGTTGGGAGACTTTTGATGACTGTTTCTATTTCTTTAGGGGTTATTGGTCTATTTAAATGGTTTATCTGGTCTTGATTTAATTTTAGTATGTGGTATTTATCCAGAAAATTGTCCATTTCTTCCTGGTTTTCCATTTTTGTGGAGTACAGGTTTTTGAAGTATGATCTGATGATTCTCTGGATTTCCTCGTTGTCTGTTGTTATGTCTCCCTTTTCATTTCTGATTTTGTGAATTTGGGTGCTCTCTCTTTGCCTTTTGGTTAATTTGGCTAGGGGTTTGTCTATCTTGTTGATTTTTTTCAAAGAACCAACTCTTTGTTTCATTGATTTTTTTGTATTGTTCTCTTGTTTTCTATTTCGTTGATTTCAGCCCTCAATTTGATTGAAATAGCCCTGGCGTCTATTTCTCCTGGGTGAGTTTGTTTCTTTTTTTTTCTAGAGCTTTCAGTTGTGCTGTTAATTCATTGGTATGGGATTGCTCCATCTTCTTTATGTGTGCATTTAGAGCTATGAATTTTCCTCTTAGCACTGCTTTCATAGTGTCCCATAAGTTTGGGTATGTTGTGCTTTCATTTTCATTGAATTCTAGGAAATCTTTAATTTCTTTCTTTATTTCTTCCTTGACCCATTGATGTTTCAGGTGGGCATTATTCAGTTTCCATGAGTTTGTGGGTTTTCTATAATTTTTGTTGTTGTTGAGGTCTAACTTTAAGACATGGTGGTCTGATAAGATACAGGAGGTTATTCCAATTTTTTGGTATCTATTCAGATTTGTTTTGTGGACAAGCATGTGGTCAATTTTTGAGAAGGTTCCATGGGGTGCTGAGAAGAAGGTATATTCTTTTGTGTTAGGATGGAATGTTCTGTAGATATCTATTAAGTCCATTTGAGTCATAACATCTGTTAGGTCCTTTATTTCTTTGTTAAGTTTCAGTCTGGTAGATCTGTCTTTTGGTGAGAGTGGTATGTTAAAATCTCCCACTACTAATGTATGGTATTTGATGTGCGTTTTAAACTTTAGTAGTGTTTCTTTTATGAATGTGGGTGCTTTTGTATTTGGAGCATAAATGTTTAGAATCGAGACTTCACTTGGTGGATTTTTCCTGTGATAAATATGTAATGTCCATCCTGATCTCTTTTGATTGATTTTAGTTTGAAGTCTATTTTATTAGATATTAGGATAGCTACACCAGCTTGTTTCTTAGGTCCATTTGCTTGGAAAGCCTTTCCCCAGCCCTTTACTCGGAGGTAGTGTCTGTCTTTGAAGTTAAGGTGTGTTTCTTGTATGCAGCAGATGGATGGGTCCTGTATTCTTATCCATTCTGTTAGCCTGTGTCTTTTTATAGGTGAGTTGAGACCATTGATATTGATGGATATTAATGACCAGTGATTGTTAATTCCTGTTATTTTTTGTGGTTGTGTTGTGTTGTCCTTCTTTGGTGTATGTTGTTGTGGGATTATCTATTGCTTGATTTTTCATGGATGTGTTTAGCTTCTTTGGGTTGGATTTTCCCTCCTAGTGCTTTCTGTAGGGCTGGTTTTATGGACAGGTATTGATTAAATATGGTTTTATCCTGGAATATTTTGATTACTCCGCCTATGGTGATTGAGAGTTTTGTTGGGTATAATAGTCTGGGTTGGCATCCGTGGTCTCTTAGTGTCTGCATAAGATTTGTCCATGATCTTCTAGCTTTCATAGTCTCTATTGAGAAGTCTGGTGTTATTCTGATGGGTTTGCCTTTATATGTTACTTCTGTGTGTTTAGTGTTTTGATTATTATGTGTCGAGGGGATTTTTTTTTTTTTTTTTTTTGGATCCAGGTTATTCTGTGTTCTGTAAGCTTCTTGTATCTTCATAGGTATTTCTTTCTTTAGGTTAGGAAAGTTTTCTTCTATGATTTTGTTGAATATATTTTCTGTGCCTTTGAGTTGGTATTCTTCTTCTTCTATCCCTTTTATTCTTAGGTTTGGTCTTTTCATGGTGTCCCAAATTTCCTGGACGTTTTGTGTTATGACTTTTTTGTCTTTAGTGTTTTCTTTGACTGACGAATCTATTTTCTCTATTGTGTCTTCAGTGTCAGAGATTCTCTGTTCCATCTCTTGCAATCGGTTGGTTATGCTTGTTTCTGTAGTTCCTGTTCGTTTAGTCAGGATTTCTATTTCCAGCATTCCCTCAGCATGTGTTTTCTTTATTGTCTCAAATTCATTTTTCAGATCTTGGAATATTTCTTTCATCTGTTTAATTGCTTTTTCTTGGCTTTCTTTGATTTCTTCCTATTTTTTTGTTCGTTTTTTCTTCCATTTCTTTAAGGGAGTTTTTTATTTCCTCTTTAATGGAGTTTTTCATAACCTCTTTAAGGGAATTTTTTATTTCTTCTTTAAGGGAATGTTTTATTTCTTCTTTAAGGGCCTCTATCATCTTCTTAAAGTTGTTTTTAGGGTTGATTTCTTCTGTTTCTTCTGTCTTCGTAAGTTCAGGTCTTGCAGGTGTAGAATCACTATGTTCTGATGTTGCCATATAGGTCTTTATGTTGTTGCCCGTATTTTTGCACTGGCGTCTACTCATCTCTTCCTCTGCTCGGTGCAGGTGGTGTCTGTGTCTGAGAGTTCCTCCCTTGTTCTAATTTTTAGTCTTGGTTCAGTAGGAGTTTTTGGTTAAGTTGGTGCTATTGGGCTGTTTCTTCAGGGGCAGCTGATCTCAGTCGGTGAAGTATATACTTATGATTCTTGTGATCTGGTTTGGTGGATGGGCAGCGCCTTCTTCTGTGATCCCAGGTCACGTTTTGTTCATTCGTCAACTCCTCAGTTGATCTTGTTTCTTCAGACTTCAAACTGTAGGGATCTGAATCCTCTCTCGGATGGATTTCAGCTGAGCAGGGTAGTCTCACCAACACCTCCAAGTTGTTGGGTTTTGCAGGATCAGCAGCTGGGCCCTGGGTTGTCCTCAGACAGAGTGTTCAGATTCATGCTGTTTCGGTCCCACGGAGATAGCTTCTTCCCCGGGTGTTGGGGTTAGAGGCGTCCCTGACTCTGCTTGTCACTGCTTCGGGGGCTGTCTACCTTTGCGGGCCGCCGCCGCCAGTCCTGTATATCCCTGTTGGCTGCCACTGCTGGGCCCATCTACCTCTGCAGGCCACTGCAGGGCCTGTATGTCTCTCCTGTCTGCTGCGGGGCCTGTATGACCCTATTGGCCGCAGCTGCCGGGCCCGTCTACCTCTGTGGGCCGCCGCCGGGCCTGTATGTCTCTGCCGGCTTCCACTGGGCCTGTATGAATATATTACTTTTTTTCTCTCTTCCAAGCCTATGTACATGTTTACACACATTATAAACTTTAGAGGTTTATCCCATCTAAATCTGTCTTATTGTGAATCTATTGCTTTAAACTGTAGCAGCTAGTACTGAAACAGAAGCCTTGGCTGCTAGCTCCACCCAATTTAGCTTTTCAACATGGTGGAGATAATTCACCACTAGAGCTGGGAGCCATGCTGTCTGCTGACTCTGGAAGGCAGTGGGTCTATGCTTCTATCAAAGCAGTGTGTAGCCCAGAACCCCTCCCCCCCCTTTTTTTGTAGCAAAACCTATATCCACCATGCTCCATGTTGTGTGGCTTGCAGAAACCTCTGTGTAACTCAGCCGGAATGTGCTGCCAACCCGCCATAGAGTAGCCCGAACACACAGACTGCGGCTAACTTGAGAGAGACAACTAGGAAGCTGTTTTAACTCTGTTTTAGAATCATCTTTCTCCGGTTTAGGTGGAAACTCTTGCCCCATGTTCTGGCACCATTTGTAGTTGAAGTTTTCCTGTGTCCACCTGGCTCCTGTGTCCCTGTGTTTCTGCAGCCATTCAGACCCAAATAAATACACACAGACTAATATTATTTATAAACTGTATCTCCATGGCAGGCTTCTTGCTATCTAGTTCTTATATCTCAAATTAATCCATTTCTATGAATCTGTACCTTGCCACGTGGCTTGTGGCTTACTGGTATCTTACATCTTACTTCTCATGGTGGTGGCTGGCTGCATCTCGTGACTCAGCCTTCCACTTCCCAGAATTTTCCTCTCTGCTTGTCCCACCTATACCATACTTCCTGCCTGGCTACTGGCCAATCAGCACTTTATTTATCAATCAATCATAGCAACACATTTTCACAGCATACAGAAAGACATCCCCAGCAGATGGCAAGGCAGGAGAAAGGTGGGGCTGGCAGGCAGAGAGAATGAATAGAAAGAGAAATACAGGAGGAAGAAGAAGGAGCAAAAGAACAAGGAGAGGAGGACATCAGGGGCCAGCCACCCAGCCACACAGCCAGCCACAGAGTAAGAGTGAAAGTAAGATATACAGAAGTAAAAAAGGAAAAAGCCCAGAGGCAAAAGGTAGATGGGATAATTTAAGTTAAGAAAAGATGGCAAGAAATAAACCAAGCTAAGGCCGGGCATTCATAATTAAGAATAAGCCCCGGTATGTGTATTTATTTGGTAGCTGGATGGCAGACTCCCCAAAGAGCAAAGAGTAAAGAGTAAAAAACTAGCAACAACACACCCTATCCACATGAAGACTTAAGGCCGGCACCATTTCTAACAGTTCCCTCGGATGGCCCAGCCCCTGTTAGTGCCTGTTGACTGCTGCCAAGAGAACGTACTGTTTATTCTAGTCTACATAGACTGGAGCACTTGCTGAAAAGGCTTATGGGGTGGCGAGAGGTGGTCAGCAAAGTGTGTCACATAAGTGTGGCGATATGAGTATGTATTCCAGCATCCATGTCAAAGGAAAACCAGCATGGCAGATACTGTATTCACACAATGAGGAGTCTGAGACTGAATCCTCAGCACTCACTGGCTAGCCACTCTAGTCAGTGAGTGAGTGGTGGTTTCAGTGAGAGACCTTGTCTCAAAAAGGGGGGGGGGTCAATAGCAATAGAGGAACGCTCCTGTCATTGACCCCTGGCATCCTTACATGTACACACTGCCCAAGAGCACATGCACATGAGCACAGGCCCACCTATACCACACACACATAACAACAAATAACTTCCAAAGGGCTTACATGTGCTAGTCACTCCTTTGTCCCTTTGGGATGCATATGTATCTCCTGCAACTCAGAAGTGTCTTTTTCAAGGACCTAAGAGCCGTTCTTCTGAAATGTGCTCCTCCTGTGCAGGAAGACAGAATTCTGACTTCTATCATTGCCAGCCAGCATACACAGCTGCCTAACCTTGTTTATACTGACTAGCCCTTTGTAGTTTTTCACTTTTTCTTGATCTCTGATGGCTCTTTCTGAGTCCTGTGCTGTCCCTTCAGAGTATTTACCCCACCTTTCCACAAATCCAAGTTCAGTTCATCTCCTGCACCTATTCCAACAGCACATTTCTGATTAAAAGTGGTCCTTCCTACTTTAAGCTTTTCTTGGACAAGAAGAAGGGAGAAATATTTTCAAAGGGTTTTCTTCAACATTAGCCCAGTAGAGAAATGTTTTTGCTGTATTAACTTGTTAGGAGCTAATAATTTTAAGAGAACCGAGGACTGGTACTCTCATCTTCCCACCACCTAATCTCTACCTAACTCCTTCTCCTCTTGTGTTCCATCTTTGTTTATATTTTTAAAGGTATAAATGTTCCTATCAAAGGCTAACTTCTTTCTTCCCAGCAAGTGAGAATCTGGAATTATGCTTTCTTCTGTCATTCTCTTAGTTGGTCTATCTCTCCTCTGTAGTGGGTAGCCATTCCAGCTTTGTTCTGGAAGTTCCAACCCCCACTGAGGCTTTGGTAACTGTCACGCCTACAAGGCAGGGCCTAGAGAGGACCCTGAAGACCCGAGATTGGGATGCGCTGCCTCCCTTGATTTCTGGACCCTGGACGCTGGAGGTAGATCAAGCAGAGTTCTCCAGAGAACACCGCCAGACTGCGCTATGTCTTTCCCAGACCCTGCAACCTACCTATCCCTTCATTTGTAAGTTACGCCACTAAATAAACCTCCCTTTTAACTATGTGGAGTGGCCTTAATAATTTCACCAATACCCCTCACTATTGGATTATTCCTATCTGAACAGTAATATATTTTTTCTCATTTCATTGAAAAAAGATTATTTTGTCATACAATATATCCTGATTCTAGTTTCCACCCCCTCTACTCCTCAGAGCCCCTCCCTACCTCCTCTTCCCTCCTGATCCATTTCCTTTCTGTCTATCATTAGAAAAGAACAGGCTCCTAAGAGATAACAACCAAATATGACAAAATAAAATACAAGATGAAGCAAAAACTATCATGTTGGACACAACAACCCAACAAGAGGAAAAGAGCCCGAAGAGCAGGAACAAGAGGCAGAGACCCATTTGTTCTCATAGTCAGGAGTCCCATGAAAACACTAAGCTAATAGCTATAATATATATGCAGAAGATCTGATGTAGGCCGTGTGGGCCCTGTGCTTGCTGCTTCAGTCTCTGAGTTCATATGCGCCTTGTTTAGTTGATTCAAAGGGCTTTGTTCTCCTGGTGTCTTCCATTCTGGCTCTAAGTCTTTTCACCTCCTCTTTCATGAGATTCCCTGAGCTCGGAGGGGAGGGTAACATATTTCAAGATTAAGACAAGCTTTCCCTTATCTTGCATTTCCTTCCAGCATCTCATTCCTGACAGAGCTGCTCGAAACATCTGACTGCCTGTACCATCTCCATTTTTTCTCATCTGTTCTGTCCATTTTGATTGGACTTCAATTACCACCTCTCCTCCACAATGCTTCCTTATCAAATCTCCACATTCATTCACCACATTTGTCTCCATCTTCTCTGAACTCTCAGAAGAACCCAGAGTAGCTGAAACAGCATGCAACATAGCTCCTGTCTGGAGTACTTCATTCCTGCAGGCCCCATGGTTCCCTTGCTGTTCTCCTACCTTACTGCCTGCTGCTTGATCCCTTTGCCTGCCCCACCCCCACACTTGATATCATAGTGTTGATTCTCTGTGCTCACTGACCAGTAACTTAACCAGTTCTGTAACAGAGGAACTGAAGGGCTATTGAAGACAGAAATTTCTGCTAGCCTTAAGCTGTTTGTTCTGTCTCAGGGTAAACATCTCAAAAGACTTGGGTAAGTCTACTTAAGAGTTAGAGTTAGGTTATGTGTGTTGCTTAAGAAATCAAACTTCTTCAAAGGTTTGGTCCGAGCTGTTGGCACTATTGGGAGGGGGTAGAACCTGTAGGAGGTGGGCCCAGACGGTGGCATGCCTTGAAGGAATACTGAAAATCTGGCCTCTTTCTCTAATAGTGGGTGCCTTTCCACAAGGCCCCAAAGCAACAAAACTGACACCCTAAGGCAAAGGAGCTCCTTCCCCCTTAAGGTAGATCTTCTCTCGGGTATTTGGTCACAGCAGCAGAAAGCTGGCTGAGTACTACAGTTGAAGGCTTTGTCATGGGCACCTTCTTCTCAGGTCAGACATGAGGAGAAATGTCAGGATTAACAGCCAAGTGTGAGCATTGAGTAGAGGCTGACTGAGAGATACCTTTGGAATGTATGTCCTTTTGGGAACAAGAATTCCTGACATAGCATAGGACTTTCAGTAAGGCAAAGTAAAGGTTTAACTCAGGCTTATTTAGCAGTAGACAACTATAGCTTGAGGTACTGTTACCACAGATGTTGGTTATTGCCCCTCTCAGGAAATGTGGTGAGCTCTGGAAGAGGCCTCATTTCTTTATCCTCACAAAACTTAGAGGCTGTGTTTGTCTTTATTCTGGGAAGTTTTACAGTTGCAAAGTACATTTGGAGCTCTTAGTTGTTGGGGTCCATGAGAAGTCCCCCAAAAGATCACCAGTCATGATACGATCAGCAAGGGGGCATTTATTACACCACAGGCATGTGGGGAATGGTGACGACCTTGAGAAAAAACGTGTAAGCTCCTTTTAAGCACAGCTAAGGGGAGTTCCTAGGGCAGTTAGATCATTTGGCCATTTTATCTATGATTGGCTTAAGTGAGTGGCAGTTATGTTAGTACATTTCTAATTGGTTAGGACTAGCAGGGGTGGGTTTAAGGCTATAGTTTTTCCATTCTTGGGCAAATCTGGACAAGTTCTAGGTATCGTCCTTTATTTGGGTATTACCTGTGTGTGTGGGTGGGTGGAGGGAGTTGGCCCAGGTGTATGTGCCACTCTCCTTGTCCACTGTCAGGGGTGTTGGTGATTGATTGCCCTTTGCTTGTGAACTGAGGCCTAGTTCTTAACTGAGTTATTAGGGGCCTGTCATGATATTTGCCTGGCCTTCTCATTCCCCACTTGAGTAGTGCTGTTAGTTATTTAGCTGCGTTGTGTTCTTACCCTGTAAGGAAATGTCACGAAACACAACAGAATCTGCTTATAAAGTTTATTAGAGTTAAAGGGATAGAGTGCGCAGGCCTGTGGGAGAGACACATGCGTGGAGAAGAGGGACTAGGAATCATGGCGCTCCACTTTAAAACCGGCTGGGGGCGTGGCTAGGTCACGTCACTGCTCCACGTGTGTGCGTAGATCACATGGTCACATTGCGCGCTTACGTGGCCATGTAACGTCACGGATCCTGGTCACACGAGATGCCTTGACCCAGAACTTGCTAGGCGGAGGTGTCCGGGTCCACCGGGTATCCTGGTTACGAGAGACGCTTTGACCCGGAAATGCCTATCCTGACCTGGAATTGGCTAGGCCGAAGTGTCCGCCCGGTATATGCGACCGTGGGGGCGTGTTGTGAACCCTTCAAGTGCATCATCTCCGATCCTAGAGATGCTTCTTCCAGGCTTACAGGTTTGTATTGTTGCTTTAAAATCATCAGTTGGACTATGGAAATCCATTCCTTTACAAACCTTATTAAGCTATTAATGATACAAGGTCCACAAGTCAGGGCTAAAAGAAGAAGAATCAGGAGTACAGGGTGGATAACCAGGGTGACCAACTGAATAAAGATTCATACCATCCCTCATTCTGTTGTTTTTCTAATTGTCTATCATGTAGCCTTTCTCTAAGCAGGGCAATCGAGTCCCTGATAATTTCAGAATGGTTGCATAGAAGCAGCATTGTTCTCCAAAGGCTGTGCATAGTCACCTGTTCTAGAAATAATAATCAAGTCCCCTCCTGTTTTGAAGGACTGCCTGAGCAAGGGAAGAGAGAGATTCCTCTAGGTGGGTGATAGACTTTTCTAGGGTGGCTATATCTGCATCTCAAGGCCCTGTAGTTCTGATCTTGTAGTATCAAAGCTGAAGTTCCAGTGCCTATGGCTGTAGCTACACAGACGCCAAGGAGGGTGGATACCAAGACGGCTGTGACGACTTCTCATTTCCCCTGTCTTGGTGACGTTTCTAATTGGTAAATGTCTTTATCGTCAGGGTAGTAGACTATCTTGGGGACTAGCTGAGCCAGGACACAGAAATCTTTGGTCTGATTCAAAACCTGAACATTAACACAGGGGCTTAGGCCAGAGGCACATGCTTACCAGGTGTCATCTGGCAGATCAGGAAGTCGGCTCCCATTGGATTCTGAGTAAGATTGTAGAGATGGGAATAGCCATGTGGGGGTTTACCTAACAGAGGCCATTTCCTGTCACTAATGGCAAAGTGAGCCTCCCCTTAATAGGTTGTTGCTATCTGCAAGCTTGTAAGTTATGGGATACAGTACAGTTTCCCTTAACTGCTATCCCTTTGTAACAGGGGGCTTTGGTACCTAGGCATAATCAGCAGTTTTCAGTGAGACTAGGCTTTGAAGCATTCAGAACTGAGATGGTGGTTGATAAGAGCCCCAAGGGCCCTGGGCTAGAGGGTATGTCTGAATGAGGGATTTCAGTGGTAGATATTGGGGCTCTGTGCCTTTTGGCTTAGGGGGAGCAGCCAATACCTTATTGGACCCAAAGGCTTGGATGATAACAGAGGCTGAGCATGCAGTTGTATAGAAAACAGCTTCCCAGGATCACCAAATTGACATGCCCTGAATCACAGTCCCCAGGTTTTATCTGATGTCCATTCTGTAGCCTTTCTGCCTGACTCAGTAAACCAAATTTAGTATTGGAGTGTGCCTTGCCCATACCTGAAGCCTCTCTCAGGCTGGGAGGCCTGCGCTAGGGATGTGGCCCTTGAGACATAATCCTAAGAGGTACAATAGTATTTATCTGCTCCCCTACATTTTGTCTCCCATTTCCTGTCCCTAATATGGCCAGGGTAGATATAGAAACATGGTTCTTCCATCCCCTATGGTGGATTACCTTGCTCAGCCATGATGCAAAGGGGAGGGGCTAGGCCCTGTCTCAACTTGGTACACCAGACTTTGTTGACTACTCAAGGGAGGCCTTATCCCCTCTGAGGAGTGGGATGTGGAAGAGGTGGGGAGATGGGGGAAGTGGAGGAACTGGAAAAGTGGAGGGATGGGGGAAGGGGAAGAAGTGGGAACTGGAGATGGTATATAAAGTGAAAAAAATTTAAATGAAAAAAAGATTAAAAAACATTGCTCTTGGAGAAGACAGGAGTCTCTCTGTTAGTATGGGCCTCTCAATGTGAAGTCTCTCAGTGTGAAGGAACCAACTGTCAGAGTGGTTAGGTCTAAATGCAGGTCAAGGAACTAGGTTCCCACTGGGGCCAGGCCAGTGGTTTCACTCAGGATTTCCCCAGTTTCTAAATCAGTAACAAACCAAGTGAGGTTGCAGGGCCAATGAGGGTTATGAACTTTCTGCCCAGCCATTAAAAGTAATAGGGGGATCCAGGCTGGTACAGGCCAGGGAGGAGGACAAACACAGTCATAATCATTGTTCAGCTACTTAGCTGGGTCAATGACTTTCTAAATTCTCAATTTGAGAGGGTCCTGTGGGTAGGCAATTATCAGAATTTGCCCAAGGGCCTGCTCTGAGAAAGTCCCTCCCAGGGTCCTGGGGAAAACACTACATCCAGCAGTGGGTTATCTGAGGGAAAAGAACCTATGTACACCATGCTCTTTCATCTGTTTATTTCTCTAAGACAAAATTCTATCTACACAGCTCCAGCTCCATCCTCACATTCAGCTCCTCTCCTACTTCTCCTGTCTTCTCATAGTCCTAACTAAGCGCCTATCCTTTTCACCTCATCTTTGTCCTCTGTTCCTTCCTCCTCCACCTTTCCTTCCTTGCACCTTACTCCTGGCTCTGAGAAACTCTGCCTTCTTCTCTTCTCCCTGGCCACGCAGCTCTGCCTGGGCCAGGAATCCTGCTCCAGTCCTTACTGCACCTGGTTATGCAAAAAGCCCTACTGTCCTGAGACAATGGCTCTGCAATGCTACTAGGCCTGAAGGAAGGGCATGGTCTGAGCTTTATTTGCACAAGAAACAAAGCTATGCATCTACAGCTGGCCTGTCTCATGGGCCCTGCAGGGGTGTTACCTAGTGGATCAGGAGCAGGTCTGAGAAGCTAAACTGTTTGCCATAATGCCTAGTAGTATATGGGCACATAAGAATTTCATAGCAAAAGAAACTGGTATATATTAAAAGCTAAATAACGCCCAATATTCCTTGATAAATGGTTTTCCTCTAGAAAAATTCCTTGATTTTTCTAGGTATAGCTTAACTATACAGCTGAATCTTTATAATATATTTTTGCTGCCCACTGCAGGGAATGCCCCTGCAAAATCCAGGGTTGGCTTCTTCTGGAGCGTAGTTCTCAGGGTCAGTGTGGGTCCACAGGGAAATCCATAAGCTGAACCCACCCAATGGGACCTGCATCTAAGAGGAAATAACTGACATTCTAAACACTCCCTGTACCCCTAGACAAATGTCAGCCAATCAGGGTCCTGAACCCTGGAAATTCCCTCACCCCAACCTCTGCTATGATAAAAAACCCCACCCTTCTGGGCTCTGGGCTCTCTGCTCTCACTGCTGCATCAGAGAGAGAGAGTCCAAGTTCTGAGTCTAAAAAATAAAGGCTTTTTGCTTTTACATATGGATTTGGTTTCTGTGGTGGACTTTTGGGGGTCCCTTCGATCTGGGCATAACAAGGCCTAGTTCTTAGCTGAGTTATTAGGGGCCTGTCATGATATTTGCTTGGCACTCTCATTAGTAACATACTTTCAATCCATAATCAAGTTCTGGCTGTTTATGGAACTTTATGCTTATTACCAGTTCTCAAAACCTAATTTCAAAACTTAAGACAGGGACCCTTATTCACAGATATAGAAATTGTATAAATATGTTTGGTAATTTTTCAAAATTTAAAAATAGAAATATAATATGACCCAGCTACTTCACTCCTGACACATACCCATATACTACCTTAGAGATATTTGCACTACATATTTGTTGCTGATTTATTCACTATAGCAAAGAACTGGAATTAACAGATGTCCACCAGTACATGAGTGGATAATGACAACTTCATATATATTGGAGTACTATTCAGCTCTAAAGAAAATGCAATCACAAAATTTGCAAGAAAATGGATGGACTGTGATTTTAATATTAGGTGTGATCACACAATCCCTAAAAGAAAAAAAGCCCCACATATTGTCCCTCTAATGCTGTGCTTTGCCAATAATATATGTGTATAAAAAAACAAGCATATAAGTGGGTACAGTATGGCTTGTAGAAAAGAGAACAAGAAAAGATAAACAGTAGGGAGTGAGGAAGGACAGAATGCAGATGATAGACAGGGGGTATAAAACTAATCGTTTTTTCCAACTCTGTCATGGATTTTCATTATTGTTGATGGACAAGTATATAAAATATATTTGACAGAGAAAATATAAAACCCAACCTGAATTGACACTCTTCTAACTATAGAAATTCATTGAGATGTATAGACTTTGGGACTGGTTAATTTCAGTATGTGATTTAAAAAAAAATTCCTATGTTTTTTAATAATCTAGTTTTAAAAACATTCTCTTGTATCTAACACTGTTTCTGAAGTTCTGGTTGTACCCACTGTCTTCTCTTCCTCAGTTGTTCTCTCTTGAAGTAGCGAAAAATGTCCTAATATGTTGCCCAGGCTAGCCCCAAACTCATGAGTTCAAGTGATCCTTACAACCCCAGCCTCCCAACTCCCGACACCCACACCCATTTCTGCTTTTATGTCCAATGAAAATAATTTCATGGTTGGGGGGAGAGTTACCACAACATGAGGAACTGTATTAAAGGGTTGCAGCATTAGGGAGGCTGAGGACTACTGTGTTAAAGGGTCTCTGTGTAAGGGAGGCTGAACACCACTGTGTTAAAGGGTTGCAGCATTAGGAAGGCTGAGGACCACTGTGTTAAAGGGTCTCAGTGTTAGGGAGGCTGAGCATCACTGTGTTAAAGAGTCTCAGCATTAAGAAGGTGGAGAACCACTGCTATAAACCCATTTCACACCACTTTTTTACTCCTCGAGTTACATTTTGTTGCCAGAGGTTTATCTGTCATCTGTATAGCTTGTGTTCCTCACATGACTAAATATTAATGCATTTGTTAGAATCATACCTCATTTCCGATCTTCACCCTTTTACTTTAAAAATCTAGAATATTTTTAAGCAGGCACATTGCCCATCAGAGATTACCCACAAGTTAGATTAGATAATAAGAAGGAAATTACATGAAACAGTGTGGGGCTGGAAAGATGGCTAAGTGGTTAAGAGCCGTTACTACTCTTGCAGAGGACCTGGGTGTGATTCTCATTATCTTTGTGGCAGCTCACAACCACTGCAGTTCCAGGGATATAACACCCTTTCCTGGCCTCCATGGGCACTAGGCATACACATGGTGCACAGACATACATGCAAGTTAAACATCTATAAAATGAAATTTAAAATAAATAAATTAATGAATGTTTTTAAGGTATATGGTCCATGTTTCCAAATATAGACATTTAGTCTCAACCCTTGCAATGTACACCTGAAAACCCAACTTAAATCCTTGGAGTTCATTGTAAAAGAAGTGAGCCAACTGTCACCTCCAATTAATGTAGTCAGGAAAATACCTCACAGACATGCCCACGGATTTGTCTCCTAGATGATTTTAGATCCTGTCAAGTTGATAATCAATATAAAATATGTGTCCACCAAAGTAAATCTAGAAATATATTCTTAAGAAAATATTCAGCAGCATGAAGATTTATGAACCAAGGTATTCACTATCATTTTATTTTTAATGTGTGAAAAATTAACAGTGATCTAGTATCTAATAAAAGACCGATAGTTAAGTCATTTATTGATGATCTATTCAATAGGATATTTGTAATATATCCACTTCAAGGTCTGCTTCTAATGAAGATTTAATTACCTGCAATGTAATTAATGACTGCAATCTATTTGTGAAAAATACTAAAATCATTTATTTTAAAAATAGGAGAGAATATAGCAATTTGTAATAGTTATCTGTGAATGGAAAGATTAGGATTTTGTGTTATTTTAATTATACTTAGACATATTTTCCAAGGACTATATATTTTTCTGAATTGGGAAGCAGACCACATTTACTACTTATTTTGTCATACAAAAAAATTGATATGTTGTGGTTATATCCAATGTGCTTTCCCCATTTTTCTCTAGTTAATTTGCAGGCATTGAATGTGTTTCTTTAACTTTTGTTCTTCTCTTCATGATTCCAGCTAATCCATCATACATGAGTTACTTTTGGCTCAGGACCATTTCCCTAGCCTGCTTGTGTCTCTGACTCTCCTGCTATGGTTTTGAGAATTCAGCTTGGTTTCTGTTTTCTTGTGACACTCACCACACATCATATTCCTTACAGTTTGCTTCTCCTAGCTTGGCAATGTTCTTTTCTTTCCATATTTCCCCCCAAGACATTGACACATTATGTCTACTTTATTCTGAGGTATGGGACTTGGGAAATTCCAGAGCATAGCCCCAGTATCTGGGCAATATACTGAGAAGTGTGCCAAACCTATCTTTTTTACCAGCGACCAAACCCAACAAAACTGATTCACTCCTATATAATCAGTTCATGAGAACAGACCTTATTACCTCTTAAAGGTCACACCTTTTTAATGTTGCGGCAATGGAAGTTAAATTCCAGCAAGACGTTCAGTGGGGACACTGATATCACAGTAGGAGGTGGACTACAAAAGCTGCTGAGTACTTGCAGTGCACTGTGACCCCTAATGTTGATACCAAAATTAAAGAGAAGGGGAGCTGCTCTCTTCAAGCCTTGGAAAAGATTTTGTTGTTCTAAAGTATGTGGGTATTTTAGCCAAGGCTGGCCTAGAACTCACAATCCTCCTATCTCAGCCTCTTGAGTGCCAGGATCCTAAAAATGTTTTACTATGCTCAGTTCATTCTTATGATGTGTGGAGAGAGTGTTTATTATTATTATTATTATTATTATTATTATTATTATTATTATTATCATTATTACTAATGGAAACAAAAATATACCTAAAACTGAAGCTTCTGGAAAAACACTTGTTTTTCCCTGCCTTGCATAGCTCCTCAAGCTTAGCCTTGGCCTTCCTCCTGGCCTTGTGTTGCAGAGCTGGATCTCTGAAGACATCCTTGTTGACAACAGTTTTGTTCAAGGGGCTATCAACAGAGTTCTTTGTGGGCACAAAGTGATCATAGTCAGACACTTTCACAAAGGACTTAATCTTTGACTCTTTGGCAATTTTCTTCTTGCCTATGGCAGCTGTCACTTTTTGGGGACAGCAGTCAATTCCAGCCACTGGCTGTAAGGGTGGTCTGAGGTGCCATCATTAATGTCCTTCATGATGACAGCTTTGTGTCCTGAGCAGTGTTCAGCCAGGACCAGACCACTTTTCCAGTTTTCATGAACTTGCCCATTTCAACAGCAAGTAGCAGGGACCCAGAAGGAAAGTCTGACTTTTGTGTGCAGGAATGGGGTTCAAATCCAGGGCCTAGTGAATTCTAGCAAAAAAACTGTCCCACTGAGTCTATTCCTAGCTCCAAAGCAATATTCTTTAAAAAGTGTCCTCAAGACTAGCTTCTGCGTCATCTGGGCACTTACTAGGAAAGCAGGACTTAGCTAGGCAGAGTAGTATGCATCTGTAATCCTAAACACCTGGCATAGAAGGAAGATGAGCTCAGAGTTCAAGCATTAAGTTTGAGGCCAGCGTGAACTACTTGAGACCCTATTTCAAAACCACAAGAAAAGAAAACAGAAGAGAAAATGAAACAAACTTTCATGCTCTGTTTCATTTCTTCTAAACTAGGAACTGTGCCATGTTGGCCAGTGATCCCTGTCTGAACAACCTCTCCAGGCAATCCTCAGTGCACCAAGATGTGAGATGGCCACTCCAGAGAGAAGTAGCGGAGGAAAAGGAGGAGAGCAGAGACTGAGAGATGTGACGTGGATTCTTGGGAAGACAATATGAGGAAGTCTTGGTGATAGAATTTGTAAATGTGAAACTAAAGGAATAGTTAATTTGTTTATTCTTTTAAAGTGATTTGCACTGTTGCTACTCTGGTCTGAACTTATAACCATCCTGTAAAATCTGTTTCACTGGGAGACTAAGGAACTTTGCAGATAAGCAGCCTGCACATAATGAAAACAGGCTCTATGTGAAGATGTCTTTTACCTGCTCAAACATAAAACAAAAAATCATCTTTAACTGACTTGTGCACACCATACAATCCATTCTTGTGTTAATGTAGATATGTATGTTACCTTTAAACATTTGTGTGTTTTCAGAAAAAAAGGAACAGATACCAATAAAAATAAGTAGCCCAAGTAATCCAGCCTCTTAGAATGCCTCTGTTACAGTTTCCTCAGTATTCTGCATCCAGAACAACTTCAAAGCTGCTGGCTGAGATGGTCCAGCCTCATGCACTACTATAGCCAGGACTTCAGATAAGCCCTACACTCTCTCATTACATAGAGACTGGACAACATATGATATAGCTAGCTTTCCCAGGACTTGACCATTATCTCAATTTTCTCAGGGTTCTCCAAGGATGCTGTCACCCCAAGACAATAACAAGCAATCTAGAGAACACGATACCCACATTCACAAGAGGTGGGGTAGGTGGTTTTTGGTCATTTGATAGGTTATAGATGTTTTTCATGTTTTAGGGGTGGGGGTTACAAGTTGTTATTGGTCATGGCCAGGAAAAAATGCTGAACAAAGGAGATTAGATTCAGGGATCTCTTTCTGAAGGGGAAAAGGGGGAATATAGTATAAAAATGATGAGATAAAAGGATGGATTGTTGAGTCTACTTTTGAGCAACCACTAGTCTCAAATATTTTACATTGGTATGGATTTTTGTATATTGATACAAATTTAAGGTTATTTTTGTTATACTGTATGTATGTTTCTATTCTTGTTTAAGGTGTTGTACCTATGCAGCTCATTTAAAATTGTAATATAAAGTTTTAGTCCTTGAAAGCTATTTAATAAAGACAGGTTAGTAGTTAGTCACCTATAACAATAAACTTACAGTCATGCCAGGTATGTTTTTAAGAGACGTATTTTAAATAGATAGGTGGTTTTCAAACACTTCAAAGACATACAGAATATGGCATTAAAATGTTTTAATGCCAAAGGGTTTTCGTGACAGTGAGACACATCTGTTCCTGGCAGTACCAATTTACTTCAAAAAAGGATGATGAGCACCAAAGAACCTCCATATGGAGTTTGCTTTCAATGTGGCAAAGCTAGCCATTTTGGCCACAAACTGCCTTTGCCTTGACTGCTAATTATGTTGTCCAAACAGAGCAAGCAGGACACAAAAGAAAGCAACTGCCAAAATTTGCCAAAAGAAGATAGGACAGTCCTTTAAAATTCCCGATTCAGAGAAAAGTCTGTCAGATATTCTAGGCTTGTAGGCCAAAGATGGATGCTCCAATGTTACAGAGGAACATTGAATGACTATCTAGGCAGCCAGATGTCTCTGTCATTTTTATTGTTTTAGAAGTTGCTTGCTCTTCATTTCATGTTTACTCAGGTAATATTATATCCTTCTTGGATCTCTAATGGGGATTGAACACTAGATAGTATACAGTTTTCTTTGTTACCAAATTCAGAAAAAAAACCCTTACGTAAGAGATATAAAGATTATAAGGTTGAGAAACAAAAGCTTATGTTATTTATTTAAGAAGGTGTTTTTAGATCTAAAAAGATAGTTTTAGGATGGTAATACAAGTTATTATAGAAAAAGGTTTAGATATAAAACTTTAAACTCGTCATGATAAGATAGATAATAGAGTGCTTTCTCCAAATATGCCAAATACAAGTGGACTGGGCAGTGTGAATGTAATTCTTACCTGATAAGAATTGTTCTTATTGTATGTAGTTTTACTATGGTTGAGTTAAACATTTTTCTTTTTATTTAGATAAAGGGAAAATGTTGTGGGATATTTGTACACTGTGTGAAGATATATTGCTGTAATAGGTCTGATAAAGAGCTGAATGGCCAATAGCTAGGCAGGAGGTATAGGTGGGACTTGTGGGCAGAGAAAAAGGAAGTGGAATAGAATCTAGGCATGTAGGAGAAGTCAGGAAACATGGCGAGGAAATGAGAGGTGCAAGATGGGAGATAGGTAATGCTACATTACAGAACATAGAGAGGAAATGAGAGGTACAAGATGGGAGATAGGTAATGCTACATTACAGAACATAGATTAACATAAATGAGTTAATTTAAGTTATAAAAGCTAGTTGGAAACAAGCCTAAGTAAAAGGCTAAATGTTCATAATTGATAATAAGTCTCAGTTGTTATGTGCAGGTTGGTGGTCCTGATGAAAAAGTACTGCTACAACTCACCCCCACTTGCCCAGGAAAATTGGCCCCAGTGTCATGTGCACTGAGAGCTGGTCCCAAGACCACCAACAGCCCTGGGAAAACTGCCCTCCCCCTCAACAAGCAGCACAAAAGAGTTGGCCCTACCCCTCATAATCCATGTGTGAGGGCTAGCCCCAATGGCATGGGTGAGGGAGAGCTGGTCCTGACCCTTGCCTGAGGGGGTGGTACCAATGGAGGCCTAAACTGACCAACTCAACTACCACCCAGGCCCACATCTAGAGTTTTGAGTTGGCCCACCCAAATATCTACCTGTCCTATGACCTGCTGGGCATGTGAAGGTTCAGGTCCTGCAGAAGCACAGCTGCAGGATCTCCATGACTCAGGGCAACAGCAGGATATCTGAGAGATGTTTCAGTGAGGGGCCAGTATTGATGGTGTTGCAGAAGCCAGAGACCTTGAATCAGACCAACAACTCATTGCAATGAACATTTGCAAGTAAAGCTGTTAGGGCAAAAGGATATACTTCATGACACATCACAGCTCCCAAGGCCACTGTGACAAATGAACATGTGATGGAGAGCTGGGACAGATAGAGGAGAAAAGTGGTTTTTCTTCTTTAAAAAAAAATATTTTGGGGAGGGAGGCTACAAGTGTGGAGGGCAGACAGGGAAGGACTGGGAAAGGAGTGGGATTGGGATGTATGATGTGAAATTCCCAAAGAATCAATAAAAATTATGTTAATATTTAAAAACAAACAAACAAAAACACACATACACACAAAACAACAACAAACCCCCAAACATACGCCTCTATTTGCAGATGCTTCATAATTATCAATATCAGTGCTATCAGAATTTACTTGGAATTACTTTTTGGCAAACATTGAGCTCAATAGTTTGCATTCATTTTTCTCCTTTGATCCTAATGGGAGAATATTCTCTGATTTTCCATGGCTAAACATCAACAATTTGTTCAGATACACTAATATTCTAGGTGAGTCTCTCTCTTCTTCCTGATCTCGTTCTCTCTCTGTGTCCCTAACCTTATTCCCTATGCTTCTTCCTCCTCTTCCTCCTCTCTCTCTCTCCCTCCTTGTATTTTAGGGCAGTGAAGATGAAAATTTCACCTTCACCTGCCAGAGGATGTTGGCTAACATCTCAAGTAACAAATACAATATATCTTGGCCAAGGTCACAGTAGGCATTTTGGCAGCAGCCTCTTTCTAGGTAAGGGCAGTGATATCGGCATTTCTTAGGCATGACTAGATCATGTGTATAGAATGCACCTGGGCTGTGTTCTACCTCCTGATACCCAAGTGTCCAGTTAATCCTGATTGTCAAATTGGTGGGATTTAGATTCACCATTGAAACCACTCTCTGGGCATGTCTGTAAGAATTTTCTAGATTGAATTAATTGATGTAGGTAGACTTAACTATAAATGAGAGCAACACCATTCCATGGGCTCGGGGCCTGGACTATAAAGCAGAAAGGGAGCTGAGTGCCAGCATTCATGTCCCTGCTTCCTAATGAAGACATAGTAAGACCAGCTGCTTCCTGCTGCTGCAGTCATACCTTTCTGGGCATGATGAACTGTGCGACAAATAGAGCTTCCCTTCCTTACCTTGCTCTGGTCAGGCATTTTGTCACAGGGAACCAATAACCAGAGGGGCAAGAGAAACTGATTGATGGAAGGCTGTTGGTGCCTGGTCTACCTGCAGCCACAGACTGTCTAAATCCATTTAAACTCACAGTCTCACCAGCTAACCTAACACTGTTACCTGCTGCTCCTTAGCAATGGCAGGCTTGTTGGCAAATGCTTAAGGTCACTTTGTGAGATCATTCTGTTATTTCCAGTCATCAGAAGATGCCAACCCAGGCTTTAACTTAATAACAGGCACAGTTCAACTCAGTAAGTGGCAGTGACTTTATTTGATCCAAGACTGCATGACCCAAAGTCTATTTTCTTGTTTGCAGTAACAACTTTGAGGTTAAAAGAAAGTGATGATCATCAGAATTTATTGCTTGGAGTAGAACACTCAGGGGCCTCCTGGAGGGAAAATTGTTCCCTTGTACATGCAAGGGAAGCTGCAATAACCCGTGGGTAAGAGTCTATCCCAAACAGTCCTACCTCATGACTCTCATCTCAAATGTCTTAGAAACAGTAACCGCCAAAGAAAGGAAGAAGACACAGTGCAGGCTCAGTTTGTGGCATCAGTCTTACATTTCCTTTTCTTGCGCTTCTCTTGTAGCCATTTAGAGTAATTTTGCATTTGCAAATCCATTTTAAAAATTTTATTGAGTGTATGGGTATTTTGTCTGCATGAATATCTGTGCCTCATGTGATGACTAGTACCCACAGTACCAGAAGAGGGCATGGGATCATCTGGGGCTGGAGTTACAGAAAGTTGTGAGTTGCCATGTGAGTGCTGGGAACTGAACTCTGGTTCTCCTGAAAAGCACCAGTGTTCTGTTGAGCCATCTCTCCAGCCCCTGCAAATTCATCTTTTTATTGGCTTTAGTGGGGTATAATTTACAAGCAATGAACTTTACCAATTTTAATTGTAAACTGGATGGGTTTTGGCAAATATATGCAGTCTCAGCCACTATGATTATGATACAAAATATTTCACTACCTTGACATGTTTCCTTATGCCCTACAGTGAGGAGTCCCCATCATTCTTTGTCTTCAGAAACAACCAATCTGCTTCCAGTCACTGTAGGTTTATTTTGTCTAGATTTTCACCCTGTTGGAATGTGGGACACAAGTGTGTTCATTTTTATTGCTGAGAAATGACACTTGGAGTGTTACGGAGTTTAAGACTACTGGGAAAAGACTAGACTCAATACAGATTATAATTAGTCAAATTTATTAAAACTGCTAGCAGGGCTGCGGCTTCTAAGGCCAGATCAGAGATGTGCCACACGGAAGTAGGTGAGGGGAGGGCTCTTAAAGGTGAAGGCCACAATCACGTCACTCCTGTAGAATTTGCAGCTGTGTGAGGAACTACCTCATTCCCCCTGCACACACTGATAAGTGAGTTTACAGAAGCCAGAACAAGTGGTTAATCATTTCACAGCAGTTATGCGATTCTGAGGGAGGGGGCAGGTTGCCAGGAGGTCATCTTTCAGGAAAGCCTGGTACAAAATGGAATTTCCTGAACCATCACAAGAGGAGCTAAACCAAGTTTCTCTCTTCAACAGTTGACAGATTTAGGCTGTTTGTTGTTTTTAGGTATTGTGAATAAAGCTGCTTCAAACATTGATGTAAATCTTGACCAGGATGTATGTTTTTCTACCTACCAGGAACCATTGCTTGAAGAATATCCTACATTTCTAGAAAACATTCCGAACTGTGTCATATGGTATATGATATAATAACTTTCCATGATCTAAATAAAATCCCAGATCTTGTGAGGCTATGTCAGAAGGATTATCCTTAGTTTGGGGAAAGCTGAGGCTGCAATACTGAATTCAAAGCCAGTCTGAACTATAGCATGAGACCCTGTCTCAAAAAAAAAAAAAAAAAAAAAAAAAAGACAAATGAATTTTCTGTCTATTTTCCTGCCTTATCTGTAAGTATTTTTCCAGGCCAAGTTAATGTTCCATTAGTAATTCTATGATGGTAGTGACCAGCAACAAATGGGACACACAAAGTCTTAGTCCTTACATCTAAAATGACTGCAGACAATGACAAGCACTCCAGAGACACTGAGAGTTGAGATGACCTGGAGAAATATGTTACCTGGGGCGGGCTTGTGCCCCTCCCCACCGAGTTAATGCCATGAAGCCCTAACCTAGCACTCAGGGTGGCTGTCTCTGGAGATGTGATCTTTAGGACATTATCAGTCAAACCTAGTCATAAAGGGAAATACTAATCTGATAGAAGTGTGGCCTTAGAAGAGAAAGAGAATTTCCTTTCTTTCACTATGTAAGGACTTAAGAAAGTGACCACCTGCAAATGAAACAAGATTCTTTACCTGTAGCAGGAATCTTAAAAGTTCTTATTAATAAAATCAAACCTGAGGCCAGTTATTGGGGTGAATGCTGGAAGATCAGAGAAGCAGAACAAGCCACAGCTGACCTCACCTCACCAGTTCTTCAGCTGATCCTGTTTCCTCAGACTGGAAGCCTCTGAGTCCTCATCCAAATGGATCTCAGCTGAACTGCTGCTAGAAGCCTAAAAGCTTAACCAGCCAAATGCTTCTAGTTTCTGCTCTTCACGCCTTATATACTTTTCTGCTTTCTACCATTACTTTCTGGGATTAAAGGCTCACTTTCTGGGATTAAAGGTGTGAGTCACCATGCCTGGCTGTTTCCAATGTATCCTTGAACTCACAGAGATCCAGACAGATTTCTGCCTCAGGAATGTTAGGATTAAAGGCGTGTGCTACCACTGCCTAGCCTCTATGTTTAATATTGTGGCTGTTCTATTTTCTGACCCCAGATAAGTTTATTAGCATGCACAATATTTAGGGGAACACAATACCACCACATTACCAGACAACCAACCATCTGGCTCCCCAACCTTGGGCTTTCTGGTTTTAAGAACTGTAAGAACTAAATTGTGTCCAGCTACTCAGTCTGTGGTATTTGATAATGGCAGCCCACACTGAGTGAGATCCACGTCTGGGATAGTGCTGCTCTACCGGGCTGGCTTGTGAGTGGTGTGGAGGAAGGAGTACTTCCAGCACTCACCTTTGCAGTCCTATGGCATTCTGCTCTGACACAGCAAGAAGCAGCAGCAGGTGGTGCCCTGTCCTGGCCTCATGCCGGAGGCCTCAAGTGTGAGGACCCTTAGCCCTACAGAGTCCTATAGCTCTTCTGGCTAGCTTTTGTCACAAAGAAAACAAACTCCATATGGAGTTTCTTCAATGGCCATTATCCTTTTTTGAAGTAGTTCAATGCTGCCAGGAGCAGATGTGTCTTATGTCAAGAAAAGTCTAAGCTATTAAAACATTTTAAATACCATACTCTGTAGGTCTTTGAAGTGCTTGAAGATTACCTATCTACCTGAAATATATCTCTGTATGATCTGGAAAACCTAACTAACACGACTATAAATTTGATAGTTATGGGTGACTATTAATCTGTATTTCTTTATTATTCTAAGTAGTTTTCAAGGACTAAAACTTCATGTTGCATAATTAAACAAGCTGTATAGGTAATACTTTAAGAAAAATAGAAACAAATGTGCAGTATAAGGAAAATAACCTTAAATTTGTAACAATATACAAAAATATTTTTTTTTTTTTTTGGTTTTTCGAGACAGGGTTTCTCTGTGAAGCTTTGTGCCTTTCCTGGGACTCACTTGGCAGCCCAGGCTGGCCTCGAACTCACAGAGATCCACCTGGCTCTGCCTCCCGAATGCTGGGATTAAAGGCGTGCGCCACCACCGCCCGGCCACAAAAATATCTTAAACAGAAGTAGAAACATATATACAGTATAACAAAAATAACCTTAAATTTGTACCATACAAAAATCCATAAAAATATAAAGTATTTAAGATTAGTAGTTTATTTTTTAGTTCAAAAGTAGATTCAATAATCTACCCCTTTATTCTATCATTTCTATATCTTCCCTTTTTCTTTTCAGAATGAGATCCCTGAATCTAATCTCTTTTGTTTAGCCGTTTTTCTGATCATACCCAATAACGACTTGTAAACAACCACCCTACATGATGACAAATATCCATAACTCAGTGAAAGGCCAAAAAAACATCCAACTCACCTCTTGGAAATGTGGGTGTTGTGTTCTTAAAATTACTTCCTGCTGTCTTGTGGGTGACGGAATCTCTAGGGGACCCCGGAAAAAGTACAGCAATGGTCAAGTCCCAGGAGAGCTAGCTGCACCATTTGTTGCCATTCTCTGACAAATGGGAAAGTATAGGGCTTATTTGAAGTCCTGGTTGGAGTAGGGCATGAGAGTGGACCATCTCAGCTAGTCAACTTGGAATTGTCCTGGGCAGTTTGTAATCCAAAGCTGATCTTTGGGTGGTGTTTATCAGTTTAGTATGGTGGTGTTTATCAGCATTACCACAGTCCAGGTAGAATCATTGTTGTGGGGCATCATCATGCTTTTGGAGACTACAGAGGTCACTGTGAGGACTGTTTATCATACTCTGGAGATAACTTAAACATATTAAATGTCAAAGGTTATAAATCTTGGGGAAGTTAAAGAACCATGATCTATTAAATATATCCAGGACACACAGGCTTAATTTCCTAAATATCTGCTTCCAACTCAAGCCTGAACTCACATACAGGAAGATACATGAAACCTAAGCTTAGAATTGGTTAGTACTCTATAAGACCATTAACATCAAAACAGAAAGTTTAAATTTTGAGATAGTATTTATACCTTATGAAAAGTTTTAAAGAGTCTAAATAAATCTGAGGGGTACGAGATTAGTAACAATGTAATAGTCCTTATATTTTGGTTTTCTTTTGTCCCATACCAGGTAGCCCTTCTGATATAAGACAGAGACTTTTATTTTTCTTTTAACAAACATGTTTGGGTTTTGAAAAGGACAGATTCACATTCCAACTCCAAAGCCAGCTTTACTTTTTTAAAAATTGAGTCAGACCTACATAAAGACCACCTGCTCAACATGTCTATAGAGATCAGCAAAAACAGACATTTTGAAAGGTTTATGAATTTACCCTGTTGGAAGTATTCTATACTGTTAGGCCAGATTACTCCTTTCCTTGGTAATTTTTTCCCTGGATGGTTCTCCCTTCTTTTTTTGATGCTTCATTTGTCTAAAGGTCTTTAAATTCCTCAGTTGGATGTTTTTATTTTCCCGGAAAGACAAAAAAATATAAACCTGCTCTGATGTTAATTTCAGTGAGTTTTTCCTTTTGTCAGATTGAATAGCCATGTCAATTGATGAAATATAGTCTCTCCTAATCAAGAGGTCTTTCCTGTTCAAATTAAATCTTTATCAATTTTGATGGTATCCATAACATTTCTTTTCCTGTAGAAACAAAATGAAACCTCTTCTTCAACATAACACATATTCTAGTTTCCATTCTGAGGTCAACACATCTTTAAAGTATATCAGCTGATATAGTTCAGGTTTTTTTTCTATTATCCATTGTCTTTCTACAGCTGCTGTTCCCTTTTTATTAGCATCTAAAAAATTTAAAGTCAATAAATCATTGTGAAGTCTATCTCTAGGGGTCTTTATTACCCCTTTATGTTTATTAAGCATTTCTTTTAAAGTGTGATGAAATCTTTCTATAACTGTTTGTCTGTAGGATTGTGTGGTATACCTATCACATGATTTGTTGTAATATGCAAAAAAACTATCATTTTACTAGAGACATATGCTGGAGCATTGTCAGTCTTAATGTATACAAGTATTCCCATGATAGCCATAACTTCTAATATGTGTAATACCAGAATCAGCCTTTTCAGAACTCAAAGTAGTTGCCCATTGAAATGCTGAATATCTATATTCATTTGCCAAATTCCATTTCTTTAAGTAAGCTTTGGGGTAATTCCTTCATGTAATGGAGTTTGGTTATACAAAGAACAAGTAGGACATTTCCTTATAATTTCCTTGGCTGGTTGCCAAGTGATAGAAAATTCCTTTTTAAAACATTATTATTAACATCGTGGTTTTGTTTTAATGAAATTCCAAGCATCTAGCACATTTCTTACTGATAGATGATCAATTTTATCATTACTTTGTGCTAGAGGGCCTGATAGACCTGTATGGGATCTGATATGTATTATATGTAGGGGATGATTTCTATTTCTGACTATTTTCTGTAATTGGATAAATAACAAAGTTAATTATGAATTATCAGGAATAAGTTTAGTGATTTCAATATGTAAAACAACTCCTTCTGTGTATTGAGAATCAGTAACTATATTAAGAGGGTCTGGAAAATCTAATACCATGAGAATGGCATATAATTTTGACTTTTGAATAGAATCATAAGGGCTTTGAGCCACTTTACTTAAATTTCCTGATTTATAACCTGTCTTTTCTGATTTATTTACATCAGTATAGAATATAGGGGCTTCAGACATTGGTGTTCCCCACACAATGTGAGGAAGACCCATTGATTCTTGCTTTGGGGATATTTGTTGCTAATCTCTCCTCAAAAATTACTGAAAACTCTTTGTAAATGTTCATTTTTCTGCCCATAAAGAGGAAATTTCAGCAAGTAAAAGGTACTACAATTTCTGTTGGGTCTGTTCTTACTAATTGATGAAGTGTCGTGGGAGAATACAGCAGGTGACAACTAGTGTTTGACAAGTTGACCCACCAGATATACAACTTCTTAGTGGGGAGCCTGGAAAAGCTGTGGCATTACTAACTGTTATTGATCTGTTGTTCCTGTCTGTTATTTTTCTCATGTGCTACTGCATTTCTTTCCTTAAAACAGCTATGAGTGTTTTCCCACTGCTTGTGTGTTTATCTCAAGAAAATATTATATCTTTGGACACACATTTAGCTGTGGATTTCTGTTTAAACTATATAATTCTGATGCATAGAAATAATACCAGAATATTCTTTTTACTGACACAGGAAAGTGACAATATTCTCAGTCTCAAAGACAGCTAACTTTAAACTTCAGAACAAATTAGTAACAGACTAAGCCACCCCTACAGAAGAA
The DNA here is from genome assembly GCF_049852395.1 of Peromyscus maniculatus bairdii. Taxonomy (NCBI): domain Eukaryota; kingdom Metazoa; phylum Chordata; class Mammalia; order Rodentia; family Cricetidae; genus Peromyscus; species Peromyscus maniculatus. The sequence goes on along the minus strand of NC_134853.1, from coordinate 34,950,436 downwards.
ACACAAAGACTAATTTCTAGGTGTTGTTTATTGTTAAGCAAGGCCAGGCTGTTTACACTGAGATATAGCTCCTTGCAGTAGATCTCTTTCTGCATGTACCCTGACCACTCAAGGTTCAGCCAATTGTTTACTGTCTGGGTTACCTCACCAACTTAGAGCTATGTGCATGGATCAATGTGACATTACTAGCCCAAAAGAAACTGCATGACTTATCTTGTGTTGTGAGAATTGCTAGGATCCTGAAAATGTAACTTATAATTGTCCAGAGTTTGGCTGTGAGTTTGGCAGCTGTGGTGCAGAGAGAGACGGCTGTGTAGAGTTATGTGAGAGCTGATGCAGAATGTGAGTGGTGTGTGTGTGTGTATGTGTGTGTGTGTGTGTGTGTGTGTGTGTGTGTGTGTGTGTGTTGAGTGAGAGATGAAGAAGAAGCATGAGAGAAGTATGAGGGAGTGAGTGGTTAAAAAGTAAGTAAAGAGTGAGTGAATAATGTAAAAGAAAGATGTGTGAGTGAGTGTGTGTGTGTGTGTGTGAGAGAGAGAGAGATGTGTGAAAGAGCTGCTGCTATGTAGAGGAGCTGTGCCTAGGAACTGTGTAAAATGTTGTATGATGAGAAAGCTATATCAATGTGATGTTTAGCTGTGGCTGTGTGGAGATTTGTAACTGTATGGAGGCAAGGAAGATGAAACTGTATAGAAGAGAGATGGAGAAGAGAAATGTATGTAAAAGGAAGATGTGTAGTTATGTGAAAAGATGTATGTATGTAAAGATATGTAGCTGTATGAAGCGGTGTGGAGATATGTAGCTGTATGGAGACAGAAAGAATCAGAAACCATTTTTAAAAATGAAGTAAAAGAGAAAGTTATCATCAGAAAAGGTGTGTTTCCTCATTTTACCAGTCAGATAGATAGAAACTTATTTCTAATCCTCAGATAGAAAAAGTCTAGCCTTTAAATAGAAAAGGATTTTTTCTTAAATCCTTGATACTCTGAGGTTTTCTATTTACAACCCTGGAGTAATTTAGGGGTGCTGGTCTCCCAGTCTGTGATAAAGACATCTCAATTTTCCTTTTAGAATCAATTTAGAAAACTTTTCTACATGGGTCTTTAGTTTTTTTTCTCTGTATGGCAAAAATATCCATTCCAAAATCTTATCTTCTCTCTGCATAAGAATTCCAGTAGGAGAACAGTTAGAATGTAGAATAACTGAGATACATTCGAGTTCTGGATCCAAGGGCTGCATCCTGTCATTGCTTCTCTACCAGAGCCAATTCTCTCTCAGCTTCAGCTGATAATTTTCTTGGACTATTTAAATTCTTGTTACCTTGTCAAGTCTGAAATAAATTACTTAGTTCTTGAGTTGTTAATCCAATTGTGGGCCATAGTCAATTAATGTCTCCCAGCATTTTTTGTAAGTCATTAAGAGCCTGCAATTGATCTCTCATAATTTTCACATTTTGGGATTGAATTTTTTATAAACCTATTTTATATGCTAGGTAATTAATAGAATCTCCTCTTTGTGTTTTTGGGAGCAATTTGTAATCCCCTACAAGGCAAATTTTTTTTTTTTTACTTTCTTAAACATTTTTTTTCCTAAGGTATTGCCCATGTAATGGTAAATTATAGATCGTGGGAACTGTTAATGAATTATTTCCAATGGCTGTGGACAAAATATTGGCCCCGGGTGGGGCAGTTTCACGTAGTTAGAAAGTTTCTCCAGTTCTGCCAGGTCCTTGTAGTCCTGCGGTCCACTTATAAAATAATCATTCAGAGTTTTAATATTATTTATAACTGTTTGGCCATTAGCTCAGGCTTTTTACTGACTAGCTCTTATACTTAAATTAACTCATAATTCTTATCTATGTTTAGCCATGTGGCTTGGTACCTTTCCTCAGTTCTGCCTTGTCATCTTGTTTCCTCTGTGTCTGGCTGATGACTGCTGACTCAGCCCTTCCTCTTCCTAGAATTCTCTTCATCTGCTTGACCCACCTATACTTTCTGCCTGGTTACTGGCCAATCAGTTTTTTTTTTTTTTTTTTTTTTTTAGGAAGGTCAGAGTGCTTTATTTCTTTTTTTTTTCTTTTTTTTTAAATATATATATATATATATATTTTATTTTACAATACCATTCAGTTCTACATATCAGCCATGGGTTCCCCTATTCTCCCCCCTCTGACACCCTCCCCTTACCCCCAGCCTACCCTCCATTCCCACCTCCTCCAGGACAAGTCCTCCCCTGAGGACTGCGATCAACATGGTAGACTCAGTCCAGGGAGGTCCTCCCAGACTGAGCCAAGTGTCCCTGCATAAGCTCCAGGTTTCAAACAGCCAACTCATGCAATGAGCACAGGACTTAGTCCAACTGCCTAGTTGCCTCCCAAACTGATCAAGCCAATCAACTGTCACACCTATTCAGAGGGCCTGATCCAGCTGGGGGCCCCTCAGCCTTTGGTTCATAGTTCATGTGTTTCCATTCATTTGGCTATTTTTTTTTCAATAATTGAGTAAAACTGAAATTTATTATAAGCCACAGTCGTCCTCAGGACCTCCATGGTATATATATATATATATATATATATATATATATATATATATATATATATATATAGCCTCTATGGTTCTATGGGTTGTGGTCTGATTGTTCTTTATTTTATATCTAGAATCCACCTATGAGTGAGTACATACCATGACTGTCTTTCTGGGTTTGGGTTACCTCACTCAGGATGATTTTTTTCTAGTTCCATCCATTTGCCTGCAAATTTCATGCTTTCATTGTTTTTCTCTGCTGAGTAGTACTCCATTGTGCATATGTACCACATTTTTTTCATCCATTCTTCCATTGATGGGCATCTAGGTTGTTTCCAGGTTCTGGCTATTACAAATAGTGCTGCTATGAACATAGCTGAGCATGTATCTTTATGATATGAATCAGCATTCCTTGGGTATATGCCCAAGAGTGGGATGGCTGGGTCTTGAGGTAGTTCGATTCCTAATTTTCTGAGAAACCGCCATACTGATTTCCACAGTGGTTGTACAAGTTTACATTCCCACCAACAGTGGAGGAGTGTTCCCTTTGCTCCACATCCTCTCCAACATTGACTGTCATTGGTGTTTTTGATCGTAGCCATTCTAACAGGTGTAAGGTGGTATCTCAGAGTCCTTTTGATTTGCATTTCTCTGATGATTAAGGATGTTGAGCATTTCTTTAAATGTCTTTCAGCCATTTGTAGTTCTTGTTTTGTGAATTCTCTGTTTAGCTCTTTAGTCCATTTTTTAATTGTACTGTTCAGTACTTTGATGTCTAGTTTCTTGAGTTCTTTATATATTGTGGAGATCAATCCTCTGTCAGATGTGGGGTTGGTGAAGATCTTTTCCCAGTCTGTTGGCTGTCTTTTTGTCTTATTGACTGTGTCTTTTGTCCTGCAAAAGCTTCTCAGTTTTGAGAGGTCCCATTTATTAATCATTGTGCTCAGGGTCTGTGCTGTTGGTGTTTTATTTACGAAATGGTCTCCGGTGCCAATGCGTTCAAGAGTGCTTCCTATTTTCTTTTCTATTAAGTTTAGTGTAACTGGATTTATGTTTAGGTCTTTGATCCACTTGGACTTGAGTTTTGTGCATGGTGACAGATATGAATCTATTTGTAATCTTTTACATATTGACATCCAGTTATGCCAGCACCATTTGTTGAAGGTACTTTCTTTGTTCCATTGTATAGTTTTGGCTCCTTTGTCAAAAACCAGGTGTTCATATGTGCATTGATTAATGTCAGGGTCTTCAATTCGATTCCATTGGTCCGTATGTCGGTTTTTATACCAGTACCAAGCTGTTTTTATTACTATAGCTCTATAGTAGAGTTTGAGGTCAGGGATGGTGATGCCGCCAAGGGTTGCTTTATCGTATAGGGTTCTTTTAGCTATCCTGGGTCTTTTGTTTTTCCATATAAAGTTGAGTATTTTTCTTTCCAAGTCTGTGAAGAATTGTGTTGGGATTTTGATGGGGATTGCATTGAATCTGTAGATTGCTTTTGGTAAAATTGCCATTTTTACTATGTTAATCCTACCTATCCATGAGCATGGGAGATCCTTCCATTTTCTGATATCTTCTTCAATTTCTTTCTTTAGAGATTTAAAGTACTTATCAAAAAGGTCCTTCATTTCTTTAGTTAGTGTTATCCCAAGGTATTTTATATTATTTGTGGTTATTGTAAAGGGTGATGTTTCTCTGACTTCTTTCTCAGCCCTTTTATCATTTGTGTATAGGAGGGCTACTGATTTTTTTGAATTGATCTTGTATTCTGCCACTTTACTGAAGGAGTTTATCAGCTGTAGGAGTTCCCTGGTAGAGTTTTTGGGGTCACTTATGTATACTATCATATCATCTGCAAATAGTGAAAGTTTGAATTCTTCCTTGCCAATTTGTATCCCTTTGATCTCCTTTTGTTGTCTTATTGCTCTAGCTAGAACTTCTAGTACTATATTGAATAAATATGGGGAGAGTGGACAGCCTTGTCTTGTTCCTGAATTTAGTGGTATCGCTTTGAGTTTCTCTCCATTTAATTTGATGTTTGCTGTTGGCTTGCTATAAATTGCTTTTATTATGTTTAGAAATGTTCCTTGTATTCCTGATCTTTCTAAGACCTTTATCATGAAGGGGTGTTGGATTTTGTCAAAGGCTTTTTCAGCATCTAAGGAGATGATCATGTGTTTTTTTTTTTTCAGTTTGTTTATATGGTGTATTACATTGACTGATTTTCATATGTTGAACCATCCTTGCATCCCTGGGATGAATCCTACTTGGTCGTGATAGATGCTTGTTTTGATGTATTCTTGGATTCGGTTTGCCAATATTTTGTTGAGTATTTTTGCATCAATGTTCATGAGGGAGATTGGTCTGTAGTTCTCTTTCTTTGTTGCATCTTTGTGTGGTTTGGGTATCAGGGTAATTGCAGCCTCATAAAAAGAGTTGGGTAGTGTTCCTTCTGTTTCTATTGTGTGGAACACTTTGAAGAGGATTGGTATTAGTTCTTCTTTAAAAGTCTGGTAGAATTCTGCACTGAAACCATCTGGTCCTGGGCTTTTTTTGGTTGGGAGACTTTTGATGACTGTTTCTATTTCTTTAGGGGTTATTGGTCTATTTAAATGGTTTATCTGGTCTTGATTTAATTTTGTTATGTGGTATTTATCCAGAAAATTGTCCATTTCTTCCTTGTTTTCCATTTTTATGGAGTACAGGTTTTTGAAGTATGATCTGATGATTCTCTGGATTTCCTCATTGTCTGTTGTGATGTCTCCCTTTTCATGTCTGATTTTGTTAATTTGGGTGCTCTCTCTTTGTCTTTTGGTTAATTTGGCTAGGGGTTTGTCTATCTTCTTGATTTTTTCAAAGAACCAACTCTTTGTTTCATTGATTTTTTTTGTTTTGTTCTCTTGTTTTCTATTTCGTTGATTTCAGCCCTCAATTTGATTATTTCCTGGCGTCTATTTCTTCTGGGTGAGTTTGTTTCTTTTTGTTCTAGAGCTTTCAGTTGTGCTGTTAATTCATTGGTATGGGATTGCTCCATCTTCTTTATGTGTGCATTTAGAGCTATGAATTTTCCCTTTAGCACTGCTTTCATAGTGTCCCATAAGTTTGGGTATGTTGTACTTTCATTTTTATTGAATTCTAGGAAATTTCTTTCTTTATTTCTTCCTTGACCCATTGATGTTTCAGGTGGGCATTATTCAGTTTCCATGAGTTTGTGCGTTTTCTATAATTTTTGTTGTTGTTGAGGTCTAACTTTAAGGCATGGTGGTCTGATAAGATACAGGAGGTTATTCTTAGGTTTGGTCTTTTCTTGGTGTCCCAAATTTTTTTGTATCTGTTGAGATTTGTTTTGTGTCCAAGCATGTGGTCAATTTTTGAGAAGGTTCCATGGGGTGCTGAGAAGAAGGTATATTCTTTTGTGTTAGGATGGAATATTCTGTAGATATCTATTAGGTCCATTTGAGTTATAACATCTGTTAGGTCCTTTATTTCTTTGTTAAGTTTCAGTCTGGTAGATCTATCTTTTGGTGAGAGTGGTGTGTTAAAATCTCCCACTACTAATGTGTGGGGTTTGATGTGCATTTTAAACTTTAGTAGTGTTTCTTTTATGAATGTGGGTGCTTTTGTATTTGGAGCATAAATGTTTAGAATCGAGACTTCATCTTGGTGGATTTTTCCTGTCATAAATATGTAATGTCCATCCTGTTCTCTTTTGATTGATTTTAGTTTGAAGTCTATTTTATTAGATATTAGGATAGCTACACCATCTTGTTTCTTAGGTCCATTTGCTTGGAAAGCCTTTCCCCAGCCATTTACTCGGAGGTAGTGTCTGTCTTTGAAGTTAAGGTGTGTTTCTTGTATGCAGCAGATGGATGGGTCCTGTTTTCTTATCCATTCTGTTAGCCTGTGTCTTTTTATAGGTGAGTTGAGACCATTGATATTGATGGATATTAATGACCAGTGATTGTTAATTCCTGTTATTTTTTGTGGTTGTGTTGTCTTGTCCTTCTTTGGTGTATATTGGTGTGGGATTATCTATTGCTTGATTTTTCATGGATGTGTTTAGCTTCTTTGGGTTGGATTTTCCCTTCTAGTGCTCTGTAGGGCTGGGTTTGTGGACAGGTATTGATTAAATCTGGTTTTATCCTGGAATATTTTGTTTACTCCACCTATGGTGATTGAGAGTTTTGCTGGGTATAATAGTCTGGGTTGGCATCCGTGGTCTCTTAGTGTCTGCATGAGATTTGTCTATGATCTTCTAGCTTTCATAGTCTCTATTGAGAAGTCTGGTGTTATTCTGATGGGTTTGCCTTTATATGTTACTTGGTCTTTTTCCTTTGCGGCTCTTAATATTTTTTCTTTGTTCTGTGTGTTTAGTGTTTTGATTATTATGTGGCGAGGGGACTTTTTTTTTTGGATCCAACCTATTTGGTGTTCTGTAAGCTTCTTGTATCTTCATAGGTATTTCTTTCTTTAGGTTAGGAAAGTTTTCTTCTATGATTTTGTTGAATATATTTTCTGTGCCTTTGAGTTGGTATTCTTCTCCTTCTTCTATCCCTATTATTCTTAGGTTTGGTCTTTTCATGGTGTCCCAAATTTCCTGGACATTTTGTGTTACGACTTTTTTGACTTTAGTGTTTTCTTTGACTGATGAATCTATTTTCTCTATTGTGTCTTCAGTGTCAGAGATTCTCTGTTCCATCTCTTGCAATCGGTTGGTTATGCTTGTTTCTGTAGTTCCTCTTCGTTTAGTCAGGATATCTATTTCCAGCATTCCCTCAGCATGTGTTTTCTTTATTGTCTCAAATTCATTTTTCAGATCTTGGAATGTTTCTTTCATCTGTTTAATTGCTTTTTCTTGGCTTGATTTGATTTCTTCCCATTTTTTGTTCGTTTTTTCTTCCATTTTTTTAAGGGTGTTTTTTATTTCCTCTTTAATGGGGTTTTTCATTTCCTCTTTAAGGGAAGTTTTTATTTCCTCTTTAAGGGAGTTTTTCATTTCCTCTTTAAGGAAAGTTTTTATTTCCTCTTTAAGGTAGTTTTTCATTTCCTCTTTAAGGAAAGTTTTTTATTTCCTTTTGAGGGAATGTTTTATTTCTTCTTTAAGGGCCTCTATCATCTTCTAAAAGTCACTTTTAGGGTTGATTTCTTCTGTTTCTTCTGTCATGGTATGTTTAGGTCTTGCAGGTGTAGAATCACTAGGTTCTGATTTTGCCAAATCGGTCTTTATGTTGTTGCCTGTATTTTTGCACTGGTGTCTACTCATCTCTTCCTCTGTGTGGTGCAGGTGGTGGCTGTGTCTGAGAGTGCCTCTCTTGTTCTAATTTTTAGTCTTGGTTTAGTAGGGGTTCTTGGTTAAATTGGTGCTACTGGGCTATTTCTTCAGGGGCAGCTGATTTCAGTCAGTGAATTATATACTTATGATTCTGGTGATCTAGTTTGGTGGCTGGGTAGTGCCTTCTTCTGATGTCCCAGGTCACGTTTTGTTCATTTGTCAACTCCTCAGCTGATCTTGTTTCTTCAGACTTCAAACTGTAGGCATCTGAATCCTCTCCCAGATGGGTTTCAGCTGAGCAGGGTAGTCTCACCAACACCTCCAAGTTGTTGGGTTTCACAGGATCAGCAGCTGGGCCCTGGGTTGTCCTCAGACGGAGTGTTCAGATTCATTCTGGTTTCGACCCACGGAGATAGCTTCTTCCCCAGGTGTTGGGTTTAGGGGCGTCCCTGTTCCAAGCTGCGTCTGCTTGTCTCCGTCCCTGGGCCTGTCTATCTCTGCGGTCCGCTGTCGGGCCTGTATGTCCCTGTCAGCTGCCTGTATGTCCCTGTCAGTTGCTGCTGGGTCTGTCTGCCTCTGCGGGCTGCCAATGGGCCTGTATGTCTCTGCCAGCTGCCACCTCGGGCCTACCTACCTCTGCTTACCACTGCTGCCTGGCCCATCTACCTCTGTGGGCTGCCACCGGGCCTATACATCTCTGCTGGCTGCCGCTGGGCCTGTATGTCCCTGTCGGCCGCTGCCACAGGGACCGTCTATCTCTGCGGGCCGCCGCTGCGGACCTACCTGCGTCTGCTTGTCTCTGCCTGTCTCTGCCTCGTGGCTTGTCTACCTCTGTGGGCCGCCGCCAGGCCTGAATGTCCCTGTCGGCTGCCGCCACCGGGCCCGTCTACCTCTGCGGGCCGCTGCCACAGGCCTACCTGTGTCTGCTTGTCTCCGCCGCCGGGCCTGTCTCCAATCAGAATTTTTTTTTTATCAACCAATCAGAGCAATACATTCACAGCATATATAAATATATCCCATAGCAGTTTCACATCCCTTGTGGGAGAACTTTCCATTGATACCTTTTAACAGCCTGGGAATAATTATAAGTAGGCACTGTGAAGGCAAGTTTTTCTCTATTCTGTTTTTGTAAAGGTATAGTGAAGCAGCAGTCTTTTAAACCAACCACTATAATAGACCATTCTTTAAGTAATGGAGAAGACAGGGGAATTTCAGGTTGTATAGAGCCCATTAGCTGAATTACTTTATTTATGGCTCTCAAATCTGTTAACATTTTCCATTTTTCTGATTTTTTTAATGACAAATACAAGAGAATTCCAAGGATTGGTTGATTTTTCAATATGCTGTACATTTATCTGCTCCTGTACCAGCTGTTCTAATGCCTATAATTTTTATGATGTCAAAGACCATTGTTCCACCCAGGCAGGTTTATCAGTTTTAACTGTTTTAAAGGTAGGGCTGTTGGCACCTTCAAGAGGTCACCAGCTGTTGGGTCCCATTTATATAAAATTTGAACAGTATGTGATTGCTCTAGAGAATACATTTTAATATTTCTTCCTGAAGCATCTCTATTTTACGGTTTGTTTCTGAGATTGGAGGAATATTGATCTGTGTTTCTACTACTGTAATAAATCACATCCCCATAAGTTCATTGCTATGTTAGCATCATATGGCTTTAATTTTCTTCTCTAACCTTCTGGCCCTATGCATCCCACCTATCTTTTGCTTTGTCTCACCTGAGATAAAGTTCCAATCTCTAGAAGCTGAACATTCAGCTCTGAAGAGGCCAATTTGGATGCCAAGATTTTGGTGCAAGTAAAGTTACATCTGCCCCTGCATCTCCTGAACCTTAAATTCTATTTATTTGTATTGTTAACTTTGGTCTTTGATTGTCCATAGACATTTGCCAAAATTTTGTTTTATGGTTTCTCCTGAAAATTTGTTTATCTTTTAATGGTGTTCTGTCATCCAGAGCAGTATGTTTCTTTTTGTTTGTTTGTTTTTACAATAGGTATTAGGTCCTGTAATTGCTCTGTGGAGGCATTTCCCCATGATGACAAGGATTGAACCAAATTTCATATGTGGGCCTGCGAGAGCCCCCCAAGGCATTCCTTGGTAGCTTCGGGTTGCCTTATCTGTCTCTTGTAGATCTCCATTCATCAGTCCAATGACAGCTGTTCTGCATACTCCAGAAGGCTGAGGCCTTCTGTTTGAATTATCATTAGAAAAGACATTGTTTCTAGGAATGCCCTGCCTACAATCTCTTTTTAAATGACCTTGTTTACCACAATTAAAACATCTAACATTTTGATTCTTCTTCAAGCCTTTGGAAATCACCTCTCCTATCCAAGTGTCATCATGATTATGATATTTAATATTGACTGTAAATGTTGAATATGAGTCTAAATGCTTTGCAAGGCAAAAAATGTTATATGTGAGTTTGTGAAGTGTAAATGTTAAGTGTGAGTCTATTCTTAATGTATATGGTGAAAACACCTGAGACACAGGTAGTGTCCTAGTAGACTGCAAGTCAGGCTGTCTGAATGGTTTCAAAAGCTCCAGAAGCTGCTAAGAAGCTAAGAATGGCAAACGCCAGAACCAGCACAACAAGGCATCCGCAGCTGAGATCCGTGGAAAATCGACGCAACACAGAAAAACCTGAGCTAACAGCAAAAACGGTGTAGTTTAAAATATTACTATAACTAAAAAGGTCTGTCTGTGAGAACAAAAGTTGCAGAAATGCTTGTTTGAACTAAAATTGTTAACTGCAAAAAGTTTTGGTTGAAAAACATCTCTTCATATTTGGAAGTCAAAGCCTGATACCAGAATTTATTTCTTGTTTGAACTTTTTGAACTTAAAATGAGATAAAATTACAAAAAGATTTTGGTTATGGATTTCTCATATTTGGAAGGCTAGTACCAGAATTTATCATTTGAATTTTGAGACGTAAGAAATGAAATAAACAATCGAGATTTCATTGCAATGGGACAATTTTGAGTTTATTCATAGCAATAACCTAGGAACTGTTTGGTGGAATTGGGTTAAAAATGGAACTGTTTAAATGAAGAAATTTATTTCTACCTAGAATCAAGATGCAGTTTTGTGTATGCATATATGCTTTATTAACTGATGATTCATGAATTCCTTTGTGGAACTGTTTATGTAAAAATGGAATTACTTATGGAACTGGTTTTGTGTTACAAATGGAACTGTTTAAACAGAAGTTTGGGTTTTCTAACTAGGCTTGAGATTTTGCTTAAAAAATTATAAAAGGGAGAGTTAATATTCCTTAGTCTATTTAATTAAAAAAAATTCTTTGAGTGGATTAATGTCATGTTTTGTTAGTAAGAAATGCAAATGGGATATATTAAGAGACTACTTTTAAAGTGTGTAAAGAGTTTTATTAAGAAACTGCTTTCGGATGTTTTGCTAAAAGTTTTCAAAGTGTTAATGGTTAGATTGAAAATATTGCTTTTCAATATGGGTTTGTAGGAATTGTATAAGTTTGGGTTTTTTTTAACTAGGTTTGAGATTTTGTTTGAAAAATTATAAAGAAAAGGATGAGTTATGAGATTGAATTATGTTCGAAGAAACCTGTTGATATTAATTCACCCTGGTTTTGTGGAGTTAAGGAAATATTTAAGTTTGGGAAATATTTAAGTTTGATGTGAATACATTGAAATTTTTCCTATGTTCTGTTAGCAAGAAAATTCAAATGATTGAGTTAAAGTTGTAAGACGGAGAAAATTGTTAACTATATATAGCACCATATATGCTAATTCAAATGGTTCTGTTAAGAGTTTGCTTTGAGTTGTAAGATTGGGAGAATTGTGACTATGTATAGCAATATTTATGTTAACCTGTTAATGGTAATGATGAAACTAAGGGATTCTTTAAGTTTGTAGTCGCCTTAAGAGTTTTTGGTTTAGAAAGGGCTTGAGGCAGCTAAGACTGCTGTAGTCACCCTGGACATAATTCAAAGAGAAATGCCATCTTTATCATCCTCTACTCCCATATTTGGAGGTGTAACAGCTATGGAGATTGCTGTAAGCCATTAATAGTTATTTTTTATATATTAAGAAAGGGGGACCTGTGGGAGCCTGTTTTCGAGTTCCTCGTGGCTTTACCCAGCAGGTCCGCATAGAGGATGATTAGGACCATGGGCCTGAGTGCAGGTGTCTGAGATGGTCTGCACTTGGCTGTGCTGGGGGAGGAGGTTTTTTGCTCCACCCCTTGGCGTCTCTATAAAAACCCTGGGGCAGAGACAGTCAGGGCCTGTTGGAATAGGTTCCAGGCCCTCTCGAGGCTATTCTTTATTTTCTATCTGTTTATCTCCGCAAGTTTCTCTGAAATAAATCCTTCTACCTAACATTTCCTGCTGCTCACACTCATGAAAACTCTGGGAAGCTCTGGGGTTGGTGGGTAAACACCCCACAGTAGTGCAGGTGGAGCAGGTTTGGTACCAAGGCAGAATTGGGAGATCCAGGTGCAGGGGAGCTGCACTGACTCGTCAGTCTAGGAACAATTGCCCTCCAGCCAGCGGGGCCCACCTGTGGTGACCATGCTGGAGGGGTTAGGCCAAGCAGCTGGGTATAGACAAAATTCTAAACAGTCTTAGTAAATAAGAAACACAGAGCCAAATACAGAGGTAATAGCCAAAGAAATCAGAGAGCCACAACTAGCTTTAGCTTACCACCAGCAGTAGCTTCCCCTGAGAGAGAGAGAGCTTCTTCCTATCTGACTTGTCTTTTAATTGCCTTTCTGTTCTGCCTTCTCATTGGCTCTAAACCCAACCACATGACTTCCTCATCACTGCCTGTCTATATAGACCTCCAGGCCTCTATGGTTGGTGCTGGGATTACACATTTGTGTCACCACGCTTGACTATGTCCTTGACCACACAGAGACTCTGCCTGCCATGTGATTGGATTAAGGGCGTGTGCCACCACCGCCTGACTCTGCTTATGGCTCGCTTTGACCTCTGATCTCCAGGCAACTTTATTTATTAACATACAAATAAAATCACATTTCAGAACAAATAAAATATCACCATAGCCAGGCTACCTCTACCCTTGGTGTTTGTGAGTTAGAACTGGCCTGAGATGCAAGGTTATTTTACAAGTGCCTTGACTTTCCTGCCCACCCCCAGTGACTTGGTAACAGCAGCTACAAAGTTCTAAGTCCTGAGTGGGCCTCAAGGTGAGTGGAGCTACCTGGATTAGCAGCCCAGAGATGGGTTCAGAAAACCCCCAAAGCAGAAAAGCAGCCAGGAGGGGGGATGGGGAAAAAGTGATGTGTGTGCTGAGGCAGGGTTGATGTAGCAGAACTGTGCACTCTCAAGAGGTCTAACAAGGCCCGACATTGAGCACCAGATGATGAAGATTTCTTTTACCATTTATTAAAAAGCAAAACCCATGCACAAATATTAAAGAGCAACAATAAAAAAACTGAGTTGGATTATACACTAACAAGAAAACATTCCTCTGCCACTCGCTTCCCAGAAAGGGCCTGCACTGCTCCTGGCTCTGCTTCTTTTCCCTCTCATCCATCCTTAGAGTAAACCTCACCTCTTGGACTAAAACTCACTTTTCAATTGGATAGCATGCTGGTGACAAAATTCCCATAACACACCACGTGTCTCCCAGGGATGGAACCTGACTTGTCAGGCTTGTAAACGAGTGCTTTTATGATAGCTGGAGCATCTTTAGCCTGGTCTTGGAAGTTTCCTTTCAGGTGACTTCTCTTTCAAAGAATAGTTAAACCTCAGAAATAAAGCATCTACATGCCCACTGAAAGGAAATATAAAGACGGCTTTCTGGGTAATTACTGCTGTCATGTGTGCTCTTAGTCAGGCTGTTCCAGAATCAAGCAGTGGAAAGAGCTATCCAAGATTCCAGAACACATTCTGCTTCCTACTGTGGGAAGCCTGATCTGATGCTCTGAAGCACTCCACATGGAAGCCATGGCATGGCTTACAGACCCTCCACTTCCAAGCACCAGACTCGAGCAAGAACCCGATGGACCCTTTCCAGAAGTCTGTGTTTTAATTTCTGGTTCGCTCTGGTTTACTCCTCAGGTTTGGGCCCTCCTGATGTTGTCTTCTTGGTAATGATTGACATTTGGAAGTATATGTCTATTTTTCATGGCTTAGAACTTTTTGTCATCTTTTCATTTTTTAAAAATAGCATTTTTAATTAACTGGCTCAATAGGTATGCTGGTTAGTAGGTCTGTTAGTAAAATAAAGGCAGACATGGTTTACAGTTTAACAAAATTATTTTCCTAAGGAATTAATTATGAACATTTAAATTAAGCATAATAATTAAAACCTTATGCACAAAGAACTTACAGATCTCATTTTTTAAGTAACAATTAGTTAGTTGTTGGGCAAAGTATTTTGAAGATTAACTACTATTTTCCAACCAAAGAACAGATGTGCTAAAGTGTACTTTACACTGCAGGATTGTACAAACACAGCATGGCAGCACACAGACATTTTTGTGTGTGCTAAAGGCAGAATGAAGGACATATAAATTACCAAAATATTAGCAGTAAGTATGGAATTTTCCTGGTTAACAGAGCTTAATTTTATCAGTAGAATGTCTACACATTCAACGTTTACTCACATAAAATCTGGCAAACATGAGCTGCATCCTTTCTCTGTAATCCAGAACCGTAGCAGGCACTGAGCAAATCTGTGAACAGTGGAAATTCCTTAAGTTATTAACGGACCCTACAGATGTTGACTCAACTTACACCCTGCTGCCCAGTGAGCCAAGGCCCTCTATCAGGGAAGGCACTGAGACACTGAGATAAAAATTGGCCCTGAAGACTTCATTCATGAATTCAGCAAAAATGTATTGAAACTAGAAAAGTCTGAAAACCAGAATTCTTGCTTCAAAGTGCTCACCCTTGAAAATGGAGATACCCAGCTCTCAGTCACTGTCAGCCTTTAATTTACCTATAAGGTGTACAGAGAGACCCATTTCCCTTGTGAGGGCAAATAAGGTCTTTTTAAAATGTATTATTGTGGGAGTGGTGGTAGGCACCCATGACAGTGCACATGTGTGTCTGAAGATGGCTTTCTGGACTTGCTTCTCTCCTTCCATGTGAGTTCTGGGAACTGAACTCAGGTTGTCAGGCTTGCAAGGCACGTGTTTTTACCTGCTGAACCATCTCACCGTCTCCCAGGCCCTGAAATGTTTCCTAATGTCCCTCTTTCTGTAGATCAGTTTAGGTGTGTTTGGAAATGTGTATGTTGATAAGGTCTGCACTGCTTTTTCTAGCCTCCTTCTGACCCTGTGCCCAGGACTCTCCTGCTGCAGAACAATCTTTGTACACTTTGAAGATGTGCTGCTCTCATTGTTAATAAAGAGCTGACTGGCCTATAGCTGGGCAGGAAGAGATTGGGTGGGAGAGCCAGACTAAGAGGACACGGGGAAGAAAAAGGGTGGAGTCTGAGGAGCTGCCAATGAGACAAAGATGAAGCAGGAAATGAACATGCTGAAAGAAGTTACTGCCATGTGGCAGAGGAACGATAATAAATGTGGGTTAATTTAAGATGTAAGAGCTAGTTAGTAACAAGCATAAGCTGTCAGTTGAACTTTTATAACTAGTAATAAGTCTCTGTGTGGTTATTTGGGAGCGGCTGCTGGGACACAGAAAACCCCGCCTGTACTCTCCCTTTCAGTCTTGTCCAACCCTGCTGCAGCCTCGCCTGCTAGCTGGCTCCTCCTGCAGCACTGCCAGCCTTCTTGCTCCTCTCCTGGCAAGGCCTGGCCAGCTTTGCTTTCTGGCTTCATATCCACTCTGACTACTGTTAACGCTGCCCTGGAGTCCCTTCTTCATTAAGAGCGCGTCATCAGTGCTTCAGTGTTTCTTTGAGCTTTGTTCTGGGCTTGTCTCTGAACTAAAACATTTATAAAGGTGTGTGTGACTCAGCTTCTGTGTGCTGCCAATTCCCAAGACAGACACTAGATTTCACAAGACCACTACTGTCAAAGCTATTTGCTGTAAAATATCAACTTATATACCTGATGATTAGATCCTACAATTTGATTATTATTGTATAGAATTTAACTAATTGCTGAAATGTCTATTAACTTCATCACAAACTATAACTTAAAATCTGGCCATGGGCCAATAGGTCAGCTGCTTTAAGCCAACTCTTCCTATGATCCATGACCCTTTTGTATTTTAAACTCAGAAAACAATCTGACTCCAGGAATTTAAATTTCCCAAATGTTCTTGGAAAGAATAATCAGATGCATCCTGCAGGTTTTTTTTTGTTTTGTTTTTTGTTTTTCAAGAACAGTCCAGTTGTCACAGATGAGCCCTCTACCTTTAGTGAGGCAGCAGCTATTGACTATGTGGCCCATGGTATGTACCCTACTTTCAAAAGTGTTCCCTCTTCACATGAAAAGAATGAACAAAAAGGGACAGGAGCCAACTCTCCTTATGTAATTGACTCTTGGTGTTGCCATTGTGTTGTAAATACCTGGTTTCAAATGTACAGCAACAACAAACACCAGTACTGATTCTGAAAAGTTAAGTGTGTGCTGTGGGATGTTCTGTGTGCTATGGATATGTGTTGCTCTGATTGGCTGATAAAATGCTGATTGGCTAGTAGCCAGGCAGGAAGTATAGCCAGGATAAACAGACAAGGAGAATTCTGGGAAGAGGAAGGCTGAGTGAGGAGATACCAGCCTGCCATCTATGAGGCAGCATGTAATGGCACACAGGTAAAGCCATGGAACACGTGGTGACATATAGATTAACAGAAATGTGCTGAGTTAAATGGGCTGAGTTTAAGTGTAAGAGCTAGTCAGTAGTTAGCCTGAGCTAATGGCTGAACAGTTTTAATTAATATAAGCTTCTGTGTGTTTATCTGGGTCTGAGCAGCTGCCAGACCATGGGTCCATGGGAGCTGGACAGGTCAGGAAAACTTTCAGCTACAAAGGGCACCAAGGTGTGGGATCTAAAACCTGAGAAATCTTTTAAAAAAAAAGATTCTAAAATGGAGCTAAAAACAGCTTCCTGGTTGTGTCTCTCAGCTGTGTGTGAGGTACAGTATGACAGGTTCACAGTGGTATGTGTGCTTGAGTGCAGCATGACAGATTTCTGCCACAGGACACAGCGGCATCTCCAAGCTGCACAGTGCACTGTGTCATGACAGATTTAGCTTTTGCTAGAACAGAAAAGACGTTCCTGGGCTACACGCTGCTGAATGGAAGCATAGACTCACTGCTTCCTATAGACGACAGTGAGCCTGGTTCCCAGAGCTGATAGAAACAGTTCTGCCATGTTGGGAAGCTGAGGTGGGCAGAGCCAGCAGCCAATGCTGCCATTTCAGTCCTAGTAATGCTGCAGTGTAAAGCAATAGATTCACAATAAGGCAGATTCAGATGGCATAAGACTTTACAGTGTGTGTAAAAATGTATGTAGGCTTAGAAGAGAGAAGAAAGTGAATATAGACAGTTATATAAAGAAATAGAAAGTTTTTTAAAAAATAAAGTCTTTAAAGAGACAGTAAAAGTAATATAAAAAATAAGCCACATAAAGATGGAAATCACACAGAGTCTGGATTATATTATCTTTGGGATTTTTAACTACAGAGAGACATGTGATTGTAACGGCTGCTGAGTTAAATCAATATATGTATTTTAAAGATATCTTGATTTCAAAATTTATGTCTAAGGATACATTGCTTCAGAGAAGGGGTTCTGCTTTTGTTTCCACAGAAGATGAGAACCTATGGGTTCCTTCCAGGCTAATATGATCTGACCAGCCAAGGCCCCATGAAAGGTCGTCAATGACACCAGGGCCTAGATGATCCAACATTCACAATGGTTTCAAGGCAACTGGCTCAGACAGTGCAGCCTCACAGACTATACCAGTCACTTGACCATAATTCTTAATTTTCTCAGTATCCTCATAAGAATACAGTACCCTTTATTAGCAGGCAGTAGCTTAGAAAACTATGCCCACATTCCCAAAAAATGGATTATGGATGTTTGTCTTTGTTTAGGTTGTTGATTATAAATTGTTATTGGTCATAGTTAATATCTTTTTAAAAGAAGAAACGGGGATAACGATATGGAAATATAAGATATAGATATGATAGGATAAAAGGATAGATTGTTGAACCTACTTTTAAATAGCAGCTTATTTAAAAATATTTTACATTGCTATGGATTTTAATTTATAGATACAAATTTAGAGTTGATTTTGTTATGCTATATATATATTTCTACTCTCCTTTAAGGTATTCTGTTTATGTAACTCAATGGATAATTAAGAAATACAGATTAATAATTAGCCTCCTATGATAGTCAAATTTATAGTCATGTTAAGTTTTCTAGGTATACAGAGATATAATTCAATTAGGTAGGTAATCTTCAAACACTTCAAAGACCTACAATATATGGCATTTAAAATGTTTTAAAAACTTAGACTTTCTGGACAGTGGGACATGTCTGCTCCAGGCAGCACTGATTCACTTCAAAGAGAAAGATGGGCATTGATGACACTCCATGTGGAGTTTATATTCTTCTTGGCAAAGACAGTCATTTGGACAAGAAACTGTTCTTTCCTGGACTGCTTGATAAAATATTATGTCAACTGGACATGGAGGACCCATGGGAAGGTGGCCACTGAACTTTGCAAGGCAAGATGGTCCTTCAGGTTCCTGCTTTGCAGAAGAAACTGCCAGACATTCTACAGGACACAGAAAGAAGCAACTGAGAGACTTTAGGCCTTTAGGCTGAAGAAGGATGCCCCAACGTTTCAGAGGAACTTTGGATTACTGTCCAGGTATCCAGCAGTCTCTGTCATTCTAGATTTTGGGAAGTTACTTACAATGCTCTTCCTGTTTACTTAGGTAATATTATATCCTTCTGGGGTCTTTGATGTAGTTGAAGACTAGATAGTTATAATTTTCCTTGGTTATGATAAAAGATAAAATAGATATAAAACTTTAGGCTAACAAATATAGACTAGATGGAATATTTTCTTTAATTTTGCCAAATTCAGATAGACTAGATATTGAAACTGTAATTCTTGTTTGATAACTGTTTTGTTATATATAATTTTACTATGTTAAAGTTAAAACTTTCCTTTTTAGTTAGACAGAAAAGGGGAAGTGCTGTGGGTTGTTCTATATGATGTGAATATGTGTTGCTCTGATTGGTTGATAAATAAAACACTGATTGGCCAGTAGCCATGCAGGAAGTATAGGCAGGATTGGCAGGTAAGGAGAATTCTGGAAAACGGAAGGCTGAGTGAAGAGACACCAGCCCACCATCCAGGGAGCGGCATGTAATGACAAACAGGTAAAGTCATAGAACATGTGGTAACATATAGATTAACAGAAATGGGCTGAGTTTAAATGTAAGAGCTAGTCAATAGTTAGCCTGAGCTAATGGCTGAGCAATTTTAATTAATATAAGCCTCTGTGTGTTTATTTGGGTCTGAGTGGCTGTGGGACCATGGGTCCAAGGGAGCGGGGTAGACCAGGAAAACTTTCACCTACATGTGTGTGTGTTCCAATCAGCAGACATTAACTTCCAACTCAGTCTCTAGGAATTATGGGAAGCTGAGCCTTGATTCTGAAAGCATTCTGAAAGCATACCGGTCTGTGCAGAATTATTCATAATCCATCACAATAATTGCACTTGTTGCTACAGGAACTTATTGGTGGTCTGGAGCAATCAATAGCCATGATAGAAAGTAAATTAGGTACAAAATTTTGGACTCATCAAGAGAGGAAAATACGGAGGAAGTATTTTCTCTGAATTTGCCAAATACAAATGGACTGAACATTGTGAATATAATTCTTACCTGATAATTGTTCTTATTATTTATAGTTTTATTATGTTAGAGTTAAAATCTTTCCTTTTTATTTAGACCAAAAGGGGAAATGTTGTGGAATATTCCTTAACACTGTGTGAGGATGTGTCATTGTGATTCGTTTAATAAAGAGCTGAATGGCCATTAGCTAGGTAGGAAGTGGTTAGGCAGGACTTCTGGGGACAGAGAATTCAGAAAAGAAGAAATGAGTGATCAACAGCAGATGCAGAGGAAGCAGGGCATACAGGAGGATAGTTAAAAGCCACAAGCCACATGACAGCACATAGATTAGTTGTAATGAGTTAATTTAAGTTACAAGAGAAAGACTTGCTATAAGAACTTTACATTTTTCTGTTGCAAACTTCAACACTGCTGTAGAAAGGCTGTAGTGGGTAGCCATTCCAGCTTGGATCTGGAAGTTCCAACCCCCATTGAGACTCTGGCAACTGTCACACCTACGTGGCAGGGCCAGGGGAGGTGCTGGAAACCCGAGAGCTGGATGGGTGAGCGCTCTCTCTGGGCGCTCTCTCTGCGCCTGGACCCTGGACGGTGGAGATTGACTGTGCAGAGCTCCAGAGAACACCGCTGGATTGCGATACACCTTCCCCAGACCCCCGCAACCTATCCATTCCTTCATTTGTAAGTCATCCACTAAATAAATCTTCCTTTTAACTACGTGGAGTGGCCTTTATAATTTTCCCCAATAAAAGGCACACTTTCAGGAACACTGAGAACTTTGTACAGTGACCAATCTTTTGTCAGAGGGATCATAAAGGAAACATTATGCCTTCAGAAGAGAGCAGAAGAGCATTCGGGTTCCTGCCTTAGTGGGGTTGTCTGGGAGAGAAGTCATTTTTGCTTCTTTATAAGAAAATGAACACCAAAAGGAATGTTTCTATAAGATCTTAAAGAACTAGGTCTGCAAATGTAACTAATGCAGCTGGTTAAGAGTCCTTGCCTAGCTTGCTGTAAGCCTTGCATCCAATACCCAGCACTGCACAAACCAGGTACTGCATATCTGTAATTGTAGCCCCCAGGAATTGGAGGCTGGAGCATCAGGATTTCAGGATTGGGGTTTCTTTTGTTGTAATGAAACACCATGACCAAAAGCAAATTGTAAAGAAAAAGAGTTTATTTCACTCATACTTTGATATAACAGTTCATCATCAAAAGCAGTCAGGGCAGGAACTTGCAAGTAGAAGCTGATCCAGAGGCCATGGAGAAATATTGATTACTTGCTGGCTCTTTTTGGTTTGCTAGCCTACTTTCTTATAGAACGTAGGACCATTGGCCCAGGAGTGGCACCACCCACATGGACTTGGCCCTCACACATTAATCACTGATTTTAAAAATACCCTTCAGGTTTGCCTACAGTCTTATATTATGGAGGTTTTTTTTTTAAAATTCAAGTTCCCTACTCTTAGATGATTCTAGCTTGTGTCAAGTTGACATAAAACCCAGCCAAGACAGTTATCCTTGGCTATAAAGAGAATTTAATGCCAAAATACATGAGATTTCCTTTCAAAACTAAAAGTTTAAGCTCAGTGAAAGGTTAAAAATTACCATAATAGTGATTTTAACAGCTTTCAATAATGTTTTAATAGTGCTTAACATCTGTTCAGTGCCCCTGTACCAATAGGTTCTCATTTGGCTCAAGAAGATCAGAGAACTCATAGGATAGGATATTGGATGGTCCAGCCACAGGTCTATGGATTTGTGGAGGCATGGATGCAGATGCCATGAAGAATGGGGACCAGATAAAGAAAAAAGAAGCTCAGTGGTCTAGATCCAACACCTTCCTTTTCGTATACTGGTTGGAGTTCCTAAGATGTCAGGAGATGATAATAGTTATTGTGTGACATTCCTGATACCATTAACTTTTAAGGAATTCTAGGGTCTAAAGGTTGTAGCAAGAGTAATGGTTTAGGCACAGGAAAATGAAGCCAGGAAGACAGCTATCTCTTGTTCCTCATATACTTGGGGCATGAGAACTCAGGGTTTTGGGGAACACAGGACTAGAGATTTGGGAGGGAAAGGGTTTCTCAGGATAGGATCCAGCTGTGAATGGTGACCTCAGAAGCTTGGGCTCTAATGATAGCAGAGGTAAATAGATAGATGTAGTTTGACAAGTTGGCAGCAGAAAAGTATAGTATTTGGGCTCGATTGTATGGTTCCATGGCTTCTGGCTATTGCTTATTTCTGTATCCCTGACTAGATTCACAAGGCTGAAAGGGAAGCTTTGCTGGAGGTGTGAACTGTACCAAATGCCCTGTGGTCATTTGTGTACTCAAGATTTTGCAAAGTTGCTGTGTCATTCTCAATTCAAGTCAAAATTCATCTTCTATGTCAGCCATCACCAAACACTATTTTACAACACTCACATCCTATGTTGAGTAGGATACTGAATATCTAATAATCTTACAGTTTCCTATTGTCAATCTGATTTTAAAACATAATATAATACAATTATTTGTTTATCTGCTTGTTCACCTTATTCTAATAGGATATATATATAATTTATTATGCATACAGTATTCTGCCTGCATGTGTCCCTGCAGGCCAGAAGAGGGCACCAAATCTCATTACAAGTGGTTGTGAGCCACCATGTGGTTGCCCGGAATTGAACTCAGGATCTCTAGAAGAGCAGTTGGTGCTCTTAACCACTGATCCATCTCTCCAGCACCCAATAGGAGATATTTAAGGACAGAAATGATCTTAGCTTTGATTCCTAGCTATTATGTGAATATCTACTCTATGTGTATCTCATTATCTCATTAGTGAATGTGACTTGAAATAAAGAGACCTCCAACTTCACTAGTCTACTATTTTATTTACTTTTCTTACTTTGTTCAAGTTTCACAGTACACTGTAAACTCTCATTTTGAGGTTGTCTAACAGATCCAACAAACCCTGTACAGTGAATTAGGGTGTCATATGTGTATAAAGTGTCTTTCCAGTCTGTACCCTCATACTCAGCAGTGCCCACACTTTGTGGTTTATTCTATCAATTCCATTTCTCCCTCCCTCTGTCCAGTCACCCTTGTTGCCCTTCTCCCTAAAGGTATTTTCTTATAGTGGGGGATCTTTTTCATTCTGTTGTATTTTTGATGCGAAAGATTTTTAATTTACATGAAGTCCAATTTATATGTCATTTTTTGTCTTTACTCTTCATATCATATCCAGAAATAATTTGAAAACATAGTATTGTGAATTTTCCTCATGTTTCTTGTACAATATCAATTGCTCTAGAGTTGTATGATAATAACTGCATAGCTGTATGATTATAATTCATGCACTGTAATCCCATCACATGGACTCCCATCACATTTCAAAGTCTGATGGGCATTGTACAAAATGAAAGAAGCCAGACACAAAAAGACAGCATATGATTCTATTTCCTCTAAGGCAAGAGGAAGGAGGAATAAGGAGCAGCTGCTTAGTGGGCATGGAGTTTTCAGTTTACTAGATGACCGTTTTTACTAGTCCATTGACTTCTAGTGAAGGATGATGATAGTGATTATTTTATATTATGAGATACATTTAAATTGATATACTTAAAGTGGTTTATATGATGTTTTATTATGTGTTAGGCCACATCTAAATAAATGAGGGAAAACCTTTTCATAGGTTTTGAGATCAATTTATAGAGCTGTCTTGAAACAGCCTTTCTTGTTGCTGTGTGGATGAGAGACAGTACTCTACCTAATGTTTGGGGCACTTTATTTGCAAATTAAACCAGACTTTTTTTTATTAATGAAGATACATATTCAATATATTCATTTATTTTAAAGTAATTGGCCAAGGGTAGGTACAACATGAAGATAAATGATGTACTATCTGTCTTTGGACACATCAAGGGTCTGAAAATTAGAACAAAAGCCTAATTCATCTCTAGGACAGAAACAGACATATAAATCTAATTATCACTGGCCATGAATAAGTACCAGTGAAGACTAGCCAATAAAGTATATGACTTTTTAAATTGTTTTTGAAAAAAGTAGAGCTGTCTCCAACTTCTGCCAGTAATTGTAGAAGGCAGAATAATAACTTCTCAAATGTCAATGTCTGAATTGTCATAGCCTGTGAATCTCTGCTTTATATGGACAGGGAAAATTTAGAAGATGTGGTTAAGTTGAGGAGCTTAATATAAGAAAACCAACCTGAAATATCTGTAAATGAGTTACTTTTTGTAGCTGTAAACAAAATGCTTATGAGAACAACCTAAAAGGGGAAAAATTATTTTAACTTACAGTTTCAGAAGATTTTGTCCATAATTATTTGGCACCATATCACTGACCCATTGTCAGGAAGAGCATCATGGCTGCAGGAACATGAGGGATAGGCTGTTCACTGCACAGCAGACAGGAAGGAGAAGCACAGGTGAGAGGCTGAGGGAGGAGAGGAGGAGCAAGAGAAAGAAATCAAGAGCGAGTGAGTGAGCGAGCGAGCAAGCGAGAGCAACACATAATACAGAATAATCCCCGCAGGTGGGCTTCACCTCTTCAGGTCACTAGAACAATAGATGTTCAACTCACCAGTTGGTGGGAAGCTCTTCATATTCAAACCATACCCATCTTCATGAGTACATCAGGTGGGTCCTCTCCTGGCTGTAGTCAGAGGGCAGCATGATTATGTAGAGAAACCCCAAAGATGGTAGTGTTGTGATGTGGCCCACCGGAGCTGGCTTTCATGGCAGAGGAAGGAAGCAGTAAGCTAAGAGACACAGGCAGCCCCTGAAAGCTGGAAAAGAAAACCAAGCTGAGTCTTAAAATAACATAAAGAGGCAGGAGACTCCCTATGAAGTTTCAAATTCCCCACTGCAACCATTCTTCAAAAAGTTACCACTAGCTGAGTTCTAGCACTGACTAAAGAAGAGTACCCGAGAGCCCCAGAGAGGCAAGCAGCTCTGTTAGCACCCTGCTCAGTAAGAAGACCCTATACAAGGTGGTTCTGTTATTTGTTTGCTTTTTGTTTTGATTCTCTTATGTCTGTGTGTGGTGTGCCTATGTGTATGTCTATACACATTTGCATGTGCGTGGACATGCATGTGTAGGTGTTTGTGCAAGTTAAGAACTGAGGTTAATGTTGGAAATCCTCTTCCACTGTATCTAATGAGGCGGGGTCTCTCACTTGACCCCAGAGCTCACAGATATGGTTAGTCTCTATAACCAGCTGGCTCTGTCACTCTATCTTTGCTTTCTGAGGCTGAAATGACTGGTGAGGCACCATGCTCCCCTGGCATTTCAGTGGGTTCTGGAGATCTGACCACTTGCATAGTAAGTGCTTAATCACGGCACCATCCCCCAGTCCCACATTACACTCTTCTAACACCTTAAATGTGTGTAATTGGGACATTAGCCACGGGGAAACTATTATCGGTGAGCATGAAAAAGGTGAAGGAACTCCTTCTAAGAAAGAAAGAGTACTTGGTTTTAACTAGGACATAATATGTAAAACAGTTTTAGAGCATGGTCGTGGCCGAGTCTCTCCCTAAGAAGGCCTGCTCGATGGCTGCTAAAGCAGAGAGAACACAGGAAAGCTCTAACTTCTGTGAGCTGGATTAAGGATTTTTCTTGACTTTTTAAAAATAACATAATTCTTTATTGATTCTTTGAGAGTTTCACATCATCCACCCTAATCCCATTCACCTCCCAATCCCTCCATATCCAAGCCACACCCCTGCAGCGTCCTCCCTAAAGAAACCCCCACAAAAAACCTAATTAAAAACAAGGCAAAACAAACAAAGAAGTCACCTCGCCCCTCCATCTTGCCCACCTCTCCAATACTTCTTCATTGATAGTGGCATTGGATGCTGTGGTGTGTCACGCAGTACACCACTTTGTCCAATCAGCCCTACCTGCAAATGTTCATTGCAGTGAGTCATTGGTCTGGTTCAAAGCCTCTGGCCTCTGGCACACCATCAACACTGGACCCTCACCAAACTCCTGGAGATCCCGTGTCTATCATTCAGCAGGACCAGTCCCTTCCCATGGTCCAGCAGGTCATAAATGGGGTAGATGTTAGAGTGAGCCAGTCCAAGGCCCAGGATGTGTGCCTGGGTTGTAGCTAAGCTGCTCAGTCTTGACTGCTGGGACTGCTTGCCTCAGGTGAGGGGCAGAGCCAGCTCTTCTAGACCCATGCCATGGGGCCAGCTCTCCTATGAGAGGAGGGGCCAGGTTTCCTGCTGTAGTGTCCCTTTAGAGGCAGGACCAGCTACCCCAGGGCCAGTGAAGTGTGGGGCTGGCTGAGCATAGGCCTCAGATTTCAGCACACATGATTCCTATGGTCCCCTTTGGTAACATGAGTCATGGACATCAACACAGACCTAAGGGGCAGTAGGACTGTGGATCCAAACATGGCTCTTGGGAGCAGCTTGGGCCTGGACATCACCATGGCCCTGGTGTCAGTGCAGGTGGCCCAGATCAGTATGGCCATGGTGTGATGATATTTTATTTGTATGTTGATAAATAAAGCTTGCCTGGAGATCAGGGGGAAAAGCCCAGCCATTTTAAGTAAACAAGAAGTCAAGCAGCACATGACCTTAATCACTTAGCAGGCAGGGTCTCTGTGTGTTCAAGGCCACACTAGGGAACACAGCCAAGTATGGCAACACACGCCTTTAATCCCAGTACCAACCATAGAGACCTGGAGGTTTGTGCAGACAGACAGACAGATAGACAGACAGAGACAGAGCTGTGTAGGAAGAGGAAGTAAGGTAGCTGGGCTAAACTAGCCAATGAGAGGGCAGAACAGCAAGGTAATAAAGACATGGATAGACAGGAAGTAAGTCGCATTCGCAAGCTGCAGAGCTGTAGAGCTAAGGTTGGCTGGTGGCTTTCCCTATTTCCCTGACCTAAGGCTTTCACTCCTGTATTTGGCTCCATGTTTTTTATTTAATAAGACCATTTTAGAAATTCATCTATGCCATGGTGGCAGCATGGCCCTTGGACACCAACATGATCTCAGGTGGCTGGTCAGACCCTGGGCATCCCCATGGCCCTGATGGTAACAGGAGCCATGGATGTCAACTCAGACCCTGGCTGCTATAGTGTCATGGATCCAGATATGGCCCATGGTAGCAGCTTGGCCTGGATGACACCATGGCCCCAGATGGCAGCACAGACCACTCAGTTCAGCATGGCCTTGGTGGCAGCATGGATCTCAGACACCAACATGGAATCAAGACCAGACCCAAGGCATCCTTATGGCCTGTGGTGGCAATAGATGTCAATACAGACCCTGGTTGAGGTAGGACCATGGATCCAGACATGGCCCTTGGCAGCAGTCTGGGCCCAGATGTCACAGTGCCACCCACATCAGCCCACTACTCACCACCTTCACTTTTTCAGTTCCTCCTCTCTCCACAGCACATGAATTATTCTGCTTTTCTTTCTATCCCACTTCTCCACCATATATTTGCTCTTCATAATGGCGCCCACCCACCCGGCATCACAAGACTTGTGAATGTCTTCAGCCAGTCCAGACTGTGAGGACCCAGGTTGGCCTATGGGTGTCTTTCACCTTCCTGGGCTATTTCCTAGCTTTTATATAGTGAACATAGATAATTTTTTGTTAAGAATCATTTACTATTTTATTTTATGTGTATGAATCTTTTGCCTGCTTGCATGCCTGTACACCATGTGCATGCAGTACCTATGAAAGCCAGAGGAGGGCATTGGATCCCCTGGGACTAGAGTTACAGTTGATTGATTGTGTGCCTACATGTGGCAGCTGGGAACCGAACCTGGGTCTTTGGGATGAGCAGTCAGTGCTCTTAACCCCTGAGCTATCTCTCCAGCCCATGTATATCAGTTTTATAATAGCAAACTATTTTGCGTAGAAAGAGGAATGGAGCAAAGAAAAATGATTTATCTGAAAAAAAAAAAAAGATCTGGTTCAAAGGTAGCAATCACAGTAGGTATCAACACATGGAATAATCGGTAGGAAATTCTTCTTTAGGCATCCAGAGATAGCAACCTCTGAACACACACACATGCACACACACTCATGCATGCACACACACATATATTCACATAGATTTAAGAAAAATTAAAAATTGGAAACACTATATATGCTACCATGAGCTTATCAGTACTCCCATTTAAAAGAATGCTGGAGAGATTAATAAACATTTAAACAAATGTTATTTTTGACATTCTAATCAAATTTGTCCATCATTTATGCCAGATAGTGGTAACACACACCTTTAATCCCAGCACTTGCGAGGCAGAGGCAGGCAGATCTCTGAGTTTAAGGCCAGACTGGTCTACAGAGTGAGTTCAAGGACAGCTAGAGCTAAACAAAGAAACCCTGTCTCTAAAAAAGACCCAATACACACACACACACACACACACAGAGGAAAAAAAAATGCATGAAGTTGGCTAATGGGTTTTGATGTAAAGAGGAAGGAAACTTTACAGTTTGGATTTCCCTACTGCAATTTCTCTTTTGGAAGTTACCAGTAGTTGAACTCGAACATCACTGAGGAATGTGTAGTAAGCTGAGAAGACTTTAAAATACTCCTCATTTTTTCTAACTGTATATCCATATGTAATTGGATTTTCTTCTTGTTCCTCAACATCCTGGAATAACTCAATCATGTGCCTTGATGTTTAGGCACACAAATCAAGGTAGACAACTCTCAGACAGTGTGACTCGGCTTTCGGCATGTGCTGTACAAACTACTTAACTTTGCACCACAGACTATGCTTAGATCCCTGCCAGACACTAGAAATATGTAATAAAGTTGTATCATCAAAAAACTTACAGAGAAAATAGCACACACACACACACACACACACACCCAACAAAGATGCTGCAATAGAGATAAGCAAAGGATGATGAAAGTCATTTTCAATTTGACAAGTACTTCCAGTTAGGTTTTCTTTTTTTTTTTTAATTTAATTTCTTCAGTTAGGAAGGAAGAAAGGAAAAGGTACCTCCAGCAGAGGGTTTGAAGAAACATGAACTGCTGGCCTGTGTGGGGAGGAGGGAGGACGTCTCAGTAGTTTAATGCAGAATATGGGAGGCAGTGGAGTGAAAGGGACATCCTAATCTTTGATGCATGGCAATCATCTTGGCAGGAGGCATTATATTCATTGTGATTTTTAAGTTTTCTATGTCTTAAGATGTTTTGACATTTCTCATGGGCCTTATATTTCTGAGGAGTGATTGCCTCCTTCACCCAGCTGGTTAATTTCTTAGGGTGGTGGACACACACTTCTCTCTGCCCTACAATATTTCTTCACTCATAACTTGCATTTCTCTTCTACATCACTCACTCATTCCCTTCCTCCCTCCTTCCATTTCTCCCTCCCTCCCTCCCTCCCTCCCTCTCTCCCTCTCTCCCCCCTCCTCACTCCTTATAGAACAAACTCTGGACAATAAACAAGTTACATGTTCAGGGTCACATAACATTACTTGAGTAAACAATAAGAAACAGATCCATCCTTGGTGACACACCAGAAATCACATGGCCTCTCCCAGGCCTGAAATGCTGTGCTGACTGTAACCTGTAAGCCAGGTTCCCTGGTGTGCAGTCTGTAAAGCAAAGTCAGGAGGCATGAGTCACCCAGTGCCCAACATTTCCCAATAGAGAGTGATGTTGAAATTCAGGACCTAAACAATAAACAGTTTGTTGGATGAACCTTGAGCCTTGTATCATAAAACTGAGATTCAGGACTATGTGCAGAGAGTCAATTGCTGAAAGAACTACATCTACTAAAGTTGCTTCATGCCTGACCTTGGTTCTGCAAACAGACACCTGGGAATCTGTCCTTGAGCATTTCATTTGCAGGAGTGACTAGTCTGTTTTGAATTTGTTTTGAGGTCTTATATCAGCTAAATGTATGTCAGTTAAATGTCTTGTCACCTTGAGCTAGAGAAATAAAACAGGCTTCTAAGTGTCTTACAGTCCTTGTGGAACAATATATTTAGTTATAAAGCATATTCTAGCATATTTCTATTTATGAAAATTATACAGCTTAAGAAGAAATCATCTTTCTGACCATCCACAGAATAAATGCACAAAAAGTACTAAACACACCACAAATGGGCTGTGTAAAGAACCCCACAGCTGTTCTTTTTAGGGAGGAATTGTGGCAGCACATGAGAAAAATTAGACAGAAGCAGCCAGTTTTACAGCCAGTAACCCCACGGCCTTTGCCTTGTGGGTCTCTGCATCAGAGAATGATTCATCTGGTGGCTCATTATGTATTATTAATTGCCATTTATTATATCTATGTCATGGTCTTCTGTGACACCTCAGGAGCCAAGATGTGTTTATTTTATTTTTTGTTTTTTTGGAGACGGGGTTTCTCTGTATAGGCCAGGCTGTCCTGGAACTCACTATGTAGACCAGGTTGGCCTTGAACTCTGAGATCTACCTGCTTCTGCCTATGTGATTAAAGGCAAGTGCCATCACTACTTGGCCTTTCCCCCGCTCAGGTTCTTAATTTTATACTTTGGTAGAGCTAAGTTAGAGTCTCTCAGAATGGTGTAATTAACTCTATTTTGCTTCTAGGATAGTTTTTAATAGTCACCCAATGGCTGGTGCAGAATAGGGTGCATAGTTGTTTGGGTCCTGCTGAGTTCCTAGTTCATCTAGGTGGGCTTCTAGGCTTAAGAAAGTCATAGTCATGTGAAATACAAGTCCTGTCCATAGCTTATATGGTACATGCTAAAAATCCAGAAAGAATAAAACTTTTGTGGCAAATATCAACAGCAATTTGTCTTTGCTACTCTTTGTCAAGAGATTTTTGTTTGTTGTTTTGTTTTTCCATGAAAGGGGGAAAATGACTTTGTATCCTTGTTCAAGCTTACAATGTGGAAAATTATACTGTGAGTGTGCAGTACCAGGAAAATGGTTTCTTTCTTTCTTTTTTTAAATGTCAACTGGCAGATACATGTTGACTTTCCATTGCTGCAGAAAAAGAAACAAAACAAAACAAAACAAAATGAAACAAAACATCACATCCCAGAAATAAGCAACTTAAGTATGAGGAAGTGTGTGTGTGTGTGTGTGTGTGTGTGTGTGTGTGTGTGTGTGTGTGTGAAATTTCAGAAATTTCAGCTCATGGTCTCTTGGTCCTGGTAGCTTTAGGCCTTTGGTAGCACAGTACACTGCAATGGGAGTTAGTAATAGAATGAAGACGTCACCTCATAGCAGCTAGGGAAAAAAAAAAAACAGTGAGAGACGGAGCTGGCTAACTCTCTTCCACTAGGCTGTGACTTCTAAGGGTTTGTGAATTGTGAAGGGCTCTGTAACAGACTGCAGCATGGAGAACATGGCACCAGCAGGTCGTATCCACTGCCCTTCCCTCTCCCTCGCTAAACAGTTAGATTAAGTTCCTAAAGCTAGCCAATGAGGTCTATTTTCTTATTTGGCCATTTAGTTACTCCTGACTGAAACCCCAAAGTCCAGCTATCAAACATCGAAGTCCAACAATCAAAATTCATCATTTGGCCACCCTGGCTGACCTGTCCAATCAGGACTACCACCTCACCCTAGCATGGACTTGCCCTGTTCTCCTTAAAAACCCACTTCTGCAGAGATGCCTGCTCTCTGTCTTTGTCCCATCCAGAGACAGCCCCTCCCTGCTTGTCCCTCTGGGGCAATAAATCTCCTTTGTGCCGAGAACTTGGTGTTTGGCTGTGTTCTGTGACCACTCTTTGGGTCCCTTACAGATTATGCGTTCCAAGATGCTCAGTGGGCACTAGGATAACACCATAGCTAGTACTGAACACTATAAACGGTGTGGTTTCCCTAGTAACCACACCTATGACAAACCTTAACATATAAACTAAGTTTACTATGCAGTCAACAACTATAAATAACATTAGGACAGTTATAGCAGTGTATTACATGTTACATGAATGTGTTTCCCTAACATAGTTAATTGAACTATTCTAGATTATCAGGGACACTATAGAAAGTGAAACCACTGATAAGGGGAGATTTCTGCAAAGTCATGCTACATGTGAATGTTGATGATACTGTTGCTCTGGTGAGGATGGTGGCTACTCACTCCTGGGCATGGTGCACCCAGGTGACTCCTGTGATGTTCAGTCTTGGTTGTCCACTTGACCACATCTGGAATCCCCTGGTGGCATCCCAGATAAAAGGATGCAGAAGGAAGCTTTGCTTTTCCCCTGCTTGTCCTCACTCTGCCTGGCAAGTTTATCTATCCTGTTGCTGAGGTTGGTATTAAAGATTACTTCTTCAGGATTCCAAAGTAGACTGAAGATTAGCAGCTCTCGAGAGTCCCCCAGGACTGCTGAGCACCCAGCCATGTAGACTGCTGAATTCTCAGCCTTTTCATTGTGAATAGCCATTGTTGGACTACCCAGACCACATTCTGTAAGCCAGTCTAACGAATCTCCTTTTAGTATCTACCCATCTTATCAGTTATGTTTTTTCTTTTTTTAACCTTTGGGAGAACTCTGACTAATATAACTCCATACCCTGCCACAGAGATATTTACACTCTCATGATTATTGCTGTCTATTCACTACAGCAAGAAAATGGAATTAACCTAGTGGTCCATCAACAGATGGGTGGACAGTGAGTGTGAAGCACGTGAAATGGAATACTATAAGTAATAATTTTCTCTAAGGAAAACTGAAACTACAAAATTTGTAAGAAAATGAATGGACTTAGAATGTGTGAGTGAGGTCACCCAATCTCTGAATAAATCTGCATGTTCTCCTTGAAATGCAGATCTTGGTCTATAATCCATACCTTTGTATCAGTAACTAAAGGTGCACGTGGTTGTAACATCTAGAAAAGAGAACAAGAAAGAATAGTAAAAATCAAATGCACACTAGTGGATTACATGTATAGTATGTGTCACGTATGTCTTTTGAATGATCTCTCAAGGAATAACACATCTTCAATGCAAAATAAGTCCTTAAATGGGTAGTGTCCACATGTGATTCCACGAGGGCCTCTAAGCTTATTGAGGCCTGAATTTCACATCATGATTTTCATTAAATATTCCTATAGGGTGTAGTTCAAAGAATAACATGCCAAGAGTTAAAAACACTGAGAAAAGGGCTTTTTGAAAAATGAATGTTATAATTCTAAAATGTTTCATCTCCTGAATAAATGTACTCCTTTAAAAAGATGGTAGAGTCGAGGCTGCCTCCGTGTGCACCGGTGAGGGGAAAAGACACTGTGAACACGGCGTCTTATTTCACAATGAAAAAGAGGAAGAGCCCGAGAACCCACATCTGAAGTGAGAGGTTCAAGAACCAATGGAGACCACACAGAGAAGGAAGCAGAGTTGCAGGCCCCTGGGAACAAGGCCAAAGCCACTTCCTGAAGGTAGACTGGCTGAAATCTGGGTATTCATCCTCTGGACAACGCCCACAGGGCTCAGCTCCAGCTGCTGACAGACAGTCTATGCTGAGAGGTTAATATTACTGTAGGATAGATCATACTCCATGACTCAGGGCAGTGAGGAGCACAAGCTTGAGAGGAACTGACATCAGGGAACTCTCTTGGGATGGGGAGCCTCAGTGTGACCAGCTGGAGCCCCCGTGTGAGGGAAGGCCCAGACAGGCAGTTGTGCAGGGGGAAGCATGCTAAGGTGAAAGGTGCAGGTGGCAAAGGCTGGCTCAGGTTAGGAAGTGAATAAAGGCAGCCCTGCTCTTATCCACGGAGAGGCAGTGGGACAGCTCTGAGGCTGAGGCCCACAGATGCTTAACCTCTGGGCCCATGTGCATTGACCCCTGCGGTAGCTCCTGGTGACTCGGAACTTGCAGCGCAGCACTAGCACGTCTAGCAGGGTGATTAGCATTCCTGAGGTTCAGAAAGTACTGATCTCCACTCGGTAGCTGCTCCTCAGACCCTCAGTGCACTCCAGGTAGAACACTAGATCTGGGGGAGTCTGCTCCGCCCAACAGACTGCAAAGATAAGTGTGGCCAGCAGATGTCCCTATTATGTATCTAGTACACAAAGAAGGAGAGCTACCCAGGTGAAGCCAGCTCTGGCGGACATCACAGACTCAACAGCAGCGTGAACAATGGGAAGACTCTGGGCGTATAACCAGCGCTCTCCAGCCTTCAGGGACCCCGCAATAAACCTTCCAGCACTCCATCTTCTTTCCCCTTGGGGTCCCTCTTCCCCTTTCCATGCTTTCAGCAGTATTTTTACTTCATTATATTTAAATCGGTTCCTCTTCAGACACTCATCGGATTGGTTTAGACATTTTTCATTACTGGGCAGTATTTTTGCTCCGCCGCGCCTTCCTTTCTTTTTCCCGTTTCCTGGTGTCTCCTTTCCCCTTCTCTCCGGTTAACAGGATTTGACTTTTTACCGTGTTGTTTTAGGAAAAGTAACTCATTTTTATTTTCCTTCTTACATTTATTTAATTTTATTTTTAATCTCTTTCATCATCAGGAAATGTTTAGTTTTATTTTTTATAGTCGCTTGCTCTTTGTTTTTCCTATGACATCCTCCTGATTCAAGGGGGGGAACCTGACATTGTGATGCACACCCAGTCCCACCCCTCAGGCCCTCCCACCAGCCCCCTAGACATCTCAGCACTGCAGAGTAACGCTGGGAAGAAGGGGAGCATAAGGGACTGAATTGTGTCCTCTGAAAACTCCCTTCTGGCAGCTCTAACTCACAGCATCACAAAATATGACTGTATCCAAAGATGAGCCTCTTGGGAACTGAGGAGTTAAGTGAGGTCATTTAGTAATACCCTAAGCCCATGCAACCTGTGTGCTTCTACGACGGAGTGATTAAGAACACACACACAGAGGAAGGTCAGCTCTGGGAAGAAATCATCCTGCCGAGGAATCTAGCTCAGATTCCGGCCTCTGGGACCCTGTGAAAATAAGTTTCTGTTGTTTGAATCACTGAGTTTGTGGTACTTTGTTATGGTGGTGGGAACAGTCCAAGGGCAGAGTTTGCTCTTATTTTTACGTTCTTGGCTGTTATTTTGTTATTTGTATATACTTTTCACATGTGCCCATGGTGCTCACAGTGTCCCCAGTACAATATTCTTTTGGCTATAAACTGCTTCATACACCTGGCCTCCTGCCTATAATTGGAAATCATTATCATTTTAGTCCTCAGTGCTCTGCCTTCCCATTGGTTCACTATGTATATTAAAGGATTATGTCATTTGATACTAAATCTTGCTGATAATAGACATTACCCACTCGAGTAGAGATGAAGCATTAATTACAAGCATTGAGAATCTTAGGAGAAAATTAAAGTCATTAATGCGGAATCCAAATCTTAAGAGCTTGAGGTATCAGGGGTTGATCAGAAGAGACACCCTGATGCTCCCACAAGGTGGAGTATGCCTACGGAGGGAGAATTTTGGCAGATGGAAGGGTTGAGAAACTCAGTGTAAATTCTTTCTATTTAAAATCTCATGGCTTCTTTAGCTTCACTAATTGAATCAATATTTCTTGTGTATTTTTCTCTTAAAAACAAAAACACAGCACTATGGAACGCCTTAGGCATTTGTGTTGTATTTTGTCTTTGGGAGATTTTTTTAGTGGGAGAATTCCCTCAGCCGCTCTGTAATTCTTTATTAAGTTTTAATGTGGTATAAACGCTGCAGCTGTAGGCAGTATATCCTTTCTCGGCTCTGCCAGCAGGCTAATCGTTCCCTGTAGTGTGGTTCGGCGCTCCCTCTGGTGGCGGAAAGCTATAATGACACATCCATCTTTGGCATCCTCATCCGTTTCATGTCTAGTGACTGCGGAGACCTGGTCACCAAAGCAAATCTGAACGGTGTCTGCAACACAGTAAAGCGGAATAGTGTTTGGCTTTACAGCGAAGATCATTATTCAGACCGTGACTGACCCCGTCCTCTTCTAAGGAGAGCCTAAAAGATAAACTTCGTATTTGTACTGCGGATACATTTAGCTTGTTTTAATCCAGAGTAAAGTGTTTGGTGGTGTCGTTTTGCTCATATTAAGTCACTCTTGAGATCAGGTGCATCGTGACTGATTGTTAGTTCCTTTTTGTAGTACTTAGTGACAAAATGTTAGCGGGAAGAACTAAGTGACTTCAGATGGAGTGATTTATCTATCTTTCCTCTCCCTCTCTCCTTCTATCTAATGGTAGAAAAGCCCGTACCATAACATGTTTACATTAACGTTTGGAAGCAGACAGTTCGGTGTCTGTCATTTACCCTGCAACTTTGTATGTAAATACGCTGCCATGTCTTTCTTTTTGTTAATTCATTCAAATTGTAAAGTAGAATTTAAATACTTCACTGTAGTCCGAATATTTATGGTCTCTCCAAATTCAGTTGGTTAACCCCTACCCCACACCGTGACAATGTTGGGAGGTGTTTAGGTTCTGAGAACAGAGCCCTGATAAACGAGTGCTTTCCTGTGAAGGTTAGAGAGACCACTCAGCCCCTCTATGTAAGAACCTAGCAAGAAGTCACCAGGTGTCCTCACTCTCCTGGTACTATGATCTTGAGCCCACTCCCCCGGCCCCAGAATTGTGAAAAATGAATTGTAGACATTAATAAGCATCTACTGTATATCACTTTATTATTGGAGTCTATGATAATGTTGAAATGAAATAAAACAAAATAAGGATATTATAAATATATTAGATATCTGATAAATTAACATAAAATAATAAGGAATAAATGTAAAAACAAAGAACAAACTAGATACATGTTAAAATGAGTGTTTCCTTATCCAAAATAATAACATTGGAAATTTAAACATCTGTCGGAAAGATTGTATCTAAAATTGCAATGTCCCCGTCACAGAATCCAGAACCTGTTTGCACTGGTGAGAAGGCAAAATCCTCCACCTTCTAGAGGAGAATCAATTTTTCAGAGACAGAGGAAGTGTGGCTAACAAAATAGATTAAGCAATGCATGCGTAGGTGAAAAATAAAGTTCCGCCATTAATTACTGCTTTGCTTTCTAAGTAATGTATAAATATTTTCCACATCTTTCTAGAAAGAGGGGGAAATTTACAATTACTTCAGGAAATACTAGCATTTTTGTAAAAAGGGAAAAAAAGATATCTGCAGGCTATTTAGAGGCTACAAACTACTTCATTTGTATCTTCTCATTGGATTCAAAACAAGAGAGTGGACCAGAGGGACGCTGCTACTATCTTCAGCATGCGTGTGAGAAAGCAGACCCTTGGGAGGAAAGTGATGATTTCACAGGGCATCACTAACTCTGGGCACAGGACAGCAGACTTTTTGTTTTTTTCTGGTGCACTTCAATGCCTCAGGGAAGAGTTGTGTAGAAAATAAACAGACAAAGTTCATGTTTTTTAAATTAAAATGCAAGATGCTTCTTATCATAAGTGTTAAATCCCAAGACATTAAACAGCTCACTGGAAGGACAGGAAGGAAGATCAAGACTGTCAGGTCACATGTTTATGTGACTTTATTTTCTTTTAGATAAATAAATGCATTTATTGATAATGAGAAATATGTCTTCATGAGAGAAATTCTAAAAGAAATAAATACTGAGTACACAATTTGAAAATCTTTCAAAGAAATTTTTAGATTGTTAGATTTAACCTTTTGACTTGAGCTCTAAGTCTTGGCTTTTGGCTGTGGATGAGTTTTTGGAAATGAATGAAGAAATTATCAATTTTTAACTCAAATAACAGCACAGAGGTGGACTGGAGATTTTAAAATGATCTCTGATCTAGTTTATAATGTGTTTGAAATTTCGATGCATTTCTCTCAATATTTTACTGACACTTTCGGCTTTGGAATGTCACGTACAGGTTGCAGTACTGATTTCTGTTTCCCGTCTCTAGGCTCTACTTTTCCAACTACAAAATTTTATTTTTTATGCATATTAAAATTTAATATTTTAATAGGTGGTAGATTTAAAGGATAAGTTTTTAGAAGCAGAATAAGCATTCTGTATTGGCACAAGATTATTTTTATAAATGAGTTTATAAGTAAGTCCTTACTTGGCTAAATCCTACAGAAAATCATAGTCAGCATGGCAAGGTTTCTCCCTCTCCACCCTCTGCCTCTTCTGGCATGCTTGCTCATTGAAACAAAAGTGAAAGCTAAGGGTAGTTTCCCTAAGTTCATTGGATAAAACAAGGCAAAAGTCAGGATCACCCAGAGAGACTAAGGAGAGAAAAGGCAAGCAGTCCCTCATCTATGTGACAGGACCACCTGCTGGTCTCAGCCACAGGCCACAGAAATGTGACGTGGCAGCCAGGAGCATGGCAGACGTCCAGTCCTGAGAGCATGCTTTCTGCAGATTCTCATGAGCAGGCAGGAGCAGTGAGGACACTGGATGGGAGCTCTGACAGTGAGCATCCTTGACTGTTTGTCTACAGGAGCTCTCAGAGATTCATACAGTGATGTCCCACCTCACACTGTGTTTGGAAAACGATCTCTTCCTTGGTCCCAGTGTGGAGATGTACAAAATGACGGTGCCTGTAAGAGGTGGGGCCTATTGGAAAGAAGTTAGGTTTTAGGGGTGCTGCCCTAAGAGGCAATCATTAATGCTGGTCTTGTGGAGTGAGTTAGCTTTCTACAGAGCAAGTTGGCCACTCACTGAATCAGACTTCCTGTCTCTCTTATCTGGGCTTCAGCCATGACATCCACTATAATA
Source organism: Peromyscus maniculatus bairdii (assembly GCF_049852395.1). NCBI lineage: Eukaryota > Metazoa > Chordata > Mammalia > Rodentia > Cricetidae > Peromyscus > Peromyscus maniculatus. The sequence goes on along the minus strand of NC_134853.1, from coordinate 34,912,205 downwards.
CCCCAAATCAGACGCCCAATCGGTTTTGCTGACCAATCTTGAACTGTGAACTAAATAAACTTCTTTTTCATTTGCTCGAATAACATGCCTACACTCAGACATTTTGCTATAGGAACAGAACATGGACTAACATAGTTATCAATCCAAGCAGGAGATTGTGGTGATATATTGTGTACCCTAATAAACTTATCTGGGGATCAGAGGACAGAGTCAGCCACTAGATTAGACATAGAGGCCAGACAGTGGTGCCACACACCTTTAATCCTATCACTTGGGAAGCAGAGATCCATTTGGATCTCTGTGAGTTCAAGGCCACACTGGGAACAGAGTCAGGCAGTGGTGGCACACACCTTTAATCCCAGCACTTGAGATCTCAGGCCTTTGCATGGAAAGCACACATGCCTTTAATCCCAGAAGTGACATGGCTGGGTGGAGAATGGCATATAAGGTATGAGGAGACAGGAACTGAGCAGTAGTTCAACTGAGATCCTCAGGGGTGAGGACTCAGAGGCTTTCAGTCTGAGGATTCGTGGAAACACAATCGGCTGAGGAGTTGGTCAGGAGAGGTTGGCTGTGGTTTGTTCTGTTTCTCTGACCTTTCAGCTTTCACTCCAATATCTGGTTCCGCTTTTTTTTTTCTTTTTTTATAAGACCTTTTGAGATTTGTGTTACAGGAAATCCTATGAAATATGGTCCATAGACCTAGGATATCTTCAGTTCAACATTATGAGCGCAGGCTTGGCATGCTGGCACAGGTCTGTAATCCCAGAACTTGGTGTAACAGGTTTCAGACCTTAATAGGCTCCTAAACCTTAGCACAACTGGCCCCATGATAAAAGTACCATTCAGGCCATAAAATTCAGCATGCCAAAACAAAAATAAAGATCTAATCCATCAAAGTCCATAATTATGGGAAAGTCTCTAATGTATTAACCTTGCTTTTTGGCTTCTGTATTTCACTTCTGGCTAATTGTTCCTGTTAACTGAAGTGTGTCAACTCTGGATGTATTTTGTGCTTAAAAGTTCCCCCTGAGAAAGGTTCCAGGCTACTCTGGGATCCTGAACACCCAGCATAGTTGGTGGGCTAATAAAGACTTCCTGTTCGCTTAAACCTGTCAGAGTAGTCTCCTGTGGTGGACACGTCTTGACATTGGGAGGCAGAGGCAGGCAGATTAATGTGAGTTCGAGGACAGCATGGCCTACATAGTGAGATCCAGTCTCAGAAAAACAAATGACAATATTTATTGACACAAACACACAAACAAATGTTTTTTTTTTTTTTTTTTTTTTTTTTTTTTTAAGAATATGTGCGGAGAAGCGGTTGGTTTGTTCGACCTTTTAGGCAGTCTTCTAAGAATGTAATTCTCTCAGTGACTTTTGATAAGTACTTCTAAAAGGTCCATCAAAAGCAGTTGCATATGGTAGATAACAGCTTCGATATATGGTCAGCACTGTTTCCTTTATCCCCCAACCCCAGCCTCTAGGCTTACTCATTTTTTTATGCTATACTTAATTCTTTAAATAGTTACTTCATAACATGAGTAAAATCCCATTTACTGATTTGTAAGTTTTAAGTGGACCTGAACTTCAATTTTAAATGTAACAGCATCAACTTATTTTAGTTTTTAATTCTAAAGATTTTTAATTAATACTTATTCCAATTTTGTCTTGCATCATATGAATTTTTCTTCTAAACTGAAGACATTAGAGCCATGGTATTTCTACTCTGTCTTAGCTCAATTTGTGCTGCTCTATCAGAATACCGGAGACTGGGAAATTTATAAAGAACCAAAATTCCTTAGCTTATAGTTTTTAGAGGCTTAGACATCCTGCAGTTTGAGGGCCCATGCATGGTGAGGTCTTTCTGACATGGTAAAAATCTTGGTAGAATGGCAAAGTGGCAGTAAATTCAGGAGAAGGAGGGAGGGCAGGAGAAAGGGGAAAGAAAGGAGAGACAGAGACAGAGACAGAGAGACAGAGACAGAGAGAGGCAGAGAGAGAGAGATCCGTTTTAATCTATTCCCTGAACAGTAGCATAGTAGCATTAATCAACAGCCTCAGGCCTAGTTGCCTCTCTTTGGTACCCCTACCCCTACCCCAGGATTAGGTTTCCAGTGTATGCTTTTTTGGGGAGGACTCAATCAAACCACAGGGATCTTTTATTTCCCTTCTTTTGTAAATTTTATTTTCATTTTTACATCATAAATGTTGCTAAAGGTTGTCCCTGTGTCTTATGTGTCTGTGTCTACCTCTGTATGTCTGGTCCTAACAAAAGGCTTTGGTTTGTCTTTATTGAACAGTAAAGAAAGCATCACATGAGGAAAGTATGAGGAATACTTTACAGAAATCTTTTACACAGTTTTACAAGGGATTAATTCACTGACTGCAACTGATCCAGATAACAAATAGTATTACAAACATTGTTTATTAGGCAACCTCTGTATGTTGCATTTAATATTTATGGTGGATATTCATTTGTAAGGCCACTTTTGGCCGATATTTGCTATTTTAAGAAAATAATTATCATAAATCACATACATTACTCTGGGTCAGAGACAAGGAAGAATACATAATTTAAGATTGCAGCAGTATGATAAGTTTTAAACCCCCAGTTGCTGAGTCTCCACCACTGCTGATGTAATAAGTCAAATCAAGCTGGATTAATAAATTCAGGTTTAATGAACAGGGCAAAGCAATCCTGGGTGACTCTTGGGAAGGAAGGGGAAGAGTCACATGGCAAATATATAACCTGAAGGCATGGTCTTGAGCAGCCTCAGGGAGGGGCTGGTCTTTGGCTGGCTTTGAGGGAGCGAGTTTGATGGGGCAGGGTCTGGGGAGTGAGGTGGGGGAGGGAGTTGAGGTGGAGCTTCTATCAGAACATCCCAGACTCCTTGGGTATCGGCACGCTTGTTCAAGTCTAGCTACTTCCTATGGGTATGGGGCGATGTGGGGAAGTGAGGAGTCGGGATTTGGTGGGCTCACGTTCAGCAGGAGATGTGGGTGGAGACCATCCAGTTAATTGCCATCCTGGAGACCTCAGGCATTGGTTTCTTGAGGAGGCAGAGAAGGCAGGTTGCTAGGAAAAAGTTTATTAACATCTGCCAATATATGGGGTTAGCCCTGGGAAGAGTGATGTGGCTGCCAGAAAGAATGAAATGGAGATGGGCCCTGGCTGTACAGAAGAGGCAAGGATGAATGAACCAAACAGACACAAGAGCAGATATGCCCTTGAGTCTGGAGAAGTGGTACCGGCACTGATGTTCCAGGAGTACAGAAGCCATCATATCTGATGTTTCCCTGGAGGTTGGGAGTGTATCCATCCTGTAAAGTTGTCAGTAAGAGTTAAGAGGCAACAGAGATTTTTATGAGTGAGGATGTGGGAGAAATCAACCTCTGAGTACTTGCCTAGTTGGTACCCTCAGAGGGTGAAGTTAACTTGCCAATATTTGCTTGGTTGGCGTAAACCTGTAGGTGTCTGTAAAACAACTGCAACAGATTTACGTCTTGGTGCCATAACAAAAGGGTTAAAAATCCATAGAAATTTAAGGACTCCTAAACACTGTTTGCAGTCAGTGCTCTATCAGTCTATTAAAACTGCATTTATAAACCAATTTGTTCTGTGTGAAGTCTGTGAATGAGGCCTGTCTGTATTTTCAACAGGAAACCTATTAATGATCTATCAAGGTGCTTGTAAGCCCTGGGGTTGGGGGAGAGCTGTAAAACTGGCAAGTCTATTAGTACCCTGGTCATCAAACCCCATCAGATCTGAGAAGGATAAGTAAATAAGCAGAAGTGAGACAGTTTTCCAGCTACCTAGGCAGCAATCCCAAGTCTCTCCATGGTCTTTGGGGTACACAAGCTCCAGAAGCAGTATTTGTCTTTAGCTAGCTGCCAAGCTGAGAAGATCTGGCAGATTTTCTTCCTGCGGAGTAGAAATTTGGGAGATTGACCTACCTTGTCTTGGCATGGGGGACGATCAATCTGTGCTGCTTTTCTTATTCACAGTCTGACAGGATCTCAGCAGTATCTAAGGCAGCTTTTGCTGCAGTGCGGCCTTGCCTCTAGGTGGAAGTTCTTCTGTGGTCATCCATCTTCTTGGAGAAGATACAGGATGCTGCCAGGAGTTCACATGCCTCTCTGTCATAAAAAAGTTTTTATATTAAATGCCATATTCTCAGATCTCTAAAGGTGTTTGAGGACCAGGGGAACAAAATCTGTTAGGTATATCTAAATTAGACAAATGTTTAGGCTTTGAGAGTATGTATAAGTTAAATCTGGATATACAGTTTTCCCAATTAGTTACAGCTTACCAATGGTAGCAAAACCTAGAAGATCCAGTCTCTGGTTTTCAGTTGTGGTCCTAAGATATACAAGGCAAACCCAAGTTCTAACATTATAAACAATTTAGTCTTAATATAACCAAGACACACAGGACATGCAAATCTAGACATCCAAGACAAGTTAAAACAAGCATGTTGTGGCCACACATTTATGTTATACATTTCCATCAGCATACAGAAAGTAGACAGGATTTTTAATAGAAATCAAACTTTTAACAGAAAGATGTACAAACTTTTCTTGAGAAACCATGTCAGATGACCAACTTAAAATAAATAAAGGCATTTTCTGGCCCTAAAGTGGCTCCTACCAGGTCGGGCAGCTGCTGCCTGGAGAAGGTGCTGTGGCGGGAAACTGAAGAACAGCGTAGCAGCACATGCTGTCCGGCTGGGTGAGTTGGAACAGCAAGTTGAGAATTTTGGAAAAAGAGAGTTTTAGGAGATAGAAAGGTGTGGCAAAGCATATTGAAGGAGAATGGATTTAGGATGGTACGGGGTGGCCGAAAGAGCACAGGAACCAGGAACCAGTTGGCAGAGGGGCAAAAGCCATGTGGATAACACAGCAGGTTGCTGCTTAAGCTGTGGGTCTCCCAGGCTGTTGGGGGAGGGAAGTGAACAGCCATGTGCTGGGCATGAATTTCATTGTGGCCAGACTGAACATCAGGGGAGCAACAGCATCCAAGACAGCAATAAGTCCGGGAAACTGGGAGAGCAATTGGACAGAAGTATTGTTGTACCTGTTTCACAACCCCCCCAGAGACCTAGGAGCCAGTTTCCGGGGCAAGCACATAAGGGTTTTTTTATTGTCAGGTTTAACCTGGGCCACTACCAGACATATGGAGGAAAATTTGGTGGCAGTGGACCCAGGTAGAGAGTTTTTATAGGGAAAAATTATAAGCTGGAATTACATGATTTGGCTACTTGGGATTGGATAAAAGAGATATGGGGCAAAGTGATTTTTTGAAACTACTGGTCTAGACTTTGGGCAAAAAAAACACATTTGAAACCATTGGGTTAGGCTTTTTGGTGGGGGACCACAACTTGCTGAGCAGGATTATCTGGGCTGCTCAGCAAGATTATCTAGATAGCTTCAAGGGCCATAAACCACAGACAGAATGTCTGCAGGAGGATATTGCCCTGTATCTGTTGTATGAGTCACCATGGCACATTCCTGAGGTCTTTCCTGGAACCGAGTACAGCAGGTGGTCTAAGATGATGGTCCTACCCTAAGATGAAGTCTGTATTGCCTTCATATTCTCCCCTTAACAAGTATCAATGACAGGACTCCATCACGAGTCCTACCTGTCCAGAAGTTCAAAAGTATTGAGACCTAAGAACCATCAGTTACCAGATTTTTCTAGGGAAGTAATCTGTATCTACTGTCATTCTTAAGGCTCTATAGTTCTGATCTTTGAGTACAACCAGATTATAATCTTATATAATACCTCTTGCTTCTGCACAAAGAAGGTCAACTGTCTTATCTTATTGCAGAGCCACTTCAGTTAATAAATTTATCAATTAACAATTCTGAACCTATTTTCCTGGTATGTCAATAAGCATTATAGTTGGCCATCTTGCTTCTATGCCAGGGAGTTCTTTCTTTCTTTCTTTCTTTCTTTCTTTCTTTCTTTCTTTCTTTCTTTCTTTCTTTCTTTCTTTCTCTCTCTCTCTCTCTCTCTCTCTCTCTTTCTTTCTTTCTTTCTCTCTTTCTCTCTCCCTCCCTCCTTTCTTTCTTTCTTTCTTTCTTTCTTTCTTTCTTTCTTTCTTTCTTTCTTTCTTTCTCTCTCTCTCTCTCTTTCTTCCTCCCTCCCTCCCTCCCTCCCTCCCTCCCTCCCTCCCTCCCTCCCTCCCTCCTTTCTTTCTTTCTTTCTTTCTTTCTTTCTTTCTTTCTTTCTTTCTTTCTTTCTTTCTTTCTTTCTTTCTTCCTTGTTTTTTTTCGAGACAGGGTTTCTCTGTGTAGCTTTGTGCCTTACTCTGTAGCCCAGGCTGGCCTCAAACTCACAGAGATCCGCCTGGCTCTGCCTCCTGAGTGCTGGGATTAAAGGCATGCACCACCACCACCACCACCCGCCTGGCTGGGTGTTTTCTTTTGACCCAGCATTTCAACCTTTTCTGAACAGGGAACATGGGATGACATATTCTCTTCTGGAAGTGCTTCAAGCTGGCATTGGGGTGCCATTGTCAGGGCCCCCAAAATGATGAAAGGCTAGTCAAAGGCTGGGCAATGGGGCATCTGTTAGAAGCATGTGGCCATCTGACTCTGTAGAGACAGGGAACAATCACATTGGCTGGGCCAGGCCACATCAGCTTTTAGCAAGTCTGGAGCTCATAGTCATCTGGAGTAGTGTAGTCAGCAACTGAAGCTTGGAGATGTCTGCCAGCCAAGTGGAAATCTGTTGAGACAAACTGAAACTAGGAACAGAAGTTAAAATTTATGAACTTACTTGAAACCCTAATGCCCACATTCTCAGTAACTGGGAAGGGCAGGAGTCCCAAGACCAGGCAAAATAAAAATAATACCATCCTTAGGAATAGACAAGTGGTGAAAATTTAAGCTGTACCTATTTGGAGTCCTTGCAACCTCTGTGTAGTGGATCCAAGTTTTATGACTCTTTTAATCCTCTGAATCCTACAGGAACTACCTTATAAAATGACATAGGAGTTTTAGATACATTAGTATCACCAATCTCTACTGAAATCCATATCACAGATAAAGCAAGTAATGGGTATCTGTAAAGCAGTAGAAGTGGACTCATACCTTTGAGTCCCAACAAGAACTACAGACTTGGGCTAAAAGCATACACATTTTCTTTCTGCTCAGAGAGCCAGGTATAAGTTAGAGATTTTTGGCCTGATGAGAAGCATTTCTAGGCCTATATTGAGATGACATCTAAAATAAATCTTAAATGTTCAGTTTGTGACTGAACAGTAAGTAGTCACTGCTACCAGCTTATCAGAACTCTATTAAATGCTAAGTTCTGAACTGTTGTATCATAGAATGGGAGAGTAATCTGAAATGTTTCTCATAATCTAAATCATTTTCTGAGATCCTCAAAGCTTATAAACTTTCATATCTTTAGCCCTGTGGAAGGATCTGGTTGTCTGATGCTGCCAAGCTGACAAAGCTATAGCTAGCCTGACTATCTGCACTATCAGAGGTCTGAGAGGCTATATTATATCTGGAGGCCATTGGCTTGGATGTGAGTAACTCACCAAGCAATTCTGTCCTGTGGCAGTAAGGCAGAGTGATTTTCCATGGCCATATGGTTGCCAGAAAACTCAACTTTACTCAGGTTCAACACCAAATATGTTTTAAATCCCTGGTTGCTGGGTATTCTGTGGGAATCTGCCAGAATCCACCTCCAGCCTGCTCCCACCTTTTGAAGGGTTCTTGGGTGGAGGAGAGAGGAATGAGGAAATATTAGGTAGAAAGATAGAGAGAGATGATAAGAAAGACAGAGATACAGGTCAGCTTTGGGAGGGCCCTGAGTCAATACCCAACCACAAAGAGCTTTATCCAAAAGAGCTTTTTATAATATGACACAGAGAAAGAAAAAAAGACCTTCCCCTTGCAAGATCAAAGCACACTGTACAGCCAAGTATAGACCCTTCCAAACACCTAGTAACTCCCCTGTCCCCCTTCTCTGGCCAAATCATCCCATTATGCAGTACTGCTCCGTAAAGCAAGCCCAGATTCTCTGACCCTGAGTAACGTCTCACTAGATAGCCTCTGTGGCCACCACAGTATCCACCACCACCAATATAATAGGCCAAATCAAACCAAATTAATAAATCCAGGTTTAATGAACAGAGCAAAGCAATCCTAGGTGATCCTTGGGAAGGCTGGAGAAGTGTCACATGGCAAATATGGCTACCAGGCCTTAAGTAACCTGTAGGCGTGGGCTTGAGCAGCCCTGGGAAGGCGCTGGCTTTTGGCAGGCTTTGAGGGAGCAGGTTTGAGGGGGCAGGGTCTGGGGAGAGAGGTAGGGGAGGGGTTGAGCTGGAGCTCCCACCAGAACACTGTATCTTAGCTTAGGCTGTAAAAGCTGAATATGTGGGAAATGTAGTGCCAGTCAGTTTGATTTTTACATTGTTCTCTTAAAGGCAGGTGTCTTAGTTCCTGTTCTATCACTGAGAAGAGACACCATGACCAAGACAGTTTATACAAGGAAGCATTTAATTGAGGTCTTGCTTACAGTTTTAGAGAGTTCATGACAATCATGGTGGGGAATGTGGCATCGGTCAGGAAGGCATGGTGCTGGAGTTGGGGCTAAGAACTGATATCTGATTCACAAACCCGAGGCAGAGCTAGAGACTGGTCCTGGACCTGGAGAGGTCTTTTGAAACCACAACACCCCCAGCCCCCTGCAACCCCCAATCCCCACCCCAGTGACACACCTCCTCCATCAAGACTGTACATTCTAATCCCTCCTAAACAGTTCCACCAGCTGGGGATGAAACATTCAAATATATGAGCCTATATGGGGGCCATTCCCATTCAAACCCCACAGCTGGTTAAACAAATAGGCTGAATACATAGTGGGAGAGCAATCTAAAGTCCGAAGTGACTTGCTGATGTATTATTAACACTGTGAGGTCCAGCAACAGTTCTAGTCTCTTAGACTACTGTCAGAATATGGTCCAAGAAAGGAATCCTGTGAGGAGATTTCTGAGTGTTTGTGTGAACAGTCCAAGAAAACAAGAGTCTTGTGACCTCTGTTTCTTCAGAACATGGAGTTGTTCTTGGAATGTGTGTTCATGCTCCTCGCAGGTGTAGTAGATAGAAATGAGATTACTTTAGCTATTGTATTTATATGCCTCTATGTTTTTGCCATGTATGGCTTTTCCTTGTGATTGAACACCTTACTAGCGCGGTTCTTAACCCTCAGAGTAGAAATTGCCTGATGCTCTGAATAAAGTTGGCTATTGCAAGAGACTTTAGTCCCCCTCATTTTCAGCCTCCCAGGTCCCACCATCTCTAGAGTGGTGAATAGATGATAAGAGATATTTTCAGAATATGCATCACCAGGTTATACTGTCTTATGGATAAGCCTTAAGTACCTCCAAACAAGTACAAGTTGAATCTCTAAGGAGGATGAAGAGACAGTATGAGGTCCTCATCCAACAGGACTGGCATTCCTAGAGGAAGAGGTTAGGGATGTGTGCACAGAAACACCCCCAGGCACAGTGAGGGGTAAGGGGAGGGCACTCAGCACCAGTTAGCCTCAATGGTGTCTTACTCTTGAAGTGCTGCACCACAGAAAGGGAGATTAACTTCTGTGTTGAAAGTTTCCTGGTCTGTGGCATTTTGTTATGGCAGCCCAGAGCTAACGTTTTTTTTTTTTTTTTTTTTTTTTTTTTTTTTTTTTTTTTAAATAATAGATTTTTATGGGTGGACTGGAGCTGAGAAGGATGTGGAGCAGGGTGACAAGAATAGGTATAAGCGCTGCCGGGCGTTGGTGGCGCACGCCTTTAATCCCAGCACTCGGGAGGCAGAGCCAGGCGGATCTCTGTGAGTTCGAGGCCAGCCTGGGCTACCAAGTGAGCTCCAGGAAAGGCGCAAAGCTACACAGAGAAACCCTGTCTCGAAAAACCAAAAAAAAAAAAAAAGAATAGGTATAAGCATTGCAGCTCAGATGGAAAGGTATCCTAGCAGTTGGGAGCCAAGGAATACCACAAAGTCACTGTAAGCATAGCAGTTTACAGTTCTGTTCCGGAGAAAAGTTTGGAACCAACGCAAATGTAACAACTCCGCTCTGGTAGGGGAGGATTTCCCCCAGAGAAGTTGTCACATCTCTGCTCTGGAGAAGTATTACAGAAGAAATCCAAGTGTACGAAAGTGCTTCAGATGAAAAACTACAGCTAGCTTCAGAGAAAATGACCTCAGATGATGCTACCTGGATCTGAGATGATCATAACACTGCTCGTCTTGGATTTATTCCTAGCCAGCTATTTGGTATATATCAAGCAACCACAGCCTATGACACACCACTATTAAGGAAAGCAGAATGGATTGTGTCCTGTCAGTCATGAGCTTAGGCCTATTATGTTTTTCTCTACATTAGTGAATGCTAGGCCAAATGAAATATATTCAGCTGGCTGTTATATTTATTGTTTGGCATCTAGAGCATTCATTTCATGTTTGACAAGCAGTTTTTACCTCTAGTAGCTGAAAAACATATGCATGCTATAGTGTTGGACTAATGATAGTCAGAGCATGACTTGAGATTAAAATGAAATTGCACAGTAGCTGCTTCAAGTGTCTCTTAGGAGGGGATATAACCAGCCTCTAGGATGCTGATTTTAGTTACCTGCAGATGTTGTATAAAATACCACAAGCCCAGTGAATAAAAAACCTGAAACACATTCACTCATGGTTCTGGAGGACAGAACTCTGAATGAAATCAAAAGTACTAGGCAAAACCAGGGAGCTGACAGTGATATGCCCACTTGGATGTTCAAAGGGAGTGTCTGTGTACTGTTACTTCCTGCTTCTGTTCCTTGCTAGAGTCTATTGGTTCATAGTTCTGTCTTCAAGTGCTTTATTCTCTATAGCCATTTCATCTTATATTCTGTGTCTGAAGTATGCAGCTGGAATGCTGGCAAAACGATATTTTTGATGGCAATTAGGAACATCTCTGCCAAAATGTGCCTTCAATTAATCAAATGTGCAAAGGCCTTGTCATGTATGGAAACATTTGAAGGTTTTAGAAATTAGGATCTGATATCTTAGAGGGGCCCAGTTTTGCTCACCACAACAGCCCCAGTAAACCTTGTGTTCTCAGCCCTTGTTGTTCCCCAATATATTAAACTACCATTAGTTCATCAGACTAATAACAATAACAGAAGTGCTATTTTGTTATTCTGAGAGTAGGCAACAAGAATCTGGGGCTGGGCTCTATGATAGAGTACTTGCCAAGCATACACGAGGCCATGGATTTGATCTCAAATACAAGGAAGAAAGAGAGTCAAAGAGAGAGAAAGGAGAGGGAGAGGGAAAGAGGGAGGGAAGAAAGGAGGGTGGGAGAGAGAGAGACAGTCACTTTCATCTCAAGTAATTATGTCTCTCCTTTCTGTGGTAGTATTGTGTTCCCCAAAATATTGTGTACTCTAATAAATTTATCTGGGGTCAGAGAACAGACAGCCACTAAATACAAAGGCTAGAAAATGGTGGCACTCACACCTTTAATTCTAGCATTCCAGAGATAGAAATCCCTCTGGATCTCTGTGAGTTCAAGGCCACATTGGAAATAGCCAAGCATGGTGACACACGCCTTTAATCCCAGAAAGCCAGCCTTTAATCCCAGGGAGTGGTGGTAGAAAGCAGAAAGATATATAAGGCGTGAGGACTAGAAGCATTTGGCTGGTTAAGCATTTGGCCTGGTTAAGCTTCAGGCTTTTGAGCAGTAATTCAGCTGAGATCCATTCCAGATGAGGACTCAGAGGCCTCCAGTCTGAGGAGATAAGACCAGCTGAGGATCCGGTGAGGTGAGATAGCTGTGGCTTGTTCTGTCTCTCTGATCTACCAGCATGGACCCCAATAACTCGCCTCAGGTTTGATTTTATTAATAAGAACTTTTAAGATTCCTGCTACACCTTTCTTTTATCTGTGGAAGTCTAGCTATTCTGCCTCATGGACCATCAGCAGCCCCAACATAACTGTTAAGTGAGACATTGTGGTTATGATTTGCCTTATGCAGTGGCTAAAGTTTATGTATGTATGTATGTATGTATGTATGTATTTGTTTATTGCTTTTTGATTTGTTTTTTGAGACAGGGTTTCTCTGTGTAGTTTTTGTGCCTGTCCTGATCTTGCTCTGTAGACCAGGCTGGCCTCAAACTCACAGAGATCTGCCTGGCTCTGCCTCCCAAGTGCTGGGATTAAAGGTGTGCACCACCACTGCCCAGCTGACTAATGGTTTTGTATAAGTTACTTTCCTTGTTGCTATGCCAAAACACTGACCTAAACAATAATGAAGACAGGTTCATATTGGCTTGCTACTTAAGAGAAACAGAGCCTCATGGCAGGGAAGGTGTGGTGATAGGAATGTGAGGTGGCTGGTCACAATGTGACCCTGGTCAGGAAGTGGAGACAGATGAGTGTTGGGGCTAAGCTACTATCTCTCCCTTCCCTTTTTATTTGTTATGGTCCTAGAGGAGTCCCACAAAAGACCACCATCTACATATGCAATCAGTAAGAGCATTTATTATCTTAAGAGTAAGAGTTCTATCACATCTGACACAAAGGCAAAATGGTGATGATGAGAGAGAGGCTTGCAGCCCTTTTATACACAGCTAAAGGGATTCTAGAAGGAGTTATGTCATCCTATCTATGATTGGCTTAAGCAAGTGGTAGCCATATTAGTACATTCCTGATGAGTTAGGAATAACAGGGTCTGAGTAGGGCTACAATTTTACCATCTTTAGTCAAGTTTGGTCAAGTTTCAAGTGGTGGTGGTGGGAATAGAGGATTTGTCCCTATTTGGTCATTGCCTTGAGATACTGTAGAGGATGGCCCAGGCTTGGTACCTGCTATTTCCCTCTTCCCTGCTGTCAGGGGTGTTGAAGATTGAACCAATCCAGCTGATATAAATGCCAAAGGCCATGGCATAATACAGCCGATGGCAACTAATATTCAAGGTGTCAACCCACCAGATGAATAATTCTCTGATGGGAGAACCTCATTAAGCATGGCTTCAGGGACAGAGACTCTGGAATATTTTTGCTTCTGTCCCAACTTTCACATGTGCTATTGTAAATTTTTTCCTAATGGCTATGAGGAGTCCCCCATTGCCTGTGTTCATAATGTGTTTCTTTCATGAACACAGCCCAATCTATTGGGATCTTTGTTTGTGAAGATGGCTCTTCCTTAAGCTGTATTGTCCACTTGATATCTATTATTAGCTTACACAGAGTTTTGATGAATAATTGAATGCAAAGTAATGCCACACAAGTTAGGGATTGGTCTCCACAAGCTGTAATAATTGAAACAGCCTGTATACTTTAAGATGTCTTGGCTTCAGAATAAAAGTCAAAGAAATACTATATTTGTGAAAGATTATGCTTTTGTTTCCACATCAAAGAAAAATATATGATTTTTGATCATTCAGCCTAGGTGGGTTATAAATATGTGTCATCATTTAGGGGAGTTGGTATAAAGTTGGTTTTGTTATTATATACAAAATAATGCAAATATTTTATTTATTTATTTATATATACATATATATTTCTACTCTTATATTTTGGTTGTGAGCCTAGCCTTTAACGGCTGAGCCATCTCTCCAGCCCTCTACTCTTGTTTAAGGTATTGTACCTATACAATATTCTAAACTAGTAAAATAAACCACAAGAAGGACTTTGGTCATTCATAGGCTATTTCCAGAGCTGTTATAATCTGTTAATAAAGTTCTTGCCTATACCTACATCATGAAGTATTTTACTTATGTTCAGTGTCTTCTTTAATTTTTTTTCCTTCAATGTCTGAAATTTTCATTGTAAAGTTCTTCTTTCACCTCATTGGTTAGATTTAGTCCTAAGTATTATTTTTAAAGCTTTTGTGACTAGAATATTTCCCCCAATTTCTTTCTCTGTAAATTTAGAATTGGCATACAAAGAAGCTTTTCCATTTTTGCTGGCTGGCTTTCTTTCTTACTGCTTTGTTGAAAGTATTTATTTTATCTAAATATTTTCTGGTACATTCTGAAGGATCTTTTAAGTTTAGGATCATGCCATCTTCAAACAGGAATAATCTGATTTCCTCCTTTCTTGTTAGTATCCCTTTTATGTCTTTTCCTTGAGTTATTTCTTTAAGACTTCAAGGCCTATATTTAATATGAGTGAATAGTGGGCACCCTTTTTATTTCCAGATTTTAGAGTGAATGCTCTCAGTTTTTCTAGTTATAGCATAATATTTGTTGGGAGTCTTTCATATACACTCTTTATTACAGGGTAGGTTCCTTCTACTCCTACTTTCTTTGGTGTAGTTGGAAGTTTTCCTGTGTCCTGCCCGGTCCCGTAGCCGCTCAGACCCAAATAAACACACAGAGGCTTATATCAATTATGAATTGCATGGCCATGGCCTATGCAATTTTTTTGCTAGCTAACTCTTATATCTTAAATTAACCCATTTCTATTAATCTATATGCCATCACATGTTTCATGGCTTTACATGCGTGCCATTACATGCTGCTCCCTGCACAGCAGGATGACATCTCTCTGCCTCTCCTTTCTCTTCCTGTCTTTCTGCTTGGATTTCTGCCTTCCTCTAAGCTGCCTTGCCATAGGCCAATACAGTTTTATTTATCAACCAATCAGATCAACACAAAATCAAAGCATACAGAAAGACATCTCACAGCATTTCCTCTTCTTTGTCTAATCAAAAAGGAAGGTTTTAACTTTAATATAGTAAAATTACATACAATAGAACATTTATCAAGAAAGAATTACAATTACAATATCTAGTCTATTTGTACTTTGCAAAATTAAAAAAATAGTACCTATCCCATGTTTGTGAGTCTAAAGTTTCATGTCTAATTTATCTTTTATCACAACCAAGGAAAATTAAAATTATAACTATCTAGTCTTCAACTACATCAAAGACCTCAGGAGGATATATTACCTAAGTAAAAAAGTAAATGTGTTGTAAGCAACTTCCAAAAATTTAGAATGACAGAGACAGCTGCCTGCCTGGACAGTCATCTAAAGTTCCTTTGTAATGTTGTGATATCCATCTTCAGCCAATAGGCCTAGAGTGTTTTAGTCGCTTTTCTCTGTGTCCTCTAGAATATTTGGCAGTCTCCTCTGTGAAGCAGGAACCTGAAGAACCATTTTGCTTTGCAAAATTCAGTGGTCACCTTCCTATGGGTCCTGCATGTCCAGTTTATATAGCATATTATCAGCAGTCCAGGCAAGAACAGTTTCTTGCCCAAGTGGCTATTTTTTGTCAAGAAGAAGATAAGCTCCATATAGAGTGTCTTTGATGTCCATTTTCCTCTTTGAAGTAAATTGGTGCAACCAGGAGCAGACACGTCTCACTGTTCAGAAAGTCTAAGTTTTAAAAACATTTTTAAATGCCATATTCAGTAAGTCTTTGAAGTGTTTGAAGATTATCTACCTAATTGAAATATATCTATGTATACCTAGAAAACTTAATTAACGTGACTATAAGTTTATCATAGAAGACTAATTATTAATCTTATTTTTTAATTATCTATTAATACCTTAAACAAGAGTATATATATATATATATATATTCACAGTATAACAAAATTGACTTTAAATTTGTAATAAACTAAAATCAATAGCAATGTAAAACATTTATCCTATATTTTTATATCATATCCTCCTTTCTTTTTCAGAAGAGATTTTATTTCTAATCAACCTGCTTTAAATAAAAATAAACAATCATAAACAATATTTTGGGAATTTGGGTGTAGCTTCTCATACTACTTTCTGTTGAGAGTAATATTATGGTAATATTATGGGGATCCTGAAAAATTCAAGAAAACGGTCAAGTCCTGGAAAGACCTGCTATAACCTTTGTTGATAGGTACTATCTGTTAAGGTTCAGGAGGTCTGGCTTGATCAAATCTGATCCACCTTAACCTGTAAAAAATCCATAGGTACTCATCTTCAGTGGAAACAAAAGCAGAACCCCTTTTCCAAAGCAACATATCCTTAGACATACATTTTGAAGTCAAGATAACTTTAAAATACATATATTGATTTAACTCAGTAGCCTTTATAATCAAATGTCTTTCTCCAGCTAAAAATCCCAAAGACAATATAATCCTGACTCTTTGTGATTTCCATCCTTACATGGCTTAATTTTTATATTACCTTTACTTTCTCTTTAAAGACTTTATTTTTTTAAAACTTTCTATTTCTTTATATAACTGTCTATATTCCTTTTCCTCTCTCTTCCAAGCCTACATACATTTTTTACACACACTATAAACTGTTTAGGGTTTATCCCATTTGAATCTGTCTTATTGTGAATCTATTGCTTTAAACTGCAGCATTACTAGGACTGAAATGGCAGCTTTGGCTGCTGGCTCCGACTGCCTCAGCTTTCCAACATGGCGGAACTACATTTGCCATCAGCTCTGGGGGAACCATGCTGAATACTGACTCTGTGAAGCAGTGGGTCTATGCCTCCATTCAGCAGTGTGTAGCCCAAAAATATTTTCTTTCTTTCCTTTTTTTTTTCCATCTGTATTAGCAAAAGTTATATCTACTATGCACCATGCTGAGCAGCTTGCAGATGCTACTGTGTACAGTGGCAGGAATCCACCATGCTGCACTCAAGCCCACACATACGCCATGAACCTGCCATACTGTAGCTTATGTCTGCATGCCACAGCATCTCTGTACCTTAGTGTCTCCATATCTCGACCTACATGAGACATGAAGTAGAAAGCCAATTTTGGCTCTGTTATTTTGTGTTTAGAAGCCCCTTTAAACTCTTTTAGTCCTTATGGAAATTCAAGAGGCCCATGTTGGTATGTCAAATGTAGTTTGTAGTTTTCCTGTGTCCTGCCCTGTCCCATAGCCACTCAGACTCAAATAAACACACAGAGGCTTATATCAATTACAAATTGCATGGCCATGGCCTATGACTATATTTTCTTGCTAGCTTGCTGTGATATCTTAAAGTAACCCATTTTTATTAATCTACATGTCACCATGTGTTCTGTGGCTTTACCAGTGTGCCATTATGTGCTGCTCCCTGGATGGTGGGATGGTGTAGCTGGCGAGTTTTCTCTCTGGGTCCTGCCAGCCTCGGCAGTCTGACAGCCCACTTATAAAATAAACACACAGATGCTTATATTGCTTACAAACTGTATGGCCATAGCAGGCTTCTTGCTAACTGTTCTTATATCTTAAATTAACCCATTTCTATTAATCTATAAGTTGCCACGTGGCTTGTGGCTTACCAGTATCTTAACATGTTGCTTCTCCTCACAGCAGCTGGCAGTGTCTCTTTCTCTGCCTTCCTGTTCCCTCAATTCTCTTCTCTGTTAGTCCCACCTATACTTCCTATCTGGCTACTGGCCAACCAGTGTTTTATTTATATAGAGCAATATCCACAGCAGGATGGTGTCTCTCTGCCTCTCCTTTCTTCCTGTCTATCTATTTGGATTTCCCACCTGCTTCTAATCTGCCTTTCCATAGGCCAATGCAGTTTTATTTATCAACCAATCAGAGCAACACATATTCACAGCATACAGAAAGACATCCCACAGCACTTCAGGGCTTTTGTCATACAGGAATGTTGAAGTCCATCAAAAGTTATTTCTATGTCAATCCAGACAATCATGGGATCTATGTCTTCAGGTTTGTTTATGTACTACACATCAGCATTATTTAATCATTTCTGCTAAGTTGTACTGTCATTTTTATTTGATTTTAGGAACTCCTAGTTTGTACTCTGATTTCTCTAGTGATTCATTGTTCAATCAGTGTTTGTAAAGTTTGAACCAGTCTTGCATCTGTGGAATAAAATTAATTGGGCCAAGCTGGGCAGTTGTGGCACATACCTTTAATCCCAGCATTTGGGAGGCATAGGCAGAAAGGTTTCTGAGTTTGAGGCCAGCATGGTCTAGGCCCAGGACAGCCAGGCTGTTACACAGAGAAACCCTGTCTCAAAACAACAACAAACAACAACAACAACAAAAAACAAACCAAAACAAGACAAAACAACCAACCAAACAACAACAACAACAACCTCCCCCCCCCACACACACACAACTGGGCCTTGATGTTCAGTTTTTACAGTATGTTCTTGAATTCAATTTACCAACATTTTATTGAAAATTTTTGCACTATGTTCATTGGGGAATTTGGTCTGTAGTTTTTCCTTTTTGTTGTTTTGTCCTTTTCTGTTTTTGGAATTTGGTAATACTGGCTTCATACAGTAACTGTGGTAGTCTTTCTTTCTGCTTTATGGATGTTTGAGAAGTGTTGTTGTTAGCTGTTCCATAGTAGAGTGGGAGAATTCAGCAGTGAACTGCCTAGCCCTGGAGTTTTCTTTATGAAAAGAATTCATTATTGCTTCAGGGTCATGGCTTACAATGGGTCTGTTTGCTTGTATCTTCTAAGCTGAATTTTGGTAGGTTATATTAGTTGATAAATTTATTCATCTTCTCAGGTTTCTCTAGCTTTTTTGAATCTCTTTTGCTTTTTAAAAAAAATTGTTCATGTTTATTGGTTAGCTTTTTTTCTCCTTATTTGTTTCTCATACATTACATCCCAACCACAATTTCCCCTCCCTCTACCATTCCCAATCTTCTTCTCCATATTCTCTCTCTCCTAACCCCACTGGTCCTCTATTTCCCTTAAAAAACAGAGTTCCTGGAGATATCAACCAAACATGGCATAACAAGGCACATGCCCTCATATCAAGACTGGAAGAGGCAACCTAGTAGGAGGAAAAGAGTCCTAAGGATAGGCAAAAGAATCAGAGACAAGCCCACTCCCACTGTTTGGAATCCCACAAGAATACCCAGCTACACAACCATTATATATATATGCAAAGGACCTAGGTCATACCTGTATAGGCTCCCTGGTTGTTGGTTCAGTCTCTGAGGGCCCCTATGAGACCTGGTTAGTTGACTCTGTGGGCAATGTTCTTGTGTTGTCCTTGACCCCTCTGGCTCCTGAAATTCTCCCTTCTCTTTTGCAGGGTTCTTCTGGCTCAGTCTAATATTTGGCTGTAGGTCTCTTCATCTGCTCCCATCAGTTGCTGGATGACACCTCTCCACTGATCTATGATTATAGCAGAATATCATTAATAATAATTTCATTGAATTTTTTCAACATGTTTGGATATATCCTGGGACTCTGGGTTGTCCACCTTCCAGTTCCTGCCCATCCAGGCTCCCTCTTGTGGCATGGGCCTCAAGTTGAACCAGTCATTGGTTGACCATTCCTACAAGTTCTGTGCCACTTTTACCCCAGCACATCATGGAGGCAGAACAGATTGTAAGTCAAAGATTTTGTGGCTGGGTTGGTGTCCAAGTCCCATTGCTATAGGCCTTGCCTGTTATAGAAGATGCCTAGTTCAGGCTTTGTACCTTCCATTACTAGGAGTCTTCACTAGGGTCACTCAAAGATCCCAGGGAGTTTCCACTGCACTAGGTTTCCATATCCCCTCCAAATGTCCCTAGTTCCAGGTGTCTCTTTTAGTATTCTCTACCTCCATCCACCACCTCACTTGATTTCTCTTGATTCTACCCCTTCCCCTCCCACCAGTCCACCCAAAAAATCTATTCTATTTCCATATGTCCACCCTTGAGATGGTTTTGTTATTTAGCCTCCTGGGTCTGTGGATTGTAGCTTGATTATCCATTACTTAATAGCTAGTACTAAGTTATAAGTGAGTACATACCATGCTTGTCTTTCTGGCCTAGGTTACCTCACCCAAGGTGATTTTTTTTCCAGTTTGGTCCATTTGCCTGTAAATTTCATGATGCCATTTTATTAATAGCTGAGTAATACTCTATTGTGTAAATGCACCATATTTTCTTTATCTATTCTAGGTTGTTTCCAGGTTCTAGCTATTATTTTCATAGTAGATTTATTCATGTTGGCTATAGGCTTTCTGTACATTGTCTTTATTATGTTTAGTTATGTCCCCTATATCCCTACCTACTCTTTTCAAGACATTTATTATGAAAGGGTTTTGGACTTTGTAAAAGGCTTTTTCAGCATCTAATGAGATGATCATGTGCTTTTTTTCTTTCAGTTTGTTTATATGGTAGATTACATTAACTGATTTTCAGTTGTTGAACCATCCCTGTATCTCTGGGATGAAGCTTACCTGATCATGGAGGATGATTTTTTGATGTGTTCTTGGATTTAGTTTGCCAGTATTTTGTTGAGTATTTTTGCATCTATGTTCATGAGGGAAATTTGTCTGTAATTCTCTTTCTTTGTTGAATATTTGTGTGGTTTAGGTATCAGGGTGACTGTGGCCTCATAAAATGAATTTGGCAGTGTTCCTTTTGCTTCTGTCTTGTGAAATCATTTGAAAAGTATTGGTATTAGCTCTTCTTTGAAAGTCTGGTAGCATTCTGCACTAAAACTGTCAGGCCCTGGGCTTTCTTTTGACTTCTTCAATTGCTTTTTAATGAC
Organism: Peromyscus maniculatus bairdii; assembly: GCF_049852395.1. Taxonomy (NCBI): domain Eukaryota; kingdom Metazoa; phylum Chordata; class Mammalia; order Rodentia; family Cricetidae; genus Peromyscus; species Peromyscus maniculatus. The sequence continues at coordinate 34,891,734 of NC_134853.1, read as the reverse complement.
TGCTTCTATTTCCTTAGGAGTTATAGTTCTGTTTAACTTTTTTTTCTGATCTTGATTTAACTTCAGTAAGTGTAACCTACTAAGAGAATTATTCATTTCTTTTATATTTTCCAATTTTGTGGAGTACAGGTTTTGAAAGTATGACCTAATGATTCTTTGGATTTCTTCAGTGTCTGTTGTTATATCCCTCTTTTTGTTTGTTTCTCATTTATTAATTTGAATATTCTCTCTCTGCCTTTTACTTAGTTCACTTAAGGGTTTGTCTATCTTGTTTATTTTCTCAAAGAACCAACTCTGTGTTTCATTGATTCTTTGTATTATTCTCTTTGTTTCCATTTTCATTGATTGCAGCCCTCAGTTTGAATATTTACTGTTGTCTACTCTACTTGAGTGTCCTTGATTCTTCTTGTTCTAGAGCTTTAAGGTACACTGTTAAGTTGCTAGTATGAGATCTCTACAATTTTTTTTTATTGAAGGCATTTAGTGCTATGAACCTTCCTGTTAGCACTGCTTTCATTATGTTCCAGAAGTTTGAGTATGTTGTGCATTCATTTTAATTGAATTCTAGGAAGTCTTTAATTTTTATTTCTGCTCTGACTTAGTAGTCATTCAGTAGGGAGTTGTTTAGTTTCCATAAGTTTTAGGCTTTCTTTTTTTGAAATCCAGCTTTAGTCTGTGGTGTTCTGATAGAATGCAAGGAGTTATTTCAATTTTCTTGACTCTGCTGAGACTTTCTTTGTAAGCAAATATGTGTTCAATTTTGGAGACAGTTCTGTGAGGTGCTGAGAAGGTGTGCTCTTTTGTGTTTGGGTAATATTTAGATATGTTAGGTTTACTTGTTTCATAATGTCTGCAAGCTCTGTTTAGTTTCTGTCTGGATGACCTGCTCATTGGTGAGAGTGGGATACTGAAGTGTCCCCCTATCAATGTGTGAGGGTTGATGGGTGATTGAAGCTTTAGTGGTATTTCCTTTACAAACATGGGTGCCCTTGCTTTTGGGTCATAGATATTAAGAATTGAAAGATCATCTTAGTGGATTTTTTTCCTTGATGAGTATGAGGACCCCCCCCTCCGTGCGCGCACGCGCGCGCCATCTCTTTTAATTACCTTTGATTTCAAGTCTACTTTGTGAGGTGTTAGAATGGCTACATCAGCTTGTTTCTTAGGTCCATTTGCTTGGAAAATCTTTTTCCATTCCTTTACTCTGAGGTAAGGTCTATCTTTGATTTTGAAGTGCATTTCTTGTATGCAACAGAAGTGGATCCTGTTTTTGAATCCATTCTGTTAGTCTGTGTCTTTTTACTAGGGAATTGGATCCATTGACTTGAGAGATATAAATGATCACTGACTGTTATTTCTGCTATTTTGTTTTTGTTGTTGTTAGTGTGTGTACATGTATGGTGCTTACCTTCTTTTGGTTTTGCTTATGTGAGATTATTTATTTCCTGTATTTATGGGTGAAATTAACCTCCTTGCATTGGGGTTTTCATTCTTGTACCTTTTGTAGGGATGAGTTTGTGAATTTAATTTGACTTTATCATGGAATATCTTGTTTTCTCCATCTATGGTGATTGAAAGTTTTACTGGGTATAGTAGTTTGCCTGGCATCTGTGGTCACTCAGAGTCTTCAGGACATCTGTCTAGGCTCTTTTGGCTTATAAAGTCTCCACTGAGAAGTCAGATATAATTCTAATAGGTCTGACTTCTTATGTTACTTGACTTTTTTCTCTAGCAGTTTTGAATATTCTTTCTTTGTTCTGTATGTTTAGTGTTTTGATTACTATGTGGTGAGGGGGACTTTCTTTTCTGGTCCAATCTGTTTGGTGTTCTGTAAGCCTCTGTACCTTTATAGGCATGTACCTTTATAGGCATGTCTATAATTTTGTTGAAAATATTTTCTGTGCCTTTGACCTGGGTTTCTTTTTTTTTTTTTTTTTGGTTTTTGAGACAGGGTTTCTCTGTGTAGCTTTGCGCCTTTCCTGGAACTCACTTGGTAGTCCAGGCTGGCCTCGAACTCACAGAGATCTGCCTGCCTCTGCCTCCCGAGTTCTGGGATTAAAGGGTACACCACCACCGCCCGGCTTCTCTTCCTATTATTCTTAAGTTTGGTCTTTCCATATTGTCCTAGATTTTCTGAATGTTTTGTGTCAGGACGTTTTAGATTTAACATTTTCTTTGACTGATGCATCTATTTCTTCTATCATATATTCAACACCTGAGATTCTCTCTTCCATCTTGTATTCTATTGGTTATACTTGCATCCATAGTTCTTGTTTGCTTACTTAAATTTTCCATTTCCAGAATTCCCTCTGTTTGCATTTATTTATTGCTTCTATTTCCATTTTTTAGGTCTTGAACAGTTTTATTTGTTTCCTTCAAGTGATTGTTCATTCTTTTTTTTCCCTTTGGCTTTTTTTAAAGAATTTATTCATTTTCTCCATTTTTCGTTGTCTTTCATTCTAGTTTTTGAGGATTTATTCATCCCCTTAAGGACCTCTATCATCTCTATAAAGTTGGTCTTAAGGTCATCTTCTTGTTCTTCAGCTCTGTTGGAATATTCAAGGCTTACTGTAATAGCATAGCTGGGCTCTGGTTGTATTACATTGCATTGTCGGTTGTGTTCTTACACTGGTGTCTATGCTTTTGGGTTTGGGGTGATTATAGGTCTAGGTACTGATTTCTGAGTTTGTCTTTGTTGGATGACTATTTTGTTTTTTGGTTTCTGTTTCCTCTCTGGTCTTTTGGCTGGGGTGACCTCTGGTTGAGCAGGAGGTTTCAGCCTGAGTTGGCAGTTGGAGTTCTGGCAGCAGGGGTCTAGCCTCAGGTCCAGTAGGGGGTCCTCTGTATGGGTTCTGGCATTAGGCATGGCCTTTAGTGGAGCAGGGCAGTTTAGTTGGAGTTGTGGGTCTGTATATGATGATGAGGAGAGGAGTGGCATTTGGAGGTAGGATGGGCAGGCACTGAGGGAGTGGGGGCAGTCCATGGCATGAGTCCTATCTGCAGTCTGGTCCCCAGGTGTGGCCTCTAGGAACCTATGTTTTTAATGTGTTCACTAGTGATGCTATAAATTTCATTGCAGTCTGTTTTAACAACGTGCTTTCACCTCCAATTTTATTAACTCCAGTCTCCTATCTCCTTTGGTTAATTTTGTTTGGGGTATATCAATCTTATCTTTTCAAAAAGCCAAAGATTTATTTAATTGTTCCTATGCATTGCTATTTTAGTCTCTATTTTATTAATTTTTTCCTAATTTTTATTATTTATTGCTGTCCACTGGGTTTGACCTTGGCTTCTTTATTTATAATTACATCTGATTTCAAAAATGTAAAAGATTTTTATTTTATTTTATGTGTATGAGTGCTTTACCTGCATGTGTACATGTGCACTGCATGTGTGTTTGGTCCCCTCAGCATCAAAAGAAGATATTAGATGCCCTGGAACTGGAGTTATGGATGGTTGTGGGCCCTGATGTGAGTACTAGGAACTGGACCTGTGTCCTTTGCAAGAGTAAATGCTCTTAATGGCAGAGACATCTCCTCAGCTCTTTTCTGACTTTTTAAAATGTAAGCACTTATAATTATAAAATTTCCTCTTAAAATTGCCTTAGCTTTATTCCAACAGTTCTGCTAAATTGTGATGTCAATTTTATTTGGTTTTGGGAAATTTTTATTTTCCTGATTTCTCTAATGACTCGTTGTTCATACAAAAGTATATTGATCAGTATCTATTTGTATCTTATTGATTTATAGTTTTATTTCACAGTGTATGATAATTATAAGGAATTATATAAATTATTATACTTATTATTTTGTCATGTTCACCTTTATATGTGAGTTGACATTTTCTCTTACAGTTTCTTTTCCAGATAAAATATTGTTTATTTAAAATATTATGTTTATTTATTTAAAAAATTGCCATTTTTTACATTGAGTATGCAAAATACAAATTCCATGAAATGTTCATTTTTGACTGTGAAGTTTGGACACAAACAAAATTGAAGTTTCATTAAATTTGTGTCATATATTTATTAATACAAAGAACTACATAGAAAAACAAATTTGTTCTGCTTAAGACACTCATGAAAGTAAGCCACTGGACAAATTACTGCATGTCTGAAACCACAATGTATAGCAGTTTATTTATACAAATGTTAAAGAAGTAACTAGCTGGGTTACCTGAGTAAAGTCATAAATATAGATCAGAAAACAAAAATAGCTTTTCATTTGTTGAGAATTTTCATTTGTTAAGTATTCATTCATTCAACCTTTAGCCTCCTCATTTAGTACCTTTGAAACTACAACTCACTAGGTACTGTCAGTGATGTTATTAGAACTTTTTCTGTACCTTATATGCATATGTGTATGTTTGTGTGTGTACATGTGTCTGTTTGCACATTTCCACTATGTGGGTGTGGTGCTTAAGGAGACTTGAAGACATCAGATTCCTTGGGGTTGGAATTAAAAGTTGTTGTGAGCTTCCTGATATGAGTTCTGCGAAACAAACATGGATCTTCTTGGAGACCAGCATGTACTCTTAATTGCCAAGCCATCTCTTCAGCCCAGGCTTCCCTTTCTTTTAATTAAATAAGGTTTAGAAGGCAAAGAGAACACATGATCATATTTATGTTTTCATTGAATTGAAAGACAGTTCAAGGGAATTCTGGTTCTTCCTATCCCCTATTCACAGATCTAATGCATACACTGATATGCACAACTTTCATTCACCTCCCTGGAATTTCAGAAGTCCAGCTTGTTCAAGTTGAGTTTGGAATTAAAATGAAGGAAAATCCATTCTGAGACCACATCTGTTCCTTGAGTTTTTTTTTTTTTTTTTTGTTGGCATGAGATCTTAGTAATGGAGCAGAAGGACTTGTGAATACATCTTCCATATTTATCCTGAGAACCATTTGAAAGGCCTATGAAACACATGGTCAGGTTTTTCATAGCCAAAAAACCCCACTCTTTGTACCAATTTCCTGTATTAGTTACTTTTATTATCACCATGACAAAATATCAGACAAAAAAAAACGTTTAAAGAAGAGTTTGTTTGTGCTCATAGTTTAAGGGGATATGGTTTACCATGGCCTAAAAGGCATTGTTCTAGAAACTTATGACTTGCCATATCACATCCTTTGTTAGGAAGCAGAATGCTAGGAGATGAATGCTAGCACTTAGCATGTCTTCAGTATTTTCTTTTTTCTTTTATTTGAAGAATAAAGTGAATATTTAGGAACCCAGTTCATGGGGGCGGTGGCATCACATTCAGGGAGTGTTTTACACTTTTTATTAAGCTTTCCTAAAAATATCATTACAGACATAACTGAAGGTGCATCTCATCCAATACTCCCAGTGCTTCTTAATTCAAATTGCAATCAAATTCTAACATGACAGATATTGATTGAACTTTTTTTTTGCAATTTTTTGCTGTTTGAATTTTTTCTCTTGATCAATGAATATGTATATAATTTACTCACTTTTAATTTAATTTTGTTTGCTGTTAAGCTTTTAAAGTTTTAAAATATTTCATACATTTTGTATACAAATCCTTTGCCAGACAAATATATTACAAGTATTTCTCTAACTTTTTATAGATTATCTTTCTACTCTGTTCTTAAGTTGTGGTATGAAAATGAGTGCACAGACCACTGACCAGAACAGAGATACTAGAATTACATCTACCATACCTCAGACAATTGGCATTCAACAAAGACACCAGCACATGCATTGGAGAAATAGGATTTTCAACAAATGGTGCTGGAGAACTCGGGCTCCATAATGGAAAGATAAAAAGTTGGCTGAGTATTTTCACTTCATATAGAATCAACTAAAAAATGATCAAATACATAAAAGCAAGACCTCAAATTACAAGTACTAAAAAAAGAGAAGTACTTTAAAACATAGCATAGGCATTTTTTTAAATAAGACCAAACACTCAGGCAACAGACATGCACACAGAAACACAAGATTGGGTTGAACTAAACAATGAAAAGAGAGTGCTTTGTCATGCAGCAGTAGAAAGAAAATAAGGATAAAAATTGTTGTGCAGCAAAGAATTCATGGAAATCTATTAATATCACGAGGGGACTCATAGTGACTGGTACAGTCTGCATTACTGTCAGACAGTTGTATGAAAAGTGACTGCAAAAAAGTTGTAACAGGTGACTGCTGTGACAAAAGCATTTGGTTTATTAAATTGACTACTGCTAATATGCAAGGCCAAAGAACCAGACTCATTTATTCTATGTTGTCCAAATTTATTTATTTCTTGTAAGTAAGGGTCTTGATGTCTGTCTCAGCCCAACCTCAAACTTGCCAACCTCTTGCCTCACTCTCTTGAGTGCTGAGATTTTAAGTTTACACCATTTTACCAGCTTGTTCTTTAATAATTTCGTTTCTTTTTTCTGGAAAGCCATCCTTTGACCCCTTGTCAACTTAACACCCAACCTCACACTAAAAACATAAATAATATTAGAAGTACCCCAGTCCTTACAAATTCAAACATATCAAAATTTCAGTCTCTTTAAAACATTCAGTCTCTCTAAAAATCATAATCTCTTTAAAATTTCTAAGACTCTCAGATGTGGGCTCCTGTAAAAATCAAAATTAAATTAAATACTTTCTTGCTTCAATAGGAAAGAACCAGGGCACAGTCAAAATCAAGTTAAAGTAAAACCAAACACCAACTGTGTAAACAATGTCTAATGTCTGGGATCCACTCACAGTCTTCTGGGACCCTCCAAGGGGCCTGCGTCTCTTCATCTGCTCTGCCCTTTGCAATACACAAAACTTGTCTTTTTGTCTCTGGCAGGCTCTACTATACTATTGCTGCTGTTCTTGGTGGTTGTCTGAAGGTACTGGCATTTCCATAACTGCTGGGGTCCTCTGCTGCAACTTGGCTGCACTTTTACCAATAGCCATGTATTAGTCAGTGTTCTCTAGAGTAGCAGAACTTAAAGAATGACTCTGTCTTGTGGTGATATTTTAATTGTGCTGAAATGTGATTTTATTTGTATGTTAATAAATAAAGTTTGCCTGGAGATCAGAGGTCATTAGTGAGCCAGGAACAGAAGTCAGGTGGTGGTAGCCCACACCCTTAATCCAATCACTTGGCAGGCAGAATCTCTGTGTGGTCAAGGATACAGCCAAGCGTGGTGACATGAACCTTTAATCCCAGTACCAACCATAGAGACCTGGAGGTCTATATAGACAGGCGGTGATGAGGAAGTTGTGTGGTTGGGTTTAGAGTCAATGAGAAGGCAGAACAGAAAGGCAATAAAAAGACAAGTCAGACAGGAAGAAGCTCTCTCTCTGTGGAAGCGACTGCGATGAGGTGATAAGATAAGGTAGTTGTGACTCTCTGATGTCTTTGGCTATTTACCTCTGTATTTGGCTCTGTGTTTCTTATTTACTAAGACCTTTTAGAATTTCATCTACATAGTGGTTATTTTCAAGATATTATGAATTATAACTTAGCTAATAAATTTTTTTACAACTTGATGTGTATTTATAGTGGATGTTTATGATAATATGTTTTCTATTTAAAAACACAAATATAAAAAGCATAGACAAGGATAATTGATGAAAATAGCTGGCTTTTTCTAGGCCTGGTGGTGTATGCCTGGAGACTACCCAATGGGTAGGCTGAGTGAGGAGGGTTTTAAATATGAGAGCCTGGGCTATACAGTGAGATACCATTGCATAAACAAAGCCAACAAACACATAAATAGTTGACCTTGTTTGTGGCACTAAGGACATTTAATTATCTTCTTTCCACTATCCAGACCAACTATAATGAATTTGCCCACTGGTATAGTCATATCACAAAAATATTTTTAAAAATATTTGCATTATTGTGGAGATATTATGTGCCCCAATATATTGTGCACCCTAATAATAACAACTTATTTGGGGTCAGAGAACAGAACAGCTACCAGATTAGACATTGAGGCCAGAAAATGCTGGCACAGACACCTTTAATCCTATCACTTGGGAGGCAGAGATCCATCTAGATCTCTGAGAGTTCAAGGTCACACTGGAAACTGCCAGGCATGGTAACACATACCTTTAATCCCATGAAGTGATGGCAGGAAGCAGAAAGGTAAATAATGCATGAGGACCAGGAACTAGAACCTTTGTTAAGCTTTTAGGCTTTCAGCAGCAGTTCAGCTGAGATCCACAAGGCTTCCAGTTTGAGGAAACAAGATCAGCTGAGGAACTGGCAAGGTGAGGTTGGCTGTGGATTGTCCTGTTTCTCTGATCATTCAGCATTCACCCCAATACCTGGCTCTGGGTTTGTTTTTATTAATAAGACCTTTTAAGATTTGTGCTACATTTTATCTATCCCACAATTAAAAAAAAAACCCTGTATAATGTGGCTAAAAGATTGTCTTGAAAAAGTTCAAAGCACTTTTATGTTAGAAGAAGTAACAGTTTCAATAAGACACTCCTAGCATCTATATCATTGAACAATATAATTTAGCACACTCTCCAGATCTAACTGTTTGGGAAGTATACATCTCAGAAAGTGGATGGGGTGTTGACTAAATAGGTCCATAATCTGGAAGCTCATTAGGTTCCCTGACATTTTTGAGAAGCACAGTATTGAGTTACAGTAGCTCATCTCATGTTTCTTTTTAAGAAGGTCACTCCTGGGCGGAGCTGGTAGAGTCTTGTATTTTCATGCAGTGGAGGCACTTAGCTCCTCTCGTTTCTAGTCGACAATGCTGGGTGAAGTGGTGGGGAAGTATTGTGGCTAAATAAGCCAAAAATGTCATTAAGTTTTCAAATTGGGAAAAAAAATACTGTTCACTGTTGCACTATCAAAAAAAAAAAAAAAACCAAACAAAAACAAAACAAACTGTGTCTATGGGGAACATGTGGTAGAATATGGATTTATTTACAACCTCTAAAGTGAACATTGTCTACTTCAAGCATTATACACCATTTTGTGACTATAGTTTCATGTGGTTGGGTTTTTAAACTGCTTATTCCAATTACAGAAAAATGAGTCTGTAACTGAATCATGTAAGTGTAAGATCACTTCTTTGTTTTCTCCATTATAAGATGGTTTATATATTCACTTCTTTGCATATTTGTTGTGGGGGTCCATCCCACTCCCACTTTTTCCTAGGGTACTCTTGAGCAGGATCAGCAGGAAATATTAGATAGAAATTTAGAGGGGAGATAAAGAGAAAAACCAGGATATTTTCACTATTTAGTTTGATGTTGGCTGTTAGCTTGCTATATATTGCCTTTATTGTGTTTAGGTATGTTCCTTGTATTCCTAATCTTTCCAAGACCTTTATCATGAAGGGGTGTTGGATTTTGTCAAAGGCTTTTTCAGCATCTAATAGTCTTAATATGTTTTTTGCTTTGGTTTGCTTACATGGTAGATTACATTCACAGATTATCATACGTTGAACCATCCTTGCATCTCTGGGATATGGTGGATGATTTTTTTTTTGATGTGTTCCTGGATTCGGTTTGCTAGTATTTTATTGAGAATTTTTGCATCAATGTTCATGAGGGAGATTGGTCTGTAATTCTCTTTCCTAGTTGTATCTTTTTTTTTTTTTTTCTGGAGACAGGGTTTCTCTGTGTAGTTTTGTGCCTTTCCTGGAACTCACTTTGTAGCCCAGGCTGGCCTTGAACTCAGAGATCCACCTGCCTCTGCCTCCGAAGTGCTGGGATTAAAGGTGTGTGCCACCATCGCCCAGCCCTAGTTGTATCTTTATTTGGTTTAGGTGTTAGGGTAACTGTAGCCTTGTAAAAAGAGTTTGGCAATATTCCTTCTGTTTCTATTGTTCAGACAATTTCAGGAGTATTGGTATTAGCTCTTCTTTGAAATTCTGGTAAAATTCTGTGCTGAAACCATCTGGCCCTGGCCTTTTTTTGGTTGGGAGAATTTGATGACTGCTTCTATTTCCTTAGGGGTTATAGGTCTATTTAAATTGTTTATCTGCTCTTTATTTAATTTTGGTATGTGGCATCTATCCCAAGCAATTATCCATTTCTTTTGCATTTTCCAATTTTGTGGACTACAGGTTTTTGAAGTATGACCTAAGAAACTCAAAGTGATTCCACTAAAATTAGGAACAAGACAAGGCTGTCCATTTTCTCTATACCAATTCAATATAGCACTCAAAGTTCTAGCTAGAGCAATAAGACAACAAAAGTAGATCAAGGGAATACAAATTAGAAAGGAAGAAGTCAAACTTTCACTATTGAAGATGATATGATAGCCTATATAAGGGACCCCAAAAATTCCACCAGGAAACTCCTACAGCTGATAAACACCTTCAGTACTGTGGCAAGATACAAGATTAACTAAAAAAAAATCAGTAGATCTCCAATATTCAAATGATAAATGGGCTGAGAAAGAAATTAGAGAACCATTACCCCTTACAATAAATACAAATAACATAAAATATCTTGGGATAACCCCAACCAAACAAGTGAAAGACCTGTATGATGAGAATTTTAAATCTTTGAAGAAAGAAATTGAAGAAGATATCAGAAAATGGAAAGATCTCCCATGTTCATGGATAGGTAGGGTCAATATAGTAAAAATGGCGATCTTACCAAAAGCAATCTACAGACTCAATCCAATCCCCATCAAAATCTCAATGCAATTCTTCACAGACCTTGAAAGAACAGTACTCAACTTCACATAGAAAAACAAAAAACCCAGGATAGTCAAAACAATCTTATACAATAAAGAAACTTCTGGAAGCATCACCATCCTTGACTTCAAGCCCTACTATAGAGCTATAGTAATAAAAACAGCTTTGTATTGTCATAAAAACAGATACATTGATCAATGGAATTGAATTGAAGATTCTGATATTAATCCACACAACTACAGACATCTGATTTTTGACAAAGAAGCCAAAACTATACAATGGAAAAAAGAAAGCATCTTCAACAAATGATGCTGGCATAACTGGATGTCAACATGTAGAAGATTGCAAATAGATCCACACCTATCACCATGCACAAAACTCAAGTCCAAATGGATCAAAGACCTCAACATAAATCCAGTTTCACTGAATCTCATAGAAGAGAAAGTGAGAAATAGCCTTGAATGCATTGGCACAGGAGACCACTTCCTAAATATAACACCAGTAGCACAGACACTGAGAGCAACAATCAATAAATGGGACCTCTTGAAACTAAGAAGCTTCTGTAAGGTGAAGGACACTGTCAATAAGACAAAAAGGCAGCCTACAGAATGGGAAAAGATCTTTACCAGCCCCACATGATATAGAGGGCTGATCTCTAAAATATATAAAGAACTCAAGAAACTAGACAGCAAAATATCAAATAATCCAATTAAAAAATGGGTTACAGAGCTAAACAGAATTCTCAACAGAAGAATCTCAAATGGCCAAAAGACATTTAAGGAAATGCTCAACATCTTTAGGCATCAGGGAAATGCAAATCAACACAACTCTGAGATTCCATCTTACGCCTGTCAGAATGACTCAGATAAAAATTACAGATGACAGTTTATGTTGGAGAAGATGTGGAAAAAGAGGAACACTACTCCACTGTTGGTGGAAATGCAATCTTGTACAACCACTCTGGAAATCAATATGGCAGTATCTCAGAAAATTGGGAATCCACCTTCCTCAAGACCGAGCAATACCACTCCTGGGCATATACCCAAAAGTTGCACAGCCACACTACAAGGACATCTGATCATCCATGTTCATAGAAGCATTATTTGTAATAGCCAGAACTTGAAAACAACCTAGATGCCCTTCAACAGAAGAATGGATAAAGAAAATGTGATACATTTACACAATGGAGTATTATGCAGCAGTGAAAAACAATGTCATGAAAATTTTAGGCAAATGGATAGAACTAGAAAAATATCATCCTTAGTGAGGTAACCCAGACTCAGAAGGACAAACACAGTATTTACTCACTCATAAGTGAATGTCAGAAGCAAAGCAAAGGATAACCGGGCTACAATCCACAACCCCAGAGAAGTCAGGTAAAGAGGAGGACACTAAGAGGGACACACATGGATCACCCAAGGGAGGGAAAAGGGTTAAGATCTCCTGAGCAAACTGAGAGGGGGGAATTGAGGGGAGGGGAAGGGAGTGGATGTGAGGTGGGAACATCGGGGAGAGATGGGAAAGAAGAGCAATGAAAGAGATATCTTGACAGTGTACCATTAAAGAGTTGGGGAGTATAGATGAACAGTCTTATTAAATAAGAAACACAGCCAAAATTCAGAGTTAAAAGCCCAAGAGGTATGACCTCTGACCTCTGCATTTGGCTCTGTGTTTCTCATTTAATAAGACTGTTACACCTACATACTTGCCTATGAGCCTCTGCATCTGCTTCTGTCAGTCACTGGATGTAGGTTCTATGATGACAATTAGGGTAGACACCAATCTGAGTACAGGGGAAGGCTAGTTCAAGAACCCTCTCCACCATTGTTATGAGTCTTAGCTGGGGACAATCTTGTGAGTTCCTGGATTTTCTCTAGCTGCATATTTCTCCCCTATGGTGATATTTTATTTGTACTAAACGTGATTTTATTTGTATGTTAATAAATAAAGTTGCCTGGGGTTCAGAGCTAATAGCAAGCCATAGCAGAAGCCAGGCAGTGGTGGTGGCACACACCTTTAATCCAGATCACATGACAGGCAGATCTCTGTATGTTCAAGGATACAGCCAGCATGGAGACACATTCCTTTAATCTCCATACCAACCATAGAAGACCTGGAGGTCTGTACAGATGGGCAGTGACAAGGAGATCATGTGGTTTGGTTTACAACCAATGAGAAGGCAGAACAGAAGGTCAATGAAAGGACAGATACACAGGAAGTAGGTCTCTTTGCTGAGGGGAAGGACAGCAGCAGCAGTGAAGGGTAAGAAAAGGTTTTCAGCTCTTAGCTATTGGTGGAGAGGGTTCTTGAACTAGCCTTCCCCTGTACTCAGATTGGTGTCTACCCTAATTGTCATCATAGAACCTATATCCAGTGACTGACAGAAGCAGATGCAGAGGCTCATAGACAAGTATGTAGATGTAACAGTCTTATTAAATGAGAAACACAGAGCCAAATGCAGAGGTCAGAGGTCAGAGCAGTAGCTAAGAGCTGATACTAAAAACCCTTTCTTACCCTTCACTGCCGCTGCTGTCCTTACCCTCCAAAACAGGTCTACTTCCTGTGTATCTGTCTTTTTATTGACTTTCTGTTCTGCCTTCTCATTGGTTATAAACCAAACCACATAACCTTCTCATCACTGCCTGTCTATACAGACCTCCAGGTCTCTATGGTTGGTACTGAGATTAAAGGCATGTGTCTCCATGCTGGCTGTATCCTTGAACACACAGAGATCTGCCTGTCATGTGATCGGGATTAAAGCTGTGTGCCACCACCACCTGGCTTCTGTTATGGCTTGCTATTAGCTCTGAACCCCAGGCAACTTTATTTATTAACATACAAATAAAATCACATTTTAGCACAAATATCACCATACAAGCACTTGGCCAAGGTCCTGGAGTTCAGTTGAAGAGAGGGAGGAAGGATTTTAAGAGCAAGGGGTGGGGTCAGAATCATGATGGGAAAAACCACAGAGATAGTTGACCCAAGCTAATGGGAGCTCATGGACTCTGGAATGACAGCTGGGGAGCCTGCATGGTACAGAACTAGGCCTTCTGAATGTGGGTGAAAGTTGCATGGCTTTATGTGTTTGTGGATCCACTGGCAATGTGACCAGGACTTATCCCAAACTGACTTTTTAAACCCCATTCCCTGTGGTGTGAAGCCTTACTCAGCCTTGACGGAGGAGGGAGGGGCTAGGTCAAGTTCCAACATGGTATAACAGCCTGTGTTGACTACCCAAGGGAGGCCTTACTCTCTATGAGGAGAGTGTTGCTGGAGGGCTTCTCTCCAGGTTCCCCAAGCCCCGCAGTCCCACAATCCACTTATAAAATAATCACTCAGACACTTATATCACTTATAAACTGTATGGCCATGGCAGGCTTCTTGCTAATTGTTCTTTTATCTTAAATTAACCCATTTTTATAAATCTATACCTTGCCACGTGGCTGGTGGCTTACCAGAGTCTTTACATGCTGCTTGTCCTGGTGGTGGCTGCAGTGTCTCCCCCCTCAGCCTTCTGCTTCCCAGAATTCTTCTCTCTCCTTGTCCCACCTACTTCCTGCCTGGCAACCTACTTCCTGCCTGGTCACTGGCCATCAGTGTTTTATTTATATAGAACAATATCCACAGCACTTCTCCTTTTTTTCTTTTTTTTTTTTAAAAAGGAAGGTTTTAACTTTAGCATGGTAAAATTACATATAACAAAACTATTACCGAGCAAGAATTATAGTTACAATATTAAAGAAGATGTCCCATCTATCTTATATTTGTGAGTTTAAGGTTTTATATCTAACTTATCTTTTATCATAACTGAGGAAATTACAACTATCTAGTTTTCAACCACATCAAAGACCTGAGAAGGAACATAATGGTACCTGAGAAATGGTAGATGGATGCAAGCAACTTTCGGGAATCTTGCAAAAGTAGACCAAGACAGCTGGCAGCCTGGACAGTCACCTAATGTTTCTCAGCATTGTTGGTGCATTCAAATTGGCTACAGGCCTAGAGTATCTGACAGACCATTTTCAGAAGCAGGAATTCTGAGAGACCATCTTACCCTGTCTTGGCAGAGTACAGTGGTCGCTTTCCTTGTGTCCTGCTTGTCCAGAAAGGACAGCATTATATTTGTACTGTCAGCCATCAAGGCAAGGGCAGTTCTTTGCCCAGTAGGCCATTTTGTGCCAAAAAGACAAACTTCCAAATGGAAATGTCTTAGAAGCCCAACATTCTCTCGGGATCAATTGGTGTAGCCAGGAGCAATTGTGTCTCACATCAACAGAATTTTAAGTTATTTAAATGCCATATTCTCTAGGTCTATGAAGTGTTTGAAGATTACCTATCTATCTGAAATATATCTATGTATACCTAGAAGACTTAACTAACATGGCTACAGATATGATTATCATAGATGACTAATTATTAATCTATTTTTTAATTATCCATTACAATTTTAAATGAGTTACATAAACATAATACCTCAAACAAGAATAGAAATATATATATATATATATATATATATATATATATATATATATACAGTATAACAAAATTAACTTCAAGTTTGTATCAATAAACTAAAATTTATACCAATGTAAAACATTTTAAACACAAACTAAAATCTATACCAATGTAAAACATTTTAAACAAGTTGTTCTTTAAAAGTAGGTTCATTAATCTACCCTTTTATCTTATCATCTCCATATCCTTCTATATATCTATATCATATCCCCTTTTCTTTTTTAGAAAGAGATCACATTTATAATCAACCTGTTTTAAATAAAAATATTGGTTTTTCTCTGTCCCACACCAGAGGGCTCTTCTGATTTGGGACACAAGAATCTCTTAACCATTTTTTTTTTAAAGCAATATGTCTGGGTTTAGAGGGGGAGTGAGCCAATTCCACCAGCTTGGTATATTTGGGAATTTGGGCGTAGCATCTCTTACTACTTCCTGCTGGAGGTGGGCGCTGTATCTTATGGGGATGAAAAGAAAATTTTAGACCTATGGGGTAGTCCATGAGGCTGTATTGTGGGAGCCAGTTGCCTTGAAACCGCTCTGGATGTTGGATCATCTGGGCCATGGTGTCATTGGAGACCTTTCAGGGGGTCTTGGCTGGTGAAACCTGATGTATCTTAATCTGGAACAAATCCACAGCCTCTGGCTTTCTGTGGAAACAAAAGCAAAACCTCTTTTCCAAAGTAACATATCCTTATATCCAAATTTTGAAGTCAAGGTCAGGGCTAAGAGCTAAAACCTTACTCTTCCTCCTGTGGTGGTCCTACCTCTCCGAACCAGAGCTACTTCTTGTGTTAAAGTCTTTATATAGTTAAAAATTCCAAAGACAATATAATCCAGACTCTCTATGTGATAGCCATCTTTACATGGCTTATTTTTTATATAGAGTTTCTGTTCTACCTTCTCATTGGTTGTAAACCCAACCACATGATCGCCTTGTCACAGACTGTCTGTATAGACCTCCAGGTTTTCTATGGTTGGTAATGAGATTAAAGGCATGTGTATCCAATACTGGTTGTATCTCTGAACACACAGAGACTTACCTAGCTCTGTCTACCAAGTGCTGGGATTACAAGTGTACGCCACCACTGCCCTGCTTTCCTATGGCTTGCTAATAGCTCTGACACCCAAGCAACTTTATTTATTAACATACAAGTAACATTTTAATACAAATAAAATATCACCATATATATATATATATATATATATATATATATATATGCACATGCAATAACAATTAGTGAAAGAAGAGGCTGTTAATTTGAAGGAGAGTGAGGAGATCCATATGAGAGTATTGGGAGGGAAGAAAGGCAAGAGATAAATGTTCTCATTATATTCTAATCTTAAAAATAAAAATTATAAAAGATAAAACAGGATGAGTATTTTGTTTAGAAACATCACACATAGTAGTTTTAAGATGGTCCCCACTAGCCCTGTTCGATGGTGATGTCATTCTGCATGCTGTGAATATTTGTTGTTCTCATTGGTTGATAAATAAAGCTGTTTGGCCAATGGTGAGGCAGAATAAGGTTAGGTGGGACATTTTAACTAGAGAGAGAGGAAGGAGAAAAGAGAGGCAGGAGAGACGCTGTTAGCCGCCACCAGGAGAAGCAAGATGTAAGATACTGGTAAGCTGCAAGCCACGTGGCAAAGTATAGATTTATAGAAATGGATTAATTTAAGATATATGAGCTAGTTAGCAAAAAGCCTGAACCATTAGGCCATACAGTTTGTAATTAATATAAGCCTCTGTGTGCTTATTTGGGTCTGAGCGGCTGTGGACCAGGCAGAACACAAGAAAACTTTCAGCTACAAATGGCACCTGATGAGTTGGCTCAAGTTTCCACCTGAGACCTGAGAACACTTAATAAGCAATTCTAAATGGAGCCCAAAACAGGTTCCTGATTTGTGCCTCATGTGGGTGGCGGGGTGCCATAGCATTCAAACTTGAGTGCAACATGACAGATTCCCACTACGGTATATAGTGCACTGCATGATAGATTTAGCTTTTGCTAGTACAAAAAAAAAAAAGGAAAGGTTTCTGGGCTACACGCTGCTTTAATGGAGGCATAGACCCACTGCTTCTGAGAGTTGATGGTACACATGGCCCAGAGCCAGAGGTGAATTATCTCCACCATGTTGAAAGCTGAAATAGGCAGAGTCAGAAGCCAAGTGCTTTTCATTCTGGCCACTCAGGTTAGCAGTTTAAAGTATCTCCTGGCCAGAAAAGGATTATAAATTCAAAATAAGACAGATTCAGATGGGATAAACCTCTAAACAGTTTACAATATGCATAAAAATATACATAGGCTTAACAGAGAAAGGAAAACAAATATAGACAGTTATATAAAAAGTAGAAGGTTTAAAAAAATAAAGTCTTTGAAGAGATAGTAAAGGTAATATTAACTTCAGAGAGACATTTGATTGTAAAAGCTGCTGAGTTAAATCAATATGTATATTTTAAAGATATCTTGATTTCAAAATTAATATCTAAGTATATGTTGCTTTGGAAAAGAGGTTCTGCTTTTGTTTCCACAGAAGATGAGAACCTGGGGATTGCTTCCAGGCTAATATGCTTTGATCAAGGAAGACCCCCTGAGAGGCCCAGATGATCCAACATCCAAACAGCTTCAAGGCAACTCCTTCAAAAAAATACAACATCACAGACTATTCCAGTTAGGACTTGACCATAATTCTTAATTTCTCAGGATCCCCATAAGAATACAGTGCCATTTATCAGCAAAAAGTAGCCTAGAACACTACGCCCACATTCCCAAAAAATGGATTATGGATGTTTGTTTTTGTTTAGGTTGTTGTTTACAAATTGTTATTGGTCATAGTCAATATCTTTTTAAAAGAAGAAAGGGGGATAGGATATAGATATGATAGGATGTAAAAGTAACAACTTATTTGAAATGGTTTACAATGCTATGGATTTTAGTTTATTGATTCAAATTTAAAGTTAATTTTGTTATACTGTATGTATATTTCTACTCTTGTTTAAGGTATTATGCTTGTGTAGCTCATTTGAAAATATAATATATAATTAAGAAATGCAGATTATTAGTCATCTATGATAATCAAACTTATCATGTTAGTTAAGTTTTCTAGGTATACATAGATATATTTCAATTAGGTAGGTAATCTTCAAACACTTCAAAGACCTACAAAATATGGCATTTAAAATGTTTTAAGAACTTTTTGGACATTGAGACATGTCTGCTCCTGGTAACACCATCTACTTCAGAGAAGATAATGGGCATTGAAGAAACTTATTATGGAGTTTGCTTTTCTTTGTGGCAAAAATTAGCCACTGGGTGTTGACTCTTGATAATATGTTGTATAAACTGGACCTGATGAAGGTGACCACTGAACTTTGCAAGACAAGATGGTCCTTCAGGTTCCTGCTTCACACAAGAAACTGCCAGACATTCTACAGGTTTGGGTAACTGTCCAGGTAGCCAGCTGTCTCTGTCATTCTAAATGTTTGGAAGTTGCTTACAATGCTCTTCCTG
This sequence comes from Peromyscus maniculatus bairdii, assembly GCF_049852395.1. Classification (NCBI taxonomy): domain Eukaryota; kingdom Metazoa; phylum Chordata; class Mammalia; order Rodentia; family Cricetidae; genus Peromyscus; species Peromyscus maniculatus. The sequence goes on along the minus strand of NC_134853.1, from coordinate 34,873,083 downwards.
TTTACTTAGGTAATATTATATCCCTTTGAGGTCTTTGATGAAGTTAAAGACTAGATAGTTATGATTATGGTTTTCCTTGGTTATGATAAGAGATAAGGTAGATATGAAACCTTAGACTCACAGATATAGGATAGATAGGCTATCTTCTTTAATTACAAATACAAATAGACTAGATATTATAACTATAATTCTTGCTTAATAACTGTTTTGTTATATGTAATTTTACTATGTTGGAGTTAAAACTTCCTTTTGAATAGAAAGTAAAAAGGAAATGATGGGCGATGTTGTTATGTATGCTGTGAATATAAGTTGCTCTGATTGGTTGATAAATAAATCTGTTTGGCTAATGGTGAGACAGAATAAGGTTAGTCAGGACTTTACAACTAGAGAAAGAAGGAGAAAAGAACATGAGAGACACTGCTAGCCACTGCCAGGAGAAGCAAGATGTAAAAGTACTGGTAAGCTGCAAGCCACATGGCAAAGTACAGATTTATAGAAATAGGTTAAATATGATATAAGAGCTAGCTAGTGAGAATCCTGAACCATTAGGCCATGCAGTTCGTAATTACTATAAGCCTCTGAGTGTTTATTTGGGTCTGAGGGGCTGTGCACCAGGCAGGACACAGGAAAACTGTCAGCTATACCTGTTTCTTAGTATTTATGCCATTCTGTAACTCTCTCAACTGATATATGATTTTAGATCTACTGACTTACCTCTAAAAATCAGAATATATCAGATTGGCATTTTATTTAGTTATTTTACTTTTTTCAGGTTGGTATTTTATACCAATTGGTAGTTGGATAAATCCACAAATCTTGGAGAAGACAAGTTTTCATTAGAATCCCAGTGAGTGCATTTTTTTTTTTTGGTTTTTCGAGACAGGGTTTCTCTGTGTAGCTTTGCGCCTTTCCTGGGACTCACTTGGTAGTCCAGGCTGGCCTCGAACTCACAGGGATCCGCCTGCCTCTGCCTCCCGAGTGCTGGGATTAAAGGCGTGCGCCACCACCGCCCGGCTTGTGAGTGCATTTTAAAGTAAAAGAAGAAACTGAAAATTATTATTAGGCAAAATCATGGCTTCTCTGTGTTTTTTTTTGCATCAAATTAGAATAATTTATCACATGAATGTTTGCTAGAATTTTCCACTGAAGAGATCTCAGTCTGTAGTTTTCTCTTCCAAAATAAATTTAATTCAAGTTGTAAAGTATTTATAAGACTGTTTTCTGTCCTTTCTTCTGAAAATTTTTACATCTTGTATTCTTCTCAGATCATGGTCATGTCATCTAAAACACACAAATTGGGAAGTTTACACTTACTCATGACAGCTTCTAGGCATGAAAGTCTTACTGAGGGTCTTCGCTTAACTTTTCTATCTAAACTCATAAGAACAGTATCAGGAAGTGTATCTTCTTCACTCAATGTATCTGCAAAAGTCTGAGATATATAATCCATATATATCCATTTGTAATAACCACATCATGTTAGACTGAAGTTTCTTTTGGGAATGTAAAGTTGGTTTCACATTCGAATGTCTGTCATTTTGAAATGTATATTAGTATAAGAAAGACAAAAGATATATAAATGCAAGGCAGATGTCAAAGGAACAGCAAATATTATTCACTATGCCACAATAATTTCAAAAACACTCCTAAGAAACACTTAATCTGACAAGGGTGCTCAAAACTAAACCAAGCAGGCACCATCTCTAATGGATAACTTTTAGAAAATTCTCCAGTATGTTTAGAAGTGAAGGAACTTGGCTTCTGTCCATGTGACACAAAGAGGATTTCACATTGGAGGGTCTGTCTGGTTTATTTCACGTGTGTCAGCTTTCTGTTACTGGCACAACTGCCCAAGAGAGCCAAGTAAAAGGTTTACTCGCAGAGTTTTGTAAATTTCAGTCAATGACTAATTGGCATGTTACTCTGGAGTTCCTAGTGAGGCTGCACATCAGAACAAAGCCACCAGGGAAGGGCAGGGAAGACAAGAAGTTTCCACCACCTTGGTAGGATGAGCCCTGGTCTTGTATATTAATAAAGGATTATTGTAATAAAGGATAAATATAATAATATACTTCCCAGGGGATCAGAAGAGAAACTATGAACAGTGAGATTTATTCTCTGGAAATGAATCTAAGTACACCATGCTCTTTGTCCATCTATGTTATTCCTCTGGGATAAAATTCTATCTATACAGCTTCAATTCTGTACTCAAGCCTAGCTCCTTTCTTGCCTGATTTCTCTCTACCTTTATCTGTTGTTCCCTCTAAGTTCTATCTTAATTCTCTCATCTTAGTTCTGCCTCATCTAAGTCCTTCTCATCTCGTTCTTATCCATCTAGTACTTTCCCATCTGGCTCTTCCTCATCTTCAGTCCTGACCTCCAGTTCTCTAGTCAAAAATCCTCTCTAGCCAAAAATCCTCAATATCCTTTCTTCGTTCTCCTGATAAATCAGTTCCCCCAGTCTCTGAGGTGTTCAGTTATAAACCCAAGCCATAGCGATCCTCTGGCAGAGCAAGGTCACCAGGCTTGAATTCTTACGGGGTCATAAAGGTAGGTAAGAATTTTCCTCAGACAGTGGCCATCAGGCTTTTTTTTTACAACCCAAATGAGTGCTAATGATGAATTAGTCAAGAAGGGAATTTATGTGCTCAATCTACATTCCTAGAAGTGGTTAGGTAAGAAATTAGGAGTCTATTAGTAAGGCTGTAAGGAAGGAGGGTCTCACCCTAAATTGCACAAGAAATAAAGCTATCCTCCTGACCTAGGAGACAGGTGTTGTTTCTTTTGGCCTTGGATGCTTGATAGGTATTTTAGATTAATACAATGTTAGGAGTTCCTGGAAGTATGCATAGCATTACAAGAAAATCACTGTGGGAACCAGCTAATATATATACAAAAGCTGAAATATCACCAAGACTTCTTAAGCCATGGCTTGACCTTTGGAAAAGTCCTTGGCTTTTCCAAGCAGTAGCTTTTGTGATAATAGCTGAATTTCATTATGTTTTCCTGCAGCTTGCAGCACCCTGGAATATCTAACTCCCTCCCACTAGGCTCTGCCTTTTAAATTTTATGCCTGTCAATAGTGGTGAGATGGGCACTAGCCTTTAACACATGGACCTTTGTAGAAAATTCTAGACTCAAGCTATACAGCATTACAATGGACAAAAACATGAAAAAATATGATGGACAGAAAGACACAAAACAGTCATCATTTGGCAATAATATGATAGCAAACTTTAAAAATAAAGATAAATTACTAAATTAATTATTCCTAGGGAAATTATTAGAATTAATTAATGTACATAATATTTAGCTAGACTATTAGTGCACAACAATCTATCATACTTCTATATACCTTCTACAACAAGTAAGTAAATGAAAAAAAATAGAAGTTGCCATTTATCAAAAGGTTAAGAAAAAAAGCCAAGATCTTAAAGAGAACATATGTTGAGCTACATTGGAGAAGAACGTAAAATTGTAACAGGAGACATTTAATCTAATTAAGTGGACAGTATATCATGGGCAGGGATGGGATGTACTACTCTAAAGGCAGAAATTTTGTCCAAGTTGGTCTACAGTTTCAGTGTTATCCAAATCAATGTAATATTTTTCTTTTTAAAGGAATCTACACATACTGATTATAATTTTGGTTTTAAAGTATGAAACATTATAGCTCAGCCAAGATCCTTCATAAAAATCAAGATGGATGACTATGTCAAGACTCACTCTCAAGACCATTTGATAAAGTCAGTGCATAACTACAGGTTAGTGGAACAAGACAGATTTTGCAAGCAATTCTCTTCTAGATTTAAGGTTCTATATAAAAGCAAAGATACTGAATGACTGGGGAGTAGATCTGTGTTTTCAAACTGATCGTGGGCCAAGGACTCACTACCTCATACCATCAGTAACATGAATTCCAGGTGGGTTATAATCACATAACAGGAAGACAAAACTAGTAATTATAAGAATATAAAGCTTAGATGACAATACAAGAGATTATCTTCATGCCCATGGGTGTGGTAGTTTGAATGTAATTGGCCCTCATAAGGTCATTGGGAGTTGCTCTATTAGGAGATGTGGCTTTGTTGGAGTAGATGTGGCCTTGTTGCAGGAAGTGTGTTACTGTGGAGGTGGACTTGGATGTCTCATATATGCTCAAGCCATTCTCGGTGTCTCAATTCACTTTCTGTTTCCTATAGATCAAGATGCAGGACTCTCAGCTCCCTTTCCAGCACCATGTCTGCCTTCATGCTGCCATGTCCCACCATGATGATAATGGACTAAATCTCTGAAACTGTAAGCCACCTCACTAAATGTTTTCCTTTATATGAGTTGCCATGGTCATGGTGTATCTTCACAGCAATAGAAACCCTAAGACAATGGGGTTTCTTAAAATGAAATATGAACCATCAGAGTTACAGATTTGACTTTAATGAAATTAGGAAGTTGCATTCATCAAAACACCTAGAGAGTAGAAAGGCAGGGCAGGGAATGGGAGATAATTGTAGCAACCATCTGCAGATGACAAAGCTCATGTTCAGATTGTAGAACTATCTCCTGAGACCTATATGGGATACACAGCCCACCTGAAAGTAGTTTCCTTTAAAAACAAATACTGGGTCTTCAAGCATGAAAATATGCTAAACTTCATCAGTTTATTCGTCAGAGTTCTCTAGAGTAACAAAATTTACAGAAAGAATATCTTTTATTTTTTTTAAAGATGTATTTATTTATCATGTATACAGAAGAAGGCGCCAGATCTGATTACAGATGGTTGTGAGCCACCATGTGGTTGCTGGGAATTGAATTCAGGACCTCTGGAAGAGCAGTCAGTGCTCTTAACCTCTGAGCCATCTCTCCAGCCCCAGAAAGAATATCTTTATACATACAGAAAGGTGGTTTATTAGAATGACTTACAGGCTAACCCAACAATGACTGGCTGTGAATGGAAGTCCAAGAATCCAGTAGCTGCTCAGCCCACAAGGCTGGATATCTCATCTGGTTTTCAGTATATGCTGGAATCCTGAAGAAGTAGGCTCTAATGCCAATGAAGGAATGGACATGCTTGCAAGGTGAGGGCAAGCAGGCAGAGAGAGGGACCCCCTGGGCCTGGTTTAGGTTTCTGAAACCTCCAAACCTACCCCAAATGACACACTTTCTCCAACAAGGCCACACCTTCTAATCTTTCTCAAGTAGTACCACTCTGTAATGACCAAACATTCAAATATTTGAGCCTGTGGGGGCCTTTCCTATTCAAACCACCACAATTGGTATCTGAAATGCAAATGAAAATAAAAATGAAACATCACTACTAATAGTGTGTTTAAAATAAATGAAGGGTAAATGCTTGCATGTAGTATCTTTTTCTGGAAAGAAAGTAGTTTATTGCTGAGATATTGGCCATTTTAAATCAATCATATGATATAAAAGTATTTTAAATGTAATGAATGTATTTTCAATTGAACCTTCCATTATCCATTATTATTTTTATTGAGAATGTATAGCAATATTTTTCCTATTAAGACTTTAAAATAAATATGTTGTATCATAAAAAAACAAATGAAAAGAAAGCCAGCAATACCAATGCTGGGCAGGAAATGTCCTTGCAGGGGCTCACACATTGCTGGTAGGAAGTGTGAATTTATACAATACTTGCATTACCTGGAAAAACTGAAAATATGTGTCCCTAGACAGCTTCTTACTCTTTTATACCTACTTAAAATATTTGTGCTAAGTAGCACAATGCCCCATGTCTGAAGGTGTTCTTAGCAGCATTATTCAAAATACACTCATATTGGCAGTACCTAAGCACCAACCTGCAACAGAATAAATGGTAGTTCCTGCAAGGGAATATTATATAGCAATAAAGCAAGTTCATAAAACCTATATTCTCTAGTGTAGATGGACCTCAAGATTCTCTGGTTGACCAGGAGAAAGCAGACACAGAACACACAGTCTCCCAATGTGTACACAATGCTGTGTGATTTCGTTTACATGAACCTAAAACATTTTATTTATATAAAGGTTCTCAGATTAACATTACATTGTGAACAAAGAGAAGAGGGTCACTGTCTTTTTAGGTCCCAAGAATGCTGTGTTTCAGAAAACAGGTATTATCATTATTAGTACTTTGTAAGTATGTATTTATTTATCTAAAAAGGGAATATGACATTCAGTTAGCATTTTGAGGACAAATAATAATTGTATATTCTCAAGAAATATTTATTAAGTCTATCATGCACTTAGTGGTTTCACAATAGCACAGACCCAGGCCCTGTTCAACTTCCACAGTCATGTTTTCGTTACAAGTGTTCGAGACAATGATTTTTAACAGAATTTGTTGACAATGACAATCTGCTTCATCAAATTTTGCAGAAAATATAAGCCAATTTCATTTATTATTACCATATGGAATGTGAAATTAAAAGTCAAGATTTTCCTGAATTTACTCAGTTTTCATTATATGCCTCTAGGCAGTTAAAGGGGGTCAGAATGTCTACGAGGTAAAGATAAAAAAACACTCCCAAGAGCAACTTCCCACGGATTCCACTTGGTGGTGCTAAGCCAACGTAGAATGCAGGTCACTACTTTGCAGTTTCTACAATCCTAGGTCTTGTGAGTTCTAAAGGTCTGTTATATTTTAGGGCTTTGGACATTTTGGTAGGGAAAATAATTCAAAACTCTTAAATTTCACTCTTAAATTACTGAAAATTACAAAGAATGTCCTTAAACTCTAGGACAAGCAAAGCTTTCATGTTTTCTTAACTCATGTTTTTCGATGATCTAGATTATAAGCCATTAGGAGATAAATAATTTTGTCTGTGTGGTATTATAGGCTTGGTGGAAACACAAATCACAAATTTTAAATGGAATTATGGTGTATGAGAAACGGCTGAGGAACGTTTTGCTTCCTAGCAGATGGGGGAAAGGGTGGGGCCTTTACTCCAGGCGTCTAACAAGGATGCTGTTCAGCTGGCCAAGATTAGGGGGCAAGGTGGCATAGATGTTATCTTCCTTCTCGGAGAGGCCCTTTGCTTGCTATGCCCAGGCTGGTCTCGAACTCGAGATTTTCCTGTTTCAGGCTCTCAAGGCTGGGGTGAGCCTGTCTTTTCTTACCTCTCACAGCTGAATGAGGCCTCATTCTAGGGCTTTCCAGCTGTGAGCAAAGGCAAGGGGTTTCAGGCTGGGAAGAGGAATCTTTAGGATCCTTTTGCTGGCAATGAGAGGCACCAAAGTCTTCCGGTTTCATAATACTGGACCTGTGTCTTCTGTTTATAAAGATGCTGCTATGTTGTATACCCATAAATGAATCAATAATCATCTTGCCTTTTTCTTTTAAAATGTTGTTTTAAAATTATGTGTGTATGCCTATGTCTGCATGGGGGCATGAACACAACTGTAGTTCCTCTGGAGGCCAGAAGAAGGTGTTGGATGCCCAGAGCAGGTGTTATAGCCTGGCGAGGAACTGAACTCAGGTCTTCCTAAAGAGCGCTTGTGCTTTTGATCACTGACCATCTCCCCAAGATCATCACATCTTAAAGTAGACAACTTTGAGCAGGGGGAGAAGTATCTCTATGAGTTCAAGTCTGGCCTACATAGCAAGTTCCAAGACAGTCAGGACTACATAGAGAGACCTTTCATGTTGGTTTGAATGAAAAATGACCCTCATAGACTCATAGGGAGTAGCATTATTGGATGTGTGACCTTGTTGGAGTAGGTGTGACCTTGTTGGAGTAGGTGTGACCTTGCTAGAGTAGGTGTGACTTTGTTGGAGTAGGTGTGACCTTGTTGGAGGAAGTTTGTCACTGGGGTGTGGGCTTTGAGGTTTCAGAAGTTCAAGCCAGGCCCATTGTCACTTTTTCTTCCTGCTGCCTGCCAATCTGGTTGTAGAACTCTCAGCTACCTCTCCAGCACATGTCTGCCTGCTTCCTGCCATGATGGCAATAGACTAAACCTCTGAATTCTAAACCAGCCCCAATTAAATGATTTCCTTTCTAAGAGTTGCTGTGGCCCTGGAGTTTCTTTACAGCAATAGAACCCTAACTAAGACACATTGTCTTGCAAAATAAAATGAAGTAAAATTTGATGGAGAATGAATCAGGCTGTGCACATGATTTTCAATCCCAATGCTGTAACTTTCATGGTAGCACCACCTTGTGTTTTCTACTTCCTTCCTTCTATGAAGGCTATGCCCTATGTGCTTCAGACAATAGCTACTTCCCCCAAAAATGGGGGTAAAAAAATAAAATAAAAAATTTTAATCAGTGCTGAACCATCTTAAGTAATTTCAGTTGTCTGTCAGTTTTTAAATGCTACCCACAAGAAATAAAAAAGAAATATATTGTCATTATGAGAATCTAAAAATAAGTAGATATAGACAAAAACCATCTCATAAAATATGGTCCTTTTTAGAGGCTCATCCTTGTGTTTCTTGAGCGACCAGACATTGCTGAATACTGAAATCAATATAAAATCTAACCTTAATACATCCAGAAAGAAGTCTGTGAGCTAAATTTGTATTTCATGTAAATTTGATGAAATATAATAATAGGAAATCCTCACTGTGAATGTCTTAAAATTCAACAAAATGCAATAGGAAAGCTATGAATCAAAGACCTCCTATCTTCAATGATACTCTCCTAATGTAGAAACATATCTTTGCAGACAAAATAAAAGATTGTCTTTAAAATATGCTTCTTCTGCACATCTAAAATTTAAAACAATTTTATTAGACTAGAAAAGAGGAGAGTTGCTGAGACCTTGTGTTTCATATGGTCTTTTTTGACCATGCATAAAAAGCACAAAAGTATTTTCCTCAAAAAATATTTTTTTTAATAATGAACAAAGGAGAAAAGTCAGTCACTGGCTGAGTCTATAACCTGAAATTTGAATTTTTGTGTCAAAATTGAAAGATAAAATACATTGTTAGGACTGAATTAGTCTACAAAACAATCTCTTGATTTGAATTATCTCAGGGCCTGGACAATGACAGCTGCTCAGTGAAGCTGTGAGGGATGAGAAGGCCACTGGATGCTGCTTTCTTTAGTCTTGCTCCCACCTCCTTTTCTCAGTCACTTCCTGAGTGCTGGTCCCATTATCTCTGGCCACGTGGGGATCAAACATTCAAACACATGAGCCTATGGGGGCCATTCTCTTTCAAGCCACCGCATTCCACTCCCTAGCCCCCATAAGCTCGTGGCATTTAGTCCACCTTAAAAAGTCTCCATACTCGCCGGGCGGTGGTGGCGCACGCCTTTAATCCCAGCACTCGGGAGGCAGAGGCAGGCGGATCTCTGTGAGTTCGAGGCCAGCCAGGACTACCAAGTGAGTTCCAGGAAAAGGCGCAAAGCTACACAGAGAAACCCTGTCTCGAAAAACCAAAAAAAAAAAAAAAAAAAAAAAAAAAGTCTCCATACTCTATAACAGTATCAACTCTATTTAACAGTCTAAAGTCCAAAGTCTCTTCTGAGACTCAAGGCAATCTCTTAACTGTACTCCACCATAAAATCAAAATAAAAAAGCAGATCACATACTTTGAGCATACAAAGGCAGAAATATACATTTACCAGGCCAAAAGGGAGGAAAAGAAGCATAGTGAGGAAATACTGGACCAAAGCAAGAATGAAACCCAACAAGGAAAACTCCAAATTCTGTAGTTTTATGTCTGCTGTCCACAGGCTCAGATGACGCTCGCCTTTCAGCTTTACTGATTGTAGCACACTGCTCTCTCTCGAGCTTCAACACCCTGAACACAGCTCTCCTTGGCAGGTATCTCACTGGCATCTCCAACATATTGGGGTCTCCACTGGAATCCAGGTTTCACTTTTACGGCTTCACGCAATGGCCTCTCTGTTGTTGATGGTTTCTTTTGCTGATTAAGTTTTCCTTCAACTCATTTTCACAAGTTAGAAGCTTAGCTGGATGAGGCCTTGCCTTGAGGTCATCATTCCTTTTATTCCATTTAGCATCAGGCTTTTCTTAAAATTTTTATCTCCTTGAGCACAGGACTTGGTCACAACATTACATTTCCTGGGGCTCTTTTTTCTCCTCAAACTGTACATTTGTATTTCTCTTGATATTGCTTGCTCTTTTCATTGTTGATATTTGTAAGAGTGATCATCAATAACCATGTGACATACTCACTACTAGGTTGTCTTGAAATCTCCTTTGCCAATAACATTATTTGAAAACTCTTCAATTTAGTCTCAGACAAATTTTTAGGACAATGGCAAAAAAGGAACCACATTCTTTGCCAAAATATCATAAGAATTGTCTTTAGGCCAGCCAATAATATTGTCCCCCTTGAAAACTTGAGCTGGGCCCCCACAGTCCATATTGCCCTCAGTACTACTGTCTTCCATGCTCCTATTAGAACAGCCCATTAAGTACCACTGAAATTCTTTGACCACTTTCCTAGTTCAATGTCCTAGGTCTTTCATATTTTTCCAACAAACGGCATGGACAGGCCTGTCAGGGCAACAACCTAGTCTGTGGCATCAACTTCTGTCTCAGTGTTCTATTGCTCTGAAAAGAAACCATTGTTAGAATTCCTAGCCACTCCCCCAGCTACATGACCTCGTGTGCACCGGCAAGATGCTTAGTCATCCAGGGCCTTATGTCATACTGTGCACTGCGTGATCATGGAATCTATTTGCATGCATGGCAAAGCTATGTAAGCCCATATGCTATGCACATGTGTGTGTGTGGGGCCCTATAAAAGTGGGTTCCACTATCCCTCCCCCCTCTTTCTGCACAGTCATTCCCCATAGGCCTATGCACACCCCTTCTATTCCCTTCTCTTAATAAACTCTTATAGTGGGTTTTGTTGTACCTCATGGCTTTTCTTACAGGGTAAACAGTGCTGCTTAATGAATAACATTGTGCTGCTTAACAAATAACAATCATGACCAATGTAACTCTTATAAAAACAATCATTTAATTGGGGGACTGTCTTAGCTAAGGTTTTTATTGCTGTGAAGAGACACCATGACCATGGCAACACTTATAAGGGAAACATTTAATTGAGGTGGCTGGCTTACAGTTTCAGAGGTTCAATTCATTATTATCATGACAGGAAGCATGACAGCATGTAGGCAGATATAGTATTGGAGTACCTGAGAATCCTACATCTTGCAGGTAACAGGAAATCAACTGAAAAATCACACTGATGGAAGTTTGAGTAAAAGAGACCCCAAAACCCACCCCAACATACTTCCTCCAACAAGGCCACACCTCCTAATAGTGCTACTCTCTTTGGGGACCATTTTCTTTCAAACCACCATAGGAAGTGATTCCTGTTTTAGAGGGTTAGTCCATGATCATCATGGCAGGAAGCAGACAGGCATGGTGCTAATCCACAGGCAGTAGGCAGTGAGAAGTGGGCATGGAGAAAATGGGTGAGGGGGCACTGGGGTGGCCTGTGCTTTTGAAACCTCCAAGCCCTGCCCCAGTGACTTGTTTCCTTCAACAAGACAACAACTCCTAATTCTCCTCCAACAGTTACACTCCCTGGTCACTAAGCATTTATATATGTGGACCATGGGGTCCATTCTCATTCAAATCACACCAAGTGGTGCATTAGGATGACTTATGGTTTCAGTTTTCTTGAGATAGTCTTAGCTTAGCAGTGAAATTCTGGTGTCAAAGGCAAACTTTCAGTTCCCAGTAAACTGAAATGGTTTGTCATCATACATTTATTGGGAAAATTTTAAAATAGTATAGAATCATGCATCAGACATCATTTTGGTCAACGAATAACCACATACACAATGGTGGTTCTGTAAGATATTCGTAGTGGCATTAGAGACATCACAGTGTGCGTCAGTACATGGTATTCATGCTGTAATAGGGATGACTAATGGCTTGTCTTAGAACATGTCCTCATCAAGTGACAAACAACTCCAGCTCCAGCTTTTTCATGTAGCACTGTTGTTGAGTAGCACTTTCTTGTTGGGAATGCCGGCCCACACATAATGACATAGTAACATATTAATTATGAAAGCTTGGCCTTTTTCCTAATTAGTTCTTATAACTTAAATTAACGCATATCTTTCAGTCTGCATGTTTTACATACGTGGTTTGGTTACCTTTACTTTGTACTGCCCATCTTGCTTCCTCTCAGTCTGGTTGGTGACTCTGCCTTTCTTCTTCCCAGTGTTCTCTCTCCCCAGAAGCCCTTCCTATCTTTCCTGCCTAGCTATTGGCCATTCAACTTTTTAATTACACCAACCACAGCAACACATCTTCACAGTGTGCAAATATCCCCCAACACTTAGTGCTGTGAACTCACCTCCTAGAACAACCTTCATTGTGTCCCATAGGTTTGGGTATGCTGTGTTTATATTTTCGTTCAACTCTAAATTCTAAAGAGTTTTAGTTTTTCTTCTTGATTTAATTTTTATTTAGTAGTGAGTTGTTCAGATTTCATGAATTTGTATAATTTCTTTCACTTTTTGGCTGATCTTTAGCTTTAATCCAGATAAGATAAGATACTTGTGTTATTCCAACCAGCAGGTGTTTTAAAGTATCTGTTGAAACTTTCTTTGTGTCCTAATATGTAATCAGTTTTGGAGAAAGTTCCATGAAGTGCTGAGAAGAGAGTGTATTTTTTTAGTGTTTGGGTGGAATGTTCTGTAGTTGTCTGTTAAGCACATTTGATTTATGACATTATTTAACTCTAGCATTTGTCTATTTCGTTTTTGTCTGGATGACCAGTCTATTGGCAAGAGTGGGGTATGAAAGTCACCCACTGTCAGTGTGTGAACATGTGATTTAAACTGTAGTAGTGTTTCTTTTATGAACTTGGGTGCCCTTGTTTGGTGCATGAATGTTTAGAATTACAATGTCCTCTTGATGGATTTTTTTCCTTTAATGAGTTTGTAATGTTCTTCCCTATGATTAATTCTGGCTTGAAGTATGCTTTGTTAGATGTTAAAACACAGTTAAACACAGTTGAAACACAGTTAAACACAGCCTGCTCCTTAGGTCCATTTGTTTGGAATATCTTTTTCCATCCTTTTACTCTGAGGTGATGTCCATCTTTGATGATGATGTGTGTTTCTGGATGCAGCAGAAAGATGGATCCTATTTTCTAATACAATCTGTCAGTCTTTGTCTTTTTTTTTCTTTTAATTTTCTTTATTGATTCTTTGGGAATTTCACATCATGCACCCAATCATGCTCACCTCCCAGTCCCTCTGGATCAGCCCCTTGCCCCTAAAGCATGTGCCCCTCCAATCAATTAAAAAACAAAACGAACAAAAACATTTCTCTCCTCTGTCTTTCCAGCACCTCTTCACTCATCCTAGAGGCATTGGGAGCTGTGGTGTGTCACACAGTATACCCTTTTGTCCAGTCAGTCCCACCTGCAAAACATTCATCACAATGTGTCATTGGTATGGTTCAAGGCCTCTGGTACACTATGATCATTAGGCCCTCACTGAAACTCCTCTCAGACATCCTGTTGTTGCCCTGAGTCATGGGGACCCTGTGGCTGTTGTTTAGTATGAACAGTCCCTTCATGTGCTCCTGCAGTTCATAGATGGGGTAGATGTTAGGGTGGGCCAACCTGAGGCCCAGGATGTGGGTCTGGGTGGTAGCTAAGCTGGTCAGTCCAGGCCAATGGGCCTGCCCCCCTCAGGCAAGGGGCAGAGCTAGCTCTCCTAGGCTCATACCATTAGGGGCAGCACTTCCACAACCATGGTGAGGGGTGGGGCCATCTTTCTCATGCAGGAGTTAGCTCTCCTATGGGGGGCGAGACCAGTTCTCCTGCTGCAGTGTCCAGTGAAGGGCAGGGCCAGCTATCTCAGGGCCAAGGAGGGGTGTGGCTGGCTCAGCATAGCCCTTGAATTTCAACACACATGGTTTCTATTACCCCCTTGTGGTAAGATGGGCCATGGACATCATCACACACCCAGCTGCAGCAAGAACATGGACCCAGACATAGCCTTTGGCAGCAGCTTGGGCCCAGCCATCACCATGGTCCTGGTGACATCAAGGTCACCCATATCATCACAGCCATGGCACAAACCTCAGACACCAACATGGTCTCAGGCACCTGTCCAGACCCTGGACATCTGCAAAGCCCACTATGGCAACAGGAGCCACGGACATCAACCCAGACCCTGGCTGCTACTGGGCCACAAACTCAGACATGGCCCTTGGCAACAGCCTGGGTCAGGATGATACCTTGGCCTCATGAGCTAGCATAGGCATGGACATGGCACAACCCTCAGACACCAACATTGCTCCAGGTGGCAGCCCAGATCCCTGGCATTAGCATGGCCTTTGATGGTATCAGAAACCACAGATACTATTACAGACACTTGCTGTGGTAGGGCCACGAATCTAGACATGGCTCTTTGCAGTTCTGACCCAGATGACACCATAGCCCCAGGTTACAGTGCAGGCCACTCAGATCAGCATGGACTCAGCAGTGGCAATACCCTCAGACACCAACATGGCCCCAGGTGGTCAGTCTTTGTCATTTTATTAGAGAACTGAGAGCATTAATATTGAGAGTTTTTTAATGAGCAATGTTTATTAATTTCCATTATTTTATAGTTGCAATATTTGATATTTTCCTTCCTCTTTTTACTAACTGTTCTGTGATTATTTATTTCTTGTTTCCTCTTGTGTGTAGTTAACCTTCTTTTCAGATTGAAGTCTTCCTTCTAGTGCATTCTGTAGAACTAGATTGGTGGACAGGAAGTGTTTTAAATTTGTTTTTGTTGTAAAATGTTTTTTTTTTTCTTTTTCAAAGGTGACTGATAGGTTTGCTGGATATGGTAGTTTGAGCTGGCATCTATGGTCTCTCAGAGCTTGTACATGAGTCCAGGCCCTTGTGGATTTCATTGGAAAATCAAGTATTGGTCTAACGGGTTTCACTTTATATGTGGTTTGGTCTTTTTCCCTCGCAGCTTTTAATATTCCTTCTTCATTCAGTACATTTAGTGTGTTGCTTAGATGTTGTGGGGAGTTTCTTTTATGTTCTATTTAGGTGTTCTGTATTTCTCTCAGACCTTGCTAGGCATCCTTTCTTTAGAGTGGGAAATTCCTTCCATGATTTTGTTAAAAGTAGTTTGTATTCCTTTGGCTTGGGCTCTCTCCCTTCCTCTATAACTTTTATTCATAATTTGGTCTTTTCATGCTGTCCTTGATTTCCTGTATACTTATGCCTGGATTTAAAAAGATTTAACAATTGGTTTGACTGAGGTATTCCTTTTTCCTATTGTATCTTTAAGATTTGAAATTATTTCTTCCGTGTGTTTTGTTCTGTGTGCAAGGCTTACCTCTGAGGTTTTGTCTGGCATCTTGAGTTTTTCATTTCCAGTTTTATTTCAGTGTGGGTTTTCTTTAGTAATTCTATTTCTTGGTTAAACTCGTTTCATGTAGTGAATTGTTTTCGGTATTTTTCTCCACTGGTAGTTTGTGTTTTCACAGTCTTCATTAAGACATTTATTCGGATCTTCTTTAATATCTTTGAACATAGTCATAATTGCTATGCTGAAGTCCTTATCTTATGCTTTGACTGCACTGTTTTTCTCAGGGCCTAATGCAGTAGAGTTTCGGGCTTCTGGAGAAGACACGTTGTCTTGGTTGTTGGTGTTTGTGTTTTTGAGCTGGGTCTGGGCACCTGGAATTACAGTGTCTGAGGCATGTCTTACTGCAGGCACCTGTTTCTGTTCTCTGTTCTTTTGTTGCTGTTCCCCACTGTGGATTCTAGTCAGGTGTGGTTGCTGTGCGGTCCCTGGCAGAGAATCCTTCTGCAGGTCAGCAGCGTCACAGTAGACTGGAGATGGGATGGATGGAAAGGCTAAAATGGGCTACAGGCAAGAGTTAGGGGTACCCCATGTTGGCACCAAGAAGCCAAGTCCATAGAATATGGGCTGGGCTGTGAGAAGGGGGTGGTCATTTCCTTTTAGATTTTTTCCCCTTATTTTCCTTTATTCCTGAAGGATGTCTGGCAGCTCACCAATGCTAGTTACAGTTTTAAAAATAATCCCTTTCTGTGGTCCATTTTGAGTAATTTCATCACTGTTTTCAAATTCCCAAAAATCCACTTGTGTATGATTGCATGCTCTGCTGTTAATCACAGCCAAATCATTTTACCCTGGGCATTTTTTTCAATCATCAAAAGTTAGATTTTGACTTTTCAAAAAGATTTCTGAGCATCCAGAATGCAGTTATGATAATTTACTAATGTCTCATCTGCTGATTCTAATATTTACACCCCTTCTGCAGGGAGGCTGATGGACTTCTCTGGGCAGTGTGAGTCATGTGTTTTGATACTTTGTATTCCTGGTAATTTCTTTTATTAGATATACAGCACTGAAAGATTTGTATTGTTGGCGACTGTTATTTTTCTACTCCTATAAATCTTCTTGAACTTTTTTCACAGTGGCGTTAATTAGAAACATGAATCCTCCGATGTCTTGATTTTAACATTTATTGGAGAAATCAGTGGTGTGCCACTGATAATTTCCATAACGTCCACACAGATGCCCTGGGTGCTCTACTGGTGTCTCATGGTCATAGTTTTCCAGCTGGACTGGTAGGAATAAGTGCCATTTCTGGCCCCTGAGAAAGCACTGGACACGGTATTTCTATTGCTCTGTGAACCACTCCCTTTATTTGCACACCTGGACCTGTAGTCTGCTTAATGCTCTGGAGCCTCCCCTCAGACCTCTCTTTTTCGGACTCTGTGGACACCAGTTGTCTTTGGCCTTCTGGATTTTCAGCCTCATCTCCTAAGCAGCAGGTCCTCTGGGTCCTTTGGCTTCCCTCTTACTTTCCTGCTGTTTGTCACCCTGTCACGTCCCCTGAATAGAGAAATCATGGGCTGTGTCATTTGTTTCCAGTTCTCCCACATAATTGCTCTTTGTCGCCTGACTCCTGTGCATTTCATTTTCTTGTTTATTTTTGGCTACTTCTCTATTTTCCTTTTGGTACCAAGTCCAAAACACACTGAGTAAATGATAATGAGACATTTGTATACCTCTCTGTCACATACCATATTAATACATAAATTTAGTGTGACTGTTTACATGTTTCTGAACTTAATTTAATTTTTCCCCATTTATTTATGTTACTACACTTATATTTATATTAAAAAGACATGAAGACATTTGCTGGTTATATTCAATGTGGCAAGCACTAGCCTTGCCTAGTAAAAGAAACAAATAACAAAGAATCATGCTTGAGAGAGCCTCAGAGAAAGTCAGGAACTCAGGTAAGTTAGCAGTGTGATAAAAAACAACTAACCTGATTATAAGTTGCTATCGTTACTGAGGTGTGACACTGCTCACATGTCAAGGAATTAGAAGCTCAGGTCGAGAGGTAACTGATGCCTGTCTTTGTCTTCTTTTTTGCTCAAATGACATGACTTAATGATGAGAGTCACTCTTCTGCCATATGCATGCTTAGGAGTCTGATCAATTACTACACTTCCATTATTGTGGTCAATGATTCATTTAGCTATGAGCCCAGGATGCAACATTGAAAAAGGAAATGTTAAAGTACTTTGCAGTTGGTCTCAGGACAAGCTTTGCTCTGCTAAAGGGAGTTACTTCTTCTGATGTTGATCACACCTGCACGGCAAAGGTAAGACTATAGTATCCTCCTTTGTAGTCCTCAAAGGTCAGGCTCAAGGATAATTCCTAACATCTGAAGGATGGGAGGTCAGGGAAGAGGAGCTGCTGGTCCTATTGACTTCATAATGTTGATGAATTACAAGTCTGGAATCTTCCATCTTCATTTCTGTTGTTACTACTGCTGTGTTAGATAGCAAGGCTTTATTGTTCAAGCCAATTATTCTGTTCCATGTGATCAGAAGTTCCTAACTGATACAAAAAGTTTCCCATAGAATGGAATTTGCTTTATGCCTTAAAGCGCTGAGGATACTCACAGCATACTCATCTTGGGGAAGAGTGGAAGGAGGCCATCCCAGGCGAAGGGAGGAGCTCAGGCAACAACTTGGAAACACAATAGTATGGAGTTTGAGAATCCACCTTTGTATTGGATTCGGACCTTGTACAGAGAGAATGTCCTCTGCACATAATGGCTATCAGTTACTATTTGTTGCCTGATTGCTTCCAGATTTTCTTTAATTATATTAAATTCAGTACATCAATAAAATTCTGAGTGTCTATGTAATGCATATGCTATGTACTTCACAGGTACATATGGTAGGTCTATGTGCTGCTCATTTCAGCCTGTCACCTTCTAAAATACAGAAAGCTAAAAACATTTTCCTAACTGTCTTAAGAGTTGCCATAAACCATATATTTGTGCTCCCTAAAAATGCATATATTAAAACTCTAATTTCAAATATGGTGGGATTTGAAGGTGAGCTCATGAGAGGCCTTGGCAAGCTAATGAGGTTACACCCATAATGTGGTGCCAGACACTCTGTGCTCTTGTATGAAGAGACATGCAAGAGCATGTTATTCTGCTTCTGTGAAAGATAGCATTGGGAAGCCAGTAAGGGTGACACAGAATCTACATATTGTTTTGGGATCAGTATTAACTTTTTGAATAAATGAACCAAGATACCTCTGCATTATTATTATTTTTTGTATTGCTTCAACTACTATTGTCTGTCCTCTGCTTTTTCTTTTGGGCCACCAACCAGATCCCAAATCATGACACAGAGACTTATTATTAGTTTTGAATTCTTGGCCTAACTTAGGCGGGTTTCTGGCTAGCTCTTTTAACTTAAATTAACCGGTTTCTCTTTATCTACCTTTTGCCTTGGGGCTTTTTACCTTTCTTACTTCTGTATATCTTACTTTCATCTGACATCTGCCAGGCTTCTTGTTCTGGGCATGTCCTTTGTTCTCGCCTCCTTCTTCTCTGATTTTTCATCTGTCTTTTGAGCCTAGACTTTTCCTATTTATTCTCTCTGCCCATCAGCCTTGCCTATCTCTCTTCTGCCTAGCTATTAGATGTTCAACCTTTTATTAGACCAATTAAGTGTTTTAGTCAGGTAAGGTGAAACAAATATAACACATCTTTACATAATTAAACAAATGCAGCACAAACAAAAGTAACACCTTTAGACAGTTAAATATTCTGCAGCATAAACAAATGCAACACATCTTTACCTAGTTAAAATAATATTCTACAATATTTACTCCTTTTTGTTTAAATAAAAACAAAGGGTTTTAACTTTAACATAACAAAGCTATATACAACAAGAACAATTATCAAATAAGGATTATATTTACAATATCTAATCCATTTGCATTTGGCAAATTCAGAGAAAATATTCCATTATTTACCCTATCCTGAAAAGTTCAAAATTTTGAACCCAATTTACTTTCTATCATAACTAAGAAAACTATAATAATCTATGATTCAACATCATCAAGAACTCCAGAATGATATAATATTGTAAATATATAATAAACTTGCAATACAAACCACTTCCAAACCTATAGAACCTACAGAGATATCTGGCTGCCTGGACAGACACCCAAAGTTCCTCTGTAAAATTGGGGCATACAATCTTTGGTCTACAGACCTAAAATATCTGGAAGATTTTTTTATGAAGCAGGAATTTTAAAGGACTGTCCTGCCTTGTTTTGGTAAAGTTCAACAGATTTCTCCTTTGTGTCCTACTTGTCCACTTTGTACAGCATACTGTCCACAGTCAAGGCAAGAGCAGTTTCTTGCCAAAATGAAAGTAAATTGCATATGGAGTTTCTTTGGTGTCTATCATCCTTTCAAAAAAGAGATCAGGCTGGGAGGCGGTAGCACACACCTTTAATTGCAGCACTCAGGAGGCAGAGCCAGGTGGATCTCTGTGAGTTTGAGGCCAGCCTGGTACAGGACAGGCACCAAAACTACATGGAGAAACCCTGTCTCAAAAAAAAAAAAAGTAGAATAGTGCTGTCAGGAACAGATGTGTCACACTGTCATGAAAAGCCTCAGGTTCTTAAACATCTTAAATATTATATTCTGTGGGTCTTTGAAGTGTTTGAAGTTTGATTATTATAGATAACTATCTACTAACCTGAATTTCTTAATTATACATTACATTTTTTCCCCCGGGAGCTGAGGATAGAACCCAGAGCCTTGCACTTGCTAGGCAAGTGCTCTACCACTGAGCTAAATCCCCAACCCCATATATTTTAAAATGAGAAGCATAAGTACAATACCTTAAATAAGAATAGAAATATGCATACACTTTAACAAAAATAACTTTAAATTTGTATCAATTTACCAAAATCTATACCAATGTAAAATATTTGAGGTTAATAGTTGTCTTTTTATCCTATATTCCTATATTCCCCACTAAATGATGATAAATATCCATAACCCACCAAATGACCAAAAACCACCCACCCCATCTCTTGGATTGCCTATACTTTCTGTTCTGATTGACAACTTTCTGTTGTCTGTGGATGAAAGCATGTTTTAAGGGAATCTGAGAAAATTGAAATAATAGTTAAGTCCTGGGAAAACTAATATAACATTTGTTGGCTAGTCACTGTGCAATTGGAAAGCATAAGACTTGTCTGCAGTCCTGGCTCGACGTATCTATGAGGCTGGACCATCTCAGCCAGCAGCCTTGAAGCTGTTCTGGATGCAGAACTCTGAGGAAGCTACAATAGAGGCACTCTGAGAGGCTGGATCACCTGGGCCACCTGTTTTTATTGGTGTCTGGTTCCCTTGTTCTGAAAACACACAAACTTTGAAAGGCAACATGCATATCTATATTAACACAAGTATGTGTAGACAAATTTCTAAATGGTCTTATTAAATAAAAAACCCAGAGCCAAATATAGGGGTGAAAGCCTTAGATCAGGGAAATAGGGAAAGCTACCAGCTCTCCTTACCTCACCAACTTTGTAGCTTCCAAATGTGAACTACTTCCTGTCTACCCATGCCTTTATTGCCTTGCTGTTCTGCACTCTCATTGGCTATCTTAGCCCAGCTACCTCACTTCCTCTTCCTAAGTAGCACCATCACTTTCTGTCTATCCAGACCTCCAGGTCTCTATGGTTGGTACTGAGATTAAAGGCATCTGTCACCATGCTTGACTCTGTTCCCTAGTGTGACCTTGAACACACAGAGATCCTGCCTGCTAAGGGATTAAGGGCATGTGCTGCCTGACTTCTTCTTTACTTAAAATGGCTTGCTATTTCCACTGATCTCCAGGCAACTTTTATTTATCAAAGCACAAATAAAATATCACCACAAGTATGGACTGTGCACTGCACACAAGCCAGCCAAAGATGATTTTCTTTGTTTTATATTTGAGCAGGTAAAATATATGTCACCTGTCTTATAGTTTTTCCAGGTTTATTTCTCTATGTCTGTAACCAGGATTTTCAGGAGGTCTTCCCTTATTAAACCTGATCTCTATCAACCTTGGATGGATCCACAGCTTTTCATTTCCTGTGTAAACAAAATATAACCTCTTCCCCAAAGCAATACATTTTTTGTTTTTCATTTTAAAATTAAGGCATTCCTAAAGCATTTAGGCTGGTTTATTTCAGCAGTCCCTTTCACAATCCCATGTCTCCCAGGAGTTGTCATTAGCTCATCAGTATTC
Source organism: Peromyscus maniculatus bairdii (assembly GCF_049852395.1). Classification (NCBI taxonomy): domain Eukaryota; kingdom Metazoa; phylum Chordata; class Mammalia; order Rodentia; family Cricetidae; genus Peromyscus; species Peromyscus maniculatus. Next base: position 34,851,521 of record NC_134853.1, on the reverse strand, counting down.
AAAAAATACAAAGACAACACAGTACCATGTAGGATACAGACTCCCTTTGTATTTTCATCTCTATGTGGCTTATTCTTTTTTTATATTATTTTACATATCTCTTTAAAGACTTTATTTTATTATTTTTAAACTATTTTTTCCCTCTGAGTCTCTATATCCCCTTTACTTTTCTTCCTTAAGCCTACACACATTTTTCAACATACTGGAACCTGTTTAGAGTTTATTTTCCATCTGAACCTGCCTTACTGTGTAACTCCAGCCTTTTTTGTCCACATGAGCAAACCCCCAAACGAAGGGACTTTGCATTGGTGGCTCTGGTGGCTGGCTCCACCTTGCTCAGTCCTTGAAAGCTGAGCTTTGTGGTGATATGTTATTTATGCTGAAATGTGGTGATATTTTATTTGTACTTTAATAAGTAAAGCTTAACTGAAGACCAGAGGGAAAAGGCCAGCCATTATATGTGTGGTAGCACATGCTCTTAACCCCATCACTTAGCAGGCAGGATCTCTCTGTGTTCAAGACTAGGGAACACAGCCAAGTGTGGTGACACACGCCTTTAATCCCAGTATGAACCACAGAGGTCAGGAAGTCTGTACAGACAGACAGAAAGTGACAGAGCTGTGTAGGAAGAAGTGATGTAGCCGGGATAAGAGAGCCAATGAGAGAACAGAACAGAAAAGGCATATAAACGTGGGTATACAGGAAGAAGCTCTCTTTGGAAGCTGCAGAGTTGGTGAGGTGAGGTTAGCTCGTGGTTTGTCCTATTCCTCTGATCTTTCTCTCGGGCTTTAACCAAAATTTCTGGCTCCGTGTTTATTATTTATTAAGACGATTTAGAAATTCGTCCACAGAGGCCTGGCTAAGAGTGGTTCTTTAACTGGGAACTGCTGTCAGCTTCCCCAGCTCTGGGATGCCTGTGCCTGCTGTGGCAGGTCCCGATCCAGCAAGCTGTTTCTACTTAGCGTTTTGACTGCGCAAGGGCTCGGTGTATGGCAGAGTCACTGAAAGAAGCTCTATCCATTTTTAAAAAAAGCTTTCTCAGGCCCTTTGTGGAAATACAGGCCTCACTTTGGAACACCAAAATGTACCAGGCTTTTTCTTTTGGGCCACCAACCAGCTCCCAAATCATGACACAGAAACTTATTATTAGTTTTGAATGCTTGGCCTAGCTTAGGCGGGTTTCTGGCTAGCTCTTTTAACTTAAAAATAACCTGTTTCTCTTTATCTACCTTTTGCTTTGGGGCTTTTTACCTTTCTTCCTTCTGTACATCTTCCTTTCACTGCTTCTCATGTCTGCCTGGCCTCTTGACCTGGGTGTGTCTCTTATTCTCTCCTCTTTCTCTCATTCTTCCTCCTTTTTTATTTAAGCCTAGACTTCTCCTCATATTTATTCTCTCTGCCCACCAGCCTTGCCTATCCCTCTCCTGCCTAGCTATTGACCATTCAGCTCTTTATTAGATCAATCAGGTGCTTTAGGGAGGCAAAATGAAACAAATGCACCATGTATTTTCATAATTACACAAATGCAGCATAAACAAAAGCAACACATATTTACACAGTTAAAGTAATATTCTGCAGCATAAACAAATGTAACACATCTTTGCTTGGTTAAATAATAATCTACCACAATTGCCAATGTTTCCTAAGTTCAGTAGTATGGTATTTACTTTCTTAGTTAAATTATTCCTAAGTACTTAATTTCTGATACTATTATAAATAAGATTGTTTTCTTAATCTATTTTGGTACTTTGTTTTTATACATACACATTCTACTGACTTTTTTTTTTAAATCTTAATCAAATTTACTGAATTTATAACAATTTGGGGGTAAAATCTAAAAGATTTTCTATATATAAGGTTTAAGCACTAACAAGAAAGTTACCCTTCCACCTGTCCAGTTTGAACACCACTTAGATTTCTTCTGCCTAATTGCTCTGGCTAGGCTTTCCAGCACTTGTTTGAACAGGAGTGAACACAAGCATCCTCCTCTTGCCCTGGTCTAGGAGGAAAGGCATCCAGATTCTCGCTGTTGACTTGGCTTTAGGTATTGACTTGTCATGTGGGCTTTATGGCTTAGAGGAACATTTTATTTATATTCATCAATTTGTATAATGAGTGTTGAATTTAATCAAATTCCCGCTCTTTTTTTTTGTCCTTAGTGTGTGAATCACATTTATTTATTTATGCAAAAACTTGAATTGTAAAAATAACTGGAGAGGAGAGGAAAAGTTCTAGACTGTTGGTCTGAACAATGTAAAAATTCCTATATAAGAAGGAAACAACAGAGTGAAGAGACAACCAGCAAGTGGGGAGGAAATATTCACTAGCTGATAAAGGGGTGATTTTCAAAATATGTGGGGAACAGTAAGGGAAAAAAATTTAAATGGGCAAAGTTTGCAGTTTTTTTTTTTTAATCCAAGAATTGTGAGCCTAGGTTACTTTTTGTGCTGAAGTCCTATTTGGAGTTTCTTTAAGTTCCATAGAAATCTTTGGGTTTATTTTCTTGTTATGTGTAAAGGACCTTGAAGTATTAATAGGAAAGACATATTGCATAGATAAAGTATATATCTAAATAGATATTTCTCAAAAGAAGACATATAAATGGCCAAGAAGCACATGAAAAGACACAGAGTATCTCTAATCAAGGAAATGGAAATTAAAGCCATCGTGAGGCATCATGTCACAATTTTTAGGATGCCTATTATTAAAAAGATGAATGACAGCAAGTGTTGGCGGGATGTGGAGGAAAGGGAATTTCTCTATACTGTTGTTGGAATGTAAATTAGTAGATCCATTTGCAACATAATAAAGTTTCCTCAAAAAACCCAAAATTAGATTATGATGAACTAATTTTATTTCTGGATATATTACCCCTCCCAAAGGAAATTATCTGCTTTCTCAGGTTCATTGCACCATTAGTCACAAAAGGAAGATATACAAGCAAAAGATGAATGAATCAAGAAAATGTAGTGTTTATAAACAACAGAAAGCTATTTGGTCATTAAAAAGAAGAAAATTGTATCATCTGAAAAACATAAAGAAACCTGGAGAACTTTATGCTAAGTAAAATAATCTAGGCACAGAAAGATAAATAACACCACACGATCTCACTAAATCTGTAGAGTCTAATAAAGTCAAACTAGAAGAAAAAGAAGGTAGAATGGTAGTCACCAGGTGCTGATGATGGGCTCAGCATTGTGGGGTGGGAGTAGACGAAGACTTTTTGGTCAAAGGATACAAAGTTTCAGTCAGATAGCAACTGATTCAAATCTATAATACTTCAAGATAATCACAATTGCTCATAAAACATTACACACAACAAAACTACTAATAGAGTTCAAATGTTCTCACCAAAAAAGTGCAAATATGAGATGACAGACATGTTAATTAAAGAGATTTAATGATTCATACATATAAATTAAAACATTGCATCCATAAATAGATGCAATAAATAATTGTCAAGTCAGAATAAAGCTGAAAAAGGAAAGAAAGAAACCAAAATCCCAGTGAGATGGAGAATACAATGGAGAATGTTTAGTGTATGAATTTCTCAGAGATGATAGATCAACAGAGTTGGGTGTTCTGCTCCCTGCTGGAGAGAGGCAACAGTCATGGTGATGGCCTAGGGAGGCAACGTGTTGAGGCTTCTCCTGTATGCTCAGCCTCAGGCTTGTTTTTCTTTTATGTGTCCTGATAATTTTTGAGCCAAACATGCTTTGTCAATCTTCTTTGCATAAACTAGATGATATGTGTATTGTTGGGAACTTTGTCAATATAACCCAGGTGACCCAGCTCAGGAGATTGGTTGTTATGAATAGTCAACAACATAGCCATGGAAGTATGCCAAAGGCATGTTGGCTAAACTGTTGAATTTACTCAGGAGCAGTGCAGTTGTATTATGATGTAGTTCTAGTTTTAGTTCTTTGAGCCATATCCATACTAATTCCCAAATGCTATGCTAACATTACTACATTCTTGCCAGCAGTGTGTAAGGTTTCACTTTTCCATCACATCTTCATCAGCATTTGTTGCTTTTTTAAAATTTTTTTTGTGTTAGTTCTTTGAGGATATTATACAATATTTTTGATCATATTTACCTCCCCCAGTCTCTTCAAGATCCACAGCCCCTTCCCTACATGCCCAGCTCTGTGTCCTTTCTTTTATTTTTCCTTTTGTTAATGATAACCATTTTCAGTGAATGAAACAGAATCTCAATGTAGTTTTAATTTGCATTTACTTTGGTGCACATAGTTATTGGATGGCTCTATTTCTTCTTTTGAAAATCATTAATTCATTTGTTTATTTCTAGGTTGAATGCTTTTCAATGGCATTTAGTATTTGACTTATTTATAAATTGTAGATATTAGTCCCTTGTCAGATGTGTAGTTGAGAACAATTCTCTCCTTCTGTATGCTGCTTCTTCACTCTTGTGATTTTTTCTTTGCTGTGAAGAAGTTTTTAATTTCATGCAATGTTGTTTGTCAATTTTGTTATTGTTTATTGAGTTATTGGGGTAATTTTTAGAAAACCTTTGCCTATGCCTGTATGTTTTCTTCTAGAAGTTTCATTATTTCACATCTTCTATAAAGGTTATTTATCTGTTTTGACTTGATTTTTTTATGGGGTCAGAAATGGGCCTGGTTTTATTCTTCTATATATTGATATCCAGCCTATAAGCAACATTTGTTTAAGAAACTGTCTTTTCTCCAGTGTCATTTTCTTTGTGCTAGCATCATGCATTTTTTTTTGTTACCATGGCTCTGCCATATAATTGAGACCAGCTATGTGATTCTTCAATATATTCTTTCTCCTTAGAATTGCTTTGTCTCTTTGGAATATTTTGAGTTTTCATGTCATGTGACTTTTAGGAAAATTTAGCTTGTCTGTGAAGAATGTCATTGGAATTTTATTGGGGATTCATTAAAACTTTATATTGTATGGTTAAAAAACATTTTTATATTAGTTATATTGATCCATGAGTATGAGGAATTTTACTACCTTTAAATTTTAAAAATGTCTTCAGTGTTTTAAAGTTCTCATAATAAAGTTATTTTTATCACCTTTAAAAACTCTTTCTATGTGTTTTATTTTTGATGCTTTCATGAATTTTTTCCTCTTTATTTCTGTCTCAGCAAGTTCACTATTAGTACATACAAAGTATGATAGTTTGAATAGCTATGGCCCCATAGACTCATGTGATTGAATGCTTGGCCATAGGGATTGGCACTATTAGGAGTTGTGGCCTTGTTGGAGTAGGTATGGTATAGTTAGAGGAAGGGTGTCACTGTGGAGGAGGGCTTTGAGGTCTCATATATGCTCAAGGCAGTGTGAGAGTTCACTTCCTGCTGCCTGCAGATCAAGATATAGAACTCTCAGCTGCTTTTCCAGCACCATGTCTTCCTGCATGCTGCCATGCTTCTTGCCATGACTATAATGGACTAAACCTCTGAAAATGTCAGCCAGCCTCATTTAAATGTTTTGCTTCTTTCCATACTCCTCTTGTAAATGCTTATCCCATTCCTGATTATAGAGGAAATGTCTTCTGCTTTTCCAAATTTATTATAATATTGACTATAAGTTTTTAACATATAGACTTAATTGTGTTGTTTTATTATGTCTTTATCTCTTTTTCTAGTTTCTTCAGGGATTTTTCTTTTAGCTAATTAGTAAAAGACAAAACAAAACAAACAAAGGAAGGCCATTTGCTGAAACTAAAGAGGTTTCAGAGGAGAAGAATATTAGTATGTGCCTATAGATTGTTCCTTGTGATATTTTGGGGAAGAATGTGGCTGCTTTTTGCTCTTGTCCAAAAAGTCTGCCTAAGGTGAAGAGTTGAATTAATTGCATTGGCAAAGGAAATCCCAAAACTGCCTAGTATAGACATTGTAATGGGTTTACTAGTCTTAAACAAATTTGAGACTATTGGAGACTATAGTACTTTTTGAAGTTGGACTAAATGCATTTTGCATTATGCTATGACTATAAGCTTATGGGGGCCAGGGAGTAGAATGTGGTGGTTTGAATAGGTATAGCCTCCATAGACTCATGTGTTTGAATGCTTGGCCATAGAGGGTGGCACTATTAGGAGGTGTGGCCTTGTTGGAGTAGGTGTGGCCTTATTGGAGGAAGTGTGTCACTGTGGAGGAGGGCTTTGAAATCACATATATGCTTAAACCCCACCCAGTGAGACAGACCACTTCCTGTTGCCTGTGAATCAAGACATAGAACTCTCAGCTCCTTCTCCAGCACCATGTCTGCTTGCATGCCACCATGTTTTCCACCATGATAATAATGGAGTAAACATCTGAAACTGTCAGCCAGTCTCAATTAAATGTTTTCCATTGTAAGGATTGCTATGGTCATGGTGTCTTTTCATAGCAATAGAAACCCTAACTAGACAAAGCCACTGGTTTTTTAATTTTTATTTTGCATCCTGCTACTTTATTGAAAGTGTTTATGAAATTTAAGCATATTTTAGATGGAGTCTTTAGCATTGTTTAAGTATAGGCTTGTCTCAGATGTAAGGTTTATTTTATTTATTTCATTGCTATTTGTATTCCTTTTATTTCTTCTTTCCATACTCCTCTTGCAATGGCTTTAAGCACCATGTTAAATAAGTGCAGAGAGTATGGACATGTTTGCCTCATTCCTGATTATGGAGGAAATGACTTCAGCTTTTCCAAATTTATTGTAATATTGGCTATAAGTTTTTAACACAGACTTAATTGTGTTATTTATTATGTCTTTATCTCTATTTCTAGTTTCTTCAGGAATTTTTTTAGATAATTAGTAAAAGACAAGACAAAACAAACCAAGGAAAGCCATTTGCTGAATATCTACTTTATTATCTTTCAGGTAGAATGCTATGCACTGGTAAATTCCTACTCATTCTTCAAAATTCAAGGATGTTAAACTCTCATCAATTTTCCATATCAGTTGAGATGATCGTGTGATTCCTACCTTTGTTTTATTTAGGTGAGTATTTAATTTTTTTGTTTGTTTACATATGTTGAACCACTCTTTCGTGCTTACAGTGAAAGCAAATTGACCATGTTATGTATTTTGGTTAGGTTTCTATTGCCATAATCAAAAGCCACTTGAGGAGGAAAGAATTTGTTTGGCTCATATGTCCTGACTCACAGTCCACTGAAAGAAGCCAAGGTAGGAACTCGGTGCAGGAGCCTGGAGGCAGGTACTGAAACAGAAGCCATGGGGGAGTGCTGCCTACAGTTTTGCTTCTCCTAGCATGCTCAATTTGTTTTCTTGTACATGCCAGGACCACAGGCCCTTGAATGGGCCCTCCCACATCAATCAGCAATCAAGAAATAGATGCACAGACTTTTTCACAGTCCAATTTGGTGGGTTTATTTCCTCAACTGACATCTATTCCTAGATGACTGACTATAGCTTGTGTCAAGCTGACAAAAAACTAACTAGCATGGTGTGTGAGTATTTGCATCTATGTTTCTCAGGAAAATTGACCTCTTGTTTTCTTTTCTATTTTATCCTTGTGTTAGTAATGCTGACCTCACAGAATAAGTTTGGTGGCATTCCTTCTCTTTTTATGGAATAATTTAAGGAGTCCTCATTAGTCCTGTAAACTCTTACAGGATTTGGGAGTGAATCCACCTAGTCCTGTGCATTTCTTTTGACAGGAAACTATTACTGTTTACAGTATTGTTGTTTTTTATGGCTCTGTTTACATGTTGTTGATTTAATTTTGGCAAGTCTTATGTATATAGGAATTAACCATTTTTTTCTAGGCTTTCCTTTTTATAATATAGTTTTTAAATAATGCTGTAATGATCCTCTGGATTTAATTGGAATCTGTTGTAATGTTCTTTTCCACTTCTAATTTATAACTTGGATACTAATATTTTTCACTTTCTTTTGGTTAGTTTGAAGAAACAAGTATTTGTTTCATTGTTTCTTTGTACTATAGTTTTTATTTCATTAATTTCTTCTCTGATTCTTGTTGTATCTTAATATCTTACTTTTGAGTTCAACTTCTTTTTTAAACTTTGAGGTACATCATTAATTTATTTATTTGAAAGGTGCTCTGAAGCTGCTATAGCTAAAAACCCTTCTTGTAGAACTGCCTCTGCGGCCGCTCAAAGATTCTAGGAGCTTGTGCCTTCATTTTCACTTCCTTCCAGGATTTAAAAGAATTGTTCTGCTATCTTCAGCGACTCACTAATCATCCAAAAGTGTCCTTTTCAGACTCAGAGAGTTGTTTCTCTTTCTATTTATTTCTAGCTTTATTCTATTAGGATATGATAGAAATACAGGATTTATTTCAATTATTTTGTTAAGACTTACTTTATGTCCTAAGATGTGGTCCATTTAGAACAAGCTGCATAGGTTGCTGAGAAGAATCTGGATTCTAGTTTTTTCAATGCAACATTCTTCAGATGTCGGCTAATTCTATTTGATCTATGGTGCATTTTAAATCTCATGTGTGCTTTGACTTTTCTTGTTTGAATGATGTATGTTTGTATCTATTGATTAGAGTTGGGCAGCAAAGTCACCTACTACTCCTGTACCTGTGCTTACTTGTCACTGTGTGTTGACATAAATAAATCGGGTAACCCAACTTTCAGTGCACATATATTTACAGTTTTTTTTCCTGATGCCTTATTCCCTTCTGTTATGTCTCTTCTGGCTAATTTTGGTTTGGAGTCTGCTCTGTGAGCTCCAACATAGTTGCTCTTGCTTGCTTTTCCCCACATCTGCTTAATGCCTCGACTTCCATGCCTTCCTTATCAGTCTCTCTGTTTTTGCTAGTGAAATGTGATTTTTGTAGACAACAAATAGTTGGATTTTTTTTGTAACTCTTTTTTTTTAATTCCACAAAAGTTTCACAAGGACAATGTTATAGAAGAAAACCCCCAGCAGTGGCCAAATCATATAGGTGAGCGAGTGCGTACAATTCCTTTAAATATCTTTTGCAATTATAGCTTGATGGTCATGGATTTGCTATAGTTTGTGATAATCTTGAAACCTTTATTTCTTTAAAAGGTAACTGCCCTCTTTCATTCCTCAGTTTCTGGGATAAAATAATGATCAATAACAGCTTGGCAAGGACAGGGTTTATTTGATCTGGCACTTTTCATGAAGCAGCCTATCCCTGAGAGAAGTTAGAACAAGAACTTAGAGGTGTGTGCTCAAGCAGAGACCATGGAGAAATGCTGCTTACTGGCTTGCACCCATGACTTGCTTAGATTCCTTTCTTACACAGAACAGTACCACTTTCCCAGTGGTGGCACCACCCAAAATGTACTTTGCCCTCCCACATCAAACAATAATTTAAAAAAGCTCCACAGACATATTCACAAACCAATCTGATAGAGGCAGTTCCTCAGCTGAGGTTCCTTCTCAAGTGACTTTAGTTTGGATCAAATTGACAAAAACTAACCAGCACAGCCATTTTATTGGATATAATAATCACAGTTGGTAGTTATTTACTTTCAAAATTAAATCATTCTTTGATTTCCTGACTCTTAAGTTTTTAATGAGATGTCTTACATTATTCTGATCAGCTTTTCTTTATAGGTAAACGAGATGAATATGATCAAAACACCTTGTGCACATCTCAAAGAATTTAACAAAAGGAAAAAAAAAGAGCCTAACTCCTGGAACAGGAGGGTCTGGAGTTGAACTGAGTATGCTCAGAGGAGATCTCCTTGTGATTTCTCCATAATGGATTTAGCTATTGCTTCACTGACTGCCTGTCCTATGAAGGGAGATCCATTTGATTTCCCTTTTCTAAAGAGATACTGCTTTTGTATTGCAAACTTCACAGCTCACTTTTCACCTGACTCCAAGGGCCATTGCAGAATGTCACTGTCAACCCTAATAGTGTCTCTAAGTGAGTGCTATGATACTCCTCAGTGTTACCCCAGGTCCACAATTGGCCATTGGGTAGATTGTAGATACCACAGTTGATTGTTAGAGGGAGAATATTTACTGCACTGTTATTTAAAATACCGTTGGGCCAGAAAAAGCAACTGCTGATGTTTTTCCCTTTCCTTTCATATTTCTGCATGGTCTTTTCTAGGTAACTCTGATTTTTGCCTCTGAACGTGATGAGCTGCCATACACAGTGAGTTTTTAAAATTCTCTGCCACATATTCAGTGATGGAGGTAAATAAATGTGGGGCATGATGTAGTCTTAAAGAAATCTGATTGTTTGATTCTGTGGAACACTACAAAGATGCAATAGCATTAAAATCATCCTTAACACACATTTGATGTTATTCCACTATCAACAGAAAGTTCATTAAGAAGAGCCACTTTTTTTTTTTGGTTGGGGGTGCAGGGAAAGGGTAGCTTTCTGGTCCCTGGGACTCCGAAAGGTAGAGCCTAGGGGCTAGAGACCTGATCTGCCAGTCTGGAGATTGGGGCTTACCTGTTCCTGGTTGGTGTAGTGTAGGCTTATGATTCTGGTGATCTGGTTCGGTGGCTGGGTGGCACCTTCTTTTGTATTCTCAGGTCACATTTTGCTCATTCGTCAACTCCACAGCTGATCTTGTTTCCTCAGACTGCACACTGTAAGCTTCTGATTCCTCTTCAGAATGTATCTCAGCTGAGCAGGTTGTTTAGTAGGGTAATCTCACCAACACCTCCAAGTTGTTGGGTTTCGCAGGATCGGCAAAAGAAGAGCCACTTTTAATCAGAAGGATTACTTAGGAAATGTGTCTAATTGATTTTACTATTGACAGTCAAAAACCCAGTAAACTAGATAAGTAGTATTGGTCACAGCCCCGACTTTGACAAGCACATCTATGCTGGTATATTTTGCAGTTGAGAATATCCATGTCCACACTGCTTCTGAGGTTAGTTATTGTCAGAAGTATTGCAGTTTTTTATACTCACAATTTGTCCAGTTCTGATCACTAACATTAATTAGATAAAAATATGACTCACCTAGATAATATTAGCCTTACATCAAATTAGCAGTTTTTCACCCCTGAAAACGTGAGCCAGCAAACAAAACTTTCCTTCTGATAAGCTGATTATCTCAGATATTTTGTCACAGTGACAGAAAGCTAACACAAACATGCAGCTAAAATGCCTATTGCTAGAAAGACGCTAATGCCAGTAAGGTGTTCAACATTACCAAGTGTTCTGAACGCATATGCTCAAGTGCTGAGAATTGTATAGTTTCTATCAAAATCCTTGAGACTGCTATTTTTTTTCTTGTAAAGTAAACCACAACTCATATCATCTGTCTTTCTTTATTTTTTAATAAAGTCAAGGTTTCTCAAAATATACAACTCCTCCCAAGTATTATGTAGTGAACTTCATTTTATTCTGCTTTTCTAAATTCAGATGCATGAGGTATTTGTAACACTAATCTTGTATCATGTGTCTTTGATTTATTTGAAATGACCATACGTTCACCCTACAAAAATTTTGAGGGGGACCTTTTTTCTATGAACTATTCTAGGCTTTTTCTTTTGGGCCACCAACCAGCTCCCAAATCATGACACAGAGACTTATTAGTTATGAATGCTTGGCCTTAGCTTAGGCTTGTTGCTGGCTAGCTCTTTTGACTTGAATTAACCTGTTTCTCTTTATCTACTTTTTGCCTCGTGGCTTTTTACCTTTTCCTTCTATATATCTTACTTTTCTGCTGTCTCTATGTCAGGCTGGCTGGCGGCTGTCTGGTTTCTGGCCCAGGTGTATCCCTGTTCTCTCCTCTCTTCTCCCACCTCTCATTCTTTCATATCTCAAGCCCAGATTTCTCCTCCTTCTTATTCTCTTTGCCTGCCAGTCAGTCCCACCTATCCTTTTACTGCCTAACTATTTGCAGTTCAGCTCTTTATTAGACAATCATGTGCCTTAGACAAGCAAGGTGAAACAGCAACACATTTTTAATAATTAACAAATGCAGCATAAACAAATACAACACAGCCTTATATCCTTAAAGAATGCAGCAGAAAGAAATGTAACATACCTTCACATAGTTAAAGTAATATTCCACTGCATAAACAAATGTAACACATGTTTCCATAAGTATTTGCCAACAATGGCTGTCACATAGGACCAGTAAATGCACTGTCACAGTTGTTCAGACCTCGTGGCCACTCTCCCTTTCACCATACTGTTTACTGTGCATGATTCAAACTCCACAGGAAAGGGAATGAGTTTATGACATGTATGAGTAGTATGAGTATTCTAAGAATAAATTTTGAATTTCACTTAAAACATCTGGTATGGGGCCAGTGTGGGAATATGTTAAAGCCACAGCTTTGTATATCACCAGTGAGCAGGTGGCCATAGCTTTATATCTCACCAGTGAGCAGGAGGCCACAGCTGACCTCACTAGTGAGCAGGCACAGGAATACAGCAGTTTTCTCATGTGCAATACTAGGTACAAGGTTTTTCATTTTTTAGAACTTGAGCACACAAAATTTATAAGTACTATATGACTGAGTGTGTATCCAAAGGAAATGACCTCAGGGTATCAAAGGAATTCACACTCACATCAGTGTGTGCATTCTTCACAGCAGTAAAGATATGGAGTAACTGTGCTGTCCATGAACAGATGAATGGATGTGTGTGTGTGTGTGTGTGTGTGTGTGTGTGTGTGTGTGTTTATGCGTGTGTCCAGCACATTATTATTCAAGGTCTATCCTTTTGAAAGATTTTGATTTCTGTTTCTGTACTTTACATGTGAAGCATATCCTCGTAAAAACCAAACCCCCTGATTCTCTTCCAGTGCTAATGTTTCATGTACGGTATAGGATAGCCCTTTCTGCCTCTTTGGAACAAAGTAGACGATGAATGATAAACTACTTAGTGGATCTGTGAAGATAAATGCTTGCTTCCTCTCTGTTATGAACACAGGGTATTCTTTTCTCTTGTAGAGGGTGGAATGGGATAAGAATAAAAAGTATTAAAGCAACAACATGGAGAATTCTCAACATTTTTTCTTTGTCATCCGCCTAACTCATAGTGTCAGAATATGCATTATATCCCATCATTTTGACAACCAAGAATGCAATTGAAACCCAAACCTGTGGTGTTTTAACATCTGCCTCAGATTCTCAGCTCACATCTTCAGTGAACAGCCAATGAACAGCCGCCTCTCCAAGAATGGCAGCTGTGATGTCTGTCTGCCTGACTCTTGTATTTTCTGCTATGATGTCACTGACAATGTTTTAACAAATACTAACTTCAGAGCACAAAACTGCCCTGTGGAGGAGGAAGGGGCTACTTCATAGTGAGCTCAAGCCAGAGCATTTCCTCCCATGAGTGGTTGCCAGAGTAACAAGCACTTGTGCTAACTCTGATCTGGACCTAAGAGATTAACAGTGGAACTGTGTAACTTTCTCACTTACAAAGTATCCTAACAGTGAGAATAGAGAAGTTGTCTCAAAGCCTTCTCTCAAAGCAGCATAGTTCATTTATTCTAACTGGATGCATTTTCTAAGTCCTTAAATTGTCTATTGATGGTAATTATACAATGATGACATTACTGGGCTGACTTCTCTCTGGAATAGAAAGAAAGAACACTAGCAAGGAGAATGTAGTTTCTCCCTGGTATCTGTAGGGCTGTGCTCTAAGGACACCAGAATAGCAGGTGCTCAGGCCCCCCATCTGAAATGGTATAACATATATATAACACATATATCCCACTGTATACTTTAAATTGTCTCCATGACTTATAATACTTACAATAATACAAAATATCACATAATAGTTGTACTGAATTGCTTAGGAAACAATAAGAAGAAATCGTTAATGAATTTTTATTACAAATGTGTTTTTAATGAATATTTCAATCAACGGTTGGCCTAAAAGACATGTACAGAACCCATAGATATGGATGATTGACTGTATAGCATCTATAGGATTATTGTATTCTAATGTCATAACTCAGAGAAGTGACCCTGAGCTTCTAGTAGGCAGTACAGAAAAAGGCTTGGAGAGTAAAAATGCCATGCCATACTTAGTTAAATCACATTTTCGTTTTTTGCACGATAAGCCAGGCAAACTTGGTAAAGCTCTTTGAGAACACCAACAGTGGTTTCCAGAAAGTATTATTACCACAGATGTTACTGCGAGATAATCAAAAGAACACATCTGACTCGGGTAGAGAGTCCTTGTTTCTCTTGCTGATTCTATCATTTGAAGCTTTCAAAGCTGAAGGCTTTCATGATTAAGCACATATTATCCTCCTGGAAGATATTTCTTTTTTGGCAGATGAGATAATGGAACAGATCCACTACTTGTCAAGAGGAGTTACTGTGTCATTAAAAAGCCTTTAGCACAATGTTTTTCTCTTTCCATGCTGGTTGAAAAGATTTGAATGCAGAAGCACAGATATAACAATAACAATACAAAACCTAAATTGTCCATGGAAAAGCTTAAACCAAGTTAAAATTTTCCATTTGCCAAATGTTCTTCAGGCAATTTAAATGTAATTCAAAACAGGCATTCAGTAGCCACAGATGTGTGTTGTATCAAACGGCCTTTGTCTTGGTTGCATACATCCAGTTTCTTTCTGAAGATGATTGTAAAAATTACCTCTATTACCACAGAAGAAAGTATGCACAAATTCAATTATAAAATTTATACAATTAAGTTTTTTTCTTATTAACCCCAGAAAAGTATTTTCACCCATTTAACAACAAAGTTCTTAGTTGTAGGCTCTTTCAAACCCGGGAACAGTTCTAGAAAGGTCTTTTGCAGTGCTAGCTGAATTTACTCCATTTGGGGGCTCTGAATTAAAGAAGTAAAAAGAAAACCTCTTCATTTGGAGAACATAAAGAAGAGCTGTTTTGCTTATCAACGGTGAGACTCTCACTAGAGAACAAAACTGGACACTGAGTATTTATCAAAGGATACTTAACCATGGACAGATGCAGCCCCGCCCTGCAGTGTGCTGCCTCAGATTCTGTAGGAACTGTGATGACCTTGGGAAAGCAAATGAAGTCATGAAAGGTTTCTGGGAAGTTTTTGAATGTTAATGAAAAGTTTCTGTTATGAAAAACACGTCCTCTGAGACCTCCACTTAGCACCTGGGTTCTGGGTCTATGTAGATGTAATGTGTGATAAGACTGCCGTGAGAGAAAGGTCTAGACAGGAAGCTCAATGGGGCTCTTCTGTACACGGCATCTGGGCTCTCAGGAGAGAACTCCTGAACTTCTGAATCATATCGCTCTGCAGTTTTGCACCTCAATGTGGAGAGGATGTTGCTGGAGTTTCCAGCCTTTGGTTGGCTGGGTAAAATTGTGGTTCCTCATTTAACTGGGGTATGTAACTTCTCTGGCTCTCGTGGATGCTCTAAGAAGATTAGGATACACCCAACAGGGCTGAGAACGTGGTGAGATTTTACATTTAGCATAACACCTGGCACAGAGTGAATGCTCAGTAAATAGTGGCAAGTGGCAAGGGCAGCAAGATCAGTGGCATGAAGGTCCATTCTTAGTTTGTGGAAGGAGGACTGGCACCCAGACAGAGAGACTTCGGAAAATTCTTAGTAAATAGTTATGAAGAATAAGAATACACTGTTTCTGCTGTAACACCTATGCCAATACACCACAGTTTCCATTTAGATTGCCAAGGCAATGGTGGTTAGAAATCATGAGGTCCACTCTAAATCTCTCCAGTGGATTTTGGAGATTCCCATTCTAGAGCCAATCTTATTTTTGTTTTGTTTTGCTTCAAGAGAGAGTTTCTCTGTGTCCTGCCTGTCTTGGAACTTGCTTTGTAGACCATACTGGACTTGAACTCACAGAGATTTGCCTGACTCTGTCTCTCGAGAGTTGGGATCAAAGGTGTGCACCACCAGTACCCAGCAAGAACCAGTCTTACATTGTGAAACGGGAACTTCCTCGGGAAAGCAGTGGGTTTGAAATCCATTCTCTTCCTCTCCTACCCCTCATACTATTCCTGTGAATATCTGAAGGGTAGTTCTTGTAGACAGCTAAGTGTTTTTAGGCTGTACTTGTTGAGGATTGTTTGTAGTAAGCAAACCAGGGATTTCCAGATATGAGAACTTGCTTCCTATAAAACAAGGCACATATGCCAGGTGACTTTTGTGTATGGAATGGAAAAAGCATGCCTGAGGCAGCTGTCTCTGCAGAAATCACATTAACCTCATCTACAAGTCAGAGATTGCACATGATGGTGTGGCCAGAGCGTGTCCACATTAACCAGGGAGGGAAAGGTCCCTGGTGTCTGCACTGAGGGCTCCAGAAACTGCCCTACTTCTATGGTTCACAGTGACTTTTGACTATTGTTAGAACTAGATGGTACGTGGGACTTCCCACTATGATGTTCCTGTTGTCTGAGCCTATGTTTCATGTAGCAAGGTCAAGGGATATGGAAATTCTATTCTTAAGTTAATGCAAACTCTACAAAGGACGTAGTGGCTGGTATGTAAACATATTTTCTCTAAATATTTGATGAATGAGTTGAAAAAGGAATAAGAGAATACAGGGACAATCATGGGTGAGTGGGGACTTATTATCTTTTATAACTCTCCGGAAGATAGTAATAGAAAGAAAATACGAGACAGTAACTTCTGCATTTTCAGGAATTTCGGGCAATATTGGCTGAAAGAGAGAACAGAGGGTTCATCAGTTGGCTCCTGAAAACCTCTAGAATCCAACTTGTGAATTCATTTTCTATGAGTTATTTTAGCCAAGAAAATCTTAGTATGTTTTCAAAAGATATCCCCAAAGGAATAGTCTGGATATATGATGAGTAACAACTGGCCTGATTACACGTCATATGTGATAGGATTGTAGGGAACATGTCCTGAAACGTGTCCACGGTGACTTTATTGAATCGAATAGTCATCAGAATGCACAAACTTAGATGCTACAGCCTGGGTTATTTGACTCAGCCTCTTGTTTCTAGGCCATAAACTTGCACAACATCTTCCTATCCTAGCAACTGCAGAGATTTGTGCAATAAAAATAGTGGTCAAAGGTTTGACCATGGGTTAGATCTGCAGCACTGATTATTTTTTTTCATGCAATAGCACCTTTCAGCACTGTGAAAACCAGTCAGTATGGATGAATCCTCTAGGTCTGTACCAGCTAGATTTCGCCATGTTCTATGACTCAAGTATGTGATGTTTTCAGGGATAGGGTCTTACTGTCGAGTTCTAGAGACTAAGAAACAGCAACGGCAATTATCTGTAATATTTTAAGGATGATGGGACCTCATTGACTAACAACTCAAAAAGAGGTAACTCATTTTTAATTTGTTAGCATGTGGTGTCTGGTTGGGGAATTGTCCCCCTAGTTATATGGTAACTCCATTTAAACTCTTTATGTATGTATATGTACATATTTTATGATGCTTCTACAGTAGTAGATTCCCATATGGCTTTTAAAAAAGGTCTTTAATCATAGTTACCACTCTCCATCTTCCCTCCTCTGCCATACCCTCCCATACTCCATCACACTGAGTCCTTTTAGAAGGTTTTGGGGACAGAAGCATACAGAGACTGTCTGTCCCCTCTGATAACAGTACCATCTGTAATCCATCCTGAAGACTCATCTGAGAATGTTCCACAGTCACTTTTGACAGAAGTAGGAGAATCACAAGGAAGTTGCAGGAAAACAGTACAGTAAACACAGGAACCAGTGATGATAGTCTATATTGTACATAACTGTACCTGTGCCAAAATTTGTAGGACTGGCTTTGCAGTGGGTTTTTTCACACTGGCACCACCACCACCAAACAGATTATATACTGCATTTAGACCTTATGGCAGTTATAACATATGAGGTCATAGGACATTTTCTGCTGCATGCTAATGGGATGGGACCACGATCCTCTTTGTGTTCTGCCACTGGCTTCAGCTTTGTTACCCAACACACAATTTTATGTAATCCTGAGTCAGCAGGATGTTTACAGATTAGCTCGACAGCAACTGATTTTAAGGAGACAGTATATGGAACCAGGCAGTTTATTATAGCAATAAATAAAAAGAATTGATATTGTTATATATTATATACCATAATATATTATTATGCACTGTATGTAAAGTATTTATGTATTATACATTACTTTTATACTATATATGTATATTAAAGACAGCAATAGAGAGAGCGCTTAAAAGAATTTTTAGGGTTCATAAAAGCATGAACTGGTCAAGACCTACTGAATATATTTTGGCATTTGAGACTCTGATAACTAGATAAATAACTAGATAAAATAACTAGATAAAAATTTAAACATCAAAGATTTTTCTCTTAGCCCAGTGGGGTTTTATTCAAATGAAGCCAAGTATCAATGAGTGAGACACTATGGATCTTACTGGAGTGAATTTTGGGGGGAAAGGACTGATGTGTACACACACCTTGGGCTCCTGAGAGTGTTTTCAGTATTAAAGCTTGAACTATTGGTATGTCAGACGAATATTCTGCTTTACATTCAGCTCCTGAAAGTGACTTTCAAGGCCCCATGTATGGTCTATCTGAAAGAGCAGGGCATTCATAATATCATCAAGTCCTTAGATGCATGATACCATCAAGTCCCTAGAGTACAAGAGTCTACTGCAGACCTCAGCCAGGACATTCATGGTTCAGGGCATTGTATTTGGTACTATAAGGAGCCAGAGCTAAATTGGTAACACTTTATAAACAAGGAAATTGAAAATCCCCAAACAAAAACAGTTACCGGTGCAATTGGTCATGTTTGTTTTCCTCACCTTTGTCCTGTGATTTTGTATGGTAGTTTTTTTCTCTTTTTTTAGTCACGGATTAATATTTTTTGTTTTCTTACTTCTAACTTTTTTTTCAATTGAAAATAGATTTATGGTGGTATTTTATTTGTACTGAAATGTGATTTTAATTGTATGTTAATAAATAAAGTTGCCTGAGGATCAGAGCTATTAGAGCCATAGAAAAAGTGTGGCGGTGGTGGCGGTGCACACCTTTAATCCCAGCACTTGGTAGGCAGAGCTAGGTAAGTCTCTGTGTGTTCAGGGATACAGCCAGCATTGGAGACACACACCTTTAAAACCTGGAGGGCTGTACTTACAGGCAGTGACAAGGCAGTCACGTGTTTGGGTTTACAACCAATGAGAAGGCAGAACAGAAAGACTATATAAAGACAAACACACAGGCAGTAGGTCTCTTTTGGAGAGGTAGGACCACCACAGGAGGAAGGGTAAGATTTTAGCTCTGAGCTATGACCTCTTGGCTTTCTCTTTTACATTGGTTCTGTGTTTCTTATTTAATAAGATGGTTGGTTACATCTACATAGATTCTTCTCTCATATAATACACTCCATCCAGAGTTTCCCTCCCTCTATTCCTCCTAGCTCACCCCCACTTCCCATGTCTTCCAGATTCATTCCCCTTCCATTACCTTGTCAGAAAAGAGCAGGCCTTTAAGAGACAACATTAAAACAGGACAAAACAAGATATAAGACAAGGCAAAATCCATTTTATCAGACAGGGCTGGACAAGGCAAACCAAAAGGAGGAAAAGAGTCTCAAGAGCAGGCTAAGGAGTCAGAGATATACCAGCTCCCATTATTAGAGTCATATAAAACACCAAGCTAAGGGTGTAACATATACACAGAGGACGTGGTGTAGACCTATGCCTGCTGCTTCAGTCTCTGTGAGCCCATGTGAGCCCTGCTTAGTTGATTCAGTGAGCCATGTTCTCCTGGTGTCCTCCATCCCCTCTGGCTCCCATGAACTTTTCTCCATGTCTTCTGGGTTCCCTGATCCCTGAAGGGAGGGACCTGATAGAGACCTCCAATTTAGAGTCTCTGATAATGTCAGGTTGTGAGTCTCTGCACTCATTCCCATCTGCTGCAGATCTGTCTGCAGAATATCATTAGCAATCATTTCATTGACTTTTTTTGCCAGTTGTGTTTGGTCCTACCCTAGTCTTTGGGCTATCCAGCCTCTGGTTCCACGCCATTCAGGCAGTGTATGGCGTGGGCTCCTTTTCATGGTGTGCGCCATAAGTTAAACCAAACATTGGCTGACTTTTCCCACAAGTTCTGTACTACCATTGCCCAGTACACCTTGCAGGCAGGACAGATTGTAGGTGGGGGTTTTTGTAGCTGGAATGGTGTCCAGGTTTCTCTTTCCCTAGCCTGCAAAGTACCTTCTCATGCTAATGAGTCTAGAAAGTAGAGGTGTAGGATCCAAGCCTGCACTAGCTCGACCTCCCTATGTTCAATGAGCTGTGTGGGAGTTGTGCTCAGCAATGGGGCCCTGATGTCAGTTTTCAGAGAGTGTCCTTCTGTCCTAGCATCAGCTTGTGTTGTTTAGGGATCTCCACAGGACTCCTCAGTAACAACTCAACTGAATATAGCCCCATCCCACTACTGAAAGCCTTGACTGGCTACACAAGATGGCCAGTTTAGACTCTGTACTCTCCAATACTAGGAGTCCTCACTAGGGTCATCATCATTGATTCCAGGAAGTTTTACTGCACCAGGTATCCACACTACTCCCTGAAAGGCCCCCAATTTCAGCTGTCTCTCCCCACACTCTCTCTTTCCACCCCCTACCTGATCTCTCCTTCTCCTGTCCCCACATGCCACCACTCTACCTGCAGAATATATTCTGTTTCTCCAACTGCTCAAGATCTGAAAATGGAAGTATGGTATACTTCTTGACTTGTGGTAAGGATTAACTGACGTCTAATTAAAGTACACAGTAGCTAAACCTACTTGTTTTTCCTCTAATATTTCATACTTCAAAATGTTTGTGAGCCAGGCCTGGTATTGCAAACCTGCAATCCCAGATGTTTGGAAGGCTGAGGCAAGAGGATTGTGAGTTGAAGTTCTCCCAGGGCTGGAGTGAATTCAAGGTCATCTTGATAATTTATCAACATGTTGCTTCATAATAATAAGCATTTAAAAGAGATGGGGATGTAACTCATTGATAGAGTATTCATGTAGCCTATGTGAGGGTCTAGGTCCACTCCCTACTATAAAATAAAGAAAAAAAAGTGACTATCAGACACTTGTAGCCTCAGTCAGTCTTTCTGTCCCAAGTCCTGTGATTTGGAAGCAAGAATAAAAAGCTGCATTTGTTTATCTTCTGTGTTTGGTCTGTGTTTGTGAGAAATTTCACAGGAGTCTATAAGAATCTGACTTTGCCATGGAAGCTTCCTACCACCAGAGGATGAGTTAAGGAAAGAATCTTGTAATTGTGTCAGCCAGGATTTTAAGTAGACAAAGCGTCATCCCTCTAAAGTGTTTTGAAGTAGAGACATATTGTTGATTTGTTCCACATTGAACAAATAATATAAACAAGCAGATTCCTGCCTTTTGTCATATGTCAGGCATTCTGTCCTCTGTAAGAATAGAAACTTCATTGGAAAACACATCTGGTTTCTGAGCTCAGGCCTGTCCATCAACAAAACAGCCGATCTGAAAGCACCAGAAGGTGGGGCTACGCATTGGGCTACAGGCATTTTTCCCAATCTATTGCTGCCAAGTAAAAGCAGACCAGTCTCTGTGAATGGGGGAAATAATAACCAGCACTAGAAGAGAAAGCCACACTATGGAAAACTGCTATGGAAGGTTAAACATGTGGTGCTGAAGCAGTGAAGTTAGCAATAGGGAAGGGATTATTGGAGAGCACATTTTGGAATGGGAATAGGGTATGAAAAAGCAAAGATCCACATCATCAGAATGGATGCTGACCATCTTCTACTGGCTGCTTCTCTGCTGGCACACAGTCCTGGAAGAGGGTACAGGCAGTGTGTTCTCACCCTCTATGAGGAAAGGGTTCAGACTGACATATTTTATTCATGCAGTACTATTTCTGAAAAGCTAAAAGTAACCTTCAGGGTCTTATCAATTTTAAAAAGACAAATCTTTTCTGCAGAGTTTTGGAAGCTGATGGGACTACTCAAATTTTTAAATATTTGTTTTTGTAAAAAAGAAATGACTGCTATCCAGTATGACTGCTAGTTTTTTCTCTTCCTTGATCTGTAAGAAATTATTCAAGGACCAAAGTAATTACTACACCTGGGATTATACATTATTAAAGCACATTCAAACTTGATCTCTCCTTTATTTTAAGCATAAATTAGAGACACTTAGCAGTTGTGTGGAAGGAAGATAAAGTCTCCGTGCAGAGGAGGCCAACACATTTGCTCAATCTGATTCAGTGAAGGAAAAAGAAGTCAAAAGTAGTGCTATAGTATTAGAATGTACACAGATACACCAACAAAAGAAAAGGAAAACGTCTTCTCATGTATGCTCCGTGAGCCTCACATATTCTCTTCCTCATTCTGTGGAAAAAGTATTTGTACTCCCATTTTACAGGGGAGAAAAGTACGATGTTTGGAAGGTTCTGGGTCTCAAAACAAAACAAAAAACAGCAAGTGCCGGACGTAGTGGCGCACGCCTTTAATCCCAGCACTTGGGAGGCAGAGGCAAGTGGCTCCCTAAGAGTTCGAGGCCAGCCTGGTCTACAGAGCGAGTTCCAGGACAGCCAAAGCTACATAGAAAAACCCTGTCTTGAAAAACAAAAACAAAAACAAAACAAAACAAGAACAGGAAGCAATAATGGAACACAGGAAGGTAGCAGGGTTTTTTTGATTCATTAACCATGTTTTTTTTTTCTCTTAAAAAACTGTTATTGTTTTATCTTATGTATTCAAAAGTTTTACCTATATACATGACTGTGTACTACATGAATGTCTTCAGAGGCCAGAGGAAGGCAATGGATTCCCTAGAACTGGAGTTACAGATGTTTGTAAGCTTCCATGTAGGTGCTGGGAATCGAACCTGGGTCTTTTGGAAGAGCAGCCAGTGTTCATAACCTTGAGCCATCTTTCTAGCCCAGTACTCATATTCTTCATAACCTCACTTGGCTTAGTGCACACCTGTGTGGTCTGCAGGGAGTTTTGATGGGACCTCCCCTCAAGGTCAACTCCAATACTGTGTCCAAAAGCTGCCGTGCAGTTTGTATGTCTCGGGGCAGAAGCCTAAGATGTTATATGATGACTGTCTGGCAGACTGAAAAGTTGCTTCCTGAGTCTTGCTATAGTATCACATTTAGCAGCTTGGGAAACCAGGTTCTTTGTTTTTTTTTTTTTTTAGGTCAGAGCTTCATCTCAGCTACCAGACTTTTCACTGGATGGATGCAAAGCTCATTTTGAGGAGAAGCCTGCAGTCAGATGGGGTCATGGGAAAGCCTCTCCAGTTCTCTTCAGGGTGTGAAGATGGCTGTGAAGGGAAAGATGCCCCTGGCTGGTTGCCTGGACATTTTTCCATGACCGCGTGCAAGGCTGCACCTCAGGGGCCTCTGGCACTCAAAGCACTCTGCAAAGTCCAGAGCTCCTGGGTTTGTCTTGTGGATCACATGACTAAAGGTACAGCCATGTGTTAGTTATGACATGATGCTTCAGTCTGTGATAGCTGTCCCATGACGCAGCAATGAAGCTGAGAGCCCCTTTGCCTAGGGGCAAAATAAAGTCTGAGTGTAGCAGCATCACGACTCACTTGTTTGTGATGATGTTGATGCTAAAAGAGCCACTGTGCAGCCAATCAATTACATAAATAACACTTGGTAATAAATGACTCAGACACTGGTTCATGAATTTATTATACTTTTTTATTGATTGTTTTGCTAGAGTATATTCCTACTATTGAAAGTTTTAATCTAAGGCAGTACCAGGTGATAGCTGATAGCGTCTTTGTATTTACCACAAACCCATGAATATATCAAGAGACCTTGCCCAGTGACAAACCTAGTGCCCTCTACGATGTTCACAGGAACTCACCTTAATGGCATATTTCTCAGAACATACCCTCAGCCTTAAGTGGCATGCACTGTATTTTGATAAATTAGATAAAGTATTCATGACATCTAAGATGTGAGAAATTGGAGATTGGTGACAAAAGAATAAACTGGCTCTGTCATTAGGACTCAGAATTCAAGGTCATCCAGACCAACATCAAGTGTTCTAACAACTCTCACTAAAAGGAATGTCTGTGTGCAGTACAGCTATGTGGATCTGTTGTTTTTCAGAAGTATCCACATTTCTCTGAAGAGCATTTTGAGTGTTTGAACACTGTGGTCAGTCCCCATAGTTTAGACCTCACAGTCTTACTTTCCTAGTACAAAACAGAAAATTAAAAAAAAAATCTAACAATGAATTCTACTCAGGTTATTTACTCTTTCTTGGCATTGTATTCTTTACTTAAAGAGAGGAAAAGTAAAAGTACTTGCCTCACGTGTTATTGTTCTAGATAAGTGGGCCAGTAAGATAGCATAGTGGATATTGCTGCAAAGCCTGACAATGTGAGTTCAGTTTTCCAGGAATTGAAGTTATCATTTGACCTCCACACATATACTCTGGCATGCGTGTGCATTCACACACACACACACACACACACACACACACACACACACACACACACAAAGTAAATAAAATGTAAGACAACTTTAGAATTAAACGATGGTCCACATGTAAAGGTGCTTTGCACATTGCTATAATATGTACTACTGAGTAGAAATGCAAAGAAAATAGTTATTTTGCTAAATTTTTATTTTATTATTTTCTGTGTATGAGTGTTTTGCCTCCATGTTTTATGTGTGCCACATGCATACCATATGTGCCTGGTGCCTGAGGTAGTCAGGAGAGGTGTCAGGACCCTTGGGACTGTAGTTAAGCTGGCTGAGAGCCACCACATGGATGCTAGAAACCCAACCTGGATCCTCTGAAAGAGGAACAAATGCTCTTTTTTTAAATTTCTTTTTATTCATTTTACATACTAATCACAGATCCCCCTCTCATCCCTTCTCCCACTCCCCCCACCAACAAATGTTCTTAACCTCTCCAGCTCCAATGTTATTTTTATTAACAATAGTATATGAGGTGTGACTATTAAAAGTGCCTCTTAAGCATGTGGTCAGCTTTGGTGAAGACGAGCTGGTCTATGAAACTGGAATAACTATATCCTAGTACTGTCCTTGTTTCAGGACCAGGTTAGGGAGCCCCAAGAATAAAGTTGTGTGTTTTGTGGTTCTTCTGAGAGCTATCACTGGGACGTATTAACTAGGATTTTATATGACAAGTCTGAACTGTCCTTTGTGGTATTCTTAAACAAATGTGCTGAGTCTAGTTTTAAAGCCTGTTTTGTGTTTGTTTATTTGTTTACTTTTTTCTGTTTTGGAACAAAACTTTACTCATTATTTTAGAGTAAATTGGAATAAGTTGGTCATCATAAAAAGATCAGAACTAAATAGTTTATGTTTTTATGTACAGCATGCTTCACATAGGGACTTAACTGGCCACAAACTTGGAGCTTGTTTTCTTTTCCCACCTGACATCAACATGAATATACAAAACAAAATGCAGCCAACACCTCTTCCCATGTCGTTTTTCTTTTTTCTTTTTTTAATCTCAGGAAAGTAGCAGATGCTAATCGAAATGCTTTGTCTTCCTTTTACCATGATACTTTATTACAGTGCTAATATTACATAAAACAGAAAATCTACACACACAAACATTGCTTATGAGTACAGGGAGCGCTGGATGTGTTTTCATGAATATGGAGCATTTGGCTTTGCATTGGGCAGCATTGAGAAAAAAAATAAATCCAGCCCTGCCTCTAGAATACATCCAGCTACCCTTATCATTTTAAGGATGTTGATAATTATAGGCGCTTTCCAGACAGCTGAATATGTATGTATGTATGGTTGAGAACTTACTGATAGTATTTTCCTTAAATAACTTCTTAAAGTTAGAGAGCATTTGTACCGGGCAGACTTCTAAAAACACATGAAAGAAATGTCAGTAAGGGCCTAGTTTGGTCCCATGCAGATTCCCTGGCTGTCAGTCCAGAGTCCTTGAGTTTCCATCAGCTTGGGTCAGCTGTCTCTGTGGTTTTCCCCATCATGATCTTGAAACCCCTTGTTTATATGATCCCTCCTAACTCTCTTCAACTGGACTCCAAGAGCTGGGGCTAAGCCCTGCTTTAACTTGGTTTGCCAGACTTTGTTGACTACCTAAGGGAGGCCTTACCCCCTCTGAGGAGTGGATGTGGGGGTGGAATGGGGGAAGGTGAGGGGATTGGAAGAAAGGGAGGGAGGGAGAACTGGGGATGGTATGTAAAATGAAAAAAATTCAAATAGAATAAAAAAAAGAAATGTCATTGAGGTGTTAGGAGCCATGTGTAGCAATGGTTCACTCTGGAGCTGCTGCTCGCTTAAAAGCTGGGTCAGATCTTGGGAGGTCGTCACGGCGGTCCTACAACCTAGACTTCTATGCCACTGGCTCCTTTTCTGTTGGCCTCATGCAATCCATTTGATTCCTGGTAAGATAAGTGTAATATCTTCACTGAAATTATACTGCAAAATGATTCATCTCAATCATCATTCTCTGGTTTCATGAGGAGCTTGTAGCTGTGAAATCTAACAGATATTTTCTAAGCACTTTCAGAAATCTCTTCTCTGATTTAATGTTACCCAGGCACACTGAAAAACATTGGATGGCAACAGATGATTTGGCTTTTAGTACAGATGCTTCTAGCAAGCTCTGGGAAGGCCACCGTGGTCCCGCATTTTGTGACAGTTACCCACCGGGTGAACTTACCAAGAGAGAGTCATATCTAATTGCCCTGTCCAGTTCCATTTGCTTTTGTTGCCACCTTGAAGTGTTGTTCTGGCAAGCCATTATTTAAGTCATTGATCTAAAAGGAAGCAAGGTACTCTTGTTACAAATCTTTTCAACCTTCTACTAAACATCTAAAAGCTGAGTTTTCTATGGTAATTTGAAGTTTTTCGTATGATTTTTGACTAACAAGAAAGAGTTAAAAATGGGCATTTCTTTGCTTGTCCATAGGCTTTTATCTCCACATATTAATTTAAATATCTTTAACTTTTTGTCCTTTTTTAATGGTTTGTTCAAGTTTTACTACTCTTCTAAAATCAGTTGCATATTTTAATTTTAGGTTTTAATGTATTTCCTTTTTACAAGGATAAATGATAACAATTTTTAAAGGGTGGTTGGATGAGAAGTCTAGAATGCAGACATTAAGGGTTCTAGATCCTATGTTTTAGAAACCTCACCATTCTTCCCTTCAAAGAATTGTCTAAAGGGTTTTTAATCTTGAAACAATATTCATAACATTCAAGCTCCACCTACTGCCTACTTTCAGGGTATCATCTGACGATTTACACACAGGCTAGGACACTGAAATGGCCTTCCCAGTGCCCACGTGCAGCATGCACTCTGGCTTCTGATCTCACCATGCAACTATCACTGTTGTCCCTTGTATTATCTATCACAGGCAAACAGAGAGAAGGAGAAACCTCAGTGGGACAGCACTTCATATCTATTAGGCTGGCTACCACAAAAATATTGCTAACAGGAGTTATCATGAATGTGGAAAGAGGAGATCCATGTGCACTGTTAGAGAGACTGAAAATGGTATAACCACCCTGGAAAACAGTATGTAGAGTCCTCAAAAATTAAACATAGGATTACCATAAGCCCTCATAATTCTACTTGCAGGTGTAGATATAAGAGATCTGGGAGTAAATATTAATATCTTCCTATTCATAGCAATAGTGTTTTGAAAACAACCCATTGTGGCTGTATTCATAATACCCAGAAATTGGAAATTGCCTAGATGCCCATCAATTGATAAGTGAATGATGAAAATGAGGGACATTTATACAAGGACATTTTACTAAGCTGCTAAGAAAAACAAAATTATAAAATTTGCAGGTAAATTGATGGAACTAGAGAGGATTGATTACTCAGAGAGAGGTTCACACAGATGCAAAACAAAAAATATTTCATTTTTCCCCTTAAATGTTAGAGTTTAAACTTTAAAATTGTGTATTTCTGTCCAAATAATTATAGATGTTAGGTAGATAGTAAGGCACCGGGGTGAAGGAAAGGATCTCCCAAAGAACGAGAAATAGAGGTAAGAAATGAAGAGGAAAATAGGATATGGTGGTTAAATGGGGGGGGGGACTGGGAGGGCATGGTAAAGTAGAGAATGTGGAGAGGGACAACTAACACTAAAGGACTTTCGAAAAGCCACGTGGAAGCCTAGTACGCAGAAGCTTCCTTAAATATATGCATATATGAAAGGAATTAAATGGGATCACCATAAAGTAGAGGAGAAAGTGTTCCAACTAGACACCTTATGGTGCCAAGCAAAACTTCCAGTGACAGGAATGGGTTATATCTTGTTCAGTCTTTGGCAAAAAGATCCCCATAGACTCCACAGACATTACAGGCTACTGCCAAGGCTATCGATTACTCTCCCCAATCTGATGGTATAGTCATATTTCTGATGACATAATTTCCTTATGTCAACAAACATGGAGAAATTGCGTGGGTGCCCAACCTGAAGCTTCACTGTTGCCAAACTTTTCTTTGGGTTGCCAGCACACACACACACACACACACACACACACACACACACACACACACACACACACACACACCATAGAGATGTATTCATTATGAAAGCTTGGCCTATATGTTAGGCTTGTTTCTAACTAGCTCTTATAATTTAAATTAACCCTACCCATCTACATCTATATGGCTCATCGCTTTTACCTCTCCTGCATGTCTTGCATCCACCCTGCATTCATCTAGTGACTCCCTTCTTCTTCCCAGCCTCCTCTCTGCCCCACAAATCCTGAGAAGCTGTTGGACATTCAGCTTTTTATTAAACTAATCCAAGTGACACATTTTTACAGTGTACAAATTATTTCACAACACTTCACCCCTACTGACCAGCATAAATGGATTGGATTAAGGTTATGTGCTGCCTGACTTCTTGTTTACTTAAAATGGCTGGCCTTTCCCCCATGATCTCCAGACAAGCTTATTTATCAAAGCACAAATAAAATATCACCACAGTATCTATAGCCTCATAAAAAGAGTTTGGCAATGTTCCTTCTGCTTCTATTGTGTGGAACAATTTGAAGAGTATTGGTATTAGCTCTTCTTTAAAATTATGGTCAAATTCTGTGCTGAAATCATCTGGTCTTGTTTTTTTGTTTTAGTAGTTTTTTTTATTAAGAGATTTTTCTATTCATTTTAAATATCAATCACAGATTTCCCTGTCCTCCCTCCTCCCACCCTCAGCCTTCCCCACAACCCATCCCCAATCTTACCTCCTACAAGGCAAGGTCTCCCATGGGGAGTCAGCAGAGCCTGGTACATTCAGTTGAGGTAGGTCCAAGCCCTCCCCCTTGTACCAAGGCTGTACAGAGTGTCCCACCATAGGCATTAGGCTCTAAAAAGCTGGCTCATGCACTAGGAACAGGTCCTGGTCCCACTGCCTGGGGGCCCCCTAAACAGTTCAAGCTAAACAACTGTCTCACTTATCCACAGGGATTAGTCCAGTACCATGGGGGCTCCTCAGCTATTGGTCCACAGTTCATGTGTATCCACTAGTTTGACTAGTTGTCCCTGTAATTTTTCCAATTGTGGTCTTAATATCTCTTGCTCATAGAATCCCTCCTCTCTCTCACCAATTGGACTCCTGGAACTCTGCCTGAGACCCACATGTGGATCTCTTCATCTGCTTCCATCAGTCACTTGATGAGGGTTCTATCATGGCAGGGTATTCAGCCTTCAGATCACCAGAGTAGGTCAGCTCAGGCACCCTCTTGACTATTGTCGGTAGTCTATGTTGGAGTCATCTCTGTGGATTCCTGGGGACCTCCCTAGCACTCTGCTTCTCCCTGTTCCCATAGTGTCTTCATTTATCATGGTATCTCTTTCCTTGTTTTCCCACTCTGTTTGTGGTCCAGCTCAGACCTCCTGCTCCCCTAAGCTGTCATTTGTAGCTGAATTTTTCTCCACTCCTGCTTGGTCCATGGTCAGGACAAATCTTTCTCACCCACCAGTCCCGCAGCTGCTCAGACCCAACTCAGTAAACACACAGAGACTTATATTATTTACAAACTGTATGGCTATGGCAGGCTTCTTGTTATCTAGTTCTTCTATCTTAAATTAACTCATTTCTGTTGATCTATATGTCATCATGTGTTCTGTGGCTTTACCTGTTGCCTTTACATGTTGCTTCCTAGATGGCAGGCTGGCATCCCCTCCCACTCCGACTTCCTGATTTCCCAATTCTCCTCTCTGCTAGTCCTGCCTATACTTACTGCCTGGCTACTGGCCAATCAGTGTTTTATTTAGCGATCAATCATCCACAGCAGTCATTTCCCTGTCTCTTGTCCTCCATTACACTCCACCCCTATTGTCAGTTTGCTCATGAAGATCTCATCCATTTCTCCGTTGCTGGGTGATCCCTGTGTCTTTCCTAGGGTCCTCCTTACTAGCTAGCCTCCCTGGATCAGTGGTTTGCAGTCTGGTTATCTATTGCTTTAACTCTAGTATCCACTTGAGAGTGAGTACATACCATGTTTGTCTTTCTGAGTCTGGGTTACCTCACTCAGCATGATATTTTCTAGTTCCATCCATTTACCTGCAAATTTCATGATGTCATTGTTTTTCTCTGCAGAGTAGTACTCCATTGTGTATATGTACCACATTTTCTTTATCTATACTTCAGTTGAGGGGCATCCAGGTTGTTTCCAGGTTTTTGCTATTACAAATAATGCTTCTGTGAACATAGTTGAGCATGTATCCTTGTGGTGTGATTGAGCATTCCTTGGGTATATGCTCAAGGGTGGTATAGCTGGGTCTTGAGGAAGATTGATTCCCAATTTTCTAAGAAACCACCATACTGATTTCCAAAGTGGCTGAACAAGTTTGCACTTCCACCAACAGTGTAGGAGTGTTCCCCTTGCTCCACATCCTCTCCAACATAAGCTGTCTTCAGTGTTTTTTATCTTAGCCATTCAGACAGGTGCAAGATGGTATCTCAGAGTCATTTTGATTTTCATTTCCCTGATGATTAGGGATGTTGAGCAATTCCTTAAATGTCTTTTGGTCATTTGATATTCTTTTGTTGAGAATTCTCTGTTTAGCTCTATAGACCATTTTTTAATTGGATTGTTTGGTAATTTGATGTCAAGTGTCTTGAGTTCTTTATATATTCTGTATATCAGCCCTCTGTCAGATGTGGGGTTGGTGAAGATCTTTTCCCATTCTGTAGGCTGTCGTTTTGTCTTATTCACCATGTCCTTTGCCTTACAAAAGCGTCTCAGTTTTAAGAGGTCCCATTTATTAATTGTTGCTCTCAGTGTCTGTGCTACTGGTGTTATATTTAGGAAGTGATGTCTGGTGCCAATGCATTTAAGACTGATTCCTACTTTCTCTTCTATCAGGATCAGAGTAACTAGGTTTATGTTGAAGTCTTTGATCCACTTGGACTTAAATTTTGTGCACGGTGACAGATATGGATCTATTTACAATCTTCTACATGTTGACATCCAGTTATGCCAGCACCATTTGTTGAAGATGCTTTTTTCCCATTGTACAGTTTTGGCTTCTTTGTCAAAAATTATATATTCATACATGTGGAGATTAATGTCTGGGTCTTCAATTTGATTCCATTGGTCCACATGTTGGTTTTTATGCCAGTACCAAGCTGTTTTTATTACTGTAGCTCTATAGTAGAGCTTGAAGTCAGGGATCATGATGCCTCCAGAGGTTGTTTTATTGTACAGGATTCTTTTGGCTATCCTGGGTTTTTTGTTTTTCCATATGAAGTTGAGTATTGTTCTTTCCAGGTCTGTGAAAAATTGTGTTGTTATTTTGATGGGGATTGCATTGAAACTGTAGATCACTTTCAGTAATATTGCCACTTTTACTATGTCAGTCCTGCCTATCCATAAGCATGGGAGATCTTTCCATTTTCTGACATCTTCTTAAATTTCTTTCTTCAGAGACTTAATGTTCTTGTCATACAGGTCCTTCACTTGCTTAGTTAGAGTTACCCCAAGGTGTTTTATATTATTTGTAGCTACTGAAAAGGGTGATGTATCTATTATTTCCTTCTCAGCCTGTTTGTATATAGGAGAGCTACTTATTTTTTTTAGTTAATCTTGTATTTTGTTACATTGCTGAAGGTATTTATAAGCTGTATGAGTTTCTTGGTTGAATTTTTAAGGTCACTTATATATACTATCATGTCATCTGCAAATAGTGAGAGCTTGATGTCTTCCTTTCCAATTTGTATCCCCTTGATCTCCTTATGTTGTCTTATTGCTCTGCAAAACTTCAATACTATATTGAATAAGTATGGGGAGAGTGGACAGCCTTGTCTTGTTCCTGATTTTAGTGAATCGCTTTGAGTTTCTCTCCATTTACTTTGATGTTGGCTGTTGGCTTGCTGTAAATTGCCTTTATTATGTTTAGGTGTGTTCTCTGTATTCCCAATCTCTCCAAGACCTTTATCATGAAGGGGTGTTGGATTTTGTCAAAGGCCTTTTCAGCATCTAATGAAATGATCATGTGTTTTTTTCTTTCAATTTGTTTACATGGTGTATTACATTGACAGACTTTTGTATGTTGAACCACCCTTGAATCCCTAGGATGAAGCTTACTTGATCATGGTGGGTAATTGTTTTGATGTGCTCTTTGAGTCTGTTTGCCAGTATTTTATTGAGTATTTTTGCATCAATGTTCATGAGGGAGATTGGCCTGTAGTTCTCTTTCTTTGTTGCATCTTTGTTTTGCTTGGAAATCAGGGTAATTGTAGCCTCATAGAAGGAGTTTGGTAATGTTCCTTCTGTTTCTATTATGTGAGGCAATTTAAAGAGTATTGGTATGAACTCTTCTTTGAAGATCTGGTAGAAGTCTGTGCTGAAACCATCTGGTCCTCCGCTTTTTTTTGGTTGGGAGACTTTTAATGACTGATTCTATTTCCTTGGGGGTTATTGGACTATTTAAATAGTTTATCTGGTCTGGATTTAACTTAGGTATGTGGTACCTATGCAGAAAATTATCCATTTCTTTTAGATTTTCCAGTTTTGTGGAGTAGATGTTTTTGAAGTATGACCTGATGATTCTCTTGATTTTCTTAGTGTTAGTTGTTATGTCTCCCTTTTCATTTCTGATTTTGCTAATTTGGATTCTTTCTCTCTCTCTCTCTCTCTCTCTCTCTCTCTCTCTCTCTCTCTCTCCTCTTCCTTTTGGTTAGTTTGGGTAAGGGCTTGTCTATTTTGCTGATTTTCTCAAAGAACCAACTCTTTGTTTCATTGATTCTTTGTATTGTTCTCTTTGTTTCTATTTTATTGATTTCAGCTCTCAATTTGATTATTTCCTTGCATCTATTCCTCCTGGGTAAGTTTGCTTCTTGTTCTAGAGCTTTCAGGTGTGCTGTTAAGTCACTAGTGTGAGATTTCTCCAACTTCTTTATGTGGGCATTTAGTGCTATGAATTTCCCTTTTAGCACTGCTTTCATAGTGTCCCATAAGTTAGGGTATGTGGTATATTCATTTTCATTGATCTCTAGGAGGTCTTTAATTTCTTTCTTTATTTCTTCCTTGACCCATTGGTGATTCATTTGAGCATTATTCAGTTTCCATGAGATTTTAGGTTTTCTGTAGTTTTGGTGTTGTTGAAATCTAACTTTAAACCATGGTGGTCTGATAGAACACAGGAGGTTATTCTAATTTTTTTTGTATCTGTTGAGATTTGCTTTGTGGCCAAGTATGTGGTCGATTTTAGAGAAGGTTCCATGGGGTGTTGAGAAGAAGGTATATTCTTTTTTGTTAGGATAGAATGTTCTGTAGATATCAATTAAGTCCATTTGAGTCATAACATCAGATAAGTCCTTTAACTTCTCTGTTAAGTTTCGATCTGGCAAATATGTCCAGTAGTGGGAGTGGGGTGTTGAAGTCTCCCACTAGTAATGTCTGGGGTTTTACATGTGGTTTAAGTTTTAGTAATGTTTCTTTTACATATGTGGGTGCCCTTGTGTTTGGGGCATAAATGTTCAGATTTGAAACTTCATCTTGGTGGATCTTTCCTGTGATTAGTATGTAATGCCTTTCTTGGTCTCTTGATTGATTTTAGTTTGAAGTCTATTTTGCTGGATATCAGGATGGCTACACCTACTTGCTTCTTAAGACAATTTGGTTGGAAAGACTTTTCTCAGCCTTTTATTCTTAGGTAGTGTCTATCTTTGAATTTGAGGTATGTTTCTTGTTTGCAGCAGAAAGGTGGGTCCTGCTTTCATATTCATTTTGTTAGTCTGCGTCATTTTTATAGGTGAATTAAGTCCATTGATATTAAGGGATATTAATGACCAGTGATTGTTCATTCCTGTTGTCTTTTGGTGGTAGTGTGTGTGTACTTCTCTTCTTTGGGGTTTACTTCTGTGGGATTATCTATTGCCTGTGTTTTTGTAGGTGTATCTGACTTTCTTATGTTGGAATTTTCCTTCAGTGCTTTCTGTAGGGCTGGGTTTGTGGATATTTATTGTTTAACTCTGGTTTTGTCTTGGCATGTCTTGTTCACTCCATCTATAGTGATTGAAAGTTTTGCTGGGTATATTAGTCTAGGCTGGCATCCATGGTCTCTTAGTGTCTGCATTACATCTGTCCAGGTCCTCCTGGATTTCAAAGCCTTTATTGAGAAGCCGGGCTTTATTCTACTGGGTCTGTCTCTATAAGTCACTTGGCCTTTTTCCTTTGCTGCTCTTAATATTCTTTCTTTATTCTGTATATTTAGTGGTTCAATTATTATGTGGCAAGGGAACTCTTTTGGGGGTCTAGTCTGTTTGGTGTTCTGTAGGCTTCTTATATCTTCAAAGGTATTTCTTTCTAAGTTGGGAAAGTTTTCTTCTATGATCTTGTTGAATATATTTTCTGTGCCTTTGAGTTGGTATTCTTCTCCTTCTTCTATCTCTATTATTCTTAGGTTTGGCCTTTTCTTGGTGTCCCAGATTTCCTGGACATTTTGCATTATGACTTTTTTTGGCTTTGGTATTTTCTTTGACTGACGAATCCATTTCCTCTATTGTATCCTTTACATCAGAGATTCTCTCTTCCATCTCTTGTATTCTGTTGGTTATGCTTGCTTCTGTGTTTCTTGTTTGTTTACTCAAATTTTCTATTTCCAGCATTCCCTCTGTTTGTGTCTTCTTTATTGATTCTATTTCAATTTTCAGGTCTTGAACTGTTTCCCTCACATGTTTAATTGCTTTTTCATGGTTTTCTTGGCTTCCTTTAAGGGATTTATTGATTTCTTCCAATTTTTTATTTGTCTTTTCCTCATTTTTTATTGATTTGTTCCAATTTTTCTTTGTCTTTTCCTCAATTTCTTTAAGAGAATTTTTCATTTTTTCTTGAAAGGCCTCTAGTATCCTCATGAAGCTATTTTTTTTTTGGTCTCTTTCTTCTGCTTCTTTTACATTGTGATTTTCAGGTCTTGCTGTTGGAGGAGGGCTAGGTTCTGGTGATGGCATATTGCTCTTTATGTTGTTGTATGTGTTTTTGCATTGACATCTGCCCATCTCCTCCTCTAATAGGTATAAGAGTTACCCATGTCTGAGGGAGTTGCTATTGGTCCACTCTGTGCTTGTTGTGTCTGTGTCTCAGGCAGCCCCTCTGGGTCCAATCTTAGCTCTTGGTCTAATTGGAGCTAGCAGATTCTGTATCTCAGGGAGCTGCTCTTGTCTTTACCCAAGCTAGTTGATTCTGTGACTCATGGAGCTGCTCCTGGTCTTATTAGGGCTCCTAGATCATTCAGAGCTGGCATATTCTGTGTCTTAGAAAGCCTCTCTTGGTCCTTTGAGAGCTGGCAGATTCTATGTCTCTGAAAGCCACTCTTGGTCTAAGGAGGGCTGGTGGATTCCCTGTCTCAGGGAGTTACTCTTGGTCCAGTGAGAGCTCTTTGTCCAATGAGAGCTGGCAGTTTGGTTCCGGGAATGACTCAGGAAATTACTGGGGTCACAAGTGGATGGATATTGGGGCAGGGTGTGTAGATTGCAGGGTATGATAGGGGGGTTTGGTGGTGGGGCTTCCCACAGGAGTTTTCCCTGCTGGCTGGCAAGTGGAACAGAGTTGGGTGGGGGTTTCTGGGGACTGCCTGTGTCCCAGGGCCTGGCTGGGCTCCTTTTTGGGGGAAGATTTTTAATGACTGTTTCTCTTTCCTTAGGGGTTATAGGTCTATTTAAATGGTTTATCTGGTCTTGATTTAATTTTGGTATGTGTTACCTATCCATAAAATTGTCCTTTTCTTTTAGATTTTTCAATTTTGTGGAGTACAGGTTTTTGAAGTATGACCTGATGATTCTCTGGATTTCCTCATTGTCTGTTATTATGTCTCCCTTTTCATTTCTGATTTTGTTAATTTGGATGTTCTCTCTCTCCCCTTTGGTTAGTTTGGATTGGAGTTTGTCTATCTTTTTGATGTTCTCAATGAACCAACTCTTTGTTTCATTGATTCTTTGTATTGTTCTCTTTGTTTCTATTTTATTGATTTCAGCCCTCAATTTGTTTATTTCCTGGCATCTATTCCTCCTGGGTAAGTTTGCTTCTTTTTGTTCTAGAGCTTTCAGGTGTGCTGTTAAGTTGCTAGTGTGAGATTTTTTCCAATTTTTTTATGTGACCATTTGGTTCTATGAATTTTCCTTTTAGCATTACTTTCATAGCATCCCATTAGTTTGGGTATGTTGTACATTCATTTTCATTGAATTCTAGGAAGTCTTTGATTTCTTTCTTTCTTCCTATTGGTATTTCATTTGAGCATCATTCAGTTTCCATGAAGTTTAAAATTTCTTTAGTTTTTGTTGTTATTGAAATCTAAATTTAACCCCTGGTTGTCTGATAAAATACAAGAGATTGTTCCAATTTTTTGTATTTGTTGAGATTTGCTTTGTGACTAAGTATGTGGTCAATTTTAGAGAAGGTTCCATGGGGTGCTGAGAAAAAGTTATATTCTTTTGTATTATGGTGAAATGTTCTATAGGTATCTATTAAGTCCATTTGAGTCATAACAGTTGTTAGATTCCTTCCTTCTCTGTTAAGTTTCTGTCTGGCTGACATGTCCATTGGTGAGAATGGGGTGTTGAAATCTTGGAATTTTGGACTTTTATGAGGAATTCCAGAAATAGCAAGAACCTTTCTAAACTGTTTCTGTGGATATAATTAATTTAATACTAATTAACCCGTAAATGTAAAGCAGAGTCAATGAATTTTATATCTCCATTTATAAACAAAATGAATTATAGAAATTACAGTAAATTCAATTACTACCTCATTTTTGCTTTAACTGTCTGAAAAATATACTTATTTTCACACATGGAACATGCTTAAACAGTAATGCATTATGATCTTTCCCACATGGTGAGAAATGAATTATTTGTGATCACAGATGAAAGAAGTGGTATAGAACTGAGAAATAGTTTATAAAAGTAAAATGATTATTTTGATTTGTCTTTCAAATGAGATGTGATGGCTATTCTTTGTTGTTGTTGTTTTGTGACAGGATTTCTCTCTGTAGCTTTGGAACCTGTCCTGGAACTTGCTTTGTAGACCAGGTTGGCCTCAAACTCACAGAGATCCTCCTGTCTCTGCCTCCAGAGTGCTGATTAAAAACATGCACCACTATCCCTTGGCATGAAAGCTATTCTTGTTTGTCAACTTGACTACATCTAGACTCAACTAAAACCCAAATGACTGGACGCACCTGTAACAGATTGTTTTTTAATCATTTGAAGTGGAAAGATCCACTTCTATTCCTGATCTTTGAGGTGGAAAGACAAGTGTTTAATCCAGATCTTTTGAGGTGGGATATTGGTGAAATTATTAAGGCCACTTTATGTAGTTCAAAGGAAGATTTATTTAGTGGGTAACTTACAGAAAAGGGAAAGGTATGTTGTGGGGTCTGGGGAAGGTGTATCAAAGTCCAGTGGTATTCTCTGGAGCTAGGTCACCCTCCACCATCAAGGGTCCAGGAACCCAGAGAGCACTCACCCATCCAGATCTCGGGTCTCTCGCGCCTCCCTTGGCCCCACCTTGTAGGCGTGACAGTTGCTGAAGCCTCAGTGGGGGTTGGAATTTCCAGATCAAAGCTGGAATGGCTACCCACTACAGTGGGAAGATCCTCTTTTAACCTGAGCCACACCTTTGACTAGAAGCCTATATAAAGGACATAGAGGGAGGAAGATCTCTCTTTCTCTCTTTGCCTGCGTGCTCTCACTTTCACTAGCAAGTTCATTCCTTCACTGACATTAGATCCTACATTTTTAAGATTCTGGCATATACTGAAGGTCAGCTGAGACAGTCAGCCTTGTGGACTGAATGACTACTTCATTCAAGGACCTTCCATTTGTAGACTGCCATTGTTGGACTATCTTCATCACAGCCTATAAGCCATTCTTATAAATCCCATTTACATATATATTCATTCTATAAATTTCCTTCCTCCAGAGGACCCTGACTAATACATAAAGTAAGATAAGGCTTTTCCATTCTGTAGAAATGCAGCTAATATTTAAGGAATGCATAGAGAACAACAAGTGCTTATCATGATAATGGTGTTTTCCTCAACACAGCCTGAAAAGAAGGAATTATACAACCTACTTTACAATGAGGAAAGACAGCTTAGAAGAACTGAGCAAACTTCCTATGGACAGATGTGGGAAGAGCTGGAGAGAGTTAGTATTTGTCTACAAAGTAGAGGGACCACATAAGCAGCCAGCCTGATGCCCAGAATGCATCCAGCCAGCTCAGCCAATCACTTGCTTGATTTGTGTTCACATTGTATAAATTGTCAACTTAATTAAATGTTTTGGATCATGGAATTATATTATTTTGGGATGACAGATTTTTTAACTAGAAAATGATAAAATACATAAATCAACTTTTAAGGTTGTTTTTCCATTAAAATATTTTGGGGCCTGGAAGTACAGTTCCAGGCAGCAAGCTCCAAGGAGCTGCCAATTCCTTGCCAACAACTGCAGTCAGTGGGGTCAGAGTCATGCATTGCCATTCTTGGCTTTTTCATGGATGTAGGGATCTATACTCAGATCCTAGGTATTTATGTGGCTTTTAGTTTACCAACTGAGCCCTCTCCCCTGCCCCTGAAAGTATTTCTTAAGTTAAATAGGAGTCAATGGCTTATTGGAGGACTCTTCCAAAGGGGAAAACAGTGTAATATCAAACGTTCTTTCTTGATACCCTCACTATGGATTTGTTCCAGATTAAGATATATCAGATTTGACCAGCCAAGACCCCTGAAAGGTCTCTGATGGCACCATGGCCCAGATGATCCAACATCCAGAATGGTTTCAGGGCAACTGGCTCAGACAATGCAGCCTCACAGACTTTCAGTCCGGACTTGACCATAATTCTTAATTTTCTCAGGATCCCCATAAGATTACCAGTACCCTCTATCAGCAGGAAGTAGCCTAGAAAACTTTGCCCACATTCCCAAAAGGTGGATTATGGATGCTTGTCTTTGTTTTGATTGTTAGTTACAAATTGTTCTTGGTCATAATCAATATCTTTCTAAAAAAGAAGGGGATATGATATAGATATATAGGATATAGCTATGATAAGATAAAAGGGTAGATTATTGAACCTACTTTTATAGAGCAACAACATGTTAAGTTTTCTAGGTATATATACATATATAATTCAGTGAGGTAGGTAATCTTCAAACATTGCAGAGACCTAAAAAATATAGCATTTAAAATGTTTTAAAAACTTGGACTTTCCTGGACAATGAGACATGTCTGCTCCTGACAACACCAATTTACTTCAGAAAAAAAAGATGGGCATTGAAGATACTCCACATAGAGTTTATCTTCTTTTTGACAAAAATAGCCATTTGGGCAAGAAACTGTTCTTGCCTGGACTGCTTGACAAAATGTATCGACTGGACATACAGGACCCATAAGAAGGTGACCACTGAACTTTGCAATTCAAAATGGTCCTTCAGGTTCCTACTTCACAGAAAAAACTGCCAGATAATCTCCCAAACACACACAAAAAAGTGACTGAAAAACTCAAAACCTATGGGCTAAAAATGGATGCCCCAACATTACAAACTTTAGGTAAATGTCCAGGCAGCCAGCTGTCTCTGTCATTCTAGATTTTTGGAAGTTGCTTACAATGAGCTTCCTGTTTACTTTGGTAATATTATATCCTTCTGAGGTCTTTGATGTAGTTAAAGACTAGATAGTTATAATAATGTTTTTCCTTGCGATAAGGTAGATATAAAACTTTAGACTCACAAATATAGTATAGATAGAATATTTTTTTAAAAGTTTACAAATAGACTAGATATTATAACTGTAATTCTTGCTTAATAACTGTTTTGTTATATGTAATTTTAATAGGTTAAAGTTAAAACCCTTATTTGTTTAGACAAAAAGGAAAAAAGCCTGAGAATGTCTTTCTGTATGTTACAAATATGTGTTGCTCTGATTGGTTGATAAATAATGCCGTTTGGTCTATGGCAAGACAACTTAGAGACAGGTGAAAAATTCAAAAAGAGAGCCAAAGAAAAAAAAAATACAGAGAGAAACGCCACCGAGCCGCCCAAGGAACAACATGTAATGGAATGCAGGTAAAGCCACGAAACATGTGGTGATACATAGATTAATAGTTATGGGATAATTTAAGATATAAAAGCTAGCTAACAAAAGGCTTGAGCCATGGCCATACAGTTATAATTAATATAAGCCTCTGTATGTTTACTTGGGGGACGCCAGTGAGGGAGATTTGTCCCAACTGCCAGCAGGCTAGGATGTAAAAAATCTTCTGACTACACCTGAAAGTATTTCTTTTTTTTTTTTTCAAAATTTATTTATTTATTTATTTATTTATTTATTTATTTATTTATTAAATTGCACTCATGATATTAATCACATTTGTGGTATTCATAGATTACATTCGCAGTATTCATTCAATTATATATTTATATATATCTCTATATCTATATCTATATATAATTTTAAATGTTGAATGTCATTTCTTGAAGTGGGTAGGAGGTCTTAATTACAGGCTTACAGCACAGTGGGAGGACCCTGGAGGGCAGAAGTTTGCTACTGATGTTTTACAATCTTGCATCTAAGCTGTTAACACCCATGATTTAGGATATACAGACAAGAAACTTCCCTTAAGCATTCAGGAGGGTGGAACCAGGCAGGGAATTAGCATTGGGAGGATATCAAGGTCAAGATCTGCAAGCAAGGCAACAGTTACCCAAAACGGGGGCCAGGGACCTGCAGGTCCCCCTTTTATTAAAAAATGAGCTTCTGACTTGGGTTGCGTGGGATATCAGCAGGTCACCTTACCCGTCATGGAGATGCCTGCCCAGGCCACACAGGTGCTCTGTCTTAGGTTGGTGAGTGCCCTCCAGCCATTACCCGTATATGAATACTCATTATCATACCAGCTCAACTGTGTGTGAGCTGCATGGTTAATTGCTGCCAAAGATCTCAAAGTGGCACTGGGCTTGCAATCTGTGTGTTCGATACAGAAAAGACCAACAGAGGTCCTATCTCACCCATAGCTAGTAGGCTAAAGGCAACTGAGCCATTCCCTTCCTTAACGAGCCATACTGTAGGTTGGAGTCCTTGAGTTTATAAATTTATAATTTTCAAAGCCAATCGAGATGTATATAACTACTGAATTAAATTTATCATGCCCAATAGAATGAACAATTAACTAACTGTAGTAGTTACTTTTGTTGCCAGGGTCTCTACTGTGCTAGCTGTAGTAAGCAATTATGAAATGGTAATCCCAGAAACAGTAGCAGTGGTGTTCGCCATTGTTATAACAACAACAGCAGCAGCAGCAATGTCAAATTCTCTTCTGGATTGTGTGGACATCCACTGGCATGGATACAACTCCAGGAACACGAACTGCCAAGGCCCGTTTTTCTTGATCCGAGCATGACTTTGGCTGGCAGCTCTTCTGGAGAATCCAATCTCATGGCTACCGTTCCTAGGCTTACATTAATGCTTGCCAAAGCTGGCCAGATTGGGCTCTCAATCTCCATTGGCATCAGAAGGGTAGATTTTTTTTTATGATGACCCATTAGGTCTCTGTCATGTTGGGCTTCAGCAGCAGCCACAGGGTGCATTCAGTGCTCAGGAATCCAAAGAGGAACCTTATTGTCCTGAGGAAAGACATAAACCAAACTCCGGGGCCACACCAACACTAGATTGAGTCTCCTCCATGTGCTAGGAGAAAGATCCTTCCATTGCTCCAGAGGGTGATTTGCAACAGGAGCCCTCCAGTGCTTATCTGCATTGGATCCTCCAGCAGAATCCACCGATAAAAAAAAATTTAAAATATATAAAACAAGGGAAAAAATAGAATGTGGAGAGGAATGATGAGTCCCTAGTTCTCCCTTTTTTAACTTTAGTAAAATGTTTGTTTGTTTGTTTAATATTTCAATTTTTTCTATTTTTATTTATTTTTTTATTGTTTAAAATTAATTAATTAATTTATTCTTCTATAACCATCTTGATAGAGTATGTATTCTTATCTTAATAGTGAGATGTTTCATTGAGGCTTGCTCAGTAATTGAGTAAAACCAAAATTTATTATAAGTACAGTCATCCTAGGAACCTCCATGCTATATATATAGCCTCCATGGTTCTATGGCTTACAGTTTGATTGTTCTTTATTTTATATCTAGAATCCACGTATGAGTGAGTACATACAATGACTGTCTTTCTGGGTTTGGGTTACCTCACTCGGGATGATTTTTTTCTAGTTCCATCCATTTGCCTGCAAATTTCATGTTTTCATTGTTTTTCTCTGCTGAGTAGTACTCCATTGTGTATATGTACCACATTTTTTCATCCATTCTTCTGTTGATGGGCATCTAGGTTGTTTCTAAGTTCTGGCTATTACAAATAGTGCTGCTATGAACATAGCTGAGCATGTATCTTTATGGTATGAATCAGCATTCCTTGGGTATATGCCCAAGAGTGGGTCTTGAGGTAGTTCGAGTCCTAATTTTCTGAGAAACCGCCATACTGATTTCCACAGTGGTTGTACAAGCTTACATTCCCACCAACAGTGGAGGAGTGTTCCCTTTGCTCCACATCCTCTCCAACATTGATGGTCATTGGTGTTTTTGATCATAGCCATTCTGACAGGTGTAAGGTGGTATCTCAGAGTCATTTTGATTTGCATTTCTCTGATTAAGGATGTTGAGCAATTCTTTAAATGTCTTTCAGCCATTTGTGATTCTTGTTTTGTGAATTCTCTGTTTAGGTCTTTAGCCCATTTTTTAATTGGACTGTTTAATATTTTGATGTCTAGTTTCTTGAGTTCTTTATATACTGTGGAGATCAATCCTCTGTCAAATGTGGGGTTGGTGAAGATCTTTTCCCATTCTGTTGACTGTCTTTTTGTCTTATTGACTGTGTCTTTTGGCCTGCAAAAACTTCTCAATTTTGAGAGGTCCCATTTATTAATTGTTGTGCTCAGGGTCTGGGCTGTTGGTGTTTTGTTTAGGAAATGGTCTCCAGTGCCAATGCATTCAAGAGTGCTTCCTACTTTTTTTTCTATTAAGTTTAGTGTAACTGGATTTATGTTCAGGTCTTTGATCCACTTGGACTTGAATTTTGTGAATGGTGACAGATATGGATCTATTTGCAATCTTTTACATATTG
Organism: Peromyscus maniculatus bairdii; assembly: GCF_049852395.1. NCBI lineage: Eukaryota > Metazoa > Chordata > Mammalia > Rodentia > Cricetidae > Peromyscus > Peromyscus maniculatus. The sequence continues at coordinate 34,808,031 of NC_134853.1, read as the reverse complement.
CGATCCAGTTATGCCAGCACCATTTGTTGAAGATACTTTCTTTTTTCCATTGTATAGTTTTGGCTCCTTTGTCAAAAACCAGGTGTTCATATGTGCATGGATTAATGTCAAGGTCTTCGAATCCATTCCATTGGTCTGTATGTTGGTTTTTATACCAGTACCAAGCTGTTTTTATTACTATAGCTCTATAGTAGAGTTTGAGGTCAGGGATGGTGATGCCTCCAAAGGTTGCTTTATCGTATAGGATTCTTTTAGCTATCCTGGGTCTTTTGTTTTTCCATATGAAGTAAAGTATTTTTCTTTCCAAGTCTGTGAAGAATTATGTTGGGATTTTGATAGGGATTGCATTGAAACTGTAGATTGATTTTGGTAAGATTGCCATATTTGCTATGTTAATCCTCCCTATCCATGAGCACGGGAGATCCTTCCATTTTCTGATATCTTCTTCAATTTCTTTCTTTAGGGATTTAAAGTTCTTATCAAAAAGGTCCTTCACTTGTTTAGTTAGTGTTATTCCAAGGTATTTTATATTATTTGTGGCTATTGTAAAGGGTGATGTTTCTCTGACTTCTTTCCCAGCCCTTTTATCATTTGTGTATAGGAGGGCTACTGATTTTTTTGAGTTGATCTTGTATCCTGCCACTTTACTGAAGGAGTTTATCAGCTGTAGGAGTTCCCTGGTAGAGTTTTTGGGGTCACTTATGTATACTATCATATCATCTGCAAATAGTGAAAGTTTGACTTCTTCCTTGCCAATTTGTATCACTTTGATCTCCTTTTGTTGTCTTATTGCTCTAGCTAGAACTTCTAGTACTATATTGAATAAATATGGGGAGAGTGGACAGCCTTGTCTTGTTCCTGAATTTAGTGGTATCGCTTTGAGTTTCTCTCCATTTAATTTGATGTTTGCTGTTGACTTGCTATAAATTGCCTTTATTATGTTTAGAAATGATCCTTGTATTCCTGATCTTTCTAAGACCTTTATCATGAAGGGGTGTTGGATTTTGTCAAAGGCTTTTTCAGCATCTAAGGAGATGATCATGTGGTTTTTTTCTTTCTGTTTGTTTATATGGTGTATTACATTGACTGATTTTCGTATGTTGAACCATCCTTGCATCCCTGGGATGAATCCTACTTGGTTGTGATGGATAATTGTTTTGATGTATTCTTGGATTCGGTTTGCCAGTATTTTATTGAGTATTTTTGCATCAATGTTCATGAGGGAGATTGGCCTGTAGTTCTCTTTCTTTGTTGCATCTTTGTGTGCTTTGGGTATGAGGGTAACTGTAGCCTCATAAAAAGAGTTTGGTAGTGTTCCTTCTGTTTCTATTGTATGGAACACTTTGAAGAGTATTGGTATTAGTTCTTCTTTAAAAGTCTGGTAGAATTCTGCACTGAAACTATCTGGTCCTGGGCTTTTTTTTTTGTTTGGGAGACTTTTGATAACTGTTTCTATTTCTTTAGGGGTTGTTGGTCTATTTAAATGGTTTATCTTGTCTTGATTTAATTTTGGTATGTGGTTATTTATCCAGAAAATTGTCCATTTCTTCCTGGTTTTCCATTTTTGTGGAGTACAGGTTTTTGAAGTATGATCTGATGATTCTCTGGATTTCCTCATTGTCTGTTGTTATGTCTCCCTTTTCATTTCTGATTTTGTTAATTTGGGTGCTCTCTCTTTGTCTTTTGGTTAATTTGGCTAAGGATTTGTCTAACTTGTTGATTTTTTTCAAAGAACCAACTTTTTGCTCCATTGATTTTTTTTGTATTGTTCTCTTGTTTACTATTTCGATGATTTCAGCCCTCATATTGAATATTTCCTGGTGTCTATTTCTCCTGGGTGAGTTTGTTTCTTTTTGTTCTAGAGCTTTCAGTTGTGCTGTTAATTCATTGGTATGGGATTGCTCCATCTTCTTTATGCATGCATTTAGAGCTATGAATTTTCCTCTTAGCACTGCTTTCATAGTGTCCCATAAGTTTGGGTATGTTGTACTTTCATTTTCATTGAATTCTAGGAAATCTTTAATTTCTTTCTTTATTTCTTTCTTGACCCATTGATGCTTCAGGTGGGCATTATTCAGTTTTCATGAGTTTGTGGGTTTTCTATAATTTTTGTTGTTGTTGAGGTCTAACTTTAAGGCATGGTGGTCTGATAAGATACAGGAGGTTATTCCAATTTTTTTGTATCTGTTGAGATTTGTTTTGTGGCCAAGCATGTGGTCAGTTTTTGAGAAGGTTCCATGGGGTGCTAAGAAGAAGTTATATTCTTTTGTGTTAGGATGGAATGTTCTGTAGATATCTATTAAGTCCATTTGAGTCATAACATCTGTTAGGTTCTTTATTTCTTTGTTAAGTTTCAGTCTGGTTGATCTGTCTTTTGGTGAGAGTGGTGTGTTAAAATCTCCCACTACTAATGTGTGGGGTTTGATGTGCATTTTAAACTTTAATAGTGTTTCTTTTATGATTGTAGGTGCTTTTGTATTTGGAGCATAAATGTTTAGAATCGAGACTTCATCTTGGTGGATTTTTCCTGTCATAAATATGTAATGTCCATCCTGATCTCTTTTGATTGATTTTAGTTTGAAGTCTATTTTATTAGATATTAGGATAGCTACACCATCTTGTTTCTTAGGTCCATTTGCTTGGAAAGCCTTTTCCCAGCCCTTTACTTGGAGGTAGTGTCTGTCTTTGAAGTTAAGGTGTGTTTCTTGTATGCAGCAGATGGATGGGTCCTGTTTTCTTATCCATTCTGTTAGCCTGTGTCTTTTTATAGGTGAGTTGAAACCATTGATATTGATGGATATTAATGACCAGTGATTGTTAATTCCTGTTATTTTTTGTGGTTGTGTTGTGTTGTCCTTCTTTGGTGTATGTTGGTGTGGGATTATCTATTGCTTGATTTTTCATGGATGTGTTTAGCTTCTTTGGGTTGGATTTTCCCTTCTAGTGCTTTCTGTAGGGCTGGGTTTGTGGACAGGTATTGAATAAATCTGGTTTTATCCTGGAATATTTTGTTTACTCTGCCTATGGTGATTGAGAGTTTTGCTGGGTATAATAGTCTGGGTTGGCATCCGTGGTCTCTTAGTGTCTGCATAACATTTGTCCATGACCTTCTAGCTTTCATAGTCTCTATTGAGAAGTCTGGTGTTATTCTGATTGGTTTGCCCTTATATGTTACTTGGTCTTTTTCCTTTGCAGCTCTTAATATTTTTTCTTTGTTCTGTCTGTTTTAGTGTTTTGATTATTATGTGGCAAGGGGACTTTTTTTTTTGGATCTGGCCTATTTGGTGTTCTGTAGGGTTCTTGTATCTTCATAGGTATTTCTTTCTTTAGGTTAGGAAACTTTTCTTCTATGATTTTTTTGAATATATTTTCTGTGCCTTTGAGTTGGTATTCTTCTCCTTCTTCTATCCCTATTATTCTTAGGTTTGGTCTTTTCACGGTGTCCCAAATTTCTTGGACATTTTGTGTTACCACTTTTTTGTCTTTAGTGTTTTCTTTGACTGACGAATCTATTTTCTCTATTGAGTCTTCAGTGTCAGAGATTCTCTGTTCCATCTCTTGCAATCGGTTGGTTATGCTTGTTTCTGTAGTTCCTGTTCATTTAGTCAGGATTTCTATTTCCAGCATTCCCTCAGCATGTGTCTTCTTTACTGTCTCAAATTCATTTTTCAGATCTTGGAATGTTTCTTTCATCTGTTTAATTGTTTTTCTTGGTTTTCTTTGATTTCTTCCCATTTTTTGTTTTTTTTTTTTCTTCCATTTCTTTAAGGGAGTTTTTTATTTCCTCTTTAAGGGAGTTTTTTTTTTATTTCTTCTTTAAGGGAATTTTTTATTTCTTCTTTAAGGGTCTCTATCATCTTCTTAAAGTCATTTTTAGGATTGATTTCTTCTGTTTCTTCTGTCTTGGTATGTTCAGGTCTTGCAGGTGTAGAATCACTAGGTTCTGATGTTGCCATATATGTCTTTATGTTGTTGCCCTTAATTTTGCACTGGCGTCTACTCATCTCTTCCTCTGCTCGGTGCAGGTGGTGTCTGTGTCTGAGAGTGCCTCTCTTGTTTTAATTTTTAGTCTTGGTGTAGTAGGAGTTCTTGGTTAAATTGGTGCTATTGGACTGTTTCTTCAGGAGCAGCTGATCTCAGTTGGTGAAGTATATACTTATGATTCTGGTTTGGTGATCTGGTTTGGTGGCTGGGCAGCGCCTTTTTCTGTGTTCCCAGGTCACATTTTGTTCATTCATCAACTCCTCAGCTGATATAGTTTCTTCAGATTTCAAACTGTAGGGATCTGAGTCCTCTCCTGGATGGATTTCAGTTGAGCGGGGTAGTCTCATGAACACCTACAAGTTGTTGGGTTTCACAGGATCAGCAGCTGGGCCCTGGGTTGGCCTCTGATGGTGTGTTCAGATTCGTTCTGGTTCCATCCTACGGAGATACCTTCTTCCCCTGGTGTTGGGGTTAAAGGTGTCCCTGTTCCAAGCTCTTGATTAAGAGCTTGTTTTTTCTAGCTCTTCAGCAGTTTCTGGTCTTTATTGCAACTGTGTTTTGGCCACCACTTGCTGGGCCTGCCTGACTGTGCACCGGGCTTGTCTGCCTCTGCCGGGCCTGTATGTCTCTGCCAGCCACCACCGGGCCTGTATGTCTCTGCCGACCGCTGCCGCCGGGCCTGTCTTGAAAGTATTTCTTAAATTAAATAGAAGTCAATGGCTTGTTGGAGGACTCTCCCAAAGGGGAAAACAGTGTAACATCAAATGTTCTTTCTTGATACTCTCACTTCATTTACTAAGGAGGCGATGATTCCACCTGGTTTTCTTACCTTGAAGTTCATCTCCTTTGAAGTTTCATTGTATGGTACAAGTATGGCAAATACATGTCTCTGGCAGACAGTATTAATAGATGACAGTACCCACGGAGACCACATATGTTCTGGAACCCACTTCAGCACAATGCAGGGTGGAGTAGCCTTCACTCAGTGACTAAAGGAAATTCAGAGTGAGGAAAATGTCTCTGTAGGTTTATAGCACATGAAGTGCTGTACTGGAGGGCCTGAGGCACTCTGTGACTAGGGAGCATTTATTATGGGTGATTGTTTTGGATCACTCTAAGCAGTCAGATTTTGCATTTTCTCACTAATGATCCACTTGGGGTTCTGTCCTAAAGGAGGGAAGGTTTTAGGAAGAGTTATTGTCTCACCTTCTCATGCTAGGATCACTAGATCACTTAAGTGATAATGCTAATACAAGTTTATGTATATTGCTAAGAAAGATATCTTGGTTTTCTGTTATTTAGCTGCTTATATTAAGGCATTTCTTCTCTCCTTTGAGTGACACATCATTTTATAAATTTGAGAATCATTGTCTTGGAACATACTAATTGCAACCTTGGCCCTTTTCACAGACCTCCATGAGCTAAAGAGGGTAGGCATCTTGAGACAAACCTTCTGACAATCTTGAGATAATATCTCATCTGAAGTTCCCTTGCTTCTGAGTAGAAATAAACCTGTGGATTACCATTAAATAGAAATAAAGTTTCTCAGCAGGGAAGAGTCATCACCAACAGAATGCACCAGTATTCTATTTATACCTCTGTGAAGGTTCATCATGTGGAAATTTAAATAAAACACCATCGATTTGGCTTTAAGCATTCATACATGAAATATTGATTTAGTCTACTCTTAACTTGAAATGTAAGATGAACATAATTGAACATGTCCATCAAATTCACTGATGGGCTGTAGATGTAACCAATCGTATTATTAAAATAAGAAACACAGAGCCAAGGTAAAAGAGAAAAGCCGAGAGGTCAGAGCTCAGAGATAAAATCTTACCTCCTGCAGTGCTCCTAGCTTCCCCGAGAGAGGGAGGTACTTCCTGTGTCCCTGTTTAAATAATCTTTCTGTTCTGCCTTCTCATTGGTTGTAAACCCAACCACATGACTGCCTCATCACTGCCTGTAAGTACCGCCCTCCAGGTCTTAAAGGCGTATGTCTCCAATACTGGCTGTATCCCTGAACACACAGAAATCTACCTAGCTCTTCTAACCACCACGCTCTTACTATGGCTCTAATAGCTCTGACCCCAGGGCAACTTTATTTATTAACATAAAATTAAAATAACATTTCAGTACAAATAAAATATCACCACATTTCCCCTTTTCTATTTTAATAAAAAGAAAAAAGGCAAAAGGTTATAACTAACAAAAGAAAAACTATATACAAAAGTACAATAACTATATACAATATATACAAGTAACAAATACCTAAACGATGTCTAGTCCATTTGTATTTGACAAATCAGAGAAAATAATTCCCTTATCTATCCTATTTTAGTAAGTCCAAAATGTATCTAATTCACTTTCTATCCTAATTAATCTTCAACTATAACTAACTAATCTTCAACTCCCTCAGAGACCCAAGAAGGAAATAATATTAGCTAACAAAAATAAAAACAGGAAGTGCACAAAAGCAACTTCCAAAAATTTTGTGAGTTGACAGAAACAGCCAGCTGCCTGGACAGTCACCTGAGGTTTCTCCACAGTGTTGGGGCATCATCTTCAGCCTATAGGCTTATGGTATCTGACAGACTCATTTGTGAAGTAGGTTGTACACAAGGTCAACAGTTCAACCTCCATTTGGGTGAGAGCAGTCCATGTACCAGAAACACCTGAATTCCACTAGTGTCATGTCATGATTCAGGATTTTAAATTCTGGAAATTGTTGATGGTTTTTGAATTCAGCTGTCCATTCTTCTTGGCTGTGTATATATGGCTTCATCTAAGCATGCCCTTCTCCACATCCCTCTATTTAATGCCAGTCTACTATTGAGAGGCGTGAGCTTTAGTTGCTGTTCCATTGCACAACAGAAGCCATCAGACCACTGCCTGTTCAGCTGCCTTCGAAGAAAAGGCCACTGTACCTTTTCCAGATTGTGAAGGCCACTTCAGGGATGGTGCCATATTGTCCTGGCCTCAGAAGATGCCGTCTGATAAAGCCATAACCACACTTGTTTTGGCAGGAATCGGTAGTCCTTTGTTTTGTGTTCTGTCTGTCCATTTTGTCCTGTTGATTTGAGGATACTTTGTTGTCCAGTGGCTAACTTTTGCCACAATGAAAATTAACTCCATATGCAGTTTCTTCAATGCCCATATTTTCTCTGAAGTAGATTGGTACTGCCAGGAGCCGACATGTCTCAAAAAAGAAAAATTTCTAAGTTATTAAAACATTTTAAATGCCATATTCTGTAGATCTCTGAAGGGTTTGAAGATGACCTGTCTAAAATACATCTGCTCAATTTTTAAAACATATCTAATATGACTACAATTTCTATTGTAATGTCTAACTACTAACTTTCATTTCTTTATATCCTAATAGTTGGTAATAATGTAAAGTATTTAAAACTAGTAATTGTCTTTTTCTTTTCTTTTCTTTCTTTCTTTCTTTCTTTCTTTCTTTCTTTCTTTCTTTCTTTCTTTCTTTCTTTTTTTTTTAAAACAAGAACCTTAAATCTAATCTCCTTTGCTTAGCCTTTTTCCTAACCCTTGACAACTTGTAACCTACCCCCCTAAATAATGAAAATTATCCCAGACCCAAAACCCATTAAAAGAACCAAAAAACCACCTGCCCCACACCACTTCTTTGGCAATGTGGGTGTCATATTCTTAAAATTGCTTCCTGCTGGGTATGGGCGAAGTTATCTTTATCCTGAAAGAAAAATTTAGGTTAATTGTCAAATTCTAGGAAAGGTAACTATATCCTTCATTATTATCCAGTCTGTGTATAAAGCCAAAGTTCAGAGTTTATCTCAAGTCCTTATTCAAGTAGTCTTTGAGACTGGATCATCTCAGCTAGTCATCTCAAAATTGCTCTGAGCACCTTGTAGTTCAAAGCTGATCTGTAGATGATGTTTGTCAGTTTAGTGATATTATTATTGTCCACGTGGAATTGTTGTTGTTGTTGTTGTGGGGCCCCATCTTCTTTCCGGAGACTTCAGTTGATGTTAGGCCTGGCCGTGATTTCCTGCAGAAAACTGATAAGAGACTCGAACACAAAGACATATATATGCAGCTAATTGAAGCCTTTTTTCTAGAATTAGTTAGTACTCTATATGACCATTCATATCTTAACAAAGTTTAAAATGTATATATATATTAATCTTGTAAATTTTGATATAAAATTTATATTTCAAGAAAAGTTTAAAGAATCAGAATAGAATCAAAGAGTTGAGATTAGTAATAGAATAGTCCCTTAATTAATTTGGCTTTTGTCCTGTCCCATAGCAGAAAATGGCTCTTTCTGGCATGATACAGGGAGTTTGCATTTTCCTTTTAACAACATGCTTGAGTTTGAAGAAGGAGAGAGCCATTCTCCAACTCCAAAGTCAGCTTTAAATTTTAATTGAACTGGGACTATTAGAAAACCAATAGTGTTAAATCTTTAGAGAAAAGCAGAAACAAACATTTAAGAAGACATAAAATTTTTTAGATAATATATACACATATGCCGTTTCACTTTGTTTCCTGGGATAGATGATTTGTCCCTTTTCTTCAGTTGTCTCATTTGTCTTGTGTTCTTCAGATTCCTTAACCTTCATCCTCCTAAAAGACAAAAACAAAAACCTTCCCCCAAGACTAATTTTGGGGATGTTCCTTTTTGGCAAGTTATTATCTGATTAAATGAAAAGACATGTGTTATAGGTACAAGTTAGTTTAAATTGGATGTTCATGCTGGTTGATGAACTATCACCTCCTCTAATTAAGAGGTCTCTCTTGTTCAAATCGAACCTTTATCAATTTTGATGGTACCCACAGCTTATCTTCTCCTGTAGAAACAAAAGCAAAACCTCGTCCCCAACGTAATACATACCCTGGTTTCCATTCTGAGGTCAGCACATCCTTAAAGTATATAGGCTGATTTAATTCTGTAGTTTTTTCTATTACCCAATGTCTCTCTGCAGCTGTTATTCCTTTCTCATTGGCATTCAGAAAATTCAAAGTTAATAGAGCATTATGCAGTCTATTTCTGGGGGTTTTTGTTACTCCTTTCTGTTTATTTAGCATATCCTTTAGAGTTCTATTTGATCTTTCTATAACTGCTTGACCTGTAGGATTATGTGGTATACCTGTAATATGCTTTATTTTGTAATAATCAAAAAACTGTTTCATTTTAACAGAGACATATGATGGAGCATTGTCAATTTTAATTTGTGCAGGTATACCCATGATGGCCATAACTTCTAGCAAATGAGTGATTACAGAATCAGCTTTTTCAGAACTCAAAGCAGTTGCCCATTGAAATCCTGAATAAGTATCAATGGTGTGGTGTACATATTTCAATTTTCCAAATTCTGCAAAGTGAAACACGTCCATCTGCCAGATTTCATTCCTCTGAGTACCCTTTGGGTTACATCCTGCTGGTAATGGCGTTTGATTATAGAAAGAACAAGTAGGACATTTCTTTACTATTTCTTTGGCTTGTTGCCAGGTTATGGAAAAATCCTTTTTTAAACCTTTACTATTGACGTGATGTTTTTTATGAAAGTCTGAGGCCTCCAGCACATTTCCTATCAATAATTTATCAGTCTCATCATTGCCTTGTGCTAAAGGGCCTGGCAAACCAGTATGAGATCGGATGTGAGTTATATATAAAGGATGACTCCTTTTCCTGATTGTATCTTGTAATTGAATAAATAGTGAAGTTAATTCTGAAGCATCAGGGATAAATTCTGCAGTCTCAATATGTAACACCACTCTTTCAGCATACTGAGAGTCAGTTACTATGTTGAGAGGTTCTGAAAAATCCATTAATACCAACAGAATAGCATACAATTCTGATTTTTGCACTGAATTATAAGGACTTTGTACCACTTTACTTAAATTTTCTGATTTGTAACCTGCCTTTCCTTGTTTGTTGGCATCTGTATAAAATGTACGAACTCCAGATATGGGTTTTTGCCGTACAATTCGAGGCAAGATCCAATCAGCTCTCTTTATAAAATCAATTCTGTTGCTTTTGGGATATTTGCTGTTAATTTCTCCCAAAAAATTACTGCAAGCTCTTTGCCAAGGTTCACTTTCTGTCCATAATTTTTCAATGTCCTCCTTAGTTAAAGGTACGACAATTTCTGCTGGGTCTATTCCTGCTAACTGACGAAGTCTCAATTTTCCTTTCCAAATCAAGTCAGAGATTTTTTCCCCATAAGTTTTTAATTTTTTATTTGGTTTATTTGGTAAAAATATCCATTCCAATATAATATCTTCCCTCTGCATTAATATTCCAGTAGGAGAATGCCTAGAAGGTAAAATAACCAAAATGCAATCCAGCTTTGGATCAATACGATCCACGTGCCCTTCATGTACTTTCTTTTCTACCAAGGCCAATTCTTTCTCAGCTTCAGGTGATAATTCTCTTGGACTATTTAAGTCCTTGTCACCTTCTAAGGTTTTGAACAAATTAGTCAGTTCATCATTTTTTACCCCAACAATAGTTTGTAGATGAGAAATATCTCCAAATAATCTTTGAAAGTCATTAAGAGTCTGTAGTCTATCTCTCCTAATTTGCACCTTTTGGGGTCTAATTTTTTGTAGCTCTATTTTATATCCTAAATAATTAATAGAATCTCCTCTTTGTATTTTTTCAGGAGCAATTTGTAATCCCCAGCAAGGCAAAATTTTCTTTACTTCTTCAAACATTCTTTCTAAAGTATCTGCATTTGAGTCAGCTAGTAAAATATCATCCATATAATGATAAATTATAGATTTAGGAAATTTTTTACGTATCACTTCCAATGGCTGTTGTACAAAATATTGGCACAGAGTTGGGCTATTTAACATTCCCTGTGGGAGGACCCTCCATTGAAATCTTTTAACCGGTTGAGAATTATTATAAGTAGGCACTGTGAAAGCAAATCTTTCTTTGTCCTTTTCTTGTAAGGGTATTGAAAAGAAACAGTCTTTTAAATCAATAACTATGAGAGGCCATCCTTTTGGTAACAGAGTAGGCAAAGGAATTCCAGATTGTAGAGAGCCCATTGGCTGAATTACTTTGTTAATTGCTCTAAGGTCTGTTACCATTCTCCATTTACCAGATTTCTTTTTAATAACAAATACAGGAGAATTCCAAGGGCTGGTTGACTGTTCAATATGCTGAGCATTTAGCTGTTCTTCTACCAGCTCTTCTAAAGCCTGGAGTTTCTCTGTTGTTAAAGGCCATTGCTGAACCCATACAGGCTTGTCTGTTAACCATTTTAAAGGTAGAGCTGTTGGTATTTTTGGAAGATTATCAGTTGTTGTGCCCTGTTCTTGTATAATATGGATGGCTGGTGACCACTCAAAATAATGCCTTCTAATATTTCTCTCAGAAACATGTGCTAGTTTATGATTTGTTTCTGAGATTGGAGGGATTTTAATCTGAGTATTCCATTGTTGCAACAAGTCTCGACCCCACAGGTTCATAGCTATGTTAGCGACATATGGTTTTAATTTTCCTCTCTGTCCTTCTGGACCTATACATTCGAGCCATCTTGCACTCTGTTTCACTCCAGATAATGTCCCAATTCCTAACAGTTGAACATTTACCTCCTGAAGAGGCCAAGCTGGATGCCAAAATTCTGGTGCAATTATGGTAATGTCCGCACCTGTGTCTACCAGACCAGACAACAAAACACCATTTATTTTTATCGTTAATTTTGGTCTCTGTTCATTAATAGAAGTTTGCCAAAAAATTTTCTTTATGTTTTCTCCTGAATTTTCTATTCTCTCTGTTTCATCATCCTGACCAGCATGATTTATTCCAATAGTCATTTGGTTATTTAATCGCTCAGAGCAGGGATTTCCTCTACAGCTGCAGGAAAGGTTTGAACTGGTTTTGCTATGGGGGCCTGCATGAGGCCCCTCCGGGAGTTTCCCGAAAACTGAGGCAAAGGATTACCCTGTCTGTCCTTTGTTGATCTACATTCGTTGGTCCAGTGTTTTCCCTTACCACACCTTCTGCATACTCCAGAAGGAAGGGGCATTCTGTTGCCATTGTTCCTTGAAGAAACATTGCTTCTAGGAATGACCTGTTTACAGTCCCTTTTAAAATGTCCTTGCTTTCCACACCCAAAACATCTAACACTCCTCAAACCTTTTGAAATTACTTCTCCTACCCACGTATCATGCTCATCAACCTCAACATTAATTGTTTCTCTAATCCAATCTTCCAAAGGTGCAGATCTTGCCCTTAACGGCCTGATTATTCTTTTGCATGCTGCATTCACATTCTCAAATGCCAAAGCTTCAATTATTGCCTTACTAGCTTCTGATCCTGAGACCATTCTGTTTACTGCTGAAGCCAGTCTTTCTAAAAAATCTGTGAAAGATTCTTTTGGGCCTTGCATAACCTTTGTGAATGACTCAGGTTTTTTTCCTGGTTCCTCAACTCTGTCCCATGCATTCAAGGCTGCCATTCGACATAAAATTACGGTTTGAACATCATATAAACATTGTGTTTGTATTGAAGCATATTGGCCTTCTCCAATAAGCTGATCCTGACAAACTTGTATTCCTTTATCCCTCCATTGTGTTTCTACGTTTCTAGCTTCCTCCTTAAACCACGTTAGAAATTGAATTCTCTGGCTGGGTTCCAGAACAGCTTGTGCAAGGTCCCGCCAATCCCGTGGTATAATCCTATTATATGTTGACCAAGAGTTTAACATTTGCTTTACATATGGGGAATGCATGCCATAAGATACTATTGCCTCCTTAAACCTTTTAAATCCATCAGTTCAATTGGAGCCCAGATATTTTGTGTAGCCATTTGATCAGGCATCTGCTGTACGGTTACAGGATAAATTAAGGATGACTGTGTGAAAACAGGCTTTCTTTCTGTAACCTTATGATCCAAACTTGAACCAACTTCACTGTTAAAATTAACAGGTTTTTCTAAAGCTGTTATCCTGGCACTTAAATCGACTATCTTTTTAAATAGTAAAATGAGAATAAGCATGGTGATTAACTGCATAATTCCCATAATACTAATCTTTTCATATAGTTGTTCCATTGTCAGACTGCCTAAAATTTCAAACAAAACCCAATTTTCTTCCAATGTACACAGGAAACCCATTTTTTTAAATGTGGAAAAAATTTGTCTTTTAAATAGTTTCCTTTATGACTTACCAAATCTGCGTAGAATAGTAGAAATCCGAGCGAATTTCAAAACAGCCACCTAGAGTCCTAGGTGTAAATCCAGAGAGAGAGAGAGAGAGAGAGAGAGAGAGACAGACAGACAGACAGACAGAAACAGAGAGACAGAGAGAAAGCAAGAGAGAAAGCAAAAGCGAAAGCGAAAGCGAAAGTGAAAGTGAAAGTGAAAGCGAAGGGGTAGCCGGCTAAAGCTTAAAGCCAGCCACTTGTTCCCTCTTGAGCCGAGTCAAGGCTTGGCTTTACAGCCAGGGGCCCTGTTTAGCAGGGCAGGCCTGAGCTGTTTGTAGCACTGGCTTTAAGCAAGCAGCTCACAGTCCAGCCTGAGCCCAGACCTGGGCCGGGGCTAGGGAGCAGGCTGCTCCGGCTAGGGAGCCGGCCCCAAGCAGTTTTTAATGGATTCTTGTCACGTTGGGCGCCAGATGTAGATGTAACCAATCGTATTATTAAAATAAGAAACACAGAGCCAAGGTAAAAGAGAAAAGCCGAGAGGTCAGAGCTCAGAGATAAAATCTTACCTCCTGCAGTGCTCCTAGCTTCCCCGAGAGAGGGAGGTACTTCCTGTGTCCTTGTTTAAATAATCTTTCTGTTCTGCCTTCTCATTGGTTGTAAACCCAACCACATGACTGCCTCATCACTGCCTGTAAGTACCGCCCTCCAGGTCTTAAAGGCGTATGTCTCCAATACTGGCTGTATCCCTGAACACACAGAAATCTACCTAGCTCTTCTAACCACCACGCTCTTACTATGGCTCTAATAGCTCTGACCCCAGGGCAACTTTATTTATTAACATAAAATTAAAATAACATTTCAGTACAAATAAAATATCACCACAATGGGCAGTGTACAGTTAGAGGCTACAATAGAAATGTGAACAGGACACTGAATAACATTGCAAGAATCTGGGGTACATGGTGGCTGTTTATGTTCATTTAGCTTGAGGGTGGATGGCTTGAATTACAAAGAACATTGAACTCTTTGTTCATATATACACCTGAATGCTATACATATTTTTTTCCATGTAAACCTAAAGCAATGAAAACATTTTTGGGGATTTATCACATGGCATCTTTCCTAGTTTCTGTTTTAGAAATCTTTCTTGTCTATGTTACTCTTACTTTCTATTAACCATAAACATGTAGCCTGTGTGGGTACTGTTAGTCTCTCAGTGCTGAGTACCTGCACAGTCTATATCTGTAGCTCAGGAAATATTTGTTGAATAAATAAACATGTTGCATTTGGGGAAATGTTGCTCTGGTGTAAGGACTTCTCTCATTATTAATTTGCTTCAATTCCTAGACAGCTTTATTTTAAAAAATCAGTGAATTCAATTGTCTGTTCTCCATGAAAGATCAGCTTGAGGTGAAATAAGTCAGCTCTCTTTATCCTGAGTTTTGGCACTTCTGGGAATGAACCAAGATGCTGCAGATGGCCCATAGACAAAACAATTAAAAGGAGCCAATGTTCTCACCTCTGATTTCTATCTGTTCACCCTTAAATTGTACTTGCCTGAGTGCACATGCCAAGCCTCTCCACAGCCATCATATTCCTTACTCTTTATAAAAGAAAGCTTCTCCTTCTAAATGCTGATTGTCACATTGCCTGGAGTATACAAACTCAGTGACCACCCATTCTGCCATTTTCACAGGGGCATTCTTGAGATTAAAATCAACTCTATCAATAACCAACTTAGGATGGTGTAATGTAGACAAGGTGAGCCAAAGATGGCACTGTTACAGACCCTGTGCCCTTGTGGTTATACCAGGTTAAAAAAATATGATGCTAAGCATTTGGAGATCAGGTAATGGGAAAAAAGTTAGTAAAAATTTAAAAGCATTCTTTACAGAATTGGTTAGCTGAGTAGGTCTAAAGAGCTAAAGATTCCTAAAAATAACCAAATAAATAAAGACACAAAGACCAAACAACCAAAAATAGCATCATATCAAGATATGTGCGGATAAAACAAATGACACATACAAAGATCTTTATACTAGCTATATGTACAATATTTCTAGGATGGATTATTCAAAATCTTCAAGTATGGAACAGCTAAATTGTAGTTTATTCTCAAAATGGAATTGTATATAGAAATGAAAAAGAAGAAGCCAGTGCTTCATGTATTAGCATGGAGGGCTTCCAAAGACATAATTCAAGGGGATTCTGTTGTATGATTCCACTTTGAAGACTATTAATAGATGAAACTGATACATATGTTAAGGATTAAAGTGACAGCTGCTTTGGGGGAGTACAGCCAAGGAAGGAGACAGGATAAATTCCATGACTATCTGACACCTGATCTGGGCAGCAGTTGATGAGTCTGAATGCATTTATTACTCCATCAGGCTATATGCTTAAGATTTACCAGCTTTGAGATCAGTAGCAAGCTTTTGTGCAAGTGTGAGGACCTGAGTGATAATCCCCGGAACCCATGGGGGAAAACCCTGTACTGAAGAAGTAGGGATGCAGATAGTAGATCCCAAGAGTGAGTTGTATGGTCAGCCTGGCTGAAATGGTGAGCTTTGCACTCAAAAAACCTGCCCCAGGGGAATAAGACAGAGAATAAGAGTGGGACACTTGATGCCCTTCTCTAGTCTGCACATGTGAGTGCATAGGTGTGACCCTTACATGAACACACATGTATTCATTACATACACATCACACATACATACCAAAAGTTTGGAGTTTGGGTTTAGGAAGTTGTGCATGGGAAGATTTGCTGCTTAGCATATGTGAGGCCCTGGGTTCAGTCTCCTGTACTTGAAAAAAAAATGTACCTATTAACTTTAGAAAAGGTGCATCATAATAAGAAAGAGAAAGGAGCCAGACAGCAGTTAGAGGAATTTTTCTCAGTATTCTCTGGTGACCCAAGTTTGATTCCTACAACCCACTTGTTGAAGCACAGCACAAAGATCCTTACACCCACAGATCTCCAGAGAACCCAGGAATGTTAAGCACCCAGGATTTTTCGTTCAAGGGGAAAGACATCTAGCCCATTTTTTTCCAAAAAGCTAGACATTGGAAGTGATTGATAGCTTGGTGGTCTGCATTATCTGTTGTTCCAGGCTGTACCAAGCTCCTACAACCGGGACTGGAGATGAAAAGTAATCTAAATGACCTTTACAACCAGGGGATCCCCAAGCTCCCACAACCATGAACAGAGATGGCTAATAGTGCAAATGACCTCTAAGCTATCTATGTGATCAAGACCAGGCCATATCCTTCCCTAGGTCCTTTGGCTAATACAAGTAGTCTGGCTCTAGAACCCATAATCCTGGAAGAAATGACATATACTTGAGTCAAGTTTCAATGTAATTATGCCTCTTTGTGCACCAGGGGTTGTATTACATAAGGAAACTTTTTTTTTTCAAATTATACTGTGTTTAAATTTGTTGGGAATAAACTGCCTGGCATCAGACTCTATAGAAGTCTTGATCCAGATTGATGAAGTCAATCTGAACAGAATTTTTATTCTTATCTTCATAGTTTGCTTCCCTGCCTGGACACCTGTGGGGGTCTCCATCTCCATATAAAGGTAGAAGAAAGAGTGCAAACTTAACAGAGCTGATCTCTGATCTCCACATGAACAATATGGCATGTCCATGCCCCCCGCCCCGATATCACACATATGCAAGTGTGCGCGTGCGTGTGTGTGTGTGCGCGCGCACGCGCGCGCACACACACACACACACACACACACAGAGTTAATAAAAAGTAGAAACTTAGCCGGGAGGTGGTGGTGCACATCTTTAATCCCAGCACTTGGGAGGCAGAGCCAGGCGGATCTCTGTGAGTTCGAGGCCAGCCTGTACTACCAAGTGAGTTCCAGGAAAGGCGCAAAGCTACACAGAGAAACCCTGTCTCGAAAACCCAAAAAAAAAAAAAAAAAAAAAAAAAAAAGTAGAAACTTTTTTAGAAAGAAAAAAAAAAAGGGAATCAGGCCTGATTTCTAGAGTCAATAAAGGTTTGCTGGTGCTAAATTGAATGTTGGTGTTACAATAATGAACGGACAATCCAAAATTTTATAGGCAGGAGAACCATGTCTCATCAGTTTTTTTTTTTTTTTTTTTTTTTTTGCCATAATTAGTGCTCTCTTGAATTCTCAAAAATTTCCTGTTCTCTGAAAACCATGCATGTAACAAATTACTCTGAAAACTTAATTAAAACAATTTAAACATAGCTCATGATATTTTGCATCAGGAATTCATGCAAGGCTCCCCTGGGCAATGTTTCTATTTCCATTGGTCCCAAGGATAAAGGCAGCAAATGAGTTGGTTTGGAGGGCACAAAGATGTTTCACTCTTGAATTCTGGTGCTTTGGTGGGGATGGCAGAAGGCTGGGTTCAGCTGTGCCAGTGGGCTGAGGCTCATGCATGAACTCTCTCCACAGTAGAGGTCTGTTGTACATGACTGTCTCCTGAGGCAAAGCAACCACCATCTTGAGTTCAACTGTGCTCATGTTTCAAAAGCTCATCCCAGCTAGGTAGATGGATTCCACCTGGCATTGCATAGGGCCTGAGATTCTTTCCTGAGTAGCCAGTTACTCCATCTGTCTGGCTACAAGAAAGCCCTCATTCCAGCTTCGTAAGGCTTTTCAGATTTGGCCAGTTGGGGGAGAGGTGCCCACAATTTTGTAAGTAACCCTTCCCTTAAGCTTTGTATCGAAGCAAAATCCACTGATTTTCCAGAGTGAACTTTGGTAGAATCATACCTCAGTTTGTCATTGAGACCTTGGAAAGAGGGGTAGATATTGCTCTATGTCTGTACCAGGACAGGAATTTTGGCAACAAGATCTTAGGGCAGTCAAACCACAAACATGTTCCCAGACAGGTAGAAGCAACTTGTACTTTTAGGATGTACCATTCACAACCACATCATGTCTTTCTGCTTTATTCTGCTGGTTGATGAAGAGGTACATGAACCTCCTTTCTCAGAAGGAACACTGTCAAAGAATTTGCAGCCATATTTCATAAACTACCATGCTCTGCTTGGAACAGATCCAAGGAGAGCTTACAGCAAGTATATACTTTTGATACCTTCTGTCTCAGGTTCATCTCACACCTCTGCACTGTGTGCTAATACTTAATTGATTCACTGTTCTTGTGTTCATTTTGTCTTACCAGTTACTGACTACTGCCCATCTTTTTATCCTTTTGCTAAACATGTTCTAAAGAATCTCAGTTTGTTTGATAACAAAACTCATACTCCTTTGCCCTACTCATTCAGCAGCCTTTACCCCTGACTCTGACTTAACTTTCCTAACATATCTTCCAAAGCATCTAGAGCCAGATGCCATTCTATGAGACCCAGGAAATAAATGAACCACTCCAGTCTGGAAAAGCTGAAATTTAACAAAATACAATTCACAAGCTTTTCCCCAAAGTCACAGAGCAATAAAGGAAAGAAGTAGAAATATAAGAATAGGAATAAAGAAGAGGAAGAATAAGAATAAAAGAAAAAGAAGAGGAGGAGGAATAACAATAAGAAGAATAAGAATAAAGAAGAGGAGAAATAAAAACAAGGATAAGAATAAAGAAAAGGAAGAAGAAAAAGAAGAGGAGGAGGAGGAGGAGGAGGAGGAGGAGGAAGAGGAGGAAGATCCAGGGAAAAGAGATGCTCTGATTTGTCCAGCTGCCTGGAAACTTTGCAAAAGACTCCAAGAATTCAAGTTTTGTAAGTCCTCAATTCAGTAACAGCTCTGACATGTTTTTCATGCTGCTCTATGTAATTCCTCACCATGCTGCTATAAGTGACCTCCACCCAGTAAACTGATTGGTTTGTCAGGTTGGACTTTGGTGGGGTTGTCACTTTGGTCTGTTTTTTGGTTCCTTATGTGGAATGCATAGATGTTTGTTCATGTCTCTCTAGTAAGAAACACAACATGCCTCCAAGATGTTCATTCGTTCATTCAACAACCATTTACTGAAGGGCTGGTTTCTCATGCCCTTTGAGTGGCTGTGGAAACCAGTAGAAAAAGAGGCAGAAATATTCCTTACTCTAAGAAAGCTGACAGGTTTCTGTTGTTACTCACCGTATCTCTTGACCTTCTCATGACAATTGACTAGTTTCTTTCTTATAGTACCTCAGAGCTTATGTAAGTAACTAAACTCATAAGACCGTGAAACTGTGTCACCTTGACATAGTTCTGCTTTGGGACTCAGGAGTTTTTTCTGTAAAGTGGGTTAATAATACCTCTCAAATAGGCCAATGATGTTAAAATTTTTATTAAATCTTTAAAATTAAGGTAAAGCTCAGTGAACAGTAAACAATAAATCAGTGTTACTAACTATTGTCATTATTCTTAAAGAATTGTTCTTCAGAATTCTTACTGTATATGTACCCCCTTAGGCTGCAGAGTTGGTGTACTGAGGTTGAGCGACATATCTTGCATAGTGAAGCTGTGCTGGAAGGAGTGGGAGATTCTGGGTCAGGTGGAATAGTTGGAGTCCTGCTTAACAACCCATTAGTGGAACCTCTGGCTAACTTCCATCTCCATACTTTGCTTTTTTAGATTTTGAGGTCTGCATAATGATATCTAACACACAGTTGTCATAGGGGCGTAATGAGGTCTGATTTGTAAATTGCCTAGTTAAGTGTCTGATGCATGGTACGATTGCCCAAATGATGATGATAATGATGCAGAAGAGTGTAATGATGATGGTGAAATGATAACTCTGACAATTCTTAGAATCCCTTCTAGTCACTCTGCTAGACAATTCTGTAAGTGTCCTTTTGGATATCTTAATACCATTATAATCATAGTTTCCCTAATTAGCATTATATCATATTTAATTAATCTCCTTTTTTATAATGTACTGTAAATGGTTTATGTCTTCAAGTTCCAGACTGTACAAATTTGCTTCACTTTTGAAATAATTAAGGTGCTTCTTCACACATGTTCACTACAGTTAATTTTAATAGTGCCTTCTAGAAGAATCATCAAGAGTTTCCAAATTTTCCTATTATGTACCAGGGCATTAAGCAAGTGAACTAAATTGATGCCTTTCCATGCTTATGTTATTATTTCCTTAAGATAAACTACTTGTACCAAGGAAATATCCTCGAAGATTTTTATGCATGCCCAGCTGTTTATTCTTATTATTTCTTTTACTGGTATGTTGTCAGTGTTTGTGTCCCCTAAATTTGTATGTTGATAACAGTCACCACTGTTCCAACATTAAGAAATATAGCCCTTGGAGCTAGTTAAATCATGAGGGCAGAACCTTTGTAAATGGGATTAGTGCTACTACAGCATTGGTCCAAGGGGATCCTCAGCTCCTTCCACCATGTAGGCCCATGAGAAAGTATGTCCATTAAATAAGAAATGAATCCTTACTAGCCATGGATCTTCTGGTGTCTTGACCTTAGATTTTCAGCCTCCAGAATTATAAGAAGTATATTTCTGCTGGTTCTTAGTGTCCTCTAACCAGATCTTATGGCACTTTGTTATATCCACTTTAATGGACTAAGACACTCACCAGTTAGAATGATCTGTTAAAGATGGCATTGCTGGAACTACACTGCACATAATCTTTGCCAAGGTTTGTTTTCTTCATTTGCCCTAAGAAAATTAGTAGATATATCCATAGTACCATGGGCTTGTTTAAATTCTTCTATGTCTTCCATGGGGATTCCAACAACTTTGATATTGTCATATGTCATTGTCATCTGTCAGGTTCATGCTTGAGAACTCTACAAAACAAATAAACAGTGTAATAAATCTCATAATGTTTTAAGTAGGTTTACAATTTTTGTGTTGGGTCACATTCTATGGGAGGCTAGCTCCCACATTTTCCAAGGTTCCTATGAGGAGGATTAAGAGGGATAAGGAAATATTAGATAGAAAGTTAGTGAAGAGGAGAAAGACAGAAATACAGGATAACTTTCAGGAGGACTTGGGTCAATATCCAACAGCCCCTTCTGCCTCTTCAAAGGGGCTTTTTATTTATTTATTTATTTATTTATTTATTTATTTATTTATTTATTTATTTATTTATTTATTTGGTTTTTCGAGATAGGGTTTCTTTGTGTAGCTTTGTGCCTTTCCTGGAACTC
Organism: Peromyscus maniculatus bairdii; assembly: GCF_049852395.1. Taxonomy (NCBI): domain Eukaryota; kingdom Metazoa; phylum Chordata; class Mammalia; order Rodentia; family Cricetidae; genus Peromyscus; species Peromyscus maniculatus. The sequence continues at coordinate 34,786,809 of NC_134853.1, read as the reverse complement.
ACTTGGTAGCCCAGGCTGGCCTCGAACTCACAGAGATCACCTGCCTCTGCCTCCCGAGTGCTGGGATTAAAGGTGTGCGCCACCACTGCCCGGCAGGGCTTTTTATAATAATGCCAAGGAACAGGGCAACAGACTTCCCCCTTGCTAAATCAAAGCATACTGCATAGCCAAGTATAGACCTTTCCAAATACCTAGTAACCACACCCATGCTCAAGTCATCCCCTTATGCAGCCCTGCTTGGTAAAGCAAGCTCAGATTCTTGAATCCTGAGTAAGTTCTCACTAGGAAGTCTCTGTAGGTTTCTACAGCTCTTCCTTCTTAATACTTTAAAAGGCTCCTCAGACCCATCAGATAGATAGGAGGTCATGTGTTTGGGTTTTCAACCAATGAGAAGGAAAAACAGAAAGTCTATATAAAGACAGACACACAGGAAGTAGGTCTCTTGGCTGAAGAGGATAGCTGCAGCAGTGAAGCGTAAGGCTCTTAGTTCTGACCTCTTGGGCTTTCATCTCAGCATTGGCCTTGTGTTTCTTATTTAATAAGATGATTACTTCTACACTCCCCTGTTCTGCCTGTGGTCAAATCATCCCCTTATGTATCCTTGCTGGGTAAAGCACACTCAGATTCTTGGACACTGAGTAAGTTCTCACTAGAAAACCTCTGTGGGTCTCTACAACATTCATAAATATCTTTGGGTATATGTGGCCAACATGTCATAGATTGGACATGCTTTCTGGTATGGTGCTCCTTTGTTTAAAAATTATCATGCATTAATTGCACAAAATAATACAAAATAATGAATTTCTATGAGATAATTTAGTACTTGTACATAACATAATTTGACTATATATGCCCTTTTATTAGAATCCTTTACTCTTCCCTGTCCCCTCTGTCTCCCTACTAAAAAGCAGAGACCCACTTGTTTGCATACTCAGGTGTCCCATAGAAACAATAATCTGGAAGCCATAATATATACACAAAGGACCTGTGTGGTAAAAAGAGAGAAGAAAATTATATAAATAAAATTAAAAATAATAAGATAAAGTTAAAAAAGGAAAAGACATGGCAAAACATAATGAAACAAGGGACATCTAAAGATACCATTGAGTTCATTTTTCTGTTGGCCATCTACTATGGGCCATGTAGCCTACCTGTAAGAGTAGTTTGCTTCCTAAGAATCCTTTGGAGAAAACTAAACTTTCATTTGCAGGGGGTTATCAATTGGAGAGAGCTGCTGGGTTAGGGAGTATTTACTTATTCTTCCAGCTCTAATAATCCATTGGGTGCAGACCCATGCAGGCCTTGTGCATGTTACCTCAGTCTCTTTAAGTTCATATATGTGTTCATCTTACTGATTAAAGGGCCTTGTTTCTTTGGTGTCCTCCATACACTCTGGCTCTTATACTTCCATCACTTCATTTCTGTGGGGTTCTCTGAGGCTTGAGGGGAAGGATTTAATGGAGAAATCATTAAGAGCTGAGTATTCCATGATCTCTCACTCTCTGCATAATTTCTGGCTGTGGGACTCTGTATTTGTTCCCATCTGATGATTACAGAAGCTCCTCTGATGATTGCCAAGCAAAGCACTGATCTATGAGTACAGCAGAATGTCATATAAGTCATTTTATTGCTACATTGTTTTAAAAACAATGGTGTTTGGTTTTACTGTAGGCCCATGGGCTATCTAGTCCCAAATTCCTAGCCACTAAAGCAGTGTCAGCTATGGGTTCCATCTCATAGAGTGGGTCTTAAGTCAAATCAGATATTGGTTGGTTACTCTTACAAGCTCTGTGGTACAATTACACTAGCATGTTTTTCAAGCAGGGCAGTGTTGTAGATCAAAGGGTTTGGGCCTGGGTTAGTGTTTATATTTCTCCTCTGCTAGTGTGCAGAATACTTTCCTGTACAAAAGATACTAACACATTGGGATGAAGACTCAATGTAGACACTAGATCAACTTCTCCATGGTCAATGAGTTGTGTAGGTGATTTTTTTCAGCAATGAGGTCTTTCTATGTTTGTGAAGAGCAACCTATAGTCTTGGCAACAGAAAGCTTGTTTGGGAGTTCTCATGGGACCACTTTGGCCAAACATCTCAATGAGATGTAACCCAATCCCAGCACTAGAACCTTCATTAAGGTGACAAGAAATGTCTACTTGGGGTTCTGTCTCCCCCATTATTTAGACACTCATTTAGAAAACCTTTATATATGTATATATTTCGGGAAGTTTCTACTGTATTAGGTTTCTATACTACCCCTTAAATGGCCCTAAATTTTAGCTGTCTCTCCTTGTATCTTTTCAACCATTAAAGCCTAGGCCAAACATTTAAAAGTAATGCCTTTTCTAAGGTCAAACAGTCAGGAGGTAACTATATTGGTGAATGAACTAAATATGTAGTAGTTTTTGAGCCCATGTTCTAGGGTAGTAATTCCTTTTTCTTTGCAAATATTTCTTTGAAAACAAAAATGCTGTATGGTTATATTGATAAAACGATATATATATATGAAGAAAGAAATACGAAGACAACAGCTGGAGAGGAAGCAACTGGATTTAGATCTGTGTCTGGACATTATGGTCAGTCTGCATTTGGAAAGCTCTCCATAGGTTTATGTAGTTTAAAAATTGGTCCCCATCTAGTGGTGCCCTTTGGGGAGTTTATGGGGTCTTATTGAAGGAAATGTGTCAATGGGGGAAATCTTATGAGTTACCAATCCTCAGCTTTGGCTCATCTTCTGCTTCTGCTTCTTGATATGTTGGAGTATGGGCAAACAGCTTCATGCTTCTAGTGGCCATATCAGTGAGCTGCCATGAATCTTGTCAAGCCTTCTCTACCATCATGGGCTGACTCTTTTCAAACTATGAACCAAAATAAAGCCTTTCTCACTTATGTTCTTTCTTTCAGGTAATATTTTTTCACAGTGATGAGAAATAACTAAATCTACTAGAAGAGCCAGTTACATGATAGTATAGCTCTATTGGTGCAGTAGCTCTTGTAATATGTCTATTTCCTCTGAGTTAAAACAGTCTCTCATAGAGGGAGGCCTATTAGTATTTAAGAGGAAGATAAGTCTCAGAAAGCTCCTGAAACTTATAAGACTCACAGGGTACCTGACCAAGATTCTATAAGCAGTAAGCAATTGTTAAGGAGATGAGTCTCTCTTATCAGCTAAGATGCTTAAAAGTTCTTCAGGAATCTACAGGGACGCAGCTTTTATGATTCACCACCCTTGCTTATATCAGTTTGTTTTTGTGTGTATGTGTGACATAGCTACCTTTGTGTCACCATGCTTTATAAAGTAACCCTCGTCTGTGTTCACTCCTTTAAGTAATCCTAATAAACTTGTTGGTTCAAGCTAGAATCGACTGTTTGGTATCTCAGTGACACCATAGCTGGAGTTTGTAAATGCTTGTTCATGTCTCCCTAGGAAAAGTCATAGGACAGTTCTATTGATAGTTCTACATGATGACATACGGAGACAAGAGAGACAAGGAAGGGTTCCTGGGAGATTATGGATAAGGTTATATGAAGGCTATGGAGAAGAAAATGCTGAGACTCCGTGTTCCCATTGGGCTCAACTTACAAAGTTTATATTCAACAATAATGAATTTCAAGACAATGACAGGTCACACACACCCAATTATGCTATTCTAAGCATGAGGCCTTTTAGAACTGCAAAGGGCACTTGCCTATGAAGCTGGTGCCATCTGCTTCTTTGTGACTGACCTTAGTTCTTAGTGCTTCCATGCTATATGTTTATTATCTATCCTCTCCAATGAGAAGTTAACTCCAGTGAAGGGAGGACTTTGTTCTACTCTTCATGTGTCCTTAGTGCCAGCAAGATAAAAAGGATGATCTTCAATAACTCCAGACCATGGAGTAAATAGTGACTGCTTAACTGAACCTCATAATACCAAGAGTAGTCCCCACTTAGCCTCAGGAAACATATCCTAAGACACCCAATGGGTGCTGCAAATCACAGATTGTACTGACCCATGTTTATACTACATGTAATAAAATTCAATTTATAAATTTTGCATAGTAAGCTATGCCTCATAACAAAATAAAGAAATTGTAGAAATGCATTATCATAAAATTTATGTGAGTGTAGTGTCCCTTTCCTGGCCATGGAGAGGGCAGTGTCAATCTGTCAGACCAATGACACAGCAAAGCAGAGGGTGGGAGGTTTCATCCTACTGCAGAGAACTGCACAATTTAAACTTTAGAAGTCATTTATTCTGGAACTTCCTGTTCATTTCTTCAGATCACAGCTGACTGTGGGTAACTGAAACAGTGATATGTAAAAACACAAATAAGAAGTGACTGATATATCTGAAACCTGAAAAAAAAAGTCTGTTCAGATCCAGCCTCAAAACACTTGTATGAAATACCATGAAAGTGGCAAGGTTAAAAGCATAAACTGTATTAAAAAAAACACTTAGATAATTTCCAGGAGAATGTATCCATGTTATTCAGAGATTTTAAAGTAAAATAAGAATGTTTAAGAGACTTTAAGGGAAAACTCATAAGATAATAGCATTAAAAGCTTCATAGAATACAAGCAGTGTTCAAACTCTAGGCTGGTGGCATGGTCAATCAAATCTGGTCTTCTTTCAGGCTCTGTTCCTTGTGTTCTACTGTGGAACATTCTTTAGTACCCTGATATTGGAAGTCTGAGGACATACAAAAGAAATAAAAGACCAGAATTCCATCTATATTAACTTCAAAATGTGACTTTGAATAGATGCCACCTATAACTTTTAATTAATCTCTAGAGATATTAACTCATACTGGGAGGAGCAGTTTCCTTTGTGATAGCTGTGCAGAACACTTGAATGAGCTCCACAGTTACAAAAGTAATACTATGCACCAAAGAGAAGTAAGCACAGATTTCTATTCTAGAGAGGATCCAGGGTCAATGGATGAGAGATGTCTATGGATGCCTCCCTGGAGATTCAGTGTTACCCACCCTCTGGTTCAGTGAGTAATCTCAGTCTACAGTAAAGAATATAGTTAAAGCACAAATAAACACAGACATTGGAATAAATTTAGTTTTTAGATTTATGATCAGTTGATGTTTCAGTTCATAAAAATCTGCAGCATCATGGAGAAATTAAGACATTGTGCTAAGCTGGAGACAATAAAATTGACTTCTTCCCTTTCCAATAATTTGTATGAATGCCATTGCTAAAACAAATCTTAAACCAGAGAAAAATTTCCATCATACTTCTTCTGGAAAATCTTGTTTCTGTTGTGAAGATTGAATCACATGCTCCTGGGGTTAAGACGATGTTACATCCTTATAAATCCTCTGCAAACTGAAAATATCATAGCTGAAAGGGTGTTATCTGCCAAGGCTCCAGTACATCAGAGCATAGTAGCACATCTGCTGCAGAACATCTGTGGGTCCCTCTCTGATGGAATTACTAACTGGGAGAAATGACTTTCTGCTGCTGCCCAGAATCACAAGAGAAGGTTCTCCCACATTATCGAAAGGCTGGGAGAAGATACCAATTCAAAGCTGAAAGATCGTATTGTATGGGATGCATATTGTCCTTACACAATGATAAGTTTGAAAAAGTGTAATTTGACCCATCGTAATTTGGCAACCATTTGTACACTTATCGAAGTTTGTCTATGATTTGATTATGAGGTGTCCTCTGTAGGATTTATATGAAAGGCTGGTCTCTAACTAGAGTGATTATTTGGGAAAGTGGTGGCAATTTTAAGAGATAAGGTATAGTTAGAGGAAGTAGAACACAGGGGTGTGTTTTTGGGGGCTGCACCTTGTCCGTGGTACCTGACCCCTGTCTTTCCTTCTGCTCCCTGGTTGCCTGAGGATTGCAATCCATTCTTCCACATGATTCTGTGCCATGATGCTGTGGCTCATTTCAGTCCCAGATGATGGAGCCAGCAGGCTTTGGAGTGAAACCTCAAGAACCATTAGCCGTGGTTAACCACGAAACAGTTAAACGATTCCCTTCTTTTGTTTTTCTCAAAGATTTGTCACAGTGACAGTATAACACAGAAAATGTGTTGCCCGAATAGGGCCCTTGTTGTGTCCGTCTGACCATGTGCATCAGAGGCCTTGGGTTGGCTTATAGGAGGAGTTTAGAGATGCAGCTAGAGAATCTAGAATGTAGTGGGGGAGTTCTAGTGTATGTACAGAGGATCAGAATGCTGGTAGGAAAGTGGACAGTGAGTTGGTACCCCTGAAGTTTTAGGTGGAAATGGGGACTCTATCAGGAACTGGAGTAAAGGCCATTGGTGTTTCATTCTGGCAAAGAACTTGGCTATATTTTGTCCATGCCATGAGGCTTTGAGTGAAGCTGAGTTTAAATGTGATGAACTAATCAATCAGTCCAGAAATCTCCAAGAATCCCAGCATTCAGGCTATGTCATAGATTTTGCTGGTTCCTTTTAGTCAGGTATATGGGTAGAATTGAGAGTCAAAGGCAGAGTAGAAAGTTGGAAAAGCTGACATGTTGGCCAGAAAAGACTTGTGTTCCAACTCCACTCATGAGTGCCAACATGGCTATGATTGCTGTCGTTACCTGTGGGCTCCAGACTCCCTCTTCTTCCCTTCAGTGCAGACTCACAGCGGGGCCTCTCTGGAGACCTCTCCATACTTTTATTCAGCTTTGGACTAGAATTATGTTATTGTTCCAATTTATTATAAGTATTCTGGTTTCTTTCATGGAGTCATTCCTGGGTTCTTTGCACCTCCAGTGCACAGATAGCCATTGTGGACTACCCAGGAAACAATTGAGGAAATTAGTCCAACCAAACAGACTGGTCAACAGATTCTAGACATCTCAGGCTTGACCGAGTTAAACAACTTAGATGCTTTCATTTCAGTTCATTGCTGTTTCCTTGCTCAGCTCTCTTCTTCTATGACGTTCTCAAAACTTAGAACAAAAATTCCAAGAATTCTGATTGACAGATGCATAGGAATGTTCCTGGCACTTTCACGATGATCTTAGCTGTGTTTAGCTTATTGACTGTTTACCATAACCAAGAAGAGAATTATGGAGGTTCATTTATTTTATTAATTTTTTGATGCTATTCCAAACAATAGGATTAATTTTGTATTAGATTCTGAGATTTCATGTGGTCTTTACATCTATATTTACATATACCTACCTATACCTATAAATTCTATAGCAAGTTAAAATAAAAAAGGATGTCAGACATCAGGCAAATTATTGAGTTTAGCTAGAAAAACATTATAGAAAATAAAAAAATAAATGTACTTACTAGGACAGTAAAATTTTTACTTTAGATAAAATCACAAGATATTGTTCAGCATGTGGATGTAGCTTTATTTCATGAGACTATCAGAAAAATTATTTTGGACATTTTCTGTATTGTAACCATGTAGCTACACCAGGAAGACCTTAGAATTCCTCTAGATAATCACCCACAAGATGTTCAGAATTACTGGTGTAGAAAATAAAACAGGTAAAGGACTGATGACTAAATTCACTTTGGATTTAACGAGGAGGGCTTGGATTTATGAGTTACAAATGTGTTCCATATTCTAAGATATAGCACAGGAGATACAGCGAGAAGAAAAGGGGGAAGAAGGGGAGAGAGAGAGGAAGAGAGAGAGAGAGAGAGAGAGAGAGAGAGAGAGAGAGAGAGAGAGAGAGAGAGTAAGAACAGACTGGTAGAAGCCAGACAGTGGTGGCCCATGCCAGCCTGGTCAACAGAGTAAGTGGCAGGAAAGTGCCAGGGCTACACAGAGAAACCCTGTCTCAAAAACAAAACAAAAAACCTAAACAAACAAAAAATAAAAAAAGAGCAGGCTAGCAGGCTGGAGAGCCAGGGAACATCTGGTGTAGTCTAGAATCTGGAAACTGACTGGAACCAGAACCCTCATTCCTCAGGGACCACAGTCTCTTGTCTTAGCATCTTCACCTGCTTGGATGAATCCTACTCACATTATGAGGAGCAGTCGGCTTTGCTCAAAGTCTACTGATTTAGGTGTTAATCACTTCAGACAGACAGCTTTTGGTCAGCACCAGACTAGCATTTGGCTGAAAACAAAATTACAGCCAGTTCAAATTGCTCTATGAGATACGTCTTCACAGGCTATAACTTTCCTTCACTAGTTACCAAGCTAACAGGAGGAAGTGCTGGTGCCTCCTGGCTGCACCTCTGCAGGGCCCGATGGTCTATGACAGCAACAGTGCCTGTCATACTTCTGACTGGACAGCTCAAGAGAATCAGAAACTATATATGCAACAGGCCTCCAGACCTTTGCACAACTGACGCCACGATGGAAATATAATTCAGGCCATGGAGCCCAGCACATCAGGCAGCACCACCTGCCAAAACAAGAACAAAAACCTAATCCATCAAAGTCCACGGTTCTGGGAAAGTCCCTGAATTTACTAACTTTGCTTTTTGATTTCTATTCCTTCTACTGAGTTGTCTCAACCCAAGATGTGGTTTTTGTGTTTAAAACCTCACCTGAGGAAGGCTCAAGACTGCACTGGAGTCTGTAATATCCAGTGTAGTCTCTGGCTGTCTAAAGAAGACCTTCTATTGGCTTGAACCCATGTCCAAATAGTCTTCTGTGGTGGATACTCCACAACAAATGAACACTAGAAATTATTAGTGGGAAAGTTTTTTTTCCATTATCAGTCAGAATATTCAAGATATCAGGATTTTGTGTACAATGCCCTGGACTGAGGTTGAGGACACTAAACATCCAGGAAGAGAAGACAAGCCATTAGAAGTGAGTATTAAACAATCTCATCATTATTTCTAAGCTGCAATATCCATCAATTCATGTGATTCAAACAGAGGGTCAGTGATTTTTACAATATCCAAGCGGTGTATTTATGATGAAGCAATTTACTTTAAAATATGTGCATGTGTACACTAAAATATTAACAGAACTTCTAATACTCCATGTTCCACTAATCAAAGGAAATAACATGGCTGTGCTTTAGTCTCCATTCTTTTCAGAAATGAAAAATTTTCAGCTATATCTGGTGGCTTAAGCCTTTTGTATTAACTACTCAGAAAGCTGAGATGGGAGAATCACAAGTTCAAGGCCTACCTGGGCTACAAGGTGAGATAAAGACAATCTTGAGTAAATTAGTGAGATCCTATATAAAAATAAAAAATACAAAGGGATGAGGACATAGCTCACTCATAGAGTACTTTCCTAGGATTCACAAAGGATGGAGACACAGATTACTCATCAAGTGCTTTCCTAGAATTCACAAAGGATGGGGCAATAGCTCACTCAGAGAGTACTTTCCTAGGATTCACAAAGGATGGGGCTACAGCTCAGTCATAGAGTACTTTTGTAGATACACAAAGCCTCAGGTTGAGTTCAGTGTCACTCACATATACCACTACTGGATATTTACCCAAAGGACTCCAAGCTAATGTGTCACAGAAATACAGGCACATCATTGTTTATTGCAGCACTGTTTACAATTTCTAAATTATGGAACCAATTTATTTGTTTAACAACAGAGGTCTGGATAAAGATATAAACATGTGATAGAAGTTCATTTAGCTATGAAGAATAAAGTTGTTATTTGTAGGAAAATGGATGAAACTGGAGGTAAATCAATAAGTGAAATAAGCCAGTCTCAGAGACAAATCTTGCATGATTTTTCTCATTTGTGCTTCCTACATTTTATATTACACATCAAGTGTATGTGCTTATGTAATTAAAATAGAAGACAAATTGTTTAAAGAGACAAAGTATAGTAACAAGAGGTGGGAGGGAAAAGAAAAGGATATTGAGGGTAATATGATCAAAATATAATATATACTTATATCAAAATTTAAATTTATTAACAAATTTAAATTAAATTTTAATGAATTTCAAACAAATCTTTTTCAGGTCAAGACTTGAACCCCAAATCAAAGTCAGATAAACTGCTGATGATCTGGCTTTGAGGTGAATGTGAGTTAATATGACTTTTGTTTTCTGTAATCACAAAGACAAAGAGGGAGCTGGTGAAGGGATGACTAAAGCTAGGCAGACAGACAGACACTCAGACTGTCATTTGTCATTCCTAGAGAAGTCCCACTTATTTCAGCCTTCCCAGTAGAGTATCTTCTATAGGCAGTGGTATACAAGCTGTAATCCTGTAACTCCATCACAGTGAAGTTAACTCTCTTAATTGGACTCTGGACCCCACACACCAAGGTTTAAACAATAAGTTATTTAGGTGAGGCCAAGGCAGGGTGCCTTAGGTTTCACAGAACAGTATCAGTTCAAGAGTTATGAGATTATAATGAATGGCTTCTCAATTAGAAATATTAAAGTAGGTGGGCTTGCATTGAATTCCCATCCAAATCCCTTTAGGTGTTTCTTACAATGCACATAAATCTTTTACTTATTTGTGTGGTTGTGATGGTCTGATATTCTTATTAAATCCCCATTAATGACAAAAAGTAATAATGTGATTCTATCCAGAATATGTATAAAGATACAAATATTTATTATGCTGTCAAAACAAACCAGTCTTTTTTGGAAAACATGTCGGAGAGATTAGAGAGAAACATCAGAAAAGTGTCACTTTAAGTCAGTTGTCCATAGATCAGTAGTTCTCAACCTGAGGATTGTGACCACCACACAGGGGTTGCATATCCGATATTCTGCATATTAAATATTTACATTATGATTCATAACAGTAGCAGAATTGCCATTATGAAGCAGCAATGAAATAATTTTATGGTTGTGGGTCACCACAACATGAGGAACTGTATCAAAGTGTTGTAGCATTTGGAAGGTTGAGAGCCACTGCCACAGATAATGGAAATGTGGTTACATCACAGACTGCATCTACATACAAAGTTCCAGAGAGAGGAATATATGGAACAGAACTCACTAAAATGCCGAATGCCAAAAGAATAAGAGAAAGGACAGGAATTCTAAGAGGATTGAGTAAAAGATGATTCAGAGAGAAATGAATGTGAAGAGCAATGATTGCAGAATTCTGTAAAGAACTAACATCCCATTGATCAGAATGCTCCAGAAACCATGAGGAAGACAATTGCTGTTCTCCTAGTCTTTGTTTAATGAGGAATTATTAGATGTGGAACTCAGTGCTATGTACTAAGAACACAAAACAGTTCCAGATGGTAGCTTATCTTTGAGAAAGTCACAATATGGTGCATCAAAGGAGACATGTAAATAGTTCAGAAGCATAAGGTCAATGGTCTACTATAATTCTATAATTACATGCTGAGGAAAAGAGCACAAGAGCCGGGGGAACAGGAATGCTCAGAGCTTTCTTGGATAAGGTAATGTTGAACTGTATACTGAGAAAAGTGTCCATGTGGGAAAAGCAGGCAGAGACATTACAGATTAATGAAGAACACGGCTAACAGAATAGAGATATGAGATTGCAGTGCCTGGCGGAAAGACTATACACGTGTAGAGCTACACACACACACACACACACACACACACACACACACACACTTATTCACACACACATACACACATGCATGAACACATATGTGAACATACACTGACACATGCACATACACATGAGCACACATGCATATCCTACACCTCCACACTCCTACACACATGTACTCATACACACTCACACATGCACACTCACACATGTGCCTCACACATATGCAAACACACAGAGGCACACTCACCTACATGCACAATGCACTTACGCACACACACTCACACACACACACACACACATACACACACCTCCAGAGCACAGGTGAACGTGTCATGGATATGTGCTATATGAAGTTTGAATTTTCTCTCCACTGCAGTAAGTCACCATTGGAAGAATTTAAAGCAGGATTGGAACAGTTTTCCTACTTTGAAATGTCTCCTAAGTGACATTAAAATGCTGGACAGTGAATATGAGGAGCATTTGTCTACAAAGGTCCAAATGATAAAAATGAGGATTAGGACAGAGGAAGCAATGGTGGAGGGGAGGGGAAAGCAGACCGAGGAGATCTTCTGAAGGGTTTGTGATAACCTCACTGCAGGGGAGAAAAGGGGAAGGTGGCTGAGGGGGTCTTCTGTGTTTCATCTTGGGATCAATGAGAAGAGATGGAAGGACAGATGTTTTCCACTGAGTAGGAGCATAGGAGGAAATGATTTACGGAGGATGGACAGAGTGAGTTTAATTTGGTCCATGCCACAAATACATTACCATTGCATCCATTAATTGAGAATGCCTCTGGTGGTGATAGAGATAGATGAGAGAACAGAGCAAAAGCTCTGAGAACAGAAAAACAAGACAACGAAAAACTGGGGAGTGGTGGAACAGGTCAATCTTCTGTCTTTCTGTGGTTGTAATAGATCTCTAACTGCAAAGATAGTTTGTTCTTCATTGTAATTATAACTGAGAAAGGGGGTTTTAGAAAAGTGCTAATTTTAAAACAATCAGGAAGACAGCTGGAAATATTTCTCTACAATTTCATTCAGGCTCAGTGACTACTCAGGGTTATTATGGTATAATCCTTTAGGAATCACTCTAAATAAGTAAAACACAAAATGAAACTTAGAAACTAAAGAATGACTATCTTGCCATTATTTCAATGCTGCAGTAGGAATAGGACAACACATGAAATAATTTTGTTGTGTTTTCTAATGAATGTTGAAACAAATTCATTGTGTGGGAGTTCATAAGGGCCACATACGGACAGCTTTGTCCTTGAATTAGAAGCTGGCCTTCTTTTTAATGTCAAAGTAACTCAATTCTCTAAACAAACATATTTGCAATTGTTTCAGCAACAATTTCTAGAATTGAAAATAAAGCAAAAAACCAAAAACAAAAACAAAAATCCATCTCTGAGGACTACATGTTCTTAACAGCAGGTTTCTGTTGCCTCCCCACCCCAAGCCCTGCAGGGGTGGGGGCACTTGTCTTCCATTGAAAACTTTATCTACTGGAGAAAATGAATAAAAAAATAATGAGAAAATCAGGCACAGTGTCCAGAAGTTTCCGCACCAGCAGAGGTGTTCTCATATTTTAGGATGCTGAGAGAAAACAGGCATGTAGAACATCATTTGCAGGAGTAGAGCTGTCTGACTGTATTTGGTGGAATCTCCTTAGAGTTCAATGGGATTGTTCTCTGTCAGTGTATCTCAAGAGATAGCACCTCAGAAAACACTGCTATTTCATTTTATCTTACTTTGGTTTTGTTTTATAGTCTACAATGGCCTTGATCTCATGATCTACTTGCCTCAGACTCCTGAGTGCTATGATTACAGGAATGTACCAGATGGGGAGCTGAAACATGGTGGCCAACTTGTAGACTTGAGTCAGGTGATGGAGGACAAGATGGGGCTGTTTGGGTTCAGACAACAACAAAACAACAAACAAAAATTGGAAATTGTGAGCCATAGTCTCTGCTGTGCCCCTGGTGATTTGTTGTGTGTTAGGCAATGGATTCCATTGGGATGGATGGGAAAAATTAAAGAGAAGGCTGTGGAGATTTGTCTGTGTGTCTGTTGTAAAAATGCTAACCCGGGTAGGACAGGGATGGTCTTCAATTCAATTTAAAGGCTCCTGTCAGATGCAGAGAGGAGGCAGGGGCAGCATATCAATGGTTAGATTTCCCCAGAAAGTGGAAATATCTGGCAGCTTTATTGTATTTCTGGGTGATTTGAGATAAATTAAGTGATTTTTGGATGACTGATGTCAATGGGAAATTGTAGATTAATATGGGAGAAATCTATCAGCAGGGAACAGGTTGAAAACAGATTTAGTGTTTATCAAACTCCTGGCTGGTTTACATTGTCTTTTTTTTTTCCCCAGAAAATTCTTTAAAATTCCATCTTTCAGTGTTTGTGTTCCTTTATCAAGGGGCTAATCAAGTTGTTTGGAAGCTCTGTACTGAATGAAATCATGTGAACTCTTGTGCAGCTCTGGTCTGCTTGGGTCTCCCTTGATGTTGGACATAAGGGAGATCATGTGGCAGATAAGGTCTCCCTTGTGATAAAAGGCTCATGTGGAGAGCAATTGTTTACTTTAGACAATGCTCTTTCCACAATGATCTTTGATGTGATTATATCCACTCACAGTTCCTTATCACTTTGGCAGCATCTTATACCGAATGTGACCCAACTACACTTACAGGAACACCATATAGCATCTTCCAGTCTTTCTTTGGGTGGGATAGCCTTTTGGCTGGGACAGCCTATGGGCTGTATAGCCTTTTTGTTGCTGAATAATTAGTTACATGAGTCACCAGAACACTTGCTTGGACACCTTGAAAAAATATGTCAACCAGCTTTTCTTGCTTCTAACAAATGCTTTTCCAGTCCTATTTCCAAGGAAGGCATACTATGGACCACTCCTTTATTCTTAGGGACACTCAAACCACTCATCTTATTTATTTGTGATAGCAGATTTATGGAGACAATAATATCTCTTATCTATGGCACTATCACCTGTGACTCCTAGGGTTCCATTTCTTGGCCTGTTGAGGACAGTGTTGGCCCTTTATTTCCCTGCACACTTCAGGATAGTAAACCTATGCAAGCACTTGTGCTTCTGTCCCTAGAACTCAAAACCACAATCTGCTAGTAATTTCCTTAGTTCACCTCTAATTTCTAGTTGTAAATTTTAGCCAGCCCTTAAACAGGAGTGCACTCTGTAGAATTTTATTTCATTAAAACTGTGAGAGCTGGATAGATGGAAGCCCATTATTTTCCTTGATTTATAGATGAGAAAGAAAGACAAGCCTTGGAGTTCCCTTGTTTTGAAATGGCATGCCCACATGACCTGAGGTGTGTGAACCATGTGCTTTCCCTGTGACTCTCTTCCTGAAGATAGGATATGACTTCATTAGGAGGCTTCCTAACTTCAGTGTCCACCAAAACTTCTGGGACAGACTCAGAATTTCTGTCTGGCTTAGTGCACTTTCTAATCTTATGAAAACAACTGTCTCCCCTCTTTGCAACCCCTTCACACACACACACACACACACACACACACACACACACACACACAGGCCATAAATGTCATCATAAATCTAAGTCATATGACAAAGTAAGACATTAATTAGAAATTACTTATTGCCACATAATTTATGTTGAACATAAATTGAAAAAAATGATCCTTTTCAGAGTGTAGAGTAGAACTGTAATGTGACAATACTGCAGCTTAGTTGAAAGTCCTGCAGCTGATAGAAGCTGCGTTAGGCAAAACCCACTCTCCCAGACAGACTTCTCTGCTCTCAAATCCTCCCTCTCTTGCTTCATTCTCCTCTACCCTTCAACAATATTTATAAGGGGAGTGTTACCAAGTCATACTGGTCTTTCACGAGCTACCATCTTGCTGCTAAGGCACAATGTGTTGTGAAGCTCTGGTTTGAATGCAAGACATTTCCCTCCTGCAGTTTGTATATAGTCTCAATTGGGTGAATTAAAAAGCAAAACCAAAACCAAAAAAATTCTGCTTTCAGTGAGATGCTGCCTGGAGAATGAGCAGAAGCTTTCAGGGTGACTTTGAGTGTTTTAGTTGACATTTCTGCTTTTCCTAGTTGGAGTTCATTTTATTTAATTGAAAATAGATTTTTTTTTCAATAATTTCAGCAATGCAGCCTGAGTATGCTTCCCTACTCCTCCCATTTCGTCCCAACCTCTCATCCCATCTGAATCCATACCCTTTTTGTCTCTTGTTAGGAAACAAGCAGGGATCTAAGGAATAATAATAAAATAAAATAGAATAAGACAAAACAAAACAAATTAGAGCAGAACAAAACAACCAAACAAGAAAAAGAGCCAAAGAAAAAGTTCAAGAAATATATGTGCACACACACACACACACACACACACACACACACACACATTTGCACATACAGGACTCCCTTAAGAAGTGAAAACATGAAGCCATAATATGTATGCACAAGATCTGTAAGGGGTTTGTTTCTTTGTCTGTTTTTTGAGGCCCAAGACAACATCATGAGACAAAGCCCTTCCAAAGATGCTGTTGAGTTTGTTTGGGATTTGCCATCTACTGCTGGGGATGAGGTCTACTCCTAAGGGCGGTTTGTTTTCACATGAAACTCCCTTGGAGAAAACTATTTTTTTCATTTGCAAGTGGCTATTGGTTGTAGACAGTTTCTGAGTTAGGGATGGGGCCATGGGCCATTTGTCCTTTCAGTACCAGGACTCTGTCTGTAAAGACAGGTGCATGTCCTTTCCATGTTGTCACAGTCTCACTGAATTCATGTGTGTACCAACCCTGTTGCATCCAGAAGGCCTTGATTCTTCGGTGTCCTGCATTCACTCTGGCTCTTTTTCCCACCTCTTCTTTCCCCATCTCATCTGCAGAGTTCCCTGAGCCCAGAGAAGAGGGATTTGGTGAAGACATCCCTTTCAGGGCTGAGTGTTCCAAGACCTCTCATTCTCTTCACATTGTCCAGCTGTGGGTCTCTGTATTTATTTCCATGTACTGCAGGAGGAAGCTTCTCTGCTGATGGCTGAGCAAGGCATTGATCTATCAGTATAGCAGAATGTCATTAGGAGTCATCTCATTCTTATGTTTCTTTAGGAGAACAGTAGTATTTGGTATTCCTACTAGGTCTGTGGCTTATCTAGTCTTAGGTTCTTGGCCACATAGGCATCAGTGGGTATGGGTTCTATCTTGTGGAGTTGGCTTTAACACAAATCAAATATTGGTTGGTTTTTCCCACAAGCTTTGTGTTGCTATTATACCAGTATATCCTGCAATCAGGTCACCATTGTAGACTGAAGGGTTTGTAGCTGAGTTGGTATTTATCTTTCTCCTTTGGTACTGTGCATAGTACCTTCCAGTACCATGAACAATAGTCTGTAGTAGTGAAGGTCTAGGTAGGTACCAGCTTGACTTCTCTGTGTTTAATGAGTTGTGTAGGTGTTATCTTCCACAATAGAGACTTACTGTCAGCTTGTGGAGAACCACCGAGAGACTTTGGCAATAGCCTGGGTTGTTTGGGGGTTCCCATGGGACTCCTTTGGACAAAGCTTGATCAAATGTAACCTATTCCTAGTGCTGGAAGATTCATTTGGTGACAGAAGATGCCTAGTTGTAGGTTGTGTTTCCCCATTATTTAGATATTTCATTTAGATCACACACACACACACACACACACACACACACACACACACACGAAAGCTTGTATTGTATTAGGTTTTCATATGACCCCTCAAATTTTAGCTGTATCTCCTATATTTCACTCCCTCACCCCTCCCTGTTTCATCATCCTATTCCAGTCCCTGCCCCTGTCCATTCATAGCAGTCTGCAGTCTGAAGGATTCTCCAGTCCTACCAAGTCCCCCCAGTCCCATGACCCCCTTATAAAATAATCACTCAGAGACTTTATATTATTTATAACAGCTTGGCCATTAGCTCAGGCTTATTACTGACTAGCTCTTATACTTAAATTAACCCATAATTCTTATTTATACTTAGCCACATGGCTTGGTACTTTTTCTCAGTTCTGCCTTGTCATCTTGCTTCCTCTGTGTCTGGCTGGTGACTCCTGACTCTTCCCAGAATTCTCCTCATCTGCTCAGCCAGCCTATATTTCCTGCCTGGCTACTGGCCAATCAGTGTTTTTTTAAACCAGTGTACAAGAGCATTATCCCACAGCATTTCCCCTTTTCTATCTCATCAAAAAGGAAGGTTTTTAACTTTAACATAGTAAAATTACATATAATAGAACAGCAATCAAACAGGAATTACAGTTATAATATCAAGTCTATTTATATTTGGCAAAATTAAAGAAAATATTCTATCTAGTCTTTAACTACATCAAACATCTCAGAAGGATATAATATTACCTAAGTAAAAAGGAGAGCATTGTAAGCAATTTCCAAAATTCTAGAATGACAGAGACAGTTGGCTGCCTGGACAGTCACCCAAATTCCTCTGTAATGTTGGGGCATCCATCTTTAGCCTGCAGGCCTAGAAACTCTCAGTCACTTCTCCCTGTGTCTTGTAGAATATCTGACAGTCTCCTCTGCAAAGCAGGAAACTGAAGGACCATTTCACCTTGTTTTGGCAAATTTAGTGGTCATTTTTCCGTGGGTCCTGCATGTCCAGTCAATATAACATATTGTGAAGCAGTCCAGGCAAGAACAGTCTCTTGCCCAAATGGCCATTTTTGCCAAGAAGAAGATAAACTCCATATACAGTGTCTTTGATGTCCATATTTCTCATTGAAGTAAATCGGTGCTGCCAGGAACAGACATGTCTCACTGTCCAGAAAGTCTACCTTTTTTAAACACTTTCAATTCCATATTTTGTAGGTCTTTGAAGTGTTTGAAGATTACCTACTGAATTAAAATATATCTATATATGCCTAGAAAACTTAACTAACATGACTATAAGTTTGACTATCATAGATGACTAATTATTAATCTGTATTTTTTAATTATACATTAAAATTTCAAATGAGCTGTACAAACATAACACTTTAAACAAGATTAGAAATAGACATACAGTATAACAAAATTAAAATCCATAGCAACAGAAAGCATTTTAAACAAGCTGTTATTCTTTATCCTATCATATCTGTACTATCCCCCTTTCTTCTTTAGAAACAGATGGACATCTATGTTGTTTCCAATTTCTAGCTATTGTGAAGAAAGCAGCAATGGAAATGTTGGAGCAAGGGTCTCTGTAGAAGGATGATGTGTCATTTGGTTAGATGCCCAAAGATAGTATAGGTGGATTTTGAGGTAGATCAATTCCTAGATGCATAAATTTGCACTCCCATCAGCGACGGATGAGTGTTACCCTTACTCCAATCCTTACCAGCATGAGCCATAATTTGTTTGTTTTTTATTTGTTTTGTTTTTTATTCTGGCCATTCTGACCAGTTTAAGATAAAATCTTACTGTCCTTTGATTTGCATTTCCCCAATGAGTAACTAAGAATGATAGACATTTAACTGCTTCTAAGTCATTTGAGGTTTTGTTGTTGTTGTTGTTTTTAGAATTCTTTGTTTAAATCTGTATCCCATTTTTTAATTTGGTTATTTTTTCTTAATGTTCAGTTTTTTGAGTTCTTTATGTATTTTGAATATCAGATGTGAAGTTGGTAAAAATATTTTCCTATTCTGTAGGTTGCTGCTTTGTCTGAGTGACAGTACACAAGCTTTTCAGTTTCATGAGGTCCTATTTGTTAATTGTCCATCACAGTGCCTGTACAATTGGTGTTCTGATCAAGAAATTGTCTCCTGTGCCAATGAGTTCAAGGCTATTCCCCACTTTCTCCTCTATCAGGTTCAGTGTATCTGGAAGACTTAATTTTTGTGTATTAATTTTGTATTCTGCTACTTTGTTGAAAGTGTTTATCAGCTGTAGTAGTTTCCTGGTGGAATTTTAGTATGTATACTATTCTATCATCTACAAATAAAGATACATTTAGGCTGATGTTAGCTGTGAGTTTGTTATGAATTGTTTTTATTATGTTTAGGTATGTCCATTGTATCTATGGCCTCTTCAGTACTTTTGTCATGAAGAGGTGTGGGGTTTTGTCAAAGGTCTTTTCTACATCTAATGGGGTGATCATGTGATTTTTATTTTCCAGTTTATTTGTATTGTGGCTTTGTGCATGCTAGCCTCAACCAACTAATCTACAGCCCTAATCCCAGGAAATTTTAATGTTAGAAAATGATTGAAAGCAAGTAACTGAAGGCTAGGGTGCTAATGATTGTTTTGTGTTGAGTGACAGACCTAAGTCGTGTACTAACTTCTGTTGCATTGACCATTTCCAGAGAATGTTCTCCCTCCTCCTTCTAATGGCTTGGCATGGTGGGTGGATTCCAAACATAGTCTTCAATATCTGTCATGCATCTGGGAATCTGCCTGATTTCTGATCACAGAACACTATCTCCTTGCCTTGCTTCCACCATCCTCACCTTGACTGAGGCCACTTTTCAGCTAGGATATCTTGAACCTGTTTCTCAAAAGGCATCCATTCCTTGAACAGCCTTTCTAGTAGTTTGGGACTCAGGATTTCCATTTGCTGAGTGGAAGCATTTAGGAAGATTGTGTATCCACAGTCAGGAAAGGCTAGGCACAGAGGAAAATATTTATTGCAAGTAAACATGTTAAACTTTCCATTTCTACAATTTAAGGCTTCTTCTGCATGTCCTTTCTAAGATCTTTTTCTGTACATATATCTGTAGTCCCATCCAGGGCTTGAGATCCATGTGCTACTTTGGCATATGCTATAGCATGATCCTTCTTTAGTTTTCTTTCATGCCATTAAGCAAACATCAGGACTAAATGCAAAATAGGAGGAGTGTGCTTATTGCTTGTGTCATTCTTATAGGAAGACTAGAAACCTGGAGTACCCTGAATACCTGGGAGGAGGGGCTGGTGTCTTTCTCCATTTTGCAGCTCAGCATGGAATTCTATGGTAGTGACTTGTGAGTGCATGGAAGGGTTCTACATCTGCAGAGACAGAGTCTCATGAACACAAGCTTATTGCTCTGCTCTTTAGCTCTTGTTCATATATCTTCAGGTCTTCAAGGTAGATCAGGATCCTAGATAGCAAATATAAATAATTCTTTCTCTGTGAATTTCATTCACCCAGTTTCAATTTTACCACTAATGTACTATGGTTCATAATTTAAAAGGAAGGATTTATGTGCATATAGCATTTTCAAAAGGGAACTCAGTATCTATTACTCTACAGTGTCTTTCTGCCCTTTAGCTTACATTCTTTGTAGATGATAAGAGCTACATCTTGAAGGGTATTTTTCTGGCTTTTCCAGAGGACTTCTTTTCACACTGACTTGATTTAGAGAATTTTTATTATCAAATCGAGAAACATTTGTATAACTAGAAGCTGGAGGGTTTCCCTCCAGCAAGTCTGTAGAGAGCTCTATACAGAAAGAAGAAAGGTCAAATATGAGAGGGATTTCCCTTCCTTGCATACTCAGCCAAAGAACAGAGCTATGAGCAAAGTCTTCCGAAGAGAGATGCATTGGAATTGAGGCCCAGGGACAACACAGAACAGCCCTCTGATCACCAGAGCCCAATGGAATTTATCCCCTGCCTCCTTCCCTGTCTTCCTCTTCTTTCCTTTCACATCTTTTTTTCTTAAGACAGCGTTTCTTTTGTTTTGAATATCACTGTTTTAATAACATGAAATACAAGTACAAAACATTGTACAAGTGTACTTTTTCCTACATGGAGATGGAATACCATGCATGTGTTTTTACCAGAATCTGTATCACCAAGTACTTTTGCCACAGTACCAATAGCTTTCCAAAGATTTTATCATTCCTATGCAATTTTATCACAAATAAAAAAAGCTTACAACTCTTTTCAAGCAATGTAGATTTACATTTATGTTAATAATTCTTGTTCAAGGTGCTTTGGAGAACTGTTACATAATATAAAATTACCTTAGCTTAAAGTTTTGAATGGGTAGTGCTCTCACATTGATCAAGTCTCCCTTAAACTGTCATTGCAGAGACACAGTGCATTTATTTGGGCTCAAAGTTTTATATATGTCAACAGCCCTCAAACTGTGTAGGAAAATAAATAATCATTTTCTGAAAAGGTTAGAGTATCATAAAAGCTACTAGTTAAGCAGAAATGCATGAAACCCCATTTACAGAACACAACAGCAACAAAGGATGATAATGTCCTACAAGTACTAAAGAAAAACAACTTTACAAATATTAAATTGTCTTTCTTGCCTTTAAAAGGTTTACTGCATCAAATGAGAGTGAAATCAATCAATAAAGAAAAAATTGTGTAAACTGTGCTGGTGCCCAGCCCTCAGCAGCCTCCAGAGCAATCCTCACAGTTTTCGGCCATTTCAGTTAGGAGTTGTCTTATAACAGATAAAATAAAACAAAAGAAGCATGACTTTGTAGGGAAAATATGAAAAAAAAATACTGTTAACTTCACAAAATATCTGAAAATAATTTTTGTTTTCATAAATAAATAAAATGGTGTTTTTGAAGTTTGAATTATTCTTGCTGTGGAAAAAAAACCAAAGTTACCTCAATCTTTAAGGATAAACACTGGCTTATTTAACATGCTTGGAAACTTGAACCACATTTTCAATTGCTGGTGTTATGCTTTGTTCTTGGTAGAATCATCTTTGTTTCTTCTTTTACATCCCAATTATAAAGCCTAGCCATATTGACTTCAGTAGTAGTAAATTGATCTCGAAGAAAGTCAAGGTCTTCCTCAAGAGAATCCAGATTCTTTGTGGCAGTTGATAAATTCTTTTCCAACAATGCCTGAGCTTCATCAATATCATATTCAAGCATTACATTAGCCCCCAACCACAGGCACACTTTATCAGTAGGGGGAACTGAAGCTTTGCAGTACAGGTTATCTGCCAGTAAGAATCTGGTCTCCATTGAATTGGTGGACTCTTTTTTTCTTCTGCATGTATTTTAGAATTTCCAAAGTCTGTTTAATTTCAGGAATCTGACCTTTCAGCCTCTTTTTTTTTTTTTTTTTTTTTTTTTGAGCAAGGTTGAGTTCCATAAACCTATACTTCTGATATTGTTCATCCAGCTTCTTTAACACTGTATCTGCAGTCTCATTCCCAGGCTGCTTCATGAAAGAATCTACATCTTCCACAAACACTGTTTCAGGAATCCCTAGGTGGAGCCGCCGCCCGTTTCCAGCAGCAGCTTCTAAGCCACATCCGTCCTTAGCCATGGCTGTCTTAAGAAAGCGAGACAGGGTTTCTTACTTGCCTGGAATTTGCTAACTAGACTAGAAAGCTCCAGAGATCCACCTGTTTCTATACCCACAGTTCTGAGATTATAAGTGTTCCAAGCCTTATTATTTATTTATGTAATTTATTTATTTTATGGTAGATTCTAGAGGTCAAACTCAGGTCCTTATGATTGAAAGCACTTTACCAACTAAGCTTTCTCCCTAACTATTGTAGTTTCTTTTGCTCCTTCCACACCTCCATAGAGGGTCTTTACTCCTTGGACCCACTGACAGTTCAGTAGGTTTCTCCAAATGAACAAGTGGATGAAAACAAATAAATGCCTCCCCCTTCCCAGGATAAGTAATGCCTTATCAGATGTTTGAAAAAAAATAGGCAATTTAAAATATGTATATATATATATATTTATAGAATATATATATATATATATATATATATATATATATATATAGAGAGAGAGAGAGAGAGGAAGTTTTAAGAAAAGTAATTATTAAAATAACAGCTCAATGGTTCTGTTCTCACTGGCAAAATAAAGCCCATGTCCTCCAGGCTAGTGTGGCTCTGTGTTTTCTGAGTCATCATGGCTGGAGGTTGGCATTGAGTTTCTCATTAGCTCACTCTGGTGAGAGACCTGCCTTGCTCATATTTGGGAGTATTTAACATATACTTTATTATTATTACTTGCTCTTTTTTTCCCCAACAAGCCAAATAGGTAAGTAGCAAGTTGTCGTAAGTTGGATTTGCCAGGAAACAGACTCTAGGATGGCTATATGTTTGTAAAAATATGATTAGAGAACACACTGGGCATGATTTTTAAGGAAGGTGAAGGAAGGAGGAAAGGAACATAGGATGACCCCACATGGTCACCTCCAGCTGAAACTGGAGAGCCCTGGGACTAGGATGGATATGTGGTCCCTGAAGAGCAGGCACAACCCTGGAGAGTTGTGCAGTTTTTTGAGTATGCTGTCTATAGGGTTAGTGCTACTGGAAGGTATGGAACATTTAGACTATAGTGCTTCCTGGGTGGTACTTAGGTTATCAGGGTATGTACTCAAAAGGACTTGTGGAACCTCAGAGCTTCTGCATTCCTCTTAACTTCCTATATTATGATGGGAGTGTCTTTGCTCTGCCACACACTCCTGTGCATGTTCTGCCTTCTCAGAGGCTTTGACAAATGGAATTGCTTGATCATGAACTAGAAACCTTAGAAATATGAGCCCTTCTAATAAGTTCTATCTCAGATAGTACCATATAGTGGTGAAAATTGACTGATACACCTACTGAACTATTTGGTTGATTTAGGAATTAAGATTCTCCTATGTAAAGTGCATATGAATATGTGCACTTGTATTTTGACATACATAACTACATGTATTATAATATCTGCATGATCTGTATCTATCTGTGCATATTATTCTGGAATGCTCAGAATTTATGGGTCTTCAAGGATATTTGAAAGCATACAAAAGGTCAGAGAGAAGAGGTATGTCTTAGTTTTCTTTCCCCTTGCTGGGATAAAATATGAAGACAAAAACAACATAAAGAAGAAACAATTCATTTGGCTCCAAATTCCATGTCACAATATACCATTGAAGGGAATCCAGGGTAGCAGGAATTTGAAGCAATTGATGACATCACATTCATACTGAAGACCAGAGACATTAAATTAATGCATACATACTAGTGCTTAGCTCCATTCTTATACAAGCCAGAATCTCCTGTGCAGCAAATGATGCCACTCATAGTGGGCAGGCCTTTTCATCTTAAGGGAAATGATCAAGATAATCCCCTACAGACATGCCCACAGGACAATCTAATTTAAATAATTCTTCATTGAGATTCCCTTCTGTAGGTGGATGTTTTCCTTTTTGATTAGAAAGAAAGGGGGAAATGCTGTGGGACATCCTTCTGTATGCTGTGAATGTGTGTTGGTTTCATTGGTTTTGATTGGTTTCATAAAGATGTTTTGGCCAATAAAGCCAGGCAAGATAAGGTTAGGTAGAAAAACCAACCTAAGGAGGGGATGAAGAAGCGCAGAGTTGGAACAGTCACCAGCCAGATGCAGAGGAAGCAAGATAAGAATGCCATACTGAGAATAGGTACCAAGCCATGTGGCTAAACACGGATAAGAAATATGGGTAATTTAAGTTAAAGAGCTCATTAGTAATAAGCCTGAGCTACTGCCAGGTATTTGGGAGTTGGTGGCAGGACAGAAACTTCTGCTTACACCCTTCCCAGATGATTCTAGACTTTATTTAAATTTTGACAATCAAAACCAACCATTTCCAGGTACCTTTGAATTAGTTTTTAAGTGTATGAGTTAAGAATCATATGCTAGATATAGGTGTCTAGGACAGAGTGTGCAGCCCTGGCTACCTGGGTGTAGTGACAGGGTGACCAAGAAAGCATTTCCCTCAGTAGTTCATGACCACTCTGGAGTTTGGAAAGTGAAATGAGTTCTTAGATCAGAAAAATACTTTCCTTTTAGAGGGGTCTTTGCTCAGAGGTCTTAGTACATAGAACCACCAAGTTCTAGGGAATTGTTCTCTGTATGGCAAAATTGGAAGCAGAAAGCTGCTCTGTGGTGGGTGAGTTCCTGCCATTGAGGGACACATTTTCATGTATGTAAGACCTTGCCTCTCCTGCACCATGCTCCCTTATCTTTCATGGGCTTGCTATCAATCTCTGATGGTTAGAGTGTTTCTGATTTGATTTTAGAATGAAGAAATAGAAACTCAATGAGTTGAAGTCATAAATGGACTGTGTGCCTCAGAAGACGGGTCTGCATATATCTGGGTTGCTCAGGATGATCTCACTTCGGTTTTTTCAGTGTGTTGGTAGTACCTTCTTCTTCACAAGGGACTCTTATTTTACATTGTACCAAATCTGATTTTGAGCTCGGGCCTCTTTTAATGAATTTTGTTCTTTGACAATTACATATATGTAAATAACACATTCTGGGTCACCTCCACCCTCTCTTATTTTCCTTCTAATCCTGCCAGCTTCCCTTTTTCTTTACAAATATCTTTCCCATATGTTTTGCTTTTTGTTGTTGTTGTTTTAGTGTACTATAGAATGGGGTCATCTGTGTGACCTGGAATTTGCAATGTTAATTAGTAAGTCACATCAAGCCTGGAGGGTTTACCAGTGAATGCAGTGCCTCTCTGAGAATCTGTTAGTTACCATCTATATAAAGGAAAACATTTAATTGTGGTGGCTGGCTTACAGCACAGGGGTTTAGTCCATTATCATCGTGGAGGGAAACAAGGCAGAATGCAGGCAGACAGGAGCTGGAGAAGGAAGTGAGAGTTGTTAAATCTTGACTCACCAGCAAGAGGAAGTGATATGTCTCACTGGGCATGGCTTGAACATATATAAGACCTCAAAGCCTGCCTCCACAGTGACACACTTCCTCTAACAAGGCCCCAACTACTCCAACAAAGCCACACCTTCTAATAGTGACACTCTCTTTGGGGGCCATTTTCTTTCAAACCACCAGTTGCCAATAGATCATCAGTAAGTTGTAGGTCCCTGTGAGCCTTTTCTCCATCCATGGCTGACCATTAGGAGGTCCCTGACTGTCTGGGACAAGGGCCAGTAGGCACAGCTGCTGAGAGCTTTTGATTGCCATGGTGATGGCATGCTTAGATGAAGACCTTTTGCAACCCTTCACCCTATCTCTTAGCCCTCAGAGTCTTTCTGCCTCCTCTTCTACTGTGTTTACTGAGCCTTAAGGGAGTGGTATAAATGCCATGTCTAGGGCTGAACACACAACTATCCTTTAATTTCAGGGTTTTGTGCAGCCATGGGTCTCTCTGTGTTTACCTCTTTTCAATGCAAAGAGAGGTTTCTCTGATTAAAGCTGAAAGCAGCCTTTGGCTGTAGGTATAAGCACTGGTATTTAGAGGGGCTTGATGAAGAGGGAAGAGGAGGAAGAGGAGAATGAGAGAGGGGAGGAGGAGGAAAGAAAGCTGGAGAGAAGAGAGGAAGAGAACGAGAAATGAGATTGGGAAAAACTCATATTTATAACTTGTGGGGGAACAGCAAGTCTCTTTTGAGCTTTCACTTTTCATTAAAACACACAGATGAATTAGAAAATGACAGTGTTCCCATAGAAAAACTAACACATAAATCTAAAGCAAAGGCAGAGCCAGGAAGGGCCCCCACCCCCACCCCCAGTAGCACAGACAGCCTGCACAGGCCTGGCTGCGGTTCAGCACTGAGCAGAAATTGGAGTCTTCAAGTAACATTTTCTTATACAGCAGCAGGGGATAGAATTGTCAGTTAAAAAGATGTCTCAGTAAAGGAGTAAAAGCCTTGGAAAAGGCAAAGAAAAATTGCAAACAAACCAGGAATCAATGAGCTGTTGTTTTTCTTCTCCTGAATTACTTCCTGGGAGATTTAGAAGAAACTTGAAGTTTCAGGTTAAATATGGCACCCATTCAGAAGGATCACAGGGACATGTCTCATCTTCCGGGCTGGATGGAGTGAGGATAGTGAGGTCAGCTCCACTTCCACCCCAGTTTTTGGAATCTGTCTTCAGAGGCATGCTCAGGATTTTTTTTCCTCCTTGTATCCCCATGGGACTGTGGGATAAATTTAGTGTGAACAGACCATTTTGAAAGGAGACATTTTTGTAGATCAGTTGGTAGAGTGCTTGCCTAGCATGCTTAAAGCTCTGGGTTCGGTTCCTTGCCCAGCACTGCACAAACTGTGGGTAGTAGTGTAGATGTAAGCTCAGCATGGGACGTAGAGGAAGGAGGATCAGAAGTTTAAGGTTGTTCTGGACTATTTTCCAAGTCCTAAGTCAGCCTGGAACCTATGAGGCTCTGTTTCAAAACAAAACATTATAAAATGCAAACACATCACCACAAACAAACATCTTAAGATGAGCAGGTAACCAAGGATCCTCCTTTCATTTGGGTCACCGATTTTACTCCATTCTTTACCCACTTTCTCCCTGGCTCCAATCTTGGAAAGACTCAGGAATGGGACAAATGTATATATAGTAACCTGAGTTAGTGTGCTAGCAGTTAATTATTGTATCAAAATACCTAAGGCTGGTATTTATATTAAATAAAAGAGGATTATTTAGTTTTGAGGCTCAGGGAAATGGTACCAGCTCTTGTGAGGGCCTTGTGTTCCATGGTAGGACTCTGTGGGACAGGAAACAATCACAGCACCAGTCAAGAAGTCAGAGCAGTTTTAGAGAGGTGGCTGCAAATGGACTAGTTCTCAGAACTGTTTAATGTTTTCCAATACCATACTCCAATGGCTCAGGGCCTCTCTCAAGATCCCTCTCTTTACCAACACAAGGAGGCTTAAAGTCAAGACACATTCAAATGTTGGCCATGGTGACCAAGGTTTGCTTTTATATTTTCTGTTACCGGTTATAGTATTACTGCTTTTAATTATCTATCCCAGAAATGCCTGGCTTGAAAATAAGTCAGCTCTCAGCTTAAAGAAAAAGTGTGTGTGTGTGTGTGTGTGTGTGTGTGTGTGTGTGTGTGTGTGTGTGTATGTATATGTATGTATAATCACTGTATAAAATTTCTAAGCAAGTTTTTTGAGGCCTTCCCACCTTAAATTTTTTCTTAAGATTTCTTTTTATTTTGCATGTATGGATGTTTTGCCTGCATGGATGTCTGTGTACTACACTTGTGTCTGTTGCTGGCACAACAGCAGAAGAGTGTCTGAGTCCCTGGAACTGGACTAATAGACAGCTGTGAATTATAGACAGAACTGAACACAACTAGTGCTGTTAACCACTGAGCCATATCCCCAGAGCCTTCAACAACTTATTAATCTTTAGCATCTGTTTAGCACCCTCCTGCCTTGTGACTGGGATGAGCCTTCCTACCAGTCAGGATGTCATCACAAGTCTGGTGAGGTTAGAACACAGTGTTTCTTCAGATATAAAAATAGTAATCTGGAAATTTCCCCATCATTCTTCTCCAGCTCAGTCACAATAAAAAAGGGGAAATGTCATATTAACACAGAAGAAACAAAAGGGAAAAGATGGAAGCCTTGGTCATCAAAGCCATAATTAGATGTTTGCTTAATGATTTTGGAAATCTCTATCTCGAATCACAGTAATAGATTATGTCTGCAGCATAGGAGATCTTAATTGTTTCTTCCATGTTATCTTCAAAAATTGCACGTATAAATTCTTGTGGACACAAAATATTTTTATGAAACCATGGGACAGTGGCAGTTGGGGTAAGAACTGGGAGAAATGAATTTAATCTAAAAATGGAAACTGATGAGTATAATGTTCCTGGACTTAAATGCCCTTGGTTATCTGGCATTTTGGCTTAGAAATAAAAAATTCAAGTGTTATAATATTTAAAATATATAGACAACAATATATAATATTAAAATGAAGATCAGGGCTGGAGGGAGGGCTCAGCAGTTAAGAGCACTGGCTGCTGTTCCAAAGGTCCTGAGTTCAATGCCCAGCAACCATATGGTAGCTCACAATCATCTGTAGTGAGATCTGGTGCCCTCTTCTCGACATACAGGCAGAACACCATGTGCATAATAAATAAATAAATCTTTAAAAAAAATAAAATGAAGATCAAAATACCCATCATCTGTCTTATAGAATCTTAACATTAGGCTATACACTTTGAATACACATTGTGTGTGCGTGTGTGTGTGTGTGTGTGTGTGTGTGTGTGTGTGTGTGTGTGTATAGCAGGTACACTTCCCCATGTGTATAAGAACATAGTGGTCAGAGACTGACATCACATGTCTCTCTCTACTGCTCTCCATGAGCTCTCAGTGTACTGTTTTAGCTATGGCTGGCCAGTGAGCCTGTGGTGGGATCCACCTTCCTCTGCCTGTCTCCCTGGTGTTGCTTTCCAGATGTGTGACAGTGCCTCTTGCTTTTGTGTGGGTTCTTGGGTGCTAACTCTGCTCCTCACGCTTGCACAGCAAGCACTCTCCCCACTGAATCATCATCTCCTTAGCCCTGCGTACATTTTTTAAAAAGAAATAAAATGTCACATAGACAGCCAACATTGCTGTTTAACTCTTCATTGCCTTCTGAGAGAAAGATGCTTTCAGAAAACCTTCATCATTCTCATATATGTTTTAAGACTTTGCACGTACATGTTGCTACAGTCAGTATATATATATATATATATATATATATATATATATATATAAATAGCTATGGTCAGTATATATTATTGTATTATATGCTTTCAACTTTACATAACTGATATTGTATATGTGGCATTATTATCTGTATTTTTAAATTCAATATCAACACATATAGTGCTGGATTATTCCCAGCATTTTTTGTTGTTGTTATATGAAATATGGTTTTGTTTAGTGCTCAGGCTGGCTTGAAACCTGTCATGGCCTCCTGGAGGCTTAGATTATAGGAATACATCGCCATGCTCAGTGTCTAGGTCAAGTATAACTGACTATAATGAACTGTATGAACATTCTATATTTTGTTCACTTTCCTAGTAATGAAAATTTAGATTGTTTTTGGTCTTAGCAGTCATATGCAATGCTGTAATGAGCATTTTTTCTATTTCTCCAAGTACACACATCATTGCATTCTTAAAGAATATATGTAAAACAACACTGGCTACTCTATCTCACCCCGAGCCAGCCACACACTCACACTGCTCACTACTGCAACTAGCCCTTCCTTTCTCAACCCTCTTCATCACCCTGTCTGATGTGAAACCTCTCCTTCCACCTAGAATTATCAGCATTCATTATTTTTCCCTCTGGTCAAATAGTTCAGCTCTTTATTACCCTTACTCTTAGTTCCTGGTTTATCTTTGCAAATACAGTTCCACTGTGACTGCAGAACAGAAAGTGGAGGAAAACCAAACCATGTCTTTTCATAGGATTTACTTAGTCCCTTAGCTGTGAATGTACAAAGCATGTTCTTCCCCATATTTGTAAAAAGACTTCCTGCGTCGTTTCCTAAAAAGGAGCCTGGAAGAATAAAATTCAGTATTCAGTCAACACTTGATGTACATGTTTACCTGGGACTGGACTTATGTATGCTGGAATGACCATGAAGCTGCTTTGGAATTAAGTAAGTAGCTCTCAGTCTAGTGGAGGAAACAATCCAGAAGCAAATATTTATGTTTATTTTTTTTTCCAAAAGAGGAACAGTGTTGAAGAAATGTTAAAAGGGGAATGTGCACTTCAACCAGAGAGGAGAATTCAGAGAGGAGACACAAGAGAATGATCACAAGGTGATGTACCTTAGAGTCCTGAGTATTCAGGACTGACAAATAGTTTAATCATCGAATTCTAGACTTTTGGGATGTACAGTTGAAGAACAGATGCAAGCAATGTGGATTGTTGCCAGAGTTTGTGTGGCTGTATATACCTGCTTCCTATAAACAAGGGAGGAGCTGTGGGAGTTTGAATAATGACTGCTTGTATTAAAAAGACACCATAAAGCTGGGTGGTGGTGGCACATGCTTATAATCCCAGAACTTGGAAGGCAGAGGCAGCAGGATCTCTGTGAGGTAAAGATCAGCTTTGTCTACAGAGAGAGTTCCAAGACAGCCAGGGCTACACAGAGAAACCCTGTCTCGAAAAACAAAACAAAACAAAACAAAAAAGACACCAAAAGCTGTCTGCATGCAGAAGTGAGGCCCCATGTGTCACCATAGTGAGGGTTCATAGGACAATGCATAGAGATGATGCAATGGTCCTGGGCAAGAACAGACAGACAGTAAGTACTTGAAGAAATTTAAAAGCTGAGCCAAATTCAGTGCTTAAATAGCATCTCACCTCTATGATACATGGGCATGAGAAGAAGGATCCTGGTTCAGAGGCAAGGGATGTCACAGAGCCATCATTCAAGGATCAGGGTTTGGTAGAGGAAGGCACCTTACTGAAAGGTTGTGAGTTTGATCTTCTAGAGGCATAGAGTAGTGTTGTGCATTTGTGGGCCATTGAACTGTAACTGAGTATTTAGAACAAGTAAGACAGAAACCTTGTAGGAGGGTTTCAGCATTGTTAAGAGCAGCATACTGGTAATCAGGGACGATCATGGGTATTTTTAAAGAACAGAGTTAGTAGGGTACCCAGAGGTTGGCATGGTGGATGCTGCCAATTTTATTAGAAATACTGATTCTCTCTGCCTTCTTTGCCAATAGAACACTAGTTTGATTGGTAGAGCAATGAGCAGTGAGTGACGACCATGTGAAACTTGTAAGATGCAAGTGCAGCTCTGCTGGAGATTTCCAGAAACTTAGTGGTTTTCTAACAGGCGGTAAAGCTGTTCATTTGCCCTCTCTGTTCTCCTTTCACCTTCCTTCCTAGAGTCTTCAGCAGGCGACAAGAATGAAAAGGATGTCTGCTGCAGGTTGACAGTGACAAAAATGGGTTGTTGAGTACCCTCCACTTCTCACCTGTTTAGCTCTGAAGGTCTCGTTATGTATGACAGTTGAAGTATTTTAACAGATGATCTAGCCAAACAGTGGTGGAGCGTGTTTTCACCGTCAGTGTATAATTCCTCCTGTGGACACTGCACCAGCATCAGACAGTCTTCAAAGCTGACGGCAAGTGTAGCTTGGCCTCCCCTTATCTAACTGTCTGGGGACTCCTCCATAGGGATGCCCTGGGGGTAGCTGTGACATTGCAGGTGTATGTACATCCTTCTTGGTTGGATGTGTCACACTAGTGGGAAATGGAGCCTGAGAATCTACTAAAGTGTGAGAGATAAAATTGTAGTGTGTGATTCCTCTACAGCACTTTCAGAGTCACGCATGGAGGCATATAGTTTACATTTATGGGCAGCAGCTACAAGTAATCTCATGTCCATTACAGTGAGGGTGTGTGACTACGCTTAGAGCTGGAGGAGTTTAAGGAACTCACTGAAGAGCTAATTCTAAACCTAGTGGTCAGCAACACCAGGCTTAGATGCCAGCACTCTTTAGGTTGATCTTAGTGACATCATTCAGTCTTTAGTGCCTTTAGGTTTTCTGAGGGATTTGGATATAGTGCTGCATGCTTGCAAGCCTAGCAGCCAGAAGGCTGAGGCAGGAGGATTGCAAATTTGAGGCCAGCCTAGAGGAGGTGATTCTTATTAAGATCTTGTCTCAATTGCCTCACACCTCCCCCAAAAAGTCTGAGAAAATGGGAATTGTCTGGGCTACTGATAACTGAAGGGGAAATAGTCAGTAGTGTCCTTCATTTTCCTTAGCACCAAGTGCACAGGTGAATGCAAATACCTCTTAGGACAATAAAGTCAGCAACTCCAACAAAGGAAGGCTGGGAAGAGAGACTATGGGTTGACAGGCAAGTTGGATCACTCATCCTCTGTGTTTTGAGAAATTAGTCAAGTTTTCATGGTATCCTATAGTTCTTACTTTGCAGTTGACTAGAGTCCATCATCATACAGTTCAATGCAATATTTTATAATTTAACTTAGAAGGTCTTTTTTTCTTCTTGTGCTAATACAAGAACTGAGCCCAAGGTGACAGCAAGCAAGCCATTTATGAGAGGGCCAGGCAAATATCATGACGGGCTCCTAATAACTCAGTTAAGAACTAGGTCCTTAAGAACTATGCCCCAGTTCCTGCACGTACTAGGCCTGGGCTAACCCCTTCCTGCTATAGGAAATAACCAAATAAGGACAGAGCCTGGGACTTGACCTGGCCTCCCCCAAAGTGGAAAAGCTGTAGCCCTGATCAGTCCCTAACTAGCCCTGGCCAGTTTGAAGATACTAATATGACTGCCACTTGCTTAAGCCAATCATATCAAATGACCTAGTTGCCCTAGGACCTTCCCTTGGCTGTGCTTAAAAAGAGCCTGCATGTCCCTCTCAAGGTTGTCACTATTTTGTACAGGTGAGCGACTCCACATGCATGTGGTTTAATAAACACTCTTGGTGTTTGCATTGTGACTAGTGGTCTTTTGGGGGACTTCTCATAGACCCTAATAGTCTACAGCTCTTTATAACATCCCAAAGTGGTAAAGATTTGAGTTACTTATCTGGGCTCTCTCTCTCTTACAACATACATTCTCTGAAGTGTTGTTTTCTATTCTCTCTCCAGGATGGTATGTTGTCCAAATGGAAATATTCTCCAAGCAATGACATTAAAATAAAGTGAGATAAAGAGCCATATCTGACAGAGCCTGTGTGGGGCTTTACTGAAATTGAAATGATCAAAACTAGCATCATGGAGAAATGCAAACTCTCATGAAAATATGCATAAATCAAATCTGTCCAGCAATTCTAGTGCCATTTTTAAAAGTAAATCCCCCTTAGAGAACTCATCAGATCCACTGCAGTCCAAGAGCTTGTTGGGCAGGAGAAGAGATGATTAAAGCCAGAGGCACAGCAAAATTCTTTACACATACAAAAAAAAAAAAGAAAAAAGAAAAAAAGAAAAAAATGAAAACAACCCTTTAGGCAAAATGCTAAAAATAGGTTCATTTTGGTGCAATGAAGCTGTTTGAATAAATGAAACTAATAGTTTTTATCTAAACCATCTGTGGTGTGAAATGGGAAGTCATATAGAAAAGTCCTTGGAGACTGATCGCACTGCATTGTAGGAGGAGAGAAAACTGCTTGTTCTCCATTTATCTGGGAATTAACAAAGTGATCAGCAAAGGAAAGCTGGGGGCCAGTGGGAGCTAGTGGGAGCCTGCTGCAGGCAGTCTGGCTCCTCCAACTGTGGAGGCCCGGAAGGTGAGTGTTCTCAGAAGCAAAACCAGCATCCTGTCAGGAAACTGACACAGTATGGAGAGCTGCAGATTCCGTCTCCTGCAAGGAAAATAGATAAACAGGAAATGAAATGAAAGGAAAGGAGGAGGGGAGAGGTAGGGAGCAAGAGAGGGTAAAGAAGGGGAGGGGAAGGGAAGAAAGAGGAGCCAGAGACACCAGGATGGGAAACAACTGGAATCTTTAAAAAGAATTAGGGAGCTGGAGTTGAAAGGACTGTCGTCGCTTTTATTTTCCTTTGCTAGAACCATGTCCTGAAGGACGAGTCTCCACTCAGGTGGGTAGAGCCCATGCAGCACTTTGCTTGTGAGCAAGAGGATCTGAATTTTGGATCCCTAGAACCCAAGTAAAAAACAAAACAAGCAACAAACTCTTTATGGTGGCTGCACTTAGAGTCCCATTACAGAGTGTGAAGAAAAGGAGATGGCTGGGCTCACTGGCCAGCTAGCTGGGCTGCCTACTCTGCTTGGCTAGTTTTAGGCCAGTAAATGATTTTTCTGAAAAAAGTGGACAGTACCTGAAGAAGGATGCCTGAGGTTGTTCTCTGGCCTACACAGATACACACACAGACATACACAGACACACACAGACGCACACAGACACACACACACACACACACACACACACACACACACACACACACCTCACACACTCATACAAAATCTCATACATGTACACACATACAAAATCTCTCATACATACTCACACACATTCACATACAATCTTACACACACATACACCATGTCTCACATACACTCTCTCAAAACTTCACTCAATAACTAGAATGGCTTTGTAGGCACATAGTTTTAAATGTTATCTGGAATTGAAGTTCAGTTTAGAGACAATGTTCTTTCTTGTATAAAACTCTGGCTCAGATTCAAGTTTCTGAGTGCTACCTTCCTTTAAAAAACAAAAACAAAAATATAGCATAGAAGTGGTATAGTCTGTGGGAGTGAATTCTGAGACTTTCTCTTAGGCTGAGGAGATTGCACACTTCTGTCAGATAAATAGAACAGGATAAAAGTGCGGGCTATGGCCAGCCTGGGCAATCTCTACACGCACCCTAGCCCAACAATGTCAGTTTTCTGATAAAACAGCTATGGGACAGTAGCTCCTACTGAAAGTCAGGAAGAGATTGAGGTGATCAACTGTTGCTTTTGTGTGAGGTTCAAAGAGGCCCTGGACAAAGTAAGTGGATGCATATCTGCCCAGCCCATTCTTTGGCCAGATTTTTCTGAGGGATGCAGCCCCCTAGGGATGGCTCTCACCTTAGGAAGTGGCCACAAGTATCCACACATCCAGAGTTACGTTAGGACTTAACTACCTGCTGCCCCTCCA
This sequence comes from Peromyscus maniculatus bairdii, assembly GCF_049852395.1. Taxonomy (NCBI): domain Eukaryota; kingdom Metazoa; phylum Chordata; class Mammalia; order Rodentia; family Cricetidae; genus Peromyscus; species Peromyscus maniculatus. The sequence continues at coordinate 34,751,085 of NC_134853.1, read as the reverse complement.
CAGTTGATTATGAAGTAACTTCTGCATTTGTCCCCAGGTTGAGCTTCGGCTGTAGCGCCAGGCTCAGCCTGGCTGGCGCACCTGGTGCCTATTGTGTCTAGTCACTGTATTTCTCACATCCACTCATGGTGTGAGGAAAGGTCTGGGTAGGCAGAGAGGCACATACTTGGGAGTTAGCAGCATGGCTCATTTGTCTATACTTTGGGTTCTGTCTAGATTTCATTTTCATTTAAACATCAAGGATCTGATTGCACCAATAGCTGGCTTCAAAATATAATTCCATGGGATTCAGTGAAGTTTTAGCACCTGTTTTAAAGTCCTTTTAGAAAGGCCAGCTCTTAGTTCAATTCCTCCCTGTGCTATAGTGCTTTGAGAAATGCCAGCAGAGGAATATCAGGGACCACCACCACCTCCTCTTGAGTCTGCTCTGATAGCTCATCAAAGCCCAATGCATAGAGAGGTTGAGATGAAGCCTCACCACAGTCATACTGGGAAGGCTGATATGGCTTCCACCACTGTATTTTACCTTTGCGGTCTGGTGTTTAGAGCACTGCAATGTTGTTCTTTCCACATCTTGTGAAAGACCTTGGGTCTTGGCCCGGTACACATCTCAATTTGCTTTTTCTTTTATAGACATCAAGTGAAGTGGCCTCATCCTGTAGTTTTCCACTGAGTGAGAGCAAGGGATGTGTTTGTCAAAGGGCTTGTCCTTTTTGGGAGTCTCAGAAGGCACCCCGCCCCATGCCTGTGCTGTGGACTGATGGATACATTCCAACATATCCTCCATTTTTCCTTGGCTGGTCTCTTTCAAGAGATGCAGGCTATCGCAAGCAAGCTGGGGAAATTAGATGGTGACTTTTGGAATTCCAATGGCTCTAAACCTTTGACAGCACACCTCCTTTTAAAAAATCTTTTGTCAACAGCAGTCGCAGGCTGTGGTTTTCTTGTCTGTGTGAAGTAACTAACAGCGCAGCACTTTACCAGGGAGCGCTGTTCACCTAGCACCCAAACCACCCACTGGTTTCCGGTCCCCTTTATCAGCTAAATCATCAGGCCTGAGCTGACATTTCAGCTCTGAGTGGCTCCCAATCCCCACCAAAGGAAAAAATGTGGCAGGAGGAGGGGAAGCTCATTTGGCAGTAGCTGTTCTTGCCGTTTGGCCTGGAGAAAGACGTTCAGAGTGGTGGAAGATTGTGCGGTAACAGCTGGCGAGCACCGGGGTGTGAGGCTGCTTTTCAGTGATGACAGCCACTTACAGGAATGCTGCCAGATACAGCTGTTTAAAAGCCTTAATAAACAGCAAGTCAATACTAATCTTTGCCAAATTAATCTTTTCCCTGACAGCCCATCACAGCAATTATGTTTGGGCTTATTGTAAACACACAATTGTCAAACAGGGACACGGCAGACTTTAAAAATACTGTAGTTTTGTTCACAGAATGTTTAGAACGTTATTTTTATTTTCTCTGTAGAGTTGTCTTTCCATTTTATTGTCTGGTCATCCCCCCAGCCCCCCCCCCATTTCTGGCTTCATGTCAGTGTGAGTGAAATTTCACCTTTCAAAGCCTTTGCTAGCAAGTTGTTGATAAATGTGAAATAATCACGCAGATGGGTTTCTGTAATTAGCCCAGGCTATGATGATGCTGACATACAACCCATCACTGCTCTTGGGTGTCCATCGGGGCCAAGGACTTCGACTTCACTTTGCATGTCCTCTGAGGCTGGATACAAAGGTTTAGCTAAGTATAAAACAGCTAAGGCTGCCTGTACACACTAGATGTCACAGCCTCTAAGTCAGTCCTGAAGGTGTTTCTTCTCTTGAGGTCCCAGCCTCCTTCCCACTCTTTTTTCCCAAGTACCTGGAGATATATTTGTTGGGAAAGGTTTTCCCACATAGAAATGGTGCCTGATGAAAGCATGAAAACTGTTTTTGACTATCTTTTAAAAGTAGTATTATTTCTTGTGTCGTTTAGGTGGGATCCAGAAAATGAACCTTTCTTTATGTTCCAAGTCTACCCACGGTGTCCTGTTCTTCCGTCAGTGTTTGGATTTAGCATCCATACATTAGTTTCCTGAGATTTCTCTCTTGTTCTCAGTACTCCTACATGTCTAGCACCTTTCCTTCTCCTTCCCTGAATTTTCTTGGTGTGCTGATGGTGTGTATCTTCTGCTTGTCACAACTAGAAAAGAAATCCTCTCTCTCTCTCTTTCTCTTCCTTCCTTCCCTTATTTCTTTATTTCTCTCCCCCTCCTCTCTCTCTCCTTTCCTCCCTCCCTCCCTCCCTCCCTCCCTCTCTCTCAGGAAGTTTTATTCTATAGTCCTTGTTGGCCTGGAGCCTGCTATGTGGACCAGGTTGACTTTGAACTCCCATAGGTCCTCCTGCCTCAGCCTGCTGGGATTAAAGGTGTGTGCCACCATGTCCCACTTTTTCAAACTTTTGTAGCCTTGGGTTTCTTGATTAAATATTTCTATCCTTTCCCCTTCATAATGCTTCCCTTTAAGCAAATATTCAATTTGTTTCTATATTTAAAAGGAAGTATCATACAATTTATGTTGAAGTTAATTTGTGGTATTTTCTTGATGCTATCACATTACATTTGCTATGCAATATTGTGTGCTATTGTATCCCAGTTAGAGATATGAAAGCCACTGAATTTCAAGGACAGACAGACAGACAGACATACTTAGAGGCTGAACTGACTTCACTCTTGGCCTTCGCTTTGCCACTGTTTCAGTGTCCAACCACAAGCAGCAGACTTAGGGAGTTTGCTGTGTTTCCATCCTCACTTCCAGTGAGAATTAACAGTAGAATAATAATGTAGGCCAGTTCTACAAACAATATTATGAGAATGACTATGTGTAACAAGTTTTCATGTTTTAGCAGACTGCTGTTTATTATGAATTTCTACATACAAGGTTCCTCTAATAACGACACTGTGATCTACTGGAATCTCTCAGTTCACTACATTCTTTCACAGATCATAGATTTCTCAAATGGATTCTAAGTGGAGTAATGTATAAACAATCTGTCAGTTACTTTTTGAGTGTTTCCCACTTAGTGCTTTGTAAAGTACCTCAAATTGCCTTAGAAATTATATTTAAAGCTATAGCTGAAAGCATAGTTATCTCTAGTTCCTACATCATCTTCTGGTGGACCCTATGAAATGGGTGAAAACTGTCCATGTCACATGGGTCAGCTAATGACTTTTCATTGAGAGGGGCAGCTCTTGCATGGAAGACGGAAATAGATGGTCGCACTAATTCTAAGTTTTGCATTCTTAAGTTTAAAAAATTTCTTGGCAGTGAACCTGAGCTAGGACAGTACACACTGTAATCCTGGTATTCTGTTCACACTTTATGGCCCATGTAGAAGGGTTTCTTGACTTTAAGAGGCAGATAAAATCATCCTAGAAGACAACTTCATCTTTAGCTGTGTTCCCTAGCTGGACCTTCTGCAAGTCATTATCTGACTCATTTCCCACTGTCACCTCACTCTCTTTTAGATGGAACTCTGGATTTTAGAGCATCATTCCTTCATTCTGTTAGAGAGACAACCCAGTCCCCCCCCCCCACTGGCATATGTTTCTTCCTCTGCTTAGCTAGAATTCTGATTTTGGATATACTCATGAACATATTTTATGTTCAGTACCATTGTTGAATCTTAGAATGACTTTGCTCTCTACTCAGGAATCACTGCTTCTCTGGGTAATGAGTTAACTGAGTCTAAGGTGTCTGTGTCAAAAGACGGCAGAATTAAAGGAGTGGATTTCTTTGGTTGGTGAGAGACACTCATGGAATTTTGGGAAAGAACCTTTGAAGCCATTACAGCTATTAATGCCTATTGTACTCAGTCACTTCTGGCCTGAAATGCACGTGAGATTCCTCATTTGACCTGGCATGTCCTTTAGAGTCTGAGGAATCTCCAAGTAGAATACTTCCACATGCTCTAAGAGTTTTACTGATAATATATTTTCTTAATTGGTATATTTGTTCTTCTTGTCTTGAACATGTGCCTACTGGGAAAAGCTGTACACAGTCTCCTGGACAAACCTCTTGTCTTAGCTGGTAGGATTCCTTTCTCAGTTTACACTCAGTGCAGGAGAAAGCTATACTCTTTCATAATATAATAAATAAAAGACATTAGTTAATTAGTAGTGCTCATATATTTCTAAAATGCTAAACAACCAAATAATAAACTGTGAACTTAATCACATGAGTTCTTATACAATATCAAGACAGGAAAATTCGAGCTCTCAGCCCCAGTCATTTTAATGATAACATTGGATCTGCATTATTTATTAGTTATTACATGCTGAGTGATTCAGTGTTGTACAATGCTTGAAAATCATTCCAAAGCAAGCAAGCTTTTTGTCTTTTTAATTCTGACTGGATTACATAATGCATTTGTATTTAAATTGCTGAAGTTATTTCATACATTCCACGAAACAGCTATTCCCTTGATTTCCAACCAGATTGATTTACGTGATACAATCCCCCTGGAAGGGAGACATTTGTTCACCCGCCCTTTTGTTGTTAAAGCTATGCAGACCCCTCTCTTAGCAAATCTCAGGAGGGACCTAGGGTGTGTGGAAAGGAAGGGAGTGGAGGGCCTGAGAGATAGCAGGAATCTCAACTTCTAGCAAATGCTTCCAGTTCTGGCTGCTTTTCCGATTTCTTTGGCTGTCTGCTTACTCACCTTTCATTTCCAGGTTGATTCTAAAGACTATGCCTTCTTTTGATCTCTTCCTGAGCCCTTGGTCAATTCTTAAATTGTTCTCTGGATGCCATGAGAGAAGCATGTGGCTTGAGGAATTTTTGGTGACTCAATTTGAATTTTTTTTTTAATGGGGAGAGCATGTTTTGGAATTGAGAAGTGAGAAACAGCTCATTTTAGCAAGAGGGTGCACTGGTATTTGTTTAGGCATGGAGTGTGTGAGACTTCTGGGGCGTTTTTCTGATGAATTGTGCAAGGAAAGAAGGTTGCTAAGTAAAATTGTATTTCATTTATGTCAACAAAAGATATGCAGAAGTACGGATTCATTACTCTAATTTGCTACTAAATGAAAAGCAGATTTGGTTTTATTCATGTCACCGTAAGAACTAAATAATAAGTATTCACACCAAGCATGGTTTTTTTTTGCCAGCAAAAATTAAAACAGCAATGAAACCTCTTTCAAATACTAACAAATTTACTTACAAACACCTATATTTATTATTTCATAAATAGGCGCAACAAGTTCCATAAAAAAAAAAGATTAAATACAGACACGGTATGAGGAAACAATAATACAGAGCCATAAAGATGATCGTTTAGCGCTTTCCAACCTGGTTCTGCAGCTAAGATACCGGGTGAGCATTTGGCAGCTTTATACATAAAAGGACTTAGATAGATGACATTTACTAACTGTTACACAAAAGTGATACAAAAAAGGATTTTTTTTGCAATACAAAATAAATGTGTTTGCGCTTCCCTCCCTCCACACTAGGTTCTTCTTGTCTGATCAATAAGACAAAGCCAATTTGTTTTTAAATTAAAATCATTTGGGAATATTTTTTTCAAGTATTTTGAAAATATAGAACTATTAGTCAGTTGTTTTTAAAAATGAAGTAAAAATATGAATGTTTGCCAATTTAACCCCTCTGTGAAATAAACAAACTGGGGTAAGCCAGTTTCAAATTACAATTTAGCTACAAAAACATTCACATTTTATACTCTAGGAGAGTGTAACATAGATGCTATTTACAAACTTGCTATGACTGCTACATCAAGCCATTTAAAAAGTCTTTAGTAGTTTCATATAAACACCCATTATGAAAACCAATGAAAACCCAGGACCATTACCCCAGACATCTACCGTTGCTAAGGCAGTTACTAGAGCGCAGTACTTCACAGCAAAACCAACAGAAATCAGAACGGTCCATACTTCCTTCAGGGAAGAGGAACAATGTCCATAAAAGATTAAAAAAATAATAACGAAGCATGACTATTTCTTCCAGAGTGGGTGACCCACAAGCTCACATGGTCCTAAGTGCTTAGCAACTTGTATTTTCTAATAAAATGAAGAATTGCCTTGAGTGTACAAAGCAATCCATGATGAAAAGACTTCCCTGAATTCCTCAGTGGAAATGAGACATGTTGAGATTTTTCAGGTGAGGTACAGTGCTTTGTCCCTCTGCATGCCCCTGTGTGGAGAGAAAACATTGTTACAGGAAAATCAGAACCGCGGTGGGTGGGGGCGGGAATGGGGGCAGGAGTGGTAAGGGTCGTATTATTTGTTCTAGCTGGGGGAGCGGGGGAGTAAGACGGGCGCGGGCGAGGCGCACAGGTGGTTGACCTAAGTCCACAGCAAAGAGAAACGTGAAGGCATTTGTTCTTGGAAAGTCTAGAAGATGGCTCCACACGGTTTTTGGACCTTACTTTCCTGAAGCCTTCCTGGCTGTGGAAGCCTTGCCCATGCTGAGGCTCATGCTATGACACTCTCCACCACCAGGTGGCGATGGCCGGCTGCTTACCCACTACTGCAGTAGTCGTTGTTCCAGTCCACCGGCTGTGGGGGAGGGTTTCTGCACCCAGAACGCACATACTCCATCGCTTGGGTGACAACTTGTGCGGCTGTAGATGTAGGGTTGATAATAGTCTGATAGTCAGGTTGAAGAGTAAATCCCTGAGGGGAAAGCAAATCCACACTTGAGAAACGCAGTGCCTTTTAAAAGCAAGCAAGGACATAGTTACTCACGCCTGCAAGCATGGTAGGCCACCTCAGTTCTGCAGGAACCCGTGGAAGCACCCCTCTCCCCCGACCTAAAGTAGAAAAGAAGCACCCACCACCTCATTATTCTTACCTTTCCTTCGTTTAACCACGTGTCAAAATCCTTTCATTACACCCTTGGGCAGATAAATTGAGTTGGGAAACAATTTAAAATATAGAATAGCCAACTCAATCCAAGCAAAGGGAGAATGACCTTAAGCCCCTCACGGTTGATGTTTTCTATCAACCTAGAGACACATTAATAGTTAATCCCCAGAATAAGCAGCAGTCTTCCTGAAGCATTCGGGCAGCAGGTGGCTGAGTGTTTTATTAGACTACACCTATTCACATATTGTTCTCAAAACCCCTTTCTACATTCAGTCACAATGGGGCCATCTGCTTCTTCTTTTTATTTGTATTTCTCTATTGGCTGAAAATTTCAACCATATCGGCTGTTGGACTAATATAGGGGAAGAGATGGAAAACAACTTGCCATTGGAAAACATGGGAATAAAACATGTAAAGACAGCAAACATTTTTAATTGAAAAGTCTCTTAGCTGGCAAACAATATTCAGATTTCCGGAGGATTTTTTTAATGCACTAGTATGGTGAAGTGTTGACTTTTAATGCCAGTAAAGCTATTAAAAATGCAAGGACAGACTCTCTGAAGCATATAGCTGTATCTGGTAAACACAAAGCATTATACACAATTTATTTTTGGCTTATCTGGTGAATTGAGGAGCAGCATAAGCAGGCTTTGCTGGAAGTGACCACAGAAAGCAACTTAATTAATCTCGTGGTTGTCTTTGCAGCAGATTCTAGCCATGGTTTTTAACACCCAAGAAATCAAGATTATAAATGCATGGTGCTCTTTTTACTTGCAAGTAGCATTGGAGCAAAATGCTATTGATGACTCTCCTTACACTCAGCATGGGGGTAAGGGGGTGGATTTTTAACTAAAGGCATTTCCTCAGATTTTTACTCATGTGTGGTTGGTCCTTCACATAGTGATTTGAAGACCACATCTCAGATCAATTTGCCTTAACCTTCTAGTTGGCTTTAAGGGGTCCATTGATTTGCTGTTCCAATGACAAAGACTGCAGACACATGGCTATGTCTACTCTCATGAAATTGTGGAGAGAGAAGGAATTCAGGATGATGAGAAACAAGTCACCAACAAGCCCAGAGTTTAGTCATACTGGTTGTTGCTCCAATGCAGATTTAAAGCAATGGATTTCCTAAGTAACAACTGCCATGTAGGAAGCATTCCTGAATAGAGACCCCTCAGGCTGAAAGCATCTTCCTGGGGGAGGGCAGTTTCACCTTTCTTTAGGTCTCTTGGATTTCTAATATGGAAGGAGTCTCTGACCTCAGTGAAATACCTTCACTCCTCTGGTCCTGTCCTGCTGCCTACCTTCTCACTTTCTTTCCCTGATATCCTGTAATGCTAGGTGGAGAGCAGGAAAAGGTTCTAAGAAACCCTGTATTGGTTTCTTTCACAATTGAGCCCATCTCCAGGGCGGCTGGGGGACACTGTGATTAGTGTTTACAGTGTTTACTGGGTCATCCCAGGGCCTAGCCTACAAGAGTGGCTCAATAAATCAGGTTTTTCAAGAAATAAAGACTATTTGAAGCTACTGTAAGAAAGTAAAAAATGAACATGTAAATGTCAAGACTTATTTGACCTTTTAACTTAAAGTTCTCCATTGAATTTTCCATACAATTGACAAAACGTAAAAGCAAAAAGGCTCAAAATAAAAAGTAACTGGAAATATCCCAAGTTAGTTGAAGGTCGGACACATGGAAGAGTAATGCACACAGTGGAAATAGTTCCACAGGCTAAGTCAGAATGTAAGGAAAACACTTCTAAATCTCTAGCTTAACATAAAAGCCACATGTGATCTACAAAGGTCCAAGATGGAGAATTATGCTACCTTCAAAAATCTACATTTAAATAAATCACTTCTGCCCAAACAACTAAGGACCAAGAAAAATATAGGTATAGACCAAAGTAACAGTATTTAACATTATTTTACTTTCAAGATAGAAACGGAAACATTCCCCAGAACACTATATAAGGAGATGCTGAGGTCAACCCTTGAGCTAAGTACACTTCTGTTATAGATGTAAATAGGAAACAACAATGATGATATAAATTTTTTGAAAAATGTTTGCTTAGCAGTCTAATTAAACGAGACTGAATATTTTGCATTTTAATGCTCAGGAGAAAAATCACCAACTGTTTTGTAGCATGCCTGGAATTTTAAATTTCATTTTCTGGTGCCAGATTGAAATAAAAATAGGAAACATGATAAAGATTAATTTGATGTCAGAAGGGACATTTGCTCTTTAATTAGATTCCTGTAGCCCTCACAGTTTTGTTTTGCTACCTAGCAAGTCTGAGAAAGCCTGTAGCACCACCAAGCAGTGATCCTCATAGTCACACTTACTGCAAACTAATTTCATTTCCTGCCTGTCTTGAGAGGTATTTTCAACAGGCATCAATGTTTTGTCTTTATGACTGATTTATTCATCAATCTCAATGTGATTTAAAAAAAAAAAAACCCTTAAATTACACCCAAATCCTACAGCAGCTGTTTATTACACAAGGAAATTGAAAATCTGTCTGTGATACCTTACAAAGATTTTTTTCTTAAGGTTATAAAGGAAAGTGACAGATATTAATGATTTTTTTCTCTTGACCTCATTCCACAATAAAAGTGCACTGAGAGACAGAAAGAAAACTGAAACAAAAAAAGTAGGACCATGGACTGAGTGTATAAGATATTCTTAAGAAAATAATGGAACTGTCATTGCTGGAACACTAGCAGGCATTTGTTGTTGTTGTTGGAAGCATCATTTTCAAAGGGACAGTAAAGTATCTAGAGTAGTACTGAAATGTGAGACCATCTTTAAAGAGTACAGTAGCCATCAGCTTCTTTTCTCTCTTTCTTTTCTTGGTACTTAAACAGGAATGTGGTAAACACACTAGGAAACAAATGGCTTCAGGTTGAAGGTGGATTGGATGATGAACCCGGCAGGTCGACTTGATCTACAGGCTAAAATCTCACTCATGACATGAATAGCGGGCGCGACAAACTGTTGAGAGTGTACCGCATCACATTGATTGGTGCCAACTTCTCCATCTTGACTTTAGGATGGCCAGCTGGCAGTCCCTTTAATCTGCAGGCTCCTTGCTCTGTTAACCTGCCCACAATGCAGATACAGTCCCCATCTTTTTCATCTCCTGGGACCTATTCTTCTGGTTACTAGTCTTTGCTGGAATGTCCTCACACCCTTCCTACCTCCCCGCCTCCACAGTGTTTAAATGTTGCGTTTTCTTTGCATCTGTGGTCTCTGAAGCCTTTGAGTGGGCTGTGAAGTGCTCTCTGCCATTCCTCTATGAGCTGGTGTCTTCTTGTATCTTGGCCATTGGATTTTGACTTTTTGTCTTGTTACTATCACTTCTCATGCTCCAACTCCAGGAAGCATGAGCCTCTGTCCCTGGATTCCCAGATCACTTAAGATTAAGAGTACAGGCCATGCCTGGCACATGTTAGGATTTGTTTAAATTTTTTTTTATCATAGTAAATTTTTTAACTTCCAGCTACACCCAAATCTACAATTTCTCCAAAAAGTATAGCATACTATTATTAGAGGTTTATTATTCCACAATTATTTTATTAATTGCCTATACGTTCAAGGCATTGTTGAGAGTGATTTTAGTAACGCTGTCTTTGTAGCTATTTTTTCTTCATTGTGAATTCCGGCCATTATCTTTTATTATGAGTTCTAACCCCAGACACTTTTTGAGATACACTAATAAAAAGCTGACTTGTAGATCAATAAATACCTCATTGAAAACAATGTGAGTTATCCCCCCATATTTAGAATCTGTATTGTGAGATAAATCTCGAGGTTTTACAAGTAGCCCTTTAATTCTCAAATAGCAGAAAACTATTCATGATGGCCATTGCCTTATCCAAGGTGTCAACATAAGGAAAAGAAGGAGGTATTCCTGAGTAGATAAATTAGGAAAGGGTCTCCTTTCTGGATAGGTCTGTCTCTTTCCCAGAGGGACTCTTTCCCTTATGAAGAAGTAGATGAGCTACAGCATAGTGATCAGCACATGTGCCTGGAGCCCACAGCACCTGCAAGCTGGTGTCAATCCATCCAAGTGCAGGTGACAGCCCCACACTGCTTATTCTTCAAGCAGATACCATTGACTCACTAAAATACAAAGGCATTCAGTACTGTTCATTTCCTTGTGAGTAGTGTCTGATGCACAGGGTTCTATCCTTCTATCATTCTATCCCATGGACATCTCTTGGTCATAAATGCATTTAGAGACAGGGCCAGAGGTTGGAAATTGTTACCACTGTGGTCTTCCTTCCAAGTGACTCATCTTCAGCAACAGGTTGTGGTGTGTAGGTAAGAAAGTTAGCTATTCACATATTTGGTTTAGGAGCCAAGAAAGACAGTGAGACGATGAATTCCTTTATATTTTATAAAAGATTTGACTTTGCAAGTACCTAAGATTGAAAAGCCCTCTAAACTCTTAGAGGACACAGACTTTCTGAAACAAATCTGTTAATAATCTACAAGAAAGTGTGAGGCTGAGAAGCAGTCACTGAACATTCAGAATGATGCTTCAGAGTTCTGGTCTGATCTGGATTTGAACTCCAGCTCCCAGCTTGTGAGTTCAGTACTCTTACATGCCAAGTCTCAGTTTCCTTACCCACCAAATGAATACCAACACTGCGAGTTTTCTGAAAATTTAAGTGCTAGGTACTGGGTTTGCTGTAGTCAGCTTTCAGAAACCTGTCTGTAATAATCATAATAAAATACACTTTAGGCTTCCTAGACATGGCTCGTACTTCTGCCTCCCTGTCCTTACTCTTCCTAGGGTAAGCATGCATTCTGTGTACAAACAAGATATGAATTTTGCAAGAGACCATGCTTATGGGTTTACTCAAAGCTCTAGGAAAAGCATAATTGAGTGGTAAAGATGGTGGTTAAGTTGGCTATGACTGGTAGTTTTTAACCTTTGTCTATTTTCTAAAGGGAGCTTTCAGGGTTTTTTAATATTTTATGTTCCATTGAGTTTATAGATGCTCCGAATTCTCAAATCATGAAAGAGCATTAAAATCTAAAAAAAAAAATCTGAAAAGAAAATTTGATTGCAAATAAAAACTAAGTAAGATTAGCCAGATACCTCTCCTGTTTTCTTATTTACTCAGACACACACACACACACACACACACACACACACACACACACACACACATGCATTTGCAATGGTAGGGATTAAATCCAGGGCCTGTCACATGATGGCAAAATACTCCTCTCATCCCAGGCTCCTTGTATACATTTCAAAATGAAGCTCCAGTTACTATTTGGTTCTTAGTGTTTTTAGGGCTCTACTAAATCTGGTATTGAATCTGATTTCATTTATACCAATTATTGAACTCAAGGGTCATCCCAGTCAAGAAAGCCTCATTTCCTAATGACATTAAGAAGCAATTACAGACTCTGTTTCAACAAGATCCATGATACACATGGCATCTTAGCACATGTTATCACTAAAGAGACTGAAACCAGAAACAAAGGGGCTACCGGCAAAGGAACACCAAGTTGATATATCTTGGGAAAGAAAGCGGTGATTCGAAGGCAAGTGCTATCAATGCCTGGGATGGTGATTCTGACAATTGGCCACTTGTAATTTACACTTTCCAGAAGTAAGTCTGTCAAATGCCTGCAGTTCTCTCTCCATTTCACCCTTCTCTCCTTTGCTTGATAGACAGTCACCCTCCAGAGGTACACAGAACCTAAGTGAGAGACTTACTTGCTGCATGGTGGGCGAGTGTAAGGCAGACTGGACCTGCATGGGAAGCTGGCTCCCAAGCGGCTGCTGCATGGCAAGCGGCTGATGCTGCTGCATGCTGAGATGCTGGTGAAGAGGTGGGCTGATCTGGAGGGGTGGTGGTGGGGACACAGCCATGTTGGCTATGGAGACAGTCACTGGCATTTGGTTATTCGGCTTGGGTGCTATGTTTCTGGGGAGGCTTGGGTGTATGGCGGTGAGGTGAGGATTCATTCCTGGTTGTTGATGATAGTGAGAGCTTAGGTACAGAGCTGAGTGGGCCTGGCTGGGCCCATGGAACACTGACGGCTTGGAGTTGACCAGCTGGGGTGGCTGAGATGTCTTCACATCAACAGGATCACTGTAGCTCTGCAAAGAGAACAAGGAGAGCAGCATTAGGAGACAGGTCTCTGAGCACCGTGCTCTCCCAGGATGTCTGTGAATTTTCTCATGGACTTTCATGAGAATCAACATCCATGACTATTCCGGTGTCTCTTATCTAAGGATTCTTTCATCGTTATTTTTAACATAACTTATACAACACCGACTTTCTAACTCCTTTATGAAATCTAAAGCATGCTGTAATGACATTTCATTCCTTTGCCTTTGCCTAAATGCTCTGCTCTGACTGACTATTTTGGTCATCCAAAGACAGATAAAAAGATGCAGGAGGACACCATTATCACCTTAAGTTATCTCACTTTCAAAGTCATTCAGTTCAGCTCTCCCACTGATTACATGCTTGATTTCTTCTCTTTGTGTTCTCACAGAGCCTTGGCCCTAGATATTTCCACAAAGAAAACAAAGCTGGCTGATAGCAGTGGCTACAGAAGAGGTCTAAAATACCTTCCAAAAGTCATGGAAAATCATACTAATATGTCCTCAAAGGAACCACAGAACTTACCTTGATTTTTTTTAAAAGGAGATGGTGATAAATTGTTCCCACTAATGAAGTGGATAAAAATAATCTCTCTTTGGTAATTTAGACACCATCATAAATTAATATAATCTTGCCCTAATTTTTCCACACCTAATAACCTTTTAATTGACTTAAAAACCAGACGTTTCAGTGGAAGCTGAAAGGAATCAAAGATTAACCCTGTGGGATTACCTCCTGGAAAAGAAACTAGCTCTTCATTTTCTGAGAGAAGAGATGGATGGAACAAGTGCAGAATGTGAATCTAACAGGAAAGGAAAGGGTCGATTGTGCTTCCAGAGAAGAAGGCCACCCTTGCCAAACCAGTCTTGGGAACTCACATACATTTTTCCTTTGTGACCTTGATGTGGTGCCTCTTTGGTTCATAAGTCAGCTTTGTGCTTAAGCTCTCCCCATCACCAACAGCCAGGGACGAATCCTTGTTCAGCAATGCAGGGATCATGTGTCCATGAGGACCTTGATGTCCCTCCTGCTCCAACAATTCTACCCTCTAATCCACAGCTCATACTATCTATGGAAGTCAACTTAAGCTTCATTATCTTAGGCCATTCTGAAGCACTGTGAGCAGCATAATTCAGGCACTCCCAGGGATGCGGGAAAAGTAAATGACTCACAGCAAGTATGATGCTCATGTGTGTGCTGGATTCCATGCCTTTGCCTATTTGTGGTTGGTGATTCTCAACCCCACATGTACAGTCTTATAGGAAGGCTATATATGACCCCTTTGAAAATACGCCAAATGTGTGAAAATGTCATGATGAAATAAGGAAACAGATTATTACTGTGACCCACAACAGGGCAAAATGCAGAGACTGTCCTCGTTGAGTGCTCAGTGCTGATTACTACATCTGCAGCACAACCCACATACTCAAGGCTCAGGAAACATCACAGAAGAGGGGGTGGAAAGACTGTAAGGGAAGAGGACCAGGATGTCTGATTGGAAATAGTGACTTCTAGACACAACACAGATGCTGAAACCATAAAAGCTCAACAGTATGGCTGCCTAAAAGTGACCTCCACAATTACAACATTAATTAATGTGCTAACATCAATGGATGTGTGAAAATGTCTTCATGAAATAAGGAAAAAAGCTATTATAGAGATCTACAACAGGTCAAAATGCCTAGAATATCGACTTGGAGGGATTCAATCCAGACAGCTTCATTATCATAAGCCAGTATTCTGTACTGTGAGACACACATACACACACGCACACGCGCGCACACACACACACACACACACACACACACACACACACACACCAAAACATGAGAATCTGGGACTCAGGGAGGTTAAATTTTCTATACAGAGCTTATAGAAAGGTATACCCAAGGAGTCCTAACCACCTACCACCCCCCAGGGGCATTTTCATTAGTAGAATTGGAATAGAAGTTTGTATTCCCTGTATTCTATAGTAACCTCAACATGCCAAAAGTGTTCAGCAAGAATTTGTAAAAGGGACTGCAGATGGAAAGTGTTTATGAAATGTAGCTTCTGAGGGTGCTTCCAATGAAAGAAAACTTTGAATTAGACTGTTTTGCTTCTGCTTTTAAATTCTTGTATAAAACAGTTAATGATGCAAAGCAAAGTTCAAAGGGTTAAATGAATTTTTAACACAGAGAATTTTAGAAAGCTATATATTCATCATACACTTATATATCCACACATACACATATCCACACACACACAAACCTACTGAACCCTTTTTGTGTTACTCATATGCACACGCGTTTAGGGCTGGCCACTTGGGAATTGGCTTGTCCCTGGAGAATTGGGATTCTCCCTTTCTCAGCTCTCTTAGCATCCATTGAATGCCTATAGCTTTCCATTTAGCCTTGTGAACTCTCCCCATCTATGGTGACAAGTTAACTAATATAATTATACAGGTCTCTTTTAGGCAGCCATACTGTTAAGTTTTGGTAGTTACAGCATCTGTGTTGTGTCTAGAAGGCACTATCTCGAATCAGCTGTCCTGGTCCTCTTCCCTTACAATCTTTCCACCCCCCTTTCAGTGATGTTTCCTGAGCCTTGTGTAGTAATCAGGGTTGGGCACTCCACAGGGACATTTTCTCATTTTGCCTTGTTGTGGATCACTGTAATTGCCTCTGTCAGCTTCAACACAGTTTCTTTAATGAGGGGTGCAAGTGACACTTAGCTGTGGGTAAAAGCATTTAAAATACAGTTTGAAACAATACTGGTTTAGGGAAAGCAGTCATAGCTTCTCCTCTAGGGTCTGTGGCCTTCCTAGATATAGTTCCGTTGGCTATGTTTACAGTACCAGGGATGAATTGCCCCTATTGATCAAGCCTTAAATCCAATTAAACAGTTGCTGATTCCCTCCAATATATATGTGCCATTATTGCAGCACTTGGGATATCTTGTCAGGCTGGTCATGGTTTGTAGGTGTGGATCTGAACAGAGAGTTCTCAAAAGAAGAAGTAAAAATGGCAGAAATATCTTTAAAATGTACTCATCATCCTTAACAATCAGGGAAAGGCAATTTTTTAAAAACAACTTTGAGTTTTCATCTTATGCCAGTCAGAATGGCTAAGATCAAGAAAACAGCTGACAACAAATGCTAGTGAAGATGCGGGAGAAAGAAAACCCTCATCCACTGTTGGTGGGATTGCAAACTGGTGCAGCCATTGTTTAGATTAATGTGGAGAATTCTTAAAAAGCTAAAAATAGACCAAATGACCCAGCTCTACCAATCTTTAGCATATTCCCAAAGGACTTGACATCCTATTCCATAGATACATGCTCAGCCATGTTAATTCCCATTCTCTTCATGATCACTGGGAAATGGAAACAGCTTAAATGTCCTTCAATTGATGAATGAATAATATAAACGTGGTACATATGCACTATGGAATACTATTCAGCTAAAAAAGAAAATGGAGTCATGAAATTTTCAGGTAAATGGATGGAATTGGAAAATATTATGTGAAGTGAGGTAACCCATACTCAGAAAGATAAACACTGCATGCATGTTCTCTATTTGTGGTTCCCAGCACTGAGTCTTAGGGTGGGTACATGACCAAAGTGACCATGGAGGCTAAGGAAGCAGAGGAACCATGGGGATGAGGGTGAAAAGGAGTTCTAAAGAGGGGGATAAAAAGGTACAGGTGTTATGAAAAAAAAGAAATAAAAATGGCGGGGGGGGGCCAGGACTGAACTGAGGAGGGCAAGAAGGAAGAGTAATACAGAGCGAGTGGAAGGACAGAGAGAGAAATAACACTAAATAAGCTGGAAAAAACCTACGAAAATATTATTTTATAAGCTTACTTAAAATGCACATATAGTGTGTGTGTGTGTGTGTGTGTGTGTGTGTGTGTGTGTGTGTGTGTGTGTCGTTGAAAGGGAGTTATGCCACTTGAGGACATAATGTTTCCTCTCTGAGCCATAGATTATGTAACAGAAGCTCCAGAACCAGGTATAGAAACCCTCTCTTTGAGTTATTAGTCAGAGGAGTCCAAGAGAATTCCTTCAAAGAATAAAGGCTCCTGCCATTGCCCTCTGTTGCCGCCTAGAACTTGAAAATAAGACTCCCATTGCTCAAGACAACATATATTTGGGACAAAGGATTTAAAAGAATTGATCTAGAACTTTCTGGAGGTAACTCCCTATGGAAGAGCTTTAAAGTATGGGAGGGTTTGGTGTTGGGGATTTAGCTCAGTGGTACAGTGCTTGCCTAGCAAGCACAAGGCCCAGGGTTCGGTCCTCAGCTCCAACCAAAAAAAAAAGTACGGGAGGGTTCTTTTCCTTATTATTAAGCACAAAACATTATCAGACATTTGTCATTTATGTTCTTTACAATAAAGAATGTAAAGACCAGCTTGTATCCTAAATCTACTTTGGAATACTAGGAATATTTACTCACTAGGGCTATTGTTTTTTCAAACTAAGTAGATTTCTAAAAACAATTTGGAGAACACTTGAATGCAATTTTTGACACAGAGGGAGAACATTAGGAAGCTACATGTTGCTGTTATTGTTATTTTTTTCTTACTTCATAAGCAGTTGAATTTCACATAGTAAGTAACATGTTGGGCCATTTCTGTATCCACCACAGACATTCAAGGATGAATTCTCTTACTAAACTACTGTTGGACCATTCTTATATCTACCACAGACACTCAAGTATGAGTTCTCTTACTAAATTGTCTTTTTACTAAGATGTCATTGATGAACAAAGAGATCTTTTCGATGGTGGAGACCTGCTTCTCTATGATTCATGCAGCTACAACAGCTTAAAACCACACATTTGCTGAATCAATGTATGACTGGCTGTTCTTGAGCAGTGCCCTCCTCAGGTGCTGCTGTTCTTGCTGAGATCTCTTACCTAGACATATCCTCCTGTTTCCCAGCCTGTAGAAGGACCTCAGGCTTGAAAATACCGCCATATGTACAATTGCTTTGCTGTGTTTGCTTTTTTACTTTTAGCATGAACTATATTCTGCCTGAGAGAGAAGCCATGCCGGTTCTTCACACTGGCCTTTGTTCAGATACACCACTCTTCTACTTAATTGTTGATTATTAAACAAATAAATACAACTTGCTCAGTCCATATACTCTTACTTGTATGTGTGTTTTCAGGGCTGATAATTGAGAATTGGATAAAGAATAGGTGTGCTATTCCCTGGGGAACAATTTCTCCTGCCCTCAGCATTCCTTAGTTGCCTGTAGTTCTTTGTCTGGGGTATAGGCTTGTGAGTTTTCCCCCTCCACATTGGCATGTCTGTTGGAGTCATCCTTATTCAGCTTATGTTTGGGCAGCCATGGGTCCTGACAGGGATGCTTGCAATGTCCCATCCAGCTGTGGAGAATTTGTGTCTTTATGCAAAGATTAACCATTTATAGATGGGGAAAAGCCAAATTTTAGCTCCAATTTCAACCAATTATTAATTAGACCAGTATAACTGCCATCTATTAATTATAGAGTGACTTGTCTTAGAGGTAGGTAGAATACATTCATTTTAAATAGCAAACAGTCATGAATTCATAATCTCACTAAATAGAAATATGATTAAATCATATATTTAGTATTCCTTCACTGTTCTTCCAATCAAAATGCAAAAACAATCCAACTGTTCTGAAAATGAGGTGTGTACATATACGGTCTCCATACCTGCCAATTAGAAGTCAGAATTACTCTCTCATGTGTTCACTACTTAAGTTTTGTTCTACCTTCAACCTTTTCTCATTTTGCAGTGTCTCATGGCCATCATCTGAGAAACATGGTGTTACTAGTATAAACTGTAAATCAGTCAAAGGATTTGATACTTTTAGAGGAGAGATGTGTTCTTTAAACATTTTTTTCAGTGCTGGGGATTGGACACAAGACCTCTGGCATGCTAGGTAAAGGCTCTACCACACATCACGTCTGACCTGTTACTCATGATAGGTATCTAACAATGCTCTCTGTCCTCTTTGCATTTGAACCACAGGATCTGGTTGACATCTTCTTTAGGGAAAACAAACTAGTAACAACAGAGACTTCTAGGCCTTATCATGAAGATTTCCTTTGATATGTGCAAAATGATGAAGGCTATAGCACTGAATGCCTTGAGAAGAGTTCTTGTTAAGCAAGTTGATGACCATCCAAGAGAACTGCATTCTCATTTACTTTGTCTAATGAAGATGATGCTGCAGAGTGTATAAATGCCCTCATTCTGGCACGATGTGTGCTATAAAAATGAAAGATTGCAAAAATAATTGTTATTTAAAATAGCAAAGTATAAACACAAGACATAAAACTCAGTGGAAGCAATAACATAAGAGTTGCTGGACCAAATCAAATTAATAGTCCATCTAATTTGATTCTTGTTTTCAGTACTGACCAATACTTGATGCATTGAAAATTAAACAAAATTTATGCACCTCCTCTATTGTACATTGTTACTTCTGGGAAGCAAATCCTTCTTGGCCCTTGCAGGTGATTAACTTACACCCTGAAGCATGAGATTTTATTATCTTTAAATCACGATCTTGGCTCAGAGCTTCAAATTTTATGTTAACAGTCATAAAATGATCCATCCCATTTGCAAATTCACACTTCCTATTTGTATCAATTGCTCTCCACAGCATGATTTCTGTGAGTTTATCTCATTCTCCAAAAAGAAAACATTTCTTTGTTTCTAATTTACTCTCCTTTAATTGAAACCAGGTCTTGAGTTTCTTTTTTATTGATGATAGCATTAGATAACTTAATTAATTTGCTTAAATACCATCCTGTTCTATATGTTTTTTAAAGAAGTGTTTTTTACTGTGCTTTCTAAGCTTTGACACCCAATCCTTCTTAAGGTCGAGAGGAAATCTCACTGGTTGCAGCAGTAGTAAGCCCCTGTTTTCCCAGTGCAACTACAGTGAGGTGGGCAGAGACAGGAGAATCCCAGAAGCTCACAGGCCTGGAGAGCCCAGCCCAGCCAGCAGCAAACAAGACAGCCTGTCACCAACATGGTGGGTGGGGACCCACACTGAGATTGTCCCCTATCACATGCATCACTGTGGCATGCACCCCCTTACACAAACATGCACACATGCACACTGCAGGCACACATGCACACCACACACACACACACACACACACACACACACACACACACACACACACACACACATTGACCTGCCCATTGTGTTGCCTAGTTTTATGCCAACTTGACACAAGCTAGAATCATTGGAGCAGAGGGAGCCTTAGTTGAGAAAATGCCTCTATAGGACAGGGCTCTAGGCAAACATGTAGGGTGTGTTCTTAATTAGTGATTAATGTGGATGAGCCCAGTCCATTATCCCTGGGCTGGTGGTCCTGGACTCTATGAGAAAGTAGGCTGAGCAAGCCATGTGGAGCAAGCCAGTGGGCAGAACTCTTGCCTGGCCTCCTTGTCAGCTCCCACCTCCAGGACTCTGGGTATGTTAGTTGCTTTTGGTCATGGTGTTTTATCACAGCAACAGTACCCCTAACACCACTTTTACATAAAAGGATGTGTTGAACATACGATGGGTGGCTTCAAACAATGAAGTGACTACTTCTACTTATCAGCACAAGGTTCCCAAATACTTTCTCCTGAGCTGGCATCTGAACCACCTTCTCAGACTGCTACTGTCATAGGAGATATTTAGGAATTTCTCTGCAGGAATTCTCTTTGGAGTCTGGGGGACACTATTTTACACATCCTCACACAGCTCTTTTGTCTTTTGGTGGTGAATTCAATTTTTGGAACTAGCTAAAAGTGAGTTGAAGCCAAAGCTGTGGGTTCTATCTTGGTGATGTTGAGAGAAAAGAATGAGGTGTGAAAATAATGTAACAAGATTGGTTTTCTAGAGAGCTTCATAAACGTTTCCTTACTGCAGTTCTACACAGGAGTTTCAAAAAAAAAAAATCTCTGGAACCCTGAGAGCAATAAAAAAAATGAGTTTCTGGCCTCCCAAGGTGACTTTTTTGAATGCAACACTCATTTGGGGAATATAAATCCTGGTCTATGTGGTGAAATGAAAGCATTTCCATTGCTTTAAAGTTCCGTATTGCTTTCAACATAATGATTTAGACTCATGTCTAGGAATTTCTTAGTCTATGGAAAAACTATATTTCCTTAAGCTATACTTAATAGCCCAATTCAATATGACCTTCCATAGTGAGCAAGGCTGCCTAAGCTAGGGAGAGTCCACTCTCCTCAGGGTCTTCTTCACAGGATTCAAAAAAGCCTACTTCAGTTATGAAGCCTACGCAGACAGATGTATTTCTGTTTATGTTTATAACACTTTTATCTTTGTAATATGATGGAGCTACAGACCAAAAAATTATTAATATTAAAGAAAATTTAAATAATTAAATTAAAATTAATAAAAATTATTTTGTAACCTTTAGGTATCTTTATAAAAAGGTAACTTTGCAACCAAACTGAAACTACAACCAGATAACTTTTCAACGAAACACAGTTCTTTTCCTATTACTATGCATACTTAACAATAATATTAAAATGTAGTTATGAATTATTTGTATTTACTAAGAATTTCCCTTGCTCAAGCTAAACCAGGCCCTGACTTTTAAATTAAAAAATTTATTTTATTGTGGTAAGAGCACTTAACACAGCATTTACTCTTTTCACACATTTTCTATGTGGATAAGTTACTGCCCGTTGCAGGCATAGCTAATTCATCTTGCTAGCTGGAACTCTATGCCTGTGGGGTAGCAATCCCTCTTTCACCCCCAGGAACTAGCAACCATTTTTCTTACGTTTTAAGTCTATGACCATGACTATTTTAGGTTCTACTGTGGTGTCATCCAGAACTTGGTCCTTATGTCATGAACTTACTTCATTTAGCATAATGTCTTCAACTGTAACATTTTTTTTTTTTTTTTTTTTTTTTTTTTTGGTTTTTCGAGACAGGGTTTCTCTGTGTAGCTTTGCGCCTTTCCTGGAACTCACTTTGGAGACCAGGCTGGCCTCGAACTCACAGAGATCCGCCTGCCTCTGCCTCCCAAGTGCTGGGATTAAAGGCGTGAGCCACCACCGCCCGGCTTCAACTGTAACATTAAGTTACATAGATTTCCTTATTTTATTCTGAAAAGCTTATTTAAAAGGCCGTGTGATATTCTCTGCTTAATACTGGAGTGAGCTAAACCTTAGGATGTCCAAGTCACCGTCTGAGGACAAGCAGATAGGAAATGGTTAAGCTGGAACTGGAACTCAGGTTCCTTTGCCTTAGTGGCTGCTGACTTCTCTGCCCCCTTGCACCTGAATATTTTTCAGATTGACAATGATGTCCTCTATGAAGTCCTTTAAAATCGTTCCTTTAATGACTATAGAAAAACAGATGAAGGTACCTCAGAACCCACTCTAGCTGCTTAATCACAACCTTCACTTTTGCTTTTAAAAAGTTTCAAGGAAAAGAGATTGTCATATCTAACACTTTGAGACTTTGACAACCACCCCTGCCCTGGGGCATCTCCTTTAAAATGCTCCCTCACTTGTTCTACAGTCAAAGCAAATGCAATGTGGGTAGCACTCTGCCCAGTGTCCTGTGTGAAGTCAAACATCCTCAGGTCTATTTGCATGAGTATAATAAATGTAAATCCTCCTCTCTATTACTATTTTTTAACCTCAGGCCTTCCAGTATTTTTCCTTTTAAACGTCTTTTAAATAATCATGCTTATATTAGTAATTCTGGGCTTTCCCAGCACTGTTTGCATACAGAACTCAAGTTGAAGCCCCCAGCCATTCTGGCATACTTGGGCAGTAGTAATACCAGTAGAGGCTGGTATTCTGGTTCTTTTACTGCCCTACATGACTAAGTAAAACAGTACTCACTTGGAGTGCTGTGATGCTGGGTGGGGATTCCAGCATTGTGCAGGTCCCCCTTCCTTAGGCCTCTGGTTAGACTCTGACAGTGGTGGCATGGTGTTGAAAGGGGACAGTCTTCTAGATGCCAGCCTTGTTTGAGCCAAGCAGCTTGCCTCTTAGTAATAGATAAGAGCTGGCATAGAAGTTTTTTTTTTTTTTTTAGGAACAATAGAAGAGGTATAGGTACTAAGAGAAAAGCCTAGAAGCTCTGGAATAAGACTCCACTGTGAGTCCTCAAGGTAGGCAAGGCATCTGATTTCTGCTTGGGAGTAAGACCTAACCCTACAGAGTATGGTGGTTCTGATGTCAACAGGATTCTGAGAAAAGTGCCTACCTAACATGAGTGGTTTATGAGGTGCCACTCAGCAGCAAGAAGCCATTTCTACTTAGGCTATTATTGGGGGGAGGGGGGCGTTCCAAAGTTGTATAGGACTGTGACTTTGAAGTACAGAGGTGAGAATAATCACTTACTATCCTTGGGATATTTTCTTTTGGGTAGATTTCAATTTCACTCAAGCCTGGGGCAGGATGAAGGGGCATATGGATACATCCCATGTCATAGAAGTAACCTGAAGGCTAAGAAGTGCCATTGCCACCACTCAGGTCACTGATATTTCTATTTTTGATTATAGTCTGTTAGAAGCAGCTAATTTTAGAGAATAACTTCAAGTCTTCTGAGTATCAAAAAACATTCCACAGGGACCTGCCTATCTGTGTTTATCTTTCAGCACCTTCCAGTGAGCCTGACATGGAGCAGCATGCTGCAGGCCTGGGCTGGTACACAGTTTGGCCTGGAGTGGAAACAGTGTGCAGTAGCAGACTTAGTTATGGCCACACATGGGAGAAATCTATCAGCTCAGCATGCATGAGAAATGGATACACTAAATAGAAAATAACCAGGCTAAGTGTGGACTTCTAGAGATGAGAAATGAAGAGGCTGGCAAGGACCCAGGAAAGCAGACGTGAAGCTAACACAGTGATTCATGGATGGAGAGAGAGAGAGAGAGAGAGAGAGAGAGAGAGAGAAGATGCCATGTCGTGCTATAACTTCAGGACAATGCGGACTTGGAGGGTGCAGGACAGTGGTGTGTTTAGGGCCCTGAGTAACATGGCCCAGAGAAAAACAAGGATCAAACAGAAGCAATGCCATCTTGACAGGACTCGCTGTTTTCTTCTCAGGTGGAATGCTGGTAATTAAGTCTATTCCAAGGAACAAAGCATGTGGATTAAGGGAGCACTTTCGCATAAAGGGAGCTTTTAAATCTCAGTTTCCTTCCAATGCCCATTCAGCCACCTTCCTTTGCACTGAGAATAAATCTTAGCTCCTTTCCCTCTAATCACGCAAGTCTGGCCACACTAACCTCCTCTGAGCTGCTGTCTTCCATTCCCATTGAGCATTTTGTTTCTGTGAGGTCTAGTGGACCCTCAACTCCAAGGGCACGTTTTCCAAGAGGCCTCTGCAATCAGTCTAGCCAAGCTTTTGCAATGTGGCCTTGGAGTGGACTTCCATGACCAAAACGTGTTTTATAGAAAGAATCTAGATTGCTTGTTGTCTACTGCCTGTCATAAGGTCGGGAAAATTTGCCAACATATCCATGAATTAGTGAACAAAAATGAATGGAGCCTGACTGGCACATGGTGGGTTCTTGGAATTATAATTACCTGTTTGTTGCCTTAAATTTATAATATGGTACAAGACTATAACATGAAATGACAGATGTTTCCATTTGAGTGGTCCTTCTTTGCCTCATCATAATTAAACTGGAAAAGTACTAGATTTTTAGACATGGTGTGACATGCTCTGGGAGATAGGTTGTAGATTTTCTGTAGTTGTGGAGAAGGCTATGTACCAAATATTTGCTCACATGTGGCATTTCAGGGTCATCTCTCTGACCCATGGAGACCGATTGAGACTTTCCTTCAATTTGTACACACATCATAGAGAACCATACATAAATAGAAATTCAAAAGCTCTAGCAAAATTCCTAAAGAGAGGAAAACTGTCAGAGTAAGCGGTAAAAAATGTGCTTGGTTTCTTAAATGTAGAAATGGCAATTTGCAGCATTTATATAAATTGCCATGTTCTGAGGGTTGCAGCTTGGAGACTGAACAGGGAGTAAAGCTGCAGCTAATAGCAAATCTGGTGACGCATGCTTTGGAAGTGAAGGCTTAGTCAGTACTGTGGCACCATTGTGGCAAGAAGCTTGCCATTAGCCAGAGGGCTTTGCATGAGGCTGATATGTCTCGTGTTGATTTTCTCTCATGGAAATCACTCTGGCTGCATTCTCTTATATTTGGGGCATAGGAATTTGCTGACATTACTGTGGCTAATGGTGAGATGGAGCCTACATGTGATGGGGGCTTCCTTAAAATTTTCTGAGCGGTCTGATTTCTGCATGTACACTGAAATGTGAGTTTAGTTGAATATACAAGTAAGTTTAAAAGGAGTTAGACAAATTAGAAAGTGGGGATCTGGAATGGCACAGTAAGAAAGAGAATTTTTATTTTAAAACATACGCTGTAAGTTTCCTGCAACATCATTGCTTTGATGTGAAGCAGGTTGGAGAGGAGCAATACTGTGCTGGCATTTATGCATTTGTAGTTTGCCTTCTTTTCTCCTCCCTGCACTATCGTGCTCAGTATTTCCGTTGATAAACACCTAATGTATGTGACTTTTAGAGGGTTGCTAGAACAGAAGTGGATATTTGTGGATGAAAAAAGGAAAGCATTTTTTGTGGACAAATGCAATGAAGCCCAGAGCCTATGGCCACAATGGACAACATACTAGCAATCTGAATTTGACAAGCTGCTATGTCAAGTCCTAGATGCAGCCCTGTTGCTCTGTAGTCACCCCCTGAGGACTCTACCAAGGGAAATGTGTTTTTAGTAACATGAAACCAAACAGAGTCAACTTTCTAGTACATGTAATAAGCAAGAACTAACATAAGATATTCTAAAGCACAAAGTATTTTTCAGTACACTCACTTAAAAACAGAATGATGGGACTTGGTATCCTGGTCCCAATATAATGAGACTAGAAATTGAAGTGGGCAGTATCTCCTCAGGAGAGGTCCACATAGTAGAAGGAAGGTATGGGTTAGACTGGGGTCAGCTCTTGATTAAGACTGTGAATATAACACCAGTAGCACAGACACTGAAAAAAACAATCAATCAATGGGACCTCTTGAAACTGAGAAGCTTTTGTAGAGCAAAGGATATGGTCAACAAGGCAAAGTGACAGCCTACAGAATGGGAAAAGATCTTCACCAACCCCACATCTGACAGAGGACTGATATCCAGAATA
Organism: Peromyscus maniculatus bairdii; assembly: GCF_049852395.1. Lineage (NCBI taxonomy): Eukaryota > Metazoa > Chordata > Mammalia > Rodentia > Cricetidae > Peromyscus > Peromyscus maniculatus. Next base: position 34,724,889 of record NC_134853.1, on the reverse strand, counting down.
TATAAGGAACTCAAGAAATTAGACATCAAAACGACCAACAGTCCAATTAAGAAATGGGCTACAGAACTAAACAGAGAATTCTCAACAGAGGAAACTCAAATGGCTGAAAGACATTTAAGGAATTGCTCAACATCCCTAATCATCAAGGAAATGCAAATCAAAACAACTCTGAGATACCACCTTATGCCTGTCAGAATGGCTAAGATCAAAAATACTGAAGACAGCTTATGCTGGAGAGGATGTGGAACTAGGGGAACTCTCCTCCACTGCTGGTGGGAATGCAAGCTTGTACAGCCACTTTGGAAATCAATATGGTGCTTTCTTAGAAAATTGGGAATCAATCTCCCCCAAGATCCAGCTATACCACTCTTGGGCATATACCCAAGAAGTGCTCAATCATACCACAAGAGCACTTGCTCAGCTATGTTCATATCAGCATTGTTTGTAATAGCCAAAACCTGGAAACAACCTAGATGCTCTTCAACTGAAGAATGGATAAATAAATTGTGGCACATATACACAATGGAATACTACTCAGCAGAGAAAAACAATGACATCATGAGGTTTGCAAGCAAATGGATGGATCTAGAAAAAATCATCCTGAGTGAGGTAACCCAGACTCAGAAAGACAAATATGGTATGTACTCACTCATAGGAGGATACTAGATGTGGAACAAGGATGACTAGACTGCTACTCACATCACCAGGGAGGCTACCTAGAAAATAGGACCCCAAGAAAGACACGAGGATCGCCCAATGATGGAGAAATGGCTGAGATCTTCATGAACAACTTGGACATGAGTGGGAGCAATGAAGGGCGAGGGTCGAGGGAAAGAGAGTGGGAGATCCCAGCTGGATCAAGAACAGAGAGGGAGAACAAGGAATAGGAGACCATGGTAAATGAACACCCCATGAGAAAAGGAAGAAACAAAGTGCTAAAGAGGCCCACAGAAATCCACAAAGATACCCCCACAAAAGACTTCTGGCAATGGCTGAGAGACAGCCCGAACTGACCTACTCTGGTGATGGCATGGCCAAACACCCTAATAGTTGTGCCAGAAACCCCATCCAAGGACTGAGGAATCTGGATGCAGACATCCATGGCTCGGCCCCGAGTGGAGTGCTGGGAGTCTAATTAGCGAGAAAGAGGAGGGTTTATATGAGCGAGAATTGTTGAAACCAAGGTTGGATAAAGCACAGGGACAAATAGCCAAACAAATGGAAACACATGAACTATGAACCAAAGGCTGAGGGTCCCCCAACTAGATCAGGCCCTCTGAATAGATGAGACAGTTGATTGCCTTGATCTGTTTGTGAGGCAACTAGGCAGTGGTACCAGGTCCTAGGCTCATTGCATGAGTTGGATGTTTGAAACTGGGGACTTATGCAGGGACGCTTAGCTCAAACTGGGAGGAGGGGACTGGACCTGCCTGGACTGAGTATACCAGGTTGATCTCAGTCCTCGGGGGAGGCTTTGCCCTGGAGGAGGTGGGAATGGGGGGTTGGGGGGGAAGAGGAGGGGGGCAGGAAGGGGGAGAACAAGGGAATCTGTGGCTGATATGTAGAACTGAATGGTATTGTAAAATAAAATAAAATTAAATAAAAAAAAAAAGACTGTGCTGTGTTTAACTGCAAAACCAACAATCCACAGGTAGATGGTGTCTACCAAAGGCCAGCTACAGCTCTGGTCTTCCAAGGGTGAACATAGCTCCACAACACAGAGGTTTGTTTAGGATGTTCTAACAAAGAAAATGGTATGGAAATGATACCATGATTATTTATGCTTTTAAGTGACTATTAGAGTCTGCATGGAGATGGCCACAGTCTGTCACAGTGTCACACAATCACATGTTACCTTGGATACAAGGCTGGCTCTGTATGCTGCTAGTTGCTTCAGGTACTCCTTCTTTGCAGCCTCGGTTTTCTTCTTATAGACCTGTGACAGCAGCAGAAAGTCTTAAATTAGACCAGGCATTTGCTTTTGTTTTGAGGGACAGACAATACAGAATGGTAATTGTACACACATACAGATAATTTTATAATAATATATAGCTCCCAAAGAGTGTGTTTTCTTCCTGAAACAGGTTTGAAAGAAGGAGAATAGACTGTAAGAAAAGAATCAACAATTGTAAAGTTTTGCATTTTTCAGAATGTGTATGAAAAGATCTGTGAGCACAGAAATAAATGGCAGCATTGATGAAGGCTTCCTGAGGAGCCTCGCCCAGGAATAAGACACTCATATTTATACAGCCAGCAGTAATTCAACAACATAGTAATATTCTAACTTTTGTGCTCCATGCCAAACACAAAGCCGAAATGGGATTCAGGGATGATGTTTCCTACTTAGTATGAAAATCAACAGACAGGTATTGGCAGCTGTGGGATCATCACAATTTTAAGAGCCTCTAAGTTATATTTCCAAGGATTTGGGAGTCAAGAGTGGCAGGCAAGGGTACAGTGGGGCTGGAATGGGATGGTGAGTGGCTAAGGACACAACCTGTCATACCACATGACATGTGCATCATGTACTTTCCAACAGGAACATGGATGACATAGATGACAGCCATGCGGACCTCATAAAAGTCATCTGCAATGAACAGATACTCAGAGGCTTGAAAACCAAAGTAAAAGCAGTGGAAACTGAGACCTGAGAAGTGACCAGCCAGAGGTTACTGTGCTTTACTTAAACAGAGGATACACTGGAATATAAAAGAGTTCATCTTCTTCCCTGAGGCTGAGTTTTAAAGGTTCCGAAGTTCTGCAGTCTTTAAAAATCAGCCTAAATGAACAAAATCCTCTTCAACATTTATTGTGGAAATGGAAATGTGTCCCCCCCCTGCTGTGACTGTTAGCCAGACTCTGGTTAATATTGAAAAGTGGTGTAGAATCTGTTGGGGCAGTTAAATAAGAATATGCCTAAGGCCAAGGAGCCTGCAGTAGAGGGCAACATTTGCTTTCTAGAGACAGGGGTTTGCTGTGCCGGACTCTGAAATTTGACATGTGAGAAGTATTATTTACTCATGAATATTGTAACTCCAGCAGAACATTTTGCCCAGGTAAACAAATAACTACACTTGCAGCCGGATTGTAACAAGACCTACAAAATAAATGTGATTTTTCCCCTTAAAAAGAAGGAGGGGAAGCCGGGCGGTGGTGGCGCACGCCTTTAATCCCAGCACTCGGGAGGCAGAGGCAGGTGGATCTTTGTGAGTTCGAGGCCAGCCTGGGCTACCAAGTGAGTTCCAGGAAAGGCGCAAAGCTACACAGAGAAACCCTGTCTCGAAAAACCAAAAAAAAAAAAAAAAAAAAAAGAAGGAGGGGAAGCCTGCAGCTTTGACTTTCCCATCTACAATTTTACATAGAAAAACTAATTAAAGCAAAGATGCATTAATTAGTGCAATATTATCATTTGGTCATCCCACTGTCTTTACTAAATAAGAAACCAAAGAAGAGCAGAAATCCTATTTAGGAGTTTTCTATTGTTTGTAATAAAATAGTTAATGTGTCTTTTGATGGACGCACAGGAGTGTTATAGATTTACAGGACTATTGCAGAATTCAAATCCAGAATCTTCTGCCGAAATTCACATGTGACTACAAATGCCTGCTAGAGTAAAGCATTTGAACATTATGACCCTACTTGATCCAGCCACATTTAGAAACAGAGTACTTCTGATCTTTATTGATTGATTCCTTTTCTTTTCTGCTAGAGATTCCTCCTACTAGTTTTTCCTTAAGCCCGTTTCTCCATGACATAATTTGTAAATAATGGCTTTAAGCACACTCTTTACTCTTATTACCTTAAAGTGGTTCTGAGGGGGCTGGAGTGATAGCTCCGTGGTAAGAGTGTTTGCATACTAGCATGAGGGCTTGCTTTTGAACCTCCAGACTCTGTGAATCTCTCAGCATGTCTGTGCATGCCTGTGACCTCAGCATCATGGGGCAGAGACAGGGAGATCCTGACAGCAGAGTTTGCTGGCCAACAGGCCTCACAGAAATGGCAAGCTTCCTATTCAGAAAGAGACCTTGTCTCAAGGCAATAAGGCAGACAGCAATAAAGGAAGAGGTACAGAGTCCTTTTCTGATTTTTACATGCATGCATAGGGGCATATGTGCCTACACACTCAAGTACAGGCACGAAACACACACACACACACACACACACACACACACACACACAAAATGGTTTTGAGAGCTATTTCCTCCCATACATACAGACATCTTAGAAACTTTGAGGAAAACATTTAGTAGACAAATCTTTGAAACTTCCAAGTGTCCTAAATAATTATATCATTATTTAAATTAATATGCTATACTCTGTGTCCCATTAGCTAATTAGCATTCATTTAGCTTTTAGAGAGAATTATAACATATGTTGGTCTCTAGCCCTGCCCAAAGTATTGTTTCCTAAGTAGCAAAGATAAGGTGGCATGATTCTAGCATTTCCTGTCTTTGTTTCATTTGGTTTCTATTGGAACCACAACAGTGTAAGCATCCAGCTAAAATCACACAAAGTGTTAACATTCCTGCAATGTGTTGATTAACAACTCGGACAGAGAGGTGTGTAACTCCCCCATTTTAGGCTGAACATACGGCGTGGTTCTACCCAGGATCGATGCTGTTATGGGATACCTGACTAGCATTCAGAGATCCCTGTTTCACAAATGGCTCCCCAGTGGCTATTGATGATGGGCTATGTTGGGATCACTGTGTAAGTGCCCAAACACCACTTTAGGGACATGTAAGCTCATCACTTCACATTATGTGGATTGATGGGTCCACATGCTCCCAAATAGCTGCAGATGTTCAGAGGGAGAATTCAAAGGGGGGTCATTTCAGGAAGTGTATTTCTATAATTGTGTTTAAGGGAGGGTAGCCCAGATCAGAGCGAAAATCTGAGGTTGTCTACCCAGTAATAATTAGACCCTCCACCTTTGAGAACTGCTTAATGGTTCCAATACTACACACTGTGTGTGCCTCTCTGATGCTGCTCTCTAAAACTGGACTAGGGTGCTGTTTGAATCCTATATTAATGGAAATGTCCAAAGACCTCAAACCCGAGAGAATGATATTCATATATAAGAATTCCACATGTAAAGGAAGTAGGGGAAATTCTTACTTTAGAACAGAAATTTCAAGATAACTGGTAAAAAGTTCCTAAAAGATGTTTCAAAACTTCCAAGTTATGGATGGAGAAAGCCCTTCATTTGCAGAAACCAAAGGGGTTGTGGGATTGCATTCAGCAGTGAGCAATCACCTCAGTGATCAAATGCACAGGCCTGACCTGTGAGGATGGATCTGATTTATGTCAAAGTCAAGTTTGGGAAAGACACAGTTTCTCTCAGGAAAGACAAATATTTTAAAGGTATGTGATTCATACAGTAAATATTAGTGTTCTGCTGAGCTACAAAATGGCTTCCAAATGGGCCACAGCTGTTTGAAATAAAGTCCAAAGTTGGCCAGAAGTAGATTTAAAAATCATAATACATCATTTATCATTTCCCCAACTCATCCAAACACTTTTGAATTCATCCTGCCTTAACGTAGTTATATGCTGTGGTTTGTTATTCCAAGAAAGCCACCATTTCCTATCTAAGGCTTGCATCTTGTTGGTTAAACTAAAACATATATAACAGCTAACCCAAAACACACATAGATAGACATCAGATAGCAGTTCTGGAGAACCCAGATCCTGTTCACATGATTCTGTGACTCACCAAGTGCTCTAAATACCACTGAGTATGTGTGTTTTTATAGGCTGATAATCCCTAATTAAAATCAGCAGTCCAATGTCAGTGAATATGACACTCTTAAACAGAAAAAATTTTTTATGCAATCTGTCAGTTCACTCTTGCATTCTTCTTCCACAAACAATCCTCCCAGCTAATGGAGAAAAGCAAAATCTTATAAATACCAGCTAATTCCCTCTTCCTTCCTTCTTTCTGGCTCGGGCTCATAATCGCTAGTTAGTTTTCTTCAACAGTTGTTACAGTCATAGAAGAAAAGGTACAAAGTCCTTCTCACTTTGAATTCTACTCAAACCCCATTTAAAACTGACAAGGTGTTTTCCTTTTTGGATAAGTACAAATGTCTTTTTTTTCCACTACCATTTTTATTTATAGAAAATGCTTAGCAATGAATTATGTATGAATAAGAATAACTTTATCACAATCTCAGAGGCACAGTTCAGAAACTTCTTGTGCATACCCCCTTTCAGGGATGCCATTGTTAAGGTCAGTCGGAGAAAATGCATCAGTCCTTGGCCCTTAAATGTGGTTACGTATCCATCTTGTCTAAATTGCTTAAATTTTCTTAAGGATGCCTAACTGGAAAGACTTAAGGTAGTGTTCAGAGGATCGAAAAAAATTACAGGATATGACAAAAATCTTGCTATTGATTCCTTCTGAAGATGGTGTGATACAACTGAAGGGTCTCGGCCATGTTGATGCCACCTGTTCCTGGCTGGTACGTATCAGAAACAGGCAGTTTGGCTTTAGAGATGGCGATAAAACATATCTGCTGATGTATCCAATGAAGACGACTAGCTGAGTATCATGTTGTTTAGTTACTCCTAATCAATAGCCTGGCTCCTGTGTGCCTAATGTATTGTGAAACATGAAGGGCACAGAAACAAAACAGCATTTGAATTTATGCGTTGGTTACTTATGTCTTGTTGTTGTTGTGATCAGGCACTTTATTTTATATATCATCTTTAGTTCCTCCAACAAGAATGTTGCCTCGGTATTATTTTACAGAACAGGAAACACAGACACACAGACACACAGACAGACAGACACACACACACACACAAAAAAAACCAAAAAAACAAAAACAAGAACAAAAAACAAACAAACAAAAAAAAAAAACCCAGTGAAATATGGCAGAATCAGGAGTGACAAAGTAATCTGGTGGCAGGCATCTGTGTTTGCTCACTGTCTCTCCCTAGCTGTGAAAATATCCTCAGATACCTCTTGAAATTAGAAATTAGAGAGTCTCATGGCAGAAGCCCAGCATACAGGATAGCATCTGATACGTAATAGGTGCTCAGGAAACACAGCCAGACATCAAAAGATAGGACAGGATTCTGAGAAATGTGTCGGCAGGTGATACTGTTACAGTGTTGACATAACAGAGTGCACTTACATAAAATAAGAAAGCTGCAATGGCACAAGACCACTGTTGTCCATGTAGCCCATATTGACAGTAGTATTATGCAGCCTGTGACAGTATTTGTTGAATAAAAGTTCCTGCAATGGGGTTTCACGTTTTAGGAGTCAGCATAAGCATGGATGGTAAGGATAAATTTTTAAAGTGCATCTTCTAAAGTAAAACATACCTCACTGGGAACAGAGAAGTTATAGACAGATATGTGACCTATCCCAAACATATGTGCAAGTGATAAGTTGTAACAGACTTGAATGGAATGAATATCATATTGGAGTTATCTCCTCATCAAAGCTATGGAAACTTTCAAATGAATTATTAGCTCCCACTGTGTATAGTGTATAAATATTCACACACCTGTATTACTCATGTTTATGCCCACAGTACTGTGAAACATTCTCATTAATGTATCAGCATGTATTTGTACATATAAATACTTGGCTTTAGAAGTAAAATAAGCTTAACATTTCAAGTTGTAATCTAATTGCTCACTTGCAAATTTCTATGAATATAATTTTTTCTTACATGCTATGGTTTTTATTTTTTGCTAATTAAAAAATTTTCTTCATATATTATTTGAATATTATGTTTTTCAAGAATAATTATTTTTTATTTTTATTATTGTTTCTTTCTGAGATTATCATATGAGTACAATGTATTTTCATCATATCTCCCCCTCCATATCCCCTCCAACTCTTCCTGTGTCCTTCCTGACATCTCCCTGTCAAATTCATGTCCTCTTCTTCTATGAATGTGTGTGTGTGTGTGTGTGTGTGTTAAGTCCCACCCTGTGTACTTGGGTATAGAGCCTAGGTTTCTGAATGAATAATTGCTTTATTTATGGTTTATGCTTCATCTTTTAGAAAGTAGGAAACACAGCATGCTTATAAGTAAATGGCTAAGATAAACTTACATATATGCCAGTGCTGTAGTGTGGCAGGGTTTTCATTAACCTTAAGTATGGCTGGCATAAAATCCAGACTTTGTCCTAAGATAAGGGGCAAAAACCACAGCAGCATTTATATAGTGGGTGTCTGAGCACCAATGAGGAGTAAATGATTTGATTCCGAGGGCTCCGAGAATTTGTCAGCTGCTTCCTAAGTATAATTCTGGCTCTTCATATCCCTGCTGCTTCTAATTTAGCAGGACAGGCTCATAATTGAAGCAAATTAACTATTTACACTTGCCCCTCTACCAGGGAAGAAGACACAGCAGCAGGAAGAAGAAGGAGGAAATTACATTCCCCCACTTGTGTCAGATCTGCCCTTATATAAACACATTAACAGTAATTTCATGAGGCGTCAAACATAGGAATAAATACTGAGAGATAAAATAATGAGGTGCTGCTATTGAGCTGAACTGCTGGGGCTAATATCCTTGGATATGAATTATGCATCCCGAAAGAAGGCATATGCTACAATATTCAAACGCCTTCCCTGCAAGTGATATCTGCTCATTAGGCTGTGCATCTTGAGGTAAATCCACTCTCTTCTTCCACGACAGGAGTAGCATTTACAAAAATACACTCTCCAGGCACCGTGGGCTGCGGTTTCCCCTGAATACCACGAACCCAAGCAGGCTTTCCACTCCTTTTTTAGCACAACAGCATGTTTATTTAGCTCTTGGCTGCAGCTTTAAAGCCATTTAACGTAACATAAACAAGAACATTTTGTTTGTAATTTGCTAAATGTCTTACAGCCCGACTGTGTCTCCAATTAGGAACTTAAGGTTCATTTAGTAATTTACATCTGGTTCTGATTTAAGGTGGCTTTCCTTGACTAAAAGGAACTCAAGAACCCTTTCCAACTCTCTGGGCCAACCTGTTCTGTTCAAAGCTGACCAGCCCTTTTATTTTATAGACTTTGAATTGTCTTACATTGTTATCCTAAGCTCAGGTCTTATACCAGGGTGATCAGCATCAGAGCATTACAAAATCACAGAGCAATGAGAAATTTGGATGAAGCCTTATCAAAAAGATGTTGAGGGTTGCTGAAATTCCAGGGAGCCAGGATTCAAGAGGATGGTATTGTTTACTTATTTTTTCTTCCTCTGCAGGTTCCAGTCAGGGAAAGATAAGTAGCAAAACCCGGCATCACAGCAATACTTGTGTTTTATCCCCTTTCTCCATCTGGTGCCTTTTAAACAACTTGGTATGCTTCTGAAATGGGTTCTCCATTGTCTTGCAAGTCATTAGCATTTAAAACCCCCAGTTGGAATCCCAAGCACAATTTTCTCTGCATTCCAGATTCAGTATTGTTTTCTCAAGTATTCAAAGGGAGCCATCTCCGAGTGTGTTCAGTGTCTTTGGAGGGAAAGATTCCTGAAGGAGGTCCTGTGTTGCTTGAGAATTGTTGTTATCACTTCTATTAGCTTTCTTTTGATTTTTCCTCCTTGAAAGAGTATTGGTGGAACCAAAGTACCTACAGTTTCTTGCTCAGCATGGATTCTAAAAACTAAAGACCCATCCGACCTCCGTGCTGACTTTCTACTCCTGCATGGACTCCACACTGAGCAGGCATGCAATGGAAACACAGTTCTCTATTAGGCATGTTCCTACTGGTCGGCAGAAAATTATTCAATAATAATCTCACTAATGATGTTTTCCCATAAATATTGTAATTTTCTGAGTCCCTAATAAGTCATTGATAACTGTCCATTTCCCCCAGTTTGTGTTTATATTTGTAGCCGCTCACAGTTTTGGGCTATTATGGCAACAGGGTTTTCAAGCAAGTAAAGCCCATGAAATCCCCACCTCCTACCCAAACTGCCTACACAATGCAAAACCATCCTGTGGGCTTGTCTAAACTAATTTAGGAGTGTTCCTTTGAAAACCCAGAGCAACAGTATTAAATGAGAGTTAAGTACAGTTACTTTAAGTTTGAAGCAGATACTATAGTGTGTCAGCGCAATGAGTCAACATAAAGGGAATGGATGGGTGGTAATGCAGCAGACGTAACACCTTGGGATAACTTTGACATTTTTTGGATCTCCAGAGTGCCTTTTAGGCAGGCATGTTTGCCTCGCTGGCATCTCCTGCAAACAGTCTGCCATGGTGCAGCAGAGCAGAGGTCGGACCAAAGGATGCCAAATGCTCTGAATGTAGGCATGAGCGTGGGTCCTATGTGTGTTGTATGTAGTGTTGTAATCCAGCCATTTGAGAACAATGCAGTCTGTGTCTTTATTAAGCAAGAGCATCTCTAGATGGAAAGAATCAGCACTTCTGAATTCCTGCTACATCAACAGGGAACATCACACACGGCCTCAAACCATCTCAGGGTGACCTAAATTGCTCACAACACCTAATTTAGGTAATTCTCAAACAAGTACTCAAATTTCAAAATACTTGTACCTTTCAAGAAACCTAAGATAGAAATATTTTCTTAGACAATCTTGGCATAAATCTGTTTTAGTCAGTAGATTTTGATTCTAGGATATGAATCATGTTGTCCAACTACTATATAAGTCTGTTCTTTATTTACTAAATACAGTTTCCTTCCAACACTCCTCCATAAACCTCAGTTACCTCTATAAGCAAGAACCCAGGGGGAGACTCATTTTGAGTTACTTATTAAGTGAGAAGTAAAATGCAAAAGAGAAGGAAAAAATCTTGATGTTATACGTGTTTGATTAAGAAGTCTTGACTATTACATTGTAACTGTAATCACATCTATTCTGAAACTTAGAGTAGGGGATGGGAGTAATGTCCCCTTTTAAGATGACAGTTGATAATAGCAATTCTAATCCTCTCACTCTCATATGCATATCTACAGCTATATAATCTCTCATATGCATATATATAAAATCTCTAATATGCATATATGTAATCTCTCTGCACACCACACACACACACACACACACACACACACACACACACACAATTAATCTTATACAGCTAGGCAAAAAGAATGTTCAAAGAAATTTTAATAATCCTCTCTTGTTATATTAAAAAAACAAATCATCACTGTAATAGAATCAATGGATGTAACTTATATCTTTATACTTGCTGTCTTAGGAATTATCTGGTTTTGACTGCATGAACATTTTTTTTTTATCCACAAGAAATAAGAGTGCAGACAGTTATTTTTATATTGGAAATTCAAAGGATAGCTCCTGGGATGTGAAAAGTCTTTCTAACTCTGTCTTGAAAACTCTGAGCTTGAACCTATGGAAGTCTTAGGACAACTGGGACCATAAAGACAGGTAGGAAAGGAGACTAAATGTTAGTCTGAGAAAGGGCAGAAGGCAAGGCAGAACAAAGGGGAACCATGTATTCCTTCTGATGAGTGAGAGCTGCTGTGCACAGTCCCTGGGGAGAAGGCACTTTCTGGAACTTCCTCCAGGAAATTTAATCTCAGAGTGGTAGAGGACAAGGGTAGATGCTCAGGATTTCCAAGAGTACATGGAGGATTAGCAGAACAGCAGAATAGGTAGGCATGGATGTGACATTGACCAGAGAAGAGGGACAGGGCTGGGCTCTCTCATCCTTGTGTGCTTTGACCATCAGTGAGCAATCCCTGCTGACTGGAGGGAAGATACCTATACAGCTGCATGCTCACCTGGAAACCTCATCTAAGATCTGGGAGTATGGAAGAAAATTGAACTGAGTTAGGGACCATCTAGAAACTGGCTCCCAAATCCTGAAATGATCATGTGAGGTTTCAATTAGAATTAAACAATACAATGTTACTTGCTCTATTTACAGTCACAAGACCACATCCATTAAGTGCACAGGGTTCTCACAGTGTGTTCACCACCATTAATGGCAGCTCTTAGCACCTCTCACTCTATAGGGAAGGTTTTGTTGGCATTACCTCTGCCTGAAATCTTGAAGACATAAGAAAATGTGTAGAAATTTCAGGTTGTGACAGCTGTGAAGCCTCCATGGGACTGGACTGGGCCTTCCGCATAAGTAACACAGTTGTGTAGTTTGGTCTGCTTAAGAGGCCCCCTGGCAGTAGGATCAGGATCTATCCCCAGTGCATGACCTGGCTTTTTGGAGCCCATTACCTATGGTGGGACACCTTGCACAGCCTTGATGCAGGGGGAGGGGCTTGGACCTGCCTCTACTGCATGTACCAGGCTCTGCTGACTCCCCAGGGGAGACCTTGCCTTGGAGGAGGAGGGAATTGTGGGTGGGTTGTTGGGGGGCAGGCTGGTGGGGAGGAGCAGGAGGAGGGAAGAGGGGAATCTGTGGTTGGTATGTAAAATGATTGGAAATTTCGAGTCGTGAAGGATAACTGACTTAGCAGTAGTTGGCAGGTGGGGATGGGAGGGAAGTTCTGTTTCTTGGCATCTGCTTTTATCACTGCAGCCATCACTGCTGTGATGTTTGTCAGGAAGAGAAAGGTTCAATGGCAAGTTCTCCTCAGAGCAGCCATGTCCCAGCTACATAAGCCAGAGGGATCAACAGCAGAGTGGAGACCCATTTGTCTTGCTTATTTGCCAAATCTATTTTATCTGGACAGTGCTTGGCAAATATATGCTCAAAAATATTTGTTAAATAAGTGAGAGAACTTAATTTTCCTGGCTCTATTTCATAGATTTTGGACAATTCATTATAGACCCGTGAGTACTGAGTAGAACAAAGGAGATAATTCAAATGTCTTTTAATAGTGTAAATCCTACTTATAGTATATATATAGACATAAACTAAGATTCCTATAGAGCCAGTACAGTTTTCTTTTTTAAAGTTCCAATCCACGCTCCACTGTGTGTGTATGTGTGTGTGTGGGGGGGAGGGAGGGACAGAGGGAGAGAGAGAGAGAGGGAGGGAGGGAGAGGGAGGGAGAGAGGGAGGGAGGGAGGGGAGAGAGAATGAATTTGTACGAGTATGGTCCTGTGCATGCCAAGGCGCATGTGTGGTAGTCAAAGGACAATTTCATGTGCTGGCCATTTCCTTCCAAGTTGTTTGTGGCAGGGTCTCTTTGTTGTTATCTGCTGTGAATGCCAGCCTAGCTGATCCCTGAGCTTCCAGGGATTTCCCGATTTCTGCTTCCATCTTACTGTAGAAATGCTATCATTTCTGGCTTTATATGAGTCCTGTTCTTTACGAGTTTTGAACTCAGGCCTTTACACCCGAGTAGCAAGTACTTCAAATATACTTCCCTGGGCATGGTGAAGAGCCACAAACATTTCTTTCAAGAATCAAATGTGACCCTAAAACATGATTAGTGCAGTAATTTTCATTTCACAATAGCTGTGTTTATGTTGTCATGTTGATAATTTATTCATTATCATGCTTATTTAATGTTTGTGGCAATAATTCTCCATTTCGACAATGGCCATCTAGCCTCTAGTTTAGACAGAAGATTGGTATTGCTTCTTCATGTGGGTAAGCTCCATCTACTTTCTGAAACTTTACACCTCATCTGCCTCAAGATCTCCTAGGTGACTCATGGCACTGCTGGTATGTCTCACATGTCCTTCCCTAAGCATGGCCCTCAGTCACACCATGGACATCCATAAGTAAAGACAGGGAAATCAGCCATATGGTCCCACTTAACACAGCCTGGAAACATGGGCAAAATATATGTGGGAGGGGGGGTTGAATAACATATCCGGGTAGTCTTTAGGGAAGGATGGAGGCTTTTAAACTTGAGGTCCATTTTGCAAAGAGCAAAAAGAGTTTGATGACAATAGGGTGAATCTGAGTGCTGAAGAGAGGCATGGACAATTTTCAAAGGGGGACTTTTAGTCTCTATGCTCACACTGCAACATTAAGATATAATCCTGGCTGGGGTAAGTGGAAGTCTTTCCAAAAGTAGCTATTCTGTATAAACTCTGAAACAAGGAAACTAACATTCTACTTATGAAAGAGTCTGAAGGGAGTATAAGTTGAAGGGCCCTCTGTTAAAGTCTGGTTTAGGTGGGACACCTTCTAAGTCATGCTTATGGATGGCATCTGACCATTTTCCCTGGTGCTCACCAAAGTTCTTTTTGAAGCCCCTATATTCTGCTTGCAATCAAGCTGATTCCATCCATTTCATCCCTTCTTACCTGTTTCTGCTCTTCTCCAAGGCCATCCCACATGGAAGCTACAATCTTAGAGACTTCACCAAAAGTAGCATTTGGATTTTGGCCCTTGATGGCAGCCTGAGTGTCACGGAAGAACAAAGCATAGGCAGACACAGGCTTCTGGGGTTCATTAGGGTCCTTCTTCTTCTTTTTTTTGGGAGTTTTTGGTTTTTTTCCCATATCAGAGGCAGGCCGCTTCTCTCCACCATTGATCTGAAATAAAAATCAACAGAGATTATGGAGGAACTGAGAAAATTGTTGGCTGAATCATATTTCTATTCTTCCTTGATACAGACACAGAATGCCACCTAGACACCCCCCCCCACCACCACCACAGATATTTCTACAAGAATGGAGGGAATTGCTGGTGTCATTTTACACATAAATCTTCATATTTTGTTCGGGGTAGAAATCAATGGTAGAATGCTTGTCCAGTGTGCTCAAGTACTTAGATTTGATCCCTAGCACCACATCACAACAAAAAAACTGCAAACAAAAAGACAATGTATGCATTTCATTTAGTCTCCACACTCATCCTTTTCTCAGTTTAATTGACCCGGCTCTAACATCTTTGAAGCCTTTGGTAATTTTCACTGGGTATGCCATGCCTAGCTTGAGCGTCCATGGTTTTTACCTAACTTTGCTTTCAATCTTCTGTAGAAGTGCTGGGGTTACAAACATGTGATAATACGTCTACCTTTACATGAGTTCTGGGGATTTGAACTCAGGTTCTCACATGTGTCAGCAAGCACTCTACTACTGTTAAATGCTACTCCTTCTCTCCCTTCACCATTTCTCTTTCACTGTAGCTGTGACAGTAGCAACCTTCTCTTGTAGAGATCTTATTGGGCTTACCTTCTTCCGTGGAGTTCTGACTTAGCTTCCTAATTATGACTTTAAACATTGGGTCAGCATCTCTAACAAAGTTTAATTGTTCTTGATTTTAACTTAGGATGATGGATGTGGTTGGGGGTGGGAATCCAGCAAGGCTTATGGTTTACAGAGTGGACAGGCTCTAGGATCTAGAACTTTCTGCAATGATGGCAAAATTCTTTTTTTTTTAATTAAGAATAATTTTTTTATTCAAAGATTCCCCTTCCCTCCTCCCACCTCTACAGCCTCCCTCTTCCAACCCATCTTCCACTCCCTCCTACAAGAAAGTAAGGCCTCCCATGGGGAGGTACATTCAGTACAGGCAGGTCCAAGCCCCTCCCCCTGCTACAAGGCTGTTTGAGGTGTCCCATCATAGGTAGTAGGCTCCAAAAAGCCTGCTCATGCACCAGGGATAGATTCTAAGCCTACTGCCAGTGGGCCCTTTAAGCAGATAAAGCTACACAACTGTCTTGCTAAACAGAGGGCCTAGTCTAGTCCCATGCAGCTGTTGATCTAAATTTCACAAGTTCCTACTAGTTTGCTTTGGTTGTCTCTGTAGGTTACCCCATCATGATCTTGATACTCTTGCTCATAGAATCCCTCTTTTCTCTCTTCGACTGGACTCGTGAAGCTTGGCCTAGTGTTTGGCTGTGGGTCTCTGCATCTGCTTCCATCAGTTACTGGAGAAAGGCTCTATTATGACAGTTAGGGTATTCACCAATCTGATTACTGGGGTAAGCCAGTTCAGGCACCCTCTCCACTATTGCTAGTAGTCTAAGCAGGGGTCATCCTTGGGGATTCCTGGGAACTTCTCTAGCACCCGATTTTTCCTATCCCCATGATGTCTCTCTCTATCATGGTATCTCTTTCATTGCTCTTCCACTCTGTCCCTGTTCCAGCTTGACCATTCTGTTCCCTTATGTTTTCATCTCCCATCCCCTACCCTCAATTGCCCACCCCTCATCCCCAGTTTACTCAGGGAGATCTCATCTATTTGTCCTTCCCAGGGTGATCCATGCATCTCTCTTTGGGTCTTCCTTGTTAGCTAGCTTCTCTGGAGCTAGCTTTACATCTACTATCTACTTATGAGTACATACCATATTTGTCCTTCTGAATCTGGGTTACCTCACATAGGATGATACTTGTCTAGTTCAATCCATTTACCTGCAAATTTCATGATGTCAATGTTTTTCTCTACTGAGCAGTATTCCATTGTGTATATGTACCACATTTTTTAAATCCATTCTTCAGCTGAGGGGCATCTAGGTTATTTCCAGGTTCTGGCTATTGTGAACAGTGCTGTTATGAACATAGTTGAGCATATGTCTCTGTGGTATGATTAAGCATTCCTTGGGTATATACTCAAGAGTAGTATCATTGGGTCTTGAGGAAGATTGATTCCCAATTTTCTGAGAGACTGCCACACTGATTTCCAAAGTGGCTGTACCAGTTTGTACTCCCACCAACAGTGGAGGAGTGTTCCACTTACGCCACATGCCACATCCTCTTCAAAATAAGCTGTCTGCAGTGCTTTTGATCTTAGCCATTCTGACATGTGTAAGATGGTACCTCAGAGTTGCTTTGATTTGCATTTCCCTGATGATGAAAGATGTTGAGCAATTCCTTAAATGTGTTTTGGCCATTTGAGATTCTGTTGAAAATTCTCTGTTTAGCTCTGTAGCCCATTTTTTAATTGGGTTGTTCATTATTTTGATGTCTAGTTTCTTGAATTCTTTATATATTTTGGAGATCAGCCCTCTGTCAAATGTGGGGTTGGTGAAGATCTTTTCCCATTCTGTAGGCTCTCATTTCGTCTTATTTACTGTGTCCTTTGCCTTACAAAAGCTTCTCAGTTTCAGGAGGTCCCATTTATTAATTGTTGCTCTCAGTGTCTGTGCTACTGGTGTTATATTTAGTAAATGGTCTCCTGTGCCAATGTGTTCAAGACTACTTTCTACTTTCTCTTCTATCAGGTTTAGTGTAACTGGTTTTATATTGAGATCTTTGATCCACTTGGACTTGAGTTTTGTGCATGGTGATAGATATGAATCTATTTGCAATCTGCTACATGTTGACATCCAGTTAGATGGCAAAATTCTATAATCTACACTGTCCTATTTGGCTTTCACAAGCCATATGATGGTAATGAATGCTTAAATGAATGAGAGGAGTTGTATTCTTTTTAAAATTCAACTACAGACCAGTACCCAATAACTAATACATTGAAGGCTTTACCCGCAAAATTTATATTCCAGAAATTTTTGGAACAATTTAGATGAGCATTTTACTCTGTTTAAAAATAGATTCAATATTTCTCCACTCTTCTGAGATTATTTAAATTGTTATTCTGACACAATCAGAAAAGCTATACTGAGTGTGCTTAAGGTACTTACATGTGAATAACATTTTTTTTTTTTTGCTAAGTAAAGATGACGACATTCAATCCATCTCTATAAAATAAGGATTCTAGGGAGGATTTCTTTCCAGCTATAAAGTCTTGTGACTTGAAAGGAATATATAATGTTGCTACCTGTGAAGATCCCTGTTCACGCGGGCCTGTCCCACTGACCCGAATCCTGTTTACATGATCTCCCAGCAGTGGCCACTCTCACAGCTGTCCTGACCCTTATCTTCTGTGGCTGTTTTGTGCTTTTCCTGCTTGTGGATACTGTATGACTTATTCACGTAACACAATTGGTATTGCAGGTGTGTAAGATAAACCTCACTGTGCACAGGACACACATTCAGTCAGGAGTCGACCTAGGCTCACACCTTCCCTCAGTTAACCATCAGCTCTGTTGTCTTTCTTAAAGCAATTTCCCTGAGCTCCAATTTTCTACCATAACTTAGTTTCAGATCTATTTTTTATAATTACTGTAATGTACATATTTATATATTTTAAAACTTTAAAATCACATTCAAATAGAAGTGATGAAACCTTAAAAAGTAACTCATCAAAGAAATGCAAAAACATCATCTTTGTTTTTGATAACGTAAAGTTAGTTTGAAAGATTTGTTTAAGTACTAACAAGAAATATGAAAAAGCTTAGTGAATTCTTTGGCATTGTTTTCATTTGAGAAAGATAGAGACCTGAGAATGATAGTTAAGATGGCAATTATTGACAATTGATGATTGCCGTAAGTGGACAGCTGGTTTTCTACAGGGATTTGGCACCTGAGTGGCTATCCATGGTTCCACTACATGTCCTATGTCCTTGTGCATACACGCAGCACTTAGTGGACCTAGTGGGTTTCAAAAGAGTACATAAAGTTGGGAGGTGTGGTGGTTTGAAGAAGAATTGCCCCATAGGTTCATATATTTGAATGTTTAGTCACTAGAGAGTATAACTGTTTGAAAGTATTATTAGGTTAGAAGGTGTGGCCTTGTTGGGGGAAGTGTGTCACTGGGGCTGGGCTTTGATTATTCAAAGCCCACTCTAAGCAAAAGTCTCTCTCTGCTGCCTGTGGACCCAGATGTAGAACTCTCAGCTACATCTCCAACAATACGTCTGCCTGCATGCTGCCATGCTTCCTGCCATGATGATAATGATTAACCTCTGAAACTGAGTCAGTCCCCAGGTAAGTGCTTTCTTTTGTAAGATTTGCCTTGGTCATGGTGTCTCTTCATAGCAATGGAACAGTATTAAGACAGGAAGGAAAGTGAGAGAAGGGGCAGGAGAGGAATTAGACAGAGACTGGGGGAGTTGATCACTATACATTATGTGAATGTATGAAATTATTGAACAATAAAAAAAATGTTCCACTTGAAAAAAATAGAAATTGGCTACTCTGAAATTGTCTACTCCAGGAGATCAAAGGACCCCACAGTGACACTATGTTCTGAACCAAGTTAAGGTATTCTAGATTACATTAGCCTATAATCTGAGGGGTGAGCCTAAGAAACTGCCAAGCCTCCTGTAATTCTGTCAGAAGAGAAGGTCAAAAATGGCTGCCCATGGAGAAGCTTTTAACAATACACCTAGGCATGGGATGCTGACCTCGTCAAAACATCTCAATTCCATTCGACTACCTGACACATAAATGTACTGAAAGAGAAATAAGCTACTCTTTCTCTCTGCTAAGACTACACATGCTCATATTTTTCTCCTTTTTATAACCAATTCCTCAGGGCACTTTTCTGTGCTGCCTGGGTACTGCCTCTTATCATCACTTCCTGGTGCTTCCACCTCTCGTAGCTTATCATTAAGTCCCCATTACCTTCACTGAATTACCCAAGTTCCTTGAGAAGGTACTTCTCTTGGTCTTAGGGCACCAACCCTGAGGTTCTTCTCTTATTTTGCTGGCCTTGCTGGTTTTAGAATCATTTTTTTGGCTCATCTTTCGCTGTATGGCCATTCTGTGGTGGTCATGCTTTACAGGGTTCTGTGCTGTAAACTCCATCCCCTTATGAATCTTATAAGCACATAGGCTTCTATTACTATCTGTGGTTGGTTGATTGTGAGGTCTGGACTCCCCTGATTTGACATGCATATAAGCAACTATTATTTGATGTTGCTATCTGAAAATCTTAATTAATTGCCAAACTCAAGTCAGGCTCCTGTGTTTGCTGAGTGACCTAGATTTCTATCCATAGCATGTAACAGACTTCTAACTATACAACAATGTGCACATTGTTGCCATGATTTTTTTCCAGCCCCAGTGTAAGTATTACCAAGGTAGGGTCAGGTCTAGTTTTGCTTACACTAGCACTTATGTGGTTCCTGAAACACACAGTAAATACTTAACAGTTGCTATAGTACTAGTAAATAAAGTAATATAAACTAATACTTTGACAGGAAGGATGAATTAATGTAAATACAAATGGTTTCTGTTACAGGAAATTACTCACAGACTTGTTTGAGCACTTTAGGAGAATAAACAAATATGCAGTAAAAGAAAAAAACATGAAAGGTTTTATTTAAAAAGTATTTGAAATATTACTAGCAATTTCATTGCACTATAGGATGCATCTTTGTGATTTTATTCTTTATAGTTTTTTTATAATGTCTAATTTTATAATTTATAAATATAAAAATTTATATTTTTTGTCATTTACATTCATAACAATACAATCTTTAAAAAATAACAAAAGGAGTCCATGAGATTGACAATGAAGAATGTTAAAACTGAGTGTGTGAGCCATCTTTCCTGGAGAAGTATAGTTACCACTCCTTATCAAAGAATTCTCTCTTTACAGCAATTGGAGACCAGTACATAAATCCATAGCTGTATACAATGCAGAGATTACTAGATCATGGGGAACCCAGACACAACAGATGCATCAACCTCACAGCTCCTGCATCTATGGCTCACGCGGGGCATGGAGGAAGAGGGGGCTGAGAGCTTGTAAGAATCACAATACCAGGAAGTCTGCTGTGAGCCAGTCTTTCCTAAAAATAGCTGCATAAACAAGACCAGAACAATGGCTATTTCATTGACACGCTTATGTGAAAGGAGAAAAAGTCCTCAGGGTCCCACCCCTAGACAAAGAACTATAGGCAACTAAGGAGAGCAGGGAGAAGAAGAAAGAAGAATTAGCCTCTCCCAGGGATGAGCCCCCTTACTACTTGTCCAGTGCAGAGTGGTCAGCTCTAAAACTCAGCAGGTTATATTGATATATTTGTGCATACACATATGTATGTCATAATCAAAGAAAAGGAGGCTATAAACTTGAGAGTGGGGCGAACATGGGAAAGCTTTGAAGAAGAGTAGCTGAGAGGGCATGGAGGGAGAAAGAGAGGGGTAAAGTGATGTAATTCTATTTCAATTGAAACCATATTAGCAAAAAATGATATTAAAATGGAGTAGTCAAAGTAGGTAAGTATTCAGCTGTGGATGACTCCTGAGGATATGGCCAGCAGCATGGTCATTCCAATAAGCAATCCTGTAGTATACATTTAAAAGTTGCTGAGAGTATATTGTAAACATCCTCATTAACAACAAAACAAACAGGAAAAAATAAAACCCAATAACAAGAAAACAAAAATCAGTGACGAGGTAAGATAAAGTGGTGGGTGTTAATTTTCTTGGCTGTTGTAATTATTTCATAATGTACACATACATCAAATAATTATGCTGCATACCTCATATATAATTTTATTTGTCAATCACAGTTTAATAAAGCTAGAAATAAAAGAGGTGATTGTGATATTTAAGGGAATATTTCATCAATGGTGGGAATAATTAGAAGTGGAACAAAGCACAGATAAGTACATGCTTATTCATGGATAATATTACCTATATAATTTTAAAATTTAATTAAAATAGTAATGATTAGACAAATTGAAATAGTTACAACTGACAATTATGTCACTCTTCCCAGAAGATAATCAAATGTTGAGAGATAAATCTATCATGTAATACATTTTTTATAAAGGATTTCCCCAAAATTATTTAAATAATTTCCTTCCTCCAACCACAAAAATTCAGGCTCATTCATTGTAGTTGAAAGTTTTCCTGTGTCCCATCCAGTCTGCATATTCTCAGATCCAAGTAAACACACGAAGGCTTGTATTAATTAAAACTACTCTGCCATTAGCTCAGGCCTACCACTAACCAGCTCTTACACTGAAACTCAGCCCATTTCTGTTAATCTATATGTTGCCATGTGTTCCATGGCTTTACCTGTGTGACATTACATGCTGCTCCCTGGACGGCAGGCTGGCATTTCCTGACTCAGCCTTCCTCTTCCCAGAATTCTCCTATCCTGCCTATGCTTCCTGCCTGGTTCAAACTTATAGTCATATTAGGTATGTTTTCAAGGTCAAGCAGAGATATTTTAGATAGACAGGTCATCTTCAAACACTTCAAAGACTTAAAGAATATAGCATTTAAAATGTTTTAAAAACTTAGACTTTTCTGGACAATGAGACACGTCTGCTCCTGGCAGCACCAATTACTTCAAGGAGAATGATGGACAGTAAATAAACTCATATGGAGTTTGCTTTCTTTGTGGCAAAAGTTAGCCACTGGGCAAAAATGTGCCCTTGTGTTGACTGCTTGACAATATGTTGTATAAACTGGACATGCAGGACCCATAGGAATGTGACCAGTGAACTTGGCAAGGTGAGGTGGTCCTTCAGGTTCCTGCTTTGCAGAAGAAACTGCCAGATATTCTACAGGATACAGAAAAAAGTGACGGAGAGACTAGGCCTATGAGCTGAAGATGGATGCCCCAACGTTACAGAGGAACTTTGGATGATTTTCCAGGTAACAAGCTGTCTTTGTCATTCTAGATTTTTGGAAGTTGCTTACAATGTACTTCCTATTTACTTAAGTAATATTATATATTTCTGGGGTTTTTGATGTAGTTGAAGACTAGATAGTTATAATTTTCCTTGGTTATAATAAAATACAATTTCAGAATAAAACTGTAGATTCACAATTATAGGATAGATAGAATATTTTCTTTAATTTTGCCAAATACAAATAGGCTAGACATTGCAACTGTAATTCTTGCTTGATAACTGTTCTATTATATAATTTTACTATGTTAGAGTTAAAACCTTCCCTTTTGTTTAGACAGAAGGGGAAATGCTGTGGGATAATGCCCTTGTACACTGATTTAATAAAACACTGATTGGCCAGTAGCCCAGCAGGAAGTATAGGCAGGGCCAGCAGAAGATGAGAATTCTGGGAAAAGGAAGGCTGAGTCAGGAGTTGCCAGCCAGATACAGAGGAAGCAAGATGACAAGACAAAACTGAGAAAAGGTACCAAGCCACATGGCTAAGCATAGATATGAATTAAGGTTTAATTTAAATGTAAGAGCTAGTCAGTAATAAGCCTGAGCTAATGGCCAGGCAGTTATAAATAATATTAAGCCTCTGTGTGATTATTTTATAAAAGGCTGAGGGACTGTGAGTGAGAGATTTGTCCTGACCACAGGGCCTGACTAGGACCAGAAAAATCTTCCAACTATATTTCATTTTAAAATTAGTTTCATAATAATTATTCTCTTTGTTTAATATTAATATTCTATCTTTTAGGATGACTGATGTGGTAGTTTGAATGTAATTGGCCCCCATAGTCTCATAGGGAGTGGCACTGTTAGTAGGTGTGGTATGATTTTATTGGAGTAGGAAGGGCCTTTGTTGGAGGAAATGTGTCACTGTGGGGACAGGCTTTGAGATTTCCTATTCCCAGGATACCACCCAGTTTCTGAGTCTATTTCCTGTTGCCTTCTGATCAAGATGCAGCCAGCACCATGTTTGCCTGCACGCCAACATACTCTCAACCATGATGATAATGGACTGAACCTCTAAAACTGTAAGCTGCTACTTCAATTACATATTTTCCATTATAAGAGTTGGCATGGTCATAGTGTCTCTTCCCAGCAATAGAAACCCTAAGTAACACAACTGAATAAGGAGAAGAATCTGTAACAAAAGACACTCATGTGTAATGAAATACAGACTATAATTCTGAAGCAATGCATAGCACATTCTAGGGAACCCTAAACCATCTATGTAACCAACATTTCCAGTTAGCTGTCTGCAGGTTTTCCAGACTTTCTTGGCTTGGTTTTTAGGGTTGGGCAAACTTTTTGTCTTAATGTTAGAGTTTTGTTTAATAGAAGGAAGCATTTCATGATTTCTGATTCTGTATTCTGAGGGTACAGGAGACATAATCTATGTGCCACAGGTATTCCTCTGAATTTTTGGGGACATGTCTGGTATTCCTCAGAAACAGCTATGAAGCTGTGATTTCACCCCATCCTTAAGACCAGGTCCCTTATATTAGTACATCATCTTTGTTTTTGCTCTGGCTGAAACATGGGCATACCCATCTTTCAGTCACCAACATGCCAAGCCTTCCCCTTAGAGACATACTCAACTCGCTATTTCTCAGAATTATCTTCCATGCATGAGAACTGACAAGCATATGAGAGCACCAATTTAAAAGATAGCCATTCATTACTCATTACTCAAGATTTACTGTCCTTCCTTCAATAATTAATCTAGGTCATCAAAGTTATCTTGGGTTGTAATCTTCCAACTACTTATAAAATTGCCTGTATGTAACTCAACTATGCTTTGAAATAATGCCACATTTTTCACTATAGATACACATGAAGGAGAAAAAAAGGTATGCATGAAATATCTTCACTTTTATAAAAAGAAAATGCATTTTAGAGAGCATTGCTTATTGTGTTGTTCAGTGTTTTTGTATAAATGATTATTTCATCGACATGATTGATGGCTTTGCTTTTTAGGATGTAATAAAATAGAATGAAAATTCACTGTCATGGTTTGATGTCTTTTGTATTTTAGTACTTGGACAGTGATTGGTAAAGATATTTGCCACACAAACACAAGACACAGTCCTCTGATGTGTGGTTTGTATTGTCACCACTTTCGTACATAAGAAACATGCAGAAATGAGTGATCCTTTTAGAGTCTGCTTAATGAGCTGGGAATTTGTAAGGGGCTCAGTTTCCAGTGGTAGCTTTGTTTCTCATGTGAAAGGCACGTGGTCACTGTCCATATGCAAAGCTTGCTTAGGAAGAAGCATTGCTTCAATTTGGAACCACTTACATGCCAGTAATGGATTGTATTTTGAAAAGTACCTGACTCTTTTGACCGCAAACTATTTAGAATGAACATAAGCATGATGAATATGGTTGAGGTGAAAAAAATTAGCTAAATGGATTTACAATATGTCCCTGGGTATTGTCTGGATTTTGGTTTCATACATTTATGGATGGAAGCCCGTAATTTTATACCTTAACTTTCTAAGAAGTTTGGGGTTCTATAGTACCACTGTCTCATAGAAATTTCTAGAATAATAGGTATGTTCTCTGCCATGTCCAAATTGTAGCCACTATCCACATATAACTGTAGATCACCTGCCTAAAGTGGGTACAACTAAGAGTTGAAAGACTTTATATTTAATCTTAACTCATTAAATGTAAATCTAAGCAGTCATTGGTGACTAGTGGCTATTATACTGGATGGCACAGAAGTAGGCACTGAACACTTATTCTAGAGTATCAACTTATTAGGGTTCTGTAACTAGAGAATAAAACTCAATTCTACTGTGTTCCATTTAGATCAAGAGAAATCTTATTATGCACAGAATAACATTCCACAGAAGACAGGTACATTGAAAATAAGACATCTTATGAATCTTTGAACTCTGTTTTCCATTATGTGGCACCTTTCAGTGACTTACCATACATTTCTGCTCTTACATTCTACAGCACTGGGCAAAGGTTTATCATTGCAAAGCAAAGCTTTAAAGTCCATTTTAAAACTGTGTGAAAATGATAACAACTGACAACATGACTGAACTGAAGCACTAATGCAGCCCTGACTACCTACAGAGTTATTTCATATGCAATTAGAGCAATAGTGAACAAATACATTCAAAATACATATATTTTGTACTCATAAATAAATATTACCCAAAAGCTTTCTTTAGTTGCACATGCTTCCTCTATCTTACTTAGAGAAAGATGTATTCATCATAGTTCTACAATATATTTAGGCTTTTGATAATCCACCTCCTGTCATGTATTATTGCTTCATTACAATGGTGCATCTAACTTACTTATTACCAGAGAATAATGATCTTTTAATTTAAAAGAAGCATGTGCTCAGAATATTTCTTCGGAATACTTCCTAATCGAGAGTTCAAGACTTCAGCAACATCAGGGAAAGAGAGCCAGGAGTGGGGCTTAGTGTTGGAGCACTTGCCTAGTACCCAAAACACCCAGGGTTTATTCCTTAGCAACACACACACACACACACACACACACACACACACACACACACACACACACACACCAAGGAAAGAGAATTATCTATATTGAAGCATCTCTGGAGAAGTTAGAAATGTCTATAAGCATATTTAAAATAAACTGCCATGGTCCCAAAGCCTTTAATGGAGCCAGGAGAGCTCTTTAATGCACACTATCTTGCAGTAATTACTGCAGTTTAAAATAGATTTTAATCAAGCACCATCTGCACAATAGGCTGAACAAACGGCATAGAACTTCACTTATAACTCTTATCATCTAAGGTAAACATTGTAAAATCTTCACCACAGAAATTGGGAACACCACAGCACTTTCGTGATGTCCTGTTTCTAAAAGTGAAAATTCTGCTGCTTATGTCCCTTCTCTTCTCTTTCTCAGCAGTGCCATCTTATCCCCTTATGAGAATGAATTCACATAAGCATGGAAAGTGAGCCATCTAGTTACCGCAAAATCAGCAAGCCTGTAGCACTTCTTTCATTTTACAGTTGGGTTTATTATCATCATTAATAATACCAGCACATTCAATGAATGACTCAACACATCAATTATATGAAAACATGTATAAAGGGCTTTAGTTTTGAAATGGTTCACAACCATGGGACATTGTAGCAGTACTGGCTTATAAAGGAAATTCATTTTTAAGGATCCTTGATTCTAAAATAAAACAAAAAATAAAACCCTGCATATTTTTTGGATGAGTATAGCGAAGACACTTGGTAGCCTTATGTGAAATATAAACTTTGGGCTATTGTCCAGCAAAAACTATTCTAAAGCAAGAAAATGGTTGTAATTACACATACCTACTAGCTTTTTGTGTCAGTCTCTGGGATCTTTGCTAAATCTGCCTGAGTAGAGCAACGTGCCTGCTTCTTATTCCTCTGTACTGTGGCTCTGCCTTACAAATAACACAAGCTGTTGAGGGAAGGGCCAGAGGAGGCAAATGCCAGGTGGCTAAGGCCGAGCCTCATGTTATTTTTATTCCATGAATTATCAAATGTGCTCAGTCATCTAGAATATGTCTAAGAACATATGCTCTTTGAAACTACTACATCCTAGCATAATTTGAATTGATTTTAGAAACAATCATTGGACAGGCTGAATTTTAACATCTTTGCCTTTGCTGGTTTATTATGGACACCACTGATGAACGTGTGTGTGTATGTGTGTGTGTGTGTGTGTGATGTGCGTGCATTCGTACACACATACAGAGGTGACAATGGATCTAATGACATTATTTAGCATATGGAAGAGGAGAAGGTCAGAAGATCCTCACTGGGGATTCCAGCAATTGCTCTCTTCTGTGCCTCCCTCAGCTGTAAGTGGTCTCTGGCAATGACACAGTATATGGAAAGTGGAAGGCTGAATGGTGCCGCTTCATTGAGGTTGTTATATTTGGTGGAATGTGATTTGTGGTAAGGTAGCTATTTGGGGGTCTTCCAGGCTTTTGTAAGTGTAACCTATTCATTTTCTTTAAGTAAACCCAGTTAACTTACTGGTTCATTAAGTCGGACTTTGATGGAATCTTACTTTGATCTGTTAATACCCTATCTGGAGTGAGTAGGTGTTTATTTGCCTGTCTCAATATAAAGTTAACACAAGAATACATACATATAAAAATGAATGAAGAAAATATTTACTAATTTAGTTGGCATGAGCCTAAGAACTTTGGAGATATACATATTATATCATGTGAATTATTGATAAGTAATTGCACAATTAAACACACCCATATGGAAAATATTTCACTTCCAAGCCCAGATTTTAAATATTATAACCCATTTCTTGATAAAGTAATATGGTACTTTGTTCCAGCACTGTTTAGTTTTATTTACTGTGTATAAAAGACTTTCTAGAATTTTTACTGTGGTCTAGAAGTCTCTTGCTTCTAGAACACTGCTAAAAACTACTTTGAAGGCTTGCTTGCTAATGTAGTGACTTACTTTAGTACATGGATAAAGCATGTGAAAGAGACTCACCAAGCACTTGCTTTTCTGAGTCTACCTGGTATGGCAGAGCACATGCACTGAGGAATCAACAACTTTGTAAGAATGGTTACAAGCAAAAGTTCTAAGTGGAAAGAGAGAAGCATGAAGATGATGAAGTCAGCTTTCATTCAAAGGTATTGCTGAACCATCCACAGAAGACAAAGCCCAGGATGTTTATAGCAATGATCTGTTAAAGACACGATGTAAAAGAATGACAATCATTCATCTCAAGGCTGGAGCAAAATAATTCTCTTTGCAGGTGTCCTCTCAAACCCTCATGGCAAATGCTCTGAGAAGAAAAGTATCTTGTGATAATCTCTAAACAGAAGCCAGCATTTGCAAGGGGTTTTAGTGTTAGGTGGTCGGGTGGTTGGGAGAAGTCAGAAAGCTTCAAGTTAAGTATGGTTCTATAACATAAAGACCCAAGAGACTCAGCAGAAGCAAACTAAAACTCTTTCTGGAGGAATATGTTTTCAAACCATGCCTAAAATAAGTTTTATGAAGTTCTAATGAATAAAAACCCATACTCAAAAGCAGAAACCAAAATAAGGCAAGATTAAAATCAGAAGAAGTAGACCTCCGACTTCATGAGTAAGAATTAGACAAGGGAGGGTGTCGTGGTTGAATGAGAATGGTCCTCATATATTTGAGTGCTTAGTGCTCAGTTAGTGGAACTGTTTGGGAAGGATGAGGATTACCTTGTTGGAGGAGATGTGTCACTGGGAACTGATGGAGGAGATCTGTTTGTGTTGATTGCTCTGAGACCACCAATAGAGTCCTACCTTGATTCAGAGAGCGGAGATTGTGTTTTGGTTGCTCTATGGATCTCTCAGGTTTATTCCCTAATATTTATCCCCAAGTTTTATTTTTTAATAAATGATAAAGAAATCTCAATAGAGTCAGGCTGTCAGTTTTCAAAAGCCCCCACTAATCCAGGTTAGTTCTCTCTCTCTGCCTCCTACTTGCAGATGAGCATGTAAGCTCTCAGCTACTGCTACAGTGCCACACCTGCCTGCTGCCATGCTCCCTGCCATAATGGTCATGGAGTTTAAAGCTCTGGAACTGTAAGCCCCAATAAGCTTTTTATCAATTGCCTTAGTCATGGTGTTTTGTCACAGCAATTGGAGAGTAACTAAGACAGAGGGCATGCAACAAATATATGGATAGAAGAGATTAAATATATGATGAAGATATTAAAAACTAAAAATATTAAAGAAAATGTTTAGACATGAGAAAATAAAGCTAAAAATACATTTGAAATTGCAATCTCCACAGATCATTTTAATTTCAGATTAAATATAGCTGAAAAAAAACACTTACCAACTAAGATATAAAAGTAAATAAATTAATCAGAATCATAGTATAGCAGGTAAGGAAGTTGCGCAAAGCATGCTGGGGGTGGGCTGTGGAAGATGAGAAGTCTAGCACTATTCTTCTCAGAATTACAAAATGAGAAGGGAGCAAGAGGCACTAACCAAAAAAAAAGTGGTTGAAATAGTCCAGAAATGATGAAGTACAGAGTTAATTAAATTCAAGATAAATGTGAAGAAGCCCACATACATCACCTTGAAGCTGAAGAACACCAAAGGCAAGAGATTTTCAAGCCAATTAGAGACAGTCAGGTTACTTTCAAAGAAAGATGGAGGCAGTAGATCTCAAAAGCAACAATGGAAGCCAGGGCTCAAAAGAATAACACAACAGCCTCCAAGTGCTGAAAGGTAGTAACTGTCAGTCTAGAAATATACCCAGCAGAAATGCTCTTTAAGGTAGGCATGCTCCAAGAAGACCCATGCCAAAAGAATACTTTAAAACTCAGACAAAGTAATGACAGATATAAATGACACATATAAATAAAACTGGAGGAAAAAGAACTACATAAAACAATATACATGGTTTTTATAAATTTTATTACATTAAGGAATTTTTAAAATTATAATTAAGATGAGCCTTAACAAAATATAAATATATAAATCAGAAGGAAGGCATTTGGACTTAAAAATAACCTAAATAACAATGTAAAGACATCAATTAATTTACACCTTTCATGTACAAAACCTGTGCAAGCCCAAACCAGATCAAATCCCAGTGTAGAAAGAGGAGTTGGGCACACAACCCTACTCTTAGCCGTGGAGCCGTTGTTACTTGTGAGCTACCAGGAAAGGGAGAATCAGTTTTCTCTAAGAGGGGAGCTACTGACTGGTAAGTCAGCCACGATCCCGTGGAAGACCACACAGCAAGAATATTTTGGGAGTACAACTGGCCTTGAAGGGATTATATAAAGGACACAAAGGTGGTAGATATGGAAGGGGCAGGGGATTTGAGATGGTTTAGAGAAGTGAACATCACCAAAATATGTTACAGAAAACTCACAACTCTCAGAGAACTAATTTTAAAAAAAAGGAAGAAAAAGAACATCAAGTTTCTAGTCTTAAAATCAGAAATAATTGGATGAGAAAAATAAAAATTTTAAAGAAGACAGAACAAGTAATATAAAATGTCTATGGGGCAAATAGAAAGTAACCCACTGAGAAGGCACTATAGTCCTACATGTTTGTGTAAGTGTTGTAACTTTTCCATTTCAGAGTAAAAGATCATCAAACTGTGCATCATTTATGAGACACATATAAGCATTTCAATGGAAAATGAAAATAAAGGAAGAAACATATCTACTGTGATTTTTAGTGTATAATTAAAGGAACAACTATATCCAAAATACATGTGTAATGATAGATTCTCTAAGTGTCTTGAAGTGTCTGTTAACCTACAGGAACTAGATTACAGACTTGGAGCCACAGGCCTGAGTTTTTATTTCTTTGCCATTTCTCTGCAGGTCTCATTTGTGACTCAAAGCTGTCAACGCCGCTTCAGAGCAATCAAAGCCATGGGTGGTGTTTGTAAGGTGATAATTAATTCTACTGGTATATTTACAATATTTTTTTCCTGTCAAAACAGACTATTCCATTTAATTGTTCAATTAGATAAACTGGAATCAATACATAATTGCTTAAAGACAGCATGGTGTGCTAAGAGGGACTCTGAAAGCTGCTTTCTCTGGGGTGGAACTCAATATTCCTGTTTGGTTCACTTGTTAGAAATGATTTCAATGATCTTTTTACTCAATGCTATTTCACATTTAAGTAGAGTTGTCATAATACAACATTACACACAAACCCTACACACACATATAAAGGTAAAAAGTACTGTTTATTTCTTCACTGTTGTAAAAAATGCCTAGGCACTTTCAGCAGAGGATTTTTCTAGCAGTTTAAGACATGTAAGTTAAATAAATGGCAAAGAAATTCTGAATCGACCATGAGCAACAGCATTCAGAATTGTAATAAGGGGCTGAATTTTCTTGAGATGTATGAAAGAACAAAAAAGCCATTTTAAAAAAACAAAAACAGAAATGTTCGTGAGAAATCCATCTCTTCACCCCATCCCCACACCAAGAGCTTAAGAGTCACTGCTAAGAACCATACAGGCTTTTGAGATGTGGATATTGGGTGACTGGATAGGAAACTCACTGGTAAAATTTTACACACCAGCTTGAAGGTTTGAATATACAAATGAATATACAAATCCATGCATTGGGACAATTATAAGCTGTATTCTTAAGGGGTTAACAGTGAGTGGTATGATGCAGTTCTAAAAGTCTTAGGCTCCTGTCCACTTGACCACCCATGTAAGTTGAGGCGCATATAGAATGTTACTGTAATAAAGACATATCCTGTATACAATTGATTGTTAGAAGATGCTACAAATTTTGCATGAGTTATTTGAAGTGTCAGGAAGGAATTCTGGTACCGACATAGTACTGATCCACAAATTGGTCATTACTGTGAGCTAAACATTGATCTCACAGTATAATACAACACATATATCTGTTTAGGTGATTGCCTAGAACCCACAAATCTCTGGCCACAAGCATATAGTTGGTGTTCATATTTGGGTCCAGGCAACCACTGGTTGTTAGGTACTAGTAGAATAATCCATATTTTGTTAGGAAAACTGTCTTTGTTATCTAAATAGTCAGTTGATATTCAGGCTTTAATGAGCCCAATGATTAATTTATTATTAATTAGCCTTCTTTTTTTATTAAGAGATTTTCTATTCATTTTACATATCAACCACGGATTACCCTGTCCTTCCTCCTCCCACCCCCCAGCCTCCCCCACAACCCACTCCCCATTCCCATCTCCTCCAAGGCAAGGTCTCCCATGGGGAGTCAGCAGAGCCTGGTATATTCAGTTGAGGCAAGTCCAGTCCCCTCCTCCCTGCACCAAGGCTGAGCAGAGTGTCTCAGCATAAGTACTAGGTTCCAAAAATCTAGCTCATGCACTAAGGACAGGTCCTGGTCTCACTGCCTGGGGACCCCCTAAACAGTTCAAGCTAAACAATTGTCTTACTTATCCAGAGGGCCTAGTCAAGTACCATGGGGGCTCCTCAGCTATTGGTGCACAGTTCGTGTGTTTCCACTAGTTTGGCTTAATTAGCCTTCTATTAGTACTTCTCTCTGTCTGTGGACACTACCTCACTTACCACAGGACTGTGAGGGTAGAAGAATCAGATATGTGTGCAACGACACTAGGATTTGTACCTGGGATTTGATTTGGGAAGTCTGCAAAACATGGAAATGACTGGCAGGAAAGGGGAAGTTTACACTCACAGATCTGAAGAACAGGAGGCACAGCTGAGCACACACCACCTGGGGAGGGACCCAAGTCTATGAGGGACAGACAGGACCAGGACAACATAGGATCAGAGCATGTAGTGGCAGTTTTGTGGGCAGGAGTTGGCAGGCTCCTGTGTGGGCATGCTGAGAGAGCTGGGGAAAAGCCTCGTATAGTGTCAGGAGATTCTGGGCTTTCTGGTTGTGTCTTTGTTGGCTGGCCCTGGCCCTAGTATGAGGCAGGGGAATACTGAATTGGTGTGTGAGAGCTCTGGGTTAGCTGGTTTGTATATCATAGGGGGCCTCACAGTGGAGTCATTTATGGCAGCCAACTGTACAGCTGTTCCAAGATGAAGAATTCCCAAATACTAGGGCATCAAGAGTACAGAAATAAGACAAGACTGCCAGTGCACTGTCAATGCTGTCAGTAAACTGAATTAATCTACGGATTACAATTCATCTGAACTATTAAGAGTTCAGTGTAGATAATGGCAGTCAGTCGCAGAGGTCAGATCCCATAGCATTGCCTTTAGCAGTATGCTGGCAGTTAACATCTACCAAACATAATTCTTAAGAAAGTGAGAAGACAACAGGGTGGCTGTCACATCTGACTGTTTGTTAGGGAACTTCTTGAAGAAATGAAACAGGGGTCATTTGGGGGAGGCTTCAGCAGGGAAGAGCTTGTACTGCTCTTGCAGAGGACCTTTCTGGTATCTAAGGCAGCTCACAGATGCCTGTAAATATAGTCCCTGTGAGATCCAGAGCCTCTGGCTGCCTAGGGTACCTGTACTCACCTGCATATTGTCCACCCACTGCCTATACATAATCAAAGAAAATCTTTAAAAAAAGAATGCAGATAGAAAGACAGCATTTGTGTTCTGGTGGACATTTCCACAGTTGGTAGACACACATCCTTCTCACTAGGATAAATCTGGGCAAGGTTTCAATGTTAATTAGGGAGGAGAGGGGAGGAGAGGGGAGGGGAGGGGAGGAGAGAGGAGAGGAGGGGAAGGCAGGGGAAGGCAGGGGAGGGGAGTGGAGGAAAGAAGAGGGGTGGGGAAGGCAGGGGAAGGCAGGGGAGGAGAGGAGAAGGGAGAGGAGGAAAGGGGAGGGGAGGGGAGGAGAAGGGAAGGGAGGGGAAGGGAGAGGAGGGGAGGGGAGAGGAAGGAAGGGGAGCGGAAGGGAGGGGAAGGAAGAGGTGGGGAGGGGAGGGGAGGGGAAGGGAGGGAAAAAGAGGGGAGCAGAAGGGAGGAGAAGGGAGAGGAGGGTAGGGGAGGGGAAGGCAGGGGAGGGGAGGGTGTGTTTGATGTTTTCGGGGAAAACACACAAGGTTTGGTGCAGTCATTTATTTTTCTTTTCTCTTTTTAAAATGTTATATTTTAAAGAAACAATTCCCTTAAACAACTTTAAAGAAATTTAAAGAAAAATTCAGCCAATTTCCCTCTCCAAGGGCATTTGAAAAGCAATTTCCCACACAAATAAAGACAGGCATGGAGTGATAAAGCCACAATGAACCACAAACCATTAGCCCAGGTCTCTGTTCTGCAAAGTCACATCTACTCTGTGGAAGAGTTGGGTCAGGTGATCTGAGGCTGTCACCTAACAACATCCCAACACACATTCTGAGCCTCATTCACACTCCCCCACACACCCGCAGCACTTTCGCTTCTTACAGTGCAAGGGGGCTGGAGAGACAATTTAGCAGGATGCTTTCCCAGCATCAGTTGGATCTCCAGCATTCCACAATGGCGCACACCTTTAATTCCAGCACTCAGGAAGTGGAAACAGGGCCATCAGAATTTCAAGGTCCTCCTAAGCTACACAGCATCTCAGGAGTTTGAGGCTAGCCTGTGCTACATGCGATCCTCGCAAGGAAAACAAATGGTCCTACAGAGAAAAATGTTTTTGGAAGGAAGTAAGGTAGGCTTGGTTACAGAAGTCAAGTACAACAACAGCGTTTATTTAGCCTTACTCACTATGCAGACCGTCCATTCTAAGAGCAAAAACAGCCTTTGTGGTATGTAGAAATGTACATTTAGTTTGTGACCTCATGCTTCCTTACCCAGGTGTCTGCTCCTCACCAGTGTTTCTCAAGGGGAAGATGTAAACATGCCCTCCTTACAGTGCAAAGGCAGTTCAAACACAGACCATACCTTGGAGGTGTCATCGCCTTCGTCTTCATGCACTGAGCTAGAAGGCGAAGGCGTTGCTGACTTGCTCCCAGGGGGAGAAGGGGAGTTGTGGGGAACGTTGCTGCCTCCCATGTTCAAACCCAACTGTGCACTCAGCTGGGACTGGTTGATGGTGGTCAGCTGACCGTGCTGCATCATGCTTGCCTGCTGTCGGATGTCTGGGGGCTGGCCTCTCGGCCTCATGGCTGCCATTTGAGGATGGGAGCCATACTGAGCTCCTTCGGTAGTCCCGATATCTTGCATCTAAAATAAATGAACAAATAGACACATTTTCAGAAACATGCTTCTTGAAAGGTTCTTTTATTTTTAAATTTTGACTTTTTGACAACGGCTCTCCCTACGTAAGCCCAGGCTGGCTTGGAATTCATGATCTTCCTTCTTCAGCCTCTTGTGTGCTGTGCACACTATCATGCCCAGCTAAAAATTTTTTTCTTTAATCTGTAGATGGAAAGATGCCCTATTAAGCTGTACACACAGTAGTTTTCTCTGTAGTATAATAATTCCAATACATACATTACCCCCTAAAGAATAGCAAAAGGTAGAGGTTGGATATAGCTTAGTGGTAGAGGTCGTGACTGGCATGGGACAGGCCCTGGGTTTTAATCACATTACCACAACCAACCAGCCAAAACCAGAATTTCATAATTTGGTCAACATCACATTTCATTGTTCTTATATTTTATTTCTGATAAGTAGACATCTAATTAATTTATAGTTACACACTGTATATATTTATGTGATGAAAATGTCAACATGCTGGTACTTGTTAGAGTGCCATCCAAATTACAAAATCATTAGTGATTTTAGCATCACAGGCATCTATTAAACCATGCATTTTAATTCTGATCATTTAAGGAAGTTTTAGGAGACAATAAGGGAATGAATGTTCTCCGTTTAAATATTTTTTATATTTTTGAGGGTTTCATACATGAGTACATTGTACTTGCATCATTTCTATTCCTCCTTCTCCCAACTCTTCTCATATCCCCATTCTGTATTTATTATATATAATATATACATATATAAACATACACATATGTATATTTATATATAATATAAATGTATATAAACATACACATATATAAATGTATATGTTTGTAAAACCTGCTTAGTCCATTTAGCATTGTTTTTATATGTTTAGGGCTGAGCAGTGGGGATCAGATAACCTGTCAGTGTGGTTATCACTTGGGAAAACTGATCCTTCTTCCCTCAGCAGCCATTGACTACCCACAGCTCCTAATCTAGGGTTGGGGCTTGTGGAGTTTCCTTCATTGTTAGCATGCTGACTGCTGTGACCATCATTCAAGTCTTGCTTAGGCAACTATAATTTTGAGATTTCAGGGGTGCAGCATCCATGTCATGTCAACAAGACACTCTCTTCCTGCAGGTGCCCTGGTTCATTTTAATCCTTTATTGAGTCGCGAGAATGCTCTCCTAACTACTGTTCTCAGAATGCTTATAGACAGTGTTAACCAGTTGATTGACTATTGCAGTGACTTGGCTGCACAGACAGATTTGAAAGCAAGGCTCTAAAACTGCAAGGTCTCCATATTAATCCATTATCTGGGTCACTGCTTTTCAGCCTTAACGAGACTCACTCTTGTAATTCAGGCAATGACTTTCGTCTCAGCAGGATTAAAATTAAACGCATTGGGGGATGAAGTGCTTATCATTATCTGGAGGTCAAATGCATTGTGTAAGAGTATGGTGGATTTCACCGAACATTTCTCCATCAGTTCCAAACCTAAGGCAAAAGGTCCTGGTCTTATTGGTGTAACTTGTTTAGTTTCCTGTTAGAGGGCTTGTTAAAAAGTGCTCAAGACAAGAGAACAAGAGAGAAGAAGATGGACAAATGTGCAGTGAAGGACTTGACAGCTAAAAGTACACATGGAACTGAAAAATCTAATTAATGCTATCTGTTGTTGCATAACAAAAATATTCCACATAGACAAGATGCTTAGTAATTACCCATCTGAAATGTCATTACAACCTGGAAAAACATGTGAGGGCAGGCTAAGGAACCTGGTCCTGGCCTTTGTTTTTGTTTCTTTTGTATAGCAGTGGAATTATTTCCCATCAGTGTACACAAGCCATCTCACAACACTGGCTAGATCCCGATGAACAGAGAATGCAACTGTGCAGGTCCGGAGCCTCTGGTCTTGCTTCCTGGCAGGCTCTCATTGGGCCACTTCATCATGGAGGCTATTTTCCAGCTCTTGGGCAGGCCCCACTCCCAAAATTGCTGCACTTTGGCTTCCTGTTGGTGAAACTTAGGTCCATTCACTCCACAAGTTTCCCAACTTCCTAGTTCAACCAACATTTTTTAAAAAATAAACTGTATTGCTCTAATTCTTTAATGGTAATTCTTATAATTCATGAAGCACTTCCACAGTTATAGGAGAGATGCAGCATTCACAGATACTTTGCCATTTTCAGAGGGTGCCGTGAAAATCAGAATGGGCTTTTAGAAGAAAAGGGGACTTAAACTATGGTTTCTAAGGCTTGCTCTCAAGTGTATTGAACGTCTATGCATCTTAGCATTTAGAAGAGCATGGACAAGCATGGGCATGGAAAAGTGGCTGCCTGTGAATGAACTCTGCCCTATTGCACAGCCCACTCTCCGACACTGCATCAGGTAAAGTACTCGGGTACACATTCAGACTTGCGTATCTAGAGAACACGTTTCTTAGCTCAGCAAATTAGAAGTATTTGCCAGCAGAGTCAGACTTGACCTAATCATTTCTCTAACAATATGGAACAATTTGATACCTTGATTTCTTCTTCCCATGCATCTCAGGTTTCAAAGCACACATCTGTGTGGCATGTTTTGAGCCCATTTTAACTCATCTACACAGAAATCTGGTAGTTTTAACCTGGTGTTACAGGATTATGATTTCCAAATTGATTTTCATACAGAGCCTCTGGATTTGTGGCAATGAAGTGCTCCTTAAGAGGCTTAATCTCCCTTATCGGCACCAATATCTTCTACTGTTTTTCAAAAGACTTGTTTCCCCCCGTCATGTTAATTTGTGTTAGTGTAGGTCTATATTCCTGACCCTTCATTAAAGAGGAAGTAGCCTTGGCCACGGTGGAGCAAAGGATCATTGGGTAAGGATGGTGAGGTAGAAGGCCAAGCAGTGGCCTTTCTCTGAAGTTCATTGTGTTCCCAGTGATGCAGGTCAGGCAGACAGCAGTTTTGTTGTTGCCCCTGGAGACAGTTGTCCCATGTAGAGGGTGACAAGCATGGCAAGAGACAATCCTCAACCCTGCAGGTCCCACATGCTCATAACAGTTGAATCCTAGCGCCACTCTGACATTCCTGATCTACAGAAGTGCATGAGTGTTACCTTGCTCTCATGGGAGCCAGTGTGAATTACTAATGGTTAGTATGGGCAGGTTACAGTGAATGGATTCTAGTTATTGAAAATAATAATTAGTAAACTCACACAAGTTAGCAAATGTTTTCTTTTATTACCAGTTTCCTCCTGAAAGGCACTGGTTGGTTGTTACTCCTTAATGTCAAATACAGAATTTGAGCTAGCCAGTTGCAGTTTTTTGTTATTCACCATATTTTAAGTTCATCGTGAATAATGGAGTATAGTCACACTTAGTAGTGACAATTTTTTCTCTGTCCTATTCTTGTTCCTGCTGGTGAAAGTGTTGGATGATGAGTTGGAGAAAACGTCGGAGCCAATGGGCAGTGCTCCGAGGTGGCTGGAGAGCAGGAGCGAGAGGGGCTCCAGTCTTTGATTCAGTGTAACTCCCTAGCACCGGGGTCTTCAATGTGGTCATCTCTGCTAAATTTTCATTACTAGGACTATCTTTTGTATGCTGCTAAACGTAATTTTAACTGATACACCCTAACTGGTTATAGACTAAAGAATTCATTTTCTTCACCCTTGTGAAGAATCCAGCACAGATCTTGTCATGATAGCAGGTATTCATCTCGTTTCCTGAACTGGAATGAGGAGATGCTGTGGGTAGGTACTATGGCACTAACGACACTGGCTCCATAGACATGGCCCAGCACTTCCTCATCACTTGGGAATTTCATTTGCTAAGCCCTAGTGCCCAAACTCACTAGAGGCAATGTCTAATGTGTACAGTTCTCACTTTCTCCTTTTTAAAGATTAGTAAGCCTTATTTTTTCTTGGCTAAAAGCATTACATATTGTTGGTATTTTAACTTCCTGTTTATCTCATCATTTGGGAAATATACTTCATCTGAGAATAGGCTAGATTTCATTCTTTTGCAAACCTGATCTGTTTCTTTAAATTTTCCTAGCTGCTGTTGTACAACAATCTTTTCCATACTTATGGGAGTAAAAATGCCAGTTAAAGTAATGGAGGTAGAAATACTATAACGATGAAGAGGAATTTCATGTGCTTTCCTTCAAAGCCTTTTCCCAATTAATGGAAATCCAAAGTTCCATTATGATCAATTAGGAAAGCAAAGTAGATACTATCCATCCCTTCTGCCTGATGCCCTGCTCTGTGATCGACCTCCTGACTTGCATGGCACATTCCTTCTCCTATGCTAGAAGAGTTCAGACTGAAGATAGTGTTCAACTGGGAAACATCAGGTACAAAATTGGACACACATTTCAACATGTGTGTATCTTTTGATTTTCTTTGAAAATGGAAAGAAAAACACAGGTCCATGTTGCCCACCTAAGACTATAGTTTTAAAACATTATTTTGTGTGACTGGAATACCTCTACTCCCAGGAAACCCTTGTAATAGTGTTAGCTATATATAGTGACTAATGGTGTTGAATTGCATTCTAGAATGACACAGAACATTGGTGTTCAAAGCTATGTATGTATCACAATTCTTCTGTCTGCTGATTCTTTGAACATCAGGATCCTTCCTGGTCCAATGAGGGAGCCTGGAAAGCTATCATTATCTCTGCCTCTAGCAGACGATCTATAGTGAAACAATTGTACATATAAAACTCTAAGGACACCTTGTCTCTCTTTGCTCAGATCCAGCTGTTTAAGTGAACAGCAGTTGGTGAGCAGAGCTCAGGAGCAGGGCTTGCCCTGAGGCCCTGTCTGCTAATATGGCTCACCAGCTGCTGCATTCTGTGGTCTATGCAAGCAACTCCTGGATTTGTGCCAGATCCAGCAGCAGCAAGAGAACATGAAGAATCTCTGAAGCTCTTATGCTCACCCCTGTCTGTCAACATTTGACACCCTTCGCTGTGGAGTGCTTTCCCCAGGGCCATGAAAGACCCTCGTGGCTTTGGCTGTGACAAGTGCTTGCTCTCAGCCCCTTTTATGTACATCATCAAACACATACCATTCCTAGCAGCTAATGAAAAGCTTTGGAGCCTTGCTTTGGGTTGTCCACA
Organism: Peromyscus maniculatus bairdii; assembly: GCF_049852395.1. Taxonomy (NCBI): domain Eukaryota; kingdom Metazoa; phylum Chordata; class Mammalia; order Rodentia; family Cricetidae; genus Peromyscus; species Peromyscus maniculatus. The sequence goes on along the minus strand of NC_134853.1, from coordinate 34,684,884 downwards.
AAGCCCTGCATGATTAATTAGGGCTGGAAGGCCAAGCAGTTTCAGTTTTGATTCCTAAGGAATGATACACTCTAAGAGTCTACAAGAAGAATGTAAATGTTGATATTATTTAAGTCCTCAATTTGATTATGTATTTTACCAAGGATTCAATTAATATGTAAATGTGTATACCGGAACAAATGTGTGGGTAAATGTAATAATCAAATTTTATTTATTATTTTCATAAATACATTTCCAAGAGAGAGCTTAATTATTTATTGTATAAACAAATTAAGTAAATTATCCTAATACGATCTCCTTGTGTGTTCCATTTATTATTTGTAAGTACATAATTTATACAAATATCAGCATTTTGCTATTAGGTGTTTGACAATGAATACCTATTGTTCAAATTGATATTGTCAAAAGAGATAAAATACCTAAATATTACACAAACTGTATTTTTAAATATGAACAAAAAATGAATTTTGCTTTATTTTTTAAAGACTTATTTATTTTTATTTTAAGTGCATTGGTGTTTTGCCTATATGTACATCTGTGAAGGTGCCAGATCCCCTGGAATTGGAGCTACAGACAGTTGTGGCTTCCATGTGGGTTCTGAGAATTGAACCCAGGTCCTCTGGAAGAGCAGCCAGTGCTCTTAACCACTGAGCCATCTCTCCTGCCCATGGGAAAAAATGAGTTTTAGGAAGGATAGAACATCTTAATGAAAATATTTTTATCTATAAAGTTTCAAGTTTAGATTAACTTGATTTCAACTCTAAATTTCAAAAACCAATTTTGCTTTTGAATTTAGTATTTTGAATTCTTTCTTTTCTTTCAAAACACATTAGAAACTACTAGGGTTCACATTTCTTTTCAGTGAAATGTCACCATAACATGCAATATTTGTAGTTAGGACAAGTAGCTACTGGGAAGAACACAATTTACAGCGCTGACACACAATGCTCTCCAGAACCGCTGCCCTGGGGGACTTCTAAACCACTTCAAGAAACAAAGGTCCACGCTGATGCTGTGGGTCTCTCTAGTGCTTGCCCTCCTGCTTCCTCAGCCCAGGTCAACCCCAGTCATGGAAGGGACCCTCATTACTCAAGAGATTTTTGCATGTGAGAAACAAACATCACTGATGAGGATTACAAGAACTGAAAAGCCTCTCCCACAAGATGACCCAAACAGCAGACAGTAAACTGCGGGGGACCCCAATACTCTCAATGGCTTTGCTGGGCCCTGGCTCTTCTCTCTAGAGTTTGACTTCTATTTCTCTTACAGGGGGCAAACGTGGAGAGAAGACTCTGTTACCCTCACAAGTATGTCCAGATTCCTTGCACAAACAAGTGAGAAGGCAATCTCTTAGGGTTTACAAATGACATGTCCTCTCAGGCTTATGGCTTACTTGCTTGAGTGTCAGCTCATGGAGTCAAACTGAAGGCTGTAGAGCCTTTAGGAAGTGAGAAGTAACGGCTGAGGTAGCTTGGTGGAGGTAAGCCTTAGATGGTGATGCACACTTCCGATTCCTGTCTGCTCTCCCTATATCCTGGCTGCCACCATGTGAATAAGTCTCCAAAGAATGCCTAGTCACTGTGACCCCTGCCATGCTTTCCTGCCACAACATACTATGCTCTCTGAAACTGGGAGCCAAAGGGAACCTTTATTCCTAAAGATGGTGAAAGGTGCTTGTCATAGAGATGAGAAAATTAGCTGGCAGACAGCATGACTCCTTTTCTTTTTCCGATACAGGTGGACTGCTGTCATGGAGGCACTGCTCATCCAACCAGACTGCCTCTGAGAAAGTCAGCTATCTCAGTTCTTACTTATTTGACCATTTTTCCACACCTTTGAAAAGGGAGGGCTTTTCAAATTCTTACTATGCCTACTATGTGGCAGGCATTGCTCTTGGTTCCCAGCAAACTGAAAGTGGTCAACTGACGGAAAGCTTTGCTCTGTGCATCTCAGTTTCTGGTCTGAGAAACACAATGCAACAGTTGAATGTCATTGGTGTGATAGTGATGAGTTTTATAAAGAAATCAGGAGAGAAGAAAATGGAATATTTGGCATTGAGTATCTCAAAGTAAGGATTAACTAAGATAGAAGAATGTTTCCCTAAGATTGAAACTAGCTTCGCTGTTGTGGCTCATGCTGATGTTTTATTTTTGTTATTGTGTTGGATGAGTTCTAATTCATGGAGAGCTGTTGACACAGACCAGGAATCCATACATCCAAGAGCTGCATCTGTGGGGACTATCTCTGGAATAAGTAGGGCAGCTTATGGCCACAGAGCCCAGGTGCCACTGTGAGAAAGTACACAGCCTCAATGAAGGTTGGATTTATAGCCTGTTTTAAACTGCTCCCTGATAAAGCTAAAAGGGTACCTGGTTGATAGACAGTATAACAAAACTGTAATGTATGTAAAGGAATTATGATTCACAGACATCTTTCTCATTCACAAACCCTAGCCATACCCTGTCTCCTGTGCAACATCACCATGGGGTGATGGGGTGTGCCTTTTAACCCTTAAGGTATCAAGTGTTTTTGACTTGGGTTGAGAAAATCCATTTCTGAATGCATCATTAAGATACTAATGTGATCAATTAGTAATTGTCCCCTAACGTGATTTTTAAACTATTGACAATATCATCAAGCTTGACTAAGCTTTAATAGGCTTCAGGGCTCCCACAAATAAGGGAAACACGCCAATTGCAGTAGCTAAGATTTACTTTACATCACCGATGAGTGTTTCTCATAATTCCAATTCATGTCAGGACATAATGGTTCATGGGTGAAATACTCTATCTCATCTAGATACTTTAGGGGATCATGTGATCTACCATCTGTTCCCCAAGACTTGTGAATTAGTAGTTTCTACAAAGTTGTATCACTCTGACCATAAGAATCTATAGATATGCTCTTGGTACTCCTGATTAGTCATGAAGTTGTTCTTTTGTGTGTCTTGTGCCTTTTGTATGTGTATTACAGTGTGGGTAGTGCTTTGCTCACAAGAAGTGTTACGTTGTATCAAGCCTACCCCACAGTGCTGATGCCTGTTCACATCGCCTTAACTTGAATGTGCACAGAGACAGGGTAGAATAATGGTGTCATTTTTTATTATTATTAAGAAATTTCCTATTAATTTTACATACCAACCACACATCCCCCCTCCTCTCTCCTCCTGCCCCCAGCCTTTCCCCCGAATCCACTCCCCATTCCCACCTCCTCCAAGGCAAGGTCTCCCCTGGGGAGTCAGCAGAGCCTGGTACATTCAGTTGAGGCAGGTCCAAGCCTCTACATGCTGCACCAAGGCTGCACAAGGTGTCACACCTTAATGTCAGGATACTTTTGAGGACTGTGACATTGAAACATAAAGAATAGCTTGGGAGTGCAAGTGATGAGGAACTGTGAAGTCCTCTGAGGTTCTGCTATGAGTGGTGGCTTACTGACCAGAACTGGATCTGCATCTTCACGGCAGCCTGCACCAGCCACCACAACACTCCACACTATATTTAGACCCCATTAACTTGTGTTCTCATCCTTTCCACTGGAATGTGGATGGGATTCTGGTAGTAATGGAGATATGAGTGGCATGTTGACCTCTTCACATCAGTTCAGAACGGGGACACTGGAGTTCATCTGGGGGCTCTTAAATCGCTGGCAACACAGGGCACCTGGTCAAAAGCACATCTCAGGGAGTGTAATTAACACTTTGCCTGCATAAAAGAGCTTCCTGGGCAGTTTTTGTACTTTTACAGCTTATTAGAAATTTGAAGAAAAGTATGGCTTTAAATTAGACTTTTATTATGGAACTCATCCAATAATCCTTTTAATAATATATTATAAAACATTAAAATAGCATGAAACCCAGATAGGAAAAGGCTAGGAATCTTGTCCTGTCGAGCATGGTATTAATAACTTGGGAAAATCAGTCCAGGAAAATTATAATTCATTCAGTTCCTTTAAAGTGTCTGACTCTGTAAGTGACCTTAAGCTCCTTTAAAACAATTATGTTTCAAATATTTGTCTGCCAAAATTATAGCCTGTTAGAGAATTGCATAAACATAGTTATGTACAGTCTCTATATTTCTTGGTACACCTGATTTAGTTAATATTACCATTCCTCACTCATTTATGCTTTTACATACTTTGAGTCATATAGAGTCAAAGTCTCAAAACTAATCTGAAAAACTACTGACTGCTATTCATGCTAACATAATAACCCTTTCTTTAAAACAACCGCCAATAAATTTCATTATAAGAAGTTATTAAAAGGGTTAAAAACCTATTAAATGTCAAATAATTTTCTTGACTCAAACTTCTAATAAAGAAAAGAGAATAGGCTTTCTTTCTGAATTATTTAAATCTTTACTGACTGTGCATTGAACCATGAAATTAGAAAAGTGTTATTAGAAATGTTCACTGGTTTTTATAAAAGTTGGAGCACAGAATGTATCAAACCATATTCTTTAACAAGACTAGTTAGAGCAGTGAGTTTCTAATCCTAAGCACACAGTTTCTCCTGATAGAAAGGTCATAATTAAAACTCTATCCTGTAAAGTGGTGATAATAAAATTATGACTAGAGAAGCTCACATGTTCATTTAGAATATGGGAGATACATGCTCTAAATTTTAATTTGGGCAAATATCCTCTTTTTAAAATTTTTTTCCATGTTCAGTAAAGAGACCCTCTCAATTAATGCTTAGGTTTTAATAGCAGTTAATTTTAAACAAGTGTTAGGTTTGGATTAATCCTGATTTATAGGTTTATCACTTACCGAAGGCATACTAAAATTAGAGACTTATGATCTAAAAAGTTAAAAAAATCATAATGATATTAATCTTGTATACAGGTTTAAAAATACATATGGTAGCAGTTCTTTCTTTCTTTCTTAACTTTTATTTATTCATTCATTCATTGTTTATTTATTTATTGAGACTCGAGACAGTTTTGGTTATGTAGCTCTGACTGGCCTGGAACTTACCACATGGACAAGGCTGGCCTCTAACTCACAGAGATTCACCAGTCTCTGCCTCTGGAGTGCTGGGATTAAAGGTTATGCCATAATACCCGGTCCCAGTAGCAATTATTAATAACACAACAAACATCTTTTCTTGATTCCCAGAAAACAATACTTAGCACACACAATTTAAAATGGTGTGGACCCAGCAAGCAGTTTCCTATCTATTATCTGCTTCCTTGTTGGTACATTCTTAACCTTAAGTAGTCATGGCTCTATGGTCTTTTATAAGTAATACAGATAGATACTATATTTTATATATTATTATATATTTTAAATACATATTTATATTTTATAAATAATACCTATAGATACTCGTTACACACCAAGCAAAGTACTCAATGTTGCGGTGCACCACACTATTGATCTCTGTAACAACTAGGGAGATTACCACCAGCATTAGTGGTACAGTGCCATGGAAGTCCAAAGAGGCAATTTTGTAGCCCCATAGTAAGTGAAATTAGTCACAGGCTGTCTGATCTCCAAGCTTGATCACAACCATGACACCTGAACTAGTCACCTAGTATATGATCTCATGTCACATGTGCTTGTAACAAAAGATGACTGGAAGGACTTGCCAGTGGGTTATGACTAGGACTCAGGGCTACCGAATTTAACACTGATTCCTTGGTAGGAAATTCTATTTCAATTTGTTTTCCTAACACTCTCTGCCTGGTACTGAATGGGATCCTGGGAAAAAAGGCAGGTAGGAAGCATCTTATGTTCAAGGGTCTCCTAGGCAGCCAAAGTTGTACATCAGAGGGGTTCACTGCTGCGATCAAGAGTATGCCACATCAGACATGTGGAGAACACTGCTCTGGCTATAACAGAAGTGCAGAGGACATTGCTCCATCAGGGAAACTGCATTGCAGTAAGACCCCGGTAAGCACCCTCTGATATGAAGAACACTGTTGAGTGTAGGAGAATCCATTAGAATGGAACAGGTAGAATTTAGCCTATACATGTGGATGGTTACATTTTCAGAAAAGCAATGCTGTCTATGAAAATATGAAATGTTGTTTTTAAAAGTTCAATGTGTAATGAAACCACTTATAAAAATGTGACTTAGAGCTGCCAGGTAGGGAATTGCATGTAATTGTCAATGTTACAGCTTTGAAGTCTGGATATCCTCTTTGCACACTTTAACAGGGGGACATTTACTAGTTCCTAATTTGAGACTAAATGTTCAAAAATAACACAGTTTTTTTTGCTGGATTTTAAAAACAGTTGTGGCAAAGCCACTCTGATTATGTTTACCCAGATCTATACAGCACACATTCTAATAGCTAAAAATATCACCACATAAATTATGTTTTTATAGACTGTCTGACTCAATCCTTTCAATAAAAATATTTTCATTTTTTATTTACCTTTTATTTTTATTCTTTTAAATTATTTTTTATGTGAATGGATGTTTTGCCTGCATGGATGCCTGTGCACCACATGCCTGTCTAGTGCTCAAAGAGGCCCAGAGATGACAACAAATTCCCCAGGGCTGGAGGAACAGACAGTTGTGAGCTGCCATGTGAGTGCTGAGAATTGAACCCAGGTCCTTTGGGACAATAATCAGTGCTCCTAACTGTGGCACCATCTCTCCAGCCTCCAAACCTTTTATACTTTGGTTTCTCTTGTGACTCACATCATCCTGTAATTACTTGGTAGAGTATGTTATCAAGGAAAATTCAAGCAAAGCGCTATGTAAAGGAGTGGAGTGCCCCAGCCTTGATGTGGCTCCATCTGTCTCCTAGATTCTTTGTGAAGCTTCTGAGTACTCTGGGACACGGGAAAAAGAGTATTTAAGCTAGATCTCTTGTCAGGATTGGACACTCAGTGCGTTGCTTGCTTAGAAGAGATTCACTGTCTCCTTAATAGTAAAGACTAAATAGATGCTTCCTAGATTTATGCCACATGATGTTAATGTTTGAATAGAACAGGTCTCCAATTCCCTCCTATACTGGGGCTTGGTTGAGAGCTGAAAGAACTTTTGCAAAGTGATTGGATCTGGAGGTCTGAGACCTAGTCCATGGATTCATAATATTATGGCATTATAGGGAACTGGTGAAGAGAAGGAGGTGAGGCTGGTTAGAGGAAGGATGGCACTAGGGGATCACCTTTGATAGCTTGTCTTGGTTTATTCCTATAATCCTTTGACCCAATTTTCTTGGCTACCATGATGTGACCTGAGTTGCTTTGCCACAACCCTGCCATTGTGATGGACTGAAACTGTGAGCCAAAGAAAATACCTCTCTCTTTAATTTGTTTTCTCAGGTTATCTTGGTCACAGTGTCACAAAAGCAAGCAACTTTTAACAGAGAAAATTTTCTGAACCTAGTATATTCAAATTTTGATGAGTGGAACTCTAGGCTTAATCATTAGTCATCTTCTCCCATCTACTCTTGGTGAGGAGGTGCTAGTGGGTGAGGTTAAAGAGTTGTTGACCTCAGATGCAGGGAAGCCTACAAAAAGCATTTCTGTACCCTGTAAGCTTTCAGAACTGCATAGCAGTTATACCAGAAGAAGGGATAAACACAAGTGTTAGTTATAAGAGCTCTCAGATGTGGTCCCTGGTACTCCATGGAAGCTAATATGAATGCAATAAAAGCAAGTGACCTCTAAATGTCTGGACAATATCCATGTCATCTGAAATCATAACTTGAGTAAGATACTCAAATCTTCGCAGGGAAAGGGCATCTTCTTCAATGGAGTTTGAGTTAAATTGAATATCCTAGTATCCTTTTAGTTTTTATTGTCTAAAATTGTTCTTAAATAACTCTTCTTTTCTGACCCAGCAAATCATCTGATTTCTAATAATGGGTGGAGGTGTGCCATTTTCCTGTGTCTTGTATGAGTTTAAGAGTAAAGTGAGAGGTTTGAGCTGGTACAGAAACAGAATGGGAGGACAAGGAAAGAGATACCATGATAAATGAAGGCACCATGGGAATAGGGAGAAGCAGAGTGCTAGGGAGGTCCCCAGGAATCCACAAAGATGACTCTACCATGGACTACTGGCAATGGTTGAGAGGGTGCCTGAGCTGACCTACTCTGGTGATTGGATGGCTGAATACCCTAACTGTCATCATAGAACTCTCATCCAGTGACTGATGGAAGCAGATTCAGAGATCCATGGCCAGGTCCCAGGCAGAGCTCCAGGAGTCCAGTTGATGAGAGAGAGGAGGGATTCTATGAGCAAGAGATATCTAGACCTTGACTGGAAAAAGTACAGAGACAACTAACCAAAGTAGTTAAAACACATGAACTGTGGACCAATAGCTGAGGAGCCCTATGATACTGAACTAGGCCCTCTGGATAAGTGAGACAGTTGTTTAGCTTGAAACTTTTAGGGGGGGCCCAGGCAGTGAGACCAGGATCTGTCTCTAGTGCATGAGCCAGCTTTTTAAAACTTAGTGCCTATGGTGAGACACTTTGTGCAGCCTTGGTGCAGGGAGGAGGGCTTGGACCTGCCTCAGCTGAATGTACCAGGTTCTGCTGACTCCCCATGGGAGACCTTGACTTGGAGGAGGTAGGAATGGGGGAAGGGTTGGGGGGGAGGCTGGGGAATGGGAAAAGGGAGGACATGGGAATCTGTGGTTGGTATGTAAAATGAATAGAAAATCTCTTAATTAAAAAAAAGAGTAAACATTATTATCTCAGTCAACCTGCAGTTCTGTGGTTATGGAACATTGGACAGACCAGATTAATTATATGAGGATATGTGGACACATGCTTCCCAGTAAAGTTGTTCTGTTTAAAGCATTTTGTAGCAAGAAAATGAAAGTGTGCAGGGGGCAGTGATAAGAGAGAGGGAACAGGGCAACAGTCAGGGAGAAGTCCATTTGTCTGGACTCATAATGGATTATTTTAAGTTACCAAGGGAAAATATTTTAATTAGAAGCACCATTAAATTAATTTTATTATTTTCTCTAAATTTTAGTAATAGCAAGGAAGGACATGTTTTAACACCAAAAAGAACTGTGATGACCTAAGAGGAGGTCTAAAGTCCATTTGAGTTTAAATCCAAATCATGTCCCAACAGTTTGGACTCGGCTATTCAGAGGACTGTAGAGAGGGGCCCATCATCAAGTGTCGGGTCAGCGGTAAAGTCCAGCAGGGGCAGAACCTTGATCATCGAATAGGACATTAGTCCAGATTCTGAATAACTGCTAGACTCATATACCCAATCAATTCAAAGCCATAGGAATAAAAATGGTAGGAATATTTATTATGAAAACCTAATTGCAACAAATGAAAAAACAGGAAAGAGCATTCCATTGTGTGTACATTTTGGACACGTCTTCATGCTTTCTGGCCTTTACATAAGCAATGCCATGAGGCGATGTCAACTTAAGTGAATTTTTCTTAAACGATAACCTAACTCCTGAAAAAAAGAAGTCAAATGAAAGAATGATCGTAATCAACTATATATATATATATATACATATATATATATATATATATATGTATATATATATATTTAATAATTGGCTATTGTATATAGTATATATATTTGCCAAGTCCACTGTCCTCTTACTCTTTTATAATAAAATAATCCAAATGCCAATGTCAAATTGAGTGGCCTTTAAAAGAACGTTAACTGTGTGTTACTGCAAGGCAAGGTATTTCTTGTAAGTTATGAAAAATGCACTTTACTTGTGGGTAATATGTGGTTTAATGACATGGAAATAATTTCATGGTTCCTCTGTGTTGTATTTACATTTTTTGTTTCTAAAACATATTTAATATCTCTACGTTAATTATATGACCTCTTGGTGGCAGCTCCAATAAATAGAAAAAATCTCAACTGATCAACTGAAGGAAAGGGGTGACATTCATATCATTAAAATCTGGAACTTATCATAAATAACAAGAAAGAATACCCACCCAGCAGTTTTTAAAATTAAAGTCATCTGATCGTTTATTTGCATCTACATTTATGAAAGCTAATAGAATTTCCAGTACCTATTTATTTTCTGATGGAAAAGAAACACTTTTGGAAAAGACAAGCTCAGAAGTTTTTGCAATAGTACACTATATCTCGTTACTTCTTTCACAGGCCAGGGGTATTCTAGTTGAAGACTGTTTGTGCCTATCTCTTACAGTGAAACTGGGAGATACTTTTTCTTTAAGTTATATCCCTTGCTTCCACCTTTCTTAGCTTCCTTTGGCTACTTTTTTCTATGGGTGATGCTCAGGTTCCAGAACAGATGGGGACTAGCAGAGTAGAGTGAAATGAGTAAGTCCATTTCCTTGGGTCTCACCCAAGGGCAATCTTCTTAGGGAGATTTTCTCTGGCTTGCTCATCAAACAATCCATTCTTCCCATGCTGGCATTTTTCTTTTGGTGGCATAAATACAATCTAAACTCATTTCAGACAGGGCTCTGTAACCTTTAAGATGCACCTAACTTCTCAGGGATCCAATTAAAATATTGATGTGATTCAGAAACTTCAGGGAGGTGCCTGAAGTCTACATTTCTAACAGACTCCCCTTTTTTCAGGAGGTAGACCTATCTTGTACCTACTGGATGAATACTGGATGAACTGAAGTTTGAGCAGTAAGCGCAGACCAGTGTGGTTCTTGACTCCCCTTTGCCAGCATTTCATGAACATCTATGGGAGCTGTTTATTGCTCAGGAATTTCTTGTTAGTCTAGATCATACAGAATTGTCTGCTGATAATATGGTACTGTAACATGACTTTTTTGTTGGCAGTATTAATAGGAAATTATCTACTTTTGCCACTGAGTTATTACTTTATTAACAAAGACAAGTGATGAGGAATTCTTTATCTGGCATGACAGTACATTGCTTAATGTCAGAAATTCTTCTTTTCAAAATATTTCAAAGGTACTTCATAGTACTGCTTTGAAGGTCTGTAAAGTTATTTAGAATTTCTTAGCACTTTAGTAACTTCAGAAATAATTAATTTAAAAATGACACAATTTTCAGGATACAACCAAAGTAATGTTTAGAGAAAAAGTCATTAGATGTATTAGAAAATGAGAAAAATACAAAATCTATCACCTAAGCTTTTGCCTTGGGAGGCTGGAGAAAGAAGAGCAATTTTACAAGAATAAGTAGAAGAAAATGGTAAAAATCAGAGGATGAAGCCAGGAGCTGGCCCCAGAAAGCGGTGGTGGCTGTGGTGGTGGTGGTGGTGGTGGTGGTGGCTGTGGTGGTGGTGGAGGTGGTGGTGGATGTGGTGGTGGTGGTGGTGGTGGTGGTGGCTGTGGTGGTGGTGGAGGTGGTGGTGGATGTGGTGGTGGTGGAGGTGGTGGTGAATGTGGTGGTAGCGGTGGTGGTGGCGGTAGCTGTGGCTATGGTGGTGGGGACTCAACAAGGAGCTGGCCTCAGAAAGTGAGGAGGAGGAGTCAACTAGGAACTGTGCTGGAAAAGTGGGGCAGGGGAGTCAACAAAGCAAAATAGGTTCTTTAAGAAATTAGAGAAATTGTTAATGCTCTGCATAGTCTAAGCAACAATAAGGTAAGAAAGACAACTGTGAATACCAGAAACAAAGAGGGGCCCTCACAACTGATACGCAAAAAGGCTAATTGAAAGGGAAATGTCAATGGCCATGCTTGTCATTTCACATCTCAGAGGAGATTCAAAGATGCACTGAAATTAACAAACAAACAATAAACACAAACTCACATTATGGGAAACAGATAAGATTAAATACCCAACACCCATCAAACCAAGGGAATCTGTAACCAACAATTTCCCAGAAAGAAATCACCATTCCCAGAAGTTTTTACCAAATTTTATGGAAGAAATGTCTCAGAGCTCTCATAATGCTCTCTCAATTTAGAAGCAAGTGAAAGACTTCACAGTTCATTCTTTGAGAACATAGAAAAGGAAAATTACAGACCTGTTTCTGTCCTGTTCATAAATGTAAACTCAATAAAATATTCACACATTTAATCCAACACTACATGAAACAGTTATACTCCACAACCAAGTGGTGTTTTAAATCTGTAAGAGTAATCAACATTAACATATCTCTCTATGAAATCTAATGTATCAGTAAGACCAAATTTTATGATCACATCTGTACAGAAGGAAAGGCATGTGGCAAAACCAAACATTTATTCGTGATTTAAGAAAAAAAAACTTCAATAGGAAGGAATTTTCTTAGCCTTATTGAAAACATAGTTAATAAAAGCAATATTGATAGAAACTCTCCAGTTAAAATTACACTGGAGATGAGAAACTGCTTTCCCTCTAAGAGCAGAAACATGCCAAGAATTCCCCTTACTAACCCGAATGAGTACTGTATTGAATGTCTGGCCAAATGTAATAAAGGAAGAAAGTGATTACGTAGATGGAAAAGAATGAATGAAAATCCCCTTCTCATCACAGATGGAATGCTTTTAAACACAGAAAATCCACAAGAACCCTCATCAACAACAATGCCGACCTGAAAACAATAGCAAGAATAGCAGATGTGGAGGGTATGATGCCTCTTTTTATGCCAGTCACGAGAAATTGCACACTGAACATTTAAAAAGACCATTTATAAGAGTCTTCTAAAAATACAATACCTTGGTGTAAATCTAAAGAAGCATGTTTAAGTCTTACAGAAAGCTACAAACCAATGATGAAAAAAAAAAAAAAAAAAGAAACTCGATTTTGTCAAGTTCTTTTCAACTTCATGTATGGACTCAGTGAAATTCCAATGAAATCCCAGTGAGCAATTTTACAGATACTGGAAACTGAAATGACAGGGAAAGCAAAGGATCTAGATCAGACAATAAAGTCTGAAGAAGAACAAATTTGGATCTACACTGATAGACAGAAAGATTTGCTGCAAGGGTAAAATAATGAAGACTGAACCTGTGGTAAAGAGCAAACCAGATCAATAGAGATCAGGAATGGATCCCTGCAAAGACTGTCCTGGTCTTTGGAAAATGATCAAAGGGAATTCAAAGCAAACGATAACTAAATAAAAATGGTGATGAAAAGGTAATTCAAAGCAAACGACAATTTAAAAAAGTGGTAATGACATTGTATAGGCTTATCCAACATCAGCACTTTCCTCTCTGGTCTTACCACTTTGTATGTTTGCACACCTTGTGATGGCATACACTCACCATCTGTGGCATTTTCATTTTGACCATCTCCGTATCCAGTTGAGAATCAGGTAATTTTGTTCAAATGGTACATCTTTACTGTACACATTACAGGGCCTTATTATAGATACCAATACCTTTAAAATACTAGTGATTTAAAAAAATACTAGTAATTGCTTAGATATCCTACGGTTTAACTCACTATTCGATTTAGCCTCAGCCCCAAGCACTTTAGGTAAGATACTATCACAGCCAATAAAATAGTGGACATTACATGAGAATGGTCTTTTTAGTTCTGCTGTAAAACTAAAACAGTCACATGACAGTGAAAAATTCTTTAACCTCTCAGCATATTAGGTCTCCTGTGTAAACAATATAGAGGTCGCACAAAATGACTCTATGTTTGGGTCTCTGTTGTTGCTGTCACTAATAATTCTGTGGCTACAGAGATTGCTCAGCAGTTAGTAGGAGCACTTATTTGCTCTTGTAGAGGACCCAGTTGCAGGCTGTCTGATCTCCAAGCTTGATCACAACCATGACACCTGAACTAGTCACCTAGTATATGATCTCATGGTCACATGTTCTTGTAACAAAAGATGACTGGAAGGACTTGCCAGTGGGTTATGACTAGGACTCAGGGCTACCGAATTTAACACTGATTCCTTGGTAGGAAATTCTATTTCAATTTGTTTTCCTAACACTCTCTGCCTGGCACTGAAGGGGACCCTGGGAAAAAAGGCAGGTGGGAAGCATCTTATGTTCAAGGGTCTCCTAGGCAGCCAAAGTTGTATATCAGAGGGGTTCACTGCTGTGATCAAGAGTATGCCATAACAGACATGTGGAGAACACTGCTCTGGCCGTGACAGAAGTGCAGAGAGCTCTGCTCTGGCTATAACAGTTCCAGGGAACCTGAGGGAACCAGACATGTATGTGCACAAACATACATGCAGGTAAAACACTCATACACATAAAATTAAAAAAAAATAAAGTCTTTACAAAAGCAAAAAAGGTAATGAAATAATTGGATACCTGTAAGCAAAAGAAAAAAAAAAGTAAAATAGAATCTTCCATTCAATATTGATAGGATTGCAAAGTGGTACAACTATCCTGGAAGACAGTTAGGCAAATTCTTATAATAACTCTTGGTGATTTACTCAATTTACTTGAGATTATATCCACATCAAAATATCCACACAAACATTTACAGTAATAGACTTAGCTATAAGCACCCAAAAATCTTATCATTGGTGAATAGATAAATAAGCCATGATGAATCTTACAATAAAAGTTATTCAATGACAAATATAAACAAGCTCTCAAGCCTCAACAAGACATGGAGGAAATTTTGATGTGTGCACCAAGATGAAAGAAGCCCGTAAAAAAAAAAAAAAAGCTGTGCAGTATTTTATTCCAAGTGTGTGAAATTCTGGAGAAGGCAAAGATTGCTGAAGAAACGCCGGCTGCTAGGCATCCAGGGAAGGAGAAGTAATTAAATAGGTAAAGCCAAGAGGTTGTTGTTACAGCACAGCTATTCTGTAGGATGATACTACAGCGGTGAACACAAAGTATCAAATATTTGTTGGAACTCATAGAACTCAGCTTCATGATAAGTGAATCAAAATGCACAAATTTAAAAACTACTTAGGGGCTAGTAAGTACCAGGATGGGCTGTGTAATGCAGTGAATGGGTCTTCAGGTATTGCAAACGTGTAAATCTCACTGAGCCTGGGCTATCAAGTGAGTTCCAGGAAAGGCGCAAAGCTACACAGAGAAACCCTGTCTCGAAAAACAAACAAACAAACAAACAAACAAAAAACTCACTGAAGGCATAAGCTACTAGGGTGCTGATCTAAGTCACTCAGGAAATGCCTTCCCAAAGACTATAGGGAAAAGAATTGTCCAAAAGCACTGCACCATCCTTCCTAAAGTTATTTCCTGTTTGGGTACTGGGTTACATTTCTGACATCACTACCATGGACTGGAACAAAGAAATAGATAGTCAGGGGATGAGGTTAGCCAGATTTCCCATTAGAGTTTGGAAAAATTATAATAAGAAAAGCAAGGGAAGGAAGCTGTGCGGCAAGGATTGCTTAGCTTAACCAGATGGTTATGATTGCATCATGATTCTTTTTTTTTAAAGTATTTTTATTACTATTTTGGGAATTCCGTACAATGTATTTTGATCATATTTACCCCCAAGTCCTCTTCATAACTCTTACCATGTCACTCCACCTCCATACCTCCTCATATTCATGTCCCTTTTTATTTTAATAATCCATGGGCTCTAGTTTGTGCTGTCTCCATATTCCTGGGTATGTGGCCATCTACTAGAGTGTGGTTGAGCTACCTGAGCTACACCTTAAATACAGCCGAGTCTCCCTCCTCTAGAACCCATCAACTTTTGGACATCATTCTTTAGGAATACAACCCATGTTTCCTCAAAAACTGTCTGGTTCTAGGCTAGGAGCAGAAAAGATGTGGTAAGCCGGGAGTCATTTGTAGCATCAGGCTGAAAGTTATCAAAATACAAAACCAAGTTACACATAGAGATGTGCATTGCTGGAGGAACATAAGAGCTAAAACAAGCTCTCCCATTGGATGAATGGAACAATTTAAACAGAAATTAATTCCTCATTATTAGTGAATCATAATGCAAAATATGGATTTACAAATCCTAAATGATTAAAGTAAATGGTTGAAGAAATAGATATATTAATGTGGTGGGATATGAGCAAGGAGAAGCCTTCAGTGCAGAAGAATTCAAGTAATACATGTGGACATTCACCTCTAAGGAGAGGGATGTAATCCTACATGTCTTGTGGGTTTGCTGTATAAAATGACTTTCTCCCAAGGGGATGGGGACATGAAAATTGATCAGCCACACTGTGGAGAGGCTCAGCAGATACTGTTGTGGAGGAGAGCAGGTGGGTGTATCAATAGGGGTCCACACTGACACTGATGTGTTGTGATGAGGTTGGCAGTTCTCTATGGTTTTCTTGTCACAGATACATTATCTCAGTCTAACTGTTAGAAAAACATCAGACAAATCCCAGCAGTGGAACAATCTAGAAACTTCTCAAAGAACTTCTCAAAACCATCAAGGTAATTAATACAAGACCAGTTATGTACGCCACAAGAAGTGATGAAACAGGCTGTGGATTTGAAAAAGAGCAAAGAGAGGTACGTGGAAGGGTTTGCAGGGAGGAAGGGAAAGAGAAAATGCCATGATTATATTCTAATCCAAAAAGAGAAAAGAAGTAACCTAAAAAACAAGGAAAGTCTGAGAAAAGTTCATAGCTTAGAGAAGTTTAATGATATATGAAGAATCATGGATGGGTTCCTGGGACCAAAAGGAGACATTTGGGGGAAGCTAAGGCTATCCAAATGAGGTAGGACTTTAGGTAACTGTGCCTCAACGCCGGTTTAAAACCTTGACACATGTGTCTTACTAATTAATGTGAGGTGTTAAAAACACAAAGCTAGGTCTAGTGTATTTGGGAGCTCTCTGTAGATATGTACAGTAATTTCTAAATGAAAACCTTCCTGAAAATAATGAATTCATTTAAAAGAAACCAGCCCTACTTTTACTTTCCAAAAGTTGAACTGTGAACTAACATGAAACCAAGTTAGTTTCCAAACGTGTTTATGACTGCTGTACTCTGTGATGTGATTAAAACATGTATTCAAATCCTGTTTAACTAGATTGAAACAGACTGCATGCAAATTGGATTTCTATATAATTTAGCTGTAGGAAGACTGAATATGGATATCTTGCTAGTAAACTTGTTTAATTTTGACAGTCTACTATAAAGGAGAGGAAAACATGTATGACATATGACTTCAAGACTCTTCTTTCAGGTTGACCAATAAGAAACTTCAGGGTTTATTTATTTATTTATTTATTTATTATTTTATTTTTTTTGTACCACTGTAAATAAATCTAACTGGGAAAATTCTCAAAGTCACAGTTTTAGAGATGTTACTCATTCAACAATGTCACCGAGGAACCACTAGTAACTGAATATTCCTCTGCATAATTGTCTTTCTTACCCTGATCTTTTTTATCTTGCTACTACATTAGATTATTTTCTAGACTTATTTACTTGTATTTTATGTATTTGAGTGTTTGCCTATATGCCCTGTGCATATGGGAGACCACAGGGACCAGAGGAGGGCATTGGATTCCCTGGGACTGGAGTCACAGCTGTGGTGAGCCCCCATGAGGGTGCTTGGAACCAAATCTGGGTCCTCGGCAAAAGCAGCAAGTGTTCTTAACCTCTGAGACATCTCTCCAGTTTCTTATATCAAAAAACTTTAATTCTACATACAAATAAGCTCTCCACATACTTTAATCTCATATATGTGAGTGAAACAGGGCTTGTGCTTGGGGTGTTGATTCTCTTGCCGGTCACTGAGCAGACACTAAACTTCAACTACGTATCAGTAGATGATGCTTAACTGAACATCTGACTATGTGGCTGTCAGGAGGCCCTTAAATCCTGAAGATTTCTCCTGCACATAAAAATAGAGAGCAGAGGTTCCCTGAGTGATTCCACCTTACCAAAAGAAATACAGAACCTGAAAGCCAAGAACTTTCCTCTTGATGATAGATGGGGGCCTGTTGTTGGCCAGGCATGGCAGAAAACTGGGTCCTATCATTAATCACAGAGCAAAAAATGAAACAAAACAAACAAAAACCCCACACACATACTAGGGTGTTTCCTCTACTGGACAGGCCTCCTGTGTAGGGATTCATGCATTTGTACCTCACATCGGTTCTACCAGATCTCTGGGTTCTGGCACTGTGTTAATGATAACCCACAGTTTTCTCTTTCTACCCTCCACTCCTTGACTTTTTAAAAATAATTTGTTATTAAGTTTCTAGTAAGTTTTACTCTTTTTTTGTTTCTGTTAAGTATGAGTATCTTTTAAGAATAATGGGATTTTTATTTTGTTTTGGGGCAAGAAATGTATAAGGGCTGTTTTGCGTACATGTGGGTAGACAGTGGTAGGAATATATGTGTTCCCAAGAAAAATTTGGCTTCCTGAGACTCTGTGGATATGAAGGTAATGCTGGCTCTGGATTCACCCACTCAAGGCATTTCTGAGCCAAGATTAGAAAAATCAGAGCCAAGGATGCGTATCATCCACTATGTCTTCTTGGGAGAGGAGAGTCTATTTGTAGTGGACTCCATTTCTAAAGAAGGATGCTTGAAAATTTCAATAGATATTGCAAGATGCAAAATGAAGGCAAGTTTAATTTTAATCTACTTTAATTTAAAACACGATACCATGCTATGAAAATCTTTCAGGGTAGAAAAGCAAGTTACTAAGGGTGTAAAAATATACAGAGTCTAATATAAAAGGCTGGGATTCCTGCTATTGCAGGCAGCTCCCTCAATGGCTGGATCAGAGCTGCAGAAGAACCTTTTAAAAAAGTACCTTAGCTACTGTTTGTGTTTCTGTGACCAAATACCTGGAAAAACAACCTAAGGGAAGAAGTTTTACTTAGTTTGTGTATGTGTGTGTGTACATGTGTGTATGTGTGTATGTGCACGTGTGTGTATGTGTGTGTGCATGTGTGTGTATGTGCGTGTGTGTATGTGTGTATGTGCACATATGTGCACATGTGTGTGTGCGTGTATGTGTATGCGCATATATGTGCACATGTGTGTATGTGTGTGTATGTGCATATGTGTGTATATGAGTGTATGTGCACATGTGTGTGCATGCATGTGCGTGTGTATGTGCATGTATGTGCACATGTGTGTGCGTGTGCGCACGTGTGTGTGTGTGTGTGTGTGTGTGTGTGTGTGTGTGTGTGTGTGTGATGATAGTTTAAGGGATAGTCTATCACATTCTGGAAGGTCCGATGAATGACACAAGGAAGCTGGTCTCACTGTATCTGCAGTCAGGATGGAGAGAACGCACAGGAATTAGGGCAGGGTTAAGCACCCTCAAGTCCCATCCTCAGTGGCTCACATCTCTCTGTCTTCCTGTTATGTCTCTCAAGGGACACCTGAGCTGGGAACCGAGTGTGGGTATTTTATTTTCAAACCACTACAGACAAGCAATAAACACTGAATGCTGTGGAAATTTGTCTTTTCCAGGCAAAAGTATCAAAAAAAAAACCCATAATCTTTTTGTTGTTCACATGAATGCAACTGGCCCATTTTATACTAGAGAGTTGTAATACATTTTGTGTGTTGTGTGACTTGTTCAGAGTCCAAGAGTCAACACAAATAAAATGCAGTACTTGCTTCTCAGAAGACTAACACACGCCCAAGCTCAGGGGTTCCAGAAAAGCTCAGAGTTCCCTGGAGCACACAGAGGAAGACTCTTGTTCGAGAAGTGAGGACTCATACAGAGGTGTCTGAGTGCTCCCAGCATTTGCACTGTCCTCCACTGTCCCTGGCAATGTTGGGCCAGCACAAGGCCTTCCTGGAGATGCCTTGGTCTCTCCTTCTACAGCACAAGGGAAGGCAACTAAAAAAATCTTGGGTTTTTTTTAGATTTTTTTCATCTTCTGTATAGGCAGAAGTAACGGTTTATGGTTTGGTGAGCACACCTGTACCTTACTGTCTCAGTTAAGTCTGCTAATAAACCTTTGTCGAAACTCATCTTAGGTCACTAAAGAGTCACAGTCCATCAGGAGACCATATCTGTGTGTGGAAACTACTAACACTCTGCATCTCCCTTCTTCCCATCTCCCTCAAGAGTGATTCTCTGAATTCAGAGATCATTTTGTTCAAGCCAGTCTTCAGAATCACCTCAGAAAAGTGACTGCCAACTAGAAGAGCTAGAAAAGATACTCTGGAAAGCAGATTCCAATACTGTGATTTATGGTGTTCTAGCTGCTCACTAGAATAAGTAAAATAATTGTGTTTAAATACATGTGATATTTTGATGTCATTCCCGACGATGTGTTCTGTATAAACTGAAAGAAGGAGATCATGTTCTAGCAAAATTTCTGGAAGGGTTTAGAAGGTCAGTCCCAATGGACAACAATACATTTTATGCCCTGGGTTTTGTCTTTAATTGGCTGAGGGCCAGCGAGATGGCCCAGTAGGTGAAGGTGATTGCTGCCAAGTCTGACAACCTTAGTTCATTACCCCAAACCCACATGGTGAAAGGAGAGAGCCGATGCTGGAAAACTGTTCTACACACACACCCAATACACACATATACATGCATACATACCCACATACACACACATATATGTACACAAACATACAAATATATACATATGCATACATACATATACACACAAACAATACACACATACATGTGCACAACACCCATGAACACCCACATAAACACACACAAATACACACATATACACACACAAAATATAGACATGCACATACACATATATGCACATATACACACATACACACATATATACATACATATTTATACATATATATATATACATACACACAATACATGCATATACATGCACATATACCCACATATACCTTTATACAATCACATACACACACAAATATACACACATACATCCATATACACACATGCACACAATAATACATACACATACATACACACACAAGTATTAATCTTAAGAATTTTTCCTAAGATACAGGGTAAGACATGATGATACCTGACACTTTGTGGGGACCTGTGGCTCCACAGACACAGTAGCATTGATTCCAGAAGGCTGTGCAAACAGAAGAATGTGAGCACAGTCAGGTTGAGAGTCTCACTGAAGGGCAGATTGAGGCTGGGCATGTAGCTCAGCAGTTGAGCACTTTCATGGCTGTGTGAGTTTGGGGGTACAAAGTTCAGCTCCTCATACCATGCATACCTCCACACGACAGGACAGATCTCCATACAACAGGGCAGACCTCCACACAACAGGACAGACCTCCACATGACAGGGCAGACCTCCACACAACAGGACAGACCTCCACACAACAGGACAGACCTCCACACAACAGGACAGACCTCCACATGACAGGACAGACCTCCACACGACAGGACAGAACTCCACACGACAGGGCAGACCTCCACACGACAGGACAGACCTCCACACGACAGGACAGACCTCCACACAACAGGACAGACCTCCACACGACAGGGCAGACCTCCACATGACAGGACAGACCTCCACACAACAGGACAGACATGCACACAACAGGACAAACCTCCACATGACAGGACAGACCTCCACATAACAGGGCAGATCTGGATTCTTATGTATGCATTGTTCCTTTACTTTGTATATTCAACAGTAAATATTAAAAATATTTCACGATGCCTTATCTGTCAATTGTGGCTATTTCATCAACAAGATACTTTTATATATAGACATTTTAGTTACAGAAGCATTCTCACAATACACTCATTAACATATAATATAGCTTCTTTTTGCTAGTCACATGTTTTCCAGCTTTGCTGAGGTGTTACTGACATTGTGTGTGTGTGTGTGTGTGTGTGTGTGTGTGTGTGTGTGTGTGTGTACATGAGCAATTTCCTCATGTAACTTTTCAAGACAGCAGATCTCTTACAGCAGATTTCAAATATATAAATGCTTCACATTTATTTTTTTAAATTTTTGATTGTATATATTGGTTGTGTGTGTGACACAGGGACATTTTATACAAGTATGTACTGTATGTTCAGGATATTCCCCAATATAGACTTTTTAGTTGGTAAGCTTGTACTACATGATACATTAAGGGAAGTAATGGATGCTTTAAAGTGCTCTGTATGCCAATGTTTTCCAAATGTCTGTTATATGCTTACGTTATGTATTTTACGATATTAGAATTTGTGCATAGGCTGTTTGATCATGAGAGTAAGGTTAGGTGGGCCTCTGGCTGTCAGAGCAGAACACAATGTGTTCCGTTTAGAGGCCGTCTGCATCAGCTTTGGCACCTGCAGGTCTCCTGGGTAGAGGCTACCATTAGGTGCTCATTGATCTGGGGTCACACAATTTTCTGAAAATAAGTGGAAAAGACTATAGTGAATGTGGGGAGCCAGTCACAGCCACTCACGTTTCTCCTCACATCATCTGCGACGATGATAGTCTCATTGCTTCCCTTTGTTTATGTGATCTGTTTCAAAATGTGGTGTGAAGTGGGTCCGAGTCAACATGGCATTTCCTGGGGAGGCAGAGGCTGGTGGGTCCTATCTGTGTGTATCCAGAGGGTAGCCAGGAAAGTCTCCATGTCTACATAGCAGCAGAGAAGGACACTTCAAAGGTTCGACAAAAGCTCATGCTTTGGACCTTGACTATACTATAGTCTGAGGAGTGCCCATGACATGCCAGCCACCCTGCTTCATGGATGGCAATACAGACAGTTTTGTCTAGTGGATGCAATTCTTTCCTCTTCAAGATGCAAATGCACACAGCAGAGGATGTTCTTTTAGACCTTCCAAGGACTCTCCGAATTCTAGTTAGTGTGGTCTCTTCAGTATACTGTATTTTGAACTTTTAGGTTGAGGTACATTAATAATTTAGCTTTGAAGTGAACTCAAGTGAAATGATGTAGAATTAAAAGCATCACAAATGCTGCTGAAATATTCATGGAGACTGCATTTTGACTAAAGGACTGCATTTATGGAGTGATTTATGCCCTAATTCCTGAGATTCCAGCTTACAAAAAGAGCCAAAGCTGGGACCAGATTTCACAACTGTGCTTTCCACATGGAAGGATTGTGCATGCAGTGGCCTTTTTTGTTAGTTCTATAGTGGCACAACTAGATGATGTTCTATGTTTGCTTTAAAAAAAGTCCTCGACACACGCATCTTCACTTTGCTTTTGTAAAACAGAAACACCAATGTTTTTCCAGAACTAGGAACAGTCATGAACTTTACCACAGTAGATGCTGTCAACAAAAAACATGTGTGAGCCAGGCATGGCAGCTCCTGTCTGCAATCCCAGCAGGAGGAGGCTGAGGCAGGAGGATCCCTATTAATTAAAGTCAGTTTGTGCCCCATAGTGAGTTTCAGGCCACTTAAGTAGTTTGAGATCCTATATCAATCAATCAACCAACCAACCAACCAACCAACCAACTAATCAATCAATCAATCAATCAATCAATCAATCAATCAATAAGCAAACAAATATACAAACAAACAAACAAACAAAGAAAAAGGAAAAAGGCAAGGAGAAAAAGGCATTAAGAAAGTAAAATGGTAAAATTAGGTATGAAAGAAGGATAGGTAGGCAGAAGGACATGTGGGACAAGGAAAAGAAAAGAAATGGGGAGCTAAAGGGAATAAGAGGGACAGGGGAATTAGAAGATAAGGGAAAGATAAACACACTAACACACTTTGTTAGAAAATATCGTATGCTGATTAAAAGGAAAAGCTGGTTGTGGTGGTTCATTCTCATAATCCCAGCACATGGCAAACTGATGCAGTAGGATTTTCATGAGCTCAAAGCCATCATGATGTATGTAATGAGTTTCAGCCCAAATGGAATTACAAAGAAACATGCCCTCATAAAACCCCTAAGAAATGTATATATACATGTTTGTATGCATGTATGTATATTATTGCCATGAATGGAACTTTGGACCTTATTCATGCTAAGTCGCACTCTGCCACAGTGCCATACTCCTACCTCATGAAAGACAAGAAAGGAAATGTGTAGTGGGTAGCCATTCCAGCTTTGATCTGGAAGTTCCAAGCCCCATTGAGGCTTCGTTAACTGTCATGCCTACAAGGCGAGGCCAAGAGGGGACCCTGAAGACCCGAGATCCAGATGTGCCACCTCAGGGTCCTCTCTTGGCCCCACCTTGTAGGTGTGACAGTTACCAAAGCCTCAATGGGGGTTGGAACTTCCAGATCAAAGCTGGAATAGCTACCCACTACAGAAATGCACATGATAATTTTGGTAGTGTGAGAGGCAGTGTAGGGACCATCACACCTCTCCTTAAACCTCCTTCATTTTCTGTGGGTTCTCTGTTGACTACAAATGTATTTTCTTCCCCAAACTTGTGAAATAGAGAATCAACAGCCTTCTTAATAACTCTCAACATTGCATGCTGTACACACAGTGTATCAGAGCCTGCACATAATCCAATAAAGCTCACACCAACCAAAGACCTGTGCAGTCAAGGACCTGAAAGAACATTCTTCAGGTCACAGTTCAGTCTCTTTTAACTTGGCTTTCACAAAACAAACAGATTCTTCAAGCAGAAGGAAATGCTTGTTGCCCAAAGAAACATGAAGTGTGGTATATTAAAATGTGCAGGTGAATCAAATTCGTGCAATCCCCACCCAGGCCTGGCTCACTGCAGAAGCTCAGGGACCTTAGGAGAATGCCTGAATGTTAAAAATGAAAAGCCTTAGAAATTGTATTTATTTATTTTTCTCACTAGATGCTCTGATTGCTTAGGGTAATGAGGATTCCAGAAAGGCTGTCTTAGGCCACCCTTCCTGGTCAACAGAACAGCAACCAAATGCCAATGTCAAGTGTCAAAGGTTCCCAGAATCCAGCATCCACAGGCTTTCTCTTGAGTGTCTAAAGTCAGCTCTGAGGTGCTTCACGGAGAAGGCGGTTTTGCAGTTTTCATTTCATCACATTTGATATTTTCCTTCTTTCTCCTTCTTTCTTTTCCTTTTTATTCACATCTTTCTTCTCTCTCCCTTTCTTTTTTCTCTATTTCCAACCTCCCCCTTGTCTCTCCCTGCTCTTTATTTTGACTTTTACAAAGGCCATCTTAGAACTCACTATGCAGATTAGCCTCAGATTTTCAGTGATCTTCCTGATTCTGCCTCCCAAGTGCTAGAATTGTAGGTGTGCACCACCACACCCAGCTCAGATGATCACACCTTGACAAGCAATCTCTATCTCTTCATAAGAAGTTGGGAAGAGACAGTAATTCAAACTTAGGTGGTTGATGAGGACACGAGAGCCTAGCATCTCTTGTCTCTTAAGTTCACACCAACGTCCAGGGCATGGGCTAGTAGAGGAGGAAAGCACGGGTTGTTGAGGAGAGCAGAGGCTGGTGGAGGCCAAGGCCATGCTTCATAAGCATCCCAGAGAATGTGCCTCAGTAATAGACTCCCTTAAAATTCTAAAAAAATATATGTATTTTTTTTTGCTTGCCAAAGACCCTTCCATCTCTCATCCTTCTCAATCTTCCTTAAGATCACTATGGTTATTCACTTTTTCCTTTTAGTTGACTCTGAAATAATTCTGAATGAAGAGGTTAATTTGGGAATAAAGTGTGTCATTTGAGAGCAGAGAAATCATCAGTTAAGCTCTGTTTCACAACAACCCTATATAGCCTATATTCTTGGCTCACCACAGTCAGCTTGCTTTGTCATTTATAAGAATTCTACATTTCCCGACTGTTCCCGGGTCCTATAACATCCCCATGGCCTTTGTGTAGCTTCCAGCTATCATATAGATGAAAATGAAATTTTTCTTTTCCTCCTTCTTTCCTTACTTTTTTTGCCACTAGACAGACTACCATAAGAATTGTACAGCAGAAGAAAAGTGAATGAAATCTCATTTCCATTAAAAACTACATTCATGTGCAAAGCCTTCCAATTAGAATTCTATAAAACTGATGATACTTTGATATTTGAGACACAAACTACATTAGACTCCTGGTGTGATAGCTAAGAATTTTTGTGTTTCTATGGTAATTTAGTTTAGACAGTTTTGCTATAATGGTTAAAATGAAATACCAATTAGTGCACATAATTTAGAAAGTATACTCTAGCCTTTCAGAATTTTAACTAAAAGGCAGATGCCCTTCAAATAGAGTAAAAGTGGATTTTTTCCAAAGGGGCATTGCCACAATTCAAGAACACCTTTCTAGTTTCTACATAGAGATCAAAAGGAATTACCTAGTTTTGTGACTTGGAGAACATGTGAAGAAACAGTTTTTCAGTACTGCTGTTATGTGAAGCAAAAACATTTTATTATAAGTGATAAAAAACTATGGCCCATAATGCTCAGCCATGCAATCCAGTCATCTAAGAAGTTCCCTACAGCAGTTGACTAGTCCCTTGGTAATCACCACATTACATTTCATACAAAAATCAAGGAACTTCCCTGTGTCAAGGGAGGCAATTCTTACAAACAAAATCAATGCAACAAAAGTAAATCTTGGGTTTGTAGTTGACTAAACTGCAAAGCAAACCAGGTTCTCCTGAATAGTCTTCTGTGACTAACCTCAGGACACAGAATTTAATCATTTAGACCTATGAATTAGAAGCAAATGTTCTCTTCACTTACCATACAGCCCATTTCTTTATTCTGGTGTGTGTGTGTGTGTGTGTGTGTGTGTGTGTGTGTGTGTGTGTGTGTGTGTGTATGTGTGAGTGTGTGTGCACTTGTGACTGAAGAAATTTTTATTCTGTTTTGTTTTCATCAGTGTCTTTAAAACTATCAGGCTACTTCACAACTTTACAACTTTAGAACACAAAGACTGGTCCTTCAGGAACTCCATTTCCAGGAATCCTCAGCAGTCTACACAGCTGCCCGACTAGAAGGGAAGACTATTCTGGGAGCACTGAACACTGTAGATCAAGTACAGAAGCCCTGTGGACCAGGACACATGCAGGACTGTGCAGCAGGGTGTAAGTTGGTCTAGTTAGTGGATGTAAGGAGCCCCAGGCAATGACCAGGAGGAATGTGTGGGCAGGAACTTCAGTATCCCATGTGTGCTGGGAACTGAACATGGGTCCTCTGCAAGACAGTAGGTGCTCTTAACTACTGGGCCAACATCCACAGTTCCTAAAGTTGTGAGCTGGAATTAATAAGCCCCAATACTCTGATGTAGTTGTGAGGATTAAAAACAGTTATGCTGGAGGTCTGAGAATTGTGGTGTCAGACATTTTTGTTATTGTGAGGATACTGCAGAAAACTTATTGATGGTGTAGGGAAATCACTTTATGTGCCTCTTGATGTGGTAAAGTCACATGTTGGGGGCACTTGGGGGCAATAGCAAGACACTCTGAGTGGGTTCAGAGAGAAGTAAGCTACAAAGATTCAGAATAGATACACAAACTTTAGGATGTCACCAGGAACAAAGTGTTTTATGATGGAAGTCACAAAGATTTTCCAACTTTAGTGCTGCTAAATGAATACATTGCAGGTAAGGTTACTGTCTTAGCATTGCCATTTCATGAGAGAAAGGATTTCACACAGAGATTCTAACCTAAGGATGACCTTCAGACCCTTTTGTCTCTATATCCTGAGAACCGGAGTTCAGACCTGTGCCATACCTTGCTGAGGCTCACATAATTGTGTGACTACCTGTGACTGACAGACTCCTGCAATCTACCGTACATATCTCATGGATCATGACAACCTCAAATGTAACCCCTCTCCCAGCTACAAAAGCCTTGATTTTATTAGGGTGGTGTGGTATGGAAGAAGATTGCCCTGGCACATGTCTCTGGTTGAAATCTTGCTTTCCTAAACTTGCTGCATATCCTGCTGTTCCCGATGCTGACTTCATCTTTCATTGGACAGGCAGCCACAGTAGAAAACAATAAGAAAATAAATGCCAATGACACTTATGAGGCATTTTCTAGTGGTCCAGCTTTGCTCCAAACTACCTTAGCTGTCTCTGGGATTTAACAAGAGTTGAGGCTTATGTATGAGACCACAAGAAAATGTGCTCCTGAAGGCTCAGATCTGCTTTGCTATGGAATTATCTAAACCTGAAGGTAGCTCAGTCCTTACAGTCAGAGTCATCCCTTCTCAGAACACTAAATGATTGTCAACTAAAAAACAAAACAAAATTAGAAAACAAACTAGAGTTTGAAAGGCAGGATCAAATTTACAAAGAAGAAGGGAAGTTTATTCCCATTCCTGTAAGTGTTAATGTCACAAGCTGGACAGATGCACAAAGACAGTGTAGTGGTCGGTATTACTTCACTGGGGAGAGTCAACTGGGCACCACACTGTCAACACCAGAATTCTTCAAACTGTTTCAGGAAAGTTTTATTGGATGATGAGATCTAGCACACATGAGATAACATATCCACCCAGTTGGTGGGACCATTTTAAAGGTACAGGGAAACCATAAAATTCACTTCCAAATAAAACCAATAGATAAAGATAAACCCTTAGATTGAGGTGAAAGTTTTTTTTAAATCAATTTTTTTATTATGACTGTATGTGTACATGAGTGTGTATGTGTGTGTGGGTAGATGGAAGGAGGGTGCACATGCCAAGGTCAGAATACAACTTTGAGGAATGGATTCTCTCCTTCCACTTTTAGGTGGGTACTAGGGATTGAATTCAGATCATCAGGGCCTTTACCCACAGAACCATCTCACTGGCTTCTATGTGGAAGTTCAATATGAATAAGAAACAAAGAGACACACAACAAGCCTGGCTCTGAGGTCAAATGAGAACCAACTTGCTTTGTGCTCATTATTGAAACAAATTTTAAAGTTATGTGTATGTGTGGAGATACATTCACATAATGATGGATATGATGGATGCCCATGGAAGTCACAGACATCCATCAGGAGCTGGAGTTACATGTAGTTTTGAGCTGACCCACATGGGTGCCAGGAACTGAACATAGGTCTTCCACAAGAACAGTATGCTCTCTTAACTACTACTGAGGCATTTTTCTTCCATCCTCTTATCATTTCTTCAACAAAGTCCATAAGCACATTTGTAGAGGTAAGAATGGTGCTAGACTCTCTGGAATTAACAATCACAGCCTAAAAGTTCCTATTAAAATTCAAATAGCTTGGTCACCACCTGACTGTCCAGCACCCAATGGGTCACTGTCACCTGTGACTTGTGAACATTAAAGTCTTTAGCCCCACTTTTCAGTCATATAAAGCACTTTAATTTAGGGACATGCTTGGTTTTTATAGATCAAATATACTTAATATCTATTTTATTAGTCTATGATATAGTTCATCAAAAACTTAAGATGATGCAGTCAAAATGGTGTACTGTAGTACTTCACTTTCTATGTGGCCAATAATCAAAACGCTGTAACCAAGATTTCACACGGCTTTTGTTCTATTAAAAGCACTTTCTATGTTTACAAGTGGTGACAATGACATCATCCAGTTACTTCTCCTGCTCACAGAATTTTTCTCCCAAGCTTAAATATTATATTGAAATTCATCACTGTAACAGCCTTGTAGAATCAAAGCTACATTTTAAACCCAGGATTTTAGTTTCTGATCAAAACCTGTTATATTTGAGACATTTTTTGATTTTTTTTTAAGTTTGGAAAAGTGACCCAAGTATGAAAATGAAAAAATCATTCATTTACATTGTATTTTAGGGAAAAAAGTACCACCGAGTTTAAAGAAACTGTAATCATGAGAAATACTGTATAAAATAAATTGAAACTTCCAATAAGACATCTGATTGACTTGAAAAATAATTGGTATCTTTCTACTTAATCTACATGAATGTAAACAATAAATCTTCTCTTAAACAAAGACTGTGTGAATCTTCATTTATCTTTTAAGACAAGAGAACAAAGGTTGTGGTCTAATGAATGGAAAGAAGCAACAAGGTCAGGTTTAAAAGCCTCACAGGTCAAATGTCTGACATCGCTGAACATTTTTTTGAAAAGCCCTACCATAGTAATTTCTATTTTAGTCAAATCTCAGGGGTCCTGCTGAGGCTTCTAGTAGGGAGAAAGAAAACACCATAATTTAGTAACAGAGACAAGCAATGGGAATGACAATACCCTCTTAGGATGCATTCAGCAGCATTTTAATAGATTTGGATTAGGTAAATTTGAAAATAATTTGAAGCTTTAGGCTTTGAAAGTTGACAATTCCTTTTGTTGGTAAAGGGAGGAGGAACAGCATATACTTTTATTTTGCATATGCATCGATTTTACCCCCAAATGGATGACCTCTGTCATCTAGAGAGGTTACTCATAGATCCAGAGAGCTGATCAGGGTCATTAGTAACAATAGTAAACTGATCATCATTGCAATGGGACCTGACAAGTTTCTTTTCAAAGTGGATTCTAATGTATTGATGCCTGTGAAGTTCATTACAGCAGTAATAAATCATTAGTCTCCACAAAGTGATTTATAAGTCTGTTGAAGTGCATTATAATAGGCTACCAAAAAGCTTTGCAGACCTAAGGAAGCCTTCTCCCATGCTCTAGCCCACACTCTTATAGCTAGGAGTGGCCACCAATGACACAGCCAAGATTATGGCCACCACAGCTGCCTCTTGTTTGCTTGAAAAATATTCAAATTTTAATTGATCATATCCTTAATCCTGCTTTGAACTACCACTGTCTTACAAATAATTTAAAATTCCTTTTCCTCCATTTATTCCATAAAGGTGTATGGCAACCTTTCCTTAAATTTCAATTTTTCCTCTAGTCAGAATTAATTCTGTAAAGTTATTTGCATGCATGATGATATGCAAAGTAAATACATTCCGAAGCATTTAACGTTCTGAGCTGAGACTGTAATAAAGCAATTCAAAATGCAGCATGGGCTGAAATGCTTATCTATAAACATGTGCAGAAATGTTTCTACGGTCCTGTAATGGGCTGGCAATGTGCGACAAGTGCTGCCAAGCTGACCCTCTGAGTGACACCATGGACACACAGTGGACGGAGAGAACCAACACCCTCCAGTTGTCTCCTGATCGGCACAAGCGTTCTGTGGCATGCATGCAGAGACCAGCATGAAAAAAATTAGTAAAAAGTGTAATAAAATATCTCTATTTGTTATAAATGAAGATATTAGGTAATTTAATTACAAATTGAATTTTAATCTTATACTTTTAAATTTCTAATATTATAAATATTTTAATTGAAAAATTAATATTTTTAAGTATAAAAAGCTTTTATTTATATAGAAATAAACATTCCTATTAAGATTTCAACAGATGAATTTTTCAGATATTATGTACCTGTCAGAAGAAGAGGAATGAGCTAAAGTTGAAACAATATTCACCTTCTACAGAAAATAGGAAGGTTTTCTCACCATAAGCACAGTTAATTATTCTAACAGACGATGCATACTTAACTCAGGTATAGACCAAAAACAAAACAAAATAAAAGTATTCTCTGCCATTTGTGAGTAGTGCAGAAAGAGAAGTAATTTTGTGACTATTAATACCTTGTTTTAGGAACATCCATCACTAAGCACCGTCTTTGCTCTTAGTAGTCGGATGGGATCCCACCCATTGCTGGTTCTGGTTGAAAAGCTGACACAGATATGCTCATTTCCAGTCTCTTTCCAGCTGCTTAGCTGTGAGGTAAGTTGCCTCTTACCCTCTCCCGGTCCCCATGCAGGCTGTTGAACGTTTCTCCAAATGAGACTGTTCTAACAGGAGAGCACCGCAGTTCAGTATCTAGAGTTCTCTGTGTTGGTGGGAAAGCAAACCCATATCCCTTCAAATCAATTCTGAGTTCAGAATGACTTGCTGCTTGTCCTTGCCCACCATGTGTACAGCTGACTTCAAGACAAAGCTGCATGGACCTGTGGTAAACGGGTAAGCAGGAGCCATCTCTCAGCGATGGGCTTCCTGTTAGTGAAGGGCGCCGCTGGACAAACTGCCTTTCAGAGGTTCATTACCATGCAAGGAATCCTGAGTTTGTTCTTCAGTGGTGACTTGTTATATCGATCCTATGAACTTGGACTGGAACTTCTTCAGTGCACATGTATGTATATCTGGATATATCCCTTAGGTGCTTCCTAAGATGGGGAATTGGGGCCACTTTAGTTTTGCTTTGCTATCAAACCTTGACTCCATCTACAACCTGCTCTGGAGATGTTAACCTTGAAGATAATTGCATGCCAAGATTCCAGTGTTTTCACATTTTTGTACACCTCTCATTCTTTATCCCTGATGACCATCCCAAAGTGCATTCTACCAATTGGTTGCTACTGCAGTCTACTGCAGAGCAAGCTTTTGGACTTGTCAGCTGAGATGACCTCATGAGTCTACATCATGAATGAACTCTCCCAGTCTCATTCAGCAGAATGCAGTCTCCAGCCTGCTACTGCCACCTGACACATCATAAATGTATAGAGGCTAGAAAATGGTGGCACACACGCCTTTAATCCCAGCATTCTGAAGGCAGAGATCCATCTGGATCTCTGTGAGTTCAAAGTCACACTGGAAACTGCCAGGCATGGTGATGGCAGGAAGCAGAAAGGCATATAAGGTGTGAGGACCAGGAACTAGAACTGGTTAAGCTTTTAGGCTTTTAGCAGCAGCTCAGCTGAGATTCATTCGTGTGAGGACTCAGAGGCTTCCAGTCTAAGGAAATAAGATCAGCTGAGGAACTGGCGAGGTGAGGTGGCTGTGACTTGTTCTGTCTCTCTGTTCTTTCAACGTTCACCCCAATACCTGGCCCTGGGTTTGTTTAATAAGACCTTTTAAGTTTAATAAGACCTTTTAAGTTTCGTGCTACACCTACACTCTCATTGAAGTGCCACACATAAAAAAAGGTCACAATAGACATGGGGTCAAAAAAATTTTATTCCAAAGTGCAGCCCACTCAACTACTTTATCAAATTATTTGCTCAATTTATTACTTTTTGTTATGAAAACAACTGGAATAGCTGACCCCACACTTACATCAGAGGGGAATCCCTGCTAAGGCTCAACTTGTAGACTTCACATACCTGTGTCTGAAGAGGGTTTCTAAAGTAGGGAGACCAGTGACAAAGAGGAGCATTTTATTAGCATCCTTGTGTTGATATTCATCACTGAGACTGTCTCTTATTTTAATTTTTTTCCAATGATTGTCATATTTTTAGTCGTCCACTTGTGGAGAGATAAATGTCTACATACTTAGCAATTATAAATAATCGCACATGGTGTTCAAGAGGTAGTTAAGTGGCAAGACAATGAAATGTGTTCATCAAACAGTTGCTGTGCAACAACCATATAAGAAAAACCATTTCTTTGTACCAAATTTGTATTAAAACTATCTATTGTTTGTAGGAGGTTTGCAACAGTCTTTTTGTAGATTTTCCAAGCACCTGACAAGATCATCATCAAGTAAAGAGTTTTGCCTCTTCTTCCCAATTTTTCTCTCATTAGTTGATTTCTTTTGTGATGGTTCATTGCCTTGTGTGTTAAATGCAGTTGTTGCAAGGGGGCACCCTGGCCTGGATTATTTTTACTGCATGAGATGATCTAATGTCTCCCTTGTAACAAAAAGCTGATGCTATGCTCAGATAAATGTATTCCATTACATTAAGGAAGCAATCAGTGAGTCCAATTTTATGAAACTTTAGAAATAAAGAACCGGATAATATGCAGAGTGAGAGACTTTGGAGCACCCAGTTCTAAATGGGAAGTCTTAATCAAATCCCTCCTCTCAGGATTTAGGGAGCTATGTGGAAGAGGGACCAGGAAGGTAATAAGGGCCAGAGGCAAGGAGGACTCCAAGGAAACACGCGGTGTCTTCCACAGACAACAGGACTGATTCACATTCACAAAGACTGTGGCAGCATGTACAAGGCATGTACAGGTCCCAGCCAGACAAGGTCTTAGCACTTAGAAGAGGAAGTAGACGCAAAGTTTCATCCCTAACCAAGACACTATCTGCAATTCATACCTGCAGCCAAGGGAAAATAACTTTTCTTCAGTGGAGTCCCAGGAGGTCTATCAACCACACCCCAAGGCAAGCCTGGTGCCCTAAGGAGTTGGCCACCACAAAATGAACTCACAGGGCTTTCTGTGTGCGAATGTGTGAGAATTTTGTTTTGTCATTTTTTTTATTTGCGCATTTTTTGTCTTACTGTTTTTTGTTTGTTTGTTTTGATTTTCTTCTTTTTCCTTTTATTACTTATTTTTTGATAAGGAGAAAGAATATGTAGTTGGGTGGGGAGCAAGACAGGGGGAATGAGAGGAAGAAAAAAACAGGGTCAAACATATTTTATGAAAATATGTAAAGAAAACGTATTAATGTTTTCTAAAATGACCAAGTATTTAGCGTGTGAGTACTATGGTGCTAATGCTTTTTCTCATACTGAGTGCATCCATGTAATAAACCTTTCTTAGTCAAAAAGCATTCTTATTATTAATTTCTGTTTATTAACATTGTACTTAGCCAAGCTTGGCAGCATAGGTCTCTAGATAAAGCTACTTAGACGTGAGACAGGAAGACTACAATCTCAAAGCCAGCCTGGACTACAGAGCACTCAAGGCCGCCCTGAGAAACCGAGGTGTAGTCTCTCAGTAGCAGAGAAGACAGGCCAGGATGGAGCTCTGCATCGAGTGCCTGTCTGTCCAGTCTGCATAAGGCCGTGCACTCAATTCCCAGGCCTGCTGAAATAAAAAGCAAATAGAAGCTTCACCTAGGTTTTTCTGTTGATGTAGGTTGGTCTGTCGTTTGATATCTTTGGTTCTATTATGGTTATTTTAAAAACAATGCTATATTTCCTTCAAACAAACAAATAAACAAAACATTGTAGTTTTCTCTTGATGCTTTCAAGTAGCTTTGAAACTTTAAATATTTGTTACCACTCCTCTTTAAACCTCTTGTGAACAGTGTTATTTTGTGAACGATGCTATTTTTATTAGTAGGAAAACAATTTTGACAAGTTACTAATTTCTTGTCATTAGCTTTTAGCTTTCCCTGGGGGAGGATGAGTTTTTAAATAAATTATATCCTTATAGATATTCAAATCTGTTTACCAAAAATTAAGCAAAGTAACCTCTTATGGGTCTTTCAGTTTTCTCCCATTCTCTGTTTATTTTATATATATATATATATATATATATATATATATATATATATATATATAGAGAGAGAGAGAGAGAGAGAGAGAGAGATTTTTTTCTTTTTCTAAACTAATCTATTTTGCTATACTCTTTAAGAACTAGAATTTATTTTTCAGTTCTTTGTTTTTTATTCCTAACATGTATTTTTCTGCTTTTATTTTTAATAGGCTTATTTTTTCTTAAGCTTACTTTGTTCCTTCCCTAATCTCCCTAACTTTTAAATTTAACTTTATAATTCCATTTTATGAACTTTATGTCCCTATTGGTATAACTATTCAAGGCCACAAATCCTCCTATAAATAGAATTTTAGCTGCATTTTCTACATCCTGCTCTATCTTATTACATTTTCTTAATTTTGAGAAAGCCTCCAATTACATAGAAAAGTCAATCATAACAGCAACATAAAACATAACTGTTAATAAGTAGCTAGCGACAAGTTTCACTGAACTTGTAAGACGCATAAAGAAAACTTACTATAACACTGTTGAAGGTTACACCTGCTCTTCGAGAGAAGCCTGAATAGCACCCGACGCCGTTTTCTACAAGTCAGTTTGAAAACACAGTGCGGTACACAGCGCGGTGCCAGAGGGGACCGCAGCACTGTTTTGGGTAGGGGTTGGGTTGTTGGTCAGAAGGCACAAGCTGCAGAATTTACAGAAGTAGCCGAGAACAATGGACAAGGGGTAGGACTAACAGACACTAAAAATATTAAAGTGCTTGAAGGAAACCACAAGGGTAAAGTTAGAACACGAATAAACAACGCGGAACAGAGACCCGAAACAGACCCAACCGTGTTACAAATCCAACTAGACACCGGCTGGCGCTCAACTGCAGAACCAGGGCTGGCCTGCTCAAGGAGTGCCTTGGAGTTGACTGGGGAGCCTACAGGAAAAAAAGTTAGTGTCCTTACCTCCTCCTCAACACCAAGATACCTTTGAACCCGTTTGCTCCCAAAGACTTCTTAATTATATGAATCAAGTTTGAGTAAGTATAATTATATAGCCAAGTTTGTGTGACCAATCAGATTGGCCAAAATCCAAAACTGGATGATGTGAGGGAAAGCAGAGCGCCAGCCTACAGACAGTGTCGGAGTAAATCAGTACAGCACACAGAAGGTGCATTTAGGTAAACCTATTAGAGCAACGAACAGACATTCTAAAATCCAGAAATCCCACGGCTGTATTTGCTCTCTCACACACAAAAGTTTACACAGGCTCCCCCTTGCAGCTTTGTGTACAATAGCAAAACACAGAGAAAAAAAGATGTTTTAATAAGATAATAAGTAATTGAATTGTGAAGAATTCACACAATGGAAACCGCAGAATAAAAACAGAAGATGAAGTAACAGCTGTCATTTCAAAGATGACCAAATAAAAAAGACAGGAGTTACAGGATGGAGAGACAGCTCTGTGAGTTAAGTGCTCGATGTGTAAGCCCGAGGACCTGAGTCCAAACCCCCAGAACCCATGGAAAAGAAGACGCTGGGCTCAGGGCAAACATCAACAGCCTTTGTCTCTGGTGGGCAAAGACAGACGCTCCCGAGGCTTCTGGCTAGCTGCGCTAGCAGCCTCTAAAAACCGGTGGGTTCAGTATAGGGAAAAACCGTAAAAATCTAAATTAGGAAGACACCTGACATCATCTGCCTTTTCCATTCCCAATCATGGGTGTGTGTGGCTCCCTCATATGTGAGTGCGCACGCGGGCGCGCACACACACACACACACACACACACACACACACACACAATTAAATCTTTAAGTGAATAAAAATAAAACAGAATATAATCTAATTTTAAATTTTATTTTGAATTTATTTGTGTCTTTGTGCGTCTAGGCATGTGACTGCAGTTGCCCTCAGAGGTCAGGCAAGGGTGTCAGATCCCTGGAACCACAGTGACAGGCAGCTGTGAGCTGCCCACATGGTTACTGAACCCAGCTTCACTTCAAGAACAGCAAGCACATGTAACCACTGAGTAGCTCTTCATTCCCAGTACATAATCTTTATTTTTAAAATGTGGGAGCCGGAAGAAGACTGCACACGCAGGAAAGAGACCTGGTTTCTGTTTGTGTGGAAGAGGGGTAGATATGGGAGAGAGATATAGAATAAAAGGACGTCTCCTGGGTCGGGATTAGGTGACTGGAATTTCTATAATTAATAAACATCTACACATAATTTATACATAATTTTAAAAGAATTTAACAGAAATATGACATTTATAATATGCAAAAAAATGTGAGTGACAGAGAACTCTTCCACAGCTGCCTGCCTTCAGTGATTTCTTATTTTAAGGCTGTACACAATGGGAGCTGGGGCTCAGGAAGTGAATTGCCAGGCCCAGAAGATTGTCCCAGGACAATTTCAATGTGTAGATGCTTGAAAATCCCTGTCATATTGCCAACTTTGTATTCTAACACCAACAAAAAAGTTCCTCATTGATTATTAAGACTTTAAGATTCAAAAACTATGACTAAAGTGATCTTTTAACATTGTAAAAATGAGGTTTCTGATTAAGAAAACCCTAGAGGCTATATATGTTATGACATATGACTCACAGTTTTCCAGATGGATATGTATTATTCAGAAAGGATGGGTGTGAACATGGAAAAATAGGTTTTAAAAGCTATGCTGGTGGAAAAAATCTGACAAGTAAGGTTTAATCACTCTTCACTTTTTACAAAATATTTAATGTCTATAATTTTGATAAATGTCTCTTTGGTTATTATTAAAAGGATATATTTGTTGACATATCAATTCATTAAATAAATGAAAGGGATCATGTACAACAACAGTTAGTGTTTCACACTGGCAAGAATTCAAAAAAGGATCCCATGTAGCTATTACATGCAGAGTGCTTGTGGTGGGGTAGAGAATGGAAGGCATGCCTCCACAATGAAGGCAGGATGTAAACAATGGAGGTACACAGTTAGAGTTAAAGGTGGAATGTAAACAGTGGAGAGAGGCACACAGCTAGGAGTCCAACTGGGAAGAATCTTAGGAAGCAGTGGAAAGACAGAAATTTCCAAGTCAGAATAATTACAGGTGGGTACAAAAACCCAGAGAAGGTTTTAACATGACAAGATGTTTAATTTTCTTAACATTATATTGGTTATAACATGGGCAAAGCAAGACAAATGATCTTTATTAATTCATAGAAGTAGAATAGGGCCATATGTGAGATTTTGGAAGTAGAGAGATGGGGCAAACAGTTGAGAAAAACCATAATCTTGGGAAGTTACTAGTTTCATTTTAAGAATTAGAGTCCCAAATACAATTACAAGAAGAAGGAAGTTGATCCAAAGTAAAAGGCCCAATAGTTAAAGCTGCTAATCTAGACGAGGAAAAATAAACAGGAAAAAAGGAGCAACATCATTATCATCAACAACAAAATCTAAAAAAAATGAAGTAAAACGCCCTCTTGGTCAGATGTTAAAGGAAAAGAATAGTAAGTCAGTGGTGTGCCCTGCACACTCCGTGAGAAATGGAGGCAAAGACCACCCAGGAACGTGGGTCATGAGAGGTGGTGGAAGGAGTCAAACCACATCCCAGTCCTTCCAAGACCCTGCTGCCCTCCATATTGCTTATGCAAGAATGAGGAATGGGCGAGATCTGAGTATATCAGGACAGGAATACAGAAAACCGAAGGACATCTCCCCAGGTTACTCTGATTCCCTCGTGAGATGGAAGGTCAGCTCCACTGTGGAGCTGGGAAGCTAAGTGTCTGGAAAGCCCAATTTGAACATGATGCCAGATGCAGGAAGGATGTGTAGTTTGTGTGATGTTTACGTCTTATCTTCAGACATTCCTTGGGGAGAGGTTAGAGTCTATGTTTTTAAACTTTCACACAGAACAAGGCAGTTTCCTAAGTAAACAGGATTCTCCCATCAGTGTCACTGAGACTCTGCTGCTCATTTTCAAGACTGTGTGTGTTTGCATTCAAAGCACACCATAGGTGAAGGTTGACAATAAGCCAGCCATTTCAGCCATTTATCATCATCAAAACTGCTGTACCTCATAAGATTTTACATTTTCACTATCGAATGTATTTTTATGTACTTGTTCACTACTCAAACTTGAAAACTCTATGCCAAAGTTAGAACTAGAAGAACAATTATCTTTATATTTGCATTCCTTCCTTGTAATAGTCGGTGTTTTGGTTCTCACTGTTTCTTCATTTTATGACACGCATGCCTGCAGGAATGATGATTGGTTCAGTTTTGGAAAGTACAAAGGTCTGCAGGAGGCAGCAGTGAGGAGGGAGGTACGGAGGGAGAGGGAAAGGGGAAGGTAGAGATAGATCTCCAGTCAATCAATCAACAAGAGCTGTTTTCTTCTCTACATAAAGCAGTACTACTTCCCTGGTGCCTCAATCTAACCGGTTAATATGAACAATCAGCCTTTAAATGCCCCAATACTGGATTAAAATGCACTTGGATTATAGTTGCATGATAGATGCTAGGTATTTTGTGTCTAAAACAGATAAAGAAGAATGTGATCTGATTTGGGGCTCCCTTAAAAGTATCACACTACTAGAGAACTCTGCCTTTGCAGGATCTTTGGTGAGTTACTGTGAGCTAGATAAAAATCACACCAGTTATGCCTGATTCAGACTCATTCTGTGTGTGTCAATGTCTTGGCTAAACATGTGGATTGTATAGTTCCCAGAAGATCTTAGGAGAAGTACCATGTTGCCCATTAATGTCTCACTATCTTCAGCCTTTTTACTTCACCTATTCTACACAACCTTGGCCAGTCACGTAATCTTCCAGCTCTCCCATTTGCTTAGCTATAAAATAACCCACTGATGCTCCAGAGTTACAGAGACAACCATAGGGGTTAAACATCAGAATTACAAGGACGTCAGCAACACTAAAGGAAATGCAGCAGAACTGTGTGATTATCTGCTAGCATATTCAAGACTGAAAATATAATTTAGATTGTATAGCACACATACTTTTTAGTGTATGTGCACAAAACACCTTAATTTGCTATAAATAGATGCAATTATAACCTTTTTGGGGCTGAATTAGTAGCTCTCTAATAAAACAAATTAGCCCCCCCCCCTTTTTTTTTGGTTTTTCGAGACAGGATTTCTCTGTGTAGTTTTGGTGCCTGTCCTGGATCTCACTCTGTAGACCAGGGTGGCCTTGAACTCACAGAGATCCACCTAGCTCTGCCTCCCCAGTG
The DNA here is from genome assembly GCF_049852395.1 of Peromyscus maniculatus bairdii. Classification (NCBI taxonomy): domain Eukaryota; kingdom Metazoa; phylum Chordata; class Mammalia; order Rodentia; family Cricetidae; genus Peromyscus; species Peromyscus maniculatus. The sequence goes on along the minus strand of NC_134853.1, from coordinate 34,644,935 downwards.
CTGGGATTAAAGGCGTGCACCATGGCCCAGCTGACCTTAGCTTCTTAGAGTAGGTTGGTTATCTTGCCTGATAAACACTAACAAAGTGCTTCATAAGGTTAAGTTGGTTTTCCACAGAAGAAAATAACAAAAACCTTCAAACACTTCACTTGAAGATATAGCTGAATACTGGTCTCACCTTCAAAACTGTTTATAGTGGAAATGTGAAGGCTACCAAATGAAAAGAATGAATTGTAAGTACACACAGCATCGAGTTCAGCATGTGCCGCCTTCCCAGTTAGCTGATGGAGATGGGGATGCCCTGGGTCATGGCTGGGAAGGCCACTTCCTCTAGAAGGTAACTGCACTAGCTTTAAGAAAGTCAAGACTGAGCACAAAAGCCTATTTGCCAGCATTACCATAGGCACCGGTAGCAGGATCTGAGAGAAGAACATCCTTTGTTTTTAACTATGCTAAGAATCTTCCTAAATTGCACTCATGTGCTTAGAACTAATAGTGAGCTAAGGGCACTGCTAATGTTTGATGGAAGTTGAAAACATTGCCATGGTGTGAGACCATGGTCAGATTTGGATTTGGGGAATTCTCGATGATTATACATGCTGCTACAGGCAGGGTTTGTACCAATGTTGTAACATTTAGTCCCCCATATACCACTGAAACTCAACAGAGAACACCTGTATTATCCCCACTTCTGAGATGATTGAGTAAAGGACTCTTTGGGCTCACTGTCACCCAATGTTAAGAAGAATGTAGTCTTAATAGCGTGGGAGTTTTCTTCACTCTTGGGATCACCATTTTTCTAAAAAAAAAAAAAAAATCGATCATGCTGTACAAGGAATAAGAGAAAGAGCTATGTTTCATGTTGCTTTTGATGTAATGATTTATTCCTAAGAACACTGCTGGCAATAATCGCTTGGGAATTATCTTTTCTTACATGTGCATTATTAGCAATTCTGGTGATTTATTTGGAATGTGACCTTCCTATTTTTAAAGAATAGTATTTGAAAAACAGAAAAATATGACTCTGAATTCTCTCTGTATAAACGAAAAGATTATAGTTCTTTACACATATCCATATTATATACAGGTAAATTCACATGATATTGAAACCTTCCATTTTTATATATATATTATGTAAAAAAGAATCTAAACGCTGAATCAACGCACACTGCACAGAAGATGGAACTTTGGAGAGGTGTGAGCAGTTGTGTAGGGTACTAGTGACTCAGGTTATTACCACCCAGACCCTATTCATGTTAGATACAAACCCCAGGAGTTCAGGCAGGTTCATTCTGTGTCTCGTTTAACTTTTGTGGGCTTGAAGATCCCGTGACCCTGCTTCCTCCTGTGCTAAAGTACTGGCTGCTCTCTAACTGTGATTCCCTTTTACCTCTGAGTAGGTTGGGATGCTCTGGAAAGAATACTAGTAAGCAGATAGATCTTCAGTTTGTTTGTTTTGTGGAGCTGGGAATGAACCCAGGGTGATATCCATAGTAGACCAACAATCTACTGTTGAGCCCCATTCTAGGATAGTTTTTACATTTACATTTTGGAGACAGGATTTCACTAAAGTTCTCATCCAGGCTGTCCTGAACTCAAGATCCTCCAGCATCAGCTTTATTTGAATTGAGTTACAAGCATGGCCAGCAAGCCTGGCTCTAGCCTGGGTTTTAATGCTTGCTTTAATTCCCCTGAGCACCAGTTTCTCTGTCAACAAAACATGGCACTCCTGTGCCTGTCTTTGAGAGATGCTGTGAAGACTAAATACTGTAATGAAGCCATAGATAACCCAGCGTGAGCCTGAACTGCAGTTCACGACTTCAGTGTATAAATTATTTTACAGAGGATTTGAAGAATACTCTGTAAGTCTGATTCAGACATTTTGTTCACTCTAATTTTTCCCTAGCCCTAACGTTAATAAGATTCTAGTGTCCACATAGCTCTGAGTCCTTATATTTCATTTTCCCTCCATTTGGCTATGTCAAAACCTTGAGTGTAAGTGCTGTGATCTTTCTTTCTGCTTTGATCTGGGCTGTGGCTACATGGATGTTTGAGCAACAGACCCCTGGCTACAATAGGATGTTGATAACATGCAAAGAGGGGGAATATCATCCTCAACTTCTGGGCAGCCAGTTCTGCTGCCATGGCTCACATAATAGATCACAGAAGAAACATTTCTGAACTGGCCTTTAGAATTTCGTATTACTGCAATTATGGTTTCAATTCATATTTAACCACGAGAGGAGATGCCAGCGCAGTAAGTCCTTCTGTACCATGTGTTGGCTTAGCACAGCTGCTGAGAGTGAACCAGATGATAGGTTGCATAGAACAGGCAAGGCACTCACAGCTACTCACTCACTTGCATCGTACACAAAGACACGCTGAGACTTATTTTAGCGCATAGTCCTGAATCACGGATGAGACATATATATTCTGTCTCAAGAGGCACAAAGGCACTTGAAACATGTCTTCATTTGTTGTTGTTGTTGATTTTTTGAATTTTTTGTTTGTTTATTTGTTTTGGTCAGAGTCCATTTCTTTTCTTAGACCACAGCTGTGAATGCTCAGAATATCACCTCTGAACCCACAGAATATTACCTCTGGATGTAATAAAAATATATTTCTAATAATTGCATCCACCTTCTAATATCACTACTGACAGTGTGAAAAATCAGGTCAATTAAACCTTGGATTACATAATGACTTCTTAGAGATAGAACAGTCTAGAATCAAGTTCACCTATATGAAATCATATTTTCCCTAACTTATGACTACCATTTTCATTAATTATCATTTATTTCTTATTTTATACACATTTATTTTATTTTCAATTAATATTCAATTTATTTTTATTACCCCCTTACCATCTACATGGCAGCATTCTAGAATTCAGATGCAGAACTCCTGGATACTATAGAATACATTAACATGTCAGTAAAACAATATCCTGTGAAGACACTGTCTTTATAGCACGTTCCGTAGGACACAAGCCATATATCACAAGAACATGTCAACCACAGGGTGACAGGAGCCTATCCTATGGAGAAAGGCATCACTCAGAATCACACTGCAACACCAAGGAAAACTCAGTAATGTGTCTCTGCTTCTTTTTGACCTTCTGTTGTTGCTTATTTGAAGATCCTGGCAACTGTCAGTGATGGAATATTCATGAGGCTATAGTCATTCCAAGACTAAAATGTTAGATTCTGCCACTTTTTCATAGATGGCTGCAGAAGTGGGATTTCATTTAAATAGAAGTCTTTAAAAAACACATCCTACACACATGAGTCAGTAAGAACTGTGGATGAACCATGAATGTGATTTCCATGAATGATAAATCCTGCTTGCCTGCCTACCTGGGACATGTCTACTTCTGTTTTTAATGTTGGTGGTTTGACAATCTATTAAAAGATTGGGAAGCTCTTGATTGTTCCTATAGATAAAAAATTCATTTAATATTTCATATTAAATTGAATAGTAATTTGCCATGATCACATGTGATCTTATAATGGGGCCCTAAACTATAGTAATAGTAAAACATTTGAGAATAAATAAAAGCATAAACATACTTTCAGGCACCTTTCTCCATTAACAATCCTTCTGCTTGTAAGCACATGGTAAACACACGCAGGCAGTGTCTCATAATTCTATGCAAATATCAGCAAGAGTTTTCAATTTGGCTTCCTCAATAGCTACATAGGATTATTATGAGTGTAATAGTTTTATGTTCAAGTGGGATTCTACTTTATTAAACTCATTGTTAATCAAATCAGTCAAGCTCCCTCTAGAATTTTAATTTACACCTTTGCAAAATATTAGTAGTGATTAATGTGTGATTTATTCACATGTTTGATTATTCATATACAGCTTGAAAATGCAGCTTTCACTTTTCTAAGCTGTCTTCATTTACCTTTAGTTATACTGGAAAGCTATACATGTAGCCCTTACAGGTTACAATTAATTTTTGTAACATGACTGTTAATACATTCATGATCAAAACAAAATATACCTAAATATTAGTTTTGAGGAAGAGACTGTTGTTGCTTCTGAATTTCAAATGGTTGAGATATTGTAGCAAAGTAACACATGGAGAGTTTCAGTTGGTGCAAGTGGGATGCCCATGAGAACAGTTTCTAACACCGAGAATACAGGGGGCATTGAGGGTACATCTATGTGTGGCACACTTATCAGTGTTCACATTTTGAGTCCAAGTTGTTCTGCATCCAGTCCAGTTCTTGCTCAGAAAGAGTCCTGTGATTCCCTTGCAATGCCAACCACAGGAATTGGAAAACCTACTACCACTCAGAATAGCTTTTAAAGACTTCCACCCCATGTGTGACTTCATAGTTGCTTTTCCACAGGAAACCCCCTGTCTACTCCAAGGCTCAACACTGCAAATAAACTCCAATTCAGGTTCTATCTGTGTTTATTGAGCATTTATCACATACATGATTACATATCTGATCTTGGGGTTGACACACTACAATGGGCAATACAATTTCCTTTAGAGGCTATTGAGGTCCTGAAGGCCCAACAGCTTGGCTGAGAATCCACAGTTAGATGCAGCCCTGATTTTGTCCTGTACTCCAAACCCAGTGAGTTTTGTTTGAAACCCTGCCTGTTTAGTTACAGCTCCTGGACCCCTTCCATTAGAATCTGGATGTGAACATTGAATGCAATCATGTACATGGACTTCTTGGTAAGCTGTGATGAGAAGAAAGGTGAGGACTAACCTGCTCTCTACTTATCTTTACGACTTTGTTTTGCACTGTCTGGTTAATGAGAGTCCATCTGAGCTCATGCTTCACCAGAGAAAGGCAGCCCTAGCATAGCATCATTTTAGGAAGAACAGGCAATCATGGATGCAGGTAAGCACCCCCATTTTCAATTCTTATCAGAATCTAGGCATTAGAAACAAGTTTTTTTTCTTTTTCTTTTCCTTTTTTCTTTTTGGTTAAAGATAATACTTTTCTCTGTTTTTGCTGAGTATTTTTTGACCCATTAAGCAGAGAATGATGTCTGAATCTCACACACAACTGTGGCAGGGTTCTTAGATGAGAACTTCACCTTTGAGAAAGAAAGCTGAGTCAGTTGTTTAATTCTGAAGGGAGGAACCTTACTACCTCATTTTAGTTAGGGTAAGACTAGCTAAACACCCTTTACCAGTGGAGCCAGGAAGCTGTAGTGGGAAAGTCTGTGCTCTCTGATCAACGTGGCTGAAACCAGAGCCACATTTACCTACTTGTATATGCTTCAATGAATATAGGTTAAAACCCAGTTGGGCTCTAAAGTTGACTCCAAGACTGTCATTTCAGAATCTGATCCTTTCATTACTAATCTATATGTATGAATTATTTCCATTTACAGTGATCAATATTATTTCCATTTGTCCCTTTCTCTCAGAGTTCACTTGCTCTAGACATGGCTTGAATAATCCATTTCCTCCTGGACAAAGAAGCACCGGCGGCATAAACACTGGAATAAAACACCCCCTTTTCCAACCAGAGGTTAGGTTATCATAATGAACCATGTACTCAACATTCATAAGCAAGATGTTACATAAAACAGCCACTGGACATGTAATGGTTGTCATTTAAGAAATACAATTTCCAGGCACACAGAAGTAGATGAATAAACGTGCTATGTTTGGCCCAGGCAGATAAAAATACATTATAAAACATCCTAGGTATATATATGAAGACTATAGTGAGATGAGGAGCCAAAAGAAAATTGTAAATGAGTATGTATATTAATTCGTATCTGTTTCTGCTTTAAGCTATTTTTTAAACTCCTTTGCCAGTTTTAGGATGTTTACAGTTTCTAGGGATCACTTTAAATTATAAAAGCAATCATACCTTATGTTTTGAATGTGTGCTAATACCATCTATTCATGTTTTCTGGGTGCATTTCTTGGGACAAGAGACTTGCAGAGCAATACTACATAAGGCATAATCTAATCACTGTAGCAAAAGTGCCTAAGAATGATACTGAGATTATATGTATATACATATATACATATATACATATATGCACACACACACACACACACACACACAGCCAATGTGTATAGCATACCAGATAATGACCACAATAATAAATAAAGAATGAAGACAAACAAAGGAAAATGAGATAATAAGTGACAAGTAAAGTTTCTGATAAATATTTAGATTTTTGTTGAAGTGAATTTTCACACATACCAAAGGGAAAGATTTAAAAAAATCTATTCTTCATGTGTGCTTCATAGACTACAGGATGTTTCTGTAGCTCACATAACTAAGAATCCATTATTTCAACCTTATAACTTGGAAAGCTTCAGCAGGATTATGAATTCTATCAGAGACTGTTCTTAATTAGAAACCAATGTAGAATAGCTTATCAAATATTTTATTTCTTCCATCAAAAATCCACACAGGATTGTTTGGTGACTTTGCTTTGAAGAAAGTGTCTTTTATTACTTATTTTAGTACAACACATTAAAATCAAATATCTCCTGTAGCAAAACGATTCAAGTCCCTGAAACTCAAATAATTTTCTAATAAAAAATGCATGAGACAAATAAATGCACTTTATGTTCCACAAGAAAAGGCAGTTTCAACAGGCTAATGCTCAGAGAAAATTCATTTTATCAACCAGCCATTTCATTCTTTGGTGCTGTTACAAGCTCCTTCCAGTTGCTAGGCAACCATAATTCATAGTACCTTTTAATGGATACTCTGCTACTGCTGAGAACATTAAGGTGAAGAGAATAAATGCCTTGGGTGAATCTTGAAATCTTTCATTATGCATGTCATTCTATTCCTGTAATGCTATAATGCTGAAATGTTTCTGTGGCAGGAAGCACAGTTGCAGTAATTGCATATTCCACTCATATGTGTTTTGTAAGCAGAGCAGCACGTACTTGTCTGAAATGAGTTATTTCAAACATGATTGAAATTGGACTTTTCTACTTCTAAAGGTAGTAAATAAATCTAAAGAAAGAAAGAATGGGTTTAGAGTAAAATGTCTGGAAATTTCCAGGAAGAATAAAGAAATCTTACAGCACAAATCAAAAGTAATCAAGCTGGTTCAAGCTTGATCAGGGTGGTTTATAAATATGTGGTACATACAAGTTGAAATGTAAAAATACAACAATAGGCAAGGAATAGCCTGCAAGCCAGGATACACAGGCGGGTTTCACAATGAGGTGTATGGATGCAAGAGACATTTGGGGTCTAAATTGTATAGAATAGGGCTAGCATGTACTGGTGTGTGTGTGCTACAAGTCATGACTATAACACATTGGGAAATATATTATATGTTAATGTAATATTTTGTTGTTTGTAAAATACACTATTTTGGTTTAAATCATTTTTCCTGATATTGATGCCTTATCTGTATTTATTTATTTATACATTGATGCATCTCATTCTATCAAAACTAAACATGGGTTTATAACTCACATCAATCTTCCTTAGAATGCATTTCACCTTCCACTCCACGACTTTGGTCCGTAGTAGGTGCATGTATCCCTTACAATGTAAAAATAGCAGCCTTTATCTGATAGATTCTACATTTAACTTTTATTTTTTCATTTCCTTATTGGCCACCATCAATCTCTGGACTGAAAAATGAGAACTGTAGCTCTGTTTTTATGCATGAGTGACAAATGAATATTTCAATCACCATCTAAGTGTTGATCTGGATCTTCAATGGTCCAGCTAGAGGAGGGCTATAGGGCAGGTTTTTTGCCTTATCCACATCTGTGGAATCAGAATCTTTGGGAATGAGCATTGGCAGGGGAGACATCTTCTTGGGAACTGAAATGCAAGCTCAGAAAAAGAGTTTCAAGTCTGGTGGCTTCTCCCAGCCAGAATCCTGGTAATGCTCCCACTCTCATCTGCAGGGACATTCCTTGTAAAGATGACTTACACATTCTGGAGAGATGAGGGCACTGATCATGCTATTTGTTAAAAGAGGAGAGGGTAAGATAGAAATATTCCTGTCCTCTGGACACTGGAATTATTTAAATTTTTTCAACAACTGATTGCATTATGGCCACCACTTCACAGGGAAATATGGTCTGTTATTTCTTAAACATACTGCTACACTTAAGGCTAGAGATTTTTTTATGTGAGATTTCATTGTACTTGAAAATTCAGGGGAACTTCATGCACATTTACTTGCTTAGAATAATGCCAGCTACACTAGTTCTGGATAAGTGTCATCACTGTCACAAGGCCTTAAAATTACTTTAAACTATCTTCTGCCATCCTATTAACTGCTGACTGGTAGCCCAGGCTGAATTCTGAAAATGAAAGTAGCTGTCCCAAATAAAAATAATACTGTTTACCACTGAAAAGTATCTTTGGATGGAGCACAACCTTTTGTGAAAAAAATACCAACTGAGTGACAGGATTCCTATAGTCCACGTTAAGCAGCGATCATAAACCACTGCAGAATTAAGTCAGAGCAAGACTACGGGGTCAAGACAGAAGACAGTTGTATAAGCATGGGAGCCACGGAAACACAGCATTAAAAACTGCTCCAAAATAGGTGCTGAGGGAATTGACCGTGTAACACCTGACCGTGACACAGTAGACTTGCTGCCTTTGCATTTGGTGTTAAAATTACAGGTCTCACTCACATGCCATCGGCATCCCATGGCAAAAGTACTTCTTGTAGGAGGGGGTGGTTACTCAAAAGCCTTTGGACAAATTCCAACAGTGTAATTATATCCCATCTAAGTTCACCTGGATAAGGTATTTTTCACTTCTAATCCAAAACTCATGTGCAGTTTTTCTCTGCCCGGCTAACCAGATGTTGTGTTCTGGTCCCTGGCGGTATTGGAAGTGGAATCAGATGGGCTTTTCCATTGACTCCACGAATTTTCATCTTGGCTTCCCAGTCTTAATAAGGGATCTTTTGAATGATGGCTAATACTTGCATTACTGAAAGCCCCACTGAAGCAGGGGTACAAACTATACTGAGAAATTTCAAACAGAGGACAACCATGGTTATCACCTGCTCTTGTGTCCTTCCTTTGAGGAAAAACACACTGAATTGTTAATGAGCTCACACTGACCCAGGGCCCATTAGGTGGACTACAAATATTTCATTAATGAGCTGCACCAAGTTCTAGAAATGAGTATTCTCAGATGCAGAACTCTTAACCTGGATTCCAGTCTGCTGACCCAACACTCTCATCACAGTGTTACTATGATCTCTACATGTTTCTAATAAAAGGGATTGTTTTATGCTTGGCCATAATGTTGAGATGACCAAGCAGTATAAAAATGACCACATAGGGGCTCCTAGCAGTGGGATCAGGACCTTTCCCTGGTGCTTAAGCTGGCTTTTGGGAACCCAATCCCCAAACTGAGTTGCCTTGCACAATCTTGATGCGGGGGAGGAGCTTGGTCCTGCCTCAACTTGATGTGCTGTGCTTTGTTGACTCCTATGGGGGGCCTGTCCTTTTCTGAATGGAGACAGAGGAGGAATGGATGGGGAATTAGGCGATAAGGGTAGTGGTGGTGGGGGAACAGGAGGAAAGGAAGGAGGGGAAACTGTGGTCGGTATGTAAAAAATTAATAAAAATAGTACTGTAAAAAATAGTCACATAGGTAATTCTAAAACCTTATTCAAGCATAAGAAAGATTATAGGGGGGCCTAGAGAGATTGCTCAGTAGTTAAGAGCACTGGCTGTTCTTCAGAGGACTCAGATTCGATTCCCAGCATCCACATGGTGGCTCACAACTGTTTGTTACTCCCATCACAAGGGATCTGACTCCCTCTTCTAGCTTCCACCAGTACTATATGCAAGTGATGCGAAGACAAACATGTAAACAAAACAGCCATACACATATAATGACAATGATGATGATTCTATGTTTAGAAAACTGGGTACAGATCACATTCTAGAAAAAGATGCCTGCTGTGTTCTAGTGAGAAAATCATTTAAAAAAATAGTGACTTGATAGATATAAGCAACATATTAAAATGCTGGACCAGTAGACTGACAATGTAATAAAATGCAGAAAATGCTTTTATGCTGTTAGTTGTATGGCTTGTTTTTTGTATTAGTTAAATAATGTCTTTCATGCCTAGCTATACATGTCATGATTGGAGGGGGACTACCAACACACACACACACACACACACACACACACACACACACACACACACACACACACACACCACACCACACAGCGTTTACTGCTCAGTATACTGCTGAGATGCAAGCTATAGTTCCCAGCAGTCCACACAACACAGCTGTCCGTTAGATCACTTGCAGATTTTCCAGATTACAAAGAAAGCATTTCATTCTTCCCTCCTCCCTCTGCCTGCTCAGCCTGCTAGGGCTCGCACACTGCTTCCACCCCTGGCAGACTCTGAAATGCCACAGTTACCTGTGTTCTGTTGACACAAAATGACAAGCCCTACCAGTTGATTCCAGACTGGCCTAGAAATACTAGCTACCTGCCAACAGCCACTTTCATTTCTCACTCTCAGGCAGTGGCAGCAGGGGCCTAACTGCGTTAATGGTCCCATTGTCCATGCTTCCTGTCCCCACATGGCATGGGCTAAGAAGGAATTCTATTCAACGTTTCTGTAAGCTCACCATGCCTCTCCCAGGGGAGGAGGCCTTTGAGCATTTACTGAGCAGATAAGTGAAAGTACCCAGAGCTGGGTGGATGGAACGATTGAGCACTTTGTGGACGAAGCAGAAAAGGCTTAGAGTGTACACCTGTTCTCATGGTTGTTTATCAGGATATCACATCAGGTCATGTGGTGGTTTGAATGAGAACAGCCCCCACAGGCTCATATATTTGAATGTGTGGTCCCCAATTGGTAAAACTGTTTGGGAAGGATCAGGAAGTGTAGCCTTGGTAGCAGAGGTGCCAATGGACTTTGGTGGGCTTTGAAGTTTCAGAAGCCTACTCCATTTCCAGATAGTTCTCTCTGCCTCCTACTTAGGAATAAGGAGGCAAGCTCTCAGCTACTGCTCCAGCAGCACTGCCTGCTTACTGCCACAATCTCTGCCATGATGGTCATGAACTCTAAACCTCCGGAACTGTAAATCCCCAATAAACCCTTCTATAAGTTGCCTTGCTCACGGTGTCTTCAAAGCAATGAAAAAGTAGCTAAGACAATGTATAAGCATCTCATGCACCAGTGTTGGGGTTTGTAGGCAAAGGAAGGGGTTGATGAGATGGTCAACAAGGCACATAAAAAGTTCACTTTTCAAGTTCTTTTTGTATTACACAGACAGTGCTCAGTGAGAAGAGGTGAGGTGATGGAAGGGTAGTGGTTATGCAAGCAGTGAGACAATCCTTCAGGGACAATCACGTTTATAAATTAAATCACTACTTTTCTAAGCAGCTATCTCACTGAGGTCTCACTGTCAGACAGACAATGCTTACTGGCTGAACATTTTCTGATCTGTACAGTCTTCATTGGAAAAACAATTACGGTCTACTTTGATGAGTCTTGCTCTCTTTTGAAAATGAAAAAGTTCTTGCAGCACTCATGCTGTGCAAGGGTGATGATTGTCATTTCCAGTGGAGTTTATCCTTGTGAGCAGAGCATGGTAGGGATTTAGAAATCTGCTATTGGCTCTGCCGAACTTCCTTCTGATACTAGAAATTGTTCCCACTTTTCACTGTTGTGTGCACTGGATCTCCAGTGCATGGGAGCACTCAATGAGAGGCATGCTCGCACTGCTCCTTTGTGTTGTCAGAAGAGTTCGGGTTGTAATTTGGAGTCTCTTTCATTAGCCAATCATCAATGTTGGCATGGTGGCAGCTTAGTCACATATTCCTGAGGAAGATCAGGCTGCCTTGTCATAGCCCCAACGGAGACTTGAAGCCAGAACTCAGAACCAATGTATAAGTTTGTCTAGCATTTTCAGACCCTTCTCCTTTTAATTACCATCAAATTCAATTTCACCCCTTTTCATTCTTTGTTTAAGAATGCACTTTCCTAGGAATGTAAAATATTAACTGATATTTACAGTCTGCAAAAGCTTTCTATCAATCCTTCCATGAAACAAATTTAATTGTAATCTCAATATTAATTTGAACTTGATGGGGATGACTATTACCTAAATAGAGAAAATGAATTTTTTGTCGAGCAACAATGCTTTCTTCAGCCCTCTGTCTGCTCCAGTATATCTACCGAGAGGATCATAATAACCCAAGAAGAACATGCAAAAGTCGTATTTTAGTTGTGCAATGAAAAAATAGTGGCTGTCCAATATCATTTGTCAAAGTAAGAAGAAAAAATGGAAAAACAAAAACAGAGACCCATCCAGTGAAGGTCACAGCCAATAACATTTCAAATAACAGAGAAGGAAGCTGGGGCATCGGATGGAAATTGCCTGCCGTCTGCTGGAGAATGTTAATGGAGTGCTACGTCACATTATAAAATGTTTAATTGTAACCCCATTTTAATAACAACATCTGATTAAATGAAAAGACGCCTTGCTGATCGCAATTACAATCTGTCAAACTGCATATTTATTTACAGTTTGGTTTTCTAAAACCACAGATAAAAAAAGAAAACTCTATTCAGCTTGTCAGGAAACTATAATTATTGTGTACCCTTCTGTCAGTTTCTGCATAAAACTTTTGGTCCTAAAATGGATCTAATTATATCTACATCAACATTTTTATAAATGCAACATTTTTTCTCCATCTCAGTGAAATCTTTGTCATTAACTAGGAAAAGCATATTCTCTCTTTTAAAAAGGCATTAGCTAGGCTTGTTTGCTTTCTTGCCTTCAAGATGTTATGAAATAAAACATCCTTTTCAAAATACAAAAATATTTGCTTATGTCTCCTTTCTTCTGGCATGAGATTATGAATAAATCCAACAGTTTGGGGTTTCCTGACAACATGAGTTTTTATTGTCTAGGGTACCATGAAATTTCTTCAATCTGTAGCAACAAAAATATAAGTCTTTTCATAAACATAACCGAGATGCAAAGCTTAGAAATCTACAGACACCAGCAGAATTGAGATGCTGGGAGCCAGAAGGGAAAGATTGTTCAAATGGGACATTCGAGGTCTTCCTTTCTACAGTAAGCCTTCTGCCTTTCCCTGCTCACCGACTCCCAAAATGCCCAGTGGCTGCACTCTTAATTAGCCACCTTGTCAGAGAACTAATGAAATGGTGGGTATAGTGATATATGCTTATAAACCCAGCATTTTGAGGTAGAGACAGGAGGCTCACCACAAGTTCAAGGTCAGCATGGGTGATGAAATAATACCTTGTCTCAAACAAATAAGCAGCAAGCAAACAAACCATAGATGTGTCCCAATCACTGGACACATGGCATCACTCCACCTGCCTTCCATAGACATGTCCCAAACACTGGACACACTGAATCTCTCCACCTGCCTTCCATAGATGTGTCCCAAACACTGATCACACTGCATCACTCCACCTGCCTTCATCTCCTGCACATCCATGTGGATGAAAGAGTCACTGATCTGGTCCTTGGAATTTGCACCCAGATGTACGTGAGTGATGATGGTAAATGTGCAGCTCACTCTGGGAACTGCAGCTATAGGCTTCTATTTTTTTTTAAAGTGAGTAAATTGGTTTAAACATGCTCCAGCAGTATTGTTTGTGGGAATGGAGGTGTCACACATGATATTTCAGAACAAGACTGGACTCTTCACCTGTCTGACCACTTAATCCAGCATCTATGATGTCCTCTAACAGACTGTTATATTAGTCAAACCTAGTGTAACTAAGTGAAGATAGAAGTGTTAGGTACTTTTCTGTAGCTGTGATGAAACACCGTGACCAAGGCAACTTAGAAAAAAAATGGTTGATTTGGGTTTACAGTTCAGAGGGTGAGAGTCCATGACAGCAGGGAAACACGGAGGCAGGAAGAAGGCCTGGCACAGGACCAGGAAGCTGGGAGCTCACATCTGGAACCATGAAGCAGAGAGAGCCTTCTGAAGCTATGAGTCACAAAAACATTCTTCTTTAAGCTGTATTAGCCAACTGGTTGAAGAAATGAGAGAAGTAAGTAGTGTGCTCGGCTTTGAATTGGGATTGTTAGTGGTTACTCCAATGGTCTAAAATTCCACATCCACATAATGTAAATGTAAGATGTTCCTGACAAATGCTTTTTAAATCTATGCAAATATTACCAAGACTCACAAAATACAAATGCATTTGGTAGCAGCATTACCAAATCCTTTGGAAGTCAGGCTTTAAAACTGATAAATCTTGGAATTTCAGCAACTATTAAGTTAGAGAAATTAGATAAACTTTAGAAATTAGAACATAAACAGTGGACAGGTTCAAGGGCAACATAACGAAGAATGCACAGACATTTCCTGGAGCCTGTGTCTGTGTCCAGCTGGCATGTTCTGTAGCACAGATATTCTCAATCTAGCAGGTGGCTCAGCTTGCTGAAACACGTTGTGACAAAATTACCCAGGAACTGGTTTCCCTCTTTTTTTTTTTTTTTTTTTTTCTGAAATACAACCCTGGAAGCTTCAAGTAAGTTAAAAAGTATGGTTTGATTTTCCAAAATGTATGTTACAATCACCTTTTAAAGAGATCATTTCTTCCTTAGTGTCCAAACCCTATAAATTCTAAGCACAGAGAAATTAAGCCTTGTAGAAAACTTATTCATATTCTTCAATTTCAGCTGTCTCCATGCTCTACTCTAGGCCTTATTTCCAATCTGAAGCTATTGCTATTGTTTACCATGGAGATTAATAAACAGTTGTACATTGCATGATACTGGTTAGGAAGGACCACAGACACCTCTCCTCCAAAGAACATTTTTATAGATGGGATTTTGCTAAACCTTCCCCAGTTTACCCTCGTCCCTTTTCTTTTGATCTAGAAAAATATTCCTTTATATGATGTATTTTTAAGTCTTTTCTACTTTCACTGTCAAGTTTCCTGACCTCTTGGATATCTTCCAAATAATTTGGGGGAATTTATTTCATTGTTTAATATGGGATGAACTGTTTCAAACGGCTCCCTTAAAAAGGTTGACTGAATCTGTTTTAGGTGAGCAAAACTTAGTTTGGGACAAGGGTAGTTATTGACTTTAATATCAGGTCCATAGCTTCATAGGTCAATATAAATATCCAGACACATCAATGACAATACTTGAAGTAGAATGGGGATCAGCTGGTTCTATCTTAAACATTGCTTCAATGATGTACTGCTTCACTTACTATAATTAGGTGTGTGTGTATGCATTTATATATATGTAATATATATATATATTATCTGTATTTTCTGATTACATTCATTTACTATATTTTAATAATGGCTTAAGTTAAGGAAATGAATCATTTAATTATAGATGAGACTCTGAGCAAAATGCTGCTGTTCAGAGTTGATTAGATGATACACAGAAGCTGACACTGATCATTTTGGACTTTAGCATAGCATGACAGAATCATCTCGAGCAGAACATGGAAAAATACACATAATACTCAATTACTTTTCAGTGCAACATCCTGTGCTGCCCTAACTCCAGGCTTCTGTAAAAATAAAAATGGAGTATTCATGATCTAGAAAGCAATACTGAAATGGAGTTAAATGCTTTCTTCATTTTTTTTTCCTGGTTACAGGGTTTTATGGTGTTTGTTTCCTATATATGCTATTCTATTTTGTTATTTTAATAAATTTATATATTGAAAAAAGAAGTGCTTTTTTCAAATTTTTGAAATGGTTTTAAACTAGGTTTTTGCACAATCTGATTAGTCTTATAGGCATATGGGAATACACTTAGTTAACAGAACCGGATTTAATTCTTTGCATCTGTCATTATTGGGTTATAGCTTCAAAAAAGACTAGATCATACTCTGCCTACAACTCTTCTCTATGCAGAAAATGGCAGTATTTTTTCTTTCCTTTTTAAAGGGTAGTTTGATTACATCTGAGTTTAGTTATATTCTGCCTGGAACTAAAGTATAAATAGCTTTTATTTCACCTTAATCCACTCTTGAATAATGATCCTCAAATTTGGGTGTGTAGCCAATCACCTGTATGTCTCAACACCCACAGTTTCTGATTCAGAAATTTGGAGAGGGCTCACAAGATTACATGGAATAGGGTCTAAGACATTGGTGATGCTGAAATTGCCATGGTTTCTGGGCAATGAATGCTCCTGGACCCAGTAGGGAAAATGGCATAGGGATTCCTGGCTTCCTCTCTATATACCACCATCATTTTTAGACTAAATGAACATTCCTTCTCCATTTCACTCCAATGTGGTGGCTATGATAACCTCTTGTCCTCGAGGTTATGATTTAAGGTATGGCTTCTTGTTCCAATCACACTTTGATCTTATGTGAGAGCTAACATTCAAGTGTGAATTCACAGGAAGACAACAGTTAATTGTACAACTCTAATCACATCTCTCTTATCACAAACTGCCCATGGCCCCCACTGACTAACAAATGAAGCTCAAATGCCTAGGTCTCATATTCAAGGTTCTAAATGAACTGGCTGTAATCTAATTTCACCTTCTCATCTGCATCCATAGAAGGTGCTTGGTGAGATTTCATTTTTGTTCCCACTCAGTGTATGATGCAATAAAACAGAAACTTTCTTTGGTCAGTGTCTCTGTCCTTTTTGTCCTTTCACCAGCATTGCTTACAAGACAAAGTTTTATTTTTGCAAAGGCCGCATGTCATACCCATTTCAGAGCACAAAGATGTAGGATGGTGTTTCTAAGAGGTACGCAGGGAGGCAGCACAGTGTGCAGGCACAGTGAATTTTCTTTTTCTATTTGCTCTTCTTCTCTTCCTTGTCACAGTGTTTTACCTGGAGGTCATTGTAAAGCCACCTGCTAACTGCTTACTGCTGTAGATGGCATGTTTATGGATCACTTCCTTAGTGTACATTGCATAGACTCCTCATGCTGTCACAAGAGCATCATAGCTCCCTTATTCTTATTATAAATGTTGATTCTTACTACAAATGTAGAGTTCTAAGTATTTTTATTATCAATACTTAAAATTATGAGGGCATTTTACAAAGCTCTACTCAAAATGCAAGAAATATTTATTGTTTAATTATTAGATGCTTGCAATAAAATATACATTGGATTTACTTAGTTTAGATTTTAGGAACCACTGGCTCAAAGTTAGTGTTCACTTAGTCATTTTTCAAGAAAAATCCAAATCACCTCCTAGTTCTTAGAATTATAGGAAATACAGCAGTGAATTGAAAGTGTGCTTAGTGGAGAGGAAAGAGTTGGAGTGGCAGGGAGCCCATCTGACTTCACTTTGCAGTTGACTAAGCCACAGAAACCGGCACAAGTACTGTCAGAATGGTTACCTACAAAAGTGGTGAAGGCCATGTTTTAGGTGTTTTGCTGTCAATAGCTATACCTCGTTTTCTAGAAGCAAGGAGAAATGATGAGAAGAATCCAGAAAGTGTTAGGAGGTATGAGTCTAGTGCTTCCTTACTAACTGTACAATCTGAGGCACTTTTGATTATCCTAAGAAAGTGATGCACTGGGCTGGGGTGTGAGAATTTTTCTTAGTGACCTGTGTGTGGTCTTTTGAATAAGAATGGCTCCCATAAATAGGCTCATATATTTAAATGCTTAGTCAGCAAGGAGTGGCATTATTTGAAAAGGATTAGAAGGTGTGGCCTTGCTGGTAGAAGTGTGTCATTGGCCATAGGCTTTGAGATTTCAAAAGCCCATGCCAGGTTCAGTGTTTCTTTTTCTTTCCCTCATCTGTCTGTCTGTCTGCTTGAGGATCAGGATATAACTCTCAACTAGTTCTCCAGCACCTTGCCTGCCACCATACTCCCTGCCATGATGATAGTGGACTCACCCTCTGGAACTGCAACAAGATTCCAATTAAATGCTTTCTCTTGTAAGAGTTGTCTTGGCCATGGTGTCTCTTCACAGCAATACAACAGGAACTAAGACATAAGCCTAATGATTTGATCCTATTTTTGTTCCTGAGAGACTTGAAACATAAATAAGAAGAATTTCCATGTGTTCTTGCAAATTTCTTTTAGAGACAGCATGTGCATACCTCTGACTGCTTATTCCACATGGACTCAAATATTCTAACCAGAAGAGTGGTTTCCATTCTTAGGCATTTTTGCCCCAAACCTTTCACAGTGTCTGTAGAGTGCATTGTTTTTATCGCTATGGAGTGAAGTTTGATGGGTTCAGACCAGCACCGCAGCTAAGATCCTACAAGGCAAAGGCACTATCTCCCTCCATCCGTATTTATGAGATTATTTAACCCAAATGAATTACTCAACCCCAAATGCCAATTGTGCCAAGATCAAGACTTTCCAGCCTAGGTATTAAGTTGTATAACACCTCAGAGAGAGTTACTTTGAGGATGTGTGCATCATGCAAGTGGAGGTCAGAGTTTGGTAATGGGTGTCTTCCTCAATCACTTTCTACCTTATATTTTGAGACAGAGTTTCTTCCTGAACTTGGAGCTCAGCAGGACTGGCTGGTCAGGGAAGGCCAGGTTTACCTCCAGTGCTGGGATGAGAAGTGCAGACCACCTTGGCTAGCTTCAACATGGGTGTTAGGGATCCAGACTCAGGCCCTCCTGCTTGTGTGACAAGCTCTCTACTTAGTGAGCCATTATCCCAGGCCCTACTTTTTAGTTTCTGTAATAGTTCTGGGAATATAAAAAGAATTCAATATAAGTTTATTAAATCTAAAAAGCACTGCCTAGTTTAAAAAGCATGAGATATTCTCAGCTCATTAGTCATCCCTTTGAGATAAGATTGTACAGATCCTTGTAGAGGCTTGTCGGTGACTCATGGATGGATGACGCATGAGCTGACTGATTAAGTTAAGTGTCTAGTCATTGCTGAGCACACATCCTGCTGTGTGTAGAGGCAAGAAGCCTAGAAGGGAAACAGAACCATGAGGCAGTGCTTATTGAGAAGACTCAGCACACAGAATTGCAAATGAAAATGCAGCCTGGGATTCAGCCTTCTCAACATGTCGCATTAGCTATGCTTAATTTTTAAATAAAAATAAAATTTTATTTCTCATTTCCTTAATTTAAAATGGTCAATTTTTGAAAGTCCATTACTGATCTATTGACATCAAGCCTGAAATAACAATAAAGTCACAGAAAAGTCCACAAATAAGTACAAAGAAATACAAAGTTGATAGAGGAACCCAGACAGGAATGGATAGGACCCATGTGTCACTAACACTTCTTTTGTAAATTTATATGATAAATTTCCAAATTTACTGGTAACAAATCAATAAACAGAGAGTGTTGTAACCAGAAAGCTATCTACTGGACTGCATTGGGTCCAGGAAGTCAGGTGACTTACCATAGGCTTTGATCCATCCACTCATTCAACATGGCTATCAAATCCAAAATGAATCCTGTCACCACTCAATCAGCATTGGGCTCCAAAGCAATTCGCAAGGGCCAAAGTTAGAAAAGCAAGGAAAAGACTTGAAATATTTTTCGGACTTTTTCTATATATTTTGCAGGTACTCAAAAAAACCATTTGCCAGTCTATCAGATCTCATCAAAACTTACTAATTTGAAATTTTTATCATAAAAAACAGGTAATTAGAGTACCTCTTAACTTCCTTTTAGAGCCTAAAAGATTATGGCTTCAATTTTCAAAGCCATTTTATCAGATATAGTCATCTTAACATTTATACTTTAAAAGTGCACTATGATTCTAGTCGATAGCATCTCTTTTCTTAGGATTACATAGAACCAGATTCTTATTATTAAGACTGTCATCAGCCACCTTGGGGTGGTGAAGAATTTTGTGCCAGTGGCTTGGTCCTTGGACTTCCCTCTATGCAAAGACAGAGATGCGATGACCTGTTGTCATCTGAGAAATGGAGGCAGGAATGACAATATGTTTCATTTAAGTTCATCCAAAATGCAGGTACTGTACACAAATAAATTCACAGGGGAATAATTAATGTTGTTTGTGGACACCCCCCGCCCCCCATGTTGCAATCATGTCTGTAGGTTTTCTTGGAAAGTCCTAAGTGTTTTATGGTTTGCATGTCCCTAGGAATGAAGTTTAAAAGTAAGAGACAAGAGAAAAGAAAGACAGAAACATTTAAACCATTATGTCAGTGTATTTGCACAGTGTGTGTGTGTGTGTGTGTGTGTGTGTGTGTGTGTGTGTGCAACTCCTATACCTGCTTCTGTGGTATCCATTTTACTAAAATATGAAGAATGAGTTTTCTTATAGTACATTTTTCAAGGACTCTTTAATCCATTCAGAGCGACATTCAGTATACATGTCATCCAACATGTACCATGAACCTGACTCTGCCATGTTCCTCTTAACTCTGAGGTCTCTTCAAGTTTACACAATCAAGTTCTTAACCTGCCACAGGGCTTCCCATCTAGCAGTGGGAGGCACATAGCATTCTCTAAAGAAACCACATCATCTCAAGAGTCAGTGTTTCCGTGGTGGGTATGTATGCATTTCTGTCTTACCACATGTGCTTTACAGTGTTAACCAACATCATGAAAGAGGACAAGTGATGAGGTGTGAGCAGCAGGGCAGGGGCAAAGTCTCACTGTAGACTCAAGTTTTCAAGGGCTGACATTTGAGTGAGAACTAAATGTGATAATCTTGGGCAAAAGTGTTCCCAACAGGGAAGAGCAAACACAAATGTCACCAGGTGGGAGGCAGGAGACTGAGAGCCAGGGTGGCTGCACCTCTTAGGGACGCAGTAGTGTGAACCAGACTGGACATTAGAGGACCCAGGAGAGCCTGGAGATCCTGTTCAGAATTATGGGAGATTTTTCTATTTTGTTCTTGGTGAAAGAAAGAAAAACCAATTGTAAACCATGCTAAGAAGGTCACAGTAATGTAAGTGGAAGATGTTTTGTGGAAGGAGGAGTGTGAGAAGAGCAGATCAATTTGGGTGTCATGACACAACCCACCAAGAAGAGGGTGATTTGGATCATGGTAGGAACCAAGAAGAAGGCACAAAGAGGGCAGACCCCACTCATTTTGGAGGTAGATGGACCAAGTCTTGTCATGAGCTGGTTGTCTGGACTGAGGCACAAAGAAGAACAAGGGATGAGCTCCAGGTTTTTAGCAGAGGGTCAGAAGTGATGGTAATTCATTTCATATCATCACTCAATAAAACTTCCTCATTTCAAAATATGTTCTCCATTTCTTTCTGTCAGTAATCAAATATGCCTTGCAAACCATGTACAAAGTCTACCTTCATTAATTAAGGTTTCTACTGACTAGCCAAACCATATTTTAAATTCTATTGCATCACAGTTTGAACTGTTTGATAATTTTAAAAAAAATTATGTTTTATTTTTTAAAGTTTATGCGCGCGCGCGCGTGTGTGTGTGTGTGTGTGTGTGTGTGTGTGGTGAAGCTTATGTGCATATGAGTGTCCATGGAGTCTAGATGAGGTTGTCGGATCCCCTGGAGCTGGAGTTACAGGCAGTTGTAAGCCATCTGATGTGGGTGCTGAGAATTAAACTCAAATTCACATTCTCATCAAGAGCATTAGCTGCTCTTAACCACAGAGCCATCTTAATAGCCCCCGTTGTTAGCATTCAGGCATTATGCTAGCCTGCCCTTGGGGACCTAGCAGAATACTTCACCAACCATAACCACGTCCTATGAGAATGCGTTTGCTAGCATTTCAGGCATCATTCTGTCCCACCCCCTGGGTCCTCAGTTGTAGCCACTAAGAGCATCCCCTGAGTGCATGCACTGTCAGCTTTCAGACAAATACCTGGACAGCCCAGGGTCTTACGGTTGCTATGTCACTACATCATCTGTGTATATTCACTAAGCCTCCTTTAAAAGTGACCTCTGCCCATTCCTGAACTCTTTCCTGCCATTCCTCTGAAGAGGCGGGCTGACCTTTGCCCCTCTCCCTTCCAACCTGCCTCTCCTCTCTTTCCCAATAAACTTCTGTTGTACAGAGCTCCTTCTAACCGCTGCCAAACTACACCACCTCTTCCATAACTTCTGAGTCTATACTTTTTTTTAAATTAGGCTCTTGAAAGCAGGAACTATTCCCATGTTAACTTTTCTGTTCACACCACTAGTCAGCACAATGTCTACCATGGAGTTACTGAGGCATAATTCCATTTCTCTCATGACAGTCCTAGTTGTAGGCCTGATGAGAATTTAGTGACTTCTCACTCATTCTGTGTTGACTTGGACAACAATACAATACAGTACACACCCAATTGCCTAGTTATTGTGAGTTGCAGCCCTAAAAGGAAAACTGGGGTTCAGTTTTGGAATCAATTTTGGAAACTATCACACTAAAAGCACTATGGAAGGACTCTGTGAATGAAGAACTCAATGCAGAAGCCATAACCTGCTTTCAGAAGTTCATGTTCTTTGCAGTTGGAAATGGGGTACAGAGTAACGAATTGCAGATACTTGATGAGTTCTTTGCTTTGAACATCTTTGTGTTCAAGGTAAAAATAATTTATGGTGGTATATTTGAGTAACTATGCAAAAATGTGTTACATTTGTTTATGCAAAAATATTGCATTTGTTTCTTGTGGAATATTTGTTTAACTATGCAAAGATGTGTTGCATTTATTTAATTACATAAAGATGTGTTGCTGTTTTAACTTGCCTGCCTAAGGAACCTGATTGATCTAATAAAAAGCTGAATGGCCAAGAGTGAGGTGGGAGGTATAGGCAGGACTTCTGGGCAGGAAGAGTAAGTAGTAAGAGGAATTTAGGCTCAGGAAGAAAGAAAATGAGATGACAGGGAGACACCAGTGTCCAGCCATTCAGACATGGAAGAAGCAGGAAAGTAGAACATACAGAATGAAAGAAAAGTTTTTTTTTTAAAAAAAGCAAACCCAAGGTGAAACATAGATGAATAGAAACAGGTTAAATTAAGTTAAAAGAGCTAGTGGTACAAGCCTAAACTAAGACGGAGCATTTATAATTAATAATAAGTCTCCACATCTTTATTTGGGAGCTGGTTGGTGACCCAAAGAAAATTCCAACTACAGTAATTGATAGGAGTGTAATTTCTGTATATTCAGTGATACTGAAGTTTGTAGAACATATATGGAGAGATTTCCAAGATATGTAGTAAATATGAATTGCCTCACCTCCATATTTTTACACTTAGTAGAAGTAAAGAGGATTTGAAATGGAATGCCCTGATTACTCTCAACAGAACTGTTGTTTACAAGCATTAGCTCAATGATTATTATGGAAAAGCACCTGTAACCAGGCCTATTCCATGTCCAAGCATTTAATTGCTTTCTTGGGGGTATAACCCTAATCACTTTCTCTTTTTGTTCATTTTATTCCTTAATGGTATCTCCCCAAGAGCCCTCTGGCCAAGATCCTTTCTCCCCTGTATAGTACAGCCCTGTGTTCATGGAGGTACTTATCCAATAACGTGTAATAGGGGGAATCCACTCTTTTATGCATCATGAAGTTGTCACTGAGGTGCCTGAGGGAACCCTTTTGTGATCCATGATTTAGTTACATGCATTTGTCTCCCGATGGGTGTTTGATATTTTCTCATTACCAACGTATTTTTCTCAACATTTTGATAGATTGCCCTGGGAAATTTAATGCCTGTATTTTTTTCTGAACTATTCAGAAAAGCACTTGTTATTTTCTTTCTTTGTATTTTTGGACTAGTTCTACCTTTTACATTTTGTTTTTTTATAAAAATCATTCCAGAATGTAAGACAGCATTCCAGGATATAAGGCAATGTGAGGCCCAGGACCTCTTCTTTGCTGGAACAATCAAATTTCAACGACGTATCCCGTTACCTTGGTATGCCCTCCCTGTCCCCACCTAAGCTTCCAGTGACAAGGCAGAAGAGAGCTTATATTTAACCCAAATGCTGCATTCAATAGCCCTAATCCTTCATATGTTCAGAAAATTTGAATCTGTTATCTTTTAAATTAAAAACACCAATAAATTTCCAATAAATCTGGGTAAAAACCATTACTGTGAAAATTATTTCAGTGTAATTCTTATATTCAAAATTATTTCAATGTAATTCTTATATTCATATATATATATACATATATATACATGTATACACACACACACACACATATATATATATGAATTTCAGCTTTTGTAAGTCTTCACATTTATAAATTACTGGATATAGTCTCATTTTATCCTCATTGAAACAGGGTAGGGGGAAGTACTACATACCAGACATTTCTCCCACTTTGCAAACAGGAGACTCAGGAATGCTTTGCTTCAGTTTCTGAACCCAGGGAGGCTTCATATTTCTAAGTACTTGGAATGATGGTATTTTTGACACTGCCAGAAAAATTTCTCAGAGTAATCAGCTTAAAAAGAGGGAAGTTTTATTTTTGGTTAACGGTTTTAGAGGTTTCATTCCATGAGTGTTCTGCTCCATTGCTTCTGGGCCTGTGGAGCCATACTGAAGCACAGTAGGAGCTCACAGTGGAGTGTCTAATCATCCCAAGGCAGGAAGCAGAGGGAGAGAGACAGAATGTTATCAGCTTCCTATTATCCTCTTTAAGGACATGATCCCAATGATCTACCTTCCTTCCACTACCTCCCTGCAGAACCAGCAGCTGTGCATAAGCCTTCCACACTGGGTCCTTGGGACCCTCAGAGCCACAGCATGCACCACTGTGTTATGTTTGGGATTCTGTATCTTCAGGTGTGCAGAGTCTCAACATTCTCTTGAATTTTCAGAACATATGTACTTTCACTATAGGTTTTTCAAAGACTCCTCTTTCTCTCTCTCTCTCTCTCTCTCTCTCTCTCTCTCTCTCTCTCTCTCTCTCTCTCTCTCTCCCTCCCTCCCTCCACCACCAGTGTGTGTGTGTGTGTGTGTGTGTGTGTGTGTGTGTGTGTGTGTGTGTGTGTGTGTCGGGGGGGGGCAGGGGGTAAGAAGCCTGCACCTGCCATGGTATGAATGTGAAGTTCAGATGAAAATTTGTAGAAGTCTGTTCTCTTCTTCTGCCTTGTGGGCTTTTGGGACTGGACTCTGGTCATCAAATTTGATGAAAAAATATCTTGAACATGGAGAAATCTCTGCATCTCACACTGAGAAGTATCTTTTAAGTTATTTTGAGAAGTAGATTTTCTATAGTTAATGTCACCTGGCATCATGCTGTCATTTTGGTGTGCATTAGCCTGTCTTTTTAATTTAATTTTATTGTTTATGGAACAGGTCTTAATCCACAGCCAACAATGGCTCCAATGTCACAGCATTCCTCCTGTCTCTACTTTCCATATGCTGGGATTACAGGAACATGCCACTGTAATTGGCACTTGCCACCAGAGGCATTTAGCAGGTATTGACAGGACTCCACTCGTAATTTAAAGTGTGTTCCTCCATATTTGAGGATTTGATTTCCTATAGTCCCACATTTTCCCCATGTCTTATATATAACCCTCACCTTCCCACGTGAATCCCCATGATGCCTGATAGTACTTACTATTCTGAGTCAGACAAGATTCCGTTCTTGGAATGGAATTTCATCATCATGTGGGGAGTCCATCCAAGACCAGATCCTACTCAAGAATTTCCCACAAGCTGCTGAGTTTCTGAGCTGACTTTGATTTCCATGATTGTGAACATCTCACAAAATCTGACATATCCAGCCCCTAGAGTTCCTCTTCTAACTAAGCATGGACTTGGCAGGCAGCTAGCTTCTGTTTTGTGGGAAGACTTCAGTAGAATGTTGCTCGAGTAGGATGTTGTATATATGTGATGTATGACATACAATGTACAGAGTGGGATGTTCTATGTATGGGATGTATAACATACAGGAGAGGAGAAGGCTAGCAACCTATTTGTCTGGTCATCTTATGGGCACCAAAATTCCATATAAGGGATGTCCTGGGCCCTTGGGAAATACTTGATTTTAAGATCCCAGTCACAATATGTATCATTATTGGATAGAAATGAAGATTATTTGGTTGAAGTTCATTCATAGAACATTATTTCTTTCACTTTTTATCAATTCCCTGCTGCACATAGTATTCAAGTTTTTGAGAAAAGTCCAATTGGTAGGAACATATCAGAAAAAGTAGAAGAATTACAGGCAAGTTACCTAGTGTTTCCTCCTTTTCGCTTTTGAAAAAATTAGATGCTTTTTGTACTTTATTAAATTTCTTATAATATGATGGAGGGGAAGTAATCCCTCAAGGTTGGTCAAATACAGCTGTGCAGTGCTGGGTGCCATCCCAACTCCTGGCTTGAGGCATAGCTAGCTACAGGAGGCCTTGCCTGTGAGCTGATTCTGCTGATACTTTAAATGGCACTGCCTTCCTTGCAGAAGAGTGGAACAATTTCAGTCCATGGGTGTGTGGTCAGTTTTTCTCAGCTGCAATGCTAATGCATTATATGTGGTATAGAGAGAACATCTAAGCCCTACAATATCAGAAATTCCTTTCTTGTATTTCAATTCCCATAGCCACAGAGTAACCTAAACATTATTATTGTCACATGTCCCCCACTTCTTTTACAGATAGAGGAATTAAGATTCAGGGAAATCATGTGATTTGTCCAAGTCCCCAGGCCGAACTCCGTGCATATCCATTAGTTTCAGTGGAGTATTGGACTGCTCCTCCTACACACTCATTATTTCAGCAATGCAAAAATAATGTGAGTTTACTTAAAGAAAAATATATGAGGGCAGAACTATGTGTGGCATCTGGGTTGTCGTGTTTAGCTTAGCTTGAGCAGCCAAAGCACCAGCTTCATCAGGACTCCTGTCTCAAGACCCAACGCAAACTCACTACACTGCTACCACGTGTGAAGCCAGGCCCTTACCCAGTATACATGCTGAGGACATGAATTGTCATCTCCTGGATTTTAACATATGTTACATATAACACTTAGCAGATCCGTGGCCAAATTAAGACACCCAAAACATCCAGTGAAGGGAAGAAATGATGTAGCGAATCATGGCCTCAGAGAAGACCAAGTCCTGTCGTTTGCTGGGCCAGCTTCATATCATCAGAAGGTTTCTCCTCTGGTCCCACCAAGCCCCTGCAGTCCCATGGCCCATTTATAAAATAATCACTCAGAAGCTTATATTAATGATAACTGCTCAGCCATTAGCTCAGGCTTATTACTGACTAGCTCTTATACTTAAATTAACCCATGGCTCTTATTTATGTTTAGTCATGTGACTTGGTACCTTTTATCATTTCTGCCTTATCATCTTGCTTCCTGTGTGTCTGGCTGGAGACTCCTGACTCAGCCCTTCCTCTTCCCAGAATTCTTTTTGTCTGCTCACCCTACCTATACTTCTTGTCTAGTCAGCATTTTATTTATCAACCAATCAGTGCAACACATATTTACAGCATACAGAATGACATCCCATAGCAGCCTCAAGTGTTGTTGGAATCAGAAATGAGGTGGCTTCAGGGAGAGCAAAACCAGGTGGATACTAAGAAAACAGTGCATAAAACAAGGAGGTGTTAACCAAAGGTAACATGGCTGTTGATGACCACATCACAGTAGCTGGGTTAGCCTGATAGTTCTTCCTTTGTTTGTTAATTCTTGTGTGTGTGTGTGTGTGTGTGTGTGTGTGTGTGTGTGTGTGTACTATAAACAATATATATATACATATACATATACGTATATATACATATATATAATAATTAAAAAGATGCTTCAAAATGCTAACATTACTACTGGCAGTTTTATTTTATTTTATTTTTTTTTTTTTTAAGGGAAAACCATTAGTAGTATGAATCCTTATGACTTTTTTAGACATTCTTACAATTATTTTACTTTTTCTGTTTTTATCTTCCTCCTCCTCTATACTAGAGCCTCCCCATTTTTCCCATCTCCCCAGATCAGATCATGTGTGCCCAGCTATTCTATTGCCCCCAATACCCACCCCAGCCTTTTTTTTAATTGAAAATAGATTTTTTCTTCCATGTAATATCCTGATTATGGTCTCTGCTCCTTCTCCTCCTTCTATTTCCCTCTCACTTCCTCTCCCACCTGCTTCTATACTCTTTCTGTCTTTCATTACAAAACAAGCAAGCTTCTAAGGGACATTAACAAAACAAAATAAACAAAACGAAATGAAACAAAATAAAATAAGGAAAACAAACACACGGGAATAGGACAAAACAAATAAACAGAAGGAAAACAGGCCAAAAAAAGACGCAAGAAACAGATACAGACACAGAGACTTGCACACTCAGGAATCCCATAAAGAACATAAAACCAGAAGCCATAATATATATGCAAAGAACCTGTAGGGTAAATAAAAGAGAGAGAGAAAAAAATACAAAATACAAAACAATTTTTAAAGGATATAATTAAAAAGAAAAATGCAAAGAAAAATGCCTGACAAGGCATTATGAGACAAAGAACTCCCCCCACAAGATGCCCATGAGCTTGGTTTCTGTTGGCCATCCACTCTGCTGGGCATGCGGCTGACCCTTCAAAGTACTTTGTTTCCCTAGTGAGAATCCCTCGGAGAAAACTAAATTTTCTTTTTCAAGTGATTATCAATTGGAATAATATCAAACATTCAGGGTTAAGAACAGGGCCATGTGTCTACTTCTCCTCTTAGCTCTAGGATCCTCATCTAGTACAGATCTGTGCAGGCCCTGTGCATGCATCCTCAGTCTCTGGGAGTTCATATGTATGTGTTGATCCTGTTGCTTTGGAAGGCATTGCTTCCTTGATCTCCTCCATCCCCTTGGGCTCTCACACTCTTTGCCTCCTCTTCCACAGAGGTCCCTGTGCCCTGAGGGGAGGAATTTGATGGAGATAGTGTTGGGAGCTTTATTGAGGTATGTGTGTGGCTAAGTCCTCACATATTCTTTTTTTTTTTTTTTTTTTTTGGTTTTTTCGAGACAGGGTTTCTCTGTGTAGCTTTGCGCCTTTCCTGGAGCTCACTTGGTAGCCCAGGCTGGCCTCGAACTCACAAAGATCCGCCTGCCTCTGCCTCCCGAGTGCTGGGATTAAAGGCGTGCGCCACCACGCCCGGCTTCACATATTCTTAACCAATGTTTTACCATTGAGCTATGTATCCAGCACTCTTTTGTTCACTTTTAACTAGGTTTTCAGCTGTGTATGAACCGTATCCAAGACAGGCCTTGAATTTGTAATTCTCCTACCTCCCTATCTCCATCTTCTAAATTGGGCCTGCAGTTCCAGGCCTGCACCTCTAGACCTGCTTGGTTTGATTTTTGGTAGCCTTGGCAGAACAGCATTTTTATCAAGTATCTTGAAGAAACTGCCATCTGGAGAATGGAAGAATTGTCTCACACAAAGAAATTCCAAGTTTCAGTGTATGAGGGATGGTCCTATCTCTGCTTAGAAACCATCAGTCATTTCTGCTGCTGAGTAGACAGTGTGATTAGATAGACAATTGAAATACATGAAAGGAAATTTTTTTCACTGTATAATGTTTTCAGGGTTGGATAATTTTTTATTAAAGATTATGAGGATTGTTATTACAGAAAACAAAACTCCCTGAAATGTTGAAGAATAATGCTTTTCAAATATAACATGTTTTGATAAAGTATCTTGCTTATCAAAACCAGAATGCTAACCTGAATTGTAAAGAGGAGTTTAGTGTTTTCTGTTTAAATAATACTTCTATTTCCCTAGGGAATTTGTACAGTGATTAAACTTGGGGATGTTTGACTATTGATTTTATGACTACACATTTATCAAGATGTTCACTATACTTAATAGATAAAGGAAAAAAATCTGTTCTCTGGATGACTACAATATCTGAAACCTTTTAAGGGATCAAAACTATGAGAATCAAATCTAATATCCTTGTGATTCAAACAAATGTCCAGTCCCTGCAGCTCTTTGTACTTTCCTCTATAAGCATGTACCGCTGCAGGCAGAGTTAGAGTATAAATGGTTAATACTCAAAGACAAAGATTATTATGTTCCCGCAGGTAACACTTGTCCACATCAGGGAACATGTAACTTTCAAACCAGAAGAAAAAAATTAAAGTGGAAAGAAAAAATGAAAAATGTAATAGAAAGCAAACCTGATCTTAAAATACTCCCATGTGCTCTGGATAAGAACAGTCAATGAATAATGAAGGAAGTAGCGTTTTGAAATTAGACTTTTTCATTGAAAACACATAGAATGATTCTTCCATGACTCCATGACAAAATGATTTTATAATGCAACATTTTAATGCCAATAATCCACTGAACAAACCAAGTAAATGGTAAGTTAAAGACAGAATCCTTTTGAAATTAAGTAACAGTCAACATTGGACATCCAGGCAAATCTCTCAGATATACTCATTTTCTACATTCCTGTTTCTCTCCCTTGCCTGAGATTTTGGGGAACCTGAGAGAAATGAGTTCCTTTTAAAGTAATAATTTTGTAAGTAATATAATATTTCTTCATAAGACTACCTCTCCTCAGAAAATTAAAGTATTTATCTAAAAAGAAGGATCAATGTATATTGTAACTAATTGACGAACACATCATTTTAATTGTTGTATGAGTTAGAGTAACTAGCAGAAATCAATTAAGACTACAAAGCTGAGTTTATGTTTAGGGATGAAACTGCTTTAATTAAATGCATTTAGACCCCATGAAACATGCTATTAGTGTTTTTAAACACTGGACTGTTTGAATTGAGCACAATGGCAGATGCTTATCATCTTATTGCTTGGAAGGCTGAGGTAGGAGGATCTGACTTTGAGGCCAGCCTGGCCTACAGAATGAAACAAATGAATAAACAAAAGGAATATTTATATCATTTTAAAAGACTGAATTGCCTCTTAGAGAAAGGTCCCAAATGATTGCTGAGGAAAAGACCACACATGAAACCTCACCCAAAGCAGTAACAGCCCTGTAGGTACCTAGGAGAAACACAGCTTTTCAGTGGGAACCACTGGATCCATTCATACACTTAGCCAGAAATAGTTGTGCTAGGTTTTTGTTGTCTGTTTGTCAACTTGATGAAAGTTAGTCATTTAGGAAGAGGAACTCTCAGCTGAGGAAATGCCTCCCCCAAATTGGACTGCTGACAAGCCTGTGGGTATCTTCTTGATTAGTGATATTCACAGGGGGCCAAGGGCAGAGTATGTCCTGAGATTTGTTCAGCAAGGCTATGGACGCAGAGGAGCAATCTGTGACACAAGAGGGTTACAAATTGCTAACTTGTACTGTTATGATTTAAAAAGGCTAGAGAACGGAACATTTCTTGGACCTGAAACAGTGAGCAAGCAACAAGTTCTAAAAGCAGGCACTACAAACAGAACTACAAACAGAACTATGTAATCACACAGGGACTCCACACACCACCGTGGGCTCGC
Source organism: Peromyscus maniculatus bairdii (assembly GCF_049852395.1). Lineage (NCBI taxonomy): Eukaryota > Metazoa > Chordata > Mammalia > Rodentia > Cricetidae > Peromyscus > Peromyscus maniculatus. The sequence continues at coordinate 34,613,688 of NC_134853.1, read as the reverse complement.
GGGGGTTAACCCAGAGTCTTAAGTCAGCTAAGCCCAAGTTCTGTCACCGAGTTACACTCTGGGCCCATGGTTCTGTTCTCTGTTTCTTGTACTTAGCTATTTGTGTTCTCACTCCTCTGATGCTGATCCCAAATACCCACAAGTTAGAAAGCATTCTACAACAGCTTCAAGGTGCAAGGGAAGGAGCAAAGGCGTGGCTCAAGCCTGGAAGTTCCTGTATAGTGTGGCCTACTGAGAAATATGTTTGTCCACAGCAATTCAGTAACACCGTTTCCTTTTCTCTTTTTTTGCAGAGGGCTATTTAAGTAATGGATGCCCAAAGAGGGTAGGGTGTAGGAGGGAATTCCTTGAAGAGCAACCCTATGAAAGCCTTCCCAGATATTTGCCTTTAGGATGTAAAATGAGTTATACAAACACAAGTTGGAAAATTGCTGGCCAGATACCAAGGCTGCAAAAGACACAGCAAATAGGAGTGATGGATGAATCAAAAGTGAAAACATCAGCAATCAAGGATGCTATTTAAGACCCTGTAGAAAATCCTTGAGGTGGCAGAGAAGAATTTTAAAAATTCTGAAATTATTCTGCAATCTCTGTAAGTCTGCCCTCCATTGCTTTCAGCATTCTCTAGAATTATAAATATTAAAAGAAATAATAACAACAAAAAAGCTAATCTGATATACAGGTTGAAACACAATGACTTTTGAGGAAAAGTTGAAGATACTGGGTTTACTTGGCTTAGGCAAAACTCAACTACCAGAGAGACTTAATAAATGTCAAAGACTTGGACTCATCTGCTCTCCAGGCATTTCGATGGGGTGGCCCACAGAGCAGGCAGAAACTGCACTAAGAGATTTTGGGTTAACTTTAATAGGTATTTCCTGGAAGGACTCTAAATCTCTTACTGCAATTTAACATAGTGTTACAAGGTTAATCAAACACAAACAGGCTACCAAGGAAAGCTGTGGAATCTTGGCTCTTGGGTAGGAAACCACACATCTCAACTGGTTTAGGTTGACAGCTGCTCAGACCGAACAGACTGCAGTGAGTAGGCCCCTGTTTGCTCACAGAAGATCAAGTAACTGACTTTATAGTTTTTTTACTTCTACTACATATGAGTGAAGTGCAGATTCATGTGAGTTCTAGAAATGAAGAAAATGTGCAAGGCCTGGACCCCAGTGAAATCTGACTTTGATTGCTTGGTCTACACGGGGAAGTGTTGTTTCTAGATTGGCTCCTTTTCCAGACACGATTAATGACAGCCCCAGGTTGGAATACTTTATCATAACACTAAAAGACAGCCCAAATCATTAACATACTGAAGCCATAGAAGTGCTTATCGGTCCCACATTCAAAATGATCTGCTTTGAACAGAGAAAAGGCTTGTGTGGAGCTTAACATTTAAACATAAACACATCTAGTTTGGGTCTTATTAGGAATTTATCAAACACAAAAACGAAAAAAAAAAAACCCACTCATTCCCTAAGTGTGGTCAAATATAGGAATAAAAAGGCAGACATTTTTTCATGGTATTAAAGTAGTTTAGGAGACTGCTCTCTTTGTTCTTAGATACTCAAAAAGAATAATTCCTGTGTGGGGGCATACTGTAATTAATAATCTTGACAATTTATGGCATAATTCTAAGTAATTATCTCTATACTTTTCTTCCTGTCATGATGGGCAGCATCATTTTTTTATTGCCTTTCTTGTGTATTTTAGAGAAAGAAACAAGCTTCTATGACAGTCCCTCCATTTTAAATGGATGCATCCATTACTCCATATGGACATGGGGTGTCCTAAAAGGTCTTCAGCTCCATTCACATTACATACTTTATGCATTACATGAGAGAAAATACCTCAAGATTTTTGAAAATATTTATTTTTAAAAAACAGCAACCAAATTGTCTATAATCACATTTTTCTGCCTGGCTTTGAAAGCTGCATTATTCAATACGTCAGTGGTCCTTCCCATAATGGCAACATATTAGAAAGCCATGCTGTTCTCATGCATTTGAACTCCTTCATGTACTGCACTCCCCATGGGCCCAGAAGAGCACTCTTGCTTCCGTTTCATGAGTCCTGTATGGTACCTACTGAAGTGATGGTTGTCAAAACAGTTGTACAGTGGCCTTTGAATGCAAAGTGTGCCATGTCTGCATGCTAAAAATGACAATAAATCTGAGTATATACATTATGCTGGCTTTTGTTGCCTGGAAAAAAGAAGGCATTTGGGAAATAAAACCCCCAATTTTATTGCCTTTTAACATCTTTTTTCCATTTTATACTCCAGAACTTGAAATTTGAAGCATTCAAAGAAACTGAAATCTCCTTTGTTGCTTTCTTCATTGTAAATTTCCTATAATGTGCCATTAGAAACTACACTCCACAAAGCCAGGCTTCTAAATGAATCCTTTCTGTGAGGCCATTTGAAAACTTCGCACGGTTTTTCTTTGTATGAAAGAGCTTCTGTTGACTGCACAAAGAACAAGCAATCGCCACATACAGGCCAGGCCAAGCAGCCTGGATGACTTTATACAAGGTTGCACTTTTCGCTTCCACCAATCCATGATTAAGCTCAGCAGTGACTGTTATCAGGGTGAGGAGCAAAAGAGGGGCTCTTGGTTTTAATTTGCAGAAATCAAGGGGTTTTTCTGAAGTCATGAATATTTACCACAGGCATTCATGTACTTATTTTTCTTTCTTGCAAACTAGTTTCTTTCTAACAACATGAAAACCTCATCTATCAACACAAAGCAACATCACTTTCTTTAAAAAGATTTCATTTATTTTATGTGTATGAGTGTTTTGCTTGCATGTATGTCTGTGGACCCACAGGCATGTACTACCCGTGGAACCCAGAAGAAGGCACTGGCCCCCGTGGAAACTGTAGTTACAGAGAGTTTTAATCGATCATGTGGGTGCAAGGGATGAAACCTGGGTCCCCTGTGCTCCTGACTACTGAGCCACCTCCTCCATCACTTCATTTGTAAGAGTGAAATGACGTTAGCCACTGTTCAGGAGCTTTATAACTGAGTGACCTTTGAGGGGAACACTTAAAACATTGATATGACCAAAGCCAGAGCAAGAAAGAGTGGCCAGATACAACGGTGTGCATCTGCTATCTCACAACTTGGAAAGGAAGACTTCAAGTTCAAGGCTAGCCTGGGCTACACTGTGAGTTCCTGTCAGAAGCTCAACAAGGAAAGGAGAGGAGAAACAGTAAAGGAAGGTCACTAAGTAATTGTGATGTTCAATCCTGATAGTCAAAACTCTGCAGAATCTAGAGTCACCTACGAGACAAACCTCTAGACAGTGGTTCTCAGCCCCCCTAACACTGTGACCCTTTAATACAGTCCTCATTCTGTGATGACTGCCAACCATAAAATTATTCATAACTGTAATTGTGCTACTGTTATGAATAATGGTATAAATATCTGATATGCGGGATATGTGCTGTGTGAACTCACACAGGCTGAGAACTGCTGTTCCAGGAGTATCTGCAATGGACTTTCTAAAGTGAGATAACTGAGGTAGGAAGACCCACCCTAAATGTGAGTGGCATCATCCCACTCGCTTGGGTCCTGGACTGAATGAAAAGGAGAACACAGCTGAGCATTTGCATCCATTTCTCTGTTTCCTGTCTGGTACAGTGTGATTGGAGTTTCATGTTCCTAGGGCCACACCTCCCTCACCATGATGGACTGTGTCCTCAAACTGTGAGCCAAAATAAACCTTTCCCCCACTTAAACTGTGTTTGCCAGGTATGTTGTCACAGCAACAAGAAAAATGACTAATTTAGTAACTAACTACGGTGGCAAGTCTAGTGAAACGTAAGAGTCTGGACAAGGGATGTGTGGTCTCAGAAAGAGTCAGGAAACTGCCAGTCTGGAAGGGATCAGAGCCATCAATCAGTCAGTTGTGGGTTTCTGCCTTGGAGAGAGGATCTTTTGTTCAAGGATGCTTTTATAAGAAATGAACCTAAGAGCAACACCAGGAAAATTCTGCCTTATTGTTGTCCTTCTAGGCTCTAGGGAGCTGAGTTTGTGCCACTGAGCAAATCCACCCCTGCTGGTATACAGAACACATCGGGTTTCTGCTGGTTAACACGCCTGTCTGACACTCCTGCTCCACTACATTTCTAACCAGACTCCACTTCGCAGGAAGTGCAGACAGATCAGCTCCCCACTATCAAAACAACTCAGGGGAGTTTCGAAGAATTGGAGCTCTTGCATATTGGGTCATGAATGGCTGTTGAATTTGAACATAAGAGAATAAGAACTAATTGGCACCCACCCACCAGTGTGTACTACAGAAATTCTACCTGCTTTATAGCCTGTTCTTGGAACAGAGAGACTTTAAGAATATGTAATCTTTTTAGGAGTGCCAAAGACTAAGTTGTTGCTGGAACTCTAAATAACTACTGAATAAGGAGTCCCAGTAGACTATAAAACAGCACAGGCAGGAATTTACAATAAATAAATAAATGGAGGAAAATTTCGGAAGGCTGAACCCTCACCTTCTGTATGCTGCGCACTGTACAGGATTATGGTAAATTGTAGAAGGCAATACACATTTTCTCTGGTGAAAAAAAGTTTTTAAACCGAAAGGCATTCTGGTAGAACAGATTTAAATCTATTGTGAACCAGGCATCATTTAATGGTTATGATCTACCTTAATGATTACCACATCGTGCAATTCAATATTATATTATGTCTTTCTAATTTTATGCTTACTGTTTTAAAAGATGAGGTGTCACTGCACTGCTCAGGCTGGCCCCAGCCTTTGGCTATACGTCATTCACTTTTCTCAACCTCAGAAGCACCCAGGGCTACAGCTACATCCATGCAATCGGTGCGGATGCTGGAGTACCACACCCAGCTGCAGCCATGTAATTGGTGAGGATGCTGGAGTACCACACCCAGCTATAGCCATGTGACAGGTGGGGATGCTGGAGTACCACTCGCAGCTACAGCCATGCAATTGGTGAGGATGCTGGAGTACCACACCCAGCTACAGCCATGCAATTGGTGAAGATGCTGGAGTACCACACCCAGCTATAGCCATGCAATTGGTGAGGATGCTGGAGTACCACACCCAGCTACAGCCATGTGACAGGTGGTGATGCTGGAGTACCACACCCAGCTACAGCCATACAATTGGTGAGGATGCTAGAGCACAGAAAGTTTATTTAAGTGGCTCAGCATTATACAGCATATAGGTGGCAGCCCCAGGATTTGAACCAAGGCAATCCAGCTCAAAGACAGAAATGCTAGTTGAGGTAATACACAAGGGTACTCCAAGCAAGGAAAGACTTCTTTAGTTAATAGCAGGCTTACTGCTGTCTTTTTGACAGATGTGAAGAAGATTAAGGATCAAAGTATAAATAACTCTTTGAAAAGTCTTCACTCTCATGCATTTTAACTTCCCTGAAAGTCACACAGGCACAGGCTTGAGAAAACCTTTTATAAAAGCAACACTTACATAATGCCTTCTACGTGCCAGTCAGTGAGTGGTCTTAGCAATCTGGCAAACTCCTTTAACCCCACAAGTAAGGCCTATCATTGTCCCCATTTTCCCAGAAAATGAACCTAGAATATTTACCAGCTGAGCCACTGATCAATCACTGAACTACTCTGAGCCTCCATTTTTCATTTGTAAAACTCAGATACTAATACTTCATACAGATATTTTTAGCTGTGGACTAAATGTTTTGTGTCTGACATGCTAGATTCTTGTAGGAAACTTATTAACAATAAGACTGTCACTTCTGTAGCCAGTATCAATAAGAAACAAAATATATACAAGAAAATTTAACTTTAAGACATGTTCTCACTAAAAATGATGTATTATAACATATCTAACAGTAATATACATAACATATTAATGTGTTTATAGTAAGCATCACAATATTTAAAATATATGCAATCTCTAACTAAGAACTAAAATATTTTAATCTCTTTCATTCATTCAAATGCTAAAGTTCTAGAATGGGAAAACACTGACACAAAGATGGAATCACAACTGTAAGAGCAACAGGTTCCACATATTGCATCTGGAAAATACAGTTGGGGCTAGTTGATTCTCTATCTAAACCACACAATGTGGCTTCCAGTCATAGGATTTTCACAACTCACAGAAAATTCCTCACTGAGAATCTACAAATGTTGGCTCTTATCAGCTATGTCAGTGTTGGAGAAGAGCTTGAGAGATCTCCAAATGAACATAACAGTTTCTAGGACTTGAACTCTGAAAAATTTTTCTCCCATACACATTTTAACCTCTCCAAAAGAGTCGCACAAGAAGAGGCTTGTGAAGCCCACAGTATCTGATTTTTGTAGCTATTAGTGTCCTTAACCCAAGCTGCCCTTACTTGTAAACATATAAGCCTGGAAAATTCACTAAAGTTCTGCTGTTTCTTCACTTGATTTTAAAATCAGTTTTCTAGTTGGCACACGAAGTTTATAGACCACATGGGTTTCTCTGTGATGCTTTGCAACATGTGCTCACTTGTGTGATGTTGAATTGTGTGCTTGATTTTTCATTTACTTTGTACAATGAATATTTCTAGCTGCTGCACAAACATTGTATAGATTTGTGTGTGTGTGGGGGGGTCTTTTGTGATGCATTGCTGTACATGTGCTCCTGTGTGATATTGAACACTTTGGTGGGCTGTGAACCTATGAGCAGGAGCAAAGTTCTTAGGAAAGAGTTTTAGTTTTTGCCAGAAAGAATGATAACGTGTGAAGAGATAGCCTTAGACAAAAAGTCTTTTCCAAAGAAAGTGACCCAAAATGGGGACTTATAAGGAGCTGTTAATCTTGATATCCATATCTACTTGAGGATGATATAATAAAGGGATACTAGTCTCCAAACCCATTCCCCTGTCCTCACCACTATCCCAGTAAACTTCTTCCAAATTTCTCATGTGATCACCAGATCTATACTGCATAAGATAGTGGTCACCAGGTACATGTGGCCTATGTCAAGATCATAAAATCAAAGAAAAATAATGCTCTTGTAACTCTAGACACAGGGGGTCTGTGCCCTCTTCTAGCCTCCTCAGACATTTCACACACTTGATGAACAGACATTTATGCAGGAAAACACATGTACTCATAAAAATAAATAAATACCTACTTAAATAAAAATGTAAAAGATGATCTTGGCATACATTTTTTCAGATTTGCATATTTGCATGCATTGTTAAGTATTTAACTTCAATTTTTAAGAGGGATATAATCTAGACAGTCTAGCAATGGTGATACTTTTGACTACTGACAATACTACAAGAGTTTTCTCTTCTTGGCTGTGCACGCCAAGCCTGAGCTCAGGTCTATCCACTGTGTGGTGCTAGGTTTTGTCTCCCAGAAAAGCCGTATTGGGGTTTCTTTTGACTGTCCTTTCAGCCATTCCAATCCCCTTATACTCATGTTCATCACAAAAATTCCTGTGAAGCTACACAACACAGTCATTTCTGCACACATCAGGGTGAATGGTGGTATGGAACACTCTTTCAGAACTCAGAAACAAGGTTATCAGTTTGTTCCTTGTGAACCTGTGATAGTGCTGTTTAGTAACAGGAGACTGACAGCAGTTAGACTGTCAACTGGTCAAACAATGAAAGCCAAGGAGCATGAATGAGAAGTCACTGTTAGCCTGTGAGGTAGGCTGGTGCTCTTTTCCAAATTCCTCCCAAGGCTGCACACCACTGACCTTCTTTGTTCCCACTTCTTGGAGTGTATACCAAAATTATGTTTGTAGATGACATTAAAAATCAGAATAAATACTTTCTTTTTTTTTTTTTTTTTTTTTTTGGTTTTTTCGAGACAGGGTTTCTCTGTGTAGCTTTGCGCCTTTCCTGGAGCTCACTTGGTAGCCCAGGCTGGCCTCGAACTCACAGCGATCCGCCTGGCTCTGCCTCCCGAGTGCTGGGATTAAAGGCGTGCGCCACCACCGCCCGGCTAGAATAAATACTTTCTTGATAAGCTAGTGTTTCTTAATTATGGGATGCTCCTTAGAAATACAGATGCCCAGACTTTGCAGGAGGGCCTGAGAACTTGGCTTTTTGCTAATTTTCAAGGGGATAAGACTTTCATCTTTAGACACTTCAAAGTAACAGAATGTCCCATTGACTGAGACACCTTAATGGAGATCATTTCAATCAGCAGAATTCTACTTCCAAAACAGAAACAAAACAACTGCTTCCTTGCTGCTCTCCAAAGCAAACGTGTAGAATTTCAGAGAGCAAATAACAAAATTGAGGCTGACATAAGGCACTGCTCAGAAGAGACAGGGATCTTACTTGTTGCTAGGAACCCTACACAAGCCCAGAAGCAATACCATTTATAGTGACCTTTTATCTGAAATCTGGCAAGCCATTTTTCCTAACAGCATCATCAACAGTGTTTAGTACTTTGACAAATATGAGTGATTACACAAGTAATTCACTGATTTAAATATAAAATATAAAATGACTTTAGGAAATTACAAGATCTACAGAGACCATTGCTATAGCTAAAACCTCTCCCTGGTTTCAAAAGGCCATTAACACAACTTAAAGATCCTTGCATGGAGCCGTCCCTTGCTTTTCCTGAGACTTTCAGGCCCAGCACATTAGACAAGCCCATCCTTACCACAGAGATGGAGTTGGAGAGCAGTGTGCCATCCTGGCTCAGCATGTTGGACACGGTGATCTCTGGCAGGTCCATGTTTTGTGGATGGAATGGGAGCAGGCCATTGTGGTTCATGGGGTGACACAGAGAGTGGTACCCAGACTCGACCTCATTCAGGTGCACCAGAGAGTGGTCAGGGAGGGAAGGAGGTGTGATGGGTGGAATGTTAAAGTCTTCACTTTCCAGACTTGGACCAGGGTAGGACTGAAAAGACAGGAGCAGCACAGATGGTAGTTAGTGTCCACTTGTTCACTGTTGTCACGCACAGGAACACAGGGACCCTGTGGATATACCTACCAGAAGCATCACAGATTTGACTAAGATATCCAAACACTGGGTTCACCCTGGTGCTTGTCTCTCTTACGTATGGAAGAAGATGCCCATGAGACATCCTCTGCCCGTGAGACATACTCTTTTGGTGTAATACCTGCTTCTGTAATGTGGCTTTGTTTTCCTAGGAAGTTGAACTCAAACAGATTTCAATGATCTCATTAAAATTTTCTAGAGTATTAATCTACCTGAATACCCCTTTTCATGAGAATTGTGGGGAAAAAGGCAATTTATAAAATTGTTTCATCAAACATGTTTCATTAGACTCCCTACTGCTAAGATTATGGGATGTAGTAAAAATGAATTCCAGAAGTCTGGGGCAGTTGCTTTTCAGTTTGAAAACCTAGCTGCTTATAATTTTTTTTTTTAAAAAGTTATTAGTTAAGAAGTAAGTTAAGCCTGTGCTAAAGGGTGTGTTCACTGAAAGTTTGGTATAGTTTTAAAATGCCATTTTATCATCCAAATAAAAATGAAGATTGCTCTCACAACTTCAGAGAACACTTAATTTTATTCTAAAGGCTAATAGCACTGCAGCCATTTAAATTCAATCCCTTCCATGGTGAAAGATATAAACAATATTAATATTATATAATACTAATTGTTAAATAAAAGTTAATCAGTAAGATAAACAGCACTGGCACATCAGAGGCTGTTCTTTTATAAAGTAGCTTGAACACAGGAAAAGATCGAAGAGGAAAAGAAAGATTATATGAACACAAGCCTGTTTAAGAAAAGAAAGTGGTAAAACTTGAAAATGATAGAAAAAATAAACATTGTTAGCAATTAACATCAATATACAGGGTCAGAAAGAACTTATTTTGTTAAACAGGTGTCATAATATGAGAAGAAACATTTTGGCTCAGATAATTCTTACAAGTCAATCTTTCAAATTCGGGGGGCCTTCAATTTTTGTGTGCATGAATTACAAAGATACTCTTGTCTAACTGTACAGTGACTGCTACAGTGTGTAAGATTTAAAACGAACAGGCAGAGCAGAGGAGCCAAAGAAAGTAGTGTTCTGTGTTCATTGGGTGTTCAGCCAATAAGCTTTATGCCTCCCTGTCCAAACGCCTCGGGTTATTTTTTCCAGATGGCGTCTATTTGTCTAACAGAAAGAAAATCTTCAACTTGCACTTGCTAAATGTTGAACAAGTTCTGATGTGTTTGTTTAGGTGCCGTCAGAAGGCACAATTAAAAGGAGAGCTACTTAGAACATCTGGAGTCTGGAGGTGGTCACAGAGAAGAATGCACAGGTATCATCTGAAGACTCTGCGCAGGAGAGATTTGCATCCTTTTTACAGAATTTTTTTTTAAATATACAACATTCTGCTTAAAAGAAGCCACCAACTCTTAATGTTTAGTCACTACTAAAGTCTTTTATTAATAGTGTAATTTTTAATGTACAAAAAGCATGTTAGTGACCTGTGTCCAAATTACAAAATTGATTAACCTGGACATACAGACTTAGCTTGCAGTTCATTGTTGGAGTATTCAATATAAGATACAAAACGGCCCGATGAAGAAGGAGAAAGAATGTATATTTAGTCACTACTATTCCATATAAAGTACAGGGAAGGCCTTTTCACTATCTTGTCTTTATGCAAACCTTGTAACTACTTTCTCTCTGTGTGGCTATTATTCCTCCTTTTCCTGATGAGGAAACTGGAGTCCTGAAGTTCCTTAGTGGTTGACTTAGTCCATATATGTGGGATGAATAGAAAAGGAAAGAGGCCATTTTTTCTCTTCCTTCCCTCCTTTCTCTGTCTTTGTTGTGATCCAACCCAGGGCTTTGCAGATGCAAGTCTAATGTACCTGAGCTCCAGGGCTAATCGTTACCATTTTATCTGGCTGAATAATACAAAGCACCTTTGTTATACAAAATTACATATCAATAGCATGTTTTTTCCTTGTCCCAAATCCTACCCACCAAGATTAAATATTTACTTGACATAAGCACAAGAATTCACAATCTCTCTCTCTACCAGCACTGCAGATAATTTTTGCAATACAGTGTTTAAGAGGTTAATTGGTGCCTGTTTGAAACTTTCCTCAATAAGGCATAATTAATACAGAGGTAAAGGAAAAAGCTGGTTTTAATTTCAGAAGTGCCATTAACCCTCTGAAAATACTCAGGGATATTTCACCCAGGGTATACCATGACTTTACATTCTAGAGTTTCTTCGGTAGTTAAATCTTAATTTGTGGAGTTTTAAAGGAAGGTTTAATTGGTATCGACTTACACTTGGTGATAACAATTGCACTGCAATTTAGCTAAGCTACATGGTTTATTTTCATGTAATTACACATTAAGGTTATTTAATCCGTACAATTATATGCCAAAACCACAGACTCCACAACTTAACTGGTAATGCACAGTTATGTGGGTCAAGAATTTTAACAACATAAGGTTACTTAGCAGCTCTGTCCCTTACATTAGAAGCCATGATGTGGTTTTTGCCATGAGCCTATTAGAAAGTAATTGAAGCCCTATAAAAGTACCATTGTGATTGTTTAAATGTCCATATCTGCCAGAACTTTTAAAAAGTGCAATGGAGGACTAATTTTTTTATATGTGGAAATGAATTAACCTCCAACACTGGCTTCTATGACATGGCAAGTATACCCTGATTCCAGACCTTATCTGTGATGTGTTTAATAAGTGAGATTTATATTATACCCAGTTTGCAGTTTGAGAGGATACAGCACAATAGGGTGTGATTCAGTACTTATTCTCACTCCACATGAAAGTGCTTGTTAGAATCATCATTAAATATTTGTTTAATGAATAAAAAAGAGGATCACCAAATGCATGCATTCATGAATCAATGAATGAAAGAATGATTACTAAACTGAGTCTTTAAAAACATTAAGTTGGTGAATATATTGCAGTTTCACAGGCCTAAATAGCTATCTTATATTCCCAAGACTGCCCTGGCCAGTTCATAGCACAGAGGGAAACAGTCATCTCACACTGTGCCAAATAGCCAAAGTGTCCTGTGAGAAGAGTGGTGGGTCCAACAGACCAAGGAGGGCTGGACAGAGGAGTCTGCAGTCTGTGACTGCATTGTCCTGTGTCTGAGTGTCCTGTGACCTGGTCTGCAAGTGGCTTCCTTACCATTCCAGAGTTAAACAAATGATTCATAATGCAGAGTTTATGATCTCTGGCTTTCAGAGCTGTTGGAGCCTAATTCTCTGCTTCTCATCAGGGCACCTGGGGTGACAGCTAGGGAGCCTGAGGTCAAGTCAAGGCAAGTCTGATGCCCCATCCTCAGAGAGGGTCTGCTGAAAGGAGTGAGAATCCTGATCATAGCAACAGAACATTCCAGAAAGACCAGCCTGAAAAGACTAAGGTAAGGCCATCCTGCTGATACAGGACGAGCTGTAGTGCTTGCACATTAATATGGTCCTTTTCTGTTTCTCATTTATTTTTCTCTTCACATTGTGGCCTGGATTTCAAGCAGTCAACCATTCTAAAACCCTCCCAGCAACAATGATCATGTGATCCTTTCTATTGTCTCCATATTCCTATAAGGCAATAATACCATTTTTTTTTTTGCTTGAAATAGAGGTTACCTAAGAGTTTATCCCATGTTCTAGGAGGGTCCCTTGGGCTGGGGTCTGGTACAGAATGCAGAACAAGATAGGTATGGAGTTTCAAAGTGGTATTGACTTCTTGGTCACCATCTATAGTCTTATATCAGAGGTCAGAATCTAAATCATATATCTCCCTTGTTCCCAACAAATGTGGAAGTCACTTTTATGAATAGAAGAAAGTACTTAGGGATAGTGAGGGAAAATGCAGTCCTATACTTTGCATTTAGTGTTGAGATTTACCTTGATAAAAGGTAAGTTAGAAATAGGCATGCAAATAAACTAATCTAAGCACATCTATGACAATCCAGTGATGCAAAGTAACTCAAAACCCCCTTGACTACAGGCTCTTCACTGTGTACAAACAAAAGGAGCTCCCAGGGCAATGCAGGTGCTGGGCCTCACTGTGTCCTGCAGAATCCAAGCACTGTTGAGTCCGGGGTGGGACAAGGTGTCCTAGCATGAGGCTCAGTTAATTTTGAAAAAAACAGATGAACCCTTCAGGCTGCAAGGGGATTGTTTAAATCATTAAAGTAGCAATTTAAAAATGGTATCCTCCTCAAGAGAGTAAGTTTGTAGTTGTAAATAACAGAGTCCATGGCTATTGCAACTCATTTTTTTAAAGCCTCAAAAAGGAGTATTTGCACATTTTACTGAGAAAGTGCCACCTAGCTATCTGATGAGAAGTGGACAGGTTGCATATGGTAATGATTCCTTCAGAGACTAATCAGAGTTGTCACAGCATGTTGGAAAGATTGGCAACTATGGAGTCCAACAGGTAAGTTTGCATCTAGGGTCTATGGTGTAGGCATGTGTTTGTATGGACATGTGTGTGTGTGTGTGTGTGTGTGTGTGTGTGTGTGTGTGTGCGTGCGTGCGTGCGTGCGTGCGTGTGTGTGTGTGTGTGTGTGTGTGTGTGTATTTGTAGAGGCCATAGATCAATGTTGGATGTTTTCTTCAATCCTCCACCTTTACAAAAAGATTTATTATTTTTAGTTTATATGTATGGGTGTTTTGCCTACATGTCTGTGCAACCTATGCCAGCATTGCCAGAGGAGGCCAGAAGAGGGCACCAGATACCTTGGAACTGGACTTACAGATGCTTGTTAATTGTCACTTAGGTGTTAAGAACTGATCCTGGGTCCTCTGTGACAGCAGCCAGTGCTCTCAAGGGTTGAACTATCTCTCCAGCGCCTCCAAATTATCTTTTGAAACAAGGTCTCTCACTAAACTTAGGGCTTACCCATTGAGTTGGCTGTTTAGCCAGTGAGTTCCCATGATTCTCCTGGTTCCATCTTTCCCACTCTAGGAAGCACAGGCAACTACACCTGGCCTTTCCATGACTGGGGATCAACTCCAGTCTTCATGCATGTGGGGCAAGCATTTTACCAACTGAGCTATCGACTCAGTCCCTAAATTGCATGTTTTAAATCAAAGGATAAAATAATAGAGAACAGAGAGTGTGCAAAGAAAACCGAAATGCTGGGATTGACCTACTGGGAAAAGGCCAACAACCTGGTTCCTTACGGAGCCCTGCAGCCATGCAGCCTGGGACTGTTGAGTTACCATCCAGGCCAAAGGGGAAGGAATTTGTAAGCCAAAACGACTATGCCAAATATGCACAAGCAATATATTGCCAGCCTCCTGGTTGTGTCCTGAATTCTGGGTGTGTGTGGAGGTCTTCCCAGAGCAGTTTTTGGCAAAGAGGCAAATTGCTAAGGAAAGGGTTCAATTCTAAGCTTACAACCAAAGAGACTAGGGTCAGGAAAAATCCAGAGGAACTTTCTGGTCAACTTTTGAATTGATCTGCTTGCATGCCTTTTTAGTCATTTGATTAGAGCCAACATCCATTCCACACGTGTAGCCTTCTCCAGCCCCCATTTCAGTGTAACAGGAAAAGAGTTCTTGCCTAATTTCTGGAAGGTCTCAATCTCCTGGCTGTTTAATTGCATAGGTGCTCACTTCTTGAGCCACTTTGCTTTACATAGTCCATGCCCTAAGTATCCTGTTTACATTATTTTCTCCATCTGCAGCCCACATTTCCTTTGCTACAGGCTGGTCTTTATTCTGCATTCCCATTCCACATCATTTCTTCTGCAAATGGAATGTTAATTTCACTGACTTTATTTTGGACTGAAGAGAATTCAGGTTTTCATATCGTCCAGCTAGAGAGTTAATTCATGCCAACCAGAAACAAATAATAAAAGAGTTTCTTCCAGCTTTTGTCTTTTCTTCACTTTGCAAAATCTAATTCTCTACCAGTGGGGCACTGTATTTTGTGGGTCCTTACCACATATTGCAATCATTATGCAATCTTTGGTGACAAGAAATCCCATAACTCAGAAGAATTCAAAAGATAGCATCTTGTACACATCTTTAAATTATGTGATGGACTCATGCAGTCATGCAAACACCAAAAATATGGCTAGAGTTATAGTGCTGTAAAATATGGTTCTCATATAGAACTTTATTTGAAAGATAAATAAATACTACTGCCATCAAACGTATACAGGATGCCTTAATTTTTAATCTGTAACATAATTCCTAAAAGTCAAGGAGAGAAAAAATGCCAGTGTTTAAACATGTTTTATCATCTATTATTGAGCATTATCTCTGTGTAATTCAAATAACTCAATGGAAAGAAAAGTGAGCTGAGAAATTTAGCAGGAAAAAAAGCCAAAAAAAAAAAAAAACTAAGCTAAACAAAAAACTCTAAATATAATCCATATACTTTCTGAAGTTAAAACACTGCATGGCAGAGGTGATTTTCCCCAAAGGCTTTGAACAGCATCAACTCAATCTCTAATTTCTTTTGAGAAGGCCTTCAGAGTTAGATCCTTTTTTCTGATTCTTTTGTGTCTGTATGAACAAGGGTTGATAGCTTGAGACTATAATGTATTACTGTGGAAAGCTTTGGTCTGTTACATAAATCATCTTAACACTCAGCAAGAATTGTCTAACAGTGCCATTGATGTGCTCAAGCCAACGATCCTGAAAACAATTTTTTTTGTCTTTCTTCACATGCTAGACAATAGCAATAAATCATCTTCATTTAAAAACACACAATCTACTAATTTTTCAAACAATAGTTATCAAAATAAAATTTTTGGCAGAAAGCATAACATTTATTTTATTTCTGTTCATTAATTTTTAGAACCTTGTTAAAAAAATAGATAGTCAATGCTCATTCAGTATGGAAACATTTGCTGAATGCCTACTCTGATGTTTAAGACATTCTGCAAAAAGCAAGTTGAGCTACAAAAAAAAATCAGAACACAGTCTGTAGGAAGGAGCAAATTGGGAGGCAGAATAGGAAATCTAAGCCCCCTGTAAAGGCCATATGCTTGAAATGTCAAACTAGGTGATCACAGAAGGCGATGGAAGGGGAATTGCGCAGAGCGGGGAATGTTGAAGTGTTGCTATCAGTAGATTACACAAATCATAGGGCCTGTAGATCAGATATTTCTGTCCAAGTGTGATGAGGGAGGACCATGTCATGGCTCAAAGTAAGGCTTTCCCCAGAAAGGCCAGTATCAACAACCAAAACCAAGTGGGTTATTGGCTCAGTGCAGAGCTCTGCTAGCACTAGGTATAAGGTCACAGCTTGGTTATGAAAAATCAGGATGCAAAGCCCGTGTGAAACCAGAAATGGGGTCTAACTAAGCATACCCAGAGAATCTAGGAGCTAGGATTGGAAGAGCTGAGGTCAGAAGAGCTGAGGTTGGATTAATAAGGTACAGCTTCAAGCACTCTGGGAGTCACAAGGCCAGCACTTACACCAGATGTGCATGGGACCTGGTTGCCTGACCCACTGTCTGTCTCTCATGGCTGTTACTGGTAGCAAAGGGCTTCTTATGCCATTATTTATTAATGATCTTGGAATGGGAAAGAGAATTGCTTCCTCTTAGTGTGTCCTCACAGTATGTTAGAGGACATTTTAAAAACCAAGCATGGGGTGTAGTTGTCATAAATAATGGAAAACAAAAGCAAAAACAATAACTGATTTCCTGACAACAATATGCTCCTACTACCCACATGGGTGATGAGGGAAAGCTGAGGAGTTCCTTCAAAACCACAGTCAGGGTCACACCTGATTTTCAGTGACAGACCACCATTCCATGTTTGCTGTTTACTGGGCTAAATGAAGGATTTAATTTCAATTTTAAATATATAATCTTAGGTAAAATGTAACCTATACTTTTTCAACAGTTTTTTTTTTTTTTAGTTCTTATGACTGAATACACTCAGAGATCTTGTTTTACAAATTGTTTTATTTTATAAGTAATCTAAGTAAATCAAGTTTTGAAAAAGGAGAACAGTCCTGAAATGTATGTCTTCCTAGAGCCTTTTTACTGCACACTTGATATTTCATTTTGACCTTTTATTTTCATTTTTAATAAGGAAAATCCTATCACTGGGATCTGATTTAGGAGTTAGAAACACCAGACACAAATCTCAGATCACCTCTTAGTAAAAACAACCACTTTCTTTTCTCCTCAAATCCCAAGTCTATACAACAGAGACAATAGTGGTCAACTCATGAAGAGGTTGTCATGGTGAAATAAGAAAAAGGAAAGAAATGTACAGGCTATGGGTGATGCCCTAGTCCACAAGAAGCAGTCAATACCTGTAAGATACATTTATTTCAACACTGTGTAATTTAACCTCTTCACATATAACATCATGAATGACTTTTAATGCTAATGGACACTATTTAGACCATTGTTCAAATCTATGTATATTATTCATCATTCTGTAATTTATTTCATCATGTTTTAATTTTGAATATTTAGACTGTTCCCAGTTTTCCTGTTATGAATCACTGTGATGAATCATATCCATTTATTTCCTTAGGAGAATATTCTAGAGTTCTATGTTTATGCTTAAATGGAATCACAGAATGCTACGAAAATTTCATGTTTAAGATAGTGTGTTGAAATCTAATGAATTTTGTTAAATTATTAAATTTTTTAAAAAGTATGGATTTCTCCTGTTCCAAAGTATGTGTAAAACAAGCAAATCCATCAGCATTTCGGGGCTGCAGTCTCCTTGTCTGCAGTGTATATCTGTGGTGGTGCAGACAAGACTTGTCTAGTGAAGAGGAGGAGGAAGCAATCACTACCAATGATAAACCAAATCCTGATGCTGCAAGTAGCCACCTTACAGAAATAACAAGGATTTTATATGTGAACAAAAATGCATTTGCTGATTTTATTGCTTAAAAAGTTCAAGTAGCTACTGTTTCATCTGGTCGAACCCAGTAATTCTCAAAGCACCCCATGCATGTGACACTGTGCAGCTCTTTTAATTCGGGAAAGGACTTAGGCTAAGATGCCAACAAGTGACACAATTTTCAAATAAAATGAAGCCTCATCTAACAAAGATGGAGGCTAACCTTCCCAAGCCTGAACAGCTCATGTGAAATTTGCTTTTTGGTGTTTTCCATGTCACTTAAACTGTCTCAGCCCCCTGGAGTGGTTGTAAGGATTGAAGGGGATGCTGGCAAAGCTTTACCTTGGTTTCACTGGCAGAAAGCATGGCTGACAGTCACTTTCATTTTTATGAATCTAATTCCTTCTTGACACAAGGAAGGGGTATATTAAAGCTTCCAGCAAACTTAAATGTTCTACTAAAACTCATCATCTGCTTCAGAGCATAAGAAATAAAGGAGAAGGTGAATGGAACACAAAGGCAGCTGAGTAAGATGGCCAGCCTTGCGACTGTCTCCTCAACAGAGAGGCTAATGTAAACAGCTATGCATCACTAAGCTGCCCTCCTGAGAGCATGGGACCTGGGAAACTGGCTAAGTCCACAGTTTCAGAAGTGAAGTCCTCCTTCCAGTATGGACAAGGATGAGTTCAGCTTCCCACAGGTGAGGGCTGTGTGGAGCCACCAGCTATCACCCCTGTGTCCTCCCAAACCTTTCTGCTTTGTGATTTCAGGACCTAAGAACTCACAGTAGGTCTAGCTCTTAAAGAATGCCCTTCCTGCTGTATCCAGAAAAGCCCCCATTGTTGGTCTCAACCTGTGACCCTCTGAGATCTGGTGAACTGCCCCATCGGAATAATGTGGTGCTGGTCTTTGCAGTCACTTATTGGGATTTCCTGTTGATAGGATCAATAGCCAGAGCCCATAGACAGCAAGGTCGGTATGGAGAACACAATCCAAGACATCCACTAACCAATGCCAACCTATTAGGGTTTCTGCAAAATATGTTAAGTATCTAAACTATTAAATAATATAGGTCACATGAAGTATAGAAAAATACAGAAATCAATAAAAATTAAAGTGAAACCTCTGAACTTCTGGGAAGTCCAGCTAGTTCTGTTTCCAAACCCAGGAACTGAAACTACTTAGGGAAACTTAACACTTCTGAAAGGTGTTTGGGGTGGCAGGTAAGGGGACAGCAGAAAATACCAGAGACCTGGGGTGAGTGGAAAAAAATCCCTCAGGCCTTAGCATTGTACTTATACTAAAAATGAGCATAATATTTCCTACTTGACATATTAAAGTTTTAGTGATTTTTAGAACAAAATGTAATTGCCTTGGAAACAGTTGGTATACACAGGCATCATGACTCAACACACTACTGTTCTGACACTGAAATGCCACTATGTTTTTAGGCATTCTTTGGTGACAAGTTTATTATGAGTGTCCAAAAATATAGTGTGTTATACACACACACATTTTATCACAAAAGTCATACTCATCTATGTGTCAAAGAAAAAGAAATTCAAAGTATAATTGTGAACAAGGCAAAAAATTAGTTTCAAACTGTATCAAATGCTGTTGTGTGATGGTCAGCTGAGCTCTATGGCACAGGCCTCTTTCCATTGCCTGCATGGCATGTGGTCTCTAGAGGTTCTCCCATGGAGAAAACCTAGCTCCAAATGGAGCTTGGCATTTCCTGGATCTGTTTTTACCACTAATGCTGCTCCATTCATGTGTTTTCATAATTTTTATCACTGAGATGCATTTCCCTAATGCCTGAAAAAACAGACTATTAGACAATTATAATGAAATGCTCAAGCATGCCCAGCAACAAACATTCATTTTCTGAAAGTAAAAAATGAGTCTTATATTCACAAATCCCACTGCTTGGAAATGTATATGATACACAACATTTAACCTGTCAGCAGCCTCATTAGTGTCAATGAGCAGAAACTGGCAATCAGGGGATGGAGAGCTTCACATGTGTTTATGTTTTAAAATGTTCCTGAAATAGCTCTGCTGGCAGGGTTGAAACACAACACTTCTCCGGGACAAATGGATTTCAGCCTACATTTTATGGTCTATCTACATTTTTAAGAAATTTGTATTTCACACATGAATCATCATTGTAATTAACAGAGTCAACAGTCAGCAACATAATAATAAAATGAAATAAAATAATAATTAATAATAATAATAAATTTAAGTTTAACTATACTGGTACATAAATGATCCAGAAAATATGTAGGAAGACTGATGTGTCTTTAATAAGCATGAGCTTAAAGACATCTATTTTTATGGTGTCTGTATTCAGTATCCATACTACCATTAAGACATTTTCATAAAGTAGAAGAAATATGTGAGCTATTTCAAGATATAATGCAGAGAAACAGACTTCTATGTAAGAAGCCAATTTAGGAATAAAATAACATAAACAATAGTAACTTGTACGTTTAAGTGAGGCATCTTTTAAATTTTGAGTAATGAAGATGTCAAGCCAAATGCTAGAGTAGTTTAACTTAATTAGGTGGCCTATTTTTTCAGGCATCCTTTCATTTCCCATTGAAAACTCAGCTTGTATGCAAGGCAACAGGAGCAATTTTGTCTTGTAATGAATACCTCAGGGACTGCACAGTAATCATGTGAATGTTATACTGAAGACTGGTTTGAGTAACTAGTCTGTGCTTGTTAAGATGCCAGACTCTATTGGGCTAACTAGATTACTCAATGCATGCAGCTTCATCATTTTATTGGGCCAATGGTCAAAAAGTCAAGTCAACTTTACTCCAGAAAAATTTCCAAAAGGAATCAATCTAAAAGTAATCAGTCTAATTTTTAGTTCAAATTTATGTCAAAATTATGGACTTTTTATGGTCCATGATAAAGTTTTTTTTCTTAAAAAATACCACCCTTTCTAGGTTCCTTTCCCATGTCTCATTTACACTCTGATCGACTACAGTGTTTTCTTATTAGGAAAACATACAATTACAAAATAGAGATTCATTGGCATGTTTGCAAATTTTAGAACATAATTCTAAGAATATGTTTTGAGAAAATATTGGTGCAAAGATGAATTTGGAGAGCCAAGTGGCCACACTGTGGGGCTGTTAGCTACAAACTGCAACAAGTTGCTGCTGTGTGGGTCTAGTGATTGTCTAACTCACTGTCATGTTAATTCTGCAAGTCTTGTTCTTGAAATGACTCTCCCAGGAGAAGGGGACACTGGCATCCCAGATTAAATATGTCCTAGCTTATCCCCAGACAAGTGGTGATACAACAATAAACCAAGTAATTTGAGGTACATTACGTTTCCACAATACAAGGTTGAGAATCTTTGCAAATGGAAATCTCAGAGAATCAATGTGACACAAACACACATAATATGCTTACTTATTTACTTATCTTTCAACAAATGGCGCTGCATAACTCTGACAGTTCAAATATTATTCCAGGCACAGAAGACTCAAAGAAAGAAGAGCAACAAGTCACACCTTCAAGGGTTCACAGCCATACAGGGAAGACAAGGCCAGACTGGGGGGGGGGGTCTTGTGCCACAGAGTGAGAAGTTTGCTCCTCCACAGCAAAGATGTGAGACACCTCCAAGACCTTGAGGTCCACCTCCCAGTAACACCGAGGAGAAGCAGAAGGTGGAGGAAGTGAGCAGGTTAGATGAATTCATGAAGGATGGTGATCAGAGCACAACAGTGTGGTTGAAAGAAGAAAAAAGACTCAAAAGTCATGGGGGAAAAGTAGAGTCCACACTACCTGGGTGAGTATGGTCCAAGTGATGAGGAAGCCTACACAGGACTGTGCTCACAGATTGGGTAGTGATTTTGTCAGTATGAGAAAAAGAAGTTCGACGTGTGAGAATCCGAAAGCTGGAGGGCATGCACTGCACCTTGAAGAAATGGTAAATTGGAATCTGCCAGGTACAGTTCCCCAGAAGAGTCAGAAACCAAACCGGGGCTCCCAGGTAGAGTTTTCCCACATGCACAGATGTTTCGGGATTTTCATTTGTACTTGAAATGTAGTTTGGGTCAGGGCTTACTACTACCGCAGGGAAACAGTGCTGCTATACTTTATTGTTTCAGTTAGCCTCCTGAATAAAGAAGCATGTGAGGCAATTAACTTATAGAGGGAAATGTTTCTTTTGGTGAATAGTTTTAAAGGTGTCAGTGCATGGCTGACAGCCCCATTGCTTTAGGCTACTGGTGGGCCTGCTGGATAGCAATTGAAATCAAGAGAGAAGGGGCTTATGGTCCCACAATCTGCACTAAGGGTGTGTCCTCTATGACCTAAGGATCTCCCACTTGGCCCTATTTCCCTTCCAGATAGTACTATTATCCAGAAGAGCATGGGAGGTGACGTTTGGACCTCTAGGGACAGTCATCTAAAGCATAGCTTTTACTACATTTTTGAGACCTTGAGAGTTTGATAGCAGATAAAAGACAGTATGCTAGTGCAGATTGGAGATTGGAAGGAAGCAGAGAGAAAATGGATCAGAAACTGAGAAGAATGTAGAGTATGCTCTTAGATCTGGCAGCTTAACATTTAGGGTTCAGTATTAGACTCTGAATTAGTACAAACAAGTCATTCAAGCAAAGTATAACTCCCCAAAGAGGAAGCAGCTGATGAAAAGGAAGAAGAAATGGTAGAAGGAAGGATGCTGGAAGCAGGGTGGGTGGCATGGGAGTGGGGCAGACAATCACATAGAACAGAAAACAGTAAGTGTTCTGAAGGTCAATGGCAGGGATGAAACAGTTTCTAAAAAAAAAAGGTTTTAACCATGAAACCTAAATGCCTCCATTACTGAATATCAGGAAAAAAAAAACTTTGAAAATCCCCCATCAAGGGACTCCTCTTCCTTGTATAAAAACACTCATCCTCCCCATCTTTTCACACAGACCTGTCACTGTAAGGAGCAGAAGCAGGGACCTGGAGCACACTCAATGCTGTCCCTAGGAGTGGACACCAGGGAACAGAGTAGGAAGATGTACCGTGAAAAAGAATATTCCTGAAATGCTTGTAGAAGAAGAAAGAATGGGAAGCAATGATGCACAGCCAGGGATAGACCCTCTCAGGGGCCACAGAGAGCACTGATGAAGACAACTAGGTGGTCCCCATCCCTGTGATGCACTTAATTCAGAAGGCCACTGACACGGCAAGTCAAGACACATCTAAGATGCTGTGGAAGGTACTACACTGCAGCTGGGAGCCAGGGAGGAGCTTCATGTGGTAAGCAGTAAGGAGCACTCCACAGAAGGTGTATCTGAGAACCTGGAGAAGGTTCTGGTGGAAATCCAGCTCAGGCAGGAAGCCCAGCACCACCATGGCATGCTTTCTGGTGTAGCAGTCTAGATAAATTTTAAAATAATTTTTTTTGTATCTATTCAAGATATGCAGTACAATGTGGGACATCAACATAAAATGATGGTTACTACAGTGAAACAGATAAATGTGGCCATCATCACAGAGGAGCCCTTATCCTTGTGTGTGGCAATAATATCATCTACTCATTTGGGAAGATCTTAAGTATGTTAACAATGGACTTCATGTTGGATCTCCTGACTTGTTCTTTCTTTGTGTCTGCTCCTTTGTGTCTTAGTCTAACTCTGCTGACTCTCTCAAGCATGACAAGAAGGTTGTTCCCTTCCCACCTGGCTCTCCTATAATCTCTTCACATCTTCCCTCAAATTGGACAAGAACAATCTTGCAAGGTCAAGAGCTATCCAGCAACAATGGTCCCTTTGGACAGGGTTTGGAAACACACAAACAGAAATATTGCACTGCATGGAGTAAAATGATTGCATTCAGGATTAAAACAAGTGAAATGGTGTTTAAATCCAAGTCCTGAGTGCCCAGAACAGTTACACCTGTTAGAGCAGAAAATAGTTTTTCAAGTATGGCACCAGGGTGCAGTGGCAATGTTGCAGGCTTTTCTTACATGCTCGTCAGTCTCATGATCCTGGTGTATTCAATTTAAGACCTATCAATTACCAAGCCATATGCAAAAAATTTTAAGAGTCTGTATACACTAGCTTAAGAGGTAGAGAATGCACTCAGCGGATAGGGGAAGGAGCCCTTTGAGACTATCTGAAAGAATATCATTAATTTTTACAGTGTACTTTCATTTCTGGAGCAGCTCCAGCATAGGCTTTCTATAAAAATCATCTCAAGTTCAGGATTATGCTATATGCTTGCAGAAGCATCACAGCAAAAACACTGTTCCATATGTTGCTACTTAGCAACGTAGTCTGTAAGTCCCACAGCAGGCACCAAGCAAGCTGAAAACTAAACAGGAATTATAATGTTGAGTGATGCAATGAGGCAACTTGTCCTGGATTACTAAACTACGCAGCTGTTTGATGTTAGGTAGGAAACGGAACAAAACTCTTTTCTTTCCTACAGGGTGACTAAGATTCTATTTATGGCTGCCTAAAGGATAGTTTGATTAAAATTCCCAAAAAGAACACCAAGTAATGAATTCTTGAACACAGTATATTGCAGGAAACAAAAAGAATGTTAAGTATAAAATTTAGCAAAGGCCATTGACTTGGGTAATATGTGAAGTTTATTTGCATCTAGGGTATGTACTGTCTTTCATTGTTCTAATTTTTAAAACAACTCATTTTAAAAAAGAACAAAACAAAACATTTTCATACATTCTGCATTATTTAAAAAAATACCTTGCTTCTGGCTCACAAAGATGCCATATCTTTAGAAAGCACAAAATTATTTGGATCTCTTTATTCCTTCATTGTAAACAGTCACTGTATTGGAAACATTCTTAAGAACTCCTGATGAAAATATTAAGAAAAAATAATGCTGTTTGTTTGATTTTAGTAAGGTATTAATATTCTGCACTATAGTCAAATTTAGAAATCTAAGGAGCTGAATTGCAAAGATGCATATATTCTGAAGTTGCCATCCTTTATCCAAAACTCCTTAAGACGGACATAATGATTCTCTGCGAGTGAGCAGCTGCTTTATAACAGTAATCATTTATTGAGTTTGTGTTTCTACTGTTTCAAACAAATTCAATTAGCCTTCACACTTCAAAACCCTAAAGGCCCAAAGAGATGGTACTGGCTTGCTTTAATCTAATAGTAATACTAAACTTGTCAGTACAGTTTTGGGATTGATGGTTAGAAGCAAATTAATAGTAACATTTTTCATTTTTTAATCAAACAGTCCGATTCAGAACTACCTATGGGTCCTGGAGGGTACTTAGCAGAATGAATTCAGTAAAGAAAGAATTCTACATGCAAAGCGTGCCTTTCAGAGAGGTTCATACACTGATCTTCTCAATAGAATGGAAGCCAACAGAATCTGGGTCTTTGAACTTCATGATGATCTTATGGTTGGACAATATAGTGGAGTGTCCAGAATGTATGCCAGACAAGGCAGTGGTCACAATGACTTCTAAATAAATTCTGAGTTCATGGAGACATGTGCCTGCCTGTTTTTAGTTAAGCAGAGGACATTTGCTCACAGAGAACACTCCTGTTATTGCGTTAGATTGTGTTTTCTGACAACAACCATGAAAGAAAATGGCTTTGTATGTAGCCACTTTGCACCCCTCTCCTCTCAGTGATCAAACGAACTCAGGCAGATAAATAGGTATTGAAAACTACTACCTGGGAGTTTATGCTTTCAGCAGCTGGCTTTTGAAATCTGAGGCAAATGTGATTTTTTTCCATTGAAGAAAAAAATAGGTTCATGTCCACAAAATGCTCCCGTGAACTCTCCCTACTCTCATTTATTCGCTTATTTATTTTTGCTTATAGTGTTCAGATATTCTATGTTATCCCGGCACCCTAGGGCAGTTATAATTTTGCTTTAACTGCCCTCTCTGGATTAGAGGGCCCGGTTTTAAGTATCTAAAAATAAATAGGCAAGCATTTACTTTTATAAATGTAACCATTTACATTCCCATTCCACTTTTGTTGTCACTTCTCATGATTAAATACCTTGTCAACCTTTCCTAGGGAAATGGACACAAAGGTGCCCTTGAAAGATTTCAATCATGTTTGTGCTTGGGGACCTAAAAGCCACTCTCTCCCCTGCCCCCCAAGAAAGTCCTAAAAGCAGCCATCTAGAACTCACTAGCCATAATACCTCAGTGATGAACATAATGCGTGTTTGAAAATGGCCCTAAACAGTTGATAATTGAAGCTATTGGTGGCATGTGTCGCTTACAATGATAAACTCATCCACAGTCAGAAACACAAATAACTTGCACCTGTAAAGACTTTATTTCCTAAAGGTAACACAACTGTTTAGGAAAGCTCATGCTGGCAAAACAGCTGCTTGCCATTCTGGAGGGGAAGCAAGGTAGCATCCTCCAACAAATGCCAAAGCTGGTGCTTTATCAGCTCCATCTCATTAACTGGAAACAAGGCTTAAATGCTTTGTTTATAAATTATGATTATTCCTGATTGCGGCAGTTACTGATAGTGCTACTCATTTGCAATGCAACTCTTTGAATTTGTTTAATTACAATTTGAAACAAGGCAGAGAAGATTAATTAACCCACCTGGCTGGCTGGCACATAGTCCTGGCTCGGCTCTGTCATGCTCATATACATGTTCTCACCGTCAAACTGCGAATGAAATAATAGTAAACATTGAGCAATCTTGACTGTGTGTGTGTGTGTGTTTTTCTCCACCCCCCCCAAAACTGGAAAACAGTAGCCATAAAAAATAGCATGGCTGAGAATATGGAAATCTGTCACAGTCAGTGAGCCACATCTTTCCTCTGATGCTTCTGTTGTCATCTTCCCTGACCCTGCGTGTCAGTGATTTGGAGTAATTAGTGCTCTAGTAATTACAGCAAGCGAGCAAGAAATGAATGGTTTCCTTTCATCTGCAATCTGTTTTAAAACAAAATGGCTCATTTTGCACGCCATGTATACATACTGCAGTTGGGCTGTAATGAAGTATTAAATGAATGGCATGCTTTCTGAAAAGAAAAAAAATAATGGAAAATACAAGGAGGGGCAGCCCCGTGCATTCTGAGTTAAGCTCTCCAAAA
This sequence comes from Peromyscus maniculatus bairdii, assembly GCF_049852395.1. Lineage (NCBI taxonomy): Eukaryota > Metazoa > Chordata > Mammalia > Rodentia > Cricetidae > Peromyscus > Peromyscus maniculatus. Next base: position 34,586,854 of record NC_134853.1, on the reverse strand, counting down.
AGAAAAAGTGCAGAGTTTCATAATGGACTAAAACTGGCTTCACTCTAACAGCCTTTTGATTAGAAAAGCATTCTAAATTTATAGTAATATTTGAAGAAAGCATGTGCCACCATAACCGTGGCTAAGAACGGAATATAAGAATAACAAAGAAAACAAATAATAACATACAGGTACCATGATCAAATTTCTTTTCCTGAAATTTTTCAAATACATAGAATGAATATAAACAGGCCAATGCATACAAATTGACCCATATATTTGCAAGTTAGGAACAAGAGTGAAGGAGGGTATTCACAGGGCAGCCCTGTTGCAGAACTACGAAACAAGCCATAGCATTGACAGCAGCAGAGTGCACTTGGCGATGCTGGGTTTGAATCACTCCATTCAATCTGCCTCTATCTGGAGTCTCTTGGTAAACGGGGAAAATATTCCTCTTCAGTTAAAGGAAGATTTTTCCTAAGGTAATCATCACATGGACCAATATAATCAGCTTCAACACTAGGTCTGGATATGTGCTTAGTGACCGGCTTTTCAGACAGAGGAACTTGCAAATGTGAGAATCTACTTTTCAAAACAAAACAATCACTGATAGAAGTACAAGTTAATGAAAATAATGAACATTTTTACATTCCACTAAACTGATGAAGGCAAACGGAAAGCCATGAGTCAGAGACATTCTATTCCATTACCTATGGATTACTAACCCTATAAGGTTATACAGGCCCCCCACAGAGGTATCAGAGCCTCTACTATATTCAGCAATAGTGAATTGTAGTGGTAAAATGCCCCCAAATGTAGCACAAATCTTAACGGGTCTTATTAATAAAATCAAACCTGAAGCCAGGTATTAGGGTGAATGCAGGAAGATCAGAGAAGCAGAACAAGCCACAGCTAACCTCACCTCGTCAATTCCTTAGCTGATCTCGTTTCCTCAAACTGGAAGCCTCTGAGTCCTCATCCAGAATGAATCTCAGCTGAACTGCTGCTAAAAGCCTAAAGACTTAACCAGACTCTAGTTTCTGGTCCTCATGCCTTATATACTTTTCTGCTTCCTGCCATCACTTCCTGGGATTAAAGGCATATGTCACCATGCCTGGAAGTTTCCAGTGTGGCTTTGAACTCAGAGATCCAGATGGATCTTTGCTTTCAGAATGCTAGGATTAAAGGCGCATGCTACCACTGCCTAACCTCTTTGTTTGAAATTGTGGCTATTCTGTTCTCTGACCCCCAGATAAGTTTATTGGGGTGCACAATATATCAACCATACCCTAATGACACTGGAGCACTCATTAGGTTCATCTCAAATACTGAAAGGATTTCTTCATGTATCACCCTAAAGACACATTTCATATCTTGCACACGACCTATCTCAGTGGTGACAAGATCCTTTGTTGAATTACATGGTTGTTTGTGCAATCCAGAGGTTAGCACAAGTGGAGAGGAGAATTGTGTGACTCAGCTGCTCCATCAACTGGCTCAGAGGTTTTGAGTCCTATTGATTTACCAAAGGATGATGTTCCATCAGTCAGGTGAGTTCCCCTAAATACCAATCACCCCACATATCCAACACTTCAAATTCTGACAAAGAGCTTCACAGGGAATTCTCCAACATGGCCTGCTGTGGGATACACTGGTTTGTTTGCAAATGTTTTCTATGTTAAAATGCCAAAGAACCACTTAAAATATGGACAGTTTTTTTGACTACGACAAACTAAATGGAACAGAAGTACTGAAGTGAATCAGAGCTCTGTGGTCCATGCATATTCTAGAATGTGTTACTTTCTATTTCATCTTCTCAAACTCATTTTCTAAATCTGGCATCATCCCCTAGCCAGCTAGAGCTTTGAAGTTTTGGTTTTAATCTATCCAAAGTGTAGGCTAATTGAATATGTTCATGTTACTGTTCTGGATGAACACTTTCCCTCAAAATGTACCAAAGTTAAGTGATTTTGAGCCAAGGCTGAAATAGCATTTCACAATTAAAAAGTATGCAGTTATAAACATTGCAATTTTTTTTGTATATTCCATGTTCCTTCTACCAATAAACTTATCTACTGATATGCATTAACTAATTTAATTTTTTGACTACTAAGAGTTGGATATTATTATTAATACTTGAATAATATAAATGAACATAGAAAGGGGCAGAGCAGTTAGACTAGACACTAGATACAGCTTCTACCAGGCATTTCTGGTATTAGCCATGGCTGACTTGCACATGCACTCACCCACCAGAGCAGATCAACATATTCTGAGTCATAATGGTAAGTCAGCTACCAATTCTGAAGACAGTGTTACTGCAACTAGTGACAGTTCAGGTTGAATATCCCTAATCTGGAAGTTGGAAAGCCAAATTGCTTTTAAATTTGAGATATTTTAAGCACCACAATTACATCACAAGTATAAAACTCTACACATCTTTCTACAATAAAAATAATGTAGGCACATTAAAAATAGTATATGAAATTGCCATCTGATTATTGATATATAAGTAAATGAAATGTGAGTGTCTTGCTTACATTTAGATCATCTCTCTCTTACACACACACACACACACACACACACACACACACACACACACATTTCAAAATCTGGAAAAAATGGGAAAGTTGGAATACCTTTTATCTCAAGTTTATAGAAAAGAGCTATTTAACTTGTATCTCTACACTCTTGAGACATCACCCAGAATTTCCATGGTCTAATGGGGGACTTTTGTTAATGTCCCAGAAGATTGAGTGTTTAGTGATAAGCTTGTTGGAATGTCACTGGATGCTCAAAAGACTGTGGAGGTTATAGTGGTTAATTGTAGGAGTTAACTGACTGGGCCTCTGGGTGCCCAGGGATCTGGTAAAATGCTTTTTTTTGGGGTGTGTCTCTGATAGTACTTATGGATAATGGCTATATTTGAGTAGGTAAACTGAGTAAAGCAGACAACTCCCAATATACATGAGCCATATCCAACCTACTGCAGGCCTGATTGCTCTGGTCTGGTGCTAAAATGTGACACTGATGTTTTTCTACCTTCGTAGTCAACAGAAACACTGGCTTTTTTAAAGTCTCAAGCTTGTCAGTAGCTCTCTCCAGGCTTTGGCTTGCCAATTGTAGATTTTTGAGTTGCTCAGCCTCTGTAACTAAATGGAATTTAACTAAATGTCAATTCCTTATAATCTGCCCCTTTACAAACACACACACACACACACACACACACACACACACACACACACACACACACACCTGTGGGCTCCCCTGGGTGGATCTGGGTTTCTGGACAAGTGCTATAGTAAGGGATGGACTACACTAGGTAGTGGGTGACCTAAACACACCCTGGTTACTCTTTGAGCCCCCATAATTTAGGGTCAGCATTAGATCATCAAAAATGTTTATTATCTAATTAACAAAACTCAAATCATACTTGCTTCATTAAGCAAATTATCTTCCCAAAGGAAGTGACAGACTTTAGAAGAGGGAGGAGATTCAGTTTTCAAACAAGGTTTTGATGGATTTTTGCTTGTTTTTTCTTTGAGTGGAATCTAGGACTTGGGGCATTCCACAAATATGCTACCACTGAGCTACATTCCTGGCCCTCATGAGTGCTTTGAGGGTGATGCACTCCAAGTTTGCAGTAGGTGAAAGCCGGCTGACGGGCTGGGGAGATAACCTGGTCAGTTATGTGCTTTCCATGAAAGCGTGAGAACCTGAGTTCAGTCTGCAATGCCCACACAAATGCCTGGTGTGGTGGCATGCACCGTTAGTCCATGCCACCTGTGGAGGTGGAAACAGGTAGACTCCTGCCTAGCCTAACTGGTAAACTCCAACTCTCAGTGACAGACTGGGTCTAAACTGTAAAGCAGATGGCATCTGAAGAAGGATACATGAGGTTGACCTCTGGCCTCCACAGGCACACACATATGTACCTGTACATATGAAAACAAGTATGTGTGTGTGTGCACATACACATGTGCAACTGATTAATTTACAAACAAAGCCCTTAAGAGGAAAAAGAAGCAAAAGTACAGACAGGAATGGTAAGGGTGCCATCATCCAAATGCTGTCTCCAATTCCTCAATATTCTGATTTGTAAGACTGTATTTAATATAAGAAACATAGGTTGGCTGGGAACCGGGAGCCCGACTCTATATAAGCAGGCTCCCTCTGTATGAGTTGCAAAACAAAAATCTATACATGCCCAAACAGGCCTCTTCCATATCCTTGTGGTTGAAGGCTTGCAATTGGACCCTGGCTGAGACAGCGAGAGGGCAATGGTATCCTGACCCACTCTTCACCATCAGGCTGGATTTTCTTAGCTCACCACACCCTGTCCCAGAGCTGCTTCCAGGGGCTCAGCAGGCCTCCCACTACTCTAACCGTCGTAAAAGGCATCCCATGTTATGGGCTTACGGCCAGTTGTCATTTGAAGTAGAATTATAGCTCACAGAGTCCTAGAATTTTGGGTTTGGAAAGCTCCCTAAAGACATTTATCTGAATTTCTCACATCGTGATGGAAGAAATAGATGCTTTGTTAGTCACATGGACCATCTGGGAATAGAACCAAGGTCTGGATTCTGAGTAGAAGAGCTTTCTACTATGATATACTGCTTTATTTTCTATTACCCATAAAAGGTGGGAATTGGACTGTACTGCTACAGATGTTCCACAACCTGCAATGGAGTTATGTCCTGATAAAATCATTGTCAACTGAGTAAAATAATACATGGGATACACCTAACCTACTAAACATACCAGCTTAGCAACAAAACACACTGCAGAGTGTTGATTGCTTCTGCCTATGATTGCATGGCTGACTAGGAGCTGTAAATTGTTGTCGCTGCCCAGTATCGCAGAGAAGACTGAATTGCATGTTGCAAGCCCAAGAAAACTACAACATTCAAAATTAGGACTGGGGGCTGGGAATGCTGTTTAGTAACAGAGAACTTGCAGAGCACACACAAAATCCTGGTTTCTATCCCTGGAACCATTAAATAAATAAATACCACAATTGTGGTATCTACTGAATTCATATTGCTTCTGCATTCTCATAAAGCAAAGAAAAAAAGCGTTAACTTGAACCATTTTTAAGTCATGGGCTGTCTTATACGTAATGTATGTTTGTGTATTCACAGATCTGAAGGCACAGCAGGAGCATTATTACACTCTAATGACCCTAATTCCCTCTACATGGATCACATATTAGATAACCATTATTAGATTATTAGTAATTACCTCAATAAAGTTGTTTCATTAAACATAACTAACTGCATTTGCCCATACCTTATGTTTATCACAGTTAGTATTCTTGGAAGTCAACTGAATTTAGGCATTACAACTTTTCACCATGTGTATGACCATACTAGGACTTTTAATTTCCATGTTTTCTCAATTTAAAACCTGCAGCAAAGTTTGAAAGAATAAATAGACTTGACTTCTTTAAATCTAAATGTAAATGGCATCAACTCAGGATTAGCTTTTCTGACCAAAGGCTTTTATATTCTTTATTGTGTTTTCATTTCAAAGCACCAGGGGATGCAATCACATAAAAAGTCATTTATAATCTTCTACTACAGTTTTTGGAAATTGTTTTTAGAGGATATTAACCAAACCCATAATCCCAAAGAGCCTTTCAAACTAGGTAGTCATTATTTCTTCTATTTAAAAACAGAAAAAAGACATCTAGTGCTGTGTGAGGCTGGCCAGTGATGAGAAACAGTGGGCAATGTGAGGCTCTTAAAACAGGGACACAAGAGACATCTGAGTGAGAACATGAACTGCACACCAGTCACTGGCTCTGGACCAGAACATGGCATCTTTTCTTATGGAAACCATGGAAAGAAAACCAGAAAACTGCTCCTGAAAGAGAGAAGGAGAGAGAGGGAGAGAGGGAGAGAGGGAGAGGAAGGGATGGAGGGAAGGAGAGAGAGAGAGAGAGAACCCCAAAGAATTCATGCAAAGTTACCACTCTGTGTCTATGAAGAAAAATGCACACATTTCTAGTTTTCTATAGAGACCTTTGATTACCAAAACAAACAATAGAAATGTTTATCATACTGATGGGTTAATATGGCATGTTTTAGAAAATCCATCATATTAATAATAAGAAGGAGTAATAATTTTCAAAATAAAATTTCCATTTCTGCATTGTTTGGTCCAACATTAAAAGCTGCATTTCTTTCTTTCTTTATTGTAATTAAAGAAATAACAATTTTGGGCAGCTAGTCCAGCTTTTTGCTGTTTTGTCTGGATGCAAACAGAGCTGGGGATTTAGGTGAGTTTTAAAATGCTTGGATAGCAGATACAAGACCTTAGATTCAATCCCTGAGCCAGAAGAAAAAGTCCATATGGAATGAAACACCTTAAAAGCTAAGCATGGAGCAAATGCATGGAGACAATGTGAACAGTTATGAGGCTAGTCACATGCATAGCCACCGGGATCCAGTATCATGCCACTCCTCCACATCCACAGCATCCTCTTTTGCTCAGGAGGGACTGGAGGCACTAGATGGGGAACACTTGTCTGTTATCTTCCAGGCTCAAGGTTGCACCTCCTAATGTGCAGCAGTCACCCTGCATGCTGAACCCTATGAATGCATTGGAAACATGCTTGCACAGGCAGAGCCAGCCTATGATACAGGCAAGGAAAAGAACATAGCTATTCTGCTTCTGCTTTCTAAGTCTGTGTGTTGCTACCCAGAAGTTCAGAGAACTGAAGTGGAAAGGGGGACCACTGTCACCTCTGGCTCCTGTGACTTGAACTGGAGTGATAAAGAATGCACTGCATTGCTGGAATAGCATGGCATTGAGTAGGGGAGAAAGAATTCCAGACAAACCACAGCTTACAACCTGGCTTCTACTTTGAAGTCACACATATGTTCTCATTGTATTTCTGTCCTAGCAGAACATTTACTTGGGGACTCATTGCCTTTGCTAATGCTGCAACCTGAGATTTTCATTATCAGCCTAACCATTTCTCTAGACCATGTCTTGTGATACATCATATCAGTGGTTTGAATCTTATGGAGAGAAGCCTCTAACTTTCAGGGTACGGCTATCATGCAATGGCTTTGATGTCCTGACTACTTACAAACAAATGTACTATGCTTATACATTCCGATCATCATGGGATTCTTTTAGTAGTACCCTAACAAGCTCTCCATAGATGACACTAATGCCACTGTGGTTAAACCAGTTTTAACTTCTTCCTTTGCAAGCACTTCCAATCTCATCAAATATATAGTTTCCATCACAGCTGTACAGTGACTATTAATTAGCCCTTATTATATAGATGATAAGGAGTTTGTGTACTTCTCTGAGATGGATTGAATCTCAATCTCCTATCAACTCTGTCTTCCTGCTCCTCGGGCCTTAACTAGTAACCTTTGCATCCGAGAATGGCTGACACCAACCCCATAGTCACAAAGACCTTATTCCTAGCCATAGCAGCTATGTGTCCTCGAGCAGGATACTAACCTGTATGGAAAAACTCTGCCTCTATGTGGGGGCCTGAGGAAGCTGACCCACAGCATCCACGGTGGATGCTGTGGGTTAGGGTGTAGGGATATTATGAAGGAAGATGATTGCTTGTGTTTCCTTTGTTCTTCCTGGAAATGGATCTGTTGTGTGATTTGTTCCCTTTATCTCTTCTCAGACTTACCTTTCATACCAACAGTCAGGCTGCCCAGGGCTTTCATTGCCAGGGTTAACCTGAGAGCTTGCATTTACTACAGGGTGGGCTACAGCAACTTCTAATGCACTAACAGTTAAGTGACTGCTCTGCAGGGCTACACTAATCTCACCCAGTGTCTGTTCTGTTTTCATTGTAATATGGGTAAGAGTCTTTAGTTCTCTCTTCCATTCTTATGCAAAGACAGAACCAGCGTAGAAGCCCATAGGTAGAAGAAACAAGATCACCTACATTATGAACATCATTCCACTATTTAAAAGCAAAAAGTTCAAGTTTCTAAAAAAAAAAAGTCATCTATCCCAAACCTTCAAAACCAAGTGATCAATTTTCATTATTCATTGTGTCAGAAAGAAAAGACTGTGTGGATGAAAGCTTAACTATCAAGCTATTCTGCCAAGTTTAATGAAAAGTCATTCAATTCAATCAAAATACTCATGATACACTTGCACATCTTTACAAAATATGCACCTAAAAACCTTCAGGATCAGCTAATAAGGAGCCAATGTTTTCTAATACTACTCAGGGGCCTGGTCTCATAAGGAAATACCCACGTATTTCTGAAATTCTATAAAGCTTGAAGTGGTAAAACTATGCTGCTCTGAGAAAGCACAGAGCCAAATGGTTGCTTTAGAACATTCTTTGGACTCCTCATCTTGTTTTAGGCCAATTTTTCTGAATCTATGAAAGGAACACTTGAGAAGTGCATCAAAGTTGCTGGCAACTCTTACCTAAGCTAACTTACTTCCACATCCTATCATTTATTACCAAGTTTGCCATAGAACCTAAGTACTACTTCAGTGCAGAACAACAAGCATGAAGCCAATTAGCCTGGCATGGCTGGCTCCTGCACTGTCAATTTCCCTCTGAAGCAAAGGACATTTCCAGATTCTGACATGTAGAGGAAAGGGTGTGAATATTTTTCAACATGCATCTGGTCTGGAGGAGTTTGTTCACTTCTGGGAATCTCCAAGCAAAAGAAATGTAAGCCTGAAAGAAATTCAGGGTGTTGAGAAAATCATGGGCATTGAGTGACTGGATGCACATGAGTAACAATGAGGTTCTATTCAGACTAGTTTAGGGACAGTGAAGATATGCTGAGGACAAATAGTGATTGAGTAATTTTGAGATTAAAAGTGATTCTAAAGAGTAACTATGGATGTTTAGAGTTTTGAGCTATGTAGTTTCATCTGTCTGTAGTAAGGACTCAGACAAACAGCATTTGGACTGAACTGACAATTACGTTACAGGAACAGACTCAAATATTTAAGTCTAACAGCAGGGTAGATGTGGGAATGTATGTTGGTGCACCCAGGGAGTCTAGCCAATGAGAAATGCAAGTGGTTCCACTGTGACACATTTTGGCCACTCCTTCTCTTTTTAGAGACAGTCTTTGGTATTTCTTTAGAGTCTGGAGTTTCTCTATTCTAAGTGAAAATATGATATTTTAAAATACTACAGGAGAAAAATCCTCCAAGTCACTGGGTTTGAGGATGGTTTTGCTAACCCCTTAAGGGCCACGCTCTTCTTGGGAAATAGAAAGTCATGGAAAGGCAAACAATTGTGTGTTTTTCTTTAACATCTTCAAATATTATGTGGTTCCATACATTTCTACTATTTCCTTGGATGATCTCATGATCTTATAATCCAATGGGACTTTCTTTGATAATTTTTTTTATCAAATAGAATAGATCAGTTTTTTGTGCTTCTGTTTAAGTTTTATACATCAGGTATCCTCTCCCTGGGGTACGCTCATTACAAATGTTCTGAATTCAGGTCTGAAGGTTCCCTGTGCCCATTTCCTTGCAGAAGATCTAACTATTCCACACAGTCATTCATTCATCCTCCTGCTCTCATTTCACATTTCTGGGGCTATGTCCCAACTATTTTAGCCTCTCCTTTGCAGAACATGACACTTTGTCCGGGACGCACTCCAGCAAATGTTGGAACTCCTGTGTGAGGCAATGCGGGTACTTCCACTCAAAGCCTTGCTTACTCTATCATGAGGGGCAGTTGATTTCCTGTGTCTTATTTCTGTAATGGCACCTTTTGTGGAAAAATTGAGACTGGAAGATAATCCCATTTGATGCTGACAGTCAGACCTAACACAGTCATTGCTACACATCAAAATTAAGTGAAAATCCATCATGCACTTCTAGAAAACACTGTGATAATGACTCACCATTTCTCAACCAGATGCTCATTTAGCATGCACTTGGGTGTGCAGGGTGCGCACACACACGCGCGCACACACACACCATGGTACATGCAGTTTTTATATCATTTTGCTGATAAGCAGAATGAGTGTTAGAGAAATTGTGTTAAGTGTTTTAGAATCTTTCTGTGTGCATTTTCTCTTCACTTTTCTCTGATAACTCTGGACTCTGCTTGCTTCATGATTTGTTCCTGTCCAGACAATTGGGCTCCTATGCCTTCCCAAGAGCTCCTCTGCCCAGAATATCTCCCCCAGCTTCTTATTCTTTCTCTCTTTATTCCTAATAATTCAGTGATCACTCAACTTATCAACTGACTTGGAATGTATCAGAGTGTGAGAGATGATACTACTACTAATTATTAGCAACTGAGCATAAACTTGGATTCTCCTAACCAGGGACAGGTTTCCTACCAAAAGGCACACCTTGTAGATGTCATTGATGGCATCCCTTCTCTGCCATTGTGTAAGCGCTCTGTAGCACCCTGTGCTTATGCTGGCCCGTATCCCACTGTACTGTCCCTGACTTCACTCTGATATTGAACTACGGGCACCATAAGGTCAGAAACTTTCTGGCCTAAACCTGCCATAGTTTTACTTTCCCAGTGCCATTACAGGAATGAGTAAATAAAAGTCAGTGCAATATTATAGCAACTATAGCATTGGGAGCATCTCAGGTCTCCAAGGGTCTCCAATAATGTTTATTTGCTATGACTTAATTTCCAAATAGTATCTGTGCATGGAGACTGATCCTCTGGGGGCATGGGGCAAAGGTGCCCAGATCATATATCAGTTTTCTATTGTAAAACCTACTGTTCTACAGAGATGAACTCTCTCCAGCCACTCTATAGTTGGATTATTTTGGAAGGGAGCTCATTTTGCAGAATCTCAGACAACAGTTACAAGGTTTGTGGTAGAGAGCTGTCCAGGCTTCAGGTTCCTTGATCCTGGCATTAGCCAGAGATCAGATTATGGCCAAGATGCTCCCGGTCAAACTGGTGTGTGTTTTTACACTCAGCATGCAGCCACAAGTGAGCTCTTCACTAGAGCTAGACCAGCATGCTGATGACACTCTGGCAGGACAGGCACCTGGGTGCTTCCTTCTTTCCCTCTCACACATGACTCAAGGGTAATTTGTGGATCTTGCCCATGCATAGGTATGGCATGACCGGACAGACATGGGAAGAGATGCCATCATGGAGAGATCCCAGATGGGAGTCTGGACCTGGTGTTTCCTCTCAGATTGGCTTTGGAATGGAGAGTGAAAATTATAATATCCTTCTGCGAGTTTGTCAGATTCAAACGACATGTACAAATGTATTTATGAATTATTAAGTTCTATACCCACATGTGCTGTGCTCTGTTGTGGAAACCATGGGACTTCCCCACAGGCAAGTTTGTTTAACGGTTTCCATCAGTGATTGGAAACGTTAATAAGAGGAAAGATGTAGAAACAATTAACTCAGTGTGCCTAAATTTGTCTGTAACAGATCTTTAAGACAGAGAGTTACATGTGGACCTAAGTTTATTGCCATATGTACAAATTCAGTCCAACATTAAATGAGATGATTGCGGGAAAGTAAAGGAAGGAAAAATAAGTTAATAGTGAAGTAGTCAGATCAGTAACTTGCGGATCACCCCAGATGTGCATGTGTGGGCAAGGAAGTGCACATAAACATGTTATTCACACTTGCACATACTTTCCTCCTGTGTGCACAAAATGTTTTTCTCTTATAAGTTTTTAATCAGCTAATATTTAACTCATTTGTAACTGTGCTTGAGGGCAGCACTTGAGGTGCACTGCTAAAAACCTTCATGCAAAACTTCAGAAGTCTGGAAGGGCAAAGGCATGCACAACTCTTCTCTCATAAACAGGAAATGCTGCTCACTTATAGCAAAAATATGTCATATCTCATCCACACAACTAATTTATCCATTAAGCAAATTCATTTACATTGAAAATTAAGATACCAAGTAGTTTCTTCCTAAAATACAGGATTATGTGCCTCAGTGCAGTGGTACAATGTGGGATGGCATAATTGTTCTATACATTTTATTTTTCATAGCTTAGTAGTTGTATGCATGAAATTACCCACAAGCTAATGATCACTATTTGTCATTGAACTGTATATCCACCATTTGATTTTCTAGTTCAACAATTACATGACCTAGCTAGACCCTAAGGTGTTTTAGTTACCAATGACTACTCTTCAGTGACCACTCTTCTATTGCTGCCATAGAAGAAAGAACATCACATCTAACCAGCTCTGTTCTGTTATTCACCTCTGCAAGAAGAGATGCATTATTAATATCTCTTGCACATTTCATATTTGCTGTGAAAGATTTTGACATAATATATTTTTATAGCCATTAAGTAAATTAATATTAATGTTAGATTAAGTGGTTTCCAGATTTTTTTTTTTGGTAGAAATGCCTTCTGAATAGTTCTGGGCAGAATGTACATATTTTAAATATGTCTAATGAGTCTTGTCTCCAAAAAATCCTTCTATGTTACTTGAGACATTAAACTTGAAGAAATAAGTTTAACACACTGAAGTAAGAAGAGGATAGAAGCTAAACACTAGAGCAGATTAAATGATCAGAATGAATTTTTATTCTAAAGAGCAGAACAATGCTGCCTTTTCTTCAGAACTAATATACCTCTCCTCCAAAAGTCATCGTATTGTGTCTAATCCTCATTTCACATAATTTGAGAGCAAAGCACTCTGGACACATGGCAGGAAATAGGCCCACAGTGATTATTTAAAATCCGTATTTTATATTACCTGCTGCATTCCATTTTCAGGCAATGAACCAACACATGTGAAGGTTCATGTGTATTAATGCTTCCGAAAGCTAATGTGTTTCTCAAAATGCATACTATGCAACCTTGATACACACTGTAAATCGTGTTTTTTAAAACAGTGCATTTCACATTGTTACATTGTTGATGGAAAAGAGTTTATAGATATGCTTTTGCAGAAGTGCCTATGAGGTGCCAGGCATCTGCTATTTTCTCCTTAACTTCTCTTTATATTTTCTCCATTAGCAGCCACTGAACACTATATTCAGCCAACTATTCTTTGACGGTTAGCCTTACAAAATATATGGTGTAAGGTGTACCATTATTTAAAGGGTTATTAGTATTTGCGTCTTTCTTTTTTAATTTAAAGTTTTGTTTTGATTTCTTTTTTAGTTGCTTATACATAGATGTATCTATCCTTAATAAAAATATTGTGAGGGACATACAATGCAACTCACAACTTCCATGGAAGTGATTCTTAAAAGAGATGATTTTACTCCACTCTGCGAGGGCATTAGACATTTGCTAATACGTAGAGACAGTTTTGATTGCTGAATGATGGGTATTTCTACAGTTAGGAAGCTGAGGTTCAGGGGTTATATTCTACAATGCACAAGACAGACCTCCAAGAATGGTCTAGCCTCATGCCAACAGTGTTGTTGCTGTTGTGAAAGCCTGATCTATGTTAAGTAGCTTGTACTCATTTTCATGACACAACCTAGAGGAAAGATGGAATGAACTGTGAAATGTCTCATGTGAATAAGAAGGGTGGCTGCTTAGATTCTAGACCAGACAATATGTCATTTTGAAAAATCACACAGACACGGTCCTAACAATAAGATATAACCACAGAATTCTCACCTGGCCTGCAGCTGTTCCAAGTCTTTGGGGGATGGTACTCAAAAGAATTATAGAGCCTTGAGGATCTTAGATACATAGTCCATCAATTCAAGATGAACAGACATTGTACCTCATACATACTGCAGTTACAGATACTCTGAGTAAATATAAAGTAAGAAAATGAGTTCCTCAAACTATATACAAAATTGTCACTTGTCACGGTTAAAACCTAAAAGCTCTAAGAAAAACTAATAATTTGTTAATTAGAATTCTATTTATTCTTTCCTGTGCAAATCTAATCATTTGTTTGCAAGATGCTGCATCTTCATTAAAGCCATTAGTATTCCAAGTAGATGGTTGTACTAATTTTCTAAGTGGAACTGGAATTTCACTACTGTGTTTCCAGCAGCTCTTACAAGTGAATATTCCCACATAATATAATCTGCTTCAAATGAGCAATCTTGCCAAAAGGTATGTGGGAAAATAGGCAATATCACTAATTCTGTCAGTCAGGCACACCAAGAGCCCAGAGAGGTAGGACTTTTTCTTAGTTAGAATAGGTGTTACCAAAATGAAAAAAAAATACAAGTGCTAAGATGTGGAGAAAAACTATATTCATTTTATATGTAATAAAAAAAGAACACAGTATTTGTCAGAATGGATATTAGTTCAGCCCTTATAAAAAAGCAATATATAGGTTGCTCAAGACACCAAAAATAGAACTAGTCTATGCTCCAGAAATCCTATTCCTGGGTACAGGGACAAAGAAAATGGAGCCACTGTGTTGAAGAAACAGCTGTACTGCCTGCATTTTGCAGCAGATTAATAATAGACAAACTGTCCATCATCTGAAGATTGAATAAAGAATGTGTCACACTATGGAATACTATCTAGTCACAAAAAGGATGAAATCTCATCATTTGTGACAGCGTGGATGAACTGGAGATAAATAACATACAAAAAACAAGGACCTCTTGATCTCACTAGTATGTAAAGTCTGAGAAAATTGATCATGAGAATAGAATGATGGATATTAAAGGCTGGGGAGGGTCCAGAGGAGGTGATGAGATGGATCAATTAATGTGAGAAACGAGTTTCTCACATGCAGCCGTATAGTATTGTGACTTAGGTTGATAGCATTCTGCGTGTTTTTAATAAGCTACAAAAATATTTTCACTACAGAAAAATGACAAATGCTTTAGGAAATAACTGTGTTTACCCAGATATGACATAATGTTTTTGGTGTATAGAAACATCATATGGCAGCCCATAAGCTTATCAGTTAAAAATTGAAAATGGGCAATTCCTTACAGCAAACAAAGACAGTTAAATTAAACTCATAGTATCCAGGAATGGTCTTATTATATATGGCAAACATTATATGTTGCACACATATAAATATATGCAAATTTTATATGTAATAAACTACTGAGAGGGACTATTCCACTTTAAAGAAATAAAGTCTCTTCTACTTTTCTAAGGAAATAGAATCTATATCAAGTTGTCTCCTAGAAGAGCAGGTTTGGGACATATTCTACAGCTTTCAGGCAATGCATTTGTCTCTGCGGCTGTGACTAAATTGGTTGGTAACATTATGGGTGTGGACTTCTGTTTATCTGCTGGGTGGGTAGAGAAGGAACCTCAGCAGTAGGTGGCCATGGCTATGGAGGGAGCCTTTAGCTGGCCCCTGGCAAATTGGTGAGGAGAGGATCTCTTTGTGGACAGCCAGTGGTGAGGTGGAGTGCACAAGGCCACTTTGGTCTGAGCAAAGCACACGTTCAAACAGGTGGGAGAGTTCAGAGAAAAAGATGACATCAAGAATTCTGGGAAGGGTTGATCTGAGTTCTCTTCAATGTCTTAACCTCTCGGGTACTCTCTATGCTTCTGGAGAGCAATACTTCAAATGGTTCAGAGAGTTTTCATTAAAAATACCATGAATTTGCTGGCAGAGTATGTTGGTGATCTTAGGGGATGTAAGCAACTTAGTGTTTAGCAGTATTCAAACATACTTAAGTAAAATGCCTTATGTATATTTTATTTTTAAAATAGCTAAAAAAAATCTTAAGGAGCGATCATTTGCTTATGGCAACAGTGAGCTACATACAGCAAGGATTAAGGATTCCCATGCACCGCCATATACACCCATCACACTTCCATTAACAGCATTTCCCCCAGGGGTGGCCATCAGTCTACACTCACCTGTTGTCATTCTAAGCCCACAGTTGTCATAGACAGCTGAAGTTGGTGCTGTATATTCTATGGGTTCTGAGAGATGGAGAATAACACGTGTCTGCCATGGTAGTGTCATACAGGAAAAAAAGTTCTGACTATGAATTTCAGTTTAAGTATTTTTGCCTACACATCTTATGTTTGAGAATTCTTCACAGCCAGTCCTTCCAGCTCTGCCTCCAGCAGGTGCAGGTGCTGAAAACGAAGCACGAGGCCTAACTCTCTACATACATGCTGCGGCATCTGCTAGTACTGAACATTCGCTGAAATTTTTACGAACTAATAGGAGGGAAGGGCTATGGAAATGGCAACCCTTTAATCTCTGCTCATTTAACACGATAACTTTCTAGAAATACAGAACTAGATAGGGAACTTCACATGGATTAATATGTTGGAGGGTAGATTCACAGAGCCAACACTAGTAATCACTTCTCAGGCTGCTCACACTTGCACTGAATTTCCAGGAATATTTCCAGTTGTCCCCAACAATGATTCTAGGTTAGTGTCCAGGAATGTTCACAAATGACTAAATTTGGATAAAAATTTCATTTGTGTTTCAGGTATGTAGATACAGAACAAAGTAGAGAACTGTGATCATCCTATTAACCGATGAATGTGGACAAGACTTAGTACTTCAAACCTTTAGATAACATTTTCTGTTCTCCCTGACCCAGTTTGTTAACTAGATAACTGCCAAGATTCCAACTTCATTCTGTTCTACAGAAAATTATTTAAAATTATCAGTATCTTAATATTTTAGCATTGAAGTTGTGTCTCTAATTCTGTGTTAGCATGTAAAATGAAGGATGGAAAGAAGGGACATGGCCACAGAAATCTTCTCTTTGTCTCAAATGGCTGGCATGAATTGAAAACAACACTGCCAAGCACCCAAGCATGGGGCCTAGATCAGCAGCCTCGAAGCAGGATGGCAATTCCTGGTCTGCCTTGTTTTGTGCCTTTCATGACTTGTCAGTGGTCAGTCTTTCTCTTTGCATGGTGAGGAAACCACACTGCTGATTTGTGGGTCACTAAAAGGACCAGAAAAGCCAGCATATATCACTACTTTAAATGGAGCTCACTTGGAAGTGCTCTCCCAAATGCAGTCACGTTCCATATAAATGTATTAATAAGATTAACCAAAGCTGGTCTGGGGAGATGGCACAGAGGGTAAAGTACTTGCTCCATGGACATGAGAACCTGAGTTTGGACCCCCAGAACTGACATAAAACCTGATACAGTAGTGCCTATCTGTGATGCTGGTGTTCTTATGGAGAGATGTAAGGTGGAAACAGGAGAATTTCCAAGAGCTCATGAGCTGGATAGCCTGGCATGTGCATGGCAAACAAGAGACCCCCCTGCCCTTTTAAACAAGGTAGAAGGCCAGGACTAACAGTCAATTCTGTCCTGACCTCCACATGTGCACCATGCCACATGCATGCCACATTCACACACACAAACACAGAGAGAGAGAGAGAGAGAGAGAGAGAGAGAGAGAGAGAGAGAGAGAGAGAGAGAGAGAAATAGAGAGGAAAAGCAATGACCAAAGTTATAAAGAAAATTTGAGATGATGAAGTTGTTCTTGAAGATAGGTTCATTACCATAAATTTAACAGGAAACTCTTTAACTGCTTACTTAGCAGGGAGGAGGGTATTTCATGTTAAATGAAACTATTATTTTTAAAGAAGAAGACTACTCAAACAGATAGCCTTGGGCTTATAGAATATAAAGGCAGTAAGACCTACAAAGGAAAAATGATCATAGATGGCAGTCAAGTGTCTTCCGTGTCTCATCTTCCCTTGAGTGATGTCCTTCTTAATGTTGGGTTCAGAAAGAATCTGTAAAGCATCTTACCTCCATATTGGTCCACAGCCTGTCCTCCCACATCCACTGTAGAGGTAGAGATTATGTATGTCACACTGGCACTGGCATCTTAAAAGGTCTAAGTAAGAGGCTAGAATGTAGCCACATTTAGGATATCTCAAGACTGCTCCTAAACCTTTTGTTTTCTCCCTTCTATTCCTTAAAATCAAGTCCAGTAAATGGGCTCACCATATGATCCAGCAATCCACATGCTGGATGCACACTTAAATTTAGAAAATGAAATCAGCATCTTGGAGAGATGTCTTACTCTTATTCATTGTAGCACTAGTCATGGTAACCAATAAATGGAACTAAGTGTCCATCAACTGATGAGTAGATAAAGGAAAGAAGGTACATATGGGAAACTGTGAAGCCACAAAGAGATCAAACCTTGACATTTATGAGAACACTGAGAGCTGGTGAACATGAGAGTGACTGAAGTAAGACAGAGACAGAAAGACAAACACCGCATGACCTCACCTGCAAGTCTGGGCCTCAGAGATGAGAGCAAAATTGTCTTTATCACAGATGAAGGCAGGAGTGATGGGGGAAGGCTGGCCAACAAACAGTGAATTGTAATAAGGCAGAAATGAGTTCTGGTATTCTCTTACACAGTAGGCAACTAAAGACAATAAAATGTACTGTAGCCTTTTATAAGCTACTAGAAATGATTATGAGGGTTGATACCACAAAGAACAAATGATTTAGGAAATATAGATGCTACCTGGTTTAAACGTTGCACAGTGTCTGTCAGTTTGGAGATGACACCAGTCAAGGACTGTGTTCTATTTCTATGTCTCAATAAAGAAAAATCAGGTTCAAGTTGGAGATGTTGCTCAGTTGGTGGAGTGTTTGCCTGCTATGTATAAAGCCTGGGGTTCAATCTTCAGGAACTCCCACCACTGGCCATGCTGACATGTGACTAATCCTAGCATTCTGGAGGCAAAGGCAGGAATATCAAAAGCCTAAGGCCAGCCTGGAACACATGAAACCCTGTACTAGAAAAAAACAGCAATGACAAAAGAAAGGATGGAAGGAAGGAAGGAAGGAAGGAAGGAAGGAAGGAAGAAAGGAAGAAAGAAGGAAAGAAAGAAAGAAAGAAAGAAAGAAAGAAAGAAAGAAAGAAAGAAAGAAAGAAGGAAGGAAGGAAGGAAGGAAGGAAGGAAGGAAGGAAGGAAGGAAGGAAGGAAGAAAGAAAAAAAAGAAAGAGAAAGAAAGGGAAGGGAAGGGAAAGGAAAGGAAAGGAAAGGAAAGGAAAGGAAAGGAAAGGAAAGGAAAGGAAAGGAAAGGAAAGGAAAGGAAAGGAAAGGAAAGGAAAGGAAAGGAAAGGAAAGGAAAGAGAACTAAGCTCAACCCACAATAGCCTGGGTATCAGTTATCATTTTGTTCCTCACTCTCACTGTTCATTGACTGATAGTTTCTTTTTAAAAATCTATCCAAAAGCTGGGCGGTGGTAGTGTACGCCTTTAATCCCAGCACTCGGGAGGCAGAGGCAGGTGAATCTTTGTGAGTTTGAGGCCAGCCTGGTCTACGGAGCGAGATCCAGGAAAGGTGCAAAGCAACACAGAGAAAACCTCGTGAAAAAAAAAAATCTATCCAACGGTTTACTTCTTAATTCAGCACTGTATTACCAGTCCATTTTTCTATTCTCATATAATGCAGAGGGGAAAAAAAGCCAAGATAATTAAATCTCTTTGCTCCAAGGTCTTACAGCTGTTTATTTGGTCCAGTCCATCTGGTTTTGGCCATCTTCAAGCTTATTCACTATTCACCATTAAAAAGAAACGTTTTGATGATTTATCTCTATTAGTATCTTCTCAGTTTAGCAAATCCCCCAGCTACTTCAAGGTGTGAGTTTCCAGGGAGAGGTGAAGGCTGATTCTTCCCAGAAGAGTGTTCCACGGCTCTTCTCAACTGTTCTTCTATAGTTACCATCTGCTCATCCTGTGTATGTCTTAACGTTGCTACTTCTCTACTAAAACACCTCTTCTTTCCACACCTGCTCTTGATTGCCACATTTCTGTTGCTGGTGTTTGCAAAAGGAGCTTTTTATTTTGTGGCTGCCCTAGTGTTCACTAATGCCTGTGTGGACTTCCTAAAAACACAGGTGGAGGTACAGACCACAGTCATGCAAGAAGAGAAGCATCTCTGTTGTAAAATTCCCTGCCTGGAATAGGATTCCTTATCTTCCTCCTTCTCCCCGTTGGTGGCCACACAAGAATCTTCAATCTTCCCTTTCATTTGTGTATAATCTCATCTCTTCTGAGTCTTTGCTCACTTGACCTGGGATGTGAACTAGATTCCAGAGCTGGTCATTGCAAGGAAACTTCTGTAATCCTGTTGTTTTGATTTCCAGCATAATGCTTTATTAATTCTTAGAGTGCTTCATACAATGTGTCTGATCATATTCACCCTCTCCGTTCCTCCTCCTAACTATCCCCAGATACATCCCACCCCTGACTTCCTGTCCTATTCTTCTATGTGGTTTTGCAGTCAAGTCCAGTTTGTACTGCTCAGATAATACCAGGTTTGGGGCTGGACACTGGAGCATGGTCAGTCTAATAGGGGGCACAGCCTTCACAAAAACTGATGTTCCTTCCTCTAGGAGCCATTGACTGTCCATAGCTTGTTTGTTTTCAACATCCTTGGCATTTTGGTTTTGTTTTCTGGCTCTCTGGGTTTATTTGCTTTACTTTCTTACCCTAGCATAGTTGCTGTCCCTAACATCACTCTCATGTTTAGTACCTGCTTCAAAGACACAGTGCCGAAGCAATCAAAAGGCTCGGCTGGTTAATTCCTCCTCACGGTCATGTTTTCCGCTCTCATCTTGGCTCAAATACCACTGTTCACTTTTTCCGCAGAGTTGTCACCGCATGTTCCACTTTGTCTATTCCAAATTTCCTCCGATCGTTGCAAGCCCCATCTAGGTGACCTCTCTGAGGACAGTATCTCTTAGTGCACTGAAAGGTCTATATGAACGAACTAGCAGCTCTGCCCAAGGTCTCAAAATTTGTTTGAACCCGAAGTCTTTTCTTTGCTCCCCAGTTTTAGCCCCAGGAATGTAATCTTTTCCCATTCTAAGAATAATATTCTTCTTTTCCCCTTGCCTATCTTGCTCGATTGGCATGCCAACTCAGTTGTTGCTTAGCTTTCTTTACCTCTTCTGCACAAAAAGCCTTGGGATCTTGTTTTTCTGTTGCACAGACCACCAGCTCATCCCTACATGTAACTACTGCCTTAACCTCTCCACTTTCTGGCATCACAGTATCACCTAAAGACACTGCTGCACACATTTCCCCATCATACTTAAGTTCTGAAGAGTTCTTTGGTGTCTTTACCCCTTGTCTTCATTCCTCATTCTTTCTCCTACCCAGAAACCAAAGCCAGCCTTCCTGATGAGGTTTCCCTTGTTGGTTCTGCTACACCACCATTCTTTGTCCTTACACACAGCTTGCCCCAGATCAAGGGCTTATCACACCATCTTTCACTAAGATGAGTTTCAGAGATATCTTTGTAGAAGTAATACCTTTGCTACCTCCTGTTTTCATTGTCACCCTTTGCTGAATATCTTCAGCAAACAGACGCGATAGAACCCAATCTGACTGTGTATATAGCTCAATTCTTCTTCCTCATATATTGTTAGTATTTGGTCTTGTTTGTATTTGGAGCCTGGCACCTGCTCCTAAATCCTTTAAACATCTTGTGAACTGCTCTTTCTTCTTTATATACTAATGTGCAGCAGATAGCTGCCAGACATCCCAACCCTTTATTACCTCCTGTTTAGACTTTTGCCATCCTCAGCAATATCATCATTTTTCCCTATCCCTGCCTGTGACCCATCCCTATAATCTCTGTCTACTTCTTTCCTCTATCTTCATCTTCACCTATATTTTCATCTCTATCTTCATCTCCATCTATATATACCTCGATGCTAGTCACTGAACCCAGGGACTTGTGCGTACTAAAAGTGCACACTACTATTGGTCTACATCCCCAGCCATTTCCAGCTTCTCTAATGCAATCTATCAAACTAAATCTTGAGGATAATTTTCTCAAATTTCAGCCTCGATCATGATTACCTGATCAGAAGTATGTACTTACTTCTCACTGCCCAGTAAATAAAAATGAATTCTTATTCTGGTTCCCAAAGCTTCTTGCCATTGACTCCCTTCTTAGTGAAGCTGGTGCCACTGCCAAACCAAGCTGTTCCACATGCCCTGTGAAGTCACCATTGCTGTCACCTCAACATTCATTCATGTGGGCTCTCCAATTTGAATGTACCCATATTTGACTATCATTCTTCTGCATCTTTCCCTTATTCTCAGATCACAGTGATATTTAACTCTCTTCTAAACTCAGAAGATGTTATATAATATATCCATATTTCTATGATATTGTCATCACTGTCTCCTGACACATGTGTGTGTCTCATTCCATCTATTTGCTTGTAAATCAGCCTGTAGGACTCAAGAATAACTCGGTGCGGTGCCTGTGCATATGCCATTATGCAAAGTGATGGTTCCTATACATGACAGAAGGCAGAGCTCCCAGGGAGCCAAGTCAAACACAGATGGCTGGACCACTCCTGTGTCTGAGTCAGCAGGACAGGGATGGGGCCTGATAATTTCCATTCTTTGAAGGTTCACAGGCTGTACAGCTCCTGCTGGTCCAGGGGCCACACTTTTGAGAGACACTGGCAAAGACTTCCGAGTCTGGGTTAAATGTAGTTTCTATCTCTTAGTTACATGGAACGTCAAATAAGTGGGCATGCTTTCTCTATGCCAAGTTCCTTCTATGAGAAAGTAAAACCACAATACTGCCAAATCCACAAACATCAGCAGTGGCTGTTGAAATCAATCACTAAAAGTTTGTAGAAATCCACATAATCAAATGTCAAATGAAGAAAAATAATTAAGCCATCCACATTGGAATGTCAAATCCGTTTTGGTGACATTTCTCTATGTGCCTTTCTTCTTGCTCCAGGGTATGTTTTTGAGTTTTATTCTCTAGGGAAATAATCACTTGCATTTTTTTCCTATACTGCTGCATCTTTTTTTTAAAGTGCTAGAAAAACCAATGATATATTTAAAATCAGATACAGCAATATGTTCTACAAATTTACTTTTTGTCTACAAAATGCGTCTGAAGAAAATTTGGCCCATCAGCTGAAAGGCTGCCTTCCCCACGAATGAATGACGTGGTTCCCTCTATATGTGTTCCTTAAATTTATGGTCAGTACTAGGATGAACTGAATTTTTCTCAAGAGAAAAACTCAAGAGAGTGCTAAAGAACTGAATGGCCAAGATAAATGATATTTTAAAAATATTTATGAAAGTCAAATTCAATGTAAAATATCCATTGTGACAGAAGAATGTGTTGTAACACTGGATTTGGCAATGATTTTGTAGATTTACCCAAAAATTATGGGTAATGAAGGGAAAAAAAACATAAATTGGATAACATCATACTATAAATTTGTATGTTCTTAAAGACATAATAATATGAGAGAAAATATTAAGGAGCTCATGTGAAGGATGTAAACATATTTCTAACAACTCAGCAATAATAAATATCAAACAAATGATTTTAAATTACAGACTTTTCCCATCAAAAAAAATAGAAATGAACAAAAGCACAAACAGTAATGCCCAACACTAATCAGTAGGCATCTTCCTCTTGCCTCTGCAAGAAGAACACAGGCATGCACGCGCGCGCGTGCACACACCCCCACACACCCACACACACCACACACAGAGAAATCTTTCTAAATTTAAAAAAGAAAGAAACAAAGAAAAAGAATTGCAGGCATGATGTAGAATATATACACATAAACACCCATGTTCATAGCAATAGTTTGCATAAGAGTCAAAGGGAAGGTCATCCAGGACTTGCTTGATGGACAGACAGATACACAAAATGTGGAATGCAAGGAAATATTACTCACACACAAAATGAAAGAAATTCTAACACATGCTTATTAGGAGTGAAACCTGGAGGTCTTCTTCTAAGTTAAACAAGGCACTTACAAAATGTCAGATGCTATGTGGATATACTTATATGACATTTCTAGCTAAATTTATAGAGACAAAAGCATGTGGCAGTTACCAGGAGCCTGAGGAGGAGGGAATGGGTTTACTACTTAAGTGTGGAGTGTCAATCATGTAAGGTCTAGAATCTGGTGGCCCAACAATGTGAAGTACTTAGCATTACTAGACAGCACTTCTAAAAATGAATAAAATGAGGGCTGGAGAGATAGCTCAGTGGTTAAGTGCCATGGCTACTCTCTAGAGGACCAGGCTTCAATTTCCAGCACTCACATGTCAGCTTTCAACTGTCTATAACTCCAGTTCCAGGCAATCTGGCACCCGCTTCCCACAGATATGCATACAGGAAAACATAAATGAACATAAAAATAAATAAGTCTTTAAAAAATTACTAAGATGGTAGATTTTTGTTTCGTGTATTTTACCATAATTTTAAAAGACAGCTGAAAAAAATCTAATGAACCAATGATTAAAATGTTAAACAAGGAGGATGAAGTAATGGCTCAGGATTAAGAGCACTTGCTGCTCTTACAGAAAAGCAGAGTTTGAAACCCATAACCCATGTGGCAGCTCAGAACTGTCTGTACTCCAGTCCCAGTGGATATGACACCCTCTTCTGGCTCTGAGGGCAAAGCATAGGCATACGTGCAGGCAAAGCACACAAAATATAAAACAATTTTTTAAAGTTGAATGGCATGTTGTGTGGTTTGATGGTAGAGATCAGCTGGCACAGAGCTGCTTGCCTTGCTGGGTTCTTTGAATGGGTTTTTAGCAAGTATCAAGTATCAGGGGGGTCAGGAGCTGCACAGCAGCCCGCTCCTAGTCAAAGCTTCGATCTTCTTCCTCTGAGAGAACAACAGGGTCTGCAATGACCCACGAGGCAATTCATCTTGTACGGGACAAATTCTGACTGTTGATCTACATTTTGTGGGCTCTACTTACTGCGCAAATATGAATCCTCATAATGATAAATGGCATATTTTAGTTTCAGCATACTTCAATAGCTCATTTATAAATTCTCTCCAGTCTTTATAAATATAGTACTTAAGGTTCATCATGTAAATTTCCTGATGGGGAAACAGTAAGGCCAGACCCAGCACTTCAGCCAAGTACTCACTGTTTTGCTAATCAGAGAAAGCATTGGAAGCACAAGGAAGGCCTCACCAGGATTAGAGCCCAGCCAAGCACTGGTGATGTCACCAAGGTGTGCCTGAGAACTAACTCAGGCTTTAGACAGAGTCTCAGGGCACTCTTAAACTTAAGTTTCTGCCATTTGAGTCCTTCAGTTGCAAGGGAAACCACAGCAAAGCAAGGGAGAATGTAATTTGCTGCTTCCTCTATGCAGTTCAAAATAACTTGGAGCAGTATGGATTGCATGAGCCTCTGGAATCAGGAAGAGACTTGAGGAATATGCTTTCTATCTTTTTTTTTTTAGTTCCGACTCAGAGATATCTGAATTACATGTTCTATTTTCTTTATTCCTGTTGAGCACAGACATTGAACTGTATATCCAAGATCTTTTAGGGATATAGAGCAAAAGCCATGCCATGCATTGTGCTCCTGTGGGTAATTCAGCATTTGAGCAGCAGTCAAGAGATTTATCAAAACGCCTCTGAGGGAAGCAGAGTTCATGTCCTGGCTCATCAATAATACATAAATAAACTAAACAATTAGGTACAAAGTGCCTATCTTGTCAGACAACTTATTAGCCAATAAGTGATACTCTCTCTCGCAGCCCTAAGTTCTAGGAGAAAAGATGAATGAGGACAGGAAGAGGGTTGGACTACGAAGAGAGAAGGGAGCACCTTAGACATGCCTGTAGTCATCAGGGATCCTGCCTGTCTCTTATCCTGCGGTGGAGAAATGAGACCTAAATGTAAGAGGAGGGGGCCTCTGCTAGAAGCCCATAACCTCAGTCATTTCCTTCTATAAGGAGATGGGAGAATCATGGGTAGATCATGGTGAAGTGGGTAAGTTCTCAAGTTGGTCTCTGAGACAGAAAATGGAAACACTGAAATAGTTTTAGACAATGACCTTCGTGAGGCAGTGTCCCTCACTTGTGTGAGGGTCTAATGAAGCAGAGTGCCTGCTTAAGGGCATGGTATAGCAAAAAGTCAGTGCCACACAGACATCCCTGAGTACCAGGGAGGGAAGTGCCCAGAAAAGAGGGAGATAAGCAGGGGCACCCAGACTCCACAGAGGAAGGGTGTGGACAGACAGAGCCCCTCCCACCTAGCTTTGCTTTTATGCATAATATAGTTGAGTTTGTGTTCCTAAAGTTAGTTTCCTCTATAAATACAAATACCAAAGCACCAATTTTGAGGTCAGCTGACACTCCTTGATGTGAAAAGGTGCAACACTAAGTTAACACATTAGTTGCTGGACTAATTCTGACTAGAGCTGGTAGAGGGCTGGAGAATTTCAAGTAGACTCCATGATGGAACATTCATCTAGCCTGTGCAAGTCTGGATTCACCCCCTAGCACAGCAGAACATTGTGGGGGAGGGGGGAGGTAAAGTAAGACAGAAAGTGAAATAGAGGAAGAAAAGACAATCCAAGGAAAGTTCTAAATCTGTGTTAAAGAGAATGGCACAGAGTGAGAACTATCCTCGAGAGCACAGCCTCTAGGTGGGTGTAAAGGTAGCCAGCCTATGTTTATTAGCGAATGGTGGGACACTGGGTAAATTTTGTCCTTTTTTTAAAAAGACATTTATTGTATTGTACGTATATGAGTGCTCTATCGGCATGTCTTCCTACTCACCAGAAGGGGGCATCAGATCCCACTGTAGATGGTTGTGAGACACCACGTGATTGCTAGGAATTGAACCCAGGACCTCTGGAAGAGGAGCCAGTGCTCTCAACCTCTGAGTCATCTCTCCATCACTGATTTTGTCCTTTTTTTCTATTTCTTCTGGAGTTTAAAGATGGTCTCACCCAGCTCAGACACGTCTTAAACACTAATGTAGTCGAAAACTCTACATAGTCAAGTATGGCCGTGAACTGCTCTTTCTGCTCCCACCAGTAAGTGGGAGGATAAGAGGTGTACACCAGGATGTGTGGCTGGGAAATTTCCTCAGCTGTTAAGATATTGGTCAGCTTTGGCACTACACTCCTGTGACCAGAAGAACAGGGCAGAAGCCAGGTCAGCCAAAGTGAGGTTTATTTTCTTCTTTCAAGTCAGGCAAATCATGCAGTTCGTGCCTCCCCACTCCTGAATATTAATGGAGATCTCTGCCCTAAAGGGTTTCCTTGTAAATATATAGCAATTAAAACTCAAAAAGAACTTGGTTTCTTACATCCTTGGTAGTAATTCAGAAATCCTACCTGAGCCAGGCCTTTGGAATACCCAGAGCCTTACTGATCCAATTCCATTGTGCAGTGTGATTAGTAATAGCAGATGACTGCAATGATGTACAGATGTTCTCTCTACAAGCACCTATGGATGGATTGTGATCAAGAACTCCAAATGATGAACTACTCTAACAATTGTACCATTGGAGACGGAAGAGAGGCAGCAAAAGGCTGTGAAATAAACAGGTTTTACCAATAAAACTAGAGGATTTGTGTGTCTCCTTGTACCATTCTGGGAGCTGCAACTCCAAGCTATCCAAATGGGTTCAACCTCTGAATTGTTACTTAGCTATGATGTTTGGAAGGCCAGCTTTAGTAAGCACGGTTTTCATCTTGAAGGCTTTCACCCTATGATGAGTTCATGGTACCCCTTCTTATATATGTACCCTATACTGAGCTTTATATGCTCCCAGACTAAAAAGTAAGTCTGAATCCATAGCATATCAATTCAACTAAATTAGAGACCCATAAACTACTGCTGCCAGCCAAATCTGGCTTGCCACCTGTGTTTTTGATTACCAATCCGATTTATACTTTATGCCACCATAAAGATGCATCTTCATTTCTGGCACCTCCATGGGTGCCTTTGGACCACGGTGGCAGAGCAGCCATGGAACTTGCACAAACACTTATCATCCTGCACTTTTCAGGAAGTTTGCCAACTTTCTAGCCAGGTCAGGCTAAAACCCTCGCAAAGTTGTGACTAATTGTTGTGACTAATTGGTCACCATTGTTCATCAGGGTGCACAATCCTTAAAGTGGGACTCATAAAACCAAGCCTGCTGGATATTAGGAACTATCTTGTAAGAATGGATACAATGAACCAATGAATTTGAGAAAGGCTGAGAAAACGCTGGGAAATAATCCCAACTTAAAAAAAAAAAAGTTTACTATAGATTCCCGTTTTCAGTTTGCCAATATGCTCCAGGGATATTCAAGATGAGGTGAGGCCACTGTTTCTTCAGCACCCCCACAACTCATCCTAGGAATGGTACACAGTGCACACTGAGAGCTGATTCTGTTGTCTCTATAGTAATTTATAAGGCAGCAATTTGAAAGGCAGAGCAGATGCCAAGGCTGAGATGCACACATTTCTTTGCCTGATCACTGGATTCTTTATTTATAATATGGATTAAACCAAGTACTTCTCCAAGAGCCCAGCAGAGATCAGTGAGTTCATCTTAAGCTGAAAGCATCATTTAAGATGAAACCTGCCCTTACTAAACTGGCCTTTCAAACATCTTAGTTCTTTAAACAACACAGCAGGATATGGCTTGTATCCACCTGGCTGACTCAGGGCTGAAGTTCTTCTGTCCAGTATTAAGAATTTGATTTAATACCCAACAAAACAGAGCAAAAATTTTTTAAATTAAAAAAAATTATTTAAAACCTGAAATCCAGTTTCTACCAAATGTGGATTTTGTTTGTTTGTTTAAGCAATTAAGATAAAATAGCATTAATCTGAGCCAATGAAAACTGGGGACCAACTCTATTAAGCATCACCATGCTTTAGAAAATGTAACTCTTCAGACATGCTGACTGTGTGGTGCAGTGAAGTGTCTATCTCACGTCTATCTGGGACTCCACAGGGGCCAAGTGGGTGTTCTGGTGTGGGGTAGCCACTGAGAGAGGGAGTGCCCCTTGGTGCAAGGCTGTGGCCCAGATTTGGTATATTTTCTTTGCAGCTTTGCACACCATGCCTTGAATGTTTTCTTGCCATTAACTATGAGCTAAATGTCGGCTTGAGTCATTGTTTCTCTAGTGTTAACAAAAGAACATATGCCGTTGCACTGGAATCTCATTAGGCCCTCCTAATATTGGAGCTGCAGAAGCTTTTGTGTTTCTGCAAGAAAAAAAAACATACGTGTATTCCCATTAGCTGTATTTGACAATGTGCTAGTTATTAATATAAACTGTTTTCAAATGAAATGTTCTACAACCATTCATCTACTTGAAGTCAGGAAGGTGGGAGCACATTGTGGCTAGTATCTCACAACCAAAGCTCCAATAAGGTACCAGAGCCCTAGTGGCTGTGTCAGCCCTAAGGTTATTGTCCATGTTTCAAGACAATAGCATCAGCATCCTTGACAATGAGTCCCAGAAATGGCTGAGTCTCTTAACCATGCCACATTCAACTCTTAATACTTCATACTGTTTCAAGTCCTAATAAAGACACTATAATGTAGGTGTTAGTTTATGTGCATTTCTCAAAATTGGGAAACTGAGACAGAGAGCACATAAAGAGCAGATCTGTAGCCAGGCCTAGGGATACAGTCTTGTAATCTCAGCTACTTGCTGTTACTTGGCATCTGAGGCAGGAGGACTGCAAGTTTAAGAACTGCCTTGGGTACAGAGTGATTTCAAGGCCAGCTTTGGAACCCCATGAGACGCTACCTCAAAATAAAATGACAGCTGGTAGGCTCAGCAGTCAAGTGCTGCTCCAATAGGGAAGGCTTGAAGTTAAGCATTCAACACCAATAGAAAGAAAAGGGGAAGAAGGAAATGGGGAGGAAGAGAAGAAAAAGAAGAGACCCGAGTCCTATACTAGCCAGATAAAGAGCTGAGAGTTCACAGGCTTGTGTCTAGACTTTGTGCTCTAACTCCCTGGTCATGATCTCAGGGTCTGCTTGTCTTTCCAGGACTTGTTTCATTTCCTGGATTCCATGAACTACTCTGGGATCCTTCTTCTGCACTTTCATTTTTGCTCGGATTACCTGCAGTTGGTTTCTAGGCCTTTCGATCAAAGAACCAAAGAAAGCACTCATCTCTTTCCCAATGAGGTCTCTTCTCTAAACTGTGCATGAAAGATGCTGAAGTCCAGACCTATCCAGTGCAACTTCAGTTGCTGCTATTGTGTCACGCAGATAAAATACAGACTAGTGCCAAGGGGGACGAGGCTGGCTGCAGAAGGCATAGAGGAGCATCCTACAGACCACAGCTCCTTCCTTTCCACAGCTGGCCAAAGTACCTTTAAACCATTCAGCAGCTTAGTCTGCAGTTGAACAGATACAAGGCTCCTAACACTCAGGACATCCTACAGTTTCCTCTGTCCACATAGGGGTCAATGGCAAAGCTGAACATGTATGCTGGCTATTCCTTTAGAACAACAGTGCCTTTTAAATTTTCCTTTGTCCAGTGGTGTATTTGTTTTTAATCTGACATATATTAAGGGCTTTAAAAAAATTGAGTACATTTCCAACAGAGCCCTACAAATTTTCACATGAAACATTTACACATGCTGGACATTGAGGTAGAATGTGATACTAGGCTCAAATTCAGGTGTCATGTCCCTGAGTATAAATACTTACCTCCATACCACTGTTCTATCTCCAAACCACAGAGATGTTTCAGAGTTGCAAGTCCAAATTGTCTTGTTTAGTAACTTTGAAGGAAATTTGCTAATTCGGGACCCAATCAGTAAGAAAACTAAGCAGTGGCCTTCCAGCTAGAAAGGAGAGACTTACCCCTACCTCACAAAGCAACCGGGGAGTCTGGTTGCCCATGTCCACGACAGCGCACTTTCTCAGGAACCCCCAACAATGCATTCACTGACTGTTTCATTTGTGTCTAAGATGTCTCCCAGAATCCTTCATCAAATGCTTGGTCATTACCTTACGCTGCCATTAGGGGGTGGTGGAACCTTCTAGACATGGGCCTCATGGGAGGAAGTTAGGTTGCTGGAAGGATGTCTCTGAAAGCAATATTGGGAACCAGCTCCTTCCTCTTCCTGCTTCCAGCCACCACAAGGTGCACATTTACCTATTATACCTAAATAAAGCATAGTCCCACAGTGCAAATGGAGGCTGAGACTGCTGAAACCCTGAGCCAGAGTCAACACTTTCTCCTTTAAGTTGCCTTGCCCTAAGTGTTTCATCGTGGTGACAATGAGGGAATGTAACCTAGGGAACACTGAGTACACTAAGCAAAGCCTCCGGCAAATTCACACAGCTCTTCCTCGCTCTTCCTCATCACTTGTTTCCTTGGAGTGTTTTCTGAACCATACTCCTCCCCCTATCCATAAAAGCCTCATTTTGTTCAATGTTGTACCTTTCATTTGTAAAGTCTATCTTTTCCTACTGGCTTCAAGAAAATGTTCACCAGGACTCAGTCTACAGTAGTGGTTTTCAAATCCCCTGTCAAAATTTAACAAATAGGATCTGTTGAAAACAATTTCAAAGAAACATGCAAGACCACACTCCAGTATGTTCTGGGTTCTCTCCTTATTTTGGTGCAGGTGTTTCGTCTCCAGCAATAAATTTATCTGAAAAATCTCCTCTAGCATGTGTTGGTGTCACAGGCAGACACTCGGGGAGATGATGCATCTTGAGGCTTACGGACAGTTAAGGCTCTTGCAGCTGCAGTTCAGGCTGAGAGCAGCAACGGTGTTCACACTGCAGCCCTCACTGCAGAGCAACTACTGCAGCAGGCGCAGATCTGAGCAGGGCAGGGCTGGCAGCAAGGGGCTCAAGCGGTAGCCCTGTTACACTAGTTGTACCTGGCAGGCCATGCTGGCTCTGGGCAAAGATTAAAGAAAAAGGCCCCGAGCAACCTCAGGCTATCTGTCTCTGCTACACACGCTGCCAGCTGCGACTTTGTAGTTTATGTAAAAATAGTTGTTTTCTGAAATGTAATGAAAGCGAGTCCAAGGGTGGCAATTGGAGACTGCAAAAAGCAAACCACCTTCCAACACAGATGCCTAAACCCACAGGAATTCTAGCATTGACTGACAGCCAGGAGGCAGCCATATGATGGTTTCCTTGATGTCTTGGTCAGTCTTTGTACACAAATGGTTGCTACAGGTAGGAACTATCTGGGTGTTTCCCAGTGGGAATATTGTTCACATTGGCTTATTCTTTTTTCTCTCTTTCATAGTGGCACAGAATGTCTGCCTCTGCAATGGGCAGGATACCCTCATTCAGATGTTGCCAAGCACTTTTTTTTCCTCCTGAAATGCTCCTGCACGCGCACGCATGCATACACACACACACACACACACACACACACACACACACACACACACACACACACACGGGGGGGGGGGGAGGGAGGGAGGGGGAGAGAGAGAGAGGGAGGGGGAGAGAGAGAGAGAGGGAGGGAGGGAGGGAGGGAGGGAGAGAGAGAGAGAGACTTATGGATACAGCTGGGTCTCAGGGCATGTCTCAGGACTCAAGACAACACAGCTTCAATTCCCAGTTTAAAAACAGCAAAACAAAACCCATGCATACTTTAAACTGCTAACATTGTTTCAGGGTTTGGTAGCAAATCTGTTGTTGTTTTTTTTCTCCCAGATGGACTCATGGTCACCTACTTTATATAAAATTCTGAACTAACATTAAGAATCTTGAATAATAGCTTTTATAGGAAATTGTGGTTATTTCTTCTCAAGAAAAAAACAAACAAAAACTTCTAATTGTAGTTACTAAATATATAAAAGACTTTCTCCTCCGGGGGAAAATATCTAGAATTAAATACTACTTATCTTTTGTGTGTATTTACACTTGCACATTTGTGTGTATGTCTGTGTGTGTGCATGCATGCATGTGACATCCAGGGGATAACCTTGAGGAGCCTTCCTTGGTGTTATCTACTTTTTGTTTTGCTATACTGGTTATTTCTAAAAGAAGATCTCTCACTAACTCTGAAAGTTGCCAACCTGACTAGTCTGGATGGTTAGCAAGACTTGGGATCAGTTTATCTCTGTGTCTCAAGCCTGGCATTGCAAATATGGACCACTAAGTCCAATTCTTTTGCTCTTCCTTTTCTTTCTTTCTTTCTTTCTTTCTTTCTTTCTTTCTCCTTTCCTTTTTTATTTCCTTCCTTCTTTCTTTCTTTCCTTCCTTCCTTCCTTCCTTCCTTCCTTCCTTCCTTCCTTCCTTCCTTCCTTTCTTCCTTCCTCCCTCCCTCTCTTCTTCCCTTCCTTTTAAACAATTCAGGGCATTGATCTGGGCCTTCTTGCAAGCACTATACTGACTGAGTTGTTTTGTGTGAGCCTTCATTTTGTTGTTATTTAAGCCAATGAACTAGAACTTTGGTCACAGCTAACAGCCTGACATTTTTCACTTTCCTTACTTAGAAATAAAAGTTTAAAAATGAAGTGTTGGTAAACTATGAGGCAATTTGCTTTGTTTTTTACTGCATTCATTTGCAAACTCTTTTGCTGGATACCAAAGGTATTTTCACACTGCAGAGCTCCTACTACCAGATGATGACTTGTCATAGGAAGTAGAAAAGGGAGCCAGGACACTGTTCTATGTATGGCCTGAAATTGGGGGTGTCACCAGGTCTGAGAACAGGAACTAGGCACACAGACTGGAACTAGAACTTAAGTGAGGGATCTGTTTGTTGACAGGATGGTGAAGGACTAGCATTGAGGACCTCAGTATTTGCATGTGAAAGACCCAGACAAATCACTGTCCAGAACTGACCACTGATAGAAAGCACTTGATATTCATTAGAGTTTGGTGTCATTTGGGATATTAG
The DNA here is from genome assembly GCF_049852395.1 of Peromyscus maniculatus bairdii. Taxonomy (NCBI): domain Eukaryota; kingdom Metazoa; phylum Chordata; class Mammalia; order Rodentia; family Cricetidae; genus Peromyscus; species Peromyscus maniculatus. The sequence goes on along the minus strand of NC_134853.1, from coordinate 34,553,363 downwards.
GCATGTGGTCAGGGAGAGCAATGGCTAGATCCACTCCACAGGATCCCTGCCTTCTATGGGTACTAATATGCTGTTGCTGTAAGCTTCCACTAGGTTTCACATAATGAGGAACCTACCATCTGCTCACAGGATGTCTAAAGCACTGGCTAGGAGTAGATGGGGGAGCCTTACTCACATGTAAGATGCAAGAACAGCAGAGTTGTCATGGAGAGAAATGGAATGCCTAAGTGGAGGCCAGGTCTCTTCTGAGAGAAAATGAGAATGGGGATGTCACTCAGAGGGAGAGAAGATGGGCTTCTGGAGCCAAGACTGCTTGTGCTCTGGTCAGGGCTAGGGGCAGGGCAGGAGGATAATTTGAGATGCACTATGAATTTAGGGTCACAAACATTTGCTCTTGAGACACTAAGTGTGCTCTTACATACACTTTGTACCCTCAGGACATTAAGGACAGTGCATCTGACAAGCCTGGTATGGTCTATGATGACCTAAGGGGAAAGGCATCTTACCACACTTCCTTCTTAATACAGAGATGAAGGTTCTGTGCCTGGTTGGGTGATCAGTTGCCATGGTAGCAAAGTAGTCTCTAAGTATAGATTTCACAAAATGTTCTACCTATGGAAAGAGTTTTCAAAAATAGAACACAGTCTATAGTAACCTAGATCCACATTTGCTTGCCAACACATGTCAGAGATTTCCAGAGACCTGAACTGAGACTGGAACAGTGAGAAAACACAAAAATGCACACTGGAAAATGGCCTCTCTTGCTGGTCAGCCCTCTAGGAAGACACATTCAAACGATCATCTTTTTGGTGGTTTATATATCCTGGTTGAGAAACTGCAGCTCTGGAAGAAGAATCGCTAAGTGTGTGTGTGTGTGTGTGTGTGTGTGTGTGTGTGTGTGTGTGTGTGTGTGTGTGTAGGGGGTGCTGCAGAAGAATCTATTCTGCACATGAGGACAGGTACAACAGATGAGCACACACACACATTTCCACGAAGGCCAGTAAAGTTATCGTTCATAGACTGTGCTTTCCAGATATTAATGTGCATATGAATATACACACGCATTTCTTTATATTCTTTTCTTTTAATTTAATTGTTTTAATTAAACACTAAATCCTGCTAAGCCTATTTGGAGCACTCAGCCTCTGTGGTGGAAAGGTTCTGCAGTATAGAACTCAATGTTTCTGCCCCAACTCCACAGCTCACTTCTAAGCACACTAGTGAAAAGAATGTTGTGGCAGTTTGTTTTAGTTGTAAGAGCACACGTGGGATGTAAGGACATGAAATTTAAAGTAGATATAAATCTAGAAAAACTCCTAAGACACTGCCTACTCACACAGAGGGGGCCTCAAACTTGGTTGCTTTGAAGGTAGCTATCAGTTTTCCCTCTTTGTCTGGGTCTTATTCCCACACCGGTGGCTCCACACTCCAAAGCTGGGTTAGTGTGGAAGAGCTGATGGCACCCTACTACTTTCAGGTCCCGTCCATCAACCTCTTTCTTGCATTCTCCCATCTTGCAGATCCATAGTCCCTATGCATCGTGCCACCTTACATAACTTTATACATCATATTTCTATTCAATAAGTAGATACAAAACTATCCCTCCTGAGAGACAGTTGGCTCCTCAATGGTGGGGACATGTCTTACATTTGTTTTAGTCTTTTATCATGTCCACCATCCTTTGGTACTTCATTTATTTAATTATCAAGTAAGAAATAATTGCCATCTCTACAATTAGAGATGTAAGTCCAAGTGTTTGGCATTTCTTACAAGTACCCACTTAATCTCCCTTTTTTTCTTCTTAGTATTCGTAGTTGAAGTCCAAACAATAACTTTCATCATAGACAGAGGCTTGGGAGTTAGTTCCCAAAGATTAAATTTCTATTTCAATTTCTCAAATATAAAACTTAGTTCTAGCACACCAAACTTCTTCTAAGCTTACTGTTTAAGACAGCAAACTGCAACTGACAAACTATTGTACCTTTAAAAGACAGACTAAACATGATAGGTGACAATCATTTTGTTTGTTTTAATGTCACTATAAGTGCTACTTATTATTGATAACAAATAGAGTCAAAACAAAACAAAAGCAGCACGTATGTTCTGTTGGTAAAGATCTCAACACCCGTTGCTTGACACAGATGATTAAAGTGCATGATTTAAACAATAGCACTATGGACACATACAAAACTGATTACCTCCAAAATGGAAAAATGAATGAGTTTATTTTACGTGGTTAAAAACATGGTGGATTGGAGACCAAAAACCAGGCACATCCCTTCCTGCACTGGTCATCTTTTTCATCACAAACAATACACTTTAGCACTTGGCACAGCAGAGATGTACTTGCCTGAATGAATCTTTACCAACAGGTAAAATATCATTTCTATTACTTGGTGCCATTTCAAACCTGAGTTGACTCACTCAGTAATGGGATAGAGTAAAAAGCAGTTGTTTGCAGTGGGGTTTTTCCTGGGACTGGGGAGTGTTTTAATTTACTTGTCCCAGATGCCACATTTCATCTGGTAGGTATTCCCTTCATTCCGGAGCCATTCTCCCCTTACTCAATAAATATGGAAATCTATTCCTCGTCCAGTTTGAACATTGTAATTTTTAGAGCAGTTTTACTCTTTCTGACAAGCATATTTCCCCTCTCCCTGTAGTCCTAAAGAACGTGAAGGAATGCATTCTTTCCTGAATGTTCTGCACATGCAACACCCATTTCTAGGTTTAAATTGTGTGTGGGCATCTTCTCTGTCTTCCCCACAAGGTCTCCCAGTGTCCTCCCACACCAAGAAGGTGAGCAGAGGTGGAGGCTGTGGAATGACTGAGCTAGGGATGGCTGGGTGCAAATATAATTTCTACGTCCAATTTTAAGTGTTCTCCTTCCCAGGGTCTAACCTTATAACCGTATCAAGCACATAATCCCTTCTATCACACAGTCACTCAGATTCCATCCTGCACACAGACCATGGAACCTCTGCCTCCACCTTCCCTCCACCCTCTGTCTACTCCCCCTACCCCCACCCCATCACCTGTCCCCCTCCCAGGGCTAAGGGCAGAACTCAGGGCTCTTTTATGATTGGCATGTGCTACATGATCAGGCTATACCCCAGACCCGGTTTGTCTTTCTTGAAATTCTTGCTGGAAAATGGAGAATTTAACAAAACAAGCAAAATATAACCAAGTAATTTAACAAAATAAAAATAAACAAATAAAGACAATGCCACTAGTGTTATCTGACTTCCTTGTATCTTTTTAATGAGGAAGTACTGATGAGCCAGATATGGCTGATGCTTGTTCCTAAGCCCAGCACTTAGGAGGCTGAGAGAATAGAATTTGGAGTACAAGGGCAGCCAAGACTACAGAAGGACACCCTGTCTTCAAGGAAATATACGATATTTTTACTTAGAAAAGAATATCATGACATGAAATAAACTTTATAGGCAAAGGATACCCATGTTTGTTCCCTTTGAGAAAACTATTCTTGTTTCTTTAAGCAAAACAACAGTGAAATGGTCATGCCAAATTTCTGAAGACTATGGTCTTTCCTGGAGTTAGCAGAAGCCAGTTCCAGAGGCTTCTGCTATGGCCTTTACCCCAGCCTGTACCCTGCCTGTCCTTAAAACCTCCACTCTGATATGCCTCCATCCTGCCCTGACCCTACATCTTCCACCTCAGCCTCCAACCTGCCCTGCAGACAGTGCTTATAGGGATCGAACACTGGCCTGATAATCCCGAGTACAGAACACAGCTCTTTCCCTAAACACCAACAGGATGAAGCTGGATCTGCAAGTGTCCAGGAGGATGGCTGGTGAAAACTGTGCCACATGGTGAAGGGCTGACAGTGTCTGTGGTTACAGATGCAGCTCGGAGAGCAGAGCAAGCAAGGGCATCGGCGGGCTAGAAATTACTCTTAGGCGGAAGACTAGACAGACAGCCAGTTCTTCGACCATCACTCTCAGTTGACCAAGTCTTGGTCTATGGCCCTAGGACTTGATGAGTCTTTAACAGTTCTAAAGCCTATCACTAGATCTAGAGCTTAAGCCAGGGATTTCGCATCTGTGTTCATCCACTGATTCTACTGGGCACCTGTGTACTTCAGCCTGCCTCTGTTTAAAGATGCCAGGCAAGTAAATTATTTGTCTGTCCCACTTAACATGTCATGTTTGCAGATGACAGTTTGACAGTATCTTGCTGAGCATGCAGAGTATATTTTTAAAACTAAAGATTCAAGCTGGGATTGTAGTTCAGAGGTAGAGCAATTGACTAGCTTGCACAAGGTCCTGAGTTAAATCTTTAGCACTAAAAAATAAGTAAAATAAAGTTTCAGAACCACAGCAATTTGATCATCAAACTAATATTTCACAAGTGATCTCCTCGGGCCCTCGCTGCATAGAGTGTGCATTGTAAGTATAGATATTATTTATAGTAAGAGTATAAATTTCAAGACTACTTCTTCCTGGGGTGTAAATATCACATAAGTAGACTATAATGCCAGATATAATACTTTGATTATTTTAATGAGATTATCAAAGGTAAATATGTACATTTAATTTAACACAAAAATATTTCATTGAACGTAAGAATGAGAATTAGTCTCACCCCAATGAAATAATAAAGTAAGATTTTCAATACATTGTGTTATTAATCACTAGCAGCCTGAAGGGCATGTTTGCTTCAAACTAGGCACCTGTGATAGAAGTTCACAGCTCGCACAGCCTCTGGACCCACAGGACTTTCTGTTTTGAAGGTCCAGAGACTGAACTGGATCTTTGGCAGCATGATGGCCTGGGGACAGAGGAGGAGGCAAGCTTCTGAAGGGAAGCTTCTGAAAGTCTCCTTCTTTGGAGAGAGTGCTCTAAGAGCATCAGCTACTAATTCTCTTATTAATTCAGTTCAATCTGTTGCTTTTGAGCCCTACCAAATGTTTTCTTTGGCAACGTGTTTATAATCAAAATGTTTGCTTTAAAATGAAAACATTTGTGTTGGTGACAGGAGTTTCCAAGAGTGGCTATAATTCCCAGTGAGAGGAAAGAAACTGAATTCTAATTGTTACAGTGGGGTTTTGTTCTTTCTTTTCCCTTCTCACTGGTAGATTAGACTAGCTCAAAAGGTAACAATGTGTCTTTGCTTTGGATATTACAGACATTACTGAAAAAAAAAATAACTGATTTTAAAACAACCCGCATGTCTGGTTCATTGAAATCGAAACTAATGGAGGAAATCTAAAAACACATGAAATGTGAATTCTTTGATCATTGGAACATATTATATATACATATTCCTCATGATCGGAGGAGGAGAAAAATATTAAAGCATAGGATGGGTGTTGGTTGTGCATACTTTTGATCCCAGCACTCAGGAGGCAAGGGCAGGAGGATTTCTGTCAGTAGACAACAGCGTCTGATAGCCAGTTCCAGCTCAGTCAGAGATACACAATGAGATCGTGGCTCAAAAAAATTTCTTAAGCACTCTGACTTGAAATAGACATTAATTTCATATGGAGTTTCAATTGATTAGTAATGGCTGATCTGAAGGTAGTGAGTTATTGCAACTGATTATTCACAGTCAGTTATAGATTGATTAATAAGAATGAAATATCAAGGAAACCGAGAAGTGGAAAAAGTACTGAAAACTGAAACCTAGGGGTTAGAAGAATTGTCCAGATTGTGAAAAAATCTCTGAAGGGACGGCACAGGAATGAAGCAGCTAGGATCAGGGACTACACCCAGCTTCCTTGAAGATGTAGGTTAGATGGAACAAAAGGATGCTCCATTATTGGAGGTAAGGTGCTGGAGACAGACTGTGTGACAGAAGACAGACTCACGCCTTTCTGTAAAGGTGCCCTGTGTGTGTATTCATGGCAAAAGCTGGCAAAGCACATCAGCAGAGGCAACTGTGCCCTTCATGAATAGTTCCTTAAAGGGAGTGGTATGGGGGTCTTCACATCCAAGTCACAAAGTACTGCCTCTTGAGAATTTCTAGAGGAAAATCAGACCTTTTGAACTAAAATGAGTTGCTATCATACCTTGAATGCAAAAAGACATAGCCAAGCCATTTTGTAAGATCTATATAGAATCTTATATAATAGACACAGGTGAGGCTGGAGTGACTTAAAACTCAAAATAAACTCCTAGCAATGGTGGATACGTAGACTGAACTGGCCATCTCCTGTGAGCAGATTGGTACTTAGCCCGATTGTCATCAAAGAGGCCTCATCCAGCAACTGACTGAAACAGAGGCACACCCAGAGATAAGCATTAGGCAGAGTTCAGGGAATCCTGCAGAAGAGGAGCAGAAAGGGTTGTAGGAGCCAGAGGGGTCAAGGACACCACAAGAAAACCCACAGGATCAACTAACCAGGGCCCATAGGGGCTCACAGAGACTGAACCGACAACCAGGGAGCCTGCATGGGACTCATCTACACTCTCTGCGTATATGTTACAGTTGTGTAGCCTGATCCTCTGGTGGGACTCCTAACAGTGGGAACAGGAGCTGTCTCCAATTCTTTTATAGGCCTTTGGGATCCTACTCCTCATACCGGGTCATCTTGCCCAGCCTTAATACAAGGGGCGGTGCTTAGTCTTACTGCAACTTGATATGCCATGTTTTGTTGATACTCATGAGAGACCTGTCCTTTTCTAAACAGAAACAAAGGAGGAGTGGGTTGGGGGGTGGGTGGGAACAGGGTAGGTGGAGGATAGGAGGGAGGGGAAACTGTGGCTGGGATGTAAAATAAATAAATAAATAATTAATTAAAAATAATGCAACATAAAATGATTTCCTTAGAATTCTGTAAGTATAGAATTTGAGACAATAAAGTGAAGGTAAAATAGGAATTGATATTTAGTCTGAATCTTAGTAAAGTTTTCTTTTCTTTCTTTATAACAATTAGGTATCCCTTTAAAATGCTGTCTTTATGGGGAAAAATTGATCTAAAGAGATCAGCTACATACATATTAAATAGTGGGAAAACACTTAGAGGAAATGAGAAGAATGGATGTATGTATTTAGCTCTAACAAATACTAGCTGAGGGGCTATAAAAATAAAGCAAAATCAAATTGATTGGCAGCAAGGGAGAATGATATTAAAAAATGATAAGAAAGGAAAATTGTGTCTATGGTTATACACTCTAGAAATAATAAAGTAATTACAGTGAAGACCCCGTGGGATAGAAGGAGGTGCTAGAGGGTACAAGGATATTATTTGAAGTTCACTGGGAAAATGCGCTAGGTGCCATGCAAAGCTGCAATCACACATCGTCCCTTCTAGAGGATGTATACCTGACTTGAGAATTCTCCTTAAAAACATCCATCAGATCATCCTAACAGTGTAAGTTGGCCTTAAGGAACTTTTGAATTATTACTAGAATCTGTAATATAATTTATTCAGGTCACTATATCACTGGATGGACAACTTGCTTCATCAGATCGGTAACTTCCATGAACTCTTTCAGGGTTTCCACCTATATGGAAGTTGAGGATCTGCCATATTTGACTTCTGTATAGCAATACTGGTTCAGTAATCAAGCACACACAGTAAAGCACTCCAGACCACACAGTAAAGAAATCAGGTTTTGTCATACATCTCAACTTACAGAGCAAAATTTCAGATCACTATGGAAAATATGAAAGAATTCAAGAAATTAAACTCAAACCAGCATTTTGGTTATGAAATTGAAAAGTGATTTCTTATCTACTCTGCTTGTTTGTCTTTCTACCCATTTTACCACTAATCTACTTAGAGTGTCTAAATGAGAAAGAGCATATGGGCTCCCAAGAGAATGATGACAGCAAGCTTTTGTGACGATAGTGGCTTCTGCACAAAACAAACAAACAAACAAAAACAAAACCTTCCCTGACAGTCTCAGGTAGCAGTGAAACTGCGAAATAACTATAAGAGTAATGTTGCTCTGCATCAGCCTCAGTTATTCACTTCCAATGTGGCATCAAAGTGTTCACCCTGTCTAAGACAATTAGGGAAAATATCAAGGTGTCATCTTTTCAATGTAGACTATGATACTAATATATCAAAGAAGCAAGAAAATTCACCCAACAGCTATTCTTTTTGGTGTTTCTTCTTCTAATCATATACTAATAATGCTATGCTCTACATAGCTTCAGGGATTGACATAACTGAAGCAATATGGGAATGAAGAAAGGACAGACACTTGAACAAAAAAGCTGGGATCTGGTGGGGTTTGCTTATTCTGATGGAAATCACCAGTTGATACCTGGGACCTTATCACACACACACACACACACACACACACACACACACACACACACACACACACTCACATGAATTCAGGAGGAGAGTTTATGGTACACAGCTGAACAGAGAGACAGGGTTAGCTAATCTCAGTAGGGGGTTCTGTAGAGGGGTAGTCTCCGGCTATAACCATCCTGGAGGAGGTAGCTTTTGGTTGATAGTTTTTGCACACACTGGCTAGTTGTTCATAAACTCTGGCACTTGAACCAGAGGAAGGCTTTGTCATGCCTCTGAGTTTCAAAGTTTTTTATCACTCCCATGGGCCTGAGGCATTGTGGTCCTTGACATATCTACGTTCACATCAAACAATATTCTTAGGAAGGACTTCATCTACGTTATGCATAATAGTCTCAGCTGAGTTGTGTAACACTGAATATTTATCTCCTTCACTTCTTTCTGAGACACAGTTCCCTCTGCCACTCCAAGAAAACCATACCCAGACACAGGCAAATCTGCTGGTGGAAAAAGTAAAATCAGTAACTCAGTGTGGTCCGTCAGTCATTTCTTTTGATGGGTCTTCAACTGACAGGCTGACCATGATTAGATACATGGCAGTTAAGTGCCTAACACTGTTCCTTGGCAGTTCACAGATGCAAATAAGAGGCAGCTGTGGGCTTTGAGGATGGACTTGACTTTGCAGGTGAAAATAAAGACCTTTAAACACACGAAAGCATTAATGGAACAAAAGAAATGAGATTTAGGAATATTATTCTTTTGAATAACTTTGACAGTCTTTTTTTGTCAGAAGTTATTATATTCAGGAAGCAATTAAAAAACTATGTCAGTCAAGATACAAAATGATATATTAGAACAAGTTGAAAGAAATTGGGAGTAATAAGGGATAAAATTCTCACAGGAGGAACATATACATAAATAATTGAGGTTTCTTTTGTCCATAAAAATTGCTTTCATTTTCAAGAAATTTTAAAATCACCTTATTTAAAATATCAAAATATTTTATTTTAAGATGTAGGTAGACAATGAGACATCAACATTTAAAAACAGTACCTCATCATTTAGTATGTATATTATATCATCAGGTAAATGAAAATTATATATTTTTTGTTTTATAAGCTACAAAAACCAATCAATAAGATAAATGAATTCATCTTTTTTCGGCAGGAATAAATTAGTCACAACTTAAGCAATTTAGTTGCAGAATGAATAAACCATAGTTCAAGTCAGCAACTGTCTTTCCTTGACAGCATTTGATGGTTGGAAATGGTGTCTCAAAGGAACGAAAAGGAACATACACATATTAACCATGCAGGTGAGGAAAGATCTACTTCCTCCACTGAGGCCTGTGTCGTATTGATGTTTAAATGTGCTTGCATATTTTAACTGGAAGTCTCTAATTACATTTTGATAAAATTGATCCTTTGGTTCATCTTCTTCTGAAATGAAATACACCTGATTTGTTCTAAATCAACAACAGTCAGAACAAACTCCAAAGTAATTACACTGTTACTTGGTAGCAAAATCCCTCAGCTGTATTATTTCAACATACTTGAAACTAACAACTTATACGCTATTATTTTCAACATGCTTTTCTCATTTGCTGACTTATTTATAACTGAATAAGAATTGAATTTTCTTTTCCAGATCGGATTGAAGAGAACATTGAGTTCCCATGACTTGTCTCCAGCCTAGCTTACACTCTGTTCTCACCTGGGCCTGGGGCACTGTCAAAGAGCCCAGTGATAGCTTTCTAGTGTGAGGAGGAAGGGCACTGTAGTCCATGGAGTTCAGAATTCACGACAATTATGGAACAGCACAGTGCTGGAATCTCTTTTTCAACAATGAAAGGCAAGAAAGAAAAGAGAAGAAGAATGAATAAAATGTTTAGATTTTGAGATGTTAAATGATTGAAACAGTTTCTATTTAAATGCAAATTTGACTTTTTAAAAGATGAGACTGCCAGTAACTGCACCCTAAATGGTAAAATGAAAATCAATTTGAAATATGAGATGAATAACGTATATGTGGACTTTCTGAGAGTAAATTTTATTATGGAAACCCTGATGTATTTTCTTTTGCTCAATCCATCTCAGATTTTGGACAGCCAGGTCCAGGATGAAAGGCAAATATTTTTTAATATGTTTAAACGCAAATGTGGTCAGCTCTTGGACGCTTTCTCATTCACTTCCGATTCTACAAAGTGATGATCAACATCATGATGTATATGAAAACAGAGGACAGGAAGAAGAGTTTAAGGGCAGCATTATAATCACCAATACTCACTACATGTATTTTACGATGTGGGAAAAAATCACTTTTAAGAAATGGAAATCACTACATTCTATTGATTCAAGGGCAGAATCCTGAGATATAAGTCAGAGAGCTGACACCTTCAAATACATAAAATGTGACATCTGCTCTTACAAATGTACTATATAGGCCATAAATCACCATAGAGAAAAACAGTTCAATGTCGTTTCAGTCTCTGTAAGCTATGGTTTACAGCTGAGAGATAAAAATAGTCAGACTGTCTCTATGACATCTAAGCCACTTTTCTGTTGCAGTGTCCCAGGTTCTAATTTATCTCTGTGGTTGAACAACACGCAATCAATTGTGAACAACTAGTGTAGTTTGAGTCCAGTCAAGTGCAATTTTCTATGGCTTTATCTTTCCCCTCACTGAGGTGACTTTTAGAACTACCCACAGCACACAATCTTAATCTGTGGTTGTCTCAGTTTGTCAAGCTTTTAGTTGTGATTCTAAGTATCGAATAATGGTACTAATCTCCATGTCACATTTACATTTCATGAAATACAGACTTTACCACTTGCATGCACTATAAAATTAGAGATCTGTAATCAAGAATGCTTTATTTGACTGAATGTGAGACCAGGAAGAATATGTAAGTCTTGGCTTCCCCACTTAACTAACTACAGAGATTTGAGAAGATATTTTTTACAATTTCAGAGAGATGAGGTGCCATCTGAAAAAAATGGATGAAGCTTCTATCTTGCAGGGACAGCTTTATGAGACCTAATGCACTAATCGGTACTTGGCAGATAGTACAGATGACGTAGTCAGCAGTCACTATTACCATTAATGCTGTGTTATTTCCTGCTATTGCCTTGTTAATATAATAGGATAGATGACTTTTTAGTAAACAATAGCCCTTGTTCACTTCTTCCAGTACCCAAAGAGATTCAGCGCTAGCCTATGCCTGGAATGTATGACTGTATTTTGATTTTATTAAGCTTCTACTTCATTATTTTCAGAAACTGCTTAGTGTAATCTTAACATGAAAATGATCATGGGTAGTTTTTAATTTTTTTCTGTAATGAAAATAATTACAGCATGTATTAGAATTATCATTTTTTAAAATATACTAGATGTAATTTAATATCTGAAAAAGACAGTACCTTCTAGAAATCAGTTGCTATTGAATGGGCAGTGAAGTGCTGTAGCCATGATGGTATCCTATGCTAATGAATAAGGACTTCAAGGACTACATTGTTGAATTTGGCCAGTAATAATTTTCTGAAAAAAAAATTATCACACTAAAACATTCAACAAATAGCACAACTGGCCTTCCAACTTGTAAAAAAAAGAAATCAAATGAATCTGAATCGAAGTAAAGACCTGCTGATCGGGTTGGCTCGGGATAGATAGGTTTAGTCATGGAACCCTAATTGAAACACAAGGCCTTTCCCAGCAACTGCAGTGAAGCCGCAGGCCAGTCTCCTGGGCTGGGGCAGAGAGCGCCACCGTCCTGGTGGGTCTCGGGCCATTTGTCGAGTGGCACTGTTTTCTTCCTCAGATCACTCTGTGCATAAACCCACCAGCTCTATCACAGGCCCAGCCCTTGGCTGCCTTCCTTGCCTTTGCTGGTCACAAGCAGACAGAATGATTGTGTAAATCACTATCATGTGACTATGTCCACAGATTCATTTTGCACAGATCCTGCCTAATGTCTGAGTCAGTGTGGCACTGTGGGCCAGGGTCATTTTTAGTCCTTGGGAAACAAGAGGTCCCAAATGTTCATTCATGATTTAGATCCATTGTGCCTCATGTTCTCTTCCTTTTTCCACTTGAACTCCTAAGTCTCTAGTCTTGGCACATGTGTACGAACATACATTATGTGGCCACTGAGAAGGAATAACAGAAAAAATTTCACAAGAAGCTGGGCTTCTGTTTCATGAAGTCCCTAGGTTACTTGACTGGCATTTCTATGAAATTCTCTTCTCTAATGGATTCATTACTTTGCCTTTGAGGAAAGAAATCTCACCATCATGAGGCATGCTGTGACAGAGAACCAGAAGAGAGACAGAACAAGGTAGAGTTAGATACACACACGCACAGTATTGGTCTTGGTAAGTTCCATAATTCTACCCATAGTCAAAGATGGTGAGAAGTGTGTCAAGGAAGTAGGTCTCATCTCTTTGTTCTTTACATTGCTCACAGATCATCAGTAACGTTCACTAATGTTGACAATGATACCTGCAGCCTTCCTTTTAAGCACATTCATTAACTTGGGTCTGAGGTAAAGCCCTAGCCTTTAATTCTGCAGCTATACATTAAAAGCTAATGGCAACAAATGAACCAAAATTTAGAATAAATGGATATTTTTGTGCATTGATCTCCACATCAAAAAATATTTTTTAGAGAAAAGGAAATATGTTTAAATTCAAGAATTTCTGTTGGCTCACCTAATGCTCTAGTTCAGTTTGCCTCCTCACTGTTAGGGAAACAGACCCTCTTTTGTCTAAGTTTTATGAAGTCTAAAGCTAAGGGTCTGAGTGTGGCTCAGTGGTAAAATGTGCTTATCCGGTACTAGGAAGCCATGGGTTCAGTTCTTTCTCCATCCCCCAAACCATAAAACCACCAAAAATAACGCCAGCTATGAAATGCACTATGTACATAGTTGTTGATGGAATTGGGAAGTAAAGTCTGGGGCTGCTGACACAAGAGAAGCTGGCAGTTGCTAGTCTATTCAGTGGTTCCCAATAACAGTGAGTTTCTTTCTCTCAGAGCCTACAAAAGAAACACTGCTCCCTCTGTGTCCCCATGGTTGGCACTATCACCAGTGCTTGGCTAGAAATATGGGGCCATCATCATTGCTTGCAATTACTGTGACGGTTTGAATGAGAAATGGCCACCATAGTTTCAGGCATTTCAAAACTTGATCCTCAGTTGAAGGCATTGTTTGGGGTGCTTAGGAGGCATGACCTTGTTGGAGGAAGTACGCCACTGGAGGCAGGCATTGAGGATTTTGAGATCCATGCCATGCTCTCTGCTCCTGCTTGTGGTTAAGATATGAATGAGCCTCCAGCTCCAGCCACCATGTCTACCACCTGTGCTCACCATCATGAATTCTTATCCTTCTGGGACCACCAGCCCAGAGCACCCTTTCTTTTTCTAAGTTATGCTGGTCATGGTGTTTTATTACCACAATAGAAAAGTAACTAATACAGTTAGGCAAACTTTTTCTACGACGCTGTCATTTGTCATAGTTCAGTGGAGTCAATTCTTCGAAAAATCTCTTTAACCTACTGAAAATATGTCCAAATTAGAAAGAGGGGGAAAGAGAGAAATGGCACTTAAAACGGAGGTTTAAACTTCGGAGCTTTCCACGGAAGGCTGTATGTGTCGCTGTTTTGGGGGCACACAGAGTTATGAGGCATTTCCTAAAGTTAAAAGACTCTAAACTGGCACGTGCAAACCAGGGACTCTGGGGAAAGTCTGACTATGAAGTTGAACTGTTATTAGCTATAGCTGAGGTATTTTCTTTCTTTAAAAAACTCTACCTGCTTCCAAATTTACCATGACACATCCTTTTAGTTATTTTATGTCCAGTGAATTTAAAATTTAACAGCATTAATTTATTTTAGGAACTAAGGTTTTAAAACTTCATGTCCATTTTTTGTTTTCTTTTAAAGATTTACTGTGTGTGTGTGTGTGTGTGTGTGTGTGTGTGTGTGTGTGTGTGTGTTTGCCACATGTATACAGGTACAAGTGGAGGTAGAAGGCATCAGATCCCCTGGAGTTATAATCACGGATAACAGTGAGTCACTAAACATGGATGTAGGGAACCAAACTCCAGTTCTCTGGAAGAGCATGAAGTGTTCTTAACCACTGAACCATCTATTCAGACCTGTTTTTAGCTTTTATGGACAGGGTCTTGCCCTTACATCTCAATCTGGCCTGACCTCACTTCCCACCTGCCACAATCTCCTGAGTGCTGAGGTTACAGGTACGTACCTCCGAGTCCCAAAGCTCTTACTAGTTGCTTCTCTCAGTGAATGAAAATAGCTTTAATCAGCAATTATTTCCAACTCCTTGGGCTAACGTGTAAAATACTGGGTGAACTATCTGTGCCTTTGTTTGGACAAGAGAGCTAAGTCATATCTAAATGTACAAGTTGTCTCAGTTGTCCATATTCTGAGGTCAATGCAGTTGCAGAATGAAGTAGCTTAAGAAACTGTACAGGTTTGAGTTGCTGAGTGATGAGATTAGTTATGGAGGAGGAAGAAGCATTGGAGATTGCTTTGGGTGCAATTTTCATGCAATGAAGAGGGAACGTGTGGCCTGGGGAGATGGCTCAGTGGATAAAGCATTTGTTGCACAAACTTGAGGACCTCAACTTGAATCCCAAGATCCTATGTAAAGCTCATCCTGGTAATGCATGTCTGCAAACCCAGGGCTCCTGAGGCAGAACAGGAGGTCGAAACAGGTGAATCCCTAGCTGCTCATGGGCCAGGTAGCTCGGTGTTCTCAACCACAAATAAGAGACCTTGTCTCAAACAGAGAGGAAGGGTGAGGACTGACAGATGAGAGTGTCCATTGACATCTATGCCCATGCTATGTCACACACACACACACACACACGCACACGCACACGCACACGCATGCACGCACGCACGTACGCACGCACGCACGCAACATGTGCACATTATAAAAAGGCAAAAAGACTGCAGTTCCATGTCATCTGAAGAGGAGCTGGCTGGGTTTAGTTCACTGCCAGGGGCTCAAACCTATGGAAGACAGGTGCCATGTGACAGGTCCTCCTCAGATTGCTGCAAGGCAGACCCTTCTACACAGAGACCCCATTTACACCTCCTGTAACAACCACTGCTGGAGAAATCACTGCTTCCTCGTGTTGACCTGGAGTTTTACTGGCAGTCAGATGCCAGCCAAACAAGGTAGGAAACAGACACAAATATGCAGAAAAAAGTGGCTAAAAATCTGACTAGCTCCAAGTAATTTGTAACCCAGTTTTAGAATAGATGTGGAAGGAGAGTGGGATGGCTCACTTAATTTTGTAGGTAGTTGACTTGGAATATTGGAGTATTGTAGAGTTTCCATCAGAACTCTCTCTTCATTTTAGAAAGATCTTCAGTTTATGTCCAAACACAACTAGAACAAATCTGGTGAACACCAACCAGTAGGTGGTTCATTAGATCACATCAGTGGAAAATTTTGGCTCAGATAGTGAAAATCTGGAAGCTCGATGGTTTTTGTGAATAAAATGAATATGCAAAGTACACTTAATCAAAATATTATCGCAAACATTAAAGAAAATAACATGAATAAAATGAGTAGTAAGTTTCTAATGCTTACGCAGTCATAAGTATTGGAAATTATGGTGGCTGTTATTATTATTATTCATCTATTAACAAGGCCATAACAAAAGAATTTAAACACTGGATGACATGGCTGAAGTGTTTTAGGGTAGACAGCCACTGGCAAGAGACTATGAAAACATTACAAGTAATTTTAAAGAATAAGGAGGTCATTCAAATTGAAATACAAATTTTCCACAGTGCCATCGTTGGGCTAGCTCCCACAGTACCATGGATTCTGTGGGCTGTGATCCCAGTCGTATCACCTGTTCACTGCAGGAGATCATGAAATCCATTTAACCTCTCTGAGTCGAAGTCCTCACAGCCCTCTTCAATGAAACTGGGATAATAATACATACCACATAGCATTATCAAGAGGATCAACTATAATAATGTGTTTGACAATGTTCTATAATGAGTCAAGTGCTATTATCAGCAGTTTCTGCACCATGAGAACACATGTATATTCCTCCTACCATCACAACTCCTATTAAAAACAAATGGGAGCTAATTGAAAAGACTGGCAGGGTTTTTGACGAAGGATCATGGTATATGTCAACTCCATTAGCCTCTGATATGGTTCAGGTCACTGGTACTTGTGCCCATTTGCATAGTGGCCTCAGCATCTGAATAGCCCAGACAGCAAGAAAGAGTCTGGGCTATTCAAGGAAAGACTCATCCTTGCTTTGGGGAATGAGACAAAGCCAGGGCTCTGAGAAAAAGAAGTTTGCCTCGATACTAGACAAACTCAGGGAAAATCATCAAGCTAATTTCAGATGTGCTATATTTTTAGATCCCTTTTCACTTGGCTCCTGAAACACATTAGGCTTGACAATCACACATGATTTATCTAAAGCACATAAAGATACAGGTGGAATCCGGGCAGTGTAACAAAGGCCAAGGTAATAAAGAGACCTAGGATTAGTCTGCCACCAATGTGATTTCAATCCATCAAAAACTCTTTCTCTTGGGGGTGGGGATCCTATTTATTTCTATTCCATCTCCTAAGCACAACGAGCAGCTTTTCTGTGCAGAATCCACCCTCAAAAGAAGCTGTGCTCCCCAGAAAAGCCTGCCAGCAGCACAGTTAGACCTCACAAGAACCCCAGTCCCAGGTTTACCGACACTGGGGAAAGCCTTAGCAGGGAGAAGAGGCAAGGAAAGCTGCTGTCTGTAGGTTTGATTCTTAAGAAAACCAGAGCTGGGGCTGGAGAGATGGCTCGGTGGCTAAGAGCACTGGCTGCTCTTCCAGAGGCTCCAGGGTCAGTTTGCAGCACTCACATGGCACTTTACCACTGTCTGTAACTCCAGTTCCAGAGACCCAACACCCTCACACAGACATGAATGTAGATGAGCACCAGTGCACAGACAATATAAACAAAAAACAAACAGATAGATAGATAGATAGATAGATAGATAGATAGATAGATAGATAGATAGATAGATAGATAAAAGGAAATCAGAGCTTCCATAGATAGCTGGGTTGGCAGACCTCAGTGAATTCTTTTTCTGGTATCCTGAAATTTGATATCCAAGCATGTTTAGCACATCTTTCAAGTTATGTTTCAGTTTGGGCTGCAGGTTAGCATTTCTATCTCTTCCAGTCTGAACTTCCACCAGGTATTCAACCTCTCCCCAGTCTTCCTCTCACTTTCCCAGCTTGTCTGATAGGAATGGCTGTTATTAGGTCTCAGCACTATTCTGTGTTTACTTGCTGGTGAGCTGACATGCAAAAGCTCCCATCAAGTTGCTGAATGCAGTCATTTCCAAAGCCGCTTCGGTTTCTCTTCCCTCTCCTCTACTCAAGAATCTACACATACCACCTGCTCCTTGGCAGTCACTACTGAAGATGTGACCTAATGGCTTGCCTTATGAAAATATGTTCTGCACAAGATGAAGGCAAACAGGACATGCAGAGGAACTTGTTAAAGAACAAGATGAAGCTTTGAAAAACTTCAAAAGGGAAGGCACACAACATGGCTGGAGCTGACTTTATGCTGGAATCACACAAGGCCACTAAGAGTCATTGCATTCTCTCTTCCTTCCTGCCACATACTCCCTTTCTCCTCTTAAAATAGAAGCAACTAACCTTTTGTTTCTCAAAGCGGCCACAGAAAGCATATACAAATGACCTAGAATCCAACATAAAGATTAACAATGTGATGGTGCACTGAGCCAGCCACCCATCTGATACCTGGAGCATGCACTGGAGGAACTGGGATTCTCAGTTTAAAAAACAAACCAAAGAATATGCTTAGGGAAGGAGGAGGCACACTCAGAATGCAGATGGTTCAACTCTAAGTTCTGAGCACTTACTGCAAGTGTTATAGAAGTATGTGAGGAAGAATTAGGCCTAGGAGGCTTAATGCACTGGGTATCTGGAAACTGGGCAGTAGACACCATCCACCCACCAATGCTCAGGGACCTGACTCAGTGTCTTGGCTGTGGCTGGCAGATGACTAAAGCCACTACTCATAGATAATTTCATTTTTGGAAAAATAAGATAATACTCAGTCTTGGAGCTAGAATCAGGATATTGGTTTCTCTCCAGGAAAGACATCTTGGATTGACAATTCATGGTTCTTTAGCTGAGAAGTTAGTTCATATACATCCTATAATGATATCTTTCACTAATATAATTTTGATCATGATCACAACACATTTTTCAAAGCATTGTCTTCCTACAAACACCACACTTCCCCTTTGATTTAGAAAGTGCAGAGTCTGAGCAAGGCAGGAGAGTTCACTGTCTCTCACCTTCCTGGAAAGGAAACAGAAACTGGAGTGAAATGACTGCCTCTGGCTTTTCACCTGGCTGCCAGAAGCCTCCAGTTCCCAGGCACTGGATTCTTTCCCCACCCACCTGTGTCTCAGAGGTTAAAAGTGTCCCAAAATAAACTGCTCAGGAAACACAGGTGACAAATCACACAAGCCCATGGCTCACACCTGCATCGGTGTTCTCTCAACAGACCCACACTCTACTTCTCTTGGTGACAGTGGCTCAGACTATTTTCTCTTTGCTTCATATTCTTCCATGCAGTGATTAGCGACCAGCATTGCCTCAGTTATAGAATTTCCTTCAGCCCACTGGTAAGACTTGCTATTCTTTATTGATACTTTACACCCTCTACTCTGGAGTACCATTCCCACCCAGCCTGAGTCTAAGGACAGTGAAAGAACATCGTGTTTGGGATTTTCTTGAACAGGGCTTCTATCAGTTACATAATATATTCCATTTATAAAGGTGGGAAGTAAATCATTTTAGTCTGGCATGGTGCCATATGAATGCAATCCCTACTTTTGGGAGGCTGAGGGGGATAGATCTTGAGTTCCAGGCTAGCCTGGGCTATCCAGACTATCTCAAACAAGACAAGACAAAATAATTCTGTAGTTTAAAACACTATAGGCTTTGAGCATTAATGACTAGCTAAGCAACTCATGTGTGGGCCTAGTCTGCCTCCAATTTTCTCCATCTGAATTTAATTGTAACTCAAAACATTTGTATTTAATTCAATTTCGTTAAGTGGTTTAAGCAGGAAAAGGAAGTCGTCTTCTTCCTTATTTGTGAGTAGAAATTGGGGAATATTTTGCAGGATCATACCTCTCTCCCAAGGAGTGGAACATCAAAGCTACCTTGACAAACCCAGTAGGAATCTATTTCTAAATCCATTGTCCCAAGGGACTAGTTCTGTCCTCTGAAGGTTTTACTACAATTGATTGAAGGGGAAGAAGGGAATCATTGTCTATAAATACAAAATGCACAATGATAGCTGAATCTCAACCAGGTATCTTGAAAAACACAACTTATTAAGAATACATATTTAAAAGTAGTATTAGTATATTAAAACAAGACCCTGTAGGATCCTCTATAGAGTACATAATATGTTAATTAATGAGGTCATAAATAAAGCAAAGACAATAGGAGTTGTTGCTTTGGCTTCCCCAAAGTCCCTTCTCATCCAAAGCAAGTTAAAAGTGGGATGCTACCTGGTGAAATGACCAGTCACCTTTTCTCTCCTGACTGATCATTTTATGTTTTTCCTGTCCTTTCTGCTTCTCATACCTGAGTGCAGTGCTTGTCCACTCCCTCTGGGAGGGAGAAGAAGATGCCTATCCTGACAGAATGAACTCACAGAGCCGCTGAAGTGAGGGTAGCTTCCTTCTGCAGATGAAGCCATCCCAGTCTAGCTACTGCCCACATCCAAACTCTTGGAGACACATAGAAAAACCCAGTGTGAGAGACACTGACAGCCCACTCCAAAGCATCAGTGTCTTGGTGATAAAAACAATGATCAATAGAGAGCAGCTAAATGTTGCCTGGAAGACCCCCCAACTTCATCTCACTACTATATTTATGTTTAGTATTTACTATTATTCATTAAGTATTTCTCCAATCATAGTGGTGTGATTATGTACAGAGGAAAAGCATGAAGGAATTGTTTTTATATGTTTATAATGCAAAATTTACACACATGTAGAGAAATTAGTAATACTGCAGTTATCAAAAGAAACAAGCCCAATTAAAGAAATAGCTACTCCAAAACCATATGCAACTCAAAGCAGAAAAAGACAATTCAAATTTAATGAATGCCTTTAATATTAATTACAGAATTCTTAACAATACATTGGGACAGCTCTCTTGGAGAATTCGGCTTACTGTTTAACAGTTTCTGACTAATTTTATTAACCTGTACATCTGAGAGGATCAACCCCCTCTGGGTTTAATTAGAAGGAAATTCAATTTGGATCTAAATGTCAACAGTGGTTACTAATTATGGCAACGCCTGGGACAGGACGGCCTGGCTGCAATCAGGCAGTTCCCTGGTAACATTAACACCTTTCTGAGTTCCGAGAGAGTTTGGATGTTTTAAAAATAAATACAATTCAGCATGGGACATTGCTAATATCATGAGCCCCTACTGCTAGGTGCAGACATGCAGAAGAGGATGCCAAATTAAATTACAGGGATCTCTCAAACATATAGCTGAATAATAAGCAGCTACAAAACTAGGTCAGGGTTGAAAAGCTGGCTCCGAATGCCCCTCCCCCAACATGCAAAATAAATACCCCACTATCTCTGAATAGAAATCATTCTTTTGTTATGCCCTTTGTCAAGAATACATTATTGCAAAATGATATTTATTTCCACAATCTTCACAGCTGTGAGCACGACTAAATTAATCTTCCTAGAACTGATTTCATTTGCAATTTCATGATTACGATTATAAAATGTAAATTTATTACTTAAAAAAGAAATGATTATAAAAGACATAGATAGAAAAGACAGTTCTTTATCTGTTAGCTTGTTTCGCACGATACTAATGAAATAAATAGCTTACTAACCCTGGAATAAAAACAAACAGTATAAAGATGATTGCAAAAAAAATATGAAATGAAAGCTAGAAGATAATTTTAAAAATCAGCTCTTTTAATGGAACACAGAGTGATCATGTGGCTCAGGGAGGACCAGAACAGCCTGTTTGTCTTCGGAAGTCTGAGCACTCATGGTCAGCCATCTGAGGTGTTTCTGTTGCTCCACCGGCGTTAAAGACAATACAAAATTGACTTGGATATTTCCGATCTCACCCCACCCCAGCTTTCAGTTTTATGCTTTTAAATGTTAATCACTAAAGAAAACCATTTTCTGACTGTTTAATATTGATGACCCAAATATCAAATTAGTTTAAAGAAATCCATATGTATAAGATTCATTTCTTTTAGTTTTAGTAGAATTTAGTCACTAAATTGGTCTTTTCTTCTTTAAACTATATTGTTTCTCATAATTAATATATTCATGCCTACTGCATGTACAGAATTATTTTGGGTGCAAGAACACATGACAATTTAAAAGTAAATATTTTTCAATTACTGCTAGTTAAAAACAATAATGACAGGGTTGGATTTTTGTTTTATTTGGTTTTCAATATCCAGGGCAAAATAAACCATGGAACTTATGAAATGTCTTCATTTACATAACTCCTTTCCCAAGCTGAAATGATCCCTTTCTTTTTTTTTTTTTTTTTTTTTTTTTTTTGGTTTTTTTGAGACAGGGTTTCTCTGTGTAGCTTTGCGCCTTTCCTGGAGCTCACTTGGTAGCCCAGGCTGGCCTCGAACTCACAGAGATCCACCTGGCTCTGCCTCCCGAGTGCTGGGATTAAAGGCGTGCGCCACCAACGCCCGGCAATCCCTTTCTTAAAAATATCAATTTAATTTTCCCCATTTAAAAACATGACTCATGAATCCAGGCAAATACAATTAACACGTGCATTTTATTAAATATATTCAAGTGTCAAATGCCTATTTACAGAAAGACCACTAATGATAACTTAGGCTCAACTAAAATGGATGTCAATAAATGGTTCTATAAGCACTTACACTCATAATAGATGCAATAGCATCTCTGAATAAATATTAACATGTAAAACTGCTATTTATCATGTCAGTGCAATCAATAGAGACCATATTTCTGGACTAGGAATGCATCAGTAATCTTTCTGCATTTGCTGGAAATCACAAAGCAAAAATGCAAGCACTGTCACAAGACATTTATTGTATTCAATTGGATCCAAACTAGCTGCTGAGGAAAAGGCAATTTAAGCTTGTGCAACAAAATAAGCTATGTATATATGAATAAATTATTTTTTTTTACTATGATTCCTTTCTATTTGCTTTACCTACCTAAGATGATGGGTTTTCAATAAAAAGAGTTCTGCATATGACTTTCACAGCTTAGTAGAGTGTGAGTCTGGCAGAGCTTCTCCCAATCCAAATACTTCCTATTACTTCCCCTATGATAAAGGCTAATCAACACTGGCTGAGGGTGTCTATATTGCTTCTTTACTGTTCACAGCCACAAACACTTCATGAGGACTGTAGGCTTCTTCCCTTAAAGAGTCCACTCTTTACTTTGGGGAGGCGAGATGCCTCCACCAGTTCCTGTGGACCAGTATCCTTCCACT
Organism: Peromyscus maniculatus bairdii; assembly: GCF_049852395.1. NCBI lineage: Eukaryota > Metazoa > Chordata > Mammalia > Rodentia > Cricetidae > Peromyscus > Peromyscus maniculatus. Next base: position 34,530,555 of record NC_134853.1, on the reverse strand, counting down.
AGGACGTCACTGCCTTCTGCAGTAGTTGCAATAAACATGTGCTGCTTATCCTACTGACCTGCTTAGAAACTCATACTACCACGTTGTTTAGAAAGAAATGAATTTGGAAAGGCCATGTCCATGTACACTGTGCTTTATCCTTCTGACTCCTTCCTCCCATTCCCCTCCCTCTCTCCTCACCTTCTTTCTTTCTCCGTCTCTCCACTCTACTGTCTCTCTCTCCCTTTCTCTGTCTTTCTGTCTGTCTCTGTCTCTGTCTCTCCCTCTCTCTCCAGATGGCGCTCAGCACCGATAAATCTTTGTTTTTTCATCTTTCTCCATGTATCTCAAAACACTACCACACTAGCCCAGGCACCATACCACCCCCTAGGGAGAGAACGACATAACAAGTGGAGCTTTGTTGCTTAACTGTAAAGCTTCAAGGTCACTCTTAAACCAGTATTTAATGACTTTTCTTTCCTTTGCTAAGGTTGCCTTTGAGATAATTTTCATAGAGGCACGTAGTTGTTAAACACCTGTTAGGTGCTAGATCCCTCAGAAGAATGAAACACACTCTTTAAAACTTGAGTAAAAGAAATAAAAGGACAATGGCATTAAATGCATGATAGACAATATAATAGACATGCTTCTTATACTGGATTTAAACTATAATTTATCAGGTCATATTATTCTGAATATCACATTACAAATCGGAACAGGTGTTTAAAGCTATTTTCCTACACAATTAGATGTTAACTCTTTCTCTCTGAATTAACTGAAGCTTCGCTTTAGATCTGATAACAAAAACGGAAGTTGTAGAACCACAACTCAATAATAAGGTAAATGGAAAAACAGTTGGTTTCCGTCTCTCTCAACTGCTTTCCTTGATGTGTTCCAGTCAAAAAGAAAAAGAGAGAGTGTGCCTTCTCGATTGTGCCAACAACCACAGGGTAAAGGGTAAACACACTCTGCTTTTTTGCACTCCCTAGTGGCACAAAAGCTTCACTTTTGAAAAGTTTTCAGGTGACCTAATTTTTTCATTTTTTTCTCTAAGACCCTAACTTGAAAGCCAAAACTATGTGAACTCAGAAAGCCACATGGTTCAACAAAATTGTTTCATCCACTAGCATGACAATGTTTTAAGGAACTCGGCATGACTGTTTGTTGTCAGATGCCATCGATGGCAGCTTTACATGCTCCTCAGAGAAGCTGACAGAGCTTCATGGACAAAGGCCCAAGTGAGGAGAAAATGTCTGAGGTGCCTGTGTGGGGAGGGTGTTTGGGGTAGGCTCTGAAAGGATCCCCATTTTTGCCCCTACACTTGACCCCTAGCCCTTGGGTTCAGTGACACAGAGGAGGCCCCATGCTTCATTTTTGGATGAAGAATATTCAAGAATAGCAATTCTCAAAGTGAACTCCACTGTGGGATAACTTATGTTTGAACAGGTTTACTATGTTGAGGCTGAGAGGTTAAGACAAGGTAAATGGGCATGAGCATTTCCCAGGGGTTCTGAGTGACACAAGAGCTCTGGATCCACATCTGTGTGAACATCTCCCAGGGGTTCTGAGTGACACAAGAGCTCTGGATCCACATCTGTGTGAGCATCTCCCAGAAGTTCTGAGTAACACAAGAGCTCTGGATCCACATCTGTGTGAGCATCTCCCAGGGGTTCTGAGTGACACAAGAGCTCTGGATCCACATCTGTGACACACTCTTCTCCTCTTCCTGGTGTTCCTGAATTGTAGAAAGAACTAACGCTGACTTAATGTGGACTCACTCTCCTGAATTCTGACTCTATGAACACAATTTTTTTTATTTTAAATAATGTCCACATAACTAATACCCTTCTTATTAAAAGGGCACTGAATTACAACCAGAAAACCTATAACCACTCAAAACTGAGAACAAATTTGTAATTTTATTTCTTTTTACATACTAGTAATTTTTTAAAACAAGTAGATCAAGTTTTATCTTCTCAGAGTTGATCTACTAGATAATTTAACTTACCAAAAACAGTTCCAAAGACTCCTGAAAATCTGTTTATATTATTAAACCTTGCAGTGCACTAAACCACTATTACTATGATACTTTGGTTCCTTAATATATAGTTGGGTAACTATGCTTCATAATTTTTTTCTTAGGTGAATGCGATTAATTGTCTCACCAGGATGACATTTGTTGCTTATTTTAATAGTAAGCACTCATTTGCTTCTCTCAGTATTAAGAACTTGAACATTATGCTTCTTCACATCGAGAGGCATTTACATGATCTGTTAGAAAGCTAACAACAGACTACAGGCTTATAGCCACAATAACTTTCAGAGTTCTGCATTTCCAACATGCCTGGTTAAGAGATTTGTTAGTGTTCAGCACTAAAGCTGGGTTATTAGCAAATAAGTAAGTGGAACAACAACAAAAAGTCCACAGCCCTGATCTTATCAAAATAATTACAAACCTTTAATGTCCCACTAGGGACAAAGAGAAAGAGAATGTGGCCCAGAATGAGTATTGTAATGGAAACAGACAGAAGTAGGGCAGTCGCTCTGCCTTTAACAGGAGACACAAACTACTGTTGAAACTACAAGACAATGAAAGACTGCCCATCCAAGAAAGAAATTTTACTTCCTGTCTCAACTGATAAAGTGTTTATAGTATAACAGAAACAAGTGATCATTTCATAGGTGCCTTTTCCTACAGATGCAATATCACTTAGAACAGACATACAATCTATACGCAGGTATGGCTCCATCAAATATAAGGAGAATGTGCTTAATCTGTGTGCTATTCTCTTTTAGAATCATGGCATATTACTACCTCACTCAACAGTTGGTTTCTTTACTCTAGCTTGTAGTTTGGGTACTTAACATTTAGGAGATCCACTTGCCATATACAAAGCTTTCATTCTCATAAAACTTGTTTGTATCTCTAATGAATCTTCTTTCACTCTTCAAATTCAAGTGAGAAGTAGATGAACATAAGAGTGCATAGTAGGTGCTGTTTGTGAAAATAAAAAGCAAATGAATACATACATATTTATTTAACCATGAGTCATTTCTGCAATGGTAATTTTCACCACAGCTTGGTTGTATAGGCTGAGCTTCCCTAATCTGAAAATCCAAACACCAAATACTCTAAAATCTGAAATGTCTTGAGCTCCAACATAAAACATGTGGAAATTTCATACAGGGAAACCTTGTTTCACATATAAAATTATGAAAAATACTGTAAAAATTTAACTAGCCATTGTAAGGAATACACAAAATATTAGCGGATGTCATGTTTAGACTTGGGTCCCAATATGCAAATATTGCAAGATCTGCAAACATTCGGCTGTCTAAAATACTTCTAGTCCTGAGGCATTTTGGGTAATGGATACTCAATTTAGCTTAAAAATTTTACAGGTGGTTTAAGGACTAGCCTTCAAAAGCAAATACTAACTGTGATTCTTTCAGTTACTTCCACTAAAGTTACTCAAGTTTGTTTCAGTTTTCCACTAAAGAGTTTATCTTATATTTTTAATTATGTGTGTGGGTGTGTGTCTGTGTATGAGTACACATGCCCACAGAGGCCAGAGGCCAGAGATTCTCTGGAGTGCAATTACAGTTAGTCGCCTGACTTCAGTGCTGGCAACTGAACTCAAGTCCTGTGCATGAACAGCAAATGCTCTTAACAGTCAAGCCCGCTCTCCAGCCTTTGCAGTTTTATGTCTAAAAAGAACACTCAGATTTTGTTTGTAATATGAAAACTTCTGGTCAGTGAAGTAGCACAAGGACCTTCACAATCGGGAACAAACCCATTTTCATTGCATTTGAGATAAACTGAACTATCTGTCATTGCTTTGACTGTCCCTACCGGGGCACCTTCTCACTGAGAATGTTTCTTTTTATCCTCTCCGTGGGTTCAAAACTTAATTCTATTTTCTATACCAGCTGGAAGTTAGTGTTTCCCATGGCCACAGCAACATTGCACTAAATGAATGTAATGGAGGATTTAAGATATAGCTCCCTTCAAATCCCTCAATGCCAAGTGCTTGCAGGAAAAGGCATCTGCCAGTGACATCTGAAGAGTCCTTTGTTTTACCTGAGAGTGTTATAACCCAGGTCCCCACTATACACATTCATTGAACTCATTATCAATTTACTCTAAATATGAAAGGCCAAGATTCGGGTTATAATAATTTACAAAGGAAGCCATTCCTTTTACTAAAGAGAGTAAAATTGTAAAGTATAGTATTTTGAACAAATATTACATCTGAAAATGTATCTAAGACTTTCTAACAAAGGGATAATTCATTCTGACTGTTTTTATCTGTTAAAAATATTTCATGAAATCCACTCTGCTTCCCCATTATCTGAGCTGCTTTTTGTGGGAGGTAAGGCACTGGCAAGGGATGGGTTGGAGAGAGAAATTTAGTAAAAGGATTCTTTGGTAGCTAATAAACACATGGCTATTGTCCCTGAAAACACTGCCATCTGTTGTCAGAAAAAAAGGTCACTTGTTAAATTTTGCTAGGCAACAGGTTTTCTACAAATGAAGAAAAAACTATCTGACAGTTTTTCTTAACTGAGCAGGTCATCCTGGGAGGGGGGGTCACCATGGAGAATACAATTGGAAACATGTCCATGTTCCAAACCAGCTCTCCAAAACAAAGTAACTCTGTGTGCACACACCTCTGAATAATCAACATGCACTGGTATATGCTGTTTAAACTTCCCTTCAAATATATGCAGAACGCCAACATTATGATCAAAATTCCAACCATCACAGCTGTGTTAATATTATCTTTTTATTAACTTTTCTTAAAAGTTTCCATTAAATTTTATGATGTGATAAATGACACAATATTACCTTGTGGATCCATCATAAAAGATAAAGGAGAAAAATCACCCAAACCATCATCCAGCCGATCTGTAGTAAAGGGGTTTTAAAATTCTGTATGTAGCATATTATCTTCTGTTACAGACATGCATATTCCTGACGGTGGGATCACTACAGAATCCATTTGTCACTTACTAGTCTCTGAGGTTTCCACATTTTTAATTAGGAAGTTTTAAGTTGCACCCTGGCTTAAATGGAGAAGCCATCATTGCATCAACTGAGTCTTTAAATTAGGCTGAATATTTTAGCTATGGCTTAGAAACTCTAAGCAAACAACTAACTGAAGTTGATCGAATTTATGAGGTCAATCAGTCTCATTCTGGCCTTTAAACACACTAATTCACATTTTGGTCACCCAAACTATGTCATTAGTAGAGACAGGATCCATATAGAAGGTTTAAGGTATACTGTTCTAGAGATTATGCACCCTGTTTGCACACTACAATTCTGCAAGGCCCTTTCTAGACCTCAAAGGCAAAAAAGGGGAGGTTATATCTTGCCAGGTTCCACTAGCCAATAACAATAAAGCCAAGATTCAACAATCACTCTGAACTCACAATTGTAGCTTTGCCCTCAACCTCACACCATCTCCACACATGTGGATTTTGGCATGGTGGTAGAGTGGTCTTTCTTTAATGAATTTATGCCCCACAAAACACAGAAACTGTACTGTAAACTCATGGTGAAGAGAGAGGTCATATATGCTGTCTAAGTGGGAGGTGATCATGAAAATGAAATTTAACATTCATGTTCCACAATGGTTCATAAAGTAGAAACAGAAAGTGGAGCACCAAGGTTAGGAAAGAGAAAGAGCCTGAACAGCATACCAGCAAAGCTCAGCTTGTAAGGCTTGGAATTGAGATTTTGACTACCCAGTCAAAGGAGAAAGATGAAAACAAAATGTCTTCAAAAGCATACATTCATGTGGAGACAGCTAAACACCAGCTACCAAATTAAGCTGAGACTCTCCTCACCAACAGTGATGTTATGTCATAAAAATCTCAGTGGTGAAAAAGACCTCTATTGTGTATCATTTTTCTAGTGTAGGAGAGGGAAATCAGGGCCTCACTCAGTTGAGGCGGGTGTTCTACCATTGAACTACACGGCCAAGTTTCACATTCTGAAGCTCATTCAGTGTACCTGCTTAGCCATCCCAGTCTGCTGGGAAGGCAAACATCTTTGTGAAACTTTTGAGCCTATAGCTAACTGAGCTAATGTGTGTTCACTGCATCTTGTACACTGCTGAGGATAACTCATGAATGTGGCTTAGTAGTTAATGTCCTACCTGTGCTTGTGGCTGTGACACATAAACCTAACATGGTGTCACATACAGATCTTCTGTACTCTCATGAACTTGGAAAATATTTGAATAGACTATTTTTATTGCAAGCCATTTTAAAGTTTCTTTCTGACTCTGATTTTCAACATTTGATAACTGTATAATACATAAAAATTATGTATTTTATTTCATCAATCCCTTAATCTTACAGCTAGAACATCCTACTTGGGAAAGTGAAGAGTTTTGCTCAAAATACCATCTTTACTTTAATAAGAAAACATGTTCTTAGAGTCTCAGGCCACAGCTTTTTCCAATTTCTAAGGACACTATTGTTTTTTCATAGTGAAAAATTTCTAGTGGTTACAATGTAAAAACTTGAGATCTGGTTTACAAGGACAGGCTCCTGGGATTCTAACATCAAGGAGGCTGAGCCAGGAAGATCATGAGTACAAGGTCAGCTTGCATTACATTTTGAGCTCAAGGCCAGTTTGAGATATACAGTGAGACTTTGTTTCAAAAAAGCAAGCACACAAAAGACTTATTTTCTAGGCTTGGAGTTTATTGCTAACTGCTAATCTAACTTAATAGCTTTGGAAAATAAAATAAATTGGTTTTAGTTCTTTGGAGCTTGATATTTCCATCTGTGAGATGGGAGTAACTATATTAATTCTACTGAGTAGCACTGTTGCACCAAGTCAATAGGTTCTGTCCCCCCAATACAGTTTTGTCTGAAAGTGATTACAACCATTCTGGTCACAGCTTCGGCTTTAAGAAACAAAACCAAACAAAGAAAGCCCATGAATTCTACATGTTTCTCACTTTAGTTAAAAAACAAGAAAAGTGAAGAGGAAAATTCAAGTTAGGCATAAGGAAGAGAGGGGTTTAGTTTTTACGGCAATCAAGGGCTTGCTTGGGCTGTGAGCGTGGCTCAGGAACAGAGTACTAGTCTAGCACACCAAAGGTTCTAGGTTTGATCCCCAGCAGAGACTCTACCTAAAAGAAAGAAGCTACATTTAGAGAAAGGAGATCTCACATGAAGCCATCTCTGCTTTGAGGCCTTTCTCCTGCCTACCTCACCAGAGCCGACTGTAACCTGCTTGGAGGCAGGACACACAGCTCTTCTTCAGTGTATCCGCAGTTGTGAACAGAGTCTGGGGAGCACGCAGCATGTGCTTGTTGACACTGAGAGGAGATTCTGAAAAGCTCAGCTGTGTTTGGCTTTCAGAAAGAACAGGAATTCTGAAGTACCTGAACTATGCTGAAAAGATACATTTCTAAATGCATTACACAATCACCACTTTAAAAAGCTTATGGATTTTTTTAATCTGGATCACTTTTGTTTGGAGCCTTTGTTAGTCTAACCACTGAGTACTGTAGTAATGCCCCCATGCTTCCCTGCTGCTGCCGTTCTTAGACGTGAGTGTTTTGAAGCAGGTTTTTCAGGAGCCCATGAATTTGGCAAGCTGTCACATTTCTGTGGTCGACTAATGAAAGGCCCAACAGTAGTGGCCAGCAGGGTTCTATATTCTGCTGTTTCTAAATGCAGTAATGTAAGGAACCTCACAGACGTGGCCTGACTGCACAGGCACAGTGTCAGGCACCTGAGCTCTCTCCATTCTGGCTGCTACTTTCAAAAAACTAATTTATGTGTGTTGATCCCTTAAAGGGGAAAAAATAAGCTAGAGAAACAGAAGTGTTAGTGTCCCATACAATTTGGAGCAGTGTGTCCAATGATGCACTCTGTTTTAAAAGTAAAAATATAAGTGCATAAAAATTCCAAAGCTAGTCCAATTTGTCAAAGTGGAACTATTCACTATAATGCTGAAATGTCTTAAATATCGCTCTCAGTAGAAACTGAAATTAGCTACTGGAACCCCTTCCAGGTTTAAAAAGTATGTCACCAAGCTTACCAGAGTCCACTAGCTTCTGAAATGGCACAAAAACATGGGTCATACTTTATCTTCTTTCTATTCTTTTTGGCCAGTTCTTGGGTTCAAATCCAGGCCTTATATGTACAATGAAAGTATTCTACCACTGAACTTTATCCTTTCAGTCTTTTTAAATATTCTTTGATATAAAAATATTGTGTTTGTGGGGAAAAAAATGAAGCAATATGATTCTTAGTGATAATTCAGAAAATTTTAGTAAGCCCATAGAGTGAAAATAATTGTAACTATGACTCAGAAGGACCAGGTCCTTGTAGTTCAGCCTGGACACACCAGTCACAATCTACATCTGTCAGACTCATATTCTGCTCAAAATGTGTGTTAGTTAGGGTCTTTAAGGGTGAAATACCTGATTCTATTCCATTCTCATAAAAGATATTTATTATAGTATGTATGGGTGTGAGATGATGTTTATATAGTTAAAAAAATCACTAGCTACCTATTTAGTTCAGTTCTGCAGACATTCACTAAGCATGTATCCTGTACTGAGTATGAGACTAGGTCTAATCTCCCGTCACAAAGTTGCAAAGTCATATCCCTAGCCAGGCAACCCATAAGACCTTCCTAAACACACTCTCAACCTTCCATTCTGACCCACTCTGTGTCCACCGTAACCCTGTAACTGCAACATTTTAAGCATACCAACCCAACTCCTCTTGACAGAGAATCTCCAATACATTTTCTCTGTGTCTCTCTGCCTGGTTCCCAGGGTCCTTCTGATTGTCACTAGTCCCCTCAATGGGGACTGAGGATCCACTCCTTCAGGCCCAGTTCCCCCACACAGGTCCTTTCCCAGGGAGAGAGGTTCACTCACTGTGCTCCCTTTCACTCTTCACACACACCAGAGACTGCAGTCACTGACCTCTGTCAAGGTACATTTCAAGAGTGGAAAAAAGTAATAATAAAGACTCTGTAAAACAGCCTCACCCATTCCAGTCTTTCAACAGCATTGGTTGCACATAGTTTGCCATAGTTTAACAAGCTACACACTTCTCCGCACTGCCCATGGCATTGTAAATCAGTACTGGAGTGGGAGGTGGTAAAGGTGCCTGTTAGTAAGCCTGATGACCTGAGTTCAATCCCTGACTGCAGTCCAAATGGGAACTAACTACTACAAGATATCCTCTGACCTCCACACTCATACCTTGACACACACACACACACACACACACACACACACACACACACACACGTGCACGCACACACACGTGCGCGCACACACACATACACGTGTATACACCCCAGAGAGAAAAGAATGGAAAATTTATACTGTCGATGCACACACTACATTTTGATGCACAGAACATGATTCATTTCTCTCTCTGACTTTTCTTTAGGTGGGGTCTCCTGTGGTCTCCAGTTGGTCTCATATTTCTAAGCTCAAGCAATCCTCGTGCCTTGGCTTCTGAAGGGTTCTAGGACTGCAAGAACATGCCATCATGACCAGGACAGTCTGAGATTCTGTCATGGGATGACTTATGTGCAGGTTGATAGCTGACCAATCTTAAAGAACAGATTTTAGAGATTAGCAAGTCAGGGACTAGTGAGTAAATTGTATAAGAACATCAGTGGAAGTGAGAAGCTTTGCAGGTAATGGACGCAAATGCCTCACCTTCTGAAGCTTTCTTGAACTACATGTGCACACTTCACTGTGACATTCTAGAGACTGCCAGGATGGCTTTCAATCTGATAAGTGAGCTCTTTTTCTTTAGCAATCTGGGTTTGGATAAGGAAGCTTACAAGATCCAGAATCCACTGCTACTGTCAGTGCCATAAGCCTATAACCCTTGGATGGTGAGAAACACGATTAACAGTGCTTGCTGTTTGAGTGACATTCAGATACCTACCAGGACTAAGACAGAGTGATTGTATCATTTCACTTCTCAGTTTCAAGCTACAGAAAAGAAATAATTCTTTACTCAAGTCTCAAGTGAAAAAAGTTGGCTTCTACCTTTGTTTCCTGAAGAGCATCAAATATTTGGATGCAAAAATTCCATGTGAGTATCAGAAAATTAAATGCGGCTACAGAATTCCTAAAGAAACAACAATAGCTAACAAAAAGAAAAATAAATATATATCCTTGTACTTCAAACAAAGATATAGGGGCATGCTTGGGGGCCAGCCTGGAGGAGGCATGCTTGGTGGAGGAAGAAAAATTCAGAATCCTTTTATGATTAGAAAATTCTGAGACTAGTGTCCTGTTTGCAGCTTTTATTTGGGGTCTCACCAGGTAAGCAAACCTTCTCAGGAACAGACTGGGTGCAATCTTCTAGTGAAACCCTTTTCTGGTTTATGATCAACTAACTGTTCAAGGAGGCACAGCAAACATCTAGTCCTAGACTCCTGGATACTATGTTAGTAAAACACTACATTACATGGGGGAGGCGCTCCAAATGTCATATCTCCATGCACAATCTCCACTAGGAAGAAACTGGTATCTACCCAAGAGATCATAGAATTACACACCATGAAATCATCCTTCGATCACACTTCAATCAAAAACTGCCATCTTTGTGCTCTGAACACATTTTTTGCAGTCTACTATCTGTGTTTCTGTGTCAGGCACATGACCTGCATCTTTATGACACACTGACAAGTTTTGGTTTTTTTTAAGTTTTTCAGTGACTTAAAGATGGTTTAAAATATAGGAATGTTTAAAACCAGCTTTTCGGTCTGACAGCATCAACTGTGTTGAGTTTAAGCACCTTTCTAAAACATTCTTTATTTGCTGCTTAGATTTATCTTTCCATGTTCTCTCATCACTAAGCCAGTTATGAAGGAATTATTGTCATTGCTCCATGTGATTTCTATGGACTTCGTTAAAATCATCTCATCACTCACAACACACTCATGAGATCAGTACATTACCAAGAAGTGCACAAAAGATATTTCTGTGGACCTCCCATCAGCCTTATGAGGAGTTACCCATACACATGCGATCCTCATCAAGGATGAATACAGACTTCTATGCATTTGAATGGGGCAATAGATCCTGTGCCGCATAGCTGCGACCCTCTGCGCTCTATTCATGTGTTTGCAGTAAGCTAGATGGAGGAGAGTTTCATATTTCACTGCTCCCATGTGAATTATTAAGCATCGTCTCCCAACATCAGGTCTTACAACTGTGTTCAAAGTGAGACATCTTTGAAATCTTTTGAAGCATGACTTCATAAATAGATAATATACTTCCCATTAGAACTAACCGTATGGATTTGTATTTGTTACTAGATTTTATTTGTATAAACATCAGTGAGTGCCCCATAATAAGTAATTCCTTTTCATAATGCTAATCAAAATATTTGTGCTTCTGCTATTTTTAAATCAATTAGACTGACTTTATCATCTCTCCATAAAATACTTTTAAATCTCTCTAGGTATGCTGGGTGTGTCCTTACAACTCTTAATTTAAACCGCTGGCAGCAATGAGGACCGAAACGTTAGTTGTTCTTTGTTAATGCCACAATTCAGAATTCTTTCTGGTTTGTTTTGTGTTCAACAAAAACTTGAGAAATGTATTTTATTTCTTCTTGGGCACAAAAAACGGATTATTTGAAACAAAATATTTATCATAGACAGGTCAGACTATTTTAGCAAATGAATAATATTGGAGAAATTGAATATATTCATACATGAGTATATGTACATAATGTACGTGAAATGCACTTAATATGTGCACATAATCCATGTCAGAGGGACAAATCAGTCTAGAAATCTGACCAGATCAGTGCCTTCATTTGTCTGCAACAGTCCAAACCAAAGTAGAGCTTTTGAAAGAACTTTGCTACAACAACAACAGGTTTCATAATGTGCCTATGAGCAAAGCCTGCTCCAGTTTTCAAAACTGTGCTGGAAAGACAGTAGTTTGTGCTCTACCGAAGTTTATAAGTAGTTAAGTTTAGAAATATTATACTAACCCTAAAATAGCTTTTACAAATAATTTTTATCATTGTGTCATTTTCTGCTTGATCAGCCAGCAGCTTGGAAAATCTGGAGATTCACCAAGTTGTAAAATTGTGAATTGAGGTTTTAGGAATTTTACTTTGTTTTCATCAGCATAAAATAGATAATTGCTCATGAGGGATTAGAAATGTTTTCTAACTTAAAGTACTTTCCCCTGGAGGGAACTGTACTGTCATTTGTTTTTATTTTCAAAATGAAAACAAATAGAACTCCAATTTCCAAGGACAAGAATGACTTCAGCCCATTGCTTTTCCCCAAACTCTCATATATTCATTTTTGGTTAGATGGAATATAGATCTAGTCCCCGCCCTCCCCCTCACCTCCATGACTTCTATTGCTGCAAAATGTATTCACTTGCTGTACAGTAATTAACAGCTCTTGACTGGAAAACTGCCAGCATGTACAACGTGACACTCTTCCTTTGAACACTAACAAAGTGCATAAGTAATTTATGTTGGATTAAATATCCCTAACAGGGACCCTTAAGTAACCCAATCACTTTAAACAGGCTCCACATGCATGCTCCTGAGCAGTGAAAATGTCAGACAGTGATAACCCACTAATAGCACAATTCTAACTATATTCCAGCCATTAGCATTTTATGACATCAATCCTCATTAAACCTGGCAAGGAAAAAGATACTAATGTTTCCCAATTTTACAGCCAAGGTGGAGAGAAATGGAGAAAATGTAGACAGGTGCTGTCTCCCAAAAAGGATTAACATTTTTTAAAATGTGGTAGCAATTTTCTGTTAGTACCTTTGTTTGCATTGAAAGGGAGACAACAAAGAGGTAATGGCTACAAGGACCTCGATGGAATCCAGCCAAGAGTGAGAGAAAAGACTGGTGTTTCAGCCATTGTGCACACTGCTAAAGCACTGTGCCAACTCATCTTCCAACCCATTATATGAAATTTAATTTAACCTGCTATGCAATTAATTCAGATGTTCAGCCTATTTTTCTCATGGCAGAATCCCTCACACAATGCCTTATTTAAATATTAATCAGTCCTCTTTCAATTAGGACTAATTTGCTTCACAGGGTTTCTCTCATCTTCTGATTGCAGGAAAATGGAGGTAACTTGCAACGTTTGAGGATAATTAACATGGTATTTTTATAATACTGATACATCAAATGGGACCTTAATGAACCCCGCTGATTCCATTTAGTAAAGCATGCCTCAAAGTTATAATCAAGAGGGAAGCCATTGCCATCTGTTTAAAATACTAAGGAGCACAATTTAAACACAAAATGCTTATTTCTCTAAACTGTCTATTGGAGAGGTCTGCAAAAGTCATTTTTCTAGGCAAACTAATTGTACAGTATTTTAATTTGAACCTTTTATTGCACATATACAAAACAGTGACATCTTAAGATGTAGGGGCCCTATTTAATTAAATGTTGACAACCACAGAAATAAGTAATGTTTGTTAATGCTACTTTTTAAAAGCAGGGTGTACAGTTACCGCTAAAGCAATGGCAGTCTGTGCTCACAAGCTGTATATTTCTAATGATTCTAATATTCCACAGCTTTTCCTTTAATATTTGAAGAACTTTTCTGAACAAAAGTCACCGGCATTCTGTGAAGTGGAAAGACAGCACATGCTGTTCTTTGCTTTTCACGTCACAAGGTAAACAGGTGAACGTTTACACATGGCCAGTTGTTGTCAAAGTGTTCCATCTGCTTCCAGGCAGGTTGAAGGTCAATGTTTTAGGCTTTGCACTGTTGTTCTGGAGTTCCTTGGTAACATCCAGGTCCGTGTGGCTATTGGCTCCCCAAGTCATTATCAAAGCACTCAGTGTGCTCCAATGGCAATAAAAGGGGATCAATAACAGATTGCTTCTTTACAATGTTGACACTGGCCACAAAGATTTCCTCTGTTGACACGGGATTGCAGGCAATGCCTGTATGTATTCAACATGTGAATCCTCATCTTTCCTCATTTTTTTCCTCTCAAAACAGAAAAATGTTAGACCAGAATCTCTGCAACTAAAGTATCAGTTGAGCGTGTAAGATGTACTCACAATATCCAAGATCTATTAAGAGTTCTCTACTTACTGGCCACCCTACGGTATAAAACATATCCTAGTTAAGAATGAAAGGTGAGCAGGACAGCCAACAGATATGGAGAGAAAAGGAAAAAAGCACACACGCACACACTCAGTGATAAGCTAGATTGGGAAAAGGGGACTAAGTTTAGGCATTATGGAAAATAAAACCCATAACTAATATTACGATATTTCATCAGTCTTAGTAGTAAACAGAAACAGAAACCAAATGTTCTGTTTTTTCAGGTCTCAAAGCTTTATGTCAAGTTCCAAAAGCTTATCATCCCAGTGTATGCACAGCAGTGTTCATGACTCAACTAGATCAAACACCTCAGCTATTATGTATTTCAATAAGATCCTTATGCTCATTCATCCCACACTCCACTGCATGCCCTATTATGGGCACTGTCTACACACCTATGAACTGGTGAACACAAAAGAAATAGTGCCATCTCCCACCCCCAGCCCCACACCCCCTGTACCCCCAGCTCAAGGAGTTTAAATTCTAGTGGGAAGCAACTGTTGATTCAAATAGTAAGTGATTTATGGGCTATCTTCCAATCACACAGATTCAAAAGGAGTCCAAAGTTGGGGTAAGGGTGGGGTTTAAATAGGTACGGATCAGAAGTGGAGAGTCAAGCAAGGTCTCTCTAAGAAGAAGACATTGTCCAAAATGTAAAGTCAAGGAGCCAGCCTCAAGGAAGGCAGTGCTTGGGTGGGGAGACTGCAGTCTTGCAATTGGATGAAACAAGCTGGTCAATGTGGTTAACATTGAAAATGAATGCATAAATAGGCCAGAGAAAAATACAAAGGGGGATTGGAGGGATAGCTGAGGGCTACAAAATTCACAGGCTTGACTTCAAGAAAACAAGTTGGTCTCCAGACACACAAGAACAAGGAAACTGAGGCCTGAAAGTCACTCAGCAATTCCATCTGTTCTTCCCAGCATACAGGGGATATAAGAAGAGGAAGAGGGAAATCAGGTTAAACCAGGAAGCTTCTGCAGTGAGCTAAGGAAGTTGTGCTCGAGGCTAGGTGAGCAATATCTGAGAAGAAAAAGAGGTGCATCAAATATGGCCTTGAAAGTTTGGGAGAGGTGCTAAAGGTCTTATAAAGATTCTTAAGTAGTTGAGGGTGTTTGAGCAAGGAGAAATTCATAGGAAGAATTTGAAATTATCTTTCAAGCTGATATGTGGAGATGAGACTAAAATCAAGTCTCTCAAAAATAATACTTGTTTTATATAATATTTGCTGTCAAGTTTACATTATGATGAGATATTTGTGACTACTAATGATTCCATGAATGAGATAAGAGGGCAAATGAGACAATAACCTCATGGCTGGAGGTACAGGAGCAGGTAGAAAACCAATGATTACCTAGACTGAAGAAAGGGGATTCCTAGTCTTAAGATCTGGCCATGGATATTTCCTCCAAGTTTCACTAACAGATTTTGCAGTTGGAACCTGGGAGCATCAAGCTTCTAAATATCTTGGCTTTTGATGCCTCCATCTCCCTTAATAATAGTAAAAGCTTGCTTAGTGAGAGTGAGGATTCATTTGAAATTCACCAAAATTCTGTGAGGTAACTACTATCCCAATTTCACAAAATAGGAAAAGAAAGGCTGAGAGTAGTTATTACTCCTAAGCCTCCCTTCCCAAAGGTTGTAGGTTTGGCTAAGCGCTTCTGCTCCAAGTTTTCTAGACATCTTGTCTTTCACTTCAAAGCACCAGAGGACCTATAATCCAAAATTCTTTGATATTTGTTCTGTGAGACCCTTGAGGCCAGGTGTCATATCTGGGTTGTCCTCTATTCGTAGGCTAGTGGTACTAGAAATGGTTAAGCACTCAGTAAAAATGAACTTAGTAGAAATGAACTCTGGTGTTACCAGTGGCTGAGAAGAGAAAGAATGGGAGGTATTGTTTAATGGATACAGATTTCAGATTAGGTAGTGATGGCTGCACAATAATGTGTGTATGTAATGACACACAACTGCACATGTAAGAATGGTACAGGTGGTGAGTGTTATTCTAATGTGAATGTGACAATAACCTATTTTTATTAAAGATCACTGCCCACACACCACTTTTGAACAACAGAAATAGTCAGTTGGTTTTAGTCCAGGCATGCATGCAAGTGTCTTCTTGGGAAAGAAGTAATAATTGCATATCCAACATCTCCACTATGTCAGTAGAAGAAAATTTTTTAGGTCAGAGCCAAAACTGATGTGTTTTCAAGTAGTCTGTGTAGCCTCTAGAGCAGTGACTCTCAGCCTGTGGGTCTTGACCCCTTTGGGGGTTGAATGATCCTTTCACAGGGGTTGCCTAAGAAAACACAGATATTTACATTAAGATTCATAACAGTAGCAAAATTACAGTTATGAAGTAGCAGCAAAAATAATTTTATTGTTGGGGGTCACCACAACACGAGGAACTGTATTAGAGGCTCACAGTGTTAGGAGGGTTGAGAACCACTGCTCTGGAGGGATCTAGTGTGCGTGATGCAAGGAGAACAGGGTGGGGTTACTCCTAGACTCTATCAGACTAGGTCGCCTTAGCAGAGATTTCTTTAGTCACCTGTTGACATCTCTTGCCCTCTCAGAGGAAAGCAGCTGAGCTTCTGAGAGAAACAAACAGAAAGAAAATGTACAAAAATTTGAAAGCAATCGAGATTTTGACTCATGCAGAGACCGTGTGTCAGGAGATTTTATAGGGATGTGCCACAAGTGCTGTTCTGTCTGAGGGACAGGGGCTGACTTCTTGCAAATGCCCATGACTTCTTCAAGCTCTCCCATCCAATTACTTACCCCTCACAGCCGGGGAGATGGTATCTGCTCACAGTTTAAAGACAGAATGGCTGCCAACAGGCCAAGAGATCATTAATAAGTTAACAGTTACCAGATAAGATCGAAATCTAGGCCAGTCCTATTTTAAAGTAATCTCTACTATAATTACTAATACCAACTGCTGCCAAGATGCAAACCAACTCCAGGGAAGGTGAGGCTATGGATCCACTCTCGTCCACTGGAGCTCACAGCTGATACCTGCCCCCTTCCCTGTCCCTATGCCTCCTCCTCAACTCTCTCATTCTTTACCCAAAGCAATGCAGAATGCTAAATCACATTATGAATGAAACTACTTTTTTACAATATCCCACCCCTTAAGAATAAAAACTCCCAGGCTCAGTCTGATATATAATCTAAGAGCACAAGTTTGGTGTTTGGCCTGAGACATGAGGAAGAGAAATATACAGCTCTCTATACCCTCAATGTAAACAAATCTAAGGATGAATTTATAACCGGCATCCATCAACACCCTCATCCCATTCTCCAAATGACTGTTGGAGCATGAGAAGAAAATGATTAAGTGAGAAGCAAACACAATAGAAAGTCAATACACACATACATAGCTCTCATACATTGGAAACCTCTCAGAGGGCTGGAGGATGGACTCATTTCATCCACCCCCAACCCCAAATGTCCTCTGTGGTAAGAATAATTTGAGCAAGTTTAGATACAAAGTTGAAAATCACTGAAGTCCTTCAAGGGTGCGGCGAACATTCTGGGGAGGATGTAACCCTTCCACATCCCCAGCAAGAAACACAGCAGGCAGAAGTGACAGGCCTTCCTCACCAATAGCTCAAAGCAGCCTTTTCTCCACTAGTCTACTCTACTACTAAAGAATTTAAATATTTCCCAACTAACAAGTCTATTTAAGATTTCAGAGCACTAAAGAATATACATCCCACAATGTCACACTCTATAGATTTAGTTACCCCAAGTCATCCATGGTTTCAGAAAACTCTAGAAATAAACAGCTCACATGTTTTAAAGATCATTTACTGCAATATATTGTTATGTTTGTCCTATTTTATTTGTTATTTTAAATATCTTACTGTGTCTAAGATACAGATTAAGCTTTAATATAGAGGTATAGAGAAAATAATTGTGCATGTGGACTCAGTACTGTCTATATAGCATTTGTCTTGGAACATATCTCCTATAGATGATGGGAGATTACTGCACTGTAAAAAACACATTCTGGGGCTCAGAAGATGGCCCAACAGATAAAGTGATTGCTGAAAGCATAAAGATATAAGTTCGAACCCCCAGCACTAATATAAAAGCCAGGCAAGGGGGTGGCTGCCTGTAATCCTTGAGAGGCAGAAACAGGGATCCATGGACAAGGTGGATAACTGAACTAGCTGGAATTGGTGAGCTCTGGGTTCAGTAAAGGACACTGCCTCAATAAATAAAGAAGAAAGAGTGATCCAATATCAACCTTCGTGCGTATCAACATGCCAACACATGTAAATGCATGCACAATACACACACACACACACACACACACACACACACACACACACACACACATAGGGAGAGAGAGAGAGAGAGAGAGAGAGAGAGAGAGAGAGAGAGAGAGAGAGAGAGAGAGACCTACCTATATCTTCTGGAATGTCAACCTGTATGGACATCGTTCTTGGTGTCCTTAACTCATATTTCTGAATGTTCATTATACTTATGTCTTGGTTAAATGAAAAAAAATATTATGGAATGTTCTCTACCTTTAGCTCTTATGGCATACTTCCTGTTGCCTGTTTGCTATAGAAACTAACAGATTAGTACTATCCATGAAAGTATGAGCCCATATATTCCACCTAATATAAAGACAGGTTTCTATTGCTAAGCAGCAAAAACATGTGTACAGCTGGAACCAATCACTTAATGTGAATTATGGTGACTTCAGGAAAACAGTAATTCCTGGGTTATGTCCATTCTTATTTTTTTTTATTTGCTTAAGCAAATAAATAAGAGCCATACACTCCACGGCTGATCTATAATGCCTCGGAGCCTAGAGTCGCTGGCTTTTCTTTCACTCAATAAAATGTTTACTGAAAAATGTGGCCTGCAGAGGTTTGAGTCCTTTTGTTGGAGGATATAAACTGATATGACCCCAAATCTTTCTTCTGTGATCAGCCATGATAGCAGTATGACTAGTACTCCTAACAACAGTGAAGAAAGGACGGCTGTTCACACAGGACACTGAGAACAGCTGACCTGCGGGAACACCATGTCAACCATCCAGCCATCAGGCACAGTTCCTGTTGCTCGCTGGAATTCTCTCAGGCATTGTAACACCACCCTTGGGCTGTGCTGTGGTTTGGTCCTTCGATGTTTCCCGAAGGCCCGTACTAGAGGCTCGGTCCAAGCTTGTGGCAACGGGGGAAGTCATGGGACCTTTAAGAGGTGAGGCAGAGTGGGAATTCTGAAGGTCAGAGACAGGCTCTCAGAAGGTCTGAGATATCAGCCCTCTTGCTGTTTGGCTACCTGCACAGGAAGCAATTAATTTTGTCCTACCACACATTCAACTGTGAGGTACTGCCTTGACCCAGGTGTAAAAGGATGGGGCCAAGTGATGATGGACTGTGAGAGCCAGAACAAGCTTTGCTCTGTCAGTCGGCTTTCCCATGGCTTTGTTGTGATGGTGCAAACCTGACTAGTACAGAGGGCCACCATTATGCACACTTTAGAGAGGAACAATTGGCCCAGGGAGGTAAAAACTCAGTCATGCAACTTGCCTTGGCCACAGCTGGTAAGAGTTCAATCTGCCCTTGTTTGCAGCACTGGCTTTATATTTACCCATATCAGTCATAATCAGAATGTTCTGGAAGCTAGAGAAACAGAACACAGGTCAGAATTGGACAAAGTGAGTACTGAGCAGTTCCTATGAGGGGTGCTCTTTGAGTTAAATGTTAAGTGTGAATGAGCCATTTATTGAAAGAGTTACAGTGTAGCATGTTCCAGAGAGGGGGCATTCTAAGGGTACGGCGTCCAGATGCAGCTGAGCTCTCTTGGAAAGCACCGACTGCCAATGATGGCCTGCTGCTTACACTGTGAAGAGTAGAGAGAAGCCTAGAGAGCTAGTCTTCTAATGGGGACACTGGCCAGCAACTTGTCCGGGGGCTTAGGGCCTCTGTACCTCTACTGTGTCTCATCCAGAGTTCTGCAGAAAATGATTTCAATTTTTAATCATTTTAGGACCCTCTTCTTCTTGGCTACCACAATTTTTTGAAGTCCTAAAAGTGCTGCATATCCAAACCTTTACCTCACAGCCATCTCTGGACAAATAATGAGGTCCTTTCTTAGCTTGTCAGTGAAAACATTGTATTGACCAATAAAACTAAAGTGCGTTCTGCCTTTTTAAGTGGTAGGTACCAATATTTCTAGTATAAAACCACCTTACTCATAATTGATTTTATTAGTGGTATAATTTGGAACTTATTCTCTGGTCCAGTGTGTGTATGTGCCCTTTGGTGTACATCAATGAAGGAACTGGCTGTTATTTGTGGTGATAAAGCTATGTTGAGTCACTTGCTTCGCCAGCTTTGACAGATACAGAAAGACAGAACCAAATGTTCTGTCTCCTGTGGAAGTCTAAAAAAAAATGACCTGCACATGAATATTGACCACTGGCCATTGAGAAGAGGTGCAGGCCCAGGGCTGACTTACAGGGCAGCTGGCTTTGATCAGAACATGCTGCAAAGTCACACTGAATTGCAGTGACATGCATAGTGACAAAAAGGATAAAATTAACCAAACATGATTTTTAAAATGCTAAGTGAAACGAATGAAGACATTGATTTATTTTTGCTTGTGTTATCTTACTATCTTTACAAATGCATGGACTCTTGGTATGGAGAGATAGATCATCCTTAGATGGACATATCTTTTAAGGCTCATAACATAAAAGATAAGACCATGGGCGCTGGGTGCCTTTCCCAAGCTTTCACCCACTGTCACCTCAAGAAGAGGCTGAAAACAATCTTTCTTTTTATGGGGGTGTAGCCCAATGAAAGAAGCCCTGAGTTCGATCTCCTACAAACAGAAGGATGACTTCTAAAACGCATGTGATGGCTACTAGGATGCTTGTCAGGAAGTACTCACAGTTGGCCACATAGACTCTGAGATCACAGAGGATAAAGTGCTTGCTTGGCAAGTGTTGAGACCTTAGGTAGAGTCCCTAGCCCTGCCCCCTCTCCTCAAAAAAAATCCTGACAAGGATTAAATTTGAATAATGTATATGTACATTTCCTTTAAGCATATCCATAGTTATGACTGTAAACTCAGGCAGTTTGTTTTAATTGAAGTCTTTAAAATATTAAAGCTTCAGGGGCTGAGGCTGTCACTCAGGGGCAGAGAGGCCCCAGGTTTGACCTTCAGGACTGAACTCTGCCGTAATATATCATGCTGAGCATATCGTTTTGCTGAAGATTTTAATACCTGTCACTGTGTATGCAAGGTAAGAGTTTCTAAACTTTCAGGTGAATGGAAGAAGTGTCTGGGTAAAACTAATAGGACAGGTGGCCATTAAGCAACAAAGTTAGTTTATTTTGTTTTGTTTAAATCATTAAGTTTTGATTAATCATTTTGTCTTATAGTCATTTTGTTTTGATTAATCATAATCATTCTCACTGAATCCTCCAAGTTATTTTCTGACCTCTACATATTCAAAGCTCTACACACACACAAATAATAGAATATAATAAAAATTAAAACAAAAATATGCTTAACAAGAAACATTTTATTTGCTTCAGATATCTCCCCTCCTATGTAGAGCTGAGTTATCTTAGTCCATCAAGACGTGGGGGCAATAGTATCATTTCAAAACAAGAGTAGCCATTTCAAACAGCTTACAGGGCTTAATTTTGCTCACTTTGATAAGGCAGAAACCATAGTGTCATTGAAAGTTAAGATTATCTTGGTACCAGTGACATTGTATTAGAATGTAAAATGAGGGAGGAAGCTTGGTTGGGGCAGTATTGACCTTGGCCTGTTAGAAACTGAAGAAACAGTTCCTCCAAAGGGGTCAGTGCTTTCTTATCCTCCAAGCTCTCCAATTAGCAGGGACCCTGAAAATGGGGTACTTGGTGCTTGGGCTACCAGCCTCCTTTCTCTCTCCGACACCACTAGCCTCTCCTCTCCTGGGCAGTTTTGACATGTTCTTCTTCTTTTTATGTATTCCCCTTCAGCTGAGTCCACTGGAAAGCTAAATCTGAAGTGACTAATAGGATGACATCCATAAAAGCCAGCACCTTGGCTCTCCTGTTGCCAGAGATACATGTCCAGAATCCTCAGACTGCTCTTAACCAACCTGGAGCCTTAGGCAAGTGCATTCACATTCACTAGTAACATGCTTTCTCTCTTGATCAAATGACAGTTGGGTTAAAGGACCTCTGACCTCCCTTCCCAGTTTCAGAATTAAAACAATATTCTCAAAATACCCAGAACTCACTTAAGAGCTGCAGTGATTTGTAAGCCCACATAATGTCAAGTCACGTCAGTCATTCATTAGGGGGACTCATCTAAAATGTGTGAACAAGCCTTATTAAGCAAACCATGTCAAACTCAGCCAACCTGAATCAAATGATTGGATATGAATTTGCAGCAACTGTATTGTTTCTGTGCCTGTTATGACTGAAAGGAATGATTATCAAATATTTTCTGAATTGTCTCCTAATGAATCTCAAAGACCATCATAGTGGGAATAGTGATCATCATGTTTCTCCCTTTCTTCGCCCAGTTGGCTTGGGAGTCGCTTATTACCCATTAGTGCCAATGCTCCCTGCTTGATGAAGGAGATCTCTAGCCTGTAGAAATAAAGGTCTTAGCATCTGGTTTATATTGTCCCTCTTCCCCACTTGTGACACATTTTCTTGCCCTCTCCCAACAGTCAAGGTCCCTCCACTGTCCAGTTTCTTTCTCCTCACAAAAACATGCAGCAAAATTTAAAAAACCCATATGTGTTTCCACTTGGTTTCAGATAGGGAAAATTAATTTAAATACAAATCTTTAAAAAGATTGTGTTCTCAAAGAAGAGACAACTATTGTTTATTGAATCAGTGCTTTGTAATTAGTATTTTATTCTGTTTGCTGGCATAGATTCACTCCTGTAATGTAGAAATAAAGATGAAGAAAAAAAACTCAACTCATGAAAGTGCAACAATTTTGATGTTTCTGCTTAACAGGAATTCACAGAGAATTTCAAACAATTATTTGAAAAATAATTAAGAACTAATAAGAATGTGTTTCTGCTACTGGAGCATGACCCATCCCATACTGACTTCTCTCATGAGCACTAGAACTGGAGAGGGGCTCAGGCCGCTGCCCCAGGTCTTCTACAGTTGAGGCCTACTACAGACTTCTTTCTCCACAGTGAGTGTTGGGCTAAGTAGTTCTGTGGAATGTAGGCTTATAAAACACAGTGTTGAGGCTGTATGTAAGCTTCGTCAGAAACCAAGTTTGCTAGCTGAGTTAAATAAGAAACCCCATTCAGAAGCTTCTGAACCAGTTCATTTTAGATCTCTTTCACATGCTTCTTTTCACAAAGGGAGTATAGTGTTTATAAGCACTCAGCAAGGTGAAGGAGGAAAGCTGGTCTCTGGAAAGTGTCGATTTCCTTCCCTCTCAGAGAACTCAGGGGTGCCTGCCATCTCAGAGCCTCCTCTAGCCTCAGTTCAGACCTCCCAGAGGCAGAGCAGTAACCTCCAACCTCACCAATGATAGTGTTTGTCAAGCTCAACAAACACTAATTTGAGTGCTAATATTCAGCGCTAAGGCACTAATCATTAGCTAAATAAACAATCCATTTGGGTGTACAACTGTCAACAGGACCATAATCTGCTCACATAGGGATCGACTTCACACACATGCCCCACACAGAAACTCAGCTGCACACTGCCACAGGCTTGGAGCAGACAAAGCCTACTTTGACAAAACGCCGAGGTCTTTTGGGAGAGATATCAAATCAGAATGCCTCTGGAACCCACAGGCCTGAGCAGAAGCTCCTGTGGTCACTGCTCTGAGGACAGCTGGGGGGACCTGTCATCTCCTCGGCCTTTCGTGGTCCACTCTCCCGGCTCTTCTGTGATTGCAGAAAGCCAGACGTGAGCAGCAAGCATCCTGGCTTCAAAACCTGTAGGCTTTCTGCAACTAGGTGAAGTCAAACAAACCTGGCTGCCAACTGTTACTGTCCTATTCTCGGGTCACTCCCTGGCAATGACACTTTCTATATGAAATACCAAGGAGCCCAAAGTGTTGCCTGCAAGTGTAGGGTGTTAGAATGCTTCATTTGCCGTCACATCCACTTTAACATCCCCCAAACACTGATATGGAGTGCTAAAGCCATTCCAGAGGTCACCAAATCAAAGAATTCCTAAGGTCAGAAGAAACTTCAATGATTTAAGGTGAACATTCTTTGTTATAGCCTAGCCACCTATCCTTAGTAACCCATAATATGAGCAAGGAAGGAGCAATTGAGAATAACCAACTTTGCTACAGCAGCTACTTGTTTTTGCACTCTGATGAAATGGCGTTGAGGATCAGAAGTCCCACATATAGGTGTTCAGTGACTTCTTCAGACTATCAAGCCTATATATCTGTTCTTGATGGTAGAGCCCTAAAATAAGTCTATGTGCTTAATGATATGTGTGTGTATCCACAAGAAACACACACACACACACACACACACACACACACACACACACACACACACACATCAGTGTTGATAGCAGAGCCATTACTTGATTTAGACCATGGTTGGTGCATGACTCTATAGTAACATGGCCATTTTCCAAACAAGCATACTAGAATTTAACCTTGGACATGGCTTTTCAAAGTAAAGATTTCTTGATAAAATTATGATGACTTCAATTGCTTAAAAAATCCTATATCAGAATTACCTTCTTGAGTGTATGTAAACTTTTTAAAGATGTATTAAATTTAAACAAATCCTCCTGAATCGCTCAGATATATGCTAGTATAAGAATGTCATATGGGTAAAATCCATAGCATTTTTAAAACCTTCTTACTGTGTTATATCTTTGAACATTTTCCTATTGTTGTGCTCCAGGCCAAAAAAAAAAATTCAAAACTAAACTTAGTTAATAGAATAGGTAGGTCATTTATTGGACATTAGACCAACCTCACAAACTAATGTGGACTGAATAACAAAGCTAATTTTTGAATACATTCTGACTCAAAAATTCTTTCTCTATAGACAACTGCAGAAGAGCTATTCTTAGTGGCTTCCAAGAAGGACATTATTTGTATAGCTGTTGTGCAGCGTTATTTGGAATCCAGAGTCTCTGCAGGAGTGTTGGCCATAGTACGGGCAGGTCACTTCTGACCTCCTTCCAATTGCACCTGAACAATCCCATTACTCCTTTAACCAAGTAGGGCAGTTCTTTTACTTTCTTTCTCATTTGCTTATGGTCCTGGGCTCTGAAAGGACCAAGTAAGTAAGAATGGAGTCTTGGTCAATCACGTGAAACTGATGGATGCTGGTATTCAAGCCTGAATTCACTTAAATTCTGATACCAAATACAGTAGAGAGGGCCTGAGATGTGTGAATGGATACTTCCTGTCTGTTCATGGCACTGGACCCCAAGGGATGCCCTAAACCATAAGTCTTACAACCACAAACTCCACTCTTCCTTTTTTCTGTTCCCTTTTCTCTTGGGGGCCCAGCAGATCCTCTCTGTACATAGCTATTTCCCCGAGCTGGTGTTGACCAAACACTTACAAACCACAGAATTATGTTGAGAGGTTCACACTCATTCCACGATAAAATTGTGCGGCTGTGTCATATGCAGAAAGGTTACGCTGGTATTGTTAAAACTTCAGAGGGAGGCAGGAAGGCCATTTTCCTTTTTATGGCAGTAGGCACGTGGGAGTGGGGTGTTGGTGGAGAGCAGCCACCAACTCTGTGTGAAGCAACAGTGATGCCAAAACTGCGAAGAATTCACAGATCTGAAAATACAAGCAGCTAAAGCCAATGCCACAGTTGGCAGAGGTAAGAGCTGACCACCATCACTTGGCCCTACATGTTCAAGAACACCGCTTCCTGCCTGTCCAGGCTGATGCTGACCAAGGAACACTGATTCTCTGTCCGGATTGGCATAGGCCAAATCAGAGTGCTTCTGGGACAGATGCAAGGTACATAAGTGGATATTTATAACATTTGATATTCAAAGCATTTCAGCTAGTTTCCTTTAAAAGAACATTTTATGCTTAAAATAATTTCCCTGGATATATACAGTCTTCTTTCATGTAGAACTGATGATAAAAATAAATCTATATATCTTTTTATTGTGCTATAATAGAGTATTTTAAAATTCTACATTAGGACTCTCTCAAAATACAAACTGTTTTCTCCATACACATAAAGACTGGGCTGGAGGTGGAAGATAATGGTGCTTGGCATCATGTTTTCTTCAAGGAAAAAACATACACCAACTGCCTACCAACACGTAAAAAAGTAGAGAATCGAGAGCCACAGATTAGTGCCACAGTCATGCAGACTGACTGGCTAGCTACAGTTTTGTTTTCCTTTTTTAAAAAATTTAGGTCATAGGACCATTTAGCCCTTCACATAACATTCTTCTGAGGAAAAATGGTACACATTCATTCACCTTTGAACTGAATTGTCTTAAGATAATAAAGTGTGGGACTCTCACTGTTTTCTTGCTGATGGGGGTAAAATATCATCTCACTTTTCTCATACATAATTTCATTCATTTTTCAGCTTACCTTTTACATACTTTTATATGATTTGCCTTTTTAATTTCTCTTTCAATCACCCACAGATATGTATTTTCTTAGTTATTTCAGTGAGCTATATTTAGAAGCTAATATGCTAAATTTCATTGAAATACTTAAGAGTTTCGACTCCCTAGCACACATATGCTACTTTCTATGTCCATACAATGTGGTAATAAGGGAGTTTTCAAGAAGGTCTTGGAAGGTAAGATTTTATGTTTTGAGTACTTCACAGACAAGCTTTGTAACTGGTGTAAAAATCATTTTGCTGCTGGAATGCAGAGGAATCATGCTTGATGTTTAATGCCCACAACTCTGCTTCCAATGTCCAGTCTACTTTAACAGTGTCATGGACTGGGTACGTGGTCATTAGGTGCAGAATACCACAAGGTCACTATGAATAACACTCATGGTGATTCCCAACCTGCACAAAAACTGAACACAGTAAGTATTCGAAAACATTCTACTAGATTCTCAAATTCTGGGGTGCTGTGCTATATTCTCGCTCATTTTCCTGCCTGGAAAAAACAAGTAGTCACGTCTAACATAAAGAGTAACCAATAATTTAAGAAAAGTTGACTTTGGCAGAACTCAAATATATATATATTTGCTGGCTGAGTATCTTAGGTTATCATGGAATGAGGCCAAAATAGTTAAAGAACTTCATTTGCGTTTGAGCTTCAAGGATTTACCAGGAAGTCACCCAATGCATTCTGGGGTAAGTTGGGCCTTTCCTGGCACTCTTGACTCTGTCCTGTCTTTGTGTTAGCTGACAATTTCTTCCCCTCATTGTTATACAATCTCATTTAATCATTCATGGAGCAATATCACTACAATACTATATTTATGGATAGCCTACTACATACTAGGTGATTTTCTACTTAATAAATATATCACATGAAAAAAAAAACCCGAGAAACCTAATTCAAAATCAGTAATAACAATAGAGAAACATATTGTAATTTAAATATTTAATTTAATGTTCTTATGCTATTTATTATTTATTTCAAGATAGCCAAATTCTGCTGATGCACACTCTAGAGCAACACTGTGGGTCCTGAGGGTTTTATTGGGTAAGCTGCAACTTCAAAGAAGTAAATAATAACATAATGCTGATGAAGCTCAGAATTGCTGGAGGTTCATAACTTACAATTAGGAAGTGATCAAGGAAGGAACCAAATCATCTACCAGCTAGAAAAGAACATTCGGAGCGTGTGATCCCAATAAACTGGCTCTCTGTCCACATTCAGTAGCATGCTTTCCAAAGCACAAAGAGGAAGACACAATCTGCTACTGCTCACAGGTGTGATACCCTGCACCGTGGCATGGGCCAGGCTGGAAGGCACTAGCAGGAAAGGAAGCAGTAACTGCCTGAGCTTCAGGTTTTTGTCCACTGCTAACAGCTGTACCTAGGAACACTCATTGCAAACCCAACCATGTGCAGCTTTTTAAAAACATGTCAGTTTTCACTGAACAGTTCCACAGCTAACACAAGATCAACCTCAGAACTGTATTTCCAGTAAATGTATAGGTAGTTCAGAGAATTTTAAAGTTGGAAGGGGACTAAAAGATACCACCTAAACCACTTTACTCAAAACATTACTGAGTGACACCTAAATAATGTTATTCAAATTATCAGAAAGGCAACTGCAGACATTGATTCAAATTTCTCACTTTGCATTATAAATAAAAAGAAAAAAAGGAGTAGTCTAGTCTGTCTACCAGCAAGCTAAGGTGCAATATGTGCAGTTTTAAATAAGTTTCATGATACTTTTAAAAATCCAGCCCGAATTTAAAATGATACTCAGGAAGATATTAATAGCCATTAATTACTTATACAGTAATGTAACTTCAGAATATTTTCTGAAGTAATCCTTAGAGAAAATAATTGCTATTTTACTAAAGGAGAAAGAGTTAATTGTCTCCTGCCCACAAGATAAAGATGAATGTGATTTTAAAGATGCCAGGTATAACTATTCAACATCATAGAATTAAAAATCTAAATCCTCAAAGCATTCCACCTTATAAACTTTCTCTTTCATCACAATGAAAACATTTTAAGTGGTAAAGCAAGATGGCGGCCAGATGCATCCCTGTGGTAGATACTCAGCTCCCCACAGACACAAAGTAACTTCACAGAGGCTAAGACATCAAGTGAGAGACCACACCACCTGGTGTAGAAATTGTCTTTACATATTGGCTGGCCTCAAAAGGTAGCTAGCTAGTCCTGCTCTTGACCATTCTGCAGTAATAACTAGAAGGTGCTGGGCTGGTGAGCTGCCTGACTGTCTCCTCAGGCACTTCCCAATCCTGCACACTCAGCCCCACCATCTGTGAAGACATGGAAGCACTAAGAAATGCATAGAACTGCAAACTGCACAAGGAAGTTTCTGTCTGACTTCAAGTCCATGTGCCTCCTCACAGAGCAAAGGAAGGAATTTTGTTGGATAGATTCTCCTTACTTACACTACATGGAAGGAGCCATAAAAGAGAACAAGAG
The DNA here is from genome assembly GCF_049852395.1 of Peromyscus maniculatus bairdii. Lineage (NCBI taxonomy): Eukaryota > Metazoa > Chordata > Mammalia > Rodentia > Cricetidae > Peromyscus > Peromyscus maniculatus. The sequence goes on along the minus strand of NC_134853.1, from coordinate 34,501,371 downwards.
AATCTGCTACCTTCTGATTTTCCCCCAGGAGCATTATTTAAACATTTAAGTAAAATCCTCTACTAAAATTAATTTGTACTTCTATCATGTAGCACACCACTTTTCATGTTTATATAAGCCTGGGTGGCAACAGAGGCATTAACACATGAAATAGAATTATTGCAAAGAAATTAAAATGTTTTTATTATTTCTTAATTTACTCAAGGACATCATAAGCAATCCTAAGGTAGTTTGGATTCTAATTTGGGAGTTTATTTACAATGATTGTATAAGCAAATCAAGGTATCAAGCAATTATTTTTTGATCAAATAGTGGGATTTTTTCAAAGGGAAGAAACAAGTGAGTTGTGTAAGGGAATACCATGCTGAAAGCATCTCCTGTATTTAAACCTATAGTAAATATTAAAATGGAAAAGCAGTATGCACTTTCAAGTTATAAGAACAGTTAATTAATCATTCAACCACTAACAAATGTGATCAGACTTCACTTGGCAATTATGTGGTTATCCAGAGAATCAATAGCAATTAAGCAGGTAATCAATAGACCTTCTCAATGGGTAACAATGACCAAAGTTTAATACAGTACGTCTAAATAAGCCACAGAAAATATACATTTTTATCAATATACTCAGCTGAAAAGACTTGAAAATCCAACATCATGTTCTACTTTCTGATAAAGATGGAATCCAGTGATCATATCTTAGATACATCAAAGTGTTAATTATTAGAAGCCAGATTTAGAAAAAGAAACCCTTGACTGAATAAGATACCTAAAGCAGGCCAATAGCTAAGCAATTATTCACCCTGCTGAACACTCAGTGTGGTGGGCCTCCCTAGCTCTCCATTTTTCAAATCTATAAATTATTTTAAATCCCTTGTTATAAAAAAGGTTTCAATAGAGTTTCAAACAATGGATTTCAAACACTCAGGTAGAAGAGCATTTGCTGCTGGCCATGGGTACCTCTATGAACTCCTGAGTTAAGCTGCTTCTTTGGATCACAGAGTGCTTTATAGTTTCCCCAAAGAAAGTGAATCTGTTTGAAATATGAGTATTTAGAAAGTTGCCTCTCCTTTGGAATGTGGTCAAAGGAGAGAAGAGTGGAGTGGCGGGGGTTTCTATACTAAGCAGGCTTTGAAAATTAAAAGCAGAGAAGTATATGTTCTTGTATTATACAGTCACAAATGGAAACGATAAAACACACCAACGATTTCAGAAGCCTGGTATCGATCCTTGGATGCTTTTCAAGTGAGTTTGCTTTGCGTCACCTGTTTCTTTATGGCATTCAGCCTTGTGCTAAATATAGGAGAATTGGGGATTTGTGTCTTCTGACACCATATTGTCATTATTGTCCCCTATGAAGGTTTTCGATACCTTAAGCATGCTGATCCATGAGAGCATAGCAAAACCAGGGAACTGACAAGGGAGCTAGACTTATTGAAACCCACATAAAGTTTTATTTTCTCTTCAGTTATTGTTGGTGGGTAATGTTTGTGAAAGTGTTGCCAGATACTCAAATATGGAAGATGATATACTATAAATACCCACAGGTGCCACCATCTCAATGTTCAACTCGGTGGACTGGGAATGTGGCTCAGCAGGGCAACACTTGCCAACTATGTGGGAGCCCCCAGTTGATACCCAGGAAAACCAAAAACTTTTATGTTTTGGTCCATTTCTCTTAAAGTCCTCACACCAATAAAATAAACTCAAAACTGCATTTTGTTTAGTTGTTATTGTGCTCTACCATAATGTCAAAACTAGCTTAATTCACCTGTATTATCAATTCTACAGCACCAACAAAAAGAGGAAAATCCCATACTTTCACTCTTAAACTGACTGTGTTCTAAAATCATCAAAAAGCTCGAGTGTATTTTCAGCCTTTACAACCTCATTTTGATAGAGTGCAAATGAGTTTATTTCAGACATGAAATACCCCCATCCCCCCCCAAGAAAAGCCAAACGCCTGTGGTTGCCTTCTGCAATCGAGTGCTTACATTAGTCCTCACGAAGACACCAGATGCTTCAAACATCAGTTTGGAGCCTATGGTACAAGAGGCTCTGTTCTCCAGGTGGATCTTATGAAAACAGACCGGGGATGCACCCACATGGTTCAAAGCATCAGTGTAGCTGCTCAATCAGGATGCTGGTACATCTGCACAGAGAAAGGCTGTAGCTCCTACACCCCAAACATTTGACATCAATGTAGAGACAGTGACCACAGTTAGAAAACAGGTCTTTGAATGAGTTATTGGTGTATTAAACTAAAAGCAATGAAATGTATTTGGTTCTTTTTGTAAAAGAAAAAGTTTCCTACTGTCTGATAATGATTATATTTCTTTTAGTTAATGTATAAAGAGTAGGTGAGATCAAAAAAATACTGTAAAAAATGAATGAGTCTCAAGAAATCTGTAAAAATTTGGGACTATGTTAATCTCACAATTGTTACAAAGACTGAAGCATCTTCAAGATGTAAATAGAACAGATAACAGTAAAAATAAAAACACAATTTGCATTTTAGTATAAACTAGTATCATCTAACCTTATAAACATCGTTTTGCTCCCCAACTCGAGTCTTAGCAAACAAATAAAGAACATAGTTTTTGTTTGTTTGCTTGTTTTAGTATTAAAAACTTTTGCCAAACTCCCGGATATTCGAGCTGATATTTTAAAAATACTTGTTGGGTGAAATTAAGTCTTCAGTTTTCCTATAGAAATAAGAAAATAGTGCCATTGATGGAAGAAGCAGGATTAAGAAGTAAAGTCTCAACAGCACTTGGACTTAAATTTGCCTTTATTATAACTGAAATGGAGATTTTGATTGGCACTAGTCAATGAATAAATCCAAGGAGCAAGTCTGAACAGCCATAAACCCATTTCCTTTCCAGCAGGTGTTTTTGTCAAAAGTGTTTATTCACTTAGAGTCTTAACATCTCTTCTAGAAATAAGAGGATATTACATTTTGACTATGTAACAAGAACCTCCACTAGGATCATTATAACATTATATATATATATATATATATATATATATATATATATATATGTTTGCTTACAAGTGAATGGGACAATTATGCCAAGAAGGCATCTCCTGCGTTGATTTATAATTTGCTGAAGTCACTTTTCAATACAGTTACATTTGCCAGGCATGCACTCAGCTCCCAGGCTCTGAGACAGATCATTATAACCCAAATTAAGAATACAAAGTGGAGACAAGTTACATTAATTTAGCTCACACCTTCCTTGTTCAATTTTAGATAGCCTACATCTGACTTGAAATAGTATCAGAAATTTTGGAGATTTAATTTTCAGAATTAATTCAGATGTTGATTTTAGTTGACTATTCTTCAAACAAAAATTGCCATTTTACCATTTACTAACAGGCTGTAAGGTGTTCCCCTGGCAATTGTCTTCTTTCCATTCCATTTCCATGTTTTTAAAAGAGGCACTGTAATCTGCCTCAATAAGCTGACTTCTGCAGTTAATAAGTGCATGGTGCTAGGCAAGCCAGCCACCACCTCTGCCACCCTCCATCTCTTCTGATTAGATTAGCCTGGGCACTATAGGACTGAACTCATCTCAGTTAGAATACATGGTAGGTTTCATAAAGGCAATGTGAGATGAAGTATATTAATACCTGCAAAGTTCTGAGAAACAGGCCTGGCAAACAGCAGTTTTCAAACAGGACTGCAGGGAGCTGGAGGTCTAGTTCAGTGGGAGTCTGCTTGCCAGGCATGAGCCCTGTGTTCCACTCTCAACATCAAAGAAAAGCATAAGGAATTTTAAATGTACTCTATGTTTATGCCCCTTTTATGAGAGCAAAATCCAAGCCCAAACAATGATAAATGCAGTTCTAAATGATTCAGGGCTTACATCTAAAATATTTCTTTGAAATCCATATGGCAATAAAACTAATGAGAATTATGACTTCGAATGGATGCTTGTTGACAATTCTTAGATGAAGAAACATCATTTATATGATCAAATCAACCATTGTTGAGGTAAGTGATTAAAATTTTGTTCAGTTATTTTACTTAATGTGCAAATATGTTCTCTTATGTTGTCTAAGCTATTCAATATTAAAATCAAAATATCATAAGGAAAATTCAAGATTTCCTTTTCTCTTTCAATCTCTTAATGTGTGATAATAAAAAAATTGTTATTTCCCATTGAACTATAATGATCTCCCATCCCTGGCAAATAGATCAACAGAACACATGCTCTATTTGCCCAGTCTGCTCTGCCCTCTGTCTCTCTCTATTTGTCTCTCTGTCTCTGTTTCTATCTCTCTTTCTTTCTCTCCCTCTTGCACACACACACACACACACACACACACACACACACACGTACATGCACGTGCACACATTCATAGTATTGCCTCTAGAATCACAGTAGGTTTGTCTGAGAAATATATTGGTCTGTGTCAACTAGAAAAAAAAACCATAAAACATAATCTTGACTGTTGTTTCATTCCTTTTATAAGACCAATAATTCAGTTGTCTGATATCCAGAAATGCCGTCTTTACAGCACTGTCTGTTCCGTACTGACATTTTTATACCATTTTTTTCTGTAAGTGTCATGTATTTCAAACAGTGTTGTGGGAAGAGTTATTGCCCAGGACTCCCTGCATTCCTAATGGAATCTGGAAAATGTGGAGCAATGCATACATGGTATTGAGAACACGTGCTCAGTGTTTCAGGCTTTGGACCTGATCATGAGCTTTGATATATTCAAGTGCTCAATGTATTCCACTGAAAGGCAAAACAAAAGGATTTCCTAATGATGATTTGGATAACAGTTTTCTTAGAATTATAGTTATCCGAAACCAAGCAGTACTCTCACCTGCTCTACGTAAATTGAAATGCGATTCTACAGTTTAAAAAGAGTCTCCGTAGTTTGTGTTTTCAGAAGGAAGACGAGGAACAGCTGTATTGAGCACCACTCTAACTCTGCATTTGAAGCCTAGGACAAATTTTAACTATTTTGGGTGGAAATCAAAGAATGATGGGACAGTGGCAAGTTTAATCACTTGAACTAACTTGAAAATCTCCCACTCAGTGTTCATGGCTCAATATATGAAGACAAATGCCCCAACCATCTAATAAACTACCACATGTTAAAGCTACAAATTCACAACAGAAAAAATACTTTAATTATTAACCAAATGATTATATTGTAATACCAATAAATAATTTATGCTATGATTATGTCTACTATAAACAAGTCATGAATAGGCATGAGGACAGGGATCATTAGCATACAAGGATCATCCTGATCTTTGCTTCCCCTCCTTCTGGCAGAAGAAAACATTTTTACTTGCAGGTCAAGTTCAAAGCCTCTTCCAGTTTTCTACATGATAAACCTGCTTTCCTTTGCCCTGACCATCTATCTTAGAGTATGCTGCAAACTGCTTCTGTGATTTGTATCATGTAACTTAAAAATGTCAGGATCAGGATTCAATAATTAAAAGGCAAGAAAACTTGAGTTTGGTATTAAAACTCTTACTGAGACAAATATATGGTTTCAGAAATATATTTAGCAACACTTCCAAGAACAATAAAAAAAAGGTAGTTCTGAGAATCTCTTAAAGGCTAGCCCATTATAACTTTGAAAAAGGAAGTTTCCTCACCACAAACCAAATACATTCCTCTAAATGTACACTGTCTCATAAATTACACAAATGTTCTCTGCCATGTACCACTAGCCACCACACCTCAGACAGAAAAAGAATGAGGCAGAAACAGAGAATGAAAAAAATGAAGAACGAGCAGAGAGAGAGAGATTGAGAGAGAGAGGGAGGGAGGGAGGGAGGGAGGGAGGGAGGGAGGGAGGGAGGGAGAGAAAAGGAGCAGGGAAGGAACAGAGGGGGAGACTAATCTAGCTGCCTTCATTTTCAGCTTGCACTTTCCCAGGCTCTCTTCTCAGAGCTCACGTCCTCAGTTGTCTGTCTTACTCTGAACTCCATCCTGGAACTGAAGCTGCAGCAGGCTGGCTATACTATCAAAGGGAGAGGGCCGCTCAGATCAGCGCAGACAGCCACGGGGGACAAGTTCTTACAAACCAACAGGAACCTACTCTTGGATCCCCACCAGCTTGTGGGGACCCAAGGAAGGCTTTTCACTGTGTGTCCCCTCAAAGACAACGTTTTCTCATACCTGGGCTTACAAGGAAAGTCCAAGGTCTCCCAAGTGTCACCGTCTCTTCAGTTTGGCCTGTTATCACCTTGCAAATGCCGAGTTCTAGCTAATGAGAAAGATGGCAGTCCTTACTAGAAGGTGAGGATTTCTACTCTGCTAAGATGGGTGAGTGAGCTTTTGAGCCTACAACCAAAGGAAGAGAAAGAGAAGTGGAGCCCCTCTGGACGGGAAGTTCTTCTCTTGTTAAAGGTGCCATTAGGAGCAGGGGGTGTGGTGGGATGGTTGTGATAGTCCTACCTGACATCATAGTCAAAACTAAATCCATTGAAGAGTTAAATATTCTAAAGTCAAAAGTAAAACCACCACAGTAGAAAGTGCTTTAGTTTCACAGTGCAGGAGGCCTTCCTAAGCATAACACACAGCTCTACAGAGCTGTGTTTCTTTCTCAAACCCACACGCTGGATCTACAATTATTATAGTACTCACTGGCTTTATAAGGACTTTCTAATCACCAGCCTGCAACTCTAACCAGCCTACAGGGAGCAACATCCCAGGGTTGAAGGCCAATGTCTTTAAACTGCCAGCAGAAACATCCAGGTCAGCCTGTATGTTTCTTGAAAAAGCTTAAAGTAACCTCAGTGTTACAACCTGAACTCACAGCAGTTTGTCTGCCAGAAAACATAGAGCGGATAGTGAAAATGAATAATTTTAAGTGTTCTCCCAAACCAATGACCGCCAAAACTATTTCAACACAATTATATAGAAGCAATGAGGAGACTGTTGAGTAAAATGTCTGAGACTAAAGTTCTTCTATGCTGGGTTTTCAGTGTCCTTAGAATTGAAGGTATGTGACAGTCAACTTATGACTCTGACAAGAAAAATGCTCTTTGTGAATACTGCTATTCTGTTATTTTCTGACTTAAAACTAAAGTGTATTTTGTGCAGAAACAAGAAAAAATGTTCTGGCATATACCATTCACTACATGAAGGACCTGCACATAAGTGCAGAATTTCCAACCCTACTATATCAACAGGAAAGCCACATCCAACTGATTCTGAAAGTGTCAGAACAAGAAGACAAGCAAGCATGCTATGTGATTCTTAGTGAGGAGCAACAAGGAAAAGTGAGAGCCAGGCATCTGTTGGGCAGCAGATTAAGCTTCCCCAGTTCAACTACCCATGCCAGGAGAGCTGAGGAGGTCTGCACATGTCTGCAAAAGCATGAGGAATCTGAAGGACAGACAATATATACATTGCCAGACCTAGCCTTAGCTAAGGACAGAGTCTGAATGTTACCCATAAGGAAGAGGGGGAAAGATGGATTCTGACTTGTAAGCGAAGTTGTTAACCAGTAAGTTTATATTTTTAAAAATTCAGAGGAAGTATTCAGCATAAAATGAAAACCACCACATAAAACTTGATATTTGTAATCAGCTATCTTGTAAAAATAATCCCCTACAGATATCTAGCCTCTGGCCCTACAATGAGCTCTCTCCACAAGCATTGCTCATACACAAGAGAGATGCTTCATGACGCACAATGCACATGTGGACTGTAGGAATAGAGGTCATGTGTGAAAGGGAAAGAAAAGCCGTGTCTGGCACACCAGAGTAAGCATTAATACCTAGTGTTTCACTTAATACTCACAACACACACCTGAGGTTAAGAGGTATCGAATAGCTTGCCAAAAAGAAAACTGTAGAACTCTAGAACCTATGTCTGAATACAAGTAAATAACTTCTCAATCTCTGTCTCCCCTCGCCTTGTATATGTGCCTCAGTCTCTCTGTCCCCAACACCTATCTCTTCATTTCTCCATACAGTACTCATGTGCATAACAGTATGCATATGAATAACATATACTTAAATATTATAAATGTAAATGCTGAAACAAAATGCACCTTGCATGGTAGAATTACTTATTTTTTGGTTTCAGTTTTCACATTTTCTGCAAGCAATATGAAGTACTTGAATAATCAGCTACTTCTCCAAGATCTGTAAGACCTAAATCATGGAACTGGAAGCTTGAAGTGCTTTATCATCTAACATTACTATGAACACTGTCTTTTTGAGTAATAATGATTATAAGAGGCAACAATTCTTTTCAGTCCTTTGAGTCACCCTGCTGGATACAGAGTTCACATAGAACTTCTAGTTCTAATTCGAGTCAAAAACAGAAGAAGGAATTTGTCACTGGAGAAGACCCACAGGATGTCCTAGAACATGCACTACAGTTTACTCTCCGCTCCACGGGATAGAAAGTCTAGGCTGTAGATGGAAAATAATACACTCCTTTTTTGCAGACTGATTTGTGCATTATGTGCCTATTTTTCATATAATAAATGACATATGCCAGAAAACATCTTATCCTTAATTTTTATACAGGAAAGAATATCTGACTTCATAGATTCCATTTTTTCTACATCAGAAAAACAGTGACTGAGCAGCTGAGTACATCATCTCATGTCAGCGAAGTTTACCTGTAGTGGGTCCACTGAGAGGAACAGAATGTTCCAGAGCTGCTGAAAGTGGCAGTGGCATTTGAAAGCCAGGGCAGCTGTCTCCTGGAGACCCACCTACCATGGCCTTCTGAGAGCCAAGCCTGGGGAAGAGCTTTCTGGTAGCAAGAAACACCTCCCAGGAAGCCATTCTCTTTTCAGTACCATCACCTTTTACCAAAGGAACTTTCAGTGGACACAAGTACATGAAGGTATAAAATCGGTACAGAAGTTAAACGTTTACTCATAAGAAGTCATGTATTAACTTTAGAACAACCCATTGATGTGCACAGAGTTCTAATGATTAATGATGAAAACTATTCTGCCTTCTAGTGAGATGGAAGTGCTGACTTACTGTTACATAGAGTTAAATCTTAGGAGGCTGGAGACATGGTTCAGCAATTAAAGGCTCATGCACTCTTGGAGAGGACCTGAGTTTGGGTTCTAGTACTCACAATGACAGGCTCACAATTTTCTGTAATTCCAGATCTAGAGGATCTGACACTTTTTTCTTGCCTTTGTGCACACACACACACACACACACACACACACACACACACACACAATTTTTAAAATAAGTACTTTTTTAAAGATTTAAATTTTGAGCTAAGAACATGACTCAGCCAGTTAAAAGCCTGCCGCACAAACATGAGTACCTGAGTTCTGATCCCCAGCATGCCTAAAGGGCCGAGTACAGTGCTACATGTCTGTAACCCCGGACCTGGGAGAGCAGAGACAGGTAGACCTGTGAACCTCACTGACCAGCCAACCCAGTCAAACTGCTGAGCTCCAAGTTCAATGAGACAGCCTTCTCAAAAATAGAGGAGAGTGAGAAAGGAAGACACTTTACATTGACCTTTGGCCTCCACAGCCATGTACATACCCAGATACTCACATGTACACATGCTCGTACTGACAGAAACAGATAACCATAACACACACAGAAAACAAACAACAACAACAAAAAAAAAAAACCTTTGGCTGGAGTTTTGTTATTGAAGGATGTGGAGCATCTTCAATGGGTTTTGAGCCAATCAGTATTTTGATTTTATAATCACCAGTGCTGAGAATGCTATGAAAAATGGCAGAAGTGTATTTAAGTCTATTTCTGAAACTATTGGAAATTCTGCCATAACCCCAAGCCAAAGTCCACTCAATGATTTTTTAGTGCAATTCTCCCAGAAGGAGGTAAGCATGCCCCCTGGCACCGTTCTCTCCACTGCCATTGGCCCAAACGGCTGTTATCTGACAAGAGCATTCTGTACCCAGGAGACTTCTGTCTGTCTGTTTGCAATTAACAAAAATCAGGCAAGTATGCAACCAGTGAGCTACACCCCAACGCTTCCTTTAACTTTTACCTTGAGATGGGAGTTCCACTATACTATCCAGGCTGGCCTTGAACCCACTCTGTGGCCCAAGGAGGAATTGAATTTAAGGCACCTTCTAACTGCCTATAATTATAGGTCTACACCATAATGCTCAGCCTTTTTACTTAAGTATCCATTAAGAGTGCAAGTTTTCTTGTGTATGTAAGGGGTGCGGTGGGGAGGCGTGCCCACATGTGTATGGAGGCCATAGGTCATTATCTACCTTCTTTTCCAAGACAGGGCCAGGGTCTCCTATTGGTCTGGATCTCACCAATGGAGCTATAGGAGCTCCCCTGCAAACCCCAGAGATTTTTTTTTCTACCTCCCAAGTTCTGATATTATAATAAACACTACAATATCCATTTTCTTTACCTGGGTCCTGGGGTTGAACTCAGCTCCTCATGCTTTCAAGACAAACACTTTAGCAACTGAACTGTGGTCCCAGCCCTTGATAAAGAATTTTAATAGAACTCATGGTATCTTTGTGATAATCAGTGCTGTCATTTTGTCTTGCTGGTCAAGCACACCTTGACGGCCGAGGTCTAAGCAACTACCTGGAACTTTCTAAAGAATGAGAAACCAAGACGATAAAGCATTCCTTAACAGTAGGAAGGATCTGAATTCATCTTGGTCCATGTGGTACAGAGTAGTTCTGCTGTTTGTTTAAAGAAGAGGTAACAGTGTTTGAAACCAATACTTGGCATCAATAAAAATGCAAGTAGGGGCCAGGTGACTGTGGAAGGAATTGTTTTCCTTGTGGTGGATGTAGCTTGGTGATTGCACCGGCCTAGCCAGGTGAGGCCTGGAGTTAGAATACTAGTATGAACACAAAACAAAAACAACAAAGGAATTATTTCCCCAAAACAACACCACCAACAAAGTACCAGAAAGCATCATCGCTTCCCATTTCTATTTTTCTACAATAAAATGTAATTCCTTTTGAGGAGCCAAAGCAAGTGGAGCTCTTTAATGTTCAACTAGAGAGCATTTGCACTTCCTGCCTCAGGGTTGGGAAGCAAACATTTAGCTGAAGGGAAAAGAGGAAACCTTTCCCTGTTTTAAAATTACTTTATGGAGAAAAGCCATGTATTTAGTAGAGATGCTGAATGGAAAATGAAAAAAAAAAAAAAAAACAACTAGTAACACACGTTCCTCCTCAAACATTATCAATGCTAGCATTGTTTCTTAAATGTCCATACACAGCTCTACTGTCAAATAAGATAACGTGGGTTTATATCATTATTCAAGAAAGGAATTCCGTATCAGGCTGCCCATATTTCAGTGCAGAAGGATTCCATTATTTGTCAAGCAAAACACATTACTCTTAGGAAAACAGAAAAGTTGACCTTGGCAAAGAGTTAGTGAAACTGTTCCCTCTTGATTTTCCTCCGTGTATAGTGGGGGAGTGCACATTTTCTGCTGCTCTGAGGCATTGTTTCACAAAGAACTTTTGATATTTTGGCCAGAACTGAGTAGAGAAGACAGAGCTCACATCAGTGTTAGGAAGCCTGAATTCTTATCTCCACCCTTATGTCACACTGTAAAGCATCTTTTAAGAAGGAAAATCATTTAGACATTTGTAACAAGTGAGTCCTGGGTCCATGTGTCCTGACCCTTTATGAGTTCCCTTGGTCTGCCACAGTTCTGCTTCTTTCCCATAAACTGACAAATTTAAAAACACATTTGTTCTTTGACAGAACTCTAAATCCATATAGCTCTTGCCCACTTTATTGACATATTGTCTTGAAAAGTTTCTCTCAGGTGGCATGACCACTGTTTTTTATAATAATCAGCAACCCAGTGTTTCATTCTAAAGTCTAAGCAAAATTGTGAGTCTGTCGATGGAATTCTCATGCCAGGCTCCACACACTTACTTTTCCTACCTTTTTTTTTTTCTGCTCTTCTCTCTCTAGCTTCCAGGTCTGCTAATGTTCTTGACATTAGCACTTTGTGTGATTATCATAACATAGAAAGAAAATGTTTTGAGGACCAGTACTATGTTTGAAGCAATCAGCATGCTTTGTAATCCATCTCTTTGGAAACATCATCAGTTAGAAAATTCCACTATGCTTAGTTATCAGTAAGGAAACTAAGTCTCATATCTATGGCTCAATAGTAAGTTATCAATTGCATCATGCTTATCATTCTTCATATTTTATGTTATTAATAATGAAAAATCTAAACATTCAGAATCATCCACATAACTAGAGATCATCTCTCCTGTTGAGAGAAAAAACATGTAATTGAAAAAATGCAATAGGATTTTTATGCTGAGTATTTTTTGTGAATCTACTTAAAATCTTCAATAAAGCTGCATCTTTTTGGATTTACTGAGAAATGAGTCAGCAAAGATTACAGGAAATCACCAAGAGATTATACAGTAAGAACGATAAATTGTCAACAGTGCAAAAATAGAAGATGAAAACAGAAGCTTTTTTTTTTTCAAAAGTGCAAACCAAATCTGTGCTGGAGTGTGAATGTGTCTATCTGTGCATAAAAACCTGGTATGAAATGACTGGTTCTAGTTTTTATCAATGGTGAGTGCCTCTGCTTCTAAATAATCAGTGAGGATCACTGGCGATAAATGCAACCAAAGCGACTAGTACTGATTGCTGTGGTGGAAGCATTTGATAAAAAGACCTCATAAGCAGCAGTGCCCACAACCAGCTCGTTTAGCTTCTGTGAGTAGAGACACACATTGTATCTCTAAAAGATTAAGTTCAGTAATGGTTTAGTAATTACCTGGCATTTCCTCTCTTTGATGGTCAACCTTTCCGAAATTTCCTTACCCCAATATTTAAATAAAATTTAAAAATGTTTATGTGCAAAAATCCCCTCCCTTCCCCTACCTCAGAGTCCTTTACCACTAGTGAAAGCTCACCTGGCCTTTGTTTTTCATGGGTTTCAGTTTGAGGCCGAATGACTGGGTAAGGACAAGAGCTATTGGAATGAAGCCCATGGTCACCTCACACTGTATACTATGCCATACAAATCTAGACCACAAGAACTCAGAAGGTCTAGAATTACCACCCTTTGAACATCACTGAGGAAGAGGAAGGTAGAACAGGACAGAAAAGATCCTGCTCTGGCCTGTGCCTTGCACGGGGGCTCAAGAAACCTAGCTAAACAGCCAATCAGCTAATAGCTAATCTATTTTTATGCTCTACAGATTCTGGCTTTATTTTCTTATTTCAGGTTTCTTTTAAATTTTGCTTCAATATTTGCTTTCAGTTTTATTAATTCAGAAACTTGTTTGGATGAATACTTTTCCTAAACAAGTCTAGTAGGCAGCCCCAGGGCAGCAGTATTTCAGGGCCTCCAGCATGCCTCTAAGCCCAGAAAAAAAAATCTGTCCCACTTCCAAAGGATCCTCCTTGAACAGAAGAGAAAGATTCTATCAAAACTTAAATCCAAGTCAAGGAGAAAGTGATAGTAATGATTTCAGTGTAACCCCCACCCCCACCCGGCCTCTGTCACACTGCATTTCTGCCTCCTCTTCCTGCTTCTGGCTCAATCATATACATCCTCATCTATTTCACCGCACTCCACCATGGATCTTTTCTGGTGTTCCATTGATGCAAATATTCTCACCAAATATCTTGAGAAAACTGGGAGATTTCAGATAAGACAAAGATATTCTCCCTTAAGAATTAAAGTTAAGAAGATGGGCTGGGAATATGGCTCAATGGCTTAATGCTTGCCTACCATGGATAAGGCTTTTTTTTTTATTGCAAACATCTATTTATTTTATAAACTTAAGATATTTTAAATTTTTTCTTTATTAAGAATTTTTCTATTCACTCCACATTCTATCCACAACCCCCTCCTCCCTCCTCCAACACCCCCAGCCCTCTTTCCCAAGCCACCCCACAACCCCACATCCCCCAAATCAAGGTCTCCCATGGAGAGTCAGCAGAGCCCAGCACACTGAGCCTAGGCAGGTCCAAGCCCCTTCCCACTGCACCAAGGATGTGCAAGGTGTCACACCATGGGAATAGGACGAGGCAGGGTGCCGGGGAGGCTCTTAGGACTCTACAAGGTTGACCCCACCTGGGTCTGCTGGCAGTGGTCCAGAAGGTGCCTGGACTGGTCAACTCTGGATAAGGCTCTTAACAAAAGCTAAAGTCTGAGTTAGCTGTTTGAAACCTGGGACTTATGCAGGGACGCTTGGCTCAATCTGGGAGGAGGGGACTGGACCTGCCTGGACTGAGTCTATCAGGTCGATCCCAGTCCTGGGGGAGACCTTGATCTGGAGGAGGTGGGAATGGGGGATGGGCTGGGGGGAAGGGGAGGGGGGCAGGAAGGGAGAGAACAAGGGAATCTGTGGCTATTATGTAGAACTGAATAGTATTGTAAAATAAAAAAAAGAAACAAAAAAAAAAGCTAAAGTCAAGAAGGTGCAATGTGCAAGCTGGAAATTAAAAAGCTAGACAATGAGAGGAAGTGGGTGATGGCAAGAAGAGTGAAAAGGAAGAGGGACTCAATACCCCGGAGGTTATGGAATCCTTCTTTCTTAGGGACTTAGAGAATGAATACAACCATGCCAAGGAGCTGGGGAGAATAGGCCAAATACAACGGCTTCAGGAGAAAACATTAAGACTGGGTGCAGGATGGTGGCTTGAAAGAAAAATACTCAGGGAAGCAAAGTAATTAGCCCGTGTCATAAAAATAAGACTGAGCACACACATTTTATCCCAACACTTTCAGTGGCAAAGGAAGGCAGACTTTTGTAAGTTCAAGTTCATCTGGTCTACATAGTGAGTTCTGGGACAGTCAGGGTTACATAATGAGAATTCTGTACAAAAAGAAAAAAAAAGAAAGAAAAAGGAAAAAGAACAGAAGCAAGATACGATCATAATTGGGGTTTAATAAATCAGAGAGTATTAAGTTCAGACGCTGCAGGAGAGTAACGGCGATGGCCTCTGCTTCACGCTGTGTGGGCCGGCGTTCTTGGAGGCAGCTGTTAGTCACTCTATTGAGACAACTTACAGCGTTATTGTGGACAGGTTGTCTTCTCCATTTACAAAACCAAGAACCTGTGCTAAGTGGTTAAAACAACTACAAAACTCCCCAGTCTATTACTCTTGACGAGGCAAGTCAAGGACACATTCAGATATTCATGTTTCCCCAACAATTACAAGATCATTTGCAAGAGAGATGACATGTGGGAGAGAAAAATTAAATATAAAGTCATAGAATCAAAGAAAATAACCTGATCTCGCAAGTTTTATGTCAAAGATTTTTCCTCTGGTAATATATATTAACTTTTCTAATCAATTTGATGTAGTACCTTTAAAATGAATTTAAAACCATATACATCTTTCAAAGTAAAAGTGGGGGAGTTGAAAATATAAACTCTATTTTTATATCTACTGGTTTGAGCACAAATAAGCTTCACAAATTCTGGAGAAAGATATTTTTGTATTAAGAAGCACATTTTTAGGTGATATTAATTACAGGTCTCTAGCTACTGAAAGCAGGCCTATCCCCCAATAAAAGGACCTAAAAACTAAGCATGTAGATTCTGTAAGAATCTCAAGTTTAGACAAAGAATAAAGCACTTAGACATGAGAGGATTTGCTTGTTAACTGATCCCATGAAGATAAATAGCAAATTTAAAACCCCACGAATTAACTGCTAATGACTGATTTTTCGTGTGATTCTCATATAGCAATAAAATTTGCAAAATTATCCACTGCAAATCATCAGCTGCTGGTCAGACATTTCTGACTAAGGATGGATTATGTGACTAAGGGTACATCATTTACCAATAGTGTGGCTATAGACTTCACCTCAACTGTGAAAGAGCATTCCAATTTTGTGTATCTAAACATCATACTATACACTACATGAGTGGAGGTGTCTACAGACATGTTTAAGTAAAGCAAAACAGTCTTAATTCTTTCTGCTATGATGATGCATGCAAGTGCTACCCATTCCTGGAGGACCAATGCTGTGCTGGACGTACTAGAGAATAAAAGCTTTTGGAAATGATACAGGTTTCAAGTCCTTTGACTAATTCCACTGGGATCATTCAAGAGCTTGGATGGGGGAGCTGAGGGCAAGGGAAGAGAGAATCCAGATATCACTGCTGTTGTAATTATTATGTTCCCTATGGTATGAGATACTGAAAATGAATGTTTCCTCTCTTAAAAGGATAGAGACCTTTCTTGCTGCAAAGCCATTAGCATATATAATGCACTTGTCTGGAAATCATGGCTTCTCTGTCAAGCGTGGAAGACCTTTAGGAACCTGGGTTATTGTATAACCCTGAATTATAGAAAATGCATAATTTGCAGTCCTCCAGTTTTCCAGCTTATTTAAAAGAACCAGTTTAAGCAATTTCACCTATATCTAATGGCTCAGTTCCCCCCACAACAAGTAAAAATGTTTATACTATCTTAATTCTGTACAAAATTTTTGTAAACTTACAACTGAAAAAGCATATTAAGGTATTTCATCTATGCCAGTATCTGTGAGTAGTAGTTGATAATTTAAAACCAAATTCTAGAAAGCTGTTAACACTTCTTTCAACACAAATAAACAAGTCTCTCAGAAGTCAAAATATATAAGACTCCTGAGCAGCTTACATGGTCCTAAAGCACGTAAAGTCACGGAGATTAAAGGCCACCAATGTGCACCTTCTGTATGAAGCCATCTCCTCCCTCACCTCAGAGACAGGAATTGCACCTCAGCAGAGTCTATGCTTCTTTCTGATTTCAGTTCTTTCATCCCCAAAGTGGAATAAAATAAGAATTGCTACTTCCCTTATTTGGTTTTATTTCAACCATTGTCACTTTAACATATTTTAAATAGTCTCTATAATTTTTTTTAAGTGAAAGAGCTATTCTGATGTTAATTTCGATCAATCTTCCAAACATATGATTCTGGGTTTTTAAAAGGGGCCCACTAGAGGGGCTTTTTAAAAGTGAACAAAAAAGCACCCCGAGGCTGTCCAATTCACATTTAACCTACTTACATGAAAAGGGAACTACTTTGGTTAAGAATAACTTGCGCACGCTCAGGTTCAAGCTAAACAGGCCAGCGTATTAGTGAGGGAATGAGGCAGCAAATAGCAGCTCCTTTCACACGAGCAGAAGAATACTGTGTTTATTTAAAATAGTTGGCACAAATTCTCATTTCAATTAAATTACATTTACTAAAATAACATTTTCATAATTAAAAACATGCAAAAAGTCATTTTTTCCCAAAGTGCTAACAAAAAATAATCACAGTAGCTTAAAATGGGCAAAGGGGTAAGATAATTGTTAAGAATAAATGTGACTAATTTGGGTTACAATTGCACATTAGTTCAGTGGTTTTCAGTGATTCAGAAGCCATTATCATCCTCTGTTGCTAAGTAAAGTTAATACAAATAGGTACTAAGTTTTGTTATGAATGCTTTTTTACAGGAAGTAACAGTACAAGTTCATATCTTATATTTTTTATTGCTGGTATATTACAATCACAGAATATGATCTTAGGTTAGATTAAAACAACTTGATCTGACCTCTTCCTTTTACGAATGAGGAAACTTAGATCCAGAAGTGTTAAATGCCTTGTTCTTAGTCGTTTAGCGAGTTAGAACCTGTGCTGGCACCAGACAGTTTCCACATCGCAATTCTGCAGCATGGAAACAGCCATAGCTCACAGGAGCCAGAGGAAAAACGACAAAAGAGTGTACCGTCTGTGAATTACGGGGAAATGAAATTCCACTGCAAGTCTGTTGACTGCTTCCACTCCTGCCTTTTCCTGAAAGCTCCTACGTGAGCCAAAATTCATGTTCCAATGAAAACAAAGATTACCCAGTAAATCAGGTTAAGTCTCACACACTGATAAGGCTAATAAGTGAATAACATGTCCAATATTTACCAATGGTAGTTTGAATGAGAATTTACAAAATTTTCCAAGAATAAAACAAACCTAGTGGCAAAAGCTGAATTCTTCCATGTAGACAAAGGATTGTGAAACCAGTCCAATGTTCAAGCCATCAGGAAAGGTACACAGGAAAGAAGGAGGGACATTTAAATGAGGAGGCAAAGTATACCAAACCACAAGGAAAACAGACCCACCCCTTCCTACTTGGATGTTGCTGAATGGCAGTCTTGTAGAGAGTGCAAAGCATCATATGACCTACTGGTGCCAAATAAAGTTTCCATCATTCAGAAATGACTTACAATAGTTTTATACATGCATAGCCTAAGAACTTAATGAACAAATACGTCATGGTGAAGCCTAGACAAACGGTACAAAAGGAACAGTGCTGAGCTTTCACTAGCCTCCTTCTCTATTATTAGGTCACATTCAAGCAGAAATAAGTGAAACCGTCACACAACAGTTGCTTGTTCAGAACAGATTAATAACAGAGTAAATGTTCTTGTAATCTTAACTAGCTGCAACACACACACACACACACACACACACACACACACACACACACACACACACACACACGAATAACCGAATAACAGCTACATGTTGAATCCCATAATGCTGAATATTTGCAACACTAACACAAAGAGTTGCTATGGCTTAAGTATGAAGTGGCTGCCTCCTCTGCTACCCAGTTTGCATGTCTTACAGTATTTTAAATATATTTCCCAATTCTTTGCACTGAAAGGTCCCCAATATTATTTTGGTACCAACTTCTTACTTTTGCTGCCCTGAGTAACGTTCAGTGGAATACGGTGAGAGGCCTTTTAGACTCAGAAGGACTTGACTACTGTTAAGAAAAAAAAAGCAAACAAAATTTCTCCCCAAGAGTCTAATTTGCAAATTAATTTCCTTGTTCACTGTCAGTTACTCTCAGCTTACAAGCTGGGGGGTCAACCTCATTAAGAACAAATGCTTATTGTGACTAAAATACAACAAAACCCAACCTTAATAAAAAAAAAAATAATGCTCAACATTTCATAGCATCCAACCCAAAGCAGTAAACATATCCATATTATGCAAAGCATGCTCCAGAGACCACTAATGTGCTTGGGATTATTAATAGATATTGGGGTAAAGGAGCAGAGCTTTGGAAAACATTGAGGTGTGTACCAAAATACACAAGGCCTTTTCGGCAGCCCTTGGGACTTTTAATTCTATTGCAAATCCAGAAGTGGGGGGTGGCAGAGGAGAAGTAATGTTATCACTTTTAACTTTGAAAAAACTGAAAATACAGAAAAACAACTTTTCTAGAACTCTATCTGTGTATACAAAACAAAAAACAAAGATAGACTCTAACAATTAGCCCAGTTTAAACCCAGCAATGGGCTAGGGTATGGCTCAGTGATAACACTTGCCTAGCATGCCTATGTGCAAAGTCTTGAACTTGACCCCCTCCATGGCAAAACAAACCAATATAAAATTAAAAGCCACTATAATAAAAAGCACAGAACATGACTATTTCTAAACACATTCCCTCCTTGCTTCCAAGTCTTGGAACCTTGACACAAACAGTTTCAGAAAGGTGAGCTGGCCAAAGCTGCTCAGGTAAATGGCTGAGACAGGCCATCACACCACAGTCCTGCTTCCTTCCATTACCTACAGTTGCTTCACCCATTATTAGAACCACGACAAAATTTTTTTTTAAAGATTCCTTCTTTTCTACTAATTTGTCCCTTGAAATTTTTCATACCTCTTTCTCTGGTCAAAATGTTATTATGCTTCTTTACTTTCCAAGATTATAAAACCCTTACCTATCATTTTATTTCTGGTATGAAAATGTGAGGTTATAGTAATTGTGACATAGAAAAGTAAGTAATCTAATCATGGGACTTAATCAATCACTTGTGAATATTATACAATAATAGAGTGTGCTCATGATTTTTAAAGGCTCTTTTGATTAATAAATAATAAGTAGGTGATGTTACTATAATTATCATGCATTTATAAAAATACTTCATTCTTTCCCATTTAACATTCATATAGACCTTTCATCCTTCTTTAATTTATTTATTTGTTTATTTATAGAGTTCTAGAGATCAAACATGTATGTCAGGCAAACTCACAGTGGAGCTCCACCTCCAAACCCTTGTAATATCTTTGTGTTTGTTTTCATAAACACTACAATGAATCATGCTAATTTCAGCACAAAAATTTTTTAAACTTTTTGCTTCTCATTTTTTTTGAGTTAGCATTCAAGGTAATGGGTTCAGTTGTATCACTTTTACACCTCTATGTTATTATACTTTGTTATTATTCATTCCCTTGTGCCAAAAAACAAAGACCTTTCTGCACAGAACTGAGAACTGGCATAATAAAGCATCAGTGGCTTCAGACTCCTATAGTTTTCTCATGGGAGAGAAGGTTTATAAAAGAAGAGATAGAGGATGAAAAGGGAAAGGAGGAACACAGGAAGAAAAGGGGAGAACATGATGAGAAGAAGGAGGAAATGCAAAAGAAAGGAAAAGGAAAGGCTGCTACTGCTGCTGCTGCTGCTGCTGCTGGTGATGATGAAGGTGATGATGATGATGGTGGTGAGGAGGAGGAGGAGTGCCACAAGAATAGGAAGAAAACTTTTACTAAGACCTACTTCATACTAGGCATTGCAGACATCTTCAGTTTTTGTCCGTTTAATCTTTATACAACCCTATCTTGGAAAGATCTCCCCTTTAAAGAGGAAGAAACATAGGTGTGGGCAGGTGAAACAACTTGCTACCATCACATAAATATTGGTGCTTAGCCACAAGCCCAGCTAAGTTGACTGTGAAACATGGACTTATAACCACAACACAACACTACTGTCTGCCCCGAAGAGATTCACACAAGTACCTATGAACTATGAACCCAGTGGAGTTGTATGAAGCCACTGTAGGGTCTGTAAGGCATGGTAGATAAACTTCTTGGAAGGAGGGATGTGGAAGAGTTCAGGAGAATGATCTAGATGGAGCATGGAAAAGACATTTGAGTCACAGAGGGTTGTGCATGTGGATTCAAAGGGTGGGTCCACACATGAAGGCTCCAAGGCATTCTTCCTGCTATAAGAGCTCTTGAGAAGCTGAGATTGTGCTAGGGGAGCCTGTGTGCCTGGAAACATAGTCAATGGCAGGAGGACTATATACTTGTGGGACCCAGTGCAAAACCACAGCATAGACTGAAGTGTCAACAGTAAAAAACAACCAGGAATGGCAAGTGAGACGGAAAGCTGTTCATTAACATGGAGGCATTAGTCATCTACTGAGTTTGTTGATTGCTTTCATTTTTTTATTTTTTCATTAATATGAGATAGGGTTGCCTTGAACTCACCATGTAGCTGAAGATGGCCTTGAACTCTGATCTCCCTCCTCAGCCTCTGAGTACTAGGATTGCATGTCTCTGGTATCATACCCTGCTAGTTCATTGGCTTAAGGAGGTGTTAGATGTGGAATGACTACCTTCCCTCCTAGGACCTAGCTTGGGTTTACTGTTAATGGATGTGATTCCCCACATTAGCGATTACAGAGAGGAAAGCAGCTGAACTGGGGAAAGGTTTGAACTCTGTGTTTTAAGATTCAAGGTATTCAATTACAGATGCCTGTTGGATACGGAGCTTTAGAAATGAGGTTGTAGAAAGAATGTTAGAGGCATTAGTTATGCACAGCAGTTGAAGCCACTGTTTGAGATCAATTAACATGGAAAACAACACATTTACAGAAAAGAAACCCCAAAGTGAGCCCTGGGGAAGGCTGACACTTTATAACAATGGCTAAGAACCTCACCGTTTACAAGTTATGCATATGTCAGCTTCAGAGAGACCCAGAATAGACCCTGACTTTGAGTGAAATGGGATTGGTTCACTGAGCGAAGAGGTCTTCCTAAGATAAGGACACTGGGAAGAAAAATCTAGAAAGATGTAAGATGCACCCACAGTGCATGGCATAGTGGGTAAATCCCAGCAGGGAAGGGTTCCAAAGGCAAAGTGTTCAGTGCATTTGGTGACATGGAAATCACTGTTGAACTCTGAGAATGACAAAGGCCAAATAAATCGGTAGGGTAATGAAGGGTCAACGAGGTAAAGGCATACTTCCATGAGCACCCAACCTTTCCAATGCTTGGAGGGAACTGGAAAAAGAAAAAAGAAAAAAGAAATAGAAGAGAGAGTTCAAGAGCCAGCTCAGTTCCTGTCCTTGTAGTTTCAAGATTAAAGGGACATGCACACATGCATATGATGAGAGATAAGAACATGCAGAGACCAAAGCGGGAGACACAGGCAAGAGAACACTGGCAGACTGACCAAAGTTCCCACGGATGAGAAAAGTCACTTCCTGTTGCTGTGGTAAAGATACTGACCAAAAGCACCTAGGGAGGAAATCCAAATCCCAATCTACGACAAGGGCAGCAACCCAGGTTAGGCAGGTGCACAGAGCAGGAACTGCAGCAGAGACCTTGGGGAGATGCTGCATACTGGCTTACTTGTCAGCTCACCTTCTACTACCTTTTTCACGCCTCCCAAGGCCACCTGCCCAGGGGTGGTGCCACACACAGTGGGCTGTGCCCTTCCACATCAGTAATTAATCAAGGAGGAAAAACGTACCACAGCCTTCCTTACAAGCAATCTGGTGGGGTCATCTCAAGGTTCCCTCTTTCCAAATGACTGGTTTGTGTCAAGTTGACAAAAACTAGCCAGCCCAGAAGAACACCTCTTACTCAGGTGGAAGAGCACCAGAAATGATGAACACTGGTGTGGATGGACAGGATGAGGTGTTCTGGATGGACAGGATGAGATGTTCTCAATAGACAGGATGAGGTGTTCTGGATGGACAGTATGAGGTGTTCTGGATAGACAGGATGAGATGTTCTGAATGGACAGGATGAGGTGTTCTGGATAGACAGGATGAGGTGTTCTGGATGACAGGATGAGATGTTCTGGATAGACAGGATGAGATGTTCTGGATAGACAGGATGAGGTGTTCTGGATTGACAGGATGAGGTCTTCTGGATGGACAGGATGAGATGTTCTGGATTGACAGGATGAGGTGTTCTGGATAGACAGGATGAGATGTTCTCAATAGACAGGATGAGGTGTTCTGGATAGACAAAATGAGATGTTCTGGATAGAAAGGATGAGATGTTCTGGATGACAGGATGAGGTGTTCTGGATGACAGGATGAGGTGTTCTGGATAGACAGGATGAGATGTTCTGGATGACAGGATGAGGTGTTCTGGATAGACAGGATGAGATGTTCTGGATAGACAGGATGAGATGTTCTGGATGGACAGGATGAGATGTTCTGGCTATAAGGCTGGCTCTTTCTCATGCAGCATATTTGTAGCCCTTTTGGGAAATGAGGAGGCGAGTGTACCATTAAGTTTTGAAAAGTGATAAAATTGTGCAGTTAATCTTGAAGTGAATGGGAAAAGTGGTTGATGTTGTCACAAAATTATGTACTAAACAAAGGTTTTTAAAACCTTATATGAAAAGTAAATTGCAGATAAAGGTAGAATATCTTTCAACATAGAGAGCTGTTCCCAATCTCTCACACAGCTCTACAGCCACACATGGGAACCATTATCAACTACCTACCAATTTCGATTTGTTAGATACATACACACATACATGCACATATGTGTATATATATGGATGTATTTCCATGTATACACACACACACACACACACACACACACACACACACACACACACACACACACACACACACACTCTTTGTGCCTTTCAGTGATTATGAGGAAAGTCCACAGACATGACAATAGCTTGTAAAGGGAAGGCAAGTTTAATGTCTGCTCCACTGGGAAGAGTGGAGCAAACCACTTTGGTCTCAATGCTGATACTCAGTGCACTCATGAGTGGAAACACTCCCTCAGTTTCATGAGCAGCAAAACACATGTCAGCTGCTTGGGTCTTAGAAACAGAACAGTTTGCAAAGCTTCCTGTGAAACACTCCAGTCTGATGTCTTCCCCCTCAGAGAGAGGATGCTCTACTCTCAATTAATTGTTCAGTTGTCAAGTTCCAATAGCAGCTGGCTTTAGTTATGCTTTAATTGAAAAGATGCTGCAGTTGTAAGAAAAAGGTATTAAAAAACTATTTAGAATATACAGAAAAGCAAGTGATAAGATTAGAGACAAAGACTAAAATCCCTCGGTAGGAGACAGCCATGCAAATGTTCAATTAGGGAAACAAGAGTGAACAGACATGAGCAGTCACCTATGAGAAGCACCCAGGAAGGGGGCTGGCTGGGACTGCGTATGCAGAGGCTTGCTGTCCAGGCATCGGTTGGATAGTGGTGTCCATCTCCTGAGGGATTTCGTCAGATCATTTACTCTGTCATGCTGTGGTGAGGTTCTGAGAAACTATGGCCTGTGAAGACCAATCTGGACAGCTTAGGAACGTAAAATCCCAGTTGTTCTGTAACTTCCTTTCTTTTTTTTTTTTTAATTTTCACATAACACCTTCAAATGGAGTATTATGCAATACTCAGATAATTTTGTGATGTGATTAAATAAATGAGATTAAATGAGAATAAATAAGTTTTTTTTTAAAAAAAAAAACAAAACCTGGACTTTCATTTTTTTAGAGACCAGAGTTTCCTCTGAGTTTTTAGATTCTTCCTTTTACCCAGCCAAAATCCACTGTCATTCAAGGATCCATTTTTCTTATCTTGCAAGTGCATGAATAAATAGATCTGTATGCTATCCAAAGATGAAAGCAAGATTTCTGCATTGCTAATCAATGCAAGAATGCTTGTTAGGATTGTATCATTCCTTGACTGGCAAGTCATACTGACCTGGGCATAAAATATGGTGCACTGATGTTACTTTGTACATTGTTCCTGTGAGACTCTGTTTCCTTTTCTAAGCACTTAGTAGAGGTTTGCCACTGATGGACTCTAGTAGATCAATAGTGTCAACCACAAAACATAGGAAGGAATCCAGCTAAAAATTAAGGCCAGTGGAAGATGACACTTAATTGCCAGGTGGTGGTGGCACACACCTTTAATCCCAGCACTTAGAAGGCAGAGGCAGGCAAATCTCTGTGAGTTCAAGGCCAGCTTGGTCTACAAAGAGAGTTCCAGGACAGCCAGGTCTATTAAACAAAGAAATCCTGCCTCAAAAACAAAAACAAACAACAACCAAAATAAGAAGCTGACTCTTCAGGGCCAAGGCTGTAACTCAGTGGTAGAGCATATGTCTAACACACACAAGGTCCTGAGCTCAATCCCCAGCACTAAAACCACTGTGAAATAATGATATGCACATCTTATGCCAATCATCAGGAAAGAGCTCAGGGACTTGGTGCTTACCCTCTTGCTCTGCACAGAGTGACAAAGGTACACACCACACAAATGTGAAGATACAAAAATCCACATAGACCATGATACTATCTTTCCTAGCTATAGTATCTTAGGTTTGAAAACATGACAGAGCATTTTTGTCATTTCCCACCTAAAATTATTTGCAATTCGTCCATTTTTATGTCACAGTTATGTCAAGTGCCCAAAATTTAATAATATTTTAAACAGAAAAAAAATCTATTACTGACACCATCTAAAAACTTGTAGTAATTTTATTTTCTGTTCACATTTTCATTAAGCTTCCTATTACTTTTCACTTGACATTTATTTAACTCCATTGTTGAACTCTAATACATGTATTTATAATACTGGATATCTATGTAATTATGCTAACCTACACTAAAAATGTGTGTGGGCAACTACTTGAAAATAGTTTTATGAACAAGTAACTCATCTGTCATGGCTCTCCTCTAAATGCTTAGGAAGATCATGGCTACTGTGAAGCTAAAGGCAAACCATTCCCCTTGAGAGCATACACACTGCCCATCTTTTACTTCACTTTATTTTATGTTATTTTACTTCATTTAATTTTTATGGCATGCTGGAGATGGAACTCCAGGCCTCCTACATGCAAGCATACTCAGAAAAAATGCTTCTCAAACATGAAAAGGCTGCTCACCGCACCCTTGTCCTGTGCCTTTTTTTTTTTTTTTTTTTTTTAATGGGACTCATCCCAGCATAGTGACAAACTGGAGTCGAATTCTGAACTGAAGTTTCAAACACCCAAAGCCTTCAACCTTACACCTGGAGACATGCACAGCTTTATAGTGCTCTTTATCAATTTAAAAGAAGTTTGAAACATCTCAGGCATCAGCATTATTACCTTGCTAAGACTGTGCGACCCACACACTTACCAAATCCCTTTGTTATGTCATAGCAACCCTGAGAAAAGCCTGAAGTCAGGAGGGGATTGGAGCACAACAACAATGTCATGTGTCCAATACATACATATATATACCAGCTCTGCAGCTGCCACTAAAGGTTGATTTCACTAAATCTCACTCTATTTCTAAATAAGACTCAAGATTCAAAGGCTGGGGTGAAAACCTGCTAGCTCTGAGAGGCTGAATAGCACCTAGCTAACCTTCTCTCCTTGCTGGCATCTCTGAAACTAACAAACAAACAAACAATCAAAGAAAAACAACAAACCATCCTTCAGCTCCTCCAAATTAAAAAAAAACAAAAACAAAAAAAAAAACCTCACCACTGTAAATCCCCCCTACTTCTTCCTATGTATCTCTGTCTCTCTATCTTTTCCAGGTGCCTCTGGTGCTCTATGATTACTTTCTGTCAACAAGTTGCTAACTCAGCCTTCTGACCCAAGGTTAATTTTATTTAATTAATGCAAATGCAAACTCAGGATTCACAGTGTGATCAAAAATCCCCCAACATCTTATTTTTAGTTTTTCTATCACAAAATTCTAGTGGTTTAATTATTATTAGTGGATACTTTCTCAGAAAAGCAAACACAAACCCATGAGCTGGAGAAGAATGTCCATGGTCTCCATAAACCTATGTAAAGGAAATTGAGTCTTCCCTTCCACAGGTGTAAAAGACACAACTTAAACAATATTAACTACACACCTAAAAGTTATCCATCATTCTCAGTCTTCCTTTCTGTCCTCTAGTGAACCTAAAATGCATTCATGAGTTACGACTGGGCAATCCTTACAAAGCCCTTCATCTAAATTACCATTGCAGTAAATCCAGCAGGACTCAAGTGTTATCAAACTCAGATGAAGCATTAGTTTTCAAACCTTGCAAACCATGCTCCCATTTTCACTCTTTCCTTGATTTTTATATAGTCTGTATTTTTCAAAGCATTCATTGTTCAGATAATTTCAAATTTTCTCTCCAAACCACTGTAATAACCATTGCCAGAGAATAAATAACTTTGGGCAGTCATTTAATTTCTCAGTTTTTTTTTCCAGCAAGTCTGTCTATTGTCTAAACTAGCATCTTTTAAGGATCCATCAAAAAAAAAAAAAGGAATAGAATTACATTCTCTAGTACTGTTGGACAATTAAAAAATAGGTGTTGAGTAGTAAAGGTATCTCCTTCATAAGATCAATATATTTACACTCAGCCCACAGTTGAATTATGGGAAAGGAGCAAAGAAGCAGGTATACCAGGTGAACCTTCTTCCATTTCTGAAAGCTGATCACTGATGGGTAGCAAGCATTTCTGTCATGCATGTTCTAAGATATCCAGATGGCTCCACATGAAAAATGCCTGATTTTGGAGGAATGTGCAGCTGCACCAGGCACAGGGTTTTATGCAGTTACTAAAGAGAACAGAAAAATTATGATGCAGGAAGCTAAGCTTATCTGTTAGTTTGTAGCCACAACCCACTCTGAAGACAGAGACTGTAGAAAAAGAGTCTGCTAGGCACACAACCAGAAGATGGCAGCCATTAAAACAGGAAATTGGGCATAGTCCAATAAGACAAACTGTCATCCATTAGTAAGACAAAGAAAAGGGTACAAAGAGGAACCCCAGAGTTTTATCCTGAAGGTCCAGGAGAACAAAGATGCTAATGCCATTACTAGAAAAAGAAATAGTTGATGAGTGTTTTCTTGGGCGTGTAGATCTGAAAACACCTAGGATGGAATTCTGTGCATGATATTCTCAAAATAGGATGCTGTGGCATATGGAAGATGCTGAACTGAAGGGATCTGAGAGACAGACGGTGTGAGAGTTTATTGGGGGAGATATCTTACCCATACCAGGAGGAAACAATTGCCCTTACTTCTAAATACTGAAAGACACTGAAATAGAACTTCAAGTAAGATTCCTTTGGTCCATAACACAAAGCTCACACCCTTTCTATCCAGGATGCATCCAAAGCAGGATGAAAACCCCCAAATGAATACCTGTAGCTTCAGGTGTTCACTGCCTTATGGAGGTGTCAGTGCCACACAAAACTCTTTCAATTCACCGCATGCTTTCTTCTGGTGGTCTCTTTTTGTTGTATTTGTCCCAGCAGAAAACCCGAGAGGGTAGAAGGAAAAGCTGTTTTCCCCTTGACATCTATAGAAGTCGGCAGCATATAGTAAGAGCTACAAGTTGGTCTACAGGTATATATCCGCCTTAGTAAACAGGGCCCGGAAAGGAAGTCAGCAGTGGGAGGACAGGACAACCACAGGCTTGTCAAGCCTGAATGATGCATAAGGGATCCACAGAAGGAGGCAAAAGCCAAGAGACGGGAGAAACCATACACCAAGAGAAAAGAATCTTCCAAAGATGGGCCAGCCATGTCCACTGAGGACAAAAATGATACCTTAAGAGCTGGAAGAAACCAATGGATTCTTCTGAAATTGCATGCTATTAAGAGGGTGATATGAAAGTTGGGTGATGAGTTGCTTAGCAAAGTTCAGTGACAGTCATTCATCAGTACAAACTAAGGCAAACCACTGATCACAGTGATGTAAGGAGGCCCTTCCTATAAGGATATGTCACACAGTTAAGAAGGACTGAGAAGTTATGAGAGTCAGAAGGACACGTCATCATGTGAGCTTTGTCCGAAAATGGGGAAGAAGGATTTTACACTAGTGAAAGTGGAGCCAAAGGGAAGTTAACTACTTAGATTTTAAAAAGTAATTTGTAATAATGCCAACAAGATAACACATGTGCACGCACACGCACACACACACACACACACACACACACACACACACACACACACACACACACACAACTTCAAAAACAAAATCTGAAATCCATGTCTGGTCCCAACAGACATTTTGGGTAAAGACTATTAAACCAATGTTTCTTCACTTTACTCTTTATCAAGAATTTGGGAGGCAGATAGAGACTGGCTGTAAGATTTCTTCTGTGCTCTGTATGCTGCTGATGGAGCTCTGGCCCACAGTGTCAGAGCCCTATGGACTTCACAAGGTCTCTGATGAAGCCTATTGCAAGGGGATGACCACTTACACTAAATTACAAGTGTTCCCACTGCAACTGAAAGTTCATGACTGTGGAGGACTTGATCCTCTCTGCCTATGATCACTCTGCTTGCTGATAGATGCTCCAGGTCTAAGCTGGAACTGAGCTCCTTTCTTCCTAGGTATGTCAGGAAATAATTCTCCTGTTTTTTATTTATTTGTGTTGTTGTTGTTACTGTTGTGGTCTGGTTTTCTGAAGCAGGGTTTTGCTGTTTATCCTTTGCTGCCCTCAAACTCACAACAATCCTTCTGCCTCAGGTACTCAAGTACTGCCATTACAAGTGTGAATGAACACTACTAGATTTTCTCATGTTCTTGTGGGCACAAAGAAGGTCAGAGTGTTTCTTCAGCTCATTTTCATCTTTGAATCTGATTCTTGCTCTTTGCTCTGATTCTTGGGCCCTGGGTAACATGAGATACATCCATGCACAAGACACTTGCTATTATTTGGTAAAATATGTGATCCAGCACCAGTCCTATCTAGTGACAGCTGAAGGTTCCAGAAAGACTTGGAGAAAGACTAAGACCTTTTCCACACTCTGTACTTGAAAAATTGACCTTTTATTTACATGGTTAATACTGAATGAAGTTCAATACTCATTGATTCGTGCTTGTTTGCTAAAGGCTATGGCGTAGAAAATGTGCTATTAAAAGAAAGGAAATGTATTTATTGGACTATAAAGAATACAGGCAATTGAAAATCCACTATATATGGAACACTCTTCATGCCTTAATCATGGTAAGACAAATGTTAAACACAGTAAATAGAGATTAGTCATTTATCGTACAAGCCTGCTTGAGTTTGGAAGGCATGCACCAAAGCAGAGAGAAGATGAATCAACTTTACAAGCGAAAAAAAGATGATTAAAAATAATGAAAATAAGCAAAGACTATTGTCCATGCCAACAGATAAATCCTGAAAAATGTTAGCAATGTCACCAAAAGTCATTAAGCTTAATAGTATTTGTATGATGCCCCAAGTCTGGTACACAACAGTTTTGGACCCATCTGATCATGCTGATAATGCAAAGAGAGCAAGCATGTGGCTTGAGCAGTGCATATCCCTGCAGGACTACAGAAATGAGTGCCAGTCACCACTCTGCAGAGAAGCCTGCAACAGCAGCCTCAACGGTGGGTCTGAAGAAATTGTAACTGTCATTTAACTGTCGAGTGCAGTATCTGACAGTACACATGGAGGGATCTTTAATGAGAACAATTTAATCCTGTGTAGAAAGGAGGCTTGCAAGTTAATTCAGGATCATAGCACAAATAAGATGTTGCAACTCTAAGTATAGCCCCTACACATGACCCTCTTAAAGAACCTAAGCAATAGCTCCAGGCACCTAAGGGTTCTGTCACAATGTAAAAGAAGAGGGCTCCATGCATTGACAGCAACTTCAAGTCTCATGTTTTGATCGCATGCTCAGGGCATCATTCAATATCTATGAAAAGCAGCTCTTGAAAAAGTATCTTCACACAATGTCTAAGAAAACCAGAATAAAATGCTTCTGAAGGTATTAATCATGTTGCTTGTGAAAGCTCTAATCACTGTGACCATCGGGCATCATGTTCAAAGGCAATGGATAAAATTGAAGCAAAGGAGTAACAGATACTCCTTCCTGTTTTTAAAAGCTGTAGGTAACTGACAATGAGAGTCATTTGAAAAATACTATATGGCAGACCTTCCACAGGTATTCCAATACTGTACCTTCATGAATACCATACCTATACAAAAGAGTGTGTGTATTTTTCTTTTCCCACAACTTAAATTAGGCCACAAAATATTTAGAAAGAGGATGAAAGACAAAATTGTTTTTCCTTAAGCTACAATAATCAGAAGTCTATATAATTTGGTCCTCTGAGCTGAGTATCAGTTTAGTTTCCTGTCAGTTAAAGCAGTAATTTAATCCATCCTGAAAATATCTCTGGGTAACTGAAGCATCATTTTTGTATACTTCATTGCAGCTTTAATCCTGTCCTGTTCTGTTTCATGCTGCTCTATTAGACCATTTACTGCTGATTTTTGGACATTAGTTCAGTTTTATATCTTAACATTTAAAAAGCTTGTTTGGTTGGTTTGGCTTTAATTTAGAAAATACTTATATTCTTTTCTGTCTTTTTTTCCCACCAATTGGTGAGTGACTAACACCTTAAGGTTTACTTTTAAGTAGTCGTCAAGGAAGACTTGGGTAATCAACAATCATTCTTCATTGGGTCAGTCTGGCTGAGGCGTAAACTTTCCACAAGCTTTGGCTTTAAGACCACCATGGGGATGGCTCCCTTTTGTACTGTGAAATCAACTTGGGATCTAAAGAGGGAGAGTACTGGCCAACAATATGATAGTACAGCTGTAACTATCCTAACAAGTATTTGTGGACACAGTCTAGTAACAAATACCCATACGCCCTTACACCTCCATCCTTCATACACACTTTCAGCATGCATTTATTAAGCACCTTGTAGATGTACACGCAATGCTAATTGCTGGGGGAAATGAGCATGGCATGGAATTCTCCCCTGACTGAAATAGAAGCTACTGTCCTTTCCATGTGCCATACATACCCCAGAATACAGGTCTTTTACAAACCAATTTTCAGGCACAATATGTTTCATTTTTGTCAGCAAACTGGTGACTTTTTCTTTTAATATATCTTCACTTGTGTATCTCCACACTTATGAAATTGTGGTTTTCTCCATAAAAGAATGAAAACCATAATCCTCATCTCTTTCTTTCCTTTATTCTGTAGTTAGAGAGGAATCCAGTTTCAACACTACTCACTCAGACCCTTCACTGCTTTCCTTCTTTCTTCTTAAGTGAATTCAATGAGTCAGGTATTCTCACTGAAGAGGCTATTTTTGAACCTCTGCTGCTATAAATGGAGCTGAAATGGGGATGGGGGTAGAGAAAGCTGACTCCAAGGAAGGACAGCCTTGCCTTTGTACCTTGATGGACAATCAACAGCCAAACCAGGGAAAGGAATTCCCAGTCTAGTTGTCTTAATAGGCTAAAATTAGAGAGGGAGTGGGGCAGGGGACCACAAGGAAGGAGAGTGGGGGTTTCCAGGGAAGCAGCATCAGTAAACTTTATAATTCTTCATCTTAAAGCCCACGCTTCATTGCAATATTGATTTAAGTAAAATTTCAAATCCTTATCTAAATGCTAGCTTCCCTGTTTGAAATAATCCTTAATTCTGTACATAGTGAAGGCAAGGGGATCTTAATAATCAAATGGGTCTCTTGTATCAACAATTCAAATGATATTTTAAGAGTTATTCAAATATATTTGGTTATTAGACAGGTTTACTATGAAAATAAAATCAAAACGAGTGCCTTGACATTTCAGTTTTTAAATCAACACTACAAGGAACATTTATGGAGATGAAATATATTGGCAATATGAGGGCTTGGAAATAAATGTTATTAAGAAAGCTTAGAGGATGATTGTATTTTATTTCCGGAGGGGAAAACAACAACAATTGAACTCTGCTCTTGTCTTCTGTTTCAACATCATGTCTCTGTCCTGCCTCCTCCTGTAATAAATATTCTCTTGCCAGTCCTGTTGCTGACAATAATGTAGGTGAACTCTGCACCGTGTGCGTCTGTCATTATTAATGACCATGGTAGAGAGAAACAATAACTCACTCCTTTAGGTACCAAAGGGATAAAATGCTATTGAAATTTCCTTTCATTGTTTTCTTTTTTCAGAAGAATATTTTCATTTTTTCTTTCTAAATTCACAAATAAGAGTAGCAGAACATAAACCTTCTCAGAAGTTCTTTCTTCAAGTTTGAACATTGTTAGAATGGCAGACACTTGTTGCAAGACTAATGTTAATTTATAATCATAATACCATGCTAGAAAGTTTTAAATACCATGATACATGTAATGCTTATAATGCTTAGATTATTACAATTTTTTTATGGCCAGAACATTTTTTTTCTTTATCAAAGGCTTAAATAAGTTTCCACATGGCCACACCACAGAATGTTCTCGCTAAAATGCTTATCCCATTCATTTTGTTTATAAAATACATATATAAATAGGTCTTTTGGTATTTGTTCTTGAGTGATAAAAAGCTTTAAAATGCTGTACTTTTTTTTTTTTTTTTTTTTTTTTTTTTGGTTTTTCGAGACAGGGTTTCTCTGTGTAGCTTTGCGCCTTTCCTGGAACTCACTTGGTAGCCCAGGCTGGCCTCGAACTCACAGAGATCCGCCTGGCTCTGCCTCCCGAGTGCTGGGATTAAAGGCGTGCGCCACCACCGCCCGGCAAAATGCTGTACTTTTATTGTGAAATTGTATTGAATTGTTTGTGTTTGGGTTTTTTTTTTAATTATCAAATTAGAAACAAAATGCTGTAGAGATGAACAAAGATCTTTCACTCATGTCTTATAAAATGCATGGATAATAGTGTTCACATCATGATGGAAACAGTCTCAAAGTCTGTATTAGTACCTTCTTAATTATAGAATAAGCACCATTCTGAAAGAATAAAAATATACCTGTACATGTGAATGAGTTATTTCAAACTGATTCTCAAGTGACAATATCCTGTCAATTTTCTACTTTAAGCTAGACTCTATCAATATCTCTTACTTCTCCTAACCTCAGTGATAATGAAATCATCATGAAGGTTATTCTGGCTTAGTAGAAAGGGACTTTTCTAGAACATAGATTTAAGGTGTCATTGGACTTGGAGGAATCACGTAGGGCCACTAAAGGTTTGCTGAGCCTTGCCTGTCTTCTCACTGGCTTCCACAGTGCTTTACAGTTTTACTGACAAAAGTCTAGAGATGTCAGCTCTTTGCAATGGTACAGTTCACACTGTTAGTAGTAGCTTTTGTTGGGGGATGTAACACTAGAAAATAAGTTTGTGTTTCAACAGACTTCTAGAAGATAGCAAAATATTAGTAAGTTTTAAACATTCCTTCCCAGAATCCCTAACTAAAATACTATTTTCTAAATGAAATATGAATTTAACTATATCAATAAAATATATGTAATTGTAACTCCAGACCTTAAGCCTGCCTAAATAACAAGTCATGTCAAATAGGAAGACAATAAACCAACAAAGAAATGTAAAAAACACATAGGGGACCCCAGGTAGGTGACTGAAAAAAGTCCACGTCTCACAGACACCATGCTTAGCAATGGTCAAAAAGTCTTTGACCTAAGAAACAGGCTATTACCAAACCTTAAGGAAAAAATTCTTTTTCTCTTTGATTTGCAACAATTGGTCATATCTCAACACTACAACTTTCAGCTACCATCCATTAGTGACTGTGTTCAATAACCAGTTTCACCAAATTTATTCTTAAGAAACACTGAATCTAGTCAAACATATTTGGTTGATTTGGAGTTAGTCGTAAGATGCCAAATCATCAATTTGAGATTGTTTTTTCAAATTTCATTTTGCCTCTAATGCAAACACTCTGAAGGGTGGCAGCAGACTTTGTGCTGAAAGTGCTTCTTGTAAACTTCATTAAATGGTCTCGTGTTTTCCTTATTATTAAAGGAATAAATGAGGTTGGGGGAGTGAGACACGGGAAAGGTAAAAGGAGAGGCTGTTCGTCACAACTCCTTCTTCCTCTAGGTGTGCTCTTAAGGGGGATGTCCAACCATCCCACCAAGATGATAGAGTTGGAAAGCCTTGTTTGTTTCTTGAGCGGTGGGATGCTATGAGGGGCACACCCTTCCAGTACCCAGTTCTTCCCCCATTCTCATCCTCTGCCCAAAGTCCATACCCAGTTGGCAGAATCAATCCAAACAGCTAAATTGCTATTTCTCTGTCACAGCTTTGTTTAAACAGACCCCCCCACCCTGAGCATAATAAAATCTGTGTTAGAAAACCCATTCTTTGTCCTCACTTAACTTTTAACTAAGACTCAGAAAGAAGTTATCGATAAAGGTTTCAGGGACATAAAAGTATTCAATCCATCAAACTTCTCTGAATCAAATTAGCCTGAAACACTATCCTTAAAACTGCAAAAACATTGTGATACTAAATATTCAATATTATCAGTGAGGTAAATTGGCCTGGGTCAAATGGGCAAATCTAAAAAAATGAGATTGCTAAATTTCTCAGCCTGATAGCCTAGTAATAAATAATGTGCTTCTATTCAATCTGTACATTAAGTCTTTTATGTGGCCTTAAGGCACTATCTGATGGCCATGCCCATTACAGTGTAGCCATAGAAACTGACACATTTATTTCTTGGATTAGTGTGCCATTGAAAATATTAATATGAAGCAGTAAAAGGGGATTTAATCTAATCTACTGACGTGAGGATGAAGTTAGTAAAAGGTTGAGTGCTCCGACAGGAAAGGGAAGATTATTCCTGCAGTAAGATGCTTGTTAGTGGTTAGAGAGATCAACTAAACAGCCTATGACTTATTCGGCACGTTCACATTTAAATAGGCATCCTCATACCCAGCATGTAGCATGTTCTGCAGACTGAAAAATGCTTTGAAAATGAAATACATATTTTTAAGGATGGTGATAGCTAAGCTGGACAGCTTTTACTTCTGAGCATACAGGGAAGAGCACACTCCTGACAGGCACACAGGAAGCACAGGGCCCAGGCCCAGATTGCTGAAATGAACTGCATTTTGTTTTGACATGAAAACCTTTGTGTAGCCCTTCGGTTATGTCCAGGTATAAAATACAGCCATCAAAGGAAGAGGCATCATCAAAGAAGGCCAAACAGGTTTCACATGTTCAGAGAAAACCAAGCTAATCAATTTTACCTTTGATTTTGCTAATTTCTCACTCAAGATTAGACCCCAATAAATATTCTTTAACTTGTGGGCCAGACCACCACGTGTGACACTGGTGCCTCCCGATGATTCACAAGACACCAGCTCTGGTTCTGCTTTCCTCTGCTGCAAAGTACATAAATTTCCAAGATATATTCTGACAGAGGAAGCATTGTTGGAGAGCAAAGTACAGCACTTTGTCCTTGAGATGTTAACACCGAATGCCATAAAGTATTCAAATAATAATTTACTCAATCTTTCAGGGTAATTAATTAAAATGCTGGAGATGTTGAGGAAAATCACCTTGAGCTTAGATGACTGAAGGGCCCTCCTTCTCTCTCAGCATGCAACCTGCCCCAGCAGACCTACCACATGCTTTCCCAGTTATGGGGTTTGATTTCAGAAGATAATAAATAGCCAGGATCTAATTTTGCCATGTCACAACCGATTATGTTTCACAAGAAAAGGTGGAGCGCTCACCTACCAGATGAAGGTGAAACATAAAACCACTTTTATTTATGTCATGTGTCCAAATTCAGCTCAGCCTGGCCCTGGGTACTGGGGAGCGTGTGGACTTTCACTGTCATACGAATTTATGTATCTCAAGAATGTGTCAAATATAAACATAAATTTAATCAAAGGGATGGAAACCTTTATTATATATAAAAAACACATTCTTGACATCTAATATAAATTATTTTAATGTGTATTTTACCACTTTTCAGAAGGTCACAAAAAAAGAATAAGACATTAAACAGAAAGAGCCTATGACTCCCCTTAATTTTGGCGAACACCAGTAGTCTATTCTAGAGGCAGGCTTATTTTTAAAGAAGCTTTTTTTTTTCACCAAAGTTCATTGTAGTTCACTGTCTTAATCAATTGCACTATTGAATACTCCTGTGATGATAAGAAGAAATGTAAGGGAGACTTTGTCATAAACATTTATATTTTCAATGGGACTATCATCAGGCCTCAGCCTCTGAACTGCCATGTTAAATTAGAGAATTTCTGAAGCTGTTAAACCAAAACAAACAAACAAACAAACAATCTGTGTCTTGATCATCAGCATCATTGCCCTAGCATTACCCTTTGGGTACAGAATCAAAAGCAAAGTTGGGACATCATTGCTCCTGTTTTGGTTCATGTCAGGAGAATAAACAGGAGCCTGATAACAATAGACTAACAAGCCCTGGGTATTACTCAGCTGTTCCTCTTAGTTGGCTAGGCTTTGGACAGAATTTTAATGATTTAAAAAAATGCATATGATGAATAAGGATGTCATTTTCAATTAACGTGAACAAAGGATCATGCCCATATTTGGCAAATGTGGTGATTGTAGTGTAAGAGAAGCTGGAGCATTCACAGACAGTGCCTAACTGCTTGCAAATCAAAACAAACTGATGATATTTGCGGAGCCTTGTAGTGACATGGCTACACATTGTTTTAAGCAGGTCCTTATTAGCCACAAGCAATAGACCACACTAATGACCTTTTATTAGCTAAAAACAATACTGGTTTAACAGTAACCATTAAACATAGTACTTATAACCTAAGTGGACTGTGAAACAGCTTCCGGCATCCAAGTTTATTTAAAATAAAGTAACTACAGAACTAAAAAAGAATTTGTAATAGCACTCTTTGATAAATCAAAAATCAAGGTCTTACTAAACCTTAATCCTTTTTATCCACTTTGTAAAAAATCTACCAAGAGAGCTTCATCTGACATGTATGCTTAACTTAGAAATTCAGTGCCTAGTGTATGAGTTTATGACATGAGCACATGAGTACATTAGAGAGATGCAGAGAACAGAGAATGTCCTAGGGGTATGGCTCGACCCATTATCTTCTGGCCACTTCCTGATGTATAATTCTCATTTCAGGACCTGTATCAAGCTCAGTTGGATGCAGGATCATCATATTGACCTCAATGGGCTCTATCACAATCTGGCACTGTTAGAATTCCTGCAAGTCCCTTGTGTGGTCCCTATCTTATGTAACAGTACTGTCAGATAGGAATGGCCTCTTAGATTCTGAGAGAGCTAGGGGATTTCATTCACCATTTGCTGGCCTCTAGACACCTGAGAGAGGCAACACAACCCCACTTCATCCAAACCACTGCACCAGAAGTTCTGTGCGCTAATACTGCACTCCATTCTCATAACTGAAGCCTGTCCTGTTGGCATTCTCTAACTGCAGCCCATCAGTGTGAAGTTCCAAAGACAGAACTTGCTGCCATCAGTGCATCATACTGTCAGTGTTAGTGTGGCAGACACTAAATTGCTGTTCCTAAACCTGCTCTGTTGGATCATACAACATTCAAGGACTGACCATCCTGATGGGGTTCTTGGAGTCTTTTTAGAGCTAGCACATGGCTGGTATGGTGGGACATGCCTGTCGTTCCAGCACTCAGGAAGCTAAGGCAAGAGGATTGCCATGAATTCAAGCCCAGTCTAGGCTACACAGCAGTAACAAGTCATCCAGGGATAGATAACAAGATGCCTGCCCCACCCAATAAAAATCAAGTATGTCGTAAGTTTCCAAGAGATGCTTACCGAATTCAGTGACGATAACTCCATTTATTTGCCCTAGATAAACTCACTAGGAGCTCTTATTAAACACAAAGTACTCATAGTCTCAGCAAGATCTAGAAAGTCAAGAAGTTGGTAATGCAATTAAAATTATTAGCTGCATAATAATGGCCCTAGGACTTTTTTTTTTTTGAGCCAGTATTCCTTCTTGTACCCCAGGCTGGCCTCAAATGTGTCATCCTCCTGCCTCTGCCTTCCAAGTGCTAGAATCACAGGCTTGTACTGCCACCACACTAGGCAGTCCTTTGACTCGTAAGTTTTGTTCAAATATAAGGACCTTTCGTAGAAGTCATTCCCTCAATTCTCAATGCAGGATAAAACCAGGCACCATCTAATGTATCTGTGTGTATTATCTACCTTTGTTTCATTTTCATTTCTAATTAAATTTAGAAGAGTGAGCAGTGAGATGGCTCAGCAGGGAAAGGCCCTTGCTGTCAGTCCTGACAACCACGCGGGACAAAGAAACGATTCCATCAAGTTGTCTTCAGATCTTCACACATGTGTTGTAGCTCATGCACGTCACGTACCTGCTACACACACACACACACACACACACACACACACACACACACACACACACACAAAGAGAGGGGGGGGAGAGAGAGGGAGAGAGAGAGAGAGAGAGAGAGAGAGAGAGAGAGAGAGAGAGAGAGAGAGAGAGAGAGAGAGAGAGGCAAACCAGAGGATATTGCTTCACTTGCCTATTAGTACTTGTTTTTAACAGAAATATCTCTGGAGGAGTGAGAGGTCCAGCATGCTGGTAGAGATTAGATATATTTTTCCTCAGGTTGAGAACTTCTCCAGGAAGAAATCCAGCTACTCACAGCCACTTGGCTCCATGGGTCTTTAGTACTACTCACAGAGCCTTGATTCTGTTCTGGTTGGCCATTTTCTCTCAGCTCACAGCATATATCTCCAAACATTACATCTTCAAGGCAGCTCACCAACCCTATGGCATAATGTTCAGCTTGTGACTCTGTCGCTTCTGAGAGACGCTTGCTCCGGAGGGCTCCTCAGGTCAGTGTGACCCTCCACCTTTGTTCTCTCTTGGGTCCCTCCACTTGCAAAGCATCCATGTCTCTTTATCCACCGAAGGCGGCCCCCTCCAGCTTCAAGGAGGCCTGAGTCTGTCTCCCCAGCCTTGTCCACTCCTCCCCAGAGGTCTGTCCTCTCGCTTATCTTCACATCTCTCCTGTCCGACACTAATCAGCGCTTTAGGCCCTAATTCATCCAAGCACTACTCCACTGTTTTCCTAACCTCCTCAAGTAAGTACTCTAGCAGAATGTACAAGTTGCTGCTCTCCACAGTCTCTTCATCTCATTCCTTCATCCTCCTCAGTCAAACTTTAAAATGTGTCATTTGTTTATTAGTTTCATAGAACTGACAGTGAATGTTATGGCAGTCTCTGGCCATTTCTACAGTTTTATCATATTATAATAGTTGCTGTTGATGACATGTTTCCTGAAAGCCTCTGGATGTTTTTGGTTTCTATACACCACTACATACAGATGCGTGTACAGGTACACTAAAGTTGGTAAATCAACAG
The DNA here is from genome assembly GCF_049852395.1 of Peromyscus maniculatus bairdii. Classification (NCBI taxonomy): domain Eukaryota; kingdom Metazoa; phylum Chordata; class Mammalia; order Rodentia; family Cricetidae; genus Peromyscus; species Peromyscus maniculatus. The sequence continues at coordinate 34,461,263 of NC_134853.1, read as the reverse complement.
TCAACTCTTAACTGATATTCCTTCTCCCCTACCTGGAAGTCACAGCACTCTCCCAGTATATTATCTGACACCACTCTTCCTCACTAAGATTTTAAAATGGTCTCTTATTGGCATCACAAAAATGCCCATCTTCAAAATAACTCATGAGGAAAAGGCCTTGCCCCACTATCCCTACTTTTCTGGATTTAGCCAAACTAACTTCCAAGTAGTTCCCTAAACACTCAGGGTATTTATGGCCTGTGCCTTGTCCTTGTCCTAGTGGTCTTGCTGTTGCTAGGATAAAACACTCTGCCCAAAAGTAACTTGGGGAAAAAAGGTTTATTTAGCTAATACTTCCATGTCATAGTCCATCATCAAGGAAAGCCAGGGCAGGAACTGATGCACAGACCATTGAGGAATGTGGCTTATTGGCTCAGTTCCTTTGGCTTGCCCAGCTTCTTTTCGTATCTGGCTCAGGCCCACCTGACTCCTCAGGATGGCAGTACTGCCCACGTGGGCTGGACCAAAATTCTGCCACAGACATGCTCACAGGTTGGTCTGATGAAGACAACTCCTTGGTTCAGGGTCCTTCTTCCCAGGTGACTCTAATTTGTGTCAAGTTGATGAAAGCTACCCAGCACATACATGAATTATCTGTTCTTTGCCACAGAAAGTGCTCTTCAATTTCCAGGCTGGTTTAGGGCCGCCTTCATGTGCCTGATGCACTGATTTCTCCATGACTCACAGCAATGATCTGTCTATGTGTCTCTGCCCTAACAGAGTGTGGGTCTTTCTGTACATGACTGCATCCTCCTTTTTTTGCACTCTTCACACTAGGATGTAAACATGGAAAAGCATATGTACCACTGTATGATGACTTGGACTGCCTTAGTCATGTGCCTAGGCATGGGAAAGCTAGATCAGATAGTAGTTCATTACTTTTATTTGAACTATTTCAGTTTCTAGGAAAGCCTTTGTCCAAAGCTAGTGAATACTGATACTTCAATACACATTTTTCTTAAACCAGAAAAAAATAATTAAATATTTAATTATTTAAAATTTCATTGTGGAGAAACCTGTTTAGAAAATTCGCCTTAAGTTTTTTTGTTCTCCTAACAGACTTTTCTACTGTGATTTGTTTGCAACCAGATCTGTTTGCTTTATATACAAGATCTTGTTTCTGCATATATGGTCACAATTAAATCCTGGAGTTACTTAGTAGGTATAATGTGTAGCTATGAGTTGTAACTCCTCCCCTTTAATAATTCAGCTTTATATTTGAGACAGGGTCTTGCTATCAAGCTCTGGCAAGCCTTGTATTAACTAAGAAGCCCAAGTTGGCTTTGAGCTCATAGCAATCCTTCTGCCTCAGCACCCCTATGCAAATGATGAGATTAGGAGTATGTAATACCATGAACAACCATAATTCAATCCTTTAAAAATAACTCAGTGGGGATCAATGGTAGACTGATCAAGTTTAATTTCCATGTTAGTAAGCACCAATAACAAGGTTTCCTATGGACAGCATCACATCATTTGCTGTACCTATTGACTGTATTGACAAATATAGCACCAAAATATCAAAAAATGTAATGGTAGTGTTACAGTAATCCAGCAAACAAACAAGATTTTCAATTATTATCTGCTGAAAAGCAGAATGAAAAGAACATAATCTATATTGTTCTAATTTGGTTAAAACTGCATGTTTTACATACTTTGTAAGACTAGATGAATATTAAGAATATCTCAATAACAAATATTTATGTCTAAAATTGAAGGACAGTATGTACACTAAATTTATAGGTGTTATTTCTTTTTTTTTTCTTTTTTTCTTTTTCTTTTTTGGTTTTTCGAGACAGGGTTTCTCTGTGTAGCTTTGTGCCTTTCCTGGGACTCACTTGGTAGCCCAGGCTGGCCTTGAACTCACAGAGATCCGCCTAGCTCTGCCTCCCGAGTGCTGGGATTAAAGGCGTGTGCCACCACCGCCCAGCTTATAGGTTATTTCTATAGGTAGAATTAAAGACAAGAGTAGAAATGTTTCAACCTTTTACTTTGGTTGTTTCTAAAAATATTAAATATTATCAAACATAGTATTACAAGCATTACAAAATTATAATTTTCTAGTTAATAGCATAATATTATGAAAATATAGTCTTATGATGTGTTGTTATAATTGTCTATAGTAATATATTATTTATATATTTATATATATATAATATATATTTATATATCTATATTACATAGTAATTTTATAGTAATATGCTATAATGGTAGTATATAAGTATCCCTTAATCATCGGATTTAAAACTTTATACTACTAGTTTCATTATGACATTTGTTATATTGTATGATGACTACTAATATTTAATTTTTAAAAAAAACTTTCTATTTAATTCATTATTTGCCGTGTTAGAGTCAAACTCTGGGACCTGAGGCATGTTAGGCAAGCACTCTACCTCTGAATACATCCCCAGCCTTAAGATATTTAAGAAATGCAAGCCAATAGTTGGCCTGAGTTGTGTAGAAGGACTTTAGAAGTGGGGCTGAGCATCCAGACTTGGCATTTCGGAAGAATGAATCCTCTTCCTTAAAGTCTTCTAAGCCTTCGAGCTTTACACTTCCACAAACAGCTTCATAAAGGAAACACACATTCTAGAAACTTTCCATTTGGGTCTATGCAGAAGGGATACCTCACCAATCTTTTGTCTTGCAGATGCCACAGTATTTAGACATACAAAGGCCACAGTTACACTGTTCTGCAAGACAATGACACAGATGACATGGAATACTGGCTACTGTTATTCAAAGTTACCACTATTTGCATTTCTTTGACACTCCTACCACCAAATTCAACTATCACGCATCATTCTACAAATTTCTTTTGTCAACTGAGGGCAGGAACTATGTTGAATCACCTTCTATAGTTGTATTATTCTGTGTTGAATTTAAAATAGAAGTAATCATTTTAGGGTATAATTTGACCTTGAAACTAAACACACACACACACACACACACACGAAAAAATACTTTCTTAAAAAGTTGTGTGTAGTAGATGGCTTTCCATAAATAAATAAATAAATTCAGATCAATATAGTTTAACCACATTCTAGCACATTAAAAAAAAATCACATCTATGATTTCTAACATTCATGACTTCAAGTGGATTTCATAGAAGGCATTGTCACTGTTAATTGCATAGGTATTCAGTTCTCCCACGAATGCTGAGCTGGCTAGTTTTATGTCAACTTGGCGCAAACTAGAGTCCCCAGAGAGGAGGCATCCTCAATTGGGAAAATGCCAACTTCCATAGGTTTTTTGTAGGCAAACCTGTAGAGCATTTTATTAATTAGTGGTTGATATGGGAAGATCCAGCTCATTGTGGGTGGCGTTATTCCTGGATGGTGGTCTTCGGTTCTATAAGGAAGCAGGCTGAGCAAACCAGTAAGCAGCACCCCTCCAGTGTCTCTGCATCAGCTCCTGCCTCCAGTCTCCTGCTCTGTTTGAGTTCCTGTCCTGACTGCCTTTGATGATGAACTGTGTTGTGGAAGTGTAAGCTCTTCCTCCACAACTTGCTTTTGGTAATGGTGTTTCAAATACTTGCACAAACGCACTGAAATAATGTGAGGGGCCAATGACAATTCAAGGATCATTGTTATTATCAAATTACTAAAAAAAAGTACAAGTTGAATGGTGATGTCTCTCTCACACTTTTATTATCACCTGGTAAAACAGACTAACATGCTTCAAAAAAAATTACTTCAATTAGTTTAATTTTTAAATACCCACTAGCATTCCCAACAATATCAGTGGCAATTTGAACAGCACAGACTCCATTTCTGACACATTAAGAGCTACTCACCCATCTCAACTTTATACTATGGCAGTTTACTTTTGACTAACCTCAAGCCAAAGCTAAAAGTGACATGTAGAGACAGGGTCTATCTCATCTCCAAGGTGAAAGGCAGCCCCTCTCCCTTTATCAACAGATTGTACTGTAATATCTTAGAAGCGGTTCTTCAAACCCTGTGACACATATCAATTATGGGTCTATAATCTAGTTAAGAAGCTGAACTCAACCCAGAAATCCACAACAAAGCTGATGTGAGTCCTGCTTTACTGACAATGGTTAAAAGATCATTTCGGGCAATGTTGGAGAAAATGAACGGTCACTAGAGGTATAGAGGTGCACAGGAGGCAGGCTCCTTTGTCAACTTGCAGACCCTAGAATACCTTAGGGGAGCTGCTGAGGAAGCAGAGCCAAAGCCAGGTGAAGACACTATTCTCCCTTTCTTTCCTACCCTGTATCCAAACAGGATGTCCTCCACAAACTGGTTCAGAAGTCCCCCTGATGCACCAGTCCCCTCAGGCATCCTATCTTTTCTTATATATGTCACTGATTATACCAGATTGGCTAAAAAGTTAAAGTATCATTTTAACTCAGAAGACAACATGTATTTACTAGGATGCATATGATCCCAGCATTTCTGATCAAATAGTTTATAAAGAATGGTAAAGAAATCTCCAGTGCTTTTTAGGGGGGTTGAAAGTCAGCAACTTTCAGTTTCAGAATGTGTAAACATAATGGTTTGTGAATATGTGACAATAATATTATATTTCCTGTGTCTTATACATAAAAGTTTTCTTTGGTAATAACTAAAGGGATAAATGGGTTTCTTCCGAACCAGTTTGCCAAAGTGTATCCATCCTTCATGAAGGTGTTTCTAAATTTTTATCAAAATAAATCATTTGCATTTGCTTTAACAGCTAAATTAGACTTGGCACTACCTGGTCAAGGGAAGGAGATGTGATCTTGATGCCGCTAAGGTAAAAAAGTGTAAGAGTCACAATGAGCCAGAATGAAAAAGGACAACTGAGTTGAAACATCCAGAAATGTGGCCCCATGAGCTGCTGAGAAAATGGGCCACCAACCTAGATGGTGTAGAGAAAAACCCAGGAAACTATGCAAGGTTCCTTCCTCTATCTTCTGACACTTAATAAACTACTTAAAAAATGGTTCTTTTCAAGAACATGTTAGAATTTCTAGGATATTTGCTTGTATGTGTGAACCAAAATGCTGAAGAACTGGCTGAATAACTAGATAAGATCTATTTTTCTTTGATGTTATTCTCTATGCATTTTTTATTTTTCTAACATATGTTTTTTCCCAAATCAAGAACATGTTGAAGTCAAAAACTCTGCCTCTTCAGATCCTGATGTGGTTGTTTATGAAAGAACAGTGGGTTGATAGATGGCAGGTTGAGTTGGAAAGTCTATATTCCCCACTTAACATAGAGTCAGAAATTCTGGGATTTGTGACAGCAACTCTAGTAATGGTGTCTGTAAATCTACCAAGGAAGAAGTGATCTGTTCCCTGGCTTGTTCTCAAGCCTTAAAATCCCTGGGTCCTTCCCAACTCTCTGGATCCTCTAAATACCTGTCTTCCAGCAGCGTTCTGGCTTTCTGATGCCCAGATTCCCTTTCCAACTTACAAATGATACATTAAGGAAATACCTTCTCATTTACCACCAATAAACTCAAGTTGCCTCTGACCACAGTGCAGTTTCTGTTAGCAAAGTTACAACAGAACAGTAGAGATCACTGTCAGCATGTGCTAAGAAAGCACTGCGCCATAGAAACTTTCTTTGCTATGCCTACTGTTCATTGTACCCAATACAACAGAAGTGGTGAGGTCTCTCCTTATAATATGGATTAAATGACAAGGCTAGATGTTTAAATTTGGTGCCTATCTAGAAACAACACTGGCTGATTTAACTGTCAGAACCTCTTGGCCCTGTGGAGCCCACTCTTCAATGCAGCGGTAGATTCCCTCACCCTTTTTATTAAATAATCCTGAGGTGGTCACCCTTCATGTTTTCAAGAAAAGGAAAATTAAGTAACGTGACCTCTTTTTTTGTTGTTGTTTCTTTCTATCGTTGGTTCTCAGGCCCTATGATTCCATTGCCATCATTCTATCACATGGAGATACAAATGGGATAGTTTGGTGATCTGCTGTATTATCAACCAGTCAGAACAGTATGGGAGTATGCCAGGAAGACAGCAAAGGGTCTAGAACCAAATAAAATCACAATTATGATGTTTCTAACAGGATATTAATATAATTAGGCACTCTGAAAAAACTGAGGGTCTCAATTGTCTGCATATTTCTAGACATTTTTCATTCTAGACTTACAACAGTATGCACAGCTACAGCATATGAATTTGGCTCAATGTTTTCTCATTTTTCAAAGAACTCAATGTTGATATTGGACAATGAGAAATCTTATAAGGTAACTACATTCTAGTAATTTCCCATTATTTACATTTTAAATTCCACGTCTTTATCGAAGGGTGCACTAATATGTAGGTGTTTCAATGTTGAGTTTGGCAGTAAAATAAAATAGTGAAGTATAACATCATTGAGGAGGGGAAAGGTTCTACCACACGGTTCTGAAGTAAGTCAAACCTCCTTTTGGAAGATTCTAGAAGACCTGGAAACAAGCAAACAAAACAAAACAAACAAAAACCACACAAATGCATCTCTTTGTAATATAAAAGAAAGATTTTCATTTTTGTTATTAAATGTAAGTGTACTCCATATTAGAATCTATGGTATTTCAGTTCTGTTTAAAGACCTAGGGTGGAGTTTTATGTTTTTCCCCTGTAAAATGCAATTGTGAAGAATGGAGGAGCTTTTGAGCAAATTATGTGAGTAAGAAATTTTAAAACCACCTCTTTTTAGGGGAAAAATGCTCAAACATAGTGACATCGTAATTCTCAGGTTGCTACAGACACAAAAGCGCACTGTTAATATTATGTTGTTTTCATTTTTTCCTCTTTGACAAAGATCACAAATAAAGATCCCACATCCTAAAACACATGGGCCTGATTCTGCATGCTGTTGTAATGAAGTCCTTTGAATTATTATAAATGCTTGAGCATTAAAAATTCATCAGCAAGGAGAGAGAGGGGCTTGCTATTTGTGGTGTTCTGAATTTAAACACAACCCACTAAGAATGGCTGATTGTCCTAAGGAAGCACTGCTGACAGCCATCAGCAGGCCTGTGCAAATGGTATTTGGAAAAGGTAATAAGAGCTTCGGGAGTAGATTTCAGCCGTATAATAAAGTAATTGTGAAAGTGTAATTGCAGTCTGCTTCCATACCATATTAGGGTAAGGAATGAGATGGTAAGAAAACATGAGATCCACAGAATTATTTTATAAGCCTGCAATGCCTGTCTCAAAGAATTCAGAGACTTTATCAGAAATAATAATTTTAAACTGGGCACTGGTGTATACCTTTTGAAATCTATTATGATGAACCTGAACAAAATGAATGGTGATTATGTTACCATTTTATAAACATCCTGAACTTGTGAATGGCTTCCAGTATAAAAATGGCATTGGATAATGTTGAGCAACTGATTTCAGCCCATGGAAATATCCAAGAAAAAACTGAGTATAAATCCTGTTGTTTATTTTTGAATGATACCTAGTTCAAATTTCAAAAGACTTAAATATTTGTGTGACTAGAATTTCAATTTTTAAAAATTTATTCCCTCAGCTACTTTGAAAACAATCACTATTGGCTTATGTTACCAAGACACAGTACCCACAGGCATGTGTGCTCTCCAGGCAGGACCGTAGGAGGGACAGGGACTGCTGTTTCTGCTCTCACTCTTCCCACACAGACTAGAGGAGTGAACAGAGCTGAGAAAGGAAACTCTCAGACGGACAAGGGGACACACCATATACAGTAGTCACAGTTCTCACTGGGAATATCAAAATTCTCTCTTCCAATTTTGGTTCACGCTCATTTTTCAGTAGAATCATGTAGGTAATATTTAAGCGTATCATGTCTATAAGTGCACAACATTTTTTCTCTCAATTTCAGCACAATTCTTGGCACATAACAACTTATCAGACAATATTTAGGGAGTAAATAACTAATGTAGAAATGTACACATAGCCAGGTTTCTGTCAATGGCAGCCACAAACACAATGGTCCCAGAAGATATTATCATCATGTGATGGAGCTGTGTTAAGTATACTCTAGAATGATGACAGAAGAAATCTTCTGACTACACGTCTTTCAGAACATACCCCATTACGAGGTGATGCTTGGCTGTGTCTAAAAACATCATCCCATTCTCCAGAAGTAAGTCCAAACCAGCCCTGTGCCACAAGCTCCCACAGCCACAAATACATCCTAGAAATCAGATAAATGGATTCTGTTTCTCACTGTCATTTGAAAAATGACAAAATGGAGCACCAGTTTTGTTCCATTTCAATGGGAACTCGGGAATAAATTCCCTAACCAGTAGCTATATACAATGTACCTTCTTTCAGCCTGCCATTTTAGGCAGAAGTTTGAAATATTCTAAGTATGAAACAGTTATCCTGATTTGGGTTTAAGCAAAAATCTAAAATGGTCATTGGTATATCATGAATTCTTGGTGACAAAATTTTCATGTCTTAGGAGGGAATTTCCATTAGTGTGTGCTTATCTACAGACAAACTACAAAAAACAGACGAGGGCCTACTGAGGTAAGGGGGCCTAAAAGATCAAAGGGAAGGACTTTGAATGGTAAGTTCCAGACATAGAAATATTAGTATCTGGGAAATCCTCCATGCACACACCTGGAATCTACTCATGTCAACCATCAAACCAGAGCTCCTGTCTTCCAAATACTGCAAAGTCTACCTAAGTATATCTTTATGATGAAGAGAATGGGAGAGAATAGAGCCTTCTGTAGGTAGGAGAGAGTCTAGGGGAAGGCATTTAAGCAGTAACTTAACAGACTCATGAAAGTAATTACAGTCATGTTAAAAACTACATCAGCAAGAAGTGAGAAAGTGTGAGGTTTGAGGCGTGTGTGTGTGTGTGTGTGTGTGTGTGTGTGTGTGTGTGGTCATTGTCTCTGCCATCAGGACTAAGTGTGGTCTAACATTGTCTCCAAACCATCACAATTACTCTTTGAGGTTTTCACATTCCTCTCCTTTGAAGTTTCCAAATTCTTAGCATGTTAGGTCCTATACTGGCACCTAACAATACAAGAGAATGCTTGAAGATCTTCATCCATCACCAACCATCATGACTTCATTCTGTGACAAAGGCATTTTATTCTCTCAACTGCATCAAAGCTGTCTGACTTCCTCCCTCTTCATAATTGCCTGCCTTCAAATCATAGTAGAGAATTCATGGTGGTAAGGGAAAGAGCTAGGATGAGTGAAATCCTCCATTTTTCTTTGGAGGGAAAACCTACCAGATGTCTAATTGTTTTAATAACAACTACAAAAAGCCATCCTGTCACCCTATGTTTCTCAAACTCATTTCTTGAAGTAAAACACTATGTTGAGGAATGGGCCAGCTTCCTAGAATAGAATAGTTTACTAAATTCTAAGTGATATTGAATCTAAATTTACTTCAAATAGACATGGATGTATTGCAGAATATAACATGGGACCCACTTTTTCTTCAGTGCTGGAGTCTCCGGAATTCTAAGCCAGTGCTCTACCACTGATCAGCATGCAAAACTGCCCCCAATCCACACATTTCTCAGAAGATACAAAGCTATTTAGATGAATGGTGGAGGCTCTTCCTGTCTTTCCTACTTCAGCCCCTCACCATGAAGATTCCCTCCCATCCATTAAGCTACATCAGCTTAAAAAATCCGAGACTGGCAAGAAGATACCAGAAAAGTCTGAGATACAAAAAAATGTTGATTGAGAGGTCTGAACAAATTTAGACACTTTAATATATTGCATACTTTTATTAGCATTATTAACTAATAATTATCACTGAGCAAGAAGTTTCAAGTGAGTACTACTAAGAAATGTCAGTAAATATTACATTATAATTAGAACAGGTTACTAATTAACCTGGTCATTTGATATACAATGAAGACTCCTTCAGGCACACTTATTCTCACCAATATCTGGACAATCAAAAGTACTCATACATGGAAGACAGTTCTGTAGAGTGCATTAAATAACTCTACCTTTTGACTAAAGTAGAAATCTTCTAAAATTAGTTACTCATCTATAGCTATAAAAGTCATCAAAACTTAGATCAAGGCACAATCATTCATCTAGCATGTGACCCATCTCAAGAAGTAAGAATTGAGAGTCTTTTTTTTTTAAATCACATGTTGGCCTTGAACACATTATGGTTTTGCCTTAACATCCCCAATGGTGAGATAATAGGTGTGTACTTCTATTCTTGGTAAGTCCATTTGAAACAGGGAGCCCACTGACAATAAGCATTTGATTTCCACCCCAACTTCCCCTTTCTCATTCTGTTTAGGTCAATATGCTCCTGACTGCTCCCACTGCTGTGAGTATGTCTCTTTCCAGGGAGCCCTTCCATTTAGCTAGACCCACTTCACCTTCCAGAAGTCTCAATCCATAGCCTCTTTCTAGTAGTTTAACCCACCACATCATATACCCGACCTTCCATAGCCGGTAGTCTCAGACTTCCATGTCTTCATTTTCAGGGTTTGGCATACTTTGGCTAGAGTTGTTATAGCTTTTTTTTTTTACTAGGGAAAAACTTTTGATGTGTGGATAATTAACACTGCCACATCCCTCAGAAGGTCAGAGTTCTGTCACTCCCTATGTCCTCCCACTTTCTTCCTACCAGGAGGGAACAAAGGCTGAATCTTAATATCTATGTTGAGTTTAGTTATTACATAGACAAGAGGTAGGTTTTCTTCTGTTCCCGAGCTACAACCCCATGTGTTCCTAGCCCCCAGAGCTTGTTCCACTTGGTTTCTTCAGAGTTGTTTTGCTGCAAAGGCTTGACCTCAGGCAGACTAAGCATGTACTCAAACATTGAGCGGCACCCCCAGTCTCTGCACTCAAACATTGAGCGGCACCCCCAGTCTCTATACTCAGCATTGAGCGGCACCCCCAGTCTCTGTACTCAAACATTGAGCGGCAACCCCAGTCTCTATACTCAGCCATTGAGCAGCACCCCCAGTCTTTGTACTCAGCATTGAGCGGCACCCCCAGTTTCTGTACTCAGCATTGAGCGGCACCCTCAGTCTCTGTACTCAGCCATTGAGTGGCACCCCCAGTCTCTGTTCCTTTCTTTTTAAGTTGCTTCATGTCATTTTGAAAAACAGAAGTCTAAAACATGACTCAAAGAGTCAGAAGTAACTCTCTTCTTCAAATTTTAAGGCCAGTTGAAATGCTACCTCCTCCAGGAAGCCATAGGGGATCCTCCAGCATCAATTCCTTGCCTCTTTCCTGGCCCTCACACTATGACTTCAGGTTTTCTCTCACAGCAGTTATAACTGCAATTCTGTCATGGTTATCTGCTAAGACCAGTCTGGGGCCAGATCTCACTCATCCCTCAGCCTCAGTCTGGACCCCTGCACATTCAAGACAAGGCTGGCTTGTTACCAAGACCAAAGCTATAGAATAGGTGTGCTCCATATAAAAAGTCTACGTAGAATGAAATACTTCATTTCACCTGTGTGCAAACATTTATATGGGGTCTGCACCAGACCAACCTGAACATCAGAGTTTATAATGGAAATGGTACCAGGGCATAAGCTCAGGAGCCAGCATGGGAATGGCCTTAATACATTTTCTGTTACAGTCTCTGCTTGATGAAGTCTCTCTCTCTCTCTCTCTCTCTCTCTCTATATATATATATATATATATATATATATATATATATATATATATATATATATATATATCCATCTATCTCTACCTATCTATCTAGCATATATATATTTCCCCCACCTTTGCCTGAGCTCTCAGGAAGGAACACATATGAATTGGCCTTTCAAAACATTAGGAAAATGTCATCCCATCCAAAAAATGGAACATATAAAACACAGCAGAATTTTCTTTGCCATTTTAAAAGCATGGTAGTACCTCCCTTTAGCCACCAACCCACACAGCAGAGCACAGGAAGGCTGAATTATCAGTGGCCATTTTGTATGTTCTAAAATATACTGACATAAAATTTCAGAGCCCAGCACAAAGCTAAATCGCCTCAGAGCATCCTCAGACTGTGAGGTCACCATCCTACCATTATATAAAACATGACCTTAACATTGACCCTTTTCTTGCCTAATCAAAATGATACAGAAGAGCAGGTTTGCTTTGAATCTACTATCCAAGTGCTAAACTTCAACATCCCATGAAGTGCAAAAAGCAGACTGTGCCTTCCTTAAGAATCCAAGCGCATGGGAGGCAGAGGCAGGCAGATCTCTGTGAGTTCAAGGCCATCCTGGTTTACATAGTGAGACCCTGTCTCAAGAAATAAACAACAAAAAATAAAATTCTCTTCTGTTTTTACATTAATAAGCTATTGGTTCAGCTGGGGTTATTGTAGCTAAAGTTTCCTTATGAAGAAACTTTTACCCCATTTTAAAAGCACATATGTATCATATTGTAGACAGTTCAACAAGATAATGGACTATGCCTTCTACTGCATCTCGGCAAAGAAGTGGTTATTGGAAATAAATCCCTAGCTTTTTCCATCATCAACCAAGGAGGAATTTTTTCTGAATTAACACTGCTGTGTTTATTAATAACATTTTACAATAAGAACTTCTTTGCTGTTTAAATAAATTTAAATACAGTATGAATTTTCTACATCTCAGAAATACATTTTCTTGTCTCTGCCTTCATTCCCTACAAGGTCTGTTCTAAAGACTGACAAGTTATAGGCAGGTAACTGACCTCAATATGTTTTCCCATTGGCTTAGGATCTTTCTTTCTTTTCAAGGTACTGTTAGGGAGGGCTTCACATAGTGCGTGCCATAAGAAAAATATGTTCTGGCAGACTTTCCCCAACTTGTAGTGAAGAAGAATTTACATCATCCAAGCATATTATAAGTGCAGAGTAAAAGAAAGAAATCTCTAAATAGATTTTTGTTCTACTTTCAAACTCTGAAGCTAGGAGAACACAAGTGTTTCACTTCAGAAATGAATAAAGAAAGAATGATTTCAGTACACACACACACACACACACACACACACACACACACACACACACACCTTTCTCTTTTGGAAACTGCACATAAAAGAGCACTTTTTTGGCATGGCTGACCTGCAGAGATATGGAGCTAAGCACAGTTCTGAATTCGCTCACTCTGATATGCACACATGATACGCAATTAAAATCTCCATTCACATTCCTGCCTGCTGTCAATCATGAGGAAAGCCTTTCTGACAACGCTCAGCGAAGCGTACCAGCGGACGGCTCCACAGGAACTTAAACAGTAGCAGCTTTGCTTACTAGCAAGAACAGGCTCTGTTCTAAGAAATCATTAGGCTCTGAAGGCCAAACTCTTTCATTAAAAATGAAAATGTCAACAAGATTGCATCTGGAAAGCTATGTGATCTCACATCTAGAAAACAGAAGCTATGTTAAAAAAAATTCTAGCCTTTGCAACTGGAGGAATCTTTAAAACCCTTTTTTCCTGTTTAGAACTATGAGCAATGATCCTACAGAGCAGAATGCTAAAGGAAACTCTTCTACTTCATTATGGTTTGTAGCTGAATTCTAAAATTTTCAAAATAGATCAGGACTCCACATCCACATGAAAAGTGACCATCCAGTTTATCAACCAATAGGGAAGTGACTTTTGTAATCATGAGAAGAATATGTAGCAGGTGAGAAATACTGTACCCATCAAAAATCTCAATTTATAGAGCTCTACAGAAAATGTTATGCACATAAATTCTTTCCAGATGGACCTGGAAGGAACTCTGCTCCTGCTCATAAGTTAGCGTCTGTTGAACATCGAACCAAAGACTGTGTGTCCTTCCTGATAGTGCATTCGAGTGCTTTAAAGTACTAAGTCCACAAAGTGGTGCAGGGAAATTGAACACAGGGGGTGCTTGTTGGTCTGCTGCTGTGCCTGTTGTGAACAAATAGCCTTGGATTACAAATTTGAAACAAGTTAATACTATCAGATGTTGAAATATTTGTCTCCTTACTTCTCAGGCTCTGTAAGTCAGAGAACGCTTGCATCCTGACCATTAACAGTCATGACAAATTGCCTTGCTAATGAATGTTACACACTGTAAGTGCCATAACTGATTAAAGTACAATTTCCCACTACCAGAGAGAGACAGAGAATTGGGGGCTCCAGCAGTGGGTGACTCTGATACTCTGCCAACAGGCCTCCAGGGCTCAGTGAGATGTTTAGAAAAACACTCTCCATTCCATATGATCGAATTCTAAAAGCCTATGTGTATACAACAGGTTTTTAAACAGCTTAGGTTTGAGCTGATGAGCCATGAAAAATAGATGTGTCTTAACTATTTGGCCTCCTTGCAAGTATATGTTAGAGAATATTTTTAGTGTGGGTTTTCTTTTCTCTTGCTCTTGCTTTCTTTTTCCCCACCCCCCAAACATTGCGTGTGCTTTGCATTTCACATAAAATCTTTCTTTTGTCAGTTCCTTTGTTGGTGCAAAATTGGCAGCAGTTCAAATTCAAAGTACTCCTATTCATTTACTGACCAATGTCATTGTAGTTCACATCAGCCAGGCAGCTAAGCTCTACAAACATAAAAGACTTGCTCTACCACTGACGAATAATGTGTACATTTTTACAGAGCTTAAACCTTAATGCTTTCCCTGAAACTAACAATACAGTATATCTTATCATTCCCCTTTCACAAGCAGGCAGCTGCTGAAACGCTTGCCACTTCAAAATATCAATTGCTTGCCAGAGTTGTCCTCAACACACCCTGTCAAACTCATGTATACTGTGCAAGGAAAATGGTGCAGGGCTGAAAGCTAGAAATTGTGTCAAATTCTGCTGTAAGGGTATGATGTGCAAAGAACAATGTATGACAACCGTAGAGACTACAAACAATGGCACCGAGCCAGGGACTTCATAGATCACAACTATGCCTGTACATATTTGATTTTCGGCATTATATATTTAAAGCATGACAAATGCACCATTGTACACTGGGTTTCCCCCATGAAAGCTCCTCCCACTAGCAGTCTTCATGATGGGAACACAGTTTTGTTTTGTTTTACTCCTCTGAAAATACTTAAGGTTCTCTCTCTCTCTCTCTCTCTCTCTCTCTCTCTCTCTCTCTGTGTGTGTGTGGGGGGGGGGGCGGGGATCTGTCTATCTGTCTCACTCATACACATACTCACTCCCACTCAAGATTATCAAAATAAATAACAAAAGCCAGAAAACAATAATACAATATGAGAAAATGAGGTCTTATTCACTTAACACTTTGTCTTCTCTCCAAGGTCACAAAAACAATAGTTCCCTTACATGATCAGAAGGCAAGGAGACATATAGACTATCATCATGCCTATGAATTGTTGTCTGCCTAATTTTAATGTAGATAAACGCTGGCTTACTGATTTGCACAGTTTTCAAGCAAAATGAAAATCCCATGTGAATATAATCTTTGTAAGCAGAAAATATGGCTTAGGAAGCTTTTCCTAGTATTGTTTCCCTATGCCAAAAGAACAATTAAGAAAACAATATTTTCCTACTGCCTCAGGTCTATGGAATAACATTAATTAATTTCTCTTTATATTATAAATATCTCTTCCCTTTGCCTGATTTACTGAGTGCTTGAAATTATTCCAGTTACATAAAAGCAGTTTTACTCTTAAATGTCTCCTTAAATAATATGTAAAGTTTGACTCTTCTTACTTTCGTATGCACCTTCTTAATTACAAAGTGGCTCATTGGACACTAGTTCAGTAAATGAATGTGGAAAAAGAAATATGTTTATGGGAGAAGATTAGTATGAATATATATTAATCTCTTCTATGACCCAGCTTAGATTACAAAACCTTTATCACACAAGTAGCTTGGAGTGGAATTAACTGACTAGAGGCTATGGAAAATGAACAGATACACTATGAAGGTCTTAATAAATATTTTGGAAAGAGTCTAGGTGGCTTAGGTGCTTAGGGGTGCTGACCTTTGCTGTGTTGATTAGCAGGACAATGATGCATTATTAACACGCAGCAGCTGTACCTGAACTGCTACCACGAATATAATAGCCTTTTATAGCCATCAGGGGAGTGAGTAGGAGGCCTTTATTAACCACCAGACATGATTAGCACATTATGTGAACTTTAACAGGCAAATTATCTCTTATTGAAATATAATGTTGGATATAACTAATTGTAAACATGATTTTCAAAATGTCTCAGTGATATATTCCAGTGTCTTAGTATCACTTGGCTCATTATTGGTTGGTAATGGATGAGAAAAATATGTTTCATTGTGGTATTAGAGGCACTCCCCAAAAGGGAGAGTGATATACACAAGTCTGACTTTAAAATTCTCTAGAATTACAGGATCAGTGATATTAGCATGCATGAAAACTTTGTTTTCTCCAATTAAGTAAGACTGTTCACAAACTGGAAAAGCCACGCTGGGATTTCCCTCTGCCTTCTTTTTATTACTTTAAGCAGTTCTTAAAAGATTAGTTTTGCAGTAAATTTTTTAGAGTTACCTTGAAAAATAACAGCATAATTTATTTCAAAAGCTTAATTTTGGGAGAGGAAAGATTATGCCATTAGCCTTAGTAACTGAACATAGCTCTGAGAGTCCATTATGAGCAGTCTTTTTATGCCCGAGCAGAAAGTCATTAACATAAAATAAATCATTAGCTTTGATATTAAGCTTTTACTATCTGCAGGTTTCTATGATTAATGTTCATGACTGCATCTGCCAAACGATAAAATATACTTTTGTTGAAAGGTTATCTTGCCTCTTTATTATTAACATTTCTCTTTATACAATTGTTACTGGCATTTTAGGCTAAGAAGTACTGACTTGAAAGAGAACTGGTGTTTACTATGCTGACAAGATACCAATGCCTGCAAAACTTCCCTGCCTATTCTCTATGTTAACCATTTCATTGAGCTAAAGACTTACGGAAATCAGGCAGCACACAGTCTTCTAACATAACTGTAGTTTCTGTAGACCTAGCTGACCCATTTGCTAATTCATTATTCATATAATATTGTAAATATCTGACTTGTCTAACAAAGGAAAGGGCAAAGAGGTGGCCTTGATTCCCTGAAGTCAGGAACTTTCCTTGTCAGTTGCTCTAACCCTTTATTCTATCTATTATCTATTGATAATCAACTTTTGATTATCAATAGTTCATATTTATTGAGACATGGACACTGCAGATCAGGCACCTGTCCCCACCTTTCTCAGCAGGTGAAAAGCCTCTGACTATGGAGAAGAAAAAACAAAAGTTTCCCAGAGAGGCTTACCAATATTCGAGGAAAGGGATCACCAACTGCACCCATGCAAATGCCATCATTCTTATTCTCTCTTTTGCCCTCCAAAGATATTATCTCTTTCACTACCATCCAAAAGATTCACTAGTCTGAAACTTTAGAACAGTTCCATCAGGGTAGGAGAAACAGAAATGAGACGAATCTCTTTTTACCAAAGGATCACAAAACAATTCATTTCTATTGGCTTCTAATTCTCATAAGGCTCAGTGGATTCCAATTGAAGTTATTTTCTTTCCTGGACACATGGAAGAATGAGACACAAGGTTTAATATCAGAACTTTGAGCCAGTCTCAGAACAAAGTTAGGTTTCTCCAGACAATGACTAGCAGAGCAGGAGGGAGTCACGCCCTCTCAGGATTGGGTTCGTTTTGCCTAGAGATAAATGAAACAGGCTTATGAGGTCTCATCCCAAACTACCAACAAAAAGAAATCTTTTCTTGAGAAAGGCCTGGAGTTTTCCTCAGAAAGACCTACTTCTCTAGTCTACTAGGTTATAGCATATGTCCAATTAAAGCCCTGGTATTCAAATATGGCTGAATATTAGCCCCTGAAATATGGCTAAGTTTCTTAAAAGGGAGTAATCACTGGGGATTCCTAGTAGCTGTGATGATTTCCTTAATTGCTGTTCTTGTATACATTGATTGATGGAGTCTGCCAGTGAGGATAAAGTCTCCCATGCATTTATGGCCAGAAATAGACTAAGGACCATGAGAAACACAGAAACACACTCACAAACTCAAACACATTTATTACACAAATACTGTGCACTCACAGTTTCTCTGGAGAGGCACTTATAGTGGCATCCATGACCTTAATCGAAGGACATTTGATACAGTAGATTATTTTATCACTATTATGGGTCAGACACATGAAACTTGGAAATACACATGGTTTCTTGAAACATATAATGTTTTCTTAGCCACTGGCAAAGGTTCTTCACGGCCAAACATGCCTTTGTTTCATTAGGAATCCTTTCAATATAGATTTTGTAAAAGGCCACAATTTAAGGATGAGAAGCAATAGACATTGGGCTAAAGCAGGAAAAACAAAAGAAATGGACAGGAGAAAATACCTCATGGTACCAGTGTGTTGTGACTTTTGGGACTTAAATACACATCAGTGATGATTTTTTCCTGAGTAAAATGAAAACCTTAGACTGATTTCAAAAATTATATTCAGACATTTTCATCAAGTGAGGCAAATTCTTAAGAGATCAAGCTGAGGAGGGCTGGGGAAATCCTGCTCCCTCCATTGTGAAAGAACAGAAGTTTCTTCCTGGGAGGACCTTGCTCCTGCCTATTCTGCTAGCTTGATTGTCCAAGCACACAGTGATATAATGTCCCTGTTCCCAACAGGAAGATACTAGGGAAACAGATGCTGAAACCAGGAGAAGTTCACCCAGGTTAATGCAGATTGCACATCACCAAGCATGATGGAAGTACTGCTATAATTAACAGGCTGTTGGCACTTCCATTATAAACCACATTTCTAAGCAGTCTATAACTCAACTGTTTTTAATGAGAAATTGCTCTTCAGAATAAAACTTGGCATAGACAAATTAAAACAAAAATTCTCAAATTCATTAGAGCAGATATAAGCTGCATCATTTTGGCATGCCAGGTTCTACTAAAGTAAATCACTACTAACCAAAGAAGATCAGGGACTACTGATGCAGAAAACACCTCAAAGAGAAGGCAAATCAACAACAGCAACAAAAAAGGTATCCTTAAAATTGATAAGAATTAAACATTCAGTTTAAATAAAGAAAATAAACAAGTATTGTGTCTAGACACTTCAAATGAAAGCTTCTTCCAGGCCAGAACTATGGTTGTGATGATTGGGGGCATCCCAGTATCTATGGCTATGGTGGATTGCAGTCTTCCTTTCCTTACAAGTATCAACTCTAGGATTGGGCTGCATTAATTTTGTTCTAAGCAACGGTGTTTAATCAACTTATGATTATCAATAGTTCATATTTATTGAGACATGAAACACAATTCCTAATTATGACTTCCTGGAAAAACTTAAAATAGTTAAAATTCAGAGTGGTCACATGATCTAAATGTGATGTAATTAGTTCAATAAACTGCACAACTAACTCTTTCCATTTTAGTTTTTTATTAGTATAGGAATATGAACAAATAATAAGTATTTTCTCTCTGGAAGAATAATGTGCTTAACCTACTGTATGTGCCAAATGAGGGCCATGATCCCAGCTTTGTTTTGTTTTGTGTTTTTGTTTTTCAAGACATGGTTTCTCTGTATAGCTCTGGCTGTCCTGGAACTTGGTCTGTGGACCAGGGTGGCCTTAAACTCTGGAATCCCCTGCATCTGCCTCTCAAGTGCAAGAATTAAAGGCATGTACCACCACCGCCTGGTCACAGTTTCATTTTTATACTGTTCTGGAGTCCAACAGAAGGTTTCTTGCTGAAGATGAACTTCATGGAGCATGTCTCTAAACTCTAAGCTTATTGGGTAGTAGGAAGAAGACAATGGCCTAGAAAAAACAGTCACAGTTATTTTTCCCCTACAGCACCACATCTGGGCTTCTCAGCCTATTACAGTATGACCGCAGTGTTGGGGTGGATAGGGTATCTTAAAAATTAAGTAAATGCCTCAATTCTAATTAGCCATAAAATACAACAGGAGTCCTTCATGAAGAATGGATAGCTTACCATAATTATGGTAATGACAATGTTAACAGGAAGGGGAACAAGGCAGCCACAGCCATCAAGTCAAAGGCCCACAAAAGAGAAGTGCTGAGAGTACAGAGCACACCTCGCAGGAGCTTAGCTGAAAAATGGGCAGGGCAGCATGCAGGCCAGGCTTGTTCAAAGAGTGAAGGCAATGGAGAGGGCACCCAAACACACCTTCTCCTCCAGCGTCCTAGGCTATCCCACCTGAAGGGAGCCTATCACATGTACAGAATAGTGTGAAAAGGCTACAAATAGCTCATGCACCAAACCAGCATCAATTTCCCTACTTCCTCTGGCTTCAATTTTATTTTTATTGCAGTTTTGTTCTTAACCTCTTTGCAAGCACATCACAAAACATAATTTCAATCCTACATTACATATTCAAAGTAGATACTAAGTACTACTTTAGATTTTTATACTTAAGCAAACTATCAAGTCTCCTTAGTATTATCATCTAGTAACTGTCAAGATATACAATAAATTTCAGAATATTAAGCCACACATGTTATGTTAAAAATATCACCTCTGTAGACCTTATAAGTGTAATTTTAGCACATTTGAAAACTGGAATTGGTGGCACTAAAATATCTCACAAAGTCAAGATAGCTACATTTAAAGGTTTTTGTATGATATCAGATTTAATGCTCTAAACTATATGATTTCTTAGTGTATGCTCTTTCTTGTCTAAATAAATAAATTCATTATCCATCTTGTAGAAAGTTCCAGCCTGTACAACTCCCAAGGAAGCTTTGATTATACAAATGATGTACAGATCATCAATACAGATAGAGAGACAGAGAGATAAAGATAGATATCGATAGGAATTCTAGTAATTATGGACAAGACTAATGAATTCTGATGCTCTAAACTGCCTACAACTGTCCCTTCTTTCCCTTCCATCCTCTTCCCTCCTGTTTCCCCTCCTTCCAGCTTCCTCTCTTCTTACAGTTATTCATCAAAACAGGAATAATGGCTCCATCTCAGAGTGCTCACAAGTCCTGTATTTTAGGCATGATGTGGTCTGCCACATTAGAGCACAATGCACAATACAATAGAAGAAGGAAAATAAATCAAAAAAATTTCATAGAGACTATGATTAATATTATTTTACTCAAAAGTTATCACAGGTGTAACATCTGTCCACAAACGATCCTTCTTGAATTTACATGGAAAGAGTATTCACTTTCCATTTTCATTGCAGTCAAAAGCACAGAATTCCAAATGACAACCAATCTTTACTTTGTATGTAACTAGTATTAAGCCCGAGTTTATGTGTGGTCTCCCAGTTTTTAAATCCACCAATGGAAGACTCAGGACATGATCCCATAAAAGCAGCTTCTGGGAACAGTAAACCCTATGATTCCCCTCCGACTGCTGGCCGAGGTCAGTATCCCTATCATTAGCCAAGCCATAACATAATTGTATTACTGATCCTTATGTGTGGGCAGATACTGAGCAATAACTGAATGCACCACATCATTGCAAAAATGAAAACAGTGCCATGTCTTTGTACCATTTTAGCATAAAATCAGTGAAAACAGTCTTTAGAAATGACACTGCACTAAGAGACTGAAAGCTGTTATCACTCTGTAGGTATACGCTCAAACTGATGATTTGACATCTTCAACTAGAACAAAAAAAAATAGAACTATATTTTGCTACAGAACTCTAATCCAGAGCTCATTTAATCTAATTTCTTTTGGTAACATTCAGTTCAATTAAAGGATACACTGTTACTTAAAATAGTCTAATTAGATGAAACTCTGCTCTGGTACCCATCTTTCAATGTCTACAATAGAACTACGCTTTCAGTTGCAAGAAGTGAAGGCTGTTTCCTCCAGCTTGCATGCTTCTGGCCAGTCTCTGAGCTCCATTGCTCTTTCAAAAGCTGACCTACATAGAACATGCACCATGCCACCAGTTCTGGCATAAGGGAAGGGATACCTCACTCACTTGCTATAACCGACATCCTTTGCCTTGTTCCCCCAATGGGCTACGTGAAAGTGAAGGCCAGTTTGCACTGTGATATGTTCATCATGCACCGGGTTCTTACAAAGGAGCACTGGGTTAAACTGCTTCCAAATGTGCCCCCTACAGGGTTTATTAACTGAAAAATCTAAATAGTGTTTTGGCAATGTACAGAGCAGTGGGGATGGGAAGTGTCAGTGAAGTAAAACAACCACATTTCAATGCAGAAAAGCTCAGAAAAAGGATATTCATTTTCTCAATTAGGGTCTCTTCTGACACTGAGAAAAAATGCCACCGGAAAACTATATTTACAGTTGTAAGATACCAAAGCACAGAAAGTTATGGTTCCACTGAGACTTAGCACAGCAACTTTAAACAGTACAGTGTTGACAGGTTTAAAATAAAGATAATTAGTAATTTATGATCTTATCAACCTGTTAAAAACAAATAATCTAAGAAAGTGACTGTTATTTCTAATAAACAGCAATTCATTAAACCTCAGAAGGAGAATTTTGTAATCTTGTCTCTATGGAAAGTCTGATTCAGCTTGGGTTTTGCTACATATAGATACAGGTTTCTTTTTTTCACCTTTCCAAACTTCTCCCCTTCTTCTACATCTCCACACATTACTGAAGAATGTGCACTAATTGACTCAATCCCAAGCAATTCAAACAGTGGATCTAGGCAGGAATTTTATACCAATGCAAATCACGATGAGAGCAGGAAACAAGTGCCCAAGCTTTGTGGGACCTTGCAACCTTCTCAGTACATTTAATACAGTCAAGGATCAGTGACAAATATATTTGATAGACTGTGACCCAGGGATGGGCAGGAGAAGAGTCCCTGGAGAAACATTTCCATGAGGTCTTTTTCCACAAGAAGAAACAAGTCTTATGACTTTGCATTTTTAAAAATCCATTATTCTCTGTGTAAGTTAAATAGGAGACTTGCAACTAGTCTATAGAAAGGATGGCTAATTTGCATTTAAAAAGAACAGTTTGCTTCTTACACACAGGATGACTTAAAAGGAACTTCAATGAGCTAGTAAAGAAATGGTGAAGACTTTCAAAATTAATTTATTCAATTCACAGCACAACCCTCTAAAATTATTTAAGGCACTTAATTGGAAAATGATTTAATATATTGAAGTAATTCCTGATTTTCCAAAGCATTTAACTTTTAAATTAAATTTGACCCTACTTTCACAAGAATGACTAGTGAAATGTGTATTCAAGTCATTACCTTCCTTTTTGGAGGCTAAGTCACTGATAAATGTAATAAGACTTGTACAGTTTTATTGTCAAAAATGGTACTGATTTTCTTTTTATTCTGGTAGCAACTACAGAACAGGTCTTTAATCTCCAAGACAGACCTGCTACTTTAAATAAAAAAGTAATAGTATTCTTGTTATAAAGCGAAATAAAAAGTAACAAGCTTTTTATTTTTAAAAGGGTTTTAAAGTCAGAACAGATTTTAGACTGCAACAACAGCGTTGCCAGCAGAGTAAAACTTCATCGCACAAACTCCTGTGTTTACCGAAGTTCCCAGTACCTTTCAACTTGTATCTAGCTCAAGAGCTTCCTATGCGTATGAGTGTTTCTACTTTACCCCCTTCCCTAACTTCTAATCTCCTTTGCACACACCTCTTTTACTGAGTATTAAAGTGGACAAGGCACCCAGTTGCTTCTCCACGGGGGTAATGTCTGCACAACTCACAGTTCTCTCTCTCTCTCTCTCTCTCTCTCTCTCTCTCTCTCTCTCTCTCTCTCTCTCTCTCTCTGTATGTATGTATGCGTGTGTGTGTTTGTGTGTGTGTGTGTGTGTGTGTGTGTGTGCGCGCGCGCGCGCGCGTGCGCGGGTGTGTATGTGCAATAACTAAGACTGAGAGCTGAGAACTATTAGCCTGTTTCATGTTAGGGAACCCAGGGGCCAGAGGTATAGCCCACTATACACCTCTACAACACATGTAAAAGTGATGACTCCCCGGGAAACAAATGCTGGGAATCCCAACGACGTTTCCCGGGAATTCATCTACAGGTCGATGAGAAGTGCCTGAAGGGAATGGGAGAATTTGGGGGGAGGGGGGGTATCATCCAGACATAACTGGGAGTCCAAAAGGCCTGCCACGTTTTTCAGAGAACTCTCCCCACCAACCTCTGTTGGCAGGACTACTTAGACATCTCCAACAAGACCCAGGCGAGGACAGCTGTGGCCTGTGGCTGCTCCTGGGAGATGATCCCTCCGTGTTCCTCTCGGGTTTTGCATGCATGAACCCAGGAGAGTAATACTTCCCTAGAAACCCCTGACTGTCCTGTTCTTTGGCCAAGCCGATCTCTGGAGCAGCTTCGGCCAGTGTTCTCTTTCAGAGTCACCAGCATGAAACGCCTTTCTCCTGTCCCGGTGACCCTTGTACTGGTAGTCAACCGACTCGAGTGTAGCCCAGCTTCAGCCTGGGGACCAGTATCGGAGCTTTACACTTGAACGCGAAGCGCTACCTTGGCTTCCAGTAAACTTGCTATTTCCGCGCACCCCAAACGGGAGCTGTTCCCTCAAATCATAATCCGACTAGCCCTCTGAGCCCTGGGCCACAAGGGCCAGCGTCGGAACTCCGGCTCTGCTGCCGGAACAGAAAACAAAAGAGTTATAGAATAATTTTCACCGGAACGCCGGAGCCTCGGGGGTCCGGTACCCCGACTCCTGGCTGCTCCTCTGGCAAGTGACCCGGAGCAAGGAAGCGATGCCACGAGCCCCCCGCTGCCCAAGAAAGGGAGGGAGAAGAAGGAACTAGAAAATAAACTGAATTCTCCTACTCTGCCTCAGTTCCCGGACCCCAGACACACCCCCAAAGTATTCTGTGTGTTTTCTCTCTCGATCGCTCTCTCTTTTTTAATGTCTCCCGAAAAACCTAAGCAGGGATCCTTAGTGGCGAACAGCAGGAAGGAAAGAATCCAAGCAAATCGTGTCACTTTCCGCACAATCGCGTTGTTTGGCAAACCCCGGGAGCTGCTCCACAATATTTACTACCGGAGCGCACGCAGCGCTGCCGCGGGCTGCGACCGAGCGCGCCCGGGACGGGCCTCCGCGAGCCGGCCCTGTCCGCCCTGCCGGCCCCAGCGCGGCCCGGCCACCGCCGCCCCCCTCCCGGGATCGCGCCGCCAGAATCGGTGCAGACAAAAGCAGAGCGTTCACCTTGTTGCAATAGTAGGGGTCCAGGCAGGGAGAAGGTCCCAGACAGGGAGCGGCGGGAGCAGCAGCGGGCTGGGCTGGAGGTGGATAAAATCTTACGTCCATTTCACTCTCACATCAAGCAACTCCTTTTCTTTTCCTTTTTGAAAAAAAAAAAAAAAAAGTGCTCAGCAAAAAACAAGCTTAGACGGAACAGAGAGAGGCGTCTGGGCTCAGGAGTAAAAGAAACACCTTCCTTCCCTCACATCCGTTTGTGGTTTGTTTAAGAAGAGAGAAAAAAAAAAAAGAAAAAGAAAAAAGAGAGGAAAAAAAATAGAGGGTGGAAAAGCGCTCAACTCTCCTCCCGAAGCCGCGGCGCGCACCCGTCCACGCCGAGCGCGCAGCCTGCCTGGTCCGCTGGGCCCCAGCGCTCTCGGCCCCGCCGCTGCCGGGCAGGTAACTTCACGCGCTCATTGTCCCCCCCGCCCGCCGCCCCATCCCCGCCTCCCGCGCCCCTCGCTGCCCGGCACTCGCGCTCGGGCTCGAGGTACTGGGCGTTTTATTGGAGACTCTGCCTTGCACTGCTTTTAGTTTTTCTCCACGTTAGAGGCCTGGGATGGGGAAGTGGGGGGAATCCAGGAGAAGATAAGGACCGAGGAGACTAGCGCCCCGGGACGGGCGGGGGTGCCGACAGCGGCGGGACGTGGCCCAAAGGCTGCTGTTTGGGCCAGGGACCGGGCCAGGGAGGAGCGCAGGGTGCGGAGGAGGGGAGCGCTGCCCAAGCAGACGTGGCGGGACCCCGGGCAGCGTCCGCGGGTCCCCAGTCACCACCTCCGGGTGGGTGCTGTGGAGGTGGATAAAATCACACAAAGGGGCTGCAGAGTCGGAGCACGGGCTGACTGGGGCACCGCGGGGAGCGCGCAGCAAGGGGGCGCTGTGGCGCACCCCGCCCAGCACCCCTCAGCCCCTCCCCTCGCCCCACCCTTTCTCTGAGCCCCCTACCACTTACTCCTGCCCGGAGAGGCTGTATTGCCATCCTCTGCTCCCCGCGGGAGGTGGAGGGTTGTGTACTGAGTGGTGCTGCTCCGGGTTCTGCCGGGAGCGCGACCTCTGCGAGATGTGAGTGGGCAGCTGTCCAAGGGACCCTAGTTGATCTCAGGGCAAGAAGCAATGCTCCTGGGGTTGGTGCTCAGAGGGCTCTGCGTCCTGCCTCCATACCCTGCAGGAGGGTTTTCAGAGGCAGAGCCTGCTTTGGGTACTCACTAAAAGACCCCAGGGGTGCTTGGAAGGGTAAATAAGGAAACAGTTATCAGCACACCATGAACTACAGGGAACACATCTGGGTTTTTTGGTTGTCTTTTGGAGTTCTTTCATGGTAGGACTCCCAATAGTACTCTTGGAGCCCTCACCCCCACCCCCACCCCACCCTCCACGACCTGCAGCCCTCTTCCCATTTTTCTCTCAGTCAGCGGGATAAGGATATCATCAATATTTTACATTACTTCGCCAAACCCAAAACTTGCAGTTGTGTGTCCCCTGGCATCTGGGAGAGTTTTGGGGCCCTTGGTCACTGTCCAGCGGGCACCCTCTACTCCCGGAAAAAGTCTTCAGAAGGAAGTCAAAGTGGGAATGGGCAATGTTTACCTTTCAAGAGTAAGTTCCTCACTGCCACACACCTTTGGTGCCTAAGACCCTGCAAGGAAGCCCAAAGCTCGTCTCCACAAGTTTCTGGAGCCAAAGAATATATGGCAACCGTCTTGCTGTCCCCATACCCTTTTAGAACATGGTGGGTAGCTAGTCACTCTCTAGCTCTCTACCACTTTCTCCAGATCTCTCCCCCCACCCCCCATAATTACAAGCACCAGTCAAATGCAAAGACCAGGAAACTATCAATGCCATGTAAGGATGATGATTTAGCATCCGTGGGTCTCTCCTCTTGGCAAAGGCCTTGGGGAACCTATCTTCAGACATTGCTCTCCACCCCGTTGCAGCCTCTTTTCTCTTAAGCTTCTATCTTATTTTTACAGATAGCAAGAACACAGTTTCTTACCTCCAGACTAGTGTAGTGGAAGTTGAGATGAGAAAAAGAAGACAGGAAGGCTTTCACTCTGAGTTTAAACCCTTTGAGTCACAAAATAAGAGCCAGAAAGTGTCATCTTTCCTGGAATAGAGGTCTTTATAATAAAATTTATGGCGAAGTTTTGTGGTTCATAACATTGACTTTAAAATTCATTTGTAGATGTTAAAATGTGTGTGTGTCCTCCCAGGATAATAAAAGTTTTTAGGTTTAAATGAAACATATCTAAGTTTATCTAAGCTTAACTTTCTGTCATCAACAGATATTATCAACAAATGATATGTAAAGTTTTAGCTTTACAAACTTTCTTAGGATTCATTATTAATTTCTGTTTGGCCCTGTGAACTCCAGAAAAACGGACAGGCTTGCAGCTGGAATGGTGTTACTGTGGGGGTCCTAATATTTTGGACATACTGGATGTGCTATACCCACTTCTTTCCACTACCCACATGCTAGGGACCTGTGTGTCACCCCTGCAAACAATTAACAGTCGGAAGTGTGTGGAGTCACAGTGGATTACTTGAGCTTTGCATGGGAAGGAATTTGAGCTATTGGGATGATTTAAACACCCGAGCATGGTCATCTCAATATAATAATTAAGAATACCCACAACTTTATAACATTCTCCCCAAGGTCTACAATATACTGAATGGTAATATTCTATTCCACTGAAGGGAAATTTGAATAGCTACACCTTGGAGTGAATATTACTTTAAAAATGAAATAGTTCTCTTCATAGTATGTTAAGATTCTCATTTATTTCTCCAGTCCATTTATGTATATAGTTCTAAGCAAAGACAGAGAGACATACAAAGCTTTATATGGCTTTGGAAAACAAAACACCACTTAAAATTGGGCATAGCAGGGACTTACTTAGACATCCATCAAGGGGTAAACGGATAATGGAAATATGGCTCTTGTACACATTTGAAATCTGTGCAGCTGTAAAGTAAAAATGAAATCAATAAATTTTCAGGAAAATATATGGAACTAGAAAGCATTGTAGTGAGTTAACTCAACAAGACAAAAACCACTTATTTTCTGTCATGTAGACCCTAGCTTATAGTAGTCATATATAGGTATAAAAGCCAGAGTGAGCATGTATACAGCCTATGAAACTAGAAAGGAAAGTAGGAGATGGGACTAAGAGGTGCTGAGGAAGTTGGAAGGGGGATAGAACACAGGAGACAGGAAAACTGAAAAGACAGTAAGTGGGTACAGCGGAAGGGTACAAGGAAGGAAGGTCAGAGAGATGGGAAGAATGGATAAAAACACATTTTATTTGAAAATGCCACAATGAAATTTAATACTGTATTATATGCTAGTTAAAAATAAGTCAGAAAAAAAAGAGGTGAAGGCAAAGGGATCAAAAACTTCAAGGTCACTTTCAGCTACACAGAAAGTTGGAGGCTAGCCTGGGATACAAAAGTCCTTGCCTCAAATAAAATAAGTAAACAAAGAAAATTATGATGTAAAATAGAGCACACTGCTGAAAATGGTTCCTGCTCTAGAGGAGTTACAGTTTAGAATCATCTTTTCCAGATGTGTTGGGTCTGTGAAGTCATCCCAACTGCTTCAAAAGTGCTCATGCTTGGCCACCAGCCCCATGAATTCTGGGTCCATTCATTTAGAGATGGGCCTGGTCTAGAGAATGGTTAAAAGTTCTCGCCTGGCTTCAATCTTCGGGAAAGATGGAAGCCACTGATGCTAAGATGAGCACACAGGAAATGGTAAGAGCAGGTCACTAGTAAGAAATGTTACTAGATATGCAAGGTTGTCCTTTGTGTTGGTCCTCAGATACCATGGAGGATTACCACTATAGGATACCTTCATGTGCCCTGCCCATCCGGAGGTGGAGCTTCAGCATTCCCTCAGTCTCTCTAAGTGAGCATTATGAACTATAATGTGTTCCTCCAGGTTACAAGTCTTCACTGGGATTAGGAACTTTACATAGTCTAAGAGGAAATGTTTGTCCATGAGCAAGGCCTCTTCTTGCTAATTTTAGTGTCATAAGACCAATACTTGGACTTGTAAAACACCTACTATATCTTAGAGCAGATATAGTATTTTTACTAAATATTTTTACATTTAGTTTCATGGTCTCATTTAATTTGATAATCATATAAATTACATTGGAAAGCCTAGCCAAAACATAGCCAGCATTTGATTTTGCTGTTTCAATGTCTCCCGAGTTAATATTAATTATTATTATTTTAATAAACTGTTATTTATTAATTATTATTATTTTAATAAACTGTTATTTATTAATTATTATTATTATTTTATAAACTGTTTTGTCTTCAAATTTGCAGACATTTGCACTGACTACATTTTGCGTTTACTGATCCTTTCTATTATGTACACAAGCCCTGAATCTTACAGGAATTTCTCCAAATCACATACAAGCAAGGTAGACTTTGGGGAAAATATCTTCTAGACAGCAAATCCTATCTGTGATTTATGAAAATTTTATAAAAATCATTCCATAGAAAATTGTACTTCCTGCTCAGCATTTTTTTCTTGGAGTTTGCAGTTTCTCTTCAAGGATAGAAGTCCTCTGCAGATAGACTATCAAAATAAACCATCACATAGAGGGACTAGCTGTGTAAAGCTAGGCATTAAAACCCAAGTTCCACTGAGCTGAATTACATAACTAAATTAGGACTCAGTCCTTTACTGGTGTCTTCTAGATATAAGGATGAGAGATTCAGGGCTAGATGATTCAGCATCTTTTCAGTAGAAGACAGCCCACTGCACTTTAAAAGCCCTGTATTTGGCCCCTTTGTACGGCTCCTTGTAAAGCACGTTAATACAGGTGTGCTCAGATTTGCCTTCCCATAGACATTATGGAAGAAGTTCTGTGTTTATTTCATGAGAATCTTAATCAACACTCAGTTCTTACATTTCAAGGATCTCAAAAACATCATTAATGGTTTTGATGGGAACCTTTACATTTTCTCAATTTCCTGGTTAGAACCACTGCTGTCCAGGGTTATTTAACATTTTTTTCTAAAGTAATTTAAATGTAAACTAGAATGATGTGCAATAAGTAATATCTTACAGTGGAGGAACAGAAAGCACTGAAGTTTATTTCCTGGGGAGACGAGGGAGAAATGACTCGATTGTAAGTCCTTCAACCAGAAAATAAAGGATTTCAGAATGATGAGGAAAGTTTGAAGGAAATGCTACTGGGTGCACAGACACCTCACATGGCACTAAATGACTCATAAAATGCAGTATTTCTTACATAATATGGGAAGTGTGCCATGCATGTACATCTCACCATCGAGTGTGGTACAGTACTTTGATCTTCAACAATATACAACATTTGAGGCATAATATCGGTAATAGGACTATTCAGCTCTTTTACACTGCAATAATCCAGTTCTCTCTCATCGGGATAACCGTGAGGACAAATCCTTTCAAAATCAGAATTAGTTCCTTGTAGAAGAGTGAGACTACAATTATCCCCTAAATAGGAGCAGCTGCAACATAGTATGGGCCCGGAGCATGACAGTGAAGTGGTTTTCCAATGCAATTAAATAGATTTTTTTTTTAATGCAAACTAAAATTCTGTTAAAAGTCAATTGAAAGGTGAGTAGGTGTGGAATTGCTGAGATGAAAGCAAGAGTCATTTTACTTACCTGAGTTAATATTCCTGCCTGAGCAAATGTTATTTTGTTGAAAATGGATAATCAAGCCTCATATTTTCCCATGAAGTGGGGCCCCAAATGGAATCGGGGGAATACAATGGAAATATAATTTTGGTTTATCTGTGAATTGCACATCATATTTTGAAATGTTTTCATAGCTACATTTTGTTATTGTTGGTTTTCAAAAAGGTACATGTCAACTGCAATACTTCAATTTTAAGAGAGAAGGCAATACCTGGGTAAAGAAACAGAAGCCACAGAATGTGAGGGCGTCAGTACCCACATCCAGAAAGAGATGAAGAGAGGTGGGAACTTGTTTTTTCTTCCAGATGATCAAAGGATTGGAAAATAAGGGTTTTAAGAAAGATTAAAGGGCCTATCTAGAGAAGCAGATGCAGGGAGACAATGTAATGCCTTAAAGTCCTGAGTATCAAGGGTTTGATCAGCAGTAATAGAGGACAGCACCTCCAAGAACTTCCTGTGTGAGCAATGGGATACAACACTCAGGACTCAGCACACAGGAAAAGAATGCTCTCAGCACACCTTTTGTTTTTGTTTTGTTTGGTAGACAGAGTCTCACTGTGTTGCCCATGTACCCTCACACTTCCAGGCTCAAGTGATGCTCTGTCAGAGTTGGGACTAGAGGTGCAGGCCACTACTTCCTGCTTCACAGTATTGCCTTTGATGTTGGAGTCAGGGCTCTAATAAAATCCATTGTGAACATTGACAGCCTGTAAAGGTTTCTCAGTAACCCCGTGAATCCCGATTCTCCTCTTAAAAGACGTTGCCTTGGCATAAGACTAAGTGGACAGAGTATCTGAACATAGCTGGACTCATCTAAAGAGCGTCAGTGTTCATAATTGTGTTTGTTTAGGGCTGAGTGCTTGGGCAGTGGCTTGTCGCTGGAAAAGCATGATTCTCCCCCCCCACACACACACTTTTTCTGTAGCCATTGATTGCCGCTAGTTGTTCATCTAAGGTGGGGCCTTATGTGAATTCCCCCATCATTGTTGGCATGTCAACTGGTGTTGTAGTCAAGGTTATTTTATAACAATTTATTTTTATTATGTCTTATATTATGTATATTTCTTTGTGTGAGTGTGTGAGTGTATGCACATGAGTTCAGGTGAACACAGAGGTCTCATATCCCCTGAAACTGGAGTTTCAGGCTGTTGTTAGTACCCTAACATGAGTGCTAGGGAGAGAACTTGGTTACTCTGCAGGAACAATACATGTTTTCACCCACTGAGTCATCTCTCCGGCCTCTACCATGTTACTTTTGTGAAATACATACATGTATCCAGAAAAGTATAGAATTACACATAATATATTGCAAAAGGAATTACATTTGTATACACTAGTAGCAAATAACTGCATCTCAAAAATGCCTGTAAAGTAAAAAGAGAAATACTTAGGCACGAGTGCCACAAAATATTTGAGATATATACACTAAGAGAAATGAAAGAAGACCAAGAAAAATGAAAAGAACATCCTCTGTTTATAGTTTGGGCACCTCAGTATAATTAAGATGTCACCTTTCCTATTTCCAAGAAGAGCTATTTCTCTTGGGCACACAGCCTTGGCATCATTTTCTTTTGTAGGCTCTACAGATTCTCCCAACTCTCACATCTGGGTGGCACATAGCATCAGGATGCTAACTTCCTGGTCACTTTGCATGTCTGATTTCCATGACAAGCAGCACATTGGAGCAAGAATAAAGCTCTCTGCTGTGGTGAGCTTTTGACCTGAAGAACCTCCCCTTTCTCAACAAAAGCTTTTGATATTGCTTTCCCTCCAGTATCACTCTACACCTTTCTACCATGTTACTCTAAACCTCTTGAAATGATGCCATGTTTCTTCTTTGCCCCACACACTTACTCTCTAATGCTCAGCAATCTGGAATTCTGCTCCTGAATTGCTTCCCACCAAAACCTTTCTACTGAGCTTTATAACTGTTCATTTCCGGTTTCCTGATTTCTTCTATTCATCCCATTATCTGACTTCCCTGGAGCTTTAGAAGTAGATTTCCCCATGAGATGTGAGGCCTACTAACCAACGGACACAGCTTTACTTCTCTGAGTAAATAGATAGTGAGGAACATCTATGTGAAAAGAACCAGGACATGATAAGCCATTCTCCCATTAAGACACAGAGAAGTTCAAGACAAAGGGCAGGCCATGGAACTCAATAGCCCAGAGGACAATTTCCAGGAGAGAAGAGTAGGCTTTTTCTGATCACTTACACTGCTGATAATCCATTCAACAATCCTCCCACTGGTGTGCACTTTGCTAGACACAGTGCTAGGCTCGAAGTTTATAAAAGTTCTGCTGCACCCTTCTTTTGGTGGCCATCTTCTACCAAAGTTCCAAGTACTGTTCATTTTAGGATTCTTTTCAAACCCATTTCCTTTTTCTACATTCTGGGTCACAGGGACCTTCTTCTAACTACCTACAACTATATCCAGTTGTACTTTTATAGGTCCTAAACCCATCATGCATTTATGCACACATAATTTGATAGACACAATGCATATGTGAATTATTACCACCTACAAGGTACATCTCATTCAACAGTAAGTGCTTGGTATCCAGCTTTGAAATTATAGCTCTCATATTTTTATCAGCTTTCATCTGGACCATTGCTATGGTCCAGCATTCATTATATCTCATTGCCTGCATTCAGATCTGTCTCCTCATTAGTCTAAACCGAACAGTCTAAAAGACACTTGGAACATAGACTGCCTTTGTTAAGCACC
This sequence comes from Peromyscus maniculatus bairdii, assembly GCF_049852395.1. Classification (NCBI taxonomy): domain Eukaryota; kingdom Metazoa; phylum Chordata; class Mammalia; order Rodentia; family Cricetidae; genus Peromyscus; species Peromyscus maniculatus. The sequence continues at coordinate 34,427,701 of NC_134853.1, read as the reverse complement.
TACCATCGTCCCACCCACACACACCATTTTTTGTCCTGCAAATGCTTGGATGCTCAAGAGCCTTTGCAGCTATTGACCGCTCTGTCTAGGAAGAACTTCCTCACCACTGTGTTTACATGACTACACAAACTGTGTTCAAGCCCAGATCAGAGAGAACTCCAGGAAAGCCTTGTCAGCTGCTCCTCCACATTTGCAGTGAATTTTCCCTTGATGCTGTTGTAATGATTTGTTCATAAACTCTTCTTCATTCAAGTTTGTATCTCCATCTCCTCTGCCCCACCCAAATCTGGATAAAAGTAAGCACAAAAACTAGTTTGAACAGCAAATAGTGTCATTTAGGGACAGTGTCATTTATTTTATGGTGAATACAGTGCTCTGAAAAGACTCTGCCACTTCCTTCGCTGTGGTTTATCTCTTCCTCAGAGAAACCAGAATGTGTTTTTTTTTTTTTAATAAAATGATTGAAAAGGTACACTCAATCTCCAATTTAATTATTTCAATTCCTGCAAAGAGGCCTTTCATAGTGGCTGCTGCTTGGTAAATGTGATAAAGTTCAAATGCATTCTTAAAAAAATGTAAATTAATTTATAAACTTCCATTCAAAGTTTGAGCTTGCTATTTTCAAATAGGAAACCTCATAAAGTTACTTCCTATTGATGTAGTATCTCTACATCTAGAGTTTAATAAGATAGTATTTAGTCACCTTCTGGAAGTTTCCAGAGGTCCTTGATACTCATCAGAGGGTAGGAATACTGTCCATGTTTGGAGTTCAGTTAAAGTTCCTTCCCCTGGGAATCTAGATTCTGATCAACTTCTCTGTCTTCAGAAAGCAAGTGGCCCCCATTCTGTCCACAAGCTCTTAGCTTTTCTAGACTGTGGCGTTCTGCCCGCTTACCCTTCTACATCTTATTACCAGACTGCCCCCTCTGCTGTGTTCACTAGTGCTACTGTCTCCTGGAAATCTCCCTTGGGCTGTCCAAGTGTTTGTCCTCTGGTTCCCTAGCAGACTTGGTGATTCTTTAATGGAGCATCTTTTATGTGTTTTATTTTGTCTCCCTTTTCAGCTAGATGAAAAGCCGTAGAGTGAGTATCATGGTGTCCAGTTAATCTCTGAGGCTCTTGTAATATCTGGCACAGTTTCTTACCCATAGAAAGTCTTTAATAATTATTCATTTAATTGAACTAAGTTAATGTCAAACCACTTGCTTTTTGCTATGTATTGACAAAATAATTACAACAAACTTATAACAATGGTAAGCAGTAGAGACAGAATTTGAATACAGGCACATACAGTTCACTACACTTTGAACCTCTGGACTTTGTTGCCTTGGCAACAGATGAGATATATTGCAAAGTTGTTAGTACAATCATATAAACTGGCTATAGTTGCACAAATACAAAAATTGCTCTAATAAAGCTTAGCATATCCTTGACTGTGTGAAAAGTAGTGTGTGTATGTGTGTTTGTGTATGTGTGTGTTTGTTGAAAGACAGCACAGTGGTTAAGAGCACACTTTGTTTTTGCAAAGGTCTTGGATTCAGTTCCAGCTATACAATGATTCATAACAGTCTGTAACTATAAGGAATCTGATGCCTCTTTTGGTCTTTGCAGGTTACTGTACACATGTGACACATATATACACACTCAGGTATATACATGCACATGTGTATATGTATGTACATACACAAGTGTGTATGTATGTATGTTTGTATGTATGCATTTTATGGTGCTAAGTATCAAACCTGGGACCTATTAGGCAAGCATTTTACTACCCCAACTGTTTGCCAAATATTTTCATTTTGTGACATCAATTTATTTACCAAGACTCAATTATCTATTACCTACTTCAATTCATTTTAAAAATAAACTTTATTATGAAAAAATCACAAATAAAGCCCTTTATAAACTTCAACTAACTATACCCAAATCCTATGCATCTCAGTGAATTATAGTTAAAAATACCCATTCTAAAGGTATAAAGCTTCACACTGGATTTTATACCTTCACTATTGAATATATTTTTATGCACTTGTCTACTACAAACAAACAAAACCCCATAACAAAGTTAGAACTGGAAAAACAATTCGCTTTTTATCCTCTTTCATAACTGCCCATTACATGTAGTGTTTTTTGTTCTCTCTTCTACATGCTATATTGAAACCTTATGTACATTTGTTACACACATACATATATATTATTGATTAGGTTCTGCATATGAGGAAGAGCATGCACAAGTTTTTTTTTCTGAGATTGACTTCACTTAATATTATTCATTCTAAGTTGTGCCATTTTCCTGAAAATTTTGTGATTAAACTTTCCTATAGAGCTGAATAGTATTCATATATAATTTTCATTTTCAATACTTCTGTTGGTGGACAAATATATTGATTCTAACTCTTTGCTATAGCAAATGAAGCAGCAATAAACATGGGGGTTCAAATTTCTACTTTAGGGTATGGGAAACTCTGGGGATCTGCCCAGGAGTAAATTAGCTATGTCACATAGTAGTTCTATTATTTTTTTTTCTGGGAAATTTCCAAACTTATTTCCACAATGACTGTGGAATTTTATTAATTTATACTCCTCACCAACAGTGAATTGGGATTCCTATCTAGCCATATACTCTCAATACTCTCAACATTTTTTGTCACATCTCTTGATGATAGCCATTCTGACTGGGGTGAGGTGATGTGGTGGTTTGAATGAAAATGACCCTACAGGCTCATAGGGAGTGACACTATTAGGAAGTGTGTCCTTGTTGGAGTATGTGTGGCCTTGTTAGAGGAAGTATGTCACTGGGGTGTGGTTTGAGGTTTCAAAAGTCAAGCTAAGCCTAGTAACTCACTCTTTCTTCCTGCTGCCTGTGGATCCAGATGCAGAACTCTCAGCTACCTCTACAGCACCATGTCTGCCTGCACTCTGCCATGTTCCTGCCGTGATGATAATGGACTAAATCCCTGAACTGTAAGCCAGCCTTCAGTAAAATGTTTTCCTTGATAAGAATTGCCATGATCATAGTGTCTCTTCACAGTGATAGAAACCCTAACTAAGATAGAAGTTGGTACCAGGGACTGGGGTATTGCTGTGGTAAGTTTGATCATGTTTTTGTTTGAAGGAATATGGACTTTGGGACTTTGGGTTAGGAAAGTAGTGGAATGCACTAAGCGTGGCTTAATGGGTCTACTAGCTGTAGAAGCGTGGAAGAAAGTGGTGCTGAGGATGATTTGAACTGTGGGGGCCCAATTCAAGAAGTTTCTGAGAAGAATATTAGTATATGGCCATTGTGTGAAGTTGTGAAGGTGAAACCTGAATTTCCTTGGAGCCCCCAAGATGTTGGAGATGCCAGAGTAATGGGATACCTGCCAAGGAAAGTTGGTAACACAGAATGAAACCAGCCCAAGAAATGTGTTCAGTCAACAAAACTGAAAGGAGTTGAAGATCTGAAGAGAGTTTTGACATCAGACATGGAATTTGAAGTTTACCAAGCTGATTTTCAGTCTTGCTTTGGTCCAGTATTTCCTCATTATGCTCTTGTTTTACTATTTTGGAAAGGTAATGAATATCCTGTTCTATAGTACATTGGAAGTATGTGACCTGCTTTTTCATTTGATTTTATGGGGGATTACAGTTAAAAGATTGCATGAGTCTGAGAAGAGACTTTGAACTTTGGACATTTAAACATTTCTGATACTGTGATAGACTATGGGGACTTCCGAAGTTGGACTGAACACATTTTCTTTGTATTATGATGTAGCTATAAACCTATGGTGTCCAGGGAGTAGAATGTGGTAGACAATGAAAATGGCCCTGTAGGCTCATAGAGAATGGCACTATTAGGAGGTGTGTTCTTGTTTGAGTAAGTATGGTCTTGTTAGAGGAAGTATGTCTTTGGGGGGTGGGCTTTGAGGTTTCAGAAGCTCAAGATAGGCCTAATGACTCACTCTTTCTTCCTGCTGCCTGTGGATCCAGATGTAGAACTCTCAGCTACCTCTACAGCACCATGTCTGCCTGCACCCTACCATGCTTTCTGTTATGATGATAATGGACCAAACCTCGGAACTGTAAGCCAGCTCAAATAAAATATTTTCCTTCATAAGAGGTTCCATGGTCATAGTGTCTCTTCACAGCAGTAGAAACCCTAATTAAGACAGGTGAATCTCAAAGTAGCTTTAACCTGCACTTCCCTGGTGGCTAGGGATATTTATCATTTTTGAAAATAGTTACTGGCCACTTGTGTTTCTTTTATTAAAATATGTCTGTTCAAATTCTTTGCTCATTTATTGACTAGCAGTTTTATTCCTTGGTATCTAATCTGCAGTTCTTTGTAAATTCTGAATATTAGTTTCTTGTCTGAAGTGTGGCTGGTAAAAATCTCTCCCATTCTGTGGGCTGTTTGCATGCTCTGCTGAATGTTCCTTTGCAATTCAGAAATATTTTAGTTTTCTTCAGTTCTTTAGATCTTCAGGTAGAGTTGTGAAGACATATCACAAATTGTCTAGAACTGGGCTGAGTCTTCCCAGCCTGCAGACATGGGATACTGAGAACAATGTGATGATTCTGGGAGTGGAGTCAGGGATTCAGGTTTTGCCATAATAAGTATAACTTAGAGCTCAAGTACTTACCTGGGCTTTTGGGCTTCAACAAACAGAGAGAGGAAGCTGTAAACCATCTCACTCTCAGTGTTGGACCTTGAAAATTCAATATTATCATTTAAAATTTAACATTTCCTGTGTTAATCCCAAAGAGGGGAGGAGAAAAACCACTGACACAATTCATCATGGCCAAATTAATTAAAGTAAGCAATTAATTAAAGCATGTTCTTATTTTATTTTATTCATATACATAGGCTATCTCCCCCTAAGATAGCCTATGAGAAGTAGGCATTGGATGTGAGGAAGACATGGGTTTTATATCTCAGGGGTAGGGGGTCTGGTGGGCAAGTAGGTGGGGTTACAGAAGCATAAGCATAAGAAGTTACTTCTAACAACCTCCTGAAACAAAGACATGTTTGCAGGGTGGGCATAACAAGGTAGTCATAACAACAGGTAGTCATAACAATGTTGTCATAGGTGGTCATTTAACCTTTTGAAACAAAAGTAGGGCTGCAAAATGGTTATAAACAACTTTTTGAAACAAAGACATGATTGCCATTTCCTGGAACAGGCAATACAAAACTATTTGCAGTTAATGTTACAGGTGGAGTATAGCCCAATCCTTGAAAAACACAGGTTTAATCATAAACCAGAATGGTCCAAGTTTTTCATTATTATAAGATGGCTTCTAAGCCTAAGATGGAGGCAGGCTGGGTCTTCACCTGTACCTCCTTACAAAGCAATCTCATGAGAAAGAACTGACTGAAGCAACGGGTGGCACTGGATGTTATCTCTGCATTTGGGATGCAAAGGAGCTGACATTTCCTGTGTGACCTGTGGTAGGAAAAGGAATGGGATGAATCTTTCATAATGTCCCTGCAGCATTGTCTTTTTGTTGTTTTTTCTTACTTGCCTTTGTTTATTTTTACCACTTCATAGTCTTTGTCTAGATGTCTGTCCTACCTTTGCTCAATGAAGAATCCTTTTCAGCCACAAAGACTGATCTTAAAAAGTGTCTCACTTAGGGTTTTCATGCAAATCAACATCCATTTTTCTTTTAAGATAATTTGAGAATTCAAAGTCATGACAGGACCAGGAGACTACAAATCAGATTAGTGCATTTGCATTGCTAGGTCATCAGACAAAAGAGGAGAATGCTACAGGAATGTAAAATAGAAACACTACTTTCTCGGGAACTGTGGGCTGTAGTCTGGTTATCCTTTGCTTTACGTCTAGTATCCACTTATGAGTGAGTGCATACCATGTTAGTCTTTCTGAGTCTGTGTTACCTCTTTAGTCTGTATTTGCTAGTTTCATTTATTTACCTGCAAATTTCATGATGTTATTGTTTTTGACTGCTGAATGGTACTCCATTGTGTTTATGTACCACATTTTCTTTATCCATTCTTCATCTGGGGGGCATCTAGGTTGTTTCCAGGTTCTGGCTATTATGAATAATGCTACTATGAACATAGTTGATCATGTGTCCTTATGGTATGATTGAGTACTCTTTGGGTATATGCTCAAGAGTGGTGGGTTGCATGGATCACCCTGGGAAGGGGAAATACATGAGATTTCTATGAGTAAACTGGGGATGGGGGGTGGGCAATGGAGGGAAGGTGATGGGGGATGCGAACATAAGGCAATGAAATGGTCAAGCTGGAATAGGGATAGAGTGGGAGAGCAATGAAAGAGATACCATGATAGAGGAGACATCATGGGGATAGGGAGAAACTGGGTGCTAGGGAAGTTCCCCAAAATCCACAAGGATGACCCCTGCTTAGACTACTAGCAATAGTGGAGAGGGTGCCTGAACTCACTTACCCCAGTAATCAGATTGGTGAATACTCTATCATCATATAGACTTTCTCCAGTAAGTGATGGAAGCAGATGTAGTGATCCACAGCCAAGCACCAGGCCAAGTTCCAGGAGTCCAGTCAAAGAGAGAGAAGAGGGATTCTGCTGTGGGAGGTTCTGTATGGCAAATGTGTTGCTCTGATTGGTTAGTAAATAAAACACTGATTGGCCAGTAGTCAGGCAGGAGGAAGTATAGGAGGGACAAGGAGGAGAAGAATTCTGGGAAGTAGAAGGCTGAGTCAGAGACACTGCCAGCTACCACCATGACAAGCAGCATGTGAAGATGCCGGTAAGCCATGAGGCACGTGGCAAGGTATAGATTTATAGAAATGGGTTAATTTAAGATATAAGAACAGTTAGCAAGAAGCCTGCCACAGCCATACAGTTTGTAAGCAATATAAGTCTCTGTGTTTACTTGGTTGGGTCTGAGTGGCTGTGGGACTGGCAGGTGACAAAGATTTGTTCTGACTGTGGGCCAGGCAGGAAAACTCTAGCTACAGGATTCTATGAATAAGGGGCATCAAGATCATGATGGGGAAACCTACAGAGACAACCAAACCAAATTGGTGGGAACTCGTGGCATTTAGAACAATACCTGTGGAGCCTCCACAGTACTGGAGTAGGCCCTCAGAATAATCAAGACAGTTGCATAGCTTGATCTGCTTAATGGGTGCCCTGGCAGTAGGATCAAGATATATCCCTGGTGTGTGAGCTGGCTTTTTGGAGCCTACTCCCTATGGTGGGATACCTCACACAGCCTTGAAGCAGGGAGAGGGGCTTGGACCTACCTCTACTGAATCTACCAGGATTTGCTGACTCCCCTTGGGAGGACTTATCTTTTTGCAGGAGGGAATGGGGGTAGTTTACGGGGGGAAGGCTGGAGAGGTGGGGGGAGGGAAGAGGGGGATCTGTATATGGTATGTAGAATGGATAAAAAATTTCTTAATTAAAATAATAAGAACACTATTGTCACTTTAATGCTACACTATAGGGTACCCCAAAGTCTGAGCAGAGGTTCCTCCAAGTTTGGAGGAATTTTGGTCTCTTTCCTGCTCTGGTTGGAGAAGGGACTCAGACTTAGTACACCAAGGCTACTTTAGCAGGCACATTTGCCCTTTATGATCTAGGTGCTAGAAAGGAAAATTAGGTTCAAGGTGTTTGCTTATTTGGGGATACATCATTCTCACCTTGTTTACTCACATGAAAGAGAAGGGTACTGTTAGGTCAAAACAAGTTGATGGAAGTAGACATGTAGACTGATCACAGATCATAGAGTCTGGTCTTAGTCATAATACAAACCTCACTTTGTTCCTCATCCTATGAGGTGGCTTTAGAATTAGCCTCAGAGCTACACAGTCTCATACCACAGAAAGTAAGGGTAGTACAGATATTCAGCTCCAGGAAGCTGAGGTGATTCTTCTCAGAGGGAGAATCTCTCTCCTCAGTCTCACAAAAAGTCAACTCCTCAAGGTTTATTAGCATATACAGACTTGTGTCTCACCACTGAATACTTCTGCCTGAAGCCCCTCATCCTGGAAGTCTAACAAGATCATGAGCTCCAGGTCCTACCTGTTCAGGCTTAGGGTGACTGTGTTGGGAGAAAGCCTGATCCAGAGGCTGAAGCTGGGCCTTGAAACCTCCATCTCTCTATGTCCATTCTGCTCTGAAAATTCTCTAAAGTCTTGAAAATACATCAGGTTTCTTTCATGATTTTTCTTGTTTAGTGTTGTGCACACTCAGCAGTACTAGTCAAATGAATAAAGCAGTGTTCCTGAAACTGTTGCATAGCACCTTTGAGTTGAGAGGTCTAATAAACAGGTCTAAAAATTGAAGGGTTTATTCAAGTCTTTGAAGAAAGGAATTGAAGATGACAGTAGAGGATGAAAAGGCCTTCCATGTTAGTGGACCAGTACAATTAACAGAATAAAATGACCACCTTACTAAAAGCAGTCAATAGACTCAATGCATTCTCCATCAAAATTCCAACACAATTCTTCACAAACCTTGAAAGGACAATTCTCAACTTCATATGAAAAACAAAACAAAGCAAAAAGCTTAGAATAGTTAAAACAATCCTGAACAATAAAAGAACTGCTGGAGGTATCACCATTCCTAATTTCAAGTTGTGATAGAGAGTAATAAAAATGGTATAGTATTGGCATAAAAGCAGACATGTTAGTCAATGGAAGCTAAATATCAAACCCACACACCTATAAACACCTGTTGTTGTTTTTTTAATAAAGAAGCCAGAAATACATACTTAACAAAAGACAACATCTTCAACAAATGGTGAGGGTCAAACTAGATGTCTGCATGCAGAAGAATGCAAGTAGATACACACTTTTCACCCTACAAAAAGTTCAACTCTAAATGGATCAAAGACATAACATAAAACCAGATATACTGAACCTAATTAGAAGAGAAAGTAGGGAATAGCCTTGACCACAAAAGACAACTTCCTGAAGAGAACACCCATTACATAGGCACTAAGATCCAACAATTAATAAATGGGACCTTATGAAACAGAATTTTCTGTAAGGCAAAGGACACCACCAATTGGACAAAAGCAGCAGCTACAGAAAGGGAAAAGATTTTTACCAACTCCACATCCCACAGAGGACTAATATCTACAGTATATAAAGAACTCAAGAAACTACATATAAAAACACAAATAATACAGTTAAAAATGAGGAACTGATATAAACAGAGAATTCTCAAAAAAGGAATCTCAGATAGTTGAGAAACACTTAAAGAAATGTTCAACATCCTTAGCCATCAGGGAAATGCAAATCAAGACTACTTTGAGATTCCCTCTTATACGTGTCAGAATGGTTAAGATGAATAGCTTAAGTGACAGCTTATGCTGGCGATGATATGGTAAGGGGGGCACTCATCTATTGCTGGTGGAAGTGCAAACTTTTACAGTTACTATGGAAATCAGTGTGATGGGGATCCATCTTTCTCAAAATCCAGCTATACCACCCTTGGGTATAGACACAAAGGAGTCTTCATCCTACCACAAGGACACTTACTTGCTCAACCATGTTGATTGCTGCATTATTCATAATTGCCAGAAACTGGAAACAATCTAGATGTCCCTCAACAGAAAAATGGGCAAAGAATATGTGGTACACTTACACAATGGAGTATTACTCATTGTTAAAAACAATTATGTGAAATCCAAATGCAAATGGATGGAACTAGAAAAAAAATCATCCTGAGTGAGGTAACCTAGACACAGAAAGATAAATATAGCATGTTTTCACTTATATGTGTGCATTAGTCATTAAATAAATGATAACTAACCTACAATCCATAGACCCAGACATGTTAGGTATAGTGGAAGGAACTAGGAGGGACACGTGGATGTCTCTGGGAAGAGGAAATAAAATAGACTTTATAGGGAATGGGAGAGAAGGGGTAATAGGATCAAGAAAAGGAATTCTTGGAAAAAGAGCTGGAATTGAGAGGCATTTGAATGATGATATGGAAACCTAGTGCAGTGGAAAGAAACTTCCTAAAATATATGAAGGTGATCCTATTAAATCTCCTAATCATAGTGGATATAAAGTCCCAACTGGCATCTCTTGTCAGCAAATGAAGCTTCCAATACCAGGACTGAGTTGAACTGAATTGAGTTGTTGGCCAATGGGAGTCCTGTGGAAATCCCCAAACAACCCAGGCTGTTGCAAAGACAATAGATTGCTCTCTGCAAACTGACAGCAAGGCCACATTGCCAAGGACAATACCCACATAACTCATTGAACATGGAGCAGTCAACCTGATGCCTACATGGAGCCTTCACCCCTATGTTCTAGAGTCTTTCATGCAGGAAGACACTCTGCAGGCTACCAAAAGAGAAACATGGACAACAGCCCAGCCACAAAATCTTTGACCTACAATCTGTCCTGCCTGCCAGATATTGGAGGACAATGGTGGCACAGAACTTGTGGGAGTGTTCAATCCATTTCTGATTTGACTTAATGCCCACTCCATGAGATGGAACCCATACCCCACAATGCTTGGGTGAGGAAGAACCAGAGACTAGATACCTTAAGAGACCCTATGGTAAAACGAAACTCTACTGGTCTTAAAAATAACAGTAAAAGGACTCCTAATGATATTATGACCTATTCAGCCATCATCAGAGAAGGTGCCTCCTGAAGCAGATAGAAACAGATGCAGAGACCCACAGCCAGACATTATGCAGAGAGAGTCCTTGGCACACACAGCTCTAAATGGGATGTCTCCACCAAATCCCTCCCCTCAGGGAACCCGCCAGAAGAGGAGGAAGAAAAGATGAAAGAGTCAGAATGGATGGAGGCCATTAGGAGAACAAGGCCCTCTGAACTAACTAAATAAGGTACACATTAGCTCACAGAGACTGAAGCAGCAGGCACAGGGCCCACATGGGTCTTCATCAGTTCCTCTGCATGTGTATTATAGCTTAGTATTTTTGTAGGAATCCTGAATATGTGAATTATCTTTATGTGACTCCTAAGTTTGTAATGACTGTGTCTCTGATTCTTGTTCCTGCTCTTGGGGCTCTTTTCCTTCTCTTGGGTTGTCTTGTCCAGTCTCAATGTGATGGTTTTTGCTTATCTTATTATGTATTATTGTGTCATGTTTGGTTGTTATCTCTTAGAAGCCTGTTGTTTTCTAATGAGAGACAGAAAGGAAGTAGATCTCTAGAGGAGGGGAAGTGGGGAGGAACTGGGAAGAATAGATGGAAGGGAAACTGTAATCAGGATATGTTGTATGAGAAAAGAATCTATTTTCAATAAAAGGATAAAATGAAAGAAAAAGATTTAGGGGTTTCTTAGTTAGGGTTTCTACTGCTGTGAAGAAACATCATGACCATGGCAACTCTTATAAAGGAAAACATTTAATTGAGGCTGGCATACATTTTCAGAGGTTTAGTCCATTATCATCATGGTGAGAAGCATAATAGTGTACAGGCAGACGCAGTGCTGGAGAAGGAACTGTGAGTTATTCATCTGGATCTGCAGGCAGCAGGAGACTATGAGCCACATTGAGTGTAGTTTGACCACATGAGACCTAGAAGGCTACCTCCACAGTGATGCACTTCTTCCAACAAGACCACACCTCCTAATAGTGCTATTTTCTATGTGCTAAATATTCAAATATAAGGGTCTGTGGGGGCCCTTCCTTTTTAAACAACTGTGAGGGGTTTGTTTTTGCTTGGTGTAATTGAACCCAGGGCTTTGCCTGCACATGCTACACTAGCAATCTACCACTAACCCATACCCCAGGTCCCCATAAACACTGCTCACATTTTTAAGGCTTTCCCCCTTACATCCTCACTCAGCTGGAAGAGAGTTTTTCAGATATGATGTCTTCTATGATACCATGAATTATTATCAATACATAGGACTGTTCCCAGCTAATCCAGAGACTAGTCTCTAGGGCAGGAATTCTGACTGACATTGTACATCATCTCCTGCTAATTCTAACTAGTAGATGCCCATTAAGAAATAGAAAGACATAAGCCATATACAAAGCCAATCACCCCAGGAGACAATCCAGAAGAAACTGATGCAAGAGAAATAAAAAAAAAATCTTTGCAGCTTAAACAATAATGTATTCTGAACCATAATTTCTAAATACTTTCTTTAAATCAACAATAAAAGAGAGCAAATATTGTTTTGAAAATAAGGGAAACAGTCAATTTACCAAAAAATTCCAGATAGCAAGCAATGTGAGAAAAATATGTGATAGATTAGGGAGAGAAAAGTAAGTGAAACTGCCCACGTCATTTTAAATATATAAGTGAAATCTTAACAAAAAAAAAAAAAACCTCCATGACACTCGCCCCTCCACACACAAAAAGAGTGAAAAGGAAAGATTTATGTACAATGGGGAGCATGAAGGGTTAAGAACAAGTCATAAAACATCCTTTATGTTTAAGCATATTATTATTTAGCTACCCAGGGCTTTCATTACAAAATGTTCCTGGCTCAATGGATTATTATTCCCTTTTACACTTCCAGACTTGGAAATTTACTTTGTTGTTCCTGCAGGTGTGGTTTTCCTGAACCCTTCCTGTCTTGAAGTTGACTCTCACAAGGTCTTCCATTTGTGTTAGACCATATCCTAAGCTATCCTTATGTTGTATAGGATGTTGACACACCCTAAGAACCTCATTTATCAGAATTATTTGTTGATATATGTGCCATTTGGAGCTTTAGGTTTGAACTTCATTATATGAAAGTTTTCAAAATACATTCCAGTTCAGAACAGTGAATGATAATAGCTACAGATAAATAACCAAATAAATAATAAATTAGTGTATGTTTTATGAACAAATCAAATAGGTAAAACTTATTTTTAGCAATCTCTATGGTTTGTATGGGTTAAATAGGGAACATATATTTCTATACAATCTTGAAAGTTCTGGAATTATAATTTGTTCCTTTTAAAGTTATTCAGGATTTTTCAAATCATAACAAAGATAATAGAAGTATTACACACAGAAAACTTTTAATCATCACAGCAGAAAATGACCGCACGTTCCTCTCCTTACATACACAAGGAAACTGCATTTTCTAGTTGGACTCACAGTCAGATGGAGGTTGCTTGAATTTGGGCTGAGGGAACAGGGTTCAAAGAAAATAAGCTACTTCAATGTTTAGCCTTAAAATAACTTCCATTGCATTTTTAATTCCACATCTCTCTCTTTTCTTGGCAGTTGATCAAGTTCAAGGGATATAGCCACTCCCTAGATGATAAAAAAACATGGAGTCAGAAGTTGCCTTTGTAGAGTCACTGTGGAGCAGTGCTGGCCACAGTTAACCTAGCCTGCATCCAGCTTCCTTTGCGCTAAGCCACTGGGCTCTAGGGTTATTGTTCCAGCAACTGGAATAAATTTCTATGACAAATATATCGCCATCCCCATGACTAGCTCCAATCTAGAGGATTTTGTTCATTAAAATAAAAAAAAATGTGTGCACCCTTTGAAATAGATGTTATTCTTCTCGGAAACAAATTTAACAACTGGTTTTGAGTACACAGATGAGCTTGTAAGCACAGGATTGCAGTAGGAAGAAAAGTCAAGTCCATTTTCATATAAAAGAAAGAATTTAAATAAATTATGGCACATTGGTTTATTAAGCCCATGGAGCTATAAAAAGCAGGGGAAGCTCTGTGGAGTGACCTGGAAGAATGCTAGTTATATACAGTAATTTGTTCAGGAAACCTACAGGCAGGCAAACATTTATAGCACAATTAATATTTTTTTTACTAAAGTCACATGCACAAATCCTAATGAATTTAAGAAAAAATTAAGAAGAATAAACATACGCCTTTGTTCAAAATAATTATGGTAAACAAGTAGATTTTTAATGTAGCCTAAATTCTGCTTCACTTTCTTACACAAATCCCTTGCCACACTACTTTGGTTTCTTACCTCAGGAAGTAGAATCCATTTCTCTTCTGTCCGGATTAGAAGAGGAGCTAACAGAACAGCAGAAAAATGGCAGGAAACATTATGCATGAATTCCAAGCCAAAGACTTAGCTGACTTAGGACAGAGCCTCCTCTCTTCTGAGCTATGTCAGTTACAGTGGGGGCACGTTTAGGATGGCAAGGTCGGGGAGACAAAGTCTGAATATTGATAACAAGTACTCAAGCCACCAAGTCCCCCTGCCTGAAACTAGAGAGGCTGCCAGCCTCCTGCAGCCTCTTCCCTGGGCTCCTCTCCTGTCCTGCCTCCCCATGCCTTCCCTCCCTCTCTTATCCTCTGATCTTTTCTCTCCTCTCCTCCCTCTCCCCTCTCCCCCTCTCATCTTCTCCCATTCCCCTTCTCATCTTCTATCCTCCCTCCCTCCCTTCTCCTACTCTCTCTTCTTTCCTCCCTTCCCCTCCTCTTCCTTCTCCCCTCCCATCCTCTTTCTCCTCTCCTCCCTCCCCTTCCTCCCTGCTTTCTTCCCTTCATTCTCTACTCCTCTCTTCTCTACTCCCTTCCCTTCCTTCCTCTTCTCCCTATTTTTCTTCTCTCTGTCTTTCTCCTTCCCTCAGCATTAGATGATGATTCCTAGATCCTTTCCTGTGTCTTCCTCATTCTCCTCCTCCTCATACCTCTGCAGCAGTTAGCCCCAGGCTGTCACCTGCATGAGGCAAGCTCTCTCCCACTAAGCGCATGCTTAGCCCTTCTCTCTCTCTTTCAGTAAATTCAAGATTTTTCTTAAAAGTCTTCATAAATGGTATAGAGTACTTCAATAGCCCATCACGTTGCCCTGTGGTGTTTGAGATTAGGAAAGATATTTCTTATCTACCATGAGTTAAGAAGGTGAATGATCCCTTCATAAAGTCAGTGTACTGGTACAAGTAATGTAAAAGTTACCATGATAAAACAAAATGATTCTCTAGATAAAAGGGTTTTAGTAGTTTGCTTTTCCCCCTGCACTAAATTTCTCATGTTTTTATGTTTTAAGTTCAAGAGTATGTATGTATAAATACATAAGTATTTTGAAATAGAAGCATGTGTGTATATATTGTACATATTAAATATGCTACTAATATTTACTAATTAATATTTATTAATAATATAAAACATTATATTTTATATATGTATATATTTCATTTTGGCCTTTGGTGCTGCTTTCAGAAAAAAATGAGTTATGTGTATGTGTTTTTATCCTTGCCTGTAGCATGTGTGCTCAACTGACTCTCTCTTCCTGGCTTTTTTTCCATTTCCAATTATTGGAAAAGCATACAACTCTATTTGGAGTAGTGGACAATTTCATTGGGACAGCCACATTTCCACGAGTGGCCCTCTCCCAAGCAGTATTCTGAAGAGTTATGGCAGTGATGGGAAGACGAATGAATGGCTGTCCTGTGGGTGCAGCACACGGAAAGATGTTTTTTAGAAGGAAATGCTGAATTCTTATGAATGCAGTAACTGGTGCTAAGGGAAGCGGGTGGGCTCACCAGTTGTATTCAGTTGTGATCAGTCATTACACAGTCGCCCAGCATTTCTTCAAACAATGATTAGCAGATCCTTTTCCAAAGACAGCAGAAGGTGATATGTAGAGCACCTTTTTGTTACAGAAAATAACAAGAGCTGAATGGTTCTCAAACAGCCTTGTTTGAAGAACAATAAGAACAGTACAAAAAAATTTAGAAGTCATTTAAAACCAGATTTCAATTTGGTTTTTTCTTTTCAACAGAAAACATGGCATTCCACTCAGGCTCATTGTGATTCTTCAGAACGGTGAAATGGGGATCTTTCATTTGCTACAGTGTGTGTTTGCTGAGCAGAAGCCTTCATTTGCCGCTACGTTTGCTCATATCATTATATAATGGTCCCCTTGTATGCCAGTTAGTTCACGGGTATTGAAGTATGCTGCACTCGGGAGCTAATCCTTCTCTTTAACACAGTGCTACACACAGAGAAAGAATCACAAATGTGAATGAAGTGATGAACAGAGCCCAAACCTGGATGACTAAAGCCACCAACTCCCCTTACATGATAACAGGTCAAATATCACATACTGTGTTCATGCTCACCCTCCTGAGTAGTCAGGAGACTGGGGCAAATCCTGGATGTATATTACTTCTCACCCACCACAGCATACAGTGGATTCTAAAACTGCTACTGACTTTCTAGAGAGAAATTTGTCAAAATGTATGGAAAGTTCAAAATAGTTTAACCATTTGATAATATGGCATCCAAGACAGTATGTGAAGGAATAATAATCAGAGATATAAAGGTATTTGTACACTTTTTATACTTGTGAAAAATACTAATTTTTTGAAGTAGTTCAACAATAGAATTGTTAGCTAAATTACGCATCATTTCTATGCTTAAATGTTGTGAAGCCAATAATAGTCACATATTTGAAGAACATTTAATGATAGAAATATTCAAGGTGAGTTTTGTATTCAATAGGTTTGTGTGTGTGTGTGTGTGTGTGTGTGTGTGTGTACAAAAGAAAGAGGGCAGACACGCATACACAGAGAGAGAGACAGAAAAAAAGAACACAAACTTTTAAAAAGAAACTTCCTAAAATATATAAACAAAAGTGTTGTGGTGCATGATGGAGTTTCTGACAAACACAAATGATTGGGGGGCGGGCAGGGCTAGAGAGGGCAAGAAGAGAGGAATTACAGGGCAGTCACTGAAGTGAGTCTCTCTGGGGAAGTGACTCAGCTTGTATAACAGAGTCCTGCCTGCTGAGGATGGAAACAGACTCTGGGGTTGGTAAATGTCACTTGTGAGAAAACAGAAAGACTCCTGGCCAGCCTGCATCTCCAGCAGCATGGGGATAAAACATTCCAGGGAGATAAGGGGATGCATGCCTGTCCTGTTTAGGGGGGTAAAGAAGAAAAATACAGGAAGAAAAGTATTCTATGTTCTTGAAAGAATATGGCAACTTGGATTTTTTTGACTGAGTTTGAGGCCTGAATATACATTACCTGTAAATGAGTTTCCAGTGCCCATTTGTGTGTGTGTGTGTGTGTGTGTGTGTGTGTGTGTGTGTGTGTGTGTGTGTGTTGCTTATGCAGGGATGTACACATGCAGAAACCTGGTGAAGATTTAGATACCTTGCTCTATGATTCTCCACTGTATTCTTTGAGACAGGATCTCTCACTGAACCTGGAGCTAGCCCTGTGGCTAACAATTCCAGTTTTTACCTTGTACAGGTGTTGGGAAAACTGTGCTTGGCTTTTTGGATGAGTGTTGGGATCTACCCTCAGGGCCTCATGCTTGCACAACAAGTATCCTTACCTACCGAGCCATCTTTTCAGCTTCACAATGCAATGCAAATTCTATGCATATCACTGTTTGCCTCTTTGATCTGAAAAAGGCCAAGGGATGTATGTTAAACTTTCTCATAAAATTAATTTTCTAAGTCGAGTATTAACTACTTTGAGGCTGTTATTCAGTCTATAATTTATATTATGAAGAACTATTATTTCTGAAGATCTGTCCTGCCCCCATTTTTCTATGTGCACATGTAATTTATGATCTGTAGGAAAGTGATTGTATCAATATTCGCCTTTTAGGTTTACATTCACATTTGTTTGTGTGTGGGCTTTCAACGACATTTGTCTAGGCATGGCTATAAGTCAGCAACTACTTTTGACTGTGTTTTAATACAGATATTACAATGAATATGGAATCCTTTATTATTTTGCATCATGAGATTTTGAAATGGTATGCTTCTTATTTAATTAGATTTATGTTATGTTAAATAATTAATTTATGTTATGGCTTTCCTTGCAAATTAGTTTTGACACTCAGTTTTAATTTAATAACTGTTTACATAAAGATGACTAAGATTTTATTCTGTGTTTAACTTCTTTCAGGATGCACTCCCAGCCTCTTGTTCCATCTGCCTCCACTTGTGACTATCAGGTTCATTGGGCATTGAGTTTCTAGTTTTTGAGATAGTTCTGTAAAAAGTGCATATTTTAAGTATTTGCTTATCTAAGAATTATTTTTCATGTTTCACTTGATTAAAATTTATTGATTATTTAAAGGTATTGGTTCTCAACCTGTTTGCTGTAAAATCTGTGTTCTCATGACATTTAGTGTTGCAGTAAGAAGTAAACAATTTTGTTCTTTATTAATGGATGTAAGAAAAGCAACCAAAACCCCACATTCCTTTCTAGTCAGAACTCAGTCTTTTTTTTTATTGTCTCCCTTTTATTGAAAATAGATTTTTTTCCTCATACAATATATCCTGATTATAGTTTCCCCTCTCTTTACTCCTCTTAGTCCCTCCCCACCTATCTGTAGCCACTCCATTTCTGTCTCTCATTAGAAAAGAATAAGCTTCCAAGAGATAACAAACATCGCAAAATAAAATATGGTAAGATAAGACAAAAATCATCACACCCAGGCTGGACAAGGCAACCCAAGACAAATAAAAGAGCCCCAAGAACAAGAATAAGAATCAGAGACCCACTTGTATACACACTTAGGAGTCCCATAAAAATTCTTTTTTTTTTTTTTTTTTTTTTTTTGATTTTCAAGACAGGCTTTCTCTGTGTAGCTTTGTGTCACTCTGTAGACCAGACTGGCCTGGAACTCACAGAGATCCGCCTGCCTCTGCCTCCCGAGTGCTGGGATTAAAGGCGTGTGCCACCACCACCCAGCTCATAAAAATTCTAAACTAAAAGCTGTGTGTGTGTGTGTGTGTGTGTGTGTGTGTGTGTGTGTGTGTGTGTGTATACTATGAAGACCCCTGTATGCCCTGTGCTTGCTGCTTCAGTCTCTGTGAGTTCATGTGCCCCTTGTTTAGTTGATTCAGAGAGCCTTGTTTTCCTGGTGTCCTCCATCCCCTCTGGCTCTTACACTTTTTCTGCCTCCTCTTCTGTGAGGTTCCCTGAGGGGAGGGATTTGGTGGAGACATCCCATTTAGAGCTGTGTGTGCCAAGGACTCTCTCTGCATAATGTCTAGCTGTGGGTCTCTGCATCTGTTTTTATCTGCTTCAGGAGGAAGCTTCTCTGATGATGGCTGAATAAGGCACATTATCATTAGGAATTATTTTACTGATCCTTATTATTTTTAAGACCAGTAAAGTTTGGTTTTACTATAGGTATCTTGGGGTATCTAGTCTCTGGTTCTTCCTCACCTAAGCATTGTGCGGTATGAGTTCCATCTCATGGAGTGGGCATTAAGTCAAATCAGACATTGATTGAGCACTCCCTCAAGTTCTGTGCCACCATTGTCCTAGCATATCTTGCAGGAAGGACAGATTGTAGTTCAAGGTTTTGTGGCTGGGCTGTTGTCCATGCTTCTCTTTTGGTAGCTTCCAGGTTGACTGCTCCATGTTCAGTGAGTTCTGTGGTTATCGTCCTTGGCAATTCGGTCTTGCTTTGTAGAGAGCAACCCACTGTCTTAGCAACAGCCTGGGCTGTTTGGAGATTTCCATGGGATAACCTTGGCCAGTAACTAAATTGAATGCAAGCCAGTCTGGTACTAAAAGCCTTATTTGACTACAAGATGGCCAGTTGGGACTCTGTATCTCCCATTATTAGGAGATAAATGTCTCTTTTTTTTAATCTTAGTTTTTAAGTAATGTGTGTATTAGGATGTATGTGCATGTGAGTACAGGTGTCCATGGGCTCTAAAGATGTCAAAACCAATAAAACTGGATTATAGGTGTCACAGCCCAAGATGACAGGAGTTACAGCCTCATGTGTGTGCTGGGAATTAAACCCAATCCTTTGTAGAAGCAGCAAGTGCTCAGGAAGCACTGAGCCAACACCCCAGCTGGGCATGGATTTTTAATCTTTTCAATTAAAAAATAGTAACCTAATTGGGTACATGTGAAGGTCTCAAACTGAGGCACTGTGACCTCCAAATTGTAGTCTGATAATTTTTCTTCAATTATGTCTTTGATTATAGCTTCGGTATCTATTGTTACAGTTTGTTTGTCATTGACAACTTCATTTGCTTTTCGAATGCAATTGTACCTCTTCTGTGTTTTCTCTCTCAGCATTTCATTTCATCTTTCTCCCTTTGACACCCTCCTGGATGCTAAGAGCTTCTCAAGGTCATGTGCACACAGTGGGAAAGATAGCTCTGGGTTATATTTACTCAAATGGTATGAACAGCTCCAAGCCTCATTTTCAAATTTACTACAGAAAGAAAACTGTGTGACACACCATTTGTCAAATTTATATACATGCTATAAAAGGAACTTGCTGGCCTTATCCTGGCTGGGTCTCTGACTTGTTGGTCATGTGAAGTCTAGAATGTTCATCACAGGCTCCTCCTCTTCCACCTCTGCACACCATCTTCCTTCTCTCCTGAACACTGGCTTCAGAGAGGGTGCCTCCTATGGGTTCCTCTCCCTCTAGGTGCTCCAAAGCACTCCTCTTCCTGGTTGAAGACTCTCAGTGAAGTCCTCAGTCAAGAGACCAAATGCTTTCAGAAGTGCAGTAAGCAACATGAGAGGAGGAATTGCTGTAACAATTTGGAATTTGTTTTGCCCACAGAGGAATCATGGCTGTCCTTCGACTTCAAAGCATAAAGCTCTTACACAACAAACTCAGGTCAAGTGATTTCTCCTTAGTCTCACTCACATATTCAGTGAAGTACTGGTTTCCTGCCTCTTCTAAAAATAGTTCAATGCAGCATTTATTTGTTTATTTATTTATTTATTATTTACTTGTTTGTTTATTTTACATCCCAAGCAAAGTTCACTCCTTCTTCTCTCTCCAGTCCCTTCCCCCACCTCTCCTCTGCACCCCCATCCATTCCTCCTCTTCCTCCATTTCTATTCAGAAAAGGACAGCCTTCCCATGAATATAGATAAAATATGGTATATTAAGTTGCAGTAAGACTAAGCACTTCACCTTGTATTAGAGCTGTACAAGGCAAACCACTATGAGGAATAGGGTTCAAAAAGCCAGTGAAAGAGTCAGAGACAGCCCCCGCTCCCACTGTTATGAGTCCCATAAGAAGACCTAGCTACCCAACTGTCACATATATGCCGAGGGCCTATGTCAGTCCCATGCAGGCTCCCTGGTTGTTGGTTCAGTCTCTGTGAGCTCCTATGAGCCCAGGTTAGTAGATTCGGTGGGTTTTCTTGTGATATCCTTGATCCCTCTGGCTCCTACAATCCTTCCTCCCCCTTTTCACCAGTATTTCCCAAGCTCAGCCTAATGTTTGACTGTGGGTCTGCATCTGTTTCCATCAATTGCTGGATGAAGCCTCTCTGATGACTGTCAGGCTAGGCACCAATCTCTGAGTATAGTAGAATATCAATAGACATCATTACATTAATATGTTTCTGCAAGTCATGTTTGGTTCTATCCTAGGTCTATATGCCATCCAGCCTCTGCGTCCTGGCACTCCAGGCAGTGGGCTCACTCTTGTGGCACGGGTCTCAGGTTGGACTGGTCATTGGTTGGCCACTCCCATAATCTCTGTGCCACCCTTACCCCAGTACACACTATAGGCAGGACAGACTAAGCTGAAGGTTATGTGGCTGGGCTGGTATCTCAATTCTTCCACTGGAAGTCTTCCCTGGTCACAGGGGATGACCAGTTCAGGCTGCTCATCTGTTGTTGCTAGGAGTCCTGGAAGCAGTCATCCTTGTGGATTCCTGGGAGTTTCCCTTTCACCAGGTTTCTACCTGACCCTGAAATGTTCCTTTTCCTGTCTACTCTTCCAGTATTCTCCCCCTCCCCCAATCCCACCTGATTTCTTATGTTCCCATTGCTACCTGCCCCCAGTTCACCCAAGAAATTCTTCTATTTCCCTTTCCCAGGGAGATCCAAGTGTCCCCTTTGCACTCTCCTTGTTACCTAGCCTCTCTGAGTCTGTGGATTGTAGCATGGCTATCCTTTATTTTACAGCAATATCCACTTTTGAGTGATTATATACCATGTTTGTCTTTCTGGGTCTAGTTATCTCACTCAGGATGATTTCTTTCTAGTTCCATCCATTTGCCTTTGAATTTCATAATGTCATTGTTTTTAACAACCGACTAATACTCCATTGTGTAAATGTTCCAAATTTTCTTTGTCCATTCTTCAGTTGAGGGAAACCTAGGGTTTTTTTTTTTTTTGCAGGTTCTGGATATTATGAATAAAAATTTAATGAACATAGGTGAGCAAATGTCCTTGTGGTATGATTGAGCATCCTTTGAGTATATGCCCAAGATTGGTATAGCTGGTTCTTAGGTAGATTTATTCCCAATTTTCTGAGAAACTGCCTTCCAACTTCCAGACTGGCTGTACAAGTTTGCATTCCCACCCACCAGCAGTGGAGGAGTATTCCCCTTACTTCACATCTTCTCCAGCATAAGCTATCAATAGTGTTTTTGTTCTTAGTCATTCTGACAGGTAGATGTAAGATGGTATGTCAGAGTCATTTTGATTTGCATTTCCCTGATGGCTAAGGTTGTTGAACAATTCTTGAAGTGTACCTCAGCCATTTGAGATTCTTCTGTTGAGAATTTTCTGTTTAAATCCGTACCCCATATTTTAGTTGGATTATTTGAGAGAATTCTATGTTTAAATCTGTACCCCACATTGTAGTTGAATTATTTGGTATTTTGATGTCTAGTTTCTTGAGTTCTTTATATATTTTAGAAACCAGCCCTCTGTCAGATGTGGGGATGGTGAAGATCTTTTCCCAACCTGTTGGCTGCTGTTTTGTCCTACTGACAGAGTCCTTTTCCTTATAAGAGCTTTCCAGTTTCATGCAGTCCCATTTACTAATTGTCAATCTTAATGTCTGTGCTATTGGCATTCTGTTCAGAAAGTTGTCTTTTGTGCCAATGTGTTCAAGGTATTTCCCATTTTCTCTTTTATCAGGTAATCTACAGATTCAACACAATTCCCATTAAAATCCCAACACAATTCTTTACAGACCTTGAAAGAACAATACTCAACTTCATATGGAAAAGCAATAAACCTAGGATAGTTAAAAGAATCCTCTACAATAAAGGAAATTCCCAAGGTATCACCATCCCTAGTTTCAAACTCTACTACAGGACTATAGTAACAAAAAACATATGCTATTGGCGTAAGAACAGACAGGGGATCAATAGAATAAAATTGAAGACCCAGACATAAATCCACAAACTTATGGATATCTGATTTTTGACAAAGAAACCAAAATTATACAATGGAAAAAAGAAAGCATCCTCAACAAATTGTTCTGGTGTAACTGGATGTTGGCATGTAGAAGAATGCAAATAGATCCATATCTATTGTCCTGCACAAAACTCAAGTCCAAGTGGATCAAAGACCTCAACATAAATCTACTTACACTGAACCTGGTAGAAAAGAACATGGGGAATGCAGCATTTGAAAGTGAGCACTCCAGAGCCATTCAGAGCATTTAGTTACTGCCCACTAAGTCCCAAAATGTCTATCACTCCCAAGTTACATACATAACAGTTTCCAATTATTCCTTCTTCCCAGGTCAAATCAATCAATAACTTATGTATTTCCTTTATGGATTTATTTATTTATGGCATTTCATGTAAACATCCTCTTTTGTGTCTGACTGTCTTCATTAGCATAATTTGTGGGGAGGTTATTTATAGGTTAGAATGCATCAGAACTTTTGTAGTAGGATAATATCCATTATACAAATAAGTCACAGATTATTTTTCTACACATTAATTCTTGGGCATTTGGTCTGTTTCTACCCTATGTTAATTGTGAACATTTCTGCTTTCAGAACCTGTGTATATGTGTTGAGACAATGTTTTCAGCTCTTTTGCATAAATAGCTGGAGATGGCATTTGAAGGCACATGAAAAGGAAGTGTCGTATTGTTTGAAGAATAGCACAGGCTGTTCATAGCTGTGGCTATGGCATTGTGCATTCCTACCAATAACCCACAGAGGACCTAAATCACCTCCTCACTGGCATATGACAAGTTCCATTTGAAAAAATATATGCACCTTGTGTTTACTAAGTAGTATCTTATTGTGACTCTGACTTGCATATCAGCCTCTTGCATATTTTTGTAGAAATGTCTATTCATAATCATTGCTCAATTTAAAAAATATACTGGTTTTCACAATATTGATGAGATGTGACATGTTCAGTTATCCCTAGGATTTCAAAGCTTTTCATATATTCTAGTACTAGATCTTTTTCAGACAATGGTTTACAATTTTTTTCTTCTGTTCTATGGAATATCTTTTCATTTCCTCTTCTTTCATGGAAAAATAACAATATTTTCTTCTTTTTATTGTTTAAAACCATTTTTAAATTTAAGTATATTTTGATCATGCTATTTCTCTCCCCCAATTCCTTCCAGATCCCTCCCCCACCCATACAGCTTTAGGTTCTTTTTCAAGAAACAAACAAAAACTCAGCACAACCATAAAACTCTCCAAAGCCTAGAAAACAGACTAAAACACAACCTTTCAAAACAAAAAACAACACCCCCTCCAAACTGTAACCAAAGCACACAAAAAAGTGAGGAGTCCATTACATGTTGGTCAACTACTCCTCATCATAAGGCTTGCCCTGGAGCAGTTAATATACCCAGTGTCACTCCATTGGAGAAAACTAATTTTTCCTCACAGCGGGTATAAATATGGCAGTTTAGTCATTAACCTTTACCCTAGTAACTTGATTTTCATTCATTCATTCATTGATTCATTCATTTTTTAAAATTTAACAAAATAAAATATAATAAGATAAAACAAATAATGTCACATCAAAATTGAACAAGACAACACAACAGAAGGAAAAGAGCCCAAGAGAATGCACAAGAATCAGAGACCTGCTCATTTGAACACTTGGGAATCCCTTAAAAACACTAAACTGGAAACCATGATATATACTCAGAGGACTTGGTGCATACCCATGCAGACTATGATGACTTAAAAGTCTGTTTTCTTGGTGTTCTTCATCCCTTCTGGCTCCTATAATTGTTCTGCCTTTTATTCAGAGTGGTTCACTGAGCTCTGAGGCATGCATGGGGGGAGGGTTGATGGAAACATTTCATTTATGGTCTGAGTGTTCTGAGGTCTCTCTCTGTATAATGTCTGGATGACAGTGTTTGAATTTTTTCCAACTTGAGCAGGAGGAAGTTTCTTTGATGATGACTGAACAAGGCACTGAGCTGTGACTTTCACATAGCAGTTCTCAACCTGTGGGTTTTGATGCCTTTGGGGGTCAAATGACCCTTACACAGGGGTCACATATCAGATATCCTGCATATCAGATATTTATAATGTGATCCATATAGCATTTTATTACTACATTATTTTTTTAGACCAGTATTATTTGGTTTTACATTAGGACCCTTGGCTTTCTAGTCTAAGGTTCTGGTCATCCAAGTTGTTTTGGATGTGGGTTCCATCTCATGGAGTAGGCCTTAAGTCAAACCAGTTATTGGTTGGTTACTCTCACAAGCTTTGTGTCACTGTTTCCCTAACATAGATTTTGGGCAGGACAGATGATGTAGATCAAAAGGTTTGTGGCTGGCTTGATGTTTTTTTGATTATGTGCAGACTACTCATTTCTGGATGAAAGACACTGGATCATAGGAGTAAAAGTTTTATGTAGGCAACAGGTCAACATCTCCACATTCAGTAAGTTGTGTAGGTGCTGTCTTCAGCAATGGAGCCTTGCCACCAGTTTGTGGAGAGGAACTTACAGTCATGGCAACAACCTGTGTTGTTTGGGGATTCCTGTAAGGCAACTTGGACTAACAGCTCAATCACATATATAACCCAGGTGACAAGAGATGGCTAGTTAGGACTCTGTCTTTCCCATTATTTGCTGATTTCATTTAGATCACCTTATTATATGTATATATTTTAGAACACTTTTAACGTATTAGATTTCCATACCATCCCTCAAATGTCCCTTAATTGTAGCTGTCTCTTCCATATTCCCTCTTGTAATCCCCTCTCCCTCCCAACTTGATTCCCCTATTCCAGCCCCCTTCTATCCATAACTATGTATTCTATTTCCCTTTCCTAATGAAATATATCTGTTCGCTCTAGTCCAGTGGTTCTTAACCTGTGGGTCAAGACCCCTTTGCTGGGGTCACATATTAGATACCCTGCTTATCAGGTATTTACATTATGATTCACAACAATAGTAAAATTATAGTTATAAAATAACAATGAAATAACTTATAGTTGGGGGTCACTACAATATGAGGAACTATATTAACTGGTCCAAGCTTTAGAAAGGTAGAGAACCACTACAGTCTAGTCTTTCATTCTGTACCGACCCTCTATGGTTCTATGGACTGTAACTTGGCTATTATTGACTTAATAGCTAATATCCACATATAAGTAAACACATTCCATATTTTCTTTATGGGCCTGGGAAAACTCATTCAGGTTAAATTTTTTTCTAGTTCCTTCCATTTTCCTGGAAAATTTATGATGCCATATTTTAATTGCTGAATAATATTCTATAGTGTATATGTACTTTATTTCCTTTTACCATTCTTCTGTTGGGGGACATCTAGATCATTTCCAGTTTCTGGCTATTATGAATAAATCAGCAGTCAACATGGCTGAGCACTTGTGTCTCTGTGGTAGGGATGAAGCACCTTTTGGGTATATGCCGAATAGTGGTACAGTTGGATCTTGATGTGAATTGATTCTCATTTTCTTGAGGAACCAATACACTGATTTCCACTAACAATGGATGAGTGTTCCTCTTACTCTACATCCTTGCCCTCCTCCTTTAATTTGTCCTGATCAGCTGGAGCATCCTGGTACTACTGACACTCAGACACCACATCATCATGTTGCTGTTCACCTTGTTCATCTTGTCCATGTTCTTGCTGGTATACCAGTGCTGGAAGACTTTCCACAGAAACATGGCAGTGAACTGCTCTGAGATAGCTTGAATAGCTCCTGGATCATTGGCAACCAATGCTGTTGCCAATGAAGGCAGCTGATATCTAGAGGCCTCATGAAGGTGTGTCACACAGGGCTGTCTCTACATTGTTGGGAATCCGCTCCACAAAGTAGCTACTGCTCTTGTTATGCACATTGAGTGTCTGTTCATCACCTCCTTCATGCACAGGTAACTATGAAATATGGCAGCCATGGTCAGGCAGTGGCCATAGTACTTGGAGTCAAACATCTGCTGGGTGAGATCAGGTACAGCCTGGGCGTGGAACTCTGGCGGCCCCTAACGTAATGAAGCTTAAGCAAGTGAAGGCTAAGTATCTTGCTACAAAGATGTGATTCCCCATAATTCTCCTTGTTGTTAATCCCCCCACCATTTTCTCTGCCCTCTGTACTTCTGATAGAGTTTCCTGAGATAATTATGATTGACCTTGAATTTGCAATCTTTTTGCCTTATCCTTGGGGAGGATTTGCAAAAACATCATTAGGCCTGACTCATAGTTTTATTTTCTTTGGTGTAGTTATCTATGGCCAAACATAGTATGAAAAAAAATAATAGAAAAATCTAAAAGTGAACAAGTCATAAGTTTGTAGTTTCACTGCAGCAGAACAAAATTTCATACTGAGCCATTATATTCTGCCTAGAACAAATGTGAATCACCCTACTTCATGGTTTATCTACCCTTAATATGCTTTATTGGATTGAGGCAGAGATCATATACATGTAACTTTTAATGCAGCATATTGTTATAAAATTTCATTTTTATTTACTATATCTAATTCATAGAATATATAATTTACAATTAACTTCTGTCTTACCTATGTTTGGATACAGTTTCAAACATTTCCTGTGGTCGATCTCATGTGGAGAGAAGAAGGTAGTAGTAAGGGAAAGAATATGAAGAGGGATATCCAAAATGAAGGGCCATCTGAGGGGTCATGTGGAAACCGACTACAATAGAAGCTTCTTAAAATTTATACACATATGAATGAAATCTAATTGAAATCACAAATATTTGAGGAGACAGAGCCCCAACTTTGCATCTCTTGCCACCCAATGAAATCTCCAGTGCCAGGAATAGATTGCATCTAATTAAGTTGTTAGTCAAAGGAATCCCGTGGAAATCTCAAAACAAGCTAGGCTGTTGCTAAGGCTGTTGATGGCTCTCCACAAACAGATGTCAAGGCTCTGTTGCTAAAGACAATACCTACATAATTCATTGAACATGGAGAAATTGAATTGGTACCTAACTAGACCATTTATCCCTACTGATTAGTGGACACTACCAGATGAAAAATGTAAACATCAACCCAGCTACAAACCCTTGATCTACAAGGGTGATTTGCCTGTAAGATATGCTGGCAATGGTGGCACAAAGTTCTGGGAGTAACCAACTACTATCAGATTGGATTTAAAGTCCACTCCATGATATAAAACCTATGCCCAACATTGCTCCAGTAGCCAAGAACCTGAGACTAGATGGGCCATGGACCTTGGAGAAAACCAAATTCTAGTTTTCTGCTAAAGGAATATAACAATAAAATGACTCCTAAATACATTCTATTATAATCATTGATCAGTGTCTTGCTCAGCCATCATCAGTAAAACTTCCTCCTGCAGTGGAAGAGAACAAATATAGAGACCCAAAACTAGACAATGTGCAGAGACTGAGAGACCCTGGAAATACACAGTCTTAAAGAGGATGTCTCTATCAAATTCCTCCCCTCAGAGCTCAGGGAACTCTGTGGAAGAGAGCACAGAGAGATTGTAAATGCTAGTAGTGATGAAGGACACCAAGGAGACAAGGCCTTTCAGACACAACAGGGCACACACACACACACACACACACACACACACACACACACACACAACTAAAAAAAATGGTGCAGTGTGCACAGGGCCTACACATGTCTAACCCAGATGGGGGTTCAGCTCTGAAAGGGGAAGTAAACACAAGCCCCCATTCCTAACTCAGAAGCTATCTCCAATTTTGACAACCACTCACAAAGGAAAAATTTATTTTCTCTAACAGTGTCTTACTGAATATACAAACCACATTTAAAGGCAGGTCCCATGCATGTCAAAGGAAGTCACCACAAAATGAACTCAGTGGTAGTTTTGGAGGTATTTTGTTTTGTTTTGTTTTGTTGTTGCTGTTTGTTTTTTGGTCTGGGCATTTTCTTTACATTATAGATCTTTCTTTTGCTTGTATGTTTTGGTTTATGACTTTTCTACTCTTGTGGGATTTCTGTGTGTGGAATGTATATGTTTCTGTATCTGCATGTGTTTCTCATGCTTTCTCTTTGCCTCTCATTTTCTGTTTGTTGATTTGTTTTGTTCAGTTCTGTTTCGTTATTTTTGCTTGTTTGTTTTCTAATGACAGAGAGACAGAAGTGTGTGGATTTGGATGGTGGGGGAAGTGGTGAGGACCTGGGAGCAGTTAGAGAGGGGAAATCATGATCAACCTATATTGTATGAAAAACAACCTATTTTCTATTAAAAAAAAAAGAATATGGAGACTGCTGTGTTTGGAAGCAAGAAGGCTTCTTGGGTAAGTGGGGCGAGAACTTCTGAAACCCTGTAGTCCATGGTCAAGAGCAGATCTGGTGCCACAGCAGAGAGTAGAGCAGGCATCTCCAGTGGCTCAGGCTGACAAGTCTGAGGGCAGCTGCTATGGCAGCTGAGATGAGGGATGGCATTTGCCAGGATGTAGGTAGCCATGGTGAACGGAAATATCCTGCAGCTTCCACCCTCCCATGTGCATGCTGGCCAGAAAAGAATTCTGGGCAGACATTCAGGAGACCCTAGCAGAGCAGATTGGAGTCTAAGACCTGTGTGAGCTTTCTCACATAATATGAATCTCTGGATGTTGACAAATTCCATTATAGAACAGCCCCTCAAAAGTTGTATTTTTACTTCATTCATACATATCTGCACACTCCATGCTTGAGATACTACTGACATAATATTGTGACAAATAAATACAGATAAATGTACATCAAATTAACGAATAAAAGGATAATAGAAAGGATCTCTAATTTATTACTATTACTAAAGTGTACTGGGAATACAAGAGTTAATAACTTTTTTGAAATGGAAATCTTTCTGTAATTTAACTACATGGTTCCAGATTGCCAATATGTGTATAAAACACAGCCAAATGTTCCTCAGTTCCCAGTCGTATCTTATCAATGTCAGTTGAATACAAAGCCTCGTTGTTGAGAATGTTTCAACAGAATCTTCTTTCAGACATAGTGAAAATCTGAAAATGAAAAATCATCTTCAAGACTGCTTTGCATATGTTAATAAAATATACAAAAATCCAAGTTTGCTTCAGTGTAATTATTAATTAAAACTTCCAACACAGAAGTAACTTTTTTCTGGTTTTAGCCTGATAGAATGAGGGAATGTAAGGGCAGTATTTAAACACACTCATAATGTCATTTGGCAGTTTATTGGGCTCTCATCCACAGTTAGAAGAGTTACCCTTCATCTTCATGGGTAAAGGGACAGAAACTGACAGAATTCCCGGTGCATGAAAAGTCTGGTAATGCTTTGGGGAAGGCCAATGACTTTGTACAATTTCTGGGACTGCTAGAAAGTAGAAGCTGATCTTTTTAAACATTAGCTACAAATGCTCAGCTCCATTGACTCAGAAGATGCTATGTGTGACAGAGAATGAGTCACAGACAAGAAATAGGATTTCCACTCCAGGTAATGGCAGAAAAGTCATGTTTCTAAGCTACAAAGAAATCATAATATTGGTCAGTAAGATTGTACTTGCACATTTTAAAGAACCCTGCCTTAAAATAATATTTTTATTTTTAGTGCATGTGTGCATGTACTCATGCACATACGGCACACACACACAATGAGGCCAGAAGAAGGCACCAAATCATGTAGAGCTGGATCTGCAGGTGGTTGTGTGGCACTCCTACGTGGTGCTGGGGACACTGGTCTAAAACACTGCTCTCAAACCATTTTTCCACCTACCCTCCAAGCTTTGCCGTTCAAAGTCACACAACCTACAGATTCATTTGTTGTCAAAAGCATAAAAATTCTGCCAATAACCAACATCAAAAGGCTTGTAACTAATATTAACTAAAAGTCTGCTTAGAAAACCAGCTGTTTTGATATGTTTTGAGTCATTTTATTAGACATATTCGTATTCAGATAGTCCTATTGTTCAAGTGAACATCATATAAATCTTACCTGAAAACAATAATAGTAAAATAAAATTTAAATTATGAAAAGTTTTATTTGTTATTTTAAGCATAATTCTTGATGCTTTGGAAATTTCACATCATGCACCCCAGACCCACTCACCTCCCAGTCTCTCCATATATGCCCCTCACCCCTGTAGTATGCCTCCCCAAATTAATTAAAAACAAAACAAAAAAACCTTGCTGCTCCATCCTTCCAACACGTCTTCATTTATTCTAGTGGCATCAGGAGCTGTGGTGTGTCACACAGTATACCTTTTTGTCCAATCAGCCCCACCTGCAAAATGTCTACTGCATGTCTGGTTCAAGGCCTCTGGTTTCTGGTACACTATCCTCACTGGGCCCTCATCAAAATGCCTCTCGAATATCCTGTTGTTGCCAGGAGCCATGGAGATCCTGCAGTTACTGTTTTGCAGGCCAGTCCCTTCGAACACTCCAGCAGGTCATAGATGGGGCAGATGTTAGGGTGGGCCAACTCAAGGCCCAGGATGTGGGTCTGGGTTATAACTGAACTGGTCAGTCAGGACCACTGGGATGTCCCCCTTAGGCAAGGAGCAGAGCCAGCTCTCCTAGGCCCATGCCATTGGAGCCAGATATACCACACCTGGTGAGGGGTGGGACCATCTCTCCCAAGCGCTGGAGTCAGCTCTCCCACGGAGAGTAGGCGCCAGATCTCCTACTACAGTATCCACGAAGGGGCACTACCTGCTATCCCAGGGCTAGTTAGGGATAGGGCCGCCTCAACACGGCCCTCGGATTTCAACAAGCATGGTTCCTATGATCCCCTACAGTAACACTAGCCATGGACATCAGCCCATGCCCTGGCTGCTGTTGGGCCATGGACCCAGACATGGCCAACGGCAGCAGCCTTGGCCCAAATGTCATCTTGTCCTGTGGAGGCACTCAGATCAAAATGGCCCCAGTGGAGGCACAGCCCTTAGACACCAAAATGGCTTCAAGTGGCGGC
Source organism: Peromyscus maniculatus bairdii (assembly GCF_049852395.1). NCBI lineage: Eukaryota > Metazoa > Chordata > Mammalia > Rodentia > Cricetidae > Peromyscus > Peromyscus maniculatus. Next base: position 34,395,732 of record NC_134853.1, on the reverse strand, counting down.
CCACACCCTGGGCATCCCCACGGCCTTGTTGGAAACATGGGTCATGGCCGTTCTGAAAGGCTGTAGGTAGCATCCCAGGCCCCCATGTCACCCTGGTCTCTGGTGACAAGCAAGCTGCCAACATCAGCCCATTCCTCACAGCTCTTGCTTCTTCAGAGCTGCCTCTTACCACAGCACGATAACCATTCTGCTTCTTTTTCTCTCCCACTTCACCACCATATTCTTGTCCATGATATTGGGACCCGGCCAACCAATGCCACAGGGCATGGCCCCTGAGGCCCATGGATGCTTCAGGCAGCAGCCCAGATTGTGAGGACCCAGGCTGCACTATGGGTATCTTTTGCCTGCCTGCCTGAGCTGCATGGCATCAGGGGGCCTGTGGATCTGAAAAGGATTTTTTTATTGAGTGTGGTATCATTCTTATTATTTGAAATGCTGCTAAAAATCAACTAAGAGCCAAAATAGTTGTGAAGTCTTTTGAAAAACATAAACTCAGTAAAAACGACCCCCCCTCCTCCCAAAAAACAAACAAAAATAAAGACGACTTAGACTTACTGGTAAAATTAGCATGGGAGAGAAATTTCCATCTCTAATGGCTCTGTGTCAAGGTGAGTTACAATCAAGAAAGGAAAATGCACAGTAAGTGTGTTGGGAGCAAAAGGCAAGCAGTGACTTACTGTGGGTGAGGGGGGTCCACTCGAGGAGTCAGTCTCAGTGCTGGGACTGTTCACGCAAACTTTTAATGCTGAGCTGAGAAATCTCCTCCTTCTAATATACCCGGCTCTTCTTGATGCTACAGCCTTATCAACAAGGCTCTGTCTTAGTTTGCTTTCTACTGCTGTGATAAACACCATGACAAAAAGCAACTTGGGGAATAAAGTCTTAGTTCATGTCACCATCTATCACTGATGGAAGTTAGGGCAGGAATTCAAGGCAGGAACATGGAGACAGGAGCTGAAACAGAGACCATAGAGAATGGCTACTTACTGGCTTGATTCCTATGGCTTGCTCAGCCTGCTTTCTTATACCATCCAGGAAGGTGTGGCACTGCCCCCTGTAGGATGGGCCCATCCAAATCAATCAATAATCAAGAGATTGTCCACAGGCCTGCCTACAGGCCAGTTTGGCAGATACATTATCTCAGTTGAAGTTCTGTCCTTGCAAATGACTCCAACCTATGTCTAGTTGACATAAAATCTAACTGGAGTGGCCTCCCAGCCCAGCTCTTCTCCATTCTTGTCTCTCCACCTCTACCATTCCTTCTTTTAGAATTATTTTTTATTATTTTATTATTTTATTTTTTATTATTTTATTATTTGTGTGTATATTTAAGGGCCTGCATGTGTGTCTGTACACCACACACATGCAGGTGTCCGTGAAGGCCAGAGGAGGGAGATAGATCCCCTGGAACTAGATTACCAGCTGTTTTGAGCTAGTCTGTGGGTGATGGAAACAGAAGTTGGGTCCTTTGTAAGAGCAGCCAGTATTCTTAACCGTTGAGCCATCTCTCCAGTCCTCTACCATGCATTCTTGAAAAACCCACCTGCAGGTATCTTTCAAAACATGACTTAGAACAAAGCCATTTTCCTTCTTAAAACTCCCCGAATGGAGTATACCCCCTTCACAAAAGATGCATCCAGCCTAGGAGTTCTTATTTTTATGGCTCTTCCCGACTCTCCTCTCCATCTTGCTCACTAGGCCTTAGCCACACAGGGCTTCTAATCCTTAAGTACACCAGTTTCCTCTGTGCCATTGGGCCTTTGCTCTAGCTGCTAGCTTCGCCTACACAGATCTTATCAGGGTGACTTCTTTCTCACTATTTAACTCCTGAGATGAGAAAAATACTGCTGGAGTTTCATTTAATATCTCCACATAAAGTCCCCACATGGTTCTGTGACCTTGGCCACATTTCTCTGGGACACATCTATCCTGGCCACAGTGCTGCTGCTTTCTTACAGTTCTTGCCCTGTGGACTTGCTGTTGAAATGCACATACTGTCTGGGTTGCCATGGTGGAGAGATCAGTATTCTATCTCAATGTGCAGAAGCATCCTGTGTCTCCTGTGTATCAGTCCCGATGCTAGGATTTGCACCGTCCCCATTTTTACCTTCTTCAGTTTGGCCGGAGACTTTGACTGTTATGGACTTAAAAAAACAAACAAACAAACAAACAAAAAAAAAAAAACAGCATTGTTTCATTAAAGTTCTTTGTTGTTTCCCCATTTTTCAATGGTCTTCTGTGACTGGTTATCTTCACTTAGTGAAATGTTTTAAAAGTTGCTCTATGCTGTAGAGTTTTATCAGTAATTTGGTCATTTTTATGACAAAATAATACTTCATTCAATGGACATTTTTATTTATTTTTATTTTTGTTTTTTCATTCTTCATCTCGTACACTTTTGAGTTGTTTCTGTCACTCATCTCTGTGTATTCACATGCAAGTTTTGTACGGATGTATGTTTCTGTTTGGTATGTATCTACAGGTGAATGACTGTGCTGAAGGTCAATGCAGTGGTGAACACTGTGTGTAACTGTGGCTACATTTACAGTCCCACTAGCACCTCTGATATTCTACACTTTCACCACCACTTGTTGCCTGCTGTTTTATTACTTTTTTTAGTCAAGGATTATTATTTTATCCTTTTATATTCACACTAGTGAGTACACACAATATTTCATTGTGGGTTTGATTTGCATTCCCCTAATGATGAATATCTTGGGATGTATTTACATGTGTTTATTGGTCATTTCCATATCTTTGGAGAAATTTTTATCCTAATTGATGTCTCATTTTGGTGTTAGGCTCTCTTTCTATTTATTGTTGGGTTGAAAGTGTTGTCTATGTAGCCTGCAACAAGTACTCTACAGTACGTGGTTTGCACATGCTTCCTTCCATTGGCAACTATCTTCACCTTCTTGATGGTGAGCTCCAAAGATTACCTACTTTGTTGTTGCCATTGTTCTTGTTTTGCTTGTAAAAGTCCAAATGATCTATTCCTTCTTTATTTTTTACATTTTTAGTGTTGGGACAAACAGATATCCAGATGCAAAAACATAAGCTTAGACATGATACCTGACATTGTGCCTGACATTTAAACAAACTGTCTAAGAACTGATGCTAGAAAACTCTTAGATGAAAGAAAGATCACTCTTGTGATCATGGGCCCAGCTCATTGCTGCTTCTTGCTACTTGAACTCTTTGCTGTGTTCTGTAACCATGTCAAGAGTCTACAGTTGTCCATAGCAGAAAGAACAGTGACAGACTGTTCAGTGCCATCTTGTCCATAATGGAAACTCTCCCTAGCAAGGATTTCAGCTGCATTAGTTCCAGTGTGTCTTTCTGCTTCCTTGCTATCATCCACTGGGACTCATTCTATCCCATTTACCTTCTGTTTAAGGGACTTAATCTCAGGTCAAGAAGGGGGCTGTGAGGAGCTGTCAGGGAGCTGCTCATCTCTCACTTCTTTCCAGCTAAGTTTCTTTTACAAAGGGAAGTGTCATCAATCATTGCTTTGTTGGGACAGAGGGAAGGAAAAGAGTGATGGGTGCTTTAGAGTGAGGGTTACAGTGTGCCAACTGTTGTGGCTCTTCTCATACAGCCTTGCTACAGTTGCTGGGATCTCCATCTTCCCCAGTCAGTTTATTGATTGCAAGAAAGGAGGCCAGGCACAGAATTCATTAGCTGAAATTCTGCCAGGCTATGATTTCTTTATTTGCAATGCTGAATCTTATAATGCTGCTGATTATTCTTTGTGTGAGAAGGATGAGATGAGACGTTCTGCATATAAAGACATGGCTTTTGTTGTGTTATCTGCAGATTAGCATTGCTTCGAAGTAGGCCTTCTGTACTATGTTGGTTTGTTGCTTTGTCTGGAAATGATGTTCCAACGTAGGATAAAACACTGAATTCTTAGAATCTTATACAAAGCCTTTTGTGGTATAGCTCAAGCCCACATCTCAGACTGTTTCCACTCTATCAACCTACTTTCACTCTTATTTGGCAAGTTTTTTTACATCCTATTTCTCATATCTAAATATTCATCTCTATATATTTCTTCAGTTTTTAAGAGAACATCTCACCTTTTCTGTCTGTGATGTTCACCTTTCCCAATGACCTGCATGTGGTTGAAACACTCTGAACTAGCTTTGCTGAAGCCTTTTTCTCATCTAGGAAACTCAGACCTTTAGAATATGAATCACGAGTGTATTGACAGCAGGGTTTTCATAACAGGCTGTGGATTCCTCATCACATAGTGTCTATAGGATACTTAGATATTAGAATAATAGTCAATATTGGTGGGTTCTCTATATTCTGGTGCGTGAACCAAGTGAGAAATTTAAGTCTAATAATTTATATGAAGACATAAAATAATGTACATTTTGCAGAAAATGACAGGGACTCACCAAATCTATTTTCCCAAGCAGATAATTAAGCTGTTTAACTATATTCCTTACCACCCTAGCATTCAGATGGGGCATGTGAATAGCTTTAGCCAATGGAGCTCAAGCATAATCGTAAGTGCCCTGTCTAGACTGAGGCAGTGGAAGCAACTGTGTCATCTCTTCATCCCACATGCTCTCTCACCCTGTTCTCACAACCTCCCAGCTACCTGTGACCTTTCAGTTCTGTGGCAAAGCTGGTGGAGAAACAGACGGTACAATGAGCACATATTGCACTACCTGTTTCCTGATGTTCGTGGAACCAAATTGAAATGTCCTATTCCTCTCAGCCTGTAAGCAACTGTGACTGACACATGTTTCATTACTTATCTGGATATTCTCACAGGCATTATCATCTGTACATATAATCTGTGATTTGAAGAGTGTCAAGAGGCTTTCTGACCTCTCACACTTTTTGTAAACTCTACATACAATAAGATTATAAATATTTATTTTTAATGTCATGGAGGATTAATACCCGAAATCCAGGCAAAAGGAAGGCTCCAGGAGTCTTCTAAAATAACTCAAAAATTGTCATTAATACCTATTTGTATTCATTAATTTTAGCATAGAAACCAAGATTCACTTGGCATCTAGTATCTTTTAGAGAATAGATATACACATGAGCAAGATATATTTTTTGTTTCTTGTTTTTTTTTTATTTTATAATTTAATTTAATTTTACATATCAGCCACTGATTCCCCGGTCCTCCCCCCTCCCCCCAATCCACTCCCCATTCTCACCTCCTCTAGGGCAAGAACTCCCCTGGGGATTCAGCTCAGCCTGGTAGATTCAGTCAAGGCAGGTCCAGTCTCCTCCTCCCTTCACCCAGGCTGAGCAAAGTGTCCCAGCATAGGCCCCAGGCTCCAACAATCCAGCTCATGCACTAAGGACAGGTCCCAGTCCCATTGACTGGGGGCCTCTCAAACAGTTCAAGCTAATTAACTGTCTCACTTATCCAGAGGGCCTGATCCAGCTGGGGGCTCCTCAGCTATTGGTTCATAGTTCATGTGTTTCTACTAGTTTGGCTAGTTGTCTCTGTGCTTTTTCCAATCATGGTCTCAACATCTCTCGCTCATACAGTTCCTCCTCTTACTCACAGATTGGACTCCCAGAGCTCCACCTTGGGCCTGGCCATGGATCTCTGTATCCGCTTCCATCAGTCATTGGATGGGAGTTCTACCACAACAGTTAGGGTGTTTGGCCATCTGATCACCAGAGTAGGTCAGTTCGGGCTTTCTCTCAACTTTTGCTAGTAGTCTATTGTGGAAGTATCTTTGTGTATTTCTGGGGACCCCTCTAGCACTTTGCTTCTTCCTATTCCCATGGGGTCTTCATTTATCATGACCTCTTTTTCCTTGTTATCCCTCTCTGTTCTTGATCCAGCTGGCATCTGCCCCTCCCCTAAGCTCCCTTTCCCTTGACACTTGCCCTTCATTACTCCTCCTCATGTCCAGTTTGCTCATGTATATCTCATCCATTTCTCTGTCACTGGGTGATCCCTGTGTCTTTCTTAGGGTCCTCTTTACTAGGTTTCTTAATTAAGGTATCATTCTGTATCATTCTTGAGTACTTTAAGGTTCATAGCAAATTTAAATAGAAGGTACACTTGCATGACACATGGATGGATTACTTGCCCATTAACAACATTCCTATCCAGTTGGTACTACTGAAGAATATGGGATGATCTATTATTATCTAAAGTCCATATTTAACACCATGCTATGCCTTCTATGGATTTGGACAACACATAGTGACATATATCTGCCATTAAAGCATCACACAGAGCATTTTTCTTTGCACCTAACACCCCTGGTGCTCTGCCTATTCACCCCCAACCTTAGAAATTCCAGAAATAGTCTTTTTCTTTTTAAGAATATCATATAGTTGGAAATACATGGATTGTAGCCTTTTTTATATTGGCTTCTTTCCCTTAGTGATGTCCATGTATATTTTCTGCATATCTGTGTGCCTTACTAGCCCACTTCTGCCCAATACTGAGCAGTACTCCATTGTCTAGATATAGCATACTACTCTGTCCATTCATCCATGGAAAGATATCTTAGTTGCCTTCTTGTTTGGGCAATTATGAATGAAGTTGCTGTTAAACACCAATATAAAATTTTGGTGTGGACACACATTTTTAACTCCTTTAAATAAATAATACAAGATATATGATTGCTGAATTTTATTTAGAAATGTTTAATTTTGTAATGAAGTGTCAAAATTTTGTCCTAGTTAACTTTAATCGTCACAGCTTCAAGTCATCTAAAAGGAAAGCCTCAAAGGAGAAATTGTCTAGATTAGTGGCCTGTGGACATACCTATGGGAAAATTATCTGGATTATTAATACAGAAGGGCTCATTGTGGGTGGTACCATACTTAAGCATTTGACCCTGGTGCAGGCCTCAGCAGTGGACAAGCAGATGCTCTCAGGCTGCCTCTTGACTGCACCACCACTGTCACAACTCACCTGATTCTGTTCCCCCAAGACTCACTCAGCCACCTAAACCCATGAACCTGGGTATCCTCCCCATGTCCAGCCCTCTCCTGCAACCCCAGCAGACTACAGAGGCACAGGTACAACCCACACCAGTTGTCTTAACAGGTGAGTACTGACATTCCTGCTGAACTGCTTTCAAAGACCAGACCAGAAACCCCAGAGCACATCCTGTGTGCCCCCCTCCATCTCAGCACCAGCAGCCAGCAAGCAGGTGAGAGACCTGTCTCCAGGCTGCACCATCACCGCTGCAATCCACTGGATTCCGTTCCCCCAAGACCCACTCCTCCCTGCTGCCCAAACCCACACACCTGGTCATCTTCCCCATGGCCATCCTCCCTCAGCAACCACAAAAGACTGAAGAGGCACAAGAACAACCCACCCCGGTTGGAAGAACAGCACCCACAAGGCAGCTGGGCCCTGACTCCAACTCTGGTGGAACTCCAGTGCTCTGATGTAGTCTCCAGCAGCCAGCAAGCAGGTGAGAGATCTGCCCACATGTTGTTTGTTTTACTCTTTACTCTTTGGGCTCTTTGAGGGGCCAGCCACTTAGCTCCCAAATAAATCACATTTCTTATGAATGCCCAGCCTTAGCTTGGCTTGTTTCTAGCTTGTTTTTCTTAACTTGAATTTTTATCACATCTATCTTTTGCCTCTCGGCTTTTACTTTTCTCTATTTCTGTATAATTTTTCTTTCATTCTTATTCTGTGTCTGGGTGTGTGTTTGGTGGCTGGCCACTTCTTTTCTCACTCCTCAATCTTTTCTTCCTGGGTTTCTCCTCCTTTTTATTCTGTCTGTCTGCCAGCCTTGCCTATCCTTTCTCCTGCCTTGTTTTTGGCTGCTCAGCTCTTTATTACACAAATCAGGCATTTTAGACATGTAAGGTAACACAGCTTCACAGAGTTAAACAAATGCAGCATAAAAGAATGCAACACATCTTTGCATCATTAAACAAATGTTCCACATCATAAACAAGTGTAACGTATCTTTAACTAATATTCTACAACACCCACAGGCTGCACTATCACCACCATCACCACAACCCACTGGATTTTGTTCCTCCAAGACACACCCTGCCACTTTACCACACAGACATGGTCATCCTCCCTGTTGCTAGTGCTCTAGTAGACTACATAGGCAGAGAAACAACCCATACCAATTGGAGGAACATATAAGCAAATACCAGCATAAGAATACATTCAACAACAGAAAGGACAATATGATACCACCAGAACCCAGTGGTGTCCTACAACAGCAAGACTTGAACATTCCAACAAAGCAGAAGCACAAGAAAATGACCTTAAAATAACTTTATGAAGATGATAGAGGCCCTTAAAGAAGAAATGAAAAATTTCTTAAAGAAGTTGAGAAAACAAACAAACAAAAATTGGAAGAAATAAAAAAAAATCCATTAAAGAAAGCCAAGAAAATCAAGAAAAAACAAAGTCAAACAGATGAAGGCACCAGTTCAAGACTTGAAAATTGAAAGTGAAGCAATAAAGAAAACAAACCAAGGGAATACTGTAAATGGAAAATCTGGGTAAACAAACAGGAACTACAGATGCAAGTATCATGAACAGAATACAAGAGATGGTAGAGAGAACCTCAGGCATTGAAGATATAATAGAGAAAATAGATTCATTTGTCAAAGAAAATGTTAAATTCAATTAATTCCTAACACAAAATATCCAGGAAATCTGGGACACCATGAAAAGACCAAACCTAAAAATAATAGGGATAGAAGAAGAAGAAGAAGAAGAAGAAGAAGAAGAAGAAGAAGAAGAATTCCAGCTCAAAGGCACAGAAAATAAATGCAAAAAATTATAGAAGAAAAAAAAAAAGAAAGACATGGCTATAAGGTACAAGAGCTTTATAGAATGCCACACAGTCTGGACCAAAAAAAAAGTCACCTTGTCACACAATAATCAAAACTCTAAACATACAGAATAAAGAAAGAATATTAAGAGCTGCAACAGAAAAAGGCTAAGTAACATATAAAGGCAAATCTAAAAGAATTACACCTGACTTCTGGAGACTCTAAAAGCTAAAAGGTCCTGGATAGATATTTGCAGGCACTAAGAGACCACAGATGCCAGCCCAGACTACTATAACCAGCAAAACTTTCAATCACCATAGACAGAGACCACAGACGCCAGTCCAGACTACTCTAACCAACAAAACTTTCAATCACCATAGACAGAGAAAACAAGAAATTTCATGACAAAGTCAGAGATTTAAATAATACTTACAGAAAGAACTAGAAGGAAAACTCTAACCCAAGGAAGTTAGCTGCACCTATGAAAACACAGGCGATAGATAATCTCATACCAACAAAACTCAAAGAAAGGAAATACACACACACACACACACACACACACACACACACACACACACACACACACACAAACATGCACACACTACCACCACAACCCCCAAAACAAACAAAAAAAACAGAAATTAATAATCACTGGGCATTAATATCTTTTAATATCAATGGACTCAATTCACCAATAAAAAGACAGACTAACAGAATTGATACAAAAGTAGGATCCATCCTTCTGCTTCCTACAAGAAACACACCTCAACATCAAAGATAGACATTACCTCAAAGTAAAGGGTTGAGAAAAGATTCTCCAATCAAATGGACCTAAGAAGCAAGCTAGTGTAACTATCCTAATATCTAACAAAATAGTCTTCAAATTTAAAATTAGTCAAAAGAGATGGAGAGGGACATTTCTTATTCATCAAAGGAAAAATCCTTCAAGAAGAAGTCTCCATTCTGAACATCCATGCCTCAAATACAAGGGCACCCATACTTGTAAAAGAAATATTACTAAAGCTAAATTACACATCAAATCCAATACATTAATAGTGGGGAAACTTCAACACTCCACTCTCACCAATGGACAGGTCTGCCAGACAGAAACTTAACAGAGAAATAAGGGAACTAACAGATGTTATGACTCAAATGGACTTAATAGATACCTACAGAACATTTCATTCAAACACAAAAGAATATACTTTCTTCTCTGCACTTGATGGAACCTTCTCTAAATTGACTTCATACTTTTTCACAACGTAAATCTCAACAGATATAAAAAAATTGTAATAATACCCTGGATCTTATTGGATCACTTTGGGTTAGAGTTAGTGTTCAAAAACACAAACTACAGAAATTCTTCAAGAACATCCCTAAACATAATAAAAGCAATCTTCAATCCATGAAAACTGAACAACTCTTAACTGAATTAACACTGGTTCAAGGAAAAAATAAAGAACTTAAAGACTTCCTAGAATTCAAGAAAAAAATGAATGCACAACATACCCAAACTGAAGGGACACTATGAAAGCAGTGCTAATAGGAAAGTCCATATTGCTAAGTGCCTACATAAAGAATTGGAAAAAATCTCACACTAGTGACTTAACAGCACACCTGAAAGCTCTAGAATAAAAAGGAGCAAACTCACCCAGGAGGAGTAGATGGAAGGAAATAATTAAACTCCAGGCTGAAATCAATAAAATAGAAACAAAGAGAATGATACAGAGAATCAATTAAACAAAGACTTGGTTCTTTGAGAAAATCAGCAATATAGACAAACCCTTATCCAATCTAAACAGAAAGCATAGAAAGAGTATTTAAATTAAGAAATTCAGAAACAAAATGGGGGACATAACAAAAGATACTAAGGGAATCCAGAAATTCATCAGGTCATATTTCAAAACCCTGTATTCCACAAAATTGGAAAATCAAAAAGAAATATATCAATTTTCTTGATAGGTACCACATATCAAAATTAAATCAAGACCAGATAAACAATCTAAATAGACCTATAACCCCTAAGGAATAAAAAGCAGTCATTAAAAGCCTCCCAACCAAAAAAAGTTCTGGGCTAGATGGTGTCAGTACAGAATTTTACAAGAATTTCAATGAAGAGGTAATACCAATATTTCTCAAACTGTTCCACACATTAGAAACAGAAGGACCATTGCCAAATTCTTTTTTATGCGGCTACAGTAACCCTGATACCCAAATCACAAGAAGATGCAACTAAGAAAGAGATTTACAGACCAATCTCCCTCATGAACATTGATGCAAAAATACTCAATAAAATACTGGCAAATCAAATGCAAGAACATATCAAAAAATCATCTACTATGACCAAGTTGGCTTCATTCCAAAGACACAGGTTTGTTTCAACATACAAAAAATCTGTCAATGTAACCCACCATATAAAGAACCTGAAAGAAAAACAAAAAACAACACATGATCATCTCATTAGATGCTGAAAAAGCTTTTGACAAAATCCAACACCCCTTCATGATAAAGGTCTTGGAGAGACCAGGGACACAAGGAACATCCCTAAACATAATAAAAGCAATATACAGCAAGCCAACAGCCAACATCAAATTAAATAGAGAGAAACTCAAAGTGATTCCACTAAAATCAGGAACAAGACCAGGCTGTCCACTCTCTCCATATCTTTTCAATACAGTACTCTAAGTTCTAGTTAGAGCACTAAGACAACAAAAAGAGATCAAGGGGTACAAGTTGGAAAGGAAGAAGAGAAAATTTCACTGTTTGCAGATGATATATTATACATAGGTGACCTACAAAATTTTACCAGAGAACTCCTTCAGTAGTGTGGCTGGATATAAAATGAACTAAGAAAATATTAATAACCCTCCTATATACAAATGATAAACAGGCTCAAAAAGAAATCAGAGAAACATCACCCTTTACAATAGCCACAAATAATATAAAATATCTTGGAGTAACTCTAACCAAACAAATGAAAGACCTATATGACAAGAACTTTAAGTTTTTGAAGAAAGAAATTAGAGAAGATATCAGAAAATGGAATGATGTTCCATGCTCATGGATTGGTAGGATTAATACAGTAAAAATGACAATCTGACCAAAAGCAATTTACAGATTCAGTGCTATCCATCAAAATCCCAACACAATTCTTCACAGAACCAGACTCAACTTCATACGGAAAAACAAAAAAAAAATTGAGGATAGCTAAAACAATCCTGTACAATAAAGGAACTTCCAAAAATATCACTATCCCTGACTCAAGCTCTACTATAGAGCTATAGTAATAAAAAAGCATGGTATTGGCATAAAAACAGACAGGTATATTAATGGAATTGAATCAAAGACCGTGACATAAATCCATATACCTATGAACACCTGATTTTTGAGAAAGAAGCGAAAATTATACAATGGAAAAAAGAAAGCATCTTCAACAAATGGTGTTGGCATAACTGGATGGCATCAGGTGGAGAAATGCAAATATATCCATATCTACCATTTTGTACAAAACTCAAGTCCAAGTGTATCAAAGACCTCAACATAAATCCAGTTACACTGAAGCTGATAAAAAAGAATGTGGAAAGTAGCCCTGAATGCATTGGCACAGGAGACCACTTCCTCAATATAACGCAAGTAGCACAGACACTGAATTCAACAATTAATAAATGGGACCTCCTGAAACTGTGAAGCTTTTGTAAGGTAGAGCATACTGTCAATAAAACAAAAGGACAGCCTATAGAATGGGAGAAGATCTTCACAATTATTGTGTGATATTCTGATTGTGTTCTGACAAATAAAGCTTGCTTGGAGTCAGAGGGCAGACAAAGCCACTAGCTGAACTAAAGTAACTATAGAGGTTTGCAGGACTGTAAGCAGAGAGGAGACAGGAAGTAGTAATATGTGCAGAGAAAGGATCTTGGCCTCTTTTGGATGGAGGGACATTAGAGATAGGAGGTGGCTGATGGCTGCTCCCTGCTTCTCTGATCTTTCAGGCTCTTACCCCAATATCTGACTCCCAATTTTTTATTGATAAAGTTAATTAGACTAACACTTCACTATATCTGACAAAGGCCTGGTCTCCAAAATACATAAAGAACTCAATAAACTAGACATCAAAATACCAAATAATCCTACTACAATGTGGGGTACAAATTTAAACAGAGAATTCTCAACAGAAATATCTCAAATGGCTGAGGTACACTTCAAGAATTGTTCAACATCCTTAGCCATCAGTGAAATGTAAATCAAAATGACTCCGAGATATCATCTTAGACCTGCCAGAATGGCTAATATCAAAAACACCATTGGCAGCCTATGTTGGAGAGGATGTGAAGTAAGGGGAACACTCTTTCACTGCTGGTGGGAGTTCAAACTTGTGCAACCACTCTGGAAATTGGTATGGCAGTTTGTCAGAAAATTGAAAATCAGTCTACCTCAAGTACTAGTTATAATAGTCTTGGGCATATACTCAAAGGATGCTCAATAATACCACAAGGGCATGTGCTTATCTATGTTCATAGCAGCATTATTCATAACATCCAGAAACTGGAACACAACCTAGATGCCCCTCAACCAAAGAATGGATAAAGAAAATATGATATATTTATACACTGAAGCATTATTTAGTAGTGAAAAATGACAAGAAATTTGCAGGCAAATGTATGGAACTAGAAAGAAATCATCCTGAGTGAGATAACCCAGACCCAGAAAGACAAACATGGTATGTACTCACTCATAAATGGATATTAGCTGTAAAATAAATAAATTTTCATTTTACTGACATCCAACACATCAGTTCTTTCTTTCACGGACAACACTTTTGCCATCAGCACTGATTTATCATTTTTCTTGTTACTTTCTAAGGTCTTTACTATTTTGTATCTTACATCTAGGTCTATGATCCAGCTTGAACCAATTTTTGTAGGGTCTTTAGTTTTCCTGATGTGTGTCTTGTTTCTGTGTAGTCCATTCTTCTCACTAGATACAATGTAATAATATTATCCTTCAGAAAATCCTTCAAGTTGTTACTTATTGTACCAAAGTTGACCAACATCCTTAATCTAAATGGCCAACAGGTCTTCTATTTTCCCATTTCTGTTACATATCTGCCTTCATTTCTTACCTTCTCTACTCCAGTCATTTCTTCTTTGCTTCTCTGAGGCATGGCAGGTTTTCTTCTACTTAACAGCTCCTTTGAGGACATGTCTTTCATTAACTCTAGTTCTAAGTCAAGTATCAGCTTGCCAAGAGACCTATGCTAGATTATCCCACTTAACACTACACTACCAGTTCTTAGCTAAGATTTCTCTCTAGACATTTATCCCACTCCCTAAGTGTATGTCTGTTTGCCTTGTCCTTTGTGGGAGTCTAGCTCCCACCTTTTTGAAGGGTTCTTATGATGAGGAGAGAGGAATAATAAAATATCAGACAGAAAGAGAGACCTAGCTGATGAGAAGAAAGACAGAAACACAGGACAGCTTAAGGTGGGCCTGGATCAATGTCCATCAGCCTTAAAGTTTTATTCAAAAGGCTTTTTATAACATGTCAAGGGGGGAAGCAAAAGACTTCCCCCTTGCAAGGTCAAAGAACACCATACAGCCAAGTGCAGACCCTTCCAAACACCTGGTGAACATGCCCATGGTCAAATCATCTCCTTATGCAGGCTTGCTGGGTAAAGTAAGCCCACATTCTCTGACCCTGAGTAAGTTCTCACTAGGAAACCTCTGTGGGATCCCACAGGTCCCTCTTCTTAATAATTTAAAGGGCCCCTCAGACTCCTTACATGGACTGTGTTTGTCTTAGGTTGCCTTTGTCCCTAAAAAGCTTTACCCACCATCAAAATATACTTTCCACCAAGTGTACTCTGTCTTAGGTTGGCAGTTAGCAAGAAGGAATTACCTGGCTCTGACTATCAACCTCTGGCAGGAGAAGGTGCACAGCCTAATTCTACACAACTCTGAATCAGGTTCCCACTAAGAGCTTGCAAATAGCTGGAACAATCCCAGCAATACTCCTGCTCCTTATGACTGCTAGGCATCCTAGTAAAGGAGTAGAGAATGATAAAGATAGAATGTCCTTTGTGAATGGGTCTAAGAAGACTACAGCAGTCTTGGGTGCACCAAGCCCCATTTTAAATCAATAAACTCCTGATGCAAGAACATTGAATAAATCAGTAAACTTCTGATGTAACCATATCAAATCTAAAGAACTACTTAGAATCATCATTAACATTAACAGGTTAGCATCATAATTCTAACATGAATATTGCTATGCACAATTACAGTTCTTACAAACTTACACCCAAAGCAAACTCTCAATAGAATTATTTACGCCTTAGCAAACATCCAAAATCAGTTTCTGAATATAACTATACCAAACATAGAGTACATTAACACAAGTTAACATTAATATATTCAAGGGACAAGACAATACTTTTTTAAAAATTTGAGAGACTGAGGAATATTAACTCCACCTTTTCTTCATAATTTTTTTTGAAACAGGGTTTTTCTGTGTATTTTTGGAGCCTTTCCTGGAACTCACTCTATAGACCAGGCTGGCCTCAAACTCACAGAGATCCACCTGCCTCTGCCTCCCAAGTGCTGGGATTAAAGGCCTGCACCACCACTGTCCAGCTTCTTTATAACTTTTAAAGCTGCTTCTTGAGCCTGGTTAGAAAAAAACATATTTCTCTATTTCTACCCAATACCAGTTCCATTTCTATATACACAGTTTGTGAGTCACCACAATTAATAAAGTATATATGGATACAAAAAACAATTCATAAGCCATCACAGATGATAGAGTTTATATGCATAAGTAAAGCCAAAATTATCCCATTGCAATTGAATCACTCCTGTCCTTCCTATTTCTTAAGTCTGAAAAGCTCAAAAAGACAGTTCTGGTACCTTAAAGTTCATCTCAGTGCTCGAAATCAGGGCCTGGCTTGTCAGCTGCCCTGAAGTCTTTGTATAGCTGACAGAGTTGTAATGACTCTGAATCAAACAGCTCCAAGTATGAGGAATTCCATTACCAAAATGTATTGCAGCTCCCCTTGCCTGCAATCCAGTTCAAACAAGTATCTCTGAAGCCACATTCTCAGCCACAGAGGTACTTTCAGTTAGCTTTCTCCTAGGTGAAAACTGCACCAGGGCAAAAGCTGCTGTCATAATAACTGAGCTGTTGCTGAATCTTTGAAAGAGCTCTCTGCACAGTCAGCAAACAGAAGCTGCATCTTTTACTGCTGGCTCTATTCAGCTGTTTACAGTCCCAATCCTGAGGTCCGATGGTTCTCAACTGCTTCATGACACAGGGGCTCTGGGTGCCTCCCAGTGCCTCCCAGCTGCTACAAGCTGCACCTACCTCAGGTCCCATTACATGCTCTGTTGTTGGCCCCACACTCAGCATCCTGGGTCCCAGAAGCCTCTCTGAACTGCCCTGCTTGCAAAGCCAAATGCTGCCTCAGAGCCCCTGGCTCCATCACATTCTGTTGCTGGGAGCTCCAGCTGCTCTAGGTCCAGTGTCTTTGCTGTTCATCCTGGAGCATGGCTCTGCCTCACCTCCACATTTCCCTGGGCTCCAGCTCATCTCAGCTGCATATCTGACTGCTTCTGTTCTCCCACAGTGTCTCTGCTGGGCACTCATCTCCAGAAACTCTGGCTCCATGCAACCAACCTGCTCTGGCCCTGGAAATTGAAGTTTCTGCTGTTGCTCTCCAAGTCACTGCCTGCCATTCACCTCTCTCACTGTGCGGCATCTCTGCTCCGCTTGTCAAAGTTGCTTGTAGCTTCAAGCCATGTCTCTCTGGCTGGCTGCCTGCATTCTCCTGCCATGGCTTCTTCCCAGCAGAAAGCATGCAGAACCCTGATGCACATGCTGGCTCGTTCAGAGTCTATTGTTATTGGTGGCTTCTAGAGCTTCTGACACTGCTCTGACTACTAAGTTTGCAGTGGCTTCTATGACCTGGACATTGCTTTCTGCCCCCCAGGTCCCGTCCACCCTGGGGGGTGTGCTACTCTTACCCTAAGTGACTCTTACCCTAAGTGACTTTCTTATTAAATCTCCACAATATCTTTAGACCTAAAGTTTATATTCTCCAAACTTCAAGAAAAGGTTTTTTACAACTTTAGAGAGAGAGAAACAGAGAAACATAGACAGAGACAGATAGTGATACATTCTGCAGCCTAACTTTTCTTTGCTTTATATTTACAATTTGACTCCCAAGGAATAGAATGCCACCACCTCAACTTAAATCATTAATTCATTACTGGGTATGTCTCCCTGCTTTGTGGACCCCCCTCTCTCTTATCCTTTGTACCTAAGTCCTACATTCTGGTGCCACCTGTGGGAGTCCAGCTCCCACCTTTTGAAGGATTCTTAGGAGGAGGAGAGAGTGATAAGAAAATATCAGACAGAAAGAGAGACCTAGCCAACAAGAAGAAAGACAGAAACACAAGATAGTTTTGGGAGGGCCTGGGTCAAAATCCAACAGCCTTGAAGTTTTATTCAAAAGGCTTTTTATAACATGCCAAGGGGAGAGGTAAAAGACCTCCTCCTTGCAAGATCAAAGAACATCATACAGCCAAGTGTAGACCCCTCCAAACACCTGATAAACACGCCCATGGTCAAATCAACTCCTTATGCAGCCCCGCTGGGTGAAGTAAGCCCACAATCCCTGATCTTAAGTAAGTTCTCACTAGGAAACTTCTGTGGACTTCCACAGTCCTTGTACTTGCTACATCATATAACTAACCCATTCAGTATTTTTATTATTGATAGACACCTACCACCTCTCTTTCTGCTAGAATAAAAGTTTCACAGTGGAAGAAATCTTGGTCTTTTTGTTCATGGATGCATTCAAGACATCTAAGGAAAATGTCTGTCATATCACACATGCTAAGCATATATTTATGAAGTGAATGAGTAAATATAAGAAAGTCAATCAAAGGTACCAGAAAGCATAATTTGTCTTTAATATTTTATTTATTCTTTAATCAGCACACAAAATATTATGTTTTATTAGGATATCTGAAAATGGTATGTATGTGTGTGCATGTATGGTGTGTGTGTGTGTGTGTGAGAGAGAGAGAGAGGCGGAGGGGGGGGAGAATGTATGTCATAGGTGCAGGAGCCCACCAAGGACAGAAGCATCCCATCTCTCTGGAGCTGGAGTTACAGAATGCTGTGATCTGCTTAGCATGCACTGGCAACCAAACCTCGAGCCTCTTGCAGGAGCAGGATGTGCTCTTAACTGCTGAGCTATCTCTCCAGCCCCTCATTAGGGTATTTTCAAACACACCTTGTTTTTGTTGATTCTGCTTCAATTCTTCTCTCCCATTGTCCGGCCCTCCTTCTGCCTCTCTTCTACTGTTTGCACCTCTTCTTAGCACAAAGCATCATTTTTAATTGTTAGTGGTCAGTTATTTTTTAATTTGAAAAGAAATAATTCAACACATGATGGAAACATTCATAAAAACATCTAAGTATGTAGACCAACAGTAAACATGTAAACAGCTGGCATTATTTTTCCAATCTGATTGGAGAGACTTTCCCAACAACAGAAGGCTAAAGCAGAAGCAGAAGCCAGCACAAGAGTCTAATTAGATTCTACAGTGCTGAGTATGAACAAATCAGGTTCTGGAGACTGTTTTTAACATCCATTAAAATACACATTTATATTAATATCATAAATCACACTTGGAATGTATTTATGATTTGCTTTATTAGCCCCATGGTTTCATTAATGTGGTTATTGATTGCATTTAAATTATTATCTAAAAATTGCTTATCCTTATAAATTCTTAGCCAATATTCCTTCAGGTATATTCAATGTTCCTTCAAATGTTCACAAGGATTTCCTAAGAAGTGAACTCTGGGTTCAGGGAAGTTAAGGACACTTATCTGAACTGTGTTCCTTACTAAGCAACTGCATGTGGCTTAGAACTTATCACGAAATGTATTTGGAAGACAGCATTTCCCAAATGGGTTTGAT
This sequence comes from Peromyscus maniculatus bairdii, assembly GCF_049852395.1. Taxonomy (NCBI): domain Eukaryota; kingdom Metazoa; phylum Chordata; class Mammalia; order Rodentia; family Cricetidae; genus Peromyscus; species Peromyscus maniculatus. The sequence continues at coordinate 34,376,987 of NC_134853.1, read as the reverse complement.
CCTTGAAGCATACAATCAAAGATTGTCTCAAGTTTTGGGAAATGATGGCACAACTGAAAACCTGCTCCAGTGTCATATTCATGACCACACTTGTGCTTGTACAGTTCACATCTTCACCAAATGATGGCTTAGCAATAGCATCTTGTAGACCTGAGGCCTGCGAGTTTACAGGTGTGTGGGTGGGATACATAAAGTTAGAAGTGTCAAGATAGAACAACAGCTAGAATTTGAGAGAAAGATACTAAGTAGAGAAGGAATAGAAGCTTTAACACAAAGTTTGGAGAGAGAGGGGGAAGAAATTACAGTAAATACTTCTAATGCTAAAATCTGGATTCAGAATGGAGATAGTGAAGCCTGGGCCTGACTCAGGGGAGGTGAGCCAGACTAGAGCTTCTTGCCCTCTCCTGTCCGCCATTTCTTCAAACTACATTGGAATTAAATTTCTTGTGGAATCAATATTCATACAATCATGAATTTTCCTAACAAAAGAGCAAGTTACCACTGGAAATCAGATTCTTGTGGCATTTGTTACTCTATTTTCACTAGTCAGTGTTCAGTTTCAGATTCCAAATGGTATCTGATTAATAATGTGTGTAACACCATTGAAAATGCATAATGTGTGAGCCATAAATAGTTGCTTAAAGGCAGTAGTAGGAAAAAGAGCTTGCCATCTGGTAGAGATGGCCACAAACTCTCAACAAATGTCAGTTACGTTTAGTGGGGAGATAAAGGACAAATTTTTATTAATTTGGTTTTGTCCCAATATAAACAACTTTATTTTGGAGTTATAAAACTAGACCATACTGAGATATCTTTGGGCATAGAAAAGTGCTCATTGGTCTTTGATTATGCCATCTCATAGCCTGATATATATATATATAGTTGATATTTAGTCTGTTATTTTTAGATAACTTTTAAACAGATTTGATTGAAATTTGTATAGAAAGAATGTTTAGGAGTGGGACATATATGTTGAATGAGAACTGTGGTGTTTTGTAATATGTCATCTAAGGTTTGTTACTGAGTGGGTCTTTTCTGTGTTGCTGGAGGGTATAATCAATTGGTGTCTTTCCATTGTTGGGCTATAGTCTTCACTGTTTCTACAGCCTCAATATTCACAAATGGATAGAGTATTTTTTTTAATCCTAGTGGCTTCTGTTGGCTTTTAACAGCTTGAATTTCAGGGTCAGAGCGTGGTCTATCACATCACAGCCATGGCTTAGTTCATTACCTTCTCTTCCTACCTTTTGGCTTAATGTGGGAAGCAAGAAGCATGCAATTAAGTGTGAAAGAATGAAAATAAATGATACTATACACTGCACACCATGCATTGCCTGGCAGAAATACTGTTTGTAAAGTTCCAGTGACCCTCTAGAAAATATATCTCTACCTCAGAAGATGCTGAAAGTAAGACAATGACCTAGTGACAAGATGCTGCTTGTAAAGACCCTGATGCTCTAGAAAATGTGTCTCTATCTCAGAAGATGCTGGAAGTAAGACAATGACCTGGGTTTTTGCTGCCACCTAACAGGCTTATTTTTGTCTTAACATACTCACATTTGCTTTCTGGCTTAGAAAATAAAACCAAAGAAAATTATGTTTTATACACTATACTTGCTAGAGTTTGTCAACTTGACCCAAATTAGAGTCACCTGGGAAGAGAGAACCTCAATTGAGGAATTGTCTCCATCAGATTGCCTGGGAACATGCCTGTGGAAATTTTCTTGATTTAATAATTGATTTAGGAGGTCCCAACCCATTGTGACTAAGCCACACCCCAGCGGGGAGAGTATTCCTGGGTCATATAAGAAAGCAGGTTGAATAAGCCATGGAAAATAGGAAAATGAGCAACATTTCTCCATTACATGTTCTTCAGTTCTTGACTTCAAGTTCCTGCCTTGACTTCCTGAGTGATGCAGTGTGATGTGGGAAATGTAAGTTGTAAAAACCCATTCCTTCCCAAGTTGGTTGTAGCTAGTGTTTTATTAAAGCAACAGAAAGCAGACTAGCACACAGACACAAATAAATTGCAGGTGTAATTCCACAAATGTTGAGGCCATTCATTCTTTATTGATCTGTACAGCCTCAATAACTGAACCTTACAATAAGGGAAATATAGTCACAGTGACATATTTCAGCTGGTTTGTGTAAAGTTACTTCTATAAATAGTAATGACTTAAGGAAATAACTGATTCATTTTTGTACAATCTCTTGAACTTTCATTCTTAAAATAAACATCTTAAGCCTAATGAATTATCAAAATGGCTTATCAATATACATTTTACTCTATTTAATTTAGCTCTATTTGTTTCAACTGATAGCAGCACATGTAAAATAAAGAGATACAGACAGATGGATGCTCCATTGTATTCTATACTGGGCAGGTCTACTCCTTTGTTGCTGTGGATATTGTTCTATATAAATAAAACACTGATGGCCAGTGACCAGGCAGGAAGTATAGGTGGGACAAGGAGAGAGGAGAATTGGGGAAGCAGGAAGAAGGGGAGAGAGACACTGCAGCTACTGCCAGGACAAGCAGCATGTAAAGACGCCGGTAAGCCACCAGCCACATGGCAAGGTATAGATTTATAAAAATGGGTTAATTTAAGATATAAGAACAGTTAGCAAGAAGCCTGCCATGGCCATACAGTTTATAAATAATATAAGCGTCTGAGTGATTATTTTATATGTGGATTGTGGGACTGCGGGGCTTGGTGGAGCCTGGAGAGAAGCCCTCCAGCAACACTTTGTAATGATGAGCCAAGAGCAGTAGTGAAGTGGTTGGACTAGGGCTTTGGGTACCATGACCAAGCTGTTAGAAAACCTGAAAGTAATTGATTTCATATTAAGATTTGATCCAAAATATAAAGGCATCTTCTAAATGTTATGTAAATTCAAGAGGAGAAGGACATTATAAGCCACACTACCACATGTGTACTGCATAAAAATGGAAGAATAGTTTGTCATATGAAATATTTGAAAAACATATGTAAAAGAAATAATGAGTGGTTTGCATAATGAAAACACATTGGTGATATTTGATATAACTCAGATAATGTAGAATCAAGATAAAAATGAGCCCAACGCAGGTTGAAGTATGGAAACCCTTGACCAGCATGCCAAAGATATTCTGCTTTGGGAAACTACGTCTCTGAAACAATGTGTGTGTGTGTGTGTGTGTGTGTGTGTGTGTGTGTGTGTGTGTGTGTGTAACATCTACCCTATACCTCTTGCCCAGACCTTCATGTCACAGTTTTCCAATTGTATTCTTTTTAAATTTCTAGTTCTGAATTAGTGCAGGGGACCAGGCCCTTGTACACTATGTATATCTATACCTATATCTATATCTACTTATCTCTGTCTATCTATCTATCTATCTATCTATCTATCTATCTATCTATCTATCTATCTACACACACACCCAAAGACACAGAGAGAGAGGGGGGGTGGGGGGGAGAAGTAAGGACTCAGTAATAAAACAGTATTTGGAATTTTTAAACATTTATTATAATGTACATTGCTAATGTCAATATTGCTGTCAGAAGTTGACCTAATATGAATGTTTCTTTTACAAACCTTTTCTTACTGTGGGGAAAATTTTAGTATTATAATGTTCAATGAGAAGAGAGAAAGTAGAGTGAAAATATCTATGAAATCAATGCTGGGATGGTCAGGTAAGCACTAGTTTGGAACCTCTTTATCTATAATGAGTTCCTTCCCTGGGCTTCTTGGAGCAATGCTGGAAGGTGCCTCTCCAGTAGTTCCTCTTTTTGGTTGTCTTTCATACCCAAAGTTGTATCATTAATGATCATTTGTAGTGTACAAGGGCCTGGTCTCCTTGCACTAACTCAGAACTAGAAATTTGGAAGGATTATGACTGGAAAATTGTGACATGAAGGTCTGGGCAAAAGATGTAGGGTAGATGTTGCCAGTTGCCAACATATATGAAGACATGTGTACTTGGAAGAGTGCTCACTGACAAGTGGCTTACCATAATAGGAATTTAATAGAGAAGTAGGCAACATGACTTTATCAATCAGCCCATCTCTCCATTTACCTTTCATTATCCCTTGGGTTCATGAACAAAGTGGCCTTGGTCCAGAAATGGAGGTTATGCATAGGCTCAGCAACATGGTCTTCCACTCATTGAAGCTGATCTGGCTAGCAGCAGAAGCTAACAACTGAGTCCTTGTTTTCATAACATTCCATGGAGGGTAATGAATGAAAAGCCTGGTGGAATATGGATCCCATTGTACCCCTTCCAAGATGCATGAATGCATCCTGGTTAGATATGTGACCATGCTTTTAGGAGTTATTAGCAAGATTCTCCAGGATTTATGCTTATTGTGAATATTGTGAGTCAGTAGTCATGTCTTTCATATTGTGAATATTGTGAGTCAGTAGTCATGTCTTTCATATACAAGATTCATGGAATGACTTCACTCAGTTAGTATTCATTGTAGAAGTCTGGATTCCTTTTCCTCTTACTTAGGGTACTTCTTTCCTAAGGGTCTTGGCTCTAAAAAGAAGAATGCCATCACAGAGATGCAGGATGCTTATGCCGAACTGGAAATCAACTCTGTCACAGTTTCTAAGAATTTGTGAAATTTCAGATTTATTAAATTATTCCTTGAACTCTGACCAGGGAATTTGTCTTTTATAACTTATATTCAGAGAGAGAGAGAGAGAGAGAGAGAGAGAGAGAGAGAGAGAGAGAGAGAGACAGAGACAGAGACAGAGAGAGGGAGGTGGGTATGTATTAGCATACTCATTACTTGGTCAGACTTTAGGAGAAAAATTACTATAATTTCTCTTATTTATAATACAGCAACATGGTAGAAAACCACAGGCTTTTGGCCAAATGAGAAGCTGTGTTCAAATCAGGTCCTTGATTGAGCCTTAGTTTTCTCATCCGTATAATAGGGACAATGATGCTCTGTCATGAGTGTAAAATATTTCAGTAATCAGTCTGCCATAGTTTCTGCATGCTGTCTATGTGGACATCAGGCATATAATCCCATTCATGCTCAAATAATTATCTGTAATTAGGTTAATTAATACTTAGACCTATATTAATGACTATAGTAATTATTAATTGTAGTTTCTTTCAGTGTCAGAAATTTGGATGACAAATTATATGGTGCCTTTAATAATCATCACCAAATACAAGTTCATACCCTCCCACTTCTTGTTGATGGTTGGGAAGATAATCATTATGTGGAGTTGAGGAGTCATGCCACTTCTATCTGATGAATGTAGATTTTAACTGGTAGCTTCAGCTCTTCATTTTATGGTAAATATAAAAGGCATGCATGTTTAAATCTGTCCAGTGGAGACTCTTGATTTTTTTCAAAGGTGACTTATTAGGGTGAATGTTTGGGCCTCACTCACATCCAAACAATGAATCACTAGTCTCCAATGGGATGATATCTGATTATTGGGCACTAGAAAAGAATTGTCTCTGAATAACATCATGGGGTTGTTGTTTTCATCATGAAGTTGGTGTCTCTATGAGACAAGCAAGAGATAAAAGACTGCATGAGAACACAGTTATAAACTGTAAGCCTGGTGGTAGTGGTGCATGCCTCTAATCCCAGGATTTAGGAGGCAGAGGCAGGTAGATCTCTGTGAGTTCAATGCCAGCCTAGTTTACAGAGAGAGTTCCAAGACAGTCAGCACTATTACACAGAGAAACCCTGCCTCAAAAACAAACAAACAGACAGACAGACAGACAGGCAGACAGACAGACAAAAACAAAAATAAAACAACTGTGGTAAGTCAAGAGCCAGCCATGCTTGCACTCCAGTCCTATGTCTCTAGTGTTTGGAATGCAGAGGCTGAGAATTAAGTACCCATAAACTGGCTCCACAGAGTACTTTTGCCCCCCAAAAAAGAGTTCTTAAAGAACTTAAGATAAATCAAACACACTTCACCATTAAACAATGGGATGGGAATTTTTAAAGGTATTCAGGGGAATTGCCATGACTTCATATCTTAAAATGCCTCGCCCATTCAAGATTTGTGCAATACTGTACAGGTCATTCAGTTCAGGGGCCTGCTTTGATTTGCTTTCAATAGTCACCTGGGTTGAAACAGCGTGTAGTCCTAGCCACAACCTCAGAGGACACATTTCTCTCCTTTCTTGTTAGGCAATGTAGAGAAGGATGATGTGTCAGGGTATTTATAGAAGCCATTAGCATGATGAGGGAGTTCAACAGATGACTGATAGCTCTTTAAAAATACAGCCTTAAGAAGAGAAAGGGAGAGGCTTGTAGGGTGTCTTTTCCAAATAGCATATTGCTATATTTGGGTGGTCTGAGGATTATGACAAATGTCAAGGATTGTGTCTTGCACATAACAGCTCATTACAGCTGAGCACACAGAATGCCATGCTCAAGGTTGAGTGGGTGATTTTATTGCAAAGACCAATTTTCAGATTATACAATTTAAATTTTTTAATTATCTGTGAACCTTAGGGATAACCTTCCCATCCTTCTTCATAATGTTATAAAAATAAGCCATGCTTTGTCTCAGCAAACTAAGAGCTCAAAACAAGGGTTCCAGTGCCATATTGATTATGTCTTCCTCAAATGTTAATTTTGACAATTCATGTTTCAGAAGAATTAATGGCCCAATCCTGTGGTCACTCAGCATTTCTAAATCTCATTAGAGTTAATGAATTCTGAAAATTAAATAATAGAGAGGAGCTTTTCAGTTGGTCTGAGATTTTGCTATTTAAGAAAGCAAGACCTATTGGTAATGAACACTTTTAAAGGTGGCTGGATTCCTATGCAAGATCTTTATTGTTGGGTTCATGACATCGACAGTGCAAAGCACAAAATGGAAAGGATTCCTTAATATACAGAGTGTATCTATTTAGATTCCACATGTCATATTTAGAGAATATGAAAGTCCAGTGAATGGGCAAAAGCATAGTTCACAGCAATGGAGAAATAGAGGCATTCCACAGAAGGTTGTATTCTTGGAGATGATGCCAAGAGAGATGTGGAAATGTGTATAAGCAAAGCATTTCAGTGAACACAAGAGCTACAGTGCTTCTCATGGGCAAGTGGCATTATTATCTTATTTGGCTTTTGCATTTTTTCCTTTATTGAGTAAGTAATTGCAAATAATTTTCTATGTGTGTGCACAATTTGTTTTATTTAGATCTTTCAAATTTTTTTCTTTAGAGAACATTTATGGGATAATATATCTTTTGCATTTCTAGAATTCAAATATGTCTATAACATTTTGGTAGTCTAGAACCTTCTGTAGTCTATAATCATCTTGAGTTCTTTATTCTTTTTCTTTATAGGCAGTTATAAAAACAAAAGAGGAAGTGTGCTTCTTAGCCTTCTGATGTATGGCTAGTCATGGCTAGTGACTGGGGTAAAGAGAAGCTCAGTGCCTTGGCCAAGGTCACTTTCAATTAGGAGTGGCAATGCTCCAATTCTTCTCCAATGGTTTTAGACAGATTCAGACACACTGAGTGAACTCAAAAACCACTATTACCCATCCCATGGAACTACACTTTATATTAGCTTAGAAGGAGAATGTCAGAATTATGAAGTAGAGTAGTATTTTTCCTAAATATTTTTATTATAAAGAAGAAACTTATAACTGGAAGCACTATGACCAACATTAGGCAAAATATTTCATGCTTCAAGCCAATGATGATTTACTATGGGAATAAATAAGCTCCCCCAATACTTGCTTAGCTACAGAAAGCCAGTCAAAGGTGTGGGGTGGCCCAGTCACATCAGTGTGAGCCATGTATTTGTGCCTGAAACTAAACCAAAAAGAAAAGGGAAGACATAATTTACACAATGGGATAGTTGCTAAGGCAAGTGTCTAGGACCAAGGGAAACAAAGAGTTTCCTTAAAGTTCCACATTGTCAGAAATGTTGTCTTCACAAGTATTTCACTAAAAATGACTACAGTGGTAGAAACACATTTTGATCCTTCAGCTCATGGCCCTCTTCTTAGACTGAACTGGAAGATCTGTAAAACACAGCATTTCAAGTTGTTCAGAAAAGTGTTTACATCAATCATAGTTAAGACTAGGGAAACCTTCCCTGGCTGTGTTGAACTCATGGCATATAGACTCACTCCTACCTGGGACTTCCTATTTGGAATAGAGTTAAGATCAGACTGCACTGTTATGGGTCCTAAGATCAAACCAACATCCTGCCTCATGCATAAACTCTCTGTCTTATTAAGTCATATTCTTTACACCTCAGATGGAAGAAACTAGTAACAATTAATAACACTCTTGACTGTTCAAGAAAATATGTATAGTCTAGGACATTTGACTTTCCATAAATAAAGATGACCCCTGATGAACATTTCTTCACAGATACACTTTGAATGAAATAAAATTAAAAAAAAAATCCCATTTTATGGTGTCCAAGGTTGACTGTCTACATTCCAGGCTAACACTTCACTGCTGTATTATATTCTAGCCTTAGCTTTACATTTTATTTTGCAACAGGGTCTCTTTAAGCTGGTTAAACTAGTCTTGAACTGTTGCTAGGTGCTAATGGCTCCCCCAGTGGAGGGGGTGAGAAGGTGCAGCATCAATGGCACAGAAACTGGGAGTCAAGTGAAAGGCAAACAGCAGACTCATTTATTCAGTAATGGGTAAGACCTTATATACCCTTCTCCCAGCACCTAGTCTGTGGCCCGATCTAGTGACATTGTGTGGTCCCTCATTGGCTAGGCATAATCAGGAGCTCTGACAGCTATCTGGTGACATTTTGTGGTCATACCTCATTGATTGGGCATAATCAGGAGCTCTGATAGCGATTTGGTGACATAGTATGGTTGCCCCTCATTGGCTGGGCATGGTCAGGAACTCTGACAGTGCTTGTTGCTAGGCACTCAGGCAGACTCCAGGTTGGTTCATAAAGAAGTATGTTGTGTCCATGCCCCTGGCTTGAACCAATTTCCTTGATTCTGTGGGCATATCCTACTACATTGAACTTATTTGGAGCTCACCCTGTAGCTGACACTTGGACTTGAGACCACACTGTGTCAGCCTACAGAACAGCTGGGATTCCAGGCCTGAACCATTCTGTCTGACTGCAACAGTATTTTTTTTTTTTATCAAAGTATGTGTTATTTAGTCTCAGAAATTTCAGTGAAAATATCACAGTCCTGATACAGTATTTTAAAGATGTGAACAGAGACTCACCATATATCTAACCAATGCAGTTTACCATTCACTTGCTATATTGTTAAATGGACAATCATTCAAGTGAATGAAATTAACATAAAATCCTCATTTTAAAGGAGTTTAAGTCCTGGTGAAAAGCTGTTGGATTCTAGTAATGCAGCAGTTATCTTTGTTAGAATGCCCAGTGCATGGAAAGTCCTCATGCCTTCTCCTGTCTCTGCATACTACAGTCTACTTTCTTCTCTGAGGAAGGGCCTGCTTGTCAAATGACCTCTTGTGGCTTTAAGATGAAACATTGTAGGAAGAAAAGAAAGTGAAAGCTGAGATATGTGGGAAGAAAGGATAATGGTGTGGTTTGTGAAGGCAATATTTTAAGAGTAGGAACAAAGGAGATTTTTAAGTGCTTCTGGGTAGGAATTACAAGTTTTCCCAAGATATCTTACTAAATAAAAACATGGATCTATCATGAAAGTGAGGGTCCATGTGATCTTTTAACTGCTGCCTACTTTGGAGAAGAATCTTAATTGATCTTCTCTAATGTTTACTGGGGATACACAGAGATAGCATGGAACAAAACTGGAAAACTAGAGAAACAAATTCGACAGTGCTAGAAGGACTAAGAATCTTCTAGATGTAGGAATGAGGCAACTGTACTTTGAGGCTTCACAGCAGTTAATTGTGTGTTTTCACTTGATAGTATCTGCAAACTTCATTCACACTGTAGCACTTCAAAGGATGGGTAATATCCCACTGTGTTGTAGGCCATACTTTGTTTATCTGTTCATCTGTGGACATTGGGATTCTTTATACTTCTTGGATATTATCAACTATGTTTTAATGAACATAGTTATAGAAATGCAAGCACTGACCCCCCCTCCCCAAAACAAATACAGGGTTTGTGCATGCTAGACTTACTACTGAGCTACATCTAAATCCCTGAAAATATTTCTTCAAGATCCTGCCTCAATTCCTTTGAATATATACCCACAAGTAGATTTTATATGTCATATGGTCATTTTCTATTTTTATATTTTTCAGAAGCTTATGTATTGTTATTTTTATTTCAATTCATTATAATATTTCTTTAGAATTTGTCTTCAATCTGTTTGGAATGGACTTTGACTTGTGGTGTGAATCAGGCAGCAGGCTGTGTATAACTTTACTATATCTATATGTTATTTTTATAATTCAACAGAGGTACACATGCTCTCTGACTACTCATGTGTCTATCTACTTGCCTGTCATCTGTCACCTATCTTTTACGTGTCCTTATATACACTTGGCTCTATTCTGCAGCCACCCTGCCTGCCATAAGCCAGGTAGCTCTTCAAGCCACTGTAGTCTGCCTAGCACTCTTGTGCAGTGGTCTAGTCCTCAGCCAGTGCTGTACTGTCTAAATTAACACAGGTTTGTAATACTTCTCAATATGTTGTAATCCAGTCTACAAGGTTTACTCATTTTCTTCAAAATTACTTTGGCTATTTTTATCCTCTTTGTTTCTATATGAGTTTTAATCATTTTGCCATGGTTCCCCAGGATGCATATTTTAATGAGAGTTCATTGAATCTACAGATTACTTAGGGTCAAAATGTCATCTTTGTAATATTGATTTTTTAATCTATGAAAATTATGTAAAGTTTTGAAAATATTTTTAATATCTTTTAGCAGTATTTTATACATGTTAGTGGGGATACCTCATGCATCTTTATTTTTGTTCCTTGAGTCATTGATGGTATTACAAATGATATTGTTTTAGAATGTCATTTTCTCTTTTAAATTAATTTTTTTTATTTGGTTTTTCGAGACAGGGTTTCTCTATGTAGCTTTGCGCCTTTCCTGGAACTCACTTGGTAGCCCAGGCTGGCCTCGAACTCACAGAGATCCGCCTGGCTCTGCCTCCCGAGTGCTGGGATTAAAGGCGTGCGCCGCCACCACCGCCCGGCTTAAATTGATTTTAAATATGGAAATTTTGTTAAATTTACTTGCTAATTCTAGTAATGTCTGTAGATGTGTGCACATACACAGCTGTGTCTTCTTTAACAGTGACTGTCTTCAAGAATTTTTCTTATTACACTAATAGAGTCTTTGGTCACTTGTTAAGTAGAAGTGGCCATTGTGGTGGCCACTGTGTATTTATTTCCAAGTCTTAGGAAAATTTTTAAGATCTCATCATTTAGTACACTGTTTGGTATAGTTTGTTGTCTTAAAATACTTCTCTGCCATACTAGAGCTACATTCTCTTTCTGTTTTACTAAAATATTTTATTGAACATGTGTTAATCTTAATCATGTTTCTGTACAACTAATGATATAATCACGATTTTTCTCAGTTATAGCCCGTGACATAAAAAAGAGCTATGGTACTTAACTATTGATTCCACTTGTGCAAAAAGTACAGTTAAGATTAGACGTAAGCATCCTAATGAAAGGATAATTGATTTCTTAACTAATGGCTATTGTATTTTCTTTCTTCAATGGTGAGTCCTGCTCCTGTTCTTTTGGCTCTGGCTTGTATCTGAGCAGTGTGTTGTTGTTGGTTGCTTTTGCTCTTTTGGGGGGCCCTCCACCCAGCTCCCAAATAAATCACACATAGAGGCATATTATTAATTATAAATGCCCAGTCTTAGCTTGGGTTGCTTCTAGCCAACTTCTCTTGACTTTAAATTAGACCATCTACCTTTTGCCTCTGAGTTTTTTCCTTTTTCGATTTATTTGTAACTTTATTTCTTCCTTCCTTCCTTATTTTGTTTCTTTCTTATTATGTATCTGGCTGTGTGGCTGGCCTCTAGCACCTTCCTCTCCTTGTTCTCTTGCTCTTTCTTTTTTTCCTCCAAGATTTCTCCTTCTATTAATTCTCTCTGCCTGCCAGCCCTGTCTATCCTTTCTCTTGCCTTGCTATTGGCCATTCAGTTCTTTATTAGACCATCAGGTGTTTAGACAGGCACAGTAACACAGCTTCACAGAATTAAACAAATGCAACAGAAAAGAATGCAACACATCTTGGCATCATTAAATAAAATTTCCACAGTATAAACAAATGTAACACATCTTAAAATAATATTCTACAACAGAGTGTTAAGAATTATTTCTGTGAAGCAAGTGAAATTCATTGCATCTGTGTCTTATGGTAGGATTAGGAGGCTGAGTGTAGTAGTGGGACCATAGAAGTACCATGTGTAGTGCTGTGCAGTACTCAGTCTTTGTGACTTGCCTTTCACTACAGTTCTTGAAATGTTTCTGCTGATTACTGACTGCCCCTGTCTCTGGTATTGGACCCCAGACTGCTTGGCTATGGCTCCATTGCATGTTTTGTTCTTTAAACTTGTCCTTGAGCTAGGACACCCAGTCTAAGTTTTCAGGCACCAACATCCTTTAAACTGGCAGGATTACTTTAAGTGTTGACATTCATTGCTCTGATCTGACCATTTGTAAGTGGATGCAATCATTTCTAGCTATAAGACCTCCAAAATCCACAAATAGCTGAATGTTTTCCATAAAGTAACTCAGTGTCTATATCCAACCTTTTGCACACTTAAGCTATCTCAATGACTTGTTAACATACTATAAGTACTTCATGAATAGTTGTTACAATGCATTGTTTAAGGAACAATATCAAGTGAAGTCTGTACATGGCCCATACAAACACTGTATTTCAATCTTCAGCTGTATGAATTTGTTCAAGTGTGGAGCCCAGGAGTGCTTAACCTGTGAGTGTAACAAAGGAGCTTGAGTACAGCCAAGGTCCTTCGGCCATTTAGATTTCATGATGGTTAATTTATTTAACCAACTCAGCTCTAAGTTCAACATTTGATCTCCTTTATTTATTTTATTTCTCACTCTCTTTTCTCCAGAATGTTCTGTGGTATTACACAGTTTTTAGACAAATTTTAACTTTTTACTTTTTTAAAGATATCATCTTGTAATATCTTTAATCCCAGTACTCAGGAGGCAGAGGCAGGTGGATCTCTGTGAGTTCAAGGCCAGATTGGTCTACAAAGCAAGTTCTAGGACAGCCAGGTGTTATAGAACAATCCTCTTGTACACTGTAAATATGTGTCAGTTGAATTGGTTTAATAAAATTCTGACTGGTCAGCAGCCAGGCAGGAAGTATAGGTGGGGGGAAGATGAAGGGCAGAGTCAGGAGTTGCCATCCAGGTGAGGAGGAAGCAAGATGAGAATGTCACGCTAAGAAAAGGTATCAAGCCACGTGCCTAAACATATATAACAATTATGGGTTAATTTAAGTGTAAAAGCTAGTTAGTAATAAGCCTTAGCTACCAGCTGAGCATTTATAATTAAAATAATTTTCTGTGTGGTAATTTGGGAAGTGGCTGCCAGGTATTTGGGAATTTCTGGCCAGACAGAAACTTCTGTTTATATATGGCATGCAGTATGGGGCCAAAATTTCCACATAAAACCTGACAACCCTTAAAAAAAGATTCTAGACACACAAGAATGGAGTCAAGCGTGGGTTTTTGGTAGCTGCCTTTTCTCTGGAGAGCTCAGTTTGCTGGTGGCAAGCAGAGGCATGGCTTCTTTAAGAGAAGGCTTTCTGGCTCAATGCTAGCAGCAAAAATGGGCAGCTCTTTTGAGAGGCCCCACTACCAAACACTTATATAGTATTTATGAGCAGCCAGGGACATGCTGCTTGGTGGCAGCATGGACCCAGAAACTTCCCAGAGTTGGGGCGGTAAACATGTCTCCCAGAGCTGGTGGTAAATGTGCCTCTGCCATGAGACTAGCACCATAGAGAACTGAGGGAGAGGAGCCAACACAAGCATGCCATGATCTAAGTTACACAGCAGGCTTTTTTGCTCATGGAGACAGAAATGTTTACAGATGCACAATAAGGACAAAATGAGACAAAAAGAGCCTCTAAATGGATCACAGTGTGTTTAAAAAATATACATTGGCTTGGGAGAAAAGAGAATGTACCGACACTCATAAAAAAGAGATATATAGTTTAAAAATAATAAAATCCTAAAAAGGGAGTAAAGTAATATAAAAAAGCCACATAAAGTTGGAAAATACACATAGAGTCTGAATACTGTTACTGTGTTGTCTTTGAATTGTTTGACAGCTGAGGAAGGAGCAATAGCTGCTAAGAAACATTTGATTATAAAAGCAGCTGGACTAAACCAACCTATATATTTTAAAAAATATCCTGACTTAAAAATTTAAGCCAAAGATACATTGATTTGGGAAAGAGGTTCTGTTTTTTGCCCCCACAGGAAATGAGAGGCTTTGGATTTATTACGGGTTAATAAAAATCAGGTTTGATCGAGGAAGACCACCTGAAATCCTAACTACAGACATGGAAAAATAAACCTGAAGTAACTACAAGACATGTAGTGTGTATTTTACCTGCTCAGACATAAAACAACAACAACAAAAAATCTTTGACTGTCTTACGGTTTATATTTGTATTGATAGAGATATATGATACCTTTAAAAGTTCATATATTTTCAGAGCAAGGGTAGCAGACACCAATAAAAACAATGGTCCAGATGATCCAACATCCAAAACATTTTCAAGGCTGCTGATTAAGATGAACCAGCCTCACAAAATTCTACAGTCAAGACTTAACAATTATCCTAAATTTTCTCAGGGTCCCAAAAATACTATCAGCACCCTCAATCAAGAAGAAGTAGTCTAGAGAACTTTGCCTATATTCTCGAAAAAGTAATTATGGATATTTGCCATTGCTTAGGGGTTGGTTACAAGTTGTTATGGATAATGGTCAGGAAAAAAACTGAACAAAGGAGATTTGATTCAAGGATCTTGTTCTTAAGAGAAAAGGGTGATATAGAAATGATAAGATAAAAAGGTAGATTATTGAATTTACTTTATTCCAAAAAAAATTTTTTTTAATCTTACATATTTTACATTGGTATGTAGTTTGGTTTATTGATACAAATTTAAAGTTAATCTTGTTATAGTGTATGTATATTTCTACTCTTGTTTATGGCATTATGTTTATGCAGCCCATTTAAAAATGTAATATAGTTAAGAAATACAGATTAGTAGTCATCTATAATAACAAACTTATAATGTTAGGTATATTTTCAAGTCATACTGAGATATATTTCAGATAGAAAGGCAATCTTCAAACACCCTGAAGACATACAGGATACAGCATTTAAAATGTATTAAGAACTTAGACTTTTCTCAACAGTGAGACAAGTCTATTCCTGGCAGCATCAATTACTTGAAAGAGGATCATGGGCACCAAAGAAACCTCATATGGAGTTTGTTTTCTTTATGAAAAAAGCTAGCTATGTGGGCAAAGAAACTGCCCTTGCCTCAGTTGCTGGCAGTTACTGTTCATATTTAAGCAGCAGGGCACAAGAAAGGTGACTGCTGAACTTTGCCAAGATATGCTAAGACAGTCCTTCAGAATTCTCTGCTTCAAAGGGAAGTCTTTCAGACGTTCAAGACTTGTAGGCCAGAGGAACATTACAGAGGAACTTTGACTCACTGTCCAGGCAGCTTGATGTCCCTGTCATTAGGTAACATTTCACCATTCTGGGGCCTTTGATGGAGTTGAAGAATAAATAATTTTAATTATAGTTTCCCTTAGTTATAATAAAAAGTAAATTAGGTACAAAACTTTAGATTCACCAAGATAAGATAGATAATTAAATATTTTCTCTAATTTTGCCAAATGCTAATAGATTAGATAATGTTGCTGTAATTCTTACTCAATAACTGTTTTTGTTTTATGTAATCCTATGTTAAAGTCAAAAACCTTCCTTTTTAATTAGACAAAAAGGGGAAATGCTGTGGAATAATCCTTTTTGTACACTGTAAAGATTTGTCACTCAAATTGGTTTAATAAAATGCTGATTAGCAGGCAGCCAGGCAGGAAGTATAGGTGGGGCAACCAAGCTAAGAATGCTGGGAAGAAGAAGGGCATAGTCAGGAGTCACCAGCCAGATGCAGAGGAAGCAAGATGAGAATGCCATACTGAAAAAAAGCTCCCAAGCCACATGGCTAAACATATAAAGTTATGGGTTAATTTAAATGTAAGAGCTAGTTAGTAATACACCTGGGCTATTGGCCAAGCATTTATAATTAAAATAATTCTCTGTGTGGTAATTTGGGAAGTGGCTGCTGGGTATTTGGAGTTTCTGGCCGGACAGAAACTTCTGTTTACAGGATTGCTACACAGAGAAACCCTGGCTTGAACACCTCCAACCCCACCACCAAAAGATGCTTCAGAACACATGTCATTCAATTTACAATCACCACAGAGAAAAACGGTCCTCTCACTATCCAAGACCTAAAGAAGTCCAGTGTATGGGCATTTCCAACCCTGTATGAAGAAATGATGATTTGATATCTTGGCCTCTACTGTCTATAACTGATCACAACCCAACTCAAAGAACAGACTGACACAGAAGGAAGAGGGAGAGAGATAACTCACCCTAAAAGGGTCCAATATAATTGTGTTTTCAATATATCCCAGGGAACATTCAGACAGCTGGGATTTCTAAGAAAGATGTTCAATGGAGGCCTGATAAAAGTTGTATGGAATTTTCTATTCTCATTAAATAGGACTAATAGATATTTATTAAGGCTCTCCCCCAGCCTTCTCTTCCCATGAGGCAATGAAGATAACTAAGCTTGAAAATCCCTCCATAAGGTTACTTATGGTTATGTACATGGAGACCTAGGGTTCCTAGGCTTATACAGAGCACATGCATGTAAAAGACTCAGGCTTTCACCTGTCCGAAATGTCATTCTCTTTTGCTTACAAATACAACTAGGTTCACACACATATACACCACACACACACACACACACACACACACACACACACATATACATCACACACAGACACACATGCACACATATACCACACACACACATACACATATACACACACAACACACACATACATACATGCACACACACAGGAGAAAGAGAGAGAAGGAATGAGAAATTAAGATATATGTTCACTTGCTCTCATAAATAATAAGATGTTCAGTTTTCAGTTTATTGTAATCGTCGGATGAGATTGATGACATTTTGCAAACTGAATAACTTTTGTTAAAGTTTTGAAAATATGTTTCCTTAGAATTTTATACAAACATTTTTTTGTGTTAAAGCTTTGTTAAAACTAATTATGATATAACTATTACCTCAAGAAAAGCAGTGCTAAGAGTACATGTTTCCTGTGCTGTCTTATAAAAGCTAACTAAAGAACAAGTAGCACTTTCTATTTACCTTGCTTCAGGTGAATAAATAAGGTGACAGCGAAACAACTTATTTTTCTCAGTAGCTAGGCACAGAGTCAACCTCTAATATGGTAATGAAGCAAGGAGCATGCTCTTTTTTGCTTTTTGCCAGTAGTATGGAAGGATCTGTTCTCCAGGGAAAGCAGGTTCAGCTAAGACTTGCAGGAAGCACCAGGCTTGGGGGCTTTACTCAGATATGCACTCCCTTAAGTGCCTCCATACGCATCCTAACATGCTTTAGGAACAAGTGACTAGACCTATGGCCTATTGTAAGACACTGAAAAGAATCTGTTCTGAAGTTACCAAACACTATGCCTCAGAGGGTAAAGGCACTTGCAGCCAATACTAGTCACCTGAGCTCAACCTCCAGGGCCCACATGATAAAGGAGACAGCTAGCTCCTATAAATAAGTTGTTTTCTGACCTCCATGTGGGCACAGTAACGCCATTGTAATTCCCATCAAAATAATGAATAAACATTTAATATATACAATTTGTATTGAGATAAGACATGCAATATAACATTTTCTGTCTAAACCAAATTTAATTATTTTAAATTAAAAAATTGTTTTTTTACCAACAAACTATTTGTAATATAGCTGCTGGCAAGGGAAAAACCACTGCTATCCAAATGAGTGTCACTGTGTACGTCAGCCATCAAGCTCCGTGGCAGGTGCCATGCCCAGGAATAGTCGGCTAACGCAAAATGAACTTTGTGTTTGTTTGTTTTTTTTAGCGCGTGTGTGTGTGTGTGTGTGTATGTGTGTGTGTGTGTGTGTGTGTGTGTGTGTGTGTGTGTGTGTGTGTGTTGGGGGAGGTTTGCTTAATTTTGGCATTTTTTGTTCTACTAGTCTTTTGTTTGTTTTGATTTTCATTTTGTAGGCTGTTATTATTATCACTATTTTGAGAAAGAGAAAGAACATAGGTTTGGTGGGAAGGGAGCTGGGGAGAATCTCTGAGGTGTTGGGGGAGGGAAAATATGATGAAAATAAAGCATTTTAAGTGCACAGTTTGGTCGTCTTAAGTGTCTTTATATGCTGTGACCATCAAGACTCCTCTGAAGCTGTGCCATAAATGGTACATCTGGAAGCTGAACAGATTTTTGTGCCCTTAAATTTAGTGTTTCATACTTCTCAGAGAATAACTATTTGTGGTTTTGACTCATTTTTTATTTGTATTTTTACTCTTTGCAACTGTTGAGTTTTACAAATTCTTTGCATGTACTAGATACTAGTCCTTTAATGTGTGCATCATTTGTAACTATTCTCTCCCAGTCTGCAGCTCATCTTCCCACCTTTTCATCGAGTACTTCAGAGAGTTCAGGCAGCTGCTTCTTCAGAGATCAGCAAACCACAGCCCCACAGGTTTTTTAGGTGTTTCCCATGTTGAGCGCTTGATGCAGCCTTGCTGAAAGAGTGACGTGAGAGAGAGAGAGAAGCTCCTAGACTTACTTATAACTTGTGCTGGAGCCCTCTTCTCCTGGCATCTCACTCCTGTTGGGTTTGAAAACGGAAATCTCAGATTGTGTTATATCTCTACCGCTTTAGTGACACACTGCAGGAGAATGTGGGAGAAATACTATATTTCGCCAGGCTGGGAGGTAGAAAAAGGAGGAGAGACTAAGAAGACAGGGGAACTAGGTAAGGTACACTGATTCAGGGATTTGTGGGGCCTTCCGCTGGCCTTCTGGGGCCCCTGACTTTGTGCTTTGCTGATGTTTGCACCCGTGTGGTGTAAGCACAGTGTGGGTGTTGCTGGCCCCTGAACCAAGGCCGTAGAATAAAGCCGGCGTAGAATTCATTGTTCTTTCCTCTACGTACTCGCAGGGAAAAAGCCAGCTTCACTTACAAACGCCCTTAACAATCATTAAAAGTAACTCTTTCCACTGAGTCTCTATTTTGAACCTTTTCCATCATGCAATGGTGTGTATAAGCAGTGATCGAAGCCAGGCGCCTCCGGTGAGAGCTTTCCACACAACGCCAGAGTTTCCATGACACAACTTTCACGGAAACCATTTGTTTAAACTTGAGTATTCGGTAGAGATTTTTTTTTCCCGGAAATACAAAATGAGGTCACAGAATTCCTGGGAATGTGAACTACATGGAGCGCGTGTTCACGATCACTTTCCACCCAGAGCTCCTGCCCCATGTTCTTCAAGGCATCCTCACCTTGAGACTTGGAGTTACTGAATCAATGACTTTGGTAACATATACTTACTTTGGAGTCCACCATCATGACAGAAGAATTCAAGTTCCTGTAAGATTTTCACAAAGATTTCTAACAAAAGGGTTTAAAGTATGGTGAAAATCGGACTTTGTGTGAGACAGGATGAGACTATTTGATATGTGGCTATCTTCCTGGCCTCCTGGCCTACTAACAGCGTAGCGATCAGTAAACATCACATTAATCACCTGCCTCTTTGCTACCTCTGATCACTAGACTGCACCTTTTGAAGGCAGGGCTTTCTATGATCGAGTGTGAGATATTTTTAAGTCAGCAGCGGGCTTCGCACACGGCTAACATTGGGCATTCTTTGTGGGAGGAACGGAGTGGAGTAAACGGGAGGAACACATTTTCCTCTGCCTGTGTTGGTCCCCTGCTGCTGTCTGTGTTCAATTCCATTGCTATTGTTGCTGAGATGTCTCTGTGTAGCCCTGGATAGCTTGGAACTGGCTGTGTAGAGCAGGTTAGCCTCAAACTCACAGAGACCCACCTGCTCCGTCTTCCCAGATGCTGACATTAAAGGCAAGTGCCACCATACCCAACTACATTCACCATTTCTACATTTGAAACAATAGCAATTTTGATATCTCTTAAGAATTTTATCATATTTCTGGCCAATACTGGCCCCCAAAATGTATTTTGAACATGACATGAGGGTGGAGTAAGATGTATATAGTAATGTGTATTTTATAGGATTATACATGTTATGCATATACATACATTTATATAGTTAAATATATACATATATATAATTTTAATGCATATACCATATGTAATTTTTTTACAATTTGAGGAAAAATCATTTCTGACTCTGCTTTTCTACTCATCTAACTTTAGTATTTCTATTTAGGACCTATAGAAAAATAATGTAAGAAAAACTAAAATCACACCAACCCTAATCTCTTTGGGACACTTGTTTTTAGGAGAAGTTTTGAGACCCTCTGTTTATTACTCTATCTTGCTGTTTTCGTAATGAGCACAGTGTGGTGATATTTTGTTTGTGTTCTAACAAATAAACTTATATACACACACACACACACACACACACACACACACACACACACACATATATATATATATATATATATATATATATATATATATAATATTATATAACTACTACATAAAGGCCAGGCAGTGGTGGCACACACCTTTAATCCCAGCACTTGGGAGAAGGAAGTGGGAAGATCAGGAATTCAAGGCCACCCCGGACTGCACAAGATTGATCCAGTCTAAAAGAGAAATAGTCAGGCAAAAGAGGCTCACATCTTCAACCCCAGCACTTGGAATCTCAGGCCTTTGATCCCAGTACTTGAAAGGCATAGGACTTTAATTCCAGCACTAGGGAGGTGGAGACAGGAAGTGATATGGCTGGGTAGAGAGAGGAATATAAGGCGGGAAGAGACAGGAGCTCAGCCCCTTTCAGGCTGAGGAGTTGGTGAGGTGAGGGGTGGCTATGGCTTGCTCCTTTCTCTCTCTGATATTTCATCATTTACTCTGATAGTTTTATTATTAAGACCAATTAGGATTTGTGCACTACAGCAGAGTCCTGTTGGTGGAACACAGGTACAGTCGTTTCATTGACCATCATTGTGACAGAATCTAGAATCATCGAGACAAGCTTGTGGGCACAGCTGTGAGTGTTTTTTTGTAGAATAATGCTCATTTCTGAGGATGTCTTATGCTAATTGTTTAGGAAAGACCCACTTAACCGTGGGCAGAACTGTCTGGGTAGAGGATCCTGCACTATACAAAATGGAGAAAGCAAGCTGGGTGCTCTTATGCATTTCTTACTCTTTGTTTCTTGAGTGTGGATGGAATGTGTCCAGTTGCTTCAAGTTCCTGCTGTGTTGGTTTCCCCACAATGGTAGACTGTACCCATGAATGTAGTCCATGACCAATCCTTTCCTCCAAAGTTTACATGCTGAAACTTCAGTCACCAGTGCGATGGCCAGAGGTGGGGCTTTCGGGAGTTGGACAGTGAGCTCTGACTGAATCAGTGGATCAGTCTATTAATAGATTCACAACTGAGTGGACTAGTGGGGAAGCTGGGGCGGCTTTGAGGAAGAGCATCACTACGGTGGAAGGTGTGTCACAGCAACTTCTCCTTGGCCACTCTCTATGCCTCTCCCTCTCGTCCTGGCCACCGCCAGTGAGCAGTTTCAATTGCTGCACTCACGTATGTGTTTACCAAAGACCAGAAAGCACTGGCAGCAGGGACATGGACTGAACCTTTAAAAAAACACAAGTTAATGTAAACTTTTTTTTGTTTAAGTTGCTTTTCTTAAGAATTTTGTCACAGTGATGAGAAAGGTAGCAAATATTAGGGGAGATCCTTTCACTTTCCATTCAATTTTTATCATGACCTTGAAACTCTTCTAAAACATAGTCTATTAAAAATGTTGGGCTTGTCTGGGATGTCACTCAATGGCAGATGACTTGTCTCACATGCCCAAGGGTCTGGGTTGAGTTTCCAGTATCACACACAAACGTTAGGCAATGTGTAACCTTATGCTATGTCTTCCTGTAATTGTTATAAAATAAAACCACTTCCCCTGGAAAATTAATGAGTGAAGTATTTTTGCTTGACATCCTTAGTATCAGGATGTACTCACTTTAGTTACAATGGAAAAATATGTGACTTTTATTTTCCCAGAAATTATGTTTCATTTTATAATTAGTGGTTTAAAAAGGTATATGTAACAAGGGGCTTTTTGAGATATTGAATAGTCAGTCTGTCTCATATACAATGACTTACTGTCCAGATTCTCCAAGTCCTGTGCTAAGGGTTCTAACACGTGAGATTTAAAAACTCTAATTTGTTATTTCTTCATGTATTAGGCAGCTGGATTGCCATTTTCTGTGCATTTCACACACACACACACACACACACACACACACACACACACACACACTCCCATATATATAAATAAATTATATGTTGTAAATATATATAATTTATTTCCCACAACTCTGAGAGTAGGGACAGACTCAATACTCCAAACTCATGACATTTGGAATAACTTTAACTTCGTATTCTGTACAGAAATAAAGTTAAGTTAAGACAAAATAGGATATAAAAGTCATTTAGCCAACGTCTTCTTAAAATTAGTTTAATTCATTTTTGAATGTGTGTGTGTGTGTGTGTGTGTGTGTGTGTGTGTGTGTGTGTGATTGTGGTATGTGTGTGCTGTGTGAACATGTGTGTATGCTTATGTGAAGACAGAAGAGACCACCAGGCCCCTCTCTATCTGCCTTATTCCTTTGTGACAGGGTGTCCACAGAACTGGAGCTAAGCTGATGGACAGTATTCACCAGCCAATCTTCTGCTTTCATCCCCCGCAGCACTGAACTTTCAGGAACATGTAGTCACCCACCACAAATGACAGGAACTCAGATTCTGTCCTGTCTGTGTGGCAAGTGCTCTACCCACTGAACTTTCTCCCTACTCCCGGAATACTAAAATTAAAATGCATCATTTAGATTATTCACAATTAAAGAATAAAGTAGGACAGAAAGGATATTCAGAGAAATTATTTATAGACTTAGAACAGGTTATTAAAGTTAGTAGTCAAAGTAAAAGATGATACTAATAGATTTAGGAGAAAGTAGTGATAATTAAGCTCTTACCAACTAACATTGAGAATGTGTAAGTGGACCTTGAAGCCCTGGGTGATGTATTTTATTTTATTTTAGAAGCAGAAAGAGGAAAGTTGTGGACATGCTTGCTAAAATGACCAAGTAGAGTTAAAGTCCTTGGAAAAGTTCAATTCTAAATGCTTAGTTTTAATGACCTCAGAGGGAAGTCCCAGGCCCTCATTAATGTGGTCCTTTAGAAACCTCTGCCTCAAGGAGAGGAGCAGCTTCCTCTTTAGTTTAGGTCTGGAATCTTCCCCAAAGGCTCTAGTATTAAAAATCTCAGTCCCTGGCTGGCACCACTGGGGAATGATGGGGTCCTTAAGAAAGAGGACTAAGTTGAACATGAAGGGAGTGCCTTTAATGGGACTGTGTGTTCTGGCCATGACCTTAGGCCCAAGGAGTGGCACTCCCAACCTGTGCTACCTTGTCGTGGATTCAGAATAACATGGCCCACCCATCCTAACTGAAATGTCCCACATGGAGCAATTTTCTCTTCAGAAGTAGATCATCTCGGGTGTCTGTGCCTTCCTGGAAACATACTGTCACCATGTTCTAGCTATGTTTCAGAAAAGGTAAGGAAGGGGCTGGGAGCAGAGCTCAAGCTACAGTTGGCATTGATGTCTGAAGAATTTGTCCTGAATTAGTCTAAGTTGCTATTTCTCTCTTGGACCCAGGCGGACCCTACTTCACTGCATGTCTACACTCTTTCTCAGTTCTGCCAGGGTGCAGGCTAGCAGTCTGAGGGAAAAGCCAGAATGGTCAAATTCGGCAAGCTGTAGGGTAGGAACACCTCTATTAAGAGAGTCTTCTTTGTTAGGATCCTGCCCTCACTCTTGCACATGCGCAGCTTGGGGTCTTGCATCTTACGTCATCAGGAAGCACTGGCAACTACATTGGCACAGAGTGGTCACCCAACCTGCACCTGAAAAAGTCGACTGCAGACCCCAAGCTCTCTCTCTTTCCTCTCTCTCTGTTCCCTGCTCTGCTCTACTGCCTCCCCCCACCATCTTCCTCTCTTCTTTCTCTTCCCCCCTTTCCCTCTTAATAAAGCTCTAAAAACTAACACTGGGTTCTGTTGTGACCATGACCATTCCATGCAGTAACCAGCCCCACCACCAGCGCTGTTTATCTTTCATTCTTGCCCCAAAAGACAGCTGGGGAAGTTAGGTCCAGAAAAACTGAAGCGGAAACTCACAGTCCAGATGGTCAACCATGTGAATTATAATCTTTAAACCACTGGATAAAAGTCATTCCTTTTTGTAAAGATTTATTTTACATTCAGAATTATGTATGTATGGACAGGAGCGGGAGGTTATGTGCACATGAGAATTCAGGTGCCCATGGAGTCTAGAAGAGGATTTCAGATCCCCTGGAGCTGGAGTTACAGGTGGCTGTGAGCTACCTATGGGAATGGGTATTGTGGGTGCTGGGAATGGGACTCAGGCTGTCTCCTAGAGCAACACAGTACATGTTCTTAATGCTGAGCCTTTTCTGCAGCCTCCAAGGTTTGTGTTTCCTTTTGCTCCACTTCAGATACTATCCAGACTTAAAATTGTGAATGATTTTATATCTTAATATTCAAATGATGGGATCACATTATAGAAGATTCAGTCCACTGATATTTCTGGGTATTTTGAAAAGATCTATATATATTTTATAATTTACATTTTATACTCATAATTTATTTTTCTCCAATGTGAACTTCTTTATTCTTTCTTAAAATGGGATGTGAAATATGCATTTTAATGTGGGATAGAGTTCAGAAGCATATCGTTGCTTTCTCAAAAATTTCTGCAATGAATAAATAATCATAGGCTTAGCTTACATCACTGTTGTAAGATTTCATTTTAATTATTATTAATTATTTCCCCTTGGGTGTGAATTACTAGCTTGGGTACTTTCCTTCCTCTTCTGTTCTGTTCTGTTGACCCCTATGTTAAGGAGATGGAGTCAAGGCATTGTGACACAAGTCCCTCCATCACGGACTGCTTCTGCCACCTCCCTGGAGCTGCTCTTCACAGAGTTTTAAGCAAGTTCTTTGCATTAGGTTTTGTCACATTTGTCTATTTTATCACGTGTGTGTGTATGTGTGTGTGTATGTGTGTGTGTATGTGTGCACATGTGTGTGTATGTAATGCATGTGCATGGAGGCAGAAGACAGCTAGCATTAGGCAGTTCTCCTCTCTTAGGAGTCCTGGGAATCAAACTCTGGTCAGCAGGGTGGGCATCACCATCTTACCCACTGAGCCATTTTCACTAAAATTTAAAGAGGAATTTGTATCACTTCCCCTGTCCTTGTTTCAATGAACTTGGCAAACAGCAGATTTCAGGTCTTGTTAACTCTGCTTTTCATGCACTTCACCCCTGTTCCTTGTGCCCTGAGGGTTCTCTGTAGTAAGCCTCTCTGCAGTTCTCGTCTTTTTCTGTCTCCGTGGACAATCTGAGTTCATGTCAACCTTGTGTTTCTCTCACCTGCTCTGCTGAGCTGAGCCTTTACTTCTTGCTATTCCTCTTCTCCCAGTTTGTCCTTAGAAGCCCTTCACTTGAGTCCACGGCTACCCATCCTCTTCCTCATGACCCTTTTCCTACAGTCATCCAACGTTGGGTCTCTAATGCTGTCCCTGCTTTCTATCCTTTCCCTGTGTAGTGTAATCTCTTAGACCTCTCTGCTTCAAGGTCTGCAACTCTGTCAATGTATATATTTAATGATCACTAATTAAGACTTCTGTGTGATCCAAACAAATTTTTTTCAAGAACTTCCTGACTTTTTCCACTTGGGTTTCTCTGACTGCTTCATGAGATTAACAAACAGGAAGCTTAACCCTGAGTTTCCAGGTTCCTTTTCTTCAAGTCAGACTCCAGTAGTCTGGGAGTTACCATGTCACACTCTACTACTTCACATCTTAGCATCTCACCTCCTCTTCAGTCTGGTGGATGCCACTTCCTCCACAGCTTTTGTGTCTGTCTGTCTCTCTGTCTTCACTGCCACCAACCTAAACTATCTTCAAATGACCATTTGCTTGTACACTCTAAGCATCTCTTACTAAATAGCACCCACCCACACCTCCTCTAGCTCCTTTGTCCATGAATTCCTTCTGGAATTCTACAATCCAGTTGTCTCTTCACCAGGAAAAACCTTTGGTTTCATAATGGCGGAGGTCTGGGCTTCCTAGGCAACCCCAGAAATCCTGAGTTTAAACACTCCTTTTGTTCCCAGGGTTCATGATGCAGAGATGGAACTCCCATTTCTTTTCTCTGTGCTCTGAGAGGACCTGCTCTTTATGTCACAGCAGGTACATTTGCACTCTCAGTAGGTTCTAGGTTGTGTAAAAGCTGATACTGTTTTGTTGTTTGGAACTCAACCACTGTTTTTATTAAATGAATAAAAACTTGCATTTCCCAAACTCAGATAGCATCATGCTCTTTTCATGGTGGCAGCAAGCCAAGGTGCAGGAAGTTCTCCACAGAGCTCAGGGAGTTCTGGTCAGCTTGGGAGTGCATCTTTTGTCTATTTGTATGTTGTTTGTTTTATGTCAAATTTTTTCATTTCATTCTCCCTGATCATTTAATAAAGTTTCCCTTTTAAATGTCAAATGACTCCAAATGTCAGGAGTTGAGAAAAATGTGTGTGTGTGTGTGTGTGTGTGTGTGTGTGTGTGTGTGTGTGTGTGTGTCTCCTTTTGTTTTGCTTGGCATATGCTAGCAGGATATGCCATTGGGAGTTTTGCTTCGCTTTGGTGTGTGTTGTCAAATCTTTTACTTCAGGGTTTCTAAGCCTATCAGTTTTCATCTTCATTATTATTTTATTTATAATTGAGATTTTTTGTGTGATCTAAACTCATCTATGCAGCCATTTTCTGAATTTTTGAGAGTCTCATAGTTGCACATAAGATTCAAGTGTGAGGATGCAGCTCTGTGGAATAGTGAAGAAAGCAGAGTCATTTGTCCCATAAACTGTCCAATGTGGATGGCTCTGCCCTCTATTTAGAGAGAAATTTGATCCAAGTCTGATATTGCAGCACAATGGAAAAATTGCACATTGGAGACCTGAGCATCTCGGTTCTTTATAATAGTGAATTCCATCCTGGAGTTCTTGTTAGGATTATTTTTATGTATTACTGATGTTCTCATTTACAAGTTCCCTTTGTGACTTGGAGTATTTTTTACTTATTGTTTAGTGGTTTCCCATTATTTATTTATTTATTTATTCATGTTTTATGATCACAAATTCATATAAAAACCAACATAGACCAACGTGGACATGCTACAGCTTATCTATGCTCATTGGCATTTTGCAGAGAATTTATAAATAATTCAGAGGGAATTTTGTGTAATTAACAAGAAAAATGAAAGGAAAAGGAAAGCTTTCTTCCAAATGCACCAACCGTTAATCCATAGACTCCAGAACAGTCCTCACCTGGGTTAAGACTTTGCATTCAAATTCTCATAACCGTGTAAGAAAGCTCAACGCCCACACCCCAGGATCTTGGTCCTCTTCAATTTTCTCTAATTTGCGTAGTGAATAACCAAATACTCATAATGCAATTAGAAGATAATCAGGCTTGTAATTATGTTAATTGCTGGAGACTTACATCAATCCTCCAGCAAAGTGATAGGATTTCAGGGCAAGTATTAATGTGGCAGGAGAATGAGGAGAGGCCTGCACAAGAAGGGGGTGAAGCAAAGGCCTGTAGGAGGGGGAACTGATGCCCACCATTGACTTGTATCATTTAACAACCTGCAGAAGACAATGAAGGCATACATGAAAAGAGCCTTCAGGAGAGACCCGGAGAACATGGGGGTTTAGGTTTCAGCTAAGCATCCCCTTTTTGCAGTTTTCTCCATGAGTAATTATATTGTCTACTTACATTAATTGTAAGAAACCTAACTCAATGAAAGCATGAGGGATGAGGGAGGCAGGAGGGGGCAGTCAGGGAAGGGAACAGAGAGAGAATTATTTGAATTTGCTCATGTTACTGCTGTCTTCCACAGTATGAAAAAGAACGAAGTGGAATGTAATGGGATGCTCATAGGCTGGGTCTCTGCAGTGAAAGCCACCTCTCTGCTTTGCAATGGCCAGCAGTCAAGTGGGAAAGCACCCTTCAATGGTTATGATCTGTGTAGCCCATACATTAAATTGTTTCCTAAAACAATGCATAAAAATACAAATTCATGCTTCTCTGTTTCCTTCCTAGTTGCAGGAGAGCCAGGCCCCATGGAGACTTTGCTACTGCACTCTTCATGGATTCCTGCAGGTATGCAATCCAAGATCCCTTCTTTGCACCCAGACTGCTGCGTGCCATGACAGCCAAGAAAGGCCTGTGGCTCCTGATGATTGCCACTTAAAAATTCTCCAGTGACACATTTCTATCCACCAAGGGGTGAGAAATTCCACTGCTCTGCAAAGGCTTGGATTGTTATTTAGAAATAGCACTAACAGACACTGTAAGAACATGATATGTGACATAAAATACAGTCTATAAAAACAGAGCCTAGACTGCCTTTCAGTGTGCACAAACCAAAACTCATCCTTTTCTCAGGTAGATGCAGAGAAAATGGCCTAGTATCAGAAGTAGGACTTTGAAAACCAAACCTCTACCAAGGCTACTCAGCGTGAATAAACAGTGTTCATTTCCATCAAAGCTTATATTTTACACCTTTAATGTCAAAATAAAGTGACAAATTTGGGTTTATAGCTCACCATATGCTTGCAACTTCTTGGCCATTTGGGAAGCATATTGAAGCTATAGAGTGTAAAATTAAGCTGTAAGAATGTTATAAACTGAGTTAAATAAGGTGTAAGGTTAAATTACACAACATTCACTCATTTTCTGCTATGGCTTTGATTAATTTTTTTTAGCCATTAATGAAAACACAGGTTTTTGGACTCGAGTCATTAAATGACCAACGTAATTAAATTTTACTGGGTACTAGGAAGCCACAAAGGAAAATCCACATGGAACTAAAACCATTGAAGGAGTTTGTTTGTGGCAGTCAACAAGCAATTTATTTGGAAATAAGGATGATTATATCATCAACAAAAGAGTAACCTCCAGTTATAAATGTTCCAGAATAAATGAGGGATTTGAGAAAAAGCCAAAATTAGTGAAATGGAATGATTAGAAAAATATATTTCTCATAAAAACCAGAAACTTTTCCTGTAACTTATTCATGGCAAATTGTTCAAAAAATTCATTAGGCAAGCTGATGCCTTTGGAAGAAGAGGTAGACTTTCTCATTACAGTAACTCCACAAATGTGTTCTCTCAGGAATACCCAACTCGGCAACTAATCAAACACAGCATTTCTTGCTTTTTATCATTCTCTAATTTCAAATTTTGTCATTGGCTAGAAATCTATTTTCAGTGTGCACAGCAATAATTGAGGTTGAAAAATTTGTTTAGCTTGCAAACCATCACTGCAAATCATATGCAGATTTAGAGTTAAGTCAGTTAATGTTTTACTATAATTTCCCATAATATAAAAATGTGAATTTTATCTTTTAACCTTCTAAGTTTAAACAATGAGAGTAGCATTTATGATTGTATTGTCACGGACTGAAGGAGAGGTTTCTTATTCTAAAAAAATGCAAATGAAATCTATTTTAAGTATGAAAAGGGTTTTATGAACTTAAGTTTCTTTCTAGTCCCTGCCAAAGTCTCAGCATGATGGAAGAATCAATGGCAGAGCGTTGTCATGGTGACTGTGGTCCAACTCAGAAGGACTAGGTAGATGGTTTCCATTATAAACTACATGTTGGTAAATGTCATATGCTACTTAGAATTAGTGGTTTTAGGGAAGCAGTTGAGGTATAGCACTGCTTGTGTTAGAACCTCACATTTTAGTCTAACTGGGGCTGTAAGAAATGTTATAAAACAAAGATGAAAAGCAATGAAAACAGTGCTTTGCTCTCAATATTCTCCCTTCCTTTCCCTGACCAGCATTCCTGACCTGCTCTGTTGCAATTTTCTTCTATAAGTAACATATTTGAATATCTTTAGATTTACTGAAATTGCATTCAGTGTTCTTTTACCTCTGCACAAGGTTCTATTACTCTATGCTGACTTATTTCCTTACTTGTTAAAAATATCTCAAATGAGTGATTAATGCAGCAGAGTATAACTCAACCTGTATTTAAAGTTTAAAAGATGACTGAGCCCAGATGTCCTAATAGCGTTAATAAATTGAAGAAAAGTGCTAGACATGAACACTGAAATTACTTCACTTAAGAACTATTATTTGTCAAAATCAAGCTTATGGCTCTGGACAGAGACATTCAAAACATGCTTCAAATATAAATATTTCATCACTGTAACCTGAAATCTTCTTTGAAAATGCTAGAAAGAATTGCCTTAAGGTACGACTCAATTATTTAAGACTTATCCCTTTTCAAGTTTAATTTGTAATCCTAAATGATATTAATAGTCAAAAGATATTCAGAGTTAAAAATGAAGGTATATCATTGACCTGGTTTTTGGAAAACTATCAGCATTCCGTATTTTGTTTATTTCCAAAATTCCAACTTGAGAGAAATTAATTTTCCTTAACAAGGAAAATTCTTGTAATTATTTCTTCTGATTAACTGCAGATGGCTGAGCAATTACTTAAAGAATTTGGTTTGTCAAAGAGTGGTCCCACTAACTGAGAAAAATGTTTCCATAAGGAAGGAGAAATAAGCCGGGAAGTGGTGGCACAAGCCTTTAATCCCAGCACTTGGGAGGCAGAGCCAGGTGGATCTCTGTGAGTTCGAGTCCAGCCTGGTCTACAGAGATCCAGTACAGGCACCAAAGCTACACTAAGAAACCCTTCCTAAAAAAAAAAAAAAAAAAAAAAAAAAAAAAAAAACAAGAAATAATGAGGCAGCCTTCTAGGCAGTATAGATAACTTTAAGTGTCATGTAGGCACACATTGGTAAATAAAGTGTTTCACTGTAATCAATCTTTAATATTTGATCTGAGAGGCATTGTTAGACAACCCCCTGTTAATGGCTGTATAGTCATCAAATTAAAGATATTTAAAAATTAGAAGATTGGGTTAAAAAATAATACATAGTAATGAATATTCATTAACTTCACAGTCAATGATGTTCAGAAGTCATAATTCTTGGATTATAGGATTGCAAGAATTTAACTCCCAAACACACTGAAAATTGGAAATAAATCTTACGTATCAATGTTACATAGAAAAGTTACATGAATATATAAAATGTGATTTTGTTTCATACAAAAAATACCATTGTGTAGATGGCAGCATGGTCATTGAAAGATGCTCTCTCTCCTTCATTGCAGTGCTTGGGGTTAGTAGCAGGGCTACTGCAATCACCTACACTTTTATCAGTCAGTTTAAAATTGGCTGGATGTTGGATTATCATTAGAAAATGATTAGAAAAAAAATGATATTTTCACAGGATTGACAACAAAAGCATACTTATGAGTTATAAGACTTGTTAATTTCTGAGCTATTTGGAGTCAAATTTTCAAATCATCCCTATAGAGAAATCCTTAAATAGAGGAGAAATTAGGACAATAATTAAAGCATTGAAAACGATGGTGTCTTTGGGGATTATGAATTGCCAAACAAGGTTGTTTCTTTTCAGAGGTTTTCTTTAAAGGGAATGAGGAGAGCAGCTTCATTGTGTCATTGGAACCCTTTAATTACTATTTTTGTTACAGTATCATGCCTGTAGTAGTATAGAATGAGGAATCCATAAAGCATTTTGATTAACCACTCTAAAATTGTGTTTCTACAGTTAATATATGAACTGAATTAGAATTTATTGAAGATAAAAATGTCACTTTAGATATGTGATAACTCCTGCCGTCTCAAATGAATGATAATATCTCAAATGGATGATAAAAGATTAAGTCCATTTTAAATAATAATTCATGTAATTTAGAAAGCAATTGACTGGGTGGAAATGAAGTTTGTTTTTAATACTTCTGATTTTCCTATAAATGGAACAGCATAGTGGTACAAATATTGTCCTAAATAGAGGAAAACAAAACAAAACAAAACAACCCCCCCAAACAACCCCCCAAATCAAACCTTGCTTCTCATCCTCTTTGCTGTTCATTATCTCTGACCATTCTCAGACAATTTTCTTCCAATGCTTGAAATGTCACCAGAATATATGACTCTATCTTATATTAACATACCCTTGACAGACTTTAATATATAAATTTAGGCACTCTATGAGATTAACCACAAAGCAATAATAAATTAGAACAATGCAACAATACATTTTACTGAAAGTTATTTATTTTAAACTGTTGAGATGTTTATTTCTGGAATTTTCCACTTAATATTTAAGACTGCTCTTGGATGTAGGTTAACTCGGACTTTGGAACCTATTATTTTGTGCAAGAATCTGATGCATAAGATTAGGATATTAGAATGTTTTCTTCATTTGCAGGTTTCTGCTCTGGGGTCATCCATGAGTGCATGGGGATGGTTTCCCTCTTTTACGAGAGAGCAATTAGCTTCTAAGAGTCGGGATAGTTAACACCCTGTCTACCTTGGGTATTGATCTGCACTACAGACATTTACTTTTATTATAGGTTTAATGGTTCTATCTTATAAACTCCGAGAAGCTTAAGACACAGGGAAGGGTGAGGATGTAGCTCTGACATATCCTGGATAGATATATACACACAGAGAGCAAATAAAAGACACAAAAAGAAGTTTAAATTATATAAATCACACACCTCCATAAAATTACATATGGAAAACACCACTGAGCACTATTTGAAATTTGGTCATCACATGGTTAAAAGAACTTTCAGCAAGTGACAAGATCTGCATCCACACTCTATATTCAGCAAGTCTCTTTCTGACTAATGTTATTTTCTGCTTTTCCAGGAAGTAATACTTCCTAAAGACTTCCATGTGATATAAAGTCCTTTGGGAGGTTAACGTGTGAAGTCGGGATACAGCTGAGGGTTACTTGAATACTTGAGTAGTCTGCATGAGGCCCTAAGTTTGATCCTCAGTACTGCACATAAATGTTTATTCTGTGCCATTCATTATACATTAGAAGTACATAATTTGGTTTTAATTTTATAGGAACTATAGTTAAGATTTGTATATATATCTTAACTATAGTTAAGATAATTTGAAATTTTAAAGTGTTGGAATTATTTAAAATTTGGTAACTTTTAAAGTTAGATTGCACTTTACATTATGAAATAAACTTGAGGGTGAGGATATGGGCTGGAAGGTTTCATTTTTTTATCTTTTGTTTGGATGTCAAGTTGATGAGGGGTTGAAGAGTAATCTAGACTCTCGTGACAGTAGAGTCTAGAGAGGGACTGTCTAGAACAGGTTGGTTTGCGGGCAGTTTTGTGGGGTAAGACCCAGTCAGACATGCTGCACCGTTTCCTGGGTTTGGTTTTGAACTGTAGAGTAATAGAGTTGAATAGTAGGCATGCATATGCTAGTCCACCCCACCCCTGGGTTTTTCGAGACAGGGTTTCTCTGTGTAGCTTTATGCCTTTCCAAGATCTCGCTCTGTAGACCAGGCTGGCCTTGAACTCACAGAGATCCACCTGTCTCTGCCTCCCGAGTGCTGGGGATTAAAGGCGTGCGCCGCCGCCGCCGCCGCCGCCGCCGCCGCCGCCGCCGCCGCCGCCGCCGCCGCCGCTGCCGCCACCACCACCACCACCCGGCTAGTCCATTTCTCTCTTCTCCTGTGTGTAGTGATATGATGAGCTGCCTCAAGCACCTGCCACTGTGACTGCCCCAGCATGATGGGCTGGAACCTAGAATGGTAAGCAAAAATAAACACTTCCTCTCTTAAAAAATAAAATAAGAATTTAGAAATGGAATGAATGTGTACTTTTTAAGTGTTTGCAAAGTTGTAATTTGTGGTATATATAATCTGAATATATAATGAAGTATGTTTTTAATCCTTGTGACCTTAGGCAAAATCCACTAAGACTATTTGAACATTGTATGAAAAATGTGCTGGGTACTCTAGTTGGAACACAGATGGAACTGAATATTCCCCTTCCCCCTCCGATCTGTATTCCATCACCTGGGAGAACCAAAGATACTAGCTCTGTGGGCTTGGTAGTCACCATGGAATAATGTTTCCTGCTACATCTCTTTATTTACTTCATGAGAAAACATTTATCTTGCATTATTCTTGAAAATAGTCTTACTGAGTGTAGCATCACTTTGTTTTTTTTTTTTCATGGAAAATTTGATTATTCACTCTGTGACCAGCCACACTAGCCAAATGAGTGAGCTTCAGGCCCAGTAAGAGAATCTGTCTCAAAAACAAAGTAGAGAAATGGAGACACTCAAGATAGACCTCTCACTTACACACACACACACACACACACACACACACACACACACACACACACACAGAGAGAGAGAGAGAGAGAGAGAGAGAGAGAGAGAGAGAGAGAGAGAGAGAGAGAGAGATGCACAGACATGTATATACACAAATGTTTGCAAACACTACACACAGATACACATAATTCTTAGCACCACACACACACACATGCTCACATACACATACAGGCAGGCACACACTCTGCCACTACCACTACCAAGAGCAGCAAAACAAATACTCAGTAGTTCAGTCATCCTGTTAGTGTTAATTTATTGAAATAATGTCTGAATTAGTATTTTCTGTCAATGTTTTGAATTCATACTGCACCTCTACAATGATTGCTTCAATGTTTTCTTATATTCCTACTGAATTTGCTCTGTCATCTCTTTTTAGGAATTTAATTATATTTTTGAAAGATTCCACAGTGTTAAATGTTTCATTTTTTCCACAATGGCATTGGAACAATTGCAGATGAATCCACAAAAACAATGAATCTGCACACAGATCTTAGCCTTGTCACAGAATTCAACTCCACGTGGATCATAGAACTAAAATATAAAGTGTAAAACTGTAATACTTCTAGGGAAAGGAAAAGCCTTAAGTGACTCTTGGATTGAAGATGATTGGTAAGATAGATATGGAAATATGACATAAATGTGAAATTGGCTCACTTGTTCTTATTAAATAAAAATTTGCAGGTGAGAATGTGGTTATGATAATTCTGAGATAACCCATAGGCTGGGAAAACTACTTTATAAAATATGATAAAGGACATATATGTAATGTATTCGAAGAACTTTTAAAATGAATAAGAAAATTAACAATAAAATTAAATTGGACAAAATATTCATAGACAAATCATCAAAAATGTAAGACAAGTCTTGATACCCTATGCATACCAAATAAAACTCAGCAACATTTGCCATTTGGAAACTGAGGTTAAGGAGAGTAATTGAAGGTGCAAGACTCCCTGAACATGGGTAGCACCTTCCAGTAGGCTGAGGGTAAAGGGCACAAATGGAGGGACTATGGAAGGGGGATTTTGTTCCCTGACTTCATGCTCTGCTTCATGCTCTGAGTCAGGGTAAGTGTGTCAATTGCTCCTGTCATCACCGGAGACTCCGGAGTCCTCAGCCTTTCAAAGTAAACTCATAATTTGAGTTTCAGCTTTCAACTGATTCTGTACCATTGCAATCCACCATCTTCTTACAAGGTTTCTAGCCTCTTGGACTGAGCATACATTGGGCTCTGTCTTTCCACTGTGCACTCCTAGCCCCTGTCGTCTAAGCCAAGTCAGTAAAGCTCTGTACCCCCACCTTGGGAGACTTTTATTCCTTTTTTTATTTAATTTTTTTCTTTCCTTTTGCATACCAACCCCTGCTCTGCCTTCCTCCCCTTTTCCTACTTCCCCTACCTACTCTCATCCCACCCCAATCCTCTCCTCTATTTATAAGTACAAGCACTGCATATACTTGCATCACATGTATTGGCTTTAAAATGTCATTTAAAAATGACAGATTTTTGGTGCTAAGACTTTCTGTCTTTCTGTGTATTTGAAATAAACCATTAGGTGAATAGGTTGGAGCAAATTTTCTCAGTACTGAGAATTACAGATAAGAAATGGGAATGGGCAAAATATACTCAAATGCCAATGAATTAGAGTTAGAGACATTTAAAGTCATGTTTAGGGTAATATGTGTACAGATGGGGTTTGTGGATACCATACATTCATATGTTAGTATATCATGTATTCCATTACTCTGTTATTTGAGACACTGGACACAATGATACCAAATTAACACTAGGCACATTTATTTCCCAGTTCTTGGATTTTTATATCTCCTTCTAATCAAAGGACTCCTTGTTGAAAACAGTATTTTGGGCTATGACAGGAAAAATATAAGCATATAAGCTCAGAGTATCATGTGTCAGAAAGCAAGCAATTACTCAAAACAGTCAAGGCACACATGCACACATGTGCATGTGTCTGTTAATAGGAAAATGTCAAAACAACCACAAGAATCAACAGAAGAACCCTCAGTTGCTAATCTGAAATAATTTGAGGAGTGAAGTAGTACTGAGTTATAACCCAGGGCATGTATAATATATTTGTGTGGGAATAGGATGGATACAATCAAAATAAATTGTACATATATGAAATTCTCAACAAATAAACCATATTTAAAAACAGTAATTCAGAGAGTAAATACATAGAAGAAGAAGACTTACACCCCTCAGGCAGAGGTATTCCATATAATTTATAGTTCTGCACCCTCAGGAATGGGAGCATAAACTGTCAAGAACAATGGGTAGAAAAAAGAAGAGTTTTATGGTGTAAAAGCCTGGCAAGCACTTGATGAAGGTTGAAGGCATCAGCAATGATGTTTTGTGTTAGTGGACACATTTCACATCTAACAATTGGCCTTTCATCTCTGTAATAGTCCTCTTCAAAATTATAATGCTTACTTAACCAAGAGCAAATCTGTAGATATCCTAACAGGAAGATGTGCATCACATTGCTCTGAATTGAAACATTCTATCCTGGAGGGAGTTACCAAAGGCAGACTCAGAAAGTAAACAAAACTTACAAGGTTCAAAAGTAAGGCACTCCGAAGTCTCAGGGAGCTCCTGAAACTTACAGGATTCACACAGTTCCTCCCTGAGGTCATATAAGCAGCAGCAATTGCTGTGCAGAAGAGACTATCTAACCTTCTGAGTTGTTTGCAACTTATGCAGGGAGCTCCACAAATTGAGCTTTCTTGAGTAACTATCCAGGCTGAGATAGGCTTTTCAGTGATATAGCCATCTTTGAGAGATTTATGCTTCTGTAGTAACTCCATAAACTCACTGGTCCACTAAGCTAGATTTGTGTGGAATACTGTGTTTTGTGTGTTATCAGTGACTTATCTGGGATGAATAGCTATCCATTCACATATTCCCATAAAAGTCACTCAAAGGATAATCCACAAAAAAGCATTCCCTGAACTCCTCAAAATGACCATTCATTAAAAATAAGAAAAGCTGGATGTGGTGGTGTACACCTTTAATCCTACCATTTGGGAGGCAGAGGCAAGAGGATCTCTGAATTCAAGGCCACCCTGGTCTATAGAGTTAGTTCCAGGAGAGTCAGGACTGCACAGAGAAACTTGGTCTTGAAAAACCAACCATGAGCTCCCCAAAAAAATAAAAAAAGGAAAGAAAACTCACAAAAATTGTCATGGTTAATAGAGTCCTTAAAAGATATGATAGCTGTATAAAATGTTGCATGCTGCATAAAATCCTGGAAATAAAAATGAGAGATTAGGGGAAAAGGGAAATTTGAAAAAAAAAAGTATTGGCTTTAATTGTTAATAATATACCAGTTTGGATTCATTAATAACAAGAAATGTGCCATAGGGGTACAGAACAGTGGTAACAGGAAGAACTGAGTGTGGGGGGTGAGGGGCTCTCTGGCCCTGGCTCCACACTAAGTGGAAATAGACTGCCAGGCCTTTAACTTACCTTCTTTTCATGTCCTCGTTGTATTGTCGCTGTAGCAAATAAATTCTAATTCTTTAATTCTCTCTTGTATTTAGGGTAAAATACCATTTCTCCCCACATTTTAGACTTAACATTTTTTTATTACTAGAAATTCTTTTTCCTTTAAAAAAAAGTGTCAGTTTTCACTATTTTCAGTGTCTTGGAGACATTAAATGTATCTCTTTTCAGTCAGTATCACCAAGTATAATTAAATAGTATCCCAGCAATTTTAACAGCTGTTGATGTGTGTTGCATCCATTATGTACAGCACCAGCTTTTTTTTTTTTTTTTGGCGGCGGGGGCCGGGGGGGGGGAGAGCTATTTTTCTGTACATTAGTTTTGGTGACAGATCACTATTTATTGTCATCCTTGAAACATCTTTGTAGGAATGGGTTCCTTGGAGACTAGAATGAAGTGTCCTCATTTAGAAGAACATTGTCTATTTCTTTGATTATCCTGAGACAGTTAGCAGTCAGTAGTTGGAATTGACCTGGATCACTTTGGTAACTGCAACCCAGGCTATAATTCTACATGTACCACCCTCAGATTTTTTATCTTTATCATCCATCCTTCTCTATTGTCTCCACCCTACCATGTTGTGTGATGAGGAGTGTTTACTTTGGGCTTATCTTGAATTAAAAGTGTATTGTGATTTGAAAATTCTCTTCCTCTAAAGAAGTTTTCTGTGAAATTCACTGGCCCTTACCTTCCCTCTGTCTTTCCTATTGAGATTGTCATACAGAGACCAAGTTTTCCAGCATAGGTACATTCCTCAGAGAAGTGACGACAATGTTTTGATTGCCTGGTTCCTTTTCAGCTGTCTTTTCACCTTGTCCTTCTCTTTTCTTTCACTCTCTGGATCTTGCTTTTGAAAATACACTGTCATTCTTGTGGATTCCTGAGAGCCTCCCCAGCATCCTACCTCTTCCTATTTCCATGATGTCCTCATCTATCATGGAATC
Organism: Peromyscus maniculatus bairdii; assembly: GCF_049852395.1. NCBI lineage: Eukaryota > Metazoa > Chordata > Mammalia > Rodentia > Cricetidae > Peromyscus > Peromyscus maniculatus. The sequence goes on along the minus strand of NC_134853.1, from coordinate 34,337,893 downwards.
TCCCTCCCTGCCCTCCCACTCTGTCCCTGTTCCAGCTTGACCCTCCAATTTCCCTATGTTCTCATCCCCCACTCCTTGCCCTCTGCCATGCCCTGACACTCAGTTCACTCATGTAGATCTCATCCACTTCTCCTTCACAGGATCATCCATGTGTCCCTCCTAGGGTCTTTCGCTGTCAGTTAGCCTCTCTGGAGTTGTGGGTTGCAGTCTGGCCATCCTTTTTCTCACATTTAGTATCCAGGTCTGCCGGCAGTGGTCCAGAGGGTACCTGGACCGGTCTGCTCTGGTGACCAGCCTAGCAAATAACCTAGCTGTCATCACAGAGCCTTTGTCCAGTGACTGATGGAGGCAGATACAGAGATCCATGGCCAGACACCAGGCTGAGCTCTAGGAATCCAATTGATAAGAGAGAGGAGAGATACTGTAGGTGAGGGACATCAGGATCATGATGGGAGGATGTGCAGAGATGACCGGTCACACTAGTGGAAGCCCATGAACTGTGGACTGGTGGCTGTGGAGCCCCCATGGGACTGGACTAGGCTCTCTGGAAACGGAAGATGGTTGTTTGGCTCGAACTGTTTGGGGGACACCCAGTCAGGGGGATCGGGATCTATCCCTGGTCTATGGGCAGGCTTCTGGAACCCGGTGCCTGTGGTGTGATACCTTGCACAGCCTTGGTGCAGTGGGAAGGGGCTTGGACCTGCCTAGGCTCAGTATGCTGGGCTCTGCTGGCTCCCCATGGGAAACCTCGATTTGGGGGATATGGGGATGCGGGGTGGCTTGGGAAAGAGGGCTGGGAGGTGGGAGGAGGGAGGAGGGAGGAGCGGGGATTTGTGGATAGTATGTAAGTGAGTAGAAAATTTCTTAATAAAGAAAAATGAAAAAAATCAAAAAAGAAGAAAAAAACAAAAAATTACACTGTCATTATTTTTTCCTTGCATCTTATTTTGTAGACGAAGTACCAAAATTCCATGCATCAGTGTTAGATGGTTGTAATCTTAGGATGAAGGTGTTATTATGGAGGACTTGGGATGGATGTGGACATAATAATATTCTTAAATGATTTCAGATAGCCTCAATGCAACTTATTCTGCATGAGATGCACATTTATCAAGTCAAACATAATGCAGCTGAGTTTTAGTAGCTGAATTTCAAATAAATCCAATATTATAATGCATGTTTCCTTGAATACTCACCCATTGGGACATAAGTACTAAGAGGAGAAACCTTCATAAAGTTACCTGCAGTGTAACATATGATGCCTTAACCTAAAAAACATTCTAAATACAAATCTAATTTGTTATTTGCAATATTACAGAAACATATACTTTAATTTGTATAATAAATGAGATTTTAAAATTTATAAGTTTAACTTAGGGGCTTGATAATATGTGGATTTAATGAAAGAGAGAATATTTATTGTATACTGCTCTAGTTGACAGTCTGAACTTGGGAGTGCTGGGTCCTAAAAATGAGGTGGACTAAAGTCTCATACAATAGCCAGCTTTATTCAGAGCATCAGACAATTCATACTCTGAGGGTTAAGAAGAGTCACCTGAGTAAGGTGTACAATCAGAAGAACAAGCTACATATGGCAAAAATATGTTTTTCCATGGAGTATATGAATAACAGCAGTTAAAGTAAACTCAATCCTATCCACTACACCTGGGAAGAGCATGAACAATTATGTGTTTTGAAGACACTGAACTCACAGACTCTTGTCTTGTTTTCTTGAAATTTTCTCACAAGCACTCAGAATTCCCATATGACTCCATTCTCAGACTGTGTTCTGACAATTTATTAACAATAATTAATCTTTTCAAAAAACCAATTTGTGGACATAGTAACATAGATATGTTACTATGGCTATTTTGTTGATATTTTTATCTTATTTTTAAAAAGTTATTTTCTTGAAATTTTCTCTTTCTTTTTTGTTAACTTAGAATCTTAAATGGCATTTATTTTAATTTTAAAAAGATTCCATATTTCTCTTAATGAAAAGTGACTAATCCACAAAAGTTAATATGTAATCTCTTTATTATCATTTGGCTAAAAGCTTTTTTGCACTTTTCTGAATAGTGTGTTGTGTAGGAATTAACTGCTTAATTGTGAACAGTTGGTGATTTTTCTAGCTATTTTCCCCCATTAAGTTCTTGCTTTAATTCAATTTCTGGAAGAGCATGTTCTTAGGGAAAGCAATCCTTCAGAAGTTGTAAGCTTCTGTAGGAAGAAGCATATGGTTAATTTTGGTAAATGTTCCACATGTACATGAAAAATATGTATTTTACTGGTGGTGAAAGACATGTTTTCTGTATGTCAGTTAACTTACATTTGCTAATTAAGTTCTATCCATAGATGTATTCCCTTCTTCCATACTTGTCAGCTGCTGAGAGTGTATGGCAAAGACCGCCATTAAGATGGTGAATTTATCCATTCATTTTACATGTATCAGATTTGTTTCTTTATTGAGCACATATTTATTTAGAGTCATAATTTTCACATGGATTAATGCTTATGCCATTAAAGGGTCCTCATTTTTATTGCTAGAAATTCCCTCTAGATTAAATTATGCTTAAATATTAGTATAAAATGTATTTTTTATTAGTTTTCTTAACTACAAAGTGTTTTTTTCAATTATTTTTCTGAAAACTTTTTTATTTCACCTCTACTTCTGGTGAATATTTTTGTTGGTTATAAAACTGTAGGTAACCAGTTATTTTATAAATTTTTAATTTTAAATTATTTATTTATGGGTGGATATGTATATGAGTGGGATGGCCCACAGAGAAAGGTATTAGATACTCTGGAGTTGGAGTTTCAGGTAATTTTGAGGTGCCCAAGGTGGGTGCCAGGAACTGAATCCTGATCTGTCAACCACTGAGCCATCTCTCCAGCCTGCTGATTTATCAACCCTGAGTTGTTCTTTGCATATGGGACCTGATAGTTATGCTTCACTGTGTCCCACTTCTCTGTTTCTATTGAGAACTCATCCCCTAGTCTTCTTCCTTCTCTGAAAGTAGTAATTCTTTTCCTTCAAATTTGTGGCCAGCCTATCTGCCTTTCCTCACACTCACCTTCATTTCTTAGCACTTGTGTGATAATAAGACAAATGATATTCTTTGTATATGTCCCACAGAGGCATCCAGAGACCTACAGAGTAATATGAGTTGATACCTTTTTTCAGTTCAGAAACATCTCTGCCATCATCTCTTCAATATATTTCACATTCATTTTAGACATTGGATATTTTATTTTACAGATATCCCAAGCAGTTCGGACTTACAGGTGTGGTACCTGGCTATAGGTTTTTTTTTTCCCTCTGGTTAATTCCATTATACCTTTAAATTTTCCCCAGTCCTACTATAAACTATTGGGAATTTCTGCCAACTTCATATTATGAAGACTTCTAATCTTATCATCAGGTGCCTTTTCTCTCTCTCTCTCTCTCTCTCTCTCTCTCTCTCTCTCTCTCTCTCTCTCCTTTTCTTTTTTCTTACTTTCTTTCCTTCTCCTCCTCCCCTTCCTCCTCCTCCTCCTTCCTCTTCTTTTTTGACAGGATCTTATTATGCAGCCCTGGCTGGAATGGAACTCACTCTGTAGACCAAGATGTCTTGAAAACTAATATCTCTGCCTCTAAACAAAGCAGAGTTCTCTGCTTGCCTCTGCATCCCTAGTGTTGTTATTAAAGGTATGTACTGCACACTAGGCCTCAGGTGCCATTTTTATGTACCATTACATACTATGATGTTTTATGGATGTGCATGCAATGGGCTCACCAATGCCTGGTACCTGTATCTCTGGTTTCACTATATCTCTCTGTAGCCATCTTAACATAGAAAGTCCCATCCTTGTTTTCATATTGTTGTTTGTCCCTAAGCTGATCAAGTAAAACAAGGTATATGATATCTGAGAGATAATCAAGAATTCTTTATTTGTAAAATATCTCTGCTGTGGATGATTGATTGATAAATAAAACACTGATTGGCCAGTAGCCAGGCAGGAAGTATAGGCGGGACTAGCAGAGAGGAGAATTGAGAGACCAAGAAGCCAGAGAGAGGAGATGCCAGCCTTCCATCTAGGGAGCATCATGTAAAGGCAGCAGTTAAAGTCAAGGGATGCATGGCGACATATAGATGAACAGAAATGGGCTGAGTATAAGAGTAAGAGCTAGACAATGGTAGGCCTGAGCTAATGGCCAAGCAGTTTAAATAATATAAATGTTTGTATGTCTATTTTATAAGTGGGCTACGGGACTGCTGGGGATTGGCAGGACCCAGAGAGAAAAACTCTAGCTACAAATGGTACCCAATGGGTTGGCAAGAGTTTCCACCTAAAACCTGAGAATAAAGATTCTAAAATGGAGCTAAAAACAGCTTCCTAATTGTCTCTCTCAAGTTGGCAGGTTCCTTACATGCACATTTGACTGGGGAACGAGGCATCTACAAGTGGCATATTACGCTGCATGGTAGATTTAGTCTTTGCTAGTACAAAAAAAAAAAAAAGAGGTTTCTGGGCTCACACTGTTTTGATAGAAGCATAGAATCACTGTTTCTAAGAGCTTATGGCTCCCAGAGCTGGCAGTGGCCCAGAGCTGGTGGTAAACTTACCACCTCCGTGTTGGGAAGCTGAGGTGGGAGGAGCCACCAGCCAAAGCTGCTATTTTAGTCCTAGTAATGCTGCAGTTTAAAACAACAGATTCACAATAAAACAGATTCAGATAGAACAAGACTTAAAATGCTTTGCAATGTGTGTTAAAATGTACGTAGGCTTGGAAGAGAGAGAAAAAGGAATATATATATATATAGTTATATAAAGATAGTTTTTAAGAATAAAGTCTTTAAAGAGATAGTAAATGTAGTATAAAAAATAAGCCACGAAAAGATGGATATTACATAGAGAATCTGGATTGTGTTGTCTTTGGGATTTTTAATTGCAGAAAAAACATTTGATTGTAAAACCTGTTGAGTCAAACAAATATGTATATTTTAAAGGTACCTTGACTTCAAAATTTGGATGTAAGCATATGTTGCTTTGGAAAGGAGGCTCTGCTTTTGTTTCTACAGAAAGCCAGGGACTATGGATTTGTTCCAGATTAAGATACATCAGGTTTGACCAGCCAAGAGCCCCCTGAAAGGTCTCCGATTACACCATGGCCCAGATGATCCAACATCCAAAATGGTTTCAAGGCAACTGGCTCAGATGATACACACTCAGGACTACTCCATAATCTGAAAATTTTCTTTATGTCCCCATAAGATATAGCACCCCCTTCCAGCAGGAAGTAGTAAGAGAAACTATGCCCAAATTCCCAAATATACCAAGCTGGCTTTGGAGATGGAATTGGCTCACTCCTTCTCTAAACCCAAACATATTGCCAAAAAAAAAAAAAAAAAAAAAAAAAAAAAAAGCTTGAGAAATTCCTTTTTCCCTTATCAGAAGAGCCCTCTGGTGTGGGACAGAGAAAAGCCAATATTTTTATTTAAATCAGGTTGATTATAAATGTGATTTCTTTCTAAGGAAGAAAAGGGGATATGATACAGATATGATAGGATGAAAGGTTAGATTACTGAATCTACTTTTAAAGAGCAACTTGTTTAAAATGTTTTGCATTGCTATGGATTTTAGTTTATTGATACAAGTTTAAACTTAATTTTGTTATACTATACACACACACACACACACACACACACATATATATATATATATATCCATTCTCGTTTGAGGTATTACGTTTATATAACTCATTTAAATTGTAATGAATAATTGGGAAATACAGATTAATAATTAGTCTTCTATGATAGTCCAACTTATAGTCATGTTATTTTCTAGGTATGCATAGATATAATTCAATTAGGTAGGTAATCTTCAAATGCTTCAAAGACCTACAAAATACGGCATTTAAAATGTTTTAGAAGTTTGGACTTTCTAGATAATGAGACATGTCTTCGCCTGGCACTGATTTACTTCAGAGAGGAGGATGGGCATTGACGACACTCCATATGGAGTTTATCTTCACCTTGGCAAAAGTAGCCATTTGGGCAAGAAACTGTTCTTGCCTGGACTGCTTGATCAACTGGACATGCAGGACCCATAGGAAGGTGACATCTGAACTTTGCTTGGCAAAATGGTCCTTCAGATTCCTGCTTCTCTGAGGAAACTGCCAGACATTCTACAGGAACAGAGAAAAATGACTGAGATCCTCTAAGGCCTGTGGCCTAAAGCATATGCCACAACTTTACAAAGCAACATTAGGTGACTGTCCAGACTGCCAGCTGTCTCTGTCTACCCTAGAAGACTCCCAAAAGTTGCTTGCATCCTTCTTCTGTTTCTCAGGTAATAGTATATCCTTCTGAGGTCTTTGATGTGTTTGAAGACTAGATAGTTATAATTTCCTCAGTTATGATAAAAGATAGGTTAGATATAAAATGTTAGACTCACAAATATAAGATAGATAGGATATCTTCTTTAATATTGTAACTGTAATTCTTGCTTGATAATTGTTTTGTCATATGTAGTTTTACTATGTTAAAGTTAAAACTTCCCTTTTTGAAAAAAAAGAAAAAGGGGAAGTGCTGTGGATGATTGATTGATAAATAAAACACTGATTGGTCAGTAGCCAGGCAGGAAGTATAGGCGGGACTAGCAGAGAGGAGAATTGAGAGAACAGGAAGGCAAAGAGAGGACATGCTAGCCTGCCATCCAGGGAACATCATGTAAAGGCAGCAGGTAAAGCCAAGGAACACATGGTGACATATAGATGAACAGAAATGGGCTGAGTATAAGAGTAAGAGCTAGACAATGGTAGGCCTGAATTAATGGCTGAGCAGTTTAAATAATATAAGTATCTGTATATTTATTTTATTAGTGGGCTACAGGACTGCCAGGGCTTGGTGGGACCTGGAGAGAAAAACTCTAGCTACATATCTCAGACATTTTAAACAACCCATATTTGTTAATTTCTGCAAAGAGTCCTTCCTGTAACTGGAAAAGGAACTCATGGGGAAGTGACTTGGTAGCTAACTCTGAGCTGTAACACAGTGCCAGCTTCCTACCCTCACTCCAGCCCTCCTTTTCCTATTGTCCAGTCCTTCCTTATAGGGTGAAATACATCCCATGTTTGAGTTCCATCATGGTTGCTGCTTTTAAGAACTCTTCTAGACCCTACCATCAACCCAACAGCTGTTAATAATTGCTCGCATGTGCAAGACACGTTGCTGTTGCTGATGTTTTTGCTAACAAATCATTTGTTGTACCTTGAATAGCATTGCAGAAAGAAGCAGCTAAGTAATTTCTGTAACTACTTATTTCCCTTGTTATAATAGCTATAATTGCTGTAATAAAGCCAGACCAGTCCAGTGCTCATCTGTTTGAAAATTTCAACAATTTCTACTCAGAGCTGGGATTTGAATGCTGAATTCCAATCTAAAGCACTTTATTTCTTGTACCACTTCCAAAATATCTACCAACAATTTCAGGCAAGATTAAAATTAGAAAGACAGTGTGACAAAAGACCTTAGGTCAATTAATAGCTTTTCTGCCTTTTCTCATGTGCCAGAGATCTGCCTGAAACAGGCCCAACCAAAACAGCAGTAACCGAAAGGCTTGTTGCCCTTTGAACTCTGTCACATTCAGCATATACCACAGCATCATGACCAGAGAGGATACCGGCAGGAAAAAGTTTCCTATCAGTTGCTTTATGCTACACACTGTCATTGCTTAGAGACCTCTCATTTAAAATTACTAAACCATCCCAAAATTCATATGGAACACCCCCCACAATCTTTAATAGAAAGAGCTAAATGAGAAGTATTACAGACATGATATAGTACTACAACCTATAGTAATCAAAATAGCATGGTATTCCTATCAGAATACATACATGAACCAATGGAACAGAATGGAGAGCCCAGAAGTAAAGAGTGGCTTCCACAGATCACCAACCTGCAGTCAATCTATTGATGATATGCACATACATAAGGGCAATCTCCTCAACACTTGTTGCCGGGAAAATTGGATGTCTACATTAGGAGGTGATAAGAGATCTCTCACTCTCACAGCACGTAAAAACCCACCACAAAAATATTGACTAGCTGGACAATCATCAGGGATGGGCACTTAGCTTCAAGTTAGATGAAATGAGTGCTTTTTCCAGGACTCAAATGGAGGAAGGAGAGAGCTAAATTTCATAAATTGTTCTCTGACTTCCACATGAATGAGTTACAAACAGACTCAAGATAAATAACAGTTTGAGGAGGTCAGAGGAAAAAGTTCAACCATTAGAGCACTTGACACAAATGCATAGTATCTGAGTTTGGTCCCCAGACCCCATGTAAAGAATTGCATGTGGTGGCTTGTGTAATCCTAATGCTGGAGAAGTGGAGACAAGAAGATCCTTGGGGCTTGCCAGCCAGCCAGCCGATCCTAATTACTAGTGTAGAGTACTAGAGAGAGACACTGTCTCATGAAACAAGGTGGGCTGCTCCTGAGGCAAATCATCTGAGTTCAACCTCTGGCCTCCACTTGTATGTACACATATGCATACACTCCTACACATTTGTGCATCTATACACACATAAATGCTTGTGCACACACCAAGTTAAAAATTTAGATGTAAGACATAAAACTATTGGATTACTAGAAGAAAACATGATGAAGTCTTTGTGATATTGGAATGGGTAAGAATATTTTATAAACCATAGAAATACAGGAAACAGAAGAGAAAAGATGAAGAAAAAGACAAATGCCTTAAGCAAAAATCCTTCTGCATAGCCCAGGAAACAATCAAAAGAATGAAGAGACAAATTACAGTCTGTGAAAATGTTTTGCAGACTATATATCAAACAAGGAGGCTAGTTTCCAGACTACAGCAGAGTTCAAATATTCCAGCAGCTAAAAAAAAATATGCCAAGCACCCAGATTGAAAATTGAGTGTGATACATTTTACAAAGAAGAAATAAAAATGGTCCTTGGGTATATGTGAAAATTTTCTCCAACACTGAACATCAGAGAAGTGAAAACCAAAACCTCATGAGATATCTTTATTCTGTTTGAATGGCTATTATTAAAAAGATGAAAGGTAAAAACTGATGAAAAGAATATAGAAAAAACTTACCTTTGCAAACTTTTAGGAGTGAAAATTCTTACAGACATTGTGGACAACAGTAGAGCTTACCTAAACAAACAAAAATAAGAGCATCACATAGTCCAGGATTCTTATCACTAGATATATACCCAAAGACAGCTTCCATTTTGACTTTAGGACTATACACACTAGTCAAGAAATATAACCTGGGTTTGGTGGCATACATCGTAATCCACAGCACAGTAGCAAAAACAGGAGTCACTATGAGTTCTTGGGCCATCTTGAGCTACATAACAGGAACTTGTCTCAAAATAGCTAAAACATGACAAAGAAACATGCAAATGTCAAAAGATTCATGGCTGAAACATGGTTAAGAAACATGCAAATGTCAAAAGATTCATGGCTGAAACATGGTTAAGCCATAAAAAGGATGGAACTCTTTCATTACAACAATATGAATGAAACTAGGGGCCATTGTGTCAAGTGAAACAAGCCATGGAGAAATAGCTCCCACAGAAATTCATTCATTATGTTGAGTCTTGAAAGACTGATGTCACAGAAGAAGGTGAAAATAGAAGATGGCACACAAGAGTCTGAGAGACTAAAGGGAGAAAGGAGGAGAGCTTAATTAACAGACAACACAGTTCTCTTCTATTGCGCAGTAGCAGTAGGGTAAGCATCTGGTTGGTCAACAGACAACAGAGTTCTGTTCTATTGTACAATAGCATAAGAAGCTGGTTGGTCAACAGATAACAGATTTCTGTTGTACTGTGCAGTAGCATAACAAGCTGGTTGGTCAACAGACAACAGAGTTCTGTTCTACTGTACAGTAGGGTGAGCAGCTGGTTGGTCAACAGACAACAGAGTTCTGTTCTACTGTACAGTAGGGTGAGCAGCTGGTTGGTCAACAGATAACAGAGTTCTGTTCTACTGTACAGTAGGGTGAGCAGCTGGTTGGTCAACAGACAACAGAGTTCTGTTCTACTGTACAGTAGGGTGAGCAGCTGGTTGGTCAACAGACAACAGAGTTCTGTTCTACTGTACAGTAGGGTGAGCAGCTCGTTGGTCAACAGACAACAGAGTTCTGCTCTACTGTACAGTAGGGTGAGCAGCTCGTTGGTCAACAGACAACAGAGTTCTGCTCTGTTGTATAGTGGGGTGAGCACCTGGATGATCTCTAAACTCTGTCATTTTGCATCTTTACAAAAGCTTCATTTTGTAAGTATGGTTGATCAACCTGCTGGCCGTTGGTGATCATTTTACTCTCCAGTTCCTTTCTATATGCTTAAATGTGAGTGAGGGGCCGACTGTTCCAACCCTTTCATTACTCTCTGATCCTTCCTGTGGCCAAATTTCATTCTGAAGCAAGCTGGTGTGTGACAGACTTAGGTCAACTCACCAGCACACACAAAATTCAAACATGTCGAAGATCTCAGGGATTTCAGGATCTAGCTTCACACATTCCTGCATCCTTTATGAACAAGATTTCTTTCTATTCTTGATTCATTTGAGTCTACTCCCAGGGTAGAGCATCTGTGTTAGAACTTTTCCATGAAACCTCCTCATGGCTAACCTGCATCTGACTCAGGTCTTTATCAGAGATTTGTGTGGCCCTTAATTGACAGTGGGTCCCATGATAAGTTATAGTATTATCAACATTTACCTTTTCCTAACATTTATCATATTATACTGCATTCAGTCTAATTGTTTGCTTACTCATGCAAGTGGCATGAAGAGACCCTAGCCTGTTTTGTTCAATGGCCTATACCTAACACGTTGAAGAGTGGTTGCTATATAGAGAAGATCAGGAAACATTTATTAGATACATAAATGAATTGAAACTCTGTGTACTTAGGTGGATGAAACAAATGCATTGGCAGCATTATATTTACAGTGTCAATTGTAGCAACAGGAATACAGAAGAAACACACATTTAAAAGGTATTTCTAGAGCCATCTAATGAAGGATTTAAGATGAATAGTTTTTTTTTTAAATACTAGCTGTTTAATTTGAGGTGTCAAATGGTTTATTCTAAAAAGGGAAGCTTTAAAATAATTCCCACTTTTATATTCCATGCTATTATTATTGCAGTAAATAGCACTAGGTGGGGAAGCAGGTGGTCTTAATTCTATCAGCAGTAAATCCCAACCATTAACCATTTGATGAGACACCAAGTCTACGTAGTATAGAATGCTCTTACCGATAATAGATTTCATTTTTAATCTTCTCAGAAAATGTAGTCAGCTCTGTCCTTGCCTTAAGGGTCATTCAGAAGCTGGATTATAAAGGGCCATCTCCTGTTCTGAGCAACCATAACAGTTGGGTGAGTCCTGCTTCCCTGTGGTCAGGGCAGGCAATCAAGTTGCTCCCATTACTGCTACCATATGCAGGTGATGAAAGATGAACAGAAACAAACACATTTCTGCCAGAGCACAAAGTTCCAAACTTTTCACTAAGCTTTTCTCTTAAGCGGTGAGTCATAAAACTCATTCAAGCTCTCTTGATCATTTTCTCCCATAGGGAAAGGATGAGAAAGACAAGGCTCTCTAGGAGATCAAAATGCAGGAGCAAATAACTTTAATGAAAAGAACAGCAGGCTGAGAAAATGAGTTGAACAAGTGTTTGAAGCTCTCCTGCATGTCCAGCTCTGGGTAGAAAATAGAAAAGGGCATAGACACTTTCCTACAAGGAGTGCACTTGTACCCTGTAGTGACAAGCTGCTGTTCTTGGAAACTTAAAAACGGAACTTACCAAATGGATAGCATGCCCCAGATAATTAGCAATAATTGTCTGCCTTCTCTGCTGACACATTCTAGAGCTTCTTGCAGGCACTCCACATTTTCTGACAAAGCTGTTCTGAGAAGATGTTGTACTTCAGGCTTAGTTTCTTTCTCCAGGTGATCATGGTGGTCATGGCTATCTACATGTACAATCTTATTTTCATATGTTATTAAGTCTTTGTTGGAAGGAGGAATGGCCAATTTATCTCTTCCCTCCCTCCCATTCACACTTCATCTTCAGTTTGTGCATTCAGTAAAAGCAAACATGTGCTATTCTCTTTTGATGACATCATTGCAATATCCATATGTTTGAGTTAATTTTTATAATTAAATTGTTATAGTCAGTGGTTATATTTGAATTAGGTAGAATTTCTAAAGTACAAATTGTTTTTTTTTAACCATTTAATGAATTTTACCTTCTGTGAATTCAAAAAGACAGGCAGGTCATTAAAACATAATCACAGCTCCTAACTTTCAATATCACAGATGGTCAATCCTCATCATGAACTACATTTTTATTTAAATGGCATGTTTTTACTAGAATATTACTCAAACCAGGAGTTTTATTCCTGAAGGAAAAAAATTAACACCATATACATCCATGGCACTCAAACTGTGACAATTCCTATGAGAATTACAACTCAGTACACTTTTAGTACTATCACGTGAATAAAGGGACACTGCATATAAGATGTTTATGCTGGTCCTTAAAATTGTTTCCTTAATAGTTTACAAAAATTCTTTATAGTTTTCCTTTGATATTGTTACATTGATTATTTTAATGTCGTAGAATAAATGAATTGACAATTAAGGAAAATTTATGAAAGAAATTGTAGGAAAATATATAAGGAATTCTATTAGAGACTGTTAGTTACCTTTGAGTCCTTGTGTGGTTTGGGTATCAGGGTGACTGGCCTCATAAAATGAATTTTGCTGTGTTCCTTCTGTTTCAATTTTGTGGAATAATTTCAGGAGTATTGGCATTAACTCTTCTTTGAAAATCTGGTAGAATTCTTACTATAACCATCTGGCCCTCAGCTTTTTTTTGTTAGGAGAATTTTAATGACTGCTTCTATTTCCTTATGGATTATAGATCTAGCATAGATAATATATAAGTTTAGAATTATTGTGGTATAATGGTATTGAGTAATTTTAAATACATTTATATATTGATTATATTTAAAACTTACTAGTCTGATTGTATGATTAGAATATGTAATTTTCCCCTTCAGTTCTGATGGATCATTTTTCTGCATCTTCTAAAATATTCCCACATTTTAAGAGTAGAGTGACATGGGATGGACTTTCCTTATCACTGTGAGTGACCATGGAGAAGACAGCGACAACACCTGTGTTAAAGATCAGGCAAGGCAGAGCTCTAATATTAGAGAAGAGGAAAACCAGTGAAAGGATTCTAGAATTTCTCTAGCTTTTCTCAAAGGCACATCCCTATTTGTGATACAATGGCAGATGCCAAACGGAAGAGAGATTAGACTCTGGAAAGACTGAGGAGAGTGGGGGTTGTAGGACAAACTTCCAAAGAGGTCACACTACACAGAAAAATGAAGTTGAGAAAATGATGTGCGAGCCCACTGGAGTGCTTACACTTCAAACCCTGAGTGAATGTGCATGAAGCGAGGCAAGGACATTTCAGGAAACAGAAATGGAGAAAGCAGAGACACAGGCTCACATCAGCTGACATGGAATATTCTTTTTCTTACCGACTGAAGAATTCAGTAGTGGCTCCTCAAATGATAAGATACCCAGTTAAGCAATGTTAAGGGTAAACTAGATCCACCCTACCAAAGATGAAGGTGCCTTATGTAGAACAAGTCATTTTGTATACATACCAGAACACCCACACATAAAAACCAGAACTCAAGTATGTAACAACACTACATTGAACATCTGTTTTGAAATTTATTAGCTATGGTAGGAAAAAGGAACTGTATCCATAATTGAGAAAGAGATTAGCCTAGAGAAACAGGTTCTGGAAAGGAAAAAGATGATGGGATTGACAGTAGATGACTTAAGGACAAGGTACTAAAATCCAGCTAATGGACAAAAAATTCAGAAGATAAATATAAAGACATGAGCAATGGTGGATTCTCATTTAAGACAGAACATTAATGCATAGACAGGATGCTGCTGAGCTCAGGCTCATCAAGCCATATCCTCTGGAGTACTGGGATTACAGGAAGGTACCACCACACCAGAGATGTTAAAAATTAGGATCAGAAATGAGAAATGTTCTACATGTAATTTATAACATAATAGAGACTGGAAACAAGACAAATGATCACAAGAACACCAGTGATAGACACTTAGTAAAACAAAGCACAAGAGAAAAATCTAAATGCAAGAAAATCAGAGATAATCAACTATGAACAATATAAGTGGTCTAACTCATTTGCTGTTGGAATTCCAGAAAAAATGAAAATTTAAGGAGAAAATTAAGTGAGGGCTAGGCATTTCCAAGTTTCCAGTACCATGGTCACTGTACCAAAGGACTGTATACAAATAATAAACATTAAAAACCAAAAACACAAAGAAAAGTAAACATTGTGTCCCAAGAATTGCAAAAAGACTGCATGCCAAAGATTGTGAAAACCAGAAGACAGCCAAATCACAGCACACATACACACATACACACACACACATACACACACACACACATACACACACATTCTCACACACACATTCACACACACGTTCACACATTCATAACCACACATTCACACACACAAACATATACGCATTCACACACACACACACACACACACACACACTTGAATTTAGAACCTTATATCCAGTAAACAGTTGTTTCTTACCATAAGAGAAAGGCTTCTTTGTAGACATACATAAGAAAAACAGACTGAGGAGACAGTTCATGTGATGAGAGTCCTTGCAGTCTATACATGAGGACTCACGTTCAAATTCTTAGTATTCACGTAAAAATCTGGGTGTGGCTGCATGTGTGCCCATAACTCCAGGGCTGTGGAGTAAGGACACAGAAGGATCACTGTTGGTTGTCACCCCAGCTCCAGGATCAGGGAGAGACCCTGAAACAAAAGAGTAAGGTGGAGAGTTACAGAGCAGGACATCAAGTGTCTTCCTGTGACTTCCATGTGTGCTTGTATGTGCTCCCCATCACACATACATGAACGTACACCACCCACACCACCCACATGGGGGTATTGATGACATTAGACCTGATCTATAACAGGTGTTGACTTAGGTCATCAGTATAAGTTGTCAAATGTAAATCTACAGGAAAGATTTATGGAGTATCAGTGATCATAACTATTATAATTCGTTCAGAATAAATATTTGCAGTAATTTTATTTTAAGCAAGATTTCACATTAGTGCCAATTATTGCCACTCTGGATCAGATCCAGTTAAATATACATATATGTATATATATATATGCATATGCATAGCTACATATATACCTACATATATGCATATTTACACACACATATCTCCATATATACTATACACACATGCATCTGTACATGCACATTTACATTTAAATAGCACTGGTTTGACATGAAGTGATAAACTAGTGTGACACTGAAAGGAAAGTGTTGGTGAATTGATGGAAACATTGATTGAAGTGGAAGAATTCATTAAAATTTGAATAAAAACTTAAAGCTTAGCAAAAATAATTTTAAAGTGTTTTCTTATCTATTTATTTAATTCCTCAGACAGAGTTTCTCTGTATAGCGCTGGCTGTTCTGGAACTCTCTCCATAAATCAGGTGAGGAATATCTCTGCTATAACCATCACAACGCCATCACTAGTCATCTGTTGCCATGTTTTTCCAGACTTCTTTCTGTCAGCACACATGGAGTTAAAAAATTTTACAAAGTTTAAGTTAATATCATACTTACACTATGGGGTATCATAGTGTAACTTTCTAAGCAACAACTTTCTAAGCAATAGGTAATTTAAACTTGCTAATTATTCCTGAATGTATATGTATTATAAATAGTTATATATACATATGCACCTATATAGTTATGTGTGTATATGCATATATATGTAGGGTTTGTTTGTGTTGTTTTCTCAAGACATGGCTTCTCTGTGTATCCCTGGCTGTCCTAGAACTCACTCTGGAGAACAGGCTGGCCTCAAATTCAGATATATAAACCAGAAATGGTTTAAAAAATTATTTATAAATGAGAATGAAATACATGTTAAAATGAAACTTCTCAACATTTAAAACAAGGCAGAATAAAGATTCAAAATATATTTTTTTAGATTTCTGCACGTGTCATTTATCAACACCAACTGCCAAAAGTACTACTTTCAAACACTTAGTCATCAAAAGCAGCAGATTCAAACATGTTTCTTTTTAGTGGTTAAAGTTGGGATGAGCTGGGAGTTCTTCTCAGCTGTAGAGAGCTTGCACTTAAGGTCTTGGGATTTAATCTCCACCACTTAAAAACAGAAAAATGAAGTAAGAAAAATTGAAAAAAAAACTGAATGTTTTTATCTTGATTTTTTGTTATATTGATAAATTTAAAAGACTTAACCACACACACATATCACTCTGATATCTTTTTTAAAGATATATGCCATATTTTGCCCATTGAGTAAATAAAAAAATAACCTCTCAGTATTTTTTCAGTGGTTTGAAGTAAAGTATCTAACATGGATATGATGTAAGTCTATGATCTTTAAAATAATGAAGTAGTAAATCTCTTACCTTTGGTATTGATTTTTAATAAATATAATAAAATATTTCCTATGGTACACTAGCCTGTGTGTTTATTTAAACTTATGTAATCCTTTACATTTAATAATTTCTTATAGAAATTCATCTGCCTGAAAAAATAAAAAAATACAATTAGTATGTTACATATAAAAAAGACTTATTTCTCTATCACTTTAGATTTGACTTGTGTCTTTTTCTATTATTATATTTGTTAAGAATTTTTCATTTACCACCAAATCCTCTTAGATTTGCCTCTGATCTGTTCTTTCCAGCTTTCTATATCGTTTTCTTCTCATATAGGCATTGTCGTTTCTAAAAATGATAGTTTTCACCCATTGCAGATTATTGATATTTTTCATAGTACCTCAATGCGTAAGCTACATATTTTTTTTCTTCTTTTTTTTTAATTTGAAGGGACATGTGTTTCCACTGTGGCCCAGACTGGTCTCGAATTCACAGCAATCCTTCTACCTCAGCTTCCTGAGTGTTAGGATCACAAGTATGAAGCATCACTCTGAACTCAAATTTCTAAATTTTAACCAGCCCTCTCTGTTCTTGCTTCATAGTCACATTTGGCACTTGAAAGAGGAGGCAGCATGCAATAGAGCTTTTTTTTTTTTTTTTTTTAATAGTTACTGGATTCTACCATACAGCATTGAAATGCAGTTTTTATTTTTATATTTTTTTCTTTTTTATTAAGAGATTTTTCTATTCATTTTATATACCAACCACAGATTTTCCTGTCCTCCTTCCTCACCCCCCAACCCTCCCCACAAACCACCCCCTATTCCCATCTCCTCCAGGGCATGGTCTCCCATGGGGAGTCAGCAGAGTCTGGTACATTCAGTTGAGGCAGGTCGAAGCCCCTCCTCCCTGCACCAAAGCTGCACAAGGTGTCTCACCATAGGCACAAGGCTCCATAAAGCAGGCTCATGTACTAGGGACAGGTCCTGATCAAACTGCCTGGGGCCTCCCTAAATAGTTCAAGCTAATCAACTGTCTCACTTATCCAGAGGGCCTGATCCAGTTGGGGGCTCCTCAGCTATTGGTCCATAGTTCATGTTTTTCCACTAGTTTGGCTAGTTGTCTCTGTACTTTTTCCAATCACAGTCTCGATATCTCTTGCTTATAGAATCCCTCCTCTCTCTCATTGATTGGGCTAATGGAGCTCCACCTGGGATCCAGTCATGGATCTCTGCATCTGCTTCCATCAGTCACTGGATGAGGGTTCTATGATGACAGTTAGGGTATTCAACCATCCACTCACCAGAGTAGGTCAGCTCAGTCACTCTCTTGACCATTGCCAGTAGTCTATGGTGGAGTCATCCTTGTGGATTCCTGGGGACCTCCCTAGCACTCTGCTTCTCCCTATTCCCATGATGTCTTCATTTATCATGGTATCTCTTTCCTTGTTCTCCCACTCTGTTCCCATTCCAGCTCTAACCTCTCATTGTCCTATGCTCTCATCCCCCATCCCTTGCCCTCCATTACCCCCCTTCACCCTCAGTTTGCTCATGTAGATCTCACCCATTTCTCCATCGCTGGGCTAAACATGCATCCTTCCTAGGGTCCTCCTTACTAGCTAACCTCCCTGGAGCTGAAGGTTGCAGTCTGGCTATTCTTTGCTTTACATCTAGTATCCACTTATGAGTGAATACATACCATGTTTGTCCTTCTGGGTCTGGGTTATTTCACTCAGGATGATATTTTCTAATTCCATCGTTTCCCTGCAAACCTCATGATATCATTGTTTTTCTCTGCTGAGTAGTACTCCATTGTTTGTATGTACCAGATTTTCTTTATTCATTCTTCAATTGAGGGGCATATAGGTTATTTCCTGGTTTTGGTTCCCAATTTTCTGAGAAATCGCCATACTGATTTCCAAAGTGACTGTACAAGTTTGCATTCCCACCAACAGTGTAGGAGTGTTCCCCTTGTCCTATATCCTCTCCAAAATAAGCTGTCTTCAGTGTTTTTGATCTGAGCTGTTCTGACAGGTGTAAGATGGCATCTCAGCATCATTTTGATTTCATTTCCCTGATGACTAAGGATGTTTAGCAATTTCTTAAATGTCTTTTGGCCATTTGAGCTTCTTCTGTTGAGAATTTTCTGTTTAGCTCTGTAGTGCATTTTTTAATTGGACTGTTAGGTATTTTGATGTCTAGTTTCTTGAGTTCATTACATATTCTGGAGATCAGCCCTCTGTCAGATGTGGAGTTGGTGAAGATTTTTTCCCCTTCTGTAGACTGTTGTTTTGTCTTATTGATTGTGTTCTTTGTCCTACAAAAGCTTCTCAGTTTTAAGAGGTCCCATTTATTAACTGCTGCTCTCAGTGTCTGTGCTACTAGTGTTATATCTAGGAAATGATCTCTTGTGCCAATGCATTCAAGACTGCTTTCTACTTTCTCTTCTATCAGGTTTTGCAGTTTCAGAACTACTCTTTGTGAATATCACATGTTAAAGAATGAATTTTGTCATTCCCCCCACTTGCCATCTCACCCCACCACGGAAGCCCTTGTCATCTTACTTTGGTCCCTCTTCCTCCATCCCTCCCTTCCTCTTTCCTGTTTGTTTTGGGTCCCATCGAGTTTAATTATGGTTTCGTTGTCTGAGCAGGGTAAGTAACCATAGAAATATATTTTGAAAATATGTATTCCACCTTTATCTCATGTGAGCTCATATGAAAATTTTCTACCTGTATAAATTTCTAAATATTCCCCAATATTATCTGACATAATTGTTATGGTGAGGGATGTGCCCATGAGTTTATATTTTATCACATGCTAAGAGCTTCATCTTACTGTGTTTGGTTTTGAAGGAATGATCTTTACAGTTTGTGGGTATCACATCTACTTTTCATTCTGAGCATCTGTGTACTTTCAGTAATGTTTGGAAACTGGAATGGTATGGGACAAGGAGTGAATTTTAAACATCTATAATAGAAATGGTTTTCAATATTTATTTCATGCCATTGCCATAAGAGCCTAGCACAAAACTTCAACCTACACCAAGTATATTTAAAGTCAGTGACATCTCATATATCTTTAGTGTGGGGAGTGTTGGAACTCAAAGTCAGTGTGTGTAATGCCAAAGCAAATTGCTCTTTGACTAAATTACAGTGTCTTTCCAGGGGATATTATTCCTATCATGGGTGTGATGTATATCTAATTGTCTTATGTTCACTGTATTATTCATTTCTTGGCTATCTGTATTCAATTTTAATGGGGGGGGTTAGCTGGAATAAGTGGATACTGTAATAGAGTGGTAGGTTTTTAGAAATGTGTATCCCTTGGGCAATCATTTTAATCTTTCAGTAAGTTACTTCAGCTATGAACTCCTCCTGCCTGTGATCTGTTGAATATTAAAAAAAATACATATTTTTTATTTTTTGAGAATACAATATAATTGTATCATCTTCCCCCTTTTGTTTCTTGCTTTCAAATCCACTCATTTATCATGGCCTTGCTCTCTTTCAAATTCATGGAGTTGTTTTTTTCATTAATTGTTGTTACACACACACACACACTCACACACAGTTGTAAATACAAAGTGTCACTTGCTCAGTCTGTATAATGTCACTTGTATATATGTGTCCAGCACTGACCATTTAGTACTGAATAACCAATTGGTGTGTTTTTCCCTGGGGGAAGACTATGTCTCTTGCTCTGAGCATTCCTTAATTGTCTGTAGTTCTTTGTATCGGGCTGAGGCCTCCTGGGCTGTCCTCCTGTTCACATCCCCATGTCTATTGTTGTTATCCTTGTTCAGCTCATGTTTAGGCAGTCATGTTGGTAAGATTTTATGGGCATCGCTTCTGCCATTCCTAGGAGACAATCCCAGAGCAAACTCCCTGTTCCTCTGGCTCCTATCGTCTTTTGTCCTCCTCTTTCTTGAGCCGCTGACTTGGACTTCACAAATATGGATTTTTGCTTGTTTTTGTTTTAGGGCATTGGGGATTGATCTGGCTTTATTCTTTCTAAGATCCACAAATACATCTTTGAGAACTCAGATGTAATATTTTCCACATTGCCTTGATTGTTAAGGGTAGTTAATAGGTGTTTACTGCATAGTCTTTAGATAACAATGAAACATGTAATAAAATTATCTCTAATGTTACAGGTTGAGACAAGTCACAGTGTTTTTATATTTGATGCTGTCTAGTTTCTTTGCCATTATATATGCTTATACATGTACCTTATCAGTTTTATTATTCTGGCTTGAGTCTCTTTTTAATGTATATATATGTTATTAAATAAAATTCCGGAAGGTATTTTTCATAAACCTCATTATATTGTAGTGTGTATAATGTGAGGATTTAACAAGGCAACTCCATGTAGTTAAAAAGGTTTACAGCCAGTAAAGGTGTTGGTTACAGGATCTGGGAGAGGTGAGGTGCAGTCCAGCGGTGTTTTCTGGAAAACTTTGACTCAGTCTGCCATCCAGCATCCAGGATCATGAGGAACCAAGAAGCCTGCACATCCAGATAGTCATGGATGTTACCAGCTGCCTCACCTGGGTGGTGCTTCAAGGTCAAAGTTACAACAGCTGCTACACACTACATGTGTATTATGTATTATAGTATGCTAATTCCATACTACTAGTAACTGAAAATTTTAATTATATCTAATGTTTATACAAGTCAAATAACAGATAATGATGTATATTTTAAATTGCACTTATGGTACAACAAATTCTTCTTAGCAGAATTCCATCATGCAGTGTGACCTTGGCATGGAAAAAACTAGCTAACAACTCTACAATATGCATCAGATGTGGGCACCATCACTATCAACATTTCTGTGTATGGTATATTCCACTTTAGGCTAGACTTTTATCAGGAACTATTTCTCCAGAAATATTCTAAGCCTTCTACTCCATAGAACTTACATTCTTTAATTAGTCTATTAGGCAGCTTAAGGCTGCTACTGTGCTGATGACATGAGAGATGAGAACTAACTTGTTCTCTGGATAATGACTCCCAAAGTCAGGTGGACTTGAAAAGCACATTTGAAGAGGGATTAAATGTTGTGGTATAAATCTCCAGGAGACTGCTCATTACTGATACTTTAGTCTTTCCCATCCATGGAATTTCATCTTATATTTTCTTGAATTTGTTATCTGAATATTTGTGCTATTCTGAAAGTGGTTTGTGAAATACAGAGAACATTTACTTCCCATTCGAGTATTTCATAATAGCTTCTAAATAGGAAAGTTGTGAGAAAATGTTCACATATAATGTGAAGCTATTGAAATTTTTCATAAAAGGCAAGAAAAAGCTAAAAAAAAATCTCATTTCACTTAATGTATTTCACAGATTGCCATAACCTAGGACTCTTTATCATTGGAAAGAAAATACTGCTTTTCTTCAATGGGAAACAAACATATTTGCATCATAAGAGAATAAGAAAGCTGTAAATAGAAGGTTAACTTTGGGTTACTATGCAGACTGAGCTAACTGTCATAACCTTCAGACATTTGGGGAATATTTTCACACAAAAGGTGAGAATCTAAATATTTATTCATTAGAATGTATGATTTACTTCCCACTTTAAAAAAATATCAAAATTTCAATGACTTCAGGTCTTCTAGGCAAATTAATCATGTGTCCTGATGACCCTTTCATAACACTAGCCCATACCTCAGCATTTCTGGCACTCCATATCTACATAGCCCAGTCAACACTGGCCTTTCCTTTGATGTATTCATCTCTAACATACTGTGACTCTCCAAATAAGAATTTATAAATTCCTCTACTAACAATTATATTTTATTTTCTTCTAGAGAAATCATCATTCTTATAAAAAAGATTGTTCTTGTCAGTTTTATACATTTATACAAGTTATTTTGATTATAATCAACCCCCAGTTACCCTGGTTAATCCCTTCCCCCTTCTGTTGAGTCCATTCTTCCTCCTAACCAGTCTCCCTTCCATGACCTTGTCTGTATTTCATGCAGGTCATATTCAGGTAGTCATTGCTACTGTGTATTCTTGATCGCAATGATCATATCATATCCACCAGACAGTACTTCTCACCCCCTTACACCCCAATCTCAGGCTCTTATGGTCATTCCTTACCCTCTTCCATGGTGCTTCCTGACCCTTGAAAGGGGGTGTTATAGATGTCCTGTTTAGTCACTTGTTCTCAGCACTTTGCACAGTTATCAGTCTCTGAATTATTTGTCACCATCTGCAAAAAAGAAACTACTTTGATCAAACCGAAGACAGCACTATCTATGAATATAAACATACATCTTTAGAAGGCACTTGGATCACATGCCCATTTAGCAAAACATAGGGAAGAAATCTTCCCTAGATCCTGTGACCACTCCAGCTGTAAGTTTTGACCAAATTTACAGTACCGTGCATGTATTTCCTCCTACACAGTGGGACTTGGATTTAAGCCAAAAGAGAATGATTACCCCAGCCTTTTCTCTGTTGCATCAGTGGGCACATCTTGCCTGATAGGTTGATAAGAAATTATTCTTTATGTCCACTGTACCATCTAAACTTGATTCTGAATTTTCATGTTCATTGTCATTTCCCTTGAGTGATCTGTTGATGGGAGATGTCTTCTAAAATGGCTCATGCACTAATGGCTTGGTATTCAGCTGATGGTGATCTTTTAGAAGGTTCTGGAAACTTTAGGAGGTAGAGCCTCACTGGAGGAAACAGATCATGGAAGGCAAGTCCTGGGTGGAGGCTTTATCTTGTAGGCACTGACTGTTCCTCTGTCTCTTTGCTTTGTCTCTATCGTGAACTGAGCAGCCCCTGCCACATGAATCCATGGCCATAGCTTTTTACCCCATTACAGGTCCAGATTTAACATAGCCAATGGAATGAAACCTCTGAAACTATAAACTAAATGAACCTTCCCTGTTTTGAAGTTGTTCACTCAGGTGCTCTGTCAAGGCAACAGAAAGGCTAAGATACACTTGTAGCTAGAGTTTTCCTGCCTTGCCCACATTCAGGACAAATCTTTGTCACCCGCCAGTCCCACAGCCACTCAGACCCAACCAAGTAAACACAGAGACTTATATTGTTTACAAACTGTATGGCCGTGGCAGGCTTCTTGCTAACTGTTCTTATAGCTTATATTAATCCATTTCCATAAATCTATACCCTGCCACATGGCTTGTGGCTTACCGGCGTATTTACATGCTGCTTGTCCTGGCAGTGTCTGGCAATGGCTGGCAGTGGCTGGCAGTGACTCCTTCTGCCTTCCTGTTCTTTTGTTTTATTTTTAATTTTATTTATTTTATTTTACAATACCATTCAGTTCTACATATCAGCCACGGGTTCCCCTACTCTCCTCCCTCCCACCCTCTCCCCTTACCCCCAGCCCACCCCCCATTGCCACCTACTCCAGGGCAAATCCTTCCCCCCCCCCCCCCCCCCCGAGGACTGTGATCAACCTGGTAGACTCAGTCCAGGTAGGTCCAGTCCCCTCCTCCCAGACTGAGCCAAGTGTCCCTGCATAAGCTCCAGGTTTCAAACAGCAAACTCATGCAATGAGCACAGGACTTGGTCCCACTGCCTAGTTACCTCCCAAACTGATCAAGCCAAAGAACTGTCACACCTATTCAGAGGGCCCGATCCAGCTGGGGGCCCCTCAGCCTTTGGTTCATAGTTCATGTGTTTCCATTCATTTGGCTATTTTTTTTCAATAATTGAGTAAAACCGAAATATATTATAAGCCACAGTCGTCCTAGGGACCTCCATGCTATATATATATATATCCTTCATGGTTCTATGGGTTGTGGTCTGATTGTTCTTTATTTTATATCTAGAATCCACCTATGAGTGAGTACATACCATGACTGTCTTTCTGGGTTTGGGTTACCTCACTCAGGATGATTTTTTCTAGTTCCATCCATTTGCCTGCAAATTTCATGCTTTCATTGTTTTTCTCTGCTGAGTAGTACTCCATTGTGTATATGTACCACATTTTTTTCATCTATTCTTCCATTGATGGGCATCTAGGTTGTTTCCAGGTTCTGGCTATTACAAATAGTGCTGCTATGAACATAGCTGAGCATGTATCTTTATGGTATGAATCAGCATTCCTTGGGTATATGCCCAAGAGTGGGATGGCTGGGTCTTGAAGTAGTTCGATTCCTAATTTTCTGAGAAACCACCATACTGATTTCCACAGTGGTTGTACTAGTTTACATTCCCACCAACAGTGGAGGAGTGTTCCCTTTGCTCCACATCCTCTCCAACATTGGCTGTCATTGGTGTTTTTGATCGTACCCATTCTGACAGGTGTAAGGTGGTATCTCAGGGTCGTTTTGATTTGCATTTCTCTGATGATTAAGGATGTTGAGCATTTCTTTAAATGTCTTTCAGCCATTTGTAGTTCTTGTTTTGTGGATTCTCTGTTTAGCACTTTAGCCCATTTTTTAATTGGACTGTTCAGTACTTTGATGTCTAGTTTCTTGAGTTCTTTATATACTGTAGAGATCAATCCTCTGTCAGATGTGGGGTTGGTGAAGATCTTTTTCCATTCTGTTGGCTGTCTTTTTGTCTTATTGACTGTGTCTTTTGCCCTGCAAAAGCTTCTCAGTTTCGAGAGGTCCCATTTATTAATTGTTGTGCTAGGGTCTGTGCTGTTGGTGTTTTATTTAGGAAATGGTCTCCAGTGCCAATGCGTCATGTTCTTTTGTTTCTCCTCTCTGTTAGTCCCTCCTATACTTCCTGCCTAGCCATAGCCAATCAGGTTTTATTTATTGACCAATCAGAGCAACTTGACATACAGACCATCCCACAGCACAGCCAAGTGCAAGCCATCTCAGACACCTGTACTTAGGCCCGTGGTCCTAATCATCCTCTATGCAGACCTGCTGGGTAAAGCCATGAGGAACCCAAGAACTGTCTCCCACAGGACATACAGAACATTCCACAGCATACACTGCCTCTTTTTCTAGTGTGGACTAATTGAGGATAATTGATTTATCCTTTTGATTACATGCTATTTCTTCTCCCTGTTAATTTATTTTCAAAGAATCCCCGTATTCTGATCTCCACTGCTACTCTTGTTATTCTGTCAAGACCCAGCCATCCCACTCTTGGGCATATACCCAAGGAATGCTGATACATACCATAAAGATACATGCTCAGCTATGTTCATAGCAGCACTATTTGTAATAGCCAGAACCTGGAAACAACCTAGATGCCCATCAACGGAAGAATGGATGAAAAAATGTGGTACATATACACAATGGAGTACTACTCAGCAGAGAAAAACAATGAAAGCATGAAATTTGCAGGCAAATGGATGGAACTAGAAAAAATCATCCTGAGTGAGGTAACCCAAACCCAGAAAGACAGTCATGGTATGTTCTCACTCATAAGTGGATTCTAGATATAAAATAAAGAACAATCAGGCCACAACCCATAGAACCATGGAGGCTATATATATATAGCATGGAGGTCCCTAGGATGACAGTGGCTTATAATATATTTCGGTTTTACTCAATTATTGAAAAAAAATAGCCAAATGAATGGAAACACATGAACTATGAACCAAAGGCTGAGGGGCCCCCAGCTGGATCGGGCCCTCTGAATAGGTGAGACAGTTGATTGGCTTGATCAGTTTGGGAGGCAACTAGGCAGTGGGACCAAGTCCTGTGCTCATTGTATGAATGGGCTGTTTGAAACCTGGAGCTTATGCAGAGACACTTGGCTCAGTCTGGGAGGAAGGGACTGGACCTGCCTGGACTGAGTCTACCAGGTTGATCGCAGTCCTCGGGGGAGGATTTGCCCTGGAGGAGGTGGGAATGGGGGGTGGGCTGGGGTTAAGGGGAGGGGGTGGGAGGGGGGAGAATAGGGGAACCCATGGCTGATATGTAGAACTGAATGGTATTGTAAAATAAAATAAAATAAAAAAGAGTTAATATGATTGGCCCATGTTCATTAACCATCTCAAGGCTCTTAGTATTGCTAAGAACATGTTTCTTCATTTCTTGAGAACTACTGTCCTCAGTATCTCTAGCAAGTGCAGTTTCTTGCTTCTTTTTAAGTTACTAGCTTGATTCTGATTGCCTTGTCTGCTCAATTACTCAGGCTTCTGGGTCATCTGTTGTGCATGTTGTTGCTGTCCATTTGCTTGCACTTACATCTTTATTTCCTGTATTTGAAAAAAAAGGCTTATTGTAAGAACTTCTAATATTTTAGTAAGTCACAGAATAATGATAAGACCTTCAAAATGAAGGGAGTTTGTGTTGATCTTGAGGACAATGATTGCCAAGGTTTGAGACCAGGGGTCCACACTCACGTGAGAGTGCAACTCATTTGGCTGCCATAGGGTCACTGAGAAGCTGCCTAAGGGCCAAGGCTGACTTTCCCATGGCCTCTGAGTCTTATTTCTCCCACTGAGTTGTTGATGCAAGACAGGGTACCCTGTGAAACTGGAATTTCAGATGAACAGTGAATTATTTTAAAGTATTAAAATGCCCTAAGTGTTGTAAGAGGTAGATTCACACTAACAAGCATTGCTTATCTGAATTCAAATATAGTGGGCAGCCTGTCGATCTGCTTGCTGACCTGGAACCCTGCATTTAATTTCACCTGTTCCTCTTCTTTACCGTTCTGCTCAATTTTCATCTCTGATGAGCATTTCTGAGCACATCCTTCCCATCTGCCCAAAGGTGTGCCTTGGACTCTGTTTTCCTCATGCTAGGGATAAGATTGGCTTGTCTCTCTACTTCCTGTCAGTATTCTCCCATATCTCTCAGGCCTTATCCAACTATGGCAATACATCCTTCTCTTGATTGCTGCCTTTGTTTAGATCAAAGTCTTTGTTCATGCCCTGGATTTCTAGTGGTTAAAATTAAACTTTTCTTTTAATGTTTAACTCAAGTATGCCCTACCAGTCTTGTACACATTCCTGTCTTGTGGCCACTTTCCTGTCTAATACAGTGCCTTTACCAAAGGATTCCTTTGATCTGAAAGGTATTCTTTCAGAACTGGAACTACTGAGATTTCTCAATGACTCTAAGACTGTATACCATCCCTGCTTTTAAAAAAATATATATTTATTCTTCTCTCATATATTGCATCCCAACCACAGATTCCCCTCCCTCTTCTTCTTCAAGTCCCTCCCCCAACCTCTCCTCTCCCCCAGATCCACTCCTCTTCTGTTTCCCTTAAGATAAGAGCAGGGCTCCCAGGGATATCGACCAAACATGGCATAACAAGCTATAAGACTAGGCACAGACCCTCATATCAAGGTTAGAGAAGGCTGGTAACCTATCTTTTCAATACTCCTTCTCTGATTCCTCATCGGGCCATTGCACGTTCTAGGCCCTAGGGTATAACTGCTTAGGCATTTACATTCTACTTTTCAATGGCAAGGTTCAAGCCTCTTTGATCTTGTACTCACTTCTGTAAGCAAGTCACCTTAGAGAAGCATATAGATGCTTACTGGGGAAATAATCCCAAAGTCACCATAGCTTTGTTTTTTGTTATTGGTTTTGTTTTCTTCAGGTAGGGTGTCCGGTATAGCCAAGCTGGCTTCAAACTCACAAGCCTACTACTTTAGCCTCTTGAGTGATGCAATTACAGTCATGTGCCATGCTAAAAATTCACCTTGATTTATTTCCCTTCCCCGAATGGGTCACAGGTATGCTAAGAAATAGATTTCTATCAGTCCAAGACAGTTATCTCCAGCCACCAGCAGCCCATGCTTCCAGTATGCCATCCAAGAATATTTTTTATGTATGTTGTAATGTGGAGAAGATTGAGAACCTCTGCTTTCTGAGTTCCAGTTGAATAAATGGGTAGGATGACTGTTATATTCCAGTACTTAAGTGTAATTGTGTGGCTTTACCTCACTATCCATTTCCTAAAAGTATAGCTGAGTTGAAATTGTCCATGAAAACCATTGCCTTTATTTCATTATAACAATGATTCTCAGGCCAGGAACTGTGGTAAGGGTTATGGGTGATCTGGAAGAAGCTAAATGTGTGTCCTTAAAGACATGTTAGTATAGCTGGAGACAAAGAGAAAATGCCAGAATTAAGAGTCAAATACTTATGGAGACAGTGGTAGCAGACCCAGGTGCCAGATGTCTAAGGGAGGGCTGGCCAAGAGGGTGTATAACAGGAGTTGGGTCTTTAAAATGTGATCCTGAGTCTGATAGTAACAGGGGGCCTAGCTGATACTATCTCTCCATTATAAGAAATTATTTAATTATTTAAAGGAAACCAGTTATAAAGGGTTTTGTGATAGGAAGCTAGGCTCTCAAGAAAATGGCAGATTTCAAACTTGATTTACTTGAAAAGTTGACACATAATTTGAAACTGCTTTTTAATAATTATCCCTCCCTTTTCTTTGTCCCATGACTGAAAAAATAGGAGAGTCATCCATAAATAAACATAAATACAAATATAAATATAACTGCCTTTTCCCATTTGGTCAGGGCTTGGTTGTTTTTATATGTTTATTTGCTACAAAAGCATCCTTTCTTGCTTGCTTTTTGTTTCCTGATTTCCTCTGTTTCTGATCAGAATGACTTTAGCTAAAGAAAGGAGCAGACCAGAAATCAGGTTCCTCATATTCAGTGGCAGAGGGTCCTATGAGATCTTTTCCAGCTACTGGTTTTGATCAACCATCACAAAGAAGATGATGAGAGGGGGCAGAGGGCAAGAGGAGAGCAGTTCGAAGAAGCACTCGAGCTCCTGACTCTATGACCTCTGGCCAGTGGGTTCCTTTTCTCTGAGTACTTGGTCAGGAGTTGAAACTCAGGAAAGTGAGCTGAAGAACTGGAAAGCACTACCTGCCTTTTCATTTTTTTCTAAATTGGCCTCAGCAGCAGCAGCTCTAATGTGATGCTGGGAATATGTTTCCTTTTAAGAAACATTTGCTACATGGGCTACTTTGACTTGTGGTTTATCTTAAAATGAGTCAACCTCCCTGATATCTTAAAAAACACTCTAGTATTACAGGATTAGCTCTCATCTCCAACCTGAGTACACAGCATTAGCTTCCTGTAAATTACTATATAAGCTCAAAGCCATTTAGATCATAGAGCACTTGATTCTTTCCAGGCACAATCAATGGAATTGCATCTTTCTCCCTGAGATAGATAACCTCGAGTTTTGTTCTTTCTACATGGTACATTAGTGTATATTATTGTATCAATACAAGTTGTACATTAATGAATATAGGGCTTTGGTGGGAAGGATATTTGTTTTGCCTACAAGGAAGCCCATATCATTATTAGACAATTGATTTAGATGGAAGTTTCAGTTGAGGACTTAACAGATTGGGAGGGGAGCCTAGGTTTTGGGATTGCTCATAGGAGATTTTCCTAAAATGTCTTAGAAGGAGAAAAGCGTTGATTGTCTTTCTTTCCAAGCATCTGTTAGTGCTATCCAAATTATTTCCTCTGCCCTGTTTTCATCACTCTCTTTCAATAACCTGAACATAATAGGTCCATAGGAGTTGAGGAATATGTGCTGACAATGAGCTGCACACAGAGAATCTGGAACTTCTCCAACCTTCTGTTTAGATTGCCAGCAAAACTCATACACTCCTGGTGTGAATTCTTTTTGTTTGTTTGCTTGCTTGTTTTTGTTTTTAAAGACAGGGTATCTCTGTGTAGCCCTGGCTGCCCTAGGACTTAATCTGTAGATCAGAGTGGTCTGGATCTCAGAGATCGGTCTGCCTCTGCCTACTGGAATTAAAGGCATGCCCCACCGCTGCCCAGCCTTATTTGAATTCTTAGGACATGCCAAGTAGTAATGCATTGAGTAGACAGATGGACTGAGATTCTGTATTAGCACAAATTTTCTTTCTAAGAAAATGTTTCACTAAAATCACCATGTATCACTTGATAATCATAAAATAACATCAACAAGGGGAATTTACAGTAATATGCAAGTCCATAAAGAAAACATTTTCATTAATAATGAATATTTATTAATTGATTGAATAGTTCCTTATGCATTCCACAGTGTAGGGAGCTCCTTCTATGAAAACAAAGACTAGGCTGAGAGCAAATCTCGGGAAAATAGCATAAGCAGAAAGGGACCACCTTGCTTATGAAATGCACTAGATGCAAATTCACAGATTAAAAAAAAATCATGCCTATGATAAACGTAACAACAAATTAGTTTGAGCAGAAGCAGATAGTTTGATCTAAACAGACAGAGCCACATATTTTAAATTAATTGTGTGTGTGTATATGTGCACACATGTGCCCATGCACCTCCAGTCATCAGGCTTAGAGACAAATGTCTCTACCCTCTGAGCCACCTTTGTAGGCCAAGCCATAAATTTCTAAGACCAAATGAAAAAAGAGAAAATATTATCATGTTAGTGGTTTCAGCATTGTTGGTCAAACAATAGGACAGCTCACAGTTTTCAGTAAACTGAATGAGAGCAATTTATGACAAATATAGAAAATAAAACTGGGAATGCTTCAACTGTTTACTAAGAATGAGACATCCATGGGCTACTCAGTCTAGTTGCTGTAAGGGCTAGAAATAACAATGTGTCTTACTTTTGTTTCTTTTCTGTTTTCTCAATTCATTCAAATTTGGATATATTTCATATAAATACTCTCTGTGATTTAACTCTACATGAAAACTGCATTGTCTTGTGGTAGTGTGTCCTGGCAAAGGCATTCTCTGTGCCTCCACACATACCTTCTCTTACCTGGTCCTGTTTCTTTTCTCTGTCTCTTTCTTTTTCCCCCCACTTCTCTTCCTTGCTGTTCCTTTTCCTTCCTTATTTTATATATATATATATATATATATATATATATATATATATATATATATATATATATATATAAAGTTTGTTTGAGATCCTCTTGCCCCCAACTCCCAAGTGTGGGGATAATAATTCTGTACCATGATACCATGATGCTGGGCTATTGTTCGCCATTTTTTAGTTTGTGTTCACCATTGGAGTGGTCCTAAGGCAAGACTTTGTCCCAGGAAGCAGAACACAGCCTTGGCTTACAGATGATGCAGCTTGACAGTATTGATCCCACTTTTCCACCTTTCTTATTACATTCTGAGCAAAGACATATAGTACCACACATTTTTGTACCACTGCAGATTAATATACTAGCAACAAAAAATATTCAAAACATTATTAACTCCTAGGTTCTTAGATATTAATATCCATAATAAGCATGGCAGATAGAAGATGAGACAGTTTCTGCTAGCGCTGCCCATTTCCCAGGTTATCTCTATAGCGCTGTACACTCATGACAAACAGAGATAGGAAAGCACCAGTGATATTCCTCAGGTACAAACATTTTATCTATCAGAGTTTAGATCCTGAAATATTAGAATCATAATAGATCACTGTAAAGAATAGTAGATCTCTTGTAGGCACAAAGACCCTGCCTGGTATTCCATATGCCCATTTCATGTATTTTAGACTCTTTAAAGCAGTAACATTGAACTTTCCACAGAGTGCTCAGCAATCCTGCCAGTGACTGACAACCTCAACATCCAGGGCCAATTCTATTCATATTTAGAGATGAATAGTCAAGTTCTTGACATAATTCTTGATGAAAAAGACCATATTTCAGAATATCTTTTTTCTATGGCCTGGAGTTGGGAATTTTGCTGCTCAATATTTGGCAATTTGTTTAGAGCATAAAGGCCTCTGGCTCCTAGAGTCCAGTTTGCTGCTCCCCCGTGATCCCCTATCACTGTTGCAGGGCACAGAGGATGGTTCCCCTGTGCTAACTCCTAGTTGGTTCTCTAGCTCCTTGAGCAAGAGTAGGAAGCAGTTCAATTCTGGCTATTTTGCTGCTTGTCAGCAAACACAAGAAGCATCTCTGTTGGCTGACAATGGCAGTCAAGTGTCTGCATGATCAGCCAGAGAGCATCAGATTTAGTGTCGCCTTAGGCAGTACCTGAGGTTGTCATGGCATGATAGATGGTATGCTTTCTTGTTTTGGAAGCTAACCCTACATTCAAGTTAGACTTGTTCTCATCCACTCCCCAATCGACCAGAGATACAAAAGATTGATTTCTCTCTCTCTGTCTCTCTGTATCTCTGTCTCTGTCTCTCTCTTTCTTTCTGTGTATGCTGGCAACTTCATTTTCTCTTTAAAAAAGAATACGTATATCTAGACATTTTTTATTTGTAATTTTAGGTACTGAAAGAAGGAAACCAGAGTCTAGAGGAAAGGGCAATGGAAGACAAAAAGCTGCACTCATTTTCATAAGAAGTGGTTATTGCATTGGAAGAAGTTAAAGAGAAGATTGTTGTGAACCATTACTGAATAGTGGAATTGAACAGAAAGCAATTCAGTAACTCCCGTGACAGCAACGAATGGACAGCAGATCTAGAGAACAGAGATGCCTAACATCTCATTTCAACTTGGTTACTATGACATTAAAAGTACTAGACATAAAGGGATAATTCAAAGTGAGAATGCTTAGAAGATTTGCATGCAGACATAGTGCCGCTTATTTCTTTTCTTAAATATTTCTGTCATATTTCAAAGAAAGCCATATTTAGCAAAAATATCTAATTTAGAAAGGTATTGTCAAATGGGTTTGTAATGAGAAGGTACCTCCAGTTGTAAACATTCCCAGCAAGGGCCTGTGAAGTCCTTTCAGAAAGTGTTGGACTGGATTCATTTCGAGTTACCATTGCAGTTTTCAAATTCAAATAAAGTGGCTTATCAATGTTGCTGTTTCATGACTCATCTCTCATTCAAAAGAACTCTAACAAGCAGTAAGGGTGTCATTAGGCAAATACAGTAGACTAATCAGAATGCTAGCATGCCTAATGTCTCTCCCTGTAGCTATGTGGATTTTGTGTCTCTTATCTTCAGGAGTAGAGTTCTGCCTGAGGCCCAAGACATACAAAACCAAACATGTCTCAAGCACTATGACATGTCAGTGTCCTCACAGCCACTCTTCAAAATGAACACTATCATTACTGCTGGCTTACAAACAAGAACATAGACATAGGTTGATCAACTGATTTGCTGCAGGCCCTGCACCTTATCTTTGATTCCAAGGGTCTCCTGAGTTTCATTATATTTCTCATACCACAAAACCTTGACATAGTCTCTGTCATGTTTTATATCTACAGTGTTTCTCAAAGTCCCATTTGCTAAAGTCCTTATCATCAGGTGTGCACTCTGTGATGGGGTGGTAGAACTTTTAAGAGATGGGACTTAATGGAAGGAAATGAGATCATTTGGGTACAAAAACAATGCCATCACACACACATTTGCCGAAAGCTCTGAAGCCTTGAGCCAGAAGAAACCTTTTCTTCTTATAAGTTGATTATCTCAGGCATTTTGTCACAGTGACAGCAAGCTGAGTTCTCCAGCCCCATACCTAGTCTCTGTTTCTACTAGTGACTGCCAACATTTTATTCTCCCCACAGAAGTCAGAAGAGTTCTCTTTCAATGGAAACAAGATCCTTTAATTTCCTTGCTTAAAATCAGATGGTGGCATCTCATTTCACAGAGAATAAAATTTCATGCATTTGTTGCTGTGACTGTAATAAAAAAGTTTCATAGGGTTTGGCCCTTTTTAGGTTTATGGCTTAATGTTCAAATGTTTCTGAGCAGAACTGCTCACACTCTTGTTCATTGCTGTCTTTCAGCATATAATATAACATGTTTCACAGTAGTGTTCAAAAACAAGACACTGACAAGTGTAGATGGAAATCGGAAAGTCTTACTCAGTATGTGGGTCAGCTTTTGCAATGACTCTTCTTATGAGAGTCCAGCTCCAGTAAGCCAATAGAAGCCTCATCATCACTTTCCAGAACACCACCCCAGGTGTTTCCTCCTGCTTCAGAGCTTCATTGACTTTAGATACAGAATATATATTCTGACCAATCTACATTTCTACTCACACCACTTAATCCATACTCAGGCATCTTGGTGGTGATGATAGAGAATCTGTCCACTTGACTTTTTTTTCAACTTCTAAACTCACTACTTTGCCAATTTAAGTACCACTAAGTCTCAGGATGGATTCCCTACAAGTAAAACCATTTTGCTTATTTATTTATTTTCAGAATGAAAAGTTTACATTTTATATGTCTTGATTTCAAGTTAAGCCATAATGATCAAAACGATGTCACTAAATTACAGAGATCTACCCTCCCCTCAGAACTCATGGAACCCTATGGAAAAAAAGTGTAAGAACAAGAGGGGATTGAGGACACCAAGAAAGCAAGGCCCTTTGCTTTATATCTAGTATCCACTTATGAGTGAGTACATACCATGTTTGTCCTTCTGGGTTTGGGTTACCTCACTCAGGATGATATTTTCTAGTTACATCCATTTGCCTGCAAATTTCATGCTGTCATTGTTTTTCTCTGCTGAGTACTCCATTGTGTATATCTACTACATTTTCTTAATCCATTCTTCAGTTGACGGGCATCTAGGTTGTTTCCAGATTTTGGCTATTATGAATAGTGCTGCTATGAACATAATTGAGCATGTGTCCTTGTGGTATGATTGAGCATTCCTTGGGCATATGCCCAAGAGTGGTATGGCTGGGTCTTGAGGCAGATCGATTCCCAATTTTCTGAGAAACCACCATACTGATTTCCACAGTGGATGTACACGTTTGCATTCCCACCAACAGTGGAGGAGTGTTCCCTTTGCTCTCATTCTCTCTAATATAGACTGTCATTAGTGTTTTTGATCATAGGCATTCTGAGAGGTGTAAGGTGGTATCTCAGAGTCATTTTGATTTGTATTTCTCTGATGATTAAGGATGTTGAGCATTTCTTTAAATGTATTTCAGCCTTTTGTGATTCTTCTTTTGATAATTCTGTTTAGCTCTTTAGCCCAGTTTTAAATTGGATTGTTCAGTATTTTGATGTCTGGTTTCTTGAGTTTTTTATATACTTTGGAGATCAATCCTCTGTCAGATGTGGGGTTGGTGAAGGTCTTTTCCCATTCTGTAGGCTGTCTTTTTGTCTTATTGACCATGTCTTTTACCCTACAAAAGCTTGTAAGTTTCAAGAGGTCCCATTTATTAATTGTTGTTCCTAGTGACTGTGCTGCTGGTGTTATATTTAGGAAGTGATCTCCTGTGCCAATGTATTCAAGACTACTTCCTACTTTCTCTTCTGTTAAGTTTAGTGTAAATGGATTTATGTTGAGAGTGAAAAGTGGCTACTGGTGCTTAAGGTTCCAACACTCGGGAGGCAGAAGCAAGAAGATTTTGAGTTTAAGGCTCCCAAAAACCCAGCTAAACAAACAACAACAACAAAAACCCCAAAACCAACCAAACAAACAAATAAACAAAAAACAGATTTGTTAAGTACATGCCACATACAAAGCAGCTTCTCCACATCTACTATATTATTTTAATAATTTTGAATGTAAGCCAGGTTTGATGGTGCATACCTTTGATCCCAGGAGGCAGTTGCAGGTAGATCTCTGTGAGTTGTGTTTGAAGTCATCCTGGTCTACTTAGTGAGTTCCAGGCTCGCCAAGGCTACATAGTGAGACCCTGTCACAAAAATTAAATTAAACTAAAAAGGCTCAGGGAAATCTGTGGAAGAGGAGCAGATTCTAAGAGCCAGTGGGGATAGAAGACACCATGGAAATAAGACCTTCTAGACACAACAGGACTGATGCACATATGAACTCACAGACTATGGCAGCATGTCCAGAGACTGCACAGGTCTAAGTCAGATGGGTCCCAGTGCTGAAAGGGAAAGAGGACACAAGCCCCATCCCTAACCTAGAAGCTATCTCCAATTGGGAACTGCTTGCAAAGGAAAAACTAGTTTTCTGCAATGAGCTCTCACTGGGTGCATAAACCAAACTTAAGGACAGGTCCCATGCCCAGCAGTAGTTGGCCAACATAAAATGAACTTGATGGTATTTTTGGAGAATTTTGTTATTGTTGTTTCAAAATGCTATGTCTGGATAATTAAAAAATAATCTTTCAAAAAGAAAGAAAGAAAGAAAGGAAGGAAGGAAGGAAGGAAGGAAGAAAGAAAGAAAGAAAGAAAGAAAGAAAGAAAGAAAGAAAGAAAGAAAGAAAGAAAGAAAGAAAGGCCCTCTAAATCAATAGGATGGATGCACATATGAGCTTACTCACAGAGACTTAGGTAGCATGTGCAGGGCCTGCATGGGTCTGTTCTAGGTCTTTTGTATATCTGTTATGGCTTCCAGCTTAGTATTTTTATGGGATTCCTGAGTGTGCCAAAGAATGGGTCTCTGCTTTTTGTGCCTTCTCTTGGACTCTTTTGCTTCTGTTTGTTTATTGTTTCCTATTTTAATGTGTTATTTTTGTTTAATCTTATATTTTATTTTATTATTATTCCTTAGAAGCCCATTGGTTTCTAATGAGAGAGAAAAGGGAGTGGGTCAGGATGGGAGGGGAGATGAGGAGGATCTGAGAGGAGCAGAGGGAAGGGAAACTCTAACTAGGATATGTTATGTGAGAAAAAAAATATATTTTCAATAAAAGGAAAATAAAGCCAGGGCTCAAGACCAATAGAACAGAATGAAAAGCATAGCTATAAACACACACACACACACACACACACACACACACACACACACACACACACACACACACGTCATATATAGCTAACTTATTTTCAAGAGTAACTCTATAAAGGCATAACTAGGAAGCCTGTCTTCTTTTTCATTAATTTAAAAGTTATGTATCTTATTTTATGTGTATGACTGTATCCTGCATGTAAATATTATATGTATATATACCACAGGTGTGCCTAGTACCCAGGAAGGTTAGACGGGGAGTCTGAGTCCCTGAATCTAGAGGTATAGATGGTTGTGAACTACCTGACCAAATCTGAGACCTCTGCAAGAGCAACAAGTATTCTTAACTGCTGAATCATCATTCCAGCCTTAAGAATATTTTCTTGAGTTGTCACGATAGAACTCTCATCCAGTGACTGGTGGAAGCAGATGCAGGGATCCACGGCCAAACCCCAGGTGGAGCTCCAGGAGCCCAACCCACAAGAGAGAGAGGAGGGATTATATGAGCAAGAGATATCCAGACCATGACTGGAAAAAGCACAGGGACAAATAGCCAGACTAGCAGAAACACATGAACTGTGAACCAATAGCTGAGGAGCCCCCAACTGGATCAGGCCCTCTGGATAAGTGAGGTAGTTGATGAGCTTGAACTGTTTAGGAGGCCCCCAGGCAGTGGACCGGGACCTGTCCTTGGCGCATGAGCTGGCTTTTTGGAACCTAGGGCCTATGGTGAGACAATTTGCTCAGCCTTGGTGCAGGGAGGAGGGGACCGGAATTGCCTCAACTGAATCTACCAGGCTGGGCTGAATCCCCAGGGGAGTCCTTGCCTTGGAGGAGGTGGGGATGGGGGGTGGGTTGGGGAGGAAGGCTGGGGAGGTGGGAAGAGGGAGGACAAGGGAATTTGTGGCTGGTATGTAAAATTAAATTAACTAGAAAATAAAAATATTTATTAAAACATAAATAAAAGAATATTTTCTTTGATAAATGGTTCTGGAGAAACAATATCCCTATGCAAAAGAAAGTTACTGCTCCTTTATTTGATGTCATTCACTAAAATCAACTCATACTACATAAAGGACATAAGGTAAAACTCAAATCAAAACATTCTTCTAGAGTGGAAGAAAACCGGTGGCATTGGCTTAGGGAAAGATCTTTTTCTTCCACTGCCGAATTTGGGGCTAGAAAGGCAAAAATAAGTACATAAAAATGATATCAGACTAACAGGAAATAGGAAAAAAACTGCAGACAAATAGGGCATGAAACCATGGTAAGCAGAGGTGGTGGCCTATGTGGAAATGGGGCTGCATGTAAAGGGTACAGAGCACAAGCGAATCAAAGAGTTAATGTGCAATGTTAGCTGGAGTGAACAATATTGTGTTGTGGAGTTTTGTTACTTCTTTACTGAGCAAATGGATCTCATGTGCTCTTGTCACCGAATAGCACGGGTGACCGTGTGATGACAGGTAAGTCAGAGTCTGTGATTAGTGTCCTGTTTTCCCCTGTGTAAGCACACGTGAGCCTGTGCTCTGCACCTCCAACATGCAACAAAAGGACGTGGGAATCCCTGAAACAGATGTAACTGTCATTCCACTCAGACTTTCACATATTCTAGTCTATTTTTTAAAATGTGTGCATGGCCCTTGAGTGGATAATGCAAGATTCTGTCTGTTTTCACGTTCTACCTATTCCTCAGGTTTTCTGACAGGAAAATATCAGCTTTAAGCCTGGATGCCTTCATGCCCTGCTAAATACAGAGCCCTTCTCAGCTTATGGCAAGTTTCAGGAATCATGACATCCCAGAAAATTCTTTAAGTGGACCCCAATATATTTTCTTTAAACTTCTTTGCATCAGTCATATTTAGCTATGGATCAAGTCAGACCAGCATTCTGCAGACTAGGACAACAGTGCTTCATTATTCATCTCGAGCCTCTGGGGTTCTCAGGTGGACCTCTTCCTGTTTCCCTTGAGTCCTGCACATAACAGCATACAGCTGTAATGGTGGGGGGCAGGAAGGGGTGAAAGGACTTTATGTACTGGTGGGGCAGTGGGTACTGACCTTGGATAGGCTTCAGATTGCCTTCACATAGACCCTCAATCTCCAATTGGTTAGAATTTTTCTCCACCTCATCCTTTCTCTTTTCTCTTCGCCTCGCATTACTTGTCTTAGGGTTTCAATTGTGTCGAAACCATGACCAAAAAGCAAGTTGGGAAGCAAAAGATTTATTTGGCTTATACTTCAACATTGCTGTTTATCATTGAAGGGGCAGGAGCTGATGTAGAAGCTATGAAGGGGAGCTGCCTACTGGCTTACTTCCCCTGGCATGCTCAGCCCACCTTCTTATAGAACCCAGAAGCAGTAGCCCAGGGATGGCACCACCCACCATCAGCTGGACCCTCCTTCATTGATCACTAATTGAGAAAATGCCTTCCAGATCCATCTCAAGGTGGCATTTCCTCAGCTAGGGCTCCTTCCTCTGATGACTCTAACTTGTGTCAAGTTGACATGTAAAATCACCCAATACATTACCCCTTTCTCTTTTTATCTTAAATAAAGGTCTTGTTTGTTGGGCAGGTTGACATGGAGCTCATCCTGACTATCCAAATGTGTACCACCATGCCCAGTTTTGGGAGGCTTTTCTTAAGTAATTAACCATCTCAAGGAAAATTATCAGATGCAATTAAGTCTGATGATGGGATCTCAGAGTGGCAAAGCACCATGTCCTTTACATTTTCTTGGTCAAAACAATTCACATTGTTAGCCTGAATTCAAGGAGATGGGAGGGTATGTAACTTCCTGGAAAGAGAAACAGTCTCATCAAAGAGGTGAGCGTGCTGGACTAGGAGGCGTTTGCAGCTGTGTTTTTACAATTCGCCTTTATTGTTTTGGGTCAAACAGTTTACTTCTGTTGAAGTCCCAGGAACCAACTCCAAAGTGTAATGGATTTTATGGATCATGATCCAGTTGAAGTATTTTGGTCATTTTGGTCTAACTAGCTAATAATAATAATAATAATAATAATAACAATAATAATAAAAAATAATAATAATAGATAGCCATCACCTCAGTCTCTTCTCTCAGATTTGGATGCAAGATGTTTGGCCAGAGCTGTTAGAATTACCTGCCACTGGGACACGTGTCTGGCCTGTATTATTTCAGTTCAAGAGACAAAATGAAACTTAAACTAGCTTACACTATAGAATGAAACCTGCAGCCCTTGCAAACTGGCTGTGTATCAGGTTTGTCAGTGACAAACACATTTCCTTTTGTTTTACTTTTCTTCCTCTGTGTCATTGACTTCATTCAAGAAACCTAGATTAATGTTGGCATCTCTTAGAGGCACCTGTATATGCATACGAAAGCCCAGCAAGAGACATTTGTGTTATAGACTTCACATTATCACAGTATGCTTAGGGAAGATGAGATGGCTCAGTTGGTAAAGCATTGGCTATACAAGCATGAGGACCTGAGGGCAGGTTCCCTAATATCTTTGTAAAAGCCCACATCCATAATCCCAGCTCTAGTGGGCAGTGGTGGAGGACAAGTGGAGACAAGGCAGGCAGAACCCCCGTAGCTCATTGACCAGAGGTCCAGCTGAATTAATGATGAGCCCTAGGTCTAGTGAGACACTTTGTCTCAAAGAATAAGGTAGAAAGTGATGGAAGGTGCCACCCAATGATTAAGGGACACAGACGAAGAGACATGCAGGGTGAGGTTGAGAAGACGATGTGCACCATGCTCTGGAAGTCCTCATTTGTTGGTCTATCCAAAACCTCTCCAAACCCTGTTACTCTGAGGTTTCTAACTATGCTGGTTAAACTCATGGGTCCTTGGGTGATGATCTTAACTTTAGTTCCTGGACCTTCTATAGAAGTTGAGATGTGAGCTAAAAGTTCCAACTCTCACTTGTGCACAGCACTTTCTGTTAACCAGCCTACATCTGATGCTTCCTGAAGGCTTCAGCTGATCACATCCCAAAAGACACTTATTGGTGGAGACTCCAGGGATTTTAGGATTTGTGTTCTAGGAAAGGAGACAAACACCAAATATATATTTAGTAGACTCTAGAACCAGTGAACAAGTAAAACTCATGTTTAAACACATAAGCCAAATTTTATGTGTTTAAAGTGCACTAAACCAACTTTTAAAATGGTTTTAAAACATTCATTTGTTTCACTACAAAATGTGACAGCACAGTGTGCCCAACTGCCCTGATGCTGGAAATGCTGCTCATTGCTGAAGAATTTCACCCCTTCTGAGTCCATCACAAACCCTCTCTGTTGTCAGTCTGTTAACTGGAGAAGTGGAGGGTGGTGTTGTGGGGGAGGGGACCAGAGAGTACAGAAAGTTTTGTTTGAGGGTTAGTCAACAGATTTAGAGCCAGTGTTTATCTCTGACTTGATCCCCAACAGGTCCTGATGTGACTGGCCCCATGAGGGAATGGGACAGAGGATTTTTAAAAGAAGGGGCAAGCCTTCTGTAGGTTATTTTTTTGTTTCTTTGTTTGTTTGGCTGGTTGGTTGGTTGGTTTGGTTTTGGTTTTGGTTTGTTGTAGGGAATAACAAAGAAATGGGTCAATAATGGAAGAGGGCTATCAGTTAAAGAAGAATTATAAATCAAAGTTTGCTTTGGATGTTGGAATTGTAGGAGAGGGGGGGGTTGTCAATTTGCCTTCTTTTGTTTTCCTTGTTTGCATTTGCCTGTATTTTCCAAATACCTAAAATGGTTATATTAACTTTTAACTTCAAAAACAACATAGTAGAAGAAAAGAGTGTGAATGAATTCTCCCTTTTAATCATCAGTATCCCCGGTACATGTCGTAGTATTTGTTAGGGAGATGATTAGTCAAAACGTGTGCCACCTTGTTTATCCATTCCCATCAATATTACTTTAGTTTTCAATGCTGGGGATCCTAAGCAACAACATCAAGAGACTAGCGCTAAAGCTGCCACGGTGTGGGTGGAAATCCAGGTATCTGGCTCAGCCTCCTCATGCCCTAGGCACAGGGGGTGCGGCTGCCACCCACGAAGCAGCTTCAAAGTCTGGAAGCCTTTCAGTTCAGTGGCCATCTGCTGTGATGACTGGGGTCACCTACAATTATGTTTGAATGCAAAGTGACTTCAATACGTGGTAATTTCAGTTTTGTTGTATGTACTGAGAAGCCATGGCCTTGAGTTCTTTGCTTTTCTGATGACCTCTGCAGTTTTTATTACCCGTACTAATTCAAGGAATCAAGGGTCCAGACAGGTATTAACAGACTGACAACAGAGAGGGTTTGTGATGGACTCAGAAGGGGTGAAATTCTTCAGCAATGAGCAGCATTTCCAGCATCAGGGCAGTTGGGCACACTGTGCTGTCACATTTTGTAGTGAAACAAATGAATGTTTTAAAACCATTTTAAAAGTTGGTTTAGTGCACTTTAAACACATAAAATTTGGCTTATGTGTTTAAACATGAGTTTTACTTGTTCACTGGTTCTAGAGTCTACTAAATATATATTTGGTGTTGCCCCCTCCATATCTTGTCATAGTTGTTTTTCTTTCCCACATCTGGTCATCAAGACAGCTCAGGGCTCATCATTCTCCTTGTCAACTCATCTTCTTCATGGAGGCAAACATCAAATTGATGGCTCCAGCCAGGGCTGCCTCCCTGAATGCCAGTATCTGGTTTCTAACTGGAAATCTTACTAGGCATGTTAACTTTAGCAAAGCCATGGTTAGCTTCTCCTCCATCACATTCTTTCCATAATGGTTCTGATTTCAGCAAACAGCAATCCATTCTTCCAGGGACCTAGACCAGAAACTGTAGCTTCTGTCTCTCCCATTTTTCTCACACCTCCCAGTATAAGCAATCCATCAGCAAATCACATCGGCCTTAATCATCATGTGTTCCGAATGCAGCCATCTCTCACGACTTCTTCTTCTACCCGTCTGCTTTTCACTGTCTCTTTTCTCTGTGTTATTGCAATGGCTTTCTGAAAATCTCATGTTTTCCCTTTGCTTGGCTGTGATCTAGAAACCAGAAAAGGTGATTGCAATACTTGCTTGTTTACAACTCCATTAGGCTCCAGGCTCTAGTCATCAGCCTTCTCTGCCAGGGCTCTGGGCTAAATCTCTAATCTCATCTCCATTATTCCTTCCATTGCTTTTGGTGTTCCACCTGAAATGGCCAGCTTATTTTTCCTTAAACACAGTGTGTCTCTTCCTCCTGGCATTTGCTCTCCCATCGTTCCTCTTGTGGGGAAGTCAGAATTTCTCAGTGTTTTTCCCTCCCATTTCCTTTATATCTGTGCTCAAAGGAGTACTTCTTTGTTTCACTTACTTCTTTTGTGGTACTGGAAATGAGGCCTTGTGTATGTTAGGGAAATGTTCTACCAGTGAGCTATATCCCAGCTCTTAGTTTTTTGAGACATGGACTCATGATGCAGATCAGGCTAGCCTTGGGTTTGCGATTCTCTTCCTAACTCGCAGTTTCTGGTATAACTGGTAAGCACCATTGTGCCCAGATGCTCAGAGAAGTTATAATCCAGTAAAATAGTGAGTTTTTCATTTGTTTCTGTCTCCATTAATTCACCAGCAATGCTTTGACTGTGCAGGTCTTGCATATCTTTTGTAGACTTGAATTAATGATTTATTTTCAATGTGCTATTAAATTTGTGTGTGTGTCTATTGAAATTAATAATCATTGATATAGAAAAAACATTTGAGAAAATCCACCACTTCCTTATGAAAGTTCTCAGCACAGTAGGAATAGAGAAACATTTATCAACCTAATAAATAACATTGACATCACCCCTAAGCTAACAGGGTACTTAGAAGCTGAAGACTAAATGATGTTCCTTATATCAGGAATGAGATTATACAACATTGTGGGGTGGGTGTCCTTGGTTACAGTAAGGCAAGATGGAAAGATGGGATGCATCCAGATTAGAAAGAAAGAAAATCTGCTGTCGGTGCTGATGACATGAAGATTTGCATGAGGGAGCCAGTGTAAACCACAAAACACACACACACACACACACACACACACACACACACACACACACACCACCACCACCACCACCAACAACAACAACAACAAACAACCTAAACTTACAAGTGTGCTTAGTAAGATTGCAAGATAAAAGAACAGTGTACAAATAACAGTTTTATTTCTTTCAAAAAGGAAAGATATATCAGACAGGTATGGTAAAAAGTACAGAAACTAGTGATGAATTCTAAAGATGAGCACTGCCAATGACAATAGACTGCCTTTTATAATAGACATCTCACAGAAGATGTGAGGAGGCCCTAAACTTCTGGGATTGATCACACTCATACACTCATTATCAGACACCACTTCTTATGTGGTTTTGGAGTCATTGTGTTAAAAACCTTTTAACAATGTTTACATTTATGCTCCTGAAGTATGGTATCATGTTTTCTTTGCTTATGCTTTCCTTTTGGTAAAGCTAACATAATAGGATGAGCAGGTAATTTTTCTTTCTTTAACACTATGGAATGATTTGTGTAAATTTGGTATTACCTCTTCCTTAAAGTTTTAGTAGAATTCACCAGGGAGTCCATTTGAGTTTTCTGTGTACAATGGTTTCTAAGAGGACATGTAGCTTCTCTGGTAGTATAGGAGTGTGAGAAGCCCTCCCTTCCAGCCAGGCTTGCTGACCCACTCCTCTCAGAGTGGCCCACTTCATCTAATTGCTGAGCT
This sequence comes from Peromyscus maniculatus bairdii, assembly GCF_049852395.1. Taxonomy (NCBI): domain Eukaryota; kingdom Metazoa; phylum Chordata; class Mammalia; order Rodentia; family Cricetidae; genus Peromyscus; species Peromyscus maniculatus. The sequence goes on along the minus strand of NC_134853.1, from coordinate 34,293,139 downwards.
AATTGGCAAGAAGCTGTCCTTAGTGTCCATCCTTCACTACCCTCTCCTGCCACAGAACCTGTGCTGATAATGACTCTCCAAACAAAGGTTTAAGTCTTGTTGATGTTGTCTAGTTATTTAAATTTTCTTTATTGCATTGATTTTATCTTCACCTCCTTTCCCTTCCTTGCTTGCTTTTGGAAGCTTCCCTCCTTAATTTCTTAAGGTGCATATTGAAATAATCAGTTTCAGACATTTGTTGTTTACCTTTGTATTTGATATTAGAAGTTTTCTGTAAGTCTTGATTAATAGTGTTTTATAGACTTATGAACAGTATACTTTTATTTCTGTCCAGTTTACAATACTTTGTCTTTTCATGTTTGTTTGTTTGTCTGTTTTTCTTTGATGCAAGGTCTATTTATAAATGGTAGCTCCAAATAACTTTGAGATTTTTCAAAGACATTTCTGCCAGTTGTTTTTAGTTTAATTCCACTGTGGCTAAGGTTAAGGAAAATACTTAGTATTACTTTAATCTTTTCAAATATAATCTTTGCTTCTTGTAGTTTATTCTTGTTCAATTCATTTTTTAAGGTCGTTTCCACCTCTGCCTGTTGTTCTGCACATATAGAATTTAGCTATATTATTTAGCATGCTCAGTTCCCAATTCTAACCCTTATGCCACTTCAAACTGTTTACAATTATTTTTCTCTTTATTGTAGGTTATATTTTTTTTCTGCTTGTTTGCAGGTGTTAACTTTTCATTGGGATATTGGATATTGTGAATTTTACATTTTTGGGCATTGAAAATTTTGGACTTTTTGCAACCATTCTATGCTTAGTTCTCAACCAATGCCATACTTATTGGATATGGCTACTTACTCCTTAACCATGGAGATTTTTTTTCTCTAAAGTGCATCATTAGGTGTTTAGTGTGTGAATGCCATAGGAACACAAACTAAAAGGAATGCATCATCAGACAATACAATCTTATGAATATATATATATTCCTATGTGTATTCATTGGCTAAAACATCACTGAATGACACACTGTTGTATGCAGACCCTTGAGGCCTTGTCTTTAGCACTAGGTAGGTACAGTTCAGGGCTTAAACTAAGTAAGAATGTTTTCTATTACAGTATTAGTTTTTACTATTTCCTGTTTACCCAGAGCTCCATGACGTATGCATGATGTAGCATGGCTGGTAAAAATAGGTGTTAATCCCTTTGTTAGTTAAGTGTTGCTGCATGATGCTCCTATCTACTACCATGAGGCAGTTCTTTCCCCAGCTTCACATGTCTGGTCTGATTAGGACTCGAGAGGAATTCACTGATCTTGAGACAGGAGACCTGGAGATTTCTCCCCTTTCCTGTGCTTTGTCCTGATAACTCAAATGGCATTACTCTCGCTGGCATCAGCTCTGTCTTCCTCACTTGTGGATGAGGTGGATGTCATCTGGATCCTTCCTCCCTGCACTATTGACTGAAAACACCCACTTCGGGCACCCATTTGGCTTTCTTCACCTCCCCCTGCTTCCTGGCTCACTCCATTTGCCATCCAGAGTTTTGTATCCTCAACACGCTGCTTTACATGTTTCACTCCATTTTCCTTCTCACTCCCAGTAGTGATACGTTTCTTCTATCTGTTATTGCTCTTTGGGGATGTATTGGTTAGATTTGTCAACTTGACAAAATAGAGTCACTTGAGAAGTGGGAGCCTCAACTGAGGAACTTCCTCCATCAGATTGGCCTGTGAGCATATCTATGTGGGCATTTTATAGACTGATGATTGGAGTAGCAGGGCCCAGCCCACTGTGGATGGTGTCATCCCTTGGCAGGTGGTCCTGGGTGAGATAAGAAAGCAGGTTGAGCAAGCTAAGGGGAGCAAGGCAGTAAGCCAAGCCCATCCATGGCCTTTGTTTCAGTTCCTATCTCCAGATTCCTGCTTTGACTTCCTGCCCTGATTTCCCTTCATGATGACTACAAGCTATAAGGTGAAATAAACTCTTCTTCCCCAGGTTGCTTTTGGTTAGTGTTTTATCATAGCCACAGAGAGGCAGAGAACAGTGGCAAATACAAGTTTATTTGTTGTTAATAATATTTGTTATTTTATCTATTTTATTTTATTATTGTGAGAAAATCCCAGTGGATTAAGCTACTATAAGGCCTGAGACTTCCCTCTTGTTCTGGCAAGTTTCTGTTTAATTGATGTAAAAAATGCCTGTGACTCTTTACAAGGAAGCCAGTCACTCATCTGCAGAGTAGTAAGTATGTCAGTAAGGACACACCATGCCTTTTACATGACGTGAAATCCACAAAGCCTTATACCCAGAAAAAAAAAAATCTAGTCACAGAAAACAATGAAATGAGGAAGAAAATTGCTTTTCCAGTGTTTTAATTCTCTCCCCAAATTAAATGTTGTTATTTTATTTACATACAACTCAGATATTCACTACAAACTACATGTGCCTTTTTCTGATTGAATTACATTCATTTATCTAGTTTCTTTGATTGGAATAGCACATTAATAGTTAGGTATATTACAAGGACTTGTATATAACATATTCACTGTTTAATATTAATCACCTACTAAATTCTGTAGGGATTTTGTTCATCACAATTATGTTTTTTCATTGTTTTCATGATATTAAGTAGGTCTAGATCTTGGATTTGTATTTCAAAATCAGGTGTAATAAAATATTTTAGAAATGGGTTCAGACATTGTGGAACTTGTGTCTAAACTCTGAATAACTGATGTATTTATGAACAAGTCAGTAAAATCTTTCTAAGCCTCGTTTTTTTTTATCTGTCATTAAGTAATGTTGCATAGATTATATCTAATATTAATTCCAGTTTTGAAGTGAGCTTTGTGTGCTTAGAGGTCTTTTCATATATTGGCAGTACACAGAAAGGTTCAACAGGAAGCTTGGCTCATTGCTGCTGCATGACGACAAGGGAGCATTTTCCTGACTCTCACATTCGCCAGGCATTTACATTTGCTTGCTGGGTGTTGTCTGTGAGTGATTCTGTAGTATGCTGGAAGAGAAATTCTGCCTTCAGTGAAAGAAAATGTGAATCATAGACTTGTATGTTCATGTTCCATTTCTAGGCCACACTTTGTAGTAAGTAAATCTATTTGCAACTATCCTTGGGGAAGCCTGAGTACATTGTATGGTTTTTATGTTTAAATATTAACTTGTTAAACAGTGACAACACTGATTTCTATCTTCTTTTGAATTGTTAAAATTGATAAATGAAAACCATAATTTATGTAACACCATTCAATAGCAAAAATGTTTACATGTGTTAAGCAAAGGGAAACCAGTGGTCTTTCCAGCCATTTGTCTCTATATTTCTTTGTGACAAAAACATACAAACTCTTTACAAACTTTAAAACATACATTCTACATTAGTGGTATCTGTAGTTACCTCATGTGTCTATAGTTAACCTAATAGAATAACAAGAAATATTTAATCTGTACAGTAACTTTGGCAACTCCATTTTAAAAATTCTTTCTAAGACAGGTTCACCCCAGCCTAGCTTCCAAAGTGCAGAGTACAGGCATGCTCCAGCAGTCCTTGTTATTACCTTTTATTAATATCAACTGTGGGCAGAAAACCTAAGTAGGTGCTCTCAAGTCTTGTGTAGTCCTGCCATAAGCATTAGAGCTGGTATGTAATATTCCAATTAGGGAGCAGAGACTGGCTCGTACAGTCCTACTAGCTGAGGCCATATTTTGAGTTTGTTTTCCCTTTCCTTCTACTTATATGCACATACACATATGGTACTCTGAGATAATGAGATTCTTTTCAGTTTAGGCTGCCTAGAGTTAGACATATGAACAAAACACCTCCACAGGATTTGCTTCTTTTAGTGGCGTTTACATGGGTAGATGTGTTTTGATTTGCTTTTGTGTAGCAAATACTGTGTTATCTGGGCCAAAAACATTTCACCGTGAGAATTAGAGACTGTAAGCACAGCTGATTCTCTTGAGTGTTTTGGGAAGCTGTACAATTCTGATGACTGCCCATCAGGCACTGTCTCCCTTCATTGCACAAATGGGCTGAATTTCTCTCATATCCAACTTGATAAAAACAAAATACAAAACAAACAAAAAAACCCAAACCCCTAGCCTAAAATTCCCCATCTTCCTGAAGCAATAAGTATACAAAGGGAAAACAAAAGTGAACAGGGGAGATGTGTAAGGGAAAAACTGTGGGCCCATTACTTTCATGTTGCTGTGACCAAGTGCTTGGTGTAAATTTCTAAGGAAAGAAAGGGTTTCTCTTGGCTGACAGTTCCAGAGGGGTGGGTCATGGATTGCTAGCTCTTTGTACGTGATCAGAGAATCACGGTGGCAGGATCATGCAGTGGACAGGGCCAGGACAGGTCCAGCTACCCAGTATAACTTCAAACACATTCCTGTACACCTTCCCGCAGGGAAGCTTATATCCTGAAGTTTCTCAGGATCTCTCGAGGTAGCAAGCTTGGGACTAAGTATTCAAACATGAACCTGTGGGGGATATTTCATCTTCAAAGCTAGACTTTGTGTTGAGAAACTGCATAGAGTATTTTGAAGTTAAGTCAGTGCTCATCTACGTGCCCTTTGGTCAGAGTTTATCTTCTTTAATTGCAGCAGAATTTGTCCTTAACTCTGAAGAACTTTGTGACAGATACCGTTCTGTTTTAGGAAAATAAGACACACCAAAAAATGTATGCCTTGATTAAGATATGATTGAGGGAGGCAGATACTTGCTTTAAATATGCATGAGGCTGGGGTGTAGGTCTGTGGTAAAATGCTTATGTAGTATACACAAGACCCTGGATTCTGTTCCCCAGCATTGCAAATGATAAAAACAACAACAGCAATAATAATAACAAGTTTGCACTTGTGAAGTTGTGACTCTGAGATGAAAAGGGATGATTTAGGATAAATTTGAGGATATCTTGGAAACCATTTTCTAAGTTTTTTATATGGTCCATTTGCACAGGTTTATTTGCTACAATCAATAATTACTTAAGAAAATCAGCCGGGCGGTGGTGGCGCACGCCTTTAATTCCAGCACTCAGGAGGCAGAGGCAGGCGGATCTCTGTGAGTTTGAGGCCAGCCTGTTCTACAGAGTGAGATCCAGGAAAGGCACAAAGCTACACAGAGAAACCCTGTCTCGAAAAACCAAAAAAAAAAAAAAAAAAAGAAAGAAAGAAAGAAAGAAAGGAAGAAATTCAGATTATTTTACACTTTTATTCTTATATATGTGCATGTGAGTGTGCATGTGTGTGCTTGTGTGTGTCTGCAGGTACATGTAAAGGTCAAAATGGGCATCGGGTCCCCTGGAGCTGGAGTTATAGGCAGCTGTGAACTGTCTGACATGTAATCTATAGGCATTCAACTCCACATCCAATTAGCTACTTGAACAAAAAAGGTAACTTGGAGTTGGGAATGGAGGAAAGAAAGTAGTGAGCTAGGAACTAAACTATAGTCTTGTAGAAGACCAGCACGGGATCCTAACCACTGAGCACTCTCGGCAGCCCTTATTTTATACCATTAACACTCACATATCGGTATCAGTCCCATTTCATAGCTGAAGAAAACAGCATACAAGACAAATTACACAGCTAGGAAAGAGGCCAGGATGTTGAACCAACCTGCATGAGGTAAAGGTCCCCAGACCTCACTCCGAGATGCAGAATCTGTCCTGAGCTCGCCTTGCCCTTGTGGTGTGCAGCCCACTGGCAGTCCGAGAACACCTAGGGACAAGAGATATCCTCATGTGGAGGTGGTCATTCTCTTTCTGGTTAGTGACCCTTTGTCCTCCTCTAGATTCTGTTGGCTGAACAAGAATGAGGCTCTTTCAAACCATCTCTACTTGTTGGTTCTTCCTAAGGAAGGCCACTTACTTTTCTTTCTCCATTCTCAATCCAAAAATGCCTTTTATTTTTTTAATTTGAGGAAATAATATAACTCAGAGTTGCTACAGGTGTGTCACATCTAATAATGAATGTTTTCTCCCATAAGCATCCTGATGCACACAAGCCCTACTGTGGGCAGCACCTGGCTCTCCCACTGCCCTTTTCACAGTGCTCTGAGGAACTAGTTTGTACAAGAAAAACAAACCTTGCATCAAGGAAACATGGAAGCAGCCAAGTGCCCTTTAACAAGTTTGGAGTCTTGAATGTGCTAATCTGCTTTTTTCTCTTCCAAAGGAGAAAGTTACAGTGCAGGACGCCCACAGAGACTCTTGGCCACACCTAACTACTCTTGTTCACTTAGTAAAGCCTTTAAAGGGAATGGTGTTCTGTACAAGAAGCTGTGAATCTTGCTGGCTTAACCTAAAGAAGCAGTGGGGATTTCCTAAGCCTTTAATAAGCAAGCAGGGGAAGTACTTTGCGGTGTCCCTATTTGAATTTATTGCAACAGATTGTACTTGGGGATGTTTTTCATAAGGATGATTGCTGAGTATCACATTGGACAGACCCTTTGAAAGCAGCACCCCAGCACTGGCATCAGCCTGTGCTACGTGAATGTCCGTGGCTGAGATGTGAAATGGGAGATGAGAACTGACCTCATTGGAGATTGAAAGCCAGGTGTGTATCTATGGCCATTGTATCTATCAGAACAGGTCAGGGCTCTTTTCCATCTGGAAAGGCTTCATGGAAAAGGTGAGGTTTAAGCTCACTTTTGTAGGAGGGGCAACATTGGCAGATGCTCACTGAGTCCTCTAGGCTTGGCATGAAATGTATGAGGACAGATGGTGAGTCACATCCTAGAGACGGTGAAACTTTGATTTCTGCTTCCCCTCTGTCAGGCCTGTATAATCAAGTTGATTCCCCTTTCCAGAAGAAGAGGCATGGGGGACAGGAGCGTATCAACCTGCCCTAAATTGTTTGACATGGATAGCCAGGCAAGTACTTCTATGTCGACACTTGAACCTGTCCAAATATGAAGGCTTGAAAAGAGACACTAGAAAAGGTGATTCATGAACTCCCACTGAGTTCATAGATGCATTTGGCCAACAGAAGAGCCGTGGAGGCACAAGAGCACAAGGTAGACTGTGGTTGAGCTACGTACACTGGCAGAGATGACAGCACCTGGCAAAGGGACAGCTCTCTCCTGTCTCTCATCTCACACTCCACACTCTTGCCCATTACTGTCCCTTGATTCCTTCTCAGCAGGTTCTGGGCACAACTCCTGCTAATTTTCTCCATAGGAGGAAAATAGCCTTTTAAGTAAAAAACTGGATGATTTATTCTCCCATGCTCAAAGGTCTCTAATAGTTTTTTTCTGCCTTCAAATGGTTGCCCCTCTCTCCTCATAGGACACTTCTGCCTCCTCTCTGTACTTGACTTTCCAACTTGAGTCTTGGGGAGTAATTGTTTTCTGCTTCTACTTCTTCTTTGCCCATCAAAGTCTTGAGAAACTATGACCCGCAAGGCTGGTTTAGACCTTTGTCTTATTCTCTTAAGAGCTTTTAAAGGAATCTGTAAAATGCGGGGCTGAGGAGATAGCTTCATGGGTAAAGGTACTTGCTGTGCGAGCATGAGGCCCTGAGTTTGAATGCTCAGTATCCATGAAAAAGCCTGGCATGCAGCATGAGTGTGGTCTCCAAGTTCTTGTATGAGAGAGGGGAAGTAGAGACAGGATTACGTACAGAAGCTTGGGGGTCAGCTAGCATGGCACACACAGCACAGAAACAACAGAGTTCCTGTCTCAAACAGGAAACAGGATGAAAGGCAAGATCAATACCCAAGGCTGTCCTTTGACCTATCACAAATAGCATATGTTTGTCTGAATTCACACACACACACACACACACACACACACACACACACACACACACTGCAGCAACAATCAATTGCAGTCACTAGACCTCATGTGCTTGGTTTCATGGGATTTATGAGAGAAGTTAGCTGATTCCTGATCTAGATCATGTTCTCTACTAGGGCATTCCAGTTATTATTTGTGTCTTATGTATCTGGATTTATGATTATGTTCTAGGGAGAACCTCATCTTTCTGGCTAACCTCTCATCTCATATCCAAAGGGACAGGGCCATTCATGAGGGTGGTTGGGTCCACAATTAAGAGCCTAACATATAATGTCTTACTAACCTAAATCCTCAATATATATATATATATATATATATATATATATATATATATATATATATATATATATATATGTTGACCTTATGTTTCAGTGTCCCAGAGAAGACTTTAAGACCACTGTTCTCTGCTAAGGCCACTCCAGGTGAGTGTCATCCCTGTGCTTAATTAGTCACTCTGTACATTAGGAAACCAAGGTCCATTGTGGGCTTAACATCTGCACTCATGCTCTTCTAGCACAAGTGGACTCACCTGTAGCATGAATCTTAAAGAGTCTTTATTAACAAAATAAACCTGAGCCAGGTATTGGGGTGAACTGGAAGATCAGAGAACCAGAACCAGCCACAGCTAACCTCACCTGGCCAACTTCTCAGCTGATCTTGTTTCCTCAGACTGGAAGCCCCTGTGTCCTCATATCCGAATGGCTCTCAGCTGAACTGTACTGCTAGAAGTCTGAAAGCTTAACCAGCCAAATGCTTCTAGTTCCTGGTCCTCATGCCTTATATACCTTTCTGCTTTCTACCACCACTCCCTGGGATTAAAGGCTCATTTTCTGGGATTAAAGGCATGTGTAACCATGCCTGGATGTTTCTCATGTGGCCTTGAACTCCCAGAGATCCAGAGGGATTTCTACCTCTGGAGTGCTAGGATTAAAGGTGTGAGTGCCACATTTTCTAGCCTTTGTATCTAGTGGCTGTCCTGTCTCTGACCCCAGATAAGTTTATTAGGGTGCACAATATTTTGGGGAACACAATACCACCACACTCACCTAAGGAAGTGGCCTTATATCTCTAGGGTGGTTCTTGATAGGCTCCAGTTGTAAGTATTCCAGACCTGTATGCTAGCCCCTAACGCACTTCACAGGGGCACGAGGCCATCATGTTTATCTGAACACTGGTAATCTGCATAGTTGAATGCTTTGTCACTGAAGCCTAATAGAGAGACATATTTCTGCATTTCACGAACTGGATTGCTGTTGATAACTGCTATAACCACAGGAGGTACATGTTAATAATTCTCTACAATCCTATTCAATGATGACATCTGTTTAAGCATACATTATAAAAGTCAGATTTGCTTCCAGATACCATATTAATTTGTTACTTTTCTGAGCAAATGTGACTGCACATTTGGTTAAATATTTACAAAATGTAGGTGAGTGAGCAGCAGAATGAGTTAAAATTAAAGCCAAATAGGACCCATGTTTTTTGAGGAAGAGTTCCATTGACTTTGTTTTTGTGTGTATAATAAATTGCTACAGAAAATGAGATATGTTCAAACTGTGCTCTTCATAGTCACTGATTGAAAAGGGACAGTTCCATTTTCTGCAGTGCAAAACCAAGTCATTCTTATTAAAAGGTCACAGGAAACTGAAGAGAAATGTCAGGCACACAGACTGACCTATTCAGAATATAATCAAGCTTGCTTTAAAAAGACAACATCTACATTATGAAGGGGAGAGATCTGATTGTATTCTCTATACCTTGATAATGCAGTTAGTACCGATAAGACCTTGAGACAATCTTGCCCTTCAGAAAAACGAGTGTTTGTGGTGGGTGTGGGTGGGTTGAAGGAACCTCGTGATGTAATGTGGCTAAGATCATCTCTCTAGCCCATTTCCTTTTGCATTACTGAACTTACCCCTTTTTTCACAAGATGCACGTTTTTAGTTCCATAACTTTAGCTCACTTTATTTCTTTATTTTTCCCATACATTAACTAATTTCATAAATGGTTGATAAAATTGGTCCTCTGGCCCCAGCAGCAAAATGACAGCTGTGCAGTGCAGCTCCCATCTTCCGCTTGCCCAGTGGTACCATTTATTTATTTATTTATTTATTTATTTATTTATTTATTTATTTATTTATTTATTTATTTATTTATTCATTTATTTATTTACTTATTTACTTTTTGCAATGCACCTTCTGGAAGTCTCCCATTCTATTTGAAGAGACCAGCTGTAAAGGCAAGACAGTAATTTCATTTTCATGCCAGTTCATCTTTGGCTTTTCTCCAGATTTTTAATATTTAGGGCTTGATTTTCTGGCTGCCTCCTTCCTGGATGCACAGAGCTCCCATCGACTCCATTATGATAAGCAGAATGATGTTAAACTTCAATGGTAAACAGAAGGGCTCTTCACTTCAATGGGAATTCTGTGTGCATGAAGAGATATTGTCCAGTGAAATCATTTTATTTCGTATCAAATAAATAAACATAATGGTATCAGGAATGAGAATTTGGTGTCATTTGACATATGTCTAAGATAACATGAGGGCCATAGATTCTACTCCCTTAGTTTACAATGACTGTCTGATAAACAGACTTGATTTCCTTCCTCACTGTTCTTACAGAAGAGGCCCAGATGCTCCATCCTTCTACTGGTACGACTCTTTCTGAAGATGTACACAAATTTAATGTTTTTCTTGTAAAGATGGGCCCATCAAAGTGAGTCAACTTCAGAATTTTTAATATTTGATATTTTTTCATTGGTTCAAATTTGCATGGCCAACAATCTGGTGTGTAATTTCCTCCTGGGCTAACACTGTGGCAAACTGACATAATGAGGATGGTGTTGTTGGGTTAAGTATTGAGGGTGCTAACAGACTCATTTATTTAGGCATGCATAATTAGTCAAGTCAGAAGTCTTAGAATGCATTTTAGCTGTTTTGAAATATCTGTAAAATTGTGTTTTCATAAAATAGCAAAATGGTTTCTGCTAAAACTGCTAATTTATTGCCTTCAAAATAAAAAGAAAACCCAAATTGAAACCCAGGCAGAGTAAAATCTTCATGTTCCTCACAATAAGAGCTTTTTAGTTAAATGGTAGTGTATATTGATTTTTACATAAGACCTATTAACTAACAAACTTAGCTTACCTTTGCCGACTTAGGCAAAACTTTTCCATTAGATCTATTTGTTTAAATGATTTTTTTCTGATCAAGACTTTCAGGGTTTTAAGTTTATTTTATTTGTCCTTCTAACAGGAGAAACCCAACAGCTTCCTATATCAACTTTTAAGAGAAAACATTGAGAAAGATTTTTGCTTTTCTACTTTCACTCCTTGAATTTGAGTTTTTCTTAGTGATTTCATTTTATTTTATTTTTTAGTACTGAGCTTCTGTGTTTTCCCAACTCCATTTCTCACTATCCTTTTCCTGTAAGTTGATTAATCTCAGTGCCACTGAAATTTTTACTTGTGGATGAAAACTTTCTGTGTGCTTTCCAGTATATAGCACAGATTACAGTACGAAAATGAACTATTTTTATTTTTCTAGTACTTAGCTTCTGAATAGTTTTTAAAAAGCACTTTTTTTTTCCAAGTGATTTGTCTACTAAACTATTGGGGGCCTAGATCAGAGGCTCCATTGCATACCAACCAGAAGACAAGTAATTCATCAGTAGCTATTTCTCATTCACACCAGGAAGGCTTCCATTAGCCAGGAGGAAAATGGTGCTGAGTAATTAGTGAGAGAATTAACATGAAGATTTAAATTTTAAGGAAAATATTGATTTTCTCAGGTTATGTATACAACAGACTTACTCTGCCCACTCTTTTAAACCTATGCTTCATGAAAAAAAAAATCATTTAATAAGCCAACAAGAAAATCATCAGGAGATATATGGTCCCTTACTAACAGCCAAAAAATCAAACATATTTAAAGAAAAATCAAAAAGAACAAAATACTTTGGCATTTCAAATAATTACCATTGCCATTGTCATTTTCTCCACATAGTTATTTTTAAGCCATTTTTATTCTCTATTATAATAATTTTTGAAGGACTGCATTACTTCTGGGCTTGCCTTTGTGTTATATTAGTCAGTGTGACATTTTTCATGCTTATACCAGCAGTTTTGATTATAATATCTAAGTAATATGGGGATTTGATGCCTCTGATTTTGTCTTTTTACTCAAGATTGTTTTGGCCACTCAGAGTACACACTGATATGAAAGAGCTAAGAGGAAAAAGAGGTGCTGTATAAACTCTCACTGTTGCTTGCTTTGTTTCCTGTCACAGTAGATGAAGGAGACCCAGTGAGCACCAAGTTTGAGTGTTAACTGTGGGCTTTCCCAAGCCGCTCTTTCAGAATCAGCAGGTTCAGTTGCTCTGCCTGGACAGGTGGGTGGTGCAGGGACACTCTTCTCTTGCTGATCTTTGACAGTCTGTGTACCCTCCAGCTTGGTAGCAGTTAGCAGCAGTAGGCAGCTGGGAGGATCTGTAAGAGGCCATGCCCTAGGTACGGAATAGGGGTGAAGGTGGGAGGGTTTCTTTAGTCCTACAATAATGACTGCTCCAGCTTGTGTGGAGCCCTGGGAGGTTAGGACTCTGAGGCCCTTGACAATAGTTAGGGTTATAGTTCACCTTTTTGTCCACACTCTAGCTACTGTTTCTACTACTGTTGCAGCTGGCTCCTGCTGCCTCTACTGTGGTGCCAGCACCCTCCTGCACCATAAAGCTGCTTTTAGCTCCTGCATCTCAGCCCTTCTGCAGCGATCAAAGCTGCACACTATCTGGCTCCACCTCTACTGTAGACAAACTGCCAATTGCTTTAGTGTCTGTGGCTGTTCCTCTGTCACCACCATTACCTCTTCTTTTTTCATGATATCAGCTCAGCCCATGCAACTAATAATAGACATCAAAACTGAGAAGATATGGTCACTTAAGGGAGGCCTTTTATTGAGCCTAATATTGCCATACCAGGGGAGACAACACAGGAAGAATTCTCCTAGCAGGATCACAAAGTGAAGGAGCAACCTGATTATCCAACCAAGGGATATTTGCACCGATCCCAGCAGACCTGATTATAAAGTACTGTTTTTACACCATTCATGACATTGTCCAGGTTGTAAAGCCCCTCAATTAGGGCTTGGATGGAATGCATCCCTTGGGCATGGATGAAAATGTTTGAGGGAAACTTTAGTGCAAGCTGCCAGAAGCAGCTGTGACTGCAGCAAGTAGCTTCAGTCGTCAGGTAGCTTCATCAAGGCATTTGTGAAACATTCAAAACATCTGCTGCTGGCACAGGGTGATGGAATGCTGAACAAACATCAGGGGAAAGTCCAGCAACTGGTGACTAGAGAGTCATATTGCCCCATCTCTCAACATTTTGCTTATTTATAGGAAAATAAATATCAAGAGAAATGTTAATAATATGTAAATACTTTAACATCCATATTCTCACCACTATTTAACATGCTTCCAACAGTGTTTAGCACTTGCCTAGAATCCCAGGGAAAGATATATGCACCCCAAATTGTCTCACATTCATTCTACAGACCATCAGTTTCCACATTTGTAACTAGTCATTAATAGTTCCCAGCAATGCAGACACTACGTAGTATAGCGCAGTGATTTTTTTAATGGCAGGGACAGTTTAAAATGTTTTTCCTTCTCATTCCACAGTTTTAACTGGATTAATCTTCATTCAACTCTATGAATACACTGTTCTCCTAATACTAATGGGGGCAAACTGAGGCAGAGGGAGGCTACCTGACAGAGCTAGGATTACAATACTGGCAGAATGCTCAGAATCTCTCTTTGCTTTGCATCCTATGACAACGATAATACTATGATAGGACTTGAAAACAGTATATCACACTAGGAAAATGGGAATCTGATCAAGAAAGATTAATTGGTATGATTACATGCTACATTCTCTAACTTTTAACTTCGGAATACTTCTGTTTCCTGTGTCCAGGACGTTGAGGGCTCCACCACCCTTACAGGCAGGCTGTAAATCAAAGGGATTTTCTTGCACTTCTGTGCACCTCGGAACAGTGTGGGTTCCCAGCAGGTGCTCTCCAGAGGCACTACCTGCTTGTATTCTCTGTCATGACGATCTGGTCAGGTAGTCTTGCACAAAGGGCCTCCAGGTCCCGATGCTCAAGAAACTCCACAAGTTTGGTGGTTAGAGTTTGTGTCTAGGTCTTCATGCCAAGACGAGGCAAATTTTAATTAACAATTAAATAGCTAGGCACAGTGCTGGGATTCTGAGGCAGAAGGATTGTTTAAACCAAGTTCAACCTAGGCAATGTTGCAAGAACCTATATCAAAAAATCAATCATCAATGCACAGCTCTTGCCATTAATAATGAGAAAATTCATCTGATAAAAATTGTGATGTAGTCTCAGAGTTAAATGAGGTGCCTAGCAGAATAGACACACAAAAAATACTTCAAGAATGAACAAATATCAAGATAGGAAGGTCCTTTCTACTGACATCATTCTAAGTATACTGCTACATCAGTAGACAGCTGAGACTGGGTGTGACATATTTGCAGTCAAAGGTGTACCTCATTAAATCCAGCCCCACCTAGAACAATACAATCTGAGGAAGTCAACTCCAAGGAGAAAAGAGCATTTTTCAGCAGTTAGCTTCTCCACTAAGGTCATAGGTGCCAACCTTTCTCTTTTGCTGTGGATAAGCATTATTAAAGCTAGATGCTTCTGCTGTCCCACATCTAGGAAATGTACCTTACACAGCCTCTCTTGCAGAGCAGATTTGAGAAAAAAGTGCTTTAAAATTATGATTATACCCATGCCAGGAATATGCTGAGCAATGACTTTACTATTGAGCTCCATCCCACTACAGAGAACAAAATGTAAAACCCAGGGTCCCACAAACTTTCTTAAGGAATCTAGTGACAGTAAATAACTCCTCTGTGTGATGCTGATGTCATCTGTCCCCAAACAGGCATTTCCTTACCTTCTCCTGGGAGAATAAAGTGAAATGTGGGGCTGGCAGAATGGGCCAGCAGTTTAACTGTCAATCCTGGAGATCTGGATTTAGTTTTCAGAAACCACATGGTGGGCAGGAAAAGGAGACTCACCCAGCTTGTCTTGTGATGTCACATGTACTCAAGTGCTACCCTCCACATAAACATACAAACAAACAAACAAATAGAATTACTGGGGATAATATTTGCAGCCCAAATACCCAACTTCATATTGCATACATCTGATAAGGGTGAAGTAGTAACACTAGAGATCAAGGATTTCTGGGCTGTTCATCATGTGTGCTCATTCATGCCTGCAAAGCAAAACAGTGTGTTTGCATTTCTTACACTGTAGTTCTTTCAGTGTTGTATAGTACTTAGTTACAATGAAAACAAACATGCAACATTAACTGAAGTCAATAGAATTCTATTTCTGAAAGTTTATTACTAAACCACTTGTGAGTTAGGGACTATAGATATGTTCAGTAGAAGCATAGTAATTAAGTGGCTTCAATGTGACCAATACTTAATTTGGGATTAAGAAGCATAGCAATAAAAGAATCCATAAAAATCTTATTTGAGTGTCTTTAAATAGTGAGATATGAGCATAAATATCTGACATTTAGACTTTATTTATGCTCTATTACATGCATTTTTAAGGACACCTTGGTCTTTGTAATATCTCAGACAAATTTGTGAAAATAAAATTATCTTACCTTTATTGGTTAAGAAGTTTACTTTTGCCGGGTGTGGTGGTGCACTCCTTTAATCCCAGCACTCAGGAGGCAGAGGCAGGCGGATCTCTGTGAGTTCGAGGCCAGCCTGGTCTACAGAGTGAGCTCCAGGACAAGTACCAAAACTGCACAGAGAAACCCTGTCTTGAAAAACAAAAAAAAAAAAAAAAAGTTTACTTTCAACTCCCTGTCTTTATTATTTAAATTACTAGTTCATTTTCTTTTTCCAGCTTTACTATACTTCTAGAATTATACCATGGGAACTCTGGGAATAGTACAGGCAGATGCAGGGATGCTCAAGCTCCGTATTTGAAATGGAATTGTGCTTGCATTGAATCTGCATTATGTCTATGTACACTTTAAATTGTGTCTACAAAGTTAGAGCTGTATAAAATCTGACCACATACTATCATTTTCTGGAATAATGGCAAAGAAGGTCTATATACATTCAGCTCAGGCACAGTTTTTCTTTTGTCTGGATATTTTCAGTTGCTTGTTGGTTGTATCCATGTCTGAAGAACCCTATGATGTGGAGGGCTAACTGTTAAACAGAGTCTGGGTCTCCTTACAGATGGTGAGAGACTGCCTGCCAGACTTTCTTGCCCCAGATCAGTCTGCAAGGAATGCTTGGGAAGTTTCATTGATTTGTACCATGGAGCTCCACAAGCTGAGACCCAAAGATATGAGTCTAGGTCTGTGCTTTTTTCCCCCACTGGACCTCAGTGGGCCTCAAGTGTTAGGCACTGAGCACTGACACTGAGTTTTGACTATTAAAACCAGCAGTTACTCAATAGCAGGGGATAGGCCACTGGCATGGTGCTACACACGTGACTCTGTTTAACATGTCTACAGCTCAATTATAACCAAGCAAATGTGGGGTGACAAAACCTTGTTGTTCACAATGAAGAATGAAACAGGAAATTCAAAAGTCACTGCCATCCCTTTTGTGGGTACATGACTAAGGGTAAATATATAACAGTTTTGAACAGAAGATTTGAAACTAAAGTGTGGTTATTAATGGACTAGAGGCCACATTTTGTCAACTTTTAAATATACCACCAGTAGGCATTACAGAGTCCTTCTGTGTGTTAGTGACCAAGTACTGTAGCATGAATCTTAAAGAGTCTTATTAATAAAATCAAACCTGAGGCCAGTTATTGCGGTGAATGCTGGAAGATCAGAGAAACAGATCAAGCCACAGCTTCCTCACCTCGACAGTTCCTCAGCTGATCCTGTTTCCTCAGACTGGAAATTTCTGTGTCCTCATCCCAATGGCTCTCAGCTGAACTGCTACTCAAAAGCCTGAAACTTAACCAGCTAAAAGCTTCTAGTTTCTGGTCCTCGTGCCTTATATATCTTTTTGCTTTCTGCCATCACTCCCTGGGATTACAGGCTCACTTTCTGGGATTAAAGGCGTGCGTCACCATGCCTGGCTGTTTCTAGTGTGGCTTTGAACTCACAGAGATCCAGATGGATCTCTGCCTCTGGAATGCTAGGGTTAAAGGCATGTGCTACCACTGCCTATCCTCTATGTTTAATATTGTGGCTGTTCTCTTCTCTGACCCCAGATAAGTTTATTAGTGTGCACAATATTTTGGGGAACACAATAACACCACAAAGTACCCCACATAGTTTATCTAAAGTTCAGAATGGGTTGTTTTGGCTCACAGTTTCAGAAGTTTCAGTCTGAGTGATGGAGAGGGTGTGTCGGGAGCACAACAGTTCCTGTAAATAAAATCATGCAGAGAGCATTGTTGTTGGTTCTTATTTCTCCTTTTTTGGGGGGGCGGGGCTGCCATCCTGCTCCCAAATAAATGATTTTGATGTACTATACAGGAAGCAGGAAAAATAAGCAAAAACTCAGAACATCTGAGTGTAGGCTTATTGACATGCCATTATTTGTTAACCATGAGAGAAGAACTGTGCTACTATAATTATAAATGCCCAGCCTTAGCTTGGCTTGTTGCTAGCCAGTGTTTCTTAACTTTAAATTATCCTGTCTGCCTTTTGTCTCTCAGCTTTTACCTTTCTCTTACTTCTATATCTTACTTTCACTCCTACTCTGTGGCTGGCTGTATGGCTGGGTGGCTGGCCCCTGGCATCCTCATGTCCTTGTCTCTTGCTCCTTTTTTCTCTCCCAGATTTCTCCTTCTATTTATTCTCTCTGCCTGCAAGCCCTACCTATCCTTTCTCCTGCCTCACTATTGGTCATTTAGTGCTTTATTAGACCATCAGGTGTTTTAGACAAGCCAGTAACACAGCTTCACAAAGTTAAACAAATGCAACCCCAAAGAATTCAATACATCTTTGCATTATTAAAAACAAGTGTTCCACAGCATAAACAAGTGTAACACACCTTAAAATGGTATTCTACAATAGAGCATTCATGGAAGGCAGGTGTAACCTTCCAAGTCTTTCACTAATAACCACATACAGGCACCAAAGCTTCCTAAAATAATATCACCAGTTTAGAAATGAGCATTCAAACTATGAGCACATCTCAGCTATTTCAGAGACAGATCATAACAAACTGGTGTCTCAATATACATGTGCTTTTATTAAACCACTGTCAAGTGAGTAACGTAAAGTGGTTGTATTCATTTTGTGTGTAGTCTGGTGATGCAACCAGAGCCTTGTGCATGCTAAACATGCTCCCTGCCGCTGAGCTACAGCTCCATGAACATCTTTAATGAACATTATTTTAGAGAAGTAGTAGATTTACATGAAGTTGAAAAGATGATGGTGAGATCCCCCATGATCTGCACTCAGTTTCCTCATTACAAACAGCTTATAGTAGCACAGTTCTTCTCTCATGGTTAACAAATAATGGCACATCAATAAGTGTACACTCAGATGTTCTGAGTTTTTGCTTATTTTTTTCCTGCTTCCTGTATAGTACATCAATTTCATTAAGCTATATCTCCCTAGGTTTTTCTTGGACATGATATTTTATCAGATTTTTCTTGTTTTCAATGAACTTAACAGTTTTGATTACTATATGTCAATGGTTTGGAAGAATGTCTCATGATTGTTATTTATGTGATGATTCCCCTATCATTAGTCTGGGTTTATTTGCTTTCAGAATACAGAAGATTACAGAAAAGTATTTTTTTTTAGTTTTTTGTTTGTTTGTTTTGTTTTTTGAGATAGAGTCTTATTATGTAGCCTTGGCTGGCCTGGAACTAGGTGTGTAGAGTAGGCTGGCCTTGAATTCAAAGATCTGCCTGCCTTTGTCTCCTGATTTCTAGGATTAAAGGCATTTGTCACCACACCCAGGTTATATTTGGTTTGGATTGTGTAAAGTATTGATGATGTTCATATACTTACATAAACATATATGTATGAAAGTATATATATATATATATGTATATGTATGTATAACAGAATGAGTACAACTCTTAAACACATCTTCCTGTCTATTACAATCAGCAGTTATTTGTATGTGTCATTAGGCTCCTAGTACCTAGTATTTTAGTAGTTTCCACGTGTGATATTACTAACTATAGTCTTCACGCTGACCCTTTGATCTATAGACTTGTTTATCTTACAAAACTCCAATTCCCCACTTTTAGCCTCCTCCTTTTGGTTTGTATCCTTTCATTGTTGCATCAGGAGCTCAGTTTATGGGCTAGAGAGGTGGCTCTGGCAGAAGACTTGTGTAAAGTCCCAATACCAACAACCAGTAGCTCACAATTGCCTGGAACTTCAGTTCTAGGGGATCTGATGTCCTGTGTGCTCTGAGAGCTTCTTCATGCACACACAAAATAAAATAAATGAATAATCATACTTTAAAAAAGTGCACAGCTATGAATATGGCTGCCTACTGTTGATGCTGGCCTTGGCCACAGCCTTGAGGAGAGCTTGGCAGATTTTTCTGCTGTAAAATTTCTTCCCCGCACTTTTAGACTGAACTCTTTGAAATGGAGTATAGTGCTTGGTCCACATTAAGGAATGGTAAGGCCAGAGAATCTACACAAATTATTTAGAAGAAATTATATATAGTTTGTCTACTTAATCAATTAATAATATTAATATATTATTACTTTATGGTTGTAAAATATTAGAGTAATTCTATATTTATTTTGTAGATCAGATGGCTCCAGATATGATCAATGGGAGTTCTTTCTGTCAACTCTCTGATCCTTTGTCACGTCTCCATCATTGGGGGGGGGTCTTGTTTATTTATTTGTTTGTTTGCAACTGCCCCACTTGCTGGCACTGCAATACTCCAGGCTCATTTCATTTATTTTCTGTTTTAGGTCTAGAGAAAGCAACTTCTCCAAGGAGTCTGCTTCTTCAGGAATGGTATTAGAAATCAGGACCCAGGCTCTTGGATTTCTTCTCAACTCTAGGGCACCATTGCTCCCTAGATCTCTCACTGACAGGCAAGAAAATACACCTGAACATTTGAAAATGTGTATACATACACCTATAAATATAACCATGTGACCATTTGTGTACATATTAGGTTAATAGGAATGTGTACTGACATCTCCAATTTTAATTTATCACCATATGGATAGTTCTAACTTCTCTTGTTATCTGGAGACTCTCACTCCAGCAGTGAGATGCCAGCTGCTGTCCATTTACCTCATTTAGTTCAACATGTTCAATTTCTAATTCAGCATGCATAGCTCCAATTTGTTCTCTGCAGTTATTTTCTCTATATGGTTTCTCTGTAGAGAAAAAACAAACAAGAGTATAAGTTGATTGGCATTTATTCATTTGAATTTATCTTCATAAACACAAATTTGTATTATTATTGTTTTCTGGTGTATATAAAAATTCTGAAATCAAAGAGCTGTGTGTATTCATTGATTAGATGAAGGTATCTGATTCATACTTCCACTATTTGCAGTTCCATAGGCTCACTTTCAGAAGCATGTTTACATGTCATCTGGCCCAAAAGAGCCATGTTTAGTACCAGGCAGTGTTCACATTGGGGTTCAGGATTCTGACCCTCCTCCTGGTAATGTCCCAGCCAGATATTTCTGTGCATCCCATTTCTAAAGACCCTGTGCTGCCATCTGTCAGCTGATATCCATATGGTATAGTTGCTAAGACCACTAGGGACCACCCTTTCCAGTAACACTAAGATTTAATATACAGTGCTAAAGACTCCAAAGCACTCTGAAATATTAGAAATATTTTGACTTGATGTGATTTGATAGCTAATGATGCAGTTCCAGGGACAGATATTTCTGTCCAGAAAGTCCTGTCTAGTGGTCCTTAACATTTGCTTACTTAATACTCCATTTATGTATCAGTCCAAATAATCATACCTTTCTCTGTGTTAAATGCCTTTTATTCCCTTTCTCGTAAATAGGAACTAGAGTCGTTAGGGAAACTACACTCTCGGTTTAAATGCACGTGTCTTTTGGGTATTTTTATTCATGTTAGAACTTAGTCTAAAAATCAACCACTTGATGTTGTTCAATAGCATCTCAACAACCGAAGCAAGGAGTTGTCAAAAATCTTAATTAGACGGATGTTCTGGCACATGTTCACACAACAGGAGTAATTACACAAAACAATCACCAACACCCACAAGTACCACTAGTGCCTGTATTACAGCATGCAAAGACCACATTGACAATCTTTCTGGATTAATTTGCCATTTTTTAATTAAAAATAATTGATGTAAAATACACCATATAGACTTTTGCTTTTTAAATCCTGTATTGTGAAATAACACACCAAATAAAAAATTTCTCTTGTGCACATTGTA
Organism: Peromyscus maniculatus bairdii; assembly: GCF_049852395.1. Lineage (NCBI taxonomy): Eukaryota > Metazoa > Chordata > Mammalia > Rodentia > Cricetidae > Peromyscus > Peromyscus maniculatus. Next base: position 34,271,882 of record NC_134853.1, on the reverse strand, counting down.
GAACACTTCCTGCTTCAGAAAAGAATTGGAGAGTGGCATGAAAATTAAGTTAGTAGAAGAGGGGAAATCGTAAGTGGAATGTATAGGAAAACAATTGCAGAAAAGCTATATTTTACGAGTGGAAAATAGTCCCAGACCTAAAATCTTTAAAGTAAGTGTCTTTGGAAATAGTTTGTGGTGAGTCTAAGCCTGGGCAAACAGTCAATGCAAACAAGATGACCAACATTAAAATTAAAGTGGGAAGTAACTACCTGGGAAACACAGAAACAATCCTGGAAAAGTGGTATAAACATTCCTGCGGTAGCTAATACTTGTTTCCAAATGATGGTCACTAACCTCATATCTATATTTTCTTTAGGGAGCACAGTTCCATCCACAGCTTTCTTAGTCAAAGAGAGATGCTCTGAGATTTTGCCCAGTTTCTACCCTTGCAGCTGAGAAATCCATTCCCAGGCTTAGTCCTAATGTGTTCACTCTGCACTTTCCCTATCAGCTTTCCTTTTGTGTGGATGGATGACTGTCTCTGGTACTTAATGTCATTTTGAAGTACTCTGGATAGTCTTAGTCTTAGGTAGAGATGAGGGAGTTGGATTGTATCCTAGGGTAGATCATTTTCTTCCTGACCTCTTTTACTTCACACACACACACACACACACACACACACACACACACACACACACACACAAATTAATGGCAGCCTCAAAAGGATAAAGGAGTGATGAGAAATGTTACTAGAGAAAAGTAAAGCAACATGACTCTTGCAAGGAGAGTCTGAAGTGGATGGTAGACAGCTTTGTTTGGGCAAATGTTTCTTGTTTTACTTTTTGGTGACCTAATTCCCAACTATGAAAGTCTTAGATTTACCCTTCGCATTTCCTTATTTTTAATTAGAAAATTCATTTCATGTGTATCAGGGTTTTGCCTTCATGTATGTCTGTGTACATGTCCACATCTGGTGCTCTCAGAGGCTAGAAGATGGAATTGAATCCCCTGGAAGTGTAATTATAGATAGTGATGGGACAATATGTAGGTGCTGCAAATTGAACTCAAGTATTCTGAAAGAGCAGCCAGTGATCTTATGCACTGAGACATTTCTCCAGCCCAATTTCTTAATCAGCAGCTTTTGTTGAGATCTACTGTTTTCCAGATGCCTTGCTGGGATTATTTTGTTCCTATAGAAGAAGCCATATACAGGGCTTGTAGGAGAACTCCTGATCTGAGTGAACTTAATGTTTTCCTTGAATGAAGGGATGCATGCAAAGGCCCACGTGTCAAGCAGCACAGACAACAGACCCTGTCTGAGGTGACAGTGATATTGATTATCTGGTAGACATTTATGGTACTCTGGCTCTTCTGCTATAGAGTTTAAAACATCACCAAAGCTGATCTTCAGTGAGAGCTGCTGTAGATTCCTAATTCATCTACTCACACTCATTTATTTAATATTTATTAAATGCCAACCACCAGGTAATATCTGAAAATTCATCATTTAACACAGAGGGCTGGAGAAGTAGCTCGGTGGTACAGTGCTTGCATAGCATGTGAGAGGTCCTAGGTGTCACCCCAGGACTGCAATAAATAAAAAATATGAAACAATGACAAAATTAAATAAAAATATAGATCTTGCGAGGTCAAGATCATGATGGGTAAAACCACAGAGACAGCTGACCCGAGCTAGTGGGAGCTCATGGACTCTGGAATGACAGCTGGAGACCTGCATGGGACCAAACTAGTTCTTCTGAATGTGGGTGACAGTTGTGTGGCTTGATCTGTTTGTGGAGCTCCTGGCAGTGGGACCAGGACTTATCCAGGGTACATGAACTGGCTTTTTGGAGTCCATTCCCTATGGTGGGATACCTTGCTCAGCCTCAATGCAGGGTAGGATAGCTAGGCTCTGCCTCAACTTGGTAGGCCAGACTTTGTTGACTAACAAAGGGAGGCCTTACCTCCTCTGAGTAGTGGATGGGGAGTGAAATGGGGGGAGGTAGGGGGGTTGGAAAAGGAGCAGAAGGGGGAACTGGGGTTGGTATGTAAAATTAAAAAAACCCAAATAATAAAAAATAAAGAAAATCATACACCTCTCCAAAAATAAAATATAGCCCTTGTGTCAGCCTAATTGTATCCCACCAGGAAGGAAATGGTTTGGTAGAATGCATATGATAAAAGATATTAGGGAAAAAATATTTCCCCTGACTATACCTGTAAGCAATTATAAAACTCTTGATGTTTTCTTTAAAATATAAAGTGAAAATAACAATGCTTACATTGGCAGGTAGGGTCCAGGAGAAACAATTCTGTGATGATTCCTTTGCCCTCATGAATGGATTAGTGTCATCATTTGGGACCGTATCAGTTATGGAAAGTTTATCAGACGGGCAAGTTTAGTCTCTTCTTGTCCTGCCCTGTCTAGCAGTCTCTGTTGTCCACCACAGGCCACTACAGTGGACAAACCTTCACACGTGCAATGCCATGGTGTTGCACTTTATAGCCTCCTGAACTTTGAGCCACATAGATATCTGTTTATTAGAAGTTACCTAGTTCTTGGTACTCTATCATAGCAGCTCAAAACAGACTAAGATGTATAATCAGAAGTTTCTCTCCCTCCTGCCAGTTCCTGAATACCTATTCAGAGACTTAATATTAATTATAAATGTTTGGCCGATGGCCCAGGCTTATTACTAACTAGCTCTTACAACTTAAATTAACCCATTTTTATTAATCTATGTATTGCCATGAGGTCTCCTGACATCTTGCTCCTTGGGTAGCTGGATAGTGTCTTCCAGACTCCCCCCTTCTGTATCTCTACTTGGATTTCCTGCCTGACTCTATCCTGTCTTGTCATAGGCCAAAGCAGCTTTACTCATCAACTAATGAGAGCAACACATATTTACAGCATAAATACATCCCACATCAAAGATGAGACCCCCGATTATGTTTCTTCTTCAATGAGGACTAAATGCATTAAGCTGGAAGGGTAGAAAATAACAAGCCACCAGGGACATGTCTGTCTCTAGGATTTTAGTAGGAAACAAACGATTGTCTGTATTGCTTAACAAAACTTGAAAAGTGTGCTCATTCCTTTGTCTGAGTGTATCACTCCAAGCAGTGTATGAAGAACTTGTTACCCATTGCTTTCTGTGAAGATCATGGGAGTGGATGAGAAGAGACTCCAACTTACTTTATTTTGGCAACTCAGTCTATTTAGAGAAATGGAGAGCCAATTGTTTGCGTTGTTTATACCATGATGCAAAAAGAACTTACTAGTGACTAATATTAGAATTCTGATTTACTGTGATTCTTTTTGATCCAAGTTTGAATAACATACAAAGATTCTAATTATAAAGAGACAAAAAAAATCAAGTTTATAGATGATATACAATAGTTAATCAACATTATTGAGAAGAAAATTTCAATGAATAGACAAACACACATATGCATGCACACACTCTATCTTTTGAGGGACTGAGAAATTGATTTAACTAATTGCAAATGTACTATTACTGTCTTTAATCCTAAGACTGAAGAAAAGCCAGTGGTAAAAATTCTTAAAATATAGCTAATTGCTAAAAACAAAAAATATAACTGCTTAGAAATCATGGGATAGTAAAATTTACTGGTACTTTTACTGAATGTAACTGTTTTAGTCAAGTTATATATTTTTATAATTAAAGGAAAACTGTTTTCACTAATGGATGTTTAAGATACTTATTTCCTTCATTTATATACAAAATAAACGAGGGCAAATGAAACCTTAAAATGGACTCTTTGGCCATGGGGTATGAGAATGGGGGTGGGGGTAGTTTAGGAAATATCTCAAAGAAACTTGACTCTACCATTGTCCTAAAGCAAACTTCAACCTCAAATTGAAAACATTTGGGGTTTAATAAAAGGGGAGTCTGTGTAACTGTGGCTTGATTTTTGCTTTGGTAATGGGCAGTTAGAAGATACCACGTGCATCCCATGTGTTACTCATTAGACAGCAACCAAGACTCCAAGCACAGTTCCTTTGTGAGGAAGATTTCAGGCAAGCGTCAGTTATGTTCTCAACATGTAGAAGTACACACTCACAGGGAGCTGTGGGTGCCATGCAGGAAGAAATAATGAATTTCAGTACAGAAGAAATATCCCTATACAGGAAGTTTCATAAATATTTGCCATGTGCATTCTTTGGTTTGCTGGTCACCTATTTCTTGTAATCTCAGTGTTAGATTACACACCAATAGTATACAGTATTGTTACTATTGTGTGTGCATATCACTTAAGGGGTTTATTTTAGTAGATGAAATTCGTTACTTTTTAGATATCATAGTGAGTAGATGTATAAGATCAATGGTAGATATAGACACACATAATTAAAAATATGGATCTCTGTGAGTTTGAGAGACCAGCCTGGTGTACAGAGCAAGTCCAGGATAGCCAGGACTGTTACACAGAAAAACCTTGTCTCAAAAAGTCAATCAATCAATCATTAAATAAAGAAGTAGTAAAAAATATAGACAATCTGCTGAATCATATTTTTTTTCTAAATGAGACAGTGTGTTTTGAGTAACTTCTTGAAATCATGACCACAGTGAAGGCAACTCTTTGCAATGCTTATGACTGACATGGAAGATCATGTTCTGGGCTATAAGGTACTTTCCAAAGTCTGGCTTTTGTTGGGTACTCGTCACTTCCTATAGGTGTTTACTACTGAAATCATTGTTATTCAGGGTGATTGTGGCCTTTAAAAATATTGCTAGGCCAAAGGGGTAGGTTATTTGGTAGTGTACTCAGTTCACATGGAACCCTGGGTTTGATTTCCAGCTCCAAATGAACCAACAGTGAGTGAAAGTGTATGGCTGTAATCCAAGCACTCAGAGGAGGAGGTAGGAGAATCAAGATTATAATATGGATTACAAAAAACCCTGTCACAAACAAACCAAAATAAAAACAAAACCTCAAAACAAACAAAAACCTCATGCCTCTTTCAACCATCCATGTCTCACCCCATGCAAACATGCCCACAATCAGTTAAATCTCATAGCATCCCAGCAGTTTTCCCTAGTTCCACCACTGATTGACTCTTTCCCAAAGTATTTGTCAAAAAACAACCAAACAAACAAACAAATAAACAAAAAATAATTTGAATTTCTCTCAAGATTGTGGGACAATCTATCTATTAATGTGCTATTTATACATGTTAAATTATAGCTTAGAATGCATCAAACAGTACAGGAATAAATCACACATTTAAACTTATAAATATACATCAACAGCTCTCCACTTCATAGATTGTTAAATTAACAGTTGAGCTGAACTTAAGATGCTTGTTTCAACACTCAGAATGGTAGCATTCGATATTCTCTGCCAGATGTAATAGTTTCCTTACAGATCCCCTGAGGCAGACATTTCTTCCCCTTTCTTGTATCTATGGAAGTGACAGTCAAAGGAGTTACATCCATTCTATAAGAGGCAGAGCCCTAGCTGTGCATAGATCTGCCAATGGTCAATAACCCAGCCTAAAATGTCAACTATACAAGCCCCTCCAGGACATAACTCAGATATTTTCCTTATGGCCACATGTCTTTCTACTATGTCACCCTCTGGAAAAATTAGAGAACAGAGTTTCCATTATGGAAAAGGCAGATCATGAACTGTGACTTTGTGTAGACAGCCAATGTGTCCAATAGAAGGCAAGTGAGGTCTTTTACAACATGTCAGTGTCCTCCCCATCTACAGTCACGTCCCAGTGGCCCATGTCCTCTTGTTTGGCAAGTGGAATATCCATTCTTCCTTTCCCCTCACAGCCGTGCCATCTCTTTGTGGAAACCATACCCCTTCGGGATCTCATTTTTCTGATTGTGGCTGAAAGCCAGCATCGTCTGCTCAAATCTAGTTCGTATCACAATAAAATGTTGTCTCTCAGATCATGAGTAGGTGATCTGTCTGCTTGGAGCTTCAGTTTGGGGACCACTGACTACGTCTCTCCCAGCTCTCCCTACAGGCTCTGTTGCTTGTCCTCCCTGTCACCCCTGCTCTTTCCTGCCCTTCTTTCCTCTCGGCTTCCACCCTCCTTTGCTGCTTGCTTTCTGCTTGGCCCCCTTCCTTTCCTCTTTTGCCTATTCCCTTTTCTGTCTCTATAATATATCTAATATTAAAATGGTGTTTTCACTATCCTATGCTCCCCAACTTAAGCTTTGCATACATTTCTGAGTAATGGTGGCTGCACGTCTAGGCTTGAATTCTATGAATATTATATGGGCTAATAAATCCAACAAAGAACACATTTAAAGAATAAATTTCTTTATAGACATATCACATGCACCAAGAGTGCCAGGGTATTTTTTTTCCTCCTGCAAACACCTGGTAATGAAATTTATTGACATTTAAACTTAATAAGTGCTAATTGAGTAATTATCGATTGAAGGAAATGTGTTCTTAAAAGTCACATTATCAATGGACAGAGAGGCAAAAATAGAACAGACTGGGTTTTCAGCTTGCTTTATAACATTACCTTAGAGTTTATCTTATCACACTACACATGGTTGAATTTATAAAAGATAAAATCACAAACGAGTAATACACAGTTACTTGTTACATATTCTTCCCATTACAACTGACAGGTTCATTAATCATACAGTGTATTTTGCTATTAGAAGCCATAAAGGAGATCAAATCTCTTGTAATTTTTCTTCTTCTCTTTCATTTGATAAGTGTGTTGTTTCAGTGTGCAGATAAAATATAGTGTCAGTCAGCAATGGTCTCAGGAGGTTTTCATTTTTCCAGTAGGAAATGTCCTTGCCGATTTGCAATGTAAAACATCCATAGCTCATGCATCATTTCCTTAGAATTTGACCATCAGATCAGGGGAAATGTCTGTGTGTGCCTATCCACAGGAGCAGTCACCCAGAAGTAAGAGGTGGGGAGAAAAAGTGTGTTTTTTTTTTTTTTCTTTTCGTAAGAGCCATATTGCTTACTGAGCATTGAAGGCATTAGTGCTGAACACCTCTATTCATAACGTAACACTGATTCATAATTAAGGTTCATGTAAATTACACAGCAAGCTGACAGATTTCATAAGCTCTTCTAGGGAGAGGCGGCAAATTTTACAGCTTGACACAGATTGCCGATGAAACACTTGAAAGCATAAATGAAATATAAGACTATTTGCCAATAAATGAGGGCGACTATGATATCCCCCTTTCACGAAGCATGATGAAAACTAATGTCGTAGAAGGTGATACTCTAGTTAGAAAACAAAGGTGCTTTTCATCTTTACATCTAGAAAAGAAGTCTTGAAAAGAGATGTCATCAAGCCATCCAGCGAAAACAGATGAACACATTTTAATTTTTTAATTAGTGAAGATAAAGGGAATGCGCCTTCCTGAGATCGAGCCTGTCAGTCGAGTCTGTAGAGAGGGGAGATGACAACCATGAAAATTCTTGTGTTTCTCAGTGTTTTCATTTTTTATTGGAAAAAACATAGCTTATAAATAAAATTCTTAGGATTTCTAAGTTTTGGTGATTTGTGTGACACTGATGGACTGTAATTTATACAAGAGCTACTTCAGAGTGGTTTTTTTTTTTTTTTTTTTTTTTGGTGCTTCTTGCCAACCTAAGTATTCTAAATATAAACTGAAGAAATTCAGTCTGGCACAAAGCAGCTGATGAAATATTCTGGGCTTGCATTCTGCTATTTTCCCATAAGACCTTCTATGAGAGGCAGGGAATGTAAAGGGGTCTTGATTAAAGTACAAGAATGTGTGCAGTCAGTGGCATGTAGACTCAGTTTAGAGTCAGCAGTGAGTGGCCATCTCCTGCTCCATTATGAGGGCTTAGGTCTTACAGAGACAAGAGTGGCCCCTACTCATTTCCTCTTGGCTAACAGTCCCTTCCTCATGTTACAAGTCTGTTCCAAACAGGGGCAATTTTACTATGTTTGTCTAGTAGGATCTCTGCAAGGCTGCACTGGTCCATAAGTCATCAAAGGTCTCATGTCCACATCATGTAGGAGAAATCACTCCAAGAAGCTGAGAGGTTTGAATTCTCAGCCTTTTGCTCCCCTCAAGGTTATTTTACCCCTTCTGTTTACATACATACTTATTCCAGTCTACACTTTTTTTTTATAACTATCAACTAACTGTCAAGCTTTATATATGAGAAATGATTCTGTTTTTTCTTTATTTCTTTTTTTTTCTCGTTGCTTATTTGTTGGCTTACTAAAGGTTGGAATAGGAAGTTCACTTTAAATGCCAAGTTAGAGCTCCCAGGGATCCAAGGGCTCCTAACATACAGGTTCTTATACCTGGACACGTTTCCTTCCTCCCCTTCATAAACTGTTGTTTAGGCATCTCTGTGCAGCATGTTCAGAGAACATGCATATCATTATTTTAGTATCACCAGATGTGGTCACTAAACCAAGAAGGAAGTTCTAGCTGGGTGGTCGTGGCGCACGCCTTTAATCCCAGCACTCGGGAGGCAGAGGCAGGCGGATCTCTGTGAGTTCGAGGCCAGCTTGGGCTACCAAGAGAGTTCCAGGAAAGGCGCAAAGCTACACAGAGAAACCCTGTCTCGAAAAACCAAACCAAACCAAACAAAACAAAACCAAACAAAACAAAAAAAAAAAAAAAAGAAGGAAGTTCTAAATGTAAAGCCTAGTTGAATTTTTCTACACTATTTTTTTTTGTCTTTTTGTTTTCTGTGTATGTATGGTTTTATATCTGTTATGTCATGTGCATGCAGTGCCTTAGGGGGCCAGAAGAAGGTGCCAGATCCCCTGGAAGTGGAGTTACAGACAGTTGTGAGCTGCCATGTAGGTGCTGGGGGTTGAAATGGTATCTTTTAGAAGAGCAGCTACCCTTTTAACCACTGACACATTATTGTTCTTAGTATCCTGAAACTTCTATTTGAAGATATGAGATGTTTTCTATGGGCAACTAAACCAGGGAATGTCAGTTTCTCAACAGTTCTTTAGGATGATGAGTGAACAGAGCTTCAGAGAAACATTCTGGTACTCTTGTTTTTATTTCAGGAGAGTCTACTGTGAGTGTACTTCTACAGTATTTTTTATCTGCTGTAGAACTGCAGGCCTTTAGACCCAGGCAAGCAAGATACCACTAAAACTTACATTTAGAACATTCTACTCTTTATTCAAGGCTCAGAGGCCAGGTATAGGCATATCTCACAAACATCCCTGTCCACCCTGGAGCAGACCCACAGGGGCATGGTTCATTTGTCTCTCTCCAATCTGGTTGGTTAGGCCAGTCACCAGTAGTATTTTAGAAACACAGACAATTAGGTCATAACCATGAAGCTGATTAGCTTATTTTAGGCTATAGATGGGGTGTAAGAAGAAGCCATAATCCAAAGTGGCCTTGAGCTCTGTGTGGTTTATCAGTTGACCCAGAATCCAAGGGTGGCAGAAGTGGGCAGAACAGACACAAGCCATGGTGACAGGCCACTATCTGTAGCCATCCACCTGCCTCTTCTTAAGATACTCTGGACCTGTTTCAAGAAACCATCAGCTCAGTTTGCTGGCTGCTTTGTCTTTAGTGGATGCAGCCATGTTGAGTGCACCCATGTGGATCTTCACCTACAGAGGAGGCTCAATGCTTTCATCGCTCCTTCTACCAGGTTTTTGTTGCCGCAAATGCCAAGAGACACTCCATTCTAAGAACTCAGCACCAGGGAGGCTACCTGGAAAACAGGACTCCAAGAAAGACACAGGGATAGCCTAATGATGGAGAAATGGCTTAGGTCTACATGAACAGCCTGGACATGAGTGGGAGTAATGAAGGGTGAGGGGCGAGGGAAAGAGAGCCTGTGGGAGCAAGAGATCCCAGCTGGATCAAGAACAGAGAAGGAGAACAAGGAATAGGAGACCATGGTAAATGAAGACCACATGAGAATAGGAAGAAGCAAAGTGCTAGAGAGGCCCACAGAAATCCACAAAGATACAATAGACTGCTGGCAATGGTTGAGAGACAGCCCGAACTGATCTACTCTGGTGATGGGATGGCCCAACACCCTAATAGTCGTACCAGAAACCCCATCCAACGACTGAGGGAACTGGATGCAGAGATCCACGGCTAGGCCCCAGGTAGAGCTCCGGGAGTCCAATTGGTGAGAAAGAGGAGGGTTTATATGAGTAAGAATTGTTGAAACCAAGGTTGGATAAAGCACAGGGACAAATAGCCAAACCAATGGAAACACATGGACGATGAACCAAAGGCTGAGGGGCCCCCAACTGGATCAGGCCCTCTGAATAGGTGAGACAGTTGATTGGCTTAATCTGTTTGGGAGTATCTAGGCAGTGGTACCAGGTCCTGTGCTCATTGCATGAGCTGGCTGTTTGAAACCTGGGGCTTATGCAGGGATGCTTGGCTCAGTCTGGGAGGAGGGGACTGGACCTGCCTGGACTGAGTCTACCAGGTTGATCTTAGTCCTTGGGGGAGGCTTTGCCCTGGAGGAGGTGGGAATGGGGGATGGGCTGGGGGGGAAGGGGAGGGAGGTAGGAGGGGGAAGAACAAGGGATTCCGTGGCTGATATATAGAACTGAATTGTATTGTAAAATAAAATAAAAGGAAAAAAAAAAGAACTCAGCAAGTGTTACCCAAAGTGACCAATGCAAGATGTAAGGAAAGTGATGTTCTTCTTAGTTAACAGAGTCAGGAAAGAAGAGTTGCACAGGAGCAGGAAGTGGGTCGTCAGCATCCTTATTTTCTCACATGCTCGGGTAGGATGCATCTGTGATCAGGTCCAGTGCCATGGGCAGGATGGATGATGAAGTTCAGAGCATCAGTGAGAAACTGAACAAATGGTGCCCGGGGAACTGCAAAAGTATGGAGATTAATACTGTTTAACACAGCTACGCTCCAGAGCCCTAGTATTGTGACTTTTTTCCTGCATAGTGATACTAGAAATCACTTAGACAAATGAAGTGTACATTACATGAATTCATAAGTTTTATAATATGTATCCTTAAAATTGGATTTTCAATAGAGACAGGGTATTCACAAACAGGCAAGACAGGGCCTCATTCACTGTAGGGTGACCTTGCTTTAGGTACATGTATCTGAGGTCTGGGATGGGTATTAGTAAAAGGATAACCAATGGCATAGTTCTATTCAGCTTTTCCTTTGGTTGACAATATTGAAATTTATAGGCAAGATTGTCACATGTAGTTTTCATTAGTATAGCCATGCCTCAAGCTAATTGAGTCCATTATTGGATATTTTCCTTTAAGAGAATAAATGTTTATTATTCTGTTACTCTCCATTCTCTCTACTGCTTCAAATAACTTAATAATGAGCAATGCCAAATACATAGTGGGTGCTTATGAAGGTTTTTGGAAGTGAAGAAATGGTGTGCTATATATAGCCATACAAACATATATATTCTTTAGATACAAAAAGGAAAAAGTGAAGAGGCTTTGTTTGACTTCATATATACCAAAGTTTTGACACTCAGAATACCACATTGCAAGGACAAAGGATCTTCTACATTATGAGCATCACTGTGGATCCAGTAAATAGAGGTAGAGTGGTCTATAAATACTAATGGAGTCAGCTCTGGAATCCTGTTTTGGGATTATGAATGATAGAAAGTTTCTTTTTCACTCAGCTGAATAAATGTAGTCCTTACCTTTACCTGATCCCCCAGGGGCCTTGGTTCTGTGAGTTTGCCCATTGTGTATCGTCAAACAGTATGTTCTCTGTCATAGCTACCCTCCTATCATTTGCTATGCTTTGAATAATCTTTGAATGAATGTTTTCATTTCTCCCTCCATTTCTACTTCATCTCCCTGGGCTGTACCCAACTATGTTGAATTTTACAAACTGAATTAAGAGGCCCAAGTGACTTTCTTTTCCTGGAGTCATGCCAAAACATCTGTAGAATACTATATTGTTGGCATTATCTCCAGTTCTCACAATGTCTCCTACCATCATCAAGCCAGTTAATATTCATGGCTTTCTGCTATGGACATCCATGTAGGCTTGCTTATCCCTTTGAGACTTGTTAATCACTACCTTTTATACATACCCTGCTTTATTCTTCTGGAATACGCCATCTCGCTTAGGCATGAAACTCCCTTCTGCAGAGCCCCCCATCTTTAAAGCGGTAGTCATTCAAAGCCAGACAGATACCATGAACAAGACATGGAAGTGCATCCTGTGTTGCTGGTCAGCATCCTGTAAGTCAAAACTCCACTATAACCTGCCATGTGAGCAATCATCCAAACTAATTCTAAAATGTATAATTTTGTACCAAAGTTGGTCAAAGGCCATCTTTTGCAAACCAAGGAGATGGTAGGACTGCATGCTGACAATGTCTTCCCAGAGTGTAAGAGATTCAGAGCAGAAGCCTGCTTTCTTCCATTCTGTGCCACTCTGTCCATGTTTGTCTAAGACAATCTTAGCCCTTCATCCTTCCTCTTGGTATGTAGTCCTGGAGACTGATCTGGGAGTGTCTCATACATGCTAGGCACTTAGTCTACAAATGATCACTGGCCACCATCTTTTTTAAAAATTGTATTTATTTAGATAGCTCCAGCAAGTTGCCCAGACAAGTCTAAAACTAGTTCACTATGTAACCCAGATAGCCAATGAACTTGTAAGCTTCTTGCCCCAGTACCCCAAGTCTCTGGCATTGCAGGCTTCCATAACCAGTCCTGGCTTCTCTTGGCACCACTATAACAATTATTTCCATTTTGTTTTGTCAGGATTCATCTGAACAAAGAGCTGGGTCATTGACACTGTATCCAAATCCATTATGTGAGATACCAGGTTTTGACCAACTAAGACCTGACCCTCTATCTGATAACCTGGAGAAGAAGACTAGTTTGATCATGTAAAAAATGATTAAAAGTCAATCTAAAGAAGCAACTATTTTATAAAATGAAATTATATGAAATTTGAATATGAGATCCTATAAAGAAAACATCATTAGAATAGACAGACCATGGTGATTTTTTCTCAGTATAAACAAAATACTAATTGTTTAGCAGACTGTAGTTGATTTTGATTATAGAGTAAATAGGAAATAAGGAGTCTACATGGCCCTGAGGAGTCCAAAGAATTTACCATGGCTCTGTACAGGGAACACTGTTCTTTCCTATGTGATATAAGCTTGTCTTATTAGGTTCATCATTCTCTGAACATTTTTAATTTATACCACAAAGATAACTACTTTATGTGTGTGCCTATAACCGTTTTAAATTTTGAAGGATTGTTTCATATATTTTACTTTACTTTTCACATCCTTCAAAGTTCCACAAGGTTGAGAGGAGACCCCAGGCAACATTTCTTTTTTTGTTTCTTCCTACCATGCATAGTTCTTAACATGTGTTGATTGAAGGGCATGCACACTTGGAGTACATCCCCAATGCTCATGAGGGTAAATTAAATAAGATTTGTTCTGTTGGTGTCTTGAGAGTCAAAAATGGTGATGGAGTTGGTTTCCACCAAGGCCTCTGGGTGGCTTGCAAATATCCATCTTCCTGTGGGTCGCCAGTACAATCCTATTCATGATGTCACATATACTCTTTTTCTATCAGCACACCAAAACCTCAGGAGGATCCATGTAAATCTCATCTGATGTTAATTAACTCTGTAAGAGTTCTGTCTTTAAATATGGTCAGTGGGGTGAGGGCTCCAAAATCAGAATATGGCGGGGAGGGGGGGCATAGTTCAGTTACAACAAATGTCAGTGGATAATTCTTTAGAATGCTTCTTAGTTAGATTATGATATGCTGGGGTAGAAATGGAGAGATATGTAAGCACATCTCAGGAGTCTTACCGTCAAATATAGCAATCATAGTCTCACATTAAATGCCAGACTCATAATTTCTCCTGCTGAGTGGGCTGGGCCGACGTAACTGACTACATTATTTTTCCTCATTTCACATCTTTAGATCGTGAAGACATTGTGTCTCTCTAGACACATCATGCAGAGGCTACTCTGAACACCTTAAAGGGGAAAAGAAGATTATAAAAAGTTAGTGTTTTCCATACTTTTTGGTGCACTGAACATCCTTTTCAGTGGGACTTAGATGCAGAGATGACAGGAAGGAAATCAGGTGTCACCAAGCAACCTATCTCCCTTAGGGCCTCACTTTGATAGAATATCAATCTAAAGCTTTTAATGATCACCACTGAATGCACCCACCATTGGCCTCCTGGGAAAGTCTCAGATTTCTGCATGCTTTGTCTATATGGCTGTATCCTGTGTACAGGGCAGACTTGGTCTCTGATAGTGTCATGGACAATTTGGAAGTTATCTAATTTTATAAAGGATAATTACTTAAGATTTGAGGTAGAGACAAAAACAGAATTATTTTTAAACTTAAAAGTGGAAAAAAATTGGCCTAACCTAAAGAACATATGGAAGACCACATTGGGAACTGCATGCTGCTAAAAAATCATCAAATCCCTCTCGAGTCTCTGTATTTTCCCACTACCATGAAGCTGATTCTAGTCCCAAATATGTAAGTCTCACCATGAAGGTATCTGAGGATGTGATTGTTCAACCCAAATATCACACCAGGAATATCTTATCATGGCCAAGCTGACTTTCTGTGTCCTAGATCTTTCTGTGAATCCAGTCATAGCTCATAGTGACAGCAAGTAGAGATGGATGTGTGCGTGCGTGCGTGCATGCGTGTGTGCAAGTACGTGCTCATGCATATATACACTCTTATTATTTAGGGGAACAGGTCATTTAACACAACTTTGGCTTTGGGAACCCCATCTCTACTAATGACAACTTCATCAGATATGACATACAGTCTTCACCTGCAGAGTCAGAACACCTTTTCAGCAAGCTGTGTCTGAAGAGTCAGACCTACTTTTTAATCCTACACCTAGTGAGGCTTCTACAGCACACAGTAGGGCTTCTGAGTCTAGAATGCTCCTGTTCTTGTCACAGTAATTTTACTATGCCCCTGGATTTCCTCCTTTTAATTAAAGGATACTTCCAAACTTGAATTTGTGTTTCTACAAGCCATATATATCTGTTTTATTAAAGTGAAGTTTCATATTTTTGTTATGACTTTAAAAAATACAAATTCAAATAAAAAAGCAAAATTCTCTGAGCCAGTCTATTCTTTCATTTAATGAAGAAAAGCTATGAACAGTAAGGCTCCTTACATTAAGAACACTAAAATAGTCAACATGGAATATTCAAACTATAACAGGAAAGAGCACTTCAAAGTGGAATATGTCTTTTAAGGGGGAACAAGAAAATGACAGACTGAAACAACTCTTGGGACATAGATCTTATAATGTCTAAAGGATATTAACTGTGACACCAGTCAACTACAATAAATTACTAATTTTATTATGGCCTTTGAAACTAACCCCTCTACCCCTAGTGATTACACAATACTGTGGAGCTTTGCCCTGACCTCTGTCAATTTCAGAGGAGTTCTCTTGTTTCTGGTGCATCTGGTGATACCTATAGCTTTGACCTTATTTTTGCTGATCTTCCATAAAATATACTTACCTCTGCCCTGAAGTGCCCAGGGCATAGTATATGTATGTAAATTCATGAACAAAATTTATATTCCTAATAGAAATCAAGTCTTTTATAGCTCCTAAACCAAGGACCATGAAAGGCACATTTATGTCCTTATAACTGGCTCACATTTTTCCTAGTTAAGAGTATCCACCATGGGGAAAAAGAAAGTTTGGTATTTTATTTTAAAAACCACCAGGGGCCAAATATTGGCTCTGCTATAAATATATCTAGCCAAAATATTGTTAATGTGTTGAGAGTTTTGCAGGCCAGATTCAGTCATCACTTGCTTTAACTAAATGCTCAGGGTGAGTTGATCATCTTAATCTCCTCCTAATAAACCCATCCCAGAGGACTGGAAGGAATGTTTATTATAAATCAGCTTCCTATGAACTTCTATGTGTTTCATTGAGGAAACAAACACACACAAGAGAAAAAGAAACTCTGAAAGTTTGAGAAAATTCACAAGGATTGAAGCCAGGAGTGACTGGCTACACAAGGTATCTACTGACTAATTCATCCAAAATTACTGAACACACTAAATGAACAGAACAAATGCAGAAACCAAGCATGAAAAAAACCTTTAGCAAGTTGGGTTAAAACCTTGGTGCTTAAAAATATAGCTTTGTATAGCCTTTGAAAAAGAAGCATATTTTAAAAGCAAGCTAAGAGTTGCTTTTATTTATTTATGTATGATTAAACAGGGGCTTGTTCTGTAGCCTAGGATGGCCTCTGTCTCCTATGTTCTGAGTGCTGGGACTGCAGGTTTATTCCACTATACTCAATTTAGCATTGATGATCCTTTTGATCTCTGAGAATATCAGTGTGGAACACCCAGGACTCAGTGTCTCTCAGATTCTGTATCAATTTTACTCACCAGCATGGCACCAATTAAACCAGTCAACAAATGCTAATTCATTCTACCCTGTTATGTGGACACCGACAATTTAGATCAATTAATAAACACTTTTTAATTAATTCAACCTTAGTGATACTCTCTACTGTCAAATGTTTTACTCTCATACATTCTTTTGAGATTATAAAAATGAGCTACTTAACAAACCAGAAGCAGTTTATTACTGGTAGATTTAGTACAGTGGGTGTGGGTCTTTCCTATTGAGAGAAATGCAGAGGCATTTGTAGGTAATGAGTGGTAATCAATTGATTGTAGACTGTGGTTCACCTATGGCTGATGTGTTCCCATGATGGGGTGCATTTGAGTTAATTCATTAATTGAAGAAGAATTGTGGCAGTGCCCTGAAAGTAACTGGAGCTATAGGCACAGTCTGCAAGTTTCTATGTTTCAGATTAGAAGAGAAGAGAAATTGGCTATTTGTACTAGTTTCCATTCTTGTACAATTGTTGTCGTAAGAATGGATTCATGTTGTGCCTTTTTGTATTTCTTTGCTACTTTTTTGTCCCAAGAACAAGATACAGGAAACTCAATGGCTAGTGCTATCTATGAAAGACGGTAAACTATTCTGCTTTAACCTTTTATAGACTCATTTTGATTGACTGGCTATTCTAGCTTTCTCCTAAGTTCCCAATGCAGTTAAAAGAAGAGAGAGAAATGACTGCCCAATCAGGTGGAGGGACATTAGAAAGGTCAAAGGCACAGCCCTGGCTGCCAGCATTCACAGCATGGATGAAACATTTTTTTTAAAGAAGAAAAAACTTATTCTTGTGACAAAGATTGCAATAAGAATAGAAAGTGTCAGATGAAGAATCTATTCATGGGCGATGATTGTAATGGGAATGAAAATAGTGCCCACTTTCTCCTTTCTTTTCCTAATCATGCTGAAGTCACCTCATGGGGTGCTTCTGGGGAGCAGCACTGAAACCGGGAGAAAAAATCAAAAGGAATGCTGAGAAATAATGTAAGAAGAATCAACATTTAAGTGACCACCCAAGGTATCTGCTTGTCTCAATTACAGAAAGGTGGGTGGCTTGTACTAAAGGTCTGGTGAAATCGATCTGCAGATTAACCACCACATGGAGTTAAACAGGACTTGTTATTTTTCTACCTACATTACCTCAGAATATCAAACTGTGAACCTCTCTTTATTATGTAGATCACAAAATGAGTTTCTGAATACCTGACGTAGGAAGTAGGTCATTAAAAACTACAACACACAGAGATTTAATTGTTTTCTTCTGTGACCACAAATGAAAAAAATTATCTACAAATTTTTTAGATTCCTCCTAGCATAAGACTAAACTGAGACATTTAATATGTTTAAATATTATCAAAGAACTTATTTATTTAGTATTTTATTTAAAAAATAAATTGCAAGGAGTTAAATTAAACCTCTCAACTTTAAAATGAATTTGAAAGAACATGAAACTTAAATACCATTACTAAAATAATGATGCAATTAGAAAACTAGGTAATATTTTGAGACTGTTCTGCATTTACTGGAAGTAAAATATAGCCAAATAATAAAAGAAAAACTTTCCCCCAAGTACTCTGACTTTATAATTCATGCTTTAATATTTCTTGTGTATTTCATATTTCGCACCAAAGGGGAGGCCCTAGGATCTCCGGTGCTAGCCCTGCTCAGAGATTCTTTGACATAGAACTATATAGTTTGGAAAAATGGAAAGAAAAATGAATGATATATATAATTATATTTATTCTTATATATTATTATATAAATACTTATATTTTTGGACTTAAAATCATATACATATGCTCTGATATGAAAAATGACTTCTTGGTCTGACATTTTACATCTTTATTGTAACTTTGTCACAGTAGCATATTCCTGTTCTAAAGGGTAATCAAGAGTGTCTGTGACCTTTAAACTTCTGAGGACAAATAAATAAATCTTAAAAAAAAAAAAAAACTTCTGAGGACAAAGATTTAAGATTAGAGAAAATTAATTCTAAAGGTGCAATTAAGGTACATTTCTACTAGAGAGAGCAGCAAATTTTTCATTCACAAACTTCAGTCATTCCATTTCTTTTCTCTAGAGAACTCAGGGTTCCTGCTTCATTTGAGCAAAAATTCTCAAATCTCCAGGCTGCAGAAAGAGAAGGTTGTGTGTTTCTTTTCAAGTTCCCTCCTCACCCCCCACCCCCACAGTCTCCTGTAGCCTACCTACTAGCCTGGAACTTGCTCTTCTCCTGTGACTGGCTTTGAATCTCCTGAACCCAGCTGCCAGGAGTTAGTTTACAGCATTTCACCACCAAGCCTGGCTTAGAAGAAAGTTCTTTGGGTGGGAGTTAGATCTTGGCCTCTCTAGAGAAAGGACTACATCATATTCTTCCCCAGCACTGACTGAAAGCATAGCTTACTGGACATTTCTATGTTAGCAGTCTCCAAAGCTCACACAAATCACAAATCCACATAAGGATCTTTCCAGAGAGAACTGCCAGCAAGCTAGAAGCCAACAAATGCTTTTAGTTACTCATTTAGAGGAGGTCCAGGGAAACTCCACTGGGAAATGGTGGTGGGCAATGGCTACCACTCTGAGAGAAAACATTCATGGTAAATTTCGGCATTCAGTTGGAATTTTGGACTTTTGCAAGGGCTTTTCTCATCAGTGACTTTCTGTTCCTATTAGGATAACCCATCACTCTACAAAAGAACCTGAGAATTCTGATGGCCAGCTTGTTAAAAATGCAAGTATACCACACAATACTCAACCCCCAGTCACCTGGAACATCTTCAGAGAACTGGCAATGCTCCTCAACTACAAGAAAGAAAGTCTGTTTTTATTTGGAACAGTGTGCCCTGGTTGTCATTTATGTGTTAGGGTAAGAGCTGCAAAAGCGCTTGAAAGGAGAGCAAAGTCACCCTGATTGAAGATGTCTTGGTGTGAGGGACTGTGGATAGAGTATCTGGGGATGCTAAAATGCCATGTTTGTTATGTCGAGCAGCAGACACACTCAAGGTGTCTTGAGAGGATTGTTTTAATTCATTCAGACAGCTTTCTTTGGGGAACCTTAAAGACTTGTTTTCTCTTGCTTAAGGTTTCTTTGAACTGGAAGCATCTGAAACTCAATCTCAGAACTGATACCTCCCTGAAGCCTGATGTAGGATTTGCTTAGGGACTGTGCTCTCTTCTTCAGCATCCCTGCTCCCTACTCTAAGCTCAAGCTGAAGGTGCTGAGTAACAGGGAAAGGGAAAAGTGCCTTCTTCACTCATCATCTGGTCATCTGCATCCTTTCTAGTCTACAGGGAAGTGATGTTCCCCTCTGAGCCTTATTAACTCCTGAAGAAAACAATTGTATTCTGAATTTGTGCTCTGAAGGTGTATCCATTTCAACTTTTGCATATGGAAACTAAACATTGAGCTCATTGGCTTGGGGGTGGGTGTACTGTCGAGGTGGCCCTTGGCCTATGCATAACTGGATGTGCCCATAATATCCTCAGTGAGCAGAAGAAACTGCTTGAAAGGTGCTTCAATATGATTGGTATTAATTGGCTAATTGAAAGTCAAAAGGGATTGAGTCCCTTAAAAACCAGCATGAATGAATGACTGTTTTAAACTATGTCTATATTTGCATGCTCTTGTCGTACACCTGTGCATGCATATGGAGGCCATTTTTTTTAAGACAGGGTTTCTCTGTATAGACCTGGTTGTCCCAGGCTCTCTTTGAACTTAGAAATCAGCATGTCACTGCCTCCTGAGTGCTGGGATTAAAGGCATGTGCCACCACCACCTAGCAGAGGCCAGATCTTAATGTCAAATGACTTTCTCAATCACTCTCCATCTTACTTTTTGAGACATGGTCTCCCACAGAAACTAGATCTTACTGATTTAGGTGGACTAGCTGGCTAGCCTGGTCTCGGGGATTCTCTGATTTCACCTCCTTTGTGGGTATATAGATGCATGGTTGCCACACTAGACTTTATACATGTGTTCTGGGGGATCTAACTCAGGTCCTTATGCTTGTATGGCAAGCACTTTACTGACTGAGCCAACTCCCTGGACTCTGGTATGAATGGTTAGGGAATATGCATTTTTTTTTTGCTACAAGATTATGGTTAACCTTTTGGATAACAATGTAAATATCCAAATTGACCTTTGTTCTTCCACAATCTCACAGATTATTTTCAAAATACAATGTCAAAGAATGTGGTTAATGTGGTATGGTAGTTTTGTAGCATAGTATAAGTTAATTTATTACAGATGCAGGATCTCCCTGCATAACTCAGGTTTCACTCAGCATCCAAAGTTCTGGAATTATTGTCACATATCACTGTGCCTGGTCAGTTTTTGTTCTTGAAGAACAATTATTTTCTTATAAAAATATAACAGAACTTTGTATTCACTACACCCTATATCAGTGAATATTAATGAAAAAACAAACAAATAACACATAAACAAAAAGGTTTAATAGTGAAGACCACAGTCAGCATAGCCGTGGACAAGAAGCCATGCTTCATGATGAAAAGGCACTGTCGTTTTCTTCCATAGATAGATGTGTGCGTAATTTGGAACTGGTTATAAATCAATTGGCCTGCTATTTCTATTCAGACATAGGGATATTAATTATTAGTTCTTCATATCAAAAATAGATGTATTTTCAACTGCTGCCTATTTTCTTCAATTTAATTGACTTATTTTCTGAACAAGGTAGTGGGAGGTGACCCTCTCCAGACATAATTCTTGATTTGTCTGGGAAGAAAGACAAGCAACAATCAAGCTTGGGTAACATGACTAGTGGTCACTGGCTGTAGACTGCTTATACATACTTGGTAATGGAGAATTATCTATTCTTCTAGGAAATGCATCTTAACCTCTGATAGTTCTTAATGTTAGAAGCTTCATCCCATCACAATGAAAACTTCCTTTGTCATGTCCAATTCTTTCATGGGTTCTGTTTTCTGAAAACCAGCAAATAAACTGACTTTCATACAAAGACTTCATATTTGTGGGTGATGGCTTTACAAATCAAAAATTTCATGTTTATTTTGTTTCTGTGAAGGTAGAAAGATGTTTCCATCTGTCTTTGGATGGCCTCTGGATAGCCATTGTCTTTCCTAACATGCTTAGGCCAGATCTAGAATATATATGTGAATGGTACCTATATAACAAAGAGCATAGTGAAGATCTTTCACCTGCAGCATGCACTTCTTCTCCGGGGGCTGGAGGGGCTGACACAGTGGTTGTTCACAGGCCCCTCATCATTTAAATGCACTCACAGCTCCTGATGGACCAGCACTGCTCCAACTTGTGCTGTCACAAACAAAGAAGAGGAAATGACTAGATTGACAACATTGTCAATATTTTGACATGATGGCCAAAGGAACAATTTGGAGACTAGAGCTGACTATGGATGTCACCTAGTATGATTTCTGACAGGACAAAAGAGAAGTTTGAAAGTCTAGAGGAAATATATGCAGTGACATGTGGTGTGTGCTGAGGCAGGCATAGACCCTCAGCCTGTGGCCAACTGGGAATAGCAAAGTCTAGAATCTCCCTAAAAGGACCCAAGTGTAGAGACAAGGCTGATAAAGGAAACTGAGTGAACCAACAGGCTGTTTGTAATAACAGTTACTTTCAATTCTGGGGTTAGTAGACTATATCTAGCTGCAGATTTGAAGGGTAAAAGGTTTTGTGGTGTTTCTTTAAGGTAAAAGTGTAGAATTATTCTGCTGTCTTCTAGAGGCAGAAGGACTGAGTACCAGAAGATGTGGTCAACCTCGGAGTACAGGAAACCACAAAGGGAGCTGCTGCTTTATCTTGTTCCCTGGTGATTCTTCCTCCTCTAACAGGGAGTGAGGGGAAGGGGGGCTTCCTGTCAGATAAGAGAGAGAGATGCTTAGATGATGGAGGGACAAGGGTTGCTACAACATCCTATGCATTTTGGAACCATCTTGAAAAAAAGAAGGTCTGAGGAGATATGTACTCCAAGGTAGCTGTTATCAGTGGGAGGCAGAGAAAAACAGCACACTTGTATGCATATCTGTTCAAATCTGAGGGGTTGAGGATGCTGGGATTCTGATCTACTGGCCCAGAAATTCCCAGTGCTTCTTATGTTAATCACCCTAAGGTACCACAGTACCCAATTAAGGCTAATAACTACCACTAATAATGATGCTTGGGGGCTTGGTCTGTGCATGCACTTGGGATCTTTCAGCTCCAAGCTGGTTTCTTACCAGCTGGTAAACCTGAGCCGGTTGTCCTTTGCTGTAGTTCCAATCTGTGAAGTCACCCAAGTGCAAGCTAGAAGTGATGATGCCCGGGATGTGGAGCCAGGTCTTCGGGGGTTTG
The DNA here is from genome assembly GCF_049852395.1 of Peromyscus maniculatus bairdii. Lineage (NCBI taxonomy): Eukaryota > Metazoa > Chordata > Mammalia > Rodentia > Cricetidae > Peromyscus > Peromyscus maniculatus. The sequence goes on along the minus strand of NC_134853.1, from coordinate 34,249,163 downwards.
ACTCTAAGACAGGACTGGATTCCCAGCCCTTCCTCTCTCTTCCCTTTTGTTGCTGGGCCAGCATGGAGCTCCTAGGCCTGTGTTCCAGCCACAATTATTTTGCCTTCTCATAGGACCAGAGCAAAGCAGCCAGGGGAGCAGTGCCTGAAACCTGTGGAACTCTGGGCCAAAACACATAGTCTTTGAACTTGCTCATGTTGGGCATTATTGACAGACAGAAAGCTAGCATACCCCTTAAGCACTTATGTTCTCTAAGATAAAACCAGACCAACATTGAGATTTTATATGTGTGTGTGTCTCCTCTTATAGAATCAAAATAATATTGGAATTATTATTATAATTATTATTATTATTATTGATACCGTGGATCAGATTCAGGGCCTCACACTGGCTAACCATATGCTCTATCATTAATATGCTCCCTCACTTCCTCACTTCCCCTAATATTATTATGATGAAACAGCTTCAGCAGGTTATTGTAAAGACTAAATGAAACAGGACACGCATATTATTAGCAATGCTGGTTGTTTCTTTGGAAGTTCCCTTACAGTGCTATATATCTTCAAAATTGTTTCACTGTTCAGATATTATGATTAATATGTGTCATAAGCATACTATTAAAAACTACAATGTGGGCAGCACAATATATGAACAAGTTGGCTGGGACTGGAGGCTATGGACTGTTAAGCAAAATTCCAAGTGTCAGAGAAAGAGAAAGTGATGAAGTGTTTTGTAGCCAAAGAATAATCCAGGACACCACATCTGACCTTGGACCAAGGGGAAAGAGTTAACACTCCAAGAGGTTGCTACAACTTGAATGTCTGTCATGTGCCAATAATTATCTCACCCTCACAACAAGTTTATGAAGCCAATTACTGTCATTCCATTTCAAGAAGAATGTATGGCTTGGAGTGCTTGCATACACTGAGGAGGGTGTGGGAGAAGCAGGAGTGGGCCAAACAGGGTGAATATGATGATATTTTATTGTATACATGTATGAAATCCTCAAAAATAATATATTTCATTGTGTATATTTATATGAAAATTTCAAAGATTATATATATGTATCTATGTATAAAATAATGGTGGGAGACTTTCAGCTACCTAGTAGCAGAATACTTCAATTATAGGTTTAGTTTATTGGAGGATTGAAATTTTACAGAATTAGTAGAATCCCAAGATTCTGAAAGATATAAAGGGAATTGGGCTTAATATTTGACCATCTACTAACAAACACATCTGACTAGAGGTGTCATAGCATTCTATAGATATCATATCTATACATACTATATAGCACATACTGCCACTTCATGTTTGGAAAAGCTTAGGTTCGGATTTCATCAGGTTTGAGACTTTTTTTTAGTGTATGAGTGAACACATCTTCTCTTAAATAAAATACAGACCATGCTCTGTGCTTTAAATCGGCAATGACTGGGAAGATAGGGTACGTGCAGAGTTTACAAGGTGACTAATTGCTTCTTCTATACTGTCTGTATGTGGTAGGAATTGCCTGATAAAGAGGTATTGGTGAGGGTGTAACAAAGTGACACTGAGCCATATGAAGCTCATGGGAGCTCTGACTTGTAAGTGCTCTGTTTTGGGGGCAGGTCTGTTTCCTAATACTTCCAATGAGCTGTCACCTGTCAGCATCTCCATATAAGCTATTGAATTGCAATTTAGGACAATCCTCTGCTCCTCCCCATGGAAGTTTGAAAATCTTGCGTGAAATAAGATTATTATTTGCTTCCATACTAGACTAGTGATTTGTATTTAATTAAGATTATACACATCTTGTAATTTGTTCAGGAGAACAGAACATTTTTGGTTACATTTATTATTTGTTTTGAAGTGAAAACTAGCCAGGAATGTCCAGTCTGTCTTTGTTACCTAACTCTGTCTTCCACTTCCCAAGTGTTTGTGAACTAATTCTATTAATATTTTGATTCATTTAACATTTTACATGTATGTGACAGATGTTTAAAAATCCAATGCAATGATAAAGTGAAGGTTAGGAATGGTGGTAAATGCATAGCATCCTAGTGCTCTCGGGAAGCAAGAGGACCTTAACTACCATGCCATCTCAGATTTAGAATCCATCTAAAATGAAAGGAGACCAGCAAGATGTTTCATGATGTAAAGGCGCTTGCTTGTCCTGTAAGTTCAATTCCTAGAACCCACATAAAGTTAAAAGGAGGTAAGTGAGTCCACAAAATTGTCTTCTGATGTCCCCATATGCACATAGCATGTGCATTCATACATACACAGTTATAACAATAATAATAAATAACACAACTAAAAAGGGACGGAAAGAAGAGGTGGTAGCTCAGCATCTACTTCCCTCCCTATTTTCCTACCACATGTTTGCATACACAGAATGCTTTAGGTCAACTTTGTATTATCCATACTTACTTGCTCTAGAGAATGTTCCTGGTGACAGCATGCAGTGTAGTATGTAAGGTGGCAATCGGTCTCCAGTGGGTCACAGTGAGGTTGTCTTTCTTCTCCTATCAACCAATTCCTAGCTGTGTAGACATTAATAAAGATACAGCTCAGTGTCTTTGTAAACTCTACACCTACCCATTCTCCCCAGTCATTTCCTGTTTGTCTTATATCTCTTTCTTGTATGTGATAGACATTCCCTCTTCAGGTTAAATGTCACCAAACTCGTCCTTCTGTTGCCTCTGCCATCCAACCTAATAAACAGAAACTCTTGCATGTGTTTCATTGTTGTACAGGGCCATCTGTGCAAATTCAACTGCTGCCTCCAACAGATGCATTTCCCAAGGTTGCAGAATAGAATGGCAGGTGTGGACATCAGTAGAAATGCATACTGTTGGTGCCATTTTGTAGTGGCATGGTTTACCTGCTAAGCATGGAAAAGGCCTTTCTCTAAAGGCGGTTGCTGCCATTCCTCTCTTCACTTAGTCTCCAGGACAGAGGCATCTCTCTTAGGAAGTCTGTGAGCTCTTTCTGCACAAGTTGTTACTCCCTATTCAACATTCTTCAGCACACACCTATTATGTTACACTGTTCCTACAGAGACCTGAAAACATGTCTACTCACCCCACATAGGAAACTGATGACAGAATCAAGGAAGTATGCTACCAAAGCACAACTTGGTGAGCCAGTGAATCTTACTGGGCTTACTTTCTGAAACATGGATGAGGGTGTACAGGAGCAGAAATGACTCAAAAACAGTTCCATATCTAAAGCCACCCCAGCACAGGCGACTCACAAACCTGGAAACCTGGATTGTACTGCAGAGCAAGCCTGCAGGTATACCTGCTCACAGGTTGGAGAGCGCTCTTTTCAAGTAGCCCAGTTTGTATGATCCTCTTCTAGGAAGCTCGGCTTATCTGAGTGTTTCTCAGCTGTTCTTTCTCTTTTCACACACTTGGGCAAGGAAGGATCTAATAAATATGGTCAGTTTCAGTGACTTCCTGAAGCCTCTGAGTTGTTTATTTCCTGAGTTTAAAGAGCTTCTCTGCAGATGGGATGTTTCACCTCCATTTAGAACATCCTTTTATTTTATATCCTTCCTATTCTTCATCATAGGAATCTTCCCTCCAATATGGAAGGTTTTTGATCTCAGAGGAAACTGCCACTCAACAGCACCAGAGTCTGTCTTGTGGAAGACTTTAATATGACCCTGACTGGCTGGTCCTCTGCAGGAAAAAGAGTACTTGAATAGCTGTGGGAAACTGGAGGCCCCTTAAGTTCCATTCTTTTCTCATTGAGCACTCATGGCTTCTCTTCACTGCTGTATGCAGCATCTGCTGAGTTATACCACCTGAGGAAGGACCCAGAGCTTTCATTTTCTCTTCCCAAGCTCCTAAAGCAAACAGCTAGGTTGTAAGGGTTCTATGCAGATCATTGACACTAACTATTGAAATAATCATAGCAGAAAGCTCTCTAGAAGAAGGGAGGGTAGGTACAGAAATCAAAGCCAAGCCTCCGATTTCTTGCAATCTTGTTACCTGCATAATAGTCCCTATCCAACTTGATTTCTCCTTTTTCTTTTGTCTGTGAGAGGGTTTCTAGATCGACTAATTGATGTAAAAAGAACTACTATGAATATGAGTAGCTCTATTCCATGAGCTGGGGTCTGGGGCTTAAATTAAAAGAATTCATTAAATAATTAAATTAATTTTAATTAAATTAAAATAATTTTAAAAGTTAAAAGTTGAATGGGACCTAAGTACTAATATGCTCTGTGTTTCCAAACTGTGTACAATTAGGCCACTTGCCTCATACCCCTGCCTCTGTCCCTCCCCTCCATGGGGGACGTCCTCAAACTGTGAACCACAGTAAACTCATTTTTGCTTCAGTTAGTTTTGTCAGAGTATTTTGTCATAGCAATGAGAAAAGTGACTAATGTGTTTTAATATTTTTTAAAAGGCAAAACAGAAAATACATTTGCAGGCATTTTAGCTATTTTAGCCCCTGCTGTTTTGCCAGAGAAATAACTTGAAAGTGAAAATTCAGAATAACCATTTTTAGATCTCCAAATTGGAAGTGACCCTGATCTCCAACCCAACTCTATAAAAATTGCAGTTCCCTTCCTGATGCCATAGAAAAGCACACAAGCATTTGCACATGTAGATTGGATTGTGGATCACTACGGGGAAGTTAGGAAGACTGATAAAGACATGAGGAAAAGCTGTATGAGTTCCTTGGTCGAATTTTTGGGGTCACTTATGTATACTATCATGTCATCTGCAAATAGCAAAAGCTTGACTTCTTCCTTTCCAATTTGTATCCCCTTGATCTCCTTATGTTGTCTTATTATTCTGGCTAAAACTTCAAGTACTATATTGAATAAGTATGGGGAGAGTGGACAGCCTTGTCTTGTTTCTGAGTTTAGGGGAATCACTTTGAGTTTCTCTCCATTTACTTTGATGTTGGCTGTTGGCTTGCTGTAAATTGCCTTTATTATGTTTAGGTATGTTCCCTGTATTCCTGATCTCTCCAAGATTTTTATTATGAAGGGGTATTGGATTTTGTCAAATGCCTTTTCATCTAGTGAGATGATCATGTGTTTTTTTTTTTCTTTCAGTTTGTTTATACAGTGTATTACATTGACAGACTTTCGTATGTTGAACCACCCTTGCATCCCTGGGATGACGCCTACTTGATCATGGTGGGTAATTGTTTTGATGTGTTATTTGGAAATCAATATAGTGCTTTCTTAGAAAATTGAGAATCAATCTCCCCCAAGACCCAGCTATACCACTCTTGGGCATATACCCAAGGAATGATCAATCATACCACAAAGGCACATGCTCAGCTATGTTCATAGCAGCATTGTTTGTAATAGCCAGAACCTGGAAACAACCTAGATGCCCTTCAACTGAAGAATGGATAAATAAATTGTGGTACATATACACAATGGAGTACTACTCAGCAGAGAAAAACAATGACGGCATGAAATTTGCAAGCAAATGGATGGATCTAGAAAAAATCATCCTGAGTGAGGTAACCCAGACTCAGAAAGACAAACATGGTATGTACTCACGCATAGGTGGATACTAGATGTAAAACAAAGTATGATGAGACTGCTACTCACAACTCCATGGAGGCTACCTAGAAAAGAGGATCCTAAGAAAGATACAGGGATTGCCCAATGACAGAGAAATGGATGAGATATACAGGAGCAAACTGGATGTGAGGGGGGGTAATGAAGGGCAAGGGTCGGGGGAAAGAGAGCTTAGGGGAGCAGGGGATCCCAGCTGGATCAAGAACAGAGAAGGATAACAAGGAAAGAGAGACCATGATAAATGAAGACCCCCTTGGAATAGGAAGAGGCAAAGTGCTAGAGAGGTCCCCAGAAATCCACAAAGATACCTCCACGATAGACTACTGGCAATGGTCGAGGGAAAGCCTGAACTGACCTACTCTTGTGATCGGATGGCCAAACACCCTAACTGTCGTGCTAGAAATCTCATCCAATGACTGATGGAAGCAGATGCAGAGATCCACGGCCAGGCCCCAGGTGGAGCTCTAGGAGTCCAACCGGTGAGAAGGAGGAGGGATTATATGAGCAAGAGATATTGAGACCATAATTGGAAAAAGCACAGGGACAAATAGCCAAACTAGTGGAAACACATGAACTGTGAACCAATAACTGAGTAGCCCCCATGGAACTGGATCAGGCCCTCTGAATAAGTGAGACAATCGATTAGCTTGAACTATTGACTTTAGGAGGCGCCCCCAGGCAGTAAGACCAGGACTTGTCCTTAGTGCATGAGCTGGCTGTTTGGAGCTTGGGGCCTATGCTGGGACAATTTGCTCAGCCTAGGTGAAGGGAGGAGGGGACTAGACCTGCCTGGACTGAATCTACCAGGTTGAGCTGAATCACCAGGGGAGTTCTTGGAGGAGGTGGGGATGGGGGGTGAATTGGGGGAAGGGCGGGAGGTGGTGGTGGGAGGAGGGAGGACAGGGGAATCTGTGGCTGATATGTAAAATTAAATTAATTATAAAATTTTTAAAAAAGACATGAAGAAAGCAGCAAGCTTACCAAGCCCCTCAGTGTGAGGTGCACTCCACCAAATGCTGGCTGGCACCTGGATGCTCATTACCTCTCACCTTACTTTGTTTTTAAGGAGGCACACCTGATGTCCTCTTTCAGACTGTTTGTTCCTACTCTTTACACAAGGCTCAAAGATATTGAACTAATATGATCCTATACTTGTCTTAAGTTGACTGACTTAACCATTGGGCACATTTTAATTGGATGGTCCCAGTCTCAAATAGTTTACATGTACAAATAGTTATACAATTTCTACTTTTCTAAATGGGCTACATAGTTGTTTATCTGGTATTTTTTGTTGTTGTTTGTTTTATTCTTTGGATTATAAGGGTGGTGACTATTAATGAAGTTGGGGGAACCAAACCCTGTACTATTAGTTACATTTCCAGTTGCTGTGACCAAACACCTGGTTTGAAAGTACTCTGCTATACTATTAAGCAGCTTGGGACATAACCAGACAGGTTGCAAAGTATTCAATTATGAAGATTTACTATAAAATTAACTTTGTTACTTTATGACATTAAAATTCATTCCAGTTGCCAGTCTTATGAGACTAATCCAAAGGAAACTTGGTTGACCTTCAGACACATATCTGATACTGAGTTTCAGATAAGTACCTGGAAGTGGAATTTCCTAGTCAAATAGCACATTTCTCTACAACTTGATGCCCAATCACCTTCCCTAACAGCTCCATCACCAAAGAACTGCTGACATAGCCCCTGCCTAGATGTTCCTAGGCATATCACAGGCTTCTGAATATATATCCAGTCCACAGACAAGACTAGGAGGTGATGAGGCATTCTGTTTCCATATCCTGAGAGTTTCATTCTTTTGGATGTTTATTCACTCCCTTTGAAACATAATTATAAATACCTGGTCTCTTATATGTTGTTTGCTAGGCAGGGTCTCCAAGTTCTAACACGGTAAGCAGCCATTAGGACAGACAACCAGGCCAAGATACAATAAGAACACAGTACTACCTATTCAGTTCAAGACTGTGTACAGTGTTTCGAATTTCCCCTTCCTTTGCCTGGCCAAGGATCCACTCCAGAAGCCCACATTACATTTAGCTACTTATTTGTGTCTAATTTGGAAAAGACTGATGCTCAGTCTATGTCTTTTACAAAGGTACTGTGTGTACTTCTTTGTTTATTTATTTATTTTACTGAGTTGAACTCAGGGCACACAGTATGTTAAACAAACACTCTACCACTGGTCTAGGCACCAGTTCCTCTCAATGACTATCAATAATATAGGCCCTGGTGTTTTTCAGAATGATCTCTAGCTGAGTGATAGCAGTGCACTACTTTAATCCCAGCACTCAGGAGGTAGAGGCAGGCAGATCAGTGAGTTCAAGGCCAGCATGGTCTACAAAGCAAGTTTCAGGACAGCTAGAACTGTTACACAGAGAAACCCTGTCTCAAAATACAAGGGGGAAAAAGAATATCTCTGTAAGAGTTCAAGAACTGTTTCCGCATCATTCCATAATTCCGGCAGGGCGTGTATTTTTAGCAGGAATAGGAGAGAAGGGACATTGGCCCCTTCTCTAAGCATCTTATCAGAAGTCACATGGCATCAATACCACTCACTAATGCTAATGTCAACTTGGATTATTTGTGTAAGGTGGAGACTGCCAGTCTTCTCCATTGGAAACTTCACTCCTCTTTTGAGGAGACTTTCAGCTCTGTGTGTGCTGTGCTCTTTATCATATATTTGTTACTCACACACCAGAACATGTAAATAATCTAAATAACTGACTGACGTACATATTGGGGATAAATACTTTTTATTGACATGTTCACCTGGCCACAGTTGTTTTGGGAACAACTGTTCAGACCAGCTCATGATCTTTGCCTTCAAGCATGATCTCCCTATTACTTCTTACAGAAACACATTGTGATAGCTGACTCTGTTATTACATTTTATGTCCATCTCATACAGAATCAGGACTGGACCTAATGCCACAGCCTGTTCTTCTGCTTGCTAAGTTTTCAAGCCCTGACTTTTCCTAAGCTCAGTGCCACACATTTCTGTCTAGATTTGAAGTTAGCCAAGGGTAGGGACCTTATACATTGTACTTGTTTAAGGTTAGCTCTTCTGAGGGGGATGTTGGTCCTTAGTTTATCTCTACATGGTGCCTTGCACATGAAAGCCTGTTGAATTAGCCTCTGTTTATTGGCTGAGAGGATCAACATTTGGGTGATGTTTTCATGGTGAGAAAGGCAGTCCAGGGCTCTGTTCCACTGACTATGTCGGTCATTTGTGGGTTGTTAACCCAGCTGCTATTTTCAACTCCTTTCTAGCCAACTCTAGTTAGTGTTGGGCATATTCTGTAGGGGGAGGGGAAATCATCCATGTTTCTGGAAAATCTTTTGTTTGCTTGAGGCATTGTTATTTACTTTTCCCTGTAATGAAAGGTTAGGTGGTGGTTGGGTTGTAGCAGCCTTCTTTTGAAGGACAAAATAAGATAAGCAGTGATCTTGGCTCTCACATCTTTAAAGTGAAGAAATGAAGCAAGGAACCATCTGCTTTGGAACATGTTGCCTCTTAAGAAGCCTACACAGGTATAAGCTATGTGGCTAGATTTCCTTCTACTTGATTAAAAAAAATCTTCCTGGCTTATGTCTCAATAGACCAGAGAAGCAGAACTTGCTCTTTGGTCAGTTCTGAAGAGCTTCAGCTGTAAGGAGATGTGGTCTTTTTCACAAGAGGAGAAATGACCTGGGGTGCTCAAGAGAAGAATTCAGAGCTCCCTGGCCTAGTGTTGCTCTGGATGTGTTCTGCTGATAGTAACGGGCTGAGCAAACAACGGATGCTCCTTTCTTATCTGTGTGGATAGAGAAGGTGGGGGACAGGGAGCAGAAGGGACAGACACACAGCATAAGACTTCTGAGAGGCAACAGCAGGAAACTCAGTTCATCTCAGGACAGAGAAATACGGGTTTAGGTGACACAATGCAGCAGGCTGCTGCATGGAGACACACTACAGTGAAAGGGAAGCTGTAGAGAACACAGGGGTGTCATGGAACCCAGGGCAGAACAGCAAAATGCAAGACTGAGGCTGGCCTCAGAACTCACTTCAGCTTCCTAGCTGAGCAGCCTGCCCCGTTCATGTTCAAGTCAAAGTTTAGCTTTCTGTCTGTGGAGTAATGTATGATTATTGTCCTTGTATGGCATATACCTCAAGAGAAATAGGAATGAATATTTAAGTGGAAAATAGTGAGTAGTGAACAACATTTACTGTTATGAAATTATAGTTTGACTGGGGACAATAGTCATACTACATATTCTTTAGAAATTTGGAAGCGAATTCTCCTTCCTTACTGACTTGTTGACAGTCCTGGGGGATGCTAAAGAAGTGTTCTACCAATGCTGAAAGCCAGTCTCCTTTCCTTTTATCTTGAGACAGAATCACACTAAGTTTCCTGGGCAGGCCTTGAGCTCACTTCATAGCCCAGGCTAATCAGAACACCAAATCCTCTTGCCTTGGTCTCTAGAGTGGCTGGGGCTGTAGCACCCACAGGCCCCATTGGAAGTGATTTCAGGTAGAGTAGGTGGGAGACTTCTACTGTGGGACCTAGTTCAAGGCCTGTGTGTGCTTGGGTTATGAACATTGTTCCCCTGGCTTCTCATTTCTTGGAGCCTGTGGCAGAAAGGTCATCTCACATAATCTTAGCACTTCTATCTAGACTCTAAGTCCACAAGCCAGTGGTAGTTGGCTAATGTCCCATCTCAGTCTTTTCACCTCTGTTAATTGGGGAACTATTTGGGGCTATTTTGGGTTCCAGCACATTCACCAGCAGTGGTGACTACTCAAAGCCAAAGTCATTCAGCCAACATCACTAAAAATACCCTTGGTTTCAACCAATTTTCTTCTATTTTCACAATTAGTAGGTCTGCCTGGAACCAGCCTGCCAGCATGCAAATCTCCTCCTGGTGCTGATGGAAATCTGAGAACGTGCTAAGCTGTGGAAGGCTTAAGAGCAACATTATTCATTCACTATTTGAAATATTTAAACAAATGGAAATCAAAAAAAGAGATGAAATCTCATTATAAGAAATGAATGGCTACTTTTCACTCTCTACAATACAGCCTCGATACCATTTACATACCATTTGTAATATTAATATTATCGGCATGAAATAAATCACATCCTTCACTTTTACATTTTTAATTACATTTTACTGCATTTGTTCTTTTGTTTATAGTTAACTAATAAAATATTTATTACATCTTACATATATGATGGCGTTTCTGTATTTTAATCAGATTTTACACATAATCTTTTCTCCCTCTTTTAGTATCTTTTTTATGACCCTACACACCACAGGATGTTGTTTGGTGGAGAACCTCATTATTTTTTAATGCATGGCTATTTATTAATGTATTGTGTATATAACACACTATGCATTGCTTTGAATTGATGAATACATTTACATCCACTTGAGAATGAAAATTCCCCTAAGGGCCAATCTCACATTTCTCTGGCTGTGCTGCCAGAAGCCAGATACTGATTGTTTTTCTTGTTTTGTTGAGGAATTGAAAGTGAAAAAAAAAGAGAAGAATATTAGACAAGGGAAGAAAAAGGAGGTACAGTGAATCTTGTTTTTAATTTCATTTTCTGGAAAACATTTCTTCGGGGGTCAAAAAATTAATGTCTCATTGCAAAATGGAATCTTGAGAGCATGCAAATTAATTTACCTTCTGTGAAATCTTATATGCAATATGCATTATTGTTGATCACTTGATCTGCCATGGCTTGAGATATCTGCTTTTGTGTTTGTTCTACCACATTGCACTTAAAGATTAGTTGAAGGACCAGGGAAGTGCTCAGCTGACTCTGACAGCTGGTATGACCAGACATACTTTCACAGCTGTAGCAAACATGACTTAGTCTCCCTTTAAAAGCTCACTGCTCACCACTCCAGCTGCCCAGAAGGCAGAGTCTGTATCATATTAGGCTACAGAGTAATCAAGAGAGTCTCTCTCTCTCTCTCTCTCTCTCTCTCTCTCTCTCTCTCTCTCTCTCTCTCTCTCTCTCTCTCTCTCTCTCTCTGTGTGTGTGTGTAAGGAGAAGCCTCTCTGGATATTGACTGCTTGCATATGGAGGATTGTTCTGAGGTTTGCAGGAGTAGGGCTCCCAAATCCAACATCATGATAGACATCTTCTACTGATTATGACTTTTTCGGGACATTTATCTGGGCTCTTTTTGGAGCAGCACAGAACAGTAGATACTATCAGTGTCAGGGAACACTAAGATCATGAGCCTGGTTCAGTGGAGAATAAGGGGAGGGATAGGTGCATCACCAAGCAGTAAATTTATTCTCTTCCTTCTCTTCTGAGAATATTGCCTTGGAGGCTACAGAGAGAAAACATGGCATGGAAAGAGAAATGTTTCTCCACTGTGTTCTCTGTCTGGCTACCATCAAAACTACTGGATGCCATCACAAACAGCACAGACAGTATTACTGGAAGTATTTCTTGACTCCCTGTATTTCAAATGTTTCTGTTTAAAATTTTTTCACATAATATTAAGAGGGTGTGAAGTAAGACTTAAGTAAGTCAAGTAAGACTAAGTACGACCTCTCATTTCAATACATAAATGCACATGGTGACTATGTATGTAGCAAATCCAATATGAAATGTTTCCTAAGATAGACTGTTCTAGAGTAAGTGTCCCTATCTAGTTGTAGCGAACCACAAAGCACACTCATCTTGTCAATATCTTCTAGGTGACAGGGCTCGTGCGTGTTCCTGTAGGCTGGATGGTGAGCCTCTTCAGCAATGAGGGCGCACACTGAGAACAGAGGAGGCAGCCTTTGTGCAGAGCTACGTTGCTTGTGCACCAGCAGCTGAGGACTCTCGGGTTTCAGCTTTCAGATGACCTACTTGATGCTTCTTCCCTCCCTCCCAGATGTGTCCCATGACCTGCCAGTGACATTCTTATCAGTAAAGCCATGAATGTGCCTGAGTAATACACCTGTAGCTACCTGTAAAAATGTCAAAACATCGGATATTCCAGCAGGGAAGCTACGAGAACGTGGGTGGGTAGGTTTCAAATGAAGGAAAGAAAGCATGGTTGAAGACAAATATACGTAATTTTTGAAAGAGTTCATCAGTTTGGTTTTGGGCCAAAGGATCTTGTTTCTTTGCTGTTCAGATTGTCTTAGTTTATCAGAGCCTGTGTTCTGATCTAGCTAGAGCTAGTGACAATAGAGACTTAACAACAGTTAACTTTCAGTCACACCCTAGGGATTTATCTGGACACTAAACATGTTCATCCCTTATTTCTTTGTTTTGTGATTTGCCCTTTCCCCATCTTATCACATCCCTCCCCTTCCTTTCAGGCAATCATTCAAGCTTTTGTTTTGTTATTTTTAAACAAGGTTAAGGCATCTTCCACCCTGTCATTCATCTTTTTTGTCTAGTGGATCATCAAAACACAGCTCTGAGAGCAACACAGGTCTAAGTGGAAATTTCCTCTTGCTGTCTATGTGGGTTTTTTTTCTTTTTCTTTTTAACTCTGAAGTAAACATTTGACTGTCTAATCAGGTGTCAAAGTCTAGTTTTACAGTCATAGGCACCCCACTCTGCAGCATTTCCCCCAGTGGCTGGCCTGCCTGCTCACCTTCTCCTGACAGGCCTCACTGGCTATTTGTTTTCCCTCTCTGTCTGTGGGCGTGATGAGGCCCTCTCTCAGTGAGGTCTTTACCTCCAGCTCTGAGGGAAATCCCACATTAGGCATTCTGTTACTCATATTACTGCCCGAATAATGAGCCACAGTTAAAAAAAAAAAACAAAAAAAACAAAAAAACAAAAAAACAGGAATTCCTTCGTTCCACTGCTTTCCATTCAGTTTTCACCCCTCTATAAATGCTTCTAAATTGCCCAAATCACACTCTTTCCACCTCCCCCAGCTTCTTATCCATAAGACAGGCACAAGTAGTAACCCTCTGGCTATTAATAATATCATTTCCACCTCTGGGCATGCTCTCACTGTTGCTTTGTGGTCCCAGCCTCCCTCACTGCTTTTGGATTTCAGTTTCTCTGTGTGTCTTTTCCTTTGCTCTGCTGCTGTCATAACACTTCCAGAGACTTCTGGGACTTAGTGGCTTTTGTCTATACTTTCTAGGCGTGCTGTCCAACTGATGCCATTATCAGACAGAACATGAAAGTGTGCACCAATCTGTTTAGGTTGTTTTAACTGTTTGTGACACAATGAGTTCACGGATATTCAAACATATGACGTTATTAATTAACCTGGTGACCAGCTTCAAGCTTGCTAATGCAATGTGTCCAATGTATGAGCATTCTTTCTCTTTTGCTTTAAAAAACAAACAAAACAAAGCCACAACTACATATTAAACCTAGACTATTATTCATGAAAGGCAAGAGCTCTACCATTTAGCTTCAGCTCTTGCTCATAAATGTTCTTAATACTTGTGAGAACATAGTCTAAGAATGGAGTTGTGCTGGGGGAATTGTGAGTGCTTGTGAAAAAACTCCAAAAAAAAAAAAAAAAAAAAAAAAAAGACAAGGGTCTTAAGACTTCAGTTTCTTCAAAAACACAGAATTGTTCTTGGAATGAGCTTTCCTCATACTCCCTGGTGTAGCAGATAGGAGAGAGTTTACTTTAGATTATTTATTACAACTGGCTATTGTTATTTGTTTATATGCGTCTATGGAAAAACATGTTTTTTTGCTATGTGCCACAACCTGTAGCTTGTTCTTGTGATTATACATTTTACTCATGTCACTCTTCTTAACCTCCAGAGTATAAATTGTCTGATACTCTGAATAAAGTTGCCTATTGCATGAGACTTTGTTCTACCTCATTTTTAGGGGCCCCTCTTGCAGGTCCCACCACCAGTTAGAGCAGAAAACAGTGTAGATACTGGTATTGTTCCAATGTGCCTTTAAATGGATGCAACAGATAACGGTTCATCCAGTTGTATAATTTGATATCATGTAATATTAATTTATACTATATTTAACTCATTAATTGGATTTTTTCATTTTGATTCTTCTCACACCTAACTATTCATGTACCTACCACACACGAGAACAAACAATTTGCTGACTCATTAGCAAGCCTGGGGTCCTCTGTCTACAGGGGAACTGTCAATCATACTTTGTAGATAGCTCTTAGAACATGTTTATAAACAAAGATTTTTGCCACCTTTTTCCCAACATAAGTTGTATTTTCAGGAACTTATTTAAGTTTGATTGACTTTCTTCACCACTTTATAAAGTGTATGGGAGCAGGCTTTATGGTGTTCCATGTAAAATTCCCACAGACAATCAAAAACCCAATGATTTCATAATCTAGTTTATTCTTAGCAAGAATGAAGCTTTATTTGGTGAATCCCTTCTCTGAGGACCATGCAAGGAACCCAAACAACCGACCTGTGTTTTACATTCACTGTTGACCATTTTGTTAGACTTTGTTACCTTGGCTGATTTCCAGCATACACCCCCATCCTGAGGCCTGCTTTGTCATCCTCGTCTCCACTTTCTTTTCCTTTCTTATTTTGAGACATGGACTCACTCTAGTGGAGGCTTTCTTGGAACTTACCAGGTAGCTCAGGCTGGCCTTGAGAACTCAAGCATTCCTTCTGCTTCTGCCTCTTATTCTCTTTCCCTTTATGTGTGCTGAGGATTAATGTTCTATACCAATGAATAGAATTCTGATTCCGATATATTTTCTTTACTTGCTTATCCATTTTTCAAAATGTGAGGATTAAAACATTAAGATTTAAAAACAGAAAAGTTTCACTACATCCCAGAAACAGACAGACAAACAGTGCAGAATATTTGTTGTGACAAGAGCTAGTTTGGCATTCCAGGAGAGCCCAACATGTGTTATGCCTTTGAAGCAGTGGTTGTGAAATTGTGGTTTTTTTTTTTTCCATTTCCACTGACTATCAATACAATGGAAAATAGACATGACTGGACACAGTCACTGAATCTATTTGTTGTCCTGACCAACTAAAAAAGTGATTATTTTAAAATGTTCTGGGAAAACAATTTCTGTAGCCTGAAATATTTACCACCTTTTTTCCCTTCATAAGTATATCAAGTCATTCTATTAATTTGTTATTGATATGTAAGCTGCATTGCTATACAAAAGATATAGAATGGCTTTAAAAATTAAAAAATAAATAAATAAAAATACCAGAAATTTGATCCTAAACAAAAAGCTTTAAAATCTCTATTGGAAATCTACAAATATTCAAAGAAATAAAGGCCACAATTAAATTAATTTTATTTTTAGTGATTTTAATTTTTAGAACATGATGAATTAACTGTATATACACACTTACTAAAATGTGCTTTAAGTGATACATGTATATGTTGGTGGAATTAGATATGATTTCATGACAAAAATGGAAAATGCAATTTGTATTAACAGAAATGACATAATTAGGTTTATTCTTTGATCCCAAGTGCCTTTCAAATTGATTTGGCCCACAGTTGTCTGGCAAGTAAACAAATATGCCAACTGGTTGGGGAAAGATAAATAACATGGTCACCTTACTCCCATGGTGTTCTGGAAAGTTCAGGAATGGAGACCCATGTCATTTCCTAATGTGAAGCTTCAGGGTCTGTTGAGTGCCAACCACCTGTGTTCAAGGATGGAGAACCTCTCCTATGTATTTTGAAGTTCAGGACTTTGGGGTAAGTCATAAATATTAGGCTGCTTTTCCTGTAGATCACAGAGATAAGAGCTATAAAGTGTAGTCAGAATCCAAATTCTTAGTACTTGCTACTTAGTGCTATTAACTTTACTCAATTTAATTTCTGCCTTTTCAAATAGCTTTATACACTATATTGTTTAAAAGAATTTATATTAATTAAAATTAATATTTATTATCAATAATATTTAAAATCCATTATTAAGATATCTATATTAAAATTCTATATTTTAAATCTTAATTCTATATTAAGAATTATATATTAAGTACTATGTGAAAATTCAATGCCTTATAAATAATATACTATAGATTTATAATAATGTAATATGTACTTAAAATTTAAATGCATAAATTTTAATTTGCAGATTGTAATATGTTTGAAGAAAAAAACTTAAGTTTAATAGTATGAAGTTTAAGACTAAAAAGTTTAAAGTGCATCATATGTATTTAATTACTTGAACAAATATAGAGCAGAATTAACATTATACATAACATAAAGCTATATTTCTATGGTTGACTCAGGAATAACTAAAAATAGAAATAGAGGACTTCAGACAACTAAAATGTGTGTTCTAACACAGACAGAGATACAGCAATACATATGTGTGGGTACAGAAGTACCATCAGTAGAATTGAAAATCACTCAGAAGTATCTCCTGACTCCTTTCTGAGCCATCTCCTCATACTCAATTTTCTGTCTAAAGTCACACTAGACTCACTGGCTGTCACTCAGTCACACTGAGCCTTCTCCTGCCGTAGGGCCTTTGTTCTTACTCACTTTTATTATCTCTTATGTATTTACTTTCCTAGTACCCATGAACCTCCACCAGAACAAAAGCCATGAGTGTAAGGACTTTCTTTCAGGTGTTTCCCTCCTGTACCCACAGAGACAAAACAGCAGCACATTATAACCCATCAACATGTTGTTGATAATTTCTTGAGAAGTAGAACTCCAACCAAGTATCTCTGTGTAATTTCATTTTACAATCAAGCATCATATCCTTTTCAGGAGCTCCAAGTTCTCCTGATCATCCTTCAACACCCTGCCCCTCCCCATGGTCTGATTTCATCTCTTGCTTTGTACACTGTGAAATGATGACTCATTTGGTAGAAGCAGACAGCTGTGGCAGTGGCGCACACCTTTAAACCCAGCACCCAGAGGCAGAGGCAGGCGGGTCTCTGTGAGTTCAAGGCCAGCCTGGTCTACAGAGCGAGATCCAGGACAGGCACCAAAACTACACAGAGAAGCCCTGTCTAGAATAAACAAAAGAAAAAAAAGAAAGAAATTGTAAGAAGTAGACAACGACGCTCCTCCAGTTGCTGCTTGCTGGTGAGTCTTGTAGAAATGACAGGACACATCTGAGTTACTTGGAGGCTCTTCAGCCACCTCAATCAATCATCACCCAGCTGAGCTCCAGTCCTCCAGCTGTAAAGCACTAAGTCAGCTCTATAATGAAAGAAAATGAAATACAAGGTATGCCCAGCCCAGCCCAGCGCCCAGCCCAGCCCAGCCCAGCCCAGCCCTACATCTTTGGGGCATATTTTTTTTTAGGAGAAAGGAAAATATACTAATTTTTCTCTCATGAATTGTACTTTAGAATCGAATCAGGTAAATTACACAGAATCATAATTGTGCCACATGACTTTATTACAAGCTGCCCCTTGAAAACGTTGTTAAAATATACGAAGATTTGAAAAGAGATTTTATGTGTACCATGATACTAAATACATACAATATCTAATATGAGCTTGTTAGCTGGATCTCCATAAAATTATATAGTTATCAACAATTACTGTTGTATATGGTGTCCAAATTTATGAGCATGATTTTTTTTTAATTTTAGTTTTTTTGATACAATGTTTCTCTGTGTAGCCCTGGTTGTCCTGGAACTCACTCTGTAGACCAGACTGCCCTCAAACTCACAAAGATCCGCCTGACTCTGCCTCCTAAGTGCTGGGATTAAAGGTGTGGCTGAGCATGACTTTTAAGTGAATACTTTTAACACTTTGATGAGATCATGGCTAACTTGGGGTGTTCTGATATGTTCTCCTCTACTTAACAGATTCTGATAGTCAAGTATATCAGTTACATTCAGCTTCATATTTCTATAAAGATATAGAGGAAAAAAATCCTATATATAGCAATATAAGTACATATTGTTTATCATGTACATTGCAGATATTTATGTCTCATATAACAAAAATAGCATGCTGCAGTCCACATTTCAGCTTTTTAAGAATTGCAGAGGTAATCAGGAAAGCTTTTAAGAATCATTTTCTGTAGACTTAGCCACCTAAACAGAGCCAAGGAAAATGATCTTGCCGTTTGGAAAAATGGAGGGTGAAATAGCCACACAACAGACCATAAAGCCAAAGGGAGAGTCTTTGCTCTTGCAGATGTGCTCACCTGTGTAGACTACTTTTGAGGTTCTGGTGAGACATCCAGGATCCAGTGTCTAGAATGCAGTTGGAACAGAGCTAAAGTGATGTAGAGATCTGGGGTGCATTAGTTTTGAAGCAATGTTTGGGTTGCAAGAGCTAAAGCCAGAAGTGTATAAACTCCAAAATGTTCCTTGCACCAGTGTTTTCTAATTTATTGTTTAAGTTGAGCCATGTTGCATAATTCACTTACAAAAGTCAGGTATACATCTAAAATATTACAAGTGACAGTTATCTACCTCATAGACATTGAACTGGGTGCAATAACCCCTGAAAGAATCCATCAAATAGCAATTTCCTAACCAAGTAAGGAAGCTGGCATTACATGCATTGGGAAGATTTCCTACATTTTAACTCTCAACTGTGTTTACACAAGCCAATTTATTTCTTCCTTCTAGTGCATGCATTTAACTAGTGTTTACAACATGAAGACCACTTGAGACTTAGTATGGAATGGGAGATTAAAATTTGAAATTTGTTTCAATAAACAAATGGAGGCTTACTCATTGTATTGACTTCTGATGTTGATTTAATGGGAAGATATTTGGGGATCAGATGTTAAGGCAAATAAAAAAATGATGCTGAGACACCTGTTTCTGAGAACAAATCAATGAAATATTTATATCACTTTAGAAGGCTTTTCATAATTACTTCCTTTCTGGTTCTGAATCATACTTCACCAATACAATGAATTCATTTTTATCATTTGTATGTGTGTGTCACACTGAGGTCAGAGGAGGACTTGGGGTGTCCTGTTCTATAACTTTCTGTTATTCCCTTGTCTCTCACTGAACCTGGAGCTACAATAGCAGCCCGCAGGCCCCAGGTACCTTCATCCCCTGCCCTCCAAACTCTCACTGGGGTGGCAGTATGTTTTCTTTATGTGCATTATCTGAATTTGAACTCAGATCCTCATGCTTGTACAATAAATTATCTTATTCCACCAAGCCATCTCCCGAACCTTGAGCTCTACAATTCTGATAACACACAGTACTACTTATTAGTAATTGTATCTTGGTGATAGCAATTCCTAAATTTCAGACGAATGTAGAAGACTTACTGTTGGAGAGTGTCTTAGTTCTATTGCAGTGAAAAGACATCATGACCAAAGCAACTTTTAGAAAAGGAAGCATTTAATTGGGGGCTTGCCCACAATTTCAGAGGTTTAGTTCATTATCATCATGGTAGGGTGCATGGTGGCAAGCAGGCCGGTGCTGGAGCAGTAGCTGAGAACTATAATCTGATCCATAGCAGAGAAGGAGACTGGGTCTGGGCTGGGATTTTGAAACCTCAAAACCTATCCCTATTGGCATGCTTCCTCTAACAAGGCCACACCTCCTAATCCTTATAATCTTCTCAAAGATTATACTCCCTGGTGACTAATTGTTCAAATATATGAGCCTATGGAAGCCATTCTTATTTAAGCTACTACAAAGAGGGCTTGAAATCCAGGAAGGAAAGGCAACAGGATGAGGAGTGTGAGGCCAGCATGAACTAGTTACACAGCATAATCCTGTCTGTTCTCTCTCTCTCTCTCTCTCTCTCTCTCTCTCTCTCTCTCTCTCCCTCTCTCTCTCTCTCTCCCTCTCTCTCTCTCTGCCCCCCTCTCTCTCTCTGCCCCCCTCTCTCTCTCTGCCTGTGTGTGTGCATGTGTGCATGAGTGTGTGTTTACTGAGTTAGAATTTTCCATTAGCTTTTCCAAAGACTATAGATTCAAGGTTCGCGCCTGTCAGTTGTCACTCTGTGATGGGTGTTTGGTTCAGGGATAAGGTGATGACTCTGTTAGGCCGTTAGGGAAAGGTGGAGATTTGGGTTCTGCCTTGTGTAAAAGATACTTTTGTTAATTTCCATTGGATATGAGTATGGAAATGTATACAGCAAAGGTACAATATGAAAGCATGTCCTTGAAGGAAAAACTTATTGACAATGAACCTATTATGCATTAGAGATAGCTGAGAGAACTGGGGCCTTCTCACAATATCTGAGTTGAACACACATTTCCTTGAAGCCAATTTGGTCTTTGAGTTTTCTTTTTTCAGTGATAATGCCCAGTGTTTTGTATCCTAAAGTCAATTTGGGGAGGTTTTGGTTTTGATCATTTGAAGTGTTCTTAATTGAAGAATAGCTTTAAATTGGTTGTGTTATTTTCTAAGAAACTCTGAAATATAAAAACCAATTGAAAATCACTCTTTAAAGTGTAGAACCTGGTTCAAGTTAGATGAGAGCTGTCATATCCAAACTAGAATTTGATGATTCTGTGAGCTATTAGGGTATGTGATAATGACTGAAATGTGCCCCCCCCCCCCCGCGACTGTGGTCTCAGCGGAAGCCATACCATGTGACTATATATATGACTATAAATGACACAGCATGGTGTAGTGCCTGAGAAATTTTGTAACTTATATGGGAATGTCTGTCAACCACAATGTTTGAACCATTGTAACTTCTCATAAGTGATACAGCCTACATTCCCCATCTCTCTGTTCTTGTTTTTTCTTTCATCAAAAGTGAAAAGTTAAATGTCAATTTTATTCAAAACCCTACATTCTTCATGGTATTTTAAGGACCAAGCAGCTATACTTCTGTATATCTCCTATTGCACAAGCTCTTTTAGAACATGCCACCCTAACATTTGAGTTTGTGACCAAGCAGATAATGACAATCTTTCTTTAATGTGGGACTGCATTTTACCAATCCCCTTTTACCTAAAACCAGCCATAGAAAGTAGCTGTTTATGCCCAGAAAAGAGACAGAAAGAAAGGTCTTTTAATAGTAAATCTAGGGTTCTGCATTATTTACCAAGAAGGATACAAGCACTATAGCACCAAGCAAGTGCATGTGTGGCCTTCTTCTGGACTCAGAGGGCAGCCTGCCTTCCCTAAATGGGAGTGGCAGAAAAAGGTCATACCTGCCACCCATGCCCATGTATCATATGACTCTTCCTTTTCTTCATCTCTACCCATCTCAC
Organism: Peromyscus maniculatus bairdii; assembly: GCF_049852395.1. NCBI lineage: Eukaryota > Metazoa > Chordata > Mammalia > Rodentia > Cricetidae > Peromyscus > Peromyscus maniculatus. The sequence continues at coordinate 34,227,531 of NC_134853.1, read as the reverse complement.
TTTATCCCAACAACAAAAAATCTTCAACAGGGTACTGTGGGGTGTCTTTCTGTACTCTGAGAATATGTATTATTCTGATTGGTTGATAAATAAAGCTGCATTGACCTATGGCAGGGCAAGATGGATCCAGGTGGGAAAACCAAGAGAGACAGTCAGAGGAGAAAGGAGAGTGGGGGGAGATACCAAACTGCTGTCCAAAGAGCAACATGTAATGGGATGCAGGTAAAGCTACAGAACAAGTGGTGATACATAGATTAATAGTTATGGGTTGAGTTAAGTTAAAAGAGCTAGCTAGTAAGAAGCCTGAGCCATAGGCCATATAATTTGCATTTAATATTAAGCCTCTGTGTAATTATTTTATAAGTGGCTGTGGGACCAGCATGCTTAAGAGCTGTGTTTTCACATATATGTGCACACAGATATGCATGGTGTACACAGCTTCTCATTTCACTGTTGTTTTTGGACTAGCTGCTGCATATGATTTTTTATACCTGGGATTGGCAGGAAGTTTTCAACCAGTGCTAAGGTTGTTACATGTTGCTGCCATGAAAAATCCCAGATCCCATTTCTTCCTTTGTATGTGAAGAAAATAGAAGACCATAGTTGGCTGCTAAAATGTATTAGAGTCTGTTATTAGTTAATAAAATATGTCCATGTTTACTGTTATTTGAGACAATATGTTGTTCCATACCAAATATTTTGTAGTTATTCCAGGCTGCCAAGAAAAGAAAGACCCAAAGAATATTTTTAGTGTGATTTTAGGCTCTGTGAAATTAGCTCCTTTTGAGAATCTAATTAGAACAATACAGCACTAGATCTTTCTTAAAAGCAACACACCAATACACATCTTGAGCCTTCAGGAGCCTATGGGAGACCACTTCTGATCATTATGACTCCCATGATTAATTGAAACTATAGCTACTTGTTGTACACACACACATATTCCTGTGTGTGAGGACTGTACAGGAAATGAAATTTGACCTTGCTGTGGGAAAAGCTTTTCTTCCTGTTTATATCTTTCAGAGCTCTGAGAGTATCTTTCAGGAAAAGTGTCACACCATCATGCACAGAGAAATATCTGGAAACATTCTCCCTTACCATCCGATTATCTCACAACTCATTAAGGGGGATCATGCAGATTTTTAAAATTTTATTTATTACTAGACAATGTTTTTGAGAAAGGATTTCATTAGTATACCGGGCTGGTCTGGAACTCTACTGACCAGGTTGGCCTCCTCACAGGGATCTGCCTGCCTCTGCCTTCCCAGTCCTGGGATTAAAGATATAAACCATCACTCTTGGCTTATTTTAAATATATATGAGCAAACACTGGTTCTGCAAACTAGTGACTATTATGGGAAATACTTCTTGCCACGCATAGTTCTATGAGAGACTTGATGGTATTTAAAGTGGGTCAGAGGAGATTGTAGCCTTCTTATTGTATCTTAGACTATGATTTGTCTTTCCATTTTTTCTCTTAGTTCCCCCTCTTTTAGTACACAATGGTATTAAAAAGAAACAATTTAATGAGAAGACAGAACATGTATGTAGACATATAAATATTTGTATGAGCTTGATAGTAGATAATTATTGAATATTCCAGCAGAAGCAGACACTAAAACAACTCTAAAGGCTGTTTGTTAGTGACTCGTAAATATTTTTTTTGTGTTAAATATGCCTTGTCATCTGTGATTTTGAGAAAATATTTACTTTTCTAGAATGTATCATCCAAGAGTTGTAACAAACACACTGGACTGAATTTAATGAATTTTTTCAAAGTCTCCCTGGCTAAAGTTAGAAAAGAAAAACTAATTAGTTTTATTAATTTCTTACAGTGTGTGTGTGTGTGTGTGTGTGTGTGTGTGTGTGTGTGTGTGTGTGTGATTCAACAGCATTGAGGTGAAATAGATGTGTTGTTCTTGAGAAGTAAGGAAGGGAAATAAATAAATAATTCCCCCACCTTTTGGACAGAAAACACAATGGCCACAATTCACTTTCTTCTCTTCAATAATTATCTAATGAGATAGCAATTTACTTGTTCTTCCCAGGTTCTTCTCAAGCTACAGTCTTGACTCCGATTTGACATCCTCCATAGTGCTTGCCTGCTGGTCAGAGTTGTCTTCTCCCCCAACCCCCTCATCTGGCAGCTGACCCTCTGTGACTGACAGGTGCCCCAGTTAAGCCACTTTGTTGAACTAATTGCTGTCAATTCTCTACTTTTCCTGCGCCTTTTGAAAGCCCCCACTGCTCCTTTTGCAACTCACTGTGGCTTCAGGCTGTTCTGCATTCTTTTTAGCAACACTCTTCATCTATTTGATGACCCAATGATAATGACTTCTGAACATTTTCATGCGTCTTCCAGTTCAGTATACCCTGCATGAGATGTGCCAGGACAAGCACAGAAGGAGCCTTTTCTCCAAAGCATGCCACCACAGGAATCCCAGAAGCCCATGGGGAACTCACCTAAGATGTGGGTACTACAACAGAACCAGGCTGCTGTGAGGAGGAGACACAGGCCTGTAAACTCCTGCCTCCTGCATCCTCCGACATCACTTATCCTTCTGCGTCTTGTATGCTCCCACTAAATCCTACACCTTTCTCCGTACTCTTTGCCATATTTCAAACAGGGGCAGTGAATGCCCATCTACTTTTCTCCATCTCCTGTGTTAGCATGTTGGCCGAAGTGCAGGAAAAGCTGACTATGAAAACAAAGTGGTCCACATCCCAGTTCATCAACATAGGCAATAATGATAATGATGATATTAAAATAAAGGTATGATTAAAATGTGATTTACAAGTCTGGCATGGTATGATGGCACAAGCCTATATACTTGCATTCTCATACTAGGTAGGTTAAAGCAGACAGATTATGAACATCAGGCAAACTTGGACTACACAATGAGACCATGTGCAAGCAAGCAAGCAAACCGACCTCAAAGTTGAAAATGTGGTTTATGAAGAAGAATCAACATTTTTAAATCCCATAGAATGTAATCCCTGGGATTTATAGATTGCAAGTTAATATACTAAGATTTTATCTATTTGTCTGACTCTAAGAAACTGTTAAGTAGCCTCAAATGTCTAATAAACTTATATATCATTTATTTAATAACTTAGTTGGTGTTCTTTGAGATTCAGTCAGTCATGACTGTTCTTGGGAGTAGTTTGGATTTATAATGTTTCATTTTATGTTGTCTTTTGCAAGATACAGGTTTTAAACATAACATCCACACTTTAGCTTGATAAAGAATCATCCTTGTTCTCTACTTCCCATCCTGGGGTCAGCAGTGTGGGTGCTTCTCAGGGCTCCTAACTGTCATGAGACTGCTCTATTGATTTAGACCATTTTAAAAAATAAAATTTATTGTGTATAAGTAACATATGCATCATACATTGGGATCATTAAGACAGTAGAAAGGTGAGTATATGGAAACCAATTGCCATGTCAATTTTACAGTTACAGTCTTTTATTTCTGATGCCAGAGAAGCTGTAGTCTATTCAGTGAAAGTCCTGCACATAACATGTTATAAGTAATTATTGTCCTCTTGTAGCATGTTAGCACCCTAGGCTTTCTCATGTCACACATCTGCTACTTTACATCCTTTGAGCTATGTCTTTCCAGGAAACTCCATCCTCTGCCTGAATAATCACTGTCTGTTCTTTCTCTACACATTTATGTTTTTAAAGGAATCCCTCATAAGCAACTGTTGATTGGACACTTAGGTTGCTTCCATTATTTGGCTTTTGTGAGTAGTTTTGCAATAAATGTGGGGATCCCTTAGTCACCAGACTTGTCCCTGTGTCTCAATGTTTACAGTGCATAATACATAAGAAGATCAATTTCTTTCACAAGCCTTCTCGGGCTGGGTATCTTTTTGGAAAGAGGTGATAGTGGTGACTTACTTCATGTCAAAACCATCTCCTATCTCGATCTCTAGCTTTTTATCTTCCTTATCGTCTACCAGTGTAGTATGAGGGGCTTTTACCCATTCTTTGGTTATTGGATGACCTTTAACCAACCTCCTGTGCCTTGGGCCTCTTGCTTTTACTTTTTAAATACCTTGAGATTTTCTAGTACTCAAATTGCTCAGACAATTCTCCCATTTACTCCTCATTCTTTCATTGAATAAATTTATTTTTGTCTATTTCTACTGTTTTCCAGTCATTGTGATAGCTGCCGAGGATAAGAACTGTGAAATGATACTTGTAGATATATATCTGGATATTTAGAGTAAATATACTTACAAGGGCTTACACAAGAACAGGTTCTGCTTGTGAGATGGGTTAATGCAGAGTCGGTCTGGTGAGGCCAGTGTCATGGGGGCACAATAAGATTCACTGACAGGACAAGTGGCTGCACATGACATCCAGGGTGTACAGAGTGAACTACAACACCGAGGAAGGATGACAAAAGAAACAATAAGGGCCATATATAGCCAAATTGGCAGACAGAATGGGTCCGCACCACTGGAAGAGCATAAACAGAATGTGCATAATGAAACCTAATCAGAGAGGATTACTAAAGCAGCAAGGTTCTGGGAAATATCAGAGTACCTGAGAGGTAGGAGAGAGCTGGTAGGCACATGCAGTTAATCAATTTTTGAACAACTGATCAAACATTCACAGTATTTATGAAAGACAAACAGGAATTGACCCACCTCTCTTGACCTTCCCATCGCCATATGACCCTGTACTTGACCCCATGTGTTTCTGGCCACACTGACCATTTTCCCCATCAGTAAAATCTTATTTTCCTCTTCATCTTGTGTCTGCATTTCATATTGTCCTGAGCCTTGCCACTTTGCATGATGCAATACCACCACTCTTTCCCTGATTTGGATTGAAGAGGAAAGATGTATGACATATGGGCATTATATTTCCACTGAGATTCAGGAATTAAGACTTAATTTAGATTTTGGATGCTATTGAATTTTTTGAAATGTACAAGCAGATTTGTGTTCCTTCAAATGTCCTATTATGTTTGTTGCTGTTTTTAATTTGCAAGGTTATATTTTCAGAGGCAGTTTTATCTAGGGACTTGCCTAAAATTCTGGTAATTGATTTCAGATGAAGAGTGAGTTGAACTGTGAGACTCACATCAATATGGCTGAGTGAAATACAGTGCAAGAACCATTTGGTGATGCTTTCAACTAAAATGTTTCATTCAAGCAGTAGAACACACTGCTGCTAACTGGTGACTTTGAACAAATGAAATGTGGTTTAGGGCAACATTGTAAAAATTTAAAAGTACTGTCTTCATCTTTGAGGTAAAAATTAAATGATAGAACTTTTTCACTTTAAGTATTTTGGCATCTATCTATCTATCTATCATTCTATCATCTATCTATCTATCATTCTATCATCTATCTATCTATCTATCTATCTATCTATCTATCTATCTATATCTATTTATCTATCTATCTATCTACCATCTATCTGTCTATCATCTATCTATCCATTTATCTATCATCTATCTATCTATCCAACTATCTATCATCTATCTATCTATCTATCTATCTATCTATCTATCTATCTATCTATCTATCTATCACCTATTGATCTATTATCTATCTATCTATCTACCTGTCTGTCTGTCTGTGTATAGGTGGGAGCCATTCATGAATGTGCCACAGGGACATGTGGACTTGTGGAGGTCAGAGGATAACTTACAGGATTTATATTTCTCCTTCTCCCATGTAGATCTTATTGACTGAACGCAGGCCCTTAGGTTTGGCTGCCCACACCTTTACCACTGTTGGCCTCATTGACTCCTGGTTATATATGGGATAGAATTTGGTCTACATGATTTAACTTAAATCTCACAGTAAATGTGGAAGTAGACATTATTTTCTTCGCCCTTCTTGGGAGAACACAGAACACCAGAGATGAAGGTCATATGCCCAAGGTCAATAGATCTGTAATGGAAGGGCAAAGCTTGACTCCAAGTCTACATGGCTCACAAGTCCCATCCCATGGCTCTGGCACATACTATCTGTCTCCACACACACACTGCCTCATGTTCAGGATTGAGAGAATTTCAGGATGAAAAAATTTCATCTCTCTTGCTTCTAGAACTTTAGAAAATCTCAGAGTTCAACTGGTTTGTTCATCAGGTCATAGATGAATAAGCTTAAAGAGAGAAAACCTGCTTTGTGTTTGTAATGTTTCATTGATGAACTTATTTTTCTGTTTCTCTTGTGACAAGCAGAGATGAAGTGAAATCCCATTAGAGGCTTGTTTTGAACCAGTGTGGTAGAATAATTTTTACAGGAGGAAGTTAAAATACTTAATCTGAGGTGTCACCCCTCTGGGTGTATTTCTGGTTGCAGTCTGTGTTATTCGTTCATTATAGTCATCATTCACCTGATCTTAACACTGGTGAAGCAGGGGCAGACCCTGAAAATCATGGCTTTGCCTCTGAAATGGTGATGTTCCAAAGAAAGGCAATGTGCTTCATGAGTGAGTTCTTAGAATTTTGTGTCAAATTTAAGAAATAATATTTATAAAGATAAAATTTGGGCCAGTGAGTATGGTGTCTGTAGCCAAGTCTGAGGAACTGAGTGTGATTCCCTGGGACTCTCATAGTATATCTCTCATTGTTGTTCTCTGACTTCTGTCCATGCTCCATGGCACACATATGCATGCATGCATACACATATGAATAAAAAGGTATAATAAAAACTTTAATGGTAAAATAATTTTTGTATAATATATTACCTCAAATATATAAATTTTATATAAAGTTGGTCTCAATTTACAGATTATTGAGTTCCACTGGTTTTGTTGTTGTTTTTGTTTTGTGTTCTCATACCAAGCTGTTACACTAATCTGTATGTAGTGCATATTTCCATTTCTCCAGACACTTTTGCAGAGCTCACTAGCTACATATGGTAGGTGGCAGGTATAAAGGACTGTGGGTCTGGAACTAGAGAGAAGGATGTAGACGAGCAGATCACACAGAGGTCTAGCCGAGTGTCCATGCATGGCTTTAAATCAATTGCTGCTCTCAGGCATTTCACACCAGATGGGTCTCAGTATGAAAGCAAGCCACACGGAATACAGAGACGACTCCTGGTAGGGATGATCATGGAGAAAGTATGGAACAGCACAAAGCAAGAGGGGGGGGCTTTTGGGTAAGTTGAAACCCTTGCCCTATTTTTCAGGCTATGACCCAAGGACTGGGCTGTAGGGCTTAGCCGTGGTGGAGGCAGGAAGGTGCTGAGGCCTATTTACCTGCTCTGAGGGTACTTGGAAAGATCCAGTCAACAATTCTCATCACTAAGATAAGGTGATCTGGAGGCTGTGGAGAGCACAGTATGGGCACATCTATAGAGAATGGTGCTTTTTCTCCAGCTGGACTTTTTTTTTTTTTTTTTTTTTTTTTTTTTTTTTTTTTTTTTTTTTTTACCATATGGCTTATACTAGTGTAGTTCTACCTTTTTGGAATAGAATATTAACCTATAGTAAGTATTCACAGCCAAGCTTGACAGAGTTTGTTTTTTGTGGATGTACCTGATTCTAACTCCTAAATGGCCAGATTTCTGTCCTGGAATGACAATTTTAAATGCTGCTGGAACAGACGGTGCCACAGCTTCTATACTAAAATACCCAGTTGGTTTTTCACAAGTTCTATACAGGCATGATTTTCTAGTTGCATGAAAATAACACTTCTGTGTTGTACATTTGAAGTATATGAGACATTGAAAATTATCATAATAAACCATGACAGAGACTTCTGAAAATTATGATTAATCAAAATTTGAATTCCAAAATAGATTACAGATCAGGTGGCTTTAAGTTGCTGACATGTTATTATCATGTTCAAATAATTCTTAATGGCTTTAGCATCTACTGTGTCACAGATATTTGTAGTTCTGGTAACACAGTTGCAAAACCTGCCCATCCTCACAGACTGTGTATTTGATAAAATTATGACAAGTGTTGTGGCCAAAGTAAAGTGAATCACAGCTAGGAGATAGAATCCCCATGAATTATTAGGGGAAATACATCAGAATGAATGTCAAAGTTGTATGCAGGATGTAGTAAGAACATAAGGAGTGTGAAAGATGACAAGTTATTCCAGGTTGGGTTAGAGAGGGCAGAAAACTTACAGCTGGTGGAATGTGGATGTTGCTACTGAGTTTAAGGCTTCCTGTTTTATACAATAAGTCCCATTAGCCCACTGCCATTCACTTGGGTAAGCTGCTGTGTCCTGTAGCTGTATCTGCTGCTGATAACCAGGATGCTTCAACTTTGGCTAGTGGCAAAGGTCAGCAAGCAGATAGAACCTGTCTCTTTAGCTCTAAGGAGTCTATTCTAGGCTTTAGTCTCAGAATAGCTGGAGATCTCTTCACCCAAGAAGTAGGCACCCTCGTGTTCAAAAAGGAAGGATGTGGGCTCACATGCTCAACACTGATAAAGATAGTGGAAGGAAGGAGAGGGAGAAACTATAGATCAGAAACACAAGTTCCACTTTTATATAGACCAGAAGCCCAAGGTTCACTCTTTGATACAGCCCAAATTTGTTTATGGTGATTCAAGGTTTTGTGAGTAGTTGGCTGAACTGTTATGAGTTGAATTGTTTCTGAGGTCAATAAAAATACAATTTTTACTAATTTTCAGCAATAAAATGGCTACTTAAAATGACTTGTAGTTCTAAAGTCCTCCATAATAGAGATTTACATAAACAGTGATTCTCAGAAGAATTATACTACATCAAGCATAATTTCTAAAATGTACATAACTTCTAAAATTCTCATGTGAATTTCCAGAACCCTTTCACATCTCATAGATATATTCAGGATGTTTGATGGTGTCTGTTCTGTACTACATACAAATATTCGATTAGTTCAGAGTTTTCTTAAAGGAATGAAAGGTTGTATAATTGTGTGTTTTGTTTTTTGTGATGTGATAGAGGCACATCCACCTTTTCTTCAAAGTGCATGCTCAGGATCTTTACAGTAATGTCTGATATTCCCTTATTCTTTCTCTAGTCCCTGTCTTCCACCCCTCCATCCTCTTTGTTACCCATCTCCTCTTTCTCCACCATCTTTTTTTAACAAGACTTTTAATGTATATTTGTCTTAGTCAGTTGCTATGAAGAGACACCATGACCACAGCAGCTCCTATAAAGGAAAACATGTAACTGTTGATTGTTACAGTTTCAGAGGTTTAGTCCTTTATCATCATAGTAGGAAGAATGGCCACATGCAGGCAAACATGGTGCTGGAAAAGGAGCTGAGAGTTCTACATCTGGATCAAAGAAGAGAGAAAGGCACTGAGCCTGGCTTGGGCTTTTGAAAACCTCAAAGCTCATCCCTATATCCTTCCAACAAGGCCACATCTCCCAGTCCTTGGTGAAAAAGTAGTCAAATCCATGAGCCTATGGGGGACATCCTTATTCAAACCACCACACTGTCTAATGTGACTATGTCAATGTCGAATGACAGCCACTGTCATTCTTAGCTACTGGTCTTTATATAACTTATGTAGCTGGACATGGGAAGCATAGTATTTAGGAAAGAAGGCTTCATTATGCAGGGAGAGAATTTCTCAACAGGAATCAAAGAGTGGTGTGTTTGGGTGTAGGAGGTGCTGTGTAGGAACAGGGAATAACTACAAGGATCTGGGGGTTTGAAGTTGGCATGAGGCAAGGATAGCAGGTGAGGAGCTACATCTGAAAGAGGGAAAACACAACAAAGGAGTCAGAGAGGTGGAAAGCCAAGTGTTGCTAGGGCCCAGTTCTCCAGCCCTGCAGTGTCTGTCTTCTCACCAGCAGACCAGGCAGTCTCGTGACTTAATTCCGCACTATTTTTTAAAATTGGTGAAAAAACATAAATTTTAAAACAAGGAAGATGAATTAAATGAAGGAAGAATGATAAGAAAAAGGAGAATGGTAGAAAACACAGGAAGGCGAACTCAAAATGGCTACATGGTTACTAAGTTAGTTCCTGGTAAGGAGCACATTGATAGGATTCCTTCACTTATAAAATGGAACCAGCTTTCAAATAGAGTCCCTTAGGGTTTTGTTTTTTCATGAAGTCTTATAAGGTGAATGCTGAATTAAGGTAATAGTAGAATCTAACAAAAGACTAATATTCAGAACATATGCATGCATGACATAAGGTCAAATGATCTAATTTAAAACCAGACAATGGATTTGAATTGACAGTTCTTCAAAGCAAATACACACATGGCTATCAAGCATATGATAAAATGGTCACTATTAGCCATTAGGAGTATGCTAATCAAACTACAGTTAAATGCTGCTTACCACATGGTAGGTTGGCTACATCCCCAAGTTGGAAAATATCAGGAGTTGGCCAGGGTGTTGAGAGATTGGAACCTGCAAAACACTGATGGTAAGAATGTCCAATTAAATAGTGGTTGTGAATGGTTTGGTGGCTTCTCAAAAAAAAAAAAAAATTAAAAATGCACTCTGTGACGCAGTAGTTCAAATAACTAAAATTTGCTAAGTAAGCACAAATGAGCATGAAACTTCTAAGGAGTTCTACTCACAACAGCCAAATGATAGAAGAAAAGTTCACACACACGTAGATGAAGGCATGAATAAGATCTGGAACATCCATGTAAAGAATGTTGTTCAGACATAAAAAGAATGATAGTTTGAAACGTGATACTATGTGGAAAAATCTTGGAAAACCATACCAAGTAAATTATCCAGGACACAAGTCCACATGTGCCCCTCCATTTGTATGAAATACAAACCATCAGAAAAATCTAAAGCATGGAATAGGTTAATGAGTTGCTCTTCGTAGGACTAGAGAGCAGGAGGGAATGGAATTTCTTTGTGGGATGAAGGAAATATCTAAGTAGGTGGAGGTAATGATGATACAACATTGTGTTATCTACTTTAAAAATGGTTACTTTATAGTATGTGAATTTTAACTCTCTTAAAATAAAAAGTAAAATTTTGAAGATGTAGATAGATGGAGGTTCATGGGCTTTGTGAAGTTCTATGTAAAATGTTCAGAGCTTGGAGTTTTGTAAAAAGTTGGGCCATGGAAGGAAGTGTTCACCGATAAAGACCTAGCATTCAGCGACTCCCAGGCTCTTAACAAAGAGGAAACTCATATTTAAGAGCACTAAAACAAATGTGGGATTGGCATGGTCGTGAAATGATATTTCCCATCAAGTCTCTGATGTGAGCAGAAGGCCCACCCTTGTCGAAATAGAGGTTGGCAATGTACCTATTGTAGCTGAAGGTTTATCCGGTCCTGCCTGGGCCCCATGACCCTGTAGTCTCACAGCCGCTCAGACCCAAGTAATTATATTATTTAAATTATATTAATTAAAACTGCTCAGCCATTAGCTCAGCCTAACTACTGGCTATCTCTTGCACTTAAACTTAGCCAATTTCTGTAAATCTATATGTTGCCATGTGTTTTGTGGCCTTACCTGTGTGCCATTACATGCTCTTCCCTGGACGGCGGGCTGGTGACTCCTCACTCAGCCTTCCTCTTCCCAGAATTCTTTTCATCTGCTTGCCCGACCTATACTTCCTGCCTGGCTACTGGCCAATCAGTGTTTTATTAAACCAGTGTACAAAAGCAGGATACCACAGCAGCCTATACATGCAGACACAGGTCATTGTTCTAACCAGAATGATCATCAGTGTCCAGTGTTAAAATCCTCATGTTTGACTTTCTAAGCTTTCATGCCACCAGAGGAGAAACACTAATGCAGACTTGAACACCTTTGTATCTTGGTAATACTTTAACGTAGAGGCAATAGAACTATTAGAACACTTGTGAAATATTTCCAACAGTTTCCTGTATGGTGTTTTCCAGTTGGGTCAATGAGAGATATACTGACCTACTTTGTAAAGCTGCCTATCTCATCATTAAAGTTCAGTTAGGTTGATAAACCAGAAATTAAGATTAGGACTATAGTGGTGTGTATTTTAAGCAGTTTTTTATTGTAGCTGTTTAGCTGCTGCCTTTTAGGGCCAATTTCTGTTTGTAAGAATGAAACTATTTTCTGACTAGAAAAGCCTGCTTTATAACCTGTATAATCAGTGGTTTATCAATATAAGTTAGAACTGACTATGCTATAGGTAAAGACTCATTGTTGGATTGAAATTCTATGAATCAATTTAATTATAAAAATGGACAAGAGACAATACGCCAGCATTGGAGCCATAATGACCACACCAAACATTAAATTCTTTAACATTTTCCAAAAGAGCAGATGTCCTATAAGTCTGTCTACAGATGGAAAGTTGATCATTGTCAGCACACCTTAAATCACTATGAGAACCAAAGAGACCAGGTTGTAGCTAGAAATTTTCCTGTGTCCCACCCATCCTGCAGCTGCGTGGACAAGTAAACACACAGAGGCTTATATTACTTATAAACTGTATGGCATAATGGCTCAGGCTTCTGGCTAGCTAGCTAGATCCTATAACTTAACCCATTTCTATTAATCTATAAGTTGCCACATCTAAAGTACTTTCACATCTTGCTTCTCCTGGTGGTGGTTGGTGTCCCACAGCCACTTATAAAATAATCATTCAGAGGCTTATATTAATTATAACTGCTTGGTCGTTAGCTCAGGTTTATTACGGACAAGCTCTTACACTTAAAGTAATGAATAATTCTCATCTATATTTAGCCACATGGCTTGGTACCTTTTCTAAATTCTGCCTTGTCATCTTGTTTCCTCTGTTTCTGGCTGGTGACTCCACCTTCACCCTTCCTCTTCCCATTATTCCTTGAGTTTTCTTGCCCCACCTATACTTCTTGTCTAGCTACAGGCCAATCACTGCTTTATTATCTGACAGCAACAGGTCCTTATAATAGAAGATCATTTTTGACATTCATTATAATTGAGCTAGTCCTGAATTAAAAGTATTGAACCAACTGAGGAGCAGAGATGATTAAGAAGGAAGGAGGGGTACAGGATATGATGAAAGGAGTGAGGAAGGAGAATCAATAAAAAACAAATGTATGAAAATATAGCAATAATAATTATTCTTCATGCTAATTAAAAAGAAACTAGTAAAACAGGTCAGCCTGGAGAGATGGCTCAGTAGATACAAATGCAAGTGTGAAGACCTGAATTCAGACTTGTAATGTCCAAGCAAAGTCAGCTATGTTAGTGCATGCATGTGATACCCATGGCACATCCCTACCTCCCACAGCAAAATGGGAGCTGAGAGGAGACTCTCTGCAAGCTTGTAGGACAGATAGCTTATAAGATACATCAGTGAACAACAAAAGACCTTGCCTCAAACAAGATAGAAGTCAAGAACTGACACTAGAGGCTGTTCTGTGACCTAGACACACACACACACACACACACACACACACACACACACACACACACACGAGGGTAATTTAAATGGGGAAGGTGACTGCCTCTGAAGCTATTCTTTTAGCTCATTGATTTTTCCTTTCCTCAGGTTTAAAGTGCAAGCAATGACCAATTCATGTTGCAAATGATGTTATATTCTTTTTAACACATTTGTAGAGAAATTGATTAAGAGTATGATCATAATCAGTGGAGGGACAATCATGTGTAAAAAGATCTGTTTGGATCTAATATACAATATTGATTTCAATGTTTAGATTTATAATTTTTACCATGTGTAAACCATTTGTGTACTGCATGGTTAACATCTTAAATCTATAAGTTGACTTTTATGTCCTCATTTTATTATGACTGCTCTAGGACCAAGAGTTGATTGACCACTGCCTGCCTCTCAGGTGCCAGTGTTATATCTTGTAGGTCACCCTTGAGATATTCATTGGTGTTGGTATTTGCATTGCATTGAAGTACAGTTTCTCTAATCAGAACATCCCATCTCACATTGAACCAGTGTTATTTTTGTTAGTGTTCATAGATGAAGATTTCTGAAGGAACTTCCAGAGAAAGATCCTTTGGTAGACCCACAAAACTAGAAAATTGCCAGGATAAGTGGCAGGACTCTCTTGGGACCAGCAGGAACTGCAGGGCTCATTGGAAAGTATGAGTTTAGGATCTTCTGTTCTAAGTGGAGAGTTTCAACATGACAATTGAAAAACCATCTACCTTGGCCTAAAATTCTTCAAGACACACATTCACAGTGACAGCGTGCCTCAAGGAAATTTTCCTTTCTTTTCTTTCTTTCTTTTTCTCTCTTCTATCTCCCTTGCTTCCTCCCTTCCTTCTCTCTCTTTCTATGAATTTACATTAAGTGGAGATTTTCCAGATAGAAGAGACAGCAAATAAGAGGACAGATAAGACCAACAAGTGGTAAGAGGTCCCACTGGTGCCATAAGGTGCAGTTCAGGTACGGTCTATATGGTACATATCCAGAGAACATAATATTTAAGTTTGTCATTTTGTGTTGGGTCACATTCATAGCCACATGTCCTGTTTAGTTTTTATTGCTTACTTAACATAGCCCAGAGTCATCTGGGAAGAGAGAACCTCAATTGAAGAACTGCTTCAGTTAGATTGGCCTATGGCCATATCTGTGTGGAATTGTCATGATGGACAATTGATGTGATAGAATCTAGCCCATTGTGAGCATTATCATCCCTAGGTAGGTGGATCTGAGCTACATAGAAAATTTAGCAGAAAACAGTTAGTGGGCAAGCCAGTAAGCAGTGTTCCTCCATAGTTTCTGCTTGAATTGTGGTGGTATTGTGTTCCCCCGAAATATTGTGCACTCTAATAAACTTATCTGGGGTCAGAGAAGAGAACAGCCACAATATTAAACATAGAGGATAGGCAGTGGTAGCACATGCCTTTAATCCTAGCATTCCAGAAGCAGAAATCCATATGTTCAAGGATACAGACAAGCATGATGACTCACGCCTTTAATCCCAGGGAGTGGTGGTAGAAAGCAGAAAGGTATATAAGGTGTGAGGACCAAAAACTAGAAGCATTTGGCTGGTTAAGCTTTTAGCCTTTGAGCAGCACAGTTCAGCTGAGATTCATTGTGGATGAGGACTCAGAAGCTTCCAGTCTGAGGAAACAGGTTCAGCTTAGGAACTTGCGAGGTAAGGTAGCTATGGCTTGTTCTGTTTCTCTGATCTCCCAGAGTTCACCCCAATAACTGGCCTCAGGTTTGATTTTATTAATAAGACTCTGAGATTCTTGCTACAAATTCCTACCTTCATTCCCTCAGTGATAAATAAGCCCCTTTCTTCCCTAAGTTGCATTTGGCCATGGAGCTTAATACAGCAAAAGAAAGCTAACTAAAACCCTGCCCTTAGCCACATGAAGCCAGAGGCCACGGGTTGGACACACCATTGTAGGGTGTGTCCTTGTCAGCAGGCTCCTAGTTGTTTGTGAGATGCAAGTGAGAGTGTCTTTTCACTTCCTCAAATTCTTTTCCCTTCTGACCCCATGGCTGATGGGAGCCAAGGCCCACTGTTGATGTCCAGCATCAAGAGAGAAGATTGGACTGTCTGTCCTCAGCAGGGCAAGAATACAAATTCAATTTTGAAGAATGGTTCTTTAAAAAACCTTTTTTCTGCATGTGTGTATATGTGTATGCCTATTCCTTTGTGCATAGGAGTATGTGTGCTTGTATGTGAGTTATGTGTGTGCCATGTGTGTATGTGGAGGCCAGAGAACAACTGTGGGTGTTTTTCCTCAGGGGCCACTCATCTATTTTTCTTATTTTTTATTTTTTGAGACAGGATCTCTCACTGGCCTTGAACTCTTCAAGTAGGATAGATTGGCTGGCCAGTGAGTGTGCCATTGTGCTGGAGGGTTTCTTATTGGAGGTGGGTGTCTGCAGATAGGGCTCAGGTATTACTTTACCAGTTTTGCAGCTCTCAAAGAATGGTGCCCACCTAAATGGCTACCTATGGTCATTCCTGTATGACCATACCCTGAAAACTGTAAGTCAAGCCAGTAGATAAACAGGGCCACCACTATAGATGGGGCCACTTCTCAGTCTAAGAAACAAAATTAAGTAGAATCAACGGTGTTTCTAATGGCACCTTTTCATTAACCTACTTCGTTTTACCTACCATTTGCACTGGGGCAGGGTGAGAATGTCTCCGCGTGGCTGTTTAGTGTTAGTGCTCCAGCCCTCACATCTCAAACAGTACAGAATGCCTGCTTCAAGGATGGAGTAGGGTGAAGGGGTGCTTAGTGAATCTGTAGAAAGGGGAAGAACAGGGAGGGAGGCAGAAAAGAAAGGAGGGAGGGAGGGAAGGGAGTTTGTTCATAGAGACTGGAAACAACCAATCTGGATGGAAGACTAGGCTTTCTATCTCTTACACTGACTGACTTTCTAAATATTTGCAATCATCTTGTCAATGTTTGTATCCTCATTCATGAGCACTCAGTGTTCATTGTAGATGAGCATCTGCCTGCACCTGAATGTATGACATGCTGGGGTTTCCATTTTCTGCTTCCTGCCACAAGGCAGCACACCTGAGTGAACGCAGACAAAATGCTCACTTGGAGGGTGTCTCCATGTCATTACCCTGTCAGAGAGATGTAATACTGTGCAATATTGGGTCCCTTGGAAGTCACTTTTATTCTTTAACAGTATGTCCTGGTTATAGAACTTGATGGTCATTTGGCCACTAGGAAGGACTGGTGTGATAGTGTCAGGAGCACTGTGCTTCAAGGGGTGATTGTTCTGAGTCCTGCTAGGACACATCTCATCTTCCTAGCACATGGATTCTGAATGTAAAGCTTCTTGTGTCAGTGGTACATGTGCTGGAATGACAAGTGCAACCGGAAAGTTCACAAAGGGAACCTACTGTGTAGCCTATAAACTAGCATTGTTTGCATTGCCTAGAAGCAGAAACAGGCCGAAAGATCAGTCAGCATTCCAGTGTCACGATGCAGAAACAAGACCTCAGCTCAGTTCTTACTGACGTGTTTGTTTTGTTTTTGTTTTTGACACTAATAGTGACTCCTACAGGCTCCAAGACACTAAATGAGTAGGCCTGAGAAAGTTATATGTGTACATATTTAAAGACTACCCTATAAGAAAGTGGCCCTGTGCTCTCATGGCTTACATTGCTTTCTCTGTAATATTTGAAGTATTATAGAACCACAGTTCTACTCAAATTTGTAATATTCAGGCTTGGTCATGTCAGGCTTCTGCTGTTTACATGCTGCACGGTGGCTCAATTGTCACAGAATTCAACTCTTACATCTCATCCTCAGTGTTTTTCTACTTTTTGGTACATTATATTTAATGGTAAGTTGAAGTTTGAGGTGGTCTGCGACACCATGTCACCCGGCAGCAATGAGACCTTATTACTCTATTGCAGTATATTTTCATGTCCCACTGTTGATTTCTTTCCGCCAACAACTCAGTGCAAGTGACCTGCACTTGTCTTCCATAGTAGTTGTTAAAGTCGCAGGTGGGGAGGTAGTTGGGAACTTTGCTTTCACTGTCTTTATGATGTTAATGATCTTCTGGGCAAAACCACTTCATTTAATATAAAACTGAAAATTATATCCTTTAAACCCCTTAAAGACCGTAGTGGTAATCACTAACTGGCATCTTCAATTCTGTTTCTGTTCTTACAGACAAACAAGGAAAACAAAACAAAAGAAAAACAAAACAAAACAAAAAACCATTTAAAAAACACTTAAAGCCTTCTTTGAGGCGGCTCTGTACCACGCCAGTGTCACGGTTGAGTGGAAATGCAGTGAGCCGCTGTGAGAACCACACCTCGGCACTGCTGACAAGCCACACAAAAATCCAACTTTTCACATGGGATGAAGATTGCCTTTGCTTCATTTACTCTCTTAAGGCACATTAAAATCAAAGCTATCACCCCCATTTGGCCATCTGTCAACGTGCCCGACACAGTAAGAGGGTAGACTTTGTTCTTGGAAGAAGAGGATGTTTTGTTGTTGTAACAAATGGTTTTAGACTTAAGAGACAGAAATAAATCAATGCAATTTATAAAGTTGGGGTGAAAATGTTAGGTGCAGTTTTCTAAACAGAGAATTATATATGGATGAACAGTAATACATAAATTACTGAGTTAGCAATTTATAGAAATATGATAAAGAAGTAAATTAGTGAAGAGTAGTGTAATTGGAGCCATTCCTGCCCTCACAGAATGCACATGACTGTCTTTTACTTAGTAACTTGAAAATTCACCATTGAATATCATATGGGAAATAGTGGCTTCCAATTTCTTTCCTGAAGCTCGATTTTCAAACTTTTGTTTAGGGGAGACCAGAAACCAGAAAACACGGTTCCAAAGGCCCCCAGACAATTGTGCTCCTGTTTATTAACAATGCAGTGCCTTTTAACAATGGCTTGGAGTTTGAGATTGAACATAATGAATCCAGTTTGCTGACCCTGAGCTCAGCCAAGCATAAGTACTGCAGCTGCAGGTGGTGTTTAATAGATTTGTGTGGCTATCCTCTTCAGAGCCATCACAGGAAGCAGGGTGCCCTGGAATTCACTGACAAGCACATAGCTCCTGTTCTCACCACCAAACTCCAAATCTACTCCCTTGGTTTATTATCTGTGGCAGGTGAAGCTAGTGCCTATTGGATGAATGTTACCAGGGACTGTGAGTTCTTCAGGGTGAGCAACTATGTAATAGCCAGGCAGGCACGACTTTACAAACATGGTTTTATACAGAGACTGGTGATGTAATCTGTTGGAAAATTAGACAAATATCAAGACAAAACTATAAAAAACACGTGGCATTTGAAAAAGAGAACAGACTAATATAAACATTCAATCAAAATAGTGTCATTCAAAAACAGCTCATCTTGTTTTCAAGGCTCAATTTGTTTTGATGAAAATTTCATTTAGTTATAATCATTTTACTATGTTCCCAGAACACATAGAATGATAATAACTACTAGAAATAGTGTGATGAAGGACGTTCATCCTGCCAGTTAATTGGCTCAGTTTAAACAATGTTTATGTCCATATTCTGTTGATCAGTCACATGCTTATGTTAGCTTCCTTTACAGAGAATCCCTGCAGTAATGAGGCAGAGCTAAGCTACTCAGCTCCACTGATCCGAAGTTTTCCTGAGTGCAGAACCTTTAGTTTGTCTCGATATATATCAGGCAAAACAAAATTTGATGAATTCATTTTTGAACATGCAGTCATTGATAACTGGAATAATTTTCTAGAGATTTTCACAGATTTCTTTCAGCACTGTCTTAATCACTGTCCTATTGCTGTGAAGAGACACCATGACCAAGGCAACTCTTACAAGAGGGAGCATTTAATTGAAGGCTTGCTTATAGTTTCAGAGGCTCAATCCAGTCATCATGATGGGGGAGCATAGCAACTTTCAGGCAGGTGCCAAATCAATAGCTGAGAGTTACATCCTGATATGTAAAAGGGGATTTATTAAATGGCTTTTAGGGTGTGGTGCAGCCAGTACAATAACAGCTGTCTATACATGGAAGTTCCAAGAATTCAGTAGTTGCTCAATCTATGAGACTGGAGGTCTCAGCATGCTTTCAGTATAAGCTGGAATCCCAAGGAAGTAGGCTCTAATGTCAGTAAAGGAATGGACTTACCAGTGAAAGTAAAAGCTATGAGGCAAAGAGATCTTCACATCTATAGGCTGGGGTGGGAGCATTATATAGGATTTTATATATGCTGCCCGCAGAAGGTATGGGCCAGATTAAAGATGTATCTCCCCAGGTGAGAGGACCAGGATTAAAAGTAGGTCTTTTCGATTCAAATGATTTAATTGAGAAAAAGCCCTCAAAAATGTACCCAGATACTTGGGGTTTTAGTTAATTCTAGACATAGTCAAGTTGACAACCAACAACAGCCATTACAAGTCCATCCCTTGTCCGCTTGATGCACAGTCGTATCTCCTTATGTCATGCTTAATTTCCAAATGAAACAACCAGGTCATAATTACACCTAATACAATGTAACTATCCTTTGTACAACCACAACTTGAGCTATGTGGCTGTTGGAGAAAAGATTCTTTTCCAGGGCACATTTAGAAAACTTTAGACTGGCCGGGCGGTGGTGGCGCACGCCTTTAATTCCAGCACTTGGGAGGCAGAGCCAGGCGGATCTCTGTGAGTTCGAGGTCAGCCTGGGCTACCAAGTGAGCTCCAGGAAAGGCGCAAAGCTATGCAGAGAAACCCCGTCTCGAAAAACCACAAAAAAAAAAAAAGAAAACTTTAGACTGTTTATGCAGATCTGGGGCCAGTCAATTTTATTATTGAGTTCATTGTTGTCCTTAACCATATTCTGAGATGCTATAAGTTCATTTATTTTATCACAGAGCTTATTCTTTGTCAATTTATCCAGAGCTGCTGGGAGCAACCAACCAGCATTATCATTTTCCTTATTTTTCCATAAATTGTCAAAAGTGTTACATACAGAGTCACCAAATCTATTGTGTCTCACAATCTGTGAGTCAGAATAATCAAATGCATTTGTCTCTAAGTTTATAAAATAATTCAAACCATAGACTTTCAGTACTCTCTGAGCTTCTAGAAGAGGCTTCAGTGATAGGAGAGGATTCAGTAACTGTATGTATTGGCAAATTAGAAAGCCTATTCCAAATACTTAAAAATTTATCATATACACATATATCTCTCATATATATATGCATACACACATACACAAATACATATGCACACATATATATGCATATATATGCATATATAATTTATTAGAATGGCTTACAGGTTGTGGTCTAGCTAATCCAACAATGATTGTCTACAACTGGAAGGTCCCAGAATCCAGTAGTTGTTCAGTCCCCAAGGCTGGATGTCTCAGCTGGTCTTCACAGAATCCTGAAGAAGTATGCACTAATGCCAGTGAAGAAATGTTTTTTTCCAGTGAGGTGAAAGCAAACAGGCAAATAGGTGTTCCTTCGTCTATAGGCTGTAGTGGGAGGATTATGTAGGATTATCTAAAGGATGCTAGCAGAAAGTGTGGCTCAGATTAAAAATGTATCTTCCCATCTCAGAAGATCTGGATAAGTGGGTCTTTTCACTTCAAATGATTTAATTAAGAAAAACAAACAAACAAACAAACCTTCATAAGTGTACCCAGCACTTCAGTTTTAGTTAATTCCAGATGTAGTCAAATTGACAACCAAGAATAGCTACTACAAACACCAAAGTAAAAACCTAAATGGTCAGTGAAGATGGCATACACGTGTAATTCCCGCACCAACCAAAAATGAAAGAAAGGACAGAGGGAAGTGGGGCCTGCGAACAGAGAGTGAGTACAACTGATGTTGCTGGAGTGTGCTGCTTCTTAACCTTTAGCACATCTCCTGGTTGTTCATGACTTTATGAACATTTCTTTGTTTCCTTCAGGCATTTTTGGTGTAGAGATTGGTCCCCCTAGCTTCTTGGCTGTAGAAGATTAAGGTCCTAGGAACCTGCCAGAATTGTGGCTAGAAGTTTACAGGCTGCCTTTGCCTTGTTACCCAGTGTCAGTGAGATTGGGAATCTTGCTTGTGACTAGTCTGCCAGATTCTGCCAGCATTGGCTCTGCCCTGTCTAGTGCCTGGATATTGAATACCATTGAATCCAGGTCCTCCGGGATTTAAAAGATATTCTTAAATGTATTTTATTTGAGCTGTGCACCCTCCTAAGTCTAAACACTTCCACTCACACTTCCTTTGTAGACAACTATTCAATTCACTGGTGAACTGGCATCTACCTACTTGGGCTGCATTTCTCACTCTCTTTTTATGCCTACTGTCCTAGTCATTTACCTTGATTACATTTTTATCTATGTGACCAAATGTCTAAGAAGATAAAACTAAATTGGAGAAGGGTTCATTTTAAAGAGATGTAGCCTACCATGTCAGAGAAGGCATGGTGGAGAGAAAGGCCTCCACAACCAGGAAGAAGAGAGCAGGATGCAAATGTCCAATTATTCCTCTACCAGGCTCTACCTCCTAAAGAGTCTACAGCCTTCCAAACAGCATCCCCAGTTGGGAATCAAGTTTGCAGATACACAAGTCTATAGACTGCTTTTTGTATTTGATTCACAGTGCCGGTTAATACAAATTAAACTATGAACAAAATTATAACAGCCTTGAGAACAGAGTGCATACATGAGTATGTAAAATTTATCTGTATTATATCTGATATTTATATTCTTTATATCACATTACATAATCACACATTTATTAATATACTAAAAAGAAACCATTCCCACCACTCACATAAATCCACCATAACCTTGTCATGTATTTTCCTATAGTCCTCACCCCTTGACCTGTTGTTGGAGGAACAGAGAATTAATCGTTTTCATTATTTCCCCCCAGGAGCAGTGAACATACAGCATGGACAGATAGTGATAAGAGACCCTGTCAGTGCATAAGAATAAGGAAGATTGCACAGGCCATGTGTGAATGTGGTGACTACATACATAATCCCACCCAGGACACAAAATGGACAAGCCTGCTGATTGTGATGTATGATGTTTCACAGAAACAAGGTCCGGGATCTAACCGAATGTTGCAGCAGCCCTTCTGCAAGGGGTAGTAAAGTTCTCTCTCTCATCACTGCAGTGTACAAGTACAACTTATAAAAAATGTCTGCCTCCCCATTTTCAGGATTAAGGGTCTGTATTATGAATGTGGACAAGATTATTAGTATAAAGTGCAATTCTGGATACACTGATGGTTTTTGATGAGATCCTTGGAACATTAAAAAAATCATGAAAAGAATTAGGCTGGAATAGACATTGGAGCCTTTTTAGTGTGTTTTGGAAGTGGATGTATGTATTCCCAGGCTTTGGATCAGAAAGCTAATGGAAACCCTTTCCAAGGTGAACAGACAATGTGAGGAAGAGACCCAGCTGTTCTTTGCATCTGTTGGGAACACACATCAGAACAAAGGCAAAAGCAGTTGAGACTGCTCGGGTTATTAATGCCTTTCATACAGGCAGAGGGGGAAGAGAGATGGCCACCCTCAGACACACATGAATTGGAGAGAACTTTCATTTCATCCATTCTGTTCCTGAGAGCTTGACATTATAATAATGAAAAACATGGCAGGTTGGTGAGATTTGAATTAAGTGTGCACATTTGTTAGCATTGCTGACTGTGTGGGTCCTTTTGTTGATGGAATGAAGTGCTCCATGATATTGTCATTATTTCATGCCACTTGTATTAATGTTCTGAAGGGCACTACAAATTATATTACATTATTTCTTATAGTTGATTAACATACAATCAGTTGTATCTCATCTGTTGGTTAAGATTATTCTTAGAAGAAAATATTTACTCTGCCCCTCCCAGAGATTTCAAATCTAACGCATTTTTTCCAAACAATCAAGAGTAGATGAAAAATAAAATCATAGATAGGAAAAATAAACTAGAGCTGGTATGATCCCTCAAATTTCCTATGCAGTCTTTTCTTTTCAAAGTATTAATTAATTTTTAACTGACAGAAAATAATTATATATCTTTATGAAATCCTGCATAGTGATATTTTAGTGGATTATGTATGTATATATGTGGATGCCTATGTATTGTTTTATTTTCTTTTTTATGTTTTTTAAATTTTATTTATTTTATTTTATTTTACAATACTATTCAGTTCTAAATAACAGCTACAGACTCCCTTGTTCTTCCCCTTCCTGGCCCCCTCCCCTTCCCCCCAACCCAACCCCCATTCCCACCTCCTCCAGAGCAAAGCCTCCCCGGAGGACTGAGATCCACCTGATAGACTCAGTCCAAGCAGGTCCAGTCTCCTCCTCCCAGATTGAGCCAAGCGTCCCTGCATAAGTCCCCGGTTTCAAACAGCTAACTCATGCAATGAGCCCAGGACCTGGTACCACTGCCTAGATGCCTCCCAAACAGATCAAGCCAATCGACTGTCTCACCTATTCAGAGGGCCTGATCCAGTTGGGGGCCCCCCAGCCTTTGGTTCATAGTTCATGTGTTTCCATTCGTTTGGCTATTTGTCCCTGTGCTTTATCTAACATTGGTTTCAACAATTCTCGCTCATATAAACCCTCCTGTTTCTCCATAATTAGACTCCCGGCGCTCCACCCGGGCCCTAGCCGTGGATGTCTGCATCCAGATTCCTCAGTCCTTGGATGGGGTTTCTGGTACAACTATTAGGGTGTTTGGCCATGCCATCACCAGAGTATGTCAGTCCCAGCTGTCTCTCGACCATTGCCAGCAGTCTTTTGTGGGGGTATCTTTGTGGATTTCTGTGGGTCTCTTTAGCACTTTGTTTCTTCCTTTTCTCATGTGGTCTTCATTTACCATGGTCTCCTATTCCTTGTTCTCCCTCTCTGTTCTTGATCTAGCTGGGGTCTCCCGCTCTCTTTCCCTTGACCCTCGCCCTTCATTGCTCCCACTCATGTCCAGGTTGTTCATGTAGATCTCAGCCATTTCTCCATCATTGGGCGATCCTCATGTCTTTCTTAGGGTCCTGTTTTCCAGGTAGCCTCACTGGTGATGTAAGTAGCAGTCCAGTCATCCTTGTTCCACATCTAGTATCCTCCTATGAGTGAGTACATACCATATTTGTCTTTCTGAGTCTGGGTTACCTCACTCAGGATGATTTTTTCTAGATCCATCCATTTGCCTGCAAACCTCATGATGTCATTGCTTTTCTCTGCTGAGTAGTATTCCATTGTGTATATGTGCCACAATTTATTTATCCATTCTTCAGTTGAAGGGCATCTAGGTTGTTTCCAGGTTTTGGCTATTACAAACAATGCTGATATGAACATAGCTGAGCAAGTGCTCTTGTGGTATGATTGAGCATTTCTCGGGTATATGCCCAAGAGTGGTATAGCTGGATCTTGGGGGAGATTGATTCCCAATTTTCTAAGAAAGTGCCATATTGATTTCCAAAGTGGTTGTACAAGCTTGTATTCCCACCAGCAGTGGAGGAGAGTTACCCTAGTTCCACATCTTCTCCAGCATAAAGTGTCTTCAGTGTTTTTGATCTTAGCCATTCTGACAGGTGTAATGTGGTATCTCAGAGTTGTTTTGATTTACATTTCCCTGATGATTAGGGATGTTGAGCAATTCCTTAAATGTCCTTTAGCCATTTGAGTTTCCTCTGTTGAGAATTCTCTGTTTAGTTCTATAGCCCACTTCTTAATTGGACCGTTGGTCATTTTGATGTCTAATTTCTTGAGTTCCTTATATACTCTGGATATCAGTCCTCTGTCAGATGTGGGGTTGGTGAAGATCTTTTCCCATTCTGTAGGCTGTTGCTTTGCCTTGTTGACCATATCCTTTGCTCTATAAAAGCTTCTCAGTTTCAAGAGATCCCATTGATTGATTGTTTCTCTCAGTGTCTATGCTACTGGTGTTATATTTAGGAAGTGATCTCCTATGCCAATGCATTCAAGACTTCTTCCTACTTTCTCTTCTAGCAGGTTCAGAGTAGCTGGATTTATGTTGAGGTCCTTGATCCACTTGGACTTAAGTTTTGTGCACGGTGACAGATATGGATCTATTTGCAGCCTTCTACATGTTGATATCCAGTTATGCCAGCACCATTTGTTGAAGAAGCTTTCTTTTTTCCATTGTACACTTTTGGCTTCTTTGTCAAAAATTATATGTTCATAGGTGTGTGGGTTAATGTCAGGGTCTTCAATTCGATTCCATTGGTCCACAGGTCGGTTTTTATGCCAATACCAAGCTGTTTTATTACTGTAGCTCTATAGTAGAGCTTGAAGTCAGGGATCATGATGCCTCCAGAGGTTGTTTTATTGTACAGGATTCTTTTGGCTATTCTGGGTTTTTTTGTTTTTCCATATGAAGTTGAGTATTATTCTTTCCAGGTCTGTGAAGAATTGTGTTGGTATTTTGATGGGGATTGCATTGAATCTGTAGATTGCTTTTGGTAAGATTGCCATTTTTACTATGTTGGTCCTGCCTATCCATGAGCATGGGAGATCTTTCCATTTTCTGACATCTTCTTCTTTTCTTTGAGACAGGATCTACTTTTGTAGATTAAAATGGACTCACAATTGCCCTGTTACCACCATCCAAAGGCTGGTATTACAAGTGTATGCCACCACACCAATTTTGGTACATTAGTGACACAAGGCATTTATGTGTGGTGATCATTTCAGGACATTTCGATTACTTGACAGAAGTGAATAAAGAGAGAAGTGGTTCTTAACTCATGAGTCAGGGGTTAGAGTGAGAAACAATGGGGACAGCATGGTGGTTGGGTGGTTTCACTGGTAGCAGGGAGTAGAGGATGCAGGAAGTGACAGCCCCTCACATCACAGCAGAATGAGATGGAGAACTGGACCAGAATGAGGGCTGTTTGCAATTCTCAACGTCTACCTGCAGTGGCCTATATCTGCCAGCTAGGCCTCATGTCCTAGGCTCCATAGCCTCCCCAAGTAGACAGCAGCTGGGGACATTTCATATTTTAAATATATAACTATTCATCTCAAACATCATTTTTTGTAACAACATTTTAAATCCTTTCTTCTAGGCATTTTGAATTAAATGATACAAAGTTGCTATCTATAATCATCAGTCTGTGTAAGACAACTTCTCCTGTCTGACTGTCACCTTGTCCCCATTTACCAACATCTTTTCCCTCTCTCCCTCCTTCCCTCCTTTCCTCTCTTCTTCCTTCCCTCCCTCCCTCCCACCCCATTCTCTTTTTACTCTACCCTTTAGTTATCTGGTAACCAGGCTGTTCTTTGCTCCATTATACCCACTCTCTTTCTGTTTCAGAGACCCTATAGAAAGCTTAAGCATGAAAAAGTGAATGATTAAGTAAAGAGCCTCAGAAAAACTTAAGATGAATTGGAGTAATCACCAATAAGCCCCCAAGAAAAGAATGGAGTTTGCTATTGTCTTCCTAACATTCTAATTGAGTGTACTCTCTCTGGAGCTCTACAGAGGAGGCTCCACTCTGTACAGTTGCCAGGGCTGGTCCCCCAACCTTCCTCCTGTCATTTACTGCCTAGAATTATTCTCTATCTTTATACTTTAAAGGTTATAAAACCATTAAAACAATTGGATGTCGGGGGAATGTAGCTAAAGGAGCAATTGTCTGTAAATAGTAAGGGGTCACACTGGTGAAGGGCTCATGTCTAGGAAGGTTTCTCTAGATGTTTCCAATGTCCCTTCCAACCAACTGGAGCCTGCAAATGTAACCATTCACTCTCTTCTTCATGTGACTCCCTGGAGACCCACTCAGAGCAGTGACAGAGGGAACAGCAATGGCATGCTGACAGTAACTTGCCAACCATTATTTAATTAACTGCTCAGCCAGTTTAAATGTCCTTTGTTAAAGAAATGGTATTTTTGTGGTATTATTCTATATTCTATTGCCAGTAATATTTTTATAAACAGTTACTAATTAAAGAAAAATTTAGCCATAAATGTTATATTTGTTGACCACTGAAGATACACACTTAGCATGTAACAATTTTAAAATGAATAATATCTGTTATACACTTAGAGCACCAGGCTTAACTCTAAGCTGTTTATGTGTGTTAGTTCATTTAAAACTCCTAACAATATTATGAGGTTATTTTTAGGAAGATCCAGTATATAAAACGTGCTTTGCTTGCTGTGTGTGGTGGCTCCTGTCTACAGCCTCAGTACGTGGAAGACTGATGCAAAAGGATTGCTGTAGCATGAGGGTATCATGGGTTACATGGTGAGTTTCAGAATAGCCTGGCCTACAGAGCAAGACCCTGTCTCAGAAAAACAAAGCGAATTAAACAAACCAAACCCAAAACACCAAACAAACAAACAAAAACCAAATGCTTAATTTGGGTGAAGTTACTCAGCTAGTGAGTCATTCAACAGGAATGTGAAGCCATACTGTCTTAGGTCATTCCTCGTTTCTTTTTTTTTTTTTTTTTAATTTTTTCACACATTTACTAAGAGAAGGAAGTGGCATCTGTACTTGTTATGTTAATATCTCATAATCAGAACACACCAGTATCTATCTCCAAGTTGCCCTTTTTCTAAAACTGGCTTTATAAACCTCAATTCCTGTTTAGAGTTGAAACTTCTTGGGATTTCCCCTTTTCCATGTTAGAGCGTCTATTTGTCACTCATGCTCAGGTCATGCTTAAGCAGCCATGTTGATGGTGTGGCTCCTGTGACATTTCCAGGAATGAAATCTCACTGGAAATTTCCTGTTCCTCTGACTCATACAATCTTTCACCCCCACCCCTGCCCGCTATGATCCCCAAGACTTAGGTGCAGTAACTGTGTTGCAGATGTATCAGTTGTGATGGGCACTACATGGTCACTTGTTCAAAGAACTATGGGCAGCTAAGAAATGCTGAGAGTGGAAGAAAAAGTCTCCATAGAACAGACTCCCTATATTGGCTATCGAATACCAAGTGACCAACCCTGAAATCATATACATTCAAGTAACTTATATGGGCTGGGCAGGTTGTATTTATAGATTAGGGACACACACACACACACACACACACACACACACACACACACACACACACACACGATAACAAAGAAATGGAAGTCATGAATTTGAGAGAGCAAAGGGAGGTGCATGGGAAGAGTTAGAGGGAAGAAGGGAAAGAGAAATGATGTAATTATATTTTCATTAAAAATTAAAAGTATTTTAAAAACCTAAGTTTTCCCTCCTTGTTCTTTTGGAGGTACCATTTTCTTTTCAGCAACATATATTCAAAACATCTAAGAGCCCTCTTATAATGTTTGTTTCTATCTCCACATTCCCAGGGAGCTGGGTTTCCCTCATCTTCCTGGTTTTGTTGGTATTGTTTATTTGTTTATTTTTTAACTTCCTAAGTGTTGTTGTCTCTATCAGCAACCCCAAAGCAAAGTACTGGTGACTGGAGACTTGAGCTGACCCTTAGAGACTAAGAACCATGCTTGCTGCGGGATATTATTATGATATATAGAAAGTTTGAATAGTACCTTTCTGGAACCTCATTTCTGAAGCTTTGGTGTACCTGGTATAAAACCCAAGCTCACCTACCATGGAAGGAATGGAATCGAAAAAATAGCTTCTTTAGACTCCACAAAAATTAATTGTGGAGTATATTTCTACATCAGCCTAAGCCAGTATCATTAATATCTTAATATCATTTTTATGAGTGCCTGAAAATTAATCAGAAATATTTCCATTATATCCTGTAAATTCTATTTGTCAGATAATTTCAGATGACCAGTATTTCATAATTGTGGTAAATAAGAGGTTGACTTGGTTATCAGGGAGATGCAGATGTCTAACATGACACTCTATGGGGTTCTTCATAAACTGAAGCTCATTGAACAAAAATTACACAGGATGTAGGACCATGGGAACAATAAAGAACACTGTTTATGAAAATTAATAATGAGGTTTAACTTACTTAGACACTTTTAGATATCAAAAATTTTAATCAAACTAAAAGCAATTTATGTTATATGTACTTATATAACTGTAAGCCTTTTTCTTAAATATTGGATCATTTTTCAGTGTTTCTCCATTTTATACTTCAGCATGCAGTCCAAAAAACTACATTTACATTTTCCTACAGAGACACAATTTCATTGTCTTCCTCAACATTAATATGGATCCAAACAATTATGAATTATTGAGTCCATTCAAACTTCAGCAATTGCTCTCAAAGTATTTTTCATAATTATTTCCTTAAAGAAATTAAAACCAGGACAGTTCAAAGATGATGTGCCTCTATCATTTCTCAACCTCTTAGATTTCTTGCATGCATAATTATTCTGTTGACTCTTTGAAGGGCTGGATTCAACGTCTTTAGAATATTTCACCTTTGACCTATCTGATTGTTTCCTTCTGGTTTTGTTCCTCTTTCTTCTGCAGTTCCCATAATCTGGAAATTAGATCTAAAGGTTTGACTAAGTTCATGTTAAATATTTTTGGCAGCAGCTCTCACAGGTGAAGCTGTAGGATTCATGTTGCATTATAGAAGCGATTCAGAATGCTTGGTTGTACTTCAATGACAGTGAGACAGAGTCAGGGTTTTTCACAAACACAGTATCACTGTAGCTCTAGTCTGAGCAGATCTTGGCAGTGCTATTTGCCAAAGATAACTCTCCATTGTCTTCATGATTTCTGGACTGTTGACATTGTTAACCTTTGTTTACAGGAGTTGTGGACAGCCTGCGGTAGAGCCGACCCACTACAAACTACTCCCTTCCACTTATACTTTATCTTGAGCCACATTATTAGATTATATAGGGATTGATCCATCAAGAGACTGGAGAGGAAAACAACAGTCTCAGTGGAAAGATTAGGGAGCCAACTTGGCAGATAATACTGTGATTTCTCAATTATTTTGTGGTGGGCAGGCTGGTAATGTAGGGTTGGGAGTTGACTTGTGGGTGGAAATGGCAGTGGGTGAAAAGATGAATAGATTTTAAGATAGTATGGGAGCTAGGGCTCTAGCTCAGCATGCTTGAGGCCCTGGGTATCACTGCCAGTTCCAAAACAAATAAGGAAAAACCTTAGGAATGTGATTAGCAGAACAATCAAAATGCCCTGGAGGGCTAACTTGCCAGCCTGTGACATTTATGAGAGAGTTAAGAAGTGGTCCACTGGCTTCTACCAGAGCCTTCATGTTCATTTACCATGGCAACTTCTTAATCTCCCTTCTATGTTCACAAAGGAAAACATGACAAGAATAGTTTAGAGGAGGACCTGGCAGCCCCAGTACAATATCCAGGCTTCTAAACTTTGTAGGATTCAAAGTTGCTGTCTTTACATTTATAGAATTACTAGTTACCAACTCCTGGGATGTGACAGGACTTTCCCAGTCTTAGTTCTTGTTCAAGCTGCCATCTAGAAGTAGAGGAGAGGAAGCAATAGTGATGTTGAGTCAACAAATGAGTGAATCACTAAGAAACGGGCTGGAATGTTGTGTTCCATTGTCCTGTTGACACTGTTCACCCTCTCACCTGCCTTTGATGGAGTTCATTGAAAGAGGATGTGCTATCCAAATGAACAAGAAACATACCCCCAAGCTAATACATTCCAGTTGTAAAGAGTAAAGAAAAGCAAAGTCTGTAGCTGTCTCACAGGGTTTTCGGTGTATTTTCTTGAATCAGACATTTTGAAGGTGGGGAAGGAACATGAGTGCTCTTCATGGAGACCTTTTGTTCTTGTGGTAATAGTACGTACCAAGTCAAAGGAATTTTTGGCATCTACACAGGTAGTGAGCTTTGTTAGATGAAACACAAGTCCATGTCGAAAATAGTCTTCCTGAATTTCTCTCCAGAGGAAACAGCGAATGAGTAAAGCATGAGGAGTTCTGGATGCTGACCTTTGAAACTCTCCCCAAAGCTGCGTGCCTGCTGACGAGAAGACGTGAAAAGTCATTTCGCGTATAATGAGATACCAAGTGGGTCTGTCTTCTCTTAAAACCTGGCATTTAGAAATACATTTACTTCTATTATGGACTGCCCTAACCTGCACAGGCTATTGCATATGACATATTACTGGAGCAGATGTTTTAGACAACACGCTGGCAGCAGGGCAGGCTAAGAATAAAGTTTATAGTTTTGTTTCTTCAATCTCAGACTCATACAATTGAGAAAGCTTTTAGATCTGGCAATCCATTGCAAATGTTGTATAAACTGCCTATTAATTTTATTCCTACTGTGCAGTGGAATTGTTTAATATGAAGAAAGGAGGGGGAGACAGAGATGAAGAGTATTTCCTTTCTTAAGACATCTTCTCACTTTAGCAAAATCTTTTTGTAGCCAATTTACCTCTGACCTTATGGGTGAAGAGGTGGGCTCAGAGACACACAAACATTTAGAGCCTGACATTTCCTGATACTAAAGTAAGGAAGGCAAAAAATTGAAAAGAAAGGCTGATGGAAGTTTTTTAGTTTTACTGTTTTGAGCAGTTGTTCAGTTTGCTCCTGGATTACAGAAAAAGCAAGGGACTAGAAAATAATTGGTCTAGGGAAAGAGTTGAATTCATCTTACTGCTATGACCTCTATTTATTTATATTATGAACTTGCTATTTATATTATGAACTCAAAATAAGCTTGTTTAATATTTCGTTAAAATGCATTAAGTATAAACATGCAGTATCATGTTACATAACACATTTTCAAGTCTATATTCACATGTGGGAGATTTCTGTATTCATGAAGGGATGACCTTCACACTCTGGTAGAAGATCATCACTTTATGCAATCCTATGGCATTTTATTCTGTTTATGTACCAGATGAAAACAGGACATGAATTTCATCGTCTTGGTCAAATGTATTATCATTTGGAGAGGGAATGGAATGGTCTCTGTTTCTAGGAGTGCAGGTGGCTGTCCCAGTGACCAGCAATGCCCTCTCCAATTCTGCCTGTTCTTCAGCAATTGTCTTTGTGTCTTCGAAATTTGCCTTTCTTATACAAATTTGTGGAACAAAAAGTATAAGAATGGAAAAACATGATTCTGAGCTCCATAATTAACATGGAACATAAGTAAATGGTGAAACAAAGAAAACGTGGGACAGCAGGAAGGACATTAGTGAAGAGCAAATTAAACGACAAAATACTGCCATAATTAACACAATGTAATCAGAAATTTGAACCACTTGAGACACACATGGAAGACTCGTTAAAATAAGCATTCACAAGCTGCGGAGAGGACTCAGTGAGTCCAGTGCTGGCCTCGGGGACAAGGGCTCGAGTGATCACCAGAACCCACATGAAAAACATATTTGTAACATACAGTGTTAGGGAGGCAGAATCAGGGGACTATTGGTGTCACCAACCTGCCAGCCTCTCCAAATAGATGAGTGCCAGGCCCTAGGAGCTCCTGTCTCAAAAAGTAGGATGGGATGCTTCTGAAGGACACCTGAGGTTGAACTCTGGCCTCAATGCCCATGTGAATATACAAACACTCTCACATGTGTACACACACACACACACACACACACACACACACACACACAGAGAGAGAGAAAGAGAGAGAGAGAGAGAGAGAGAGAGAGAGAGAGAGAGAGAGAGAGAGAGAGAGAGAATCCTCCTCCCCAAGCAACACTGATTCTGCTCTACCAAACTTTGGGGTTTGAGTTTCTGACAAAAACAGCTGTTTAAATACTTAGGTTGTTTGTTTTAGGTGCTAGGACAAAAGCTGATGATTTGAATTTAGAAGCTATTTAATCATAGACTATGACAAAAAAAGAAATCAGTATTTTAAAATTACTTAGAAGTGGAATTCTGTGCCTAGTTGGACCTAGGAAAATTTACTTAAATTGGTTTTATTTTTTGAATTTTATTTTAACAATTGGAAATTTTTGGTATGCTACTATATTAGTCAGATTTCTCTAGACTGGAACAACACACATATGCATAACACACACACACACACACACACACACACACACACACACACACACACACACACACAGTCGGTTTCTGTTAAAATCACAGTAATAGCTGGATGACACCTGATAGGCTGAGCAACTGGAAGTTGCTCCTTCCTTGAGGCTCAGTGGCTCATCAATCAAAGTCCCATTGTTGCTGTCTCACACTAGAGAGGCCAACAACAGGGTAGTTCCTCAGTGCATAAGGCAGGGTGCCTCAGTGGTACCAATCAGGCACAGAGAGCTTAGAATGTTCCTGGAGAGTCGCTGGTCTTAGTCCATAGTGGAAGCCTGGGATACTGGTTCTGATAATAGCGAAGGAAGCCACAGAAGGAGCTGGGGTGGAGGGGGGCAGAGTAACTTGAGAGCGGGAGGAGTGGTCAATGAGAGCAGGAGGAGTGGCCAATGAGATCAGGAGGAGCGGCCAATGAGAGCAGGAGCAATGGCCAAGAGCACAACATGCCAGAATCTCCCTTCTCCCATAGCCCTCTCAGCTGCTACCAGAAGGTGCTGTCTCCAGCCAGGGTGGATTTCCCCACATTAAGGCTATCAGGACAGTTCTTCAGCTGAGAATCTACTCATGTAATTCTAATTTGTGGCAGGTTGACATTAAAACTACCCGTACTAGGTACTTCTCATATTAACATAGTTACAAACTGGCATTTTAAAAATCTCAACCTTTTCTTCTTTCATTAAAAACGTGAGTTATGTTTTCCCTATTCATTATCAAAAAGAGAAAATCCGATGAATGCTCCCCTGGCAGGAGCTGCAGCGAATGGTGTTATCAGGTTAGCACATTTTGATTTTCAGTTTATTAGCAGGAGTCAGCTGAAAAAAGAAAGTGGATGGGGCAAATTTCTGCTCCCTACAACTGAGCTTTCTTTTCCCACTGGTCCACAGTAGACAATGTAAAGGATTACATGCAACAGGAAGCAGAACAAGTAACAATGTCTTCTACCAGCTTATATTTTATATTTTTCATTGCTACTCCACTGAGCCAGTAGTGGACAAAGAGTTCTATATTTGCATGAGACAATCCTTAACAGTATTCTGAGAAGAGGGGCGCAGTTCATTTCGGTATGGAAAGTCCTCAATAGTTTTTTTTTATTCTTCATTATTTTACTTTTAATTAATATTTTATATTATATAAATTGTATGAAAAATAGGAATATGATTTGATATTTAATCATCTTTAATATCTATGATAGTTTGTGTCACCATCACAGAATTCATAATCAAGCTACAAACCTTTCTTTTTTTTTTCAGTACTCTATTCTCTACTTGTGCTTAACTAGCTGGTTTTGATGAATGATTTTGGAGAGGTGTTCATTGCTTTAATTACAGGTATTCTGGGAGAAAGTCAAGTGGCCTCTCCCTAAGCCTTTTTGCTAGCTTTCATTTATTGCCTACAGCTTTTCATTTAATATCTTTTTAACTTTTTATTGATTCTTTGTGAATTTCATATCATGCTCCCCATTTGCACTCATCTCCCAGTTCCTCTATATCTGCTCTCTGCCCTTGCAACCTCCCCCTTAAAAAGAAAACAAAAAATAAAAATTAAAATTAAAAAAAAATAACCTTTGCCATGGAAGCTGAGGTTTGTCAGGTTGTGTCACCCAGTCCACCCTTTTGCCAGGACAGTTTTACTCACAAATGTTCATTGCAATGAGTCATCGGTCAGGTTCCAGGCCTCTGGCTTCTGCTACACCATCAATACTGGATCCTCACCGGAACTCCTCTCAGATAGCCTGTTGTTGTCCTGTGTCATGGAGATCCTACAGCTTTGGTTCTGCCCCTTCACAAGATCCAGCAGTTGGGATGGGCCAACTCAAAGCAGGGATCTGGACCTGGGTGGTAGCTAAGTTGGTTGCCCACCCGCTCTCCTATGACCATGCCACCAGGGCCAGCTCTCCCTCTTTGCCCAGGTGACTGGAAGGGTCAGCTCTCCTGCTTGTAGTAGCTGGTTAGGGACAGGATCAGCTCTCCCACTTTCATGCCATGGGGATCGGCTGTGGCACCCACACTACCAGGGCCACCTCCACAGCATTGCCAAGACGGAGGTCAAGGGGTGCCAGCTCTCCCATGCTACCTAGGCAGGAGGCGGGGCTGGGCCAGCTCTCCAGGCTACCACAGGCGGTGAGGGGTGGAGCCATATTTCTCAAGCTCATGCACTCAGGGCTGGCTCTCCTGTGCCCCCTTGTTCTGGGCCAGCTGTACTTGCTTCCTAGGTGAGGTGTGGAGCCCTCTTAAAAGTGCTTTAACCAGCGAGGGGCATGGCCATCTCTCCTATTCTTAGGGCTAGCTATCCTACCTGCCTTTGGTTGCTAGGGGCAGGGGATCATCTGTCCTGCAGGCACTGGTACCACAGCTTGACTGACAAGGGGTGGGGTCAGTTCTTCCAGGCCTCATACCCTGGAGGCCGCTCACCTGCGCCCCTGCCACCAGGGCCAGCTCTACTGTGCTGCCCAGGAGAGGTGCAGGATCTACTCTCCCAAGTGCTGCAGCTGGTGAAGGCAGGGGTGGGGGGGGTGAGGAAGGGTGGCGGTGGGAGCTCTCCCACAGTGCCCAGGCTGGGGGGGGGGGGTATGACCAGCTCTCCGCCGAATGCCTCAGCAGGTGAGGGGCAGTGATAGCTCTACACAGCCCTCAGACATGGCCCCAGGGATGTTCCCATGGCCTTTGGTGGTAACATGGGCCACAGACAACAACCCAGACCACTACTGCTGCAGGGCCACTGACTCAGACATGTCCGTCAGCAGCAGTACGTGCCAGGGCATCTCCATGGCCTCAGGTGACAGCTCAGGCTACTCACACCAGGCTGTTCCTCACCGTCCTTGTATCTCCAGTTCCGCCTCTCTTCATAGAGCACAAGCCATTTTGCTTCTCTCTCTACCATCTCGTCATCAAGTACTTGGTCATCCTAGTGGCACCTGCCCCATGTGGCTGTGGGCAGAGGCATCTCAGGTGTCTTCTTTCCACCCAGGTGTCCTCCACCTTCCCAGTGCCCATGAGTGTCCTCCGCCTGACCAGACTGAGCCTATTTAATATCTTGAACTCACACACATTATATCAGTGCCCTCTCCAGTCTTACCATTTCATGCAAGGACTTAATTACACTGCATATCAGCAGAACCACAAGCAACTTGGATCCCAGCCTCCAGTTACGCTTGTATCTTTGTAGTTAAAAGAGATAATAAATGGGAAACGTTAAGAGAACTCCATCCCATGAAGTTGGCTGAGGATCTCTGAGCAGTGCCACTGGGAGCCTGTGTTACAGTGACACCTAAGCCCGATGCCCCCATAGCTTCCTCTTCTGAATTATGATGCTGAAGTTATTATTGCCATAGGCTTCAAACGTGTTTTAGTATATTAAATCACCTTCACAAGGGTTCCTTGCCCTGACACACGTGACAATCCATACATAGCCCAGGCTAACCTATATTTGTGTGGTTCAGAACAGACTGGCCTTGACCAGGTCTGTTTAATTTCAGTAAACTAAGTCTGAACAGCTCATAAGTGAGGCTGTTACAGGAAATGGAGGTGAGGGTACAGGTTGCTGGGCTTTCCTGTTGTTCGGAGTCAATTCTACACATTTGCTTCAGGCCTCGTTATTTTCACTTTCAGCTGTATACCACCTAACAAAGGGTATTCTCACACTGGGGATGCCTACCACCTACCACCCTCCCACTTACTCCCGCAGCTACCATCGGGGATTGAGAGTCCTGTGACCAGCTGACTTCTGGTAGGCTGTAGAATGTACTCTTGCAGAAGATGATTGGTCCAATAAAGCAGGGAAGCCAGAGAGACCTAAGCACATGGCTGCAACATCCACTACATCACTTTGGATCTGAACTGCACTTTACCTTGCCTGCAGATGCTGGAAGTTGTATTTGGTCATTAAAAAAAAGAGAGAAATGGTTGCTAACTCAAAAAAAAAAAAAGTTGATTGAGCATCAGATAAACGCTTCTTTGGCAAAATATCTAATAAGAAATATTGTTTAATATCACCACCAAATATTTTTATTGCTATATTATGCCTCAGAAAATTGGTTGGGTGAGAAAGGGCCCCCAGTAAAGAACAATGTGATTGCCTGAGAGAGACTACCTTAGTGAATGGTTAAAATGCACTCTGAGGGAATAATCATGATTTAAATACAATTAATTTGACTAACTGCATTTTACATTAAATACACAGTGATAGTCTGTTTAAATATTAGAGCCCTATTTTTAAAAATATGTGTATATATTCCTTATTCTTTTATATTTTCAATGGGATTTGAAGATCATGGTTGGAAAATAATAAAATTATAAAAGAAAAACATTTCTAAGAAATAATATCCAATGAAAAGGACTTTTTAAAAAATGCCACAGCCAAGAGAGTCTCAAATAGACTTTCTGCAGAGAGAGCAGAATGGAGGGAGGGGATCAGCAAGCCTGTGTCGTTCAGGTGGTAGGTGATTTTTCTGTCTCTGAATGTACAAAGACCTTATTCTGTCACCAGACACTGGCTCTATATGGACCCTGTCAATTTGAGTGCCAAAGGAAAGAAATTACTTTACAAATAAAATTTGTTGTTTATTTTGTGAGATATTACAGAAAAATCTTTTAAAATGTCTGGATCATCAGTAGGATGCTAAATATTTGTCTGTGGTTCCAGCAACTAGTGATGTCAAAGAAAATGATCACTTTAACCTAGGAGCTTGAGATCAGCTTGGGAAACACAGGGAGACATTATAGCCAAAAAGAAAATCTAGACATTTGTCTATCAACTTGTAACCCAGTTCTCTGACACTAATTTGTTGAAATGTATTTGCTACATGCAAAGCTTTTACAATTCATACTAAGCTATAAATTCAACATAGTCTGTTACTCTCTAAAACATTACCCCCGCCCCTCTTCCATAGTTTGCTTAGCAACCTAGCAAGGCCTAATTAAATCTACAATAATGAAGACAGGCCATAACAATTCTCTCAGTAACTTAAAGAACAGGCTGAAAAATCAATAGTAAGAATACAAAACACTTGAATCTTATGATTAACATTTAGGCAAACATATCTAAAAATTTGCACGTAATGATACAGAATATATATTTTCATGTGCAATGTAGTTTTTATAAAATGACTACATCCTAGACAAAAAACAGTTTCCAGTAAAACTGGAAAGCTTTGATTGTGGATGTTGTGGCATGTCACAGTATGGTCTACAGTTGAAGCAGTCTTTAGAGGAAAATACATAGTAGTAACTCCACATAAAAAGGATTATTGGATGAAAACTCACTTTTTCTATTAGCTATTTAAAGATGATAGGAGAACAGGAAAGTGAATTTCAGTGACGTTTAAGAGAACAAGAGAAGGACAGAGTCAGTGTTGGGCAGCCCTGGCCGCAGTGTGATGTCCATTCCATATTTGGGCAGAACTCAAACTTTCCATTTAAATTCCTTGTGCGAGATCTTATCTCATTGATGTAAGGGGGTTATTGTACTGCTTCACTCCTTCTTGGCAATACTCTATGTCCATAAATGCAGCTCTAAAGTCCTTTGCTCTCACTCAGATCACATAACAACAATACTTTGTTGTCCCTAGCTGTTGATTACGGTCCTTCATAATCTTATTCTACCTCTCTAAGTACACAGGTGAGTAAACCTTATTTGGTGGTACAGTAGCTCTTCTTGGGACTAAATTGGCAACTTTTATCCATTTGTACTTTCACAATAAATTAATCCCCACAGGATCCATCTGAACTTTAATTTACAAACTCTGCCTATTGGCACTAGGCCAAAATATTTATGAATGACAAAGCTCTGTGGGATTCTTATTCATGAGCTGACTTTTCAATGCGTCGAATAACAAATCCATATGCTGCTTCTACAATGAGTAAGTTTGGTATAAGTCTAATTTCTTCTGATAACACTGGAAAAATAAAAATAGCATGTGGAGAGCCCCAGAGAAGAGAATTTCGGTGACACTAATCTGCCCACACTCAGAAAGTTACCAGTTGGTGTAAAGGACACTGAACTTTGAAGGATCCCCAAGAGCTGATGAGTATGCAGGTGGATAACAGGCACATGTTACCTCCAACTTCACAGAGTCTCAGTTGTGGACATGAATAAATAATTCAATAATTTAGATTGAGACAGTGTTTTTCATAGAATGCAGTGTTCAAAATTGAAATAGAATACACAAATGAGGCCAAATAGTGTACAGAGTGATATGGGCATCATTGCTCCTGAGAGGCATAATTACTTTATGGGACCTCTAAATCTCTATCTAATATTTGTTCTGGAGTGAGGTTTTGGTTTCATTCTTGCTGATGTTGTAATGTCTCTCAAATGAATAGTCCCAGGCCTTCCTTTAGTCAGTGACTCTTTGTGCTCTAGGTGGTCACAACTCAATGGCTGATAACTTGTTTTAATATTTATATTTAATATTTTAATTATGCCAGATGACATTTTTCATCCTTTATAACTTTTTCCCCAGAACTGTTTTACTGTTAGTGACCTAATTTTCTATCTATTCTTAAAAACTCACTGACTTTTATAATCTCAGGTGAATTTCTGCAGGCCATTGGGATATGATGCTTATAAAACTACTATTTACTAAAACCAATAATTAACCAATTAACCAAATTAACCAATAGTTAATTTCTTATAGCTTCTTTACTAAATTGATTTTGTTTCATTCCCAAACATTCTTTGTACAACTTTATCTACCCATCTTACCCCTTCTTTTCTCCCTTTGACAAGTCTTCAACATTGCTCTACCTCTGTCTCCCTCTCTTTCTCTCTCAGTGTTTACTAGGATGCTAAAATGAAAAAGGATTCTCAATAAATACTTAATAGTTTATCTTGTCACTCAACAATATCACAAAGCCACTGTCTTGAGGATGCTGGAGAAATGTCAGATATCTTTGGCTTGTCATCCTACCATCTGCTCCTCACTACAGCTTGTTTTGAACCTTTGCCTAGGCACATAGATGATTCACTTTTTCATGGTGCTGATGACATTTTCCCAAAGTGTTAAAGCTCAAGTTTGTGGTTAATCAATTCTTGGATCATACAACCATTTGAGATTGAGGACTCTTTCTACAGAATCCATGTGTCCTTTGTGGGGCTCTAGCCTCAGGTCTTCAGTGTGTCAAAGGCTCCTGACATGCTGGAGTGTGATGGTTAGAATGTTGCCAGGTCTTCTTTGGTAGTGAGAGGACCTTCACCCAGAGCATTTGCTTCTCTTGCTAGCCAACTGTTCAGGGCCTGTGTAAGAATTAACTCTTTTTCAAAGATTTACAAGACTTTTGAGAAAAGTAGACTAATGTTATGCTGAAGACACAGAAAGCCAAAATTCCCATCAAAATTTCATCAACAAGTCATTCATTCTGAAAATTCCAATGAATGGAAAACTCTAGAGAACATTCAACACCATCTGAATGAGATAATTAAATGCTGGAGTTGGAAGGGAACTTAGAAATAACTTAGCACCTCCCTTCAATTTAACTTGCAGGGGGCATGAGACCCAGAGAGACTGAGTGATATGCTCAAAAGCAGTTCTGTAAGTAAGTTGTCACATCAGAACTACACTCCAACACTGTGACAGCAAGCCTAGACAAGATTTCTTTGGAGGGACTTGCGCATCCTCACAGGCTGTTCTTAGCAAATACTCAACACTGGTCAGAAAGAGGCAGGGCAAGGTGGCATTAAAATCAATGAGGAAGTTGTGGTGGCAATATGGACTTTTATAAGCAAAATACTGTACTGGCTCAATAAAAGGACTTTCCATATTTTTTTAAGTGGTGAAGCTAGAGACTTAGTAGGAATTCCAAAGAATTGTGATTGATGTGACTGATGATGATTGGGGTGGAAGGGATAAAAGGGGTGAAAATGGTGAGGCTAACTACTGGAGGACATACATGAAGATTCTAGGGGTCAAGGTAGAGGTTAGCAAGGTTATTCTGTCATCAGGAAGAAAGTGTTTTCATCTTTCAGTTATGAAGGATTTATAGCCAAGGGGTAAAGGAAATACTGTTACAAAGAAGAACTTCTGTGGAAATATCTGCATTTCTCAAAGAGCAACTCATTGAAGACAACATCTCTTGATCCTGGATTGAATCTGATGTAGCTTCTATATTGCCATGATCCTACTTGACAGGTATACCCTTGGGCATGGTTCTTGTTGCAAGAGTGTGATTATACCTGGAATGATTTTTGTTGTTGTCTTTGTTTCTCTGAATCTGTTTCTCAGAGGTCACTTGTGAAGAAGTGATGGAACAATACTGAATTGTGCAATGCTGGATCATTGCAGACTGGTTTTGCTATTTATAGGCTCGTGAGACAGTCTACCTTTTCAGTGTATATAGCTTGTCCCACTTGCCACCATTTTATTTCTTCTCCAACAGGTAAGAAATTTGCCCTTCCGTTTTGTATACCTCTCCCTGAACAAATGCAGGGCCACTGCCAGAGCAGCATGCAGCGACTTTCAGAAGTTTGCTTCTCTTGAACATGCATAACAAGTCAGCCACTTTCAAAAGCCATGCTTTGAAAAAAAAAAAAGATTACTTCTAATGAAAAGAACTCTACATTTGCCATCTATTACAAAAAATGCAGGCACACAGAGCTTGGAGCAAAAAGACAGGACAGAATAAACCAGCATTGTGTTGAATCATAAAAAATGCTAGGAGGAAAAAGGCACAAAAGATGCTGTATTGAAGAAGGATATAAGGTCACAGTGGAGGGAAAAAAGTGAACTACAGTGATAAGAGAAGGTGGAATGTAATTGTGTGTACCAGAGGGTAGGCACTGCAGAATCCTAAACCTCAGAATTACTAACAATCAGCTCTTGAAGAACACTAATACTTTTGAGTGTGGAGCACTGCAAGTCAGGGGATCAGAGAAATGTAAAGGAAGTGAATTTATATCACTGAATATCGTCTGCATAATTGAACATACTGTTATAAAAGGAACCATTATTTAACATAGAAAATACAGAGTTTTGCAATTGAATGAACAATCAGGTAGAAAATTTTGTAAAAAAAAAATTGTTGAAAGTGATAAAAGAAAAGCATTATTGTTATCTCTTTATTCTGGCTGTCACATCTGACTTCCCTCTGCAGCATTTATGCAGCATGGCCTTCTTTCTCTCATCTTTGGGGTCAATCAATCCATGTTAATTGTTGAATTATGCATGTGTTCTATGGAGCCGTTTTCTAGCCATGACACTAAATGGACAGGCTGGGCCTAATACAGGTAGTACATTTTTGTCTTTTCTTCTCTGAGATTTGAGATAATTCTCCTCTAGATACTAAAGGGTTAATGGAGCTTAAGATTTGTGTAAATTGAAGTATGGGATAGCCAGTCTTCTAAGGGGAATGCACAGATAGAGGAAGTGCTGTATTTGTGGCTGTTTTCTGGCAGAAGTGTGTGTCTGGAGTCCATACTCTGGGAGTGCTTGCATCTGCTTGGAGCTTCTGGCAATGCCTTTCTACCTGAGTCTGAGGGTCTATTTGTGAAACTCCTCTCTGTTCCTATAACAGCTCCTTTACTGGACTCTGAAGTGACACCAAGTTTCTGCCTTCCTAGATGGCACTAGGGGTAAGCATCCTAGCTCTTTGAAATGTCTGCAGTGTAGGCCGGTCTAAGAAGCTACTGCGTACATGGAAAGTTCCACGGGAGTTTGATATAAAGAAAACCTGCCCTCTGGGAAGTGACAGGTAACAGGGTATAGCTCACTTCTTACTTCTCATGACAAAAGTCAAAGCAACAAATTCCTCACCCGAGCACCCCATTTGCTCAAGTTGGTGTCTGTAAGTACCCATGTCTTCAGATGGTACTCATTCTGGCATATCCTGAAATAGATGTTCATTAGTAGGGGATAATTAAGTAATTATGCATAGTCAAATTCAAGGGTGAATGCTCTTTGCTTCCAGGGAGTATTCCTGGAGGCCCGACCTTTCTTGTGAGATGAGATGGAATGTCATCTATCATTCCTCGGGGCTTGTTGGTTCATTCCTCCTGGTCTTTGACAGCACCCTACTTTTTATTTTTAATGAAAGTTTACATTAGCACCCACTGAAGAGGTTATATCTCCTGTGCAAACACACAAACAAAGCCTCTGCTTCACCAGCTCATCTCCTGTAGTGAGCACTTCATCTTCATAGATGTGGAAAAGTTTCCAGTTCATCCTTTCTTCTCAATCTGCTCCAGTCCCCCACCCCTGTATCTGTCTGTCTGCTCCTGCTCAGATGGTTCCTACCTAGGCCACCACTCTCCGTTGTCAGTTTCTGGGTCACTTACCCTCCTCCGCGCCCCCCCCCACATCCTATCAGCAGATGACTCAGGTGACACAGCCTTCCTTCCTGAGATTCTCTTTGCATCGTTTTCTGCACACCATGCTTTGTTGTATTTCCTTCTCTCCACAGCTGGCTCCCCCCTCTTTCCCGATCCCTCTCCTCTTCTCTCCTCTTCATTTTCTTGTTCTCCTTCTTTTCCTCCTCCTCCTCCCCCATTCCCCCCTCCTCCTTCTTCCTTTTCTTCATCCTCTTACTCATTTTCCAGTGAGTGGAACAGGTATCAAGCTTAGGATCTTGGGCATTATAGGCAAACATTCTACCACTGATATTGTTTTTGTCCCAAAGCTTTCTCAAACATTTCTTTCAGAGCTGGAGGTTGTGCCAAGTATTCAGGGCCTCACTCATATTTAGCTAATGCTGTACCAGCAAGCTTACTTTTAAAATGAGAGTCATTGAGATATCATTCAGATGTCTAGTTTGATGATTTGGGCAAATAAATAAAACCTCTCAATACCTCAACAACATGGCTACTTAAACAAGATCCAAATAAGAACAATGCCAATAGACATGATATCACAGCAGGAGGGAATCTTGTGGCACCCCAACCCTGCACAAGGAGGAGGCCAGGAATTTTGGGGGGTGGTAGTGAAAGGAGTTAGAGGAAAGAAAGGGAATGGAGGGAAATGATGTAATTATATTTTCACTAAGAAAACACTTTGAGGAACCCAATCCCCAAGCTGGGATACCTCACCCAACCTTGATGCAGGGGGAGGAGCTTGGTCCTGCCTCAGCTAGATGTGCCATGCTTTGTTGACTCCCATAGGAGGCCAGCTCCTTTCTGAATGGAGATGGAGGAGGAGTGGATGTGGGCAGGGGTAGAAAGGAGGTGTGGGGAGGGAGTGGGAGGAGAGGAAGGAGGGGAAATGTGGTCTGTATGTAAAATAAATGAAAAAAAAAACCCAAGAAAATGTCCTGTAACTTTCACCAAAAATGAAGTTAAAGGGCTCTTTCAATCCATTTCAATGTTTCCCTCTTGCCTCTCTGACTTCAACCCATCCCCACTCCAGCTGCTGGCAATAACTGATCTGATTTTGTCCCTCTGGGTCTCCATTTTCTGGAGTATTTCCTCTGTAGGTTATATCATAAGATATAGCTTTTTTTTTTTTGATGTTGTTCATTTATCACATTTTGCTTTTGAGAGTCATCCATTGTCATACCTATCAGCAGCTCATTAACTTCCACTCCATGGATTTGCCACAATAAATAATCCTGTTCCAGCTGATAGACATTTGAGTTGTAAGGAGTTTTGAGGATTATGAAGGAATCTATTCTAATATTTACATAAAGTTATTTGTGAATATACATATATATTCCTTTTTCTTAGGTAATTGTGATGGCCTTTTCAAGAGCAAAAATTAAACTTTTATAAATGTTATTA
Source organism: Peromyscus maniculatus bairdii (assembly GCF_049852395.1). NCBI lineage: Eukaryota > Metazoa > Chordata > Mammalia > Rodentia > Cricetidae > Peromyscus > Peromyscus maniculatus. The sequence continues at coordinate 34,182,568 of NC_134853.1, read as the reverse complement.
ATATTTTAAAATGTTTTAATAAAATTTTTTATCAAATTTTGTTTTTTTATGATTTGTATCTACTGTTTTCTATTAAGAACGTTGACTAAACCAGGGTCATAAATTGTCTTTCCATGGCCTTCTTACGGTTTTACAAATGACCTATGATCAACTTCAAGTAATTTTTGTAGTGGACTTGAAGAGTTTGAGATCTTTACTCCCTTTCTCCCTCCCTTTCTCTTTCTCTTTCCTCTATCCCCTCTCCTCTCTCTAACTCCCTCCCCCTCCCTTCTTCCTTCTCTCTCTCCCCTTCCTCTGTCCCCTCTCTCCTTCCCTCTCTCCCCCTCTCAGTCCCTCCTTCTATCATTTTCTTTCCCATCTTCTTTCTCTCCCTCTTCCCCTTTCACAAGTGTACAGAGCCCTCCTCTGTCCTGTTCCTCAGGCTGTTTGTCCTTCATCAGCGTTCTCGGCCCTCGGCCCTGCTTTCTTCTCTCTGGCTTCCTCAGATCTCCTGCTTATGTATCTGCCTGCCACTTGTCTAAAATATTGTCATATCTGTAACCTCTATGCTGACCTCATACCTTCTGTTCTCTTCTTGGTATAACTTTGCATATGCATGTAAAATTTACATTGCACTCTGTGTATATTATGTTACATTAATCTTAAAGTGGTTCAAATTAGATGTTCTCACGAATAAAACAGAACTTAAATTTTCATTTTAAATTCACATTTCAATGAAATTTCATTTCATCACTACTTCACATAATATAATTTCCATGTATGTATTGGACTAAATTTTTAAAATACTACTAGATTAATTTATTTATCCTAAATAAATTTTATACTAAATTTATTTATACTAATTTATACTAAATTGCTATTGTATTTTTTTGATCTACATGTTACATATCTTGTCAAGTAGAGACAAAGGAAAGTAAATTTCTTCTGCTCCAGTCTTTAAATCTCTCTCCTCTCTTCCCTCCCCCCTTTTCTCCCCCTTTATTTTACTGCTGCAGTGTCGTCAGTTCAGTGTTGAGTGAGAGCAATGATAATGGACCTCCTGACACTGTTCTCCATCCTCAGAGGAAGATGCTCAGCACATCATCACTTTCTATGCAGGTGAAGTCATCTGGCATCAGTTGCCACATCAGCTCTCTCTCATTGGGCAAAGATTTTTACTCCTGTTCTCACACATCAATAATCTTATAATCTGTTTTTAATTTCATTGTTTTAAAATTCTCTTAACTCTTGAGATAGCCATATGAATTTCCTTTTCCTTCTATTGATATAGAAATTAAATTTTTTTCTCAGTAGATAAGCCAATCTTCACTTTTGGGATATGCCTGTTCTTCATGTATTTTGTATTTTATATGTAATACTAGAACAATTTTGTAAACCTTTTGTTCATATTTTTTATAAACATGCTTGTCATTGACATTGTTTTGTAGTTTCCGATTTGGGTGATTTATTTACGTTGTTTGGGAAATTTTGAAAGTATCTAATTTGTTTTTTACTTACATTGAAGGTAAAGTATATCTTTCATGATTTCAGTAATCATTTAATTTATTATTATTTTACAGCCTTTCTGAGAGACTGTTTCAATGTAGAGTTGGAAGGATTCATGTTGTTACTATTGGTTAAATTAGCCTATACCTATACATATTAATGAGATTACACTGGTTGAAGTTTTAGGTTTTGGCTTTACTCCTTTTTGACAGTTTTGTCTATAATTCTTGCATTATTTTCCAAGAAGGGGTACAAAATCTTGCAACTGCAGCTGAGGGTCTGTCTCATTCACTTTCCTTTCCTATTGATTTCTGTCTTGTGTATTAGGCTCTCTTTAGCTATACACACTTAAAATTAGTTTGTTTTCTTCTAACTCAGCATTCCCATCATCTTCTTCGTACAAGTGATTTTTGATGTAGAATCCTCTATTTGGACAAATATTGCCATCATCTGTTCAGTTCCCCCAGTTAGAAGTTATGAAGTAAGTCCTGCCCTTCATCCCCAGTCAGTCACTTATTCTTATAATTTATGTTCCACATATCTTCCTCACTGCCACATTCTTTAGGAACAGAGGTAAGTAAGTTCAGTTAAGTCATCATCAGGGAGGATACTGGAATCAACCCAAAGAAAATGCATTAGTTTTAGTTCTTTAGCTTTGGTTAGATTTTTACATTTTAGCAAGCTCAGATGCCAGGTAGAAACAGCAACAGTCCACACCTCAGAGGACCACTTTAACACCAAGGAGACAAGGCACTGGAACAGTTTAGTACAGAAACTTCCATGTATTAATTATTCATCAAATGATCATTGACTATTACAAATACATCCTCTAGTTATACCTTTCAGGGGTTAGTAGATTATAGCTATTATCATTTCAATTTTATAACTAAGAACGTAGAAACTTTGTGAGAAGCTAAACGAGCTGATGTTACACAGCCAGGAATTTCACTTCATTCCACCCATTTCAAAACTCCAGCTTTAGCTTTCTCTTGTGTTAAATTTAAAACTCTACTCTTGAGAAAAACAAGTGACAATATTAAGGGGCAAAAGGGTGTCACAATTCAGTTGCAAAATGTTTATTATCACACTGAAGAGAAAATTCAGTAATATTTAAGTGACAAATAGCTTTTCTTAATACTGAAGAGAATAATAAATGTTTTCAAGGTGAACTTCTGAGAATGCTGAAATTTTAAAGTATAATCCTACTGTTACCATGCTCATAGTATATTTATCAATGGACTTAATATGACTTCTTATTTTAAATAGAAAATCTACAATATCTATCACATGCTCATTCACTCAAGTCTGAGAAGGAATTTAGAGATGCAGTTGCTTCCATCACACTGCCCACCATGTAAACATGGTATGTGGAGTCTTGGTGTGATTAGCACTTGACCAGGATCAAGGAAACAGATTTTTGTGGATCCAGTTCAGAAGTATTTTCTTTATTGTCTTGCACTCTTATAAACATTAGGTTCCCTTTACCCATCTTTCTTCAGCTTTTCCAAGATTTATTCTGTGTTGAATCTACTCTACATCAATCATTTGGAAATGTTAAACTTCCTGGGAGAGGTGAAAAGATAGTCTTCTTCAGAGGAGAATGGGGTTTGATCTGGCTCCTCAGTGCTTGCTTTCACTTCCTAACTTTACCTTTTCTCTCTTAGCTGCTACATTTCTAAGCCATTCATGTTTTCTAACTTTGAGTTCTCCACCTGTCAACAATTTCTCTCCATGATGTAGTAAACGCCACTGCTTCTATTCAACAGCCTCCTGCAAACCTGTGCTGTTTGCTTTGCTTTCGCTTTTCCCTAGACGCAACGAGCCTCCTCTTCTATTGATCTGGTTTTCTTAGCTAACCTTTAGAGTTTCCTGAAGAGGAGGTAGAATTCAGATATGTTTTCATAGATTGTAATTCTTTTTGGCTTTCATAGAAGATGAACTAAACCAACTAAAATGATTTGCCGTTTGACACAGAGAATGTGCAATAATGGGTCAGAAGGGAGAATGCTTATGAAAGCAAAGTTCAGCATGACATAGTAAGAAATCAAACAGAGAACAAGGTGTGCTGGTTTGAAAGAAAATGGCCCCAAAGGGGAGTGGCACTATTAGGAGGTGTGACCTTGTTGGAGGAAGTGTGTCACTGTGGGGATGGACTTTGAGGTCTCTTCTCAAGCTTCACTCAGTGTGACAGTCAGTGGACTTCCTGTTGCTTCTGTGTCATGACGTAAGACTCTCAGCTCCAGCACCAAATGGGCCTGCACACTTTCATGCTTCCTGTCATGACAATAATGGACTGAATCTCTGAAACGTTAAGGGAGACCCCTCAATTAAATGTTTTCATTTATAAGAGTTGCCATGATCATGGCGTCTCTTCACAAAAATAAAAACCCAAACTAAGACAAGGAGTAACGTTAAGAGTTAGTAGAACAGTATTGGCTTATAACTTACTAGTGGAGAGTTGCACTTAGATATCTCCCTCTCTGTCTACTTAGCCATTGTTTGTCCACACTAGATGAAGCTTCTGGATGCAAAGGTGAGGCCATCTAGTTAATCTGAGATTTTCATGAAGTTGGCTTAGATTTCCAATGTGTTTCAAGGCGGTCTTACTGGTTTCTCATATATCTTGCTATGATGATACTCCATGAACTACTCTGTTCAGACAGGCTACAGGAATAGCAGCCATTGCTATGACAGTCACATGGAGACTCCAGTATTCCAGCAAATGCTCCAAATCACTGCTTAACTCTAGACTGATGCAATAGGCTTATGCAACTTCCAGAAAGCAGTGCAGAGGAAATAGTACAGATAACTGAAAATTACCCGGCTAATTTCAAGCCACTTACTTAGACAGATAATAAAATATAAGACATGTTCCAGCTTACTCAAACATACCTGAAGTGATAAAACTCACATCATCAGAGGAACATACTTTTTTTCATTAAACAGCATGCACAGTAATTAATAAATCTGGTGAGTCAATATTTAATTACTAATGTACTTGGATGCATCTAATCAAAATTTGTTTTCTTCAATTCACTTTGCATATCTCAATGTATTTCATATAGGGAAAATACCTGTGTGATCAATCATGAAAGAAATATCCATGCAGTAGGGACGTATGGTTGTGGGTAACTGGTAGCCAAATGATCATATTTCTTGAAAAGACTTGCTATAAAATAATACCTTAAGTCTAATCACTGAGGGCATATTTGAAATGGCTTTAAATGTTATATCCATATTCGGAAATGAATTAAAAACAGTCTTAGTACATGTCTATATAACTATATAGGTTTAATGAAATTGAAAAAAAATTGAATTACAATAGACCACTCATGCAGAATAATTCATGCACAATACTGGTCTCCAATTGGAGACTGATTTAATACTCATGTTAATGAAGTGCCAAGAAGAAAGTGAATAATACAGTGAGTTTCTTTTTCAGCAACTTTCAGAAGAGGTTTTTTTTTTTTTTTTGTTGTTGTTGTTCATATAACAGAAATTTCCATTGGAGTGTCTCTGGAGAGTATGAGAAGAGTGAAGGGAGATGCAGAGAGATAAAGATGAGGAAGTGGGAGAGAAATGAATATCTCTCTCTGCTGAATAAACACTTTCTTGTTTATCATTAAGTTATAGTGACTAAATGTGAAAATGAAACCCACCTTGTACATCCCTAAATAATATGCTAACAATGGAAATGGCAAATGCTGAGATGTTTCGCAAGTGTGTCAGTGTTATTGACCTATGTGTCTTTGCTTTGAACTTAAACAAATACTATGCCCAGTGCACCAAGTTTGATGAGCCACAATACTCAACTCATAAAAATAATAAAAACGTGTTTTATCATTGCAATTCAACATATTTTCAAACAGATTATGATAACAGGAAAACATCATCTCCAGGGACTGAACTAATTCAGTGGGTGTAGTTGCTCTAATTTCCTAACCATTTTTATTGCAAAAAAATCTGTAGAACTATATACATGATGCTTTTCCTATTTGACACTGGCTTATTTGAAAAAGGCCCCTGTTTGATGCAACTGTAAAGTAAACCCCAATTTGATACCTATAGAGTATTTACAGCAAAGGTAGAGCTGGGCAGAAGGCTCAGTCATTGAATAGGGAATATTATAAGTGCTATGTATTTCAGAAGGATCTTCTCAATGTTGCTGAGTTGAGAAGTATACGAGGGGTCCCCTCCCACTCTTAATCTACTTGGAAATCTAAGCAGGGCAGCCCTTCCCCTGCCAGTGTTTGTGGAGTGTCTTTCTGTGCCTGTCTCTGGACATTAGTTTGTCAATTTGTCTCAAGAACATTAAGAATGAAACTTTTGTAATTAATCTTTGGAAAATAAAAAAAGATACTATTTCTATAACGTTGTGTCTGGGCTTGCCTTCTGCCAGAATCCTCTCATTCCTGTGACATTAGCATATTTAAATTAACATTTTTCTAATAAGCCTTTCTGATGGGGAATCTTCACAGCTCTGGTGTCTGTTTCATGATCAGGTGAGTGAATTTGATAAACTATATCCTTGAAATATGTTCCTTTGCTTCAACTTACTACTTGTTTTCTACTTTAAAATGCTGTTCTGGCCAGACTTTGTTCTCTAAGCAAAATCCAACAACACACCTTTCTATTTTTCACTTTGGTGATGTGACCTCATAAATCCTTCTCTCCTGCTTTGGAGATTTCACTTGGTTCAACAGGTTCACATTGGATGCCAGTTTTCCCATGAAGCTCTTTTTGCCTCCCAGTCAGAAACAATGACCTTTTTCTCTGAATCTCAATAGCAACATCTATACCTCTCAAATTATAGAAAACAATGTGTTTCTCTCTAGGTTTGTAGTAATCATGGAACCTGAATTATCATTTTTGAAGCATTTTGTTATAGAGAATGAATTCAAGCAAGGTAGCTTGGGATCAAATGGATACCTTAGAAGACATTAGTAGAATGAGTTTGGGCACGTTTAAAAAGCATTGTGAAACTGAGTTTCTCATCTCTTATGAGGGATATTACAATGGGAAAGAGTGATATCCTTCATAGGTCAGAGTTATAAATAATTTTATTATATTACATATTTCCTTATAGTTACTGCTGAGCTTCTAAAGCAGTAGTTATCAACCTGTGAGTCATGACCTCCACAGGGTAGCATATTGGATATCCTGCATGCCACATATTTACATTGCAATTCATACTGGTAGCAAAATCAGTTGTGAAGTAACAACAAAATAATTTTATGGTTGGGGGTCACCATAACATGATGAACTGTATTAAAGGGTCACAGTAGGAAGAATGAGGACCACTGGTCTAGATGCTAAGACAATAAATTATTTTTCTTGCGTGTAAACCATGTTATCTCAAAATATATTTGCTGACTAAATGTATGAATCTTACATGCTAAAGTGAATGCTTTGGTTTAAACTTTCTATATTTTAGTTTCTATCAAGCTGTGAAAAGTTAAAAATTTTTGATTGGTTCATGCTTATTTAGTCATCCATAAATGTTTACTGAGCATTGATATGCAAATATGTTAGTAGAGCCAATGGATGACAAATTGTGCAAACTTTGTCCTCAAACTCAGCAATCTTGGAAGACAGGAATATGCCTCAGAAGCACAAAGATAGTGTAGGGAAAGAATGCAAATTTTTGACTCAGAATGATCTCAGTTTTACTTCTACAACATCTAGAGTATGATCTAGTTCATAACCAAAGTATAGCTTCTAAAACTACAATTATAGTAGCCTTAGTAATATCACATCATAATTTATAATGCTGTCCCAAAGGATATTGTGTGCTTTAATAGTGCCTTATATACTGGCATGCATTAACTACCAAATAGACACTGGTTTTCTTCTCCAAAGAAAGCATGTAGAGATTTGTTGAAAACAGTGACTTTGACTGGTTGTACAAATAAGTAATTAAGGCATCTATGGAGTAGTTACCTATATGTTCATTTTCTTCATCTTTCAAAAAAGAAAAATTGGTTCCTTCTAAGTACAAGATGCTATCATGAATGCAGTGGGAAAATAAGGGAAGAATGGACTATGCCTTTGATATATGAACAGTTGATAATATACAGACATATTTTTATGATGATGGTCTTTACTATTTCTGTGTGTTTACAGAAATTCAGTTAAAATCACTAAGATGTGCCCAAGGACTGACAGTATGTTTCTGTCTTGACGGATTTTGAATGTTATGTGGCTTTTGTTACAAGATGAGCTTAAAAGGCTAATTCAATATTGAAGGTTAGGGTTGGAAATTGTATTTATCTGTTAGGAATAAAAATAGTGTATATCAGAGAATAATTAAAACTCATATCTTATTGGGTAAAAGAGTACATATACAAAACCTTGATGAGAGAAATCATCTAGAGTATATTGGGCCAATTAATGGATTGGGATTGTGGAGTTGGTTAGAAGATCTTCACTGCACATAGCAGAGAAGAGGATGCCACTAATGGTATCCGAAGATACGCACTGCATATAACAGTGAAGATGCCACTAGTGATATATAAAGATTCTCACTGCACATAATAGAGAAGAGGATGCCATTGATGGTATCTGAAGAACCCGCTGCATGTAAGGGTGAAGATGTCACTGATGGTATCCAGAGAGGGAAGCACACAAGAGTCCTAACTGGACTACAGGCATTCCTGGTTCAAATGGATGTGTTAGAGTTTAACATTGAGAGATGTATATACAAATCTGGCTATCAGGTTATTTATATAGAAATAAATCCTTCTTTAAGATGATGATATAGGGATGAGAAGAAAAAACATCTACAAAGGATTGCTATTCTCATTCCTGCTTGAAGACAAAGGTGTGCAAAGTTTAAGCAGTGGGAAAATGAGAACTGCCTTTATTTAGAATTGATATATTGGGCTTGGATGACATTGATATCCTGATTTTCTTATCATTTTTCATTTTCATAAAATGGTCTATATGACTTAGATTATATTCTCAGGCAGTTAAGCAATTACCACTTTTTTTTCAGTTTACTATTAGAGGAGATAGAATTGGAGCCCAAAATCTTCATCAGGCTCACTAGGTTGCAGGTAAAAGGCTATTAATTGCCAGTTCTGTGTAAGAATGGCAGTGTGCATATTGAAGCTTTCTTTTAAAAACAGATGAGATGTTGAAATTCCAGCAAAAATTAATAGGCATTTCCTGGGAATCCACAGGCCACTCCAGATAGTGAAGCAGGTAAGCTAACTGTAGATCTTCATCTTTCCCTCAGCTCCTTGAAAACCAAACCTCTCTCTTCTCCCAGACTCTGTAGCAGACCACCAGGTGTGAACTTCCCTTCCTCCCTTGACCCCAACTCAACTCCATGACATAATCTTCTTCTCCAAACTTCCCTCCCCTCACTTATTACTCTATCCCAGGTGCTAACCCCAGCAGGCCCTCCCTTGCAGGAACCTGCAGGCCACTCCAGCTCAGACATACTGAACCTGATAGAAGAGAATATGGGGAATGGAGTAGAGCTCATTAGCATAGGAAAAGACTTTCTGAACAGAGCACTGTTAGCAAGGCATTAAAATAAAAAAAAAATAATAAGCAGGGCTTCATGAAATTCAGAGGTTTCTGCCTGGCAATGGAAACTGTTAATGAGAAAAAGTGGAAGCCTACAGAATGGGAAAAGATTTATAATAGCTCCACATCTGATAGAGGGCTAATATCCAAAATATATAAAGAACAACAACAAAAAAAACTATACATAAAACAAACAACACAATTAAAAATGGAGTAGAGTTCTAAACAGAGAATTTGTCAAAGAGGAAATTCAAATGGCTGATAAGCACTTAAAAAATGTTAACATCCTTAGCCATCAGGTAAAGGCAAATAAAAATTATAACCTTATAATGGGTGTAAGATGAACTCTCAAAGTAATTTTCCTCTTTGACAATTCATGCTAGGTTATGGAGTAAAGGGAATACTCATTAATTTTTGATGGGAGTGCAAACTTGTATAGCCACTATGGAAATCAGTGTGACAGTTCCTCAGGAAGATGAGAATAGATATACCTTAAGCTCCAGCTATACCACTCTTGAGCATATGCCCAAAAAATGCTTCAGCATACAACCGAGACATTTGCTTAACCATGTTCAATGGTCCTCTCTCTGTAATAGCAAGAAACTGGAAAAGAGTCAGATATCTGTCAATAGAAGAATGGATAAAGAAAATGTGGTATATTTACATAGAGGAGTATTACTGGACTATTAAAAATGTCATTATGAAATTTTCAGGTAAATGGTGGACCTAGAAAAATCATTCTGAGTGAGGTAACCTAGCCTCAGAAAGACAAGCATGGCATGTATACCCTATACGTGGACATTAGTTGCTAAGTCAATGATAACCTAGCTACAATCTATAGAATTACAGAAGTTAGGTATAGAGTAAGGGGCTGGGGGCGGGGCTGAAAGATCGTGTTAGAAAAGAGAAATAGAGTAGATAATAATGGATGGATGGGGGGCTGGAATGGGAGGATCTAGTGGGAAGGGTGAGGGGGAAGAGAGGAAGAGACATCTAAAATTCAGGGCCATTTGATGGGTAGTATGGAAACCTAATATAGTAGAAGATTCCTAAAATATATACTTATATGAAGGTGATCTAACTGAAATCATCAAAATAATGGGAGAGAAAGAACCCCAACTGGTCATCTTTAGTCACCAAAGAAGCTTCTCACTTTGGGATTGGGTTACATCTAATTGAGTTCTTGGCCAAAAGGGTCCCAAGGGAATCCCCAAACAACCCAGGCTATTGCCAAGGCTGTATGTTGCTCTCCATAAGCTAATGGCAAGGCCCCAATCCTGAATACAAGGCCTAGAAAATTCACTGAATATGAAGATGTTGAACTGGTACCTACATAAAGTCTTCATCTTTACCTGCCAGTGTCTTTCATACAGAATGTACTCTAAATACTACCAAAAGAGAAACATAAACACCACCCCAGTCACACATCTGTAGCCAGAAGTTTCTCCAGTACTGCCCACCCTGCAGTCAGGGTGAACCTCTCCCACCCACATCCCACAGCTTCTTGGTCCCAAGAGGCTTATGTTATTTACAAAGTATATGGCATATGGATCAGGCTTCTTGCTAGCTAGCTCTTATCACATAACTCAAACCCATTTCTATTAATCTATATGTTGCATGTTACCCTATAGCCCTGGTGATACCAGTCTGTTGGCATCTTGTTGCTCCTTGAGCAGCAGGTTGGCATCTCCACCGACTCCACCCTTCTTTGTCTTGTCTTTAGTTAGAATGTACCACCTAACCTTATCCTGCCCTGCCATAGGCCAGTGCAGCCTTATTTATCAACCAAGCAGAGGAACACATATTCACAGCATACAGAAAGACATCCCATAGCACTTCCCCTTCTCTGTCTAATCAAAAAGGAAGGTTTTAAATTTAACATAGTAAATGTACATATAATAAAACTGTTATCAAGCAAGAATTACAATTATGATATCTAGTCTGTACTTGACAAAATTAAAGAAAATATTCTATCATCTAGCTTATATTTGTGAGTCTAAATTTTCATATGTAAATTTTATCGTAAGCAAAGAAAATTACAACTATAATTAACTAGTCTTCAATTACATCAAAGACTCCAGAAGAATACAATATTACCTAAATAAACAGGAAGTACATTGTACAAGCAACTTCCATATTTCTAGAAATGACAGAGACATCTGGCTACTTGGAAAGTCATCCAAAGTTCTTCAGTAAAATTGGGGCATCCATCTTCAGGCCTAGAGTCTCTGGCATAGCTTTCAGTGAAGCAGGAAATTTTAAGGGCTGTTCTGTCCATTCTGGCAAAGTTCATCAGTCGCTTCCCTCTGTGTCCTATAGAATGTCTGGCAGTTTCTTCTGTGAAGCAGGAACCTGAAGGACTATCTTGCCTATAGGTTCTGCATGTCCAGTTTATATAACATACTGTCAAGCAGTCCAGGCAAGAGCTCTTTCCTGCCCAAATGGCTAACTTTTGCCATAAAGAAATCAAACTCCATATAGAGTTTCTTCAATGCCCATCATCTTCTCTGAAGTAGATTGGTACTGCCAGGAACAGACATGCCTCAATGTCCAGAAAAGTATAATTTCTTAAAATATTTTAAATGCAATATTCTGTAGGTCTTTGACATGTTTGAAGATTATCTATGTATGTATACCTAGAAAACTTAACTAACATGACTATAAGTTATTTCTGAACTATACACTAAAATTTCAAATGAGTTGCATAAATGTAATACCTTAAATAAAAGTAATAATATACATACAGTATAACAAAATTAACTTTAAATTTGTATCAATAAACCAAAATCCATAGCAATGTAAAACATTTCAAACAAGTTGTTGCTCTTTAAAAGTATATTCAATAATCTACTCTTTTATCCTATCATATATATATATATGTATATATATATGCCCCTTTCTTCTGTAGAAAGAAATTTCATTTATAATCAACCCCTTTTAAATAAAAATAAATATTTATAAACAATATTTTGGGAATTGGGGTGTACCTTCTCAACTTTGTGTTGGTTGGGGGTACTGGCAATCTTATGGAGATCCTGAGAAAATTAAGAACTATAGTTAAATTTTGGCTATAGTAGTTTGTCAGGCTGTATCCACAGTTCAGGGGGGTCTTAGTTGATCAAACTATGTCAGCCAGGAAGCAATCTACAGGTTCTTATCTTCTGTGGAAACAAAAGCAGAACCTCTTTTTTTGTTTGTTTGTTTGTTTGTTTGTTTTTTGTTTTTTCGAGACAGGGTTTCTTTGTGTAGCTTTGCGCCTTTCCTGGAACTCACTTGGTAGACCAGGCTGGCCTCGAACTCACAGAGATCTGCCTGCCTCTGCCTCCCGAGTGCTGGGATTAAAGGCGTGTGCCACCACCACCCGGCAAGAACCTCTTTTCTAAAGCAACATGTCCTTAGACACAAATTTTGAAGTCAAGATACCTTTAAAATATACATATTGGTTTAAACTGAGTAGCCCCTACAATCAAATGCTCTCTGCAGTTAAAAATCCCAAAGTCAATATAATCCAGACTCTCTGTGTAATTTCCATCTTTACATGACTTAAATTTTATATTACTTTTACTGTTTCTTTAGAGATTTTATTTTTTAAAACTATTTCTTTATATAACTGCATACACTCCTTTTCTTCTCTCTTCCAAGCCTACATACATTTTCACACACACTGTAAACTGTTTAGAGTTTTATTCCATCTGAATTCGTCCTATTGCAAATCCCTAATCCTTCTCTGACCAGGAGAGATTTTAAACTGCTAAGCTGCATGGCTAGGACCAACGCGGCAGCCATGGCCGCTGACTCTGCCCACCTCAGCTTCCCAACATGGTGGAGGTACAGCTACTGCCAACTCCAGGAAGCGGTGTCTGTGTCTCCAACAAGCAGCGTGTAGTCCAGAAACCTTTTTTTTTTTTTTTTTTTTTTTTTTTTTTCCTGTCTGTACTAGCAAAAGCTAAATTTGCTATGCAGTGCACTGCGTTGCTTGGAGACACCTCTGTGTACTGAGGTAGGAACCCACCATGCTGTAGGTCAAGCCCATGTGCCATGAACCCACCATGCTGTAACTCAAGCCTGCACACCGCGGCACCTTTGTATCATGGCTGGCCTGAGAGATACAACTAGGAAGCTGCTTTTAGCTCTGTTTTAGAATCTTCCTTTTTAAAGCTTTCTCAGGTTTTGGGAGAGAAATTCTTGATACCATATCTGGGCACCAAATCTAATCACAAGTTTCTCTAGTCCTGCCCAGTCCTGCACTTGGGATAAATCTCTCCCACCCATGTCTCACAGCCACTTGGTCCCAAGAAGCTATATTATTTACAAACCCTATGGACTATGGATCAGGCCTCGTGCTAGCTATCTCTTATAACTTACTCAATCGATTTCTATGAATCTACATGTTGCCCGCGGCACTGGTGATGCTGAGCTGCTGGCATCTTGTTCCTCCTTGGGTAGTGGGCTGGCGTCGCCACAGCCTCCACTCTTTTTCATCTTTTCTTTACTTTTAATGTACCTCCTAACCTTACCCTGCCCTGCCATAGGCCAATGAAGCTTTATTTATCAATGAATCAGAGAAACACATATTCACAGCATACAGAAAAGCATCCCACAGCATACACCCTTGGACTGAAAATGATGTTTGCCTTCAAGATATATTAATGCTTGGTGGCATAAAACTTGTGGGAATAAGCAACCAACATCTGATTTAATTCATGACATGAACCCATACCTGATAAGGCTGGGGTAACCAAGAACCTGAGACTAGATAGCTTAGTATCATAGGGTAAAACCAAATACTATTGCTCTAAAACTAACAAACAAAAAACAAATAAACAATAGTAACAATAAAATGACTCCTAATAACATTCTACTATATTCATAGATCAGTGTCTTGCTTGTTCAGCCATCATCAGAGAAGCTTCCTCATTCAGCAGATGGGAGCAAATACAGAGATCCACAGTCAGAATTAATGCAGAGAATGAGAGACCTTGGAACACTGAGCCCAAAACATGATGTCTCCGTCAAATTCCTCCTCTCAGGGCTCAGAGAACCAAGAAGAAGAGGAAGGAGAAAGAATTTAAGAGCCAGAGGAGATAGAAGACAATAAGAAAGCAAAGCCCTCTAAATAAACATGAATGAAGCACATATGAACTCATACAGATGGAGGAAGTGTGAGCAAGTGTGACCTGCACAGGTCTGCACCAGATCCAGTGTTGTATGGGATTCCTGAATGTGTGCATGATTGGGTTTCTGTTTCTTGAGCCTTCTCTTGGGCTCTTTTTCTTATGTTTGTTTGTTTTGTCCAATTCCAATATGTTAGTTTTTGTTTTAACTTATTATATATTATTATATAAAATAGAAATCCTAGTAATAACTTAAACCTTCATTTTTTTAAATAGTTAAAATGAAGTTCAATATTGGGGCAAGACTTGGTACTAAAATGAGTTTTAAAATAAGATATCTTTCAACCAAAACACATGACCTCTATTCTCATCATTAGGAAACACTCGCACACACACACATATATTTATACACCAGAATATATATTTTCCCAATACATTTGAGATGATGGACAGTTGATGAAGTCTGACTTGGAAGCAGAGAAAAATAATTCTTAACATAGTTGGAGGTTCTTAACTATCCAGTTAGTGGTTTGGAATCTCAGAAAGGACAACTTCATTCATGGTAGAGTGTGACATAAACCTGGATTTTTCAGGGATTCCAAAGCACAGCAAGCAATTCCTCATGTTCCTTGAAACTAATGGTCAATAGCAGTATATAAGGAGAATTTTTTGCATTATTGTGATTCTCAAACCTATCTTCTACATGTCTCTTCTTAAGAGACCATTTTAGCACACGACTCACCAAAATAGAGGGAACCAAAAAAATCCACCCACTTCAGTAAACAATGACTCCAAAAAAAAAGATGAAGGAAAAGTCTGCCAAAAGACTGGAGCAAGACTAGGAAATATGTAGTAGGACTTTGTACCAGGAAATTGGAAAAGTGTCAGACAGGGAGGTGCCTGGGGTTTATAAGTTTTTCAATATCATAAGCAAAATGGAGAGAATCTTTTAAAATAAAATGTTTTGATAATGCCAGAGTTATCAGTGGTGGTAGGCATACAATAATGCAGCAAAGGGGAAGAAACCAAGGATCGTAAACAATGTAAGTGAATGCAAATGACTGAGGAAATCTGAGACAGAGGATAGAGGACAGAGAACACAATCAACAGTTGTATGAGAAGAAAGAAATATTCCATGTAAGATTTGACATGTTTGATTCAGAAATTATAAAACAAAAAAAAAAAACAAAAACAAAAAACCAAAGCAGTACAGTCATAATGTTTTTACGTCAATTCATTTTTTAAGATGGTGACCTTTTGGGGGAAAGCAATATTGGGTATGTACAATGATTATGAAAGAGTATTGAAATTATGATTGAGTTGATTCAAATTGTACTATTTCTTGTTTTTCTTTTCAAGTAGCACTCTTTTATTAAAGTGTATGCCTAGTATTTTCTACCAAAGATGAATAATAATGACTTTGCCATACATCTATACAAATCTAGTAAAACAGACATTTACATATTTAAAATATTTAAAGTTTCATGTTAAAAAAAGGTGAATGCCTTGTTGCACACTCTCTACCATTCTTTGGAAAACAAGTCAGCACAACACTTGAGTAAAAGGGTTAACTCAAGCACAGATAATCCCTTACACAAACCCTAGTCCACCCTGAGCTACAAGACACTATAGCTGGGTTGAATTTCTTAACAAGTGTGTGGTGAGTGAATTACGTTTATACATGATTTATTAGGGGTTCTCTTGCTTATAATCATCATAATACAATTAAAGTGTCTCCTCTACACACATTAAGTTTTCTAGTTGTGTCTAAGCATTGAAAGTTATGTAAGATGAGTAACAAAATAAAAACACACAAATTCTATTTCATGTATTTTCTATGTCATTGGGACTGTTCATGTGCAAAATAAATACCCAAAGAGTATTTGGGGCAGGTTTGGGGCAAAGGCTTATATACTAGAGTGCATACAGAGTAGTAAATTGTGAAAAGACAATCATCCAGAAGTGTTTAAGCTCAGGTGGTTTGTTGTAGGAAAGTGTCTCATATAGGAAATGTTAGTTCAGTAAGATTTTTCTGTGTAGATTTCTTTTGGTTTAGACTTCCTCTCTGATGAAAACAGTGTCTCTCTTCCTCTTGATTCAGCTGGACTCTTGTCTTGTGGAAACGCTACTTCCTGTTTTGGGGAGGGGGAGGAAGGTCATAATGTCTTTGTATCTGCTGCTTTTCAAGAACCTCACTCAAAGTAACTGCTTCACCAAAGTGGCAAGTACTGAGGTTGCCTGTTACAAATATTGTCAGAATTAGATTGGTAAAGCATCTAAAACTTGCTTGTGTGGTCTGGGACCAATGACTTGTTCTACTTGAAGAGAATATAAGAAAATTGCTTCCATAACTATGTTAAAAAAGCCTTTGACATTTGTTCTTGGCCTCTTTCTAGTTCTCTCTTAGATGCATTCTTTAAAAACCAAGCTACCACAGAGAGGAGGACTGTGTGGCAAGAGTCTGAGGGTGGTCTAAGAATAACAGCCAGAGAAGAGCAGAGACACTTCAGGCCGACAGTCCTCAAAGAACCAAGCCTATTAAGGCCCAAGTGAGTGAATTTGGAAGAGGATCCCTCTCTTGAGCATTCAGATGAAACTTGGTGACATTTAACATCATGAATGCATTGTGACAGACACTGAGACAAAGTCCCACATATGCTCAGAATCCTCACCCTCAGAAACAGGCATTAGCTGTTTTATTGTATTTTCAAATACATCACAATCTTGTAAGTTTTATCATCTTTAGAATTTAATTTTTTAAATAAATTTTCTTATGATTCCTTCAAACTGTCTCAACCCATCCTGTTCAAGTCTTTAAACTTCCCCTTTGCTAGGTATATGCTTGCCAAAAATTATTTATCAGATTTTACTTTTCAAATTCACTAAATAATTCTAAGTTGTTATGATTTAAAATATTTTTCCTGGAAAAAAGGACTGGATATTTTAATATAATTTAATGTGTGGGTATGGGTATCGAGTAGAATAAAAACCAATGCTTTAGACACCAGAACGGCATTTTTAAAATAGGCATCTAAAAAGCACATCAAAGTCATGTGGTTCTGGTGTGTGTGTGTGTGTGTGTGTGTGTGTGTGTGTGTGTGTGTGTGTATGTGTGTGTGTATATTGTTTTATTGATTGATGATGTTCTCTTACATATCTATGTCTGAAGGTTAGAAATGAAAGGTTGAGGTAAAGAAAGAGAATCTTCATTTTTATACTGGGGCTGAATCAAATATACTAAATTTCATTTTCCAAAGGAAAAATATCTGGAAAATAAGGATTTAATTTAAAATTCTGACACTATCTTTTGCATACTAGGTACATACAATTTTTTTTCACATCACACCGAAAACATCTGTTTTCTAGAGTGTCACTGGGGTGGCATGTGTCACTGTGATTCCTTCCTGATACATAAAGTCATCCATGGCATTACTGGGCCCTTCCAGACTCAGCCTTGCAGATTATGATGATGACTTTTTCTTTCAGCAACTTGGAGAATGTTCTATATCATAAAGGTTGCCTTCCCTTAGCAGGCACTTTTTGACTGTTTCTCTAGGTTGGGTCAGGTTTGTCAACACAGCCTTCATTGCACAGCCATGGTGGTGTCTAAAAAGTATGGAGGATTTGTGATTAGAGGCTAAGTTGTGTTTCTTCCCTCTCATTAAAATCTCAAAGTTCCTTTAAAAGACATTTTATGGTTTTGAATTTTTCAAAATTTCTGTATGTCTGATACAATTAAAATACTTTAAAAATATATACAGTCTAATGTTGAAGAGAAATGAGATTTTAATGTGTAAATTCCAACATCACACATAGTATAGTACAGTCATTTTTCTGAAAAAGATTGCCTGTGAAATTTTCTATACAGAATCTGAAAGAAGCATAAATCACTGCCATTCTTCACCTGTGTGCATGTGAAAGCAATGAGGATGCAGGGGATGGTCTTATAAACAATGAGAACATGGGGGATGTTCTTTTATATTTATCATTACAACATTTTGAGATCATCATCACTCTCATGCCCAACAGGAATCTGGACACTAAAAAGAAAATTCTCATGCTATCACTCAGCTCAGATGGGAGACATATAGAATGCATTTCTGGGAAAAGGTTATGCATGTCTAATCAATGGCACTTAATAGTAGAGAACACAGCCCCTGCAAAGCAAACACATATGGGAACAGACTCACATCTTTGCTGTCTCACCTCAGGGACTACACTTTAGCACTCAATTGGCACCCAATTAACAAAGAATTAGAGCCTCTCGGAGCATTGCCTTACATTTAGTTGTATAGCTAAGTCCACCCATTTGACACTTCCCTCTCACCAGCCTTCTATAACGCATAGAATTTTACTACAATTACTTCTCTTGCCAAGTGAAATGTCAGGAAGCTAAGAGTTATTAGAGCATTCTAATTGAAATTTGAAAACTAATTAGAATGTGTGTTCCTATTTAGGAGCTGCTGAACTAAAAACTCTGGAGCAAAAATAAATCACTATGTTTACACTGTAACTGTCATATATTCTTAAAATTAAATCCAAACGTGAGACTTTTGATTTACAACATAACCAAAAATATACACCACAGCACTTTGAAGTTCTTCAAAAAGTTGTGAAGATATTTTTTAAACTAAATAGAAATAAAATCTGCCTTCCCTGGTATAAACTAACAAGTAAAATAGCAAGTAGGAGAATTTTAACAACATTATGTGGAAAATATGGCAACACTGGCCAATACCAACAGTCTCATTCACAGCAATTGCTGGGATTATACTTTTGCAAAGAAAAACTTGGCAGGCAAGGTTGTCAAACTCTTTCCAGAAATCTACTGACAAAGAAAACACACACACACACACACACATACACACGAGAGAGAGAGAGAGAGAGAGAGAGAGAGAGAGAGAGAGAGAGAGAGAGAAGAGAGAGAGAGAGAAGAGAGAGAGAGAAAGGGGTGGAAAGGAAGGGAGAGAGAGAAAGAATAAAAAAAAAAAACCCTCTGATATCCTCAAACCTGCAAATGTAAAGATGTGTGAACCGTAAGTAACAATTTGGGCATCTGTGATTAGTTAAGTTTGGGTTATAAATACATTTTCAAAAGTAACAATGCCATTGTCTTCAGTGATCTACCCACTGTTCAGTTACCCATAATACAGATTTACACCGACGCCCACATGAGTAACTCTGGTTTACAAGTTGGTTACAAGTATAAAGCAAACAAACAAACAAATAAAAAGATGGAAAGAAGGTTGGGACAAGGTGACAAGATAGGCTATGGGGAGCTGGGGAAATGGGAATGGTAGGGAGATAAGGCATGAGTGTGACCAGAAACTATTATATTCCCATATGAAATTATCACAGAACGAGTTACTTAAAACACACACATACACATCAGAATGAAAAGGAATTTTTAGAAGTAGTTATTGAATTGAAACCAGTTAACATACATGTTAAAATGTTTCAGATAGGCATTCAAAAATTATAAAAATACCATATTTATATTTGCATGTATTTGTAATTTAAGACAAGTACAAATATAATCAGTTCTATCATGTCTTCCTGAAAACGAAACCAAAACAATATTCTACAAAATATTTGTTCCCTGGAGACTTTCATGTGGAAGATGCTCAACTGTGGCATAACTTAGAAAAAAAATAAGCTGTAAGTATAAGAGGAAATGACATCCTTTTTACACATAATGTCCCACATCTCTTGGTAAAGGACCGAGCCTACAAGTAATTGTCACTAGACAATATGTGGGTATCTGTAGTGGTTTGAATCAGAATGACCACATAGGTTTTTATATTTGAAATCTGTTCCCAGTTGATAGAACTGTTTGGGAAAGACTGGGAGGTGTGGCCTTGTTAGAAGAGGTCTGTCACTAGGAGTGGGCTTTGAGGCTTCAAAAGCTCAGACCACCTCCACTTAGTTCTCTCTGCCTTGTGGATCTTGTCTCAAGATGTAAGCTCTCAGCTACTGCTCTAATGCCATGCCTGGCCATCTGTTGGCATTCTCCTTTCCTTGATGGTTATGTACTCAATAACAGAAACAATAAGCCTCCAATAAACTCTTTCTTTTAGAAATCCCTTTGGTCACAATATCCTATTGTAGCAATAAAATAGTAACTAAGGCAGTAGCCTAATCTTTTCCTCTGCCCAAGTTACAGGGAGCATTCATTTAACTTAGGCAACATATACTTCCTTCCTGTCTTCTCTACTACAGAGACTACTAGGTGGAGGAAGCCTACACAAACCCTCATCTCCTGGAGGCTCCATTTTAGTTGGAGTCTGGAGGAATGATTTGAAAAATTAGACCTCATTCACATTTACTATCAATTGGCTAAATGGCATTTAATTTATTAAATAACTCACTCTCCAAGTGATATTGGAGACATAGTACTTGCCATGGGAATCTCAAGTGAGAAAGAAGACAATAGAAATACAATATATACTATGCACAGTATTTATTATCTCAAGGTACATATATCTAGGTTATTAAAGACCTATACTATGTTTCAGAATATACGTCTCCATATGTATGTATGTATATATACATATATCTATATATCTATCCACCTACCTATCTTTCTTTCTGTCGGTCTATCTATCTATCTTTCTATCTATCTATCTATCTATCTATCTATCTATCTATCTATCTATCTATCTATCTATCTAAATCTAATCTAATCCACATATCTAATCAAATAATTGGCATTTCCATTAGCTTAAACATGGCACAAGTCCCAAGATTTTGCGTGGAAAGTCTCTCGAGGCATACATAGGATTGCAACCACACTGCGCAGTCTGAATTCATAGAGTTTACTGGGGGCAAAGTGTCTCCTTCCTGTGGGCAAGCAGACTTCTGGGAGGAAGAATAGACCTCAGTTTACAAACTGGAGAAATATCAAGAAAAATGTGGAGTAAGGGGCTCAGGACTGAGAAATTGAAATGTGGAGGAAGATGAATAATATCTATTCAGAGAATGTCTATCAAGTCAAAGTTCCAGGCCTGAGAAGACAGCAAAGAGTCCAGTGGATCATAACCAGTGAATGGTTATGATTGTCAGCAGACAGAGGCATCCCCACAGCCTTTACTTCAGAACTTATCTGTGGTATTGCTTGGTCTTCTTCCCTACATGCAAAGCATATCTACTAATCCTTCCAGAAAAGAGAAAGGATAGATGGCTGAGCATTGTACTCATCAGCAAAAGCCTAAACTCAGAGGCATAAACAATATGTTTTTTTGTGTACACATGAGCATGAACCAGTATGTATATGTATGAATTGTGTGTATAGTATGTGTATACATGTCCATATACCAGTGTGTGTATGTGTGTGCATCATGTGAAATTGTATGTGTGTACACATGTGCATACAACAATGTATATATGTGCATGGGATTATGTGTAATTCTGTATGTGGGATGTGTGTGTTTGTGTGTATGTGTGTGTGTTGTGTGTATGTATATTATATATATGTATGCATGCACCAGTGTGGTTATACATGTGTGTGGTGTATAGACTTAAGTTTAGACTAATTTTAAAATTTTGACTTGTCCAAGTCACTGGGTGTTTTAATTACTAACCAAATGACCTTGATATTTAATTTGAAATATCTTCTTTAATTTCATTATCCTGAATATGTATCCACTTAGCACATAATGGATTTTCTGACTTTGATCTCAGTGCAGACAGACAATCTCAGAACACGGTTTCTTCTGGAAAGTCACCTGGACACTTCATCCAGGCAAATGATACCCTAGCTGCCTGAAACAGTGACTGCAAATCATATATCCAGTATCTAACCTGGTAATCTTTGGTTAGTGAAGGTTGTATATGCATGCAGTTAGCAACTTAATTGTGGACATATTAACTTAGCATATCTTAGGATTGATACTGATTATACAACAAAATTGATCACACATTAAACTCTATTGATCTTAAAGATGACCATGATAATCACAGAATAGTACCAAGTTTTAGTCATTTTACATGAGTAGATATAGCCAAAGAGAGGCTCTTAATGCCCCAATTAGGCCTTGGTGCATTTCAGTTGACAGGTAAATCTCTTTTGAAAATTTGAAACATCCCCCAACTTGAGTTATTATGATACTTGCCTAAATTAAAGGAACAATCAAGAACCAGTACAAGTCACATATTATGGGATATTGTACATGGAGTAAAAATGTATTGCTAGGATTGGTGTAATAAGAAGCTGAATGGGGGGCTGGAGAGATGGCTCAGAGGTTAAGAGCACCGACTGTTCTTCCAGAGGTCCTGAGTTCAATTCCCAGCACCCACATGGTGGCTCACAACCATCTGTAATGAGATCTGGCTCCCTCTTCTGTGTACATAATAAATAAATAAATCTTAAAAAAAAAAGAAGCTGAATGGCCAATAGCTAGGCATGGAGGATAGGTGGAATTTCCAGGGAGAACAAGGAAAAGGAAGAGGAATCTAGGTGCACAAATTACTTCAGAGAGACACCAGCTAGATGCAGAAAGTGTCAGGTACAAAGAATAGGACAGAGGTAAAAGCCACATGGTAGAACACAGATAAATGGGTTAATTAATTTATAAGAGATAGTTAGAAACAAGCCTAAACTAAGACTGAGCTTTCATAACTAGTAATAAGTCTCTGTGTCATTATTGGGAGCTGGCTGGTAGGACAGAGAAAGACTCATTATAGTCACATGATCTTTTTAAAGTTGTGTTCATAATGGTCAGCTATTACACAGAGCCTAGTAAGAAGAATGTGGAATATCACCTACAGAAAACTGCCAAGCATGTTCACTCTGATGCCACATCCTCTGGCACATTGCTGAGTGACGTTAAAATGACCTTGAAACTTAAGATCTGGTATAAATAGTCATTAAACTAGAAACAGCTTATACAATGCCTTCATAGAAAACAACACCCAGCAATGTGTTAGCATGGGAAGAAAAAAAATGTTGAATTTCAGTTTAATTCTGTATTGAAGAATGGAATGATGTTGAGCAGTCCTCTCAAGATGAGAGGAGAGGATGGTGTTTGTGATCTTTTAATATGCTTAAGCTGGAAACACAAACAGGCTATTCTGATTGAGTGGCAAACAGCTGGTAGATATGAGTGAGCTATGCTAGTCTTTATCAGGTATCTTGATGTAAATTTACAAATGGTTCCTTTTCCTTAGTTGTATTGAGCAAAGGGAAGTAATTTATGCTTCTCTTTTATTTGAAGTTGAGACCACACCCCCTTAATGGCAGTTTATCTGAGTTTCACAGCAGTTCATGACTACATTACACAAAGAATCATAAAATTTAATTTGGACCCAGGAAACACAAGTTAATATTTATCTCCTGAGTTCCCTATAAAGTCTAGACAGTTTACAGATTTTTCCATAGTATGAGATATTGGTAAATCATTCATCTTCACATTATTATAATGAAATAGCAGAGGCCATTAACTTACAGATAGCATGTTTATTTAGTTAATAATTTGGAGGGTTCAGGCCATGATTGCTTAGCCTCATTGCATTGGACTCCTGTTGAAGGTACAGGATAGCGATGATTGAAAGCACTTGTCAGAACAAACTGTTATTTAAATGCCAGGAAGAAGAGAGGGAAGGGCCAGCGAGAATTCAAGATTTCTTTTGAGAATACATTTCCAATGATATAAGAACCTCAAATGCCCAGGCTCCTCTCAGCGGCACCATTTGGGGAACCGACCCTTAAACACATGGACTACTGTGGGACACGCATCCAAACTATAACATTAGGCAATTTGACTCACTGATCAATATTACAAATAACAGTGAAGACATATGTCTGTATTCATGATAATAACCTATCAAATATGGGAGTGGATTATTAACCACATAGAAGAGGGACTTGCCAGCAAACCCTATCCTACTCACAGTCCCTGGTCAAAGGCTACCATTAATACAAATACAACAATTTCTTCCACTTTCAAGTTCTTGTGACTCTGCTCTGACCTTTGGGTTTTCTGAAAGACTACAGCATAATTCCTAGTGTGTAGCACAAAGTACAGAACTGAGGGTAGGAAAGTAAGTAAAATATATCCATTTTTTTTATCACTTTCACTTTTTTTTTACTGGAGCACCAGTTCTTGGTAAAGCAACCTCAGGCTTGACAGGACTTAGCATTTGCAAAATGTGGGTCCATATGGTGGCTTTTTGAGAATCAATTTGATTTATGGCAACTTTCTAGAAACTACTCCTAGATTAAGCTCCTTTCTGGTGGTTTCCAGAACTTTATTCTTCAGAAAGCTCTCAAATATTCAAAGTGTAGGCACAAACCACATTTGTGTCCAGGTATTAGCAAGCCCTCCACTGTAAGAATGAGAAGAAGGAGGCACATCGCCTTCAAAGGTCTATTCTGAAATCACATGGCTAATGTATGGGGTGACCCAGCAGGAAGAGTTCCCCTTGGTTGCTTTCCAGCCTGGACATTCTTCTTCATTGACATTTGGAATCTATAGTAGCAGCCTAGACTCTGCTAACTCTAAGGGACTAGGAGATTGAGCTTTACCATACCACAAGTATACTCTTCTAAAATTACCTTTCTGTTATTAAAGTGGAAAGTTAATGGGAAATGCTAGTAAATACACACTCTTAAAGAAATGCTGGTTAAAAATCACCATGCCCTCCAGTTAGGTTTGTTGATTGCAAACATGTGCACAGGGAAGGATCTTAAAAAACAAATTGCATTTGCTGTGAATACTGAATTATGTATGACTTGGTTAATGGAGAAATACAGATTTTTAAGATGGTTTTTACAAGGAGAATGCTGTTGGGTTCTTAGAGAACAAGAGAGAAAGAGAAACAGATCACCCATTACATTAGGCAGAGTTCATCACAGCAGACAGCCTGGTCTGGTCTAACATAGAGAAGGCAGCTCTACTGGGATCAGAAGTAAAGGCTTCAGCCCACCTGGGCATAGGTGAGCTTGTTCTTTAAGGTCTCCTGTGAGAGAGTAAAGAGAAGAAAGAAATGTCATGAGAAAATAGGCCCAAGGTCTAGCTAGACTAAGAGACATTGTATTTTCTTATGTTTCTGCTGGAGGAGGGTATTTGAAAAGTTCCAAGGACTTTTCTGGGAAACAATGGGCCTTGTTATAAGATGTGACTGTAAACTTTCTCCTTTTAGGATTCCTTCCCAGGATACCTATGGAGGAAGTTCACTCTTCATGAGAGCTGAGAGGAGAAGGGGTGTCACTGGGTGTGGCATGACTATCCTTAGCAGCAGCTTTGAGCAGAGAGAGAATGCACCTGGAAGATCTGGTTCTAGCAAATATTACCAAATAAGCAACATTTTAATTCTATTTATTATTTTATCATTTGACCAAAACCCAAACAAGCTATTATGCCCTGCTGGAGTACTTTGATGGGACCAGCCCTGTGGAACCATAGCTACAGGAACTCCATGGCTTGGGGCAACAGTAGAATACCTGAGGGGAATTTCAGTGAGAGTTCAGTATTGATGGTATATCAGAAGCCAGAGGCCTTGAACATGACCAATAACACATTACACAATGAACATTTGAGAGTAAAACTGTTTGGATAAAAGGATCTATTGCATAGATCCTTTGTCTATGGGGCCTCATGAGATTTCCTCCTTCCAAGTTAGCATGCCTATTGGTTTTGTTTTAGTTCACATATTGTTTATGTAGTCATAATTCTGAGGTGTAGATGTAACCAACCGTCTTATTAAAATAAGAAACACAGAACCAATGTAAAAGAGAAAGCCGAGAGGTCAGAATGCAGAGCTAAAATCTTACCTCCTGCAGTGCTCCTAGCTTCCCGGAGAGAGAGAGCTACTTCCTGTGTCTGTCGTTAAATAGTCTTTCTGTTCTGCATTCTCATTGGTTGTAAACCCAAACACATGACTGCCTGTAAGTACCGCCCTCCAGGTCTTAAAGGTGTATGTCTCCAATGCTGGCTGTATCCCTGAACACACAGAAATCTACCTAGCTCTTCTAACCACCACGCTCTTGCTATGATTCTAATAGCTCTGACCCCAGGGCAACTTTATTTATTAACATACAATTAAAATCACATTTCAGTACAAATAAAATACCACCATACTGAGGTATCATGGGTGTAGCTGCCCTGTCATTTTTAGGAAACACATGCTCGGAGCAGATTTCCTTGTTCTCTGGCTTTACAATCTTTTTGACCCTTCTTCTATAGTGTTCCCTGAGACTTAGGTGCAGGAGCTGTGATGCAGATATATTAAATATAGTTGGGCACCCTAGGACCACTTGTTCATTGCTTTTTGACTGGTTGTTGCTTTCTGTAATTATCTCTTTGTTGCAAAGAGAAGTTTCTTTGGTGAAGGATGAAAGCAATACTTGTCAATGGATATAAGGATTATGTTCTCTCCTATTGAGCTTCCCTTAAGTCTAAATATCAAGCTGTTGATTACAACCAAGACATGAGTGCCTTTGTTGTGTCCTTGGGTTCTCAAGCTGGCTGTTGTTGTGCATAAGTATTACAGCTGGTTGCTTGATTTCTTTGGGGTCTTGTATAGCACCTTCTGGTACTATGAAAGCTAGTCCTTAAGGAGGAGATTTTAAGTTGCATTTAGCTTGGGGCCTCCATGTTTTGTGTCATAAGTACATAGTGTCTTCAGCAATAAGACACTATCCTTCAACCTCTGGTAGGCAACCAAAATAAACAATAGCCTATAATGATTTAGGAGTCCCTTGGACTCCCCTGACCAATAAATCAAAAGGATATTTTGCATGCATGCCTGGTGTTGGAGATTTTGTTGATAGACTATATGGATCTTAGGGGATGTATTGTCAGCTCAAGTGGTGTAACGTCATTTAAAATTTACAAAATCTAGATGTTCATGTGGACAGAGAGACTTACATGTGTTCTATGTGATTTTAGGTGAATAAATGATAATATAATATGGCGCCTCACGCTTTTCCCAGACATTCTTACTGTTATTTTGCCTTCCGCTCTCCCTTTCCTATATTTATCTCCTTCCCCACCTATTAAAGAGCAGCCCCCCTGTTTTTCTCTTCTAAATCACTTGTTTTTTGTTATTACCATCTTTAGTAGGCCTTTTTTACTGCCCCATGATCCTCCTTTCACTTTCCTGGCTTCTGAAGTTACCCTAGGTTATATTTTGACAACTGAGGATTTAGAGCTAGTATCCCAGATAAAGAAGAATATTTGACATATGTCTTTTGAGGCATGGACACCTTGCTTGATATATAGTCAATATTTTCTAGGTCCATCAATTTCCTGCAAATTCTATTATTTCATTTTTCTTTATAGCAGAATAGCATTTTGTAGAGTATATGTACCATGTTTTCCTTATCCATTCATCAGTTGAATGGCATCCAGGTTGTTCTTATTTCTTGGCAATTGGGCATCAATGAGCATGGCTTGAGGAAGTATCTGTGGCATAGGACAGTGAGTCCTTTAGGCCGAGGAGTGTTATAGCTGGCCCATGTCTTAATTTAGATTTTAGAGAGTTCTCTACATTGACTCTGAGAAGAACTCTACCAGTTTGCAATTTCATCTTTTCTATATATCCTTTCCAAAATTTGTTGTCAATTTTTTACTAATCTTAACCACTCTGACTCATGTAAGATGAAATCTCATGTTGAGCATTTAAAAAAATATTTCTTAACCACTCTTTATTTCTCCTTTTGATAATTCTGTTCAGATCAGTAGCCCACTTTTTGAATGTGTTTTTTTTTTTTTTTGGTTTTGTGACTTTTTAAAAAATGTATTCTGGTTATAATCCTCTGTCTAATATAAAGTTGGAAGAGATTGTCTTCTCTTTTTTGGTTTCTTCACTCAATTGGTTGTTTCTTTACCTGTGTAAAAGCTTTTTAGTTTTATGGAGTCCCACTTATCAATTGTTTGCCATAAATATTAGGCAAATGGAGTTCTGTGTAGAAAGTCCTTTCCTATGTCTATATTATGTAGGGTACTGCCTTTGATTTCTTCTATTAGTTTCAGTGTTTCCTATTATATTAAAGTCTTTGATCCATTTGGAGTTAGCTTTTGTGCAATGTAACAGACATGAATATAATTTCATTCTTCTGCAAGTGGTTTTCCCAGTGCCAATTCTACAGGATGTTATCTTTATTCCAGTGCATGTTTTTAGCATCTTTGTCAAACATATTAGAAGGCTGTTATATCACATATACTCATGTCCATGTATTTTTTTTTTTTTTTTTTTTTTTTTTTTTTTTTTTTTTTACTATGCCTTTGTAATATATCTTAAGATCTGGAATGGTAATTCTAGAGGGTCTTTTTTGAATTTTACTCAATGAACTTTAGGATATTTACTCAAATAAATTTTACTCAGTGAAATTTACTCAACTGAATTTTAGAGTATTTATTATATTTCTGTAAACAAATGAGATGAGGATATTGATTGGGAAGCATTGAATCTTTAACTCATGTAGAATGGTTATTTTCGCAATATTAATTCTACTAATCCACAAGCATGAAGTATCTTTATATTTTCTAGTATCTTTCTCAGTCTCTTTCTTTAGAGAGTTAAAGTTTCCATTGTAAAGGTCTTTACTTCCTTGGTCATGTTTATTCCTAGATATTTTATTTTATTTGAGACTATTGTGAATGGGAGTCTGTCCACAATCTTCATCTCTGTATGTTTATTGTTAATGTATAGAAAAGCTATTGATTTATGTATATTGATTTTGTATTCTGCCATGTTATTTATTTATCATTTCTAGAACTTTGTGAGTGCTCCTACAGTTTCTATTTCTTGTCATATTTTATGAAAGATTGGCTGTAGAAAGCCTTTGAATATCTGTTAGAGCTCTGCTGTGAATCTGTCTGGATCTGGGCTTATTTTTGTCAGAAGGCTCTTCATTATTATTGTAATCTGTGGTAAAATAATCTTTTTGTGCACCATGTAAAGATATGACATTGAGATTTGTTTAATAAAAGTTAAATAATCAATAGCTAGGCAGGAGGTATAGACTGACTTCTGGACAGAGAGAGCCCTGGGAAGAAGAAAAGGGAGTTGCCAGCTACACAAAGAGGGAACAAACATGCAAGAAGAGAGGTAAAAGCCATGAGTAACATGGCAACACCTAGATGAATAGAAATGGGTTAATTTAAATTATAAGAGCTAGTGGGACAAGCCTAAGCAGTAGACTTAATTAATTAATTGATTTTATAATTAATAAAAGTCTCTGTGTTACTTTCTAAGAGCTGGAAACCCAAAGAAAATCTGCCTACAACAATCTCTGTATTTGTTATTGGTCTGTGTAGGTTGATTAACTCTTCTTGATTGAAATTTGATGATTTGGATGAATCTAGAAATTCATCCATTTCTTTTAGATTTTCAAACTTAATGGAGTGCAGGTTTTTAAAATTACTTCTTTATAGTATTCTGAATTTATTAGATGTCTGCTGTGATTCTTTTTTCTGGTTCTGTTTATTTGCATTCTCTATTTTCTTGCTTTTTGTTAGTTGTGCCAAGGATCTGTCCATATTCTTAAAGAATCAGTACTTAGATTTTTTGATTCTTTATATTGCCATTTTTGTTTCTATTTAACTAATTTCCACTCTGATTTTTTTTATTATTTGTTGATGTCTAATGGGTTTGGGTTTGTTTTGTTTTTGTTTTTCCAAATTTTTAGTTGCATCTTTAAGTCCGTCATTTGTACTCTTTCTGGTCTTTTTTAATGTATGTACTTAGAGTTGTAACTCATCCTTGCAGGATTTCTTTTAATGCTTCCCAAAGGTTTTGTTGTATTGTGTTTTCATTTTCATTTAGTTCCAACAATATTTTGACTTCTTTCTTGATTTCTTCTTTGACCCATTCATTATTGAGTAACCAATCATGTGTTTGTGAACTTACTAGAGATGTGTTTGCATCAATTCAAAATTTCATTGTGCTGTGGTCTTATAGAATATATGGAATTATTTTATTCATTCTGAATTTGTTAAAATTGGTTTTATGTCCTAGATTGTGGTCTATTTTAGAAAACCTTCCAAAGGCTGCTGAATGTAATTTATATTCTTCAGTGTTTGGGTGGAATATTCTGTAGATATGTTAAATCCATTGGATATAAAATTGCCATGACCCACCACAGCCCATGTTCAGGTCCAGAGACAAAGAAGGGGCATTGGCATGAAGAAATGAATTGTTGGACCACCAGATGATTTTCACACAAGTAACCAGTCCCCCAAAATTCCAACCTTCTTTATTTATACATTAAAAATAAGCATGTTTTCCCACACTAACAAACAAGTTTTTCCCATCCTCTAAGTTAACCCCTGGCAAAAGCAAATATGTCAAATATGTTTGTTTCCAAACTTTTACATCAAAACATCTTTAAACAAAAAACAATACTTATCATTTTGCTAGCTTGGCCAAATGTTAAGAGAGGTGATCCTTTCTTTGCAAAACTAAAAGGCAACAAACATAGGCACACATTTTCAAGAACAATCCTGTTCAAAACATATTTACAGAAATAGGGGTGATCTGCCTCTGATCCTATGAGCACTGAATCAGAACAGCTCCCGTGGTCATAGTGACAGCTGGCATACCAAGATCCCAAAGAAGTTTAGGGGAAAATGTTGAAGAAAAAAATGCAGTTTCCAGAAATGATCACATCTCTTCCAAGCATGATTGACAAAATGACACTAAAACCCCGAAGAAAATCATCAATATTACAAGAGAGAAGAGATGCAGGGTGCAAAGTCCCAGCAGTATTCTGCACTGTCCAGAAGTCCACTGGCCCTTGCCGAGTGAGACGGTCCCCATAGGCTTTTGCCTCATCTGGAAACCTGTTGGACATACTGGCCTTAAAGTAGGCTGCCCAGCTCCCAACATAAAATGGCATTTAATTCAAATGTTTCTCTGTTTATATATTTATTTATTCGTTCAAGATGCTGTTTATATTGAAGAAAATTGGCTATTGAAGTCACCTATTAACATTAGATTAATGTTAATCCTTGTCTTTAGTTGAATTTTTATGAAATTGTTTGCACCAGCATTTGGAGCATATATGTTTAGGATAGTAATGTTTTCTTGGTTAATGTTCCTTTCATTAGGAGAAATTGTCCTTCTCTGTTTCTTCTGTTGACTTTATGCTGAAGTCTGTTTTGTCAGATATTAATATAGCAAAGCCTGCTTGCTTTCTGGTTACAGTTGATTCAAGTAGTTTCCCCATCCTTTTACTTTAAGGCAGTTTCTATTTTAAAGCTAATGTGAGTTTCCTGTAGACAAGAGAAGTGTTTTTTATTTCAGAATCTCTTCAGTTATTCTGCATCTTTTGATTGGAAAACTGAGCCCTTAATGTTTACAGTTAGTATTCTTTTGAATACCATGTCTACCATTTTTTTTATCAGTTTACAATATTTTAGCAAGTAATAACAAGGTTTTGCATATGTGCAGATGTTGGAAAGGCCTGAAGCATACTCAGGGCCTAAAATGCCA
Organism: Peromyscus maniculatus bairdii; assembly: GCF_049852395.1. Classification (NCBI taxonomy): domain Eukaryota; kingdom Metazoa; phylum Chordata; class Mammalia; order Rodentia; family Cricetidae; genus Peromyscus; species Peromyscus maniculatus. The sequence goes on along the minus strand of NC_134853.1, from coordinate 34,151,000 downwards.
TCAGTTTTAGAGCTGCATAGACTAGGCAATGCTTTAGGCAGTGTTCTAAATTCATTAGAATGATTGCATCATGCAAACAAAATCATTTATTCCTCACAGCATACCAATGAAGTAGATTCTAGTTTTCAAATACCAGAAGCAAGTCATCAAAGGCCCTAGAGTTAAATGTTCTGCCAACCTGGGTTAAAAAGCATGATGGTATGGACTTTTGCCATGGTAGTATGGGAACGTGGTGAGTACTCTTCCCAAGCGATACAGGTGGCAAATTCTCCAAAACTAGTAAGGGCAATCATTTACTGTCTCTAGAATGTTTTTGGGCCTTACAGCATTTGAGGGGGCATTAACAACAAAGCAGAGAGAACTCTGGGAGAATGTTGAGAAGCCTATCTGTGAGACCAGGCTAGGCCTCCACTTCTAATTACAGTTCTGAAGCCTGCATCAGTCATTCCAGCTGGACTCTAAAGAAGTTCTCAACAGTACCTGTCCAAGGTAAATGAATTCAATCCAGTTTCTGTGACAAATTTCTAAACAGTCTTATTAAATAAAAAACATAGAGCCAAATACAGAGGAAATAACCAAAGAGATCAGAGGTCTAGTGAAGAGCAATGACTACCTTATCTTATCACCTCACCACCATTGCTTCCTCAGAGAGAGCTTCTTCATGTGTGACTTGTGTTTTTATTAGCTTTCTGTTCTGCCTTCTCATTGGCTCTAAGACCAGCCACATGACTTCCTCGTCACTGCCTGTCTATTCAGACCTTCAGGTCTCTGTGGTTGGTACTGGGATTAAAGGCTCAGGTCAACATGCTTGGCTGTGTCCTTGACCACACAGAGACTCTGCCTGCCAGGCATAGGCTACCACCACCTGACTTGTTTCTGGCTCGTTGACCTCTGATCTCCAGGCAACTTTATTTATTAACATACAAGTAAAATCACATTTCAGCATAATTAAAATATTACTACAAGTTTCATTCTTCTGCAGGTAGATATTTGGTTTGTCATCACTATTTGTTAAATAGGCAATATCTTGTCCCATTTAGGATTTTGCCTCCTTTGTCAAAAATCAACTGGGCATAGTTTTGTGTTTAGTTTGTCTAAAACTAACTGGGCACACTCTTGTTGTTCTCTTTCCAGGTCAACTATTCTGTTCTGTTGGTTAGCCTTTCTGTCTTGATGCTAGCACCAAGCTGACATCACTACAGCTCTGCAGTATAATTTGACAGCAGGCATTTTAATACCTCTAGTAGTATTCTCACTCCTTAGAGTTACTTTGGCTATTTGTGGTTCTATATGAATTTCAATTGCTTTTTTCTAAGTCTATGAAATATAACAACAGAATTTTTATAGGTAGATATTACATTAAATCTGTAGGTTAACTTTTGTACAATAGCCATTCTGCCATATTAATTCACTTTATACAAAAATCAATTCAAAACTCATCAAAGACCTTAATTTAAAACTAAATGCTGAACCATTAAAACAAAAACATAGGGAAAGCTCCTCACAACACTGGGGTGAGAGAGGACTGACTAGAACAACAGCACAGAACCAACCACAGTGTCAAGAGATGGGACTCCATGAAAATGAGGCTCCTGCTTAGCAACAGGGACTTTCACTGGTACAAACAGACGACCCTCAGAGAGGGAGACAGCCATCACCAGCTGCACCCAGAAAAAGTGCTAATATGCAGAACTTACCAAGAATTGGAAAAATTAAATACCAAAAAATTAAAACTACTAATCAAAAAAATGAGCTAATGAATTGAATATAAAGTTTTCAAAAAGAAACATGAATGGCCAATGACTGTTTTTAAGAGCTCTGTGTCCCTGGCCATCAAGGAAATGGAAATTAAAACTACTTTGAGATATCACCTGATCCCAGTCATAAAAGCTGTCATCAAGAAATGTATCAGCAAATGTTGGAGAGGATATGAAGAGAGAAAAGCCTTTACATACTGTTGGAGGAGGTGTGAATTAATACAGTCATTATGGAAATGAGTTTAGAGATTCTTCAAAAATTAAAAATAAAACAAATTTCCAATATTAAATGGTCAGCCCTGGAAACATTTACATACAAGTAACCAAATAACATTATACAGACTAAGTAGGTTATATTTATGTATTTTGGAATATATATGTGGATATATCAATCTCTATAAACACATTTATGTGTATATATATATACACATATAAACAAAAAATAAAAAAGGCTATGAATTTGAAAGAAAGCAAGGAAATATTTATGGGAAGCTTTGGAGGGAGGAAAGGGAAGGGGGGAATGATGTGATTATATTAAAATTACAAAAAATAAAATTAAAATATTAAAATAAGATAGAACTATCATACGACCAGATATTTCACTTCTGATTATATCGTCATATAGTGACATACAATATTATACATAATAGATATATTTACACATCTATTTTTATTGCTGTTTTATTCACTATAGCAACAAATTGGATTAACCACATTGTCTATCAACAGCTGAATGGATGATGTAAATCTGGTATAAACACAAATGGAATACTGTTCAAGTCTAGAGAAAAGTCAAATCACAAAATTTGCAGGAGAATGAATGACTTAGAATATATAATATTAAATTAGGTTATACAATCGCAAAAACAAAAAATCTTTCATATGCTGAACCTGGGCAATAATATATACATAATGTATTACGTAATTATGTATGTTTATGTGTGTATGCATATAAACACATGTACATATGGTACAGTATAGTATGTATGTGGGGTAAATATTAAGTAATGAAGAAGAATGAAGTCTAGGTAGTGGATGCATGTGACATAAAGAAAATATAACACTAATTGTTTTTCTAGTTTTAATACTGCAACTGATTTTTATCATTGCTGTTGTTGTGTGCATAAACATAATTAATAGTGAAACTGTAAAATGATGCTTCACAGCTCCAGAATGGTATAAAATTAATTGAGATTAATCAATTTTTGAGTCTGGCTAATATTACACAATGTTTTTCTGTTGGTGTTTTTTTTTTTAATTTTTTTTTATTTGAAAGTTCCTTGAAAGTAGGTAGACTAGTTGAAGATCTTCATCTCTCTCAGCTCCTCTAAGTCCAAACCTCCAATCTTATTCTTGCCTCTGCAAGATACTGCAGCCTACTGGCCTTCCCTGTACCCATTCCCAGGAGACTAAGCAGATCCTGATGGAACACATACTTTTCCTCCCTCTTGTGAACTACCCTCCCTTCCTAGCCCACCCTCACTCCTAAGTTTCTGTGCCCAATACTTAGAAACACATTTTACCTGGCCACAGCTAACAGGATCCCAGAAGAATTTCCTACAGGGCAATGCTCAGCCACCACACTCTCATAAGAATCAGAGAAGGCAACAGAAACCAAAGCACAAAATGCCTAAATAATAAAGACAAGACCAGATATCAGCACCTAGAATCACTGTCTTCCCAAGCCTAGATGCCTAGACACCAGTATAAATGGAATCAAAACAGCCAGGATAGCATGTCTCCACTGGAGCCCAGCAACTCCACAATGACAGACCCCAGTACTGCAACATGGCTGAAGCAAAGACACAGACCTGAAAATGGGATGTATGAATATGGGAGCAGTCCCTAAAGAGAAATGAGTGGATCTATTAAAAACAATCTAGGGAAGAACAAACAGTGAAAAGAAATGATTAAAACAATTCAAGACCTGTAAGTGGAAATATAATTAATACAGAAAACCCAAACAGAGGAAAATCTGGAAATGAAAAATAATAGAAAATTGAACAGGAACCTTAGAGACAAGCATCCACAAGAAGAACACTCATCAGTTGGTGGGAATGCAAACTTGTACAATCACTATGGAAATCAATGTGGCAATTCTTCAGGAAGATTGGAATAGATATACCTTAAACTCCAGTTATACACAAAGGCTGTCAATTGCTCATTCCATGTAAAAATGGCAGAATGTATACATTGAGGCTTTCATTTACAACAGAGGAGACGTTGAATCCTAGAAAAATTAACAGGAATTCCCATGGGAACCCACAGGCCACTTGGAACATCGAAGCAGGTAGGCTAACTACAAATCTTCACCTTTCCCTCAGCTCCTCGAAAACCAAGGAGCTATTTCTCCCCTGTCTTCTTCCCAACTCTGTAGCAGACCACCAGGTGTGAACTCCCCTCCCTCCCTTGACCCCAACTCCACTCCATGACATAATCTTCTCCAAACTTCCCTCACCTCACTTATTACTCTATCCCAGGTGCTAACCCCAGCAGGCCCTCCCCTGCAGGAACCTGCAGGCCACTCCAGCTCAGACATACTGAACCTGATAGAAGAGAATGTGGGGAATGGACTAGAGCTCATTAGCATAGGAAAAGACTTTCTGAACAGAGCACTGTTAGCAAGGCATTAAAATAAAAAATTAGTAAATGGAGCTTCATGAAACTGAGAAGCTTCTGTATAGCAAAGGACACTGTCAATGAGAAAAAGTGGCAGTCTAGAGAAATGGAAAAATATTTTTACCAACTACACATCTTATAGAGGGATAATATTCAAAATAAATAAACATTTAAAGATAACAAGAAAACAAGTAACCCAATTAAAAATGGAGTAGAGTAGCCGGGCGGTGGTGGTGCACTCCTTTAATCCCAGCACTCGGGAAGCAGAGGCAGGCAGATCTCTGCAAGTTCGAGGCCAGCCTGGGCTACCAAGTGAGTTCCAGGAAAGGCACAAAGCTACACAGAGAAACCCTGTCTCGAAAAAACCAAAAAAAAAAAAAAATGGAGTAGAGTTCTATAAAGAGAATTTGCAAAAGAGGAAATTCAAGTGGCTGAGAAACACTTGAATAAATGTTCAACAACCTTAACCATCAGGGAAAGAGAAATCAAAATTACTTTGAGATTTTATCTTATACCCATCAGGATGGCTCAGATAAATAAAACAAGTGATAGTTCTTGCTAGGATATGGAATAAGGGGAACACTCATCAGTTGTTGGTGGTAGTGCATACGTGTATGGAGTCTATAGAAATTTTGTAATGGTTCCTCAGGAAAATAGGAATAGCTATACTTTAAGATCCAGCTATACTGCCCTTGATCATATACCCAAAGGATGCTTCATCCTGCCACAGAGACATCAACCATGTTCATTTCTGCTCTCTTTATAATAGCCAGAAATTGGAAATGGCCTAGGTGCCCCTGAACAGAAGAATAAATAAAGAAAATTTGATAAATTTTACACAATGAAGTACTACTGGACTGTTTAAATAAATGACATCATGAAATCTGAAGGCAAAAAGATGGACCTAGAAAAAAAATCATCCTGATCAAAGTAACCCAGACCCAGAAAGACAAATATGGTGTGTATTCCCTATATGTGGACATTAGTTGTTAAATCAATGATAACCAAGTTAAAATCTGTAGAATCACAGAGATTGGGTATAGAATAATGGACTTGAGGGGACAGTAGATCTCCATAAGAAACAGAAATAGAGTAGATAATTATGGATGGATGAGGAGGAGTGGACTGGGAGGATCATGGGAGGAGTTGGGGAGAGAGGAGAATAAGGGAAAGAATACAGGGAGAGACAGCTAAAGTTGAGGTCCATTTGAGGGGTGGTATGGAAACTTTGTGCAGTAGAAGATATCTAGAATATAAACATGTATGAAGGCAAGCTAAACGGAATCACTAAATCATGGGGAGACAGAGCCCCAATTGGACATCTTTTGTCATCTTTGGACATCTTCAGTCCCAGGACTGGCTTAAATTTAACTAAGCTGTTGGTTTAACTTATTCCAATAGAACACTCCCTCCACCCCCCATCCAAAAAACCAACCACAAAAGATGGGTGCCAAAACTATAGGTTGCTCTCCACAAACTTATGGCATGGCTCCAATTCTGAAGACATCACCTATACAACTCAGTGAACATTGAGCTGCTATCTACATAGAGTCTTCAGACATACATGCTCTCATGTTTGGTTCAGGAAGATATTCTGCATGCTACCAAAGGAGAAACTTAGACACCAATCCAAAGATAAATCCTTTGGTCTACAATGATACCATGTGGTGATATTGTGTTCCCAAAAAATTGTGCACCCTAATAAACTTATCTGGGGCCAGAGAACAGAACAGCCACTAGATATAGAGGCCAGAAAATGGTGGCACACATGAATTTAATCCTAGCATTCCAGAGGCAGAGATCCGTCTAGACCTCCGTGAGTACACTGGAAACAGCCAGGCGTGGTAACAAGAGCCTTTAATCCTAGGAAGTGATGGCAGGAAGCAGAAAGGTACTGAAGGCACAAGGATGAGGAACTAGGCCTGGTTAAGCTTTTAGGCTTTTGACTAGCAGTTCAGCTGAGATTCATTCTGGATGAGGACTCAGAGGCTTCCAGTCTGAGGAAACAGGATCAGCTGAGGAATTGGCAAGGTGAGGGGGCTGTGGCTTGTTCTGTTTCTCTGATCTTCCAGCATTGACCCTATTAACCTGGCTCCAGGTTTCTTTTTATTAATAAGGCCTTCTAACATTCATGCTACAGTACCCTGCCTGCAAGATATGCTAGCGAAATGATGGCAGAAAGCTTGTGAGAGTAACCAACTAATATCTGATTTGACTGAAGGTCCACTCCATGACACAGCTTGAGTAACAAGAATCTAAGCCCAGACAGCTTGTGCACCAAATACCACTGTTCTGAGCAACAACAACAACAAAACTATATCAATAAATTATGACTCTTAATGACATTCTGCTATACTTATAGATCAGTGCCTTGCTCAGCCATCCTCAGAGAAGCTTCCTCTTTCAGCAGATGGGAGCACATACAGAGACCTTCAGACAGACATAATGTAGAGAATGAGAGACCTTGAAACACTGAGCCCTAAATGAGATGTCTCCATCAAATCTGTCTGCTCAAGGCTCAGGGAACCCTACAGTAGAGGAAGTGGGACAAATACAAGAGCCCTAGGGGATGGACGACATGAAGAAAAGTCCCTCTAAATCAATATGACCAAGATCATATAAACTCACAGTGACTGAGACAGCAGGGGCAGAGTCTTTTTTGCATATATTTGGTTTCCAGTTTAGTGCTTTTATGGGATTCCTGATTGTGTGAATAAGTGCGTTTTTTTCTTGTGCCTTCTCTTGGGCTCTTTTTTTTATGTTTGTTTGTTTTGTTCCATTATGATATGCTAATTTTTCATATATATATACATATATATACATATATATATATAAAATTTCTTAGAATCATGTTTGTTTCTTAAAGAGAGCAGAAAGGGAATGGCTCTAGATTGGAGGGGTTATGGAGAGGAGCTGGGAGAGGGAAACAATAACCAAGTATATTATGTGAAAATAATCTATTTCAATAAAAGGGGAAAACAAAGTTTCTTGAAAAGAAGAAATGAAGATATATAAAGGATGTAATATCTCCCTACTTATATATACTTCCTATTTACACATACATTCATCTATATCTAAATCTATATCTATACTTATATCTATTTCTATATAGGTGATAGATATACATAGATCTAGATAGATCTTATCATATCATTCTATCTCCCTAGAAACCCCTTTCCAAGTACATCAGGTTTTTATGTTTTGCTTTTCTTCCATTAGAGACTTTTTTCAATTATCTCGAGGCTGGATATAAATATGAATGTATGCATATCTCCAGTATGAGACTGTTTGATATTGGAAGTTTTTGCTCTTTTGAGGGGCCCACCACCCAGTTTCCAAATAAATCACTCAGGGACTTATTCTTACTTATAAAGGCCTGGCCTTAGCTTATCTTGTTTCTTGCCAGATTTCCTTAACTTATCCCATCTACCTTTTGCCTCTGGGCTTTTCCCGTTCTCTTACTTTTGTAAATCTTACTCTTACTCTGTGGCTTGCTGGGTAGCTGGGTGGTTGGCCCCTGGAGTCCTCATCCTTCTCTGGATACTTCTCTTTTCCTCCCATATTTCTCCTTCTATATATTCTTTCTGCCTGCCAGCCCCACCTATCCTTCTTCCTGCCTTGCTTTGACTATTCACTCTTTATTAAACCATCAGGCACAGTAACACAGATTCACAGAGTTAAACCAATGCAACATAAACAAAAGCAACACTCCTTAAAATAATATTCCCCAACAACTGTTCTTCAACTTCTAACTCTGTTCTGCTTAGAACGTATAGAAATCCAACTGTGAGAGAATTCAGTACCTCATTCCCCAAAGGATGTGCCTCACAATGGGTATATGCCAGTGCCTACTTGCAGAACCCATCTCCAGATATCTGCATAGTGTCGAGCTGTACCAGAATGTTTCTTTCATATCTGTTTCACCACAGTGACCCAGAGGTTCTGTCCATAGGAGGATAAAGCAGTAACTCCTACATTGCCAAGTTTGACCAACTAAGTAGTTTCACTGTACACTCTGTGTTTAGATAAAGTCTATCTCAATCACAACTGAATTAAGCTGGCTTCCCTATAGTATACTACAAGCTATGTCTTTGAGATTATTTCCTCTGGGCTATCTTACTTGTTAAAATCACCAGGGAAGACTGTGTGTTGACCTCTTTCCTTAACACTTGGTATGTCCTTTATTTTAATGTCAAATAATCATTAAACCTCTGACAAGAACATAATTATAGCCTAGCTCATATAAGTAGGGAAATGCTCATAAAATCAGATAAAAGGAGAAAATATACAGGGGAGACTCAATACATTTCCATGAGAAAAATTAGTGTTTCAATTCAAATGCATGCCTATCTTCTATGGTAAAGCATGGAAAAACCTCTGTGATTTATTAAGGTTTAATTTTTTCAGTTATAATTCTTTTTGTATTGCAAAGGAATCATATGTGTGGCTACATTTTATTGAATGGCTGTATATCTAGTCCAAATAATCTTGTCAGCTACTTGTAAATGTAGGTGAGCTGACAGTTACCAACCTTGTCGCAGTCAGAACAGAGACCTTTAAACAGCGATGCAAACCTACTGTGACTTGATAAATGTATTTATCAGATGTTCTTTTGAAATTTGTAACATAGATGTTGAGAAGCCAAAACTCAACAGAACCAATAGCTCAATTTATTTAAGGGTACGATATTTACAATTCTGAAGCCACTCATTTTTGTTCAGTGAGCCTGTGTAATTAGATGTGGACATAAACAAAAGTCCACATACCTGAGTTAGGATTGTCTTGAATGTTTTAAGAGAACACATACAGGTCTTTGCATATTCTGACATAGAAACCATTTTGCAATTGGGTGTTGTTTGATGAACTAAATATGACTCATGGCAAGGCAGACAGAAAACAAGAGGCTGTAAACAGTAGTATATAGAGTTGATATCACAATTAAAAAACACTTTAATTCTCCATTTAAAACATTCACAGAAATAATGAAACACTGCAATACAGGTTGGCAGTTCCCTGAAGCAAAAATTAAACATGCAGTTACACATTACTCAGCAATTCTGCTTCTATGTGTAGTCTCAAAGTAATTGAAAACAAGACTTTAATAGAGGAGAAAGCAACAAAACTGATACGCCTGGAAAGGCATTTCTGGGAAGGTGGGGGAACAGGAAGCACCAGGAGTCTGTCCTTGCCTAGACAACAATTACATTGGAAGAGCCTGTGTAATGTGACAGTTTTGGAAGTCTGGAGTCTATTAAAGTCTAGTAAAGCCCCATGGGGAGGCAAAGCTGGTGTATTATATTCCATTTCAGCAATTAGCACAGGAGCAATTACCCATTTCCCTCTCCACTGCCTTGGTGGATAGCTTTGTGTCTGGGTAATCTGCAGTCTTTGGGAATCAGGGTAGGGGAAGGACCTTGTTATTCAAATATTGGAATTCTAGGCTCAGATCACTGGTTGCAACCTCAGAACACAGAGGTACAAAGAGGAGAACAGAATTTTTCTTGTATCTTTCTTCATGGATGTAAGCCCATCTATTGTGCTGAGGTAGTATCAGGTGACATAAAGGGCCAGCAACATTCCACTTTTCATTCCTCTTCTTTTATGCCCAGTTTGAAATCTAGATTTAATCTAGATATTCAAATACATGGGGATAATGAAAAAGTGACTGTGATTGCCTAGGGAAAGGAACAGACATAGAAAAGACCCTAGAAAATTCTAAATTTATATCTCAAGGTGATCAGTGAAACAGAGTAACTTGTAAAAATACCAAAGAGAAACAAACAAATATAATAATAGAAAACAGCAAATCCTCAGGGTAGGGGATAGTACTTTATTAGAGTCTAGTGTTCACTGCTCAACAACAACAACAATGAGCCCACGTTGTATACAAACAACAGAAATTTGTCTCATTTAATGAAAAAAAAATTAATGGAACTGTCCCTGAAATGACCTGATGGCATCTACTGGACAAACATGTGAAAACAATTACAGTTGCCCAAAAAGCTAAATGAAGATGTAGAATAAGTCACAGAAACAGTGTATGAACAAAGCAGAAATATAGATGAAAAATCTAGACACTGAAGATGTTCTAAAATGGTAAAATACAATTGCTGGAAGCTTGCTGGAGACTCAAGAACAGAAGTGAACAAGCAACAGAATGTAGAAGGTAGGATGTATTCATTGGTGAATATAGAGGTAGGATGTATTTGTCGTTGAATGTGGAAGGTAGGATGTATTTGTCAGTGAATGTAGAAGGTAGATGGAAGTGGTAAAGTCAAGAATAGAGGGAGGAACCCCAAAGAAGGGAACAACACTGAATGGAGCATTGCACTGTGGGGGTGCGGATGCACAGGAGAAAAAATATATTTGAAGAGAATATATTTGAAGAAATAATTTCTGAAAACTTCCAAAATTAGATGAAAGATGTGGTTATGAGCATCTGAGCTCAAAACTTCCAGTCAAATAACAGGAATTCAAATCCCTATAGGAAGACAATGTTGTTACAATTGTGAAAGATGAATAAAGAATCTTAGAAGTACAAAGGAAGAAAAAATTTATCATAGAAGAATCATTAATCAATTATCAGATTTTGATCCTAATTATTCAGAATTCTAAAGAAAAAACATGTCAGCCAAAGTGCCTTTCAAAACTAAGGCAAAAACTGAAATACCCCAGAAAACCAGAAAGAGAAGGATTTCTGCCCATAGCTGTCAGTCGCTGCTCAGGGAGCTTATAGAATGAAGCATACTTAGGTAGTGACTTAAAACCATGTGGAGAAATGGACAGAAAAATGATCAAGAAAATCAGTGAGACCGAAATTGTTTCCCTTTTGTACCTTCGTTCCTGTCTTTTCCAGCCCCACCCCATCTTCTTTCTTTCTTCAAGATGTTATGCATCTCAGACTAGCCTTGAGGTCCCTACACAACTGGTAATGCTTTGAACCCCCAATTCTCTGTCTACCTGTCAAGTGCACGAAGACAGGTAGATAGGCAGTACTCTATCTAGAGCAAAGGTTGGTTTCTGAAAAGGTGAACAAAATTGATAAGTCTTTATCTAAACTGACTTTTAAAAAGTAGAAAAGACTTAAATTACTAATGTCAGATACAGAGGCAGAGACATCACTACTTCAACAGAAATAAAAATAATAGGGGGATACTATGAACAATTAGTGGTATGCTAGGCAAAATCCTGAAGGTAACACTTTCCTCATTACAGGTGGACTGCATTATTGAATGGTGCCAAAAACAAACAAACAAAAAAAAACATTTTAACTTTTTAAAAAAACTTACAAGTAAATATCTTTCCTGAACATTGATTTAAAATCCTCAAAGCATATAAACTGAATTTTACTGGACTTTTAAAAGAATCAGACACTATAACCTATGAGGTTGATTTCTGGGTTGCAGAAAAGGATCAGTAAAAGAAAGTCTGCATAACATATAACACTAACAGAACAAAGAAAAAGGTTCAAATTGTCCTTGTAGTTGGTACAAAGAAAAAGTTATTTGACAAAACTAAGCATATTTCCATGATTAAAAACATTAAAATGAGCCGGGCGGTGGTGGCGCACGCCTTTAATCCCAGCACTCGGGAGGCAGAGGCAGGCGGATCTCTGTGAGTTCGAGGCTAGCCTGGTCTACCAAGTGAGTTCCAGGAAAGGCGCAAAACTGCACAGAGAAACCCTGTCTCGAAAAACCAAAAAAAAAAAAAAAACAAAACAAAAAAAAAAAAACATTAAAATGAAAGTAATAGAATAAACCTACAGAAGAGAATAAAATATAGTAATGATCATGAATATCATTCTCAATGTTGAAAAGCTAAACACATTTCCTCTGACAAAGACAAGGCTATACAGCCCCACCACTTCATTTCAGCAAAGGATAGGAGGATCTAGCCTGAATAGTGAGGCAAAAAAGAAAGAAAGAAAAAGAAAAAGAGAGAAAAGAAAAAGGGAATGAAAGGCATCTGAATTAGAAAAGATTTAAAAATTTCTATTTAAAAATAAAATAATTCAAAGATAGAAAATTCCAAAGATTCATCAGAAATCTTAAAATGAATTTGGCAAAGACAAAAATGTAAAGTCAACACACAAGCTCCAGCTGCAATTTGCTACAATAATGATGAACAACTTGATGAGTAAGTTAGGCATGCAATTTCATGGCATCAAAAGGAATCACATTCTTCGGAATCAGCTGAGCTAAAGAGTTGAAAGATTTATACAATGGAAAGCACAACATCTTGCAGAAAAATTACATGACAGAGAAAAAGAAAGGAAAAAATGACTGCACACTTCTTGTTCATAGAAAGAAACCCTCAAAACAGTTAAGAAGCTCATCCTTTGTTTTTAGAACCAAAACAAAACAAATCCCTTGAAGTCATATAAAGTCACTATGGTCTTTGAGTAACAAAACAACCTTGAAATGGCATGGAAATTTAGAACTTGAAAGTTTCCTGTAGGGCTATGGGCTAAAGCCTTAGACCTCAAGATGGCACCATATAGAAGGTATTGGAACTTTAGGAAGTAAGGCCCAGTGGTATCCCAGGTCACTAAGAAGTACACTTGAAGGAGTTTTTTTCTCTCTCTGCTTCCTGACTCAGGATATAACCGTGGCATGATACTCCTACCAGACTGTGCTGTCTCAACAAACAAAGTGATGGAGCCAACCCACCATGAAATGCAATCACCAAACACAGAAGCAAAAATAGATCTTTTCTCTTTAAACATTAATTATCTCAAGTATTTCAGTATATTGAGAGAAATCTGGCCAAAATACTTCACATTTTTTTCTGGGTTCAAAACTTACTTTAGCTTAGTTAACATCTTTTGCTTCTTTGGGATCATTTTCCAGTACCCATAGTGGGCTCACAACAGTCTATCACTCCAGTCCAAAAAGATCCAATACCTTCTTCTGACTTCCACAGGCAGCAGACATGCATATGATGCACAAACACACTTGCAGACAAAACTCTAGTATGTTTAAAATAATAAAATAAATATTTCTAAAACAAAATTTTAAAAAAATTATTTCACCAAGCAGTTATATTCAAAACGGTGTAGTTATAAAGAGTGCAATACAGGCTAACAGAATAAAAAGCCTATAATTAAGTGGAAAAAATACATTATCAAATCCTTTTATTTCAAGTGTATGGAAATCGTTCCTTGCATAAACGAATCTTTTCAACATATGGTGCTAAGAAAACTAGATATTTCCATGAAAAATAATGATTTTAATCTTTCATGACCTATATAATTAAAATCTCACTCAAAAATGAATCAAAAGACTAAGCATGAAACCTAAAACTAGAAAACAGGGGGAAATCCTCACTATATTGGATTTCACAAAAAATCTTTGTATATGATAAAAAAGCCACAGAGAAAATAAGAAAAAGTAGACCAATTATAAACTTAATTAAAAATTAAAAGTTGTATACAGAAAAAGACATTATCAAAAGAAAGATGAAGCAAAAGATTGATGGAATATTTGTAAATCATTTTGCTGGTTCTATCAACTTGACACAAAACTAGACATACCCGGAAAAGGGACTTTTAGTTGGAAAATACCTTCATAAAATTGGCCTGTATACAAGTCTGTGAGGTATTTTCTTGATTAGTGATTGATGTGGAAGACCCAGTCCAATGAGGATAGAAACTCCTGGATGGGATAAAAAAGCAGACTGAGCACACGATGTGCCTATAAGCAGTATTCCTCTGTATTCTCTGTTTTGATTCCTGCCTCTAATTTCTTGTCTTGAGTTCTTGACCTGACTTCCCCAACAACCAGTAAGATAAAATAAACCCTTTCCTCTCCATGTTGCTCTGGTCATGGTAATTTATTAAAACAATTAAATTTCCAACTAAGACTATCATCTATCTGATAAAGGATTAATGCCCAAAATATACAGAGAACTTCAAAAACTCAACAACAAAAATATTCAACAATCCATTTGAAATGTGCAAAGAACTTGAATAAAAAATACTTCTAAGAAGACAACTGAAATGAAACCCCTTCTCTATCCATGGTAGTAGATTATAAAACAATAATAGTTATAGTATAAAAGTTTCTTAAAAATTGAGAATGGAGTGTTTATATGAGTTGGTGATTTTGATTTAGCATTTGCCAAGAAAATAAAATGCTGATATTTAGAGATTTTACATGTGTATTTGTAATGTCATTGTCCATGGTAGCTAAAATACAGAATCAATTCAACTATCCATGGAAGGATGAAGAGACAAACAAAATATGTGAGACACGCACACATGCACACAGAGATGTCTGTTATTCAACTTTCAAAAGAAAAGCCACTCAGATATATGCTACAGCAGCTATGAACCTAAACAAAATCAGTGTCAAAAAGGGACAAATGTTCCATGTTTTCTATCACAAGGAGTTGTGTAGAAGGTTTCTACAAATAGAAAATAGCCTGGTGCTGTTCTTAAGCATTTGGGTATTTTCTATGAGTATTTTTCATTAATAAGAATGTAGTTTCAGTTTAGGAAGATAAGAATTCTGGAAATGAATATTGATAGTGTTTATAGAGTATGAATGTATTAAAATCATTGACTTACATCCAAAAAATGGTTAGGATAGTTACTTTTATAATATCCATATTTTAATCACAATACAAAGAAACTGAGACTAACTTTTCCTTAAGTGTTCATTATAGTACTATTTGTAATAGCCAAAACATGGTGAGAACCCACACATTATCAACTGATAGATGGATGATAAACAGTGCATCTGTATGAAGAAATGTTTGGCTACAAGATGTACTGAAATAGGATACATGTGATTATGAATAACAACATGGATAAATAGGTTGAAAATATGGTACTAAGTGAAAGAAGCCAAAGGACAAAAATTCATGCAATTTCATTTATTTAGAAATTCAGAATAAGGAAATATTAAGAGAAAGTTTTAGAATTTGTAGGTGTCAATGTTCAAGGGAGGAGAATAGGAATGACTTCATGGATATCGGAGCTCTTTTTGAGGTAATGAAACTGGCCTACTTATGAGCAAGTTGGTGGTTACACTGCATAAATTTACTGGAAGTCATTGAATTAGACACTCTAAGTCATTAAAATGGAGACTTTAAAATTACTTGAATTTTACTGATATCAATAAATAATTGTCAAGTACAAAGACATCTCTACCCCAAAATGAGCAGAGTCCAGAGACTAAGAAGAAACTTTTTGTAGCCTAACTCTAGTTTTAAAAAGTCATCTGTTTTGTATATAAACCTTTCTCCTTAATACAAAAACTATAATGCCAAAAGATTTGGTTCTTTTTAAGTAATTGGGTTTTTTTGTGTATTTGTTGTGTGTGTATGCCATTGTCGATAGTGGCCAGAAGTGGACATCAGTTCCTCAGGAGCTGGAGTTACAGAGTTGTGAGGGCTGGGAACTGAACTTGGGTCTTCTGGAAGAGAAATTACTTCTCTCCAGTCATCTCTCCAGCTCTGTAAAAGAGTTTTTAAAAGAAATGCATCTACACTTTACATATAGAATAGTTTATCCATTTAAAGTACATAGAATGTCTAAAGCATGTTTGTAGAGCTGTGCAACCATCACCATCATCCATCTGCCTAGTCTGTACACTGTGACAAATATTCATCAACTTATGTCTCTAGAAAGTTAGCTTTCAGGCAGTTCCTATAAGTGCATCAAATGGAATTTTATGACTGAGTCATCAATCATAATATTTTAATGATTTTCTACCTTTTATACTACCTCATTTATTTTATTGACTAATAATGGTCCACTGTTTAGGTATGCCAACATTCATTTACCCATCTATTGATGAGAGGAAATTTTAGACATTTCTGTGTTTGTTTCAGTTATGCATAAGGTTGCTAAGACCATTCCCTACATGTACTGAGCTCCATTCTTAATCTATGTGTAACACATTGACTGTCATATTCTGTTACAAAGCAGCTGCACAATTCCCCATTCCCTCCAGCAATGTACAGGGACTCCAAAGTCTCTACATTATTTGTAACACTCTTATTTGCCTATTGACTTTTATTATATTCAACTTAGTTGAGGGAAAGTCATCACCTATTGAGGTCCTCTGAATACCTTTTCATGTTCTTGTGAGCAGACCTTCAGTGTAAGTCCTATGGAAAAATGCCTATTTGTATCCATAGGCCATAAGATTTCTTTCATCTTTTAATTACTGATCTATGAGTCTTAGGGTTTCTATTGCTGTGAAGAGACACCATGACCACAGCAACTCTTACAAGGAAAACATTTAATTGTGGCTTGCTTAGAGTTCAGAGGTTCAATCCATTATCATCATTGTGGGACATGGCAGCATGCAGGTAGACATGGTACTAGACATGTTGATCAGAAGGCAACAGGAAGTGAACTGAGACACAGGTCTGTATCTTGAGCATATATGAGACCTCAAAGCCTGCCTCCACAATGACACACTTTCTCCAATAAGACCACACCTACTCTAACAAGGCCACACATTGCAATAGTGCCACACCCTTTGGAGTCCATTTTCTTTTAAACCACCACACTATTTTAGGGTCTTCTTTTAATATTCTGATTTAGTGGGTAGCTGTTCCAGCTTTCACCTGGAAGTATTACCCCCGGTGATGCTTTCAGTAACTGTCACATCTACCTATGACCGGTCCCTGAGGTGGGGCAGAGACAGGAGCCCTTAAGACCTGAGCTCTGGATGTGCTGGCTCTCTTGGTTCCTGGTGATCCTGCATACTGGATGGTAGACTGAGCAGAGAACCCAGCTGACCTATACGTCACCTCTCCTGGATCCTGTAACCAACTCCTTTACTAGCTGTAAGTTACCTTTGAAAATAAATCTCCTTTTTAACTATGTGGCATTGCCTTAATAATCCTCCAATACCACTCCCTTTGGGGTCTATTTTCTTTTAAACCACCACACTATGTTAGGGTCTTTTCTAATATTCTGATACAAGTACTTCTTTGTATATTTTATCTGTATATTGTTTTTCCTTTCAGTTGGTGAGTTTTGCACTTTCTTGACATAGTCTTAAATGCAAGAAATATCTTTATTTTGACCATGTCTAGAGCCATTTTTTTTGTGATTATTATTTTCAACTTTTTCAAAAAGTCTCAGGCATTTAATCCTTTACATTAAGCTAAAAGTTGTCTATTTTTACCTTCTTTTTAGTTTTATGTATCATTTTTGGGTTAAATTTTCTGTATAACATGTGGTAGAAAGCCAGGGTTGGTGGTTTGCCTTGCTCATGTGTATAACCAGTTGTCTCAACACAAGTAGCTAGACTTCTTTCCTCATTGAATTGTTTTGGCTACTTTATTAAATATCAATTGACTAAAACATCAGGATAAAATGTTGGATTGTGATATTACAGACATCCTTTTTTCTAATAATTTTTTTTCTAATAGCTACAAATATTTCTGTAATTACCATTCATTTTTTGACCACAAGATTTCATTTTTACTCCTATCAAAGTATTGCATAATTTTTATTTTATGTCATATCCATTTAGAACTATGTAAATTTCCATATATTGCCTTTCTAAGTACCTTTCTGTTTTTATATCTTACATAATGGCATTATGGGTGTAGAAATTTATTTGTATGATTGATATACCTTCTATTTGTTGGGGTTTCTTTACAACCCAGCAAAGTATCTTGGGAACTGTCACACATGTCCTTGAGAAGATGGGCACATGGTGCTATTGGACAAGTGTCCTGATCTGATCCTCTCAGTCTGCTTGGATTAGAGAACTGTTCAAGATTTTTCCATTTCCTTTATTTCTTTCAAATTTCTGGCTGCTTGTTGTATCTGATTTTGAAAGTAGGATATCAGATTTTAAACTTCTATTATTCAATCTTTCCTTCCACATCATTCTGTTTGGTTTAGCTTTGTGCATTTTGGTTGACTTATTAGAAAATGTTTCTCTTTATTTCTCCTGGCACTTTTATTCTGCAGTAGTATAGTCTGATATAATCAGTAAAGCATTTTAATAGTAGGTACTTGTATGGCACATATTTTCTTTCATGTATATGTATACATATATATATATATATATATATCACTAAATCTAAAGTTAATCCTTACAAAGACTAGTTTTGCATACTGTTTATTTAATAAATCTGAAAACCTCTGTCTTTTAACTAGGTTGTTTAATCCATATGCATTCTTAATATATGTGGATTTATGGATGCTACTTAGTTTTTTTTACATAGCCTATCCTTTTGCTCTGGTAGTTTACAGCTTACTTTTGTAGTCAATATTTTATAATGTACCATTTTAATTCTAGTATTTTTCTTCTTTTTAAGCTAAGATTTCACTAAAACATAATTGAAGTAGAACAATAGGCACATATGTAAAGAATACAATTTAGTAAAGCTTTTCTTGCCTTTCTGTGTATATTACTTGTCATTGCTCTTGTCATTGCCACCTCCCCAAATGTGGCAGTATATTTCTTGCATATCTTCTGCCATTAGGGACACACTGTTATTTTCAGGAATTGTAAGTTAATAGAATCTTACTCTAGGTCATCTTTTTCATTTGGCTTCTTTCACACAGCATTATTATTATCAGAACCCCCTATTGCAGCACATGTCAATAGTCCACTCCAGTTTACTGGTAAGTGATATTCCACTGTATGGATGTACAACAATTTGTTTACCCATTTACCCCCTAATGGATACATAGTTCTTTTCTAGTTCATGACTCTTATACATAAGTCTTACATACATATTCATATACAAGATTTATGTGGACATTTGTTGTCATTTTTTCTGGGCAAAAATATATATGGTGATATTTTATTTGTGTTGAAATGTGATTTTATTTGTATGTTAATAAAGTTGCTTGGAGATCGGAAGTCACACCAAGCCATAAACAGGAGTCAGCAGTGGTAGCACACACCCTTAATCTGATCACATGGCAGGTAGAGTCTCTGTGGTCAAGGACACATCCAAAGCAAGGTGAACTTTTAATCCCAGTACCAACCATAGAGACCTGGAGGTCAGTATAGACAGGCAATGATGACAAAATCATGTGGTTGGGTTTAGAGCCAATGAGAAGGCAGAACAGAAAGGAAATAAAAAGACATGACACAGGAAGGTCTCTCTCTCTCTCAGGGGAAGGACAGCAGAGAGTGATAAGATAAGGTGGTCTTAGGTCTTGGCTACTGCTCTGATCTCTGGGCTTTTAACGCTTTATTTGGCTTTATGTTTCTTATTTAATAAGACCGTTTAGAATTTCGTCTACAAATATAGGAATGGGATGGCTATCTCATGTTATTTGAAATTATGGTATCTTTTTAGGTAGCATATTTAACATAAAAATAATGAGTCTTATTATAAAATGTCCATTTCCACACATACATGTCATTATGACTTGTTCTTATTACTCTTGCCCACCTCGCTGTTCCTTTCCTTCTCCTCTTCCTAGCTCCCAATCTCCTCAAAATCACCCCTTTCTGCATGTCATTTCATTTAATCACTTTTCCCCTTTATAATATCATGTTATATGTAATCATATATAAATTTAAGTTTTGATTTCATGTTTGAGAGAAAACATGATAAAATCTGTTATTTGTCTAAGTATGGTATACGTTGACTACATGATGATAATAATAATGTCCCATTCCATTTATTTTTTTCTGTAAATATTGTAATTTTATTCTTCTTTATGCAATCATGTATAAACACCATATTCTCTGTATCTGTTTCTCTTTTGATAGACATCTGTATTAATTCTGAACCTATCTTATGTATTGTGAATATTATGGTAAGCATGCATCTGCAAGTATCCTTGTGGTATGCTAGTTTGAATACTTTAGGTATATACCCAGAAGTGGTAAAGATGTGTTATATGAAATTAGTGGATTTAGTTTTCTGAGAAATTTGCATAGTGATTTCTAGAGTGGCAGCACAAGATTTTATTCCCACCACCAGGACACAAGCTTCCCTCTCTCTTCACAACTTAACAGCATTTGTTTTCTTGATGATGATCATGTTGACAGGCCTAAGATGAAATTTTAATTTTGTTTTTCTTATGGGGAAGGATGTTGACTACTTTTCAAGTATTTCATATACACTTATTTACATTTGGTTTTCTGAGAAATTGGGTGTACAGTTAGTGACAGTTTTATCCTCCTTGCTGTGTAGCAACTTTGTAATTTTATAAATACCACTTGTCAAGGTAGAATTACTCCTGAACCACCAGAGCCCTTTCCAGAAAGTTGCATACATCTTGAAGGGGCTTTTCTACTTTTTCTTCTATTGTTTCAGAATTTCAGGCTTTAATTTATTACAGTCTTTAAACCATTTTTGATCTATATTGTGCAAAATGAAGATAATATATTATATATTTAGTTTTCCTTTTTTACAGGTTGATATCCAGTTTTCCTAGCACTATTTGTTGAAAAGGTTGCCTTTTACTAATGGATATTTTTTGAAAACTTTGTCAAAATGAGGGAGCAATAGCTGTGTAGGTTTGCTTCTGGGTCTTCTATTATATTCTATTGATCTATTTGCCAGTTTTTGTGCCAGTACCACGGTGTTTCTATGGCTCGGATGTCATGATTCTTACACCATTGCCTTTTCTGCTTAGAATTACTTTTGTCATTTGCTGGTCATTTGGACTAATGTAAATTCTAGGGTTGTTTGTGTCTAGTTCCATGAAGAATATCATTGGAATTATGATGGGGGGTGCACAAAATATGTAGATTGTTTTCAGTAGGATAGCAATTTTCACAATATAATTCTTTTTGAACATGAACATAGAAGGTATTCCCATCTTCTGTGTCTCCTTCTTCATTGACTTAATGATTTAATTGTAGAGCTTGCATTCCAAATTAAAAGTGGTAACTAAGAGTATCTCTGTGAATTCAAGACCACCCTAGGCTACTCAATGAGTCCTAGGCCAGCCAGAAAAACATAGTGAGACCATGTCAAGAATTAAAGAAAGAAAGAAAGAGAGAGAGAGAGAGAGAGAGAGAGAGAGAGAGAGAGAGAGAGAGAGAGAAAGAAAGAAAGAAAGAAAGAAAGAAAGAAAGAAAGAAAGAAAGAAAGAAGGAGAGACAGCCAGAGAGAGAAAGAAAGAAAGAAAGAAAGAAAGAAAGAAAGAAAGAAAGAAAGGAAGGAAGGAAGGAAGGAAGGAAGGAAGGAAGGAAGGAAGGAAGGAAGGAAGGAAGGAAGGAAGGAAGGAAGGAGAAAAAAATCTCCAAGTATGAAAATTTTCAGTTCAAAAATAAGTTAGATAAACGTAAAAAGGTGGAAAAGAAAATATTAGTTTTTTTAATGCAGCAAAATACTACTAAATATAGTAAAAGAAAAAAGTAATACAAAGGAAAACTTTAAAAATAATAATAGAAGAGAAAACAGATAGTTCAACAACTGAAAACATGAACAAAATTATATCAATATATAAAGGTGACACAACATAAAATACAGTATTTGCAGATGTAATAAGAAAAATGTTCTGTTAAAATGTAGTTCCAAAAAGTGAAGCATGGGAGGCAAAAACAGAAAGTGAAAGAAAAGAGAAGGAATTTCATTTAAAGCACTTTCTGAGCTCAGAATTTGGAGCCTGCCACTTACACGCATGGGCAGGATGTGTGGGGAGACGGCAGGATTTGAGTTTGAAACCCTTGTATTTGCTATAGCCATGCTGATGTTGAGCCTGTATGGGATAAGTGTCTGTTTTCCACCAGAGCTGTCTTCAGAAAGTTCAGCTTGAGTAGCAGGGTCCTCTACTAACCACTGCTAATTTCAGTTTGTGGTCTGGGCAGTGCACCTCACCTTTCTCGAGCAGAGAGAAGGAGGCACATGAGACTCTAGAGGTAAATAGATGTCTGACATCCAAGAAAGCTGAAACTCAGAAGATTCTGGAAGAGGTACAAAATTATAAAAAAAATAAAGCATAATATGTTCTTGAATGATATTTTGTGATTAAAATGTATCAAATTTCCAAAATTTAAGCTTGAAGCTTTATTTAATCTAATGATATGACCTCATAGATCTTAATAAAAAGTCCTAATATTTGTCATGGGAGTAAAATGTGAGTAAAGAACCAACAGAGTATGGGACTGGACAGCAAGCAAGGGAATAACTGTTCTATGATATATAAAGACAGTGGAGAACTGTAGAATTAAAATACAAATTAATAGAACAATAACTATATAGGACAGTGCATTTGAAAATTGATGATAGACTGACTTTTTATTATTGGAGGAACAATGAACAATTTCATAGATGTTGATGGGAAAATTAATATTTGTACAAAAAGAAAAATGTAAACCTTATTGTTTTCTATCATCTAAAAGATGAAATCTAAAAGGAAAAAGGGAACAAGAAGTTTGATTAGATGATTTCATAGGAAACAGTTTGTATTCTGTAAGCCTGGTGACTTAAATACAATCCTCTGACCCCAAAAATTGTCCTCTGACTTCCATACATGTACTATGATGTATGCAACATAGGTGTACCCTATCATGTGCATACACATATAATAATAATAATATTAAATTTAAAGTAAAAGCAAATAAACATAAATAGTCAAACTATGAACACATTAGAAAAATCTGGGAGAATGATTTTAAACCCTCAGGTAAAATTAAGATGTTTGAGTAAATACACAAAAGCAAGATTACAAATAAAAGTCTGGTATGATAAGCCTGTTTTTGACCTGTTTGAATTTACACAGTTCAAAATTTTCTGTTGGTCAAAATCTACCATAAAATCCTTGAAAACAAGATGACAGAAAATGGTAAGAAAATATTTTCTACTTATTTAAAATACACAAAGAATAAAGACTTTTTAGATAAAAATAGACAAATCATAGTATAAAATAGTGAAAGGGGGCAAAATAGAACATTTTAATCAATAAAGAAGAAATAATCTAGTAACCGAAGCAGAAATTTCCAGACAATGCAGGAGCATATGCTCCCCATGCTTTTAATGTAAGGTCAGCACAATGAAGTAACCAATTATTAGAGTTTTTGTTAGAAAACAATGACAAAGGGAAGTCATTCCCAAAAGTGAAATGTGCATTCTAGTCCTTAGTCTGGCTGTATGTTACTTCCTTAGACTTCTGTGTACCTTGAACAACACAAGAGCATATTTTGCTTTCACGTTGTATTATTTGTCATAAGCAATTATAGATATTTTCATGCAATTATTTATGTAGCATCTCCCTCTTTACTAATTAATAATCCAGGAGATCAAAATACTTACTTTGTTCTCCACTGGCTAGTACCAAACCCAGCACCTGGCATAAAACAGGTATGAACGCTGGTTAAAGAGTTAGTGAATCCCGACAGGCACATGTGGGCACCTGCATGAAGTGCTTGCATCTAACCAACTTCAAGTGCTTTACTAATGTCTTCCCCATCAGACATGCCTTGAAAAGACTGACAACATATTTTGTTCAGAATATTTTATTTATACCTTTATCATTATTCATGGCAGCACTGACACGAAAATGTGTTTCTTGAGCAGCAGATACCATTCCTGTGTTCTTTTGGCACACACTAACACAGCACTCCACACAATCCCTAGCTGGTGGTATTTTCAGTTTCACAGATAAAGCAACCTTTCCTCAACATGTAAACAGTGGAGATGTGATGCTCTGGACTTGTGTTCTGATTGCATGATAACTCTTTTCTATCTGTTACTGAGATTTCTGCTATATGTATAAATTTGGATTCTATTACAGACTAGAGTAGGCTTAACTATGAATGACAAGGTACATTTTTTATTTATATAGCGTGCGTTCTTAGTCCTTGTAATTATCTCTAGGCTCTCTTGACAGAGACAGTGCTATTATGTGCTAGGGTTTTCTTAGAAGCTATTGAAGAGTCTATATAACTAAGTATAGATTGATGCTGTTGACATTTCACATATCCCACTCACATATTTCAAAACCTAACACCAGGTGGTGGATAACTATAACTTTTACTTGTTTACTGGTGAAGCAGCAGCCAAGTTCAGCAGAGCTGTTGTCTCCCTTTCCACATACACCATTATTTATTTATCTTTGTTCTCCTCTTGATGCCAATGTATGTGGTTCTCACTGATCTCGCTGGACACTTAAGGTGGGGCATCTCAGGAGTGGGTCACTTTACTGCCGAGCTAGGTAAGTGCTTCCAGCTTCAGGCTTTGAGAAGATACTTTGCCCAGGCTGTAGTGATGGTCAAGAGAAGGAGCATCCGTTTATTTCTTTCCCCTGTGTCTATACTTACTTATCCGATGCCTCACACAAGTTACATACATGAAAGACTTTGTTACATATTCTGACAGCAAAATACAGTGTTGAGGTAAGGGAAAGGATAAAGATATCTCTCTCTCTCTCTCTCTCTCTCTCTCTCTCTCTCTCTCTCTCTCTCTCTGTCTCTCTCTCTCTCTCTGTCTTTCTGTCTCTCTCTAATTGGCTATGGTATTTTAGTTTTCTCTTGGATTTTATTATTTAATTGGAAATAATTATTTTCTGCCTTGAAGTATCACTAACTTCTTTTTTATAGGTGTATAATAGGCATATATATATATATATATATATATATATATATATATATATATATATATATATATTCACCTCCTCCATGGTCCTCTCTTGTCCCCATATCCTGCTGTTGCCCCTCATCTTCCCAAACAACCCACTTCAACTGTTATGCCTTTGGAAAAAACATCTCAACTTGGCACATGAAAAAACACATGAGATTTTTGTATTTTAGTGTCTAACTTACTATACATAATTCCTAGTTTCAACCATTTTTCTGCCAATTATTTATGTAACTCAGATTTTCTTAAAGGCTCACTAAAATTCCATTGTGCATCTCTTTTCTTTTTCCATTCATCTTCAACCTTCCCTCTGTACTAATCTATATTTAATCTAACATACTACATCCAGGTAGATAAGATCGTGAAAGTTAGTGAAATTTGAGCTTATTTGGCTACAAGAATTGAGTGTTTAAATTCCAGAATAATGATTTTGAAATTAATGCATAAATAATGTAAAAATTCCAAGTGTCTTTTAGGAGAGACTTGTTAATGTCACCTTTAATTAGAATAATCTGCTGGTGATGATGAAGCTGGCATCTTCATAGTGTCTCGTCCAGATTGCACCTGATCTTAAATTGGGCCTCTTAATTTTGGTTTAATTTGATGATGCGACTGCACAGAGTATGAAGACTAATGTCATTATTCAATTTCAGCATTCTATAAATATTTAGATATCTTATTTTGTTTGTATGGTTGTATAATTTGTATTTTGTCTTAATTCACATGTTATGTTCATGTTTTAATTTCTAAGATGAAACTGAACTTACTACATGAATGTAATATTTATTCGGTTGCTTTGTACAGAGTGCCTATCCACCAGCATTGATAAATATACCATTTGTGATTGTAATGATGTTTCAATGTATAATAGTTAATTTGCACATTTGAGTTCGGTGTCTAAAATACAAAGGCCAAATTATCTCAGGAACCTCAATAAGCAAACACGACTCTATCATGATTTTTAAATAGATTCTTTCGTTCTCTGAGACTGAACAGCAAGGATGCCAAGCCTGGGTTGCTAAATATTGTATTCTGTACTCCAGTTAGACTTTGATTTGGTTTTAAAATTCAAAATCACTCCCATCATTTCTATCCTTGTGAGTGTGTGCCTGTGGGGATATTAAAATAGAGAAAGAGCTACTTGGAGAGATGAAATGATTGAATTTGATGCCTAAGGCCAGAAACCTCATTTCTCTTATGTTAATATGTAGAACTTTCTGCATTGCAATCCATGGCTAGTCTATGCTTTTTCCTTGGTCCTGTGAAATTCTGCATTGTGTGTTCCTGTTGAGAACTCCATTTCTTTTGTTAGAAATAGCATGCACAACCAATCTCATTCAACATGGAGTCTATTAACAGAACCCAATTAGAAAATGGTTACATAGGATTGTAGAAAATGAAAACTTCTTTCCCCCCTTCCCTCTCCCTCCTGTCCCTTCCTACATTCTTCCTTCTTTCCTTAGGGAGTGTGAAGACTGACGTCACAACCTTGTACATGTGTGCTGCTCTTGTAAAATGTCACTTTATTTCAGGTTGAAGAATGAGACTTTGCAAGTTTAGGTAAAGTGGAAATTATAACAGAGATGGAATGTAGAGATAAAATAATAGAATCCAGCAGGCATTTTGATGAACATATAGGAAGACACAATACAGTTCATGAATTGCTGGTATCCTCTGCACACCACCTGCAGGGAAGCACTGGGACAATGGCATTTGTCACCATTAGTTTTAAATTAATTCATTGATTTGTTCATTTTCAACAAATACTTACTCTATACAATTTCTCCTCATTCAAAGACTAATAAGGAAAAACTTACATTTGCTACTTGTAAACTCATTTTATAGACAGACTTGAGAATTTAAAGCACAAAGCTTGATGGCAAGGGATAAATGAACAAACAAACATTTACAATCCAAGGTAATGAATGTACTTGTCTATGCTCAAGATGATTATGAACATACAGAATAAGACCTAATTCCTGAAAAAAAATTATAAAATATTTCCCAGGCAAACAAGTCACATCCTAGCCACCTCTTAGACTAGCAAAGGGATTTGCCAAGTAGAGAATTCAAATAGGAGCATCATAATGTATGGTGGCTGGTTCCTTGCAGTGTATCACATTCTAGTGATGGGAACAGAGCAAGATGGAGCCCTTAGAGACGGCTTGGAGGACTTGGTTCCAGTGTCCACAGGCATTTAGGGCAGATATGTATCACATGAGGCCCTATGTATCTTGCAAAATACTGGCATTTTCAATAGAAAATGATTGTATCAGACTTGGGTTTCTCAAAAATACCTAATAGGAAGTGTAAAGGAATGCCTGGTAATGGAGTCGACTGTTACACAGAGGAAGGACTAGTCATGAGTCCAAGGCTGAGGTAACTGTTTAGTTAAGACTCTTTCATTGGAGTCTGTGTCTGTAATAATGTAGTCTGACAACAGTGCTAGGAATTTCTTACAGATCAATGAGAGAGCAGAAGTGCCAGATGAGGTCCATAAAATCCTGCATCAGTGATATGGCTGCCATCTACCAGACAGCACCGAAACCAGGTCTAGGGCTGCAAGGCCTCTAACTCCAGCATGGGGAAGGCTGAGACAGGAAGACTCCTGTGGGTTCAAGTCTGCCTGGCCTACAAACCAAGACCCTGTCCGAATCTGGCTTTCAACCAAAGATCTCAAATGAAGGAGGAAATTATGGGGAGAAATGTGTTTGATTTGAAAATATATACTGATTACAAACCACTTTAATAGACATTAAGTTATATAAAGTAATAGCCATAACAATATATAATCAGGTTTATGTGATGATATATATATATATATATTCATAAAATGTATATAGGGAATAGGTAAAGAAATACAGTAGTAACATATCTCACTGAAATACAATTAGTATAAATCTGAAGTAGATTCTGATTAGATATATATCATAAGTCTAAGAACAATTTATACAGAAATAACATAAAATATGAATATTAAAGAGCTAAAGTGCTTCATTGGACAATGTTCATTTACAGCAAGATAAAGAGTAAAGATGATCAGAGAAGAAGAATGGAAAGTGACATGTAGAATAAAAAGTAAGAAGAGATATAAGTGCAACAGCATAGATGATAGCAGTAATGTGAGCAAAAGAAAGGTTGTTAAAAAGCAAAATCCAACTTCACATTCTGTGTGAGCATCATAATTGATATTTAAAGATACAAAAAGTCTAAGTGAAAAGATGACAAAAATAGCATGGAAACTACAGTCATAGAGAACTGGGATAGCTTCCTCAATTTTAAACAAAATAGATCTAATATTAAATTATTCCTAGAGACAAACACAGACACACAGACACACACACATACACAGGAATGTGTCAAAGGAGGCATAACAGCATACTGAGGGACCTTATAGCCATAACTAAAATGATTTGAATAATAAAGTACCATTAGTGTAAGCATAAAATAAATACAGATGATTCCATATTGACACATACACTCAAATTGATTAATCAATGGGGAAGAATTATATTTAAATAATGTGGGCATGCCCCAGTAAGTGAAGACAGTATAAAGACTTCAGATTGTAGTCTGGAAAGAAGGAAAAATGTTACAAGAGTGAAAATCATTGTGAGACAACAGTACCTATGCCCAGACATGGACAGGGAGACATCTTCACAATAATGTTCAAATGTGTGCCTTGGTGTAGACTTAAAGAAGTCCATATAGTCCCAATTCATCTTTATATTCAAAAAAATCCCAATCAAAGTCCTGCAATGCTTTGTTTATCCTCTAGTAATAAACCACATGATGAGGATGTCACATGTTTAAATGGTGTTTCTACTTCAACTCATAATCCTAAGCTAATCATACAAAAGATCACTAGACAAATTTCAAGAGAGGGGTCCCATGATGTTCTTGACTAAAGGTCTTCTAAATGTCAAGATCATAAAAAATAAGGAGGGTCTGAAACTGTCAGAGTCAAGATGAGCCTAAGGAAACATGACAATCAAACACAAAGCAATTGCCTGAATGGAGTACTTGAGTCAGGAAGTAACCTCAGAAAAAATAAGAATATCGTAACAAACTATGGAATTAAGAACAATGGGAAATATTGTGAATTTATTAATTGTAAGAAGCATGACATTCAAATGTTGAATGTTAGTGATAGGGGAAACTGAGTTTGAGTGGTAGAGAAGGGCTCTTCAAAATCTCTGTACTCCCCACTCAATTACTTATAATTGTAAAACTTCGAAGAGGAAAGCATATGAACGAAAACTTATATCTTAGTGTTTGTCACTGACACATAAAAATATTTGATGAATTTTATACATCAGGCCTAGAGAGATCTGCAAGCAAAATTTTAACTTACCATATGAGAGGCACAAGACCAACACCTTCAACACAGAAAAATACAGTTTTCCAAATTCAACACCAAGTCACAATAAAAGTTCTTATTGATCCAATAAGAGGGGAAAATGTTTAAAGCTGTAACAGATCTTCATGAAAAACCTTTTGACACAGCACCCAATACTTTACATCAAGTTCAGGAACCAGATGAAGGTACCCTCTCTAACTATAGCATTTTGGTGGATCTCTTGGCATGTGTAACAATTCTAGAAGATAAAAGGTATGAATATTTCAAAGAATAAGGTAAATTTTACTTTATTTGTGAACAACAGTATCTACAAATACTTTCCAATTGTTTGGCCAAGAAATTAATAATACTGGGATTAGTATGTGTGGTGAAATCTCAAGATACAAGAGTAACATATTTTTGTATAAGTTCTAGTCCTATACACTAATAATAAACACTTGGGAATTGTAAATAAAAGGCACTGTTCATAGCAGCATCAAAGGTGTGAGCTATTTACAGAAGAAATGATGGTGGACTGAAGACTACAAAATGCTGTAGCGCTATGAAAGATGGTGTGAGTGAATGGACTCTGTAGCTCTGATGGATGCCTTCCTCTCTGCTGTGGCCAATGCCTGATGAGATGAACCTCAAAGCAAATGAGTTTGCTCCTATAGACATGTTGTGAACTCCCTGCCTGGCCTTGGAACTTCAGCATGGTTTTCTGTGCCAGCTCAGTTCTCTTCTCTGCCTGGCCTTGGAACTTCAGCATGGTGTTCTGTGCCAGCTCAGCTCTCTTCTAATGCTCCTTTTGAGTAGCCCGTTAAAGTCATTGTCCTGTGGGGATATGTCCCACATTCTGACATGCAGAGTAATTCTATGTTCTTAAAAAAAAAGATTTTTCTAATATCGCTGGTTCCTATCAATAAGGTTCTGGGACAAAGAACCCATTCTATTGTAAAGACCCAAGCAGGGGTAGAGTATGTGGTTCCTGAAGCCATCATGCTAGAACCCCCTTTTCAGTCTGGACCCATAAACCCATTTAGTATTGGGAAAGGCCTAAATATCTGTAGGTTCTGGTCAACCATGAAATGTTGCCTCACCTTAAGCATTCAGGAATAGAGAATAGGCCAATCACTTTCCTTATGTATCTTTTGTTAGGTTTCCTGGATTTAGAAATATGAGTTAGTCCAGCATGGGGCATGTTTTTACACTCCTCAAAGTTGAATGCATTAGTCTTTTCCCTAGGAGTCATGTTGTGGAAGAGGACTTGATGTAAAGGTGTGACTGCCTACTGTGTGATTCTGCCCACCAGCTGAGTTGGATCTAAGGAGGTGAAGATAGGTGTTGAGCTACTGAAGGCAAAGAACTAAAGCCATATTTCCCTCTGGGAGAGATGATGGAGGGAGCACTCCCTACTTGTTAAGATGATAAAAAACTGGACTTCAAATTAGGAAAGTCAGAATATGCACCAAAAGAAAATACATGTATCTTTTTAATCTTTACATCCACAGCACCCTCATTTGTTCTAACTCACATTGAGCCATCAAATTTTGTGGCAAGCTATAAAGTTGTTGAGTCATTAGCCTGCCTGGTTAATGGAGGAAAGCTAAATTCCTGTTCTTGCATAATGATACTTACTCACTGTAGACATTTGCATCGCTGGGAAACGATAAAACCTCATCCTTCATAATGAAGTTCTGGGCTGACAAAGAGGAAAACATAGTGTTGTGGGACCACTATGAATATAAAACAAGCTTAATAAAGAAATAGTGACAAATTGTATTATGCAAAATGTAATGCAATAAAAATGTTACTAACTCATTGGAAATGTCATAAATAATTTAAATAGTTTTTGACTGTCAGGGACTTGAAAAATACATTCCTTCAAAGATGAGGTGCCACCTTAATTGCCATCATATTTTGACAATGTTGGAAGTCCCAGTCTTTGGCTTATTTAATAAATTTAGGTATATGTTCATGATGAAATGAAGAGAAGAATATGATTAAGCATGCCTGCACCCTGTTGATGTGCAGGGCAGATGTTGCCTTCCTAAACTGTAGGATGGCTGCTTTGGCTTTAGACCAGTGTTCACAGGAGGCTACAAATAGTGTCGACAAATTCACCTATGCAATGTAAAGAGTTTTGTATCTTCCATTTAAGTGTTGAGAGAAGATCATTGCTAATCTTAGAACACAGAATCATGCTCTTGTATAGCCCTGCCAGCCTTCCCAAGTCTACCTGACTAGAATTCTGGTTCTGCACCAGGAGCTTCCATGCAAGGCAGTTACTTTTCTTCTCCTAAGTCTGAGTATTTGCCACAGAAGTTTCTGCTTTTGTCATAGCCGGTCCCTTACTAACATTCCTTGCTCAGAACATTATTGGGTTATAACAAATATAGTCACCTAGCATGTATTTTTCCTTTTTTTTTCATCTTTTGTGTCTGGAAGAGGCTTATCTGGTTCCAGCAGGAGCACAGGAGATAGAAAACTTTGAGATGGAGGACATTTTAAAAAGCATCCTCATTTTGCTCCTATATCACTGGAAAGGAAATGTTGTATAGCCCAGGAGTCTTGAGCTTGACAAGGCTTTCCCTTCCCCTAGCCAGAGCAAATGGACCATACCACTCATTTTTTCATGCCAGCCATACAGTCTATAGAGGCAAGAAGACATGATTGCCTTCTGTTCTGCTCATGGTGCCTTGCCTTCCTTCCCTTGTGAAATCTGTAGCTTTCTCAGTGGTAATTCTACATTTCACTTAGTTAGGAGTTGTGAAGGTGCTGAGGTCAAATGCTCTAAGATTTTTACAACATGCTCTTACATAATGGAGGCCTCTCCCACCGAGTCTGTCAACATTTCTTTCCCTGCAACTTACCTCCACATGTTAGAAATGCAGTATAAGATGGCTTTGATGTGGCATCTGTCTTAGAGAATTGAAAGCATTCCCAACACAGAGTAATCTTTAATTCCTTGTGAAGTTGTGAGTTAGTATTGATTTATTCATGCATCATATAACATTTTTGTTAACAACATAAATGCAAGGGAGAAACTATAAGATTGCACCCCAATGGACATCTATCTGAGTTTCTGCTCCTGCAATCTGAAGTTTGGAGAAGGAAATCACCTAATGAAGCATTTTTCAGATTGTCCCCATTGTTGAAAGACAAGTGGCTTTGTATGTACATTCATCACTGTGTTATCTCTCTGTGTGCATATGACCTAATGATATATGGCATATGTTCTATTGGGATATACATTATGAATGCTACTTGGAATTTTCACTGTAGTCAACATGCACTTTATAAAGAATATTTTTTAATTGTTGAACTATTTGCACTTTTTGTTAGTTCTGAAATATCTGTATAATTGATCTTTGTGTTTCTAAGTAAATTTTCTGAATCGATGACAAATTTGTTTTTAGGCTGTTACCCAAGCAAAACTAAAAAATGATTCTGTGTCCATTTTTTATTAAATGTAATCAAGATCTCAATGCTATTATTAGTTCTCAACTATTCTATACAAATAATTAAAATTTAAAAATTATGTTTGTTAAAATAATGAATAAACAAATTATAGACTAGAAGGAAATATTTACATAACAGATATCTGATAGACTTGTAAATGCAAGTATTCAAAGTACTCTTAAAACTCAGCAATAACAAAACAAAGCCAAAAAACATCTTATTTAAAAAAGCATCAGTGCTGAATAGACACCTCACCAAAAAAGGTACAAGCACAGCAGAAAAGGAAAAATACGCCAAACATCAGGTTCATTAGGGAAACACATATTAAGACAGCAAGAAAACATTGCACACCTATAAGGGTGGTGAAATTCAAAACATCAGCAATTTCTGGCAGTGTTGTGTGGAGCCAGGAACTCTCATTCATTGCTGGTGGGGATGCAAATTGCAGGGCCACTCTGAAAGGCAGTTTGGCAGTCTCTACTGAAGCTAAACATAATCTAGCATAAGATTCAGCAATTGCATTTCTAGGTATCTATCCAAATGTGCTGAAAAATTATGTCCACACAAAAACCTACACAGGAATATTTATAGGAGCTTCATTCATAGTTGCCAGAATGAGGAAGCAATCAAGATGTCCTTCAATAGGTGATCAGATAAACAAAATGGTACATCCAAAAAAGGGATATTATTCTGTGCTAAAAAGAAATGACTTATCAAACCACAAAAAGAAATAAAAAAAATTTAAATATATATTATTAAGTGAAAGAAGCCAGTATGAAAAGACTCTGTGCCACATTATTGAAACAAAACACTGAAGGGAAGACAGAACTATGTGGACAGTAAAAGTTTTAGTAGATGCCAGAAGTTTAAGGGAAGTCAAAAAAGAACAGATAATGCTCAGGACATTTGCTAGATCCATTAAGTGAGTCAGTCTAATCTGCAATAATGTTTACAGGACAATTATCTAGTTGTTAAAATCCACAGACCTGACTAAAACAAAATAAAATAAAACAGTGCAAACTGTAGCCTCAGCTTAACAGTATTCAAGATAGTCAGTCCTTCCGGAGTTTTAACCATGCATCCTGCTAATTCAAGTTGCTACTTATGGAAACTTTATACTTGAAGAGAGCACTGTGAAGGAATTCTATATTCTGCTTAAGTTTTTGTAAGTCTGTAAGTTCTCAAAAAAAAAAAAAAAAACCAAAGCAAAACCGTTACTGTATTAAATCTTCTGGAATTCTCATCTCAACTCTCTCTTTGATATGTTTTTGTTTTTGGTTACCTAGTGCATCTTGGTTTCTTTTTAAGTTCCACTTTAGGTGGGTAAGACATATATTTCCTAATGTTCCTAAACATTTTTAAAATATTCTAGGCTCCACAACTTTAATTTTAATTACCTGTAGTATGACATATGCAAAACCTGTGACAATGTGACCAAGAGCTGAAATATTAATCTAAGCTACTGTAAATAACTTTGCCTTTAGGTTCTCAAGAGACTGAGACTGATGCAAAGCAATAGGCAGACATGAGCGAATGATCAGAAATCATTAGGAATAGAGCAGTGGGAAGGCAGATTGCCATGACAACAAAAGTAGAGGACTGAGACCATGACCATGGCTGCCTCTGCTTCTGGTATAAGATTTGGTCCTCAAGTAGCTTGTGAAGTTTTTAAGTCTCCATGTCATAGAATAAGTGTGATAACTATTACTTGTTGGATAATATATGAATATTTATTGTATAGCAAGTACTGACAGAGGGCTTGGCCTATATAAGCATCACAGCATTTCTATAGGAGAGGTGCCTTTATCATTCCAGTTTTACAGATGACAGAAAATCATCATGCCAGCTAAGCAATCTTCCTCAAATGTTCAGAGTTAAATGAAGGGTAGAATGACGATGTGAACTTGGGCAGATAGACTCAGGTGTATACATTCTTCTCAACTGAAGAAAGTCTGATCCAGGTGATAAAAACTATTTAAAATAGATGTTTGGGCCAAAAAGGTCCTATATACCTTCATTATAGGCTATTGCCAATGGTACTGGTTACCTTCCACAATTTGATGGTAATTCCCTATTGTTGAAGACACCACATATTTACATAATCAAATGTGGAGAAACTGAGCTTGTGCTCAACTATAAACTTCACCCCTACTGACTAGTGTCTACAGTGATGGAAGGTACAATATATGCCAGTAGAATAGAAAAGTAATCATCAGTCTTACCTTCAAACCTTGTGAGCTACAATGGTGACCTAACTGCAAAAATACACCCATTGCGCAATAGTGGCACAAATTTATTGGAGTAATCAATCATTTTTTAAAATTGGATTTAAGGCCTTCACCAGTGAGCTGAAACATATACCTAACACTATTAACGAGTCTAAGAATCTGAAACTAGACAGGTGATAGTCCTTAGGGGCAAATCTATTAGTATGATTCCACTAAATGAATATAGTAATAAAATGATTCCTAATGACGTATTTATGCCTATTAATCATTGCACCACTCAACCCTCTTCCAAGAAGATTCTTTCTATAGTATGTTGTAATTAACATAGAGAATTGCAGCTGGACAATGTGCAGAGAGTGAGAAACCTGGGAGAACTATGTCCTAAGTAGAATGTTTTCATCAAATCCTTCTCGTCAAGGCTCAGGGAAAAAGGAAGCAGAAGACTATAAGAGCCATGTAAGTAGAAGACTTCAAGAAAACATCATCTTCTAGACACAACAGGGCTGAAGCACAAATGAATTCACAGAGACCAGGACGGGATGCACATGTTTAGGCTAGACAAAATCCCAGCATGGAGAACAGGAAGTGGGCACAGAGACAGAGTCCCATCCTTAGCCATGATACTATTTCTGTCTGTAGCTGCTAGGAAAAGGAAAGTCACTTTTCTTCAGCGGAGAGACCCTTAGTATATCAGCCACAGTTCAGGGCAGGTCCCATCCTGGACTAGTTGATGAAAGGAACATGGATTCCATGGTTTTTGTCCTTTGTTTTGTTTCTGTTTTCATTTTAAGAGTGAAAAAACACAGGAGGGGCAGGAGGAGTGGGATAGCCCTTGGAAGGAGTTGGAGGAAAGATGAGGCAAGAATATAATTGAAATATAATATATGAAATTCTCAAAAATGAAAACATTTTAAAATTAAAAACATCATTACAATTTTTAAGTAAAGGTAATATTTTTTAAATCAAGTTTTTGTATGTGCTTATTTTTTAACTTTGGACTTAATGCCTAAAGCCCTTAGTTTAGTATGTCTTGGTATATCTACCTATAAGCTGAAAGGAAGAATAGCTATATGCTTTACTGTTTTCTTAGAAGAAAGATTTTTACAAGGCAATGCTCAGAAAAGGTTGGTAGATAACTGTGAAAATTATGCATGTAACATAATCCAAAAGTTCTTAATGTTTATTGGTCAAAGCTACAATTTTTTGTTAATACCTTTAAAAATTATTCACAGGGAATTGCTGCTTTTCTAGTTCATTCTTTGCAAACAGTTCCATATTCTACAGTTTTTTTTCCAGATTGCTATTTATCTATCAAACAAAGATAACTGGCAGACACCTTTTCATAAGTCTGAAGAGATTGAAATTCTTTTTTCACAATAAATTGAGAGAAACTAAAAAATGACTGGGAACAAATACTGCAACTTTTTTATTGTCTAAAGTTCAAAGAATTCTAAATGTAATCTTCTTGTCACTCTCAGAGCATACAAAGTACACAGAAAGTACGAGGGTGACTTACAAAGGACGGAAGATGCTGTGAGATGGAAGAAGACTATCATCTTTGTGTAATTGTCTCTTTCTCATCTTAAAGTGTGTAATGAGATAAAGTTATAGTTATCAATTTCCTGCAATTGTATTGAATTGTATTGTAAGAATTTAGATGGCAAGACAAATGCAGCTGTAAGAATGCTGAGTCATTACAGAAGATGGCCAGCAGCTTGCATTTAGAACCTTAGGACCACTTACCAATAAGAAGGAATTTGGAACTGAAGATGGTAGTGATTTCTGTCTTCCTTTGTTGGTGAAAGGATAATGACATTTTGAATAGCTAAGACACAATGTTTTAGAGTGCTCAATGAGACAGATGTGAGTTATAGCAAGTTGGTGTTTGAAGAATAGATACTTTGATGTAAGGCTCTTTTTCTACCTACTATGAAAGATTCACTGTGGGCCTGTTTTAGTTATAGTGTGTGTGTGTGTGTGTGTGTGTGTGTGTGTGTGTGTGTGTGTGTGTGTGTGTGTGTGTGTATGTGTGTGTGTGTGTGTGTGTGTGTGTGTATGTGTGTGTGTTGCTTGCTTATTTAGGCATATATGGAGATCAGAGGACATTCGGTGTTTTCCTCAATTCCTTCTGTAATTTATTTTGTGAGACAAAGTCTCTCACAGGTCCTAGAGCAGGCTGTTTTTGCTAGACTGGCTGGCCATATAGCTCCTCCTATCTCTGTCCTTCTCCAGGTTCCCCACCTCCTTAGTCCCCTCCCCAACCCCATTCCCCTTGTACACGTATTACAGTAAGCAGTTTTTCCACTGAGTCTTCTCTCCCACCCACAGTAGCATAAAAAAAGACCTAACTATTATTTCTAGTCTTTGAAACTATCTTAATATACCTAACATAATGTATACTTACAATTAGTGCCACATAAAATTTAGTAGCAAGAACTCAAAAGGTTGTTTTGAGCATGATTTCGTACAGAAAGGAAGAGGCTTGCTTTTTGGCTGCTGAGTTGATGGTTGGAACAGTTGGCAAGATTCTCTTACTGTATATTCACAGATAAAGCAGGATTCTAAAACATATGGAATTTGACCCATGTGACTCATTAAGGGTAAACTGATTCCTTTAGGGGTAGTAAGTTCAAACAGAATCAAGTGGTATAATTCTAGGAACAAATTGGAAAGGAAAAACAGAAGACAGAAGCTGAATAAAATAAGGAAAACAGTTCTCAAAGTAGAATAGTGCTTGC
Organism: Peromyscus maniculatus bairdii; assembly: GCF_049852395.1. Classification (NCBI taxonomy): domain Eukaryota; kingdom Metazoa; phylum Chordata; class Mammalia; order Rodentia; family Cricetidae; genus Peromyscus; species Peromyscus maniculatus. The sequence goes on along the minus strand of NC_134853.1, from coordinate 34,113,331 downwards.
ATTGATGGGTTTATATAGATACGAGGACCAAATAGAGTTGCTAAATACAAAATGATACAGAACCATATATGAATTCTACTTATTTATCTAGCTGTACACATACTCGATATACCTATGAAAGATGTTAAAGAAATATATATATAACTATATGGAGGGACAGACAATGTTGGAAAGAACTTTAACACAATTAGTAGCCTATCTGTGTTAAGTTTACCCTGTACTTGGTCAGTGTGCTGGCTAGCTTTGTTTTGTTTTGTTTTTCAATCACTTGAAACAAGTTAAATCATCAGAGATGAGGGAACCTCAGTTGAGAAAATATCTCCATAAAATGGGACTATAAGCAAGCCTGTAGTGCATTGTCTTGATTAGTGATTGATAGGGGATGGTCCAGCCCATTGTAGGTGGTGCCATCCCTGGGCTGATGATCCTGTGTTCTATAAGAAAGCAGACTGAGCAAGTCATGAGGAGTGTACCAGTGAGCAGCTCCCCTCCATGGCTTCTGCATCAGCTCATGCCTCCAGGTTTCTGCCGTTTGAGTTTCTGTCCTGACTTCCTTCAATGATGAACAGTATATGGGAGCATAAGCCAAACAAACCCATTCCTTCCCATGATGCTTTGGCCATATGTTCCATCAGTGTCTACATTTGAATTACTCCAGAAGACTTCCCACCTGCCAATTGATTAGTTTGGTCCTTTTCACTCACATATCACAGAAAACTAGATTTGGCACATTCTGCATGGCTAATAACTGAAACATTTCTGGATAATGGATTGCTATAGTGAAAATGTAGTGGGGTAGCTGCCCCTGTTTTCTTTCCTGGGGTGTCTGAGGTGCTTATAGAAGATTTCCAAGCCTTCTCTGTACAGCCCACAAGTTAATGTCAGATCTTTATGGTGGTGCTTGTTTTCATGGTTGTCAGAAACCCCTGCCTCTCATAACTCAAAGCTTTAGAACTCTCACAGGGCTTACATGTGAGCACATGCATGCACATGTGCATACATGCGCGTGCGCGCGCGCGCGCACACACATACACACACACACACACACACACACACACACTGCTGTTGGCCATCTTTACCATTTGAATTGGATATGGACAGTGTCTCCGTTAGAGTATGTGGAGGAAACAGTGTGGCTTCTGCTGGTGAAGGAGTCATTGTAGTGAAGGACATAAAGAGAAAGTGGAGCTAGCTTGTGGTGAGAACCATCTTCCAGTTCCATTTCCATTACTTCTGGTTTGAAGCCACTTCTCAGGTATGTTATATACAGGCAGGTTTGTGTTCTACCAAGTAATCATGGTTCTTAAACTGTGAAAGGTATTAAATAAACTAACTCCAGGATTCTGCTGTGAAAATATCACCTGGTTGGAAAAAAAAGTTACCTTGTGAGACAAGCACCAAAGAACAAAACTTAATGCAGGGCTCACATGGGCTCACAGAGACTGAAACAGCAAATACAGGGCCCACACAGGTCTGCACCAGGTCCTCTGTGTATATGTATGTATGTACGGCGGCTGTTAGCATGGTCTTTTTATGGTACTCTTAACAGTCGGAGTGGGTGTATCTCTGAATCTTTTGCCTGCTCTTGTGACTCTTTTCCTCCTGTTGGGGTTGCCTTGTGTGGACTCAATAGGAGGGCTTCTGCCTTATCTTATTGTTTGTTTTGCTATTCTCTTGGAGGCTTGCTCTTTTCTGAAGAGGACACAAAGTGGGTGTGAATTTGGGAGAGATGGGAGACGTGAAGGGAGAGGAAACTGTGGTCAGGGTATATTGTATGAGACCAAAAAAACATATTTTCAACTAAAAAAAGGAAAATCATATAACATTTAAATTTTTTTAACTAAACAAAATTACCAAAGCACATACAATGTATTAGAGTCTGATTTGGTACATTTGTTTGTTTTAATCCCCCATTTAAACCTGTTTTGATATGAGAGCAGATTTTCTGCAAAACCCTCAGGGAGGCCTGCAGTGTGAATAGCCATTCTGTATGACAAGGTGCCATATAAAATAAGTATTGAAATAATTCATTGACTGCTGACAGTATTCACAGTCTACTCCATGTCACAATAGACAATCAGGACAGGGAAGTGCTAGAGGTTTTTTTCCTGTGGCTTTGGAGCCTCTGGCAATTCGGAATGCCTAGGCTGACTGTCACCTTTACTTCTTCTTTTCTCTCCCAAAATGTATTCTTGCTGGGTTCTGTTGTGACATGTGTAATATCACCTTAATCTCCACATCACCACTTCTAGCATGGAAACTTTGCTTTTCAAAGAGAAATAACTGCATTGTTATTGGAAACAAAATTACATTAGCTCAGAAAACTGAGTTGCGTGATCTTGCCCCGGTTTATCAACTTCAGAGAAAAATCACATATTGGTCGTTTTGATTTGGAATAGATTGTTTTGGTAGAGAATGAAGATTTAAAATCACACTAGGGGAAAAATGGACTTCTTGCTAATATTGCCTTGTGTTGTAGGATAAGTTCTACTAAGTAAAATTCAATGCATTATTGCTTTGTGTATGCAAACAAATGTTGCAAATATTCAGATGCTTTGAAACATAGCTATTACTAGCTCATAAAGATTGGAAAGCACACATTGAGTGAGTGAGGTCTAAATATTTGAATGTCCTGGTTTGAAAGAAAATGGCCCCCAAAGAAGAGTGGCATTATTGGAGGAAGTGTGTCACTGTGGAGGAGGACTTTGAGATCTTTTTTGCTCAAGCTTCCCTCAGTGTGACAGACAGTTGACTTCCTGTTGCCTGCAAGATGTAGCACTCTCAGTTCCAGCACCATGCCTGCCTTCACACCTCCATACTCTCTGTCATGATGACATAGACTGAACTTCTGAAACCATAAGCGAGTCACCCTCAAATGTTTTCTTTATGAGAGTTGCCATGGTCATGGTGTCTCTTCACAACAATAAAAACCCTGACTAAGACATGTATCTTAATCAAACACTGAAAATATTCAAATGTATTTAAGTATAACCATTACTATCTCATAAAGATTGGAAGACATACACTGAGTGAGTGAGAGTCTAAATACAGTCATAGGGTTGGCATTGGATGTGACTTCACATGTCTGTCATCGTAGCTATTCAGGAGGCTGAGCCAGGAAAGCTGAGAGCTCAAAGCCTGCCTGGCTACAGAGAGTGCTAGGCTAATGTGAGAAACTTAATGAATTCTTTCTCAAAATAAAACTTTAAAAGGGAAACCAGAGTTTGGAGAGATGGCTCAGTGGGTGAAGCCTGAAAACTGATGTTTAGATCTCCAGAACCCATGTAAGAGCTAAGTAGGCAAAGTGGCCACCAGTACATTGGAGGCAGAGATTCCTGCGGCAAACTGGTTATAATAACTTGCTGGTATTTACAGGCTGAACTCTAAAATTCTGATTCTTCACAAAATCCTATCACAAGAAATAAATGCAGAGCAATCAAGGAGTACATCTGTAGTCAACTTCAGGTCTATACATCCATATACACATATTTGCATGCAAACACTCCCAGGTGTCCTCCAAATCTGAACACATGTCCATTCACTACACACACACACACACACACACACACACACACACACACACACACACACACGTGAGATCAGAAGAGCATAGTGTGCTGGGGCTGGGGAATAGAACTCTGGTGTAGAGAAGTTGTCAAGTATGTATTTGTATATGTGACTGTAAGTGTACTTAGTGCTATATTTTTATTGAGTTCTCATGTTTACATAAAACAAAGTATAAGAGATACTTGATCTATCTTATTTTATATGTCAGGTGTGTTTCTAAGTGTTTTTGCCTCACTGTATGGGCCTAGAGAAAACAGATTGCCACATTGTTTTTTTTTTTTTTTTTGTTGTTGTAGTTGTTGTTCTTGTTTCCTAGAGCTATGGTCTATGATAAGATAGAAACACACAGTGTCTCCTCATTAATTGCAAGAACATTGAGATTATTTAAGGCTCCTTACTGGACTATAAGCAACACAGAGATCTGGGAAATTGTTAAGATTGCAGTTGTTTGCAATGATCCATAGTTTAAGAGGCATTAAAATACTGCAACTCTCTATCTTCTGTGATTTGCTTCCCTTGGACCAAAGGAGGAAACTGCTCACAGGTTCTCATGAGACAACTGACACAGATCATCAGAGGATTCTGAACATTCTGAACAGTGCCATAGGTCACAATAGCCAGGAGATTTTCTAAATGGACTATGACAATTAGATGTCCTCAAAGTCCAAAGTCAGGTGTTTCTCCAGAAGCCTGGCATGATTGCTGGTTGTCTTGGGTTGTCTGTGCATGAAGCAATTATCTCTAAAACTTCCAACCCCTAAATTTGTCAAAAAAATGTTTGAAGTTAAAAGAAGAAACTAAAAATTTCCTCTATTGTCCATAGCAAATCTATGTACATGAAATAACTTATTAATGTACCACATTAACACTTCATAATAAATTCATGTGTGCCAGTGGGATATTTAATCATACTGGGCTGTATACCCAACCTCTGTTTACAGCAAAGTTGTAAACTTTATCAGTCTATGATAAATATAAACCCTAGAACAGAAAAGTAAGTACAAAAAAGTATATGTGTGTTATTGTGCCCAGATCATGACCCCAAGAGAGACCACTGAGGACAAGTGTACATGAATGCAAAATCAAGGTTTTAATTCAGGATATCCACGATCAATACAAGCCTAGGCAGGGATTTTATCCAACACACCCAAGGCAGTGGAGACTGGAGGAAGTGCCCACCTCTCTGCAAGCTCAGTTTTTAAAGGCAAAAATCACAAGGTCACATCATTTAGGGGTGCTAGTACGAGTACAATTCTGATTGGCTTGAGTCTAGGAATTCCAGAAATCACAATTCAATTTTCCTTCTAAGAAGGTGGTTGCACATCACCTTTTCTCAGTGGCTGCCCCCAGATGGGGACATCTGGTGATTACACAGTTACTATGGTTATTATGGAGACTAGGGTTGGGACATTCTATGGTCAAACAGTTACCTAGGGAAACAGGGAGAGGGCATTCCATAGTCCGGCAGTCATTACCTCCTGACTACCTTGTGACTCTGTACTTTTATACTTTCTGGTTTCTGGAATCTGGACTGACTGGTTTCAGTAACTCATGGACTATTCCAGTACTTCATGGCCTGTTCCAGTAACTCATGGCCTGTACCTAAAAGGAGAAATCTTAGGCCTTAGTTTTAAGGTGAAAGCATTTTGGTCTTATTTTGGTTCTGTGTGTTTGTGTGTGTGTGTGTGTGTGTGTGTGTGTGTGTGTGTGTGTGTGTGTGTGTGTGTTTAATGAGCAAATATACCACTCTGAGTTAGTAGAGGTTGAAGACTCAATGCTTTCTTCTGAGGTCATCAGGAAGACTTATTAAACACCCATCCTGAATGCAACCTGTCCTCTCCTTAGCTAGAAACCATCACACGTAGCCTGAGGGGCTGGTGTGATAAGCACCTGAAGCTCCATGGTGAGCAGGATGGTGAATCTTTTTGTGCCTATTAAAGATGGTCTAGATTCCAATTGAAGTGGAGGGAGAGAGGAGCACAAAGACAAAAGAGTCAGGAGGAGTAGCATTAGAAGAGCTTGAATGTTCTTTTATATGGTAATTCATTGTATAATACACAGATCACATATTCAATGATGGTGCTTTCAGATTTCAGTGGAACAGAGCTATATTCCTATCTCTCAGTGATGTTACAGCTATTGTGATGTACATAGTGATTGGGGATGCTGGAATCAACCATGCTACTGTGCTGACAGTCATATGTAGGGGCAGCACACATAATACATAGTAAATAGTACCTGATAAACACAATGTTCTGGCTTGTGTACTTACTGCCCTGTACTTTCTCATCATTATTATAACACAGCCACCTTCTACCAGTAAGATATGAACTGTCAGCAGGTTTTCGTGCTACAGTTTGACCAGCACAGCCTTATAGAGCTCATGTTCACTGTCTCTTTATTGAATATTTTCCCTCATGCTGGCTGTACATCCATTCTATGTTTCACCATGGCCCTAGAAGCAATAGAGACACATCCTCAGGCCTGGACATGGTAGGCTATACAGTCTAGACTTGTGTAAGTAAACTCTAAATGGTTTTTGCCCAGTTATGTAATTGCCTAAGGATACATTCCTTGGAGTCCAACATTCTGTGAAGGTATTGTTTTCTCTACTCCTTCTATCTCAGTATTTATGTTCTGACTCTGACCTTAAGAGAATATAAAAATGGCCAACAGACTGATACTTCATACTCACACCAACAGGAGCTCCATGGTTGGCTTAGTTGCTTTAAGATTAATGATTTGTTTTTATCTGATTTTATGACTAACCAAAGACTCATATTGGTGCCAGAGTTCTTGAAAGCAGCTTATAAGTTTTTTCCATGACGCCAATCATTTTTTTTTTTTTTTTTTTTTTTTTGGATTTTCGAGATAGGGTTTCTCTGTGTAGCTTTGCGCCTTTCCTGGAGCTCACTTGGTAGCCCAGGCTGGCCTCGAACTCACAGAGATCCGCCTGGCTCTGCCTCCCGAGTGCTGGGATTAAAGGCGTGCGCCACCACCGCCCGGCCGCCAATCATTTTTTAAAGATTTATTTATTATGTATATAGAAGAGGGTGTCAGACATCATTACAGATGGTTGTGAGCCACCACATGGGTGCCGGGAATTGAACTCAGGACCTCTGGAAGAGCAGTCAGTGCTCTTAACCTTTGAGCCATCATTCCAGCCCCCATTTTTTTTTTACTGAACTATGTAAAACTAGGGCACCTTTAAAGATATTGACCCAAGAACTGGTTTTTGTTGGTATCATGATTAGATAATTAGGAATGAGTTCACCATATTAGGTAACTCACATGCTACTACTGTTTCTTAAAATTAATTTTAACCCTGTATAAGTTGTATACGAAATCATGTCTGAAGGAGCTAGTAAGTTATTGCAACCAAACACTTTGGAAAGTTTGCTGCCCACACACCCAGCAACTGACTATTAGGCAGGAATTCTCAAACTACTAAATGATTTTGTCATCCAGAATTAATATTTGTTTTACTACTCGATACAGGATCTTGTGGGTATAAGAGGTAGCTTAGGACAGGCTTAGATGGAATGGCCACTGGGCTCTGGGGTGGGATTGGAAACTACTCAGGCATTTCTCTGCCCTGACCCTTTGGGAGAGGTGAAGCCAAACACTGGAGTGGGAACCAAGACACGTTATCTTCTTATGGCATTACCACACACACACACACACACACACACAGAGAGAGAGAGAGAGAGAGAGAGAGAGAGAGAGAGAGAGAGAGAGAGAGAGAGAGAGAGATGTTGGGATAGAAAATGGAGAGGGAGAAGGAGACAGAGAAAGAGAGAGAATTAGTCATACATTTCATAGACCATGTGCATTAGTACACACAGAATAATAAGATGGTCTAATTGGGGGATGCCTAGGGCAGTGTTTTATGAACATTGTGGTATTTCATGAAAACTATGGTGGGGCATGTGACAGAGTCAGTTATGGAACCAGAAGTGAGGATTCTGGACAGATGCTCACATAAATGGTACACTTCCTCACTGTTAACCTCACAGTGTCTTTCCTTTGTTTTCCATAATCTTTTCTCTATTTTATGGTTCTACATCCAGGGATTGAACCAACCAAAACATTTAAGGGAAAACTGTGTCAATATCAAACACGTCAAGAGGTTTTTTTTTTTTGTTTTTTTTTTGGTTTTTTTTTTTTTTTGGTATTTTCAGGTATTTATAGAATATTTACATTGGGCTAGTAGTTGTATACACTTTAGAAATGATAAAAACTATAGAGGGAGATAGGCATAGGCTTTATAAAAAATGCCATGTCAATTTGTCTAAGAAACTTGAGCATCTAAAGATTTTGGTACCCTGGGGGTTGGGAAGAAACCAACCCAAGTGGATGCTGAAGAGCACATACACATTGTAGATAAGTGCATTTTAGATGCAAAATGTTTTGCTTTTGAAACAAGCCTGGTTAAGAATTCAGTTAAAAGCCATGTTTAAGAACATATGTCTACTTGGCTGGTGGACTACTTAATATCTCATTCACTAAATGTGAGGACACCACTTTAAGTCTGTTTCATTCTACAAACTGTATTTCCTTAGCTGCAGTTTTCAAGTTGTTATTCACTTAAATTTTCTAACTGTCTTAATGAATAAAAGACAATATGATTGCTATAATTTGGATGGTGAATGTTGCCGAAAAGGTAGGCCCCCAACTTGGTACTATTGATAGGGCCTATTGCGAGATCTTTAGGTCTTTGGAAGTGTGCCTTTGAAAAGGATTGTGGGACAGCTAACTCTCCCTTGTCTGTTATTTTGTTTCCTAGTCAGATGGTGATCAGTTCTGCGTCAACACACACCCTCAATGTGTTTTGTTGCCTCTCTACAGGCTCAATATAGCCAATGAATCATAGACTAGACCTCAAACTGTGCACCAAAATAGATCTTTCCTCTTTGTGGGCTAACCATCTCAGGTCTTTTGTTACACTGATAAAAATCTGACTGAAACATTTATATAAAATCCTTATTTTCCATTAGAAAAATATTTCTTTAAGAGCTACTTATATTATGAGGTATTTTGAATCTCAGAGAAAAGAAATGATCTCATTAAATTTCAACTGAATTTCAGTTTTTTATTGTATAGGGCATATTATGGATAATAGCCAGATGTATTATGACATGTCACCATTTCTTTTATAGGTAAAATGGGTATATTTCCTACCAACTTTACTAAGATATTTATCTGTAAATGTTGTTAATTCAAAACATAACCAATTATGCCAACTTGGAGATTAGTTTTAATTTGCATAAAATATTTCATAACTCTGTAATTTGAGAACTTGATTAGCCTATATTCCCTTTGCTTCTTTCCTTCCTCTCTTATAATGAGTCTGTTTCTGTCCCACCAGCAAGCTCCCAAATAATGATATGGAGAGTTTGTATTAATTATTAAAGCTTGGCCTATAGCTTAGGCTTGTTTCTACATAGCTCTTATAACTTAAATTAACCCATTTTTATTAATATACATTCTATCACCTGGTGTTACTTCTCTTCCATTTTGCAGCTCCTGTTTCCTCTCTGAGTCTAAGTTCTCCTGTATGCCTAGGTTCCTCCTTCTCTTCCTTTTTGTCCCTGGAAATCCCACCTTCTGCCTAGCTGTTGACCATTCAGTTTTTTATTACAGCAATCACAGTAATACACCTTCACGCCATATATAAATAATCCACAACATTTTCCCTCTTTGTCTAAATAAGTGGAAAAATTTTAACTCTAACATAGCAAAACTATATATAATAAGAATAATCATCAAGTAAGATTTATATTCACAATGGTTAGTCCATATGTATTTGGCAAATTCAGAGAAAATACTGTATTATCCATCTTAGTGAGTCCAAAGTTTTATATTTACACCCTTTTCTATCATAACTGATATCACCATCCTAAAAATACCTTTTTAGACCTAAAAACATCTTCTTAGATAAACAACTTGAGTTTTTACATTTCTCAACCTTATAAACTTTATATCTTTATATAATTTTCTTTTTCTGAATTTGGTAACAAGGAAACCTGTATACTATCTAGTCTTCATTCTCTATCAGAGACCCAAGAAAGCATGCTACCTGAGTAAACAGGTAGGAAGTGCAGAGCAAATAACTTTCAAAATTATAAAAATGGCAGAGATATCTGTCTGCTTAGACAGTCATCGAAGCCTCCTTTGTAATATTGGGGCATCTGTCTTCAGCCTATAGGGCTAGAATATCTGACAGACTTTTCTTTGAAGCAGGAATTTTGACGGACTGTCCTGCCTTGTCTTGGCAAAGTTTGGCAGTCACTTCCTTTTGTGTCCTGCTTGTCCAGTTTGGGCAGCATACTGTCAGCAGTTGAGGCAAGGATAGTTTCTTGCCCAAGTGATTAGCTTTGCCACAGTAAAACCCAACTCTATATGGAAGTTCTTTGATGCCCATCATTCTTTTCTGAAGTAAATTGGTGCTTTGAGAAGCAGATGTGTTTTGCTATCATGAAAAGCCTTATGTTATTAAAACACTATAAATGTGCTATTCTGTATGTCTTTGAAATGTTTGGGCAATAAGATTGTCTATCTATTTAACATGTCTCTATTTAACCTTGAAAATATAACTAACATGGCTACAAATTTGATAGTTATAGATGACTAAATACTAATCTGCACTTCTTAATGATCCTAAATGTTTTATAATAATATATTTTAAGGATTAGAACTTTACATTACACTTTTTAAATGAGCTTGCATTTAGGTACAATAACTTAAAAAATAAATAGAAACATAGATACAGTATAACAAAAATAACCTTAAATTTCTATCAATATATAAAAACCTGCACTAATGTAAAATATTTGAGACTGGTAATTGTTTTTTAGTTCAAAAGGAGACTCAACAATCCACCCTCTTATCCCATTATTTCTATACTACATTCCTCTTTTCTTTTCAGAAATAGATCCCTGAATCTAATCTCCTTTGTTTAACATTTTTCCTGAGCATAGCCAATAACAACTTGTAACCAACCCCCCCCCTAACTGATGACAAACACCCATAGACTAACAAAGGACCAAAAGCCACCCACCTCACCTCTTGGAAATATGGGCATCATGTTTTCTAGACTGCTTTCTGCTGTCTGGGCATGATGGCATCTTTAGGGGACCCTGAAAAAATTAAGATAATGGTCAAAATCTGGAAGAGAAAGCTGTATTATTTTTTGTTTAGTCTATGTGTGATGGGAAAGTGTGGAGCTTATCTGAAGTCTTAGCTGGATAGTTTGTAAGGCTGGATCTTCTCAGCTAGCCTCTTTAAAGTTGTTCTGGATGCAGAATTTTGGGGAAGCTGCAACAGAGACATTTTGAGAGGCTGGATCATCTGAGCTACTTGTCTTTATTGGTATCTGGTCCTTTTTCTCTGAAAACATATAAACTTTTAGAGAGGGGGGGGAGAGGGAGGGAGAGAGAGAGAGAGAGAGAGAGAGAGAGAGAGAGAGAGAGAGGTAACACAAGTATGGAATCTGTGGTGTGTACAAGTCAACTAAAGATGATTTTTTTGTTTTATATTTGAGCAGGTAAAAGGCATCTGTCATCTTTATAAGTCCATCTGGACTGTGTAACCAAGTCTCTATCTATGCTTATGAAAAGATGATATATAGTAGTAAGTAATGAGCATTCTGTAGACAAGATTTAACATGTTTCATCTGATCTCAGAGCTGTTCTCATAATAGAGGGATCAGCATGTAAATCACCTGTCCTGTAGTTTTTCTTGGTTTCTTTTTCATGTCTGTAGTCAAGATTTTTAGGAGATCTCCCTCAATCAAATCTGATCTTATTAATTTTCAAAAGAACCATAACATTTTGTTCCATGCAGAAACAAAGGTATAACTTCTCCCCCAATGTAACATATTTTTAACTTGCAATTTGAAGTGAAGACATTCTTAAAATATATAGGTTAGTTTAGTTTAGCAGTTTCCATAATCCAATGTCTCTCAGCAGCTATTGCTTTTCTATATTAGCATTTAAAATTTCAAAGTCAGCAAAGCACCATCCAGGATTAAGATGATCTGTGTATTTCCCATTCTTGCATGACTTACTCTTTTTATATTACTTTACTCACTTAAAAAAAAAAACTTATTATTTTTTCTACATCTGGCAAACTGTATCTTATGGGAATGGCAAAAGTCATAAAGCCAGAACAGCTGCTTGAAAAGATTCAGCAAAGCTGAGTCACATGATGGCTTCTCTGTCACCTTTGGTTTTCATCTTTACCTGTTACATACTTGGAAAACATATTTATATTTGTACAATTTGGGGATATTGGATTGATCAAAAGTTTCTTATGAAGCATTTATGCCTTCTCCCAGGAATACTGCTTCCATGCTTCCCCAAGAAAGTCCTAAAATACTACCCCTCCTGTGTTTGGGGAGATAACCTTATCTACTTGAAGGTCTTCCTTATACCTTGGAGGTTGTGACACACATAAAGAAGCCAGAAGTCAGTTTGGGCTGTCTCTTGACCATTGTCAGCACTCTATTGTGGGGGCATCTCTGTGGATTTCTGTAGGCCTTTCTAGCACTTTGCTTCTTCCTATTCTCATGTGGTGTTCATTTACCATGGTCTCCTATTCCTTGTTCTCCCTCTCTGTTCTTGATCCAGCTGGGATCTCCCACTCCCCCAAGCTCTCTTTCCCTCGATCCTCGCCCTTCATTACCCCACTCACGTCCAGGCTGTTCATGTAGATCTCATCCTTTTCTCCTTCATTGGGTGATCCCCCTGTCTTTCTTGGGGTCCTGTTTTCTAGGTAGCCTCCCTGGTGTTGTGAATAGCAGTCCAGTCATCCTTGTTCCACATCTAATATCCTCCTATGAGTGAGTACATACCATGTTTGTCTTTCTGAGTCTGGGTTACCTCACTCAGGATGATTTTTTTCTAGATCCATCCATTTGCCTGCAAAACTCATGATGTCATTGTTTTTCTCTGCTGAGTAGTATTCCATTGTGTATATATACCACATTTTCTTTATCCATTCTTCAGGCATTGGTGGAGCTCTGGGAGTTCAATTGGCAAGAAATAGGAGGGTTTATATGAGCGAAAATTGTTGAGACCAAGGTTGGATAAAGCACAGGGACAAATAGCCAAATGAATGGAAACACATGAACTATGAACCAAACTGGGCTGAGGGGCCCCGAACGGGATCAGGCCCTCTGAATAGGTGAGACAGTTGATTGGTTTGATCTGTTTGGGAAACATCCAGACCCGTGGGACCGGGTCCTGTGCTCAGTGCATGAGTTGGCTGTTTGAAACCTGAAGCTTGGCTCAGCCTGTGAGGAGGTGACTGGACCTGCCTGGACTGAGTCTACCAGGTTGATCTCAATCCTCAGGGGAGTCTTTGCCCTGGAGGAGATGGGAATTGGGGGTGGGCTGGGGGGAAGTAGAGGGGGGCGGGAGGGGGGCAGGAGGGGGAAGAACAAGGGAATCCATGGTTGTTATGTAGAATTAAATTATATTGTAAAATAAAATAAAAAATATAAACAAGAAGCAGAAGTCTCTTTTTGAGGCTATGAGACATTCTTGAAACATCTGCCCCTGTACCTATTCAGAAACAAGATATTAAAAACAAATTAAACTTAAAAAGGTCAACATGATTCAGTGGGCTAGAGGAGTTGGCCACAGATCAGATTGCAAGCTTCTTCCACTATACATTCAGGCAATTACATGGCATATATAGAAATAAAGTTAGATTAGCTGAAGTTACCTCTGCCCTACATAGAGACTTATATTAATAAATAAAGAATGGAGTGGAAAGATAATAAAATAAAATGTCATGACCTCCCTTTCTTAGAAAAATTAGCACATGCAGAGCCACTGTGCTATCATATGACCAAGTAACAACAGAATACCAGGACTAAACATATAAACAAATTATATAAATATATAAAATATAAACATTGTATTATGCCAGAATTTAAATAATAACTCCAGCAGCTTCTTTTTTTTTGCCATTAAGAGATAATAATACACTGCTTAGGACTTGTCAGTTTCCCTGGACTGGCTTGGAGATTTTATTTTGGTCTAGTGTCCTCATAGCGACAAAAGCTACCAGCCTCAGGACAGGCTGTCATATGTATCTAGATTCTTAAAAATTGGGTTATAGGGTTAATGAGTAAAACTGATAACTCTTTTTATTAATAATGTCAAAACTTGAGGGAAAGTGATTGGGAATGATAACTCTGTTCTCTCATAGTTATTAATGATGGCTAAAATATGAGCTAGAGGAAGTGAAACACAGGTCCGAAAACAAAAATGATATGACCTATGTTTTGGAACAACATGAATGTATCCTTGCTTACTGAGTTCTGTATAAATAAAGAAACACTCTGGCTGCTAATCAGTCAGGCTACAAAATTCTCCCGAATTTTGGCTTACCTTCCTCTTTGAGTCCTTACATTCTCTTAGGACCTATCAATTGTTGGGGCTGGCTCCTGGCATATATCCATTTTCTTTTTCTTTATTTAGCATATAAGTCCAGTTTTAAATACACTGTAACTTGTTTAGAGGTTTTGTCAGACTAGAACTTTTTTTTTTTTATCTTATTTGCTGACTCTTCTGACACTATGGGCCAAATTTTAAACGGCTAGGCTACCTCTGGGCAGTTCGCTTAGGTGCTGGTAGCCTCTTCCACAGTCCTCAGTTCTGTGAGAACCTAGTTTCATGTCAGGGGTTACCAGGCCTGGAGCTGCATTTTCCTGCCCAAGCTCTGACAATTTCTTGTGTCTGCTTGAAGCACGAGTTTGTACCCAGTGCTGGCTGCTCAAGTGCTCAGCTGAATAGCAATGCCTCTAAGAAAGAGCTGTACCTGTGCATGCTAGCCTACTGGAGAGACTACTTTCTCAGGCTCTATGTGGATATTCAAGCCTCCACAGTGGATGCTATATGCAATGAAGCTTTTTCTGTCTCACTAGCCAGCTCCCAAATAATAATATGGAGACTTCTTATGAATTATGAAAGCTTGACCTATAGCTTAGGCATGTTTCTAAATAGCTCTTATAACTGAAATTAATCCATTTATATTAATTTACATTCTATCACATGGTGTCACTTCTCTTCCATCGTGCACCTTCTGTTTCCTTTTCTTGCCTCCTGGCATCTCTTGCACACATAGATTCTTTCTCATCTTTTTTTCACCCTCAAAATCCTGCCTAGCTATTGGCCTGTCAGCTGCAATACACCTTCACACAGTGCACAAATATCCCACAATACTTTTTTTCTCCCTCCTTCCTCCTCCACTTTTATCATTTCTTTTAGAAACTATTATGGATGAAGTTAGGAATAGATTATGAATAAGTATCATTTAATACTAGTGTCAAGAAATGTTTAAGCTCTAGAAAAAGTTTTGAAATTTTACACAATGTCTTTGACTTTCTCCTGAATTATAACAAAATGAATTGTGAAGGAACCTAGCTCTTTAACTAAGGAAAAGTAAATATTTGGTTTTTTGTTTTGTTTTGAAAATAATAAGTTTAATCAAGAGGATATAAAGAATATAATCAAAGTCATAATAAGCAATGAGATCAAGGCACTCATAAAATGTTACAAAACAGTATACAGCCCAGGGAAAACATAATCACCATAGGATTCGATTAGAATTTTTTTCTTTAGTAAGAAATTTTTAATTCATTTTACATACCAACTACAGATCCTCCTCTTTTCCCTCCTCCTGCTCCCCCACAGCCTTCCCCCAATGTCACTTCCCTCCCCTCCTCCAAAAAGGTAAGGCCTCCCATGGGGAGACAGCAAAGCCTGGAACAAAGCTGTGCAAAGTGTTCCACCATAGGTAACAGACTCCAAAAAGCCAGCTCATGCAACAGGTATAGATCCTGATCCTACTGCCAGGGGCCCCTTAAACAGACCAAGCTACATAACTGTCTTACTTATGCAGAGGGCCTAGTCCAGTTTGAGGCAGGCTTCATAGCTATTGGTCTAAAGTTCATGCATTTCCACTAGCTTGGTTTTGTTTTTCTCTGTAGGTTTCCCCATCATGATCTTGACCCCTACCCCCACTCCCCTGCTCATAGAATCCCTTTTCCCTCTCTTCAACTGGGCTCCTGGAGCTTGGCCTAGTGTTTGGCTGTGGATTTCTGTATCTCTTCCATAAGTTACTGGATGAAGGCTCTATGATGACAGTTAGGGTATTCACCAATCTGATTACAGGGCAGGCAAACTCAGGCACCCTCTCCACTATTGCTAGTAGTTTAAGCTAGGGTCATTTTTGTGGATTTCTAGGAACTTCCCTGGCACCAGGTTTCTCCCTATCCCTATGATGTCTCCCTCTATCAAGATAGCTCTTTCATTGCTCTCCCATTCTGTCCTTGTTCCAGTTCAACCATCCTGTCCCCTTATGCTCTCATCCCCCCTCCCCTCCCCTCTATTGCCCCCCACACCGCCAGTTTACTCAGGAGATATAATCTATTTCACCTTCACAGGGTGGTCTATATGTCCCTCTTAGGGTCCTCCTTCTCTAGAGCTGTGGATTATAGTCTGGTTATCCTTTGCTTTACATCTAGTATTCACTTATGAGTGAATATATACCATGTTTGTCTTTCTGAGTCTGGGTTACTTCATTCAAGATGATATTTTCCTTTTTTTTAAATTTTATTTTACAATACAATTCAGTTCTACATATCAGCCATGGATTCCCTTGTTCTCTCCCCTCCTGCCCCCTCCCCTTCCCTCCAGCCCCCCCATTCCCACCTCCTCCAGGGCAAAGCCTCCCCCGAGGACTGAGATCAACCTAGTAGACTCAGTCCAGGCAGGTCCAGTCCCCTCCACCCAGGCCGAGCCTAGTGACCCTGCATAAACCCCAGGGTTCAAACAGCCAACTCATGCAATGACAGGATGATATTTTCTAGTTCCATCCATATGCCTGAAAATTTCGTGGTATCATTGCTTTTTTTTAACCACTGCATAATACTCCATTGTGTAAATGTACCACATTTTCTCTATCCATTCTTCAGTCAAGGGGTATCTAGACTGTTGCTAGGTCCTGGCTATTATGAATAATGCTGCTATGAACATAGCTGAGCAAGTGCCCTTGTGTTATGATTGAGCATTCCTTGGGTATAGGCTTAAGAGTGGTATAGCTGGGTCTTGAGGAAGATTGATTCCTTTTTTTTCTCTGAAAAAGCACTACACTGATTTCCAAAGTGGCTGTACAAGTTTGCACTTCCACCAACAGTGGAAGAGTGTTCCCCTTGCTCCACATCCTCTCCAACTGTCATCAGTGCTTTTGATCTTAGCCATTCTGACAGGTGTAAGTTGAATATCTCAAAATTGTTTTGATCTGCATTGCCCTGATGACTAAGGATGTCAAGCAATTCAAAATCAATAGCTCTCCTTTATACAAATCATAAATAGGCT
Organism: Peromyscus maniculatus bairdii; assembly: GCF_049852395.1. Lineage (NCBI taxonomy): Eukaryota > Metazoa > Chordata > Mammalia > Rodentia > Cricetidae > Peromyscus > Peromyscus maniculatus. The sequence goes on along the minus strand of NC_134853.1, from coordinate 34,096,373 downwards.
AAGAAAGCAATCAGAGAAACATCATCTATTATGATAGTCACAAATAATATAAAATACCTTGGGTTAACTCTAACTAAGCAAGTGAAATACCTGTATAACAAGAACTTTAAGTCTTTGAAGAAAGAAATTGAAGAAGATATCAGAAAATGGAAAGATCTCCCATGCTCATGAATAGGTAGGATCAACATAGTAAAAATGGCAATCATATGAAAAGCAATGTACAGATTCAATGTAATCCCCATCAAAATCCCAACACAATTCTTCACAGACCTGAAAAGAACAATACAAGACTTCAAATGGAAAAACAAAAAACCCAGGATAGCTAAAACATTCCTGTACAATAAAGCAACTTCTGGAGGCATCACCACCCTTGACCTCAAGCTTTATAATAGAGCTATAGTAATAAAAACAGATTGGTATTGGCATAAAAACATGTGACCAATGGAATCAAATTGAAGAGCCTGACATTAATCTGAGCACCTATGAACACCTGATTTTTGACAAAGAATCCAAAACTGTACAATAGAAAAAAGAAAGCATCTTCAAGAAATGGTGCTGGCATAACTGGATGTCAACATGTAGAAGATTGCAAATAGATCCATATCAATCACCATGCATAAAACTCAAGTCCAAGTGGATCAAAGACCTCAATATAATACCAGTTACACTGAACCTGATAGAGGAGAAAGTATGAAGTAGTCTTGAATGCATTGGCACAGGAGACCATGTCCTAAATATAATATCAGTAGCACAAACGAGCAACCATTAATAAATGGGACCTCCTTAAACTGAGAACACATACTTTTGAATGCACACAATCTGGGTAGTAACAGCTATTTGTTTGGTGAAAAGTAATTATTTTAGCCAAAAAATTGTGATCCCACCATCAGACAATGTCATCTTGATGTTTTGCAATATTATTTTAGTAGGTATGTCCATTAGAGACCGTGTGCATGTCCTAAATGGCAAGACATTTTAGTGGTAGATATGACACTGGATTGAGACAAATTATTGCCCTAAAGAAATCATAACAGTTTGTCACTTCTCATTTGAGAGACAAGGAAACTTTTTAAGTATAAGGATAATTCCATGGAAATTGTTATTTGTAACAGCTATATTTTTAGAAACTTTTACCTAAATATAGAAGGAATTTTGAAATTTCAGTGTATTGTTTACTGGATTATTTAATTAAACTTAACTTCAGATTAATTCAATTGTTCTTTGCTTATTTAATGGTAAAATTTGTTTAAGGTTATGGTTTTTGCTGTAAAAAAGTTATGAGTGCATTCCCAAATTTTGACACATACCTCTCATTATAATTTACTTCTCAGTATCCCATGATTATAATTTTGATTTTAATTTCAAAATCAACACTCATATAGTCATGTTTTAATTTGAAATTCAGGTGGCTGAATTTACTTTCTTATTGTTAGATTTGTTTAATGATTAAATGATGAAATTAATTTTGGGTTTAGAATACCACTTTCAGAAATGTAGACTACCATAATTTTGTTTTTGTGTTTTCACTGAGATATTATTTGTAGCATAAAACACAGTTTCCAAATATGGATTAATTTTTCTTACATTCTAAGAGAATTAAAATTTACTTTCAAAATACAAATTTATATTTCTTCACTACCAAAATACAGTTTTATTTTCCTTTATTGACTAGTTAATTTCTGTGCCATCCTTGTTTTCCAACTCCTTATTTTCACTCTACTCTGACTATATTCACTCTGCTCTATTGTGTTTATAATGACCAAAATTATCTTCTCACTTTGGTGGAGACTGGCACACTAGGCAGTGGGGAGGTAGACTACCTTCATAGGTTTCTTTGGATTGTGGTCGGCTACTCCCTTTTAAAGGTGAAACAATTAAAGACTCCTGACAACAAACCAAACAAAATCAGAAAACTACGAGGTTTAGAACTGAACTGACACACTCTCCACTCATTTATTTGATGGTAGACTTACATCTAGATACCATGTTGACATCCACAGTTCACAGCTGAATTACCAATTTGCTATAGAGTTTACATGGGCATTCTATTTCTAATAGGTGAAAGCTTCTTTTAGGTCTAGTACATTTGGACCATTAAAAGCTTTTGAATCAGGGACTGAAGCAATGGGTCGGCAGTTAATAGCATTTGCTGCTCATGCAGAGAACCTCAATTTGATTCTCACCACCCACACCTGGCAGCTTATAACTGCCTGACTCAAGTTCAGGGGATCTGACTTCTTGTGGTTTCTATGGGCACTGCACATGCATGTAGTACACAGATAACTTACACGCAGGCAAAATACTCACAGATAAAAATGAATAAGTACTTTTAAAAATCATAGTAAAATTGTTGTATCACTGCTGTTTTCATTTTCCAGACAAAAGCAGCTTAAGCAAGAATGAAACCCAATTTGCTTAGGGAGTTAAGAAGAGACACAGTTCTCTGTGGCAGGAGAGAGACAGTGGCAGGAAGGGGAGGTAGCTGCTGTCATTTCACCCACAGTTTGAAATCAGAGAGGGATGAATGCTGGTGCTTAGCTCACGCTTTTCCTTTCAATTTAAACTGGAATCCATGCCCATGTGGTGATGTTCACACACTCTGGCACGTCTTCCTTCCTCTGACAAACCACTTCTGCAAACATCTGGATAAACATACTCAGATGCATCATGCTTTTACAGTAACTTGAAACCCTGTCAACAACAAAGAAGATTAGCCAACCCTGCTGTAACACTCTCTCAACAGTAGTCCCAAGCATCCTCTATTTCCTGCAGTGCTCTGCTGGGCAACTGTGTTTAGTTTCCCAGGAAATAAACACAGTGCAGGGAGCAAACTTGTTCTCTTAACTTCATGTTTAATTGTTTCAAGCTATTGGCAATTTCCTCATAAAAGCCAGAAACCAGATATGAAAAGATATAAGATATGGAAAGAGAGAAAAAAGTAAGAGAAGAATGTTGTGGAATATTTGTGCATACTGTAAAAATATGCCTCTACCTAAGTGTCTTTTAATTAGTTTAATAGAGAGCTGAATGCCCAATAGCTAGGCAGGAGAGGATAGGTGGGGTTTCTGGGGAGAGAGGAAAAGGAGGAAGAATCTAGGCATGCAAACTTTTGCCAGCAGGCTCAGTAAGTCAGATGTGCCATACTAAGAAAAGGTAGTCAAGCCACTTGGCAGAACAAGATTTTTAAAATGTTATAATGTTATAAGAGCAAGTTGGTGAAAAGCCTAAGCTAAGGTCAAGCATTTATAATTAATAATAAGGCTATTGGTGATTATTTGCAGTCTGGTGGTCCAAAGATAGTCCAACAAGAAAGCTTGCTACAGAAGAAATGTTTGTTTTTCTATTCAATACTTGAAAACAGAAAGGACTCACAACTTAATTTTCTAAATGATGAAATCTAAAGAGTTCACTGTGAGGAGAGAAGTGCTACAGGGATCGATGACTTACTTGATAGTTTTTAGTTTTAAAATATTATTCTCAGAAATTCAGACTACCATGATTTTGATTTTGTATATTCATTGAGATGTTACTTGCAGTAAAGAACCACCATAATGTTTCTCACTAAGTATCTTAAACATGACATAAATGACAGCTGAAGGCTTTCCTTAGTTACTTTCACATATACTATAAACTCTCTGGATCCTGTCATTATGTCTTATGAAAACCTATCTTTCCAGGTCACAGACTCTACTCTTTCTTGGAACTTAATGTAGTAAAGAGTTTGGGGCAGTTTTAATAGGATTGGAGTAAGAAGGAAATCTCACTCATTAGAGGCTGTTCTGTGTCATATATCATTTGGGCTGGAGAAAAATATAATGCATTCATGATGGGGAGAGAATGAACAGAAAATTATAAGCTCAAGTTCTGATTTCTACTAACTACTAGTGTAACCAGCCACCCAGCTACACAGCAGACAGAGTAACAAGAAAAGAAAAGTTATACAGGAATAGAGAAAGATAAAAAGCCCCGAGGCTAAAGATAGACAGGATAATTTAAGTTAAGAAAAGCTGGCAAGAAACAAGCCAAACTAAGGCCAGGCATTTATAATTAAGAATAGGCCTCCGTGTGATTTATTTGGGAGCTGGGTGGCATCCCCCAAAAAGAGTAAAACCAAACAACAAGAAACCTATCCTTTTCTTATTCAATTTTTTCCCCTTGGGAAAGGAAAATATCTAGGCAAGACTGCAATGTTATAGAAAAAAAATAATTGTCACTTAGGGTAGGAAACATCAATAATGTATTTTTAATGTTATTATACATTTGAAGTTTTGTATAATAAATAATATAAGTAGGTCTCACAAGAGGCAAAATTCATTTTTACAAAATACATCTATACTAATCTGAAATAATTGGAATGTTTTGTACTTATTTCCTGTCTCAAATTTGGCATATGTTTCTCCAGCTTGGATCACCCTTGCATCAGAGTGTCTGAAATCTGTAGGAAAGCATATCAAATCTGGTATTTTTATTGTTAACACCAGGTTTCTAATAAATTTGGCTATTTTTTATTTAATAAGTTTTGCTTCAGGTGAGTTAGTTAATATTTTATGTTCAGAAGATTTTAGACATCTTCAAACTTTCTAATTTTCAAGAACCATAGAACCCTAAGAACTATATAATGTATTCATTTGAAAGTCAAATCATTAAGAATCACAACTTATCTAAACTTATTAAGTAGTAATAATACAAAATCTGAAAGAAAAATTATTCAAATTATTAATGACACACAGTGAACTTGTGCCTGTTTAAAACCTCTGGTAAAGTATTAGAATATACATTATCCTGGTTTAGGAGATTCTGGCACAAAAATAAAAATGTAAAGATCATCATACCTGCATATTCCAGACAATATTATTATCCAAGTTATAATCATTTCCACATCATGAAGGAAGTGATCACATTGTATTTGCCAAGTGGATACTGCATCTAGAAACAGGATATCCTACACATTTGGCCAGCATCAATTGCTTCTATCTAAATAGGACTTGAGGATGGATAAAAATTGCAGGGATTTGAAAATGATAAAGTCACACACTTAATGGATCATATCACATTCAGAATGTTCACATCTCTCAACACACGTCCAGAAGTTATTAGCACCCACTTTAATAGAAAATTGGTAGAGCAACCAAGTAGCAACTTTAAAATCCTTGTGCAGAATGAATTCAAGTGACTCAAACCTTTGACTTCACAAAGTTGGAGGTACTCTTTTGGCTATTTAAGATGATTTTCTTTAACATTCTATGTCCTTATGCTTGAATGCTGGTGAAAAGTACCTGGCACTTGTGCACTATAAATGGTAAGTTAAAGCTCCAGAGAACATGTCCCATTAGTCCCCCTTGTGACTGACCCTCCAGCTTTAGTACTTGCTATCCCTTTGGATTGATTGCACTGTTTGCTTCCTTGTTGGAGATAGCCATAATACCATGCAGCTCTCTACAAAGATTGATTGCTGGGCAAGGAGGTTTGCAGAATACTAAACCTATTTTATACTCTCTCTACACAAAACATAATTTGATCATTGCTGCATGTCATATTCATTACTAAATATTATCTAATCTAACATGTAAAATTCATAAATATCAAGAATTTTCCAAAAAATTTATTCCAAAAACTAAAAATGAAACTGAACCTTTAACAAGACAACTATTTTGTTGTGAATTCAAAATTGCATATAGACTCCTACAATCTATCATGCAGGTACTAGATAAGTTGAAACAAACCACAAGTCCTAGTTTTAAGGCACAGTTTGGAGGCACCCTCTACCTCATAACAAAACCACCTGGGTTCTTTCCTTTCCCAGCACTCTGCAACTCCAGCAAAAGCAAGTCACAAGTTATTTTTACACCTAGTTTAGTATCTTATTATTTATCTTTGAGGTGAACCTTGCCTTTGTCATTTTCCTAAAGCTCTATGCAGGGCAGTTGAAATAAGAATATCACAATGCAAAGACTTTCTTTGAATTCCAATGTAATTTTTCTAAAAATTATATAATTTAGTTTTTCTTTGAAAATTTCAGACATATATACAATGTATTTTGAACTTTTTTTTTTTTTTGGTTTTTTGAGACAGGGTTTCTCAGTGTAGCTTTGTGCCTTTCTTGGAACTCACTTTGGAGACCAGGCTGGCCTTGAACTCACAGAAATCTGCCTGCCTCTGCCTCCCGAGTGCTGGGATTAAAGGCGTGCGCCACCACCGCCGCCCGGCAAACATTTATTTTTTTTACAAAGACCACAAAACCATTTTACAAAGCTTACACAGAGTATACTAATCAGTTATTCCTGTCTCAACTTTTTTTTATATCAATGCTGAAAGAGGAAAAAAACCTAATTTAATGGGAAATGACATGAAAATCTAGGTACTAAAATTGTACATTTATTAACTTCTAAAAACAATATGATATTCTGAATCAATTATATGTTCCATCCTTTCAGTAGAAAATAATTGACAACTAATGTATTACAAACAAGAAATTTAACATCTGACTTCTTAAACTTTTAAGTAGTATTTTATTAATGAAAAACCTAAATTAAAAAATTATTTTTTACCATAGTTACAATCCAGAATACAGATTGAAGTTTAATGAGAATTCAGGATAAGACTTTCCTTTATATGTTTGTGGTAATTAACTAGTTTGAGTAAGTTAATGAAATATTTTATTTTTTCATCTGTTTTCCACAAATGTATGTACTGAAATCTGGACGATGCTGCAGGAACTACTTTGAGAAATAGCTCTCATCTTGCAAACAGAGATCTCTTATGCAGCCTATTCATCAAGTTGATCTTCAGCTTTTTCCACTCACTTTTGAAGGAATTGGTACTAGATAATCATTTATTTCCTCCCTTTCTCTCTGTGTCTAACTGAGACACACACCTCCCGCTCCACATCACATCATACTCTCTATGGAATGTATCCTCTCCCAGCTCCACTTTGGGCCCTTTCAGCCATCTTCCTGAAAACAAAACAAAAAAACCCTCACATTCAACATCACCAGATCCTCATCTCAAATTTCTTCCATTCCTATTTGACTTCCATGTAAACAATTCCAGCAGGTGATCTCATTGGAGCCACTTTGGCCTCCAATAATCCAAAATCAATGGGCACAGCACAGTGTCCCATCCCCGAATTTCAGCAGAGTTCATCACTATTGGTGATCCCCTCCATCCTTACGAGCTCTTTCCTTGGCATCTTTTCTTCCTAATCCTTCCATTGCTTCCTCTGTGTAACTTTTATACAGGGTCATCCCTTTTTACCTCATATTTAAATATAAGTTATCTTAAGATAGTCTTCAACCTTCTTTTCAATCATAATATCTTTGGAAAGTCTTAGGATGACACGTTTATTAGCAATTATAATAGTGTTATTTTTGACATATATTAAGTTTCATGTAAGTTTGACATATGTTTGCACATTTGAATCATTCAATAAAAATAAAGGTATTACCAGAAATAAGTTCCAACTGCTAGAAGTAGGCAGCCAATTAAATTCAAAGACAAGTTACTGAAAAAACAAAATTCATTTGAAAAGTGGGTTCAGTGACAAGAAAGTGGGTGTGAGTCTTGGTGCAGAACCTTTCTGGAATAAACTGGCTGAGGATTGCTTATGTTGGTGACCAGTATGCGTTCCCAGATTGGTAGTCCTTACCCTGTAGCAGAAGGGCTGAGCACTGCACCCAAATAGCTGTCATGAAGTGTTTTGCAGTTTCTTCAGGTCTCAAAATCAAAGCCCAGTGTTCCTTTGGTCTATTTTTTTCTCTTCTTAGTATTTCTTTTATAGTGAACATGCAAGAGGTATGGGTGGTGGGCCCTCTGCTCCCTAACTGAGCTGCCCACTGCTTTTCAAACCTGTGGTACCAGAAGTAGAACAGTTTTCCTGTATTAGTTTCATACTACAACCTTCAAGAAGTACTGCATGCTACAAACTCTGACAACACACAAATTATCCTGGCCCTTGGTTGTAAAGAGAGTAAACCAGGGCTGATAGTTTTCCACACAATCTCTTTCATTTCCCATCTCCTTGTTGCCCCCAGGCATTAGTTTGTATTTATAAAAGTTTTATAAATAGCAGTCATATAAAGTGTTATCTTTTTCTAGCTTGAAATTCATTTTTTGTCAGTAATATTTCCTTTACTATTTAGTATATCAAATGCTCTTTTCATTGATGTGACCAAATAACTAATTAAGTAACTTCAGAATATAAGATTTTATTTTGGATCATGGTTTGCAGGCATATAGTCCATGATAACAGGAAGGAATTTCTGGATGGCATTCTTACGGGAGCAGGAGCTTACAGAAGCTGTTTCTACCCTGTCAGCAGTTGGGAAGCAGAAAGAAATAATGTCTAGCTGGAACATAGACATCTTACTTAGGGTTCCTATTGCTGTGATAAAATGCCATGAACAAAATCAACTTGTGGCAAGAAAGGTTTATTTCAGCTTACATGTCCACATCACAGCCCAAGGAAAGTCATTGCAGGAACTCAAGACTGGAACTTGGAGGCAGAAACTGATGCAGAAGTCAGAGAGGAGTGCTGCTTAATGGCTTGCTCTCCATGGCTTTCTCATCCTGCTTCATCTATACTATAAGGGTCATCTGCCTAGAAGTTACACCACCCAAAATGGTTAATCAAGAAAATATACCACAAGCTTTCCCACAAGCCAATCTGGTTGGGACATTTTCTCAGTTGAGGTTTCTTCTTATGAAATGACTACTACTTGTGTCAAGTTGACATAATACTAGCCAGAGCATTACATTAGGCTGGAAACCTTAAGATTCATTCCACAACAACCTCCTTCCAGTTAGACTTTACTCTTAAAGGCTTTACAACACCTCCTGCCACATTACCACATCAAGTATTTAAACACATGAGCTTGTTGAGGACAGTTTACATTCAAATCACCATACTCTGCTCCTGACTCCCGTAGGCTCAGAGCCATCTCAAGGAGTAAATGCATTCAATTAATGTCATAAAGTCCCCACAGTCTTAACAATTCTGACACCATTTAAAAGGCAGAGGCTCAAAGTCTCTTCTGAAATTAAAGGAAATCTCTTAACTGTGGGCCCTTATTAAACAAAAAGCACAGACCTTAAACACATGATGACATGGAGCAGTCATCTTCATTACATACAAACATACAATGGTGCAGAGTAACCATCTCCATTCTAAAATGGAAGAATGGAAAAATAGCAAGAAAATAGCAGGGAAAAACAAGAATGAAATGCAGCAGCCAAATACCACACTATGAAGCTCCAGGTCCAGGTTTGTAATGACATCATCTGGCCTCCAACACGCTTGGGTAGCCCTTCTTCTCCAGTGCTGTTGCCTATAAGAATTGTGGGCTGTCTTGGTGGGCTATGCTTGGTTCCCACATCTATCTTGGTAAATGTGATGTTTCTGGCATCTCCACTATCATGAGGTCTTCACTACAACTCAGACTTCACCTTCAAAGCTTGATACTCAGCCCATTCTGAGCTCGATGAAAGGATCCGACCTTGCTATGCATTAATTAGCTGGATTTGGCAGGTTTCCAGAATTGGGGTGAAAACCTCCATGACTCCTTCATCCTTGCAGTTGCCTGCCTGAAGAGCTAGCACAATACAGATCATATTAAATCAGGATGCCAGTTTGATGTATAGTCTGCCCCCTTGTCACAGCTTCAGCAGCATCAGGTCACCTGCCTGGCTGCACCCGGGAAAATAGTTCCCCACACAGCCCTCCTCAAATGATTAAATGATGTCCTGAAAGTTGTTTGTGTTCAGGAATCCTCTTTTCAAGTGAAAATGTTTCAAATGTGTTATATATTATACCTGAGAGATAGTACCTGGGGTTTATCTTCATAGCACTTCCCAATTGTCCCACTACAGTGCCCAAGTTTCTCCATAGATGAACTAATCTCTTTTTTTCCAGCTGCATTGCTAAAACCCTACTTTCTACACTGTACACAACTTTAGCCATTTTCAGGATCTTTTACTCACAAAACTACACATTTTCACATCTTTCTGCTATACTTTACCATAAAACCAATGAAGAGTAATTACGTTCATCATGCTGTGGCTTAGTACTTTTAAATTTAGCCTCACTCAGATTTTAAGGACACAACAGAACATAAATGTAATTTTGTCAGAATGATACAAATGCCTCCAAGTCCAGTTCCCAGGTGGTTTTCGGTTTTCTTCTCTCTGAAACCTTCTGAATCTGGTGTGTGTGTGTGTGTGTGTGTGTGTGTGTGTGTGTGTGTGTGTGTGTCCACATTTCCACTTGCATTATCCTGTTCCTCATTCCCACCAGAATGGCCCATCAAGCTTTGCTTACAGGTTTCTAAGTCTTCTCTTAGCATGAAAGTCTTCCATGTCCCTTCAACAGTCTTCCATGTTCCTTCAACAGGCCTCAGAACCATCTTGTCAGGATTCTTGTAGTACTTAATAACAACAATGTTCCAGCATCTTCATATCTATTTCTCTATCCTTATGTTTCTCATCACTATGATGGAGTATCTGACAAAGCATCTGCCGTGGTTTCCTTCCTGTAGCTGTGACAGCATGCTATGTCAACAGCAGCACAAAGGGAAAAGGATTTATGTTTACCTCAAGTTCCAATCAGGAACAGAGAACTATGGGTACTCAGCAGAACTGAAAGGTACACTGCTTTCTCTATATTACACAGTGCAGGATAACTAGGCAGTGGTACACACACAGTTAAGATGGGCCTTGATACATCAATTGACACAGTAATTGTGATTCTCTACAGTTGCATGCAGAAACCTATCTTCTGCATGGTTGTATATCCTGTAGAGTTAGCAATTAGTGCTAGTCCTCACAGCAACTAAAAGAAGGACAGAGTTATTTTGCTTACAGTTTAAGGGGATGTAATCCACCCATGTGGAACAGGCACTGTTTGGGAAGTTGTGAAGTATAACAGACGGGACCTAGTTGAAGGAAGTGGGTCACTGGGGATAAGCCTTATGGCCTGACTCCTCTCTCTCTCTCTCTCTCTCTCTCTCTCTCTCTCTCTCTCTCTCTCTCTCTCTCTCTCTCTCTCTCTCTCCCCCTCCCAACTCTACTTCCTGACTGCTTATGTGACATAACATGCTGCAGCAAGCTCCTGCTGTCAAACCCCCAAAACAGTGCCTCCTCCCTCACAGCAAGTTTAAACACAGAAACCTGAGGTAACAGTTCGCAATCATATTAATTAGAGTACTGTTCTACTGCAGACATCCTAGTACCAGTGTACACATGATCTGATAATTAGCTTTTAGATTTTCATCCAGTACTTGATTATTACAACAGAGTTGGGTCACTCATTTTACCTATTATATGGACATCAGTGCTCTCTTCTCTTGGGTTACTACTATTAAGAGTGAAATAGCAGAGTCATATTGAGGTAGACCAGATCGCCCAATCATCCTTTAGGGAACTGGAACAGGGGTGAAGCATTGGTAAGTATCTTTAAATGCTGTTAAGAATGTTATTATTATTTTGAGCCTTCTCTGATTACTTATATATTTATTCACTTTTTGTGAATGATTGACAACTAGAAAGAGCTGGCCATTTAGATCTTTGAATAGAATAAGACAGACCCTTTATGTGTGACTGCCAACAAAGAAATCATATCTGTGGCCAACAGCTGAAGTCCCCTCATGGCAGTCTGGCCACTTGGGAAAGCTTTATTATACCCATGAGAACATCCAGCTTTGAAGATCCCTACAACAGAAGCCACAGTTCCTGCCACAAGACCTGCACCAGAAGGTCTTGCTTCAGTGGCAACCACTGAAGACAATTTGCACCAGCCTTAGATGGCAGCACCCAGGCAAGACAAGTCCAGGTGAACTTCAAATAACCTTGCCGCCATTCTCACTCAGCATGTCCTTGCCTACTTGCTGTTCCCAGCAGAGTAAATCCAAAAGCTCCAAGCCAGCTCCTTGGTAACATGGGAGGTGCACTTTCCTTTTATTTCATTTTTTTTTATAAATCTGCCATTCTGTTTTATTAGCTTGTTTCCTTTTTCAATTGTAAGTATAATTCATTTGAGGACTCTGCTCCCCACCATCCCTCACAATTAGTAAAGCATAGTCTTTGTATTTAGCTATTCTAATCCATGTGCATCTCATTATGCTTTTAAATTGCATTTACCTAATTATCTCATTTGCTATCCTTGTATCTTTTGCCATGATGTATTAGTTTAAATATTTAGAGTATTTATAAAAATTAAATGGTCAGCTTTCTTTATTTCTATTTTTCCCTTGTATTGAAAATAGATTCTTTTTGTCTGCTTTTTTAATCTTATGTTTGAGAGAGGTTTTTTTTTTTAATCAAGTAGACTGAATATAAGTCACTTGTTTGATTTATTCTTTGAAGGGATTTTCTTTAACTTGTGGCTTGTTTTTTCAATTTCCCAACATTCGGTATTGAAAGACAGATGTTCTTAATTTTGAAAAACTATAACTTATAGAGCTTTTTTCTTTATGGCTATTTTATATTATGCATAATGTCTTTTTTCTGCCTCAAGGTAAAAATCTTTCCCTATGTTTTTTCCTAAAACCACTATAATTTTTGAGTGACATTGATATCTATGATTCACTCTGATTTTATGTTATGGTTTGTCCTGGCTAGTTTATGGTGAACGTGACACGTTAGTGCTATATTGGAAGATGAACATCAGTTGAGACCTCAGAGTGCCAATAGGCAGAGCTTGGGGGCATTTTCTTGATTGGTGATTGATATATGAAAGCCCAGACTAACCTGGGTAGTGCCAACTATGCACAGGTCATCTTACATTATATACAGAAGCAGGCCAGTAAGTAACACCCCTCCATGGTCTTTGCATCAGCTCCTGCCTCCAGTCCTGAATTGAGTTTTTATCCTGAATCCCTTCAATGATGTACAGTTTCATGGAAGTGTAAGCAGAAATAAATACTTTCCTCCTCCAGCTGCTCTTGGTTATGATGTTTTATTACAGCACTAGAAACCCAAAGACATGGTCTAAAGTATGAGTTGTTCCTTCTGCTCCTGCATAGGCAGGAGTTATTTACCTGGACTCCATGTAAAAGTCTCTTTGCCCCACTTGTTTGCATTTGTAATTGTCTTAAAGTAAGTTATGCTTTGATCTATAATTTCTGGATTTTCTTTCTTTTTGATTCATCTATACATTTTTCTTTTCTATACTAATGTCATATATTTGATGATATTGCAATAAGAAGTCTTGATGGAAGGTAGCATAGAATTTCAACCTTGATATTTCACAAACTTGTGTTAGTTTTAACAGGTTGTTATATTAATGTTACATTTGGCTTACAATGTATACAAAGACAACTACTGGTCCTTTCACAGGGTTTGGTTATAATCCTCAATTTAGGGAATATTGGCTAGGCTAGGGAATATTGAAACATTTCTCTTTTATTCAGGTATTCAGTGATTTCTCTTGAAAGTATTTATAGTTTTCAATTCATAAATATTGCTAATTATTTAAAACTTGTCCCTAGGACATTAATAGTTTGATTCTACTATGTTGTTATTGATTGTATGTGCATTTCAAATTGTTCATTTCTAGCATATAGAAAATCCTTTTCCTGTCTTCTAATTCAAACATCTGGGTCCATTCTGAAGCAGTTTTGATTACTGGATATTTCTCCTTCATTTTATTTATTTATTTATTTATTTTGTTTATGTGCTTTTGAGATTTAACCTGGTAATCTTTGATCAAAAGTGTGCCATTTGAGAGTTTGATCATTTTGCTGGACATAGCTCTGAGATATTCTTACAATTATTCTTGGAGGCAAGTAAATTATATGAAAACATTGACATTTTTGAGTGTAGATTTTACAATATATTTTGTAGAATCATAATATTTCAGAATAAAGCTAATTACCCCTTAATACTACACCAAATTTGTGAAAGCTAATACACATTATGCATTTTGTTTACATCATTCCCTAGGGACTATTACCTGTCAGTGGCTTTCTCTGAGTTCCTTCAAACTCTGTTTCCTGCCTTGTACTACCACTTGTTCGGTATGAATGAACAGCTCCTCTTCTACCAGGACTGGCTGGTTTAATGTCAGAAAGGTCTTGTCCATTCCAGAGGCTGTGATAATACATCCAAAGAAACTGACCCATCCCCTATTCATTAAAGCTGGGTTTGGGAAGATACAATGATGAAGTCTTGCCCAGCAATCCCATTTTAGAATCATCTTACATTCTATTTATTTTTGCTTAATATATGTCTTACTCATTACATAATTTCCCAAATGCAGAGATACCATTAATTTTGTTCCTTATCTTTGTCAGTCTCTGGGTAGATTTTTGTTTTACCAATACTTGATTTAATATATAATCAATATTTGAATTAGATATATAAATAAATATTTTCCATATATTTATACTTTACTTACTTCTAATACTGATGTTTATACTTTCCTTACATTTCCTTTGCCTCTCTAATCCTGCTTCATTATTTTGTTTTTTAGATATATAATCTTAAGAATTTTAGATAGCAGTACTGTATTTACATCATTTTCATCCCTCTCTCTACCACTCCAACTCTTCCCATATCATTCACACTCTCTAAATTTCACATCTTCTTTAATTATTATTGTTTATACACACAAATATATACACACATATTACAAATGTACACAGACATATATAGACTACTGAGTCCATTTAATTTTGCTCATATGTACACATGTTTAGTGCTGACTACTTGGGATTGAATAATCTACCAGGAAGCTTGGCCCTGGAAAAAACTGTTTGTACTTGTTTTAGTAGCCACTGACTGCCTATCAGTCTTCATCTGAGGATGGGACCTTATGAAGTTTCCCCTATCCAAGTTGTCATGTTGACTGGTGTTGTTATTAAAGTCTTGTTTAGGCAAACTTATTTTTGAGAATTCATGGTTACCGTTTCACTGTCATGTCTAGTAGACACTAACCTACGCTTATATGTCCTGGTTCTCTATCTCTTACAGTTTTTTTTTGTCCCATCTTCCATGATGGTCTCTGAGCTTTAGATGTAGGAGCTGTGTTATAGATGTACCCACTGGGAATAGGACCCTCATGTCTGTTGTTTTTATCAGTTACTTATTTTGCTAACAATTTCCATCTGTTTCCAAAAAGAATCTTCTTTGGTGAGGGCTAAGTGCTACATTTATGCATGGGTTTAAAACTAGGTATTTAGAATATAGTAAAATTATATCCATTTAGGCAAGTCACAGCAATAGATATTCCTCCACTATCTATGACTTTTCCAGCCATGGGTACTTGGTTAAGTTTACAGTAACTGGGAAAGAATTCCTTTCCATTGACTGGGCTCCAAGTCCAATTTGACAGCTGTTGGTTAACCCCAAGATAAAACTGTTAGCATTTGACCATCAAGGATATCTCGATGGCTGATCATTGTGGTTCATAAACTGTACATCTACACAGGAATGTTAATTGTTTTTCTCCCTTGAAAACATAGATGCTTTTTTTGCATACAATGACAGCTAGTCTTTAGGGAGGAAACTTCTAGATCAGTGACAGCTAGATCCCTTCAAGTACTATGTAATATATGATGTCTTTAGCAATAGGGCATTACTTTCAAGTTCTGGGAAGTTTCCCAAGCTTTGCAATGGGATGCTTGTCAGGTTTGCCATGGCTTCTAAGGGGAACATCATCACTTCATGTGGCATAACTCCATTCAACTATTTCTTTCTAAGTAACCTTAAAAACAATCCTATCTCAATGATAAATGATTCACTCTGTTTTAGCAGAATTTATACATTCCATAGCCAAGTGTGACACAGATTTCTTCATTACCACTATCCCAAACTAGTTTGAATTGAAGTACCATCAGACTGGACAAGATTATTTCTTAATTCCTAATTGAGAAATCTTTGATGAAAATTTGTAAAGAAAAAAGTCCTGGTGAGATGATTCAGCCAGTAATTGCAAACTAAACTATGGTCTCTTTATGCACCTCTCTCTCTCTCTCTCTCTCTCTCTCTCTCTCTCTCTCTCTCTCTCTCTCTCTCTCATCTCTGTCTCGCTCTCTCTCTTTCTCACACACACACATGTGTAATAGGTGATAGAAGATTGATAGATAAATGATAGATATATAAAATTTAGAAACAGTTTCTTGAGAAAGAAAATTACTTATGCCTAGAAAACTAATATGGATTATTATTGCTAGCAGTGAAGGGTCATATCCATGTTTACCATACTGGCTCCTGTGACTCTGACTTCTCCTGACTTTCCCAGCTCCTATGGAACACTAGATGGGTACAGTGATTCTATGCCTTGATTATTTCTTCTCCATTTGTTTTCAGTCATCTCATAAAGCAGAGACAATGACAATAGATACACTATCCCTTCTAAGGAGATTGAACACTAAAAGCATTCTCTTTATTTTGGATAAAAATAGACTCTTTCATCAATTGTAATGTGGCTTTCTGCACAGAAGTTTGACTGGAGGCTTTTATCATGGGAACAGATGTTGTCTATTTGTTTACTTGCCCTCACATATATAAATGTAACCTTGCTTTGCTTTTCAAAACTCATGTTAGATAGTCCCCAGGTATAGGACCTTTGACTCTTAGCTGATGTAGTTGAAAACAGCAGAATAAAAGGTATTTTGTCATATTTTTGTAAGTAAAGTACTAATGGGGCCTATGACTAACAAACTCTAAAACAACAGCTTTGAACTCCATAAACCGCCCCCCATCCACTTGCTGCTCTCTTGCTCACCTACTTCTCTCTGCCCCCATGTTCTCCACAGTTCACAACAAAGAAAGGGCTCTCTGCTGCTGCACCCAGAATCATAAACATGGAGCTTTGCATTCAGAGGATATATGACAATTACTGCTTACATAAAACTGAAATATTGTTAGGGATGGAGAAATAGAGGAGTTTGTCAATTTTTCAAGGTCTCACTAAATAAGGAGTTTGGATTGGTTTACGCTGTGATTCCATGCAGAGTATTTGTTCAGCTTATTGACTGCTCACAGTGGCTGAAGTCTTCCTGAAATCCATGGAAGTGTATTGTTCTGGGGTCATCTTTGGACCTGTAGTGGCCTAAGTACAGGCCACACACTCTACCACTTCCTGTGTGACAGTGGTATTTGCAGCACTTCTTCTTGAGTCTTTGTTGTTGTGGTGTCGATATCGGTGTAGGTGATGAAGAATGACTTGACCTTGGACAAGAAGTTGTGAAACATTTTCCCCATTTTCTGTTATTCCCATGTTTGGCGCTACTGTGCTTGGAGGGGGAACAGGACAAATGTGACAGGTGGACCTCTGTGGAGGGCCAGCCTGAAGTCACTGTCAACTGTAGAACTGAGTGAAGACTCCACATCATCTTCTTGAACCTTGGCATTAAGTCATTCCTGGACATTGGGGCTTGTTGATCAGGCTACCTCATGCTGCAGAGATCAGCCATCTTGACCTACAATACCCAGGAGCAAATAGATACGTTAAGCCACTAACTTAAGGAGTAGTTGGTTATGGAATCATTGTTATTATTATTATTATTATTATTATTATTATTATTATTATTATTATTTGGTTTTTTGAGACAAGGTTTCACTGTGTAGCCCTGGCTGTTGTCCTGGACTTGCTCTGTAGACCAGACTGGCCTCAAAGTTAGAGATTCACTTCTCTCTACCTCCTAAGTGCTAGAATTAAAGGTGCATAGCACCACCACCTGGCTCTTGATGCTTTAATAATAGCAAGGACAGTCTTTTGTTAGTTTTACTTTCCTATCTTTGGAGAATAACCTAACACTGTCAAACAAAGGCTGAGTCAAGCCATTTATAGAATTTTCTTTGGCTAATAAACCCCTATCTAACTAGATCCAAAATATGAACATGCAAAGCTTTTCCTTATAGGCAGTTCCCAGGCCAGTGGGTTCATCCATAGTAGAACCTGCTAACACAAGTAAGTCTTTCAGTGATTATAAAATAGACAAGTTATGTCTAGTTTGACACCTCATTTCTTAAACTAATAAATGTGGTATATTAATATACACAATAGAATTTTATTCAACTACTAAAAATGAAATTGTGAGTTTGTGAGTAAATGGATACACCTGGAAAGTGTTATGTTGAGTGGGATAATTCAGGCCCTAAAAGACAAGGTAGGTCCTAAAAGGCAAGGTCCACATGTTCTGTCTCATATATGGCTCTTACCTTAGAATTTTCATATTTGTTTGACTTAGAGTATTGAAAATTCTCAGAAGCTAGAATGGGAGCATGAGGGTGTCTTAAGGAGGGGGAGTATTTGAACACAAGTGGTATGAGTTGAAGGGAATGCTGGAGTAGAAAGGTTTATATAGGGCTAAGAGTGAAAGGTTGGGGGAGGCTGGTGGATTGTGGAGAAGGTTAGCCAAAATGAGCAGTCCATGAAAAAGCATTATGAAAAACAAATATTTTGTAAGCTAGTTTTAAAAGTACATTAAAACTAATTTAAAGGGAGATATGGTTTCATGCTGCTATTCCTAGAAGCCATGAGTTATTAAACAAAATTTTTAGTGTCAGTCATTATTATTCTGAGTTACTCTGATGTCCCAGAGGCCTCCCAGATAGTATAGGCTCTTGTCATTCCTCTTGGTTGCCCTCCAGAACTACATGGTAAGACTCCATTGCTGAAGACACCATACACTGTGGCTACAAGATACAGAGCAAGGAAACTAGAGTGGAGCTGGAAGCATTGACTGTGGTGGTTTGTTTCATAGCTCAGTCCTTCTCTCACCCTTGGGCAGAGAAGCATGTTTGTAGTGGACAATAAGCAATGTAGAGCTTCATAACTGGTCAGTGTACTGACAACAAATGACTTTTGAGTGATCCATGAATGGGATATCTATATTTCCCTTCAAGGCTCAAGAAAAGAAAAGGAATAAAGAAAGTAAGGGCTAGAAGATAGGAAGGAGTGCTGTAAAATACTTTCTTCTGGATTTAGCACAGATGTTGCCTCCATGAACTCACAGCCTCATGGCTACCTGTACAAGACCTGAACAAGACTGGATCTATCACTAGTCCATTATGGATGGAGAAGGCACTTTTAAGCCCCACCTCACCCAAAGGGACTATATACATGAAATGCATAATTTCATAATCAAATTCTTAGATAATTTCATCTATTTGTATGAAATTATCAAAGAATAAATGTTTGAAAACCAGTTTCTATTATATAGTGGGATTTACCTTTAAGAGATTGCTCTTCCTGTGATCTACAGGGGTGAGTGAAAAGAACTGCATAGTATGTTTCTTCTTGAGGGAAAAGAAACATATGAGCATAGAGAACTCTTATCCAAATAGTAACTCCAGCCTCTAGGCTTATCAGCTTCAGACAACCTGCAGATAATGTCAGATTTCCTGCCCACATGGCCACTTCCTCTTCAGAATGAATCCCTAGCTAACTATGAAGGAGCCAACTTCCAGATAGATTAACTAAAATTTGAGAACATTTTGTTTACTCTTGTGCTTCGGTTTTGTTCAATATACAGAAGATAGAACTGTCCACATGTCATTCATGTTCAGAAGAACATCCCTGTGGTGAACAGCTCTCTAGTGTTGGGAAAGGGGATAACCATATTTCTAACACTATAACAAAATACCTGAGATAACCAAGTTATAAAGAGAAAGGAATTTATTTTGGCTCACAGTCCTGGAGATTGTGATCCTTGGCTAATTGGTCTTGTTGCTTTGGGCCTTTGGTGGGCCTGTCAAAGAGAAAACCTCTGCCATTGTAAGCCAAGGAACAAAAGAGGAACCCTACCTCTAAGTTTCACATCACTTTTAAACCATGCCCTGGTGCAGACTAAGCCATAAAGCTATTGTCTCTGGTGCATCTCAGGTACAAAAGGCAGCAGAAGAACAGATGTTTCCCCTACAGCTACCTACTACCATCTACTTCCTAGAGAATCCTACCTACTTCCCAGAGAAATAATATATGAAAATTACATGCCAAGTATGTGAAGAGACCCAGCATATAAAAGCTAGTAGTCTGATTTGTAAGGTAAACTTTGGTCTTCCTCACCAGGTTCTATGATTTTAATTGACATTTAAGACAAATATACTTAAAAATGAAATAACTAATGCAAAGAAGTGACAAGCACCAAAAAGTATAACTGTAGTACACAAACTATATAAAAATTCAGCAACTTCTGGCTATTTTGGAAGACTGTTGATCAAATTAAGCCTTTGATAGAAACATAACTTGAAAGAAAGTCAGGGTCTAGGGGACCTGAGAAATACCTCAGTGGAAAAGTGTACTGCTAAATAACCAGGAGGACCTAAGTTTTGGATCTGAGAACCTACATAAAAAACCAGTTGTAAACACATGGACCTGTAACCCCAGTATTGTGAGAACAGAGGCAGGAGCATTTCTAGGGCTTGCTGGTTAGTTAGCCCAGTTCCAGGTTCAGTGAGAGACTGTCTCACATACAAAAGGCTATGGTGGAGAATGATAGAGCTGGACACATGCTGTCCTCTTCCGGCCTCTGTGTGTACGGGTGTGTTCACACAACTTGGTTTCTCTGTCTCTCTCTCATACACACATATGCTAACCTGTGTTCACTTTTACACACACACACACACACACACACACACACACACACACACACAAATACACCACTGTCTTTGTTTGAAACGATGGGTGTAGTTGTAGAATGGTCCAAAGGCTAAGAACATGTTTTTTCAACTTGAGTTTCTGTGAACAACAGGCAGATAAAAACAGAGGCCCAAATCTAATAAAACATTTAGAACCTGCCAAAAAAAAGGTTCTTCTGAACTAACCACCAGGCATAAAGAGTCTGTGATGAGAAATCAGGGCTTGAACCACATAGACTTCTTAAAGCTTGTAGCCACCCTGGCAGCCACAGAAAAATTCAGGACATAGCACATACTCTCTTTATTCACAGAAAGTGGCTGGAGAGAAGGAATACATTTCTACCAATAGTCTGGAAACTTATTTGAGAATATACTGTTTAATAATTACTACTGAATTAATTAATCACAAATGGCATTCTACTGGAATTTTCATAAAAGATATTTGGCATTCAGAAGATATTGCTATTTCTTTCTGTTTAGAAAAATAACTTGCTGTTTGTAAGAGCTGTGAGGTAACATCAGTTTGGAATGCCTAACTTCCTCTTTTTCAGCTTGCTTTTATGTCATGGAAGTTATAAAGAGGATTTACTGTCTTTTATTATTAAAACCTCGGCTCTGGTTCTGGCCATTGTATTTCCTAATCACACTGGGAGGATTGCTTCCTATCAAGGTAGTTAGTTATGAACAATGCTCTTTGTGCAGCTTCTCGGAGGACAAGGTAGATTGCTTCTGACAGCAGCCAGCAGTGAATTAGCTTCCAGTTTGGCTATGTTCTGGAAGACTGAAAGATTACATTGTCAACATCCTTGCATTCAGATGAAAATGATTTCCCTTTAAGTTTTCTTTGTTTTTTGTTTCCAGAGGCATACAAGTTTCTAGAAGCTATAACTCCCTTATGTTTCTTATTTAAAGAGATAAAATGTACCACACCCAGTGTGTAAAATTTGTTCTGCTGCTCTGTTTGGCCTCTTTGATTTTGTTATTGATTAAACTTGTTCTTTTAATGATAAGTTACACTTAGCTAGAAAGTCTGATATAACTAGATGGATATGGATTCTGCAAACACATTCTAGAATATCATGTGAAATGATTGAAGTAAAAATCATTCAGTGGAATCCAATGAGATACAAAAGGATGAGAGACAGAACACATAAAGCTGAAAGAAAATTAAACAGTTCCTTATGGATTCTGTGGCAGGAAATGTTTCAATGAAGGATAAGTCATGCAACGTATTGGCATGGCTGACATATGAAAGCATGCATGCTAGGGATAAAGTCACCTTCTGGAGAATAGAAACTTCAGGACAGATTTCAAATAGGGCTTCCAAAAAAAGCTGTTCATGAAGAAGAGAATTAACTAGTGGTTACCAGAGCATGAGAAGCAGGTATGTGAGGGGGCAGGTGTAGATCGAGATTGGGTAAAGGATGAGGACTACAATTGGCCAGAACCAATAACCCAGTGTTCTAGAGCACGGCAGGATAGCTACAGCTGACAGAAGTAACCGAGTATTCTGAAATAACTGTCAGAGAGGATTTTAAAATAAAATATTTTTAAACATTATATATGACTATCATACATATGTGCAATAATTTAATCTCCCAGTCTTCCCCCATCCTTCCCAGATCCACATCCAACTCCTCCCTCCTCCCAATTTCATGTCTTTTTTAAAATAAAACCTGAATGATTCTAGTTAGTAATGCCCCAGAATATTGATGATCAATATTGTGCAAGTTTTCTGCAGGTAACCATAGCTGCTGTGAGTCTATGAGTTCAATGGTCCTGTCAAGTACTAAAGACAATGCTTTGTGACCTCTGGCTTTTATGATCTTTTGGTCCCTTCTACTGTGAAGGTTCCTGAGCTTCTGGAAGATGGGGCCACACATCTTCCCAAGCTTAGTAGAGAGGATTTTTAAGGCCCTACTGAAAGAAAAGGTGTCTAAGGTTATAGTTATACTAATTATTCAGATATATATATACATATATATATATATATATGTGTGTGTGTGTGTGTGTGTGTGTGTGTGTGACCATACCGTATAAATATATAAAATTATGATTTTGCCTATTACAAATAAAAATTTAAATATAGTCCACAGGTTAATTCTTAAAATAATAATTCAACTTTAAAGTATGTTAGATATAAAGGACAGATTAACTGATGTCATACAATCATTTCAAAGGATGGTTTCTACCTATACCAATTTCTGGGAGTTAGTTCAATTATTTGCAATCAATTGACACTTTGCCAATGTGAAATAAGTGATAACATATTTATTTCTGAAGGGTGTTTTTAATAGAAGTTCATGACAATTATTGTTGATGTCAAAAAGAGTTTCAACTAATAGAAGGGGGAATTTGTTCCCATACAATTTCAACTCATTTTAAGCATATTGAAAGCATATTGACTTGTTGCAAATGATACCTTCCCATTTCATGCCTTACTGTTTCTCAATATTGGCATTATGTTTGAATTTTCCAAAACTTCTCATAGTTGCATGCCCAGTACACAGTTACTTCGTGCAACACAAACTGTTCCAGGAAAAACAAAGTTATTTATGCATTTCTTGGTGTCTTAAATGCCAATCTGTCTCCACTGGGGGAAAATAATATTGAACTTGCCTACTTTATAGTGGAAGACATGTTTCTGCAGGTTAAGAGATGGCATTCTGCCAAGCTGGAAGATCTATTTCCATTAATGCCACATTGTCTCTGTGGAATCCTGCCTCTGTTCTCTTACAGTCAGCACTAGGTTCTGGCACAGATATGTGACTTTTTAGTGGACAGGCAAGCAAAGAAGCATGCAAGAGTGAGGGGAAGCAAGGGAGAGATTGTAGCTTAGAATGCAATTAGACCATGGATGCCGGACCCAGCAGTGGACTTGTTGGGAGGGGCAGGCTTTGAGGGTTTTCAAGACTTTTGCCATTCCTAGTGTGGTCTCTGCTCCCTGATCGTGGACTAAGATGTGAACTCTTAAGTCACTGTTCCAGCCAGCTTGCATGCTGTTTGCTGCCACGTTGTCCCACCATGCTTGGCTCTGATGCCTCTGGAATTGTATGTCCAAAATAAACCCATTCTTCAATAAGTGCCTTTGTCATGGTGATGAGTGATGTCACTCTTTATGTTGTGAATGTGTTGCTCTGACTGGTGGATAAATAAAACACTGATTGGCCAGTAGCCAGTCAGGAAGTATAGGTGGGATAAACAAACAAAGAGAATTCTGGGAACAGGAAGGCTGAGTCAAAAGACGCCAGTCCACCATCCAGGGAGCAGCATGTAATGGCACACAGGTAAAGCCACGGAAAATGTGGCGATATATAAATTAACAGAAATGGGCTGAGTTTAAGTGTAAGAACTAGTCAGTGGTAGGCCTGAGCTAATGGCTGAGCAGTTTTAATTGATATAAGCTTCTGAGTGATTATTTTATAAGCAACTGTGGATGTTTGTCTTTGTTTAGGTTGTTGGTTACAAATTGTTATTGGTCATAGTCAATATCTTTCTAAAAGAATAAAGGGGGATATGATATAGAAATATAGGACGTAGATATGATAGGATGAGAGAGTAGGTTATTGAATCTACTTTTAAAGAACAACAACTTGTTTGAAATGTTTTACATTGCTATGGATTTTAGTTTAGTGATACAAATTTAAAGTTAATTTGGTTATACTGTGTGTATATTTCTACTCTTGTTTAAGGTATTATGTTTATGTAACTAATTTAAATTGTAAAGGATAATTAAAAATGCAGATTAATAATTAGTTTTCTATGATAATCAAACTTAGAGTCATGTTAAGTTTTCTAGTTATACATAGATATAATTTAATTAGGTAATCTTGAAACACTGCAAAGACCTACAGAATATGGCATTTAAAATGTTTTAAAAATTAGACTTTCTGGGCAGTGAGACACATCTTCTCCTGACAGGACCTATTTACTTCAAAGAGAAAGATGGTTATTGAAGACACTCCATATGGAGTTTATCTTCTTCTTGGCAAAAATAGCCATTTGGGCAAGAAACTGTTCTTGCCTGAATGGCTTGACAAAATGTTGCATCAACTGGACATGCAGGGCCCATAGGAAGGTGGCCACTGAACTTTGCAAGACAAAATGGTCCTTCAGGTTTCTGCTTCACAGAAGAAACTGCTTCTTCGATGAGGGATGAGAGCTGCACTTATCTGTAGGCAGAAGGATAAGCAGTAGAATTTAGTTAGAGGTTATACTGGTTTAAGAAAGTAGCATTAGGTATTTCTCCTCTTGGATCCATGACCTCACCATCCATGGAGAGCTGGCTAGGTCTATAGTTCTAGGTGTGAATTCCCTGTCAAAGGGTGGGCTGTGCAACCAATTAGACAGCCGGTGGTTACCTGCAAGGTATAAGTGCCACTATTGCACCATTGGGGAGATCTCACAAGCCTCATTGTTGCTGTCTGTAGGCTTGACATCTGGGTAGGATCACTGATTGCTTTTCTTCCTTTGGCAACTTGCATGGCACCTTCAGATACTGTGAGAGCTACTTCTCAGAGAGGAAGGTTCTAGATCATTTCTAGCATTATTCTCCAAAGTACTGTGTCCAAGGTTGTGATGTGTTTGGTCAATAGGGTCTCAAAAGCTGAAAATAGCATTACCATATGACCAAGTATACCATTCTTTGGCATGTATCCAAAGGATTTGATGTCCTCTTTCACAGTTTCTTGCTCAGCCATGTTCACTGTTGTTCTCTTCAAAATATCTGGCAATGGAAACAACCTAAATATCCTTCAACTGATGAATGAGTAATGGAAATGTGGTACATATACAGCATGGAAAATATTCAGCTGTAAATAAAATGAACTCATGAAATTTGAAGGTTTAAATAAATGGACCTAGAAATGATTATACTGGAGGACTATAACCCAGGCCCAAAAAGACAAATATAACTTTTTCTCTTTTTGTGTATCCTAGCACAGTGAAAAACTCCCGAAGTCAAGAAAATACACAGGGATCATGGCCAGTATCTAAAAGTAGGAAATGGAACTTTAGAGAGGGGGATAATAGGACTCACATACTTTGAGAGGGACATGGGAAAAATGGGAGAAGGATGGTAATATAGGGGGAAATGGAAGGAAGAGAGAAAAATAGAGGGAAACATACTAGTTTATGTTCACTTACACACACACACACACACACACACATACACACACACACACACACACACACACACACACACACACACTTTACACTACTTGGGGTGATAACACTACTCTCAAGAGCCACAGGCTAACAAAAAGAAAAACCCCAGTGCCAGGCATGAGAAACTCCCTTTGAGGTTTTAGTCAGGGGAGTCTGAGAGTTTCCCAAAGTAAACTCTCAACGGCTGTTGCAGTTGAAAACTAAACACCATTTTTTCTTTTATTTTAAAACAACACACATATTTTCTCGTTGTTTAACATATTATATCTTTAGTATTAGCTCATCAAGAAAGCTTTATGCTTTTTTTAAAAAGTAATTGTTGACAGATATTGAGGTTGTGTATTGTTTTTGTCATTTTATAGTCTGTTTCAGTTTCTCTCTGTGTCTGATATTTATTTATTTATTATTTTTGACAATGTCTCATCATGTAGCCTTGGTATGTCCAGAACAACACAAATCAGGCTGACCTAGAGCTCGCATAGCTCTTCCTCCTGAGTTCTGAGAACAGAGGCATGCCCCACCACGCTGCCCTGCCCCACCACGCTGCCCTGCCCCACCACGCTGCCCTGCCCCACCACGCTGCCCTGCCCCACCACGCTGCCCTGCCCCACCACGCTGCCCTGCCCCACCACGCTGCCCCTGCCCCACCACGCTGCCCTGCCCCACCACCCTGCCCGTGCCCTAGTCTCCTGCTCTGTGGCTCTGACAGTCTCTTTAGGCCCATGACACTTTCTGGGGTAGCTTCTTTTACTTTTGACTTTCTCAGATTTCACACAAAATATTTAAGCCACATTATGGTAATGACAGATTTTTGATATATTTTAGTTAAAATATTTGGTGGTAATTAAACAGATCAATTTCCCTTTACTATTTAACCTGAAGCTAGAATTATTTTCATGTAATTTTAATAATTACCTCAATTCATAAAGTGCTGGAAGCAGAAGGTATCGGGTAACTCGCCAAAAATGGAGCACAGTTTGCTAGAAACATTAAAGATGAATTTGTCATAAATCACTATATTAAGAACATAAAAAATCCTTATGCATGAAGCATATATAAATGCTGTATTCTTGTATTATCTGGAAACTGTGACAGACTAGAAGCAAACTAAATTTTGGAAAGCTGGCAAGCTTTTCATTCTAATTATCAAGAACCAAATGTTAGCCATCAAGAAGAAATAACATCCTTGATACAGATTCAGGCTAATTTTGATCTTATAGAAGAATCTATATCTATCTATCTATCTATCTATCTATCTATCTATCTATCTATCTATCTATCTACCTATCTATCATCATAGATGAATCTATTTCCATCTATCTATATCTATCTTTCTATCTTTCTATCATCTATCATTAATCTTCTATCTAGTGTTCTATGTACCTATTATTTTTACACCTATTACAGAGTGCTTGTTCTCAGAAGTGATGAATATCAAACTCTGTATCAGCTCAAGAAATCAGCATTACTAATTTGGAACATGAGAGAGAAAATGAGAAAATAACCTGCAATTATTTCCTCAAAATGAAAAGTTCTACTTTTATTGGAACTTATGAGTAGTTCCAAAAGGAAATGTGTGAATCTGTAAAAAATATAATTTTCTTATACACAGACAAGGTATAACAAAAGTTAGCAACCACTATATAAAACCATGAATATTAAGCCATAAGCAAGATATGGTTTAGTATCAAAGAGGTATTAAATTATATGCCAATAACATCATGTGTTATAAAATGTCTGTAGACAGAGGTAGCTACTCAGTCCCAAACAAAACAAATGATTTTTTAATTGTTATTGCAACAATTCCTGATCAGAATGTCCAAGAAAAATAGTTATCATAATCCTTATACCCATTAGAACTTTAAGGCTAAATAGAATGATTTGATGTCCCACCCAGAATCCTGATGCCCTTGGTTTACAGTGGGTTTATGTCCTGTTGAACTCATTATAAGTCAAAATTACATTTAAGAGACTTAATCCAGGAATGTCACACAGTTGAGCAGCAAAGTACACTATGGTGTCCCTTATTTCCTTTGTGATTTTGTGGCTAACTGGGAGTGGTAGCTACTGCCATAGCCCCACATATCAAGATTCTAACAATCAGCCTCAGACCTGATCAAAATTCCAGAGATATGTAACTGTCTGCTTCCTACTGAAGTCTGTCACCTTCATCCCCCAGAAAGGACTCATTCTACACTATAGAATCATCCACAGTATGAATCAATCCCATTGTTTTCCAATCCTGTGAGTTAGCTAAGGTGTGAGTCTGCAATGACAGACTGAAACTGAAAACATAGGAATCGAAGCAAATATCCTGAGATTTTTGATGTTTCTGTACCCCCTCTCTTGCTTTGTTTGGTTTGGAATGAGTAGAAAAGATGGAAGTAATGTTGGAGGGATGTGAAGTATGAAAGTTCTGATTTCACTTTTCTGATACTTTTAGTCTTGCCAGTTGGAAGTATTTTGCAAATGCCATAGTGGTGTGTGTATGTACACACAAGAGCAAGCATGCATACTTGTGTGCGTGTGTGTGTGTGTGTGTGTGTGTGTGTGTGTGTGTGTACATGCATGAAAATTTGACAGCATTATGTGCAGCTTCAGAAATAATCATGAATTCCACATGCTATTACAACTGTCTCCATGACTGAAAACTGAACTGGAGAGAAATGCACAAACCTTGGGTCTTACTTTGTCCTTAGAGCCAATAGGTAGCAAGTAATTAGCCAAAACAAGGATAGAACAAGCTATGTTTGCAGCTATTATAATATGTAAACAATAAGGCACATGTAAGTTAGTAAGGTGACATTGTGTTTGTTCTCAAACATGGCTTCTTGCCTGACCACGAGAGCTATTATAACCTTTGGAAAATTAGAATTTTCTTACATAGATCATTTGTGTCCTTGGGATTTAGTGCTTGGGACAATTTCTCCATAGGTAGAAGATTTTAGGACCAACACTAGTTTCTTACTAATTTATATTTCTAGCACAAAGTTGGTAGTACTTGCAGTTCTATTTTTTAGATGGAAGGTAATCAGGTTTATATCAAACTTTATTACATTTCTTTAGTGTCATACATTGGCCTTTAGATATGAATCTACATTTCATAGAGAAAAGGTAGAAAATGAATTTTTGCCTTCTAGCACTGAAGTATCTAGTGATAAGATAAATAGAAAAAACTATTCACATCATTTTAAGCTATTTTATTTAAATGTCTAAAGCATTCTCCATAAATTTATTTTAGATTGAAGGCAACCATTCACATAGCTCATAGTTTTTATATAAGCTTTGAAAATTATGGGGAATATGGATGTTTAACTTCATTTTTGCCATTTATTATTTCAGATACCTCATTCCTTATTATCCAGTATCAGTGTTTTACTAAAGAATATATTATGACTGCATTTAACTTAGATTGTTTCATTGCTATTTTAAAAAGGCAAAAGATTTATACAGTCTGAAGAGAAAAAAAGTGTCACTGCTATTTTAAAAGTAAAGTAATTTTACAAAAGACCCACACATCTGAAATTTTTCATCAAAAGTAAAAGTTATTTTTTCCATATGTACTACCTGTCCTCCTTACAAATCATCTGCTCCCACATATTAAAGCTAGCCCCATCTTCCTAGTTTAAATCTGAGTTTCTGATTTTGAAGTTAAAAGAAAGATTAAAGATGGGCACAATTCTTATTTACAATTTAGCAGTATTTTCCAATCTCTGCCCATGATTTTTACTCTATTCCCACAATTTTCAGCATAGGAATAAAACAAAAACAATTCAAATCAAGCAATTAAACAGAAAAATTCCAAAAATTAAAAAATATATAAAATTATTGAAAGGATATAGCCCTTGAAATTAGTTATAGAATGAGCCTATAGTATAGAATGAGCCTTGTGGCCATTGTGTGCAGTCCAACCCTCCTCCATCAGCCCAACCTCTTCCTCCTGGTTTTCACATTGTTTTATCCCTCCCCCTGAATGTGAAGCTTGATTCAGTGTGAGCCTCCCAGGGGATAGAACGCTGCTTCCAAGATCAGGACACCAGAGCAGTGGGACTTCCATCTTCTCCTTCCCTCTGCCTAACTCTGAGCAAATGGGCTTCATCTTATAATAGTGCTGTATAACTGCTGTTCTCCCGGGAACTGACATCTCCAGCCAACAGCCAGACAAGAATCAGTCATCCAGTGGCCATGGGAGTTATCCAAGACCAGTTTCTTCTGAGCCCAACAGGCACATGAGAGTCTTGAAGGCTGAATTTCCTCAGTTAATGTCTCAGACACTGCAGCCCCAGAAGCACACTACATGCCATGCAGCTGCCCCAGCACTGAGCTAACATCCTAGTCCTTCATTAGTCCTTTTTAAGGAACTACACAATGGATTGGCATAAGACAATTAAAGAAATAAACATTTCACCTTGATTTTTATCATTACACAATGTATACACATTCATCAAACCAGCACATTGAGTGAACAACATGAATATGTATAATTACTATTTTCAATTAAAATTTAAAAATATCAATGGGAAATATCTATATCTTACTATATAAAAGTTTTATTGTGCTTAACTTCTCTAGAAAGGGATTTTAGGGTCTATGCCCATAACTTAATATCTAGAATCTTTCGACTAATGACCTACAGGGGATCTGAAGTCAATTATGTTGATAGTCTTAACTTATAAGGTTTGAGTTCATGTCTTAGTTTCTAAAACTAAGAAATAAAATATTAATGAAATTGATCAGAGGAGAGAGAAAGACAGAGAGACCTCTGAGAAACAGAAAGATTGTGTCTAAGAGAGACAGAGGGAGAAAAATCATTTTACAGACAAACAGGAAGTGTTTTGATTCACAGAACATCAAGTAAGGTCAACTATATTACACTTCGAGTAATGATATTACATGACACTGCATGATAACACATGATACAATGCTCTACCTGAATGTGGGACTCACAGAACAGTCAGCACCTGTGTTGGAGATATTCAATCACACTGTGAACCCCGAGTTTGCATTTGCATTAATTAAATAAAATTAGCCTTCGGTCAGGAGGCTGAGTTAGCAACTAGTTGACAGCTAGGACATCAGAGGGCATCCAGAAGAGTTAGAGAGATGCACAGGAAGTATCCTGGAGGAATTTGGAGTGGCATGGCTTTTTATGCTTTGGCTAAGCCTAAGATCTCTTTCAGAGACACCGGCAAGGAGATAGGGTTAGCTAGTTGCTAATCTGTCTTTCTGAGCTCGCAGGTTTTCACCCAACCTTTAAATCTTGATTCTTATTTATAAATGGAGCAATAGAGATTTAGTTAAGCTACTTTTAGTGGCAGCAACAGGGTCAGTGCCTGGGGGAACAGAAATCCCACCAGGGTGCTGCCTGAGCAGCCAACACCTGCCAGAGAAGCAGGTCTGTAACTGTGAAGACGCAATTGCTGGCTGAAATTGTAGATTAAGGGTCAGCACTGTGCTAAAGTTAAAACAACACACACGTAAAATATTTCTAAATGTACAATAATCAAAAGATAATTCAGAATCAAATCAAATGTGTGATGAATTTGAGATGTTCTCACCTGCAGAACTTTGAGTGACTTCACTGAAGCGTTGGTTCTAAACAATAAACATGTACACTGTGCAATGTGCACATCACAGTGCATAATGCTAAGAACAAGAGTCTTTGAAACACCTCAGGGCAGATTTAAGGCTTTGTATGCTATATATGTAATGTTTTTATTTAATATGACAATTTTTCTCCTCTTATTAAAAATCTAGTGCATTTGTTTATTTAGCATGTGTATGTGGGCATGCTTTTGTGGAGATCAGAAGTCAATTTGAAGGGGGTCAGTTCCCTCTTTCAACCATTTGGGTTTTGCAGATCCAACTCATCATCATGCAAAGGCATTTGCCTGAGCAGCCATCTTGCCAGCCCGAGTTTTCTGCTCATATAGAATCATACAATTGAATTATAGAAAAAATACATTTTTCTACGTCATTCTTCAGCA
Organism: Peromyscus maniculatus bairdii; assembly: GCF_049852395.1. Taxonomy (NCBI): domain Eukaryota; kingdom Metazoa; phylum Chordata; class Mammalia; order Rodentia; family Cricetidae; genus Peromyscus; species Peromyscus maniculatus. The sequence continues at coordinate 34,064,643 of NC_134853.1, read as the reverse complement.
TTTATCAAAATGGTAAATGTTTGAATTATACTGCATTAAAATATTTGGTTTTAAAAATTGCTATTTGAGATGGTGACTTGAATTTTGTAAGAAATTGTTAAATATACACAAACACATGCGTGTCCACATGCAAATAAATGAATATAATAAATAATTTACATATCAAAGTGAGATAGAATCATTTCCAAACTCACAAAGGTGAAGAATTTATTGGCAGAGACCTGCATTAGCAAATGTAGAAGGGAATTATAGGAAAGAGAGAACATGCTGGATGGAAATTCGAATTCTAAAAAGGAGTGAATGATGCTGATTGTGGTGCCAAATGAGATTCTTTGTTTATTTAAAACTCTTTCAAATATAATTGGATATTTTATAGAGAAATTATATAATGTATACATGTTTTTAACAAATGCAGAATAAATATCTGACTATACTAGCCCCAAGGTGAGGAGGTAAAATAAAAATCACCTTTGTGAATGGCTGATGGTATGAGAGACATGGTACAGTGTATTAATGAAGATAGACTGTCAAAAAAGTTAAAGGTGCTAATTATGAACCCTAAGGTAGACATTAAAATAAGACAGTGAGTTACTGCTAATAAGCCAACAAATGAATTAAAAGCATACTTGTGGTGGTTATTTTTATGTGATGACCTGGCTAGGACATAGCTCTTAGACCAATATTATTCTACCTAATTCTGTGGTGTCATTTTGGTTTTTAGATTACACTGATATTTAAATCTGTCCTCCACAATGTGGGCCAGCCTCCTCTTAAACACTACAGGCTTTCATATAAAAGAATGATTCTCTTGAGGAAGACAGAATTCTATCATAAGGCTGCCTTTCTGACTTCTTGCTACTCTTTCCTGTGTCTCCAGCCTGCCAGTTCACTGCAGGTTTTGGATTTTACCTTCACAGCTGCATGAACCAGTTCTTGAGTCCCTCTTTCTCTGAATCCTTACAGATAAATATACATACATATCCACAAACACAAAATCATATTCCTTTTTCTTTGGGGACCCTAATCCAGGATAATAAAACATATTCAATTATTTCAAAACAGGTAGAAGGAGAGGAGAAAGAGGAAGAAGGAGCTGAAGCTGGTAGGACTTGAATAGAAATAGTACAAATAGGAAACAAAGCACAGATTTAAGCCTAACTGTGTTAAGAATTATACTCAATGTGAATGATACAGGTACTCTTATTAAAGGACAAGGAGTCACATTAAATTATAAGAAATAAAATCCGATTATTTGTTACATAATAAAATCAAATATTTAAATTTTAGTAATAAAGACAAACAAATGGGCTTTTCTCCTTTCTTTTTACAAAGAAAGTAGGAAAATGAACTCAACATGCGAAAATGAAATCAAAGAATAGGGGAGCCACTAAACTAATATATGACAAGGTAGATTTCAGAGCAAAGAATATTACATAGGATAAAGGAATTCACCACATAAAGTAACTGTGCTTTTGTGAACTAAAGGACAGAAATTAAGAATGAATGAAGAATGAAATATAAGAAGAAAATGGTAAATCCAAATCGTTGCAGAAAAGGCTCAGGTTATTTCCCATTTATACATGGAACCAAGACAACAGAGCTTTAACATGATGGCTGCATCAGGAAAGCACAGGTTAAGACACACTTTGAAAGAGGGCCTGAAAGATGGCTTAGTGGGTAAAGGCACCTACTGCTGTCTGATGATCTGAGTTTGATCCCTGTGGTGGTTTGAAGGAAAATGGCCCCCAAAGGGAGTGGCACTATTAGGAAACGTGGCCTTATTGGAGGACGAGTGTTACTGTGGAGGCAGGCTTTGTAGCCTCTTTTGCTCAAGCTTCCCTCAGTGTGACAGTCAGTCAACTTCCTGCATCCTTCTGGTCAAGATGCAGGACTCTCAGCTACTTCTCCAGCACCACATCTGCCTACATGCTGCATGTTCATTGTCATAATGACAATGGACTGAACCTCTGAAACTGTAAGTGAGCCACCTCAATTAAATGTTTTCCTTATAAAAGTAGCTATGGTCATGCTGTCCCTTCACAGCAATAAAAACTCTAAGACAATCCCAACGAACCAAACCTCTAAAGCTGTCCTCTGACCTCTGCCAGCACATCATGGCTTGCACACACTCACCACTCTGCCCACATCGTGACTTATACACACTTACCACCCTGCCCGAATTATGACTTATACACACTTACCACCCTGCCCAAATCATGACTTATACACACTTACCACCCTACCCACATCATGACTTGCACACACTTACCACCCTGCACACACACATAATAAATAAATTAATAGATAAATATATGTTTTAAAATATTTTGAATTAAATGAAAATAAAAACACAAGATAAATTTAAAGCAATGTTTTTTTTTTTTTCTGGGGTGGGGGAATTTGTTATCTTAAATTCAGATGCCTGTTGGAGGGAAAGCACGCCATTCCCTGTGTTTAAGTGCATGTCTTAATACTAGAGAAAGTAGACAAATTAAAGAAAAGAGATGGAGTAAGGTATCATTAAGGCAATATATAGTCAAAGAAACAGAAAAAGAGCAAAAAAATATCAATGGTGTCAAAATATGTTTTTTTGAGAACATTATCTTTCCCAGCCTGAGGAAGGTAAAGACAGGTGGATCCTGGGGACTCACTGGCCAACCAGTTTAGCCTACCCAGAAAATTCTAAAACAATTGTGATGGCACCTGAAGCATGACATCAACTGGTTATCCTCTGGCCCCCACATCTGTGTGCATGCATGTGGATTAACCTGCATACAAATAGACATGCACATATGCACACAATAAAAAATGAAAGGAGATGGAAATTATAAACATCAACTCTAAGAAGAGATTACAGTATAATTTTTAAAAATAAAATAACAAGGAAATAATAGGAAAACCATTTCAATAAATTATGTAACTTTATTGGAAAGAACAAATTCATTGAATTATATAAATGTACTAAATCCCACTCTAGAAGAAATACAGAAATTGGAAAGCTGAGGAAACAACCGCAGTAAGCTGAAAACTGGCCAGTGGATTTCACATTCAAAGACCACACAGATAGTAGAGTTGAGATTTGAACTTGGCCAGGTTTAACATTTAGTCTTTGATTTGTGCTACACCACAGGCCTTTGAAAGAAGGTTTTCCTCCATTCATTGAGCTTCTGTTCTAAAGGAATGATTCCTCCAAAGTGGTCTAAACAGAAGTGATGTATTGTTTGAAAATCCAACACACACACACACACACACACACACACACACACACACACACACACACACACACACACACACTCACACACTCACACACATTGTGTGATAGCTCAGGACATTATGACATTATGATATTTTTATATTTGGATGCTGAGATTTGCACTCAGAGCTTTATGCATGCTAGGCAAGTCCTCTGCCACTGAGCTATTCTTTCATGTGACTTTATAAGCTTTTGATCAATCATGAATACTTTTCCAAAAGTAGGACAAGGTTGTGTTTTGAATCAAATCATTTGAACTGTGGGACTCTGACCAAGAAAGATCTAATATATTGAGTGAAATCTATGAAGCTATCCCCTTTTTTCTACAAATCAAATAAAAGCACAAATACAAAATGCTTACTTTCATATGTTTGCTTAATACTTAATATGTTTAAGCTACCAGTGCATGAATAAATGAAAACTATGGCATGAAAGACTTGTGTTTAACTAATTGCTGAGCAAATGCTCTCTGCTGGATGGGTAAGGGCTATGGTGTCAGAATAGCCCAGGGTTTTTATCATTAATTTTGTCTCTCTTGGACACATCTTTAAACACTAAAATTTGGAATAAGTGCTTCGTCACCTTCAGCAGCAAGTTAAAGGTGCAGAAATCATTCTGTGTTCTACACGAATTGCAAAGGTTGTGGGAGATGGAAGATCATGGTTCTGTCAGCTGTGGGTCACAGTTGGAAAATGCACATCTTTAGGTGTCAGTGTGAGTATGTATTTTAGCTGGCACTTGATTTCTGAGTATGGTCCCAACCTTTGTGTAAGCAGGAAGCTCAGTTTATTTGGTTCCACACCTTCTGTGCAGTTAGCTATGTTATTGTTCACTGTTTTACCTGCAATAAACTTGTCTATGTGACAGCAATCAAGTGGGTTCTTGCGAAAGGATTTATATATCCTCCTACAGTACTAACTTCGACCATAACCTGGGATGCTGAAAAATACTAGAAATCAACAAGAAGTCTTGTTTGGTTGGTTGGTTTGGGTTTTGATTTTTGAAAGATCTCTCTGTATACTGTGAGCTGGTCTGGAATTCTCTACCGTCCTGTCTTGGCCTCTTTCCTGCGTGCTGTGACTGCCACCAACATGCTTCTTTTCTGCTTTTGATGTGTGTGTCAAATCACTCCATCTCTTCCTTCAGTTAAAAGGATGGAAGGGAAAAAAAAAACAACACTGTAAAATACACAGTAACAAAGACACTCTTGGAAACCAGAAAATTACTCAGTTAAGAAAATCCAGTGCTGATTATAGTAGGTGGTTTCACTATGTGATCATTTACACAAGAGCAATGGTTGGGTAATGCTTTAAGAAAATACCTAAGCTTAATTTTAAAACATTCTAATATACTTGGAAGTATACATATTTGGACTCCTGCATTCAATTTTCAAGACAGTAATCCAAACTCAGCATATCAGCATATATAAGCACCGATGCTCTAATGTGGATGGCTTAAATTGCTTTTCTGCAGAACATTTGTCAAAAAAAAAAGATTTAGGATATGTATCCTTACTTTTTCACATTTTATTAGAAATTTTCAGCAAGTATTATCCAAGTATTATATTTTTTTTCAGTGACTTCCAACACTTTATTTTCTCAAGTGATTCTATAACTTTAGAAAGGACACAATCCAATCTCTTATAAAATGGCCTTTGTTATAAAAAATGTCCTCATTTCCTTCTGTAGAAAGAAACACTAAAAATAAACCTGGCTTCTCATCGGTTTCCTATTCCCTTTGCCGACTCTCTTCCTTTTCCTGGTGATTGGGAGCGATCTTAGCAAGTCTCTTTTCTTTCTGTGCCCTTAAAATTGTTTTCAGTATTCACAGTGTTATCTGTCGAGATTATATTTTTTTCATTTTAAATACCAAATATTTGATTTTTCAATCTTTGAACTTTTTTCACACCCAGCTATTCTCTTAAATTATTAAATCAAAAAATTTAAATATGAATTAATTAAAATAAATGAAAAGCTTTGCAAATGGTGACTACTAAATGTAGTGAGTTCCAGAGTTGGTTCATTCAGGACAAGCTACAGCTGACTTTGTCTCTTGACTCCAAAGGAAAGAATTGAAATTGTTTCTGAGCCCTGGAAACACATAGTCAAGAACGGTGAAAGTGGGAGATGGAGTGGGTACCTGTCGCCCAATGGCAGAGCAGCAGTGTGATGAGGAGGAGGAACCTTAGGTAAAGGGCGCCAGGAGCACAAATGTGCTACTCCCCAGCTCAGAATGTCCAAGGTAGTGTTACCACACAGTATGCTGCTGGCCCATGTGTCAAATGCAAGGCATCCCAGGCAACCTTGGTCAGCTCAAGAAGGAATACGGTGTATTTATAAAATGGGAACAAAACTTACTCCAGAGCAAGAAGCCACTCTCATGTTCATTAATTTTCCCTTTCCTTCTATAGGTCCACGGTGCCTTTTCGGGTTTATTCTTTCTTTTCTTCCATCCAGACTTCGACCCAGCTTGTGGTCCTGCCTTGCTATACTATACTATAATTTCCCTCTTCTAACTTGTTTTTAACCACTGTAGCTGCATTGGCCAAGACTCTACCCTCCTATCAGCACTGCTGCAAACCTTTCCCATTAGGATGCTGTATTCAGGTCTCTCCCAGTCCTGTCTCATCCAGTTTCATTGTTCCTTTGTCCAGGTTGTAACAAAGCTTGAGATAGTTCAACCTGTGTTAGATATGATTGTTATTCCCCCTTGTTGCCCCTTCTCTGTTTCCCAAGGGTCTCTGCAGCGCCCTGCAGAATGGGCTTTTCTGACTTGTAATGTGGCAGAATTGAGGCTGTACCAGGCAGTTCTAAGTCCAGTGCTCAAGGAGCATCCCACATTCCCTCATGGTCCTTTACCCCTGAGATCTAGCCTGAGAACAGCATTTACCTCTAAAACATGCACATTCAGACTAAGCCCAAGAATGATGGTATGGGAAGCATGCCTGAGTTCAGCTTGAGCCTGATGGTCCAGCATTGTCCAGCCTTGCTAATTCAAAGTCAACAGCAATGGCTTATCAGCAATCTTATGAACACTAGAACCTACACCTGCTTTCCAATGTGACTGAGATTTTGAGGTCACCATTCAGCATGTGTAATTTACAGGCTTGTCCTTGGAAGTCAAGGAGATCTCACTCCTCTTCTTTCATCCTCACTCTTGCTACCACCACTGCAGAAGCCAAATGGTCTGTATTAAAGCACATGTTGTCACACATTTGTGACCCAGACTTTCCATTAAGCATTTCTTTAAAAGCTGAGCTCACTGACCAGAAGTTGATGTTCTGAGTTCCATGCTGTACCATTCACCCAGTCTAGTCATGGTAGGCTATGTTATGTTAGTCTCTTCTATTGTTGTGGAACTCTTTGTATTAAAAGTGGAAGGAAGCACAGGCTGGAAAGAGTAGTATGATGTGATGCACTAAAATCATGGTTTTATTTGTCCCATTCTATACCACACATGAAGTCTTTCAGCAGTTTCCTTATGGATCTCCATTTTGGGTTTTACATTAAGGTTAAAAGTCTCTACCTTAAAACCAACTCTTAAAAGTGTTTCTGGTACGTGGACTGCTCTCACCCAATGTGAGGTTGAACTGTTGACCTTGTGTAATCCCACTTCACAAATGAGTCTGTCAGATACACTAAGCCTATAGGCTGAAGATGATGCCCCAACACTGCGGAGAAACCTCAGGTGACTGCCCAGGCAGCTGACTGGTTCTGTCAACTCACAAAATTTTTGGAAGTTGCTTGCATGCACTTCCTGTTTTTATTTTTGTTAGCTAATATTATTCCCTTCTTGGGTCTCTGAGGGAGTTGAAGATTAGTTAGTTATGGTTGAAGATTAGTTAGTTATAGTTGAAAATTAATTAGGATAGAAAGTGCATTAGATACATCTTGGATTTACCAAAATAAGATAGATAATGGAATTATTTTTCTCTGATTTGTCAAATACCTGTTTAGGTATTTATTACTTGTATATATTGTATATAGTTATTGTACTTTTGTATATAGTTTTTCTTTGGTAGTTATAACCTTTTGCTTTTTTTCTTTTTATTAAAATAGAAAAAGGGAAATGTGGTGGTATTCTAATTGTACTGAAATGTGATTTTGATTGTATGTTAATAAATAAACATGTATTTCTCTGAGCACTATGCCAATTAGGCATGGTGAGTAGTAAGAGGCACTAAAAGGTAATAGTGCTATACATCCTCTGACAACTCACAGGATAAAGAAGTCATCATTGTTAATACTGCTACTACTTAATACAAAGTTAAAAAGCAAGCACTACAGCCTTTTTTTACTATTAAAATAATTAATCCAGTGTATGTAAGGTGTAATTAGTTTTTGAAGGTGATAACTGTGGTGGTTTGAATGAGAATGAACCCCATAGGTTCATATTTCAGTACTTGGTTCCCAGTTAGTGAAACTGTTTAGGAAGGATTAGGAGGTATGGTGTTATGTGAGGGAATATATCACTAGGGGTGGACTTAAAGGTTTCAAAAGCCAAAGCTATTCCCAGTTAGCACTTTATTTGCCTTATGGTGATTATTATCTTAAGATGTGAGTTCTCAGCCATAGTTCAAGCACCATGACTGCCTGTCTGCAGCCATGCTCCCTGCTGTGATTCTCATGGACTCCAACCCTCTGAAATTGTAGGCCCAAAATAAACTTCCTTCATAAGTTGCCTTGGTCATAATATTTTATCACAGCAATAGAAAAGTAAGTAGGACAATGACAATAATCAAAATACTGTATCTCACATATTCCACTCAAAATATATCATATATCCTCTTATTAAAAATTAATACTCAGAAGATTTTTTCTAGATACAGAACATAGCAAAGTAAAAGCCCAAGATAGCAAAATGAGCATTGTAAGTAGCATGGTGTGAATAGCATGGTGTGAGTAGCATGGTGTGAGTAGCATGGTGTGAGTAGTATGGTGTGAATAGTATGGTGTGAATAGTATGGTGTGAGTAGTATGGTGTGAGTAGCATGGTGTGAGTAGCATAGTGTGAATAGTATGGTGTGAATAGTATGGTGTGAGTAGCATGGTGTGGCCTGAATGTGAAGACACAAAGAGAAACAGGAGACATGGGAAAGACAAAGATTTCACAGGCCTCATGAAGAGTTCATATTTTATTCTGCAGCTGATGAGATACTGTTGGAGGATTTTGGATGGAATAATATTGGACTTTTATATTGGGAGAATCAATCAGACATTTATACAGAGAACCAGTGACAGGTGGAGACAGACGTAGAAAGACCAGTTAGGAGATCATTACAATAGCCAAAGCTCAGATTATAACAGTAACTGTAGAAATGTTAAACAGTGTTAAAAATTAGATGGATTGGTGGTAGGGAGAGAAAGAGACCAGTAGGATTTAACCTCTGAAAACATATCATTGTTTGTACCATTTGCTGAAAATAGAAGGAAAACAATTTGTGGAGAGCTGAGATAAAAATATTTATTACTGACAATATGAAGTATCTATGAAAACTATAGAAATGAGTATTAAGGATGAATGTGATGTTCAATGAAAAGTCTTGGCTGAAGGCACAATTTTGATGGCATCAGCATATGGATCATGAGAGACAATGTATAGAACGGAGCATTGGAAACTCCAAAATCCAAAACTGAAAAGAAAGATGAGCCAAAGAAGTAACTAAGAAGGAGAGACCATTGGATGATAGAAAAACTAGGAGAATGTGGTCTTCAGGGAACTGATAGAATGAATTACTGAAAGCAGAAGAGTGACCAATGGCACATAATGTGGTAAGTTAAGAGAGACATAAGAAATGATTTGGAAACACAGTGATTTTTTTTCTTATCTCAATAAGAGTTCCAGGGGAGCAAAGGCGAAAAACCATAGGAAAAAAAAACTGAGGAACAAATGTGAAGACAGCTGAGAGGCTAACCACACGGAAAATAGGTCTTTTAAATAGTTCTCTTCAGAGTGGAAGCAGATGAAAAGGACCTGGATTGCAAGGCAGAATATGTTCTTGCCTGTTTTTGATTTTTAAAGTTGTGCCGTTGAAAATGATTCAGTAGCAAAAGACATTTGCAGGGAAGTGGGGAGGAGGGCAATTAGGTAGCAGCTGTGAGGATGTCTTTATTGATCAAGGGAAGAGAATGAATAATGGCCAAGCATACTCCTCACTGTGGTTAGTAGTGCACTGTGCCCAAACACACAGTAATTTAGGTTGAGAGTAAGACCAGATACCTATTTGAGTTGAAAGAGCTATGAAGTGAGGAATATTTGGGAGGTGCCTTGAGACAGGTGGTTACAGGTCCTGATAAGCAGAGTGTACAGAGTAGGGCAGTGGGCTGGAAACAGTGTCTCAGGAGCTGAGAAGGTGATGCATGAATTAGGAATGTGAAAGGGATGACATTACTAAGAATGATATTGTCCAAGATTGAGACAAGCAGTTGAGAGGACTGAGGAGAGCAAACTATCACTGGGCACTAAGGGACCAAGGAACTATAAGATCGGAATGCCAGGTGCCTCACTGGGATGTGGAAGTCATCTTGAATGACAGTTCTAGCAATGGTGGAGAGGAAACCCTGAGCCAAGTCATAAAGATGGTTGCTGTAAATTTATGATGCTTCTTTTCTGTCTTGTCCCATTGTGCTGTACTTTTTTTAGTTCCATAATTTAAGATTAAGGCTATGCTGTGCTTGTGGCTTCTTCTCAGAACTATAATTTCCCAGAACCACACCTTGAATTAATCATTATTGTAGAATAACAACTTAAGCTCTAATTCCTACACAAAATCTTATGATCACTGAAAAGCTAGGTGGCAGATCTGGGGTAGTAACTCAATGATAGAGTATTGCTGTGCCTTTGAGAGACTCTAGATTTGAGCCCCAATGCTAAATTTCAAATGTAAAAGAAGGCAGAAACCAGACTTAAGGAGCAGCTCATAAATCCAGAGTCAAACTCTACAACCAACCTGCTTCCTGCAACCAAAAGTCACCAGTCACACCTTCAAAATGTTAGAAAATATCTCTATCCCCAGGGTCTCTGCAAATAAGGACAATAGCAATAGATAGGCCATTAGTTTGTTGGCTATCATATAATTGCATATTAATTTGTAATTACACATCATAAACTGTATTATATGTAATAATAAAGTACACTTATAGTAGAAATTCATACAGAGTTCTTATTTGTCAATCCATGTAAAGTTCTAGGAAGGACATAAATTCACACACATATGCATACATAAGTATATGTGTGTATGCATCTGGGCATGTGTGTATAATAGGTTGTGTGTATGCATGTATGCATTTTTAACAGTGAGAGGAAGATAGTATAACAAAGAGTAAAGGGGAAATAAGTATAGATAAAATTTTTTCATGTATCTCAATAATTCTACCTATTAGACTGTATTTTTCCATATTTTTTTTCATACAATATGTTTTGATCATGTTTTTCTCCTCCACAACTCCTTCTAGATCCTCTCTGACCTCCCTACCCATCAAATGTTGTTCTCTCTCTCTCTTTCAAAGAAATAAATCTCACAAAAAACAAAATCAAAACAAACAAAAATCAATAAGACTAAAAAAAAATGCCAAACAAATCAAAATGAACCAAAAAATTCCACAATAAACTTGAATTTGTTTTGTGTTGTTGAGCTATTCCTGGGCACTGGGCCTGTCCTAGAGTGCAGCTGTTATTCCCAGTAAAACTTCACTGAAAAAAATTGATTTTCTCTTTGTCAGTGGCTATCAATTGCAAATAACTACTTGGTTAGGGTAAAGCCACAATGTCCCTTCTCTGTCTATGAAGGACCCTTTCTGACTTGAGACTGGGCAGGTCGTGTGCATGCTACCACAGTCTATGGGAGTTCATGTGTGCATCAGTCCTGTTGTGCTGGAAAACACTGTCTTCTTGGTGTCATCCATTACTCCTATCTTACAATCTTTCTGCCTCCTCTTCCAACATAGATTCCTGAAACTTGAGGGTAGGAGTTTGATGAAAACATCCCATACAGGACTAAATGCTCCAAATTCATTCACATTCTGCACAATGTCCAGAGTGAATGTCTCTTCAAGAAGGATAAAACTAGCATCCATTTGGATCTGCAACATGTATGTGTATGTATGGTCATGCCCATACAGGTTAGTGATTAATTTTGCTGTATAGTTTTCTTTAATAGCAAACAACAAAACAAAGTCTGAATTCAGAAGGCAGTGCCTCCTGGGAGACTGTGATAGAGAGCAAGAACATAGGGTTTGGGTGAAGGGAATGTGTTCATAGAATTGAGACAGGCAGTGCTGGCTGATTAATTAACCCAATTTGCTTTACTTTTAATTCTTTATTTTATCACAGCCTGGCTTGTATTTAAGCTTTATTTATGGTTCATAATCATTAGAAAGAAGACTTGCTTGGCCTTGATTTGGGTATCACTTATTAATGATTGTAGGGGGCCCTGAAAAGGAAAAATCCTCCAAAAAGAAATTAGAAACCACTCCTTCTAATGGATTTCTCATTCCACTCAGTGACTGTGTTATGGAGAAGTAACTGCCCACGAGAAAATTATGATTTCTGGAGGAAAAAAGATGCTTCCTTAGTCAAATGAATACCCAAGCCATAGGCCTAGCTGGGGTGATTGACACTGGCACCATAGTGTGCCCAGGCACACCAAATGTCTGAGGCAGAAAAGACAGACAGCATGAGGGCATGGCATGAGTGACTGGCAACCTCCAGGAACAAATCAATCCCTTTCATCACCTCGAGCTATGCCATCTGACGATGTCAGCTCTCAGATGAATGGCTGAACCAGGCCTTCCATCAAGGATAAACACGGCCACAAAACACCACAGATTTGTTGGTTGCAATGGTTCTTTATGCCCCACAAGCATTTCAGGCCTAAGGTCTTAGTTTGTAGCATCTTCATAGTTTTCTTCATGTTCCTTTCCTATAGAGATGGTACTCGTGTGTGTGTGTGTGTGTGTGTGTGTGTGTGTGTGTGTGTGTGTGTGTGTGTGTGTGTGCATTTTCATCACTCTCCTCTTGTAAGACTTGAATCCCTTATTGTTGTCTTGCACACATGGATTTCCATTTCATGTTTCCATAGTAACATGCATTCTTCGGAATAAAGTCTTGCTGCTGAGTGAGGGTTGAAGCTCATCCTTGCAACTTAATACATGAGTTATTTTCTGCTGTTTCCTGCCCTTCACTCTGCAGGTTTGTATTTTCTTACAGTTCAGAGATTCTCAGTATTTCTGCTCTAAGGTAAATTATTAAACATCAGATAATTATTGAGCTCTCGAGACCATCATAGGTAAAGGAGAAACTTTTCTGGTTTCTATCATGTAAGGAACATCTGATATAAGATTCAAGAAGATTGACTATAAAACCATTTAACAGAAACACTCATTTAAGCTACCGACATCAGTTTCTGCATTTTGTTTTGAATCATAGATCAGAAAAAGCAGTCTGTATTCAAAGAGGTAAGATATAACTATTTTATAGAAATTGTTTTATGATCTTTGAAAATGCTTATTGGCACATTCTTGTTAGTGCCCGAATCCTAATTAGAATTTATTTCCCAAGAGTACAAAATGGCATGAGAGAGAGAGAGACAGAGAGACAGAGAGGCAGAGAGGCAGAGAGGCAGAGGCAGAGACAGAGAAAGAATCATTTTATGAGTTATTTGAAAAGCACTCTTTCCTCCTAAGGACTTTAGCGCACATTTCTTCAGAATGGAAACATTGCTACATAATCTCCTAAAGCCATCACTCCTTATGGAGCACTTCCAAATGGTATGCTGTTCCATTTCTCCGTCACCTGCGGTACTTGTATATCTCCCCACAGCACGCAGTGTAGGATCAATTGTTGTATTTAGTCATTGCACCCCTCCTAGTTCTCTTCCATTTTAAAGACTTATGTTGCCTTTTTTCTTTTTACATTAACTTTGCCATTTTGAGAGAGGGCCTCTCAGTCAAGTCCAGGGTGGGGTGGCCTAGACCTCACTATCTAGCTCCGGCTGGCCTCTTCAAACCTGCACCCATACTCATGCTTCAACCTCTTGAGGACTGGGATTACAAGTAACCCTCAGCAAGGCTGGTTTACACAGGCATTGTGAGTAAATGCGGTCTCTGTCTTTGTAAAGAGACCATTTTCACCTTTGGTATGGTCAGTGCCTGAGATGACATGGAGTGACAGCATGCTTTCCTTGGGTTAGCCTGTCTGGAGACACATGCCATCCACTTGCTCCTTATTGCTGATGTTAATTGTGATGACAGTCAATGTGCTATCCGATATCTTACTGCAAACTGCTTGTAGAATCTTTATGTCCCTTTATGCCCTACTCATGTAAAGAACCTAAAAAATTTAACAACTCAAAATAAAGTTTAAAAAAATTCCACTTTGTAGATCAATCACTTATTAATAGTTCTTGCTTGATGCACTTTTTACTATCATAATTTAAAGCTTTCATTTTCCAACTACACCAGTCTCAATTTAACTCTGAATGACCACCTTATTTGTATATTATTCTATTATCTATCTATTTATCTATCACCTAACTAGCACTTATCTAATCTTTTATTCGTGATTATCTATTTTTGGTGAGAGCTAATAGATTATTCTTTTCCCTGATGATTTAAAATTCTGTTTTTTATGTAACTATTTTTTGAGCTGTCAAACATGAACACCGCATCTACATCACTCTCTCCCCTCACTATACCCCCTCCAACTCTTTCTGTATTACTTTTCAAATCATTATCTCCTCAACTATTGTTGTCACATGTATATATACATATGTTCACACACATACACACACACACACACACACACACACACACACACACACACACACACCCTACTGAGTTCTTTTGACTTTGCTCATATGTACATATGCCTAACCTCACCTGATACTTCTGCAAGAAATTGAGGAAGAAGAGACAGAAAGATTCTAAGAGTTTTCATTATTCCTAATGAGTGAGGTGCTCAAATTCTACTTGATATGGCTAGAAGGAGCCCCTATATTTTGGCTCCTGTATCTTTATCATATGCTCTGTAGTCAGACTTTCTCTGGACTACCAGCTCCCAAATAATGACATGGAGACTTATTAATTATGAAAGTTGGCCTGAGCTTAGGCTGGTTCCCAACTAGATCTTATAACTTAAATTAACCCATTTATATTAATCTATGTTCTGCCATGTGTCTCATTACCTCTGCTCAGTACCTTACATTGGGACTTGCTCCTTTCTAACTGGTGAATTCCCTATGCCTCAGATATACATAAAACACAGTTATTACCATGTGATCCCTCTCTGTATTATGGCCAGGACTTTATGTTTAGCCATTTTCTTACATATAAAAAGTTTTACTGAAAGATGCACATACCCCCAACCCCTGAAAAAAATGTGTTAAACAGGACTCTGGCTCCTGTGAATTTTGTCCTCATTCATAAGGTATGGAACCACAAGCTGCCTTGGTGACAGTCCCTTCACAAATGGACCTTTTGTGCCTGTGATTTGCTGTCTGCTGAAGGGTTCTTTCAAAATGAGCTCTTTGCTTGGTTTGGCTGTTGGGGACACTAAAGCCTGAGGTAGAGGAAAATGGGCTAATTTTTAAAGCTTATCCTTGCTTAAGAGTAGTGAGTTATTTTGGACCTAAATGACAAAGAGCCATAGAAAACACACAGCCTTGTTTAGCTGCACTCAAACACTCTTCTTCCCTTCATTTCCTGGCAGAATCAAAAGGCCCTAGGAGTCTGGCTAGAATAAAATGTTGTGGGTAGATGTTCTGAAGCGAGCTCCAGTATAGGTACAGCCTCTCCTTCTCTGGCAGCTGAGAGGAGAAACAAGTCTAGAATATCTCATTACTGTCAAATATAAATGGCATCGCATACAAGAAACAGATTGCTTTGAACAAATTCTGTCAATTGGTGAAATTTTTATTTCTTTTTGTCTTTAACCTATTATTTCCCAGTGGTTTTATAAAATTGCCTGGAATATTGGAAAATGTTATGTTTTTTAATCATTTATAATAAAAGATATTCTGTGTTTAACACAAATTTTTTAGAGGTGAAAGAATTGTATCTCTGTTTTTCTTAAGATTTTCAAAATAATGATCAGATAAGATATTTAGATTTTAATCATAATAAAGTATTGTTGACATGATTCTACATCTAAGAAAAGGTTTAATTTTTAATTTAAATTTTATTTATTTTTAGTTTGACATTATAATTTAATTACATTTATCTCTTGCTTTTCCTCCATTCAAACCTTCCCAAGTAACCCTCCCCAATCTCTTTCAAACTCATGATGTCTTTGTTCATTAGCTGTTATTGTATGCATATATGTACATACATATAAATATATAATATATAAATAATTATATATATACATATATATATATATCCTGTTTAGTACATATACTGTTACTTGTATTTATCTTTCAGGGTTATGTCTGTTATTATAGATAAACACTGTGCTGTGGACCACACTGACTCTGAAGTCTTCTGGGTATTTTGATTAAACAAAATTTCCCATAAGGACTAGCAATATTTCTCACTGGCAGAGTACATATTTAGTATGTTCAAGATTGAGCTTGTACAAAGATCTGGGTGTATCACCAGCAACACACACACACACACACACACACACACACACACACACACACACCAAATCCTATGCTGCCATTTTCCAGTTGACAATTTGAACCTAAGCATAGAATTTTGCATTTAATAATAGTCAATATTTTATTCTAGGAGTGGTGCTTTTTTCTAGCCGGTTGAAAAACTGTACATTCTCATCGGTGCAGCCAGTATGTTGGCCATCACTCCTGTATCTCTCATTAAGAACAAGTTCTTTGAGCCGGGAGGTGGTGGCGCACGCCTTTAATCCCAGCACTCAGGAGGCAGAGGCAGGTGGATCTCTGTGAGTTCAAGGCCAGCCTGGTCTACCAAGTGAGTTCCAGGAAAGGCGCAAAGCTACACAAAGAAATCCTGTCTCGAAAAAACCAAGAACAAGTTCTTCATGCTTAAAAGACTTTTTCACTTTATTTCTGTAGCACACTATTATTTTTATTTTTTCCCTCTATATTGGATTTGACTCCTTTAGTCATCCTGTAGGATTACTATTCTCTATCTACTGCTATTGTTCCTCAGGATCCCTCACTAATCTCTGTGTGATTCTATTCACTCCACTTTAAGGTTTATTAATTTAGAATTTGTGAGGTGGGGTGGAGTGGGTAGAAAAAGTTTGTGAATGTTTTGATTTCTTTTCTGTTGTGACCAAAGCAACTTAAAGAAAAAAAAATTATTTGTTTTTGTTTGCAGTTCCATCATAATGCGGAAAGCACAGAGGAGCGACACCACGTAACCCTGCAATCAAAAAGCCAAGAGAGGAGGGACTTGGCCCTAAATGAAGTACTTCTTCTAGCAAAGCTCTACCTCCAATAGATTCTGCAACCTTCCCAGACAGCCCCATGAGGACCATGTGTTCCAATACAAGCCTATGAAGGCACCACTCAAACTACAACAACAAACATTGTCAAGCATTTGTTTATTTTGCATTATAGTATCCATATAGTCCTTAAAGGAAATCATTAAAAAGACTCACTTACACAGTGTTGCTTGATCTCTCCTGAAGACAACAAACAGTGAGTTCCTCATCTACTCCCCAAAATCCAGACTTGCTAAGGACCAGTAATTCAGCTCAGTGAGTGGTGCAAATACCATACAGGAGTACATGCTGGAAGCCTAGAAACTTACCATTACTGTCCCTTTATTGTTTTCCTCATGCAATAAATCCCAGAGTTCTACCAATATGACCTTGAAAACAGTTCATAGACACCCTCCCTCCTAAATTTCTACTCTGAAGACCACCAGTATTTCTTACCATGGCGACAGCTTTCTCATCAGGCTTCCTGTCTCCAGATGGAGCCCCTCCTAACCGTTCCCCAGCCTTAGAAGTCTTGCTAAAAATAAAAAACCTGATGATGTTACACTCTAGCACTAAGTATCTATATTTGCTTCCATTATTCAAAGAATAAAGTACAGACTGTGCCTTGGTAATTGCATGGCTCTTTACACCATTCCCTGCAGGCTCATTATGTTATATCCCTCCATTCTCAATCTGTGCTCTAGTCAGAGTCCATTCCTAGAACCAAATCTTGCCTCTAGAACTTGGCAGGTACTTGTTCCTTTATCTGCAAAATTTCTTATTTGTTTTTGCACCTGTTCCATTACTCATCTTCACAGTTTAAGCAGCATGATGTCACTTCTACTAAATGAAATCGTGTGCCTGATATTGTAGATTAGGTTAGAGCCTCCATTGTATAACCCCTGAATTCTCTATGCTTTCTGCCATAGCACTCTGTCGCAGATCTTCTTATAGGTTCACATTGCAGAATCTTCCCGAGCACCTCTCATAGATAATTACAGTCATTTTAAATCAGTCGTCTTCTTGTGGCGAGGGAGGGAAGCTCAAGAAGCCTCACAGGCATCCCTTCAATGACATAGAGCAGAGAAAAGTAACATACCAAATTTACTCTTGGTCTGCCATGATCAGTTCCACATAAATTGCCCTCCCATCATCTATTCCCCATGGATGTAACCTGGTTCATATTTATTGCTGTAAGATTCCTCCCATCTCAATCAGTTCATTAATTTCTATGGAGTGCTGCCTTAAAATTCTTGAATCACATAACAATTCTGAGAAACGAAAGAATAAAAAGAAAAAGAACATGCACCTTTGCTTCACAGAGGGAACCTTCAGGAACTTTTTGAAGTCAGGACACTGTTTATTCTTCCCTAACATCCTCTAAATGATTACTGATGGTAGCCAAGTGTTCTCAGGTACCAGTTCACACACCACCTTGGAATTCATCTGGGTCTAGAAAATTGCATTCATTTTCAGTAGTTGGGTGCTCTCTTGCAATCTCTTCACTTATTTTTCAGTTTCAATTCCCCATACACAATATATTCCCCACTCTTTGCAGGCTGAAAATCATTCTCTTTGACAGGGAAGACTGAAATAAAATAAGAGATTCCTGTTTCCTCCCTTGCTTGTTTGCTAATTTTAAACCATCTGCCCATAATCAATAGAATTAAAGTTTAGCTGTATTTTCCTTCTCAGGACAGAGCTAAATCATGTCCATAGCCTCAGCTTCTTTTTAACTTGTGTCTTTATGGCATAATACTAATCTTTTGATTATATGAAGAATATTCTCATATTTCCAATATTTTATCACTTTTGTCCTATTCAAATAAAACCTCAAACAATGTGATAGTTGTTATGTGTTCAATTGTAGATACTAGGATGTCATTCGTTGTCATATTGTACCTTGGTGGCACAGTTTGCATATTACTTAGGTTACGTGCGAATAGACAGACAGGGGATGCTTCTAGGATCTCCCAGTTCCAAGAACTTATCTCATTCCTCATCTTTCCATGAACAACCAGAGATACCACTGTACCCACCCAGTTTAACTAGTTGTTAAAAAACATTCAAGGAAACACATATGTACATGCATATAAATATAATTTTTATAGAAATGTTCATACATTGGGCTGATGAAGTCAACATAACAACTCTTATCCCACATCTCAGATACTTTTTAAAGGTGTCTGTGTCCCCACGGTTCTAGAGGTTAGAAATCCAAGTTCAAGGTATAGGTGTGGTGATATTTTATTTGTGCTGAAATGTGATATTTTATGTGTATGTTAATAAATAAAGTTTGCCTGGAGATCAGAGGTCATAGTGATCCATAAACAGAAGTCAGGTGGTGGTAGCCCATGCTCTTAATTGGATCACATGGCAGCCAGAGTCTCTGTGTGGTCAAGGACATAGCCAAGCGTGATGACACACACCTTTAATTTCAGTACCAACCATAGAGACCTGGAGGTCTGTATAGACAGGCAGTGATAAGGAACACATGTGGCTGGTCTGAGAGCCAATGAGAAGACAGAAAAAGAAGGCAATAAAAGCACAGGTTAGACAGGAAGAAGCTCTCTCTTGGGAAGCTATGGCGTGGTGGTAAGCTAAGGTTAGTCAGTTGCTATTCGCTAGTTCTCTGATCTCTTTGGCTATCACCCCTGTATTTGGCGCTGTGTTTCTTATTTAATAAGACTGTTTAGAAATTTGTCTACATATGAGCATATGTGGCATCTTCTGTGGCAGTTCTCCTTTGCTTTTAGATAAAGATCTCCAAACAGCCATCACAATGGCACCCTTCAGTTACATGTTCTATTTCCATACTATCTCTTCATGTAAGAACAGCACTCACTGAATTGAGAATTACCCCTATGATTTTATTTTATCTTAACTACCCCTTTAAAGCTCCTGTCTCTAAACATAATTATATTCTGAAAGCATTTGGGATAGGAGCTTCAACACAAATTTCAGTCATGATTCAATCCATTAGGGAAAGTTCACTAAAAATAAATTTCTCATCATCTATATTCCTAAAAAGTATCTTAGAGATTGTTTTTGACAGGGTCTCACTGAAGTCCTGGCTGGACTGGACCGATGTGTAGAACACACTGCCTTCTAAATCAAAGAAAAACCCCTGTCTTTGCCTCCTGAGTACTGGAAATAAAAGTATGTGCCACCATACCTGGCCATGTCTTAGTATTATTGTCCATACCTCAGTGATGTAAACAGATTTCCTTCCAAGTGTTTGCAATAGAAAATATATTTAAGTGAAGAAAATTAAGTATGGTTACTTTATACATGTGTATGTATTTATATAGTCTCAAAAACAGTGAAGTATTGATAGGAATAAGGAATAATAGTTTTAAAATAAAAGTTTTATAAGTAGTATCAAGTTGTTTCCCATGAAGTTGTACCAACTTACACTTTCTGCAATGAGTTCAAATGTCTGTGTTAGCTAACCATCTGCTATTTGCCAGTATGCATAAGGGAAAATGATCTATGAATATAGCTATTAGTTTTGCATTTCCTTTATTATAAATAACACTTATTTTAGCATGTTTTCACTTTAGGGAGAAGAGACAAGTCTTAGCATTTAATGTTCTATGAACTGTCTTTCCATATACTCACACTGTTTATAATTCTTCTTTCCTTAATGACTGGTGGATGTTTACATGTTAAAGAATTAACATTTTGTGATATGAGTTACAAGTATTTCCAGTTTCTTACTTGTTTTGGATTTATGCCTTTTCTTCAAGAAGAAATATTGTGATTTAGCAAACTTGAATTCATTAATACATTATCATAAGTCTTCTGGAATTTGGTACCATCTTTAGATGCCTTCATTATTCTGAAGTTATAAAATAATGCTTAATGATTTGTTGTTTCATTTTGTTTTTTCCTAACATTTTATGGTTGTTTTATCAACTATAATTCTTTGGCCCATTTGAAATTTATTACATGTGAAATAGAAATTGAAATTTATTTTTTGAAATGGCTTGCCTATTGTCCTTGTTTAATTTATTAATTAGTTTACATTTTCTTATTTAAATTGAAATTCTTTATCAAGTGGACGAACAGCCTCATGGAGTTAGACTTACATATACTAAAAGATTTACTGTCTTATTTCCTTTAGTCAGAAGCAGGTGCCATTCTCTTTTTATATTCTTAGCTTTATAATGGGATGGATTTTAACAAAGGTTATCCTGTTCTTTATATTAATCTAGAAGTATTATGAATATTTTGATAAGATTCACATTAGATTTTGATGTCCAACCACGTAGTAGTACTAAGCAGGGCATGTGGCTCATTTTGCAGTTCGGTCTTAGCATGTGTGGAGGCCTTTACATCCTCTCAAGCAGAACCAGAAAACAACAGGATAGAACCTTGAGTGTTTTAGTCATTGTGTCTCCCAGAACTTTTGGATGTTCTCCTTGCATATGGACGCTATCTCTTTTTAAATTTCCCTTCTTTAACATCACTGCTATTTTGTTGCAATTATATCTCCTCCCTCAAGTTATATTTTATAACTAGTTGTTATTTCCATCATGTGTACTTTACATGGTATTTAGTCTACTTTATTGGATTCTTAAAGCATGATGCTATTTTCTGAAATATGTATGTATTTATATATATTCATAGATCTAAACTTACTTTCTTGAATTTAGTATAACATTGTGTTAATTTAGACTTTAAAGTTATATTTATAATGCTTTCATATCTAATTATGTTTCAGAATAAACTGATATTTCACATTTAAAATTATGGTTTTATCACAAAAACATTTTTTTCATAAAGCATCTAGTGTTTAAAATCCATGATCTTACTGTTGTTTGTAAAAAGAGCATTTCAGTGATGCATTATTCTTTCTGGCTTGCTTTAGAGTAAGATCATAAATAAATATGCAACTGGAAAGCATGTAATCTTAAAAATGACTTAGGATAATTGAGTCCTCTAATACCTTTGACTAAAACAACAGAACTAGAACAACATAACAAAACATGGCCCAGTTTCCTCTTGGAAATTATCAGGAGAAAAGCCCATTATGTTTTATGTTTACATAAAAATACAAATATTTGTAATAGCAAGTGTCTCTAATCTGTCATTTGCTTGAGAATGGTGCCCTCATAAAAAGAGAATTTGTTCTCAAAACTTATTCATTGGCTGGAACGGTCTATGTGTGGACAAATGCATATAGTGTATGCAGTGGGACTTATAATGGTGATTATGATACATTGGAGGAATAAACATATTGAATAGATGAGTGCTTTCCCCTGAGGAGATCATAAAACATATGAGACTAACTAATGTTAGTAGAAATTTTGGTGGCAAATAACTCTATCCCAATAACAGCTGTAACACCTCATTTAGACAGTATCTCTTACACTGAGACTCTTTATTATGTCATTATACTTTCCTTAAAACTTACAGTCCTCATGATATAATTCACATTTATTTCTTGTCTGATTTCTTATAGTTATTACTTTTTAAAAAAATCAACTTGATTATATGTTTAGTAGGAAGAGGAGGAAATCTATCTATATCTACCTGTCATCTACCATCTGTCTGTCTATATGTTATTAATGCCATCTTCTCCATCCATCTAATTTTTGAACTTAAAATAGTTATGAGTACATAGTAATAATAAGTTAATATTTGTTTAAAATTTTGGCTTATTTTAATTAAATAATAATCAGTTAAAAGAAATAATTACCCAACATGCTTTTGTATAGTGTTGTGGAGGTTTAAAATAGAGCAGCCTAGATAATATAGTAGCATCTGGACCTTTGTTCTCTATACTCTTCCTCCTTCTTAAGAGGTATGCCAGTTATTATAGTCTTAGCATTAATGACTATGAGGAAACAAAACTGCAGAGATACTCAGAGACAAATGCTCCCATGTTTCCTGCTGATCTCATTCCCTACAAATACACACTCAGTTGGGATTTCTAACTTAAAACAATGATCCCAATTTTGGTGGTAATACTTAGATCAAATAAGCAAAAATAGGAAAAGCCCAAACAAGCTGATTGCTCATATATGAGTTGAACAATCTTATGCACAAGAATCATGGGGCCCAGATTCGCCAGAAAGCAGAATAGTTTGGAAGGCCACACAAGTTCTCTGATCATTTTCCTTGGAGACAACTTCCAGCACCCCAACTACATCAGGTGAGAAGTGGAAGGAGCTGACTGATACAGGTGTGGACTGTCAGCAGTGTTTAGTAAAGAGATGAATCATTAGGGCTCACCAAGAAGGTGAACCCCAAGACTCTTGATGGTCCTTTCAAATGCTTTTATTCCCTAAGAAGTCAGTAGAAGCTGCAAAAGCTGCCCCAGAAAGACACCAAAGAGCTTTTCTTGATCAGAGGAATGCATTTTCATTATTTTTGTTGTTCTTTATTTTTATGTAGTTTGTTTGTTTGTTAGAATCTTGCTATGTAGCACAGACTAGCCTTGAACTCTCAATCCTTCTATTCCTTAAATGCTGGGATTATGGCTGTATAACACAATGCTGAGCTCTGGAGTTTAGTTTTATTACTTACCAAAAGACAAGTAGCTGTTCTTTGTAGGAAGATGGTATCATCTGACCTTCTGACAGCATCAGTATCCAGTGTCTGTAATTAAGGGGGGGGGGGGGGGAATGAGCCAGAGAAACATACTCACACATGGCCCAGATACTGGAAACAGCAGGGGCAGAATTGGGCATCATCTGATAACAACTTGCTGGTTGAATGCTGTGACTTGTCATTTGAGTGTTATCAGAAAGCTATAGTTAAACTCATGAAGATATTTCCACACTGAAAAATTAACCAAGTGAAATACAAATAGAATTAAGCAGGATCCAAGACTGATAAATAATGATTAGACTTCCCAAGACTGAAGAAAGGTATGGATTTGTGAAATTCAAGTACTTAGAATAATATATTCAGACATTTTTAATGCAGGGAATCAAATATAGAAGCATATACAGGGTGAAAGCCATATATATACACACATATATCAGCTACCATTTTACACAAAGGATGCCACCAGAGGAAAATGAAATGTCTGGGAAATGGTGAAAGAAAATAACAACCAACCTAGAGATCTACATGTATAAGAACATTCTCAAATAAAGATGAAATGAACACATTTTCTTTCTTTCTTTTTTTTTTTACCAACTTAATACTTTATTGATTATTTGGGAATTGCACATAATGTACCCTGATCACACTCACTTCCCTGTCCTCCCAGTTCCACACCCCTACCCTTGTGACCCCTCCTGCAAAGAAAAGGAGAAAAGAAAAACATACCAAGTCCAATTTGTGTTGCCTGTATATTCGCTGGAGTATGATTGCCCAGCCCCTTGAAGAAAACTGAGTCCTTCTCCTCCCCTACCATAAGCCATCAACAGAAGTTGGAGATCAAAAATGAGCTGAAATGAACACATTTTCATGCAAACTAAGAGCATATATTTACCAGTTAACCAAATTAAAATACATGATTAGCTATTATTTACATTGGAAGAAAAATGATTTCAGATAGAATCATGGAAATATAAGAAAGAATACAAATTGAAGAGATACATAACAAATTGAAATGAACACTATGTGAACAACAGAACAAAATACCAAGTATATTTCCCAGGCTTTGTCACTGTCTTTCTATGCAGGGCTGCAATTCCCACCCCCACCCCCAGTTCCACCACAACCCCCCAACCCTCGCTGTCTTCCCTTCCTCCCCTACTGTCCTGGCCTCTGCCTTCTCTGGCATCAGCAAAGCACAGCTGCCTCACTATATAGCCTACTCAGAAGTTCAGAGAGGTCATTAATGCCAGGCAATAGTTAGCATGCCTCACATGGAAGCCAGCAGACAGATTCCACAGTTAACCTACCTTAATTTTCTAGATTAGTTATAACAAATTACTGTCAATTTCTTGTCTCAGGATAATTGAAATTGTTCTGAAAGTAGAAGACTAAAATCCAAGATGCAAGATGGCTGTGTTCTGGAAAATGCTCTTAAAGAGGAACCCTCCCCCACATTGTCTCTTTCAGCTTCTGGTACCAGGTGTTCCTGAGCCTGTGGGTGCATCGCTCAGAGCTTTGACTTTCACTTTGTTTGAACTTCTCCTTCCCGGTGTCTGCCTTTTCTTGTTTCCACTTGACCTAGTACTAGATAGAGGGTCTACCTTAACCCAGAATGACCCTCATCTGGGTCCTTACACTCATCAGAACCACAAAGCTTGTTTTACTAAATAAAGTCTTATTTAAAGGATGCTGAGGATAGCCTGGTGTTGATAGTTCATGCCTTTAATCCCAGCACTCAGGAGGCAGAGCCAGAAAGATCTTTGGGAGTTCGAGGCCAGCCTGGTCTACAGAGCAAGATCTAGCGCAGGCACCAAAACTACACAGAGAAACCCTGTCTCAAAATAAAACAAAACAAAACAAAACAATACAAAAGGTGCTGGGGTAAGAAGAAGGACATATTTTCTTCTGGGCCACTATCAATCCAGTATATACCTAACTCATGACCTGGTCAACAAGTTTCTCCCTTTGGCTTTTCCTTAATCTTATCACTTTCTCTCTGAAGTCACTTTTCAAATAAACTCTGACCTAAAGTTGTCTTAGACAAGCCAAACTAAGACATAAGGATGAAATAAAGAACATGAAAATAACAACATTATGTGAGAAAGTAAATGGAATCAAAACATCCAGAACCTTCATTTCCTGGAGTACCATAAAGGTACCTGTTAGGAAAATGAACAATTAATGTCTATTTCTAAAGATATGAGTACTTGTTTTTAAATATACATGTACATTAGTTGAGCAATATGAAGTAGGCCTCTAATTCAGCATGGCTGGGACTAGCAATATAGGAAAAGTACATGATCATGTTCCAGTCGAAAGCCCTCTGGGTTACAAAAGACCCTACATGAAAATAAGGAAAAATATACAAATAGGTTACTTATTTTTACTGTTCAATATGTTGAAATACAAATTTTAAAAATATATTTTGCTAGATCTGCAAAGAGAGTAGCATGGACATTGAGTAGGTTTGACTACATCTCTAGATAAGAGGTGGCCTGGCTGGGAGAGGGTTTGTAGCTCTTAGTTTTCCTTTAACTATTTCTGCTGCTACAATATTTGAGCTTTTCAAGGTACCAAGGATAGACTTAACATTAGTTAATATGATAGAGTTATCCCCTGATAATGGCCATTTGGGATTTATGACAACATATAGGCATAGGCTTTATAAATATATGTGCCAATAGGCCTATTTCTATATGATTTATTGGTACAGACAAATGAATATATGTGAATGGATATATCTGTACAAAAGTTAACTGAAGTGGGAGTTTTAAGCAGTAGAGGTATCTTGCTGTATAGTGGACATACTTGTTGCTTGTGATTTGTATTTGTATATCAAGTACTTATTTCAGAAACAGATTTGTGGAAGGAATGTATTCTTACAGTTAAGAGGGGAGATGTAAGACAGGTGATTCTTGATCTTCTGATATTAAGAAAGCTTTTCTGGAAAAACAACTCAGCTTGGAAAGAAGAGGGTTACTAGACGTTGATGGCTGCAGGCAAGCAGAAATGGAAGCGTATGGGAGAGGTTTGCTTTTCTCTAGGGGTATAGCCACTTGCTGTGGGATGTTCTGTATGTCAAGTTGCTCTGATTGGTCAATAAATAAAACCTGATTGGCCGTGGCTAGGCAGGAAGTATAGGCGGGACTAACAGAGAGGAGAAATAAAAGATCAGGAAGGCAGAAGGAGTCACTGCCAACTGCCTGCCAGGAAAAGCAGCATGTGAAGATACCGGTAAGCCATGAGCCACATGGCAAGGTAGAGATTTATGGGAATGGATTAATTTAAGCTATAAGAACAGTTAGCAAGAAGCCTGCCACAGCCATACAGTTTCTAAGCAATATAAGTCTCTGTGATTACTTGGTTGGGTCTGAGCAGCTGTGGGACTGGCAGGTGACAAAGATTTGTCCAGACTGTGGGCCAGGCAGGAAAACTCTAGCTACAGCCACTGGCAGGTTTCTCATGCTCCTATGGATGACCATTTGCCAAAATGCATTTTAGTTGCACTTATTGGACTCAGTATATTAAAACATAGATGAAAAAGTAAACAAAAACTTTAAAAGAAAAACACAAAACTGTGAGGGCTATATGATGAGGAATCTTAAGGAGAGATAAAAGGCATAGTATGAAGTGGATAGGGTGGAGACACATTGTAATGTGTCTGAAATTTTCAAAGAACAAATAAAAATGTTTTAAAACTAACTTTATTAATAATATACATTATTGCCATCAGCCTGTCTATGAGTATTTGGAAAAATTGTAAGCACATAGTTGGCTTTCAATAAAATCACACATCCTGTTGTTTACATTGTCCTGTTATTTACAGTTATAATCAGTGCTGTTACTAAAAGTTTATTCTTTAACAGTCTATCATTTACATATTGTTTTTAAATCTGTGTGTGTATATGTGTCTCAGTGTAAAATCATGTTCCTTACTGTATGCAACAAAAAAGTCCACTGTATTTATCTAAGAATTCTTCAGATTTGTTGGTCTTAAATTCGTCATATTAGAGAATTATTGAGAAATTAAACTCATAATAAATTCCTTCTAAAAACAAAATAAAAAACAACACTAATAACATACCTCAAATATAAAGGATATATTCTGAAAATAAGGATCACTAAAGCCATTTATGAAACTCTCAGTACATTTTCCATGTTGTTCTTACTTCCTTTCTAATTAGAAAAACAAACTTTGTCAGAAGAGGACAGCTGTTTTCAAATGCAACTCTCTTAATAACCATCTTCATCAAAATCTATTAAGTCAGCTATAAACTTGCCTATAGTACACACACTTCATGATGCTCTCCTCAGAAGATGTCCATCTCTATGCCCTCCATAGCAATGAAGTTTATCTCAGTAGTAACCTGCCTACGGTGCACACACGGTCTTCTCAGAAGATGTCCATCTCTATGACCTCCATAGAGATGAAACTCATCTCAGGACTCCACAGAGAATCTCAAGCTACAGAGGGGCATCTCTGGGTACAGCTCTTGGCTTTAGACTTCATAACCTTCATAACTAGAGAAAAGTAAATGTTTTACCTCTTAAAATTACACAGCCTTGGTTGCTCTGTTACATGAATAGAAAAATGGCCTAAGGCAATGTATTTGTCTACATAACCTCCCCAGAATTTATGAAGCAAACGATTATCTTAGGAATTTTTTATGATATCTCCAAAATTTTGTTTTCAACTACTGAACACACAGTACTGCTGATTTAAGTGTTGTATCTGAACCAGCAACTAAATTCTTGTTTGAAGAGACACATCTAAGAAATGAATGCCACTCTTTCTAGAAAATACAGCCTTCTACTCTAGTTGCAACGGTGAAGCCAATGAATGCCATCCCTCTAAATCGCAAGAAACGTGATTTCCAGGATCACTCTCCTTACTTGTCATTCAACTATCTGGGTTTAATAAAGCTGCCTGGAAAACAAAGTGATTCATTCTGTGATTTGTGATGTGCTTTCATGTTCCTGTTGTCTCCTGAGTGGCGTTTAAACAGTCCAAATTAAAATGTAAGCATTTGAGAACTAGATTAAATTATGTATCACCAGTTTCTTTGCTTCAAAATTTCAAACTCATGTTGTCTTTGAAATTGAGTATTAAATTGCCCCTGGTGGCACTGAGCCTTTCTTATCTTTCTTATCTTTTAACCCAGTGAGTTTTTTTTTTTTAAATCACACTTTCCAAATGCATTTTCTGAAGAGGTGCCAAAGCCTTGCTCTGAATCAAAAGTAAAATTTTTTTTCTGCTTTCTTTCCTTTTAAAAATAAGGGCTCTGCTTGAGACTGGCAGGCAAGAAAATCACATTATTGGCCATTACTCTGATTCTGCATGGCAATAGGACATTTGTGTAGCATTATCTCATTAAATTCCTTAACTGTCTATGTGAGTGGAATATTTTCACAGTTCTCATAGAACAGGGAACACAGCAATTTTCTTGAGAGCTCCCTGAGACTTTTGATCTCAACGTATTTTAGAAATGTGGGAGGTTGGAGGGTAAGGCAGACATGACACTATCTCTGGCTGTTTAAAAAGCTGCTTTTTGCCATCTTGCATCATTTCACCATCCACTTTTCTCAAGAAGTACCCTGTCTCTGGGTTCACTAAACTTCAGAGTGTCTGTGAATGCTTTCTATTTGGCCTAAGAATGCAGCGAATGAAACATCTCCTTTCACAGGAACAAAGCTATGGGTGCTTCTTAGACCCCGGAACATTAGGTGTCCAGTAAAGATGTTGGCCTGGAAAGTGAGCCTTGCATCTGGTCAGGAGGAAGCAGGGTGAAAAAGACAGCTTGCACCATACTCCCATGTCACATACCCTCCAGTTTACTCATCCTTTCCGAGTAAATATTTGCTAAACATTCATAAATTTGATTATTGAAGATACAGTTCCTATTGCTACCTAGCTATATCTTCAGTTCAATTGATCTCCTATAGGTTTAAACTACAGGGCATCATAATATTATGTGAAATTAAAAAACCATTTAACAAACATAGTTTTCAAAATCTCATGTCATTTCCTTGTTAATCTATCTCTCTGGTGACAATTGGCCTGCTTCTTATAATTGTATTAAGTTTTTATCTTAAATGGTGTTTCTTATTTCTACACTAATATTCCCTCACCATTTTAATTTTTCCCTCCTGAAGATTTTGGTTACCTGGAAATTTTAAAAGTAGAATATTCCCAGCCAGGCGGTGGTGGCGCATGTCTTTAATCCCAGCACTCAGGAGGCAGAGCCAGGCGGATCTCTGTGAGTTCGAGGTCAGCCTGGGCTACCAAGTGAGTTCCAGGAAAGGCGCAAAGCTACACAGAGAAACCCTGATGTAAGTGCAGTGGAGAGGAGTCAGCAGAAAATGTTCTGTGTTAGGGCTGAGAAAACAACATTCTATTAGCTTTCTGATACCATAATGAAATACTTGAGATAACACCCGTATAAAGAAAAGTACTTTATTTTGGCTCAGATATTGGTCCATGACCAATAGCTGCATTGCCCATAGGGCACCACGTAACGTTGGGCAGAGAAAACTTGTCACCTCATGGCCAAAGAGTGAAAAGGACAAAGGGCCTAAAGATCTCCCGCCAGGCCTGCCTGCTGATGTTCCACCACCTTCCCATTGCAACATTCCAAGGACCAAGTCTTTAATGTGGGGCCTTGGAGGATAGTTGAGACCCAAACTATAGCAGAGACCCCAAAGTGAAGAAGATCTTAGAAGCAAAATTTAATCTTCTTTTGACCTCTTGTCCTTGATCCTTTGTTTTCCCTCATGGAAAGATGAACTAGAATTTCTTTTCCTCAAGACAGACCATGGAAAGTAGAATCCTTTCCTCCAAAGCCACAAAACCTTTCTAGAAGAGTGGGCAATGAAGACATCTCTGCCCCACCTGTTTTGATTATAGATCATAATATCCCAACTGCAAAAAGTGTAAGCACCCTACACCCATAGTGATGGATTGCTGCCAGAGAGGACAAGATGAATGACGGCAGACATGCCTGCTGGGCCGTCACAGAACCCTGTTACTATAAGACTCCTCTGGTCTTGCCCAGTCCCATTTCTTCATGACTGAGGATAAAGCACAAAAAGTAATTTATTCCAGAACTTTGGATCTTTAGTCCGGAGACTCTGGTAAAATACAGAGCAACAAAACTAAAAAGTCTATACTCAAACAAATCTACAGTCAAAGAACTGTGCTGTACTTTCCCCATGCTAGCCTTTCTTTAGCTACAGTGGCCACGGCCTTTCAGGATGAAAGGGAAAGGAACTGAGACGCTGATTTGCCTGTCTTCTTTTGGGTTTCCATTGCCCTTTCCATGAACAAAGTGTTGTACACAGTCATGGGTAAATAAACAAGGAAGATTGAGGACTTTATCCACATAGCAGTAACACTTCAAACCAGAAAATAGGTCACCAGACAGGTGACAAACAGGAAGCAAGGTCAGAGAACTCTCAGTGACAGTATCTAGCAGGCATCTGGATGTCAGATAGGGGCCGTCCTCTGAGGAACAAGTCTGCAGAGCAGATCCAGCACAAGCAACAGGAATGCATGCCCTGCCTAGAGCAGGGACAGCAGAGACAGCAGGCACAGCAGGGACAGGAGGGCTGTGTGGTCTGGCTCTGCAGGAACTTGAAGGCAGGAGCCTCTACCCTTACCCTGCATTGTCTTATTCAGACTGGGGTGGGTCCTGATTGGTTGTGTGCATGCAAATGAGGTGACAAATAATGACCAATCAGGAGTGTGTCAGCTTAGGAAGCCAAAGCCCATCAAAAGACATCCCCATCAGGTTGATGGCTCTGCTTCCCCTGCTGCTACAGCAGACTCTCAAAAAGGCACCACAAAGACTTTGTGGAGCTTGATGGAGTCTCAGTTGCTGCTGTGTTGCGCACCTGTTGCTGTCCACTGCCAGCTCTGTCACTGGAGTCCCTTCTCCTATCAAAATCACCTCTTCTTTGCCTCGCCCTATGTCTGTCCCAGTTTTGATTTTTACCTCCATGTCCCTGAATAGAGTGCTGAGCTATTCTGATAGAAAAGCCTCCCCTGTGTGCAGTCATTTGTTGAGCTTTTCTTCAGTCCTTGAGCTCCCTCAAACCTCCCAGATTGTGGCTCTACATGTTATACCGCACAGGGCTTAGCTCTCCAAAGTATACAGGCGAGGACAGCCCTAAGCTGAGTCTGTACCCTGTGGAAGGATGTAGTCGAAGATCTGCTTATTCTGTTATGGTGACAGATCAATCCCTAGAAGATAAAGGAAATCTTGTCTTTGGAATAAAAGGCCAATTTGAGGAGCTGTGAACTATAGGAGCCAGCCAGGTATTTTCCTACTTGTTGAGGCACGTGGTTTCTTTACACTCAAAGGTGATTGTCCTTCTAGGACCCCAGCTCGGGAATGAGCTCTGGTGAGCCCAGCCCTGGGTTAAACATCAGAGCCCCTAAGTTTCCATGCTGAGTGTCATTTCTAGCTATGCCCCTGTATCAGTAAATACAGTACCTGACCATAATGGTGACACTTAATTACAGGGCAGGAATTTTTCTCAAAATTCAGTCATCTAGTAACTCATTTATTTTTTCCTTTTAAACAACCACAACTAAATCCGTGAAAGCTTGGTAACAGCTCTCTATTTCTTAATAGAAATATCAAGAAACTTGAGCAGGCCATTCTTTCTTTTTCCCCTCTACTTTATGTCCTGTAGAGCATTCACGTTTACTTCATTGTCTGCTGTTGGCTAGGAGGGTAAGTAGGACCTTGCCATCTGGAGTTCCCCAAACCTTGCTAGGTTTCTGGTAGCCTTGTGTGTCACAGGATTTCCTTCAAAAGAAACACATGAACCAAGAACTGGAGTTTGCAGGCATTTAAAAATTAGATTGATATTTATTTCAAAATTCTCTACTGAAAGTATCTTGAAGACAGCCCTCCCCACTTTTGCCCCTCCCTCCCGCCCAGTGCCCTCCCCTCCCCCTCCCTCCTTCCTGGTGCCCTCCCCTCCCTCTCCCCTCTCCTGGTTTCCTCCCTCCCCCTCCTTCCCTCCTTGACTATGCTGTCCTGTTTAGTTTCCGTCAGGAGAGGGGACTTTCAAATCTACATAGCTTTTGTTTTTTCATTGCTCAGTTGATCTCAGTATTTTGTGTGCCTATGATACCTTTTTGTGTTAGAAAGTGGAGGAAAATGAAAAAAAGCAAAACAGGAAACAGGGTTTTGAGAATCAATAAATCTGCATCCTGTCAAGGTTTCCAAGGTGCTTGTGTTTCTCCCATCTCCTGTCCCTAGCAGTGGACTCTGATGGTCCACGTGCCCTGCACTCCTGATGCCAGCCTCCAGCTCTGCCCTGTGCCTCGTTCTGTTTCAGGAATGAGAATTTGGGTTATTTATTTAAAATGGTAGAAAATCCTGATGTTGAGCTGCTCTCTGAAAACCAAGATGGTTGATCCAGCTGGGGAGAGCTGGGCAGGAAAATGGAGGCTTCTGTGTGCCACAAGCTTATTTCCTGCTATAAATTAAATGGTCTAATATGACCCTCCCCACTAATAAAACCAATTAATACATTAATGTCTGGGGATTGCAGTTTGCTTTCAGAAAATGGAAAGTATAGGATTGAATTCAACTTAAATGTATTTTCTGGGTATTTTTTTTCCCTGTGTAGCCACGACTGTTTTTGTAACAGTAAGAATTACTCAAAGACTGGGAATCAAAGCTGGCTGCTGGTTGCAATGTTTCTTTAACTCTCAGGCAACAAGTGCCACAAGTATTAATTGCCTGACATAATAGTATGGAAGCAATAAAACATAGCGATTATCCCATCTTCTCCAAATTTTATCTCTCCTGGTATAAAGCTTAGCAGCCTTTGATTTCTTTCTCTTGAAAATCGATCTATGCAACATGGCTTATTTTATCTGCTCTGTGTGGCCATTCTCTCAAACAACAGAGGACGCATTTCGTAGTTGCTCCTCAAGGCTTTTAAAGAACATCTCACATAAGTTATTCCTAGCTAATAATATGTAATTTACCAAATTCCAGCTTTTGAGACACTTTAAAATCAAAGTGAAAGCTACATATATTCAGAAACAAATGTATATATAAAGACGTGATAATGGTAATCTTACCACCTAATGATGATTATTGAACTAGAATTGATCGTCCACATTCATGCTGCAAGTGGCATGTAATAATCAAAAGTGTGATAAAAATGGCAGTTGGGTCAAACAGGAAATGAAATAAAATTGCACACACACACACACACACACACACACACAAACACAAACATACCACATACTTGAACACACAAATATATACACAGACACACATGCACATGCACATATAAATAAACACACATGCAAAAATATATATACACACAAATACATATATATTTATACATACAAGCACACATACATATATAATCACACATGCATACACACATACATAAACTCATATACCACACATATACACATACATATATATAAATATATACACTAACACATGCAAACGCACACATATGTACATATACACACACATACATATATATTTACATATGTAAACACACATAAATATATACACAACACATACAAATACATACATACATATGTGCACCCAAATACATACATACATACAAATACACACACATACATATACACAAACACAGAAACACTCACCATATATACATATGCATAATATAATATACATACAGACACACATATACATTACAACACACAGATACACACACACATACATACACAGAAACAAACACATGCATACACACCTACGTAGACACATACACACATACATGTACACAGACCTACAAATACAAACACACATCCCATATCACTCAGGTATTTAGGGGAAGAAAGGAAGCCTAACAATCCTCAGTAAATACATGTGATTAAACATGATTGAGCATGTTTTGTTGTGTTTTTTAATTCTTACACATGTAGATCCTAGTGAAGACTGGTTTGTTTTGAGTCCCACTGATTTAATTTGGGTGAACTATAATTTAGCGATCTAGAAGAGAAACAGTGATTTGGTGAGGCCATCATCAGCTCATTAGAATCACACTGGGAACACTTAATGGTGTATAGC
This sequence comes from Peromyscus maniculatus bairdii, assembly GCF_049852395.1. Classification (NCBI taxonomy): domain Eukaryota; kingdom Metazoa; phylum Chordata; class Mammalia; order Rodentia; family Cricetidae; genus Peromyscus; species Peromyscus maniculatus. The sequence continues at coordinate 34,030,359 of NC_134853.1, read as the reverse complement.
CCACAGCTTTCTGTATCCATTTCATAGTGATCCCTCTCGCCTTGCCTGCTGCTCTCTGCTCCATACTGTTGGTAGCATGATCCTTTCCAAACACACCCCAGAAAATGAGAGGTATTTTTTAAAACGAGATTTAAGTCACCAAGAAACACATAAAGCCACCATTTCAGGGGTGTGAGGCATGCTGCTAGGATAAAATATTTCTCATGTGTTGTTAATCGTGGTAAGACTGGCTAGCTGTTAAGTACTGTAAACTGCAGCTAATCAGAAGCTCAAACATCCTACACAACAGAACAGAAATAATTGCTCTCCCTGAACTGCCATTGTTTCCTGCCTCAGCTTTTCCTGGACTAATAAAAGGTTTAATTTTAAATGGTGCGTGGGAAATGTCAGCATTGCAAAAACATACAATGCTCAGGTGATCTGCTCATCATCAGGTAAAACACACATGAAATTAGAGCTAAGTGAAACCCAGCCAAACCTGAAGATTCCCTCCCTCCCCCATGCACCGTTTCTCTTTACCACTGATTGATCTGATCACATGAAGTCAGCCTGGGTTCCGACAGACACAGTCCTCTCAGATGACAAGGTCCTGATAAGGGCTCTGGTTAGGAGCCATGTGTTTCCGGGCCCACGATTTCAGTTATGCACAGTGGGCGACTTAGTTCAAAGGAGCAGGGACATTTATTTTGATGCTTCACAGGAAAAAGGAGTGGGGGGTAGGGTCGACAAAGGAGACAAGGCCTTAAAGGCTTCCTGCATTCAAATGTGTGCATCTGTTTTCACTTTTACTATCTTCAAAAAAAAAATGAAGATAACGTTTCCATCTAACGCTGGCTTCTGAAGCTTCGGTTTGCTAAGAAGAAAATACTGGTGTGGGGAGCGTGGAGGGGGAGCAATTCTACCAAACTCTCCTCAGCTTGGCGCTTTGCAAGGCATTTGATTCAGATTCCAAACAATTAGCAAAAAGAAAAATTTACATTAGGGGAACATGGTCATTAGTCAGTACTTTTCAGGTAGTTTTATTTTAAATAACCAAATACCATGGAATTTGGAGAGATGCAGTTACCTTTTATTTATGCTTTCTTTTATTTCTATCCACAAATATATGATAAGTATTCATGACTTCCTTTTATTAAGCATTGTGGTAGCTCCAAACAGAATACCCTTTTCTCTGAAAGAAGTGCAAGCTATTCTTTTTAAAAGTCATACACAACATTTTAAAATTATTGGCAAGCAATTCCATGCTGTAACATAGAAGTGGAACTTGAAGCAGCTACCACTCCAAGACTCCCCTGAAGATGGAGTCTTCTAGTGTCCTGGCTGGTTATAGAATGAAAGAAAACAGAGAATGCGTATAAAGTGCTTGTTCCACAGGCAAACTAGAGTGACACTATAGCTCCATAGAGAAAAAGAGAGAAATTTTCTTTCTACCCTTCCTAGTTAGTTGGAAGGGACACTCACAATGAAAGACAGACCAATGAGAAAATATAGACAGAAGTTTATTGAAATATATACCTTTGCATGTTTTCAGGATCTCTCTCTCTCTCTCTCTCTCTCTCTCTCTCTCTCTCTCTCTCTCTCTCTCTCTCTCTCTCTTATATATATGCATATTTTTTTCAGGAGAGGTACACAGAGAAAGGAGATGCAGCCTAGAATTCAGGTGGAATTGCCACTGCTCACCAAAACAAAGGTTTCAGCCCAGAGACAAAGAAGTACAAGGAAGGCACCAGGGCAGGTTCTCTCTGCACTGGGGTCTCTGGTACTTTGGATTCATCCTTCCGTTTTGGATTTGGGGATGGAGACACTCACAGAAATGATGCCTTCCTTTTTAGGTATAAATTTCTCTTACAAGAGAGTAAAATATTCTTGTTTTCAGAGCTTCTCTATGATTTTACTTTCTCAAAATTATCAGCTCAAAATAGTGTTTATGCCAAAGAGGCGCATTTCAGGGTGGCATATTCTGTTCTTATTTCAGATTTGGGAGTGGCATTTCACCACCTTCCAGCTCCAATAATCAAATGTGTTAACAGGTTAACAGCACATGATGTGCTTTGTGTTGTGTCTTTCATCCTTTCTTCTCTTCATCAAATTGCCACGAGACTTCTTTCTAAACCATAACTCTGTTAAGGTGACTTTTAAAATCAAAGTCACTTGTCAACAGCCATGACCTTGCACTTATTAAATAATTCTTTAAGACAATCTGTAGTTAAAGTGAGATTTTTTTTAAGGCATAAGAGTAATGACTAACTTTATAAATTCAACTTTGTAGCACATACTAGAGAATGAGAAAATAAGAGCCATAGACCTCTTCTTCAAATATAGCTATTTTGTGTGTTTTACAATAATTTACAGCTGATAGGAGTGATTGAAAAGACTTTATCAGTCACTGTGGCAGTGGTTTCAGACTTTTGGTTGCACAGAACAGAGAAATTATTGCTTCATAAAAAACAAGTCATCGCAGATGATTTTTACAGCTCAGATTATAATTTCTTGGTTTAAATCTCCCACCTGATCTGGAAACTTGAGAAAAATAGAGCTCAACTGTGTTTAGTTTTCAGCTGGCCAGGCTTCATTGGCATTCTGGTGGGCATTTCCAGCTAAATCCCTTGAACAAATTCAAACTTTGGTTTTAGCAGATGAACTCTTTATAATAATTTTTGAAAATATATTATGGAAGTATGTTCTGATGTCACAAGAGCCCTGTACACATTCTTGTTTTCCTACATTTTATGATTAATTTTTAATGTCTGTCATTGGCATTTATTTTGTTCTGTCCCTCAACCCATCTGCCTTACTCTGCCCCTGCACACAGCCCCAGCTGTGGACCTTGGAACATTGGGATGTGACCATGCTTCTGCCATGCATGTTTATAAATATTTAACTTGGTTCCAAATTCTAAGGATGTGTTCCCTTCTCTCCAGATTTGTTTCTAATTTGTGGCTTTGTTGGTAGAGATCTCAGATTGATGTAATTATTTTCTTTCACTAGGTCTCTCTCTCCCTCTCAAAAGAAATTTGTAAGAGTTTTCTCTCTTAGCTTACAGTTCAGTTCCCTGCTGGAGAAGGCCTGCATCAGCAGCTCAGCAGTGAGACTTCAGCTGACAGTTGCTGAACTGCTTGAAACTGAAATTTCGCTACAGAAAGTCCTTCTAGCCTGACCACTGTGTTCTCAGGTCATACTATGTTCTTCTTGAGTTTGTTAAATATTTCCTTCTTCTCTGTCAGGATGCCTCAGGCTCATCTTGTTTCATTGTATCCTTAATCTTAGAAGTAACTGTTTTTCCAATGACTCTTGATTGTCTTAATTGGAAAATGGTATTTGAAACCAAACTTCAAGGGCTGGTGAAACAGCTCAGCAGGTAGAGGGTCATGCTGAGCAAGCCTCAAGACTTGATTTCAATCCTTGAATTCCATGTGAGCTGGTAGAAGGGAACCAGCCCTATAAAACTGTCCTCTGTCCTCTGGTGGCACATATGCATCCCTCCCCTCCCCACACTAACAACAACAATAAAATAATAACAATAAATAAAGCTTAAAAAAGGAAAGAAACCAAACTCTTGGCTATAGCTTAACTTATTTACAACGAGAAAGTAACTTCTCCTACAATATAACTGAACATGCAATGACATATTTGCTGGTCAAATATATTTTATTATAAAACTATGTCTGTAATAGGCAGAATGGGAGTTAATATTGATATCCTTATACAAATGAAGAGTCACAGAGATCCTTCCATTATTTTTCACTTAAAGTCCATCTTCAACAACAAGAATATGGCTTTGACCTTTCATGATTTTTAGTTTTCAGACCTAATATAATTATACAACAATTTTATAATTTTAACAATTTTCTACAAAATTATTTTTCAAGTATCTTGAGTTTCTTATAGGGGACTCCTGTTAAGAAAATGTTTTCAAATAAATAATTTTATGTTTGGATGTACTGCTTACAGATAAACTATAATCTTTATATAATGATTGAATATATAAATTTATAATGATTAGCTTTTATTTCCTTTGAAATATTAGCATATTTAATTCAAGACAGCCAATAATATTCAGATTGATTGAAATTCTGTAAGTCTCTGCATTAATCACAGATAATTTAGAGACTTAAGATTTAAATATGCTGCCTTAATAAGACAGAGCAATTATGTGTCATCATCCAATGATGCTTTGAAAGATGGCTTTTTAATTACTACTATTATCCATTGGAAGTAGAACTGCAAGGACACATTTGTGAAATAATCTTTCTTTTATTCTTTTTTCCCATCACATGCCCTGTGATTTCACAGTGAAATGATTTGGTGATGACCGTGGAGCAAAATGGCCTGTTGGTAGTTCATGAGTCTTAGCTAAAATAGTTACATAGAAAGTATGGAGGTTGAGAGGTATGTCATATTATTGGACTGAAAAAAACATTTTAGTTATAGGAAAATTGTCATTTGTTAAAATGTGAGAGTATCACTCATCTTTAAGAGTCCAGACTTGAGTAATTTTATGATAGACTCGTATTACAATTCCTTCTCTAGTTGAATGCACAACAGTTGTCTTACAGAATAATAACCATCTGAAAATATCAAGCAACAATGGATGTTTCTGTCTTGACTGAATTAGCTGATTGCATTTTCTAGTAGCTGACTCATGTTTTCACAATTTATGTATCCAAAAGTTAAAAAGTTCCTTCATGACATACCAGAGGCACTAAGTTACCTGACTGTCATGTTTGCAAAAGCAATAATCAGTTCTTGCCGTTATTTTCATGTCCACTGTACATAGAACAAATGGTGCTATCACTTAGCAAGAATTAGAGAGATTTCTTTTCAAAACACTTGTGTAAGGCAGAGTGGAGTTGGGTTATAGGTTGCACTGAAAGATAATACTGAAGGACAAACAAATAGAACGATAGTATTTTTTTTACTGTAAGTTATTTGAGGCCGGAGCAGAACAAACTGATTTTATCTTGTATTGCCATTTTGGCCAGCACTAGAAGAGTTATCAGACTTTGATTTTTCATTTTCTCTAGACACTATTCCAACCTTCAAGAAGTCCCATTCATATGTGTCTCATGCAGAAATATATATCTGAGTAAAAAGTAATTATTTTATCTCAGAACATGTGACACAATAAATGCAAAATTTATATGAAATATTGTCACAGCTTACCATAGCATAATTTCCTGGTATTCACCAAATATTCTTAGGATAGACTATTGTTTCTCTTTGTGTTTGTGTGTGGAGTGGTGGTATATATATGCATGTGCATGTATACTCAGGCACCTATGTGTATGCACGTGTGATGGTCAGAGTGTTATCCTCAGGAACATTAAGAGCGACTCACTCATTGACTTGAAGTTCACCCCATAGGCAAGACTGGCAGGCCAGTGAGCCTTGAGGATCCTCCTCTACCTCTGCAGCACTAGGATTACAAGTGGGCATCATCAAACTGTATCTCTTTATAACCTGGGTTCTGGGTCCTGTTCAGGCACCTGTGCTTACAAGGCAAGCATTTTACTAAGTCATGGCCTGAGCCTAGGCGAGACTATTTTAAAAATCACTAATATAACACTGTGAGCTTTCTCCCCAATGACTTTTTCTTTAGAAATCTCAGTGATTTGCACACAGAGAGCCAACTCTATACCTTATAATTTGATAACTTTGTTGTAGATTTCTGGTCCTCGGAAGGTTAAAACCTTATAGACTTATGTTTGTACTATTTTTGTCACTGATTTTGAAAACTGTTTAAAATAAAATTTATATGCTATCTGAATAAAGCCTTTGGGGAACTTCAAAGTGCCCCACAGAAGTTGAGGAATTCATGGCATGTATTTTTGGTATTTTATAATGTTGCGGATGGAACTCAGAGCCTTACACATGCTAGGAGAACTCTTTGTCACTGAGGTAGCTCTACCCCAGCTCCATATGGTGCATATTTTAAAATACACTTACAGAATTAAGTCCAGACCCTTTGCCCACTTTTGAAGCGATTTTTATTTTGACCCCTGCCATAGAACTGAGCTCCTCTTCTGTGCTGTAAAAGACCTTTCCAGACTTACTTGGCATTTTCTGGGAACATCCATTCTTTTCCATTTGTGAACTGTCTGGGAAGACAGATACTATTCCATTCCATCTCAGTTTCATAGTTGAGGCTGTTAAAACAAAATTGGATATGCTAACAAAAGAAATATTAACCAAAATAAAATGCAAACTTTTAATGTTTTGTGAGCCAGGGGAGTCTTCACAAGTGAACAAAGACCCAAAGAAATGGAGGAATCGGTTCTGTTGTTTGTTTGTTTTGTTGTTGTTTTTTATGCCAGGAATTATGGAACTGATACTTATGAAAAATAAGATTGGATAAAGGAGAAATAATGTAATGGTAATAAACCAGGAGGAACTTATCAATAACTGTGTGCATTTGATTATCCAGAGGAAAGGATGCTGTTTCCTGTGATAGCAGAGAGGACACCCCTCCTGTGGGGTCTTCTGAAATGCTTCAGAAGACCTCAAAATGTCCTTGGTTCCATGACCAGCTTCAGAGAAGAACGAATAAGATATAAGTGGTCTTCTAGCTTCTGATGCTTTCAAATATTGAGATGTCATCAACTGGGTGGCACCTCCTCAACCCCATCAACAGTTCTGTATTGCTCTTCCTATACCAGATTTCCCTTCCTCGGCCTTGGAAAACATTTATGATTATTGAATTTATGTCAAGTCTCATATTCTAAGTCTGCTCTTTTGGAGCCCAGTGGTTTTATACTCTTTGCTCATTGAACTGTACATGTCATTCCCTTGTTTCTTTCCTACAAAGAGGAGGAAACCTCAACAGCTTGCAACATTCAGGGTGAGAATGGGACATGCACATTTGCTCCAGTCCATCCCCAGCTGTGGCTCTATGGGGTTTGGCTGACCTGCTTGGTCAGTCTGACATGAATGGAGGTATATATAATTTGGTAATGGATTCATCAGAAGATGATGCATGCCCACCCCCATTCCTCAAAGTCTTTTCCTTCTCTTAAAGCAAGCTGAAAGCTTTTGTAGATCTAGTCACCTGAAGCCAATTGAACATCTGCAGAGTACACTTTATTCTGAGATGAGAGTAATTCACACTGAGGGTGTCTCTGTTGCTTACAGCAAAATAGTTTGCAGAAATTTTTATAGCTTTGGAGATTAGCAGTGATTGTCCAGAATAATAAAATTGGATCTAATTTTTCATTGCAATTGCCATATTTTATTGTATTATAGATACTAAAGATCAAAAGTCTGAAGGAAGATAGAGTATTAGCACCCAGGCATGTCTGGTCCAAACATGCATACTACTGTTTATCTAAATGTTAGTATACCTCAACAACTAGTTTAGGTATGAGAACACCAGGAGGATGTCTGTCATGATTTGGAACTTAAATGTTCCCCTAAATGCCTTTACACTAAAGGTTTGGTGGTCAGATTATGGTACTGCGGCGAGGAGGTCAAATCTTTACAAGATAGAGCCTACTGGCAAGATCTCCTGTCACTGGGTCATGGCTTTGAAGGGAACATTGAGACACCGAACCCCTTCCTCTCTCTTGTGTTGCTTCTCACCTTCCAAGAAGAGAGTAATGTACTCCTCAATGTGTTATCCAGATGTCCTGTCCTGCCACACGCTAAACAGCAATGGAAACTGTGGCCTGACACCATGAGCTCAACCAACTCTTTCCCTAATGAATACAGGCTCTTCAAGGTTCTTATTTCAGGAATTTTGTAGTGGAAAAGAAGGCATATTACAAGAGTGTATTTAGTAAGTGTATTGTCACATGGGTGTTGTTAGTTGTTCTTTTTTACTCTTTTTGCTCTTTAGGGACCCACCAACCAGCTCCCAAATAAATCACACATGGAGTCTTATCATTACTCATAAATGTCAGGCCTTAGCGTGGCTTGTTGTTAGCTAGCTTTTCTTAACTTAAATTATCCCATCTACATTTTGCTTCTGGGATTTTTCCTTTTCTTACTCCTGTGTATCTTACTTTCACTCTTACTCTGTGTGGCTAGGTGGCTGGCCCCTTCTTTTCTTGCTCCCTGACCTCTTCTCTCTTTTTCTCCTTCTATTTATTCTCTCTGCCTGCCAGCCCTGCCTCTCCTTTCTCCTGCATCACTATTGGCCATGCAGCTCTTTATTAGACCATCAGGTGCTTTAGACAGGCAAAGTAACACAGCTTCCCAGAGTTAAACAAATGCAACATAAAAGATTGCAACAAATCTTTGCATCATTAAACAAATGTTCCACAACATAAACAAATATAACACACCTTAAAATAATATTCTACAACACATGGGCCTTACAGAGATTGGCCTGGTGCACCATACAAAGTGAGCTGTGACTTGGTGTAGCACAAACAGTGGCCATAGCAGAGGACCTGAAACAGGGCTTTTGAGCTTGAGTCCTGTATTAGTTAGGGTTTCTATTGCTGCACTGAAACATCATGATCAAAATGAAAGTTGGGGAGGAAGGGGTTTATTTGGTTTACACTTCCAGATTATAGTTCTGTAAATGGAGACTTTTACAGCTTACAAAAGGTTTCGAGATACACAAAAACAGAGTCAAGAGAAACTTCAGAGTTCATGTCTCTCATTATAGAACCATGTCCCCTGGCCACTTAGGTTTCATAAGGGCTATAGTGCAAAGAGGCTCCTCCTCCCAGCCACTGCCTGCAGGCTTGAGGGCAGAATGTTGGGCTTAAGAACACAGCTGTACCTACTTAGTACTGTTCCCCAGAGTTGGAGCAGTGAGTGAGTGTGATTCTTGCTGGTACCCCCACCATAAGACTAGATGCTCAGAGAACCAAGGGGGAGGAACCAACTGCCATGCGCTAACCATTCACTAAGCTAATCAGTACAGACAGCTAACATAGCAGTTTTGAGCCATCTCATATGATCAAAAAACAATACAGATACAGTAAGGATAAATTCAGACAAAAAGGCCTCTAAACAGATCACACTGTGTTTGATAAATGTGTATAGGCTTGGGAGAGAGATCATCAATAATAGACAGAGTTATAGATTAAATAAATTATTTAAAGATAATAAAATGAGGTCCCTAAAAAGGAATAGAGTAATTAAAAATTATGATAAACCACATAAGATGGAAAATACACAGAGGGTCTGGATTGTGTATATTATTGTGTTTTTCTTTGAATTAACAGTCATGTTAATGAGCTAATGGCTGAGACACATTTGATGGTGGGGCTGCTATGTTAAATCAACGTATATATTTTAAAGATATCTTGACTTCAAAATTTAGGTTTAAGGATATGTTGCTTTAGAAACGAAGTTCTGCTGTGGGATAACTCCTCTGTATGCTGTGAATATGTTTTATTACTATTGGCTAATAAAGAAGCTGCTTTGGCCTATAGCAAGGAAGGATAGAGCCAAGCAGGAAATCTAAGCAGAGATTCAGGAAAAAGAAGGGTGGAGTTGGGGACAGATGACAGAGAGCCACTGGAGCAGCAAAATATACCAGAGAAGCCACATGGCAAAATATAGGTTAATATAAATGTGTTAATTTATGTTAGTAATGAGCCTAAGCATTAGGCTAAATGGTTTGTAATTAATATAAAGCCATTGAGTGATTATTTTAAAAGTAGCTGTGGGACTTGGCAGAACTGAAAAGTCTTTGTTTTCATAGTCCACAATTGGAGGAAGTCAGGATAGGAACTTAAACAAGGAAGGATCCCAGAGGCAGGAACTGAAGCAGAGGCCATGGAAGAATGTTGCTTACTGGCTTGCTTCCCATGGCTTGCTCACCCTGCTTTCTTATAGAAGCAAGGACCACCTGCCCAGGGATGGCACTATCCGCAATGGACTGGGTCCTTCCCCATTGATCACTAATTGAGAAAATACCCTGCAGCTGGATCTCATGGAGGCATTTCCTCAACTGAAGCTCCTCCTCAACTAGCCAGTACAAGTCCTCATTCTGGTCTTTCACTAGATGAAGCTCCATTGACATGCTTCACTAACCTGAGTTTCTTCTTCAACCAGATGAGAATCAAAATGGTACATTCCACATTTTAATGAGGTTAGATGACTTGATATTCATGAAACTGTTAGACCACTTGCTGCTTCAGTGGATCGCTGTTAGACCAGTGAATAGCCCCACATAAGAAACATACATATTAACCAAATCAAGTAATCAGTAAGGTAATTTAAAGTAGATTAAAATAGTACTGAGTATTTGAATGATAATATCTGAGCAATATTAGAATGGGAGGTAGGAAGAGTGTTATTGATGGGAAAAATCTTTCTTTTTTCAGCTTCTGCTCTTCCTCCTCCTCTTCTTCCTTCTTTCTTCTAGAAAAGGTCTCAGGTGGTCCGGCCTGGCATCAAGACCATGATGTAGCAATGATTACCTTGAATTCCTTTCCTCCTCCCTCATCTTCCAAGTGCTGGGAATTCTGCCCTGTGTTATCATGCCTACCTCATTTTGGGGCTTTTTTGAACTTTGATCCTCAATCCATAAAGTTAACAAAGTCAAATGAGCCTCAAAAAACTTTGTCCCTCCAAATACTAGATTATGAGCTTCTTTATATTTTAATAGATTTTGTAGGTCACTGGGAGGACTTGGGAGAGTATCTGCCCATTTGTGTCCCTTCTGACATCTTTTTTCTATAATAGGCTCCTTATGAAAAATGTGTTTAAAAAGAGACCTTTCAAGCTAAGAATAGTGCAAAACTGTAAAAGTATTATAAGCATCCTCATACCCAAAGGTTAATAATCATAGTTAACTGGATAAAAACAATGTAGTCTTGTATATTCAGTAGCTAGATCTAGTAATTATGACTGAAGTAAGGTTAAGAACAATAGGATTTTGTTGCAATACATGAAGGCATCCATGATTTCTTTATATCCCCAATGACTTGCAAGAGAGCACTGCTCATAAAGGATGGTTACAAGGAGCTTTCCTTTCAGCTGGTATTTCTCGGGAAGGCAGATTATGCTGAGCAACCACTGCCCTTAACTCTGTCCTGGGATCCTGCTTAGGGAATAAAATGCTAGCTTTATGGACAGAGCCTCTGCTAAGTCTCTGTCAAAGAGATGGGAAATTGTTTGTGACTAACACCACCTAGGTTTGGGTTGAGTTTCAACATAATTTGAATCTTCTAATTACATAATAGATAACATTATTTTGTTTTATTATGGAAAAAACAAAGACAGAAATTTTAAGGTGAAGATTGGTCTAAGAACCATTTTTTAAGGGTGCTCACTCTGCCCAATATCATAATATCTCTTGAATCTGAAAAACAAAGGAAAATAATAGCACCAACATTTACTCCCTAGTACATTTTTCTTTAAGGAAAACTATTCTCATCTTGAATAACAGTTGTCAAGATAATGAAGACAAAAGCTTGTGAATTGTGTACTGCTTCAACATGATTTTTTTTATCTTTTAGCCATGCAGATTTACTTATTTATGCCATTTTTATCTTGAATCAAAATATAATAATAATACTATCAATAGAAACAATCAATTGTGCCTCCCATTGAAGTAAGAGATGACACACTGTTGCCTGTGCCTTGACACTACATGAGGCTATATCATTCACTTCCAAAAGCCATGGTTATAGAGACTCATTTGCAACTGTTCTCGTCTTTAAAGACAGAATCAATAACTTACTTTATCTATTTAAGTTCTCTGTGCCTCCATTTCCTTAACAGTGAAAGGGAAACTATAACATCAGACAACTCACCACAAATTTCTATCTTTGTGTTTTGGTATGTTTTCTTTGTTGAAAATGGTGCCTCGGGTACAGAGTTTAACAGACAGTGCCCAGTCTCTACACATTTAATGACATTAAGAGACCCAACCCCAACAGCATACATCTTGCTACAGCTTGTCATCCCCATAGTTTAACCTTGTCATAGTTGTCTAACTTGACCAGAAAAATAAGGCATAATTTACTATCCTTTAATTTCATGAGTTGGGGCTGCTATGCATTCCACACCAACCAGCTTAAATGAGTACCTTAAATGATGAATTTTAAATAAATAATGTCAAATAATCATTTATGATTTTGTCTGATCATGTTTATTGATAAAATTACTTACTTCAATTACATTAGATAGTATTTTTCCTTCTTTTTATTTTTTCTTTAATTTGTTTTGAAAATTCTATACCTGTGTACAGTGTGTCTTATCATATCTACCCCTACCACTCCCTTCATCTGTTTCTAGCATCCTCATCACATCTCCTTCTCAATCCCTGTTGGTTTTATTGGTTATTAACATCTGTCCACTCACATCCAGCCTCTATATCTTACACAGACTGTGTCTATACATGTCCACATTGTGAACTCCATATGCAACATATTTCATCAAATATTTCACACCAGAAGTGAATTGTAAGCATGTAAAATTTTTGTGAACTAGGCTGTGAAATGTCAGTGGAAATACACTCTATGTAAGTTGACAGCTGATATCTGATCTGAAAATAGTGTATTTCCCTTCAAATGTCAGACTCCTGTCACTTTGCATTGCTCTGATATAAACAGCTATACAAGGGGAAAATTACTGTGAAAAAGAAAATCTTTCTTTTATAAACACAGTAACTAAAAAACAAAACAAAGCAAGAACTTAGAGTTGTTCTATGTTTCTAATAACCCGCTTCCTTCTTAGAAGTATGATCATCTGTCTGTAAATGTCACATTAATCTCTTAGTTTTGTTGTATGCAATTGCCACAGAATTAGTGCTTAAAACAGGGCATACTCAGTTGCTTACAAGACTGGAAGTCAGGGTTTTCCTGGGTTAAATTGCAAGTTTTTTGAGCCATGTGTGGTGACTGTCACCTGTAATCCAATGCTCAGGGGGCTGAGGCTAGAAGACATTGCATTTGAGGCAGCCTGGGATGTATAGTGACTGTAACAGGCCAGAAACTCCTTGTCTTTTTCTGAAGGTTTTAAGATACATACAAACACACATACACACATACACAATACATATAACAAATACAAAATATGTGTATATACATATACTCTAAATACACATACATGTATACTTTAAATATATATATATATATATATATATATATATCCTAAATATTGAGTACTTGTGTGTACATGTATGTGCATGTGCATGCATGCATATGTATATGTGTGTATCTGTGTGTCTGTGTCTTTCTTTGTTCCTAATTTTTTACCCAGAGTTCCTGAAATCTTTGGAATCTCTACAGTGGTGAGCATCTTTGATTTTCAGTCCTATCATCCCTCCCTTCCCATTCCTGTCCTCACCTGCCCTCAGTCCACACACAAAATCCATGGGTCTGCACCAAGTACTCTGTGTATATCTTGTGGCTATTAGATTGGTCTTCTTGTGGGACTTCTAACAGTGGGAGAAGGTGTACCTCTGACTCTTTTGCCTGCTCTTGGAACTCTTTTCCTCCTGTTGGGTTGCTTTGTCCAGTCTTGATATGAGGGCTTTTGCCTTGTCTTATTGTATTTTGTTTTGTCCTTTTTGGCTGTCATCTCTTGGAGGTCTGCTCTTTTCTGAAGAGGAATCAGAGGAGATGTGGTTCTGGGGAAGAGGGAAGGTGGTGGGGAGTTAGGAGGAGTGGATGGAAGGGGAACTGTTTGTAATTTATTGTTTAAAAGAAAAAATCTATTTTCAATTTCAAAAAAGAAAAATTAAAAAAAAAAAAACAACTGTTTCCTTGCTTTGTCAAATCTCTAGAGTCTAGAGGACTCCTTCTCTTCTTGGTCCATACCATATCCCCTTCCACCTACAAATCTGTCAGTGGCTTTGAATCTTGATCACATTCTGTCACCCTCTCAATGACGTTTTAATCTTCTTTATCCATTTTTAAAGAAATTTCAGGATTAGTTTAGGCTCAAATGATGATCTGGTATAGTCCTAAGGTTCACTGCTCAACAACCCTAATTTCATCTGTAGCCTTATCTGTCCTCATCGTATAATATAACAACACAGTTTGGAGGAAATTAGAATGTAGCTGTCTGAAGAGAGGCTTGACTGTCCTGTCAATTACCAAAGGTGACAGCAGAAAATACATTTCCACATAAGTGACTGTCTGGTCTCCTGGCAGCCTAGACTATTAATTTCCAGCATAATATAAAGAGTATGCAATGTTGTGTGTGTTACTAGGATTTTGATACATCAAATGAGTATGTAAGTATGTGGCAGAGAGAATACCAGCTAACTCCCAGCTGTACTCCAGCATGGAGCCCGCGAGGAAGCCATGGCAACACTGTAATGACCCAGAAACTCAGGAGAGAAGGAAGCAAATTGGTGAAGGGAAAATAGACTGGAAAGGCCATAGTACTATTTATGCATTTTGTTACATCAATATGCTATTGACAAGAGTTTAACAAATTTGTAAGTCAGTAACTAATTATTATGAAACATCAATGCTATTTAAACTGCAGTCAGCCAAAACCAAGGACCCATCTCTCAAGACAAGTTTCCTCTCTACCTGCCACTTTCTCTCTACCCTCTCTCTATCATCAACCCTCTTACAGCCTTCCTACAGCTGTAGGAAGTGGTTTTTGGAAATAGCATAGAAGTGAAAACTGGAAATAGCTTTCAGAATGTTTATTTTGTTTTTCACCAATGGGAGGAAACTGAAAACTTGGTGATTATCTTTAAGTTGAAATCTTAAATCCTGGTGACAAAGTAGAAGCAAGTTTAAGGATCAAAGATTTAGTTTAGGCCCAGAAACTATTTACCAAGTGAAAGTCAGTCACAGTTAACATGAGATTCAAAGGGCACTTGGATCTTGCCCGACTTTACTGGTCTCAGAATGAACATGAAGTGAGCTCATATTATATAAAGAAATTAGCATCTCTGACTTTATTTAAAATGCAAACTGAAGTAGGCCCTTGCTGAAGTAACATTTTCAGCACTGAATTTTTTTTCCCTTTCTGAATGATTTGGGCACTTCTTGAAACATTTTCCTTTTTCAAAATAAATCTCAAAAATCTCAATTTCCAACTTCCCTATAAGTAAGCAAATTGATGGAGAGACAGAAAGAATGATTGATAGGCTGTATTAGTTGTTCCCCTCCAGAATGCTGACTGGCTTAACTCAGTCATGTGAGTGACATTGCTCTGACATGGATCTGGGTTCTGGACCACAGATACATGTGCTCCAAGTACACATGGCCAGGAGTGGATGTTCTTCTGAGTGTGGGTACTTTTCATTTATTGGAGGTACACATTGTTTTATAAATAGTTTATTTGCTCACATTTCATTTTTGAGCTTCTTTTGTGATACATGTGCATATATGTATGAGTTATTACTTTGAGTAATTTCAAAGTCTGTTATGATTTACATTAGAGTTACTTTGAATTTGAAGATTATGTTTAGGACCAGTAAATCTTTTTTACATTGAGCACTACTACCCACTAACATGGAATAATTACTCACTGGATTGTATTAATTTATCTCTTCTTAAAAAAAAAAAAAACTTTTTTTTGATTGATTGATTGATTGTGTGTGTGTGTGTGTGTTTGTGTGTGTGTGTGTGTGTAGGAGGGTGTTGTGTGTGTGAATGCAGTGTCTACAGATGCCAGAAGAGGGTGTTGGGTACCTTGGAGCAGAAGTTACAGGTAGTTGTAAGAAGCCTGACCTGGGTGCTGGAAACTGAACTTGGGCTGTCTGTAAAAGCAGCAAATTATCTTAAGCGTTGGGCCATCTTTCCAGTCCCTGGTTTTCTGTAATGTTCTTTAATAACATTCTTGCTTTGCTCCGTATGGTTCTTCTATATCTTTAACATTATTCTCTAATATTTTATAGATTTGACTGGAATTTGAATAATTTTCTTTTCTACATCTCCCTACAATATGGAATACACAATACAAAACATGAATGGAGACTTAATGTATGCATTCAGTGAAAACCAAAGTGCAAGATGAAATGCTCTAGAAACACTTCTCATTTTCCTGTGATAGCTTGAGTGACAGATGTTCCCAGAGACTCTTGGTTCCAGTCGGTAGCATTATTTGGGGGAGGTTATGGAACTTCTAGGATGTGGAGGGAGCTTGCAGGAGGAAGTCCATTGTTGGGGCAGGCTTTGAGAGTTTGTAGACTTGCCCAACTTCTAGCTCTCTCTGCATGCTTCGGGGAACTGAGATGTCACTGCTCAGCCTCCTCTTCCTGCCACCATACCTTCTTCACAGTTTCAGACATCGATCCCTCTGAAACCATAAGCCAATGTATAGCCTTCCTTATGAGACTTTTGGTCATGCTACTTCACCAGAGTACCATAAAAGTAACCAACACACCCTCTTTCCAGAATAATTCCATATATACCTAAAATATCCCTCCAGATGGTGAAGAGAGAAGGGTAGAGAGAAGATAGATAGCTGGCACACAGGTAAACATGTGTGAGGAATAAGTTCAGATTTTGTATAGCACAATGACATGACAACAACTCATTAAATATTTCAAAACCTAATAGAAAAAAATTGATTGTTCACAACACAAATAAATTCAGAGTTGTTGTTGAATACACAGATCTGACCATTATATATTGCATACTTGTTTTAAAATGTCAGAATATATGCAATTGCCTTCTCAGAATATATGCAATTTCTGTGTGACTATTAAAATAAAACTTACTAAAAATAATAAAAACAACCCCATACTCAGAGGTTATAAAGATCACAATGTTTTTATTATCATTTATGTAATTTTCAATCATTTTTTCATGAATTGAGGTATCTCAAACAATATACTATAGGTTTGTCTGCATTTAAATAGTACATTTAAATAATAAGGGCCTTGTGCTGATGATATGTCACTCAAAATTATATTTCTGAGATTTGTTCATGATGTATAATTCTATCACAGTTTATGACTGATTTCACATTGCCCATATGATGGTTATTTGTATTTGTTATTGGTGTTATTGATTATGACCCACTGTGGTCACTGTAACTAGTTAGTCAATCAAATATTAGTAACATGTTACTCTGAAGGTATACTGTAGTTGTAACTAACATCTACATTTAGATGACTATATAAAGGTAATTACCTTTAATAAGGGAATATGCCCATTCCAGTTACAGAAGTTGAGAATTAGACCCTACTTGTGTGTTCTCTGCAAAGCTTTGGCTGATTCTGCCCATACTTATGAATGGCTCTTTGTTGGCTAGTTTTATGTTAACTTGACACAAGCTATAATCATCTGAGAGGAGAAAAACTCAATTAGGAAAATACCTCCATTAGGTAGGGCTGAAGGCAAGACTAGGTCACTTTCTTAATTAGTGATTGATGGCCCAGGCCACTATGGATGGTGTCATCCTTGGAATGGTAGTCCTGGGTTCTATGAGAAAGCAGGCTGAGCAAGCCATGAGAACAAAGCCAGTAAGCAGCACCCCTTCATGGCCTCTACATTGGCTCCTGCTTCCAGGTTCCTGCCCTGATTGAGTGCTGTCCTGATTTCCTTCAGTGATGAATGCTGATGAAGAAGCATAAGCCCTAATAAACACTTTCCTCCCCAACTTGCTCTGGTCACCGAGTTCCATCCTACCAATAGTAACCCTAAGAAGGACTCCATAGTTTTTTTATACATTTGTAATCCAGGACATGTTCCCATCCGAATAGCCTGTGTATCTATAAGCAATTTATTTAGTATGTACATTTGTTAATTTATTAAGGAAAACACAATGCTTTTTAAAAAATGTACTTATGTACATTGTCAACAGGAATGGGTGAGAGTTCTCGGTTACTCCATTCTAGCCAAATATTTCTACCTTAGTTTAATATTATAATATCACAATAATTAACATAACATTACAGTATAATTTTAATTTGTATTTCCCTAAGCCACTTCTTCACATCCTCATTAGCCATTTAAATATCCACTTTCACAAAGGATTTTTTTTTCCTTTTTTATTGGATTACCTATCTTTATTTGAAGAGGTTTATGTATTGATTTAGATGCCTTATCTCAAATGTCTTCTCCCCTTAACTAGCTTGTTTAGACTACTTTGTTATCTGATTAAAAGATAATTTAATTATATACAAATCAATCAATTTTTATTATCCTTTCTATATCCTTGTAGAGAAAATTATTTCCTACTTGAAAAATCTCATGAATGTAGTACTGTGACTTTTCTACAAGGCTTATGATTTCTTTCTTTCCACAGACATGCTTTAATTAATTCTTCATTGGTTAATTCATTAATTATCTTCATTGATTATTTTATATGTTGTAAAATATGACATTAATTTTATGTTGTTCTAAACGCTGGTCAATTTTCCAGAAACACTTGTTGGAATGACTATATTCTTTTTCTTCTGTGCCCCTCCTTTATACAGCAAGGTTCTGAAAGTGTTTACATCTGTTCTTGATTCTCTATTGATTTTTGATGCCTTATTTTACATCTCTATTTCCATGATAAGTCAATGACTAGGCCTGTATTAAATGTTAAAAACTGAGTCTTTCTAACTTGAATTTCTTTCAAGAGTGCTGTGGTTATAAATATTTAAATTAATACTGATTTAAAAATTCATTGTATTAATATCAACAATGAACACAAAAATGTTACTATTTAAACTTACTTCTCCTGTGTATCTAGATTCCTCTTTTTCTTTCTTTCTCTTCCTGGAAATCCTGCCTATACATTCTGCCTAGCTATTGGCCATTCAAATTTTATTACACCAGTCACACTAAATACATCTTCACACAGTGTACAAATATCCCACAATATTTCCCTCTTTTTTGTCTAATTAATGGTTTTAACTCTAACATAGTAAAACTATATACAATAAGAAACTTATCATGTAAGAATTACATTCACAATCTCTAGTCTGTGGGGTGTTTACTCAGCAATCCCACAGTTACCCAGAGTTGTCTTGAGTTAGATCAGCAGGCAATATTAGATAGAAGGATTTAGAATGTGGAGATAAACAGAAAATATAGAATAGCCTCGAGAGGGTCTGGAACCTATTCTAACAGGCCCTGGCTATCTCTTCCCTAATGTATTTATAGAAATGCCAAGGGGTGGAGCAAAAGACCTCCCCCCAGCACAGCCAAGTTCAAACCATCTCAGACACCTGCACTCAGGCCCCTGGTCCAATCATCCTCTCTATGCGGGCCTGCTAGGTAAAGCCATGAGGAGCCTGAAAATGGGCTCCCACACCAGTCCATTTATTTAGCAAATTTGGAGAAATTACTGTATTATCTATCCTATCTTAGTAAGTCTAAAGTTTTATAGCTAAACCACTTTTTAATCATCACTTGTATTACCATCCTAAAAAGTATTTTTTAGAACTTAAAACATCTTCTTAGATAAACGACTTAAGCTTTTATGTTTCTCAACCTTATAAACCTTATATCTTTTATGTAAGCTTGATTTTCTAATTTTGTAACAAGGAAAACTGTAACTATAACTATCTCATTTTCAACTCAATCAGATATCCAGGAAGGATATAACATTACGCGAGTAAACAGAAAGTATGGTGCAAGCCACTTCCAAAACCATACAAATGACAGAGACATCTGGCTGCCTGCACAGTCTCCCAAGTTTCCTCTGTAATGTTGGGGCATCCATCTTTGGCCTATAAGCCTAGAATATCTGACAGACTTTTCTGTGAAACAGGGATTTTGAAGGACTGTCCCGTCTTGTCTTGGCAAAGTTTGGTAGTTGCTTTCTTTTGTGTCCTTCTAGTTTGGACAGCATGCTGTCAGCTGTCAAGGCAAGGGCAGTTTCCAGCTTTGTCACATTGAAAGCAAACTCCACATTGAGGTTCTCAACACCCATCATCCTTTCTTGAAGTAGATTGGTGTTGCCAGGAGCAGATGTATCTTACTGTCATGAAAAGCCTTATGCTATTAAAACAATTGAATGCCGTATTCAGTAGGTCTTTGAAGTGTTTGTAGACCATATATCTATTTAAAATATATCTCTGTTTGATCTTGAAAACATATGTAACATGGACTATAAGTTTGATTGTTATAGATGAATAACTACTAACCTGTCTTACTTTATTATCCTAAGTAGCTTTCAAGGACTAGAACTTTATATTACATTTTCATATGAGTTGGATAGGTACAATGCCTTAAACAAGAAATAGAAACAGTATAAAAAATAACCTTAAATTTTTATCAATATACGAAAATATCTTAAATAAGAGTAGAAACATATATACAGAATCACGAAAATAACTTTAAATTTGTATCAATATACAAAAATCCATACCAATGTAAAGTATTTGAGACTATTTGTTGCTCTTTTAGTTTGAAAGTAGATTCAATAATCTATCATTTCATCTTATCATTTCTGTCCCACTTTTTCTTTTCAGAACAAGATCCTTAAATCTAACTTACTTTACTTATTTTCTTCCCTGACCATTACCAATAACAACTTGTAACCAATCCTTTTAAATGATGACAAAAATCTATAACCTGGTGAATGACCAAAAACTACCTACCATACATGTGGATGTAATGTTCTCTAGACTGTAGTTGGAGGGTTTTTCCAGTCTCACCCCACTCCTACAGACCAGACAAATCTCTCTCACTCACAACATGAAGCTGCTTAGACACAAATAAACACACAGAAGCTTATATTATTTACAAATTGGATGGCCTATGGCTCAAGCTTCTCACTAGCTAGCTCTTATAACTTAAACTATTTCTATTTAATCTATAAGTTGCCACATGGCTTAGTAGCTTACTGGTACTTTTAAGTCTTGCTTCTCTTAGCAGGGGTGGCTCACATTGTCTCCATCTGCCTCTCATTTCTTCTCCCTGTCTCTCTCTTCAATTTCCCACCTAGGTATAACCTGACTTGCCATAGGCCAAACTGATTTATTTATCAACCAGTCAGAACAACACATATTCACAGTATACAGAAAGTCATCCCTCAGTACTTGTCCTTTTCTGTCTAATCAAAAAAGAAGGTTTTAACTTTAATATAGTAAAATTACATATAATATAACAGTTATCAAACAAGAATTATAGTTACAATATCTAGTCTATTTGTATTTGGGAAAATTAGAGAAAATTTTCTATCTGTCCTATATTTGTGAATCTAAATTTTCATATCTAATTTATCTTTTATCATGACTAAGGAAAACTATAATTTTAACTATCTAATCTTCAACTACATCAAAGTCCCCAGAAGGATATAATATTACCTAAGTAAAGAGGAAATGTATTGTAAGCAACTTCCAAAATTCTGGAAATGACAGAGACAGCTGTCTGCCTGGACAGTCATCTGGAGTTCTTCTGTAACATTAGGGCATCCATGTTCAGCCAATAGGCAAAGAGATTTGTACTTGCTTCTCCCTGTCCCTGTAGAATATTTGGCAGTCTTCTCTAAGAAGCAGGAACCTGAAGAACCATTTTGCCTTGTTTTGGCAAATTCAGTGGTCATTTTCCTATGGGTCCTATAAGTCCAGTTTATATAACATACTGTCAAGCAGTCCAGACAAGAGCAGTTTCTTGCCCAAATGGCTATTTTTGTGAAAAAGAAGATAAACTCCAAATGCAGTGTCTTCAACACCCTTCTTCCTCTTTTAAATAAATTGGTGTTGCCAGGAGCAGACATGTCTCATTATCCAGGAACTCTAAGTTTTTAAAACATTTTTTTTTGTGCTGGGAGATGGTGTTACACACCTTTAATCACAACACTTGGGAGGCAGAGCCAAGTTGATCTCTGTGAGGTTGAGGCCAGCCTGGTCTTTAGAGCAAGATCCAGAGCAGACACCAAAACTACAAAGAGAAACCTTGACTCGAAAAAAAAATTTTTAATGCCATATTTTGTAAGTCTTTGAAGTGTTTGAAGATTATCTACCTAATTGAAATATATCTTATCTATGTATACTTAGAAAACTTAACTAACATGACTATAAATTTTATTATTCTAGATGACTATTAATCTTTATTTCTTAATTATATATTATAATTTTAAATGAGCTGCATTAACATAATACCTTAAACAAGAGTAGAAATAAAATAAAATACAATATAACAAAATTAACTTTAAATTTGTAATCAACTAAAATCTATAATAATGTAAAACATTTTAAACAAGTTATTGCTCTTTGAAAATAGATTCAATGATCTACCCTTTCAACCTATCATATCTACAATATCCCCTTTTTTCTTTAGAAAGAGATTGCATTTATAATCAACTTCCTTTAAATAAAAACAAATGTTTATAAACAATATTTTGGGAATTTGGGCATAGCTTCTCATACTACTACCTGCTGGTTAGGGGTGCTGGCAATCTTATGGGGATTCTGAGAATATGAAGAATTATAGTTAAATCTTGGCCATAGTCTGTGAGGATGATCATCTCAACCAGTTGCTTTGAAGCTGATTTTGGATGCTGGATCATCTGGGCCATAGTGTCATTGGAGACCTTTCAGGGGGTCTTGGTTGATTAAACACTATTAGCCTGGAAGAAGCCTATTCATCTTCTGTGGAAACAAAAGCAGAACCTCTTTTCCAAAGCAATGTATCCTTAGACACAAAAGTCAAGATACTTTTAAATATATATATTTGTTTAACTTAGCAGCCTTTACAATCAAATGTCTTTCTGCAGTTAAATATCCCAAAGACAATATAATCCAGACTGTGTGTGTGATTTCCATCTTTATACATGGCCTATTTTTTATATTACTTTTACTGTCTCTTTAAAGACTTTATTTTTTTAAACTATTTCTTTATATAACTGTATATTTTCCTTTTTCTCTCTCTATCAAGCCAATGTACATTTTTACACACACTGTAAATAGTTTAGAGTTTTATTCCATCTGAATCTGTCTTATTGAGAATCTATAATCTTTCTCTGACCAGGAGAGATCTTAAACTGCTAAGCTGCATGACTAGGACAAAAAGCAGGAGACTTGGTTGCTGACTCCACCTACCTCAGCTTCCCAGCATGGCAGATGTACACCTACCACCAACTCCATGAAGCAGTGGGTCTAAGTTGCCATGAGGCTTCATGGATTCCTGGTATTTTACATCTTGCTTCTACTGGTGGTGGAGGCTTGCAGCATCTTCCTTTGCCTCTCCTTTCTTCTTCCTGTCTCTCTCTTCAATTTCCTGGTCTGTGGCATGTCAGGTTAAAGTTCAATATAGCCTGACTTGCCATAGGTCAAATGGCTTTACTTATCAACCAATCAGAGCAACACATATTCACAGCATACAGAAACTCTAGACTGTTTCCTGTTGTCTTGGGTTGATGGCATCTTTAGGAGACCCTGAGAAAACTGGAATAATGGTCAAGTCCTGGGAGAGGTACCTGTATTTATTTTTGTTTAGTCTTTGTGTGATGGGAAAGTGTAGAGCTTATCTGAAGTCTTAGTTGGATAGTCTGTGAGGCTGAACCATCTCAGTTAGCAGCTTTGAAGTTATTTTGGATGCAAAATTGTAAGGAAACTGTAACAGATGCATTCTGAGAGGTTGTAATGCCTGGGCTACTTTTCTTATTGGTGTCTGGTCCCATTTTTCTGAAAACACATAAACTTTCAAAGGTAGTATATATATATATATATATATATATATATATATATATATATATATATATGTGTGTGTGTGTGTGTGTGTGTGTGTGTGTGTGTGTGTATGTATTAACACAAGTATGGAATGTGCAGTGTTAAACATGTTTGTTGTTGTTGTTTTATGTTTGAGCAGGTAAAAGCAACTGTTAACTTTGTACATTTGTTTCAACAATATAACCAAACCTCTATCCATATCATATGAAAGGATGCATGTAATAATAGGTCATGTGGACTCTGTAGCCAACAAAATATTTCATGTCTCATCCAGTCAACTGTCCTGTAGTCTTTCTTGGTTTTTCTCTTCATGTCTGTAGCTAAAATTTTCTGATCTCCCCCAATCAAATTTAATCTTTATTTATGTTGAAGAAAATGATAGCTTTTTGTTTCCTGTGGAAACAAGTACATTAGCATTTAAAAAATTCAAAGTCAACAAAGCACCATATAGGATCCACATGCCCATCCTTTTGTAGCTCATTCTTTTTCTATTATTTTATTCTTTCTTTAAAGACTTTATTATTTTTAAACTATGTATTTTTCTATGACTGTCTATACTCATTTTTCTTTTACTGTATCTCTTTAAAGGTTTTCTCTGTCTGGATCATTTTACTGAACATCTTTAGCCTCCTCTGGCCGTGACAGCCAAGCCTTAAACCCACCGCACAGCTCTGCACATGGTGTTGGCTGGCTCAAGTCCCCTGGCAGTGGCCAGGAGTCATGTCTCTATGTGGCCCATCTGAGAGACTGCAGGACTAGAAAGCCGTGTTTGGCTCCATGTTTGTGTGTTTGGAACTTTTTTTGAAGCTTTTCAGGTCCTATGTGAAAATAGATGCCCTACATTGGATGCCATCTTTTATTTTTATTTTTTTTTTTATTTTACAATACTATTCAAACTACATAATAGCCACAGATTCCCTTGTTCTCTCCCTTCCTGCCCCCCTCCCCTTCCCCCCAGCCCAACTCCCATTCCCACCTCCTCCAGATCACAGTCTCCCTCGAGGACTGGGATCGACCTGATAGACTCAGTCCAGGCAGGTCCAGTCCCCTCCTCCCAGATTGTCCCTGCATAAGTCCCAGGTTTCAAACAGCTAACTCATGCAATGAGCCCAGGACCTGGTACCACTGCCTAGATGCCTTCCAAACAGATCAAGCCAATCGACTGTCTCACCTATTCAGAGGGCCTGATCCAGTTGGGAGCCCCTCAGCCTTTTGGTTCATAGTTCATGTGTTTCCATTCATTTGGTTATTTGTCCCTGTGCTTTATCCAACCTTGGTTTCAACAATTCTCACTCATATAAACCCTCCTCTTTCTCACTAATTAGACTCCCAGTGCTCCACCAGGGGCCTAGCCATGGATGTCTGCATCCAGATTCCTCAGTCCTTGGATGGGGTTTCTAGCACAACTATTAGGGTGTTTGGCCATCGCATCACCAGAGTAGGTCAGTCCCGGCTGTCTCTCGACCATTGCCAGCAGTCTTTTGTGGGGATCTCCCGCTGTCTTTCCCTCGACCCTCGCCCTTCATTGTTCCCACTCATGTCCAGGCTGTTCATGTAGATCTCATCCATTTCTCCGTGTCTTTCTTGGGGTCCCATTTTCCAGGTAGCCTCACTGGTGATGACCTCTGGAGGCATCAAAATCCCTGACTTCAAGCTCTACTATAGAACTACAGTAATAAAAACAGCTTGGTATTGGCATAAAAACTGACATGTGGACCAATGGAATCTAATTGAAGACCCTGACATTAACCCACACACCTATGAACATATAATTTTTGACAAAGAAGCCAAAAGTGTACAATGGAAAAAAGAAAGCATCTTCAACAAATGGTGCTGGGATAACTGGATATCAACGTGTAGAAGGCTGCAAATAGATCCATATCTGTCACCGTGCACAAAACTTAAGTCCAAGTGGATCAAGGACCCCAACATAAATCCAGCTACTCTGAACCTGCTAGAAGAAAAAGTAGGAAGTAGTCTTGAACACATTGGTATAGGAGATCACTTCCTAAATATAACACAATGTCTTTAATTGTGATATTACCATTATTGTTTTTTCTGAATGGAAGAATTAATTCACTGTAAACCCCATTTTATTCTACTGATAGAACAAATTTTATTTTGTAAAAATGATATTTATAAGAGTTCTCTTAAATCATGATGAAAGAAATAAAAATATATACCTAGAGACATCATAGCTTTTTAACAGTTCCAGACAATCATATTGATTTTTCTGCCTCCTTACTCATTGGAGCAGTGGACCAGGATAAAAATAGTTGTTATCAAAAGCATTTAATCACCAAAGGAATAAAAATAATCTGCTTTTTATTCTGTACTATTTCTATTATTTGTTATTAGGTTTGGCAGAATAAAGACTGGGTACAGTTTTAGACATAATTACACTGAAATATTATTCATGATATCCAACTAGTTAATTCCCTAGAAATTTAGGATGTATCCTTCTATGGTTCAGTGTTGCCTCACTGTACTATTTTTGGTGGGCAGTTTGGACAGGATCTTGTGGAAAATCTGTAGTAACACTGTTCAGTTATATAGTGTATGGGCATTTCAATTTTAATTTACCTAAATTTTTCTACATTATAAGAACTTTTGTACTGAGATTAATTTTAGAAGTCATCACTAGGTACTCTTTAGAAATGAATCTTAAACTCTATAATACATTATCTTATATCTAACAATAATTTTTATAATACTTTACATACAATGTAGATATTAAGATCCATCGATACATTATAATATATACATAGTACATATACATATATTACATCTATATAATATATTCATATTATATAACATGAAAATATATTAACAATAATCTTTTTGTTGGTATAATATTAATTCTAGAGACATACTGCATATCAAAATCAGAGGAAGAGGAGGTCAGGTCTTTTGTATAAAGTAGCATTATAGTTTGACAGAACATGCAAATACCCTCTAATGAACCCCAAATTACCTTTAGGCTACTTTGCCTAAGGCAGGGCAAACACTATGTAAATAGTTGTTATGGAAACACCTGACACTAGACAACTCTGATGGTACGGTGATTCCTTCATCAGTTAAGCAGATAGAACACTCTTTGACATTTTATGTTCACCTTTCTTCAGTACTTTTATCACTTCTATACAGATAAAATATTTTTTGTTTGGGACAGTTCTCACTCTGCATAACTTATATTGTCCTAGAATTCACCAATGGCCCAGACTGGCTTTACTCACAATGATCTTTCTGCCTCAACCTGGGTGCTGGGACTATGGGCATGAGCCACCATACCTAGAAAAACTCTTAAAATATTTATGATGGTATGTTACTATATTTGTGTGTGTGTGTGTGTGTGTGTGTGTGTGTGTGTGTGTGTGTGTGTGTCACTCTAACCACAACACCTCACAGAAGAAACTTAAATGAGAAAAACTTAATTTTGGCTACAGCATCCAAGGACTTCAGTCCACTGTGTCAACAAAGGCATGGCAGAGCAGTTCAGTTTATGGCGGTGGGAGCTAGTAGCAGAGGGAGCTCATAACATATCAGACCATAAAGTAAAAAGGGTAAGGAGGCATATACTGGCCCATGGCTTGCTGCTTTCTGTCCTCCTGTTCTGTTTAGTTCCCAAGACTCCAAAGTTTGGGATGGTGCTACTTACCTCAGGGCAGATCTCTTCTCTGTTACTCTGTTACTCAGGATAGTTACTCTTCTCTGTAGACACCCTCACATGCGTACTGAAAGGCAAACTTGAAGTTCCTCTGTGATTCTGAATCCAGTCAACATAACACTCAATAATAACTTGCACAGATCTAGTCCCACTCATTCCCCATTTTCCCCTATGCTATTGTTGTCCCATATTTTACGTCTACATTTATAAACCTTCACGAGACACTGCTATTATTATTTTTTTAAGGAGGAAGTGTGTCACTGGAGGTTTCAAAAAGCTCATTCTAAGTCCAGAGTCTCTCTCTTCCTCTTGCCTGCTGATCCAGATATAGAAATCTCAGCTCCTTCTCCAGCACCATGTCTGCCTGCATGCCACCATGCTTCCTGCTATGATGACAATGGACTAAACCTGTGAAACTGTAAGCCAGCCCCAAATAAAGTCTTTTTTTAAAAATTAAAATTGTTAGCCTGGGCTACCAAGTGAGCTCCAGGAAAGGCGCAAAGCTACGCAGAGAAACCCTGTCTCGAAAAACAAAAAAACAAAAACAAAAACAAAAAAAAATTAAAATTGTTGTGGTCATGGTGTCTCTTCACAACAATAAAACACCAACTAAGACAGCATGGAGAAATTGTAGTGAAATTACTGTCACTAGGCAAAAGTCCTCTACCAGCTTTAGTCTAGTCAGTAGTGTTGTTGTTGTTGTTTTTTGTTTTTTACTCTTTTGGGGGATCCAACACCCAGCTCTCAAATAAATTCACTCATGGGGAATTTTTATTGCTTATGAATGCCCGGCATTAACTTGGCTTAGCTTCTCGTCAGCTTTTCTTATCTTAAATTATCCCATCTACCTTTTGCTTCTGGGCTTTTTCCATTCTCTACCTTCTGTATGTCTTACTCTTACTCTGAGGCATGTTGTGTAGCTGGTGGCTGGCCCCTGGAGTCATCGTCCTTTTCTGGCTCCTCAAACTTAGATCTCCTCCCAGATTTCTCTCTATTTATAGTCTTTCTGCCTGCCAGCCCTACCCATCCTCTCTCCTGCTTTTCTATTGGCCAGTTCTTTATTAGACCATTAGGTGTTTTACACAGGTGCAGTAACACACCTTCACAGAGTTAAACAAATGCAACATAAACAAAAGTAACTCACCTTAAAATATTCTACTGCATAGGAGAGCTGGTCTCTACAGGATCCTGACACACAAAATTTTTCTGTGAGTGCCAATGTTTGTAATGATTATAGGGATTAGGTGTAGGCATGGTAGTGTGTACAGTTCTATGTTTTATATCTCTGTTGGGAGAAGGAAAATTTTAAAGAATTTACACACTAGCTCCTGCAACTGGAAGTTGCTTCCAGTCTGGAAGGCAGCCATTGACCTTTCCCCAGAGAAATCTATAAATAGATGGTCCAGAAATAAAGTTCCTCTTTCAAAAATAAGGAATTAAAAAGAAGACAAGGAAGGCTGCATTCTAATGAGCAAGGAAGCTAGAAATGAGCGAAAGTTGTCAAAGAGAGGACAGCTGTGAATTAACAGATTTACGTGGACTTAAATTCAAACCAAGACAAAAAATTGTATTTCATTAATTTATTTTATTTGAGAGGGTGTTTCATACTCAAATTGCCCTAGAACTGGCTTCAATATTGCAATAATTCTCCTGCTTCAGCCTCTTCATAAAGCCCTGTTAGTTAGTAAAATTAATATTTATTGGAACACAGAGAGGAAAAAGCAAGAGAGCTGTGATGGAGATGAAATGTCATCTGGAAGAAATAAATATGGTGCTTGATAAGTTTAAAGACAAAGAAACATAAGACATATAAAAACCATGGTTTTGGTTATAGAGATTAGAAATGTGAGATCCTAGAGAACAAAGAGAGAAATTAAAATGTGCCTGAATAGTGACACAATGATACAATAATCAAAATACTCATAGACCATGCAAAAGGATCATACTAACCCTTAAATGAAAAGGTAAAGAATATCCTCCATAAATTTAAAAGAAGAGCATTCATTCATTTATTCACTCATTCATTTGTGTGATTGAGCCCATGGCAATGCACACGTCTCTACCACTGAATGGACAAAAATGGATACTTTGTCTAGGAAAGTTTTCTGGTATTAAACACTTTAAAGGACCCTTTGGATATTTAGGCAAAGGGAATGTGACCCTTAAAAGGGAAATATGTACAATCTCATGGACATATACTATTCACAGACATATTGCAAAATATACACAAGCCACAAGGAATGTGACTGAAGTGTTTCACACATTCATGGCGAATGAAACTGACTTGAGAATAAAAGCCCCCAAAAGCTGAAAACATTGAAAAACCTGGTAAATGTAGATTTGTATTAATCTTTTGGAAGCACTATGGGTGATAACTGTCAGTCAATTTGAGGATGATTGGAAACCCCTGGAATAAAAATCCATTAAACATGGAGGAAAGGCTAAAACAAAAGGGAGATTGGTTATGGTGAAAAACATTATACCAGGCTAAATTTTGCCTTGTTGGAGAAGGACTAGTTGATAACAAGTGTAATGGTGAGTGAGATGGCCCACTGAGTTCAGGAGTTAGTGTCACACCCAATGGCATGAATTTCATTCTTGATCATATATGGTGGAAGGAGAGAACTGATTTCTACAAGTTGTCCTCTGACTTCCACATGCTCACACACACACACACACACACACACACACACACACACACACACACACACAAGCACATACACACAAAAAACTGTAAACCAGAGTAGATATATAAAATTTAAATGAAAAGAATTTATTTGCTTAATAGCTTCAGGTGAAAGGTGGTTAAACCAAACATCATTCATAAATATGTGTACCAGCAGAAATGTTGCACTCAGGAATAGCTTATAAAAATTAAGGCAAATCATTCCAATATCTCATGAATAACTTTTCAGCAAGATCTCATGAAAGACTTTACAGCAGAAACTGGAATGAGTAAGCAGAACAGAAGGGGAGGGGGCAGGAGGGGGGGAAAACAAGGGAATCCATGGCTGATATGTAGAACTGAATGGTATTGTAAAATAAAATAAAAGGGAAAAATGATGACCAAAAATAAAAGAAAAAAAAGAAAATGCACAAAGGCCTCTATGAGTCCTGTCAATACATAGTTGGGGCTCATATAGAGTGTTAGATGGAGGAAAAGGAGGTATGAAATTACATAAAGAATATCTGATACTTATAAAAAAACAAAATCAACAAAACTGTAATATCTAAGATATAATAAGTATACTCTATTTTACTTAACTTATAGATAAATGTAAATGATATTAATAAGTACATTAAAATGTTATATATTAATCATTGTATAAAATTTCAGGTTCCATGTAGAAAAGGATATGTAAAACATTGAAAAGTAAGGATTGAACTATGATAATCTGACAAATTCCAATGAAACAAATGTCTATTAGAAGATCAATGTTAGAAATTTGAATTCAGTGCACAAATCAGATGGGTATTTTACAGTAATAAAATGTAGGATTTGCAATGGATTTCAAATGGCTATGCAGGGTTGTTCACTAAATAGTTCTGTAGCAAAATTAACAAAGTATATTATTGTTAGATATTAAAGGATAAAGAGAAAGGATAATGTGGGGATTGTTTCAATTTACCACCACATGCTATTGTCCTGATACCCCAAGTGAACAAACTATAAATAGAGATAAAAGAAAATAATAGCACAATAAGTAAGGTAGATGTACTAGAAATCTTTCTCACTAATTGTTTCAAAATAGATATTCACATGAAGTCCCAGCAACTTGGAATGTGACCTTATTCAGACAGTGTCTTTGCACCTTGCAGAAACCATTATGTTGAGGGCCCTGTGATGAGGAGGCAAAAAACGGCATTATCCAGGAGTCTGGTAGCTACTGAGACATGCAGAAAAGATGAGAGAAGAGAGGCGGAGTAATGATAGAGGCAGAGACTCTGGTGATGGTGCTACATGTCAGTGAACATTGTGAGGGAATGAAACAAAATGTTTTGCATTAGTCACAGAGGTTTCTATAATGTGTTACCACAATGACTTCATGAAACTCAATGTGAGATTTCAACCACACTTTAGACTAACCATATTTCCCTATAGCTCATGGGTCACCTACAGGAGTTGAGTTTCCCTCTATGTCAGGACAGATCATCTCAGAAGACATTATTTTGGAGGAAACACGGATCTAGGAGGCCTTTGAACAAAGAGGAGGGGATGATACAGATGTCTCATTTATAGTCATATATTCTCCTGTCTTTTAATTTCAGCACTGACTAGCTGTGAGTCTGCAGTCCCTGTTGAACATCACAAAAACAAGAGGACTTTGGTTTTGGTTTTGGTTTTCAGCTTCAAGCACTCAAGTAAAAGTATACCTGCCGAATCTCTATTTCACAAGGGAAGGAAAACTATCATTCAGTTACCAAACATAACGAGAAAAAGAGTCTTGGAAGAGCATCTTAGAAATATTCCTGACAATCACTGTAGGCTTCCACCATCAAGAACCACAAATCTGGGTGAGTGGGGAGAATCTCATTTCTGGTTACCTAGTTACACTATTCACATTTCTACTTTTCAACAAAAAAAAATAAGGCATAAAAAGTTGCATATCACATTTTTGTTCATTTTTATTTCATGGGCTGCATGTTTCCCCTGCTTGTATGTCTGTGTACTTATGTGCACCATGCCTGCGGAGGTCAGAGGATGGCATCAGCTTCTCTCAAACTGAAGTTACAGTTGGTTTTAACCACATCTGGATGCTGAGAATTGAACTTGAGTCCTCTGGAAGAGCAGTCCATACTTGTAACTGCTAAGTTGTCTCTTCAGCTCCATGTCATTCTTGAAAACACAAAAATAGGACAAAACTCTGATGATTCGTTCTTTGGGCTGTGGATGATGAAATCCCACCAAGAAATTTGTTCACTGTGCATCAAACTATTGCATACTCAAGTTTATTCTGTTGTGTAAAGCTAAGCATTTAAACATTTATAAACAACTACATCAAAATTAATCTTTTGAAAGAATATACTGGTTATTATGAAAATAAAATACACAAAACACTTTTGTATTTAAAAATATTTCTATTGTACATTGATTGAACATAATTTTTTTTATAGCACGAATCTTTAAGGGTCTTAATAAAATCAAACCTGAAGCCAGGTATTGGGGTGAATGCTGGAAGATCAGAGGAGCAGAACAAGCCACAGCTTCCTCACCTCGCCATTTCCTCAGCTGATCCTGTTTCCTCAAACTGGAAGCCTCTGTGTCCTCATCCAGAATGAATAGGTCTCAGCTGAACTGCTGCTCAAAAGCCTAAAAGCTTAACCAGTTCTAGTTCCTGGTCCTCACACCTTAAATACCTTTCTGCTTCCTGCCATCACTTCCCGGGATTAAAGGTGTGAGTCACCATGCCTGGCTGTTTCCAGTGTGGTTTTGAACTCATAGAGATCCAGATGGATCTCTGCCTCCCAAGTGATAGGATTAAAGACTTGTGTGCCACCATTTTCTGGCCTCTATGTCTAGTGGCTGTTCTGTCCTCTGACCCCAGATAAGTTTATTAGGATGCACAATATATTGGGGGATACAATATATCACCAGACTAGAGTGTCCTTCTCCATGTCTTCAATACCTTGTTATATGCTGTCTTTTTTTTATTAGAACAATGTTATCAGCTATGAGAAAACATCAACCCTTCTTAGTTTGTTTATTATTTATTTATCCATTTATGTATTTATTTTATGTCCCTGGATATTTTGTCTGCATGTATATCTCTGTACCACATGAGTGCCTAGTTCCCAGATATTCCATAAGAGGAGATTGGTTTCCCTAGGACTAGAGAGAGTCATAAAATGTATGAGCTACCATGTGGGTGCTGGGAATGGAGACAAGGTCCTCTGAAAGAGTAGTAAGTGCTGTTAAACATCAAGCCATTTTTCCAGCCCCAATATTTCTTAGTTTGCTTAAATGTAAAATAAGAAATTATAATTGATAGTCCAAAATAAAGATAGGAACACTACGTTGTAATAACTATAAGACATGGACGTGAAATATGTGTCAATAATGAGTGGTTTCTGGTACTGTGTATTTATAGTGTGTAATGACATGTACATAAACTCTGAATATTCTGCTTAATTCTCTATGAACTTAAAATAATTCTGGTTTTTAGTGAACTGAAACTGTAAACTATAAATGTAAAAAAACCTGAATGGACAAGAAAACTTCGAACTGCTTTTATTTTTTGTTTTTGTTTTTAACACTATGTGTAAAATCGTGCAATATTACCAGAAGTTAGACTATGAAGAGTTAATATTTCGGAAATTTTAAAGCAGCCACTTTAGCTGTTATTTCTTAAAAAGCAAAGTAAAGGATCTGGGAGTGGGTGAATGGTTAAGACAGTTCCTTGCTCTTGCAGAGGACTAGAGTTTGGTTCCTGGCACCCACATCAGGCAGCTCACAATTGCCTGTATCTCTGGCTCCAGGGAATCAACCCCCTTTCTAGCCTCTAAAGGCATCCACAAACATGCAGCATATGCACATATGTACAAATAAAAATTAAATATTTTTAAAGTACAGTTAATATTCCAACAGTGTAGAATGAATAGTATCACAAAATATTTGATTATTATTAGCTAAGGTGAGAATTAAAGTTTAAAAAAAAAAAACAACCTAAGAAGAGATAGAATGAATGTTGTTTTAAATGCAGCACTTGTTACTGTGCAAGAAAAGTCACGAGGCACAACAAAACCCAGTATCAGAGCTTTACTGGGGGGAGGGGACAGGAGAGTGACCAGGACTGTGGAAGACAGGTACACAGGGCAAGGAGGAGAGAGCAGAAGAGAGGGGAGGAGTCTGCGACCCAGTTTTTAAGGATTTCTCTGTACATGCACATGGGGGCTCACAGAGCTACACCAAGCTTGCACAGATTGTGCAATAACACAGCGCACTGATGACATAAGACCCCTTACTTAGCTACTGAACTGTGCCAGTGCGCTCATATACCTGGAGGAGTGGCATAATCCTAACAATGAATAAAAAACAAAGGGTGGTCAATTCAAATGTAGTAGTATCAATAATTAGCTAAACTATAGATGCTTTAAAGAGTTCAGTAGAACAAAACAGATAGGAAATAAATAGTGCTATGATCTGTCTATGGGAAACACAAGCTAAAACTAAAGAGCGGTATAGACTAAAATTAAATGCTTAAAAAAGGTAAGCATGTATTTGATCAACAAATTGGAGCCACCTTGGCAATTCATGTAAAATATACTTCAAAATAATGAAATAACCAGAGGCCAAGATTTTTATTAATCATGATGAAAACATAAGCTGAATTTGTTAACTGAAAAATAACCAAAAACAACAACAAATACAAGTAAGGACATAGAAAACCAGGCATCACCAACCACCTGGTCTATTGATGTTTATGGACCACAGAGCACAGCACATAGTTCTTCCTATGCACACATGGGACCTCCGCCTTATAGACAATGGTCAGCCTAAACTGAAAAACAAGTGTCAGACCAATTAAAATTACATAAAATGTTTTCTCCCATTACCAAAAATATATTGTGAAAAGTCCCAAAGAGTAGCAAACTCAGTAACAAAAAGATACATGGAAAATTCTTAAGCAATTGGATACAAAAAAACACTCTCCATAACAGTATTTAGGGTCAAGAGAAACTTCATGTTGTAAAGCAAAAACATGGTTACCTCTACAAACAAAATACACAATTGATCTGACAAATGCAATTTAGATGAAGCAGTAATTAAAACACCATGTGGCATAGCGCGTAGGGTGATGGGCTGCTCACCTTGGAAGTATAAGTTGTTTTCAAGGCAGTAGCTGCTGTTTCTTTCCATTCAATAGGCTTTTTACAAAGGAGTCAATACAAAACAAGAAGAAAAAAGAAATAAAAGAAAAATCATTAAAGTAGGAAACAGAAAACGAGCACACAAAATTTAAAAAACATAAGTTGGTCCTTTGAACAAACACTAAAATTTTTAATACCTCAAATTTAAAGAACCTACCGTCTCAGAACCCTGTCATAGAAAGCAAAACAAGGTGATGGTACCTAACCACCAAAGTTGTCAGCTTAAAGAAAAGAACAAATTCCAGGACATGCACCAATTACTGAAGGAATTCAAGCAAAAAAATAATCGAACTGCCCAATATCCATTAAAAAAAGGAAAGAAAGCAGAGAAGCCTTTATATGTAGATGGCATCATATAAGAATACCACCAAATCATTGGGGGAAACAATACCAGTTCTATAAACACATGCAGGAAATAAAAGGAGGGAGCACAGACAATTCCATTATTTCAAAGCTACATTACCCTGACACAGAAAGGGGACAATCTTAGAGAGGAAGAAAATTACAGACTAAGTTCCCTCATGAACAATGCAGCAAAATGCCTATCAAAACATTAGCATACTCAAGTTTTCATACATACTGTTTTTTGCACATGTTGAAAACAATTCTATCTCTTAATTTACAGTGTTTAGTAAAGGTGAATGTTTGTTAAAAACTATTTTCTGAATTCTTTGAGATGACATTATTTTTCTCTTTTGGATTAATAACCTAGTGATTTAGAAAAACTGAAGTTTCTTTTCTTTTTTTTTAAGTTAAAACATCCTTGCCATTCTAAGACAGACCCATTTGACTTATAATCATTCCTTTAAAAAATAACAAACACAGAGAAATATTTAGTAAAAATCCAACCTTCATTTCCAATTGCAAACTCTGAAAAAAAAATCCAAGATTATAAGAGAAGTTATTCATTCTGATAAAAGGATTTCTAAAATTTCTGTATCAGGTACTATGACTAATAGAGAATGATGGCAATGTTTGATCTCGGGAATTACATTCACCTTTGTATTAGAAATGACAGCCAATAATGGAGGAACAGAAGGAAAAGAATGGCATTTGCACTGGAAAGAAGAATAAGAACACCTTTACTCACACATGGCTGTGTATTTATGTTGACCTCCTTAAGGAATCTATGAAATAGCTGCTGTAACTAGTAACTGGACTTTGTATGGCCACAGGCTGCAACATTAAAATACCAAAAACGTCCTTTTTCTAAATATTAACAATGGCCTGCTGCCAATAAACTTAAATAATACCATTAACAATAATAAAAGTGAACAAAGCATTTTGTAATCACTATGGCAATATATGTGCAAGATAATTTTCTTTTGGTAGAAGCTTATGTTATTCTAACTTGGTAACAGAATACACAGGGTGGTTATGATATGTGATAGAGTGCTTGCCTGAAATTCCTAAGGCCCTCAGTTCAAACCTATGTACAATAAAACACAAACAATAACAACAAAAAAATTACCAGGCTTAAAATAGTTTTAAATTTTTTTTCTACAGGAACAGATTATAATGTAAAGCTCCTCATGTCAAGGTTTACTATTAAGATAGTAATTGAGAAAACATAAAAGTGGGCTGCTGCAATAAAGCCATAGAATAATGGAATATGAAAGAAATTTATAAATACAATAAAATACTTGTGACTTATTGGTTTGACAGTAGTATAGGGAAAACTGGGCACCATTATATTGACCCATGTTTTCTTATGGCTTCCTTACATTTCATGACAAAAGAGACCATGCTATTGCAATTGAGATGACTCATTAGCTGAGCTTAAAATCAGGGAACCATTTGAGACCTTGAAACCAGATGAGGAAAGCAGAGCATGAAGCTAGAGACATCAGAGAGGTTTAATTTTCATAGGACTGAACCTATATCTTCTATCTTCATGAAAACATATTGTTCAGAAAGTAAAAGATGATTCACTGGCCCACCTTAAACATAATTCTGATGTTTTAGCTGGGATCCAGACCATATGTAGAATATATATTTGATGATGGACATTTATGAGGACACAATTGTCACTACTCCCCCACTACAATAGCTAAAATTAAAGATTGCTAATAAAAGTGTTGAAGACTTCACAAAGTTATGTCACTCATACATTTGGTGGGAATGCAATATGCTACAGCAGAATTTCTTTCTTCTTTTTTTTTTTTGTTTTTTTTTTTTTTTTTTTTGTTTTTTAAGCTGAGGATCAAACCCAGGGCCTTGTGCTTGCTAGGCAAGTTCTCTACCACTGAGCTAAATCCACAACCCTAGGATTTCTTATTAAGCTAATGTATACACTTTCTACATAATTCAGAAATCCTTCTCCAATATGTGTAGCTAAAACAAAAAAAAGCACACGTCTACATAATGACTGGTATAGAGTCTTTATTCAAAATAGTCAAAATCTGGACAAGAGTTTAAATGTTCTTTAGTTTGTAAATGGATGAGAAAAATGCACTAACCCACTACTCAGGAAGAAATGGCTGACTTTGACATGTGCAATTACATGGATTAGTCATCAAAGCATTGTACAAAATGAAGGAAGCCAGTAACAAATGCTATAAATCTATATGTCAGTTTTTATAACATCTTGCTATTCTACTGGGTTAGCTTCCTATAACTATAATGAAAAGTGTTCATTTTAACTTTTAATTTGTAGGATCTGGGGACTGTTGGGTTTTTACAGAGAGAAAGAGAGAATGCAGAGGAGGTGAAACAAGCTTTCTTACACCATCAACCAGGGAGCAAAGAATGGGGTAGGCAAGCTTAGGGGTCTGTAGCTCTCCGTGGAAGGTGTGCCTCCAGAAAAGTAGTTGCCCAGGACCTGAGAGCAAGGGGGATCACTGCGAAGGAATACAAAGTAATTTTCAGTTTTCTAGAAATGTTCTACATCCTGGCTGCCGTAGTGATGATTCATCAGGCTTTATGGTTTTAAATAGAGTTTTTCACTATGGAAATTAGGCCTCTGAGTCTTGCCTCATTATAAAAAGTATAGAAACAATAATCTACTTTGAGTATGAAAGACTACAACGATAGAATACTTATTATAATGAAAAAGATTGTAGAAAAATTAAAAATCTGAATGGATAATAAAGAAAATTATGTTATACAATATTTCTAGAAAGATAATTCAATCAGTTATCTCAAGAAACAGAAGCAACACAAAGATTACAATTGTGTGGTGAAATTTAAACTAGAAATTAGGTATCTCAGAAAAGGCCGGTAGCCAACTCGGGACAATAAAAATGGAGGGTGCAATGAAGCCCTGAGGAAGGACTTACAGTGCCCACCCAAAAATGCTAAGTACTAAGTCAAAAGATACACTCAGTACTAAATACTCAGTCAAAAGGCACACTAAGCACCAAATCAAACACACACTGAATGTCAAGTACCAATTGGAGTGCTTGCTCTGCAAGCCTGAGAGCTTGAGTTTGGATTCTCAGAATCAATAACAAAACTGGGCACGGCAGTGGATGCCGGTCTCACCGTCACTGGAAAGGCCAAGACAGGAAATCTTTGGACTCTATAGGCATCCAGACTAGCTGATAAGTGAGACTCACCTCAAAAATAAGGTAGAGTGATAGAGAAAGACACCCTAACTTTTTCTGGGCTCTGCAGGTATATGCATGAATACACACACACACACACACACACACACACACACACACACACACACACGCATGTACATGCACACATACACACATACAAGCAGGCATAGTTTCACACACATACATGCATGCACATACACACACACAGAACACAAAATACAGCCCACTCACAGAGTAGGAAAAGTTATGTGTAAGTCAAATATTCAACAAAGAGCTTCCATTCAGGGTATATTGTAAGAAAAGCTCTCAAATCTCAGCAATAAGAAATCAAAGAATCTACTTAGAAAGCCAAGAATATTCTAAACAGATATTTTATGAAAGAAACTATCCAGAAGATAAGCATATGAAAAGATGCTCAACATCATTATCCCTTGGGAAAATGCAAATGAAAACCACACAGAGACAGCACTGCACAAATACTCCCGTGGCACCATGGGTAGAAAAAACAAACCTAGAGAAGCTGAGGTCTTGGCAAGGATACATTGCAGCAGGGGCCCTCTTTGCTAACTGCCAGGATTAAAAAAAAAAAATTACAGAAATTATCTGAAGAATAACTTGAAAAATTCTTATAAAATCAAACATATAGTTACAAGAGCATATAGTAGTTTCATTCAGGTATTACTTCAGAGACATTAAAATTTGCATCCATTTTTAATCTTACATGCCAATAGTCATAGCATTATTCACACCAATACAAGTTCACTTTAGCGGGTGAATAGTTCAAGTGTAGTACATCAAAATGACTGAATACAATATCCCAATGAGAGAAATGAGCTATGGACTCAAGTTAGGACATGGTCGATGTGTGTGCTATAATCAGTGAAACAATGCTGTGCACCACCCCTTTGGTATAACATTCTGGAGGTGGCAAGGAGGGGTTGGTGGGATGAGAGCGGCAGCAGTATTGGATTCAGAGAGAAGGCATGTGAGCTGTCCTGTAGTGATGGCACTGTCGTCTGTGGTGGTGGATCTACTCTGCGTATGTGTTTAAAATCAGAGTTAGACATAAAAAAATAAGTTTTACTGTTTTTATGCTTACTACAGTGTACAAGTTAGAAGAAATGTAATTATTAACAGTTGTCTATATAACAGGTATTCTTAGCAATTTTAACAAAACTTTAGTTCTTCCTACATTTTAAAATATATTTTAATACCAGAACTCAATTTCCGAATCAAACAATTTCAAACTAAGTTGAGAAGATCTGAATATACAATAAGCATATATATAAAACTGAAAATAATTTAGTTTTAAAATCATTTGAAGAAAATATCTCAGGTAAAAGTGAGAGCAAGCAAATTTTGCATTTAGAAATAGTCTGTTGTCAGTTTGTATGGCATGCATGGCTTAAAGACATAGCCATGGCTTCCCTGTGATATGACAGCAGACTTTTACAGGTGTACTCCCAAGACTATTAGAGAGAGTAAAGTTCTATTTTTGTTTGTTTCTTGCCCTCAGTACTTATGAATTATAATGGTAGATCTGTCAAACAGATGATAAGATAGATTTTTATCCAGCACACCTTTTCAGAGTGTATAATTTTTCCTCACATGAGATCTTGGGCTA
This sequence comes from Peromyscus maniculatus bairdii, assembly GCF_049852395.1. Classification (NCBI taxonomy): domain Eukaryota; kingdom Metazoa; phylum Chordata; class Mammalia; order Rodentia; family Cricetidae; genus Peromyscus; species Peromyscus maniculatus. The sequence goes on along the minus strand of NC_134853.1, from coordinate 33,990,166 downwards.
TGCACCTCTTTGATTTACAGTGTGAGCTTTGTGGCAGGGTGCCTTAAAGCAACTCCCCTCATGATCTGTACCGATTTGGAGGTATGTCAAGAAGGGAGCCTTGGGTGGTTGGTTCACTATATGCTCCAAGTTGACAAGCAGTAGCTGGCCTTTGTGAATGGCTCTCGAGCTGCACACAGTGTGATAGGGGAACCACTCTCAGACACACTAACATATTTCAGTGTAACATGAAACAGTGATACTCTTGGCCTCCTTTAGCATGTGTTGCATAAATCAGTGGATACCACATCTGGACTCCTGGTGTGTTGGAGGATATTATGGAATTATTACAGGAATCTGAAAGGTGCATGGAAACCATGTTCTTAGTCTGATGACTTGTATCAAATGTGTTTGATAATGATGGGACAAATGATTAGTCAAGTATCTGGATTTATTTAAATGAAGTCAAGTCCCTGCATTTATTGTTTCTCTAACAGTGAATATCACTATTATTTAAACTACACTTTCATTGTTGTGAGAGTAAAGAAAACATTTTTCCTCTGAATGAGTTTACTGTAATCAGCTCAAAGCTGCCCATACAGGACTTGTAAGTCATGACCAACATAATTATTTCAACCCATTCCTATAACATATGGAGGAATGTTTAATATCTTGAAGAAATTCTATACTTGGACCAGCATGCTTAAAATATTTTAAAAGACCATGTTGAAATTGTACTTTAAAGATACTCCTTACTCACAATAAGACCAAACAATATGATAAGCCATACGGATATTAGACACCAGCATTGCCTTAGCACAGTGACCTCTGAGCTAGAGGAGACCACAGGACCTAGGGCTCCTTGCAGAAGGCATGAACAAGCTCACACCTAAATGCTTCACCTGTTCCCTACTCTGTTTTCTTCCAGTCACTTGGGTCCTTGCTCTAGTTCACTAGACAGATCGTCTCAGCAAAATCAGAACGTCAAATAAGCACATTTACATTTTATTTGTTGTAGGGGAATTACAAAGAGGACGAGACATTTTCTCATGAGAGTGGTGAGGAGTTTCATATCTGAGCCTTGCTGTGGTTTACCACAGGGCTCAGAATCCACTGACTGTCTCGGGAACTGACACAAAACTTCCCTGTCAGGCAGTAATAGAGGGTGCACAGCCTGCGGGGTCCTACATGAGAGAGTGGAAACCTCCGAAATCCTTCTCTGATTCTGCTCTTGTAAACATGGGTGTTGTAGAATATTATTTTACCTACGTGAAGATGTGCTAAATTTGTTTATGCTGCATTTGTTTAATTATGTAAAGATGTGTTACATTTGTTTCACCTTGCGAGCCTAAGGCACTTAATTGGTCTAATAAAAAGCTGAACAGCCAATAGCTAGGCAGGAGAAGGAACGATGGAGCAGGTGGGCAGAGAGAATAAGTAGAAGAAGAAATCCAAACAAAAGAGAAAGAAGAGAGACAGAGAACGAGGGAGAGAGATGTACTTTTTTTTTAATGGTTGCTTCCTCTTAAGCTGTCTGAATCAGCAACTCTGCCGCTACCAGTGGTGGTTACCCAGAAGGAAATCTGTTCCTCCGGCTCCAACTCTCACAAAGCCATGAAGGGAACTTAACTAAACTCTCTCCCTCTAAAGAACTCAAGAGTCAATGGTGCAGGTGGAATTCTGCTCTTCAGAGGCCAAATAGCAAGTAGCTCACCTCTCTCCTTGCTTGTGTCCTCTAAAAAGCCCCATGCTTCTCCTCGCTCTTCCTTATAAACTCTTTCTCTCCTGGCTCCTCCCTACTATTTCCTGTCAGCTATTTGCTGACTCAGCCTCCTGACCACAGGTAAAGTTCGTTTAATCAAACACATTTGTGCATCATTAAATAAACGTTCTAAAACATAAACAAAAATAACATATCTTAAAATAATATTCTACAACAGAGAGAGAGAGAGAGAGAGAGAGAGAGAGAGAGAGAGAGAGAGAGAGAGAGAGAGAGAGAGAGAGAGAGAGAGAGAGACATGCCCAGGGCCAGAAGTCAGGCAGCCGCTAGCCAGACACAAGAAGCAGTGAAAGTAAGACATACAGAAGAAAAGAAAGGTAAAAAGCTCTAAGACAAAAATGAAGGTAAAGAGAAACAGATTAAAATAAGAGCTAATAAGGCCAAGCATTCATAACTAATAAGGAGTCTCCATGTCATGATTTGGGAGCTGGTTGGTGGCCCAAAAGAAAAACCTGCTACACATGAGTTGCAGATTTTATCTGAATTAGCCATACATTTAATGTCAAAGCATGCTGGAACGTGGCTCTGCATATCACCAAGTGCTTCAGTGACACAGAGCGGCCTTATTCACTTCAGTGCTTAACGTGGAGTAAGGCCAATGAGAGGATGAAGTTACATGTTCTATAGGATGTGGTGATGGTAGTGTTGACACCATGGACTTTGAATGATGAAGGAGGTATCTTTGTGGATTTCTGTGGACCTCTCTAGCACTTTGCTTCTTCCTATTCTCATGTGGTCTTCATTTACCATGGCCTCCTATTCCTTGTTCTCCCTCTCTGTTATTGATCCAGCTGGGATCTCCCGCTCCCCCAAGCTCTCTTTCCCTCGACCCTTCCTTGCCTTTCATTACCCCCACTCACACCCAGGTTGTTCATGTAAATCTCATTCATTTCTCTGTCATTGGGTGATCCCTGTATCTTTCTTGGGGTCCTGTTTCTAGGTAACCTCCCTGGAGTTGTGAGTAGGAGTCTAGTCATCTTTGTTTTACATCTAGTATCCTCCTATGAGTGAGTACATACCATGTTTGTCTTTCTGAGTCTGGGTTACCTCACTCAGGATGATTTTTTCTAGATCCATTCATTTGCCTGCAAACCTCAGGATGCCATTGTTTTTCTCTGCTGAGTAGTATTCCATTGTGTATATGTGCCACATTTTATTTATCCATTCTTCAGTTGAAGTGCATCTAGGTTGTTTCCAGGTTCTGGCTATTACAAACAATGCTGATATGAACATAGCTGAGCAAGTGCCCTTGTGGTATGATTGAGCATTCCTTGGGCATACGCCCAAGAGTGGTATAGCTGGGTCTTGGGGGAGATTGATTCCCAATTTTCTAAGAAAGTGCCATATTGATTTCCAAAGTGGTTGTACAAGCTTGCATTCCCACCAGCAGTGGAGGAAAGTTCCCCTAGTGAGACAGTTGATTAGCTTGATCTGTTTGGGAGGCATCCAGGCAGTGGGACCGGGACCTGTCCTCAGTGCATGAGCTGGCTGTTTGGAACCTGGGGCTTATACAGGGACACTTGGCTCAGCCTGGAAGGAGGGGACTGGACCTACCTGGACTGAACCTACCAGGTTGAACTCAATCCTCAGGGGAGTCTTTGCTCTGGAGCAGATGGGAATGGGAGGTGGACTAGGGGAATGTGGGTGGGGGGGACAAGGGAATCTGTGGCTGATATGTAAAATTAAATTAAATTATAAAATTAAATTTAAAAAATGAAAAAAAAAGAATGATGAAGGAGAATAATGTTTTAGAAAATTGGGCATTTTGAGTTTCCCAGGTGTCTAAAGCTAATTCCCTCTCAATCAGAGACAGAAGGACACTGCCTCTCATGGATGCACAGAAGTATCATGCTTGGTTGGTGCTTACTGTGAGTATTAAAGCAATGTCTGATTGGTTCTGGGCTAGGGGAGGCAGTGATAATGAGCAACCAAAGAAGGAACTGTGGACTAGAATTATTTTTTCATTTTTCATTTTCCTTAGTCTTATTAGATATAGTGGCTGAATGAGGATTCTGATTATAATTCTGAAGCTCTCCATCATCCAAGCTAATAAACGGACTCAACCAGATTGAATTAAATCACAATGTTGTAGCAGAAATATGACATATATTATACATAGCTGTTACAAAAAGAAAAAAAAAGAATGACTATAATACTAGAAATAGGAGCTCAACCTAAAATCAGAAGGAGAATTATGATTCTGAGATTTAAAGTCTAGGGTTGATTTCCATCTTCTCTCAGCCCAAAAGCCCATGGAGCACTGTCATCAGCTTCCACCATTGAAATCCATTCAGACATTTTCTTATGAGGTGTTACATCATATAATGTTTGCAAGCCAAGGATTAGAGTTAACAACCTGCATGAGAATCCAGCACAGGCTATAGTTACTTGAGAATTGAGAGAAAGTACTTGGCTTCTACCAAAAAAAAATATGAGAGCAGCAGCGGGATTACTAACTGCTATGCCTATTAAATGAGTGTTTTCACAGTACTCAGCATTGTGCCCAAACACTCAATAAAGTTATTAGTCAGAATTTTCATCACTGTGATGAAGTATCTAAGGAAACAAATCCCAAGAGAAAGATTTATTTTGGTTCATTATTACAGTTGTTTCAGATCATTACAATGGACCAGTACATGGGAGGCAAAAGCAGTGCATACAATGATTGTTAGAAAGAAATAGAATATACTTAATAGGAGGCTTCCCCTTTCCTCCCCCTGGACCCATAGCACATGGGATGGAACTGTGCATAATCAAAGGAGACCATTACCCCTTAGATAAGACTCTCAGGAAATGTGTTAGTGTTCTACACAGCTTTCTGTTTATCTTGTCAATCAAAGTATCACAAGTCCTCCAATTGCCAGTGTGACACCTAAACACATTTTCTTCTTCTTTTTTACTTTAAATTTTTTTGAGATTGCAACTGTATTTCCCCCTTTCTTTTCCTCCTACCAAGCCCTCCTGCATACTCTTCTTGCTATCTTTCAAATTCATGGCCTCTTTTTTCATTGTTACTGCATACATACTGTGTGTATGTGTGTGTATACACACTTATCTATCTATCTATCTTTTTTCATTGTTACTGCATACATACTGTGTGTATATGTGTGTATACACACTTATCTATCTATCTATCTATCTATCTATCTATCTATCTATCTATCTATCTATCTATCTATCATCTATCTATCTATCTATCTTTGTCTATCTATATCTATATCTATATATCTATATCTATATCTATATCTATATCTATATGTGTGTGTGTGTGTATCATCTCTCTATTCCTAAATATAATATGCTCTGTTTGTATACCGTTACTTTTGTATGTTGTTAGAGCTGACATTTTGATATTGGATAGCCAATTGCTGTGCTCTTCCCTGAGAAAGACTATTTCTCCCATTCTCAGCATTCTTTAGTTGCCTATAGGTCTTTGTGTAAGTTGAAGCTTCATGGGCTTTTCCACATCTACTTTGTCATGTCCATTGGTGTCATCCTTACTCAGCTCATGTTTATGAAGTCATTTTGGTGAGACCTTATGGATGCAGTTTCTTAAATTACTAAAAGACACAATCTCAGAACAGTCTCCCTTAGCTTCTGTCTTGGATAATCTTTGCCCCCTTTTCACAATATTCCCTGAACCTAAGGTCTAGTGGGAAGTTTTTCTGTGTCCTTCCTGGTCTATAGCCACTCAGACCCAAATAAACTCACAGAGGCTTATATTAGTTAAAACTGCTCAGCCATTAGCTCAGGGTTACCACTGACTAGCTCTTATACTTAAACTCAGTCCATTTCTGTTAATCTATATGTCACCACATTGTCCATGGCTTTACCTATGTGCCATGACATGCTGCTCCCTGGATGGCAGGCTGGCATCTCCTGACTCAGCCTTCTTCTTCCCAGAATTTTCCTTGTCTGCTTATTCGGCATATACTTCATGCCTTGCTACTGGCCAATCAGTGTTTTATTAAACTGGTGTATAAAAGCATTATCCCATAGCATTTCCCCTTTTCTGTTTAGTTAAAACGGAAGGTTTTTACTTTAACATAGTAAAATTACATATAACAAACAGTTATCAAGCAAGAATTACAGTTACAATATCTAGTCTATTTCTATTTGGCAAAATTAAAGAAAATATTCTATCATCTATCCTATATTTGTGAGTCTAAAGTTTTATATATAATTTATCTTTTATCATAACCAAGGAAAATTATAACCATCTAGTCTTAAACTACATCAAAGACCCCAGAAGGATATAAGATTACCTAAGTAAATAAGAAGTGCATTATAAGCAACTTTCAAAAATCTAGAATGACAGAGATAACTACCTGCTGCCTGGACAGTCATCCAAAGTTCCTCTGCAACTTTGGGGCATCCATCTTCAGCCCATAGGCCTAGTCTCTCAGTCATTTTTTTCTCTGTGTCCTATAGAATGTCTGGCAGTTTCTTTTTGTGAAGCAGGAACCTGAAGGACCATGTCACCTTGCAAAGTTCAGTGATCACCTTGCTATGGGTCCTGCATGTCCAGTTTATATGACATTTTGTCAAGCAGTCCAAGCAAGAACAGTTTCTTGCCTAAAGGGCTATTTTTGCCAAGAAGAAGATAAAATCTGTATAGAGTGTCTTTGATGTCCATCTTTCTCTTTGAAATAAATCAAAATGCTGCCAGGAGCAGATGTGTCTCATTGTCCAGGAAAGTCCAAGTTTTTAAAACATTTTAAATGCCATATTCTATAGGTCTTTGAAATGTTTGAAGATTATCTACCTAATTGAGATATATCTATGCATAGCTAGAAACCTTAACATGACTAAAAGTTTGACTGTCATAAAAGACTAATTATTTATCTGTATTTCTTAATTATACATTGCAATTTCAATGAGCTACACAAACGTAATACCTTAAACAAGAATAGAAATATACATACAGTGTAACAAAATTAAATTTGTATCAATAAACTAAAATCTATATAAATGTGAAACATTTTTAACAAGTTGCTCTTTAAAAGTAGATTCAACAATCCACCCTTTTATTTCCATATCATACCCCCTTTCTTCTTTTAGAAAGATATTGACTATGACCAATAATAATTTGTAACCAACAACCTGAACAAAGACAAACATCCATAATCCATTTTTGGGGAATATGGGTATAGTGTTCTAGGCTACTTCCTGCTGATAGTCTTATGGGGATCCTGAGAAAATTTGAGATAACGGCCAAGTCCTGGGAAGACGAGCTATAACCTTTGTTGATAGGTACCATCTGTTAAGGTTCGGGAGGTCTGGCTTGATCAAATCTGATCCATCTTAAAGTGGAACAAATCCATAGCCTCTTCTTCCTGTGGAAACAAAAGCAGAACCTCCTTTCCAAAGAAACATATCCTTAGATCCAAATTTTGAAGTCACAATGCCTTTAAAACATACATATTGATTTAACTCATCAGCCTTTACAATCAAATGTCTTTCTGCAGCTAAAAATCCCAAAGACAATATCATCCAGACTCTCTGTGTAATATCCATCTTTACATGGCTTATTTTTTATATTCCTTTGTTTTCTCTTTAAAGGCTTTATTTTTGAAAACTTTCTGCTTTTTTTATATAACTGTCTATATTCATTTTCCTCTCTCTTACAATCCTAGGTATGTTTTTATACACACTGTAAACCATTTAAAGTCTTATTCAATCTGAATCTGCCTTATTGTGAATCTATTGCTTTAAACTGCAGCATTACTAGGACTGAAATGGCAGCTTTGGCTGCTGGCTCTGCCCACCTCAGTTTTCCAGCATGGTGGTGATACGTTTACCACCTGCTCTGGCTCTGGGATCCATGTGTACCACCAACTCTTAGAAGTACTGTGTCTGTGCCACCATTAAAGCAGCATGTAGCCCGGAAACTTTTTTTTTTTTGTCTATACTAGCAAAGACTAAATCCACTATGCAGCATAATATGCAGCTTGGAGACACCTCATTCCTGCCATGCTGCCAGACAAGCCTGCAAGCCATGAACCTTCCATAGAGCAGCTCAAGCTTGCAAGCTGTGGCTGGCCTGAGAGAGACAACTAGGAAGCTATTTTTAGCTCTGTTTTAGAATCTTTATTTTTTTATTCTTAAAGCTTTCTTAGGTTTTAGGTGGAAACTCTTGCCCCATATCTTGGCGCCATTTGTAGTCAGAAGTTTTTCTGTGCCCTTCCCAGTCCACAGCTGCTCAGACCCAAGTAAAACTGCTCAGCCATTAGTTCAGGCTTATTACTGACTAGCTCTTACACTCAGCCCATTTCTGTTAATCTATATGTCACCACATTTTCCATGGCTTTACCTGTGTGTCATTACATTTTGCTCCCTGGACAGTGGGCTGATATCTCCTGACTCAGCCTTCCTCTTCCCAGAGTTCTCCTTGTCTGCTTATTCTCACTATACTTCGTGCCTTGCTACTGGCCAATCGGTGTTTTATTAAACCAGTGTACAAAAGCATTATCCCATAGCACTACGGTGAAGGAGTGTTTTGTACATTTTTTAGATGTATCTTTTGGGATTAGGATCCAAAGCTCTTCTTTTCAATTCCTTATAATTTTCTGAAGTTATCTTCACTTGTTGTACAGACAAGTTTCCTTGATAAGGGGTGAAAACTACATTTATTGTGAGTTTAAGTTCAGATGTTAAATTATTGTTAGTGATTATGCTGGGTTAGTAAAATGGTAGTTGTATTTTTCCTCCAATAGCCATGACTTAGCAATCACTAAGTGGTTATCTGGATTGACAGTACCGGTCATGGTTTATCTCTTGTTGAGAGGGTCTTAAGTGTAATTAGAGAGCTTTTGGTTACCATCAAGGTATGTGAGCCACTACCATGCTCTTAAGGTTATTGTACCTTGCTGATAACTGGGCGTTGATGTGGTCCAAAGGTGTCAGAGCTGGATAGGACTGTTGGTTGTTCTACTCCTTTTTGTCTTTGGGAGCATAATCGTTAGATCTTAAGGAGATGACTCTAAGATAAGATCCAGGTCTGGAGCTGCCGGAGCGTGTTTCTGAAGTTCATGGTATCTTCAACAGTAGAGAACATACCTTTTACCTCTGGAGGTCAAGCAAAGGCTGCATGTCTTGGAAATCTCTTGGGCAGCCCTGATTAACAACTCAAAAGAGGGCTTTTCATGTCGGTTATTGGGGTTTTGTGAAGCAGTCCTTGGCTCTTGGGACAGAGATGGTAAGAGTTCATTAAAGCCATATATGTATATTTATACCCAGAATTGTCTCTTCTAGGGTTTAAGGTAAATATTTAATAGTGTGATTCACTATAGATTTTATAGACATCCTTATTGTTATTTTATGCTCCTCCCTCCTCTCTCTATAAAGAGCCATCCTTTTCCCCTTTTCCCTACCAGATCACTTGTACCCAAATAGTCCCCTTTACTCTCTTTCATCCTTACACATCTCTTAAACTATAGCATGCCTTAGAGATCCAATAGGCTCATTCCTATCTCATAATGCAAAATGTATTTAGTCCATCTCCAAGAGTTCCCATAATCTTAACAGTCCTAACATTGTTCGAAAGTCAAAGTTGACAGATCCCTTTGAGATAAATGCCTAAATGCAAACCCCTACAGAATCAAAACCAAGTTACACTCTTCCAAGATCCAATGGAACAAAGTTACACATTTCTATTCCAAAGGAGATGCATCAGAGAATAGCCAAGAAGGAGCAGACGAAGGAAAATCAAATCATAAAAGGACAAGCCATAAGTGTTGCAATTTCATACATATAGCATGTGAGACATATGCTGTTCAGGATGTGACCTGCATCAGGACTGGATAGCCACACTTCCATGGATTTGCTATTTGGATCCTCTATGGCCTTTTTCTGGAACTGGCTCTGTGGATTATTTTGGCACACATTCCATATTATTGGAGTCCTCAACTTCCTAGGGTCTGCATCTTCACTTTGTCTTTTACTTCCTGCTTTATTCATGCATGAAGAAATCACTGGGTTCTGTCCTCGACTGAAGGAGTAGCTAGGGCACTGTGGACCATAGACAGAATGGTCTTTGAGTACAGAGATGGCTTAACATGGAGAAAGACTGCCCCAGATCTGAACTTGGAAGGAGGCACTGAGACTCTGTCCTACAAAACAAAACATTTCCAATTATGTAGGACTTTGCACTCTTGAGCCTATAATGGCTAAGGTCTAGCCAACTGCTTAAACTCCATCATGGCTTCCTTCATCTTCTCAAAACAGCTAAGTGTTTGACCTTTTAAAACAACTTAATCTCTTTACCAACTCAACTTTCTTATATAAACTTTATGCATGTTTCTTTTATGGGCAAGTTTTTCAAATCTTTCTACTTTACATTTTGTTCACAAGTCTCATGTAAACTTGAATGAAAGCCTGCAGCAATATAACTAGATCAGACTAAATGCTGCCATCCTGACTTTAAATATCCTTTACCAGATTAATTCATCTCTCCCATTCAAATTAAAACTTATGTATGGTCTTAGGATATGGATATAATGTGGACAAATTATTTACCCCAGTGTAATATTAATTATCTTTAATCAATTCTGAAGAGAGTCCTCATTCCCCTCTGAACCCTCCTGAGTCAGGCCTTCACTGTCTACATGCCTGTCAGCATTCTGGTCCTTTGAATTTCTACCAACATTGCCAATTAAGTCCCGTTTGCAGCATTCTAAGCTAGTCTCTTCTGCTTCTTCAATTATTCCCTCACTCCTCTTATAAATCAGTTACATGGCTTTAAGAACCACATGGTTAATTAGTCTTAAGAAAATTTACTTTCTGTTACCAATTGTCTGTGTCAGTGAAACATTTCATTGTGTGGCAAAATGCCAGAGCTTGAACAAAAGTAGAAACATGTATTTTGACTCATGTTTCAGTCTATGATAACAAGGAGGGAATAGTAGAACAGTTAACATCATTGCAAATTTAAAACAGAGAGAGAGAGAGAGAGAGAGAGAGAGAGAGAGAGAGAGAGAGAGAGAGAGAGAGAGAGAGAGAGAGAACATTGACACAAGCAGACTTTTGTCTCATTCCTTTTTATTTCCTCTGGGCCCACATTGCACAGGAAAGTCTTACTGTTGGATAATCTACTGGAAATTCCTTAATAGACACACTAAAAATAACTTTTACTAATTTCCTAGGTACATTTAATCAAGTTCAACACCAAAATTAGGCATCACATCTAACTTTTCTAATGACCATTACATTATCCATCTATAGTCTATCACCTTGTGTTAGGCTTTATAAATTAAAGCATTAAAACATTTCTGATATTATCTGGTCCAGCTCCAATTCTTTAACATCTTTATATCATGCTAGAAGTAGTCTCTGAAAAACAGTTTCACCCATTTTCATCCATCCCAGAGGTCCCAGAGGTCCCTGTGACTCCTTTCCCATCAAATTTCTTTTCCCACCTTTATTAAACATAGTTTTTTTTCATACAATATGATCTGAATAACACCTCCCAGGTGTTAGTTATTTGTGGCGCTCTTACCCAGTGAGGAAATGTCATGATACATGACAACAAGAGTTTTATTAAGGTAAGAGAGAGAGACAGATGTGCTCAGATATGTGGGAAAAACAGGTGAATAAAGAGACAGAGCTGGGAATATGGCGCCGCATTATAAAGGCTGGGCCGCGCCTGTGCACACAGGGCCATGGGGCTATTCCACACATGCCCGTAGATCACATGGTTGTGATATGCACTTTACACAACCATGCAAAGCCACTGGGTCCTGGTCACGTGAGACGTTTTGACCCACAAATGGCTATTTTGACCTGGAAATGGCTAGGCAGAAGTGTCTAGGTCTGCTGGGCATTTGCAACCATGGGGGAATATTGTGAATCTCTATCACCAGTTCCTCCCCACTTTCTCTCCCCTCTAGATCCACCCACTTTCTGTCTTTCATCAGAAAAAAACAGGCTTCTATGTGAAAAAAACCAAATGTGACAAAATAAAATATAACATAAAACAAAAACCACCATATCAAAAATAGACAAGACAAGCCAAGAGAAAAATAAAGGAGCCCCAAGAGAAGGCACAAGAATCAGAGACCCACTCTCTCATACTTTCAGGAAATCTCTAAAAGTACTAAACTGAAAGCTATAGTATATATGCAGAGGATCTGGGCAGACTCTTGTAGGCTCTGGGATTGCTGCGTCAGGCTCTGTGAGTTCATGTGAGTTTAGAATCTTTGTTCTCCCTGTTCCTCCTCTTCTGAGGGGTTGTCTGAGCTCTGAGGGGAGGGATTTGATGGAAACATCTTGTTTAGGGTTGCATCTTCCAAGGTTTCTTTTCCTGCATAATGTCTGACTGTGGGTCTTTATATTTTTTTCCTAATCTTCTGCAGGAAGAAGCTTCTCTGATGATGGCTGAATAAGGCACTGATTTATGAGTATAGCAGAATATCATTAGGAGTCATTTTATTGTTATTTTGTTTTGTTTCGTTTTCTTTGGACCAGTATTTGGTTTTACTCTAGGTCTCTGGGCTATCAGCAGTGTCAGTTATGGGTTTTGTCTCATGGAGCAGGCAGGACAACATTGTAGATCAAAAGTTTTGTGGCTGGCTTGGTGTTTACATTTTTTTTTTTTTTTTGGTAGCCTGCACAGTAACTTCACATACCAAAGGCACTAGAATACAGGGGTTGAAGGTTCCTTATAGGCACCAGCTTGACCTCTTCATGTTCAATGAGTTGTGTGGTGTTGTCTTCAGCAGTGGGGTCTTGCTCTCAGTTTGTTGAGAGCAAACTATTGTTTGGCAACAGCCTGGGTCTTTTAGCGATTTTTTTTAGCCTAAAACTCAATCGACCAAAACCCTGTCTTGGTACTGGAAGCTTGTTTGGTGACAAGATATGGCCAGTAGAATTTCTGTCTCCCTCAATATTTGGAGATTTTATTAAAATCAATTTCATATGTTTTAGGAAGTTTCCACTGCATTAGGTTTCCATAATGCCCTCCAAATGCCCTTCAATTCCAACTGTTGTTCCCTCATTCCCTCCCATAATCCCCTCTCTGCCTGCCCCTTCAAACCTGATCCTCCTGTTGTCCTCCCACCCACCCTGGCTGCAATCCACCCATAAAATCTATTCTATTCTCCCAGTTAGTGAGATCCATGTGCCCCCTGCCCCAAGTCGCTTACTCTGTACCAAATCTCTCTGGGTCTACAGATTGCAGTTTGGCTATCATTTATTTGATGGCTAATATCCAGAGATAAGTAAATATAAATCATATGTATCTTTCTGAGTCTGTGTTATCTCATTCAGTCTGATCTTCTCCAGTTCCATCCATTTATCTGCAACTTTCATGACATCATTTACACCATTGTGTAAATGTTCCATCCATTCGCCTATAATGGATGTCATGATGTCATGTTTTAACAGCTGAATAATACTCCATTTATAAATATACCATGCTTTCTTTATCCATTCATCTGTTGAAAGACATTTAGGTCAATTCAAATTTCTAGCTATTGTGAATACAGGAGGAATGAACATGATTGAGCAAGTGTTCCTGTGGTAGGATGAAGTGTCCTTTGGGTATATGCACAACAGTGATATAGCTGAATCTTGAGGTAGATCAATTCCCAATTTTCCAAGAAACCACCATACTAATTTCCATGTAATGGAAATTTGCAGGTAAATGGGTAGAACTAGAAAAAGTTATTCTGAGTAAGGTAACACAGACACAGAAATATAAATATGATATGTATTCAAATATATCTGGATATTAACCATTAAATAAATGATAACTGATGTAGCTGTATAAGTTTGCACTCCCACTATCAATGGAAGAGTGTTCTCCTTGCTTCACATTCTCACCAGTATGAACTCTCACTTGTTTTACTGATCTTAGCCATTCTGACATGTTTAAGATGGAATCTCAATGTAGTCATGATTTGTATTTCCCCTAATGGCTAAAGATGTTGAATATTTCTTTTTTTCTCAGTCATTTGAGTTTCCTCTATGGAAAATTCTCTGTTTACATCTATGCCTCAATTTTTAATTGGGTTATTTGGTTTTTTGAAATCAAGTACCTGATCTTGATTTAACTTTGATAAATGGTACCTATCAAGAAAAGTATCCATTTCTTTCAATTTTCCAGTTAGATGGAGTATAGGCTTTTAAATTATGACATTATTGTCCTCAGGATTTCCCCAGTGTTTGTTTTGATGTCCTATTTTCATTTCTAATTTTGTTAATTTGGTTATTCTCTCTGTGTCTTCTAGTTCATTTGGATAAGGGTTTATTCATCTTGTTGGCTTTTCTCTAGGAACCGTTTCATTGTTTCTTTGCATTGCTCTTTTGTTTCTGTTTCATTTATTTCAGCCTTGAGATTGAGTAGATCTTGCTGTTTAAGCCTTTTGGCTGTGATTTCTCCTTTGTGTTCTAGATCTGAGATGTGTTATTAAGTTGCTAGTATGGGGTCTTGCCAGTTGTTTTATGTAGGTGCTTAGTGCTATGACCTTGTCTCTTAGAACTGCTTTCAATGTGTCCCATAAGTGTGGGTAAGATGTGAATTCATTTTCATTTAGTTCTAAAACATCTTTAGTTTCTTTCCTTATTTCTGTCTTTACCATTTTTTTATTCAGTGGAACCTTGTTCAGTTTCCATGAGTTTCTGTTGTTGATGATATTGAACTTTAACCTCTGGTAGGTAGTTTGATGGATGCAAGCAGTTTTTCAGCTTTCTTGTATCTGTTGAGACTTGCGTTCTAGTTCTGTCTTGCTTTCTATGAGGTGCAGAGAAGAAAGTATATTCTTCTGTGTTTTGGTGAAATGTTCTGTAAATATTTGTTAGGTCAATTTGGTTTACAAAGTCTGTTAGCTCTATCATTTCTCTATTTTGTTTTTGTCTAGATGACCTGTTTATTGATAAGAATTGGGTAATAAAATCTCCCACTATCAGTGTGTGAGGGTCAATATGTGATTTCAGCTGTAATAGTGTTTCTTTTATAAATGTGGGTTCCCTTGTGCTTGAGGCATAAAAGTTAAAAATGTTAAGAATTGCAATGTACTCTTGGTAGATTTTTTTCTTTAACAAGTATGTAGTGTCTTTCCCTATCTTTTCTGAGTAGTTATTAAAATGGCTACATCAGCTTGTTTCTTAGGTCTGTTTGCTTGGAATATCTCTTTCCATCCTTTTGCCCTGAGATGATGTCTGTCCTTGATGTTGAGGTGTATTTCTTGGATACAGCAAAAGGATGAATTCTGTTTCCACATACATTCCTTAAGTCTGTCTTTTCAATGATGAATTGAAAAGATATCAATGACCAATGATTATTGATTCCTGTTACTTTGTTGTAGGGACTGGTAGTGATACTGTGTGTGTGTGTGTGTGTGTGTGTGTGTGTGTGTGTGTGTGTGTGTGTGTGTGTGTGTGTTTTCCTTTGATTTTGTTTGCCACCAAATTTTACCTATAGTCGGAAAGTGGTGGCACATGCCTTTAATTGCAACACTCAGGAGGCAGTGCCAGGCAGATCCTTGTGAGTTTGGGGCCATCCTGGTCTACAAAGCGAGATTCAGGACAGGCACCAAAACTACACAGAGAAACCCTGTCTCGAAAAACAAATTATATATATATATATATATATATATATATATATATATATATATATGTGTGTGTGTGTGTGTGTGTGTGTGTGTGTGTGTGTGTGTGTGTGTGTGTGTGTGTCTTTCATCTTTGTTTGTCCAGAGACTCCTCCTACAACTCTACTCTTTGCCATGAATCTATGATCTCCTAGCCACTAGTCTAGTCCTTTACAGATCTATTTATGACATCCCTTGGTTAAAACACTTTATGACATTCTTTGCTTGATGTATTTCTCTGTTGAGTATGATGAGGAAACCTTCAAAAATTTTACCTTCAGAGCTGGGTGGTAGTGGCACACACCTTTAATCCTAGCACTCGGTAGGCAGAGCAGATGGATCTCTATGAGTTCGAGGCCAGCCTGGTCTACAAAGTGAGATCCATGACAGGTACCAAAACCACACAGAGAAACCCTGTCTTGAAAAACAAACAAACAAACAAACAAACAAACAAACAAACAAACAAATGTCACCTTCAGTGTTTTGCCTCAAACAATAGGACTACTTATATTTGGGAATTGAATGCTGGATATTTGAATCATTGGTGATGGAGCAAAAGTAATAAGATTAAATATGCACAGACTTCACAGCAGTGCCTGGGATTGAGATGTCTTACTTACAATGTTTTCTAATACTCAAAACCAAATATTGAGAAATGATGAAGTAAAAAACTGATATATGGCCTTTTTTGTTGTTGTTTTTATTTGTTAGTTTTATTTTGAAAATACATTAGTTTCTTTTACAAACTCCAAAGAAAGGTTAAACATCTGTTTTTATTTTTGAAAATAGATATTATCCATTTATTTATTTTTTAGAAAGTTTTTTCACTTTACGTACCAATCCCAGTTCCCCCTCCCTCCCCTTCTCCTATTCCCCCATCTCCCTCCATACTATCCCCCACCATCCATTCCTCAAAGAAGATAAGTCCTCCCTTGTGGAGTCAACAAGGTCTGGCATACTAAGTAGAGGCTGGACCAAGCCCCTCCCCTGTGTGACAGGAAAAAGCAAGGTGTCGCACACTAGGGATGTGTTTGAAAAAGCCATTTCTTGCACCTGGGATAAGTCTTGGTCCCACTTCCAAGGGCTCCCCAAACAGATCTAGCAACATAACTGCCACCCATGTTCAGAGGGTCTAATTTGGTCCCATGCATGTTCCCCAGCTGGCAGGCCAGAGTCCATGAGCTCCCACCAACTTGGGTCAGCTGTCTCTGTGGTTTCCCCCATCATGATCTTGACCTCACTTGCTCCTGTGATTCCCTCCTCCCTCTCTTCAACTGAAGTCTAGGAGCTCAGCCCAGTGCTTGGTTGTGGATCAATGCATCTGCTTCCATCGATGATGACAATTAGGGTGGGCACTAATCTAATTAAAGGAGAAGGTAAGTTCAGGTACCCTCTCCATCATTGATAGGAGACTTAGCTGGTGTCATTCTTGCAATTCCTAGGGATTTCACTAGCACTAGGTTTCTCCCTAACCCCCTAAAGTTTCCCTCTTTCATTGCTTTCCTTCTCAGTCCCTCCATCCACTGTGCCATCTCAGTCCTTCCTGTTCTACCCCACTCCCAGTTTACCCAGGAGATCTCAACTATTTTCCTTTCCTGGGGTCCTCCATGTGTGTCCCCCTTGGGGTCCTCCTTTCACCTAGTTTCCCTGGGGTTGTGGATTGTAGCCTGGTTATCGTTTGCTTTGTATCTAGTATCCATTTAAAAGTGAGTACACAAATTGTTTGTCTTTTTGGGTCTGGGTTACCTCACCTCACTCAGGATGATTCTGGTTACATCTATTTGCCTACTAATTTCATGATGTCATTGTTTTATACCTCTGAGTAATAGTCCATTGTGTAAATACACCACGTTTTTCCTTATCCATTCTTTGGTTGAGAGGCATCTAGGTTGTTTCCAGGTTCTGGCTATTATGAATAATGTTGCTATAACATAGTTAAGCAAGTGACTTTGTGGCATGATTATCTTTTGGTTATATGACCAAAAGTGGTATTGATGAGTCTTGAGGTAGGTTGATTCCCAATTTTCTGATAAACCACCATACTGATTTCCAGAGTGGTTGTATAAGTTGGCATTCCCACCAGCAGTGAAAGAGTGTTCCCCTTACTCCACATCTTCTCCAACATAAGCTGTCATCAGCGGTTTTGATCTTAGCCATTCTGACAGGTATAAGATGGTATCTCAGTGTTGTTTTGATTTGCATTTCCCTGATGACTAAGGATTTTGAGCAATTCCTTAAATGTCTTTTGGCCATTTGATATTCTTCTGTTGAAAATTCCCTGTAGCCCATTTTTAAATTGGATTAATTGGTATTTTTGATGTCTATTTTCTTGAGTTCTTTATATGTTTTTGAGATCAGCCCTCCCTCTGGCAGGTGTGGGGTTGGTGAAGATCTTTTTCCATTCTGTAGACTGTTATTTTGTCTAATTGACCATGTCCTTTGCCTTACAGAAACATCTTTGTTTCAGGAAATCCCATTGTTGCTTTCAGTGTCTGTGCTACTGTTGTTATATTTAGGAAGTGTTCACCTGTGCTAATGCATTTGAGGCTACTTCCCACTTTTCTTCTATCAGGTTCAATGTAGCTGGACTTACGTTGAGGTCTTTAATCAATTTGGACTTGAGTTTTGTACATGGGGATAGATATAGATCTATTTGCATTCTTCTATGTGTCAACATCCAGTTATGCCGGCCCCATTTGTTGAAAATGCTTTCTTTTTCCCATTGTATAATTTTAGCTTCTTTGTCAAAAGTAAGATATTCATAGGTATTTGGATTAATGTCAGCATCTTTGATTTGATTTCATTGATCTACATGTCTGTTTTTCTGCCAATACCAAGCTGCTTTTATTACTGTAGCTCTATAGTAGAGCTTGAGGTGAGGGATAGTGATACCTCTGGAAGTTCCTTTTTTGTATATTGTAGTTGGAAGTTTTCCTGTGCCCTGCCTGGGCTGCAGTTGGGATGAATCTCTCCCACCCATGTCCCACAGCCTTTTGGTACCAAATAAACACACAGAAGCTTATATTATTTTCAAACTATATGGTCTAATGGCTCAGGCTTCTTGCTAACTAGCTCTTAAAACTTAAATTAACCCATTTCTATACATCTATACTTTGCCACATGGCTTGTGGCTTACCAGTACTTTGCATCTTGCTTCTTCTGATGGCAGCTAGCAGTGTCTCCTTAGCTCTGCCTTTCTATTTCCTCTCTCTAGTTGGAATGTCCTACCTAACCTTATTCTGCCTCACCATTGGCTAAACATCTTTATTTATCAACAGTCAGAGCAACACACATTCACAGCATACAGAATGACATTTAACAGCGGTTCCCTTTTTCTATTCAATGAAAAACAAGAGTTTTAACTTTAACATAGGAAAATTACATTTGATTGAACAGTAATTAGGCAAGAATTACAGTTACAATATCTAGTCTATGCATATTTGGCAAAATTAAAGAAAATATTCTATCTATCCTATATTTGAAAGTCTAAAGTTTTATATCTAATTTATCTTTTATCATAACCAAGGAAAATTATAATTATAACTATCTAGTCATGACCTACATCAAAGACCTCAGAAGAATATAATATTGCCTAAGTAAACAGGAAATGTATTGTAAGCAACTTCCAAAATTCTGGAAATGACAGAGATAGCTGCCTACCTGGACAGTCATCTAAAGTTCCTCTGCAACTTTGGGGTATCTATCTTCAGTCTGTAAGCCTACAGCCTCTCAGTCACTTCTCTCTCTGTCCTATGTAGAATGTCTGGCAGTTTCTTCTGTGAGTCATGAACCTGAAAGACCATCTCACCTTGCAAAGTTCAGCAGTTACCTTCCTATGGGTCCTGCATGTTCAGTCCATACAATTCTTTGTCAAACAGTCCAGACAAGAAAAGTTTCTTGCCCAAATGGCTATTTTTGCCAACAAGAAGATAAACTCTATATACAGTGTCTTTGATGCCCATCTTTCTCTTTGAAGTAAATTGGTGCTGCCAGGAGCAGACATGTCTCAATGTCCAAAAGTCTAAGTTTTTAAAACATTTTAAATACCACATTCTGTAGGTTTTTGAAGTTTTTGAAGATTATCTACCTAATTGAGATATATCTATGTATATCTAGAAACCTAACATGACTAAAAGTTTGATTATTATGGAGGACTATTAATCTGTATTTCTTAATTATACATTATAATTTAAATGAGTTATATAAACATAATAACTTAAATGAGAGTAGAAACTCAACAGCTTTTACAATCAAATGTCTTTTTTGAAGTTAAAAATCCCAAAGACAATATAATCCAGACTCTCTATAACTATTTCTTTATTTAACTGTCTATATTTTTTCATTTCTCTTCCAAGCCTATGTACATTTTTACACACATTGTAAACAGTTTAGAGTTTTCTTTTATGTGAATCTGTCTCATTGTGAATCTATAATCTTTTTCTGTCCAGAAGAGAGTTTAAATTGTTAAACTGTGTGACTAGCACAAAAAGTGGCATCCTTGGATACTGAATCCTCCCACCTCAGCTTCTCCATATGGTGGCAGTATGTTTATAGCCACCCCTGGATGCCATGTTCTCTGCTGACTCTGGGAAGCTGTTGGTCCATGCTTCCATCCAGCAGCATGTAGCCCAAAAATCTCTTCTTCTTCTTCTTCTTCTTCTTCTTCTTCTTCTTCTTCTTCTTCTTCTTCTTCTTCTTCTTCTTCTTCTTCTTCTTCTCCTCCTCCTCCTCCTCCTCCTCCTCCTCCTCCTCCTCCTCCTCCTCCTCCTCCTCCTCCTCCTCCTCCTCCTCTCTCTCCCTCTCCCTCTCCCTCTCCCTCTCCCTCTTCCTCTTCTTCTTTGTATAAGCAAAAGCTAAATCCACCACACAGCATAGTACAAGGGTAGGAGATGCCTCTGTATACCATGGTGGGAATCACCATGTTGTGTTTCAGCCCACATGCCATGGCATCTCTGTACCTTGGAGTCTCTATATCTCAGCCTGCATAAGACATGAAGTAGAAAGCTGTTTTTTTCTTTGTTATTGTATATTTAGAAGCCCTTTTTAAACTCTTTTAGGCCTTATGGAAATTTGAGAGCCCCATCTTGGTGTGCCAGTACATGATTGTTTTGGCTGGTTTTTTTTGTTTGTTTGTTTGTTTGTTTGTTTGTTTTTATGTGAAGTTGAGTATTGTACTTTCAAGGTTTGTGGAGAATTTTTTTGGGATTTTGATGGAGTTTGCATTGAATCTGTAAATTGCTTTTGGTAAGATTGACTTTTTTACCATATTGATCCTACCTTTCCAAGATCATGGGAGATCTTACAATTTTCAGATGTCTTCTTCAATTTCTTTCTTTAAATACTTAAGTTCTTTTCATACAGGCCTTTCATTAGTTTGATTAGAGTTACCCCAAGATATTTTATATTGTTTGTGGCTATTGTAAAGGGTAATGTTTCTCTGATTTCTTTCTCAGCCCACCTATCCTTTATATGTAAGAGGGCTATATAAGAATTTTGAGGTATAGTCTCTTAATTTCCTTCCCAGGGACCCAGGAGAGATGCTATAAATGATTGGGAAATGAATCTATATTCACCAAGTTCTTTTGTCCATTTATTTTATTCCTTTATGACAAAACTCTACCTATACAGCTTCAGTTCTGTCTTGAGTCTCAGTTCCTCACTGTACCTACTTTTTCTGTCTCCTCATATCTCTTTATGCTTTTGGTCTCATCTTTGTCCTCTATTCCTTTGTCTCCATCTATCCTTCCTAGTTCCTTGCTTCTGGCCCTGATAAACTCTACAAGAGATCTGCCCTACTCTCTACAGAATCTCTGTCTTTCTCTCTTCTCTCTGCCCACGTGGTTCTGTCTCGCAGGTATCCCATTCCATCTTTCACACCACCTGGATGTGCAAAATCCTCCCTTGTTCTGAATCAATTGCTCTGGAAAGCCATTGGGCCTAAAGGCAAGGGATGATCTGAGCTTCATCTGCACAAAAACAAAGCTATGCATCTAGGAGCCAGGTTGCCTCCAAAAGGATGTTTTATCTTAGTTCAGGGTTTCATGTGCCTAGAAGTTGGTCTGGTAGCTATTCTGTTCCTTGCTTGTCCTTCAGTGCTTTGTTTGGAGCTGACATTATCTTTGGATGTAGCTAAAATAGGGATATTTTTAAAAGGCAGATACCCAATTCAAATACTAAAAAGGGAGCAAGGAGCTGAGAGGCAGAAGGCCCTGCCTACATGACCTTATCCAAGTACTAGCCTGAGCAGGATGCTCACACATACACAGTCTATTGGAATTAGGAGCACAAGAAATTCATGAGAAGCAGCTGAATTTTAAAGCTGGATAAAAACCAAACATTCCATGATAAATGACTTCCTTCTAGAAAAATGCCTTGAAATTTCCAGGTATAGCTTTAATACACAGCTGAATATCTATAATATATTCTTGTGGCCTGCAAGAGGGCTACTGATTTTTTTGAGTTAATCTTGTATCCTGCCACATTACTGAAGGAGTTTATCAGTTGTAAGAGTTCCCCAGTAGAATTTTGGGTGTCTCTTATGTATACTACCATATCATCTGCAGATAGTGAAAGTTTGAATTCTTCCTTTCCAATTTGTATCCTTTTTTCTTCTTTTATTGTGTTATTGCTCTTGCCAGAACTTCCAGTACTGTATTGAATAGATATGGAGAGAGTGGGCAGCCTTATCTTGTTTCTGATTTTAGTGGAATCACTTTGAGTTTCTCTTCATTTAGTTTGATGTGGGCTGTTGGCTTGCTGTATATTGCCTTTATTATGTTTAGCTATGCTCCTTATATTATTGATCTCTCCAAAACCTTTATCATGAAGAGATTTTGGATTTTGTTAAAGGCTTTTTCAGTATCTAATGGGATGATCATGTGATTTTTTTTCTTTCAGTTTATTTATATGGTATATTATATTTACAGATTTTCATATGTTGAACCATCCCTGCATCACTTGGATGAAGCCTACTTGATCATGGTGGATGATTTTTCTGATTTGTTCTTAGATTTGGTTTGCCAGTATTTTATTAAGTATTGTTACATCAATGTTAATGAGGGAGCTTGATCTATAATTCTCTTTCTTTGTTGCATCTTTGTGTGGTTTGGGTATCAGGGTAACTATGGCCTTATAGAAAGAGTTTGGCAATGTTCCTTCTGTTTCTACTGTGTGGAACAGTTTGAGAAGTATTGGTATTAGCTCTCTTTTAAAATTATGGTAAAATTCTGCACTAAAACCATCTGGCCCTGGGATTTTTTTTTTTTTTTTGGTTGGGAGATTTTGATGACTGCTTCTATTTCCATAGGGGTTATAGGTATATTTAAATGTTTATCTCAACTTGATTTAATTTTGGTATCTATGCCAAAAAAATCCATTTCTTTTAAATTTTCCAATTATGGGGAGCACAGCTTTTCACAGTATGACCTAATGATTCTCTGGATTTCCTCTGTGTCTATTGTTATGTCCCTCTTTTCATTTCTGATTTTGTTAATTTGAATATTCTCTCTCTGCCTTTTGTTAGTTTGGATAAGTATTTGTCTATCTTGTTGATTTTCTTAAAAAACCAACTCTTTGTTTCATTGATTCTTTGTATTGTTCTTTTTGTTTTTTTTTTATTGATTTCAGCCCTGAATTTGATTATTTCCTGTTGTCTACTCTTCCTGAGTGAGTTTGCTTCTTTTTGTTCTATAGCTGTTAGGTGTGCTGTTAAGTCACTAATGTGAGATTTCTCCATGTTCTTTATGTAGGCACTTAGTGCTATGAACTTTCCTTTTAACACTGCTTTCATAGTGTCCCATAAGTTTGGGTATGTTGTGCATTCATTTTTGTTGAATTCTTGGAAGTGTTTCATTTCTTTATTTTTTCTACACCCATTGGTGATTCAGTTGAGCCTTGTTCAATTTCCATAAGTTTGTAGGCCTTCTGCCATTAGTGTTGTTGTTGAATTCTGACTTTAAGCCATGATAATCTAATAAGATAGAGAGGTTATTCCAATATTTTTTTGGGTATCTGTTGAGATTTGCTTTGTTGCCAAGTATATGGTCAATTTTAGCTGAAGGTTCCATGAGGTGCTGAGAAGAAGGTGTATTCTTTTATGTCTTGGTGGAACATTCTATAAATGTCTGTTAGTTCCATTTGACTCATAACATCCGTTAGTTCCCTTATTTCTCTGTTAAGTTCCTGCCTGGCAGATCTGTCCATTGGTGAGAGTGGGGTGTTGAGGTCTCCCACTATTAGTGTGTGGGGTTTGATGTGTGATTTAAGCTTTAGTAATATTCCTTTTACAAATGTGGGTGCTCTTATATTTGGGGCATAGATGTTTAGAATTGAGACTTCATCCTGACGGATTTTTCCTATGATGAATATTAAATGTCCTTCTCCATCTCTTTTGATTAATTTTGGTTTGAAGTCTATTGTTAGGTATTTGGATAGCTACACTAGCTTGTTTCTTAGGACCATCTGATTGGAAAATCTTTTCCTGACCATTTTCTCTGAGGTAATATCTGTCTTTGAAGTTGACTTGTGTTTCTTGTATGCAACAGAAGGATGGCTCCTATTTTCATATCCATTTTGTTAGCCTGTGTCTTTTGTAGGTGAGTTGAGTCCATTGATATTAAGAGATATTAATGACCAGTGATTGTTAATTCCTGTTATTTTTGGTTTGGCTGGTGGTGGTGGTAGTATGTGTGTGTTTCTCTTCTTTGGAATTTGTTGGTATAAGGTTATCTATTGCCGGTATTTTTGTGGGTACAGCTATGATTTTTTGGGTTGGGGTTTTCCTTCTCAAACTTTTTGTAAGGTTGGTTGTGTGAATAGGTATTGTTTAATCTGGTTTTGTCATAGAATATCTTGTTTTCTCTGTCTATGATGATTGAAAGCTTTGTACAGTATAGTAGTTCCAGTAGTCTGGGCTGATATCCATGGTCTCTTCATGTCTGTAGAATGTCTGTCTAGGACTCTGCCTTTCAGAGTCTCTATTGAGAAGTTGGGTGTAATTCTGATAGGTCTGTCTTTATAGGTTTCTTAGCTTTTTTCCTTTGCAGCTCTTAATATTCTTTCTTTATTCTGTATGTTTAGTGGTTTGATTACTATGTGGTGAGGTGTGGTGGTAATCTAATTGTACTGAATTATTATTTTGATTGTAATGTTAATAAATAAAGTTGTCTGGGAGTCAGAGCTATTAGAGCCATAGCAAGAGTGTGGCGGTGGTGGCACACGCCTTTAATCCCATAGATATCTGTGTGTTCAGGGTCAGAGCTATTAGAGCCATAGCAAGAGTGTGGCGGTGGTGGCACACGCCTTTAATCCCATAAGATCTCTGTGTGTTCAGGGATACAGCCAGCATTGGAGACATATGCCTTTAAGACCTAGGGGGCTGTACATTCAGACAGTGACGAGGCAGTCATGTGTTTGGGTTTACAACCAATGAGAAGGCAGAACAACATACTTTAAAAAAACGAACCGACAGGAAGTAGGTCTCTTTTCGCGAAGCTGGGACAGCAGGAGGAAGGGTGAGATTTTAGCTCTGAGCTCTGACTTCTCGGCTTTCTCTTTTACATTGTTTCTGTGTTTCTTATTTAATAAGACGGTTGGTTACATCTACATCTGGCGCCCAACGTGACAAGAATCCATTAAAAACCGCTTGGCTTGACGGCAGGTCCGCTTTCCCGCAAGGGCGGCAGGCGGTGGCAGGCGGCGGAGGAAGCGGCAGGAAGCGGCTGGCGTCTTAGTCCGAGCTGCCGGCGTCCTAGTCCGAGCTGCCAGCTTCCTAGTCTGAGCTGCCGGCTTCCTAGTCCGGGTAGCAACTTCTAGCCCGGGCCTAGGTCTGTGAGCAGCTTGCCTAAAGCCGGTGCTACAAACAACTCAGACCTGCCCTGCCGAACAGGTCCCTGCCTGTAAAGCCAACGCACGTGGTCGGAGCTTAAGGAAGCCAGACCCAAGCCTTGACTCGGCACAAGAGGGAACACGTGGCTACATTTAAGCTTTAGCCGGCTACGCTTTCTTGTGCGTTCTCTCTTTCCTCTCTCTCACTCTCTCTCTCTCTCTCTCTCTCTCTCTCTCTCTGGATTTACACCTGGGACACTAGGTGGCTGCTTTGAAAATCCCCTCGGATTTCTACTGTTCTACGCAGATTTGGTAAGTCATAATATATCAGATATTTTAAAGGAAACTATCTAAAAGAGAATTTTTTCCACATTAAAAAACAAATGGGTTTTATGTGTACATTGGAAGAAAATTGGTTTTTGTTCGAAATTTTAGGCAGTCTGGCAATGGAACAACTATATAATATTAGTATTGGTGGAATTATGCACCTTATCACTATAATAATCCACATTTTAATATTTAAAAAGATAGTCAATTTAAGTGCCAGGATAACAGCTTTAGAAGAACTTGTTAAACCTGTAAAAATTCAGACAGAAGAAATTAACAGTGAAGTTGTTTCAAGTCGGGATCATAAGGTTGCAGAAAGAAAGCCTGTTTTCACACAGTCACCCTTAATTTATCCTGTAACTGTACAGCAGATGCCTGATCAAATGGCTACACAAAATACTTGGGCTCCAATTGAAATGTTGGATTTAAAAAGGTTTAAGGAGGCAATAGTATCTTATGGCATGCATTCCCCATATGTAAAGCAAATGTTAAACACTTGGTCAACATATAATAGGATAGTACCACAGGACTGGCGGGAACTTGCACAAGGTGTTCTGGAACCCAGCCAGAGACTTCAATTTCTGACTTGGTTTAAGGAGGAGGCTAAAAACATAGAAAAACAATGGAGGGATAAAGGAGTACAAGTTTGCCAGGATCAGCTTATGGGTGAAGGCCAATATGCTTCAGCACAAGCACAATGTTTATATGATGTCCAAACCCTAATTTTATGTCGAACGGCAGCCTTGAATGCATGGGATAAAGTTGAGGAACCAGGAAAAAAATCTGAGTCATTTACAAAGGTGAAGCAAGGCCCAAAAGAGTCTTTTACAGATTTTTTACAAAGACTGGCTTCAGCAGTAAAGAGAATGGTCTCGGATTCAGAAGCTGGTAAGGCAATAATTGAATCTTTGGCCTTTGAGAATGCGAATGCAGCATGCAAAAGAATAATCAGGCCATTAAGGGCAAGATCTGCACCTATGGAAGATTGGATTAGAGAAACAATTAATGTTGAAGCTGATGAGCATGATGATACATGGGTAGGAGAAGTAATTTCAAAAGGTTTGAGGAGTGTTAGATGTTTTGGATGTGGAAAGCAAGGACATTTGAAAAGGGACTGTAGACAGGTCATTTCCAGAAACAATGTTTCTTCAAGGAACAATGGCAACAGAATGCCCCTTCCTTCTGGAGTATGCAGAAGGTGTGGTAAGGGAAAACACTGGACCAACGAATGTAGATCAACAAAGGACAGACAGGGTAATCCTTTGCCTCAGTCTTCGGGAAACTCCCAGAGGGGCCTCAGGCAGGCCCCCAGTGCAAATCCAGTTCAAACCTTTCCGGCAGCCATAGAGGAAATGCCTGCTCTGGAGAGCGATTAAATAACCAAATGCCTATTGGAATAAATCATGCTGGTCAGAATGATGAAACAGAGAGAATAGAAAATTCAGGAGAAAACATAAAGAAAAATTTTGGCAAACTTCTATTAATGAACAAAGACCAAAATTAACGATAAAAATAAATGGTGTTTTGTTACCTGCACAAATCAAAACTGACAATGCTCCATCATATGTCTCTGTTAAAATGAAACAGTTTTTTGCTTATTACAATATAAAGCATATTACATGCATACCACATAATCCTACAGGTCAAGCAGTTATAGAAAGATCAAACAGAACTCTAAAGGATATGCTAAATAAACAGAAATGGGTAACAAAAACCCCCAGAAATAGACTGCATAATGCTCTTCTAACTTTGAATTTTCTGAATGCCAATGAGAAAGGAACAACAGCTGCAGAGAGACATTGGATAATAGAAAAAACTACAGAATTAAATCAGCCTATATACTTTAAGGATGTGCTGACCTCAGAATGGAAACCAGGATATGTATTACATTGGGGACGTGGTTTTGCTTTTGTTTCTACAGGAGAAGATAAGCTGTGGGTACCATCAAAATTGATAAAGGTTCGATTTGAACAAGAGAGACCTCTTAATTAGCGGAGGTGATAGTTCATCAACCAGCATGAACATCCAATTTAAACTAACTTGTATCAATAAAACATGCCTTTTCATTTCATCAGATAATAACTTGCCAAAAAGGAACATCCCCAAAATTAGTCTTGGGGAAAGGTTTTTGTTTTTGTCTTTTAGGAGAATGAAGGTTAAGGAATCTGAAGAACACTGGACAAATGAGACAACTGAAGAAAAGGGACAAATCATCTATCCCAAGAAACAGAGTGAAACGGTGTATGGGTATATATTATCTAAAAAAATTTTATGTCTTCCTAAATGTTTGTTTCTGCTTTTCTCTAAAGATTTAACACTCTTGGTTTTCTAATAGTCCCAGTTCAATTAAAATTTAAAGCTGACTTTGGAGTTGGAGAATGGCTCTCTCCTTCTTTAAAATCAAGCATGTTGTTAAAAGGAAAATGCAAACTCCCTGTATCATGCCAGAATAAGAGCCATCTTCTGCTATGGTACAGGACAAAAGCAAAATTAATTAAGGGACTATTCTATTACTAATCTCAACTCTTTGATTCTATTCTGATTCTTTAAACTTTTCTCAAAGTATAAATTTTATATCAAAATTTACAAGATTAATATATATATATACATTTTAAACTTTGTTAAGATATGAATGGTCACATAGAGTACTAACTAATTCTAGAAAAAAGGCTAGCTGCACATATATGTTTTTGTGTTCGAGTCTCTTATCAGTTTTCTGCAGGAAATCATGGCCAGGCCTAACATCAACTGAAGTCTCCAGAAAGAAGATGGGGCCCCACAACAACAACAATTCCACTTGGACAATAATAATATCATTAAGCTGACAAACATCATCCATAGATCAGCTTTGAACTACAAGGTGCTCAGAGCAATTTTGAGATGACTAGCTGAGATGATCCAGTCTCAAAGACTACTTGAATAAGGACTTGAGATAAACCCTGAACTTTGGCATTATACACAGACTGGATAATGAAGGATATAGTTACCTCTCCTAGAATTTGACAATTAACCTAAAATTTTTCTTTCAGGATAAAGAAAACTTTGCCCATACCCAGCAGGAAGCAATTTTAAGAATACGACGCCCACATTCCCAAAGAGGAGGTGTGGGGCGGGTGGTTTTTTAGTCTTTTTAATGGGTTTTGGGTCTAGGATAATTTTCAGTATTTTGGGGGGTTGGTTACAAGTTATTGTCAAGGGTTAGGAAAAAGGCTAAGCAAAGGAGATTAGATTTAAGGTTCTTGTTTAAAAAGAAAGAAAGAAAGAAAAAAAAAAGAAAGAAAAGAGAAAGACAGAAAGAAAAAAAAAAGAAAGAAAAGAGAAAGACAATTACTAGTTTTAAATACTTGACATTGGATTGAATTGTTTTATATTGTACACAAATTTGAAACTGATATTGTTAGAAAATGCTATATGTATATTTCTAATTGTATTTATTCCATCCATTTAACAATGTAATGCAAATTTCTGATCCTTGAATGTTATTATTATCAACTATTAGGATATAAAGAAATGAAAGCTAGTAGTTAGACATTATCATAGAACTTGTAGTCATATTAGATATGTTTTAAAAATTGAGCAGAGATGTTTTAGACAGGTCATCTTCAAACCCTTCAGAGATCTACAGAATATGGCATTTAAAATGTTTTAATAACTTAGAAAATTTTTCTTTTTTGAGACATGTCGGCTCCTGGCAGTACCAATCTACTTTAGAGAAAATATGGGCATTGAAGAAACTGCATATGGAGTCAACTTTCATTCTGGCAAAAGTTAGCCACTGGACAACAAAGTATCCTCGAATCAACAGGACAAAATGGACAGACAGATCACGAAACAAGGGACTACTGATTCTTGCCAAAACAAGTGTGGTTATGGCTTTATCAAAAGGCATCTTCTGAGGCCAGGACAATATGGCCCCATCCCTGAAGTGGCCTTCGCATCCGGAAAAGGTATGGTGCCCTTTTCTTCGAAGGCAGCTTAACAGGCAGAGGGCCGATGGATTTTGTTGTACAATGGAACAGCACCTGAAAGCTCATGCCTCTCAAAAGTAGACTGGCATTTAATAGAGGGATGTGGAGAAGAAGGGGATGCTGAGATGAAGCCATATATACACAGCCAAGAAGAATGGACAGCTGAATTAAAAAACTGTCAACAATTTCCAGAATTTAAAATCCTGAATCATGACAGGACACTAGTGGAATTCAGGTGTTTCTGGTACGTGGACTGCTCTCACCCAATGTGAGGTTGAACTGTTGACCTTGTGTACATCCTACTTCACAAATGAGTCTGTCAGATACACTAAGCCTATAGGCTGAAGATGATGCCCCAACACCGCGGAGAAACCTCAGGTGACTGCCCAGGCAGCTGGCTGTTTCTGTCAACTCACAAAATTTTTTGGAAGTTGCTTGCATGCACTTCCTGTTTTTATTTTTGTTAGCTACTATTATTCCCTTCTTGGGTCTCTGAGGGAGTTGAAGATTAGTTAGTTATGGTTGAAGATTAGTTAGTTATAGTTGAAAATTAATTAGGATAGAAAGTGCATTAGATACATCTTGGATTTACCAAAATAGGATAGATAATGGAATTGTTTTCTCTGATTTGTCAAATACCTGTTTAGGTATTTATTACTTGTATATATTGTATATAGTTATTGTACTTTTGTATATAGTTTTTCTTTTGTTAGTTATAACCTTTTGCTTTCTTTTTCTTTTTATTAAAATAGAAAAGGGGAAATGTGGTGGTAATCTAATTGTACTGAATTATTATTTTGATTGTATGTTAATAAATAAAGTTGTCTGGGAGTCAGAGCTATTAGAGCCATAGCAAGTGTGTGGCGGTGGTGGCACACGCCTTTAATCCCATAGATATCTGTGTGTTCAGGGTCAGAGCTATTAGAGCCATAGCAAGAGTGTGGCGGTGGTGGCACACGCCTTTAATCCCATAAGATCTCTGTGTGTTCAGGGATACAGCCAGCATTGGAGACATATGCCTTTAAGACCTAGGGGGCTGTACATTCAGACAGTGACGAGGCAGTCATGTGTTTGGGTTTACAACCAATGAGAAGGCAGAACAACATACTTTAAAAAAACGAACCGACAGGAAGTAGGTCTCTTTTCGCGAAGCTGGGACAGCAGGAGGAAGGGTGAGATTTTAGCTCTGAGCTCTGACTTCTTGGCTTTCTCTTTTACATTGTTTCTGTGTTTCTTATTTAATAAGACGGTTGGTTACATCTACAGTGAGGGGACTTCTTTTTTGGTCCAGTCTATTTGGTGCTCTATAAGCTTCTTGTACTTTCATAGGCATGTCCTTCTTTAGTTGGGAAAGTTTTCTTCTATGATTTTGTTGCATATATTTTCTGTGTCTTTGAGCTGGAAATAGTTTCCTTCTATCTCTACTATTGTTAGGTTTGGTCTTTTCATGGTGTCTCAGATTTCTTGGATATTTTGTGTTAAGAATTAGTTGGCTTTAACATTTTCTTTGACTGACGAATTTATTTCCTCTATTGTATCTTCAATGCCTGAGATTTTCTCTTCTGTCTCTTGCATTCTATTGGTTATATTTGCATCTGTAGTTTCTGATTGTTTACCCAGATTTTCCATTTCTTTATTGCCTCATTTTCAAGTCTTGAACTGTTTCCTTTACCTGTTTGATTCTTTTTTCTTGGCTTTTTAAAAGGGATTTATTCATTTCTTCCAATTTTTTTGTTTGTCTTTTCCTCTACTTCTTTAAAGAAAAGTTTCTCTTTAAGGGCCTCAATCATCTTCATAAAGTTATTTTTAAGGTCATTTTCTTCTGCTTCTTGTACATTGGGGTGTTCAGGCCTTGCTGCTGTAGAACCACTAGTTTCTGGTGGTACTATATTTCTCTTTATGTTGTTGAGTGTATTTCCACACTGTTGTCTACCCATCTCTTCCTCCAAATTGGTATAGGTGGGGCCTGTAGCTCTGGTGATTGCTAATTCATTGGAGAATGTCTTGGGGTGTGGGGAGGCTGCTGCTGGGTCTCTGCCTGAGATATGCCCCTGGGGGCTAGGGCCTAGAGTGCAGGGCTGTCCAGCTGGGCATGTATGACTTTCTTATTGAGCATATAGCTAGATTGTGTCATGTCGATGATGATGCCTCTTTGAAAGCTTGTACTATCTCCAAAGTCCTTAATGTATGTATGTCTCTCTGTCAATCATATTTTTATAAGTTGATTAAAGAAGAAAATGTGCTCAAATTAATGACAACTGCAAAAGATTTTAACTACCCTTAAATGTGTTTTCCCTGTCATAATATAAAACTGAAAAATATAAGTGATTGAAATATATTTAATAGTTTGAAAATGACAGAGTTCTAGATAAAACATGGATTTTTATAAACCATTCATTATTTAGAAACCAGTAAACAGAATTCATTAAAAATAATCTATAGACTAGTGTTAAAAATATGACATAAGGTTACACTATGATTTGAATTGACTATATTTATGAAAAATAGAGTAAAAGCTAATAAAATACATTAGATCCTTGTAATATTGATAACAAAAAAAATTGAGAAAAAATGAAGAAATTATAAATTAGAATCTATTTGAGACCATGAGAATTGAATACAGATTTCTAATTGGAAGAAATCTGAAATGTGAAGAACTGCCAGTATTTCTAACACTGTGCTGTCCAAGTATCAAAAATGATGTAAGAACAAGTAGAGAACTTGAATAAATTAATAATCGTTGTGAAAATTTGAAGATTATTTAAGTTTATATGAAACTGGCTTCCTAATTTAATGATTCTAATGATGTTTTTATCTAACTTTAACAAATGATTTAGAAATTATACAAATTTCATTGGTGAAAAATTCAACATCTTTTTTATAAACTATTATTAAACCAACCTGCAAATTAAAATCAAATATGACACTGTAAATCAATGTCATGCATTACTAGAATAGAAATAAAATTGTAGATAGAGAGATGATAAATAAAATAGAAATTCTAAATAGCAGCAGGTGAATATTGTAGTGTATCACTAGAATAACACACTACAAATAAGCAAGATTTATCTTAAAGAAAAAAGGTAGTTTGATATCAGGAAATATGAATATATCATCAGTTATATGAGAAAATTAAAAGAGAAAATATATCAAATATACTATAAATACATTTATTAGGTCCTCAGCCATTGTGATTAAAATTTTTATCAAAAGAAAGGAGAACTATATAAATTAATAACAAAGCTTATCCCAAATTAAGAGCCAATAACAATAAAGTGATAACATACTGTGCTGGCTGGTTTTATGTCAACTTGGTATAAGGTAGGGTCATTTGAGAAGAGGGAACCTCAATTTAGAAAAAGCCTCCATTAGATTGAGCTGTAGGCAAGCCTGTAGGGCATTTTCAAAATTGGTGATTTATGGGTGAGAAGGCCCAGCTTATTGTGGGGGAAGTCATCTGGGGGTGAGTGGTCCTAGGCTCTATAAAAAAGCAGACTGAGGGAGCTGTGTAGAGCAAGTAAGTAAGAAGGAGTACTCTGCAGCCTCTGCATCAGCTCCTGCTGATAGGCACCTGCCTCACCTGGGTTATACAGAGCTGTGTTATAGGGAACCTTGAGTGAAATAATCACTTTCCTCCCCAAGTTGAACATGATGTTTCATCACAGCAACAGGAACCATAACCAAGATACACTAAAATGATTTTGATTAAATTTAGGAAGTATGAATAATTCTTTCCATGTTATTACTAATTTTTATTTTTATTTTTCTACAGTTTTATAAAAAAATCAAAACCCCAAATAAATGACATAAATGTTTGATGAAAGGTATAGTTTGACTTTATTTTCTTGATAATAATACATTTAAAAATTCAAAAATCTGTATAAAAAAATGTTCACGAGAATTTTATAATGTAAGAAAAGATAATAAATACCCAAATTTAATAGACTTTTATACTGCAGCCACATACTAGAGAAGAAAGAAGGGTTTATTCTCATTATAGTGAGAGCAACATCAACAAACTTTAATATAGTAAGAACAAGGTGTCAAAAAAATAAAATCTACTCACTAAAATCATGTTGATAATTTGAAGAGCATAAGCAATTCTGAATAGAAGGTGTGTTTTATATGGAAAAAATCAAACAACTTAATACAGTCATATTTCCATCATTATTTATAAGTTCAGGGCAGGTCCATGAACATTTCAAGGGACTCACTTGGAAATACATAAAACAATTAAAGTTCACAGCAATAATAAATACCCAGGGAAGATGATGTTATGAAGATAAAAATTCAAAGGAGACTTACTTACTAGACTATATTATATACCCCTCAAATCAATGTAAAATTATCATCTATATCAAATATATAAATGAATCAGAGAACTTTAAGAAACATGCATGTGAAAAAGGTATGGAAATAAAAAAACACCTGAATATCCAAAAATTTGTTCTTGAAGGAATTGTAAATTAGTTATGTATTATATCATGTTCAAAATAATTCTGAATACATTAAAAACTCAACTATACAAAAATATTATAAAAAGACATTTCCTTACAGAAAACCTAACATCCTACACAGACAATTAGTAATCAGTAACCTTCCTGAGTAAGTCATCAGAAGAGAAAGAAGAAAAGAACTGTCTGTATTAGCATGCTAAATGTATAGAAATTACAAAGTTTCCAGGTCAACAATATTAATGTAAAAGTATATGTGGCAAAAACGTTAATTTGCTTCAGATAAACAGTTAACTTTACATATGCCATCATGTCCTTACAAATTGACAAGTTGGAGGCAGATAACAGAATAATGAACAGTTACAAAGTATTTACCAGCAACTGACATGAAGTTCAGAAGTGCCACGCAGCCAGTCACAAGGATTCACACTGGGAAACCATTGTACAAAAGACAACAACAGCTACAAAGTTACAGATAGCTACTGGAATTTTAATTGCTTAGACATCAACTCAGAATTTTACCACTTTAGAATCCATTTAAAAAAATATTAAGCACCAATTTGGGAGAGGCTACACTAAGATTTTTTTTTCAGATTTCTTACAGTGGCCAAGAATTATATAGAAAACCAGTAAAGAACAGCAAATTAATTATGACATTGCTGTAAGACAGAAGAGCAAAGCACTTAAAAGCAAAATTAAGGGCATGTCATATGATCCTGTTTTTCTTTAAAATCTAACCTTGATATTATTTTAACAGTACATTTATTGATAAAGTGGATGAGCATGTCAGGAGATACCAGGAGATGGAAATTCAGGAGGTAAAATAAGGGAAGGAGAAAACAGTTTCCCAAAACAAAGGAACAAGAAGAGGGTGTTTGTACAAATGGGCTCCATTCCCTCCCCCAAGAGGTGAAGGTAATCCTCTTTCTTGGGTAATATCTATGTATTTCAATCACTTTTGCATTGAAAAATCATTAAAACATCAATGCAGGTCATTTTTCTCCAAGGATTGTAGCTGGCGCACGCACACACACACACACACACACACACACACACACACACACACACACACACACACACCTGACAAGAAACAATTTAAGGAAGAAGAGTTTATTTCTGCTCGTGTTTTAACAAGTGATGCTGTCCATACTGGGCAAGGCTTGGTGAGACAGTTGATCTATGTACATCCTTAGTCAGGAAGCAGAAAGCGAAAGGAAATAGTGTCAGGTTGTCAAGGTTCATCCCCAGCCCCAGCAACCCACCTCTTCCATCCAGCAAGGATCCACCCCACCAAAAGTTCCCAGTCTTCCAAAACAGCACCCCTAGCTGGGAACTTAGTATTCAAACACAGGAATCCCAGGGGCCCATTGCACACTGATACCATGGCAAGAATTTTGCTTCCTTTATTTGTGACTATTATTCATATTACAAGCAAAACACAAACAAAGACAAAGTCAGTGTAACCATTTTCATGGGGAATTGGAAAGAAATATGAGCTACTAGAGTTTCATATTCCAAATTTAGGCCCTCATTTCTCAGCTGTCAGTGCACTCTCAGCCCTAGTAAGGTTGCTTTTATTTTTCTTATTCTGGGCTTCAAAATACGGCTGTCCCTCATTCTTTGCATGGTCACTCACTTGAAAACTAGTTTTGTCATTGTTCATGGCTGTCGGCAAAATGTGTGATTCTATTTTCAGCGTTCTCATCTAGGAAGACAAACTCCCAAGCACAGTTCTGTTAAAAGCTGTGGAACTCTTACGTGTAAACCTGAGGGGACAACTTAAGCCACTGACATGGTATAGGTTTGCATATGCCACTCACGTGTAAACCTGAGAAGACAGCTTACATCACTGGTTTACCATTTTATAGCTACTGACCTAAATGATAAAGAGAAAATACCTATGATCATCTCTGTTAGGGGAAAATGTGCACTTGTAGGTTAACCCATGTTGTTTCCAGCCATAATGCTGACAGGATGTATGACTCAGATCCCTATGGCCGAACAAATAACCTTTCATTAAATCTACACTGAGTGGCTCTATGCAGTCAAGGGCTGTGAGCAGTTTACTTCCTCTGCTCTTTGTGGTGTTTTATGGGACATTTGTGGCCAGTTTTATTGTTTCAAACATCTCCATGAGACATTATTTTAAATAAATTGATTGTAATATGGTTATTTAAGTTATCCAGCCATTAGATGTACTTTACAATTTTACTCAGGGAATAGTATTTTAGAAAAGTAAATAGAGAAGATTGGGGCAAAATGTGCAGCACTCATTTATTTTGCAAAACAAAAAGCACATAACTGCTCTCTAATTACTAGCCTTTGAGGCATTTACTGCTAAATTAACATCATCATTAGCTGCTAAGTGTGTTTGCTTTGATTAGTTCTTGTTTTTATGAGGTTTTAGGCAGAAGTAATTTGGTAGTATTGTTATTAATGAATTTAATGTTAAGTGGGGAAAAAGTTTTGTTATCTGACAGGCTATCTTCAACTCTGGAATTATCAGTATGAATTTTGTCAAAGACAGCAACAGAGATCATTCCTACTGTATCTTGAAGGTATTAGCAATAACTAATTATATCAAAAAGAAAAGGTATCTTCAAAGGTATTCTAATGGCCAAAGTTAAAGAAAATAAAGTAAATATTATCTTCATTCCATTTCCAAC
This sequence comes from Peromyscus maniculatus bairdii, assembly GCF_049852395.1. NCBI lineage: Eukaryota > Metazoa > Chordata > Mammalia > Rodentia > Cricetidae > Peromyscus > Peromyscus maniculatus. The sequence continues at coordinate 33,953,581 of NC_134853.1, read as the reverse complement.
CTAACTCAGCATAGTTCTGAAGTGGAAAAGCAGACTTTGCATGCCATCTTGCTCAAAAGCTCATTTTAACACTGGTTTAGACCAGTAGTCTAGCTGAGCCACACCCAATGCTCCTCATCTGCACAATGAACCCCAAGTCCCAAGTAAGATGTCAAATTAGAAAAAAGCTACTGGATGAAAGGGAATAACCAGGATAAAAAAAAAACAGACTTTATTCCCACACAAGAAAGAGCTGAAGGGTAAGGAAATAAACTAAGGTGAAATCTCCATCAAGAAGCACCAGGAACAGCCAGTGAACAGTACTCAGATGCATGATGCATGCTGCTGGAGAAGAGAGAGAGTGGGAGTCCTCAGGTGTGCACAGCTGTGAGAGGTAAGAGGCTTGGTAAAGTAAAGGCCATCAGAGTCACCCTAAGCAAGTGGCTTCTACATCCTGCATCCCGGGAAGGTGACTTCAGAAAGTCACCTGGGAGGGTGACTTCAGAAAGTAGTTTGTTATAGGATTGAGGGTGACTTCAGAAAGTAGTTTATTATAGGATTACAGTTGTGGGTATGAGAGAAAGAATGAAGCCAAAGCTCCTACAAAGCAGGAGAAGGTCCCAGAAAGTGGGGATACCATTGAGATGCTATTCTAGGGACCTTTTATAGGACTCACTGCAGAAACTGGGCTGGGTCATGTGGGGTGCCTGCAAATCCAGGTGCTTTTTTATTTTGGTCTTATCCTTAGGTATAGTTTCCAGGCAGTGGGGCTCATTTAGATTGTATAAAAACAGAAGAAACCAGAACCTTCTTCTGAAATGTCTGTCCTCTGGTCAGGACAGACCAAAGACATTTACTGCCAAGGATAAGACTCAACGTTCCTGTCCCTGAACTGCCTGACCAGTTTGATCTCTCATTTCCCTCACTGCCTGTGTGAACAGGGCCAACAGTTGGTAGTAGATTACAAGGAAGGTGCTTTCCACTCTCAGACAAGGAACCACAGGAACATAGAAGCTGGAGAGACATGGCTGCAGAAACACAACAGAGGGCAGGATACTGTCAGCCCACAGAGCAGGAAGTGCCGTCAGCTCTTAGGACAGGAGTGGACAAATGATTTGGGAGCAGGAATCTGAGATTTTCCACAGGTGCCTTGGAGAAGGACCCTGTCTGCCAACTCATCTAGTGAAGCAGAGGAAAAACCAGAAGTGTCTTGATAAACTTGCTGTACTCTCGTCCAAGGAAGGAATCACCCAGCAAACAAAGGGATGTAGCAGGGCTTCCACTCTCATCAAAGCCATCACTGTTAGTTATGGAAAGGAAGGACTAGGAAGTAAAGTCGTAACTTGGGTAACCTTCAAGCAAGGGGTGGGGATGCCTCACACGGGAGATGCTGGCAGAAAGTCCACTTCCACATGGAAATCACACTTACAGGAAGCCCACACTAATGCCATTGTTTGCAGAGTGAGGTTAGCACCTCTCCACTCTAGCAAGAACTGTTGCAAAAGACCACCAATGGGAGGAATAATCCACAACCTCCTCAATAAGGAGAGACAATGTTTTCTGCATTTGGAGTGTCTTCCATGACATTTTATTTCTTATTTTCACTTATCATTTTGTTTTTTAATTCTTATTTGTTTTAGGTCATGTCTTACTTGACTGTCTTTTACCTTTGTACTCTATATTATCTCTTATTTCTCATACCTTTATATTTTTCAAATATTTTTATTCTGCAGGTGTTTTTTATAAATATTTTTATTTTATAATTAATTTAATTTTACATATCAGCCACAGATTCCCCTGTCCTCCCTCTTTCCACCCCTCAGCCATCCCACACAATCCACCCCCATTCCCATACCCTCCAAGGCAAGGTCTTCTCTGGAGAGTCAGCCCAGCCTGGTAGATTCAGTCAAGGCAGGTCCAGTCCCCTCCTCCCTGCACCAAGGCTGAGCAAAGTGTCTCAGCATAGGCCCTAGGTTCCAAAAAGCCAGTTCATGTACCAAAGACAGGTCCCGGTCCCACTGCCTGAGGACCATCCAAACAGTTCAAGTCAATCAACTGTCTATCCAGAAGGCCTGGTCCAGCCCCATGGGGGCTGCCCGGCTATTGGTCCACAGTTCATGTGTTTCCACCAGCTTGACTATTTGTCCCTGTGCTTTTACATGGTTCCGATATCTCTTGTACATACAATTCCCCTCTCTCTCACCGACTGGACTCTGGGAGCTCCACCTGGGGTTATTGATGAACTCCTTCCTATTTATTCTTTAGTACCCCTTCCTCCTATTTTTAGTTTATCCTTGTTTTGTTACTTGATTACTGGCATGTTTAACTCTAAAAGACTTACAAGATACACTTCCCAATCATTTCCATTGTGCTGATGTCTCTAAAATATATCAGGAAAACAGGTAAAGTTCAAAAGAGCATGAGTCTTATACTCCAGGTAACATTTCAACAGCTGTCAGATCACTGTATTTATTACTGCGATGGGCTTTGCCCCTCGGTAGTTGTGGGGAACACAAACACGAGTGAGAAAATTTACCAAGAATATTTGCATAAGTTTCTTTTAAACGGGAAAAGGGGGAAAAAAAACTGGAGGACACATCCATCATAAATATGTGCAAAACACAACTAAGAAAACATTTACAAAAAATGAGACATTACAACACTTCCACAAGCTCAGAAGTCTTTAATACAAGAAACAAAAACTAAGGTAGCTGGACATGCCAGAGAAAGACTGTAGAGTCTCACTTGAAAGCATATTGATGGCCACACAGCATATTGGAAGATTAATGAAACAAGGAACTCATTCAGGACCTAAGCAAGGTTAGAAAAGTGATGATGTGGACAAAAATAGAAGATGCTGAGAAAAACAATAAAAGAATAGAGAGTTGATTCAATGGAATAATAGGAAATAGACATTTGTAGTTGTAGTTGGTTGGGTCTTTTTTTTTTTTTTTTTACTTGTTGGCTCTTTACTCTTTTTGGAAACCCATACTCAGCTCCCACATAATTGCACATGGAGATTTATTATTACTTATAAATGCCCAGCCTTAGCTTGGCTTATTTCTAACCAACTTTCCTTAAATTCAATTATCCCATCTACCTTTTGTCTCTAAGCTTTTTCCTTTTCTTAATTCTATAATCTTATTTTCACTCTTACTCGGTGGCTGGCTGTGTGGCTAGGTGACTGGCCCCTTCTTTCCTTGCTCCTTGATTTCTCTTGTTTCCTGATCCCTCTTTTTCTCCTCCTATTTATTCTCTTTGCCTGCCATCCCTGCCCATCCTTTCTCTGCCCAACTATTGGCTGTTCAGCTCTTTATTAAACCAATCAGGTGTTTTAGACAGGCACAGTTACACAGCTTCACAGAGTTAAACAAATGCAACATAAAAGAATGCAGCACATCTTTGCATCATTAAACAAATGTCCCACAGCATAATCAAATGTAACGCAACTTAAAATAATATTCCACAATGGACATTCAAACACTAGGAATGTTTAGAACTCCAAATAGACTTGACCAGAGAAGAGTCTCTCTACAACATTTTATAGTTAAGATGTCAAATATACAAAAGAAATAACAGTAAAAGTTGTAAGAAAAAAAATCCCATATCACATAAAAAGGCAGAAACATCTTGACAACATCAGATCTCTTGTCAGCAACCGCAAAGGGCAGAAACATATGTAATTACGTCTTTCAAGCACAGAAAGTGAATAACAGGCAACAAACAGTGTTATACCCAGCAAAGATATCTGTTAAAGTTAAAAGATAAATCAAGACATTGAAACTAAGCAGTTCATGACCACCAAGTCAGCACTGCAGACGATACTAAAAGCAATACTATACACAAAAGAGGAGGAACGACAACCTAATCACAAGAACATAAGACAGAGCAATGGTAACTTGTGACTAAAACAGCTGAAAATAGAGAGCCAAGAAGGACCCGTCATGTCCAGCATATCAAACCAGAAAAACCTACTACTAACAAAAGAAATGTAAGAATATCTATAATCTAACAAATTAGAAAAACTGAAAACACAATTACAGGAATTTATGAACACCTCTCAATAACATTAGATGTAAACTATCTCAATTCACCAACAAGGAGATACAGAGTGGCTGAGAAGATTAAAAAAACCAGATCCTACTATCTGTTGTTTCCAAGAAACCTGCCACATTGGAAAAGACTCCCAAATCCACAGGAAGGAAAACAAGTCCTTAGATGAGTGGAACCTAAAAGCAAAGTGGCGCGGCTTCTCTGATGGCTGATAAAGTAGTTAATAGTTAGAAAAGATAAAGGAGATCATTATATACTAAGAAACACAACAATTCATCAAGAATTCATAACTGCTGTAAAATACATGTGCAGTTCCACAAAACACAAGTTAATGGATATAAAAAAAAGGTCAGGTAGATTCTGATACATTAATTGTTCATGGTTTTACTATACCATTTTCATTTTTAAATAGGTCATCTGAACTGAAAAGAAATAATCTCAGAGTTAAAATAGGTTGAGTGGACTAACTAGAAATCAACAGGATGTTACATCCAAAAGACACAAAATACACGTTCTTCTCAGCAGCCTATGGACTTTTCAGTAAAAATATATAACCATATAGGTCACAAATTAAGCCTTACTAAATATTAAATTATCAGAATAGTTATGATCTCTTATAAAATTATATTAAACTGAAACTACAAGTCAATGGCAAATAAAATTGAACAAATGACAAGAAACACTAATGAGGATATACAGAAAGAGGAATCTTTATACACCACACATAGGAAAATAGAGAGGTACACCTACTGTGGGCGGTTGCTATGAAGGCCCCCCTCCCCGCCCCCCACCAAAAAAAGAAGAAAAACACAAAGGCCTGAGTAGATGGCTCCATAGAAATGTTCTTACCATCCTCCCATCAAGAATGCCGCTCAGACTTCCAAAACTCACACACACTTCAGCAGAAACAGTGGTGCACAAGAGACCCTGCCGCACCAAAACAAAACGTGCAGACTGACAGCGAAGGCTGTCCTATGACTTCCACAACCATTTGATGGCTCACGTAAACATGCACACATGAATACTCCCACATATGAGCAATCATATATGTGTCTACATACGAGTATATACACAAACGCCATAACAGAACTGCTTACATTGCATGCCAATTTAAAAACAATTAAAAATGACAGTTTTGTTTAAAACCTAACAATAGAACTGACATATGACCCAGATACAATCTCAAGCACAAGTCTAAAGGAGTCCATACAGCTATACTCATATCTAGGCATACTCATCATTATTGTTCTGCTGTACAGGGTAGCCAGGAGAAGAGGCCTACCTAGATGTCCACCAAGAGATGACTTTAGAAAGAAAATGGGCATATATAAATACACACACACATACATTTTATGGAATTGTAAATAAAAATGAAATAATGGAATTTTCAGGGAAGCAAATAGAACTGGAAATCATATGTCAATCAAAATAAACAAGACTCAGAAAAATATCACATTTGCTCTCATATGAAAAGCCTAGATTTTAATTTCCATGTATGTGTGTAGTTCATAATACTAAAGGGGTCATTACAAGGAATAAGGAGATTTATAGGAGGGGTAGGAGGGGTAAAAATGGCAATGTAATGAAATGCACGGGACAAGAGAGCAGAATGGGGGTTTATGGGAGAAGGGGACGAGAGGGAGAAAGTATGAAAAAATGTATGCAAATGCATAATGAAGCCCACTGTCTTGTATGAGAATTTTAAAAAGATGAAAAAATGTAAAAACAAATGGAGGCTGCAAATACTGTTCCTATAGGGATTTTAAAGAATGAAACAATATATTAGGTATTAGATAGCAGTGTTAGGTACATGTTCACTAAGAGTTAACTTTGTGTTCCTTTCCTTTCCACATGAGTTAGTGTGTTAAAGATCATTGAAAACTAATTCTAGGCATCTAGGCAGACATAAACAAAGGGAGTTACACACTGATGTTATTACTGTGCTTGAATCTTAGAAAAAGAAAGACTGTATAGGAGTTTCTTAGACATACTAATAGAAAAAATGTATAGTTTCAATCTTTTGTATCAACAGAAATATAGTTCTTCCTACAGATCAATTTATAATTTTGGAGAGCACTAGAAATGTTTAATGTCTATTTTCTTTATAAGTCACTAAAATGCCATAATTAAGATTAAGCTACTACATGGGTTCAGATCAAAAAGGCTTCGTGGAGATAGTGGAGATGGAAGGGAAGAAGGAAGAGACACTTGAGCATTTACTCGACTCCAACAGCATCAAAGTCTCTCGTGCTTTAAGAATGTAGTGTGTGTGTCTCCCACAAACATCCTTGTTTTGTCAAGATTAATCCTCCAAATATTAGTATTTATGCTATATTAGATGCTTGTAATTTATGCTAAATATTTACTACTGAAAATAGAAATGTTTACCATTGCTAAGGCATAGGGAAACACAGATTTTTGTGTACATGATGCATGAAATTTTGGCATATTCTACTTTTTCTCTTGGAATCACCTAATCTCTTTTCAAATTGTGGGATGCTTACTAATGGAATAGAGAGAATCACACCTACTTCCCACAGTTTGAATGACAGGAAAATAGAAAATTCTTTGTGTGACCATTAATTTTGCTATCGGTGAGTCACATGACAGTAAAATGGCCAAGAGAGGATTATAGACAAAAACAGGTCATTTCATTTCATTTATACAAATGGACTCTTCTGCTTAAAGTGTGGATCCCAACATACAAAAAGCTCCTAATGATTTTACTGCACCAACACTTCTTTCCAAATGGGTCAGGGAAAAATGATAGCTGGGGACCATTTTATAGTCCTATTGAAACTTGCTCTGATATGATAGCACTGTCTTTCACATGTTAGGAAACACTTCTTCATCATATGATCTCTTGTTTTACTTTAAGCTATTCCATGAGCTTCCCCTCCCTTTACTTAGAAGTGCATAAGAAGGTAAAAAAATGTAGGAACACATAGAAATGCGTATGAAAGGTGGTGTTTGTGGAGACTGTATTAGTGGAGGGTCAGATCACTGAAATTGATTCACATACTGTATACAGCCACAAGAGGATGTGCTCATATGCATTCAAGTCACAGCTGAGAAACACCAAGTATTAAAACATTTGAGCCACAAGCACAAGTCTAATACAAATATATAGGGTTTAGAGGAAAGAACAGCGAAGCTACACTACTGGTTATTTTGTCCAATCATGTTCAATGGTAAAGGATTCTAAAAAGTTAAAAATGTGTAGAAGAAAACATACATACTGCCGATATTATCCACCATTGTTCAGTAAATGTTCAGTGAGTTATCACCCCTCCCCCGAGGACTAGAACTAGCCTAGTGCTACTTACACAGATTCATTAGTATATTTATCCCCTGATTTTAATGTGGAACATACAACTGAAATGTGATTTTACACAAAGACTTCAGATCAAAGCCGACCACAGTGGCTTGCAGCAGCCGGCTAAGCAATGGCAACAGGAGTTCCACCAGCTCAGAACAAGTAGTTTCTCTGCTTTTTGACAAAAGGGGTGCAAGCAGGCAAACTTCCGCACCCACCAGAGGCATGCCTGACCCCAGCACAGACTTCAGAATTCACTAAAGCCATGCCTGGTCCTCCAGCAGCCTCTACATTGCAAGCTGGCTTGACTAAAGAATACAAATTTCTCTCTTACACAAACTCTTCAATAGTCACTTTCAAAACTACTTTCAGTTGGAATGATTTTCACTGTCTCTGTTCACACTGTGTTGAGTTAGGCCCAATGATGCTCACTCAGAAAGCCTGAGGCAGGAGTATCTCAGGGCCAGCCTGTCTCAAAAAGAAAAAAAAGAAATAATATGTATGATTTCCTGGAATAAGAAATACCCACTATTTGGGGCAGGAGATGTAGCTCAGTTTCATAGACCACTTCTCACACAAAGCCTCGAGTACAATTTTAGTAACATGAAATCAAAACAAAACAGTAACAAACAAAACAGCCAGGACAGTCCCTGCAATTTCATTGCATCAATTTTCTTTTAAAGATTTAAGTTATTCATCTGTGGATAAATAGATTTCATTAATTTATTATTTGAAATTTTAAAATGCTAACAGGCACTTATGACAAATCCAATACTAACAATTTCACGACGTATTTTAAATCCAGAATTATCTGTTGCCACTAAATTCACTATAATATTTTACTTGATGATTATAATTATAATTTTAAGTCTTTGAAAATAATAATATTTTCAATTGAACAAGAAAACACCTGACTTTTATTGATTATAATGCTTCATTGTTATCTCATACAACATTTGGTAAATCCCCAGGAGAACACTATTGTTGTTTAACAGTGGAAACCACGTAGGGTAGTTACTCTCCCTGCCAAACTTACTATTTTTTGTCAGTTTTCTTACAAATAATAACAATCAAAACCCTTTTTACTCATAAAACAAGGACATAAACAAGTCAAGCCTCCTTTGGGAGTTGCTCTAGATAACCATTCATGTGAATAAAGAGTAGATAGAATGGGATGTATTCTCTTAATGTATTTCCTAGTAATCAAATAGAATTGTAATTATTGTAATGAAAATCACAATGGATTTTATTTTATCTTTATGTTAGTCAGCCTCTCTGCTGAAACAGTATTGGTTGTCTTGTTTTGTCTTCTTTTCCATTCTAGAAGGAAATTTGTCCTCAAAACTACTTTTTGAAAAAAAAATCCTGTAGCAGAATGTTATACAGCAGAATAAGCCATGAGGACAGCATATGCCACTGTCTATATATACATATTTCATAATTCTATGAAAACTCAGAAGTAATTTAGATCACTTGGAAATACATAATATATAACCATAATGCTCCCTATAATTATATTGTATTATTGAACTAATAAGAAGACTTACTCATGGTCAAATGACTATGTTTTTGTTTAATTGGCATATGAATCAAGATTCCATGTGCAATTTTTATAATTAGAACTGTTTTAGCTATCATAATTATCCTTAGTCCTATTTTTACCAATGCAAATTATTATGGCAAGCTTCTTTACTTATAAGTAATAGTTTGCAGATATTGACATAGACCTAATTATCTATAAGATTCCATTTCTTAAAATCTTTCAAGGCTGTGGTGGGGAGATGGCTCCATGGGTAAGAGTGCTTGCCCCATCACCCACTTAAAGTCATCCTCATTCATGCCTATCACCATAGCACTTGCAGGAGAGACAGGCAGTAGGGAAACTTACTCGCCAGACAGTGAGAGAACCTGCTTCAAGATAAAATGTTGGAAGGTGATAGAGGAAGGTACAGAACATACTTCTTTGGCCTCCATATGCATAGATGTGCACATCTGTACACATATGTGCATATACTACACACACACACACACACACACACACACACACACACACACACACAGAGAGAGAGAGAGAGAGAGAGAGAGAGAGAGAGAGAGAGAGAGAGAGAGAGAGAGCGCTTTATTTTTCTGTGCCATGCTTTATTTCATTTTCCTGTAATTATGAGATTGCCTGTCAGAATCAGAGAGGTGACATCATGCTGCCCCTTTGAAGTACAGTACCTTCCAGTTAAGATTTCTTATTTCTTTTACTCTATTTTATGGCATGCTGTTTAATATAGAAAAGTATAAAAACAATAGAGCAGCCCCTTTATTATCCTTGGGTGTTTTCAAAATTGATGCTCTACTACAGATCCTGCTTTTGTTGTCCTGTTCTCCCTCATGGAGAAAATGAACTGCACCGAGTTAAGTCAGAAAGCAACAGAGCACTTGGACTATGTGGTTGCCAGGCTCTTCCTGTTCTAGTCTCAGAGCTACAGTGTTCTGCCAGGGTCTTAGACCCTGATTCCTGGACTACATCAACAAGCTGATGTGTACTCTCCCTTGCTCTAGTCTGTCTTTGATCAAGTCTATTGCTTATACCGCTGACATAGTAATGTTCTCCAAACACTACATTCCTCCTGTCAGACCCTTTTTCACGGAAAGCAGGGCGTCATTGTTATCTATGCTATCAATAACAGCACACAAAGCTTCATGTCACTTAAAACCTTCCTCTCATATATACTCTTCTTCCTGTGATTCTGTGCCCTTCTATGCCTTATAATTTCTCATGACTCCATCTGATTCTGTGTTGATAGTTGTAGTCTTGACCAGGCCCTGCTCCCTTCTTGCTAACTTTGTTAAAAATATGCCTCCTCCCAAAGTTATTGTCCACTTAACTACTTTGCTTCTCTGGAGTAGAGCTTTAATAGTCATGAATTTAGTCTATAAAAAATACTATTTGAGATTTTTCTTGCTTCTCTTGCCTCAAGATGGTGATCTGGGATATTCTTCTGCCTCTGAGCTCTTAAAAATACCACTAAAATGAAAATGAAAGTGGACAAATGTGAACAAATCCACAATATCCAGAAAATAGTACTGAGGGCCAACAGTGCACTCAAGTTATTAACACAATTCTGGATGACAAAGAGCAGATGGGTGTGGCGACAGTTGAAACAAAGCAGAAGTAGCCACAAGGCAGAAAATAAACAGAGGTTGTACTTTCAAAGCTGTATGTGGGAGGGTGGTGCTGGGGCTCCTGGAAGATCCTCCACAGTATGAGCAGGTCTTGAATACATATGAACCAGTGAGGTACAGAAAAGGCACAATCTATAGTGGCCATGGTATCTTGATCCCACCTGGGGCCCATAACCACAGCATGACTATCAACTCGAGGTTTGCAACATGTAAGGAAAGAGTTGGGGGACCCTTATGAGTATATATACCTGTAAATAGTTCTAGTGAATTTAATCTACCAAAGAAAAGGCTTTTTTATTGTGTTTGAAAGGACCCTGCTTGCCTTCAGATCCTAAAGTAAAATAAGCCAAATGGCATGCTCTCCCCTGCATCAAAAGAGCCAGTTTTTATAACCATAAAATAAAGACTTTCATGAGCAGAGGGAAAAAATACCACAGGCCTACAGAAAGTTCCTAGGAATTAAAAAGTATGGCTTTTAGAACTTAAAATGCTAATAGGTAATCAGAGGTACGAATGAGCTATCATTCATATTTAAAACACAGACATGAAGACTGAAAATTCAAAAGGAAACTCAGTGTTTTGAGGTAATTCTGAGAGAAAATAGAACTGATAAAAGTGTTAATGACATGAGTCTGGAGCCTGAAGCTTAAAAGGCAACTCCATAGCTAAACTGAATGGACGACAGAATATTCTTTAAAAAATTTTGTAAACTTCTCCAAGGATAAAGAGAAGATTCCAGAGCTTCCTGAAGGGAAAAATAAGAACGAATGAAACAAGTTTCCATGCAGAAGAACAAAAAATACCAAATATATGCACTTGAAGCCATGTAGATTTCCATAGAACATGGAGACTGCTGCATCCTCAAGTGGATCAGACCTTCATGGTTCCTGGACTTTATGGACTCTAAGGTGTGATTCATCCTCATTGACTTGACCAGATGTCTTGAAGATCAATGAGAAATCCCTCAATTAGACAGAACTTTCTTTTCTCTGAATAATGTCAATGAATTTACTGAGCTCTCCATTATGATTTCCTTCAGTCTGAAAACTTTTTAAACTCTGCAATGCATCTTGGTAATTTACCTTTTGGCACAAAGAAACTGATTCAATATCACCCCCCAGGGTGTGTGTGTGTGTGTGTGTGTGTGTGTGTGTGTGTGTGTGTGTGTGTGTTTAAGATGTAAATTTCATACTATACAATTAACCCATTCCACATATAGGTGTAATCATCACTATAGTCGCTGGGCAGTGGTGGCGCACAACTTTAATCCCAGCACTCGGGAGGCAGAGCAGGCGGATCTCTGTGAGTTCGAGGCCATCCTGGGCTACCAAGTGAGTTCCCGGAAAGGCTCAAAGCTACACAGAGAAACCCTGTCTCGAAAAAAACAAAAAAACAAACAAACAAGCAAAACAAAACAAACAATCATCACTATAGTCAATTTCAGAACCTTTTCATCCCCTCAAAATTAATCCCCATCTGACATATTTAAAAGCTCCCAAGTCCCTTTGCACATACCCATCTACTTTATGTCTTGTATATTTTTCTGTTTGTTTGTTTTTTATGAATTATGGAATGTGTGGTTTATATGCTGACCTTTCCTGGCATAGTATTTTCAGGGCTTATGCAAATGGCAGCAGGCTGCGTGTGTGAAGCCTGGACGTCAACTGCTGAGCTTATTCATGTACTCACTTCTCCTTTGGTGACTCTGAAGCTTCACAACTGGCTCATCCCTGCATGTCATGAGTCTTTGCATTTACTCCCAAATAGTCAAAACCATAGGTGTTAAATCTAGTCTCACTTTTGAATAAAAGTTTAGAATACTGAGCACTCATGTAGCCTTCCTCCCATCATTTGGAGACCTGGAGAAAGGAAAGCTTTTCTAGGGATGTGTGATCAAGACAAACAAATTGACAAGGACAACATGAATAAGTGAAAGGTCTGGAGCAAGAAGATTCAAAGATATTTTAAAATTCTCAAGTGAAAAAGGCAATTCTGTCTGGAAAATGATTTTCACTTGTTAGTGTGATCCCAGTAGAACTCAGAGAGAAAGATACAACTTTTAGAAAATTAAACTCAAAGAAGTAATTTCTAGAAATTAGAATGGAGCATCCATAACATGAGAAGTCTTGATAGGTAAGTTCTATTCAATGGGCGCATCCAAATGAAGCCTGGCAAGCTCATTAGACAGTGGTAACGGTCTGCTATGACACATGGCCTTGGGCACACATAGACTTCATACTGAGTTCACACATGCTAAGAAACATTTAGGACTTGATTTATTAATTGATAATAACTGTATGTTTACTATGTGGGGCTGGAGAGATGGCTCAATGGCTAAAACCACTCACTGCTCTTGCAGAAGACCTGGGATGGATTTCCAACACCACATGACAGCTCAAAAAGTTCTCTAACTCCAGTTCTAGAGAAGTTGATACCTTCTTTGGCCCCTGCAGCACATGGCCAGGCATGCACATGATAAACATATACACAGGAGGGCAAAATATTTATAAACATGAAATAATAGTAAAAACATATGAAATATATTTTAATAAAAATATGAAACATAAAAATAAGCAAATAAAAACATTAAATAAAAAATAAATACCTAAAATTTTTAGTAAAAAATGTCAGAATTTTGTATCTAGTCTTGTCTAACTCTAGGATAATTTGCAAAGGGGAATGTGGACTGTGCTGCTGCTGTGTGATTCCAGAGAAGTTCAACTTTGTCATTTATTTTTGAAAATTTAATTTTTCTCATGATGCTAAGCTTACCAGGGAATTAATTTTTATACAAATGGGCCAGGCAGTGATGGCACATTCCTTTAATCCCAGCACTAGGGAGACAGAGGCAGGAGGATCTCTGTGAATTTGAGGCCAGCCTGGGCTACAGAGCAAGTTCCAGAATAGGCTACAAAGATACACAGTGAAACCCTGTCTCAAAAAAATTATTCTTATATAAATGGTATTGTCATCTGAGGCTTAGTCTTACATACAAATAAAAACACATTTCAAAATTCCAAACAATTTAAAATATGACAAATATAATTCACTGAGTACTTAACAAAAAATTTAAACTACTCTTGTAAATTATGCTTTTATGTGTAAAGTGATTCACTCTGTCGTTTGATATTGTTTACCATGTGCTGAAAGCATTTCTCTGACCAATATTAAAGGGAAGTCACTATTCCAATTCTGGATGCTGGACTAAGCACATTAGAGAGCTTGGAACAAGAATGAATTTAAGCCGGGCGGTGGTGGCGCACGCCTTTAATCCCAGCACTCGGGAGGCAGAGGCAGGCGGATCTCTGTGAGTTCGAGGCCAGCCTGGGCTACCAAGTGAGTTCCAGGAAAGGCGCAAAGCTACACAGAGAAACCCTGTCTCGGAAAAACCAAAAAAAAAAAAAAAAAGAATGAATTTTAAATGTTTGCCCTTAGATGATGTAATTACACCCCAGGAAAATGACAGATATCATAGTGGCATTTTTAGGAACATTGATATCACATTTACAGAAAATGAAGACCTTATTGGTTTATCTAAGTGACATGTGACAGACAGGTGGTTTAGAAGGACAGAGGCAATAGTTTGGATTTTTATGTTCAATTAGCTGCATATATATGTCTTTGTGTTCAAGGCTCTTAACAGCTTTCTTCAGGAAATCATGGCCAGGCCAAACATCAGCTGAAATCTCCAGGAAGAAGATGGGGCCCCACGGTGGGTGTCATTTGTAGCTGGTGAGTTTTCTCTTTAGGTCCGACCAAGCCCTGGCAGTCCGACAGCCCATTTATAAAATAAAAACACAGGCGCTTATTTTACTTATAAACTGTATGGCCATGGTAGGCTTCTTGTTATCTACTTCTTCTATCTTAAATTAACCCATTTCTATTAATCTATAAGTTGCCACAGAGCTCCTGGCTTACTGGTACCTTACATCTTGCTTGTCATGGTGGCAGCTGGCAGGTCTCTCCACCTCAGCCTTCCACTTCCCCCAATTCTCTTCTCTTTGTCCCGCCTATACTTCCTGCCTGGCTACTGACCAATCAGTGTTGTATTTATTACCCAGTCAAGCAACACACTTAACATACAGAACATCCCACAGCAGTACAACAGTGAGGTAGCTGTGATGCCCAGGCTGCCTATCACACTCTAAGCCTTCTCTTCCTGAGCTCCAAAATGGATGTTACAGGACCTACCTTTGTGTTTATAGTAATGTATCATTGTATCTCAAGTAATATTATTAAATCTATCTATCTATCTACAAACACACACACACACACACACACACACACACACACACACACACATACACACACACACATTGTTCATAATAAAATATGCTAGTCAAACTTACAGGAATCTGAACATCACTGTTTTACTGCAGTAGTTATTCTTATTATTATAATTGTTTTTTAAGTACTTGGCAGTGGGAATCAATTTCTTCTTCCAGGTACCCAAACTCAAGCCTGTAAACTTTATTGATATATTTAAAGCATCAGAGGCTGGGTATGTGGCTTAGTCATAGATCACTTGCCTAATATTCACAGGGACCCGGACAGGTTTAATATTCATCTAAAGTCATCAGAGATAAGTCAAAATGGTTAAATTTTTGTTTAATTTGAAAACAGGGTTGTTTAGAAGTTGAATTTTGGTTAAAAACTCAGAACATTAGTCAACCTTTGTATTGCCAGTTCTTGAATATTATTGTTAATGCAGGGAGAAAATGGGGGTGTGAGATGGTTCAGTAGAGAAAAAGATTGCCAAGGATGCACAATGACTTAAGTTCAGTATTCAAAACCCACATAAAGATGGAAGAAGAGAATCAACTCCAAAAATCATGGATTCTGACTTCTACATGAGCACCATGGCACACACCTATACATGAAGCACACATACCCATTCCCAGGCATACAACACACATACATGCCATAATACCACACACACATGCTCAAACACAATTGCTATGGGATAATGCTTTGGTACACTTTTAATAAAATGTTGATTGGCCAGTAGCCAGGCAGGAAGTATAGGCAGGGAGAACAGACAAGGAGAATGCTGGGAAGAGGAAATGCAGAGTCTAGAGAGTCGCCAGCTAGACCCAGAGGAAGTAAGATGACAAGGCAGAACTGAGAAAAGGTACTAAACTACATGGCTAAACATAGATAAGAATTAAGGGTTAATTTAAGTGTAAGTGCTAATCAGTAATAAGCCTGAGCTAATGGCCAAACAGTTATAAATAATACAAGCCTCTGTGTGTTTACTTGGGGCCAAGTGGCTGTGAGACATGGGTGGGAAAGATTTGTCCAGACAGTGGACTGGGCGGGACACAGGAAAACTTCTGACTACATTTGGCTGCCCAATGTGTTAGCTCTACTTTCCACCTAAAACTTGAGAGAACTTAAAAAGAAATTCTAAAATTGAGCTAAGAACAGCTTTCTACGTAATGTCTAGCTGCTCCCTTTTTTGGGAATGGAACCGTGTAGGTGTACCCTGGTTATATGGAACTTTGCAGGCGGGTTTAGGTACCCGCCAGCTAGGGAGGAGAGGGCAGTAGCCACCCAGGCCTTTGGAGTTTGCCCCACGTTGGGCTCCAGATATTGGAGAAATTATTTTGGCCACTCCATGTAGTTAAAAGGATATTTATTTAATGGCATAACTCACAAATTAAGTGAAAGGTAGGTCGCAGGGTCTGGGGAAGTGTATCGCAGTCCAGCGGTGTTCTCCGGAGCTCTCCACAATTCAGCGTCCCAGCACAGAGAGAGCGCACAGAGAGAGAGCACAGAGAGAGCGCTGGCCCATCCAGCTCTCGGGTCTCCAGGCGCCTCCCCTCACCCCGCCTCGTAGGCGTGACAGTTGCCAGAGTCTCAATGGGGATTGGAACTTCCAGATCCAAGCTGGAATGGCTACCCACTACAATCAAGTGTTCAAAAATATCTTCAAAATGAATCTCTTAATAGAGCCCACCTGAAACTTAGACTTGAGCAGCCAAGGCTGTATCAACAGCTTTATTTGGATTTTCTACTCATAACTAAAACTCAGCAAATTCAAAAATTCTATCTCTACCATTGCCTAGAAAAATCTCATTATTCATGAGTAGATATTCCTAAATATGTTGTCCATATCTGTATTTGTTGCAGAATAAGGTGTTTACTGGGGGAGAAATAAGTGATAGATTTCTGATGTTTTTAAAAAAATCTTATATGCAAAAAAATGTTAATTATTTCAAAGTTTAAAAAAAGTAAGGTGAGATACTGATGTCTTAGAAGACCTGTCATCCAATGAAAGAGTTGGAGAGAGTAATAGCCATATAAAATAGTTTAAATAGCATTAGAAAAAGAAGAATTGACACAGCCAAGGGGCAATGTAACATGCACACACTTAATGCTTTTACAGAATATAAAGGGTTTTAAATTAATTCAATTCTCAGGGGATAAAAATATCGAAAGACAAAATAGAAGTAGAAGGTTTTTTAACTAATGAGGAGCATCAGTGGGCTGTTAGGATCCAGAATGAAGAATGAAAATAATGGAAGAATTTATATAACTGTGTCCATACATACCTAAGCAGGCACTTTTAAAAAAAATCAAAGATAAAATTGTATTTCTGTGTGTACAACTAGAAAATAATCAGAAAAAATTTAAAGACAAAAGTATGGTTATACTATTACCTTTTGCAATATAGCTAAGTGGTATGGTAATTACTAACAATATTTATAATAAGAACAGCAAACCTTTATTTGGTTCTAGAACTAGGCTATGTATGTACAGGGATCATCTTGTGGAAGCCAATATAAGATTTAAGTATTATTAGTTACATTCTACAGAGAAATAAACTGAGATACTGAGTTAATAAATTGCTTCATTTTCCCAAAACCATGAATTAGAAAAAAAGGAATTGAAATATATTTTGATCCCAGATAGTAATGCAGATTGTTTTATGTTGGCTTTCTAGTTACAGTGGCCAACAGCTGAGATAATCTATCTCTTTCTTATGCTGTGCTTCCTAAATACTATATTATATATAGTATAATACATTATACACATATACATCATATACATATATGAATGAGAGAAAGAGGGATTATGACCCATGTCAGATGCATTCGTCCAGGAGTAAAGTCATAGTGAATACATTGTGTGGCACTTCTACCTAAGACTCAGAAAGAGACTGGCTAATGCATTCTCCTTGAAAAATGTACTTGATAAAATATTTCAGGAGCTCAGCAGAAAGATAAATCAAATACTTTCAGTTCTGAAGAAGTAATACTTAGAAAGTTTAGCAGCAGAGGTAGTCTTCATTTGCATGTGGGCAAGTTCCTTAGCTTGTCTTCAGTGTGCTCATCCATAAAGTACAAAGGTAAGTTCACCTTTGCATTTGAGTTGTCAGGACATTTATGTAAGATCATTCATAACATGCCATAGATAAGGGGCATTGTAAAGATTAAAGTTTCATTTTATATTCTTATGTCTCAAAATCTGAAAGAAGGTGTTTTGCAAGAATTCAAATTGCATGGTGAGGATTTGAGAGAAGAACTGTCTGTGGATGGAGAAACACATCCTGAAAAGCCAGCATGTGTATCAGGCTTGGAGCTTAGAAAGGATGTCTAGAATGAGTTGAGGAATTGCCATTCAATATTCTCTCAAAAATATGTATTTAAGGAAGAGAAGGGCGAATGTTACCTATAGTGAGGATCTCACTGATTGCCCCAATACACAACCTCATATGGAGGCCCCTCTAGACTTCTTCCCTGATTTCCCAGAAGGGTCTCACTGTTTTTACACCATGAAGGTGAACATCTCTGTGTCCTGGAGGCAACTTCATATAGCAGCAGTAGCAGAAGTTGACAGTGACCCAGACAGTGGAGATGAAGAAGAGCACATTATATATTCTAGAATACATGGTGGTACTGCCTAGGGACTTCTTAAGTAGAGGTCAAGGTCCCACTGTTATGCAGGTAGGGGTTAATGAGCTAGCAAATTAGGATATTAATATTAATGGCGCATTCTTAGTACCCACAGGCTAATGAAGTCCAGGGTCATTTGGGTTATATTAACATCAAACAAAGTAGAATTATAAGCCAAAAGCATTTACCAGAATAAAGAGAACAATTTCACTGATTACAGAAGAAAATAAATTCTATATCTGTTGCCTAAGATTTACAATGTAGTATCTAAAATATAAAAAGTTAATCATTGCTGTAATTATAAGGAAGAAATAAAAAAAAACTAGAGTAACAGTATTTTTCATAACTTGACAGAGAAAAAGACACACTTTAAAATATTTTAGATAATCTGAATAATATAATAAATGAATAAATAAATGTGTGTTTGTGTGTGTTTATGTGTGTGCGTGTTTGTGTGTGTGAATGAATACTGAAGAACTCTCCCTTTTAGCTGTTTGTATTTGAAAAATAATAATAAACTGATACAGATACCAGAAAATCAGAAACTCTGCAAAACAAAAAGTATAGGCTGTATTCTATGAGGAAATTAATTGTATAGAAAATTAATAACAAAAGATTTGAAATTTTTCTAACTGTATGTATTTCAAGGATATTATAAAGTAATAATGGTAATGGTACTACACATTAAAATCTTAATAGAAACATGTACTACTAGTACAAAAAGTCCCTGAGTGCTTTTAGTATTTAGATAATTAAAGAGCAATTCATTAAAACATTTTAATAAAAAGTAATTAGTAATGACAAGTATATTTTTTAATGATTACCATATGATAACTGATGCAGAAGTACTGGGACATACATTTTGAGAACAGAAATAGAGAAGGTAAATGTATGGTGTTGACACACAAAGCAGAAAAGACAGACATGGGGCAATATTCATCAGTGGCCAAGGAAGATTTTAAACGCAGATAAACCACACAACTATAACTTAATAATACGAAAGTCTTCCTGAAGTAAACCATCTCATATAAAACACATTCTGATGTTCTAAGAAATCAGCAATGACTGAGAAAACTTTAGTGAAATGTTACTGTTGCATAAAAAGTCTCTTGCTGTCAGGTGAACTTTTAAAAAGCTGAACTGAAACCATTTGATTTTGACTCTGAATGTTCCTGTTGTATGGTAGATATAACAATGTGAATGTGGTGATCCGAAAACCATACTTTATAGTATTAGAATTTCCAGGACAACATTAAAATGATAAAAACAGCACAACTGGCTTATTAAAATATATACAAAAGCTAAAGTAAAAAATTGGACCTGCCACCTATTAAAAATGAATAATAAAAAGTCATGATCTGGTCGAGCTTGTGATGAATCAAGAAGACATTATATTTAAGATGTCTACTAATAGAATTAATCATTTTAGTCCCAGCCTGACCTTGAATTTGTGATCTTTCTGCCTCAGTCTACCAAGTAGCTTGGGTTACAAACACTGCAATACAAAGCTTTTAGTAAACTATCATTTCTTGTTATGTCATTATATATCTGAATATATTAAGTACTATTTTTCTTTTCTTTTATAGTTCAATAGCTTTTTTAAAATTTTATAATTTAATTTAATTTTACGTATTTTTCAAATCGATGATTTATTATATATATATATGTATATATATATATATATATATATATATATATATATATCCCATTAAAGTGAAATTTACAATTTTGATAGTCTTTAAGTGATTTGAAAATATCATAAAAATAAAATATAATGATACATAAATAAAAATAATATGAGAAACAAAATGGGTAGAAATGTAAATGACTAAGGCTTCTCTGAACAAGTACAAATAGTGTTCAGAAAAATAAAAAGTATAATATAATAGACATGTATGAGGGCAGTTTTATGTCAACTTGACACTAGCTAGAGTCATTTTGGAAGAGGGAAGCTCAGTTGGGAAAATGTCCGAACTAGGTTGGCCTGTGGGCAAGTCTGTGATCTGTTTTTCTGATTGATGATTGAAGTGAGAGTGCTCAGATTACTGTAGGTAGTTCCAATCCTGGGTTGGTGGTCCTGGGTGCTGTAAGAAAGAAGAGTAAGCAATCCATAAGGAGTAAGTCAGTAAGCAGCTTTCCTCTATGGCAGTGGTTCTCAAGCTTCATAATGCTGCGACCCTTTAATGTAGTTCTTCATTTTTTGGTGACTCCAAACATAAAATTATTTTTGTTGCTACTTTATAGCTGTAATTTTGCTACTGTTATGAGTCATAATGTAAATATTTGTGTTTTCTGATGGTTGTAGATGACCCCTGTGAAAGGGTCTTCCTACCCCCACCCCCCACACACAAGGGGTCGAAACCCACATATTGAGAAGAACTGCTCTTTGGTTTCTCCTTCAGTTCCTGTCTCCAGACTCCCCCTAACTTCCTTTGATGATGGAATGTGAATGTGGAAGTTGAAGTAAAACATACCCCTTTCTTCTCAATTTGCCTTTGAATGTGGTATTTTATCAAAGCAATTAAAATCCTAATTAACACAACATGATTGTTTTTAACAAATGGACAAAGGCTATAAAACATTCACAAGAGAAATGCAAATATTCACTATACTATACAAAGACACACAACTCAAGTAGTTAGAAAAAACAAACAAATAAAAACAATAGGTTTTTTTATTTATAGTTCTTTGGGCGGGAAATTAAAATATAGTACAAGTCTACAATATAAGTCTGGATACAGCTTCTCTTGCAGACAGTAATTCAAATTCTAAGGATTTATCCTGAGGAAGTTCCATGTATCTAGGCAAGGATTTATCCAGAATTACTTTCTTAATTATTTAATCAAGAAGATGCAGTGAGGTCTCACATGTGAGGCACAAATGGGCTCTGTTCCATCTGCCATGATTTTCTAATCCTCAACCTAAAGTATACCTTACTGCTTCGGCCAAGCAGGAACTTGTACTTGTCTTCCAGTCTACCGTTAGCCAGGAGTGGCTTTAGTTTCCACAGTCTCAGCTGCCACATTCAGTTAGTTGGGATTTAACCCATAACAACAGAACTGCATTTAGAATGAGAACCAATGTTTACTGAGTTAAGTGTTATGTGATAGATATAACGCTTAGTACCTCTGATGCACTACATGTTTAACAGGCAAAAATAACTCTATATGGAGCTACTGAAGTGGCTCAGTGATTAAAGTAAAAAAAAAAAATTTAAATAACTATATGGGAGCCAGGTGGTGGTGGCACACACCTCTGATCTCAGCACTCGGAAGGCAGAACCAGGAGGATCTCTGTGAATTCCAGGCCAGCCTGGTCCACAGAGTGAGATCCAGGACAGGCACCAAAACTACACAGAGAAATCCTTTCTCCAAAAACCAAAATAAATAGATAGATAGATAGATAGATAGATAGATAGATAGATAGATAGATAGATAGATAGATAGATAAAATTATATGGAATGTATTTCGTGTGTGTGTGTGTGTGTGTGTGTGTACACATGTGTGTATTGGTGTGTATATTTGTGTGTGTGTGTGTGTGTGTGTGTGTGTGTGTGTGTGTGTGTGTGTGTGTAAGCCAGAAGGGGACATCTAATTCCCTGGAGCTGGATCTACAGGTGGTTTTGAGCTACTTGACATGGGTGCTGAGAAGTGAACTCTAGTCCTTTGAAAGAGTAGTAATCACTTTCAACTGCTAAACCCCATCTCCAGTCTTCAGCCCTGATTGGTAGTTTTGTTATCCTTGATTTGAAGATAGATAAGTCAGTAAATGTCCCAAGGTTACCTAGAAACCACAGCACAGTTCATGCTACTCCACTTCATCTTCTCAGGCAAAGGCAAGTGTGGTCACTATTTGTGTACACAGTTTATCAAAGGATTGAAATGTTTGAGGTCACCCAGTGGGGTTTTAAACGTAACCCAGAGCCCCCAGACAAACACTTTATAGCCCTTGAAACAAAAACATAAACAGAAAATTTCAGTAACCCATCATAAACCACCTGGCCTAGTGATATTTATAGACAATATATAACACATTCTTCCCAAGTGCACATGCAACATTCACCTAGGTAGACAACGTTTTGGATCACAAGACAAATGTCACATCAGTTAAAATCACATCAAATTTATTTTCTCCAAATACTTATAGAACTATTTAGAAATTAAAATAATATTTTCATTGAATCTGTAGATTGCTTTTGGTAAGTTTGCCATTTTTACTATGTTAATCCTACCTATCCGTGAGCATGGGAGATCTTTCCATTTTCTGATATCTTCTTCAATTTCTTTCTTCAGAGACTTAAAATTCTTATCATACAGGTTCTTCATTTGCTTAGTTAGAGTTACCCCAAGGTATTTTATATTATTTGTGGCTATTGTAAAGGGTGATGTAACTCTGATTTCTTTCTCAGCCCTTTTATCATTTTTATATAAGAGGGCTACTGATTTTTTTGGGTTAATCTTGTATCTTGCCACATTACTGAAGGAGTTTATTAGCTGTAGGAGTTCCCTGGTAGAATTTTTGGGGATATACACATTCACACACACACACACACACACACACACACACACACACACACACACACACACATATATATATTGCCACATCATCTGCAAAAGGTAAAGGTTTGACTGCTTTACAATTTCTATCCCTTTGATCTCCTTTTGTTGTCTTACTGCTCTAGCTAGAACTTCAAGTACTATATTGAATAAATATGGGGAGAGTGAACAACCTTGTCTGTTTCCTGATTTAGTAGCATTATTTGTAATAGCCAAAACCAGGAAACAACCTAGATGCCCTTCAACCAAAGAATGGATTAAGAAGATATGATACATATACACAACGAATTACTACTCAGCAGAGAAAAACAATGACATCATGAAATTTGCAGGCAAATGGATGGAACTAGAAAATATCATCCTGAGTGAAGTAACTCAGACTCAGAAGGACAAACATGATATGTCCTCACTCCTAAGTGGATACTAGATGTAAAGCAAAGGATAACCAGACTGCAACCCGCAACTCCAGGGAGGCTAACTAACAGGAAGGACCCTAGGAAGGTAGCATGGATTGCCCTGCAAAGGAGATGAGATCTAAATGAGCAAAGTGGGGGTGAAGATGGGTAATGGACAGCAAGTGATGGGGGATGGGAACATAGGGGAACAGGAGGTTTGAGCTGGAACAGAGACAGAGTGGGAGTACAAGGAAAGAGATACCATGATAAATGAAGACATCATGGGAATAGGAAGAAACAGAATGCTAGGGAAGTTCCCAGGAATCCACAAGGATGATCCCACCTTAGACCATTGGCAACAGTCGAGAAGGTGCCTGAACTGGCCTACTCTGGTGATCAGATGTTTGAATACCCTGTCATCACAGAGCCTTCATCCAGTGACTGATGGAAGCAGATGCAGAGATCCACAGGCCAAACTCCAGGAGTCCAATCCATGAGAAAGAGAACGGATTCTATGAGTAAGGGACATCAAGATCACCATGGGAAAATGTACAGAGACAACAAGCCAAACTAGTGGAAATGCCTGAACTGTGGACCAATAGCTGAGGAGCCCCCATGTTACTAGCCTAGGCCCTCTCGATAGTCGAGACAGTTGTTTAGCTTGAACTGTTTAAGGGGCTCCCAGGCAGTGGGATTGGGACCTGTCCCTTGTGCATGAGCCAGCTTTTTGGAGCCTAGTGCCTATGGTAGGACACTTTGTGCAGCCTTGGTGCAAGGAGGAAGGGCTTGGACCTGCCTCAACTGAATGTACCAGGCTCTGCTGACTCCCCGTGGGAGACCTTGCCTCGGAGGAGGTGAGAATAGGTGGTGGGTTGGAGGGGGAAGCTAGGGGAGTGGAAGGAGGGAGGAGAGGGGAATCTATGGTTGGTATGTAAAATGAATAGAAAATATCTTAATAATAATAAAAAAGTGCTTTCAATACTCAGAAGTTATAGGGAGAAAAATGAGGCTTTTCATTTTTTATCCTGGCACAGGGTCGTGGAGGTGGTGGTGGTGGTGGTGGTGGAGGTGGTGGTGGTGGTGGTGGTGGTGGTGGTGGAGGTGGTGGTGGTGGTGGTGGTGGTGGTGGTGGTGGTGGTGGTGGCAGCGGTGGAACTAAGACTGACTAAGGAGAATTAAAGCTGAAGTCACCATAAAATGAATACAGGTGGACATATACATTCATCATAAAGAAACTGACTATGCCAAGATATCTTGGCAAGGGGTAATACAATGTATTTCTTGGACCATACACCTATAAAGAGTTCTTCTGAGGACTTAAAGCCTTCCAAGCCATAGTTTGGTGATTCCCAGGACTCTTTGGTAATGTAAGGAAGTACACTTTAGTACCCTAGGAGTCTTGTAGGACTAACACCTTTGATGTAGGCTTTTCTCTATTTCCCTGACATGTTTTTGCTTGGAGGACATCCATCCTTTACAATCTTAGCTTTCAAAAGAGAGATCACAGAGGATCAGTAATAATTAAAACTTTTATGTCATATGACTCCTCCCTACATGGCATAATACTGTAGAACTAACGTGCTCTGGAATCAACCAAGGTAAAAATTCCCCCACTTAGCTCTACCATAGCTTGCTGACTTGGCAAGGCCTTCAACTTTGGTGAGTTTTGTTCTTAACCTATGAATGGGATTATAATATTTCCATTTGTGGCTTTATGAAAATGTCATCCTTTTCCTAAAGTCATGAGCACCCTATGAGTCAAGTATTAGCTATAGATCATCTTGTGGTATCTGGCAGGCTATTTTTAGCAGCTATAAACTGACTCAACAGAGCTTAGCCTTCATCTGTGTGAATCTGTAAGAATGGGAGAGGCAGCCTCTGTCGGCTTTGCAGAAAAATTTTCTTACAGGCCAGTACTTCTCCAAACTTAAATTTTTGTCCCAAGGGTCTTGTTGACTCCACATTGGGCTAGACTCTAAAATTCCCCTCATAAAGAACACCAAAAAGCGTGCAGGTCTGGACTGGGGCCGTTTGTTTACTCCCTGCTTGGGATTCTAACCTTCATCTGCACAAGAGCCGTGTTTCCTGCTTAGATCTGACCCCTCTTGTTCCACATTCACTGCTTTCCCATAGATCGATGTTCTGGGAAAAGTTACATAAAACCATATGTAACTGATTCTATATGTTTGCTTTGTGGACTAAAACAATAGTTCAAGATGGTGGAAAAGGCAAATTAACAAATATGAACCCGGGGAGAATATGGAAGCAGATCATGTAACTTTTAATGCAGCCTCACATCGACTTCCATTACTGTAATGGAAATTCTTTCAGAAATGTTAGTTTAGTTTGTTTAGATTATGTTATTTAAGAGTCTGAAGAAGTTCTAGTTTCATTTCAACTTAGAGCAGTGTTTATAAAACTTCTTTAGGTCTTAAAGAAACAACTGGTACATTTCCAGGACAGCCAATTTGGAATTCAAGACAGACAGGGCCCCTCACACCATTTAAGTAGATATTCTCCCTGTGGGCAGACTCACAGTGAGGACAGGCACACAGCTGTTAAAAAAATCACAAAAAAACCTCTAAGAATTCAAATTGTAACTTTGGAGATCACAGAATAAACCTACGCAAACCATTGATTTAACCTCCTTAAATCCTTCTTGGAACAATTAACCAGGGGACTTAGCCATATCCTGATAGGAAGTAAAATTTCTTTTGGATTTTGGAAAACTTTTTAAGTTCTTTAAGCAAGAACATTTTAAGTCCTGAGGTGCCACTGAAGAAATTACTGTAGCAGTTTCTTTAGTGATACCCTAGGGCCCGGAAAGATTTAATGATCCTTCAAAACACAAAGTTACTTTTCAGGAGGAACTTAAAGCTGGAAAGATTCTCTGAAGATCACGGGCAGATTAGAAGGGTGGGTTCTATATGAGAAAACCACTGCTCCCTGAGAGAAGCACAGCTTTGCTGTCAGGTAGATGCTCACAGCACTATGTGCCATGAACAGTAAGTGTAGCATGATGTCCTTCATCTGCAGATGGTGTACCTGTGCTTACTCTTTGTTCTGAGGACAGTAAATGGGCAAGTGTCTTTGATGATTTTCAAATGATTATGTTAGTTTCTGTGAGGAAAAAAAGTAATTTTTCAATACTTTATTAAAATACAAATTAGTAGTTAATAAACTACTATTTTGGTATTGAGAAAC
Source organism: Peromyscus maniculatus bairdii (assembly GCF_049852395.1). Taxonomy (NCBI): domain Eukaryota; kingdom Metazoa; phylum Chordata; class Mammalia; order Rodentia; family Cricetidae; genus Peromyscus; species Peromyscus maniculatus. The sequence continues at coordinate 33,927,005 of NC_134853.1, read as the reverse complement.
AATATATTCCATCACTCTTTATAGCCTCTTCAAGACCTGTGCACCTGTGTCTTCCGTCTGTAGAACTGTAGTTATTTTTAAAAAATTCTGCATCTTCACCCTTGGGCAGTGGCCGCTGTGCTACAGGTTATGGTTTCCAATCACAGGCAAATCCTCAACACTTCCTCTAAAACTATTTATTTAAACTTCCATGTCAAATTACCAAAAAGAGCAATTTGACTTATAAAGCTCTCCTGTAGAACCTTCCTCGGCCCATCTCATTTTTTAAATTGAAAATAGAGTTTTATATGATATATTCTAATTGTAGTTTCTCTTCCCCCTGCTTCTCCAAGATCTTTCCCCCTTCCTCACCCATCCGAATCCTTACCCTATTTTTCTCTCTCTCATTAGAGTACAAAAAGGTAACTGAAATAATTGTAATAACAATAATAAAATAAGATACCACAGAATAAAAATGAACAAACTAGAATAGGACAAAACAAACAGGAAAAAAGAGCCAAAGAAAAAGCACAAGAAGCACGTGTAGACTCTGAGACACACAGATTTGCACACATAGAAAACCCATAAGAACAAAATCAGAAATCATAATATATAAGCAAAAGATCTTTAAGGGAAAAAAAATGCCCTGACGGAACACTGTGAGACAAAGAACTCCAAAAACCACCACTGAGTTCTTTTGTGTTGATCATCTACTGATGGGCCTGGAGCCTGCCCTTCTGTGTACCCTGTGAGACTCCTTTGGAGAAAATGAATTTCCCTTTCTGAGTAATTGTCATTTCAAGATAGTTTCTGGGTGTTCTTTATTTTTAATTTGTGTATTCACTTACATTCAATTCTATACAGTCTAGTTTCTTTCCTAATTTCTGTATTTACCTGTTTGTCTTACAGTAGAGAGTCATTCAGTTTCCTTAAGTTTGTCAGATTCTTGATGTTGTAGACATCCATCCACGTTTATCCATGGTGGTCAAATGGGATGCAGGGTGTTTGTAGCTAGAGTTTTCCTGCTTTGCCCACAGTCAGGACAAATCTTTGTCACCTGCCAGTCCCACAGCCGCTCAGACCCAACCAAGTAAACACAGAGACTTATATTGCTTACAAACTGTATGGCCGTGGCAGGCTTCTTGCTAACTGTTCTTTTATCTTACATTAACCATTTCCATAAATCTATACCTTGCCACGTGGCTGGTGGCTTACCGGCGTCTTCACATGCTGCTGGTCATGGCGGCGGCTGCAGTGTCTCTCCGCCTCTGCCTTCTGCTTCCCAGAATTCTCCTCTCTCCTTGTCCCACCTACTTCCTGCCTGGCCACTGGCCAATCAGTGTTTTATTTATTGACCAATCAGAGCAATTTGACATACAGACCGTCCCACAGCACTTCCCCTTTCTTTTTTTTAAAAGGAAGGTTTTAACTTTTACACATCTCCAAAGTCAGCTTGGTATATTTGGGAATTTGGGCGTAGCTTCTCTTACTACTTCCTGCTGGAGGGGGGCGCTGTATCTTATGGGGACACAAAGAAAATTTTAGGACCATGGAGTAGTCCGTGAGACCGTATCGTCTGAGCCAGTTGCCTTGAAACAATTCTGGATGTTGGATCATCTGGGCCATGGTGTCATCGGAGAACTTTCAAGGTGGTCTTGGCTGGTCAAACCTGATGTATCTTAATCTGGAACAAATCCATAGCCTCTGGCTTTCTGTGGAAACAAAAGCAGAGCCTCCTTTCCAAAGCAACATATCCTTACATCCAAATTTTGAAGTTAAGGTACCTTTAAAACACACATTTTGGCATAACTCAACAGCTTTTGCAATCAAATGTTTCTCTTCAGTTACGAATATCAAAGAGAACATAATCCAGATTCTCTGTGTGGTAGCCATCTTTATGTGGCTTATGTTTTATATTTCCTTGAGCCTATTGCTTTAAACTGCAGCCTTTTAAGCCTGAAACGGCGCTGTGGCTGCTGGCTCCGCCCACTTCAGCATCCCAACATGGCGGTGGTACGTTTTCCGCCAGCTCTGGGAGCCATCGTGGGTCTATGCTTTTATCCAAGCAGCATGTAGCCCAGAAACCTCTTTTTTTGTACTAGCAAAGGCTAAATCCACCATGCAGCTTAATGTGCCACTTGCAGAGGCCTCATTCCCGCCATACTACAGATCGAGCTTGCATGCTAGGAACCCGCCAGTAGCTCAAACCGGCAGGCTGCCGCTCATTTGAGAGAGACAATTAGGAAGCTGTTTTTAGTTCCGTTTTAGAATCTTTTCTCAGGTTTTAGGTGGAAACTCTTGCCAACACGTTGGGCGCCAGACCACAACGTTCGTGTTACGAATTCATGAAAAAGCTGTTTGCCTGTGGCCTTGTGAGCCCCAGCTCAGGCCCGAGCTACACTCAGCCGGTTGTGGTGGCACACACCGGTAGGATTTGCTGAAGGAGACAGAGGCAGGAGGATCCCGAGTTTGAGCCGGCCTAGGAGGCTTGGGAGAAGCTTTGGCCCGGATTGAGCCACAAACAGTGGTGGGACCATGGAAACAGTGGCTACTGCTCCACGTTGCCAGCTCCTTCTCATCGTGTTGGTGACTGCGATGATGCTGCTACCTGGGACGAAGGGTTTACTGTTGCTGGTTCAGAGAAGAATTGCCAGGACCATCGTGTTACAGGAAAGCATCGGCAAAGGTCAGTTTGGAAAAGTTTGGCAAGACAAATGGTGGGGAGAAATTGTTGTGAAGATTTTCTGTTCTAGGGAAGAATGTTCATGGTTCCGAGAGACAGACATTTATCAGAATGTGATTGCTTCAAACCACAGAGGAGGCAAAAAAAAAAAAAAAAAAAAAAAAAAAAAAAAAAAAGTCTGCGGGAAACCATGACCACGCCTAACAGTGACTTTGAAATCTTCAAAAAGATGACAGGATCCTACAATGATGATTCCACATGGACTATGATAAAGCCATTAAGCCGATTAACACCATGGAAAAATCGACTTTGGACTACAAACTGGTCAGAACAATTTCGAGAGGACTAGTTGAGATGATCCAGCCTGACAGACTACTCAAACAAGGACTTGAAACAAGCCCTGAACTTTCCTATTATCCAGAGACTGGACAAACGATACAGGACTTGATGATTAACCCCAAAATTTTCTTTTCAAGATTCCCTAAAGATATCTTCACCCCTAGAAAGCAAAAAGAAAAAGAGAATATAGATATGAGATAGATCATCGAATCTACTCTGAGAAAAAAGATAAAGAAATAATGGGATAAATAGGTGGATCATTGAATCTACACTGAAGAAAAAGGGGAAGATATAAAAATGACAAAAGGTAGACTACTGAATCTATCATGAAAAGAAAAAAGAGTGAATATGGATATAAGATAAAAAGGGAGATTATGGAATCTACTTTTAAAAAGGAATTACTTGTTTTAAATAAGATAAGTAATGAAAATTTTTTGGTCTGAGTTTATCAGATGTTACTGGACTGGACATTGTTAATATATATAATGGAGATTTTATCTGAATCTGTCAAATGTTAATGGACTAGACATCATTAATGTAATTTTGGCTGTATATATTGTATATGCTTATTGGATAGTTTTTCTTGTATTAGTTATAAGCTTTTTTAATTTTAGACAAAAAGAGAGGAGATGTGGGGGTATTGTGTTCCCCAAAATATTGTGTACCTTAATAAACTTACCTGGGGTCAGAGAACAGACAAGCCACTAGTTAGGCAGTGATAGCACACGCCTTTAATCCTAGCATTCCAGAGACAGAAATCCCTCTGGATCTCTGTGAGTTCAAGGCCACATTGGAAATAGCCAAGCATGGTGACACACACCTTTAATCCCAGAAAGCCAGCCTTTAATCCCAGGGAGTGGTGGTAGAAAGCAAAAAGGTATATAAGGCGTGAGGATCAGAAACTAGAAGCATTTGGCTGGTTAAGCATGTGGCTGGTTAAGCTTTCAGGCTATGGAGCAACACAGTTCAGCTGAGATACATTCTGGATGAGGACTCAGAGGCTTCCAGTCTGAGGAAACAGAACCAGTTAAGGATCCGGCGAGGTGAGATAGCTGTGGCTTGTACTCTCTCTCTGATCTACCAGCATGGACCTCAATAACTGGCCTCGAGTTTGATTTTATTAATAAGAACTTTTAAGATTCCTGCTACAGGTGTTACTTCAATTTTCTTATGTCTATTGAAACTTGCTTTGAGTCTGAATATGTGGACAATTTGGAGAAAGTTCCATGAGGTGCTGAGAAAAATGTGTAGTCTTTGTGTTTAGGTGAAATTTTTCTGTAAATATTTTTTAGTCCATTTGTTTTATAATGTCCCTTAGCTCCAGGATTCCTCTGGAGTTTTTGTCTGGATGACCTGTCTATTGGTGAGAGTGGGGTATTTGTTTCCCACTATCAGTGTGAGGGTCAACATGTGATTGAAGCTGTAGTGGTGTTTCATTTATGAACTTGGGTGCCCTTGTGTTTGGTGCTTAGATGTTAAGAATTCCAATGTCCTCTTAGTGAATTTTTCCTTTGCTGAGAATGTAGTATACTTTCCTATCTTACAGTTAGTTTTGATTTGAAGTCTATTTTGTCACATATTCAAGTGGCTATACCAGTTTGCTTCTTAGATCCATTTGCTTGGAATAGCTTTCCCCATGCTTTACCCTAAGTTAATATCTATCCTTGATGTTAAGGTGTGCTTCTTGAATGCAGCAGAAGGGTGCATCCTATTTTCACATCCATTCTGTTAGTCTATATCTTTTTTATTGGGGAATTGAGGCCACTGGTATTGATTGATATCAATGAGCATATTTTGCTGATTACTCTTATTTGGTTGTTGTTGTTGTTGTTGGTGGTGGTGGTGGTGGTGTGTGTGTGTGTGTGTGTGTGTGTGTGTGTGTGTGTGTGCTTCTGCTCTTTTGATTTTCTGGTCTGGAATTATTTATTCCTAATTGTTCCTTAGGTTTAATTAATCTCCTTAGGCTGGGCTGGAGCACTAGGGCTGGATTTGTAGATAGATATTGTTTAAATTTGGCTTTACCATAGAATGTCTTATTTTCTCCATCTATTGTGATTGAAAAGTCTACTGGGTAGAGTATTCTGGGCTGGCATCAGTGATCTCTTAGAGTTTGTAGAATGTCCATCCAGGTCCTTCTGGCTTTTACAGTCTCCATTGAAAAGTCAGGTGTAATTCTAAATGGTCTGTATTTATGTTACTGTTTTGCCTTGCAGCTTTTAATATCTCTTTGTCTTATATGTTTAGTTTTTTCCTTATTATGTGCTGAGCAAATTTCCCTTCTGTTCCAGACTATTAGGTGTTCTGATGATTATTGTACCCTGGTAAGGTGTCTCCTTTTTAGGTTAGGGAACTTTTCTTCTATGATATTGTTAAAAATATTTTATGAGCCTTTGACCTGGATATCTTCTTCTTATATTCCTATTATTCTTATATTTGGTCTTTTCATAGTATCTCAGATTTCCTGGATGTTTTATTTTTTTAGATTTAAAATTTTTTTGACAGAGGTATCAACTTTTCCTATTATGTCTTTAATGTCTGACATTCTTTCTTCATCTCTTGTATTCTATTGTCTTGAGTTCCTAATATTTTTTCATTTCCAGATTTCACTCAGTTTGGCTTTTCTTTTCTGATTCTATTTCTACTTTGAGGTCTTGAACTGTATTATTCATTTCCTTACACTGTTTATTTTTCATAGAGTTCTTTAAGGGATTTATTCATTTTCTCTTTAATGATCTCTATCATTTTCATATCTCATTTATTTCAAGGTCTTTGTCTTGTGCTTCAGCTCTGTTGTAATTCTCAGTAAGAGCACTGGGTGCTAGTGGATTCATACTTTCTTGGCTGTTATTGGTTGTGTTTTTACACTGGCATCTAAGCATTTGGCTTTGGGAAGATTGTAATTCTAGGTGCTAATACCTGGTCTTGTCTTTGTTGGGTGGATGTTTTGTTCCTTGGTTTCTGGTGCCCTCTCTGGTTCTTAGGGACATATGGTGACTATGTGCTGCCTGGTGGGGGATTTTTCTGGCATTCTGCTAGATGTGGCCACTGGGTGTTCAGGGTATCATGTGTTTCTATATATTGGGAGCTGAAAGGAATAAAGATGGGCTTGAGGGGGGCTGAGGAGGACCACAGCAGTTAAGAGAGCACAATCTTCCTGCTGGATCTGCTTAGTCCCCTAGGAATGGAGACAGAAAGTGAGGAGAGGCCACAGCAGGTAATCTGCTACAGAGTTGGGAATGAGACTCGGGGAGATGTTGGACTGTGATGATCTGCTTCCCTACCGAGTGTTAATGTGACATTTAAAACCAGAGTCACTTGTTCACAGGCAGCATGCCTCTAAAGTCTGGGCCAGGAGCACAGTGAAGGCAGACACTCATGCATCTAACCCTATGTTGTTAGCATCCCATCATGCTTGTCAAATGGCTGGAGCAAGAAGCCCAGACTTGAAGTTCCCCCATATTCCCACACATTTCCAACACCAGGAGCAGTGGTCCCCTGTCTTAACACATCATGCTCCTAGAACTACTCCTCGGATTCTCCAAGGCCCTGTATTCCTGTTTAAATACAGGGTATATATTCTGTAGCAAAGAAGCTTGAATTTCCTAAGAGCACAGTTTCCTCCACATATGTTCATTGTAAGCTCATTTTCCATTAAATGAGGTAGAAATGTCTAATTTATTTGTAATTTTAATTATTATGTCAAATATTTGGAGGATTTATAGTTACTAAGTAAAATTGCTTCTCTAATATAAATTCAAGGCAATTTCTTCAGTATTCCCAGTGCTAATGCTTCTGAAACCTTACTGTACAACCAGATTATCTAGGATTTTTCCTAAAATAGTGACTTTGATTAAATTCTTTATCTATTGTGTGGGGTATGCAGGGGGCTCTGCTTTTCTTAAGTAATACCAAATGATATATAGACTATAGTATAAAACACTCCAAAGAGCCACACCAAGACCATCCTGTAAAAACTTCATTTTTACTGCATAGCCTGAATAATTTTATGGTTAAGTATAGGAAGTGATAGCCTGTATCAATGATGGTTATATTAACAGAGATAAATTATCACATTAACCTCCTTTTCTGATAAATTAATATTTATCATGAGTCCAGAGAGGTTGGTAAGAGGACAGGAGGATAATTTTTTTTGTTGTTTTAATACAAAAAGCAATTTCAAACTATGAAAGATGAGTTGGAATGATTTATGACTTAAGACTTGAAGCAGTATAATAGAATTAAAGGAGAGGAGATCATGTCATGGGACACAGAACAAGGTCTTATTTATATTTCCAGTCTGAGCTAAAATATAAAGCATGATTGTAGAGGTGCTTATCTCCTGGGACTTGATGCATGGGCTGGATGAAGGCTGAAGCTGAGGCTGGTTTGAGTATTAGAAAATGGCTGGGTTCATCTCAAAGATGCTATGTTAGACAGCTATACGGAGCCATATGAAAGAGCCCTTCAGACTAAGCAAACAGTGGCCATGAGTATGATTAGATAGGCAAGTGCAGGGTTTTCAAAGCAATAATTGTAGTCATAGAAATGGAGGCACAAAGATGTCTCTTAAGCGCTGCTGTGGAGAATCCTTAGGGGAAATCAGATTTTCAGCCTTGGCTGCATGCATCAGTCACCTGGCTACCTTGGAAGAACCTCCCTGCCAGAAGTCCACCCTAGAAAGTCTGATGTAATTGGCCTACAGTAAGGCTCAGGCACCAGTCCTTTAAAGTTTCCTGGGTGATTACAACATACAGCAGGTATAGGGCCATATGCTGTATGTTAAGCGCCCCCCAAGATAAAATTTCTCCTTTGCAAACTTGGCAAAATGTCTCCTTCCATAGCTGGGGATATTAATTCGAATGTGCAGGTTTGGAATAATCTCTTTCTCTAGCATGATGACAGCCAAATTCAGTGGGCATCAGAGGTACCAGTAGATCTTGTAAAAACTTAGACTGTTGGGGCCACATCTGACCCTTGACAATTCTGTGAAACTGGGGTGGAATATTTTTTCAGTATCCAGAAAGTTCTAAGGCACTGCTCATGTTGCTCATCTGGGATCTTGTGTTAAAAGAGTTAGACCCCTGGCAGTGGGATCAGGATCTATCTCTGGTGCATGAGCAGGCTTTCTAGAGCCTTGCTTATCATTGATAAAGGAGGGAGGAGCTTGTTCCTGCCTCAACTGAATATACCAGGCTTTGCTGACTCCCCATTGGAGAACTTACCCTTTTAGAGGAGGGTTTGGTGGGGGGGGTGAGGGGGGGATCTGTGGTTAAAGTATGTAAAATGAATTTTTAAAAAAATAAATAAACAAAGAGAAAAAAAGAGCTAGGGCAAGGTTTGGAATCTGAATCTTAAATGCCATGGTAGTATACACTAAGAGCGATTCTTATGTCTTCAGGACGCAGATTCCAATTATAAGATCCAGACTCAGGGCTCAATTCTATGACTCAGTCTGAAATTGTATGCCAGTTTAAATGATTTTTTTTTTTTACTATTTTCTCATTGTTTTCTAAGTTGGTGGTCTAAATGTGGCACTTTCTAATTCAGAAGTAGAAAACTCATTTATTTCTAAAGGATTCTAAACAATGAATTAAGATAAATGTCGTTTAGAAAAGTGTCTTTGTTTTGATACTGAGTATAGAATAGGGAATATGAAGGATAGTTTTAGGAAGGCTGCAGTCAGAGTATTGATAAAAAAAAGGTAGTGGCATTGCACTGGGAGGAAGTGAAATAAATCATCATAAACATTTTAAAAATTAACATAATTTACTAATCAATTATTAAACACTAAGCTGAGGTGAAAAATCAAAGTTATCAAAATCTATAACTTACCAGTATGGTAAGAGCATAAAACTCCTATCACTAGTCTTGGATCAAAAAGACATCCAATGCCTGAGTGTTGGGAGTCATGGTGAGGGAATGGAGTGTCTAAGCATGATCCTGTCCCACTTTTATCTTTTGTAAAGGAACAGCTAGAAGCACAGATGGTTATCCAAGATTCCTCCATGTTTCTCAGCAGGCAGTTATCACATTATAGTAAGTTAGATATCTTGGGGGAAGTGCAGTAATTCCTCCATGACATGAAGGAACTTCTATGCACCTGAGATTAGAAATCTGTCAGACCTCAGAGGAGAAGAGCTGAGGGCTTCACCAGTGCAGTCCAGAAGCCTAGGAGCTTATTTTAGGACAAGGTGATTGTTAGCAGTCCTTCCTAGCAAAATTTCAGAGTGTCTTTTATTATTTTACTTCTTGGAAATGAATCCAATAAAATGACAACTATGTTTAGTGAGCCAAAGAAAACATTGGAATTCAATTTTGTGTTATTGGGTGTTCTTTCTTTGTTTTAATTGCTAATGGACTTCTTTGTCTATAAACATGAAATTGGCATTAAATTAATAGAATGATCTAATCTAGTTCCCTTCATTCAGAGTTCATAGAATGTTAAGCAATGAATAGACAGGATTACAGCTGGGTTTTTACATGGCATGTATCATTGCAATTTCCTTTATGTTTTCTGGCCAGAAAAATAATACATGCCCAATAACAACCCAAACTGAAGTGTCAAAGAAAACAGGAGCCTGTAGTAAATATGTAAAGTTTTATGGAGCATCTTGGAAATAAAAGTTGTTTGTATAACTCTGAAGAAGTAATCTGACCTGAGATTCCAGAAATTCTTTAAGCTATACAGCCAGAAAGCAGCCGATTTGGCTGACATCTTGAAATACTTACTGTCTCATACGGCTACGCAGCTTCCAAACCGTGATATGGGCTGAAGCTCCTTGAGAGTAAACGGAATAACAGTTGGTGGAAAATAACAAGATAAAATGCACAAGACAGAAATACTCACTGTAAAAATCCCACATGTCCAGAACTGACTTGAAACTTCAGCAGTTATTGTTAAATCTTGAGTTTAATTTTTCTCATTTTCTTAGAACCATAAAGGGCTGAGTGTTGTAAAATGCTTTTAATAATAGCTGCCTTCATGGTTCAGATTTGAAATCCAAACCTAAGAGGCTATGGGTAAGAGAAAATGTGATTTCCATAACCACTACAATGTCTCCTCTGAAATATCTGTAGCTATTTTAAAGATAGTTCCACTAAACTGTAGCAGCAATGTTAAAGAGTCTTATTAATAAAACCAAACCTGGAGCCAAGTATTGGGGTGAAATGCTGGAAAATCAGAGAGACAGGACAAACCATAGCTAACCTCACCTGGCCAACTTCTCAGCTGGTCTTGTTTCCTCAGACTGGAAGCCTCTGAGTCCTCATATCCGAATGGCTCTCAGCTGACCTGTGTTGCTAGAAGCCTGAAAGCTTAACCAGCCAAATGCTTAACCAGCCAAAAGCTTCTAGTTTCTGGTCCTCACGCCTTATATACCTTTCTGCTTTCTACCACCACTCCCTGGGATTAAAGGCTTGCTTTCTGGGATTAAAGGCATGAGTCACCATGCTTGGCTGTATCCTTGAACACATGGATTTCTGCCTCTGGAATGCTAGGATTAAAGGCGTGTGCTACCACTGCCTATCCTCTATGTTTAATATTGTGGCTGTTCTGTCTCTGACCCCAGATAAGTTTATTAGGGTGCACAATATTTCGGAGAACACAATACCACCTCACTAAAACCTGGAAATTCGGAGGTCAGTGCCTTTAGGATGTTGCTTAGAGTTGAGGCTGTAAAGTTACGGGTTTTTTTTTCTCTTGTCATTCTTTCATTTATTTGACAGGGTATTGCCATGTAGCCCAGATTGGCTTTGAATTCACAACCATCCTCTTGCCTCAGCCTCTTAAGTGCTGGGCTTACAGGCATGTGCAATCCTGCTAGGTTTAGAAGTTACAATTGTTTTTTTTAATTCATTTTCAGTTGTGCTTTTATTATTTAAAGTAATTTTTAAATATAAATATATTTTGATCATATTCTTCCCCTCCCCCAAGTCCTTCCAGATTCTCTCCCCATCTTTACCCAATCAACTTTAAGTTTTTTCCTTAAAAAACAAACAAAAACACGATAAAACAACAACCCCCTCCAAAAAAACCTCAGAAAACAAAGTAAAATAACACCAAAAAATCCACCAAATTATAACTAAATAAAAAGACACAAAACAAAAATTGTGGAGTCCATTATATGTTGGTCAATTACTTCTGAAACTGAGGCCTGGCCTGCCCTGGAGTGGTTTATATACCAAGTGTCATTCCATTGGAGAAAATTGACTTTTCTTCTTGAAACAGGTAGAAATGACAGTTGAGTTGTTAATCTTTACCCTGGTGACTAGGTTTCCTTTTATTCATTTTAAAAAATATAACAAAATAAAATATAATAAGATAAAGCAAAAACTACCACAACAAAGTTGGACAGGACAAATAAACCCAAGGAAAAGACACCAAGAGAAGGCATACAAATCAGAGACCCACTTATTCACACATTTAGGAATATCCTAAAATAAATACACCAGAAGCCATAATATATGCTCAGAGGACCTGGTACAGACCCTGTGCCTTCTGAAATATACTTATATGTTACATATAGTTACCTGCTAGCTTTTGAACTTTTGTAGAAAACTTTAATATAGGTTGAAGACCTCTGATCTAAAATCAAAAATATACTTTATGATCCAAAAGTTTAAATGCTAATTTATCCACAGATAAAAAATTCCATACCTGATGGCTTCCAGTCATGATGCAAATATACTAATCATAAAGAACAGGCAGGGTATTATGTGTACAATATGATTATAGAACACTAATGAATTTCTTGTTAAGCCTTGGGTCCCTAAAAAGATGCCTCAATATGAATATTCAAATGTTCCAAACCCCTCAAATTTCAAATTCCAAAATGTTTTTGTCCTAAGCATTTAAGATAAGGAATTCTTATCCCACACAAGAAATCAGCTTCAAATGAATTTACATTATTTAGCTTTTTTCTTCATGAATAATGCACAAAATAAAACAGAGACTTGTTAAGATCAGATCTAAAAATGGAGGCAGCTACCTCAGTTTTATTGGTAATAGTCATATGGACCACAAAGGTGACACATAAAGCTTATATTAACAGTAGATATCTTTAATACTATGGTTCCAGAAGGTGAAGATTTTTCTATGGGGCTGGTCATTGCAAACTCTGAAACTACTTGAAAGTCTTGAAAGTTCCTCTGTCATTGAGAATAGTCACACATTGATTGAATTCAACTCACATCATCCCATCACATATTTTAGGTTAATGCAACTGATAAACTATTTGAGCAAACAGGTTGTAAGTAAACTTGATACATCAGAGTATTAATTATAGATGTTCCAGCATACCAAATTTGACCTAAATCTTTTCAGGGATGTGTAATTCACTAAAGAATAGATGCTCCCCAACACAAATGGTGGGTGCAGATGGAAACAGGAGGAAACACAAGATGTAACTATACATAATTAGAATGAAAGTTGGACTTTCAAATATGTTCTGAAGCTTCTGAAATAAAAACAATGGTTTCTCAGAAAATTCTGAAATATTTTGTGGCTAGTAAAGTAAAAAGCTGACCATCATAAAAAAGGAATGAAATCCTGTCACTCACAGCTACACACATAAAATCAGAGGGCATTGTAATAAAATGGACCAAACACACAAGGACAAAGGCAGCACATTCTCTTTTGTGGAGGTGAGGCTGTTGAGTTGACAGGATTGGAGAGACAGAGAAAGGATAGGGAGGAGGAACAGAAGGAAGTCAAATATAAGGTGCACAGACACCACAATCCCTTACCTGGCCAGGCTAAGCTCTAGTCTTTTATATCAAAGCTGAAGAGCCAGAGGAGAGGAGTTTTAAGGATTTCAACCCAAAGATAGGATAATGTGGAAAGAGGGAAATACTAATCTCTTTAATCATTAGACATGGTGCCCTAAAATATGTGCAATGATAATGTGCAAATATATGAAAAGCATATAAAATAAGGATATGAAAGGCAAAAGGCAAACAGGCAGGTACCATCTGACTTGCAAGTTCCCCTTAACAGAATCACAACACACAACAGGAGAACTGGGCACTAGAACATCACTGATTCTCACTCTTAATTCCATAAACTGTTACCATTTTGGTTGCAGACTACTAAGAGAACACTGTCTTCACATTCTTCAGCTCAGTTGATTTCTTACAATAACGTTGTAATAATTCTATCGCTGGAGGTTACTTGAGTTGCATTTCTGCTGGGTGTGTTTATTAGTATGTTTCATAGGATTTCATAGGCCCAGAATGGCCTAGCATTGTGAACTCCATACCATATACTCTTATCTGTAAAATTAGACAAGGAGCTGTCAGTTGACAAATAATAATTGCAACATTATTAAGACTTAACATCATCTTTATACAAATTATGTTTTAACTTCCACAATGCTTTGCTGTCTCTAATTTCATTCCAAATTTATGAAAACTTGAATAGATAAACCAGATATTTACCACTAGATCCAGCTTAACTTTAATGCTGATGTTGAAGTTACCTTCAGTAGTTCACACTGCTTGGCAACACAATTGGAAGGAGGACAACTGTAGCAAAAAGTTGAAAACTGAGCACACTTTTCAGAAAACACACACACAATTATTTGGTAATTGTCTACATGTTTTGAGACAAGTGAATTTATCTTGAATTATTGAGCTGCCATGAGTCTATGCCATGTAGACTACACACAATGTTAGCATATGCACAAAGATATGTGTCTCTATACAATAAAATACACACACTAGTGGGAGTGGAAGCCTCACACTTGGGAACTCTTATAGAAAAAGAAAATGGCATGGAACCAGCTTGAAGATAATTTAAGCACATTTTTATATAATCAGTCAGGGCTGAAGTAAACTATAAACCTGAAACTCTTAGCAGAGAATAATTTTAGAAATAAATTCAGAAAACAACCCTGCCCACTTGAACACAACATTCAGATGTACTGAAACCTGATCATCTTTACCTTGTTCCAATCACTTTCTTTTCCTTTTCCTTATATTTCTTTTCAGTGAACTCTAATGTGAAGGACTAGGGTTACTGCTCTTTAGCTACTAAATAAACAACATCCCAGCAGGGCAGTTGTGTGAGTTACATACAATGGCATAACTGTATATCAAAGTAATTCAAGCTAGGAAACACATTACTTCCTAGGACAGGACACTCTTATGATTACAGATAAAGAATTTTCTCTGGAGGAAAGAATAAAGGCCAACTTGACATTGAGCAATGGTGAGGGTTCTTCAGAGGCTTTGAACATCCCCTAGATCTCAAGAGAACTAGAGTTTTCTCTTTTCTGGACTTGGATCTTTCCTTCATTATTGTTTTAACAACCTTGTATATATTTTAAGTTCCTCAACTATGTTTTGGAAATAGCCTCCTGAGTGTTTGTCATTAATAAATGAGATGGATACCTGAAAGCATGATATTCTTTGGCCCTGTGCTAAAGTAAAAAAAAAAAAAAAAAAAAAAAAAAGAATATCATTTATCAATATAACAAATTCGTGGACTAGAGGGATTGCTTTTCCTAGGCTAAATCTGAGGAATACTGTGCTTCTCTAAACAGCTGGTATACTAGAGAAAAGGTGGTCTTCCTAGTATTAAACTCACCAGTGGCTACTTGCCAGAGCAAGCATGTCCGACAAGACTGTCATTTAGTGACCCACAGTCTACTTTGGGATAGAAATTCAGTGCTACCAACCATGAAATGTTCTGATGGATGAATTGGATTGTAGTTAATGCACAATACAATCTTATTTTTTACACTGCTAAAATCATAATTTTGTAAATATTAATTGGGAAAAGTTTATATATAACCAATCTGTTTGTAGGCTGTTTGATAGACAGATCTCTCTGGTTGAAAGGCAGGTACAAATCCTGCCTTCTTTATCTCTTTGCCTCCCCACTTTACAAGCTTAGCCACAATTCTTGGTGGCCTTATGCGGCCTGAGCAGCAACAGAACCTGGAGGCTCCTGGTACGTATGTCTTTGTTATCACACTGAACTGCTGCTGACTGTCATGGACACAAGTTCAGTGTGTGTGACACTGCATTCCTGCTTCCTCACTGAGAAAAAATGGAAGTAACTTAAAATCCTTGTTTCTAAATCCATAGCCTTACTTGTCCATGCACACTTAGAACATATAGCAAAAGCACAGAACTGTAGCATGCAGACTATCGTCCAGCCTTGACATGCGGCTTTGTGCCTCATTTTATTATAACTTCTTATGCCATGTTCCTTTGGTGTTTGGAGGAAAATTGCTCTTTTCTGAAGAGAAATGGAGAGGGCGTGGATTTGGGGGAGAGAGGGGTGAGAGGGGGAACTTGAGGAAGCAGAGGGAAGGGAAACTGCCCCCTTGGATATAGTGTATGAGAGAAGAATAAATTAAAAGATAAAGAAGGACTTCTGAGTTCCAAAGTCTTTGCTTTGTCTTCTACTGTTAGTGCGCTCCAACTACGACTAGGCCATGCTCTCGTATTTCACCAATATAAACCTTTATAGTGGTCGTCTAACCAAATCCAGTTCTCTCTAAATGGAAAATATTGTAGGGGACAAATGGATAGAGGAAGGAGGAGGGCTTATCCTTGATGAATAGATGAAGGGGGCGGCTTATCCTTGATAAATGGATGAAGGGGGGTTATCCTTGAAAATTCTTTATAGTCCCTGTATATTTTAGGGGAAACTGCCAGTGAACTCAAAACTGCAACATTCGTTCAAACTATCCAGTGAGTTCTGTTTGCTGCAAAGCAGCAGAGCCAGTGTTTGTAATTTCTTACTTGATTCTTCAATACATGTCAAAGTATCTAGATTCCTGAGAATGCATGTGTCTTTGGGCACCTTTCCTAGAGACAAAACCTGGGGTAGACCTGTCCTGAAATGCATTCTGTCATGTGTTTCCTTTACAACTGAAAGAACAGCTCATGAAAGATGTAGGTCTGTTCACAATGATGGTTAAAGCTGTCTCATTGTGGTGAATGATAACTTTTACAGCATGTATATGGCCATATATGATGTGTATTAGATTACCACAGGTTTTCTCATCAAATTATTTACACCTACCCTCTTCATTTCTGAAACCATTTCATTATTACTCCCCCATCTTTGGTTACATCTTCAAAAAGTGTTATCTTAAAATGTTCACACAGAGACTACTTCTGGCCACCCACTCTAAATATTTTCCCAAACTATTTGAGAAGCAAGCATGATTTTAATTTTCTGTAACTGTTTGTTTTTTAGTTGTGCACAGTATTTCCTGCAGGTAGTTGATACTTACATCTAGGTGAAGGGGGTTGCCAAACGCTACGTCAAGAATGAACTTTAAGAAAGCCTGGCAAACAGGCTGCTTGGAAACTATTCATTTGACCTTCAGTGACAAAGCTTATGCCTTGCAAATTGATTAATACAGATACAATATCAAATCATTTTTCATACAATTTTTTAATGTTTGTTAAGTGCTGGCGCAGTATGTAAACAGAGTATTTGGCATTTTTATTAGGCTGCGGAACTCAGTCATTTCCTTTGCAACAACATCTCATAAACTATTTTGACAGTCTAATAAACTATAAAAAGCTGTGGTAAAAACTGGCTCTGAATGTTATAACCGTACAAAATGGAAAGAGCAAGAGAAAACATCTATCACCGGGATTATTATCACTGTTGCTATGGCAACCTGGTTGCAATGGCAATATCTCCACGGTTCTGCTGTTTGTTATCATCTTTCTTGATTTTACATCATTGAAATTGTAGTAATTACACTGTGCCTGATGAAAAATGCATGCTGTCATGGCAACTAAGTCAAATATTCTTAATCATTTCACCTCTTCAATCTAAAATGTAATTGTTTGTCAGTAAAATAGGTTATACAGAAGGCTTCCATGGACTTACGATTGCTTTAAGTGTTTTGCGAAAAACAGTGCTTTTAGTCTCAAGACCTTAAGCTAAACTAATAGCCTGAGATGGTAAACAATGACTCATTAGAATAAATAAGAAGTATTAATCATAGTACAGTGCAATTATTAAATGTAGTGACTTTAGTATTTAAAATCAAAGATCTAAGAAGATTTTTTCAATTGCTCTGATAGCATCAGAAAATTGTTCTATCAGATGTGTTCATTCCCGGGCACCCCATTTGTGTGCCAGAAGTCATTCTCTCCTGGTGAATATATTTCAGAATATTTCCTTTTCCTTGGATGTAACTAAGGTAGAAAGAATTCTCTTTGAAAATGTGAAAAATAAAATAATAACACAAAAGAATATGCTTGCAAATAGAACAGTTGTTTATGAGCCTATTAGTTATTCTTCAAACTAAATATTTTTGGTAATAATTTGTATAAGCACTTATTACTATTATCATCAGTATTATTTTTATTATTGGTCACATCCTCTTATATATCTGAATATGTGCATCCAATAAGAGAAGAATGTCAGAATCAATGTACAAATTTGTCCTATAAAATGACAAATTTATCTGTATGAGTAAAAATTAAAACAGTAATTATAAAATCTCAGCATTAACATAGTAACTGTATTATAAATTAATATAATTACCTAAGAATTCTATTTCCCCCCAGAGGATGGAAATTTTGCTTGAGTAGGAAAAGAAAACTGAACCAAAATCTTTGTTTTGCTAAGAACAGAATTTTCATGGACCAGTTCCTCCTTTCTTTTAATTTTTGATGGAATGATGCAACACATAAAAGCAAAAAATAAGTAAGTTATTTTATGCTTTGTCAAGAATGTAAGAGTGGTATAATTACTTCATCAGTGTTCTTGACTGTATGTACTTTACCTTTGGAACCCCAGGATAAGCTAAATGTCACATTCTCTAGATTTTAGATCCATGAGAAAATTATATGCCGCCTCCTCCTCCTCAAACACAGACAACCACAATTATCCATCGCTGCCTGTTTAGTTTCCTTTTTTGTTATTATTGTCATTATTTTTCCATGAGAAACAGGTATGAACTGACTCTAATATGATTAATTTATTTCTGCCAAAAACAGATGTCTTTACTAGTGTAAGCCTAGCCTTTATCAACATGAGGCAGGACTGAAACAACAAAAAGCAGGAATGTATTTTCAGAGAGCTCGTGTACCAAAGTATTTATAAGGATGATAGTAATTTGAGTGTGATGGGAACTGATTGATTGCTCTTTAATGGATTTAATAACAAAATTTCCTTAAAACTTATTAATTGCTCCAACAAGAAAACAAAACATTACAAAAATAAAATGAATATAAAGCATGGAAATAGAATTGCCACTAATACAGTTTTGACTAAATGTGGAATTTTTAAACAGAAAATGAGAAATGCACATGAAAAGAGAGAAGCTGAACATTTCTCCCATCTGTGCGAAGTTAACAAGGTTACACAGCCAGTCACTGCTAATGTGTGCTGTATTGTATAACTGAAAATAAGCAGTAGGCAATTACAGGCCTTAAGGATATTAAATACAGTATAATCAAAACACTCAAAATTATTAGGAATCAGTCATTAACAAAGATACAAAAGATATTGAATACTGATACTGATAACAAAGATACTGAAAAGTATTTTCAACACTATTCAGTCTACTAACTCTGAAGGTAGCTAGGCAGATAACCTGTGTTTGAAAATCTTGGTACTGCTCATACTTGTAAATATCTTAGGTTGCCCCCAACAAATATGCTATATTCTAGCTTCATGGAGAACATGTCTGTGCTGGGGTGGGTGGCATCTCAAACATACTGCCACAGTGATCATATCCCCTGTCCTCTCTACTCCCTCCCCAGAAAGATGATGTGGAAAACAAAAGAGAACGGGAACAGAATGGGGAAAAGGTTCTGGAGGCTACACTAACTTTAGACATTTCTTAGACTTCTCTTTATGCTGAGTCCACCCAGATTATGAACCAATTCTTTATTTTCTAATTAAAATTCTTGTGGGTTTATCTCACCCTTGCCTCACATTTCCTGGTGGCCTCCTTACCCAGTTTCTAGGCTGCCTCAGAGTTTGCTGTGTGGGGCAGATCAGTGATTTAGTCCATCCTGTCCTGGCCAATGAGGGTAGGGCCATAGGAACCAAGCAGGATGATTGAGAAGTGGCTTGTCAGAAGGAAATGGATTATTGGACACTATCAAATCCATGTGCTCAGTAGTTGCCCAGCACTGTTTGTGACACTCATATCAGTGAACAAAAAGCCTCAGGCACTGCTCTGAGGGGGCTGTCCTTGGAGCAACACGGCTGTTTTCCCGTGGAAGATCCAGCCGCTGTCAAATACCATTTGTTTTCCTAATGTGTACAGTTCTCTATCTGCCTCATAGTGGTTGGGACTGACTTACTGAAGAGAAAGCAAATCACATTGTAAATGCTGAAGTGGTGTAGGGATACGAGTGATCATTATTATTTAATCTAATTTCTACTTCCCTTCAGGAACATTTCTCCATTCTTCTCACTGTCAGTGAGAGCTGGGGGAATTCAAATTAATTTAAAGATTAGACTGAGTAAAACATAATTAGGAAGGTAAATGTTCTAGGGGGGAAAGGACAGCAGAAAATGCATTCCAGACATAAATATAAATGATGTTGGTGTTATCTGCCACCTCTACATTGTCTGTCATTGTCCTTTTCCTTGGCACGGCTGATCTGAAGCTGACACACTTACAGGAGAAATCATGCTACATAAATGGTAACAATAAGATACTAAGCTATCCAGAGGAAATTTCAAAACTGCCTCACATAGGGGTAATTATAAAGCAGGTTGAATATGGCTTCAATGTTGTATTAGATGTTTGCCTGAGTAGAGTTTTTTTGTTTTTAAAAATAGAAAAGCACTTTAAATTTCAGCTAAGTCCCAGGACTAGAGCTTCTTCCATTGTTTCCTTAAAATACATCAATACAGCAATGAGATATAGAATGGGATTTGTAAACGCTAAATGATTTGAATGGTGTGCTTAATCTGTAACTATGACTACTTTAAAAATCTTCATGTTATAATATATTTCAAATGTCCTTTGAAACGTCAAAGAAAAGCTCAAAAGACAAAGTTTTTTGTAAACTCCAGGGATGTCCCATTAAAATTCTAATTGGCCAATCTTTTAATTCCCCTTTTGAAACAATTAAAATAGACACAGTTGAAGAAAAATGTGTTAAAAAGAGTTTTCTATCTGGTGATAAGATTTTGCACATTTCTTATGTAATCCTTTCACAGAGTAATATAGAGACTTGGAAAAAAGTACAAGGCCTTTGTGAATCATAAGCAAAATATTAAATATTTCTTACAGCCTCTAAGGCAAAAAGACTGTTAAGGTATTTGAAATCTGAGTAACCTACCTTAACTGCATTAAACTTCACTGATGGAACTTTTGGGTCACAATGAAACATCAAGATTTTGTAATATGGATTTCATTTTATTGTGTAAGCTTCTTAGAGCTGCCCAAAGACTGGGACCAATAATATTTCTGATAAGAGACGTATTTCATAAATATATGGACTCAATTCCAGCACTTATGCTAAGAATATGAAAAAAAGTCTCATAATTTTTCTCAAACTTTTAAACTTATCTATTTATATATTAGAATCCCAATGTGAAAACAAAACTAGTCTGTGAAGTTTCTTGAAAATTATTCAAGTTTACTTGGCTTTTAAACTAATGTAAATATTAGTAAATCACCACTCATAAATCAGTGAGCCAAGCCAGGATTCTTGTGTTTAATATCATTTCTAATCAGTTACCACATTTGTCCCATTAAATAGAGCTAATGTTTTCAGGTGTTCAGGTTCTGTCAGCCAGACACAAAAGCCATGGCTTCACTTGACAAAGAAATTGACTCACTAAAGGAGCCAATCTCTAGAGAATCATGAATTTTATTTCAAAGGGAAGAGTGGCAGTGTGTTTCCTCGGGCGAAGGACGCGGCACCAAGCCTGGTGACACAAATCTCAGGCCTGCCTCATATGAGGTATAAAAGGAGAAATGGCTTCTGCATGTCGTCTTCTGCTCAACACACGTGTGTGGAAACCACATACTCACGTACACATACTCACATACACTCACACACAATGGAAAGGAAAGGAAGGCAGTGTGGCTTTGGAAAGAACACATATAGGATAATTTTGGCAGGAAATCAGTAAAGGACTTTAAAATTAAAATGTAAAACAAAGAAGCCAGCCCACATTTGCCATCTTGTAGATCTTCACTTAGAAGAATATTAGATGACTAGTGGCATTTTAATTTCTGGAGCTGCTTCTGTGTAGAAGATTTAGGCCAAAGTCAAAGCCAAGCACACATAAAGGCCCAGAAACAGAGTCCAGAGCATCTTCATAAAAAATCAAGATCAAAATGAATTTCTCTTCCTCTGACATGATATTTCCTTCTTAGAGCACCATTTCTACGAGGCCAATGATTTGAAACTCAATGGGGCTTGAGAGGCTATGAGCAGTGGCTAGGTGAGTGAGTTCATAGCTCCAGGCCAGGCCCAGTTAATGGCCAAGAACAAGAAACTTCCAAGTTCCCTGTCATCTTCAATGTCAACAGTCAACCAAGGAATGCTTTCAGAAGCAATATCTGTCTTGTTAGCAGGAAGCTTTCTTAACCTGAATGGGAAGAGAACATGACCCTCTCTTCTGGGTCTGTTTTATAAATATCTTGAGCACACTATGTTGTCAGTAGACTTTTTAGTTTTAAGTGTCTAGAAGTAACACTCAAAATGACTTAATGGAAAAAAAGAAATTAATTGTCAGGTCCCAGAGGTAGGGTCTCCGGCTCTTAAGATATTAGGTCTCTACTTCCATCAGGCCTTTTGATCTCGATTTGACCCAATGACAAAATGGCTGCCAGCCTTGGCCTCAGTTTCCACTCTAGTAGAAGAGCATGCTCTTTCATTGGAAATTCTTTCACAAAGGAGGAAGAAAGTTCTGAGACTTATTCTGCCTTTTCATTCTAAAGCTGCCTGTATCACTGGACTGGAAGGAAACTGTTGTACTGCTCTGGATGTGTATGCAGTTTCTGGATTCTGATCATATAACTGCACTCAAATATTAGCATTAACCTGAGCCTTGTAGGAAATCTAGATCCCGGAATAAAAAGCAGTCTGTCCCTAGCATGGGAATGCATGGGGAAGTCAGTGTGCATCTCCTACTTCATTATAAACAATTGCATTTGCCTTTCTCAATTCTTTGTTTAATGCCACAATGAGATTCCCACTCAGGAAACACTAACTCCTTCTTTGAGACTGTGTTCCACAAATGATTCCATTTTGGGCAGTATCCGCTGCTCTGTGGTTGAGTGCTGCAAGTTAACTGTAAATGGATGGACTTCACAGGGCTGCCACAGGAAGGAAGGTATCAAACTCACCAGCCCTCGGGTGTGCAGTATTCTCAAAGGTAATAATAGTAGAAGGTCTGTGGGTAGCTTCAAATTACATTTTCTTTCTAATTGGCAATTAGTTCTAATTAACTTTTAATTAATATTCAATGTTTTCTTTAACAAATGGAACCCTGGTGAGATCACATCTGTTAATACCACTTTGTTTCTATTTTGGTGCTCTACAATTTTCCATTATGATTGTATTAAATACAACTTTAGGACAAAGTGAACACCTTTCAGCTAGGATGAGATGGTACCTGATTTAAAGCCAATGCACTTTAAATGTAATTTTAGAAAAAAAAAGGAAGAAAGAAAGAGAAAGAGAGAAAAAAGAAAAGACTTTATGAAATTGGATTTTGCTCTACAGTCTTAAGAGATAATGCCAGAAATCAGAAGTTACAGCTTCTTATTTTTTTAGAGAAAATTGTTTTCAAGAATTGAGAACTATCTGAAAATCTTCCTTTTCCAGTGACTAACACATACAATTTAAGGAATAGAAAGATACTGAACAATCATGTCCATATAGCTGGTTTAGTAAAGCACCTGCACAAGTAATATTAATAAACAAAATTAGAGAACTCTGCAGCCAGAGGTTCCTTATCCCACCCAGCCCACAGCAGCTTATAAAATAAACACACAGAGGCTTATATTAATTACAAATTGTTTGGCCTATGGCTCAGGCTTCTTGCTAGCTAGCTCTTTCATCTTAATCTATGTTTTGCTATTTGGCCATTTCATAAACAATTATCAAGCAATAATTATAGTTACAATATCTAGTCTATTTATATTTAACAAAATTAAATACTCCTTTATCTATCCTATTTTTGTGAGTCTAAAATGTCATATTACTTTTTGTCATGATTAAGGAAAACTCTAGGCCTGTAGGCTGACAATAGATTCCCCAACATTATAGAGGAACTTTGGGTGACTGTCCAAGCAGCCAGATGTCTATGTCATTTCTAGGATTTTGGAAGTTGCTTACAATGCACTTCCTGTTTACTTAGGTAATATTATATCCTTCTGGAGTCTTTGATGGAGGTGAAGACTAGATAGTTGTAATTATAGTTTTCCTTAATCCTGATAAAAGGTAAATTAGATATGAAACTTTAGACTCACAAAAATACAATAGATGATAGATTGTTTTCTTTAATTTTGCTAAATACAAATAGACTATATATTGTAACTATAATTCTTGCTTGATAATTGTTTTGTTACATGTAATTTTACTGTATTAAAATGAAAACTATCCTTTTGATTAGACAGAAAAGGGAAGTGCTGTGGGATGGTCTTTCTGTATGCTGTGAATATATGTTGATACCATTGGTTAATAAAGAAGCTGCTGTGGCCTGTGGCAGGGCAGGACAGAGCCAGGTGAGGAATCCAAGCAGAGAGAGGAGAAGAAGGTGGAGTTGGAGGAGATGCTGGACGCTTCGGTGACAGCAAGACGTAATGAAATACAGGTAACACTACAAAGCCATGTGGCAAAACATAGACTAGTAAAAATGGGTTGAATTAAGTTATAAGAGCTAGTTGATACACCTGAGTCATAGACCAAACAGTTTGTAATTAATATTAAGCCTCTGACTGGTTATTGGGATACCGATTTATCTGGCTACAGAACTCTCCAGATTGGTTAAGGAAAGGTTAATTTTTTAAGAATAGGTACCATCTGTGTCTTATGCCACTTTCCTCTGGGTTTTGCACAGGTTCTGTCTCTCTGGGCATGTTGACATGATTTCAGTTTTGCATTGCATGTTTGTGCTTTGCTGTTTAGCCCAGCCCACACTCGGGGTATGCTTTGACAATATTCCCTGATTATCACTCTTTTTAAGTAAATATTGTGCATGTCCCTTTGGGTGATTTCACTCTTACCTTTGCTGAGTAGGGTAATTTTAAAATATCCTTCTGCAGTTGCTCATCATTAAACAAACCTGGAGCCACTGTTTCCATGATGAAGAGATTAAGCAGAATAAATGACTGGGTCCATCAAGTCATATCTCAATTTTATCCAGAGATCAGAGTGGACAAATCCAGATGCAGTTAATTAACGTGAGACTTGAACATCCAATTTCATTGCCCTTGATGAGAAGCCAAGATGCAAAACTGGTTTAAAGAAACAAAATTTGAATGGACTTCCTGTTCTCAGTGTTCAGTGCAGAGCTGTGGTTTAAGGAACAAGTTATTCACAGGATGTTTTAGCCCCTTTGAGGTAAAAGTTCAAATACCTGTTTGGGTAAATGGAATGTATTTTTTTATGTTTAAAAATGAAAAATCATTGGCCATTCCCCAAATTCCCCTTTCTTCAACAATCTTCTTAATTTGATACCTAAGGAAAATATTCTCCTTAGCCAACAACCCACCATAATTATAATACACAAATGGACTCTTACAATTTAACAAGATAATAGTTAATGAGAATTGATTCCTCCTTCATACATGCATGCTTTGTCACTATATATCTTGAGACACTGGGTAGTGGGAGAGACTCTCCTTGACTTATCTGAAAGAATACTCTTGAGCTAGTTGTGTTTCACTACACAATTTAAATATGATTTTCTGTTGTGGCCTTTATGACAAGCTGGAGGAATCTGTAACCATGAACCAATCCCTTCTAGACTCCAGTTTGGTTAGTTTCATGCCTCCCTCTAAGCACCCAGGCTCAGTTTAAATCTGCTTTGGGTGTTCTGAATAATGCTCCTGATACTTTATGTTGAGATTTTAAAGAAATTATTGTTGTTGTTGTTTAATCCATACACAGGTACTTAGTATCATAGCCTTAAAACATACCAGTTGAGTTTCAGTAGCTTGTGAGACAATCATTGTGATGCCTATTTTGAGTGGTACATAGAGAAAATCTTCACACCACTGCAAAGTGTCTGAAGAGGACTTTAGAGAACACACAGCCTCGATGGTAAACACAAAGTACTATCGACTGTGAAAATCTGCAAAGCAGGAAAATACTAGCACAATTCATGTTTTTCAGATGTTAAAACCAGCAAATGATTAAAAATTGCTTCCGTCACACCAGCAAAGAAGGTTTTTTTTTTCACTAATCATTTAAATTAAATACAAGATAATTTCAGTCATAGTGAAGATATAAATTAAATGGATTCAGTATCACTAAATTTTAATTTCATTGGAAAATTAAAGTGAATGTTAAGATATTAAATAACACAAATAAAAAGAAATGAAAACTCAAATCAAGAGACAATCCACTCACTTCTTCTTTGGGATTTCTCAGATGGATACCATCAAATAAGAACTCACATGTGGAAAGATATCCATGAAAGCATCCCTTATAGCAATAAGGCTAGGAAGATGATCCAATCAACTGACAATATAGGATGCAAAAGAAGATGAGAGGGCATCATTTCAGGGAACATCATGCACTTATTGGAGCCACAAGTCTAAATTATGCGAACCTGAGCTATCATGTTCCCACATGTGGACAAATATGAGTAGTGGCAATTCAACCAAAATGGAATGAAATAAATGGAAGAAAAACTTAAGTGTGCTTTAATTGTTCTAAAATAGCCTGATGTTGTTTACTTCCTTATGTAAATAATAATCCTGAAAAAATTAATTTTTTGGAAAACTTCAAAATGAAGTAGGTGTGTATGCACGCATGCACACATGTAGTACATATGCACATGCAAGTGTCAACAGAGACCAGAAGAGGACAATGGATCCCAGAAGCTGGACTCACATGTGATTGTGAGTCGCAAGGGCACTGGGAGCTGAATTCCAGTTCTTTGCCAGAGCATCCTGAGACATTTCTCCAGCCCCCTGACTTAGAAGATTCTATACACGCTATTACAAGTTTTCTGAAATTCAAAATCACAAAATTTTAAATCAGAAGATATTCTTAAAGTCCATTTGTGAAACTTGCTTGAAATGAAAAAACAAACAAAAACCCTGTGTTTCCTTAGGAAATATTTAATAATTAAAATGTTGTACATGAACTCTAAAAATTATAGTATTGCAAATGTAATTAAAACAGACAATAATGTAAGTAAAAGATTTTTTTGTCCTGAAGGCTGGGTTACTTAATTTACTAGACAAAAATGAGCAGGGGGTGAACAAAGCTTGAAAGACTCTTTACATGGCATGCCATCAGACAAATGCAAATCAGAGCAAGACGTTGCTATATCCTGTCAGCATGAGCGAAATCCAGAACCCTGACGACACCGTACGCTGGCAAGGATGCAGAAGAGCGGGAGCTTTCATTCAGAGCAGAAGCGTAGGAACTGAACAGCCACTTTGCATGACAGTTTGGCAGGTTCTTTAAAAGTTAAAACGATCTTTCCATATGATCTATCAGTGGTGGGCCTAGATATTTACTAAAATGAGATAAAAGCCTGCTTCCATAGCCTCACAAAAACTTTCACACAAATGTTCATATCAACTTTTTTTTCAATTACCCAAACTTTGGAAGCAAACAGGACATTTTTCAAGAGACTAGATAAACTGTGATACATCCAGACAATAGAATAGTGTTCGTTGATAAAAATAACTGTTCTAAGGAAAAACACAGAGGAAATATTACAATGTGGAAGAAGGAAGCCAATTTGAAAAAAGCTAAGTGCTGTTTGATTCTTACTTTGTGAAGTTGTGGATGAGGCAGAACTATAGGGCCTATACAGAGACAAGTGGTTGCAGTGGTTAGAAAAGAGGCAAAGGCCAAGCAGCCGCCCTCAGGGCCTCTGGGGTAGCAGAATTCTACACTGCAGGCAGCTTTATGGAGATTACATGCTTGTCCCACCCACTGACTGTATCCCCCCATGAGTGAACCTTCTAGACAGTGATGGTGGCCTGCAAACATTAGTTTGTCAGTGCTGACGACAACAAATACCACACGCTAGGGAAGATGCTAAGGATAAGAGACTCTGTGTGGTTTCTGAAGTGAAGGTGCTTGGGAAACTCCTGGACCCTCCAGTCAACTTTGCTGTACACTTAAAATCTCTGAAAACCAAAATTCTACAAAATTGGAGAAGATAACATAGTTTGAGTTGAATAAAAACTTTTATGATGATATGGAAATGCTGAAGGAAACTTTTCAAGTCTCTGAATTATTAAATGTTTTTCTTTAAATGTTTACTTTGTCTCTATAGGCACTGATTTCTTATTTAGTGATTAAAGTCATTTTAGAATTCAGAATAATCATATTTATGGAGGCATGGAGTCTCTGTATGTTTTGGAGGTCAGTGCCCACTAGGACTGTTAATTTCCAGGTCAGCTGCTTCTCACACCAACCTGTCTTGGGTTGGGAGCTGGCAGAGAGATATGTCTTTATTTGAAAGAAATATTAAATTGAACATTTTCTTTTAATTCCCCAAATTCCTATTTTACCCTGAAAACCATGCCAAGTGCAGATGACCTCAGGGCAAAGCCTGGCTAAGGACCAAGTACCATCTTGCTGTTTCCTACAGATCTTTTCCACTAAAAGCATTCTCTTTTTGCCAACAATTCCCATTGCATTGTGTATGACCAGGAAAATTATGATTTATATTCAACTGATTTGTAATTGAAGAATTATATCAAAAATTCCCTTTTTGGATATGTTCCCATTTTGTAAGGCAAACACAGATGAGCTATTAGTAACACTCGTTCATAAAGTGATTTGATCTGTTTTGTGTCTATAAATCGAAGGTATTATATTCTCTGACTATAAATGAAATTGTGCATTATTCTATGTAATAAGCTATCTAATATAACCAACTCTGAGACCAAGACCTCTCTTGTCAATTGTATGTGGAGTGAAAATAAGACATCTCTTTTATATTTCACTGATTAAGACAAAACATTCTTTTAAAAAATAGCAAGTAAAAAATATGCATGAGCTTTAAGATTCCCTTGGCAATACAAACAGGGAGTTACATTTTGTTCATTAAACACAGTGCCTTAGTTAGTTGGATCAGTGTAGAAATGGATTTCTTTTTAGATGTTGATATCATGCACCTCAGAAAACTTCTTGAAATACTATGTTTTACAGAAAAGCCAAGTAATCAATAATTTCACAATTATTAGGAAAAAATCTACACTAGCTTCTAAAGCACCTTGTTATCAGCAGATGACTTCAGCCACATCAGCCTTCTATTATCGCCTGCTTAGTTCATGATTCTGTTTGTCACACTAAAAGGCATTAGTATTTATTATCTTACATTTTGTATGTTATATGCACATATTTTGTAGTATATGTTCAGGCACTGGAAACTGAAAACCTAAATGATTAGGAAGAAAGACACTTAGCTGATTTCTTCTGGGCATTGATCACATCAGCTTCTCTATTAGTAAGACAAAAAAATTATAAAATGAAATCAATATACTAAAGTGGCCCGCCTGTAAAATTAATGAGTGAGTCAATTGTCCCCACAACTGCATTCCCAAGAAGGTACTCAGCATCCCTTCCTTTACTTCCTCATCCATACCCCTTCTCTTTGCCATCAGGGCTCACTATCATTGGCTTACTCTACCCTTGTGTTTGGCATGTAAGAAGGTCATCATTTCTTTTTCCTTCAACATGAAGTATCTACTATATTCATCACTGTTTTATTTACTTTACAAGCCAAGACAGGGTGGAACTGCTAATCTTTCAAGACTTTTCTTTTGAGGATTTCCCCCATTAGTCTCTACTTTCAATTTTAATAAAATAAACTTTAATAAAATTAAAAAAAATCCCTGGAATGAGTAGGTTCAGAGTCTGCAGTCCCACAGACAATGCTTCAGAAGCTTTGCTTACTGGCCTTGAACTCATTCTTTTAACCTTGACTGTCTACCTTTGACTCTCTCTGTGAGTTAATCTTGGTGCTGGGCCAAAGCCTCCAAGGGAAATATTGGGGCTCCACCCCTCTCCCCAGTTCCATTAGCTGTCGTGGTGGCTGTCTTTGGAACATCACAAGATTGCAAACAAGATGTTTCCCTTGATCTCACTGGTCTATTGGGGATTAGAATTCACCCTCAGCAGAACAAAACAGTCTGTTGCAGACCAAATGATTTACAAGTTCTGATCAGCATATTCTGACCTGGTACTGATGGTGTGTGGCTTCTGTCAGAGCCCTTGGCTCCTCGAAGGTAGATGTAGAAAGCAAAAGCTTAATATTCTCCTATGGAAGCTTTGAGCAGCCTCATTCATGATGGTTTCTACAATCCTCAATCGATATTATCCTGCTGGGGTTACTGTGACAATGAAAAGAAAAGGAGCCGTCATTACTGTGCGATGAAATATTCTGTGTGTGTGTGTGTGTGTGTGTGTGTGTGTGTGTGTGTGTGTGTGTGTAAATTATAAATATTACTTTTCTCCCCACCTTCGGTTTTTAAAATGTGGTTTCACATTTCATTTAATGCTAAATGGTTCATTGCATAGAGTTGCAACTCAGTTCTCTTATTACAGTGTTATCTTTCACTTTGTCAAAATATGTCTACTTGATAAGAAATCTGACAGAAGTTGCTTATGATGGGATCACTAACAGCCATCAGTTTCTCTCTAGCAAATGAAACTGTAACCATGGTGACGGCCTTCTTTTTGCCAGAATGAAAATGAGACAGCACTCTGCTGCAGCCATTAGCAGAATACACAAATGTCCCTCAAGGCAAACATCTAAAGCAAATGGACTGCAAAGGAAGGAGCACTAATTTCTATTTATTTAGGATTTGTAAACCTAGCAGAGCAAGATATTAACAAAGGAACAAACAAAGACAGCTTTAAAACTCCCTGCTGCTTGCGTTTTCCTTGTGGTTTGTAAAACTCCTTGTTTCAAACCTAGAATCCTTCTGTGTGATTCCCCTAGTCTGGTGTTGAATAATACCAACAATGTGTCTTTGATGCTACCCCTGGATATTTCATGGTCTTTCATTCCCCCCTTGCATGAAGAGGGAAAGGGAACTTAATCAAGTAGAAAAAGTACTTTAAATGATAAGGAGTTCCTCCTCTCTTTTTTTAAAGGTGCATTTTAAGGAAAACTATCAAAAAGTGAAATACAAGATGTCCTTTTTCATATACTTTAATTTTCAAAGAGGCATGTTCATTCTGATAAGGTGCATAGCAGCTGATAATAAGTCTATTCTAACACTATCAGCAATCAGCCGCAGACTGTCAGACCTTTCAAGTGTCACAGTCCTCTCGCTGTCTTCTTATTCACCATTAGACCGTCTCACTGGGAACTCTGCAGGGCATGCAGATATTCCCCTGACAGGCACAGCTTAGGTGAAGGCGCTTCAGCCATCTGCAAGACGAGAAGACCGGCTTTGGCTCTCTACCATCTAAAACAAAATATTATTTTACAACCGTGTTTAGTCTGCCTCTTATTCTCTTCCGTAAAGATGTCTCTCCCTTGTCTCCAGCTTTCTTGCCTTCCTTCCACCTGGAATTATCCTAATGATAGACAAAAATTAATGTTTTTCAATATTCAACTTAGTAAGCTTACTGATTCTACTAAAATATTTTTACAGTTTTAAAATCATGCTTTGATCCACAGAACAATGAATGTTCTACGGAGTGAGAAAAGCTTCACAAAGGCCCGTTTGTGTAGATATTAGTTCAGAATCCCTGCTGCCATCCCAGAAAGGAACAAAGTACTAAGATCATAGGAAGACATTTCTGTCAGGTTCTCAGTGAGAATCAGAGGCAGCCATCCACTGAGACATTGCCGTTGGAATCTGTGTCTGCAGTTACATAATTCACCTGCGGAATTGTTACTCTCCAGCCATAATGTAGATTCTCATGTACCCATTCCTGGACCATCTATTCCTTTGTTTTCAAGTTGTTGAGTTTTTGTTTTTTTGGGGGGAGGTCAGGTCTTATCTAGAAAGTTAGCTTGTGTTGTCAAATTTGAGTATTTTCCTCGAGTCACAATAGTTTGAAGCCAAGATGTTTTGGACATACAAAATTACTTCTGGTCATACTGTAGGCTCCTGCATATGAAAGACGGTTTCTATAATTTATAAATAGCTATGGTACTATAACAAACTCAGTATTTATTAGGAGTTTCACAGATGTCAGACATTGTGCTATGGTAGAGGAACATTTAGGGACCCCAAGGTAAATAATCCAGAAAATGAATAATATCTGCTCTTGAATAATTACAATGGGGACAGAAAAGACCAGCTGGAGTCTAGACATATCTAAAGATCTAGAATAAAGAATCCTTACAAATAAGAGAGGAGAAAAATAAGATATGTTTGCTTTTTCCAAATTAAACCTAAATTGCAAATGGTGGCCTAGCATTTGCTCCAGACATGCCCGTATGGTGACCTGTCACCAGGCACAGGCCTTGCTTGTGTTTGAATCACTACAGTTATCCATCATTAGGCTGGATCTCAGCTTCCCTGCTTGTTACATGGATACTATAATCCTCTTTCCTAGTTAGCAGGTAGTCCATTTTTAATTGGCCTAGAGAGTGAAATATGTTAACTAAGACAGTGATTTACAGGGTGCTAAGTACCTAGCAGTGTGGTTTTCTGTAGCTGGAGTGCTTCTCTCCAGGCTCCACCAAGCCCCGCAGTCCCACAATCCACTTATAAAATAATCACTCAGACGCTTATATCATTTATAAACTGTATGGCCGTGGCAGGCTTCTTGCTAACTGTTCTTTTATCTTAAATTAACCCATTTCTATAAATACATACCTTGACACGTGGCTGGTGGCTTCCCAGCGTCTTCACATGCTGCTTGTCCTGGCGGTGGCTGCAGTGTCTCCCCTCAGCCTTCCGCTTCCCAGAATTCTCCTCTCTCCTTGTCCCACCTACTTCCTGCCTGGCCACCTACTTCCTGCCTGGTCACTGGCCATCAGTGTTTTATTTATATAGAATGATATCCACAGCAGTTTTCTGGCTCATTTTAAATTGTTTCATTGGCCTCCCTCTTCAGGAAGCACAGACAAAACTCTTCCTATATCACCTGCCTTGCCTTAATAAAGAAAATCTGGTTGATACAAGGCAAAGCCAACATCCGGATCAGAATGTTAGATTAATTCCTTGAGCATTTTGCTCTAGTTTAAACCAGCCCGTGGAAATAAAATTCCCAATAATTCTTTGTGCTTCTTCTTACTCAATGCTGGTATGAAATTCCTAGTTGCTTACTGAAACAGACCACTATGTAAACCGTCTCTGTCAGGATGAAGCTGTCTGGTGAAGGTAAGAGGCAGGCCTTGAGGGCTGTGCTTTGTGTGCTCCAGTGCAGCTTCGGGGCTCTCCAGAGTGGTGTTGTAATAGGGGGCTTTGTAAGGAAGATGGACAAACACTAAAATGATCAAACTCATTCCCAAGATCTTAAAGAATACACATGTATGCCGGGCGGTGGTGGCGCACGCCTTTAATCCCAGCACTCGAGAGGCAGAGCCAGGCGGATCTCTGTGAGTTCAAGGCCAGCCTGGACTACCAAGTGAGTTCCAGGAAAAGGCGCAAAGCTACACAGAGAACCCCTGTCTCGAAAAACCAAAAAAAAAAAAAAAAAAAAAAAAAAAAAAAAAAAAAAAAAAAAAAAGAATACACATGTACAATCTGAGAATGTGACCTAGTCCTCAGCTTCAATGTAGAAAACTTCTAGACCTCTCCCTGGAGGGTTTTTTTCTCCCAAAGGTCGACTTAGGCTAAGTTTAAAGTTAGTAACCATGTTTCAGCCATACTCCAATTTTCCCTCTATGTTGCTTGCCTGGATTTTTGGCAACTCTACCTGCATGAACTACTTTCTCTAGATGGAACCTGAGGGTTTTTTGTATACATGAATCTAACCATTACACCTTATATACCTTATGACATTTATAAACTTACAGCATTTATAGAAAGGGTTCATTTTCTTTTTTAAAAAAACAAAAAAAGCTAGTAAGAGGAAAATATAAATATCTAAAGATTTTACTGTATGTCTCACCATTAAAACACTTAAGAGAAAATCAACAAGCCAGCAGCCCTAAATAAGTATCTGCTCTTCTAAACCACAATGCCGATCTGACAATGTACACATTGGGACCTTTCAGCCAGGCCAGATGCACACAGAGAAGAAAAACAGAAGAAGCAAATGCCTCAACTAATGCACTCAGTGAGCACTTGCTGAAACCTACTGTACCAAATTGACTAGCCATGCAAAAAATAGGATTAGCCGTCCAATTAGGAATTCAAGCATTTTTTAAATATAATAGAGACTACCTTACAAGGAAGTTATTAATAAAATGAGCCATTAAATTCAAAATAGACAGTAGTTAAGTTAGGGTCTTCCTTGTTCATCAAATCACATTTAGCTCACTTAAAAGCGACACCAAGCTTGAAGCTTCCAACATAAATGAGAGCTACTAAAGAAATGCCTAACACCCATACAAATCTGAGCCAGGAGAGTGTTATTTCAGGCTGGTATTTATCTAGGGGTACAGTTCTATAGGAAGCATATGAGAAATATGAGTGAGTTTCAATGCATACCATATTTATTAAAGTATTTGTAGCATTCTCATGTTTTTCTTGTCAACTTAAAAATTCATCCATCAAACGAATGAAGTTATAGGACTAAATGAATGCATGTTTAGTTTATATTTTCTAATAGTGATTATTCTGTCAACAAATTATAATTCATTATAATTATTAACTATTTTTCTCTAATAATAAAAGACCCCAAGCTTTTACCTCTGCACATTGGTTCACTAGTTGCAAATAGTCATACAATGAGAATTTTAATGATCTCAATGAAGACAAAGTGAGCCAAGATTTTCAGGAAGCTGAGCATGAGGCAGACCTTGGAACCTTATGCTCTCCCTTCTTCTGACATGTGAGAAACTTCTGAGTCACAGGGAAGATTAGAAATGTCTATATTTATGGGTGAAGTTCCAACCTCTGCTTTCTACTTCCCACCACCCTATCTACAAGACTACAACCAGCACTCCTCCTTGGAGTTAATTCAGATTTATTGCAGCCTATATTGGGCCATGGTACTGCCAAGCATGAACTATCTCAGCTGCAGAAGGATGCCCCCCACCCTTTAGCAATACTCATTTTAATGAATGAGGCTGAACAACATATTCTTTAAAACTTTTCATAATCCTGGAGAAAGAAGCAGATACAGTATCTCATCTATCATTCATCGTTGCCACAGTGGCATTCAAAATGAAGTCAGTCAAATTACACAGAAAATATTTTATTTGGATTTAGAACCAATACAGTATTTTTTAATATAATTTAAAAGATTCATTGAAGATGTTATTGGGTAGAATCCATGAAATGCTTTATAATAAATAAGTGGTCCCAGATGTGTGTATTTTGTTAATCCCCCTATATATTTAGTCACTTAGCATAACAGGGCTTAACAGATGAGATTTAAATTGTTGAAAATGTTCTTGTCTGCTATAACAGGATTCAGTTTAAACTTGCAGGCACTGTGCAGTTACCTATGTGAGCTTCACCCATCACAGGGATCCCAGCCACGTCCTTCTCTTCTGTATGCTGTCTCATGCAACCTTGAGATAACTTTAAAAACAACAATAACAATGAAATGCAACTCTCCTTGATCTGCTTAGGGCGTTCTGAAGAAATTTTCTCAAGTGAAGAAGAAAAGTAATAAAAAAAACTTTATGTACATCAATATTCTTACCTGATAGCCATTCCTTGAGTGTTTCATAGAGTGTGCCATGACTATAACAATATATATAGTATATAATAAAAATATATACAGTTATCTCTGTATTTTCTTTAAACTTATGCCTCCTATAGGGAGTGGAAAAAAATCTGGGTGAATGTGCAAGGAGCTGATGAAGCCAGAAATGAACAAATATTGTTGAAATGAGCATGGGCACATAAAGGATGCCAATGCCTCAAACCCATGGGAAAGGCAAAGCCTTCCCCTGGTCTGTGTGTAGATGTTGACAGGGTGCAGAAGTGTTGACTGCAGTTTCCTCTTCCCAGATGTTACAGACCGAGACTGCCCCTCTACAAATACCCCTTATTGAGATGGCCTAAACTTGCTTCATTGTTCAGTTAGATGTGCTGGACTTAACTTCTCATTCAGTTATAGACATAACCCTGTCTCTCCATTTAGCTGTATACAATAACCCTGCCTTCTCAATTCAGATAAATGAAATAAACTTACTGAATTTCCTGGTTGTTACTGGTGTGTCTTCATCTCCCTATCAGAGCATGGCCCACCTGATCCCAACTTTTCTGTTATATGTGTCTGCAATTTCTGCATTTCTGGCCACTCAGGTCAATCCCTAAGCTGTAAAGGTTATGTCAGTCTCTGAATCATAAGAGTTTTAATATCTAGATATGTGAGGGTAATAATTTATTTCTTCGACTTAAATTATGAATATATATGATATATAATAGATACTAATATAAAAATCTATATCACATAAATATATGGTACTCATATAATATATATGAGTGCATATATAAGTCCATTTTTCCAAAGGCATTTGTTATATTAATAAGAAATGAATCAATAAATAATGAATGTACTTGTTCTAAAATTTAATTATTAGTTTGCTATGGTAATAACCAACCACTTTCCTATGGGATTTAAGGTCTACTTCACAAGCAGAAACTCATATCTAGTATCACAAATCTAGCCAAGAACTTGTGGCTGAGAAAGTAACAGTAGGGATAAACCACCTACTATTATTTTTCTAAGTGTACATACAGTCAAACTGCCTTCTAAATAATAATGATTTATTAATTTTTATTTCATGTTCATGGGTGTTTTGCCTTCATGTATGTCTGTGTACGGGTGTTGAATTCTTTGGAATTAAAGTTATAGACAGTTGTGAGCTGTCTTGTGAGTCTTGGGAATCGAACCCGGTGCTTCTGAAAGAGCAGTGAGTACTCTTAACCACTGAGCCATCTCTCCAGCCCCTTAAATAAGCATATTCATATCCATAGAGTTAGGTAGCTCTACCCTAATTAGAGAAGCATTTTTTTCTGTACAGTGGACAGTAGTTAAAAGGGATACTAATAACTGGTCAAAGTGCAGAGAGTAAATGTGTATACAGTGTTCACCCATAAATGAGACATCTGTATAATACCCTTCCACTTAGGGATCAAGGAACATTTTGAAATAGTGAACTGTGATACCCGGAGACCAGAAAGAACTGTAGCAAAAGAATGTCTCTTCAGCAGGGTGGACCATTGCACTCATGAATTCACCAACAGCTGTGGTAACCTGCATAAGACTACACAAGATCAATCTGGTCAACACTCCAATATGTATTAGAGAGGAGCACATGCGGACCCACAATAGATAAAGAGCAATTGACAGTCAATCGCTGCTGGAAGAGAGTCAGTTTTCTTTAGGTAAGTATTCTCTCATATGTTGACCATGTTCCACTGGGTGCCCCCATACCAATGCATATAAGGGCAAGATTTGTTAGATTCTGTCGGTTAGTTTTTTAAAGGAGGAGAGAAAGGTAAGAGGTGGATGCAGGATGGCAGACTTGGGAAGATTTGAGGATGTCATGGTAGGTTAATACGATGTATAAAATTGTCAAAGATTAAAAACAAATATTATATCCAAAATTAAAATATGAAAGCTGGAGCACGGGACGGAGATGTTCAGGTTAGATCCAGCTCAAACCTTCTGAGTTCTGTGTCCTAAGTATGTGCTGTCTTTGGCAATAGGAACCTACCTTCAACCTCTGAAAAGCAACAAAGGCCAACAGCAATAGCCTATAATGCTTTGTAAATCACTTGCACTATATGGATCAACCCAAAAAACAAGGTTTCTCATGCCTAGTAATGGAGTTTTTGTTGGATAATCTGTAGTATCTTAACAGGTTATTCAATACAAAGTGGTCAGCCCTGAAATAATATACACATAAAACACACAGCCACATGGTGATATTTTATTTGTACTGAAATGTGATTTTATTTATATGTTAATAAATAAAATTACCTGGGGGTCAGAGCTAATAGTAAGATATAACAGAGCTGGGCGTTCATGGCGCATGCCTTTAATCCCAGCACTTGGTAGGCAGTGCTAGGTAGATCTCTGTGTGGTCAAGAATACAGTCAGCATTGGAGACACATGCCTTTAATCTCAATACCATAGAAAACCTGGAGGGCTGTACATACAGGCAGTGACGAGGCAGTCATATGGTTGGGTTTACAACCAATGAGAAGGCAGAACAGAAAGTCTATATAAACACAAACAAACAGGAAGTAGGTTTTTTTCAGAGAGCTCTCTTGGCTGAAGAGGCTAGCTGCAGCAGGCGGGTAAGGCTCTTAGCACTGATCTCCTGGCTTTCTTCTTTGCATTGGTTCTGTGTTTCTTAATTAATAAGATGGTTGGTTACATCTACACAGCCATACCAAGTGGTTTTAGCAGATTATATTTATATATCTATGCATATATATGTAACAATAATAATACAAAGAAGGCCATCAATGTGAGAGGGAGTAAGAGAGAGACATTGGAGAAATTGAAGGGACAGAGAAAGAAGTGATGTAATGATATTTTAATTTAAAAATTTGTAATAAGTAATGAGAAATAATAAAAAATAAAAAGATGATATATTTTTATGAAGAAGTAGTTTAAACTGGTTGTTTACTTCTCAAGCTGCTGATAAGTCATTTTTAATCTCTAATGTAATTGGATCATATCATTCTAGGTTCTGTTCTTGGAAAAAGAAAAGCATTGTTCATAAGAGGGAAACACAAAATATAGTAACTTTCCAGGGCTTGTAGAAGCCAAGAAAGATCAAAGGTAGATTAAAATATTAAAGGGGCAAATACCAGATCCCCCATGAACACAGATGAGGTTAAACTTTTCTACAGCCCCATGAGGTCCTCACTTGTACACCCATTCTATATTTAGTATATAATTCACTTTCACAAAACATTGCTTGTAGGTTGGTGTATGAATTTCATTCCTAATTTTGTGTTTGCTTCTCCCAACTCACAATGGTATCTTGCTTTTGAATGCTCTTCTATGGGAGAGATCAGGACCAGAGTCACTATCATCTCCATAGCATGCCCTAGTCTTAAAAGGTTACTTCATTCCTTTCAACAGTCCAAACCCTGAGATTCTCTATTTAGTTTATTTCAATTAGATGTAAGGGCAATACGGACAGGTGAAGAAATAACACAGTACTTATATTTGTATCTAGTCATCTCTCAGTGTCTATAGATTGGTTCTAGGACCTCTTTGGGCACCAGAATGTCTGGACATTCAACCACCTTATATAAAATAACATAGTGTTTTCAGCTAACTTCCAGTCATCTAACTAAAAGATTTCAATCATTTCCAGATTGCTTATAACACCAAACACAGACAGACACTGCATAGATAATTAATGAATTATGTTGTTTAAAGGGATGCTGACAAAAACTTGTCTGTACCTATTAAGTACACACACACACACACACACACACACACACACACACACACACACACAATTTTTCCATAGTCTGTCTATGAATTTGTTTAATATGTAGATGTAGACTCTGAGTGCAGATGGTCAACTGTAGAATGAAATTTCTTGTTTCTGCCTAGTCCCACCCACATAGCAAGCCATTTTTATAAAATATTCACTCAGAGGCTTAATATTAATTATAAATTCTCAGCCAGTAGCTCAGGCTTATTACTAACTAGCTCTTACACTTAAATTAACCCATAATTCTTACCTATGTTTAGCCACATGGCTTGGTACCTTTTCTCAGTCCGACATTCTCAACTTGCTTCTTCTGAGTCTGGCTGGTGACTCCTCACTCTGCCCTGTCTTATCCCAGAATTCTCCTAGTCTGGTCACTCCACCTATACTTCCTGCCTGACTAGCAGTCAGTCAGCATTTTATTACACCAATTCAAGTGACAAATCGTTACAGTGTATGTGGGCATTATCCCACAACAGTCTACTATAGTTTCAGCCATAATGTATGTTTCAGGACAGGATATAAAGAATATGTTTGAGTCCAATGTGTGGTTAAAAAAAAAGAAAACACTATTGGACAAGACAATCAGACCAATGTCCTTTCAGTCCTGCTCTTGTTTGCTCATACTTCTCTCAGGCATGGATTTCATATATAGTCTCCTCAGATGTAAGTTTTAATCTAAGTTTACATACTATTTAGACAGTTTCTGTTTGGACTCTAATATATTCTCAGCCCCCACAGATTCCCAATTAGAAGTTAAAAGTAACTTGGAGGAGATGATGAGTTTGGACAAACATGATAGAAACTGTAAGACAATAGCTATATATTTGTAAACATTAAGTACTCTATATTTTTTCAAGTTGCACGTAGATTTTGCCTCAGAATTGTATGACAAAGCATAACTTTTTTTTACTTCTTGAGGTTTAGTTTTCTTAACTATGCAAAGGAGAGTGATCACTCACCTAAGT
Source organism: Peromyscus maniculatus bairdii (assembly GCF_049852395.1). NCBI lineage: Eukaryota > Metazoa > Chordata > Mammalia > Rodentia > Cricetidae > Peromyscus > Peromyscus maniculatus. Next base: position 33,887,383 of record NC_134853.1, on the reverse strand, counting down.
GACAATAGCATGATAAATTAGTTAGCAGGGAGGAGAGGGGAGGTTCTGCACATTGGACTCATTCATAAACCAGGACTGCTCATTCCTTGCTCTTCATTCTTTTAACTTTTGAACCAATCCTATATATTTCTTGTTTGTTTTTGAATAAAATAACAGCATGACTGTAGTTAATGTAACACTTCCACATTTTTCTATAAATGAAATATATATTCTGGAAATATTTTAGAAAATTTTATAAAAATAAGAGTTTTCCTCATTTTCTCTCTCCCCTTACCTCTCTCTTTTTGGAGCATAGTATAGAGTTTATTAAAATATGTTTTTATGTAGATACAATGTTATCTAATAAGATTTAATGGGGGATGTAGGTACACATGTAAGAAAAAGATAGTACTACGCACCCTAAAGTGGATGCTGGATTCTCAAATAGCCAAAGTAGCAGAAACACGTAAACTGTGAACCAATAGCTGAGGAGCCCCCATGAAACTAGGCCAGGCCCTCTGAATAAGTGAGACAGTTGATGAGCTTGAACTGTTTAGGAGGCCTCCATGCAGTGGACCAGGACCTGTCCTTGGTGCATGAGCTGGCTTTTTGGAACCTAGGGCCTATGTTGAGACAATTTGCTCAGCCTTGGTGCAGGGAGGAGGGATCTGGACCTGCCTCAACTGAATCTACCAGGCTGGGGTGACTCCCCAGGGGAGACCTTGCCTTGGAGGTGGGAATGGGGGGTAACTGGGGGGAAGGCTGGGGGGTGGGAGGAGGAAAGACAGGGGAATCTGTGGCTGATATGTAAAATTAAATTAATTATAAAATAAAAATATTTATTTAAAAAAAGTTAAGAGTAATGAAAACATGACAAGGGACCCAAGGGACAAAAGGAAGTCCATTCTGACTGCTTCAACAACACAGCAAGCTACCAAAAACTTCAAGTCGGTAAACTATGAATTCAAATAGATGTTTTGCAACACTTTTTTCTTTCTTCAACATTCACTTATTCTTACTTTCTGTGTATGAATGATTTGCCTGCATGCATGTGTGTGCAGCATGTGTATGCCGGGTGCCTTCAGAGGCCAGAAGAAGGCATCAGATCCACGGGAACTAAAGTTGCAGGCGGTTGTGAGTTCCAGCACCAAGTGGGTGCTAGAAATGGAACTCGGGTCCTCTGAAAGAGCAGTGAGTGCTGTTAACTGAACTATCTCTACAGCCCATGAAAGAGATTTTTAATGAAATGTAAAAACTGTTCGAATTGAACAAAAGGAAAATAGCAAAAATAAAGAAAAATTTGAAATGAAAAAAAATTACCAATAATTTTTCATATGAAATTTGCTACTAATCTTTATTCCACATTTGATTAGACATATAAACATTGACAACCTGGCCTAATTGCATATTTCACAACATTTGAAGCAAATTTAATTGTATAGTTATCTTTCATTGTCATTTTCCAAAGATCAAGTTGAGTATGTCTTAATACCAAAATGATGAGCTGAAGTTTATAGAAGTAGTAGTTTCACCAGTGTGAGTTCTCTGAACTCTAACTACTTTCCATGCTTCATATGACATTTCTGTTGACTTAAAAAAAATGTGTGGTGGGGAGAAAGGCTCCATGGAGATTTAAAAGGAGTAAAAATCTATTTTAGAAAATGTAAATGCATATATTGGTAAGAAGTGAGAAGACCTTATTTTAATCATATTTTCAGAATATTTTACACATATTTGTGGGTGGGTGTGTATAAGTGTATATTCATGTATCATAGAGTGCATGTAGAAGTCAATTTGTAGAGTCAGTTTTCTCTTTCCACCATGTGTGTCCTGGGGATCAAATTGTGGTCATAAGGCTTAGGGACAAGAGCTTCAAGCGCCTTTACCTACCAAGCCATCCTATTAACCCTTATTTTTCTTTATTATTTAAAATAATTTAGTTATATTTATTTGCTTATTGTTTGTGGACTCTCTCTCATGCAAGCGTGTGTGTGTGTGTGTGTGTGTGTGTGTGTGTGTGTGTGTGTGTCTGTGTGTCTGTGTGTGTGTGTATGTGTGTGTGTTCATATGTGCCAGCATTATTGTTGCAGTCTATTTGTTTAGGTCAGAAGATTACTTGTGGGAATTGGTTTTCTCTTCCCACTGAGCTGATCTCAAGGTTCAAACTCAGATTGTCAGTCTTGGTAGCAAGTACCTTTACCTGCTGAGCCATCCTGCAGGCTTAGTAATAGTAATTAATTAAGTGTAGTAGAGGCGAGGACTTCATCAAATTTACTAATTATGTATTATTTTCTTTCATAGGCATCTTAAGTGCTAGCTAGGTATTCCAGGAATGTTTTAATTGTTCTGTCTTTGATTTCATTAAAAACTGAAGGCTAACCTGGTACTTAAAAATGCTTTACATCAGAAAAATCCACCCCACCAAGTGCATCTTCCCATTTCTCATTGACAATGGTATAGCATGAAACTTCTACTTACACAGCAGCTCATTTTTGTTTCAATTTATCCATGTGTTTTTCCTAAAACTGGCTTCTCAACAAAATTTTCAACATTAGCATAATTGATGAAGATGCTGCTTACTAATATAGCAATCTGCACTGAGAGATGCTTAGGCCAAAGTTTACATATGACCCCTTCCTACCAGAAGAAAGAATTGGCTCTGTGTCTCTTAGAGAATGCTGTATGTGTAAAAAGTTTTGAAAATGAAAACACTTAGAAATTATCCCAGCTATTCTGATGCTCCTTGGCTTCCTTAGATAAAATGTGATCATTCTCCTACAGTGTAGATTAAAACATCTACATTTGTGGTTAATGATTCAATATTCTCTATCTAATAAATAGAAGAAAAATGAAGGCATAACTCGACACTAAAAAGCTATACTTGATTTCACCAGGCTCATATGATGATGAATTCCAGTTAAAGGTTTTGAGAGTTACAAATATTGCCCATTGACCTGGCCCTAAGGGTCATGGAGACTAGCCACCATTTGTAGAGATGAAAAAGAGTTCTCTGTTATGTCTTCTAATTCTGCCCAGCCTAACACTCCATGTGGCACTTTAAGGCTCTTCCAGGTAGATTTCTGAAGTGTTTTTAATAAGGAATCGAGGTACATGCATTTGAACACCAGGTCCCCAGTTGGTGGCACAGCTTAGGGGAGGTATGGAATGAAACCTTTGTTGCTAGAGGAACCAAATCATGGGGGTGGGATTTAATGATCGAGCTAAGTCCTACTTCTTGTCCAATCTCTCTTCTTTCTGTGTACCCATGAACTGCGGCTGGGTGGCTTTCTATTCTTGGGGCCATGCCATGCTGTCTCTGTTGTTATGGACTCTAGTGCTCTGGAATTTAAAACAAAAATACCTTTTTCTATACATAGATTTTTTTGTCACATTATTTCATCACAGCAATAAAAAACAACTTATCCAGCTACTGGTAAAAGATTGGTGATGTTGTTTCTGTAAATAACCTGACATTGCTCGTTATGAAGGACTATGGAAGACTTTGAATGTTTGAATGATAAAGGTAGTTGGATGCTATAAGCAGGGTCTGGAACACAATAGTGCTGGGAGTAATGAGAATAGTGCAGACCTGACTCCTGAGATTTCAGAAAACAAAAACTCTTGACAACTGTGCTAGAGGCCATTCATGTGATATGGCAAAGAACACAGCTTCATTCTGCCTATGTTTAGAAACTTGCTTGAGGCTAAATTTTAAAATAATGAACTAATTTCTTTGGTGAAGAAAATTTCATGACAACATAGCATTGATTCTGTGATTGGTTATTACTGATTAGTCTTATGCAGATCTATAATGAAAAAGAGCAAATTGGTTAGAAAGAAACACAAAAATGTGCATTGGTGAACGAAGAACACTAAGAAGCTTAAGGATGCCCACAAGACATGTACTGAAAGAGTCTGTAACTATTAAGGAGATCAGCGCCATTAAATAAAAGTTTCCTGCCCTGCATTGAAAAGATACGAAAGTTAGCCTCAGGTGAAAACCCATCCAGCTAATCTTCTAACTTGTGAATGAGAAAGCTGTTGCATATGTGATCCAGGGAATCAAAGCTCCTTCTCAAGCAGGCAGCAGAACTCATCAGGATCTTTTACATGGCAGTGCTCTTAGAAGCAAGAGTTTTTGAGAGGATTGTGGTTGCTTACACTGCATGGTTTCAGAGAGCCTCTGATTCCCAGCAATGTGTGTCATGTTTGGATTCCTGGAAGGGGACTGAGAAACCACTGAGTGAAGCTGTAAAGAAAAAGATTGTGTTGAATTGGAGGCGCCAAGATGTCAAAGATGTCGGAGTTTTGAGACATCTGCTAAGGAAAGCTATGTACAGGGAATATAACCAGCCCCCAAAACAACAAAGCTGGACTGGAGGAACCACTTATATTCTCTGAACCTGAAGCCCCTGATTTCAGACATAGAGTTATAGGATTTGATGGTTTCCCTGCAAGATTTTGGTCTTACTTTGGCCTAATCTTTCCTTACTATGCCTATGTTCCTGGGAATGGGAATATATATTGTGTCATTATACGTTGGAAGTATGTAATTGTTTTTCTGATTTTACAGGTAGTCATAGAGATACCTTTGAGTTTTAGAAGTGACTTTTGTGAAGGCCTAAGACTTAAATATCATGGAGACTTTTGAAGTTATACTAAATATACTTTGCACCATGAGATGGCCATGATCCTATGCAATCTCAAAGTGGAATTGGGTGGCTTAAGTAAGAATTATTCCCCATAGTCTTATGTTTTTGAATACTTGGTCCCCAGTTGGTGGTTCTTCTGGGAAGATTGTGGAAAGTTTTGGAGGTATAGCCTTACTGACAGAAATACATCAGTGGACATGGGCTTTGTGGTTTTATGGTCTCTTCCCACTTCCCTGTTCTCTATACGTAGATGAAATGTGATGAACCAGCTTCCTGATCTTGCAGTGTGACATTTCTTCTTCCCTATTATCTGTGTTAATCATCTGGAACTATAATCCCAAGTAAATGCTTCTTTAAAATCCTTTTTGTTATGCATTCCATCACAGCAACAAGGTAGCTGATACAGTTTCTATCCCTTTCCATCCAAACAGCTCTGTTGCTTCGTGTTGCCAGGGCTTGGGATTCCATCCCCTATCTCAACTGGTGCCAAAGAAATAGAGAGCGCCATAAGAGACTGTTACAGTTACAATAGAACTGCTCAAATAATCTAGAGTAATGAAGACATGTCTAAACACAAGAACCTCTCAAGACTGAGTAATGGAGACATGGATGCTCCCTTTCCTCCTGTGCCTCTGCAATGTCTATAGAGTGACTTTGGCCTTCTTATCCTTGAATGATTTGGAAATGTACCACTGAATTTCATTAACCTTCGTGGGATCCTGGTGTGAGGAAACCGTTGTATTATGTTCAGTGTGAAAATGTACAACTAAAGTAATATGTAAACACTATTTGAAAACTAAAGAAATGGTTAACTTCTGGGATAGAAATATATGAAAGAATCTGAGACTTTTGACAGAAAATATATTCCAGCAAATGTTAAATGCCCCTTAACGAATTATGTAATTCAGTGGATGTCAGTAACTAGTGGAACTCTGCAGGTAGACTTTTACTTTTTTTGTGGTGAGATTTGTATAACTGTAGTAGTTTATGGTTTTAAATAAGAAAAAGCTTATGCCAAAGATGAAGTCTCCTAGATGAAAAGAAAATAGCTGGAAGGTCATACACAGTACAGAAGGACTGAAGTGAGGCCCTCCACTCTTCTGGCTGCTGATACAGTAGCATGGTTGACCATGAAATCAGGCACACTTTTGTCTTACAAATCCCAGGTCACCTCAAACAATGACTCTTTGAAGTTAGTCAACATACAATTCTCTGTTTACTAATTTCATGAGTGCCTTGCAATGGTGTTATGTGGGTAACATGTAATTATCTTTAACTGTATTCTCTATGAACATCAGACATCTTCTCTATATGAAATCAACAATAAAGAAAGTGGATTGGCCTTTGAGAAGTGGGTGGGGCAAAGCACACATCACTCTCATTTGAAAATGCCTTCCAACTGCTAGCTAGATATCACATTATATAGACAATTGTGTTCCAGGACACATTTGCTGTTGGTATATCTTTCAGAAGCATTAAGAGAAGGTAACAAATCATTATTTTCAATGGATTTCCAGGGAGGAAGTGTCTGTACATGTGTATTACAGTGATTTTTTTTCATCATCACTACAGATAGAGGGTCAAACTAATTATATTTTATTTGTATATTGAAATCCTAAGAATGGATTTTCTAACAGATTACAGCAGAAATATGCAAATTAACTCCAGCCTATGCAATGAATACTGAGGAGGAAAGGTGATACAGAACCAGCTGAACACATTTGGTGGTGCCCACACAACTCCAGAACCAGCTCAACATGCCTGGCAGTGCCCACACAACTCCAGAACCAGCTCAACATGCCTGGCAGTGCCCACACAACTCCAGAACCAGCTCAACATGCTTGGCAATGCCCACACAACACTTCTGGAGAGCATCACTCACCAGTGTGAACCCCCCCCCCCTTGCCACTGGGAACTCAGAGGCATTAGATCACTGTTTCCTACAGGGTATCATCCATCCTAATGCCTTAGAGGAATTGTGAAAACCCAGATTTCTCGATTCTCCACATTTTCTTTTTCTGTGCATTACAGCTTGAGAATTTACATTTTGACCAATTTCCCCAGCTGTATTAAATGTTATGGCCCTAGGCCAAGCCTCGGAGCCACTGCTTTACATCACAGGAAACTTCTGATAATGAACACCTTAATGTAATAAGTATCTCTCCGCTTATTTATTCGTTTTCTCCACTGTCAAGAAGGAACAAAGTATTCCAGACACGTCAATGTCAGTTTTCACTCAATGTTTAAGCTGATTATCACAGAGTTCACTGATTTCCCAGATACAGCATCAGTCTCCTCCAAGCAGGCCATATCTGTTTTCTAAAGTTTGAGTTCATGCAATTAAGTGAGAAAGCTCTAGAAAGAAATGAATAAAAATATTAAGTAACACTTTGGTTACCAAAGTATTTATCTACAAAATAAACATTAACAAGTTATGATTGGATCCCATTTGCAATCCCACCAAGCATCACGACATCCAAAACATGAATCATCTGCTTTGGCCTGTTATGCTTACCTCTGCAGCCACCTCATGCTTATAGTGCTGGCATTGTAGCATACACATGATCATGCAAAGATTCAGCCTCTGTCTCATGAGTCATGAAACATACTGACTCAAGGCAGGGGGCTTGGACAGGATATCACTGAGCACTACTTAGACAGCTAGCAATAACAAAGAAGAGGCGGTGACAAACTGCCTTAAAATAATCCAATCTATCAACACAAAATGTGTTCTGAACTCAGATTCTCCGTAATGTTTCCCAGATGCTTGAATAATTTGAATGCAATTCTCAGAGCACTTGGAATGTTTAAATGGAAGGAATAGTAGATATAACCAACCAGAAGTAAATGTCGGATCACATGAGGCCATTATAAAAATGCCTCACAAGGGCCGGGCGGTGGTGGCGCACGCCTTTAATCCCAGCACTTGGGAGGCAGAGCCAGGCGGATCTCTGTGAGTTCGAGGCCAGTCTGGGCTACCAAGTGAGTCCCAGGAAAGGCGCAAAGCTACACAGAGAAACCCTGTCTCAAAAAACCCCCCCCAAAAAAAAATGCCTCACAAGAAGTGAGAATGATCCATGTATAGAGAACTAGAAACTGGAGCTTAGATTTCTAGCAAAGACATGGAGAGAAAAATGGAAGAAAGGGTGGAATCTGATTGGATCAAGAGCTCTGAGAATATCTGGGGGCTAAGTTCATAAATCTATCAATTGGAAATTGCTAGACTTGGATTCAAAAAATATTTATCACTGGAAGCACATCTGCCTACCAAACACCATATGCCAACATTTGAGCAATCTAGTGGCCTTTGACCTTGTGCAGCTGGGATATGTCCCCATAGCCTGCTTCTCTTCTGCACTCACTTTTCTCTAGAGAGGAAGCAGCACTAAGGCTATAAGAGTCAAACAGGAAGCTTTGGAGGCATTTCCATAGGCAGATGTATAGGTCTATCAGAAGTCACTCAGGCTATGGAATCTTGCTACCTCGCTCTCCATTTTTGCTCTTCAGGAGCTTTAATCTTTTGACCATGTTAATCACTGTGGGCTAGAACTTCATTACTTTAAAATAGGAATAATACTGCTTCTACCCTTTTCAGGTTTTTCTAAAGACTGAGTTAATAGATGGATAGTATATCCACGAGTACTGGGGACACAGTACACTCAGGGGAACTTAGCCATTATCATTTGGAAAGTCCCAGGCATTTAGAAATGTAATTTTTGAAGCTATAGCAGAGATTTTTGGCCTTATTTCCACTCTCCTTTTTAACACTAAAGTTAGCATGTTTCCCAGTCCAGTTCCTGGGTAACTGCTGCTACTATTCTTGGCCATCTGTGATCTTCAATAGCACCAAGTTTGGCGTTTCCAAACCACAACCAGACTCCATCACAACTCCCAGTGATCTGTTGTCTGTTTATTTGCAGAATTGGTCATAATTTAGTCCTTTCTGTATAAATTGTCTACATTAGCTCTTAAAACTCTGCAGTTGTCTACTGGGGCGCCAGCATTTGGATGGGTGTTATAACACTACATTTTCTCTTCATTACAAGTCCTAAAAATAGGGTGTAACTGACTAACGTTTTCAGCCTTCACAGCAAGATTTGGTTCGTCAGGAAATGGTGTGGGAGTAGTTCCCGTATTCACTGAAGGTGCAAAGTTTAAAACAAAAATAACTCAACAAGAGTTTAACAGCCCTTCTTTATGTACGTTATTTACAAAGGCCACAATCTGGAGTTCCAGGCACAGCCTTAGGAAGCTCAGGAGACCCTTCTGGAAGGGGGAAATATGCCAATACAGAGAGCACAAAGGGGAAAAGGAAGGAAGACAGGCAAGACTGAATTCACTGTCTCTGCCCTCTTCATCAGCACTGTCTTCAAGCATGTTCAACTGTCAATAGTTCCTTAAATTTAGCCAAGTTAGAAGACCTCTTCAATTCATCAAAACAGCTCTCTGTTTTCACCCTCCTCACCCTTCCTTGCGAGTTTCGTCTTGTAGTTGTCTTATTTTCCCCTGCAAAGCAACACACACTGTATTAGTAAATCTTAATTGCCTTTTCGCTTTCTGTGGCTTCCTAATGTTTGGGACAAATATTTTGTAAACATGGAGACACTTCAGAATTATCCCTCCTACCCTTCAGTAGAAATTCCAAATATAGGCAGAAGAAAACATTTTTCTTCATTAATGTGACTTCCATGGCAAACAGCAAGCTCTGATGTTTGATTTATCTCATCTCCCTGCTCTAACAAACACCATATTCTTGATGTACCCAGGATTCTCAGATAAACATAATTAAATAATTTGCTGATTTTTGTTTCATTTCTTTTTCCTACACTGCTGTTAGTCTTTCCATTACAAACATAGAAGAAAATTCTAGTGTGTAACATAACATTGGGGGTGAATTCTTTATTTTCAGGCCAAAGAAATACTGCAATAAACACCATTCTCAGGCAAAAGAGTTGGAAAGGCTTTGCTCTACCACAGCCGGAGGTGGACTTTGGGAGTTAATTGGGTCACATAAGAGAAGGCACAGGTTTCCTGCTTTCATTTTGAGCTACTTTCTCATTAAAGTACTTTTTCAATTTCATAATACTGAAAACTTTTTCTTTGTACTTAAAAATCAGAAAAGAGAAGGAGAGAGAAGGGAAGAGAGAGAGAAGTACTAGATTTTTTTTTCTGTGAGAGGCAGAGAGAATGATGGATTAAAGCAGATGTAGAGTGTTTGCAGTTATATAAGACTATTAGAGACCTCTGCTTGGTCTGGTTTTTGTAATTTGTCCATGTCCTACTTTATATAACTCAATCCATTGTGAGCCAAACATGGAATAAGTGAACGCAGTGTTCCATATTTCACTTTGTCAGCAAATTTTTTAACAGTGTGGAACAACACAAGAGTTATCAGGGTTCTTGAACAGAGAATGAAGCATTTTTCAAATCCCAGGCACTGGTGAGAAACACAGGTTAAGGGGATTCGAAACAAAACAACAACAATGAACAGATGTGTTTGTTGTTGCTGATGGACAAGCTTATCCATTTACTTCAATTAACGACAAGAGTGAGCACATCAATGCATGAGCTCGTCTGATGCCTTGACTTTTTCCAATCTGACAGGTAATAGAGGGGCTGGGAAAATGTCACAGAAATTTAGTACTGCCTCACTGACCTTAACCAGCTCAGTGACAATGTGAACACATTTTTACAGTGATTCCTTATGATTCATAATAATGCTGTGTCTGTCTGCTCTTTGGGAGGGTTTAAAACTCAGTGGCAATTAATGGTTTAAAATCAAGTTCTTTCATAGGTTGTTCATTTAGGTGCTAAATAAAATCAAGTTCAAATATTTATGAGCAGTGTGAAAATGTGGAAACTTTCTTTAGGAATATGTCTTTTCACATTGAGTCATAAATGAAACCAACTATGTTTGACAAAGAAAGACCATTTCATCGTGCAGCCAAGATGCAAGACCTTCCTGTGCTCTGAAACATCTTTTCTAAAATTGAGCAGATTATGTCACAGAAATTTAAGTATATTTAAAAAGCTCACGATTTCGCAAGTTTTATCATGTGAGAGTAAATTATTTCTTCGGCAAAACTGACAGTTGTATCCAAGCACAATAGGATCTGCAAATCACATCAGTGCCAGCCAGCCCAATAAATAAATGCTGTCCTTTAAACAGGAAAGCATGACTAGTAACCACATGGAAAAAGAGAAAGGAAATACAATTTTAAAGGGAGAAATAAGATTCCATTTGTGTAATTCTAAGAGTTACTTCAGGAAACTGCCTCGGAGGCTCTATGGAAGCATCACAGAACTCAGACAAAGCCTAGTCCATGCATGAATTTCTCCCTTCATCAAAGGAGTATCCAGCCACTTTTTAATCTCCACGCCTTCCAGCAACACCTTCTGACCCTTGAGGAGCTCAGCTGAGGTTCTCTAAGGGGCAGCATCCTTCTAAGACTCTTAGTAGCTAACAGAATGTCTTGTCATAAGAGAAGACACGATGCACAAAGTATGAGGCTGCTAGGGAAGTGTTCCTTTGGTCACCTCAACGCTAATCTTCTCATCATTGTGCACACCCCAGTTTACTCCACATGCTCTCCACTCTGTGAGGCCTTGCTGATTATCTCAGCACTCTCAAAATGTGCCATGTGTTCTCACATCTGTCTTGCCTCTGTACCTATACATAATGATTCTTTTTGTTTCTGCAATCATAGGCAAGGTCTACAGACCACTCTCCTTATTTGTCTTTGAATCACTTGATTTGAAAAACCAGCATGTCTCTAGTCCTACATAAATACTCAATAAGTATTTGAATTGCATTGATTGTGGATGCCATATCTAAATCCTTTGGACAATTCTGTCATGGAGAAGCTAAAATTTAGTTATAAGGAGACAAGACAAAATAGTATAAACAACTTTTATGCATTGTGGTGTGCCCTGCTCCCGTGACAGGAAAAATATAATAAAATAATTACAGTGTAGAAGTCCTGAGCCCCAGATCCTTAAGTGTGTCCCTCTCTGGAAATAGGGCCTTTATGCAGGAATCAAGTGAAAAGAAGGTCATTAGTGTAAGCTTAATCTAATGTGAGCGATATCCTTTAAGAAGGGTCAATTTGAACAGACATGCAGAAGGAGGACAAAATCCTCTAGCAACAGGCAGTCTTGGTGCCAAGGAGCAAAGCCTGGAAAAGGTCCCTCCTTCCCTCCTCAGAAGGAAGCAGCCCTAGGGCAGCTTTATTACAGATTTCAAGTTTCTATAATTGTGAAGAAAGATATTTCCTTGGTCTAAGCTACCCGGTTTGTGACATTTTGTAGTCATACCCCTAAAAAGTGAAGACAAGTGTCTCATTTCATCTGCATGTTAATGGGAACAGCTAAAAGAAAACAATGTGCTATGTTATTATGACATTTGTCACATGAGGTAGATGACACAAGGACTCAAATATGACCTCTACAGAACATGATGAAAATGGGAAGCCTGCTTCCTTCCTTCCTATAGAAAAATATTATCTCTGCACTGTGACTATTCTGCCCTTGCCCAGTGTTCAAATGCTTTGTGTAATATGCAAATGGACCTCAAGTAGGATGGGGAATTATATTTTCTATAATCAATCAGCTGGCTCTGAAAAACAGATTATTAAAAAATGCCTTCATTTGATTATGTGGGTGAAAATATAAATGGAAAATAACAATTCTCAGTGTAGTGGAGGTATTGATAATGCGATGGCTGAAGAAACTATATTCATTCCTAACCTGAATACATTTTAAGCTTTATTAATAACCACAATAATATAGGCTTGTTACACTAACCATGATTTACTTAGGCTTATCAGCACAATGACTATAGGTTATGCTAAAGGGACTGCTATTTCCTGAAATGAAAGTGGAGACAAAGGAACAAAGAGGCACATTTACTGTGATAATACATCACGTGGGAGGGGAGCAAGTCCCATAAAAGGCAAATGTAGAACTTACTCATTTACACTGACTGAGGTAATCCTCCTAAGAAGGCAAGACCTTTGATTGGTTGTCCAGCTTTGTTTTAAAGATTTGTATTTGATTTCAGCTTCAGAGAGTTTAATTTTGATTTCATTCAGAGAAAAGCATAGCTCCTATTCCAGGGAAAATTACTTAATAGTAAAGAAATTATTAAGAGCTGAATGGGGGAAAGTAATTCTCAGCTTTAAAATCACACATATAAATCAGCAACATGTTAAACCGAAGGAATCACAAGCGCTCTCATTCTATTTCCCTGGTCTGTATTCCCAACCAAGGAGACAACGTGCCAATGTGCACCTTTTCATCAGTCCTCACAGTCGTTTCATTAGAACTACATAAGTCACCACTCAACAGACAGAATAGGAAAATAAAGATTGCTAAAAGAAAAGAAAAGAAATCCTTATCGATTGCTGGGTGACTTAGGTGGATGTTTGGCCATAATTGTGTTTGCATATGCAAGAAAGTGTACTGTCTAAGCTCTTAGTTGGTTCTAAAATGGAGGCATTAGGCATGCTGTACCCTTGCCACCGTGAGCGGGACCTTGGCGAAGATTAAAGAGATAGAAGCCAGCACCCTCGGACTCAGAATACCTCAGGCTGCTTAAGGCTTCCTTGCTAAGCTACAAAGAGAGTGCTTCACTCCAAAAGGTGGTGATGGTAGTGAGTCAGGAAAAGGTTTTGATGTGGCCAAGACAAGTGATGCTCGATTGGGATTGTGGGTTTCCCATCTGTGGGGAAGTCAACTCTGCCAAGTAACCTGGCAGGAGTGTGTTCTGAAGTGGCAGACTATGAATTCACTACTCTGACCGCTGTCCCTGGTATCATCATCAGATATAAGGGTGTCAAGGTATCACTGAAGGTGTCAAGGTCCAGCCTTGGGTCTCCCAGGTATCACTGAAGGTGCCAAGGTCCAGCCTTGGGTCTCCCAGGTATCACTGAAGGTGTCAAGGTCCAGCCTTGGGTCTCCCAGGTATCACTGAAGGTGCCAAAGATGGGAAAGGCAGAGGTCATCAAGTCATTGCAAGGTAAGGACGTGTCATTTGATCTTGATTGTTCTGGATGTCCTAAAACCCTTAGGACATAAGAAGATAACAGAAAATGAATTGGAAGTCTTTGGGATTCACTTGAACAGCAAACCCCCAACATTGGCTTTAAGAAGAAAGACAAAAGAGGCATTAATCTCACAGCCACTGTAAATGGAGAAGGTTATGTAAGGCAGACTACTGACTGAAGGGATTGGAGTGAAAAGTGGATTCAAGTGTGCAGAGATTGGTAATTTGGAAAACTTCTGGCTTTTTCTGCCCTTAGTGAGATCATTTTGTGACTTATGTGAAAGAGAAGGACAGGACAGGAGTCACTCTCAGATTTACATTTGCAATTTTATTTCTTCTTCTTGGTCCTCTACCTAGGATGGTTCAGGTATCTGGAAAAATTTTACCAAGAAATAGTTGCCAATATCCTGTGCTTTCACTTATTAAACATGGATTTATAAAGCACTAACCAGAGACCAAGTATTATTTTAAGCTCTGGACAGTGGCAAAGGGAGAGAGGATGTAGAGGAAGGCACAGAGTAGTCAAGAACCCTCATTCCTGGGTAACTGAACAATTAATGAGGAAAATACAGCCTATTAAATTGATAAGTTTAAGAATAAGAGTAAACAGGGAGGGAGAAAGAGATGGAAGGAAGAAGGAAGAGAGGGAAGGCAAGTCAATTGCTAGAAGACAGTTGATAATTCTGTGAAAGCTTCTACCAGGATCACTGAGTGATGAGAACTGAGTGCCTGGAGGATTGACTTAAGATGGCAGCAGCTACTGACCCGCACCCTTGAGACCATGGAAGAGCTCTGCGGAGCCCGTGAGGCCCATGGAGGCTCCAAGAAGAGACATGGTGGTGCAGGAGGAAGCTGCAGAGTCTACAGCATCTCTGGAACAACTAAAAAGAAAGACAGGTCTTATGGAAAGATGATTTTAAAAAGTGGACTCACAAAATTGGAAGGAAAGATGGCAGAGGGGAGCTTCGAACAGTGGAGAATGGCAAAACCAGGACCATGGAAGCAAAGGGTACGGGAGAACCATGAGAGGGTGGTACAGGGGACAAAGAACATGGCATTACTGAGTAGGGCATGTCCTTGGCCTGTATGTAGTGGTATGTTTTCTCCAGTCCTGCCTGGACAGCTGTCCCTCAGCCACTTATAAAATAATTATTCAGAGGCTTAATAATAATTATCAACAGTAGGGCCTATGGCAGGCCTCTTGCTAGCTAGCTCTTATGTCTTAAATGAACCAATTTCGATTAATCTACGTTTTGCCATGTGTTCCATGGCTTTAATGGTCTGCTGGCATGTTTCTCCTTGGGCAGCAGGCTGGTGTCTCCCCAGACTCTGCCTTTTTCTTTCCCTTCTCCTTGGATTTTCTGCCTGCCTCTAAGCTGACTTGCCATAAGCCAAAGCAGCTTATTTATTAACCAATAGGAACAACATATATTCACAGTGTATAGAAAGACATCCCCCAGCACCTATAGGTTGGCCCACAGCATGGAGCTGCTGCTGCTGCTGCTGCTCACCCTGCTAGGAGGAAGGGATTGAGGGGTCGGTCCTGGCACTGCCCACAGGCTGCAAGTACAACGGTCATACCTAGTGAGTTTGGGGCTGGCCAACACCTACGGTGGGGAGATGTGTGGCAGCCTGGAGCTCAGCAGATCTGTCTAGCTGCAAGAGCATCCTGATTCAGGACAATAGTAGGATATTCAAGGTCAGTCTTGGTGACGGTCTCGTATTTATGGTGCTTCAGGAACCAGAAACCTTGAGCCAGACCAATGTCTCATTGCGTGTAAAGCTGTTTGAGCAAAAAATATATACTGTGTGACACACTGCAGTTTGCAACGCCACTTCAAGGAACAAATATGCAAAGAAGTGAGAAAGATGGAAGAATGGAGCAGCATGTTCAAGGAGAGAGATGGAGCCAGAGATGCAGAGACAATGGCAGTGACAGGTATGGGAGAAGGCTGCAGTGAGCAGGGAAGCATGCTGTTGCTGAGTAGGACTAGCTGGGTGGTGTGCAACAGCCTGGAACTTGTGCAAACTTGATATCCTCCCCTACACACACAACACACACACACACACACACACACACACACACACACACACACACACACACACACACACACACTTGCTGCCCAGCCCCATTATCACCCGACTGTAAGCAAAACAGGATTTCTGAGATAAAGTTTCATTTTCAGGATTGGGCCTCCTTGAAAGGCCATGTTGGTGTCTGTGGTCCACACTTCAGCCAAGGAATGTGATGGCATCTGTGGTCATGCTGTGCTGCTGTTACCCCAGGCTGTGCTGATAGCCCTGGTCCATATGGATGTCCTTGGTCTGGGCTGCTGCCTGAGGCCATGTTGATGTCTGTGGTCCTTTTTACTGCTGAAGAACAAATGGACGCCTGGGGCGTGAGCTGACGTCTGAGGCCCTGTTGATGTCATAGCCTATGCTGCTGCCAAAGGCCATATTGTTGTCCATTGTCCTGCTCTGTCCAGGAGTGGGGTTGGTAGAGGGTGGGGTGGGAGAAGCTTCCTTTACATCACTGAAGACTCACAGTTGAGAGTTAGAGACATAGAAGGCTTCTATGACAAGCTTTCCACCACCCCACCCCACCCCTGCCAAAAAAAAAAAATAGAATAGACAGGAAGCCGTTGAAGAGAACTCTTAAAAATTCTGCTAGGGATGCTGAAGTGTAGCTCTTCACAGGTGATGGTTTCCATTGGGATGTAGAAGGACTGGTGTTCCTGTAAGGGTCTGGCCACTGGGAGCTTGACCTTCCTCCAGCTGAAAACACTGGGGCATGGACAACACAAAGTTTTTCTTTCTTGTTTTCTCCTTGTAGCGAGCACATACCCCAGTTATTGGGGAGGAATAATCACTCTTGATTCAGACTTGGTATAACACTCATTTATTCACACAGTAAGATTACAAGTAATATTCATCCTGTCTTCCAAATGGGAGCAGGAGTACCTCTCCAGGTGTACAGGTCCAGACGCACCACGTCTGTTCCTCTGGATCTTGGGTCAGCCTTCCTCAGGTCAGCCACGTCTGCACTGGGGACAGGATCTCACGTCTCTGGCAGAGGAGAGTCGTCTCGCGCGAGGGCCTGACAAGCTCTGTTGGTCGGGTCTGAGGCTTCATCTTTTATATTCTTTCCTGGCTGGGTTTCTAGTCTTATCCCTACTTCCACACATAGCTTATAGCTTATCACTACTCCATTTGTGGTTTACTTACATCATTCTATTGCTTATCATTCCTGACCAGGGTTGTTCACCCTAGGCCTTACATGTGTTCCTTACACTCCTTTTTGTGGGGGGAGGTCACAAGGGTGGGGGTGGACCTGGGAGGACCCGGAAGTGAGTGTGATTAAGGTGATTACGTGAAATTCAAAAATAATCAGTAAAAATATTGTGTCAGAAAATAAAAAGAAATAAAATAGAGGCACATTGTGATATTTCTTAGAGTAAACATACTTTATTTAGATAGAGAGACCCCTTCAAACTACTTATGTATATTTACAAAGGCAATCTCTGTCTGCTTTGAAAGAACAAATGGCTCCAAAAGCTCCATTCTAAATAAGAGAGAAGAGAATTCACAGAAATGATTTAGGTAGAATGTGCAGAATCTGTCATTAAAGATTTCCTGTAAGATAGCTCCAAACCTGTCACAAAGTGACTTCCATGACCTCAGTCTCCATGTTTTAGGAAGGATGGATATGCTACAGTACAATGATGAGAAGTTAAGCTAATGGCAGTTGTGGGGATGGAAAAGACAGTGGGTTGGAGGCAAGCTCAACAGGGCTCCGTTAAAGTCCCCTTCTGTGCTCTTCTTTTGTAGCACTCTCCTCCACAGCACAGGGCCCTCGAATCAGTCTAAAGTCTAATGACTGCTATACTCCTCTGCCAGGATGGGTGGGAATCCCTCAAGGGACCAAGAGGATAGGAGCATCTGCCTTCAGCTCGGTGTTAATACTGTCAGTTCTTCCTGCAAGTTCTTTCTCAGCTGCTTTAGCTTTGTCCTGTTGACTTTCCAAGCTTGGTTTCTCCCCTCTCTCTCCATCATTCTCAGATGACCTAGTCTCTACTTCCATGAGCAAAAACAAGAGTTTTGGGGAATAAGATTGAATTGCTTTACTCAAGACTTCCAAATGAGGCATACATCTGTGTGCCTTTCCCCTCTGTACTAAAGATTCTGAAGGCCATTTTACCTCAGGAGCAATGACCTGCACCACAGACTCAGTGGACTCAAAAAAATTGCTCTACTCATACTTGATAAGAGTGGAACAGTACAGACTAAAATCAGCAAAGGGAATGTAGAGCAAAATTCAATGAAACAAGTGTAAGGTTTCAGGTATGTCTGCTAGGAAGGCACCAAGGATACTTGTAAATCTTCCTGCCACAATGTAGGGCAGCGCTAGTAAACCACCCCAGATGCTTACCTGAGTCTTGGTATCCAGTGTTTTTATTGGAGAAACACATATAGGCCTGCAGAGCCACATCACTCATCTCAGCTACTCAGATTCCAGCACCACTCTTCTCAGATCAAAGTCATATGTTAGCAATAAATCACACTGCCAAGATACACTTATCTGTTTAAACTAGTACAACATGCCCCAAGCCTGAGGTGTACACAAACTGTCACAGAATTGCAACATTCCTTTACAGAGTGTTTCTCTAGCGTGTGAAAGGCCCTGAGTTTGGTCCAAACACTCTTACTGGGAAAGGTATTTTTGATCTCACATGCTATCCTCCAGGAACTGAATGAATGCCAGTCTTGAAATAAGGCCTCTAATTGGAATCTGAAAGGGTTGAGTAACTAGGGCCTGAGAAGTTAACCTTCCCTGCTGTCTTAGTTAAGGTTTTTGTTGCTATGAAGAGACACCATGACAAAAGCAACTCTCACAAGGAAAATGTTTAATTGGAGTGGCTCCCTTAAAGTTTCAGAAGCTCAGTCCATTATCATCACGATGAGGAGCATAGTAGCTTGCAGGCAGCCATGATGCTAGAGCTGAGAGTGTTACATCTTGCAGGCAACAGGAAGTCCACTGACTGACACACAGTGAGGGAAGTTTGAGCAAAAAAGGTCTCAAAGCCCAACCCCACAGTAACACACTTCCTCCAACAAGGCTGTACCTCCTAATAGTGCCACTCTCTTTGGGGGCCTTTCCTTTCAAACCATGACACTCCACTCACTGGACTTCAAAGGCTTATAACCATATCATAACACACACCAAAAAAAAAAAAAAAAAAAACAATGCATTCAGTCCAACTTCAAAAGCCCCCATAGTCTATAACAGTCTTAAACTTGTGTCAAAGTCCAAACTCTCTTCTGAAGTCAAAATCAGAAAGCAGATCTGTGCTTCTAACATATAATAGCACAGAATATACATTACCATTCCAAAAAGTAGGGAAAGGAGCATAGTGAGGAAATACTGGACAAATCAAGACCAAAAACCAGCTAGGAAAACTCTGAATTTTGAAGCTCCATGTCTGATGTCAAAACACTCTTCAGATCTCCAACTCTGTTCAGCTTTGTTGACTGCAGCTCTCCTCAACAGGTATCCCATGACTCTGTCATCTGCAACATCTTGGGGTCTCCAAGGCAATCCACATTTCAACTTCACACCTTCACACAATGACCTCTCTAGACCTCAATTCAGGGACACACCTGACACATGCTTGGACTCAGTGGCTTTATTCCATAACCCCTTTCTTCTATCCTTAACTCTAAAGCCAGAATCACATGGCCAAAGCCGCCAAGTTCTGCTGCTTGCTGGGGCTGGAACATGGCCCTATTCAATTAAATCTTCACCAGCTCTCTGTTTTTCACAGCTTGCCTGTCCTGAAACTTGCTCTATAAACCAGGCTGGCCTCAAATTCAGAGATCTGCCAGCCTCTGCCCTCCAAGTGATGATAAAGGGGTGCTCCACCACACCAGGCTCTAAGCTTTTATTTAGGTCTTTTCACAAATTTAGCTGGGTGGGATCTTGCCCTGAGGTCACCACTCCCTTTATTCCATTTTAATTCATTTATCTCCTTGAACACAGAATTTAGCTCTATTCTACTTCCTGATACTCTTTTTCTCCTCAAAATGTTTTTTTTTTTTGTAATTTACCCTGCTCAGCTTGCTCCTTTTCATTATAAATCTTCATTAAAGTTACCACTAATATCCAAACAACAAAGTCTACACTAGACTGTTTTTAGATTTCCTCTGCCAAAGGAATTAATCCAGAACACTTCACTTTAGCCTCAGGCAGACTATTCAAAGACAAAATGCAACTACTTTCTTCACCAAAATATTACAAGAATGATTTCTAGGCAGGGTACTAAAATTCTTCTCTGAAACCTCTTGAGCCAACTCCCAGAACTTAAAACCATTATCAGCACCATTGTCTATGATGTTCCTACTAGGATTCCCCATTAATCAGGTTCTTAAAGAATTCCCCTGCTTTCCTAACCCAAAGTGCCAAAGTCCAAATTCCTCCAAATAAACACATAGGCCTATCATAGCAATACCCCACTCCCTGGTACCAACTTCTATCTTAGTTAGGGTTTCTATTGCTATGAAGAGACACCATGAACACAGCAACTCTTATAAGGAAAACATTTAATTGGAGTGGCTTTCTTACAGTTTCAGAGTTTCACTCCATGATGAAGAGCATGGTGGCATGGAGGCAGACATGGTGCTGGAGCTGAGAGTGCTACAACTTGAAGGCAACAGGAAGTTGACTGACTAACATACTAAGGGAAGCTTGAGCAAAAGAGACTTCAAAACCCACCCCCACAGTAACACACTTCCTCCAACAAGGCCACACCTCCTATAGTACCACTCCCTTTGGGGGCAATTTTCTTTCAAATCATCACACCTGTCCATCTTCCTTTCCTTTTAAACTATCACACTTTTCCCGTTTCTGTTCAAGTGTTGTATTTCTTCCTGTTTCTAATCCCCTGTTCCTATTCATGTATTTTATACTAGCTATAATTCTATGTGAAATTGTAGAAAGGCTTCCCTTTCAATCAAGGACATATATTTCAAGATTCTCCTTTAAAATTTAATCATAGAGACTCCCAATTCCACCAAAATGGAGCACATCTCTATTTCATCTAATTTACAAGCCTTGGGGAAACCCCCAACAAGCAAACACAGAAAACTTCTGAACTTCCCAAGGAAGTTGGGAAAAAGCAGTAGATGCCTAGGGACTCCAAGACTTGAGAAACCCTGTGTCTGTCTCTGTGTTTCCTTATTGTCTTCTATATATCTCTGAGCTGTGTACAATGCTAGTCAAAATGTTCCAAGAGCAGCCTGTGTCCAGAAGCCATGGGCCTCACTGAAACATGGCCTAATAACAGAAATTCATGGTTTTATCAATACCCACCCTACTTTCTACCAAAAACCAGTGCAAAAGGCCCATCTTCCTACCCTATCCCTAACCAGCACATACATAACATGGTTAGAGTTTCAGGAAAACTGAGATGAAATATGGAAGGAAATGTTCCAGCTAA
This sequence comes from Peromyscus maniculatus bairdii, assembly GCF_049852395.1. Taxonomy (NCBI): domain Eukaryota; kingdom Metazoa; phylum Chordata; class Mammalia; order Rodentia; family Cricetidae; genus Peromyscus; species Peromyscus maniculatus. The sequence continues at coordinate 33,866,216 of NC_134853.1, read as the reverse complement.
CTCCAGGATAGGAGGAAACAGCTGGCAGGCTCCAGCTTAACACTGAGCTAATCTTTTGTCTTCCTGGAGCATGAAGGCATCACCCTAAAATAGTGTCGATGTGTACAAAAGGACAGCTGATCATCTAGTTCCCTCCTGGCAATCAATTGTGCTTCAAAATCACAGTAAGTGTCTAGAGGTAAGCAGAGAATCCTTCTGCCTTAACAGTAAAATTACCAGTTAGGCAGCAGAAGGGAGATGCAGTCACCACTAGATTGTGTCCTCTATCTCAGAATAAAACTACTAAATAATCATAGAACAATGGGAAATTAAACAGAAAACATCTAAACAATCGGTGGTCAAAGAGAAAGTCTCAGTGTTTATTAAAAGCAAATCAAATAGGTTGAAAATGCAAATTTGTTAAACTATGTCATATACTCCCAACCTGATACTAAGAGGCAGCTGGTCAGTACTAAGCTCAGAAGAGGAGAGACATCAAAACAAAACTTACAGTTCTTGTATCAACACACTAGAGTAAATATAAGCAACTAAGCTCTGGATGCACAGAAAGAAGGAAATATGGTTAAAAACACAATGATTGTAAAAATAATAAAGAATATAATGAAGCCTGGTGGTGAAGGCACATGCCTTTAATTCCAGCACTCAGGAGGCAGAGGCAGGCAGATCTGTGTGAGTTTGAGGCCAGCCTGGTCTACAGAGCAAGTTCCAGGACAGCCAGGATTGCGACACAGGAAAAACTCTGTCTTGAAAACCACAACAACAAAAAAACAAACAAACAAAACAAAACAAAACAAAAACAAAAGAATATAATGAAACAAAAAGCTGCTTCTTCAGAAAGGCCAGTCGAAACGGCTGACTACATACAAAGACAAGAAGGCATGGAGTTTGAGTGTGCAGGGTAAACTGAGGATTCAATAGAGATTCTTCAACCACTGAAGAAGTGGTAACTGTGCCTCATAGTAATAAATACAACAATTTAGAAAAAATGGACCAAGTTCTTAAAAAGAACAATGTATAAAACCTCAGTCAAGATGAAGTAGGCACACTAAACAGCCTGTTATTTTTTTTAATTGAATATATAAGTTAAAGCTCTCAGAAATATTCAGGAATAAATGATTTCCCTATAGCATTTTTCCAGGTATTTGAAAAATTAGCATCATTTTTACAAAAACTCTTTTATAAGTGGACAGAAAGAATATTGCCAGTGAATTTCATGGCATCAATACTCCAATCCGACAAAAGGAGGACAAAGATGAAAAGTGTGGACAAATCGCTGCTACCGATTTAAACACAAACTGCACAACACAGTGTCAGCAAATCTAGTTCAGATGTGTAGACAACCGATCATACACCGTGACCAAAGGAGATTTATTTCGGTTATGCACTAGTTGAGTGTTGAAACATTCACAGGGCAGTGGGCATATCAGAAGAGTGAGGAAACGTAAATTCCTTAACAGACCAGTTGTCACAGAGGAGAACTTGACAGAGCCCCCTCGTCATTATTTAAAAATCAGAAACCTCCAGCATTTACAAAACATAAGGAAAATTTAAAATTTCTACCTAAAACTGGGAAAATACTCTTTAATATGCAATAAAAGTTCAAGGCAGTACTATAAAGAAAACATATTGAATGTACGTAGATCAGAAAAGTTGTGGGAAGTTTTCTTATTGTCAGCCCATTGGCCCATTGCTCACTCAACCAACAAACCAACAAACCCTGCTCAATAAAAAAAAAGAAGAAGAATTGAGCAAGGTCAGAGGTCACAAAACCTGAAAATGAATAATTGTCAATGTTATTTATCTTTATAGTCATGCCTTGTGAAAGATATGAACTAATTCTCTCCCTAAATGTGTGTGTGTGTGTGTGTGTGTGTGTGTGTGTGTGTGTGTGTGTTGTTGTTGTTGTTGTCCGAGAACTTGATATCTATACCAGGCTGGCCTTGAACTCAAGACATCCACCTTCCTCTGCCTCCCAAGTGCTGGGATTAAAGGTGTGTGCCACCATCAACCAGCTGATATCTATTTTAAAAAATAATAAAATTATTTACACAATAAGACAGCCTGTCTCTGAGCTTTCATGTCATAGAACTTTCCTCAGGGTTCTCCTCTGGAGAAACTGTTTAACCAGCTTGACATTATAATTTCCTTCTCTCCAAAATTACCCATTACAAGCCTTGATTTAGAAAAGACTTCCTTCCCTAACACCAGAACTGGTTCTCACATAGACATCTGCCCAGAACACCTCCTGCCTACCTGGCTGCTGTGTCCTACTGACTATTAGACAAGCAGCTACGGCCCTCCTAAGGATGAACTGGGGTAAAAAGGACCAATATGACACCCATCTAAAAGAAACATTCTACAGTCTCCTTGTCTTTGAGGTAGGGTGGTTTAATCCAGCACTCTAGAAAATAACTTTCCCATGACACCTCTCTCTCAGTAACAAAGGGATCACACTTGGACCCTCTCAACCACATCCTCCACATCTTAGACTCTTCAAGTGGTGGAAATGGAGGGATGAATCCATTGTTCTCTAGGAATAGTTCTGTCTTAACTACTGTAAACATAACGGTGGTAGGAAGGTATGTAATTTAATCATAAAATAGGTAGTCAATGAATGCTGAATTCTGTCATCTTCACATCTACCTGGTATCATTCATACACAAGCACTTGAATAGACAGAGGTTTATACTTCTACTTGTTCATAATTTTCATGTGATGTTTTTATGAATGATAACTAAATATAGCAAATTATGTAATGTTTTACTGAAATTAACTACACTGAGTAAATCTAGGAGATTTTTACCTTTTGTTCACTGTGCTTTAATGCATTCTTTTTGTTTTTTGCTGGTCTCATTTATATAAATTAAAAAATTAAATGTTATTTTTGTTAAAATGTGTTTTCCATTTGAACTGTTTTCCACTTATAATTACTTAAGAGATTAATGTTTTATCTTGCCCATTAAAACACATTAGTAAAAAATGTCAATTAACTAAAAATTACCAGTTATCTCTCTTGCTGATAAATTTTAATGCAGATGTAAAAATGTATATCTCAAAAGAAATGTTGATAATTACTGAAAGAAATGTATAGTTATAAAAATCTATTTGTGATGAAGAGAATATATAAACAATAAAAACACTTTCATGTTTATTACAAGGAAATTTACCATATTCTTTATTAAAACATGAAATTAAATGTAGATCTTAACAAAAGTTATTTATTTAAAAGTATTATTTACCAAGTATGAAATCATTCTATTTTTCTAGACTGCATTAGCCAAGGTATTTGGAGACATTAAAACCAACAAGCATTTTAATTCTAATTTTATATAACTATAATAATAGCACCACAAATCAAGTATAAGTGGAAAATTAAGAGAAAATAAAAGCAAGACTTAGAAATTAACTTGTTTTAGTCTCTCCCAAGGTCGTTAATGCCTCAACAGAATGGTAATAAGCTAAGAATAGCGGGCAATAAAAATCCTACTTGATTTCACAGGGCTTAACCCTTACCAAATTACATCAGATTCATTCACTTCAGAGAATTCTTAATGCTAAGTAATAGTTTTAAGAACATAAAAGGCAAAAAATTAGCATTTAGTCATGCATTTAATTTCTCATTCATGAGCATAGTTTCTATTATTTGCAAGCTTTGTAAGAGGTGAAAAAACAGATAAAGAAAGTAATAGAAGTGAAAATTTGAGAGATATGTTCCTTCACAGGAGACTAATGTCACAAGAAATAATCTGAAAATTAGGGCAAGACAGAGAAAGGTGCCCATTTCTGTAGCACCGTGAACTCACAATGGCCTGGACAGTCCATGCCTGCTAATGGAATATTGTTGCAGCTGATCCTTGCTTTCTCTCTCTGGCTTCCTCTGGAGCAGTGGTTCTCAACCTTCCTAAAGCTGCAACCGTTTGATTCATTCCTCATGTTGTGATGACCAAAAACCATAAAATTATTTCATTGCTGATGTATAAATGTAATTTTGCTACTGTTATGAATCATAATGTAAATAGCTAACATGTGACCCCTGCAACCCACAGGTTGAGAAAAACTGCTCTAGATCATTGGTTAGCACTTTTATTTAGGTTATCCATGAGATCCACTGAATACTTAGTACACTTATGTGTTGTGAGATATTTGATAATACTATGTAAACATGTCACTATGATTGGTTTAATAAAGAGCTGAATGGCCAATAGCTAAGCATAAATTCCAGGCAGAGAAGATGCTAGGAAGAAAGGGGAGTCACCAGTGAACACAGAGGGAACAGACATGAAGGAAAAGTGGTAAGAGCCATGAGTCACATAAGTGAATAGAAATGGATTTATTTAAGTACAAAGAACTAGTTAGAAACAAGCCTAAGCTATTGGCTGAATTTCATAATTAATAAGAAGTCTCTATGTCATTTATTTGGGAGCTGGATATCAAGACAGAGAAAGACTCACAACAAAATGGCCCAGCTTCCAGGCATGTATTTCCACGTAAGACCCAAGAAAGCTTAAAAAAAAAAAAAAAAAAAAAAAAAAAAAAGTTCCAAACACACAAAAATGGAGTAAAATGTGGCTTCCTAGTCCCATAGTCTCTCACATAGGCTGTGATATAGAGATGCATCTCCAGGCCAATGCCTGTGGGCAGTGTGCCATGAGCTAAACTGCACAGCAGTTAAGGTTTTGTTCATTCAGACAAAATGATGTTACAGATATGCAGTAGAGCTGGTTCAGATGGAAAAAAAAAAAAAAAACCTCTAAACAGGTTACAAAGTGTTTAACAATGTGCATAGGCCTCAAAAAGAAGAAGGGTATAGACAGTCATAAAGAAAATAAGTAGTTTATAAATAAAAAGATAAAGTCTTTAAAGAGGGTATAAAATAGTATAAAAAAGATAAGCCACGTAAAGATGGAAAATAGAGTCTGCATCCTATATGCTGTCTTGTTGACTTTAAATTTTTTGATTGCTGATGAGCAACAACAGCTGCTGAGGAACATTGGATTATGGAAACAGTTAAATTAAACCAACCTACATAAAAATGTCTTAACTTCAAAATGGAAGTTAAAAAAAAACATGTTGCTTTGCGGAAGAGGTAATGCTTTTGTTAGTTGCGATGATCCCCAAAGCTCCAAGGTGTACGTAACTTAATTTTTACCATTACTGAAGACACATTTTAGAAATAGAGTTTGCTCTATTGCTCTCTGAACTTTGGTCAAGGTTCCTTTGGGCAGCTGTTTCTGCATTTAGTGAACACAGGTAAAGTGACAGTGTAAGTCAAAATCAGTGATTGCTTGTTTGTTCCTGCCCTCAGTCTCCAGCATCAGAGAGAGAGAGAGAGAGAGAGAGAGAGAGAGAGAGAGAGAGAGAGAGAGAGAGAGAGAGAGAGAGAGAACATATAACTTTAGGGGACAGATGCAACACCAGTCATCAATAAACAAATAATGCTTCACAAAATGTAAAAGACAGTGAAATTGTCTTCACTGACAGTATTAAAAATAGAAGGCCTTTAATTGGTATTAAGTAGGATGGTTGTGAATGGAGAGGTGTGCATTAGTCAGTTATGTTCCTCTCACTATTACAATAAGTTTGGGGCCAAGAACACTAGTGCCATAAGACACAGATACTGATCGCAGTAGTCATAGGAACCCATGAAATAATTGACACGGACCAGAGAGAGACTTTGTAACACATGTGCACATTCTCCAAGCTTTGTGCATAAAAGCCATTGCAGACATTTGTTGAATTTAGCTTTTTAGAGCAATGAACATATAAACAGATCATTGAGTAAAATTTATTTCAAACTGCATAGTACAACATATTGGGCAAGTATAATTAGTCCAGACAATAAATAAGACACAATATTGTTTCCTTGTGAAAGAAAAAAAAGGCATTCTTAAAGTACAATCAGTACAGTACCTACAACACATACACACAAAAAACATGGAACACAAAAAAGTAAAAATGATCACAAAAGCAGATATTATAATTTCTTATAATTTTTTTTAGATCTTGTTGCATAATACAATTCTATAGCAGGAAAAATAAGTAATTTTAAAGAAAAACAAAGTTAGTAAAATGTAATACAGTATTGATAGAACAATTAAGCAGAACCATACCCATGGGAAAAATTTAAATTATCAAGGAAATCATTAGAAATACCCCACCCTAAAAAAGTAAACAAAAATTTAAATATCCAGGTAGTTTTATAGGGAATTCTAATAATATTTTTTACATAACTGAGAGCCTTAGTCTATTTTAGACTTCAGTAAAAAGTGTGGAAGATTTCAAATTATTTTTTAAAGTAACTTTTATTGCATTTGTTCTTGCATGATGCTATTCATGAATCTAATGCGTTTAATATGTTCCTGACTACTGTAACCCCCACCTCAGATCTACAAGTCACCTTCTCACATTCATGTCCTTTGTTTTATCTTGAGAATCACTAAATTTGTGCAACTGTGGGTTTGGAACTCTCCATTGATGACTGGAAGCCTCTAAATATAAACACAACTGAAAATAATGACTGCCTCAGTCCCAGAATCCATCAGTAGCTAATACTTCAGTACGGATCCATTGACCATTTCCCATTCATTATCAGTTATTAACAGACTGACTCCTACTCATGCCTATTACAGGCAGGCCTCACCTGGGTTTGTAACTAGTACCCACATGGATGATACACAATGGTCAGTAACTCCAGATCCAATGCCCTCTCCTAATTTCCATGGGCATCAAGCACACATGTGGTGCACATATATACATTTATGTACAAAATTAAAATAAAAACTGCTTAAAATCTGTGTAAAATATCAACAAAGAGGTTGAAAAACAATGATATGAGATTTATTCTGAAAGTGCACTGATAACTTTATTAGGAAATAAATACAAAACTCACCTCAAGTAATGGGTGAAGTTTCCATAGTGAAATAGCTGACTCTAACATTGGCCAGAGAAAATAACATGAAATCAAGTAGAAAATAGTGAAGAATTAATGGTGATATGTTGTAAGGACATTGGCTGCTGGAGAGCCTATTGGCCAAATTTGGAGGAACGTGAGCAGCAAAATGAGAATGGCAGTGATAAACGGAGTCTGTTGAATAAAAGTGGATCCATGTGTTCCTAGCAATGTTCACAAGACTTGCATTTTGATAGTTGGGTGGGTAATAAATCATTTCCATACTGAAGAATCACAAATAATAAATAGGGAATGAATGACAGGAGTAAGAATTTACATTTTGCAAATTATAATAGTAACTGGTTTACGGTAGATTATGGATAGATGCTAAGATGACTAAGTGGAATTTTATTGGTGAAAGGACAGTTCACTGACTCCTTTATTTATGAGTAGTTTTGTTGGTGAGAGTGTTAACTGGGACAGCCATTATTGAAATTGGTGTAGAGCTTTTCAAAAAACTAAGCAATAGTATTGTCATAAAATTCAGCTATACCCTCCTGGCATTTATAGATCCTTCCACAGAGACACTTGAACACATATGTTTATGACTTTTCTATTCACAACAAGGAAGAAAATAGAATCAGTATTGATGTCCATAAATAGATGACTGCCAGAGAAAAATTCTGACTACAAATGGCTAAAAAATATGTGGTATATATACACAATCAAGGATTATTTGGCCATAAAGAAATGCAAAGTTACAAAATCTGCCAGAAAGTGGTTGGACTTGTAAAATATTCTATGAAGTTAAGTAACCCAAGTTCAGAAAGTCAAATACTACATGTTCTCACTCATATTTGGATCATACATTTTAAGTTTTATATATGCATATGTATGTGGAACATAGTGTGAGTAGAAGCCAGGAAACTAGGAGGGATCCATGAATGGGGAAAAGGAAGCTTAAAGGGATGAGAGTGAGGAAGATAATTGAGTACATGTGATATAGATGTGGGAAATGAATGGAGGGGGTAGAAGAATACAAACAGGGATGGGCATCAGAGAGACAGAAGGGAGTAGAATGGGAGAGGATAAACCAGAACCAGGTATGTATGGAAATGATATAAGGAAACTTGTTACACTGCTGTTAATTAAAAAATAACAAAAAGATCATTACCAAATTTTAAAAAAAAGGTATTCACACCATTCAATGTATCCATACAGAGTGTTTTTTTTATTATAACATGAAAATGCATCATCTTGAGCAGGTGATCATATTTTTACCTTGTCAATAACAGGAAAAACTAATGATTGATTTTGCAGTGGAAGTAGTGTGTCAGTGCTAATGTAGGAGCTTGGGCTCAATGTAGACGATGACTAAGAGGAAGGGTGATGAAACCTGGCTGCTAAAGAGCCATTTCTCAAGGTTTACATCCTGCTTGTCTCCAGAGCTAAGACAGTTTAAAATGAAAGCATGTGATTTAATCTATGGATTAGAATTTCCATGAAACCAAAGCAATATAGAACGCAAGACACACTACTTGAGCTATATGGGAGCAGTTAATGCTTGATGGCCCCCAAAAATGGACACTGCTGTCTTGCTTGCCGTCTATACTCATTTACAACCCATGCTTCCACACTACTCCATCATCTGTCCAGACATAGAGCAAAGGAGCTATTTTCTATGTGGAGTAATAGAGGAGGCCTTGTCAAACTGCAATGTTTTGATGTCTTTGTTATAATGTTGAAGTGAGGCATCATATATTCAGTGCCTTGGATGCAACCTGACACAAAAGATGCTGAAAATTTTATTTCTTGTCTCTAACAGCAGCCATATTTCTTCTTACCAATATTGTACCTTATTACTGAAGAATGTACCTTCTCTTTTTTCTCAGATAACTCAAGGAATAGCTAAGCAAATAAAAATATCTTCCCTTGAGAGGAATCAGACATCATGAGAATTTTCTTATGTGGTGATAGAATTAGTCTATAACTCAGAGTGTGAACAATTTCACTTCTTAGGTTCCTTTTTCTTTACTTGCTATAGAAATAGTTAAAAAGAAAAAAATAATAATAGAAGAGCAAAAATAGAAAGGAACAAATGTGTGCTGCCAGAATCCTCTTCTCTAGCTTTACACTGAGCTGGATGACAGTTACCACTTTCTTGTTATTCCCTTTGCCTCCAAAGCATTGCAAAATCTCGCTGAAGCATTGACCTCATTGAATGCACAACCACATTACGTGTTGGCCCTTATGAACCTGTGAACATCTCGAGGGCAGGAGACATTTTTACCTATGGCATATGCCGTTTCCCAGTGTGATGACTAGCCTGAGATGGACACTCCACCACTGCCTGTAGAACAGAACCGACTGCCTTCACCCTTCTACCTCCTCCTCATTACTATCTCTCTTATTTCTGCTTTAGATCCGCTCATGTAGTTTCTGTCCCATGTTATTAAAGCTGCATACAGCTTTATTTGATTTTTAAAGACATTTCCATCTTCTGTGAAGCCATAAAAGAAAATTTTAACAAAATGTCTGCCTTACCTTTGCCCAGTAATTCACCACTGTACAAAGATGTGCCACTCATCAGCAGTCGGCTTTCTTCCCAAGAAGAACAATAAATCATAGCTCTGCACCCATGTTATATTTAGCATGCTACATGCTAAAGCTAGCAAACCACATCCAATGTTTAATCACTGAAACTTGAATTTTAATGTTGAGGAAGTAATAATGTTCCATAATTTTCAAATATCCAGTGAGCTCTTGATATGACCCCAACAGGCCAGCTGTGCTGAATCCTTCACAAGAATTTCTGTGCATCTATAGAGGAATGAGTTTGAGAATCAAGATTATTTTTCAGGTTGTAAACAGTTTAAAACTTATTTTTAATGTGTGAATATTGTGATCAAAATGCAATTTTTCTGCCTCATTTATATACACACAAAAAATGCAGAGTTGATTTTCTTTCTTTAGGAGAAGTTAGAAAATGCTAAATTTAAGTCAATTTTCTCTTGAACCCTTTTCAAGTTATTTTTGTGTATCATTGATTTTCCCCTTTCTTTTAGAGCTAAGACATGAAGAATATAAGATGCCTGGCAGCCCTCACAAAGACCTGCTAAAACATTTGCTTTTTCTCCAACATTTACAGTGCCTTAACAAAGAGACTTTTGAGAGATTACAATTCTTCTAAAATGCCCCACTTTTTACTCTACAGTACCTAGAATGTCTGTCATTTTACAGATCAAAGACTGTGCACAGAGAGATTTATGATGTTCAGAAGAATACAAACACCAAACTAAAGTTCACTCACATGAAGCCAATAGTTTTAATTGTCTAACAAGATATTTTAATGTCAATATCTATAAAAGTAATATATGTAGGATGTATTCTTGAAAGCCTTGTTCAAAGCATGTGAGGAATGAATGTTCCAAACTTTCATATGTCTGCACATGGAATAGCTTCTCTCAGTGTGAGACTCCATCCCTAGTCTGTACTCACATTAATTTAGCAAGCAAATTAAACATTTTTTTTTAAAAAAAATTCTAGTCAGCTATTTCCAGGAGGGAACATAAAATTATTACTACATTGTTCAGGAAACAGAATAGCTATAGTCTCAGAATCTCTACATTATACATAGGAAGAGCTTAATGGTATGAAATATATATTTCTTATATATATATTATATATATATATATATATAATACACATAAGTTATATATACACACATAAGTTATATATTGCATATATAACTTAATCTTACAAGAAAATCAGTAAAAATGATGTACCACTTTACTTTTTCCATATGTTTAAAGGTTCTCTATGCATATGGGCCATTTTCTATCTTTACATACATTCATGTAATATATATAATGAACTGTATTAACCTGGTCATATGATAGAGGGTAAGGTAATTATTACTACTTAGCTGATTCACTATAAATTTCTATGTTTAAGCCAAATTACTCTAAATTGTTTATGTTTTAAGGGAAGAGAGAGTTGGCAACAATACATCATCAAAATAATACATCATATTCCTTGAATATTCATGTCTACAGGGGCTCTGCTGTGTGATGGGTAGAAGTTCGAAAGCATAGCATGATGACTCTCCAGATAGCCACCAGCCAGTATAAGGCAAAATGAGAAAAGGAAGAAACAAAGTGCTAAAGAGGCCCACAGAAATCCACAAAGATACCCCCACAAAAGACTGTTGGTAATGGCCGAGAGACAGCCGGGACTGACCTACTCTGGTGATGGGATGGCCAAACACCTTAATAGTTGTGCCAGAAAGCCCATCCAAGTACTGAGGAATCGGGATGCAGACATCCACGGCTGGGCCCCGGGTGGAGCGCTGGGAGTCTAATTAGCGAGAAAGAGGAGGGTTTATATGAGCGAGAATTGTTGAAACCAAGGTTGGATAAAGCACAGGGACAAATAGCCAAACGAATGGAAACACATGAACTATGAACCAAGGGCTGATGGGTCCCCAACTGGATCAGGCCCTCTGAATAGGTGAGACAGTCCATTGGCTTGATCTGTTTGGGAGGCATCTAAGCAGTGGTACCAGGTCCTGGGCTCACTGCATGAGATAGCTGTTTGAAACCTGGGACTTATGCAGGGACGCTTGGCTCAATCTGGGAGGAGGGGACTGGACCTGCCTGGACTGAGTCTATCAGGTCGATCTCAGTCCTTGGGGGTGGCCTTGATCTGGAAGTGGTGGGAATAGGGGGTGTGCTGGGGGGAAGGGGAGGGGGGCAGGAAGGGGGAGAACAAGGGAATCTGTGGCTGTTATGTAGAACTGAATAGTATTGTAAAATAAAATAAATAAAAATTTCAAAAAAAATTGAAATAAACCCTATGAACAGTTACATGTGACTGTGTCCTCTCTATAGCCAAGATTTGAGCACTGGTGTGGGACTCATGCCACCTGGAAATAGTCTCTCAGTGTTGGGGAAATTAATGTTCAGTTAAGGCATCATGTCCATAGGCAGAGATTAAAAGGCTTTCATTTCCCAGTGATAAGCGTGGAGGGGGAAGTGGAAAAGAGTGTAACACATTGGCTTATGTTTGTTTACTAAGAGATCTATCTTCAGAGAGGTTGGTGATGTTAGAAAGGAAAATCAAATGGGTTTGTGAATCAGAATAATTCCATCCATTTGTGAGCTTTATCTTTCAGGTACATTGAAACTCTCACAAGGCCCCTGAAAGTGTGAGTTTGACCCACACATTGTGAATAAACTTTATATCCACATACATTTGTATAGAGACACTTAAATACTAACAAAAATCAACTTTATATATATACACTAAGGTTTTATGGAAACACACACACTTTCATGAAATTGTGCATCGAAGCTTTTATTTGAAAGAAGATGAGTCCTCATACTCATCCATAAACTACCTAGAATACAAAGTGAAATTTTTTTCATGGCTAGCACATTAGAAATCAAAACACAAAAAAAATAAACAAGCAAAAAATGAAATATATTGGCGAAAACCAAAAAGGTAGAACACAAATTTTCTTTTGTATATAAAATAATTTAATTCTCAGAGAATTTCATACAATGTGTCTTAATCATATTCACCTCTCAGTTCTTCCCTCTCACCTCCTGTCTCTCCCACTTCCCTGTTTCCAGTCGCCTATTTAGAAGACACTGTCCCACAGCAGATGTTCTCTGGCTTTCATGGCTGACACTATGATACAGAAAGACTAGGTATGTTGACCTTCACTAACTCTAGCAGTTTTATTTGGATATTATAAAGCAAAACTTTAATCTCAATGCATGCCCATTGGTCCATGTCTATATGAGGCTAAGTATAGCAATGCCAAGGCCTGTCTATACTGCATTATGAGATACTGTCTCAAAAAATTGTTTACATAAAAAAGGAACTGAAGATATATCTCAGTAGTAGAGAACTTACTTAGCATGAATAAGACCCTGGGTTAAACATACAATATCAAAAATAATTAATACAATAAAAATAAAATTTATTTTCAGATAACTTGCAGTTGGGCTATGAAAACCCAGGATAGACAACTCTCTTACATGGAAAACCCTGATACATTTTTGTTTTTTAGTTAGGGGAGGATTAGTTGGACTAGATGCCTGATTACTTTGATGAAATAAAAGCAATAAACCAAAATGTAGGAAGATTGATGGATTCTAACCTCATGAGTATCAGAGTAGGGAAGAAAACCTTGCTTTGGTTACACAAAATGATGGCATCCTAAGACACTTATGGCTGTTTGGTTTAGCAAATGAGTTGTAGGGACAAACAATGTCATAGGCTTAATTGGAATTGTTTTCTTTTTGTTACAGAATCGCATGTTTTCTATTTTCAAATCTGCAGTGAGATCTTTTGCCTGTTAGTTTGTCCATGTTGACTTAGAAAATGAAGGGAAAGAAAGAGTGTCCATTTCAGGAGAATCTGAGCAAGAGGCAGTCTTTGCAGGAGGTGAAAAGGAAGCAGGATTACTGAGTCGGGAGTGAAACCGTGAATGAAAAGGATGACAGAATGCATGTCCACAGGGGAAAAAATCCCAGAATTTAGAAGCTGGCTGTGCTTTTGTTAGGCAGTTAGGAGTCTGACTACTTTTCTGAAGTCTGAAAGTAGACAGAAAGTCAACATACCAGAAGAATTAAGACTTGTAGATACAAAACACACTGTGCAATCCGCTCAGTAGTAGCTTGTACATCAAGTACAACATGTATCTGTATGGGGCCTAGGAGTGGTTATGGAGCAGGGCAAGTGGATGAAGGTATACAGAACACCAGAGAAAAATTGTGTGCTTGAGGCTTAGGTGCAGAGCCGCAGGAAATGTGAAATGTGACTTATATTTTATTTCCTCCTCAGTTTACCAAAATCATCATCCAAAACTTCAATCAAAACATTTTTTTCCATCTATCATAAAGGAAAGGTTTAGCGTTTGCTTTGGGTTTCTGTAAATATAACAAAATATTTAAAAATTAAATTTAAAGAGGGAGATGTTTAGTTTTCCTCTAAGGTTAGGACATTTTGGTCAATGGCTGGTTGGCCCATCCCTCTGAGCCTGTGCTGTGACCATGCATCGTAGAGCAGGTGCTTAGTGGAGAAAAACCATTAGCCTCACGGCCAGAAGTAAAGACAGAGAGGTAGCCCAGGGCCCCACCACACCCATAAATGGCATCTCCACTGTATCAAAAAGCCACACCTGGGGTTTTACCTCCTTATATTTTTAGCTGCTTCCCGTGTTAAGAACCATAGAGCTAGCCCATGAACACACAGGCCTTTGGGGAGACACTTAGTATTCAAACTGTCCTGCTTTTCTGTACAAAGAAGAATATACAGATGACAATGGGAAATCATCCTTTTCTTCACTCTGTACCAAAGGACAAGAAAATGTGAAAGAAGTAAAAGTAATTTTAAAATAATTTTCATTCATTCTAATTGTAATTGATGCTCTGTTCTAGTAAAAGAAAGTTAAAATGGTTCCATTGTGCAAGTTGTAGTGATAAATAAGCAAAATTTAAGAAAAAATCATATTTTGATAGATTTTTATGTTTGTGGAAAAATCATGCTTTTTTGACCCAACACCCAAAAGGACAAGTATATGCATCTACCAAATTAAGTGAGAGCTATAAAAAAATTGGAGTGTGTAACGCAACCCATAATCAACTACTAGAGCCAATAAAGAGAAACGTATGCAGAACAAAAATCATGACATGTTTTTAAAAGAGTAAAGCCATTTCCTAAAACTAAAATCTAGTGATGATAGGCACTTGCTTACTGCTGTACCAGTGGATCGGTAAGAATACAGAGTTCTCCTTTAAAATGTGCTGGACTGTTCTCGAAAGTCTTGGATGCATCAGACACTTAAAGCTTAGGACTAAGTCCAGAATATTTTTGAGATGTTTGCAAAGATGCTTTAATAGCAACAAACAAGTAAATGCTCGTGGAATGTTCAAATGCATTTGATGTTCACAGAAGAAGAAAGAAGCCTCCCCTCCACCCTCCCCTTCTCTGTGCCGCCCTACTGCAGAGCCCAAAGCAGCGTGCATTCTTGCAAGTTCCCTTCTCACCACGGTGTCTTTGTGCAGGCCTGCGCTAAACCTCTTCAATACAGATGAACACAAAATACCGGCATATTTCTCATTATGCAAGCAAGCTCCCACATACAAATTCGAAAGGAAAGCAGAGAACAGCTGCATTCCACTTTTTTTTGGCATGAATAGGGCCTTTAATATCAATACTGAAATGGAAGTGATTAGTACTATTTACTGAATTTTAAAGCACCTTGGGATGTTCAGCCAGACAGTTTATTTGATTGGCTGAACATGCGGACACCTCATTTTGGAAAAAATATGTTGGCAGAGGCAAAGAAACAGCTATCTGGCTGCTTCACACACATTTTCAAAGGATTGGAGCTGTTTTTTCTGCTTTAAAATGATGCTCTTATAAAGAATAATATGCTCTTTCAAGCATTTTGGGTCGTTTCTACTTAAGCACTCTTTTTATCTTTAAAATCAGGAGTATCGAAGACAATCATTTCGATTGGCTCTGCTTAGAGAAAGCTTTTACCCATGGTGCTTTGAGGTAGAGCAACCAGGGTTGAAATTACCCATTTAGGTGGTGAAATACTGACATAATGAATATTGCGGGTTTGTACCCCATGTAATATACTGATTTGATCCAGTTCTAATATTAAATGCTTGTTGGTAAATGATTTGCTTTTAAAAATACATCCAATCTTTTCATTTTCTCTTTCTTTTTATTTGTATTTGACATTTGTATCTACAGTACATTCAAGCTGGTTCAAAACCTGAAAGACAAGGTCTAAGTTCTCAGAAGTAAGTGTTAGAAGGATGCTACCTTGGCAAACATAATGGCAAGGAATAGGACTTGTTCTCTGAAACTTGAGTGCCACCAAGGCCCATGTGTTAAAGATGTGGCTGATGTGGGATTTCCTGGAGGTGGAGTCTGCAGGAGGTGAGGCTTTGTAAAGAGCCTTAAGTCTTTGTTTCTAAATTGACCTGGATCTGTTTAAACAAAATGCCATTTAAGTCCTACTACAATTTAAATACTGGCTTTAAAAATGCATTCAGTGCTAAACAATGCTAAATTGTAAATGAAGAATATCAAATGTAGAAGATAATACTTTGCTATCTGAAGATGCTATAGAGATTTCACACTTAAACAGTATAATACGCCCAGACACCTAACCAAAACAGACAAAATAGCAAACCACAGATTATGGGAACACCCACATACAGTGAAAAAATTAGACATGTGGTTCTATCCATGCCTTTAGTTGACTGGAGTCCACCCATCCATAGTCTACCAAACCCAATGCTAGTCTCACAGTAGAAATGAATTGAATAAATTTGCTAAGTATTTGAGCGCCCTCAACCTCTGGATCAATCAAATCAACAAAATAAACCATCAGAGTTGAGAAGAATTGCCTGATTTCCAATATTTACCTCCAACATTTTGAGCAGATTGTATCATACTATTTCTGTTGCCAAAGGAAAACCTTCCAGTCTAGTTTTCATAACTTGTAGCTGCTCTTGTTGCTTTTTCTAAAAACTTAAAAACCACATCAAGCACATTCTCAAATCATAATGAAATCAAATTATATGTTGATTATGGAAATGTCTAAATTCCTGAAAATTAAAAAGCATTCTCCTGAATAACAAGTGCTCAAAGAAAGAAGGAATGCTCACATCAAATTTAATCAAAAGAAAAGCAAATTTACCCAAACACTCACATTTTTGTTACTTTATTTGTTTATTTATTTATTTATTTATTTATTTATTTATTTATTTATTTATTTATTTATTTATTTATTTATTTATTGTTTTCACACCCTTACTGAGGTTTCTCTTCCCTCCCCTCTTCCTAATTCCTCCCCCCTCATCTCTCCTCTGTCCCCCCATCCACTCCTCCACTGTTTCTCTTCAGATACAGATGGGCCTTCCACGAGTATCAGCCAGCCATGGTTTGTCAAGTTGCAGTGAGACTAGGTACCATTTCTTCTATCAAGGCTAGATGAAGCAACCCAGTAAGAGGAAAGTGTCCCCGAAAGCAGACATTAGAGTCAGAGACAGCCCTGATCTCACTGTTAGGAGTGTCACAAGAAGACCACATTACACAACTCGTTAATATATGCAGAGGGCCTAGGTCCATCCCATGCAGGCTCCCTGGCTGTTGGTTCAGTTTTTGTGAGCCCCTATATGCCAGGTTAGTTGGTTCTGTGGGTTTGCTTGTGGTATACTTGACCTCTCTGGCTCCAAAATCCTTCCTCCCCCTCTTCCATAGGATTCTCCAAGCTCCTCCTAACATTTGGCAGTGGTTCTCTGAATCTGTTCTCATCAGTTGCTGGGTGACATCTCTCGGATGACAGGTGAGCTAGACACCAATCCCAGCATATCTTGTAGGCAAGATAAATAAATGGAAAGGTCTACCAAGAAAATGAAATAGTACATCAATAGCTCTTTGAGTAAAAGCAAACAATGCATCTATGTACAATATCAATTATTTATATAAACAAGTGGAATTAACACAGAGTTTAACAGTACAAGATCAATTAATCGAACATATCAGATTGATAGAATGAAAATGAAAACTCATGCCCTGATCTTCTTCTTGCAATCTAATACACTTTCATGATGGAAAGCACACAAAATCTTAGAAGACAGCTTCAGTTTGATCAAGGGCATATACACAAACCACTGCTAATACATTCATGGAAGGAAAAGAAAATTCCTCCCCTAGTTTAGAATAGTAAAATGCCTCTCCCGTCCCTCCACTTGTATTCCATGCTGTTCTAAAAAGCCCTAGAAACAGGAAGTAGATTAGTGCTTCCGGAGGTTGGAGGACTAGTGAATTGAGAGCAATCGTTATAGACATGGGTTACGTTTTGAAAAACTAGATAGTATAGCTTCAAATAGTAGCTTAATCTCACAACACTGCAATTATACTAGAAGCCACCAAATTATACATTTAAGAGAGCAAATTGCTTGCTCCCTGAATTATTGCCCAATTGAAAACAAATGAACAAATATAGTCATCTAAGATTTTCAATATAATTTGTTTAATAGTGATCATAACAGTAAGTACAGTGCATGTAAATTTATTTAACTAGTGTATATCATCATGTTTCTGTGTCATGTGCCCTGAAAATTGTACATTCAAAAACACTTGAGAAAATGGCAGAGGGAGAGTGGACAGGTATAGAGTTAGGACCTGTGTGAATATTATGCATGACTGCATGTCTTTAGATCTTTTATAAGTTCTATAATTAAGCAATATATGCATGAAAGAATGCTTCTAGGATAGAATAGGACAAATAAAGGAAACAATCAACAAAAGACAGAAAGAACCTAATAAAAATGATGAGTAGATAATTTACAAGCAGAATTTAAATATTTGAAGTTATTGCAGCAATTTAAGTAAGCCTAAATAATTTAAATTTATCCAAAATTAGTAACGACTGTCAAATATAATATTTAACATAAGTTTGTGGAAATTTCAGCACAAAAAATTAGAAAAAGGAAAAGAAATATTAAGTGAGGACTCTGGAATAAAAATGAAGCTCATTATTAATATAAATTGAAATCCTACATGAATTAAAGCTTAACAGGTACTGTAAAGAGAAATAGAAATGTAATCCACAAAAAATGCAAATAAGACTTGTATATATCTTATAACATAAGCTCAGACTATATAAATGAAATACATGATAAGGGGAAATGGACAGGATTTATTTGTGATATTTTGCTTCTATTTTTTAAACAGATTAGGTGGGAAAAAAACAGTAAATATAGCTTTGTATTTTTACTAATACCTTAGTTGTAAGGTACAACTTGCATATCATGCAATGAAAAGAATATTGGGTAAGAAAGGATTTTGTGTACAATTCAGAAATGGTGCAATCTAGAAATAATGGATAGTCAAATTTCATCCCAAAGAGGTTAAAAAAAAAGTGTATAAAATTATATGTTCTAAGGAATGCTTAACAATTCATGATTTAGCAAAAAAACATAACTTTTACATATTGCCTAAGTCAAAATATTTAGTATTTTGATATACTGAATGTGCATATAAGTTTATACATATAAGTAAATCTCAAGGTTATTTACATATGCTTATTAATATGTTATAGTTATACAATAACATATTACATAGTTAATAATAAATATATAAATATTATTGTGTTTATAAGTTGTAGAAAGATACAGAAGCAGAGAAACAGTAGGAGATAGAAAGAAAATAAGAATGCAAAGATATGCCAAACCTTGAAATATTTAAAAATGTTAAATGACATTCAACTGCTCTAAAAACCATTTTTAGCAATCAGAAGCATTTTAAAATGCTTTTATTAATTCTTTGAGAATTTCATACTCTGTAATTTGAACAGATTCACTCTTAACTTCTCTCCCAACTCCTCCCCATCCACCCACACTTCCCTGTCACCCTATAGCTTTTTGCCCTCCTTCTGAGAAGCTAGGGACAGTTGATGTCTTCCATTTTCCCTAAGGGAGTGGCTCCTGGCTGGTTGGCCGTGATGGAGTGTATGCCTCCACACCTAGGAGTTTATCAGCAGCACAAATTGGAGTTGATGGCTCTTGCATGGCCTTATCACTTGTTAAATATGCCAGCAAAGTCCATCCATGGGCACGCCTAAACATTGCTTACAGACACATCAGTTGGTACCCTAATTCCTCTGTTCATTCTCTATCACTTACTCTCCCTATTAGCTCTATTAGTTGCCCACCCTTCTTTATCCTACTCTCCATCCCTGAGTTCAGCTTCACATAAAGTCTTTTGATTATTGGCTTCCTGTTCTGTTCAGCAGTATACTGCAACGGCAAGAGACTAAAGGTAAAAAGAATGCCCCAGTGTTCATACAGAGATACTCACAGGCAAAGTTTTTCTCTCTGGAATTTTAGTACATCTAATTGTAACAGAAATTGTGAATGGTTAAAAATTTTATACTCTGATACTGTACAATTATGATTGTAAAAATGTAACATGGAGAACTTCTCTCATCTATACTCTACAGCATATATACACCCCTAGATCATATATAAATTCTTTATGTGTGTGTGAGTGGTGTGTGTGTGTGTGTGTGTGTGTGTGTGTGTGTGTGTGTGTGTGTATGTGTGTGTGTGTTTGTGTGTGTGTATTCACATCCTAGAAGCCTGGTGCATGATCATTTAAGGTAACTAAAAACGTAGGAAACTGCCAATGTATCTATATGTGGTTTAAAACAAATAAATGATCAAATCATCAAAAAAGAGAAATAAAGTGAAACACTATTATATAATAATATACTATATAGTGTGAAAATAATTGTTTAACTCCGTAGGTAAATAGACTTTAAAATACATGCTTTAAATTGAAAACATGAACTGAGATCAGCCAACTTTAAGCACAAGCCCAAGCACAGTCTCTGGAAATCACCTCTAGAAAAGACTGAAAAGGAAAATTAGCAGTTCTTCTCTGGTGCTTTAGGGAATTGCATCACAGGGCAAACTGCTCACTCCAAAATTAGAAATAAAGAAGAATACAGAAAAAAAAAACCTCCCATTTTCCCAGCATGGAAGGCAGCCATGGGACCAGTATTTAGGAGGAAAACCAAGCTAGCTTGCCATTCTTCTTTGATCAATAGCAGGAGACAAAAAATGAGGATAGTCATGAGACTTAACCATGGAAGTCAGTTGTAAGAGGGAGCCATAGTTCAGAAGACTTATCTAAAGGAGTTCTATAATAATCTCAGAGTACAGATCAAATGTGAATGCCCATCAAGGGAGAAGGAAAACAAAATAAAAAAAAATTGTTATTCATTTGTTTGATTTTTTTGAGACAGGGTCTCACTTCGTGTAGCCCTGGCTATCTTGGAACTCACTGTGCAGACCAGGGTAGCCTCAAATTCACAGAGATCTGCATGCCTTTGAATTCCAGGTGCTAGGATTAAAGGCATGTGCCACACAGGAGATCACTTTCTAAATATAACACCAGTAGCACAGACACCGAGAGCAACAATTAATAAATAGAACCTCCTGAAACTGAAAAGCTTCTGTAAGGCAAAGGACACAGTAAATAAGACAAAATGACAGCCTACAGAATGGGAAAAGATCTTCACCAACCCCACATCTGACGGAGGGTTGATATCCAAAATATATAAAGAACTCAAGAAACTAGACATCAAAATAACAAACAATCCAATTAAATATGGGCTATAGAGCTAAACAGAGAATTAATTCTCAAAGGAATATTTTCAAATGGCCAAAAGACATTTAAGGAATTGCTCAGCATCCTTAGTCAACAGGGAAATACAAATCAAAACGACTCTGAGATACCATCTTATACCTATCAGAATGGCTAAGATCAAAAGCACTGCAGACAGCTTATGTTGGAGAGGATGTGAAGCAAGAGGAACACTCCTCCACTGTTGGTGGGAGTGCAAATTTGTACAGCCACTTTGGAAATCAGGATGGCAGTTTCTCAGAAAATTGAGAATCAATCTTCCTCAAGACACAGTTATACCACTTTGGGTCATATACCCAAGGAGTGCTCAATTATACCACAGAGACATATGGTCAATTATGTTTATAGTGGCATTATTCATAATAGCCAAAACCTGGAAACAACCTAGATGCCCCTCAACTGAAGAATGGATTAAGAAAATGTGCTACATATACACCATGAAGTACTACTCAGCAGAGAAAAACAATAACATCATGAAATTTATAGGCAAATGGATGGAACTAGAAAATATCATCCTGAGTGAGGTAACCAAGACTCAGAGGGACAAACATGGTATATACCCACTCATAAATGGATACTAGATGTAAAGCAAAGGATAACCAGACAACAACCCACAACTCCAGAGAAGCTAGCTAACAATGAAGACCAAAGAGGGACTCATGGACCACCCTGGGAAGGAGAAATAGATGAGATCTCCATGAGTAAACTGGCGATGAGGGGTGGGCAATGGAGGGTAGGGGGTAGGGGATTAGAACATAAGGGAGTGGGATAGTCAAGCTGGAACAAGGACAGAATGGGAAAGCAATGAAAGAGATACCATGATAGAGGAAGACATCATGGGGATAGAGAAACCCAATGATAGGGATGTTGCCAGGAATCCCCAAGGATGACCCCAGCTTGGACTACTAGAAATAGTGGAGAAGGTACCTGAACTAAATTGACTTACCCCAGTGATCAGATCAGTGAATACACTAAATGTCATCACAGAGCTTTTCTCCAGTGACTGATGGAAACAGATGCAGAGATCCACAGCTGAACACCAGGCAGAGATCCAGGAGTCTAGTCAAAGAGAGAGAAAAGGGATTCTATGAACAAATACATCAAAATCATGATGGGGAAACCTGCAGAGATGACCAAACCAAACTAGTAGTAACTCGTGAAACTTGGATCAATGACTGTGGAGCTTGCATGGGACTTGACTAGGACCTCTACATGGAAAGACAGTTGTGTAGGTTGATCTGCTTGGGGGGCGGGGGGGGGGGGCTGGCGGTAGAATCAGAATCCATCCCTGGTGCATGAGTGGGCTTTTTGGAGCCCACTACCTATGATGGGACTTCTTGTGCAGCCTTGAGGTAGGGGGAAGGGCTTAGACTTACCTCTACTGGATGTGCCTCCTCATGGGAGGTCTTGCCTTCTTGTGGGAGGAAGTGGGACTGGACCTGCCTGGACTGAGTCTACCAGGTTGATCTCAGTCCTCGGGGGAGGCTTTGCCCTGGAGGAGATGGGAATGGGGAGTGTGCTGGGGGGAAGGGGAGGGGGCAGGAGGGGGGAGAACAAGGGAATCCATGGCTGATATGTAGAACTTAATTGTATTGTAAAATAAAATTTAAAAAAAAAAACACAATTTGATAAACCCTATAATACTTGGTTAATAAACATAAAATGGTCAGAGGAAAAAAAAAGCTTATTTTCCCTCTGAAGGCACAGCCCACTTATTCTGTAACATTTAGATTATTCTGTTACCACACAGTAACACATAGCAAAAGAAAAATAACATGGTATAGAAAATACTTTAGATATATATCCTATTCTCTATATGTATCTATATAATTCACACAATAGTAAATACATAGTCAAATGAAAAGCTAGCATTTTTATTGAAAATTAAGTAACAGCCATAAATATAGTCATAAAATAAGATCCTTTGATTTTGCTGATAATTCTTAAATTTGGATACCACAAATTAAAAATTGATTCTAAGTCTATTGATCAATGGTTAAGAGGACTTGCTGCTCTTGTACAGGACCTGAGTTCATTCAGTTCCTAGCACCTATGTGAAGCATCCCACAGCTACTTGTAACTCCAGCACTTGGGGGACCACAGAGACAAATGCGCATATACATGAATCTTTAAAAAAGAATTGATTCTAATTCTGAAAAAAAAAATGATACTCTCATTAACCTACACACTAAATCCTTGAGTAGATGACCTCATTACAAATATTAGCCTTCTAATTTTCTCTCAATTGTAATTTTATTGCAGATGACAGTGGAATGCTGTGGGATGTCGTTTTATATGCTGTCAATATGTGTTGCTCTGATTTGTTGATAAATAAAATGCTGATTGGCCAGTAGCCAGGCAGGAAGTAGAGGTGGGCAAGCAGACAAAGAAAATTCTGGGAAGAGGAAGAGCAGAGTCAGGAGCTGCCAGTCAGACACAGAGGAAGCAAGTTGACAAGGCAGAACTCAGAAAAGGTACCAAGCCACTTGGCTAAATATAGATAAGAATTATGGCTGGGTTTAAGTGTAAGAGCTAGTCAGTAAAAAGCCTGAGCTAATGGCCATACAGTTCATAATTAATATAAGCCTCTGTGTGTTTATTTGGGTCTGAGTGGCTGCAGACCAGCTGCAACATGGAAAATTCCAACTACAATGGGCACCTTACCATTGGGCATTGGTCCACATAGACGTAAGAAAGCTTAAAGATTCCGAATATACAGAAATAGAGCCACACTAGGTTTCCTAGTCTCACAGTCGCATGCTAGCAGCAACACAAACTTGTTTCTTGACAGCTTGTGGGATAGAACTGGCCGCCAGCTGCCATGAACTAAACAGCATGACAGATTCCTGCCACAGTACACAATGGTGTCTCTAAGCCATGCAGCACACTATGTGGTGGATTTACCCTGCTAGTACAAACAGAAGAAGAAGAAGAAGAAGAAGAAGAAGAAGAAGAAGAAGAAGAAGAAGAAGAAGAGGAGGAGGAGGAGGAGGAGGAGGAGGAGGAGGAGGAGGAGGAGGAGGAGGAGGAGGAGGAGGAGGAGGAGGAGGAGGAGGTTGTTTCTGGGCTACAAACTGCTGGATGGAGGCATAGATCCACTGCCTTCCCGAGTCATCAGAAAGTATGGCTCCCAGAGCTGGCAGCAAATGTACCACCACCATATTGGGAAGCAGAAGGGGGTGGAGGCAACAGCCAAGGCTTTCACTTCAGTACTAGCCACTGCAGTTTAAAGCAATAGATTCACAATAAGACAGATTCAGGTGGAATAACATTTAAATGGTTACAATGTGTGTAAAAATGTACTTAGGCTTGGAAGAGAGACGAAGATGAATACAGACAGTTATACAAAGAAATAGTTTTAAAAAATAAAGTCTTTAAAGGAACAGTAAAGGTGATATAAAAGTAAGCCACATAAAGATGGATATTACAAAGAAAATCTGGATTGTGTTGTCTTTGTGATTTTTAACTGCAGAAAGACATTTGATTGTAAAGGCTGTTAAGTTAAAACACTATATTTTAAAGGTACCTTGACTTCAAAATTTGGATCTAAGGATATGTTGCTTTGTAAAGGAGGCTCTGTTTTTGTTTCCACAGGAAGCAAGAGGCTATAGATTTGTTCCAGGTTAAGATGGATCAGATTCAATTAAGCCAGACCTCCTGAAACTTAACAGATGTACTTACCAATAAATGTTGTAGCTGGTCTTCCCAGGACTTGACCATTATCTTGAATTGTCTCAGGATACCCATAAGACTACTATTGCCCCCTATCAGCAGCAAGTACCCTGGAACACTATACGCATATTCCCAAAATATGGATTATGGATGTTTATCTTTATTTATGTGGTTGGTTACAAATTATTATTGGTCATAGTCACTCTCTAAAAGAAAAAGGGGGATATAATATAGATATATAAGATATAGATATGAGGGACTTCCCTTCTGGACCAGAGGTGAGTACCCTGGTCCAACCCGGACCCCATCCCTGGGCACCAGCCACTCCGGGGAGGCCTGCACAGCTTGGCGCCGGGTTCTGGCCACCGGGCAGCTCCCCTTCTAGCCCCACCGGAAGGGATCCCCTTTTCCAAGCCCCCCGACAGCCCCTGCAGTCTCCGCGCCCTGCCCCCACGCCCATCTGCCCGAGACCCCAGCCACTTCCTGAGACTTAGAGACCGGCCCCCTGCTCCCAGCCTGCCCCCGACTTCCCTTCTGGACCAGAGGTGAGTGCCTGGGTCCAGCCCGGACCCCATCCCTGGGCACCAGCCACTCCGGGAGGACCTGCCCAACTTGGCACCAGGTTCTGGCCACTGGACAGCTCCCCTTCTAGCCCCACCGGGAGGGATCCCCTTTTCCAGCCCCCCTGGAAGCCCCTGCAATCTCTGCGCCCTGCTCCCACGCCCATCTACCCAAGACCCCAGCCACTTCCTGAGACTTAGAGACCAGCCCCCAGCTCCCAGCCTGTCCCCGACTGCCATTCTGGACCAGAGCTTGCCCCTGACTTCCCTTCTGGACCAAAGAGTTGGACAAGAGAACTCCCTTTTGGACAAGAGAGAGAGTCTTCCTGAGTCTGTCAGCTCTTTGTGAAACAAGTACACTGATAAGACCAAGAAGAAACCACAAGGAGATGGGCAGACGTCAAGGCAGAAGTACATACAGCAAAATGAAGAGCAATACAGCATCACCAGAACCTAGCTCGCCTCCAACATCTAGACCTGAACACCAAAAATTGGAAGAAGCAGAAGAAAGTAGCCTTATGAGTAACTTCATGAAGAAGGTAGAGGCTTGTGTAGAGGAAAAGACAAGAAAATTAGAAGAACGCTGTAAACAACTAGAGGAAAGGGCAAACAAATTAGAAGAAAACAATAAAGCCCTCCAAGAAAACAATAAAGTCCTGGAAGAAAACAATAAAGCACTGAAAGAAAATCATGAAAAAGCAATGAAACAAACAAAGAAAACAGTCCAAGAACTGAAAAGGGAAATTGAAAAAATAAAAAAGACACAAACAGAGGGAATGCTGGAAATAGAAAACCTGAGTAAAAGATCAGGAACTTCAGATGCAAGTATAACCAACAGAATGCAAGAGATGGAAGAGAGGATTTCTGGCATTGAAGATACAGTAGAAGAAATAGTTCCATCAGTCGAAGGAAACACTAAAGCCAACAAAGTCATGAACCAAAATGTCCAAGAAATCTGGGACACCATAAAAAGACCAAACCTACGAATTATAGGGATAGAAGAAGGTGAAGAATACCAACTCAAAGGCACAGAAAATATATTCAACAAAATTATAGAAGAAAACTTTCCCAACTTAAAGAAGGAAATGCCTATGAAGATACAAGAAGCCTATAGAACACCAAACAGACTAGGCCCCCAAAAAAAGTCCCCTCGACACATAATAATTAAACAACTAAATGTACAGAATAAAGAAAGAATATTAAGAGCAGCCAAGGAAAAAGGCCAAGTGACCTATAAAGGTAAACCCAACAGAATAACACCCGATTTCTCAATGGAGACTTTGAAAGCCAGAAGGACCTGGACAGATGTAATGCAGACACTAAGAGACCATGGATGTCAGCCCAGACTAATATACCCAGCAAAACTTTCAATCATCATAGACGGAAGGAACAAGACATTCGAAGACAAAGCCAGATTTAAACAATACCTATCCACAAACCCAGCCCTACAGAAAGCACTAGAAGGAAAATTCCAACCGAGGGAAGTCAGATACACACTTGAAAACACAGGCAATAGATAAAGCCACAACAGTAAACCCCAAAGAAGAGAAGTACACACACACTACCACCAAAAATAACAGGGATGAAGAATCACTGGTCATTAATATCCCTTAATATCAACGGACTTAATTCACCTATAAAAAGACATAGACTTACAGAATGGATACGAAAGCAGGACCCATCTTTCTGCTGCATACAAGAAACACATCTCAAATTCAAAGATAGACACTACCTAAGAATAAAAGGCTGGGAAAAGACTTTTCAATCAAATGGTCTTAAGAAACAAGCAGGGGTAGCCATCCTGATATCCAACAAAATAGACTTCAAACTAAAATCAATCAAAAGAGATCAAGAAGGACATTACATCCTCGTCACAGGAAAGATCGACCAAGATGAAGTTTCAATTCTGAACATATATGCCCCAAACACAGGGGCACCCACATATGTAAAAGAAACATTACTAAAGCTTAAACCACATATAAAACCCCACACATTAATAGTGGGAGATCTCAACACCCCACTTTCACCACTGGACAGATCTCCCAAATCGAAACTTAACAGAGAAATAAAGGACTTAACCGATGTCATGACCCAATTGGACCTAATAGATATCTACAGAACATTCCATCCTAACAAGAAAGAATATACTTTCTTCTCAGTACCCCATGGAACTTTCTCTAAAATCGACCACATACTTGGCCACAAAGCAAATCTCAACAGATACAAAACAATCAGAATAACCTCCTGTGTTCTATCAGATCACCATGGTTTAAAGCTAGATTTCAACAACAACAAAAACTACAGAAAACCTACAACCTCATGGAAACTGAATAATGCTCAACTGAATCACCAATGGGTTAAGGAAGAAATAAAGAAAGAAATTAAAGACTTCCTAGAGATCAATGAAAATGAAGACACCACATACCCAAACTTATGGGACACTATGAAAGCAGTGTTAAGAGGGAAATTCATAGCACTAAATGCCCACATAAAGAAGTTGGAGAAATCGCACACTAGTGAACTAACAGCACATCTGAAAGCTCTAGAACAAGAAGAAGCAAAGTCTCCCAGGAAGAATAGACACCAGGAAATTATCAAAGTGAGAGGTGAAATTAATAAATTAGAAACTAAGAGAATAATACAAAAAATTAATGAAACAAAGAGTTGGTTCTTTGAGAAAATCAACAAGATAGACAAGCCCTTATCCAAACTAACCAAAAGACAGAGAGAGAGAATCCAAATCAACAAAATCAGAAATGAAAAGGGGGACATAACAACAGACATTGAGGAAATCCAGAGAATTATAAGGTCATATTTCAAAAACCTGTACTCCACAAAACTGGAAAACCTAAAAGAAATGGACATTTTTCTGGATAGATACCACATACCTAAGTTTAATCAAGACCAGATAAACTATTTAAATAGTCCAATAACCCCTAAGGAAATAGAAACAGTCATTAAAGGTCTCCCAACCAAAAAAAGCCCAGGACCAGATGGTTTCAGCGCAGAATTCTACCAGATCTTCAAAGAAGAGTTAATACCAATACTCTCTAAATTGTTCCACATAATAGAAACAGAAGGAACATTACCAAACTCCTTCTATGAGGCTACAATTACCTGATTCCTAAACCAAACAAGGATGCAACAAAGAAAGAGAACTACAGACCGATCTCCCTCATGAACATTGATGCAAAAATACTCAATAAAATACTGGCAAACAGACTCCAAGAACACATCAGAACAATTATCCACCATGATCAAGTAGGCTTCATCCCAGGGATGCAAGGGTGGTTCAACATACGAAAGTCCATCAATGTAATACACCATATAAACAAACTCAAAGAAAAAAACCACATGATCATCTCACTAGATGCAGAAAAGGCATTTGACAAAATCCAACACCCCTTCATGATAAAAGTCTTGGAGCGATCAGGAATACAGGGAACATACCTAAACATAATAAAGGCAATATATAGCAAACCAACAGCCAACATCAAATTAAATGGAGAGAAACTCAAAGCAATTCCACTAAAATCAGGAACGAGACAAGGCTGTCCACTCTCCCCATACTTATTCAATATAGTACTTGAAGTTCTAGCCAGAGCAATAAGACAACATAAGGAGATTAAGGGGATTCAAATTGGAAAGGAAGAAGTCAAGCTTTCCCTATTTGCAGACGACATGATAGTATACTTGAGTGACCCCAAAGATTCCACCCAGGAATTGATAAAGCTTATAAACACCTTCAGCAACATAGCAGGATACAAGATCAACTCAAAAAAATCAGTAGCCCTCCTATATACAATGGACAAAGAAGCTGAGAAGGCAATTAGAGATACATCACCCTTTACAATAGCCAAAAATGACATAAAATACCTTGGGGTAACACTAACCAAGCAAGTGAAGGACCTATATGACAAGAACTTTAAGTCCCTGAAAAGAGAAATTGAAGAAGATCTCAGAAAATGGAAAGATCTCCCATGCTCATGGATAGGCAGGGTTAACATAGTAAAAATGGCAATCTTACCAAAAGCAATTTACAGATTCAATGCAATCCCCATCAAAATACCAACACAATTCTTCACAGATCTGGAAAGAACAATACTCAACTTCATATGGAAAAACAAAAAACCCAGGATAGCTAAAAGAAACCTGTACAATAAAACAACTTCTGGAGGCATCACAATCCCCGACTTCAAGCTCTACTATAGAGCTACAGTAATAAAAACAGCCTGGTATTGGCATAAAAACCGACATGTGGACCAATGGAATCGAACTGAAGACCCTGACATTAACCCACACACCTATGGACATATAATTTTTGACAAAGAAGCCAAAAGTGTACAATGGAAAAAAGAAAGCATCTTCAACAAATGGTGCTGGCATAACTGGATATCAGCGTGTAGAAGGCTGCAAATAGATCCATATCTGTCACCGTGCACAAAACTTAAGTCCAAGTGGATCAAAGACCTCAACATAAATCCAGCTACTCTGAACCTGCTAGAAGAGAAAGTAGGAAATAGTCTTGAACGCCTTGGCATAGGAGATCACTTCCTAAATATAACACCAGTAGCGCAGACACTGAGACAAACAATCAATCAATGGGACCTCTTGAAACTGAGAAGCTTTTGTAGAGCAAAGGATACGGTCAACAAGGCAAAGCGACAGCCTACAGAATGGGAAAAGATCTTCACCAACCCCACATCTGACAGAGGACTGATATCCAGAATATATAAGGAACTCAAGAAATTAGACATCAAAAGGACCAACAGTCCAATTGAGAAATGGGCTTTAGAACTAAACAGAGAATTCTCAACAGAGGAATCCCAAATGGCTGAAAGACATTTAAGGAATTGCTCAACTTCCCTAATCATCAGGGAAATGCAAATCAAGACAACTCTGAGATACCACCTTACGCCTGTCAGAGTGGCTAAGATCAAAAACACTGAAGACACTTTATGCTGGAGAGGATGTGGAACTAGGGGAACTCTCCTCCACTGCTGGTGGGAATGCAAGCTTGTACAACCACTTTGGAAATCAATATGGCGCTTTCTTAGAAAATTGGGAATCAATCTCCCCCAAGATCCAGCTATACCACTCCTGGGCATATACCCAAGAAATGCTCAATCATACCACAAGAGCACTTGCTCAGCTATGTTCATATCAGCATTGTTTGTAATAGCCAAAACCTGGAAACAACCTAGATGCCCTTCAACTGAAGAATGGATAAATTGTGGCACATATACACAATGGAATACTACTCAGCAGAGAAAAACAACGACATCACACGGTTTGCAGGCAAATGGATGGATCTAGAAAAAATCATCCTGAGTGAGGTAACCCAGACTCAGAAAGACAAATATGGTATGTACTCACTCATAGGAAGATGCTAGATGTGGAACAAGGATGACTAGACTGCTACTCACATCACCAGTGAGGCTACCTGGAAAACGGGACCCCAGAAAAAGACACGGAGAAATGGACGAGATCTACATGAATAGCCTGGTCATGAGTGGGAACAATGAAGGGCGACAGTCGAGGGAAAGAGTGGGAGATCCTAGCTGGATCAAGAAAAGAGAGGGAGAACAAGGAATAGGAGACCATGGTAAATGAAGACCACATGAGAAGGTGAGAAGGGGAGGAAGCAGAGAGCTAGGGAGGCCCACGGAGATCCACAAAGATACCCCCTCAAAAGACTGCTGGCAATGGTCGCGAGACGGCAGGAACTGACCTACTCTGGTGATGGGATGGCCAGACACCCAGATAGTGGTGCCATAAACCCCATCCAAGGACTGAGGAATCTGAAGGCAGACATCCACGGCTGGGCCCCTGGTGGAGCACTGGGAGTCTAATTAGTGAGTAAGAAGAGGGTTTATATGAGCGAGAATTGTTGAAGCCAAGGTTGGATAAAGCACCGGGACAAATAACCAAATGAATGGAAGCACAGGATCTATGAACCAAAGGCTGAGGGGCCCCCAACTGGATCAGGCCCCCTGAATGGATGAGACAGTCATTTGGCTTGATCTGTTTGGGAGGCAGCTGTGCATTGATGCCAGGTCCTGGGCTCGTTGCATGAGTTGGCTGTTTGAATCCTGGGACTTATGCAGGGACACTTGGCTCGGTCTGGGAGGGGGGAATGGACCTGCCTGGACTGAGTCTACCAGGTCAACCCCGGTCCTCGGGGGAGACCTTGATCTGGAGGAGGTGGGAATGGGGGGTGGGCTGGGGGGAGGGGTGGGCGAGAGGGGGAGAACAGGGGATTCTGTGGCTATTATGTTGAACTTAATGGTGTTGTAAAATAATAATAATAATAATAATAATAATAATAAAAAATATGGCATTTAAAATGTTTTAAAAACTTAGAATTTTCTGGACAATAAGACATATCTGTTCCTGGCAGCACTGGTTTACTTCAAAGAGGAAGATGGGTATCGAAGACTCTACATTTGGAGTTAATCTTCTTCTTGGCAAAAATAGGCATTTGGGCAAGAAAATATTCTTGCCTGGACTGCTTGGCAAAACATTGTATCAACTGGACATGCAGGACCCATAGGAAGGTGACGACTGAACTTTGCAAAGCAAGATGGTCCTTCAGGTTCCTGCTTTGCAGAGAAGACTGCCATATATTCTACAGGACACAGAGAGAAGTGACTGAGAGATTCTAGGCCTATAGGCTGAAGATGGATGCTCCAACATTGCAGAGGAACTTTGGATGACTGTCTAGGCAGGCAGCTGTCTCTGTCATTTCCAGAATATTGGAAGTTGCTTACAATGCATTTCCTGTTTACTTAGGTAATAAATATTATATCCTTCTGAGGTCTTTGATGTAGTTGAAGACTAGATAGTTATAATTTTCCTTGGTTATGATAAAAGATAAATTAGATATAAAACTTTAGACTTCCAAATATAGGATAGATGATAGAATTTTTCTTTAATTTTGCCAAATATAAATATACTAGATATTGTAACTGTAATTCTTGCTTGATAACTGTTTTTGTTATATGTAATTTTACTGTTAAAGTTAAAACCTACCTTTTTGATTAGACAGAAAAAAGGGAAATGCTAAGCGATGTTGTTTTGTATGCTGTGAATATATGTTGCTCTGTTGGTTGATAAATAAAACACTGATTGGTCAGTAGCCAGGTAGGAAGTAGAAGTGGGCAAGCAGACAAGGAAAATTCTGGGAAGAGGAAGGATAGAGCCAGGAGTCACTAGCCAGACACAGAGGAAACAAGATGACAAGGCAGAACTGAGAAAAGGCACCAAGCCATGTGGCTAAACATTGATAAGAATTATGGCTGAGGTTAAGAGTAAGAGCTAGTCAGTAAAAAGCCTGAGCTAATGGTCATATGTCTGAGTGGCTGTGGACCAGTCGGAACACAGGAAAACTTACAACTACAGTGGAAGAAACAATTGGCTATGGATTCTACTCATTGCCAAGCAAAGATAGAGTAGCATTACATGTGATTTCACAGGTAGAAAATAATAACTAAAATATGTAAAACTTACAGATCAGAGTACAGTTCTCAACTATAGATTTAAAAAATACTTTATCTTTTCAGGTACAGAATGATATTTAGTGTAGTACAATGAA
This sequence comes from Peromyscus maniculatus bairdii, assembly GCF_049852395.1. Lineage (NCBI taxonomy): Eukaryota > Metazoa > Chordata > Mammalia > Rodentia > Cricetidae > Peromyscus > Peromyscus maniculatus. The sequence goes on along the minus strand of NC_134853.1, from coordinate 33,833,254 downwards.
TAAAATTCTTAAAATATGCAAATTAATTCCATGGATTCTCTTTATAAGGTGCATAGAACATAGCTAGTATGAGTTAAATAGTCTCTAGTAAAGTTACCTCTTTCCAAATCACTACCAATGGCACAAAAATATTAATGTTGACTAGATAAATAATTTCACTTCATAAATTAACATATAATTCTCCACTTTCTTCAAAGGTCATATTTCTGTAAGTACATTCTAAAAAAATCAGACTTTTATCTTAATTCTTGCAATACTTCAAGCTGAGGCTTAGGTAATAGAGTTCAAAATTTTAAAGCTCTACTCATTTTTGGGTATAGAAGTCTTTTTTATTTAGAAGTCTTTATCTATGTAATTTCCAGGAAAGGAAAGAAAAGCAAATTAAACTTTAAATATTGTTTTTCTTAAGAATGTACTACATTTGTTATGGGACTCACTGGCTACATATTTCTTCAGTTATGATAAACCACTGTATTACTAGGCTTCATGTGGATAGTGGTGAATATCCTTTTATTTATTTATTTTGATAAATACCTTTACAAGGTGAAGAGATTAATGGTGATGGGAAGACAGTTGTCAATCATGAAGTTCTGTTTTCTCTATCACAGTGGACATAAACCTGAGTTGGATGATGAAAGACAGTCTCTACCAAGCTCACCTGTGAGTTGGAGTTGGCCTGTGAACCAAACTAAATCAGCCACATGGTCTTCTCTAGAGACTGGAAAAGAGATTTAAATTTTTACCCATATGCTTCCAAGGACCAATAATATAGTTAGACTAATATGTTTATCTTTATATTTCAAAATAGTTCTAAGGTATAAAATTTGCATTTCTAATTTAAAAACTATATACTAAAATATTTTAGAACATAATCAATTGCAATTACTAGAACTGCTAATTTGATCCCATGCCACTTTACCTTTCTTTTTCCATGGTAAAGTATTTTCATTAGTTAAAGAGAAGGAAATAGATGGATTGGGAAAGCTAGTGAAAGATTAGAGAGCAATTTTCACCTAACTCATTAATTTGAATTTAATGTTACTATTTGATGGAAACTTGGAGTCATATGAGGTAAGTTAATTCAGCCTCTGTCCACATTTCATAGCTGAATATCCATGATGTCATCTTCAACTCATACAACCTTGAGCTCTGATATGATGCAGTGATCTATGTACTGGGATTTTTCCCATGGAATTAATAGTTTCAGTCAATAGGCCAAGTATTAAATGGCCTGGAAAATAGACAAACTTCTTAGAAGTCTCAAAAAATGTAGCTCTTAGAACTGAGCACTGTCCTGGTTATCTCTTAAGGACAGATATTTATAATTTTGGATAAACATTAGTATATAATTTCCCTAAACAAGACATGGAGGAACACATTGATAATTAAGTTAGAATTGTTCTGATTATCAAGTTGATAGATGTTTAACATGAAAATTCAAGGCAGGCTTTTGAGTGTGCATGGAGGTACCAATATTATTCATGCTTATGAACTCATAGGTACAATGATTGCCATGACTAAAAATAGTTCTTTTCTTGTATTCCCAGTGATATAGTTTTATCAGTTTCATCATTCATTGTTGTGTCCATCATGTACACTGGACAATGAAGAATGCATGTACCTCCAAATGCAAAGACAGATATAGTATCACCATAAAAACATAGAACAAGCTCTGAAGGTGATATGTTTTATGACTATTTGACAAGTAGGACCACCTTTAAAAATAGACCACTCAAAGGTTAATTTCAGAGATCTAAATTTGTAGGAGATTATCACATTATTGTCAAAAATCACTAAGATATCACCAAAAGGAAAAGGAGATAGGCAGCCATGAGGAGATAGGCATCTCTGCTCTGAGATGGCAGTGGGAAGATAGATGAAGAAACTTAAGCTGATTGTGTTGGAATGGAGTGAATGGAACCAAAGTATTTCTTCTCATCTCATCATACATCTTTACTGTTGTTTCCTTACCACTGTACCAGCTTAGTACTTTGGACGATCCATTGATTTTGTATTTCTTTAAGAACATAAAATTTCCTAAGCTCATCCATAGTGTAGTGTGTTTACTGAATGATCACAACATTGGCTTTATCATGAAAAGTAAATAAAATAGTAAAATATTTTCCCTTGAAAGCTATGCAAATAATTTCACTAATACAGGTTATACATTTATTTTCCAGAAGCTGAGGAGAAAACTATTTGTAGAGGGATCTTCTTCAGTTCATTGCCCCTTGAGTCCATGTTATTACTACTTTAAAGACCTATAGTAGGAATCTGATGACTGAATACATGGTTTTGAAGTGTAACCCAAGGACAAGTAACCAGGATCACTTATTATTTTTTGCATCATAGGGACAGCTATACATAAGTCTGGAATATGCTTGTGTGCATCTCCTAAATGTATGCAGTCCAGCCTCTGCACGGGTTCTAGAACACATTAAAATCCCTAGGAACATATAAAAATTCAAAAATTTTAAATAATATGTAGTTTGTTCACATGAAAATTTCATAATCATAATCCCACTTGAAATTAACCTTTGATGGATCAAGAAATAGAAGGAAATAGGTAGAAATTCTTTTCTAAAGACCTGGTTAAATTTGGCTCCACATGTAAATAAAGATATATGTGTTAGAATATGTGTAATCAGAAATGTATGCTGAGCAAGAACTTACACAAAGGCATATAATATCTGCAAAGAGAATACAAAAACTCTTATTTTATTTTATTTTATTTTATTTTATTTTATTTTATTTTATTTTATTTTGAGAAAGGGTTTCTCTGTAGCTTTGGAACCTTTCCTGGAACTCACTCTGTAGCCCAGGCTGCCCTGAACTCACAGAGATTCACCTGCCTCTTCCTCCCAAGTGCCGGGATTAAAGGTGTGCACCACCACCACCCAAATTTCTACTATAAGTTTTAATATTTCTTTTTTAATCAAGTCCCTTTTGATTTGCTGTTTCTCCATTTTTCCTGTCTCTGGGACTCCTCTGCTTTATCATCAGCTCTGTATTGATAGATTTTATTAGTGCTTCTTTGTGTTAATAGCATGTTTGTATATGTTTCTGAGAGTAACACAACAACCCTCTCCCAGGAAGAGTTTACCTTTCATTTCTTGTTCTCATACCCATAGGATAATGTATTCTCATGCTTTCCCTGCTATACTAGTTGTCTCTCTTCTGGCCTGGCACAAAGCAAAACCAAAAATAACAAAAGAGGTAGAACCAAACTATTAGAACGTTCTTTCACTTCACAAATCATACAAATTTCCTGTTGTATTTTTATTATTTTTTCTGCAGTAATCACCAAATCAGATCACCTTTACTAGGTGGAGGCAGCAATATACTTCACGCACTGTGCTTTGGTGTTATATCAATTCTTTTATTACTTGACATAAGTTAGATTGCAAATGGAGTCTGCTTTCTTGGCACCCCACAGAATACCATACTAGTTTACTTCGCTACTGGCGTCTCACTGAGTGGATACTCTTATAGTAAAGTAGCATTCAGTGGTATTCAGTAAAGTATGTGATGACTGTGTTGGGCATAATTATGGCATGACATGAGAAATCTACTGTGAATGTGGGGAAAGTCTCCCATTGGAAGCACAACTGGAACATGTTAGGACACACTTTCTGATTGGAAATACTACTTCTGCCACTTATATCTGACACACAGCTTTGAGATGACCTGGTTTGAAATACTTAGCAAAAACATTTTATAAGTGCCAGTTTTGAATTATGTCCAGAGAAAGTCACTATCCACTGCAAGTCTCAGGCTGCTCTGGCACTGGGGACTTGTGAACATCAGTTACCTGGTAACTGAGTGGCAAATAAAGATGCTATGTGGAGACATTCACAGGCCCTTAGGACTCATAAACTGACATGTAAGGATTAAGGAGAAATCCTTTCGTTCCTCTGTAGATTACTTTCTTTTCTTTTTTGGAGAAATATTTTCTAACTTGCTGATGGGTCATTAGAGAGACAGAATCCATGACAATGTCATGAATGAATGTCAAACTGTGAATAAATATTACAGAGTACACATTTAATCAAGAATTTCTTATGACTCATGTGATTTATATGAGCCACGGTTCAGAACCACAAGCCTTGTATCTTGTATCACCTCACCTCCTCAATGTGTGTGAAGATCTTGTAGGGATTTCTCAAAAATACCTTTGAATTACTGACCACTGCATTTTATTCTTCGATGTAAGCACACAAAAATTCAAAACTCAAGACACAGAAAAGGAAAGTCTAAGGATATTTATTATTTATAAGTATTTATTACTATGTTGAAGATATCTGCTACTTTCAAAATCCACAATATAATACCTGGTCTTAATTACTGATGATGTGACAATTTGAATTGTATATTTATTTATTAGTCACAGGAATTACTCATTCATTAGTACTTTCTTGCAAAAGTATATTATTTTTCTAGGTAAGGGTATGTCCTTATCCTGCTTTGTTGTTTTTACTAATCCCATATCTCAGAAGTATACTTTCTTCTAACTTTATTTCTGTGCTTCTGTTCATTTGGGGTTAATACATTTTATGTAAACAAACAAACATTCAAAATATTGACTCATATTAGACTTATACAAATGCTATGGAATTGTGTTTGTTTGTCTGTTTTGCTGATTTTTCCTGGAACTATCAAGTTGACATAGGAAGACCTTCCAAATGATTTGATTATATATCTATCTGGTTTTATGAATCTGTATAAGAACATTTTTTTTTCTATCTGCTTCTTCTAAGGAAATGGTTTATACTCTTTGTGAAGACTTTTTTCTTCCATTATAATTTACTAAGATTTTCAAATAAATATTATGACAAAATGTCCCTTCCCACATCATGGAAAATTTGCAAGGATTCAAAAGTGTTCTCATTTTTCCTATGAAATGATCCAAAGCTATGAGAACTTTCGTTCTAATGACAAATATCATAGATGCTTAACAATCCCTTTCAGGGTTTCTCCCAAGGAGATCCACTTATGTTCTAGGGATAAGGACAAACAGTTTTAAAGCATAAACATATCTTACAAATATTCCTTATTAAGATATATAATATTTTCATACACTATAGTCTCATCACAGGTTTCTCTTTCTCAAATTCTCCCAGACAGATCTCCCCCACTGCCCTACCCATCCAACTCTATGCCTTCTCCTTTTCTTTCTCTTTTCAGAAAACAAACAGGCAAACAAACAGAACAGAAAGAAAAAAAATTAAAAAAACACACAAGAAACACACACATACACACACACACACACACACACACACACAAAAAAAAAACAAACTAACAAAACCCATAAAGTCATAGAATCGGAAGACATAATAAACAAGCAAAAGGCCAGTGAGACAAAATTTTAAAAATGCCTAAACAAAGCAATATGAGACAAAAATATCATTGAATTTGGTTTGTGTTGGCTTTCTACCTTAAGTGTTGTTGATTGACCAAGTGAGACTCCATTGTAGAAAACTAAATTTTCCTTTGCAAGCCGTTTTCATTGTAAATAGGATCTTGGTTAGGGATAGGAATTTGTGTCTACTTCTCCTCTCAGTGTTGGGACTCCATGTCACTTGAACTTGTGTGCATCTTGTATATGCTGTCTCACTCTCTGTGAATTCATATGTGTGTCAGTCTTGTGCCTGAAAAACATGCTCTCCTTGTTATCATCCATCCCCTATGGCTTTTCTAATCTTTTCAACACTTCGTCTACACAGTTCCTTCAGCCCTGGGGGGAAAGGTTTGATGAAGACTGATTGTTCAAAAGTCTCCTACTCTCCACACATTGTCCAGTTGTGGGTCTTTGTGTTAGTTCCTATCTACTGCAATAGGAATCTTCACAGATGATAGCTGAGAGAGGCACTGATCTATGGGTATAGTGGGATGACATTAGGACATTGATATTAGGCACTGAACTCTGTCACTAGGAAGGTCATTATGCACTCAGCTCTGAGTAGAGTGGAATGACATTAGGAATAATTTTATGTTCCTTTGGCAGAACAATGGTATTTGAATTTCACCTAGGCTTGTAGCCTTTCTAGTTTCATGTTGTTGGCCACCTGAGCAGTGTCAGACCTGGGTTCTAGTTCATGGCGTGAGCCTCAAATTCAATTAGAGAGTGACCGGCTGCTCTCACAACATTTGTGCTACTATTGCACATACATATCCTGTAGGCAGGTCACTGTTGTAGATTAGAAGGTTTGTAGATGGATTGGCATTTGCCCTTCACCAATTTGTACCATGTAGAGGAACTTTCAGTACCACAAACACTAGTCAGTATGGAGTGAAGACTCTAGTTGAGAACCAGCTTAGCTTCTCCATATTCAATGAGATAGGTAAGTGGTAACTTCAGCAATAAAAACTCACCATCATTTTTGTGGCTAGCAACCATTAGTCTTGCCAATAATCAGATGTTTGGACATTTCCAAGGAATACCTTTGGCCAACAGCTAAATTAGATATAACCCATTCCTGGGCCTGGAGATTTCACTTTGTGGCAAAAGATATCTAGCTGGTACATTGTCTCCCTCGTTATTTGGTGACTCTATTTAGAATTCTTTCACATATGTATATATTTTAGAAGCTTCTATTATAGTAGGTTTCCATATGATCCTTCAAGTAACCTTTAATGTTTGCTGCTCGTCCACTCTTTCTTCCCCTTCCCAATTTATTTCCCCAATCCAGTTTCCCTTCTGCCTCTCTCTAGCTGTATATTCTTATATTGTATTCATTCTTCCTTGAGAATTCTTGCTCTCACCACTACTTCTGTACATTCTACCTAACCTTTGTGGTTTTGTGAATTGTAGCATGCCTATCAGAGGCTTTATTGCTAACATTCACAAATAAAAGAATACATACAATATGTGTCTTTTATGGTCTGGATTACCTCACTCAGGATGATTTTTTTCTATCTTCATCTATTCATCTCTTAATTTCATGATTTTGTTCATTTTTAAGAGCTGAATAATATTCCATTGTATAAATGTACCATATTTTTATTATCCAATCTTCTGTTGAGGACATCTAAGTTGTTTCTAATTTCTGGTTATTATGAATAGAGCTGCAGTGAACATGGATGAGCAAGCATCTCTGTGGTAAGATACAGAGTCCTTTGGGTATATGCCCAAGAGTAGCATAGCTGCATTTTGAGGTAGAACTTCTCCCAGGTTCCTGATGAACTGACACACTGATTTCCAGACTATCTGACAGTTTTGCACTCCCACCAGCCATGAATAAGTGACCTTTTCCCCCCACATCCTCACCAGCATGAGCAGTCATTTGTTTTATTGATCTTGGCCATTCTGACTGATGTAAGAATAAATCTCAATGTAGTTTTGATTTGCATTTTCCTAATGACTACTGTTGTGGAGCTTTCTTTAAGTGTTTCCCAGACATTTGTGTTTCATCTTTTGAGAACTCTCTCTTTAGTTCTGTACCTAATTTCTTAACTGAGCTGTTTGTTTGTTTGTTTGTTTGTTTGTTTTTTGATGTCCAGTTTTCTTTAGTTCTTTTATATATTTAGATGTCAAACTGTATAGGCTATGCAATTGGTAAAGGTATTTGATTGATTGTCAATCTGTAAGCCTCCATATTGTATAATTGGTTAATGTTCTCTTTTTTTTAATTCTGAAATCTTTTCTTTATTAGAATTTGTAAGACTTTATATTTTTATACTGGGGTCTATGGAAGAATTTAATGAAGATCATAGATAGATAGATTGGGATACAGAAGTCACATTTAAATGGCCACACAAATTCCATGGAACCACGTGAACAATATACATTTCCAATGAGTCCATGAAATCTGAAATATTAGAAATATTCCAGGGATGGAAAGATTGCTCAGAGGGTAAACCCACCACTCTGAGTTCAATTCTGGAAATCCACATTGTAGAAAGACAACTGATTCTCAAAAGTTGTCCTCTGATCCTCATGGGCATGCTGAGACTCACATGTGCAAATCAAATGCACACAAACGAAGAAGTAAGTAAGTAAATAGATTAAATACAAAAGGTAAATATTCTCAGTTGCTGCAGAGCAAGATCTACATGTATCATGAGGAAATTTCCAGTATCAGAATAAAAGCCGACATCATTATCTTCAAAGGGTGACTGTTAACCAAAGCACCATACATAGACTTTGTTAAACACAGTATTGTCCTTCCTTAGTTAAGTCTATGTATGTATGTATGTATGGAGATATACATTTATGTATGGAGATAAACATTTATGTTTACTATTTTAAAAAACTAACAAAGTTTTCAGTCTAGCTGTATATCCTTACAACATTTAAAGTGCTGATGTTTAAAATCCTCTAAAATTATTTAGAAGTCAATTTAGTAACAAGTAAGCAAACATTTGATGGCTTTATATGAATTAGGAAATTTTTCTAGCTTCAAAAAAGAGCATAGAGAAAAACATGATAGAAGGAATAAGAAACTGATGCAAAAATAACAGGATGCACAAGTCAACTTCAAAGAAGAAATATATCACTATGTATAGGCCAAATTAATTTAATGTAGAAGTTAAGGACCATAATTGTGTAAAAATTAAGTTGATACTAAGCCTTGAGTACATACATCACACTAACTCCTCACAGAATGATTAATAATTAAATTAAAATATATTTAAAATTTTTAAAAGTACTGCATATGCTAATATTATTATAAAGCATCTTATATATTGGATTTATATCAAGCTATATTGTAGTATACTGTGGTCTATCAATGTAAAAGTTTCCTCAAATAATGCTGTGCATTACTGACACTATATTACATTCTATCCCATTTGCTATCTAAACATTTTATATTCCATTCATTATATGCCAAATAATACTTCTTTACTATAAAGCATCAAATATAATAGGCCATAATATAGAAAATAACTATATATAATAATGAAATACAAAAATGTGCATACAGAATATTACAACTGAAAACATCTTCCCTAACACAATAATGATTATCTGTGACCTTCCCTTGGTAGATTTAAAAAATATGCCTTATAGCTTCATAAGGTATTTTAACAATGTTCAGGGAATGTATGACATTCTAAATGGTTCCTTTTTAACATATATTAATTGTTGTGAGCCTAGCCTTTAATGGCTGAGCCATCTCTCCAGCCCTACATACATACATTAATTGTTAAAGTGTCATTTTCATAAATGTATATAATGTACTTTGATCATAGTCACCCTTTTATTATACTTTCTCTCCCCACTTTTTTCTTCTACATCCCTAATCTGTCTTCAAGAAGCAATTCATTAACCATAATCTTTCTGTATTAACCAAGAAGTTTATGATGGTTGTAAAATCAGGAACCTGTTGGTAAAGAGCATGAATAAAATTTGGTTAACTTTTGGAGGTGAAAACAGTGCTTGATTCTTTACCAGATGTGACCATGAAAGACTGTGAGTTTATGCTACCTCCCAAGGGTTCTGTCTTATATGAGTACATCCTTCTGTCAGGACAGGATAGGAAGGTGAACTTGACATGATCAGAGAACATTTACAAGAAGATAAGCAATCAAATATTTGATCAGAGCTAGAGGTAAACATTGAAGTTATAAATATAATTTGTGTAACTGTCAAAGCATATTAATTTATATAATTCTCATCAATAGTTCCATTATGTGTTCTGCTACCTTATTTTTTCTCTTAAAGTACAGTAGTCTTGGAATTGAATCTGCCCCTTCAAAATGCACACATGGAAATTGGAGCCCTCAGTGTGATTGCATTGGAGACAGGGCTTCTAAAGAGCCCTGCAAGAAAAATAAGATCTCATAGTTTGACCTCTAACCCAATAGAGCTGGTGTGTTTATAGGAAGAGTCATCAAAGATCTTTCTGTCTACACACTCACTGAGAAAAGACAGGGAGAATACAGTGAAAAAGTACATATAGGTACGTAGCAGAAACCAAACTTACTGACCCCTTAATCCTGGACTTCAGGCTCTCCAGCCTCTAGAATACTTCTATTGTTTCAGCCACCTAGTCTATGATAGTTTGTCATAGTGTTGAGCTTATGTACTAGTGTAGGCATTAGAAATGTACTATTTCATCACATTTATTACTCTAAAAAGATACATTTTAGTACACAGCATAAACTCTACACGGTGCTTAAAAACAAAGACTGAGAATTGTCACACAGGCTGGTCAAGTAACAAGATATACATCAGAGATGTTAACTAATAAGTATGACTCTATCCTCAGTGAGAAAAGCACCCTCAGCTCCACAAAGGAAGGATGAACAGCAGTTACAGTCCAGAGACTCTGGAAATTGCTGTTAGGACTGATGGAGACTCCTAATGCTGTATCAGAACAAGTAACTACATCCTGCTCAAGGACTTAAATCTATACAGAATACACACACACACACACACACACACACACACATATATATATAAATATATATAAATATATATATATATATATATATATATATATATATATATATATATATATATATATTATACAGTAGATAGCACTATGGCCTACAGCAAACCAGTAGATAGCACTATGGCCTACAGCTCATCAGTAGATAGTGCTATGGACTACAGCTAATCAGTAGGTAAGCAGAAGAGGGACCCTACAGCAAAGCAAAGGCCAAGGCCAAAGAAGACTAGAATTTGAGAAAATCTGGGAGATTTGACAACAGTTTGAGAACAAGGAGGAAACTCTTCTCCCTTTGTCTATCAAGAGGACAAATGCAGAAACATCTATTGGTAAAACTTTTTGTTTTCAGCTTTGGGAAACCACATGAATTTCATGCCATACCATTTTGATTTGCTTATGCTTCTGCTGTGGATGAGTGAAGGAAGGAATAGACTTTTCCGGATGAGTCTGAGTTATCAGTGTGACATGTGAGATTTCTGTGACAGCTCTGGCTTTAGGAGAACTGGCAGGCAGAAGAGAGGTGGTATTGCACTACTTGCCTGGATATTATGTTTCCCTGCAGCCTTTTATTATACTTCAAGTACAGTAGTTTTCACTTCTCCAAACTGGGAACCATTCCAGAGGAACGCATCTGGATAGCATTTGCCCATTACCTTCACCAGAAAAGAATTAGTCAGCAAGGGCCCTATTCATAAAAACGAATTCCATCCACTTCGACTTGAATGTCACATCTTTATGTGGAAAAAGTGTGGAATGAAACCTTTTTCTCCTAGACAAAGAATGCTTTTCTGAGATGAATGGAGCCCCCTCCCTGTCTGATATGTAAGCAGACACCTTCTGATTCTGCACCCTCAGGAGTGCTAAGACTGCAGACTCAGTGAGAGGGGTTGGATGGACTGCTTCTCCGTTGAAATGAATCCTTTCTGAAAATAGGTGCTGATTTCCAGATAAATGCATGCTTTTTAAAGCCATAAAGAAACATACCACAGAATTTGAAGGATATACACATAAATCAGGTGAAAGTTTGGAGAATCACAAATTCTGTTAAGAATGTGTAGTCACTGGATCCCAGGCGATCAGTCTGGTGTTTCACTTCACAGAACCTTAATTCCCAGAAGTAAAGAGTTAATCTTAACAGAGTAATATAGTTTTAATCAGCCCATAAGGTTGATAAATTGGCTTGATTGGAATCACATCATTAGACAGCAAATTTTGGCAGATTTTTACCAGTCACCAATGGTATTTGAGATTTATGGCCTCCCAGTTTATTATTTTCCTTCGCTTGAATGATCTTTTTAATGTTCTGTGACATACAGTGTACCTTGACTACTATGGAATTTGTTCAATGACAAAAGAGTTTAGCATGCTACAGGTCCAGATCATTGTATTTCATCTAAAGTACAGAATAAGCTTAGATGTTATGCTTATTTTAGGTAATTCAGAGAGATGAGGAATCTTACCAAAGATTTTTTAATAGTGTTCCAACTGTTGCACAAAGCCTCTGCATCAAGGAAATGATTCTAAGGTGAACATTGCCAACTAATAAGATTATGGCATTTAAAAAATGATATTAAAAAAGCACACCACCAGAATAGCCTCTTAGGTTGTATCGTGTTTATTACAGACACCCAGTTGGGTTTTTAATTTTATACAACTGCAATAAATATATGTGTGCATAAAAAGTGTACAAGTAAATTTTCTTGACTCCTTGCCTACTTATTATTTATTCTATAAATTATTCTCTGTGAATGTTCCAAAAATTTCAGTCAAAATAACTCCATATTTTCTTTGCTTTTATTAAAAAAACACAGAGTTAGATTCTGACCCACCCCCCCCCAAAAAAAAAAGAAGAGCACAAAGCTGGTGAGCTCTTCACTGTAGCTGTGAATGATTCTCAGCTACATGCTTGAAAAGAGCTATGGAAATTAAGAGGAAATGGAACTTACATAGTTATAACAATGCTGCTACTAATCTTCTAACAATATAGCATTATAAAGGATGGTTACCAGGATGAAATGAGATTCCATATGTAAATTAATCATAATAAACTGTTAAGAATGTTGACATATTCCATAGTAATCACTTGATTTGCAACATTTTGTTTATCCTCAAAACTTAGATGAAGCAAATTCTATTCTCCCCAAGTTTTAGACAGAAAAGTTGTGGCTTAAAGAATCACAATTCAAGCAGAGACTTATAGCTGAACAAGATGCTGAAAATAAGTGGTGGCTGAGTGTTCAGTCCTAAACAAGACATCAAGAAACACTGAGGAATCTGGGGCAGAAAGACTGTATGTGGTGTAAGATTTAAAGAAGAGTTATAAAATGTCATCTGTTGGCAACACTCAGTCATTACAATTACAGACTCTCAACAAATACAGGTGATTACACTGAGTCTGCACAGGAGTGGGCTCACCAGTAGCCAGGCAAGGATGAATATTCCTGGATGCTGAACTGTTTCATACAGATATATTAGAAGCAAGGGGGGCATTGCCTTTACTTGTATACCTAAGAGTTATCCTACCAGCCTCTAATGGATAACCTTATTCCAACAATTACACACTATGGTTAAACTTAGTAATACACACACACACACACACACACACACACACACACACACACACGATCATGAATCTTGGAAAAGGGCATATAGAGAAGAGTTGATAGGAAGGAAGGTAAATAAAAGATGGTTGTGAGACAGAGTATCCAGAATGCATGAAATTATCAAGGACTCACTTTTTAAAAATTAGTTTTCCTGAGATCACATCACATTGGAGTGACTGCTAGTTCTCCATTCCAGGTGCATGCTTGTGACCAACAAGCAAATTTGCCTCAGGAGTGACTCCAATGCCATTGAATCTCATAACTGGTGCTCACACCAGGCTAGCAGTGATATACTTTTCTTCCATTGGCCATAAATAGTCCAAATTGATGGAGCAGTGATCAGTATATGACATTATTAGTTCAACTCTGGATCAACACAAAAGGGATACAGAACTGCAGTCTATGGAACATGGAACTTGATGCAAGAACACTGTGGCAGTTGCAGTGCAGGATATCTACTTTCGTAACCCATTGGGGAGAAGCCATGCCTACAAAACCCATGCTCGTGGGAAATATTATTCTCGAATATGTCCTCTCCCAATCTTCATGTCAATTAAAACTCAGCAGCCCAACGCAAGTTGTGTATCCATTATCCCACTTGCTCAGGCCTCAAAATGTTTCAGATTTCAAATGTATTTCAGAGATTAGAACATTTGCATATGCATAGTGAGATATAATGATGATGAAAACTAAACATAAGACTCCCTTATGCTCCATAAATACATCGCCTTCAGATAATTTTACACAATAATTTATTGAATGTATATTTTGACAACAACCTATCTTAGGAGGTCAGGTGCTTCCACTAGCAGCACAGTCTTGCTACCCCAAAATACCTATATTTTAGAGCATCACAACATTTTGGTATTTTTATTTGAGAAACTAAGCTTGTACTATTAATATTACAGACTTTCATTTTTAACAAGCCACAGACTTTCACAACAGGGTAATGAAATAGTCTTTTCTTCTAAACAACAATTACTCTAGAGCCTCAGGGGAAATACCCAAAGATTCTCTGCTAATGTTGAACAGAATAATGAGGCCTTTCTTTGCTGCATGACTGAAGGCAGGAATGTGCTGCCACAATAACATCTAAAGAATTTAAGGTTTTTGCACAAAATTGTATGACTTTAATATTTAACAAATACAAACAAATAAAAATCTAACTTTCTACCAATCTCCATTAAATCAGGAAACTGACATTTTGACTTCCAAATGTCTTGTGAAGATGGCTCATTGGCTGTATAAACATAAATGCATATATCTGAAATTCAAATGTCTGATTTCAAATAACCAGTCATAGGTCAAAAATGTTGGCAAGATCACTCGCAGATGTTTCACAGAAACTGGAAAAAGAGAGGTCAACATACTGTAAATACATGTAGTTGCCTGATGTGTCTCTGGTCAATTTCCTCTTCAGCAGAATGCATTTAGTATAATAAATGTTTCATCTGGGAAGCTTTCCAGATTCATCATTAAAATAAAAAAAGGGAGCATAGTTTTTCTTAGTGGATCTTTTTCCCAGCACACTATCAGTCACATAGCAGAGGTATGCTAAAATGTGGGGATAAGTACAAAAGGGTCATAAGAGAAATGAGAAAGCAGAAGAAAGGAAAATAAAAAAATAAGAGAGAGGTGGATTTTACAGGGAAATGTCCTCACTTGTAAAGTAAATTTGAGCTCTCTGCCTCTGTGTCATTGGCCTGCTGATAGCACAGTATATAAGGCACACAACATTTTCTGGTAATGCTTTGTCCCCTGGAATTTTTGTGTAATACTCTCCTATCTACTGTTAGCTTCTGGTTGTTGTTTGTCTGTCTGTTTTTTTGTTTGTTTGTTTTTGTTTTTGTTTTTGTTTTTTTATCAGAGGTAAGGTCCATGAAGTAAGTAGTGCAGAAGCTCCTTTCATATTCTGGGGATCCCTTCATGTCTCAGGTCATAAAAAAATCCTATAGATTATTTGTCCTAGACAACAAGTTTCTTTAATCACAGCTCTGGATGGCAGAAACTATGATTGGAGGCCAATGTGGACAGAGTCTAGTGAGGCCCTTCCTGGCTTGTGTATGACCACTTCCCCTCAGTACTCACTTCATCTTCTTGTTGACAAGTGCAGCAAGAACAAGTGTTTTGGAATCCCATGAGAATGCAAATCCTAGTCACCTTTGCACATCGTTCATGTGCATTTATGTTGGTCTACCTTTCATGAATCTGTGCATGCCTGGATTATTCTAATTATATGAAATAAAATTTTTCAAACTGGACAAGGGGATTTAAATACTTCTTGGGTTAAAGGAGAAATAAAAATTGTTTTCAGTACCTCCAGCAGAAATGGACATCATCAAAGAAAACAGAAAGCCACTGACAGAGCTGCTGCTGTTGGACAAAGATGCAGAAGGATGGAAATGAACCAAAGTGTGCTCATGGCCGTGGGATGGCAGGAGTGAGAAGATGGCATTACGTTATCCTGCTCATGACTCTGTGATCTCAAACCTGGAGGGAGCTCAGCAGGACTAGAGGGTGGAGCGTCTTCTGAAGTGCATGTTTCTGGGAGAAGACCCCAGCAGCATCCAGAACCCACCAGCAAGGGAGTCTAGCTGAGCCTCACAGGGTATGTGAGACACGGGCAGTAGTGGGAAGGTTGCTAAATGCCAACCTGTGAGTTCTAGTCAAAGAAAAACTTGAATAATGCAAACCCTAGAAATTGAAAGAATAGAGTTGTTTCTTCCTCCTGCTCTGACCTCTGTCAGACATGTTAATGGGCTTGCAAAGCAATCTAGTTTGCTATATTATAATTCTTCTCAAATGGCCCCAAAGATCCATATGTCAACGCTTTCTTCTCCATTATGCACTGCATTTGGGAGTAGGAGAATCTTTAAAAAGTGTACCTACTGGATTCTCTTTAGGGTGTGGGATATTAAAGGGGATTTGGGCACATTGGCCCTTCCTTTTGCTTTTTATAATGTGAGTGTCTCTTCATTAAGTTTGTCCCTCCCACAGAGCCATAGAAGCAATGGGTCTTATCTGATCATGGCCTGGAATCTACACAACTCCATCAAATGAGTCATTCTCTATTCCTTGAATAAATGCCATTAGAAAAACTTGCAAATAAAAAAAATCCACCACACAGCAAAACTAACCAGACCCCAAATCTATAAAACTCAATGAACTTCTATACAATTAGAATAGGCATTCAGATCAAAAGCTGTGGAGCATCACATTAAATTTTGCACTTTTCTTATTGAATATTTTTTATGTTCTTATCTACACCCAAAAAAAGGAAAACAAAATCTGTTACTGAATTATAACAGAAAAACAATTATCTCTGTCAGAACTCCTGCCTGACACCTGCTTTCAGTTCTTTCTTGTCTCTTTATAGTTAGTATTTTTTTTGTTAACATGTAAACATACATGATTGGCTAGATTCTACATATGACCAAGAGCATGCTGATAGTTTGTTATTTTTTTTTCTGAAATTGTATGACCTCATTTAATATTATACATTTTAAATCTATCCATTTTTCTGCAAATTGATTAAAATAGCTGGGTCATTTGGTAGTTCTATATTTAGTTTAAAAAAATCTCAAAACTGATTTTCACAATGGTTGTTTCAATTTTCTGCCTTACCAAGAATAAATAAATTTTATTTATTTATTCTTAAATAAATAAATAAATTTTATTTATTTATTCTTAAATAAATAAATAAATTTTATTTATTTATTCTTAAATAAATAAACAAATAAATTTTCTCTCTGTCCACATCCCTTCCAAAATTTGCAGGTTGATGAAAACCATTCTGATCAGAGTAAGATGGTATCTCAATGTAATTTTGATTTGAATTTCTGCGATGGTTAGGAATAGTGAAAAATTTTTTAAATAGCTATTTTGTAGTGTTTTTAATAACTACCTGTTCAGTTTATTTTCCCTATCTTTTTCTTGGTAGTTTTATGTACTTAGTATTTAATTTCTGAAAAATCTTGGTAAATTCTGGATAGGAACTCCTTGACCGCAGTGCTCTGTGAGCTGCCTATTGACTCTGCTGATTGTTTTCTCTGCTATATGCAACTTTTTATTTTCATGTAGACCATCTGTTGCTACTTGAGGGTGACTCCATTGATGTTGATGTTCTATTTAAAGAGTTCTTTCCTACCCTAATATCATGAAAGGTATCCCCGTATTTTCTTCTAAAAGTTTCAATATTTCAGATTTGAAATTAGAATTTATTTTGAATTGATTTTTGTGCAACATATAAAATAAGAGTCTCATATAATTCTTCTGCAAATAGAAATCCAGTTTTGCCAGAATCATTTGTCAAATGGGATATCTTTTTAATTCTTTTTTTACTCCTTTGTTAAAAATTAAGTGGATGTAGCTTTTATGTTTTGTTTCTGGCTCATCTGATCTTTTCCGTTGGTCTACATTTCTACTTTTGTGCTAAGATCAGGCTGTTTTATCACAATAGCTCTATAGAATAATTTGAAGTTGGGTATTTCTCTTTATAAATTGATTATTTCAAATATCTGTTATAACAGCAAGTTTTTAATCACATAAATATTTAATATGAAGATAAATATGAGTAGAAATATTCTAATAAAATATATATTCATATATTTGCATATGTACTTATTTATATTTTTATTTCAATTACATAAAATATTTTTCTTCAAACTATAAAATTTTCAAGAAGAATGTTTCAAATATGGATTTTTAACCAGTATGTTTACGGCTTTCTTCTGTCTGTTATATATTTTAGCTAATACTATTAGGAAGCCATTATGTTTTAAAAGACATTTAACACATAGATTCCAGAGCTACAGAAGGAATGACATTTTGTTTCATGTGTATTTTAAGTAACGCAAGCTTGACTCAGTACTTCATAGAACCTGACTGAATAGTATCTGGAAGCTTCTATTGAAGTATATAAATAAATAATTAATGGGGCCAAATTCATTCTAAAGAGGAAGCAGTTGTTCCTGATGATATGGTGAAAGTGTAATAATAGAAAATATGTCAGTAAACTGAACAAATTCCAGTCAGCAAAGGAACATTGTCAAACATTTGTAAAAAATAAGAAAACTAAAATCATACGCAACCTAATGAGAGAGTAAGCAGATACTTCTAGCATGCATCATGTTCCTTTCTTAACTCTGTCACAATGATGAGATTTAGAGAGAAGTGACTGTTGTTAGCAACTAAAAGGAAGATATCACTCAGACACTATAATTTTCATAAAGAAAACAGTACTGAAAGGAGAAAACCACGATTCAATGGAGAAACTAACACAGGGAAAACAGAAAGACAAACATTGATGTTTTCTAGAGCAAGTATGCAGAACTAGTACCCTAAAGAAGTGCCCATGCCACCAGAGACAGGATGCTGCAGTCAAGAGAAGTGTGGTCCACATCGGAGCATGGATACACAACCAATAAAACCAAGAGCCAGGCAATCAAAAACAACCTTCAAGGTACTTGACTATGTGATCCAAAGGGAACATCATTAGCCTTTAAAATAAACAGACTTTTCTCCAATTTTATTACACCAAACACTTGCCAAGGATAGATGCTTTTTTTCTGTTTTTTCATGTATAAGTATTTCAGTTCTTCTCACACTGTTGGTGGTAATGTAAACATGCCAAGTGGAAAAGAAACATAATTTTTGAATGAACACATTTCATTTATTCTTTCAAAACAAAGAACATACTTTAAAAATAAATGACAAAATAACTGCTTTTCAAAGGAAAAATAATTTGCAAGGATATTTTAAAATTGTTTGGAATAATTTCATCAATTTTAAATGCAGGAACTATAAATGTTCTTTAAAATCTACTGTCAAGAAACTTGAAAAATTCTCAGCTTATTTGAAAAAATGAACTCTACTAGATTTTATATCAAAAATTGATACCAAAAGAAAGACAGACAAATATAGGAGAAAGAGGGAGGAGAATAAAATAACAATGGGATTTCTGAAAAAGTCTTGAGGAATTATACTATTAACTATCTACCTAAAATTTCCTATAATACACGTTTGTGTATAAATATTCATATATAGATTAAATAAAAATTTCCCATCTGAGCTGACAATGCTCCCTTCATGAGCTATAGGCCATCTAACAAACCACCACCAACAGGCATGAGAAGCCTTCTTTGTATTGTTGGCCAAAGTTTTACAAGAGACTCCCAGAACATTACAGGCTATTGCCACTGCCCTTGGTTGCCCACTCCACAGAGGTAAAAGGTATGTCCCTATCACTAAGACACCAAGCACTTCAAACACAGAAGTGTCCTCCTAGCTGGATCTGACCTCACTCTATCCTCCCTGAGAACTGACTTTTATGGTACCAAAAGGAAGCATGCAAGCTGCCAGAGGAGGGACGTGACTAGCAGCAGCCCTACCTATGTATGAAGGTTATGAACAACAGAAAAACCCAGCATGGTACGAAAACCCTAAGGATGCAGTCATGGGGCATAGATAATTTCTTCTGGTAACCAAGAGCTTTCTACTTGATCTTAATACCTGTTCAGCAAGAGGGAAACCATGCCTGCTACTGGAAACTTAGCCAGCTACCCACGGCTAGCGAAATGAATCTTTTATTTGTTTGGTTTTTGTTTGTTTGTTTGGTTGGTTGGTTGGTTGGTTTTTCAAGAATGGTTTTCAAGAATGGTTCTGTGTGTAGTTTTGGTGCCTGTCCTGCATCTCACTCTGTAGACCAGGCTGGCCTTGAACTCACGGAGATCTGCCTGGCTCTTCCTCCAAAGTGCTGTGATTAAAGGCATGTGCCACCACTGCCTGGCCGAAGTCATGGATCTTAGTGGAGAACCTACAACCACCACTTTACTAAACCAGCACAATCCTTATCTGTTTTCTAAATATCTATCTTTGCACCCACAGAAAAGTGCATTCCTTGCTCCACATCAAAGAAATATCTATTTGCAACAGACAGAGACCATTACAGAAAACTACAACCAATAGAAATGTCAGAATGGACCTCAATCTCAATTGATACATCTACAAGACAACTCTTGCACCTAAGGCTCAGAGTTAAGAATGGAAATGGTGGGGGTGAGGGGAAGAGCCAGGAAACAGGGAGTTTGCTGTGAAACTGTCTCTCCTAGAAATGTCAGAAGCTAAGCCTGAAGTCTCACTAACATGGCTGCTGAAACATGAGCTGAGCAAGGCTGGCACCAGTAGACATGTCAGTGTGGATGGAAGCAGCTCAGAAGGTCTAAGCACTAAGCAAAGAAGTGCAGGCAACTAAGGAATGCTGAGAGCAGGAGAGATAGTCTTCCAGGAATGAACACACCAATTAGGTTGTTCAATACCAAGTGGCCAGCCCCGTGAACATGCACATACAAGTAACATAGTACAGACTGAGCAGGTTGTGTGTGTGTATTTACCGTGTGTGTGTGTGTGTGTGTGTGTGTGTGTGTGTGTGTGTGTGTGAGTGTGTCACAAAAATTAAAGAAAAACAGGTTATAAATTTTTAAAGAAAACCAGAAGGAGGGGTTTCCTTCTGAAGTTACATGGGGAGGTTTGGAGGGAGGAAATATAAGGGGAAATTATCTAATTATTTTATAATCTCAAAAAATAAAGAAGTTTATAAAAATGATATCAAGAAAAATAATACAATTTTAAAGAACTTTTATTAATAGCATGTGATACTAAAATAAATATCATAGCCTGGTTAGTAAGTTATATTCTTATATTTTACATATTTGAGAAGTTATAAATCTTGAAGACACATTACAGTCAACAATAAAACTGTCTGTGAAAGCAGTGCCCCCGTTTACTTCAAATCTGAGTGCCCCAATAGAAGCTTTTGTGCTTTCACATCAAGATTAATAAAAAATGTAATGAATAAATTTTCTTCATTCCCATTTGGCTCCCTAACAGTTATTCACAATATTATTTAGTATTTTTTCTACTCTCAAATAACATTTTGGTTGCATTTTTATGATCCTTTAGTAATATACATGAGAACAGGTAACACAAATTTGTAGAGATACAAAAGCCCTTCTTGTTTTGTCCCTCTTTGCCTCTTTTCCACACTTACTGTCCACACTTGGTCCAATCTTCCAGATAATCATCCTGTATCCCTCTTCCTATAATTCCACTACATTTAGTTTCTCTTTGAGTCATGGGGTGGCTATATTCCACCAGTTGGGAGGTTAGAATACATTTCATTTCCTGGTGAGTATATTAGTCCATTTTCCCTTATTAGAATGTAATACCTGACACAAGTTTATTCTACAAAGAATAGATGTATTTAAATACTTGAGGGAAGCATATCAGTATCCTCTTGTCTCTCCTGAAGACAGCATGTGTACTGAAGGACAGCATACCAGAGAGACAAAACATATCAGCACATATGGAATCAGTCAGTGATCCAGGGGTCAAGCTCAGGCTTTTATGATTGCTTACACACATGAAATTTTTATACAGGTAAGTAACATTCCCTTCTGAGGGCAGAGCCCCACCAGTTCTCACAGTCATAACAGAAACAAGCTTCCAGTACATGAGCAAAACTTAGAGAAACATGGATGTGACTACACATGAAGGTCACCACATTTCTGTTTGTCTAAAATGTCTAGAAAGTCCTATTCACCTTTGATCTTCAGAACTTTGAGTTATGATTATTCTTGATAGATGGCCAATGATTGTTATTTAATTCAAAAACATGAGTAAAATATGTGATAAATGAGACATGAAAACCATATGAGAACAAATGTTGAGTGAATTCTGAAGTCATTACCATCACTTTTACTCCATAACTATTCTGACTGAATGTTAAAGGTATAATATTTGGGAAATAAAGAGTTTGATCAGTATTGTGTGGAAAGCAAATGAAAATAGTATTTAAAGAAACTTTTCTATTATTATTTGTGATGGTAAATCTAGACTGACATTTTTGGTTTAAGACACACTATGGCATTGAGTCAGGCAGACCATTGGATATGTCTGTGATGGTGTTTCCAGAAAGAAAACTGAAGAGGGGGACCTCTTTTCACAGTCCTGCCTGAGATCCCAGACTGGATAAAAGGAAAAAGAGGGAAAGTACTCTTGAGTGTCTATTCATCTGTCTGCTTCCTGACTGTGGACAAACATCACTTCCAGTATATGTATGTTTTCAGGGATGACTATTTGGTATTGATAACCCACTGGTGTGTTCATCCCTGGAAAACTATCTTTCCTGCTCTCAGCATTCCTTAGTTGCCTGCAGTTCTTTGCCTAGGGATTAGGCCTTCTAAGCTTCTTCCATCCTCACTGACATGTCAATTGGTGCCAGCCTTGTTCAGGTCACATTTTGGCAGCCATGTTAGTGAGACTTCAGGCTTAGCTTCTGACATTTCTAGGAGAGACAGTTTCACAGCAAACTCCCTGTTACCTGGCTCTTATATATTTTTCTGTCTGTTCCCCTCACCCCCACCATTTCCATACAAGCCTACATTGTGAAAGAGCACACCTTTAAACTGTGAGCCCAAATTAATTCTTCCTTTCCACAAATTGCTTCTTGTCTGTTCACAATGACAAAAGTAATAAATATGGAGAAATGGTACTGAGAAGTGGTGCTGTTTCTGTAAATACGTGGGAGGAATTTGTAAACGTATGGAGTTGTGTGCTGCCAGAGCCCCAGCTTAGCCCTAGCAGAGCTTAGTGAGCCATTCTAGAGGGAGTGTGGAAACTACATGCAAACAGAAATGCAGACAGGAAAGTCTGAGATCATGAGGTTTCAAGAGCGGAACATACCCTCGGTTGGGAAAGGACTAGTCATGCGTGTTATATTTTGCTCATGTCCTGGTAACTTGCAGGGAGAGGAACTCAAGTGATTTACTAATGTGTTTGATGAAGGACATCATAACATTCAGCCTGTGGCATGGTTCCTACTTACTCTTCTTGTCCAGATTTACGGTGAGAGAAAATAGCAAGTGAGACTGAAAGACATGAAAAACGTGGAATTTGGGAAAGGAGCAGGTGTGAACTAATTCAAAGATGTAAAAACAGGAAGGTGCTGACAAAGCATCTATAATACTTACGGACAGTAGCACAACTTAGGACAAACCTTTAACTTTGCACTGACCCAACAGGAAAGGCTTTCAAGTCAAAAGTTCACATCTAAATAGATTTTGCTTGTGAAAATTTAAATCTATTTGAAAAGAGATATTAAGCTGAAAATTCTACTTGAAGAGATTCCTTGATCAAAATCACCCAAGAAAATATTTTCCCATTTTCAGCTGCCACAGTGTACAGGGGCCATGGCAGCCTTGGCAGAATGAGGCCAAACTATGTCTCATGATGGGAACAGAATTTGGCAGTATTTTCTGCATGGTGCTTCTTTTGTAGACATGCAAATGAACATGTTAGTACATTATGGAGAATGTACTAAGGTACCAGAAAGTTGCTGAGGCCAAACAATGCATCACATTCCCTGTAATGAGGCCCTAAAAGACTACTAAATGTAATTGCGAGGTTTATGTTGATTTGGACATCTCAGGATGGTAGAAAGGTCAATACCCCAGACTATATACCATGGAATGATGCAGGCAGAATGGAACTGGCAGATTAAAGAAGCTCCATCTACTGTTGTGCCAGAACTGTAGGGAATGCTGGTTCTCAAACTATTGAAGCTTAAATGATGCTATCACAAACTACAGATGACTAAGACGGAATTTGCCTGGGTATGGTCTTTGCCTGGATTGGTTTCAGCCTCTCTCCGCTCAGTCTTCCCATGCTGTCACCCTTCCTCTCTTTCAGAGTAGAAACATATGTTTTGTGCAACTATATCTTGGAAATCTGTAACCTTTTAATCATTGCTTACAGTTAAAAGAGTTTTTCAGTGTTAAAATTGTTGAACTGTTAGGATTTTCAAAGCTGCATTATCAGATGGCCATGAAACTCTGAAAGCTGTGTTTGGTATGTTGTATTTTAAAGTTATGTGTTTGTATTTCAAATTGAAAAAGGATGGATTTGTGATGGTTTATTTCAATTATTTACTTGACTGTATTAATAACACCTAAGCCATCACTGAGGCCCAGACAGATTTATCTAAGGAGAGAAAATCCCCCCTGAATGTGAGCTGAACTACGCCATGAGCAGAGATTGTAAACTGATATAAAAAGGAAAAGAAAGCAAGTCAGCAGCAGAGTGATGGAACTGCCCTATGTCCTGATGCAGACAGAGGTGACGGACCTCCCATGGCCACTTCTGTCAACTGCTCCAGTGGCATGCCATTTCTTCTGTGCCATGATGATGGCATCCTCAACCCTTCCTCCCTCAAGTTGTGTCTTATTTATTCTGTCATAGAAATAAGGAAAGGAAGCTAACACATTGATGATTCCTTCTTACTACTCTTCAGATCACCTTCTTCCCAATTCTACCCCCTCATGTAAAGCACTTTATATTTATTTTCTAATCCTGATAATTTTAGCAGTTGTAATATTAAAGTCACTACTTGTCTTAGCCCAATTTTTTATTTCCTTTGGTCTTGATTATGTCACTTTCAACAACAAAAATGATTATGTGAATTCAAAGCATTATTGTCACATGAGTAAATTTCTTCAAATGTTCACCTATACTTTGTGTGCTCTGTCTATTAAATAGCAATTACAAAATGATATCTTTATTATATTCTTCTTGTTATTGTGATCTTTCAGTACAATTATGGTCAATATATTTTATGGGAAATTGACTATACAACTTAAATTTACTCATTATTTCTATGAAGAGTTAATTATGTTTATAGGGGGGTTCTAAGGTAAAAACATGATAATGTTTCATGTTATGGAGAGGTTTTTGGTTGATAAAGCACTTGCCATACAATCATGAGTTCCTAAGCTGCAGTCCCAGAAACCATGTTAGAAAAGCAAGCACAATAACACACACTTTAACCTCAATACTGAGGAAGCAGAGACAAGCAGATCCTGAGAGCTCACTGGCCTGCTACTCTAGCCCCATCACTGAGCTCCACCAGGCCAGGGAGAGACCCTGTCTCAAAAATCAAAGCAGACAGCTCCTGAAGAACAACAACTGGGCTTAACCCCTGACTTCTACAGATGCATGAATGAACAAGAGCACACACACACACACTATACAACATCACAACACATGTACACACACACTGTACAACATAATCATTATAACATTCTCCTTTTTAACATTTTATTTCTTAGTCCATGTCTTTATTGAAGTGGATTTATGCATTTGGAGAAGTGATGTAGTCTTTTTTTTTTCAGTGCATTTACGCTATTATTATTTTCCTGAATAAATAAGTATAGGCAAATATTCAATGCCAACATTGAATCTGTGAGCATGGGACTTTTCAAGCCCTGACACTAATATGTTTTTCACTGGGGAAGGGAATGCAGAAAACAACATTAGCAAGGTCCAAGATAACATTAAATGATTCCATCATTTGTAACAGTTGTTCCCTTAAAAGAGAAAAGTTAGATACTCCCACAGGGTGAGAGAATTTTCTTGTTAGCCATCTATAATCCAACCTCTATGGCTGTTCTCTTTTTCATTT
Organism: Peromyscus maniculatus bairdii; assembly: GCF_049852395.1. NCBI lineage: Eukaryota > Metazoa > Chordata > Mammalia > Rodentia > Cricetidae > Peromyscus > Peromyscus maniculatus. The sequence goes on along the minus strand of NC_134853.1, from coordinate 33,807,743 downwards.
CCAGTATTGTCATGTGCTTCCTTGAATAGATTTTATTGCTTTTGTGGGGTTGTAAGATTGTCAAATGGCATCTAGTCTATGAACCTGCCTATAAAACTAACTGGTTAATCTGGTACTTAAAAATATTTTATAATTTATATATTGAAATATCGTATTATATTATAAATATGTATATTATGCTTAAATAAAAATAATTTAAATGTCTAAGGATGTAAAAATGTTGTGGATTCTCATTAATCATTCTATCCTTGTATCAAAATATCACATGGAACCTTATGAATTTGATTTGTATAATTAAAAAGTAAATTATATAGAATTATACAATCTTATCAAAAGGCAAGCAAGTGGTTTAGTCTTAAAAAATCAATGAGAATGTCCTTTCTATTTTTTTCAAAATTTAACTTTCAAAATATCACTAAGTAATCATTTTGTCAAATATAATCTATTGCAAAACAGAAGGCCTTAAATCTGTAACATATACTTAGGTAGTGATCTTCTCCTCCTCAATGTGATACAAATGAAAAAGACTCGATTTATGGAATTGGAAATTGAATTTCTGAACTTATTCATAGCCTGAGCAATAGCTTTCCATGACCCCAAATGCCATCTAGTTAAAGTGTCATGGCCCAGAAATGAAAGAACATGATCTCAGAAAATGAAAATAAAAAAGCTTGCAGTGTGCATGATTAGTTTCTATGGAATTTCTCTAAGATCTCCAAAAGGCTTGGCAATGATGAGCAGCATGCAATGACGCAACAAAATTGGTGATAAGTCCGCATGAGCAACACTCCATGGACCAGTCACACCATCTAAACTGTGAACACAGTAGGTTCCGGAGCTTAGTGAGTTCTCCAAGCATCACAAACACAAGCTTTGAAGTTATTGCAGCCGTTAGGTCTCCCCTGACCTCACACCTGCCTGAGTGAAGAAATTGTCCTGCTAGGGCTCCACATGAAGTGCCTAGACTACTAGCCGAAGCCATCAAACGTGAATGCCTTTTCACCTCCTTACTATCAACTTCTCATTTTCTTTATGAATTGTGGGGAACTAAAGGCCAATGAAGTCTCAATAAGAAAGCTCAAACTTCCAGTCAATTACTAAACAAATGCCATGCCATGAATGTTTCAGGAAGAATACACTTTCTAATTTTGTGAGTTTAATTTTTCTCACAACTCTGAGAATTATGATAAAAATTTGCTTGTCCCCACTCAAACTATAATCTACTGAACTTCTATGCCTAAACACAGCTCTGTTCACTGGAGAGCATGCTTACAGATTAGTTGGTAACATCATAAAGGCATCCAAAGCAATAATAAATGGAGTATACCTGTGCTGATTAGATTAGCCTAAGCTCTTTCCATGTGTGATTAGAGGTGATCTAATTGTACAATAAGTAAGTTAGCCTGAGTGTTTGAGTATAATGCATGTATGTTTACAATACCAAAGCACACTAGGAATAGTTGAATTTACTCTCTTTCTCTTGGCATCGGTCCTGGTGGAGAAAGCTTTTCTCTGTACTTGCCATGACAAGAGAGCATTTGGGGTAGGTTGTCTCCTTATCTAAATCATCAACTCTCCACAGATGCTGCTGCTTCAAGAGAAGAGGGCTACTTTCTGAGTCTATATTTATTGAACTATATTTGTGATTGCTCTCCCACATGAGGGGAAGGGAGCCTGCTCTCAGCAGTGGGTTTTGTCTTATTTAAAAGCTGTATCTTATTCCTTTTTACCACATCTGGCTTTCCATCTAAAATATAAGCAGTTACAACCGGAACCAGAAAAAGGTTTATAATATGTACATATTAAACATTGTGACATTCACTCATGTTTAAGGGCCTGAGCCACTGTTGTTTTCCTTATACTAACAACTCTTTCTCTTTTTCACTCACCATGCAGTTTCCAACTATTCAGCAAGGAATTGAAGAATACCAACTTCATGCTGAACACATATCTAGTACATGCAGTCTCAACAAAGCCATGGTGTTCATAAGTAGTTAACACATGCTCTTCTACTTGACATCTCTTTAGCTTTAAGTATCCATTAGCATTATTTTATAAGACATAGTAGGTAAATACACACACACACACACACACACACACACACACACACACACACACACACACAGGGCAGGGGGTACCTGTGAGGAAGGAGGAAGTAAGATGGTCTATAAGAAAGAAGCCTTATTAGAAATCCAACCTATGGGTGATCTGAGACTGAACTTCATACCTATGGGAAAATACATTTCTGTTGTTTAAGTAACCTGGTCTATAATGCTATATATCTTCCTACCTAAATGAATTAACACACTCACCCAGCATCCTTGGTCTTAAGGAGCCCTCATGGAGACAAGCATGGTACCAAAAATAGAAGCACAGTCAACAGCAGGGTCTAGCCTACGTTACCTAGTAAATGCATCAGTTTAAAGTTTCTGAGAAGCAGCATGATTGGGAGTACAAAAGATATATTGAGAGTAAAAGCTACAAAAAATAAAAGGGAGACAGAACAAGATTAAAAGGTGTAGAATCTTCAAATTCTGATAAACTGAGAGGAGAGAGAATTTTAAAAAGGAGGATGCCATAAAATTCCAAATTACGGACAATCTAAGAGGTATAAGGCATTCTGCAGTTGAGATTTCAGGTTCACAGAATCTTGCACTGAGATACAATAGTCAGGCACTGTGATTTCCATTGCACACAATAACTGTCATGGGACAAGCAGAGAAAACATGGTCTTGTATTACACACTGGCCTGTATCTGAAGATACAGAAATCCATCATCTAGACTCATCCCATGAGGATTCCTTGAAGAACATTCCACCTTCAGAATCAGTAGTATGTCAAGATTTTTGTTAATTTTTTTATTGTTGTTATAACACACAGTGACCAAGGCAATTTAAAGAGAGAAGGATTTGTTTGGTGTATGGTTCAATTGGGACAAGAGTCCATCATGGTAAAAAATATGACAGCAAGCACATGATACCATGCTAGGAACAGCTGAGAGTGCACATCTCCAACCACAAGAGGTGCACAGAATGACCAAGTATTCTAACATTCTCACTCAAACCACCATAAAACTCAAAGCTGAACAGTCTGGTTTATCTCCAATTTATGCTGCTGGAATCTGTATGTGAATCATCCACATAGGTGAGTGTGTTCTGTACGTTTGGAGCAACAGCATAAAAGCTTTAAGAAGCTGGGCCTAGAGACCAAGACCCCAAGAAAGACACAGGGATCACCCAATGACAGAGAAATGGATGAGATCTACATGAACAACCTGGATGTGAGTGGGGGTAATGAAGGGCAAGGGTTGAGGGAGAGTGGGAGATCCTAGCTGGATCAAGAACAGAGAGGGAGAACAAGAAATAAAAGACCATGATAAATGAAGACCACATGAGAATAGGAAGAAGCAAAGTGCTAGAGAGGCCCACAGAAATCCACAAAGATACCCCCACAATAGACTACTGGCAATGGTCGAGAGACAGTCCAAACTGACCTACTCTGGTGATAAGATGGCTAAACACCCTAATTGTCATGCTAGAAATCTCATCCAATGACTGAGGGAAACAGGTGCAGAGATCCATAGCCAGGCCCCAGGTGGAGCTCCAGGAGTCTATTTGGTGAGAAAGAGGAGGGTTTATGTGATTGAGAATTGTTGAGACCAAGGTTGGATAAACACAGGGACAAATAGCCAAACAAATGGAAACACATGAACTATGAACCAATAGCTGAGGAGCCCCCAACTGGATCAGGCCCTCTAGACAAGTGAGACAGTTGATTAGCTTGATCTGTTTGGGAGGCATCCAAGCAGTGGGACTGGGTCCTGTACTCAGTTCATGAGTCGGCTGTTTGAAACCTGGGGCTTATACAGAGACACTTGGCTCAGCCTTGGAGGAGGGGACTGGACCTGCCTGGACTGAATCTACCAGGTTGAACTCAATCCCCAGGGAGTCTTCGCCCTGGAGGAGATGGGAATGGGGGGTGGGCTGGGGGCAAGGCGGGGGGGAGGGGGGGGAAGGGGAAGAACAAGGGAATCTGTGGCTAATATGTAAAATTAAGTTAAATTATAAAAGAAAATAAAAGAAGTTGGGCCTTCTCCAAGGGCCAAGTTGATGTCTGTGGTCTGTGCTGCCATCAGAGACCATGTTGAGGTCTATCTTCTGCGCTGCAGCTAGAGGTTATGTTGATGTCTGTGGTCTGTGTTTCTACCAGAAACACATGGAAGTACATGATCAGTGTTGCCCCTGCATGTTATAGGCAAGGAAGCATCAGCATTATCACAAAAGTTGTTTTACGGATTTCTGAATTCTGTGTGATGGTAAAGACCTCATGGTAAGTATTATGATCATACTTACTGGATTCCAACAGCTTGGACCCACTTCCCCAAGTCTGTGAAATGGAAAAGGGCAGGAAGTTCAGTTATCAGAATGTGCTCAGGCAAAAGGCATTGAGTTGGTCTCAGCCTTCAGAAGGATGGCAGCATCAGCTTAGCACCAAGAGTCTAAAGGCTCACTTTCTGTGTCTGCTTATTAAACAGGTTGAAATGTGTCCATGGAAAGTGGCAAGTTCCAAATATGTCATTTGAGTACCTGACAAAGAAAGTCTCTAAGTGCAATCAAGCTCACCACCCCTTAGGATAGTCAGAGACTTCCAGAAAAGAATGGCTTTTCTTGGCTGATTGTAGGGTCCTCTCTGAGGGAGCAGAGTGAAACATGGACAAATGGAAGCTGTGCTCTTCAGAAAGTGTGTTGAATACTCCCCCTTCCTGTGGTCGACAATCATGTGAAGATGCCTAGACTCCCTGGCCTGCCGGATCTGTTTGCAGCTCTTATGCTGTCTTCACCAGTGCTGGAACTGATTCCTTTGTCTCTTCAGGATGAGCCTCTGTTGGTACAGCCTGCCACACCCTGTCATCACTCTAGACTAGTCCTGGGTAGGAGGTTATGGTGACAGTTGTTAGTAAAGATGCTAGGAAATAGAAACGTATGTGCCTGGAGCACTAGGCTCTTTCTGGTTTTGTGATCAGGTTATTATATACTTCTAATCTGAAGGTTTTACCTTCTCCCACTAAAGAATAGTTGGGATGAATTAAAAGCTCTCTTTGCAGGGAGATCACTATAGTTAGGAAAAGTTTCCAAAGTTCTTATGTATGTTTGAAACTTAAATCCACACATTCTCATGCTGATGGCTTTTGGAACAGGGGCCTTTTGTTAGGTAAGATCCCGAGAGTGAGGTACCCAGCATAGGATGAGTGGATGTATAAGAAGAAAAAAAAAAAAAAACAGCTTTCATATGCTCACCTTCCTCTATGTGTGATGCTCTCGCCCTGCCCTATGTTATAATGCAGCAAGGGGAGTCTTACTTGGTGCCAGCACTTCATCTCAAACTTTGCATCCTCAAGAATCGAAAACCAAATAAACTTGCATTGCTTATAAAATTGCCCCATTAGCAATATTGTTATAGCAACAGACCAAAGACTAAGATGTAACTAAAAGAGAATGAAGAGCTTGCTAAGGAGACTGGCTCCACAGATACCTTTCACAACTTTTTGGCAGTGCTAATCAGAGAAATTACAATTCTATGGGGATGACTTGTATGTGAACTTTATGAATTGCAAATTTATACATTTACAAATTGTGGAACTAAAATAGTGTGCTCAGGTTTATCAGCAAAAATGAATGGAACACCATGACTCAAAAATGTGGGAAGTACTAAAACACCAAAGTTTTGCTAAGTTCTACATTTTGTAAGTGGTACAAGAATAGCTGTTTACAGATGGATTCCAGAGAGAGAATATAAAACAGATTTCTTCCTCCTATATCAGACTAATAGAGTCATTGCTGAGGAATAAAGAACACACATACAGCATAACATTACACCCTAAGTCCTTTACTGGTTAAGAGGGAGCAACAGTTGCTGTGGGAGAAATGAAAAGTATAGATGGTGACAAGGCTTCAATATGACTGTCTCGATGGAACGCCTCACATATCTTATGCGATTTAAAAGCTCGGCTCATATTTTATTTATGTGAAACATCATGTTATTTTCACAAAAATGTGGTTTTGTTGTTTCATTAATTGACCACAGACAGCTTTAGGGATCCAATCATAAAGAACAGTTTCCTTACATAATTTTAGAAAGAAATATCATTACAGTATGGTTTTGTTTTGTTTCATAATTGTTTTGAAATTAAGGGCACAACCTTCTGATTCTGACCTAATGCATGAAAACTCAGCTTTGAAGCAAACTCAAACATCTCTAATCCTTTTTATTAACTTTATGAATTTTATACCATTACTGGAATATACTGACTTTCACAGTTTAAGAGTTATATAGCTCTTATTATACATTCTTAATTTGTCATATGTTGAAGGTAAAGTAACACTAGCTTTTTTCATTATCTCTGTCCTGAGAGATGGTTTACCATAGGGTAACAGTGATTCTGAATTATCTAGAAAAGCCACTCTGCTTCAGCTAAAGACTGAGCCAGCGGGTACAGTTGTCTTATTTCATAGGGAAGCTTTGCCTGGACTTAACTGAAATGCGGCTTATAACTGCTAAAATGTGGCTAGACATGTGTAGGAAGAATTAATTTCTTGCTTCTTACTGATTTTTCTTCGTGGTACACAGAGGAGAACCTGGACTCACTCAAGCTAATAGCATCCACCCACTGGGATAGTGGGTGTGAGACCACCCACCCCTACTTCATAGCTCACACAAGCACTCTTCCTTAGTATCTGCCCACAAACTTATTTTATTTAGTAAAAATTGCTAATTCTTTCTAAGAAGTTATCTAGTCAAAGTTAGACCACCAGCTGAAGAGAAAGCTGCCCAGGAAATCCATGTAGAAGGGTGAAGACTCCAAGGAGCCAATTAATTCTTCCAGAAAGATCCAGACAGGCACCAACCTGGGCCCCACCAGACCTCGAGGTAAGACGTGAGCCAACTATTCCATACACTGCGGCCTCCACAGCTTGGTATTCAGTGCAAGCTCCTTCTGAGACTTGAACTGATTTCTTTTTCTGAGATTTGTTGCTTCTAGGAATGAGATGAGACATTCAAACTCATTTCCCTAGAGGCACAAAGCAAATTTGAAAGTAGCAGAGAAAAGAGTGAAAGACCAATAATTTCACCAGCTGGCTCTCCCACAATAATCTCACATCGTATGGGAAGTTGTAATATGTTGTGTGATTACTTCCTCTCTTTTATTTGTTTGGCTCACTCTCTGTTTCTGAGTTATCTTTCTTCATTTTGTGAAGAACAATATAAATATATAATGTTTTCAAGTCGTGAAGAGAAGTTCGCTCGAAGCTGTTGAGTTATTTTTATTTCTGAATACTTTAAACAGAAAGATATAATTTTCAGTTCTGCCCATGTAAAGTGTGAGGAAGAGTAAGCATGAAGTCAGGTGCATAATGACTATAACAAGGAATTATTTTATTGGACTCCTGCAAGCTCTTGGTTATTAGATTACTAGTTTTCACTAGTACTGGGCCCCTTTCAGACTGTAAAATTTACTCGATTTTTATTGGGAACATGATGGTATTTCAGACAGTTTAATCTTCTGCTGAAATTATATTTCCCTAGCTCAGATTAAGTAAGGAGAGAATACACATACTATAACTGTCTCTTTCCCGATTTGAGTTTGCATGTGTACAGTGCCAATGTATGTCCATGCTTGTAAATGATGATGAGCATTGCATTGCATCCAGCATATTACACATTGCTTGGCCTCCTGAAGAAGTTTTGAATATTCCTTGACAACTACATTGCGAGTTACATGAAGATGCAAAAATGAATGTTGGTTAATGTCTCTCATCCAAACACTGGGAAGGTGAGGCAGGAAATTACTATGAGTAAAACAGTAAATAGCTAAAACAATCCTGAAAAATAAAAGAACTGCTGGAGGTATCATCATCCCCAATTTCAAGTGGCACTACAGAGTTGTATTAAATTTTTTAAAAGCATGATATTGACAAAAATAGATACATCTATCAGTGGAATCAAATTGAAAACCCAGACATAAATCCACACACCTGATGATTTGATAAAGAAGCCAGAACTGCATACTGGAGAAAAGCAGCATCTTCAACAAGTGGTGGTGGTCAAACTGGATGTCTACATGTAGAAGAATCCAGATTGATTCATTCTTATCACCCTGTACAAAACTCAGCTACAAATAAAGCAAGACCTCAACACAAAATCAGATACAGTGAACCTGATAAAAGAGGAAGTTGTGAATAGCCTTGAATGCATTGGCACAGGAAAAGACTTTCTGAACAGAACACCCTAAGCACAGGCACTAAGATTGACAATTAATAAATGGGAACTCATGAAACTGAAAAATGGCAAAGGACACTGTCATTCAGAAATAGTGGAAGCCTGTAGAATGGGAAAAGATATTTACCAACTACATATTCAATAGAGGGCCAATACACAAAATATATCAAGAACTCAAGGAACTAGATATTTTTAAAAAAAACAAATAACTCAATTAAAAGTTGGGGAACAAATCTGAACAGAATTCTCAATAGTATAAACTCAAATGGGTGAGAAGCACATAAAGAAATGTCCAACATTCTTAGCCATCAGGGAAATGCAAATCAAAACACCTTAGATATTTCATCTCCCACCATCAGAATCACTAAGATCAATAAAACAAGTGACAACTCATGCTGGCAAGCATGTGGAGTAAGGGAACACTCATCTATTGCTGATGGGAGTGCAAACCTGTACAGCTACAATGGAAATCACTGTGGAGGTTAATCAAGATCAGAAATTATCTACCTCAAGATCCAGCTATTCCACACTTGGACATATACCCAAAGGACACTCCATCCTACCAACAGAGATGCTTGCTCAACCATAGAAGCATGGAATTTTGTAAAGGAACTGCAGTGTTGGGAGTTGGTGTGTGAAGACATTTGCTAACAAATGTCATAACCTATACTAAAACATCAGGCCAGCATGAGTCTTAGTCAGTTCTGTTTCCAATCAGTAGTATCAATACTTTGGATATGGCCTAATCACATAGTGCACTGTAACTTACTAAAAATAATTGAAGTTTATCTTAAGAGAAAAATGCAGTAAAGAGAAATTGGGTGCCATAAATTTCAGTTAAGAGTTTATTAGATTGCCTGAACAAAATTGGTAGCTGCCAGATTGAAGAGAAGGTTCCAGACAGGAGATGGAACCCAAATAATTTTATAATTTGTTATAATTCTGTGATAAGAATGATGGAACTGTCAAGAATAGTTTAAAACTTCTGCCTTACAAATAATAAAGAGAATGAGAAAACTTCAAAGGAAGAAATTATTGGTAAAGGAGAATTCTTCAAAAAGATGTTATATTGAATATAGTGTTAACTTAAATATGAATTTAGTCATAATTGGCTTCTAAAACAAACTGATGTAGAAATTACCCTTATGTAATAATCACTGTTCTGAAGTTTAATCACTGTCAAAGAAACCAGAATTTTAGCAGAATTTCTTTTCTTATGGTGTAAAGCCAAGCTTCATCACTTGGATCAACAAATGTACAAAGAGATTGAGAACTCCAAATGGGCCTTGGCTCAGTCACTAAAGTGCTCACTACTCAAGCATGAGGACCTATGTTAGATATCCAGAATCCAGGCACAAAAGTACATGATTATATCCCAGTGCTGAGAAGGCACAGACATTTCTAGAATACGTAATCTTGAAGCAATCTGCCAATTCCTCTGGAGTAGTTGGACATAACAGATGGACCTAGGAATTGGCATGTTTTACAGGTGTTCCTGTAGTTCAGCTACAGTTAAGAGCAAGCAGAGCCAAGAGTGGGTCTGGGAAAGCAAAGTGCAGATATATGGGATGACTACAGCTGGAAATAGGATCTGTATCCATTACATATGTCAAAATTAAATGCATGAATGGATATAAAAGACACATTTTTCAAATCCTTTGTAGATGAATTGTTAAAAAAATTCATATAGAACCATTCGTCCTAAGACTTAGGTACCTGTTTTCAATGAGTCTCTCCTGATGAGGCATTAGGACATATTTGTTCTTACCCATAACAACTTTGGGTGTTGAAAAGGGAATTACAATACCCTTGACTGTGAAGGAAAGATGTCAAAATTGTAATCTTAACCTCACTGTTCAGATATTGCATAAATTATAATTGTTTATAGTAAATTATAGTTTTTAGTTATAACAGAATTATAATTTTGAATAAAGAAATAAAAATTATGATGATAAAAATATCTTAATTTGATTTTAGCTTTCAAAATGATTGATGTAATACACAGTAGACCATCACTTCAGTTCGTGATGGGGCTCAAAATCTACTTGTATACCTAAAGAATCCATTTACAGAGTATTACAGGAATCTAATTATATAGAAATGGAGGCACTACCTAAATAGCAATGTATTGTGAGAAGAAAAGAAACAAAAGTAATTTTATTGGTCTAAAAAGAAAAAGAGAGAATTTGAAACATGCTTTGTGTCTGCTGCTCCATTGTAGTATCTGCTCTCTGTCACTGTAAGAGATATCTTAAATGACTATAAATGCAATGGATTATATGAATGTAAACATAACTGATTCACTACACATATGAAAGCTTTATTTATCTTAGAGTTATCTGTTGTAGTTAGGGTTTCTGTGGCTGTGAAGAGACACCATGACCATGGCAACTCTTATCAAGGAAAAAATTTAATTGAGAGGCCTCACTTACAGTTTCAGAAGTTTAGTCCATAATCAGAGAGCATGTTGGCATGCAAGCAGACATGGTGTTAGAGGAGTAGCTGAGAATCCTATGTCTTGCAGGCAACGGGAAGTCGATTGAAACAGAGGCAGTATCCTGAGCATAGGAAACCTCAAAGCCTGCTCCCATAGTGACCCACTTAACAAGGTCATGCCACTCCAACAAAGTGACACTTCCTAATAGTACCACTCCATATGAGATTATAATGGACAATTACAACCAAAGTACCACAGTATCAATCCATAATAGGTTGATCCCATTACTTTGGAACTGCGGTAGGATTTAGTAGGATTGCATAGTAAAGCAAAACTATTAACTCGTGGCTAATGAGGAAAAGGCTGGAGACATCATCAATAACCTGAAGATCTGCATCAGAGTATACCTTCTAAAAGCTGTACCATTTCTGTGATGGTGAATTTTGTCAACTTCACACAATCTAGATAACCTGGAATGGAGTCCTAGTGGGAGAATGGCAAGGTAAAGTTAGCCTGTGGGCATGTTGGTGGAGAGGGTTATCTTAACTATGTTGAGTGAGGTGGGAAGACTTACCAATGTGAGTGGTACCATTCCCTAAGCACAGGATTCTGAGCTGTACAGCAGTGGAAAAGCAAGCTGAGCACTAGCATGCATACCTCCCTCTGTTTCTGATTGTGTATGTGGCATCACCAAGTCTTCGAGCTCCTGCCAGTGTGACTTCTCCACTTTACAGCTTTGCTTTATAGACTTTTGAGGATGCTTCCAAGCAGTTGCTTCTATGTCACTCTGTGTCCAGCCTGGATGGAAGTTTCCATGCCTGGGGCATTCAGCAGTGGAATTTTTGTTGTTGTTGTTTTTTTTTGTTTGTTTGTTTGTTTGCTTGTTTTGTTTTTCGAGACAGGGTTTCTCTGTGTAGCTTCGCACCTTTCCTGGAACTCACTTGGTAGCCCAGGCTGGCCTTGAACTCTCAGAGATCCGCCTGGCTCTGCCTCCCGAGTGCTGGGATTAAAGGCATGCGCCACCACCACCCGGCTTCAGCAGTGGAATTTAATGGACAGGAAAGGAATGACTGAAAACAGTTCTTTTCCCCCAAAACAAGGTGGAACAAGAAAAGATGTCATAATGCAGTGATCAGAACTGAGACCTTGACACAGATTCTCAGTGTCGTAAAAAAGGAATTGAGGGGACATTGGTGTGCATCTACAGTGACAAAAAATGACCTCATCAATTCAGACAAGTATAGAAAGTCATATTAAAATTCTAGCAAATCAGGTAATTTTTGCTTACTACTAGGCCTATGATGGGCCAAGGATTATGGGCATATATTGTTGACTATGTGGCTTAGAGAAGGAGAATCAATACACAGCACAGATTAACAAATGATCTTTGCTATCCCTGAGAAATTTCATAGATGGCCTAATTCAGTCTCTGCATAGATATAATTAAACTCTGGAATAGTTTGTAACATGATGCCCAAAACTGCAGCTGACTTTCCTCTCAACTGCTGTTATTTGTGCATCACAATCTCCCCTCTACATAGATTTGGCTCTGTCATAATCTTTTGGTTTCTATTTTTTAAATTATCAATATAACTAGTAATTTAAAATACTACATCTTATTCCATTATTGATTTTCTATCATCTATTCAATTGCTGGAACTGTTTCACAAAAAGTAATATGGTGAGGTTTTTAGTGTATGAACATTTATGTCAGATAAAACTAATGTATGAAGGTAGCATGTCAGAAAGGGAAGGAGGAGCCCCAACATTCTGTACAGGAAATCTGACTCTCATGGAAACATAAACATAAACAGGAGTAAATAATACTATGTAATGTGTCAGTTATGGTTAATTTGAAGTTTAAAATTTTATTGTCATTCTAGTGTGTGCACACTGGTGTGTGTACCCACAGGTGTAGGCATACAGTGCTCACTGTGTGGCGATAAGAGGACAATTTGCATGAATCCATTCTCTCCATGTACTATAGGGCTGAGGAGACAGAACTCATGTTGTTAGGCATGGTCAAAAGCATCTCTACCTGCTGAACAATTCACTGGGCCTGATTTTGAATATTTAATGTACCCAGATAATATCTAATGCCTTCATTGTCTTTACTTTGTATGGGTGAAAGGGGTTCAGACCATCATCTAAAGTGACTGATGACTAAAAAAAAATATATATTCTGCATAAGGTGTAGGTGAAAAATAAAACACCTATACACAACAATACGAAGATGCTATCTGTGATGGCAATACAAGCTTCTGATATATTTTCATTATAAAATAATCATCACCTCTGGGGACAATGATGTACACTGAAGCCACTAACATCTTCCCTGTGGCAATCTATCTTCAACTCATTCTTCTCATGTGAGTCGTATGGTTTCCAGTTAGAAATTTATAATACAAAGGGATGAGAAAAATAATCATAGCTATAAGAATCTATTGCTATATGCTACATTTACACCGAGATTCCAGGATTTAGAGTGGATTTGTCAGGGCAGACCCTGAAGAGACATTGTCAATTTTAGTTACATGTGCAAATAGCAAATACTGTTAGGATATCCTATTCATTTTTAATATGCTTTTCTTTCCAAAAATTTCAAGTATCCAATAGATATTAAAGGTATTCAATAATGGCAAAAAATGATACATAAAATAAGTGCAGATTTATGTTCTGGACTCTGCTATAAAAATCTAATCTCCATATCATCTGTGACATTTTGATCCAGATTTAGGAAGAGTAGAACATAATTTGTGCATGAAATAGTCAGGCTTTTTATTCATTATTAGTGCAAATCACTGATAGATAACTAATCATGAAGTTCATATGAAGAAAACATTCAGATCAACTAATACATTCTCTTTCAATACAAGTGAGCACTCATGTTTGATATCAGCACATATGAAGTGATCTAAAATAGATTTTACTACTACAAAGTGGCTGCACCACACTCTTGTGTGTGAAATGTGGAAAATGCTCACTAGGTTAGGAATTTAATCTTCAAATTTTATCAATTTTACTAAAGATAACTTTAAACTAGAAAGATCTTAGAATGTGAATTCCTAGATATTTCTGAATAATAACTTTCTGCTCAATATCTCATATGGAAACAATGAGATATTCATGATTAATGACAAAATGATATTAAAATCTCAGATTGATTGACCACAGTTTATTTTTATTACTAACAGATAAAGCATCTTAAAAGTAAATATCCTTGCTTTTCATCCCGCATTTCCTCAGGTGCTACTCTAAAAAGTTGTCATCAAGAAAAGTGAAATCTGAATTCACTTTTATGACCTTAACTAGGGAAGTTCATACAGGGAAAGGAGGATGGAGGAGTAATAAAGCCAAAAGAACACCAAAAATATATGAAAAAGCCATAGTTAAGCATGATTTTATATATATATATATAAAATATATGATATATATTTTACATATATACATGATATATGTCTATCATATGTATATATGTGTGTATATACAAACCATATGTATATATGTGTGTATCCCTTTCTCTCATGCACATATATGAGAAAGAGAGAAAGGGATAGTTTAAATAAAGTTATGTCTTGTCTCTTGGAGCGCCAAGAGCAATAGAGTTTCTAACAAAAAGCCTGGTGCTATGTGTTGGAAGCCTCCTATAATGATGTTCAGGGGAATCGAAGAAACTTCAAAAGCAGTAGAAATTATGGTCATTGCCCTTGGCTGCTTCACAGGACTTTAAGCTAAGACCTTATTGCTGAAGACACCACCTGCCTTGGACACAAGACTTGAAGGAATGGATTTGATACTGACCCGGAAGCCTCCTTCCTGAGGACTAGCTCTCATTGCATCAGAAGTTACTGTGCAAGCTGCCAAGGAACAATAGGAATCAGTAGTCCTACTGATCTGTAATACCTGCAAACAAAAACAATGGCTATCCCAGCTCTTGAAAGGTCAATCCTAGAACTATTTTGAGATTAACCAACAGCCATCCACACAGGTTTTGAGTACAGACTCAAAACCTACTCACTAGGAAATGATCTATGTCTAGTCCTGTAAACCTACCCAACTACCCATGACTGGGTAATGAAATGGAAATGAAGGAGAATCTACTACTGCCGTGTTCCTAAACCAGTATAATTTCTATCCTAAACCAGTATAATTTCTATTTACATTCTAATATCCACATCTGAGTATAGCTCTCCTTTCTCATCATTGAAAGATTTTTGCAGAAGATGGAAACTATTACAAAAAGCCACAAGTGGTCAAAATGCAGAGAACAACTGACTGGTATATCCAATCCCAAATAATATATCTGCAGTACAACCTAAGAGTCAGAGAACATCTCAGAAAATGCATTAGAAAGATAGTAAGAGCCAAAGGACATTTGCTGCTAGATGGTGTTTTCTGTACATGGCAGGGAAGCTGCACCAATAAAGTGTCATCAAGATGATCACCTAATAAGACCTGCATAATGGCAATACCAGTTGACATGGATGAGGAAACTCTCATGAGGACTTGCCCTTATATAAAGAGCTGTAGGCCATTAATGTTTATTGAGAGAGAGAATGAGTTTTTTTTCTAGGGACAAGCCCCGTGATTGGGTAGCCAATCCTAACTGGTAAGCCCAAAACAATGTACATTTAAGCAATACTAAATGGACACAGCAAGTTACACAGATAGACAAGCATGCATGCACGCAAGCACACATGCACATGGGTGCACACACACACACACACACACACACACACACACACACTCATAATAATTTAAAAAGCAAAGGTCAGTAATTGGAGACAGGTTGTGGGGTATGAGATGAGTTAGAAGGGGAGAAAAAGAGGTGGAAATTTTGTAGATACATTACTCATGCATGAAATTTCCTCCAAAAAATAAAGAGTTAAATTTAAAAAGAAATGTTTCAAATAAATAATTTAATAATATATCCCAAGAAATTTTAAAAAGAATGGCAGATAAAGTCCAAATGAGCAACTAAAGTAAAATAACATAAAATAGAAATGAATCATTAGAAGTTTCAGGACAGCCCACTCTCCCCATACTTATTCAATATAGTACTTGAAGTTCTAGCCAGAGCAATAAGACAACATAAGGAGATTAAGGGGATTCAAATTGGAAAGGAAGAAGTCAAGCTTTCCCTATTTGCAGACGACATGATAGTATACTTGAGTGACCCCAAAGATTCCACCCAGGAATTGATAAAGCTTATAAACACCTTCAGCAACATAGCAGGATACAAAATCAACTCAAAAAAATCAGTAGCCCTCCTATATACAATGGACAAAGAAGCTGAGAAGGCAATTAGAGATACATCACCCTTTACAATAGCCAAAAATGACATAAAATACCTTGGGGTAACACTAACCAAGCAAGTGAAGGACCTATATGACAAGAACTTTAAGTCCCTGAAAAAAGAAATTGAAGAAGATCTCAGAAAATGGAAAGATCTTCCATGCTCATGGATAGGCAGGGTTAACATAGTAAAAATGGCAATCTTACCAAAAGCAATTTACAGATTCAATGCAATCCCCATCAAAATACCAACACAATTCTTCACAGATCTGGAAAGAACAATACTCAACTTCATATGGAAAAACAAAAAACCCAGGATAGCTAAAAGAAACCTGTACAATAAAACAACTTCTGGAGGCATCACAATCCCCGACTTCAAGCTCTACTATAGAGCTACAGTAATAAAAACAGCCTGGTATTGGCATAAAAACCGACATGTGGACCAATGGAATCGAATTGAAGACCCTGACATTAACCCACACACCTATGGACATATAATTTTTGACAAAGAAGCCAAAAGTGTACAATGGAAAAAAGAAAGCATCTTCAACAAATGGTGCTGGCATAACTGGATATCAGCGTGTAGAAGGCTGCAAATAGATCCATATCTGTCACCGTGCACAAAACTTAAGTCCAAGTGGATCAAAGACCTCAACATAAATCCAGCTACTCTGAACCTGCTAGAAGAAAAAGTAGGAAATAGTCTTGAACGCCTTGGCATAGGAGATCACTTCCTAAATATAACACCAGTAGCGCAGACACTGAGACAAACAATCAATCAATGGGACCTCTTGAAACTGAGAAGCTTTTGTAGAGCAAAGGATACGGTCAACAAGGCAAAGCGACAGCCTACAGAATGGGAAAAGATCTTCACCAACCCCACATCTGACAGAGGACTGATATCCAGAATATATAAGGAACTCAAGAAATTAGACATCAAAAGGACCAACAGTCCAATTGAGAAATGGGCTTTAGAACTAAACAGAGAATTCTCAACAGAGGAATCCCAAATGGCTGAAAGACATTTAAGGAATTGCTCAACTTCCCTAATCATCAGGGAAATGCAAATCAAGACAACTCTGAGATACCACCTTACGCCTGTCAGAGTGGCTAAGATCAAAACCACTGAAGACACTTTATGCTGGAGAGGATGTGGAACTAGGGGAACTCTCCTCCACTGCTGGTGGGAATGCAAGCTTGTACAACCACTTTGGAAATCAATATGGCGCTTTCTTAGAAAATTGGGAATCAATCTCCCCCAAGATCCAGCTATACCACTCCTGGGCATATACCCAAGAAATGCTCAATCATACCACAAGAGCACTTGCTCAGCTATGTTCATATCAGCATTGTTTGTAATAGCCAAAACCTGGAAACAACCTAGATGCCCTTCAACTGAAGAATGGATAAATAAATTGTGGCACATATACACAATGGAATACTACTCAGCAGAGAAAAACAATGACATCACACGGTTTGCAGGCAAATGGATGGATCTAGAAAAAATCATCCTGAGTGAGGTAACCCAGACTCAGAAAGACAAATATGGTATGTACTCACTCATAGGAAGATGCTAGATGTGGAACAAGGATGACTAGACTGCTACTCACATCACCAGTGAGGCTACCTGGAAAACGGGACCCCAAAAAAAGACACGGAGAAATGGACAAGATCTACATGAATAGCCTGGTCATGAGTGGGAACAATGAAGGGCGACAGTCGAGGGAAAGTGTGGGAGATCCTAGCTGGATCAAGAAAAGAGAGGGAGAACAAGGAATAGGAGACCATGGTAAATGAAGACCACATGAGAAGGTGAGAAGGGGAGGAAGCAGAGAGCTAGGGAGGCCCACGGAGATCCACAAAGATACCCCCTCAAAAGACTGCTGGCAATGGTCGCGAGACGGCAGGAACTGACCTACTCTGGTGATGGGATGGCCAGACACCCAAATAGTGGTGCCATAAACCCCATCCAAGGACTGAGGAATCTGAAGGCAGACATCCACGGCTGGGCCCCTGGTGGAGCACTGGGAGTCTAATTAGTGAGTAAGAAGAGGATTTATATGAGCGAGAATTGTTGAAGCCAAGGTTGGATAAAGCACCGGGACAAATAACCAAATGAATGGAAGCACAGGATCTATGAACCAAAGGCTGAGGGGCCCCCAACTGGATCAGGCCACCTGAACGGGTGAGACAGTCAGTTGGCTTGATCTGTTTGGGAGGCAGCTGTGCATTGGTGCCAGGTCCTGGACTCGTTGCATGAGTTGGCTGTTTGAATCCTGGGACTTATGCAGGGACACTTGGCTCGGTCTGGGAGGGGGGAATGGACCTGCCTGGACTGAGTCTACCAGGTCAACCCCGGTCCTCGGGGGAGACCTTGATCTGGAGGAGGTGGGAATGGGGGGTGGGCTGGGGGGAGGGGTGGGCGAGAGGGGGAGAACAGGGGATTCTGTGGCTATTATGTTGAACTGAATGGTGTTGTAAAATAATAATAATAATAATAATAATAATAATAATAAAACCAAAGGAAAAAAAAAAAAAAAAAAAAAGAAGTTTCAGGACAGCAAATTACCACATAAATCAGAGGACTAACAATGAGCTTGCTGAAAAGGAAACTAAAGAAATAATCCACTTACTAGAGAAATAATCCACTTACTAGAGAAATAATCCACTTACTAAAGAAATAATCCACTTACAATAGCAACCAAAGTTAAACACTCAGATGTGTAAGTGATCACCAAAATCATTACTCATTTTTATCTTTATAAAAATATTAAGCAAATTCCAGTTGATATGTCACAACAAACTAACCAAAGCACCTGATCAGCACTCTTCAAGACAGTCATAGATCACCTACTTTGCGAGTATGACACCCTAGGTTTAATCCCTATTGCTGTCCCCCAAAAGCAAAAGATAAAAATGAAAGGAGGTGTAGGGCTATGAGATAGCTAAGCAGGTAAAGGTGCTTGCTGCCATGAGTGACAACCTGACTTTAATTCCCAGAACCGAGCTGGTGGCATGAAAGAACTAACTTCTGAAAGTTGTCCTCTGACCTCCATGTGAAGACCACAGCATATACACACCTACACCCACAAAAAAATGTAGAAAATTTGAAAAATATTCAAGATTATCAAAAATAATAGAAAATAAAAATTCTATGGGCAAAGCAGCAAATATAAATATGACAAAAGTTCCCAAAATCAAATGAAATATTAAGAAGGAAGTAAGGAAATGTAATAATTTGACAGATACTTTACCTAATAATTCATTTATTGACTTAGTAAATGTACAATTAATTATTATGGTAAAAATGTTAGTAATAGGGGTCTGAAGGATACATATGTGGAACTGTGCTACTTTCTGAATTTTATTATACATTAAATATATTTATACTTTAAAATAATAACAGTATTTAAGTACTATAAAATAATATTGCATTCTAAGACCACTCATAGAACTCCAACATCCAATGGTCATTATTATAAGCAAAATTCAACATGTCTTCCAATTGAAAGAACAATAGTCTCTAGGTAAAATTTGCATTTGAATAATGATGTGCCTGGTCTTGTACAGCCATCCCTTGACACCCATCTAAGATTGGCACCATGACCTACTGAGAAGATGAAAGTCACAAATAATCAATCAAGTACTCTATATAACAGTGCATAATATTTACATATAACACTCATGAATACTCACCTAAAGTTTAAGTAGTCTCTGAATTTCTTGTAATATAGTTATGTAAGCAGTTGTAGTATTCTGCTTAGGGAAGAATGACATGGGAAAAGTCTGTTCATGTTCAATAAGATGAACATTTTAGAAATGATTTTGCTCTATAGTTGCCAGAGTTTGAGGGTGCATAATCTACAAGTATGGAAGGCAAACTCTTGGTGGAAGTAGACTCACATAAACATATATAAGTTTTTCAAGGGGAGAAATGCCCTACAGCTTTCCATGGAGGACTGCAGTTCATATAAAAAAAAATGAGCAACCAGCTAAGCTCCCAATTTCCTCCACAGTGATGCAAACTTTAATAATTATAAATTAATTAAATTTTCATCTTTATTAGATAAGCCAAATATGTTTGACAGCATAGATCTAATAAGGCAAATTTTAATGTGGAAAGCTACACATACACAAAATAAAAAATGCATATTATTTTTCTGTAGCTGGAGCTATCTCCAGTCTTGCTCGGGACCTGCAGCCACTCAGACGCAAATAAACACACAGATGCTCAAAACTATGTTTTGATGTTTGGCCTAATGGCTCAGGCTTCTTGCTATGTAGTTCTTATATCTTAAATTAACCCATTTCTATTAATCTATAAGTTACCACATGGCTTGTGGCTCACCGGTACTTTACATCTTGTTTCCTCTGTGTCTGGCTGGCGAGTTGTGACTCAACCTTCCTCTTCCCAGAATTCTCCTCTCTCTTTGTCCCGCCTATACTTCCTGCTTGGCTACTGGTCAATCAGCACTTTATTTATTAACCAATCAGAGCAACACATTCACACTATACAACTAATATGCTAATCCACAGCATTTCCCAATAGTCCTTTCCCTAGAATCTATCTGAAGATTCATTCCTTAAGAAGGAAAGGTGATCCAGAATAAAGGTGGGCATGGCTATAGCAGATCAGAGTGTTCATTGCAAGAGGGGATCAAAGGAGACATTTGAATCTGTGGTGAGGAGACAATACAACTCAGTAAGTTTGCAGTGAGCAAAGAGAATACATTCCGGATGTGTTAGAGGATCCCAGAGAGAATTATAAATGCTAATGCTTGTAAACCTAAAGAAAGACAACTGGCAAACTTTGTGACTGAATGAATGGCACACTGAAATTAATCTAATTTAAAACCAAGGGAAATTCCCTGGGAAAAACAGAAGTTACAGAGTAAAAAGAAAATTTGTAATCAGATTGCATCCTTCAGATGAGACTCTCCTTTATAGAAGCCTGGTAATGTAACAAGTGAATATTGAAATAATCAACATTCAACTATTTACACATTATATTGTTAAGTGTGTCATGATAGTGGAGTGAGAACCAGAAGAGAATAGAAAGGATTTGTGTGCATATTTGGGTGTATAATAGACCTCAGGAGTGAAAGACAGCAAAATTCATAGTTTCCATATTGGGAGTTACCTACATAATGATGACAATATAGAGTTCAAGTAGGAATCATATCCAGAGACTTGGTGTTAAATTCCAAAAGCACATATTCATGTAAGTTTGTGGATGCATAAAGGTAGATGTAAAGCACTTGTGACACATATTTGTTGAATTTTTCTTCGTTGATACAGCCTGGACAAGAGTCTTGAATTCATCTCTGATTCAAAGAACAGATCAGGGAGGAGTTTAAGATTTTGTAAATAGCAGCACAGCAAGGTTTGTCTAGGGTGCTGCAGACCACTTTTGCTACTGTGGAAAGAAGTTTTTACCTACAGACATCCACCAAGGATACCATGGATGGTGGAAGGAGCTGTATTTTCTAGTCTTTCAATGAAATTCCAATGTGCATTTCTCCTCTAGCAAGTGTATTTCTTTAGATCTTTTCTCAGAAACAGATGGGAACAAGAACGCAGGTGAGTGAACTACCATGATCGTTAAGGGGGAATTGATCCTTTTTTATTTTACTTTCTATAACAATGAGCACAAAATTAGTACTTCTGTATGTATTGCTCTTGAGTTCCCCAAATAAAAAATGTTCTTTAGTGAGAGGCTTTGGTGAATCCAGGTCTCTGAAAACACTGAGTAAAATGTCATTTGTGTTCAATAGGCAGAAAAATGGAAACAAAACTCACATCTGCCTCATGCACAAAAGGCTATGCTGTGGGCCCTTCCCCACTTCATAATTTAATGTAGAGGAGTTGTTTTTTTTAGCCCCGAGTCCTTGGTGCTTGGTTGACCTCATCTATACAAACATTTTTCTTTTTTATCAAGAGAAATTTTATCAAATCTTACCTCATAACCACAAATGTTTAGTCCTAATCCTGAACACATCTAGTCACAGGAAAACGAAGGACCACAAACTCACTCAAGGTGGTTTATTTTCCCCTTTCATCCTTCCTTCAACATCCTCACTGCAACCCCGTTTCCTCCCTTCTCTCTGCTGCAGTGTCTTGTCTATCTACCATCAATTTACTGAGTTTTTGAGGTGGCACTGAGTCTCCTTCTAGAGGAATGGTGTAGATTTTTTGGTTATATTTGCCACTCAAAGTATTCTTTTGTGTAATTCTATCCCCAGAGACTTGTTCTCATCACAAGAAATACTATTTTTAACCACATGAAACTTGAATTACAAGTTAATTCATTCTATAAGTCACTTGTTTCACCAACCATTTGTCTACTATTTGGCAATAAAGAACTGCTTTTGAAGAAGTTAATAATCTTCCCTGAAATTCTATCATTGCCTATGTGCAATAAGTTTTCGAAACAATAAGGTCTGTGCTACTGTTGTTTAGCTTAAGTCAAATTAGCATGTTCTAAGTGAGCAGAAAGTGCAGACATTCTTCTATGCATCTTATAATGTTCGGATTATAAGTGAAATTCGATTGTGGAAAAGAAATTTCAGTACATTAAATTACTTCCCAATGACTAAAGCTGGGTTATAAGATCTTCTTACTGAAATTGTATGGTTTCTTATAATGTAATTCTAACATGCTTATGCACCATTAAAATTGAAACTATAGCAAAAATTGGTTGCATTTTATTATTCTTTTATTTTGGAAACTTATCAACACCACAATTTTATATAATTTGGAAAAACCTCCCAGGCATTTTTCACAAACAGTTCTTTGCTCACTAAAAGCAGAAAACTAATTATTTTTTATTTATTTTTTTAGTTTTAGAAAGCCTTTTGGTACACTTCTATTTTCCTACCCAAATATGAAGGTTTATTTGGGAATTGTTTCTACTCAAGTCCATAAGTGAACATTTTCCCCAGAACAAGCCATTCTTCTTGTTACTCACCTCACTTTGGTTTTATTATCCCATCTGTATCTTCACGTGTGCCTGAAACAGTGCAAAGATTTCAGAAACTAAACAGTAGATGTTGTCTTTGACTTTCAGGGCCTGTAATAGACTACAGTATCTGTCTAATTCGGTCCACAGAGAGGTGCTCAAATTAAACTTGCTTGTGTCTCCTTTTCTGAAGGCCTTTTGGAAGAAACACACCAACACTACACAAGGTCAGCTCCCCAAATATCATGGTATCAGAGACAGTGTTTCCTCTTCCCTCTTCTCATCCTTCTTCAGTCCCATTTGATTCCTTCTATTTTCCTTTCTCAGATAAGTCTTATTCCATGTGAGTTAAAAATTCTCAAAGTAGGTGTATTATCTTATTTACAAAGCTTTGGCATAAAATTTATTTGAATAAATCAATAATGTTGCCATAACATATATTAGTTGCAACTTTAACATATGAAGGAAAATTAGTGGAGTTTCTTGGCATATCAATTATAGATGTAATGACACCCCACCCTCCCTGAAATACTATTGATAGTGAATGGTAGATGAGGGGAAGGGGTGTTACTTTCTTCAGTAGTGTAGCCACTTGTAAGTTTCTTGTACTCCTGAAAATCACCTCCCACCCATTCGAGCAGTCCCAGTTCAACTCAGTGGGTCACACACTTAACATGGAAGTAGGAAGGAAATTGTAGGGGAGAGGGTGTTGGTAGGGGAAAGAGGGGGATGAGACAAGTCAACGAATTTTATAAAGAACTGGAGTTCACTATATACATACGTGAAACTGTCAAAGAATGTAAAATTATAACAATTCTAAAAAAGGACAAAATCTTTCTGATCTGAAATTAATGACATCTGAATATGAATATGAATAAATAGTATTAATCAGCTTTAGCAATGAGAGTTTTAAGTCAGTTTGGTTGGTTTTTTTTCTATTGCTATCGTTATCTTGATTCTTTGAGGATTTTATTATAATGGGCATAGTCATTACAAGTATAGCGTTAAAATGAAGCCCCAGGCGATAGGTAGGACAGGAAAATGCTTCAAAACCACAAGGATCTGAGTTCAGTACCCAGCACCCACATAAGAGTGAGGTGTAGTGGCACATGTTTGCTCTTCTGCCAACCGGAAGCAGATACAGGTCCCTGTGGCCTGCTAGTCATCAAACCCAGCCCACTCAGTGATCTGTAGGCCAATGGGAGACTTCATCTCAAACACACGGTATGTGTTGCCTTTGACACTAAGGTTTTCCTCCCGCCTCTGCATTCATGCATACACATGTGCGCATCCACATACAAAAGTACACGCATACACACACGCACATAAAATGAAGGAATTTTAACCATTAACTAGCTACTTTATGAACTATTAAATTCAATAGAATATCAACACATAATTGGGAAATTTTTAAAACTGTTAATGACTAAATTACTAAACTGTTGTATGGTTATCATTATTCTCATGTTTGATTGTTAACATGTTTGAATTGGGAACTGTTCTGCCTGAGGCTAATGGCTGAAAGACAGTCACCAGCTTGGCACAATTAGGTATTGAAGGTTACTTGGAGATATTGGGTTACTGAAGAAGTGTTTTCAAAGGAGATCACAGTACTTGGTTTCTATCAATCTTCATATTTGTTTGCTGCAAGATGAATTCTTTTACCATGAATAAGCACCATGGTATGCTGTCTCTTCATGGTCACTAAAGCTACAGGAAAAAGCAAACACAGGCTGAAACCTCCAAAAGAGTGAGCCAAATAAACTTGTCTTTATAAGCTGCCTAATCTGGGAAGTTACTGTCATAACAGAAAGCTCACTGACAGACAATGGCACAAAAAGAAGATGATGCTATTTAATAAAACATAGTTTGTTTTCTGGTTGTCTTTATATGTTTGCCATGGAAATGCTTAAACCTTTTTATGACACTCTGATTTCAGCTATAAGTAATACCAGGGCATTGTGTTGTTTTTATTGGACTTCTTTTAAAAGTGGGAATGATACAATAGTGCCAGGTTATCTTCATCTCTTAGTCAGTGAAGTGCTAGGAGTTTTTAGTATAGTAGTCATGTAACTGGTGCCCAACGTTCGTGTTACGAATTCATGAAAAAGCTGTTTGCCTGTGGCCTTGTGAGCCCGAGCTCAGGCCCAAGCTACACTCAGCCGGTTGTGGTGGCACACGCCGGTAGGATTTGCTGAAGGAGACAGAGGCAGGAGGATCCTGAGTTTGAGGCCGGCCTAGGAGGCTTGGAAGAAGCTTTGGCCTGGACTGAGCCACAAACAGTGGTGGGACCATGGAAGCAGTGGCTACTGCTCCATGTTGCCAGCTCCTTCTCATCGTATTGGTGACTGCGGTGATGCTGCTACCTGGGACGAAGGGTTTACTGCTGCTGGTTCAGAGAAGAATTGCCAGGACCATCGTGTTACAAGAAAGCATCGACAAAGGTCAGTTTAGAAAAGTTTGGCAAGAAAAATGGTGGAGAGAAATTGCTGTGAAGATTTTCTGTTCTAGGGAAGAATGTTCATGGTTCCGAGAGACAGACATTTATCAGACTGTGATTGCTCCAAACCACAGAGGAGGCAAAAAAAAAAAAAAAAAAGTCTGCAGGAAACCATGACCATGCCTAACAGTGACTTTGAAATCTTCAAAAAGATGACAGGATCCTACAACGATGATTCCACATGGACTATGATAAAGCCATTAAGCCAATTAACACCATGGAAAAATCGACTTTGAACTATAAACTGGTCAGAACAATTTCGAGAGGACTAGTTGAGATGATCCAGCCGGACAGACTACTCAAACAAGGACTTGAAACAAGCCCTGAACTTTCCTATTATCCAGACACTGGACAAACGATACAGGACTTGATGATTAACCCCCAAATTTTCTTTTCAAGATTCCCTAAAGATATCTTCACCCCTAGAAAGCAAAAAGAAAAAGAATATAGATATGAGATAGATCATCGAATCTACTCTGAGAAAAAAGATAAAGAAATAATAGGATAAATAGGTGGATCATT
Organism: Peromyscus maniculatus bairdii; assembly: GCF_049852395.1. Taxonomy (NCBI): domain Eukaryota; kingdom Metazoa; phylum Chordata; class Mammalia; order Rodentia; family Cricetidae; genus Peromyscus; species Peromyscus maniculatus. Next base: position 33,781,754 of record NC_134853.1, on the reverse strand, counting down.
GAATCTACACTGAAGAAAAAGGGGAAGATATAAAAATGACAAAAGGTAGACTACTGAATCTATTATGAAAAGAAAAATGAGAAAATATGGATATGATAAGATAAAAAGGGAGATTATGGAATCTACTTTTAAAAAGGAACTACTTGTTTTAAATAAGATAAGTAATGAAATTTTTTGGTCTGAGTTTATCAGATGTACTGGACTGGACATTGTTAATATATATAATGGAGTTTTTTGTCTGGATCTGTCAAATGTTAATGGACTAGACATTGTTAATGTAATCTTGACTGTATATTGCATATACTTATTGAAGATAGTTTTTCTTGTATTAGTTATAAGCTTTCTTTAATTTTAGACAAAAAGAGGAAATGTGGTGGTATTGTGTTCCCCAAAATATTGTGTACTCTAATAAATTTATCTGGGGTCAGAGAACAGACAGCCACTAAATACAAAGGCTAGAAAATGGTGGCACTCACACCTTTAATCCTAGCATTCCAGAGATAGAAATCCCCCTGGATCTCTGTGAGTTCAAGGCCACATTGGAAATAGCCAAGGATGGTGACACACACCTTGAATCCCAGAAAGCCAGCCTTTAATCCTAGGGAGTGGTGGTAGAAAGCAGAAAGATATATAAGGCGTGAGGACCAGAAACTAGAGGCATTTGGCTGGTTAAGCATTTGGCTGGTTAAGCATGTGGCTGATTAAGCATTCAGGCTTTTAAGCAGTTCAGCTGAGAGCTATTGGGATGAGGACACAGAAGCTTCCAGTCTGAGGAAACAAGACCAGATGAGGATCCGGCGAGGCGAGATAGCTGTGGTTTGTTCTGTCTCTCTGATCTACCAGCATGGACCCCAATAACTTGCCTCGGGTTTGATTTTATTAATAAGAACTTTGAAGATTCCTGCTACATGTAACAGAAGAAAATTAAATGAAATGGATACTATTAGCAAAGGAGGTAGTCAAACTACTCATGCATAAATATAATAATCATATACTTAAAAAGACTAGAGATTCAACCAGGAAGATAGCAGACCTGATAAGAACTCAGAACAAAGTAGAAGGACACAAGATGAGCATAAATATCAGTAGCTTTTCTATATAACAATACTGAACTTGTTATAAAATCAAGAGGAAAAGAATTTCAGAATAACTTCAAAAACAAAGAAAGTGAATGATAGAGAAAAAAGACAAGAAGGAAAGGAAGGAGGGAGGGAGAAAGGGAGGGAGGAAGCTATAGACTAAAACCTAATACCTCTTGAATGAAAAACTTAACACCTTGAAGAAGGAAATTTGAGAAGACATTAAATGTGTCTTGCTGAATTAAGACTGTAGCTTCAGTTTGGCCATTCATGCTAACTGTGCAGAAATTCACTGAAATTTACTGAGTTTTTGACTGGTTAAGCAGCCTCCTTAAAATAGCTGTGTGATGTTTTATTTTTGAGATAATCAGAATAAAGTAATTTAATAAATTATGTAATATCAAAATTATTAATATTATAAATATTGCTATATTGTTGAACATGACCTATAGATTAAATAAACTCTTTATGACAGTTCCAATGAGATTCCTCATAGAGCTCTGACCATACAGAAAGCAAATCAGTACAGCAAGAAAAGAAGCTACCGGTGGGAAGACAAGTATATTCCAGTTGCCCACCCAATGCAGGACCAGTTTCTAGAATATACCCAGAACTCCAAGCTTAAATATGAAGAACAAACCAACAAATCAGCAAATACACTGTTGAACTGAGCAAACAGTTCTCAAAGAAAGAGATATATATTATTAACAAATATTTTTAAGCAGTATTCATCATCCTTAGCCATCAGAGAAATGCAAATTAGAATTGCATTGGTATTCCATGTCACTCTGGCAGGAATGGCTCACATCAGCCCCAAAAAGCAAATGATGAATGTGATGAAGGACAGACAGATCCTAACATCTGTTGGTGGGAATGTAAACCTCTGCTGCCATTATGAAAACAAGTATGGTGTTTCCAGAAAAGAGTGAAGGTAAAACTACCATATGATTAGCACTCTGTGTATAACCAAAGAACTCCAAGTCAGCATACCACAGATATATTATCACATCCATGTATATGCTGCATTAGTCAACATACATAAACTATGAAACTAACAAAATAGACAAGTGGATAAAAATGTGGTATATAGTATATTATTATCATATTATATTATATTATATTATATTATATTATATTATATTATATTATATTATATTATATTATATTATATTATATTATATTATATAATATAATGGGATTTTACTGAAGTGAAAAGAACAATGTGTGTGGTGTATGGATGTGTGTGTGTGTGTGTGTGTGTGTGTGTAAAAATGAAAGTAAAAGAGGGACTATGAGAGGGGAAGAAGAGGCCTAAAGATGGGTACAGAGAATAAGAATTGGTAGGCAAATATAAAAATCATAAAAGCAAAAGGGGATCCCTTGAGAAGAGGAAGGGTTCTAGCACTAGGGGGGAGATGGATAATGAGAGAATTGGGGTTGATGAACAAAGTATAACAACATATATGTAAAAATAAGCCACAAAGGAACCCATTCTTTTTATGCTAAACAGAAAATGAGACTACATATCTATATCTATTTCTATATGTATAGATAGATAGATATGAATATGTTGTGCTCATCTATCTATATATGCATGCACACAAGCACAATGTAGGTTACTGTCCACATACCAACCATGACTACAGAGAACCTTGAAACCGATACATTGGGGAGGTGTTTCTTATGAAAGCTTTCAAACTTGGATGAGCTGAAAGTCCAAAAATTCTGACATCCACCAGCCACAATACTTGCTTTTCTTTATTAATATCAAACATTTATCAGCCGGGTGGCGGTGGTACACACCTTTAGTCCCAGCACTCAAGAGGCAGAGCCAGGCTGATCTCTACAGATCACTGTGAGTTCAAAGCTAGCCTGGTCTACAGAGCGAGATCCAGGACAGGCACCAAAACTACATGGAGAATCCCTATCTTGAAAAATGAAAAAAAAAAAAAAGACACTTATCTGCTCTGTAAAGAAACATAGTTTCTCTCTTTCTCTATGCAAACACATCTGGGTATGCAATTGCATGTGCAGAAGGTCTCATCTATACATAGCTAAGGAGAGATCCAACTTCTATCTCCCGATTTAAACTATTGATTAAGATCACTTTAATGGTAATCTAAGAGCACTGCTGTTCTCAACCTGTCAGATTTTGTGAGAGGAATGTTCTTTCTAATTTCTTGCTCTCCAGTGGACACTCTCATTTACTTTTTCCTTCATTTTAACCTGACAGTCAATTCTAATAGTGTCTCTCATAAGCTCTACTTTTAAGTCATCATCATATTTGAGAACCGTTGACTTTTTAAAAGTTAAATGTATTTTAAATATGGCTGGGTTTTCTATAACTCAAAGCATGTCAATACCTGACTAAATTTAATATAACTGCATCTACCACCAACTGTCAACACTTCAGTCAGTGTTAGACACAGATGCATGTGTTTCTAGTTTATGCAAATATGATCTTTCATTGCTAACTTTCCAAATTCCTCAAGAAAACAAGTATTGAAAAGAAATCTAACTGAAAAATCTATATAGGAATACTTTTGAAAAAAAAAAAAACTACGAAAACTGAATTGAATTCTTTTTCTAGAAAGTAGACAAGATTGAGAAATAGAAGTTGAATCCAATAATGAAGATTACTATAGAAAAGGGCTTTAAGTTTTATTGAATGTCATCCCTCATAATAGCTGGTGGTAGAGGAAGATAACAGCAATCTCCAGTCAAAATAGCAAGAAAGTTAAAAATATTCAAAAAGTCAGAGGCACTCAGATTTTAGACATCAGTGCATTTTCTTAAAAGAAAACCTTAAATCATAGACAACCCAAATATCTTGTAGTGTTATCCATTAGTGACAGTATCTGAGATAATTCTAATTCAATTGTTAATAGCTTTGAGGACAAAATACTCAAATTGGACCATTCAATATGAAAACAGGATTTAGAAGTAGAATTTAGTTTTCATTAGTGAATAATGAAGAACACACTAAAGAAAGAAAGCACAAGTCATTACCATCATCAATGGAAAATAAACTTTATTTGTAGATCCTCCAAGCTCAAAAAATGATAGATTGAGCAGGTTATATTGACCATATATGTATATATAAAAACATATATGCATGTAACATAATTAATGTAAAAAGAGGGCATGAATTAGACAGAGCGCAGGAGGGGTATATAAAGCGTTTGGAGAGAAGAAACAGAAGGGGGGAATTGTGTAATTATATTATAATCTCAAAAATAAAGAGAAAAAATGATAGGCAGACATTTGGCATATGTCTATAGTCTCAGTACTCAGAAAGCCAGCAGCAAGATGGCTCAAAAGGTAACAGTGCCTATTGCCAACCCTGGCAGTACAAGTTCAATCCTCAGATCCTACATGATGGAAGGGAAGAATCAACTCCTATGAGTTTCCTTGATTTCCACTTACATGCCATGGCATGTGTGAGTCTATACACACACACACACACACACACACACACACACACACACACACACTCATATGCAAGTAAAACAATTTTAATGTGATAATAAAAATTAAATAATAATGATGAAAACTCTGAGATGCCAAAGAAGGAAACAAAGATTAGTGAGCACATGGAGAAGGAGGTCTCCATATTCACTGTTTGCAAGAGTGCAAACTGAGCCAGGCGGTGGTGGCGCACGCCTTTAATCACAGCACTCGGGAGGCAGAGCCAGGCGGATCTCTGTGAGTTCAAGGCCAGCCTGGGCTACCAAGTAAGCTCCAGGAAAGGCGCAAAGCTACACAGAGAAACCCTGTCTTGAAAAACCAAAAACAAACAAACAAACATCTGGGAGCTGGAGGGATGGCGCAGTGGTTAAAAGCACTGGCTGCTCTTCAAGAGGACCTAGGTTCAATTTCTAGCACCCACATGGCAGCTCACAACTGTCTGTAACTTCAGTTCTAGGGAATCTGATACCCTTACACAGATATGCCTGCAAGCAAAATGCTGATACACATGAAATAAATAAATAATTTAAAAAAAAAAAGAGTGCAAACTGGTACAGCCATTATACAAATTAGTATGTGTTTCCTAATGGAGATGACACATGACTCTGTGGTGATACTTTACTTGTGCTCTAACAAATACAACTTGCCTGGAGATCAGAATATAAAGCCAGACACTGTGGTAAACATAGAAGTCAGGCAGTGGTAGCACACACCTTTAATCCTAGCATTCCAGAGGCAGAGATCCATCTGGATCTCTGTGAGTTCGAGGCCACACTGGGAACAGAGCCAGACATGGAGGCACACGCCTTTAATCCCAGCACTAGTTAACCATAGAGGTCTGGAGGTCTATATAGACAGATAAGAAGCAATAGAGCTGGGCAGAAAGAAGAAGTGAGGTAGTTGGGTGGAGAGAGGAAGTAAGATGTCAGGGCACAGAAAGGTATATAGATGTCAGCATACAGGAAGTAGCTTTCTCTTGGGCTGAGAATTTCCTAGCAGTAAGAACTTGTGGCTGGCTTGCTTTTATTCCTCTGATCTTTCAGCTTACACCCCAATATCTGACTCCAGAATTTTTACTTATAAGACCATTTAGCAATTCGTGTTACATGACCCAGCAATTCCATCCTTGGGCATACACAAAGGACTTTATATTCCATTACTGAGATACTTGTTACAGCCGTTTATTCCTGCTTTAGTCTCTAGTCACAGTAACTAGAGAATGTAGGCAGCCTAGATACCTTTTAACTGATTAATGGATAATGAAATGTGGTGCATATACAAAATGGAATTTTATTCAGCTGTAAACAAAATGGAATTATGAACTTTTCAGTAAATCAATGAAAACTTACTTGAGTGATGAGAATTGGGCAAAGAAAACAAACAGCTCTCAGTTGCTCTCATATGTGAATCTTAGCTTGGAATTTCTAATTCTATGTGTTCAACTTAATATCTATGTAGATGCTGGATATCTAAAAAGAGGACATTGGAAGGGGATGCCTTATGGGAAGGTAAATATTAGATTATAAATAATAAGAACGTTAAGAAGGAGGAATATTGGAGCCAAATGTTTACACATAGGGAGGAGATGCAGGCATGGGGGTGAGGGGCTGAGGAGAAAGTCTGATGCCAAAGGGGGTATTAAAAACCTGTTTGAAAACTTACTGTTGCTGGACATAGTGACACATGCCCTTAATCCCAGCACTTGGGAGGCAGAGACAAGCAGGTCACTGGGAGTTCATGGCTACCTGGTCTACAAAGCAAGCTCCAGGTCAGCCAGGGCTGTAACAAAAAGAATCTCTCTCTCTCTCTCTCTCTCTCTCTCTCTCTCTCTCTCTCTCTCTCTCTCTCTCTCTCTCTTTCTCTCTCTCATTCTCTCTCTCTCTCACACACACACATACACACACACACACACACACACACACATGCACGCACGCGCCCACATGCGCAAAGCCTACTGTCTTGTAACCACACTGAAAATAAGAGTTGGAGAAGGCTTCTTAATGAAGCTTGAGTTAGCCAACAAGGTCCCAGGGACTTTTTATTGACCAACAGAACTAGTTGATAAGACCTGAATATTGAAGACAGTACTTATCTTAGTTGTGTGATATATAGAAATTGTTCTAGAGCAGAGCTGAAAGCCTCCTTCCTGCTAGCTAGTTGTTGAAAATGTTATTTGGGCTTTTGAGGGAGAAAAGGCATCAGCTATCTTACACTGTTGTGATTCCTGTGAACTATAACACTCACCCGCCAGAAGAGATGCACCTGCTTGTTCAATAGTGGCACAACTGTTAATGGTACATCTTAGCTAGAGTTTCTGTTGCTGTGAAGAGACACTATGACCAGGGTAGCTTTTATAAGGGAAAATATTTAATTGGGGCTGGCTCACAGGTTCAGAAGTTAATCCATTATTATCTTGGTCGGGAAGCAGGGCAGTGCAGAGACAGACATGGTACTCCATCTAGATGGACAGGCAGCAGGAAGAAAGATGCTGGGCCTAGCTTGAGCATTTGAAACCTCAAAGCCCTCCGCCAGTGATGGAATTCTTCCCCCAAGGCCACGCCTACTTCAACAAGGCCACACCTACTACAAGGCCATGCTTTCTAACAGTCTCACTCTCTGGTAACCAAGCATTCAAATCTATTAGCCTATGGAGGTCATTCCTATTCAAATCATCATATGGGGCTGCCCAGTTGCTCTCTGACTGAGTTTGAGACTTACTCCATAGAATAAAATCCACACCTGAAATTGGCTGAAATATTGTAAGAGACAGAAGAGAGGGAATAGGGCTGAAAAACTGCCATCTTCTGGGCAATATATAGCAATCACAAACTCTCAACGACATGGATGACCTCACTGGGTGTGCAGGAAAAAAGTGGGCCATCAGAGCCAGAGAAGGAGGAAAGACGGAACAGCGTTGTATTCTATGAACTGGCATCCTCTATGATCAGGCACAGTGGGAGTCCCAGGAACTTCAAGGTTCAGTGAACACAGACTGCTGTAGGAACCATAGGAAGTCATGGATGGCCTAGATTCTCCTCCATGATACCTTCTCAATTGATGTACCTGTGACATGGAGAAATAACTTAAAGAATAACATACCTATGCTCAGCTGGTGGGGAGATGTCATCATCATGAGGTGGCTTTGCCATGATGAGTCTTATGCATTGCACCCCAATGTGCTGACTCCCATGATTTTCTCAAATTCAGCAAACCTGAATGCTTCCTTTGTGCTAGTGGGGACTGTGTTATTACTCTTCCCTGTATAAAACCAAATGAAAAGAAAAAGGAATAACACCTTCCCAGACTCTGCTTACTGCTAATGTTTTCACACATTCTGAGATCCATATCAATGTTCATATGTATACCAATAGCAAGGTGATGTGTCTGCAAACATTGCTTCTCTGATCCAAGCAGTGAACTAAGTGGTTACAGCAGCATTTAAAGCCTTCTGCCCGAAGGAACCCTTTGCTCCGGCTAATGCTGCAGCTAAGGAAGGTGCTGAGAAAAGCAGAACAACGTTTGAAGGGTAGCACCAGCTACAGCTGCGCCAAGAGCCTGACTTGTGTTCGGGGCGACATCACCAGGGAGCAGACCAACTAAAAACTAATACTTGTAGGTAGAAGCGAACAAAACATTTAGAATGATTGAAGAACAGAAGTTTTGGGACCTCTTTCCAACTTTTCTCACTACATTACTGGCAACAGAAAGTGAGGGTCCTTTATTTACAATGTTACTCTTCAGGGCCTACAGAGATGGCTCAGCGGTTTCACAAAGACCCAGATTCTGTTCCCAACACAACTTGTTTTCATTCAAGTTCCAGGGGATCCAACATCCTCTTCTGACCTCTACAGACACCAAGCATGCACAAACATATCCAGGTAAAATACACACACAAAAAAATAAATCTTAAAAAAATACTACTCATCAAAATAAAAGGGGAAGCGTGAAACTTCATGTCTATACCCTGTCTGGGAAATGAGCTGTGCTGCTGAAGCATTTTGAAAATAGAGGCTCTTCTGTAATCTTCCTGCTAGTGCGTTGCAGTCTGTTGTCTTTTCTTTAGTTCCTCCAGGAGTTCACACATAACAGTTTGATCACTTCCTTCTGCAGCCTTCAGCCAGCTGTGTCCTTTTAATGCTAACTTTATTATTGCTTTTATTTTTGAGTTTATAATATAATTACATCATTTCTTCCTTCACTTTCCTCCATCAAAAGTCTCCCAGATACCTCTCTGCTCTCTTGGAAATTTTTTGTTAGTTGTTATTACAGGCACATACGCATATGTACATGTGTGTATGCACATACATTATATGTGTGTATACATATATATATTCCTAAGTATAACTTGTTCACCTTACAGAATGTTACTTAATGTGTATGTTTTTAGGACTGCCCATTGTGGTGGTAATCTAATTGTACTGAAATATTATTTTGATTGTATGTTAATAAATAAAGTTGTCTGGGGGTCAGAGCTATTAGAGCCATAGCAAGAGTGTGGCGGTGGTGGCACACGCCTTTAATCCCATAGATATCTGTGTGTTCAGGGATATAGCCAGCATTGGAGACATATGCCTTTAAGACCTAGGGGGCTGTACATTCAGACAGTGACGAGGCAGTCACGTGTTTGGGTTTACAACCAATGAGAAGGCAGAACAAAATATTTTAAATAGACGAACAGACAGGAAATAGGACCCTCATTCGGGAAGCTGGGACACCGCAGGTGGAAGGGTGAGATTTTAGCTCTGACCTCTGACCTCTGGGCTTTCTCTTTTGCATTGTTTCTGTGTTTCTTATTTAATAAGACGGTTGGTTACATCTATAGCCCATCTGTTGTGCTCTGCCCTGGGGAAGACTGTTTCTCTCACTCTCAGCATTTCTTAATTGTCTTCAGGTCTTCATGCAGGATTGAGCCTTGTAAGCTTGTCCATCCACTTTACCATGTCTATTGTTGTTGTTCTTGTTCAGCTCATATTTAGGCAGCCATGTTGGCAAAACTTCAAGGGTGAAGCTTCTGTTATTACTAGAAGACACAGTCTTATACCAAACTCCCTGATCCTCTGGCTCTTGGAATTTTCTTGGCCCTTTTCTTACAATGCTCCCTAAGCCTTAAGTACAGGAGTGTTTTGTAGATGTATCCACTGGGACTGGGCTCTACAACTCTGCATTTTGATTGGTTATGGTTTTCTGAACTGGTCTCCATTTGTTGCAAAGAGAAGTTTCCTTGATGAGGGGTGAAGACTACACTTATAAGTTGGTATAAAGACAAATATTTAGTTAGGGATTATGCCAGCTATGTTTTTTCCTGAGAATATCTTAAGAATAGTGCATCCTGAGAAAAAGTTGGCTCCTCTATCTCAGTCCAGCCACAGAGGTACTCACTCCAGCATGGTGAACTTGGCACCAAATTTTGCAAACTGGGTTTGTGACTAAGCTAGTAAGGCCAACTCTGACACCTTTCATTACCTAGATGCAAACCTGAAAAAACTAGTTGAATAAAAACCTTCAACTCGTACTTTCTTTGTGCATCATTGCCATAGCTACTCAGTCCTTCAATTATTTTTAAAATGATTCATTTTTGTACTCCTGAAATTTGTATAACCCATCAAACAGGGGGCTGCCACAAGGACAAGCTAGAATATTAAATGTCAGTTAGTCTCAGAAAAATACCTGATGTGGACTGTATAAATGCATAAATCATATACATAATATATATATTAAACATATGTTAATATCTCAATTCATTTACCAAAGGAGAAATTTGGTAATCTAAGACCTACCTACAAAACTATTATGAATAAATTGAATTAGATGTTTTTAAAAAGGCAATTTTAAATGACATGTGCATACATTTTTGCCTTTGAGTTCCAGAGATACACTGTAGACCCAGCACACAGCACCCACTGCCAATCAATTAGTGCTGGGCACCTTTATGGTTTTGTTTTTATTTTGTTTATTTGTTTATGTCTTTTCATTTTCCTAACTGCTCCAAATACTTTAATTCATAATCTTTGTGGGGAGGCAGTTACTTGGGTGTGTGTGTGCCTAGAGAGGCCAGAAGAGATTATCAGATCCCCTGGAGCAGCAGTTATAGGTGGTTATCTAATATGGATGCTGGGAAATGAACACTTGTCATTTGGTTCTGTCCAAGTACAAGAAGTGCTCTTAACTGCTGAGCTATCCCTATGGTCCCCAATTCAGGATCTTAAATGGATGTCCCCCTTAAAATAAAAAGTTATTTTTTTATACTACAGCATGGTAGCTCGTTCTTGTAATGACAGGGCTCACAAGGCTGAAGCAGGAAGACCACTGTAAGTTCAAAGCCAGCCTGGGCTACAGAACAAGTTCAAGCAAGCCTCAAATGCAGAAATTATACTACTCTCTCAAATTTGGCAACTTACACACACATACACACACACACACACACACACACACACACACATACACACACATACACGCGCGTGCACGCATGCGCACGCGCGGGGGGCAAAACACAAAATAAATAAGACTTTAGTAAATATATACAAAATAGACAAAATTTTAATAGTGTAAGTTGCTATTGTGGAAAACTCCTAGTAATTTAAAACAAAAGCCAAACCAATCAAGATTATACTGCTTAAAAGGCAAGCTCTGTCTTTAATGATATATTCATTGCATAAAATGCCTAAAATGGAAAGAAGAAACATCTCTTTTAGTAAGGATTATAAAATTATTTATTTTAAAAGAAAACAGGACATTATATTAAAAATTATGCAGGTATAAAAACTACATAATTGTAATTTGAGCCACTAGAAGTGAAATGCTAAAGGAATTTCTTCTTTATAGAACTAGTCAGCTTTCGAACAAAGCAGAACAGGATGGGAATACTCCAGAGTGGGAACAGTGAAGCTGTCCCTACCGCCTGGAGGCACTTTTCATTCTGCAGTGGAAGCAACTGGAACCCAAACTGAGTTTGGCAGTACACTGGAATACACAACAATCAGGCCAATCAAGAAGCCTGAAATCTGAAGAAGAAAGAAATTGAAAAGGTATTTTCTGTGCACAGAACTGGTTCTGTAGGTCTGTAAAGTCCCTCTGAGACCAGGACTAAGCACAGCTCTACACATGCAGAAGCCCAGAAGGCAACTGTCAGCTTTATCCAAGCCCACTGCCAGATGGAAAGATCTCTTGAGTAAAGACACTAGAGAAGATAGAAGTTTTTGGAACTGTCTCGCCTCAACCTTGGAACCAATTAACTAGAAAAAGGCTCTCTGGGTGTGTACTACGAGAACATAACAGAAAGCCCTGAATGAACCAAGAGCTTCTAGGTAACTTCAGTTCCTGCCAAAACAAAGTGGTATTACAGGAATGGAAAACATGGTCTAGAATATATTATTTAAATGAAGAAAGATAACATGACCTACAATTTGAATAAAAAAAAAATCAGTGTAACCCTCAGACATAAGAGAAATGATGCAACTAATCATAAAAAATTACCATGATATGATATTATTAGAAGATCAGGTACCCAGTGGAAAACAGGAAGATGGTAGAGAGAACAGTGGCTTTGGGAAACACATAGCAGAACTTGAAAAGACGAAATTAACATAGAAACTAGAAGAACAAATTGGACATGATCAAGAAAAGAAAGAGCTTTGAATGAAATATATAAAAATTAAGTTCAAAGAAAAGGAAAAAAAACTTACCATGGACCTAAGAGACAACAGCAGGTAAGCAAATTGTTGCAAAAGGAGACCTATTGTAAGAACTAGAGTGAAATTCAAGAAATAGTGGCCTGAAATGGTTTGCACTGGCTCAAAAATCTAAAGTAATACATCCAAGAGTCTTAAAAACTTAAATTTAAAATTTAAAAAACTGGAATCTTATTCTGGATAAAAATAATTTAACTATTTTAAAATTTATCTTTCAAAACTTAAAATAAATGTCGTTTGGTTTTTAAAAGATAAAAAAGTATGCTAATCATATCCTTGAGCATTTTCATTATTTTTAATAGCCTTATTTCTAGGTTTTCAAGTTTATATAATAATAATAATAACTGGCTATTCCTACTATTGGTATTTTTCAATGAATTTAACTTTTACATACTTATAACCTTCCCATATACTGAATTTTTAAACATTTTTTTAAAAATTCTGTTTGTGTGTGTGTGTGTGTGTGTGTGTGTGTGTGTGTGTGTGTGTGTGTGTGTTGCATGTGGCTGCCTGCAAAGACAAGAAGAGGGTGTTTCATTCCCTAGAGCTGGAGTTACAGGCTGCTGTGGAGCCAGCCAACTTGGGTGGTGCCAACCAAACTCGGGTACTCTAAAGAGCAGGAAGTGCTCTTAACTGCTAGGCCATCTCTGCAGTCCCAATTCCCACACTTTTGTTTACCTGTTTGGATAAAGAATTCTCTCATCTGTATAGTGTCATGATGGCATCTCTTATTATATGTACTTAACATATGATAAAATATTTACAAGCTAAAATTATAAAATCACAATATTAAAAAGTTTATATCTGTACTACGAATAGTTTTTTTTTTTTTCTTTTCCTTGACTATGGAGACTATCAGTTACTGAGCATGGGAATTTCAGTACCTACAAAAAGTTTCATTTACACAGAGAAAGCTTGCTGAGAACAGGAAAACTGCGACTTAAAGCTTGAAGTAAGATGTCAAAGGTGGTGTTTTGGAACCAGCCAATTCTCACTTGTACTCAATGAAAATGTGAAATGTCTGCAGGTCATTTGCATTTGCAGATTACATAAACAAGATTTTTGTTTTTATTCTCTCTGTCCTTTTAAATTGTTAGATTTTTACTGGTCAAAGAGCTGCAAGGTGGAAGTTAATTATCAGTTTATTTCATGGAATTCTTCAGAATAACACTAAATTTGTGTTTCTTAAGTAGCAAAAAGTGGGGGGAGCTTTAAAGCTTGGAGGAAATGTAGGGCATAGCAACAATTAGGATGAAAATTAACAAACTATGTCAAAATAAGAATGCATTATAACTGGGGTTAATAGCTAACTGACATTCTTTAGGTAATATCTTTAGACATTTTACCATTAAGCACAGATGTTATAAATGGATTATTCCCTAAATAATATTGTTCAATAATGACTTACATGGCATTTAAACTACATATTATAGCTAATTTAGAAATGACTAAAACATATGGGAGAATACATGCATGTTAGACACAAATACAATGTTGCATTGAGAACCTCATACAGCTACAGATTGTGGGCATCTGCGGGACATGCTAGAGGCCATCTTCTATGGAGAGTTCTGGAAGGCAGCTCTGTTGAATGCTATGTCACCAATGCACCACCTAAGGGACTATTCTATTTGCAAATATTCTTAACAGTATTGTAGAAATTATAAGATCAGAAAATAAATTACAACATATTACAATTGCATGAGCTTAATCCAGGAGTGTAAACTTAGAAAAAATCAATAAATAGAATATAAAAATTTAATATAGTAAAAAATACACTAATTCAATAGATATGAAAATGGCAAGTTAAATACATGTTTGAAAAATTCTCAAAGTAAATTGGAAATATGAAGGAATTTCTTGAAGCTCCTAAAGACTGTCTATAAAATTGTCAGTTCATATCATTCCTTACTAACACGCTGAAAGTTTTCTCCAAGGTCATGAATAAGCACAGGATATATAAATCTCATGGTTTCTACTCAGTGTTGTACTTGAGGTACTTCCAACTTTCAGTAAGGCACTGGTGAAATGAAAGGTACACATTGGAAAAGTGAAACTTTGTTTATTAGCAATATGCGACTATAAGGGAATTTTTAGGAATTTACAAAAAACCTAAATTATCTTAATTGTACTTATATAATTGGAAAGATATGATAATCAACATTATTTTTCACCTAACAAAAATCAACTGGAAATTTAAGTAAAATAATGACAAAACTTACTACAATAAAATTTGCAGAGATAATTCACAATCTATGTGTGATACCTGTAAAATGGGATCTACAAAAGCTAAGTTAAAGAACATTTAAATGAATCAATAGACTTTTAACATGATCTCACATCAAAGAAATATCATCAGTGTGAATCACATAATCAAGCAGAAAGCCAAAACCTCTATAAACTTTCTGTAACTGGAAGTAGGAGTGAAGCCGTGGCTCTAGTTTAGTGTATAACATTAGTAGCCTGTATAGAACCCTGGATGGAGTCCTCAGCACTGAGGCTGGGGCCACAAGAGAAAAACCTTGAGACTTTATGTTCAGTTGAAAGTTCTTACATGAGATCCCCACACAAAGCATAAAAACCACAGATAAATATTGAAAAACTGGACTATATCAAAATTTAAGATTTTAGTTCTTTAAAATAGTGGGGGGGATATTTATATCAATATAAATATCTCTAGAATGTAAAATGAGCAATCTCCACAAGATGATGCAGAAATTACTAACAAGCATAATAATAATTCTCAGGACTAGTAGTCATTAGGGAAATGGTAATTAAAAGCACAATGAGAAACTAAACCTGTATTTAAAAGCAATGCATTGTACCATGTCTCAGAATATGCAAGGATGGTTAATCATTAGGATGCGCAAAAGTAAGATGAAAATTTAGATTATTTTTAAAGTAATAAAAGTAAGGTGAAAATCATACATCAAGAAAAGAAATATTTGATTTAGCAAAGGTAGCATCTTTTCCCTGAATCGTGTATTTAACTAGGACAACACTAGATGTAGACTTTGTTTCCTTCAAGACAAGGAGTGAGATGCAGGATGGGTGCTGGAGGGCATTCACCATTGTCCTGCTCATACAGGATCCCCTGGATGCTGCTGTGTTCAGCATTGTGATATCTGCATCCTGGCCAATGACTTGGGAAGAAAATATGCTACCAAAGATGAAAGAATGGAAAAAAGAGGGTAGCAAACTTTTGTGTTTCTACTTAGAAATAACAAAAGAATAAACCAACTATGGTAACTTGTTATGCCCAGTCAGCCTGTCATCTGAAAACACATCTGTAATCTTAACATTATTTATTCATTTTTTTTAATTTGGCTTGCATTTAGGAAAGAAATTTCAGAAAAAGATGTAATTCTGATTTTTGGTTGGTTTATTTGTTTGTTGTTTTGTTTTTAATGCTGATAAAAGACAAAAAAAAGAGTTCCTTGGCTAGATAGTTTTGGGTTCTGATTGAGGGATTCGGAGGAGGGTCTATGATAGGCTAATACATTCTGGTGAGTGCTGTCTACAAGGAAGCATTAGAAGATGCCCAGTTAACTATGATGGGCTGTTGAGATGAGGGAGCCATGCAACAAGAAATCAGTAATTAATGAAAGAAGGAAAGCAGACTTGGAGCACAATGGGGAAGAAGAAGTCATTAGTCAAAATGGGACCTTTGTGGTCCTTTTCAGCTAGCTGCATTGCGGGAGGTTCCCCCTTGTTAAATTTACAGCAGACTTTATCTGCCCAGGCCCCCCTCCCAATCTGATGAATGACAGGCTGGGGTTGCTTTTCAGTCAGGAGTGGAGTTTCACTTTTATTCTTATATTCCTTGTTTTATTTTTGAAGCTTTTACAAATGAAGGACACATAAGTGAGACAGCCAGACACAGCTTCCTTTAGAAACCCAATTGTTTCTGTCAGTTCCACAAAGGGGAAGCATAACAGAAATTTAGCAAGCAAAATATAAGTTAAATATTAAAGGAAACTGAAAATTGACCGAAGTGTTAAGATCCTGCTTAGTGGCATAGAAAAACATGGGAATAAGTGAAGTAAGCATATTAATATCTTTATTACAATACCTCAATTTAAAGACATCAAAAACTATCACAATTTACAAAATTAATTTTCAATTTCAAATCTATTTTCGGTAGGATTTTAGGTTGATTTGTGAAAATATTAATTTTGAGCTTAATATAAAAATCTACAAACATCAAAGGCAAAAGAGGTAAACATAAAAATAAGTTGAAATGAAACATCCTGCTGTAGTCCAAAGCCTGTTAAAAATCTATGATACTCAAAACTGTTTCTGAACAGAAGATGCCCAAGGATCAGTTTTGGAGTACTCATAGAAATGCAGTGAATGGGAGAGAGACAGAGACAGAGACACTTTCTATATCAGTGTGGCAAGAGTGAGTTACTTAGCAATTGTTGAAGCACAGCTCATCATGTAAACAAAAGTACAAATGAATCCTTGAGCCAAAGCACATACAAATAAGTCTGAAGTCAACTCAATACTTCTGTACTAAAGAGGAAACTACAAAACTAAGAGAAGAAATATGGAAGAATTTACTGCTCAATCGGAGATTAAATTCAAGTGTAACAAAACTGAATCTTATTTTCCATAAACCCTTGGTAAGTTTCAAGGCATACTAAGCTGAAACCAAAACGTCTCTGAAGACTAATAGTCTACTCATGAAATTTAAGAATTAGTGGTCACCTGACCTTCTCCTGAAACAGTCAGAAGGCATTCCTGTGAGGAGTATAGCCCTACATCCCAGGAGGCATCATGCTCCAAATGTGGGTGCACTGAGTATGACTGGTTAAGTTTTGTCCAGGTCACTGTCAGCTCACACTCGGTCACAGTGTTCCACACCTTTCTTCTCTTTATCAAACCTGCGTTTGCTTTACATAAAAACCTCAGTTTCCTATTTCTTAATATAGTTTCTGTACAGTCTCTTATGTCAAAACTCACTTTAAATAAATTTATGTTTCTCATCTTTTAATCTGTTTTCACAAAAATATTTTTCTTTTAAACATACATAGAATCAACATGTGAGAAATATTATACAATTGGAGGCCTTCAGAAATGTATTAATATATTTAATACAGTATGACTATTAATATATCATATATATATTTATTTATAAATATTATATAAATAAAATAATAAAATCATCATTAAACAATGTTTATGAATGAATGATTTGCAATATTTTCCTCTGTGACTAGGACATAAATATGCTTATTGCTCAAAGATGATACACATTGTTTTATGATTGACAACCTGTTAAAAAATGCAAGTTTCACAAAATAGACTATACTTATATAAAATCATAAGACCAAAATAGAGATATTGAAAAACTGAAGAGTGTAATTTGAAATGTCAAAAAGTTGGTAAGTGGCAAGGATTAAATATTCTAGATGAGGTTTAGCAAGAATTCCTAACACTATGTTTAATATCACTTCTAGAATGTGCCAACTTTTATAGGTATAATTTCTATTTTCTTCTACTCTTAGAAGTCAGTGACCCCCCTCATTACTGAAAAATACTAGAAAGCAATTAGCTATGGAAATCAAAAGCTGGGTGTGCACAAGAGCGTACCCTTTGCACTGCAAGAAAAAAATGTGTCTTTTCATTAATTCCTGTTGCATAGAAGATAATGATTACAGTCACTTCAAGGAAAGGGGATAAATCAATGTACAAACATTTTGCTACTTTGAGGCACATTGGCAAGGATGCTTTTATCTTTTGTCATGTTGTTCTTCACTTAAAGCATTCTGTATCTTTGAGCAGAAATTTTGACAGCTGATATTTTCTTCTTCTTACTTCTACTCCAACTGCTAATTGCATATTTACCATCCTTCAATCAAGAAGAAAAGAGAAAAAGATTAGAAACACTTTCTATCTGTCAACAAAACTATGTACTATAATGAAACATCTACTCATTAAATATAGAGAACTTCATGGCATCAATAATAAGTGTTATAAAGGGCACAAAGGTATTATTAATTCTGAAGGAATGCAGGCCTGGAAAAACAATAAGTCATTTTGACAGCTGCTATGAAGACTATTACCAAATGTTATGTTTACTTGACTAGACTCAATTTATAAAACAAGACCTACAAAAAAATCTGCAGTATAATCAATTGGGATGTGCTATTATAAATAACTGCTGATGGACTAAGCTCCACTTCCCTTCTTAATGACTGAATTACAGCTGCATTTTTAAAGAATTGATGTAATTACTAGTGTGGGCAGTTTGTGTTTATTTTTAAAATAACCTTAAAGCAATGGAATAAAATTGTAGAGCAGATTTAACAAAAACATAAATGTTTCCTTTTTGAAGTTGAATTAAGCTAAAGAGGCAAGTCTATTTAAATATAGTATGTTATTACCTTTTCAGAGAGAATTCACAAAGGTATTTGTTTATTGTGCAAATTAAGGAACAATAGCAGTTCCAAATCCCTAACCATAATCATTGATTAAATTCCTCTGTATATCTCATAAAAATTCAATTCACAACCTTAAAAAATAATATTTTATATTTGATTGAATTTTGTTTAGTTTAAAAGAGAAATATTTAAAGCAATTGATATAAAGAATTTGAGCATTTAGACAGTGCATTGGACTATCATTTGGGGAGTCATGTTATTTTTTAAATTTATGTTTGATTTTGACAAATTCATGTGAAATGTAGGTTTCAGTAACATCATTGGCTTTTTAAAAATTCAGATTATTTAATCTTGCATTTAGTCTAAATGATACATGTTTATGTAATAATAAGTCAGATTTGTTAATGAACATTTGTAGGCAATGATGAACCAAAATTTTTCTGAAAACATAGGCTTGGTTTGTGGTCTTATCTTTTGTAATATTTTCATGCATTGTCTTTATGTGTGTGGATGCACATATGTGTCTATGTGTATATATGATTTAGTTTGTAAATGATATTATTACAAATGAGAGGGAGACTTTCAGATATGAGTCTGGAAGGAGAGTGGAAGATCTGAGTTTTCTTCTTGGGATGTCTGATGTAAACAAATGCACAGATGCACAGGTGAGGTAGAGCTAAAAAAAGGAGAACAAGTTAAAAACTCATGTTCAATATCTAAATCAAACTAAATGACCAAGATTTCCAATCACCTGAATTCAAAGGGTAAAGAGTTGTCACCAGCACTCAGCAGACCTACTAGGTGTGATGTGGGTACAGAGAAAGGCAGAAATCTACAATATAATGTGCTGTTTATGGAGCCTGACCAGCAGAACATTGGAGACAAACAATGCTCACAGGATGCAGCAGACCCAGCACTGAACAGCAGGAACAGAAACATGCTTTGCCCACCTACACTGTTGTTGGACTGTGTGAAATACTTGCTTGGATTCCAATTGGTACAGAGCAGCCAAGAAGAGAAGAGCCTGGGCAGCAGAGCACCAACACCCTGTGTAAGTAGGGACCCAGGCAGAGAGAAAGACACCTCACAATGCAGCCCAAAGTTAATAAGATGAAGGGAAATAGAGGAGAGGAAGCATTGTGACAAAAGTATGGAAAGTAAACAAAGCTAAGAAGCTCCAAGAAGCAAACAGCTATGTGTTTCTAATATTATGTTAGAGACCAGGGCACTTCATTGTAAAAAGCTATCTGGGTAATAAGTGAATCTTTCACACAGAAAAACTCATATTAATAAGACTTCTAACATTTTAAGTGTAAAGTAATATGGTGACTTCCTTCTAAAGTGTACAGTTTAAAGGGGGGAGATACAGGCAGTCTCTGCAGTGGAAGAACATGCCCACTGCCTTAGCCAGAAGACCAAGCTCAACACTGCTGTGGTAAGTCACGATGAGAGAATGTACCCTGGACATGATGCAATGAGGAAAGCATTTTACTTCTCTGGTCTTTCTATCAGCCAGAATAAAAAGAATACAAGAAAATCCTGATTCATAGACTTGCTGCTAATTTTAGTCATACATATCTCAAAACTGTCAAGGTCATTAAAAGCTAAGAAAGATTGGAGCCCATCACAGTGCAGAAGCATTAGAAAAGGCAAAAGAGCTACACACTGTAGGGTACCTTGGGAGGAGGATGAACAATGAAAGGATACAGGTATTAATTAAGGTAATACAAACTAAAGTTATTTACATGTAATACATTAATATATGTCCCCCAATCATGACCAGTGTGTCCTGATAACATAAAATGTTAAACAGGACATACTGACTAAAAGGCACATGGAAATTCACTGTACTGATGTCACAAATTTCCTGTCAAAGTAACTATATTTTACAATAAAAAAAATTTGTCTCTTAAGAAGATCTCTGAACCAAATTGCGTTGAGAAAGTCCACAGAAACTAAATTCACATTTCACTGATCCATGGGAGTGTTTGAGATAAAACTTCTCACCAACTTAGCACAAGACAAAAGAGTAAGGAGCAGAATTTGTCCCTTTATGCCTACAGGAAAATGGGATACAAAGTGAAAATGTGACTAGTGACACACTATTTCCAAAAGAATAAAAGGGAGAAAGAGAAAACTATATAGTATAAAAGAAAACACGAGCCACACTTTGAAAAACTCAAAATCACCTGAGAAAACCTGAAAGAGAACTGATTTTGTATAAGAAAAGAATGTCTTGGCCAGGCAGTGGTGGCACACGCCTTTAATCCCAGCACTCAGGAGGCAGAGGCAGGCAGATCTCTGTGAGTTTGAGGCCAGCCTGGTCTCCAAAGCCAGTTCCAAGAAAAGCGCAAGGCTACACAGAGAAACCCTGCCTCAAAAAACGGGGGGAAAAAAGAATTATAATTCTACAAATAATTGATAACATGAGGAAAGAAAGAGACACAAAAAGATAAACTTTCAAAATTGGGCGGGGGGGGGCGCGAGTGGGAAGGTAGAAAAAAAAAAAGAGGACAGAATGTAAGAATTAAATAAACCAAGAGTGAAAAATCAAAACTGTAGCTCACTGAAGACAGTGGAAAAGAAAAGCAACTGAACAGCCAACACTAGAAGTCTAATGGAAGTAAATGCTCCTAAAGCTGAAAAGTAAAAAGGAACCACATGTGAAGTAGCACAATACCTACCTGGATATGCTAGGCAGATTCCATGCAATTCTGTGCATGTAAAGGGAAATCTTCAGGTTGCTAATAAAACTACTGACTAAGAAAATCAGACGGGTTTTCTGACAGATGCCTGTGACCACAGCCCTCAAAGGCAGAGACAGAAAGGAAGGAAGGACGGGAGAAAGGGAGGGAGGAAGGGAGGGAGGGAAGGAGGAAGGGAGGGAAGGAGGAAGGGAGGGAAAGACAAAGGAAGTAAAAATACTTTATATAATACATTATATATAATATATAATACATATAATATATAATAACAAATGCCATATAATAATATATAGTTTAAAATAATGTGCAATATAAGTAATCAATCCAGACACATAAGTAATATCATAAGAGACTTTATTATATATATTATTTTTTGTTATAGCTTATTGTATAATAAAGTAATGCTCTCAATAGGTAAGAATGAACAGAATGTGTGAAAGCTTTAAGAACTTGGATAAACTTGTAAAGCCCATTTCATGGGACAGCAGTAGAATGAAATAATATATACAAAATATTTGGAGAAGTGTCTTGTACCTGGTAAAGAACCAACAACTGTTTCCTTTTAAGCATAAAAAAACAAACAAAAATTAAAAGAGCTTGGCTAAAGAATATCAACAACAAATAAATCTGAATAAGGATTTTTAGGAAAAAATCTTAACTTTCCATACTTTCAATTTTTAGCTAAGAAAAACCTCACAGGCACTAAGATAAACAAAGTGGACCTCACGACATTAAAAATCTTCTCCATGGCAAAGGACACCATCATTCAGACAAATCAGCAGCCTACAGAATGGGGAAAGATTTTTACTAACTACCCATCCAATAGAGAGCTAATATCCAAATATATATAAAGAACTCAAGGAACTAGATATCACAAAAGCAAATAACTCAATTAAAGAAATGTAGGACTTATCTAAACAGAGACTTCTCAATAGAAGAAACTCAGATGGCTGAGAAACACTTAAAGAAATGTTCAACATCCTTAGTCATCAGGGAAATACAAATCAAAACTACTTTGTGATTCCATCTTATACCTGTCAGAATGCCTAAGATCTCAAAACAAGTGACAGCTCATGCTGGCAAGGATGTAGAAGAAGGGAAACACTCCTCCACTGCTGATGCAAGCGTAAACTTTTACAGCCACTGTGGAAATCAGTATGGCAGTTCCTCAGAAAGATGGGAATCAATCTACTTCTAACTCCAGCTATACCACTTTTGGGCATATACTCAAAGAATGCTTTATCCTACCACAAGGACACTAGCTCAACCATATTCATTGCTGCTCTTTTCATAATATCCAGAAATTTAAAACAACATAGGTGTTCTCAACAGAAGAATAGATAAAGATAATGTGGTACATTTGCAAAATGGAATAATACTCAGCCATTAAAAATGAAATTTGCAGGTAAATGGATGGACCTAGAAAAAATAATTTGGAGTGAGGTAACCCAGACACAGAAAAACAAATATTGTATTTATTAACTCAATGTGGATATTAGCTGTTAAGGGTAACAAAACTACAATCCCTTGAACCAGAGAGGATAGGTATAGAGTAAGGGACGAGAGGGGTCAGATAAATTTCTTTAGGAAAGGGAAACAATATATAGTATGGATAATGGGGGACTGGAACAGGAAGATCAAGTAGCGGGGGGTGGGGGACAAGGGGGAGAATATGGAGAGAGACAGCTAAAATTAAGGCCATTTGATGGGTAGTATGAATACCAAATACAGTAGAAGTGTCCTAAAATATATCTTATATGAAGACAATCTAAATGAAATCACCACAAAGCTGGGGAGACAGAGCCCAAACTGGGTATCTCTTGCCACCAAATGAAGAGCTTCCCATGCTGAGATTACATCTAACTGAATTGTTAGTGAAAGAGTTCCCAAAGGAACACCAAACAAAATAACAAAAGTAACAATAACAACAAACATGTAAGTTTGCTCTCCACAAACTGATGGCAAGTCTCCATTGCTGAAGACAACATCTACAGGACTCATTAAACACAGAGAAGTCAAACTGATTCCTACTTTGGCCTTTACCCCTATGTTCTAGCTTCTTTGGAATAGGAAGTTACTCTGCGCACTACCATAGGAGAAACATAAACACTAACACAGCCAGAAACCCTTTGATCGATAATGGTATCCCATCTGCAAGATATTCTAAGGCAATGGTGGGATAAAGGTTGTGAGAGTAACCAACCATTATCTGATTTGAATTAAGGACCATTCCACAAGATGGAACCCATATCAGAACCCATACCAGACACTACTTAGGTTACCAAGAAGCTGAGACTAGATAGCCCAGAGACATGGTGTAAAACCAAATGCTACTACTGTAAAAACAAAACAAACAGCAACAACAAAAATAGAACAACAACAGTGTAGCAATAAAAGGACTCCCAAAGACATTCTGCCTTGCTCAGTGCCTTACTCAGACATCATCAGAAAAAGCTTCCTTTTGCAGCATATGGGAAACAATACAAAGATCGCCAGCTAGACATCATCAGAGAGTGAGCTATCACGGAACACTCAGCCCAAAACAGATCTCTTCATCAAATCCTTCCCTCAAGGCTCAGAGAATTCAACAGAAGCAGAGGCAGAAAGGATTGTAAGAGCCAAAATGGGTGGAGGACACCAAGAAAACAAGTTCCTCTAATTCCGCAGGATACATGTACATCTGAACTCACAGAGACTGAGGCAGCATGCACAGGGCTTGCGTGGGTCTGTAGCAGATGGGGTCCAAGAGCTAGAAGGAGAAATGGATAAAGGACCCATCCCTAAGCCAGAAACAATCTCTAATTGATAACCATTTGCAATGAAAATTTAATTTGCTTCATGGGAATCTCACCTGGGAAACAATAGGTGGGCTTAAGGGTCTACTGCATGCCCCACAAGATGACCAACAGAAAACACACTTAATGGCTTCTTTGGCAATTCCTTGTCCTATAATGCAAGGTCAGGACTTTTATTTTATTTATCTTATAATCTATCTATCTATCTATTTATCTATTTATTTATATTTTTCTCTTTTTACCCATTTGTATATATTACAACTTTCAGTTTAATGTTTTTATGGGACCCCTGAGTGTGTGAACAAATGGGTCTCAGATTCTTGTGCTTTTTCTGGGTCTCTTTTCCCTCTTTTTATTTTGTCCTATTCCAAGTTAGTAGTTTCTGTTTTTGCATATAGTATATTGTAGCATGTTATAATCCCTTAGAAGCCTGTTCATTTCTAATGAGAGACAAAAGCAGGGTGGATCCAGATGGGAAGGGAGGTAAGGAGGGAAGAGAAACCATAATCAGGATATATTGTGCAAGAAAAATAAAACAAAACTTTAAAAAAAGGAAGCTCAAAAGAAACCACTGGGTGCCAATGCGAGTACTATTTCTCCTATTATCTTTTCTTTAGAAAAAACTAGAAACAAGCTTCAGAAACTGAATGACTAAAAAGACATTGACAAAAGATTAAGATGAGGACTGAATATGTAGTTCCCAGGGGGGTTCAGAACACACCAACCCAAACACCATGATACACCAGAACATGCTGTCTTGAATAAAATAGGCCTCACTGGTATAAGAATTATTTGGATCTGATTTTAGAAAAAACTGCACGGGAGGAAAAGCCATCCCCAGGAAGAGAAATGACTGTATCAGGACACTTGTCCTTGGGCTGCTGGGGAAGGATTCCAGGGTCTCGCCTCATGCTGGGTGATTAGTGCTGAGCCCCTTCCTGGGCAAGCTAAAGCTGATGGAGAAACCATGGACTTGAGTCTTCACAGCAGGATTACCTCATCTTGACAAAGCCTCTCCCCACAGACGTCCTTCTTCCCAAGAACAGCATTTAAGCCTAATGTCAAACCATGTTTAACTCTACTCTAAAATTTTACTCATTTCTCCTATGTATACAAGAGGCTACAAACTGCTGAAGTTGTTTTTCTTCTGTGAATCTATCTTTTGTTAGAGGATCATTGCTAAGACTTCATGAAGAATGACAGGAAACATCAATTTTGCTGTCTTAATAAGAAGACTTAAAGATAAATGAGTTTGAAAAATGGAGTACAATATGGATAATGAACCTACTGTTACAGAATCTCAATCTGGACTCCCCTTGCTTCTCCAGTTCTTAATTATTTCATCAAAAGAACTCAGAGAACACACACACAGTACAGTATAAAAGACACATGGTTCATTGCATAGTCAAGTAGAACACTCCAAGGGACAAGCGTGGACAATGACCAAAGGGCCAATGTTGTGACCTTCAAGGGAAGCAGGTTTTCAAATATTTCTAAAGTTTCCAGAACATGTGGTTTCTCCTGGGGGCCTTTTTCCTGTTCTGGAGATTGACAGCCCCATTTTGGGTTGACTAAGGGTTGGGACAGTGTGTCCTTGTTCTTTATAAAGAAACAAACCCTGAACCCTGCTAGATAGTGATCTGAGAAGGTTTAGAGTCCTGAGCCAGATTTAAATCACTATTAGTGACCTTTATAGGGAGTTCCAGGGGTCAGACTTCTTCCAGGGTCAGAGATATATATGACTTGGATTTCTTTCCTCTGATGAGCAACTAAAGTCCTGTGGTTCCAATCATTGTTGTCCCAGGCAGTTGATTATAAGAGAGAGGTCTAACCCAGTGTTCTCCAAGCCTGATAATTCCAAACTATTTCCCCAGTGCCATGATCTGAACAAGAATGTGGTATGAAAACAAAAACAACAGTGAAAAATTGTGAAGATGGATTTTCAAAATCATCTTTAGGTGCTGTGTTATAATTGTTATTCTATGACTTTTGTGATTCGGTTTCTGAAAAAACATGAGTAAATAGTCATTGCACCCTTTCTCAATAGGGAAAAGGACACCAAATTGATTAATAAAGGTTATTTTAATAAAATATTTTACTCCTAGTCATGTGTTATATATATTGGACTGGGTAAATAAATGTGTTTTCTGGCTTTATTCTCTGGAAAAAAAGCTCTATACAAGGTCATGTAACAGTTGTAGTTACAAGATACAGAACCGTGTCAGAAGCCAGTCTGAAGATGTTCACTGGCCCAGGGTAAGGTGGAGGCTGAATTTGAGCTTTGGTGAACACAATCTAGAATTAAAAACATCAATATGTTTAAATCCTTGATCTATAGCATTTCCCAAGATTACTAGTTGATTATCATCAGAGGGTGATAGGAATAAATAATAATCTATAAAATGATTTATTAAGAGGAAAAATCAAGTGTGGTCTATATTTTTGCTGGAGTTGTCATTAGGGATGCAGAGCATCACACAAAGTCATTCCAGTAATAGTATGTGGTGATTTGAATGATAATGGACCATTAGGATCATAACTTTGAATACTTGGTCCCCTGAGGTGGAACTATTTGGGAAGTATTAGGAGGTATGGGTTTGTTGGAGAACGTGTATCCTGGTGGCAGGCTTTGAAGTTTCAAAATACTCCTGCAATTAATCTCCAGTGTTTCTCTCTGCCTCCTGCTTTAGGTTCAAGATGTGAGCTCTCAGCTACTGCTTCAGTACCATCCCTACCTGCCCACTACTATGCCCTCTGATGCAATGGAGTAGGGACTCCAACCTTCTGAAACTGTAAATCCCAAATAAACTCTTTCTTCTACAAGTTGTCTTGGTCACTGTGTCTTATCACAGCCAGAAAAGAAACTAAAAAAGACACAGTATATGAAAATGTAACAGTAAAGTTACAATACCACTAAGTTCTCTTCTCAAAGAATTGGAAGATATTGATATTATATAACAGTACCTATAACTTCATGAAATAGAGTTCTTAGCACTGGGGTCACCAAGCAGAGGGTACACACCCATCATACAGCAAAGCCAACACACTGGGACCAGGGTGTAGAAAGAAATATTTTTCAGTGAGGCTGACTGTCAAAGAGGCAAGATAAAGCTGTTTTCTGTGTTCACAATAAGGTTGACCTAGATTACACAAAGGAACAAGAAGGACATGTTTTTTTACTAATGAGAAAGCTTTGGTGATCCTTTCCATGTGCATTACAGTCATCTGGCCTCTAAGAAAACAGGTTTCTTTTAGCAGGGATGGGGCAATGGTCAGTTTCTACACAGAGGATTTTGAACAGGTGACATTAACAAGTTGTCAACCAGAGAAGCTAGCTTCTGTATGTGTCTGCTGTTGAGAAAGCCATTCCCAAGCTCTTCCTGGGTAGTTTCTAATAGATTTTCCTGGAAAATAACTTAAACCCTTCACAGAATTTGCATGTGGGTGCCCAGACCTCATCCTGCTTCAACTATCAAAGAAATCAAAACACACAAAATACCACAAAAACTCTTGCTAGTGAAACTAATGTCAACTCAAGAGACTATTTGATGATTTACATGAGTGTTGCCAGGTCTTATGTTG
The DNA here is from genome assembly GCF_049852395.1 of Peromyscus maniculatus bairdii. Classification (NCBI taxonomy): domain Eukaryota; kingdom Metazoa; phylum Chordata; class Mammalia; order Rodentia; family Cricetidae; genus Peromyscus; species Peromyscus maniculatus. Next base: position 33,754,051 of record NC_134853.1, on the reverse strand, counting down.
AGGTCCTTGATCTATTTGGAATTTAGTTTTGTGAAGGGTAATAGGTTAAGAATTAATTTCACCCTTCTATATGTAAGTATTTACTTTGAGTTGTAGGCACATGAAAGGAATTTCTGAACAGAAACCTGACACTGCAGGCATTAACAACAGCTGATGAACTGGGGACACATAAAATCAAAAAGGAAAACACCATTTAAACGAAGAGAGAGCCTACAGAATGGGAAAAATATACCTTTAAAATATGTATTTGAAAGAGGGTTAATGTATACAATATACAAAGAACTAAAAACCCAGTTAAATTTAGAGAATGGTATTAAACAGAGTTCTGAAAAGGAGAAATGTAAAAGGTTGAAAAAAATTTAAGTTCAATATCTTTAGCCTTTGGAGAAATGCAAATTAAAACTATTTGTTCATTTGTGTTCATTTCCACCTTATTCACAGTAGTCAGGAAATAGAAAAGCCTAGGTACCCATCAACTGATAAATGGATAAACAGATAATGCTACATTTACACAAATAAATATCATTTAGTTTTTAAGAAAAACAAAATTAAGAAATACATAATTAATTGGGAAATAATCCCATAATTAAGCTGGAAATAATCATTCTGAGTGAGGTATTCCAGACCCAGAGAGACAAATTTCTCATATACTCACATGGGGTTGCTACATTTGAATTTTTAGATATGTTTTTTGATTTGGAATACTCATAGAAGTCAAGAAACTATGGTGGGATGGGGAGCTTTCAAGAAAAAAAGACATAGGATACAGTGATGTAACTAAGGGAGGATATGATATGGAAATATAGGATATAGATATGACAGGATAAAAGGTGGATTATTGAGCCTACTTTTAAAGAGCAACTTGTTTAAAATGTTTTATATTGGTATAGATTTTAGTTTATTGATACAAATTTAAAGTTAATTTTGTTATACTATATGTATATTTCTACTCTTGGTTAAGGTATTATGTTTGTGTAGCTCATTTAAATTGTAATGGATAATTAAGGAATACAGATTAATAATTAGTCTTCTATGATAGTCAAAGTTACAGTCATGTTAAGTTTTCTAGGTATACATAGACATAATTCAATTAGGTAGGTAATCTTTAAACACTTCAAAGACCTACAAAATATGGTATTTAAAATGTTTGAAAAACTTAGACTTTTCTGGACATTGAGACATGTCTGCTCCTGGCAGCACTTTGATTTATTTAAAAGAGAAAGATGGGCATCGAAGACACTCTATATGGAGTTTATCTTCTTCTTGGAAAAAAAAAATAGCCATTTGGGCAAGAAACTGTTCTTGCCTGGACTGCTGAACAAAATGTTGTGTTGAATGGACATGCAGGACACATAGGAAGGTGACCACTGTACTTTCCAAGGCAAAATGGTCCTTCAGGTTCCTGTTTTGCAGAAGAAACAGTCAGACATTCTATTGGACACAGAAAGAAGTAACTGATACACTCTAGGCCTATTGGCTAAAGATGAAACATTGCAGAACAACTTTGGGTGACTGTCTAGGCAGGCAGCTGTCTCTGTCATTCTAGATTTTTTAAAGTTGCTTACAATGAACTTCCTGTTTCCTTAGGTAATATTATATCCTTCTGAGTTCTTTGATGTAGTCGAAGACTAGATACTTATAATCATGTTTTTCCTTGGTTATAAGAGATAAGGTAGATATGAAACCTCAGAATCACAAGTATAGATAGATAGGATATCCTCTTTAATTTTGCCAAATATATATAGACTAGATATTGTAACTGTAATTCTTGCTTGATAACTGTTTTTGTTATATGTAATTTTACTATGTTAAAGTTAAAACCTTCCTTTTTGAAAAAAGAAAAAAGAAAGTGCCATGGATATCATTCTGTATGCTATGAATGTGTTGTTCTGATTGGTTGATAAATAAAATGCTGATTGGCCAGTAACCAGACAGGAAGTACAGGCAGGATAGCAGACAAGGAGAATTCTGGGAAGAGGAAGACTGAGTGAGGAGATGTTAGCCTGCTGTCCAGGGAGCAGCATGTAATGGCAGACAGGTAAATCCGTGGAACACATAGCAACATATAGATCAACAGAAATAGTCTGAGTTTAAGTGTTAGAGCTAGTCAGTAGTTAGCCTGAACTAGTGGCTAAGTGGTTACAATTAATATAAGTCTCTTTGTGTTTATTTGGGTCTGAGCAGGTGAGAACTGGGTGGGAACCAGGACAACTTTCAGGTAGAAAAGAGAAAAACAGATCAGCTCAAACTAAATGGTGTTGGAGTAAGAAGAACAGGGTTGTGGAGTGAGTACAGAAAGAGATAAAGCCTTTGAAAGCAGTGTACAGAAACCTACTACTGAAGATCCCTCCTAAAAGACATGTGTCTATGTATATAAAATCATTTAAATGAAGTTAATCTATAACAGAGAACAATGCCTCTTCTAGGCAGCAAAAGCTAACAATTAAAAAGCCTGGTAACAGGAAGGAGTTACCTTTTTTGGAGCTGTCATTGCCATTGATTTTGGTTACTCTCCAGAACCTGACAGTAAGGCTGTTGCCAAAGATACCAAGTACATAGGGTATGATAGAGTGTGATGAAATCAAGCTGAAGGGCATCTAGGTTGTTTCCAGGTTCTGGGTATTGCAAACAATGCTGTTATGAACATAGTTGAGCATGTTTCCTTGTGGTATGATTGAGCATTCCTTGGGTATATGCCCAAGAGTGGTATAACTGGGTCTTGAGGGAGATTGATTCCCAATTTCCTGAGAAAGTGCCATACCTATTTCCAAAGTGGCTGTACAAGTTTGCATTTCCACCAGCAGTGTAGGAGTGTTCCCCTTGCTCCACATCCTCTCCGACATAACCTGTCTTCAGTGTTTCTGATCAGGGAGACCTGGCCTTGGAGGAGGTGGGAATGGGGAGTGGGTTGGGTGGGGGAAGAATGGGGGGTGGGAGAAGGGAGGACAGGGGACTCCATGGTTGATAGGTAAAACGAATTGAAAATCTCTTAATAAAAAGAAAAAAAGGACAGGTCCTCGTCCCACTACCTGGGGGCCTCCCAAACAGTTTAAGCTTATCAATTTTCTCACTTATCCAGAGGGCCTGATCCAGTTGGGGGCTCCTCAGGAATTGGTTCATAGTTCATGTGTTTCCACTAGTTTTGTCCTTGTGCTTTTTCCAATCATGGTCTCAACAATTCTCCCTTATACAATCCCTCCTCTTTCTCGACGATTGGACTCCCTGGGAGTCCTTGCCCTGAAGGAGATGGAAAATGGGGGGGGGGGTTGGGCGGGCAGGGGAGAGGCGGGAGGAGGAAGGACAGGGGAATCAGTGGCTGATATGTAAAATTAAATTAAATTATAAAAGAAAAAAAGAAAGTTCCTCTGGACTTCATAGGGCTTGCACAAATTGAATAATTCTAGTAATTATAAAAATAAAACATTCTGAAAAGAAAAAAAAGAAGGAGGAGGAGGAGAAAGAGAAGGAGAAGAAGAAGAAGAAGAAGAAGAAGAAGAAGAAGAAGAAGAAGAAGAAGAAGAAGAAGAAGAAGAAGAAGAAGAAGAATGGTATGGACCTGGAAGCTTCATACCTACTCAGAAGTTTTCATGATGCTAGAAGGTGCTTTGCATGCTATTTTGGGGAGAAAAATGATTACCAAACTTACTATGTGTGAATGCTTTCAGTTCTTATAGTGACTGGTATGACAGGTCATGACAATAGTGCTGTTGTGACACAGATGGCATGGAAGTAACCAATCACTTTCTGATTGCTCTTAAAGCCTACTCCAAAAGCTCGAGCCCATATCTGACATTGACATTGGGGACGAGATCCTCAGGCTGGTCAGATCATATGACTAAGGAGAAAATATAATAATTTGTTCTAGTAAATGGGTATAGATAAACTCCTAATGTCTTAGCATTATAATCTTAGATTACTACATCCCTCAGCCTTCATTAGAGAAGAAGGCTTCCTGATGTATATGAAAATAAACAGAGACACACCCCCAAAAAATGGTCAATGTGCAGATAATAAGAGAATGCAGAGTGCTCAGCCCTACATGGACACCTATACCTCTGTCCCCAAGGCTTAGGACTCATCATGGTAGAGAGGGCAAGAAGACTGTAAAATCCAGGGCCATTGGATGACTAGAGTGAAATATAGTGCTTTTGGAAAGAATGGGGCAGGTATGTATAGTATCTCAAAACTCTTGTGATGCTATGCCCAAGACCTGTGCAAACTCAAGCCAGACAAATTCCCCATATGGATGGGAGGGTGAGAACATGAAGACCCACCCCTAGAAAAGGAGATGTTGGTATGGTGATATTTTATTTGTACTGAAATGTGATTTTAATTTTATGTTAATTAATAAAGTTGCCCTGGGGTCAGAGCTATTAGAGCCATAGCAAGAGTGTGGTGGTTAGAAGAGCTAGGTGGATTTCTGTGTGTTCAGGGATACAGCCAGTATTGGAGACATACGCCTTTAAGACCTGGAGGGCGGTACTTACAGGCAGTGATGAGGCAGTCATGTGGTTGGGTTTACAACCAATGAGAAGGCAGAACAGAAAGACTATTTAAACACAGACAAACAGGAAGTAGCTCTCTCGGGGAAGCTAGGAGCACTGCAGGAGGTAAGATTTTATCTCTGAGCTCTGACCTCTTGGCTTTCTTTTTTACATTGGCTCTGTGTTTCTTATTTTAATAAGACAATTGGTTACATCTACATGTTGGCAACTGATAGCTTCTGGAAGAGAAAGTATCAGTTTTCTTTAAAGGTCCAACCCCTCATAGGTCCCTCATTGTTTTAGAGGATGACCTCACATCTCAGAGAAGAGGGCAATGTTATTTGGATTCCATGGGGAAAAAAGACAACATGAAATTGAAAAGGCATGGAAATGGGGTAGATATCTGGAAAACTTTGTGGGAGTGCAGTGAATATAATCAAAATCCATTGTATGCAACTATTAAAGTATTATTTTTAAAAGAAGTAATTATTATAGTGTCATGATGGTAGTTGATTTGGATTTAGAAGCAGGTAGGAGGAGAGACAGTTTTAATGAAACATCTTTTATAGGGGGCACCAGGGAACTTAATAAAGTACTGGGGTTTGTTTGTTTGTTTTGTTTTTTAATAAATAACTCAGTTGGTCATACTTTTGTTTTATTTTTTCTCCACACCTCTGATTTTTTATAAGAAAAAGAAATAGGAGCTGGAGATACATCTCAACAGTTAAGGACACTTGTGCTTGCAATGGAATCAGGTTTAATTCCCAACACCCACATGGAAGTTCACAACCATATATAGCTCCAGTTCCAGGGTATCTGATGACCTCTTCTGTCTTCCATTATCATTGAGCATATACACGGTCCACAGGCATACACTCAGACAAAATATTTTCCTAAGGAAGAGAGACAGAGAGAGGGAGGGAGGGAGGGAGGGAGGGAGGGAGGGAGGGACTGAGGGAGGGAGGGAGAAAGAGAGGGGGAGAGGGAGGAAGAAAGAAAAAATAAAGAGAAACAAACAAATAAACTAAGAAAGAAAGAAAGAAACAAAAGGTGGGGGAAGGGAGAGAAAGAAGGAAAAAAGAGGGAGGGGAAGGGAGGGAGGAAGTGGGGAGGGAGAGAGGAAGAAAGCAAGCAAGCTAGGGGAAAAATAGTCTTAAAAATCCTCTGAGCTCAGCAGTGGTGCTAGTCCCAGAACTCAAAACACTAAGGTAACATAGTAAGAGGAAAAGGGTCCCTAGAGCAGGCAATAGAGTCAGAAACACCTCTATTCTCACTCTTAGGGGTCCTACAAAAACCCCAAGTTAAACAACCACAACATATATTTAGAAGGCCTAGCACAGACCCATGTCAGCTTCATGATTGCTGCTTCAGTCTCTGTGACCCCTAGGAGACTTGTTTGGTTGATTTTGTGGGGTGTGTGCCCCTGGTGTCTTCAACCCTTTTAAAGGTTTGTGCTTAGTCTTATTGCATCTTGTTATGCCATATTTGGTTGATATCCTGGGAGACCTGCTCTTTCCTGAAGGGAAATGGAGGAGCAGTGGATCTGGGGGAGAGGGAAGGTGGGGGACTGGGAAGAGTGGAGGGAGGGGAGGATGTAGTCAGAATGTATTATATGAGAGAAGAATAAATAAAAAGATAAAAGAAAGGAAAAGAACACAGAGAAGAGAGCAACTGAGGCCAGATTTAGCCACGTAGGAAGACCTGGCTCAAAGCACAAAAGCTAGGAATACATACTCATGGCAGAGAACTTGCAAACCATGTGTCAAGCCCTGGGTAGAAGACAGGAAATACGAAAACCACACAATACAACCTTATAGATCTGACTAGTATGGGAAAATGTTACTTTCTTTTCAAAACTGGGAATCTGGAAAAAAATAAGCAAACTCAAGACTGAAAAGCAAGTAACAGCAAGCAGTGTTACTATTGCTATAATGAAACACCATGAGCAAAGCAAGTTGGGGAGGAAAGGGTTTATTTGGCTTATACTTCAACATCACTGTCGATCACTGAAGGAAGTCAGGACAGGAACTCAGGCAGGACAGGAACCTGGAGACAGGAGCTGATGCAGAGGTAACAGAGGAGTGCTGCCTATTGGCTTGCTCCTCCTGGCTTGCTCAGCTTGCCTTTTTTGTTGTTGTTTGTTTGTTTGTTTGTTTGTTTGTTTGTTTTTGTTTTACAAGACAGGGTTTCTCTGTGTAGTTTTGGTGCCTGTCCTGGGTCTCACTCTGTAGACCAAGGCTGGCCTCAAACTCACAGAGAACCTCCTGGCTCTGCCTCCCGAGTGCTGGGATTAAAGGCATGTGCCACTACTTACCTGGTGGCTGCTTTTTTTTAATGTTGAAGATAGGCAGAATTTATTACATTACAGAAAACAATGAAACACCTTCCAGGAATGAGAGTAGAAAATGATCAGAGCACTGTAAAACAGAATATTCTGAGGGAATGTGAGTAGATCTTGGCTATAGAGCTTTTTGTGTGTTGGTTTTTATACTACTTCCAATGCCCTGAGGGGCATGTTCCTGTCCAGGTGACTGACTGATCTGTTTGATTTGTCTTATATGGGTTAGGGCTCCTTGAACAAGCCTTAGATATGTGTCAACTAATGGTTTTCAGGAAATAGAAACTAAAACTAGGCTAAATTGTATAAGAAAATGATACATTTTCAATAAAAAGAGAAAAAGTGTAAAAAATATTACCAAACTCAAAGGTCATTAGCACTAGAATTCTCCTTCATAATAACTTCTAACACTGAGAACTAGAGCCATGGGCCTCTATTAACCATTCAGAAAAATGGGATCTGACTCATATCTTTAGAAGGAGATGGACACATGACATTCAGCCTGTTTTCCTATAGAATCCAGAACCACCAACACAGGGCTGGCCCCACCTGCAATGCGCTGGGCCATCCACCAGCAATCACTAATCAAGAAAATGCCTTACAGGCTTGCCTACAAGCCAGTCTTATAGGGCATTTTCTTAATTAAGTTTCCCTCTTCTCAGATGACTTTAACTTGTGTCACGTTCACATAAAACTATCCAGCACACATAGTACAAACGGTATAAAGTTCAAATCAAAACCCATGTAACACTGAGTTTCTGTGGGGTTGTTCTATTCCTTCTCATCCCTTACCCCAGGGCCAGATGAAATGTTAGAAGTGTTTGCAAGCAGTAGTGACAAGAAAGCCTCTTTCTGGTTGGAAGGCAATGGTGAAGGGGAGGCCTGCAGAAAAGTATATAGGAGTCCACTGTTTCTTTCCTTCTTTTTCTCTCCCCCATTCCCGCTTCTATGCAAATTTCATATAAGGCCAGACTCACCTCTGGGCAGTGAAAGTACTCCTGGGGCATCTATAGCTTTGAGAAGACAAGACCCTAGAAAGCCTAAAGTGTGAGAGGAACACAGCAGTACAGACCAGGCCCAGGTTCCACATGGGCACTGGAGATACAGAGAAAACATTTTATAGGCTTTGAGACCCGGCTGGCATCAGAATCACAGCTCATAGCTTCAGTTCTGAACCTAACTGGATTGATTGCACATAAACAAAGAAGCCACCATTCTTCCTATGATTCTAATAGAACCTTGACTCTGTAATATATTTACAATAACCAGGCTGGACTCCAAATCCACTCACCAACAAAGAACCAGTGAAAATAAGCAACATTTTATGGAGAAGATAATCCACAGATGGTAAGGCAGCCTCAGATACTAGTGTTATTGTGGGAGACCTTGGTTATTGTATTCATACCCCATGAACACAGGTGATTGCTGAGGAGAGCCTACAGAACATTTATGTCAGAACCCACAGAAGAAGTGCAAGGAGGCCTCAGAACGCACATGTTATGGAGTGGCACCAGAACAGAGTGGACTTCAAGAGTGTGTCCCTCCTTAGGAACAGGAAATCAAACATAGTCTGAAACAGCCTCATCGGAAGCAAGACCCAGTTCAAAGATTCCAGCAAGCAACAGAACTAAATCGGGAAAACGGCACCTCCACATGGGGAGGAATGGCGTGTGTTCTTGTCCCACTTGCTCCCTAAGCCTGCAGTAGTATTGAAACAGCAGCCTACATCTCCAGTATCTGCAATGATTCTCGATGATGAGCGATGGCTCTAGGTGAAGATAATACCTTCTTTCCCAGGAATTTCTGAGTTGTGATCTCTGGAGTGACTGCATGAGGGAGTGACTATAAGATGCTTGTACTTCTTCCATCTGAACACAGCCAGAGCGGAAAAGCAGTGGTTACTCCTTTACAACATTCTAAGGTAAGCAACCCTTAACTGATTCATAAAAGATAATACTGTGGCATGGAACAGCCCCAGAGAATGCAAGGAAAAGCTGAGAGAAACTAGTTTGGGGAAGCAGGTACTCATGAATGCAGAAGAACTTAGAAAATAATGCTCATGTTGTACAGGAAATGCTCAGAGAACAGAGGAGAAAATCTGACTTATTATCTTGGGTAGGATTCTAGGCTCATTGCAAGCAGGAAATGAAAGTTAATTCGAATTTACAAGCAGCCTACAACTGTACCCACAAAACAGCCAACCTTCAAAGGCCCCAAAAGAAGCCTCTCTCTCGCCCTTACTTCCCCACCCTCTGTGTGTGTGTGTGTGTGTGTGTGTGTGTGTGTGTGTGTGTGTCCGTGCCTCTCTCCCTCCCCAAATTATATATTATATTCAGACTTACATTCAAACATGACAAGGAATACAGGAATTAACATTTTTGATCAGTTGCAATCTCTGTAATAGTCTCAGTCTGTTGGAAAATAAATTTTTGATGAGGGATGAGAGCTTCACTTATATCTAGGTATTGGATAAATATTTAGAGTATAATTAAAATTGTACTAGGTTAGGAAAATATCATTAATAATTTCCCCTCTAGGGTCTTCAACCTCTCTAGCTATAGGTAGTTGGCTAGCTTTGTAGTACAAGGTGTGAAACCCCTCCCATTAAGCAGGCCTTAAATCCAATTAGATAGCTTTTGGTTACCTACAAGATAAAAGTGCCACTATTGCAGTATTGAGGATTTCTATGTAGGCAGTCATTGTTGTTCATAAGCTTTACTGCTAGATAGGGTTACCAATTTCTTCTCCCCCTTGGAAGTTTGCATAACACCTTCCAATACTATAAAAGCTAGTCTTTGGGGAGGAGGCTTCAGGTCAGTTCAGCTTGATTCTCCTAAGTACTGTGTCTGAAGTATGTAGTATCTTCAGCAACAGAAACATACCTTAAAGTACCGGGAGACAAGGGCAATAACAATATCTTATACCCTTTTGGGAGTCTCTTGGGCTCCCCTGAGCAACAACTCAAAGGGAGGTGTTGCTAGATTTCCTTCAATTGGTGGAAACACAAACAACACCTATACCTCTTTCTAAGGACCCAAAGACAAGCCAAGGTCTGGTCCAATAACTTCAACCAAGGGGAACCAATGAGCTTATTAGACTTACTTACAGAGCTAGGGTGAGGGGTTATGAGCAGGAACATGGATGACCTTAAAACAGTCATACTCGGAGGTCTACACTCAACAGCAACGATGGCTTTCCCGTTGCTGTGCAGAATGAGCCCCCTTCCCCCTTCCATTTTAACCTATATTATCTAGACTTTCCCCAAGGACGATGTGCAGTTAGGGCAAAATTGCAAACAACTGATTGGGAAGGGTGGCTGGATACTTAGCTGAGAGTCCCATTATCCTGCCAGCTCTATCCTTCTAGAAGAGGAGGTAATCAGTCAGCAGACCCCTCTGTGGTGATCTTTTTTTGGGAGGGCAGGACTAGCAGAACTCCTGAGGATGGCAGCTTTTTGGCTTTGAGGATAGGCCTATGATGCAGGAGGTTTCCCATAGCTGGCACTGGTGTTTTGTTAGATAGTCTGTGGCCCTTAGAAGCGGTATTATTGCCCCATACGGCATGACTATACACATACATATATTACACATTAGGTTTAATATATATTAAAGTAAGTCTGTATAGTGTTGTTTCCCTGTGGCTTTTCAAACGCTAGTAGTGTTACCCCTCCTTCCTCCCGCTCCTTCTATGCTATCCTCCCTCGTCCTCCCCAGCTATGTCCTCTCCTTTTCCTCTCTTCATAACATGTGTCCTACTGTCTCCCTCTCTATAGTGCTCCTTCCCCCTTCACCTGACAGTCTCTTTCTACTTTCCTGACGTCTGTAGTTATTCCAGGTTATAGACTCAAATCTAAAGATTCAGATCTAGGATCCACAAGTAAGACAGAACCTTTGATGTTTATCTTTCTGGGTCTGGGATACCTCATTCTGTGTGTTTTACAGTTCCATCCATTTTTCTGCAAAGCTCATGATTTCAATACTTTTTTTCACAACTAAATAGAATTCTATTGTGAATATGTACCACAATTGCATTATCCATTCCTCAGTAGAAGGACATTTAAGTTGTTTCCATTCCTAGAGATCTACAAATGGCCAAAATATAGATAAGTGAGGGTAGGGTACCCAGCCTCAATAGAAACATCTACAATGTAACCCCTACAACTGAGGATGAGGGAAGGGAGATCATGAAGAAGGAAGTGAAATCTTAAAAGACACAGAGAACCAAAACACCTACAGCTATGTAGTTTCTTCTAGACATGCCAGGGGTGCTGTACACATGAAATCTCAGTAATATTGTTACCTAAGCACAATCCCCATAAGAACAATGCCAAATGACATGCCAATGTAGATGTGGAAATTGCATAAGGTCCCACGCCAAGATGAAGGGCTATAGAGTCTATAGTAGAGACAACCAATGGGTGCTAAGAGGGAGAATCAGTCTTCTCTAGGGATGATCCCTTATAGGATATCCTATCCCATGTAGTGAGCCCTGAACATATACATATGGGCAACACTACATGGGCTGTGTGTGTGTGTGTGTGTGTGTGTGTGCATTGTATGTGTGTGAGAGAAAGAAAATGTTTATAGTGGTGAGTATCTGTGCAAAAGTGATAATTAAAAAAATTCATGAGTTTGAGAGGGAATAGGAGGCATATAGGAGTTGGAGGGAGAACGTGTAAAAATGGTATAAATACTCATGTATGAAATTCTAAAAAGATCAAATTTTTAAATTAAAAACGTTTTTGAAAAATTTTCAAACACACACACACAGACACACACACACACACAGAGAGAGAGAGAGAGAGAGAGAGAGAGAGAGAGAGAGAGAGAGAGAGAGAGAGAGGAGAGAGAAACAGCTGTAATTCTAGCTTTAAAAAAATCAACAAAAACAAACTCTAAATGATGTTTAAGGATCTGATTACTGCATTTGAACACTGAAAATGTCCAAGTATCAACAAAAAATCATAAGATATGAAAAAATATGTCTAATTTACAGAAAAAAAGGAGCAGAAAATTTTCCCAAGGACGTACATAGTCAGTAGACAAAGATTTTAAGCCAATATTTTAAATATGTTCAAAGGGACAAAATAGAAAGCATGGACAAGTAGCTAAGGAATTCAGAGAACAGTGTATGTACAAGTAGAAATTATCAATAAAGCACAGAGTATTACATAATGACCACAAATTATAAGGTTAGAGAAGGTATAAAAACTGAAAGCAAAACTCACTAGAGCATGTCAGTAGTGGGTTAGAAGAGACAGAAAAAGAAACTGCAAATTAAAGGTAGGTCAACTGAAATTACTCCAGTTAGGTACACAAAGCAAAAGATCAAAGGAGATGAACCCAGCCTCAGGACCAAGTCGGCATCACGACAGGAAACAAGGCGTGCACCGCTGCCTCATAGGGGTTCCAGGAGCACTGGGAGAAAGGGAGGGAACAGAGGAATAGTTGAAGAAATAATGCTCTGTGAGCCCAATTTTGATAAGGAAAATACACCTGCAGATCTATGTTCAACAAGTGCAAAAGATGAGCAAATTGATTTGTTGTGAATTTAGTGAGTGATGGTATTTTATAATTTTGTATCCAGATCTTTCTGTTGTGATCTTTAGAGTTTCACATATGTACCCCACATGGAATAATAAAGAGATGGTCTTCCATGTCTGAACTAAAATGTTTGAGAATGTTGAGTAAACTCCCATATTCTATCCACTAAAATGCATCTTTTTTTCATAAAGTTGCTAAGTTTGAAAACTCAAATATTTTGACCAAGTAGTCACTGATTTTCTCAACTTTTGAGCACTTGTTATTGGCTGTATTCCAGAGCTTAATTTATCTGTAGCAAAGTCCAAACAATGACTTTTCTCAAATATTTATAACATAGACCTCTGTAACTAGCAGTGGAAGAAGAGATGAAAGTAATCTAACACAGGGTTCAATTAAGCACAGTTATCACACTGTTTCAATAACCATAGCATAATCTGCAGGGTTATGCATGCTGCCTTTAAGACTGGAGGGGTGTGTGCGAGTATGGGTACATACATTCACAGAACTATGGTTGGGTGTGAAAGATTTTGAAAACCTAAAATGCAGAGCATTTCAAGACTGTGTTTAATTTAAAAATAAAACAGGGCTGGAGAGCTGACTCAGTGGTCAAGAGCACCAGCTGCTCTTTCAGAGGACCCAGATTGGGTGCCAGATGTAGTGAGAATTCTTATTGGTCTTAATAACAAAAACCCAGAGTCAGATATTTGGGTAAATGCTGAAAGATCAGGGAAGCAAAGCAGCTAGCCACCAGAGAGACTTCTTACCTCTACCAAATCATGAGACCAAAAGGGCCCAGCTTCTGTCTCTACCCCACCGGATCACTTCCTCTCTCCACCCAGCCATATCACTACCTGTTTCCTTCTCCCAAGTGCTGAGATTAAAGGTGTGTGCCTGGCCTCTAGTGGATAGCTCCAACTCTGATCTTCAGGCAAGATTTATTGGTTAAAGCACAAACAAAATATCACCACATTCCAGAATTCACAGGATAGCTCACAGTTGTCTGTAACTCCATCCCAGGGCATCCAATGCCCTCTGCTGCTCTCTGTACAGAGTGCATAGGCATACATGCAGTCAAAACACCTATACATAGAAAATAAATATTAATTATTTTTAAAATGTTTTTAAAAAATAAAATTAAAGAAATTGTTAATAACTTCAATTTTTCTACAATTAAGTTTAAAAACACCCTTTTTTCCCCTCTGTTTAATGATGACCATAAGTCTGTAGAGCAGTTGGGTTACAGTGAAGTAAATTGAAATCATAGCAACTAGAGCTATGTAATTAAAGAGAAGAAAAGAGTCCCTGTCTTCATAAAGAAACAACTATATACTAACTCACTCATTATTCAATGTATACATTTTACTACACACAATACTAGGTTTGATGGGAGGCAAAGTCTTCCTTCAACTTGCCTCATCTAGAAGTGCTGGAATTTTTCTAGAATTCTGAACCAGAATTAAGTTACTGAGAACACATTATCAAATCTCTCTCTCTCTTCTCTCTCTCTCTCTCTCTCTCTCTCTCTCTCTCTCTCTCTCTCTCTCTCTCTCTCTCTCTCTCTCTCTTTCTCTGTGTGTGTGGGGGGGGAGGGAGGGAGGAAGGAGGAGAGAGAGAGAGAGAGAGAGAGAGAGAGAGAGAGAGAGAGAGAGAGAGAGAGAGAATGTGCATGTGTGTGTAACTAGGAATATATTTTGGGAAAAGGGAAAAGAAGCCATCCTTCTTAGCAGGCTTTTATGTATACTCTCAATAACTTATGTGTTTTTTTCCCCTAAGACTTTTTATTTTAGCTTTCTAAGTATAATAACTTACTTAAAATATAATAACTAACTGGAGCCCAGATCTCACCATCTACCTCTCCTCTTCAACTTTCTAAAATTAATATGAAATACTGGATAAAGTTCAAATCTTATTTCAATCCTAAAGCTTAGACTGTATTCATTTGAATTGTGAAAATGTCATTGATTGATATGGAACATTATCTAATCATTGATTTAAAAGGATTGGAGGAGATGTCTCCTTGTATTCTTATACATGAAATATTAAAATAAGACAAGCCCTCAAAGTAATACTTAGGAGACGATCATTAAACATCTTCTATATTTGACTTAATAAACACATATGTTTAAATACATATGGACATGTGTGCATGTATAAATACATAGGAATGCATTTTGTCATGTAAAAATTCCAGTCTAAAAATATGAAGGAAAAGAAAATTTGCAATTCAAAGAAGACCACACTATGTCAAGAAAATCAAAATTTGTAGGGTTATCTCCCTGGAAAGCAAGGGTAAAAAGGGAAGATAATTGCATTGCAATTCAAGTACAAAGCACAAAACTCTATCTAGAAAATCACAGCCATCGTGTGCATGAATAAAAATGTGCTATTGCTGAGAGACTGTGATTAAAAAAATAAAGTAGCATCAGTGAGAATATTGAAACTGACGGTCCAAATACAGAGAAAAGTTAACTGATTCTTCAACCCTCCTAGGAGATAGCATCAAGGTTAAAAATGTGTTCCTTTGGTTACTTTTCCTAGAAAAAAAGAGATAGGAAGAAGAAAGATTCTGGGGGATTATAACTTCAAGGAAACCACAGAAACAAGCATGGGTCTGTGTCTCTTGGGTCTGAAACCAACCAAGTATGGGTTAACAGGAAACAAGCTTTAGAACAATGTGGTATTTTCTCTCCTTTAAAAAAAAATTTTGACCTGAAAGGTCTGTAATTTTGCTATGAACAAATATTTGGGTTACTTTAATCTAATAAAAGAAGTTGTTGAAAAGAGGGTGCCTGGCTTTTTAAAGAAAAGGGAATGATCTGCTTGTGTGTGTCCATACCAGATCATCAGCACCTGACCCACCTAGATGTGAGCTACTGGAGAAGGATAAAACAGTCTTAATGATGGTGTAGATGTTTTCGCAAGTGTATTCATAGGTAAACAGAGCCTGTGACAGTGTCTTCTAATCCTCTTTCCTAAGTTTATAGTCACTCCTTGTCAAGTCATGCCATGGGCACTAACTATATCATAATGCCACTACCAGGCTGTAATAAACAGCACAGTGAGTAGATGGTAACTACACAAATATGCATTTTATTAAGTCAGTATGTGATCAGAGACTATGTCCTTGGCCTCTCTTATCCTTCTGCAAAAGTTGATTGTGTGAACTATATGCTGCAACCCATGAGTCATGAAAGAAATAATTTTTCCAGTTCTTAACAGTGCATAAGAACCAATCACGAAGGGAATGAGCTAATATATGTGAAAATGCACATTTCTGTGTTGTATTTCAGACTTAACATCAGAAATTGGGGGTGAGAATCGCAGCAAAGTCTGGGGGCCTACATTTCAATAAACACTTTAGATTGTTCACTAACACAGCGATGACTCCACCCACCCCTCACAGCTGGAAGACCTGTGTGAATGGGTCCTCTTGTCTTTAAATTATCTCCTCACATTCCATCAGCCAGGTTCTTTGGATTGCATTGTGCTTTCTTTAAAATGTTTTTATCCAGTGTCCATCAGAGCCAAGATACATTTCATTTGGAGCCACTGATCACTACAGTAAAGAATAAATGTCTAGCAGGGATCCATTTGGTCTTCAAGATGTGAACAGCTTTATGAGGATGTCTTAATGATACCACAGAAACTTAAGTTTGGTGGGAGCATTTATCAACCTAATAACTCCCCAGTCAATTTGAATTCTGGTGAAAATACAGAAAAAATTTTTAAAACTCTTTGACAAACACATTTTCATAGGTAAGAGTTTTCTTCAAACCGGGACATTTTTTTTCTATTTCTAAATCACAATTTCATGAACACAATATTACTACTGTTTTTATTAGTAATTTTTTTTAAGTACACAAGTAACTATTAATTTTGGCCCATAAGACCAACAGTATTTAAAATTATTTATATTGCCCATTCTCTACAGTAGGCACTTAATAAATTGTCTCCTCTTCCTTTTTATCCTTAAAAGTCAAATATTTAACTTCCTAATTTTCAATTGGATTAGTGTTGGATTGTAATTAACTTACAATTAAAGTTTTCAAATCCCATTTCAAAGTCCCACAGTAGGTAAGTGTCACCAGGTGCTTCTTTGTTCAGCCATTTGTAATGAATGACACTGCCAATCAAATTGTCTGGGGCTTTCTTTTGTGCAGCATAAACCTCCTTAGCCAGATTCAAGCATGCTAGCTATTTTTGAGAAGTTGACCTCTAGAAAGTAAAGGTGTGGGCTCTGTGGCTAACCAAGGAAATGTGCTGCAGGGATGATAGGTAAGCTCTTCTGTACAGTGGTTAGTGTTTGAGGAAGCTGTGTGGCCTGGAGGAAGGGGCCCCAATCTAGACATTTGCCTCCTTCCTGCCCTCATATTACCAAGCTTTGTGTCCATGGAAAAGTTGCTTAACCACATGGCACCTAAATGTAGGTAAATATGCCAGATCCTAATCTCAAAAGGATGGCCAATTATACTCTAAGTGGCATTTTAAAAATGATCTATATATATTTAACCTCAAAACGAGCACTTTTAAAGAGCTTTTAAGTAGGATATATTGAAATTATCAAAGCCAAAGTCACTTGCTGCCATTTATGTCAATCATGTCATAGGCTAACAGGAGCTGGAGAACTTTTGTTCTCCTTTCCTTTCTTTGTGATTCTTGGTATTAATCCCTAACTTGATACTTGGTGATAACTGCAATTCCACACATAATTATGAAAAGTGATAGAGATACATCCCAGTTACCTTTCACTCTTTATCCTTCAATTGTAAAAGACTGCACATACTGAATAGGAGCAGAAGGGTCAAGTTGGCCATGGTTATTCGGAGCTTTGCACATTCCTTAGATCACCAGCTCTTGATCCATTACTCTGTGTGCTGCATTAGGTGGTATACAACTCTGTGTGTAGACTTTGATACAAGACAGTTTCATCAGTCCTTTAAGGACAGCACCCACTTCCTTTCTGGCCTCCACCATCAACATCCCCAGGCCTGGCAAGCATTTGTTCACATATTCTATTTGTTATTTTGTCACTTCAAGAATGGTGTGCAAATGAAAATAAAAGCTATGTGGCTTAGGGATCTGACTTTTCCATTCAGCACAATCAATCACCCAGAGACCCACCCCAAGAGCGGAACGTATTTATTTAATCTGTGGGAGCCTCTGCTTACTTAGTGTTCTGTTTGTTGTTGCTTTACTTTTAAGATCTGAGTATTTATCTACGTAAGAGCATCTTTCGGAATCAATTTCCTTAATTTAATGAAGCCCAATTTATCAACATTTCCTTTTATAGATTATGCAGTTTTTGTTAACAAATTTTAAAATGCATACAAATTAGAGGACAAATATGAAGTAAAATTTCCCTATTTGTAGGTAAAATTGTTGTCTACATAAAAATGTACCCCCAAAAATCAGCAGCAACAACCAAAACTTTTTTACTATGTGAATCAAAAAGACCATATGTTACATAATTAGCATATATAGATTTATTATGTTTTTATAAGTTACCAAAGTGAAACTTGAGATGAAATAAAACACTAAATACTTTTTTAATAATATAAAAAGTAAATTGTTTTTGGAGAATTTGTATGGAAAATGTCAGAAAATATTAATGAAAGGAATTAGAGTCAATTGGAATTAACATACCATGTTCATGGATAGAAAGGTCACTTCATTTGGCATCAGGAAGATGCCAAATTGATATAGGGCTGTAGCACAATTACATTTAAAATGCCTGAAAGTAACTTATAGATATAGACAACATTATCCTGTAACTGAAACACAATGATTTGGAAGGGAAAAAACAATTTTGAAAAAGAAAATTCAGAGCAACCACTTTTTATTATTAGGATTAATACATAGCCACAGCACTTGGCTCTCTATAAATTAGTTATAAGGCTAACTGTGCTGAAGTTATAAGGCTTCTAGTACTGAAGACAACACTTACATATTTCACTGAACACTGAACACGAAGAGGTTGAACTAACACCAAACTAGAGCCTTCACCCCTGCTGTGTGTTTATGGATATGGAAGGTACTCTGCATGCTACCAAAGGAGAAAGGTAAATATCAACCGAGCTGCAAATCCTGTGATATACAACCGTGACCTTCATATAAGATATACTGATGCAATAATGGCACAAATGTTGTATGAGTAACCAACCACTTTTTGATTGGATTTAAGGCCTCCTGCATGAGATAGAACCCATATCTGACACTGACAAAGGGGCCAAGAGAAAAGAGGAAGGCCATAGGCCTAGGGCCAAATACACTCCATTATTCTGCTAAAGGAACATAGCAATAAAGTGACTCCTAATAACATTCTGCTACACTCACAAATCGGTGTCTCATTCAGCCATTGTCAGAAAATTTTCTTCTTGCAGTAAGTAGACTGAAACTGAAACAGAGTCCTAAGCTGGACAATGTGCAGAGAGTAAGAAACATTGGAATAGTTTCTGAAGGGCTCTGTGGAACAGGAGGTGGAAAGATCATAGGAGCAGAGAGGATGGTTGACTCCAAGAAAACTGTCCTCCAGCCACAACAGGACTGACTCATATATGAACTCATAGAAACTGATGCACATAGGAACTTGCATAGGTTTAACCCAGATGAGGACCAACACTAAGTGGAGGATGTGGACATAGATCTCATCCCAATCAAGAAGCTATCTGAAGTTGACACCTGCTTGCAAGGAAAAATGAGGTTTTTTCAATGGCATCTCACTATATATATTAGCCAGACTTTGGGGTAGGCCTCATGTCTGGCAGCAGATGGCCAACCCAAAGTAAATTCAATGTTTTGTTTTATAGATCTTTTGTCTCAAATTGATTTATTTTCATTTGTTGCTTGTATTATTGGTCTTTTGTTTATATATCCTGTTTTCTGTGCATGCTTGTATTCTGTTTTTTTTTATTCATTTGTTTTTTGTTTGCTTGTTTGTGTGTTTTTAAAGAGAGAGATGAGGAAAAGGTATAGAGTTGGGTGAGCAGGGAGGTGGGGAGACACCAGGAGGAGTTGGTGGAAGGGAAAAGAGTGATCAGAATACATTGTGTGAATTTTTTTCAATAGATACAAGAGAATGTAGTATTGGGGGCATACGTCAATCAAATAAAGTATGTATATATGTGCAAATTTATTAAGTGAGCTTTAAAATAGTGATAGTCAAGTCACAACTAAGATGCTGAGAACCTGGTAGTTGGTCTTGAGACTGTGAACCTCAACAGTGAGAGAAATCACAAAATAACTGTCTCTCATTTGGGGACAATGCCTGCCATTACTCATTCCACAAGGCAGGGTGGTGCCTAAGCTCTCCTGATCTGGTGCTGGAAGCCCAGAAAGTTTGTAAAGAGCCACTGGTCCCATTCTACCTTGATGGAAGCTTAGAAACACTGACATCGTTATCAATAAAACAGCAGCAACAATGACAGGTCAGCCTTTGGAGGTGTTTATGAGAAATATCTATATTAGATTAACAGGAGTGAGAAGATGTAGCTTAGCTGTGGGTGGCACCATCCCATCATCTGGAGTCCCAGACTAAAGGGAGAATGTGAGCTGAGCATTGGCATTCATCACTCTGTAACTCAAATTGCTAAACGGTCTTATTAATTAAAAAAACCCAAAGCCAGATATTGGGGTGAAAGCTGAAAGATCAGAGAAACAGAGCAAGCCAGCCACATTCTTACCTCTATGAAACCCTCAGCCTCAAGAGAGAAAGAGTTCCTGTTTCCTCATGCCTTATATACCTTCCTGTGTCCTGCCTAGTTCTATTTCTCTCATGTAGCCCAGTGTGTCCTTGAACTCACAGAGATCCAGAGTGATAGGATTAAAGGTATGTGCCACCACTGCCTAACCTCTCTGTCTAATTTAGGGCAGGTTCTGTCCTCTGATCCCCTGGTAAATTTTATTGGGGAACACAATATATCACCACAACTCTCTACTTCCTGACTACAGACAGAAATGAAGCCTTAAGGTCTTATGGCCAATACTTTCCTGCCATGATAGAGTGTAGCCTAGAAATATGAAACATTCTGCTTTCTTTTTGTCTGGGTGTTTTGTGATAACAACAAGAAAACTAATCCAGGAATATAAAAAATAAAAGTCATGGAACTTATCATAGTTACCCAAGGTCTAAAGTCCCAGCTGGCCCACATTCAGTTCTCTTTATTTCAGAGTTCTTATATGTTTATTGCTGAATCAGATTAAGACTATCTACTGCATTTAAAAGAAAAGGAGACAAGAGAAGAAGAGTGCATAAAATTTCTTTTCTCATATATAGTTTTATTATCAAGAACAGCAGCATCAGTAACATGTTTTCACTTTCTCTATTTTAATATCTATGCTCCAGATATTGACTTTAGATGTGATTGACAGGTTCATAGAACTAAACATGTATGCTAGCAAAGAGAATGTGGAAAGGGCAAATTGCTTGTAAAATATTTTAGATGAAATGAATGCACATGCTTTTGTAAATTGAGCTATGCAAAGCCTAACTAAGGCAACAGTTTAAACATAATACTCATTATGACAGACTTAGTTATAATTTTTGCAGGAAGATGTTTCAGTGATGATATGGATATGACACACTACCAGGGTTAGAATTCTTAATATTGTTGTTTATTGAAAAGTTGTATTATTTCATGATAACTGATTCACTACTTCTATATAAGGTTAAGAATGTCTACTGTCAAAATTTTCAATAGATTTCTTTTGCCAGCTAGGAAAAATAAAAACACAAAAAGCCAGAAAGCCCCCTGTGCACTGCCAGAATTTGAGAAGAGGTTTTAAATGAAAATGAGAATATTTACATTCATATCATTCCTCCTTCTCTCCTAAGCCATCATCCTTTCTTTCATCTTACTTAGAGTTCATTCAAACATATGTTTATTCAGCAATTGCTTATTTTCACTGGGCCCTGCTTAGCACTGATAGAAAAGCAACAGTGGAGAAACAGGCTGTGGTCCCTTTGTCATATCACTGACAAACATCTAGACACAATGCTGTGAACTCTCCATGAACTCTCACCCCCTTTTATTCTTGCTATGAGTAGACCATCTTCCCAATATTCCACCAATGCTAAGTGTCAGGCCCCAGCGCCAGTCTTTTCTCTGTTTAGATCCTGTCTTCCTCATTCCTGCTTGCACTAAGCCTGTTTGAACTATGGGACCACTTTCAGTCTTTTCTGGAGTCTCCCTTTATTTTGAAGCAATGGTTCTCAACCTTCCAAATGCTGTGGCCTTTTAATACAGTTCCTCAATCTATGGGGATCCCCAACCATAAAATTATTTGTGTTGCCACTCCATAACTGTAATCTTGCTACTGTTACAAATTGTAATATAAATATCTGGTATGTGGGGTATCTGATATGAGACTCCTGTGAAAGGGCCATTCGACCCCCTTCATCAGAGTCATGTCCCACTGATTGAGAACTGCTGTTTTAAAACATAATATAAAATTTTCCTATCTCTCTTCCTGGATTTACTCTCATATAACCATACAATCTATGGCTCAATTTCTAATGATTCTCCAATTTTAGCCATCCAAACAACATAAGTTGTTGAGATTTAAAAAATCTCTTGAAACATTAAATGTCTCCAAATTATTCCTACTTGTAATGTCATGGTGGACTATGGTGCTGGTGACTGAGCCTGTGGACAATATCAGAACTCTGAGGAAACTTACTATGTAGACCAGGTTGGCCCTGAACCAAAAGAGATCTATTCCACCCCACCATTGCCTCCCAAGGTCTGGGATCAGAGACATTCACCACCATATCCCACAACAATACGCTTTTCAATGAACAGTGTGGGTCATTGAATATATGAGAGGAAATTTTAAAGCTCCCTCAATTTAAATAAAAATGAGAACACATCTTACCAAAGCCTCAGAGCACAGACAAGGGAAAGTTTATAGCTATAAATGTACACATTAGAAAGCTAGAGGAGGCTAGCTCACTGACTACTCTTCCAGAAGACGGGATTTTGATTCCCAGCACCCATACGATGGCTCACAACCATTTGTAACTCCAGTGCCAGTATGCCCTCTTCTGGCCTCCAAGAGCACAAGGCACGTAGCAGTGCACAAACATGCGCACAGGAAAACACGCTTATACACAAAACAAAAACTTTTAAAAATGCTAGAGGGATATCTAATAAATAACCCAATGATCCACTCCAAGGTGGTAGACAAACATTAAGAAGTCAATCCCAATGCAGATAGACCACGAGAAATAGGAAAGATCAGGAAAGAAACTGATAAAATCAAATCTAAAAGGAAAATACACTGGCCCCGTGTGTGTAAGTGACATCTGTCTTAAATACCCAGTAGTAAGCAGAATTATTGTTATGTAATGTAGGTTATGCATATTAAAAATGTTTAATAATCAATGTGATATCACTTTACCAAAGAAATTCATCTTTTAACTGTTGTTTTCTTGACTCTTCTTCCATCCAATGAGTAGTAAAGTATTCTAGAAGATCCCAAGTTTGCATTCTAGAAATATGTTGGACCTATTTTTTCACTATACAAATATACTTCAGGGAATGAAGCCTCGGGAGCAAATGTACAAACTAAGATTCTGGATTATTTATATACATACAGAGTATACACACTGCCAGCAATTTGATGATTGCTATCTGACATGATGGCTCCTTCAAGTTATTGGGGACTAAAATAATGAGGCCCAAAGTTAATTTTTGAGCATAGATATTAATTACAAGCTCTGTAAATGTTTAATCAGCTCAGTCTTCTTCATTGGGTAGTAAACTCTAAGTCTTCCCTACCCTGGTGCTTTTGGCTTCCTCTGAGTCCATGGAAACCATCAGCTACAGAACGCTGGTACCCAGCCCTTGACCTCGTTGCACAGTTTGTTGCTCTGCAGTTACTTAAGTAATTTCTAATGTAATGATTTTGTCCTAAATATTTGTCTTAAAAGCAAAGGTAGAATTTCTGTTGCTCTTCAAATGAGAGCTTTTGTTTCCTGTTATACATGGTTTTGTATTTTTAATAATGTGCATACATGTCTATACAACATAACAATTTTTATCAAATTACTAAGGATGGAAAGCATCTTTCCTATTTAATAACCATTTGTATATCTTCCTTTTGAAAAAAGATCTATCAGATTCTTCTTCCATCTTCTATACTTTCCCAAAGACTTCATGTTTACAGAAAAAAAATGATTGGAAAATAATGGTATTTCATACATTCCCCTGTCCCCACTCAATTTTCTTTACTATCAACACCTCACATAGACTGAATCATTTCTACAACTGACAATCTATACTATTCTATCATGTCATTGTTACTCAAAGCCTATGGTTATACATTTTTAATAATTGTTTTATTTTTGAAATTAAACTATAATCATATCATTCCCACCCTTCCCTTTTCTCCATTACTTCAACTCTTCGCATGTGCTGATTCCCCCCACTTTCAGAATCATGGCCTCTTTTACATATATGTATGTAAATATACATGTTATATGTAAAATATATATTTCCTTCCTTTAGGAATATGTGTATTTAGTCTATATATATATATATATATATATATATATATATACACATACATATACATATACACATACACATATATTCCTAAATATATGAACACAAACTTCTCAGTCTTGACTATATGGTGTTAGATAATCAATTTAGGGGCTCTTCCAAGGAATAGACCATTTTTCCATTTAGTTCTTGTCTAGGGTTCCAGGCCTGTGGGGTTTTCCCTGTCTGTGTTACCAAGTCTATTGTTGTTCTTGTTCAGATCTTGTTTAGACAGCCATTTTGTTGAGAATTCATGGGTGTAGCTTCCCTGACACTTCTAGGAGACACAATCTCAAAGCAGACTTCCTCTTCCTCTGTATCTTACAGTCTTTCTGACCCTTCTTCCACAGTGTTTGCTTTAGTGAAGAAGCTGTATTGAAAATGTATCAGTTGGCTCTGGGCACCATATGAACATTTTTTGTTTGTTTCTTTTGGTTTATTTGGGGGAAGGGTGCTGATCTGCTGTGGTATTCTGTAATGGTCTCTATCTATTGCAAAAAGAAGTCCTTTGTTGAAGTTGAGAGTTACACCTACCAGTGGATATAAGGATAAATATTTATACTAAAGTTAGGAGTTATGCTAATAAAGTGAAAGTGTAAATTCTTTTCCAAGATCCATGACTTCACTGGCCATGGGTTGTTGGCTAGATTCCCAGCACTAGGCCTGATTTCCCTCTTGCTGAGTGGGCCTTAAGTTCAATTAAGGAAGCTGTTGGTTACCATAAAGATATGTACATCACTAGTGCACACTTAGGATTATCATTGTTGCAGTTCATAAGCTTCGTAGCTGGATAAGTCTATTAGTTTCTTCCTTCCCTTGGAAGCTTGCATGGCATCTTCTGGTACCCTGAACACTAGTCCTGTGGGAGGATGTTTTCAAGTCAGATCTAGCTTGTATCCTTCTTAAAGTGAAATGCAGACTTTACTTCTAGACTCTTAAGTCATATCATCATGTGTCCTTATGGCAGGAACATAATATCTCAACTACCATTTGCTTTGTAATAAATTATGAAATTAGGATACTTGAGCCCTAGCCACGCCCGTGTGTGTGTGTGTGTGTGTGTGTGTGTGTGTGTGTGTGTGTGTGTATCCACAAGTACATGTAAATGTGTCCACAGCAACATAGAGACCAGCAAAGGACATCAGATATCTTATCTTGCTTTCCACTTCCTTCCTGTGAAATAGTGTCTCCACTAAATTTGGAGCTTGGATACTTCTAAGACCCCAGAGATCCTCCTTCCTCCTTTCTCTGTGCCCCACATACATACATAGCTCTGAGTTTACAGACAAGAATCGTACTACCCAGTATGTTACTTGGTTCCTGATTTAAACCTAAGATTTCACACTTCCACGGCAAGTACTCTTACCCACTGAGCCATCTCCCAATCCCCTATATGTGAGTCTTTCTGCTTTGTTTTCTGGCTTTCCAGATTCTTTTACCAACTCTCAGTCATTTATAAATGCATATGAATGTGTGTTCAGTTATTATTGTGAAGAAGTGAACTATAACAGCAATGGGATTTGCATAGAGTCTTTAAGTAAATTGGAATATATGACCATATTAACAAAATTAAGTTCTTCTAATCCATGAAGCTGGGATGCTGCCCTTGTCCATTTAACTAGACTTTTCTTTTTAAACTGTAGATATGTTTTCATTTGATTAGATCTCTTTGTTGGTTGGTCTGTCTCTATGTTTGAATTGGTTTGGTTTTTGTTTGGGGGGGGGGGGGCTCAGGGTCTTTCCACAGAGCAGAATAACATGGCATTTTCCATGTTGCCCAGTTCAGCTCGAGCTTGGGATCCTCCCACCACAGCCTCCCAAGTGTTGGCATTAGAAGTGTGTACCATCTCACCTGCCACTTAAATTGTCTTCAGTTTTACAAATATTTTGTGGTCATAAGAATATAACCTTCAGATATTTGTAATTTTGTCAATTTTTTCCTAAGTATTTTATTTTTGTGTTAGTTGAATGGAATTTTTCAGTTGAATTTTATCTCTTCATTAAAATTTTAGGGACTACAATAGCTTTTGTACATTGAAGTTGTGCTTTGCCAACTGGTTAAACACATTGGTCTTAATAGTGTTTTAGAGGATTCCTTGGAGATTTTTGTGAATATGCCAACTTTGAATACTTATTTTCCTCCCAATTTGTATTACTTGTACTTGGTTTTCTTGCCTCATCTCCTGGATAGAACCTCAGGTACAATGTTGGAATGAGAGTGACAATCCTTTGCATTTCTCACTTACAGAAGCCAGCATCCACTTCTTCAGCAAATGCATTCTCTGTGGGTTTGTTGCAGGTGCTCAATATTGAGTGCCCTTGTTTTCTTTTCCTCATTTATTGAGTGTTTTTGTCATGAAATGGTAAGGAACATTTCAAATGCTTTGTCTGTGTTGAGGTAGTTCAATAGTGGTTCTGTTTTCCTTCTGTTGGTGTGTTAATTTTAACTGGTGAAGCACCTTGCACTCCACTTGTCAGGGTGTCTGTCTTCTATGTGGTTTATTGGTGATTTAAAGATTTTTCTTGGGAGAAAGCAGTTATAGTTACCTTTCCTCATGGCCATTGGGATTGGAGTCATTGAATGAGCCAGGAACTGCTAAATTCTCTTCTGCTTTGGAAATCACTAATGGAGAATTTACACGAGTTCCCCTTTAAATGCACCTCAGCCTCCGATATTTCACATGTGGCTTTTTTAGTTACTTCTGTGAGCTCTTCACTACAGACATGCACTTCTATCCATTATGTTTATTTATTTCCCAGCCACTTTGGTAGTTTGCATAGATTTAGAAACTTTATTTCTTTATCCAAGTTTCCTATGGTTCCCTGAATACTCATTGGCATAACACATGATCTCCTGAACTTCATGATGATGAGAAAGTAATATACACTTGGTAGAAGCTATACTTAGAAGTCTGAATTTTAACCTTTAATGGAGTTAGCAATTTTGGGGGTGATGAACATGGCAGAAAGCAGCAGCAAGTGCCAGTTCCTGTGTAAAAGGTGTGATTACAATGTGAAATGGCTGAATCTGCTATATTTTGTGGCTAAGCCATGCATGGTTTTTGGTAGATTAGGTATATTGCTTGCATATTTGAATTATGAGATTTTTCTATTTATGATTGGTTTATATAGTTACAATTTCATAATTTGAAGAGTGTCTGTATTTGTAGTGGCTATCTTTGGGTCATTTAAATTCCAAATCTGTTGACTTGTTCAGTTTTTGCAACCCAATTTTAGTTTGGGTATCACACTCCCCTGTTGCTTTATTTGTCTTACAATTTTCTTTTTTGTCAGAAGATGGCTATTTTGACAGCATAGCATCTCTGACTACTGGTTCCTCGTTAGCATGCAATGTGATCCTTTTCATTTGTTCTGTTGTTTGTCGATTGACTGCCTAGATTGCTCCCATTGTCTGCTCTCACTTGCTTTGTGGCAAGCTTTTCATGTTTTGTCTAGATGAGCAAAGCTTAGAGCACACTCCAGTTACTCTGCATCTGTAGTTATGGTGCTCCCATCAGGCATCATCTCCTCTTTCCTTGACCACGTGCAGTTATTAAGCTCCACTATATTGCAGACTAATGACTGTAGTATTACAAAAATGTACCCTGTAAAAATAATTAAATTCTGGCTCCTTACAGGTACAGTTCCCAGGTTCAGTGTTTAGTATTTCTTTAGGCCTCTGGAAGAGTCCTCCCATTTACACTGAAAACTAACCAGCTTACAGTTCAGTCCATGTAACAAGTAACCTTTTATCATAACCTCCACTGTTCATGAAAACTCAGCATATTGAAGCTCAACCTCCATTATCAAATGACATTAGTTCCTTAGGGAATGGTTTAGATGCTGTTTTGCAGCCTGCTTGTCATTCCAGATAAAATCTGAGCCCAAGGTTTTTCCTGGAACTTCTTGTGAATGGCATACCCACTCTAGGAGCTGAGTGCTCAGTGGAATAGGATAAGTCCCAGCTTAATTAAGTTCTTCTTAGTTTCTGCTTCAAGCACGTACCCTCTGTATCTAGACTCAGCAAGGCTAACTAGGACCCAATGTTCTTGCAGCCTTCTACTCAGTGGAAGGGCTCTTTTAAACAAGTGGAGGCTGGACAAGTGTGGGGACCTCACCTTGCTCCTGAACATTCTAGAACTTCACTGTGGCCAGGTTATAAGTAGCATGAAGCATGAAGTACATAGAGCACCTGCTCCTCCCAGGGACAAAGCCCTCCAACTGATGGTGAGGGAGGAGAGAGCACATGTTCTATGTCTTGACAGTGTGAAGCAGTTTCTATTTGCAGAGCTACAAGACAAAGTGTGAGCGGTCTCTGTTGAACTGCCATGTTTTTGCTTTTCTTATTGATTTCATTGGTTTTTTTTTTTTATTTTTGTGTAATTAATACTATTTCTTTCTTTTTTTGTTTTTTGTTTTGTTTTGTTTTTTTTTGGTTTTTGGAGACAGGGTTTCTCTGTGTAGCTTTGCACCTTTCCTGGAACTCACTTGGTAGCCCAGGCTGGCCTCGAACTCACAGAGATCTGCCTGGCTCTGCCTCCAGAGTGCTGGGATTAAAGGTGTGCGCCACCACCGCCTGGCTAATTAATACTATTTCTAATGATACTAAATATCCGTTGTTGAGTTTTAAAATTGTGGGCCACAATTTCCACAGGAAACAAATCTACAGAGCCCTACATACCATCGAACAGGAGGTTCAACCTCCATTATATTAATTTTTCTCCTATCAGTCTCACTATTTTATTTCCAACTAACATTTAAAGTTAATGGCCAATGAATAAGCAATATCTAGCAACATTTAGTAGATGTTGATCTCAATAAAAGCAAATGGAATATGACCAAGTACAGTAATACAAGCTTCTAATCCCAGTACTTAGGATGCAGTGGCAGAGGCAAGAGGATCCCAAACTAAAGTGAACATGAGCTACATTGTGACTTCCAGACTGGCCTGGATGACATAGTTAGATAATCAATCAATCAATCAATTAACCAATGTTGAAAGTAAATATGTTGTTCAAGTATGCAAGGCTAAGGAAAACATCAGAAGGGCTGGGAAAATGCCAATATACAGGTAGAAGTTGTAGTTAGATGGGAGAAATAGGTCTAGTATTCTATACCACAGGTATAGGGTGAGTGTGGGTAGGTTATATTCTATTACTTAAAATTATTGGAATGGTTTTTGTACCCTCAAATAGAACAGATGATTTTATAAACATTAAATAAGACAAGTCAGATGCCAATGTAGGATCTTATGCAAAAATGATTACATATCTACTTTTAAACCAAAACTTGAATGTAGGATGTGAATTTTTTTAATCCAGTGTAGTACAGGTTTTTCTTCCTTAGGGCCATTTTTTGCATCTTTTCTGGTTTATTCTGCTGAAGAGCAATGTCACAACACATAGTAAATGAGGAGTGGCTTAAGAGAAAGGGAAAACCTTCTCCTGGATAATATTGTCTTTTTGGTAAATTATATGCTCCCTGTGGGAAAAGAAGAAAGTAGTAGATCATTTAAAAGAAAGTACAAGCACATGTCAAAATTTGTCAGAAGGTAAAATTAAAATGGTCCAAATTTTTCATGTAAACTATACATCACTGTAATGAAGACCTCATAAATGACAAGAAATTTATAAATATAATTTCATAAAATATTAAATATAAGAGCCTTATAAAATTTTTCACATTGAAATGTGACAGTTGAGGTCCACTAGATAATAAGTACTTAGCCCGAAGGTCAAGTTCTCTTTAGCATTCATGCTTCCTGTTGGATAATCAATACCATTTCCAACTTGAAATACCATCCATGGAATTGTGTCTTAAACAGAACATAAACTCTCCCATCAGCTTGCCAAGAGTGAGAAACGAGACACCAGGAGGTTAAGCGATTTTTCTTTTTTTTCTCACAGTAAATTGGCTCCAAGTAATTTCAAATCCCTTTTCTTTAAAAAAAAATCACAAATAGAGAATGTTCTAAAGACCTAGTGTTGCCAGGGTCAAGGTTTCTCTGAAAAGTTGAGGGAAACAGAAATGAATGGAAGAGGTGGGCTAAACTTTTCGGATAGATGACCTATGAATATTTTTAAGGTCTTAGAAAATTTTCCCAAGATAAGAAACACATTTAATTTATGCCAAGAATAACATAACTCAGGACTCCATTTTTTTTCTGTCTTGCTTCCTTTTATTCACAACTCAAAAGACACTGGTGAGTAATTTTGTTCAGATGTTTTGCTAAAACTTTTGGCCGTCGCTCAATTCCAAAGCCGCAAGAACTGACATTTAAAAAAGTGATTGCTTGAAACTGCGGAGTGTTGAACTGGGGTCTTACCATGAGGGGATACAAGCTCTAATTTCATAATGAAACACAAGCAGCTCAGGTTAGTCCAAGCTTCATATAAACATAAAATCCAATGCCTAATAGAAACACTCACTAAATTTGGGACATTAAACTTAAAGCTCAACCCTACTTTACTATTGTGGTCATTTTAATAGTATGCTTTTAATTTTATAACTGAAATATAAATATCCTGATCTATGAAAAACCACAATATGCTACAGCCAAAGTGTCCATTATCAGAAGCATGTTTTCTCTTCATATTCAAGCTCTAATTACCGCCCCCCCCCCGCCCCATGCGCCATTTCCAACTGTGAGTTTATCCATTAGGAAGAAATAATTCATCTCTACTATGTGTCAGACAATATGATAGGCTCTGGAATAGGTCGAGTGAAACAATACTTACCTTAAAAGTGCTAAAGGAGCAGGCGCCATCACACAGTTTAGTATAGCATGGCAATTAAGAGGAGTGGGTGTCAACTTTTCAGAGACCATAGATGTGCAGAAAACAGAATGTTTTCCCAAGAGTGAAACTGCTCGAGTTAAAGGAAAAGACCATGGGGAGGGGAGCAGAAGGAAGACAAAGGACTCGGGTAGCCACTTCAGTATTTCAGACAGAAGTGGCGAGATAGATGAAAAGAGCAAAGCTTAAGATACACGGGATTTATGATTTCCCAGTAGGCAGGCACACAGCAGGAGCATGCAGCACACATCAGAAGGGTTGGTGAAGCTGGGAATGGACAAGTTTGTGGAAGATCTTTAATTCTGATGAGTTAAATTCCTACTCTGCCGTCTTAGGGGGAAATACCACAGAGACTGAGCAGGGCTGTGGCATGGGCATATTATTTTTACAAAGATTCCTCTGGCCTCAAAGTGACAATGGGGAGGGAGATGAGAGGGTGTGGGACAACTAGGACGTCACAACAGTAACAAGTTATTATTAGAAATAAGAAGTTCTTAGGGCTGAATAATAGAAGGCCCAGTGAAAGGCAGGTAAGTGTGAAGATGGCGAGGAAACAATTCTCGATTTGGCTAAAGAGCAAGAAAGAAACAAGATGATATGAATGATGCCAATGATAGGGAACATGAGGGAGAAGAGTTGGTTGGGGAAATCCAGTTCACTGGATCCTGGCGATGTGTGTTTGGTGGAGGGATGTGCTCCGCTAGGCCTTTGAAGAAAAGGTCACAGCCACATGTTCCACAGTCACATGAGTAGCTTGTCAGTGACACCACTCAAACACACCTCAGAGTGACAACCCTGATTTTTTGTTTGTTTGCTTGTTTGTTTTGGGGGGTCTTCTTTTATTTTTTAATTTGTTTTTTAAAAAATGTTTTTGTTTTTCATTTTACATACCAATCCCAGTTCCCCCTCCCTCCTCTTCTCCTGCCCCCCCATTTCCCCCAATCCCACCCCCATCCACTCTTCAGAGAGGGTAAGACCTCCCTTGGGAGTCAACGAAGTCTGGCATACTAAGTTGAGGCAGGACCAAGTCCCTCCCCCTATATCAGGGCTGAGCAAGATATCCTACCCTGGGGAATGTGTTCCAAAAAGCTGTTTCATGCACCCAGGATGAGTCCTGGTCCCATTGCCAGGGGCTCCCCAAACATATCTAACCACATAACTGTCACCCACATTCAGAAGGCCTAGTTTGGTCCCATGCATGTTCTGCAGCTGACAGGTCAGCTTCTACGAGCTCCCACCAGCTTGGGTCAGCTATCTCTGGTTTTCCCTATCATGATCTTGACCTCACTTGCTCCTCCCTCTCTTCAACTGAAGTCTAGGAGCTCAGCCCAGTGCTTGGCTGTGGATCTCTGCATCTGATTCCATCAGATACTGCATGCAGATTCTATGATGACAATTAGCGTAGTCACTAATCTGATTATAGGGAAAGGTAAGTTCAGGCACCTTCTCCATTATTGCTAGGAGCCTTAGTTGATGTCATCCTTGCTGATTCCTGGGAATTTCCCTAGCACTAGGTTTCTCCCTAACCCCCTAATTTAAATAAAGACCAAGAAGAGAAGAAAGCTGAAATTTTAAATAGTGAAAATACTTAACAGTTCTGCAAAGAGAAGACAAGAGTACTGGTGGAAGTATTAAGGCAACTCCACATAGTTAAAAGGGAGGTTTATTTTGTGGGGTAACTTACAAGTGAAGAGATAGGTTACAGGGTCTGGGAATGGTGTAGCACAGTCGGCGGTGTTCTCTGGAGAACTCTGCTCTATCTACCTCCAGCGTCCTGGATCCATGAACGAAGAGAGCTGGCACACCCAGATCTTAAGGGCTCCTCTCTCCACCCGCCTGGTAGGCGTGACAGTTATAGGAAGCCTCAATGAGGGTAGTACTTCCAGGGCAAAGCTGGAACAGCTACCCACTACACAAGAGTATGAAAATACACGTATATGTGCATGAATATACAGACACAGACAGACAGACACACACACCCACACACACACCAATATGACGTCAACTCTTGCCTAACCACACCCACATTAAAAAGAAAATGCAAACAACAGGCAGTCAGATGGAAAACCAGGAGCAAAGAACTTCACAGAAACAGGAAATAATTGCCTTTTCCAATAGAATGGAGAAAGCATTTCATTGATAAATCCCATTGTTATTTGATCACATATCCACTCAGCACCTGGAATGAGCTGGCACATTGCCCGGCAGGGACATACAAGCGTGTTTTGCACCAGGATGCTGGAGCACTGCTGGCTCATGGGAAAAGGTGCTGGTTTCACTATCTGCTTTGAACAGAAAGGACCTTCGGAAGCTTAGTTCGGAGAATATTTTTCATTCTTTGGCACTCACCACCTACAACCTCTCCCTTCATGAGTGATAGGCTGAGCTGTGTCTTTGAGTCCGTTAACAAGTTTCTCGTTATCTGAGAATTTGGTTTTTTGTTCAAAGTTCGTTAGCCTTAAAACACATCATCAGAAATTATAGACCAGGCCTTGCAGGCTCTTTTCTCTGAAAAGCTAACATGGTATTTTACTTTTTCAAAGCCCTTGCTCTTAGAGGTAATGGAAAGCAAAAAATTTTAATGAAATTTAAAAATCAAAAATTCACAAATAGAATAGACTTTGTTGTCTTCATTTTTGTTTAGGTATCTAATTGTCTCAGAATTCATTTAACCTTGACATTAAGATTAAAAGGAGATTTATATTAACATTTATTCAAAATAAGTTATTACTTTTAAGGAATGCAGACTATGATATTACCTATAGCTTAGGATTAATTTAGCCACACATATACTACCTTACAGGCCAACACTCCTTTCCACTCTTACTTTTTATGATTTTTTTTATCTGAACCCTATTTTATGTGTATTCTCACTAGTTTAGCATTTTTGTTGATTTAAAGAATATATTCTTGTCTTTTAGAGTTTTGTCTCCTTCAAACTTTACCCCATTCAGCTACCTAGTCCAGAACATAGGAGCACACATCCTCCTGAAAAGCACAGCAGGCCACTGTGTTTACAGTCTGCACACCCCATTCAGAAATAGTGGCAGTTCAGAATTCCTGTCTCTTGTCACCACCTGTACCCTTCTAGAGTCTGATTTCAATTTCCAGTTTTGCTCTTGAAATACAAGTTAGGCTGTGCTGCCAGCAGATATGTCCCCCTGTCATAGCATTTCACTAGTTCTGTGGTCAGGACAGCTGGCAGGTCTCACCTCTCTCCCCACCCCTACTCCTCCTCACCCCAGGTTTTACACAGCATTTTCTTTGTATTTGAACTTAGTATTTCTTAGGGGGAGAGAAAACCTAGGTCCTGTGCCCAATATACAGAAGCACCAGGCCTGAAATTGCATTGAGTGTTGTGACCTCTGCCTTCTTGATAATGAAGAGAAGCCACATGCCACTTTAGAAAGCAAAGAAACAATTCTTCTACCTCCTTGCACTTGTAGTCCTGGAATTTTTGTCCCCTTAATCCATTCCCCTTGGAACTAATCACATGTAAACTGCAGAGCGGGGACCTGAAGCTAAGGTGTGAGCAACAACGGGTGTGACTTAATGAGCATGTTGTCTCTGTCTATGTTGCAAGGTCACAGATCTGGGGGCTAATAATCCAATTGAACATATTTTCATTGCTTGAGTGGAGCATAGTGGAAGGACACATAGAAGTCTCAGCTTTAACATGTTAGATTTAACATACATTTTATCAAAAACTGTAAACAATTCACAAAAATTAAGCATCTTGGGAATATTGGTATTTTAAGAGGAGTGAGGACCTTAGAATAGGCATAGTAGTGAAATGATTGTTTCCTAGGATTATGGGTACCATGGTGGATATTTCTACTAAAAGTCATCTCAAAGCTAGAAAGGAATAAAGATCTATTTTTAAAATACCTATTATTTCAAGTCAAAATGAAATTATTCATCATTCATGGTATATGTGAATATGTGAAACAAAGCAATAAATAAAGACACAAAGCAAGTGAATTTCAATATAAAATACAAACAAAGTCTATTCTATTTTATTTAACAATCTAGTCAGGGTGATATGAAGGGAAAAAAGAAAGACACAGCACATGGTATTGTGTAATGAACTGTGCTTTGACCTCAGGAGCTGAATCAGTACTAAAACAATTTCATGTCATTTAAACTAAACCATAAGGAAAAGTGGGACAGTGTATGTATTTTTTTTTTTTTGCAACAAGAGGAACATGCAGAAGCAATATGGGATTTGATTGAGTCACTTTTCCATTTTGGCAAATACAATAGAACCTTGGAAGCCCATTGGATGTGGCTGAAGGTTTGTTAGGAGCCTCTTTCCCCCAGATATTAGTTTCCTTGTAAAAGATCTGGAACAGGAAAGGGGTGGGGAGAATGTGGTATTGGTAGCAAGTTCCCTGTAGCTTGTGCCCAGAATAGCATAAGAAAAGTCATCAGCAAAAATATGGGTAGCAACAATCTTCTAAAAAAATTTAAAAGAGCAAAGTGAACTGAATGGGAGTGAAAATAGCTTGATACAGAAGAAAGTAGACACATTAAAATCAAGAGTAAAAATAATCAAATTGATGCCCCAGGTGCACCGAAGGTTTAAAAAAATATTTTAGAGTTCCAAGACACATTTGAGAGCTGAATTAAACAGGCTAAATTAATCTTTGAGCAATTTTCTTACTGGGAAAGACTGA
The DNA here is from genome assembly GCF_049852395.1 of Peromyscus maniculatus bairdii. Classification (NCBI taxonomy): domain Eukaryota; kingdom Metazoa; phylum Chordata; class Mammalia; order Rodentia; family Cricetidae; genus Peromyscus; species Peromyscus maniculatus. The sequence goes on along the minus strand of NC_134853.1, from coordinate 33,718,676 downwards.
ATTCATTTTTTTCACCTTGGTGAATTTATTAATCTCCCCATGGGCAAAAAAGTCATTTACATTTTTTAAGTACAGAAAGATGTGTGGGTTTTCAAAGCAGCTTTATAAGGTATGAGACATTATTACCAGTGTGTGAACAACCCAGTTTCTGAAGTCTACACTTGTGCATGATTTTATAAACCCTTGATACAAATCTTAATATTCAAGGCATTGCTTTCCTTGGCAAAGTAAACAGGGTGAAGTGGGAGGTTGTGTGAAAATTTAGAAGGCATTTTATTAAATAAAGTGAGCACAAGCATCACATTGTACCAAATACGTGCAAACTGATTCATGTTGTGTGGACATAGGATGAATCCTGGATTATTTCAAAACTGTGAGCTCATTCATATCATTTCATTAAAAAAATCCATTTACTATCTATCCTCTTTGCCCAAGCATGTGTATGTACACATACAGACACACACAGACACACACACACACAATTTAACTGGTTTACTCCAGACATAAACAATGCATTACTTGTCAAGTTAGGCTGTAAGTTGAACTTTCTACTAAGAAATAGAGAACATATTTTAAATATAGAAATTTTGACTGCATATAACTCCTTGAGTTATTGGAAGACAATGCATCTAAATTGATGGCAGCTATTAATCTTCCTAATTTGGAAACAAGATATCAGAATGCCTGGAAATTCATGTAATGTTCTGAATGTTGGTGTCTCCCCCAAATTCATATGATAGAACTTACTATGTGACACAACATTATTAGGAAGTGGAGACAAGGTAAATGATTAAGTTACTATGGTGTGACATCACAACTTGACTAGTGTCCTTACAAAGATCTTAAAGGAAGCCATCCCATCCCTCTGTCATTCCAGGACACAATAAGATGATGCCACATTTGAAGAAGAGACACAAATCCAACATCAAATCTGCTGACAATGGCATGGTCCTCCCTAGCCTCAAAAAGTATCATCAACAAATTCTTGTTGACTAGGTAGGGTTTCCCTGCTCTAAGGATTGTGTTACAATAATGCAAATAGACAAGATAGTCCTCCGATGACTTGTGTGCCTCATTCTGCCTGTGTGTGGGGAGGAATGATGTCTATGAAAATATCCATAAATACATGGATTTAACAATATGTACATTCAAAATTTTGATAAATAAGAAATATTGTTTAAGTTTAATGGCATTAACAAATAACCACAGCCTATGGCTTATATTAAAGTCATAGAAACCATTTTTAGGTAGTATTTTAATAACAGATCTTTCAAGAATTGTGTTAAAACTGCCAATTTAAAGACACATTTTGCTTCTGAAAGCTGTTTTTTCTTGGTGAAGCACTAACGGATTTGAATGCACTATATGTATACTTTGTATTTGCTGACCATAGTGACTCACACATCCAGAAAGCCACAGACACACTTATTAATTGTCATATTACAAGTAGAGCAGACAGACCATTGGTACCTCATGTCTCCTCCTGCCTGGGTACTCATTGGAAATGCTTACCTTAACATTCCACTCCACCAGAACAGCGTCTCATTCTTACGTCTCATCTGCACTGTAGATTCCTTCCAGCTACCAATATCTCTGAATACATTTATTTTCAATTCTAAAATTAAAACTATATTACTTTCTCTCATTTTCCCAGTTTGTTGACTAATTTTCCTTTGGACTCATATTTTGAAAGTATAAGTTATTCAAGAACTACTGGTTAGGAAGAAGTATCTATATATGTATATGTGCTGAATATATATATATATATATATATATATATATATATATATATATATATATAATATGGCATGGATACCTTTAAAATAACATTTTGTCCAGTAATCATAGTGACATAAAACTTTATGCCAGGTCCAAATGAAACTCCAATTCCCCAAATTCCAAAAGGCAGTCCAAATATCTAGAAATGAGCTCAGCCCAGACTATAGTAGGATTTCTAGCAGTTATATAAAAGCCAGAATTCCTCAGGAACTTGTGGAACTGGTTTCAATCTGCCCAAAAGAAGTAATTTCCTTTACCTCTGGGAGAAGGGACACATGGCTACATGTGGCACCTATCAACATATCAAAGTGAATGCTAGCTTCCCCATTTCCCTCAGTATCACAAGCACCTGAAACACATTTCAAAGGTCGCACTAGCATTTCAGCCCTTCTAATCCCCTCTCCTATCCTAAACTCTCTCCAGCTCACAGGCTTACCTCCCTCCAGCTACCATGCTATTTTCACTGTTTACTTTATGCTCTGTTCCAGCTATTCTCACTATGCTTTCTCCATTTTCTATTCCATTATTTTCCTCTCTCTTGCAGATAGTACTGGCCATGTTCAGTCTACTCCTTCTCTCTGCTCTGGACTTTTCCAGGTGCCTCTGGATGCCTACAATAAAAACCTTCCCATTAACCATACCATGGTGCTGTCATGTCATCAGTTTATATACATTGCTTTATGACTTTTCATATTTCATAAACTGTGACTGAAACAGTGTAACCTAGGATGGAATCATTTCTCATTTATTGATAGGAAAGGGTATAGAATGATGAATGATAGATGGATGGGTGGATGGATGGATGGATGGATGGATGGATGGATGGATGGATGGATGGGTGGGTGGATGCATGGGTGGGTGGATGGTTGGTGATTGGGTGATTAGATGACAGATAGAACAATACACTGGAAAGCTTTCAAAAATTTATGCAACTGTAACTTCATAGCAATTTTTAAAATGCCCTGACCTCCCAACTTATTGATTCCACATAGGCAGATTCAAGTAACTAAAACTAAAGAACACCCCACATATTCTGTCTGTGTTGAGGATGTTTAGTCTTCTTGCATTTATCCCAAACAATGCAACAATTATTGCATAACATTTATATAATTAATTATATGATTAACTAATACATTATATTATTAATCTAGAGATGATTTCAAATGTATGAGGGTGTTGTGTAATTATAAATTCTATGTTATCCAAAAGACTCACGCATCTGTGGGTTTAATACCTAAAGGTATCTGAACATTGACCCTCTGTTGCAGACACTGAAACAAGATTTTACAAAGCTTTCAGAAGCTAATTGGTAAGAATAGGTAAATACAAAAGATTCTTATGCATTTTAGATACAAGGGCTTAGAAAAAATTAAAATATTAGGGTCTAGATAGACTTTTAAATACAAAAATAAAATTTTCTTTCTAAAACAATAAATATGAAAGATTTGTCATTTATCCCCAACTCTGCATCCCCAGGCAACTTTCTTTAACAGCATCACTCACAAATATCAGAATAGAGAGAAACAGCCCACAACTTGAAGTGTGTGCTTCAAATGTTGTAACTAAGCAAGATCAATATCCCTCTGGGTTTTTTAATAGTCTAAAGTGGTTATTGGGTTAATTTCTTGAACTGCAATGGATTGTTTAAACCCCCTTGCCCTGCAGTAGTTTTTCTTAGGATTTATTCAGTGAAGTCTTTAGCTGCTGCTTGCTAATACCTTGTGTGGGCATCAATTTAATATAGCTGCCTCAGCTTCTTGAAATAGCTAAATTCCTTCAATTTAACCCTGTTTATGGTTCTGCCTTACTTAGACAATGCTGTACAATAAGTTGCATTTGTCCAGATCCCAAGGTCTCCCCTCTCTGAGACCAATTACTAAAACATTAGTTAAGTTTGCCAGTGTCATCTTTTAACACCGAATTCCACAAACGTATTCAAGGATCAGTGTCATTTTGGTCAATAATCTACTTGTCCATTTGTACAGATAACCCATTACCCTAACTACCTCCAGAAATCTTTTGTATCTCTTGTAACAGTGTGAAAATTTGCCAACAGTGTTCAGAAAATCTCTCCCTTACTAAGATGGATTTGAATCTCAAAGATCAACAGTTAAAGGAGTAACTGGATTTCTCCCCTCACAAACTAAAGTCCTCATGGTGCCTTTTTACTCATGTTCTCTAGGACTTTATCCTATAGGAAAATATATCATCTGATATTTATAGCAATGACATTGTCAATTTTACAAAGACTTTTAAGTGGATAAGACACCATGCCATTAGGTTCAGGCAGCCTAAGAAAAGTAAGAGCCTAAATAGAGAAGTTTGGAATCATAAAATTTCTGAAAGAAAACATGATCATATATGCATTTTAAAAATAAGCCTTGGTGTCAGCTTCATCAATGACAGTAGTGTGGTGGTATTGTGTTTCCCAAAATATTGTGCAATCTAATAAACTTATCTGGCGTCAGAGACAGAACAGCCACCAGATAGAAAGGCTAGAAAATGGTGGCTCTCAACCTTTAATCCTAGCATTCCAGAGACAGAAATCCCTCTGGATCTCTGTGAGTTCAAGGCCACATTGGAAAAAGCCAGGCATGGTGACTCATGCCTTTAATCCCAGAAAGCAAGCCTTTAATCCCAGGGAGTGGTGGTAGAAAGCAGAAAGGTATATAAGGCGTGAGAATCAGAAACTAGAAGTATTTGGCCTGATTAAGCATTTGGCCTGGTTAAGCATTCAGGCTTTTGAGCAGCAGTTCAGCTGAGACCCATTCTGGATGAGGACTCAGAGGCTTCCTGTCTGAGGACACAAGACCAGCTGAGGATCCGGCGAGGTGAGGTGAGGTAGCTGTGGCTTGTTCTGTCTCTCTGACCATCCAGCATTTCACCCCAATAACTGACCCTGGGTTTGATTTTATTAATAAGAACTTTTAAAATTCGTGCTACACAGCAGCAGTAATTGTACAAAGACATGAAAATTTCTATATTTTTATATAAATTCTTTTAATTCTGTACAAGATAATGGGAAAGAAATAACTGTAAGGGAAAAGAAAATTCCACTGAAGGGATAAATTCATGCCATAAGATACTGGTGTGGAATTCTGTGAAAGCCTGTCTGCTTTACACATCACATGAGACCTACCATGCTAGGGAAAAATGGAATAGAGTTGAGAAAGAGGCTGGAGCTGGTTCACTCCAGTAAGGATCCAGCCATGCATCTCTGCTATATGTAGAATAGTGCATCCCTCCCACATACCACAGCAAAGCTGGTAACGGAGGGCCAGGCAAACAGCCTTAACACGGGTTTTAAATGAGTTTTGTGTATAACAATGGAGAAAGGGCCGTAGAGACAATTACAGCTCAGCATGGCAGAACCACAGCAGTAATGACAATTTGTTCTCAAGTTAAATTTAATGCGGTTAACTCGTGTTCTAGTTGTTACTTCTCATTTTGATAGATATATAGTTTACAATGTAAGAGCACATAGCAATAGTAATTAAAGAATAGGTCATGAATTGGAGAGGGAGTTGGAGGTATGGAAGGAGCTGGAGACAAGGCAGTTGGGGGAGAGGTTGAAATGATGTAAATACAGAACTAGTGTGTAAATATTCAAAAATAAAATAAATTAAATGGAAAATCATAATTTTTATTTTAATTGTCCTGGTTAACAACTGATATTCTACATTCATTTTTAAAACAAAGGCTCATCTATTTGGCTAAAGCAACATGCTTTCTTGTATCTTTTATTGTCCCATTCCAGGAAAACAAATATGAGTGTGAGCTCAGAAATGCACAATAAAGTGTGTCCATTTTTGTGGGCAGATGGGTCAGAAGATTAACTGAAATGTAAACCACATGCTTGAAGAGCTTCCATTGCAGAAGGTAGATGGTCTTTGAAAATAGTTGCCTGGCATCGGGAGGCAGCCAGTCCATGGATGGAATTTCCATTGGAAGATCCAGTGATGGTGACTTTGACCAGACTATATTCTGACACACACAGTTAATGTTTTCAAGCCCAACACTATTAGCAAAGGATAGTTTTTCTCAAGGCCAAACAGCATCAGTGCACATGACGTATGTCCCAAAACAGGAACCATGAAAGAGTTAGAATCATGAGTCTCAAATAAGATTAAGTGTTAAGTCCTATAAGGAATTTATGTAAAAGTCTAGTAATTTCCTCTCACTTGCTAGTCACATAGTAGAGTTAGCTGAAATATGTACAGTAAGATATTTCTAAATTGCTATAGTGAGTGATCTCTAATGTCAGTGTACCCTTCACATCTGGAGAAAACTTGAAATGCTAACAATGCCAGACAACCTTCTTCAGAGAGGATATGCCAGAAGATTGTGGTTGATCACAATTTCCTCACAGAGGTTTCACCTGTGTCCTGTGGAGCCACAAAATCTCCTGGAAGGAGATGGCAGGTTGTGTGTTGTTGTGAAATGGATTCATTGTTCTCCAAAATTCATCTAATGAAGATATAGACCCCCAAACTGAGAATGACTGTTGACAGGGCCTTCAAAGAGGTAATCAAGTTACAAGGGGGCCATGTAAGTATATCCTAGTCCAATCTAAGAGACATCTATATAAGGATACCTGTAGACCAATGCGAAGACAGGAGAGTGTGTGTGTGCGCGCGCGCGCGCGCACACACACACACACACACACACGAGGGAATTTTGTATGAGGACATACAGTGAAGATGCCCATTAAGAAGCTACTGAAAGAACTGAGTGGAAGCCTGTGAGCAACTTGACCTTGGGCATCTAGCCCACAGGAGCTAGTAACAAAACGGTGTTTTGTTACGACAGCCCATGTAGAGTAATGACATTTGTTTTGTCACAAAGGCAACAACTATGTTCAGGTATGACTTTACTCACATGTCTAATTCTACGTGATGTGTGGATAAAGATTCTGCCCTCCTGATCAAGAATCAAAAAGCCGTCACAGTTATCAGTTATATTGCTGACTACTTCTGTTTTACTTGAGACCATTGCTGGTTGAACTTCAGAAGTCAGACACACATTGTTAATGTTTTCAAGCCCAACACTATTAGCACAGGATAGTTAGGTTTCCTCAAGGCCAAACAGCATCGGTGCACATGACATACGTCCTAAAACAGGGGCCATGAAAGAGTCAGAACCATGAGGTGACCCTTCAGGATACTTCAAAATACAAAAAAAAATATTTGTACCTTTCACTTACCTGACCCAGAATAGCACTCCCCATCAACAGTTGGAAAAGAAAAACAGGAAACCTATTAGCATAGTTGCATGCAGCCAGTGCCTCTGAAACTCGAGCATTGCAGCTCAAAACTGCAGTCCAGGAGGTAGATCGGGCAGGATGACCAGAGCAAACTGTCCCAGCTCTGGTGCATACTTCTAAGAAGCCAATGAACACTCTATAAAATGGTGAGGAAGGTGACATTCTGCTGCTTTCAGTGTTAAAGATGAGCAGCAATGGTTCAGCTTTATTTGTATTTGTGTTTTTAAATACATTGTGCACTGGGACACTTTAATTGAAGATTTGTAGTGGCTTTCTATAGTTCTTCCTAGAAATATATTGCTTTCAAGGCTGAGACATTTTATTGCTAATGTTTTCAACTTCAGTATCCCAATTAGAGTCTGGGATCTCATCCTGCTTTGCCTTGGGTCTCCCCTGAAACTGAGGGCATGGGGTATTTTTGAAAGTGTGTGTTGGCAATTTATAGATCTTCCTGTGGGAGCAACTGTTTGGATTTTGCCTATTATCACTGGGTTGATTCTCTATTCACTGTTGAACTGCACAAGTTATGACATTGTAGATTCTTTCTTCCATTTTGTGAATATTTTTAGTAACCTTTTTATTTTCTTAAAAAAAATTTCAAGCAGAAAACTATTTAATTTTGATGAATTTCAGTTTAATATTTTTCTTTAACATTTAATGTCTTTTATGTCAGAAAAAGTCTTTGCTTACTCTAATAATAAATAGATGTCTCTCACAATTTCTTTCAGAAATTTCATTATTTCAAACTGTTGTTTTGGGGCCATGAGGTAAATGTTAACTTTTTCTTTTGTTCTAATATAACTTGTTTAAAAGAATTTTCAAAAAAATTATTTGGAAGAAATTCATTACATGGCTAAAGTGCACACTCAAGAAGTGAGTCCAGGCTTCTCAAGTCAATCAGTATGTCTATACTCTTCCCCATACTTTTTTTTAATTTATATGTATGTACGTGTGCCTGTTCAAGTTTATGTGCACCACATATGTATAGGTGTCCATGGAGGTTAAAGGCTATCAGATCACCTGGAATGGAGTAATAGGTTTGTGAGCTATCTGATGTGGGTGCTGGGAACTGAACTTGGATCCTTTGGAGGAGCAGTAGGTACTCTTAATTGCTGGGCCATCTTTCCAGGTCCTGTATATAATTTTAAATGGAGCTACTAATTGTACTCTTTTTTTTTGTTGTTGTTGTTCTGTTTTGTTTTGTTTTTTTTTTTCAAAACAGGGATTCTCTTTGTAGCCCTGGATGCCCTGGAACTCACTTTGTAGACCAGGCTGGCCTCAAACTCAGAGATTCGCCTGCCTCTGCCTCCCAAGTGCTGGGATCAAAGGCGTGTACCACCACACCTGGACCTAATTGTACTTTTAAATAGGGCTACTAGGAGATTGTTTTTCATTAAAATTTTTATTACAATAAAAGAGAATTTTCATTAGTTATCAAATATAGTTAGTTTTATCTGTAATTAATATTTCTGTGGTTTGTTTCCAAACCTCTGGCCTCTTCCATTGACTTATGATGAATCTATTTTGATGCCAATATCATATTGTCATAATTACAATTCCATAATAATTAAATATGAATTATTTAATAATAATTAAATATAAATTACTCTGTTTCTTCATGAGCTTAAACATAATTGTTAAAAAAGAAATACGGAAAATGGAACCAATATTTCAAACTACTAAAGCAACCAAGCTACAAATGAAATCTCTATTGTAAAAGGCTCAGCACAACTGACACTATGCCAGAGTCACCATTAAAACCTGACCTTAAAACCCAGCACATAGGCTCCAACATCTACCCAGATAGGAACAGAGACTCAATCCATCAGAGACTTAGTCCAGAGTTCCAGGAAAGTCCTTAAAGGTACTAACCTTGCTTTGTGTCTTCTGTAGTTCAGCTTCTTGATAACTGTAATGTGACAATAAAGATGTGGTTTAATGTGCATAAAATACAAATGGCTGTAAGGCTTAGGGCTGCATGATTTAGGCAACTTCCCCATGCAGTCTCTGGCCTGCAATAAAGACTTTCTCTTTGGTTTTGTACATCCAGGTGTTAGTTTCTGGTGGGCTTGGCTTGCAACACCATATCTATATGTTAAATAGTGAAAAACTGGTGTATCTTCAAAATAGATTAGATATTGAAGACAAGAAGAATATCTCTAAGGCTCATAAAAAGAGAGGTATTCATCAAGAAGAACAACTCTAGTAGATGAAGGACTTCTCACAGCCACATACAAAGCAAGAAAACAAAGGGCTAGTTTTTCACACAAGTTCAAAAAACCAAGACAACCAACAAATAGAGCAAAACTACAGTCATTTACAACCAAGAGTCAATCTAATTCATCTCTAACCTTTTGGAAATTGAGTTTTCAGAAACTCAGTAAAACAAAGAGCAACAAATTTTATATTCAGTCAAATGTTCTTTTAATGCCAGGGATAGGGATACAGAAAATAGCTCCTAATGTATAAGATTTCAGACAGCACTCATAATGTTGATAAGCCTGTACCTGGAGATTCATTAAAGCATGAACTTTGTACAAACAAGGGATTGCTGAAAAACTCTAGCAAGGCATTGATTAACTGATTAACTGATGCCTGCTAGCACAGGACTGCATGTATCTCTCTTAGAATTATATGTGGAAATCCTCAGATGCAAGGTGATGTCAAGAGGAGGGATTTTTGGAAGGTAGATAGCCAAGAAGGCAAAGCTCTCATAAGCAGAATGAGTGTTCTTACAAAACATGTGCAAGAGAACCCTTTTTAAGGTATGGCTTAAACAGCAAGAAAGCCAGGAAGCAGGCCTTTACCACATCCCTAATATTTTTATTGCTTTGATGTGTATCTTATAAGTCTATAACCCACCTGGTCTATGGTATTTATTTATGGCCACCCAAAAAGACTAAGACATGTTTCTAAGGTTAAAAATTCAGTGAAAAAAAATAAAAGAGAGAAAGCAGAATAAGTTCATTGATTGTTACACAAAAACAATGTTTTTTTTGTTTTTTGTTTTTTGGGTTTTGTTTGTTTGTTTGTTTGTTTGAGATGAGGTTCTCTGAAGCTTTGGTGCCTGACCTGTAACTCATTCTGTAGACCAGGCTGGCTTTGAACTCACAGCAATCTGATGTAAAAAAAAATTTAAATGAGATTTGAAATTGAAAGCTTAGCAAATAAAGAAGTTGGGTAAATAAAGAAGGCATCACAGAGACCCCTCTACAACAAAATCCCAATCCTTTTAAAAAGCTAAAGAAACTTCTTAAAATTATAAAGCAAAATAAACCCCAAAAAGGAGAAAAGGAAATAAATAAATTACACATATTACAAGGATAACAAAACCATTAAAGAACCATGACCTAGTACCCATCTAAATAAATGCCAACTTATGCAGTGTGCCTATTAAAATAGTTTTATGCACTTTAGTAGTTTCATACAGCAAATTCAAGTCTAAGTTTTGTATAAAAAGCATATATAAAAAGCAATGTGAGAGAACAAAAAACTCTAAGTGCTGGGTAAACATACACTGGGAAATTGGAAATATAACAAAATGGAATTTCAGGCAATGTTGACTTTAGAGATAAAAGCACAGACACTTTACAGTGTTAAATGCTAAAATTTACAATGATTAAACAGTCATTGTAAATATCTCTTTACCAAAATAACCAATGAATCTTCTTCATAAAAGAAAAATGACAAAGAAGTAGATATTCACACTCCAAATAGATTTTGACACATTAATTTCAGTCTAAACCAAGTTAAATGTGCCAAAGAAATTCTTGTATAGGGCCCCAACAACATGACAGGGAAATCCATCTGTGTACTTTACCAAGACTTCAAAGAGAAAAATAATTCCAACATCATGTATACTACTCCAGTTCTTAGAAGAAAACACACGTTTCTGTGAACAAATATGCTTTGATGTCTAATTCAAAGAAAGGTAGATACTAAGAGAAAAAAAATTTCCAACCTATAGTCCTAATAACTGAAGGACCAAAGTCTAAATAAAACATTAGGTACAGAATGAATCCTGGTACATGCATTTTGGCAGTAATGCATTCTATATTCTATGGTTAAATATTAAAAGCCCTTTAAACAATTCATGCTAATAAAATGAGAAATATCATAACTGTACATATATGTCCAAAGAACTTTGCTAAATTCAACAGTAGTATGAAACATTAAGTCATATAAAATGATATATGCATACTTATTATAATTAATAGCATTTATGTCTCCACCCCAAAGCAAGTACTTTCTCATGGGAAAATGGTACAAGCATTCGCATCAGTTTCAGGGACAAAATTCAGATGTCCAGTGGTGCCACAATAACCATTGAAGTGGCAGTGTTTGACTATGTGACTAATAAAGAGAAAAATAGTTAACTCCTTATGACTTTGATCTACCTAGTGTAAAATGAGAATTGAAATCTGAATTACAAGATGAAAATAGTATACTTGAAAACCCATTTTAAAGAATTTCATTAAGGCTGTAGAATAAAATATTAGAATAATAAAACAGCAACCAGCTAGAACAGAGATCAACAAACAGTAGATAAGAAACTTCAGGGGAGTAGGTGTGTTTGAGGGCTAAGAGCTGAAGTTGAGTATTTTTGTAGATGCTTATTTATCAGGAATGGAAATGAAATACAAAAATTTTCTCCATAAAATTCAAAATATAATTTTGGAGAATTTTAACTGAGGTCTGGCATGAGATGAACACAAATTCTCTTCCCTTGGGGAAAAATGCTGTTTTTTTTTTCTTTTGGAACGATCTTATTTGAAAATCTATTGGAAATGTTCAAATGGTTTCCAGAAGTCACCTGTTGGAGAATAATGTAGGATGTAACTTGGCCCTTTCAAAGCTCTGCAATTTGATTTCACACAGGTCCCTGCTCCATTCATGTTTTACTGCCATTGTACATAACATTTCGTTTCCACTTTTGCTTGCACTGAATTTGCTCTCTGAATACTTGATGGTATCTCTGAGAGTGTTACTGCCTGTAGATGGTCCATCTGCACATCACAGAGGCTCCTTCTTCAGTCACTCAAACTCAAGCCTGGCTCCTGGAATAAAGCTATTCCATCATGACAAAAATCTCCCGTGTCTAAAAAATTCATACCACCATCTATAGCAACTTAAAACTCCCAATCTCCTCTCTGTTTTTATAATTCTTTAGTTTAAAGAAAGGTTATCTAAGTGCAATTCTACTGCATGTGAAATTTAGCATTGTTTTCCACATTGCATAATGGCCATGAGATAATACAAGTCCTTGAGTTAATAAAGCCTTTTGTTTATATTAGAGAAGATCCACAGGGATATGGCCCAGGTCATTCTATTGCCAAGACACATTTGGTATTTCCAAGTTTGATCTATTAAAAGCTATTAAAGACAAAGCTGTCATAGACAATTGCTATTCAGTCTCTGTGTTAAGTGCTTGGGAACTTATTTTCTGTGTCACACAGCACATTGATCCACTTTTTAAAAACGTGTCAAATACTCTCCAGATTCCTTGCATACTCACTACCAATGTATATAAGGTATGTCTGCACATCTTATACCAGCACTTGGTGGTGGTAGTGTAGTCTTTGAGCTGTTCTAACTGGCTTATGGTGTGAATCAGTGTGGTCTTCTGCTTCTCCTGTGGCTGGTGGCGAACATCTTTCCTGCTGCAGATTTTGCATTTGCATTTGCATATTTACTTCAATGAAGCAACTTCCTGTTCTTTGTGAATGCATATTTCTTTCTTCATGGTGACTTCTGAGACTTTCCTCAGTAAGTACTGCTCGAATGCTTCTACACTCTCCATGGAGTCTGTGCAAAGCAAAAGGTTTTAATTTTGAAGTGCAATTCACTTTGTATCATATCTAAAAATTCTTCATCAAGTCCTAGGTTCTCTGAGTTTTATTCTGCTATTAGCTGAAACTTTTATAATTTTAAGGTTTCTATTTAAAACTCTTAATCATTCCATGTGTAGTTATATATAGTATGAAGCTTATGTCAAAATTAAGTATTTTGTTATGGATATATAATTGCTCTATGTCATTTCAAAAAATATTTATTCATATTGAATTGAATTTACCTCTTTGTAAGAAATCTGCCAGAGTCACATGGGTTCTTACTCTGTTCTATTGTTATATATTCTTATGCTTATATTCATATGTGTACATAAACTAGTAAGTATATTTAGGCAGTATAAGAATAGGTATAAATTAAAAATTAATAATTATTTAGCTATTCAAACTATGTATTTCATATTGGGTGAGTTTCAGTCATTTATACTTTTTAAAAATTTATTTATTCATATATTTTACATCCTGGAGGCAGTTTCCCCTCACTCCTTTCCTCCCAGTCCCTCCCCTCACCTCTGTCCCCACCCCCCCAATCCAGTACTCCCGCATTTATGTTCAGGAAAGGACAGGTCCCCCATGTCTGTTTTCAACAAAACATGGCATATCAAGTTGCTGTAAGACTAAGCACATCCTGATGTATTAAGGTTGGGTAAAGTTAGCCAATATGAGGAGTAGGGTCCCAAAAGCTAGTAGAAAGAGGTGGAGACAGCCCCTGCTCCCACTGTTAGAATTTCCACAAAAGGACCAAGCGACATAACTCTAAGTGTATGTGCAGAGTGTCTAGATGAGTCCCATGCAGGCTCCATAGTTGTCAGTTCAATCTCTGTGAGCACCTATGAGCTTCTACAATCTTTGCTTCCTGTCTTCTGCAGGATTCCCCAAGCTGAGCCTAATTTTGAGCTATGGGTCTGCGTCTGTTTCCATCAGTTGCTGGATGATGACTCTCAGATGACAGTTGGGCTAGGCACCAATCTATGAGTATAGCAGAATATCATTAGGCATAATTACGTTGACTTTTGTTTCCCTCTAGTCCTGTTTGGTCCTCTCCTAGGTCTCTGGGTCATCTAGCCTGTGGGTCCTGGTGCTCCAGGCAGTGTCAGGGGTGGGCTTACTCTCCTGCATGGGTTTTAGGCTAGATCAGTCACTGGTTGGCCACTCCCACAATCTCTATACCACCCTTACCCCAGAACATCCCATAGGCAGAATAGACGGTAGGTAAAAAGTTATGTAGCTGTTTGGTGTCCCAATCCCTCCACTTAAAGTCTTACCTGGTCACAGAAAATGACCAGCTTAGGCTATCGGAGTCTTAGCTGGGGTCATCCTTGTAGATTGCTGGGAGATTCCCTTGCAGGTTTTTACCTGACAGTGAAATGCTCCAATCCCCTCTGTTTCCAGTAGTCTATTTCAGTATTCTCCTCCTTCATAGCCCCCCCCCAAACTTGATCTCTTGTTTTCCCATCCCCACCCACTCACAGTCCACTCACAAAATTTCTTCTATTTCCCCTTTGCAGGAAGATCCATGATTATTATGGGGATTCACTTTGTCAATGAATTTGGGGTATCTTGCCTGATAGAGACATGGTTTTTTCTGGGTACCTGACTGTTTAAAGTCTCTCTCTCTTTCTCTCTCTCCCTCCCTCCCTCCCTCCCTCTCTCTCTCTCTCCCTCCCTCTCTCTCTCTCTCCCTCCTTCCCTCTCTCCCTCTCTCTCCCTCTCTCTCTCCCTCTCTCTCTCCCTCTCTCTCTCTGGGTGGTCAGAGACCAAATGGCTGGTTCCATTGACCCTTGGGCAGAATGGAGGATGATAACAGCTGTTTACTTTGTTCTATATCCATGAGTGTATTTCTCCCCTTTTTGTATGTTAATCAATCCTTGATACTCTTTAACAGACTCTTGTGGATTCACTTAACACATACATCCCCCCTTGACCACTCCTTGTTACCTAGTCTCTCTGGGTCTGTAGATTGTAGCATAGTTATCCTTTACTTTACAGCTAATATCCACTTATAAGTGAGTACATACCATGTTTGTCTTTCTGAGTCTGGGTTACCTCACTCAGGATGATTTTTACTAGTTCCATCCATTTGCCTTCAAATCTCATGATGTCATTGTGTTTTAACAGCTGTATAATACTCCATTGTGTAAATGTACCACATTTTCTTTATCCATTCCTCAGTTGAGGGGCATCTAGGTTGTTTCTAGGTTCTGGCTATTACAAGTAGAGCTGCTATGAACATAGTTGAGCAAGTGTCCTTAGTATAACTGAGGATCCTTTGGATATGTGCCCGAGACTGATAGCTAGGTCTTGAGGTAGAATGATTCTCAGTTTTCTGAGAAACCACCATATTCACTTCCAAAAAGGCTGTAGAAGTTTGCACTCCCACCAGCAATGGAGGAGTGTTCCCCTTCTTTAGCATAAGCTGTTACTTGTTTGATTGTTTTTTATCCTAGCCATTCTGACAGGTGTAAAATAGACTCTCAGAGTCTTTTTAATTTGCATTTTCTTGATGGTTAAGGATGTTGAACATTTCCTTAAGTGTTTCTCAGCCATTTGAGATTCACCTGCTAAGAATTCTCTCTTTAGATTTGTACTCTGTTTTTTTAATTGGATTATTTGGTTTGTTGACATCTAGTTTCTTGAGTTTTTATATATTTTGGGAATCACCTCTCTGTCAGATGTGAGGTTGGTAAGGCTCTTTTTCCATTCTGTTAGCTGCTGTTTTGTACTATTGACAGTGTCCTTTGCCTTACAGAAACTTTTCAGTTTCATGAGGTCCCATTTATTAAAAGCTGATGATAGTGTTTATGCTATTGGTGTCCTGTTCAGAAAGCTGTGTACTGTGCCAATGTATTCAAGGCTATTTCCCACTTTCTCTTCTATCAAGATCATTGTACCTGGATTTATGTTGAGATTTTTGATTCACTTGGACTTGAGTTTTGTGCAGGTTATCTATTTGCATTCTTCTAAGTGCTAACATTCAGTTATGCCAGCACCATTCATTGAAGATGCTTACTTTTTTTCATTGCATAACTTTGGCTTCTTTGTATAAAATTGGTTGTCCATAAGCTTGGAGATTTATGTCTGGGTCTTCAATTCAATTCTGTTGATCCAGCTGCTGTTTATGCCAGTACTAATCTGTTTTGATTACTTTAGTTCTGTAGTAAAGCTTAAAATCAGGGATGGTGATACCTCTGGAAGTTCTTTTATTGTATAGGATTGTTTTAGTTATCCTGAGTTTTTGTTTTTCTATATAAAGTTGAGTATTTTTTTAAGGTCTGTGAAGAATTGTATTAGGATTTCAATGGGGGTTGCATGAATCTGTACATTGCTTTTGGTAAGACTGCCATTTTTACTATGCTAATCCTACCTATCCATGAGCATGGGAGATCTTCCCATCTTCTGATATCTTCTCCAATTTCTTTCTTCAAAGATTTGAAGTTCTCCTCATACAGGTTGTTCACTTGCTTGGTTAAAGTTACCCCAAAATTTTTATATTTTTTGTGGCTATTGTGAAGGGTTTTGGTTGTTTCCTTGATTTCTTTCTCGACCCCCTTATCATTTGTATATAGAAGGGATTTTTTTTTTTAGTTAATCTTGTATCCAGCCACTTGACTAAAGGTGTTTATCAGCTGTAGGAGTTCCCTGGTAGAATATTTGGGGTTGCTTATTTTTACTATCATATCATCTGCAAATAACGATACTTTGACTTCTTCATTTCTGATTTTTATTCCCTACATTTCCTTTAGTTGTCTTATTGCTCTAGCTAGAACTTCAAGTACTAAACTGAATCAATATGGAAAAAGTGGACAATCTTGACATGTTCCTGATTTTAGTGGAAATGCTTTGTTTCTCTCCATTTAATTTGATGTTGATAATAGGCTTGCTGTATATTGCCTTTATTATGTTTAGGTATGTCTGCTATATTCCTGATCACTCTAAGACATTTATCATGAAGGGATATTGGATTTTTTCAAAGGCTTTTTCAGCAACTAAAGAGATATTTAAGTGTTTTTTTTCCTTTCAGTTTGTTTATATGGTGGATTACATTGACAGGTTTTCACATGTTGAAACATCCCTGAATCTCTGGGTGAGGCCTACTTGATCATGGTGGATGATCTTTTTGATGTGATTTTGAATTTAGTTTGCCAGTATTTTTTTTTTTGAGTATTTTTGCATCAATGTTCATGAGTGAAACTGGTCTGTGTTTCTCTGTCTTTTTTGAGTCTTTATCTGGCTTGGGTATCATAGGAAGACTTTAGCAATTTTCCTTCTGTTTCTATTTTTGTGGAATAATTTGAGGAGTATTGGCATTAACTCTGAAAGTCTGGTAGCAGAATCAACAGAAAGCCTACAAACTCATGGAAACTGAACAACTCTCTACTGAGTCACCACTGGGTCAAGGAAGAAATAAAGACATTAAAGACTTCCTAAAATTCAATGAAAATGAATGCACAACATATCCAAAGTTATGGGACACAATGAAAGCAGTGCTAAGAGGAAAGTTCAGAGCACTAAGCACCTTCATGAAGAATTACGAGAAATCTTATACTAGTGACTTAACAGCATACCTGAAATCTCTAGAACAAAAAGAAGCAAACATACCCAAGAGGATTAGATATCAGGAAATAATCAAAGTGAGGGCTGAAATTAATAAAATAGAAAACAAAGAGAAAAATACAAAGAATCAATAAAACAAAGATAGGTTCGAGAACATCAACAAAATAGATAAACCCTTGTCCAAACTAATTAAAAGACACAAAGAGAATATCCAAATAAACAAAATCAAAAACAAAAAGGAAGACTTAACAACAGACTTTTCTAAGGAAATCCAGGGAATCATTAGGTCATACTTCAAAAACTGGTACTCCACAGAATTGAAAAATCTAAAAAAAAAAAAAAAAAAAGACAAATTTCTTAATAACTACCACTTACCAAAGTTAAATCAAAATCAGATAAACAATTTAAATATATGTATAATCCCTAAGGAAATAGAAACATCCATTAAAATCTCCCAACCAAAAAAAGGGGGAGCAGAAGGTTTTAATGCAGAATTCATTTATACTTTTCAAGGAATAAGTCCATCATATCCCAATCGCCAAATAAATACTTATAATGCTAAGCACTTTCTTATCTTTTCGGTGTTTCAGAGACTCTAGGTCTTTGGTGAGTCTTTTGTTTGTAACCTCACTTTAACTCAGGTTCAACAAAGAAGAGAAATGCTATTTTGTTATTCCCCCAGGGAGCTCCAAGTCTGTGCTCTCCTCTAAGCCTCTGTGGGCAGGTGGAAGGTGAAGCTCCTTATAACTTTTAGAGAAATGTAGAATTTCGGAGGCTGTGAGAAGCACTGTTCTCCTTACCCCAAAGTAATGGTAATGGTAGAAGGTAATTCTAGATTACGCATATTATTTTCATCAAAACCATTGGTTGCAGGCTCCTCACTACCACCAAGCAGAGGTGAAGAAACTATTTCTACACTTAGTCTGTAACCATCACAGGGGGATCTTTAGCTCCTCCTTATAGACTAATGTATATAGATGCCCAGGACATGCCCTAGCTTGTGTATGCAAAGGCTAGCCACAGTTTTTCTATGGTGTTTGTTTGGAATCAAATAATTATTTTCGTCGCTTGGTTAGGTACCAGATGCCTGGTCCATTGGGTGTAAAAAGCAGGCTTATTTCAGGGATTTGTTTTCACCTGTTCCCACTGGAATTATTCACCTGCTGGCTTCTCCAGGCCACAACATGGTGTGTGTAAACTGGAAGTGGAGTTAGGGAACTGCCATGATTTTGTTCATGGGGTTCTAACTCCTGCCTTCTTCTTGGTATTGATCAGCATCTCTGTATGTTTTCTTTAATATGATACCCAGTATCTGTAGCTACATTTAGTAGAAGAGCGTGATATGGATATTTGTTCCATCTGTTACCCTCAATGTCCTCAACTCAGCAAGTAACTGTTCTCACTAAAAGGCTAATAGTCCTAATCAAGTTTCTTTTCTCAGGATACATTTCTTCATTTGCTGCAATCAAACACAATTTAATTAACTCTACATTGGTTTTCCTTCCTTTGCTAACAAAGGAGCTACTCAGAAACTTTTATTTAAGCTTCATTTAAATTATTTTAAAAGTTTAAAATAAATATTTCTTTGACGGAATATATTTAAAGATTATTAGTTTTTTTCTGAAATTTGTTTTCTTTGAGAGTAATGAGTAACTGACAAGATAATGTCATTGCACATTGCATTATTTGAGGATAGTTACCATGTTTCTATGTAATTAACACAATGCTTTGCTATATGATTTGTTAACAAAAATAGTTTATACTCCTCTGAGTCTTAAAAGCATGCATTTAAAGCTGACTTTCCTTGTTTTGACAAGGTAAGGATACATGTTAGTGATAATAACTAAGTGATTAAAAGCCAACATACAGTACAAAATATGCCATTCAGAATGATGTCAAATTTTAATAAGTTGTGGTTTGTAAATTTGTCATAAGCAAAGCACTCTGACAAACAATATATCATGCTTGTTTAGGTTGCCAAGCACTGCGACTATGTATGAAAGTAACTGTAGCTCATAAGATCAGATGAATGAAGCTGTGTTCCAATAAAACTTTTTTTGCAAACACTAACATCTTAGCTAAAGAAACTAGACACAAAAGATAGACTTTTTTGAATTCCAAAATAAAAGTCATGAACATGCCAAATTAATCAACATGGATTAAAAATTACTGCAGTAGTTTCCTCCAGGCCACAGAAGAAAAAGGACTGACTAAAAAGTTACCTGCCTCAACTTTCTTGTACAATTGTCTGTACCTCAGTTTGGAAGTTGTTTTCATAACTTGTTGCATTTGTCCAAACACCAAACTGTGTCCTTAGAGCTGTATATTTCATAATAAAACATTAGGAATGTTTTATTATGATAGAATATTTTATTAGCATTAGCACAAATGAGATGATTCAAATATAGCATGCATATTAAATTAGTATTGAAAAAATGTTAAATTTGTTGAATTTGATGGCCATGATGTAGCTATATAGGAAAAAGTCTGTTGCATGACTTTACCTGGGTGGAAAGAACACATGTTCAACCTAGGTAGAGCACTAACAACAGAGCAAAGAAGTGATTCTGCCCATCTAGCTTGGTCAGCCAATGAGTTTATTGCAGTGACTTATAGGGGCATCGGTGGCTTAAAGATGACTGCGTCAGTGGGAAGATCAACCCCACCATGGGTAATGAATGGTTCATGGTGGCTTCATTCCTGGGGCTCCATGATTGTCCTAGTGCTTCTGTCGCTGTGATCAAATAACCTTACAAAAGCATCTTACAGAGAAAGTTTGTTTTAGTTTATAACTCTAGGTCACAGCCCATTAGAGTGGGAAGTAAAGATAACAAGCACTTGAAACAGCTATTCACATCACATCCACAGTTGGGAACAGAGAGAAATGAACATACACACATGTTTCCTTGCATTCTCTATTATTATATAGTTCAGGGCCCAAAACCTGTGATGGTGCTACTCACTTTCAGGCTGAGTCCTTCCATATCAATTAAGACAATCCAGACAATTCCCCATGCACATACCCACAGGCCACTCTAATCTAGATTATTCCTCTTTAAGATTCCCTCCCTTGGTGATTCTACACTAAGTCAGGTTGACAATTAAAAGTCACCACCAACTCCCCAACTTGCCATCAGCGCCACTTAAGACTCTCTCCCAGGCAATGGTTTGCTTCTTTTATAAACTTGGAGAAGAACTGTGAATCTTGTAACTTTCATGAGGTTCCTGAGCCCTGTAAGTTTTGTTAGCTTCCTGGGTCTTATGAATCCACCCCATCCCTCCAGATCAACAGTTTCAATTTGAAGGAAATAACTATTCATTCATATATTCATAATATTCATTTACAAAAAAATAAGTCATTCTTAGATAAATTTGAATATTGAAGAGTAAAGTGCTGTACTGCATACAACTATCTTTCAAATGATTTTGAAAATGAATCTCTCTCTCTCTCTCTCTCTCTCTCTCTCTCTCTCTCTCTCTCTCTCTCTGTGTGTGTGTGTGTGTGTGTGTGTGTGTGTGTGTGTGTATATACCAGGGCTGAGTGGAGGGCATAATGAAATACTGTTTGAACAAGTCATTAATTATTGAATCTTGGGAAGTTATTTTTATTTTTCTGCATTTTTCTGTAAGTTTAAAATTTTCCAAATTAAATATTCAGAAAAAATTCATCAAATTCAAATTATTTGGAGTAAATTGATTTAATGCAATGAGCTAGGTAACTAGATTTAAAATACATTTGCAAGTGGCCATTGGAGCCATAAGCCCACCCTGCACCAATTGGGAAGAGGTTTCCACCATGGGAAGAGAATAATAATAAGCACCATCTTCGAGGCTAAAACAAAGCCCCTGGATGACATCAAACCTGATAATGCCTTGACCTTGGTCTTAAGGCTTCCAGAATGATAAAAACCATTTTTTTTGTTGTGTGTGTGTGGGGGGGGGTACATTTTCCATGTGAATACAGATGCTTACAAAGGTCCAAGAATGCCTTGGAACCCTGGAGCTGAAGTTATAGTGGTTTGAGCTGCCCAACGTGGGTGCTCAGAACCAAACTCAAATCTTCCAGGAAAACAACACACATTCTTAAACACTGAGCTATCTCTCTATCCCCAATTTCTATCCTTTATAAGTTACCCAGTCTCAAATATTTTGTTACAATTGAATAAAGGAAGGGAGGAAGGGAGAGAAGGAGGGGAAAAGGAAGGAGGAGAGCAAGAAAGGATACATGGTTGGTGGGAGGGTCATTAGGTAAACACTAGAAAAACATCTCAGATAAATATTGTCAAAGTCCTGAAATAGGCTAGTAGGAAGTAATCGATTTGCAAATGGTATAATCTTGTAAAATTTTGTAAATCAGTAGTTTAGGAGCATTCTAGAACAAAAGTCTTTGTGAAAATTTCAGATATATCAGTGAATAGTGATTCTAATAGCATGTATTGAGGAGAACCTCAACAGCATGCAGTTATTTGTGGGCACTGCTCCTCTGCATGAAGGTGACTAGCAGATTCATATGTGCTGAGGGTAATTGGACTGAAGGGTAGGTAAGGATGAATGGTCATTGTAATGAGAAGCAGAGGATGTTTCCACAGCACAGCATCTGGAGACAAGGATGTGCAATTTGGCCTTTCCACTTGCCAGCTCTCAGTTTTGGCATCCCAGTGTTCAGCATTTTAGTTTAATTTTCTTATAGTGGATCTTTTGCAATGTTTCATCAATAAAAAACCAGCAACACTCTCTAGGTGTCATAATTTTCTTCAGAAATAAATGTAATAAAGGACATTGATTTTTTTTCTGTTTATAAAAAACACATTTGCAGATGCTGGTGAAAGATGAGAGGAGGGTCTTGGAGAAGTGCGGGAAGCTCACCTGTACAGCAGTCTTTTTTTTGGGGGGGGGGTGGTTTCGAGACAGGGTTTCTCTGTGAATTTTTGGTGCCTGTCCTGGATCTCACTCTGTAGACTAGGCTGGCCTCGAACTCACAGAGATCCACCTGGCTCTGCCTCCCAAGTGCTGGGATTAAAGGCATGCACCACCACTGCCCAGCTTTACATTAGTCTTCTTAAGAAGTTTAAAGATAAGAAGAAAATTACACCACCTCTGGTCCAAACACAAAGAGCTAGAGAAGTAGCCATATCAAAAGTAAGTTACATGGACCAAAAAAAAATTATAACAATAGAGCTGTGCAATTAATACATACATAGTTTGAAAGCATGATTGGCTTCCAGACTATAGAACTACCAGTCCTAAACAATGTCTATTACTAAATCCTAAAACAAAATACAGTGTCATCTGAATCTCTATTACTAAATCCCAAAACAAAATACAATGGCATCCAAATCCAGATTGGCCCCATAATTGATATCTTTGCTTTGAACTCCAGTCGAGGCTGTTTGGAGAAAACCAGACACTCAATGAGAACATGCACATCCTGTGGTTTTACTTCTAAAGGTGACCACATGACATGGGATGTTCACTTTAGATTTAGTCATGTAGATACATTTCCTTATTGTTGTACTGGTCTACCATATATCTAGGATACCACATTTTTTCTTTCATCTCCATGGCTTCAAGAAGTTCCTTTAGATCATGGACCACTCCATATATATTCTTGTATCTTCAAGGGATTTTTATATGTCAGACCTTTAAAAAATACTTTGTGATTAGTTAGAAATTATAACATTACTTTTGTGACTTTGTGGAATATTTGTCAACAACCATGTCTTTTTATAAAAACAGAATTCCAAATTAGACATCAAAATGCCCAACAGTCCAATTAAGAAATGGGCTATAGAACTAAAGAGAGAGTTCTCAACAGAGGAAATTCAAATGGCTGAAAGACATTTAAGGAATTGCTCAACATCCCTAATTATCAGGGAAATGCAAATCAAAACAACTCTGAGATACCACCTTTTGCCTGTCAGAATGGCTAAGATCAAAAACACTGAAGACACCTTATGCTAGAGAGGATGTGGAGCAAGGGGAACTCTCCTCCACTGCTGGTGGGAATGCAAGCTTGTACAACCACTTTGGAAATCAATATGGCACTTTCTTAGAAAATTGGGAATCAATCTACCCCAAGATCCAGCTATACCAATCTTGGGCATATACCAAAGGAATGCTCAATCATGCCACAAGGGCACTTGCTCAGCTATGTTCATATCAGAGTTGTTTGTAATAGCCAAAACCAGGAAAAAAACCTAGATGCCCTTCAACTGAAGAATGGATAAATAAAATGTGATACATATACACAATGGAATACTAATCAGAAGAGAAAAACAATAACATCATGAGGTTTGCAGGCAAATGGATGGATCTAGAAAAAATCATCCTGAGTGAGGTAACCCAGACTCGGAAAGACAAACATGGTATGTACTCACTCATAGGAGGATACTAGATGTGGAACAAGGGTGACTGGACTGCTATTCACATCACCAGGGAGGCTACCTGGAAAACAGGACCCCAAGAAAGACATGGGGATCACCCATTGACAGAGAAATGGATGAGATCTACATGAACAGCCTGGACATGAGTGGGGGTAATGAAGGCCGAGGGCCGAGGGAAAGAGAGCTTGGGGGAGCCGGAGATCCCAAATGGATCAAAAACAGAGAGGGAGAACAAGGAATAGGAGACCATGGTAAATGAAGACGTGTAGCTAGAGTTTTTCTGCCTTGCCCACAGTCAGGACAAATCTCTGTGACCCGCCAGTCCCACAGCCACTCAGACCCAACCAAGTAAACACAGAGACTTATATTGCTTACAAACTGTATGGCCGTGGCAGGCTTCTTGCTAACTGTTCTTATATCTTAAATTAACCCATTTCTATAAATCTATACCTTGCCACGTGGCTGGTGGCTTACCGGTGTCTTTACATGCTGCTTGTCCTGGCGGTGGCTGCAGTGTCTCTCCCTCCTTCTTCCTGTTTCCCCAATTCTCCTCTCTCTTTGTCCCGCCTATACTTCCTGCCTGTTCACTGGCCATCAGTGTTTTATTTATATAGAGTGATATCAACAGCAAAGACCACATGAGAATAGGAAGAAGCAAAGTGCTAGAGAGGCCCACAGAAATCCACAAAGATTCCCTCACAATAGACTGCTGGCAATGGTCAAGAGACAGCCCGAACTGACCTACTCTGGTGATAGGATGGCCAAATACCCTAATTGTCATGCTAGAAATCCCATCCAAAGACTGAGGGAACTAGGTGCAGAGATCCACGGCTAGGCCCCAGGTGGAGCTCCTGGAGTCCAATTGTTGAGAAAGAGGAGGGTTTATATAAGCGAGAATTGTTGAGACCAAGGTTGGATAAAGCACAGGGACAAATAGCCAAACAAATGGAAACACATGAACTATGAACCAATGGCTGAGGGGCCCCAACTGGATCAGGCCCTCTGAATAGGTGAGACAGTTGATTGGCTTGATCTGTTTGGGAGGCATTCAGACAGTAGGACCAGGTCCTGTGCTCAGTGCCTGAGTTGGCTGTTTGAAACCTGGGGCTTATGCAGGGATGCTTGGCTCAGCCTGGGAGGAGGGGACTGGACCTGCCTGGACTGAGTCTACCAGATTGATCTCAATCCTCGGGGGAGTCTTTGCCCTGGAGGAGGTGGGAATGAGGGGTGGGGTGGGGGGAGTAGGAGGGGGCGGGAGGGGGTGAACAAGGGAATCCGTGGCTGATATATAGAACTAAATTATATTGTAAAATAAAATTAAATTAAATTAAAAAAATTGTCAATGAATAAAACTACAGAAAAGAACCTGAATTTTTATTATAAAATTATCTGTATTAAACAATAATATTTCAAAGAAATAAAGATAGAAATCAGATCAATTAGGAAAGAAAACATCACAGGCAAGATGCCATAATGTACTTTCTTTACAGGGGCCTATGGTGAGACATTGATTCATTCTGTAGTTCAGGTTATCCTCAAACTCAGGGCAGTTCTCCTTCCTCAGCTTCCCAGTTGCTGGGAATTTAGTCATGAACCACTGCACACAGTCCATAATTTAAAAAAATACAATATACTACAATAAAATTTATCTTTACAATAAATAAAGTAAATAGAAGTATTCATCGCCAGAAACAAGAAACAAAAATGTCAATGAAATGGGAATTAGTTCAAGAATGAGGAGGTGGAGCCTTTTGGAGACCACACAAAGGTGAAGCTGACCTCTGAGGAATTTCCTTCTACCACCAGATATTCAGCCTGCTGCTGACTCTTGTCTCAGGCTATTAGCTAGTACTCTGTTGCTGTTTTTACAGGCTGGTAGTGATTGTCTATTATACAAACACACGCATTCGTGATAAAATTTCCAGAAACAAAAATATTAAGTTCAGAATCTATTTCATCAATTAAAGAGTAATAACCCATTTATCATGACTTGAAATTCAAATATTTCCTCACTTCCTGTTCTTTCTCTACCAAACAAAGTAACAAATATTTAAAAGTATAGGAGAACCCTATGCTTGGAGTTTCATGCACTATTGAGGTATCTCATCCTTGGTACATAACCCCCTAATATAATTACTATAGTGAAAATGTCCAGGAGAATATGAGGTGAAAAGAAGCCCAGGCCACTGTGTGAGGACCTACTCTCTGAGAAACAACCAAAGGTGTAACCAATACAGCTCTCATTGCTACTCCATCCTTCACACAGAACACTACACACAACCTGTTGACCTTGGCCAAATGCCACACATTTGGCTTTCAAGGCCCCTCTCAATATCTGAGTCAAGTTAACTATTCCCTCCCATTTTCATGCCAACCACAATAAGGTCCCTCCTGCCTGTGAGTCATCATCTTTTACCCAGGATGTGGGGATAAAGACTCTTTTAGGTTGTTGTTTCCAGGCCTAATTGAAGGAAGAAGAGGCCACACATGTAGATCAAAAGTTAGGTTTAAAGATACTTTACTAGAAGAGATATGGGTCTGCAGATGGTTGAAATAGGCACTAGGAATGGCTTTTTGGAAGTTATATAGAGTCCCTGGTTCTGTCTCTATATGTACTTCCTAATCTACCATGATGTGAACAATATTGCCATTTACTTCTACAACCATGACTGCAGCCATGACATGGGCTCAAGATTTCTTGCAATGGAAGACTGAAACACTTTGAAACAATGAGCCAAATGAATCTTCCCTCCTTTGTCTCTGCCATCCTTTATAGTCACAGAGATGTGAAAGTAACACAGGATAGAGGCCACACATTATGATGTGAATAAGAAGGCAAGAGTCAGAGAGCATGTAGGCTCAGCCACTGGTAGTTGAGACTTTAGGCATTTTTTATTATTTCCTTGAAGCTAAATTTCCTTTATTTGTGAAGCAGAAATTAGATGTCATCCAAATATTATCTAAATTATTCATTACCATTCCTGTGAGTATTAAAAGGAATCCATATGAAATACCCCCACTAACACTGTATAGTGTGTGACTGACACTGTGGAATTGTCACCCACTAGTAAGCCATTGTTAGGGCTGTGGATATTGGAGCCAAGTGTGAATACAGCCACTTTCATAATGTAACAGTATGTATCACAAGTGAATGATGGGAACATGGAAGTATTAGACAAGGACAGTATTTAGAAGATAGTAGTACAAGACGGCATCCAGGTAGTGAATAATATAAAAACAGGCGGGTTTGATAGTTTGCATGTACTTGGGTGCCATACTTGCATGAGATTTGGTTCCAGATAAAACAATGTAGTAAATATAAGACTTTAAGCAAGTGTTTCCTAGTTAGCTTCAGTTATCACTTGACCAATACTAGAGGCATCTTAGGGAATCTCAGTGAAAGACTGCCTGGATTGCACTGGCCTGTGGCCATGTCTGTGAGAGAGAATCTTGATTGATTATTAATGGATAATTGGTGATAGTCCAGTCTAATGTCAAAGGACCATCCCTAGGCAATTATATCTAGGTGCATAAGAAAGTTAGCTGAGCTTGAATGAATGAGTTATCCAGAGAGTAAATCAATAGGTACAATTCTATGGTTCCTGCTTGAGTTCCAGCTGTAACTTCCCTCAATGATGCTGTGATCTGAAAGAATAAACCAAATAAATATTTTGTTCTCCAAGTTGGTTTTGGTCCTAGTGTTCTATTAGAAACTAATACAAAGTTATAGTCTGAAGAAAGGTCATCA
Organism: Peromyscus maniculatus bairdii; assembly: GCF_049852395.1. NCBI lineage: Eukaryota > Metazoa > Chordata > Mammalia > Rodentia > Cricetidae > Peromyscus > Peromyscus maniculatus. The sequence continues at coordinate 33,691,103 of NC_134853.1, read as the reverse complement.
TGCCTACTCATCTGAACCCATGACACATAACTGTCTATCAGCATTTTTACTCCACAATAGGAGGAAACCATTTCTAATCTTGTAATACAATGAAGCAAGCTGTGAGACATAAATAAAAAGCTCTTTTTTAAAAATAATAATTCAATAGCTAAAAATAAATTGCTTCTTAAAGTCATTTTAGTAAGCAGTGATTTGGGTTAAGAATGTAGCTCTGTTTGTAGTATTTGCAACAACACCTAATATGACCATAGTGACATACACGGCAGTCCTACCACTCAACAGGTTGATGCAAGAGGATCAGCAATCCACAGCCAGTCTTGGCTGACTACTGATTTATGGGGCAACCTATGTTACATGAGCTCCTATATTTAAATAAACAAGTTAGCAGTGATTTATTTCACAAAATAAGTGGGAGGTGAACTTTTTCTATTACAAGGCATTACTATTTAATTATTATCTTTAGAAAAACAAATTTGTTCAAAAAGCAAAGCTTATAAAATAACTCATTCTCTCTCTCAATGCAGATAACTACTGATAACTCCTAGTAAATGTAAGCCACCAAATTAATATTGCATTTTAAATTTATTCAATATCAGATTCTTAGAACACAAAGTGCCTGCCCATGGAGACTTCAAAGATTTTGGTCCTACCTTTCTCCTTCTATTAGTTACTTTTCTCATCTCTATGGGGGAAATACCTAATAGAGGAATTTAATGAAAGGAAGGATTGTGTTTGACTCACGTGTTAGATTATAGCCATAGTGGAAAGGGGACTCTTCATTTTTGTATTTTTTTCAGTAATGTAAATAGCACCTATTTACATCTATTTTAAATTCTCCGTGAGGAAACATTCATGTTCCTTGGGATGTGAAATCACTCAGAAGGCCATGGCTTCACCTTATTCTGAACTCCTAACTATGGGTAAATTTATGAAATTTAGCAATTCCACTATCATATTTTATAGATTAAGAGCTGGCTTAACTCGTTTATAGTTCCAATATTGTTTGTTCAATACTAAGCAAAAATGTCTTGATTGTTCCCAATTAGGTTTTTAATGTATATTTAAATTAATGAACTAAAATTTGGTAAAAACTCACAGGACAAATCTTTGCTTTTACTTCATGTCAAGTATTTGCTAAGGATGTTTTTCATTGACTTCAAAAATATGTGTACATGGGTTCATTGGGTAAAAGTGTTCTTTTTTTAAATCATCTAGTTATGAGAATATCATCCTGTGTGCTATGAATGATTTGGTTGATAAATAAATGCTGATTGGCCAGTAGCGAGGCAGGAAGTATAGTATAGGCAGGATAAGCAGAGAGGAGAATTCTGGGAACAGGAAGGCTGAGTCAGGAGTCTCCAGTCAGACACAGAAGAAGCAAGATGTGAAGACAAAACTGAGAAAAGATAGCAAGCCATGTGGCTAAACATAGATAAGAATTATGGGTTAGTTTAAATGTAAGAGCTAGTCAGTGGTAGGCCTGAGCTAATGGTCAAGTAGTTTTAATTAATATAAGTCTCTGTGTGTTTACTTGGGTCTGAGTGGCTGCAGGACTGGTGGCTGAGAGGGATTTGTCCTGAATGAGGACAGGGCAGGACCAGGAAAACTTCAGCTACAATCTAGTGCCTTTTTCTACTGTGTGCTGAATGAACATAAATTTCCTTTTCAATGGCACCACATTCAGGTGGAAATTTACACAAAAATAATGGAAATCAATTATTCTGACAGTGATAAGAAAAACTGGGTTTACAAAAAGTGTTTCTAGTTTCTGAGATTGAAAACTATGGATGACATATAATAAGGAGAGCCTCAAGTGGATTTAAGTCTAAAGACACTGAGGATTTAAATGGGTTTCAGCTGAAGCCTAGACAAAAGGCAAGTAGAACTTTAATCACTAAATGAGGATTTCCAGATATTTGCAAAATGAGTGCCATGAGCAATGATGAATCAGTCTTTACATTGCTTCATAAGTAAAAGTCTTCAAATAAACCAATAAGCCTAATTTTTATTTATTTTTTTTTTTGGTTTTTTTATTATTATTATTATTATTATTTTACAACACCATTCAGTTCAACATAATAGCCACAGAATCCCCTGTTCTCCCCCTCTCGCCCACCCCTCCCCCCAGCCCACCCCCCATTCCCACCTCCTCCAGATCAAGGTCTCCCCCGAGGACCGGGGTTGACCTGGTAGACTCAGTCCAGGCAGGTCCATTCCCCCCTCCCAGACCGAGCCAAGTGTCCCTGCATATGTCCCAGGATTCAAACAGCCAACTCATGCAACGAGCCCAGGACCTGGCACCAATGCACAGCTGCCTCCCAAACAGATCAAGCCAACTGACTGTCTCACCCGTTCAGGTGGCCTGATCCAGTTGGGGGCCCCTCAGCCTTTGGTTCATAGATCCTGTGCTTCCATTCATTTGGTTATTTATCCCGGTGCTTTATCCAACCTTGGCTTCAACAATTCTCGTTCATATAAATCCTCTTCATACTCACTAATTAGACTCCCAGTGCTCCACCAGGGGCCCAGCCGTGGATGTCTGCCTTCAGATTCCTCAGTCCTTGGATGGGGTTTATGGCATCACTATTTGGGTGTCTGGCCATTCCATCACCAGAGTAGGTCAGTTCCTGCCGTCTCGCGACCATTGCCAGCAGTCTTTTGAGGGGGTATCTTTGTGGATCTCCGTGGGCCTCCCTAGCTCTCTGCTTCCTCCCCTTCTCAGCTTCCCATGTGGTCTTCATTTACCATGGTCTCCTATTCCTTGTTCTCCCTCTCTTTTCTTGATCCAGCTAGGATCTCCCACTCTTTCCCTCGACTGTCGCCCTTCATTGTTCCCACTCATGACCAGGCTATTCATGTAGATCTTGTCCATTTCTCCGTGTCTTTTTTGGGGTCCCGTTTTCCAGGTAGCCTCACTGGTGATGTGAGTAGCAGTCTAGCCATCCTTGTTCCACATCTAGCATCTTCCTATGAGTGAGTACATACCATATTTGTCTTTCTGAGTCTGGGTTACCTCACTCAGGATGATTTTTTCTAGATCCATCCATTTGCCTGCAAACCGTGTGATGTCGTTGTTTTTCTCTGCTGAGTAGTATTCCATTGTGTATATGTGCCACAATTTATTTATCCATTCTTCAGTTGAAGGGCATCTAGGTTGTTTCCAGGTTTTGGCTATTACAAACAATGCTGATATGAACATAGCTGAGCAAGTGCTCTTGTGGTATGATTGAGCATTTCTTGGGTATATGCCCAGGAGTGGTATAGCTGGATCTTGGGGGAGATTGATTCCCAATTTTCTAAGAAAGCGCCATATTGATTTCCAAAGTGGTTGTACAAGCTTGCATTCCCACCAGCAGTGGAGGAGAGTTCCCCTAGTTCCACATCCTCTCCAGCATAAAGTGTCTTCAGTGTTTTTGATCTTAGCCATTCTGACAGGCGTAAGGTGGTATCTCAGAGTTGTCTTGATTTGCATTTCCCTGATGATTAGGGATGTTGAGCAATTCCTTAAATGTCTTTCAGCCATTTGGGATTCCTCTGTTGAGAATTCTCTGTTTAGTTCTAAAGCCCATTTCTCAATTGGACTGTTGGTCCTTTTGATGTCTAATTTCTTGAGTTCCTTATATATTCTGGATATCAGTCCTCTGTCAGATGTGGGGTTGGTGAAGATCTTTTCCCATTCTGTAGGCTGTCGCTTTGCCTTGTTGACCGTATCCTTTGCTCTACAAAAGCTTCTCAGTTTCAAGAGGTCCCATTGATTGATTGTTTGTCTCAGTGTCTGCGCTACTGGTGTTATATTTAGGAAGTGATCTCCTATGCCAAGGCGTTCAAGACTATTTCCTACTTTTTCTTCTAGCAGGTTCAGAGTAGCTGGATTTATGTTGAGGTCTTTGATCCACTTGGACTTAAGTTTTGTGCACGGTGACAGATATGGATCTATTTGCAGCCTTCTACACGCTGATATCCAGTTATGCCAGCACCATTTGTTGAAGATGCTTTCTTTTTTCCATTGTACACTTTTGGCTTCTTTGTCAAAAATTATATGTCCATAAGTGTGTGGGTTAATGTCAGGGTCTTCAATTCGATTCCATTGGTCCACATGTCGGTTTTTATGCCAATACCAGGCTGTTTTTATTACTGTAGCTCTATAGTAGAGCTTGAAGTCGGGGATTGTGATGCCTCCAGAAGTTGTTTTATTGTACAGGTTTCTTTTAGCTATCCTGGGTTTTTTGTTTTTCCATATGAAGTTGAGTATTGTTCTTTCCAGATCTGTGAAGAATTGTGTTGGTATTTTGATGGGGATTGCATTGAATCTGTAAATTGCTTTTGGTAAGATTGCCATTTTTACTATGTTAACCCTGCCTATCCATGAGCATGGAAGATCTTTCCATTTTCTGAGATCTTCTTCAATTTCTTTTTTCAGGGACTTAAAGTTCTTGTCATATAGGTCCTTCACTTGCTTGGTTAGTGTTACCCCAAGGTATTTTATGTCATTTTTGGCTATTGTGAAGGGTGATGTATCTCTAATTGCCTTCTCAGCTTCTTTGTCCATTGTATATAGGAGGGCTACTGATTTTTTTGAGTTGATTTTGTATCCTGCTATGTTGCTGAAGGTGTTTATAAGCTTTATCAATTCCTGGGTGGAATCTTTGGGGTCACTCAAGTATACTATCATGTCGTCTGCAAATAGGGAAAGCTTGACTTCTTCCTTTCCAATTTGAATCCCCTTAATCTCCTTATGTTGTCTTATTGCTCTGGCTAGAACTTCAAGTACTATATTGAATAAGTATGGGGAGAGTGGACAGCCTTGTCTCGTTCCTGATTTTAGTGGAATTGCTTTGAGTTTCTCTCCATTTAATTTGATGTTGGCTGTTGGTTTGCTATATATTGCCTTTATTATGTTTAGGTATGTTCCCTGTATTCCTGATCGCTCCAAGACTTTTATCATGAAGGGGTGTTGGATTTTGTCAAATGCCTTTTCTGCATCTAGTGAGATGATCATGTGGTTTTTTTCTTTGAGTTTGTTTATATGGTGTATTACATTAATGGACTTTCGTATGTTGAACCACCCTTGCATCCCTGGGATGAAGCCTACTTGATCATGGTGGATAATCGTTCTGATGTGTTCTTGGAGTCTGTTTGCCAGTATTTTATTGAGTATTTTTGCATCGATGTTCATGAGGGAGATCGGTCTGTAGTTCTCTTTCTTTGTTGCATCCTTGTTTGGTTTAGGAATCAGGGTAATTGTAGCCTCATAGAAGGAGTTTGGTAATGTTCCTTCTGTTTCTATTATGTGGAACAATTTAGAGAGTATTGGTATTAACTCTTCTTTGAAGATCTGGTAGAATTCTGCGCTGAAACCATCTGGTCCTGGGCTTTTTTTGGTTGGGAGACCTTTAATGACTGTTTCTATTTCCTTAGGGGTTATTGGACTATTTAAATAGTTTATCTGGTCTTGATTAAACTTAGGTATGTGGTATCTATCCAGAAAAATGTCCATTTCTTTTAGGTTTTCCAGTTTTGTGGAGTAGAGGTTTTTGAAATATGACCTTATAATTCTCTGGATTTCCTCAATGTCTGTTGTTATGTCCCCTTTTTCATTTCTGATTTTGTTGATTTGGATTCTCTCTCTCTGTCTTTTGGTTAGTTTGGATAAGGGCTTGTCTATCTTGTTGATTTTCTCAAAGAACCAACTCTTTGTTTCATTAATTTTTTGTATTATTCTCTTAGTTTCTAATTTATTAATTTCACCTCTCACTTTGATAATTTCCTGGCGTCTATTCTTCCTGGGAGACTTTGCTTCTTCTTGTTCTAGAGCTTTCAGATGTGCTGTTAATTCACTAGTGTGCGATTTCTCCAACTTCTTTATGTGGGCATTTAGTGCTATGAATTTCCCTCTTAGCACTGCTTTCATAGTGTCCCATAAGTTTGGGTATGTGGTGTCTTCATTTTCATTGATCTCTAGGAAGTCTTTAATTTCTTTCTTTATTTCTTCCTTAACCCATTGGTGATTCAGTTGAGCATTATTCAGTTTCCATGAGGTTGTAGGTTTTCTGTAGTTTTTGTTGTTGTTGAAATCTAGCTTTAAACCATGGTGATCTGATAGAACACAGGAGGTTATTCTGATTGTTTTGTATCTGTTGAGATTTGCTTTGTGGCCAAGCATGTGGTCGATTTTAGAGAAAGTTCCATGGGGTGCTGAGAAGAAAGTATATTCTTTCTTGTTAGGATGGAATGTTCTGTAGATATCTATTAGGTCCAATTGGGTCATGACATCAGTTAAGTCCTTTATTTCTCTGTTAAGTTTCGATTTGGGAGATCTGTCCAGTGGTGAAAGTGGGGTGTTGAGATCTCCCACTATTAATGTGTGGGGTTTTATATGTGGTTTAAGCTTTAGTAATGTTTCTTTTACATATGTGGGTGCTCTTATGTTTGGGGCATATATGTTCAGAATTGAAACTTCATCTTGGTCGATCTTTCCTGTGACGAGGATGTAATGTCCTTCTTGATCTCTTTTGATTGATTTTAGTTTGAAGTCTATTTTGTTGGATATCAGGATGGCTACCCCTGCTTGTTTCTTAAGACCATTTGATTGAAAAGTCTTTTCCCAGCCTTTTATTCTTAGGTAGTGTCTATCTTTGAATTTGAGATGTGTTTCTTGTATGCAGCAGAAAGATGGGTCCTGCTTTCGTATCCATTCTGTAAGTCTATGTCTTTTTATAGGTGAATTAAATCCGTTGATATTAAGGGATATTAATGACCAGTGATTCTTCATCTCTGTTATTTTTGGTGGTAGTGTGTGTGTACTTCTCTTCTTTGGGGTTTACTGTTGTGGCTTTATCTATTGCCTGTGTTTTCAAGTGTGTATCTGACTTCCCTCGGTTGGAATTTTCCTTCTAGTGCTTTCTGTAGGGCTGGGTTTGTGGATAGGTATTGTTTAAATCTGGTTTTGTCTTCGAATGTCTTGTTCCTTCCGTCTATGATGATTGAAAGTTTTGCTGGGTATATTAGTCTGGGCTGACATCCATGGTCTCTTAGTGTCTGGATTACATCTGTCCAGTTCCTTCTGGCTTTCAAAGTCTCCATTGAGAAATCGGGTGTTATTCTGATGGGTTTACCTTTATAGGTCACTTGGCCTTTTTCCTTGGCTGCTCTTAATATTCTTTCTTTATTCTGTACATTTAGTTGTTTAATTATTATGTGTCGAGGGGACTTTTTTTGGGGGTCTAGTCTGTTTGGTGTTCTATAGGCTTCTTGTATCTTCATAGGCATTTCCTTCTTTAAGTTGGGAAAGTTTTCTTCTATAATTTTGTTGAATATATTTTCTGTGCCTTTGAGTTGGTATTCTTCACCTTCTTCTATCCCTATAATTCGTAAGTTTGGTCTTTTTATGGTGTCCCAGATTTCTTGGACATTTTGGTTCATGACTTTGTTGGCTTTAGTGTTTCCTTCGACTGATGGAACTATTTCTTCTACTGTATCTTCAATGCCAGAAATCCTCTCTTCCATCTCTTGCATTCTGTTGGTTATACTTGCATCCGAAGTTCCTGATCTTTTACTCAGGTTTTCTATTTCCAGCATTCCCTCTGTTTGTGTCTTTTTCATTTTTTCAATTTCCCTTTTCAGATCTTGGACTGTTTCCTTTGTTTGTTTCATTGCTTTTTCATGATTTTCTTTCAGTGCTTTATTGTTTTCTTCCAGGATTTTAATGTTTTCTTCCAGGACTTTATTGTTTTCTTGGAGGGCTTTATTGTTTTCTTCTAATTTGTTTGCCCTTTCCTCTAGTTGTTTACAGCGTTCTTCCAATTTTCTTGTCTTTTCCTCTACACACGCCTCTACCTTCTTCATGAAGTTACTCATAAGGCTACTTTCTTCTGCTTCTTCCAATTTTTGGTGTTCAGGTCTAGATGTTGGAGGCGAGCTAGGTTCTGGTGATGCTGTATTGCTCTTCATTTTGCTGTATGTACTTCTGCTTTGACGTCTGCCCATCTCCTTGTGATTCCTTCTTGGTCTTATCAGTGGACTTGTTTCACAAAGATCTGACAGACTCAGGAGGACTCTCTCTCTTGTCCAAAAGGGAGTTCTCTTGTCCAACTCTTTGGTCCAGAAGGGAAGTCAGGGGCAAGCTCTGGTCCAGAATGGCAGTCGGGGACAGGCTGGGAGCTCTCTGGTCCAGAAGGGAAGTCTTCGGGGGCAGGCTGGGAGCTGGGGGCCGGTCTCTAAGTCTCAGGAAGTGGGTGGGGTCTTGGGCAGATGGGCGTGGGGGCAGGGCGCGGAGACTGCAGGGGCTGCCGGGGGCTTGGAAATGGGGATCCCTCCCGGTGGGGCTAGAAGGGGAGCTGCCCGGTGGCCAGAACCTGGTGCCAAGTTGGGCAGGCTTCTCAGGAGTGGCTGGTGGCCAGGGATGGGGTCCTGGCTGGACCCAGGCACTCACCTCTGGTCCAGAAGGGAAGTCTTCGGGGGCAGGCTGGGAGCTGGGGGCCGGTCTCTAAGTCTCAGGAAGTGGGTGGGGTCTCGGGCAGATGGGCGTGGGGGCAGGGCGCGGAGACTGCAGGGGCTGCCGGGGGCTTGGAAATGGGGATCCCTCCCGGTGGGGCTAGAAGGGGAGCTGCCCGGTGGCCAGAACCTGGTGCCAAGTTGGGCAGGCCTCTCAGGAGTGGCTGGTGGCCAGGGATGGGGTCCTGGCTGGACCCAGGCACTCACCTCTGGTCCAGAAGGGAAGTCGTCGGGGGCAGGCTGGGAGCTGGAGGCCGGTCTCTAAGTCTCAGGAAGTGGGTGGGGTCTTGGGCAGATGGGCGTGGGGGCAGGGCGCGGAGACTGCAGGGGCTGCCGGGGGCTTGGAAATGGGGATCCCTCCTGGTGGGGCTAGAAGGGGAGCTGCCCGGTGGCCAGAACCCGGCGCCAAGCTGGGCAGGTCCTCCCGGGGTGGCTGGTGGCCAGGGATGCGGTCCGGGTTGGACCCGGGTATTCACCTCTGGTCCAGAAGGGAAGTCTTCTAATTTTTAAATCTTAGTATATTGGTGTATATACAGTAATTCCAAATAAATGTCCTAAACAAAATTTTATATTGGTTTATGATTTACCAGTTGCCCATTTCATCAGGCTGTTTTATGACCTTGGAGCAGGAAAATCATAGATGCTGGCTGAGATGCACAGTTCAAACAAGATTCTGCACTCCAGTCATCATTTCATTCTACAGAAGTTAAATTAAGGCAGATGCTACAGTGTCAAACACATATTTCCATAATACCAATCAGCATGAATCTAGCATATTCTAACACCATTAATGTGGTCCAAAACCCCTCAGGAAAGAAAAAGAAAAACATTTTTCTTGCCATGCCCTGCTTTCCTAATAGAAGAATACCAGTTTATGCTAAAATTTAGTACATCACATTAGTTTTGAGACCAAACACTTTATGATACTAAAGATATGATTATAAATAAATTCAAGTCAACAAATGAGGCATAGTTTTGCACACTCACTATAGAAAATAATAATAGCCAATAATATGTATTCAGGACCTGTTATTACTTAGACCAACATGAATTTATACCCTCCAAAACATGATTCTCCCTATATCCTATTTTCATGTAGAAATACACCTTGTGCCTAAAATTCAATCCATCTTCTATACATGATTTTAAATTGGTAACTGTGTTATTAAAAAGTACAAAAATAAATAAATAAAACTAGGAAAAATAAGGTTAGTAGAGGCAAATATTATAATTCTATATATAGTCAGCATTAAAAATTATTTATGAAATGTTACATTCTGTTTTTGAGCAGTCTTATAAATCTGCTCTGTATTTCACCATTACAATTCATTCTTGTTTGTACAAACAAATGTTAAAATCAGGAATATGTAATAAGAACACATTGGACCATACCAGTGTTGACTTCTTGACTAATAGGTTTCTTGTAAAGCTGCTTTATTTAGTCCACCATTTCCAGAAAAGATATGCTCACAAACACCTTAAATTGTGATGGAAAAAGTAGACATCAAGTCATTTTTCAAAGTCCCCCAACTGGGTCACTGCAAACTCAAGCTATGACCTCAGGAGCTGACTTCAAACTCTCTGTTAATAAGCTAACCTCAAAGCATGTGAAGAGGGGCTGCCATGCTAGAATAGATGGTAGGTTATGTAGGATCACAGGCAAGCCAGAATCCAGGTACCTGACTCCTCAAAGAGCTGTAATGAGTTCTGATCTTCTTACAAGGATGCCAGCCAGGAGAAAATTGGAGAGTCAGTGAGTTCTGATCTGACAAATGAAGTCCACCTTAAAAGAAACCAGCTGACTGCTCCCCCCGGATTTTTAGGCATTCCCCCCCACATTTGACACCACGATCAACCCTGATTGTCCTGTCATTGCTGGGAAACAGCTCAGGGAAACCACATTAGTTGAGACATGATAGTTTTGGAATCAAATCACAGCCCCTACTCTTGGACTAAGAAACCTAAAGGCTGGCTTCATGAACCTTCTGAGTCTCAGGTTGTTGTTTCTGTGTGTGTGGGGGGGGCTGGTTTTGGTTTTGGTTTTCCATTCTAAAAGGGGCTTTTGATAGAATCTTCATTAGTTTACTTGATTACGTGATTGATTTTTGAAATAAGGGGCCTCAGTTTGTAGCCCACATTGGCCTCAAAGTCACAGTCTCACTTCTTCAATCATGCCCAGCTCTAAAATAAACTTTTCAAAGGTTGATTGTATATGTCAGATTTCTACATAGATCTTAAAATGCAGTAGGTGTTGAGAGCTACATTGTTCTATGGGAAAATTTGTGTTTTAGGCTAATAAGCTTGGAATGGAATTTCAATTCAAACATTCTGTTCTAGAAGTTGTTAATCCAGAATATACGTTATCCTAGACCTTCAGGTACATAGTCATATGTACACAAAAAGTACTTTATTTGCATACATATAACTACACATGGAATTTTATTATTGTCTAAATGTTTATGAGCTGTCAAATAATAACTCTAGGGTAGAATTAAATACAGCTGGGAGAGGGGCACAGGCAGTAGTGGCAGAAATATCAGGTAATGATCCAAAGACACTGATCACTCCTCACTCTGTGGGGAATATATGTAGTGCTGACATTGTTGAGGGTCTTTTAAAGGTGATCACAGCTTCTCTGAAGATGATGGCGATGGCTGCTGTGTCAGATGATAGCATTTCAGAGTGCATCCGTATAATGTATATTGCTGATCAATAAGAAAGCAACAAACTGTTAAAACATAATGTATATATGTATATATGGAGATATTTTATTTGTACTGAAATGTGATTTTATTTGTATGTTAATAAATAAAGTTGTTTGGGGATCAGAGCTAATAGCAAGCCATAGCAGAAGTCTGGCAGTGGTAGCACATGCCCTTAATCCCGATCACATGACAGGCAGATCTCTGTGTGTTCAAGGATACCACCAGCATGGAGACACACGCCTTTAATCTCAATACCAACCATGGAAGATATGGAGGTCTGTATAGATAGGCAGTGATGAGGAGGTCATGTGGTTGGGTTTACAACCAATGAGAAGGCAGAACAGAAAGTCTATAAGAAGACAGACACACAGGAAGTAGTTCTCTTGCTGAGGAGGACAGCAGTGGCACTGAAGGGTAAGGTTTTTAGCTCTTAGATATTGCTCTGACCTCTTGGGCTTTTAACCCTGCAATTGGCTCTGTGTTTCTTATTTAGTAAGATTGTTCATCTACATGTATATGCCTATATTTATAGTTTAAACAAACTTACTCCATTTGGCATGATAATGATCCCTCCAACATCTATAAACTATCTAGCAAAATCCCCCAATTCAGGCATGAGAAACTTTCTTTCTAGTTGATGTTTAGTGGAGTCAAAGCAACTCCCAAAATAATAAGCTTTTGCTATTACCCCTGGTCACCTCCCAGAATTGAAGGTAAGTTCTTATTTATAAAGATATAATGCATTTCATACACAAAACTTGAAGGAATAAAGCTGGATCTAACCCAAAAGCCTCATCCCTGAGGACTAGCTTTCTTAGTAACATAAAATACTGTTCAAACTTCCAATGGAGAAAAGTATGCAATAACCCTACCCCTACCTGGATGTGATGTCTACAAGCTATAACAATTATCAGCATGACAAAATATTCTCAAATGTGAAACAGTAGACCTTATATCTTGGCAGTAACCAATAACTGTCTAACTGGCCAGGTGCAAGGTCTGCTCAATAGAAAGGAATCCATTCCTGTTATTATAAACATAGCCAACTTCTCGTGGCTGGTTAGGTCATGGACCCTAAGAAAAAGAAACCTACTGCCACTACTTTCCTAGAATAGCATGATCTCTACCTACATTCTCAATATTTATTCTTCTATTCACAGATAAGTGTAGTTCTCACCTCTCATCAAAGAAATTTCTCTTTGCGGAAGATGGAGTTCATTGCAGAAAGCCACAACTGGTCAAAATGCAGAGAGCAACTGACAATGGGGTACCCATCACCAATTGATACATATTTAGCACAGCCGTTATACCTAAGGCTCAGAGAATATGGCAGAAGAGGGGGTAGAAAGATTATAAGAGACAGGACTAGGAAGTCCACTGAGAGACTGTGTCTTCAACGTATGACAGGGAAACTGCATTCATGAACTCCCAACAATATGGCTTCCCAAACAGATCTGAACAGTGACCATACCAGCTGGCAAACCAATGACAATGAGCTCGTGGTGACCCACCCCTATCTGATAAGCTACAGACAATTAATGATGGCTGAGAAAGGGAAAATATCTCCCCCCTAATTAGCTGTTCAGTACTAATTAATCAGCCCTAAAAACATATACATGTAAGTAATACTAAACAAAATCATCAGGTTGTATTTATATACTTATATGTTTGTATATATGTAACAATAATTTTTAAAAAAGAAAGAAAGACTATGATTTTGAGAAGGAAATAGGAAGAGACAAAGAAGAGATTAGAGGAAGAGAAAAGAGGGAGAAAATGATGGAACTTCAGCACACATATATGAAAATAAAATAAAAATGAAAAATTATAAAGTAATGCTCTGTTGGTTACTTCAAAATAATAATTCCACTACTGGAGTATTGGGGCTATCTTGCTGGGCTGACCATCATTGCAGTTCACAGGCTTCACAGCTGGGTAGGACCACTGATCGCTTCACCCTCGACAGACTTCAGAGTAGCTTCTGATACTGTAAGAGCTTGTCCTTGAGGATGCAGCTTCCAAATCATTTCCAGCCTGATCCCTCTAAATTCTGTGTCTGAAGTGTGTGGTATCTTCAGAAACAGGGTCTTAAATTTCAATTTTTGGGAGGCAACTAAGGGCAGTGACAATAGTCAATATTGTTTTTGGAGTCTTAGACTCTCATGACCAACAACTTGAAAGGAGGTTTCTCATGCCTACCAATGGAGCTTTTGTTTGGTAGTCTATAGCTTGCAGGGGGAGCACAGCATGTTGTGCACTGGAGCTTTTGTTCGGTAGTCTGTGACTTTCAAGGGGAGCACTAGCATGCTATGTGTTGTACCTAAGTTGTGTGTGTGTGTGTGTGTGTGTGTGTGTGTGTATACATATATATTATTTGTATTCTTAAACATTCTTATGAAATATTTCCCTACAGCTTTTTCAAACATCTTTAGTATTATTTATCTCGCCTTCCTTCCTCTTCCTCTGTATTACTCTCTCTTTTATTCTCCAGATATAGGCCCATCGTTCCATTTTTTTACCTTTTTCCTTTTATATTACCTGTGTCCCTGTAGGTAATCAACAGCACTCTAATTGGATTTAAAGCCTTCTCAATAGGAGAGAATTAATGACTGATACTGGAAATCTAACTAACTACCCACGGATGGATCTCTCATGGACTCTAAAGGAGGACCTCCTATTGCCATTACCCCAAACCAATATAATGTCTGTTTTCTAATACTTATCAGTAAATAAGGGTAGCTCTAACATCTTATAAAAGAAGTTTCTTTTTGCAAACAGGAGATGATATTACAGATATCCACAACTGGTTAAAATACAGAGGTTTGAGTTACTGCACCTATAATGCAAGCTTTACAACTAAGGCTCACAAAATGCAAAGAAAGAGGGATCCAGAGGACCAGGATGCCTGCTGCTAGATAGTATCTTCTAAACAAGAGAGAGAAACTATACTCATGCTATCTCAACAATGTTGAGACTTGCATAATGACAACATCAATTGACACGCCAACATTGATAAAGGGAATTTTACAAGATCCCACTTCTAGATGGAGAGCTGCAGGCAATCAATAGCTGTGGAGAAAGGCAGAACAATTTTTCCAGAGACTACCACTTGTGGGGGCCCACAAAGGCTCCCTAGTAAGACCTTACTCAAGGTCAGGAAATCTGAGTTTGCTTTACTCAGCAGGGCTGCATAATGGGATGATTTGGCCACAGGTGTGGATACCAGGTGTTTTGAAGGATCTATACTTGGCTGTATGTTGTGCTTTGATCTTGAGAGGGGGAGGTCTTTTGCCTCTCTCCTTGGCAGTGTATAAAAAGTTCATTAGAATAAATCTCAAGGCAACTGGGTATTGACCCAGGGCCCTCCCAGAGCTATCCTGTGTCTCTGTCTTTCTCGCTGCCTATGCCTATATTTCTATCTAATATGTCCTCATTCCTCTCTCCTCCCCGCAAGAATCCTTAAAAAGTTGGAGCTTGATTCCAATAACCATTAATTATCTAATTCCAAGTGGCCAGCCTAAACAATGTATATAACTGCAAAAATAAAAGGGCCCAGTAAAATATACATTTGTGTGTGTGTAAATAATAATTATAGAAGAGGTCATGATCTTAAGAGGGTGGACATGGAAGGAGTTGAAGTTAGAGGGGAAGAGTGAGGAGCGGAAATTACATAAATACAGTATTAACACCTTGCCTTGTTCTTTAATCTTGTTATTTTAAATCTTAGGTAAATAGTTGTTGAAATTCATTTTATTTATTTTGTTTTGAGACAGTGTCTCAAGTTGGACCTAAACTCACAATCCTCCTGCCCCAGTCTCCTGAGTGCAGAAATTATAGGTGTATCCCACCATACTGAACTTATTCTTCATTGTAATATTCTTCATCTTGCAATAAAGAAAAACAGTTTCTATAACTCTTATTTGCCAATTACTTCTGCATGCACAGCACTGCACATGACTCAGTAAGATAAACATAGCAGATAAATTACACCCAAAGATGCAAATAAAAAAACAAAAGCTAAGAGATCTGGGTCCTACTAAAAGGAATGTGACCTACAGCAGCTATGATTTCCTTTTTTTTATCATC
Source organism: Peromyscus maniculatus bairdii (assembly GCF_049852395.1). Classification (NCBI taxonomy): domain Eukaryota; kingdom Metazoa; phylum Chordata; class Mammalia; order Rodentia; family Cricetidae; genus Peromyscus; species Peromyscus maniculatus. The sequence goes on along the minus strand of NC_134853.1, from coordinate 33,675,819 downwards.
TGTCATCTTAAGAATTAAGATTTACTCCCTCCATAATCCCCGATCCATAGAGTATTAAAAACCTTCCTACACAATGTAGATAAAGAATTCAACTGTATGAAGATCAAAAGCATATCCTCATATTGAAAGAACTTTATCACTAGAAAAATATCAATAAGCAGAAGTGTTCCAATGAGAGACTATGTGACAAAATCAGCCACTGGAAGCTTGACAGAGCTCTCTCCTTTACCATGCTTGCCCACAGCAACTTCTCCCTATCGACTAGCTAGGAAGCAAGACAAATGTGTTTTGGGAAATCAGAGTTGGAATGGGGAATATTTGAAAGGGCCAAAGTCATGCAACATAAGGAGAGTATGAAATCGATCCCTAGCATTCCAGTTGGCAGCCACCATCTCTGCTTTCACTGGAATGACAGAGATACCAGTAGTGACTTATGCATTTTGTGGCTTTTGTGAATACTGTGATTCCTTGTCATTGTTGCTGTCAAAAGTTGTAGAGACAGAGACTGGTCTTCATTTCAGAATACCCTAAATTACACCAAATGACTTCAGCTGTGAATGGATACAATAAAAACAAGCAACGATAAATAAACTATTATATTTCTGGGTGGTTGAAGTGGTTCCAGCTGTTGGTCTAATTCTATCTATGCAGAAAACTGCTTTCATCAAACTGAGACTAAATTGCTCAACTAGCTTGAATGAATGAAATTTTATTGGAGAGCATACAGAAAGTAGTTCATAACAATTAGGTCAGAGATGTAACAAAGTAAATAGGAAGAGAAATGATTTCTTTAAAGTGTACTTTGAACTGAAGAGGAAAGAGGTGTTCACCAATATTTAATTTCATATTAACTAAGGCTAAAAATTCACATCTTCAAAGTTTTATGGTAAAATCTTGCTCAGTTCTCTAGTACTTTACCTCTGTAAGGTATTTGTGGAATGTATGTATTATAAAAGTCTTCATTCATTTGTTTTTCTCTATCTACAAACATCACTCTGAAGGATATACAATACATCAACATTGACATGATCAATGATGTCCCTGGATTTATGAAATCATATTGACCCCTTTATTTCAATCAGAACAAACTTTGCTAGATGCCTTATATCACATCCTAGAGGAAAACAGATTAATATTTTTGTCAAGTCTAGAAAATCAAAGGATAGAATGAAAGCTTGGGCAAGTTTGAGATTTTCTTTTTATTAATTTTTTCACACAATATATTAATAATATATTAATTTTTTCCTCCCTCAACTCCTCACAGATCCTTCCCATCTCCCTATCACTCACATTTTTGTTATCTCCCCCCTCAAAAAAAAAAAAACCAAAAAGCCAAAGCAAACAAAAATATGCAAAAATACATGGAATCTCCTGGGCACTCATCTTGCCCTGGAATGTGGTTGATACACATAGTGACACTCTATTAGAGAAAATTGATTTTTCCCTTTTCCAGCACATTTCAATTGCAAGTAGCATCTTAGTTAATAGTGGGAAACCCTACCACTATCCTGCTAAAGGAAAATACCAATAAAATGACCCTATTAACATTCTACTGTGCTCATAATCACTGCTTCACTCAACACTTGTCATAGCTATTTCTTCTTGCAGAAGATGGGAACTAGCATAGAGACCACCAGCCAGCTGGACAATGTGCAGAGACTGAGAGACACTGAAGCACTCCGTCCTAAATGGGATGTCTTCAACAAACCCTTCCTCTAAAGGGTCAACAGTCTATGCAGGAGAGGAAGCAGAGAGATTGTAGGAGCCAGAGGTGGTGGATGACTCCAAGGAAACAGTGTCTTCCAGACCCAACAGGACTGATGCCCATGTGATCTTTGACTGTGGCACCAGACACACCACCTGCACAGGATCAAACCAGCACTAAGAGGGAAAAGTGGAGACGGGATCCCACACATACCAAAGTTCAAAAATTTCAAGATTCAAAGTTAGAAAAGGACAGTTCATCCACTTCATTTTACAGATGATATGCTGGGAACCAGTGCAGCAAACCAAACCTCCCCATCCATGCTTGCAACCTGAGAAGAGGCCCTGGAGCACATGTCTCCCTCAGTCACCAGTGACAGTCTTGGATGTTACATCATGCTTTCCCATGAGCATCCCTTCTTGACAGCCTGCCTCTACCTGCTGAACAACACCACCCTCAGTGTCCCTCAAATTTTTATTTATGAAACAGCAGCACCAGAGCCAGCTAGCTGTTTGCTGAAATCCAAATTCTTGTTTGAGAATCTTTGCCCTCTATCAGGCCTTTTCCATTTTGACTTGTTATACCCCTGATTAGATCTTAAAAATAAAAAACTCAAATACAGAAGAGCATATGCACACAAAAAACAGAGGAGATTTTTTTAAGCCATACTTTAATTTGTTTGTATAATAGTACAATTGCCATTGTAAATAACACTATAATAGAATAATTTGAATATCATTTTAAACAAAAGAAAAGTGGAAAAATTCAGGTAACAAAACCCATTCCTGAGAAGAATTATTTTTAATAATGCCATATTCTAAATAAGTTAGTGTGATAAATGTATTGAGTTACTAGTCATGCCTAATTCTTATTGGACTATAGAGTTAAAAACAAAGCCTGACTTTTACAATCACTTCCTCAAAGGAACAGCACATGACAGATTCTTTGGGAATATAAAATGGTTCGTGCCATGTCAATACAGAGAAGCCTGAACTCACATTTTTACCCTGGGAGTGCAAGGGGAAGAGACACCTGTGATGATTTGAAACAAGAAAACAGCCAACTTTATCTCCTTTTTCATGATCCATGACAAAAACAAAAGGATGAATGCAGTCTAGTTAATAGTGATGTGTCAGTAAGTGTCTTTACTGAGGGAAAGCAGAGGAGAACCATGGAAAATGCTTTGCACACATGATCATGCTTAGAGACGTGATACTCTCTATGATACTTGATTTCTATGACAAATCAAGTGCAGAAGTGACAAGTGTGCATGTGTCCTGAAAGGCAGCGAGGGGGACACTGAGTCAGAGTGCCATTTGTGTAGGAGGTTCATCGAAGAGTCCTGAACACCAGAGACAGAAAGACAGACAGCAGCATGCCAGGGGCTCAGAGAAAGGCCTGCATGGCAGAGTGAGGATCCCACAAACAATTTAGAGGAAGGGAGGTTTCTGTGCTGTGTTATTGACAGGTGGTCTGTAGCACAAGCTTGCACTCAGGCTGTCTCTGGTGCCTGATTGACAGGGCACACTGTTAGCCTGGAGCTTGTTTAACTATGAGGGTGAGGAGAGCAAGAATCTAAAAACAAGCTGATGGAAGAACATGAAGAAACTGCATGGCCCTGCCTAACATATATGTTTTTGTACATGTACATGTGTGCACATGAGTGTACATGTCAGTGGGCACATGTGTTTGTATCTGAATTTATGTATTTATGTTAGCAAGAACCACAGTGGTTCTTCACTCTGCATCCAAACTTAGTCTCAGTGCCTAATTTCCCCTCTCCACTATCTCCTATGAGGATATTTTCACTATCAATTTTGTCAGTTTTACAATGTGAGGCTCTGATTAAAAATCTTAGAGAAATTTAGTAAATATCTGCTGATTAAAAGAATTTATATCAATGATTTGTACTCTGTAACTTCAAAAGTAGTTTTCATGTTTCTTCATGGATGGGTGGATATGTGGGAAAATGTTAGAGATGGAAGCTGACGTTTGACTCGGTTGAGCACTCACCTACCTCTAGAGTCCAAAGTGCAATTCCCAGCACCATAGAGTAGCAGAGAAAACCAATAGGGTCTCTTAATAGAGAGCACACTGAATAAAGGCTGAAAGAGTGTATCTCTTCACTTTTGAGACAGTTTGGGAAAGAACTTTTATCCAGAGTCCAAATTGTGCAACTTAAAAGTCCTATGAACCCACACAATTTATTAGACTAAAAACCATAAGAACAACAAGCCAATGACAGCACTTGATACTTTCCAGATATATTGTTTAATTAAGAAATAGAATAATAAGGGAATTGTGAAAATGTTTTATTTTAAATGACAAATTCAAGTCAAGGATGAATTCATGAGCACAGCTCCATACAAATTGATAGAAAGATTAAGGTATTTGAGCTTCTGCATGAAATTGTCTTTTCCTGTTCTATTTTTCATTTGTCTCAAGTCTAATGTGCCTTTTTATTGCAAGTTCATTTCACAAAGTATAGAACATTCCAGAAGAGAACATTATCAGGCAACAAACTAAAGAAAACACAGCCGATTGTACATCAGTTGGAGCTACAGAAAATCAAGAGAGATAGATTTCAAGTCAGCATTTATAGATTCTTCTACTTATTATTTCTAACTGCTGTTTGGTTACTTGAGTAAGAGATATAATTTCCCAAAACCAATAATGTTGCCAAAAACAGCAACTGCAGCCAAGAAGAGACAGTTCTATGACATCCCCCAGGGGACAGCTGCTGCAGCTTCTTGAACTAGGAACTGGAAAAACAGAAGGTCCTGATGCCGTAGACAGTGGAACTATGGTATAGTCTGTGAGCCCCTGAGGATCTCCAATGCCAGGTTCCACCCACAGAACAAACTAACTGCCCAACAGGCTGTACTTAGGCCCTGCCTTACAGAGTAAAAAACCCTGTCTTCTGCTCATTCTCTGCTGCTTCTCACTGAAGCAGAGGCAGCCATCTTCCTGGGTTCTTCCCTCCCAATAAATCTCTCTAGTGAGGTTTGTTGTATGGTGTGACTTGCCATATTCCTTGGCTCTTGACTGCCAGGATACCTTTCCCCTCAGAGCTGTAACACTTACATGGTCTTTCAATGTAAGACTATTGTCACTCCCTTTACTGATACATGTGTGTGTCTAGAGCTCTGCGGAGTGTGAAATACCTACCAACTGTATTTTTTGTGTGAAAATATCTCTAAAAATCTTTCCTTTCCCCAACCCATTGTCTCATATTAAAGATCCAGGCCCAGGTGGCACTCTCGGGATTAGTACAGCATGCAATCCATACTTCACACATGACATGAAGCAGCAGATGATTATCCCTCATCTCCATGTGCTCTCTTGTTATAGCATAAGCTCCTTGTGAGAGGGGCTTCCTTCATTCCTATATCACAATTTCTGAACATGGCAGATGAATTAATGTTGATTCGTTGAATTTATTTATATTCATTGTTGTACTCTAGGTTCAAATCTAGCACTAATAAAAGAATCACTATTATCTACTAATAGGAATGTATAGTCTGAACTTATTTTGATTGTGGGCTTGTTATTATTATTGTTTAAGTTAGAAAAGTTCTAACTGTGTAGACAAAGCTGGCCTCAAATTCACTATCCTTTTCTTTGTTAGGGACTGAATTACAGGGACATGCAATTATGCCTCCGATCTTATTAGTTTATAATGCATTTTTTGATAACACTTCTAGCTTTTCAGTTTCTCCTATATTACATTTATGAACATGCACTTATGCATACACATTTTATATGTGTAAAATATATAAACAGTTATACATCTCATATACAATTTATAATCTATCCTGTTATATACTCATTCTTAGATTGCTAGCACTTATACTCTGTAACAGATAAAAGGACATAAGTTATCTTCTTAGTTAAAATTTAAACAATGATAACAAGACCTAAAAGGAAAAATCAAAATTGTCACTTCAAATTCAGCCCATTTTGAACTTTTAGATATAGTAATCTACTTTATGTACAATTTAAATTACCTATGGATAGCTGTGGTCTGAAAATATTCATGGAAAAATGATAGAAATAATTCCTGTTTCATTTACATGCCATTCAGAAAAAAATGATGATGTTTTAGTCCAGTGTGCTCCCAGCACGAAGACCTTTGCTAAGTTAGCACCCTGCATATGCCACCTGCCCCTTAGTTATAGAGAAGTTATTGAATTGGCTGGCACAGCATCACAGTGTGTGTGTGCTGTTGTGACCCTATTCATGGGGATACATGACCAAATACCCACTTACCCCAGAGAGGGAGCTGATGACAGACTGTGAGGTATGGATACTACCGAAGTCCAATTTGCTGGGCCAATGAGTCTCATTGGGGTTATTTAGAGAAATGTGGGTGAAGGGTTACTTAAAGGGCAGAAATGACTCACCAAAGCCCACCACAACATTCGTGATGGCTCATGAAAGCTGGGAACCTAGAAATCATTGAACAATTTGAAGATAGCTCAACAAATTGGAAAGTGTCTCTTCCAGACAGCTCAACTTGTCTGAGAGTGCTTCTCAGCAGTACTTTCTGACCATGTAAGTTTGAGGAGGGAGGAATCTAGTGAATATTGTCAGTTTCAGGGACTTCCTAAAGCTTTTGACTTGTTTACTGCAGGAGTTTTAAGGAACTTCCTAATAGGATGGAATGCATTATTTTCATATAAGTCTTACTGATGGTTTTTTAGCAGCACTTTTACCCTGAGAGGACAAGTCACAAAACATGACAGAATCCACTAACAAGAGTTTTATTAAGACAAGGAGAAAGAGATAGATGTGATCAGGCCTGCGGAAGGACACATGTGAGAAGGAGGCTGGGGAACATGGGGGCTGTCTTTTAAAGGCCAACTCGCACCTGACCACACAGGCCCACGTATGCACATGGATCACATGGTCACGCTGTGCAATTAACGTGACCACGAAGCCATGGGGCATGGGTTACACAGGACGTATGACCTGGAAATGGCTAGGTGTCCTACTGGGCATGCAAGACCATGGGGGCATGCCTAGAATTCCTATCACTTACATTTTAAGATATTCTGTGCCTTAAAGAGTTTCACTGAAGAATGAAAATTTCACCTGTGAGGCAATTGCTACAAAATAAAAAGTTCAAGAAAATGTTACCTACTAGTTTGTCACTGTATCACACTATCTATGCTTCATCTCACTTCACTTCAACATCCAGGCATTATATAATTTTATATCACAAGGATGGGGAATAGATAAAAATAATATACTTTGAGAGAGATCATACCTAAATTGCAATATGCTGTACTATGATGAAATTTTATTAATGTTATTGCAATTAATCTCTTACTGCTTCAAATTTTAAATGTAATTCCATTATAAGACTGTATGTATAGAGAAAATCATATGTGTGTGTATACACATGCATATATATGTATATCTTTATACCTATATGCACATCTATCCTTGGTTTCAGATATCCATTAGGAGTCTTGGAATGTAGTGTTTACAAATAAAAGAAGATCGCTCTGTTTTCCAAAAATAGGGAAAATTAGTGCTATCCTTTTGATTATTAACTTTTTTTATTCTGTACCTAGTGATAACAATGTGTTCAGATGGTAACACTAAAAATCTCCTCTATATGAGTAATACACTATTGGTTATTTATTAATACCATTTCATTCTCTAAGGTAGCCATGTTTTCTTACATTAAAATAAACAAACATTATTTCTTAGTATAATTTTATATGAAACTATATTCTTGATTATATTGAATTCTGTATTTAAATGTTAATAATTTCTATCAATGAAAGCAAATATATCTTTGAGCAATCAAATTCCTCCTAATAATTTTATTACATTTAGCAACAATCTCTGCCAGTTTTCAAGGATATATTTACTGATTAAATATTTTTAATAAATTTCATGTTACATATTTTATCTGAATATGAGAACTATTTCAGAATCATTTCTCAAGCTAATAGTTATTGAATGTAGCATTCTTAGCAATATGGAGAGGCAATCCAATTGATAGAATAAATGTCAAATTTGACTTTTATTTTAAATTTCAGATTCTCTTTTGTGTCTACAAATACTTTTCATTCATTAGCTGTTTCTATCACTATTGAGCTTACTGTTCACACAGCATGACTCCATGTATGCACCAAATGAACACATAAATATTAACAATATATACTTTTCTAAAAAACAATATGTTCACAATAATTGGTATATTGTTAACTTCCCCCTGTTAATAATTGGCAAAGATATGACTAAAAGCCAGCAAATCTGCCTAAAGTCTGTGATCTTAATCACATTACCATACTGGTGTGGGAGAAGTAATGACTTCATTGCATCTTGGTGTCTGGAAGAATGATGGTGTCGTTACAGTAAGTGGGAAGTTCACAAAGAGAAACAATACTTTAGAAAATGAGAAAATTTGTTACTTTGAATATACAATATTTATTTGGGGCATATGATAAGCTAGATTTTGATAGTAGACATTTTAGTACTAGAGAATAGAGAAAGTTAAAACTAGAGATAGAACCTCCCAAATAGTACCAAAGCCACTAATGAGACTGGCCGGACAGCAAAGTACTTGTAGCATCACCGGGAATGTGACTCCTGCTGCAGCTACCACTGTATTCATGTCAACAATAAAAATTAAAAGGATGCCATTAATACCATGGATATGATAGGCTGACTAAACAATCAATTAAGAAGGTGCCTAAGTAGAAATGAGATTTAATAAAACACAACCATTAGTTATGCTTGCTCAGAAAAACAAACAAAACCAGCACACAAAAGACTGTGCTTCATAAAGTGCTAGAAACTCTCTGCTATGTAGTTACAAGTGTTCATTTCCATTACCATAATCAATTAAAATGAGTGAAATGTCCCTCCAAATTACAGCTAATATGTAAGAATGAAAGGATGATTATTGAAGTCCCAGAAACTACACTAATTTCCCAATTATATCACTGAGGTATGTCATGGGTTTCATTATCTTCATATCTCATATCTATGGCTTGAATATAAAATTTCTTCTAGCATGATAAGGGAGTCTTTGTTCTGTTAGTTCATGCATGATCAATCTCCAGCTGATTTACCTTATTTCAGTGAATAAATTCTCACAGCACTAAGGAAATCAAATAGAAGGCAGCTCATTAGTGTTTTTTTTTTCTACTTGGAATATTTGCTGCACAAAAAAGTAAATGTAGGGGTACTCCAAGTACATTGTGACAAAGGTTAAAACCAATCCCGTCCTAGAACCTAGATACAAATTGTTCTCGCTAGTTTCCCTAATGGTAAATGAAATTAAAGTATTTAAATAGAAAGACATTAAGAAACTGGTGTTTTGCAAGTGTTTAAAAGTGAATATTAGAGGTAAAATGTTTTAAGCAGGATAGGGGTATGAAATGGGAGGTAGAATGGGGTTGAGGGAGATTTAACCAAAGTAAAAATGTATGAAAACAAAACATATGAATACCTGCTATTTTGTAAACTAATTTAAAACATATATGTTAAAATAGAGTTTAAATAGAGATATCCTTGCAAGGCAGCTCCCAAAGGCAAAGGTCATTTAAAAAAATCTGTATCCCAGGTGTAAGATACTTCTCGATAAGATGTTGAGCAGGAGGGCCTCAGAGCCCCACCCCTAATATTATGTCATTGCTATTTCTTTTGGTTTCCCAGCAGAATTATGTGATAACAACCTATTTCTAAAGACAGCACAAACTTTGGTTGCTAACTATAGAGAAATCAAGTTAGAACTAACTTGGAAGCTTCATCCCTGATGGCTAGTTTTCATAGTGCCTGAAAGTACTATGCAAGCTGCTGGCAGAGAAAAGTTATTGACCACATTCTCCAATTATAAATCCCAAGAGCTACAATAACATCTGCCAAACAAGATGTACCCACTGGTGCAATAGTGTCATGAGTTGTGTGTGGGTGACCAATCATTCATTTCTTGATTGGATTTGAGGCCTGCACCACGGGAGGTAATTCATGCCTGGTACTGTAAACCTCTTCAAATGCCCATGACTAGGGAGGTCAAGGGGAGGGACACTTACTACTGTTAGTTTGCTAAGTGGATATGGGGCCAAACTGCCTTGTAAATGTTTATGTGTATACCCATATATTAGCACTGTTCTCAGTCTCAGTTGGAGAATCTTCTGTTTGATAATGATTAATACAGAAATTCATAGTGGCTGAACTGTTGAGAATAAGTAACCATTGAGTACCCAGTCCTAAACAGAACATCTATATCAACTTTGGAGGGATCCAAAGCTCAGGGAATGACAAGAATAAGGAGACACAAAGAATGTAAGTTCTGTAAAATGGGTAGATATGCAGTTAACATTGTTTCCATTACATGACATGGCTGTTGGACCCATGATCTCACAGCATCAGTGCTTATCTGGACCCATCAGCAGGCCATCCTAGATGGGAATGGGGCTGATGAGGTCCTACTTCTCCCTAAGTCGTGATAGGTTACCTGGAAGGAGGAATCATATCACTCTGTGATACAATCAAAGTAAGCTTTCCTTACTCAAATAAAGAATACTGCACACAAGCTCCTGGAAGCTGCCTCAGTTAAATGAAGGGAGGCACACACAGAGGCAATAAAATCAGGAATGAGTGTTATGAAGAATACGCTTGGCAAGAGGAAGAGGAGAGCAAGACAGGACAGTGAGAGTGTGATCACAGCACATTATGTATATATGTTGGAACTACAAAAGCTAATTTTTTTTAAATTAACAGAACTAGTGATTGGAGAGACAAATAGGCATTTAACTTGTCTGACAGAACCTCAGCCTAAATTGTTTGGATTGGAGGCTTATTTTTCTAGAAAATGTGTTTGGGGAGGAAAAACACTTCATGAAAATAGCAGAAGAAATTAAAGTGTGAGGCTGCTCTAAGATGAGTCATCAAAGCTTCATTTTGTGTTACAGTGATGTTGATGACTGAAAGTACAGGCCACACAGTCAGATGTGGCCAGTGGTGAATTTGCATCAGCTCTCTTCACTGGCTGGGTCGATTTAAACCAACCCTGTCACATTTAACATCTGTCATCTGTAGTGTGGAGACAATGGTCTAGAAAGCTATCTAGTTTGTTTTGAATTCCATCTAATATGCCATTACAAATAGGAATTGTCTAGTAGCATTCTATTCAGTTCTTAATAAACTCACAAAGAGGGGTCCAGCTGAGGAATTTTGCATTACATTTGATAATGCTAAAGAACACTGAGGAAACCAACGGCCTTCAATTGGTTTTCTTCTGTGAAACAATGTCTCTATACTCTTGAGGCCTCTTTTCTCATACACTACAACGTGGAATCAGCAAAAGAATACAGACAGGAAACTTTTAAGAACTGAGATCTGACAAAGTTTGCCTCCTTGATCGAGTTCTGGCGAGGCTCCTATAGGCTTTCTTCTTCAGTGGGTCCTAGCTATGAGCTATAAAAACTTGGACAGTGTTCAATGGCAGAGTATTAACTTAGCATGCACAAGGCCATAGATTTCATCCCAACACTGAAGGTAAAAAGATAAAAACTTGGGTAAACACTAACATACTGTCTAACAATCTAAGGTTGCTTTCTAGAATCTTCTTATTCCCCATAGCATTAAAGAATTTGCCTGTAAAAACTGTGAACATCAAAAGCATTTTGTCTTTGTTCCAGCCAGATCCTGAAGTTAGAGCCTTTGTGGGAAAGCCTGCTGTTAATAAGGGCCAGGCAGGGAGAACAGATGGTTTCATATGCACCAATGACCCACAATCTCCGTTTGTGATGTTTTCTTCTCTGATTCTCTCAATCAGGGAGCCCTGATTGCTCTCATCCCTTCTCTTTCATTTATCATCTTAAAGATCTACTCACCTCTGTAAACATCAAATCTGATACCAGTTCAGTCTAGAACCTGTGCCTTACTGCATGAATATATTTCTGCTTAAAATGTGTCCTTACCACCTTTGTGGGTTTTTGTTTGTTTGTTTGTTTACTCTTACAGACTTTGAGTGATGGTCTCATCATGGGCTGGTACAGCAGTAGGTAGAACTCTGGAGTCCCTTTCTGGAGCTTTGAGGATCAATCATTTTTCATAAGCATTTTAGTTGAGTTCAAGCTGGCAGTCAGAAAAATATATGACTTGAAAATACAGTTCTCCTATACAATGCCCATTTATGAATTACTTCAAGTTTCTTAATGCTCTTGGTAAAAGCTACTATGCCACCGAACAAAATAAATAGGGGCCTCTTTTTGAGGACGCCACTCCATGAGGTGAAGTGGGAGTAGTAGAAGATTGATCTGAATCTGATTCTCACTAAAGGTGTCTCTGGCCATGCTAGGACAAAGAGCTTCATCTCAGAAAGTCTCAATCCATGGTCCTGCTGCATGACCCCTGGAGGACCTAGCTAGCTATGTCTGGTGTGAGGAGGTAAAACTGATAATATTTCTGCAGAACTGCACTGTCTCACAAAGTTTACATATTCCTAATAAACTAACACTAATCCTGCTTTGTTGGGTATCTTAAAGCACTTGCAGCAGTTGAATTACAAGAAAAGACATGGACTTCAGTCTGGAGCTGTTCTACTCTAAAGTTCTGCTATGTGACCACTTCGTCCTACTGCTGTGACTGGGGTTGGGGGGGGGGAAGCCTTCCCCTATCTGCTTCAAAATGGCAGGTTCCATTCCTTACACATTTCTATAAGGCTTTTCAATATAGTTTTTTTTTTGCCAAAAATTACAGCTTCAAATATCCAGCAGTTCAGTTTAAGATCCTTTCAGACAAACAATTCCTTTTCTATTCTCTAAAGCACTAATTTCATGGTTTCCTCCTGATTTCAATGATTAGAGTTGATTTCAGTTGCCACTGGGGAATTGGGAGAAAGTGAATTGCAACAAGGTCCTGAGGATGCTGTAGGGGCAAACTGGAGACTGCTGGAATGGGGAGGCAGGAGTAGGGACAAAGCAAGGGGCCTGGTCCCCAGCCCAGGTACCTAGCAGACAGCAGCAGTATCTATGGTTGTCAGAGAAAAAGCTCCAGGAGCTACAGTCCAAGTATGAGAACCTGGTGGCATGCAGCACAATGTAAGATGGAAATATTAATCGTGATTTGATCTATGAACACTGTCTACATACACAGAAATGTCATACCATATCTCATAAGTATGCATCATCATGCCTGTTAATCAAAATGTTTTTTAATGTTTAAAAAGACATATTTTATACACATATCAACTGTACCCACAATATGCATGAACATAATAATAGTTTTAAAAGATAATGCTTATAAGACATCTTATCTAATAACATGGTTATTGAAATACTTTAGATACTATTAATTATCATAGCCTAAAAAATATGTGTATAAAGATGTGTGTGTGTGTGTGTGTGTGTGTGTGTGTGTGTGTGTGTGTTCTATTAATTGGAGATCACTTAAAGACTTTGTTAAGTGAAATGTAACTCAATGTGGGGACTTCGAGAAGATAAGAACTAAATCACTTCATTGTGAAATTACATATAGGAGTAAACCTAAAATGCATGTCAATCCCAGCATGTTCTCTTTAACAGACATCTTGAGGGGTTTGAAACGGAAAATTAATAGAAGAATGCAATCTATCCTCAACTAGCCCTGAGAACCTGCTGGAAGAATGTATTGTTAGAGTGATTGAATGTGGACATTAAGCTAAAACAAAGGCATAGTGTTCCTTTGCTTTAGTGTGGACACAATTACCATCACATTAACCTCTGTAGCACCTGAACTTGCTTATTTCACAACAGTTTACCTGGGACTCGATTCACACCAACCAGAAACTTGCTCAGACATTTCTTGGAGCTCTGTAATGTATTATAGCCTGAGGGTGTGTCAAAATGGGCGTCTTCAGCGCCAACAAACCCACCACCTTCTGTATCAGATCCTATTCATTTTGATTGCAGTACTGAGTCCCATCACCCAAAAGGGAGAGGGAGGATAATGTGATTTTTTTTTCTGTTGAGCCAATTTTTCTTCATATGTTCAGTAGTGCAGCAAAAGTTAATTCATTCTAAAGCACACGGATTTCCAGCAACATTGTCAATATTACAATGTTCCTTTGCAGCTCTGGCCTAGCTAGTTTATTAGATGAAGAGAAAATACAGATGGGCTGACAAGCAGGACTACATTTTGTTATAGTAGAAAAAAGCTACTGGAGGGATCGTCTGAGTCCTTTTCTCTATTCCAGCACGTAGGCTTCCACTCAAGTCCAGTGGTTAGCCCTCTTTGTTGATTTGGCTTACCCTCTTTCTATTAGCTAAGCTATTCATAACTCTTTAACATAAGTTAGGGTACATTTTCCCCTTCAAAATGGGCAAAAAGAAAGCCTAGCAATTATTCTCATTTGGCTTCAATGGAATCTCTTAAAAAGAAAGAGTTCAATGTGATGTCTTTAGGGAATGGACTCCCACGAGTACAGTTTTACACAGGCAGAGAAAAATAGTGTTTTCTGCATCTGGAAATGAATCAGTTTGATGGTTCCCAAACAAGAGTAGGAAAATGCTAAAAGAGTATCTGTTGCAGTCTGTAACCTCCACATTAAAACAAGCACAGTCATTACCTCCTGAACTACAGGACAAGTAGAGTACCAGAAAACCTGTGGCAAGGCAAGGCTGAAATCTGTGTTTCCTCTAGTTGGAAAGTGTGAGAAAACCAATAGGACCCTGTGTAGTGACATTTTATTTGTGCTGAAATGTGGTGATGTTTTATTTGTGCTTTTTTTTTTTTTTTTGGTTTTTTGAGACAGGATTTCTCTGTGTAGCTTTGCGCCTTTCCTGGGACTCACTTGGTAGCCCAGGCTGGCCTCGAACTCACAGAGATCCACCTGGCTCTGCCTCCCGAGTGCTGGGATTAAAGGCGTGCGCCACCACTGCCCGGCTTATTTGTGCTTTAATAAATGAAGCTTGCCTAGAAATCAGAGGAAAAAGCCAGCCACAGCACAGAAGTCATGCAATGTTAGCACATGCCTTTAATCCTATCACTTGGCAGGCAGGATCTCTATGTGTTTAAGACCACACTGAAAACAGAGCACAGGCCTTAAATTGCAAAACAAGTTAACCATGAAGGTCTGAAGGTCTGTACAGACAGACAGGAAGTAACAGAGCTGGGTAGGAAGAGGAAGTGTTATAGCTGAAAGGAGAGAGCAAATCAGATGTCAGAACAGCAAGGCATAAAGGTGTGAGTAGACAGGAAGTAACTCTCATTTGGAAGCTGCAGAATTGGTGAGGTAAGGTTGGCTGGTGGCTTTCCATATTTCCCTGATCTCTCCCAGGCTTTCACCCATATATCTGGCTCCATGTTGTTTATTTAATAAGATCATTTAGAAATTCATCCACAACCCTGTGTCAAGTATAGTGATCAAAAGTCAGGACACACAGATGAACTTCCAGAAACTTCCAGCTGATCAGCAAGACTATTATTTATCCCATGCAGATACAACCCTTTCACTTAGCATGTCCCTACATAAGATAATAGTAACTGCAATTTAAAATTATTGTTCTGACCAAGCCCTTTTCTAAATGGGACACAAATGATACAGGAGGTGCTTTTCAGCAATAATTGATATCCATTATGGTAATGCAGAGCTAGATTATACAGTGCACAGGGCTTTTCCACATGTACAACATGCTAGAAAACTATCATCAGTGTTCAATGCATTTCTTCTCCATCGTGCCTTGGTGCCATGGAGAGTGCAATGCTGTTTGGGATGTATATCTTGCCTCCAAAATGCTTATATTCTAGAAAGGCAGATAAAACCATCACAACACCTATTAATTAGAGTAAATCATGTGTGAAATATAGTGCTGAACAATTTGGCACATTAATTTTTTGGATTCACGTTTTTGTAGATGAGGCGATGGTTTTCAACTCATTTCAGTCAGCATTTTGGTTTTGAGATTCCAACTGACTTCCCAGTCTGAAGAGCTTGTGCTAATAAATGAATAGTCAAAATAAAATTAATACAAATCAACAAAGTAAAATAACACAAATTCAAAATAAAATTGTTGTCCCATTATCAGTATGATACATGTTCATAATTTAACCAAAAGCATCCAATAGTAATGACAGTTTGCAGTGGATAGCCATTCCAGCTTTGATCTGGAAATTCCAACCCCCCTCCCCCCCATTAAGGCTTTGGTAACTGTCACGCCTACAAGGCAGGCTGAGAGAGGACCCTGAAGACCCGAGATCTAGATGCACTGTCTCTCTTGGTTCCTGGACCCAGGACACTGAAGGTAGACCGAGAAGAGTTCTACAGAGAACACCGCCAGACCCTGCAACCTATCCCTTCACTTGTAAGTTACTCCACAAAATAAACCTCCTTTTAACTACATGGAGTGGCCTTAATAAGTTCATCAATAACAGTTTTTGTATACTGTGACATTTTAACTTTCCACTGGGTCCCAGTTACTGTATAAAGTGAATAGACTCAGCTGGATCTCATATGCAGTCCTTTTTATTCTCTTAGTAAAGCTAAGCTCATCCATACATTGAATGTTAATTTTGTTCTTATACTTCATCTGAGCTTAAATGACTATAGCATAGATAACATGCTTTGCTAAGTTTTCATTGTTGTTAGCAATCATCATGCTTTTATGTGATCAAAGGTAAGAGTAAATAGCAGCATATGATTCAGATGATTAAGTGGAACTGTTTCATGGGAGAAGGGAAGTACAAAGCATTTCTTAAGTATTTCTTGGATAAATTGTGAGATGGGTGAGGTTTTGTTTGTCTGTGTTTTAAAGTGGTCTGTTGTTGACCTAAATCAAACTTATGGCAGAGGCATGATATGATATCAGATGCATGGGCCTCAGAGTGGGAAAAGCCCAGCATGAAACCACAGCTCTAGTATTTATCATCCTGGTGACATTGGTTAAGCTACTGAATCTTTTTGTGATTTTTCTCCTAATTTAAAAGTCAACCTAAGAAGAATTTTCTTGTGGTTCTTTATTGAAATGAAACAGTGTAGAAAATTTCCCCCTTTAAAGCAGGAGTCTCTTCCTTCTACTCCAGAGAGACTTAACACTTAAAGGCAACAGCATGGAGAGCACCAAGTTTCTCTGCAACAGACACTAGTATAGTTCGGAACTGAGGCTAAAATAGATGAAAGAAAGGACAAGCAGAAACACGAGAGAGGAGGAGAAGACAATTGAAAGTGAACAAAATCAAAGTGAGACTCCACGATTCCAAGCTCCTGAGAAACCTGACTCAATTCAGGGGTGCTGAAAATAATGATGACTAAGCCTTTTAATATATTCCAACAGAGAGCCAAGATTCACATGTAGAAACATTTAATTTAGAAACTAGGGAAATGCTACAATCTGGATGGGCATAGACCAAGTTATCTCAAGAAAATTTATTTCCATACATGCAGTTGGAATAAATCTATTTTAATGAAGGCTCCAATTGTCCTTTCCTAGATCAAACCATATGTAATTTAGAGAATCTTGATGTGCTTCATTTGAAAAACATCTTTAATGTCTCCACAAGGCAACTCCCTGAGATAGCACAAGCTTTTGGAACACCCACAAGTGAAGTGCGATTCAAATTAGTCCTCAAGCTGTTCAAATAAGGAGCTACAGCTGACAGTATCTCAGTTCGACGGGGAGATACATGTATTTTAAAAGTTACTTATATCTATGAGATAAGCCTGAAAAAAATGAAAAAGTGAAACCCAAATGAATAGTGTGGATTAATGAGTGAACTCCTCTAATCCTGCGGGCAAGCCAATAACATTGGGAAGATGAGTATTTCTTGTTCAACTCTAGTGATTGCTACCACCATTCTCCTGAAAGTGGTCCCTAAAGCAATATTATTTTTGTGCATGACACAATTTAGGATTGGAATGCATTGCTTGACTTGATTAATTTCTAACTGAATCTACAACTGTAGCTACTTCCCTCTTACCACCAAGCCACGCCGTAACTCCATAATCAGAATATGTCCAGCATCCTTGGTGTGCAATGGCTCCTCTTCATTTTCTATTCATAGTTGCCATTACAGTTTAACCAACAGAGAAGTATAGTGCTGGCATGATCAGTTGACTCAGGCTCTCAGAAGCGTAGTTCTGGCTGCTCTGCTAACCTTCAGATGTGAGTGAGTCACTTGACCTTGCTAGCCTGCATCTTTGAGTCAAGGGTTGGCTTGCTCATCTCTAAGGTCCTTTTCTACTCTGTTACCCTATGATTCTATAATGTATTTCTAAGCAGTTTGCTTAATCACACAATTACCCAGCAGTCCCCCAGACCTGGAAGTGGATGATTGCTTGCCAGGGGCGTTGTAGAAGGTATTTGTGAATTAGCAGGAGGTCAGTTTTTAACCTCCGAGGTCCCTGAAACTCTGATTCCATTCTGGCTCCAGAGAAGGCTGATTCCTGGCCCAGTGTTCTACCCATCAGGAGGACATGACCCAGTATTGCAAGCAGCCAGTTTCTAGTTCATTAATAGAGAGATAACAGGCATTAAAATCAAGCTGTTTGAATAAATGATAAATATAAACCATTACCAACTTGTCCTCATACTAAAATAATTGCATACAGAATCATTGTAAAATAATCCGTCCATGAGAAATAAAGAAAACAGAGGCATCATTTTGGTGCCCCCAAGTGGGGATCCATGATGGCTGCAGTTAAACTGCACCTTTGTGAAGTATTTCAGGACATCCTGTAGACACATAGATAGGCTTTGGCACTCTTGCATTGTTCAGGTTGTATTTGCTCTAGGAAGTCTTCTAAAGATTTTGAGTCGCTTCATGAACATTTTACAGTTATTTAAGAAGGGACAAAGGTGTATGACCTTCTCCAAGTCTGAATTCTTCTCAAGGATTGCTTTTGACCTAGATATATTACATCCAAGTGCAAGCTGATCTGTGAGGCAGGCCCACAGATATCCATCAGAATCCATTTCAATTAAGAACCATGGAGTGTTTTAGTTCTCCTGATGCTCAGAACACTGGGGAAAGAATAATTATCTCTTGGAAAAGTTAAGTCCTAGTCCACACTATAAAATCTACAACTTGAATCTCACAAGTAGATTTCTCTGATGAAAACAGTCTGGCAATGCTGTGGCTTGTGGTGAGAATACTGGTTGTGTTCATGGGAGACCTGGCATCTGTTTGTCACAATGGCCAATGACCATAAACAGTCAGTACTCTGCAATAGCTCTTCTGGTTAACAGGGTTTGATTATCTACAGAAATAAGTATTTCAATGCATTCTCCAGGGACATCTTTGATGTCCCTTCTGTTCATTTGAACCAAGCGTTCAGCAATTACTATCAGCATTGCTAATTCTGAACAAACTTTTTGTTTCTTCTTCATTCTTCTTAAACCTCCCAGTATCTGTGCATTTTAATATTAGGTATTTAAACCTTGTGGTTTTTACAAAGACTAAATACAATGATATAAATAAATCATAAAATATATTCTGGGCCAAGTAATGACTAAATAAAACCTGTTGGGAATCCCTGCTATAAGAAAGGTAGTTTGTTAGGCAAACAATTTTGCAACCAGGGAGAGTACTACACAGAGCAGTCAAACATTAGCAAGTTGCATATGTACTAGGCACAAAGACCCCCTTAAAACATAACTGAATATAAACAAAGAGAACTGGTACTACAAGAGGCACTCACTCAGTAATTCAGCCAAAATATCCTGAGAAATATCTGAAAGGATTGTGTGCTGAAATTTTAAGTGAAAAGTCCAGACAACTTGGATCCAGGACTCCAGGTGCCTGTGTTCTGGAGTAAGATGTGCTGGAGTAAGATGTTCTGGAGTAAGATGTTCTGGGAAGGCTTTGTGGAGAAAAATGAAAACTGGAGGAGATAACAGGTCAGCAGTGGATTAGTGCTTTATGTTTCTAAGTCGGGAAAACACGTGAATAATCATAACATGAAAGTTGAAAGATTTGTTTGATGAATAATGGGTTTTGCCTAAGCAAAACATTAGGAATTATGAGTAACTCGGTGTTAGTTAAAGGAAAGTGTGAGTGATGAACCATGAAGCTAAAATCAGGTTTCGATTAATATTAACAGCACAGGTATTTATCTCATAGGCCAGGAGTTTGTAGGATCACCACACAATTGTCTACCTTTGTCTTCTCATATCTGCTCCAGCTATTGATAAATTGATTATTACTAAGCACTAGTGGGATCTCAGATTCTTTCTTGATGATTTTAGCAGAATCCCGTTTAGTTCAACGGGATTGTCTCAGAAGATAAAACCAGCTTGCCTCTCCTGCACAAATTTAGACAGTGAAAGTAGGAAGACCTACATGTGATAAGGGTTGGTAAAAATTAGTCAGAACTGATCCTGGTTGAGACTATTGCTAGCATTTAGTGACATTCCTCATACCAATCTAGAATTTAGGTGATGGCTGTTCATATCCAGTACAAGCATTCATTGAGTGGCTGTTGTGTGCCAAGTTATATATTACAATCTGGGAACACTAGGTAGGAGGATCAAGACAATGGATAGACCAACTGGAGGCCTCGTAAGATTGTGATGACATAAAAGCTAAAACTGAAAGGTAGAGCTGATATGGAAGGGAGAGAAGTTTAAGCTGAGTTAGAAGTAAATAAAATCTCAGAGGGAAGACTGTACGAAAGGAAAAGCCTAATGGGGAAGATTAATTATGAAGGAATGCACACTAATTCAACAGTAAGATAATTAAAATCCCATGAAGAAAATGGTAAAATGCTGGGAAGGGAAGTCAGAATCCTGGGAAGTCAATAGGTGAGTTTCAAGAAAAATAAAAATAAAAAAAAGCTGTGGCCTAACATGGGCAGAGTTCTTTAGAGTTCTTGTGACAGATTTTATTGAACTTGACAACTAGAACATTACTGGTAACATGAAGAAAATTTTAACAAAGAAATGAGATGTGCTTATATTGCAGAGTTGCAAAGCAAAATTAACCATTTAAATATTGGAGGGAATGGCACAGGGGAGGCCTCTCCTAAAACCCTTCCTGACCATGCTGAAAAGAAAGCCAGTGTGAAAGAGTGAGGATGCTGGGAGAGGAGAAAGAGCAGAAGAGCCGAGGCTGAGATGTGAGTAGAAAATGTCACTGAGTCTTGTAAAAATGAGTCTTGTAAATAATGAAGGAAGATGGCCTCTTGTTGAACAGGTAGTAAGAATGTGGCACTAGAAATAGCCAAAAACATAAATAAGGTGGCTAGAGAGAATGGAGTACTTATTGTTTCTATCAAAATTTCCTTCTTGCTTCTTTATTATAAATTGAGAATTTCATGCATGAGGTTTCTTTTTTAATTGAAAAAAATTATAAAACATATCCTCATCATGCTTTTTTCTTCCCTCGGCTCCTCCCAGATCCTCCTCACCTCCTTAGCTACTTGCTCTTTCTTTCTCTTTCTCTCTTTTAAAAATAAAGACAAATAAACAAAAACACACACAAGAAATTCACATACATAAAAAAACCCACAAAAATATAAAACCAGGCACCAAAACATACAAGCAAAAGACCAATAAGAAGGGGAAAAAAGGTCAAACAAAGCAATGTGAGGTAAAAGGCCTACAGAAATACCAGTGAGTCTGTTTGTGTTGGCATCTACTGCTGACCTGAGGTATAGTTAATACATCCAATGAGACTCTGATGCAAAAACTAATTTTCCTTTTGCATTCAGATGTCAATTGCAAATAGCTTCTTGGCTAGAAATGGAAGCCCACGTCCACTTTCCCCTCTGAGGAATAGAACCCTGTGTGACTTAAGTCTATGCAGACCCTGTGCATACTGCCATGGTTTTTATGAGCTAATATGTGCATCAGACCTGTCTTGTCTGGAGGACACATACATGTATTTACATAATTTCCATTCTTCACTCCCCTTTCCATCTCCTGCTGTCCCCACCCACTGCCTCTCAGCTTCATGACTTTTTTTATTTAAATACATAGGCACACAAACACAGAAGGAAAAAGAGAGAGTGTGTGTGTTTCAACTACTGGATGCTTGGCCTGTTCATTGGGAGACAGCCATCACTGTGCTGCCTGAACAAGAGCCTATAAGCCACTCTAATAAATCTGGTTTAAGTGTGTGTGTGTGTGTGTGTTGTGTGTGTGTGTGTGTGTGTGTGTGTGTGCATGTGTGTGTGCATGTGTGTGTGCTTGTGTGTGTGTGTGTGCTTGTGTGGGGGCATGTGTGTGCTTGTATGTATGTGCGTATATGTGTATGTGCTTAAGTGTATATGTGTGCACTTGTGTGTATATGTGTGTGTGCTTGTGTGTGTGCTTGTGTGTGTGTGTGTGTTGTACCCATTTCTTTTCTTTAGAAAACTTTGACTAATACAAGATGCTGAAGAGATAAGAAGTCAGATAATGTAGGCCTCTGTACGCCATGGCAAAATTGTGCTCTAAGTTCAGAGACAGCAATTTAAGATTGATGTCACTTAAATAACAAGTCCAAATGATGGAATATTCTAGGTTTTGGTGATTTTTACAACATGGAAAATGAACCAGAGATAAATAATTGGGACCACAGGTGTAGACTAAGAGTATGGTAGATAAAAGGGAGAGAGAAAATGTTTCAACACATTTTTTAAAAGAAGCCAGATGAGACTTACTAAAGAACCAACTGTAGGACAGAGGGGTAAGCTTCCAGCCTAACTCTCTGGGGGGTAGTTTTGTTCCTTAGGAGGGAAGGGTGGTGGGGAAGGTTAGAGACCTGGAGGTGACAGGAGATGCTACAATTGAGATGTGTGGTGCAGACAGATGACACTGAGATGGGGTTTAGTAGGAGAGGAGGAATTGGATGAAAGAACATTTAAATTCAGAGCAGGTACTCAGGATGACTATTAGAGTGATTGAAAATGTGATCACCAAGACACAATCTGCAGAGGAGACAAGAGCAAAGTGCCCCAGTTCTCTCAGTTCATATGCTAGACCCTTAAAGCATTAAGACAGTCCCTATCCAGAGCACCTGAAACAGAATCCATGCCTGGGCACTCCTGCCCTCATTATAAGTCGAGATACCTAGACCTGCCTCACAGAATCATGATGATTAAATTTTCTGTATGAAAATTGCTTAAAACAGTGTTAGTTTACATGAACAGTCCAACCCATTTGCTGTTCACTTTATTATCAAGAGACCAAGAAAGGAAATTTAAAACCACAGAGTTGACTGAATGTTCTGGAGGCTGCTTAAAGGGTGACTGAAGTTAAGAGTTATTGGGCTACAGGACACCTGGAATATTCCTGGTGCTTGCCCACTGGACAGTGTTTCCTACCTAGACCCCACTAGATGTAAAAACTGAAAAATTCCAAGTGCCAGAAAAAACCACCATTGTTTTATACCCCTAACCTAGTCACCCGCTATGTAAAGCCCCTCAACTTAGATTCCTAGAGTAAACAGGTCACGTGCATGCTGCTTTGCATCGGTTTCACCATCAACAAGGTTGGCAGAACAGTTATAGGCCTTGGGGTCTACTACCGGACTACATAAAAAATAATATCTAGCCTGTGCTGGACTTGCTCTGATTTGTTTTTTTTTTCAAAGCAAAAGAAAATATCTAAAAATAGCAGAAGTAAAGGTGACAAAAATAACCAAACATCTCCCTTGAAAGATTACTGCCAAAGAGAGAGAGAGTCTTTGAACAAAGAAAGGAGGCAAATTTCCAACATCAAAATAGTCTCTCTACATCTCATGGTTACTAATTTGTATTTAAGATTTTACCCCTTCTATATATCCAACTATAATGGTTTTATGCAGGCTGTTATAGCAAGCCCAATACCCAAAGGTGTTTTTACACCATAAAGCATCTTACCACATTATTAGAGTAAATTAGTTAGCAAAAGAATGAAAGATTAATCCAGTAAAGGTCATATCGCACTGATTACAAGAAGCCAATAAAACAGAATTATTTCCTTTAATAGTTGAATGTCACTGAGGGAAATAGACAGCTATACATTTCTCTCTGCAATGGAGTAGGTTATTTATTTATTAATTTATTTTCTAATTCTATTGCTCCAAGTGCCTCTGGTGTTTGTTTGCCATGAAATCTGGAGTGGCATAGTGTTTGTTGGGCATGAGGTAAAAACCTGAGTTCCTAATCCATTGCTCAGGTCCGGGTCTTGCTGCTTCCTGCTCATCAGCTCAATGGCAGTCTATATTTAGATTTCAATGTCTATAATCAAAAACTAAAGATGACTGCAGTTTCTTCTGTGTCTGAGAAACAGTGCACTAACATCATCAACAAAATGGATTTCAGGATGGGCTCAGGTCTTAGTATGAGATGTTTTATACTACAAAGCCTTACAATAGCTTTCTGAGATACATCTTAGTATTACTCTCATGTTGGAGATCTGGCAATGTCTGCAGACACAGATAATAAGCAGTAGAGCCAAGAGCTGAACCCAAGAAATTCAGCCTTGAGACACCAGTGTTCTAAGCCACCTCATCATCCTGTCCCTCTATGGATTGCATATGATTGCCTCCCTGTACAGGTCTGTACACCATCATACTGCGCTTACCTCTCTGGGTTGAATCGAAACTAAAAAGATGTCATCAAATGTCCTTGAAGAATAACAGATATACATAATTGTGAATTTAACACTTGGTGTTATCTTGTAAATGCAAATGGGTAGGAGAACCATGAGAAATTTTCCCAAGTCAGAAAAACTGACCACGTCAGTCCCAGGATGACAGAGAGCATCTCTTGTGGTGTTGGGGTAATGACATCAGACTTCCTGAGTTCAAATCCAGAATCCACAGCACTGCCTTTCTAAACTCAACAGGTGACTTAGCCCATCCTTTGCCTTGGTTTCTCTATCTGCTGCATGGAAGCAGTGTCTACTGTTTGCTGGCATATATTCATTTATGTAACTCATATAAAATCTTAAAGTGGCACCCAGGAAGTCACTGAGAGTGTGTTAGCTATGATTCTTGGGAGAAGTACAGGAGACAAGTAGAAGAAGGAAGGGAAGGAAAATGGCAAAAGTCATAAGCCTGGCCACTGTGGTCAACAGGAAGGTCCCTGGTTGTCACTAACTCTGTAGCTCAGCATAAGGTGAAGTTGGTGGGAACACCTCATTGTCTTTCTTTGCTGCTTTGGTCCTTTATGACGTGTATTGATTCTGAAATTGTAAGAGTGCAGAGAGGGCCAGGTTTGCTAACAAGCTTCAGGCATCTTCTCAACTTCACTTCAGCATCTCCATTTCTTCTCATTTATAACACAAATATTGCACTGTATCAGATGCCTACAATAACTCTTTTAGGTCATTCATTGTACTAATAGCCATGGGGGACACAGGTGGGTGAGTGGTGGTAATCCATAGAGAAAAGGTACCAAAGCAAAACCAGCTCTTGCCCCATTGAGACTGTGCAGTCTTAAATATGGCTTGTAAGTGGTGTTGGGGGATGTGAATGTGGCTTTTCCAGTAGGCAGGTAGGTTAGAAATAGTTTAAGATGTATGAAGGTGTCACAACACTGGGAGAACTTGTTTACATCCATCACTGTAAGGTATCCTCCAACCTTAGAGAGAACTACACACAAAACAAAGCAGTGTCCCCGCAGGAAACATTGAAATAAACTATGGAATGTTCCAGATGATACAGCATTAGAGACTGGCAGATAACACCCAAGAAGCAACTACATGCTATGGAGCTGATGAAGGGTTCTGTCAGTCACTGAAAGTTAGGCATTGCCTGTAAGGGTGGCTAGGAATTGAATATGCAGAGGGGAAGTGAAAAGCATATGCTGTTTGTGAAGTCTTGGCAGTGCCTCCTAACTAATGACACCTATCATTTGTCTTGAAGACAGATTACTGTCAAGAATACAGACTATGAGCAGTTAGCAACCGGAACAGCAGGTGCACATGGGAACTACCCAGACAAAGCAGGAGCCATAGGTTTCCGGACACAGCTGCTGTCAAGGAAAGAAGCCTTCACTTTAACATTAGTAAAATCCAGCATTGCCACGAGAAAAGGTACAGTAATGTGTACACAGCATTGGAAGGGACTCAGTGTCCAAAAGTGAGGAAAGTGCTTGACACAGGAGCCAATCTCTGTCCATACCAAGAGACAATGCTGAGCAGCTTACCTACCCCTGATGACATTCCCTCACCTCCTAAGGGATGAGTAAGAATACATGATCTTCAAAATCATCTGTAACTCTGGTGCTTTAAGATGCCATTTTTGTCACGGGGTTCACAGCAGCTGGAGAGATGGCAGTGATGAAGAGGGCTTGCTGCTTTTGGAAAGGGCCAGAGTTTGGGTCCCAACTCAGTCACCCAACACTTCAACTCCAGGGGATCCAATACCCTCCTCTAGCTTCCACAGGTACCAGCATTCATGTAAACATGCACACACACACACACACACACACACACACACACACACACAATTAAAAATAAAATAAATACTAATTTTTTTCCTTGCAAAAACAGAGACATTAATTCATTTCATCCTACCAAGGGTAATTCACTTCCTCAACTAACTCATTGTTTATAACATTCTTGGGAGGAGGGGGATGCCATGATCTTCAACATCCTAGAGTAAAATGAAGTATTTGGGAGGAGATAGGGAGAATGATTTCCAAATCCATGTGGCTTGTAACCAGGGTGTTAATAGAAGCAAAATAAATTCTGACAAAAAAAGACACAGTGAATTTCTAAAATAAACTAATACTGTAACAGACAATATTTTACTTTTACCAAAGCTTGAATAAAGGAGGGGACACAAAGGAGGTGGGATAAAACACCCATTCTCAGAGAAAGCACATAGTATGGCCTTCCATTCCAACACATGGTCAGAAGGAGCAGAGGAAACACCAGGGTAGACACTGCCCCGCTCGCTTGGTGCTCACAGTCTACACGCTAAGTTCTGCTCTAGTGGTACACTTGGAGATTGACATTGCTTGGTGACACAAATCATTTAAATGCTGGAAAAAGTGCTTATGAGCCAATGCAACTTCTGCATTATAATAACATGATTCTTCTATTTACTGACTATGAGCTAATTTGCATTAGAGAAACATGAAGAGAAATAGAAAAATCTATCTGGGTGGTCCCATTTATCTCAGCATATTAACGCTGAGTCCATGCATGCATTCACTCATTCATTTTCTCATTTCACCTACACCATGCACCTTCTATGTGCAAAATGCTGGGTTAAGCCTCAGGGGAGGCAGAAACATAAATGTAAATGACAATAAATTGTTATTTCTTCCAAAGCTTGATCGTCATTTTTTAGCAATGAATTCTCAGGTCAGAATGTGTAGCAATCAGACAGACTGAGATCATTTCGAGTTGGACACCGGGGTTGTTATCAGGACTCTTCCTGCCACATATGTAATATTCTGAAGTGGACCAAGGTACCTTTTCCCTTTTCTTGTTAAAGTCGTTCTCTCAGAAACTGATTTGTTTTGTGCTGTTTTCCATTCACATCACGATCCAATCAAACCACAGAATATAGGAAAGATCAGAGTAGTGCAGTCTAGCCACCTACAGTAATTCATAGAATATATGAGGCATTAAAATTTTCATTTCTCATTCTTATAAGAAAGGCTATAAAGGTAACTGAAAATGATGTGGAATATGAATTCATTCCAGAGACAATGATTGTAGCAAGGATGAAGAGAAACATAAACTAACAAACCATTTTTTTGCCCTAGTCTCAAACCCTTTTTCAAAGCCAGCTCGTGTCTGTGTTATGTTCCCACTTCCACTTTTATCCTTGATCTCTTGGGCTTTGCTCTTATCTAGACGGTACACACACAAAAAAAAGAGCTCAGGGAACTTCTCAGGTATTGGCTCTATGCATTTTATCCAAAGCAATCTTAACATAATTCCTACAAGCACATGGGAAAGTGTCTAAAGTTGCATGATGCAAATGCAGAAACAATGGATGGGATAATGAAAACTGGGGCCAGACAGCATGCAGGAGGGGTGGAAATTGCAAGATGAACACTCAGGCTTGTGCTTCCTTCTAGTAAGCTTTTTGTACTTGAACAGATGTTTTCTGTATGTGTGTATGGTTGTTTTTGTTGGTGTGTGTGTGTGTGTGTGTGTGTGTGTGTGTGTGTGTGTGTGTGTGTCCCTCAGTGGCCAAGTGAAGGTCAGAGGATGATGTCGCACTCCCTAGGCTCACTAGCCCTCTGTCTTCTAGAGGTTATCATGCTTCACTTTCCCATCTTGCCATAGAGGAATGAAGGGATTAACGGATGCCTGGTCTGCTGCAGCTGGCTGTGTTGCAAGCACTTCTAGACACTGAGCCACCCCCAGGCCTAGAACATGATTTTTATTTCATTTGTTGTTGCTGCTGTTTAACACAGCAAATCAGTAAATAATGATTCACAGAAAAATATCCATTTTCTCTACTTTGAGAATTTTAGTCCAAAAACAATGAGATATGGTGTTGTAGAAAAACACAACAATGCAGAACTACTACTACATATCTGAACTGGTGATGGAATCAATGTGATCAAGAAACTCAAGCAAAAGTTTCTAAAGATCCTTTTGTTTTATTTTTCTATCAATGTGCTGTCTTTTAGAGTGAAGCAGGTTCAAGACAGAAAGAGGACTAGAGGACTGACAGTCTCTAAGGTGCCTACACTTAGACACGAACCATCCCACCTAGCATGACAGACATGTTTCCTGGGGGTGGAGAGACAGCAGGACTTTGCACAGTACTGCCATGGCTCAAGACCTAAAGTTACACTTACAATTGTTAGGAACTCAGTCTTTGGCTGTCTGCCTTTCATTCATTGTTTTCTGCCTGCAAAGTCAATGGTTCGCATCATTCATGATGTATCTTGGTTTAACCTCCCCAAAATTGCTGACCAAATTGGTGAATTTCAACCCATTGTTTTGTCCCAGTAAGCCACAGTTTCTTCCACTGGAAATTGGAATGATAAAGCTAGCAACTTTTAATCTTGAGCATAAATACAAATAACACACATAAAATATAAGATACAAATGGATCCAGGCTCCAAAATGCGGTGAAGTCCCATACCAGTTGCACCAATGACTTCTTGTGAGCCTGGACCAGTAGTCACTGCAGTTCTTGGTGCCTTGGCTGCAAATGGTAAATAATTAAAACACCTACCACTTCAGGTGAGTTATGATTGTCCATTGTTTGTACAATGCTTTGAAGACATAATAAATTTTTCATCTCATTTGATTCAAAATTTAAAATACTCAGCTGGTATGCAAAATGGGTAGCACTAAACTATGAAGACCATATATTGGAAACTAAAGAAAACACAGGAGAAAAATTTGAACCTGCATTTTTGAAGCATTTCTGTTATTGTTGGAGATGATGGAGATGGGAAAAAATATGACTTCAGATACTGACTTGGTTAGCAAAAAGTGGAAGAACTGGAAGAAAAATGGGAAATTTGAAAAACTGGATTGAAGAAGTCAGGAAACCTCATAATAAAGTGGCTCTTATGAATCAAGCACTCAGAGAGGCAAATTTAGATCACAAATATTTACAGAAGAATCATTCTGCTCTCACTTATACCAGCACTCTGCTAGAGACAGGAGCTTGAAACAGAGCTTGGCATGAAGGTGGGCAGATGCAGAACCTCGTCCAGCAAGGAAGAGTATTAACGTTATTATTGACATTCTTTAGACCTGTCAATACACCACAATAATAAAAAGCCAGCCAGTCTTCACTCACTGTCATTATTGTTTGCAATTTTTTGGCAGAATATCGCCCAGTACTCAGTGCAGAGTTTTTCACTACCCCTCTACTATTGGCATCCCATGGACACAGAGGATATGTGTCTATCCAAGGTACGCAGGAAACTAAGGAACTATTTACAGTAAATGGTCATGACTACTAATTGGGATCCTCACGTCATGCTAACTACCTTAATGAACTCAAGGTGCTCTAATATTTAGATATTCAAAATAAAATTATCTTGAAATCAAAACCAAAGCCCCAAAGCAGGGCTGTAGGTAAGCTTTTGCTTGACCTCATATTAATCAGATTTCCTAAAAACCCAACAGCAGATTGTCAGATTTGAGAGGTAAACACAGCATGAGCAATAAAACTTCCCATTCAGGTGAACAATAAAATGATTTTTTATTATTGTATTATTATTTCCCGAACACTTAACAGACATATTTATGCTAAAAGCTCTTTGTTGTTTACATAAAATTAAAATTCAATTGGAGAGAGTACCACAAGATCCATATAACGAGCATTTAACCAGTTTCCAACAGACTTTAAGTCCAATACAGTTGTAAGTACTAGAGAGAGTCAGATTGCTTTTAGCATGCATGTGCATGAATTTTTACATGCTATGTCACTTGCATGAGGATCAGAAGACATCTTTAGAATATCTATTCTCTCCTTCCACTGTGGAATCCAGGGATCAAACTCAGGTCATTAAGCTTGCATGGTAAGTGCACTTACTAGCTGTACCTTTTTGCCAGCCTGTAATTGTATGTTTTCAAGATGTAAAATAAAATTATGGGATCTATAGGACCTGGATCTAACTCTGAAAATAGTAGCAAACAAACAAAAAAAACTATTACAAAAACACTGCCATGGTGTTTAAAGTTTAGTTCAGAAAACAGACAATTAATAAAGAACATAAATAAAGCAATAATAATGTACATGGGGTGATGAAACCATCAGGGAAGGGATGATTAGCCAGGAAGGAGCTAGAAAATGTTCCCAAAGAAGAGGAGTGGCTTCAAGCAGAGTTGGTGCCATGACACTGTAAGAGGACATTTCAGCAAGAAGAGGGTGAGGAAGAGGCCCCGGGGGAGCTGGACGACAGAGAACCATGGGTTGAAAATGGACAGGCCTGGCTATGGCTGCCTGGAATAGCAAGGAGGCCAGAGTGGCAAGAGTTCAGAGGCAGTGAAGATCAGCCAGAGAAGAATGTAGAGACCTCATGAGTTTCCAAATGTGCTGGGCTTTGCCAAACGTGAGACAATTAGAGGATTTCAAACAAGGAAACAGGAGGAGTTGGTACGGTTGAGCTGCTATAAGGACAAGGGAGGAAGACGAGCTCAGGCTAACTCATTCATTTGGGAGACACAGGGTTTGCTCAAGAATGAAAAGTGTCTGGACAGACAATAGAACAGATATGAAAAGTAGGGATTATGAAATATGACAAGATAAGGAGAAATGGCAACTATAGATATGATAGGATAAAGAGTACCAACTTGATTAAAAATATCTTACATTGGTGTGGATTTTAGTTTATTGATACAAATTTAATTTTGTTAGACTATATGTGTATTTTTACTCTTATTTAAGGTATTATGTTTATGTAACTCATTTAAATTGTAATGAATAATTAAGAAATACAGATTAATAATTAGTCATCTATGACAGTCAAACTTATAGTCATGTTAGTTAAGTTTTATAGGTATACATAGATATAATTCAATTAGATAAGTAATCTTCAAACACTTCAAAGACCTACAGAATATGGCATTTAAAATGTTTTAAAAACTTAGACTTTCTAGACAATGAGACACATCTGCTGCTGGCAGCACCAATTTACTTCAGAGAGAAAAATGGGCATTGAAGACACTATATGGAGTTTATCTTCTTCTTGACAAAAATAGCCATTTGGGCAAGAAACTGCTCTTGCCTGGACTGCTGATAATATGCTGTATGCTGTATAAACTGGACATGCAGGACCCATAGGAAGGTGACCATTGAACTTTGTAAGGCAAGATGGTCATTTAAGTTCCTGCTTCACAGAAGAAACTACCAGATATTCTAAAGAACACAAAAAGAAGCGACTGACTCTGTGCCTGTGGGCTGAAGATGGATGCCCCAATGTTGCAGAGGAACTATGGATGACTGTCCAAGTAGACAGATATCTCTTTCATTCTAGATTTTTTAGAAGTTGCTTACAATGCACTTCATGTTTACTTAGGTAATATTATATCCTTCTGAGTTCTTTGATGTGGTTGAAGACTAAATAGTTATAACTATAATTTTCATTGGTTATGATAAAAGATAAATTAGATATGAAACTTTAAATTCACAAATATAGGATAGATGACAGAATATTTTCTTTAATTTTGCAAAATATTTAATTTTGCAAAACAGACTAGATACTCTAACTGTAATTCTTGCTTGATAACTCTTACATGTAATTTTACTATGTTAAAGTTAAAACCTTCCTTTTTTGATTAGAAGGAAAAGGGGAAGTGCTGCGGGACATTTTTCTGAATGCTGGGAATATGTGTTGCTCTGATTGGTTGATGAATAAAGCTGTTTGGCCTATGGCAAGGCAGCTTAGAGACAGGTGAGAAATCCAGGAGAGAGAAAGGAAGAAGAAAGGCAGAGGCTATCCTGCCATCCAGGGAGCAGCATGTAATGGTACACAGGTAGAGCCACAGAATACGCGGTGATGTATAGATTAATAGAAATGGGCTGAGTTTAGTTATAAGAGCTAGCTAGCAAGAAAATTGAGCCATAGGCTATGGCCCTAGGTTTGTAATTAATATAAGCCTCTGTGTGATTATTTTATAAACAGCTGCAGGACTGGGGGTGAGAGATTTGTCCCAACCACAGACGGGACACAAGAAAACTTCTGACTACAGGCAACACTAGGATTTTGGGTGTGAACAACAGAAAAGGTTGAGTTGTCAATTAACAGAAGAAAGACTTTAAACAAGAAAGGTAATGTATTTCAATATGGCTTAGACATTCCATGGGAAATACCAAGTGAGCAGTTGCCTACATGAGCTTGGAACACAGAGGAGAGGCCAGAGCTGGAGACAGGAACATGTAACTTGGTGTAGCACAAAGCTTTGAAATTACAAGAGACCCCATAGGGAGTAAATGTTGCAGTAAACAATTGTCCAAGAAATGAGCACAGGGCAGGGGAAGGCTAAGAGATTTAGAAACTGATGGAAGATCCACAAGGAAGACAGAGAAGGAACCACATGTACACAGGCGAATGCCCTGTCTCACAAGCCTGATAAAGAGATGTCTTCAGGAAGGTGTCATTAACATGGTAAGATGACACTGACCATTGGAGAAGATGGACTCTGATGTTAGATCATGCCACTTAGGGGCCTTATGAAAGTGGATTTTGTGGAGTTGAGAGGACAAAAGCATGATGTGGTTGATGTCAAAGGAGAACTGAAGAAGTGAAAATGAATATAGACAACACATGAGTCTCAACATAGGAGAAAAGGGACACTGGGCTCTAAGTAGAATAGAAAGCAAGGTAAGAAGGCTCTTTTCTTTCTTTTTTTTTCTTTTAACATAAATGACACACCAAAATGTTTATCTATTGATGGGATGGTCCATTCGAGACAGAGAAATAAGCACTTGTGATAAGAGAAAAGAAAGAGATACCTGTTTTTATCAGTTTAAAATGTAATCATGACCATGTAACTACTATTTCTTCGTTGTGTACCTGCTATAAAGCAAAATAGAATATAAGCTGCCAACAAGCAATTATTTCTTTAGCACAACTCTAAGAGACAGATGTTGACAGCCTCCATTCCATGAAGAATTTAGGCCATATTCCTGAGGTTAAACAGACAACAAGCAGCAGAGGAAACTTGAATGTGGGTTTGTCTGATTTGGACTTGGTAACTTTAAATCTTTCTTGTCTTTGTTCTTGCAGCAGTACAGTAGGCAGGTTCTAAATATTTAATAGATACCATGTGGCTGTGCAACTGTGTCAATGGGTAAGTGGTGAATAGGATTCTCTCAACTTCCATCAGGGTTTTACATCCAGAAAGCCCATCAAAAGTTGAAAATAGTGTAATTCCAAAATGCATTTACAACATCTAGCCTGCCAACACCCGAGCTTAGCTGCACAGGGCACCGTGGGAGTCTGGCTGTTTCATGTGACTTAAAGAAACACAGCTTGCCTCTGACTCTATCAGACATCACAGGACAGTATCATGCTAAGAAAAGATCAAAATTCAAAGGCTGAATATATGTATATGTATATGATGTATATGTATATGTATAGATGGATATGTATATGTTTGCACCATCATAAAGCTAAGAAATCATAAGTTGAATCATGCCAAGTTGGGCACCATCCATAAGTACATGTAAGCATATATAGACATACATACTATAACACACATACAGGATTGTAGTGGGTATTCTGAGATAAGTGAGAAATATAAAGGTTCAGAGTTCTTTTACTTCACAAGGAATTCCTGTGTCTTGAAAGAAAGAAAGAAAGAAAGAAAGAAAGAAAGAAAGAAAGAAAGAAAGAAAGAAAGAAAGAAAGAAAGAAAGAAAGAAGGAAGGAAGGAAGGAAGGAAGGAAGGAAGGAAGGAAGGAAGGAAGGAAGGAAGGAAGGAAGGAAGGAAAGAAAGAAAGAAAGAAAGAAAGAAAGAAAGAAAGAAAGAAAGAAAGAAAGAAAGAAAGAAAGAACAAAGGAAGGAAGGAAATAAAACATGGTGGCAGGCAAAAGCCATCTCTAAAAGAAAGACCAGAATCCAGGTCCCTATTCATTCCCAACGTCCCAAAGCATTGAGACATGCTTCAACTAGTAAAGATAGATGCCTTGTGGCAAAGACTGCCAACTGAAATTACCAGGCAAGTAAATAGGGGTAATTTGAAAGCAGCATTGGGCTGACGGTTTGGGGGACATAAGCAGAAAATAATGATAACATAAAATGAGCAAGAAGACAACTTGTCTTCTCTACCAGTGGGAATCTCCCTTCCTCAATAACTAAACACAGGGGTTTGCCTCTTGGTGAGTGAACCTTCATAGCAAGACCAGGAGGGTAGAAAGGGGGTGAGGGAGGGGGTTCTATGGCAGAAGCTGGGGAAAGCACTGTGGACCACTCCTGAAGCAGTGTCTGAAACAGTTAAAGCAAAGTCTTTATTGAGAAATGTATCTATATTCATATCAGAAAGACATCCTCACATGTATAGTCACATTCCACAGCATGCTCGGTTGGAGATCATGTTTCCTCATGTGTTACATATACAAAACCTGTAAGACAGACACCCCTGGGCAAAATTTCTGTCTCAAGCTCACTTAAAAGGATGCCAACAGTGTCCCTTGGTTTGGGCTGATTACTTGCAGGCTATCTGCAGGCAGGGAGGCTTACTTGAAACAATAAAATAAATTTAACTAATCACAGCATTCAGGAGGCAGAGGAGGCAGGAGGATCAGTAATTCAAGGTCATTGTCAACCACATAGTGAGTTCAAGACTAGTTTGAAATACATCTGAACCTGTCTCAAAGAAGAAAGAAAACAAAAGAAAAGAAAAACAAACAAAAAACAAGGCAATGTTAAAACACTGTTAAGTCATGAAAAAGTGTCCCCCTCCCCCACCACAAACATAGGTAATTGTAAGTAAAAGCACCTGCCAAGCAGGTGAGGTCACCCAGACAACATAATTTCTAAATCCACAGGCATTGCATATAAACTAACAAGTACATATTTTTATAAGTTTACAGTATTTCCAGAAGATTGATTTGAACTGTTGAAATCTCTACCTTCAGTTGGCTGTTCATTATGATCTATATAAGTAAAGACTAGTAAACCAAAAGAAACTTGCATCAGTTTTGTAACATTTAATGTGAAATACACCCTGAAATAAACACTAACCCATTTGGTTACAAAGGATAAATTCCCAGGGTAAGAATGCAGCTTGTCTGGCAATCTACTCACAATTTATGATGAGAATATCAGTTTCAATACATTGTTAGATAATTTATTAGTTCTGAGTTGAACAAATTATACAGGCTTGGAGCAAGTCATTCCATTTTCTTTCCTCATTATATTTAGCTTTATTTATGCCATCTCTGATATTAGCAATCATATTTTCAATAGAATTTGAGTGCATTATTTCAGTTCCAATGAGCAAACAAGTGACATAACCATCCTTGGCTGAATTATAATCTTCTTAGCTTTAATTATTGTTCCCTAGAAGATGGTATCTTTCTAGCTTCTGGATTTTTAAAAAAATATCTTCATATCTTCTCTTCCAAAGCAGCTCCTTTCAGTTGAGAAGGAAAAGGGTACTTACATATATGTCATTCTTTTGAAACTATACTTCATCATTTCAATGGTCATTGTATCCAACCCATTAGGTATTGGAATATAATATTGTACAATCATAAAAGAAACAGAGCTTTAGAAAACCACAGAGCTGACATAAATCAGCAAGTAGGATGAATTTAGAATCAAACATTAGAAACTGTAGAAACTCTGAAACAGGTCTTTCTTTTTTGTTAAGTTTTGGATGGTAAAGGAATATTTAGTTCTCTCCTTCATATAAGAGAGATATGAATCACTGTGTGATGATAAATGTCCAAGCATCTTGAGAGAATAAATAATGGCTGTGCTTTAATAATGATTTTCTGCCAAAGCACAGACGGCAAGTGGGTTCCAGCTGTCCTGCCAGCTTTCCTTGCTTGGTACGGCCTGACTGGATTTGCACAGAGGCTCCTGCAGCTGCACTTTGATGCAGCAAGGCTGAACTCATGCTCAATAATAATGTCTTCCAGGGTGTAATGACAAAGGAAGCCTGCAGCCCTGTGGCTCCTGGGACTAGAAGAGACATGGAAAGCTATGGCTTAGTTCAAATCCCAGCTGTGACTTTAAACACATCCTAAACATTTGCTCACTCTGTCTTTCATTTGCCTTGTGACTCAACAGCATCTATTTCAACAGTTATTGTCAAAGATAAGTGAGTAAATGTTTATTATGCCATATTTTTGCTAACTTTCTAATAAATGTTGACAAGGCAATTAAGTACATGTGCAAGTATTTCAGGTGGCTATGAAATTAACTAAGTTAGTTTTGCTCTTTTGCAGGGCTGGATATCAAATCTAAGACCTTGCATTCAAGCACGTGCTCTATTTCTGAGATTCATCTCCAGCAATAAAAGGCTGACTTTACAAGAAGAGATGCTAAGCCTCTTCTGAAAGTCCACTAAACATGAATAGACTTTTGTCTGTGTCACTGGGGAAATTAGGCAAAAGAGAATGGGGCACAGCAGAGGAGGCAAAGTAGGAAAGTTGCAACAGCAGCACTGACGGTGTGTCCATGAGAAGTCCATAAGTTCTGCTCACTGCCCCTGTCCACAGTAGGCTACTTCTCTGCTGCAGAGATGGTAAATAGGTGTGCTATCTTTGGGTACTGGCTGGAAGGAATGTAGAAACTCTTAGGATTTGTTCAAGTCTTTAATAGCCACTGTTGGAGCCTAGTCAAGAAGAGACTCAAAGGAGTCTACATAGAGCTCAGTAAGGGAGAGATCCTCCTCTGTCTGAATGTACATATACAAATGTACATGTGCTACAGTCATGTACTATTAATGAACTGTCTCTGCATTCAGATATTATACAAGCTACACACAAACATCTCACACACACAATTACCCACAATACACAGGTGAACGAACGAATAGCTAATAGAGCAATATTTATGCCAAGATGTGTCATTAAGTTTCAAAATCAGCATTTGAACCCACAACTGTCACTCTCTGAAGCTTAAAGTCTAAATTATTGTGGAAACAGTTCAGCATTCAGGATACACTCATTATGTATGTATGCAAATGGGACCTGTTGAAGAACCCAAGAGAAGTCCTGAGGAAGAGTTATATATTCAGATTTTGACTTCTATGTTCCTAAAATGTACTTATCTCTAAATGCAGATTCCAGAAGGCCTGGATGCTGAACCCATACTTCTAAAGTCTAAACAACACTACTTCTAAGTCTGGGCTACTTATACATTAGCCACACTTTGAGTGAATGATGATGAAAAAGGCTATGCTCTTCTTAGGACTCAGATCTACCAGCATATCTGGTGCTTGGGGTGTCTCTTCCACTAAAAAGACACTGGGAATGGATTCAACATACAAATGGTGTTGAATCTCTTAACTATGGTAATGAGGTTTGGGTAGGATAGGCAATTTCCAGAGGTGGAAGGAAGCCTTGAGGTACCAAATAGTTTAACTGTGGTACACCAGGTCATATGAGAAGAAATTGTACACAGGGTGCTCCTAGAAGCAATACTCCTTCTAGAAATAACCCAAGCAAAAGATCCCAGCCTTCTGAAATATGCAGAAGAGGTGGCAAAGGCCAATATTGGACCAATGAATGCAGATCAACAATAACGATATGTGACAACCCTTTACTAGTAGGAAATGCCTTGGGGGTTCTCTTGAAGACACCCAAATTAAACATGGTCCAAACATTTCCAGCCACTGTGGAAGGAACTCCTCT
Organism: Peromyscus maniculatus bairdii; assembly: GCF_049852395.1. Classification (NCBI taxonomy): domain Eukaryota; kingdom Metazoa; phylum Chordata; class Mammalia; order Rodentia; family Cricetidae; genus Peromyscus; species Peromyscus maniculatus. Next base: position 33,637,957 of record NC_134853.1, on the reverse strand, counting down.
CCAAGATAATTAAATAAACAAGTGTCTAAAGTAAAGAACAATACTGCACTGGATGATAGAACAGCTCTGGTAGATGGATCAAAAATTCCAAAAGACAACATAAAATGAATATTCTGGCAGACTTCCATAAATGAACAAAGACCAAAGCTTAGACTACAAATTTTTGGCATTGTTCTGGAGGGCCTGATAGACACAGGTGTGGTGTGATTATAATTATATCAAAATCATGGCATGTGAATTGACCTCCTTAAGAGGCTGCTTTCCAGTTTCTAGAGATTGGCACCCTATCTCCGGTAAAACAGAGTTCAAGATGGGTTGAATGCATAGGGCCAGAAGGACAGAGAGGAAGGCTGAAGCCATATGTGACAAATGTAGCAGGGAATCTTCAGGGCTGAGATCTGTTACAGCAAGGAAATACCCAGATTAAAATTCCTACAATCTCAGAAATAGAACACAGACCAATTCATGTTTCTAGAAATAACATCAAGATACTATAAAAAACAGCCACCAACCGTTCATGCTGTACATAAACACAGCACAAGTGCTGTCGAACTCTCAGAAGTACCAACGGCCCTACCTTTAAAATGGCTAACTAATAAACCTGTCTGGGTTGGACAATGGCCTTGACAAAAGAGAAAGTACAAGCTTTAGAACAGCTGGTTAAAGAGCAGTTAAATGCTCAACACATTGAAGAATCTACCAGCCCTTGGGATTTTTCTGTATTTGTTATTAAAAAGAAGTCTAGTAATTGAAAAAGGCTGACTGATCAGAGAGTCATTAATAAAGTAATTCACCCTATGGGCTTCCTATAGAATGAGATGTCCTTGCCTTCTCTGTTACCCAAAGAATGACCTATTATAGTTATTGACTTAAAAGACTCTTTTTTAACATACCTTTACAAGAAAAGGATAGAGAAAAATTTGCCTTCACAGTACCTAATTATAATTCCCAGCTAGTCAAAAGATATAAATGGAAGGTCCTCCCATAGAGAATGTTAAATAGCCCTACCCTGTGCCAATATTTTCTGCAAAAACCATTGGAAATAATTTGTGTGAAATTTCCACAATCTATAATTTATCATTATATGGATGATATCTTATTAGCTGATCCAAATTTAGGTGCCTTAGAAAGCATGTTTGAAGAAGTAAAGAAAGTTTTGCCTCACTGGGGACTACAAATTGCTTCTGAAAAGATACACAAAGGAAATTCTATTAATTGCTTAGGATATAAGATATATCTCAAAAAAAAATAGACCCCAAAAGGTACAAATCAGGAGAGATCAATTGTGGACTCCTAATGATTTTTAAAACTTGTTAGGAAGCATTTCCACCTGACAGGCTATCATTGGAATACCTAAAGATGGACTAGACAATTTGGCTAATATTCTAAAAGAGGACACGGATATAAATTGTCCAATAGAATTATCAGTTGAAGCTGAGAAGGAATTGGTTCTAGTAGAAAAGAAAATATGAGAAGCACATGTGGATCATGTGAATCCAGAATTTAATTGCATTCTAGTCATATTCCCTTCTAGAAAATCCCACACAGGGATTTTGATGCAGAGGAAAGATATTATATTGTAATGGATATTTCTACCATGTAAACTGAGTAAGAAATTTAAAATTTATGTGGAAAAGATCTCTGATTTGATTCTAAAAAGAATTTTTTTTTGTTTTTTGAGACAGGGTTTCTCTGTGTAGCTTTGTGCCTTTCCTGGAACTCACTTTGTAGACCAGGCTGGCCTCAAACTCACAGAGATCCGCCTGCCTCTGCCTCCCAAGTGCTGGGATTAAAGGCGTGTGCCAAAGGAAAATTAAGACTTTGTCTGTTGACAGGAATGGACCTAATAGAAATTGTAGTACCTTTAACTAATGAGATTTCTTCTTTATGGAAAGATAATGAATACTAGCAAAGAGCCTGTAGTAATTTTTTGAGAGAGATTAACAATTGTTATCCCAAAAGCAAGAGAATAGAATTCATAAAAAAGAATTGAATGGGTCCTTCCTCACGTTATATGGCAAAAGTCAATTTCTGCACTCCCCACACTCTATACTGATGCAAATAAATCAGGAAAGGTAGGGTATAAATCAGGAGACTTAAGTAAAATAGTTCAAAGTCCCTACAATTCTGTACAAAAGGCAGAACTGTATTCTTATGGTACTAATGGACTTCATGGAATCCCTCAATATAGTCACTGACTCTCAATATGTGGAGAAAGAGTTGTTTGACATATTGAAACTGCTGAATTTATTCCTTATAATACAGAATTAACTTCACTATTTATATAATTACAGGAAATCATCAGAAATAGAGAACTTCATACATATATACATATCATATCAGATCCCATAGGGATTGGCCAGGTCCTCTAGCACAAGGTAATGATGAGATTGATCAGTTATTAATAAGTTATGTGCTAGAAGCCTCAGAATTTCATAAGAAACACCATGTAAATAGCAAGGGCTTGAAGACAGATTTTCCCATTACTTGGCAATAAGCCAAGGCAATTGTAAAAAAAAAAAGTCCTATTTGTTCCTTCTATAATCAAACTCCATTGCCTGCAGGAAGAAATCCAAAAGGTATACAAATAAATGAAATTTGGCAGATTGATGTGTTCATTTCACAAAATTTGGAACATTAAAATATGTACACCATACCATTGATGCATATTCAGGATTTCAATGGGCAACTCATATGAGTTCTGAAAAGGTTGATTCTGTGATTACACACCTATTAGAAGTTATGACCATCATAGGAATACCTGTACAAATTAATAATGGCAATGCTCCAGCATGTCTCAAATAAAATGAGACAGTTTTTTTTTCATATTACAATATAAAGGGTATTATAGGTATACCACACAATCCCACAGGCCAAGCAGTCATACAAAGATCTATTCAAACTTTAAAGGATATGCTAAATAAACAGAAACAGGTAACAATGACCCTAGAAATAGATTACATAATGATTTATTAACCTTGAATTTCCTAAGTACTGATGAGAAAGGGACAACAGCTGTAGTGAGACAATAGACAACAGAAAAAACTCCTGAGCTAAACCAACCAGTGTACTTCAAAGGTATGTTGACCTCGAAATGGAAACCAGCATATGTTCTACAATGAGTGTAGCTGAAGTTTTCCTGTGTCCCACCTGGCCTATGGTCAGGACAAATCTTTCTCACCTGCCAGTCCTGCAGCCGCTTTTCTCAGTTCTGCCTTTACATCTTGCTTCCTCTGTTTCTGGCTGGTGACTCCTGACTCTTCCCAGAGTTCTCTTCTCTCTTGTCCCACCTATACTTCCTGTCTGGCTACTGGCCAATCAGCATTTTATTTATTAACCAATCAGAGCAGCACATTCACAGCATACAGAGTGATATCCACAGCAATTGGGAAAGAGGTTTTGCTTTTGTTTCTGTAGAACAAAAGCTATGGATACCAACAAAATAAATAAAAATTTGCTTCAAACAGGAGAAACCTCTTAATGAGAAGTAATAGCTCATCTACCAATGTGACAATTCTACAAGTTGTAAGAAAAACTTAACAAACAAGGGTTGGGGCAGGGTTCTGTTTTCTGTCTTTACAGGATAATAGAAATACCCCTCTTCCAGAAATCTTAAGGCCTTGGATACCCAGATGTCTACAGCAGAAGGAAAGAACTTATTGGTACCAATATGCACAGGGTAATATTTCATTGCCTAACATCTATATCTCTTTAATTCTAGAAAACTTGTGGTCCCAATTCAATTATAAATCAAACTGGCTTTGGAGTTGGAATGTGTCTTTCTCTTTCTCTAAACCCAAGCATGTTGCTAAAAGTAAAAATTAAGAGATTCTGTCTCATATCAGAATAGCCACCTTGTGTGGGACAAAAGAAAACCAATAATTTAGGGACCATTCTCATCAAGATTCCATTTCTTTCCATGATTGTCTTTGCTTTTGGAGAATCCTTTCTCTATCCAGAATAAATCCAAACTTTCCATTTTGATATTAAAAGTGTTCAAGTTTTCTACAGTAAAAAAAATAAGGCAGCAATCTCTGAAGTCTCCAGAAGGAAGATGGGGCCCCACAACAATGACTCTACCCAGTCCAGAATGATGCCATTGTACCCATGAACATTATTCAATGAACAAATTTGGACTGAAAACTCTCCATAACAGTTCTAAGATGAAATGGTCCATCATACTACACTTCTATCCAGAATCTCAGACAACCTTATCCATTATTCTGAGACGGGCTGCAGAAGCTACAGCTAGCCCTATTGAAACCTAACTGTCTGAGCTTTCTTACGGGACCCCACAGAGATACCATTGTCCCCCTAAACAGCAGGAATCAATTCTAAGAAGATGACAACTCTCTCCCAAAGGTCTAATCTTTCTCAGAGTTATGGATGATGATTATATGGTTGAGGGTAGAACAAAAATTAGACTCAGTATTCTCCATAAGAAAAGAAAAAAAAGGGAATTACTAGGTATAGGATATTAAGGTAGATTATTGTATATACTAGTAAACTAGTAAAGTATCAGTCTTAGATAATTTGCACAGTTATGGATTCTTGTATATTGATACAAATGTAAACTATTTTTATATTCCTATCTAAGATAATTTATATATTGAGACAAATACAAAACTATATTTGTTGTATTATGCATATATTTCTACTCCTATTTGAAATATCTTGTATATTGATACAAATGTAAAATTACATTTGTCATACTGTATGTATGTTCTACCTCTGTTTAAGTTACTTTGCATATTGATACATATTTAGGATTATTGTCATATTGTGATATACACTTCTACCTCTGCTTAAGATATTTTGTGTATTGGCACAATTTTGAGGTCATTTTCCTTTTACTATTCATTTGTTTACAGACTATCTTGTTTATATGAAGCATTAGTCTTTAGGTTATTTAGGTAGATAAGACTTACAGATTTATAATCATTCATGCTTGTTATCTCTATAGTTATGTTAATTAGGTTGTCCAGATTTACTGCACATAGGTCACATGGACAGGTAATTTTCAAACACTTCACAGACCTAGAGAATATGGCATTTAAATAACTTAGAATTCTCTTGACATGAGACACAATTGCTCCTGGCAGCACTGATCTAATCCCGAAAGAATGTTGAGCTTTAAGACACTCTGTTTGGAAGTTTGTCTTCTTCCTGGTGCATAATGGCCTTCTGGGTAAAGAACTACCCTTACCTCAACTGCTGACAGTACAAATGTTGTCCTTTCTGGATGAGTGGGACACAAGGAAAAGCAACTACCGAACTCTGCCAAGACAGGGTAAAATAGTCTTTCCAATTTCCTGCTTTTGAAAATGGTCTGTCAGATAGTCTATAGGCCTATAGCCAAATTGGATGTTCCAACTGTGCTGAGAAACTTTAGGTGACTGTCCAGGTTGCCAGCTGTCTCTGTCTATTTTCAAAAATTGCCTGTGTTCATTTTCCTGTTTTCTCAGGTATTATTATATTCCTTCTCAGGTCTTTAATGGGGTTGAAGACTAATAATTACAGTTATACACTTCTTGTATCTTAGCTAGAACATATTAAGTACTAGATTCAGATTCTTCAGGATAGAACATTTACCTATGCTCTGGGCACCTCTGAATTTTTGTATGTGATTCTTGTTTGATGTTGTTTTTGTTGGTTGTAGTTCCATTTTGCTTAGGTCACTACCCATTATTTCTCCTGGACAATACTTAATAATTATTCCTATTGTATATTGTTTTGCATTAGGTTAGAACTTTCTTACTTAGACAAAAGGGGGAGATGTAGTGGGAGCTGTTTGAGACATGCCCTGAAGCACCACCCCTAGTGAGGTAGCAGGTAACTGTTACAACTGCCTATGACCTTGAGGTACATGCCCCTGGGGCATAGCCACTTGGGGACCCTTGAGACCTGGGATGTATGTACATGACTCTCTCTCTTAGCTACCTTATGGTTTTGGATGCTGAGACAGACCAGGGCAGAGTTCTCCAGAGAACAGTGTTGGACCATGCCTCACCCTTCCAAGATCCTGTGACAAATTCCTTATTCTGTCTTGTGAGTTAACCCCCAAATAAATTCCCTTGATCATTAAGCAGACTCTGTGGATTGCTAGCGGTAAAATTCCAATAGATCCTAAGGAAGAGTGACCATCAAGTACCTAGAGACTCAGCAGAATGATGCAGAGGCTATTGTAATTAGGACCGTGTATATTCAGATGATAGATCAAAGAAAGGATATCCCCCCCCCAAAGTCCAATTTGGTGATCAAGAGGGTTTTGTTGGGATTATTTACATGATTTGGGTGAGGGGTTACTTAAAGTAGGAATGAATCAAAGGAGACTGCATTGCTAAAAGCCAACACAAGCATTGGAAACTTGGAGCCTAGAGCTCACCATGTGACTTGCAAGAAGCTCAACAAATTTAAGATTATCTTCCAGACAACTCAGCTGCTCTTCCTTCCAGGCAGCTTGGCTTGTCTCTTCTTCTGAATAGCTATATTGAATAGCATCCTTTAAAAATTTTTAGGACTTAACAAGCTTTGTAGGACATTCCTATGCCACATACACATAAATATGTTCCCTGTGTGCTCACCAGAGATACATATCTTACAGGGATTATTTTATTGATGTTCCTAGCAGTTCTCTGAGGAAATTATTATTGCGGTCTCAAATTTCCCGCTGAGTAAACTGAGACTTGACAATTAAGGAAGCTTTAAAACTACCATTTGATCCATCAGTGTAGCCTTCAACAGTGTCCTTAACCAAAACTCAGAGTCATTTGCTGAGGTGTTCACCTCTCCTACTCTCAGCCATGGTTCTCTGATGCTCAGAATGACAGTACTTGATGACATTTGGTACTGTACATTCAGGCACATAGATAAGCACACATATATGCATACTCAGATGGCTATGAGATCTTACTCTCTTCCTCCATTCCTAGTCTCTAATCCTTATAACTTTTGTTGTTTTGGAATGGTTGTTCATTTATGACACAGAGTCATAACAGACTCAAATGTAACTCACTACGCAGCCCATGCTGGCCTTACACAGGTGGCAACCGCCTTACCTCAGTCTCCCACACACTGGAATTATAGATACTAGTATAGTGCAAATATCATTTTCAGAGTCTCAAACTCTCCTTGACTGAGCTAGACAGGCACCCACCAAGATGCATTATCAATGAACTCCGTGCGTACTAACAAGCACCCCTTGTCCCTCCACCTGCCTTCAGTCCCCACTTTTCTGTAACCTTGAAAGGTCCTTTTATTGCCCTACTCTGGAGTTGAAGTGCAATGTGTAAAAGTGATCTTTTCAGTTACTACAAAACAGTTTCAATACTTAAATCTAACTCCTCTTAGGATTGCCACTAGGTTTGTAAGTATTAGGAGAGATGGAGAAGTATTTTAATCATGACTAAATTAACCACTTGTTTTTGTTTAGAAGAATTTCAGTCTTCACCGAATAAATAAATAAATACATTAATAATTTAAGAATTGGAAATCACTATACTATACTTTGGTGGATGTTTTGGTTAATGTGATGTTCAAGCTCAATGTTTCAATCATAAGTGGTTTTACATGTCTCTCGCTTATTTTGTCCACTGAGATTTTCATTGAATCATTCTCGGTTAACTTTTAAAGCATACTTTTACATATTTCTAAAGCCATATAATGCATTACAAAATAGATGGGTTCATATTTAAGCATTTGTAACTAAAGATATGTTTTAGATAACTTTTGAACTTTAATAAGATAGTATTTGTAACAATTGTTATTCATTTCACACCCAACATCCTTTCTTACCTAAATTAAAACCTTATTGGGGGCATTCATTCAAGCTGTAAGTGTTTTCTCTAGTGAACGACCAATTCATTTCCCCCACAGCATGTTCTAATTTGTGCTTGGAGTGGTTTACAGAAGCATATGGAGACCAACCGCAGTTATGTTTGAGATTTTTCTCTACAAAACACGGTAATTGCTTTTGTTTTGCTGATTGCTCTTGGAGACAGTTGCAAACCTTTTCAACTCTTTCTTTATCCTCCAGGTTTTTAATTGCAAACCCTCTTCTGTTTTGTCAGGTTGATTTCTCAGGGTGAGCTAACTGGATAGGGCTGGTTAATCTGTCCAGACAGTCCATGATCTTCAGGAACTATCAGCCCCTTGCTCATAACTGACAAATTGTTCCCCGGTATCAGACATCATCGGACTCATTTTTTCTATAGCGTTATGAACACAAAAGCAGAAAAAACATAAAAGGTAACAAGCCTTTTATAACATAAAAGAGAAAGTAAGATTGGCATATCCTTTGCTTATGATTTCTTCTGGGTGGGGAGGGGATGTAGCGGCAAAAGATACAATAATACAGGCATCTTTCTGATTGATTAAAGTAGCGAAGTGTGTTCTTTGCTTCATAAATAATGCTCTATTACTTTTCTTCAAAGACAAGTAAACCTTGACAGACTGACCTTTTCCAGGGCCCGAGTTGTTTCTATGCCATAAATTATACTGTAAAATGAGTGGAGAAGCTACTGAGGAGTGTGTGACAAAATAAGATTAAAGATTACGGCGCACAAAAGATTGTTGTTTTATTAATGGATTCCTGTCAATGGGTGAAAAATTCTCAGTCTTCCACTGGATCCTGAGATCATGTAAGGTGGTGAATGAAGAGGACATTTTCTAAGAGCTACACATATTCAAACAGTAATACCCAATTAGTATTTTCTCCCTCCTTAACTGCATTGTCTCCTGAAACAAATTTTGCTATTGTGGAAGGAGGCTGCACTACCCATGCTCATTTGCTCTCAGAGGCCAGCTTTTGTGCAGTGACTGGCTCCTGCATGATGAAGACAGGTGTCTAAGATTAGAGGAAACATTTTGCTCAACAGAAGCTTCTATGCTATCTTCATCAGTGAGAACTGTCAAGCAGGAAAGCATATGGTAATACAATAATTCTCAAACCATTCATTTATCTGGTGAGCACTCAATCTGACAAAGCCAACCATGTCACTTTAAAAAAAGGAAAAATCACCACATGGCAACCAAAGCTATAAGCATGGCTCTGGCTTTCTCTTTCAGTACACATTTCTAATTTTATTGATTAGGGGAAAACATCTAAGTTAACACCATTTAAAATCCAATAAGACTATATTATGTCTACTTAAAGGACTGATCATGTGATCATGAGTGTTGAGAACTGTTAGCATTGCTATGCTCTGTGAATACAATAAATTATTCCTTCTCATGTTTTTCTTGGAGCATTTTGACTCTTGTTTTAATTATCCCTGCTCAATTTTTCATTAATAGTAAGACTGTATATTTAAAACATTTCTCTATGGGCTCTTTACAAGTGTAACTGCAATCATAAATAAACAAGTAAACCAATTAATCAAAGTATATAGACCATGTTAGCAAAATAGAATGAAAAAAGAACAAAAAAGAAAATGGCAAATCTACAAAGTACCATAAAATACATTTCAAATGATAAATTTCAATTTTAAAATCTATTCAAGCCCTTTATCCTGCAGCAGACACAATGGAGTAAAATAAAACTAAAATCCAAAATGTCACCCTATAGAATTGATTTAAAGTTTTCAAAACTTTGCTTGGAATTTGATCTAGCATGGCACACTTGAGCAATAACACAGCTCCTTGTTAGATAGGGCACATGCTCAGCGTGGCATTCTGCTATAAATCACTCCTTGTCACCAAGGAAAATAGATACACTGGCTGTGCACTGCTTTGTCATTCTTTATAACTAGAAACAGGGTATCAGTGTTCCCTTCATTAGAGCAAGAACAAGAATGAATGCCTTAATCCACACACGCCATTGTAGACAGGTGTCAGGAAGTCAACTGACAAAACAATGAGATTAATGTGGCAATGAGCATCCATCTACTTCCCAGACAAACATAAAATTCTGGTTAATGCCCATGAAGTGACACGATGAGGTGGAGTGATATTTGCATGTCTTTTCGTTGTGTATAAGAAAAGGCGGTTTTTGAATTGAAGGCTTATCTACTCTCTCCAGTATGCAGTCTGTTCACTTTGCTTGTAAACCATGTGAGGGCTGATCCAAGTACTCTAACTTTACTTTGGTCATAGTACAAATCAAAGACTATTTTAAATCATATGGGTTTTATAATATACCCTGATTCATCTTTTGGGAGACGATGTATAAATATAGATCCTGTGTTGCTCCCATACCCTCTGAATTCTAGAATATTTAATAAGCTATGCTCTTTTTAGCCTACAAGATATCAGGCAAGGCAGAAGGAAACAGCATGCATTAAGAATCTTCACATCCTAATTAGACTTAGAAAACAGCCACAATCAAATGAAGCATGGTAGTGCGTGCTATAATCCAGAGCTCACAAGAAGAAGCAAGAGGCTCAAAAGCTCAAAAGGCAATGTAGTGCCTTCTAGCTAGCTGGGATACATCAGACTCTGTAAGAGAAAGAGAGAGGAGTGGAGGGGGTAGGAGAAGGAAGGGGTAAGTTGAGGGGAGGGGAAGAGGGGAAGGAAGGGAAGTGGAACAAGCAGGGACAGAGAGCACCATCCTGTCTAAACCACAACAGCAGTGGTTTCAGATGCAGACTCCAGGCTTCTGTGCATCTGCTATCTTAGCACCTAATGACGTGCGTTGAGTGCCAAACACATGTCTGTAACTGGTGCTCATGTGAGCTGCCCTTTTGTCTTCATCATGAGAAAAAGCACTTCCTCAAGTATCACTTTTCCTCCAGAATATAGAGGAGCCCCATGCTCATCAGCAATCTAACAAGCCCCCATTTGGGTGGGTCCCTCACCCAGCTGTGCTTCCTGGAGCCCTCACAACTCTTCTGGGCAAGTGGACCTACTTCCTAAAGCCATTGCTTGTCCACACAGAGCAACATTCCTCCACTAACTTTAAACATCCTTGTAATAGAAAAGCCTTCCTGCCCCTAAACTCTCAGACTTAAATTTCAAATTCGATGAGACTGTCACTAAATTTGTAATCTCACAAGAAGAAATTACCTTACAGTATAACAACTATGTTTCTGAAGTGATTCCACACAGTACCTAACTCATGGGTCCACTCCTAATCTGCAGCTATGAGATTGAGGTCACCTGAGTTCTTTGGAGGCGCTTTCTAATAGCAACAGTACAGGTAGATACACCAAGTTACAGAAAAACACTTTATATCTACTTAAACATATATACATATCTATATACTTTACTCACAAACTTTGGATTTTGTCCTAAAGAAAAAACTAATACATTACTAACACAAGCACTGTACATTTCTAATCTAAATTCAGATTTAAAATACCCCCTTAGCCATAACATTCTAAGGAATGTCAGCATATCAGAGAACCAAATTAGTCAGATGTTATCATGTTTTTCTTCCAAAAACCAGTAGTTCAAGCCATAGGTACCAAGTCCTTTTCCCAAATCTGGTGTCCCCTCATTTCTTTCTAATAGACATTCCCTTACTTAATTATATAGTATACTCTTAGCCACTTACCAATCTTTTGTTATCAGCTGTGATAAAACCAACACACATAGCAATCTAATTCCAACATATAACTATTTCAGAGGAAGAGTGTTCAGCCTATCCTAGGATAGACACGCAAAGCCAAAAACCTTAATACAAAAACAACAAAATTAAAATAGCTTCATCAGAAAAATGGGAAATCTAAATGACAAAATTCAGTAGTTGTAGAAATTACATTGACAAATTTGACAAGACAAAATTTGTCATTCAATCACTAATAAGGAAGTCATAAAAGAAGTTACAACCTGAAGTGCAAAAACAAAACAAAACAAAAACCATCTTCATGTGTTAAAAAAAAAAATCCATAACACAAACAAGCAAACAAATAAGGCCAGAGAGTTGGCTCAATAGTTACAATCCAGTACTGCTCTTGTAGAGGATCCAAGTTCAATGGCCAAGGTTAGTTCCATTCAAGCTTAAATGTGAGCTGAGATGCCTAAGGACTGGGTTGAAAGTCACTGGTAAGGGTCTCTGTTCTAAAGGATGGAGTGCATCCTGTGATGGTGTCTGACAACTGGGACTCCTTTAGGAGAAATCATTGGCGGTATGTGAGACAAACAAGTCACACTGTCCTTACTGTGGATTGTAAAGAAGACCAACTTGAAAGAAGACCACTGTAGCTTTCAGGATGAGGTGAGAGAGAAAAAAATGCCACATCTACTCAGGGCATGAAATAATGAGATGGAACCAAAATAATTCCCTGTGAATATGAGAAATGGAGAAATGAGAGATGGCTTTCAGAATTTCTAATTGAGGACCTTGTGTTATATTATTCATATTAAAAAAAAGAAGAAGGAAAACATAGTTGGGATAAGTGAATGTTATTTCTGCCTTGAATTTATATTGACTACAGTGATGGTGGAAAAATAATCACAGGTAGAGAGTTATACATATGAGTCATGAGCAGATAAAGAGGCAGAATTTGAGATGCAGGATCGAATGATGTGTATAGGCAGAGAATGGTGGACCATTTTAAAGAGTAAATGTGAAGTACCTACTCTGGGGAATTAGTAACAAAGACGGCTGGAAAGTACTAAAGTGATTGTTCCACTTGCAGGCTGTTCTTGTACTAACCCATACCTATGCACAGCCCTCCTTCAAGTGATGTAGACACTGGTTAATTCACCAGATAGAAAAGGTACTTAGCACCGGGCGGTGGTGGCGCACGCCTTTAATCCCAGCACTCGGGAGGCAGAGGCAGGCGGATCTCTGTGAGTTCGAGGCCAGCCTGGACTACCAAGTGAGTCCCAGGAAAGGCGCAAAGCTACACAGAGAAACCCTGTCTCGAAAAAACCAAAAAAAAAGAAAAGAAAAAAAAAGAAAAGAAAAAGAAAAAGGTACTTAGCTTTTCATTGATAATGGTGAGTTTTAATCTTTTAAGTCTATTGGATGGACTTCATATAAATGGAGCTCTGCTGCTTGTCCAAAATGTTTTATGGTCAATAGGTCTCTATTTTACTAAGTCCAAGTTTGTTCAGTTTTTAAATTTGAAAATCTCAAAATTTCCCCAGATTTTTTTGTCTCCTGCACCTAATGAATGTAGCCTTCTACTGAAGTAAAGCCAATATGTTATTTTGTTTACATAAAACGTATAACTTCATGTATTTTATGAATTCAATTTTCTTCATGTCATCCTTGTACAAATCCTCCTCCTAAATAATTAATATTCCCTAAGCTCTGTCAGTGACATTTAGGATCATGGGTTCTGCTCTGTCTAGTGGTTAGAAATATTTACTTCAAGCAACATCTCTCATCTTCAGTCAATCAATAGATATATTTGATCCTAAAGACAAGGAAGCATTTCTTCTGATTATCATTAGAGACGAAGTATTGTACTTACCTATTTCTCTCTAATTATGCCTTTGATTGTTGTCTAACATTGACAACCTTGTTTTATAATTGACTGAGCTAATTAAGGTGAACCAAAGCTTAGTAGAATACACACAAGGCAAAGGAGATTTCATCTGATTTCAACTCTAGCAAAACATCTGAAGAAAAAGGAAGTTGTAAGTCACATGGCACAGAAGATTTTCATTCACTTTTTGTTGACATCATCTCAGGGTCACATGGCCTCATTTTCAAGTTACTTTTGCTTTGTTGTGCTAAATACCTAGCAATTATAAAGTACATGATCAAGAGACTGCATGCTTGCATGCAAAGAAAATGCAGTCTCTGACTTTCATAGGGATGTCCAAGTTTAGAAATTAGAAGTAGAAGTTGAGAACTGGACTCCTTATAGGTCACTCTTTGAAGTTTCTGATGGCCTTAATTACACACAAAAAAAGGTTATGTTTTAAAAGAATATATAGGCACTGAGGGCCAAAGTGGAGTCTTATTTATTCCTGATTCTAGTGGAATCATTCCTCACAAAAATTTCCAAACACATTTTTTCATTACTTTATACAATTAGGTCATTCATTAAGCTCAAAGGAAGAGAACAAATAGGACTTTGGGAATTTGTAGATCAAATTATCTACCTAATCTTTGTAGCTAAATTAAGAACAAATTAAGTGCATTGCCTAGTTTCTAATGTGAAACTATGAAGCATGAATAAAAATTTATTGGTGTGATTTCTAGTTTATATATATTTTTACTAATACATAATTACAAATAAAATAAGCATTTGTCATAAAAATAAAGCTCAACTTGATGTTTTAACAGGATTGATAGAGCTTTCTTCTACAGGAACTGCAAGTATGTCATCATGGCCACTCAACAGACTCAGAAGAAAGGTAAACACAAAGCAAGCAGCCATGGTCAGCAGAAGGAAGTTACCACAATTATAAAATGCTGTTGTGTGCTCACAACACATGTCTGCCTATTATGAATTCACTGAGTCAATAAAAAAAAATTATGAAGCACCTAGTGTAAACCTTACAGGAATGAAAACAGATTGGTACAGCAGAAGGCCTGGAACAATAGGAGCAGGTTTATCCTGCTGAAACACAGAACAGCTTCATCTGAAAACCTGGTCTATGCCTATGAAGTTGATCTTTGGTCAGGGCCTAGATGAAGGTATGAGACTTCACTACTCAGTTTCTCTAATTTCTACAAAGAGGATGGAGAGCTATGCAGTCTCAACCTGAGAGTCCATGTAATCTGATGTCAGAAAAATTCGAGATGCTCAGTGTTCCTACTCAGTTCCCAGGTTCTTCTGGCACATTTGGGCAGGGACCCATATTTCCTACACTAGATTGATGGATTGGCCTGGAACTGGACACAAGAGATGCAGACACATAGAATGTAAGGCTAGCATTGTAAAAGGAGCTCTCTTCTGATCTCCCGGTCATGGCTAGATTCTGTGGAATGCTTAAAGAAGAATGCTGACTATCTTAAATAGTCAAAATGTAAATACAAGTTACTTTTATTAACTACAGAAATTAAATGTCTTTTGAACACAGAAGCAATATAAAGCAGAAGTATAAGGTACAGATTCTGAATTCAGATTGAGTTCAAATCAGATCTATGTTTTACTAACTATGGTAGTGTGGGCAAAAATAAATTTACCTTCTCTGTATCACAGTACCTCATGAGTAAAGTGGGTCTCTAAAGAGTCCTACATCTCTGGGGTCTAGGAAGATTACTAGTTAACATATGGAAAACATGAGAACAGAGCCTGGCGTGAGTCAAGCGATTGAACAACATCTGCCACTTTCTTTATCATCTTTGTTTGTTTTCACAGATTATATGAGATCATACTGAAAACTGGAAATAGCTACTTCCAATGTGCTATTTTTCTCACAACCTTTCTGGCTTTCTGATAAATCTGAGTTTCAATCTTGTTCCTTTTTTCTTGCAACATTATAAATGCCTCTTCTCTTCATCTGCCATCTGTCTAGGCTCACCATGTTTTAAAATATTATACCTTTATGCAGTTTGCATTTTCTCCTATATTTTGGTTATCTCTCTGATCCAGTTCCCTACAATCTGTACCACTGCAATGTGAATCATTGTTCACAAGGTTAATAAACGTTTTCCTTGAATAAATCTACTTTTCATACAGTTTATCAATAATTTTTTAAACTGTCCTTTCTTTTACAAAGTAATATAAAATAGAATTTAAAATACAGTTGACATTCACAATGCTTTTAAAATGCAGAGACAGAGACAGAGACAGAGACAGAGAGAGAAGTAAAGAAAGAAAAGACGGTCATTCAACTGACAACCGAACCTGAGAAGCTCATGCATGAATGGACAAAGACTGAGTGATAAGTGTTCCAGATATGTCAAAGAACAGCAGTAGAATGAGCTGTCTCTGAAAAGGAGAAACTCAACCTAAGAGATGAAAAGGGGACATTTCAAAGTGAGAAACTAAAAGATGTAAGATCGATGATATTTCTGCAACATTAACCTGACAAGACTACTACTGTGGTCCATAGAGGCCCCTTCCTTTATAAGTTTCAGATTAGGGTTGTCCAAAAAGAAAATTTGCATGAAGTGGGGGTGATAGGAATAAACCAGTAGCCACTGTTCTCTGAAAGGTCTTACAGATGGGAGCTGGAAGTGTCTCTTCACTTCTGCCATTCTGCATCCAGTTTCATCTCTTTCTGTTAACCCACACATCAGACCCCAGGGCAAGGCTTCCTGCTATTCTAGTTAGCTTCCACTCCACCAAGGATGCACTAAACTTCAGGAGGGCTGCTGAAGGTCTGGGTCATTCTAGTCAGCTCTCACACATTCACTTTCTTAGCCTTTTTGTGCATTCATGTAGTCTTATTTCTAAAATGAATAGCTTATATCATAACACATGCACTACTTCTGCTTCCGATAGATACGGCCACCACAAGATTGTAGAGTTTAGCCTGAATATCATAGAAAATAAGCCTCATTAGAACATGGGAATCGGAGGTTTGACTTTCATTACTACATCCACAGTGCCTCAAGCAGTGCCCAGCACATATTAAGGTCTGAGTAAATATTGACTGAATGCATCGAATCAATGGCTGTTATCAGTGACATGACAAGCTCTTACTTCAGTAGATGAAAAGGATCATTCATTAAGTTCAGTTGTCTCTTTCAAAACGAAGTTTACAACAGAGTTTCACATAGTGTATCACAACCACATAAAGACTGCAACACGGAATCTAGCAGAGAAGCCTAGCCTACTGGGGTGGGGGGGTGGGGGGGGTGGCGTGATCTCATAGAAAAATGATAGGATAGAAAAGTTTACATTCCTCACCTAAAAAAGGGAATTTGTTTAATATATTTCTGTCACAGAATTCTTTATCGTTGTTGCTTTTTCTTTCTTAGGCAAGAAATGATCTGACGTTTTCTGCACCATTCAGGAAAATCATTTTCAGCTATAAATATTAATGGGTTTAGTAATAAATTACACACTTGAATGGCATTTTATTACTTAAAACTAAAATATTAAAAACCTTATTTGAAATGCACAGAGAAATCATGTAATTTAAATCACCTTAGACTTGGAAATAGACCAGAACCCACTGCTTAGGAAGAAGTGTAATTTTTAAAATATGCATTTTGGTAATGGGCCAACATATTCCACAAAAAGCCATCTGAAAAGAAAGTGGACAGTCCTCTGTTATAGTGTATTTTTTTCAGATAAGCAAGCTTTTTATTTGCTTCCTTGTGACAGACTTCAAAATTAATAAGATGAGCACTGAAGTCAGATTGGTCATTTTTGGACCATTAAAGTGAGATTTTCCTCTCTCTGAAAATGAATTTACTCACAATGCGATAAGCCAAGATGAAATTTTCTCAAAAGTAAATCCCTACAGGTTGTCTACATGAAATGTACACTTGCTTATCAGCATTTCTCTTAAGCCATATTTCTTCCTTTGGGAAATTTGGAATTAATAATTCAAGCCTTGGTATTAATTTATTTCTCAACCATACCTTAGATAAATTCCTCAGATTAATTCTATCTGATCATTTTATATATAGAAATAATAATTTTATTCAGGAATCAGTCTGTATCACTCATGATATCTTCAGTCAATGTTTATCATGACCAAGGCATAAAATGCTCCCTAAACTTCTCAATTTAAGTTAGTTACAAAATACTCACTAGATGTTCAAAATACTTAATGCAATAAAAAGTTAATCTATTTTAGATGAAATAGGCATTACATTTGGCAAAATGTCCTTCACCATTTCCAATAGAGCTTAGTTTTCTGCCACCTCTCCATCTCAGAGACTGCCTTTTGTACAAATAAAATCATGGTTTCCTTATCTTGATTGACAAGTACCCATAGAATCTACCTCAAACCGTCTTTGGTGGATAATTCATCTTTTTTACTTAGTCTGACATATAATACCCACACCTGGCCTCCTTCTGTTGATGAAAAGCCCCAAATCAACATTGCTAAGGTGTCTACACCATGAAAATCCCCCAGAAATAGTCTCCTTTCCAACAATAAACATCTCCCATTCTTGAAGACTACCAAGTACAACTGTCAATTTTCCCAAATGTCTTCTTTTTCTTCCTGATCTGTCCACTGACTCCTTCATGGTGTGTATCTTTTCCAACCTTTTAGAGTCAATTGCATATCCAACTGCATACCTGCCCAGCTATAAGACCTTGATAAAGAGGCTCCTGGTCTTACTCATATCACTCCTAATCATTTAAACAGATGAATATTCCATTGACTATCATGGATTAAATTTGAATTGACTTTAAACTCAGAGCAAAAGTAATCTGGAGACATAAATGTGCTTTCAAAGAAAGTTTTCCAATGCAGCCACAGATCAATCAGCAAGATTAATTAGTCAATTAATCAATTCCACAATTAATCACTGTGGAAAAATATTTTTAAAAAAACACTCTTTAAGAATCCTCAGAATAATCCTTAAACTTATCTGATTGACAAAGAAGTGAACCAATAGTTTACTTCTTTGTTGTTGTGCCATAAACCCCATCCAAGGACTGAGGAATCTGGATGCAGACATCCACAGCTAGGCCCCTGGTAGAGCGCTGGGAGTCTAATTAGTGAGAAAGAGGAGGGTTTATATGAGCGAGAATTGTTGAAACCAAGGTTGGATAAAGCACAGGGACAAATAACCAAATGAATGGAAACACATGAACTATGAACCAAAGGCTGAGGGGCCCCCAACTGGATCAGGCCCTCTGAATAGGTGAGACAGTGGATTGGCTTGATCTGTTTGGGAGGCATCTAGGCAGTGGTACCAGGTGCTGGGCTCGTTGCATGAGTTGGCTGTTTGAAACCTGGGACTTATGCAGGGACGCTTGGCTCAATCTGGGAGGAGGGGACTGGACCTGCCTGGACTGAGTCTATCAGGTCGATCCCAGTCCTCGGGGGAGACCTTGATCTGGAGAAGGTGGGAATGGGGGGTGGGCTGGGGGAAAGGGGAGGGGGGCAGGAAGGGAGAGAACAAGGGAATCTGTGGCTATTATGTAGAACTGAATAGTATTGTAAAATAAAATAAAAAAGACTGATCAATTGAAAATGAGATTCCATGATGTAGCTTCCATGAGGCTGTCACCTATAATGTGATGGTTTCCAATGATTAAGAGGTTTGGTGGTCACTCACACTCCAGTAAGTAACACCTCATCTCTTCTAATGTAAATCAGTCCATTACATTGATTGTTCTCAACAAGTTGAACTTTGGTGAAATCTTGATTTAGTTTACTTTAAATGCCCACCTGTGCTGCTTAGACATTTGTTTTTGTCTCTGCAGAATGAATTGATGCAATGTGGACTGCTGTGAAAATTCTTCTGACCAAAAATTTGCTTGAAACCTAAATCATATAAAAGTAAATGAGTAGGCATTAAAAGCTGGAGCTAATTTGTTGCCATGCTCTTTCTGGAATAGGTTATTATAAAAAATTGCAGTATCTTTTCCTCAAGATATTTTAAAAATAAGAATTTTTTAATAACTATCTGAACTCAATGTTTACATCAACATTGTTTATGAAGAAGATGAAATTGAGTATACTAACATATCATACACATTTTGTATTATTATTGTTTGTCATTTACTGGTTGACTATCACTTTAATGATAAAATTCCATTGTTTATTAAAAAAAAAAAAAGTGAACCAAGGTTGGCCACATGAGTCAGGCACAGTGCCACTGGTTCTTGACCCTTTGAAGGGACATCACACTTACACATGGAAACAATAAAGCCCCAAAACACACAACAGCATCAGGAGTTTGATGCAATTCCCTGTCTATCAAGTACCAGGTTTCTGTTTATAACAGCACAGATCTATACCGGGGACCCTGTCACTTGCTTTTAAAACTTTCATTTCTATTTTTATACTTAAAATGTATGTATCATGATCAGAACATACACTGAAAAGGATATATTACCTCAAAGTCCATGTGCTCAGAGAAAACAAGGGAACCTATGTTAAGCCCTTTAATATGAAAATAGAGAGGCAACATATATATTTCCCAATATTAAATCACTCTGTAAATGTAACATGTTGATATTTTCCCTTTATCTGCTTTTTATATAATTCCAACATTTACTAAAAATGTTTGCTATTTAATAAGACTATTATCTGTACAAAGTGGCCATAACTCATTCTCTAAAGCTTGTATAATTATACATTTATATGATTTCTGCCATTTAAAATTTCTGCCAAATAAAAATTTAACAAGTGTCTTTGTACACAAATACTTTATGCCTTTCAGTCTATGTATAAAGGGATCCATTAGAGAGATGTTGTTGTATGTGACTTGACACTTCTAAAAAGTAATAGACTCTGAAATTTAATGCAAGCTATCTATGCTCAGAACCCTAACACTCAAGCACTAATGGACTCAGATAATCCCTTACTATGAAAAGCAACTCTGTGCATGGTTAGCTATAGAACACCAGCTTTAGGCTGGATCCTTATATGCCTGTTGCAATTACTCCTTCTCTACTCTAGACGATCAAAAATGCCTACGGTAGCAAGAGATGGGGCTCTGTGGTAGAGGACTTGCCTAGCATGTGCAAAGATCTGGGCCAGTTCCCCATATAACAACAAAAAGAATGAAACTAATAAGTAAACAAAAGAATCTACAGATACTGTCAGATATCCCAGGTTCTGGTGATACGGTTTAGACAATTAAAAACATTCCCATTAGTTTCCCACTTGGATCAGTTACTAGTCCAAGGCAGTAGACTCACAGCCACAGTATACTGATCTACATTTATACTAACCTGACTTTGGAGAAAGAAGGAAAAACAATGCATACATTCATAAAAATTAGTAAAAATCCATAAAACAGTACAACAGGGTTTGGGGTTACATAGGACTATGAAATTGCTCAACTTCAAACATTTCTGAACATCCAAACACACCTCAAATAGGAAGGGGGAAAAAAGAACTGTTTTTTGAGCCACGGATGACCAAACAGAATATGTAAAAGACAGTCTTTCAGTGGCCTACAATATAGGACACTTCACTGCAAACAGTTGAAAGGGGAAGACAAAGCCTTGGATAGAGACAGATTGATGTGTTAAGAAAAAGAAGGAGAAGAGGTTAATGAATTATTTCTAAATCAATATAATGTAATAAAATTCTCTCATCTGTGAAAATGGGAAATTTGCATTTATGCCCAGTGAAATATAGATGAACAGCGATTGTGGTTATTACACCTGTCACAGTGAAAAAAAGTCAGGGCACATTATCTACTAGTTACATTTCTCCAAAACTGATTAACCTTAATACATTTCTGCCTTCACTGATCTTATGGAGTTTACTGAATATGGCATGTCTTGATTAAAATTGCCCACATCTTAATTCAAGTCATCCTTTTCTCTAACTCCTTTATCTTTGACTATTTCTTTAACTGTTTAACTAATTGAGAATAACACATGATACTTAGAAGCTGAAATAGGTATCCCTCAAGATGAAATTTTCAAAAAGATAAAAGGAAAGTATGAAAAAATGTTTTTGTCATCTCTAGCTCTTTAGGATGGAAATTATTTCAAGGTAAAAGAGAAGTTATTATTTTACGAACTATGGGGGAAAAAAAGTCCCTGTGTTATTTTCTGTACTTTGCACATGTTCCATGCTGCTTTCTCTCCACAGGCCCATTTAACATCCTCTCCTCAGCATAAACCCTTGAATTCGTGCTTGGCTGGACTTATAAGATACTTCCCAATCTATATTACTTTCTTGATTGTATTCAAGAATCATAGGATAGTAAATCTTCCTGTAGATGCTTTGTGAGGAAAATTAGCTTCATTATAACCATTAAAATAACTCCTGTAATAAAAATAATTTTAATTGACATGCCTGGGTGTGGTTTTGTTATTTGTCCACCTAGTGACTGATCACATTTCCCTAACAGCTGATCTCATTGTATCATTAAGAGAATGAAAAATATCCAAGTATCCAACTGTCTGTCTATAATTTATAAAGAGAATTGACAGCTCTTATCCTTTCGCCTGGGTCAAATCTAGTGCGGTTGCTGCTAAACACCTGAACTATTTGGAGATTCTTTTTCATTGCAAATCTCTACATGAAATCAACACATGAAAAATGAAACTGTAGACCCAAAGGGATGATTTTAAGTACCACAAATGACACAGAACCTTCTCATTCAATTTTTTGTTAACATAATTACTTCTGCATAGATTTTTCCTTTGTGAAAAGGAATAATGTTATTATTAAATATATGTCAGGTTTGTGTCAATAATTTTTAAATGTTCCATTAAAACAATTGTAACTTCTTGATAATCTTGAGCTATGAAACCAATACTTTTGCCATTTTCACAGTATAGACCAAGCTGACCATAAACTGTCAATCCCCTCACCTCAGCCCCTTGGGTTATGAGATTACAGAGTAGACAATGACACTCAGCTCATGTTTTAGTGGGTGGTGGTGTGTGCATGTGTGTGCACGTGCATGTGTGTGTGTGTGTGTGTGTGTGTGTGTGTGTGTGTGTTTGTGTGTGTGTGCGTGCGTGCGTGCGTGCGTGTGTGTGTGTGTGTGTGTGTGTGTGTTTAGTGTGTTTGCAGTATGGGAGACTGAGCTCAGGGACTTGAGGATGAGCAGCTAGCACTCTTCCACTCATCTGTGTTTCAAGCTCTTTCCCTTTAATACTCTTTTGGACATTTTTTTTTTAAATTTGTATATAGCAAATTCATTTTCTACATGTGCATACATGAAATGCAAATTAGATCCATGATCTTATAATTTTCATTTATAATGATTAACTCTTATTTAATAATGTATAGCATCTTAATCCACACTCATAAGACCTTTCACCTGATACATGCACACACACACACACACACAAACACACACACACACACACACACCACTGTTAAACTAATTTATTCTATGGATCAATAAAAAGAAATGAGGATATGATATAAGCTCATGATGAATAAAATATTGATACATTGAAACTAGATTGAAATAATAAATATTTTGTTAGGATGAACAAATAGGAACTTGCCCTGATCAGGTCTGTCAAATGTAATATAACTGACCACACATAATATGTACAGATTTATTTTAGAAGAAAATTGCTTCTGCCAAGTTTCCTTCAGAATAAAGTACAAGGAATTCTTACAAGATACACACATTCTCTTCCATCTCCCTCCCTCCCTCCCTCCCTCCCTCCCTCCCTTTCCGCTCTTTCCCTTCTTCCCTTCTCTCTCGCCCTCTCTTTTTTGTCTCTTTCTTGTATGCCAGATAGCTCATTTTTATAGAACACTAAAATAGCCAAACCTGAGTTCTTAAAATATCTTCAAAGTTCCTTTAATTAATCTGAAACATAGAGACTATAAGAGGAAGGCACATTATAAAGTGATAAATGCCTCTGTCTGTTATGACACAAAGTCTATGAGGAATAAGCAAGAATAAGCACAAATCTAGTTGTTTTTAGAACCTGCTGAGATTGTTTCTCTGCAGCAGATCCAGGAAAAGTGTGAGGCAGAATAAATGTCCTATTTTCTTTCTTGTACCTGGAGATTGCATGAATAGGTGACTTCATCATTTTCTTGCACTGTTTGTAATTCTAGGACAACTGCCAATGACATTTTTTCTCAACTATTCTAAGACATCAATTCAACCTGTTTACACAAAAATTGCCAGGAAATAGTAAACCACATTACAATGCCACCCTTTCTCCTTGGCCAAGGCAACTCATTGGATGGTAAAGGATTCTTCCTTTGGCATTAACATAAAGTTGCCAATTTTCATCACTTTTAATTAATGCAAGTGGTAGTCATACTCATCAGGGAATGTGTGAGAGATAAGCACACAAATTGCTTAAAGCAGATTTCAAAGTCAGTCTCTACAATCCATCAGGAACATTTGCAGTCAGCGGAAATTGCTCAGAATTTGTCAGTAATTTGTCAGAGAGTCTCCTTCAGTCGACCACCTGTATCTTTGTAGTTTGACGTGACCAATGCATGGTTTTGGGTGGTTTGGTTTGGTTTGGTTTGGTTTGGTTTATGAAACAGATTAACAGGTTTCAATTATAGCCCAGGCTATACTTAAACTCAAGCTCCTGAGCCTCATGAGGGCTGGAATTTCAGCTCTGCACCAATACAAATCCATCTTGGAGCAGTTTAAACAAAAGAAAACACATTCATCCAAATATCCAGATCAGTGACAGAATCTTCGTCAACATTCTCTCCACAGGAGGAGTTGATTAACCTCTGCTCTGATACCAAATGACAATAAAAATATTGGCCCTCATGTTTCCTTATAAAATGAAAACAATGTAGATTTTGAAATACATTTCAACTTATATATTTCAGTGGAATATTTGTTGATTGAGTAGATATGAGGAAAGTAGCAGGAAAGACAGCTAATTTCCATCCAGTTTCCTACTGTTTACTTTTATAAGAACAAGAGTCCCAGGTCTAGAAACTTTAAATAAAATTTAGAAGAAAACTAATTTTTAAAACCAGGAAAAAATGCATCTTTCTGCAAGAAAGAAGTGGGAAAAATGCTTGCAACTTAATAATACAGACACCAAAAGTAAAATGAATGTTCCCTCTTTAGTCTATAAGAAAAAGATAATTTGCAGATTATATCCCCAGGAAGTTGCTTAAAAGAGAAAAGCAACTGTCATTGCTGTCATGGGATTTAAATAGTATTGGATCAAGAGAACCACCAGAGACTTTTCATGGTATTTTTTTCCATGTAGAAAAGTCACCTCAGCTCTGGTAGGCAGACCAGATGACTTCAGAAACCACATCCTCATTACTCAGAACTGGATTCCACCTGTCAGTATTTCAGTATTATTAGCTCTGTCCCCAATTTCTTCCCTTGAAACCACTACATGTGCTCTTAGTGGCCCAGTGACCACTACTGATGCTAATCAGGCCTCTCATTTTCATAACCAGGGATGTTTAGCATGAAGTAGGTCAGACAAGAGGAGGAAATTATAGGTGGGTAGCACACCAATGTGTGCTAGAAATATTAAATTCATATATACACAAGGGCCTTTCCATTTATAAATTGATTATTCAGCTAACATTTGAAATACTTGTCTGATTTCCTGATTCTGATCTCTTAATGATATATTTTCAGTGTTGGTGAACTCTTATGCATTTTGGTATTCCCATAGCAATTCACAACTCTCATATAAGCACCTCTAATACATGGTCCTGTCTGTAGTAGATATGGCTTTTTAGGTTTGACATGGCAAAAAATCTGTCACTCCTTTAGACAAATGATGTTGTCACTTCATGAAAACAAGGACTTTCCTCTTCCTCTCTTGCTCAAACAAGTGATGCTCACTCATCCTCCTGTCCTTCCATAAAAAGCAAAGAAGTCAAAGCCCTCCCGTAGCTTCTTTACTTTAGACTTGGAATGTTACTTATTAATTCAGAGCCATTACCAGTCTTGTCTCTCTCTATTTTTATCAATTCATTGTATCTCTACAGACACATAACAAAACATCACTAAACTTGATGTTTTACAAAGCAGTCTTTCAAAGCTTCTGTAAGTAAATAACTTGATAGAGTCTGGTGAGGACAGCTCACCTCAATGGTGTCCTTAGCCTCAACTGCAAGACTTGATAGCATTGACATGAAATTTACCAATAGCCTTAAATCAGCTGTAGGTTCCTTCACTTTTGAGTCTTATAGTTGAGGCTGAGAGCTTTGCTAGGGCTGTGACCTGGCAGCATATGGCTGCTAGTGAGGCCCAGCTTCTTACAACTTAGGATATGGCTTTAAAGGTGAAGAAAAGGTAATGGAGTTGTGCTCTTTATTACAAAGCCTCAGAAGTCATCATTTCCCCATGTGCCATTGATCAGGACAATCAGAGTAGAGGACATACAAGTCCATCCTCCAGAAGGAGTTGACATTGACATTACAAGAAGATCATATAGCATGGGGATGAGGTTGACAGAGGTATACAATATCATTACTCATCACAAACTGATACTGTATACTAGTACTAATGTCCTTCTGGAGGAAGAGTGAATGATTTGGCTCTCCACCATCCACTATTTTCAATAATATTTTCATTTTTACAAGGATGAGAATTTCTCCATATACTATGCAATATACATAGAAATATGATAAGAGTAATTATTCATACTAATATAAGATACAAACTGCCTTCATAGAATAATCATGAATGTATTCAGTTTAAATAATGATTATTACTGACTCTGTCTAATTTGCATATGAGTAAACTGAAAATTCTCAAGAGTTCAGAAAGTTTGCAGAGAGTTATAAAGTCAACACACAGTAAAAACAAGATCCTATAACAGAAGAAAACCTATAAAACACCTTTCCACCATTTTTATTCTATCCCATTAGAATATTTACCAAATCCAAAATATAATCATTTTATGTAATGCTAGTTAAAATCCAACTACTACAATCCTGTGCCTAATCATATCTCACATTTAAAAGGAAATGTATTTGTGATAACTAATAGTGTATAACTAATGTATGTTATTATTATTATTAATATATAATAAATGCATAAATAATGACAAAAATAACAGTCATGACAAAAAAGCCAAAGATCAGCAAAAACAAATGATGCAGAACCAGCACTAAATTTCTCTTTGTTCTTGCTTGGAATCTATGCAAGTTTCACATTACTTGGTGCTTGATCAACATAATTTAAATGGGGGAAGAAGATATATTACTGCTATGTATTTTATGTTACTGGTATGTATTTTAAGGATATTCAAAGGCTGTGTACACAGAGACAAAAATAAAGATGTAGAATATAAATGAAAAGACCTCTAACTTATCTGGAGTCTATCTTAGTTTGCCATAGCAAAGTACCACAGACTGGGTGGCTTCAAAACATAAGTGTATTTCTTCATAGTCTGTAGGGTAGAAGTCCTACAATAAGGTATTGCAGGAGATAGTTTCTCTTCTCTCTTCAGCCTGTAGATGGATGTTTTCTTTGTCTTCTCATGATATTCCTTGTGTATGTGCCTTTGCTTATGCATACAGTATTCTCTTCACAAGAAAACTAGTCATATTAGAGACCAGCCAGATGATCTCACTTGACCTAGTTACATCTACAACGTTCCTATTGCCAAAGAATACATTTTGAGGTTTTCAGTAAAACTTCAACATACTGATTTTGAAGGATGAAGTTCAACCCATGATAGAATTTTGTCAGGTCTGTTTTATAAAAGCAAATGAAGAAAGCTTATTAATAATATTCAAGACACCAGAGGGACTCACACAGAAATCTGAGTGACTTGACACCTGACCCTCTGACACTCTTTAGTGAGTTGACTGAGGTACAGGCCAGTGGTCTCTTCACTTCTATAGTGGGGCAACAGCCCACACAGAAGCATTCTTTCAATTGCCAGTTCTTCTATCTACCACTGTCTGCTTGCTTACTCCGGTTGTTCCCATAACACTTGCTATGCCTGGGTCTCTGCTAATGATACCAACATATAGAAGGGCAGTTTTTGCTCATAAAAAGATTTCTTAATGGTATTTCGGCCAAATGTTCAGGCAGAACTCAGGGATTCATGAATAAGTAAAGACAAACCTTCAGATGCCTTGCCAAATGAATTCACAGTATATTCTGTAAACATCGAGAGAAAAGAAAAGAAATTTTTATTCAATACTAATACCAAGACGATGTACCTAAAAACTAGTGACCTTTCAAATGACCTAGATGGTATTTATCTTAAGTATGTATATCACTGCATTGTTTAGGTCTTGCTTATTAAGCACATGGAAGGAAAATAAGCATCCTACACCCTCATTCTTTTGTATAGAGACTCTCTTACAGAAAGATTCACACAGAGAAATGACTAAGCATTTTTAATTTAGCCCACACAGAACCTACTTTAAAATGTATTATTAAAAAGAGATTTTTAAGTCCATCTTTCAAGGTCTAGCCAGATGAGTCCACTTGATCCCCCTCTTCTCACATTCTCCCCAAAGCTTCAGATCTAACCCAGCCCCACATTTATTGCCCCTAGCCTAGTCTGGCCAATCCTGCCTGAGCCACAGTCAACCTCTGGGCTTCAATTCTGCCTATACCAGAACCAAAGCCCAGGCTCCTCTTATGCCACCTCTAATCTCTCCAACCAGCCAGACCCTGTACATCCTTTGCCAGGGTCTATCTGGGTGGGTCTGTCTAATTTCCCCCACTATATTCCCTTTCCAGCCCCTAGGTGTACCCCTGAACTCCAGACTTGGACCAGGATGCATACAACATCTCAATCCCTTGTATCTACCTGACTACATTCCACACAAGCCATTTTCAAACTATGGGCTCAATTCATCCATGAATCCTCATTTCTTCCTGAACATTTCTGTCCATATAACATGAGACTAAACAAAAAAATATTCATATGCTCAAATCTCATTGAAAAAAATACAAGCATTATAAGAGATCAAACCACTATCTCACTCCCTAAACCCACCCACTCTATATAAATGTTTGCCAGGATACAGACTTATAATAGATAGATAGATAGATAGATAGATAGATAGATAGATAGATAGATAGATAGATAGACAGATAAAATTTCCTCAACGAATTCTAGGAGTTTAAGAAGACACAATGAAAAAGCAGAAAGAATTTAAAAGAATAACTTAAAGAGTATGAATTCCTAAGTGATGCCCAAGAAAACATAAAGCTGATGAAAATGGCAAAGACAATCTAGGACTTGAAAATCCAATCCAATAAAGAGATAGAAGCATTACAGACGATGCTAGCTGAAATAAAGATGGAATTGAAAAGATCAATAGCCCAGCTAGAAAACTCAAAGGAAAGCTTTACAAATAGAGTGAAACAGGCAGAAGATTAGATGCCAGGACTTGAAAACAAGGAAAAAAATCTAACCAAATAAGCAAGGAATGTGAAAAAAATTAAAAACCACAGAAAAGCAACATACAAGAAATGTGAGACACCATGAAAAGACCAAATATCTGCATTATCAGAATAGATGAAGTGAAGAATCCCAGGTCAACAGACCAGATCTTGAACAAGAGCATGAAAGAAAACTTCCCCCAAACTAAGGAAAGATATACCATACAAACCAAGAAGTATACAGATACCAAATAGATAAAAGCAAAAATAAAATGTTAAAATATACACATATATGAGGCAATCTAAAGGTAACCACCAAATAATGAGGGAAACAGAGCTCCAACTGGACATATCTTGTCACCAAATGAAACTTCCAGTACCAAAATTGAATTACATCTAATTAAGTTGTGGGCCAAAAGGTGTCGCATGGGAATCCCCAAACAACCTGGGCTGTTGTCAAGAAAATAGGTGTTCTCTACAAACTGATAGCAAGGCCCCATGGCTGAAGACAACATCTATGTAACTAATTGAACATGGAGATGTCAAACTGGTGCCTATATGTGATAGTTTTTGCTTTATCTTATTATACTTTATTTTGTTGTATTTTATTATTTCCCCTTAGAAGCCTGTTCTTTTCTAATGAGAGACAGAAAGTGAATAGATTCAGATGGAGGGAAAGTGTAGAAAAACTGTGAGGGTTGGAGAGTAGGTAAACCATAAACAAAATGCATTACATGAGAAAAGAATCTATTTTCAATAAAAGAAAAAATGTAAAAACAGAAAGAACAAATAAATGATTTAATGATCCAATTCAAAATTTTGGTTAAACAAGAACAAAACAAATCCAAAACCTGTTGATGTTAAGAAAAAAATATTAGAGTAGAAATTAATGAAATTAAAAAACAATGCAAAGAATCAATAAGTCCACATGCTGTTTCTCTAGGAAGATATCCAAGATCAATAAATTCTTGACTCAACTAACTAAAAGAAAGAAAGAGAGGACCTGATTTAACAAAATCAGAAATGAACAGGGAGACATTACAGCAGAGACCAAAAAAAAAAAAAAAAAAAAGAATATTACAAGGGAATACTTGAAAAACCTGTACTCCCTTGAATTAGAAAAACCTAAAAGAAATTTCTTTCTTTCTTTCTTTCTTTCTTTCTTTCTTTCTTTCTTTCTTTCTTTCTTTCTTTCTTTCTTTCTTTCTTTCTGTCTTTCTTTCTTTCTTTCTTTCTTTCTTTCTTTCTTTCTTTCTGTCTTTCTTTCTTTCTTTCTTTGGTTTTTCAAGATGGGGTCTCTCTGTGTAGCTTTGTGCCTTTCCTGAAACTCACTTTGGAGACCAGGCTGGCCTCGAACTCACAGAGATCCACCTGCCTCTGCCTCCCAAGTGCTGGGATTAAAGGCGTGTGCTACCACTGCCCGGCTTTCTCTTCTTTCCTTTTCTTTTTCTTTTCTTTTCTTTTGACAAAGCCATACACCTGGATAAACCCAATCTCTAATATTCCTATATAACCAAACCAGACAGTTAAAGAGAGTCTGACCACACTAGCTGGTACAATTTGGAATCAATGGCTAGAAGCACTAAATGTACCGCTTTTCGATACTTAGTAAAATACAATATGAGGCTACGATACTATAAAATGGTGCTATAAATAATAGGTCCATTGACTGTCTCACTGAGATGACTGACTCTTTCACACTAGCTATTTGCTCCTCAAACTTCCTGCACTCCTCTAAACCTCTACTGTATGATTTTGCTTTTTTAAGCAGTAATTTATTTGAGATGAAAGAGAACTAGACAAGTCCCTAATAAAAAGTAAACCCTGGAAGCCAAAAGAAATGTCCATGAAATCTTCTCGAAAACAAAATGGCTTAACAGGTTGTGAAGAATTGTAAATGATGCAGATGAAAACACGAACTGGGGCTGCTGTAGGCTACAGTAAACTATGTCATTTTGTTCAGTGTTTTATCACAGCAATAAAAGTCACTGAAATAGAAATTTCCAGATAGAGTATACTGCTGTGAAGAACATGTCCATGCTGTGTTCTGGAGGAATGTTGAAGACCTTGCAACTTTGGAGACCGGATGCTGTCGTCAGAGTTTAATTCTGACAGCAGCCTGGAAGACAGTTGTGCTGAGAGTGAAGTTAGTGGGAGAGGGCTCGGCTCAAGAAGCATCAAGAACAAATCCTGAATCAACAACTGAGCTAGATACTATTCCTTTGATCCTTTGGCAAAGCATCTGCCTGTGTCTGAGGTTAAATTAAGAGTAATGAGTCATTTTTTGGTGGAAGAATTTTTAAAAAATCGTAACATTGAGTCTGTGGCATAGTTATTACAGGTAACTGTTAAAGGGTCTGCTAGGAAAAAGAGCAAGGGGGCAAAAAGAAGTAGAAAATGTAGTTTGGAGCGAAGAAGAGCACTAGAAACCTTATGTTACAGCCAAAGCAGGTACTGGAAGAGAGGCTATGATTGGCAAAGAGATTGCCACCATTAAGAACAGGCCACCTGATCTGCACTAGAACATTGAGAAAGGTGCCCTCAGGGCAAGACTCCACCCAGCTGGGCTTCTAACTTCTGAAGGGAAAAGTTTTCTGCTCCCTGAAAACGAAAGACAAAAGCTACTGTGGAGGTGATTCAAGGATGCAAGGTTCCATCCAAGATGGCGGTTGTACTTGGCAGCAGCATCCACGTGGTACTGGCTGCAGGGATATGAAGGATTCAGGAGTGAGGGGATCATGAATTCTTCCTTTGTGGTTCAAAGAGTCACTAAAGACAGGCAATGTGAGGCAGCCAAGTTGCTGCAAGGAGGCTGTCAGAAGCCATTTTGTGAAGCTGTGAAAGTGAATCCTGGGTTACACAAGGGACCCCAAGATGTTGGAGATGACAGATCCATGAGACATCTGCCAAGGAGATCTATATACAGGGAGTGTATCCAGCCCAAGAGAGAGATGTGTGTTGCAGGTAACAAAGCCCCTTGAAACTAAAGACCCAGATAATGGACATGGAGGTACAGAATTTGGTAATTGCCCTACTGGGTTTGGGTCTTGTTTTGGTTCCTTCCTTCCTTCCTTCCTTCCTTCCTTCCTTCCTTCCTTCCTTCCTTCCTTCCTTCCTTTCTTTCTTTTTAAATTTTCGAGACAGGGTTTCTCTGTGTAGCTTTGTGCCTTTCCTGGAAGTCACTCGGTAGCCCAGGCTGGCCTCGAACACACAGAGATCCACCTGCCTCTGCCTCCCAAGTGCTGGGATTAAAGGCGTGCGCCACCACCACCCGGCCAGTATTTCCTTTCTATTCCTCCATCCCTCCCTTTTTAATGGAAACGTATATTCTGTGCCATTGTATGTTGAAAGTATTTAATCTCCTTCGTTATTTTACAGGGAGTAATAGTTAAGAGATTGCCTGAATTATCAAGATAAATACTGGTCTTTGGACTTTTGAACAGCAATAAGACTGCTAAAGGATTGTAAGGACTTTTAAGTTTGGTCTAAATGTATTTTGCAATATGATATGGCCATGAGCCTATGGGGTCCAGGGAATAGAAGGTGGTCATTTGAATGAGAAATATCCTAAACCGTATCGTGTGTTGGAAGACTTGATTTTTGTCAGCAGTGCTGATTGAGAAGGTTCAGAGGCATGAACTTGCTGAAGGAGGCGCATCACTGGGGACAGACTTTGAGCCTTGATCCATTTCCAGCTCCTTTCCACTGCTTCGTGGTGGAGATGTGCTCTCTCAGCTTCCTGCTCTTGCAACCAGCTGCCATGCCTCGGGAACCATAAGACCAAATAAACTCTTCCATAAATCTATTTTGGTTAGTGGTTTATCACAACAACAAAAGTACCTAATAAAGAATGTGTTACTTAGATCCCTGAAGATGGATTAGATGATACAGACTGATGGTGACAGACGTTTTCCAGATGAAAACCTATATCCTCTTGATTATCACCAGCAATACTTTTAAATGTTATATGCAATGTCTATCATCTAATAAAATGCATATAAAGAGGCAAGGTCATGTGAATAAAAAATAAAATAAATGCACAGTGAACCCACAAAGCAGTATCACCAGGCATGAAATATTGAATAAATATAATTAATTAGTGTAAAAATAAACAAAAACAAAATGGAGACTTAAACAGTATACTGAAAACTATAAAAAATAGTAACAAAATTTTAAACCTGAAAAATATAATGTCCAAATTTAGTAATTCAGAGAATAAATTTGACAGCATATTAAATAGTGCTGGTAAAAATACTGTTGAGCTAGAAGGCTGACAAAAGAAAAAATTCTTTTAAAAACGTAGGAAATACGTGTCTGTGAAATAGACAAGAGTTGGGAAGAGAAAGCTTAGCTTACAAGTGATTTGTTTTTAGCAGGTAAAGAAAAACAACACCATACAGTACTTGAGAAGATGGGGTTGAGAATTTTCTGAAACTAATGGCCATTATGGAGCATGGAGTTAAGAAGGACCATAGCCACAGTCTGGATCCATTTTTCAAACCAGGTCAGAGTTCAGTAATAAAGTGCTTGCTTCACAAACATGAAGATTCTTGTCTGATCCCAAGAAGCCATGTAAAAAAATACTTGTCTTGGTGGCATGCACCTGGAATTTAAGCACTGGGGGTGGAGGGTGGGGTGACGACAAGATGATCACTGACATTTACAGTGAAGCTTAATTGACAAACTGCAAGTGAATGAGCGATGCTGTATGAAAGGAGGTGGATGGAACTCTTGAGGATGACTGCCAAGGTTGTCTTCTAGCCTCTACACACATGAACTTATGCTCAAACACACATGAACATACATAAAAGTACATATACACTTATGCATAATGAAGATGTATCTGTTTATAAAAATGTTGAAAACTAAGAGCACAGAAAATATAATTCTATAAAGAGCAAAAGAGACATATCTAAAATTTTCAAAAGCTACATTTCTTGAGAAACAGCAAAAGCCAAAAGAAACAAGAACGATATCTTTAAGTCATAAAAAAATTGACAAATGTGTGATTTCATGTTTAGGAAAAAATATTTAAAACTATGCTACTGTTATGTTAGTAGATGCTCAAAAATATTTTTAAAATAATTCAAAAGAAGGGCAGAAAATAGAGAGCAAAAGAACATATAACGGTTTGAAACTGTGATGCTTAAGTTTAATTATCAACTCAATTGAATTAAGAAATACCGAGGGTATTAAAAAAAAAAAAACATTCCTTCAAATGTATAACTGAGAGTGTTTCCAAGCAGACTTAATGAGGTAGAGAGGACTCCCCCCAGCAGAGGCAGCATCATCCTATAGACTGGGGTTCTGGACTATATAAACAGAGAAAAGGGAGAAAGCCAGGTAACTGCTGACATTCTTCTCTCTCGCTTCCTGCGCACCACCAAGATCAAGCTGCACTCACCACTATTTCTCCATGCTCTGAGACTGTGTTTCTCTGAACTATAAGCCCAAATCAACTTTCTCTCCTGGAAGTTGCTTTTTTATCCCAGCATTTGGTCATTACAATAAGAAAATTAACTAACACAAACAAGATAATACATTAAAGCCCAACACATTAGCAATTTACAATACTTACTAAATAACTCTACTTTTTTTCTTTAGGCCAAATTACTTCTAAGAAGAAAACATTTATAACATGGACATCTGCAAAACTTAGCAAAAGTATTTCCTAATGTGACTAATAGATGGAACCCATTTCCATCACGAAAATCTGGGGATCTGATTATAAACCTGTTTTCTAAAAAGGATAGTAATATCTAGCATGCTTTGAATGTGATTTTGTAAATCAGGTAAAGCATATGGGACATTAGCAGAATTATTAAGAATGTATTGCAGCATTCAATTTGATGACAGCACAAGTGCCCACTGAGTGGCTATGAAGGTGTCTAAAGCCATATGGTTTCATATAATTGTTTTTCTCAACATTTGGACTTTAGAATCAAGAAGAAAAAAATCCCTTAGGTATCTATTTTAAGCCTTTTGAGTATGTTTCCTAAGAGTTTCAATATGTCAACGAATGTCCTCAGGTCCTATAAATGAAATAAAATGAAAGCCAGATGACCATACCAATGGAAAACACTTCAGTTTCATTGTAACAGAAGCGAATTAGCAAGGTAGACCACAGATTTCCTCTTGGGTATAAGAAGAGAGAAGCAAAAGCCTGGCCAGGACCAAAGACATACATGTGGAGGGAACAGATAGGAAAGCTTCTATTTGTCTATTCTTCT
Source organism: Peromyscus maniculatus bairdii (assembly GCF_049852395.1). NCBI lineage: Eukaryota > Metazoa > Chordata > Mammalia > Rodentia > Cricetidae > Peromyscus > Peromyscus maniculatus. Next base: position 33,603,004 of record NC_134853.1, on the reverse strand, counting down.
GAACATGTATTTAAGGCAACTTATATGTAGACTTTCCCAATGATGTTTCCTTGGGGGTCACACTTCCAAAGTTTAACTTGAGGGGTGATTATTCCCTCTACAATTTTTGTGAGCTTCATAGCTGTAGGAAAATATAAAAGCATAGATTTTTTTTTAAGATTTCCAAAGTAACAGTTAGATTGAAAAGAGGATCACTATGTTTTCCTAATGGATTGGACTGCCACTGTGAGCTGTATCTGAATACCCTGTTGTAATTCATTGCATCTAAAAGCAAATTACCTAAAGAGGGGGCTTCATGATCTAGAAGCAAAGGTGAATACAGAAAAAGGTGCCAACAAGGCACTTCAGAAGAGCCTAGGCTGAGAGCTGAATAAAAGCAATGTGGACTCTATTGGGGGCTCTTGATATTTCCCTCCAAGTAAGATGAGCTTTCTAGCCAAGCTTTGATCTGATTGGCATGTTTCACCTTTACACAGGACTGAGGTCTCCTAGAGGAATGAAGACAGACTATAATTCCCAGAGATTTAGCTATGGACTGGATGATCTAGGAAGTAAAAAAGGACTGTTACCACTTTGAAGAGATCTTCAGAGGAAAATGGGAGGAATAATTTTACTGACCAACTTTGAAATGTTATTAGGTAACTGGAAAGGAATTATAAAGCCATAACAGGATTTTAATGATTAAAGATTAAAATCCTGCTCAGGCTTCATGACTGGGAAAGTGTTGTTTAAAAATAGGAAAAACATGAGAGCCCTTTAATATTACAGCTAGGATGGCTGTGATTGACCTGCCTGGCATGGCAGTAGCCAACACTTGGGGGTTAGTGGGAGGAGGACTACTAACAGAAAGGTGGAATGTAGTATTTGATAGTGGGAGTCCCATCAGTACCCAATACCCAACAAGAAGTAGAGGCCAGCTCTCCAGAATCTGAGGGTAAAACAAAGTAGCAGATTCACTGACCCAGAGAGAACTTACAGTCTCGCCCAAGACTTTTTCTGAGGCTCCATCCTATCTGTGTGATGGTTGAGTTAGATGGTTGGAACAGAGAGCTTCCTAATTCCAGGGACACCTGGATTTCCAATATGGAGGCCCATTTGGGAAATCAGAAGTCCGGAATTTCTGATCAGGTCCTTCGGTGTCCTGCCTTGTCACATTGAGTACAAAAGGTCTTGAGAGAATATCTTATATTTGAACAACTTCTCTATAGACAGAACATCTATTTGTCAGTTTATTTCATCTAGAAAAATTAGAGCCAGCTGGGGATCTCAAGTCACATGGAAAGGCTGCAAGAAAATCAACATAGCCCCCCCCCCTCTGTCTCTCTCTCTCTCTCTCTGTCTCTCTCTGTCTCTCTCTGTCTCTCTCTGTCTCTCTCTGTCTCTCTCTGTCTCTCTCTGTCTCTGTCTCTCTCTGTCTCTCTCTCTCTGTCTCTCTCTCTGTCTCTCTCTCTGTCTCTCTCTCTCTCTCTCTCTCTCTCTCTCTCTCTGTCTCATTCATCAAATAATATCTTGGGCACATAGAAGAATCTTTCCATATCTCATTGTACCTGCCTCTCTGATGTACCCACCAATGTATTTTAACCTTGCCTTAGTTTCTTCATTCTGTAAAACTACAGAACTTCATGAAACTGTTTCCACATTAAAATGTGAAATTTGGGGTAACTTAAATCTGTCTTCCTGAGCCATGGTCACTCAAAATGGCTCTAGAATAAACTCTCTCTTATTCTCTTTAAAATGGCAGCCATGATTTAGGCAGTGACCGCAGCTAGAGGGTCTGTAGTCTAACAGAAGCATAATAATACAGTTCTAACCAAGCAGGGCTTACTCCAGAAGTGCAAAAATAATTTAACATTTAAGAATAAATCAAATTTATATTTTGTTGTTTCTTTTCTTTATATTGTTCCATAAAGCAGCCTTAGCGGTCATTGAAAATGGACCAGCCCCTCATGGCCAGCTTTGGGCCTCACCTCCCAATTCCCTGGTAATCCTAAAACAGGGAAGCATCACAGCTGCCCCCTTAACATTTAAATCACCATCTAAGCAGGTGACAGTTTCAGAGCTCTTGTGAGGTGCATTAAGGGAAAGCTATGTCCTCCTGGCCAAAGAATAAAACCTGATTTCTCCTGGGTGGAGACATGACATTCTGATCTGCTCTAAAGATTAAAATGCTATACCATTGCCTTCTTTCCTAAGAGTTAATCCAGGTGAGCCTGGCAATCAGCTGGCTAGCACCCTATCCTATAGGGAAGCTGAGTCACTTGAAGACATGCTAAGGGGATGGGAGGAGTAATTATCTCCCGACTGAGATGCCTTTCACTAATCAATCCTGTGGGAAATGTGTAACTTCAAGGGTGATTGATAGAAAGGCAGGCTACACTTCTAGTTCTAATCCTAACAGGAACACTTTTCCTTTTCCTTCTGTGTGTCTCGGTTTTTGATTATGCCAAAATGCCCTGCTTTCCCTGACACTGGACTTTCTCACTTCTCTGGGGCTCCTTCTACCACTGCTGCATGCTGACCCCCACTGCTTAACATGCCAGCTTTGCAAACAAAATCAAATCAAAAAGCATGGCTTTCTCTCTTCCTCTTCTCCATCCCGGTCCTAGCAGCTACAGAGAATTTCAGCTTGCCCTCCCTGCTGCTTTGTCTAATACAATTGTTCTTGACCTTCATTCTATGGCTGTTCTTAAAGTCTTGTATTACGGGGTTTAAGAACTCAAAAGTCAACCCTGATTTCGCTGATAACAGCATCAATTGTCAAGATAGAAGATATTTCTGATGTGCTAAATACACCTTTGGTAACATGACTAACTTAGTATCTGCTGTCAATACATGAACTGCAGAAAACAAAAAAAAAATAACTTGGATATTCCCCAAAGTGAGGGAAATTTGACTAATAAAGTTTAACATCCAATGAAATTAAAGTTCAGCAAACTATGACTAGAAGAAAAAAGTTAACTTTGACCCTATATTATTTCATTGACCTGATCAATTCCAGGTCAATTATTGATCAAACTGTGAGCAATCATCAATACAATTTCTAGGAGATAAGTATCTCTAGTGAGAATTCGGGAGGATTTTCTCATAGTCTAGAGAAAATGTTAATCATAGATAATAAAATTGACTTTTTTTAGAGAAGGATTTTATTAAAATTTAAAAACTCACTTTCTCAGAAGAACCATTGGCAGAATTTAAAGGTAAATGACAGAACGTAGAAACAGAATCATCAAACATTAGAGTTCAGAAGGTCCCTCCAAAGGGTTCCCAAGTTCTTACATCCCCATACCAGGAGTTGATCAGGGACACACAGTTACAGCTGAAGCAGAGACAATTTATTAAGAAAAGATAGGCTTCCAAGGACAGAAACAAGCCAGAGCAAAAGCAGTATATGCAGCTCTAACAGCGATGCTGTACAAAGGCAGGTCTTTTTTGTCACATGCTAGGGGCTTCCAGGTCATTTGTAAAGCATAGACTTTTCCGCGCATGCTCTATCTACTGTGTGTGGTCTATATACAGACATCATGTCTCCACAACTTCCTCTTCTTTTTTGTGGGGGAGGGGAGGGGAGAAGCAGGGTTTCTCTGTGTAGCTTTGGATCCTGTCCTGGAACTCACTCTGTAGTAGACCAGGCTGGCCTGGAACTCACAGAGATCCACCTGCCTCCCAAGTGCTGGGATTAAAGGCGTGTGCCTTCATCGAGCGGCTGTCTCCACTGTTTCTTAAGTCTCCACCTAGAGGTCTGTATTTTAGAATTATAAGGAGACATGTGTTACCATCAGACACTGGACTACCTGTGGCTTGTGCCAGTGACTGTTTGGACTTACTGGAGCTAGAGAGAAGGGGATAGCTTCCTTGTTTTCTAATTGTTTTTTTTTTTTCTCATAACATAAGTTTGCAGTCTTTATTCAAGGTCTTGAAGATTTCATTCTGTTCCCTACTCTCCTGCCTCAAAAGAAAGTTGGTAGCATATATAGCCGGCCAAGAGCTCATAACTAGAATATGTAAATAGCATGTTTTGATAGGAAGTATGGAACCAAACTGAAAAATGACAAGAAACTTGAGAAGATGCTGTACATAATAGCTGAGTGGTCAACATACATATGAAAAGATGCTCAAGTTCCTAGTTTACTAGGGAAGCAGAAAGTTCACACTCACTAAGAAGTTTGAAAAAATAACTAAAACTTTGGAAAGATGAGAACATCTACATACTACTAAGGGAATATCAAATAATACAAATAAGTGGTAAGAATTGACTTTCTCTTTCAGAATTGAATATGGCACACCTGTTGGCCCAGAAATCAATTCCTAGAAATTCATTTAACATAAAAGGCTCCCTATTCTTTTACAATAAAGTTTGTGGAAGACTAAGAACTCAAACCTGGAAACAATCCAAATGCTTGTCAGCTGCAAAATAGAAGATGAAATTATATACTCTTGTAGTGAAGCTCTCTATACAAATAGAAAAAAATATAATATAGCCGTGTACAATAAAGTAAGTGAATTCTACAAATAGTGCCAAGAGAATGCAGAACATTTTATATAAAGTTATTATGAAGCTCACATCTAAATGGCAGCATTACAGTTGAAGATGGGGCTGCTCTAGGGGAGACAGAGTACCTACAGAAGATGAAGGGATATGCTCAAGGATACTCAGAGACATAGAAAGTTTTACTGTCCGACCAATGCAATAGCTGTACTGTCTTTTTTGTATGAAAACCCATCAGACTGCAGGTTGACATTCAGTCTATTCTCATTGGATTGTTCCTAACCACAAAAGAGGTTGTGAAGTGCGGACACATCACCATTGTTCCGGTCTGCTTAGTGGTAAGGGTGTCCATGGAGTCTGAGTGCCGTTGTTGACACCCACACCTCAACCTTTCATTAAGTTCCCTCCATCCCCAGCTCATCAAAGACATCACACTAAGAAATCTTTTCTGTTTTCTCCTCCAATAAATCATTTTCATCAATAGTATCTCAAATAAATGTTATCTATTTTATTGGGAAACTATATTAATTTGACTCAGAATCCCGCACCAGCTAATGACCTGTCTTCCTGACTATATACAGTACATTTTCTGTAAATAGTTACGTATTTCTATTCTTTCACAAGGTCATATTGTATGTGTGTGTGTGTGTGTGGTTACATATATATGATGTGCTTTGATCATATTCTTCCCCATTATCCTCTGTTATCTCACACCAACCCCCCTCTCCCTGGCAACAAATTTCCCAATTTTCATGTCTATGTTGTTTGTGGCCCACACATTTAATTAAGATTGCCTGGATGAGCACAAGTGAGTAGCTAAATATTCTTGTTTTATCCACTTTCCCTCTCTTGTGTTTAAAAGCCCTCCCCAGCATCCTTCCTCTACACTACTGTATAAAAATCCGGTTTCAATGCCACTAATGACTTACCTAATGACTTTGAAATGACATTCATCCTCACCTTGACTTATCATTCCCACTGGATAAAATTGATCTGTCCTGCTTTCTTTCATACTCTTTCTTCTACTGGCTTCCAATCACTTCACACAATTCCTGCCCACACTCCCAAGTTCTCACCCAGTGTCATGGCTCTCATTATCATCCACATATAGAAACTGTCTCAGACTTGAGTCTCTAGCTTACACCTGTTTTCTGGACTTCAGCACTATAACTTCTCCTTGATGTCCTCACTTGGATTTTTCTAAGATATACATGGATGTGTAAGTATGTCTATACATGTTAGACTGAGGGTAAGAGGACAATCTTAGCTGTCCTCCTCAGGAAAGCCACTCACCTCTTGTGAAATAGTGTCTTGTAGACCCAGAGTTCACTGATTGGTCTAAGCTGGATGTAGATGTAACCAACCGTCTTATTAAATAAGAAACACAGAACCAATGTAAAAGAGAAAGCCGAGAGGTCAGAGCTCAGAGCTAAAATCTCACCCTTCCTCCTGCGGTGTCCCAGCTTCCCGAAAGAGAGCTATATCCTGTCTGTCCGTCTTTTTATAGTATTTTGTTCTGCCTTCGCATTGGTTGTAAACCCAAACACGTGACTGCCTCGTCACTGTCTGTATGTACAGCCCCCCCCCCCAGGTCTTAAAGGCATATGTCTCCAATGCTGGCTGTATCCCTGAACACACAGAGATCTATGGGATTAAAGGCGTGTGCCACCACCACCACCACCACCACCACCACCACCACCACCACCACCACACTCTTGCTATGGCTCTAATAGCTCTGACCCCCGGGTAACTTTATTTATTAACATACAATCAAAATCACATTTCAGTACAGTTAGAATACCACCACAGCTGGATGACCCAATGAGTCCAGGAGATTCTCCTGTCTCTCCTCCCACAATGCTGAGATGACAAGTTCTTGTGTGTGCCTGGAATTAACATGTGGATTCTGCAGCTTGAAGTCAGAGGCATGAACTTCCTCATCTGACCTGTCATCCAAACCCACAGCAGTGTCACATCTGCTGTCATTTCTCACTTAGAGTCTGGCAGTTATCAGGGAAGTGCTCCCTCTCTTGATTTGCTTCCCTCTGAGTACTGAGAAATAACATCTAAAGAAATGTTTTTTAAACTTTTTATCAGATCTGATTACAGATTTGTTTAAGTTTTTACAGTGGCATCCCACATCTCAGAATGAAAAACAAAGTGTCTAGGAAGTGCCAGCTCTATCCTCAACTCTTCCTGGTTTGTGCTCACACACACCTTACACATGAAAACTCCAGGACCTTTGATCTCACTCTTTCTTTTGTCAGAACCATCAGTTTCTGCTTCTGCCATTATTTCCCTTCCTCCCCTACATTAATCTCACACCTGAGCCTGCTGCCCCAAACTCCAACCTGTTTCCTTCTGCTTCACATCCCTGAGTCCTTCAGTCCTGTTTTAATAGCACTTATTATCTTTGAGATACTAAACAATTGTATTTCTTGTTTTCTCTGTTGTCTACCTCCTTAATTGGAATATAAGGCCACAGGGCAGCAATGATGTCTGCTTGGTTGATGCATTCCAAGTGGCTGATACACAGTAATGCTCCATAAATGCTTGTTCGATGAGTTAATTTATGTTGGACATTGCAGCTTCTAAATCCTTTGTTAATAAACCCAAGGATGAAAAGAACTATTTTTAAGTTACAAGAAAGTTAATATCTTTCAAACCAAAGTAAGAAAAATAAAATACATATTGATTTTTAAGAAAGATAAAAATGAACCATATATATTCAGAGAAATGAAAAGATTTATTACCTTAAGCATGGAGAGCACTTTTTATTCCCCAGAAAATACTGTTCTATATTTGGTCAAAATGAGGAACAAAGAAATACATTTAAATTTGGAAAAAATATAACATGACACAATTATGTGCCATTCAATAAGCAGTGTTCAGTCATCTGACGTTCAAGAAACTTGATAGCTAATACAGAGGAACAGCCCTCATCCTTCATAGGATCTAGCAAGTCAAGTCTGTCTGTCAAGGTGCTGCACTCACCTGCAGCCCGCAACCTGATTGTACCGATATGACGCATCGTTAGCACATTTGGAAACACCATCTTTCTTAACTATGGAGTGCTGGATTTTATCTGAAGCTTTCTAAATCTGAGTTATTTCCCTAGAAATGTTCACACATAATGACAAGCTAATTTATAAAAGAAATTCTTCCCTGACACTGGGTATTTGGAAATAAATAACAAGAAGCACATCAGTACCCAGCCACCTCAGGAGCCGCAGACCTCAGGCAGGCTGAGGCCATCACATAAACCTGGCTTGCTTTAGGGCACTCTTTAATTTACCAAACAATAAGAATTCCCTTGTGGCTGATTTTCTCAAGATCTTTACCTAAGATCTCTGGAACCAAAGCTCTGCTTTGATCAGAAATGGAGTGGTACAGGCAGGACTCTGCTGAGAAAATCAAAGAGAGACCAGCATCCCTCCTCCATGAAAAATGCATGAGCAGCTCCATCTTTAGTTCCTCCAAGAGAGAGCAAAGGGTGAAAAGGGCCTGTTGCTCTAAATTTACAAGAAAACTAAGGTAAGGCCACTGTGTTTAAAGAACAGACTGGGACCCACCTGTGCAGGCACTGGAAACCACCATCTCCATTAGAGATTCCAAATGTGCCAGTGACAGCAAAATGCCGATCAACAATTTCACAGTTGATTTCTTAGAATAAAAACTTTACCAGTACTCTGCATGAAGTCTCAGAAATACTATGTTAGAAATAAATAAGTAATAATTTATTGCCCATGTGATCTTAGAAGTAGTAAAACACTCTAGCTCAGATTGGGAAAGGTTGGGCCAATCTGTCACATACACACACACACACACACACACACACACACACACACACACACACACACACACACACCAGTACAGGAAATAAAGCAGTCACAGGGAAGGAAGATTTGAAATCACACATGAGGAATATGGTGTCCCAAGTGTTTTCACAGCCAGCAGCCTGTGCTTAGCTTGTGGGAAAGGAAGAGAGGCATTGCCAGAAAGAGACACAGGCTTGGTTTTCAAGGAGGTATTTGCCAGACTTAGCAATTTAGAATTTACAGAAGGTTAGAAAAACCTGCTGATCAAACTCAACCCCAGGAATGTTGCGACTCAATTAGCTTTGGCTACCAGTGGGAAAACGGGGAAACATCAACTGCATAGAACAGTATCTAAAGGCAGGAAGAACGATCAGGGTACCAAACTAGTGGAGGCAAAATGTCATTCTAAAAAATAAATCAGCAACATATGAGGATGAAGCAATGAGATTGTGTTCCAGATGAGGTACAGGCAGCAGACAGGACAGGCTCCAGGAGCTAAGCAAAGATGGGTCTGGAGAAAGTTGTGACTTAGGCTGACCTGGCAGTCTGTACTAGGTACCTGGGTGTGCTGGTATCCGTGAAAAAAATAAGATAATGAGTAACTTTCGAGAGAAATATATGCAGTCCATTTTGGGCAGGTTGAAATGGAAGGGTGTATAGTACAAAGGGGATGATCAGCCAGTAGCTGTTCAAGAAATTGTAAAGCTGCAAAATCTGGGTAGTAAATCAAACTTGGGGTCACCATGTTTAGGTACATATACTGTAGTGAATTGTGAACACAGGAAGTAAGCGTACCCTGAGGAAAGACTGAAATTTCATGGTTGGCACAAAAAAAAAAAGAGATTAACCTCCATGACAACTCCGACATCTGCAGCTCAGGAAACTCCAGGAAGGATGCTCCAAGTGGAAAGACTCAAAGAGCCAGATGCCAGAAACACTGCTGGGAAACAGTCTCCTAGAAGGGTCTGTGTAAACAAGACTGGAACAATCTTGATATCAATGAACACGCAAAATCAGAAGGGGGAACATTTGCAGGGTCCCACTTCTAATAACCGATGGGAGATGGAGAATTATCCTCTAATGGGATGAGCCCCCCTATTTTGTGTATGTGTACATATATGTGTGTGTGCATATACATGCATACATGTATGTGTGTGTAATAATAGTAATCAAAGAAAAAGGAGGCTATCAACTTGAGTGGTAGAGTCCACGGGAGGGGTTTGAAGGAGGGTAGCTGTGGCGGAGTGGGTCTAGAGAGAGGAAAGGGGGGAAGTGATGTAATTCTATTTCAATTAAAAACATATGCTTTTAAAAATGAATGTGACCCCAGGACACAGGAAAACCAGGAAACCTGGGGAGAAGCAAAGTGAAGCCTAACAGAACAGTCCGATATTGTTGGTGAATTATTCAAGGAAGCCCATGATAACTCGCTTAGAGCAGCTTCCATAGGATGGTGGGGAAAGAAGTAGGAGCATGGGGTACAGAGTGACTGGGGAGGAAGAGAAACCATGTAAACAATTGGAAGAAGCTGGCCTTGGCACAAGGGAAAGGGGGCCTGGCTAGTGCCGGCACACGTCATTTTACAGCGCAGTTCCGTAATGGTTATGAAGTTTTAATATGGTGGGGGAGCAAGTAATCAAAGATGCGAGGCCGCTTCTATGCACAATGAATGCCAGAGCAAGATCGCCCCAAAGGTACAAACTACTGAGTGGCAGAGCATGGGGAAAGGGGATCACTGGACAAGAGGGGGGAGAATGCTGAAAGCTGTTCTCTTACAAAACACCCTAATCAGTCATCGCTGAAAGCGTGGCTGGAATAAAGCAAATTAATGAAAGACAAAGTAATCTTTCAATGTCTCCATTGCATCTTTAAAGAAAACAAAACAGAAATGACTATTTCAGTAGGCAATGTAGTAACTGCGATGTGAGGCTGGAGATCCAAAGCCACACAGCACCTGTAGCAGAGCTCCTGGCCCGGAGCTAGCCACAGACCTACAGGGCTCAGTCTTGGTACTTTCTGCCCATTAGCACTGGTTATTGCTGAGGTCACCTCTGTATTTTCACCAAGCCAGGTCTGTAGCTGGTCTACACGATGGAAAGACCTGCAGAAAGGCCTTGACGCCATCAGGTGTGGCCCAGAGTAATAAAAGAAGAACAAGATGCGTCTTTGTTGATTATCCTGATTGTAACTCTTGGAGATCCAAAAAAGGAATTCAGCTCTTCTTTCTGTGAACTGGCAATTGTCCCCATTCCAGCTCCTAGCAAGCTGAGAAATCACTGGGTGTGCTCAGTGGAGAGCAGCATGGGATCCCAGCCCTCCTGCCTTCATAGAGCAAGGAGAAGAACATGAGAGCTTGGAGACTTCCTCTCTGCTCCCATCCATGGAAGTGAGTGTTTCCCACATCTGCATTTAAAGATACTCCTATGTGTCTGCATTTTAACGTATAATTTATTTCTTTAAAAAGTGGTTCCCCTCCTACCTTGTCAAATTATATGAATACATGTATATATTCTCTGCATCAAATTGTATATATTTTCTACATATTTCGTGTGCTATAAACAATTTCCCAATTATATAATACATGCTACAAGATAAGTAATTATCCAAGCAAACTCATGACTGAAAAATGCATCTTTTTCAAACAAATTAAATGGTGTTATTATGACTAATCACTGCCTTACAAAATGTCTGTTTCCAGCTGTATATTTAATTTTCTGACTCACTGCTATTACTGGTTTCACATTTTCTTTCTGTCTTGATTAAAAAAAAAGAGAGAAATTAAATGAATTTGTTCAAGTCTCTTGATTTTTTTACTGACAATATTTCTTCCCAAAGAGTCCTTTTCTCCCTCCTCCAACAATCCATTTGTCTACTAACATCAAGAATCCATAACTGCCACACAAGGAAAGCAGCCTGTCATCCCAGCACTCAGAAGACTGAGTCCAGGGGACCACACACCTCCTGAAGTCAGCTCAGGCCACACAGCAAGACCTGAAGTCCCATACCCTCCCCACAAAAAGGAATCTGAGAAAATATAACACTATGATTCTGGTAAGAAGAGAAGACTATCTTAAAACTTAACACCCTCCTCCCTCTCTCCCTCTTTCCCTCTCTTCCATGGTCTCTTCCTTTCTTGAAACAGACAGGATGTCCCTGACTGTTGGTCAGGACTATGCCAGCCACCAGGGGCAGATGTGAGGGATGGTGAGACAGGACCTCTGGGCAGCAAGGCTGAGAGCAGCCAGTGGCAGTCAAGGCGCAGGCTTTAGTTGTGAATAGGAAGGGAGGGAAGTTAGTAGCCTCGGATTGCTTTGAAAGAGTTTAAGGCCTGATTGTGGTTCTTCTTTGAATCTGGCAGAATTCTGCTGTCAATTCAACTGGGCCTGGGCTTGTTTTAGACAGAAGATTTTTTTATTACTGTTTCAATTTCCTTGTGTGTTAGTGAATGCTTAGGTTAGTCTCTTCTTAGTTTAACTTAGTAATTTGGACTAGTCAAGAAATTCATTTATTTGTGTTAGATTTTTCAAATTAATTGAGTACAGGTTTTTAAAGTATTCCCATATAATGTTCTGAATTCCCTGGTGTCTGTTGTAAGGGTTCCCTGTTCATTTATGTTTCTATTAATGGGAGGCCCCTCTTTCTTTGGTTTGGTGGGTCAAGGATCTGTATATCTTATTTATCTTCTCAAAGAACCAACTCTTAGAGTCATTAATTCTTTGCATTATTTTTATTGTTCTTATTTCATTAATTTCTTCTTTGATTTTTATTTCCTGCCATCTACTGGAATTGTGCTGATTTATTCTGTTTTTTTCCAAATTCCTTAATTGCATCATTAAGTCATTTATTTGTCCTTGGTCTAATTTTTTAATGGGGAGCATTACAGGGTAGGGTCTAAAGGGGAGGAGACAAAGGGTAAGGGATAAAGTGGAGGGAACCTGGGAAGATCTAGCAGTATGGGAGTGATGTGATATATTTCAATTAAAAGCATTTTTTTAAAAAGAAAAAAGAAACTCTTAAAAACTGAAAATTGGTCATAAGTTTGAGAGATAGCAAAGGAAGTTCAATGGAGGGGTTGGAAGGAAGAAAGGGAAGGAGAAAATGATCTTTTTATATTGTAATCTTAAAACATAAAAAATCTTGTAAAAACAGGAAAATGTAAAAGAAGGGAAGGAAAGGTGAAGGAAGGAAGTGACTGGGAATGATCAGATAAAGTCGAGAGGGTTGCTGTCAGGGTTGGGCTGCAAAAGATAACCTGGACATAATCACGCAAAAAATCGACAAGGAGTACACGAATCTTCATAACAGCTTAGTACAAAATAGCCCCAAATTGGAAACAATTCAGATGTTCATTACTCAAACAGACAAGTACAATTATAGTATCCCCATGCAGTGAAGTATTATGCAGCACCATAAAAACTGGTATAAATGATACAACCAGGGTGCACCATGAGACAGTGCACTGAAGGGAGGAAACTGGTCATGAATTAGCACGTTCATGAATTTACCCGTATTATATGTCCAGAAGAGAAATCTACAGAAGCGGGATGTAGATTGGTGTTATGCATGGGTGCACAGCTATTGCCAGGGTGTGAAAACTGTTTCTAGTGGAATGAAAAATGTTCAAAAATTAAGTTCTAGTAATGTTTACACATCCCCACAAATATACTGAATACATTGCATTCTGAGCTTTACACACATGGATTATCTGGTTTTTAATAATGCATCACTGGAGTAGTTATTTGGGAGAACAAAACATTTGAAAGTGTATTTTAAACAAAGAGAAGCCTCTGTGCTGATATCCTGTGTCATGAGAGTGCCAATCAACAAGCCCCAGCTACCTGAGAAACAGGTGCATGGTGCAGCATGAGTGTGCTCTCCGCCTCATCAGCCAGTGGGAGACATCGGTGTCCTCAACATGGAGGCACCACACATCGCTGAGCAGGCTGAGCTGTCATCGTTAGGAACAGGAACCCATGCAGCAACTTGAAGGACACAAAGAGGAAGAGCGGCCAGTAAGGTAGAAATGGGCTGTCAGCTAAAGCCTTGCACATCTACAAAAGGGAACACAGAAATCATGAGGCATGTGTAGCTGTCGTTTGTGCAACTGTCCACACAATCTTCTCTGAGAACAGACCCCCGTGTTCTCAAGTATAAACGAGGTTCTTTTAAACAAGAATTTTTCACACCCAAGTGAGCAGTACTTGAAGACTGCACGTCAACCAGTCACACAACTCATGACTGGATCCATGGTCCAGGTGTTTTCTGCTTTAAACTGTGTCTTTACTTGAAGGGTTTTGAGAACACTTCCTGTTCGCAACACTGTCTACCCGAGTTCTGGGCTAGCAGAATCCTTTGGGACCTCTGTAGAGGTGGGTGGCTATTAATAACGACAGTGTGATAAAGAATCTGCAGAGAAGACAGCAAAGGACACCTTCGTCCTGTAACCGAGTCCCTTAAGTGTGGTTGGTGGAGCACTTCATGCAGCTTTTGCATAATTAAAGTGGATCTCTGGGCCCCTGCTGTGGAGCAGTGAGTTGGGACTCCTGAATGAGGATGGCAATCTCCAGTTGAGGAAGCGGGTCACGTGACTGTGTGCAGTGCAGGGGTTCAGCGACTCATAGACCGCTTGGGAAGGAAGCCAGGAAAAGTCTTTGTCCGAACTCATCTGCTCATTGCAGGACTTGTGTCTTCCATGTCACTGTCATCTCCAGCAGTATCTGTTCTCCAACCGTGTCTGCCAGAGATGGTTCTGGGACCCCACAGAAAGCAAACTGCAGGTGCTCAGGTTTCCGAGATGAACTGAGGTCACTCTTGCATCATCCTCCCATGTCCTTTCATCATCTCAAGATTATACCTAATATCTAATGCAACACAGACCACATGAAAACAGTTGTTAGGCTGTCATTATGGAATAATGACAAGCGAAGTTGCCGGCACACATCCACCACAGCTGCAGCCGTCAGTGGCCTAACTGTATTTTCATCCACAGTGAGTCGAATCTGAGGACATGGAGGCCACAGAGCAGACTCCAGATACTTATTTAATGAATAATTGAAGGTGGCCATGTATATATAGAATAATGTTTATACATATAAAATCAGAAAAATTACTTGTATATACAGACCTTCACTCCATTTAGAGAGCATTCACACAGGTCTCCTTAATGTCTTATTTATTCTGATCTTGTTCAAAGCAGGCACATTGCTTGCAAGCTGAAGCAGGTTTTTTTTTTTTTCTCTCTGCTGAATTCAATGTACAGCTCTCATTCCATGGCCTGAACACATTTGTCCTTTCTGAACAATGAAAGCAAGCATGCTCGGGAAGAAAGGGCAGCCCATTAGGGGAGAAATTGTATTTTCATAACCAAGAACTGCATTTCCTTGAGAAAGTCCAAGTGAGAATAAATGAGCTTGCAGCTGATTTGAGTTCACAGGAATTACAATTTGAAGTCTCTAGAACCTTCTAAGGAGTTAGATGAAATTTCTGATTTTTTAAACCACAGGCCAAAACTTCACTCCTGACCCCCAGCTGACCTTCCTTTACACAAGATTTCCAATGAAATTTCTGAAAATCGCTTGGCCCAACTCTGACACATTCAGTGTACACTTCTTAGATTGGATAAAAATCATTTCCAAAGTCCCTTTCTACTTATATAGCAAAGACTGACAAACCCAATGTAGTAATTTTTTTTTTAATTTCACATGATAATGTATATTACATTTCTAGGAAAATCCTCTCTTACCTTCAGCACTGCCCATAGTAAATTCCAGTATCTCCTTGTGCCAAGTTCACATAATGCTAAACACAAAAACATCTTATCTCTGATGACCCTGCAGCTAATCTCACCATGTCCCATCCACTCTCACTCAGTGCTTAGTGCTTTGTCCTCTTGTCATAGGACACCATGCTACAACTACCCATCATGTACTTCCTTCCATCCCAACTCTCCTTTTAAGACTCTGACTGATCATTCAAGAAGCAACAAAATGAGCGATCCACCTAAACCCAAGTGTAAAACTGCATCACAAGACTGCTCTAAACCCTGTAAATGTCCTTCTGCCTTTGAACAAGTCCCAAGATCACTCAGACAAAAGGCCTTTGTTCTCCAGTTCCTGCACAGGTTGGGCTCATCTCCACAGTCTAGCTGTGTCGTTTGCTCAGCGAGGGATACAGAGTGTACCTGCTTCTCCTGACCCTTCCTTGGCATGAACACTTGAAGATGACTAATAGCCTCTTCCATAAGCTGCATCCTAAGGTTTAAGTGGCTTTGGCAAGTTTCATTTAGCAAAGATGGCCACGGAAATGATGTCCATGACCAGTGCTTTTTGATGGCAGAAGAACATTGTATCCCTCCCCTAGAGTCCAGATATGCTTGTGCCTTATTCGCAAGAAATAGTTTGGTATGAGAATGTTTACACAACTCTTGAAGCCAACTCAAAAAAAGTGATGCCTTTTTCTATCAGTGAGAGACTTCTGCTGGGCAGCTCCAGTAACACAGGCCTATATAATTCCTGTAGTCCAGAGTGGAGGCGGGTGCATTTAAGACCTGTCTGTGGAACATAATGAGTTCAAGACCAAGACCAGTGAAACAATTTAGTGTGACTCTAACCCTAAATAAAAAGTATGAAGTGGTACAAGTGGTAAAACCCTTGCCCAACATGTGTGATGTCCAAGACTGAAACTCACCCAGTGCACACAAATAAAAACATCTGCCTGTTGGGGAATATTATTATTATTATTATTATTATTATTTTGGTTTTTCGAGACAGGGTTTCTCTGCGTAGCTTTGCGCCTTTCCTGGGACTCACTTAGTAGCCCAGGCTGGCCTGGAACTCACAGAGATCCGCCTGGCTCTGCCTCCCGAGTGCTGGGATTAAAGGCGTGCGCCACCACCGCCCGGCCTGGGGAATATTATTTTAAAGTGTGTTACATTTTTTTCCTACTGCTTTTGTTAACAATTCAAAGATGTGTTTGATTAAATAAAATTAACCTGCAAGCAGGAGGCTGAGTCAGCAAGTAGCTGACAGGAAGTGGTAAAGAAGAACCACATGTAGCAAGAGTTTTTTTTTTTTTTTTAAGTAGGGGCTGAGAGCGAAGGATGCTGGTTTTTTGGAAGACATAAGCAAAGGGAGAAGGTTAGCTGTTTGCTATTCAGCCTCTCTGAGCAAGCAGAATTCCACCCAAACCACTGAACCATGAGTTCTTTAGATTCAGATAAAGTTTCCCTTAGAAGCTTTGAAAGAGTCAGTGACAGAGGAAACAGAATCTCCTCAGGCTGCAGCCCTCGAAGCAGAACCACTGCTGGTAGAAACAGAGTTGCAATCTCTGATTAGGACAGCTGCTGCTTAAGGGGCAACCACTATAGATAATAGAAAACAGATAACAACATCTGCCACTTAAGCATCAACTTCTGCAATAGTCTACAGAACATACTGATACTACTCTGGACAAGGTTAACTTTCCATAATGTCTTAAAGGGTATCCATTAGTTACTTTATGAATATTTTTCAAGAATTATACCCTGTGTGATTTTTTTCCTGCATTCTATATCCCTAGTAAAAATTCACCAACCACACTCATCCCAGGTCTCCAGAGAATGAAATTACCAGGATTCCACCCACTGGGAGTTCTCACATCATCACCCCTGCCAAGTACCTACTCCAGCCCCATACCAGTACCACTGAGTCACATGTACCATGGTATCATTATAGACAACCCTGAATGAAAATTTTAACAAATGTATCCTCTTCTCACAAGAATAAAAATTATTTGAAGACAAAGAATCAGCTTCATTCAGTTTATCTCCATATCCAGAAAACTTAGAACAGAGGCAAATACATTTTGTTAAGAAAATGATGGATGGATGGATGGATGGATGGATGGATGGATGGATGGATGGATGGACAGGTAGATGAGCAGATGAATGGATAGCTGCATGGTTGGTTGACTGAATATGTTCTTTTTTTAAATTACTTACTAGTTGGTTAGGGAAAGTAACTTAGGTTCTATAAATACTTTGATGGTTTGAAAATTAAAGCTGATACATATTTTTTTAACCAAAAATGTTTTTCAACCATTTTTTTTTTCTGAGAACCAGTGTTTCTTAACACATAAGGAGGTGTGATGGATAACTGAGCAGTGCTGAATTAAGCTAAGTCCGCTGTGGATCTTCACTGTAATAAGACATTCATTTTCTAAATAGGATACAATGAAACTGTAACACTATAAAACATTCCCAAGGCTTAGCTAACATGACTTCTTGTCTTCCCTCAGATCACTCTAGGGGATACTAGGTTTCCATGAGAAACATTTTGGATTACACTGGGTCTTAAAAATGTTAGGCATTTTTATTATCCTACAATTACAATAATGGATCTTTAAATTGGCATTACTTGAAGCAGAACAAATGAAGCCAAATTAGATCCCCAAATCATAGTGAATATTATGGGAGGGTTCAACTAATGTGAGAAGCTTTTCTCTAACATGGATAAATTGTCATTTGTGTCCTATGTAGAATTCCAAGTCCACCAGAGAATATGCTACAATCTTTTGATAGATGCATGCATGATTCATCAAGATAAGAAATGCCTGCAGAGGAAACTCCCATCTTATTATCATTTATGTTGATAGTAAATTAGCACTGCACACTGTAATTAGATGTCCAATAAAGCTTTAACTTTGAAATAAATTCAGAGCACTAGAAAGAAGAGGGACATTTCTAGTACCTTATGGTATTTCAAATGAGAAATAAAATTGAACTAAGTTGGGGCTGGAGCGGGGTTCTGTGGCTAAGGAGGTGTATTGCTCTTCTAGAGGATCCAAGTTTCATTCTCAGCAATCATGTTAAGTGACCCACAACTGCCTATAACTACAGCTTCAGGAGAGCCAACACCTCTGGCCTCCATAGACACTTCCCAATACAAACATACACACGATTTAAAATAAATAAATATATCGAAAAAAAGATTAGGTCAGAAGATAGCTACTAAAGGTGATTGAACACCAACTATACAGATGCCCTTTTAGACACAGGAAATAGTGCTTAGCCCAGAGCCCGGGTCCTAGCACTGCACCCCTCAGATTTGATGCCAGCTCTCCTTTTGGAGGTCAGTAGCCACTCTTGATAAAATAGGAGGAGCTGCCCCAAGACCACATTTGTTACTCAGCACACCTCTGCACGCTGACTTCCATCTACACAGAGAAAGCAACCTGCAGAGAAACACACCTCCAAAGAAAACAAAAACAAAAACCTGTAATTTTCTCCTTTTCATAATCTTATTCAAAACACACATTGCACTGAGAAAAATAAAATATATAGCACAGAGACTTTGCATGTTTATTCACACTTAAAGGAATATCTTCATTTTTTTCTCTACCCAAATATTGTGTCATTTTTGTGGTCAAAGCCCGTAGAGAAAGCCTGAGGAATCTGGATCCCAAACATTGTTACTCAGATCCAATAGTAATTAAAATTAAATGAATGATGACAAAAATTGCAATTCTTAGATTAAAACTGGTGAATTTAATCAACAACTAAAGATTGCATTTTTATAGGACCATGCATTCTTATTTTCTGAAAAGTTTAAGATCTATTCGTATTCTTATTTTATATATCTTATAATTGCCTTCAACTCAATAATTTTCCTAATTTATACTTATGCTCTTAGTAAAAATCAATTTTTCATTCAACCTTATTGAAATATAATTAAAATATAATAAGTTGCACATTTATTTTAAAAGTACAATTAATGAGTTTGACAAATGTGCTTTTGGCTGCCACCCCAGTCAAGACATTAAGTTTCTTTGGCAAACATTCCAGAAACTTCCCCGGAACATACCCCACCCCTACCCCACCACCCACCAACCCTTGAGGCCTGCTTTACCACCAAGAAACTCATCACAAGAAGATAGTAATCTTCATATTCTGTGTGTGTTCTGCAAGCTCTCGTGTTAAAAGATCTTCCTTCTCAAAGAGGAACCCAGTGAACTGGGTCGACTAAGAATCCCCGTTTTCCATCATTCTATCAATTTCAGACTTAAAACACAGCTAAAAGTTAACATTGGGCCCAATCACACTGTGAGCACAATCACTACATGATAAAAAGGTCTAAATTTTAGTAATAAGGCACATTAGTGGACGATATCATATATAGGGAGGAGATGAGAAAAGAGCAGGAGATTTTTACCATCCTAGGAAACCCCCTGTGAGCCTTCTCAGGTAAGCTCTCTGACTGAGCTACAGGACAGCTGCAAGTCTGATATTAATAAATTCATTAGCTGGACTGCTCTCACACTTTCTATCAGTTGACTCATACTATAATTGTATTTTTCATGTAAAAATTAATGCCACTCTTTATCCTACGTCTATAGTTATCAAAGAGTTTTCGACCTGGAAACAGTTGGGTGTTCAGAATATTTAACATATTTAAGTATTGTTGCCACTGGGTGTGTTCTCTGACAACCTAGTCCATTTGCTACAGATGCCACACATGGAGGACATCGTCAAATCCAACATGTGACCCAAAGTCACCTAGAAGTAAGAAATCATCTGAACGTTTTCTCTCTCGTCCCTTCCAAAATTTGACCAAAATTTCCACTTCTCTGCCAGAAGAAATAATTATAGTACGCATTTGCAATCTGTCCGACTATGTGACAGTGATGGGTTTTTTTAAATTCAAATTTGAATAGGTTTTCTTGTCTGACTTACACAAACAGCCCGCAAGGCTCCCTACCATTACCCTGTCTTTATATTTGTAAAGGTTCTTTTTTTAGCTTTGAAGCTTTTCCCTCTGACTCATCTTATTAGCTTATTTTTCACAGTTGGCTTTTTTTGGTCTTTTTGGGTTTTTTTTCACAGCTCCTATCAGTGGAAACTAATAGCGAGTTTCTTAAATTAGAAGGTGCTGAAGCACACGTAGCATGGTCGATCGTGATAGGCTCGCAGTGATTCACCTGCATCCACACATGAGGAGCAGCGAGTCGTGCCGAGAGGGCAGGAGGGAGGAGAAAGTGATGCCTCCACTCAGTGTCAGCGCAATCTCCCGGCCCTGGACTGCTTCAGGCCTGGGGTAAAAACCACACACAGCAACACAGACATGGCTGTCAGCAGCGCCGTCCAAATCGCTCCCATATGGCTAATGTGTGTCAACAAAGCCGTCCCTGTTTGAGCAACATGACATAAAACTCCAGAAAGATGCTGCCAAAATCTCAGAGAAAGCAATCTGCCCCCACACTTCAGGAAATTCCGAGGCTCCCTGAACATGTGAGGGGAGGAACGTAAGTTCTGGGCCTGGTGATAGGCCTGGGAGCCAGGGCCACGCCTGAGGGAGGCAGCACCAGAGCAGCCAGCCCACCTTAGAGGCATGCTTCAGGCCAGAGGCAGAAACAAGGAGAGTGCCAGAAACGCAAGGGGCTGCAGTCATTAGGACAAGGGTGACCTGATATTAGCATCAGTCCAAACAGGCATCATTAAATTGACAAAACAAAGCTTGAAAAGATGAACACATTTTCTAATGATGAGTGGGCTAATCAATGGCTAAATTAGGATCACCTTGCTCTATTCCTTCTCTCAAGGCAATTAGCACTTGTGAGTATTCATCATCTGCCAGGCACAGCACTAGGCTCGATAAGCACAGTAAGCCACTTGGTGTAGGTACTGCCAACAGAACCTAACACAAGAGAAAGAGAGAACCTGCTGGGGTGAAAGGTGAAACAATCATCGGGAAACTGTTAGCAAAAGACAGGAGAGGATTGCTGCCTGGTCTCCTGGCTCCAAAGCCATGTTCTTCCAGAAGACCTCATTGCTCCTTTTATACAACACAGAATTCCAGACAGATGCTACCAAAACTTGCTAAATGCAATCTGTCCCCATACTTTACTTAGGGATTTGTTGTCAGGTAGAAAGGGGGTCCACTTGTGTTCTAGTTGGCTTCCTATTACGAGACCAACAGTAACTTGGAGAGTAAAGGTCTTATTTCAGCTTCCACTTACACTCCATCATGAAGGGAGGTCAAAACAGGGACTCAAGACAGAAACCAGGACCCATGGAAAATCATGCTTTCTCCCATGTCTTGTTCAGCCTGCTTTTTTATACACCCCAGGACCATGTGCCCAGCTATGGCATCACCCACAGTGGTCTGGGCCCTCCACATAAATCACTACTCAAGAAAATACCCATAGATTTGCCTGCAGACCAGTCTGAAAGAGGTATTTACTAAATACCTATGGCTTCACCTGCACTGTGCTATGATTTTATCAATGAATTTCTCTGTAAATCCGTGACTGACTTAGCAGTCCTCAAATAGAAATGATAGGCAACGGTTCAGCACATTCTGTTACTTGGGCCTTCGCTGTCTAGTGCTGTTCATAAAAGCAAATGATTAGGTGTTTTCCACGGAACCGTTCGTATGCAACAGCAAATGTCCTCTGATCAGGAGCATAGCTAATAAAACCAGGTTTGTTGTCTTCAAAATAAAGGGCTTTGACTGAACACGATACCACACTAGTAAGCCCACCACTTGGCTAAGGAGGGGGACTTTCACTGACGGACAACCTGAGCCATATAGTGATATCCAGTTTCTAAGCAGGGACTTTGAATTCAAATTCTTTGAAAATTTTGTAAAAGAAATGGGATGCATTCTTGTTGATGAGCGTGGGGATTATCTATTTTTAAATGTCTGAGTAAAGATTGTTTCAAAACATAACAGTGTCAGGAAATAGTCAACAGGAACTGGTTTGCAGCATGCTGAACTTGGTACAGAAACTATGGTGACCACTTAGAAATGTCTAAGGCTCTTAACTAGTAAGTTAACTCTGGAAGAATCTGAGCCAGCACTATAAATCTAAGTCCTTTGATGCCATTGCTTTCATCGGTGAGGTAATAAACACGCCCAAGCTTCCTGGCTAATTCCCATTCTGCAGTGAACTCTGGGAAGAAAGGCAGTAGGCCCTGCAAAGCTGTACTCGTGTTTCTTTGCACGTGTTCAGAATTGTCCTCCTGCACACAATCCATGTTCCCCTGTGATCGGTGAAAAACCACCTTGGTTCGGGTGATCAGAAACAGATGACAAAGAGCTAAATATATTTCTAAATAATGCTAAAGCTGCAACAGCCCAGCTGAAGGCCAGCCAACTCATCAGGTTTGGTAAATCCTGACGAGAAATGTTAAAATAGTTTAATCTTTAGATCATCTGGCCTGTAATGCAGTTTCATCAAAACCAAGGCCTTTGCCCCAAATTGGAGGACCAAAATTGGAATGTTCTAGAGATGTTCAAGGACAGGATGTTCTTATCAAAGGGGC
Source organism: Peromyscus maniculatus bairdii (assembly GCF_049852395.1). NCBI lineage: Eukaryota > Metazoa > Chordata > Mammalia > Rodentia > Cricetidae > Peromyscus > Peromyscus maniculatus. Next base: position 33,580,401 of record NC_134853.1, on the reverse strand, counting down.
TCAGTCCCCTTCCTGTCCTCCAAGCACATGGAAGGCAATGATAGGAAGCTGGAGTAATCACCTGGGCTTTCAAAAATAATTGTTCAGCTAAGATCTCACTTTTTGCATTGTTCTTAACTGAATTATTCTTTTACATTTTTATGAGAACAAAACATGGGAAAGAAGTCACAGAACTGAGTGGGTTTCTTCTGAAGCATGTGTCCCTTTGTAAGACACCTCATCCCCAGCATCAGCTGTTGCATCTCCCCATGGAATACTCTCTCTGGAGCTGTGGCAGGGCTATCTCTAACCACCACTCATCACTAATGAGAGATAGGTGGACATTGCTGACCACAGACAACAACAACAACAACAACAAATGGAAGCTATCAGATCACAGCTGTGGTTGAACTCACTGACTAGGGAAAACAATGGCCGGCACCTAAGTGAGTGAGGGAAGGAACAGCATGGCTGAGGGCCAGGGGAGATGGTCAGGAAAGGATGCTCACCACCCCTCCAAGAAACACTTACAGCTGAAAGATCCCATTCCACAGGCTGGCCTGATGAGACAAAGTCTCCACTTCCAGCTCCTGATAGCGACAACTGGCACAAAACAGTCTTTGCCCTTTCAGAGCACAGGTCTGAAACTTTCAGAAGTGCTGAGCCAATGCTTATGCTGGGTATTTCCAACAGTTATATCTTGTGAAAGGAGTTTCAGCTCTACAAAAGAAACTGCTGACATGAACCCCTCAGGCCGTTTGCATATGCTTGCTTTTTGCAAATGAGTTTGTAATCTTATCTAAAGTCATCCCTAGTCATCTGGAGATTTACACCTTCTTCAGTTTGGGTTATGTCTACTGAGTCCTAGGAGGTTTTTCTCTGATCTTATATAAAGGTTAACTTTTTTTTCTAAATCAGATCCTAGTTGTCATAGGTAAATCAATTGATTTTTAGCTGATTCTTTAATTGATGTTATTGCTGGCTCTGTATCTTCTCTCAATTGCCAGAGTTTACTTTTCTGACATATTGTCTTCCAGAGTTTTTCTCATTTTTCTATCCAACAATTAAAATGTTCAACTTGATGAAATCAGTGTGATTGTGGAGGCTGTAAATTCTCACAGGGGACTAAATCCCCCATGGAAACAAGTGTTCAGTGAAACTTAACCCGAAGAGCTTTCTTAGATCATTCCTGATTTTGTTGAGGCTTGGACAATGATTTGACATCAGATGACAAGCCCAGATGATTTCTGCTTTGAAACTGAAGATTTTTAATTTGAGTAATAGCAATCCTTACTGATTCTGTCTCATGACATATGTTTATTAAAGTCTAGACAAGGTGAATGAGAGATAGCACCATTGGCAAAATGCTCACCACCTAAGCAAGAGAACCTGGCTTGAAATCTCCAGCATTCACCTAGAAATCGGGATATGGCCGTGTGTCTGTAATCCCAGTGCTGAGAGGGTTCAAAAGGCAGATAGTTTCTCAGGAACTCACTGACCAACCATCCTGGATGAATTGATGAGTTCCTGGTCCAGCTTCAAGAATAAAGTGAAGAGCTATTAAGAAATGTATCAGATATCCGTTTCTGGGCTCTGCATACACATACACAGATTAACACATGCATAAAACATGCACGCACGCACGCGCACACACAAACACACACATTCACAGACTCTGAACTAAAAGTTACAGTGTAATTTTAAAAAGACAAAAAAAAATCAACACTTCAGGGTGTGCTCACAATTGGCGAGCAGTAGCAGGAAAGAAATTCTGCTTTTGTTTCTAACCTAGCAGGATAAAGCACACCCTGAACATATAACATGATTCTTAATGAGAAGCCTGTGTTGTCACTCGCATTTAAATGTTTACTTGGTGCCCTGGGAAATGGTTCTAGAACGCCAAGGTGTTGACAAATTGCTAAGGACTGTGCTAAGCATCCTCATTAGCTCGTGCTTGAAGTAACTCACTGAACAGCCCCCAAGCTTCACAGTTGGGCGGCGGGGGATCTGTGCACTACAGCTATAACTTTTCCCAGCCCTCGGCAAAAGCAGCTGGGAAGAGACAAATGTGTGATGGCATTTGATCTGTGACTAAATTAAGCTTGATGGTGCAGCTGGGACTTTTCCAACTTGCAAAATATTCAACATTTGTGGGATCCGGAACTCTTCTTCTGGAAACATCCATGCCTGTAATAATCATGTCGAAATGTGTTCTGCCCTTACCCCATCCCTCCAGGTATTTCTCCAGCCTGCTTCTGTTCAAGTCCTTCCTTTCACTAATCCAGCAGATAAATAGACACCATTTGCCAAACAAATTATATTCAGATTACTTCACTTTATTCTTACCACAAGCCTAAAAGCATTGTTATCTCATTTAATAAAGAAAACTTTGAAATTTGAAAGCCCTAAGAATCTCACCCACATAAATACTGCCAGCAAGTGACAAACAAGAGTTCCACCTGACAAGTGACTCCACAGGGGTAAACTCTAAGTCAATCAGACATGCTTTCATTATTCAGTGTTTCAAAAAATAGGAATTATTCTTTTCAGAGATTGAAGAAATGACTCAGTGATCAATTGTTCATATTGCTCTTACAGAGAACTCAAGCTCAGTTCCCAGCACCCAATTCAGACAGCTCAAAAGTGCCCATGACTCCAGCTCCAGGGAGTCCTAACACTTCTGGTCTCTATGGACACCCACATGTGTGTGCATACCTGTACACAAACACACACAATTTAAAAGATAAAAGTAACCCCTCCCCCTAAAAAAGAGTTATTCCTTTCAATTGCTGTCATGATGGCAAATAAGTTTGACAAATTGATTATTATTGGGCAAGTAAGTATATGTCATGGTTAAGGCTGAGCTGACCTAAGAGCATTTGGCTTTGGTGATTGACATTACACCTCAGTGAAGTGGTAGATGAGTAAAAGAGAGCCATTCATGTTTTTCCATGGAAGATGGGAGACTTGGAATGAAGAAAAGGTGTGTGTTGGGGGTGGGGGGAGCTGAAATTGAATAATCACCTTGCCATGGTGGTGTGAAATGACCAGAAAGTAGTTTATATAATGAGAAAGGATATCATGCATCTGAAGACTGTCTGTCTATCTCATATTCTTCTGACCTGTGATGTCAGGCCAGTTGACTGAGCAGCCTCATGCTCAAACCCACTCTAGGATCTCCCATCTCAGAGCTCTTGCTCAGACAGTTCTTTACCTCCTGTCTTCCCTGGGCTTCAGGCTTCAATTCTGTCTCTCTCTCACATCAAACTACAGTTTTCTTGAGAACTGGGCATTGTCTTTTTATCATTGTGTCCTTTTAAAGACTTACTGTGATGTCTGAAGCTCAATAAAATTTCAAGTTTCCAAGATATAAGATACCAAGTTGGGTTACCTTAGATTAAATGGGGACCCTGAAGATAGAGGCAACATTGGGACAAAATAAGCATTGTCGCATTTTCTTAAATTATTTTTAAGCATAATTATCTAGTCTGAATTTTAATGTCACAAAAGAAGACCCTGAAATTTATACCTGCTTTATTAAACTAGGGCATAAAATGATTTAATATCTCGTTGTGCAAATTTCATCATCTGTTAAACAGAAAAAATGCTCTTGCTGGCAAGGGATGAATAGGATGGCATATTAGACTTAGGACATCACCTGGCACACAGTAGTTTGCAGAAGTAATTGATATAGTTGTTACTGTTGTGGTATTATCATTATTACTGGTATTTCCTCAATTGTGATGACTTTGAATAATTCCTTGGGCTCTAATTTTTCTCTCACTTTCTCAGTTATATAAACACACACACACACACACACACACACACACACACACACATATATATGTATATATATATATATATATATATATATATATACATACATACCCTTCCACTTTTTAAACTTCTAAGGTCTTAGGCCACTCAATATTTAAGTATTTTAATCTTACCATGTACTACATGGGAATTTCAGGCCCCTGATACTCTTTTCTGTATATAATATACCTTTATATTATAATGTTACATGTACATCAGTATATATTATAGTGTATGCAGTATGCAATGGAAAAGTATAAGGCAACTGAATTTTATTATTTAAACATTTTAAAGCAATAACCCAAGCCCCTACAATATAATAAAAAAAAATTCTTATTTGGCTTTACACAGATAGTACATTTAGTTTGAAAGATATTAAAGCAGTTTCAGAGAAATATAAGATTTTTCTCACCAATACTTATTGCCTTCTTGAGGTATTTGAAGCCTCTAACTTGTTATGATTCTATAAAGAAAATAACACTAAATTTAACTGGGAACCCAATATGTTGATATAAAAGGCAATTTTTCATATACCATCACTCTTCTCTTATTCTTAAAACATTATATTTTCAGCTTATCTACTTTCAAATAGTCCTAAAATAATAGTTTCTCTGACTGATTGATTATAGAAATCTTGCTCATATACTACACCTGAAGTATGACATTTTAAATTGCATACTCCTTTCATTTATAATGCTTAAGGAAAATTTTATTTTGTTCTACAATTTATCACTCTGAGTTGGAACAGAATATTTACATGGATTCTATTGATACCTCTGCAGCTCTGGAAGTATGGTAACATTTTGCCATGCAGGCAGTGGTCTTGGGTAGGCATATCCAAGGACATACACATGGGCATCTACTTGGTGTTTCCGGGTAACATAATATTAGGATACTTGCTTCTAAAGAATGTGCTCAGAGGACTCCTCCTGAAGGACAATGCCCTCTCCTCTTTACATCTCCTTGCCCACAGCTTTTTTACTCAGCTTTGTTTGTCCTTCTATTTTTCCCATTGGTTTTGGGAATCCTTAGCATCCAATTTTGTCCTTTTGGTAGTGTTAAACATTCTCAACTACACTTGACTTCTGTTACCGCTTCCACAATAACAACTGAAGCCATGTCTCTGTCTGCACGTCTCTATAAGATTTACTAGTGGGAACCCGTATTAGTTACTTTTCTTGCCTTTGTGATCAAACACCTAAGAAGAGCAACTTAAAGGAAGAAGTGTTCATTCCAGCTGTTTGCAGACACAGTCCATCATGGTGATGCAATGCTGGGAGCATGTGATGGAATGGAGTCACATTCCAGGTGCCACCAGGGAGAAGAGGGAGATGAATATTGATAATTATATCCCCTTTTCCTTTTTATTCAGTCAAGGACCCTAGCCTGTTGTTAGTTTTTTGCTCTTCTGGGGGGCCCACCACCCAGCTCCAAAATAATCACACACTGAGGCTTATTATTAATTATGAATGTCTGGCCTCAGCTTGGCTTAGTTTCTAGCCAGCTTTTCTTAACTTAAATTAACCAGCCTGTCTTTTGCCTCTGGGCTTTTCCCATTCTCTTACTTTGGTAAATCTTACTCTCACTCTGTGGCTTGCTGTTTGTGTAGCTGGGTAACTGGCTCCTGGAGTCCTCCTCCTTCTCTGGGTGCCAACTCTCCTCTTTCTCTCCTCCCAGTTTTCTCCTTCTATATATGTTCTCTGCCTGCCAGCTCTGCCTATCCTTTCTCCTGCCTCAACATTGGCCTTTCAGCTCTTTATTAGACCATCAGGTGTTTTACACAGGCACAGTAACAGAGCTTCACAGAGATAAACAAATGAAAAGTAAACAAAAGTAACACACCTTAATATCTACTACACCTGCCCATGGAGTGATGGCACCCATATTTAAGATGGGTCTTCCTACTTCAGTTAACACAATCTAGAAACTCCTTCATAGACATTCCCAGAGGTTTATCTCTTAGATGATTCAAGATTCTGTCAAGTTGGCTTTCAGTATTAACCATTACAACACCTCAGTGTCATACCCACAGGTAGACCAACTTCCACTTACCAAGACAAGTTTAATGTCTTCCTCCTGAGCTCCATATTAGTATTATACACTCAATCATGATTAATGATATTAAAAAGTGTACATTGTTTCCTAGTGCATGAAACTCAATAGGTTAAACCTAATACACTAAGCATTTTGATCTATGAAGCATGAGTCAAAAAATGATGTGTTGATGGGAAACAGTGAATCGATGGGATGGGAGTGAAGAAGATGGCAAACACAGAAGAGCAGACCAAGCATGCAGGAGCCTATCTGGAGGACAGACAGGCTGGGATGCACGTATCAGTGTCCTGGAGGAACAGCCCATGGCATGATGACTGCAGTAAGAGCAGAGATTCAATAAAATAGAGGCTACACATAGGGAAGATTAGGAAATGTTGATCTGTTATATGGAAACAGCTTCAAACAGGCCTTAGAAGTTTGACAAAGTGATTTGGCTTTAGTGACATTGCAATTCAACCATGATAAGGAGTCACTGTGAAAAATACCACTGCACACTAGGATGAGGGCAGCAGGAGGAGATGAATTAAAAAGGGGCTCCTAGAAGGGGGATTGATTCCAAAGGGAAGACTACATATTAGAATCATATGTTACCATGTTTGCCATATAAATGCCCTTAGAAAGTTTCCTAATCCCTTGAGGCCCTAATTACTTCTCTGTGGAATGGAGCACAATGAAGAAGAGGTGATAGAGGAAGAGGGGAGCCTGTGGTGCCAATTGTCAGTGTCTATTGTAGGGAGGAGAGGAAGCCCTGAGAGAATGGCATCCTGAGTAAAGTGTACTGTTGACGTGGTCAAAACGATGTCAAGGATGCCAGAGCCTCAGACCCATGAAGAAAATGGCAAATCCTTTTCCCCAGGGCTGATGCTCAGAAGGAAATGGCTCTGTATCATATGTGCTACTTTTAATGGCTGAAATATATTCTCTAGCCATTGGATATTTTGACTGTCTCCTTACACCTGTATAGAGAACTCCATCATCAAGAAGACATACCACAGAGAAGACAGCCACCCTGAGATTCCCCACATGACATTCAACTGTCATACAAATCAGCATCATCTAACACGTTTCATTATCCATGTCAGGGAACATGCAACTTTTACTACACCAAGGAGATAAACTACACCATGCCACAAAAGGAAAGGTAGCCATAGCACACTTGTCTACACAGATGTTCCACCCTAAAATGGGTCAATCTCAGTTCTGTGTTGCAGACGTCATGTAACTATCCTTCTTCAACTCAGCTTTGATTCTGTTGGTCCCTGTTAGGCATTTTGTGACCTTTCTAGTGGAAATATGAACGAAGGTCTATTTGCCAAGGAAATAATTCTACTTATGCCCAGCTTAGAGAACCAATAAATTTATTGAGCTTGTTTATGGAAACATGGGTGAGGGAACATGGATGACTCCAGAGTAACTGCTTCACCAAAATGCCCATCTCAGCATGATGACAATTCCTGAAAGCTTTGTCACACTTGTTCTCTCTGCCCCACTTGAAGGCAGCTCTTTGGAAGAGGCTTCCTTGACATGGCAATTGTCTACTGCTTTTATAACCTCAAGAAGAAAGCCTTTTGACTCTTGTAACTGTATGCTTCTTGGGCAATCTGCGTTTTATCAGCTTCTTGAGTCATATTAACTTCCCTTCTCTGCAGGAGTGTGATGGTTAATCTTGAATGTCAATTGATAATATTTAGAATCACCATGGAAACAAATTTCTAATCATATCTGTGAGGGATTTGTCTAGATAGAGTAACTGAGATGGCACCATTCACAGGCTGGACTGAATAAAAAGAAGGCTAGCTGAGCGACAGCATTTATCTTTCTCAGCTTCCTGTCTGTGTTGTCATGTGACCAGCATGACATCCTCCTGATGCCACAGGTTCTCTGCTGTGGCAAATCAAACCTTTGAATTATGAACCAAAATAAATAAACCTTTTTTCCTTTAACTTTCTTTTGTTATTTATTTTTCTATAGCAAGGGGGAAAATAGCTAAAACAAGAAAAGACATTTCTAATTCAGAAAAAAAATAGCTACAGAAAGGTTTAGTCTATAAACAAAAATGTACGAGTACCACTGTGAAAGCAATTTTGCTCTACTTGTGCTCCTTACCATTATGTGCTGCCTTACCACAGGCCCAAAGCAAAAGCCAGTTGTGTTCTGGAAGTTGTGGGCCAAAATAAGCATTCTCAATAACTGGTTGTCTTCAGTATAGAACAGGGACAAATAACTAACAGAACATTAAATATTGAAACTCTTCAAAGTTGTGAATACATCCTAAAAGAATAATGGGTTTCCAAACCCAAAAAAAATCCAGAACTCATCTACTAAATAGAATTGCTAAATAATGCATTCCCTACAATAAGCTGAAAAATAAACACTGGCAAAATTCAATTAGTTCTTTGGAAAGTAAAGTAGGATACCTCTCCCAAAATAGTACAAAACATAAAGTAAAATGCCAAAAATATGTCCACATAGATCAATAATATTTTTTAAGTTGGACATGGTATGCACAACTGTAATCTTAGAACTTTCAAGGGAGAGGAGGAGAATGGATTTCCCTCTGGTTCATGCTCAGCCTGCTTTCTTATATAATACAAGACCACCTGCCCAGGGGTGGCACTACCCACAGAGGTCTGGGCCTATCAACCTCAATCAACAGTCAAGGCAATTCTCCACAGACATTGCACACTCTAATATAATCAGGGTAATCCTTCAACAGAGACACCATCTTCCCAGGTGGTGACTGATGCTTGTGTCAAATTAAACGTAAAAGCTAACCAGGATATAGGCCAATAGGAATAATCTACATTGATAAGTAAAACTATACAGCAATCAAGAGTTTTTCTGCAACATACCTCAAAATACATTTTATAAATTGGAAAATGTGAAAAAATGACATCATAGTAACAATATGGGGTTTTTTTAGCTCTATTATCTCAAACCAATATATCAAAAAGACAGAAATTAACAGAAAAAATCTAATAACAGCTTTTAACAATAAAGTATATCTTGTTGGGTATGGTACTATGTGCTTATAATCTCAACACTTGGGTGATGGTGAAAGTAGAAAGATCAGGAGTTTAAGGCCAGCCTCAGCTACACAGAAAGCTTGAGGCCAGTCTGGGCTACAAGAGCCCCTGCCTCAAGAAGGAGGAGCTGCGGGGAGGACCATTCCAGGTACAGACATGAAAAAGAATACTGGAGTCCATTACTCCAAGCCTTGAATATATAGGCTTTCCTCATGTTTGGAAAGGCAGTCACCACATCATATCTTCTTTTTGAAATTCATTTAATTAAATACAGTTATATCATTCCCTCCCTCCAATCTCTCTCATGCACCCCAACTCCCTATCAAACTCATGGCCTCTTTTAAAAAAAAATGTTATTCACACACACACACACACACACACACACACACACACACACACACACACATACATAAGTATGACCTGCTGAGTTCATTAAATGTTGCTTATATGTATATGATTTCAGGACTGACCACTTGGGAGTAGATAACCAGGTCATCTCATCCCTTATTCTCACCATTCACTTCCAGTTTACTACCAAATTGTTTCTTCCATGTCCTTCAAAACAGATCTCAAATCAGCCCACCTCTCACCACATCCACTGCTATTACCTTCTCATGTGCATGAGTTTGCCCCCTACTGCTATGATAAACACCATGATCGAAATCAGCTTTGGAAGAAAAGAGTTTACTTCAACTTACAGCTTACAGTCCATCATGAAGGGATGTCGGAGCAAGGACCTACATGCAGGATCTGATGCAGAGGCCAAGGAGGAATTCTGCTCACTGGCTTGGTCTCTGTGGCCTGCTCAGCTTATTCCTTAAGCAATCAGCATTGTCTGTCTAGGAGTGGCAATGGTCCCAGTGAGCTGGGCCCTTCCACATCAACCATTAATCAAGAAAATGCTACACTGTCTTGTCCACAGGCCACTCTGATGGAGGCATTTTCTTCATTGAGGTTTCTTCTTCCTAAATGACTGTAGCTTCAACAAGTTAACAACAACAACAACAACAAAAAAAAAAAAAAACCCTAACCAGTATGCATGGTATCACGAGTCCTTGTCTTGATCTATGTTCTGGACTTCTCACTACAGTGGCCCAAATGGGCTTTTGATCCTTCATCAGGTGTCTTCCTCCCCCTTTTGAACCATGTCCCTACTCAAAAGATCTAAACTTAGTCCCGTAGTTCCCATGATCCATGTGGACTGACTCCTACAAAATGTTCTAACTGCACTCCTGTTGCCGTTCTCACCAACCACACAGACCTTTATTCTGCTCCTTGAACTAGCACACCTCCCCTCCAGACTGCAGCAAATCCTTTCTACTAGTTCTTCCCTCTACCTAGAAAACAACTTTTTATTATACATTTATTTGGTTGTTGCTTTTCTTCATCACTGAAATACAAGTTCCTTGTACTCAATATTTCACTGTTTTCTCAGCAACCCAAACAGAGGTTAGGATACAGTAGCATCTCAATAATTTTCTTTAGCAGTGACTATATAGCTTGCTATTTCGGCATTCCATAGCTACTCACATGGTGTCTGGAAACTCAAGACAAAAAGATGCTCATTTCCTCATTTTTATGCATCTAATATGTTCATCCTCCCCATATCATAGTAGCCCTACTCACAGCAACTGTATCCTCACACCTTCCATTCACTGGCCCCTTCTGCAGATGAGTCAGCCTTATTGAATGGCTTGCTGTGTGGAAAATAACCTTAGTTGAGGGTAAAACAGCACAGTACTCCTTCAGCATATACCACTGCACTGCATGCCCACAATGAAATCTGATGTATTAGTCAGCTTCCCATCATTATGACTACATATACCTGAGACCCACAACTTAAATAGAGTCAAGCTTTATTGTGACTTGCTGTTTCAAAGACTGCAGCCCGGGCCTTATTACTGCTCATCTCATGGTGGCTGACAAGACTGTAACAAAAGAAAAATAGGGGACAGGGTCCTAACGCGGCCCCTTGAGAGTATATCCTCCATAACCTGCCTTCTCACTAGGCCCAGTCTCCTTCATAAAGAGTTTCTACCAGTCCTAACAAGGTCACCCTAAAGACCTACCCTTTAACACTAGGGCCTTTGGGGGGACATTTCTAATTCAAACTGTAATATCTGGAAAACATAAACCATGTTTACATTGCTATTTCCTCTTCTTTAAGAAATGGAATGAGTTGTATTTTATTTTGTTTTGTTCCAAACATGATGAACATTAGTTTCCAAATATTTCCCTACTACATACTAAAGATCATTTTAGAAGGTATACTAATTAAAGATTGATCAGTAGGTATGGCTGACATAGTTACATCTACTTATTTTAACTGTAGCTTCTTTACCTATGGTCCAAATACTACAAGTAAGACAGGAATAAGATGGCTGGCCAGAGTGCCGGCAGCCTGACCAAGCATACAGCATCTCTAAACCATGAGACTGGATTTGTGCTTTCCCCTTCTACTCTGAGAGAGAAATTCAGTAGCATGTCATCCAGTTAATTGCCTCTTCTGTTCTTCTCACAGAGAAGGGGGATTTTGTGTAATTCATAACAAAAGCTTAACTTTGTAAAAACAGAAAGCTCTAGCAACTGTTAACAGAGGTTTTTTTAAAACAGTTGACACTATTTTTGTGTAACAAAATCCTACCTCTGTCAAACAAGGAAGAAGGCATATGCCAAGAAATACATACCCTACCACTTTTACTTTTATGATTTTGGAAGCCATTAAATAACTAGAAAATATGTGAAATGTAGCCAAGTAGAAGAGAAAGGGGGTCTCTGTGTCTTTAAGCTAGGAAGAAAAATGAAGGCCAATCTTTCTGAATGTATTGCTTTAGTCATCTGGTTTCATTCTATTAATGACCTTTAACATCTGCAAAAATATTGTGAAAAGCTAATTTTATTTGTACTGTGGTGGTGCAGAACAGTTTCTGGCTGTCACTCTAGGATGTGCTATAAAATAAAATTGTCATTCTAGGAGTCTGACAAAAGCCTACTGTACAAATCAATTTATTTACAACATCCAGGAATGAAAAGAAAACAGAATTTTACAACACACCAACGTTTGAAAAATGAATAGTGTGTGTGTGTGTGTGTGTGTGTTAGACATATCACATACAAATATGTACAAATAGCTTCCCATGGTTAAAGGCTTTTTAATATTTCAAGGCATGCAACAAAAATTCTAACCAGTAAAACTTCCATGGTATGCTGCTTAAAATGTGAGCATTCTTCAGCAATGTGTGTTTCAATTTACCTCAGAACCTCTTTAGAAAGGAGAAATAGCCTCATTTCCTCATTTTGACAAGCTTTATGTTCCCATTAATTAAGTAGGAATCTTTGGGAAAGAGGCAGTGTCATTGAGGTTAATGTATTGGCTTTCCATCCTTAAAAGCCAAAGCTAAAATTATACCAAGAAGCCATCAGGGAGAATAAATGTGGTCACACCATCTTTGTCCCTAGGATTCACCCATTCTCAGTTGTAGTGTCCAATTTGGTGAATGGTTTGCTGACTTTATCACATATTTTTCCCCTGCAGCTCTAAAGAATGAGGGGTTTTTCTGTTAAGAAGTTGGAGAATATCTTGTGCTCAACTCAGAGACAGCAAAACACTGGATCCCAACAGGGGACTCTTGGGTAAAGGCCTCACAACCATTTAGCCAAAGTTCTCATCTAATAATTAATCTTATCTCCTGATAAGATATCCACTAAAGACCAAACACTAAGGTATAATGACTTCTAATAAAAGGTGTCTACTGCCTTCAAAGTCAGCATAGTATTTAGACAAAAGCTGTCATTTCAACAGTTTTCAGACCTCAGCTTACCTCAGTTTCTTCTTGACTTTCTCCCTGAGGCCACAAAGACGTTTTTCTGTACCTCTTTCTTTATTATATTTAAAAACATGATAATATGTCCAGTTTCATCAACACTCAGCCTATGGCACAATGGAACATTTGCCTGCTGTCAGGGGCCGAGCTACTATAAATAGACTGGAAGACTGGGATGGGGCTGGGAAGCAGACAAGAAAAGAGGAAAGGAGAGATGGTAAGCTGAGCACACTTACTCAGACATCTTTAAAATGAACAGAGTCCCTCTAGACTATCTCTTTACTCTCTGCATAATTAATATTTTAGAATTAAAACTGCAAACTCACCAGCTGAAGCAAAACTGAATATGGCTAAATCCACAGTGGTCATTTTAAAGGATTCACTGCCCAGCCCTTCGCACAATGTGTCATATTTTTGAGTTATTCAATTTGACTTCTAATTCTAACACTTTTTCTGAACACACCATCATCTTCCTGTCTCGGGATCCTGTCTGCACCACCACCGTATGGGAACTGGAGTGAGCACACCCTCCCACCTCAACTCCATCACCTTTCTGCTCTCTGGTCTTCAGCCAGCCTCACTCTGGATCCTGACTAACCAATCATAATGGAGGGAGCCCCCATGGGTGGTGCTGAACAAAATCTACTAATCTAGAATTCTGTGCATGGCTAGGGAGGGACAGTGATCTGTCAGCTGCCTTCAAGGCAGTTAACATATGCTCGTGATGAATAAAGCTTTATTTTAACCTTCCCTTTCTGGTGAGTGGTTTTTACCACACTGTTATCACAGCTCAGCTCTTCCACATCAGCACAATGAATGAATGGACTTCAGATTGATGTATTTTCTTTTCATCTCCAAATATGTACAGTTCCATAATGGGCCATCTGTCATTTTGTGATTCCATGTAGACTACAATGCCCTAAAGTTTTGTTGTCATAGCAACCACACCAAAGTCTCCAAAGCAAACTATAATGATTCTTGATCTTAGATTATACTCAATGAGGGGTATCAGTTAAATTTCAGTAAAATTTAAGTTCCTAATCATGTAGCCTGTTTAGGATTAATGCTTAGCCTCTACACTTCAAATTTTCATGAACCTCGTTATAATATTATTTTTAGAGGAAGAACCAGAGTCTCCTGTAAGCTGTGATTTTTCACTTTTTAGATCATTCAGCGGGAAAGCAAGTCTCTGTTTGAATTCTAGAGATGCTCGGATATAGCAATCAAAGCTTCTTTTTCACTTTCCTGAAGACCAATTTTAGAAGAGCCGTGTAGAAACTCAGTTCATTGTTCATATTCTTGTCTGCTATCTGGTCATATTCCAGAGCCTCTATGGCACGTTAGTGCAGCCTAAAGGAACCATGAATGTATTCTGTGGAGAAGAGAAAAGCAAGGATTTTAATCTTGATTTACTTCATTTCCTTTCTTCGTGGACTGTCTTTTACTGATCTTTAACGTCTTCCCTGCCCCACAGGCATGGAGATGATTTCTTTTCTATTGCCTGTGTCTTCAGGCTTCTTCCATTTGCACAGAAGGCAAGCCTGCATGCTGGGGTGTCCTTTCCCAGCGGATGCCCTTGGATTTCTTTGCTCTTCCCTCTGCTGTTCATGCCTTTTAAGCACTTTGCAGCTTTTCATACTTTTAATTTTAAAAATTAAAAACTGAGATTCAGAGAGTCCCACTTATTTACTCTGGACACAAAACTAGGCCTGCTAGGCCCTGCTGAGGAGTAATAAATGAGTTTGAGGGAAATTAGGCAATGGCCTCTGAGAAAAAGCTAAGCATGGGGCAGGCCAGGTAGATGCTGGAGGACTGGAGGACAGGATGCTAATTGCAGCGGAGTCTGAGGATGTGCATACAGTAGACCAACAAGATGGGGACCATCTTGTCTGCTTTGGAAAGAGCAGTAGACTGCCCATGCCTGCTATCACTGGAATGTGGAGTTAAGTAAATAAAATATCAGACAGAATAATTTTAGCACCACATATATTTGAAGTACATATCACTTAACTCCACTTAATTATAATGATATTACAAGATCATTATTTATATTAGAAAAGAACAAAATTGTGTTGAAAAATACTCAGAGTCTTACTACTTAAGATGATTACTACACAGAGAAATCCTGTCTCAAAAAACCAAAAAAAAGATGATTATTGTGATCCTGCCCCAGACTTCCCTTCTGAACAAGAGGTGAGTGCCTGGGCTCAGCCTAGAGCCCATCCCTGGGCACCAGCCACTCTGGGGAAGACCTGCCCAACTTGGCACCAGGTTTTGGCCACCGAGCAGGTTCCCTTCTACCCCCACCCCAACCGGTAAAAGGCATTTGACAAAATCCAACACCCCTTCATGATAAAAGTCTTGGAGCGATCAGGAATACAGGGAACATACCTAAACATAATAAAGGCAATTTACAGCAAGCCAACAGCCAACATCAAATTAAATGGAGAGAAACTCAAAGCAATTCCACTAAAATCAAGAACGAGGCAAGGTTGTCTGCTCTC
Source organism: Peromyscus maniculatus bairdii (assembly GCF_049852395.1). Classification (NCBI taxonomy): domain Eukaryota; kingdom Metazoa; phylum Chordata; class Mammalia; order Rodentia; family Cricetidae; genus Peromyscus; species Peromyscus maniculatus. The sequence goes on along the minus strand of NC_134853.1, from coordinate 33,565,197 downwards.
CCCATACTTATTCAATATAGTACTTGAAGTGCTAGCCAGAGCAATAAGACAACATAAGGAGATTAAGGGGATACAAATTAGAAAGGAAGAAGTCAAGCTTTCCCTATTTGCAGATGACATGATAGTATACTTGAGTGACCCCAAAGATTCCACCAAGGAACTGATAAAGCTTATAAACACCTTTAGCAACATAGCAGGATAAAATATCAACTCAAAAAAATCAGTAGCCCTCCTATATACAATGGACAAAGAAGCTGAGAAGGAAATCAGAGATACATCACCCTTTACAATAGCCACAAATGACATAAAATACTTTGGGGTAACACTAACCAGCAAGTGAAGGACCTATATGACAAGAACTTTAAGTCCCTGAAAAAAGAAATTGAAGAAGATGTCAGAAAATGGAAAGATCTCCCATGCTCATGGATAGACAGGACTAACATAGTAAAAATGGCAATTTTACCAAAAGCAATCTACAGATTCAATGCAATCCCCATCAATACAAAATACCAACACAATTCTTCACAGACCTGGAAAGAATAATACTCAACTTCATATGGAAAAACAAAAAACCCAGGATAGCCAAAAGAATCCTGTACAATAAAACAACCTCTAGAGGCATCATGATCCCTGACTTCAAGCTCTACTATAGAGCTACAGTAATAAAAACAGCTTGGTACTGGCATAAAAACAGACATGTAGACCAATGGAATCGAATTGAAGACCCTGACATTAATCCACACACCTATGAACATATAATTTTGACAAAGAAGCCAAAAGTGTACAATGGAAAAAAGAAAGCATCTTCAACAAATGGTGCTGGCATAACTGGATATCAAAGTGTAGAAGGCTGCAAATAGATCCATATCTGTCACTGTGCACAAAACTTAAGTCCAAGTGGATCAAAGACCTCAACATAAATCCAGCTACTCTGAACCTGCTAGAAGAGAAAGTAGGAAGTAGTCTTGAACACATTGGCATAGGATATCACTTCCTAAGTATAAGACCAGTAGCACAGACACTAAGAGAAACAATCAATCAATGGGACCTCATGAAACTGAGAAGCTTTTGTAGAGCAAAGGATACAGTCAACAAGGCAAAGCGACAGCCTACAGAATGGGAAAAGGTCTTCACCAACCCCACATCTGACAGAGGACTGATATCCAGAATATATAAGGAACTCAAGAAATTAGACATCAAAATGCCCAACAGTCCAATTAAGAAATGGGATATAGAACTAAACAGAGAATTCTCAACAGAGGAAACTCAAATGGCTTAAAAACATTTAAGGAATTGCTCAACATCCCTAATTATCAGGGAAATGCAAATCAAAACAACTCTGAGATACCACCTTACGCCTGTCAGAATGGCTAAGATCAAAAACACTGAAGACATCTTATGCTGGAGAGGATGTGGAGCTAGGGGAACTCTCCTCCACTGCTGGTGGGAATACAAGCTTGTACAACCACTTTGGAAATCAATATGGCGCTTTCTTAGAAAATTGGGAATCAATCTCCCCCAAGATCCAGCTATACCCCTCTTGGGCATATACCCAAGGAATGCTCAATCATACCACAAGAGCACTTGCTCAGCTATGTTCATATCAGCATTCTTTATAATAGCCAGAACCTGGAAACAACCTAGATGCCCTTCAATTGAAGAATGGATAAATAAAATGTGGTACATATACACAATGGAATACTACTCAGCAGAGAAAAACAATGACATCATGAGGTTTGCAGGCAAATGGATGGATCTAGAAAAAATCATCCTGAGTGAGGTAACCCAGACACAGAAAGACAAACATGGTATGTACTCACTCATAGGAGGATACTAGATATGGAACAAAGATGACTGGACTGCTACTCACATCACCAGGGAGGCTACCTAGAAAACAGGACCCCCAAGAAAGACACGAGGATCACCCAATGATGGAGAAATGGATGAGATCTACATGAACAGCCTGGACATGAGTGGGGGTAATGAAGGGCAAGGGTTGAGGGAAAGAGAGCTGGGGTGAGCGGGAGATCCCAGCTCGATCAAGAACAAAGAGGGAGAACAAGGAATAGGAGACCATGGTAAATGAAGACCACATGAGAATAGGAAGAAGCAAAGTGCTAGAGAGGCCCACAGAAATCCACAAAGATACCCTCACAATAGACTGCTGGCAATGGTCAAGAGACAGCCCGAACTGACCTACTCTGGTGATAGGATGGCCAAACACCCTAATTGTCGTGCTATAAACCCCATCCAATGACTGAGGGAATTGGATGCAGAGATCCATGGCTAGGCCCCGGATGGAGCTCCTGGAGTCCAATTGGCGAAGAAAGAGGAGGGTTTATATGAGCGAGAATTGTTGAGACTAAGGTTGGATTAAACACAGGGACAAACAGCCAAACAAATGGAAACACATGAACTATGAACCAAAGGCTGAGGGGCCCCCAACTAGATCAGGCCCTCTGAATAGGTGAGACAGTTGATTGGCTTGATCTGTTTGGGAGGCATCTAGGCAGTGGTACCAGGTCTTGGGCTCATTGCATGAGTTGGCTGTTTGAAACCTGGGACTTATACAGGGACACTTGGCTCAGCCTGGGAGGAGGGGACTGGACCTGCTTGGACTGAGTCTACCAGGTTGATCTCAATCCTCGGGGGAGGCTTTGCCCTGGAGGAGGTGGGAATGGGGGGTGGGCTGGGGGAAAGGGGAAGGGAGTGGGAGGGGGAGAACAAGGAAATCATGGCTGATATGTAGAACTAAATTTTATTGTAAAATAAATTTTCTAAAAAAAAAAGATGATTATTGTTAAATTTTGGAACATGGCATATACTCTTCCAGGCTTTCTCATGTGAATTTTACGAAGCTATTTTACTATACAATTATGTGTGTGTGTATGTGTGTGTGTGTGCATGTATAGCACTGAACCATCTAAAGTGATGACTAAAGCATTATATATATTAGCAAAAATACTTCATAATTATGATTTTTAAAATTTTGTAACTGTCTGAAAGTGCTCCTAACATATGACTAGGCCAATTGCTAGACACTGAAGAAGCAGTCTCTACTGGCTTTTCCACTTTATAAATAACACTGCAAAGAAAATCTTTAAATTATTCCTTGAGGATGTTGTCATCAAGTATAATTGTTCTGGTGGAAGCTGCGCCTCAGCCCCTGGCACCCTGGCATCCATATACCCTAAGAGTCTGGAATGTTCTGGTGGAAGCCCTACCTCTCTGCCCAGACCCTGCTCCACAGAAAGTCCCACCAAATATGGCTCTTCCCCCACAGATGCTCAAGACCACTCCCACAGGGTATTTAAACTGTGCCCCCAAAACAGACATGTTGTTTGTTGGTCTCTCATATCTGTCTCCTCTCTGGGGGCGCCAGAGAATCACCCAGGAATGCTTTACCCTTTAAACCAGGACTTTTTCTATTTCAGTCTGATTTGGTCTGATTTGGATTATGCATCAGTGAAGAGACTTATTAGGGTCCAAAAACTTTTCAATAATTAACAGTGCCAGAATATAAAAACTATATTAAAATCAGTAGATACCAATTCCAAGTTTTTTCTTTCTTTTTTTTTTTTTCACAACAGAGTTTCATCATGTGGTTCAGGCCGGCCTATGACTTGCTGTGCAGCCCTTCCTGTCCTTCTGCCTCAGGATTCCTTGTGATATGATTGCAGACTTGTGCCACCATGCCAGGCTTTTACACCAATCTTTGCTTCTGTTTTCCAGTGGCTGCTGTGTGATATACTGACTACTGGGATTACTTGCCAAATGCAGCCCACCTTGGCGATTTTAAAGTCTGTATCCCTCATACTTTCTACCATTGATCACATGTCCACCCCTTTTGTCCTCCTAAAGTGTTTCTCAGTCAGCTCACTGAAAGAACAAAGTAGTTCTAGTATTTCTTCTTCTAGGATCTTTGTAATAACCTAGAAGTAATCATTCCAGTTTGCCTGAATCTAGTGGCTCTTCGGTGAGAAATGACAGCTTCTGATGTACCAATGTCTACCACCCAGGTCAGTTCCCTTGGTGACCAGCTATAAACAGTCCAAGACACTTAGTAAAGCTACACCCTTGCAGCTATCCACATTTGATAGAACAGAAATTCTGATGTGGATTAAGTCCTTCCATCTACATATTAAAACCCCACCCCTATATTTACAGATAGAGCTAAGGAGATGCTTGTTGTTAAAGCCAAATGGGTGGCATCATATCTCAGGGAGATGGTGTCCTAGTGAGAGCAAGAAGCACCAAGAGAGCACACACAGGAAAATGTCATGTGTATACACAGGATACATAGGAGAAATACACAGAAAAAGTGTCAGTGTATACACAGGATACATAGGAGAAACACAGAAAGTGTCTGTGTATACACAGGGTACACAGGAGGAACACACAGAAAAAGTGTCATGTGTATAAGATACACAAGAGAAACACACAGAAAAAGTGTCAGTGTACATACAGGATACATAGGAGAAACACAGAAAAAGTGTCATGTGTATATACAGGATACATAAGAGAAACACACAGAAAAAGAGTCATGTGTATACACAGGGTACATAGGAGACACACAGAAAAAGTGCCATGTGTATATACAGGATACATAAGAGAAACACACAGAAAAAGTGTCATGTGTATGCAGAGGGTACATAGGAGAAACACAGAAAAAGTGTCATGTGTATATACAGGATACATAGGAGAAACACACAGAAAAAGTGTCATGAATACACAGAGTACATAGGAGAAACACACAGAAAAGGTGTCATGTATACACACAGGATACAGAAGAAAACACACAAAGAAAGTTTCATGTGGACACACAAGATACACAGGAGAACCACAAAGAGAAAGTATCAGGTACATACACAGGATCCACAGGCAGAACAGTTATCCACAGGCCAAGGAGAAAGGTCTATGGAAGAATCAAGCCATCACCTTCCTCTTGGACTTCCAGGCTCCAGAACTGAGAGAACACACATCTTACTTGCCTCCCCTGTGACCTTCTACCATGGCAATCCAAGGAGACCGCTTACAGATGGGTGAATTTGGCTCTGTCCTCAAAGGCTTTAAAGGCCAGATGAGTAGAAAGTAGAATTGACTTTCCCTGAAGTCTCTTCAACTCAGACTATGCACTGCATCAAGACAGCAGTGAATTCCCCCAGGAACACCTTTATGCAAAACAAAACAATCACAGTCTACTCTGCATCCCTCATCTAGTGAGGGAAATAGCAAAAGTCCACTGGAGGGGTCAGGGAGAGAGATGGATCAGTCAAGATTGCCCATCAACAAGAATGAAGACCCGAGTTCAGATACTCTGTCCCTACACAAGAAGCTAGACAGAGCAGTATGGTCCTGAAATTCCATCACTAGAGATAGGCAGAGATAGGCAGATCCCGGGAGCTCCTTGGGCAGCCATCCTGACAGAATTGATGAGTTCCAGAGGCCCTGTCTCAAAAATAAATGTGCTGGATAGTTTATGTCAATTTGACACAAGCTTAAGTCACCTGAGAGGAGGGAACCTCAATTAAGAAAATACCTTCATAAGATAAGTTGTAGGTGGGCTTGTAAAGCATTTTCTTGTTTAGTGATTGATGCAGGAGGGCCCCTCCCATTGTGGGTTGGGAGAGCCCTGGGCTGGTGATCCTGGGTTCTATAAGAAAGCAGGCTGAGCAAGCCATAAGGAGCAAGTCAGTAAGCAGCACTCCTCCAGGGACACTCTTCCTGCCTCTAGGTTCCTGCTCTGTTTGAGTTCCTGTCCTGACTTCCTTTGATGATAAACTGTGGTATAGAAGTGTAAGCCAAATAAACTTCTTCCTCCCCAGCTTGCTTTTGGTGATGGTGTTTCATCACAGCAAGAAACCCTAACTAAGGTAGAGAGCCTGAGAAAAGCACCCAGTGCTTATTTCTGACCTCCATATACACATTCATAAATATGCACATATATCTTCTTGCTCATGAACATGTGCATATAAGACATATACACACATGCAAACACAAAGTATGCTGATAATCCAATTCTTTCCCATACCATGTAGTTTGTTTCTCATCTGTACCCAACTACAAGTACATGAGTTCCATCTAAGTCTGTCGATACCACCAACAAGGACTAAGAGGCTGGGTCCAAGGGGTACTGTATTTTTCTTCTTATCGAAACTGTGTGCCATGGAGAGTTCTCTTTGATCTTCCTGTGCCAAGAATACATTTGCAGGATGGCAGAGACTTCAGCCTACAGTATAATTTATATTTTGTTAAGTCCAGGCTTACTTCAGGAGGTTCATCTTCATTAATAAATCTGAGTCATATGTGGTAGCTCACATTTGTAGTCCCCAGGAATCAAGAAGCCAAGGCAGAAAGCTGTGGGTTCAAGACCAGCTTGGGTTATATAACCCAAATAATGATTTTTTAATTGTAAAAGACATAAGGAAAGGAGGAAAGAGGATGGGGACTAGACATTGGCGGTATATTGAAAGTGTAAAGACTGAACTAATCTAAAATAGCTACTTCAGAAGACTGCATGGGAAATATCTTCAATCTGATGATGTCTGTTGCAGTTTAAACACAAAATAATGCTGATGTCTGCCTTCAGTTTATCTTGGAAAATTCCTTGATACCTCGTCTTATTTTTACAAGTGATTAAATGGAACCCATACATCACAAATCCTAGGTTAAATGTTTATGTATTTAGAATGAAGAACTACATAAGAAAATCCTAAAGAGCTCCATTGAAGTTGCTTCTGACCAAAGCTGTCCCTCTGCCTTCAAGCAGGTGCACTGATTCCCCAAAATCCTCTCATGAGTATGCTAGTGGAGTGGTGGGCCCATAGCCCACTAAGAAAGTGGGTCATGCCCACCCCATGGTGTGTATGGTGGGTCTTGCCTATATAAGGACGGGATATTCACTATACAAAGTACACATTCCAAATTTATAAAATTTATAATTTAATTTATAAAACAAGTAGGTATGTAGAGAAAGAAAAAGCTAATCTTTGTGAAGTGCTTATGAACCTTAAGGAGGAGAGACAGCAAGGTCTACAGATAACAAATCGGAGATTTTGCAGCTTTCACAATGATGAGATGGATGAGCTAACAGTGCATTTCACTGAAGAAGTTGTCTCTAAAAATCTGGGAAACCAGAATTCTCTAACTGCCATAGAGAACTAGAAAATTCCTCACTGCACAGCTATACATGCCTACTCCCTTTCTAGAGTCTCTCTCTCTCTCTCTCTCTCTCTCTCTCTCTCTCTCTCTCTCTCTCTCTCTCTCTCTCTCTCTCTCTCTCTCTCTCTCCTGTTGTAAGACTAACACAGATGAGGCCATTCACTGAAGATGGCGCCAGAAGCCTTTGGATAAAATAATTGACATGCATTTGTATATGTTTATCTGAGCACCTATGTTCAGTGTGTGTCTAAGTATGTGTGTGCAAATAAGAAACCTCAGAAGTCGCCGGGCGGTGGTGGCGCACGCCTTTAATCCCAGCACTCGGGAGGCAGAGCCAGGCGGATCTCTGTGAGTTCGAGGCCAGCCTGGGCTACCAAGTGAGTTCCAGGAAAGGCGCAAAGCTACACAGAGAAACCCTGTCTCGAAAAACCAAAAAAAAAAAAAAAAGAAACCTCAGAAGTCACTCTTTTACACAGATAAGCATGGTTAAAGATAATAAAAATGATGTAGCCATTAGTCATTGAGAAAAGTATCTCTCTCCTTGGAAATCTATGGTTGGGACAGGCAGCCATAAGCAGCATATGACACAAGTTAACCTGTATACCTAGCTCTCCATTCTGAAAAAAGAAAATAAAGGCTGCTTCACACATTCATCTTGCTACTTCAATCGCTTGAAGTGGATAATCAGCTTAGCGCTATGGGGATGATGTTGAAGGTGTTGATTTCTCTTTGGTATTGATTGCTGTGCTCTGACCTACTGTTCTCACTATTATGCACCAAGCACCACCTGGCACCATTGTCTATCTTTATTCACACATCAGGTGATCATCTTTTTAATATTCTTTTCCTCATTGTATGTAGTTCCCAGCACATATACCTGAAATTCATATTGGTTTATTGGCTTAAATAACAGTTCCTATTTTAAAGCACTATTTGGTTAAAAACTAGTCGTTTTACACTAAAATCCAAAGGCAGATTTTTCTAGAGTACATTTCAGTCAAGTGCTGTTCCATATTTTCGCTAACACTTCAGTTTCTTGGTAGATAAATGTGAGACTGTCAGTTACAGGTGAACCGTGACACAGACGTAGCAACAGAAATGGGTGTATGTGTTTGCTGAAGAACAGTGAGAGTAAGAACCATTGCTCACTTGCTTCTGCAAAGGAGCATACCCCATGAGAGGCTAAAAGACTCTTTTACAGCCCACCCACCTGCCTGCCTGGCTACCTGGAGTTCCCAGAAAAACAAGCACAGAGCTGTGGCTAGGGCTGGGGCTGAGCGCAGACCTCCCTTTACTGACTCCAGCACCTGCATAGTTCCTAAAGAGGGCGCTGTACAAATGTTATCCTTGTGAACAGTACCCATCAAGCCAAAACCCTGCTTCTGAATTGGCCCAACCAAATCCTACCCTTTGCAAGTGCAGAAGCCCATAGCACTTACACTGTTTTCATGGCTCACACTTCATAAAACATTCAGCATGGATTGTTTATAATCTTTTGACCTGAGGAATTCCATTTACCTCTGCCCTGACCAAACAGCCAGAATCCACAATCCCTTCAGGGTTGACTCTTGTGCCTATCTAACTGGCTGGTGAGCCCAGGGTACCAGCTCACTAGCAGAAGGCACACCTGGTTGGTGAGCCCAAAGGACCAGCTCACTAGCAGGTGGCACACTATTTTACATAGAACTACTTCTTTAGAGAATCTCGCTCCTGCCCTGTCTGGAGGTGTGATTTGGATGAATGTGCAACTTAAAAATAGAACTTCCAGGATCTGGAGAGATGGCTCAGTGTCTAAGAGCACTTGCTGTTCTTGCAGAGGACCTGAGTTCAGATCCCAGGACCCACATAGTGGCTCCTAACCATCCTTAACTCCAGTCCTGGAGGAAAAGCTACATGCTACACCACTTCCAAAATGCATGCACTTTTATCTCAGATGGCACAGAAACTGACTTCTGATTTTCAGACCTCTTACTTTATTCCACACTTCATATGCTTCCAACAACCTGTAACTACCACACCAGCTGTGAAGAGAGTGCAAGCTCACAAAAGACCTCATCTTGAAGGCAAGACCATGAGACCCTCAACTCTTGATGTCTGTCAGACACTCAAGATGGTCCAAAGGCAAAAGCCTTGGATATCAGTTGAGTCACAAAGTATAAACAGTCCTACAAAGGTGTTTCAGCTGGCTTTCCATCTTTTGTTGTGTTTATTAAAAACACTTTTCTTTCTTTAGGACAACACAGAGAAGAGAAGCACCATGTAGTTAAGGCAGCACGTAATCCTCCTGCCTCTGCCTCCCAACTGTTGGGATTACATGCATCAACAGCCTGGTCACTATGACTGCCCCAGATCATGCTAAGCCCTTCACATCAAGTTCTGAAGCCATAAGGGCAGAGATTCATTGAGGCGAGCTTTGGACCTCTGTCCTGGGTGAACAGTGTGTGATCACATTGATGTGGTCAGCTAAAGAATAAGTGCCAAGAAGTATGGAAATTTGATCTGGGTCTTTCTTTCTCCTGGAATCAGCTTTCACACACCAAGCTTTTTGTTATCTGATTATTGCACTATCCAGAGCTCTACAGACAAACTCAAGCTCATGTTTTATCATTGTCTTCTGTCTGGGAATCCTGGCTTCCAGCCTTGATTGAGCATCCGGATGCAGAGTACACCTGGGAGGTCAGTGCTGAGGTGTTCTTACACTCAGGCTGGTAAAACTGATGTGTCTCCCCTGATTTCTCTGCACCTCCAGTTTCCCTAAAATAAAGAGCTTGGGCCTATTTTTCCTTGTTGTGTCTTGTATGAGCAGTATGAGCTTAGGCAATCCATATATTGCTTCTAAGCTTTGGTTTTTGTGTGAGGAAAAAATAAAATTAAAAATAATAGCAATAGTGCTTGCTTCTGAAAGCTGTTAACCAGAATCAAGTGAGATATTTGTAAAAGTACTTAATGAATAGTATACACACACACACACACATATATGCTTCTCACAATTGGAACTACTTCCTCACATGGGCAGGCATCCTCCTTTTCCTACCTCAAAAGCCCCTAAAAACCTCATCTTCAACGGCATCCCCAGAGCCTACACTCCGTCTGCAGTGAACGCATTGCCATGAAAACACACACTAGGAAGCAGAGACACTGTCCTGTGTGCATAGTTTCTTTCTAGGTTTACAAAGAAAGTCCCGTTCTCGGCATCAAAATTAACACATTTACAAGTGTAGCTGTGTTTTGCATTTTGATCTTGTGGTAAACAGAGTTATAAGTCCCATTGCAACTAACATAAATCTGCAGTTGGATTAATAATGATATCGTCAATATATGTAGAAAATGAGAATCCATACAGTTAGAGGCCTGTGATTGAAAGCGAATATCCTGCACTTTAGTCAGTGAAAGTGTGCATTTCGGGGAGTAAAGAGTCAACCCCCACCCCCACCCTGCAGCCAGCCCTTATTCTCTTCTGCTGCTGTTAGCGTCTCATAATGTAAAACATTTCTTCATTTCCAGCAGATAATACTTTCAGTGAAAAGGTAATTTTTTTGAAGTCTATTACTCGAATTCTTAGTGAACAGCACAATGTAGCATTTTGTTCTAATATGCTATTGAAATTGTTTGAGTAGGTACACCACAGAATCAAACGCAGAATGTCAAAATGGTTTCCATTAACTATGCACATTCGCACTGCTTCCCTTAATGGCCACGGTTTTGTTCTTTTTCCTTCATCTTTGCATCTATAAGATGAAATGATTCAGTTGATGTAACTGAAAAGTACATGGAAAAGGTAGAGAGGAAATTACAAAAGCATCACGGCACAATTCCACCCACATACTTTATTCTATAATGAAGTTTAATAATGACAGAAAGTGTCTGGAGTTAAACATCAGTCATTTCAGCAATTGTAGCTAATGTGAGCATCTCATACCGAGGAATGTTTTATAAAAACATGGCAGGGATTGTGGTCTACATTGAGTTGAGGTGTCATAATGAAATCTTAACTAGATGCTATTAGAATACATATTATGTTAAGAGAAATTTATTTCAACCTGAGAAGATCAAATAAGTGCTATGTTTCTTTCAACAATGTAAGTTCAGGGAAAAATCATTTTGCTTGGAAGGAACTTTTCTTCCTATAGTATAACCCATCACTCACAGTAAGTATGCTGATGTGTCTTGGTAAACACACAATGAAAAGATGGTTGATGATTTTTCCTTGATGTAAAATTATTTCTGGAAATGAATTGAATTTGTCCTTATTTAGTATAGCCCTCTGTGTATTTTAATTGCTCCCTTAATCATTTTTGAAGAAGAAAGGACATTCCTAGTGGGTAAACCCTAGATCTCAGCCCCCCCCCCCTCCACCTGATACCAGAGCTTCCGACAGCCTCCAGAAGCCCGACTCCAGCAGCCATGTTTGCTGAGTCATTCAGTAGCAACTCCATTTTGTTTTGTTCCTGATGGTTTGGGTCCTGCTGATGAATGCAAAATCAAACAAGATCAGCCCCTGAACACTCGCATTTCCCACGGCCTGCCCACTTCCCTCCCTATCCAGCAGTCGGTGGCCACATCAAAAAGGCTTGGCAAAGCTCTGAGAACCTGAGGAGTGTTTTGTAATTTCAAACTCACATCATAAAAGAAAAAGAATGAAATACGTCTTTTCACTTCTGAGTGTCCTCTCCCTCTGAATGTGGTAGGAAGAAAGTTTGCTTTCCACAGTGCAGCATTTCCCTAATACCCACAGCACCTTCAAGAATGACCTGGATGAGGTAAGAGCAACAGACCAAATTGAGAACATCCTTTTGCTCTGTGTACATTTGGTTCACTTTCCTCCCCCACCCTCTCTCAATGTTTTTTCCTTCTTAGTGCTGGTTCCCCAGGGCATTTCCTATTTATATTTCAACATTTTTCACCAATATTCCTCGGTCTGTGTATCTGAGCCCAGGAAACAGCCAGAGCATTTAATCTTGCCACCAGATGGCAGTAGAATACTGATCAGGTTTAAAAAAGAAAAATAATGGGCTCAAGGGACTTTGGGTAAGTACCACCCACTATGCTCTCCCCAGAAATGGGATGTCATTTCCATAGACTATTAAAGAACAATATCTTTGTCAACGGATCCATTGCTATGGCAAAAGAGCTGTTTAGCTACTGCTGAGCTGCAAGCACCCATCAAAGCATAGCGGTTTTTAAAATTCCTGATTCATTGTCAACCACAGTTCCCAGGATTGATTTCTCAGAGCTGGGCTCTTCTGAGATATCTTCTGCTGCACAGGATAGACATGAGTTTGTTCCTGTAGCTGCTTTCAGATCAGACTGCGATTGAGATTGGACTTTCCAAGATGACTTCTCACATGTCCATGTGGTGCCCATAAAAAATTAGCTTGGTAACTGCCTTGCAAGCGATGGCTCATCAATTAAATGTGCATAAGACCTCTATTTTCCTCCACCTGCTGGTGTTTATTGACTTGGCTAACTCATGTGGGAGAGATTACATGTGAGGCCGAGATGGAACATTCCAACAGATTTAGAAAAGGACTCACAGATCTGCAAATACAACATCAGAAGCTCTAGACATACATTTGAAGGGTCATAAACCTGCACCTTCTTTTCCTAGTAAATTACAAATAAGACAAATGGTGCTAACAAAGCACATAAAATATCGGGGAAAAATTGACCATTTGGCTTCTCACTAGAGTAATCTACATAGGACACAAATCCCAGGTTCTGACCCTATGATTTCAGAACTTAAAATTCAATGTATTAAGAAAACCCATGATCTAACAATCTCAAAGCGAAAACTAAAGCCAATTAGACTGACACAAGCTAACAACAATGCAAGGGTTGTAGCTCAGTGGTAGGGTTCTTGCCTTACATTTACAGGGTCCAAGGTTCAGCTCTCAGGACTGCAAAATGAAAACAGGCCAGTGCCAGATGCAAGTTCAGCATTTTACAAAGACAGACCTACCTAGTCTATGTATGCAACATACCTACCAACTCAATCCTATAAACAAATTCCTCCCACAAAACCAGAATATAAGGCCAGAGGTCTCTTTTATGAACCTGAACTTGGAAGAATGGAAGCTGGCTATTCTCAGGTCATATCTCATTAAGCCTGATGATGAGTCATCCTTCGCTCTCTGCAATCCTTGCAGTTCCGAATCTTGCCTCTCAGTGAGACAAAAGAAATGCCAGTACTGCATGGATTTCACCAGCACAGATTATGAACAGAATAAAGAACAAAAACCAAGCCGGGCGGTGGTGGCGCACGCCTTTAATCCCAGCACTCGGGAGGCAGAGCCAGGCGGATCTCTGTGAGTTCGAGGCCAGCCTGGTCTCCAAAGCGAGTTCCAGGAATGGCGCAAAGCTACACAGAGAAACCCTGTCTTGAAAAACCAAAAAAAAAAAAAGAACAAAAACCAAAACTTTTCTCCACATTTGCCATTATAACAAGCCAGTCATTTTCCCCCAACCAAGATAATATTCATACGTATGATACATGAACCAGAAAGCTCTGTGGACACACAATGTTGATTCAGTAATGAGGGTACTTTCATTTTTAATCTGATAATCCCCACGGCTCATAGACTCCTGTAGCCAAATGGTGCTTTTGTAGTTCAGTTAGCATCTGCCAATGGGTGAGCCTAAGAGCAGGACCAATCAACAGTCCCAAGTTCATTTACCAACATTAAACCCAAACAAGGCCTTGAATTCTCCAAGGCACTTTATTAATCACTTACAGCCAAAATTTATCAACTCTGCAAATTTAACTGATACCTTCTGCCATTAATCCTGATCTGTGGGGGAAACCGAAACAAAATGGAGATGGACTTTGCTGAAACTCACCAAGAAGAATCTGTAGTTGTGATTGGCTCTTTGATAGAACAAACGTGTGATCTGAGAGGTTAATTGTACATGTGATTTGTGCAGTTATAAGAGTCTTGTAGCTCTTCCTTTCAAAATTCAACTTTCATGAGAAGAATAAAATGTTTCTGAAATAATTGCTCTTCCTCCCATACACGGCCTGAATTAGTGTTCCATTAGATGAGGACACAGAAATATTCTCACGTTTAGCCAGGATAGGAAGTGGTGTTTGTCATATGTAAAACAGGTTTGTTTCTTTAATTCTAGATATATCATGTGTTAATATCAAAGTGCCACTTCTTTAAGTACTGCTAGATAAAGCTTTCTCAAGAAATGGATTTGTTTGCACACTAATTGGTTGTTAACACAGACTACATTTTGAATCACACAGACTATTTTAGGAATACAATTTTAAATATATGATTCACAAGAAAGCATGTGTCATTTGAATGGTCCACTATCACTCAAAACTCAACATGCTGGCTTGGAGTCAGTCGCTAAACTTAAAAAAGGCTAGAAGGTTCTCAGAGCTAGCTGGGCACCAGAGAACTGGGAGGGATTGAGTAGACTTGAGTCTCTCCCCACTGCTTGAGAGGAAAAATTCTTTCATACGTTGCATGTTATGATTTCCCCTGAAGCCACTCTCTATTTTGGTAAGGAGATTACATGTTGAGCACACAGTAGGTGTGGAACAAACTTCTCTTTTTCTCCTTTCCTTCCTCATCGCACCCTCAAACCTAGTGTAACTTGCCAAACAATCGTATGCCTCTAGCATTGATCCTGCACCCCAGCCCTGCAATCCTGAGCCTCAGATCTTCCCAGCCTCTCACTACCAATGACCAGTCTTTACCATGCCCCCCTATGTCATCTTCCCAATGTCTCAAAGCCATACCTTTCCTTTTCCTTTAACACCATATTCTAATCTTGTATTGGAAGACCACCAACAGCAGCTTTTGATCAGTGATATGTCTGGGCATTTTGTCTCATATCACAGCATAGCTGACCTCTGTGTCCTGCTCTGAAATACTCCCAGCACTGTCCACCTGTAGGCTTGTAAGGTGACTTAAAAAAAACTTGTAAATAATTAAAAACTTTTTTTTAAATTCTGGCCTATTCCAATGATGCTGAGAAAGTAGCCTTTTCAGAAAGCCTGGAGTAAAGGTAGAAGTTAATGCCTAAACACATGAACAAAGCTGAGACTTGCATTCTGATATCCAAAGCCTGACATAGCAGAACATTCTTCAAAGTAATTTTTAAAGACAAGGAAGGGAGGGAGATTAGTTGAATTGCGAAAATGTTGGAAAACCCTACATAGTATATTTTTTTCCTTGAATATGAAATGGATATTACCATTAGAAAGTTCTGTAGTTAAGAAATCTGCTTACATTGAAAAGATGCTATACTGAAAAATTGTTTAAAATGTGAACTTCCTTTTTACAGCAAGCAAGATAGCTACAAAAATTGAGTTCTAGAAACTTGGTAAATGCTGCTTTTGTAAGCCTTAAAACAGATGCAAATAAACACTCAGCCCAACGAAGACTTCGTTCTGTGCTGTTATCTATCCCTAGCTGTCTATTGCAGATTATGTCCAAAGTTCTTATTCTATTATATATGAGATTTTATTCTTTGCAGTTTTCTAATTTTCTCTCCCATACCAGTACCAAGTGGGGCACTGATCACATTCTAAAGTTCTAATTCTACCTCTGCCAATAACTACAAGTGGGTCTGGGCAAATAGTTCAGTCTCTCTGCCTTCATCTCCCTATTTTAGGAAGAGATAGTAACAGTGTGTTTACTTCCTGGAGCAGGTTTCTGGGTGCTAACATCAATCTATTGACTCCAGTTCTCTAGAAAGAAAGACCACCTACATTTCACTCTATGCCAGTGACACTACTGCAAGACTACATAGTGAGAAAGCTGGGCTGGAGAGACCAGCAAATGTGAAACATTCAGCATAAAGCATTTGTCAAGGGGGTGTACACAGTCAGAGCACATTTGGTGTGCCTGTGCCTGTGCCCCAAAGACAGAAACAGAGATTGAGTAAAAGTGAGAGGAGGCAAATTTCACCTCACTATAAAGGAATTTCCATCAACTGTTCTGTAAAACATTTATGAAAACTTCTTTAGGAAACAGATGTCTAGCTTCCATGCTTAAGATATTTCTATTTAACTGGAGTATCTGCAAGAATACACAAGGGAGTGTTCAGCATCAGAATCCTTAAAGTCCTTTCCAATCCTGAGGTATTACCAATTTGGGACATCATAGCTCTCTCAGGACACAGACACACATGAATACACTCATTTCTTCCCATATGTACTCTTAAGGCATGGGTCTACGGAAGATTTGGGCATATGGATTATTCTTTGCAAAATAACTTAAGCAGGCTTTAGTGCAAGATACTAAAACATATGAACTAAAAAGGAGAACACGTAGAAAGCCTATCCCAGGAGCCAAACCTGGAAAACTTGTAAGCTACTACTGAATTTCTGGATCTTCAACGTCAAGACTAGGTTTACAGGTCTCTCCTAATTAATCAATAAATCCTTAAAGAAGTGTGATCTTTCTCACAGCACCCACTGTGAGCCAATAAAACAATCACTGTGATTCTAATATCAGAACTTTAATCATACATTAAGACTAAAAGCATAGCCTAAAAGTATAAAATCCAAGTTCTTGCCATGTTGCTGTAGCAAATATGTTTAAAAACCTACATTCTCTTATGGAGCAGATTTGTGAACTGATGAAAATCCTGCTATCATTTCTAGCTCCCTTCAGAATGGACACTTGTAAATGAATGGGAGTGTAATAATGCAACAGTGCCTCCATCAATCTCTCCAATGCATGGCAGTCTGCAATACATCTGATGAGAAATGTGTTTACTCTTTCAGGATTAAAAATAGAAAAACACAATAGAACAAGTTCATTGGCAGGTTCAGGTGGCCACTTAGTTTATAAGAGAATCAGGAAATGAAAGTGCCCTGTGGTGTGGTAAAGAACTCTGTAAGAACCTGGTTATAGCCAACACAGGCAAGTCCTGTTAGTGAGTTTCCTCCATTGTTGGCACTAAGAAAAATTAACTCTGTACCTCCTCTTAATCAGCTAAATATTTATTCAAATCTTCAGCTTGTTATTTCTTCATTAACAAGGTTTCCCCTGCTGCTCAGCAGAATGTGTGAGGAACTTACAAATGTCAGAAGCACTCAAGTTGAATCAAGCAGGGGAAGTGATAAAGGGCTCATAATCAAGTGGAAGTACAACACAGGCACATTTCAAGCTGAGAAATAATAGATCAATACAGAGGGCTCTTTCCCATGGAATAATGCTGTTATCTAGTCTTACTTTGTGACTTTTTACTCATCAGATCCCAAGCACAATGCATTTCTGTGTTGACCTTCAATTTGTAAATGATGATTTGTATTCTAATCCTCAGAACAGAGGAATAAGGGTGCAATTTTTAAGAAAAGCTGTCTTGTGAACAAAGGCAAGCCAAATAAATTAGTCAAAGTGTTCTCTGAAAAGAATTAGTGCTTTGGGAGCTGCTGGTTACACAGGAGAAGCTGTCCTGACTGAGCAATCTAGCATGCCGGCACCAGGCCTGGGACATGGACAGACTTCCCACGTCCAACTAAGCTTTCTAAAAGCTGCCACTGGCTGTGGCTGTAGGAGACGCTAACCTGCCCGTCTGTGTGTTCTGTAAAGAACTAACAGATGTTTTACATTTAATTCCGTGGTTCAATAACTATCAAGGTTAATAAATGACCTCCAATCCCTGGTCCTGACATCAAATTTTATCACGTTAGCTTTTTTATGTAGTTCTATGTTATCTTTAACACCATAGGTCAATGAGAAATCATGCCCTCATCAATTACTTTTGAACTGTTACTTTCTATCAGTACAGACATATATTACAATCTAACTGTTCCCAGTTATGTTTTTAAAAAAAAACAACAACTGGTAAACATAGAATAAGCTTATAAAAACTATTATTTCTCCATAAAAGATAGTGATATAATACTTGTAAATGTTTACAAAATCACAAAGAAGAAAATGTTACAGAGTGCAATGTAGTATGTGTGGCATTGCACAACTTTCTGGGTTAAGAAAATTGGACCATGTTTTTCTCGTTGTAAACATAAATTGACATTCTATACTAGGAAACTATCACTGAAGTAATCAACAATCTTAGCAAGCTGTGAGCCATGGCAACTACAATAGTGAGTGGCTGGCCTGTATATGCTAACTCATGAAATAGTGACGCAAATGTTACAGGAATAACTGGACTCTTTCTGATTGGACTTGAAGTGTATTCCACAGAATGGGAAATGCATGTCTGGCACCACCAATGGGGACAAGAATAACAGATCCTAGGAAAAACATACTGCTATTATTTTGCAAATTTGACATTGTATTAAATGGCCTCATAATTACTTTCTTTATAACAATAGACTAGTGAGTATCTCAACTCTCACCAGTAAAGCTCCTTTATGTAGTTGTTAGCAATTAACAAGAGGCCAACAATTGGTCAGGATCAGACAATAAGAGATTATGGACTGCTCAGTTCTCAATAAAACATCTGTATCATATCCCTCCTCCAAAGGTTCAAAGATCAATGTGGAAGAGGGAGCAGAAAGACTGTAAAAGCCAAAGGCAGTGGGTTACCATAGCAAAACAATGTTTTTCAGGCACAACAGTCCATTTCATACATGAATTCAGGTCCTGTTACTGTACATACAATACATGCATAAGATCAAGCCTTACAAAATCTCAGCATGAATGAGGGAGGGTGTTACAAAGTCCCATCTAGCTAAAAAGCTATTGGCAACAGATGGCTGCTGGAAGCAGTGTCTTTTCTTCAGGGATGTAGACCCCAAGAAGTTCTCCATACTCCAGCAGAGGGACACACCTATGTACATACCAGCAGCACTAAGTGGACCTGGTAAGTTTTAAAAAGATCACATAAGATTGGAGGAAATAGTGGTAAAGAGGGTAGGGGAAGAAATGGAGGCATAGATTTGATCAAAACACATTATATGCATATATTAAATTCTCAAGCAATCAAAATGATAATAAAAAAGCATCTGACCCACAACTGAGTCAGAAGCTGGTTCTCAATCCACCTAATGCTGTGACCCTTTAGTACAGTGGTTGTCAACCTCCATAACACTGTGACCCTTTAATATAGCAGTTCTCAAACTCCCTAATACTGTAAACATTTAACACAGTGGTTCTCAGCCTCCCTAAAGCTGTGACCCTTTAACACAGTGGTTCTCAACCCCCCTAATGCTACAACCCTTTAATACAGCTTTTCATGTTCTGGTGACCCCCAACCATAAAATTATTTCCTTGCTACTTCATAACTGTAATTTTGCTACTGTTATGAATCATAATATAAATATCAGATTCGCAGGATATCTGCATATCAAAGGGTTTGTGACCCACAGGTTGAGATCTGCTGCTAAAGCACTGACTTACAAGGCACTAAAAGTAGAATGAACACTCAGCATCACTGCTGTGTTTTCTGTCCATGCTTTAGGTGAAGATAGAGAAGTAAATTATTGTCTTTAACTTTTCCTCTTGAGTCACCTTGCGTTTCAGGAAAAGCAAAACCTCATAACATAGATCCTCCCTCCAAACACACACACACACACACACACACACACACACACACACACACACACACACACACACCAGATTTGCACCCTAAGTGATTAACAAATGAGCAGCCTGTTTGATCGCTCTACAGTAATCACTGATACTACACAGGACCAGATCAGAGACAGTGATGGGTCACTGCTGGGTGGGACCATGACTTGGCCAAGACTGCTTTCCTCTTGCCTTCTATTTAAAACTAAAACTCATGAAAGCACCAAAAACCAGATTTTGGGGGCACCAATTGGATATATATATATATATGTTCTTTCTTCTCAATATAGGTGCACTGAGTAAATCTCTCTGTGCTTTTCACCATTATTTATGTCTTTAATTGGTATACTAAGCACAGGTGGCCTAGCCTAGTTGGGGTTTCCAGAGCCCACGCATTACTTTAAAAACTCCAGTGACAACACTTTGAGAAAGTCCAAGGGCCTGGTCACCCTCATGCTCTTTGCCATCAACTGGTGATAGTGGTTACCAAGTGAGAACTATAACCACCTACCAGGAAATCCCAGGCAGGAGTGGAAGATGAAGCATCAGGATGTCTGGAAAGTTAACAACTCATCAATGTTTCAGTGAACAGATACTCTCAAGCCACATTACGAGTGCTTCATAGAAGCTGGCTTCATTGTCAAATTAATTCTCCTTCAAGGTAGCTGAGCATTTATTTCTTACTTTGTATGAAATTCTATGGACAGTCTAATAGTAGAGCATGGAGCTGGGAATCCTTTGTAATATTTAACTGCAACATGAATTTTATTTTATGCCTCCTTCTAAATAAGTCTTTTTTTAAATGTATGTTTGAGTATGGCACATAAAAGGAAACTATTAACAGAACCATGGGGTGCCTGTGATGGGGACTGATCATTCCTAACAGCCTCTAACTTTTGAATTCCTGGAAAGGAAAACCATGAATCTTTCAGCCAGCCTAGCATGCAGATAAATTGTATGCCACATTGGCCTTCTACCCTGTTCCTCTCTCTTCTCTCCCCTGCCTTCTGGGCTCTTCTATTCCAAGTGTTCTTGGGAGGCTCTCTTGTGTCCTCATCACAGGAGATCTATCAGCATGTGTTTAGAGGAGAGGCTTGCTCTTAATTACAGGCACTATATGTATTTGCACACTCCTTTGCATTGCACTGTTTTGACACTCTGGGAAAAGCTTTGAGCTTTCAAAGCTGCATTTCAGGGAGGTCCTCAGAAAAACCATGAAATGGATTTGAATCTTCCCCTGCGTTCAGATTTCGGTCTGTGACCTTCCACCCACATTCCATGAATAGAACATTGTCCTCGTAGGGCAGAGGCTCAATAACTGGGCATTTTCTGGGTCCCTGAGTTCGTACAATAAGATATCAACTCCAATCTGTGAGCACAATGCTCCAGTGACTGCCAGGAATGGCTGCAATATTGATGTCTTTCAACGTAGATCACATCATTCACCAGGCAGAGCTCAATAAAATGATACTGTAGTTAACAAGTTTTATAACACAAAGTTACTTTAAAACATAGAACTAATCAGGGGGAAGCCTGTTTATACATGTCAGCCCCATGTTTAATTGTCAATAAATAAACAAAGATTTGCTTCAGCTATTGTCATGTATATCAAGTGAGCCATTAATCTAAACTAATGAAGCTTAAGATATATGACAGACACATTTTATGGAGCTCCTTCTTAATGATATGTTTGCTTTTCATTTCAATGCCAAGAGAGCCCATTATCAAGAATGCAGCACATTATGGTCCAAACGCATTGAAATCTCCAGCACTGTCTTTGTTCTGAGTTCACAATGAGCAGTGCTTGTCCTTACATATTCATGTACTGTTGGTGATGAAAAGCATTAGTCAGACATGAATACAAGGTGGGAAGAAGGGAGAGGGACAATACCATGCACTCAAACATCCTGGTCTGTTGTGAGGTTCTCCCCTTCCGATTTCCAAGCTCACCTGGAAAGGAAAAGAGACTAAATCAAGTCCACTTCACATACACATCCATTTTGAAAACCATGAGCAATCCTAGACACAATGCATCCTGGTGGCTGGAGATCCTGAATCCCCAAGGATTGCAAGCCCAGAATTCCAAGCTGCAACCAAATAGCTCCTGAAATTAAAAGCAATCATTTTATAATCATTTTGGTGTTTATGCTATCCCTAATTCTTTGATGGTTTCCAAACATAAAGCAATTATTTCTTATTCTGTCTTTAGTTTGGAGGTCAATAATGAAAACAAATTAGCATCTATTGATCTATGATTATTTTTATACCTGGAAACATGAAAAATTAGGAACATTGGACCACTCTTTGGGAAAATGCTGCCAAGACATTATGCTGCAAGCACCAAAGACCAAATGAAAAATTCTGTTGTGTTGTAGTTTTATATACTTAAATCTGGAGAGTTATGCTTTTAATGGGGCCAGATTATGAGGACAGAACATGGACATGGGTAAGAAATGGTGAAATATTTTTATTAAATATGACCTGGGTTCATGATTTTATTGATCAACAGATTTCCAGACCTCTCAGAGAACCTGCTTCACAGTGGGAAGTTCTGACTAACGACCTAGCCTGTGAAAGAGATCCTGGTGTGGGCACAGAGGGGCTTTAACAGGTTTCCTAGATAGGCCTTATGCTCCATTCCTGCTTCCTGATAAGTATGAAGTAATCCCTCCATGTTCAGTGCTTTTACAGCTCTGTCTTCAGGGTATTCAGGAAAGGCCTTGTGAAGCTGTAAGTCCGTTCCTTCTTAACTTCTCTACTTGACCTTGCTGAAAACAATTCCACGTCATTTATTTAAGATGTATTTAGCACCATCACTTCCTCCTCATCATTGCTAGACACTGCAGGAGCATGCCTATATAAGTGGCAAGAAAAGAGGTGTCACCCTGCTCCTGGACTTCCAGCCTCCAGATTAAGAGGAAAAAGCATTTTGGTGTGGCACCTCCTCATCTTGTTAAATTCTATGATCACAAGCAGATATCAGAAGCACTTTTATATACATTGTTGCTGAAGACCCTGGTACTCTTCTCACTGATTCCTTCTCATCATTCAACCTCTTTTAAACGTTCCACAACCCTGCTGTTTCCAATCCTCAAAAGCCACTTCTAATTGAATTCCTACAAAAGACAATAACCCAAGAAGTGTAACCTTTCTCACTCTACCCTTAGTAGAATTCACCCCCAAAGAATGCCCCTTCTACAAAACAGCCAAAATATGGATAAAAGGGTCCTGGCACTTCTCAAGGAACACTAGTATCACCAAGGCTCCCAGAGCTCCTTTTGATTATGAAGGTTGCACTGCCTTTTATATCCAACTGAACATGCTTCTTTGGGAATCTCTGCTATCCATGTTCACACTGGGCGTTCTTTATTGAGATCCCTCAACGTACAGCTGATCTTAGTCACCAAATCCTCTACAAGTAGACTGACAAGGCTTTCTCCATCACAGTTTCACTCTGAGTCTCAGTAGTTTTTTTATCCCTCCTGGTTAAAAAGAAATTTAAACACTTAGCTCCTGACTATTATTATTTTATACTAGTATGTCACTATTCTATGCCAGTCACACTAAATACTGCATATGTGTTAACTTATTGAACAAAA
Source organism: Peromyscus maniculatus bairdii (assembly GCF_049852395.1). NCBI lineage: Eukaryota > Metazoa > Chordata > Mammalia > Rodentia > Cricetidae > Peromyscus > Peromyscus maniculatus. Next base: position 33,541,940 of record NC_134853.1, on the reverse strand, counting down.
CAGCATTACCTTAAATGTTCTCCTATTATCCTCACTTTAAGGAGAAGGAAGTTGGATCTATGAGTTCTTACAACCTCATTACATGTATGCTGGCTAGCAGATTGTCTGGGTTGGGTCATAATCATTTGACTTGTTCCTCTTTGTTTATCAGACTAAACATGATACTGTGACTTTCTATCCTTCTCATTCAAAAGTACATAATAATATTTCCCCCAAAGAGTGGAAGAATCAGAAATGTTATTATCACTACACACAATAGTACAGGACTGTCATCTTAACTACTGAGGAAGCTAAGGCAGGAAGATCACAAACTGAAGACCAACCAGTTCAAGGCAATCCTGAGAAACATAGCCAGACTCTGTCTCAAAACTACAAAGAAGGCTAGATATATAGCCCAGTGGTAGAGCTCTTCCCTAGCATAGATGAAGCTCAGGTTCAATCAACAGCACAACAAAAATAAAATAAGATTTAAAAGATGTCATTGTCATAGGCACATCCTTGAGACTTTTAAGAAGAAGATAGGGCCTCTATGCCTGCATGTGTTCTGCTCATTTCGGTATCATGGAAAATCAGATACAGATATCCACAAGCTCCCCAGGTAATGTCAGTGTGTTCAGACATCAGGAAGTAACCACAAAGTTCAAAGAAGTAATAAAGTTACACTTGCAATAAAATTTAAAATTCACAGCAAATAAATCTTTAGCAAGTACACAAACTTGTAGAGATTTTATAATGAATGATGAACAGGATAATATTTTTTTAATTTGTGGAAGTAAATGAAAATGAAAACACAACCCAACAAAACCTTTGGGTTTTGAAAGCAGTCCTATGAGGAAAACGTATAGTTCTAAGTACCTATATTTAAAAGACTCAGAAAGACCACAAACAAATGACTTAAAGATACAACTCTAGAATTTGGAAAACCAAGAACAAACCAAACCCAAATCTAGTAGACAGCAAGAAATAATAAAAATCAAGAGAAATTAAGAAAGTAATACACTTGGCCGGGCGGTGGTGGCGCACGCCTTTAATCCCAGCACTCGGGAGGCAGAGGCAGGCGGATCTCTGTGAGTTCGAGGCCAGCCTGGGCTACCAAGTGAGCTCCAGGAAAGGCACAAAGCTGTACAAAGAAACCCTGTCTCGAAAAACCAAAAAAAAAAAAAAAAAGAAAGAAAGAAAGAAGTAATACACTGAATCTAAGAGACAGTTCTTTGAGAAGACTAAATAAGATTGGCAGACCCTTAGACTAACACACCAAAGAGTAAAACAAAAACAAAGCAGGATCCAAATTAACAGAATCAGAAATGAAACATTACAACAGATACCAAATAAATTCAGAACATTGTAAGGGAATACTTTAAAACCTGTTCCCTATTAAAGTGGCAACTCTGAAAGAAAGAGATGAATGTCTACATTCATTCAAACCACTGAAGTTAAACCAAGAAGAGATCAAAGAGATCAACATCATAAATAGACTTATAACAGATGAGGAGATCGAAACAGTAATTTTAAAAAGCCTTTTGACAAAAAAAAAAAGTCCAGATGGATTCACAGCAGAATTCTACCCGATTTTTAAAGATCTACATTCAATCCTTCTTATAATATTAACAAATATAAACCATAGAAACAGAAAAAGCAATCCCAAATTCCTTCTACAAAGGCAAGATTACTCTAATACCCCACACAAGTAAAGACACAACAACAACAATAAACTAATAAACTACAGGTCCATATCCCTGACAAGCAAAGATTCAAAAATCCCAAATAAAATAATAGCAAACTGAATACAAACTTAAATAAAAAATTGTCCATCATGACCAAGTTGGCTTTATCACAGATTATTCAGTATATGAAAGTCAGTAAATGTAATAAATCACATAAATAGACTTAAAGACAAAAATCACATGATCATCTTGATTAACACAGAAAAAAAATACTTTGATAAAATTTAACACCTTTATGATAAAAATCCTAGAAAAAGTAGGAGTAAGGGGGATATACCTCAACATAATAAAGGCTGTATATGACAAATTCACAGTCAAAATCATTCTAAATGGAGAAAAACTTAAAACAATCACATTGAAATCAGGAACAAAACCAGGCTGTCCATTACCCTAACCCCTTTTCAACACTGTGCTCAAAACACTAGCCATAGCAATAAGGCAAAAGAAAGAAATTCAAAGGATACAAATAGGAAAAGAAGAGGTCAGATTTCCATTACTTACAAGTGACATGATATCATACATTAGAGATCAAAATTTTCTACTAGAAAGCTTCTAGAATTTATTAACAAATTCAGCAAAGTGACAGGCTACAAATCCAGCTTGTACAAGCCAAAAGCTTTTCTACACACCAATAACAAACAAACAGAAAAGAAAGCATGGACACACTCCCATTCACAATAACCTCAGAAGAAATAAAATATCTAGAAATAAACATAACCAAAGAGGTTAAAAAACAAACAAACAAAAAAAAAACCTTCTACAATAAAAAATTTATCCCAGGGTTCAAGACAATTTTAGGGGCTACAGAGATGGCTCAATGGTTAACAGCACTGGTTGTTCTTCAATGAGACCTAGGTTGATTTCCCAGCATCCATAGGGCAGCTCACAACTGTCTGTAACTCCAATCCTATGGGATCAGACTCCCTCTTCTGGCCTTTGCAGGCACTGTATCCATATAGTGTTCTGACATACATCCAGGTAAAACACTCATACACATAAAATAAAATATTATTAATTTTTTTCAAAAATTGTTCAGGAAGTAGATGGAGAAGTCACTCAGTTGGCAGAGTACTTGCCTATTGGTAACCCTCAGCACCACATAAACAAAAAGTTGTGGTGTATGCCTATAACCTAAGCATTTAGGGGAAGGAGGCAGAAATATCAAAACTTTGAGATAAACTTTGGCTACATAAGAAATTTGAGGCCCATCTTGGCTAGAGGCCCTGTCTCAAACAAACAAACAAAACGAAGCAAAACAAAGCAAAATTTAAAATGCAATTGCCAGGAAAATTCCCTCAACAAAAGGAGTCTATGACTACCAGTCATCAAAACTGAAATGACTAATAATTCAAACAGTATGGTGTGTGTAGGCAAACTAAATCGAAAGAAAGGTTACAAGTTCGAACTGCAACCTTCTTTAATATTAAACAAGAAAATGTTCAGTGTAAATAGGAGTCATCAATGCGGCCAAGAAAATGATTTACAAGGACCTTTATTGGATGATCTTTTAATCATTCAATCATTTTTTGCATGCTACCAATAGATAATGTTATAGTGATAATTAGAGATAAAGATAACTTGAAATATATATATATATATATATACATATATATACATATATATTCAAATAGTATGCTCTGGAGAAACTATAGAAAAGACTGCTACTTTCCAACCTAAATGTAGTCTTTGTTGAGACAAAGTTCACGAGGGATAAAATAATTATGTAAATGTGACTTTTCTACATTGGTTCACATCTTAATCCTTCATTACAAAGGAGAAATATGCACACATTGTAGAACTTAGGTAAATGCAGTCTTTATCAAGGAATCCAATCTTTAGTGTCCTCAACAATCAGATAGCCATATCCCATTTAACCTGGGACATGCCTAATTTTCAAGTATTGTTTTTGGTACTTAGTGACAGTACTTTCTTTCATCCTCAGAGAAGTCAAAGGAAGAATGATAAACTATATGGTAACTCCATTAATAACATGCTTCCTCCCAATACTATATAATCAGAGTTCATAAATTCATCTTTATAGTATTTTTGTCAAAAAACTAAACCTATTTAATTGGGAAAAAGAAAAATGAGACAAGACAAATTATGATACATCATGAAAAACAATTACTTTGGTGCTCCTTTTAAAATGTCAGTGTTATCTAAAAGTCATTTGAGAAAATACATGGAAACTTACTACTGTAGAAGCTTCGTAAGATATATATGTATGTGAAAGGAATGTAAGCGGAGTCACCAAGTAGTAGGGGGAAATGCTCCATCTAGACACCTTATGCCACCAAGTAATATCTCCAGTGCCAACAATGGATTACATTTTGTGGAGTCATTAGCCATTGGGGTCCCATGGAAACCAATAAACATCACAAGCTATTTCCAAAGCCATTGGTTGCTCTCTAAAACCTGGTGGTAAGACCCTATTGCTGAAGACAACACTTACTTATTCATCAAACACAAAGAAGCTGAGCTGGTACCTAACTACAAGCTTCATCTTTACTAACTAATGTTAATGCTACTGGAAGGTACTCTGAATGCTACAAGAGGAGAAAGGTAATCATCCACACAGCTAAAAACCTGCAACCTGCAACAGTGACTGGCTTGCAAGATATGTTAGTGCAATAGTGGCTCAAATGTTATGGAAGTAACCAACTACATTCTGATTGGATATATGCCCACTCCATGGGAAGGAACCCATACCAAACACGGCTAGAGCAGCCAAGAACTTGATTCAAGTTAGGCCACATGCCTAAGGGAAAACCAGATACTACAATTCTGCTAAAGACACATTGCAATAAAATTACTACTAATGACATCCTGCTCTACGCATAGATCAGTGCCCCACTCGGCCATCATCAAAGAAGCTGCTTCTTGCAGTAGATGGAACTAATACAAAGACCTACAACTGGACAGTTCTAAATGGGATGTCTTCATCAAAGCCCTCCCCTCAAGTCTAAGCCACTATTCTGAAGAAGAAGCAGAAGGATTATAAGAGCCAAAGGTAATAAAAGACTCCAAGGAAACAGTGTCTTCCAGACAAAACAAGACTGATGCACTTATGAACTCATAGAGACTGTGGTAGCATGCATATATCTGCACAGATTCAAGCCAGATGGGGTCCCAGAACTAAGAAGGGGAAGTGGACATGGGGTTCCACCCCTAACCAAGAAGCTATCTGCAATCTACATCTGCTGGCAAAGGTTTTCTCCAATGAAGTGACCCTGGGTATGTCAACCACATTACAAGGCAGGTCCCATGCAGGAGAGTAGTTGACCAACACAAAAGGAGCTCAAAGGTATTTTTGTGGATGTTTTGCTTCATTTTGCTTTGTTTTGGCATGTTTTGTCTTATTGGTCTTTTGTTAGTTTATTTTGAATTTCATTTTTGTGTTTTGGGGGGGAGGGTTGTGTTTCTTGCTATTTGGGGTTTTTCTTTGTTTGTTTTTTGTTAAGTTTTTGTATTTGAAAGAGAGAGTGAAAATGAACATAAAGTTGAGTGAGTAGGAAGAATTGGGGGAAGGGGAAATGTGATAAAAAAATATATTATATAATTTTTTTTCAAAAATAAAGGCACACTCTTCTAGGTGAACCATGCTTCACCACTGGCATTATTTGGGATAGCCAATCCAGGGTGCTGGATCCTCTGGGGCAAAGAAAGCCATTTTTCTTTGAAAATCTGCTATTTCTGTAGTTCTTCCCAGAATATTTACATTTTTGTAAATATTGCTGTATTGGTTAGCCTCAAAGATTAAAATGTGATAGTAATAAAACATCTTAATAGAAAAATAAAATAAAATGTTAATGTTATGAAAGAAAAAATCCTTCAGGGCACTACCCATATTATTGATGCAATGGAAAACACCCTTGTTTAAAGAAAAATGCTGCTATATTTAGGAAGCACATAGATGGGTTTTGCTATATTTTTATATTCAGTCTGATTATTTCTGTCTTTAAACTGGAGTATTTAGACTACTTTATTTCACATAATTATCAACATGCTTGGATGTAACTTTATGAGTTTCCAACATGATCTATTTTCAGTTCTTTTCTCCAACAAGTTTTGTATTAACTTAGTAATTCCTTTCATCACATTTCATCCTTGATCTTTCTTAATCAATGTATGTGCTTACTAATGTGGCTGGTTGCTGTATAGTTTGTAATGTGAGTATCTGTAATAACTTATCACAAAGTACTTTCAAGTGAGTACCACTTCATACATAGCACATGCTTCTGCCTCTATCCAACCCCTTGTCCCATTGCCATTAATCTTACAGTGTGCACTATTGCTTTTTGTTGAAAATGAAAGGACATTTAAAGGAAATGAAAAATATCAGAGGAAATGGTATTTTATATTTTTCTCTCATATTTACCATTTCTGGCATTATTTCTTTATAAAAGTGTTTCCACTTGGTATCATTTCCCTCTAGCCTGGAGAACATTCCTCCACATTGCTTATAGTGCAAGATTATTGGCAATGAATTCTCTCAGCTGTAGTTTTATTGAAATAAAAATGGGTTTTTTAAGAAGCATTTTTAAGGGAATACAGAATTCAAATTTGACAGCCCCCCCCCCGACAATTTGAAACTGTATACTGTTGTCATCTGGGTTGCAAATTTTTTATAGAAGTCTGAATTATTTTCATCTTGCTCCTACGCACAGTGATCCCTGATAGGGGGCAATTTTCTCCCCAAGGGAAATTGACAGCATCTGCAGACATTTTGATTGCCTCTGAAGGGTGTTGTTACTGCCATCTAGTGGGCAAGGCGAAGGATGTTGCTAAGCATCCTTCAAGGTACAAGACTGCTCCCTTACCAAAGAATTCTCTGTCCATTTCCCACAGTGCTGCAGCTGAGGGCCCTTGTTGTGGGAAAGTGTGCCCGTTTTAAGGAGAATGATTTTCATATTTTTGTCTTCCCCGCTGATTTCAAAACCATCTTATTGTGATGGATTTTGCCACTTTTTGTATGTCCTGAATTCCTGAACATGGCAGATTTGAGCTTTGTGCTTTCCATCAAGTTTGGAAATATTTTAGCCATTAACTCTGCAAGTATTCCTTCTGCCCGCCGTCTCTTCTCTCTTCTCTGGAAATCCTACTACATATATGCTGGCCACTTGATCTCAGCTCCTATTTGCCTGAGAAAGCCATTCAGCCATTCAGTTCTGCTTTCTGGATTGTTTCTATGGTGTCAAGCTCACTTGAACAGCTTGCTTCTTTTGTTTTTCAAATAATATACAGTAAATTGAATGTTTAGTCTCTGAAGGTTTCATTTGGTTCTACTTCCTACTCCCTCTGTCTTTTCCCATGTTCATCTTTTGACATATATACACTTAAACATTGTTATAAACATTATTTCAAGATTCCTCTTTATGGAGAAGCATGGACAAAGGTTCATCACTGGGCACAGTTACAGTCTGACAGGAAACCGCCTGCTGTCCTACCAGGATAATTATAGATAACATATTGCACATTCAAAAAAACAGAAGAAACGAGTTTGAAAGCTTTCACTATAAAGAAATGGCAAATGCTTGAAAAGGAATTGTAACATAATTTAAACATTGGATAATGTATACATATAATAATACATCAATATGTGCAAATTTTGGCTTTATGGATCTGTTGAAAATAAATGCAAAAATAAAAACAATAGTAAAACTAAGCAGAAATTAATACATACATGTATTTTAAAGATTCCTATTTGTGAGTACTGTCATTTCACTCTGTGTGTGTGTGTGTGTTTAATCACCCTATTTTTCTCCATAGTGTTGGGGACTGAACCCAGGACCTTTCACATGTTAGACAAGCACTCCACCACACCCCAGCCCTTTCTTCCTCCTTTTATTAGCATGCATTAATTATGCAACATGGGTTTCATCCTACTTCCTTCCAATTATGGCATGCACTCAATTGTATTCACCCCTCCTTCCCATCTCACGTTCCCTCTCCCTGCTCCTGTTCATTCCTTTCCTCATTCTGCACAGTCTCTCTTCAACTTCCATGTTTATAAAAATGAAAACTGGATGCTTCAAATGAGAGAAAATGTGATATTTGTCAATCTGGGTCTGGCTTATTTGGCTTAACATAATGATCTCCAGTTTGAACCTGTTTTTGCAAATGACCTAATTTCATTCTGTTTTATTACTGAATAAAATGTCATCATGTATATTGACCATGTTTTCTTTTTTATCCACCTGTTGGTGGAAATCTATTTAGTCTGAATACAAAAGCATTATTAATAATGTTAAATAAAAATGAACATGAAGATATTTCTATTGTATGATTCTTTTTTATGCATGTATGCCTGTGTGTGCTGTATGGACATGTCTGTGTGGGTGTATGTGGTTATACACATGGTTGGATGTGTATGGGTGTGCATGCATGTGGAGGCCAGAGGACAACACCAGCTGTCCTCCTCTGTTTATCTCCACCTCCACCAAATAAGCCAAACCCAGTGTCTCTCACTTATCTAAGGCTGGCTGTCAGTGAGCTTTGGGGACCTGTTTCTGCCACTGCCAACACTGAGGTCACAGACTTGTCCCACTAGGTCTGGCTTTCACGTGAGTGCTGAGCTCAGGTCCATGTTCTTGCACAGCAGGCACCTCACCAGCCGAGCCACCTCTCGGGCTCCACCATCCACATCTGTTTCTACTGAGCAGTTTTCTCCTCCTTACAAGTCCTATTTTCTAGTTTCTTAGTATCTAATCGTTTCATTGATGGTTAATCAGGCTCTGCATTTCTAGGTATAGCCTTTAAAGAACCTGGGGCTTTGTCTTACAAGGTGTCAACTGAATCATTTCGAGATTTATTTGCAAGCTGAGTGGGTGGTCTAAAGGAATCTTTACCCCAGTATGTTGAGAAGCACTGTGGAGTCATGACTAGTCTGAGATCTCTACTGAATAGCCAGGTGAATCAACTCTATTCTGACCAATTGGAAAGTGAAATCCCCCAGTTTGTGAATGTTCTCCTAACTTTCACCATATAGCTCTCTGGTCATTTTTTCTTGGAAATGTGAGACATGACACTTAGCAAAGCAGTAAGAAAACTCACATGATACTCCTAAGCTCCTTTATCTCAGTGGATTCTTCTTTTCTGCAACTCTGCTTTAGTTCTAGATGCATGTGTTCCCTGATCTATAGTCCAGTGTGGTAATGGATTCTCTTTATCTGTTTCACTCATTTTTACACGTATACCCTGTATGAACATCTGAAAGCAAGTATTTCTAGATTTGGTCCACCTTTGGAGAGTTGTTCACGGTAATATGGTGACTCCAGTTCTTAGTCCATCGTGGCTAAAGGTGGACATGAAAGCTAGGAATCAAATACCATGGGGGCTGTAATTTACTTCCAAATGCTTTGGAAACATACACATAGAGATTCTTTTAAATCTGACAAAATGTTAATACATAATAAATCCAAATAACAGGATGCTCTTTGTGTCACTTTTCAACCTTCTAAAGGCTTGAGAGTCTTCCAAATAAAAAGTTCAGAAAGAAATCACACAAAAACTATGATCACCTTTTGAAATTTTCACAACAATATTTCAGAAGAATTTTCTAAGTGTGATATTACTAGTTTTACATAAGTAAATTATCTGGAGTCAATTGTAGATTCCCTTGCTAAACAACAGCACCTCGTCTAACATGCCTTGTGTCTAGGATAATTGTGTGTCCATAAACAAAGCTTCAAACCCATGGGAACTGAAACTCTGAAGTTGTGTCCCTATCTGTGACTTCTCATCATCATTCATCCTTATACAAGGCAAGGATTAAAGTTTCTAGAAAACAAAAGAACAATAACAAAGAAAAATTTTAGCAGATTTGCCTTGAATTTCATAAAATTAAAGCATTTATAAGTAAAACATTGAAGTTTAAAAAAAAAAAAAAAAAAAAAAAAACCAGAAATAGAGTCCATGGTAAAGTTAATGAATTCCTTGTGTCTGCATGCTGGAAGGCCCAGGTGTTGGAGGAGGTGGCAGACTCCCTCCATTTTGTACAACAAGTCTGAGGAGGAAGTACATCCTGCAGTGAGAAAATAGGCTGAACTTAGGATACATTGGGTAAGTTACTTGATGTTCTTCATAGTTACAAGAAAAAAAAGTAGACAGACATCTATGGAAAAATAAACCACTGTCAACCAAGGCATAGAATGATTTCTAAAAAATCTTACCACAGGAACCAGAAAGGAATTCTGTTCTAAGCATATGACATTTTCAATAAAAATAAAAGCAAACATCATCTTCTAAAGAACAGAGAGCTATGGGAACCATTGGATGATATGATTGGAAAGCAGAATGGAACTAAAACACAGACACTGGAAAAGTACATAGCCTGGGATGGGATAAAAGTCAACTTAAAGGGACATTCAGCTATCGGATGTTTACTACACTGAGAAGCTGTTCAAATTGAGAAAATCAAACAAGTCATATATTAGTCAAAGACAGGTTTTTAAAGTGCTTTACAAGAGAGAAATACTAAACATAACTGAATATTGGATATACTATTTAAAGCAGGTAATAGAAAATAATCAGGAATACTGAAGAAATGAAGTATGAACAACTCAGCATGTAAAGTGTTTACTGTGCTGCAGAAAAACAGTGGTAAGAAACACTTACCTTGATGTGATCCTGGAAATATTAATCTCCAGAATCCTACAAGCATTTTCCAGAAGGGAAACAGTTCTAAAATACTATTTTCTCACATATCAAATATACAGAGGCCTTACTATGGTGAAAGGTAAAAGCTTTCATGATACAGATATGGATTAAAGTAGGATTTGCCAGTTTAAGATGAATGCTGTAGGCAAGTCATGTGCCTCTGTGTTTTGATTTCCTCATCTGAAAGATAAAAGGAATAGTGCCACATCACATAATTGCTGGGAGAGTGAGCTGAGGTGCACAGATCCAGGGGCAATGTCTGTCTGTAGTAAGCTTTTGGTGGAGCAAGCCTCTCAGATACTGTTGGTTAAGATATTTTATAAACTAAGCACAAGAAAAAGACCTTTAAACAGCCTTCATGAATATGATAGTTGTCCTCAAAGAGGAAATGAAAAATCTCTTAAAGAAATCCAGAAAAAAATACAAACGAACAGTGAAAGAAAATAAAGAAAACTGTTAAAGAACTGATAATAGAAGTAGAATCAATAAAGACAACCCAAACTGGAGGAAATCTAAACGAAACATTCTAAATAAATTCTAAATGAAATATTTAGGGATTCAAACAGAAACTGCAGAGGCATGCTTCACCAACAAAATGCAAGAAATGGAACAGAGAATCTCAGGCATTGAAAACACAATAAAAGAAATGATTGCATCAGTCAAAAAAAAAAGCTCCTGATAAAAAATGTCTAGGAAAACAGCAGGAAAATTAATAGGAATCAAGGAAGGAAAAGAAATTCAGATCAAAGTCTCAGAAAATGTTTTCAACAAAATCATAGAAGAAAAATTTCCTAACCCTAAAGAAGGAAATTCCTATAAAGGTATGAGAAACGTTCAAAACACCAAATATATTGAACCAGAAAAGAAAGTCTCCTCAGCACATAATAAGCAAAACACTAAATGTACAGAACAAATAAAAATTATTAAAAGCTGCAAAGGAAAAAATACAAATTAACATATAAAGGCAGACATTAAAAATACACCCAATTTCTGAATGGAAACTCTAAAAGCCAGAGAGCCTAGACAGATATCTTGCAGACTCTAAGAGACCACAAATGCAAGCCCTGAATACTACACCAAGTACACTTTCAATAACCATAAATGGAGAAAATAAGATAGTTCATGGTAAAGATAAATGTAGCATCATTTATTTAAACATTCAGCCCTACAAAAGGTGTTAGGAGAAAAACTCCAACCTAAGGAAGTTAAGTACCATAAAAACACAGGGAATAAATAATCCCAGACCAGCAAAATCAAATGAAGAGAAATACACATACACACACAAAAAAAAAAAATATGAGCAGCAGCAGCAGCAACAAACAATGACAAAATAACAATAATCATTAGTCATTGATACCTCTCAATATCAATGGATCAATAAGAACATGCATGTTTGGAGAAGAGATGCAAAACCAGGTGCTGTGGAACAATCTTTTTGTACACTATGAATGCGTATTACTCTCATTTGCTAATAAAATGCTGGTAATGCTCAGCAGGAAGAGATTGAGCATGATAGTCAGACTAGGAGAATTCTTGGAAGAGGAAGGGCAGAGTCAGAGTCACTGGCAAATGCAAAGAAGCAAGATGAGAATGCTGTACTGAGAAAAGGTACAAGGGCCACATGGCTAAACATAGATAAGAATTATAAGTTAATTTAAATGTAAGAATTATCCAGGAACAAGCCTGAGGTATAAGCCAAGCATTTATAATTCATATTCAGCCTATGAATTGGTTACTTGGGACCAGGTGGTTGGGACAGGAAATACTTATGGCACCCAACATGGGGTCAGAGTTTGACTGTAAGAGCCAACAAAGCTTAAAAGAGGATTGTAAACACGCAAAAAATGGAATCAAGTTCAGTTTCTTGGCAACAACTGTTACTCAGGTGGGCTCTGTTTGTTGACAGTGAGCAGAGGCACAGCCCCTTTAGGAGACAGCTTCCTGGCTCAGTGCTAACAGCAAAAATGGGCAGCTCTTTTAAGAGTCCCTACTACAAAATACTTGAATGGTGTTGATGGGCAGCCAGTGGCACTCTACTAGGTGGCAGTGTGGAATCAGAGACTTGCCAGAGTTGGGGTAGTAAACAGGGCTCCCAGAGCTGGTGGTAAATGTGCCTCTGCCATGACACTAGGCTCTCAGGGAACCAAGGTGGTAGGAGCTAGCAGCAACATGCCATGATCTAAACTACACAGCAGTTTTCTTCATCATACAGACAGAAAAGTTTACAGATGCACAGTAGGGACATATTCAGACAAAAAGAGCCCCTAAAGGGGTCACAATATGTTTAAAAAATATATGTAGGCTTCAGAGAGAAAAGAAAACGGGTAAAGAAAGTTCTTAAGAAATAAATAAAGTAATAAAAATATCATAAGCCTCACAAAGATGGAAAATACACAAAGTCTAGATTATGCATATTAATGAGTTGTCCTTAAATTTTTGGGCTGCTAAAAGATATTGGATTATGAAAACTGCTATATTATACCAACCTATATATTTTAAAATTATCTTGACATCAAAATTTAAGTCAAAAGATATGTTACTTTGGAGGAGAGATTATATTTTGTTTCCACAGGAAATGAGAGGCTCTGAATTCATTCTTGGTTAAGAAAACTCAGGTTTGATAGAGGAACCCTGAAAATCCTGGCTACAAGTATAAAGAAATAAACCTAAAAGAACTACAAGATACATGATGTATATTTCACCTGCTCAAACACATAATAAAAAAATCTTTGGCTGACTTGTGTAGAATGTACAGTCTATACTTGTATTAATACAGATATGTATGTTACCTTTAAAAGTTTGTTTTTAGAGCAAGGAGACCAGACATCATTGAAAACAGATGGCCTAGGTGATCCAACACCTTAAAAGGTCTCTGTTGCAGTTTCCTCAGAGTTCTATATCCAAAAAAGCTTCCAGACTGCTGGCTGAGATGATCCAGCCTCACAAACTAATCCAGCCAAGACTTAACCATTATCCTAATTTTTTTCTGGGTCCTTCAAAGGTTACCAGCACCCTCAATCAACAGGAAGTAGTCTAGAGAACTATACCAACATTCCCAAAATATTGGTTATAAATGTTTGTCATCATTTAGGGGGGTTAGTTACAAGTTGGTATTGGTAATGGTCAGGAAAAAAAGCTGAACAAAGGAGATTATATTCAGGGATATCATTCTAAAAAGAAAAAGGGGGGATATAGAAATTGGATAAAATGATAGATTGTTGAATTTACTTTAATCCAAAATACAGCTATTAATCTCAGGATATTTTACATTGATATGGATTTGTTTATTAATACAAATTTAAAGTTGGGACAGAAAATGTCCATCTACAACCAGAATCAAGAAGCATATTTCAACATCAAAGAGAGGCATTACTTCAAGGTAAAGAGTTGGAGAACAATAGTCCAAGCAAATGAACCTAATAATCAAGCTGTTATAGCCATTTTTATACCTAACAAGATAGACTTCAAATGAAATCTAATCAGAAGAAACAGGAAAGGACATTACATACTCATCAAAGAAAAAATCACCAAGATGACATTTCAATTCTTAACATCTATCCCCCAAACACAAAGATACCCAAGTTTGTAAAGGAAACACTACTATAGATTAAATCACATATTGACCCTCACACACTGATAATGTGAGACTTCAATACCCTACTCTAACTAACGGACAGGTCATCCAGAGAAAAACTAAACAGAGAAATGCTGGAGATAACTGACATTATAAACCAAATGGACCTAACAGATATTTACAGATCATTTTACCCAAATAAAAAAGAGTATACCTTCTTCTCAGCACCTCATGAACTTTCTCCAAAACTGACAACATAATCAGACACAAAGCAAGTCTTAACAGATAAAAGAAAATTGAAATACCTCCCTGTACCCTATCAGAGAAGCACCCGATTAAAGGTGGATATCACCAAAAACAGAAGCAACAAAAAGCTTACAAATTCATGGAGTGAAAAATAGGTCAAAACAGAAATAAAGAAAGAAATTAAATACTTTCTGGAATTAAAAAAAAATAATACGAAACATACCCAAACTTATGGGGCACAATAAAAGCTGTTCCAAGAGACAAGTTCATAGCACTAAGTGCCTACATAAAAAAAAAAAAAAAAAAAAAAATGTTTTTTTTTAAGAGAAATCTCATACTAACAACTTAACAGCATACCTGAAAGGTCTAGAACAATAAGAATCATACCCAAAAGGAATAGATGAAAAGAAAACACCAAACTGAGGGTGAAATCAATACAATAAAAACGTCAATGAAGCAAAGAGTTGATTCTGTTAAAAAAAAATCAATAAGCTTAACAAACCCTTATCCAAATTATCTGAAGGTGGGAAAGAATATCCAAATTAAAAAATTAAGAACTGAAAAGGGAGAGAGAACAACAGATCCAGAGGACATCCAGAGAATTTTAAAAATATACTTTAAAAGCCTGTACCTCACCAAATTGGAAAATCTAAAAGAAGTAGATAATTTCATCAATGTATACCATTTACCAACATGAAATCAAAATCAGATAAGCAGTTTAAATAGACCTATAATCCCTAGTGAGATAGAAACAGTTATTAAAAGTTTTCTAACAACAAAAAGCAAACAACAACAACAACAAAAAAAAAAAACAGGACCAAATGGTTTTAGTGCAGAATGCTACCAGACTTTCAAAGAATTAATGATCGTATTCCTCAAATTGTTCCACAAAAATAGAAGCAGAAGGGCTACTTCCCAATTTATTTTATGAGGCCACAGTTATCCTGATACCCAAACCACAAAAAGACCTAACAAAGAATGAATTACAGATTAATTTATCTTATGAATATAGATACAAAAATACTCAATAAAATACTTGCAGACTAAATCCAAGAACACATTAAAAAGATCATCTACCATGATCAAGTAGACTTCAACCCACAAATGTAGGGATGGCACAATAGGCAAAAAAAAAAATCAATAAATGTAATCCACCATATAAACAAACTGAAAGGCAGAAATACATGATCATCTCATTAGACAAAATACAATACCCGGTCATGATAAAAGTCCTAGAGAGATTAGAGATGCAAGAGACATACCTGTTTAAAGGCCCTTTAGAGCAAGCCTATCACCAATAAAATTAAATGGAGAGAAATTCAAAGTAATTCCACTAAAATCAGGAACAAGACAAGGTTGTCTACTTTTTCCATGTCTATTCAATATAATATTTGACATCTTATCTTATCCTAAGCATAAGACAACTGAAGAAGATAAATTTGGAAAGGGAGAAGTCAAAGTATCTTTTTTTACAGACAATATGGTAGTGTACATAAATGACCCTAAAAACTCCACCAGAAAATTACGACAGCTGATAAACACTTTCAGCAAAGCATCTAGATAAAAATTAACTCATTAAAATCAGTAGCCCTCCTATATACAAATGACAAATGAACCGGGAAAGAAATCAGGGAAACAACTTTCACAATCATTGCAAATAATATAAAATATATTGGGGTAATACTAACAAAGCACGTGAAAAACCTATATGATAAAAACTTCCAAGTCTTTGAAGAAGATATCAGAACACAGAAATATCTTCCATTCTTGTGGATGGGAAGCATTAACATAGTAAAAATGAGCATCCTACCAAAAGCAATCTACAGAGTCATGCAATCCCCATCAAAACTCCAACACAATTCTTCACAGATCTTAAAAAGACAATTTTCAGTTTCATATGGAAAAACAAAATCTCAGGATAACTAAAATAATACTGAATAATAAAAGAACTGTTAGAGGTCTCACCATTCCTGATTTCAAGTTGTGCTGCTGAACTGTAGTAATGAAAACTGTATGGTATTAGTACAGAAACAGGCACACTGATCAAAGGAATTGAATTGAAGACCCAGACATAAATCCACACATCTATGGACACCTGATTTTTTTTATAAAGAAGCCAGAAACCCACACTGGAAAAGACAGCATCTTCAACAAATGGTGCTGGTCTTATTGGGTATCTCCATTTAGAAAAATGCAAATAGATCCATACTTAATACCTTGCACAAAACTCAACTCCAAATGAATCAAAGACCTCAACATAAAACCAGATACACTGAATGTGATAGAAGAGAAAGTGAAGAAGAGCCTTGAACACATTAGCACAGGAGGTGACTTCATGAACAAAACACCATTAGTGCAAGCACTATGATCAACAATTAATAAATGGGACCTCATGAAACTGAATAACTTCAGCATGGCAAAAGACACTGCCATTTGAACAAAGCAGAGTCTACAGAATAGGAAAAAATTTTTTACCAATCTGTATCTGATAGAAGGCTAATATAAATATCCACAATATATAAATAATTCAAGAAACCAGATGTAAGAAAATCAAATGATACAATTAAGAACTGTTATATGTATCTAATAGGGAATTCTCAATAGAGAAAACTCAAGTGGCTGAAAAACACTTAAAGAAATATTCAACATCCCTTTACATCAGCAAAATGCAAATTAAAACTGCTTTGAGATTTCATCTTACATCTGTCAGAATGGCTAAAATCAATAACACAAGTTACATCTCATCCTAGTGAGGATGTAGAATAAGGGGAACACTCATCTATTGCTGGTGGAAGTGAAAACTTGAACTACCACTATGGAAATCAGTATGGCAGTTGCTCAGAAACATGGGAATCAGTCTACCTCAAGACTTAGCCATACCACTTTTGGCATATACCCAAAGGATGCTCCATCCTACCAAAAGGATACTTGATCAACCATGTTCATTGTGACTTAATTCATGAAAGCCAGAAACTGTAAACAACCTACGTGTCCCTCAATAAAAGAATGGATAAAGAAAATATGGTAGATTTACATAGTGGAGTATTACTCAGCTCTTTCAAAATATGACATCATGAAATTGGCAAATTGAGAGAACTAAAAAAATCATACTGAATAAGGTAATCCCAGATCCACAAAGACAATATGGTGTGTATTCACATATATGTGGATTTGAATAAATGATAACCAAGCTGCAACCCATAGACCCAGAGAGGTAAGGTACAGTGGAATAGACTAAGGGAAACAAATGTGTCTCCCTGGGAGGGATGAATAGGATAGATTTTTATGGGTTAAGGTGCAGGGGTGACATGAAAGAGAAGCTCAGATAGGGAAATGTGTCTCCCTGGGAGGGATGAATAGGATAGATTTTTATGGATTAAGGAGCAGGGGTGACATGAAAGGGAAGATCAGATCAGGAAGGGTATATAAGAAAATACATCAGGCATGACCTGATGACCAGGATACCTGGCACACTCTATTTGTAAACAAGAAACATGACACACTATACTCCAGAATATTACCAGAAGTCAGAACACTGAATTCTAAAGTTACATGAGTAACTGCTTAGCTGGCCTAAGGATGGGTCTGAACACTCCAAGTCTCCTTTAATGTGCTTCTTCTACATAGAGACCATGTTGGTATGAGTGCTTACTGTCTAATCCAAAGTAATGTGCTAACCAATCACAGTCAATGGGCTTCCACTATATAAGTAGTTGTTCACATGCAATAAAGCAATCTTCCCTGATCTGGAGTGGTTCATCTCCATGCCCATTATCGGCCTATAGGCACTATAGTCTTTTCAGGGGGTGGCCAACTAACAAGAGCAGAAGGAGAGAGATAATAGGGTTCAGGGAGAGAAAGCTAGTATTGGGGGCACTTTTTGGGTGCAGTGGAAATTTTGTAAAATATATTAAGGGGATCATAATGAAGTCTCCAAATAATGAGAGAGACAGAGTGCTGACTGGCCATCTCTTGTCACCAAAGTTTCTGGTACAAGAATTGGGTTACATCAAATTGAGTTGTTAGCCAAAGGGATCCCATGGAAATCCCAAACAACTCAGGTTGTTGCCAAGACAGTAGGTTTCCCTCCAAAAACTAACAGCAAGGCCCCATTGCTGAAGATCGTACTCATACAACTCATTGAACATGGTGAGGTCAAGCTGCTGTTTACAAAGAACTCCTACTTTCTAGTGTCTTTGATACATGAAGGCACTCTAGTCTACCAAAAGAAAAATGTAAACACCAACACAGCCACAAAACCTTTAATCTACAATGCTATCCTACCTGCAAAGTGTGCAAGGTTAGTTGTGGCATAAAGCTTGTGGGAGTAACTACCCAATGTCTGATCCTACTTAAGACCCAGTTCATGAATTGGAACCCGTACCCAACACTGTTTGAATAACCAAGAACCAGAGATTAGATAGTCCAGAGACCTATGGTAAAACCAAATACTTCTTGTCTAAAAAAGAAAAATCAAAAGTAATGATAAAATGATTCCTAATTATATTCTGCTGTACTCTTTGATGTGGCCTTATTCAGCCACCATCAAAGAAGCCTCCTCCTATAACAGATGGGAACAGATGAAGAGATCCACAACCAGACATTACATAGAGACATTGGAACACACAGCTCTAATTGGGATGTCACCATTAAATCCCCCCTCAGAGCTCAGAGAACTCCTTGGAAGAGGAAGCAGAAAGAGTGTAAGAGCCAGAATAGATGGAGGACACCATGAGAGCAAGACCCTCATAAGCTCATATGAACTAAAACAACAAGCACTATGCAGGTCTGCATCAGGTCCTCTGCACATATATTATAGCTTCCAGTTTAGTGGTTTTATGGGACTCCTGAACTGCTGAGTGTGTAAGCAAATGGGGCTCTTATTCTCTTGGTCTCTTTTCCTGTTTGTCTTGTCCAGCTTCAATGTGATGGGTTTTGTTATATATATATAGTTATAGTTATTATCTCTTAGAAGCCTGCTCTTCTCTAGTGAGAGACAGAAAGGGAGTGGTTCTGGATTGGAGTGGGGGTGGAGAGGAACTAGAAGGAGTAGAGGGAGGAGACACTAATACTGTATGAGAAAAGAATCCATATTCAATAAAAAGGAAAAAAGGAATTTTAGGCAGTTTTCCTGTCCCAACTGCCTGCTCACAAATAACTGGCTGCCACTTTCCAAATTATTGACTCAGACTTAATAAATTATAAACAATCAGCCAATAACTCAGGCTTGTTACTAACTAGCTCTTACAGCTTAAACCATTTTTATTAATCGATGTGCTGCCCGAGGCTCATGGCATTTACCTTTATCCCATTTTGTATGTCTGGCTAGTTCTCCCTCTGGCTGGTGACTCCTCCAACTCTGCCCTTCCTCATCTCTTGAAATATGACCTTTTTATAACTTTTGCATTGCCTGAGAGATTCTGTTAAAGTGTTTAAGCAGTGGAGGGATAGGGAACAATGGAGCAACGAGAGAGTACAATATGAGGTAGCAACAAAGTAGTCCAACATGAGAGAACAGCATGATGAGAACAAGATGAGAGAATAAAGAAGAGAAACCATGAAGAGAACATATGTGAGTTTCCTCCTTCCCTAA
Organism: Peromyscus maniculatus bairdii; assembly: GCF_049852395.1. Classification (NCBI taxonomy): domain Eukaryota; kingdom Metazoa; phylum Chordata; class Mammalia; order Rodentia; family Cricetidae; genus Peromyscus; species Peromyscus maniculatus. The sequence goes on along the minus strand of NC_134853.1, from coordinate 33,522,145 downwards.
AACCCCTCAGATAGAAAAGTCTTAGCTTTGCTACACTGTGGACTTTCCCTTTGAGCTCTGCCTGTAGCCTGGAAGCTGGTTCTTCATGAGTTGTTGTAGATTATTCCACAGCAAAGAAAAAAGGCAACAACTTGTTTTGAAAAAATAAAATAAACCCAGTCTTACAACTCAGGGTCCCTTAAAAAATGTTTTCTAAGTGATATAGGTCTAGAGATTCATCTATTTCTTTTAGATTTTCAAATTTGGTGAAATAACACTTTAAAAATATGTCTTTATGATTTTCTGAATTTCCTCATTACCTTTTGTAATATCTTCAGTTTCATCTTTAATTTTATTAATTTATATCCTTTCTTTCTTTTGGTTAGTGTGCTAAAATTTGTTAACTTATTAATCTTTTTAGAACATACTTTTTTTCATTGACTTTCTGTGGGTTATTTTTCTTTCTTCATTAATTTCAGTGCTGGTTTTGATTATCTCTCCCCATCTACTTCTGGGGAACAATGGTTATTCTTGCTTTCCAGGGCTTTTGGGTGCATCACTAAGTTTTTAATTTGCGATTTCTCCTTTTTTATTTATATACACAGTAAAAATAAACTTTTCTTTTGTGACTTTCTCCATTGCACCATAAGTTTTAGTATGTTATGTTTTCATTTTCATTTAATCCCAGGAATTTTAACTTTCTTTAATTTTTTCCTTCACCAATTTTCAATCTATGGTGTGTTGCTTAGCTTCCATGAGTTTGTGTACTTTCTGTAATTTCTATTGCTGACACAATTTTATTCTGTGGTCATCAGATAGAATGCAGGGTGTGATTTCAGTTTTTCTATGTATGTTGAGACTTGCTTTGGGTCTTAATATGCACTCTATTTTGGATGACGTTCCATGGGCTGTTGAGAAGAATGGTATTTGTAAGTGTCTGGATGGAATATTCTCTAGATAGCTATTACATCCATCTTATTTGTGATGTAATTTAATTCCAGAGTTTCTCCACCTAGTTGTTTTCCAGATAAACCATCCTGTTGGTGACTTTTCTTTTAATAAATATACTGTTCCTCCTGATCTCTTATGGAAAAAATTTGGTTTGATGCCCATTCTGTCAGATATTAGAATGTCAACACCTGCCTGATTCTTAGTTCCATTTGCATATTTTTGCAAATGGATATCTTTCTCCAGTAGATGTCTATTAACACAGAGATACACACCTGGTCAAGGTGCAAAGAATAAGGGATTTTTAAATTCTTAGCTCCAGTGGGATATCTATATTAAATCCCCTCTGGTCAAGGCTCAAAGATCATTATGGAAGAAGAGGTAGAAATAGTTTAAGAACCAGAGGCAGTGGGTGAATACAAGAAAACAGTGTCTTCTGGAAATAGGAGGGCAGTTGTACACATGAACTCACATCAGTTGTCACAGCATGTACAAGACCTGTGCAAGTTCATGCCAGACAAAATCCAGCATGGATATGGGAGTTGGGCATTAAGTTTCCCTGATGCTTCCCCTAGCTAAGGAGCTACTGGCAATTGATAGCTGCTGGGAAAGGAAGGGGCAGTTTTCTCTAAGAGTATAGCCCCTGGAAAGTCAATCACACTTCAGTGGAATGCCGCACATCCAAGAATATTCAGGCAGCACAAATTTATTTTTCCTTTTTATTCATATATCTTTACTTGCAAGTGTTCATTGCAGGGAGTCATTGGTCTGATTGGAGGCCTCTGGTTTCTGCTACACTGCTTATGCTGGGCCCTCACTAGGACTCCTCTTGGTTATCCTGTTGTTGCCCTGTGTCTTGGTGATCCTGCAACTTTGGGTCTGCAGGACTAGTCCCTTCACACATTCTAACAGATCACAGATGGGGTAGATTTTGGGGTGGATCAACTCATAACCCTGGTTCTGGGCCTGCATAGAGCAGGGTTGGTCGGCCAGATCTTCCTTGTCCTCCCCACCAGTGTGAGCTCTCCTGCATTATCCTAGAGAGTTCATGTGGCAATAAACAAAGGAAAGAACCAGTTCTCCCACTTTCATATCCTCAGGGTCAGATCCCCCACACCTACACCTTCAGGGTCAGCTCTACTGTGTTGGTGGGCATGGTGTAGGGCCCACTGTCCCAAGAGCTGCAGCAGATAAGGGTCAAGGCCAGCTCTCCAGCCCTTATGACCTCAGGGCCAGCATTCCCACCTACCTCAGGCATTGATGGGGGCCCGCTGTATGGCATCTCTCCCCCACCCATGCCATCACATGATAGAAGAGTATATGGGGGCAGCTCTCAATGCTAACAACTTCAGCATACCTCACGGCCCCGGTGAGGTACAGAGCCCGTTCTCCCAAGTGTTGCAGCTGGTGGGGGACAGGGACAGCACAAATTTAAACTTGAATTTTTAAGGACACAATGCTGGGTGGGGAGGGGAAAGGAGGGGAAATAGATCTTGAAGGAGTTGGGGGCTAATTATGATCAGAGAACGTTGTAAGCAATTATCAAAAACTAATAGTTTTAAAGAAAATCTCTGTCTAGGAAAGATTAGAAAATGAAGACTTATGTACTCATTTTAAGTACATTAAATATACTTTTTAAGATTGTACTAAAATGTGTAAAATTTTTAAATGCTTTAAATATAAAAACTGTGATGTTTTCTGAAATTCCTTTGTTTTGTCTTAATACATCAAATATGTATAAGCAGAGTTCTCTGTCTTTTCTCTCTTTTCACACCTTCACAAGTAGCACTGTTCTGAAAGTTGCTGGTGACTGAGCCGCTGTGCGCTTCTTCATACAAACCTATTAGCAGTACTGAATGCAGCTGTGCTCTTTGAAGGGAGCCTCGTTCTGGGGTGAGAAGTACCCTGGGAGGAAGGACTTCCTCTGGGGAAATGCACTTATTTTCTAGTTAGGGGAGAGATATAACAATCCATGCACTTAAGTAAATATATTCTGTAGCCCCTTACAAAGTATTGAACAAAATGCAGCAGGTGGAAGGGCAGTTAGATTTTTTTTTTGACAACTCAGAAGAAAAAAGGGATAATTACTGGGGTGAAGTCCCTGAGGAAGCAAAGGGGTGCAGCACTTACGCCTAATGGAATGCCTAACTTTATATAAGAACATGGATGTTTCATTTCTAGCATCAGTGGAAAGATTGGTGGGTAAATGTGCTTCTGGAATATCCATATATAACAGGTAGTAGTGTTGATGTTTAAAGTATTTTCATAAATAATAAACTATAAAATTTTTACCACTTTCTTTTTGATACCAATTGTAAGTTCTCTGCACTCATCCATGTTGGCCTCCTTGTAGATCTGGTATGCCTAATATCTATTCGTTCTACTATGTTTATTGTGTGTTATACTCACTTTGTGACTCTGCACATTATGCCATAGTGCACATACAGTGAAATATATACATCAGAACCATTAGACAGACAGTTAGCTATAGTAAATTACACTGTAAGCTTATACGACATGCACAGTGTTGAGTCTGATATTGTCAAACTTCTACAGAACATAAACTACAGTACTGTTTTGTATGGTAAATTACATAAACTAGTTTTGAAACAATCCCAATTATTTTGGATGTTCATTGCGTAAAACACCACGTAACCCTTATGGATCCTTTATGCCAGCATTTAATGAACAATAGTGTTTTTATCGTGTAACATTATATCCAAAAGGTAGAAAAGAAAAGCATGCCATAGGACATATCATTGAAATGCTGGTGCCTCAGTGAGCCTTCATACAGGAAATAACTGAAAGTCAGTGCAAATCTTGAGTCGTTATTCCAAGCTCCTGAGATGAGCAGAATTTTTTTTCTCAGTTTTACTTTTCTGAGTATGCTAAATTTTAAATAATAGGTCTTTAAATTATTTTCATTTTATGTATTTGTGTATTTTGCCTACATGCATGTCTGTGCACCATGTAAGTGCAATGCCAGAGGGATATCAGAAAAGAGCATTGGAGGCCTTGGAACTGGAGTGATTGATGGTTTTGAGGGACTGTGTGGGTGCTGGGAACTGAACCCAGGTCCTCTGCAAGACCAGCAATTGTTCTTAACTGCTAAGCCATCTCTCCAGCCCAGTATGCAAAATATAACAAAAATATATTTTAATCATATAAAATGACTATTAAAGAACTTTATAATAAATTTTTAAAACTTTACAATATACAAATGAAGCTTATGAACAGGAAAATTCAAAAAAAGTTAAATATTTTAATTCTCACCATGAGGAGAGATTAATCAATGAATACAAAGTTGGAATTAGATGTAAGGGCCAGTGTTGACTCTGTTTTACAACACTTTGACCACATTAACAATAATGTATATTTCACATAGCTCTAAGAGAGGATTTGGGATGGACTCCTGAAGAAGTGATGAGTTTGAGGAAGTAGTTATGTTAATTATTATCCTCTTTTGAGCATCACTTAATTTGTGCCATATGGTGCCACACATGCATACAGTTACTAAAAATACTTAACATGGGCCTGGAGAACTGGAGCAATGGTTGAGAATACTAGATGCTCTTCAAGAGGACACAGCCTCAGCTGCCAGCACCCACAAGGTGACTTACAACCGTTTGTAACTCCGGTCTCAGGTGCTCTTCTGGCTTCCATGAGCACTGCACACACATGAAACACAGACACACATGCAGACAAAACACCCATAAACATATAATTATAATTAACAAGTTAATTAAAATTGAATTCTTAACTGTACTGAGTACCTTCAGGCACCTGTTGCAACCACTAGGGAGTACTCCACACCGTGTGAGATAGCGTGGCCAGTCAGCTTCCAGGCTTTGTAGCATTTGAGGCTCTCGTATCATACCTAAAGAATCAAAATGCAGCTTTGTCACTCGGGAAACAGAATTATCTTGGCCTATTGCTGAGCTATAGTCAGTTGCTTGTTCTTGTTTATGAGTGAGACCTTGTCATGTCAAAAATTCAAGAACAAGCATCTCAAGACACTCTGCCTATGTATAAGCAGCATGCTAGGAAATGGGAATGATCAGCGCACAGGGCAGGCAAGAGGTGCTCTGAAAGCTGCGGGTCTGAGGCTGCAGTGTGACACTGTGGCAGTGCTTTGTCAAGTCAGAGAGGTAATTCTCATTCTGCTCCCGACAGTAGCATGATATCTAAATGTGAGCACTCCCAGGGATCAGTGTAGCTGAACACACTCAATTTTGACCACTTCTATATAAAACCATAGTGTCTTCTAGTCCTTTCTGTAAACGCTGTACAAACTCTCCATTTACCAAAAGAATTTTCCTACTTAGATCACAATTCTATTCTTGATCTTTGTAATTTAAATGATTTTTGAAATGAACTTTGTTCGTCCCATGATTTTGTCCCTTCTCCACTATTTCCAAACTCTGATGAAATCATAAAAAAAGAGCCTCTCTGCTTTTATAGACACACTTTCATACAACCTTGAACAAAAAGGCCACAGAGTCTCTTTCCATTATTTGCAAGAAACAAAGAAGGGCTTTCAGCTTCGAAGTGTCAGGCATCATTACTTTCTGAATGGTATGGAAATGTTACATGTGTTGATGTCAAAGACAGCGATGTGTCTGTATATGAACATCAGTGACTGTGGGGTGACTGTGGGGGGCCACACCAGCCCCGGCACACCACAGATAGGGACTGTCTTCATAAAGGGCCAGCATAAATGCCAGTACAAGATTTAAAAAAAAAATGGACATTTTGTAACAAATACAATCCAAGCAGACTTTAAACACTTTATCAGTCAGAGTGCCTTTATAATGAGAGCAACTTGAAGGGGGGAGGGAGATTTAATGTATGATTTATGTTTCTACATGGCAACAAATCCATATATCACAATACAGATACAGGGCTAAATCTTTGTCAACTGTCAGAACAGGAAATTCTTTTTCTCATGGTAAAGCTATATAGTATGGGCACTAGCCACACAAATACACACACACACACACACACACACACACACACACACACACGTCAAAGGACATAGTCAGCAGTTTTCCATGCAAGCATGTAAATTCAGTTTCTATGAGATCTACTACATATGAAGCTTACGTGCTTCTAAATAAACACAAATAAGACATTCACAGTGTCATTTGTAAGTAAAAATAAGCAATTTAAGTACTGAACTGCAGCTGAGAAGATTAAATTATCGTTGTTTTTCCATGATTTCTGGTTATGAAAATACTGTTCAACTTGTATGAATCAGAGACACCATTCAGTAAAGACAGAGATCCTAGGTATTTCTCATCTTAGTCACAGCAGAAAGGAGACTGTTTACTGGAAAGAACATAAACACATTTGGATCTTGAGGGCAACTGCAATGAGGGATACTTCAAATTGAGGACTTTCATTCTGTCCCTCCTCTATCCTGCTAATTCTCATCACTGTGTCCTATACAGCCCTATACATCTCCAACTGAGACCCAGGGCTCCATACAACTTCTGGCCTCCAAGATGGGCACAACAGTTTCATGAGCTCCAAATGGAAATTTTTAAAAAATAATAATCTGGGACAGCATGAGTCATATATGCCTTTCCCCAAATCAACGCCAAAGGCAGTAAGACTGACACCATGGCTGTCCCACCTTAGAATAATTGCCTGCCCCCTGTCCACTGACATGGTGAGAAAGAAAGTAGCTGACAAAACGACGATGCCATCCATAGGACCCTACAAGCAGAAGACATTCTCCTAACAAGAGAGACAATGTTTTCCCAAGAGTCTGTGAGGGTAGCTGGCAAAAATACTGTCATGTTTAAAGAGACAAATGCATTTCTCCCAATTGTAGCTCACCAAGTAAATGTATATACAATATGTTAGACTATAGCTCTATCCCAATTAGTTTGATTTTTTTAAAAAGTAAAGAAATTGAGGGGGGGAGCTGAAATTTATTGAACACAAATTAGTCTCACCTAGATACCCCTTTACAGTTCAATTTAAACTGAGTCAGATCATAATTATCCGGTCTAGAGAAATATAAATCTCACATCTTCCCTGCTCTATAATCTTATTTACTTCCAATTTCATTCTTTATCAATCTATTTCAACAATTTTCTTCCCACAGTTACCTTGAAAATATAAAAATAAGAAATGCATTAGAATCTTCATCTGGTGTTTCATAGGCATTACTAATAGATGTGTTTACCTTGTAAAAAGTACACTGACTATGATTTCAAGGACACTTTTCCCATTCTCTGAAGACTCATTTGATGAATGTGATGTCACTAAGACCATGAGCCACATTATGAAAGAGGGCCTTATACCTGGGAAATTCAACCTCTTTGGCTGAATTATAAATTATTTTAAATATCCTCTTCATTAAGAAACAGTTTACAAAGTTAGTATGCAGCAGGCAGCACTTGTCAGTGTTTTGCAAGTGAAGAAAGTAGTGAGAGAAAAATTAGAGTGCTTTAGAAAGCAAAAATAAGGTGACAGTTAATTTCATAAGTCAACTTGACACAGGCCATGGGCTACCCAGATATCTAAATAAACATTATTTCTGGGTGTGTTTATGATAGTGTTTTCAGGAGGTTGGCTTGTGCATTGGTGGTCTGAGAACAGACGATGTCTGCCTACAGTGAGGGTATGCTCCAGTCAGTCTTCAAGTCTGCTGTGAGTCAAATAGGACAAAAAGATGAAGAAGGGTTGAATTCTGACTTCCATCTCTTCCCTTCTCCATTATCACCTCCATTCCCCCACCTCACCTTCTATTCCCTCTCCTCTTCCTATCCTTGGAAAAAGACTTAAACTACCAAGGGAAATTCTGGTTTTCTTTTTTCTGTTATAAAAGTTTATTATGTTCCTTCTGTGTATATGTTTGTGTCTGTATTTGTGTACACAGGAAGGTGTCCATAGAGACCAGAAAGGAACACTGAAACCCTGGAGATAGAGTTACAGTCATGCTTTCAACATGGGAAGCCAACTCCAGTCCTCTGCAAAAGCAACAAGTATCCTTGCCCATGGAACTATGTCTCCAGCCCTGAAACCCTAGTTTTCAAGACTTTAGAATTGGACTTCAAGTTATGTCACTGGCTCCCTCACATCTCTAGCCGGTAGAAGCAGACCTTGCAACTCCTCTTCTATATGATCTGATGAGCCAATTCCTTTTTTTAAGATTTATTCATTACCTGTTTGTTCACATATATGATATAGAATCCTTACTAACACATATGATATTAATATACACATTATGGCTGACAAGACATCTCAGTGGTTAAAGGTCCTTGCTTTGCCAGCCTTCACAAGCCCGTGAGTTAGGACCCTGGAGCCCAGGTAAAGGTGCAAGGAAGGAGCCAAGCCCATGTAGTTAGGACTTCTACATGTGTACTGAGGAACTCAATACCTACACATACATTATGAACACAGATAGAGTAATAAGTAAAGTTTAAAAATACAAACATTATTAAATAAAGGCCTACATTGGGGTCACGTTTAGTGGGCCAAGCAATCCTTACTCAATAAGATTAAGAAGCAACAAATGCTGGTTAAACACCTTCCTAAATGCATGTGAATAAAGCCAGGGAAATTATGTTGTTTCACATCTGGCTTTTGTTCACTGGATGCATCAGGAGAGTTCTCAGGTTATTGTTTTGAACATCAAGGGCTCATTTGCACACATCTCTAACCTTAATTTTCTGATTTTTCTCCAGGGATGAGTGAATTTTCTCAGGGATAAGGAACATCTGTGAACACAGAAGGAGTAGAAACCTCACTTTCAACATTCTGGGACAATTTCTCTCCCTTTGCAATTTTATCTAAGACCAAGGTCAAGCAAGGAAACCAGCAGGTGTGATTCTTCCTCTCTGATCAACTCACTTTGTTTTTCTATTTTTATGCTCTCTTGAGCACTGCATAATTAAGTTGTATAATGACTCTAAAACTACTAGGCAAATAGATTTAACAAGTTCCTGTCCTTGCTGATAGAGAAAAATATAATGACTATCAGATTTGCTCTAAGGAAATATGCCAATGTTAATGAGTACTGGTAGAAATATCAGTCTATGGCTTCGCAGACGCCAAGCCAGCATTGACCACCTCCTCTCAGCTTTCTGAGAGATGATGGTTGTGGTGGAGGAGCAGCAAGCTGCTTCAGGCATTCCTGGGAAGTTCAGAGGAAGTCTATACAATCTGTAAAGATCATGACTGACACAAGGTGCCCTGAGTCCGACCCTGCACACTCCTGCTGAAGCAGAAACACCAGGGCAAGATCCAACCAAGCCTTTCATTCAACCAATTTCAATCTACAACCTGTCAGAACTGGTTTAGCACTTTGAAGGCAACTATTGCAAAATATTTCATGAGTTCCTTCAAAGCAAGGGTCAAAGAACTTACAGACTCACCCATGATCTGTCCTCTTTCCTCACCCTAACAGGGCAACAAGGGTGTCCTTCCTATTCCAAAGCAGCAGTGTTTCTATGAACGTACTGTTCTGCTTTGATTTCTGTTGCTGTGACAAAACACTCTGACAAAAAATAATATGGGGAAAAGGAAAGTTTATTTCCAATTATAGGTCACAGTCCACTATTGAGAGAGAGAGTGGGAATTTGAAGCAGAACCATGGTGGAATGCTGCCTAATCTCTCTCACAAGCTCACGTTTAGCTAGTTCTCTTATATGGCCCATGACCCTCTGCCTAGGGAATGGTAATGCCCACCGTGGGCTTCACCCTCCTATATTAGTTAATAGCCAAGAAAATCCTCACAGACATGCAGTCTGTGAGGTCTGATTTGGGTAATCCCTCAAACAAAACTCTCTTCTCAGATGACTCTAGACTACTCAAGCAGACAAAGTAACTAGGATACTTCCTGATCCAGTTATTCACTTTATTTTCTTCCTTAGCAGTGGTCATGCTCATACATGTCATACATCTTAAAATCAGGTGGTAAGCTTTGAAAATACATTCTTAATTCTCACTCACAAGAATTTTTATATTATTTTTATTGATTATTTGGGAATTACACATCATGAACCCCAATCACATTTACTTCCCAGTCCTCCTAGGTCTTCCCCATGACCCTTATGATTCACCCCCCCCCCAAAAAAAAAAGAAGAAAAGTCTAATTTGTGTTCCCCATATACTCACTGGAGCATGATCAAGTTCCCGGTAGCCAGCCCCTTAAGAAAACTGAGTCCTTTACTTGCCATACTCCCCGCCAGAAGCCATCAGTTGTGGAGAGCTACACTTCAGCATTGTTATCACAATTTTTTTGTTTTGGTTTGGTTTTTTGTTTGTTTGTTTGTTTTGTTTTGTTTTTTAAGACCGGGTTTCTCTGTGTAGTTTTGCGCCTTTTCTGGATCTCGCTCTGTAGACCAGGCTGGCCTTGAACTCACAAAGATCCGCCTGCCTCTGCCTCCCAAGTGCTGGGACTAAAGGCCTGCACCACCACGGCCCGGCTCGTTATCACCATTTTTAAGAGTTCTCTTCAATGGCTTTCTAGCTAGGCTGTTACTTTTTAGATTTAGAGGACTGGGTGGGGCTAGGGGTTGTCACAGAACTCTTCTATGTCCATAGTTCTCAATTCTGATTCTGCAGTCATGATTACCACTGCAAAAAGTAGCTTCCTTGTCTTTATAGTCAGCTGGAGCACAGATCATGGACTTCCACATTGCTTTAGGAGGCAGCACAGACTAGATATCCTCATGGCCTTCAGTGGTAATCCAGGCCACTGACATCAACACAGCCCCCTCTGCGGTAGGACCATGGACCCAGACACGGCCTTTGGCAGCAAAACAGATCACAGACATCAACATGGCCCCAGATGGCAGGCCAGGCCACTTGCTTCAGCAGGGCCCTAGCTGCATAAGGACCACAGACCCAGACCTGGCTCTCGGCAGCAGCATGAACCATGGACATCGACATGGCCTCAGGTGGCAATGCAGACCACTCATACCACAACATGGACATGAGCATGGCCTTCAGTGCTCGGCCACCGACATCAACACAGCTCCCGGCTGCTTTAGGAACACCCACATGGGCCTCAGGCTTCTCCATGGGCTGGGGCAGCCGACCATGGATACCAATGTGGCCTCCAGGGACAGAAGGAATCATAGAGGTCTTTTGAGGAGGCTCAATCCAGAAAATGAACTATTAATCTCAGACAGGATTGCTCAGAATTAGTGTGATCGTGTAGCTAGGCAGATGTTTAGGGGTTGAGTCCGAGTGCCAGCTGCAGGCTGCTGCACACCACCTTGTCCTTAGTGCGGAGTCCTGTGACTCCCCTCGCACAACTGTTAAGCTTGTAGGCTGTGGGCCTCACAGATGCGTTGAGCTCTCTGTCTCCCAGCAGGACAAGCAGCACAGGCCAAAGCTGCTGTGGCTACATTTTGGAGTCCAGCTGTCTAGTAGGCCTAGTGTGTCAGCCCTATTCAGTAATGACCTGTTTCTGCCGAAGCTCCAGGCCACACATCCCTTGTCATAGGTGCTAGAAGCCCAATGGCTCATCGGGCAAGCTCTTTGTCCTTGAAGGCTGCTGGCTGAGACATGGTCAACAAAGGATATAGATTCATCATTGTCTGCCAGCTCTCTTCTGATGTCTTTTTTTCTAATTTCATCAGTTCATTTTTTAGGAGCATCTCTCCATAAGAGGTTAGTTCTTAGTTCTTCCAGAGCTATTGCGGGCTCTGCAGACTCCTTTGCCTCTCTTCAGAGCATCCATGGGTCTCTGAGACTTCGGGTCTACAGCAGGTCCTCGCAGCCGCCGCCATCTTTGTTTTCTCCCATGTCTGTGCACTCTTACTTAAGGGTATTCTAGTCAGTAGCTATTTTATCTCATATCTAGTCAGAGCTACATTTTGTCTCAAAACAACTTCAAGAGGGTGGTATTGTTACTTCTTTCTACTGAATAAAAAAAAGTCTCAGAAGCCTGTGCTCTTTCAGAATAAATGGATGGCTGTGCTATATGTTGTCTCCCAGGCACAATCCTCTCTCCCAACTTGGAAACCCAGTCAACATCAAGGTGAGTGGGGTAAAGAAAGACAGAGAGAGAAGCTTTGAGAACATCATCGTTTCCTAAAGAGCAGATGTGGTGACATTTTGTTTGTGCTCTAACAAATAAAGCTTGCTTGGAAATCTTAGTGCATAACTAGTAACTAGTTAACCATAGAGGCCAGGCAGTGGTGGCACATACCTTTAATCCCAGCACTCAGAAGGAGAAAGCTGGAAGTATCAGAGTCCTTAAATACTCTCCTTGGGTTATGTTTTGAAGTCTCCATGACTCGACACTGTCACTTGCAAGTGAAAGAAACACAATCTAGCTCCTTCAAAGGGTAAAAGAATATGGACATGAAACAACAAAGAGACCTAAGTACAGTTAGAGCTCAGAAACACATAGAAACAGGGCCATGTGTCTTCGGAGGCACTCCGTCATTGACTTATAGATTTCTCAGCCTATGTATGCTGTTCTCTCTGACCCACTCCTACTTGTTGGAAATATGACTACCTGCTTCTTTATTTTGTATCTCACTACTGAGTCACACCTGACACTCTAGCTTTTCCCTTGCTTCAAGTTACTGCATGTTAGGGAATGAGTATGATTGGCTAGTTCAGAAGTCTATTCTTTAATCCTAATCTTCTATGGCCATATCAGAGTCCACAAGGAAACAGCTATTTCATTCAAACTCCATGATTGTGATATGCCAATGAACATTTGTAAAATAGGGGTTTTTCTGTGACCACAGTCCCCAAGACAGAAAAAGGGGTCAGGGATGGATGCTACCTGATAGAGCAATGGACATTTCCTCCATAGGACCACCAGTCACAGCCCCACCATGGCCCAGTCAATACTGTGTATTCTAGTGGATTATCTTCTTTGGTCCATTAGAGAAGCTATGACAAGGATACCTTCAGCCTAGTAGTTTCTAAACAGCATATCTTTCTCTCAGTTTTGAGGCCAGGAAGTCTAAGATCCAGGTGCTACCAGCAGATCATGGGTCCAAGGAGGGCTCTCTCTGTAAGTCACAGACTGGGTGTCATATAGTAGAAAAGGGCAAAGAGCTCCTGCAGGCCTATTTCCTAAGGTCTTAACTCCATCTATGAGTGTGAATCCCTAGTGACTTAATCACATTCTGAATACCCCACCTCCAGTTCCATCACACTGGGGCTTTTCAGCAGGTGAGCTTTACAGAGACATGCATTCAGACCACAGCATATACATTGACCTTAAAGTGTCAGAAATGGTTCTGGTCAAAGCCCAAGACAGAGACCATTGGCCCTAATAAATTAAGGGAGTTAGACTAAAAGCTTACAATGGCTGGTATCTAAATATCTCAATATCATTTAATCACTGTTAATCCATCCTGCTAATTACCTCTGAAGGTAACTAGTACATGATATATAGGACTGAGGCAACTATTAATTAATGTAATTATTTCTAGGAGGTTTATATGCAACAGTTACATATAATCTGTGTTCTTCCTCTGCATGCACCTGTAGTAGGACAGGCCCATAGGGTCAAGAAAATTGGCTCAAACCAGTTACCAAGGCACACACATAGTGTACTTCCTATGAGCCAACCTGAAGTCTGCCTAAGGGCCTAGCAACAGGTGCTGTCAGAGTTCCTGATTGTACCCAGCCAATCAGGGGTGACCACACAATGCCACCAGATTGCAACACAGATCGGGTGCTGGCAGGAGGGTATATTAGGCCTTCCTCATTTTTAAATAAACGAGTTTGTTGTTTGTCTTCAACTGACTTCTGGTGTCTGTGTCATTAACACCGCACCTTCTCATGCCCTTCCCTGAGGAAGCCCTTAGGATCCAGCAACATGTACTAAAACGGTATGAGCCTGTGTCTTCTGCCCATGCTATTGGGTCATATGTCCCTTGCTCTGGGGCAGAGACTTCAGACTAAGAGTAACCAGGATTGAAATTAATTATCATTGTGTCCTTAAAACTTTATGAACTTGAAAGAAGTGGCCCTGGCATTAACACAATCTTCCTTCAGAACTTACGTGGATGTATTTGGTCCATGAAAGTTGAATAGACTTGCAAAAAATGTACCTTTTATTAGATAAAAATGTGTCACAAAATAAATGATGTTCATATGCAATTCCACCAACACATACTCTCACATGAAAACATACAAACCTCTGTGTGTGTGTGTGTATTTCACAATAACTGAATTAAGTGATTTTTGAATTAGCTTGGAAGAAAACACTTTCTAAACAGAAGCCTTGAGAATTATTTTACTTGCTTTTAATGTCCCCTCAGTCCTAGTAGAGCAGAAGCAGCATCAAGCACACAGCAGGCATGAGTGCAATCATACTTTAAGGTGACATTGCTTAAGTATTGTTCTGAAGGATAGCATGCTAGCAAGGTGGCCTGTCCCCAAAGGCTTTGTGTTTGAGTCAGCTCAGCACAACTGCCAATGTCACTGACAAGATGTGTCAAGACCAAGTGAAAACTCAGAAGAATCCAGCTCTGCAGAACACTTCACACTTGTTAGTCCTGTTCGCTTCTCATCTCACATGATCTTGATCTTTGTTCTCTTGTTTGTTTTTTAACACTTAGTGGTAACCTGCTGCTCTATGACACACACTTGGGAGAAATGTCACCTTAATGTCTAAAAGCTAGTGCAGGGAAATACAAGAAAGAGGTTTGTTTTGTTTTGTTTTTCAAGACTATGAGCTCCAACGGGTCAAGGATTTTTCTGCTCGATATACTGGTTATATCTCCAGAGGCTATAGTAATGGCCAGACACTGAAAATGGTCAGTAAATGTCTGATGTGAGACGGATGGAGGGAGGAGAAAATGTCTGGATCATTTGGCGAACCTTGTAGACACTGGTGCTGCTAACTTAGAAGAGGGGGATTTTTAGTCTGTTATTTGACAGGTCACAGTTGAAGCAATAGTGGAAAAGTCAAATAGGAATTTCCAGATGGGTGGATAGGACTTAAATCAACCTCTCCATCTAGGCAGCAGCATTATTTTAGAAGCCATCAAGGCAGGGTTAATATCTGCCTCAGTCTGTTCCAGATGCTATATTTAACATATCATAGATTGAATGCTTTAAATAACACACGCTTATTTATCATAATTCTAGAGGCTGGAAGTCCAAGAGCAGGAAGCCAGGATGTCTGGGTCCTAGTGTGGAGTCCGGCTCTGCCATCTACTCATCATGTCTTCCCTTGAGGGAAATAGCAAAGGCACACCCTGGGGTCTCTTCTATAAAGTCAATAATCCCATTCATAAAGGTTGGGATGCTGTAACTTAATCTTACTCTAAAGCCCCACACCACCAATGTGTAACATAGTGACACAAGGGATTTGGTCTCAATGTGTGAGTTTGGAGGGACACAATTTTTTAACATCTAGCAATGTCCAAAGTTTTAGAAGATATGGATCATCCAGAAGAAAAAAAAATGGAGCATAGAGATATGTCTGAGGAAATCTTTTGTTTGCCTAGTAGCTAATTCTATGCAAAGGAAGTTAATCTTTGCTTTCTACATTTTCCCATTACTAACTTCCATTCCCCATTCCAACCTCTGCCTCTCACTCCTTGTCTTTTCTTTGCATTGCCAAGAAAATGACATACAACCATCTTGCTGTATTATGTAGAAATCTAAACAAACATTTGTAGTTATAAGACCTGGAGCACCAACACATGCAGACTTCACCCAGAAATCTATATTCTGTTTGATGTGAGTGGTTAATAGGAGTAGTTTAAGTAAATACCACTAATGATAATACGGTTTTGCTTTATGCATCCCTCCACAGGATATTTTCAAAGACATCATCTAATTAATTATCACATCCACTCTGTACCCAACATCATTATCTCCCAGAGGAAAAAATTACAGGTCAACAGCTTTCCCCTCAAGTTGTTCAGTCAAAAAGACATAGGAATAGAAATGAAAGGCAATTTGTGGTCTCTTCTCTAAGTAACCAATAAATAGCCACTCAGTATTTATATACCAGAAACTTTGGAATCAAAGAAATGCAAGGAAGGTCCAACCATTGTAGAACCCTGTCTTGAGAGCAGACAGAGAAGGATGAGTGTTTAACACAGTAAGTCAGAACTCCCCCTTGACAATCTGAGTGGCGTGATGGAGTTGGAAAGCAATGTCCAGCATTTTAACATGTTAGCATTCAGATTCAAAACAGCTGCTTTCATGTGGGGGCTTAACCAGAATTAGATAAACATCATAACATAATAGTTTCAAATTGGTGAACAAACAAATCAAGGGCTTTAGCACACAAACAGAACTGTGGATAATAAACAGTCGTTTGAAGCTAGCCTGTGATTCTTGCTTAAATGGAGTTTTCCAAAAGGTTTCTGGTCTGGAATTTTTTTTTTTTAATGTTCAGAAGCATGAATCTCTTAGAACAGTAAAATCATGTTAATGAAGACAGAAGTATAGTAAAGTTAGTGAAGAGAACCAACTGCTATAATCATCTTCTATAAACAGCAAGTTCTGTGGGTCTGGAGTATTTTAGTTCATACCACCAATATTGTAGCATGAACCAGAAGGAATAAATATTCTGTGGTGACTTCAACTTGGGTTTGGAAAAATATTTCCACATATAATTGTGAGCTTAAACAAATTACTTAGTCTCTCTGAATACCATTGTGCAATGCAATCTTATTCAAGATTTTTTATAGAACTATACAAATTTGTCAAGACCTGAGAGGGAGCAAAAACAGAATATTTTGAGACAAAGGTGGAATATTGAAGTCCATCTATTGAATACAAAAAAGGAAGATATCTTAATGAAAAAGCTAAAAAATCTCTCTGGAATTCAGACTTTTAATGTTTTCCCCTTTTGACGCAATAAGATGAGAAATTATCTTTTAACTGGTATTTGATGCAATAAGATGAGAAATTATCTTTTAACTCTCATCCAAGGGAAAAGTGAAGCAATACATAATAATTTACTGATAAACAGTTTGCCCTGCATCACAAGGTTACTGTTTTAAATCAAACATTGGCATTAATAAAACCATGTTACGTTCCTCTTGTGTTCCATTGTTGTGCTGGCCCTGTAGCCGATTGAAATGTCAGCTTGTCCCAGACCTTGAAGTAAATGCACAACTCCACCTCCTTCCAAATGTTAGCTGAACTGAGCAAAACTCCTTTATTTCTAAGTACATAATCAATTATTGGTATTGTTTTCAAATGTAGAAAATATATAGCAGAACAAGTAAAATATCTTGATGAGCCATATAAAATGACCAACTTGAAAACTGTACATCAAAAAAAAATTTTCCTTTTGAGTAACAAAAAGTATGAGGAAATTAGTTACTTGACCACAAGCAGGAATAACTTGCTACATAGAAGCATTTGGAAAATAATAGCAACAACTAGTCAAGTTTGGAGATGTGATGGCTGTTCTTGATTGTCAACTTGACTACATTTCGAAATAACTAAAACCTAAGCCAATGAGTGCACCTATAAGAATCTGATTGATTTATTTAAAATGAGAAGCCCACCTTAATTCTTGGCCACACCTTCTTTGGTAGCCTTTATAAGAACTTGGAAAAGGGAAGCTTGCTCTCTCTGGCTTGCTCTCACTATCTCTGGCCAGTGTTAGCGCCTACTTCTTTGGGATTCCAGAGTATTCTGAAGATCAGCTGAGACGTCCAGCCTCATGGACTCAATAACTACTGGATTCTCTCTCTCTCTCTCTCTGTGTGTGTGTGTGTGTGTGTGTGTGTGTGTGTGTGTGTGTGTGTGTGCGTGCGCGCACACGCGCATGTGCGTATGAGCAGAGAGAGATTTAGATATTCAGTCTATCGGTTCCGTTTCTCTAGAGAACCCTAACAGGAGAGGAGGAAAGAAATGACTGCAGGTGCAGAGGTGGGCTTCCACTCAACAGTCTAAATGGGAGCAACTGGAATCCAAAACTACAGAATACCCAGCTGCAATTTCAGAGACTCACTATAGTGACTTGGGCAAGACTCACATCCTTTGTCATGATAATTAAGTCATTTAAAATGGAAGTGAAGTTGTGTGAACACCAAAACCAGGAAAAGCACTACAGAAAACATGAATACAAGCACCATACTGGATGAGACAGAACTGATGGTCATTGCTGTCCAGGAAGCGATGGGATGATGTTTAGGATTTGTCCTAGTGAGGGTTTCTATTGCTGCAATGAAACACCATGACTGAAAAGTAAATTGGGGAGGAAAGGGTTTATTTGACCTATACTTCCAGATTATACTTCATCATTGGAGGAAGTCAGAATAGGAACTCAAGGAGAGCTGTTGCAGGAGCTGATGCAGAGGCCATGGAGGGAAGCTGCTTACTAGCTTGTTCCCTATGGTTTGCTCAGCCTGCTTTCTTACAGAACCCAGAATCACCAGTCCAGGTATGGAACCACCCACTATGGTTTAGGCCCTCCCCCATTAATCACTACTTGAGAAAATGCCTTACAGCTGCATCTCATGGAGCCATTTCCTCAACTGAGGCTGCTTCCTCTCTGATGACTCTAGCTTATGTCAAGTTGACACATAAAACCAGCCAGTATAGGACTGTATCACTGAGTATTATTTTTACAAAATGTTTAAGGACTGTTCCATAGACTAATAATGTCAATTTATTGGAAAGAGAGATTCCTCAGGTAACAAAATATGTTTTAATGGCCATCAAGTATCCATTAGGATTAAAGAATAAGAAGTGAAGGCATGTGGTACCAAATAAGAAAAAATACTTCTAAAATTAAGTCAAGCAACACTTCAAAGATCTCAGGAGTGATAGCTGACTTCCTCCACTGGGCTATTATAAACATACATAGTCATTTTTCTCCCCAGGAAATTAACCCCTTCCAGTGCAGCCTGTGTGCCAGAAACAGAACTCCTGCAATTTTATGTGAAAATGTATCAACAGACCTTTAGGCATACAATTCCTCACACCATGAACTCCTTGACTTCACTGCTCTATTCAGTCATGAGAGATCATCCTACTTGTATAACTCCAGCAACAAGGCAGAATTTACATACTGGAGAGTATTCAGAGTAAGCCCAAGGATCACAATGTGCAGTTCCTCACTTGTATGGTGGGTAACCAGAAGAGTATGTTGTACTCAGAGAACTCTCCTTTCAGTCCTGTGGTCCTTCATCAATGCTATCCCAGGTAACTGTGCCATACTCTCTCCAAGTCTCTAACACAGAACAGGCTATCTATTATATCATCACACAATGCCAATGTTTTGCAGTGCCCGTAGCTGAAAAGCTTTCTCTCCGGGTCCCACCAAGCCCCGGCAGTCTGACAGCCCATTTATAAAATAAACACACAGACACTTATATACTTATAAACTGTATGGCCATAGCAGGCTTCTTGTTATCTACTTCTTCTATCTTAAATTAACCCATTTCTATTAATCTATAAGTTGCCACATGGCTCGTGGCTCATGGCTTACCGGTACCTTATATATTGCTTGTCATGGCAGTAGCTGGCAGGTCTCTCCCTCTGCCTTCCACTTCCCAGAATTCTCTTCTCTGTATGTCCCACCTATACTTCCTCCTGTCTGGCTACTGGCCAATCAGTGTTTTATTTATTAACCAATCAGAACAACACATTTGACATACAGAACATCCCACAGCAAGTGCCCCTGGAGAAGTGATTGCAAGAATTCCATCACTGTCACTTAGAAGGTGTAGTCTTCTCCACAGTGGTTGATAAATGTACCACTTTACTGGATCTACATGGAAACGTTTAAACATCCAGTTCATCAGGAGCTAACAACAGGAAACACAATGATGGCCAAATAGGTAGCTTAGGCATGTCTATCAGCACACTTGAGAGCTTAGGGAACCTCTCAGATGTCATCATCATGCATTGCTTCCACATAAGAATCAGCTGAGAATCAGTTATGGCAAGTCAAATCTTCAGCACCAAATTGTAGAAACTCTTATGTTAAAATACACTTTCAAATCTTTAATTAAGGCAAAGTAAGGATTATTTTAAATTACCACCTCTCCAGCAAAGTTTGTAAATTAAACACAGGTGCATATATATGTATATACACATATACATTCTCTCTCTCTCTCTCTCTCTCTCTCTCTCTCTCTCTCTCTCTCTCTCTCTCACACACACACACACACACATACATACACACACACACACACACACATACACACACACAGAGTTATGAAATTGTAGATGTGCCAAAAGAAACAGTTTTCTTGGCAATTTGACATAAAGAACTCATCTTGAAAAATGTACCTGTAGAAAGTAAAATTATAAGTGATGTAGATAGCATCAGTGTAATCCTGTGTATTGCCTCATAAATTGTAAACAGAAATATGAAGAAAAAAAGGTAAGATTATTTCCTAGCAAGCTGAGTGTACAAACATCAGAAACAAATGAAGGTGTGACTAACCACGTGGTGAACCAGTGCGTGCAACGATGCTGGGAAACAGCTGGGGTAAGCTAAATCACGGGAGTACGGGACAGACTCTCCCATCGAGAGCCGCTTCTGTCCAAAATCTGCAGTAAGAATGTAAAAAGCTGTGAAACAAAGTTGAAGCGACAGCTCCTGAAGCCAGATCGTTGAGAATGCAGGTGATCAGACAAGCAATTAAAACGTTTCATAGTTTTTGACTCATCCCAATTTTAACTACGTGAAGATAGAAAAGGGATGGCTTTCTAATATGTGGATTCTGCACCCTTAGGGATCTTAGTCACAGAAAAGTCCTTAAAATCTTGGGTAGGGGTTAAGGAAGTGGTTTCACTTGTTTTCACCTTTATTTCTAACTTCAAGTTTTGAATCCAACATCAAGGTCAGCATCCCAAATATTCCATTTTTAGTAGCTTAATTTATACTAAATTATAACATACTAGACAGCAATACTTCAAACAATTTTTCTGATTTAAAAAGAAGCCTAGGGCCGGGCGGTGGTGGCGCACGCCTTTAATCCCAGCACTCGGGAGGCAGAGGCAGGCGGATCTCTGTGAGTTCGAGGCCAGCCTGGGCTACCAAGTGAGTCCCAGGAAAGGCGCAAAGCTACACAGAGAAACCCTGTCTCGAAAAAACCAAAAAAAAAAAAAAAAAAAAAAAAGAAGCCTAGGTAAACTAGTAGTGCAATGCAATATGAATATTGTCATGTACAGGCCATGACAACAGAGACACATTTGAACATACTGAATGTTCTACAACATATAATATAACTTTTTTTCCTTTTTTTAAATATTGGACTGTCATGGCTTTTTATCTATTGAAACTTTTATAAATGTATACAATATATCTTTCTATTTTGTTTGTTTGTTTGTTTGTTTGTTTGTTTTTGGGAGACAGGTTTTCTTGGTGTAGCCTTGGCTGTCCTGGAACACTCTGTAGACCAAGTTGACCTCAAACTCACAGATCCACATTCCTCTGCTGGGATTAAAGGTGTGTGCAGCCACCACCCAGTGATGTATACAGTATATCTTAATCATACCCCTGCCCTCTCCTTCCCCATATATCTCCCTTTCCACTTCAAGGCCCCACCCCTGGCTGAGGAGCTAATGAATGTTACAGGAGGGAGAGACACCTTTCTTCGAGGGATTGCAGCTGAGCGTTCCCCCTGCACCGGTGGCTAACCCCGCAGCCATGCTCATGCGTATGCGCAGCATTCATTGGTCTTAGTCGGTTATAAATCTTCTCCTTCTTAACGCAAAAACAAGCATGCAATATGTGGTTCATTTGTCCGAAGATCATGGGGACTTCGGTATTCGAAAGGCAAGTGTGACTTTTGTGTACTTTTTGGTGCTCATTCCATGGGTTGCAAGTCAAAAAACATAGAACATTTTCAAAAAAAAAAAAAAAATCCAACAAAGTTGTCACTATGAATGTAGCAGTCACTCACTCTGATACTTGATGGAAGCAAAGGAATTACAGAGAAAACTGGAAGCATGCCTATTGACTGGTAAAAGTCATCTATCAGAGGAAACAAGTAGGAAAAAATTTCAATTGCTATTCTTATTCACGCCCACTAAGGTGAAGATACCTTTGGTAAATAAGCCAGTGTTTTTCCTCTGCCTCTCAAAACTGCCTCCCAGAAACCAAAAGGGAAGGAAAATGTAGTTGTGTTTTTGTTTTTGTTTTTACTCTTTTGGCTCCTTTGCTCTTTGAGTCTTTTAGGGACCCAGCCCCCAGCCCCCAAGTAAATACATGGAAACTTACTCTTTCTTATTTATGAATGCCTGGTCTTAGCTTGGCTTACAGCTTTTATTAACTTGAATTAACTTGAATTATCCCATCTACCTTTTGCCTCTGAGCTTTTATCTTTATCCTATATACCTTTCTCAACTTCTTACTCCATGGCTTGCTGTGTAGCTGGGTGGCTGGCCCTTGGTGTCCTCTCCTCCTCCTCCTCCTCCTCCTCCTCCTCCTCCTCCTCCTCCTCCTCTTCCTCCTCCTCTTCCTCTTCCCCCTCCTCCTCCTCCTCTTATTCCTTGATTCTTCCTTCCCAGATTTCTCCTCCTATTTATTCTTTCTGCCTGCCATTCCCGCCTATTTCTTTCTCCTGCCCAGCTATTTACCATTCAGCTCTTTTTTAGACCAATCAGGTGTTTTAGACAGGCAAAGTAACACAGC
The DNA here is from genome assembly GCF_049852395.1 of Peromyscus maniculatus bairdii. NCBI lineage: Eukaryota > Metazoa > Chordata > Mammalia > Rodentia > Cricetidae > Peromyscus > Peromyscus maniculatus. Next base: position 33,499,656 of record NC_134853.1, on the reverse strand, counting down.
TTCACAGAGTTAAACAAATGCAGCATAAAAGAATGCAGCATATCTTAAAATGATATTCTACAACAAGAAAGATCCATGGAGAAGACAATGAATTGTACAGCCCTGAGCAAATGATTCTTCTGTCCCAACAGTGATTCTTTAGGCTTTCTGGGTTTCACAGGACAGAGATCCAAGAGCAACAAATGATAGTGGCCTCAGTGCATGAGCAACAGCTGAGACACTGAAATCTGAGTCTTAGCCTTTCAGAACAAGGACAATGGCAAGAGCCAATTCAGATGGGAAGCAGTTTTCCAAATAGGATGAAAACCAAGAGGGAAGCAATGCACATTAGAACAGACAGCACACATGAGAGAATGTATATGTCTTTGTGAGGTGGGGTTTGGGAAGAAGAGTATGTGTTCGTATGTGTTCATGTATGTGCAGGAGCATGTATACTTATTCAAGGGCATATGCATATATGTGCATCTGTGTGTGTGTGGACCACAGAGATCAGCCTCAGGTGTTGTTCCTTAGGTGCTACCCTGTTATTTGGGGATGCAGGGTCTCTCATTGGCCTGGAGTTCAGTGAGTAGGCTGCTCACTGCCGGGTTCCAAGAATACACCACCATGACCAGTATTTTTAACATGAGTTTTAGGAATCAAACCCAGGTCCCAAGCTTGTATAACAAGCACTTTTCTTATTGAACTACCATCCTAGCCTGGAATCTGGTTTTTTGTTTTTGTTTTTTGTTTTGTTTTTTGTTTTTTTTGAGAAACAGTAAAGAAATAACTTTTGGAAGTCAGTAACAGCTACTGAAAGAGGATAATGCCATGCAGCCAACTCAGATGCCCTAATGTGTTAAAGCACTTACTGCAGTCACATGGAAACTAGGGGATGACTAGTAAATATGAATTCTTTCCACAGAAAGACCAAAGACTAATTGAAAGCTAGCACATCTTAAGGATAGTTTATTCAGCCTGTATTCATTTCTGATCATTGTTATGTTTACCGAATCAAACTTTCAAAGCAAAATCCTGGAAGAAAGATGTGTTTTTCTCACAGCCTCACAATGTAAAGTACATATAATCTAAAGCCCATTGCTGATTAAGAAGACTTTCTAGCAAAAGTGGGTAATGGTGCAGATGCTGCTGAGGATGCTACCCGCCAAAGAACCCTCTGGTTTCTTAGGCTGCAATATCACAAAGGTGAGCATTGCTCAGCTCATTCATCCATTTATTCAACAGGATATATTTCATACATACTCATGGCTGGCTAGTGTAAAATGGACAGAAGGAGCACAGAGCACATAATGAGATAATATATGTTAAAATCCTTTGAAAAGTACCAAATGCTACAGAAATGCCAAAGTTGATGGTGATGGTAATGCAATCATGAGCTATTGGGGAAAAGTTCTTTAAATAAAGGAAAATAATTTCTGACTATGAAAGTATAGAAAAGCAATCACTTGTTATTATAATTTTTTAAGATTTTTCAACTAGGTAGTAAGAGATCCTGTACAAGGACTCCTTTTCCATCTCAAATCACTTAATATGGGATTATAAGGGATGTTTTGTTTGAATAAGAAAGCAGCAACAAGAAAACATACCTTGGTGTAGAGAAGCCTTAATTAGAATCATCTACCTGAACACTTTCACACATCACTCAAAAGAGACATCAGGGTAAAGAATTCCTATTTACAGACACTCCCCAACTTCTGCACTCTGGCTGCCATCCATCAGGGCTTATGAGGCCATTGCATCAAAACTGACAAATAAGTGGAATTATCCAAGATAAAGGGAAATACAAGGGGAACCCACAGAACAAAGGCTGTGAGAGGGTGGGTTCCAGTGGAAGAACATGTTTGCATATGAACTCAGGGTTACTGCTCATGCATCTGCTCTCAGGGGGTTTATGTGAATGACTGTTTGGACAGGTGTCAAAATGTTTTGAAATGCTTAATACCTGCCATTGAAATAAAAGTTTCTTGTGGAGAAGTGTGTGTCCTGGTGTTTATGAAGTAAACGTTGCCATTGGAGGAATCAATGCAAATCAGTATATTTTCTTTGGAAAGAAGAACAGAAAGTGCCAATAAGAAAGGGTGATCCTTACACGTGTCTGAAGCTTGAGTGTCTTCTTGTTGAGCAACGTGAAAAGATCTGTCTTATCACACAGCACCCACCAGAGCTGGGCAGTATATGTGTCCTTCAAATATAAGAAGCTTAGTGCAAAGATGGGCCGGGAGGACTGGCTTTGCACTACCTGGAGTCGCAAAGAGGAGCCTGGGTCATTGTCTAATAAACAGCTTTTTTCCCTGAGTAGAACTACAGTGATTCCCTTACAATCATTAGGCTGCCAAGCTAAGAAAATGTGACCAGTGAGGAGTAGTGGAGAGCAGAGGAATCCTGTATGAAAAAATGCTACACATGGAGAGGGGAGGGGAGGGAGGGAGAGAGAAAGGGGGGGCAAAGGCTATATAGGATGAACCACAAAATTAGGTTGTGTATGTCCTGAGGAGATATCTAACATCTGCTCATCCCAGGTAAGGAACCACTGGCAGGCCAAAGCATGGATGCCGCCAAAGTCCAGTTTGGTAAATGAGTTTTACTGGGGTTACATCCAGAAGTTAGTCAGTTTACCTGCTCTCTGCTTCTTCCAGGGAGCTCAGCTTGTCTGAGAGGGAAGCTCAGCAGTCTTCGGTGCTTATATACTTAACATGCCTGGGGCATGGAGTGATCTGAAGAATCTGGTCAATTTCAAGTACTTCTGAATCTATATTAAGTTCTTCGCTTCTGTAGGATGGACCTTTTCACCTTCCTTTAGGACAGCCTGTTGTTCCTCCCTGTGAATTAACAAGCTTCTCTCCAGGTTGGGCAGTTTTGTCCCAGAAGAAACTGACAGGAAAAATGATTTTTGGTTTTTGCTTTTTGTTTTTCTCCAAGTATTGAGATACCACAAAAGTTTTCCAGCATAAATGAAGTTAAGGTGGAAGTGAAGAGAAGGATTTTATTTTAAAGTTCTCTTTGGCTGCATGGTAGGGAAATGGCCTCAAATGAACCCTGAGCAAATGACCTTTTGTAGAACAGAAGTCAGACGAGATACATCAAGCCATAGAAGTGATAGATAGGACTTAGGCAGTGATTCTCAGCCTTCCCAATGTGGCCCTTTAGTACAGCTCCTCATGTTGTGGTGACCCCTACCACAAAGCTATTTTGTTGCTACCTCATGACTGCAACTTTGGTACTGTTATGAATCATAATGTAAATATCTATTATGCAGGTTATCTGATATTTGACCGCCAAAGGGTCGTGACCCTCATTGAGAACTGCTGACTTAGAAGGTGACAGGCAAAACCGACATTATATGGAACTATTTTTAAATATTTTAATGAGTACACAATATAGATTTAAAAACTTTTGTCTTTTCATATTTTGAAGGCCTGGCTAACAACCAGGTCACCCCTCTCTTGAAGAACTAAGAACTAAGAGTTCTTCTAGAACTCTCTTGAAGGAACTCAAACACTAAGCACTGTACAGCTTTCCTAACCATCTCAAGGTCAGATACCAAATGATCAAAACAATTCTTAACAATGACACACCCAAACTAGCTTGTTCTAGGCCATGGGCCCTGCCTCCCCAGTTCGTGGATAGCACAGCAGATGCCCCTGCCCATGCTGTACCCTTATTTCTGCTGTCCAAAAATCCTGGTGCTTCCTCACTGGGTCCCATGTGCTATGCGATGCTGTGTTTGCTCTTGAGAATCATGAGTAGACTATAATTATGTTGCAGATCACATTCTTATTGCTCTCTTGGTCTGCATCTGGTCCTACCAAACCTCCCCAAGGAAGTATAGTTGCAATAGTACAACCTCGCTAAACTCCAAAAGGAAAACCTGAATTCACTCAAGTCTCAGACCAAATTACTAGATGTTAGAGGCAAGGATGATACTGTAATGATGTTGCTAAAATGTAGGCAGAAGTTTTTCTCCTGCCTGCCTGTTCTCAAATACCCAGCAGCTGCTTCCCAAATTATCACACAGAGGCTATTATCAATTATAAATCCTCGGCCAGAAGATCAGGCTTATTACTAACTAGCTCTTACTCTTAAATTAACCCATAATTCTTATCTATGTTTAGCCACGTGGCTTGGTACCTTTTCTCAGTGTGGCATTCTCATCTTGCTTCCTCTGAGCCTGGCTGGTGACTCCTGACTCCACCCTCCTTCTTCCCAGCATTCTCAATTTGGCTTTCTTGCCTAACTTCCTGCCCAGCTACCAGCCAATCAGAGTTTTATTAAACCAAAAGATTTGAGTGACAAATCTTTACATTGTACAAGAGGATTATTCCACAGCACTAAAATATTTAGTCACTCAGAGACAAAGCATGATGAAAAATCACAAAGTAGAAAACAAAATATTATAATGTCTTTTTCTATCAAATTTGCAGACAAGTAGCAGAATTGTTTGATCTGATTTTGATTTCATTTTTCTTCCTGCCTATCATCTGGCAGAGATAATAAAGAACAATGAACTATTACATGCTCAAAAATCACACATAGAAAAATGTAAAAAAATAAAGAACTATTTAATCTTAAAATTAGATAAGTAATAATTGTATTTTGTGAATAACTGTACTTAGGCTAGCATAATGGCTTTATTCCTGCCCATAACATACATTCAGTAAATGTTTACTTGAGTGAATGAAAGAACTGACAGGGTTTTTTCAACTGCAAAAGTCATTAAATTAATAGTGATTATAGGAAGGAAAGTTTGCACAATAGAAGTAATTTTAAAATACATTCAAAAAATAAAACATTTCCTTTGATATGCATTCATCTGTTAAGAATTCTGAAGCTGTGTTCAGATTTTAATCCACCATATTCATCCATATACATGCATGAATATTTGCAGACAATATAATCACACACTCCTCAGAGCTCATATAATATATATATATATATATATATATATATATATATATATATATATATATAAATCTCTGGTTCCCTTTAATGAACAGATAATAGTGTTAACATGAGCCATATGGAAAAAAACATTTCTCATAGGGCATTTAGCCTTGCTTTGTTATTGTCACAGACTCCCACTTATCATTCTGCATATCCATGTCTCTAGTCATAAGCAAGTCTGGCTAAAGAGTGTGAACAGCAGGGGGCTATGGAGATGCATCGCAGGGTAAGACCACTTGCTATAAAAGCTTGAGGACTTGAGTCTAAATCTCCAGCATCCACAGATAAGTCATGCATGCCCATGCTTGTCTGCAACCCCAGCACTGGGACATGGAAACAGGTAGATATCCTAGGAACTCACTGGCGAGCTAGCCTACCCCAAATGACAAGCTTCAGATTCATTGAGCATCTCAAGGGAGTAAAGAGGAGTGACAGAAGAAGACACATTGGGATCTTCTCTGGCATCTACATGCATGTGCATGGGCACATACACACGCACGCGCGCGCGCGCGCGCGCACACACACACACACACAAACACACACATGGATAGATAATCACTCTACTAAGAAGTTACAAAACATCTGAGTTCATCACTAATCATGACAGTGGCATCACCATACGAAGGGAACTCCTGTTACCTAGCTCTCAGACTCTGCCCTAGAACCTTCTAACTGAACCCTGTCAACCACTGAAAGATTTCTCATTGTGCTTCAAATGAACCTTCCATCATGTAACCACCCCCAGGCCTTTGTAGTTTTGTTGTCTACTAGCTAACCTTGGTTCCTTTGGAGCCCTATTCCTACTGTTCCATCTTTGTCATCCTCATCTCTCTATGATCCCTAAGAATTCTAAGCCCCACTTTGTCTCCCAGGGTTCTATCTCTTTTACCCAGAAATACAGAATCTCTGCTTCTAGGTCAAAACATTGCATAATTAGGGATTTAATACTAAGTCCCTTAAGTAGTTGAAAGTAGAGATAGATCTCCACCACCACAACCCCAGTGTGTGTGTGTGTGTGTGTGTGTGTGTATGTGTGTGTGTGTGTGTGTGTGTTATACATGCTGCAAGCGTATTCCAAAGACTCAGAAGAAACTTAGTATTTGTTAAACAACATTTTTGTGAATGGACACATCATCATAAAAGCACTGTTCGTGTGAGGTGTGTCTTCTTGGGTCTTCTTTCAGGTCTGTTTTGAATGTTTATCCAATTCAGAAAACACCCTCTGCCCATGCTTGTTCTCGCCACACCTTGTGCTTATCGTTTTCTCCCGTTAAGCACTCCAGCTTTGCCTCAATTGCCAGTGCACATCCAGTGTCCCTGGGATCCCTCTGCTGCTTTCCTCACCTCATTATTCTCTGCATAACTTTGTTGTAGACTTATCAAATATCATTCACTTGAGTTTCCTCCCAAGCATAATTTTATGTTGGCCCAGCAACATAACTCTCACAGGAGTACTTTGTGACCTCTCATATATATCAATGGCTCTTAATAAAGCTCTTAAAAGCCAATGTAAGTATGTTCTTTTTCACCATCTGTCAATACTAAAATATAAACACATCCTGAAACATAACATAAAACTTAAATCATTGCTTTCTAATAGAATTTTCTTTTACTTGTAAAGAAATAGCACAAAGGGCCCTAGATTAACCTAAACAGCCAATCACATGCAGCTAAGTTCACTGACAGATTCAGGTGCCAAAATCATCCATCAGTAACTACCAGAGATTGAAATTTTACTTAAATGGTTAAAGAAATAAATGATTCTTTCTCTGCTTCCAAAGATCACATCATGCTTATCCATACCACACAAGCTGTTATATGCCTGAATTAATTTCAAGGGATTTTTCCTCATTAAAAGTACATAGAATTTTTCTAAAATTCATGGCCTGGACTATCCACACACAAAAAAAAAATCTTTGCAAAAAATAAAAAATAAAGCTCAAATGTGTTTTTAACAAAAATGCGATTGTAGCTCTCCTGCAAGATGTTAAAGGAAGCTTCACCCGAGAGTCTCCTGGGCGACTCCAGCTAAAGGCTTTGGCATAAGAGGATGTAAAATAACAGGAAATGAAACTGGAGGAAGTGGAAGCAGCTCAGATCACCAGAGAAGACAGTTGGAAATGCTTCTTCTTATATAAAAGTCCCATTAAAAGTTTTCTTAAATGTGTGTATATATATATGTTCTGTCTGCATGTAGGTCAGTGTTCATGTGGTGCCCCCAAAGAGCAGAACTGGAGTTATAGACAGTTATGAGCCACCGTGTAGATGCTGGGACCTGAACCTCTGCCCTTTGGAAGATCAGCAAGTGCACTTCATTGAACCAGCTCTCCAGACCTAAGGGTTCTAATCTCTAGTCTATCCTTTTCCTATGAGATCCATCAAACTGGTATAAAGAGCACACCTTACAGCTGGGCGATGGTGGTGCACGCCTTTAATCCCAGCACTCAGGAGGCCAGCCTGGGCTACAGAGTGAGTTCTAGGAAAGGCTCCAAAGCTACACAGAAATACCCTGTCTCAAAAAAAAGAGCACACATCACATGTGCATTTAAAGACTGAAGCCTGCTGGGAAGGGAGTTGCAGAATTCTAAATCCAACTCTCAGGAGAATGAGGCTTGAGGATCAAGAGTTCAAGACCAGCCTTAGTTACACAATAAAATTGTTCTCCAAAACAAAAAAATAAGAAAGATTAAAGTCAAGTTATAGATTGCAGGGGCTGCTTTCCCTTCCCCAACACTACCTGCAACCCTTTTATGTGGGGATGGAAGGAGTCAGCTCGGCTCTTGCTCCTTCTCTTCAATGTTATTTGTGATTTGCCTAGTCTGTGTCCCTAAATCTAATAATAACTAAAGCAGATGAAAAGTTAAGAGAAGCTGTAATCATTAAAGCTAGAAACAAGAAAACATATAAGCTACAAAGCAGTCCAGTGTTTCATGTGAGAAAGGATAAAGGAGGCAGAACATAAATGAAACAAGCTATGGTGTATGGAAATTCCTAATGCAAATTAAACACTGGGCAAACTAAGGGAACTACCAACACTTAACGAAGGACTGAGGACGTCCACTCGGGAAACAACTGAGTTAGAGCCAAGCTGGATAAACATGTCACAACGTCATTGAAAAGATTCTTTTCAAAGCTTTTCTGCTTCTTGGGGTTTAAACAAACACACTTTTAAGCCAAAGGCTCCTTATATAACCTCATGTGGTTAGTAACCATTTGGTTGGCCCTGCAAAGCAAAGGCACTATCTATGCATGAGTATGGTAATTAATTGGAATGTTCCAACCAAAAACATGGTGATAGACAACCCCCATCTCCAGTCAACAGTGACAGAGAGACTTCCACGCATATATTGAAAATTGATCTTACATTTTCTTTTATGGATACTAATTGCTAGTAGCTTTAATGTCGAGAGATTAAAAAATCAGTTGATTGGTTTTTTAGAAGCAAAATAATAAGCCTGTTCAAAGTCTCAGCAGACTTATTCTCCTGTGTTCATTGGCTTTAAGTATGGTGTTTGTGGAATTGGTTCAGTGAGAAGAAAACTGGGACATGACTGTTCTCTGCATTTAGAAGATTGTAGACTCCAGTTTTAAACACAGGGTCTTTTCATCCTGAGGTAACAAATCAAGGTTCTGTGAATGAAACCTGAGCTGGCAGGGTTCAGAAGCACCAGGGAGCACCTCAGGGTCCAGGCCTCCCCATTCTTCAGGCCCATGCCAAGGAATAAAATAGGCAACATGACCAAATATCCCTTACCAAAATTCAAGCCCTTTATTATATGTCATTTTTTCCTCTCTAAAAGTCTCAGAAGTACAGTTTCAAGACAGGGTTACATTTCCTTGATTAGCCTATTTGAAATCAAGATGATCATTCATACAAAATGTGAAATTGTTTATATATAATGACCCTCCTATGTAAGATCATCACACCGATTTCCCAACTATTCATTATGAAATGTGCACATCTATTCCTGTGTTTGAAGACAGAAAAGACTGAACAAAAGAGTTCTTACCCATCCTTCAACCTCTTGATGCAATCTTACACAATACTAGTGTTGAAGATATATTTAGTTAACAGGGAAATTAAGCCACAAAATGAAAGTGTACATTTTCATTCAAGCTACTGGAAGACTTGATCCAGGATATCTGTGGTTTAGGGAGCCTCTGTGCCATCAGTTACAAGAAGTCTTAGCTTTATGAATTAAAAAGTCACAGGGGCACCTGTGACAGGAAGAAATGTGCCCTTTCTACCTGGACAGACAGCAGTCAAGAGCCAGCCAGAGACCTGCACATTAAGACTGAAATGGGAAGGCACTGCTAAATACAAACTAGTACCCAAGTAGAATCAATAGAAACTCTATGAATTACAAGCCAAAGTGGTCCATTCTCAAAGTGGATAGAAATAAATGAATCAGTAAGAATGAAGATCCAGCAATTTGATATGGGGATTTTTGTTTCATTTTAGTTTGGGTTTTTATTTTGATATGGGGTTTCCTATGATCCAAGCTGACCTTGAATTCATGAAGTAGCTGAGGCTGGCCTTGAACTTATGACTTTCTTGCAGCTATCTTCAAAGTTCTGGGATTACAAGTGTATAACACCACTCCTGACTTCCTTATTTGAGTATAGATTGGTTGTATGTTGAATGTGGGGATGCCCTGGACATACATAGTGTTAAGGCTATTCATAAATATTTGTATTATTAAAGTTCTGGCCGGGCGGTGGTGGTGCACATCTTTAATCTCAGCACTCGGGAAGCAGAGGCAGGCAGATCTCTGTGAGTTCGAGGCCAGCCTGGGCTACCAAGTGAGTTCCAGGAAAGGCACAAAGCTACACAGAGAAACCCTGTCTCGAAAAAACCAAAAAAAAAAAAAAAACAAGTTCTGCTTTCCCAAAACAGGATTTCAGGGTGTGTGTGTAAGTGCGCGTGTGTGTGTGTGTGCTGGATTAAATGTAATCTTTTTTTTAAAGTACCATACTTTTGGATATGTGGCCTTCCACTGGAGTGTGGTGGACCTATCAGGGTTTCTACCCTTAAAGAAAACTGACTCTTCTCTCCCAGTAACTATCAGTTGCCAATAATGCCTCATGGAGAAGAGGACTATATGTCACAATAGCTGTGAGTTCACATGTGCCACTGTTCTAGTTCTATTGCCTCTGCCTGTTCCAATGTTTCTACTCCTTCTTCCACAATGGTCCTAGAGCCTTGGAAGGAGGGGGTTTAATACAGATATCCCATGGGGGCCGAGCATCCCATGCTCTCTTATTCTCTGCACACTGATCAGCTATGGATCTCTGAGTTTATAGACATCTACCACAGAAAGAAGCTTCTCCAATGAGGTCTGAGAGCCTCATTCATATAGAGATACAATAAGTCACTAGGAGTCAGTTTAACACTGTGGCCATTTAGCAGAATAAGAGTGGTAGTTTCTCGTTGCTTTTTTTTGTTGTTATTTTGTTTTGTTTTTCGAGACAGGGTTTCCCTGTGTAGCTTTGCACCTTTCCTGGAACTCACTTGGTAGACCAGGCTGGCCTTGAACTCACAGAGATCCGCCTGACTCTGCCTCCCGAGTGCTGGGATTAAAGGCGTGGGCCACCACGGCCCAGCGTTGTTATTTATTTATTTATTTATTTATTTATTTATTTATTTATTTATTTATTTATTATGTATACAGTGTTCTGTCTGCTTGTATGCCTGCAGGCCAGAAGACGGAGCTAGATCTCATTACAGATGGTTGTGAGCCACCATGTGGGTGCTGGGAATTGAACTCAGGACCTCTGGAAGAACAGCCAGTGTTCTTAACCTCTGAGCCATCTCTCAAGGACCTCAACATAAATCCAGCTACTCTGAACCTGCTAGAAGAGAAAGTAGGAAGTAGTCTTGAACGCATTGGCATAGGAGATCACTTCCTAAATATAACACCAGTAGTACAGACACTGAGAGAAACAATCAATCAATGGGACCTCTTGAAACTGAGAAGCTTTTGTAGAGCAAAGAATACAGTCAACAAGGCAAAGTGACAGCCTACAGAATGGGAAAAGATCTTTACCAACCCCACATCTGACAGAGGACTGATATCCAGAATATATAAGGAACTCGAGAAATTAGACATTAAAAATGACCAACAGTCCAATTAAGAAATGGGCTATAGAATTAAACAGAGAATTCTCAACAGAGGAAACTCAAATGGCTGAAAAGACATTTAAGGAATTGCTCAACATCCCTAATCATCAGGGAAATGCAAATCAAAACAACTCTGAGATACCACCTTACACCTGTCAGAATGGCTAAGATCAAAAACATTGAAGACACTTTATGCTGGAGAGGATGTGGAACTAAGGGAACTCTCCTCCACTGCTGGTGGGAATGCAAGCTTGTACAACCACTTTGGAAATAAATATGGCGCTTTCTTAGAAAATTGGGAATCAATCTCCCCCAAGATCCAGCTATACCACTCTTGGGCATATGCCCAAGAAATGCTCAATTATACCACAAGAGCACTTGCTCAGCTATGTTCATATCAGCATTGTTTGTAATAGCCAGAACCTGGAAACAACCTAGATGCCCTTCAACTGAAGAATGGATAAATAAATTGTGGCACATATACACAATGGAATACTACTCAGCAGAGAAAAACAATGACATCATGAGGTTTGCAGGCAAATGGATGGATCTAGAAAAAATCATCCTGGGTGAGGTAACCCAGACTCAGAAAGACAAATATGGTATGTACTCACTCATAGGAGGATACTAGATGTGGAACAAGGATGACTGGACTGCTACTCACATCACCAGGGAGGCTACCTGTAAAACAGGACCCCAAGAAAAACAGGAGGATCGCCCAGTGACGGAGAAATGGCTGAGATCTACATGAACAACCTGGACATGAGTGGGAGCAATGAAGGGCGAGGGTCGAGGGAAAGAGAGCGGGAGATCCCAGCTGGATCAAGAACAGAGAGGGAGAACAAGGAATAGGAGACCATGGTAAATGAAGACCACATGACAAAAGGAAGAAACAAAGCTAAAGAGACCCACAGAAATCTACAAAGATACCCCCACAAAAGACTGCTGGCAATGGTTGAGAGACAGCCGGGACTGACCTACTCTGGTGATGGGATGGCCAAACACCCTAATAGTTGGGCCAGAAACCCCATCCAAGAACTGAGAAATCTGGATGCAGACATCCACAGCTAGGCCCCCGAGTGAAGCACTGGAGTCTAATTAGCGAGAAAGAGGAGGGTTTATATGAGCAAGAATTGTTGAAACCAAGGTTGGATAAAGCACAGGGACAAATAGCCAAACAAATGGAAACACATGAACTATGAACCAAAGGCTGAGGGGCCCCCAACTGGATCAGGCCCTCTGAATAGGTGAGACAGTTGATTGGCTTGATCTGTTTGGGAGGCATCTAGGCAGTGGTACCAGGTCCTGGGCTCACTGCATGAGTTAGCTGTTTGAAACCTGGGACTTATGCAGGGATGCTTGGCTCAATTTGGGAGGAGAGGACTGGACCTGCCTGGACTGAGTCTACCAGGTCGATCTCAGGCCTCAGGGGAGGCTTTGCCCTGGAGGAGGTGGGAATGGGGAGTGGGCTGGGGGGAAGGGTACAGGGGCAGGAAGGGGGAGAACAAGGGAATCTGTGGCTGTTATGTAGAACTGAATGGTATTGTAAAATAAAATAAAAGGGAAAAAAAAGAGTGGTAGCTTCTCTCAGCAACAGGCTCCTGTCCCTGATAATAACGGCAGGCATGGGTTTCATCTTGTAGAGCAAGCTTTAATCCAATCAGAAAGTAGTTGATTACTTCCATGACATTTGTGCCACTGTTATACATGTGGTATGTCTTGTTGGACCTGGCGTCCTTACAGCTCTTAGAGTTCACAGCTGGGAAAAACTAATGATTGCTTTCCCCTCTGACAGCATGCATAGCACCTTCCTGCAACATGAAAGCAAGCCAGCTGGGCAGCACAGCTCAAACTTAATGGATTTTTAAAAACGAAGAAGACACAAAGTTGGCTAAGTAGGGAAGACGGGTAGATCACAGAGAGTTGAGGGTAGGGGTGAATATGATTGAAATGCATTGTATGAAATCCAAATTAATTAAAATTGCAATAAAAAATACTATACTTTGTTACATTTTTGTTTTTGTTTTGTTTTTAAAGCAAGCTCACTGAAGCATACTATCTCTGGAGACTTGGGCTTATCGTTATTAATGTGACTAGTCCCCAATTTTAACGTTGATATAATCGTGTATCAACGAAATCTGTGCCCACCAGGCCCACTTCCCATGCAGCCCCATCCAGGACATTCAGCTCCCCTGGACTGGGAGACTGTGTGGTCCCACAGCTGCTCCATAGTTCTGTGACTCGGTATTTGGTTCCCGTTGTGACTCATGCCTAGGAAAAAAACAGGATAATGTTTGCTCATTTGATTGTTTGTTTTGTTTCACTTGGCTTCTTTGAGCAGAGATCTCATCACATAGTCCAGGCTGACCTCGAACTCTCCATCGTCCTTTCTTGTCTGAGTCGCTACCCTGAGCAATTCTGTCAGGTTTTTCTCCTGTTCCTGGGTGCTGTGTCTTACCTCTGGCTTCACTGGTGCTAGAATCCCTGTGGAAAAACCTGAAGGGGTGGCACAGATTTCTTGCACCAGGCTGATTGCTGGGCCACAGTAACCAGACACTCTTATCTACTTTGAGATCTCAGAGTAATGATAAATTCTGCCTCAAAAATTAAAGTGGGTGAGGCAGCACTTAGTAACAATACTCTACAACAGTGTTTTCTACTCTTCATACTCATGCTCATACACACAAACACACAGAGTGGGAGGAGCTCCAGATAAATCTTCAAGCTATATTCATTTAGTTATGAAAACATCAGTACCTTTCCAACAGACTAAAATTATACCTGAACATAGTCCAGTAGTACCATGATTTGATCAGTTTGTGTTGTTTTCATATACTGAAATATCACACAGTACCTAAGTGTATACAATTACTACATCTTAATATGTGAAAATGGGTTTAAACCAAGATGCCCAGCCTAGCCAAATTTGCTCCTGGTGAGCTAGCAGCAGTCTAAGGAAGAACTCAACTAAAAATATTACTAATAAATATTAGTAGAAGGAATAATATATTGCTTAAGCAACCACAGTTTGTTATTTTAAAAAATCTAATTCTCTCCCAACATATAAAGTCATATTGATGGTTTTGTGAACAGTTATAGTGGTAACTGTTGTTATCAGGGGTTGATAGCAAAAAAATTATCTTCAATATTTTAGGTGTGCTTGGCTTGTGCAAAATCGCCTCCATTACGTAGGACACAGTTTCACAGTGAAAGGGGTTATGCTGCTAGTGCCCTGCTTCCCAAGCCTGTGAATTTCATAATCAAATGTGTATAAGGAGACCGTCATCACATCTTAACAATGTTATTCCCATTAAGTTCTTTGAATTCATTGAACATCCCCACCATGTAGGTCCTAGAGATGTAATTCAGATCTTCAGTGTTGACAGCCAATACCTTTACCTACTGAGCCATGTCACTGGCCCAACATGTTCTTTTCTTGATTCATGAGTGCTAGAAATGGTGACACAGGCCTGCATGAAATCCCAGAATGTGTGAAGTGGAGGCAGGAGGATCATTTTAGCTTAAGCCCAGCCTGGGATACATAGTGACGCCCTGCCTCAAAAAAATTTTTTTTTAATACAAGAACTGTTTACTTATAAAATACTAGCACTGCTTAGGATAATCTACAACTATGACTAAAGAATTATTTTTTAGTATGAGAAATGTCACTCTGAAAAATAAAGTCAAAGAACTATATAGGGAGGCACAGGAGTCTGTGTTCAACGTTCACACAACAGAACTCACACTTGACTGTTTTCAAAATTCCTGGTTCTAGGAAAGTCACTGATCTTTCAGTCAGCCATGTTTAAAATGTCACCATTCCTTTGTTGGTGCTGCTCTGAATCTGGCCTCATACAGCTAAGGTTGGCTGGACTCACCACGGAGCCTAGGCAAAGCTCAAGCTCTCATTCATCTTCCTGCCTCTGCCTCCTGGATGCTGAGTTTACAGGTTTCCGGCCATATACTACACACAAACCTTTTCTTTTTATTGATCTAAGTCACTCATTAATTTATTTACAAATTCATGCCTTTATTGCTGCTTCTTCCAATTCTTCCAAATGTCTCTGGTTCATCAGGTAGATGTGTTTTATCCTGTAGTATCTATATTATCCTGTCTATATGAATGCTTGGAGGGAAGTACTCTAGGAAAAAACCTAAAAGTTTCTGTATAAAATTAAATGAGCACCTACCCTGTGACCCTGAACTTTTACCACCTACAGATTTACTGAAAAGAAACAGAAATTTTTTTTTTTTTTTTTTTTTTTTTTTTGGTTTTTCGAGACAGGGTTTCTCTGTGTAGCTTTGCGCCTTTCCTGAGACTCACTTGGTAGTCCAGGCTGGCCTCGAACTCACAGAGATCCGCCTGCCTCTGCCTCCCGAGTGCTGGGATTAAAGGCGTGCGCCACCACCGCCCGGCTAAGAAACAGAAATTTATATGCAAAAAGAACGATTGGAGTGGGATTGAATGTGGGGAATTGATCAAGAAAGGTGTGAAAGAAAAACCTTGATTATTACACAGCTGGATACATTTGTCAAAATTTATCAAATAATGCAGTTAGAGTTTGCTAATTTAACTGGATGTAAATTTTAATTTTTAAAAAGAAACCATAGATATTTTAATTTACAATGCAAATATAAAACATGTACAAAATTAAACAGTGTATGTGCTTTATGCTATATATGTAAAAAGAATGTACTTTGAATCATTTGGATATAAAGAATATTAATACCTGCAACTCAACCTAAAACAATCTGAAAATAAGATAAATTGATAAATGAGAACACATTTTACAGCAAATATAAGAAAAAATTTGCAACAGTAAAATTTTAGCTAGTCTATGTAAAGTTTTCTGTGCTTAAAAATTATAAAAATGAAATATTTGGAGTAAGGTTTTTTCTTTCTATATGATCTTGTTCTTTTTTTATACTTTAATTCCAATTTTTCCATCTCCAAGATAAAGCTGATCCTGTAAGTTCTATCCAGACCATAGTTATGTGAGCTAATTCAGCTCTTCACATCTCATCTCCATACTCATGCCAACATAATCTTTCATATCCCTGGTGTAATAGCCAAATAAATCTTAGCTTCCATTTTCATTGAGAAGTATCCAAGGATTCCTAACTGTACTGGTGCCTCATCTCCTACCCAAGAATGGCCCTAAAGCCTAACGACTTGGTTACCAAGATTATCAGAGTCTCCTGATTTATGTTATCATTCACTCAACCTTATACATCTTCTGTAAATTACTTAATTTCTAGTATATGATAACAAGAGGTTATTATGTTTTCAATGCCTCATATTGTCATTGCTTGAAGCTACATGTTGTTGTGGATATTGGTCTTCTTGTACATGTGACCTCAGACTGTGTCTGACTTGTGGGATCAGCTCACATAATTCATGCTACACAGCATATAATCAATAAATACTCATTGAATTCATGATTTTGATTTCAAATTGAAGTGTTTAAACAATGTAAATTAGACATCACAAATAATATTAATATTTGAAATGTAGTTATCTTCACAAATTGTGAGTTATATCATAGTCTAATTTACAAAGCGAAAAATTTAGGCTTAATGAAGCTGAATGAATTTCCCAAGGTCAGACATCTGGCACACAGTAGATTTGAGTCTCAAACAGATAGCTCTTTCATTCTAGAGTCCACATTATCATATAAATTATTAAAATGAGCTAAAAATGTAGGGACTGAATAATTAAGATATAAATCAAAGCTAATGCTTTCAAATGCTTTAGTAACAACTCCCATAGAATACATGTTTTTCTTCTATATATATTTTTTCCAGCAAATTTCAGACTCAGGTAACATATGTTTTTTTTTTTTTTTTTTTTTTTTTTTCTTTTTGGTTTTTCGAGACAGGGTTTCTCTGCATAGCTTTGCGCCTTTCCTGGAGCTCACTTGGTAGCCCAGGCTGGCCTCAAACTCACAGAGATCCGCCTGGCTCTGCCTCCCGAGTGCTGGGATTAAAGGCGTGCGCCACCACCGCCCGGCAACATATGTTTACTATATAAGGAGTTTATAGTACAATCCCACAGATTCAAGGAGAAAGACCACTGACCCAAATTATGGCAAAATAAGTAAAGCAAGCAATTAATTAAAGTAAACTTTTTTTATTTGTGTACACTGGCTTATCTCTTTCTAAAGGCAGTGTTCAAAAAATCAGCATTGGATATGGTTAAGATAAGGGTTTTTATAGTTCAGAAGTAGGGGTTTCCAGATGGGAGATTTGGCAGACAAATAGGAAGAGTTATAGAAGCAGAATGTAAGCATAACAAGTTAGTTATGACAACCTCCTGAAACAAAGACATGTTTGCAAGTTGGTCATAACAAGATAATAATAACAAGATGGTCATAACAAGGTAGTCATAACAACTTCGTAAAAAAAAAAAAAGATAAATGTGGGGATTTATCAAGACAACTCCACATAGTTAAAAAAGGTTTATTTTGGGGTAATTTACAGCCAGTAAAGAAGTTGATTACAGGATCCAGGAGAGGTGAGGTGCAGTCTAGCAGGGTTCTCTGGAGAACTCTGATTCGATATGCCATCCAGCATCCAGGATCCTGAGGAACCAAGAGGGCTGGCACATCTGGATCTCAGGTATTAAGGGCTCCTGTCTTGGCCCCACCCCAAAGGCAGGTCACAGGTAGTCATGGCAGTTACCAGAAGCCTTACTATGGGTAGAATTTCCAGGTCAAAGCTGAAAGAGCTACCTACTACAAAATACATGATTGCTATTTTCTATAACAGGTAGTACAGTACCATTTGTAGTTAAGGTTACAGGTGGATCATAGCCCAATCCCTGAGAAACATGGATGAATCTAGTTGATTTTATTTTATTAGGCTTTCAAACCTAAGATAGAGGCATGATGGTTTATCATTACCTCCTTGTCTTATGTGTCCCTGTCAAATCCTTATAGGATCTTTGCATTCTTTATCTAGGGTAAAACAAAATTTTAATGAATTGAAAGAGCCATGGCCCAATCACATGTCTATCTGGCTAGCATAGAACAAAATATTTTAGGGCCATGTCTTAGGGTTTCTATTGCTGTGAAGAGACACCATGACCATAGCAACTCTTATAAAGGAAAAGATTTAATTGGAGCTGACTTACACCTTCAGAGGTTTAGTCCATTTTCATCATGGTGGGTAGCATGGCAGCATGTAGGCAGACATAGTGCTAGAGAAGGAGCTGAGAGTTCTACATCATGCTTTGCATGCTGTAGGAAGAGACTGTGTGCCACACTGGGCATAGCTTGGGCATGTAAGGCCTCAGAGCCTGCCCCCACAGTGATGCATTTCCTCTAACAAGGCTATGCCTCCTAATAGTGTGATTCCCTATGGGCCTAGCATTCAAACACATGAGTCTATGGGGGCCATTCCTATTCAAATATAATCATATAATGTACCATATAACCTTGGTATACCAATAAATACTATAGGTAGCCATTATGTTCCCTTTGCCACAGAGTTTCCTTTTGATCTAATATTCCAGCCTTCTGTTGAGGATAAAAGGCAATGTATTCTCTTCTGTAACTGCTTCTCTGCTAAAATTAGGATGCATTTGTTAGGTCCAAGGAAGGCTAGAATGTTAACCAAACCTGAGGGGTTAGGGCACTGGAGTATTCATCAGAAGCATCTGGTTTGCTGACCTAGCTGAAAATACAGGGAAAAAATCACACTAACTTGACTGGTTCGCATCAGTTTTCAGCAAGTCCAGGGCTTTTGGTTTTGCAGGCCCACATGAGGTTGATGTAGTGTAGATCATCTTTGGAGCAATTTATAGTCCATAGCTGATTTCTAGATGGTGTCTACCAGCTGATTGAATTCTGCCAAGACAGATATAGACTAGGGACAGAAGTTAAAAAACTTAAAGGAAATTTTTATATTTGGAGCTTCCCAGTCAGGAGTAGACAATAGGCAGGGAAGCTTAGGCTATTGATTGACAGGAGCACTTATTGGGAGTCTATTTACCTCTGAGAGTCTTATGACTTTCTTGATTCCCTGGAGCTTACATTACCATTGTTTCTAATCTTTTCTGAAATTCACATTGTAGGAAAAGAAGCTACGAGGTACCTGTAAAACATCCGGAGTAGACTCATGCCTTTAAGTCATAGCAAGAGCTATGGCTTTGGGTTAAAAAGGATGAACATTGTTTTCTGTCCAGAGGGCTGGATCTATCTATTGGACATATGTTTTCAGCACAATGAGAAGTAGCTTTAAGTCTATACTTAGAACACAACCAGAGGAAATTTAAAATTGTGAGGTTGTGACTGATAACAGTATTCAGTGTTTTATCAGCCTATTAGAACTTCATTGATTAACGTTAAAACTTTGAATTTTTGAAATGTTAGCATAACAATAGCATATAGGGGGAAAGCAATAACTTGTTTAGGCTTTTGTGTCTTCAGATGTTTATAATTTAAATTATTTTTAGACTTTCATAATTTACATAAATGTTAAGTTTTTTTATCCAATCATTTATCACGAGGGATAGTGGTTGATTCCTGAGAGCTGTTACTGTAAAGCAAGTTCCTTTAAAGAAATCAATAGTAAAAACTTACTTTGAAACAGTTTGGTGAGTTTATCTTGATCAGTGTGAAGTCTGCCAGAGAGGCAAAGGTCCCTGTCTGCCTTTCTCAGCAGGAGTCCTACCAACTTTAGGAAAGTGAGGCCTGGTTTTAATGAACTAACAAGGCAGCTGTGGCCTTGCGGAAGAAGCTGGTTGCCTGTTGTTGTTAAAGTGACAAAGCTACAGTTAGCCTCGCCATCCATGCCATCTGCAATCTAAGGACAAATTATAGCAGGACATATAATCAAAATGATGTATGGATCAGTTAAATGACAGACTTACCGTGGCCTGGGTGGCTATCCTGGGCTCCTGTGGGCTCTTTATTGGGGGAAGTTGTTACAGATCTTCTGCTGTCACATAGTGAAGGAGTTAAGCTCTCCCACTCTCACAACTGAATTTAGGTTTAAGTTCTCTGTAAGTTCTGTGAGGCCCTCACAACGAAGGGCCATTTATCCACAACACCCTTGCATTCAGGGACGGGGGAGAGAGCACACACAAAGCCTTAGTCAGCCCCACAGTGTCTCAAGGACAAATCCTGCAGCCCCCTTCTGAGTCACATCTGGACTTGTCCAAGCTTGTGCAGATGTGTCCAAAAACCGTGAGACTAAACCTCAGCCAATTAAAAGTATACTAATGTCACTGCTGCTTGCTTAACCAATTATGTTTGAGATGGCCTAACTGCTCCTGAAACTCCCCTAACCGTGCTTAAAAGGACCTGTGTGCCTTTGTTCGTGGTCGTCATTTTGTACCAGTGGCTGACCACCCCACCCCACCCCCGCACGTGCTGGTTGTTTCTGCAGAAGAAACGCTCTTTGCTTTTGCACACTATTTGAGTCTGGGGTCTTCCTTCGGCATTTTCTCAAACCCTTGCAATAGGACAGCATTAGCTCTTCAGCAGCTGCACAGGACAGCATCAGCCTTAGGCTGACAGAGCCAGAACATCTGACAGATTTTCCTGTGGAGAAGGAAGATGGGGAAACTGACCTCACCTTGATGAGGCAGAGTAGGGCAACACTTTCCACTCTTTGTGCAGCACCTTGGCACCAGGCAGGGCATGAGGCAGTTTGTCTAGTGGTTAGCGTTACCACGATCCAGGAGACTTTGTCAAAGCCCCATTTTCTTCTTTGGAGACCTAAGGATTGCCACTAAGAGCTGGCTTTTCTATCATGGGAAACTTCTTTTCATTAAACATTTTAAATGTGTTACTCAGGAGATATCTGAAAAGTCTACTAAGTATATCTAATTTTAAATAAACTTCATTTGTTTTTAATTATATGCTTAGGTTTAACTTTGAAAACATACACAGGAATTAAATAAAGTTTGTCCCTGTAAATGAATTACATTTGTAAAAAATTTGATCATTTATATGGTGACTATTAATATGTATGTCTATTTTTCTTTGATAGTTTACAAGTTAGTTTGTTTTATAAGATTAGGAATCTATAGTTTTATCCCCCTAAATTTAATAAGTCTTAAAAAATTACAACTCTTGAATTGAAGCTCTTTTAATATAAATCACAGTTCATAGGGAGACTGGCAACTTTATTTTCCTAGTCCTTTCATAGTGTACCATTACAGAGTATCATAGTTTCTTGTATAATGCAGTTTATCAAAACAGCTAAAGCTTAACAAAATTAGCAAAAAGAAGATAGACATGATTCTTAAGTTAGTCTCTATTAGCCTAAATAGACCCTAGGTAAGGAGAAATATTTTATAGGCTTTTGTCAGACTCTTTAGGTCATTGTCTTGCTGCATCGCAAGATAGAAAGATCACAGTTTCCAGTGTTTAGTATTTGGTGTTTATAGTTGTAGCCCTAACTTTAGTCACTTGAAAATTATACTGAGTGTTTGGGATTCCAGTGTAGCCTTGAGCCTTTCTCAAGGTGTGCTGTTAAGCATTAAAAAAAAGTACATTTTGGGTTAACATATCTCAGTTAACAAGAACAGCTAGCCAGAAGCAGAACTACAGAAGTTAAAAAGCAAGATTAATATATTTAGGGACATTCCTAGAACTATAGACTTTGATGGATTAGGTCTTAGTTTTATTTGGCTGGTGGTTCTATTTGCTCATTTTTACAGCCTGAATGGTAAGATTACCTATGTATACATTTCTAATTATTAACCCTGTGTAAGTCAACTTTTGTTAGCAGATTCTACAAATTTTTACCCATATCCAATAAACATAAGTACTAAGAAGCAACAAAGTTCACATAATAGTCATATAAATCTTGAGATAAGGTTTATATCTTAGCAAAGTTTTAAGCAGTTAAATAAAACCAATAGTCCATTTTTTTTTAGCTGCTCTCCCTTTTTTTTCTGCCACAAAGTCAGGTAGATTGCCTGACATGGGACAGAAACTTCCCAACTCCAGAGCTGGCTTTTCAATTCAGCAGAACATCATAAAACACTATTTTAACACTGTCCATTCTCAAAGACATTTGAATTCCTGCTAAATTGAATCCAGTGACCAAAAAGCTCAAAGATGAGGAATATTTAGCTCAGGCTATCAAAGTAACCATGGCAAGTAGCAGAAGCAGATTTGAGCCAGGGTTGGGGAAATGCACAATGCTGCCCAGTGTGATATGCTAAAAGGTGGTATGTTACCACATTGCCCCAGCCTGATGGTGTAGAACTGGTGGCAACTAGAGCTTAATCCAATTCTTATGTGTGCCTGTAACTGGAAAAGATTGAGGGGGCACAGAAACACATACAAAGAATGGAGACAGGAAAAGGAAACCAACACCCAGAACAGGACAGAGGGTTGCCCAGCTTACTAGTCTTATTACCCATATCTTTTGTCTGTTTCAGTTGCCTAAGATGGAACACACAAATACAGGCAGAATATAAGACAAGACATGGAGCAAAAATAACAATAGGGACAATGTGAATAACAATTGGGATCATTCAGGGATCCACCAGTTCAATCAAAGGAGGTTTTTAAAAATCCGGGGGCTTTTTCTCAACTATCTCCCTACACAACCCAGGCATTGGGAACCCACCAGAAGCTTCCTAAGTGCTGTGTTTCCCTGGTTCAGTTAAGCTGGGTCTATCCAATTTCCATCTCAGTTCCCACTGTCACCTGGGCATCCTCAGGGTTCCAAGGTCAGTCAGAAAAAGGACTAGTGGCTCTGGCCAAACTCTCAAGCAACCAGATGGGCTACGTGATATCTTGCTTGCTGCTCTGAAAGAGGCAATGCTGGATCTCATCAGGCACCCCCCCTCCCCCGCCCCCGCCTCACATCCCTAAATCAGGATCCCGCAGAACCAGATGTCACAGAGAGTATTTATGATTTACCAGAGGAGGCCTCATTAAATGGGTGTGTGCTGCTTTTCTTTGATGAGGCTTATACTCAGACAGTCTGTCGAACTGGAGGTGTGCTCCGGGTGCTTAGAATATCCTAAGGTGTGCACCCCCTAGGGAGCAGATCTTCAGACCTAGAGTGCCAAGTGTCCAGCTTCTGAATTTGGGCTGGGGTCTTGATCTTACTTGCACTTCCAAATGTTAATTCCACAGATGCAAGGAGAAAGACCACTGACCCAGATCATAGACAAATTAATCAAAGCAAGCAATTAATTAAAGCAAGCAATTTTTATTCATATACATGGTCTGTCTCTCCCTAAAGGTGAGGTTCAAAAGATCAGCATTGGACATGGGATTAAAGGTGTGTGCCACCATGCCTGGCTGTTTACAGTGTGACTATGGACTCACAGAGATCCAGATGGATCTCTGCCTCCAGAATGCTAGGATTAAAGGTGTGTGTGCCACCATTTTCTGGCCTCTATGTCTATCTAGTGGCTGTTCTGTTCTCTGACCCCAGATAAGTTTATTGGGGTGCACAATATATTGGGGAACACAATATCACCACATACAGGGGCTGTGGAGGGGTGTTCCTTCTAGCTTGCTCCCCATGGCTGGCTCAGACTGCTTTTCTATAGCACCCAGCACCAGCCCAGGGATGGCACTTCTACAGTGAGCTGGATCTTCCCACATCAATAATCAATCAAGAAAATGCCCCATAGAGAAATTTGGTAGTGAAATTTTCTAAATTGAGGTTCTCTTTTTCCAAATGACTCTAGCTTATGTTAAATAGACATAAAACTAGCCAACGCAAGACTGTTTTATAAACATACACATACAGGCACATGCCACATAACAGCACTTCAGTTAATGAGTATGATCTTAAGCTTATAAGAGAGCTGAAAATTCCTGTTGCCTAATATTTTTTACTGTATCTCTTCTGTTGATATACAATTAGCTACACAATATTTACCACCATATTGCAATTGCATTACAAGTTCCATATGTGTTTTGATCAGATTTGCCTCCTCAACTCTTCCCCAATTCACTGCTCCCCTTCCCTACCCATTCAAATTAGTCTTTGTTTGTTTCATTTTTCCAGACCAATTTGTGCTATTCAGAAGTGTGTTTGTTGCAGGGAGCCCACCTGAGATGAAGGCTCAGACACAGTTAACAGCCAAGTGAAAGTTTGTATTCTACCTAGATGGGACTACACTCAGGTATTCAAGACCTAAATGTAGCAGAGTGTTCAGAGCACAAGGTTTTTGAAGGCAGAAAAACTCATGCTGGCATCTCAGTTGGCAGCTGCAGAGGGGGCTTCTCATAAGCAAGCAATTTGACAGAAGCTAAGATAAATAGTTAGCTGGAGGGAGTGGTTTCTACAAGCAGGCAGTTTAGCAGAAAACTAGTTAGGGCATCTTGACCTTTGGGTTCCTAGAATAGAGTTGGATGATTATCTATAGGATTCTCCATCAAGGAGATCAAATTCTAGTTAAATCTGAAATGGCTTCGGCAAGAATACAAGATGGGCCACTGCTCTCTAACACCAGTGCTGCCTCTTGCTTGTTGAGCTCCAGCTGAAGAAGGGGGAGTCTTCATTCAGTAACTGATGGAAACAGAAGCAGAGATCCACAACCAAGCACCAGGCCAAGCTCTGGGAGTCCAGTTGAAGAGAGGGAAGAGGGATTCTATGAGCAAGAAGGGGTAAAGATCATGATGGGGAAATCTGCAGAGACAACTGAATCAAGCTCAAAGGTGCTGTGGATGATTGATTGATAAATAAAACACTGATTGGCCAGTAGCCAGGAAGGAAGTATAGGTGGGACTAGCAGAGAGGAGAATTGAGAGAACAGGAAGGAAAAGAGGAGGAGACTCCAGCCTGCCATCCAGGGAGCATCATGTAAAGGCAGCAGGTAAAGCCACAGAACACGCGTTGACATATAGATTAACAGAAATGGGCTGAGTATAAGAGTAAGAGCTGGACAATGGTAGGCCTGAGCTAATGGCCGAGCAGTTTAAATAACGTAAGTGTCTGTATGTTTATTTTATAAGTGGGCTATGGGACTGCCGGGGTTTGGCTGGACCTGGAGAAAAAAACTCTAGCTACACAAAGGAATTCATGAACTTTAGATCAATAGCTGTGGAATCTTCATGGGACCAGACTAGACCCTCTGCACATGGGAGACAATCGTGTAGCTGAGTCTGTTTGAGGGGCCCCTAGCAGTGGTATCAGGATCTATCCCCGGTGCATGCGCCAGCTTTCTGGAACCCATTACCTAAGGTTGGACACATTGTTCACCCCTAATAAAGCAGGGAGGGGCTTGGTCCTGCCTCAGCTGAATGTACCAGGCTCAGCTGTCCCCCCATGGAAGAACTTACCTGATTGGAAAAGGGGATGAAGGGTTCAGAGAGGAAGGTGGGGGATGGGAGGAGGAATGAGAGGGGGAATCTGTGGTTGGTATGTAAAATGAATTTTAAAAATTTTTTAAAATAAAAATAAAAAAGCAAGATTCCTCACATTATTCGCACTGAATGTAAGACAATAAGAATGTAGCTTTCTTAAGTTTCAGCTGAAGACTTCTATAATTTGATCAAAAACTCATGGTGAAATATCTGAAATTACTTTAATCTAAATATTTTGGTTTGTATATATTTCACATCTATTATAAAACATGCTTTCTATTTTTTTAGAAGCACAAATATTTATTTGTAACAAAGGAGTTAATGTGCAGTGTTGAATACCTACAACTTCTTGTTAAATTCACATTTGCACTTTTTTAAACAAACATTTATAATCATTTTATATAGATATAGATATGTAAATACAATGAGTTCAGTGGTCTTTCAGCATTTTCCACTTAAATATTTTTTTCTTTTTCTTTTTTTTTTTTGAACATAAAAACAGGTTATAATTCCAATGTCCAAAGTTATTTGAAACTAGAAAGTATTTTCTCTGTAGGAAATAGTAAAAATGATAACATTTCCCAATAAGCCCCTTTAAGTCAAATAATAGCCAAATAAACTTAGCAAACAAATTTTTGTGAAGAACACTTTTGTTTGTTTGGTTTTGTTTTTGTTTTTTTGATACAGTGTTTCTCTGTGTAACAGTCCTGGCTTCCTGGGGCACTTTTAAAAAAGATTTATTTTACAGGGTGGTGGTGTTGAGTTTGAGGCCAGCCTAGTCTATAGAGTGAGTTCCAGGACAGCCAGAAATGCTTAGTGGGAGAAAGTCTTTTCCAGGGAAGAGCACACTAACTGGTTATCCAATAACCAAAATGGTCAGCCCTAAAAACATACACACAAGCAACATTAAACAGACTGAGTAGACTGTATTCATGTTTTTAGGAATATATATGTATGTGTGTGTGTGTGTGTGTGTGTGTGAATAACAGCAATTAATAGAAAAAAAAAAAAGGCCAGGAATTAGTTTGAAAGAGAGCAAGTAAGGGTATATGGGAGAATTTGGAGTGAGAAAGAAGGGGAAAATATACTTGGGTCTCAGATAAATAAAAGAAATAATTAAAAAGAAAAACAAAACAAAAATTAGATTAGACTTGTATTTTCTGGGCAGCTGAGAGGCAGAAGGATCAGCTCAAGGTTATCCTTAAATAACCAGCAAGTTTGAGGCCAGGCTGTGCTAGATGCATTCTATTTTTAAAACTCTCTTTTTTATTGACTATGTTACTTACAAAATTATTACAAGCTAATTTGTAAAAGTAATTCTTTTTTATTTAAACTTTTTATTTTGGGGGAAGTTCGTGTATGCGTATTGTACTACATCACCTCCAATCCTCCCTTTCTATCTCCCTAAATTAACATCAACTATTCTCTAATTCTATGTTACATTATTTAAACTTGCACAATTTATTCATCTATATTTGTCCAATTCAGAATTATAAACTCTTAGAAAATAGGATTCCCATGGTTTTCATTTATTTTCTCTAAATTTTATAAAATTAAGTAGGTGTTTGAGCACATACATTTTATGTGTGATTATTGGTTGATTGGATACAGTCCACTTAATGAAATGTTTTGAGTACTCTGTATCATTCATTATCTTTTAGAAGCAATAAAAGTATTAACTGGAAAAAAGAATACAAGATGGATAAACCTCGCATTGTCTTACCATGTCACATGATCGTCCACTGGAGAGTTGTTGGCTTACCAGAGGCTGCATGCTTAGAGAAAACTGTCTCTGCCCCTAGCAGCAGATAACAATTGTCAGCAGTTCTGCAGCTCAGGGTATAATTGTGTGCCTCCTTTCTCCATTCTGGGTTTTGGTCTGGCTTAGACTTGCACAGGTTCTGTGCGTGATCTCACAACCTCTGTGAGTTCAGGTTTCTTTTTTTTAAATATTTTTTTATTTTTGAAATTATGGATTAATAACATCATTTTCCCCTCTCCTTTATTTCCTCCAACCCCTCCCATATCTCACCCCCTTGCATTCAAATGGCAAATCGATCTCTCTATTTCTCAGATGCATGGCCTCCTTCTTTAACTCGGTTACTGTGGTGGTTTGAAAAAAAATGGCACCCATAGGGAGTGGCACTATTAGGAGATGAGGCCTTGTTAGAGTAGGTGTGGCCTTGTTGGAGGAAGTGTGTCTCTGTGGGGGTAGGCTTTGAGGTCTCCTATGCTCAAGCTATGCCCAGTGACACAATTGCTTCTGTGACCTGTGGATCAAGTTGTAGAACTCTCAGCTACTTCTCCAGCACCATGTCTGCCTGCATGCCACCATGTCCTACCATGATGATAATGGGCTAAACCTCTGAAACTGTAAGTCAGCCCCAATTAAATGTTTTCCTTAGAAGAGTTGCCATGGTCATGGTGTCTCTTCACAGCAATAGAAACCCTAGCTAAGACAGTTACATGTGTCTAAAGGCTATAACTATGAAGTCTTATCTACATGGGTGCCTAAATAAGACCTGAGCAACACCAATAAACTAGCAAACATGGAAGAGGGAATGCTCATGGAGATTCATCCCTAGACAAAGATTTCATTTCTTAATGATTTTCTGTTGTTAAGTGATACATGACTACATGTATATGCTTGTGGGTTATCCTACATCATTTTCATTTCTCTTATATTGGGGGGGGCATCTGTAAGAATGCCCCTTCTAACCTTTAGATCAACTAATTCCCATCTTAAAATCTATGCTATAGAGAAGTAGGGTTTCCCACACCAATTCTGACTTTTCCTCTACCAACACATTCAGATTTGGGTCCTCTCAGAATCTTTCCACCCCTTCTTGTCCTTCCCTATTAAAAGCCTAGACATCAATGGCCTGGGGAGGTGGCTCAGTCAGCCACCTATGCAAGCATGAGGACCTGAGTTCAGATCCCCAGCACCTATGGAAAAGTGAAGGCTGACAGTGCACACCTGTAATCCCATCACTGGAAAATAGATAATCAGGAGTTTGCTGGCCAACTGTTATAGACAATTGGTGAGCTCCAGGTTCAGTGACAGATGTTGTTTCAAAGAATATGATGAACAGCAACAAAGGACACCCAACATCAATTTCTAGCCTCTATACACACATGTACCAATTTGTGCACTTGAAAGTATACATATATGCATATATAAAAATAAATAAATAAATAAATAAATAAATAAATAAATAAATAAATAAATAAATAAATAAATAAATAAATAAATAAATAAATAAACAAGGCCTACAGGTTATTTAAAGTCTGGCTCTAACTCTAACATCCAGTCCAAGCAAAGCATTTCTTGATTCCCGTGCCCAGTCTTGATCTTCTAGAGTTTTATTTACTTATTTATTTATTTATAATCTTGGTGGAGGTGAAAGATACCTTGAGGCAAATGATATTCTTCAAAGTCATGGAATTTTTGTTTTATTAGAGTGATTATTCAGAGCTCAACCTAAATCTATACCTTTAACATAATTTTTCCAAGCTGACAATTTTTATACTACAGATAAACAAATTGCATACATTTGTCACCATTCACAATTTATCAGTTTAGTTGCTTCTAAATGTTTATATCTATTAATGTTACCATTATAATCCAGAGGTCATCAAGTTCTGCAGGTATCACAAGTGCCCACATCCCCAGACCAGTGTGAATGCAGCCATGATGGAGGACAGATCATATTGTGTTCCAATGTCATCTGTTCATCGTCCTCTAAATCTGGAATCTGTGTTTTTCACTCAGCATGGATACACATGGTAAATATTTGCCTAATATAAGAAAAATGCACGGTTGTGGCATGATTCAAACATCAGCAGTAAGAGTAGTTGAAGCAACTGATGATCCGCTTAGTGCAGTGTTCAGCAACCCAGGTTTGCAAGAATGGGGGCCTTAGCTAATGTTCTTGCTAGGAAGTGATGCTGTGAACTTGGTGTGTGTTTTAGAATCATTTTTACTACAGAAAAGAAAAAACTGACACTATCTGTTTTGATAAAATGTTTTAGTAAAATGTCCTTCAAATGGTTTCTAGCCCTGAGATTCAAATTTCCTGTATGGTTTTAGAAACTGCACCTGACTGAAATTAACACAAAGCAAGGATATGTATGGTTACATAGAACAATGGGGTGCTTCCTGTTCTCAGTCCTCAGGAAGGGCATTCATGGTTCAGCTTGGGAAACCCCGGTCTTTTGCAGCATCTGTGCATTTACCTGAGGACATGCTGTAGAGGTGGCAAAGAGTGGGCAAAGCTGACACTTGTCTCTGCTGCCCACTTCCCCTTTGCCCTCTTCTCTCCTTTTTATCCCATTCTCTTCTCCCTTGCTGTGTATTAAAGTTGAGCAATGGCACTTTCTATACAGGAATCCCTCTGCATGTGCAAGCTGAGTTACAAATAAACTCAACTGGATAAAGCTCACTAGCCAATTCTAACCCTTAGGAAAGCAACACTCTCATAGTCAAGATATGCTAAAGCAATGTGTAAAATGCCAGTACTACAATCCATAAAAGAAGAATTGAAAATGTATTATTTTGTAATCACCTGCAACGTGACAAAGATCTTTTCTAAAGTATATGATTCCAAAGAGAATTCTTAAAGCAATTTCTCTTTTTCTTTTCTTTCTTGCCTTTTTTTTAAAGCACACATACAAAATTGAAGGGGTTCCACAAAAATGCTCACAGGTAACAAGATAGCCAGGAAAATGTCCATTTGCAAGCTGATCAGAATAAAGTGTCTCTTTCTTTAAGACAGTGCCACTGCATCAGGTTAAAGGTTGTTTGTAGGTGCCCTAGCAAACCTAGCAATCCCACAGAATCAGCCCATCTGCCTAATCCATATTCAGGATTTTCAAAAATGGTAGTTTCTCAGGCATATGAGAGTCTGCAATGTACTTTGTGCAATGAAATAAAACATGTTTTTAATATTTGGCCAGGGCTTAAATCCTCAAGAGCCAAGATTTCAGAACAAATATTTCCACATTAATTGAAAATTTTATTGTCAAATATATTTCATGGTTTATTCATGTGGAGTAGCACTTCTTGTCTCCCCCATTCATTCCAATGATTTCACAGAGAAGCCAGAGGCTATTTTAGAAATTGGGGTGACATTTAAAATCAGGGTGACATTGTTTTTCTCACATGCAAAAATAATGATTTCTTCTTTATGTGGAATATCTCCTTTACTGAACGATTGGGCTAATAATAATGTTCTTCTGCCTAGTTCACAGGAAAGCAAGGAGGATCCACAAAGATTTAACATGTGTGAATCTGCTATATAAGCTGTAAAGAATTCAATTAATATTATAGATTGCTATCACTATTATTCATCAAAATAATACTCAGGCTTTAAGGATTTATGGAGTCCTAAGAAGAAGATTAATTTAAAGTGGAGAGAGAAACAGTGCGACAGAGACAGGCAGACAGATAGAAAGATAGGTGCACAGAGAGACAGACAGACAGAAGACAGACAGAGAGGGAGGGAGGGAGCCTTTAGTCAAGGCATGATTATAGCATCCAATAGCCTGTGTTCAGATACAGCTTCATGCATTGCTGTCTGTTTATTTTGTAAAAGTTAATTAACACATGAGTTTTAATACTCTTAACCTATAAAATATGGAACATGAGGATATTTTTATCCGATATTCCTATTACTCAGTCATTCATGTGAAGTGTTTGCCACATAGTAAATGCTTATTGTTAGTGGTTATTATTTCAATTCCGCGTGAGTCCACCAAAGGAAGGCTTCATCTTTTTCATACACATATCTGTCATTCCTTATACCACTGCTTACTGTTGGGCTCTGTTCTATGCATGGAGTATACAGCACAGAGGGTAGACAGTGTGCCTGCTCTCTAGACAACAAGCAAGCAATGGCAGTAACTTTAGGAAGAGATTAGTGTTGCAAAGAAATAGAGCTTAGGCACACAGAACTGGATCATGGCGAGCTGGAAGCAGATATGTGTGCCTAGCAGTTATGCAAAGATGTGAGTGAGGAGTTAGAGCCAAGAAGTAACTCTTGCAGTGTAGCAGGGAGGAAGTTCTAGCCTGTTGTGTTCACAAGATGAAAAGACCCCAGTGTCTCTTAAACAAGGTGAATGAGAGGAGATGTATGAGGTAAAGATAAAAACAGGGAGCAGCCACATCATATCTATCATGCAAGCAGTCAGCCATCCTGAACCTAGATTGTCTGCTAGTGCCATCAACGACTTGAATCCTATAGCATCTTGCACAGTCTGGAAAATATTGATGTTCACCAAATATTTGTAATAACTTGATGTATCCACTGAAGCATTTTTAGAACAAATGCATCAGAAGGGCATGTAGGACACTTAGTGCTTGCAGGACTCCCAAAAGATATCTTACTTCAAGGCAAAATTAGAAGTCAGCCACTCACGCCAGTCTTAGGAGAGTGCTCTCTACTGAATTTGGCAGAGACTCCTCATGGGGGCCCCTTCCCTTGTTCATCATGGTCCATTAAAATGGCCACTATAGCCGTATGTCAGTGGGTGAAAGGAAGACTTGCCTTGTAGCTTGACGAGAACATGTGGATGTTGGGAATTATGATGCTTGAATCAACAACGAGGCAAACATTCTGTTTGTGCCTAAGGAACTAAAGGACTGAGGAACTAGAGCTCTTTATTTTACTTATTGTAAGTAATTAAAAGTTTAAGATGCCTCGGTGGCTTGCATCTATTGCACCAGCCTTGTTTCTCTTTGCTCCTCCCATTACTCTAGAAGTGGTTTTCAAGAGGTATCTGTTATTGGAAATAAAATTAGAAGCTGGTTTAGGTTCTCAGATGATGCTTGCATTGTCCACTTTACCCTACAAGTATAAGGGAGCCTTCGCTCACATGGGAAGTTGAAGCATTTGACATATGCTGTTCTGAAATCCTTGCTGCCTAAAACTCACTTTCCAGGTGAGCTAAGTAGAAACCTGTGATCCCTGCGCCCCTTCCCACCTCCTAACAATCCAGGTTTGCTACACTAGCACCAGTCTCATCCCTTCCCTTTGATGAGAACCAGCCTATCCCCAAGCCTCGGGGATTGAGTCCCTGATTATTCTGGCCAGATGCATCTTATAAGGCTTTCTTTCCAAGCAAGTCATGTGGTTTTTTTAGTTTTTAATGCCCAGAGTTTCCCCGAAAAATTAGCATATTTGGGGCTTTCTATGTGTGGTTTTTTTTTTTTTTTTTTACAATTGAAACTGTAGCCAAAAAAAAAAAAAAGTAAAAATAATTAACATTTACTGAATGCCTACTTACCTGCCAGTCATCAGTTACTCACCTTACACAAAGCATTTCTTATTTCACAATAATGATATGAATGACTATAGTCTTCTACTGCATTAATGGCCTGGGCTCCTGTAACAAGCCAATGGCAGAAGGAAATGTGATTGAAGGCAAAAATTCAAGCGCTACATCTTTAGAGTATGGCAAAGTCTGCCTGGTCCCAAGGGACAATGACATAACCCAAGTCAATGCAATTCTTCATTTGTATCCCTCAAATCTACATTTAAAAAAAAGCCTGGTGTGGGCTTTGCTGACTCCCCATGGGAAACCTTACCTTTTCTGAGGAGAGAATGGGGGGTGGCTGTGGGAGGGGGGAGGCTGTGGGAGGGAGGAGGAGGAGGGAAGAAAGAGAGGGGAATCTGTGGTTGTTATGTAAAATGAAAAAAATTCTTAATGAATAAACAAATAATAAATAAAAGCCCGGTGTGGTGTTACATGTCTATGCCCCCAGTGCTGGAGAGACAGACAGACCAGCCAAGTTGAAACCAAGAGCTCCAGATTCAATTGAAAGATCCTACCTCAAAATATAAAGTGGAGAGCAGCAAAGGAAGACAACAGATATTGGTTTCTGGCCTCAACATGTGCGTTCATGGATGAACACACCTACGTACACATACATACCACATGCCTGCTGCATTCCATGCATGAAGGGGTCCACTCACCAATGATCTGTCATAAGAATTGCAACTGTTGGAGTTGGGGAGATGGCTCAGTGGTTACAGAGTTTAACCATGTTAGCATGAGGACTGAGTTTGGATGCCAGGAACTCAGGCAAACGCCAGTGGTCATGGTGGCCTGATTCAAACTGAGCTGCAGAAGGTAAAGACAGATTATTCCCAGAGCAAGGTGGCTAGCAAGACTAGCTACATCTATGAGCCCTGATTTTGACTGGGAAGCTCTGCCTCAATGAATAAGAAGGAAATCGATGAAGGATGATTCCCATCATCAACATCAGGCCTCCATAAACACAGGTGAAGACATGTGCCAACACAGGTAAAAAAAAAAATAACACGTGTACACATATGAATATCATACACACACATGAAAAATGGAAAAAACAAATGAAAATAAAAAAGAATTTCAATTTTCACCAAAATTAATACGAACTATTCGTTATCCTATTTTGTAGGAGACTACAAAAATTAAACAAGACATCCGAGCAGATGAAAAGGCAGGTGCCACACAGCAAGCCTGTAGACTTGAGTTCAATCTCTAGAATGCACATACAGGCAGAAGGAGAACTGAGCCCTCAATGTTGTCTGCTAACCTCCACATATATACCATGGTACACACACACACACACACACACACACACACACACACACACACACACACTAAATATAAATGGATACATAAATAAATGAGAACATAATAAAAATAAATATATTACGTCACAATTAACTAATAGCCAAAATGTGGAAGCAACCTAAATACCCACTGAAAGATGAATGGATGGATAGAGGATATGTTAAGCAAATACACAATGGATATTATCTTTTTTTTCTTTTGTTTGTATGTGTGTATGTTATGCTTGTGCACATACACATATGTGTGCAGTTGCACTCATTCATAAACGCACATTTGGAAGCCAGAGGCCAGTGTTTGGTGTCTTCCTCTCCTGCTCTCCACCTTATTTTTTACATAGGATCTCTCACAGAACCTGGAGCTCCCCCCAGTCTTTACTTGGCTAGGCTGGATGGTCCCCCAGCACTACAGTCACAGATGTACAGGTCCAGATCTTCATGTGTGCACACCAAGCAATTTACACACTGAGCCCTCCCCCCACCCTTTGTCCCACCCTCAAGAATGGGGAGGGGAGTTTGCAAAAGGTGAAATGAGCAAATCTTGAGGACATTATGCTAAGTGAAATAAGCCAGTCACAAAGGCAGACACTGCAGGTAAGAGAGTCAAACTCAGAGCGACAGCTTTATAACAAAGGGCTGATTGCAAAGGGCTGGGGGGCGGGGTAGCCTTCAACCCTTTTTAACTGAAAACAGAAAATGCCACTTAAAATATGTATCCACATGCAAAGATGTGCCCTTACATGTGAAGACATGTTCCATGATTTTCAGTTCACATGCACACAAACATATCGACATATACACAAGAGGTTTGCCTTTAAAAAAATTACAGCTACTGATTTTAAAATGCATTGCATGTTCTCATGTGTCATTGGAGGAGACAAAAGGAATGTAATTAGTATAATTAGATAAACTGTTAGTAATCTGACTGTTTTTCACCTTAAAGTTATGTTCTTATTTTTCAAATTTATTTGAATTTATATCAGGTTTTCTCCTCCCTGAACCCACCCCAGATCCTGCCCGCCTCCCGACCCACTCAACTGATTATGACACTGTTCCCATCTCTACTAGTCTGACATTTGTCATTTGGTGGCGGAACTTGCTGTACTGTGACAGTTTTAAAGCTCTTATGAACAACAGGTGTCCTTGCTACCTTTGGGTAGTGCTTGGAGTTTATTTGGAGGATTTGTACAAAGCACATTTCCAGCTGCCCCCTTCCTTAAGGATCACTAAACTAAAATGCCCTTTAAAACCTTCCTTTTTTGGTATTACCACAAGACTTAAACAGTAGTAAAAATAGACCTATTTTTAAAATCTATCAGCCAAAATGCAAAGAATGATCCTGTGGCTTCCTACGGTGCAGTCAAGGACTGAATCTGACCGATCTCTGAGAAGTCTTCGCCTGTCAGTATGGGAGGTCGTAACGCTTTGAGGACAGTTATGCTGAAAGGCTTCGGCTCTTCTGAAGCGGTGGTGAGGTTCTTTCCTTTGGTAAGCTAAGGTCAGCCTGGAGATTTTTTTGTCCTCTGAGCTGCCCTCCTGCTCCGTGGGAAGGACCGGCCGTTTCAGTCAACCCGACTTGCTCTGCAAAGCCGTGCGATGAACATCCTCTGGTGGCCACAGCGGGGATTGCCAGTGTCTCGGCCGGACCAGCTTCCTGCCAGCAGCAAAGGCTCAGAAGGCTGCTCCGAAGAGGGGCCGTGAGCTTCCCTCCGCTCGGTCTCCCCACGGGGCTGCTCACCTCTGTTTTCGTGCTACAGATGCAATCTGAGCACTGGACACTGCAGGTCTGCTTTAGAAAGAAAGGCAAAGGCTCAGGGGAGATGCCGCCTCCCAAACTTTAAAGAGGTGCAGATTGTGTTGACAGTTTGTCTAAAGAAGGCTGATGGAGACAATGGCGGGCGTAGAAACTGCAGGGCCGCCAGCTGCTTTCCTGAGGCTACAGTCTTCAGTGCCTTGTGGCAAAACCGCAAACCACACAGAAACACTTTGGGGTGTCATATTTCGGGGGAGGGAGAACTAACGGTAAATTTTAAGACTCAGTAAACAATCTGCTCCCTGGGATGGGAGGGCGAAAGTGTCGGCTACAAATTAATTAATCCTTTGTGACAATCAAACCTGTGAATTAAATGTGAATCAGTATTCATTCATACCAGTGACAAGAGCTGTTGAAAGCAGGCCTCCCCCACAGGCCACATGTTCTTTGTGTTTTATTACACATCACAGAATGAATTAAATCTAATGAGGCTGGCTTCTGTTGCTAATTTCTTTAATGATTGTGATTAATGTAAAGTTTAAAGGAGGCAGCATATGAATATCTGT
Source organism: Peromyscus maniculatus bairdii (assembly GCF_049852395.1). Classification (NCBI taxonomy): domain Eukaryota; kingdom Metazoa; phylum Chordata; class Mammalia; order Rodentia; family Cricetidae; genus Peromyscus; species Peromyscus maniculatus. Next base: position 33,463,369 of record NC_134853.1, on the reverse strand, counting down.
TGAATGTTATGCTAATGACAACATTTTAAGGTCACCTGGCTTCCAGAGACATCAGCCACAGGAATTATGACTTGGCAAATACTTCCTTTAGGGTACAAGGAAGGTAAATATGAACATGCTTTCTTGACTACAACATTAAAGTTAAGACCACAATTGCTTGAATACAGCAATGCAATAATAGAGACAGAAGTATCCCGAACCTTGTTTGGAACAAAGTAGATGAACAGCATTTTGCCTAAGACAACACAACCTTCTCTACCATTTATCTTTTAATTAGTTGGTAGAGTCTTCAATTGCAAGAAAACCAAAGCCAAACTGCCACCATGAAGCACAGAGCAATATTTGCTAAAAGCATAGGGAAGTCCCCAGTGCTAGAGGAAGGCTGAAGAAGCCTGCTAGGGAAAGTCAAGGAGGTGTATTAAGAGTGTCCAGACCTCCACCACCTTCTACGCATAAGATGATAGGAGGGAGGAGATGCAGTGGTCTCTCTGGCTTCCCTCTTAGCAAAGCAGGTATCCAAATCTACTGCCCCATATTGGGGGGGTACACCTTGGCACAGTGAAGGAAGAGCATGTTTATAAAGACAAACTGGATGAAGAAAGGACAGTATAAGCTGGGTAGTCAGAAATAATGGCAACTAACCATCACTCAGCCCTTGGCCACCTGGCCATCCATTTACCTCTTTACTTGGTTGTTGAATAGAAGCAATAGGAACTGTGAATCAGATAACTTACTTTAAAATCTTTTTTGTGTAGACTTTAAATGTTTCAGCTCTTTTGATTTTTGTATTTCTAAACCTTCCATTTTGTTTTTAATGCTTAAATGGCACATATCTTCTGAGGAGATGAACACAGTTTATAACTTGGGCTTGCTTTATTTTTGAGATGTCTGTCAGAAATAGTAAGACTAAAATAACATTTTTTTGGTAGGACAAAGACCATTAAGTCACTGTTGCCCAATAGCAATGCTGGCTTACCAGCCTGGTTGAAGTATACGTTAAGGAAGGGGCAAACCCACAGAGTAGTAGAAACCAGGGTCCACGCAAGAGAGATGGTGTCCCAGGTAACAGTAACTATCAACACAGCTGAGACTCACCCGAATGAGAAGCCCTAATTGAGTAATTATCTTTATCAGGTTGGTCTGTGGATATATCTATGAGTGATTGTCTTGACTGTCCTAATTGATACAGGAAGGCATGGTTCACTATGCAAAGCACTAATCCCTAGTCAAACTGTCCTGGATATAAGAAAGCCAGCTAAGAATGAGCCAGAGAGCAACCCAGGAAGCAATTGTTCCATGGTTCTAGCCTTAACATTCCCCCTGATGTACCTCAGTGACGGGTTGCCACTCAGATGTGTAAGTCAAATAAGCCCCAACCTACTTTTGGTAAGAGTGTTTTAACAGTAGAAGTAAAATAGAACAGAAGAGATCCTTGGAAAAGTTTCCATCCACTGGAAAACCCCATGATGGATGATGACACCCTGTATGCTGTGAATGTGTTGCTCTGATTCGTTGATAAATAAAGTGCTGATTGGCCAGTAGCCAGGCAGGGATTATAGGTGGGATAAGCAGACAAGGAGAATTCTGGGAAGAGGAAGGCTGAGTCAGGATGCCAGCCTGCTGTTCAGGGAGCCAGCATGTAATGGCACACAGGTAAAGCCACAGAAAATGTGGCAAAGTATAGATTTATAGAAATGGGCTAATTTAAGATGTAAGATCTAGCTAGCAAAAAGCCTGAGCCAATAGGCCATATAGTGCTGTGGATATTACTCTATGTAAATAAAACACTGATGGCCAGTGACCAGGCAGGAAGTATAGGCGGGACAAAGAGAGAGGAGAATTGGGGAAACAGGAAGAAGGAGGGAGAGACACTGCAGCCACGGCCAGAAGAAGAGCATGTAAAGAAGCCGGTAAGCCACCAGTCACGTGGCAAGCTATAGATTTATAAAAATGGGTTAATTTAAGATATAAGAACAGTTAACAAGAAGCCTGCCACGGCCATACAGTTTATAAGTGATACAAGCGTCTGAGTGATTATTTTATAAGTGGATTGTGGGACTGCGGGGCTTGGGGAACCTGGAGAGAAGCTCTCCAGCAACAAATGGCGCCCAACGGCTCGAGTTTCCACCTTAAACCTGAGAATATTTAATAACCAATTCTAAACAGAGCCAAAAACAGGTTCCTGCTTCTTGTCTCATACGGGCAGCTAGACGCTGCAAAACGCAGGTTTGAACACCGGCGGGTTCCTGGCGTATGCGTTTGACCAGCAGTATGGCGGAAATGAGGCATCTGCCAGCGGCACATTACGCTGTGTGGTAGATTTATTCTTTACTAGTATTTAAAAAAAAAAAAAAAAAAAAGGTTTCTGGGCTACACGCTGCTTTGATAAGAGCATAGACCTACTATTTCTGAGACTTAATGATTCCCAGAGCTGGCGGAAAATGTACCACCGCCATGTTGGGAAGCTGAAGTGGGCGGAGCCAGCAGTCACAGCGCCGTTTCAGTCTTAGAATGGTACAGTTTAAAGCAATAGGCTAAGGTAATATAAAAAATAAGCCACGTAAAGATGGCTACCACACAGAGAATTTGGATTATATTCTCTTTGATATTCGTAACTGAAGAAAAACATTTGATTGTAAAAGCTGTTGAGTTATGCCAAAATGTATATTTTAAAGGTACCTTGACTTCAAAATTTGGATTTAAGGATATGTTGCTTTGGAAAAGAGGTTCTGCTTTTGTTTCCACAGAAAGCCAGAGGCTGTGGATTTGTTCCAGATTAAGATACATCAGGTTTCACCAGCCAAGACCCCCTGAAAGGTCTCCGATGACACCATGGCCCAGATGATCCAACATCCAGAGCGGTTTCAAGGCAACTGGTTCACACAATACAGCCTCACGGACTACCCCATAGGCCTAAAGTTTTCTTTGCATCCCCATAAGATACAGCGCCCCCCTCCAGCAGGAAGTAGTAAGAGATGCTACGCCCAAATTCCCAAATATACCAAGCTGGCTTTAGAGGTGGAATTGGCTCACTCCCCCTCTAAACCCAGACATATTGCTTTAAAAAAAATGGTTAAGAGAATCTTGTGTCCCAAATCAGAAGAGCCCTCTGGTGTGGGACAGAGAAAAACCAATATTTTTATTTAAAATAGGTTGATTATAAATGTGATCTCTTTCTAAAAAAGAAAAGGGGATATGATATAGATATATAGGAGGATATAGAGATGATAAGATAAAAGGATAGATTAATCAACCTACTTTTAAAGAACAACTTGTTTAAAATGTTTTACATTGGTATAGATTTTAGTTTATGCTTAAAATGTTTTACATTGGTATAAATTTTAGTTTATTGATACAAACTTGAAGTTAATTTTGTTATGCTGTATATATATATTTCTATTCTTGTTTGCGGTACTATGTTTATGTAACTCATTTAAAATTGTAATGGATAATTAAAAATAGGTTAATAATTAGTCATTTATGATAATCATATTTGTAACCATGTTAGTTAAGTCTTCTAGGTATACATAGATATATTTCAGATAGATAGGTAATCTTCAAACACTTCATAGACCTGGAGAATATGGCATTTAAATAACTTAGAATTCTGTTGACATGAGACACAATTGCTCCTGGCTGCACCAATTGATCCCGAGAGAATGTTGGGCTTCTAAGACATTTCCATTTGGAAGTTTGTCTTTTGGCACAAAATGGCCTACTGGGCAAAGAACTGCCCTTGCCTTGATGGCTGACAGTACAAATGCAATGTTGTCCTTTCTGGACAAGCGGGACACAAGGAAAGCGACCACTGTACTCTGCCAAGACAGGGTAAGATGGTCTTTCAGAAATCCTGCTTCTGAAAATGGTCTGTCAGGTACTCTAGGCCTGTAGCCAATTTGAATGCACCAATAATGCTGAGAAACATTAGGTGACTGTCCAGGCTGCCAGCTGTCTTGGACTACTCTTGCAAGATTCCCGAAAGTTGCTTGCATCCATCTACCATTTCTCAGGTACCATTATCTTCCTTCTCAGGTCTTTGATGTGGTTAAAGACTAGATAGTTATAATTTCCTCAGTTATGATAAAAGATAAGTTAGATATAAAACCTTAAACTCACAAATATAAGATAGATAGGACATCTTTAATATTGTAACTGTAATTCTTGCTTGATAATTGTTTTGTTATATGTAATTTTACTATGTCAAAGTTAAAACCTTCCTTTTTAAAAAAAGAAGAAAAGGGGAAGTGCTGTGGATATTACTCTATGTAAATAAAACACTGATGGCCAGTGACCAGGCAGGAAGTATAGGCGGGACAAAGAGAGAGGAGAATTGGGGAAACAGGAAGAAGGAGGGGAGACACTGCAGCCACCGCCAGGAGAAGAGCATGTAAAGAAGCCGGTAAGCCACCAGCCATGTGGCAAGCTATAGATTTATAAAAATGGGTTAATTTAAGATATAAGAACAGTTAACAAGAAGCCTGCCATGGCCATACAGTTTATAAGTGATACAAGCGTCTGAGTGATTATTTTATAAGTGGATTGTGGGACTGCGGGGCTTGGGGAACCTGGAGAGAAGCTCTCCAGCAACAATATAGTTCGTAATTAATATACACCTCTATGTGTTCATTTGGGTCTAAGCGGTTACAGGACCAGGCAAGACACAGGAATTTTATTAGTGGCTGTGGGACCTTGGTGCCGGGCAAGCACAGGAAAACTTCAGCTACAATGCCAGAACACCAAGACAACCTAGAAAGTGAGCACACAACATGTAATTAAAGGGAAATAGTACAACTCAAAACCAAGTCTGAGACTAAGGGCAGGGCACCAGAGCTAGCGCACTCCTGGGATAGGAGTGGGCTTTGAACTCTTGCTGTGTGACCAGAAGTGGCTGTTTGGGACTGTGCCAGCAAAACGCAGTTCCTCACTCAGCTCAGTAGCTAAAAAGCATTACATTTGCAAAGTAAGAACTCCCTCATTTGATGATGTATCCAGAAAGCAGGTGACCTATAAAATGGTCTTATTATCTTGCCATAAAGAGGCAGCAGCGAAGGCAGATTAATGAAGAAAAACGTAGTATGTCTTCAGTTTTACTATTACTTGCTCTCCTGCTAAGGGATATGAAATGCATTTTGAGTTCATCAGAGAAACATGGGCAAGAAAGAAAGCTCTGAGCTCTTTGTATAGAAAGAGATAGAGAGGGGAAAACAAAACTACTTCACCTACTACCAGGAAAGAATTAATTAGATACTTTTAATGAGCTTTATGTATTTCCTTTATTGCTATTAGTGAAATAACTATAAGAAATATTTATAAGGGCTGCTGCATACATAAAACCAATACTGCCTAACCAACATTCCTATATCTGGCTCAGACAAAAATGTCGCTCAGATAGGAAAGAAACTGCTATATAAATACAAAGCAAAGTGACAGATAGGTTTGCGCTGGACTATATCAGAATGAGAAATGTTAGGGCCAGGAAGATGACCCCATAGGTAGAGCACATGTTATGCAGGCCTGAGGGCCTGAGTTTGAGTCCTAAGCACCCACAGAGAGTAGCTGCAGTAGCACATGTCTGTAAGCCAGTGATCCACGAGTGAGAAGGGAGGTGAGAAAGGAGAATCTCCAGATGCTGTCAGGCCATAGCCTGCAAAATAACAAGAGAGCCCTGCCTGCCTCATGTGAGGTGATAGGCAAGGATTGGCACTTGCACTGTCCTACGACACTGTGGCATATACAACACACACACACACACACACACACACACACACACACACACACACACACACACACATTTGGTTATACTTGGGAAAAACAATTATTAATTTCCATGGATCTGAAACCATACTTGCTGCTTTCAATATCACTTGCCATAATCTGTCAGTGAGCCTGATAATATCACGGATACCAAAGGTTAAGGTTTACTTCAATTTATTTGGCTAATTGTTTTTCTATTAAGATCATAAAATATTTCTGTGTCCAAAATCTGTGATTGTACTGTGAGGATATGGAGGTGAAGCTGCACAACTTCTGAGCCCCAGGGTCTCACAGTCGGATACTATGTGAGTATAACTACAAGGCCAAGTATGACATAGTCAATAGCCAAAAATATAAAGAGAGAAAGCAATCTATACACAAGATGGTAGCTGCAGGAACACTGAAGAGCTTCCCTCACAGACCTTGTATTTGGTAGGAAGGCTTTTCCAGTTATGCCCTCCATGTGTTCACTGTCAATCACCCTTAAACATTACAAATAAAATAGTATTCTTTATTCCAGTAGATCTCAGGCTTCAGTTTGTGCATAGATGCTTAAAGAGTTAACAAACATGCTATGGTCTCCCCAGGGACAAGCACCTGGCTCAGGCTCTACATTTGAATGTGTGCTCAAGGCAATTTTGATGTCAGTCCTTAGCCAATATTTGGGAACCATTATTTAAACATACATATTGTTCAGTGTCCTCCAAAGATGTGCTGAAGTTTGAACACTTTATAAAGATGAACCCTTCCCCGGCAGTGGCAGTCATGTGCCTGTATACTGACATGATGGCCCTAATGTGGCCTCCCAAGCCACTCCTTGAGAAGTAGACATAGTTGACATAACGAGATTCAAAAGAGACAGATATAGATTGTTTTCACTTCTTCACATGGTACTTCATCACCACTAAATCAGAAAGAAAGTTATCTCACTTGATGGCACTGGTTTTCTTTTAATCAATCATGCTACCTATAGCTCAATTCCTTTTATTTGGAAATTCTTTATAGACTATTCAAATGAATTCCTAGAGTTAAAGATCTAAAAATTACCATGAATAGAAATACAAACATTTATTTCAATTAAATAATGTCACAATGTTTAGTTTACCTCCAGTAGTTACCACCGTAAAGCTAATCAGTGGCATAATTTATACTGAAGAACAATTTGAATAATTTAATAGACTGTATTTAATTCTAGTCATTAGATGTAATTGAAAATTCATATTAATATAAATACATCATATGCTCTATTATTTATTTTGTTCATCTAATATTATATTATATTATACTATTAATAAATAAAACTATAAAAAAACTCATTCCTTTCTTACAGCTTCAGAGAATGTTGAACAGGTTCAAGACCCCTGGGCAAAGCCTACATTTTCTAGATAAACTCATAAAAATAATAGACTTTAAATATTTAAAATATTTTTATTCATGCTTATTAAATAAATTCCATTATTTATATTCTGATGTTTCTTTTGGTGTCAGTCAGGTCTTGCTCAAATTTCATTTAATGTGTCCAAAACAAAACTGAAAATCAGACCTCTGATTTCAAGTCTATGAGTCATGTAATACTTCCTATTTAAAATATTCCCTTCTTCAGTGATGAAGGTGAACACCAACATGTGTCATGATAAAAATCTATATCTGTGATGTTTAAGTGTGGGATGTCCCTCAAGGCCCACAAGTTAAGACTTCTTCTTCAACTTGGTGCTATGGGGGTAGGGTGCTGAAACTTTGGGAGGAGCCCTACCAGAAGACCTTGGAACATAGGGGTATCCTTGAAGAGGAGTGTGTGTCCCCAGTTCCATCCTTTCTCAGTCTTTCATTCCAGCCATGAGCTGAATAGGCTTCCTCTACCACAAGCTCTGCCACAATATAGGAAATACCATAAGCCTACAAGCCACAGAACTAACTGGCCATGAACTGTTAGCTATAAAACTATGAGTAAAAGTAAACTTCTCTTTTTAAGTTATCACAAGTGTTTTGTTACAGTAATGAAAAGACAATATGAAACTCTTGAAATGTTACCATAATAGGATTTTAACATTATGATTTTCTTTTCCAGATTACAACCCCAGTAAAGCCATTAAAAAAAAAAAAACTGAAGGCATTCAACAAGATTTCTAATTATTGCTCTTGAGCTATCCACGTCATTCAAAACAAGGGAAGGTTTGCTCTCTACCTCTGGCCTTCCAGAAGAGAAAGTCAAGTTAACACCACATTAATAAATGGTTTGGCTAAAAGAGATCACTGTACATATAAGTCTGCAGTGCTATGTGACCCAGATTTGCTGTATAATATAATCACAATATGTGTCTGAAGCACAGGTCCTTTCTGTTTTGTTAGCATTGAAAATTACATAGATACATATGTATTTTAGTGCCATTTTGTAAATATATGCTAACTGATTACTATGTGAGAAGTTAATATGGGCATTTCAGTCTCTTAAAAGTAATGTCACAAGATACAAATACAGGTGTTATGAAAATATTATGAAATTAATAGGGAAAAGTCCTGTTAGGGCCCACAGCACAGTATTTATACATATATATATTTGTATGTATATCCTTTCTCTGCCTAAGTCCCCAGTAGCTTATTCAGAATGGACAGAATTAGAAGGCATATAGGATTTTACTTCAGATTCATGGCAGCCAGACCACTGATGAGGATGACACTATCAAAGCAACATCAGAGAAAGAAAGAAAAGCCTGGCTCAGGCAGCCCTGTGTTCTGCAGGATGCTGTGTATTCCCTGCTTGCCAAGGTTGAGCTGTAGCTTGGTGTCTCCAAATGTTCTAGTGCCTCCCAGGCTCTGGAACTACCAATACAAGTCAGAATGACTCAATGTTGGAGAAGTAAGGGAACACCTTCAACCTATCTATTATAATTATGCTCAAAGAAATATGTTTGTAAATCAAAAGAAAATGAATGTTAGGAAAGAAACACAAACCCTGAATAAGAACCAAAGGAAATTTTTACAACTGGAAAACAGAGTGCTAGAACTGGATATTTTATTGAATACACTAAAAATAAGAATGAAATCAATAAAAAGTTATTGCTTTCTCAATCTGAAGAGCAGAAAACCATTTTTTATGAAGAGAATTTCTAAGAATGGAACATAATTTCAAAAGATCCAGCACGTTGGCACATGAAGTCCCACACAGAGAGAACAGGAAGATAATGAGAGGAAAAAAGAGAAAGCAGGAACTACTGACAAAAAGTCCCCTACAGACTTTACAGAAATGACACATTACACTACAGGTGCATAGATGCAACAACCTCCACAATCACTGTCCAACCCAACACATCAGAATCAAATTAGTAAAAAGGTTACAAAGATGATCATCGTGACAAAGGCAGAGAAACATGGCCTGCAACAGAGGAGCAATGACAGGAGAGCCACACAATTCTTGTGTGAAGACCATGGAACATCTGCAAAACCCTGAACAAAAGAAAGATTTCGTAAGATCCCACCTGCGGCGCGCTCCTCGGCCAGCGAGGAAGAACGACCACCATGCGAGGATCCTTCTCAGAACACACTTTATTGGAGCACCTCTTGATTAAGGGAGAGCGGGAGGTGAGGGGCCCCGAGGACTAAACTGCAGCTGCTTATATAGGGAATCAGGCAAACGTGCCGTACTGTGATTGGGTCCCACCAGAATGCTAGCACGGGGAGCCACGGGATAGGCTGAGGACATAAGGCCAATTACCATACTCGTGCATCATAGCCAAATATGGAGTTGTTTACAGCTAGGCTACCAGGAAGCCAGCGCCATCTTAGAATAGCGGCTCCCTACACCCACCAACCCAGAATGTGTATTGGATGAAAACACCCTTGGAAATAAGTTTATCTTAAGACACAACTGTAAGGGGGAAAGAAAACAAAAGTCACAACTCCAGCGCTGAACATTGAAAATTAACTGAAGGGAAACCACACCACGAGGAAAGCCAGACCCTCAGGAGTTGAGGAAAACATCCGAAAGGGTAGCAAGGTCTAAGTCCATATAAAACCAACCGTTCCTGTTCATTTAAACTTGTATTACTGTTCAAAGCACAATTATACCTCATTGTAGGATATTTATAATGTAATCCATATGCCAAAGATAACATGGAGAACAGATGTCAGTGAGCATATGTTTTGTAAGGTTCTTCCATGTGGCAGTTTGAATGTAATTGGCCGCCACAATCTCATAGGGAGTGGCATTATTAAGAGGTGTGGCTTTGTTGGAGTGGATATGGCCTTGATGGAGGAAGTGTGTCACTGTGGGGATGGGCTTTGGGTTTCTTATGCTGAGGATACCACCCAGTGTATCAGTTGACTTCCTGTTGCCTACAAGATCTAGGACTCTCAGCTACTCCAGCACCATGTCTGCCTGCACTCCACCATGCTCCCCATCATGATGATAATGGTCTCAATCTATAAGTTGCCACCCCATGTAAATGTTTTCCTTTATAAGAGTTGTTGTAGCCTTTAATCCCAGCACTCGGGAGGCAGAGGCAGGTGAAACTCTGTGAGTTTGAGGCCAGCCAGCCTGGTCTACACAGCAAGTTCCAGGACAGGCTCCAAAGCTACACAAAGAAACCCTGTCTCAAAAAAAAAGAGAGAGAGGGAGAGAGAGTTGTTGTAGTCATGGTGTCTCTTCACAGCAATAAACCTTAACTAAGACACCGGGGACTGGGGTATTGCTACTGTAGGACTTTGGGTTAGGAAACCAATGGAATGCTTTAAGCACTGCTTAATGGGTTATACTGGTAGGAGCGTGGAAGACAATGGTGCTGAAGATTTGATTAAATGTGGAGATCAAGAGGTGTCAGAGATGAAGAATGTTTGTGTCACAGAGACTTGTCTCGTGATATTTTGGTGAAAAATGTGGCTACTTTTTACGCTTGCTGAAGAGTCTGTCTGAGGCTAAAGTGAAGAGTTTGGATTAATTCTGTTGGGAGAAGAAATCTCAAAGCAGCCTAGTATAGACTCTGTCGTGTGGATATTAATGGTAACTCTAATGAAGATTTATAATGAAAAGGAGCAAGCTGAGCATAGTAAAATACAAAATGTAAATTTTGAGGAAAAAAGAGCACCAGGAAGTAGAATGGAGCTAAATCCTGTGTTCAAGGAGATAAACAGATTAAGAAATGGAATAAAGGGAGTAGTGATCTCAGGGAATAATCTTTCCAACTTGTGAAAAGAAACTAAAGAAAAACTTAGAGCAGGGTGTGGTGGGGCACACCTTTAATCCCAGCATTTAGAAGGTGGAGGCTGGCAGATCTCTGAATTTGAGGCCAACCTTGTCTACAGGGCAAGTTTCAGAACAGTCAAGCTTAGGCAGTGAAAAACGGAAATCTGGTGAAGAGGTCATTAAACAAGGGGACCATGTTCCAGCCCCAGCAAGCAGCAGAACTTGGCAGCTTCAGCCACATGGTTCTAGCTTTAGAGTTAAGGATAGAAGAAATGGGTTACAGAATTTGCCTTCATGGCCTCAAGAAAGCTGCTGAGGCCAGGCATGTGTTAAGTGTGTCCCTGAATGGAGGCCTAGTAGAGAGGATTGCCTTGGAGAACCTAAGGTGTTAGAGATGCCAGAGTTTGGATTACCTTCTGAGGAGAGCTAACAGGGAGTGGATCCAGCCCAAGAGAAAGAAGTGTGTTGTATTCAACAAAGCTGAAAGGAGTTGGAGATCTGAAGAGCATTTCAATATTAGACATGGAGATGCAGAGTTTGGAGTTTGCCCAGCTTGTTTCGGTCTTGCTTTGGTCCAGTATTTCCACACTATACTCTCTTCCTTATGTTTTGGAATGGTAATGTATATGCCATACCATTATACATTGGAAGCATGTGATTTTTTTTTATTTTGATTTTACAGGGGATTACAGTTAAGAGATTGCATGAATCTCAGAAGAGACTTTGAACTTTGGACTTTTTAACATTGTTGAGACTGTGATAGAATATGGGGACTTTTGAAGTTGGGCTAAAAGCATTTTGCATTATGATATTGTTACAAGCATATAGGATCCAGGGAGTGAAATATGGTAGTTTGAATGCAATTGTCCCCCATAATTTCATAGGGTATGGCCCTGTTGGCGGAAGTGCGTCACTGTGGGAGAGGGCTTTGATGTTTTCCATGCGCAGGATACCACCCAGTGTCTCAGATGACTTCCTGTTGCCTACAAGATGTAGGACTCTCAGCTGCTCCAGTACTACATATGCCTGCATGCTACCATGCTTCCCATCATGATGATAATGAACTGAACCAATGAAACTGTAAGCAAGCTACCCCAATTAAATGTTTTCTTTATAAGAGTTGTTGTGGTCATGGTGTCTCTTCACAGCAATAAAAATTCTAACCAAGACATTTCATTTTACAAGAGATGGTAAAATACTAAAATGTAAAAAGTGACAAAATATTTTAACCACTTACAAGTAGGGTCACAAGTTGTAGCATAGAGGCCAATTATTATGAAAATCCAAACATGTTCATTCAAATAGAAGACAAGAAGATTGGCATAGAGGAACAACTGGGAACAAGTCTGATCTTGTCAATAATTACATTAAATAACAGCGGAATGAATGTTCTAATAAAAAGAGAGCTGTGGCACTGGGGAGATGGCTCAGCAGTTAAGGATATTCACTGCTATTTTAGAGTGACTGAGTTGCCAGCATCCACAAATATCAGTTCACAAACAGCAGCATCTCCAGCTCTGGAGGGCATGGCCTCTTTCAGCCTTCCTGTATACCTGCACATGCATGGAATGCACACACACACACACACACACACACACACACACACACACACAAGTGAAATACATAAAAACACAAGCCTTCGGGCTTGAGGGTAGAGCTTAGCATTACAACACTCGCCTGCTGTGGAACAGCCCCCATAGACTCATGTGTTTGAATACTTGGTCCATAGGGAGTGGCACTATTGGGAGATGTGGCCTTGTTGGAGTAGGTGTGGCTTTGTTGAAGGAAGTGTATCCCTAGTGGGTGGGCTTTGAAGTCTCAGAAGCTCAAGCCAGTTCTCTTCCTGTTGCATATAGATCTAGATGTAGAACTCTCAGCTCCTTCTCCAGCACCATGTCTGCCTGCACAACTCCATGCTTCCTACCATGATGATAATGGACTAAATCTCTAAAACTGCAGGTCAGCCCCAATTAATTGTTTTCCATTATAATAGCTGCCATGTCATGGTGTCTTTTCACAGCAATAAAAACACTAAGACACCTACAATGTGTGAAACCCAGAGTACAATCATCAGTCCCAGAAAGAAAGAACAAAAGGAAGAGAACAGTCCCAGAAAGAAAGGACAAAAGTGGAAGGAGAGATGGGGGAAATCAGGATGGATATTAAATCAGGACCCAACTCTATATTGCCTACAATAGATGAACTTCAATATGAAGATGCTGATAGGTTGAGTAAAGATGTACATGCGAGGTAATCACAATACACCGTAATGACTAACAGATGATGCATACCTCAGGAAAAGGGGACTTAAATCTGTTGCTTTTGAGGAGGAATTATTGAAAATGGTTTGAAAAACTTCAACAAATGGGCAAATTGCAAATGAAAGAAATGTTGTGCCTTCAGCAGTAGTGGGAAGTGCTGTAGTTGACTAGGCCTGTTGAGGAACAAAAAAGCCATACACACAATGGTTTGGGAGTCATCATGTGAGATTTTAATATTGATATTTCTTAACCCTCATTTTAAATATCAAGACAGTTATTTTATTTCATATAGTCTTAAACATGCAGTAAGAAGTATTAGCATGTTGCCATTATATATGAAGGACCATGTATATAGATGAAACCATTGAGGAGTCTTACTATGACTACTTATCTTTAAAGAAGGACACACTGTGATGAATGATAAATGACAGAAGTTGAAAGATTGAATTCAAATAATCCAGCTCCTCTTAGTGCTGCTGGACTAGTTTCAGATAGCTGTTAAAAACGCAAATAATGGTAGCTGAATTTTACTGTGTGTATATGTCACTTGAGTCATATTCATGGCTGATATATGTCATGCTTCTTCATACATATACATACATAGGATGATAGGAACAAATGATTTGAAAAACTGAATTCTGAGAACACGGCAAGGGTAAGAGTAAGCCATGGAGACCTGATGATTAAATGGATTCTTAGAATTGAAAACGGATGCTGGGGAGCTGGAGGAAGTTGGCTCAGTCAGGAAAATGTTTGCAGCGCAAGCACAAAGACCTAAATTCCAATCTGCAACACCCACCAGAAGAAGGAAACATCCTGGTACACCTGTATGATGTGACCAGGCCCTGGGGTGACAGCCTGAGGGGGCGGGGGGGGGGGGGGGGGGCTGAGGTCGTTGGCCAGCCAGACTTCTGAATGCATGAGCACCTATCTCAACAAGGTGGAGAGCAGCTGGGTGGTGATGGCACACACCTTTAATCCCAGCATTCAGGAGGCAGAACCAGGTGGATCTCTGTGAGTCTGAGGCCAGCCTGGTCTACAGAGCTACTGGGCAAACTAATATGATACAGATCAAGTATGGACTTCCTCAACAATGTATCTATATTTGCTCATTTGTTATGACAAAGGTACCAGGGCAATATGAAGTGTTAACACTGAAAGACTCATCTGTATTTCCCTGTAAATATTCTGCAAATTAAACAGAGTTTTATATTTGTTCTTGGCCAAAACATGAAGAAGCTATGAACATGATACTAAACTGATTATTTAGGTTTAAAAATTATCAAGAGATAATTCAGGAGAAAAAGATTGCAACATAATAATTAATAAATGATTACTATTCAGTGTTATAGATTCCAGGTTTTTTTGTTTGTTTGTTTGTTTGTTTTTTGGTTTTTCAAGACAGGGTTTCTCTGTGTAGCTTTGTGCCTTTCCTGGAACTCACTTGGTAGCCCGGGCTAGCCTCAAACTCACAGAGATCCGCCTGGCTCTGCCTCCCAAGTGCTGGGATTAAAGGATTAAAGGCGTGAGCCACCACCGCCTGGCTTAGATTCCAGGTTTTTAAAAATTTTTTGAAAACTAGTGAAATGTGGAAAGCATCAAAATAGGCTAGAACATGTATAAAATTCCAATGAACATGGGCTGACATAAAGGCTTAGCAGTGACTAATGAGGCACAATTATCACCTCCTAGCCACTGCGTCAGCAAATTAGGAACTGACCACACTGGTCAGAACTGGAGAATCCACACTGTCTACATTGCTGGCAGAGCTTACAGTTAGCACAACCTCTGCAGAAAGCACATGAATAATATGTATTGAAATCACACATGCTCACATTCAGATATCCAAATGCTCTTTATCTTAGCTCCTCTAGGAATCAGGAACACCCATCACTGCATTGTCTGTTATGAAGGAAATTGTAAAACTGCACACACCACAAATAGGACAATTGTTACAGGTAAAATATTTTGAGAATGTGTGTATGCTACATATGTACAACTGGTAAGATAGTGTAGCATCAAAATCAGGAAGATTTATATGTGTTAACACGGTCAATTCCCCAATGGTTTTTAGAGGAAAGAAATATAAGATGTAACATAGTAAGTTTATTGTTGATGCTTTAAAAAAAATAAAGAGGAAAAAATACTGTGAAATTATTTATCTGTGAACCAAAATATATGCAAATACATGCAATGGATGTTTTGACTAAAATTTTAATATGTAAATACACCACCAATTTTTATATGCATGTATATTACATAGAAAGTAATGTGGATTATATGTACCACCTTGAGAGCAGTAGGTAAAACCCAGGGAGGGACAATGAGGCAAGCTTTCTGGCCCAAGAGGACTCTAGTGTGCTGATGAAGGTTTAGTGACCAGCTTGTTCTTGGATGTGTCTGCTGACTTTTGGAGGGTAATTTCATGGCTCCAAACATTCCTAAAAATATAACATTCTCTCCAAAGCCTTATCCTTCACTGGCTCTAGCCTACTTCTTTCTTAAGTTGTGTAGTTACAATTCAAATTTAAAAATATCTAAATGAACCAAGGACACTCTAGAGGCAGAAATCAAAGCATCATATTAAAACATTTAAGTGCCAAATACTTCCCTAGTATCACTTAAAATGTTAAAGTCAGCAAAGACCCAGCTAGGCTATTTAGATGGTGGATAGTGTCTTCCTGATAATAGGTCCAAATGATCTTAAAATAACTTGAAATGAATACCTTACCTACTTCATCATCCATAAGCTTCCTGATCCCTGAATGAAGGTTGGGGTAATTAAGGGTGCTGAATTAATTTTCTACCCTTGTGCAACAAATTAGCACACATTTAGCAACTTAACACCATATGAATTTATCATCTTTCAGTTCTATAATTCACAAGTCTGAAATGGGTCTCTTTGTGAGACTAGAGAATAAGGCAGGGAGTGATGTCCAAAGGCCTCACACAAAGGCTGTAAATTAGCATATGAAAGAAACCAGTTGTAGAAAAAGAGTGGACTCTCCCACCCAAAGGCAGACAAGTAACAGTTAAGAGCAGGCGGGAAACCCTGCATTATGCAAATGACCCATAAAAGTCCCAAACCTTTATGAACAGGCTCCATTCTGCTTTTAGCCTTCTTCCTACTTCCGCCCACTTCTCCCTTGAAAGTGCATCCTTTCATAATAAACCATTCCTGCATCTGCTACAGACCACAGGTCCTGGTTCTGGGACAAAAGAATGTGGAAATTCAGGTGCATACCCACTGAACTCCACTATCTGCCAAGTGTCCATTTCTTTTTTGGAGGTTTTTTTTTGGGGGGGGGGGAGAATTCACTACTTTTCCATCTTCTGGAAGCATCTCACATTCCCCTGTAACCCTTTCCCCATGCTCAGAGTGGTGACTGGAATAGGGTGCCCCTCCACAGCTATACGTGAGATGAAGCTTCCTGAGCGGCCTCCAAGTGTAAAGCTCATACATTACTTCCTGGTTAATCCTCTACCACAACAGGGAAAGAAATGATTTATACAGATACCAAAGGTGTACAAGGATATGACAATGAGAAACATGGGAAACGGAGAACTGGTACTGTACTCAGAAGGAACTGGGGAGAGGGATGTGACTGGGGTGCTTACCTGCTATCAGGTCAAAGGTGAGTATGAATAATAAACACACTGCCTTGCAAGCATGATGAGCAGGAGTCTAGAAGCTGATCAGGAAAGAGAGAACAAAGTCAGTATTCCTTCCATAGAGAGAAGGGATTTGAACCCTGTCTACCTGTAGAACTCAGCATCTAAGTGTGCTTACTGCTCTTCCAGAGAGCCTGAGTTACCACCCATGCTGACAGCCTGTTACTACTGTCCCAGGGGACTCAACACACACACTGAAAAAAAAATTAATTCTATATATTTTAAATTTTTATTGTAATTTTATGTGTGTTAGTATTTTTCAAATGTATGCCTGTGTACCATGTATGTGCCTGGTGCCCACAGAGGCCAGCAGAGGGCATCAAATCCCTGGAATTGGAGTAACAGCCGTGAGCCACCATGAGGGTGCTGGGAATTGAACCCAGGTCCTCTGGAAGAGCAGCCAGTGCTCTTAGCCACTGAGCCATCAATCAAGCCCCTAATTCTACATTTTGATTGAGTCAACTCATTCAAAAACCAAAGTAAAACCTAAGCAAATTGATTAGACTCTTCCATAACTAATTCGGTATCATAATAATTTGGTTAAAGTGTTCAAAGAATTCCAAGTTTGCTGATTGTTTAACCTGTCAAACAGACGAGAACAAAATAAAAAAAAAAAAAACCCTCCTGGACCCCGGGACTAGCACACCTTTGAGGCTCAGAACTTACCTGAGCCCTGGGTCCTGGAAGTGTGGCTGCAGGTGCAATGCCATCAAAGTCTGTACTAGGTCTTCTGTAGGCAAAAAGCCTACAAGGCCATGGTGTCTAACAGTTCCCATATCCAGCAGGGCTAAAGAGAGACCACAGGGGTGGCAAAGGAATAAAGAAAAGACAGACACACAGAAAAGCTGGGCTAGGGTGAATTGCACTCTCTGCTGGAGAGACCTCAGTATCCTGTCATGTCTGTATTTATTAGAGTTAAAGTGAGGCCAGGTAAGTGCATAGAGCTGAATAAGCAGCCAGGGTGTGATGTACAGCTGTATCAAGGAGACACAGGCTTAGTTAATCTAGTAGGAGCGGTCTGTGTAGAAAAGCAGTCTTCTGGCCACGAATAACTAAAGAGAAGAAAGCTCTAGTTTCTTTCCAACATAGGACAAAATATGATACAATTTGGTATATTAATGAAAGAAAACTCTATTCTACTCCTGCTGTCTCTGTTTTGTTTTGTTTCAACGTGAATGTCTTTAAGGAGAAACTAATTTGATGAGCTACAGAGTTGGGAAATAAGAAGGAATGTAATAGATTCAAAGTAATTGTAATTCCCCCTGTAAATATAGTCTGCTTTTGAATCTAAAGTCTGGGTATGGTTTTTGTGCCCTGAGGTGAAGAAGAAATATATCTGGTGATTCATTTACAAAGAGACAATATTTGGTCCTGTGTTTCAAAAGAAATGCATTTTAAGTAAGCTGATATGTATATTACTTGAGTAATGTTGTATTTTCAATTCTGGAAGCATTTTGGGGAAAATAGTGTAATTCAAAGTCTCATTTTCCCCAAAGGAACAATTTTATAATCAGATGGCTAACTAGAAAATGCTCATGCTAAGATATAAAAAAGCTGAAAAGGGAGTAAAATAGGATGGCAGTCTGGCTAGAAATGGGAAGAAAGAGGTCTACTGCAATTTGTATTTCTCTCATTGGAATGAAAATCAAATTCAAGGAGGCACAATTATAAGTTCTTAGAAAAATACTATGATTTCTATTCATAGTGATTAATATGCACAGTTTAAAAGTCATTTTTAATATTTACTTTCTCTTACCCGAGGCTTTCAGTGGCATCAGAAGGCAGTCACAGAGGAGCTCAAGACAATGTCACTGCAGTCAATCACTGAATCTGTAAGATATCAGCAACATAATCAGGACAAACTACACAAAAAATCTGTATGGCGCAGGGTGGTGGTGGTGCACGCCTTTAATCCCAGCACTCAGGAGGCAGAGGCAGGTGGATCTCTTTGAGTTCGAGGCCAGCCTGGTCTACAGAGTAAGATCCAGGACACCAAAACTACATGGAGAAACCTTATCTTGAAAAAACAAATCTGTACAGCTGTGCCTGTGGGGGAAAAATGTGTTGTCACTGTTACATAGTAGCACGGCCATCGCATAAAGTAACAGGAATAAAGAGCATCATACTTAGAACCACTTGAAAAGAAAACAACTGTGGTTTTTAAATTCAGGCATATGGATATACTGATTAAAAAAATTTTAAGCTTACAAGTCATATGACTTGAAATGTTAAATATAGACTGTTTTAGATGGCTTTAATGTTTAACATGGAGCATAAAGAGAAAACAGAATATTTACTAAAGTCATTTTACTCAAATATACAAAAATAAAAACTATAAATGCCTAGCCAATGGTAGCTATTAGATCAAGGCAGTTTCCTCAAATTAAAAAATGTAATGATGTAAGTAAATAAAAGTCACTCTATATGTACATATCTCAACAAAACAATTGGAACTCATTACTTTATAGCTCACTAATCATTTCAGATATTATAGTATTATTCAATTTACGTAGAAGACAAAGATATTGAAGAGAAGATTATACCAGCTATAATTTTCCTATCCAGTGAGGTGAGAGGTAACCAAGTACACAGGAAAATAAGATTCCATTAATAAGTGTCGGAAGAAACAACAGAAAACAAAAATAAACTCACACAGATTCTTCAGAATGAGCATTCACACAGTAGACCATGGAACAGCTCAAATTGTTAACCTTGGAGACAAAAATAAAGCTTCAAATTCTCATTAGTAAAATGGAAAGTGCTAAAAAGTAACACTGGTGAGTCGGAGACTATCCAAACATAAAGTATGAAGTAGAAAAATACAATAACTAAAATTAAAAGCTAAGTGGAAGAGTTTAGATTATAACTAACTGAAGACCACAAGGCAGCTTAGATAAGACTAGCTGAATGAAATGTGGAGAACCAAGAAGATAGTCAATGTTTTTAAAATAAAAAGTATAGGCAGGCATATCATGATAACAGCACATGACACAGCAGAACTGCAAACCTTACAGGAAGCTACAGGACAGGAAGAGGAGGAGACAACAGTCTCACAATTATCTCAAAGCACACACACACACACACACACACACACACACACACGGGCTTGTGCACACTACTACTTCCCATCACCCACTGTGACTTAAGGAACTCTCAAGTGACCCTACTTCTTAAAGTTTTCACCACTTCTGACAGTACTTGTCTTGGAAAGCCTTAACACATGGGCCCATGGGAGGCATTTACAATCTTCTCCACAGCCAACTGCAGTGGTACCCACGTGTTGCCTAGCATTCAGAGGCAGAGACAGGGTGATGCCAAGTTTAAGGTCAGCCTGGACTGCACATTGTCATTCAAAACAAACAATAATAACAACAATATCAGCAAAATCTTCACACTATAGCATGTGTTTGTGAATAATAATTAATACCAGACATCAAAATGTAAAAACAGATACACACCTGTACTTAATGTTAACATTCAGACCCAACCTTGGGGACCCGGCCAGTAAGTAGGCAATACCTTGGCTGGCCCAGCATCCTGACAAAGTCATCCTAAGTAAAGTTCCCTTTAAGAGAACCCCCCTCGCCGGGCGTTGGTGGCGCACGCCTTTAATCCCAGCACTCGGGAGGCAGAGCCAGGCGGATCTCTGTGAGTTCGAGGCCAGCCTGGGCTACCAAGTGAGCTCCAGGAAAGGCGCAAAGCTACACAGAGAAACCCTGTCTCAAAAAACCAAAAAAAAAAAAAAAAGAGAGAACCCCCCTCTTCCTCTCCCTCTCTTCCTCTCTCCCTCCCTCCCTCTCATCTTTCCTCTCTCTTCCCATAAAGTCACTCTGCTCCTCCTCTCTTCCACTCTTCCCCCATCTCATTCTCTACTTCTTCTTTCCTCAGCCCCCATCCGCCCCCTTTCTCTCTTTCCCTCTCGCTTTCCCTTCCCTTAACAAAACTTTCCAAGTGAGGGCTGCCTGCATGGTGTGTCTTTCCCTGAGGCTCCCACCTGCCATGCAGACATGGTCTATCTCCTTCTCAACCTGTGTGGGGCCTCTTCGCTCCAACCCACCAAGGTCTCTCTCCTGCCATTTTACAAAACTTGCTATTGTGAAAAGGCAAAAAAATTAAAAATTATTTGTAAAAGAACCCACAACTATAATGTTAACTATAAACAACACATTTGAGTGTCATTTGAATAAACAAAGTAAGAAAGACAGCTTCTGTTAGTCTAAAAATGTCTGTATTTTCCTGTATTTTTTAGTAGTTCATTGGTTATGAAACTTTGGAACCAATTCCCTAGATGTAAATGCTTCCATGAGACCACATAATAATGGTGCCACTGAAATTTTTACCTGACCGCTCTACCTTCTTTCTTCTGTTATAGATTACATTTTTTTTTTAAATTTTAAGTCTATTGGCAGCCATTATTAATTTCCATTACCAAGGAAAGGTAAATTGTTGCTGTAAGGCAGAGGCAGAGGACTGGCTAGAATGGAAGGCACACTCCAGGATGCCAACTTCATGTTCTACAGGGAAATTCCTGAGACCAGTAACATAAAGAGAAAGCATTGTTTAGTTTACCATGTGGAGGATCAAACCAAAGGTTAGTAAGGCTTCAGATGACCATGGCAGGAACATGTGGGAGGAGGGGACAGCCCATCATTAGCCAGGAAACAGAAAGAGAAAACAGGAAGGGTCCCACGATCCCCTTCAGGGGCACAACCACACAGAGTTAAAATCCCTCCACAAGGTCTCCTCTCTTATAGGTCCACAGCACCTCTCAACACCACCGACCAGGGGCCACACCTTCACTATAGACCTTTGGGACATGTCATTTGTGCCAGCGTAATGACTTTTAGTGTTTCTGTATCCAATAGTAAGGGTATTTTAAAATTATAACAAGAACCACAATGGTCTCAAACCATCTGGGAATAAATCAATATTCATTCTCCAAATAAAGAACCAGTAAGGTTCTGAATGAAAGTAAGAGAAAGATAAGGTACACCATTGGAGAAAGACACGAGCTTTAGCCACGTGATCAGCCAGGAAGCTGATGGCTGCAGCAGCCTCAGTATTTCCTCTTTGTGTGTGCCCGTGCTTGTCTGTAAGCCTAGTCACCTGCTTCCAAAGACACATTATTAGAGGTTAACAACATTTTACCTTTGTCTTAGTCACTGTTCTATTTCTGTGAAAAGACACCATGGCCAAGGGAACTCTTATAAAAGAAAGCATTTAATAGGGGACTTGCTTACAGCTTCAGAGGGTCGTCCCTTATCACCATGGCTGGGAGTGGGGCAGCAGATGGGCAGTAGCTGAGAGCTATATCCTGATCCACAGACATCAGGCAGAGGCAGAGACAGAGGCAGAGAGACAGAGACAGACAGACAGAGAAAGAGAGACACTCGGTATGGATTGAGCTGCTGAAACCTCAAGGCCTTCCCCAGCAACCAAGCATTCAAATATATGAGCCAATGGGAATCATTCTCATTCAAACTACCACAGTCTTTAAGTAGCAAAGCATCCAGTGTGTCCATGACTGAGCTTGGGGAGAAATAACTATGTTAATGGTACAGTGACAATGGAGATGGTGTGTTGTTCTTTGGTTGAAGAAATGAGGTTTCCTTGACACACGTGTATCATGTTAAGCACATGTTTTGCTGCTGTGCCAATGATCATGTTTAGCAGCTGAATATTTATACAGGGGAGTTTTTAATCTAATCAAATCGTACAACAAAAACTGTTAGCATCCAAGCCTTCCTCCTCCCAAGCCTACCACTGGCCTTTATTATCCCTTTGCTTCTTCAAATATTTGCACAGTTCCCTGGCTACAATCTTACAATATTCAATGGTGAGGACCAATCCACTATGAAATGAATTTGTCTGCCACCCTCATTTAGGAAATAATTATGCAGTCATATCCACGATGGCTTGGTGACCAGGGGTTAGTGATTGGCAATTTCTGCTTCCAAATGACAATGCATTACTTGTCACTTCTTGAACCTAAGCCATTCATATCTGCCCTGGGAGTGACATTTTAAAAAATAGATTTTCCCTGTGCTTTCTTCCTATGAGATTTGTTTGTGTTATTTCTGAGGAAGGTGCCATGAGAAAGAAATATGGGCTGAGTAACTAGAACTTTCAGGTGGAACAGGACGGTGACTGGATGAATGCTTAGGGCAACACAGGAAGAGTGGTGGTGGCTGAAGGAAGGGCGGGGAAATTTGAAGATGTGGCCAAATGAAACACTACTCTCTATGCTAGAAAACGGAAGAGAGCTGTGGGGAAATGTATCACTATCCCAGCTTACAACATCGTATCAAAAACAAAGGTGCATGTGTAACAAGCATTCCAAGACAAGTTAAAAGATGGGACCTATGTCTGCTAATGGAAACAATCTAAATGAGCGTGAAACCAGGAGCAAACAAAATAGAAGCATAAAGTAGGAGAGTGCATGTGTGAGAATCATGTGGGGGGGGGAACGATCAAATGATATGTAGATTGAAATAAATGATACAACAGAGATATACAAAGCAATAATAGACAGTCACAGACTGTAAAACTGCCTGTTCCTCTGAAGAGCTGCCCCTGGGTAGTCGATTGCAGACATAGCTGGGCACATTACTGTTACAGCTCACTTCTTTTTTGTTTGTTTGTTTGTTTGTTTTGTTTTGTTTTGTTTTGTTTTGTTTTTTTGAGACAGGGTTTCTCTGTGTAGTTTTGGTGCCTGTCCTGGAACTCACTTTATAGACCAGGCTGGCCTCAAACTCACAGAGATCCGCCTGGCTCTGTCTCCCCAGTGCTGGGATTAAAGGCGTGAGCCACCGCCACCCAGCCACTTCTTTAACAGAGTAAGCAATAGAACATTTTATTTTGCCATTGTTACTCTTAGTGGAGGAAAAATAGATGTTTTTAACTTTATCATTTGCACTTTCTATAAATTTTAAATTAATAAGATTATTATTCAAAATAATGATAAAATAAGAATATGCTCGAAGAATGAGTTAGTGCAATTTGCAGTATTTTGTTTGAACTGAGGTACTGAGAAGGAATGGGAAGCCAGGCTGGTCAGCTGAGATGTGCCTGCATCTCAAGCTGGGCCTGAAGGGATTTCAGAGTGCTGTGTAGCTTGGATTGCGTGGGGGCAGACTAAATGTAAGCTATCCTTACATTTATACCACAGTTCGGCAAATGAAGGCTGGCCCACGCACAAAAGTCCCACAGCCAGGAGGCTGAGCTCTTGGGACCTTAACCTACTGGCTGAATCGTCTGAGCCTATATTCTAAGTGCCCATATGCCCTTGCCACACACAAAACTCCACCTTTGGAGCAAAAAGATAAACTGCCTTAAAATTCTAAAAGTAGAGTTATCATATAGACTGATAAAAAAAATTGAAACAAAAAGCCATTCTTGTTCCTGATTATCCATTTTCACGGCGGTCTCCGTCACTCCTGGTGGTAAGGACTTAGCTGGGGATCTTGATAACACGTGGAAAATAAAGCTGCGGGAGTGTTCTCAACCCACCACCTTCAGAAGCATTTTGGCTCAACCTGGACATGAGAATGTCCTTCCTTTAAAGATGAGGAACGAGAGTCTCTCATATGTTGTCCCCTAACCTCTCCTCAAACCCCAGGCTGTGACGGCTCTGGATTTGGGTTAGCGAGGAAATGAGTGACTGATGTATGTGGGGAAAAAGAAAAAGAAAGAAAGAGAAAACTTTAAATCTATCTAATTTTTAAAATAAAAATGATTTTTTGCTTTCCTTTCAGAGTGGAAAAAAAGAAATGAAGAAAGCACGAAGCACGGACTGGAGCGTTTGTGTGCATTCTCTGACAGGATTTCCCCCAGTGTCAGCCAATGCAGAGTTTATATTCCAGCCGCCGAGATTCTGCCCAAGCTTCGTGATTCTATCTGCCTCACTACAAAAGGCAACAGAGGCCAGATCTTTTCTTATCATCTAGGATTCCTGGGGGAAGATTGAGGCATCATTTCTGGCTTTGAGGTAAATGTGTGGCTTTCATTAGCATTAATGGGAGCACTTCACATAGAAAGAACCCACTCTGGGTTTTTAAATGCTTGAATGATGATCTGCACAAAGCAGGAAGAGCCTTTCTGATTTCCGCAGCTATGCCCACGGTGGCCGCACTTGGATTAGGAAGCACAGTAGGCTGTCCCTTAAGACCTTCGTCCATTTAGTCACTTCAGAACGCCTGGGCAGAGAAAGGGTCTGGAAATGCAGCGCGGGCTCAGGCAGTCCTCCAGCACGGAGCGGAAGCTTTCAGGCAGCCCTCCTGTCCCAGCCTTTCTTGTGAAAAGAAAGACTCCGCTAATTGAAAAAGCGACTTGAGACTCTGTCTTTTTTTACTGGCAGCTTCAAAGCAAAAGCAGAGTAACAGTCCTGCTCTTATGTCTGTAAAGAGAAAACCCGCTGAAATGTGTGGACCCAACAAGCTGTCTGGGAAGATTTTTCTCCTATGTTTAACCAAAAAACACCAGAATTAATCTCTCTCTCTCTCTCTCTCTCTCTCTCTCTCTCTCTCTCTCTCTCTCTCTCTCTCTCTCTCTCTCGTATGTATGTGTGTGTGCACACGTGCGTGCGTGTGCGTGTGTGTGTGTGTGTGTGTGTGTGTGTGTGCTTGCATATTTATGTGTGTGCACACATGAAGAGACCAAACAGCAGATGTCGTGTTAGGTGCCATCCATGTTGACTTTTTCCGAAGGGGTCTCTGATGGGCCAGGGTCTCACCAATTAGGCTAAGATAGCTGAGCAGCGAGCCCCATGGATCTGCTTGTCTGTACTCACCCAGTGCTGGGATTATGAGTGTGCACCACACTCAGCTTGTTCCAGAGCAGTGGTTCTCAACCTATGCGTCGCAACCTCTTTGGAGTTGAACAGCCCTTTCGCAGGGGTCACATATTAGATATCCCACACGTCAGATATTTGCATTATGATTAATAACAATAGCAAAACTACCGTTAAGAAGTAGCAGTGAAATAATTTTACTGTTGGTGTAGGGAACATCAAAGTCAGCTCAATACACCTCAAGAGCAAGTTTTCTGCACAAAGGAGATTTATTTGCTCCAGAGGAAGAGAGGACAGGGATAAGGGACAAAGACGAGAGAGATAGATAAAGAGGGAGAAGGGGAAGGGAACAAGAGAGAGGGGGGAAGGTTTTGTCTCAGGTGTGCGGGGGAGGGGTGATGCCTCTGGATGGAGAGCAGACAGACCTGGCACATAGGAAAACAGCAGTTTATAAAGGTACAAAGGGAAACCCCATGGTAGGATGAGGTGTTTAATTTTAATTGGGCGTGTTAACTAGGTTAGCCAAAGGGGGTTTTTGGTTGCTAGACTTCAATTCTTTGATAACTGGACCGTAGTAGTCAGCCTTAGGAGGAGGACGTGGCCAAATAAGGGAATAGTCCTTGGGGGGCAGTTTTAGGGGTGCAATCTAATGCTTTTTAGCAAGGCAGAGGGAATGGGGAGATGGGCAAGGCCTGCCAGAGCCATGTTTGCCAGGCCTGGCTGGCTAGAGTTGCTTCAGCTGGGGGTCACCACAACATGCAGAGTTGTCTTAAAGGGTCGCAGCATTAGGAAGGGTGAGAACCACTGCTCTGGAGGGTTCCGGGAATCAAACTCTCGTGTTTCACCCCCTAAGCCCCCTCCCCAGCCCCAATGTGGGCCGGGTGAAAGTGGAGGCCTGCTGGGCTGTGGGAAGCTAAGGGAACACAAAGGAGGCACTGGGTGTGTTACAGCTGACCCACACATCCTCTTAGGGAACACTTTTAGAAACTAGAAGCAAGGCCAGCCACAGGACAACCGCTTTTCATCCAGAAGACACTCCCGTCCTGAGTGACCTGCGTGGCCCTGCTGCCGGCTGCCTGAAAGGGAAAGAAGGGGGGATGTGGTTGTCTTGCAGGCTATGAAACTGCTAGGCATTTTTCATATGACAAAATTCTTGCCATATAAGCATGGATTTAGCAATGGTCTATAAGAAAAGATGGGCGTACCCACATGAACAGACAGAGTTTTGCATTTCCAACTGTAAGTTTGCATTTAGTTGTAATTAAAGTTTGTGTTTCGTATTAAAGTTAGACAGCAAAGTGTATGGAGGAATGAAGAGTCTGCCGTGAGGACTGTCAGGGTGGAAAAGGTAGACCTTACCTTTGCAGAGATAAAATGCTACCCAAGGAGGTCAAACATGAAGATTAATATTAAAGATTAGCAATAACTCTCCCACACAAAGGAAGCCAGACCCTGCACCTTCCTGTGTATTGACTCATCTACTCATTATGCAAGCCACTTGCCAGGCTCAGGTGCCAGCTCCCAGGTGGGTGTGGAACAGGCACGTGTAGTACCCAGTGGGCTGGGCATTCACTCCATGTACCCACATGGCTGAGAGACAGGGCTGCCCAGCACTGGTTTCCACCATTCCAATCCACCATGAATCGAATGCAGAACCCATCTCCAGATGATATCCACTATGGTTAATATTGCAGGCCTTGCTGCTGCTGTCCAGGGTCCATGGTTGTGTCTTCTTCAGCCTCTAGCATCTCCACTGCCTGTTAGAGGGGCAGCTACTCAAGTGATCCATTACTCACTTAAAAAATGTATCCCTTGTTTGTGTCAAGAGATTTTGGGTTCAATAGTTGGGCGTTCAAAGTGCCCAGTCTTCCTTGTTCTCTAGCCTCTCCATGCTCTTCCTGTGCATGCTTGGGTTCAGCTAACAAGGTTTCTTCATCCTCAGTGTAAGGCTTCCAGTCTGCCCTGCACATCTTTCCTCGTGATATTCTCATATCTGGATGCTTTTGCCTCATCTTTCACTGTATTTCCTTTCTTAGCTTTCGAGTTCTAGACCACTTCCTCCAAAAATCCCCCCACACCTCAAAATATCCATTTGCTTTCTTAAACATGAGATTTGTTCCATCCGTGTGCTTTTAAGAAAACAATCTAGATGATAATGGGGTGTACTTAGAACAAGGAGTGGGTTCTTGTGAGTGTGTTTGCATGTGAATGTGTGAGTGAGGAGTATACAACTGTGTGTTCCTGTCTGTGGAGCCCAGGGTTGATGTTGAATATTCTCAGTTGCTCTCCACCTCACATTTTGAAGCAGATTCTCTCCCTGAAACTGGAGCTCACAGGTTTGGCTAGACTGGCTTTCCAGCAAGCCCCCCAGGGGTCCTTCGGTCTTCCCAGCACCGGGATTAGAGGCAAGTGCTCTTGGTTTTATGTGAGTTCTATGAATCTGAACTCAGGTGTTCATTGACTGAGCCATCTTCTTCTCCTCCAAGACTGAGTTTTCTTTAGCATCATCAGTACAGCAACTGAAACACAGTCAGAGCTCAATAAGCATTTTCTGAATAAATTAACAATAGCACTGCATCCATGCCCTCTCCTTTCAGGAGATATCGGAACACCAACTGTAACGTTGGGTACACAGCAGTAGAAGAGGGTTTGACATTAGTAGCCTTCCCTACCATGTATTCATCGACTATGTAGCCTTTCTACTATCCAACAGACCCTACAATGGATGACACAAATCTGTGTACTAAAACATAAACCCGTGTCAGACCATGGACATGGTAAAGGCAACAGCAATGTATATGATGAGTGTTAGGTAAGATCATCGTAGGTTTTTCTGGCCCCAAATATCATGCAAACCCAATTTTTTCCTGTTTTCTGTTTCAGTGTGATTGTGGAAACATCTCAGTGAACAGGAACCCCTCCTGTCATTCATGGAGCCTCACCCCTGGCCCTGCTCTTCAGAAATCTCTGCATCTCTAAAAACAGGACACTACGTTGATCCCATGCATCATTGTATAATAATGCAGTATTGTCCAGTTGGGTGGGATTAATTAGGAATGCCAGGGGAAAGAATTGAAGGGACAATTGTGAGCTAACCATTATATTCTAGATCACCTCTCCCAAACCAGCATCCTGTCCAAAGAGAAACTTGTCCTGTGTAAGGAAATGAGACTTTTAATCCCTAAGCGACCATTAAGTCTCCCTGTCATTTAGTTCCGTACTGAGTGTGCTGCAAAGAGCCCTACCCATTTCCTCACTCGGCAGGGCAGTCGTGAAGTAATTGTTGAGTTTTCAAAAGCAGGGAAAGCAGTCTAACATCTAGATGAAACAAAACTTCAAATCTGAATGGACAGAAACTATTGCCAATCAACAGGGTACATTCGTTCATATGCATCAGATACCATCTACTTCATCTGTCCACCTTCTCCTCCTACAGTGTTTACAGGGGAGATCTTTGAGGAATTTTTTAGTTGTGTATTTGGTGACTGAAAAGCAACTTGAAAATCTCCCTCTGTCTTGGGGGGTTGGCACTGTTCTGCACACAGGAAGGTGAAGGAGATAGACTATGGGTTGAACTTGCTTTAGTAGCTCAGTTAACACAAAGGTCTAATTTCTCAGTGGAGATGGGCAAGGGAGGAACTTCTTGTCACTCATCTGGTCCTAAGAGAAGCTTCACGGATGTGCACACTTAAGAGAAAGCACATGAGGCTGGAATGTGCCTCCCCCTGGAATCAAAAGCAACAGGTGTTGACATTTGGTGAGCCAGAAAGTCCTGATAGCTGCAGTTCACTGACAGTCACAGCCTTTGCCCTCTGTTATCTAAGTGTCTCCTGAGAATAAAATTCTTCCTATTTCCTCTTGAGACAATAAAAGTGATTATTAACCTAGAGATGAAAATTAACTGACTAAAAACAATGGTATTTTTTTGTGTAGAAAGTTTGCTATGGTGTGAGGGGACATGGGGGTTATGCCAGTCATATCTATGTAGTAAATAAAAATAACACTTTCCTGGGCATATGGTGATGTGTGTTACTCCAGTATACCATAGAGAATGGAGAGAAAGAAGCCACCTCAGAGAACATCAAGAATTCTATAGGTGAGAGAGAGAGAGAGAGAGAGAGAGAGAGAGAGAGAGAGAGAGAGAGAGAGAGAGAGAGAGAGAGAGATCCATGAGGCACCAGTACTGTGGAGGAAGAGGAAAGAGAAATCCATTGAAAAGCCCAGTGAGTTTGAGGCCAACCTGGTCCACCTAGTAAGTTCCAGGACAGTCACATAGAGAGACTTTATCTCAAAAGACAAAACAAAAGCACAAACCTCAAGTCTGCATTCTGAGCAAGCAGAAGTTTTCTGTGCTGAGAAGAACAGGAGAGGCACAGCACAGCTGTCTTAGAAGGTAGCCTGGAGCTCAGTCAGCATGAAAAGGTCTGACTTCTCTGTGGAAATGGGCGAGGGAGAAACTTGGTGTCACTCACCTGACCCTAAGGGATGGCTCACAGATGTGGGTACTGAAGAGACAGCACACAAGCCCCAAGGCTGCCTCTCTGTTGGAATCAAAGGCAGCAAGAGCTGACATTTGGTGAGCACACAAAGTCCCCGAGAGAATCATGTATGTTCCCTTGCTATGGTGGCTAGAGGCACTTCCTTCCTGAAAGAAAACTGAAATATTTTCCATTATAAAAAGTTTCCTATGTGTAAATAATAGGTCTGACTTCATTTACCAGCTCTACCATCAAAAATGGCACACAATGCTCTCCCCTCTCCTCTCTCTCCCTCCCTGCCCCTTATCCTTTTTAATGCTTATATCATCTCATTTCCTCATTTGTGGAAGTCTAAGAATTTTCAGGAGAGTTCCTCCACCTGGCCTGAAGCTATCCAAACATTCAAAGTTTAGTTCATAAGGAGTCAGGACCATCCCTTCAGGATCCTTGCTCCCAGGTCTTAGAGTGACTCACATGTAGAGGTCCTGTGGAGGTTGGAAGGACCACAGACCCTGGAGGGGTTCCATCCTAAACTGTCAGAGCAGTCTGACTCTGTGAAAATCTCAGGCTTGAGTCCTGCTGCATGGTACACTGCTTCGTGGGTGCCCTTCCCAAATCCTGAACTCTCATGGGTCTCCCATGAACTAGCAAATGTGGTCAAGATTCTCAGCTCCCCCCTCACAGAAGAACTATAGTTCATTGTGCAAAGGGTTTGAACTCCTTCTCACAACTGTCTTGCCAGAGGAAAAAAGTCTGTATTAGGGCCCCCCAAACATCCGTTCTACCTTCCCTTACCCAAGGAGAGTAAGCTGCCTCCATTTGTGTCTTCAGAAGACTGAATCATGAGAGAAATTGTGCTTTTAAATGATTCGCTCTACTTGTAGAAGAATCGGGCATAGATAGGTTTTTAAACTGTTTGCATCAATAGATAACAGTGCACGGGATAGCAGACTGAATTGTATTCGTTTCTCATTTCAACAGTGTGGTTTCACTCATCCTGCAGGAACCATTTCATTCTCTTTTCTCTAAGATGTCCATAGCCAGGTACTTACTCTTAGTTAATTCTTCCCAGGGATATGGCTTCTCTTGGTGCTTAGTATGAGAAGAAGAAAAAAGTGGTGATATCTCTTTGGGTTTGCTTCTGCCTTGGGGAATGTGTTCCTCCCTCCTGCACGTTCATACACCTAACACAGCATACACTGACTGCTGAGACAGACCCAGGACGCTACAGTGAGAGGAGCCCTAAGTGCCTGCTCTTCCCAGCCCTAATCAGCACCCCAGATTCCTGGAGTTCCCTAACAACAATGTCCAATGTCAGCAGGAAGCAGCCAGAGAGAATGATACCCACTTACCCAACACCCAGTGACCCAACAATAAAACAAAAAGTGGGAATGAAGGGACTCTAGGCCACTTAGGCATGTGCCTCTGGCGGGCCTTGCCCTTCTCCCCAATGCCCTCTGCCTTGCTGAAAACCATTAGATTACATTGGTGAAGCTAACCCCAAGGTCCATTCCCTTATTTGGCCAATTCCTCCTCCTGAGGCTGACTACCAAAGTCCAGCTATCAAAGTATTGAAACCCAGCAGTCAAAATCCCCCTTTGACTCACCCAATTAACATGCCCAGTTAAAATTAAACAGCTCATCCTAACCCAGAATGGGTGAGCCGATCAACGTGATCCAGGAAGTGCACCCAAGCTCTGTCCACTCCACTGGGGTAAGATTGGGTCATCCTCGTTCATCCCCACATGTAAAGATTGATTTATTTGTCCAAAAGCATGTATAAGGCCTGGTAAACAAGGGTTGTGAAATGGGGACACACTCCTAAATTCCAAAGCCTGCTGACTAAGCTAATTTAACATTTAACCCCTTCAGTTAATCTCAAAGGAGTAAATAAACTGGAAATCACTTTGTTCCTGTGAATCAAACTTACTTTAATTGTGTAAGTGTCCAATGACCAATAAACATGCTGTTCCTGTCACCTAGTTAAAGTGAAACAGCCAGCTTGAGGTAACCTCCTACTTATTTGCTTTTTTTCTTTCTGGATTTTCTTGTTGTTGTTAGTTTATAAAACTAGAACCCCTGAGTGCTGTGTGTGAAACACTTTCGCAGGCAGCTAGAATGTGTGCCTTCTTTTCAGGTGGTCATCTTTACTATGGCTTGAGTAAGGCTTTGTTCTCATGCTCTGTGCACGACAACTTGCCTTTTACTGTGATAGCTGTCTTTACATTGCAAAATGCCTGGAACTGCTAATTAGATTTCATACACAGTTGTTGAGTCCATAGCAAACTACCAAACTACAATCGCATGTACAGGGCTCCCCTTGCTTTAGATGTCTGTGTGAACTGTGGAGTAAAAACAGAAAACATTTACTCAGATATCCTTTGGACAACTAAATTTAAAAAACAACTTAGTATTTATGTGTTGAGTTTAAAGACACAGACACTGAGCCACAGTGGGATTAAGTGCAATGCTGAGAACCACACACTGCTGGCTGGGATCAGAGCAAGGCTTGGAATCAGCAGGCCTGGCCTCAGGGATGGGGAGATCGCTCAGTGGGTAAAACACTTGCTGTTCAAGTATAAAGACCACAGTTAGAACCCCAACACGTACATCAAAGCCAGATGTGCTGATACACATCTGTAACCCTAACAAAGGGGAAATTTCAGGGCCTCACTGGCCAGCCAGTCCAACAGAAACAGAAAGCTCCACGTTCAGTGAAAATACACTATGTCAAAAATAACGTGGAAAAGTGATGAAGGAACACATCAACCTTTGAGTGTCACATCTCTCTCTCTCTCTCTCTCTCTCTCTCTCTCTCTCTCTCTCTCTCTCTCTCTCTCTCTCACACACACACACACACACACACACACACACACACACACACACACACACACACAGTCTGACTCCAGTCTCTGTTTTGACGCTCTCTTGTCTGTGGTACTGGTTCTTCATTACCATGACAACATATGTAAGCAACACAACCTGAAAGTGGGGGCAAATGTGTTCTGGTTCGTGGTTTGAGGTGGTTTAGTTGATCACGGAGAGGAGAGCATGGTGAAACACAGCGTCCACACCACAGCAGCCAGGAGGCAGAGAGAAAAATCCTGTGAAGTGGTTTTCTCCTTCCCAGCTTCTGTCTTACCCCAGCCCTACACTGAATTCAGCGTGGGCCTTTCCTATCCTTTGGCCTTTCTGGAAATCTGGAAATGCTGTGGGATAATGCTTTTGTACACTGGTTTAATAAAACATTGATTGGCCAGTAGCCAGGCAGGAGGTATAGGTGGGATAAGCAGACAAGGAGAATTCTAGGAAGAGGAGGGGCTGTGTCAGGAGTCACCACCCAGACACAGAGGAAGTAAGATGACAAGGAAAAATTGAGAAAAGGTACCAAGCCAAGTGGCTAAACATAGATAAGAATTATGGGAAAGCTTCCAACTACAGGAAATGCCTTCCTCCTCCTCTTCCTCCTCTTCTTCCTCCTCCTCCTCCTCTTCTCCTCCTGCTCTTCCTCCTCCTCCTTCTCCTGCTCCTCCTCTTCCTCCTTCTCCTTCTTCTCTTCCTCCTCTTCCTCCTCTTCTCACACCCAGAGGTCTACTTTACCAAACTCTTGGCACTTCCCATGTCAATCAAGCTGACAATAAAGATTAACCTGCCTGCATGTAAAGCTTGGCCACATGGCCATAGTACCTGATTTAAGTCACAAACATATGTGTAGCTGGAGAGCTTTTCTCTCTGGGTCCCACCAGTCCCAGAGCCCACTTATAAAATAAACACACAGACTCTTACATTATTTAAACTGCTTGGCCATTAGCTCAGGCCTACCATTGTCTAGCTCTTACTCTTGTATTTAGCCCATTTCTATTGTCTATACTTCGCCACATGGCTCATGGCTTACTGGTACCTTATATCTTGCTTGTTCTGGAGGCGGCTCCAGGCAGTCTCTCTCTCTCTCTCTCTGTTTTCCTGTTGCCTCAATTCTCCTTTCTGTTAGTCTTGCCTATACTTCCTGTCTGGCT
This sequence comes from Peromyscus maniculatus bairdii, assembly GCF_049852395.1. Lineage (NCBI taxonomy): Eukaryota > Metazoa > Chordata > Mammalia > Rodentia > Cricetidae > Peromyscus > Peromyscus maniculatus. The sequence continues at coordinate 33,429,221 of NC_134853.1, read as the reverse complement.
ACTGGCCAATCAGTGTTTATTTATACAGAGCGATATCCACAGCACTTCCCCTTTTCTTCTTTTTCAAAAAGGAAGGTTTTAACTTTAACATAGTAAAATTACATACAACAAAACAATTATTAAGCAAGAATTACAGTTACAATATTAAAGAAGATATCCTATCTATCTTATATTTGTGAGTCTAAGGTTTTATATCTAACCCATGTTTTATCATAACTGAGGAAATTATAACTATCTAGTCTTCAACCACATCAAAGGCCTCAGAAGGATATAATACTACCTGAGAAATGGGAGAAGGATGCAAGCAACTTTGGGGAGTCTTGCAGGGTAGACAGAGACAGCTGGCAGCCTGGACAGTAAAGTTGGGGCATCTGTCTTCAGCCCACAGGTCTAGAGTCTCTCAGTCACTTTTTTCTGTGTCCTGTAGAATGTCTGGCAGTTTCCTCCGCAAAACAGGAACCTGAAGGACCATTTTGTCAAGCAAAGTTCAGTGGTCACCTTCCTATGGGTCCTGCATGTCCAGTTGATCAAGCAGTACAGGCAAGAACAGTTTCTTGCCCAAATGGCTATTTTTGCCAAGATGAAGATAAACTCCATATAGAGTGTCTTTGATGCCCATCTTCCTCTGAAGTAAATCAGTGCTGCCAGGAGCAGACATGTCTCACTGTCCAGAAAGTCTAAATTTTTAAAACATTTTAAATGCCATATTCTGTAGGTCTTTGAAGTGTTTGAAGATGACCTATCTATCTGAAATATATCTATGTATACCTAGAAGACTTAACTAACATGGTTATAAATATATTATCATAGATGACTAATTATTAATCTATTTCTTAATTATCCATTACAATATTAAATGAGTTACATAAACATAATACCTCAAATAAGAATAGAAATATATATAGTATAACAAAATTAAGTTTAAACTTGTATCAATAAACTAAAATCTATAGCAATGTAAAATATTTTAAACAAGTTGTTACTCTTTAAAAGTAGGTTCATTAATCTACCCTTTCATCCTATGATATCTAAATTATCCCCTTTTTTTTCTTTAGAAAGAGATTGTATTTATAACCAACCTGCTTTAAATAAAAATATTGGTTTTTTTCTGTCCCACACCAGAGGGGTCTTCTGATTTGGGACACAAGAATCTCTTAACCATTTTTTTTAAGCAATATGTCTGGGTTTAGAGGGGGAGTGAGCCAATTCCATCTCTAAAGCCAGCTTGGTATATTTGGGAATTTGGGCATAGCATCTCTTACTACTTCCTGCTGGAGGGGGGCACTGTATCTTATGGGGACACAAAGAAAATTTTAGGCTTATAGGGTAGTCCGTGAGGCTGTATTGTGTGAGCCAGTTGCCTTGAAACCATTCTGGATGTTAGATTATCTGGGCCATTTGTGTCAGTGGAGAACTTTCAGGGGGTCTTGGCTAGTCAAACCTGATGTATCTTAATCTGGAACAAATCCATAGCCTCTGGCTTTCTGGGGAAACAAAAGCAGAACCTCTTTTCCAAAGCAACATATCCTTATATCCAAATTTTGAAGTCAAGGTCCCTTTAAAATTTACATTTCGGCATAACTCAACAGCTTTTACAATCAAATGTTTTTCTTCAGTTACAAATATCAAAACGAACATAATCCAGATTTTCTTTTTATTTTATTTTATTTTACAATACAATTCAGTTCTACATATTAGCCACTGATTCCCTTGTTCTCCCCCCTCCCGCCCCCCCTCCCCTTTCCCAGCCCATCCCCCATTCCCACCTCCTCCAGGGCAAAGCCTCCCCCGAGGACTGAGATCAACCTGGTAGACTCAGTTCAGGCAGGTCCAGTCCCCTCCTCCCAGGCCAAGCCAAGCGACCCTGCATAAGCCCCAGGTTTCAAGCAGCCAACTCATACAATGAGCACAGGACCTGGTCCCACTGCCTGGATGCCTCCCAAACAGATCAAGGCAATCAACTGTCTCACCCATTCAGAGGGCCTGATCCAGTTGGGGGCCCCTCAGCCATTGGTTCATAGTTCATGTGTTTCCATTCATTTGGCTATTTGTCTCTGTGCTTTATCCAACCTTGGTCTCAGCAATTCTCACTCATATAAACCCTCCTCTTTCTTACTAATTGGACTCCCGGAGTTCCACCTAGGGCCTAGCCATGGATCTCTGCATCCAGATCCCTCAGTCATTGGATAGGGTTTCTAGCACGACAATTAGGGTGTTTGGACATCCCATCACCAGAGTAGGTCAGTTCAGGCTGTCTGATAATCCAGATTTTCTGTGTGATAACCATCTTTATGTGGCTTTTTTTTATATTAATTTTACTGTCTCTTTAAAGACTTTATTTTTAAAAACTATTTGTTTATATGACTGTATATATTTCTTTTTCTCTCTCTTTTAAGCCTGTGTACATTTTTACATACATTGTAAACTATTCCATCTGAATCAGTCTTATTGTGAACCTATTGCTTTAAACTGCAGCATTCTAAGCCTGAACTCGTGCTGTGGCTATTGGCCCTGTCCACTTCAGCTTCCCAACATGGCAGTGGTAGTTTTCCGCCAGCTCTGGGAGCCATCAACTCTCAGAAATAGTGGGTCTATGCTTCTAGCAAAGCAGCGTGTAGCCCAGAAACCTTTTTTATACTGATAAAGACTAAATCTACCACACAGCATATTGTGCTGCTGGAAGACGCCTCGTTCCCGCCATACTGCAGGTCAAGCGCAAACGCCAGCAACCCGTCCGTAGCACAAACCCACGTTTTGTGGGATCTAGCTGCACGTATGAGACATGAAGCAGGAACTTGGTTTTGGTTCTGTTTAGAATTGGTTATTAAATATTCTCAGGTTTAAGGTGGAAACTCGTGCCCCACATTGGGCACCATTTGTAGCTGAAGAGCTTTTCTCTCTGGGTCCTACCAAGTCCCACCAGTCCCAGAGCCCACTTATAAAATAAACACACCGAGACTTACATTATTTAAACTGCTTGGCCATTAGCTCAGGCCTACCATTGTCTAGCTCTTACTCTTATATTTAGCCCATTTCTATTAATGTATACTTTGCCACATGGCTCGTGGCTTACTGGTACCTTACATCTTGCTTGTTCTGGCGGCGGCTCCAGGCAGTTTCTCTCCCTCTGCCTTCCTGTTCCCTCAATTCTCCTCTCTGTTAGTCCCACCTATACTTCCTGTCTGGCTACTGGCCAATCAGTGTTTATTTATACAGAGTGATATCCACAGCACCTATGTCCACAGAAGCATTACAAATCTTGCCTCAACTCATCAACAGTGTGGGCCATCCTCACTTCTTGCTCATCTGTGAATCAGACTGTGATGAACGCTTCTCCTCCTTTTGCGACATCCTTAGAACTTTTGTTTCTGCATCTACACCAGGCACATACTCTTATTACAGAGTGTCTTCTTCTGGGGGTGTCTTTAGCTCTCCAGTAGGCATTGCTGAGACAGAGGGACTAGGCCATTTCTTCCTGTTACTTGTCTTTTTGCCTCTTAAGATGATGATAGGAGCTAATGATATTGGGGAAAGCTTGTTTTGTTTACAGTATTGCACAACCCATAGGAAAATACCCTAAAAGATTTAAAAATACAAACACTTCTTCTTTGAACACATATCCATTTTATACATTTTTATTTTGGGCAAAAAAGGAAAAAGTTTCCCCTGACTAAATCAGAGTATGGGATTAAGAAATCCAGGCTGGCAATGTGGCTCAGTGGGTAAACACATTTGTTTGAGCAACCCTGACAACATGAGTTTGATTCCTAGAACCCACATAAAAAATCCAGATGCAACAGTATGCATCTGTAATCCCAGCACTCCTATAGTGAGAGGGAAGGTAGAGACAGGAAGGTTGCCTAGAAATTCACAGGCTGACTAGCCTGGAGTTCCCAGGGAAACAGAAACAAGAGAGACCTTGCTTGGACAGAAAGTAGAAGGGGAGAACTAACTCCACCAAAGCTACCCTTTAACTTACACATGTGTGCTATGGGATAAGAGTGCCCACATTCAAATACATCTGTCTCTCTCACATAGAGAGAGACACACACTAAAATTAATAACAATAATAATAATAATAAATGTTTCTAATGTTTTAAAAGAACCCCAGCAAGTTATTGTAAGATGAACTGCTAAACGGTCTTATTAATAAAAACAAACCCAGGAGCCAGGTATTGGGGTGAATGCTGAAAGATCAGAGAAACAGAACAAGCCACATCCAACCTCACCTTGCCAATTCCTCAGCTGATCTTATTTCCTCAGACGGAAAGCCTCTGAATCCTCATATGAATGGATCTCAGCTGAACAGCTGCTAAAAGCTAAAAGCTTAAAAGGGCTCTGGTTCCTGGTCCTTGTGCCTTATATACCTTTCTGCTTCCAGCTATCACTTCCTGGGATTAAATGCGTGTGTCACCATGCCTGGCTGTTTCCAGTGTGGCTTTGAACTCACAAAGATCCAAATGGATCTCTGACTCCTGAATGCTAGGATTAAAGGCATGTGCTACCATTGCCTAAACCTATGTTTAATATAGTGGCTGTTCTGCTCTCTGACCCCCAGATAAGTTTTACTGGGAGTGCACAACATATCAACCACAAGTTATCAAATGTCAAACTCGAGAAACACTAACCGACTCAGTGGGCTGTGTATGTGCATGTGTGCATTTGTGTGTGTATGTGCACAACAATAATGAAGAAATTGTGAATTTGAGAAAGAATGGTGAGGATGAGGTGAGTCAGAGGGAGTGAGAGGGGTGGAGATGATGTAAATACAGTATTAGTGTATGAAATCTTCTAAAATATTTAAATTAAGAAGCAAAAGAAATAAATCCTTCTATCCCATTCTGTCAACCTATTTGGCTAGTTTTAGAAAGAATGAAAATATATACAACGGAGTACTACTCAGCAGAGAAAAACAGTGACATCATGAGGTTTGCAGGCAAATGGATGGAACTAGAAAATATCATCCTGAATGAGGTAACCCAGAATCAGAAGGACAAACATGGTATGTACTCACCTCATAAGTGGATACTAGATGTAAAGCAAAGGACAACCAGACTGCAACCCACAGCTCCAGGGAGGATACCTAGTAAAGAGGACCCTAGGAAAGACACAGGGATCACCCAGCAATAGAGAAATGGATGAGATCTACAGGAGCAAACTGGACATGAGGGGAATAATGGAGGGCAAGGGTCAGGGGAAAGAGAGCTTAGGGGAGTGCGAAATTTGAGCTGGATCAGGAACAGAGTGGGAGAACAAGGAAAGAGACACCATTATAAATGAAGACACCATGGGACTAGGGAGAAGCAGAGTGCTAGAGAGGTTCCCAGGAATTCACAAATATACCTCCACTATAGACTACTGGCAATGGTTGAGAGGGTGCCTGAGCTGACCTACTCTGGTGATCGGATGGCTTAATGCCCTAACTGTCATGATAGAACTCTCATCTAGCGACTGATGGAAGCAGATGCAGAGATTCATGGCCAGGTCCCAGGAGGAGCTCCAGGAGTCCAATGGACAAGAGAGAGGAGGGATTCTACGACCAAGCGATATTGAGACCATGATTGGAAAAAGCACAGGGACAACTAGCCAAACTAGTAGAAACACATGAACTGTGGACCAATAGCTGAGGAGCCCCTATGGAAATGGATCAGGCCTTCTGGATAAGTGAGACAGCTGTTTAGCTTGAACTGTTTAGGGGGCCCCCAGGCAGTGGGACTGGGACCTGTCCCTAGTGCATGAGCTGGCTGTTTGGAGCCTGGGGCCTATGGTGAGACACTTTGCACAGCCTTGGTGCAGGGAGGAGGGCCTTGGGCCTGCCTCAACTGAATGTACCAGGCTCTGCTGACCCCCCATGAGAGACCTTGCCTCAGAGGAGGTGGGGAAGGGGGTAGGTTGGGGAGTGGGAGGAAGGAGGACAGGTGAATCTGTGGTTGATATGTAAAATGAATAGAAAATCTCTTAATTAAAAAAAGGAGAAGAAAAAAATTCTGCCTCATGAATTGTCTATTCCCTTTGAACTAATTTTTGTAATACAGTGGAATGTAATTTTATAAATACAAATACAGTCAGTAATAAAAACACATAAAGCCACCACTGGTAGTGTCATTTTGCTAAAGACAATAGCAGTAAAGATGAAATCAAGCCTCAGGGAGGTTCCAAAATCTGCAGCATGTGAAGCTGGAAGCCAAGGGTTGGAACTGCATTGAAAAATAAAAAATGACAGAGTTAAAAAAAAAGAAAAAGAAATGATTATCAATGTACATAACATGCTTCCAATATATGGTTTGTGGAAGCAGAATGATGACAATTGTCCTAGTCCATACATGGTGTGCTGTCCCTCAGATGTCCTGCTCACCTGCCGTTGTATCAGGACAATGCTGCTCAGATTATCTCCACACTTTCATAAAAGAGAAACAGCTCCTTGTCCTCAAAAATCATTCAGTCCGGCTCTTGGGAAGTTTACTTACAGAAAGAACCATGCATGTATTCCCTCTCATGGATCCCGAACAAAAGCAAAGGGATGGAAGACTTTGCCTACTTGCTTCAGCCTGCTTTTTCCAAACAGCTTTTGCATTTCTGAGTATGTATGAGGTTGAGCTTAGCTTCATGACTGCTAAGCCTAAAAGCAGAAACAATTCCATTCTTGCAATGAGGATTTCCCTAAACTTGAGTTCATATCCCCCCTCTCTCTCCCTCCCTCCCTCCTTTCTCCTCTCTTCTCTCTTTCTAAATATTCTAAACATATTTATTGAATACTAAACTAAATATAGTATTAATTTTTATAAAAAGTATTTCAATCAAATGCAGTTTCTTCTATTTGTTCAAACAAGTATTTGAAAGAAAACTACAAAATATGAGTACAGCTCAAGGGATCAGTTTTGACCTAGACTCCTGCTAGAAAATGGTAGCTTTCCCCATCAACTTGAGGAGGGTAATTTTATAATTCAAATAATGTTTTTTTCCTATAACTTAGCTTGATATTCTTTTTAAAAATTTCTTGGAGCCAAATTTGAATAGAATTTCATAGGAAAGTTCCCATTGAGGTTCGTTAAATTCTAATAGCATTTGAAAGCAGTTAGATTTTATCCAAGAAATTGTTCAGTAGTTAGAAATAAGCAAGGCCCAAATGAAGTAGAACAAGTGTATCAAGTAGATGTAGGATTTTGGAGCATCTCTAAGAACTTTCCTGAGTTCTGCTGAATCACTGAATGAAGCTTCAGTGGGTGGAAAATGTTTCACCTTTCAGAAATGGAATTCTCTTCAAGCCCTGAAACACCATTTCCAAATGAACTTGCCTGGATAGCCTGAGAGGTACAGCCCTGAGGATGCTATACTGAAGCATCTACATAGGACACAGGATAACATGTCCCACTTATAATCCTTTCTTGTATTTTGTTTTTGTATTTCTTAAAAATATTTGAAGGGTCAGCCACAACTCCACCTCACTATCTTATTGAGTGACAGGCACAGTGCCATCCAAAATGCCACAGAAATGACACCAGGCAGAAGGATGACATAAAAAACCAACAGTAAAGAGATGGGGTGCAGAGCCTTAGAGCCATATCTAACTGTTGCTGAGCAACACCTTATCTTTCCTACAGTTCTGTCTCTTGAAACAAAATCATATCTATTCCAGTAATATAGGTTAGTTCTATCATTTAAATATTTGCTTTATTACTATATTCCAAGAGAAATGTGTGCACAAAATTCTCAAGAAAATAGATTTTCTGAATGTCAGTATGTAAGTACCTTCCTGGGGTTACATTTATGTAGTTAAGACTTGAAAATCATTAATCATTCCTTACCAATTAACCACTTTAATTAATTACTTAGAGAAATAAAGTGTAGAAATAAGATTTCAGAGTAATTGCTGCAATAAGGTAATAACTGATATTAGGCTACTCCAATTTTCTTTTCATTTTAATAAACGTTCCCTTTTATACTTTTAATGCATGTTAATTGCACAAATTAATGAATTACATTCTGACATTGTTGTACCTGCACATAGTGGATTTTGATCATGTTCATCCCTCTAATACCCTTTCTGCTCCCACTCTCCTTTTCCCCTTCCACATTCCCAAGAAGCCTCATTGACTCATGTCCTTCCTGTTGTCCCCAGATGCTACATATGAAAGAAATCACGGGACACTTTTCTTTGGAAGGCCCAGCTTATTTTGCTTAATATGGTGGTCTTCAGTTCCAGTCATTGTCATGCAAATGACAAAATGGTAGTCTTCTTTGCGGCTGAATAAAACTTCAGTGTGCATATATACCATATCTTTTCATGCACTCATTCATTGATGGCCACCTAGGCTGATACTATAGCTTAGCACTGTACATGGTGCCATGACAGACACACGGATATGGGCATAGCTACAATGTGCTTACTCAGGTTCTCTTGGGTAAATACTCAGAAGTGGTGTATAGCAATTCTATTTTTAATTTGTTGAGAAGTCCCCATAGGGATTTCCTTGGTGGCTGGGACTAATTCTCATTCTATAGTGGTTTGAATGAGAAATGTCCTTCACAGTCTCGGCTGTCTAAACCTTGGTCCTCTGTTGGTGGAGACGATTAGAGGGTGTGGCCTTGATGGACACAGTCAGTCACTGGAGGCAAGCTATAAGAGCTCATAGCCTCACCCTACTTCTCTTTCCGCTTCACCATTGCATTTGAAGATGTGAGTGATCAGCTTCCTGGTTTTGTTGACATGCCTCCCACCATCATGGACTCTTACTCTGCTAGCACCGTAAACCCAAACAAATGCCTTCTTCTCTGAGTTGCCATGGTCTTGAAGTTTTATCCCAGAAACAGAAAACTAATATTATCTTCCTACCATCAATATCTAAAGACGCCTTTTCTCCTCAAAATATATGTTGTGCTTTGTTTTCTTGATAGCTGCTCTAACTAAAGTGAGATGGAATCTCAATGTGCTTTTGATTTGCAGTTTTATTTCTCCTTTTGAGAAGTGTCTGTTCAGTTAAATTGTTCATTCAGTTGCATTCCTTGCCTGTTTTATGGGGCCTTTCTTTTTTTAGCTCTTCCATGTTCAGGATATCAGTCTCTTGTCAGATGAATAAGCAGTAAAGGTTTCTTGCCATTCTTGGGGTGCCTCCTCACTCTGTTCAGCACCATTCTTGGGGTGCCTCCTCACTGTTCACCACCATTCTTGGGGTGCCTCCTCACTGTTCACCACCATTCTTTTTAGACCTCAAAATATTTTTTTAGATTAAACAATTTAAGCTTCTATGTCTCTCAACCTTATACACTTTATACTTCTTTTGTGAGTTTCTTTTTGGGATTTGGTAACAAAGAAAACTGTAACTATAACTATCTTGTCTTCAACTCCATCAGAGACCTGAAAAGGATATAATATTACCTGAGTAAACAGAAAGTACAGAGCAAACTACTTCTAAAACTATAGAAACAACAGAGACAGCTGTCTGTCTGGACAGCCACCCAAGGTTCCTCTGCAACATTGGGGCATCCATCTTCAGCCTATGGGCCTAGAATATCTGACAGACTTTTCTGTGAAGCAGGAATTTTGAAGGTCTGTCCTGCCTTGTCTTGGCAAAATTTGACAGCTGCTTTCTTTTGTGTCCTGCTTGTCCAGATTTAACAGCATACTGTTGTCAGTTGAGGCAAGGGCAGTTTCTTGCCCAGTAGCTAGCTTTGTCACACTGAAACCAGACTGCATATGGAGGTTCTTTGTTGCCCATCATCCTTTGAGGAAGTAGATTAGGGCTTCCAGGAGCAGTTATGCCTCACTGTTAGGGAAAGCCTTATGTTATTAAAACATTCAAAATGCCTTATTTTGTAGTCTTTGAAGTGTTCGAAGACCATCTATCTATTTAATATATATCTCTGTTTAACCTTGAAAACATATTTAACATGACTGTAGTTTGATTGTTATAGATAAATAAATACTAACTTGAATTTCTTTATTATCTTAAATAACTTTTAAGGACTAAAACTTTATATTACATTTTTAAATGTGCTGCATAGGTGAAATACCTTAAACAAGAATAGAAACATTATATATATATATATATATATATATATATATATATATATATATATAACAAAAATAACCTTAATTTGTCAATATATAAAAAAACCCATATCAATGTAAATATTTGAGACTAGTGGTTGTTTTGTTTTTGGTTTGAAAGTAGATTCAATAACCTACCATTTTATCCTACCATTTCTATATCCTTCCTTTTTCCTTTCAGAATGAGATTCCTGAATCTAATTTCCTCTGTTTAGTCTCTTTCTTAACCGTAAATAATTATGACTTATAACTGTGCCCTCTAAACTATGACAAGCATCCATAACCCACTGGATGCCCCAAAACCACCCACTCCACCTCTTGGGAATGTAGGAGTTGTATTCTCTAGAATGCTTCCTGTTATCTGAGGGCAATGGCATCTTTAGGGGACCCTGATGAAATTGGGATAGTGGTCAAGTCCTGGGAGAGCTAGCTGATTGTTTTTTGTTTGTTTGTTTGTTTATTTGTTTAGTCTCTGTGTGATGGGAAAGTGTAGAGCTTAACTGAAGTTCTGGCTGGATAGTCTGTGAGGCAGAACCATCTCAGCTAGCAGCTTTAAAGTTGTTCTAGACGCAGAATTTTGAGGAAACTGCAACAGAGGCATTCTGAGACTATGGATCACCTGGGCTGCTTGTCTTTATTGGTGTCTGATCCTTTTTTTAAACAAATAAACTTTTAAAAATAACATATATCTTTACTAATGCAAGTATGAAATGTGCACTGTGCACAAGCTTTTAAAAATTATTTTTTCATTTTATGTTTGAGCAGGTAAAAGGCAATTGTTAGCTTTATAGGTCTATTTGGACTATATAACCAAACTCTATCTACACCATATGAAAGGATGGCATGCAACAATAAGTCATGAGGACTCTGTAGCCAACAAGACTTACCATGTCTCCTCTAGTCTCAGAGCTGATCCCATAGAAGAGGGATTGCCATATATGTTCCCTGTACTGTAGTCTTTTTTGGTTTCTTTCTTTATGTCTGTAGCCAAGATTTTCAAGAGGTTTCCCCAAATCAAATTTGATCTTTATTAATTTTGAAGAGGACCATAACTTTTTGTTTCCTATGGAAACAAAGGCATAATCTCTCCCCCAACACAACATATTTCCTGACTTCTACTTTGAAACCAAGACATCTCTAAAGTACATAGGCTGGTTTAATTCATCAGTCTCTTTCATAATCCAATGTATCTCAGCAGCTCCCATTCACTTATCAGCATTCAAAACATTTTAAAGTCATAAAGCACCACAAAGGATCCAGACACCCCATGTATTTCCCATCTTTATGTGGCTTTTTAAAATTTACTTTAATCTTTCTTTAAAGACTTTATTATTTTTAAACTATTTATTTTTATTATTGTTTATACCCATTTTCTTTTCTTTCTTCAACATCTAAGCACATTTTTTAAGTATACTATATCTGTTTAGAGATTTTCTTGGTCTTTTGACCTGACGTTTTTGCACTTCTATAGTTGTAGAGACAAACTTTATGAGCCAAACCTTAAATTGTTAAAAAGTAGTCTTTATATATTTTGGATATCAGCCCTCTGTCAGATGTGGGGTTGGTGAAGATCTTTTCCCATTATGTAGGCTGTCATTTTGTCTTATTTACCATGTCCTTTGCATTATAGAAGCATCTCAGTTTCAGGAGGTCCCATTTATTAATTACTGCTCTCAGTGTCTGTGCTATCAATGTTACATTTAGGAAGTGGTCTCTTGGGCTAATGTGGTCAAGGCTACTTGTTACTTTCTCTTTTATCAGGTTCAATGTATCTGGATTTATTTTGAGGTCTTTGATCCATTTGGACTTGAGTTTTGTGCACAGTGACAGATATGGATTTATTTGTAATCTTCTGTATGTTAATATCCAAGTATGCCAGCACCATTTGTTGAAGATGCTTTCTTTTTTTCCATTGTACAGTTTTGGCTTCCTTGTCAAAAATCAGGTGTTCATAGGTAGGTACTCAAGAAACTAGACATCAAAATACCAAACAATCAAGTTTTAAAAATGGGCTACAGATCTAAACAGAGAATTCTCAACAGAAGAATCTCACATAGCTGAAAGACGTTTAAGGAATTGCTCAACATCCTTAGTCATCGGGGAAACAGAAATCAATCTGAGTTACCATCTTATACCTGTCAGAATGGCTACGATCAAAAACACTGAAGACAGCTTATGTTGGAGAGGATGTGGAGCAAGGAGAACACTCCTCCACTATTGGTGTGAGTGCAAACTTGTACAGCAACTTTGGAAATCAGTATGTCAACTTCTCAGAAAATTGGGAATCAATCTACCTCAAGACCCAATGATACCACTTTTGGGCATATACCCAAAGGATGCTTAATCATACCACAAGGACTCTTGCTCAATTATGTTCATAGCAGCATTATTCATAATAGCCAGAAACTGGAAAGCCCCTCAACCAAAGAATGGACAAAGAAAATGTGGTACATATACACAATGGAGTTTTACTCAGCTTTAAAAAACAAAAACAAAAACAAAACAATGATGTCATGAAATTTGCAGGCAAAAGGATGGCTCTAGAAGATATCATCTAGAGTGAGGTAATCCAGACTCAGAAAGACAAACATGTTATGTACTCACTCATAAGTGGATACTAGATGAGTGCGAGAGCAATGTAAGAGATATCTTGATAGAGGGAGACATCATGGAGTAAGGGAGAAACCTGGTACTAGGGAAGTTCCCAGCAATCTACAAGGGTGACCCCAGATTAGACTACCAGCTATAGTGGTGAGGGTCCCTGAACTGGCCTACCCTGGTAATCAGATTGGTGAATACCCTGTCGTCATAAAGCCTTCATCCAGTAACCACTAGGCTCCAGTAGGCACTTACAACTAGTCTCCCACCACCAAGAATGCTCACAAACTCCATTCAAGTGCCTGGTAGCAGAGTCTCTTAAAAGAGCCAATCTCTGGGTGCCCAAGCACCAAGCCTACTTGGAACTTTTTCTTTCACCTTTCTCAGGCTCTGTGTGGATTTACATGCCTCACATTGGGCTCCAAATGTAACAAGTCTTTCTTTGTCCTGCCAGCCAGCTCCCAAATAATGACACAGAGACTTATTAATTATGAAAGCTCCACCTGTTGCTTAGGTTTGTTCCTAACTAGCTCTTATAACAATACATTTCTTTTAACTTATGATTTACCATGTGGCTTTTTACCTTTTATAATTTTTTTATGCCCAATTCCCCCCCATGTCTCCTTGGCATTTCCTCTACACCTGAATTATCTTCTCCTACTTCCTCTCTCTGTTGGAAAGTTCCACTTATACCTCTTGCCTCGCTATTGGAAATTTAGCTCTTTATTAAACCAAATCACAATATATCTTCACACAGTGTCCAAATATCCCACAACATCGAAATATTTCATTTTTTCACCTTTTAATGTTTTCCAGTGACCAATTGATTGTTTAAAAGCACCCGATTATTCAGTCTTCACATAATTGTGTATACTGTCTATGGTTCTCTTTGCTATGATTTCTGATGGTATCCCATATGACAAGGTACAAGAAATTTTTTTTTATTTAAGACCTCCCCCCTCCCCCTGGACAGGGTCCTAGATAGCCCAGCATGATTGTTAATTTTGTAAATGTGACAGAACCTAGAATCAATCACCTTGGAAGAAGGTCTCGATAAGGGATTGTCTAGATGGGTTTGGCCTATGGACATGCCTGTTGAGAAATTGAGTTAAATGAGGTGAGAAGACACGCCCTACTTCATGACTCAGCCCTGGACTGAATGAAAAGGAGAAAATGGTCTGAGCACTAGCATGAGTCCCCATGTCTCTCTGCTCTTGACATGGATGTCATGTGACTAGCTGCTTTAAGCTACTGCTGCCCTGACTCCCCTGCAATGGAGGAGTGTGACCTGAAATTGTGAGCCAAATAAACTTCTTATTCCTTCAGCTGCTTTTGTCTGGCTATTTTATTACAGCAACCACAAAGGACACTAAGATGTCAGGCTAGCCTCAAACTTGCTATAGTCAAAGCTGGCCTTGGAGTCCTAATCCTTCTGCCTGCACCTCTGAGTGCTGGGATCTCAGGCATGTGGGGACCCTGTTAAGACTGTTTTATAGCTTAAAGCATGATCCATTTTTGGGAATATTGTATGTGATATTAAGAAGAATGTGCATCCCACAACTATTAGATAGAATATTCTGTAGAGGTCTGTTAAATCCATTTGATTGATCATACAGTTTAATTCTGAAGTTTCTTTGCTGACACTTCATTGGAATAATCCATCAATAAAAGTGATGTATTAAAGTATTCTATGATTATTATACCTGGACTTGTCTGTTCCCTGATGTCCAACGTTTGTTTTATGAAACTGAATGTGCCAACATTTGGTACATCCATATTTACATCACTTTATCTTCCTGATAGATTGCGTTCTTGATTAATTATACTGTGACCTTTATCTCTCCTAGTTTGGGCTGGAAATCTACTCTGTTAAGTATGGTTATAACTATTCCAGCTTGCTTTCAGATTCTGCTTGCTTGGTATATCATTTTCTATCCTCTCCTTTTAAATATTTATTTGTCAGTGAGTTTTTTTTTAAAGACTTTATTTTCACGTGCACAAGTGTTTTTCCTGCATGTATGTATGTGTACCACATGCACACATACTGCCAAAGGAGGCCAGAAGAGGGTGTTAGATCCCCTAGAGCTGGACTTACAGAGGGTTGTGAGCCAACATGCAGGTTCTAGAAACTGAACTCTGGTTCTCTGCAAGAGCAGCCAGTGCTTTTAACCTCTGAGCCATCTCACCTGCTTTGGGATGTGTTACTTGAAAACACACTGGACAGACTTGGTTTATTAATCTAAACAGCCTCACTTTGTCTTTTTAAATGGAGCATTAAGACCATTTACATTTAAAGTTATTATTTAGTGATGTGTGCTGGCTCAATACTGTAATTTCTTTTTTTATTGTTGAGTCAAATACTGTGCATCTTTTTCTTTCCCCCTTATTCATTTTATGAGTTTGTTGGCTTACTAAGTTAAATGTTGAACTTTTACCTGACTCTTAGTGATTCATGCGTGACATTTGCCCTTTCATAAACTCTTATCATTGTGAATATCTCTCCTCATCCATGTCTAGGATTTCTCTAACTACCTTCAGCAATTCTGCCTTAGTGATTATATGTTGCTCTAGACTGATTTTCTTAGGAGGCGTTTATCTCTTCATTGATTTTGAAATGATACCGATTGTGGATAAGATAATCTTGACTGGTAGTCATTTATTCTCGGGAATTACAATATGTCATGGTACACTTTATCTGCTGACTCCATTCTGTTGGGCTTGCCTTCAGAAATCACTTAGTGCTACTCTCATGCAGCTTTTGATATTGTTTCTTTGCTCTGGACTCTTGGCATTTTAAATAAAATTTGACTTTTGATATTGTTTCTTTGCTCTGGACTCTTGGCATTTTAAATAAAATTTGACACACAGAGGATCTTTCTAATCATATTCATGTGGGACTCTAAATCTTTCCTATATTTGGACATGCTATCTGTACCCTTCCCTGCATTTTGGAGAATTCCTGTTAGAATTCATTAAATGAGTTTTGTTATGCCTTTAGTTTGGATCACAACTCCTTCTACCTCTTAGTTTCAAGGTCTAGTCTCTTTCTCAAATCTCAAAGTTCTTGAACATTGTCACGATGGTTGCCTTTTTTTCTATCTGAATGTAACAATTCCTTAACCTTTGTCTTAGTTACTGTTCCTATTGTCATAACAAAACACCATGGCAAAGTCATCTTACTAAAGAAAACATTTAATTTGGAACTTAGGGTTCCAGAGGGTGAGTGCATGATAATCATGATGGGGAGCATGGCAGCAGACAGGCAGGAATGGCATTGGAATAGCAGTTCAGAGTTTATATCTGATCCATAAGCAAGAGGCAGTGAAAGAGAGCTAACTGGGAATGACAGTATTTTGAAACCTCAAAGCCTGTCCCCAGTGACACACCTCCTCCAACAAGGCCACACCTCTTCATCCTTCCCAAATAGTTTCACCATCTAGAGACCAAGCATTCAAATACATGAGTCTATGGGGCCAGTCTTACTCAAACCACCACAACCATTCTTCAATTTCAGGTATCTTTTCTTCTGTTTAGTTTCCTCTACCTGTGAATCTTCCATGAGGATTGCTTGTTTTGAGCTTTTAATTTCCATTTTTACCAGAATCTCAATGCACTCTGGATTTCTAGTCCCTTTTTTAATTCACTTTTTTTTATTATTAACTATTTACCTAAATTTTCTTTGAGAATACTAACCATTTTTTTATTTTATTTTTATTTTTTTTTTATTTTACAACACCATTCAGTTCCACATAATAGCCACAGATTCCCCTGTTCTCCCCCTCTCGCCCCCCTCCCCCTCCCCCCAGCCCACCCCCCATTCCCACCTCCTCCAGATCAAGGTCTCCCCTGAGGACCGGGATCGACCTGATAGACTCAGTCCCGGCAGATCCATTTTTAAATGACATCTTTGAGTTATTTTTCTGTCATTCCAATCCATATGCATATTGTTACCATAGGGGCCAGAACAGGTGTTACATCCCCTGGAACTGGAATTACACATGGTTGTTAGTTACCATGGGAGTGCTAGAATTAAACCCAAGTCCTCTCCAAGAGCACTCGGTGCCTTTAACTGCTGAGGCATCTCTCCATCCCCAAGAATCTCCCACCCCAAGCTACATTTTTGCAATATGAGCTAACAAGCCCAAGCTTTCTCTTTGCTCTCAATTGTACTGGAGACAGGAGTCTACTTTTGCCCTGCCCTCCTATGGTCTAGAGCCCTGTTAGTGTGGTGTTTCTTTTACAAATATAACTATCTACTATTGACTCATATGCTCCCTTCCCTACCATGGCACCAGCATCTCCCGACAGTCACTGATGGGTATGATAAATGGCACTGGTGGTGGCACTGATTACCACGTGGAAAGGTCCTGGCCACGACAGAACCCAGTGGTACTTTTAGAGCTTTATTAGAAGGGGAAGGGGAGAAAGGGAAAGAGGGAAGCCAGGCTTTGGGAGAGGGAGCAGAGCTAAGCAGTGAGGGAACAAAGAGAGAACACAGAGAGAGGGTAGGGGTCTGCATCCAGCTTTTTAAAGGCATGTAAGTAAGGTAAGTAGCCGCAGCCAGCACCCCCTGATGATGTAAGACTCAAGATGCAAGACCCAAAGCTGTGCATGTGCCCAAGTGAGGGCAGGATCCTAAACAGTCACATATCTGGGGGTTTGATCCAAATGTGTGAAGATGCAAAAAAGTACCAGGTGCCTGTAATCTACTATTTCCTTCCCAGTAACCAATCTTCCCTTTTAAATTACCAAAGAGCATAAGCCCACCTTCAATCATAATGATATTTGAAGAACACTTTTTAAAAATATGCTCATTCACATGAAAAATTCAAAGGGGAACTGCTAATATCTAATATTTAAAGTAATTTACTATATTAAATCATAGAAAACTATATCCACAATGGCCATGTGAGACTTGTGGACCTAAAACAAAAATGAGAACAAAAACAAACAAACAAAAACCCAGAAAGTGTTGTTTTTAACAAAATCTCAATCATTCAGTTTTACCAATAAAGACTCAGGAGCCAGATGCCGGAGTGAAAGCCTGATAGCTCTGAGAGGCAGAGAAACACCCAGCTGGCCTTCCTCCTCAGCCAACATCCCCGAAGCCTACCCCCTTCTCCTATGCCTTCCCAGAAAAAAAACCCTCAAACTCCAATTGAATGTCCCACCTTTCTATTTCCTGTGGATCTCTCTATCCATCCTCCTGACTCCCTCTTATTCTCTGTGGTATTTTCTTGTTCACTTCCTGTCAACTGGTTGCTTGCTCTGCCTCTTGACCTACGGTTGACTTTATTTAATCCTGTGTACAATATTCAAGCAGAAAGCTCTTGGATTAAAGGTTTGTGCTAGGGCTGAGTCACAACTAGAAACACATTTTTCCAGTAAATAACAAAATCTTGGGGTTCACAGTATGATCACATATCCTGCAACAAGAAGGGAGAGGAAAACACAAACACTAGATAGAGTTCTGTATCTGTGAGTCCACACATGTGCTTTCCTGTGTACACTTGGAAACTGTCCAAAGAGCACACATAGAATGCAGAAACATTTATTCCAGGTTATTTTCTAATTTAATAAAATCCATGAGAACATTTAATCTGAACTATGAACCCCAAAAAACTTCTCCTCTCCTATGCAGCCCTATAAAGATTAATATTCCAGTTGAGGGCCAGGATTATGAGCAAGAGGGCATGGATTCCTTTTCCTTTAGTTTACACTGAAATGCTGCTAAAAAGTTATATGTGCTAAATCTATGAGAAAAATGCTTTTGATGATTGACAGAAAATCATTATTCTACATATTCAAGAAAATCAAGTCCAATGACATAAACATAGATTAGATCCTGAGACATCACAGTAAGAATGCTGAAGGGAGAGGAAAATTCAGGAAACCATAGAGAAAAGCAACTTGTCACTTAAAAGTGAGTGCAATTGATAACATCACACCAGAAACTGTCCATCCTAGAAGATAGTCAGCCATCACTTGTTTGATAAAGACATTAATTAAAAATCTTATATCCAGCAAAACCAAGTTTCACAGACAAGGGTGAAATGAAGACTTTATGTCTAAGCAAAAACCAAGAGGACTTCCTGTAGTCTTGCCCTAAAACAATGTTCAAGTGAGATCCTCAGCCTGACGCCTAGAGATATCAGACACTAATCTAAACCTCTGAAAAAACAATACAACACAAGAA
Source organism: Peromyscus maniculatus bairdii (assembly GCF_049852395.1). Classification (NCBI taxonomy): domain Eukaryota; kingdom Metazoa; phylum Chordata; class Mammalia; order Rodentia; family Cricetidae; genus Peromyscus; species Peromyscus maniculatus. The sequence goes on along the minus strand of NC_134853.1, from coordinate 33,410,379 downwards.
ATGTAATTAGGTCATTATAAAAGAGCATTAGGTGGGCACTTTTTACTTATACTATCACTTTAAGTTCTTGGAGAATAAGCATTATTTTTATGTACACTATCACTTAAAAGACAACTATATAAAACACTACTACATTGTGGTACCATTAGACCTACAACACACACACAAAGGCACATTCTTGACAATGACAGTATAAAGGCAGATGGGAACAAAGCTGAACTAGATAGATAACTAATACTATTTCAGTAACTTGTATCTCTGGAACCAAATGAACATAAGGAGAGTGGCAAATAAGATTAAATAAGAAACTCGATGAATATATATTTACTCTCCTCTATCAGACTCTTTAATATGTACGTAATCATCAGAGTAATCACTCTAAAATATGTTGTTGAGGTTGATACATCTATAAATGATGTAAGATAATATCCTTTGGTCGTATGACAAGGAATATATATTATATATATATATGCATATATGTATATATTAGCACAGAAAGGGAAGTCATAGGGCTATTTTGTAATAACTAAATAGATCATGATAATCAAGTTTGTATAAATCTAAAATCAATTCTCAAAAAAATATATATATATCTTAGAACAAACCACTATGAATATAAACTCAAAAGCAAAATATTTAATAGTTATAAATATGTATACCCTTAAAAACAGAGTTTCAAAATACAAAATGAAAATACTGAAAGAATTTGAGAAACAATTTAACAATGTTAGTTGGCAACTTCAATATCTACTTTCAATAACAGAAATGGACAGAAGACTGATAAAGAAATAAAAGACTTAACCAAAGCTGTAAGCCAACTAGAATGATTAAGCATCTATAGTACACACCACACAAAAGAAAAACCAGCATCCATGTTCAGCATACCGATGTCATTCTCTGTGAGATATGAGAAAGCCTACACACCTTATAAAGGATCCAGCTATACTAAGTATGTTGTCTAAACACACACACACACACACACACACACACACACACACACACGCACGCACACACACACACAAAGGGAAATAATAAATGAATACAAAAACTTTGGAACTCATAAATATTTCCAAATTAAACAGCACATAGGTTGTCATTTAGGTTCAACATTAAAGTGCAAATTGGAGAGAATACACTGAATGAATGAACATTTAAAAGTATTTCAAAATCCATAGGCTGCTGCTAAAGTGCTCAAGGAAAACTTACTATGGTAAATGTCTTGATTTAGAACAGAAGCATCTCAAATAAATACCTGGGTCTTCCCCCTTCAGATAATGGAAAAAGCAGAGCTTAAGTCCACAGTAGGCATCAAGTAATGAAAGAAACTGCAGATCACAACAGAAGCACGGTAGAGAAAAACAGCAAAATCAAACCAGTTCTTTGGGAGGATTAACGTACTGGTAAGCCTTTGGATAGACTGAACAAGGAAGAAAGGAAGACTCCCAGCAAAATGGTTCAACGGGTGTTGGCACTTGCTGCCAAGCCTGATGACCTAAGTTTGATCCCATCCTAAGAATCCGCATGGTAGAGAGAGCCACCTCCTCAAAGCTGCCCTCTGACCTCCACGTGCACACTGTGGCATGTGTGTACCCACACACATACAAACACACACATTTTTTTCCAAGTAGAAGACTGATATTACCTTGGCTGACAAGCCTTCTGAGATAGATATCCCCTCACACACCCTTAGGTTCATTTACAACCACAAGTCAGATGCATTTGTTAACGTGAAAGCTATGTGGAAGGCTCTTCAGTTTGTCGCCTTCACTCTGACTCTCAGGATTTGTGAGATTCACCACACACTCCTAGTTAAGCCCTCCTTCACTTCTGCTCCAGAAGACTCCTCCAACTTCAGGTTCCACTGCATAACTTTTGATCTTCTTTCCCACTCACCATCAGAGTAATATAGGTTTGAGAATATTTATTTACAGTTTTATTGATGAACAAATTAGACTTTCAAATCCAGTCATACAAACACACTAGTGTTTCTGTTCTGAATCAGTGGCAATTAGCACTTGAAGGGGTTCATCAAACATGAAAATATTGGTTGGCCTTAGTGGCACACACCTTTAATGCGAGCAGAGTCTGGTGGACCTCTGGGAGATTAGGGCCAGTCTGATTGACATAGAGACACCCATGGCAGTCAAGGCTAGACAGTGAGACTTCTCTCAAAATATATAGATAGATAGATAGATAGATAGATAGATAGATAGATAGATAGATAGATAGATAGATAGATAGATAGATAGATAGATAAATGAATGAATGAAGAAAGAAAGGAAGGAAGGAAGGAAGGAAGGAAGGAAGGAAGGAAGGAAGGAAGGAAGGAAGGAAGGAAGGAAGGAAGGAAGGAAGGAAGGAAGGAAGGAAGGAAGGAAGGAAGATATAAAGAAAAAATATAAGGACTATGAAGCTTCACCATGGATACTAATCTTAAATGGTCATTTAAGAAAATACTCAGAAAATAATTTTAGTTGCTTTATGAAATTCTTTTCTTAGACTAGAAGATAAGCATGTGAGCATTAGATGTCACTCTGGAGGTCAATTATATTAGTTTTTGTTGTTACATTTTCCACTTTATATATTTCAGGGTCATATGGTTAGAGACACACGAAAACCAAGAACTCAAGTCCAAGTCTGTCTGCAGGAGTGGAGACACAGATGCCTATGCCTGATTGTGTCCCAGTCACTGATCTACCAAAGAAATTCTAAGCATGCCAAGCATGAAAGTCTTTAGAGCTGTTCCAGTAACTATAAACTACAACATCCCTGCAGCTAGGGTTGGTCGCATCTCATAGTGCTACCCTGGATGATGTAGAGGTTTAGACTGCAGGGTTGCTTTTTGTTGTTGTTTGTTTGGTTTTTGATTTAACCTATACTTTGCCCTTTTCTTTTTAGCACATACTAAAAGCTGAAAAAAGGAAGTATCCAGGCCCTGTCTGTGCCGTTGGAGGTCTGCACGTGGCTGCTCTGCTGCATTGTAGGGCTACTGACCCTTCTCGTCTCCCATGTTCCTCAGGACCACAGCTCGAGTCTTCCTTCCTGCCCAGGACTCTACATTGAACCTTCTTTGCTTCCGTTTTCTGGGAGGTCTCTTGTAACCTTTTTATTTGTATTGTTTTCATTAATGCAGCTTCTGCCCAACAGATTTAAAATCTCTGCATAGGTGGTTATTCTACCTACCAACACAAAACCCCTCCATATTTATTTGTTTTTTTTTCACCAATTACAGCCACCAATAATATTTATTTATTAAGTTCTTGCTTTCTGCCAGTATCTCTACTGCTTTACACCATTCTGTCACAGTGAACCATGACTAAAGACGTGCTAAATGGACAGCCACTCTTAATACAAGGCTATGGCCAACCCTATCTTACCTCAACACAGAAGTACAATCTATAGAATAAAGTATTTTGAAGACTTACAGAGTGTACAATACTAAATTAATCTAGTATACTACTGAATTATATTTCTGTTACGAAAAACAAAGTTATTGCTGTGCCCAACTTTCTTCCTATTTATTTCTTATACTATTCTTAACTTTGTAGAAGCCATAGTTTCAGATATGCTCTAATTATATTAGTTCAATTCTTTAAAAAATAATATATAAAGTATTTTTTCATTAATTCCAAAATTGTTTTCTATAACAAACCAGCTTGGTATTAAATTTGGTATAATAATTAAAAAAACACACACACAATTTTTATGATTCTTTCATGTTGTATTTTGGAGTTCTAGGCTGTTGTGAATCAAAACTCTTTTTATTATCAAGAATTACACTAGGCTGGGGATGAGCATATTTTCTAATACAGACAGGAAGTGAACAACTTGGCTCTGGAAATGTGGAGGCTTTCTTTCATCTCATATTGATATACGATGCAGTCATATCAATAGGTCTGAAAACTACTGTTACTCTTTCTACACATCAGCAAAAAGCAGTATGTGCAAAGTCTGAATATCAGCAGCCGTGACGTGCTCACACACTGAGTTCCTTTCCAGTCAGCAGCCACTTCTAATATTTCAGAACAGCATGTGTGCAGACAATGGTCACAGATATCCATCCAAGCTGGAAAAGCGGAAGACAATGCAGGCTTGAGGGTTAAAAGGAAGCTGCCACTCAAGAAGTTCCACGCCTCATCCAAGGGCTCCATGGGACCACTGTCTTCCTCCTTCAGGCAAGAGAATGAAGCAGTTAGATTACTGGCACCCTTCTACAGCATACAGCCTTGCTAGAGTCCAATTAAAGATAGTAAAAATTAAAAATGAGAGAATGTAGAAATTTTAAAATATCTTCACAGGTTTGCTATCTTTGTAATTTTCTTACAAGGTCTACCATAATTTTACTTCTATGTCAGAAAGAATTAGAGTACAATGTCACAGCCACAGGTATTTTCAACCAAATTAATACTATATTACAAATGAAACACATGTCAGATCTAATAAATAAAAATGAAGCTTTAAATTGATATCAATTGCATGTGTAATGACCACAGCTAGATAGTAACCACTTCTCCCTGGTCTGAAAGCATCTTAAAGGTCTTACTAATTCCATAGTTAAATGTAGAATAATACATGGCACAGTACTTTGAGGGTGTAGCAATCCATAGGTTTCCTAATGTGGTAATTTAAATAAGAATAACCTCCACAGGCTCATCTGTTTGAATACTTGGTCACCAATTGGAGGAACTATTTGGGAAGGATTAGGGGTGGGTGGAGGTATGTCACTGTGGGGAGGCTTAATAGACCCAGCCATTCCCAGTTAGCTCTCTCTGCACTGGGGTTGTGTCTCAAGATGTTAAGATCTCAGCTACTGCTCCAGTGTCATGCCTGTCTGACTGCTGCCATGCTCCCCACCATGATGATGTAGGCTCAGTATGTTCCCTGACCCAAAGTAAATGCTCCATGGAAGAGTGCACATGTGCATGTGTGCACATTGCACACACACGTGTATGTACATGCACAAAAAAGTAAGGTAAAATGACAGCAGCAGATGTTTCTATTTTTACTTCTTTTTTATTTGTTTCAAAATTATATTGAGGCCATTTAACTAATTAAATAAGTAAAAACGTTTGCTATGAGGACTACCTGTAATCCCTCTCACATTCAGCAACTTTCTACTCAATTCTTTCCATGAATGATTTTATGACCATCACAGACCGTGATCCTAAGCACGTCATCCAATTTGCTTGAGTATTAGGTGTTGACCGTCCCAATGGCCGGGGAAGATTTAAAGTTCTCTCCTCTGGTCAGTCCCTCCTCCCCAACACACAGAGGCACACCACGCAAGAAAACTGCATCAATCCCACCCTGCAAATATATTTATACTGTAATTTTGGCTGAATCAATTATTTTATATTATAGTAATAATAAATAATATTCAGAATGAAACTACAGGTTTCACTTGATTTTTCTTCTTTCCTGCGTGTTGCTTTCTCTGAATTGAATAAGCATTTTTGGTGTTTCATAATTAATTCAATCCAATACTACCTATCAATTGTCCTACTTGCTTCAAGAAGCTAAGGCACATGTTGTGGCTGGGCAGAATGGCACAGACCTTTAATTCCAGCACTTATGAGGCAGAGGCAGGTAGGTTTCCTTGAGTTCAAGGCCTGTCTGGTCTACACAGCAAGTTCAAGTCTTACCAGGCTATATACTGAGCTCTGGTCTTTGTATTTGCATCTCTGCAAAAACCTCTTCTAGAAGCTCATACCCAACTCAGCCACATCTGCACTGACTGATGTCTATGTCTGGGATCTCACTTTACTGCCATCCTGGTGTACTGGGTCAGCTGGAAAGTATACTGTCTTTTTTGACAGTGCACAAGAGACTGGGTGAGGAGGAAGAGACCAGAAACCCTGGATTCTCAGGAAAGGGCTCCTCCACCCTATTCTAGTGAGGCAGCCTAAGTTCCCTAATACTAACTCTTCTGAGTCCTCTCCACAAGGTAAGTACTTCCAGGCTTCTGCCAGGCTGTATAACTGCTTCTCAAACGTTATTCAACCAATACAGCTAATGCCTTTCAATATCCAGAAACACCTGTTGCAAATCCCCAGGCCTCTGAGAGCCCATCATGAAAACATCTGCTACCTCCATCACCATGCCACCACATGCTTCCAGCTTCTAAGGCACGTCCACCTCTGTCTCTCCTCTTGCTTTCTCATCCTTTTGAGTTTGCACACTTAAAGAAGTTCACTTTTCTGTTATTTTAATGTGATTTGTAGTAAAAACAAAAGTGTCAGTGCTTAATCAGTGATCATTATTTGTGACAAACATTCCTTTTGATGCATTCTGTGTATTTTCTAAACTCTTTCTGATAACCATGTCATCTGGTCATCAGAATATGAATCTATTTGATAAAACAATCTAAAGAAATGACAAGTAAACAGAGGTAATCAGGCTTGCATTCTCCTCTTTGGGAAGTCTTCCAAATACCCATTTGTCTAACCATAAACAGGGAAGCTTAAATGTAGAGTGAATTTTCTGTTCTGCAATGATTATTATTCACAATAATAACCTTCAAGAATGACCACATTCTAAAGAGTCTGTTAAATCAATTCTTTTGATATAATTATAACAGATGTTATCTTTCACATGCCTATTTTGGACCTTAATTTGTCATCTATAAAGAGACCCCAGGGAATGAATGCAATTCAGATCCCTTTAGAGAATTTCCTGAAAAGCTGCGAACAATACAAATGCACGTGTGCACACATCCTGCCCCTCAGAGGCTGCAGAAGGTCAGAGGCTGATGTCAGGGACAAAAAGTCTGACTCAGCTAACTGACTACTAAAGCATCCCTTTTAAAACAAAAAGCATGGCCCACACAATCAACTAAGCAGAGCTCATGGGGGCTCACTGAGACTGCACTGACAACCAGGGAACCTGGAGGAGTCTGAGCTAGGTCCTCTGTATATATATCATGGTTGTATAGCTTGATGTCCTTGTGGAACTCCTAACAGTGGGAGTAGGGGCTGTCTCTGACTCTTCTGCCTGCTTTTGGGACCCTTTTCCTCCTACTGTGTTGTCTTATCCAGTCTTGATATGAGGGGATATATCTGGTCTTACTGTAACTCGTTATGACATGTTGAGTTGTTATCGCTGGGAGGCCTGCTCTCTTCTGAAGGGAGGCAGAGGAGGAGTGGATCTAAGGAAGAGAAGAGGTGGGGAGGGAAGGATCTGGAAGGAGAGGAGGGAGGGAAAACTGCGGTCGGGATGTCATATGAGTGAAGAATAAACAAACAACAACATTGACACGGGCTTAGTGATGGCTCAGCAGATAAGAGCACTCGTTCTTGCAGAGGACCTGGGTTTGGTTCCAGCACCTAGAATATGGTAGCTCACAACCATCCCAACCTCAGTTCAGGGAATCCAAACTACTTGTCTGATATTGAAAGTACCAGGTGCACACATAGTACACAAACATACATGTAGACAAAACACTTGCACACACACAATAAATATATCTAAAAAAAACTTTTTTAACTTAAAAAAATGGTGATGTGCTAAGAATGAACTCTTTTTAACTGGCCATTTTCTGGGCACAAGTGGCACTTCCTTGGGTGGGTTGGCTCTTTTCCCGGGCACTAATGGCACTTCCTTGGGTGGGTTGTACAAGTTTCCCTGACTTGGTCTTAGATGTGAATACCTGTCTCTGTCCTAGCTGAAAGCTCCTGCAGGCAGCTCAGAACAATCTCACACAAAAGAAAGAGGTTGAAATTCAACGTACTTCTATTATAACCAAGGGCATATAGCTACCTGCTTTTCTTACACAGCCACTAATCACAGAAAGGAAAACAAAAAAACACCAAAGAAGAGAAAGGCAGAGACCAGGAGTGACAGTTGTTCTTGAATACTCCAAGGAAAGATACGGGACACAGGCCTCTGGGTGTAGAGATTAAAGCATCAGAAATAAGGACAGCAGATGCCACAGTTAATTATTTAAAGTTCACAGAAGTACCCATTGGTGCAACAGAGTAAGAATCATTTAAATTAGAAATACATAAAATTGTTACTATTGACAAATACTACTATGGTTTAGCTAGAAAACTCAAAATAAGCAACTGAGAGTCATTAGAAACTATATGAAAGCATCATTAGAAAAGCATTAGAAAATCAACCTAACAAATTATGTTTTTCATAAAACATTAATCAATATAAAATAAAATGGAAAAAATAATAGTCAATATGGATCATCACAAACATCATAACGGTGAGTGCCCATGCTTCGTGAATGCTAATCTTCTGCTTAATATCACCTCACAAGTTCTCAAACAGCGCTAGGAACTTAGAGCACCTGTTGTCTCCACTTCATTTATGAGGAAGCAAAGGCTGAATGACTCCTGATAATTTGCCCAAGGTGGGGAGCCGGTAGAGGGTCTGCATTCACCATCACTGTACCCACTGTCCAGCCACACCCAGTCGACTCTGCCCAAATATGCCACCCAGAGTAACTTCAATGAAGGGACAAAATATGTGAAATATAGTCTTAAAATATATGAATGACAAAAATTACAGTAATTGTACCAAGCAAATATCTACCCTTGTCCCTCAATATTATAAAGAAATAAACTCCCTTAAGTGATGCACAATACAAATCATACATTCTAGTAGTGTTCTTTCCTTCCTTTTTCTTCTTGTATTTTGTTATTTCTATTCTTCTGATAAAATGATTCTCTAGTTTATCTGGAAATTTTAACCATGTGAGAACCACCAGAAGAGACTCGTAACGGGCCTTGTCCACACTAAGGTCACAGCACTGCACTTCGTGGCAGCACTAGACAAAAAGAGGGAACAGAACAGGGGTGTTGGGGATGAGCCAAGGACCAAGGAACTTGATGTAATGTAAAAAAGTCATCCTCATACAGATCAGCAATGACCATAAGTCATCCTTATGCAGATCGGCAATGATCATAAGTCATCCTCATACAGATCGGCAATGACTCGAAGTCATCCTTATGCAGATTGGCAATGATGAGAATTCCCTAAAAACTGGATGCTGGTAAAGTGAAGAGGAGCACCTGGCTAGTTGGCATATGGACTGATACAACTCAGAGATCTTTTCTCTGAGTTAAAATAAAACTCCGATAATTACATTACTAAGAGGTTTTGGGTTTGTTGTTGTTGTTTTGTTTTTGGTTTTATGAGACAGGGTTTCTCTGTGTAGTTTTGATGCCTGTCCTAGGTCTTGCTCTGTAGACCAGGCTGGTCTCAAACTGAAAGAGATCTACCTGGCTCTGCCTCCCGAGTGCTGGGATTAAAGGTGTGCACCACCACTGCCTGGCTACTAAGAGTATTTTAAGAGAATTCATCACTAGGACACTGGGAATGACCCAAGTGTAAATAAATTTCAGAACATGCTTAAAAATAGCATGGATGGAGAGATTACCTGGCAATCAAGAGCACTTGCTGCTCTCCCAAAGGATCTGGGTTCAGTTCAAGTACCCACCAGGCAGTTCATAAACAGCCTTGACTCCAGTTCCAAGGGAATCCAACGGTGAACGTCAGGCATGCACATGGTACACACACACACACACACACACACACACACACGCAGATAAAACACTCAAACACATAAAATAAAATAAAAAATCTTCAAAATTTTGAAAAATAACCTATACTAAACACACACTTAAAAGTATGACATGTAGCTATTCAATGACAAGAAGACATAGCATCAAATGAGCAGACAGATAGCATGCACAGAATAACCCCATGTGGATCATTCTATGCGTGGATCCTCAGATGCACATATAGACCAAATGCACACAAGTAATATTCCTTACATACTTATGCTGCAGAACAAATGAAGATGTTAAACACGTAGATCTCATCTTCTCCTTGTAGCCTCCCCATGACCTTTCTTTAAGCAAGGGAAAAAGAAGTACTCTGTCATGGCCATGCCAAGGGACTCATGCTACCCTCAGATACACGCTGCAGGGACTCCACCTATGCTGGGACACCTAGGGCTGCTGATGGCTGTCACTGGCAGCAGAGATGTGTGCCACTGCTTCATTGAGTGCCGTGTTGCTTGATTTTTTAACCACAAATATTTACCAATTATATTCGGAGTCATGGAAACAAAAAGCAAAGAAATGTTAGGTTAACTTGTTACAGCCTGGTGTCGGGAGGGAGAGGGATGCTCCAAAGGTGGGGGGTGGACTGGATGACAAAACCCCAGTCTATACAATACTCACATGGTGGGTGTATGTGAATTAGGGAACCTCAGAGGAACCAGCAATGTGTCCCATAAAGTGAAAATACATACATTCTCCCCTCCTCCTCAGATAATCTCATCCCCAGGGAATTATCTAAAAGCATGAGGAGGCAGAGATCCAAGAGATGCAACTAAGTAGCTCAGAGCCAGGAGTTCATCCCAGGATTTGAGTGGCTTCACTGGTTGTGACCTTAAGCAGGCTACTCAGCACTTCTCTGCCTCAGTTTATCTCTAAAATAAAGGCAAGAGCACAGGCCTCTCCATCACTCATGAGCATCTGTATAGAAACTTTTACCCACTCTGTAGGATAAATCTTACTGCCTAATAATCTCCGCATTATTCTCTGCACTGGAATTAGGAAACACTCAACTTAGCTTTTTAAAAGTATTCAGAAGCAAACCTATGTGATATTGTGACACTTTCTCAATCTCAATTAGCACTGAACTAATTAACAAACCCATTTACACACCACAGTGAGTCACATTTTTCTCCCCCTTCCTTGCTCCCTGGTGTGTTGTGAGGGTGATTGAGTGTCTAATTACTTCTTAATTGAAAGCATATATTCTTCATTTTTCACTAGTTTGGGCTTAATTCTTTTAGTAGTCCAGAAAGCAAAGTCAATGAAATTAAGTTGAATTGGGATTTGGGCAGCTATTATGAGATAGCGTTTGTTTGCAATGTGTCTCATAAGTAAAGGGTTTTCACCTTATTTCCTATGTAAATATTTCAGGTATCAAAATGTGCCATAAATGACTAATTTTGATTATTAGCAACATTGTTATTCTTATTTCTTTTCTTTAGCTTTACAGCAATCTTGTTGCTGTGATCCACTAATTATATTCATTCTTTAAAGAAAAAAAATGACATGAAAGAAACATAGTGAGCTCTTGAAAAATCAGAATGAACTTGCAGGCCTGCGAAAAAATCACTGCTGTTTTTCTGTGGCACACGGGTGTAGGAATCATTCAATGTGAACAGAAGGATGGTGCAAATCTGAGAACACTTAAAACACAACATTTATGTTGATTAGGAATATGTATTTACTGAGAATAAGAGTACCACCATCCAGATGGCATCCCAGCAGTGAGCAGTAAGCACAGTACTTCATGAAGGTGATGGACTGTGCCCTTCAGATATTATGCTGGTGTAAAGATTGAAGGAGGTATTCACAGGGAGCAAAACCTTCCTTTTTTTAATCTTAGTATGGTGAGTAACCATTTGGAATAATTTAGTTGAGGACCTTCGAGACAAAAGACTAAATTAAAGAGTGTCTCGAGATCCAGATCAGTACCTGCTCCTTGAAGTCTCTGACCATGTACTTTTTCTGTAGTCAAGCACAGTAGACCTTAAGTTCCTAACAAAACCCATGGCAGAATGAATGATGAGAACTCAGAGATGAGAACAGTAAGAAAACAGACCACTTGCTGGGTTTGCTTTAATAAGCACAGAAATGGAAAATAAATTTATCTGAAGTTGTCAGGGCTTTACAATTTTAGCAATTTATTTTGAGGAGCTGTTATCTTTTGGTATATTTCTTGACTGGAGAAATCTCTATATAATCTTAATAAATATTTCAGAGTCTGTCAAAAGTACTAGGCATAGTGTTGTAGCTCTGTTATAAAAACAACTAACTAGATTGTTTAAGTAATATTTAAATAGCCAGAGAGTTAAGCATACCTATGTGTATATACCATTTAAATTTTTTTCTAAAACTTACAGTTAAAAGCGATCATTTGTCTCTGGTTATATTCCCATTAAAATATTTACAAGTAGATGACTGCTTAGCCTTGGGAGGCTCATATCAGCATCCACTTTCCTCATACAAGATTTCTTCTATGCATACTTGAATGGTCTAACTGTTTATGTTCTCTCCTCCGCCCCCTAGTTCTTACAGTGTTGGTATTAGGAAGAGCCTTGGAGGGGAAGTTAGACCCTGGAGACAGAGCCCATGTGACTGGGATTAGATTACTCACGAAGGGGACTCCACAAACCTAGGGAGTACCTTTGTGTGTAAGAAGGGATTGTTCTGTGTTCGGGAAATGAGTCATCCCAGGCAGTCTTCTGCCTCCCTATCCTTAGGTTGGCTTCACAGTCTCCAAAGCTGGGAGAGCCACTTCTGTTGTGGAGAGCTACTCCCACTCCTGGGATTTTGTCACAGAGGCCCAAATAGAAGAAACTTTCTAGGTCTTTCCCATTTTCAGGAGAGGACTTCTGCCCCAAACAGAGGGACCAGGGCTACCATTCTTTCCTCAGTGATACTGATGCCGTTTCTATTTTACCCTGAGACCTCAGGCTCTGACCTTTTGGTTATGAGTCTTAGCCTCTAATGGCTGAGCTGTCCCTCTAGCCCCAAAACTTCTGGTTTCTCAAGCACATCCTGCTTGTAAGCAATATGCTCTATAGTATTAGAAGGGGGAGCACTGGAGAGGTAGGGGTTAGTTCCCTTAAGCTGGACCTTAACCTCTACATAAATTATGAAAATATTGACAAAGTAAGTCAGGGGATTCAACCATTTTGACCTGTTCCTCTGCTTCCTCAGTAATGGCTAACACAAGGCAACATAGTATTGGCTAATGCAGATAAAATTTCCAAAGCTCATTTCAAAGGATTCCATAGTTAAAGTCACATGTTAATAATGTTACCTTTCATTATGGGCTGCAAGGAAGAATAGAAAACCCATCCCTACCGATGGCAGGCATTACCAGGCAGTCCCATTACTCTTTCCCATGGTACTCATGGGTGAATTCAGAATCATTAACACTCTCCAGATAGCTACTGCCAACCAGCTGGGGTTGACATATGAGTTCGGGTGCTGTCTGTTACCTGTGTATTTGCTTAGCAGCTTTATGTAGAATTTGTACAATAGTTGTACATAATCTGACCCTGACTTTGCAGGTGGTGGTGACATATATGGAGATGCTAGATAGCTCTGGAAGCTTTCAGAAAGCACACAGAAACAGGTGACAAATAAGAAACAAGGTAAGGCAGCCAGGGTCTGCACAGCCCACCTCTGAACATCAGCCAGCAGAGAGCCGGGGCGGTAAAAGGGACTATGGATCCAATTGCTGAGTCCACAACACCTTTAACACACCCAAATGAAAAGAGCACATCTGGACCTGCCCTTCCTTTCCTAGAGGCATTAAGAAACAGGGGTCTCTGGTCCCCACATCTGCTGGTTCTGCTTATCCTCACCACTTCAAGTCTTCCAGAACCACAGAGAAGGCTTTGGTTCCCACACACCAGCACTCAGCACCCTGCCACTGCTCTCCGGCTAAACGTTCGCAGTGCTGTTTCCTACACCAGACTGTCACGGCGTAGTGAAGATTCTTGGAAGTCTTATGGAAAGAAAACCAACCTAATGTAGTACTTTACAAATGGACTTAATTCCAATACACAGGAATTCACACTTCAGTGGAGTGAGTGGAGAATAACACTTACTCCTACCCACATTATTAGAAGACAGAAATTCACTAAAAGCAAAATGGAAAAAGATCTAAACCCCAGTAAAGAAAGAAAGGCTACTAAGGCCAGTTTACCCGGGAAAGACTTGGTGAGCAAAAACTGTGGTCCCTCAAATATAAACTGTGTTTAAATAGTCAGAAGCCACTAGAATACTCAGAACTTCCTAGTGGTAAGTTCCTGGGTGGGGGTGGGGAGAGGCTTGAAGGACAGGCCGGCAACTCCTGTAGCTATTTAACTTTGCCCAGGAGCAGGCTACACTGCAAATAGTCAATCTGACATTCTAGGAAGTTCTCCGGGTTTTTCTAATTTGGAAAATTTTTAAGCAAAATACTAGTACTTCTTTGATTATGTTGTGGTAAAATGTTAGTTTAACTATTCAAAGATGTGTTGCATTTGTTTATGCTGTGGGATATTAGTTTAACTATGTAAAGATGTCCTGCATTTGTTTATGTTTTGGAATATTAGTTTAAGTATGTAAAGATGTGTTACATTTATTTATGTTGTGGAATATTTTTTTTAACTAAGTAAAGATGTGTTGCTATTTTACCTTGCCTGTCTAAGACACCTAAATGGTCTAATAAAAAGCTAAATGGCCAATAGCTAAGCAGAGGAGGGATAGGCAGGGCTGGAGGACAGAGAGAATAAGGAGGAGGAGGAATCTAGGCTTGGGAGAGACAGAGGGAGACACCAGGGAGATGTCAGGGTCCAGCTAGCCAGCCAGACATGGCGGAAGCAGGAAAGCAGGACATACAGAATGAAAGAAAGGTTAAAAAAATCCTGAGGCAAAATGTAATGACTAGAAACAGGTTAAATTAAGTTATAAAAGCTAGTGGGACAAGAATAAGCTAAAAGCTGTGTGACCAAAATGAGCCATCTTAGAAATAAGACCAAAATGCAGGCCAAGCTTTGGTAATTAATAAGACATCTCTGTCATTATTTGAGAGCTGGCTGGCAGGGCAGAGAAAGAGTTTGACTACAGGCTCTGTTTTCCCTTTAAGCTTTCAATCAGATGGACACCAGCATGGGAGTGGCTTCCTGTGGGCTTGTGCTTCTACAGTGCATCCTGTTAAAAAGAGCAGATTACAGACTCCTGCAGTACCTAAGAGAAAATGTCTTCTTAAAATCCTGGTTGAAGAGCACGTTATTTCTGGATATTTCTGCACTAATTTTTAGCATTTTTGGCAACTTCCCTGAACTATATTTTTAGCTCTTACCTTTCTAGCTGGAGACTTACTATGAAATCTTATTAGCTTCCACCCCTGCTCACTTCCCTGCTGCCTGTCCTCTCATTTGCCTTTGACATAATACAGTTCATGGAGACAGAAGCAGGCACATCCACCACACAAGTCCAGAAGTCAAGGCACCCAAGAGGTCTACTGGGATAAACTTGTCCAGCCGGGTTCCCATCAACACCACCACACAGGAACTGAGAGGGTTCTATCCCATGGCACCTCCCAAAAGCCTGGTCTAAGGTCTGATCTACTTATTTATAGGAAAAGTCTTCCTTACCACTCCTAGAAGAAAATCTTCCCTTAGCTGACGTATGTCCTCTTAGCTGCCTGAAAACATTCCTTGGCGTTAAAAATCATGGTATTGACTGTACTTCAGGGATCAGAACATGATAGTCAACAATACGTTGGTTCCTGTCTGCAAAAACCTTGCTTTACTTCTCAAACCATCTCTTTTCTAAATAAATCCTCAGGTGAGAAAAAAATTAAATCACTTCAGAATTGTTATACACAATAAATTACTAACATTTCTAAAACATAAAAAGGAAAGGGGATGTATTTCAGGCAGGAATTACGTTCATAGTACAGTAATCCCTAAGAGAGCCTACACGGTTCTGATATTTTTCACTCCCAGACTAATAATAATTTTATGTCACATAATCAAAACACAAGAGATGACTTAGGCATCCCTGGTGTTTACGCACTTTCCTGAAATCATTCTGTAAACATTGGACAATCTATTTCATTCTGAGGGAAATCTGTAGGATCCAGGAAATAGAAAACAGCCCTGTCTGTGGAGCCCTTAATACTTTTGCTAATGCTGGACACTATGTTAAGTGATTCAAGCCCAAGTGCTGCTGGCTGAAAATCCACCTTTGAGCTTTTCATTTATCCAGAGGGGATGGGTAGGCTTCAGCACTGAGACACGCCTCACCTTCCTCACACAGTTCTCCCTTTCCCATAAAGCTCTGTGTTTTTCTAGCCTAGAATTCTTTCTGGTTACAAAAGAGAACAGATATGAAATCGATGCTAGCTATTGCTTCATCAAAGCTAAGACAAAATCATTAACTGTAAAAGCACATGTTGGGAAAAGTTCAACACAGTCAAGGGAAACTTCAAAGATTCGGAAATCAAAATGGCAACAATTCTGACAAAGGATTATTCCAGAATGTTTGCTGGTCTCTCCTTCTTTATTTTTCTGTTTGTGGTTGTGTTATTTTTTTAGGAGGGAAAAGAAAATTATTTAAAGAAACATGTATACTTGGTGCTTGCAGAAAGTAAATCATTAATATATTGCAATTAGTGAAAACCTGTGCATGGATTAATATTTGAGTCCTGGGTGAGCTACTCTGTGGCCAGTCCAATAGCTTTTAAATTGAGCTAACACTTAATAAATAGGCAAATAATTATTTTTCAAAAGCTCAGTGCCAATATTATGATACCAGGCATTATGTGAGAACTGGACCCTGTACCAAGTCTTATTATTTATTGCTGTTACTAAGATTTGTTTTTTTCTGAATCCTATTTTTAAAAAATTCAAAGATTAATTAAGGTTGGAGAGATGGTTCAGCAATTAACTTTCTGATCTTGCAGAGGACCTATGTTTGGTTTCTAGCACTCACACCAGAATGCTCACACCATCCTGTAACACAAGTTTCAGGAAACCTGACACCATCTTCTGGCCTCTGCACATATGTGGCATGCACTCACACATACACATAAATAAAAATAAAAATAAACATTCTTTAAAACTTCAATAAATAATGGATCTCTTAATAGCAATTGTCTCCCTGAAATGTGAGCCATCACCACTGAACCAAAGAATTCCTAGCAACTTAGTGAGTTACATGCTAATTCCATAAACAACTACCAAATTCTAACTCACACTTCTTAAATGCTAATATAAAAAGGTCTCATATTCCTTATGAGAATAATAATTCTTTTTATCAAGGCCCTCCAGATGCCCAGAAATGTCACATTTTAAAAACCTGTCATTTTAATTCCAAAACTAAAGTTATTTCAAAAAGCACAGCTGAAATAAATCTGAATTACTTTAAACATTTTTAGGAGAACAACTACCATGGAATTTCCTCCGCCCTTTAGTTCCAAGAGCTTAAATGAAACATTCATGCATTAAATTCAAAGGCTGACTGTCAAATAACTTCACTTTAATAAAAATTTGAATTACGTGCCTTAGGGCATTATTAAATATCAAATAAAAAGAACACATCCATAAATCTGATTTCCCAATATAATTTTATGTAGAACTATGAATACATTTATATTATACATTTCAAGACAAAAGGATAAAAAATGCATTCAGAAAAGGACAAAATCAGAATTAGAAATTTTGAAGGATTTCCCTTTTTGAAAAAAAAAAAAGATATCTCAGTTGTAATTAGCTAAAAACATAGAAAGAGCAAACACCACTTTTCTGTCAAATAATTAAGGATCTGGAATATACATAATCTCACAAACAGTATGAGATTTCTGAATCTGCATGTGAGAAAGGCAGACAGAGGGACAAAGGACACACAGAGAAAAATGATAGTTCTTCAAGTACCCAGAAGCAACTCTGGTCTAGACTAATTATGAATCAAACACCCAAGCCAGTAATATTATGTCATTAAAAGTGTCATTTATAGTTAATTATATTCACAAGAAAGTGCCAACTATGGCCTGAAAACCCCTTAAGTTGCCGCTCACCAGCCCCCTTGCACCTCTCTGTGACCCTGTGACAGGGCCTCTTCCTGTCGTCCTATGTCTCCACCACTAGGGTCTTTTCTCAGCTCCACTGGGGTCTTTTCCCAGCTCCACTGGGGTCTTTTCCCAGCTTCACTGCCACTTGTACCCTTCTTGTTATTACCCTATTCCTCATTTAAAAATGAAAGCAAGGCTCAACAGGTCCAATCTATAAATCTGGACTCCCTTCCTCCATCCCCTTGGAGCATGCAAAACACCTCTTCTTAACAAAACTGTCTTCCAGGTGTGCTCGGGGTTACAGCCTTCCAAGTTTTCAAGTCTTCAGTAGCAAGATCTTGTTTCCCAAGAACAAAGTGCTCAGCTGCATGCTCTTCTCCTTCCCCACACACTCAGACAAGTTCTGGTATTTCTTGTGCTCGAAATAAAATCTGTCTCGGCATTCTGCCCCACCCAACCCAACTGATCATGAT
Organism: Peromyscus maniculatus bairdii; assembly: GCF_049852395.1. Lineage (NCBI taxonomy): Eukaryota > Metazoa > Chordata > Mammalia > Rodentia > Cricetidae > Peromyscus > Peromyscus maniculatus. The sequence goes on along the minus strand of NC_134853.1, from coordinate 33,392,302 downwards.
AAATATATAAGGTATCTGTGTATAAAATGTCACAATGGGGCCGGGCAGTGGTGGCGCATGCCTTTAATCCCAGCACTCGGGTGTTGCTGGAGGGCTTCTCTCCAGGTTCCCCAAGCCCTGCAGTCCCACAATCCACTTATAAAATAATCACTCAGACACTTATATCACTTATAAACTGTATGGCCGTGGCAGGCTTCTTGCTAACTGTTCTTTTATCTTAAATTAACCCATTTCTATAAATCTATACCTTGCCACGTGGCTGGTGGCTTCCCAGCGTCTTCACATGCTGCTTCTCCTGGCGGTGGCTGCAGTGTCTCTCTTCCTTCTTCCTGTTTCCCCAATTCTCCTCTCTCTTTGTCCCGCCTATACTTCCTGCCTGGTCACTGGCCATCAGAGTTTTATTTATATAGAGTGATATCCACAACACTCGGGAGGCAGAGCCAGGCGGATCTCTGTGAGTTCAAGGCCAGCCTGGGCTACCAAGTGAGTTCCAGGAAAGGCGCAAAGCTACACAGAGAAACCCTGTCTCGAAAAACAAAAACAAAACAAAAAAAAAAAAACAAAACAAAAAAAAATGTCACAATGGATACTGTTAATCTGTGTGCATGACATGTTGATAGCTTTTTTAGGAAGATCAATAGAGCTAGACAGTGCTAGTGCCTGAAAGGACTGTATGTAGTTTTCACTTCTGATGGGACTGAAAGTACTTTGAAAAACCACTGGGTAGCCATTAATAAAGTCAAACAACCACCCCTTTAAGAAATGCCCAGGGTGTGGGACCTGTAGCCCTACCCCTCTTTTAACCTCAGTCATGGCAACCTGCACCTTTCATTGCCACACCACTCCCACCAGCAGGGTGGAGCCCTCTTTGACCTCAGCCCAGGTACTGCTAAGAAAAAGAAGTCTCCCAATCAAGCCGTGTACATCAACTTTCCAGCTTCACTGTTCAAGAAATGGACTGACTGCTTTAGGCAATGAACAGCCTGACTCTCCTGTCTTGTGATTAACTACACTGTAAATTCCCATATAAGATTTCATAAACACTTAGTGAAATAATCCATCTGATACATTTGAATGCCATATATTTTTTCCTCTATGCCAAATACGTCCATATTTTACACAGACTAATTTTCTGATGCTTATTTATGACTTTCAACTTGACTCAATGAAGAAACACCAGGAGATTAGTAAAGTTCACCACTGGGTTTGCATGTGAAGGTGTTTACACAACACTAGACCAGGTGGGCTCAGACCTACCCAGTGGATTAATCCTTTGGTAGATTCATAATATGATGACATTGATGGAGAGGGTGAGAGGTAGGGATGATGCCTAGTTGGAGGAAGCAGATGACTAGAGAATGTCCTTTGGTCTGTATCCTGTCCTGGCCTCTTCGTTATATGTGCTTCCTGTCTCCCAGGAAAGTCCTCTATCACAAGAGTCTAGTACCATCATGCTCTACCTAAACAGAGTGGAGCAACCATAGCCTGAACTCTTTGAAACGCTAAGCTAAAACAGCTCCTTCCTCCACAAGTTGTTTCTGAGCAACGAGAACACTAACCAGTGCATCTCTACCCATGAAATTTTAGCAACCTTCCTATCAGCCCACTATTATGATAGACAGGTGTCTCTTTATTGACATGCTCCAACATTAACTCTTCATCTTTCTGATCCCAAAAATGACCTTTGCCAGCTTTCTTGCTGTTACTCAATTGCATCCTACCCATGATTTCCTAAGGCCCAAACCTCAGCATTTAACCTGACAATTCCATCTCCCGCCATCTTTACCCAGTTCATCACTGGGTATCATCTATAATTTCTATTTCCTATGTCTTACCTACTCTCCATCACTACTGTTTTTAATGTAAGGTCCAGGCCTCCATATTTATAATTTTGGCTACCCAACAGATTTCTAAACTCTTACTCCTGCTCTGGTCTACTTCAATTCAATCTATTCAATTTCTTCTCAGAGTGTACTATTAAAAAGAAACACAGGATAAAGTCAGGCCCCTGAATCAAAGTCTCTACAGGTTCATGATATGTCCACAATAATATAAAGATACCTTAGTGTGACTGATAACATCTACCACTTGGGTCTTAACCTACTTCACCCTTTATTTCTATACTCTAAACACACCAGGCCTTCCTTCAGGGACCTTAATGTACCCATATCTTACCTCCTCCATGGCAAGCACACCTTGAGGCCTTTTCAGAAAGATATTTCTCTTCCTAGAAGTTCCTTTGGCATTTCCTTAGTTCTTTTCATTCACATAATATATTAACATTTGCAACTGTGTATTTTTGAGTCCTATTTCTCTACCGTCAGACTTCCTGGGTACACCCCCCAATCAGTCAGAAAATATTCTCAATAGTGATTTTGGACTTAGTTCATTCTAGCTCTTCAACTCATCTATTTTGAGATTTGGCCTAAAGCACCCTTGGGCTTTCTCTTTTTAATGTCTGAATTACTTATATGTCTTCCCATTCCTAACATGGTGGACTTGCTGGACCTTCATCTTCTCACATTAGAAGAAGCAGAAGGTTAACTATACTGGCCAGCTGAGAAAGGACAAGAACTGAGTCTAAAGCTCCCCATGGGCAGTTCTGAGAAACTTCCAGTTGCCCTGAAGTCAAGCCAGGTACAACATGTGATGTGTTATAGTGGGTTCATAGTGAAACAAAACAATTTCGACCCTTAGAGGTTTGAAATACAATAAAAAAAAATAAGAAACATAAGTAGCTAAGTGGAAACGGGGTCATGAAATGAAGTCTGCTTTAAGGGGGAAGCGGGGATACCTATTGAAACCAGTGTTTGAGCTGAGCCCAGGGCAGTTATGGGGTCAGTAGGCGAAGGATGGGTATACAACACAGAGTGAGCAAAGCATACTCCAGAGAATAAGACTCTACTGTACAGAGTAATAACAGAGACAAGAAAGAAGACTGAAGAACACATGACTATCACCTTTGGAAATCTCCATCAACAGTGGCCAGGTCATGAGATTGTAAGCCCGGCAAGGCCTGAGATTTCCACTCGGCTGTGACTTCCTCATTCCTAAATATATACAACTCTCATATCATGCCATAGTTCATCATCAGTCCCAGCTACATCCTGCTTCTCCAGGTACTGTTCTGGCAGATGTGTCCCCCTTATGGGAAGCAGCTGGCTGCCACAATGTCTCTGATCTATGCACACTTAGGTAGCTTACAAGGTAAAGAAAGATTCCAATACACAGTAATCTTTGCATATATTTATCTTTCCCATGTTTGTGAGTTCCCTAAGGTTAAGTAATAAATATGCTGAATTCAATTCAATATATTGACAATCAATAAAATAATGTACAATATTAAAACAGCTAACATAAGCTTCTTGACTTTGCAAATAAAAAGAACTTCCAAGAAACAAACAAAAGAGAGTAATGGACAGGAGTGATGTGACCAAAGTATGTCATATGTATGAAAATAACACACACAGACCCATTATTATGTACAAGTAGCATATGCTAATAAAAATCATTTCTACAGGACACAGGACTTTCACTCCTGCCAGACCATCCCATCATATACCAGAGAGCAAGATGACCCTACAAGGTGATAAACAGGAAGGCTCATTTTTCTAGGCTTCCTTTCATGTTCTTTGATCAGAGGAAGTAGCTGCTGCATTTTCAGGAGATGACAAAGTGAATACCAAAGATACCACTGAGAATCCCTGCGTCTGTATTCCAGGTGCTTTTCCTTATGAAAGCCACTATTAAAGCAGAAAGTGGGATTAAGGGATGTTCAAGTGGAAAATAAATGAATCATATATTTTTAAAAAATATTGCATGAAACAAAAAGGACCACCTGACTTGTCATTGATGGGGCACAAGAATGCACCATAAATTGATTAAAATGAAGTGTATTCCAGCAGTCAGCCTATGGAGTGACTTTGGGATGCTGGGTTAAGGCAACTCATTTTCTTGTCCAATCTCACATACCCTGATGCAGATGGGTTTGATCATAGTCTTTCTGGCTACTGAAATGCGGCTCGAATGACTCTGTCACTCAGGGGCTGGGTAGGTCGGAAATTGTCTCCCAAAATCCCATCACAGCCTTCTACAAGTTCTGCCCCCTTAACGTGTGTTCTCAGCCTTCGGAATTCTTCTATCTGAAAAGAAAAGCAGAATAAAGGCAATTAGTCACTGACCGCACATTATCAAGTTCAGAGTTTCATAAACAACCCAAACTATGAATAGATGATAGTATAAGAGAAAAAAATGAAGGGTGAACTTCAAAAAGAGAAAACCAGAGCTGGAAAGAGCTCAGTGGTTAAGAAAGAATGCTCCCCTTGTTGAGGACCCAAGTTCAGTGCCCAGCACTTATATTAGGCAGCTCACAAAGGCCTGAAACTCCAGCTCCAGGGATGTATCCCCCACCTCTGGCCTCCGAGGGCACTGAACTCATAGCACACATACACACACACACACACACACACACACACACACACACACACACACATACACACACACATACATACATGCTTGCACTTTAATGATAAATTAAAATTTTTTAAACCAGGAAAACAGATTTGGTTGTTCCAGACCTAAGGATATGAGACAAGGCCCTTAAAAGAAGACAACAGGAATCTGGGTAACTCCAGCTCCATAGAAACCTACTAGATTTATTAATGTGAAAATCCTATCACACAAATTTTGGTGTCAGCTTAAAGCACAGAGAGAGAAAGGGGTGAACAAGGAAGTAAGTGTTCTTAAATTTTTCCCAAGTACATTCCTAGCCACCATGTCACTGTGTGTCAGCACTGGTTAGAGCTGCTACAGGAATTCATGGGCTCCTGGGTTATCTTTGCCAGATCGTCATCTGACAGAGAATTATAGTGCCTAGAATATATAAAGAACCCCCCAAAAGACTAAACATTAAGAAAATAAACAACCTGTCAGGCAGTTGTTTATTAATAAATAGGAGGCAGAGGCAGGAGCATCACTGTGAGTTGGAGGCCAGCCTGGTCTACAGAGTGAGCTCCAGGACAGCCAGGACTGTACAGAGAAACCCTGTCTTGAAAAACCAAAAATAAATAAACAAACAAACAAGGAATGAAGGAAGAAAAAGAAAAGAAAGCTAATTTGAAAAACGGCCTGTGGGGACTGGAGAGACAGCCCAGCAGCTAAGAGTACAAACTGTTCTTACAGAGGATCCAAGTTTAGTTCCCAGCACCCGCATCAGAGGTTCAAACCCACCAGTAACTGCAGCCCAGAGGACCTGACACCCTCTTCTAGGCTCTAAGGGCACCTGCACTCACATACACATACCCACACACAGACAGACACATAATTTAAAAATAAATTAAAATCGTTTTTAAGATGGGCTATGAACTTAACAGAGAATTCTCAAGTGTGCGTGTGCGTGCATACATGTATGTGTGTGTGTGTGTGTGTGTGTGTGTGTGTGTGTGTGTGTCTAAGAAACACCTTAATAACATCCATAAGACTCAACATCCTTAGCCATCAGGAAAATGGAGATTAAAACCATTTTAAGATTCCCTCTCTCCCAAGTTAGATCATACTGCCATCGTCAATAATACAATCAACAAACACTAATGTGGATATAGCAAAAGGGAATTCTCATGCACTGTTGATGGGGGTGTAAAGTAGTGCAGCCATGTTGTAAATAAATCCCGATGTTGGAAAAAAAAACTAGAAATAGAACTACCGTATGGCCAAGCTATACCATTCCTGGGCACAAACCAAAGAACTTTATATCCTACTACAGACACATGCACACATCCATGTTTGTTGCTGCTCAATTCATAATAGCTAGGAAATGGAATCATACCAATGCATGAATAAGAAAACTGTGATACATATACACAATGGGATATTACTCAGTCATAAAGGAAAATGACATCTGCAATGAGACTGCAAAGATCATACTGAGTGAGGTAGCTCAGACCCAGAAAGATACAAGAGGAGGATGGATAGGCTAAATGTGCTGGGTTGAAAGTAATTGACCCCCCTAATCTCATAGGGAGTGGCACTATTAGGAGGTGTGGCTTTGTTGGAGAGGGCATGGCCTTGTTGGAGGAAGTGTGTCACTGTGGGGGCAGGCTTTGAGGTTTCCTATGCTCAGGATACTGCCTGGTGTCTCAGTTGACTTCCTGTTGCCTGAAAGATATATAACTTTCAGCTACTCCAGCACTACACCTCCCTTCATGCCACCGTGCTCCCTGCCATGATGATGATGGACTGAACCTCTGAAACTGTAAGCAAACTCCCTCAATGAAATGTTTTCCTTACAAGAGTTGCTGTGGTCATGGTGTCTCTTCACAGCAATAAAAACCCTAACTAAGACACTGACATAAACTAATTATGGATGAAACGGTCTTATGAAAACACACTAGTGAATAAGCTAATTTTAAAATACAACTTTAAAACAACAAATTCAAGTGGAGGTACCTTAAATGGGGTGGGCATGGCCACGCCCAAAGGATATGGGTCATTAAACAAAACTTGCAGTGTAAGGCATGGGACACCTCCCCACAAGTTATTGGTCAGGAGGGCACCCAAAAGGATATTGTCACTGCCCTTGGACACCCACTAGAACTGCAAGGTGAGACCTTATTGCTGAACACACCGCATTCTGTGACTGCAGGCCAGAGAGACGTCTATCCCAATCGGGCCAGAGAACTCCCCTGCTCACTAGCACTCACAGTGCTGGATGATGCTCACAGCTGAGGGTAAAATGACATTACTGTTCTCACACAGCATGGGAGGCTGCATGCTACAGTACTGACCGGCCAGGACAGATGTCCCCACTAGGGTCATAGTGGCACAACTGTTACAGGGTAACCAACTGCACACACAGCAACCAGGGCAGAGGCACATGACTGCCCAGGTGCTGAAACCTCCCACCCCCACCAAGGCTCAAGGAACGTCACAGAAGAGGAGGCAGAAAGAATGTAAGAGCTGGAGGATGGGGAGGAGTGATGTGAAGTGTGTCTTCTGGACATGACACAGCTCTTACTTTCATGAGTCACAGTAACTATGGTTGCCCACACAGACATTTTTAAGATCAAGCCATTCAATATAGTTGGGGGATGGACCCCTGGCCCTTCACCTTACTGAGGTGCTGCTGGTAGTTGTTAGCTGCTGAAGAAGGGAGAATCGCTCTTCTTTGAGAGTATGGCCACAAGTAGGTTTCCCATGCTCTAATGGATGGCCCTGAACCCATGCACATATGAGTAGCACTAATTGTATTTATCCCAATTAGGTTATCACAGAAGAGGAGGAGGAAGAATAAATGAAGAATTGTTGGAGGGTGAGTATATGACGGTATTCCATTATATCCATGTATGAAATATTAATAGAGTAAAATAAATGAATAAAAGAACTCATGGTTTCCTTCATCAAAAGACTGCCCCTGCCTCTTGTCTAGCCCTGTGACTTACCTGTGACATGTGGAGAGGTTTCCAGATTTCTGAGGACCTTGCTCTGACCTGTGAGGTTTGAGAGTTCTAAGCATCTGTAGTCTACCAGATGGGAATGTGAGAAGAATGTAAATAGCAAGCAAAAACAATCATGTGCATTCCCCAAGCTCACTCCACCTGTTACCTGAGTAACGCACAGCATGTCACTTCACTACAATGCTACACAGCAATACAAAACGGGCATGCTTCACTCTTTCCACAGAGGAGGAAACTGGGGCTAGAGACGCAAAGAATATCTCCAAATTAGCTATTGCCCCAAATGCACCTGACTCTTCCCAGCTCCACAACACCTCATTAAAGTTCTGGTCAGATCAGTACAACTGAGCCCTGAATGTCCCAGGTACTGAGCACTGTGGTCTGAACACCCATCCAGTCAACATCTTTGTACCAGAAGACTGTGGCTACAAAGGTCTTTAACACAGAAGAAGTCTGTCTTCCTTAAAGAGAAGCAATGCAGGAGATCGACTAATTCAGGGCTTCACACTAAAAGCCCAGACTTAAAAAGGGCCAGGAAATCTCTAAATGACAGCAAAACCCTACACATGTGTTCTCCTAAGTCCCACAGCATTCTAATTAAGGCCACTCCCATGTGTGTTGGAACACAGAGCTGGGGAAAATTAAATGGGTTAGATTATAAGCCTGGTTACAAAGATGACTCGTAATGTTATATTTTTCTATGTGTCCAAATACTGATTGATTTTTCTAGTGAGGAAAAGTCTGATCCAGCTGGAACGGCCCTGTTGATTTGCTTTTTTCACTATGCCTACATACTGTGTTTACATAGCGGTGCCAGCCAAGTAAGCAAGGCACTACTAAATCGACATTTTTTTTGCCACTAGACCTTCTCAGAGTCTTACACAGTACAGTCTGCTTATGGCAATGGAAGCTTTCTAGAACTGAGGCTTCGTCAGAATCCTCTGTGTCAGTGTTTGCTTTTCCCTTCATATTTGCTCCTAAGGGTGAAAATGGAGAGACCCTGGGCGGCACAGAATCCTCCACTATCTGAAAGAGAATACAGCGGTGACAGAGTGGGCTTGCATCCGAATGACTGCCATTCTCTCTTGGCTCTGCTACCTGGGGCCTAAATGACCAAATGACATCACCTCTTTATGCCCCCATTTTTCCTGTGCAGCAGAGATGACAAGGATGGCGATAACACAGGGTGACATGAAGAGTGCAAGAAGAGCCATGAACAAGCACTCAGGAGTGCTCCAGCAGTGCTCCACTGACCACAGTTACTAACAAGCCCTCCCTCCACCACGCAACTTCCTTACATGTCAGACCTTTAACAATGGAGACAAATCCTTAGCTGAAACTGACAGTCAATCCGGCAGGAAATCTTAAAGTCCCACCTCTCCGCACTCACTTTAAACTAATGAGGAAACTGTAAAACTTCATGACCCATGGGGAGGGCCGGTGAGCAGCAGTGTGGTCTAGAGTCTTAACCGCCTAAGCACATCACAGGAACTGTGCCATTTTTCACGAACTTTGAAGCTTGTTTTAAAACTCAATTAATTTTATATTTTCTTTTCCTGAGCTGAAGGCGCATCCTTCAAGGCCAGAGCCTCAGCCTAGAGCACGTTCTGTGAAAACAACTTCTTGAGAGGAGATCTATCAAATGCCTCAATCATTGCACTTTGCAGAAAACTACTTCACAAGAATGCTTTTCCCTGATCGCAGTGACACTTTGAAGATTTCAAACATCAGTTGAGATAGATGGGAAGCTCATCTTCCTAAAACGTCATTTTTCTGAAATAACCACCCCTCAAAATCCTTTATCAGTTTAAATGGTTTCGAGTGCATGTGGAAACAGCCCATGTCAAAACGAGAGGCTGTGATGAATAATGTTTTAAGATAAGTCTTCAATAAACCCAGCGAGCAAGCATTAGAGACTGTCACCAGCACAGGGAAACGAATATGTGGCATAGGTCACCCTATGGATTTGCACTGAAACACGCTGTTCATTTTTAAATAACTTGAAGTAGAGGAAAAGAGGACAATGGAGAGGATGAGAGACATGATTAGATATGCTGCACCCTGGAAGAAGCCCCATCTCTTGAAGGTGGGCTTACTTGAGCAGAGGCTGTTGTGTGAGCCAGAGATGCAACCCAACTGGTCTAAGACATCTATTTAACCTCACAGACTCACAAACTGAAGTGCTGACTAAAGCCCAACTCTAAGACTCTTTCCTTCTGAGTGCATTCAAGAGGCTAACTCCCATGGTTTGCAGTTTGAGGCAAATTATCTTACCCGAGATCCCAAGTTCCTATGGCCATCCAATCTAGCAGATTTATTTTGATTTCTATTTCCTGTGTCATTGTGCTAAAAAGGAAGCACAGAAGTCAATGTCTTCTATTAACTCAGCTACCATGGACATTTTGGTGTTTCTAGGTGTACTGGCTAGTATTGTGTGTCAACTTGACACAAACTCAGGTCATTAGAGAAAGAAGCCTCAGTTGAGGAAATGCCTCCATGAGATCCAGCTGAAAGGCATTTTCTCAGTTAGTGATCAATGGGTGGGTGGTGCCATCAGTGGGCTGGTGGTCCTGGGTTCTATAAGAAAGCAGGCTGAGCAAGTCATGGGAAACAAGCCAATAAGCAGTACCCCTCCATGGCCTCTGCATCAGCTCCTGCCTCCAAGTTACAGCCCTGTTTGAGTTCCTGTTCTGATTTCATCCAGTGATGGACTATGATCTAGAAGTGTAAGACAAATAAACCCTTTCTTCCCCAATTTCCTTTAAGGTCATGATGTTTCATTGCAGCAACTGAAACCCTAATGCTTGGATATCACTCTGTGTAAATAAAATGCTGATTGGCCAGTAGCCAGGCAAGAAGTATAGGTAGGACAAACAGAGAAGAGAATTGTGGGAAGAGGAAGGCTGAGTCAGGAGATGCCAGCCCACCATCCAGAGAGCAGCATGTAACAGGCACACAGGTAAAGCTACGAAATACGTGGCAACATATAGATTAGCAGAAATGGGCTGAGTTTAAGTGTAAGAGCTAGTTAGTTGTAGGCCTGAGCTAATGGCCAAGCAGTTTTAAATAATATTGGCCTGTGTGTGTTTATTTGGGTCTGAGCGGCTGTGGAAATACAAGGACACAGGAGCTGGGTGGACACAGGAAAACTTCAACTACAGCCTAACTAAGACACTGGGTTTGGGCCACAAATAACATGTGAGTCAGTACCATCTCTGCAAGGTACTGACTTCTATTCCTGTGGTTCCATACACAGGTGAGGAGAAGTCAGACACAGGAAGGCAAATACTGTTTGATCTCACGCATATATGAATGTAAAACAGAAGTCACAGCAGCAGAGAGCAGCATGGTAGTTACTGGAAGTTTGTGGGAAGAAGAAATGGGAAGAGATGGCCAAAGATCTAAAGGCTCAGATTTATAAAGACAAAGAGGTTCTAGAGGATACACTATATAGCTGACAGCATTGTGTTGACTTGACAGTATTAATGAGTTAGATCTTGAATTACGTGCTCCACAAAGAACACATAATACTAATAAAGGTCATGAGAGGAAATGTTGGAGGCTTATCTTAGTTACTTTCCTATGGCTATGAAGACACCATGACCAAGGCAACTGACAGCAGAGTTCATTGGGAGCTGTGATGGTTTGAACGAGAATGGCCCCAATAGGTTCATGAGTTTGAATACTTGGTTCCTAGTTGGTAGAAGTGTTTGGGAAGGAGTAGAAGGTGTGGCCTTGTTGAAGAAGGTGTGTCACTGGGGGCAGGCTTTTGCAATTCCCAGTTAGTTCTCCCTCTCTTTCTCCTATTTATAGTTAAGGACAGATGTTCTCAGCTACTGCTCTATGCCATGCCTGCCTGCTCCCATGCTTCCTGCCATGATGGTCCACTCTGAGACTGTAAGTCCACAATGAATTCATCCTCCTATACGTCCCTTTGGTCACAGTGTCTTCACAGCAACAGAAAAGCAACTAAGGCAAAGGCGATAAACATGTTTATGGCCCTGATGGTGTCATCAGATCACAGTTGTGTATTTATTCCCAAACCCATGAAATGCATATATTTCTATGGAGATTTTTGCTAAATATGTACAGATTTTTATATCAGTCATATTTCAATGAAGTGGTTTAAGTTCAGACTCACATCATAACTCACAACTAAAATCCCAGCACTCAAGAGGCTTCTAACTTCTTAACTATGAGTAACTCTGCATGGCCTCCTTAACCTAGACATGTTTCCTTGAGGAAGAATTAGATAAGAAAAAGAACATCCTCTCCCCAGGCACACTGAAGCCAACTTTCCTCTCACTCCCATCTGTAGCCCACAGCAGCCCCAGCCCAAGCTGACTTCCTTCCTTCTTCTGGGTAACTGCTGTTGAGCCACAAACTAAAACTCCCTCCAGAAGCACAGGTCACTGAGGCTGCATCCACCAGGGACATGCTCTTATCACACAAGACAGAGGAGATGTTCAAAGTGTCACAAAAGGTGCTGCAAGAACCTAAAAGTAGCACATTTTAAGAGCAGGAGTCTCCCAGATGAGGAAACCTTATGCCACCAGCTCCACTTCCCTGAGTATTCACACACAATAGTGCAAACAGAAATGCATATCAGTGTGACACTCCCAGAGGACCAGAGACTTAGCGTGAGAGTAAGAACTCAAAAACATCCCAGCAAAGCCTTCTTTATTGACTGTCTGTTGCAATCCTGTGAATATTGGGTTAAGCACATCATTTGGATCAATTCCATCTGTTGGTTGTTTTGTTTTTACACGTATGTATGTACATATGGCTGTGTTTCCACTAGACAGGGCCTGGGGATGCTGATTACCCTCACACTCACCTTCAGAACCTCAGGATTTTGGAATTAGAATACATATCTAATACACGGTTGGGGGTGAGTGCAGGGTGGGGTACACAGTAGTCCTTGAGGTGGCTCTGAAGAATGGAAATGAGAACTGTCAGGTCCTACAGCACACCTGCTCCGTTAGCATCTCACTCAGGTGAAGGCCAGAAATGTCCTAAGGGTGTGGGTGCACACTCCGGTCTGAGACCTACAAGTGCATTTGTGTGTGTGTGTGTGTGTGTGTGTGTGTGTGTGTGTGTGTGTGTGTGTGTGTGCTGTGACTACAGAATACCCACAACTGGGTGATTTAAAAATAATCTGTTTCTCACAGCTCAAGAGGTTGGAAATTATAAGCACAAGGAGCAGGCACACGACGGCAGGGTCTTCACATAACGAAATGAAGAGTGAAAGATGTTCTTCAAGGAACTCATTAACACTGTGCCCATGGTCTTAGTTACTTTCATGTTGCTGTGACAAAACACAATGATGAAGACAACTTATAAAAGAAAGCATTTAATGTGGGGCTCACAGTTCCGGAGAGTTAGAGCACTTGACCATCAGGACTGAGAGCATGGCAACAATCAGACAAGGCACAGTGCTAGAGCAGTAGCTGAGCGCTTACATTCCGGGACACATCCATGAAGCAGAGAGAGCTAACTAGAAATGGTATTGGTTTTTGAAACCTCAAAGCCCACCCCCAGTGACACAGCTCTTCCAAAAAGGCCACACCCCCTAACCCTTCCCAAACAATTCCACCAACTGGGGACCAAGTATTTAAGCATATCAGCACATGTGCAGGGTAGTGAATGGTATTGTCCTTCAAACCACCACATTCCACTCCCTGACCTCCATAGGTTCCTAGCCATATCATAATGCAAAATGCATTTAATCCAACTTCAGAAGTCCCCATAGTCTTTCACAGTCTCGACATAATTTTGAGGTCCAAAGTCTCATTTGAGTCTTAAGACAATCTCTTAATTGTAACCCACTATAAAATTAACATCAAAAAGCAAATTACATAGTACTGAAGTACAATAGCATAGAATATACATTACTATTCCAAAAGGAAAAAAAAAATACTGGACGGATACCCAGTGGGACAAACTTTAAATTCTATAACTCCATCTCTGATATCATAGGCCTTAGATGTTTCCATCCTTCCAACTTTGCTGACCGAAACTCACTTCTTTCTTTTGGCCTAGTTCTACTCCCTGTACGCAGCTCTTCCAGGCAACATCCCACAGCTCTGGCATCTCCAACATCCTGGAGTCTGCAATTCAATCCAGGCTTCGCTTTCACAGCTTCATACAATGGACTCTAAGGTCCATGCAGGACCTCCTCTAGCTTTCCTTAACCGAGGAGGAAGATGTCACAGCCACTTTACTCATCTGTCCTTCATGATCTAAAGCCAAAACAACATGATGGATGCTGCCAACTTGGGCTGCTTGCTTGGCATGAAGCCTGGAACCTTCCTTGAATTACATTTGCATAAGCTTTACTTTGTTTTCCTTTTTAGGTGGAGAATATTCTTTGGCTGCATGGAGTTTTTCCCTAAGGCCATTGCTCCCTTTATTCCATTCTGCATCAGGACCCTCCTTATCTCCTTCAGCAAAAAATTTCCTGGTGCTCTTTTTCTCCTCAAACTGTATACTTTGTATTTCTTTTCATCCTGCTTGTCCTTTTTTTTTGTATCTGCCTAAGTGTTGTGAGTAATAACTACTAACAGAGTTAATATTGGGACAGTAAATATTAGCTTGTCTTAAAACCTCTGTTGCCAACAAAACCAGTCCAAATACTCTTCTTACATCTTTATCCTATAAACAAGGAAGAAACGTTCATGGTAGACCCCACCCTTCAGTACTATCACATTGTCAACAATTGGAAGTGACAAATTAAAATCATAGCCATGTTAGTTTGTTTTGTTTTGTTTTTTCCCTCCATTTAGACATGGGCAGCCACATTCTTTGCCAAAATATGACAAGAATGGTCTCTAGCCCAGTTGTTAATATTGTTCCAAACTGAAACCTCTGGAGCTGGGCCTCCATAGCCCACATTGTACTATTTTCTTCTAAGCTCATACTAGCATGGCCCATTAAGCTCTGCTTATAGATTTCAACCACTTTCCTAGTCCAAAGTCCCAAAGTCTTCTACATTACTCGAACGAATAATGTAGTCAGGTCTATCAGAGCGTGAGCCCATTCTCTGAACCAGCCTCTGTGTTAGTTACTTTATATTGCTATAACAAAGTGCCATGACCAAAGCAACTTAGAAAGCATTTAATTGAGGCTCATAGTTCCAGAGGGTTAGAGTCCATGACCATCATGGAGGTGAGTATGGCAGCAGTAAGGAATGGGCTGGCACTGGAACATCAGCTGAGAGCTCACATAATGATCTGTAAGTGGAAGGCAAATAGAACTAACAGAAAATGGTGTTGACTTTTGAAACCTCAAAGCCCATCCCCAGTGACACATCTCCTCTAACAAGGCCAAACCTCCTAATCCCTCCCAAACAGTTTCATCAACTGGGGGCCAAGTTTTTAAACACATAAATCTATAGGGGCCATCCTCATTCAAATCACCACAGCTAAGGACATAGATGAAAAGTTACAACTAACATTTCAAATCAGTTGAATCATTTTCGTGCATGGCCATGGTGTGGACCAGGTCTTCAGGGCAACAGCCTTTCATTTCCATTTGGAGCAATAAGACCCTCCAGGCAGCCAGCTGTGTCCCTAGCTTACCAGATTTCCTCATCTGTCCATAACAACAGGTGCAGCCTAGGGAAGAGCATATGCTCAGCAGCCCTGGGCTTGATACCCAGCATCCAAAACAGACATAACCTAGATCCTAAAGACCACATACACCTCATGCTAGATCTAACTCAGGCTGTCAGCGCTGGGTCTGTTCTTATGTAAGACAGAAAAGGGATAGAGAGAAGGCAAGACTGAGATGAAAATGTAGCCATCCCCCTTTGCTCAGTGGCACTGTTTTCGGCTGAAAGGGAAAGGAAGAACAAGAGACAGGTAATACGAGAATAGAGATAAGCTAAGAAATGTAAATAGATAGGAGGGGAGGACAGGCAGAAAAGGCAGGGTGGGGTAAGAAGAGAGCAGCAGCGACCAACCAACCCACTTCTCTTGATGTATGTTCACATCTCTTGCTGTATGGCCACTGTTCCATCAGCATATTCTAGCAATGCTAGATGGTTCTGTCTCCACTTCAATGACCGTCAAAATAGGAGATATCTTAACATTTCTATCATATTTGATGATGTTTGGCATTCTTATTCTGTTTTGTAAATCTCATTTCTAAACAAAAATTCAGGTAAAAAAAATGTTTGTTGTTGTTCCAGGATTTCTACTAATTACAGCACTTCTTATCTTAAATTTATTTAATGGCTATAGATCTTAAAAAGAAGAAAATAACTCTCATTTAAATCTGCCCAATCATCTTTTTCACTCCCACATACAGTACATCAACCAGGAATCTTATGAAAAAGTCACCTCCACAGAGGCTTCCAGTCCACCCTGTTTCTCTGCAAGCTGCTGTCAACTATGAGAGCAGTGTGATTTAGCACACTTTTCTCGGTGTTGCTAGTGAAGAGGAGGCACCAGCAGCTTGCATGAGGCTGGACAGCAGCTCGGTTATAAACACTGACCGCTTGAGGTAGGATGCAGCTTCTGTTCTTCCCAATTGTGCAGCGTGAGAGTCTGCCTGCTCTTACTGGTGTTTCATGTATGAGCACTTCTTTCTCTTCCTCCCTGACTCCTCCCTCCTTCCTCTCTCCTTTAATAATGCACATCTTGATTTTTCATGGCTATATACTCTTTCTTTGGACTTTGAATTTTTACTACCCTCTCAGGACCTCTCTTATTTAACTTTACTTTCTTTGAAATTCTATGAGAAGCAGCGAGTGAAATCTTCAAGTCAAAAACAGACCTCTCCTAAGATCGTATTTTAGTAAACCACTCTAAAGTGTATTTTCATAGACACAAACACATGACATATCTATGTGAGTCTGTATTTATACTGTGTGATGGTTGTTGGAGGAAGTGTGTCACCGTGGGAGTGGGCTTTGAGGTCTCCTATGCTCCAGCTACTCCCAGTGAGACAGTTCACTTCCTGTTGCTTACAAGATATAGAACTCTCAGCTACTTCTCCAGCACCACATCTGTCTGCATACTGCCATATCCCACCATAATGATAATGGGCTGAACTTCTGAACTGTAAGTCACCCCAATTAAATGTTTTCATTTATAAGAGTTGCCATGGTCATGGTATCTCTTTACAACAATGGAAAAACCTAACTTAAGACACACTGCTTCCCTCTCAGGAGATGTCACAGTACTCTGTGCTAAAAATACCTAAACCTTTAGCCATTCTCAAGGGAAGAGGAGACATTTCCTCCAAACACACATGTTGTTGGCACAGTTTATCTCCCTGTGTGACTTGGTGAATAGGGTTAGCCTTGACCTTTGGCCTTATCAGAGGAATAACACAAAGCCAGGTTCCCTTTGAAACCAGAGAGAGCTACAAAGCAGTAGCTTCGCACTGCATCTTAGAGCGTACTTGGACAGTGAAATGGTATATCATGTCTATGGCACACCTGGAAACGTTCACAATGGCACTCAGCTTTCACGTGCCCAGAACAGGCTGGCAAGGGAACCATCTCAGGTAGATCATAAATCTCCAATACATTGAGGTTAAACAAACCCATATAAAACAGTTATTTACTCTAGGTCAACAAAACTGGAGGTTTATCTATTACAGAAGCTGCCAACTTACTGTTAAATCTCTAAATTAGACGCCACTAGCCCAAGGCTCTCTCTTTAATATTTAGAGCAAATTTTCTAACTTCTTCACTCCCGCCTAACAAACCTCTACTTTCTGAAGTCATTCCTCAGGCCTTCTAGCCTGACGCTCTGGGACACATTACCACAACTGCCACCACCTGTACAGTCATTTTCCTTCCCAGATGAGGGCAACACTTCCGAGAGTGGAGGGTGCGTTTCAATTCTGTATCCACTGTGCCCCATAACACTCAGACACAGTTTCTCATAGGAACAAACAGATGAAGAAGAAGAAGAATGGAATTAGGATTTGTCTTATGGAAAATAAGTGAAGAGAATGTGCTAAAAATTCAAAAACAGGGGAAGGCATGGAGAACAAGAAGAAAGGGAACTTTAAAGTGTTCCCTAGACAAGCAGAAATTGAAAATGCTAAGTATAATATTTCAAAGAATTAACGCTAAAACAAGGGGTGCTTAGAGTGGAAGAAACGGTCTTCTCCAGGAAACAGCACACCAACTGGTTATCCAACACCAAATGGTCAGCCCTGGAGAAGCACACACAAGTAACATTATGAAGACTAAGCAGGTTGTGTTTATGTATTTATGAATATATATGTATTTACATATATATATACACTTATGTAACAATATAATGAAAAAAGAGGCCATAAACTTGAAAGTGGGGGGTTACATGGGAGGGTATGGAGGGAGGGAATTATATAATTATAATCTCAAAAAATTAATATTTTTAAAATAAAAATAATGCTAGCAAAAGAATCAATCTAGAAGTTAGTAAACTTGAGCCTCTTAGCTTCAAGAAATGATGAGAGATAAAGAAATTATAAAACTTTACTGAAGAAAACTTGGTGTGTTCTATTTCTTAAGCGTTTGGGGTTTGGTGATGAAGGGAAAATACAGCTTTTGAGAATTTAATGCTCATATCCAGAGCTATAACTCCAGCCCCTTCAAAATCACTAAGCACATCCTAGAGGTGCTGACTCATGGTTTCCCAGCTAACATCCAGCCAAAACTTACTGGCGTGTCTCTGCTCCCTGTGGATTAGCATTGGTCTTTTTTTCTTCTTTTGTAGAGTGCATCTTGCTACTGAGTCTTAAACTCCTATCCTGAGATGACACTACCACCTTAGCTTCCCTGTGGATGTGAGTCCCCACAGATGGCTTTCCTTAGCATTTAGAGAATCTATATAGAGCCTGAGATAGCAAGAGTAAAGTCAGGGAGCCATCCAGAATATCCCAGGACTTTCTTTCTGGCTCTCTTGCACACCCTAACACATTGCAGTGTTTTGAACACTGAGAAAGAGCTATCACACGCCTATGAAATAATCAGCAGTCTCACTCTATTTCCAGAGCCATCTCTTTCCCACACCTGGAAAAATCCATATAGAGGAATGGACAGACTAATCAAAAGTTTGGCTATTTCACAGTGATTTCTATTCACTCCATAAAAACTAACTTTTAAAACACAGATCACAAATGAGCCTTGGTTTTGTCCATCCTTGACCTTTCCATTGCTTTCCCTGGCTCATGACAGTCAATTTTCATCTGAAAGTTATGACTGATCTAACCGGAACAAAAGCATAAAATAGATATTTTCCGTTTACCGAAAGAATATTTGACCTCAGGACTTCACTCTGAAAGATTCAAAGGTACATACTCACCTGCAACTGGGAAATAGTTAGAGGGTATCGGAATAATATCCAGGTAACTCCTTCACTGCAAGGTGGGATAGTAAGGGAGCCTTCGTAGACCCAGTAATCCCGCAGAAGAGGGTCTGTGCAAACACATGGACATGTTAGGAAAGGGAACACTGATGGCCTTAAGACTCCAGCAATGACTTCCAAAATGGCCGTCTGTCACTTCTCAGGTGGATGACATTTTTAAGCCAGAGCCTTCTATGCGAATTCTTAAACTACCATTTATAAAGAAAACATTAATTCCCTCTATATTTACAGAGATTTCTATCAGTGGCTTATATCTATCAAGCTTAATACATTTAGGAAACTACTACCCATTTCTTATATTAATTGATTCACACCTGGTATCTATTGAACTATGTCAAATAATATTTAGAGTAGTATAAATCAATTTATCGAATTGTCATAACAAAGAAATGAGTCACATTAGTCCCATTTTATAAAGGGAAAGTAAGTTACAGAATGTGAATAATTTGTCCAAGATCACACAAAACTGGCAGAGGATTTGAACCCAAGCAGTCTGCTTTCAAAGACTGTGATTTTAAACATCTGTTTGAACTATCTTTACATCACTACTTCAGCAGCACATTACTAAAATCCTAATAAGAAAAAAGAAGTCACAGATTTGAACTCCTCAGCACTGCCTTAGAGGAATTCAGAATTAAATACTCCAAAGGAAGGGCTCAATATATGAGGGAAACTGGTTTGTGACAGAGCAGTTGAGTGTAAGAAGAAGACACAACGGACCAATCTCCTCGGTTTTGTCTGAGACACTATGGGACAGCACACAATTCAAGCAGAGAAACGTGGAGACCGTTTTTTTTATATTAAAAAACGCCTTGAACTCCAAGGTGTATTCAGAGTGTTTTATGTGTAATTATCACCTGTGCATACAATTAGAATATTTAAATCGTGATGCTGTAAGAAAGTGACCTTATAAAATTAGATATAAAGTTTATTTCATTCTAAAAATGATCTGATAGTCTTAGCACTGTGATTTGATAGTTGCGGGTACTTTATACTGAGTCAACAATTTTACATTTTACAAATGATGTCACTGCAAATGTTCTTTCTGGAATATGGAAGCAGTAGCAAGGGTTTCCTAACATTCAAAAGGTTTCCTGCCTTATCAACATGATCTGGAACTTGTACCTGCTGTGGAGAACAGAAATTGCAAAGCAACTTTATTAATTAGTAATGTGTGATTATGAACACTCTGAGGAAAATAGTGTGGTGACACACCCAGTTCAAGTCCATTTCAGGGCACCAGACACATGCTTACCTGGTAACAAAGTGTTAGGATTAAAGCAGGGTATTGTTTTGGATTTTCCCTGAAAAAGGAAAAGAAGTTCAGGACATGCTAATGTAAAATTTGTAATTTTTTAGCAAAAAGTATTAAAACTAAGGGTTTACTTTCAAGTCTTTTGTGATGGTCTTGCCAAGTCCTAATATTCGTCAGTAGACCACTCTTTTCTCATTGGAGTGAGATCAGTTGGATCTAACAAAATACACCTGCTCTGAGTCTATGGCTGTTTGCTTTTGAATTTAAATTCCTCCTATAATGTCTGGCATAGAGTGTACAACTGGGGCCTACTGGCCCCACAGGAATATTTTTACTAAAACAGATGCCATGGGAAAAGTTATCAGAGGAAGTCCATTCCTCACCTCCGGAACTCAGCAGGGCCGGGCCGCTCAAAGCCTCCACATCCTAAGTTCAGGACGAGCCTTTGGTTGCCTTTTGGGGGGATGGTCTCTGAGCCTTTGGAGTACCCCCACCCTTGGTAAGATCTTTTCCTATACCTGAAGCCTTAGGCCATGCCATATTTAAGGTGACCATCTGGGGTTTTCAATCTGGCCCTTGGGTCTGGCCCTGGGAGCTCCACACCAATGTGAGCTGGTGTGTTAATCCCGGAAATACAAGGATGCCTTCTTGGGCTCAGTGAGAGAAACAACAGCAGGGTTTAAGATGCCAGGGGAAATTAACAAGGCAACTCAGGCTTAATGGACCAGTCCCTGAAAAGAATCCCTAGCCATCAAGGGTCATGAGAGCTCCCCTAGCTCGCATCATGTTAGGAATACGGGGAGCCCAGGAGAAGCATCAGGGGACTTGCTCCAAGTCCCCCTAGACTCAATCTGTGTCCCTTTCCCAGTATCACATTGAATTAAACCTCAACTGTTAACTCTAGCAACTATTCAGAGTCCTATAAGTCCCTTCTAGAGAATTATCAAGCCTAGAGAGGGTCGCTGGGAACTCTTTTAAATAATGACTTACCTTATACTGGATATCCTGGAGTATCTCAGTCACTGCCTTCAAGCCAACATGTTCCTTCCCTATCTGAAATACACAAATATTTCAAAAATATTTGTGAAAGCACAAATGTGAAAAATATTGAAAAAGCATAAATCACAAATACACTTTTTAATGCTTAGCTTTTATCCAAAGTAACTTCCAGAAACAAGACTCCAATCCACCTGAATGGCCTTCTTGGGAACTAATAACCTTTCTATTTATGATCAGGTCAAAAACTAAAGGTAATTAAAATTGTAAAAGCTTGTGCAATATAATACCAGAGAATCTATCCAAACTCATCTTGCTACAGATATTTATTACTCATTGTGTCATATGTATTATATAGAATCATAAAAGTTTGCTATAGAAAAGAGTCATAAGTAGTTCTGGAGTAAAGTGATGCAATATGTGTCTAAACTCTTGCCTGTTTTCTGTTTGTTTGTTTGTTTGTTTGTTTGTTTGTTTAAGACAGGTTCTCTCTAACCAGCCCTGGCTTGAAACTTGGTATATAGTCCAGGCTGGCCTCAGACATTAGCCTGTATCTGCCTCTGTCTCCTGGGTGCTAGGATTCAAGACGTACACCAACATGCCCAGATTTCTCATTTTTATTTATTTACATATTTTGCCTTGTATTCTTGCCTTTGACATTTAGAGAGCAATGTCATAAATATTTCAACAAGTTGAAATTTTTCATTAACTCAGAGGTGCATATAATGTTTCATATGTCAAAGTTATCAAAATTAAAATATCTCTGGATTACTGCTGATCACTAGTCAATAACCTTTTCTTCATTCTTAGTAAGATACAACTGTTTTTCAAAGATTTCTACTTTAAATATATATATTTCTACTTCAAATATCTATATACTTATATCGATATATAACATATATTATAATGAGATGTAACATATAATTATATATTAACATGTTACATATGTATTATATATTATGTATAAATATGTAATATATTTAAAGTAATGCTCAAAAACACTGATACTTGAAATACGTTTTCTGGCACTTAGTGTTCTTGTCTTTATAAATGTTTAGTGCCACCTGATTGCTACTTTCAGCCTGCTTCCAGTGGACCCTAACATTGGAGAGGAAGAGAGAGTAGAGCCCAGGATTATCTCAGCTAGACAGGCACCACTACACTAGGCTTTTTCTATGTACATAGACGTCTGCAGAATGACCTGGGAGAAGCTAGGGTAGCTGTCAACACACACACCTTTGTTTCTCCTCATGTTAACTGTGAAATGTGCAAAAGAAAGAAACAATGAACTAAGAATGGCCAGTCAGCTCAATGTAATAAAAAAACTTCCTGAGATGGGCTCTAAAAACAGAAAATAAAATTCTAAGGTTTAAAAAGCATCCTTTGTAAATATATGCATGAATACAAAAGCCAACATCTCAGCCAGAAGCCTTCCCTGGTTTTCAGGAGAAGGGGACCCTCCTCACTTTCATGGTTTCACCAGAAGACAGCTCTTGGAGGCAGGACTGTCTGGTTTGGGTCAATTTTCCCTTCATGAATCTCCTGTCGGACCATAAGCACTGAGAGTCGTCCACATCAGAACAATGTGAGGCCATACAATATGGGGTCCAGACGTGAGCTCACACTGCACTGACCGGCTCAGCCTCCACCTCTGACACGGCCTCACGTTAGCGCCATGACCTGACTGCTTTTTAAACTTCTATTCCTCCTTCCTGCTATTTTGAAATTTTCAACTCCCCCTCTTTCTGATCAAGCTTATACATCCGCCCAGGCCCCTGTCCTCTGTTCTCTCCTTTTACTGACTGTTGGCAGCCAACTCAGCCCCTTGATTCATCCCTTCTCATTAAACTGAATGACATCTTTTCTACCACTGAGTTCTTCCATCCCTTTATCCTCCGAAATCACCTGCTCTTCAGTTGATCATCACAACAATTTGCAAGAATGGTCTTTGCTCCTATGTGGATGGAGAATAATCCCTCAGGTGCTGTTTCACCTAGTCCATGCTGTCCAGCCCTCGGTGGGTTTGCCTCATAGAATGTCTATTAAATCTCTGGCCTGGCTGCTCCAAAGCCAAACCCTGCGTTCATATCCCTCTTACTCTGTAACATGCTTTGTGTGTCTCAGAAGAATGGCAGGCGCCCAACATGACTGTCCCTAACTCCCTGCCCTCTCTTCACCTAAGGAAAGTGTCTGCTCTGTAGGAGGCCTATATCCAGGTAGCTGAGCAGATGTCCCGGCCTCCATACCCTCTCTTCCCCTGTAAGATGCCTCTGCATTAGCCAGCCAGTCTCTTCCCTGTATATTTTTTAAACTGCGTCTGCACTAGCTCATCTTGCTCAGGAGCAAAGCACAAGGCCTCAGATTTCAAATCTGCCACTAGATTTTGCTCCTTTGCCCCTTTCTCATTCGAGTCAAGCTTGTAGAAACAAGTCCGCACTCAGCACCCTCCTCCTCTGGCCTTCCATTGCTGTGGCCTTCCATTGCTGTGGCCTTCCATTGCTGTGGCCAGGGCACCAGCCTGGGATGGGGAGACTCAGCCCCTTTCTTCTCTGCATCCCCTGGCATTCACCAGCCACTCCTTACTGGGTGCGATTTCACTCTCACAGGTTATGCGACTTCTTCCTGAGAAAAACATTTGTACACAGCCACCTGAGGCTTTCCTCATAGCAAACACATGGAGGCAAGAGCATCTGTACACATTCTGGGGCTTTCCATGACCACAAATTTATTCCTGGAAACACAGGGGCTAGTCCCAGGAGGCTAGGTTTGCAACCCAGGCCCCCTTAGTCCGCAGACCTTTACACGCGGAGGATCAGACAGTAGAAACATTGAACGGTCATACCTAATTCAGTTCTCAGAGCCACTGTGTACCAAGTCTGACCATGAACTCACCTGTCCCATCTCCCCGCACGATGACTTGTGTCCCTACGCTTGCCATCCTTACTCTCACTCCTAAATAATGACATAATGCCCTCCACTGCCTCAACTTCATCAGCTTGATATTCCACTCACTTTTCCAGGCCACAGAAAAGGGTCTTTTTAAATAAATTAATTCTTCTATATGCTAAAAGTCAAAAGCATTCTGCCAATAATTTGTAATTCCTTTCTACCTATATAATAGTTGCAGAGCTAAAGGAAATAGCTCTGTGCCTATGTAATCATGAAGTAAAGAGCAGGAAAAGAATTTCAATTTAAATTGCAAGAATTACTTTTAATTCTGTCCATGGGCCTCAGACACTCTTCTGAGACCTAGGGGCTGCTAAAATTCCCAAGGACCCTTTCACCTCTAATAAGTCTTTTATCATACCATGTAGCTGAGGATGAAGTTTAAAACTCACCATAGGATATCTTTTAAATTTCTACTTTACAGCACTGGGTCCATTTTATGTGTCTGATAAACTATATAACATTCTCTGCCATCACAGAGCTCAATGCCCATTTTAGACTAGTTAAGTCTGCCATGGTCTTTGCCAGTCTTACTTTTATCATTGTTTTCTATAAAGCATTTCAAGTCATCTTTAAGTGAAAATTATTAATAACAAAAAGACAAGGTGATTCATTACATAATTTTATTATTGATTTTTCTTAGATATTTTTAGTAAGCCCAGGTCTAAAATTTTTTTTTCCTAAATAAAATGAAGTCTGACTTCAGGAAACATTTTCTAAGTTGTTTCTCCAAAGACCCCAGATACCACTCTGAAGGATATGTCTGATAAAAAGTGAACTATTTTATACAAGAAATACAGCTTGAATCTCGTGAACTATTACTATATCAGTGTTTATTTGTGTTTCATTTGACCTCCAAGTAACAAAATTGCGAATTGAAATAATATTTGACAAAATGACTTAGAGAAAGCATTGCTAAACAACGTCACTGCACAGCAAACGATTCTCACCTGGACGAACAGAGCAATGATGGCAATGCCGTGCGGCTTCCCAACTGCCTCGTCGATGCTGCCAAAGAGCGTGGAGTTCCAGTGGATCAGGTGGAGCTGAGGGCGAAACACGGACAGTGTCACTTAACGAACTACTCAGAAAAGCAGGCATTAGGCTACTCTCAGAATCTACATGGCACTGAGCACAAAAAAGAATCAATCAGTCATAATTGCACTGCTGCTCCAAGAGAAGCCCCCTATTTCTGTTGCTCAGGGCAACTCAAAGATTTCACACTGGATGAGCTGTCTTTCTTTAAATCCAGGCCCTACGGGTTGCAAAGGAGCAAAACTGCAGGTCTAGACGAACACTGTTATTACTCATGTGAAGGATGAAGGCAGGGTGCGCATGCTCAGTGGTGGAGTGGTTGTATGCTGAAGGTCCTAAGTGTGAACCCTAGTACCGACAGAGAGGGGAGATGAGATTGTGACCTGAAAAAACTGCCCAGCATTTCCAGAAGGAAACCTTAAAAAGCTCTTCTCAAAATCTGGTAAACTATTTCAATTCTCTGAGACTATCCAGAAACAGCAAACTGTTGGGGGAGGGGCCATATTTTTAGAAAAAGGTCATTACTTTGACGACAGATAAAACCTTATCTGCAAAGCAATAGCAAACAAGGTCTGCACTATTCACCTTGCAAGGTTGTGTGGCTCTCAGGCCTCTCTAGAATGTGCACTTGTTCCTACAGCAGCCATACACACTGTAAGCAGTCAAATCGGGTTCCCACATGACCTTCACATGTACCCCACCCCTCAACCTTCCACACCACTCACACAAAATAAATAAAGGAAAATTTAGACACTTTCTCATTTAAAAAGCAATTTCTCTCTCACCAGAAATAAAAGCTTACCTAAAATTTGATCACTATACATTTTAACATTTAATTTAATTTCTAAAAAGACTACCATAAGGATAGCCTAAAATTTTGTTGTCAACTGTTGGATTTGTCTGCAAGCTTTTAGCTTAGTATTTTTATGGGTCCCTTGACTGTGAGAACAAGTAGGTCTCTGACTCTGGTGCCTGCTCTTGGGACTCTTTTCCTCCTGTTGGGGTGCCATGCCCAACTTTGATAAGATAGGTTATCTTCTTATATATATTTATTTTGTCATGTTCGGTTGTTGTCTCTCAGAAGCCTCTTCTTTTCTAATGAGAGACAGAAAGGAAGTGGGTCCAGAGGGGAGAGAAGGTAGGGAGGAGTTGGGAGGAGCAGAGGGAGGGGAAACTATAATCAGGATATACTGTATGAGAAAAGAATCTATTTTTAATAAAAAGAACAAAAAATGAAAACATTAAAAATAAAACTGACCACTAGAGGGAGGTAGCAAAATCAGTAATGGAGTCAGCCACTTGAGGCCAGGCTGGGAAAGCTCACCAGGACTGTAACTGTCCTGTGTTAACTATCGAGGCACACTGCCTTTCTGAATGCAACCTCCTATCACTTCTCAATTAATAAAAACATGGAGAATAATTCTAAGCTTTCTTCTGTGGCTGCAACAATGGCTTTCCAAAGCCCCGTGGTACAGATAAGGGCCAGTGGCTTCTGGTAGATCAACAAAGCTCGGAGCCCTCCTCCGGCAGAAGGTATTTTTAGTCATCATATTACAGAGCTTAAAGGACATTTTCTTCTCATAGCAATTTTATCGGGCACTTTTTTTGAGAAATAAAGCATTAACATAATTTTAAAAGCACGAATTTTGTTTTCTGTTTGTTTGGGGTGTGGAGTCTAGTTTGGTTTGCTACTCTTCCCAACTCAGCCGAGTCACCGCTCACACCGCCCTTCAGAGACACTTGCACACCTTTTCAGCACTTTAAGAGCCTCAAGGGTCCCCACTCTCTCCGTATGCACAGTGCATGGTGACTGTTCCAAAGAGTCTGTATACAGAGGGGGCAAAGGGGGACCTTCTAGGAAGAGAGCCTAACAAAACCACATGACCAAGGTCAGCCTACAGCCTGTCACCCAAACAGAAGTCATGATCAAGGTCAGGCTACAGCCTGTCACCCAAACAGAAGTCATGATCAAGGTCAGGCTACAGCCTGTCACCCAAACAGAAGTCATGATCAAGGTCAGGCTACAGCCTGTCACCCAAACAGAAGTCATGATCAAGGTCAGCCTACAGCCTGCCACACAGACAGGTGTCATGATCAAGGTCAGGCTACAGCCTGTCACCCAAACAGAAGTCATGGTCAAGGTCAGCCTACAACCTGTCACATGGACAGACGGTGTCTTGATATGTAGTGAAGATGGCATGTGCTTCTGTGTTCTTCCTCCCAGTAACCCTTAACTACAAATAATCATGATTAAAACATCAGGCAAAATATCTGACCAGGACATCTCAGAACTGTCAAAATTATCAAAAAGAAAGAGAGAAAATGGCACAGAGAACAGGAAGTGAAGAACCCCACAGCACTACCAGTAATAGGTATCATAAATAGGATTTTGAGACAAAAGGAAATTCCCTAAAAATTAAGGAAAATTGAATAAAATATAGACCTAATAATGTATCAGTGTTAGCCCACTAACTCCAACAAATGTATGCTGATAGGAGAAAATTGCTATGGCACACACAGAAATTTTTTTGTATTATCATCACAATTTTTCAGCAAATCTTAAACTGTTGTAAAAAATGGTGATTTTTCTTTCCCTTAAAGAAAAATAAGGGAAACACTAGCATTTCAGCCATCTCAAGATAAAACAGACAGCAGCTATCTGTGGTCCCCACCTGTCTAGCACAATAATTCAAAATAAAAGTAGCAAAGGAGTCTTGACAACCTGTTCTCCCTGGAGACCTGGTGGCTCAGGACCAAGAAGATTCCATCTCAACATCAACAAGCAGCCCTCACTCTGACACCAGAGGACCACAATGGTCCTGAGACTTTATCTTCTTCTGAAGACAAGAGAGAGACTCCATCTCCACATGTAAAGAGATTAGAAGGCCAACTTAAGTTCCAGGCCAGTTTCCAACACATCCTGGAAGTTGGCCAGCCTGCTGGCTCTGGCCCACAGCAGTAACCAGATGCGGGGTCCGTGGCACAGCACACTACATGTTTGCTGCTTCTCGGCGTTGGGCTTGCTCTGCTCTTCAAGGCTCTCCATCTACACTCCTTCTCTGAGGGACACTGTCATGGCATGCTACAGACTGGAAGGCTACAGCAGCAGGAATTCATTTCTCATCCTTCCAGAGGCTGCAAGGATGGGAATGAGGTGCTGGCATAATCGTCTGCATGTGAGGTTTCTGTGCCTGGCCTGCAGGTGGCTTTCTCCATGTTGTTACATGGTCTCCCCTGCATGTGTGACTGTGTCCTAATCATTGCTTCTTACAAGGACACAGTTATACTGGATGAGGACCTGTGCATATGTGTCCTTTCCTACTTACCTCCGTAAAGAATTGATTTCAAATACACTCATATCACATGCACTGGAATTCACGAGGGACACAATTCTGTTCATAACCTCGTCCATCTGTCTCACCTGAGGTAAGCAAGCTTGACTAGCTGCAACCATTTTGAGTTGCAACCACCATGCCTGCCCTGAGAAGCCACCATGCATTTTCCTGCAGCACTGTTTCCAGCTCACTGGCATGTGGAGTTCTAGGACCAGACCCCAGCACTGCCACCACCAGGAAAGTGCCTGGTAGCTTCACTGCCACTTGAGATAAATCAAGTAATGGCAGCTTGGGTGAAGCCAGTTTTCATGGCCACTCTCTAAGTTCCTCCTTCTCACCCAAGTCATGGGAATCACTGTATGCCTGCCCACCATTGGCCACACTTCCGTCGGTGAGTTCTCCGTGGTGCTTTATAACACCCTGTCAGCCTGATTCTTCAGTCTCCAGGCACCTTCCGCCTCTGGCAGCCAGGTTTTCACATGGGATTTTCCCAGAACACTCCCCTTTCCTGTCTTGCAATCATAGCATGGTTTGTTTGCATTTCAAACACTTGGTTCATTCCGATTATGTCTGTTCTCCCCAGCCCCTCCTTTATTCCTCTCATTTTAGCAGTTCTTCCTTAGATGAATGTTGGTTTAGTTCCTTAAATCAAAGACACAGAAATAGGGAAATCACCAAAGCAAAGGAAGAACTGGAAGAGCTTTGTGGGAACTTAAGTCTGCCAATAATAAGAGGGGGCTGGAAGGAAGGGGGTCAGACACAAGGTGCTTTAGAGTTTTTCATAGTTCTAATATGAAACACTAAAGCAGCATAGGACTACAATGGTAATAATACCTTCCTTAGAAGCAATCAAACTTCCCCAACAACCCCTTCTCTTCAAAGGCCTTTCTGGCAGCAGGGAGAACACACCAGAGGCTGGAATACAAGAAAAGTGGGGCCACAGGAGCTACCGCAGGAAAACAGGGTTTTCAGCAGGTAGCTTTGGGTGGGCAGAGGAGTAGGGCAGGGAGTCAGGGCCCTGCTATGTAGCCCAGGCCAGCATAGCACTTACTGCACAGCCCAGGCCAGCATAGCACTTACTGCACAGCCCAGGCCAGCATAGCACTTACTGCACAGCCCAGGCTAGCATAGCACTTACTGCACAGCCCAGGCTAGCATAGTACTTACTGCACAGCCCAGGCTAGCATAGCACTTACTGCACAGCCCAGGCTAGCATAGTACTTACTGTACAGCCCAGGCTAGCATAGCACTTACTGTACAGCCCAGGCTAGCATAGCACTTACTGCACAGCCCAGGCTAGCATAGCACTTACTGCACAGCCCAGGCTAGCATAGCACTTACTGCACAGCCCAGGCTAGCAGAGCACTTACTGCACAGCCCAGGCCAGCATAGCACTTACTGCACAGCCCAGGCTAGCATAGCACTTACTGCACAGCCCAGGCTAGCATAGCACTTACTGCACAGCCCAGGCTAGCATAGTACTTACTGCACAGCCCAGGCCAGCATAGTACTTACTGCACAGCCCAGGCCAGCATAGCACTTACTGCACAGCCCAGGCCAGCATAGCACTTACTGCACAGCCCAGGCCAGCATAGCACTTACTGCACAGCCCAGGCTAGCATAGTACTTACTGCACAGCCCAGGCTAGCCTTAAACTCATGGTATCTTTCTCCTTCCTCAGCCTCCAGAGGCTGAGACTACAGGCAAGCGCCACCATGCCTAGCTTTTAGTATAGTCACTTTTGTGTTAAGTTGTTATAGAGCTAAGCTATAGAGTTCAGTTTGGCCAAACTCCAGCCCGAATATTGTTGTGAAGGTATTTTGTAGCTGCGATGACTATTTAAATTAACAGATCTTAAGAAAATCTAGTTGCCCTCCATGGCATTGGTCAGCCTTATCCATCGAGTTGAATGCCTTGAGAACAACTTGAGCAGGAGAAAATCTTGCCTCCAGGACAAGACAGAATCCTGCCTGTTTCTCACTGAAACTCCAACTACAAGGCCAATTTCTGCAAGAATGTCCCACCTCCAGCCTGCCCTGGTGATGTGGGTCTTGCCACCCCTCAATCACAGAGACCAACTCCATAATGTAAATCCTTGCCTTCTCTCTCCTTTCCTCTTGATTCTTCCTCCCCTCTCCCTCACCCCACCCTTTCCCTGAGGACAAGGGAGTAATACAGGTTATACAAACAAAAAAGAGAAGAGACCAACAGGGGTCTACATCTGAAGAAGGCTAGCAGCAGGGGCATGAGGAGAAACAGCCTGGTGGCCAGATGGGCAGCACATTGAATCTACTCCTCTAGGACTGAAGTGGGGGGCGGGGCGCAATGCTCCTGGATGGACAGGATTATAGCTTCTGCTACTTGTTTTTCCCACATGCCTTTTCAGTTCATTTCTGCTACACATTACAAAATACATAATACATACAGTACTCTTTCTTCTCAGTGGTGTCTTTTCCATATTTACAGTTACCTGTGGCCAAAAAACTAAGCAGAAATTGTGTTTGAAATAGCTTTACCAAACTCATTATTATAATTTAACTCTTAATTATTAGTTATTGGTACTCTGTACTGTGTCTAATTGACAAATCACTCTATCATTGGTATTTATATATCTGAAAACCAGTTCATACATATGGGATTAGAAAGACCCAGCTTCAGTCATCTACTGGAGGTCTTGGAACAAATACCCCCAGATAAAGAGAGACTTTATTAATACGATAATGCATAACTACAATTTTTTGTAGAATGCACATGTATTATGGTTTCTTCCAGTGGAGACAGTTCAACAAAGGACTCTGGAGACAAATGGGTTTGAATCGAAACCTACACACTAAGGCTGTAGTTTACAAAGTGATGAGCAGCTGGAAAGGGAGATGAAGCCACTTTCCCCCCAGTGTCTTATGAACTGGCTTCTGAGAGGCCCAAGTAGACAGGAGTGGAAGGCCCTCAGTAGATAAACTTCAAAGGCGAACATGGCGAGGAAAAGGGCAGACTTACGGGGGCGTGGCTGACTACTACAAGGGCAGAGGGAAAAACTGCAACCTGAGCCCCTGCAACTCCGGACTCTCAGAAGCAAGGCACTACCTCTCACAGACCTCAGCCAGAATTACAGGCGCAAGATTCTCCTTTCAGCCCGGCAGTTGCAGCCCTGTGAACTTCACAAGTCACCACCTCCTTTGAGCATGAGGCTGTCTGTAACCTAAGGAGCACGGTACTTCATAAGCTCAGTTTACTCACCCCTCTCTGTCTCCCCGTGTGCTCACTCCTCCTGTATGACCGTCCCATTTTTCTGTCATTAGCATTGGTTATCTACAGCCAGCAAGGGCAATGAAGCAGGGAGGTGAAGTCTGGGTGGCGGGGGGGGGGGGGGGGGGGAGCAGCTTTCCCTGTTTACAGTGCAGACGGAGCATAGCAGTGCTGCTGGCCACTGCTAAGGACCAGCTCGCACTGTCTCTGTATCCGCTGCCAGGCTTCAGACGGCCCACTGTGCACAGCCACCTAGCTCCTTCAAAGGACACTGGAATAAAGCTGACCCCCAGGCCAGGACCCAGCTGTCACTAGTCTAAGAGGAACCTGGATCGTCTTTGCCTTGAAAACGCATGGTACAGACAGAACCCAAACTCTTACTGTGGCTACCAGACCCCCTCAGCAGGTCAAAGGTCTTGCTTCCTTGTAGCATGGTGTGTGGGAGCAGCAGAGAATGGTTTTCTCTGACAATCAAACCCAGCCTTCCTCACTCTTGACAACTCATTTTCCATCCACAAGGCCTCAGAAAGAGACAAATGTTGAAGGGGTTAAACTCTCCCACTCTCACAGCTGAACTCAGGTCCCAGTCCTCTGAGAATGACAAACAGGTGTCTTTGCCAACAAAGGGCCACTTATCTACAAGGTCCTTACACTCAGGGTCAAGGGAGAGAACAAACACTGAGGGTCTAAGTCAGCCTCACAGTGTCTCAAGGTCAAACCCAGCAGCCCCTTTTGAGTCATGTCCAAGCCTGTGCAGATGTGTCCAAAACGATAAGACTAAACCTCAACCAATTAAGAATATACTAATGTGGGCTGGAGAGATGGCTCAGAGGTTAAGAGCACTGACTGCTCTTCCAGAGGTCCTGAGTTCAATTCCCAGCAACCACATTGTGGTTCATGACCATGTAGAATGAGATCCAGTGCCCTCTCTGGCGTGCAGGCACACATAGAGACAGGACGCTGTATGTATAATAAAGAAAGAAAGAAAAATATTTTTAAAAATATACTAATGTAACTGCTGCTTGCTTAACCGATTATGTAGCTGACCCTGAAACTCCCCTTAGCTGTGCTTAAAAGGAGCCTAAGTGTCCCTCTTGGGGTGGTTGCCATTTTGTACAGGTGTTGACCCCTGCATGCTGGAATATTTAACGCTCTTTGTTCTTAGATACTATTTGAGTCTGGAGTCTTCCTTCAGCATTTCCTCAGACCCTACAATGTTACAATGATCCACCCTACCAGAAATGCTGGCTGACCAGGCTGCAGTCCTAAGACATCAGACCACAGGCTAACTTACAGCCTGTTGTAACTCACCCTCTTCTAGTTTCTGAGAAAATCCTTGACCGAGTTTTCACTATGAGGCTCACAGACTCCAATTTCCTGTAATTGATTGTGTGGCTTTACCATTAGTCCCTGGAAAGCGTTAATCCTAATATACTTAACTCACAGCAGCAGACAAATGTGTCCAAAGTCGCGAAACTCGGATGTGCCATAGTCATATGGCCATTTGTTTGTCACTGAGAAAAGTAAGTTTCAAGATTCCATGGAAGCTTAACAGAAAGCTATCTTCAAGATAAATGGGGTTTACTATGAACATAAATAACACAGCAGCATTAAAGCACAAAAGAATGAATCACTAGAATGGAAAAAGCTGTAAAATCTGAAAAGGCACCTGTGACTCACCAGTCTCCCCAGGCACTCCTGTGAGTTTTCTGGAGTCTCCTATCTGCAAATGCTTAATGGCATTTCCTTTCAGAGGTTTTCTTGTCACCACAAGCAGAACAGTTCCAGAACTGACACCAGTTCTTCTCAAAGGTGCACTCTGGCTGACTCTCAGCAGAAGGCTGCATCTCCCGGGCTTCAGACAACAGCCTTATCTCCACTCCCCAATGCCTTTCCTGCCCCTACCCATTTGCATTACAGAGTCCCACTAATCTCTCCGGACCCCAGCATTCACATTTCCTCTGCTCAAAATCTCTAACTTCCTTTGTTTCCTGCTCCAATCGAATCTAAACGTCCCTAATCCCTTCCTTCCCCCTTTAACAATCTAATGCTCAATGCAAGAGTGACCCGGACTCCTCAGAACTCCTCCACTCTTGCTACCTTCCTCCGACCTCGCCTTTCCCAACCCTGTGAATCCTCTCTACCCTCTGGCCTCACCAGACATGATAGGAAAACAGACTGGAGAAGGAAGTGAGCTGTGAGACAGGAGGCTAGGGAGAGGGACAGACAAGAATCTAAACTAACAAATCCGAGAGACAAGGAAGAAAGGATGGGCAGCTAAGATCCCCACCAATATGCAACCCAAAGTAAGAGGAGTAGGTTTTAGAACTTGGTGCCCCGTTCTAGACCTCTGAGATAAAACCGGAGGCGTCCTGAGAATGTAGACTCCAGGTGGGGAGACACACCTGTTGTGTCTGGAGATGTCCCCTGAAGCTCACATGCTGAGCGCCTGGTCCCCAGTGGGTAGTGCTATTTTGGGAGTTGGTTAGAAACTTTAGAGGGTGGAACCTAGGAAGTAGGTCACCAGGAAGTGCCACTGAGGGTTACAACACACACACACACACACACACACACACACACACACACACACACACACACTCTACTTTCTGGTCACCACAGGGTATAGAGCCTTCTCTCAAAAGGTCCTGCTTCTGGGGTGTCCTGTCCCTGTGTCCGCAATCAGGTGGCCATGGAAGGAGCCCTCCAGAACCACCATACAGAACTCTGAAAGCCAGGATCCTCAGTAAATCTTGCCCCTTGGGGTGTTCTCTTTGGTAATGGTCACAGTGACAACACAACATGCCTTTAATCCCAGCACTCGGGAGGCAGAGCCAGGCGGATCTCTGTGAGTTCGAGGCCAGCCTGGTCTACGGAACGAGTTCCAGGACAGCCAGGGCTTCACAAAGAAACCCTGTCTGAAAAACAAAAACAAACAAACCAACAAAAAAAACAGCCCTCTTTTCAGCTTCTGCATCATTCTGCCTGTGGGTCTGAGATAAATGACAGAAATAAGGCCTGAGCTTGGAAGGAGGATGAGATGAGAAAACAGGCCCATCAAACAGGTTTCTGAAGGAACTCAAACAATTCCAGACTTCTGTTAGCACAAATGAGAAAAGATTTTTCCAGAAGAAAGCAGCCATGGATCATGTCAAGGCTTCAAGAGCTGCAAAGAACAAGGGGTGGAAGGTGGGGGGCTGCACATGCTTTTTTTTTTCTTTTAACATTATGTAGAAGCAGTTCCAAGACAAAGGCAGAATGTGAAGGCATCTACCAAAGCAAGGCAAGGCCATTGTCCTAGGAGGTGGGCAGGGCTGTCAGAAGTCCCACAAAGGAGCCGATGTGGGTGCTAAACAACTGTAACAAAAACAAGGAAAATCAGCACACCTGCATTTAAGCAGAATCCTCCTTCGACTTTCAATCTTCTCATCTATTCTTTTAATAGTCCAGAGTAAAGCGGAAGGGCATCACACAGGCTACTGTAAATTTTGATAATCATAAGCACTCACGATGACCTCTGAACTCAGACCTAATGGAATCAAGACCTTCCTCCCCATCTGTGGTCATGAAGCACCTTCCTCCGAGCTAAGCTACCACAGCAGACTTCCAGAGGACTCCAACACCAGGTCCTGCCCTGTGTCCTGGGTGTGTTCAGCTGCTTTCCTTGATGCCAAAAGAAGTCAGCTGTGGCCAGTGAGGTGGTGTCCAGCAGGCAGCGTGTCAGGCTCGGAAGCTGTCTCACTTTCCTGTTCTTTACTAAGAAAGGTATTTTAGAAACATGCATTTGCATAGCATCTGGAGGAGCCAGGCATTTTTCCATGGTGCTAGGGGTAAAACTCAAGGCCTCATACACACTAGGCATACAGAGTTACGATTTTTTTTAAGAAGGAAAAAATATCCTTATGATATCAAAGATTGAAAGACGAAAAGGTATTAAGTATTAAAATACAAAGAAAAAGGAAATCACAAGTGACTGAGTATGAGTGTGGAAGATTAAATAGCAGTGTTTCTCTCCAGAGTCACTTGGTTCTGTGAGCTCATCGCAGGTAAAGGGGGTTTAGCGCAGCATTTTGAATCTCACTATCAACATATGGTGTGGCTGGTATCCGAGAAGTACATTTCACAATGTAGACAGATGTCACTGTGACTCATGGAACAGACAGTGAGTTACTGGAAATTCTCTCTCAACCTGACTCCCACTTGTCATGGTTGCCTACACTTGATTAGGTATCATGTCATAGGTAAAGAAGAAGCAGGATGCTGATTCACCAATGACAATAACAAGATGGTATTTGTAGTATTCCTTGGGGTAAGAATCTACCTGTTCAAAGGCACCCAATTTTCTACGTAATTTATAAAACGACTTTTTCTTTGGAGCAGCGTTCTTTCCTCTCTGAACACTGACTTCCTTTTGTTTCCTTGCATATTGCTGCCCTGTTAGGAATATGTCATTGTGACATCAGCAGGCTCTCTCCCAAAATGAAGATTCCTGTAGGAAATTCACCATGAAAGGTTCAGAAAGCCTTTTGGGAGCCGTCATGTGAGTTAAAACAATGAAAAACTATGACATTTAAAAAATATTTTATACTCACTATAAAACAAAAAAACCTAAAACTGATTTTATATGGAAAAAAATTATGAAGAGTACTGATAGTTAAATTGTTACATAAGCCAGGCATGGTGACCCGCACCTTTATTCACAGCACTCAGGGGCAGGCAGCTGTCTGTGAGTTCAAGGCTAGAGACAGTCTACATAACAAGTTCCAGAACAGCCAGTGCTACATAGTGAGACCCTGTCTCAAAAGAAAAAAAGTATATAAGTATACAAGATGTTTTAATTGCATATTTTTTTCCTTTTTCCTTATATGTCAAAACTACTTTTTTGGCATTGGTTTCCTGGTTCCCCAGGTAATAGCCAGTTACTTTATAAAGATCTGAATGCTAAGTTATGGATGCAATTAACCTGTTGTAACTTAATCTATACTACATTTATTATTTTATATAATAAAGAATGCAAAGTAAAGAGATTGTCAAAGGGCCTTGTTGGTGTTGAATGTCACAAAAATTAGGTCTGTTCATTTGGTATGGTGAACAATGGCGACAACCCACTTTCTCATGGGGACGCATGCCACACTAGAGGAAGAAGCTCTAAATCAATGGCTGCATTCCTCTAAGCATTTACTGAGCATCCATGTTATCTACAGTTTTAGTGCTCACAGCTTTCAGCATCAGAAATATAAAGACCTCAAATCTTTTTATAAAAAGACCCATAAATAAAAATACAAATCTTACAGCCTAATGGAAGAAAAGGATGAGCAGAAGGATTAGTGCACAGTGAAAGACCAGGATGTCCCAGTCTCTGAGAGACCCTGATCTCTGTATCACGTGACTCATTCCTTATTTACATTGTTACAATGGCAGATTCTGTCATGATCTTTGCTGTGGTTTGTCTCCTGCAAGGCACATGCCCAAGTTTAGAACCCACAGTGGCAGCTGCTGGATGGTGAGGCTGCTGAAAGGGGATTAGGTCTTCAAGAGGCCTGACTGTCTTTCTTGCAGACTGAGCTAACTTCTGTTGTTGTGTGTTCTTGTTTTCCTAAGGTGTCATAGTTTCTACAAGAGTGACTTCTTAGGGAGCAAGGCCAACCCTGTGCTTTGGCTTTTTAAGTGTGAGTACTCACCTTTTCTGCTTCTGCTACAGTGCCACAGTAGAAAGCACTCACCAACAGTGAGCTGTAGCCAGTGCTGTGCTCTTAGGACTTCCCAGATCTAGTGTTGGAAGTTTGATGAAATTGTTATGATAATCGACCTCTAGATCAATGGTTCTCAAACTGTGGGTCACGACCCCTTTGGAAGT
Organism: Peromyscus maniculatus bairdii; assembly: GCF_049852395.1. Classification (NCBI taxonomy): domain Eukaryota; kingdom Metazoa; phylum Chordata; class Mammalia; order Rodentia; family Cricetidae; genus Peromyscus; species Peromyscus maniculatus. Next base: position 33,354,815 of record NC_134853.1, on the reverse strand, counting down.
TGTATATCAGATATTTACAATTCAATTTATAGAAGTAGCAATTGAATATCAGATAGTTACATTATAATTCATTACAGTTATAAAATAGCAACAAAATAATTTTATGGTTGGGGGTCACCACAACATGAGGAACTATATCAAAGTGTCCGCAGCATTAGGAAGGCTGAAAACTACTGCTAGATAGACACATGCCATTGTCTCCACCCTTAAGAGTCAATACAGTTGGTTTTCTGTAATGGTCTCTGATGAAAAGAGAAGTTCTTTTAATGAGGGGTAAGAGCTACACTTATTTGTGAATATAAAAATTAGTATTTAGAATATAGTTAAAGATTATGTTGATTTAGTAAAATAGGAGTGGTAGGCTCCCTTCTAAGATCCACAATGTCACCTGTTCCTCGTAGGCTTCAGTAGGAGGCATGATTTCCTTCCTGTTGAGCAGGCCTTAAATACAATTGCCAAGATGTGAACATGTCTATTGCACCTTAGGAATATAGTACCACACTGGTTGTTGTGGTTCGTAAGTGTCACAGCTAGGTAAGAAATTGTGGGGTACGGAGCCCCAACTGATAGATCAACAATACAGCTCCTGTGCCCCAAGGCTCAGGAAACATCTGAAAAATGGAGCAGAAAGATTGTAAGAGCCAGAGAACCAGGAAATCCATTGTGAAGTTGTTTCTCCTAGCCTACGAATGTCAGAAAAGTTACATCCATGAAGTCTCACCAACTTGGCTACCTAAATATGACCCAAACAAGAACAACCCAATAGACATGCCAACATGGAAGTGGGAAAGCTCACAAGGCCTCACGCCTAGAAAAAGAACTACAGGTAACTAAGGAATGTGAAGAACAGGCTAAATTGTCTGCCTTAGAGGTAAGCCCCTAACTGTGTATCCAATACCACACGCTCAGCCCAAAATCACAGTCATACACACACAAGTAACAAGGAGCAGAAGAGTAGGTTGTGTGTGCATTTTAAACACATATGCAGCAGTAACAAGGAAAAAGAGGTCATGATTTCGAGGGAGTGAGAGGGGACATGAAGGAGGAGTGGATGAAAGAGGGAGAAAGGGAAAATGATATGATACTTTACTTTTTAACTAATAAAATAAAAGTTAATACCTGGGCATGTCAACCACCTGACTAAAGGACCCCCTTTCAGGAAGGTGTCTGCCTAAGCTATGTTCTAATGGGCTAAAAGAACTAACGATTCCTTTGGTGGGTTATGTGTTTTTCCTTCCTCCAGTCCCCACCTCCTAGTGTAGTCCCTGAGAGCCACAGTAAGGTGCAGGTGGACCACGGTTTACATCCTTTCTGACATAACTTCTAGTTCATCTTTCGCTTTCAGGTGCCGTCCAGAGCCTGAGTATGTGTTCTCTGGTATGTGGAACTCCTTATTCTTTCTCTAAAGCTGCCATCCCCACTGGGTGGCTGCCCGTCCACCATGAGGCTGGCCGGCAGGCTGGCTTAGCTCAGTAGCAAGGCTTGTTTTCCCCTCTCTTCCCCATTCTCCCTTAGGCAGTTGCCAAGGTTTGCAGCTTGCCTGCCCTGGGGTCTTCTTTCAAACTCTAATGAAACTGTCCTCAAGCTTTCATTTGAATCTGTTCTTAAAGTCTTTAACTAAGGAGATTGAGAATCCCAAGAGGGAAGCCCAATATCACTGCCATCACCTTTTTTCATTGTAAACTACCCAGTCTCGGGTATTTTATTTTAGCAACAGAAAAAAGATGAAAACAATAACAACTTCTACAAAAAGTGAATGATGATAAAACTTGTAAAAATAACCTTTCCAGAGTGGCATAGCCAATATGTGACAGCAGAGGCAGAGCTTGAACATAACCAGTGTGGCTTTGTGCTAGCTTATTTCAAAGAAGGAAGGTCAAGGAAGGTCAAGGTCTGAATGGGGTGGAATTCAAAAAATAAATGTTCATGCAAAGACTAGACAAATGACAAACCTTTCTGTAAAGACAAAATAACCAGAAGAAATGGAGTGTGCAGCCCAAGGAGGACCAGTCATCCAGGGAGACTATGCCAGAAACAACAGCACATCTAGCTGAGCGGGCCATCTTGCTGCTAACTGTGGATGTGCTACCCGAACTGAGTCTGCACTCCAAAAGGGACCAGATGATCCATTTTTCTAAGACACTGCAGAGATCAAAACTGGCCTTTGGAAGCTCCTAGACTACTCAGAGTAAGCAAATGCTGGCTAGAGCCCAGGTGGAGTGCAGAGAAAGGGTAAGTGACAACAGATGGTAAACGTCACAGCCTGCCTTCTGTTGCTGCTGTAAAACAATGACCAGACCCAAATGGGGAGAAATGGTCTTTGGTTTACAGGTTACAGTCCTTCATTGAAGGGAGCTAAGGCAGGAACTGAAGCAGAGGAAGAACATGCTTACTGGCTTGTTCCCAGGTTCACACCCAGCTACCAATTTTCTAAAGCCTGCACCAGAGGGATGGTGCCACCCACGGTGGACTGGGATCTCCTCCATCCATTAACAGTCACGAAAATGACCTCACCACCATTTTCACAGGCCAGCATGGCGGTGGAGAGCCCTCAGCTGAAATCCCCTCGTGCCAGGCATGCCTAAGTTGACGTGGACGGTAACTGTGACAGTATACACCGTCACTCCGTGTGATTTTCCCCATGACACCATTTAAACTCATTTATTTATTTCCTTAAAAGTCAAAGATAGTTAATGACACTTTCACTATAGTAAGCCAGGCCACCATCATCTCTCATAACTTCAAATGCCTCCCAAACGATGACTGAGAACTGTGTAAAGGAAGAATAGAGACTTGCCCTATACTCATCAAGGACAAAGTTTACAGAACACTACTTGCTGGAACCAGGCTTCAGCCCAACCCCAAAAGCTCATCTATTAGGGTCAAGCACTGTCAATACTCTAGTAACAAGGTCACTCATTTTTGGGAGAGGAAAACAAAGCCAAACCCTGTCCTTTCCTGGCAGAAACACTTGCCCATCTTTTCTCCGAACACCTGCCCATACCCTGGGTCATTCTATCGCTACCCTTAGAAGGATTGTTGGTCCTCTCTGTCCTCCTCTGTAAGGAACTTCCCTCTCACCATCATTTGAACTGGAGTATCTTCTTCTCACCTTAGACTAAAACAGCAATCTTCCTGGACCCCAAGTACCTTCCCACTGCTTTATCTGCCCAGCAGATTCCTTTTTTCTTCAATGTATCCCTGTCCACCACCCTCACCACCCCCTGACCATCTCCTCCACGATACACCACAATCTACTTCCTATTCCCACCACTCGATGGCTCACCCAAGGACCGTCCTTCTGCCTCGTCACACAGTCTGGCCTGGGGAGCCTTGCTCATTTTGCAGCATCTGCTGCCCCCAAACACAGTCTCACATCGACCCTGCCTGTGGACTACATGACATATACTGCTTGACTCCCTCCTCCATCCCTCCACCTCCAGCTCCTCTGACCTCTTCTGACTTGGCTCCCCTGGCTCTGTCCAGGCTCCATCTTGTAGCCTGTTTTCTTTCCTTCCCTTCACACATTGATGGTGGGTGACCTTGTCTACTCCCATGTCTTAACTATCACCTAGATGCATATGGTTCCAAAATCAACATCTCTAACCCACACAGCCTCTTGAGGCTAGTCTCTGTTGAACAGCCTAGTAAAAGCCCTCCTGTGGGGTATTTGATGTTGGCCTGTCACAGTCCTCACTACCCCAGCCTCTGACACTTCTTGGTTTCTCAGTTCTAATGATGAAACCCAAACCAGAAATCTGCTCCAACATTTCCAACATTTCAACACAGCCAAGAGTAACATCTCACATTCTGCCTCCACAAAGCCCCCAAACTCAGCCTCTTAGACAAATGCATTCATTCCCTAGTTTAGGTGTCAGAGGCATACTTATGATCAAAATCTAACTGGAGTCAGTGCCTCCAAAGCTGGCATCTGGCCCCCCTCTTTATCTTGCACTGGTTCCTCAGCGGCCATCACTGCCCACAGGGTACACTTGGAATCCACAGCCTTCAGTGTCTAAACAGAACATCTTTCCACAGTCATCAAGTGTGACAAACATGGCTTGATTTTATATTAACTATTTCTAGTATGTTGATCAGAACAGTAATAGATGTGTGCTCTTTTTAGTGCCAGGAATGCATATAAAGCAATTTTAATTGGATTTCAAAATGAAACATGATTTCATTTCTCTTGAAACACCATGGTCAGTTTTTGACCCAACTCCAAGTTTATATACTCATACTTTGCCTAATAATATCATTGTTAGAACAATATTTTAGACCCAATTATAATATGCAAACAATTTACAATGAAATGAATATATCTGGTAATGTTGAAAAGAGATAAAACTTCACTTTAATTTTCACTTTATCTACAAGGGACTCATCTATTAATACAGTATTCTTGAGGCTTTTTCAGTTAGAATTATCCAAAACAAAAATCAGAATCATTTTATTAGAACTGAGAAAGGCATGCCCTTCAGGGTAGAGCATGACAGGCCTCATCTCAGCCATTACCTTACAAGCTTTGGGCAACTTATTTAATGCTTCTTGACCTGATTATTCAGTTGAAAAATAGACATAAAAATATACATATAATGAACCAAATAAGATATGGCATGTGTCTGGCTCACACAGTCTTCCGAAGTGTTAACAGGACTCTCATCATCCCCTGAGAATCACAGTGGAATGCATTTAGCATTAACCTCATGCTGACAAAACAATGCATGGACCATAAAACTGCCCAACAATACAAACCTCTGTCTCCGGGATATTGTGAGAGGAGTGAACTTTGACAGGCTAAACAAATGCACGTACACACAGCAACACATGTAATAGAATTTTACCCATCCCCTGAGTAGCTGGCTTTTCTTCTTTCCAACCACTAGAAATGAAGAGGGAGGCCCTAATATGAAGACAAAAAAGCTCTGGATAAACACACATGTATGCTTTTCTTACGAAGTACTTCCTTATTTATGTACATTTTGTAACTCACTTTAAAATCAAAACATGCTAATCCAACTCAAGAGAGTTGCTCAAGAGAGCAGCACAAAGAACTATTCTTCTGCAAACTCACTGTGAACCACATTACAGGTGTTCTACTTCAAATTAAAGGGGACTGTACTCCTGAGACCTGCTAAGACTCCCATGGTGCTAGAGACTACCCAATGTTATCAAATAATTGTAAAGGATATTCCACAGAAATGGAGCTTAAGAAGCTACTGATCCAAAACACAGAGACCAGCTCTTTTCCAATGCTATGATAAGCTACAGTATGAGTTGCTTGACTGAAGTGGAATTTGAATGGAAACATTTAAAGTGTAAATAAAAACAGAACGGTCAACTGGATACAGGAAAGAGATCAATGAGTATGAACCAGAATTCAGATAAGAAGTTTTACCTACATTTTCTGGCACTAAATTTAAATTTTGTGCAGAATATGTTGGTATGGGAAAACATTTCTAGATACTATACCTTATTTACAATCCAAGATTTATCAACAGGTAGAGATGGAGCTGAGCCACAGAGTGTTTATCTAGCGTGTAAAAGGCCCTGCCAGCATCCCCCTCCCCCCATAAAAAGAGAATAGAAAAATAAATAAGTAAATTGGGTGTGGAAGTAAATGCCTGAAATCCTGCAGTTCCAGCACTGGAGAGGGGAGGCCACCTGGGTTACATAGCCAGTACAGTCATAAAAAACAGAGTAACCATGATAATTATCATCAATGACAAAAGTGCTTGAAGTGTCCCTAGGACTTGTATGGGTCCAGATAGGGTCTCCTCATGGCATCACAGTTGTTTGTGGGGTACATAAACCATACTTACCAACATCATTATCATCTCTGCTATACAGGTCATTCTCATAAAATCTACATCAATTTTAATAACAAATGAAATGGAAAGAACATGTGAGTGTGTTTATAAGATGATCAAGAAGTTGAAAATGTCATGTAGCATGAATTACTAAACAGTCTTATTAATAAAAAAAAAAAAAAACAGAACCAGATATTGGGGTGAATTCTCAAAGACCAGAGAAGCAGAACAAGCCACAGCCAACCTCAACTTTCTGACTCCTCGGCCCATTCTGTTTCCATGAATCCTCAGACTGAAAATCTGTGAGTCCTCACCTGGAAGGGATCTCGGCTGAACTGCTACTAAAAAGCCTAAAAGCTTAAAAGCCTCTAGTTCCTGGTCCTCACGCCTTATATACCTTTCTGCTTCCTACCATCACTTCTGGGATTAAAGGCGTGTGTCTTTCCCAAGCAAGACATGAGATCGCAAGTCCTGAAATTAAAGGCATGTGTCCTTCCCTTCCCAAGCAAAGACATGAGATCTCAAGTGCTAGGATTAAAGGTGTGTGCCACTACCCCTGGCTCTGTTCCTAGTGTGGCCCTGAACTTACAAAGTTCTGGATGGATCTCTGCCTCTGGAATGCTAGGATTAAAGGTGTGTGTGCCATCACCGTCTGGCCTCTGTGTCTAATCTAGTGGCTGTTCTGTTCTCTGACCCCAGATAAGTTTATTAGGGTGCATAGTATATTGGGAGGACACAATAGATCATCACAATGTCCTACATCCTAGTGACATCATAGCTGTCATAGAAGAACCCATTATTCCTGTATTTGTGGCAATGCTAGCCTAATAGGAGAAGCCACAGTCAACCTCAACTTACCGATGGCTTAGTCTCCAAAGAGACCTACTTCCTGTATACCCACACCTATATGCCTTTCTGTTCTGCAATTTCACTTCCTCTCTCTGCCCAGCTACATCAATTCCTGTCTGTCTGTACAGACCTCTAGACCTTTATGGTTAGTGCTGGCATTAAAGGTGTGTGTCAGCATGCCTAGATCTGTTCAGGGTGGCCTTGAACTCACAGAGATCCAGGTGAATCTCTGCCTTCCAAATGCTAGGATAAAAGGCATGAACTATCATTGCCTGACGTCTATGTTTAATATAGTGGCTGGCTTTTTCCTCTGATCCTCAGATAAGCTTTATGAGGGTGTACAATATTTTGGGGGACACAATATATCACCACAACATCCTATGTCCTAGTGACATCATTTCTGTTGTAAAAGAACCCATTATTCCTGTATTTGTAGCAATGCTAGCCTAAAAGAAATCAGCTGAAATTCTAATCATATAAAAAAATAATCAGTTATATATAATATGAGATATCTGATCAAGATAATAAGCCATAACTGATTTCTGCTATACTAAACTGTTTTGTCAGGTTTGATTTTCATTTTTGTTTTTGTTTTTTGTTTTGTGTAGTGCTAAGGTTTGAGGTCAAGGCCTTGCCCATGCAGGCAGATCTGTGGTCCCTCACTGTTTTTAGAGAGCAGTCCTTCTACTGAGCCTTTTCTAAGTTTCCTGTGAAACACCACACTGTGTTCAGCTGGCTGAAGGCTCCTGACGTGCACCGAGTCTGCTACTGTGTCCATGACTGGCTTAGACCATCAGGGTTGGTGTGAGTACATTCCCAAGTTCCCACAGTATCAGAGCGGCCTACCAGTGTGCTTCTCACATGTCCGTGGTGCTAAGCGATGCATGCCTCTACTCTTTTATTGCAGACTTTCTTTTTATTTTAGACAAATGAAGTCAGTGAAAAGCCAGAACTGTATCTGGTATGTGTATCTGTACATTGAGATGAACCCCCAGGAAAGGAAGGCCCTTCCTTGCTCTACAGTCATGAAGCACAACAGATAATTCTGCTGTCTCAAATTACAACCAGAAGCTGAGTACAGCGACACATGCCTTCACCACAGCACTGGGGAGGCTGGGACAGGAGGATACAGATTTGAGGTCAGCCTGGGCTACAGAAGGAGAAACCATCAAAAAATGTAAGATGATTTTAAAAAAAAGAGGGGCACAGTCATTGCTTCACTCTTGTATGAGGCAGCATCAGATAATTTGAACCAATAGGCCATTAAGTCTTTAGCAGTGACAAAAGCGTAATTAAAATGTTATTTGACTAGGTAAATGGTAACCACTGCACAGTTACCACTTCAAAATATGGTGGGGTATGGTGAGGCAGATACTCTGCTTATAACACGAGGCTTAAGGAAAATACAATTAGAAAAGTCAATGTTAAAAAAATGTCTACTAGAAAAACATCCTTTGAGTACATAACTAGTTAGTGGGTCTGGAACTAAGGAGTCACACCTTGTGAAAGGAAATGAATTACACACTCACTGTGGGGGTTTGAATGTACTTGGCCCCCATAATCCCACAGAGAGTGGCACTATTAGGAGGTGTGGCTTTACTGAAGTAGGTATGGCCTTATTGGAGGAAGTGTGTCTCTTTGGGGGGCGGTTTTCAGGCCTCCTATGCTCAAGCCATGCCAGTGTCTCAGACAACTTCCTGTTGCCTGCAGATAAAGATGTGTCAACTCTCAGCTCCTTCTCCAGCACCATGTCTGCCTGCATGCCACCTTGTCCCACCACGATGATCATGGACTAAACCTCTGAAACTGTAAGCCACCTAATTAAATGTTTTCTTTTATAAAAGTTGCTGTGGTCATTGTGTCTCTTCCTAGCAATAGAAACCGTAACTAAGACACTCACTCATGATTTGGAGACTTTCTGTTTCTGGCATCTATCTACAAAACTTTTACCCTAAAAAAATAAATAAATAAATAAAAACAAATGAAGCATAGTGGTGCACACTTGTTATTCTCAGGAAAACCAAGCAAGAAGCCATTTCGAAGTTTAAAGCCAGCCTGGGGTAACTAGGCAACACCCAGGCTCAGAAAGTAAGAATGAATAAAGAATAAAAATTGAACTAAAAACACAACCAATAAGAAAAAAAAAAAAAAGATAATTTCGCCGGTATGAAACATCACAAATAATACCACCAAGAAAGTAAAATTTTAACCTAGGTAATGAGAGAAAACATTTGTAAATCATTTGTCTGATTTGATAAAGTTTTATAACTCAATAATAAAACAAATTACCTTCTTTTCTCTTTTTTTGTTTTTTCAGTACTGGGGTTAACCTGGGGCCTCACACATTAGGCAAATATCTTACAGCAAGGTTCATTGAGCCCAGTTTAATGTTCTGAAGTATAAAAGGGCTTCAAACTAAAAGGAATATAAATGGTCAGTAAACATATGAAAAGATTGTTGCTGGAGAGCTTCTCTCCAGGTTCCACCAAGCCCCGCAGTCCCACAATCCACGTATAAAATAATCACTCAGACACTTATATTAGTTATAAACTGTATGGCTGTGGCAGGCTTCTTGCTAACTGTTCTTATATCTTAAATTAACCCATTTCTATAAATCTATACCTTGCCACGTGGCTGGTGGCTTACCGGCGTCTTTACATGCTGCTTATCCTGGCAGTGGCTGCAGTGTCTCTCCCCTTCTTCCTGTTTCCCCAATTCTCCTCTCTCCTTGTCCCGCCTATACTTCCTGCCTGGTCACTGGCCATCAGTGTTTTATTTATATAGAACGATATCCACAGCACTACCATTTCTCAGGTACCATTATGTTCCTTCTCAGGTCTTTGATGTGGTTAAAGACTAGATAGTTGTAATTTCCTCAGTTATGATAAAAGATAAGTTAGATATAAAACCTTAAACTCACAAAATAAGATAGATAGGACATCTTTAATATTGTAACTGCAATTCTTGCTCGATAATTGTTTTGTTATATGTAATTTTACCATGTTAAAGTTAAAACCTTCCTTTTTAAAAAAAGAAGAAAAGGGGAAGTGCTGTGGATATTGTTCTATATAAATAAAACACTGATGGCCAGTGACCAGGCAAGAAGTATAGGCGGGACAAGGAGAGAGGAAAATTGGGGAAACAGGAAGAAGGGGAGAGACACTGCAGCTACTGCCAGGACAAGCAACATGTAAAGACGCCGGTAAGCCACCAGCCACGTGGCAAGGTATAGATTTATAAAAATGGGTTAATTTAAGATAAAAGAACAGTTAGCAAGAAGCCTGCCACAGCCATACAGTTTATAACTAATATAAGTGTCTGAGTGATTATTTTATACGTGGATTGTGGGACTGTGGGGCTTGGTGGAACCTGGAGAGAAGCCCTCCAGCAACAAAAGATGTTCAGTATAATTTAATCATCAGAAAAATGTCACTCAAAGTCATGATCCTATATTACTTCATACATGCTAGAATGCTCTAGTCAAAACGCTAATGATATGTTGGTCAGGGTGCTGAGAAATCAGTATATACACACACTACTGGTAGAACTGTAAATGAAACAGCCACCAGTCACTTTGGGAAGGAGAGGAGCAATTTTTAAAATGTAAACAGGGGTGAGTATATGACACAGCAACTCCTCTCCCAAGTATATAAACCCAAGAGAAATAAAAACATGTACACAGAGAAATACAATATTCATAAGCCATATTATTCAGGAGAGCCACAAAACAAAAACTACCCAAATATCCAACAGCTAATTAGTAGATCAACAAAACATACCCACCCAACAGAACACTATGAAATACCAAGGAACAGTGTGGTAGATGCCACCACCTTATGCTAAGTGACAGGATGAAGGAAAGTCCACAGCGGCACAATCCTACTCCTGTGAACTGCCTAAGCAGGCAACTCAGGAGGAGACAGCAGCTCATCCTTCGACTCCAGGGAGAGGGGATAGAGAACAACTAACTACTTCAGGGCTGGGAGCAATAAAGGTTTTCTAAAACTGCAATGTAAGCACAGGCTGTAAACATACTAAGCCATTGACTTGCTGTTTGTATAAAATGCAAGAGAATGAATACAAGCCCTCCTCTCACTTCTAAGAACTGGTCATCAGGACTTAGGCTTGCAGATACAGCCATCTCCAAAACCAAACGGAAAAGAAGCAAACAAATAAACTAGAATGTTAAAGAGAGGATAACAATCTGAGGCCATCACAGCTGAGCAGCTGAATCACCCAGCACTGGGACTGTCCTGGAGAGTTCTTGTTCAGTGGGACAAAGTGCTTCTTACTCTTTTGTAGTTGCATATTCCACTATTTATTGGAAACCAACTCCTACAAGATGTGGACGATGCTGACAAAAGCTCACACACAAATAACTTAAAGAGAAATTTTCCTGGTATTTGCTAAAAATAAAGGAAGTTGAGCTTTTTGCTTACTTAGAATTTTTCACAAAGGTATTCTAAAGACATTTCCTATCATGTGTAGTATTCAAAGTAAAGGCATGAGGGATAAAAACCAATTATCAATGGCAAGAAAATATATTGTTTGGGGCTGGAGGGGATGTCTCAATGGGTAAGAATGAGGACCCAAGTTTGAATTCCCAGAATCCTCAAAAAGAAGTCAGGCATGGCTGGGAATGCCTATAAACCCCAGAGCTTGGGGAAGAGGCAGAAACAGGACTGTTGGGGCTTGCCAACCACCAGTCTACCTACCCACAGGTCCAGTGAGAAAGTCTGCCTCAGTGAGAGAGTCTGCTTCAGTGAGAGACTACCTCAGTGAGAGACTCTGCCTCAGTGAGAGACTCTGCCTCAGTGAATTCTGCCTCAGTGAGAGACTCTGCCTCAGTGAGAGACTGCCTACCTCAGTGAGAGACTGCCTACCTCAGTGAGAGACTGCCTACCTCAGTGAGAGACTGCCTCAGTGAGAGACTCTGCCTCAAGAGTCTGTCTCAGTTGAATAAAGTAGAGAGTGACATTGTAGGATGGACATTAGATAACCTCTTCTGGCCTCCACATACATGCACAAATGCATACTACACTCACTTTCCCCAAAATTGGATTATGGATGTTTGTCTTTGTTTAAGGGATTGGTTACAAATTGATATTGGTCATAGTCAACTCTCTTTCTAAAAGAAGAAAGGGGAATATAATACATAAATGTATGATATAGAAATGATAGGACAAAAGGGTAGATTATTGAATCTACTTTAATCCAAAAAACAATAGTTAATCTCAAAATATTTTAATTGGTATGCATTTTAATTTATTGATACAAATTTAAAGTTAATTTGGTTTTACTGTATATATATTTCTACTCTTGTTTAAGGTATTATGTTTATGCAACCCATTTAAAATTGTAATGTATAATTAAGAAATACAGGTTAATAATTAGTCATCTATGATAATCCAACTTGCAGTCATGGTAGTTAAGTTTTCAGGATATACATAGATATATTTAAATTAGGTAGGCAATCTTCAAAAACTTCAAAGACCTACATAATATGGCATTTAAACTGTTTTAAGAACTTAGACTTTTTTGGACAATGAGACATGTCTGCTCTGGCAGCACCAATTACTTCAAAGAAGATGATGGGCATTGAAGAAATTCAATATGAGTTTGCTTTCTTTGTGGCAAAAGTTAACCACTGGGAACAAGAATGCCCTTGCATTGACTGCTTGATAGGATGCTGTGTAAACTGGACATGCAGGACCCATAGAAAGGTGACCACTGAACTTTACAAGGTGAGATGGTACTTTAGGTTCCTGCTTCACAGAGGAGACTGCCAAACATTCTGCAGGACACAGGGTGAAACAACTGATGAACTCTGCCAATAGGGGAGACAACCCTTCAAATTTCCTGATTCACTAAAAAGTCTGCCAGAGACTCTAGACCTATAGGCTGAAGATGGATGTCCCAACATTGCAGAGAAACCTTGGGTGACTGTCCAGGCAGCAAGCTATCTCTTGTCATTTCTAGAGTTTGGGAAGTTGCTTACAATGCACTTCCTATTTACTTAGGTAATATTATATCCTTCTGGGGTCTTTGATGGAGTTAAGACTAGATAGTTATAATTATAGTTTTCCTTGGTTATGATAAAAGGTAAATTAGATAGGAAACTTTAGACTCACAAAAATAGGATAGATGATAGAATATTTTCTTTAATTTTGCCAAATACAAATAGACTAGATGTTATAACTATAATTCTTGCTTGGTAACTGTTTGGTTATATGTAATTTTACTATGTTAAAATTAAAACCTTCCTTTTTGATTAGACAGAAAAGGGGAAGTGTTATGGGATGTCTTTCTATATGCTGTGAATATATGTTGCTCCCATTGACTAATAAATAATAAAGCTGCATTGACCTATGGCAGGGCAGGATGTAGCCAGGCAGGAAAATCCAAGAGAGTGAGCGGAGAAAAGCAGAGTGAGGAGACGCCAGCCCACCGCCTAAGGAGCAACAAGATGCCAGGAGACCAGCAACACCATGGCCACATGGCAATATATAGATTAGTAGGAATGGGTTAATTTAAGAATTCAGCTAGCAAGAAGCTGAAGCCATAGGCCATACAGTTTGTAATTAATGTAAGCCTCTGAATGGTTATTTTTATAAGTGGCTGTGGTACTGTGGGTGGGAGAGATTTGTCCAGACTGTGGGGCCAGGTGGGACTGGAGAAAATTCTGTCTACACATATGTGCATACATTACACACATATCCCACATGCAAACACATACACCCAACAAACAAAAGAAAAAAAACTATCATCAAAGGTCAGTTTAAGGTCATATGCCTAAATATCAAATCTTTTACACTCACATCAATATTTCCTAACTATCTAGCTAAAGATTATATCAGCAGCAATTTATTATTAAGAGGTGCTTAATAAATTTCAAGAATGAATTGACTAGGATGTGAGTAAGAATAACATATCTATTGTAGCTCCACCCATACTGTGGCAGCTAGGCACAGGAAATAGCCACTACCTAGCACCAAGACTCTAATTTCCTTCTGGCAGAGATTTTCATGGTTAGGCTTGCTAACCAACATTCTATCTGTCTGTGATACCAATAAGCAATGGTAATAGGACACCAACTTAAAATTGTGGATGTTACCTATGACGCTGGATAAATAAAGGACAGTGTGTGTTCCTGGAGTTATCATTTCCATAGAACAAGATTGAACTAGATAAATGAGTGAAAATTAGCAGCTGCCACAAATCCAGTCTGCTCTGTTCTGAGTTACAGATCTACAATCCCAACCCTTCCTGGGCAATTTACAGAATGAATGGCAACTGTCAAATTCAAAACATGTCAGACTCCCTCTGACCTCCAGCAAACCCTGAAGCTGTCAAGATCTCTGAGGGTTCTTCTCTCCCCACCTTTGCTCATTGCCAAGGCCACCATCCCTTTAGCGGTCATGTGAACAATACACCTGGCATTTAACAATGATCCCCTAAAGTGTATCACCAAGAAATCTCACTAGAGGAAAAGTTTTCTTGGCATGGTGACGTCTATAGATTTGTCTATAAAATGTTGTCAGTACTGGAAACTGTCTGGAACATATATAGTAGGTACCCAACAAATGTTTAGTGGGTGAATCAAAAACTCAAAGCTGAAATACTGTACAGCAACGCCCACACTAGTCAGACACCACTTAGGTACCAGACATCTGCCCACAGCCATTTCTCAGTGACAACCTGAGAGTCAAGCTTCCAGTCTCTGTCCCTAAGCAGCCATTCATCTCCAGCCACCTCATTTCCACACCTGCTAAGGCAGGCTCTTATGAACTATCTGTATTCATGCCTTCATACAGACATAGCAATACATAACTACAGAGCTGCACATACTTTCTATATCATTATATTTATATCAATAAATTTCTATAAAAGGCTGGGGTGAACACCAGCTAGAGAAAAGGGAACATTGGGATTTGTCTCCCTGTTTACGTGACATGTGACTAGAGGCCCAAAGAGACTGAAGTAGCAAGTCATGGAGCTCTCTGAGAGAAAAGCACTCTAGATAGCAAACAGAAAGTCTCCAAAGTGGGAGGATGACCTCCCTGTCACCTTTGTGGCCTCAGTACATGGCACAATGCCTAGAACTCTCTCATCTATTCTCTGCTCTTTCACCTGCTTGTTTTGTTTACTTAAAACACACTACCTGCCAAGAACTGCTATTCTGTGAGATGTCAAGACAATCTAAGTCTGAAAATTCTTAGACTTGAGCTGAGTTTAATGATATTTTAGACTTAACACCAATCACAACATCAACATGACTCTTAGACCTTGAAAACTTTCTTCTGATTCCCTTGGCCTACTGGTGGCTGCATCATTAATAACATCATTCCCCCAGGGCCTCATTCTCAAAACTTGACTCATGAAAAGTCTCACATACATGCTTACAGGGCATCACGCCAAAAATGACTGAGTATTTGGTCAGCCTTTATACTGTCTTCCTCCAGCTTCTCCAAAACAGAAGGTTTGGAGAGAAGGGCAGCATCATTTACCATTCTCTTACATCTCAGCATCCCAGGGAACTCAACACTCATTTCAATCAGAGGCAAAACCTACATGCTCCTGAAGTCAGACCCTGCCCTGTAAGGAGGAATCCAGCCAGAATCAAAAAGCAAAACTCTAGTTCCCCAAAAGCTTTTAGCTCTCCCTGGACCGGGACCACCAGTACAACAAATTCTAATCATTTTAAGTAAAATTCTATATTGCTTGACACAAAACTGGTTTTCACTTCTAAGTCAAAATTACATCTCTATTAAAATTTTGATATAGGCAAATGTAGGAAACTCAGGAAAGCCAATGCTTCCTTGATTGTTGTTTTTAGTCTGCAATCTTTATATTTTGCACTTTTATATATAAAAATATATAAAAGTTATGAGATCTCCTTCTACCGGGCACATGACAAAATATAGATTTCCATGTTGGAAAATGCCCTAGGTAATGGAAGGAGATAAAGAAACAGAGACTCCAGAAGCAGCAATCAACAGCAGTGAGCAGTGGCAATTTTAGGGAACAAAGGTCCAAGATAAATCCCTTCAAAACAACATCACCAGATAAGAGAGAGTGTGGTAGATGTTGCCTAGGAAACCAAAGGAGAAATACACATTCTCCTGTGCAGACCAAGAAATTAAGACACTTGGACTAAAAAAGGCAGGGAACATTCTCAAGCTGAATTCCCCACTTGACAATACAAATCAAATGCAACTAACCATAAATAAGTAATGCAATTAATAGTAAATAAAATTAACAGTGCTTTTGAATTAATCAACACTTACATGGAGAGGTTACTATTCTGCTTAAGACTCCAATTACATACAGCTTAGCATAGCTTCACATGTGTTTATGTCTTCACCTTATAGGTAGCCCAGGGCATCTTTATCAACACACCAAGGGGCTAGGACCTCCTACTGTTATTCTCTGTGCAGTTTGAAAGTGGGTAGAACTAAAAGCACCACAGACAGTGACAAGATAAAAATGACTCTGTTGTTAAATCCTGCTGACCCATTCATTACTTCACACACCATCTCCCCACTGTTGTACCTCACTTTCTTTTCTATTACACAAGCATCCCTACCTCCAAAATCTGAACTCCAAAATGCTACAAAATCTAAAACTTTTTCAAAGCTAATGTGATATCACAAGTAGAAAATTCCACACTGTGAACCTGTATTTCATGTATATTATAAATATACTAAAAATTCACCTTTAAGCTATGTGTGTAAGGTTCATATGAAATGTGTATGAATCTCCTATTTAGACTTGTGCCCAACCCCATCATATCTCACTGTTACAAGCATATATTCCAAAACCACAAATCAGAAGCACTCTGGTGCCCAGTATTTGGGATTAGAGATATTCAGTCTTCAAGGAGTCCATTATTTCCTTTTTCATTTCAGTAATATTTCGTTATTCATGTCCCATTTCTCGAAATCCCAGTGTCTTGTTCTAATCTCCCTTGTCTATGTATGTCTTCTTCTACATCATTCATACTCCTCTTTTCCTCATTCCCACTCTACCAGGCCAGGCTCACCCTGACAATCTCCCTCCTTAAATGTGCCTATACCTCCTGGTCTCCTCAAGAGACTAAAGTCAAATTCTAAGGCTGGAGTCAGGAGGACTTCTAAATTCACCTCCAGAATATTCAGTGCCCCTTCGCACCCTGGAAGACACCCAGAATTTCTGCCCAAAATAATGCTACTCCTTGACCCAGAAACAACCTTCACAGTCTTGCTTATCCAGCAAGCTCTGACTCCATCATCAAGGCCCCTTTCCAAAACCCATTCTTTTCTAATTTTCTCTGAGCCTAGAAGAAATTCATTATTCTGGGATCTGTATTCCTTTTTACCACTCACATCCTAAAAGCCTTCATCAGACAAGCAGTCATTTTTGACTGCCACCCTGTGGAGAATGAGCATTTCTTTGCATCCTGGACATCTGTCATCCATGTCAACCCCAAGCACAGCAGTGAACACACAGGCATCATTTCCTAAGCCTGTCCTGGTTGTTCTACAATGTCATTTAATGTCGGTCAGATGTCAAGTGCATTTCTTTCTTAGTGCTCCCACCAGACTCAGGAGTCACTGGAAACAAATACTGTTTTCTTACATTTCATATTTCTCATGGGGTGCTGCTTTGAACACAGACACAAATGTTTGTTCACCGAACGCATCAACTACTCCGCTGTCTTCTTTCCTAATGGGTTCAACCATCAGAAACACTGTTCTCTCTTCTTGCTGCTCTGGTTGGACTCTGCCATCCCACCACTCTCTCTATAGACCAGGCTGGCCTAGAGTTCAGAGATCCGCCTGCCTCTGCCTCCAGAGTGCTGAGATTAAAGGCTTGCGACATCACCGCTGGGCCCCTGAATCTTTTAAAAGGGATGTGAGTGGTCACAGATGGTTAGGACGAACCAGTATGCAATAAAGGAAATGGGATTGCCTTTGCTGACTCCCAGATGCAATGTCTTCTTTCTAGTATCTAGTGCCATGGAGCCTTACAGGGTGAGTGGGTGAATGACATGGCACCTTAAAGGGTGAGTGGGTGACATGCAGCTTTAAAGGGTGAGTGGAGAACTCTGAGGAACTGGTGCCATTAACAGGAAACATTTCTTCCCTGTTCCTGGTTTCTATAGTGAGAGATTTTTTCCCTAAACAAAGCCAGTCCTCTTTACTCCTCCAGTACAAATAGCTCCTTCCTCCTCCTTTTTTTTTTTTAAGCTTATGTGAAATTTGAGCTACTCTTAGGAAGTTAGGTAATTAGCCGTATCTGGGCTATCACCCTCCCCCTGCCTATAACTAACTGCACAGGCACAGCTGCCTGATCCCCTCCCCCCCCTCCTCCACCTCACACTGTGCTGTCTCCGGTGTATGTCCATACACTGCAAAGGGGATGTTTACAGTCCATCCGAGGATTCTCACAATGCCCTCTTTCTTAACAGTTCAGAGGACAGCCTGGGGAGACTGCATCTCTCCGCTGGGTCTCCTCACGGCACTCACCAATGCAGAGTTCTCATGGAATATTCTGGGGAAATACACAAATGCTGGAGCCTATAAAACAGTTCCAGTGAACAAGCCATTTCATCTAGAAGACTTGTCAGGTGGGGTTCAAAGAATATACTTGCTGTGGGCTCTCCAAAACAGACATTAATGAATGGGAAAGCCTCCCGATAGATGGTCGTAAATATCTTGCATTTGTAGTTAATGTTTATATTTAACTTAAAACTCATTTCTTCTTTTTTAAAATCTTTTTGGGCTTCTAAACAACAGAGTAACTCTACAGCCCTACATGACAGCATTTCTATCAAATATACCTAACTATGCTCATGGAATGTTTTCAGAAAGCATTGAATAAATACCAGACCATACTTAATAACAACATTTTACTATCATAGGAGAAACTGAGTAGATGGTATTCTCAATGCTTACACTGTTATTTTATTTTTAGTGTGGGGGGATATGCATGATCCTGTTTACACATGTGTGTATGTGAGACCTGTGCATGTGCCAATGAAGGCTGGAGGTCAACATTGGGTACCTTCCTCAATCACTCTCCACCATATTTTTTAAGACAATTCTTTTCACTGAAGCAGTGAGCAACCGGAATCCACTCATCTCTGTGGCCCTGCACTGCGGTTAGGGACACAGGCTACCATTGTGTGTTGAGCATCTGAATTCAGTGCTCTTGTGTACATGGTAAGCATTCTCCCCACTGAGCCATCTCTATAGCCCCTACACTAGGTCTTTATAGCATCTCTCTGTTTTACATTGTTAGGGACAACTGTATTTTTATGTGTATCAGTGAAGGAATTTAATTAAACAGCTGTGTGGAAACCGAACAGCAAACACAATGAGCTAGAATCAGTATGTACCTTTCTCTGACTTATAACATACATCACCAGGGCCAACTGCCTCCTAGGAAATCATGCCTCACCACCACTACCACCACCAAAATCTGTCTCTCCATCTAGGAATATTGGAAAGTGGATGTTGTTGTAGGATTCTGTAGTGAACTATTGTTCTGCAGAGCCCTACGAAACTGTAAGAAAAAAATATTTAATCACATTCAAGAATCAGCAAAAATTCAATTATCCTAGAAACATCACTGGACCTTCTGTTTTCCTTTTTCACAGTTCTGAGAAAGGAATCTGTGTCCAAGGCAGGCTTTCTGCCACTGTGCCACACACCCAGTACCTAAACTAAAGCACCAAAACCAAAACCAAAACATGCATGTTCATCAGACAAAGAATATTGCAAAGCTAAAAAAATCTTCTAACATCCTCTCACTCACCAGCAGCTTAGTACTGTAAGATCAATAGCCTCCCCAGCGCAATGTTTATTTTCACTGTAAAGTAGCTAACTGGCAGAACATGGTCCAGGAATGGAGTCGTGTGAGGAGAATCCTGAGCGCTTGTGAGAAAACTCCAAGAAAACAAGACATGAGTCTTGTAATCTCAGTTTCTTCAAAACACAGAATTGTTCTTGGAATGTGTGTTCATGCTCCTCCCAGGTGTAGTGGAGAGGAGTGAGTTTACTTCGGATTTCTCATTATTGCTTGGTGTTATTATTCAATTAAATGTTTAAACTATCCTTTATATGCCTCTATGGAGAAACATGTTTGCCATGTGTAGCTTGTCCTTGTGACTGTATGCAGCTTAAACTCACGAGAAATTTACTCATGTGACCTTTCTTAACTCTCAGAGTATAAATTGTCTAAGGTTCTGAATAAAGTTGGCTATGGCATGAAACTTTAGTCTACTTCATTTTTCGGCTCCAATCTCCCAGGCCCCACTACCTCTAGATTAGTGACAGCTGGAAATGGAAATTCTATTTCCTATGTATGCATAATAATCATAATCAAAAAGACATCAGGAAAGAGGGCCTTGGAAATGGATACTGATTAGAACCTAGTCATTGGATTATAAGTGCCAATATATTCAACTGAAGAGGAAGGAAAAGTTACAAAGATCAATAAAGGCTTTCTACTTTTTTCTCCATGCATACACCCTGTGTGTCTTATGTGCTTTTATCATCACAATCACTGAGGTCCATCACCCTTAATATTCTCCCATCCCTTTCTATTCATAGAACTTACAGAAGGGTTGACTCTGCCAAGCTCTGAGCTAAATTCTTGCCCATTACATGGGAACATGGGACTTGGAAATAGTTCACATCCAAGACTGAAGAGCATAGAGGAAATGAAGAGTCGCTCATTCCTGCCACATGGCCCATGGTTCCCAGATGGACCTCCTTTCATAACTCTTCCCTTTATGGCTTTCTGTTAGAGTGTATGCATGGAGAAAAAAGTAGAAAGCCTTTATTGATCTCTGTAACTTCTCCTTCCTCTTCAGTTGAATATATTGGCACTTACAATCCAATGACTAGGTTCTCATCAGTATCCATTTCCAAGGCCCTCTTTCCTGATGTCTTTTTGATTATGATTATTATGCATACATAAGAACTAGAATTTCCATTCTTTTGGTTTTCCAAATCTCACTGGTTCTAACTTTATTAGGTTGCTGAAATTAGTTCAGCCCACAGCAGTTTGTGCCTGGGTTATAACAAGCACAATGTCTTTCATGCACTAGTTGATATCCTGTGTGGTTAGCAAACATTGGTATCTCAAATGATGTTTACATTCTCATATATGTCTTCAAAGAGTACTCTCATTAGCTTCTAATGGTCAGAATTTTAAACAGATGAATATATATATATATATATATATATATATATATATATATACTCATCTGTTTAAAATTATATATATTCTAGTTATTTCTATATAAATAATCTCCCTTTTAGGACAGAAATGGAGAGGACACAAATCATATACATTGCATTCAGGCTCCCCCATCATATGAAAAACTATGAGCTTCATGTTGCATTCATCACCATCTCCCATTATGTAGTCAAAGGCCTAAATAGTAGGTTTTAAAACATTTTTGCAGGTGGATGGATGAATGGATGGATGGATGGATGGATGGATGGATGGATGGATGGATGGATGGATGGATAGATGGGTGGATAAGTGGATGAATGGATAAAAGGAGTGCACAAAGAGATGTACGTAAGCTTAGAGAGCTGCTCAGTTACAGACTAATATTGAAATCAATGTTTATTATCTGAAAGCACACTGAGATGAGACATAACTCACTTACATACCATTTGTCTGTTAGAACTCAAGTTTATAACTACCCATGCATTAATTACATCCCACGAGTATTATTGGTCTACACTGATTTGCTTTGTATCATAAAATCATCCAGAATATAAATGCTTCTTCCAAATTTAGCTTGACAAAACAACTTTCTGTGTGTCTTCAAACAGTGATGGAGAAGGAACTGCTTACAGATGAAAGATCAAAGGAAACTCCCAAGCGGAAGGTCAGATTGGGAGGAAGGGTGGGTGCCTCAGTGCGGTGCGACCGCAAGGCCACTTCTGTTTGCTCAGCATCATAACTTTGTCTTCTGTTCAGTAATCTGGCAGGTTTCTGCACACACAGAAATAAATGAAAAGGTAAGCATGCTGGACCAAAGCAGAGACCATGGTTTTCATGGAACAAAAAGGCAAGTGTTTGGTAGAATTCAAGAAACATAAAATTTTTGTTTGTTGCTGAAATGAGAGGGAGCTTCTACAGCTGTGACCACTAGAGAGACCAGTGGTCAGTTTAGCCAGGTGGCTCAATGTGCGAGCCCTCGGGGGATACCAGAATACCAAATAATAATTATTATATGCAGAGACAAGATGTTATTTCTCATTGAAAAAATAATAAAACTTTATTGGAAATAGTAAAGCTGATCAGAGAAGCTGAATGTTCAGGGTGCAGAGCTTCTCTTAGCACCAGTCTCAATTCCTCTGAATGGCAGCTGTTCTTCCCCCAAAGCAACCTCAGTTCAAAGTATTAGCTACATATGCAAGGAAAATCCCAAACTGGTTGATTTTCCTTGTAAGAATTGGCTTGGGGGGAAGCACTCTCCTTGAAGCAGGCATTGATTCTTGGTATTTCTTCGAGCTCTGATCCTGAGCCTAGCCAACTCCCTCTTCAGATCCAGGAAAGGCAGAGTAGGCAGAGCCAGGCTCTCCATTAAGTACACCATTCTCTGGGCACAGCAAATGTTCTACCTTGGCAACACCACAGCCCTTACCATTACTAGTCCACTGTCGATCTTGGTTTTACAGCCTGCTTTAAGTGCCACAACCTCTGGATTCCCCACTATCTCTGCATCTGAGATGGCTGCCCACACAACAACCCTTTACAGGGCAGGTGTTGTGGAATATTAGCTGAAGATGTGTTACATTTGTTTATGCTGTGGAATAATTGTTTAATGATGCACAGATGTGTTGTACTTTTTTATGTTGCATTTGTTTAACTCTGTAAACTGTGTTGCTTTGCCTGCTTAAAACACCTGATTGCTCTAATAAAGAGCTGAGTAGCCAATAGCTAGGTAGGAGAGGGATAGGCAGGGCTGTCAGGCAGAGAGAATAAATAGGAAGAGAAATCTAGAGAAGGGTGAGGAGTGAGAAAAGGAGAAGAGGAGGATGCTGGGGCCAGCCACCCAGCCAGCCACAGAGTAAGAGGGAAAGAAAGGTATATAGAATAGAGAAAGGTAAAAGCCCAGAGGCAAAAATGTAGTTAAAGAGAAATGGGATAATTTAAGTTAGAAAAGCTGGCTAGAAACAAGCCAAGCTAAGGCCAGGCATTCATAAGTAAAAATAAGTCTCTATGTATTTATTTGGGAGCTGGGTGGCAGGCCCCAAAAAGAGTTAAAAAAAAAAAAAAAGCATACAGGCAGGTATCAAAAATAGCTCATGTATTGTGTGTCCATCTGATACACTAGCAGAAGAGCCCTTAGGAGAACAACTATCCATTAAATGGACTATTTAACCAGACTCCATGTTTCATCAACATTATATATTAGGTTTCCAACAAATATTTGGTTTCAAACCTTCAGAGCTTTGTCGTATGTTACAGAGATATTTGGACAGCTGAACTCAAAAGTACCTTTTATATCTGCAATGCTTTAACTATTGAGTCTCTGTATATAATTCTCACCACATTCTGCCATAAAATCTTCATATTACATTTCCTCAAAAGTCAGTGATCAACCCTCCTAGGCAACATTTGCAGACCTGAAGCTCTGTGTAAGCAGCTTCTGGAAGTAAAACAACTCATCCATAATTTAACTGTTAACCAGGCAAGCTCTTCCTGGGATCTCTTCAGAGCAATTAAAAAAAAAGATGGTGAAAAAGAAGCATATCTTTTTTCAGTGAAATACAAAAAATACCTGGAAGCAGTGACTATAAAAACCAGGTCATTTGCACCAAGGCTATATTTCACAGTAGACACCCACTTCCCTGGGGAAAAGGGAGGAATAAGGGACATCCATGGAGCTGGCACATGTCTGAGAGTAGAGGGGGCAGGAGGGCCAGGACTCTTGAAAAGTAAAGGTCCATGCTCTGCATGAGAATCTCCTTTCTTACCGCACTCAATGTCCTGTAAACAGTTGGTATGCAGCTCATTCATCACTTGCCCTCTCAGAGTACACAAGGCAAGAGCAACTCCTTAAGTCAGCCTAAATAAAGATAAGGGCCTGTACTGCAACACTACTGGCCTGCCACCAAAGGTATTCTTATACCAGAGACTTTCCGGCCCAGAGCGCTAGTCTGTGCAGAATCAGTACCCATCCCCAACAACACTCCTGCATCTGGAGTGCAATGAAAGAAACAAGGAGTGTAGTAAGCTTTTTAAATCCTTAACCTGAACCCACCATGGTGGTGTATGGTGATCTTTTATTTGTGCTGAAATGTGATTTTATTAGTATGTTAATAAAGTTGCCTGGAGATCAGAAGTCATAGCAAGCCATAAGCAGGAGTCAGGCGGTGGTAGCACATGCCCTTAATCCGATCACATGGCAGGCAGAGTCTCTGGTCAAGGACACATCCATAGCAAGGTGACCTGAACTTTTAATCCCAGTACCAACCATAGAGACCTGGAAGTCTGTATAGACAGGCAGTGATGAGGAAGTCATGTGGTTGGGTTTAGAGCCAATGAGAAAGCAGAACAGAAAGGCAATAAAAAGACAGGACACAGGAAGGTCGGTCTCTCTCTCTCTCTCTCTCTCTCTCTCTCTCTCTCTCTCAGGGGAAGGACAGCAATGAGTGGTAAGATAAGGTGGTCTTAGCTCTTGGCTACTGCTCTGATCTCTGGGCTTTTAACTCTTTATTTGGCTCTGTGTTTCTTATTCAATAAGACTGCTTAGAATGACATCTACAGTGGTGCACACGTATAAGCTCAGAGCTCAAGCAGCTGAGGCAGGATGATTTTGAGTTCAAGGTCAGACTGGGCTATATACCTTGTCTCAAAAGAAAAAAAATAAATGAATAAAGGGGGAAGAAAGGTTGTAGGAGGTGGAGAAATCGGGTTGGAACTGGGCTAGCGAGCTTTCAAAGTTCCGGGTGTTACACAGGCACCTGAGGGAGGGAAAAGGCATCAGTGGTTACACACAACTGTGAACCTACAATTTATAACACTAACCTGCCAGACAGGAAGTAACCATCCTATGTGACAGAGGCACAGCTGTTCTGGAGGTAACCAAGTATACTGACTGGATTTGACACCTGCCTCACAGGACAGGATCCATGCATGCCTAAAACCACAGACCTGGTCAAAACCCTATGCCTAAGGAGGTATAGACCTAGGGAAGAACTTACTACTGGTGCATGGTCAAATGCACACATTGTCTCCTAAATATCTATGGTTAAACGGAGACAAATGCTTCTTTCAGTTCTAATGAGAGAAGCCTCTCTTCGAAAAGAATGGTGGTGAACACAGAGACTCATGACTGACCTAGATGTTGAAACTAAGTGACAGGTGAGGTTTGGTCCTAAATAAGACACTTAAGGTACCCCCTCTAATGCTCAGGGAATATCAAAGACGAGGCAGAAAGGATGTAGGACCAGAATAATGATAGGGAGAAGGGTTATGAAATGTCATCTAGCCAACTGTAATATGAACTCACCACACGGTCTGAGGTTGTCCACACAGGTTCTCCCAAGATTAGCCTTGCCATGGTCAGCCTTGGATGAGGGAGGACCTAATGGGCCTTACCCATTACTGCAAAGCTATTGGCTACTGACATTCTGGGAAGTGGGAGGCACTGCCTTCAGCTGCATATCCACTAGTGAGCCCAGCAGCCAATGAACAGTTCTAAACCATCTGATGCAGATGGCCCTGGTTAATCTCAATGGATAATAAAACAAAACAAGAAGTCATACGTATGGTAAAGAGATCTATAGGAAATAAGTGGGGTGATAGGAATAGGAAGGAATGAGGGGAAGATAATTAGAATGCATCATATACATGTATGAAATAATCAAAGAGCAAACTTAATTAATAATAAAAAAGAATTGACCATCCAGATAATTCTAAAAGCCAGTCACAGACTGATCTAATAAAAGATGTTTTAGAAATTTAAAAAAAAAAAACAAAAACAGGATTTGGGAGGAGTTAGGTGAGGAATGAGTATGATCAAAATATACTGTATAAAACTTTCACAGAGTAAATAAAGTATTGCAAAAAAAAATTACAACCATTAACATAGCTCTCTCCTAAAAGGTCTACCAGCTTATACCTTTCAGCAACAATGCTCAACATGAACATTTTCTTCATCACCCGTATCTAAAATAAGAGTATTTTAGATAGCAGCAGCTAACTGAATGCTGTGCTGACTCTATTTAAATGACTTTTATTGCCTGCCACTATGGGTTACAAGTGCCTCACCAACTTATATGTGTCATTATAAAAGAAGAAAATTAGCCATCTGTTACATGCTGTCATGTTTTCCTTCAGGTTGTGTTTATCTTTTGCTTTGATCATGAAATCTCTTGATAAAGTTTATTGACTATCACATGGTTAAATCTTTTTCTTATGCTTGACATATCTTTGTCTCGGACTTAGTACAGTCTTCTGGGTTCACAATTATAAAACTGTACATTCACATTTTCCTATAAAGTTTTTATATTTTCATTTATGTTTTTGCCACACTAATGCTAACTTTAATGCTGACATTAATTTTAATGGTGAGATTATACTATTAAACATGTTTTATCCCATGCCAAAAAGTAATTAAAATGACTATTTTTAATAAAAGATAGTAGAGACAAAAATAACTCCACAGATTATCAAGAGGAATGGATTTTTGAAATTATTCAATGTTATGTAACATGACAGCTTTGGAATAAGACTTGAGAACCAAGGGAAAACTCTCTATTTAAGGACAGTTCTATAGGGCATGCTGGAAGGACAGAAGGCTATGGTCTAGTAGCAATAAATCTGGATGAATTCAGAGAACTAAATATTTAACTTGTCCAATTTGTTCAGCTCTGTGATTTATTCTGAAATCATATATTCCCTACAGTCATCAATTAAAGATCCTGTCTCAAATGATGGGCAAAAAGTAAGTGACATTCTTACTGAGAAAAACTAAAACTTGGCCACATGCTGGGCTCCTGACGGATTTTTATTCTTAATTGGCTAAGCATAAAATCTAAGCAGTCTCCCCTACAGTTACGAGGGTAGCTTTTCCTGTGCAAACACTGGTCATGATTTACCAAGAATCAGACAGAGCACTGTCAGGCTACTCAGAGCATCAAGGAAAGGATGGACCGTGGATGACAGAACCAGAACACAAAGCCTGTGTGGATGAGAGTCCCTGGAAAGCAGCTGCGTCTGCAAAGAGTGACTGGTCAGAACTGCAGTGACGGGTTGGAATGTTGCAGTTCCAGAGTCTAAAGAGCCATTCTAAGACCCACCTAACATCCCATGACTAGCCAGACCCAACATCCTGACAAATAGATACAGAACTTTTGGAATACATTAACTTAACAGAAATCTAGTTTTCCACCAATCAAAAGGCTAAGAATGTTGTCAGACAACAAGCATCAAAGGCCTCTAACAGTACTGCCCCAACCCAGTCTTACTATAATCCACCTACGAGATGTACAAGCCAGCTTATTTGACAAGTCTTCATTTAGGTTTGTGGCTTTCTTCGTTCTTTCACTACAGAAATTTCATGAACTGCTACTTAATTGGAACATGGTGTTGAGGTAACCCAAGTCTGTGTTCCTGAGCTATGGTCACTCATACTTGGCTCTACAATAAACTACGTCCTTTATTCCTTTATGAGAGTTCTTTCACTGACACCTGAAACATAAAACTATGAACCTAAATATAAGGAAGTTATAGATGTAGAGCAATATTAAATATAAATGGACTAAATAAGTCCAGTGCATATGGATGCCCTAGTCTACTGCTGTTAACAAAATGGCAAAGCTGTACACAAATGACATGCTTTCTCAACTTTGCTTAGCAAAGAAGCTATATTAAAAATCAAGAATTGCTGAGAAGTGGTGGCCCACACCTTTAATCCTAGCATTTGAGTGGTAGAGGCAAGCAGGTCTCTGTGAGTTCAAGGCCAGCCTTGTTAAGAGTTATTTCCAGGACAACCAGGACTACACAAAGAAACCCTTTCTCAAAAAGACAGAAAAAGAACAAAAGAGTCAGGAATCATGCTAACTTTTGAAGCAGTGGTGGGGCTGACTCCTAATAACATTTTATATATATATATATGTGTGTGTGTGTGTATATGTATATATATGTGTGTGTGTGTATATGTATATATATATGTGTGTGTGTGTGTGTGTGTGTGTGTGTGTGTGTGTGTGTGTGTATTCAGGCTGAAAGGGTCATTGAAGAAATCAAGATGTAAATTTCAAAATTCCTAGAATTAAAAGAAAATTCAACCCAACACCCCAAAACCCATGGGATACAATTAAAACAACCCTAAAAAGAAAGTTAATAGCTACAAGTAACTCCATTAAAAGTTCAAAGTAATTTCAAATAATGATGTGCTGTACCTTAAAGCCCTGAAGAAACAAAACCAAGCCAAACACAAAATCAGTAGACAGAAATAATTAAGACCAAGGCAGAAACTAATGACATAGCATGGAAAATGAAAAAGGACCAAGAGCTTTGAAAAGAGAAACAATAGTGAGAAAGCCTTAGCCAAATTAACTAAAAGAAAGAGGAAAACCAAATTTACAAAATTAGAGATGAAAGGGAGCCATATGACAGTCACCAATGCCATTCAGAAAAGCATCAGATCATATTTTTAAATGTACATTTCACTAAATTGGGAAAGCTAAAGATAATGAATAAAATTTACACACATATGATCTAGCAAAATTAAACCAAAGTGCATCAAACAATTTAAATACAGATCTGTAATAAATAATCAGATTTGATCAGTAATAATAATAATAACCTCAACCGTAAAATGTCCAGATAGACTCACTGCTGAATTTTAACATATTTAAAGAAGAACTAACTTCAGTGCTTCTCAAACTAATGCATAAAAGAGAAATTTAAGAATGAAGCCAAACTCTTTTTATGATCCAGTATTACCCTGACATCAAAACTGAATGAAGATGTAACAAAAAAGGAAAATTATAAGTCAATCTCTCTGAAAAAAAATTCTCAACAAAATATTTGCAAAGAAAACTTAAGAACCCAGAAAGAAGATCACTCAATGACCATGATCAAGTTGGTTTCATTCCAGAAATGCATAGATGGCTCAGCATATAAAAATCAATAAATGCAATAAATCACATGGTTGAATTAAAAAATGGAACTCACATGGTAACCTAATGGAAACAGAAAAGGGCTGAAACAAAATTCGTTACCCTTTCATTGTAAAATCCCTGAAGAAACTAGAAATAGAAGGAACATCCATCGCCAATATAATAAAGCCACTCATGACAAACTACAGCCAAAGCAGACTAGTGAAGAAAGAACTCAAAGCATGTCCATTAAGTCAACAGAAGGCCAAAGAATCCACACTAGCTAGGTCTGTGTTTCAAGTCTTAACTAGATCAAGGAAATGGGAGGAAATAAAAGGAAAATATGTATGGTTCTACACATGAGACCCTAAAGATCCACCAGCAAATTCATAGAGTTGATGAATGCCTTCAGCAAAGTTTCAAGAAACAAAACCTACATAAAAACTAGTAGCCTTTCTACATACCAGTAACTAACAGGCTGAGAAACCAAATCAGGGCAACAATCCCAAACACAATTAGGGAGGGGAAAAAAACTGGAATAACCCTAACTAACCAAGGAAGTGAAAGACATCTTTACTGAAAATGTTAGAAGAATGAAGAGAGAAACTGAAGAACACACCAGAAGCCAGAAAGATCTCTCATACTCATTGACTGGAAAAATTAGTACAGTAAAAATGGCTATGCTACCAAATGTGTCCTACAGATTCACAGACTCAATGCAATGCCCATCAAATTGCTAAGCTATCCGTCACAGTCAGCAGCACAAAAGATCCTAGATAGCCAGGCAGTCCTGGGCAAAAAGAACAATCCTAGAAGTGATCCCCACATCTGATTTTGAGTTATACTAAAGACTTGTATTATTATCAAAACTCGTATTGGCACAAAAACTGATAAGTAGATTGATGAACTAGAACAGTGAGCTGAGAAATAAACCAATACAATTACAGCTGCATGGTTTTTGACAAAGATACCGTAATATACACTGGAGAAATGACAGCTTCTTCAAGAAAAGGTGCTGGTTCCACAGGAAAAGGGTGAAACTGAATTCTTATTTCTCACCGTGTACACAAACCAACCCCAAATTGATCAAAAAACATATAAGATTTAAAAGTCTGAAACTATTAGAGGAAAAATTCAGGGAAAAAAAAAACACTTTAAGGAATAGGCATGGGTGAGGACTTTCCTAATAGAATCCTTGTCCTTCAGGAAGTAATCACACACACACACACACACACACACACACACACACACACACACACACACACACAAAGGTGCATGTAGTCATGTGTGCTACTGTTATGTCACTAGACTGAATATTCAGGGAAGAAATTTTAAACATGATTTAAAACTGTATTCCAATTTGAAAAAAAAACTCGTGAATATGTGATTCTGATGTTAGTCTTAACATATACACAAGGGCTGGGATGTAGCTCGGTGGTCGAGCACTAGTCTAGGACACAGAGCCTGCGTTCCATACCTGGAACCACAAAAAATAAAAAAGAAAGGGAAAGAGAAAGAGAGAAAAGGGAAGGAGAGAAGAAGAAAGGAAGGAGGGGAAGACAGAGGAAGAAAAGGCAAGATAAAAGAGGAGAGGAAAGGGAAGAGGGAGAAGAGAAGATCATAGTGTCCTCAGGGGAAGAAAGTGAAGACTATCCTGTGTTTTAAAGGATACCTGGTCCCTCACCTTCCTCCATCCTGCTGGCTGTATCTTCACATTTGAGGTGTTCTTAATGTCTGCTCAGGACTGGAGATCGGTATAGAGTTATCTAAGCAACCACTCATTTGCCATCTCATTCCAGACTCTGGAATGTTCTCCCACTTGGCATACTCTCTGCCACCACACCAGGAGAGCCGTCTCCTTAAAAACCGGCTCCTTATCCATAGCCTTTATTTTATTTTAAGATTGTTATTTTTTTCTTAATTGTGTGTGTGTGTGTGTGTGTGTGTGTGTGTGTGTGCGCGCGCACGCGCGCACGCGTGCATAAAAGTCAGAAGAGGGAAGAGCTAGACTTACAAGTAGTTGAAAGCCATCTGACATGGGTGCTCGGGAACCGAACTTGGGTCCTCTGTGAGATTAGTGGGTGCCTTTAAGCACAGAGCCACCTCTCTAGGCCCTATATCCTTTATTTTTAAGAGCTATGGTGAAGCACTCTTCCTCTAAATTCTGTGTAGCCACAGCACACACACACACCAATAGAACACAGTCCAAGCAAATGACAGATGACTGATGGAAGTATTTTCCCTGGAATTGCATCAAGATAATCTAGGATAACAAAGAATACAGATATCACTCCTTAACGACATTGGAAAAAATCAAGTCAGTAATTCCATTATCCCAAATATAAACATCTCTACAGAAGCAAAGCCTCACTGCCAGAATTTAATCTTCACTCAGAATAAACCATTTCCTGTGCTTAATGGGATATAGCAGTTAAAACACCAGCAAGTGGCTAAACCTACATCAACACTAGGTCAGGAAATTCTATCTGACTGCCCAGAAAGGGCACAGACTGCTGACCCCAAAATATAATGAAACTCCCTAAGGCTGTGAACTGTGTACAAAGCAGAGCCACAGAATTCTCCTTCAGTTTGAGCTGCTCCATTCGTGTGTCTCCCCCAGCACCTCTGCCTTTGGAGACTGACTAAACAACAAAGTGTTGACATGGACTTTCAGACCCGAACAGGAGGGCAAGGCTTGCTCTGTCCTCCCCTCTGACCTCCCCTGTCTCCCTCTGCTAGGCATGATATCTTCCTTCCTCTTGGTGTTGTACAGAGCACACTCTTCTTTCTCAGGTATGCTCAGGACAGGACAGGAGCCTGAGGTAATATGAAATGTTTTTTAAAGCAGTAGAAATGAGAGGATGTCTCCATGCCTTGGAGGGGAAAAAAAGCAAAGGGAAAGGAGGTACTCGGAATAACCCTCCTCCACAGAAACCTGAGGCCATCTTCTCTTCCTGAACTCCTGAGGCTCGAATCATACCCTCTTCAACACACGCCATTCAGGTTTTCCCTCCACCCTTGAAGCGCTTCATATTGCACTTTTAAAGCTTGAGTTTGTTTTGAATGGACTGGATATTTTGAGCTTCTGAGGGGATTTTTAAGTAATTATTGAGACAATGCTGAAAAACATTCCAGTTTCATTCTGTCCAGTCCACATATGGCATATATAGTTATACAGCAGTGATTTCA
The DNA here is from genome assembly GCF_049852395.1 of Peromyscus maniculatus bairdii. Lineage (NCBI taxonomy): Eukaryota > Metazoa > Chordata > Mammalia > Rodentia > Cricetidae > Peromyscus > Peromyscus maniculatus. Next base: position 33,322,843 of record NC_134853.1, on the reverse strand, counting down.
AATCATGGAGGCAGATCTGCAGATGGCACCTGGCCAGGAGTGAGTTCATACCTAATAAGATGCACATCCACAGTGTGGATGACAGAGAAAGAAACCTAGTATTGCCGCAAATCTCAAAATAGTTCTTCAAACGGTGTTAGATGATCTTTACTCTGCAATATCTGCCAGGTATCCAAGTCAGAAAGTCCACTAGATGGTTGTCTACATGATTCTACATGGAGGTGAAGCTGAGGTCTGATATAGTTAATGTGTAAGGCCTTAGAAATTAACTAAAACAACAGGCGAGGGAAGGAGAAGGGGAAGGAGGGAGGGAGGGAGGGAGGGAGGGAGGGAGGGAGGGAGGGAGGGAGGGAGGGAGGGAGGAGGGAGGGAAGGGAGGGGGTGAAGGCTCTTAGATCCCAGTGAACATCTGCTTCATGGGGAGAAATGAGACTTCTTATGGAAAGAAATACAAACAAGTCCTGCACCAACAAGGACATCTCATCAACTCATGAACCTTTATGATGAGCCTGGCAGTAGGTATGTGACAAGAATCACCATTGGAATGAATAGGAGACCTTGTCTTCAAAATACCCCAGCTAAAGAAGTCAGTGGACTCAGCATGCGTCGATCCATGGGATGAGCGCAAGACAGGGAATTATCAAGTCCACTGGGAGGTTAGACAGGGGACGATGAATTCGACCTAGGCACGGAACCCAGACAAAATACAAAAGGAGACATAATACTTCAAGCGGGTATTGAAGAATGTATATGAACTCATAAAGAAAGAATTGCTGTAGGGAACACTTCAGATATGTGTGTGCATGTGCATGTGTGTTCTCTATGGCCTGAAGACACATGAGTGCTGATTGCTCTGTGGCCTACACCCCTGTGCACTCTGGACCCAAAAAGTAGCAGGTGGCCTCATTAGCTGCCCCAAGCTGACATTTACTCGGCACTCTTAGCACAAACATAAAATTCAAGAGTTACACATCTACTTTTAAAACAAGCATTTTCAGTAACTTGCTGAATTCTTTACTACGTAATGATATCCTTACAAGATTATTACTTTTACTACTCAGCAGAGAAAAACAATGAAAGCATGAAATTTGCAGGCAAATGGATGGAACTAGAAAAAATCATCCTGAGTGAGGTAACCCAAACCCAGAAAGACAGTCATGGTATGTACTCACTCATAAGTGGATTCTAGATATAAAATAAAGAACAATCAGACCACAGCCCATAGAACCATAGAGGCTATATATATAGTATGGAGGTCCCTAGGATGACTGTGGCTTATAATAAATTTCGGTTCTACTCAATTACTGAAAAAAAATAGCCAAATGAATGGAAACACATGAACTATGAACCAAAGGCTGAGGGGCCCCCAGCTGGATCAGGCCCTCTGAATAGGTGAGACAGTTGAATGGCTTGATCAGTTTGGGAGGCAACTAGGCAGTGGGACCAAGTCCTGTGCTCATTGCATGAGTTGGCTGTTTGAAACCTGGAGCTTATGCAGGGACACTTGGCTCAGTCTGGGAGGAAGGGACTGGACCTGCCTGGACTGAGTCTACCAGGTTGATTGCAGTCCTCGGGGGGGGGGGGGGGAGGATTTGCCCTGGAGGAGGTGGGAATGGGGTGTAGGCTGGGGGTAAGGGGAGGGAGTGGAAGGGGGGAGAATAGGGAACCTGTGGCTGATATGTAGAACTGAATGGTATTGTAAAATAAAAAAATAAATAAAATAAAAAATAAAAAAAAAGAATATTACTCTTACCTCCATGGGAAAAGCTTTGAAATTAACCGTGTGCTCAGAGCCACGCTGGTTTTCTCTTCCCCAGTGAAATCTAACTTCATAGAGTTCAAACTCGTGTCCCTGAGGCAGCGGTCCTCCTGACAGAACTGGAAAGAGAAGAGGAAACTGCTGATGATGTCATAAGCTTCACACACAGAGGCATTTGGATGCTGTGCTGTTGTTGACCCAAAAAGCTCCCCTGGGCCCCAAAGACTGCATTTGCAAAGTCAATGAGAAACAGATTACAACTGAGTCAACTTAAACTGTCCGGATTTCACTAAAATTCCTATGCTTGGTATTCAGATAGGACCTTGGTAATAATACCTATATTTTAAGTTGTTTTGTTTTTTCAGTCCAGGAATAGATAAGGAAATAAATTCTTCCTAAGACCGTTTTAAAAATATTTACTTTAAATTATGTGCAGGTACTCATGGGGCAAGAACGGCATGTCAGATCACCTAGAGCTGGAGTTACAGTCCGTTTCCAGCCACCTACTGTGGGTGCTGGGAACCAAGTTCAGGTTCTCTGCAAGAGTAGTACTGCCTCTTAATCAGTGAGTCATCTATCCAGTCCTCTTACTGTGACTTTTAAGCTGGGCACTAATCAAGAGACAAGAATATGGTCAGAGCCCCATACAAAACAGTCCTCTACCATAGATCTACCAATGAACTAAGCCATATCTTTGGGTCATCCACTGGCATTAGTAGACTTTCAATAAGAGAAAAGATATAAGCTGATAAAATTGTCCAAAAAATTAATATTAATAAAACCAGTGAAGCTGAAGAAGTGACACATTGGTTAAGAACACTTGTTGCTCTTGTAGAGGACCCCAGTTTAGTTTCCAGCACCCTCTTGAGGTGGCTCACAACCTTCTGTAAGTCCTGCTCCAGGGATCCAACACCCTTTCTGGCCTCCTCAGCACTCACACACATGTGGCACATTCTCTATCTCTGTCTCTGTCTGTCTCTGTCTCTGTCTCTGTCTCTGTCTCTGTCTCTCTCTCTCTCTCTCTCTCTCTCACACACACACACACACACACACACACACACAAATAAAATAAAAATAAATACAATCTGCCAAACAGTGGTAGCACACGCCTTTAATCCCAACATTCAGGAGGCAGATTTCTGTGAATTCAAGGCCAGCCCGCTCTGCAGAGCAACTTCCATGACAGCCAGGGCTACACAAGAAATCCTGTCTCAAAAAAATAAAATAATAACTAAATATAATCTACTATTAAATCATAGTTTTAAAGACCAATGACCATTCAACATACTTGCCTACTCCTGGGCTGAAATTGTATTGAAAATACTAGTATCAATCCTCCCAGGCCTCATTTAGTGCTCACTTTTGAATGGGATTTAGAACTCTGTCCCAAACAAGGACACACTAAAGTATGGTGAAAAATGCATCTTCATGATAAACTGCACTTAAGCAACTTCTTAAGGATTTTAATAGCCCCTAGAAAGAGCCTATGTAAAAACGTGAAATAAAGTATATTATAAAATACAATGACTAATTTCAATGGAGATGAAGATTAATTCAAGACTTTTGCTCCTCCTCTAGCAACTTCTAATTCAAAAATAATACCAGTTAAGAATTTTTAGGTTCTTTTACACAAATAGCTGGCAGCCTTCATCACCAACACCCTAGAAGAAGGGTCAATGAACAGAGCACTATTCGCTTGGGAGCCTGAAGTCTCTCTGGGATCAGCTCCATCATCACCCTCCAATACAACTGATACAAAAGTGAACTGGGGCAGCAGTGTCTGTATGTTTGGTTAATTCTTAGCTAAGAACCTGTTCTAACTGGACTTATGTAGATCTGCCGTCAATACAGCCAGAATGCAAATTAGAAAGAGAACAAGAAGAAACAACATGGCAGGAAGTAGAGGCAGGTGAAGCTATCTCCCGCGTCACACAGCCTTGAGAGTGTCTTACAAGTTTGGTTCTCATCTTTCCACCAACTCAGGAGGAAAGAGTGTCCAGGAGAGATTTTAATTCTGCAAGGGGAAGTGAACGGATCCCAATAAGGGGAGCAGAATGCACGGCCAGCAGAATAAGACCACAGCAGGGAATTCAGAGCCCTTCTATCACAACAGATTCCTAGGGTCAGTGTTCTCATCCCTATAGAGAGAGGGGAACAGTGGGCTTAAGGGACTAATGTAGTTTACTTCAGCCACCCTGTTAGCAAGCCCAGGACAAAGCCCAGAGATGGAGCCTAACCCACCACGGGGATAAATTAGAGGCAGAGTCCTAAATTTTACTGCCTTACGAGAATGAACTGAAAAAATAATATATTCTCTAAGCCTAGGTTTCTAAACTCTGGGTTCTCCTTTGAGGACAAAATTCTATCAGATTTTTCAAAAGACAATCAAAACAAATCTAAATTCATGAATCAAAAAGGTTTGCAGATACTCAGAACTCTGAAGACTTGCTCTGCCTTTCTATTCTGTAAGAATAGCTTTAAGATTGTATTCCAGGCTTTTATTTCAAGACAGGGTCACAGATTCTGGATAGCCACGCCCACTTAATCCAAACTCCATCTTGAGATAAACAAGGAGGGAGATCAGAAGTCTACCTTCTATGTACCCTGGCACCCAAACCAGAGAGAAAAGGGGGAGTCTCACACAGCATCTCAGCCAGCATCATCTGAAGAAAATGTATCTCCACCACCACCATACACAGCATGGACCTGAGTCCAGCCTTCAGGGCAAATTCTGGAACTCTCCATTTTTAAAGGAAAGCAATAAAATTATCTTGGAAGAGGCTAAGCTCCATGTTGCTATGGAAAAGGATAAGAGTAGCATAAAATTATGCATAAAAATTAAGAAAAACAGTAAATCTACTTGCCCAAACCCCTTCCTAGGATTCACATGGACACACATTTAGAGAAGCTACAGAGAACAGTGTGCCACTTCTCATGGAAAAGGGTGATACAACTGGTTTTGACATGGATTTCATCACAACAAAAACAAATCCACCTTTCAAAACTATAAAATCAAAATGACCATACTGGGAGTCTTAACAAATTATTATTATGTTGTATGGCAGGATACAGAATCAGCTTGCAAAAATCAATAGCTTTTCTTTACAAGAACAATAAATCCACAGAGAAAGAGAACATGCACACAGTTCTATTCACAACAGCCTCAAAGAAAATGAAATATCTAGGACTAAACCCAAACAAGGAAGTCAACGACTTCTACAATGAAACCTTTAACTCTCTGAGGAAAGAGAGAGAGAGAGAGACTAGAAAGTGGAGAGGTCCCCACGCACAGGGATTGGTGCAACTAATACTGCAAAAAATGATCATTCTAACAAAAACCATCTACATGTTCAATGTAATCTCAATCAAAATTCCTGTCTCATTCTCCATAGAAACAGAAAACATTCTCCTAAAATTCTTATGGAATCATAAAAGACCTCAGATTACCAAAACAATCCTGAGTGAAATGAACAGTGCTGGTGGGATTGCAATTCCAGATCTCCAGACTATCACAGAGCCACTGTGACAAAAGCAATATGGCGCTGGCATGGAAACAGGCGGGTAGACCAACAGAGCAAAGTCCAGGACACGAACATGAGCGTGTGAATGACAGCTGTCAGCTCCACGTCTTCCCATGTGAATACATAACCTGGAGTAAGTGCAGAAACCAGGAAAGTACAGGGGGACATTGTTGGGGGAGGGGCAGATGGGGGGCAGCAGGGTCCCAATGATTTGAAGGGGAAAGATGGAAGTGGAGGGGGATTTTAACTAGGGAGAGGAATGGAGATAAATAAGAGAGACAGATGGGTAAAATAACAGTAAGGATTCTGAAAAGGTCATAAGAAACCACACTGTTGACTATTTACCTAAAATCACATTTAATACACATAAGCTTGTGTATTCATACACAGATTAAATAAAATCTTCCCATGTGGGCTGACAATGATTCCCACAAGAGCCACACACCATCTAACAAAAGCCTCAGCACCAAACATGAGAAGCCCCCTTTGAGTCAGGGCTGTTGAAGAGACTCCCGGAACACAGACTGTTGTTGCCTTTGATTGGCTCCCAGAGGTGGAAGGTGAGTACCAATTGCTGAAGATACCATGTACTTTGGACACAGGACCCAGAGGACCTGAGATGGATCTGATCGGAAAGCCCCTCCCTAAGATCTAGTCTTCATGGTACCAAAAGGCACATGTAAGCTTCCAAGGGAGAGAAGCAATCAATATCCTACCCAACTATGATGCCTATAATGCAACAATGACCAGCATGTAACAATAACCCTAAGGATGCAGTAGTGGCATGCATACAGTAATCAACAGCTAACTCGTCTTACAGCCCACTCAACAAGAGAGAAATCATGCCTGGAACTGGAAATCCAATCAACTACCAGGGCCTAGTGTGGCCATGGATCTTGGAGGACCAACAACTATCACTTTACTGAACCAGAATAATTCCTAACTACATTGTAAGTATTTATTCTTATACCATAGATAAGTGTAGCTCTCAGCCCTCATCAAAGAAACTGATCTTTACAACAGACAGAGACCATTACTAAAAACCACAACCAATCAAAATGCAGAAAACAGAGATGGTGGTACCCAACTGATACATCTACAAGACAATTCTTGTACCTAACCTCATGGATCATTGCAGAAGAGGGGACAGAAAGATTGTAAGAGTCAGAGGAAGTATGCTCTGAGATCTTGTCTCCTAAAAATCTCAGAGAAGTGGCCGGGCAGTGGTGGCGCACGCCTTTAATCCCAGCACTCGGGAGGCAGAGCCAGGCGGATCTCTGTGAGTTCGAGGCCAGCCTGGGCTACCAAGTGAGTCCCAGGAAAGGCGCAAAGCTACTCAGAGAAACCCTGTCTCGAAAAACAAAACAAAACAAAAAAAAAATCTCAGAGAAGCTATACACATGACGTTTCATCAGCAAGGTTTCCTAAACAAGACCTGAAGAAGGACACTAACAACAGACATGCTAACATGGAAGGGGGAGTTTGTGGGGCCTCAGGCCCAAACAAAGAACTATAGGTAAGGAAGGAATGCCCAAAGTGGGGGAAATGGTCAACCCTGAGATTATATACGTTCAGGTTATATAGACTGAGTATGTTGTATTTATGAATTTAGGTGTGTGTGTGTGTGCGCGCGCGTGTGTGTGTGTGTGTGTGTGTGTGTGTGTGTGCCATGTGTGTGATAACATGTTAAAGAAAAAGAGGCCATGACTTTAGAGCAAGTGAAGGGGTATGTGGAAGGGCTTGGCAGGAGGAAAGAGAAAGGGGAAATGATATGATTATATTATAATTATAAAAATAAAAGAATTATTACCAAAATCTTTTTACAATGCTCCTGTTTGGGGGAGACTTTTATTGGAGTAAGGGGAATGTTTAAGTTAGTTTCTCAAGACAAGATTTCATTGCATAGCCCAGGTTGGCCTTGAATCCTCCTGCCTCTGCCTCCTGAGTTATGGTGTGCATATGTCTGCACACCAGCTCCTGAATGTCTTTAAAACAACTAAAACTTCAATTTAAAAGATAAAAAAACTCATTCTTATGCATGGGTGTATGTGTATTGTATATGTGAACATGTGTATAGAGATACAGATGTGTACACAGATGTGCACTAGGAGTTGGGTTTCACGCTCTATCACTCTCCACTTTTATTCTCTTGAGACAGGGTCTCTCACTGAGCCTAGAGGTAGGCTGGAAGCCATAGAGCCCCAAAGATCCTCCTGTCTCCATGTACCCTCCACACACCCCCACACAGTGTAGGTACTTACACACATATGTGTTGCAATATCCATCTTTCTACCATAGGTGCTGGGAGTTGGAAATGATCTCAGCAAGGTTCTTACCCATGGGCCCATCTCTCCAGTTCCAAAGCTCCTGTTTTTAAACGTGCTACAAACTCAAACTGCACAGGCCCATGTTTTGATAGGATGGTACTCAAAACCCATGGGACTCATTTACACTATTTTTATCATCTATTACATGGCACCAGGCAGTGTGTAAAATGCTTAGGACACAATGATTTTAACAAAACAGAATTCCTGGCTTCCTGGACCTCACATCCATTTAGGTTGAAATTGAATTTTTCTACTCATGGAGATCAAATACTGCCGAGGAATACTTGGTCACTGGGCGGCAGTCTCATTGGCTGCAGTTAACTGTATTCCTGGAATTATAATGAAACGACAGGGTCCCCGTGGACCACACTTGCTGTGAGGGTATGTGGGCGCACAGGAGGAAGGCATCATTCCCGGGTCCGTCCTCAGGGAGAGGAGGCAAAGAGGTGCCCTTGTCCAGGTGCCAGGGTCTGGGTATTTTTCACTTTTGCTGCTGGTTAACAAGCCCAAAGTAAACCATTCTAACACTATGCAGCCACAAAAGGCCATTTAAAAAAGAAGAAGAAGACAAAACACTGAATTTAGTTTGAGGTGCCAAGTAAATGCACTTCCCTTCCATCCCTCGAGATTGATTGTTCATACACCAAAATAAATTGTCACTCTGACCCCAGGCATTGAAATCCTCTAAATATGCTACACTCCCTTTCTACAGATGCTGTTTAGAAGGAAAACAGTCAACCCAGCGGGTGCTTTCCCATGCCGCACTACATTCTGGACAGTGATGCTTGGACACTGCTTGGCAGAGTCCTTGTTGAGATGACATCGATGTCAGTGGCATTACAATGAAACAACATAGGATGGCTCTGATGACAAGCAGCACTTCCACAGAGTGACAAAGTTGGGAGAAGAACCTGCGACTGGCTGACGCCATTGCTTCTGGTCCCCATTTCTTGTCTGCCCTTTAATGGACCTTGCCAGGATGCTTAAGAGGCACAGAAAGAGCTCGCAAAGGAAAGCTCTACATATGACAGCTTGATGAACAAACATTTACCTAAACCTGTTGAAGCCTCATAATCCTTTGATGAAAACAAATTTACCATTTAATTCAAAAGCAGCAACTGGAGAAGAACTCCTTCACATTTCATTTGAACTGAGCACACATTCTGAGTGGAATGACCACGGGGTACATAAAGCAAAATGATCCAACCTCAGAATAAGCCAGGTCTCCCCAGTGCAGCAGACTTCCCCAGTGCAGACAGACATCCCCAGTGCAGACAGACATCCTAGTTTAGACAGGCCTCCCGAGTGCAGACAGACATCCCAGTGCAGACAGACATCCTAGTTTAGACAGACATCCCAGTTTAGACAGACATCCCAGTTTAGACAGACATCCCAGTGCAGACAGACATCCCAGTGCAGACAGACATCCCAGTGCAAACAGACATCCCCAGTGCAGACAGGCCTCCCAGTGCAGACAGACATCCCCAGTGCAGACAGACATCCCAGTGCAGACAGACATCCCAGTGCAGAGACAGACATCCCAGTGCAGACAGACATCCCAGTGCAGACAGACATCCCAGTGCAGACAGACATCCCCAGTACAGACAGACATCCCCAGTGCAGACAGACATCCTAGTGCGGACGACAGACATCCCAGTGCAGACAGACATCCCCAGTGCAGACAGGCCTCCCCAGTGCAGACAGACATCCCAGTGCAGACAGACATCCCAGTGCAGACAGACATCCCAGTGCAGACAGACATCCCAGTGCAGACAGACATCCCCAGTGCAGACAGACATCCCAGTGCAGACAGACATCCCTAGTGCAGACAGACATCCCAGTGCAGACAGACATCCCAGTGCAGACGACAGACATCCCAGTGCAGACAGACATCCCAGTGCAGACGACAGACATCCCAGTGCAGACGACAGACATCCCAGTGCAGACAGACATCCCAGTGCAGACGACAGACATCCCCAATGCAGACAGACATCCCAGTGCAGACAGACATCCCAGTGCAGACAGACATCCCAGTGCAGACAGACATCCCAGTGCAGACAGACATCCCCAGTGCAGACAGACATCCCAGTGCAGACAGACATCCCCAGTGCAGACAGACATCCCAGTGCAGACAGACATCCCAGTGCAGACGACAGACATCCCAGTGCAGACAGACATCCCAGTGCAGACACACATCCCCAGTGCAGACAGACATCCCAGTGCAGACAGACATCCCAGTGCAGACGACAGACATCCCCAATGCAGACAGACATCCCAGTGCAGACAGACATCCCAGTGCAGACGACAGACATCCCAGTGCAGACAGACATCCCCAGTGCAGACAGACATCCCAAGTGCAGACAGACATCCCAGTGCAGACAGGCCTCCCCAGTGCAGACAGACATCCCAGTGCAGACAGGCATCCCAGTGCAGACAGGCCTCCCAAGTGCAGACAGACATCCCCAGTGCAGACAGACATCCCAGTGCAGACAGACATCCCAGTGCAGACAGACATCCCAGTGCAGACAGACATCCCAGTGCAGACAGGCCTCCCCAGTGCAGACAGACATCCCAGTGCAGACAGATATCCCAGTGCAGACAGACATCCCAGTGCAGACAGACATCCCAGTGCAGACGACAGACATCCCCAATGCAGACAGACATCCCAGTGCAGACAGACATCCCAGTGCAAACAGACATCCCAGTGCAGACAGACATCCCAGTGCAGACAGACATCCCAGTGCAGAGACAGACATCCCAGTGCAGACATCCCAGTGCAGACAGACATTCCAGTGCAGACAGACATCCCAGTGCAGACAGACATCCCTAGTGCAGACAGACATCCCAGTGCAGACAGACATCCCAGTGCAGACAACAGACATCCCAGTGCAGACAGACATCCCAGTGCAGACAGACATTCCAGTGCAGACAGACATCCCAGTGCAGACAGACATCCCCAGTGCAGACAGACATCCCAGTGCAGACAGACATCCCAGTGCAGACAGACATCCCCAGTGCAGACAGACATCCCAGTGCAGACAGACATCCCAAGTGCAGACAGACATCCCAGTGCAGACAGACATCCCAGTGCAGACAGACATCCCAGTGCAGACAGGCCTCCCAAGTGCAGACAGACATCCCAGTGCAGACAGACATCCCAGTGCAGACAGGCCTCCCCAGTGCAGACAGACATCCCAGTGCAGACAGACATCCCAGTGCAGACAGGCCTCCCCAGTGCAGACAGACATCCCAGTGCAGACAGACATCCCCAGTGCAGACAGACATCCCCAATGCAGACAGGCCTCCCAAGTGCAGACAGGCCTCCTCAGTACCTAAACAGTGTTCCCAAGAAGTATCGGAGACAGTGAAGAGAATGTTTGGACAGTAGGACACCAAGCTAGGGTCAAGTGAAAACCAGGAAGATTGCACAGAATCAATGGAGACTTCCTGGCATGACAGCCAAGCTGAACCTTGAAGATATGCTAATAGTCATCTATATTCTAATAGAAAACAGCAGCCAATGCAGGAAGAAGAGTCTGGGAAAGGCTCGAGGTACCGACTGGTTCACATGTGTTCTGAGAAGAAAACCGTTTCGTCACCAGTGATCAGAGGCTCCACACCAGGGAGGAAGGATTGGGAATGACTGTCTAGCCTAAACTTAGATTGGGAGTTATAAATAAATAATTAAAGTTGCTGTAAGAAGTTGCAGTGGGCAACACAAATGAGCCAGAGTGATTTGCAGTTTCTCCTATGCTAATGGACAGTTAAAAATCTCTTTACTGAGCACAGGGGACTTGCTGGAACCCCGGTACTCAAAGGGGAAGCAAGAGGGTGGAGAACTGGACTTCAGCCTGGACTAATAGCAAGACCACATTTCATAAAGAAAACAAGTATTTACCCTTTGTAGTTAGATGGAGTAATGTGCTATCACGTGGGCCTGGGCAATGCCATACACCTAAGTATACACTGTTCCCACTAGAAATGTATCCTTACTGTAATCACCTTCTGTGGTTTCTATTACCTTCATTCAACCACAAACTGAAAGTACTCAATCAAAATTTTCAAACATATAGACTTCACCCATATAATTTTTATATGATTATTACATAGTGCTGCTAATTTTGTACTGTGTGCCTCACTTATAAGGTAAACTTGATCATAAGTATATATAACTAGAAAAACAGTATAGAGAAAATTTAGCACAATCTTTGGGATCTGAGAACATATCCACTGCCAATAAATGAGAACTGGTATCATTATATTTTAATATTTATGCTATTTTTCCTATCATCATAAATATGTTCAATTTTCTCATTCTGTATACCTCACATGTGAAGATTCCTGCCATCCATCAGTCTTGAGAAATCAAATGATGTATGTGATAGCTTTAGATAACTTCTTCAGCTCAAGAAGGCGGGGCAAGTGTCCTGGTAAATTAATAACCAGTAGGATGTGGAAATGGGCCAAACAGGCCCAGTGTGACTCCGCCGCTTCTGAGCAGACCTAGTACAGAAACAGACGGCGACAGGACCCAAACCATGGTCCAGTCTCGAGGGTTCCACTCCTGCCCATCTCCACCCATTCCCTCCTCTCCCCTACTCCACACACTCACTCATCACTCTGCACTCTATCCCTCAGTAAAGCCCTGGGTCAGCCCTACTTTCCTGCCGGGTACCGAAATGGCCTCAGTCTTTGGGTCACTTCCTCTCTTGCCCTGAGTTTAACCAGATCCTCATCTCTCCTACATCCCAGCTCATCCTGTGCTACCAGGTTAACTTTCCTAGTTCAACATGGCACTTAAGACTCCTGTGGGGGAGAAGGAGTCTCGTTCTTTAGACTCTGTTCACGATCCCTCAAGACTGCTCTAACACACCCTCACTCTTATACTTCCCATTGATCCCTTTACCACAAATACATCTTCCAGGTGTGCTAAAAGACCTGCCTTTCCTTATACCACCATCTCTACATTTCCCCCAAATCCTTGTGCGTTCTGTAGCTCTCTGCTCCATATCTCACCAACCTACAAGCATATTTACCCTTCAAGATGACTTCAATTCCTACTTCCTCCCCAAACCCTCCTCTAAGAATTTTCCCTGAACAATCTCCCTTCAATGGCTCTGTCTCTGACTTATATTTACCACACCCAAAGCATGTAACTTTTTGCATAAGATAAAAATATAACCTTGCCAAATGCACTGTCAGCCAAAGGAAACCAGAGCAAGTGTGTTTGCTGCACAGGTGCACCTCCAGCTTCTCCTGACACATCAAACATCTGGCACACGAGGCATGCTCTGTCCAGGCCCTCCCCTCCCATCACTACAGGTAAATCAGACAGCCAGTAGCCATTTCCAGGCCTTTGTTGTCCTGGCTGAGCGTGTCTGCTTAGGCTTTACAGACAAGGGAGTTTGTGCTGCTGCGGTAAGCAATCAGTAAGTGTGGAGAGGCAAAGGACAGGACTTGTCTGGACTTGAAGGAACACATGTATCATGTTGTGGAATATTAGTTGAAGATGGGTTACATTCGTTTATGCTGAGGAACATTTGTTTAGTGATGCAAAGATGTGTTGCGTTCTTTCATGTTGCATTTGTTTAACTCTGTGAAGCTGTGTTACTGTGCCTGCCTAAAACATCTGGTCACCTGGTTGGCCTAATAAAGAACTGTATGGCCAATAGCTGGGCAGGAGAGAAAATGGGTGTGGCTGGCAGGCCAAGAGACTAAATAGGAGGAGAAATCTGGGAAGAGTAAATAGAGGAGAGAGAAAAGAAGGAGAGAGGACATCAGGAGCCAGCCACCCAGCCACACAGCAAGCCATGGAGTAAGAGGTAAAGAAAGGTATATAGGACAGAGAAAGATAAAAGCCCACAGGCAAAAGGTAGATGAGATAATTTAAGAAAAACTGACTAGAAACAAGCCAAGCTAAGACCAGGAATTCAAAAGTAAGAACAAGTCTCTCTGTGTGTAATTATTTGGGAGCTGGGTGGTGGGCCCCCCAAAGAGTAAGAGTTTTAAAAAAAAAAAAAAAAAGAGAGAGAGAGTGTGTCAGAAAGGAAAAATGGCACCTGCCTGACGGAATGACAGTGGTGTTCCAAAGGATGTCTGTGAAAGCCTGATACATACGCTCTGTGTAGGTCCAGAACTCTAAAACAGACATAATGGGGAAGCCATAGAACTTCCCGACGTGTGGAATTGCTCAGGGGCAGAATGTGTTCCTCAGTGGACTGACTTTCCTTCCCTGGGCTGTTCAAGCAGAGGCTGTCCCAACCTGCCAAAGGACGCAATGTAGGGCCTGTCCGTTGGCGGAAACAACACAAAACAGAGCAGCGCACAGTCTCTACACTGCAGTGCCTGTGTGGGAGGAGCACTGGGAAGGAAGCCTAGACAGCCCAGAATGCTAAGGATGGTGAAGAACTGGCAGGGAGAAGGCAGTCGGAACTAAAACGACCCTTGGACAACTGTGTGAGAGGCCAGCTAGAGGGTTGGCACACATCATTTCAACCCAGCAAAGCCGGAGTCTGATAGGCTTTTACAGTTCCCACTGGGGAGAGCACATGGGAAGATCCCTGTGGCCTCAGCCTGAGAAAGGCTCATCAGAACTCCAGGGTAGGGAGGCTAGTCCCTGGGCTCAAGAAATGCCTCAAGTTCACCGCAAGGCAGCGTTTCCAGATGTGACCATATACAGGAACTGCGTCATCAGGGTGACACTAACGACTTTGGTTTGTGAAGCATAAATGCTGAAATTATACTACAAAAATGGTGTCCTCATTTAGGTAACTCTTTGTGAGGTTTTTGTTTTTGTTTTTTATAATAAAAACAGGAAAAAAATAAAAAGAAAAGAAAAAATGACCAAATGTTCACAGCCGAAGGCATTCTCAAAGAAACTAAGATCTCAACACAGCAGGTAATAAAAAGTCACCTTTAATTCCTTAATAATAATAATAATAATAATAATAATAATAATAATAATAATAAAAGAACACTTGCACTTTTCCTGTGAATATTTTTTACTTTAAAAGGTTAATTTGTGGGCCAGCAAAATGAATCATCAGGTAATAGCACTTTCTACAATGCCTGATAATCTGAATTTGATCCCAAGAATCCATGTAAAGGTAGAAGGAGATGTAGGGCCATAAAATTGCCCTTTGACCTCCCCATGAATAAAGCCACAAAACACATACACACACACACACCATACATACACACACACACACACACACACCATATACACACACACCATACACACACACACACACACACACACACACACACATACACACACCGTACACACACACTAATAACAAAAATAAGCAATGTTTTTTGAAAGCACGTGAGTGGGACATGGTACTCACGCCTGTAATACTAGCATGTGGGAGACAGAGGCAGAAGGATTGCTGGGAGTTCAAAACCATCTCCAATACACAGTGATTCTCAGTCCAGCCTGGATAACTTAACCGAGATCCTATCTCAAAAACAAAACAAAAAAATAACCAACAGATTAATAAATGAATGAAATTTAAAAGACACCACACTGTTATCAAGGAGAACCTCCTTCCTCAAAGTGCTTCCGTCCCTCTTCAAACCTCACGACACAAAAGAGCGGAATGTGCCAGGGCAGAATGGCCAAGGGTGGAATTTAAAAGCAGCAGAGAAACGCCAAAGAAGCCAAGGGTTGGCCAAGCTGGTTGGCCTGAAATTCTGATTTAGTAAAGCAGCAGAGACGCCCCCTGGAGACGCACCCGCCACAGGACTGGGCCTACTGAAGCCAGCTCCCAAGTGCAGCCTCGCTAGAGATGCTCAGGCGATTAGCATTCTACCCTGGAGAACAGAAAGAGTGTTCCCTTTACCCTCTGCAACTTGAGGATGTTAAGGTCCTGGAGAAGTTTCACAAAAGACCATCATCCACATATGCAATCAACAAGAGCATTTATTATCCCAGCATGCTGGGACTGTCCATCCTATGCAAAGGGAAGATGCCAAAGACCCTGAAACAGATGAGTGGGCTCCTTTTAAGCATAGCTAAGGGGAGTTCCTAGAATAGTTAGGTCATTTTAGATAGGTTTGGCTTAAGCAAGTGGCAATCATATTAGTATGTTATAAGTGGTTAGGGCTAGTCAGGGGTTGATTAAGGCCACAGCTTTTCCAATTTTGACAAGCCTGGACAAATCCCAGGCTTTGTCCTTGAGCTGCTGTGGAGGCTGGATGGTCTAGTACACGCTGGCTGTGGGGGGTTGACTCAGTGGCCCATTCTTGGTGCATCCTATCTCCCTTGTCCCTGTTGTCAGTGGCACCAGTGATTAATTGCCCTTTGTCTGTGGGTCTTCCTCAGAAACTGCCTGCTCAGTTCCCTAAAGCAGGGTCTGAGGCTTGATCTCCGAGAGAAGACTGAGCAGCCTGTTATGGCGTCGGCTCGGTCCTCTCATAGGACACAGCTTTGGGTGCCGTCTATGCAGCAGAGCACGGTTCTCCTCAGATGCTGCATCTGTACAACCCTGAGCTGAGACTTCGCAGATTTCTGGAAATGAGAAACTCCTTGTGGTGGTGTAAAAGAAAATGCCCCAAAGGGAGTGGCACTGGTTCAGGGTGTGGCTCTGTTGGAGGAAGTGTGCCACTGTGGGGTGAGCTTCGATGTCTCCTCAACTCAAGCTAAACCCGGTGAGGTAGACCACTTCCTCCTGCCTGTGCAAGATGTAGGACTCTCAGCTCCCTCTCCAGCACCACGTCTGCCCGCGTGCCGCCACGTCCCACCGTGATGATAATGGACAGAACCTCTGAACTGTAAGCCACCCAACTAAATGTTTTCCTTTCTAAGAGTTGACATGGCCACAGTGTCTCTTCACAGCAACAGAAACCCTAACTGAGACATTCCTGATATTTATAAATCACATTTTGTCACAGCAGCCAAAAGGAAAGACACACCAGGGCAGACTGAGAACCGAGGGGCACTGGGTGTACCTGGATGTGAGTGGAGGCACAGAGTGGGAAACTACAAACAGGAAATGAAGATCTCTAAAAAGAGTGGCTCACTTTGCACTGCATTCTCCATAGTCAAACAACTGCCTTCGTAGTCCCTGGCAGGTGAACAGAGAATACAAACACAGCATATGGTGACATTCTCTTGGCTGTTGACGATGGACAGAATGCAAACATCCACAAGTGGGACAACCCTCCCTCCCCACCCACCCACTGCCCCCCAGAAAAGCAGAAATAGCAAGCAGGTAAAGTCCCAGGACACTGAGCCAACCTCCAGAGCTATCTCTCCCACAGAGCTAGGTCACTGTCTGATTCCATCACTGACCATGTGACCACATGGCAGCCCCTCCCTTCATGAACCAAGCTTCTAGACCTCATTTTAGAGTCACTCTTAAGTAGCAGCAGAGAGCTGGACACTAGGTGCTTGACAAGGACCTCCAAATGAAAGGACAGAGCTGAGCTGACAGAGAAGGAACCCAGAATAAACAAAAATCCAGGAAGAAGGCAACAGAAAAGAATGAAGAAAGGTCTCATTTTCTTGAAACACTGAATGGTGAAATTCAAAAGGAAATTAAATCAAACAATCGGTATCAGTTTTTAGAAACTAAAAGTGAGAGAGAAAAATGAGAAGCTTTTCAGTGTCAGTCCAGACAGAGAAGAACAGCTCCAAGGGGCAGCAGAAAGGACAAGAAGGAAGGACCACGTGATGCCTTCGAATGTGCTGAGACAGGACCTATCATCTCTCAGAGTTAAAAGTGAATTCCTGTTAGGTAATTTTAAAAATAAATAAACAAAAATACAGTAACTCCAGGGGAAAACATTTTTCCATAAAGAAAAACAGAATATAGTCTCGGGCAGAAATGGCAGGTGTAATAATGTTTTGAGTATTAATTTTAATAACTACAATTTAGGCTTGTGGGGCAAAAGCAGGACAGGAGAGGCTTATAAGAAGACCCACCTCCTCTTCCTCAGCAGGGAGCCTGGGGAGCGCCTAAATATCAGAGCAAATAACATAAATACGTTAATAAGAAACACAAGAGAAACCATTTTAATACGTTCAGCCCTGAAAGCAAACACCTAAGTCACATACAGACTGAGCAGGTTGTATTATACATTTAGGAATATATATGCATGTACATTTACATATATGTATATAACAATGAATGAAAAAAACAAGAAAAAGTATATGGGAGGGTTTGGGGTAAAGAAGGTAATCAAATCATAATTACAAAAAAACAAATATATAATTCTTGAAGGTTCAAAGTAGTTGTTACTAGAAAAACAGAAGTTGTAGGTGGTATGAGATAGGCTGTAGTTAGGGTAGAGAAAAACGTAGAAAAAGCTAACTATTCAAATTATGTCTGTAGTCCATTTTGATAAAGAAAAAACTTAAATAAATAATGATGTTTAGAGTTTAAAAACAATTCCTTAGAGAAGTTGAAATATCCTAGAAAAAAAGTAATAAACTAATCAAGACATGGTCTTTCAGCTACTTGGCTTTTTTAGGTAAGTGTTTCCTGTGTAGACCAGGCTAGCCTGGACTCAGAGAGGTCAACCTTCCTCTGCCTCTGAAGCACTGGGATTAGAGGTGTGCACCTCCATGCACAGCACGAATTAATTTTTAAGTTTGCTGAAATATCAAAGGGAGAGATCACTCAGTGACTGAAAGAAGCAGGGCGCGTGCGGGAGGAAAGCCCCCAGAGGAGAGGAGGACAGAGCCTGCATCAGGACAGAGGTACAGGCAGCTCTTGGTACCCCTCAGGAGTGGAGGGCAGGGCGGAGAGGGCAGAGGCATACACAAAGTACAATGCAGAATACACAGTGACCAGAGGTAAACATCTCCGAAACATCCTGATTTACGCTCAAAGTTCAATATGTGGACTTAGTGAAAAACAAACTACACACACACACACACACACACACACACACACACACACACACACACACACACACGCACTGTCCTTCGGGAGCTGTCCCCTCCTTGATTAAACTCAACAGCTACAAAGGATTTATGTTCTGCCTCACAGATTTCGAATAAAGCCCTGAAACATGGTGACTTAAAGGAAGGAGTCAATGCCTTCCTTGCCCAGTGACAGACCTAAAGGCTTTATGGGTTGAAATTCCAAAATTAATTTGGAATTAATGCAAGCACAGCCTGTTTGTGAAGCACGTCAACGTTCAACATACTTGAACGTCACGATCTTCCCAAGAGGAAAACAGTCATTATTCCCCTTGAAAAACACAATGTTAATGCTTAGTTCTTTAAAGAAAAAAAAAAAAAAACCTGCTTTCCTCTCTCCTACATTTAAGCTAAAAACCAATTTCCCTGGAAATTTAATTTTCCCACAAAACATTTCAGATTCATTTCAACTAGGTTCAAGAAGTTAAAAATAAACAAAACCAAGAGCTACGTTTCCATATAAATATCTGGCTAAGTTCAGAGGATGCTTTTAACTGTTATTAAAATTATTCTTGTCAATAATAGAGAAGGGAAATTCAATTTGAAAGGTTTATCTTGAATACGGACATCAATGACATCTATAAATTCTGATCTTTGGTTTCACAAACTGTAAAACAAAGAATTATAATTAAATGATTTCAGCTAATCAGTAATTTAGAACAAAATGCACAGCAGAACAACTCAAAGAAGCATGCCTGTGTACGGACTCTGTTCCTCACAGGTCAGTAAATGTTTGTTCAAGCATCAGAGGCAGCGCCAGGCACAGCTTTGGGAGGACAGCCAGCTGAGACAGCCGTCATTTACCCTCTTAGCCCTTCACGCTATTTTAGAAAATAATCCACAGAAAACGTATCTTGTAAAGAACTATGAAAATAGGAACTGCATTGGTACCACCTTTTAAACCATACAAATTAAATCAGAGATTGTCCACTTGCTCACAACAACGCAAAAACATGCTTTCCAAAATACCTGATTTTGACTTCAGGATAACTTGAATGGTGTGTCCATCGTTGGTGACTTCACAGTCCCGGCAGACCACGTAATTTGGAGACAGGCGTACATCCAGCAGCGAGGGGTCGTACCTGGCTTCTCTGGAGTTCAGGTTGATAGGAGACTGGTACTCCCCGTTAGCATCAGGAAACACCAAGCCCCACTCAACACCTGACAAGAAAATGACAAAAATTGAGAATAGGATTTTTTAAGTTAGTAATAGTAAAATATAACATAAAAGCTCATAATCCTTGACATTGTAGCTGTGACTACCATGTGTACACAAATGAAATTTGAGAAATGTGTATGGGTTTTCACATTCATTGTGTGAGTGATCTGTTGTCAAATATAATATCACACACACAATCTTTTACTGCGTGTTTATATCTGTGCACACAGATGCCTTGATTTGGGGATTTAAGAAACTTAAGTCACTTTAAGTAATTAGAAAAAAAAACACAGAAATTTCCTCTGCTCCTCAGTTCAATTATAATGCAATACTTAGAAAATATCTGCAACGTTCAACAAGCTCAGAGACAGCGGAAACCCGTAATGCTAAGGAGCACCATTTGTTTAAAAAGCAAATACAGTATCCCATACATATATTTATGAACTCCGTTGCACTGTTTTGTTTTTTTTTTTTTTTTTTTTTTTTTTTTCCCGTGTATACAGTGAGCATGGACACTAATGGATATTAGGAGCCCTGGGTCTTCAGGGACAGATTTAGGAAACTCCTTTTAAAGTCACCAAGAGCACTGACTTAGCTTGCAATCCGGGACGCGTTTTCTAAAGCGCATTTGATTGGACTTCCCAAGACTAGAAAGCAACTGGGTTTCAGGTCTGCTCCGGGCTGGGCTGCCTGGGTGCAGCAGGTGCGAGCCGCAGTGGGGCAGCTTCGGAGCGGAAAGCGCAGAACCGCGTGGGGCAGAGAAGCCGCGGCAGCAGCCCCGCGAGCCTACCTTCTTCGTAACCCCATTCCACGCCCTCTTCCTCCTCCTCCTCGTCTTCCTCCTTCTCGGGGAAGGCGACTGCATCCTCGATGAAGCTCAGGTCAGCCATGGGCAACTGTGCGGCGCGGACGCGACAGGCGCGGGGCTGGGGGCCGCGCGGAGCCTGGCAGTCCCCGCGAGCGCCAGCGGCGGCGGGTCGGGCGCGGGCGAGCGTTTTAAGGCCGGTGGGGGGCGTGTCCGGCCCGAGGACCCGCCCCCGACTCACACCCCCCTAACACAGGAACACACACCGAGCAGCCTGCCAAAGCCGAGCTGGGGCTGCTGCTCCCCAGAAAGCCTGCTGCGCCTGAGACCTCAGAGCCCTCCCAGAAGCCGCGGGACCCCAGGACACGCCTGGCCTGGGCCCTCTCATTGCTCCCGGCAATTCCCTGAAGGGCGGATGGGTTGCCTTGCTTTGGGAGGGGGCTTGAAGACCATGACTCAGTAAGACTCTGGTCAAACGGTTTATTTCCCATCATTTACCCGTTAGTTTTGTTGGGCCTGGTTTTGTGAGACGGGGTCTCAAGGAGACCAAGCTGGCTTCAAACTCCTCCCCGTAGAGAAAGGGATGACCTTGAACTTCACAGGCTTCCACTGTGCAAACACTGGGATCGCAGGAATGCACTACCATGGCCTGGGGAGTTGTCTTTGAGAGCTGGTTTTACTTTTTAATTCGTCCTTAGAGCAAAGTGAAAATGAGTATAGAATTTTTTCCCAAGAAATTCATATAAACATTTCAGAAAAAAAAAGAAAAATTTAGCATCAAGAAGTGGTATAGTTTGGGAGGTTTTTACTAAATGTATTTCAACGACGATGAAACAGGGTGTTTGGTTCCACTTTCTTAAGTTTGTGGTACTGCTGCAGACTCACCTTACTGCTTACACAGCTCCCAAGCCCTCGTGAAATGCACACATTACGAAACAAACAGGAACTTTCCCAGATCCAAAGAGGTCAAGTCGTTACCTCTGAACCGTGTTTCCCAACCACACACAGGCTAATGCTTCATTCTTGTGATCCGGCCCTGTTCACTAACCCTAAGCTCCTTTACTCCACATTTTTAGGAGATGTATTTGCATAATAAGCTCGGCTCCAGGCCTGGAGTACAATTTACGTTTTATATACCCTGTGCACACTCCAAAATGGACTGTGGTTAATGGACTGTGGTTCCTAGATCATAACATCTTTATGCAAGCTAGTTCCTCAAACAGGATGGAGGTGATTAATTGTGGAACTTTAAGGTGCTGGGTTCCTATCCTTCACTGCCTGCTAGAATCTTAACTTTAAAAAAAAAAAAAAAATCACCATCTGTTACATACATCTTCAGAAAGCCGATGGAGGTTAAGGAGAAAAAGTCAGGAGATGACCAGCTTCAGCACTGATATAACCTGTGGATTTCAAGCATATATCATTTCTTTTCTTTATCATAGAGGCTGTACAACTTACTTTCCCATCCAGAGGACAGAAATAGCCAGACACTAAATTCAGCCTGCATTCTAAGCCTTCCCACATATTTAGTGGCATTCTATCCTCTGCCTTAATAAGCCCCAGGCAGACCGATGCAGCCCACTCTCCCATAAGCACTGAGGAAAAACATCCACCAGTTTCTGCAGATGTTCCACTAAAGGGAATTTTGCATTTCTTTTTCACTTTTCTTGAAAACTTTTTCACAAGACTAGATTTGTTTTGAGTTTCTTGTATATATTTTCACATTAATCAAATGTCATAGCTTATGAAGTCCATAAGAAGGTTATACAGGATGTCTATGATAAAATCCCTGGGCCATTCTGAACTCATCAATAATATTCCCCTATGCCTCCCAAATGAGCATAGATGTGACATTGTGGCCCATCGTGTGACCACTAATTGCATTTAAAGTACATGAACGTGGAAGTGTTTACCAAATCAAATGACTGTAGACTCTCCTTGGCCGCTAAGTTTTCCATGAGTAAATGGTGTGCCATATTTACAAGAGATAGGCTAAAAGTTTACATGTTTAATATTGAAGTTTGCAGCCAATAGTGTCACATAAAGCAACAAGGCTCTACTATTCAAAAAATGTGGCTCTGTGTGAGACAAGCATTTGTTTGGCCCACATTCGTTCTTTCTGGATTTTCAACCTCATTTGTATAATGTAACTCAAGCAAGCAGTACCTCCAGCTACATATGAGCCGTTCTGCTTTGCAACCAAATATTCAATTACCATCCTTAATTGCTTTGAGACCGTGTGCTTCACACACTGCTAATTATCAACACCTTAAGACCTCTCCTAGGTCCCCTGCTATATCACCACCAAAGATGGCATTTCTAGTTCTAGCTATTATAAAGTTCTGTCAACAGAAAATCTAAACACAGATCAAAGATATAGGCCAATTCTTTAATTGACAGGCTAGAGCAAGCACTACCAAATCCAATGTCAGAATCTAAAAATATCCATGCTTCATATAATGAACGGAAGTATCTACTGGCTTGGGGTCCCTCTTAAGCTAATGTCGGATTTGAGTCTTTAAATTGTCATCATTTGTTCACAGTGTTTGCATAACTGAGGTCACACCATATCATCAGAACAATTTCTTAAAACTAAGATCTGTATAACTAAATGTCATTTGCTCTAAGCAGAGATCCCTGGAAGGAACAATCTCCACTAGATGTCAGAGGAGCAGAGAGAGAGAGAGAGAGAGATCTCTTCTCAGAGCTCCTGCATTTTCCCATCCTCCCAATCGATCTTTCTCATCCTTGTCTACTCTGCCAAGACTTGCTTAGTGCGTGGATGAGTTTAGATCCTAGCTGCCACCTTCCTCACCTTGCATGCTCCTCATCCTCCAGGAATTCCTTGACAGGAGAGCTAGCCTGTGCATGACAAATGCTCTCTATGCGGATTTTAATTCCAGATCTTCAGCAGTAGAGTCCGTGGATGACCCCAAAGGAATAAAACCTACTTCTGCCCACAAACAAGTTACAGTTTCACTGTTAAAATGTCATGCGTGCATTTCATTTTACTCAACTTTCTCTGCTTTCCCCATCCCTCCTCCTCTTCTCTTGATGGTCCTCTTCCACCTCACAGACAGTATCTCCTTCTGCGCCCATGCCACATCTATTCCACTGCACTCCCTTATTGCCTCCTGCCCCTTGCCCTTCAGCCTCTTCCTCTGTCTAATATCCCCCTTTGTACTTTCAGGTCGTGTGTGTGTGTGTGTGTGTGTGTGTGTGTGTGTGTGTGGCGCGCACGCGCCTGTGCACACATACATAAATTTAGATCTGCATTTCACATATAAGAGAAAAATGTGCTCTTTCCGTTCTTCTGCCGCCATGCCATCTAGACTGAGGAAGACCCGGAAACTCCGGGGCCACGTGAGCCACGGCCACGGCAGCATCGGTAAACACCGCAAGCACCCAAGAGGCCGCGGTGTTGCTGGAGGCATGCATCACCACAGGATCAACTTCGACAGATATCATCCAGGTTACTTTGGGAAAGTTGGTATGAGACATTACCACTTAAAGAGGACCCAGAGCTTCTGTCCGACTGTCAGCCTGGATACATTGTGGACGCTGGTCAGTGAGCAGACACGCGTCAATGCTGCAAAGAACAAGACTGGAGCTGCTCCCATCATTGATGTTGTGCGATCGGGCTTCTACAAAGTCCTGGGGAAGGGAAAGCTCCCTAAGCAGCCTGTCATCGTGAAAGCCAAATTTTTCAGCAGAAGAGCTGAAGAGAAGATAAAGGGTGTTGGAGGTGCCTGTGTCCTGGTGGCTTGAAGCCACCCAAAGAGGTTAATTAAATGCTAACATTTTCAAAAAAAAAGAGAGAGAGAGAGAGAGAAATTTGTGTCTTTCTGAGTCTGGCTTGTGTGGCATAACATAATGCACTCTAATTTTATTCACTTTTCACTTTTCCTGCAGGTGTCATAATTTCATTCTTCCTTATAACTGACTAAAATTCCATTATGGGTATGTACATTTTCTCTATCCATTTATTTGTTGGTGGACATCCAATCTGGTCCATTTCCTGGGTGTTGTGAATAGAGCAGCAATAACCATGCAGGTACAAGTGTCTCTGTGGTGTGCCGACTTAGATTCCTTCCAGTGCGTACTCAGGACTGGTACAGCTGGATCATGTAATAGTTCTCTTTTTCATATTTTCTTGAGGAATATCCGCACTGACTTTCCTAGTGGGTGTACTATTCCCACCAACAGTGTATAAGTGTTCCTCCCCACAACGAGCATAGACACAATGGTGTGTGTAATTGTATCACAGCACTGGGGAGGCAGAGACAGGCAGATCCCCGGGGCTTGATGCTCCAGCCCAGTGAGAGACCCTATTTCAGAAACAACATAGATGGCTCCAGAGAATGACACCCCAAGTTATCTCTGGCTTCCTGAATGCGCACACACACACACACACACACACACACACACACACACACACAGGGGAGGAGGGGGAGGGAGACACAGAGAGATCATCTTTCCCCAATCCCCACCACATTTGTTATTTGTTTTATTGAGGACAGTCATTCAGCGAGATAGAATTTCCAAAATGTTTAATTTGCGTTTCACTGGTGGCTAAGGAGATTGAACACTTTCTCCGGTTTTTATTTGGCCATTGGTATTTCTTCCCTTAAGAGTTTTCCAGTCACTTCATTAGCACATTTATTGCAGTGTTTAATTTCTGGAGTCCTTTATGTACTTAGCTATCTAGATGTCAATCCTCTGTTAATGTATGGTTGGCAAAATTTCCTTCCGTTCTGCAGGGAGCCTCTTTACTCTGTGGACTGTTCGCTTTGCAGCCCAGAGGCTTCGTCCTTGCACACTATCATGCACACTTGTTTGTTAATCTTGGAAATGATTCCTAAGCTATTGGAGTCTTCTTCAGTAAGTTCTTGCCCATTCCTCTCTTGAAATATTTTCCCTGTATTTTCTCCTAGTAGTTTTAGAATTTCAGGTTTTGCATTAAGGTCTTTGACACTTTGGGAACTGAATTTTGTGCCTACTGAGAGATGGGAGGCTGGTTTTACCCTTCTACGTGGGGCTAACCAGTTAATATCAAGTTAATATGGCTAGAAGAGACATGATGCCTTTTTAGTTTTTTAAATTATTTTGTTGTATGTTTTGCCTGGTGTCTCCAGAAACCAGAAGAGAGTATTCCCCTGAAACTGAAGTTACATAGACAGTTGTGGGTGCTAAGAATTGAACCTGGGTCCTCTGAGAGTTCCCAGTGTTCCTCACTGCAGAGCCATCTCTCCAGCCTCATGTACTGTCTTCAGGAGAAAGTCTGGGGAGTTATCATGTGGTTCCAGCACCACTGTGTTCTACATATGACTGCTCTTCAAGCTAACAAAACAAAAAAGACATTGCTTCATCCCAGGATGCTGAAATGAGGACAACCCAGGAACCAGCCCCCTTTGCTAAGGCCACAGGAGTTATGCTGAGGTTCTCACCCGCTTTAGAAACAAGATGATTTCTGTTGGAGTTGGGATATTTAAGATTATCACTCTGCCAAGCAAGCTCCTCACTGCAGGGTGGGGTGCCCTTCCCCAGTGCCCCTGTAATACACATGTGATGGCGAGCCTTTCCTGACAGCGTGAGTGAATTACTAAACGCTTAGGAGATCAGTAAAGGATGTCTCTGGCTGGGCCTGTGCAGTGCTGTAGTTACAGAGCCTGTTAGAGCGTGACCTAATGAATGGATTAATCCTTGGATAGACTCATGATATGATAGCATCTTTAAGACATTTGTGAAAGGTAGAAGGTGGGGCTCATGGAGGAAGTAATCACTGGGGCAATGTTCTGGGGACTGTGTGCTTCTCCGGCCCCTACCTGTCCTGTGCTCCATAGTGATGTGACACATTCTACCTTCCCTGCCACAGCAGCCGAGAGTTCTGAAAGTGTTCCTGTCAGATACTCGGTCACAGCAACAAGAAAAATAACTCACGAACCCTGCACAGACCTCTAGCCCTGAAACAGTCTATGGTAAATATGAATTTCTTGACCTTCTCCTGCAACATACAGTGAGCTTCCCAAGCTTCGCTCCCCTGTTAGCCCTCACGGGCCATGTGCTGAGAAATCAGTTTCCTTATGTCACCAGCCATCGGATGTCCTGATTGACCTTTACATTAGGGCAATAAACTTATAGTTACTAAGGTGGAGACTTTCGGAGTGCAGAAGGGCCAAAAGAAAAAAAAAAGGTGTGATCAAGTTTACCTGATGGCAGGTGTGTCAACAGGGGCTTCATCCAGGAAGTGACATGTGACCGCTCTAGAAAGACAAATAAGAGCTCTTTTACCCACAGAACGGACTCAGAGGAGCTCAGAGGAGCATTCCCATTCCAATTCAAAGGACAAATACACACACACACACACACACACACACACACACACACACACACGTACAAAAGCCAGGGTGGATTCACTTTTCTAGTGAAGTTTATTTTTATTTATTTTTTCCTATGGTTCTAAAACTAGGGGAGGGGGAAAATACCTATTTAACTAGTTTGTCTGTGTTTTAATATTTTTAAATGCCTCAAAGCAAGTTTACACCTTGGCTGACAGAACTATAGGACTCAAAATTTACTGAGACCTCTTGAATCTAAAGAAAAGATGCCATTGCCAAGTGAGAATACCCCCTCACTGCACCAGGCCTTCAGTTCCTGAAGCCACACCTGTTATTAAAAAGCAACAAGCCCGATCAAAAGGGAATAATCATTTAAGTACTGCAGCCAACTTCATAACTCGGACTGGCATGTGCCAAAACTCCTGCCCTCCTATAGTCACATGTCAATCTGAGCTAGTTTCAGAATTGTTTAATCCAATAGTCTGTGGTTGAATGACCTTCCACAGCCTCTAGCTGGCCATTTCCTACCTTCCCAAGTCCTCTCAAGTCTGAGGGAGCTCCAGCCAACCACAGGGAACAGAAAACAGAGGTACCACTGGAGAGTAAAGCATATGCCACTAGCCAAAAGTGGCTGAGCTAACAATCTGAGCAGAAAAGTGTCCATCTCTGCCCTGCCCATCTGTATTCCAAGCCCACTCACTCATGGGAATACATGTTTTAAGCCCCTTCACTTTGGTTTATAATCCAGCATAGATTAAAACAACATCCATGGATGCTTTAGATAAAGTTGTTCAGGAGAAGAAAGATGCTTTCAGGTTTCTTCAGACTGGTCAAGAAAAGCAAGACCTGGTGCTTAGAGAAGGACATCATTGGACAAATCATCTGGTACAAATTCAGATGGTTTCCACTGCCTTGGTACCTAAATAAAAGATAAAACAAGGAAACAATTCTTGACAATGTCTTATGTGATTGGTTTGTCAGATTGAGACTTGAGAAACAAGCCTTCATTGAAGCAAGAAAGAAAATTTTACAGAAAAAGGGGGAAAAAAAGTTTTCCAAGCAAAGTTCCCAGTCTCTGAGGGTTACAAGTTAGGCATTGCCTAGATGAGATCCAGAAGTCCCCATTTCCTTGTTCTTGAGCACGATCTGTTTCCTGATGTGAATACATCTGTTAAACAGTTTATAAAGAAATGTACTTGTTACACACACACACACACACACACACACACACACACACACACACCACCACCACCACCAACAACAACAACAACAACAACAACAACACCAACAACAACAACCAAACACATAGCAGTCCCTTATGTACCACACACCATGCCAAGAACCTTCCTCGGGTTGTTTCCTTTCATTCTTGTAAAAGGCTCAAAAATATGATGTATTCTGTATTTGAGGAGAAAATAAGCCCAGCTCTATACCAGCATCTGCAGCTCTTTTGGTACCAGCTGGGATCCCTAGTCTTAGATAGCCCTCACTCTTAGTTCTGCTGTGTTCAGGACACAGCTTCTCTTTCAGGATGGCTCCATTCCATGCCTACCCTTTTCCTAAGTCAATCCTGTCTTCTGGCATCTGCAGCATCCCATGGGCTCCATTACAGCTTGGGCTTTATCTTCAGAGCTTCAGGAGGTGGGCTCTCAAGGTTTCTTGCAAGGAATTCAATCCAGCTGCCCATTGCCTGGCCTCAGTGGTTTTCTGTAACCTTAGCACAAAGCCTCCATGACTCTCACTCTTGCCTGAAAAACCAGTTCTGTTGCCAACTTGAGATGAAGTCTGGCTGCTTTTGCCACAGCCACAGTGTCCTCTGTGTGCCCTGGCAGCTGAACCTGGGGAAACACTTTCCTAGGCAGTTGTTTTAGAGTAGCAAATGAGTTCAGTGACAGTCTCAGTCACCCCATCCCTTTTCAGGTAAATTTACATGTTTAGAGGCTGGAGCATCAATGGGTGGGGTCTTACGTTCCAAGCACCTTTCCTACTGTCCCAGTACAGAATATGAGATTCCTCCTTAATTGTCCCAAGCTTTTTAACAGTTGCTCATCTCTCTCTGCACTCTCCTCAGACACAACTTTTTTCACTCACTCTTTTCTCACCAAACTGAACACCCCATGCTTTTCTATAAACCTGGATAAACACAGGAAGCCATATTGTACCTGGGTGCTATGTGTCTCTTTTAGGCTTGAAAGTTTCTTTAGTACAAACTAGTTCATCACTTTTGAATTCAACCTCACTCAAGTTGTCAGAACACTGACTGAATGCTACAGGTTATTTGCCAGATGTAACATGCATGGTCTTTTAAGCTGGGACTCAGTGTTAAACACTTAGTCAGCATTCAGGTTTTCTATACTCTCACCAGCATGGCCCGTTAAGCTCTACTTGTAAAATTTTAGGTCTTCTCTAGACCACAGCTCCAAACTTTTCCACAGTCTTAGTTCCAATTGCCTGCAGACCACAAGGTCAGGGTTGTCACAGCAGCCGCTCCCTCTATTCAGTTACAGTTTTCTATACAAGTTGATTATCAATCCTGTTTGGCAATGAAGGTTAAACAGCACCCTATGTATTAGTTGAAGATTCTACTTATATACAGAAAAGGAAGTCAGTGGCTAGACTCCTCTCCTAAAGAGATAAGCTCCCAACCCAACCCTCCTCTGTAAGCATGTCTTTGGGTCTCTGCTTGCTCCAGGTCCACCCTATTCAGTGTCTTTCTGGGCCTGCTTGTTTTAGCCAGTTCTCTAGATCTGATATCTTAAAAACATCAAAACCTGGAGCACTTTACAGTAGTTAGCATGGAGAAGGTTATCCAGACATCTGGTTTCCCTCTTCAGGCTTGTCTTGCTCAGACCAGCAACCCAGAGTTCCATCTTTTGGTAGATTTCAACGTCCTTTTCCATTGGCAGGTAACTTACCTTATTATGGATTCTGTGTGTAATATGAGACGTTAATGCATAGCAATATGAATCAAAAGCACCATGTTAATAGCTGAAGGAATGAATCCTGGAGACTACCTGCTTTGGCCATGGTCACACTCCCTGCCTTGGCCATGGTCACACTACTTGCTAACATAGGGAGGAACTGAGACGTCAACACAGTTCTGACCAGCTCAAGCCGGAACTCACTCCAAACCTTCTCCCTGCTTCTCAACTGAAAGTGAGGAGGTGTCAATCACTGTTGTACAAAAAGAAGGGTCAGAGCGCCATTTGTTACTCATCCATTCACATTTGCTACCAGCTCTCAATGAGGTATCAATTGTGAAGTGCCTCTTTAGCAATTGATAATGCTTCTCCTCCAAAACAGAAAGCATTGAAGATGTTTTATGCTAAATATTTCTATTCCATAAAAAGGTTGTGTAATGAGGAGGAACCAGGGACACTAACAGAATACAAAAAGCAATAAGCATTTGGAATGCTAATGGGGCTCAGCGTGTTTACACTGATTAGAAGTCCTTGATTAGGCTTTGCTGGGTATTATCAGCATAATTATCAATGATAGAAGAGAAAAAACGAGCATGCTGCTGAGCATGTCTGCAGCACCAGCCAGACTGACATCACTACTTTCCACTAGGGTCAGTAAACATATGACATGATAACCTGCTATTCCCTGACCTTTGCAGAGGTGAAAACTGAAAAACAGGCTATAACTAAAACATGAAAGAACTTAATACAAAATAATTGTCAAGTACTAAAAATTATTTAAAGAGGACTTCTCCAAAATAAATGATACTTCAAAAATTAGGTGTAACCACATCTTGTTAGATGTATTTTATCACCGGCTGGTAGTAGTGCACACAGAGGCAGAGGCAGGCAGATTTCCTAGGTCAAGGCCAGCCTGATCTACAGAGCAAGTTCCAGGACAGCTAAGGTTTTGCAGAGAAACCCTGTCTTGAAAAACCAAAAAGGAAGGAAGGAAGGAAGGAAGGAAGGAAGGAAGGAAGGAAGGAAGGAAGGAAGGAAGGAAGGAAGGAAGGAAGGAAGGAAGAAAAATGCAAATTCATGTCTGAAATTAATATAACAATATAATTAGGAAACAATTAAACTGCTGAACAATTGGAGCATATCTTTTTTCTCTTGCCTCTCCCATGGGAAGTACTGAAGAAACAGAAACAGTATCCAGTAGAACTGAGCCTGTGGTGCACAACCCATGTGTGTTCCCAGGACTCGGGCTATCGTGTGCTCCTAGCCACCCCATCCTCATCCGCTGCTACAGCTGACCATCTAATACCAGGTGGCCTCCAGGCTCCCCTTTGCAGCTGCCACCCTTTAGCCTGATACTCACTTGCACACCGCACATCAGCTCTTTCCAAACTTAAAGATGCCATACTTATTTTATCATTTGTGTGTGTCTTAAAAATGTTATTGATTTATTAAATTTATCTTTGTTGGCGTGCATGAGCATATGCATGTGTGTATAGTGTGTCATTGTTCAGATATTTTTTAGAGCACTGTTCCCTCAAATCTATTTTCTGCATTGCTCTGTGGTTATTCTCAAATGTTGGTTCTTAAATGTGTACATACTGTATTAGAGCAAAACCTATTGTACTCAGCATATAATAAGTACTCTTAATTATTGTTGTGTTCATTCTAAGAAGCCAACAGTCTATATGTGTATTTTCTTAGATCATCTTATGTTTGAATTAACTTTACTACTAGCTTAAATCGTGTCCATGTTACTCTTATCATGGCATTCATATTCAGAAATGTTTTTATAATTCTTATACTTGCAAGATTTTCCCAAGTGTACAGAATACAAGAACTATCATCACTTAAGAATCTCAAACACGGTAAATGGCCCAGTAACTTAACCTTTATCCCTTTGAGACCTCAGATCAAAATAGGATCTGCTAAGAGTCTAGGTGACTAGGTATTTGATATCAAGAAACTCCAAATTTAGACATAGACATGTATTCTGGATTAGTTACCCACACCTGCCTCCACCCATAAACATGTAAACAGGAGACTGGTGTTTGCATTTCAGGTGAGGTGGATAATAAACTTATCCATCCAGAAGCTGAGGTCCTGGAAAGAAGGCAGGGAAATCATTTGAGATGTGAGCTTTCTGCACATTCCAGGAACAATAAAACTACAAATATAATCATCAGTGTCTTAGTGGGAACACCCTCTAAGAAATATATCACTAGGTGATGTCATTGTTATGTAAACATATGATGTACCTCCACAGGCTAAGATGGACACAGTGTCACTA
Source organism: Peromyscus maniculatus bairdii (assembly GCF_049852395.1). NCBI lineage: Eukaryota > Metazoa > Chordata > Mammalia > Rodentia > Cricetidae > Peromyscus > Peromyscus maniculatus. Next base: position 33,290,799 of record NC_134853.1, on the reverse strand, counting down.
GACAACATATGTAGTCCATCACTGACTAAACCATGGTCATACAATGTGCTGCTACAGTGAAGTTCTGGGGTTCTTTCATAGGGTCTGTCACTCCTACAACTACATATGAATGTGTTCATTCACCCAGGAAATATTTATTTATTAGCTATTGTTCTGTCTTGCTTTCTGTTGCTATGATAACCACCATGACCAAAAGCAACACAAGGGGGAGAGGATTGATTTCAGTTTACAGGTCACAGTACAGCATGAAGGGAATTCAGGGCAGGAACTCAAGGCATGCGAAGGGAACAAGAAACTGCAGCAGAGGCAGTGAAGGAAGTCGGCTTACTTTCCATGGCTTGGTTTCTTATATAACTCAGGAATGCCAGCCCAGGAATAGTACCACCTACAGTGGGCTGGGCCTGTAGTGAGAATCTAATTGGTCTTAAAAATAAAATCCCAGAGTCAGATATCAGGGTGAAAGCTGAAAGATCAGAGAAGCAGAGCAGTCAGACACTAGAAAGACTTCTTCCCTCTAGGAATCCTCAGACTGAAAGGGCAGAGAGAGCTCCTGTCTCCACCCGGCCTTATCACTTTCTCCATATCACTTTCACTTATCACTTTCTCCATATCACTTCCTATTTCCTCCTCCCAAGTCCTGGGATTAAAGGAGTATGTCCACCAAGTACTGGGATCAAATGCATGAGATCCCAAGTGCTGGGATTAAAGGTGTATGCCACCACTGCCTGGCCTCTAGTGGCTAGCTCCACACTCTGATCCCCAGGCAAGCTTTATTTGTTAGCTTGGCCCACATGGGCCCTCCTACATCAGTCATTAATCAAGAAAATGCCAAATGCCATCTAGGCATGCCACACACTAGTTTGATAGAAGCAATTTCTCAATTGTGGTGATCTCTTCACGGTGACTCCAGTTAGTGTCAAATTGGCAAAAACTAACCAACACAGACACTCACAGAAGGGATTATCCAAACATTTGGGATTCCATGAGGAGGAGGATTTGTCTTTGTTCTTGAAGAGTCACAACCATGAAAATAGCGTGCCAACACTCAGAATGTCTCAAGGGAGGACCACCAGAAACCAGCTTTGGAGGGAGTAGCATGACCAGTGGAAAGCATCCCAGAGCTGGGAAGCTTTGTGGTTTCACATAGAGCCTCCCACAAGGACTGCTTACCATGTACAAACCATGACTATAACAGAAAACGCAACTTAGTATATTAAGAAAGATAGTGCCGGGCGGTGGTGGCGCACGCCTTTAATCCCAGCACTTGGGAGGCAGAGCCAGGTGGATCTCTGTGAGTTCGAGGCCAGCCTGGGCTACTAAGTGAGTTCCAGGAAAGGCGCAAAGCTACACAGAGAAACCCTGTCTCGAAAAACCAAAAAAATAAAAAAAGAAAGATAGCATTTCCTTCTATGTGAAAAACATTTGATTTAAAGTAATAGCAACTCATAATTGTAAAACAAAACTTAATATATATAAATCTTAAAATTTGTAAATAATACCACATATTTAATCTTCCTTGTTTAATTGCTTCTCAAATTTCATGTCTAAAATAAAATTCCATGGTGGTAACCTTCCTTGCCTGCCCTTTCCTCGTGAACAGTGTTTGTGACTGTAACTGAAGAAGCTGCCATTTATCTGGTATGGAAAGCTTGGGGTCAGCCTGTACTGTGTTCATTTCTAATTCAATATTGTGAATCCCACTTCAAAGCCTGTCTCCAAACCTCCTGTTTCAGTTATCACCAAGGTGAATCCCCAATGCTTTTCCATTACTTGATCATTGTCCATATCAACAGATGAGAAAGCCTGTCTCTTCTTAACAGTCTTTACTGACTTCCTGATGCGTGCACTATGGAAGACCATTTCCCAGAATTTTAGTCACTGATACATGTAACAGAGGATTAGTGTCTATAATACACAAAGAACTCAAAAACCTAAACACCAAGAAGACAACCCAATTAAAAAGTAGGCTATGGAACTGCACTGAGTTCTCAGAAGAAAGAACACAAATGGCTAAATAGGGTAGATGTGGAAGAAGCTAGGGAAAGAACTGGAGGTGGATATGATCAAACTTTACCATATGAAAATCTCAATGCATTCATAAAATATTATAGTAATAAGAGTTTAAAAAAATCAAGATCCATTTCCCTTAGTATGGAACACAGCAGCCTTAAGCTGGCCAAATCTTACCGTCTAGCTCCACTGAATTCATTAAAATTGACCCTAATTTCCAACTACATGAAACTTACTGCCAATAAAAAAATATCCAAGCTGCTTCTATGTTGTGCTTTCTTAGACAAAGCCCCCATTTCTGAATGAGTTTGAAGAAGAAAAGATAGCAGGGTACAGCAGAAGCCATGACATCATTGGGTGCCTGTGTATCTGCCTGTGAAAAGGGAACTGATGAAAACCCTCCCTTTGCATTTCCAGGATCCTAGCCTTTAGAAGCTGCTCAATCAACTTATAACATAATAACTTGAAGGTACACTTTTGTGATGGCTAATCATGCCAACTTGATTAGATTTAGAATCACCATGGAAGCAAACTTCTGGACATGTCTATGGAGAGTTTTCTAGAGTAGGTTAATTGGGATCAGAAGACCTACCCAAAATGTGCTGTAGGATCTTGAACCACATAAAAAGAAGAAAAGGAGCTGGGCAGCAACATTCATCTCTCTCTCTGTTTGCTAACCAGCTGTCTCAAGCTCCTGTTGCCCTCTCTGCCATTATGAACTATACTCTCAAACTCTGAGCCAAAACAAACACATCTGTCCTTAAGCTGCATGTGTCAGGTATTTTATTATAGCAACAAGAAAAGTAACTAATACAATTTTCTACTGATATTCAAAATAGGGCACTCAAACACAATTGAAATCTCATAGTTCCCAGAAAGTAAAACCATCCTGGAAGTATTCCATGGACAATGTTCAGCTTTCCACTCAAAGAATATTTATGAATCGCTTCCCCCATTTCCAGTTACTTTTCTTGACAGAAGTTATCCTGAAGATACTTTTATAAAAAAATTGTATGCAATGTATACACACATGCATGTTCACATGTGTGTGGGGGAATGTGCATGTGTATGAGCACACATGTAGAGCCCAGAGGTTGACATAAAGTGTCTTATTTAATCTCTCCTAATTACGTTTTATGTATATGTGCACTTGCACAACAGCATTCACAAAGCGGTCAGAGAACAACTTGCAGCATTTTTTCTTCTCTGGTTATTGGGTTTGTACAAGCATATTCACCAGCTGAGCCATCTTTGGTGGCCCTGCCTTCCTTTTTGAGACAAACTCTCTCATGAACTCAGAGCACACTGATTAGCTAGGGCACTAGCCAGTGAGCTCTGGTAATTCACCTATCTCTGCCTGTGGTGCTTTAAAAGAAAATGGCCCCCAAAGGGACTAGAACTATTAGGAGGTGTGGCTTTGTTGGAGCAGGTGTAACCTTGTTAGAGGAAGTGTGTCAGTTGGAGGTAGACTTTGAGGTCTCTTTTGCTCAAGCTACACTCAGTATGGTACACAGTTCAGGTCCTATTGTCTGTGAGTCAAGATGTAGAACTCAGTGCCTTCTCCAGCACCATGTCTACCTGCATGCCACCCGCCATGATGATAATGGAGTAAACCTCTGAACTGTAAGCCACCACAATTAAATGTTTTCCTTTGTTAGAGTTGCCGTGGTCATGGTGTCTTTTCACAACAATAGAAATCCTAATGAAGACACTGCCCATATCCCCCTGCCAGCACTAGTGTTATAGACATGCACAACTGTTGGCATTTTTTTTTGTGTAGATGCTGTAGATCTGAACTCAGGTCCTTGTGCTTGCATGGAAATCATTGTCTATCTCTCAAGTCTCCAGGTCCTTTCACTTTAAAGGCAATGCTCAGAGTAGGCCAGGGTACCCAAACTTGCAGTTCTGGTTGATAGATAGTCAATGGCCGAACAAGTTCACACATTTTTTTCTGGTACAAATGCCCACCCTAGGATGTTGGCCTCCTCATCTCTTCAATGCTGGTGGTTTCAACCTCCAATGCACCTTCTTCATGTCCCCAGAGGGAGCTCCACAGCAGGTCTCTACAGCTATAGTTGCCCCAGGTATCCATAACTCAATGACAAAAAAAGCATTTCCAGTAATGACCTATTTTGTTATCTGTTTTTCTATAAGCCATATGTTTTATTAACACATTTAACTAACCTATTACAACAAAGAGTTGTGTCCTGCAATGAAGAAACTTCTAAGGTAGACTAATTCTTAAAGTCATCACAACTAGAAAAAAAATCCAGTATGTTATTTCTGTCTGGAAAAAAAAATTCTAGTTCATTATGTGACCCAGAAAAGAAATGGATGAAATTAATTTAAGTAAAAAGTTATTGGGGAAGAAATCTTAGAGTGATATAAATACTATCCTAAATGATCATTAGCCAGGGTTCCCTAGAGTAACAAAACTTATAGAATTAATTTCCTATGTATATAAAAAGGGGATTTATTAGAATGACTTATAGGCTGTGGTCCAGTTAATCCAATAATGACTGTCAATGAACAGAAGATTTAAGAACCCAGCAGTTGCTCAGTCCACAAGGCTGGATGACTCATGTTGCCTTCAGTGTACACCAGAATTCCAAAGAAGTAGTCTATAATGCCAGTCAAGGAATGGACTTGCTAGTGAGGTAAGAGCAAGCAGGCAAAGGGCAAGCACTTCCTTCTTCCATGTCCTTATGTAGGCTTCTGGCAGAAGGTATGACCCAGATTGGATGTAGCTAGAGTTTTCCTGCCTTGCCCACAGTCAGGACAAATCTCTGTCACCCGCCAGTCCCACAGCCGCTCAGACCCAACCAAGCAAACACAGAGACTTATATTGCTTACAAACTGTATGGCCATGGCAGGCCACACAAGGAACCCAAGAAGGGCTCCCACAGGACATACATTAACATCCCACAGCACTTCCCCTTTTCTTTTTTTTTTAAAAAGGAAGGTTTTAACTTTTACACATCTCCAAAGCCAGCTTGGTATATTTGGGAATTTGGGCGTAACTTCTCTTAACTACTTCCTGCTGGAGGGGGGTGCTGTATCTTATGGGGACACAAAGAATATTTAAGGATCATGGAGTAGTCCGTGAGGCTGTATCGTCTGAGCCAGTTGCCTTGAAACAATTCTGGATGTTGAATCATCTGGGCCATGGTGTCATCAGAGACCTTTCAGGTGGTCTTGGCTGGTCAAACCTGATGTATCTTAATCTGGAACAAATCCATAGCCTCTGGCTTTCTGTAGAAACAAAAGCAGAGTCTCCTTTCCAAAGCAAAACATCCTTAGACATAAATTTCAAAATTGAAATACCTTTAAAATATACACATTGATTCAACTGAGCAGTCTTTACAATCAAATGTCTTTCTGCAGTTAAGAATCCCAAAGACAATATAATCCAGACTCTCTGTGTGATATCCATCTTTACATGGCTTATTTTTTATATTACTTTTACTTTCTCTTTAAAGACTTTACTATTTTAAAACTTTCTATTTCTTTATATAACTGTCTATGTTCCTTTTCCTCTCTCTTCCAAGCCTATGTACATTTTTACACACATTGTAAAGCATTTAAAGTCTTGTTCCATCTGAATCTGTCTTATTGTGAATCCACCTCCTTAAACTGCAGCATTTGTAAGACTGAAACAGCGCTATGGCTGCTGGCTCCGCCCACCTCAGCTTCCCAAAATGGCGGTGGTACGTTTACCGCCAGCTCTGGGAGCTATCATAAGTCTATGCTTTTATCCAAGCAGCGTGTAGCCCAGAAACCTTTTTTGTTTTGTAACTAGCAAAGGCTAAATCCACCACGCAGCTTAATGTGCCACTTGCAGAGGCCTCATTTCCGCCTTACTGCAGGTTAAGCGCACACGCCAGGAACGCACAAGTAGCTCAAACCGGCAGCTGCCGCTCATTTGAGAGACACAATTAGGAAGCTGTTTTTAGCTCCATTTTAGAATCTTTTCTCAGGTTTTAGGTAGAAACTCTTGTTCCACGTTGGGCGCCATTTGTAGCTAGAGTTTTCCTGCCTTGCCCACAGTCAGGACAAATCTCTGTCACCCACCAGTCCCACAGCCGCTCAGACCCAATCAAGCAAACACAGAGACTTATATTGCTTACAAACTGTATGGCCGTGGCAGGCCTCCTGTTAACTGTTCCTATATCTTAAAGTAACGCATTTCTACAAATCTATATCTTGCCACGCGGCTCGTGGCTTACCAGCATCTTCACATGCTGCTTGTCCTGGCAGTGGCTGACAGCGGCTGGCAGCGGCTGGCAGCGGCTGGCAGCGGCTGGCAGCGTCTCCTTCTGCCTTCCTGTTCTTTTATTTCTCCTCTCTGTTAGTCCCGCCTATACTTCCTGCCTAGCCACGACCAATCAGGTTTTATTTATTGACCAATCAGAGCAACTTGACATACAGACCATCCCCCAATACAGCCAAGTGCAGACCATCTCAGACACCTGCACTCAGGCCCATGGTCCTAATCATCCTCTATGCAAACCTGCTGGGTAACGCCACAAGGAACCCAAGAAGGGCTCCCACAGGACATACATTAACATCCCACAGCAATTGGAGGTGGGTTTTACTAAGATCTGGATTAAAGGTGTGTCTTCCCATCTCAAAGATCGGGATCAGAAGTGGATCCTTCCACTTCAAATTAAGCAAAAATCCCTCATGTGTGACCCTCCATTTGGGGATTTAGTTGATTCCAGATGTAATCATCTTGACAACCAAGACTAGCCATCACAATCACCATTCCCTGATTATGAACGAGCATCCTGGTAGACCAAGTTCAGATGGCCAAATAGTACAGACTTAAAAACTATAAACAGAATCCTCAAATCAATTTGGTCTTTAGAAGAATTCTTTTAAATGAATTAGTGTTGATTTTAGGCCATGGGAAAGTGTGAGAGCAAAGATTATAATTTTATAAAGTTCTTCTGGATGATGTCAACATGTAATGGAACTAAAGATCCCTGAACCCAGCAAACCTCAACTAAACCTTCCCGCAAGTGTCCTCAGTTTCTTCAGCAATGTCACAAAGTTCAAAAGCTTTAAAAAGTGGTATTAAGCTTATAAAATGGATTCCCAGTCAGGGAAGGGTTAAGCAGGATCCTGATGCGTGCATCTTGAGCACCAGATATTGATGCACTTATTAGCACAATCCTCACCACAGCTCTCTGAAGGACTGTATTCCTTTTAAGCATGCGGAAATGGAGACTGTGAGAATTGATGTGGCTTTTTGGCATGAGAGAAACAAGAAGTAACAATGTTGCAAAATTCACAAGATCTGATAACGTCAAAGACAGTATCATGTGCATTAAACAAACAGTGAGTATTGTGGCTCCAGACACATGCTGAAATGACCAATAAATAGAGGCTTAGTTAGGGGCGCAACAGTGGCACAGCACTTGCCTGACAAGTACAACTTGGGGGTTCTGTCTGAAGGAAGGAAATTGAAGTTAAGTAAGTATCTGCTGTTAATAGTGAACAAGTTAAAATCTGTTTTTCAAAAGAGACTCTGAATTTCAAAACATGTTAGATCCATACAGATAAACCTACTAGAGTAACAGGAGGCTAGCCAGTTATAACTCTAGATGCTAAAATTGCCTAAGTGAGCCCCCTCCATCCTTTTCTCCCCATCTGAAAGTGCAGCAGTCTAAGAAGCCCCATGTTCTCCACAATGGCTCTATCTCAGTTGGCCTGAACCCATTTCTCCTACAACTCCAATACTGACTGCTTTCTGGTCCCCAGACATACTCTGTTGTATCCAGGGACAAGAATGGCACATGGTGTTCATCAGCCCAAAGGCAGAACACCTGCCGTTCCTCTTCCTGTTCCCTCAACAGCTTATCTAGCCTTGTATTGTATACACAATGTTATCTCTCCCTGCAGAACAGTTGTTCTCAGCCTTCCTAATGCTGCAGCCCTTGTGACCCCAACCATAAAATTATTCTTGTTGCTATTTCATAACTATAATTTTGCTACTGTTATGAATGTAAATATCTGTGTTTTCCAATGGTCTGAGGTGGTCACCGTGAAAGGAGTAACAGACTCACTATTGTAGACCATTATTTTAAGGTTTGTTACTTTTGTTTATGTTGCATTTGTTTAACTCTGTAAAGCTGTGTTACTTTGCCTGTCTAAAACACCTGATGGTCTAATAAATAGGTCTAATAAAGAGCTGAACAGCCAATAGCAAGGGAAGAGAAAGGATAAGCAGGGTTGGCAGGCAGAGAGAATATATAGAAGGAGAAATCTGGGAGGAAAAAAAAGAAAGAGCAAGAGAAGGAGGAGGATGCAAGGGGCCAGTCACCCAGCTACACAGCAAGCGACAGAGTAAGAAGAATACAATTTATAGAAGTAAGAGAACAGGAAAAGCCCAGAGGCAAAAGATAGATGGGATAATTTAGGTAAAGAAAAGCTGCCAAGAAAACAAGTCAAGCTAAGGCTGGCCATCTATAATTAAGTATAAGCCTCTGTGTGTGATTTACTTGGGAGCTGTGTGGTGGGCCCCCCAAAAGAGTAAAAACAAACAACTATAACCCACAGGTTGAGAACCACTGATATAGAGCCTTCTTTGACTCCCACATAAGGCATTTGCTGTTATTCTTAAAGTGTTTGCATCATTCTCCTTGCTCTAGCAAGTGAATATGAACTCAGTGTTCATCATTAAATCCCCAAGACTTGGTAAAAGCCACACTCATGGTAGGCTCTCCAAACATACTTACTGACCAATTCACATGAAGACATACCAGTCTCTGAGAAAAATAATGTTAACATCTTGGAAAATTACTTAACCCTCAAAATGAAGATCCTATGTCTGCTAGAATTGTTTTAAGAGATTTCCAACAAAATAACTAAAATGTGACGTTTCATATTCTGCATTTTTTCTTTCTTTCTTTCTTTTTTTGGGAGGCAGGTATTTTTGAGACAGGGTCTCACTAGGTAGCTCTGGCTGTCCTGGAACTCACTATGTAGACCAGACTGGCCTTGAATTCACTGAGATCCTCCTGCCTCTGCCTCCCAAGTGCTGGGATTAAAGGCGTGCGCCACCACACCTGGCTATTGGGTATAGTCTAAAGTACAAAGCTGCATGCTTTTATTAATTATTAGTGGGTTTATATGTGAGGGATGTGAGTCAGACCTAAATGGGTTCTGTCCTTCCCCTTTATGTGGGTTCCAGGATCCAACTCAGGTTGTTAGGTTTGCCCAGCAAATGCTTTTACCCAATGAGAATTTTATCAGTCCCACATGTCCACATCCTTAAATGGTATCTATGAGCTACAATAGATCTAGATTCTCGTTTTTGTATGGAAAAGAATCATCATAAAATTTTAACGTATTTTTGAAACTTTCTATATTTTCTATTTAAACCATTGCTTCTTGTCCTCCTTGGGAAGTTCTCCAGCATGAATGGCCTTCTCTGCCGGAACAAAAGCCTGACAAGAACCCTGTGTTCCTGACTTGCACATGTCCAAGACATCTATATTTGGAGCTGATGAAAACCTTGTGCCTGGGTGATGACTGTGAGAAAATGGCCTTGCTTGTGTTCCTTCAGGTCCATGAAGAAGAAACTTTGTTTCTTGGTTACATGAAAATAAAGATCTGTCTTTCTGTGCATCTCCTGAAAAGAAACTTCTGTCTTCTTGGCCACCAAGAGTGTCCAACCCTGTCTCCCTTTCCAGTAGACTTAAAGGCAATTTCATCCTCCCCAACTTTTTTGCTTTTTACCTTTCATAACAGTTTAGATAGTAACAGGTGATTTTTACCACCAATAGAGGAAGAAATGTAGAGTTTTTTTGATAGCGTAAGTTGAAAAGGAATCTGTTTTTAATAGAGATGGATGCCCAATGATATAACCAATGATACATATAAATATAAGACCTGACGAAAATCTCCAGCTCCTGTGTGTCAGCTTTCCACCCTGTAACAGTGTCTGAGGTAACTCACCAGCTCCTGTGTGTCAGCTTTCCACACTGTAACAGAGTGTCGGAGGTAACTCACCAGCTCCTGTGTGTCAGCTTTCCACACTGTAACAGAGTGTCTGAGGCAATTCACCAGCTCCTGTGTGTCAGCTTTCCACCCTGTAACAGTGTCTGAGGTAATTCAGCAGCTCTTGTGTGTCAGCTTTCCACCCTGTAACAGTGTCTGAGGTAACTCACCAGCTCCTGTGTGTCAGCTTTCCCCCCTGTAACAGAGTGTCTGAGGTAACTCACCAGCTCCTGTGTGTCAGCTTTCCACCTTGTAACAGAGTGTCTGAGGTAACTCACCAGCTCCTGTGTGTCAGCTTTCCACCTTGTAACAGAGTGTCTGAGGTAACTCACCAGCTCCTGTGTGTCAGCTTTCCACCCTGTAACAGAGTGTCTGAGGTAACTCACCAGCTCCTGTGTGTCAGCTTTCCACCCTGTAACAGAGTGTCTGAGGTAACTCACCAGCTCCTGTGTGTCAGCTTTCCACCCTGTAACAGAGTGCCTGAGGTAACTCACCAGCTCCTGTGTGTCAGCTTTCCACCCTGTAACAGAGTGTCTGAGGTAACTCACCAGCTCCCGTGTGTCAGCTTTCCACCCTGTAACAGAGTGTCTGAGGTAACTCACTAGCTCCTGTGTGTCAGCTTTCCACCCTGTAACAGTGTCTGAGGTAATTCACCAGCTCCTGTGTGTCAGCTTTCCACCCTGTAACAGAGTGTCTGAGGTAACTCACCAGCTCCTGTGTGTCAGCTTTCCACCCTGTAACAGAGTGTCTGAGGTAATTCACCAGCTCCTGTGTGTCAGCTTTCCACCCTGTAACAGAGTGTCTGAGGTAACTCACCAGGAGGAAAGGCTTACCTTGGCTCATAGTTGCAGAATATCATTCTGGGTTTTCTTGCTCCATTACTTTGGGCCTCTGGCAAGGCATAAGGTGATGGCATGGTCGAGTAAAGCTGCTTGCCTTACAGAGGACAGGAAGTCAGGAAGCAGGGAGTTCAGAGGCCAGGAAGAAAGAGAGAGAAAGGAGGATCTGGGCTTCCAGTGCCATTTCATCTTCCTTGAGCATCTCTGGGGGAGGAGCTGTGTTTGGCAGGACTTTCTGAAGGGCAGGGTCTGGGCAGAGAGGTGGGGTTCCACCAGAACACTTCCTTCCTTCCTTCCTTCCTTCCTTCCTTCCTTCCTTCCTTCCTTCCTTCCTTCCTTCCTTCCTTCCTTTCTTTCTCTTTTTAATGTTGTTTTGATAATTTTGAGACAGGGTTTTTTTGTGTGTGTGTAATCTTGGTCCTAGAACTAGCTCTGTAGACCAGGCTGGCCGCAAACTCACAGAGATCTGCCTGCCTCTGCCTCCCAAGTGCTGGGGTAAAAAGCATGAGCTACCCACTCCACCCCCCATAGCCCAGCTTTATTTTTCTTTCTTTATTTTCTTTTTCCAGCACCATTTTCAAAGACAGTATGAAGTTACTTCTTTGTACTAGTCCCTGCATTCTAATGTTTTCACCACCTTTCAGCACCAATGCAGGATGATATCTAAGACATTCGATGTGAGACTCTGGGGACACTCCAGATGCAAATTCTTACATCCCATCCTGGACCCAAAGCTTTATATCCATTTCATACTGCAAGATACATTAATTCTACCCTTGCAACACCCCAGTCTTACTTGTCCTAGCATTGCTAAAAAGTCCCAAGTCCAAAGGCCTCCCTGATGTCTAGGTAAACTCCTAGCTGAGCATCCTTGTAAAACATCAGGAACACACTGTGAATGATAAACATTCTTTTTCCAGACTCGGGGAATTGGGAAATTGCAAGAGGAACTGGACTCATGCAAGCACAAACTTAGCAAGGCAAGCATGGTATAAGGTATTGTATGGCTTATCGGGCACACCATGGCAGGTAGTCCTTACCTACAACCTTGCTAGCTATAGGCCATAGTCACCTTACTGTTGCTACAGCGAACATCTAAGTAAATCAACATTTAAAAAGGAAGAGTTTGGGCTCATGGTTTAAGCCCAGGGTCACTAGGCTCTCTTGATTTGTTTATGTGACATATCAAGGTGTGAACATATGCAAAGGAGGACTATTTATCATACAGTGGCCATCATGATGTGAACATATTCACCACACATTGGCCAGAAAACAGAGGAGAGAAAGGAAAGATCTGATGACAAAAGGCATAACACCAGCAATGTAATTTAGTTCTGCTAGGCCTTAAGGACTCACGGTCTCACAATAGTGCAACAGACCAGCAATCAGGCCTTTTTAACACATGGGCCTGTCTAGACATTTAAGATTGAATCTATAGCTACTAGATACGTTGAATTTGGAAAGGAATGCGGTATGTGTACATTAGATACAGATGCATTTGTCAAATCTTGGAGTCTTAGGGTTTCTATTGCTGTGATGAATTACATGACCAAAAGCAGCTTAAGAAGAAAAGGATTTGTAGCACTCACTCTTCCAGGTAATAGTCCACCACCAAGAAACGTCAGTGCAGGAACTCAGGCAGCACAGAAACCTGGAGGCAGGAACTAGAGGCCATGGAGGAGTGCTACGAACTTAATAATAGTGCTTCTTATTTCCTACTCAACTTGCCATGAGAATCCACACAGGGCTGGGCCCTCCCACATCAATCATTAATTAAGAAAATGCCTTGTGGGCTTGCCTTCAGCCTAATCTTATAGAGGCATTTTCTCAATTGAGTCTCCCTCTCAGATGATGCTAGCATGTGTCGAGTTGACATAAAACTATCCAGAATAACCTGAATAATGAAATTAAGACAGTTCATCTTAGAAATTAAAATGTGTCACTTCTGGGAAAATTAAATGTATTACTTCATACCATTAGTAAACCTCAATAAATTATGATATAGCTTTACAAATTTGTACTTCAATTAGGGAAAATGGATGGATTCAGTACCAGTCCAATATATTATAAAAGGAAAATACAGATATTTGTGCCTCTAGGTTTTGATTGATGAAGAAATTGTCTCCTATCACTGAAAAGTCTTCATTAGGATACAAGAACCTTCAATGCCTCTTTTAACTTATTCCATATAAATGTTCATATTTGTTCAAGTGGAGACTTTCTAAGTAGATACTTTAAAAAACCAATTACATATCAAATATGAGGAGCTCAAGGAAGAGATAATAATTTACAGAAGACATTCAGAAAAGACTGAGAAAGCCAAGATCATTTCAAGTCAACCCAGAAAGTCTCAGTTACAATGCAGAGGAATATCACCTCAAAAAAATGTGATAAATGCTCAAAATGTACATTTCTCTGTATCGTACAGAGAAGCATTTCTTCTCTCATGTGTGACTTTCTTGGGTTTGTTTAAACACATATTTTGTAAATTGTGGTCCCTAGGCCAGTAATGGTTACTTCAGCTAGGAAATAGTTAAAGATGTGATTCTGGGGCTCTATCTCAGACTCCCAGAATCAGCTTCTGCCCCAGCAATTTCACAGCCATCTAAGCTAAATTTTGATGAGAAAAATGACCTAGATCTGGCCTGTTCATTAAGACTGTCAAGAAGGCACATGGTATCATGGGACTTTTGAAATAAGGTGTCCTGGCTAGTTTTATGTCATCTTGACAAAAGCTTCATGTGAGAGGAAGGAACCTCAGTTGAGAAAATGCTTCCATAAGATCCAGCTCTGGGGCATTTTCTTAATTAGTGACTGATGGAGGAGGGTCCAGCCATTTGTGGTAGGGCCACCCCTTGGCTGGTGGTCCTGAGGTCTATAGCAGGCTGAGCAAGCCATCTATGAGGAGCAAGTCAGTAAGCAGCATCCCTACATGGCTTCTGCATCAGCTCCTGCCTCCAAGTTCCTGCCCTGCTTGAGTTCCTGTCCTGACTTCCTTTGATGATGAACAGTGATGTGGAAGTATAAGCCAAATAAACCCTTTCTTCTCCAAGTTGCTTTGGTCATGGTGTTTCATCACAGTAGAAATTCTAACTAAAACATGGGGCTACAAAACTGAGACATGCTGGAATGTGTAAGACACATGCCGTATTTTGGAAACATACTACCACCCAAAGGTAAAACTACAAAATACTCAATTTAAAGGTTTCAGTTGACTTCTTATATGATTCTAGAACTGCACATTTCCTTCCATAAAGTAGAAACATGTGATGAGCTGATTTTACACACAGAAAAAAAGGCTAGAGAAAGAAAACCCAAAGAACAAAGAATGCATTGACATTTCAAAGAATGATGAGACAGAGACAGAAATCAACAGAAAAGCAACTGGCTGGTTAACATTATGCTGCTTTATGTTGCTCTCTTTTTAGTAAGGATTAAAGTAGAAAGACTTCATTATCAAGATGATTAATACTGACCTACTTAGAAAATTTTGCTATTGTCTCTTTTGATTTCTTAGGAGGTCAGATAGCAGATAAGCTTTGCTTTGTTTATGTGGAACTTAATCATGAATGATTTGTTCTTTTAGTCTTTTGTATGGGAGCCCATTGTGGGAGCTGAGTCAAAAATAGTGATCTCCTGTACCACCTACACACACACAAACACACAAACACACACACACACACACACACACACACACACACACACACACACGGCTTTCGGAACATCACAGAAGAAGGAGTGGAAAGAAAGAACCCAAGGATGGAGAGGAGCACTGTGAAACACTCTCTTCTGGACATTGCACAAATATTGCACTCCTGGACTCACGTCTGTTATGGTTACCTGCTCAAGACATGCAGAAGATCTAGCCAACTAGATAAATCAACATTCCAACAAGCTGCACGAACTGGACTCTGTGAGTTACAGGGGAAAAGTAAAGGATGTGAATATGGGAAAGAGACTTGTGTGTACCTGGATGAAAGGGAGGGAGAGGTATGCTTGGATATGATCACGACACAGGTTTATATATGTGAAGTTGAGGGAGGAAGGGAGGGCGGAAGGAAGGAGGGAAGAGGGAGGGAGGGAGAGAGAAAGAAAGAGAAATTAAAATGCTTTTTTAAAAGATGTTTTAGCCATTTTCCCATGAAAAATGATTTGAATATATTAGATTAAACAAGACTTCATGGTCAGTCTTGGTGATCTACTTGATTGTATTTAGGAGTGTCTTGAATGGATAGCACATCTGTGGGCAACTCTCTGATGACATCTATAGACAGGACTAACTAAGGGAGAAGACCCACCCTGAATGTAAGAGGCACCATCCTGAGCACCTGGAAAGACTAAAAGGAGGAAAGGAGGAACAATTAAGAGCAAGCACTATTTCTCTGCTGCTGAACGACCATGCTTCCAACTGCCCACCCTGCTCCACTCCACTCCCCATCCCGTGATGGGCTGAGACCTCTGAACCAATGAGCGTAGATGAACCGCTCCCTCATTAAGTCATCTATGTAAGGTGGTCTGCAGTGATATCCATCTGACTGACAGAGAAACTGCTACCAAGAAGTGTGGTTGTTGTTCTGACAGCACCATGGGGTTCAGAAGCCTTTGGAACTTGTTTGGGTAGTAAATTTGAAAAACAAAAAATGGAGAAGCAGTCTAGAGAAGCTCTGGAATGCAGTGGTACAGTAGCAGAGCTTAGCAGGAGACTCTGGCAGCTCGGGAGGGCGGCCTGGAATGGGCAAAAGAGTGAGTTCAGGAAGCTGTAGATGGGAAGGAGGCCTCTTCTTGGAAATGGCAAGAGGCCTCATCAGTGTCTTCTCCTGAAATGTTGTGGGAAGCCTAGTTTAAAGGTAACAGATGAGTTGATCTTCTGGAGACAGGTTTAAGGCAGCCCAGCATTTGGACAGTGCCATACTTATTACTGTCTCCTTATACAGAGAAAACTGGGACAAAGTACAAAGCAGAAAGTCCCGCAGATTGATCAGATAAGTAAAGTCGAAGCTAAGGAAAGCATGATTTTCTTGAAGCAATTTGCAGCATTGAAAAGAAGCCAAGTACTTTGTATGGATACAGTGAGAAATAAATATGCCTTTAGAGCAACTCAGAAATTGGCTAGATGCCACCAGTTACAGGCTCCAGAGTATGAATGAGTAGGTTGATTTGAAAGACTTTCTCTTGAGAAGAGAGCCCTAGGGCTCTCTGATCTTACAAAGCTACCTATGGATTTATTTTCCAGGATCAGTTACCCAATCACTCAAAAGTCTCTATAGCCACAGTCCAAGAGAGACTAGATAGTGTTCCTGCAAGCTGTGGACCTAGGGATCATCCACATTATGCTGGGTTTTACAGCCATACAGTATTTGATAGTCATGAGGTCATGAAGGCTTCCACCAAGATTTCAAAGGAAAGCATAGTAAAGTAGGCATTGTGTGGCAGTGTCAGGATCCTTGCAAGTAGGGAAGTTAATGTAATTCCTCTAAGAATGAAACCAAATAGGTCTAAAAGTATAATAGTGGCATTCATATCTTGGTGGTAACCAACAAAGGCCTGCTCACAAGAGGAAAAGAGTGCCTCAAACTGGAAAACTAGTCCACCTCCTGGGGTTAGCAAGATCATGAATCTTAGAGGAGAAACTACTACTATGCCAGCATAACTTTGAACTATATTCTAAATATTTGTTCTTATAGATAAGCATAGCTCTCACCCATCATCAAAGAAACTTTTCTCTGCAACAGATGAGGACTGTACAGAAAACCAGAGAACATTTAGTCATAGGTGTGTGTGTGTGTGTGTGTGTGTGTGTGTGTGTGTGTGTGTGTGTGTATTAAAATAGATAGAGATTAGAGAAAAAATGCTATGATTTTGAGGAGCAGGGAGAAGGAGAGTTCATGGAAGGAAAGAGAAGAAAGAAATGATATAATTATAACTTTTTAAAAAAGAGTAACATCACAGATACAGTGGAGATCCTAGAAGTATGGAGCACTTTTGCTGAGGGAAGCTGCAGACAGAATGCAGGTGACTCTGAGAAGGAAGCTGTGCAGACTTGTAGACAGCAAACAGTAAGGCCATAGTCACAGTGTTGCTGAAGCCCTTGAAAGTGTGTGTGATACTATCACATGACTTAAATGCCACACATAGATCTATAAGAATTAGTGTTTGGTGATATTGACAACATTTTTCCTCTGGTAGTATGCAGAGTACCTTCCAACACCCTGAACTCTAGCCAGTATGGGTAAGGCTTCTGATTTCTCCATGCTTGATGACATAATTGTTTTCTTCAGCAATAGGGCCTTACCATCAGGTTGTGAAGAACAACAGATAGCCTTGGCAATAGCCTGTAATGTTTGGGGGTATTCATGGGACCCCTTTGGCCAATGACTCTCATTATGTAAGCCATTTATAGCACTGGAGGTGTTACTCAGTGGCCTAAGATGTCTAGTTGAAGCACTGTCTCCCCTGTTACTTGGTGACTCCATTTAGATTCCTTTCATATATGTGTATCTTTTAGGAAGCTTCTACAGTGCTAAGCTTCCTTCCATATGATTTTTCAAAAGGCCTTTCATATCAGTTGTCCCTTCCCATACCCCCTCCTTTACCCTTCTGTCTCATAACCTTCCCTATTTCACCCTCCTCTTCTAGTTCCCCCTTTATCTTTCCATAACACTATATTCTATGGTCACTTCCTTGAGAAATCCTCCCCTCCTGCCACCTACATCCACACACATGCAATGTTTGTCTCTTGGAGTCTGGGTCACACCTCACTTAGGATGACTTTTTTTCTAGCTCCATTGTGCAAATTTCATAATTATTTTTATTTTTCTTAACAGCTGAATCATATTCCATTGTGTAAATGTACCCCATTTTCATTATCTATCCATCCACTGGTAGACAGCCAGGCTGTTTCCATTTCCTGGCTATTATGAATAGAGCAGCAACAAACATGAAGAGCAAGTGTCTCTGTTAGAAGGGTTTGGCGTCTTTGGTTTTATGCTGTGGTGGTTTGAAAGAAAATGGCCCCCAAAGGGAGTGGCACTAGCAGGTGGCGTGGCCTTGTTGGAGGAGGTGTGGCCTTGTTGGAGGAGGTGTGGCCTTGTTGGAGGAGGTGTGGTCTTGTTGGAGGAGGTGTGGTCTTGTTGGAGGAGGTGTGGTCTTGTTGGAGGAAGTGTGCCACTGTGAGGTGGGCTTTGAGGTCTCATATATGCTCAAGCCACACCCAGTGAGACAGACCACTTCCTATTGCCTGTGAGTCAAGATGTAAGGATGCTCAGCTCCTGTCCCCCACCATGTCTGCCTGCACATCACAATGTCACGCCATGATGATAATGAACTAAGCCTCCAAAAATGTAAGCCACCTCAATTAAATGTCTTCCTTTATAGAGTTGCCATGGTCATGGTATCTCTTCACAGCAATAGAAACCATAACTAGAACATATGCCCAAGAGTGCTATAGCTGGATCTTGAGGTAGATCTATTGCCAACTTTCTGAGAAACAGCCACACCAATTTCTATAGTAGATGTCCTAGTTTGCACTCCCACCAGCAATGACTAACTTTTCCGCTTCCCCCATATTCTTGCTGCCATGAGTTGTCATTATTTTATTGACCATTTGCTATCTGACTGATGAAGATGAAATCTCAAAGTAGTTTTGACTTGCATTTCTCTGATGACTAAGGATGTCAAACATTTCTTTAATTGTTTCTCTGCCATTTGTGTAACACTTTTTTGAGATCTCTATACATAGTTCCATGCCCCATTTTTCTCCAATAAAATGTCATTGGGTATATCAACCACAATCCAGGACAGGCCCATGCCAAGGAGTAGTTGGCCAACATGAAATTAACTCAATGTGTTTTATTTATTTTTTTATTTTTTTATTTTTTTGGTGTGTGTGGTTTTGTTTTATTTTGGTTGACTTCTTTTGTCTTTTGTTTGATTTTCATTTTTGTGTGTTTGTGAGCATTTTGTTTTTGTTTTTGAGAGACAGAAGAGGGAAGGAGAAAAAGAACATAAAGTTGGGTGGATAGGGAGGTGGGGAAGAGCTGGTGGAGGGGGAAACATGATCAAAATGTATGCATGAGAACAAAAACTCAGTGTGTAGAATAGGCTGGCCTTGAATTCACAGAGGTCTGCCTTCTTCTGCCTCCTGAGTGCTAGAATTAAAAGCATGTGCCACCAGCTAAGCTTGAACTTGTAAACAGTGTTGAAACTGGTAATGTTATGGGGACTCTATGGGGTTAAGTGACTGAATTTTACATTGAGAGCGAGTTGAGACTTGTCAGTTCTATAAGAAGAACATTACAATGTAAAGAAATGTGGCTGAGTATCAGGTTGACACAGGGCAGACCAGATAGTTGATTTTGATTGTCAACTTAGTTACATTGAAAAGCACATAGGAAATTAGTAAAGTTTACCTCTGGATATGCTTGTCAGGTACTCCCAAGTATACACTCGGCGCTGAGAAAACACTAGGCATTTTCCGTGATGTTTATCATTTTAATATTGTCATGAATGGATTTTAATAGTAGTATAGAATGTGATTTATATACATAAATTTTACTTAAGTTATAATTAAACATTTCTATATATCTACAGAGTTATATAACTCTCACCATACTTTAAGTTAGACACTTTTGTCATCTCAAGAAGAAACTATATTCCTTTCAGCAGTCACTGCTGTTTCCCCCACAATACTGTATAAAAATGATGACCATAGAAAATATTATCATGTTCCTAAGCATAAGGGAAAACCACTGCTTTTATTTTTATTTTTTTTACTCCTCAGTATAATATTGGCTAATTTTTTTTTGGAAGAGTCTCTTCATCAGCTTAAGGAAGTTCTTTTGTTACATGTTTTTTCATAAAGAAGAATGGTGGATTTTATCAAATATTTTTGTAACTTTTAGATTATCATGTAGTGTTTGTCTTTTATGTCTTGAGTGTAATATGGCATTGATTTACTTTTCAATGTTAATCCAACATTACATTCCTGGAATAAATCCCACTTTCTCAAAACTTGCAATCATTTTTATGTATTACTGTCAATGATTGTTTATTAAGGTAACAAGGCCCCAGATCTTTGTAGATCCCCAAACCTTAGCACAACTGACTCTGTGATGGAAGTATCACTCAGGCTGTAAAACTCAGCATGTAGACAGCATCACCTGCCAAAACAAAAACAAAGACCTAATCCATCAAAGTCCATGGTTCTGGGAACGTCTCTAAATGTACTAACCTTGCTTTTTGGCTTCCGTAGTTCCGCTTCTGGCTAACTGTTCCTGCTTACTGAAGTGTGTCAACCTGAGATATAGTTTTGTGCTTAACAGCTCACCCTGAGAAAGGCTTGCACTACACTGGGATCCCAAACACCCAGTGCAGTCACAAAAGCCAGCTAATAAAGACTTTTCATTGACTTAAACCAGTGTTTGTTTAGCCTTCTCTGGTGAATACCCCACAACAAATTAATATTTGGTGGGAAATTCAAAGATATAATTTTATCACTTAATTAGATGCAAAGAGCTTACAGGCTGTAGGATGTCCAGAGGGAATGCAAGCAGGGGAGTCACATCCTGCTCCTAGTGAAGGTTGGGAGTGCCACGACCAGGAACAGTTATCTTGTAAGTAATTATGTAGAGTTCTTCTTTCTCGGGACTGTAAAAAACTACTTTCAAACATGACATAAATAATTATATAAAGATGTGCTTTGTAAACCAAAGAGTATATATGGAACATATATGGGTTCTCCATAAATGTTGACTGATAATAAAATGATATTGTGGGGGAAAATCTTTCTATCCTCCTAAGTTTGAGAATTGTTCTAGGAGACACACTGACAGAAGGCAGATGAACCAGAGAAGACACTACCCACTTAACTTTTAATGTATGGGAGGTCATAGGGGAAAAATATATACTTCCAAAGTGGAAGATTTGCAAACTCATAGACAAAGGAAGAGGAAGAAGCAATTTAGACTTAGAGGTATGTGTGTAGTTTTAATGGACACTCCTTCATAGAATGTGTGGAAATGTGGTAGCTTGTGATGCCTTTTGTAATGTGTTGACTTCTGGTGTCTGTTGGTTGATAAAATTCCCTGAGAGGTTGGAGACCATTGCTTCCCTTCTGGAGAATCTGTCTGCTCATAGGGAAATCCAGAGAAGGCCTGTCATGCATTTGCTCTTTTTCTAATGATTTTAGTTGGAAATACTCAATGAACAAAAGTGGCATGTTGGGAACACTGCGTCCAGAGCTCCCTCACAGTCACAGTTTGGCATGGTATATCATGGTCTCAAAAAAGAGCCTGCCGGCTGTGGTGATGCATATCTTAAATCCCAGCACTTGGGAAGCAGAGGCAGGAGATGTCTGTGAATTTGAGGACAGCCTGCTCTGCATAGAAAGCTCCAGGACAGCAAGGGCTACCTACATAGAAAGACCCTACCTCAAAAAACAAACCAAAAAAATGATAATAAAATAAAATAATATGAAATGTCTTGTCCTTAAGAAAGATTAGGGAATTATAATAAAGCAAGAATCTAAGCATCTATTCATTCATCTTACACATATCCATTGATCACTTACGTGTGTGAAAAGCTGGAAGGTCCAAAAGTAGGTAGTCACTGTTCCTGTGGGTCATAGCATAGTGTGTAAGGCACAGGCACAGACAAACAATTGCGTTGCTGGGTAAATGCACACTGAGTAGAGATGTGTTCAAAGTCTACAGGCAGCCCAGACACATGGCAGGGATCAAATGGTGGGTGAGTGTGGAGAAGAAACTGGTCATGTGAGCCTTGGGAGTCATATCACAAATTTACTCTGCAGAGAAATTCTAATGCCAATGTGGTGACAAAGGCCTATGGCTTCAGCACTTGGGATGTAGATGTACCAGAAGTTCAAGGCTGTCCTCATCTTGATGGCAAGTTCAAGGCAAGTCTGGACTACATGAGACCTTGTCACAGAAAAGAGAAAAACAAAATTCAGGACTGGAGAGATGACTCAGCAGTTAAGAGTATTTACTCCTTTTTCAGAAAATCTGAGTTCAGTTCCCAACACCCACATAGTTGGGCTCATAACCACCTGTAACTCCTGTTCCTAGGGGATCTGACACCCTCTTTGGTCTCCTTGGATACCTACATCACATGCACATACCTCTCACACAGACATTTTTTTTTTAATCTGGAACTTTGCACTTATGTTACACTAAGCTTTTAGGACCATTTATTTAACCAACACTTTCCTATCTCACACACAGTTTAATCATATGAGCCAGTGTTGTACACCCTAGAGTTGATTTAGTTCGGTTGACAATCTACTGGATTAGTGTTGTTTCCCCTCCCATCTGATCTGATCACTGAGAAACCTGAGTCTCTCAGAGGCTTAGGAACTATGACTCCAGGCTAGAAAGATGGCCTATGGCAGACACTTCACATTCAAAACACGAGTCCTCTGTCTTTCAGTTGAGTTCCTACAGGTGAAGAGTCTGGGCAGGGCTTAGGTGTGTGTGCCTCTTGCTCAATGCTTCCCACAAGATGTGGACTGGGGATGACATCAGAAGGCTCTGCTAAGAGGGGATCTGTTCCAAAGTCATTCACCTTGGCTGGCAGCCTCAGTCTTCAGTAAGTGTGGCCAGAGACGTCAAATCTCTGTGGGTCCCTCAAAAAAGAAGACAGAAGAATGTGGCAGCGGGGGACCCTGAGCCTCTTATGATGTCATCTTGGATGATGCTTCCCATCCTCTCTGCCTCATTCTATCGGAAAGAAGTGAGTCACAAAAGCCACCCTACATTTGAGAGACATGGCAGTTTGTCCTTTTGTGATAACACCCTAGAGATAAGTGGGGCAAGGAATTGATGGGGTAAGTCTTATCCTACCTTAATATCATGAGTCCTGACACAAAATACTTCTACACAGCTAGACTACAAGGTTTCTATCAATAAACTTAAGAAAACATTGAAGTGCAGTGACATTTTCTTCCTTCAGGAACCACTGCTTCTCAATGTCCCAAAATCCTCAGGGATTTTCTCCAAAGTCCCAAGTAATCTTGTCAGCATGCTAGTTATGTGTGGAGTATGTGGAGGTATAGATGACCATATATCACCCATCTCGGTACCCATTAGGGTAAAGAAACACTGCTTGCAATGGTGCCTGAACACCAGACACACCAGAGTGCACACCCTCCCTCTCCTAGGTGAAGTCCATCCTCCGGGAATCCCTCTCTCGCCCTTCTCCCCCTCCATCTCACTGACCTCTCTTTTAGTGGTTTCCACTCTCTGCATCACCTTTACAGAAGTAAACTGGAGAAAAGCAGCTGGCAGTGCCCCCAGGGTGAACCGCAGACAGCTCTGCCCTGCCTCAGGCATCTCTGTGGCTCTTCCGAGGTGCCTTTCTCTGCTGCTGTTAATCTGGTACTTTGGCCACAGCAGGAGTGTCCTCCACCACACATCTCCAATTCAAGATGCCTGTCTGTGTGTCTGTGCGAGAGTCTGTGTGTCTGTGTATGTGCCTCTAGTGTAGTGTGTGTGCGTGCACCTATACATGTGTCTCTGTAATCTGTGTGTACATATGTCATATGTCTGAAGCTGTATATGACTGTGTCTGTGAACATTGTGACTATATGCATATGATATCTATATTACCTGCGTGTGTCTGTTTGTATGAAAAACTGGAAAGGATTCAGAGCTCTACTGTCAGTATAAACAGGTTTGTTTTGTGAAAGCTGAATTTTAAGGGTTGGGAGTGTGGCTAATTTGTAAATTTTCTGCCCATCATGAATTAGGCTTTGGATTCAATGCCTAATACCACACACACACACACACACACACACACACACACACACACACACACACACACACATAAAAATCATTTAAATGTATTGTGTGTGAAAAATATAAATATATTCTGGCTAGTGATAATTACACATTTTTAAATTATGCAGTTAGATGCCGATAGGACATCATTAAAAGATACTATGCAATTTGATTTTTATCTTTAACTCAGATACTTAATGGCTAGGATTCTCTCAGGAGCCAGCTCATTATCTGAAACTTACGGGGATGATGCATTTCCTTATAAACTAAACCTCTACAAAGCCACAGCATTTCACACTCAGACAGGGGCTTCACAGCTCATCTATCCAAGACTGTTACATTTCCTTTATTTTCCTAATGATGCAAATAGAACCCAGGACCCTGTACATGAGACACAAGTGCTCTACCACTGAGCTACATCCCTAACCACAAGCTTCTCATTTTTAAATAAAGAAGAGAACCAAAAATAAAACAACAGTTTCTTATTAGAATTATAAGTTCACCAGTTAAAAATTCCTATTTCAGCTTACACATTCCATATAATGTCTTCTCAGTAAATACAATGTATACAAAAAGAAAACTTATTCTTAAATATTTTTTCTGTAATCAACATTTTTAAAATTTTACCTTCAAGCATATTGTTCACACCTGTATTCCCAGCACTTGGGAAGATGAGGAAAAGTCAAAAGTTCTAGACCAGCCTGGACTATATAGCAAAACCTGGTCTCAGAGAAGGTTTCTATATAGAAAGTTCTCCTTGGTGAGTCCTAACAAAAACAAAAGTGATTGGATGCGGCTTAAAACAAAGCAGGGAAACAATTGTCCCTCCATGTCAAACTGAAGCCACTTTTCATTACCTCGCTCAGCAAATATGGTCTGGACACTACCATGTCCTAGGGCCATGTGGTATCCCAGAACTACCTAAGGGCCTCCACTCTCTCCACGGCAGAGAACCTCACTCCCTAACCATTTCCCTTCCAAATGTCCTCTGTGAACCCCAAAGACACCGTGACTTCAGGACAGCCACTGTAGTCTGTTCCAAGCCACATGCAAAGGGAAGGCTGTCCCCTCGTGATCCTAAGGGCCCAGCATTAATCACATTCTGCCTTCCCAGGACTGAGGGGACAGTCAGGCATTGCAGCTAAAAGCCAGCCACAAAAGCAACTTCTGAATGAGGTCAGGCTGTCCGCTAATGCCAGATTCTCTTTGACCATTTACTAAATACATCACAGATTGTATTTCACGTACTGTGAACTTGAGAGCTGTAAGGAAAAGCTTTGTGTCCAGAACACATTAAATCAAGTTCATTTAGAAGCTGCCTTTTTCCTCTCTCCAACTTGCTGCTGAGCCATTTTGAAAATGAAGAAAATTAACAGCTGTAAAGCTAAGCAATCATTTTTCCTTCTCATGCTTAATCCCCAACATCTAAGTTCAAGGACATACAGGGAGAGTCTGAGCTCTGCTAAATTAGTAACCAGTGGAAGTCCCTTGATAAATTAAAAAAGGATGAATTAATATTATCATTTTGTGAGGTGAGGCCTGAAGCACCTCAGAGGCAAAGTTAACTTAGGGTGACCCAGTTATGGTGATAATGAGAGGCTGGATAGGATGACATTCCCAACAGAACTGATAAAATTAGAAAATTGTGTGGTAATGGTAACCCACATATAAACCACAGCTGACATTGAGTGCTAGCAGACCAGAGGACATCTTACAAAGCTATTTACAAATTTAATGCCATTTAGCCCTCACGATTATCTCCACTTGAGAAATGAAAACTAGAAGTTTGCAGAGATGGAGAAGCTGCCATCAGTGGGCAACAGCAGGATCGAGCTAAATATCGGAACCCAGAACCCATACTTGAACTGTGTGAGTATAATAAGGCATTTATCGAATTAGCATGTGTTCTGCGTGTTCAAGATGACCATGGCTCACAAGCTCCAAGAGCTTTGTCCACTTATGACTCCCATCAAAGGGTAAAGACTGAGGGTTGTGGGAACAAGAAGGTCTTTGCACGAAGGACCTAATGCCTGAGGGTTAAGAAAAGAAAGAACCAGGTGCAGCACTCTGGACATCATCTCTGTCCGAGGGAATTGATAATGAGCTTGTCCTTCCCCAAGTGGCCCTTGTGCCAAGAAAGTCAAGTGAACACGTTCACATCCGAATCGCCTTGCTTCTTAACGTCTTTGTTCTGTTCTTGGGCAGTGCAAAGGGGAGGCTGGTGGAAGGGCAGCAAGAAGGTGCACTTGCTGCTCAAGACAGACAGCCTAGCTCCGCTGGACCCCACATAAGAGGCCAGAGGCGGGGCAGGCCCATGGCTCAGTGGGGAAAGGCACTTGCTGATGACCGGAGTTCAATCCCCAGGACCCACATGGTAGAAAGAGAGAAATGGTCCCTACAAATTGCCCTGTGACTTCCATGTGCCAGCTGTCACACACACACACACACACACACACACACACACACACACACACACACTTTTTAAAATTTGGTTTTTAAAAAGCCAGATAGAGTGGCACACATCTGTAAGCCCAGCATAACTACAAGCAGATGGGAGGCAACAATGTCCTCTGGAATGCTGCCCTCTGACACAGGGACCATGGCATGCATGCCCGTGCATTCATACGAGCACACACACAGGGACCAACAGAGTAGTGGGAAGGAGAAGCTTTTTTAAAGCAAAGAGAAAGGAAGGGTTAAGAAGGACTAAGAAGAATTGGAAAGGGGAAGTCTGTGGGGCTATCCTTCTAGAACCCTCTAGAATTTAGTGTGTGCTTGAGTTAGATGTGATGCATGACTCTAATCCCAGCAGTTGGGAGGCTTTGGTGGGAAGCCACAAACTTGAGAGCGGTCTGAGCTACAAGGGAAGATTTTGTCTCAAAGGGGAAAAAAAAAACTGAAGATGAAAGAGAGTGGAAGGGGATGGGAGGAGAAGAGAAAGGAAATGGGGAAGGGAAACATTTGCCTGGGCGTGGAAAATCCCCAGCGCGGGTTTTCCTGTCCTTCCCCTGCAGTGCCAAAGTCTGGATCTTTCTAAATGGTTCTGAAGGTAGAATGCAGCTAGGAAGGTGGTGGACAAACATTCAGAACAAGTGACAGCCTTATAATGAAATGAACCACATTTTAACTTGGGAAAAAACAGCTAGTTTATGTAGTGAAAAGACCTAGTTTGGAGAGGCTGTCCCCTGCATCCGTGTCATTCCTGAGGTGGTCTGCACATCTGTGAAGTCCTAAGATTCACTGTCACTTCACATCAGCAGCTCCTAAGCTTGGGTAACAGGGCTTCACTGTGTTGGAAGGTGGAGCCTGACCACACACACACCACTCCTTTGAAACATTCCCAAGTTCCATTTTGTGCGGCCATGTCTGTCCTAAAACACTCTGCCAGCATATGCCTCAAATCCTGACAAGTTTATTACAAAGCAGAAAATTAGAAAACCACAGGTATCAGCTTGACATATTTCCAATTTATTTAGCTTAGCATTTAATATTTTTCAGTTTGCTCTAGCCCTCCATTGGCTATGGCATCCAGCAGAAATACAAAAATAAGACTGTGCATTGGGCCACAGAGTACTTTCCAGTAACCCCTGTGTCGTGTTAGAAACGTCTCCTGTATGCCTTCCTGGAATCTTGCACCAATTTAGGGCAGACAACTCCTCTATAAAAGACTGCTCCTCTATAAAAGTTTAGTCCTTACTATAAATGCCATCCAGTAATCTTCCCGAGCACTTTGGAAACCTTTAATGATAGTCTGGGCTGTGCTTTGGAGGAACTGAACTGGCTCATGCAACAGTATCATTTCAGTGCTAATAGCATTTCGCACGGCAAAATACTCACTCACAAATACAGTTTGTTGTATGTGAAACAAAAATCGATTAAATTTGATTTGAACACCGGGGAGGGATGCAGCAACAATGCACACAGTTGGCTAATTCTGTGACTCTCTAGTACCCGTGTGACAGCACCTCCCCAGGTTGACAGGCCAGCTAGGGATTAGCAGATGGTGTGAAGGAGAAAAATACACCTCACTGACAGGGAGGGGTTAGTACTGTCTTCTTAGAGCCTGGAGAACAACACACTAAATAAAATAAGCCAGGCACGAAAAACAAATTCTGCATGACCCAATAATGTCATCCTGGAAACTGACAAAGTTACACTTACAGAATCAGAAGGGAGACTGGCAGTGATGGGGGGTGGGCTGGGCAGCTGTGGGTCAAGGGAACAAAGCTTCAGTTAGAAGATGTTATGTTCGTCAACATTGTTCTGATACCTGAGCCAATCGAGCAATAAGGAGGAATGGTCTGTTTCAGCTCACAGTTTCAGTTATGGTCACTTGGTTCTGTAGCCTTGGGCATGTGGTTGTATAATGCATCCTGGTGTGAGCATGTGGCAAAGGAGGCATTTCGGCTCCCAGAGGCTTGGAGGCAAAGGGAGAAGAGAAGTCAAGCTTCCAATTTCCTGTTCCCAATGCCCTAACTCTCTCCCACTAGGCCCCACCTCCCGAAGGCTCCAAGGCCTCCTGCCTCCTGATAAAGCTGGCAGCTGGAGACCAAATCCTCAGCAAGTAGGCTCTGAGGAAACACTCGATACCCAAACTGTAGGAAAGATGAATGTGTTCTGGAGACCAAAAAATAGTGTATTATGTACTTGAAATTTACTAAAGAGAGAAAGGAGAGAGAGAGATCCATAGTCTTATAGACAAGTATAGACAAGCACTAAAAAGATAATTAGGCAAAGTATGTTATTAATTTAGGCATGGAAACCATTTCACACTGTACATGCATATCCAAACATCATGTTGTTTACTTTAAATATATAGTTTTATTTGTCAGAGAAATTACAAGTTTGTGGGAAGAGGAGAAACTGTTACCCAGGGAGCACAGGCTGTCTGAACAGCGTGGAAGAGGAAACCCTCTCAGCAGGAAGGCTAAGGAAAAGGGAGACAAGCTGCTGAATAGTTCCATTAACACACCTAGGTGTGGTGAACTCTCTCATGGGCAGGATTAGTAAGGCAAGACTAGCCACAGTACCAGCCTCAGAAATTCAACAGGATTTCTGGGGGTTGGGGGGATGACAGGGATGTCCAGCAGCATTGAGGCTCAGAAGGAGCCAGGAATATTAGTCCATGGAAGAGACCTTGGCTAGAGAGAAGAGAGCACTCTGAGAATCAGGTCTGGCAAGGCATGCAGACATGATTTTCAGGATTCTAGAGTCAGAGGTTGAAAACCCAAGCTGTGGAGTCACATTCTTCCTGAAGCAAGATGTTTCTAAAATGACCTATTTTGCAATGTAACATAGATTTTGTAAACCATTGATGCAATTTGAGGAAAAGTGATTATTTTGCTTCCCAAATTTCTACCATCAGAGGTCTCCCAGAAGCACAGTTAGTGTGGAAAATGCCAGAAGCGATTCTTGTTCTCTTTCATGTTCTGCTTGCCATTGGCGATGGATTAGGCATTCAGAGAGGTCAGTCACTTACTCAGTTGCCTGGAGGAAGGGGATGGAGCCTGCTCCCAGGCCATTACTTGCTGGGAGATAACAGAAATACTTTTGTTTGCCCACTGTAACCACACCTCACCCCAAAAGGTCTATGTAAGACATGGTCTCTCAAGGCAATCACTATAGAGACTGACTGTTTTGGCTTCATGATACATTCATAAAATTCAAAGTACAAGACAGAGTAAAGATTGGCAAATGTTAAAACTGAAAAGTGGGTTTATTGCAGGTAGGCTGTAGCTGAATGCTGGAACTCCAGCTAACACACTGGTTCCATCCAGCATGGTTTGCTCGGCTGAAATTACTTTGCTGCCGGAATAAACTTGTCCAAATCTAGACTTTCATATATTTATCACTGTGACAGGTTGTGAACATTAAAAATGCATTCATATTTTCCTAGCTATGGTTTTAATACAAGCAGTAGTTTCTGGTGAAGCACTCTCTTTTTGTTCCTTGAACACATTAGTCTTTCTGAAGTACACTTACAAGACGCTAACTGGTTTTATGAGATACTGTGAATGGACAAGAGGTCACCCTGATATTTTGGAGTTTTCCTTCAATGATGGAGATGCATCTGACTCTAAAAATGGGAGACTAATAGGTTTAAAGAGCATTAACATTCCACACAGCACTGTCCTCCACGCTCTGATTTTCTTGTTGTTGTTTTATTGTTTTGTGAGATGGAGTCTTACGTAGCCCAGCCAAGCATTGAATACACAGTGTAGCTGAGGCTGGCCTTAGATTTTGATCTTCCTGCCTCCACCTCCCAAGGGGTGGGATTTCAAGTGTGCACCACCACACCCCACTCTAGCCTCTGCTGTCTTTTTCTTTGGTGTAGTATTGTTTAGTGATGTTAAACTGGCCTCTTCAAGTTATAAAACAACTAAAATAACCATAATAATTTTATCTTAACTCATATTTTTACTAAAACTAAATAAAACTGAGTTTGTGCCATTCCACAAGTTGGCTCAGCAGATAAAGGCACCGATGGCCAAGCCTGACAGACAAAATGGGTTCAAGCTCCAGGACCTACAGAGCAGAAGGAAAGAACAGATGCCAGCTAGTTGAGCTTTTGGATGTCAACGTGTGCGTGTGCGTGTGCGTGTGCGTGTGCGTGTGCGTGTGCGTGTGCGTGTGTGTGTGTGTGTGTGTGTGTGTGTGCCCCTGGAGGTCAGAAAAGGGTGTCAGATCCTCTGGTACTGGAGTTACAGGTGTTTGCAGTGGGTGCTGGGAACTAAATTTAGGTCCTCTGAGAGTGCAACAAGTACTCTTTACTTCTGAGCTGCCTTTTCAGCCCCTAAATGTTATTTATCGCCTTTTGTTCTAAAAGGCATACTTGAAGTTTTAAAAGTAATATGTAGAATGATGGTACCATTTATATGAGAGAAGGATAAAAATACAGATTTATGTACATATATATGTAGAAAAGGATAAAATTCCTGGTACATATATAAAGTACTCTGTTATTTAAGTGAGGAAAACACCTGTCACAGTTGAGGGTTAGAAAGATTTTTATTTTATCACAGTTTAAATTTTTTTAAGTAAGTTGATTAATAATTTCTTTTATTTTTGAAATTATAGTATAATTACATAATTCCCCCTTCCCTTTCCTGCCTCCTAACTATCCCATATATCCCTCCTTCCTTTTTTCAATTTCATTAATTATTGTTGCATACATATATGTATATGAATGTGTGTGTGTAAAAATAATATACTCCTAAATGTGTAAATAGAACCTGGTCAGTATGTATAATGTTACTCATGTGTAATTTTTAGGGATGACCAGTTGGGACTGGCTAAGCAATTGGTGTGCTCGTCCTGGGGAAGACTGTTTCTCCTGCTCTCAGCTCTCCTTGGTTGCCTGTAACTCTGGTTAGTATGTCTATCATTGTGTCCTCTTCCGACTTGTGTTCAGACAGTCATGTCAGGGAGACTTGAATAGTCCTGGGTAGTTGTTAGGTTCCAGTGCCAGGCACAATTTACCAGTACTAGAACATGTCGCAAGTCCAGTGAGACAGCTGCTGGTATGGGTGCCATTGCTGCGACATAACGTCATGCAGGTCATTGGTGGTTCACCGGTGTCATAGTTGCGCAGGACTGCTGGTGGCTTCCGTCCTTCGGAAGCTTGCGTGGCACTTCTGGTACCACAAACCCTTGTCCTCAGAGAGGGTACATCCAGGTCAGTCCCAGCAGCTGGGCCTCTGGGCCCTGTGTCTGAAGTTCGTGGTGTCTTCAGCAATAGGGACTTAACTTCCACCTCTGAGGGGCGTGTGTTGCCAAGGGCAACAATACAGTAGGTTGTATGCTTTGGGAGTCTCATAGACAACAACTTAAAGGGACTTCTCATGCCTGGTGTTGGAGTTTTGTTAAATGGTCTTTGCCTCTTGGATGGGGGATTTTCAGCCCAGATGGAAAAATTCACTTAAACTATATATGCATATTTATACGCTGACTTATGTGTATTATAGGTGTTTGTAGGTAAATAGTAATAGTATACTTCCCAATGGCCTTTTCAGACACCCTTACTGTTGTTTAACCAGCCTTCTCCAGTATTTGTCTGCCCTCCCACCCCCCTGCATGTCTAACTAGAGGCCCCTCACCTCTGTTTTTCCCATTTTCCCCATGGTATCACTTTTTTCTTCAGAATTAGAAGTGTTACCTTAAGGGTGTATCTCAATGGTGGGATCTTACCTAGAATGCGCAAAGCTCTGCATTCTATCCCTAGCCCTGAAACTGAAGAAAGAAATCTCAAAGTACTTTCATCAGAATACCTTCAAGGCAGGCAATCTCTTGTTTCTTAAGAAGCTTCTGTGGCGTGAACTGAGGCCCTGTGCTCTAAGTGGGGAGGGAGACTCCTTGTGAGGTTGCTACAGCTCTCTCCGGTTCAGCTTTCTGACTTACACTTGCAAAGCATATGAACTCAAAGGATTTATTACATCCACACATCTGCAGAGGGGACACAGCACACCATACAAGGGCATTGTGGGAAAAATGCAAGAAAGCAGCTCACCAAACAGGTAGGGCCACTACATTTGAGGAACATGGACCAATATGTTTCTTGGCATCCTGGGTAGAGGACCAGCAAAGAGCATGAGGGGATATTACTGATACATCAGAATGTCACCAGGTCACAGCAAATGGAAGGCAAGAAGAGGAACTTGTGGTTCAGGCTAATCTTATCACATTGGTGCACCTGCTTGTCTAGGTTGCTCAAGACTTGAAGTGGAGAGAAGTGTTGTGGTATCAGCAGGGTACAAAAGTTCACAAATTTGCAATCCGGGCTCCTCTAGTTCACACCGAAGCCAGCAGCAGGTCAGGAATGGCATGCTGAGGATGGGCAGTGAAAGTGCACCAGAGACACAGCCTAGAGATGATGGACGCTCTCATAGCATCCTCTCTGAAGGTGGGAGTTTAGATGGTGGCATTAGCCTGCTGGATCTTTGTAAGCAGAAGGCTAAGGAAATGGCCCAGGCCTGTCTCTATACTCGTGGGCTTCTCATGTTCTTCAGCCCTGGGGTGGTACTATCGTTTACATAATTTTGTTTCCAAAACACATGTTTCAGTATGAGTCTCGCTACAGTAAGAGGTAGTAGTTCTTTCAGAGGTAAATAGGTCATGGGGGCCCTGCCTGTATTGAGAGATTAATGTAGTTCCCATGAGAGTGAGTTCCTTGTCTCAAGAGTAAATTGTTTTAAACTGAGTCCAACTTCCTTGGCTTTTTCTCTGGTTCTCTTTTGTCATGTCAGCTCGCCACTCATCCTTGTTTGTCTTTCTGCTCATCGGTCACTCCTGGAGCAGCAAGCAGCCCTCACTAAAAGCTGGACAGATGCTGGTGCACAAGTTGCCCCCTTTTTAAAATTACAATTTATTTTTATTCTATTAAAAAGAGCACTCAAACCCTGTGGGGCCTCAAGTGGAGAAGACCCCGCTCTTTGGGACTCCCATCTCCTTCCTGGGTTGCCCATATGGTGCCTTGGAGCTGGGACAGAGCACAGGGCTTTCTCATGGAACCTGGGTCAGTGAGTATTTCCACTCAGCCACCTCAGGCTCTGGCCCCATGGCACCTTGGTGGATGTGTGGATAGGTAAGCCATATCTCCCCTGATAACCCTGCTAAGCTCGGTGAGCCTAATGAGGTAGCCTTCCTGGAGCACTGTGCTTCAGTCACCAGGCTCTGCCACCAAAGCTGTGCCCACCGGCAGTCACCCTTAACGGCCATGGCGGTGCCCCGGAAGGCTGCTCTGCTCAAAGTTCCAATGAACCCCAAGCTGAAAGCACAAACGAGAAGGGCAGGTCCCAGAACCCAGACAGGAAGGAGCAGGGCCATCTCTGATCCAGACATCAGAGATCAGACCAGTGAGGTAGGGGTACCCAGCATTACCCATCAAGGGGAACAACACAAACTGGAAGGCCTCAGCATTGAGTACCCAGTGGAGATCACTACACATGGCAGACTATCAGTTACCATGGCTCACTTCATGGGGTGAAGATGAAAATATAGGCGGGCACAGCGATACCTCGGGGATAGGTCAGGGACAAGAAGAGGAAATACATGAGCCTAGGATGCCCGTGGACCAGCCAGGACATTAAGTCTCAATGGAGGCTTATCTCCATGCCCAGGTCAAATCAAGGAGGTATTGGGACCAAAGATGAGATTATCAGAGAATGAAGGCAAATTTCCAGGAGTGTAGGGCAGGATCTCCTCAAGGACCACATGGCAATGCAGCCGAGAGTCAGAGCGCCAAATGCACAGCACTGACGCTAAGGAAAAACAGAAAGAAATGAAGATGGTCCCGGCGTCTGCCACCAGGACTTGAGGCTTAGGTGTGTATGTGTGAATCTGAGTGGAGCCCTACATAGATCCTCTTAGGGGCTGTGGTACTACCAGGAATAGCTGCAGAATAGCTACACACACACACACACACACACACACACACACACACACACACACACGCGCGCGCGCACACACACACACATCTGGTGTTACCTGTGTAAGGCCTACTGTCTGCTCCTAGCCACACCCTCCACTTTGGAGGCTGCAGTATAACCTATACTGCATGGGTGTGGCAATTCAAAGGTGCTGAACAACCAATTCTGCCAGGTCTGCCAGGAAGAGTTTGCAATTAGAGTGATACAATGGCAGGCTAACTGGCCTCTTCAACCTCCAGATCAAGAGGAAAATCCAGAACCCAGTTCCATTAATAAAGGAAGGCCCTGGGGTCCCTAGGAATCAGAAAACAAGGCCCCTACCTTAGATACTCCCAACTGTACCTGTCAGCCAAGTAGCCAAACACAGGTGCCCGGATAGTGCAGCCGGAGATAAACACACTCTCTGGTCCCACCTATGAGGGAAGGAGGCTGAAGAAAGAAGGTTGGGGAGCACACGTGAATCTCACTGTGAAGGGGAAATAAAACAGACATCACAGGTGAACAGGGGTGTGGGGTCTGGATGGGGGGTGGGCATGGGAACAGGAGGGGTCAGGTGGGGAAGGATGGAGAGAGAGGGTACTAGGAGAGACAGCTGGAATCAGTGGCATCTCTGGAATGAGCTAGAAACATAGTGCAATGGAAACTCTCAGGAATCTATGAAGGTGACCCTAGCTAAGACTCCTAGCAATAGGAGATACAGAGCCTGAACCAGCCATCCCCTGTAACCAGGCAAGACTTTCTGTGGAGGGATGGGGACCCCAACCCAGCCACATAACCTTCCACCTACAATTGCCCTGCCTACAAGATGTGCTGGGGTAAACGTAGGGCAGAAATGATGGGCGTGGCCAACCAATGACTGGTCCATCTTGAGATCCATATCTTGAGAGGAAGCCCACCCCTGACACTGCCTGGGGGGCCAGGACCCAGAGGACAGACAGCTCAGAGACCTAGGATAGAACCAAACATGACTGGTAAAAAAAAAAAAAAAAAAAAAAAAAAAAGTCAATTAAATGATTCTTAATGATACTCTGCTATACTCATAGATTGGTGCCTAGCCCAATTGTCATCAAAGAGGCTTCACCCAGCAACTGATGGAAACACATGCAGAGACCCACAGCCAAACGTTAGGGGAGCTCAGGGAATCCTGTGGAAGAGGAGGAGATAGGATTGTAGGAGCCAGAGGGATCAAGGACATTACAAGAAAATCCACAGAATCAACTAACCTGGGCTCATAGGTGCTCACAGAGACTGAACCGACAACCAGGGAGCCTGCATGAGACTGACCCAGGCCCTCTGCACATATGTTACCGTTGTGTAGTTTGGTCTTCTTGTGAGACTCCTAACAGTGAGAGCAGAGGCTGACTCTGACTCTGCTACCTGCTTTGGGGGCCCTTTCCTCCTACTGGGTTGCCTGTCCAGCCTTAATAGGAGAGGTGGTGCCTAGTCTTACTGCAACTTTACATGCTATGGCTGGCTGATATGTATGGGAGGCTTGCTCTTTTCTGAAAAGAAAGGAGGAGTGGATAGGAGGGTCAGGGGTGATTAGGGGACTGGGAAGATTAGAGGGAGGGAGGGAGGAAGGGAGGGAGGGAGGGAGGGAGGGAGGGAGGGAGGGAGGGAGGGAGGGAGGGGAAACTGTGATCAGGATGGAAAATAATTAATTTTTAAATGCAAAAAAAATAACTAAAATGGATCTTAGTCCCCAGTGGAAAAGCCAAATGTAAAATACAATACAAACACAGTTAAATGTAAGAAAAGAAGGAGGAGGAGGAGGAACACGAGGATGAGAGAGAGAGAGAGAGAGAGAGAGAGAGAGAGAGAGAGAGAGAGAAAAGAAGAAGAAGAAGAAGAAGAAGAAGAAGAAGAAGAAGAAGAAGAAGAAGAAGAAGAAGAAGAAGAAGAAGAAGAAGAAGAAGAAGAAAATAAAATGAAAAAAAGAAGCTCATACTGTAGTTCTGGTCTTACTGTACAGTGTTTATTATCTCACTGAGTTTTAGCTGCTGTACTAAGATAAGCTTGACAAAGGCTGAGCTTTATTTTTTAATCCATCTGTGGTGCTGAGCTGTTTCCTCCTATAAATGAAGTCAGCGAGCTCCATCCTCCAAAAGAGAAGCTCCTGATGCACTAATATAGACTCAAGCTATGAAGAGCAAATAACAGACCAAATGAAAATATACACATACAAAGCCTTTTTAAAAAAATAATGGATACTGTATATACTCACAACCCTCCTAAGAGATCAAAGAAATTGGTTTTCGAAAGTTCACTCCCCTAAGCAAAATTGAAGACTAACCCCCATGGCCTGGTTCCAGGCAGACTGAAGCAGTTGCTGCTTGTTACCAAATAGTAAATAAAAATATGTAAAACACATGCTCCTTTGGCTTCTTCTGCCTGGTAGAGTAGATGCTTTTTGCCTTTAAAGAGATCTGAAACCTAAGTGGTAACCACTTGAAGGTGCGGGGAGGATCAGATTTAATTATCTTGTTTATTATGCAATCTGTGCTTCATTACTGCCCTTAATAGGAGAATAAATTAAATTTAAGCATGTATGTTTTTCTTCTAAAAAAAAAAAAGTGAGGCACAGAAACATTTCTAACAGAAACCAGCATAAATTTGCAAAAATGAACCATGAAAAAAATCTTAACAAAAGAAGAAGGTAGTTGCTGATTTTAATAGTTCTCAAATTTTTGACATGTCTAAATTCTATTCTTCTACCAGCAAGGAAGTGGATGGGATAAGAAACTATAAGAATGAATGCGTCTTCACCAGCAACCTGCCTCTTTAGATGACAACAGTAAGATTAAGTAACAACCCTTTGGCCAATTCAAACAACGGAGTTCCAGAAATATAGTTATTCCTCTAGTCTTGCTTCTGATATTTCCCACATGCCTCTTAACTGCCAAATAAATATTCTTCTCTCCAAACATTCACGTCACAATGGCCTAGAAACTCACGATGAAAATTATTCCGTTGTTGTTAGGAATATTCTTTGGGGCTGGAGAGACAGCTCAGCAGTTAAGCACTTGCTGCTCTTCCTAGAGGACCCAGGTTCAGTTCTCAGCACCCACAGGGCAGCTCCCAACCACATATGTAACTCCAGTTCCAGGGCATTCAACACTCTTCTGGCCTCAAGAACACCAGACACACAGTTCACATATATACATGCAGACAAACATTCCTACATGTAAAATAAAAACAAATCTTTTTTAAAGTATTTTCTTTCTTATGGTCCTATTTTAGGGGGAGTGGATGGAAGATTTGATCAAGATACATTGTATACAGGAATGAAATGTTCAAAATAAATAAAAAAATACATTCCAAAAGGACAAAAATGAAATATTCTTAACAGTGATAACACATGCTATCATCATCTTACTGGAAATTTATCAGGTCCTTCCTGTCTATGTGTATGACAAGGTAGCTAAGGAGGAAATAGGAACAACAGGAAGTGAAGAAAATGTGCAAGAAGAGGAAGTGTTGGTCTCAAACACAAATAACCTGCCACTCTAGCCCCAAGAGTCAGGACCTAAGGTGCCAGTCAGCGCATGGACTGAGGCTCAGCATGAGTGTAGGTCCAGAGTAAAGCCCATTCGTTGTCACTACTGTGCCCAGAAAACAAAAGATGGACCCTCTTGGTGACAATCTGGGCATTCACCCACTGAAAACATGCACAGTACCAGCTTCCTTCTGATCTGCACAGACCTTGAGAAGGTCTTTGGATCTGATTCATCTAACTCATTTTGCACTCATGGCACATGAAGGACAATTTCATGGTTCAGGCTGCTTCTTCATTGAGACATGAAAGCTGCATATATCCTGTGCTGAGACATAATCCTGAACTATTCCTTAAACAGGAAGATTGGTGTCAGGCAGTGGCTGATTTCTCCAGGGGTATTAGTCACAGGTTAGTCGATGACACTGGTCACTGATGGCACAGTGACTTTCTTTCCAGGGGACATGTGGAGATGCAGGTACAATGTGCACTAGACCATTCTATTCCCCCACTCAGGCTACCCAGTGGAGCTCTGTCCTGCAGCAACCACGCCTGCCAATGTTGGTTGGTTTTTTTTTTTTTTTTGGTTTCTCGAGACAGGGTTTCTCTGTGTAGCTTTGCGCCTCTTCCTGGAACTCACTTGGTAGCCCAGGCTGGCCTCGAACTCACAGAGATCTGCCTGCCTCTGCCTCCCAAGTGCTGGGATTGTTTTTAATGGAATCCTGAACTCAAGAGTGAGCCTAGACAAATTTAAGGAGAAACAGCAAAATCCATAGAAAATTAGCATACAGTGTTCAGAGTCATTATCCCATCATAACAGCTACTCCAAGCAGGTCCCAGGCAAGTTCAAGTAATACATTACATCAGACTAGCCTGAAATTCGATGTAGGTAAAGCATTCTTTATGACACCTATGTAAACACAGAGAGACTTTTCCTTGTCTATTAGTGATGCTTGAAAGAACACCGTCCAATAAGTATATTTCTCTAGGCCTTCCACAAGTATACTTACTAGGGTACAGAGAATTCAGTTCAGAAGTCCAAACTGGATGCTAACCAATGTTTATAATGCAGCAGTGTGGAAGCCTTCAAAATAAGGTGTGTATTCTTGATCTATCAATTTCACCTTGCATCATTTTTCCAAAGAAAACAATCGGAGATGTGTCCTAAGGTTTTGCTACCAAGATTGCTATTGTAGAGCTGGTGTCTATCATAAAAAAGTAAACTACCTAAACATAAAAAATGAGATTTTTACATATTTTATGATAAAACTACATTGACAGTATTCTACTGTCAATTAAATATTATTAAATGCTTGAGAATAATGGTTCATGATTATCATACCAACACTCAAGAGGTGGGGCTAGAAGGATCATAACTTCAAAGCCAGCCTAGGCTACACAGTGGGATCTTTTTCCAGAAAGTAATAAATAATAGTATTAATTACATCTACAATATAACATTGGAATTTTTTTCAAGTTTAACCGGGTATGGTGGTACACATCTGATCCCATAAGTTGGGGTGCTGGGAGGTCCATGGGTTTGAGGATTACCATGAAGCCATTTCAACACACACACACACACACACACACACACACACACACACACACACACACACACACACACACTGTACCAGCCATAGGAGAGACTGACAGTGGAAAAAGCACACCTTCAGGCTGAGAGGCGCTGCGTGTGAGAGAGCGGACTGTCAAACTCCCTTGATATTCCTCTTCTGTGTTTTTACATTTCCCTGTAATCTACAATCATTTTATATTCACACAAAAGCATTTCTAAACCATGTGTTATAGACTGGAGCATGCAGATATTTACTGGAGATTCAGTGCTCCAGGGGAACAAAGGCTCAGCAAGTTAAGATACGTATGTACCAACTCGGTGTTAAGCAAAGCTGTATGCTGTTGCTAACCCTGCTGTGTTGCTAGGGATTATGTTTCAGTTTGCTAAGTGATTGAGAGCAGGAAAGTTTGTCCAGGAAGCTGTGGTTCAATTACTAGTGAGCTAGAGCAAGGAGCTGAGCGATGAGTTTTTGTTCAAGGAATAAAATGTAGGCAACAACACAAAGTGTCATGGAGACACTGTGCTTAGAATTCCTGGGAATAAGAACCAACAAGCTCTGACATTTTCTCTGCCTTTGTTATTCTGCCCATGCCTCTGGGTGCTGTTGGCCGGGGTGAGGGGATGATACAGCCACTGAGGAAGCCAAACGCCCAGCGTCAAGGGGTAGCCCCAGTCCGCATGCTGCAGTGGCAGCCAAGAAACAAGACATTTATGCTCTAGGAGAAAGCAATGTTCAGAATTCAAATAGCTGATGTAGAGAATGCAAACACCAGGAGATTATAGAAAGGAGAAAGGAAGCAGTTTTAGATAATTTTTATTGTGAGACAGCGTCTCACCATGTAGTCCTGGCTGGCCTAGAACTCATTATGTAGACCAGGCTGGCCTCAAACTCTTGGAGATCACTCTGCCTCCCAAATGTTGGATTTAAAGATGTGCACCACCATACCCAGCCTTGATGAGGTTCTCAGAAGCATCAAAGCATTGAGCTCATTAAACTGAACAGTGTGGGTCTCACTCAGACTCAGAAATGCTTAAGCACATGGCCCTGAATCTCAGCTTCCAGTCTACAGAGTGCATGTGGGTCCCTCCAGGCATTAGACTTCTAAACTTGCAAGAAACAGTGGACTGGAATACAAGTTCCATGATACAGCACTTGCCTGGTGTGTATGAGATCCTAGCTTCACTCCTTAGCACAGCAAACATAATAAAATCAAATATGCCATACTTAATAGACATTGTGGATTCATTAGTACCGATCTCACAGCTGTCAGTGCTATAACTCCTATCTGCACCCTGATTGTCTAAGATATCATGCACATCACAGCTTCCTACACTAGGGAATGCTAGCTGCCCTTCACCACTATATTTAACAGCCATTTTAGACAGCAAAAGTCACCACCATAAAACAAAGATTCAAAAATGAGCACCTTGTAAATAGGATGCTTGCTCACAGTATGGGAGCTGAGAGAAGAAGACAGAATACCTCTTTGTTTCACTTCTGCTGGGAATATACACTCAGGTGGCTTAAACTGTCTGCTGGCCTACATGAGTCTGAGAGTGTGTGAAAAAAATCACCATGAGTTTTTACTTTGGGGTTGCAAAGATGAATTTGCAAATTCAGAAGGCCTGAGTAGTGATAGCTGATAGTAATTAATGAATGCCTCTTAATAAGTCATTGTGGAAATAAATACAATAGCCCATGGCATGTATTTAACAAAGCACATGGTACCTAAGTCCCAGACATGTACTGGACAGGAAAAGGTTTTGCATGTTCTTTGGAGTCCTACCAAGCTGCTTTCTATCTTACATATTTCCAGATACTGTAAATGGAAACTCT
The DNA here is from genome assembly GCF_049852395.1 of Peromyscus maniculatus bairdii. Taxonomy (NCBI): domain Eukaryota; kingdom Metazoa; phylum Chordata; class Mammalia; order Rodentia; family Cricetidae; genus Peromyscus; species Peromyscus maniculatus. The sequence goes on along the minus strand of NC_134853.1, from coordinate 33,249,828 downwards.
AGAAAGAAGATTGCAAAAACAGAGTAATCATTTGTGGTCAATACATTTTCATTACACTATAAAACCCACTTAAAATGCAGTGACCTGTATGTTTTCTGTAGCAGGCTATTGAGGTAAAGTAAAGAGCACCGGGAGATGTGGATGTTGTGGGTGGGGACAACACATTAGTTGCTCTGCAATGAAGACTGCCACCCATCCTCCAGCCCTGAACTGAGATAATAACCATGGCAAGAAAGTTGATTGTACTACTTTCTCCATGAAAAATTAACAGGACACAATCAAGGGTGTCTCTGTGTGAGTGTGTGATGACTTGAAGAAGCAGCTGGCTTTTTTTAACTTTGTGTTATAGTAAACACAGGGTCCTTTTTATTTGGACTAGAATCTCTTTGTTAGAGTGTAAATATTTGATGGTTACATAAGGCACTGTAAACACAATTCCAGAGGCATTTTCTAGGAAGACATTTCCTTGCCCAAGGCAAAGAGATTGAGATAATTTTCAAAGTCATGTCCTCCTGAATGTGACAGAGTGGGCTATTTCCTCCTCACTCATCCTACACTGATCTAGAAATTATTCAAACTTTTCCTCTTTAGGATTTGGAGTTCAAGACTGCTAAATTTTAATTTCTCTATTGATTTATGTTAGTTACATCTTTTAATTTTTATTTTATGAGTATGGATGTTTTGCCTGCATGTATGTGTGTGCACCATGTGCAGTGCTCTTGGAAGCCAGAGGAGGAGGTCAAATCTTCTGAAACTGAAGTTACAGGTGGTTGTGAACCACCATAGGAGTGCTGGGAATTGAACCTGGGTCCTCTGGAAGAGTGGCCAGTGCTCTTAACCACTGAGCCATCTCTCTAGCCCCATGAATCCACACTTCTTGTGATTGTGTCTCTGTATTGTGTCACATCTCTTAATCCGTCTCTACTCCTGAATTCCTTCTTCCTGCATTACCAGTTTCCGTTCTGAGACTCCTTCTTGCAGTTGCCCAGGCTTACAATTTTGTCTTCACCCTTTTCTTCTCCCCCTTTATTGGTACACAGTAAGCTAATTATATTACTTCATCCTCGTGAGGCCACATTGCCACTGTTCTTCTCCAACTCAGTCCTCAATTCCCGCCACTTTGTAAACTTCTATCATTTCCTCCACTGGACCATCCCACCTATAACCATGGAATGCATTTGTATAAGGACTGTATTACTATCACACCTCTCTGTGCTCGTGGAGTAAAGTGTTAACTTTCCTCTGCTTAAAAATAGAGGGGAGGGCCTATCCAGACCCTCTTCTACAGCGAAGGCTCTCAGTTGCCTCTTATGCAGCTGGGGCAGGGTCAGCATTCAGGCTGCAGCATTCTGATTTGTGTCCAGAAATTCTGACTGTTGCTCTCCCCTGCCTATGTCTTTCTTCCTCCTAACTTTTGAGTAATGTACTTCAAAGGTTCATGTCAGACTCAACTCACACGTCAACTGCTCCCCATACCTTTTCTAATTCAAGTTCCATTCTTGACAACCGTCTTCTAGAAGTCCTGGGCACCCTTAGGGTCACATTCACAATCTCACTTTATTGTAGGAGTGCTTTAATGCCAGATTCCTCAATGGGATGGGGGGAGAGGTCTGCCAGCACAGTGGAGAGTAAAATAGAACTCAAGGAAATGGAATCTGATGTGAAGAGGTACCAGCTACCATACAGAGAACTCCACAGAAGAAAGACGGAGCACTTTGTCCTGAGTATCTGCCTTTCAGACCTCTCTTTCAGCCAAGCCCTTCCTGGAAGTGAGCTGCAGACTGGAGCCCACTCTCACAAATGGCAGATATACACATAGATATATGCCTTGTATAAAGTGGAAAACTCTGCTTGAGTTCTAAAAACATCACTTACCAAAGTATTTCTTGAGAAATGATTCATAGGCAAGTTCATGATCACCACAAGGCTACATAAAAGACCTCTAGCCAGGGCTGTCCTGTGCATCCTGAAGAACGGAAGTGCAGTGGCTGGCTGGAGGCCTGTTATCAGAGAATGAGGTGGGAAAAGGCTGAACTGCAGAGCAAGGCACAAAAGAGGTGCTTTTCTTTCTGGGCTAATGGCTTTGGGAATGTTCAAAAGTAGAATAAACTATAAAAGGGGAAAAATTAGCATATCATTTATTTTTTATTTATAATTGCTTTTATTCATTTTATAAGCCAACCACATATCTCACTCTCATCCCTCCTCCACTCCCTCCTCAGCCTTTCCCCCCATCTCCTCCTCCAAAAAGGTAAGGCCTCCCATAGGGAGTCAGCAAAGCCTGGTACATTCAGTTGAGGCAGGACCAAGCCCCTCACCTCTGCATCAAGGCTGAGCAGGCCTCCTGTCATAGGTAATGGGCTCCAGAAAGCCAGCTCATTCATCAGGGATAGGTCCCGATCCCACTGCCAGGGGCCCCTCAAACAGACCAAACTATACAACTGTTTCCCACATGCAGAGGGCCTAGTCTGGTCCCATGCAGATTCCACAGCTGTCAGTCTGAAGTTTGTGAGTTCCTATGAGTTTTGTTCAGTTGTCTCTGTAGATTTCCCCATCATGATCTTGACCCCCATACCATCCCTTGCTCAAATAATCCCTCTTCCCTCTCTTCCACTGGACTCCTGGAGCTTGGCCTGGTTGGTTGTGGATCCCTGCATCAGCTTCCATCAGTTACTGGATGAAGGCTCTATGATGACAGGGTATTCACCAATCTGATTACCAGGGTAAGCCGGTTCAGGCACCCTCTCCACTATTGCTAGTAGTCTAAGGTGGGGTCATCCTTGTGGATTCCTGGGAATTTCCCTAGTACCAGGTTTCTCCCTTACTCTATAATGTCTCCCTCTATCAAAATATCTCTTTCATTGCTCTCCCACTCCATCCCTTCCCCAGCTCGACCATCCCATTCCCTCATGTTATCATCCCTTCCCCTCTATTACACCCCCCTCATCCCCAGTTTACTTGTGGAGATCTCATCTATTTCCCCTTCCCAGGGCTATCTATATGTACCTCTTAGGGTCCTCTTTGTTTCCTAGCTTCTCTGGAGCGGTGGGTTGTAGTCTGGTTATCCTTTGTAAACATCTAGTATCCACTTATGAGTGAATAATACCATGTTTGTCTGGGTTACCTCACTCAGAATGATATGTTCTAGTTCTATACATTTGCCTACAAACCTCATGATGTCTTTGTTTTTCTGTGTTGAACAGTACTCCATTGTGTATATGTACCACATTTTCTTTATCCATTCTTTGGTTGAGGGGAATTGAACTCAGGACCTCTGGAAGAACAGTCAGTGCTCTTAACCTCTGAGCCATCTCTCCAGCCCCTTGAGTTTCTTTATGTGGGCTGTTGGCCGGCTATAAATTGCCTTTATTATGTTTAGGTATGTTCCTGATCTCTCCAAGGCCTTTATCATGAATCGGTGTTCGATTTTGTCAAAGACTTTTTCAGCATCTAATGAGATGATCACGTGGTTTTTTTCTTTCAATTTGTTTATATGATGGATTACATTGACAGATTTCCATATGTTGAACCGTCTCTGGGATGAAGATCATGGTAGATGATTTTTTTTATGTGTTCTTGGATTTTGTTTGACAGTATTTTATTGAGTATTTTTGCATCAATGTTCATGAGGGAGATTGGTCTGTAACTCTCTTTCTTTGTCGCATCTTTGCATGATTTGGGTATCAGGGTAATTGTAGCCTCATAGAAAGAGTTTGGCAATGTTTCTTCTGTTTTTATTAGATGGAAGAATATGAGGAGTACTGGTATTAGCTCTTCTTTGAAATTCTTGTAGAATTCTGTACTGAAACTATCTGGCCCTGGGCTTTTTTCTGTTGGGATACTTTTAATGACTGTTTCTATTTCCATCGGGGTTATAGGTCTATTTAGATTGTTTATCTTGTCTTGATTTAATTTTGGTATGTGATACCTATCCAGAAAATTGTTCATTTCTTTTAGGTTTTACAGTTTTGTGGAGTACAAGTTTTTGAAGTATAATGTGATAATTCTCTGAATTTCCTCATTGTCTGTTGCTATGTCTCCCTTTTTGTTTCTGAATTTAACTTGGATATTCTCTCTCTGCCTTTTGGTTAGTTTGGATAAGGGTTTGTCTATCTTGTTGATTTTCTCAAAGAACCAACTCTTTGTTTCATTAATTCTTTGTATCATTCTCTTTGTTTCTATTTTATTGATTTCAGCCCTCAATTTGATTATTTCCTGGTGTCTACTCCTCCTGGGTGTGTTTGCTTCATTTTGTTCTAGAGCTTTCAGGTGTGCTGTTAAGTTGTTGGTGTGAGATTTCTCCAGCTTCTTTATGCAGGCACTTAGTGCTATGAATTTTCCTCTTAGCACAGCTTCCATTGTGTCCCATAAGTTTGGGTATGTTGTACATTCATTTTCATTGAATTCCAAGATGTCTTTCATTTCTTCCTTGACCCAGTAGTGATTCAGTTGAGAATTTTCAGTTTCCATGAAATTGTAGGCTTTCTGTACTTTGTGTTGTTGTTGTTGAATTCTAACTTTAAGCCAAAATGGTCCAATAAAATACAGGAGGTTATTCCAATTTTTTTTGTATCTGTTGAGATTTACTTTGTGAGTGAGCATGTGATCAATTTTAGAGAAGGTTCCATAGGGTGCTGAGAAGAAGGTATATTCTTTTGTTTGGGTAGAATGCTCTGTAGATGTTTATTAAGTCCATTTGAGGCATAATATCTGTTAGTTCTCTTATTTCACTACTAAGCTTCTATCTGACAGACCTGTCCATTGGTGAGAGTGGGGAGTTGAAGTCTCTCACTATTAATGTGTGGGGTTTGATGCGTGATTTAAGCTTTAATAATTTTTTTTTTACATAAGTGGATACCCTTGTATTTGGGGCACAAATTTTCAGAATTGAGACTTTATCTTGATGGATTTTTCCTGTGATGAATATGTAATGTCCTTCTCAATCTCTTTTGATTAATTTTAGTTTGAAGACTATTTTGTTAGATATTAGGATAGCTACACCAGCTTGCTTCTTAAGTCCATTTGATTGGAAAGTCTTCTCCCAACCCTTTACTCTGAGGTAGTGTCTGTCTTTGAAGTTGAGGTGTATTTCTTGTATGCAGCAGAAGGATGGATCCTGTTTTCATACCCATTCTGTTAGCCTGTGTGTTTTTATAGATGAATTGAGTCCATGATATTAAGGGATATTAGTGACAATGATTGTTAATTCCTGTTATTGTTTTGTGGTAGTGTGTGTGTGTTTCCTTTCTTTGGGATTTGTTGGTGTGAGGTTATCTATTGCCTGTGTTTTTGTGGATGCATCTAACCTCCTTTGATTGGATTTTTTCCTTCTAGTGCTTTCTGTAGGGCTGGATTTGTGGATAGGTACTGTTTAAATCTGGTTTTGTCGTGGAATATCCTGTTTACTCCATCTATGGTGATTGAGAGTTTTGCTGAGTATAATAGTCTGGGCTGGCATCTGTAGTCTCTTAGTGTCTGCATATCATCTTTCCAGGACCTTCTGGCTTTCAGAGTTTCTGCTGAGAATTTGAGTGTTATTCTGATAGGTTTGCCTTTATATGTAGCTTGGCCTTTTTCCTTTGTAGCTCTTAATATTCTTTCTTTATTCTGTATGTTTAGTGGTTTGGTTATTATGCGGCGAGGGGACTTTTTTTGTGGGAGGGGATCCAGTCTATTTTGTGTTCTGTGAGCTTCTTGTATCTTCATAGGTATGTCCTTCTTTAGGTTGGGAAAGTTTTCTTTTATAATTTTGTTGAATATATTTTCTGTGCCTTTGAGCTGGTATTCTCCTTCTATCCCTATTATTTTTAGGTTTGGTCTTTTCATGGTATCCCAGATTTACTGGATGTTTTGTGCTATGACTGTTGGCTTTAATGTTTTCTTTGACTGATGAATCTATTTCCTCTAGCATATCTTCAATGCCAGAGATTCTCTCTTCCATCTCTTGCATTCTGTTGGTTATGCTTGCATCTGTATTTCCTGTTCATTTACTCAGATTTTCTATTTCCATCCTTCCCTCAGTTTGTTTCCTCTTTATTGCCTCTATTTCAATTTTCAAATCTTGAACTATTTTCTTTACCTGTTTGGTTTTTCTTGGTTTTCTTTACTTTCTTTTAGGGATTTATTGATTTCTTCCAATTTTTTATTTGTCTTTTCCTCGATTTCCTTAATGGAATTTTTCATTTCCTCTTTAAAGGCCCCTATCATCTTCATAAAGTCATTTTTAAGGTCACTTTCTTCTGTTTCTTCTACATTGGGATGTTCAGGTCTTGCTGTAGTAGAACCGCAAGGTTCTGGTGGTGCCATATTGCTCTTTATATCGTTGAATGTATTCCTGCACTGGCATCTACCCATCTCTTCCTCCAATCAGTGCAAATGGTGTCTGTATCTCAGGGAGCTGCTGAGGTCTGGGGGTGGGGGGACTGGGGTGCAGGGTGGGACTTGTAGATTGCAGAGTCCAATGTGAAGTGGCGGTGGGAATATCTGCCCACAGGAGTCTTGCCTGCTGGCCTGCAACTGGGACTGCAATGGTTTGGGGGTATGGGGGCACAGGTTGTGCCCCTGGACCGAAGGCCTAGAGTCTGGGGTGACCAGCTGGAAGAACAGTCACTCACCTCTTGGTCCAATCGGAGCTGGCAGAGTCTGTTTTTCAGGAAGCAGCTGTGGTCTAGGGCAATGGGTGTGTTTAGGGGATAGAGTGGGGCTCATAGATTACAGGGTCTGATGGGGAGGTAGTAGCCAGTCTGCCTGCAGGAGTCTTGCCTGCTGACATGCAACTGGGGCTGCAATGGGTGGGAGTGGTGTATCATTTATTAGCTTACAGAAGTTAATTTCTCACATTATTTTAATTATCACTAAAGTTGAAATAGAAATGAACATAGAGATATAAAAAACATGATGCTACAATCATTTTTGGAGTAGTAAAATTAATGAGTTTGATTTTGTCTGGCTATATTTTTTCATTTTTTTAATAATAATAATATTAGCTTTTAGGACAGTGGCTCTCAATCCTGGCCACACTTATGAGCTCCTTGGAAGCTTTTTAGAATGCTTAGATGGGTTCTTGTTGGTCTAAATTTGGTCTTTGGTGCCCATGTTTTATGGCTTCTCTAATGAGTGGGCTAGGTTGAGGTCCCCATGTTAGCAGGGCTTTTCCCCCATAGTCCTCCATAGCTAGATCCTATGCAGGGAAACTACTCAGACTCTAGCAATGGAGACAAGAATTTAAGTGAACCAATCAAGATTGAACATGGGGCTGCCAACATGGCTTAGCTGGTGAAGCGTCTGCCTTGTGAGCACAAAGACCCAAGTTTAATCTCTAGAACCCAACAAGAACAGGTGTGATGGCATGCTTGTGATCCCAGGACTGGGACAGTGGAGAGAGGAGATCCCCTGGGCTTACTGACCATTTCTCAAAAACTGGTGGCACCTGGAGAAGAAAACCCAAGGTAGTCCTTTGACCTCCACAAGCACACACACACAGTCATACCTGTGCACATGCACAACCAGAACAAACATGCTCCCTACACCTTATCCTATGGCTACATCCAATAAGGTATATGTTCCTAGACTTGCATGCACACAATGGTTCAAGTCACATAGAGCAAGACTTCTGTTTGCCTGGGTTCTAGACCAGTCAGACCAGCCTAGGGGCAGAACCCCACAAGTGGTAGAGCTCAGCTTTCCCTTTCTACGTCAGGCCCAACTAATGAAAGTGCATGCCTTTATAACATGATATATCCTTTATTCCCTGGAGTAAGTCTCTCAGTAACCTCAGGGCAAAATGAGAAAACAAAAGATTTGGGAATTTGGGTCCCTTAAACTATTATCAACCCAATGAACCCATTGGGCTACATATTTTCTTCTGCCTAATGTGTCAAAATCATTTCAATGTTTAGTGTGCAAAATGGGAACCATATTACCATTTATTAGGCATGATACACATTAGGCACAGTCATGAGTTCTTTCTAAATGTGACTTCATCTACTCTCAACAGCTCTGTATTTGAACCTCCATTCTAAAGTTGAAACTCAGAAACTAAAGAAATTGCCAAGTGTCAAAAGTTAATAAGTTACCCAGATCTATGCACTCAAGTAAACAAATGACGGGCTGACTGCACTAGGTGAAATATTCATTTTGGCTTTAACAAAAGAACACAACTCTCCCTATCACATGCTGGAATCATAGCCTCTAGAAAAAATAGACAGCCCCAAGATTTCTTAAGAAGTCAAAAGTCTATAAAATATTATCAAAATCACTCTGACTTTTTTGGTAAGGAAAATTTAAAATTAAAAAAAATAATAACTTTTCCTAGTGTCACACAAATTACCTGTCAGATAATATGTGAATTTTGACACACACATACACACACACCCTCCCGACAACCTTACATTAATATCCTCATGTTAGATAGTCCAGAAAAGTTGAATAAATTTGTTCAGGGTCATAGAGCTTTTAATTTGTGGGATAAATTTAAATTGATGACTATCTGACTCTAATATGTGAAATAGTAATTGCTATTGTATTATGTCTTTCAAATAGTAATTGACAGAACAGATACCAGAACCCAAAGAAAAAGAGTTTTAATATAGAATTGGATTTTGTTTCTACCACTCATGAACACTCCAGGCACTGCATTTCTCTTTTTTACCTGATGAAGCAGCCATGGGTGATATTGAGGACCACCCATGACAGCCTGCTTCACTACATATGCCCGGATAAGAGCAACTAGATAGATGGGGAAGCTTATTGCTCAGTCTATTTCATCATTTGCTTGCATTACTTGGCCAGGTTCACCCTGCCCATTCTTTCCAGGTCCACACTCATCCCTTCTTCCCTATCCCACCCAACTTTCTGTCTTTTTTTCCTTCAAAAGACTAATTTATGCTGCCCAAATATTCTTGGATATGTGGTCTTCCACTGGAATGTGGTCACTTACCAAGGGCTACCCTCTTAAAGAAAACCGACCCTCCCTCTCCTGGCAGCTAACAATTCCCTATAGCCCCATGGCTGGGGTAGAGAGATTGTGTGCCCAACTCCTCTCTAACTTGACCTTACACAGGTCTCATGCATAGGATTTGGTCTAGCTTGGGCCTATACAGGTCCATGCATGGGATTTGGTCTAGCTTGGGCCTATACAGGTCCATACATGGGATTTGATCTAGCTTGGGCTTATACAGGTCCATGCATAGGATTTGGTCTAGCTTGGGCCTATACAGGTCCATACATGGGATTTGATCTAGCTTGGGCTTATACAGGTCCATGCATAGGATTTGGTTTGCTTGGGCTTACACAGGTCTCATGCATGGGATTTGGTCTAGCTTGGGCCTATACAGGTCCATGCATGGGATTTGATCTAGCTTGGGCTTATACAGGTCCATGCATGGGATTTGATCTAGCTTGGGTTTATACAGGTCCATGCATGGGATTTGGTTTGCTTGGGCTTACACAGGTCTCATGCATGGGATTTGGTCTAGCTTGGGCTTACACAGGTTGCAACTGCTGTGAGTTCATGTGTGCAACAGCCCTGCACTGTCCAGAAGATAATGTCTCCTTGTGGTCATCAACTACCTCTGGCTACTAAACTCTTCTTGGCCCCTTCCCCAATGACTGCCGAGCCTTGGGAGTGGGGCGTGGTATGTATGTTCCTTTTAATGTTGTTGAGCATTCTGCGGTCTCTTATTCTCTGCACCTTGGTCAGTAGCGGGTCTCTGTCAATCAACATTTGCTTCTTAAAGTCAGGACCTCCTGCCTTTTAGCAACTCCAGCCTCTCCCTGTGTCTAGAAGTGAAGAAGTTAAAAAAGGAGTTAGAAAATAGAAATACTGCTCCTATTTGCTTTTCTTGTCTCTTTGTTGTTGTTCTTTTAGACCAGATCCTGCTATGTGTCCCAAACTAACCTCACACTTAGAGCCCTTTTGTCTCAAGCTTCTGTGTGGTGGGTTTACAGGCATGCATCACCATGCCTTTTGTGTCCTTGGCACATTAAAATCTAGTCTGTTCTAAGAAAGGTGCTTGCTAACTACTGGGAAATAGGAAACATTATTTCTTTATCAATGGCTATTTTTAAAATCTAGTTCCCATCCCCAAAGAAATCTGATGCAGCTCCTAGGAGATCAATGTGAATAAATTTGAGAAGATTGTATCAAAGGGATCAGGCTTAGCTGCCAAGCTCTAAATATTTGAACTCCAAACAATGAGCAATGTGCAAATGAATTCAAGAGAAGTTTGTAGTGCTGAAGGAAAGTGGTCCTGCAAGAATGCAGAGGAGCCCCAAAGATCTATTTCTGGAAGATTTTATCTCCCTCTTGCCACAGCTATCAATAAGGAATAGCTGAAATTCTATGACTGAGGACACTGGGAAAATTGAAGTTTATAGTGTTTCCTCTTCCTTCTAAACTGAGATGAGTGCTCTTTTCTAGGAAATGACTTTGTTTAACTCCAAATTTTAAAAAAATAAAGCATTCTTATTTATAGCAAGACCAAAACTCTTAGGCATCCCTCTCTTCACTGTGCTGAATGGCTGGTTTTCTTTACATCTGTTTACTCTGTCATCACTCCAAATGTAGATATTTCATCCAGTACCATATTGTGTAATATTGTGAAATCTTGCCACATGGTGCAAAAGTAGAAAATTGTGGAACTTTTCTCTAATTCAAACTCATGTTATGAAGCTGATATTTAGACAACTGAATCTATTGATAAGGAAAGAAATGTGAGATTTCACTATCTATAAGATATATTGTACCTTCTGAAGATAAAAATACAGCCAACTGGACTCTCCAGTGAAAATATTACAGACCACACTTTTCAAGTCGACATTATGCAATGTTACAGCCAAATCAATACATATCTACTTTAGTGATCATATGGTACCTGTGGTTTTCCTTTCAAAGCTCCAGTCTCTGAGGTCAGTCTGCCCAGTCACAGCTCAATGAGGCTCTTTCTGCCTTATCATTTAGAAGATCAGTAGTGACCTCCACCACAACACCTGTCAGTCACCTCACTTTACCTCGTCACATAGACATTGTCATTTTATTCCATTACAGTACACAATGAGGCCATGCAGGAGGTACTTCTTTAAATTTACTTCTGAGTTGTGGGGCAAAGACAAATATGCTAAATGGAGAGTATGTCCATAGTCAATGACAATTCAAAGTCAGAACGAACTGAAGTGGATGTGGGGGTGGAGGAAGTCCTGAGAGAATGGGTGCTTTTTATGTTTTTCTTTTTTTTATTTAATTATTTTTTCATTTTACATACCAATCATGGGTCCCCCTCTGTTCCCTTCCCCTGATCCCCTCTCCCCCCTCCCCACCCCATCCACTCCTCAGAGAGAATAAGGCCTCCCTTGGGGAGTCAACAACGTCTGGCACACCAAGTTGAGGCAGGACCAAGCTCTCCCCAAGCCCCTCGCATCAACACTGAGCAAGGTATCCCACCACAGGGAATGGACTCCAAAAAGCCAGTTCATGCACCAGGGATAAATTCTGGTCCCACTGCCAGGGGCCCCAGATCAAGCCACACAACTGTCACCCACATTCAGAGGGCCTAGTTCTGTCCCATGCATGTTCCCAGCTGTCTATCCAGAATCTGTAAGCTCTCACTAGCTCCAGTCAGCTGTCTCTGTGGTTTTCCCATCATGATCTTGATACCCCGCCTTATTCATGTAATCCCTCCTCCCTCTCTCCAACTGAACTCCAGGAGCTCAGCCCAGTGCTTAGCTGAGGACCTCTGCATCTGCTTCCATCAGTTACTGGATGAAGGTCCTATGATGGCAATTAGGGTAGTCACCAATCTGATTACAGGAGAATGCAAGTTCAGGCCCCTGTCCACTACTGCTAGGAGTTTTAATTGAGGTCCTCCTTGTGGATTTCTGAGAATTTTCCTGGCACCAGGTTTCTCTCTAACCCCATAATGGCTCCCTCTATCAAGATATCTCTGTGAATGGGTATTTTTGGCACACAGCGATGCCAAGGACCTAATACCCCAGACCCATGGCAATCGTAAAGCCTCACCTAGGTCAGGCTCAGGGAATTGGAAAAGTCTTTCTCTGGCCAGATATGAATGTGTGCAAATGATTGACCAGTGTGCAAAATACAGCTTCCTCCTCTGGGATGACTGCAGCCTGAGTCTGCTCTCCTACAGAGGCCTCCTTGTTCATCTGGAAACCCACCTCCTACAGTCATACATGTGAAGAAATGAGCTGAGTTTCCAGGCTGCAGGTGTGTCTCTACCACAGTGAGTACCGCCCACCCTTTTCGTGAGTACACATCACAGCTTTTCGGTACCTGTGTCTGTGTGTCCTTTCTTCCTTCCCTGCCACCCCAGTTAGGTCATTTCCTGAGTCATGGTCATGGCCCTGATGGATGAATTTCAGAATAAATTTGCTAGAAGAATATAAGAAATGGTGAGGAACACAGAGTGGCATTTGTCACTAACATATTGGGGCCCTCAAGAGCATGATGATTTCCAGTCACACAAAACTGTTAGAAATTTATGAATGTGAATATGAAGGTGCCTTTTTGTACTCTGGGACTCTCAATGGGAAGGGAATGCCACATTCTCCTCATTGACGTGACCATGTTTCCCCCGCTCACAAACTTGTGTTAAAGAAACACATGTTGAAAAGGTCCCAATTCCTACTTCCTCTCCTCTCATCCCTTATTATCTCTTCCCATACTGATAGAGCAACTCTGGCTTCATTTGCCGGACTCCACCATCAAGAGAAAACAAGTATTCTACTTTAATTCCTCTCCACACACTAATCCTGTGTCTAAAAATCAAATAACTCAGTGAAGGAAAACAAATCACATGAAGAAATATCTCCACATGAATAAGATATGTTGTTACTAAAACCATTAGCCACTTGTAGAAATCTCTTGCTAATTCATTCTAACTGAGCCTCAAGTGTTTGGTGTGTCCATTTGTAACATCACTTGTATTGGCTTGGACACACATTTTTAAAGTCATTGTAAACAGAAGTGTGCACTTACTGTTTTCAGTGCTACAAGCCTCTGAAACATGGAGTTCTATGGTTAGGAAGGGCTGCCCTTGACAGAGTGGTTCCACTTCTTTTCTGTCACCAGAGAGAACCCTCCCATTGACAGCTCTCCTTACCTGGCTTTCTATCTACTCCCTGGGACTCTTCTATCCCTGTCAGTACAGGTTACCAAGGCCATGGTGTGTATGCCTTTGGTATACCCTTGCCTAATAATGGAGGAATCAGTAACTCTCCTTGGGGGTCATGGACATTGACAGGTTGCCCTCACTCGAGTGGACAGTCTTAAACACATATTCATATTGGCAACACTAATTAAGCCCAGGGGGTTGTTAATAACAACCAAAAAGAGAAAACATGAAGTTGGAAAAGCGACAGGGTTGGGGGACACTATAGGTAGTTGAGGGGAGGTGTCTTACTTAGGGTTTCCATTGCTGTGAAGAGACATGGCAATTCCTATAAAGGAAAAAATTTAATTGGGGATAGCTTGTAGTTCAGTTTTAGTCATAAAACTGTAGTTCAGTTTTATCATCATAGCCGGTGGCATGCAGGCAAACATGGTACTGGAGAAGGTTCTGAGGGTTCTGCATCTTGATCCTCAGGCAGCAGGAAGTAAACTAAGACATATCCTTCAACAATGATGCCACACCTACTCCAACAAGGCCACACCTCCTAGTAGTACCACTCCCTGAGCCTATAGGGGCCAATTGCACTCATACTACCATAGGAGATAATAGTGTATGGATATGATTATGATGTGAACAGCTGACTCCATATGCCCGTCCTGACATCCATTGAGTCACTCTACCATGTCTTCATGGCTGTGATGGACTAAATCATGAGCCATAAGAAATCTCGCCCACCTTGGGTTGTTTCTGTCAGGTACATTGAGAGTGGCCATGCAAAAGCAACTAATACTGGGTCAGAAGGTATGGTGGTTTGAATAAGAATGGCCCCAGGGTTTCATATATTTGAATGTTAGTCACCAGGGAGTGGAACTCCTTGGTAAGATTAGAAGGATTAGGAGGTGTGGCTTTGTTGCAAGAAGAGTGTCATTGAGGGTGGGCTTTGAGATTTCAGAAGTCCGTGTCAGGCCCAGTCTCTCTCTCACACACACAAGTGCACACCTGTAGATCAGGATGTAGCTCTCAAGTACTGCTCCAGTGCCATGAGTACTGCCATGCTCTCACAATGATAAAGGACTAAGCCTCTGAAACCATAAGCAAGCGCCCAATTAAATGCTTTCCTTATATAAGAGTTGTTTTGGTCATAGTGTCTCTTCATAGCAATAGAACAGTAAAACAGAAGTTGGTAACAGAAGTGGGTTATTGCTCTGACAGACTGGACAATGCAGTTTGTTGAAGGAATATGGAAGACTTTGGGGCTTTGGATTAGAAAAGACATCGGATGCTTTAGGAAGGGTTCAATGGTCCATCCTAGCAAGAATATGGAAAACAGTGCTGAGGGTGATTTGAACTGTGGGAGCCACATCAAGAAGATTCAAAGGGGGAAGAATATTAGTAAGTGGCCTAAAGACTACTCTTGTGATATTTTGGGAAAGAATTTGGTTGCTTTCTTTCCTTGTCCAAAAAATTTTCCTGAGGCTAAATTGAAGAATTGGGGATTAATGGCATTGACAAAGGAGATTTCAAGACAGTCTACTATTAACTGTGTTATGTGGTGATTAGTGGTCACTCTTCTGTAACTCGATAATGAAAAGGAGCAAGCTGGGCAAAGAGAAATACAAAATTTACAGTTGGGGTGGAAAAAGAACACCAGGAAGTGTAATAAGGAGCGAGTCCAGTGCTCAATGAGATAAAAAGTTTAATGAAAAGCCTGATGCTAAGTCGAATAAAAAGAGTGGTGGCCTCCGGGTAAGATCCTACCCAGTTAAGCTTCCAACTTGTGAAAAGGAATTGAAAAAAGTTTAAGCAGTGAAGTAAACCATCAAAAACAGAAAGCTGATGAAAATATATTTAAACAAGGGGGCCTTGTTCCAGCCCCATCAAGCAGCAGAACTGGCAGGTTTAGCTATATGATTCTAACTTTGGAGTTAAGGATACAAGAAAGGAGTTGTAGAATCTCCCTCCTCAGCTAAGGAAAGCTGCTGAGGCCAGGCATGTGTCAGGGGTGTCCCTGAGTGTAGGCTCAGAGAGGAAATTGTTCAAAGCTGTGAAGGTAAAACATGGATCTGGTTAGAGACTCTAAGATGTTAGAGACACCAGAGTCATGGTATCTTAGTTAGAGTCACTATTGCTGTGATGAAACACAATGACAAAAAAGCAAGTTGGGGAAGAAAGGGTTTATGTGGCTCACACTTCCACATTACTGTTCATCACCTAAGGAAGTCAGGACAGGAACTCAAACAAGGCTGGAACCTGGGGGCAGGAACTGATGCAGAGGCCATAGAGGGGTGCTGCCTACTGACTTGCTTCCCTTGGCTCACTCTACCTGCTTTCTTATAGAACCCAGGACCATCAGCCCAGGGATGGTATCACCCACAATAGGCTGGACCCTCCCTTATTGATCACTAATTGAGAAAATGCCTTATAGCTGGATCTCATGGAGGCATTTCCTCAACTGAGACTCCTTCCTCTGATGGCTCTAGCTTGTGTCAAGTTGACACACAAAATCAAGTACACATGGGATATATGTCAAGAAATGCTTCAGGTTGGTTATAGAGTCAGACAAAGAGAGAGAAATGTGTTGCAGTCAACAAAGCTAAAAGCAGTTGGACATCTGAAGAGTGTTTGACATCAGACCTGGAAACACAGAATGTGGAGTTTGAACTATTGGCTTTGAGTCCTGCTTTTGCCCAGGATTTCCTCACTTTGCTCCCTTTCCTCCATTTCAGAATGCTAATGTCTATTCTGTGCCATTGTGTACTGGAAGTGTGTGACCTGCTTTTTTATTTTGATTTTCCAGGGGGTTAGGGTTAAGAGGTTGCCTTGAGTCTCAGAAGAGACTTTGAACTTTGGACTCTTAAGTAGTCTTGAGACTGTGAAAGACTGGGGACTTATGAAGATGAACTAAATTCATTTTGCATCATGATATGGCTATAAGCCTTTGGAGGCCAAGGAGTGGAATGTGGTGATTTGAACAAGGAATGGCTTCCATAGGCTCATATATTCGAATGTTTAGTCACCAGGGAATGGAACTCTTTGATAGGATTAGAAGGATTAGGCAGTGTGGCCTTGTTGGAGGAAGTGTGTCACCAGGGTTGGACTTTTGAAACCTCAAAGGCCCAGTATGTCCTCTCCCCCCTTCTCTCTCTCTCTCTCTCTCTCTCTCTCTCTCTCTCTCTCTCTCTCTCTCTCTCTCTCTCTCTCTCTCTCTGCCTATGGATTAAGATGCAGCTCTCAGCTACTGCTCCAGTGCCATGAGTGTCACCATGCCCTCGCCATGATGACAAAGGTCTAAGCCTCTGAAACTGTAAGCAAACAGGCAGTTAAACATTTTCCTTTATAAAATCTGTTTTGGTCATGGTTTCTGTTCACAGCAATAGAACAGTAACTAAGACAGAAAGAATATTTGAAGAAACGAAAGCTTTAAACTTCTCATATCTGATGAAAACTGTCACTGTATCTAAGAAGCTCAATGAACTCCAAGTAGGATAAAAATAGTGCTAGAGAAATTAACTTTACAAGAGATTTAGTGTCTAAGTTTGTAATACTGTCCTCTAAGGACTCTCATTTATAATTGGGTTACATGCTTTCTTTTTGCTTTATCATCTCACTCATGAGAATAAATTATATTCTGAATCTATGTTGGGACAGAGAGTACCCAGAGGGTAGATGTGCCTAATATCTAAAGCCTAAACAGGTAGGGAAGGCCTATACAGAAAGAAAGAAAAAAAGCAAAAAACAAACAACAAATACTGGTCTTCTAAGCTTGTGTGACTAAGGACACAAGAAAATGAAAGCATAAATATGCATGCATATGGTGTGGTTAAATGTTTAAGCTAAGTCTGGAATCAAGCAGGAATGTTTTGATGGTAAGAATTGATCCCAGATGTAGCACAATCCTAATTGGTCTTTAATAAAAACCCAGAGCCAGATGTCAGAGTAAATGCTGAAAGATCAGAGAGACAAAAGAACAAACCACAGCCACCTCTCACCTCGCCAACTCCTTTCTCCTCCCACCTTATATTCCTCTCTCCACCCAGCCATATCACTTCCTGTCTCATCCTCCCTAGGGTTGGGATTAAAGGTGTGTGTTGCCATTATGTGGCCTCTATGGCTAACTAGTGGCTGGCTTTGCACTCTGATCTTCAGGCAAGCTTTATTTGTTAGATCACACACAGAATATCACCACACCTAAGACCTTGTGCAAGCTAAGCACATGCTCTTACACTGAGTTGCACCCCAAGATTCTCAAGTGAGAATTTTTCCTTTTATTTAAGGTAGATTTTTTTCTCACATAATATATGTTGTTTATGGTTTCCCTCTCTCTACTCCTCCCAGTTCCTCCCTACTTCCCCTCCCATCCCGTTCTACCCACTTTCTGTCTCTCACTACAAAACAAACAGGCTAATAATAATTATAATATTATAATATAATAATATAATTTAAAAAACAAAAACTAACACATCAGAATAGGACAAAAAACAAACAAACAAACAAACAGAAGGGAAAAAGCCCAGGAAAAGACACAAGAAACAGATATAGATGCAGAGACCCAATCATCTGCACACTCAGAAATCACATAAAAACACTAATCTGGAAGCCATAATATATATGCAAAGGACCTGAAAGGTAAAAAGAGAGAAATTAAAATAAAATATATAAATAAATGTAAAAGTAAAAAAAAATAAGGTAGAATGTTTTTTAAGTATACAGGGGAAAAGTCCATACTTCCTACTCTATTCCCTTTCCTAACAGTATCTATCATTCCCCTAGTCCCTTACTCTACACCTAACCTCTGTAGTTCTAGGGACTGTAGCATGGTAATCATTGATTTATCAGATAGCCACATATAAGTGAATACATACCGTATTTGTTTTTCTGGATTTGGACTATCTCACTTAGGTTTTCTTTCCATCCACTATCCTGAGAATCTCATTATTTCATTTTTAAAATAAATTTGTTTGTTTTA
Organism: Peromyscus maniculatus bairdii; assembly: GCF_049852395.1. Taxonomy (NCBI): domain Eukaryota; kingdom Metazoa; phylum Chordata; class Mammalia; order Rodentia; family Cricetidae; genus Peromyscus; species Peromyscus maniculatus. The sequence goes on along the minus strand of NC_134853.1, from coordinate 33,231,735 downwards.
CATTCCAAAGAAAGTTTCCCCTCCTTTCTCTCCTCCCATTCCCTCCCCCTACCTTCCCTCTGCACCTCCCCCCAACATCTGTTTCTCCTCTGTTTCTGTTCAGAAAGGGCCAGGCTTCCCATGGATATCAACAAAGCATGGCATATCAGGTTGCAGTAGGACTAAGTGCCTCCCCTTGGGCAAGGCAACCCAGTGTGAGGAATAGGTTCCCAAAAGCCTGTAAAAGAGTCAGAAGAGACAGTCCCTGCTCCCACTGTTAGGAGTCCCCACAAGTAGACAAAGCTACACAATTGTCACATATATGTAGAGTGCCTAGGTCAGTCCTATGCAGGCTCCCTGGTCGTCAGTTCAGACTCTGTGAACTCCAAGGAGCCCAGGTTAGTTGATTCTTTGGGTTTTCTTGCAATGTCCTTACCCACTCTGGCTTGTACAATCTTTCCTCCCTCTCTTCAGCAGGATTCCCCAGGCTGGGCCTAATGTTTATCTGTGGGTCTCTGCATACGTTCCCATCAGTTACCAGATTGTCTCTGATGACAATTAGGGTAGTCACCAATCTATGAGTATAGAAGATTATCATTGGGCATCAATCATTACACTGACAATTATTTATCAAATCAGGTTTTGTTCTATCCTAGGTGTCTTGGTGATCCAGCCTCTGGGTCCTGGCACTTCAGGCAGTGTCAGGGGTGGGCTCATTCTCCTGGCATGGGCCTTAGGCTGGACCAGTCATTGGTTGGACACTCCCACAATCTCTACACCACCCTTTCCCCAGCACATCCCATAGGCAGGACAGACTATAGGTCAAAAGTTGTGTGGCCGGGTTAGTGTCCCAATCCCTTCAGTGGAAGTCTTGCTGGGTTATAGAAGATGACGAGTTCTGACTGAATAGCACTATTCCCAAGAGTCCCAGCTGGGGTCATCCTTGTAGATTCCTGGTAGAATCTCACCTAACCCTGAATTGTGCCCCCTTTTCCAGTCATCTCTTTCAATACTCTCTCCCTCCATCCACCCCCAACCTGATCCATCATGTTGCCATCCCCCATCTGCCCCCAGTCCACCAACAAGATATCTTCTATTTCCCCTTCCCAGGGAGATCCATGTGTCCCACCTTGATCACTCCTTGTTACTTAGCCTCTCTGTGTCTGTAGGCTGTAGCATGGTTGTCCTTTATAGCTAATATCCACTTATGAGTGCATACTATGTTTGTCTTTCTGGATCTAGGTTACCTCACTTAGGATAAATTTTTTTATAGTTCCATCCATTTGTCTTCAAATTTCATGATGTCATTTTTTTAACAGCTGAGTAATACTCCATTGTGTAAATGTACCACATTTTCTTTATCCATTCTTTGGTTGAAGGACATTTAAGTTGTTTCCAGGATCTGGTTATGTTTCATAAACATAGTTGAGCAAGCGTCTTTGTGGTATAAAGAGCATCCTTTGGGTATATGCCCAAGAGTGGTATAGCTGGGAATTAAAGTTGATCCATTCCCAATTTTTTGAGAAACTGCCATATTGAATTCCAAAGAGGCTATACAAGTTTTCACTCACATCAATAATAGAGGAGTGTTCCCCTTGCTCCACTTCCTCTCCAGCATAAGCTATAATTTGCATTTTTGATCTTAGTCATGCTGACAGTACAAGATGAACTCTCAAGATTATTTTGATTTGCATTTCCTTGATGACTAAGGACATTAAACATTTCTTTAAGTGATTCTCAACCATTTGGGATTCTTCTGTTGAGAATTCTCTGTTTATATCTGTACCCCATTTTAATTAGGTTATTTAGGGGTTTGATGTCTAGTTTCTTGAGTTCTTTATATATTTTTGAAATCAGCCCTCTGTTGGACATGGGGTTGGTGAAGATCTTCTCCCATTCTATAGGATGCTAGTTTGTCCTATTGACAGCATCCTTTACCTAATAGAAGCTTTTCAGTTTCCCATTTATTAATGAGGTCCCATTTATTAATTACTGATCCTAATGTCTGTGTTACTGGTGTTCTATTCATTCAGGAAGTGGTCTCCTGTGCCAATGAGTTCAAGGCTATTTGCTACTTTTTTTCCTATCAGATTCAGTGTAACTGGATTTATGTTGAGGTCTTTGACCCACTTGGACTTGAGTTTTGTGTCTGGTGTGAGAGATGGATCTATTTGCACTCTTCTACATACAGACATCCATATAGAACAGCACCATTTGTTGAAGATCCTTTCTCTTTCCACTGCATGATTTGGGCTTCTTTGTCAAAAACCAGGTGTCCATAGGTGTGTGGATTTAAATCTGGATCTTTGGTTCAATTCCATTTATCCATGCATCTGTTTTTATGCCAACGCTATGCTGTTTTTATTGCTATAACTCTGTAGTAGAACTTGAAATCAGGAATTGTGTTACCTCCAGAAGTTCTTATATTGTACAGGTTTGTTTTAGCTCTCCTGTATTTTTTTGTTTTTCCATATGAAGTTGAGTATTGTTCTTTCAAGATCTGTAAAGAATTGTGTTGGGATTTTGATGGGAATTGCATTGAATCTGTAGATTGCTTTTGGTAAAATGTCCATTTTTACTATGTTAATCCTACTGATCCATGAGCATGGGAGATATTTCCATCTCCTGATATCTTCTCCAATTTCTTTCCTCAAAAACTTGAAGTTCTTGTCATACAGGTCTTTCTCTTGCTTGGTTAGAGTTACTCCAAGATATTTGATATTATTTGTGACTATTGTGAAGGGTGTTGTTCCCCAGATTTCTTTCTCAGCCCATTTTTAGTTTGTATATAAGAAGGCTACTGATTTATTTGAGTTAATCTTATATACAGCCACTATATGATAAAGGTGTTTATCAGCTATAAGAGCTCCCTGGTAGAATTTTTGGGGTCAATTAAGTATACTATCACATCATCTGCAAATAGCAAAAGTTTGACTTCTTCCTTTCTTTTTGTCTTATTTCTCGAGGTAGAACTTCAAGTACTATTTTGAATAGATATGGAGAGAGTGGATTGCTACAAGCCTCAGGAAAAAGTAATGGAATTCAGCTACTATCACAAAAGCTACTACTTGGAAAAGTCAGGGACTTCTCCAAAGGTCAAGCCATGGCTTAAGAAGTCTTGGTGATATTTTAGATTTTATATATATATATATATATATATATATATATATATATATATATATATATATTAGCTGGTTCCTAAAACGATTTTCTTGTGTGCTTCCAAGAAATCCTAACAGTGTATTTATCTAAAATACCTATCGAGCATCCAAGGCCAAATGAAGCAACACCTGTCTCCTAGGTCAGGTGGATAGCTTTATTTCTTGTGCAATTTAGGGTGAGACCCTCCTTTCTTATACAACCTTACTAATAGACCCCTAACTTCTTACCTAACCACTTCTAGGAATGTAGACTGAGCACATAGATCCTCTATTTGATATACTAACCAGTCATTAACACTCAGCTGACCTCCTCTTTTACCATTCCCATTTAGGGTTTTAAAAGAAAGCCGGTGGTCACTGCCTGAGGAAAATTCTTAACTACCTTTAAGACCCCGTAAGAATTCAAGCCTAATGACCTTGCTCTGCCAGGGGATTGCTATTTCTTGGGTTTATAACTGGATTCCTGGGAGACTCAGGGAGAATGGAGAGAATAAAGAGGTGGAGAGGAGGAAAGAGAGAGGAAAAAAGAGAATGGAAGAACTAGATGGGTAAGAACTGGAGAGGAACGGACAAGATGCAAAGAACTAGATTGAGGGGAACAGACTAGATGGGAAGAACTGGATTGAAGGGTTAAAAAAGAATACTAGAGGAACAAGATGGAAGATGAGGAAGAGCCAGATGGGAAAGAACAATGTGAGGAAGAACAAGATGGGAAAAAAAGAGATAGGAGAGGAGCTAATATTGGAAGGAACTAGATGGATGAGAACCTAGATGGGGCAGTACTAAGATGAGAGAATTAAGATAGAACTTACAGGGGACAGCAGATAAAGGTAGAGAAAATCAGGCAAGAAAGGAGCTAGGCATGAGAGCAGAATAGAAGCTGTGTAGAGAGATAAGTGACACAGAATAATAAAGTGTATGGACTTAGGAGTTTCGTGTACATACATTCATTTCTTTTCATCAAAGATTATCAGCTGGTTGTAGATTCTTCCCAAACCCTCGGACCAGACCCCCCTAGTCCCCGATAGTGGACAGCCTTGTCTTGTTCCTGATTTTTGATGTTGGCTGTTGGCTTGCTGTATATTGCTTTTTATTACATTAAAGTGTGTTCCTTTTATCCCTGACCTTTCCAATACTTTCATCATGAAGGGGTGTTGGATTTTCTCAAAGGCTTTTTCAGCATCTAATGAGATGATCATGTGGTGTTTTTTTTCTTTCAGTTTGTTTTTATGGTGGATTACATTGACAGATTTTCATATGTTGAACCATCATTGAATCTCTGAGATGAAGCCTACTTGCTTGTAGTGGATGATCTTTTTAATGTGTTCTTGGATTCAGTTTATGAATATTTTAATGAGTATTTTTGAATCAATGTTCATGAGTGAAGTTGGTCTGTAATTTTCTTCCTTTGTTGTGTCTTCGTGTGGTTTGGGTATCAGGGTGACTGTGGCCTCATAAAAAGAATTTGACAATGTTCCTTCTGTTTCTCCTTTGTGGAATAATCTGAAGAGTATTGGTATTAGCTCTTTGAAAGTCTGGTAGAATTCTGTACTGAAACCATCTGGCCCTGGGCTTTTTTTTTTTTTTTTTTTTTTTTTTTTTTTTTTTTTTTTTTTTTTTGCGGGGGCGGGGGGATACTTTTAATAACTGCTTCTATTTCCTTATAGGTCTATTTAAATTGTTTATCTGACCTTGATTTAATTTTGGTAGTGGCATCTATCAAGAAATTTGCCCATTTCTTTTAGATTTTTCAATTTTGTCAAGTACAGGTTTTTGAAGTATGACCTAATGATTCTTTGGATTTCCTTAGTGTCTGTTGTTATGTCCTCCTTTTTCCTTCTGATTTTGTTAATTTGGGTATTCTCTCTCTGCCTTTTAGTTGGTTTGGATAAGGATTTGTCTATTTCTTTGACTTTCTCAAAGAACCAGCTCTTTGTTTCATTGATTCTTTGTATTGTTCCCTTTGTTTCTATTTTATTGATTTCAGCTCTCAATTTGATTATTTCCTGGCATCTATTCCTCCTGGGTGACTTTGCTTCTTCTTGTTCTAGGGCTTTCAGGTGTGTTAAGTCACTAGTGTGAGATTTCTCCAACTTCTTTATGCAGGCACTTAGTGCTATGAATTTTTTCTTCATAGCACTGCTTTCATTGTGTCCCATAAGTTTGGGTATGTTGTACATTCATTTTCATTGCATTCTAGGATGTCTTTCATTTCTTTCTTTATTTTTTCCTTGAACTAGTGGTGATTCAGTTGAGATTTGTTCAGTTTCCATGAGTTTGTAGGCTTTCTGTAGTTTGTGTTGTTGTTGAACTCCAACTTTAATCCATGGTGATCTGATAAGATACAGGGGGTTACTCAATTGTCATATATCTGTTGAGACTTGTTTTGTGATAGAGTATATGATATGGTCAATTTTGGAGAAGGTTTCATGAGGTGCTGAGAAGATATGTTCTTTTGTCTTTGGGTAATATGTTCTGTGGATATCTGTAAGGTCCATTTGAGTCAACATCTGTTAGTTCCATTATTTCTCTATTTTCTTTCTGGACAACCTATTGGTGAGATTGAGGTGTTGAAGTCTTTCACTATTAATGTGTGGGTTTTCATGTGTGATTTAAACTTTTGTAATGTTTCTTTTACAAATGTGTATTTGCATTTGGGGTATAGATGTTCAGAACTGAGACATCATCTTGGTGGACTTTTTCCTTTGATGAGTATGGAATGTCCTTTCTTCTCTATCAAAAGAGATTAATTTTGGTTTGAAGTCTATTTGGTTAGATATTAGGATAGCTATCACAGCTTGCTTCTTAGGTCTGTTTGACTGAAAATTCTTTTTCCAGCCCTTTACTCTGAGGGAATGTCCATCTTTGATGTTGAGGTGTGTTTCTTGTATGCAGCAGAAGGATAGATCCTGTTTTCATGTCCATTCTGTTAGCCTGTGTCTTGTTATTGCCAAACTGAGTCCATTGATATTGAGAGATACTAATGAGCAGTGATTGTTAATTCCTGGTTGTTTTTTTTTTTATTGTTTTTTTTTTTTTTTTTTGGTGGTGGTGGTGTGCCCAGATCGTAACCCCCAGAGAGACCACCAAAGACTAGCATACCAGAATGCAAAAGCAAGGTTTACTTCTGCTGCAAGTCATGACAGGGAACTCATCTCAAGCCATCTGAAGTGAGGCAGGGAAGAGTTACTCTTTCTTGGGGAAGTTAGTTTTTATAGGCAAAATCCATAAAATTTCTTAGAGGGGAGGGGGTTAGTACGGGTCCATCCTTGATTGGTCCCGTTTTTCCCGGGCTTGGACTTTATCTTATTCTAGCTTATCTGTTTGCCCTGTCAGGAGTTTTACAACTCATCTCTGGGGTCTGGTCATGTTATCCCTGGAGAGGGGCATCTTATGGTTAATTGGTTACCATCAGACATCCTGACTTTGTTCTTTTGAGTTCCTGGGGCTGGTGCCATCATTTCTGGGGACTTGAAACTGGCCTGGGTCTATCTATATTGAGATATCTTTGTCTAAGGCCCCCTTTTTGAGACAATAGAGTGAGGTTCTTGTTGTGCCTAGATGCATCCCCAAAGCCACCACTGGAGACTTTAGGTACAGAATGCAAAAGTAAGGTGTATTCTAAGTTTACAAGCCTCCAGGGAGGCTCTTCCAAATCTCTCACTCACAGCAGGGAGATTGGAAGGAGCGCTCCCCTTTCTTTGTGAGGCTAGTTCTTAAAGGCACAGACCATATAATTTATTTTAATCCGCCTCCCTTTTTTTAGTCTTTTGGTCGAATATCCTGACTCTATGTTTTCCAAAGTCCCTGTAGCAGATACAGCCACCTGGGGAAAAGGGGTCTAAGTTCTTATCTACACTTAGGAATCCTGGTTTAAGCTTCTCTTTGTCTGTAGGGGATAGAGTGGGGGGTTTTACTGAGGTATCACAGTGGTGGTGGTGGTTGCCATTGTTGTTGTTGTCATTGTCATAGTGTGTATGTGTTCCCATCTTTGGTTTTTGCTGGTATAAGCTTAATAACTGCCTGTGTTTTTGTGGGTGTAGCTAACTTCTTTGGGTTGGAAGTTTCCTTCTAGTACCTTTTGTGGAGCTGGATTTTGTGGATAGATATTGTTTAAATTTGACTTTGTTTTTTCCATCTATAGTGATTGCAAGTTGTTCTGGGTATAGTAGTCTGAGTTGGCATCTGTGGTCTCTGAGAGTCTGCAGGACATCTGCCCAGGCTCTTCTGGCTTTTAGAGTCTCCATTGAGAAGTCAGGTGTAATTCTGATAGGTCTGCCTTTACATGTTACTTGGCGTTTTTTCTTTGCAGCTTTTAATACTCTTTCTTTATTCTATATGTTTAATGTTTTGATTATTATGAGCCAAAGGGATTTTTTTTCTGGCCCATTCTATTTGGTATTCTGTAAGCCTCTTGTAATTCTATAGGCATGTCCTTCTTTAAGGTGGGAAATTTTTCTTCTATTATTTTATTGAATATATTTTCTGGTCCTTTGAGCTGGGATCTTCTCCTTTTTCTATTCCTATTATTCTTATATTTGGTGTTTTCACAGTGTCCCAGATTTCCTGGAAGTTTTGTGCTAGGGAATTTTCAGATTTAACACTTTTTTTGACCGATGAATCTATTTCCTCTGCTGTGTCTTCATGCCTGAGATTCTCTCTTCCATCTCTCACATTCTGTTGGTGATGCTCACACGGCCATTCCTCTTCACTTACCCAGGTTTTCCATTTCCAGAATCCCCACAGTTTGTGTTTTCTTTACTGTTTATATTTCCATTTTCTGATCTTGAAAAATTTCCTTCACCTGCTTGTTTGTCTTTTCTTGGTTTTCTTGGCATTCTTAAAGGGATTTATTGATTTCCTCCATTTTTTGTTTGTCTTTTTCTCAATTTCTTTAAGTGATTTTTTTCATTTCCTCTTTAAGACCCTCTCTCATCTTTATAAAGTTATTTTGAAGGTCATTTTCTTGTGTTTCAGCTGTGTTGGAATGTTGAGGTCTTTCTGTTCTAAGACAGTTGGGTCCTGGTGATGCCATATTGCCCTTTTTGTTATTGATTGTGTTCTTACACTGGCATTTAGGCATCTGGATTTTGGGTGATTATAGATCTAGGTGTTGATTCCTGTATTTGTCTTTGTTGCATGGGTGTTTTATTCCTTGATTTCTGTTTCCCTCTGGTCTTCTGACCAAGTGTTCTGTTGACTGGTGTTGATTGGTGAGTCTTCATGTCCAGTGGGGGTGTCTTTGGAGAGGTTTTGGGGGCCTTGGTTCCCTAGATCTGACTTGGCCTCTAGTAAAGCTGAAGACTTCTTCCAAAGTTGTAGACCAGAATAAAAAGCCCCAAGGTTGGCGGGGGGAGGGGGGTGCAGTGCAGTCTGGTTGTTGGGCAGCCTTTAAGGAGTATTATTGGGTGGTAGGCAGTATCTTATCTGGGGTCCCTAGGACCAGCCTGGCCTCTGGTAAAGCTGCTTGGGCTATGGGCTGGGGTATGGAGCCAGGGAAGGGGTGCTGCTAGCGGATGTTGGGAGGTCTTTAAGAAGTGTTAGCAGGCAGTGGGTGGTATTTTGTCTTGGGTCTCTAGAACTGATCTGACTTCTAGTAAAGCCGAAGTCTTCCTCTGAAGTTGTAGGCAGGAATATGGAGCCCAGGAGAGGGGTGCAGTCTGGGGTTGTTGCGGTGCTTTATAGAGTGCTAGTGGGCAGTGAGCTACATCTTATCTAGGGTCCTAGGATCAGCCTGGCTTGAGGTAAAGCTTCTGGAGCTATGGGTAAGGGTAAGGGCCACAGGATGTGCCCTGGAGATCAGGGTCTTGGGAGTAGGAAAGTTCAGCTGGAAAGCAGGTCACTCACCTGTTCTGGCTGGTGTGGACTTTACCTGGGACTAGGGAGTCTGCTGGACCATGGGAAAGGGCTGGACAAGGGGAGGATAGTGAGGTGGGAGGATTGGGCAGAGCTATAGCAATAGGCCCTATTGCTATAGCTCAGACTTCAAGTACTACATTAAACAGGTATGTAGAGAGGAGACAGCCTTATCTTGTTCCTGATTTTAGTGGAATTGCTTTGAGATTCTATCCATTTAATTTGATGTTGGCTATAGACTTGCTGTAAACTGCCTTTATTATGTAAAGGTGTGTCCCTTGTATTCCTAATCTCTCCAGGACTTTTACCATGAAGAGGTATTGAATTTTGTCAAAGGCCTTTTGTAATAAGATGATCATGTGTTTTGTTTTCTTTCAGTTTGTTTATATTATGAATTATATTACTCTATTTATATATGTTAAGCCATCCCTGCATCTCTAGAATGAAGTCTACTTGATCATGGTGGATGATCTTTTTGATGTCTTCTTGGATTCAATTTGCAAGTATTTTATTGAAAATTTTTCCATCTGTGTTCATAATGGAAATTGGTCTGTAATTCTCTTTCTTTGTTGATTTTGGTATCAGGATAACTGATAACTGCAGATTCATAAAACAAGGCGATTCTCCTTCTGTTCTAGTCTGTGGAATAAGAATTGTTAAATAACACATTAAATTAACCCACAGGCCTTGTCTCATTCACTTGCATTTTGCTCTAGTAATTAGAGTAATCAGAATAGGACACCTCACATCTTGCCACCCCTTGCTTAGCCATCCTTGTCCCATTCCCCAAGCTAAAGCACGAGCTTTATAATCCACTTTAGTCTTCCTTGCTCTGCTTCTTGGTGATGAGCTTATTAAAATAGTTAATGCACAACACATTTCATAAAATATAAGAATAACAAAATGTCTAAAACATACTTGCAGGCCTATCTTAATAGAGTGGTAGAGTCTGAGTAAAATATAAGAATAACAAAATGTCTAAAACATACTTGCAGGCCTATCTTAATAGAGTGGTAGAGTCTGAGTGTGGGCTGGAGGAGGTAAATATTTTTATACAAACAAAACAAATGTCCTCGGGCATGCTTTAATGTTTTTCCAAGCATGGAAGTGAGGGTTAGGGTGCCTCTTAAGTTAGTTCCAGGAGTCCAGAATGTGGTGGGTAAAGATGGTATCTCATTAGGTGTATGTGATCCTCATAGAGATTCATCAGTAGCTGCTTTGGGTCCTTTTAGGAAACAACATGCAAAACTGCCAGTTGTTTGTGTCAGTGTAGAAAACATTTGGTTCCTGTGCTTGTATCCTCTTATGGATGCTGTGCTGAGCTGTGTCTTTAGAGGAGAGGGCCTTAAGAGAATTGAAATTTAAGCATTTAGGAGGTTTGGAGGAGCATTTGGAGGTTTTTTTGTTTTGTTTTGTTTTTTAATACTATAGTTATTACCCAGAAGTCCAAATTAAAGTTTTAGAAACACTCAGAGCTGGGCTTGGTGATTCATGACTTTAATCTTGACACATAGGAGCAAAAGCAGGAGGGTCACTGCAAGTTCAAGGCCAGGCAGAGGTACATAGTAAAAGCCTGTCACAAGATACAAAAAGAATTTAAAAAAGAAAAAAAAAGGAGCAGGAAGGAGGAGAAGGATGCAGAGGAGGAGAGGGGAGGGGGGAAGAGGGGAGGAATAGGAAGCATTGTATTGGCACTCGCTCTGCCTGGTCCATGCTGCCTCCTCCTTCCTCTGCTCCTGGGACTGCATGTGTGCCCCTTCAGTGCTGCCGGGGGCCTCTTTTCTGAAACCTGTGTGAAGTGGCAAACCATGGCCAAGAAGACACCAGAAGAAGGAGCCAAGGCTGACAGTAAAGACTACATTCATTCAACAGTGGTGGTGCAGGCTGGCTCTATGGTGCAGTTCGAAATTAAGAGGCAGACACCACTAGTAAACTAATGAAAGGCTGTTGGGAACTGCAGGACTTATCAGTCAGACAGATCAGATTCCTGCTTGATGGACGAACCAATCAATGAAACAGATACCTGCACAGTTGCAAATGGAGGATGACAATAGATTGCTGTGTTCCAGCAGCAGACTGGAGGAGTCCACTACAAAGGGAACCTGCTACTTTATTTACTCCCAAATTTTGTACAGACTAAGAATACATTCTCCATTAGAAAGCAGAAATGTGGTTCTAGCACACCCTAACTACTACAGTATAGTTTTCTCTCTTTCATTCTCCTTCCCTGTTCCTTTATTGGCCATAAAGTAACTAGTTTATGTGCACAAGCCTATTGGTCTCCTTTTCTTGAACTATGCCAGGCATGGTGGTGCACACCTTTAATCCTAGCACTTGGGAAGCAGAGGCAGGTGGATTGCTATGAGTCTGAAGGCAGCTTGGTCTAGAGTTAGTTCCAAGTCAGACAGCACTACATAGAAAGATCCTGTCGAAAACAAACAAAAAACCCTAAATGGCCAATGCTGTGTTTCAGTTGCCATAAAATGGAGGTGGTCTGAGGGATGGCTCTGTGCAAACATTCCCGTTCTGCTTTAGTGGCCCATTCACTCAGCTCTTATCTTTCTATTTCAGGACCTTATTTTGCTCTGGTTGTTTTATCAAAAGAACACAACAGCATAAAACTCCACACATACCCTATGTGATTGGAGAATTTTAACATTTTTCTTTTATAATTGTAAAACCAAGGGCAATTTTATAGCTTTTTTTCTATGTAGCTATTTCATGTACGACAACCTGTCTTTAAGTAGGGGTAAGTTACTCTTGAAAACAATGGTCCTCAATAGCTTCCACTTCAAGTCAAGCATCTTGTTGTTTAGATAGCCTTCTTGTTTAAGAATAAAATAAGTATTAAGATTCTGAATTACAGTGACAAAGAGTAAAATAACACAAAAATAGAAATTTTACATTCTCCAGAAAAAACACTATTTTGAAAATGGCTCATGAATGCGATATGTTTAAGACAAATCTTAAACACGAGAGGTAGGTAGGAGAATGGCAGAATAAGTCAAGAACATCTCTAAGACAAGAGAAATAACTTTCTGACAGGCACCACAGCCTTTGACTTGTCTCTAAAGCCTCCTGAAACTTGATTCCTGCCCATAATCCCAAGAAAGAACAAAGAGCTTCTAAGGAGCAGGCCATAGGAGCTCATGTTTCTGTGTACTGGAGTCGCTCTCCGGGATGTAGAGTTCTGGCTTTGTCTTGCACTTTATATCACCTGGAGCGTTTGCAAGCCCAAGCTAGAATTCTCAGTACCCAGTTCTCCCCACAGCACCGTTTTCACCTTGTTAGAGGTCGAGTGTTCTCTTTTTCCACTGTCTGGCTTCCAGCTTGGTTCAGCAGTTTAACTGTGGGCATCTTAGTTGTTTGTTATTCAGGGGCCATCTATTATCCTTTATCTTACGGCTTATTTCTCAATGAAGTGACCCAGCCAGCAAGTAAATTTTCTTTCCCCTTGGGTATTTGTACTATAAATATTATTTCCTGGAGAAAATGCATTACATTGTGTAATATCAGATGCCAAGTCTTTTAAATCTATGTACAAAACAACCCTCACAACTAGAAATGTATTTGTAGCAGTGTCATCAAAATTCACATCTTATGATTTCTGAAAATTACACAATGATATCATCAATACGGCAATGATTCATTGGCTTCTACTTTTTCTGGAAATCTTCCATTTTGCTATATGTTCACAATTGGTTTCTCTGTGATTTTGTAGAATCTTTAAGGTATTATCTCAAATTGAACAGAAATTCTGTGTTAGAATTCCATGTTAATCATTCTTAAAGGATATAGAAGTTAATGCCTTTGGGTCGCTCTTGAATGTTCTCCCTTTCTGTTGATTTATTAGGGAGCTCTGTAGGCCAAAGAGATGGCATAATATAGCAGGCAGGAACTTTCAAATGACTTTGTTGAACACCCTCATGTTCTAGGCAATTGAAAGGGCTGGGGCGGCCTTGGTGCGCATGTATAGTAACACCAGGCCATACCCGTTGTTATAGGATACACAAAGGGACTTCTTAGAAACGCCACACAGTGACAGACTAAGGGTAGCCTTGCTTCTGCATAAATATTTTACAAATACTCATGTGGGGGAAATGTTAAGTATTTACCTAACCGAAGACCCACAAGTCCCAGCCAGCCCCAGACTGACTGAGACCACTTTCTGAACCAAGCTGCAGAAATTGAGTTGGAGGCTTTTTATCCAGCCATTTATGAAATTCCAGTAAGACCTACTGCCTTGATTTTAACCACATAAACAAATGCCATAGATAACTCTAGAACTGAGGATTTAAAGGGAAAGGAAAAAAAGGTAAATGAAGGCAATAACGGCACAGGGATAGAACATCCAGATGAAATGTGGACATTTGTTTGTTTGTTTGTTTGTTTGTTTGTTTGTTTGTTTGTTTGTTTTTAGAGACAGGGTTTCTCTGTGTAGTTTTGGTGCCAGGCTGGCCTCAAACTTACAGAGATCCACCTGGCTCTGCCTCCCGAGTACAGGGATTAAAGGCATATGCCACCAAAATGTGGAAATTTTAACCAAATAAGTTTCAGGTTTGTCTGTCTGGTGGCAATTAGTTAAACCAACTTCTTTGCTAACAGGTGAGCCTTTACTGGTTGATAAGCTCAGTCTGTCTCCTTTATGTAATACAGACATGGTGCGCAGTGTACTACTGAGCACACTAAGAGATCCCTTTAGAGTTGGTGTCTTATAATGGTCACCAAAATCATTTAAAGAATGCTCAAAGTGGGCTAATTTTTACAGAGGAGTTATGAGTTATCAGTGTGTTATAGTTTGACTCTGAAATGCCCCCCCCCCAAGGCCCACAGAGTGCCTGTTCCCTAGCTACTAGGAATCTTTAGAAAGCAGGTCCTAGCTAACAGGAATTGGTACATTTGAGCAGTGTATCTGACCCCCTCCTCCTGTCATAGTATCTCTTTTCTACTTCATCTGGATGTGAGATCTCTCTGCAACACACAGAGCAGTTCCTGCCGTCATAACTTCCCAACAACGATGGAGTGAAAGGTTCTAAAAACATGAGCCAAAAAAGAAATCTTTCCCAAAAATTTAATGAAGTAATCTTTCCTTCCTTAAGCTGTTTCTGTCAGCTATTTTGGTGACAGAAACACAAAATGACTAATAGAGAAGGAGCGAAGGACAAAGGAAACACACTTACACACTGAATAGAGAAGGAGTGAAGGACAAAGGAAACACACTTACACACTGAACTGCCTTCGTCCAGGTACCGGCCATTTATGGTTGTACAAGAATGGTCTAAAGCAGTAACTTAAATAACGACGTCTTACGACCATCAGAAGGCTGAGCAGCATCTCACAGAGAGGGCTCCATCCTCTGCTGGTGAAGACTACTCCAGAACGCCCTTGGTTCTGTCCTTCCACAGTAATGTTTCCCCCGCGGGGCTGCGCAGACCTCACTTTTATACTCCTGACTACAGTAGGGCCTTTAGAGACTTAGCTGCAAGAAACATGGGGACCAAGCTAGAAACTTCTATACTAACAACAGCAACAAACATTGTCCCACATGTCGGGTGGGATAAACTTATTTGGAGGCCATTAACTTGATACTTTCTAAGTCACTAATAAAATTCAATTGAGATGCATATATTCAAGTTTTTTAAACACAGCAAAATAATTTTTATAAATTTAAATTTTCTGTTTTATTTCATCCTTTCCCAAGCTTCTGCTTTTCAATAAGGACATACATCAACAAATTGTCATGGTGTTTGCAGTGGTTGATAACTGGACCAAACACATTCAAAACGATGATTATGGCTGGTGACGTTGCTCTGCTGAGAGTACTCTTCCCTTGTGTATGAGGCCCTGATCTGGTCCCCAGCACCACAAACTCATTATGATTTTTTAATATTATCATTGAGGTGGTTTGAATGAGAATGGCCCCTATAGACTTATATATTTGCATGCTTGGTTCCCAGTTGATGAGCTGTTTGGGAAGAACTGGGAAGTATGGCCTTGTTAGAGTAGATGTGTTCCTGTTGGAGAAGGTATGTAGGTTTGAGGTTTCCTAGCCCAGGCCAGGATGGTATCTTTCTTTCTGCCTGCTTGCCTATGCATAGGGCTGAAGGCTCTCAGGCCCATGGCTGGCTGGCTGCTCCTATGCTCCCTGCTGTGGTGACAATAGACAAACTCAGGAACTGTAAGCAAGCCCCCAGGGAATTGCTTTCTTTACAGGAGCTGCCTTGATCAAAGTGTCTCTTCCCAGCAATAAAAACCCTAAGGCAGAAGTTAGCACCAAGGAACGGGGTATTGCTGTGACAGGCCTGACCATGCTGTTGTTTAGAGGAATACGGAAAACTTTTGGACTTTGGACTAGAAGAGCCATTGGATGCTTTAAGTGGGGCTTAATTGGCCATTCTAGCAGGACCATGGAAGACAGTGGTGCTGAAGACAGTTGAGACTGTGGAGAACCAGCTCAAGGGGTTATCGTTAGCTACCCTAGAGACAATTCTTGTGATACTTTGGTAAGGAATGTGGTTGCTTTTCGACTTTGTCCTAAAAGTCTGCCTGAGGCTAAAGGGGAGAGATTTGGACTAATGTCATGGACAGAGGAGATTTTAAGACAGCCTAATATTGACTGTTTTGTGTGGTTATTGTGATCACAATGGAAAGGAGCAGGCAGAAACACAAAACAACAACAACAGCAAAGAGAGATGAAAACAGCATACATTCTGAGGAGAAAAGAGCACCCAGAAATATAAGGTTGGAGCCAAGCCTTGTCCTCAAGGAGAAGAAAAGTCTAAAGAAAAGCCTGATGTTAAATGGAATACAGGGAGTGGTGACCTCAGGGCAAGACCCCACTCAGCTAATGCTACAACCTGTGAAAGGAGAAGGCCTCATGAGGTTTCCTAGGTCTAAAGGACAACAGGAAGATTATACAAATGCAATTCAAGGAGGGAACCAGGGTCCGGCCCAGCAAGCAGAAGAACTTGTCAGCTTTAGCCATGTGGTTCTGGATTTAGAGGCAAGAAGGATAAAGGAAAGGGGTTGCAGAATCTTCCTCCACAGTTAAGGAAAGCCATCAAGGACAGGCTTATGGCAGGGGAATCCCTGCATGGAGGTTTGCAGAAGCCATTGCATGAAGCTGTGAAGATGAACCCTGGATTGCCTGAGAGACCCCAACATGTTAGAGATGCTGGAGCCATAGGATCTGAAGAGCTGCTAAGAGGAAGTGGAACCAGCCCAACAGGAAAAAAAGCGCACTGCAGTCAGCAATGGAAGGGATGAGCCGTCTAATCAACCTTTTAACCTCGGTCATCGAGTTGCAGAGTTTCAAGTTTCCCCTGCTGATTTTTGGTCTTGCTTTGCTACAGTATTCCCTCTCTATGCCCCCTGAATGACAAAAAGAGAAATAAGAAGGAAAGAACACGGCTGCCCCTAGGTATGGTGCAGGAGAAAGTTTATTGTAAATATATGGGAGAGCATAGCCAAAGGCAGGGACATCTGGGAGAGCCCAGGGTGGACATGTCATACTGAGCTAGACCAAGTGAGGAGAGATAGGAGGGGAAAGGGAAGACAGGGGAACCAGGTACAGCAGCCAGGAAGCCCAAGGAGAGTAGCTGAGAAAACTAGGTAACCATAGGGAAGGGCAGCCCAGCCCAATACCTGGGCTAGGGAAGTTTAGGGTAGGGGATGGGGTAGACTAGCCAGGAGGACCCTGTAACAAGTAGGGACTGAGGTAGCCAGCAACAGTATCCACTTTGATATGTTACATAGACATCTCAACCTTTTGTCTGGGTTTGGAACCTAACACTCTCTTTTCCTCCTTTTTGGAAGGATAATGTATACTCTGTGATGATGTATGTTGGGAGTCTGTAATTTGCTCTTTGATTTTACAAGAGAGTTTGTCTTAAGGAGGATTTCCATTACTTCGATGAAACACCATGACCAAAAAGCAAGTTGGGGAAGAAAGGGTTTATTAGGTTTACACTTCCACATCATTGTTGATCACCTAAGGAAGTCAGGACAGGAACTCAAACGGGGCAGGAACCTAGAGGCAGGAACTAATTCAGAGGACATAGAGAGGTGCTGCTTACTGGCTTGCTCCTCATGGCTTGCTCAGACTGCTTTCTTATAAAACTCAGGACTACCAGGCCAGGGATAGCACCACCACAATGGGCTGGGCCCTTGCTCATCAATCACTAAATAAGAAAATGTCCTACAGGCTTGCTTACAGCCTGATCTTACGAGGTATTTTCTCAGTTAAGGTTCCCTTCTTTCAGATAACTCAAACTTGTGTCAAGTTGGCATAAAACTAGCCAGCACAGGGTTACAGTTAAGAGATTGAATCTCAGAAGAGACTGGACTTTTAAATATTGCTGAGACTGTGAAAGGCTATGGGGACTTTTGAAGTTGCACTAAATGCATTGCACATTATGGTATGGCTACAAGACTAAGGAGACCAGGGAGTGGGATGTGGTGGTTTGAGTAAGATTGATCCCCACAGGCTAATGTGTTTTCATGCTTAGTCCATGCTGACACATTGTTTGGGAAGGATTAAGAGGTGTGTCCTTGGAGGAAGTGTGTCACTGGGGGTAGGCTTTGAGAGTCAAAAGCCCACACTGGGTTCTCTCTCTCTCTCTCTCTCTCTCTCTCTCTCTCTCTCTCTCTCTCTCTCTCTCTCCCTGCTGCCTATGGCTCAGGAGGTATATTCCCAGCTCCTCTCCAGTGCCATGCCTGTCTGCTTCCTGCCATGATGATAATGGACTAACCCTCTGCAACTGTAAGCATGTCCCCAGTAAAATGTTTTCTCTTACAAGAAGTTGCTTGGTCATAGTGTCTCTTCACAGCAATAGAATAGTAATAGACAATCACTTATCCTATATCTGAACAAGTAAGACCTTCAGTGACATGAGGCCATTTGTTAACAGATTTAAGCCTTATGCTTTCTACACAACATCTTCTTGGGGTGTAATAAACCTCAGACTTACACATCAGTGTTCACTACAGAAGAACTTGCTATTTTAAACTCATACACACATAAAGTGCCTGATTTAGGAAATTCATTAAAAATTCCATGACTCTGATCTGAAAGTAAAAAAACTTACTTTTCTTTGTGATTTCTTTCCACATATATGATTAGCTAATAACTATACTTGCTTTGAAAAATAGGTTATTAAATACTTTTATGGTTAATACTTTTGTATTTTTAGATCTAATAGAGAATAGAGCCATATAATTATAAAACAAACAGGTTAATAATGCCATTGGGTGCAGACTGTATCTTATATGTATCAGTCCTCTCACAAACTAATAAAGGTGTCACTCTGACAGGACCGATGGCATGTTTTCAAATCAGAGCTTAAAGAAAATACAGAGCTCCCAATTCCTATATTAAATCAGAGACAAACCTGTCATGGGACACATACCTGCAATCCCAGCCCTCTGATGGCAAGAGCATTGAAGTCTGAAACCAGCCTAAGGTTCACAGCAAGTTCAAGGCAGCCTGAGTTATAGTGTGAAATCCTGTTTCATAAAACAAGAGATGATGGTGGCTGGTAAAACACTGCTAACATGCTCAAGGTCCTGGGTTTGAGCCTCAGAACAAGGGGGAGGAGAAAACTTCTTTTCTCTTTTTAGGGTTTTATAAACAACCAGCATTTATTTATTGATTTATTGATTGATTGAGATTATAATATAATGGCAACATCTCTTCCTTCCCCTTCCTCCCGCTCATCTCTCCCTTATGCCCTTTCTCATTCTTCTTCAAATTCGTGGCCTCTTTTTGTTATTAATTGTTATTGCATATATATAAGTATGTGCATATACATATGTAGTTCTAAATATACCTGTTCAGTCCATATAAGTCCATTTGTGTGTATGCTTTGGAGGTTGACAGTTTGGCACTGGACAACCAATTGGTATGTTCTTCCTGGAGGGCCACCTCCCCACCCCCAGCTTTTCTGAGGTGCCTGTAGTTCTTTGTGTAGGGTTCAGGCCTCATGGGCTTTTTGTGGAGAAAGATCTTAAGTTAATGACCTAACTTCAGTGATAGTACACAGGGGTGGGCGAACATAAAACACCAAGCAAGCAAGAAAGGAGGTGGCGGGTGTTAGTGCAGAGACTGGGTAAGAATATAAAAACACCAAAGAAAAACAACAAAACCTAACACTGGTGGTTTGGGGAAACACATCAACAAAACTGACAAACTTCAGACTGCACAAGAGAAAACTCAAGTTACTAAAAGCAGAACCAGCAGGTGCAAATTCCTACTAATATTCAAGGAATAAAAATAACTATAGTCTATGAACATGGTATATCCAGAAATCAGACAACTTAGATGGAATGGACATGCTAGAGGAAAGACATGAAGTAGAGACCCAAGAAATAGAAAATTTGCGTAAGTCTTTGGAACTGTATTAGTAATCAGAAAGAATTCTCAAACTAAAAAGCCCAGAGCAGGTCAGCCACCCTGTGACAGTTTCGAAGGGCCATGGCATAGAACAGCAGATGGCAACTAATATTCAAGGCGTCAACCCACCAGATGAATAATTCTCTGATGGAGAACCTTGTTAAGCATGGCCGCAGGGCCACTGACTCTGGAATATCATGTGTTTCTGTCTGTAATTTCTCATGTGCTATTGCAAATTTTCCCAAGAAGCTATGGGGAACCCCTCACTGCCTATATTATAGAGTGTTTCTCTCATGAACGCAGCCTAATCTATTGGGATCTTTATCTGTGAAGATGACTCCTCCTTAAACTGTATTGTCCATTTGATATCAATGTTAGCTTACACAGAGTTTTGATGAATAACTGAATACAAAGAAATGCTACACAAGTCAGGAATTAAAAGTCCCTGAAAGCTATTTTATTTCATAGCTCAGGCTGACATAGGACAATAGTTGAGTTTCCAGCTATAAGACAGTTGTATACCATTAGCTGATTTAAAGTTTCAAAGTAACTTCAGATTAGACCAGGTGCCTTGATAATGGTTTTTAAGATAAACTATTCCCAGGAAAAGCAGTCCAGGTCACAGGGACATATAGCCAGCTGTCTGATTTGTTGAACCAAGGTTAAAGGTGCAAAGCAACCTAATTACTGTGCCAGCATCTCTCACTGAGTCTGGATGATAGCATAGGACAGTGATTACCTTTGCACAAATTTCTAATCTCAGTTTTATGATAAGGGGATGTACCTGAAAACTCAAAGTTCAACCAACTAACTTTTAATGCTGGGGCCTGAAATTGCATGGGTGAAAAAGAGTTTCACAAGTTTCCTTTTTTATAGTCTAAAGTTACACGCAGGACAGAAAAACATATTTCAAGATTTAAAACACTTGTAATGTCATGTTGTCTTGGAAAGTGTCAATGGGATTATGTTAGGAAAATTAAAGCAAACTTTAGTTCCAATCAAAGCATTTTCAACAGAGCTCTCTCTCTCTCTGTAAACCCTTCAAGTCCAAGAAAGCCCAGCATTTTTGTTAATCACAAAATTAATTTTTGTTAATTTAAAATGTTTGTTACATTCATAAATATATGATATAATACACAATTTCCCTATTATTTGTAGATTCCTCAGTAGTTTAGTTTTATAAGGCTATCTCTCTAGAAAAATAAAAAATAACTGGTTCTTTGAACTGTGAGAGAACTGTGGTTGATATATTGTATACCCCAATAAACTTATCTGAGGGTCAGAGAAGAGAACAGCCATAATATTAAACATAGAGGTTAGGCAGTGGTAGCACATGCCTTTAATCCTAGCATTCCAGAGGCAGAGATCCATCTGGATCTCTGTGAGTTTAAAGCCACACTAGAAACAGCCAGGCATGGTGACACACGCCTTTAATCCCAGGAAGTGGTGGCAGAAAGGTATATAAGGAGTGAAAACCAGGAACTAGAGCTGGTTAAGGTTTTAGGTTTTTGAGTAGCAGTTCAGCTGAGATTCATTCAAATGAGGACTCAGAGGCTTCTAGTCTGAGGAAACAGGATCAGCTGAGGAACTGGCAAGGTGAGGTGGCTGTGGCTTATTCTGCTCCAGGTACCTGGCTCCAGGTTTGTTTTTATTAATAAGACCTGTTAAGATTCATTTTGCGCCAATTTTATAAACTTTACAGTGCAATATGTGTTCCTTTTCTGGGGCAAACCAAAGGTATATTTCTCAAGGTTTTGCTGCTATCAGCAGCGTTGATGGAGGATTTTTTATACATTTGTAATAGATAGAAATAAACCAGAAAAAAAGAAAAAAAAAGTGGTGGAGGAAAAAGTGAACACTGCAAGAATACTCAAAAGGGCAGAGAGTTGCAAACACCAAGAATGGCTTTGCATAGTAAATGGAATAGAACAGCTCTGAACTATAGCTTACTTTTCCTGGTTTGGTCTGACAGAATGATTGAATGCTTTTGTACAAAAATCAGAGCCTTAAAAACAAGGATTTGGTGAGATTGTAAAATGGTGTGCCACTTTGGCAAAACAGTTTGGTGGTTGGTCAAAATGCAAAACATTGTTACTCTGTTACTCAACAATTCTACCCTTAGGAATATATCCTCAAACTACTGAAAATGTGCACCTATGAAACATGTACATGAAGGTTTACAGCAGTGTGTTGCTAATAGTAAAAAAGTTAAAACAACTCAAATAGGTATCAAATACTAGAGAGAAATAAAATGTGGCTTATACAATAGAATATTATTAAGACATAAAAATGAATGAGAAACTGACAGATTAAATGACTTTGGTGAACCTTCATAATTTCATTTGTAGATCTTTCCATTTCTAATTTATAAATACATTTGGGGTTATAAATTATAAATGTACTGTCTCCTGTCAACATTGTATACTTCTATTTGATGATTTCTGTGTCAAACATTATATGGAATTGTTTCCAAGTTTAAAAAAAAGATTCATGCTACAGTTTTATAAGACTATCTCTTTAGATAAATAAAAATAACTGGTTCTTTTTTTGAACTGTGAGATTATAGCCCACAAATTAAGAAGTTGAGATTTATTACGTGTAGGTTGTTGGGATGACTCTGTTTCTTATCAAATGAAATATAACCTTTAAATGTAACTCCCATATTCAACATGAAAGAGTCTATTGGGTATATATGGCTATAAAGAACAAAGAGAATTCAGAATTCAGCATGAGAAAATAAAGAAACCATCAGAACGTGTGTTCTTTCCTAAACCCCTCAGATAGAAAAAGTCCTAAATTTCACTACAGTGTGGCATTCCTTTGAGCCCTGTTGTAGCCTGGGGGTGGTTCACTGGAACTGCAATAGAAAGTCCCAAAGGTTTAAAGGTGAATCCATGACTAATTCTTTGCAATCTCCAAAAATATAAGGAGGAAACAAAAGGATATTTCCCAACTCCTATTTGTATACCAGATACCTGACAAGGGATTTGTTTCCTGAATACATAGAAACAAGTCTTATAACACCATAAATAAAGAGAGTCTGGGGCTGGAGACTGATTAAGAGCACATACCACTCTCACAGAGATCCTGTGTTGAGTTCCCAACACCCACATCAAGCAGCTTACAGCTGCTTGTAACCCCAGCTCCAGGGTATCAACACACACACACACACACACACACACACACACACACACACACACACACGCATTTTAAAATCCAGCACATGAAATTTAGTCATATAAATATATAACTTCCATAGTATAGTTCCAAGAATCAGTGAAACCACTGTATTACAAAACTACAGTAGAGTCCCTTTTACCACATTTTGGTGTTGTATAGTTGTATACACACATGTACACCCACTCTACAGAATTAATAGGCTGGTGGGGCATGATGCCATGAACTTGAAATCCGTGCACTCAGAAGGCATGGAAAGGAGACAAAAAGAAGGGGAAGGAGGAGAAAGTGAGAAGAGTGGAGAACAGGTATCAAGTTGGACTCCAAGGCCAAAGTATATGGAATAATGAGTTTCTGTTTCCCAGTGAACTCCCAACAGGATGAACCATATACTTATAACCATGTATGAGAGAGAGAGAGAGAGAGAGAGAGAGAGAGAGAGAGAGAGAGAGAGAGAGAGAGAGAGAGAGAGAGAGAGAGAGAGAGAGGAGAGAGAGAGAGAGAGAAGAGAGAGAGAAAGAGGAGAGAGAGACCATGTTGAAGCCCTAGGTGTGGCATACACATGCTAGAGACTTCAGGAGGCTGAGAGTGTGGCTGGACCTAGACATATAGCCATACAGATATTTTAGAGGACAGGTAATTCAATATTTGTGAAATCTGCTTCTACCCACTGAATTTTCATCAAGAACATAACCTGTAACATTTGATGTCTGACAAAACTTGCAGCACAAACTCAATGCCAGAATGATGCCAGAGTTGCAGTCTTTATTTATTTTTATTAATTTATTTTTCCACTGTACCAAGGTCACAGTTGGTTCAGTGAGACAGCATCTTTAATACAAGAACTAGAGCAGCAGCATGATAACAAGAACGCAGCCTGGCAGTGTGTTCCTGGCAAGGTAGTGTAAGTGATTCTCCCTAAAGAAGCTAAGGATGCCAGGAGTGATGTCACGTTCTGAGTGCAGCCATCACTGAGCAGGGGAGCTGAACATCCAGCCTCCCCCATGGCTGTTTCACTTTTAGCATTCATCTCTGAGCACACCACGTGAACCTCTTAGGACTGCCTTGGATATTCTTGAAGGTCTGAGGAACCAAAACAACACAAAACTCTTGCAAAGAACTCATCTGAAAAGCACCTTCTTGATGTCTCCAGACATGGGAACTGCTTTTGGTTTTGGTTTCCTGTTTGTTGGTTGGTTTGTTTCTGTTTTTAAGACAGGAATTTGAAGGCATGCCAGAGGCAGAGAAACAGATGTGGGGAAAAGAATATGACAAAAGAAATTGTCTGCCCTCAATTCCATAAATGAGCACTCCACTTGGGATTTCTCTTAAGAAAGTGTAACTTTCTATGCCACTGACCTAAAAAAAATAAATGTTTCATTGTAGAAACAGAGGTTCTGACAAACGTTTGGAACAGTGACACTAAAGATGGAAACTCTGGTGAGGGCTTGCTCTGAATCATCCTGGTACCTCCCACTCATCAGAATGTCCATCACATCATCCAACAAACACACATGCGAAAATGGAATCCTGTGGTAGATTTGGGATTGTGGTTTATCTAATTATGTGTGATGTACATGAGAAGCATGTACATTATTCCACATGCCTCTAGGTTGATGGGTTCCATGTAGCTTTCTGTGTCACTATTAATAATGCTAGGACACACAATTTAACAAGCTAAGATCTTCACTGGAATGTTGTTACATGTCAAAGCTAGTTCGATTCTCCCTGCCACCCAAAGACCAAATTGCAACACTTCTGTCTCCTTATCTGTTCCAGCTGTAACCATGACCTGTGGCCTCTGTACAACTCATCCAACTAAAGTTAAAGTGCTTTTGTGTAGGTTTTTTTTTTTTAACTCTTTGGGGGCCTGCCACCTAGTTTTAGCTTGGCTTATTTCTAGCCAGTTTTCTTAAAGTATACCATCTACCTTTTGCCTCTGGGCTTTTAACTTTCTCTATTCTGTATATTTTTCTTTACTTCTTACTCCATAGCTGGTTGTGTGGCTGGGTGGCTGGCCCCTCATGTCCTCCTCTCCTTCTCCTTTTCTTGCTCTGCCCTCTTCTCTTTTTCTCCTTCTATTTATTCTCTCTGCCTGCCAGCCCCACCTCTCTCTCTCCTGCCTCACTGTTAGACTATCAGGTGTTTTAGACAGGCAAAGTAACACAGCTTCACAGAGTTAAACAAATGCAACATAAAAGAATGCAACATATCTTTGCATCTTTAAGAAAATATTCCACAGCATAAACAAATATAACACATCTTAAAATTGTATTCCACAACACCTTTGTTTCAGACTGGGCTCCTGCATAGGGCTGCTGTGGATATCACTCTATATAAATAAAGCACTGATGGCCAGTGACCAGGCAGGAAGTATAGGCCGGACAAAGAGAGGAGAATTGGGGAAACAGGAAGAAGGAGTGAGAGACACTGCAGCCACCACCAGGACAAGCAACATGTAAAGACACCGGTAAGCACCAGCCACGTGGCAAGGTATAGATTTATAGAAATGGATTAATTTAAGATATAAGAACAGTTAGCAAGAAGCTGCCACAGCCATACAGTTCGTAAGCAATATAAGTCTCTGTGTTTACTTGGTTGGGTCTGAGCGGCTGTGGGACTGGCGGGTGACAGAGATTTGTCCTGGCTGTGGGCAAGGCAGGAAAACTCTAGCTACATAGGACTCCAACAGGCCAGACTAAAAATCAAAATGAATGGCATTGTCATGCTAAAATTTCACACCACCAAACAGAAGGATGCTGTATATATGCCTGTCGGTGACAAAAGGGGCTGATGAATCACAACCAAAGCAGTGCTAGTTGTAGTCTGAAGGTTTCTCTGGTTTTGCCAAGTTCCTGCAGTCCCATGGCCTGCTTATAAAATAATCACTCAGAAGCTTATATTAGTTATAACTGCTCAGCCATTAGCTCAGGCTTATTACTGACTAGCTCTTACACTTAAATTAACCCATAATTCTTATCTATATTTAGCCATGGTGGCTTGGTACCTTTTCTCAGTTTTGCCCTGTCATCTTGCTTCCTCTGTGTCTGGCTGGGGACTCCTCATTCTGCCCTTTCTCTTCCTGTCTCTCTCCTGGATTTCCTGCCTGGCAAAAACCTGACTCACCATAGGCCAGAGCAACTTCTTTAATAACCGATCATAGCAACACATTTTCACAGCATACAGGACGACATCCCACAGCACTTCCCCTTTTCTGTCTAATCAAAAAGGAAGGTTTTAACTTTAACATAGTAAAATGACATATAATAGAACAGTTATCAAGCAAGAATTACAGTTACAATATCTAGTCTATTTGTATTTGGCAAAATTAAAGAAAATATTCTATCATCTATCCTGTATTTGTGAGTTTAACGTTGCATAACTAATTTATCTTTTATTATAACCAAGGAAAATTATAACTATAACTATTTAGTCTTCAGCTACATCAAAGACCCTATAAGGATTTAATAATACCTAAGTAAACAGGAAGAGCATTGTAAGCAACTTCCAAAAATCTAGAATAACAGAGACAGCTGGCTGCCTGGACAGTCATCCAAAGTTCCCATGCAACATTGGGGCATCCATCTTCAGCCTAAAGGACTAGAATTTTTAGTTGATTCTCTGTGTGTTCTGTAGAATATCTGGCAGTCTCCTCTGTGAAACAGGAACCTGAAGGACCATCTTGCCTTGTTTTGGTAAAATTTAGTGGTCATTTTCCTATTGGTCCTGTGTGTCCAGTTTATATAACATATTATCAGCAGTCCAGGCAAGAGCAGTTTCTTGCCCAAATGGCTATTTTTGTCAAAAAGAAGATAAGCTCTATATGGAGTGTCTTCAATGCCCATGTTTCACTTTGACGTAAACCAGTGCTGCCAGGAACAGACATGTCTCACTGTCCAGAAAAGTCTAAGTTCTTAAAACATTTTAAATGCCATATTCTGTAGATCTTTGAAGTGTTTGAAGATTATCTAACTAACTGAAATATATCTATGTATACCTAGAAAACTTAACTAATATGACTATAAGTTTGACTATCATTGAAGACTAATTATTAATCTGCATTTCTTAATTACCCATTACAATTTAAATGAGTTACATAAACATAATACCTTAAGCAAGAGTAGAAATATATATACAGTATAACAAAATTAACTTTAAATTTATAATAAACTAAAATCTATAGCAATGTAAAACATTTTACACAAGTTGTTGCTCTTTAAAAATAGATTCAATAATCTACCCTTTCATCCTATCATATCTATATCCTATCCCCCTTTTTTCTTTTAGAAAGTCATTGACTATGACCAATGACAATTTGTAACCCATCGTTAAACAAAGACAAACATCTATAATCCATTTTTTGGGAATGTGGGCATAGTTTTCTAGGCTACTTTCTGCTGATTTTGGACACTGGTAGTCTTATGGGGATCCTGCCAAAATTTGAGATAATGATCAAGTCCTGGGAAGACAGGCTATAACCTTTGTTGATAGGTACCATCTGTTAAGGTTCAGGAGGTCTGGCTTGATCAAATCTGATCCCTCTTAACCTGGAACAAATCCATAGCCTCTTGCTTCTTGTGGAAACAAAAGCAGAGCCTCCTCTCCAAGGCAACATATCCTTAGATTTGAAGTTTTGAGTCAAGATACCTTTAAAATACATATATTGGTTTAACTTAGCAGCCTTTATAATCAAATGTCTCTCTCTAGTTAAAAATCCCAAAGACGCCGGGCGGTGGTGGCGCACGCCTTTAATCCCAGCACTCGGGAGGCAGAGGCAGGCGGATCTTTGTGAGTTCGAGGCCAGCCTGGGCTACCAAGTGAGCTCCAGGAAAGGCGCAAAGCTACACAGAGAAACCCTGTCTCGAAAAACCAAAAAAAAAAAAAAAAAAAAAATCCCAAAGACAATATAATCCAGACTCTCTGTGTGATTTCCATCTTTACATGGCTATTTTTTATATTACTTTTACTTTAAATACTTTATTTTCTAATTATTTATTTATGTAATTGTCTATCCTCCTTTTCCTCTCTCTTCCAAGCTTATGTACATTTTTACACACACTGTAAAACATTTAGAGGTTTAATCCATAAGAATTTGTCTCATTGTGAATCTATAATCCTTCTCTGACCAGGAGATATTTTAAACTGCTAAACTGTGCAGCTAGGAACAGCAGCCTTGGCTGCTGACTCTGCCCACCTCATCTTTTCAGACATGGCAGGTATACCCAAGAGACTCATGCCTACCCCACTAACTCTGGGGTCCATGCTGCCATCAGGGAACATGTGGCTAGCTCATAAACCCTTTTTGTCTGTATGAGTAAAAGCTAAATCCACCATGCAATGTGATGTGCAGCTTGGAAACTCCACTGTGTACTTCAGCGGGAATCCATCATGCTGCTTAGCTTATGGCAGCTGGTGGCCAGCTCCATCTCACAGCCAGCTGTGATTGGCATGAGACTGTAAGACTAGGAAGCCTAGTGTGGCTCCGTTTCTGTGCATTCAGAATCTTCAAGCATTTTTAGATCTATATGGATCAATGCCCAATGGTGAGCACCAAATGTAGTCTGAAGTTTTCTCCGGTCCCACCAAGCCCCCACAGTTGCATAGCCCACTTATAAAATAATCAGAAGCTTATATTAATTATAACTGCTCAGCCATTAGCTCAGGCTTATTACTGACTAGCTCTTACACTTAAATTAACCCATAATTCTTATCTATATTTAGCCATGGTGGCTTGGTACCTTTTCTCAGTTTTGCCCTGTCATCTTGCTTCCTCTGTGTCTGGCTGGCAACTTCTCACTCTGCCCTTCCTCTTCCTGTCTCTCTCCTGGATTTCCTGCCTGGCAAAAACCTGGAACATTTGGATCTTGTGAAGTAATGCGTTTTCCAATCCTAGAATCACAATATAAAAACATTTATGCTCTTTAAGCCAAATTGTTGTGATTTTTGTCCTTGAACAGACATTTTAACTTAAAACAATGTCTCCTAGTTGTATGCCTTGAGTGTAGTATAGAACCCATGACCATGTGCTGGACCTTCTCTGAAAGGTCTTTTTCTCACCTGATACCATACGCCATATCATCACTCTTCATTCTTTCCATCCCTAGACTACACCTGGGAAAGCCCATATATCACCTGTTTCTTTTATCCAACCTTCTTTGTCATTGCAGAAATATACACAAGTTCAAAAATGACTGCAGTCACACTGAGGACATCAGACAACCATAGTGAATTTTTTTTCATGGTTCTATTCTTCATGGCTTACTCAGCCTGCTTTCTTCCCTTCTTTTTTGGGGGTGGAGGAATGGGGAGTACAAAACAGGGTTTCTCTGTGTAGTCCTGGCTGTCCTGGAACTCACTATGTAGACAAGGCTGGCCTCAAACCCAGAGATCTGCCTATCTCTATTCCCAAGAATTGGGATTAAAGGCATTCACCACCACTGCCTGGCTCCAGTCTGCTTTCTTATACAACCTAGGAGCACCTCATCAGGGATGGCTGGACCCTTCCATATTAATCATAATCAAGAAAATGTACCACAGTCTTGCCTACTGGCCAATCTGATAGAGGCATTTGCTCAACTCCAGTTCCCTCTCCCAGATGCTCAGATGACCCTAACTTGTGTCAAGTTGACAAGGAAAAAAAAAGACTGTGTGTGTGTGTGTGTGTGTGTGTGTCTGTCTGTCTGTCTGTCTGTCTGTCTGTCTGTCTGCCTGTCTGTCTGTCTGTGTCTGTGTATCTGTGTATGGCTGTGTGTCTGGGTATATATGTGTGTCTACACATGCCACAGTATGTAAGTGCAAGGTCAGAGGACAACTGCCTTAGTCACTTATTGCTGTGCAGAGACATCATGACCAAGGCAGCTCTTAAAAAAGACAGTATTTAATTGAGGACTCGCTCACAGTTTCAGGGGTTTAGTCTATTGTAATCACAGTGGGGAGCATGGCTGGAACAGTAGCTGAGAGCTACATTGTGAATCATAGGCAGAGAGAGACAGAGAGAGAGACAGAGACAGAGAGACAGAGAGACAGAGAGAGACTGACTCTAGGCTTGGCATTGGCTCTTTTCAAACCTCAAAGCCCACCCCCAGTGACACACTTCCTCCAAAAAGCCACAACTCCTAATCCTTTTAGTTCTTTCAAATTGTGCCTCTCCCTGATGACTACATATTCAAATATATGAGTCTAAGGAGGTCATTCTTATTCAAACTACCACAACACACTTAAGTGATTTAGTTCTCACCATCATGTTCATCAGGCTGGGCAGCAGGAGACTTTACCTGCTAAGCCATCTTACCAGTTCAAATATGAATACTTCTAAATCCCACATAATAATTGCTATAACTGTAATGAGTTTGTACTTTATTAAATATTAAATTCACTCTTATTAGTAATAACCTTGTAACAGATGCCTAAAGAGGATTCCTAGCAAGCTACGACTATAAAAGCTTTGCTAACTGTATAGTTAATAAATGAATTTTAAAAACAGTATGTTACCAATCAACTTCCCATTGATGGACTTTGTCTTCCAATAACATTTGAGGATTTTCATTACCTACATAACAATGATGCATCATACCTATTTCACTGTCAAAGCCCAGAGGGCAGAGGAGTGTCCTTCAGGCAGGCTGATACTTGAATGGCTTCCTCAGAACATGCTTATAATGAGATTCCAGGATTTTCCCCAGTGTCCTATAGGGCATTTAGCACTCTTGTTCATTGCATAAATTACCTAGTGGCCTCTTACAGAGGAAGCCTGGCTTCCTGCCGCTTCCAGCAACATTGACAACCATCTTCAAATACTGAAGAGGAACACCATAACCTCTGACTGCTCTGGACTCCTTGTTATGGGAATGATTGACGACATGGGCCAAACTCACCAGAGACTTATGACACCAAACCACAAAATAAGCCATAAGCATTGTTGCTATGAACCCCCCAAAGTTTCGTGTATTGAAGGCTTGGTCCCTAAGACAACAGTATTCAGATTTGGTTCACAGTAATCATAAGGGTTCAAGGAATCATAAGGGCTCTGACTTCCTGGTTAGAGTCACTCACTGATGACTGATGGGTTCATAATTTAATCAAATTATTGAAAGCTAACTAGAAACATTAAAAGCTGGCCCAGTTAGAGGAAATCGATAACTGGATTTATTGATAACTTGTGAAAGCCATATCCCTTCCTCTCCATGTCTCTCTGTTTCCTGGCTGCTAAGACTATGTGCTCCACCACACCTTCCACCATCAGGTTCTACGTCATCGTGGTGAAAGACAAGGCAGCCAGCTGGTTAAATAAACCTTCCCTCCTTCTAAGTTATTTCTTTCAGGACCCTTGTCTCCATCGCTGAGGTCTGAATCCTCATGTCTATACCTCACATTCATATGTTGAATTCCTAGCTTCCAAGGTGAGGGTGTTGGGGGTGGAGACTCTGGGAACATAATTAAGTCATGAGGCTTTATCCATGTGGACTAGAGCTCTTAAAAAGTAAGACAAATGCGGTTCCTTTCCAAATCCCTCCCACCATGTAAAGACACACTTAGAAGGCATTGTGTATGCACTAAAAATTAGGCCCAACACCAAACCAACACTTTGAATTCTCCATTTTCCTTAATTGTGAAAAATAAATTTCTACATTTACAAGCCACCTAATTTATGGTATTTTCTTGTAGACACCCAAGCAGACTATGCCAAGCACTAAATGCCAATGTCAACTTAATTACTTTCTCTGCAAAGGGAAACCACATGAGACCATTAGGAAGCAAATGGGATGATAATTCAGCAAGAACTTTCATGGTGTTGGATGTTAGGAATTTCTAGCACATGCATTTAACCTCTGCTGACTGTCCTCTACAACTAAAATGAAAATGATAGGCCAAAGTCCCTCATACAACATCTGGCCTCACTTACAAGGAATTACAAATAAATGGGTTCCGTTTCTGAAAAGCTATACTTACGACATTCCATACAGAACATCTACTTGACTTAAGTGCACAGTTTTAACCACTTGCAGTTCAAATATCACATTGAAAATTAATTTGACCAACCAGTTTTTTAAAAATGAAAACCAGAAGCAAAACTGACTATATGTGCTCATTGATTTACTGTTGCTAAGACAAAACACCATAACTAAGGCATCTTACAGGGGAAAAAAGGTTATTTGGGTTTACAGTTCTGCAGGGATAACATCCATCACAGCAGGAAAGTGTCCAAGCAAGCAGATGCTGAGCGTTCACATCTTAAGCCAGTAGCAGGAAGCAGAGAGAGCACACTGGGAATGGGAGGAGTTTTGAAACTTCCAAAGCCCACCACAAGGCCATGCCTCTTAAATATACCCAAATAGTGCCACAAAATTGCAAATATTCAAATGCCCAAGACAGCGGGGGATGTCTTATTCAAACCACCACACAACATTATCAAGGAAGCTGTGCAGGACCACAGGTATGCTTCACAACTCCATGGCCTGTGGAAGATGGCGTCGCATGCCATCTTGTCCTTCAGGTCAGCAGAGATGGGTTTCTATACAATAGCTAAGGCTTCAAAGTGAAGCGCTGGCTTCCTATCAAGGAGGACTTAATGTGGCCCTGAGACAGCATTTGAGAAAGGATCTGTGTTTTGTGTCAGGGGACAGGCTCCACGGAGTAGGATCTGAGTCTCAGGAACCAAGCTGAAAAGGCAAAGGATGGTGTGGTCGTTTATCTCCATGAGCTATGGGAGCCTGGGTAGACTCCTTCAGAAGCTTAGATAAGTGTGGAGAGCTCCAGGAGTAGGTTGGGTGGGACTGGGGGTGGGGCTTCACACATGCGGAATCCAAGGAGAATTAAAA
Organism: Peromyscus maniculatus bairdii; assembly: GCF_049852395.1. Lineage (NCBI taxonomy): Eukaryota > Metazoa > Chordata > Mammalia > Rodentia > Cricetidae > Peromyscus > Peromyscus maniculatus. Next base: position 33,199,354 of record NC_134853.1, on the reverse strand, counting down.
AAAAAAAAAAAGCCGGGTGGTGGAGGTGCACCCCTTTAATCCCAGCACTCAGGAGGCAGAGGCAGGCTGATCTCTGTGAATTTGAAGCCAGTCTGGTTTACAGAGCTATTTCCAGGACAGCTAGGGCTGTTACACAGAGAAACCCTGTCTTGAAAGAGAAAGAGGAAAGAAAAAGAAAAAAGCCATCAAGGGAATCCTGGAGGCGCAGCCGAGGCAGCTGTCATCCTGTTTCACGGGTATTAGAGTCTGAGGCTTGGGTTCCCAGCAAAGTGGCTGATTGTTGGGGGACACGTTTGGGGAAAGTCGCCCCTGCAGCCAGCAAAGGCTCCTTCCTGCTTGTGAGCAGAACCTCTCAGAAGAGCTGCAACTGACCCCTGTAGGTGGCCCCTGGCGGAGAAAGGAAAGAATCCCTGTGGGGCTGCGGCTTTGGTTGGTGTGGCTTTCAGATCCAAATGGAGTGATTGCAGTGAGGTTGGGAACAGGATGGAGACACAGCAGAGAGAAGTCCAAGAAGCAAAGAGGATTTGCATATGAAGAAAGAGAAAAACACGGTCAGTAGGCAAGGCTGAGGTATCATCGGAAGTGATGACAGCTGAAGGGGAAGCTGCCTTTTGCCACACAGCTGCAGCTTCCTCTGACCTGAAATTGCTGGCTTCGTGCTGGGAGACCTTGTCTCATTGTACGGCTAACTGGAACTCACTATTGTGTTAGCCTCCCAAACGGGAATAGAGGCATGGTCCACTCCGACTATAATATTGTTTAATACAATAAAAATTCTGTCTTCTTAATACTTTTGAAAGTTTTATTTGTATGTATGTGTGTGAGTGTGTGTGTGTGTGAGTGCGAGTGTGTTGTTTGTTCATATGTACACCACATGTGCGTGAGTGCCCACCACGGCCAGAGACCGCAGTTGTGAGCCGCCCAACATGGGCATTGGGAACCAAACTTGGGTGTTACTATTCCGACCTGCCCAGGATCCTGATGCCATCTTATTTAAGTCCCCTTTAAGAAAAAGCTCCTCCCCCTTCACTCTCTCTCCCACCTCTCACCAGAGGTAGCAATCTCTCTCTCTCTCTCTCTCTCTCTCTCTCTCTCTCTCTCTCTCTCTCTCTCTCTCTCTCTCTCTCTCCCTCTCCCTCTCCCTCTCCCTCTCCCCCTCCCTCCCTCCCTCCCTCCCTCCCTCTCTCTCTCTCTCTCTCTCTCTCTCTCTGCCCCCTCTCCCCCCCTCCCTCCCTCCCTCCCTCCCTCCCTCCCTCCCCCCCCTCTCTCTCTCTCATAATAAGAACTTGCCATGTGGATGTTGCGTCTGCCTTAGGAGTAATTTTCCACGCGCCACACTGCCATCCACCATGTCTGCACTGCATGCCTCACCCACCATGGGGCACCTTGGTCCAAACCTGCCAAAGCCTCTCATACCATTTCACAACATTAACACAGTGCTGCATAACTCTGATAGGCCCTCCTGGCAGCCCCTCGCGTGCCAGGATCCTAGGCCGTCTACCCACAACAGGCTCCAGCTCATCCGATTGCTCACCACCCCATTCACCAGCGGCAATCACGTAAGTTTCAATTGGGTTGTTCCACCCCCTCCAGAGCTGCCCACAGCTCCTTTAGGCCCTTCTGGCATTTGCGACACAATTCCTGACCTTTTCCTATGGATGAGATCCCTCTCGGAGCTCGGTTCTCATCTCCTCGAAAACCCTAGTTCTAGATGCTGAGTGAGACTCCTCTGGTTTAGCCAGGCTAAGCCTGACCCCCATTGAGTGTGGCGATGGCCCTCTTTGATGGCATGGTCCTGCTTCTGTCCTCCCTCTATCCCTGGGGACACCCACAGCTACAGGCTGTAGTGACTCCTTTCCCCCTCTCATCCATGGGAACAGTGCTGTATTTTTACATTTACGGCTAAGGTGAGGGATCAGGGCCTGCCCCTCCCAAAACCTCACTCTGAAGTGGACTTTCACTCTTGCTTTCCTCCTCCCTCAAACCTCTTCCACTAACTCTGCTGCACGTGGTGTGTTTGCTTGGTGGCATAGACTTTTTGTATGATGATAGAGATGTAAAGCTGTATTTCATTCAATATTGGTTTATAGTACACTCTATATGATAATATAAATTTAAATTTATAAAGATATATTCAGATTAACAAAAGCTAACTTAGAGACATACCTATTTCTTCTAGAAAATTTAAATAAATGATGTCATATGTTATGTTTGATAAACGGGGTAACTGATAAACAAGATATCTATTCTATGATGGAGTTTCTGGTCCTGAAAGAGGGTCCTTTTCTCAGAGTTGGGCCACACCCTGGTTCAGCCCCTTCTCTCCTGTTCCCATTTGGCCCCTGTCACTCTTCTTTGCCTTCTCTGGAGACAGTAAGTCTTAGCCTTATGAAAGCTGCTAGCGTATTGGAGACTTGAGGAATACTAGTTGATAGTCAGTCATTCATGCCTAATGGACAGATAGTCCTCAAATGCTCAGAGATCTGCAGAATATGGCATTTAAAATGTTGATCAAAAAGCTTATTGTATCAGAAAGAGACTCCCAAATCCTAGCAGTGACCCCAGGTCTCCAAAGAAGATTATGAGGCACCATAATGTCTACACCTGGATTATGGCAACACTGACCTCTGGGCAAGATACTCCAATGCAACACCTGCCTCCAGGACCTGGCCCAGACTGTGGAAAACAGCAGGACATCTGAGAATTGATTGCGCCCCTTTTGCCTAGACAAAGTAAGATCAGTCTTCCCTATCTCCCTCTTCTATAGGAAAAACTCCCACCTTACGGGCCTGGCAGCCAAAGATTGATGCTGTTCTGCTACTTCTGCGTCCAATGATGTGGAGAATTGAGTATGACTAATTGGGTATAGACTGGTCCCTGTCATTTTCAATAGATTCAAAAGCTGCTTGGTCTGCACTCAGATATAATCTATCCTTCTCAGATATCTGATTCCATTTGATGACCAGGCTTTGCTTCAGCTGCCTTCTCAGTTCTCTATATAAAATTCACAAGTCTCCATCTCCTAGGGCTACTACTGGGTCTAGACATAATTTACTTTGTTATCAGATTAGATAAACTCACAGAAAAGATTTCAGTGTAATTTTTTGTAGCTGGAAGTTTTCCTGTGTCTTGCCTGGCCCTGTGATTGGGACTAATCTCTCCCACCCATGTTCCACAGCCGCTTGATCCCAAATAAACACATAGAGGCTTATATTATTTTCAAACTATATGGCCTAATGGTTCAAGCCTCTTGCTAGCTAGCTCTTATATCTTAAATTAAGCCATTTCTATAAATCTATACTTTTCCACATGGCTTGTGGCTCGCCAGTACTTTACATCTTGCTTTTCCAGGTGGCAGCTAGCAGCATCACTTTCACGCCACCTTTCTTCTTCCCGTATATCTGCCTGGATTTCCTGCCTGCCTCTAAGCTACCTTGCCATAGGCCAATGCAGCTTTCTTTATTTATCAACCAATCAAAGCAATGCATACAGAAAGACATCCCACAGCAACTTTTTATTATTGGCTGCTCTCAGTACCTCCTGGGGAATTAGATAAAAGAAACAGCTTTAAGGTTTGTTTATATGAAGATAGAAAAGCTGTCTTACTTCTGTTCACTTACATATCCTTCTCAGATCTGATGATGTTCAGGGAAGCTTCCCTCCACCTTCACTCACTCAACCACTTCCATTCAGTAAATTTCCTCTGGTTATAGATTTAAAGATATGTCTTATTGGGCTGAAGCCAGGAAATGTTCATGCCTTTTAACCCAAAGCCATGGCCTTCTGCTATGACACCAAGATGTAAATCTGTTCCAGAAACCTGCAGGTTCCTAGGAAAAGTTCTACTACTGTGTCAAGGAATCTGGCTGATGAAAACTAACAGTCTCCAGAGCTCATTTTGACCCCACCCATTTTCAAGCATATTTTAACGTTTCACCCTTCTTCCAAGGCCAATCCACAGCGGGTCCTCCACATATGCCAGCCCTGTACCAGCTCCAAGGATGCCAACCACCAACCAAGGATGCCAACCAGGCAAATACTGACAGGTTAACTTCACCCACATGCTTACTCATAAAAACTATCTCCTAATTCATTGACACTTTTTATAGGATGAATAGAGGCATTTCCACCTCCAGCAAAACAGCAGATACGATGGCTCCTGTACTCCTGATTTGGCATGCCATTCCCCCAAGCTCCTGGAACATCAGTCCTGCAACCTGCCTTCTCGGCTCCCTCAAGGGACAGACAACTGAGGTCTCCATGCTTGAGATCTCCATGATGACAGCTAACTGATTGCTTCTTCACTCAGACCTCCTGCCATGTGTGACTTCCAGCTTCCCCTCCCTACTTCGCCCTTTGTCAGCAGGAAGCAGCCTCGAGAATTTGGCACCCTCATTCCCCCCACCCAACTTGCTATCCATAACTCACCTTTTTATAATAATCAAAAAGGAGGAATGTTAGTATTCTGACTCTCCCCTTGGGGACCCGCCCAGTGTCCTATATCATTGTATGTAAAGTCCCCTTTAAGAAAAACTCCTCCCCCTTTGCTCTCCCTCTCCCCCTCTTGCCAGAGGTAACACCTCTCTCTCTCTCTCTCTCTCTCTCTCTCTCTCTCTCTCTCTCTCTCTCTCTAGTAATAATAATAATAATAATTAGAGGCAAGAATTCTACCACTGAACCACCCACGCCTCCATGCCGATTCATAACATTAACATTGGGTCCTCTGGAAGAGCAGCAAGCATCTTCACAGCTGAGCCATCTCTTTGCCCCAAGGCCCTGCCTTTTATGCTCACAGTATTTCTCTTCCCACCTCCCCTGCCTAGCTGGGCTTTCCACCCAAAGAGCTATGCTTCCCGGTACCACACATGTGCTTCATTCTCTCTCTCTCTCTCTCTCTCTCTCTCTCTCTCTCTCTCTCTCTCTCACCCCCCCCGGCCCCCACACACACACACTAGGCTACTTTCGTTCGCTGTTGAGGATAGCCTAATCTCACTGGTTCACCCTTAGACTGACCTGGTCTTTAACAAAAGACTCCTGAAAATGCAAAAATGTTTGTTGCAGGAACAAGTTTAAATCATGGTGTCAGGTTTCTGGCAGTTCAGCCAGAAAGTTCCCCTCATATTCCCCAAGAATTGTTTCCTTCATTAGTATGTTTATGCAAGTCTCCTTAGGTTAGCCCAGGCTGGACTTCGAGGAGATGGAGTTTTCCAGACAATAGCTATATATCAGTCATTGCCCCACATTCCCAGTGGCTGTGAGACTCCAGGGGGATGCCTAAGAACTTGAGGAGTATTCCTGTGTATGCTATATGTGTCCTTAATATGTGGCCAGCAAGCGGTTAGCATGTAGACCTTGGACACTCCAGACAACAGGACAGTTCACATCCTGAGGCTGTGTGGAAGGACACAGGAATCCATCATGCTAATCAAACCAATGTTAAATTTAAATTTTATGAGGTTTATTTCTAGAATTTTTCATTTAATACACTTGCACCATAGTTGGTCACATTTAATTAAAGTGTCAAATAAAAGAAATAATTCACAATGAGGAAGGACAACTGTGTATCGTAGACTCCTCCACCAATCTGTGATTGGGCCAACAATCACTACAAGCACCTCCCCCAAATAATTTCTGGGGTGGGAGGTGGAGGGAGGTAGGGCTCATGCCCTGTTGTGGGGCATTTACCCACCACCCCCACAGCTTCCCAGAGTTTTCTTGAGTGCGAGCAGCAGGAAATATTAGATAGAAGGATTTATAGCGGAGAATCTTGCGGAGATAAACAGATAGAAAATAAAGGATAGCCTCGAGAGGGCCTGGAACCTATTCCAACAGCCCCTGACTATCTCTGGCCCAGGGTTTTTATAGAGCCGCCAAGGGGTGGAGCAAAAGACCTCCTCTCCCAGCACAGCCAAGTGCAGGCCATCTCAGACACCTGCACTCAGGCCCGTGGTCCTGATCATCCTCTATTCGGACCTGCTGGGTAAAGCCACGAGGAACCCCAGAACAGGCTCCCACACCCTGTCTTCTGTCGCCTTATGCCTATCACTCCACCTATCACTCTCAAGGCCAGATCCCTTTAATCACCTCCTGCCACAGATATTGCAGCCACAGACATTGGTTCTAAATACCCACTGACCTGAAATGATTTCTGAGCCAAGAGTATACTTGTAGTGCAGTCCTATGATCTCATGATTCAGGAGGCAGGAGAACCATGAGTTCAAATCCAGACAAATCTTCATAGACAGGTGTAGCTAGAGTTTTCCTGCCTGGCCCACAGTCAGGACAAATCTCTGTCACCAGCCAGTCCCACAGCCGCTCAGACCCAACCAAGTAAACACAGAGACTTATATTGCTTACAAACTGTATGGCCGTGGCAGCTATAAGAACAGTTAGCAAGAAGCCTGCCACGGCCATACAGTTTGTAAGCAATATCAGTCTCTGTGTTTACTTGGTTGGGTCTGAGCGGCTGTGGGACTGGTGGGTAACAGAGACTTGTCCTGACTGTGGGCCAGGCAGGAAAACTCTAGCTACAGAGAGGCCTTATCTCAAAAATAAAATCAATAACAAAAAGAAGACTTTGGGGATGCATGTAGTGCTTGCCACGAAAGCATAAAAACCAGAGTTTGGGTCTCCAGCACCCATGTAAAAGCTGGGAGAACATGGCGGCCATCCTATGATCCCAGTGCTTGGGAGGTGAAGGCAGGATTCTCAGAGCAAGCTAGCTACCACAGCTTGGTAAAAGTGGACTCAATCAAGAAAGATGCCAACCTCTGGCTGCCATGTGTACATGCACACACACAAACAAAAAACAAAGCAAAACTAAACAAAAGGGGTTGCTGCAAAGCCTACCTAGTGAGTAAAGCTCTTGCTGCACACGTGTGAGGCCTGAGTTCTGATCTCAGAACTCAAGGACAGCCATGTGTGCGAGGGTTCACCTGTAAGCTCGGCATCCCATGGGAAGACGGGAGATGGGGTTGGGAGAATCCCTGGAGGAAGGATTCACCTAGCCTGGCATATGCAGCTACAAACAAAAGACCTAGTATCCAACAAAGTGAAAAGTAATGGCCGACACCTGAAGTTGTCTTCTGACCAGGCACACTACTGTCCCTCACACACACATACAGAAATATAAGAAAGCTTACACACACACAGAAACACATGAACGTTTGTGTAGCTAGAGTTTTCCTGCCTTGCCCACAGTCAGGACAAATCTCTGTCACCCGCCAGTCCCACAGCCGCTCAAACCCAACCAAGTAAACACAGAGATTTATATTGCTTACAAACTGTATGGCCGTGGCAGGCTTCTTGTTAACTGTTCTTATATCTTAAAGTAACGCATTTCTACAAATCTATACCTTGCCACGTGGCTTGTGGCTTACCAGCATCTTCACATGCTGCTTGTCCTGGCAGTGGCTGGCAGCGTCTCCTTCTGCCTTCCTGTTCTTTTATTTCTCCTCTGTTAGTCCCGCCTATACTTCCTGCCTAGCCACGACCAATCAGGTTTTATTTATTGACCAATCAGAGCAACTTGACATACAGACCATCCCCCAGTACAGCCAAGTGCAGACCATCTCATACACCTGCACTCAGGCCCATGGTCCTAATCATCCTCTATGTAAACTTGCTGAGTAACGCCACAAGGAACCCAAGAAGGGCTCCCACAGGACATACATTAACATCCCACAGCACGTTTGTATGTGTACACACACACATACACATGCATAAGATTTTTAATGCAATTAATTCTGTGCTGTTTAATTACCTTACATACTTCCAGAGAAATTTAAATTGTTTTAAATGTAAACAATGAAACAAGGAGAAAGTGAGTTTGTTGAAGTACAATATTTAAAAGATAAAAAGAAGGGGAAGGTAAAAATTGTGCACAAAGTGTAGGCTGAGAAGCTATGTGCTGTTGCTGAGGCAGCCTGGACTGCCAGCAGGCACTACAAAAGGGAATTGTAAGTGAAACCCATCCAGTCTCATATCTGAAATTAACAAGCATGCTTCCTTTGCATGGCATTTCAAGGAAATGTGTCTGTAGTTTAGACTTCATCCCTGTTTTCTTAGAGCAGAGACAGGAATACACAGGTAATTAGTCATCTTCCATGGGAATGAGATGCTAGCTCTTCACTTATTTGTAAACATTTCTTTAGTTTAAAAAAAATTGCTGGCAGTGGTGGTGCACACCTCTAATCTCAGCACTCAGGAGGCAGAGGCAGGTAGATCTCTGAGTTCAAGGCCAGCCTGGTCTACAGAGCGAGATCCAGGACAGTCAGGGCTACACAGAGAAACCCTGTCTTGGAAAAAAAAAAATGAGATCAGTGATTATCCCACTACTTCCCCAATTTTATCAAATGAGTGACCCAAAGAGACTTGATGAGACTCCCCAGAGACAGGCAAGGCTTTTAGCCTCCCGTCTGTTCATCTGCCAAACCATTTGCAGACAACTCACGTCCACTGCGCATTATTTGGCCCCATTTCACCACTTGTCCACCATTTCCCATCACGCAGCAAGCCTGTTCATTTTTAAGGTCTTTAATTCTATGCCTCAGAAGACAAAGCAAGAAAAGGTGGGAAGCAATCCCCTAACTGTACTTCATGTGTGTAGAGTCAGTTCTGTATCTGTTCTGGACCAAATTCCCACTTAGTTCAGACACACACACAGTTCTCTCAGTGGCATTTATTATAGAACTAATAAGGGAGACAGATGATTTCAACATCATCTATGTGTTATGACTTAGGAAGGGAAAATGATGTCATTTAATCCAAGGATTGTAAAAATAATCTTCATCTTGGTCTCAGTTTGCTTTCGGTTGCTGTGATAAAATGCTGACAAAGACCAAGGGGAAGAAGGGTTCTTATGCTTTGCAGTCCACCGTCGAGGGACGCCAAGACAGAGAATTGAAACAGAAACCATGGAAGAAGGCTGCTCACTGCTTTGCTCCTCCTGGCTTGCTTGGCTACCTCAATTGCTTGGCTACACAATCCAGGCCCATCTGCCTAAGGATACACCGCCCACAGTGAGCTGGGCCCTCCTACATCAATTAGCAATTAAGAAAAGGCCTCATCAACACGCCACAGACCCCTCTGTGGAGGGAATTCCTCTACTGAGATTTTCACTTCCCAGATTTGTCTATGTTTATGACACTCAGTGCCATGGTCTTACTAGTAAAGATGCTGAGGAGAGACGTTTTTAGCCCTTCTCTCTACACCTCTAAAGAACAACAAATCCACACAAAGCCACCAAAATCGTTCCTCAAAACCACAGGAAACATAGTAACAAAATGGGGAACAGTACAATGTAGACAATGTAGACCCTGGAGCAGTGGACATCAATTCAGCAGTTTAATGTGACTCATCAACATTTGTATTACAAGGGGAAATGATAATAGATGCTAAAAATGTCAACAGAATCTAGTAATGTAATGGACACTTGATATCTCATGGAGTCACTTTCAATTAAAGACGCTGGAGAGTTACAACTTCCAATACACTTATTGTAGTTAAGAATCCATGCCAGAAAGAGGGAGGCCAGCATCAGCTCTCAGTGCAGCCTAGACTGGTATGCGAATCCCCAGGCTTCCAGAGAATCCTCCTCTGGTACACTCCATGTGGAAGGGATAACTGTCAGGGGAAGCAGAGACCTTTCAACTAGATTGAACACTGTGTTAGAATGAGAATTATGGGAATTTGATTCAGACATGACCCCATCAAATCCCAAACCTCATTTTACTGATAGAGATCAGTAAAAGGTCGAATCTACAGTGTGCCAGTAAAAGTTCTACTGCAAGCTGCAGAGAGAACAGCTGACATTTGGGGATGTATAGAGCCGCGGCTGGAATTCCAAACAGCAGCCTGCAATGTTATGGTTACTTCTAGCAGTACAGAGAAACAAAAAAACAAACAAACAAACAAAAAAAGCCAAGAAAAAATTCACTGTTGGAAAATACTTTTTCTGATCAGCAGTATGCCCCAACTTGAGCTACCCCTCTTCAAATATGGGAATGGACATCAAAAAATCAGGAAGAGAAAGACCTGACAGCAGAGGCCAAACATTTCCATGAAAACCTTGGTCCTAGTCATTGTGCAAAGACAGTTTTCAAGCGGAGCTAATATAGAGATGATCTCATAAAGATTGTGAACCTCATGCCTCATTTTTAAAAGTTAAATAAAATTCCTTTATGGTAGTTTGAATGTAATTGGCCCCCATAAGCTCACAGGGAGTGGCACTATTAGGAGGTGTGGCCTTGTTTAAGGAGGTGTGGCCTTGTTGGAGGAAATGCATCACTGTGAGGGAGGGCTTTGAGGCCTCCTCTGCTCAAGCTATGCCTAGAACAGTTCACTTCCTGTTGCCTGTGGATCAAGATGTAGGACTCTCAGCTCCTTCTCCAGCACTATGTCTGCCTACATGCCACTGTGTTCTGTCATGATGATAAAGGACTAAACCTCTGAACTGTAAGCCACCCCAATTAAATGTTTTTCTTTAAAGAGTTATTGTGAGAGAGCAGGTGCTGCACCCTGCATGGGCAGCACACTAGAGCTGACCCTATTGGTGGGGGCACAGGTGAGCCAGTCCTCAGGGCATAAGGCAAAGAGAGCTGACCTCACCCTCTCTAATATGCCCCCTATAGCAATTGGGAGAGAATGCCCTGCACCTCTCCTGGGCAAAATAGTAGAGTTGGCCCCAGTGATGTGAGTGTGGGTGAGCTGGATCTGAGGACCTGAGAGAAGAAGTGGCCCCACCCCTTCCTGCAGGCTGCATTGGGTGAAGTAGACCAGGCAGTGCTGGGGAGCTTGCTGGGGCAGTGAGGATGAGGGAAAGCTTGTGGGCTGACCAAGCCAGCTACCACACAGGCCCCAAACAGGGACATGAATTAGTCCACCCCAACACTCACCTCATCTATGAACTGTTGGAGCATGTGAAGGGGACGGACCTACAGTTCCTAAACAGCAGGATCTCCGTGACACAGGACAACAGGATATCCAAGAGAAGCCAAAGAGAGAACCCATTATTGATAGTGTAGCAAAAGCCAGAGGCCTCAGACCAGACCAACAACTCATAGCAATGAACATTTACAAGTCAAGATGAATAGACTAAAGGGAAAACAGTGTGAGTCGGCGGCCACACTACAGCTACCACAGAGATTCTTCTCCCTTTTGTGTTTGTTTTTTTGTTTTTCTTTTAGATTTGTTTGGAAAGTTCAATTTTATATGACTGGATATTAGATGTTCCTTCTGTTTTGTTTTATTTGCAGCACTGGGGGTCGAACCCTAGGTCTCACATATGCTAAACATGTGCTCTACTACGGAAGTGTGCTTCCAGCTCCTGGGAGGGCTTTACAGCTCTTCCGAGTCCTGAAGTAGATGAAAGAGCTGAATCCATAACTTTGCAGGTGAAATCTATTAGGATCACTCAAAACTATCATGAGCTAAAAATATCTGTTTGGAGCCCCCCCAAACCTTCCTGTGCCACTAAAAGTTGGATCATTAAGATCCAATGTTGAGCCCCAGGACCCTAGAACCCATGAGCTCCTTTAGAGACAGGCACTAATTGTGCTCAATGATAATAACAAGACTGTGTCACCTGCTCCTTATACTCAACACAATTCTGTCCCTTAGGAACAAAGGTCGGGGAACATAGGCAGCTAAATCAGGATGTCCCAGAAATGACACACAAAAATAGACTTAGCATGACTCCTGTAAATAAAACAGGACATTGAGAGCAAAATACTTAGTGTAACATTTTCCAGAAGTATATAAATTAGTACTTAAGTCCTTTGACCCATCCTGCTATCAACTAATATCACACACAATCCAACAACTGAGGTAAAGAAGGGCACCTTAGGAGATGGGTGCTGAGACACTTCAGGTGCCAAGGAGAAGAGTGAAGCCTAAATCCACTTAAAATCCAATAAACATGGATGCTATTACACAGAATCTGATACCTTCTTGTAACGTAAAACATTTTAAGGTTCACTAATTGTTTGTCCCCACCTGGTTCTCCAAAGAGGGAGCATCCAAATATTCAGAATTGAGAATCGAGCCCCAAGTGAGAATGAGCTTGTTCTAAATATGACACAAGAATTGTCCCTGGCCCTAAGGATAGGAGGCTCTCTGCTGCTTGCCAGTCATGTTGGGATAGGAAAACACACAAATGAAGACACATACTTGAATGCTGCACCTTCCTTAAACACCATGCTAGTGCTGCTGCTTACCTGTTCAATGCATAAGAAGCACCTCTGGGGTACTCAGCTCCCTTCCAAATATTTTGCTTGGTGTACTGGCTGATTTTATATGTCAACTTGACACAAACTAGAGTCATCCAAGAGGAAGGAGCCTCAGCTGAGGAAATGCCTCCATGAGATCCAGCTGTAAGGCATTTTCTCAATTAGTGATCAATGGGGGAGGACCCAGCCCATGGTCGGTGGGGTTATCCTTGGGCGGTCCTGGGTTCTGTAGGAACCAAAGCTGAGCAAGCCATGGGAAACAAACCAGTAAGCGGCATCCCTCCATGACCTCTGCATCAGCTCCTGCCTCCAAGTTCCTGCCCTGTTTGAGTTCCTGTCCTGACTTCCTTCAGTGGTGAACAGCAATGCTGAAGTGTAAACCAAATAAACCCTTTCCTCCCCAACTTGCTTCTTGGTCATAGTGTTTTGTCACAGCAATAGAAACCCTAACTAAGACATTTGGTGAAAATGATTTAATTTTATGCTTCTTTCTAGCAGTTTTACTGATAAGAAGCTGAGTCTTACAGTCTAAAAATAAAGAGCCAACTAAAGCTAGTTGATGGGTTAAACCAGATCCTACTAACTGGCCCCTAAGCCCATGCTCTGCCCCCAACATTGTAGTTTTCTGTTAGCGATCGCAGCAAGTGTGACAGCAAGTAATCATCAGGTACACCATTTCTGACACTTTCAGCCTCACTACTTTTCTTTAGCTCCCCAACTTTAGCATTTCTGCCCAATTCAATCAGTCCTTTATGTTCTCATCTCCAATCTACTGTGGCTTTATTCTCTCCACTCAGTTATCAATGGCCCCGTCTGTGCTACCAGTGGGCTCCTTGCAAGTCAGGGTCTGTTCTCCACCTTTTGTCATCTCTATCCAGACACAGTAATTGGAGAGTCTTTCCCATTGATTTCTGTCTTAGTTAAGTTTCTATTGCTGTGATGAAACACCATGACCAAAGCAACTTGGGGAGAAAAGAGTTCATTTGGCTTACACTTCCAGAGCACTGTTCATCATCAAAGGAAGTTGGGACAGGAACTCAAACAGGGCAGGAACTTGGGGGCAGGAGCTGATGCAGAGGCCATGGAGGGGTGCTGCTTACTGGCTTATTCCCTCATGGCTTGCTCAGGCTGCTTTCTTATAGAACTCAGGACCACCAGCCCAGGGATGACACCACCCAGGATGGGATAGGCCTTCTCTCATGAATGACTAGTTAAGAAAATGCCCTGAAGGCTTAGCTACACCCTGATCTTATGGAAGCATTTTCTCAATTGAGACTTCTTCTTTTTTGATGACTCTAGTTTGTGTCAAATTGACATAAAACATCAAAACTAGCCAGTTCTTTACCTTTCTATCTTTCTCTCCTGGCTTTATTCCTAATTTGATAACCTGTTTCCATTCTCCTCAGTGCTGTGGATGTCTTTCTGTATGCTGTGAATATATGTTGCTCTGATTGGTCGATAAATAAAGCTATTTGGCCTATGGCAAGGCAGCTTAGAGGCAGGCAGGAAATCCAAATGGAGAGACAGGAAGAGAAAGGAGAGCAGAGAAGATGCTGCTAGCCGCCACCCAGGAGAAGCAAGATGTAAAAGTACCTATAAGCCACAAGCCATGTGGCAAAGTGTAGATTTATAGAAATGGGTTAGTTTAAGATATAAGATCTAGCTAGTGAGTAGCCTGAGCCATTAGGCCATATCACTTGTAAATAATATAAACCTCTGTGTGTTTATTTGGGTCTGAGTGGGACACAGGAAAAACTTCACCAACACCTCAGCTGGATTTCTTTCCTCTGGTTTCTGACATTGTAGACTGAAGGGTTCGAATCTCAGTCTGCTTCCTCGTTCCCTCTGCAACCCCACGCAGATAACCTGAGCCAGTCCTGTCATAAACACCTCCTGAATGCCCAGCCACACCAACCAAACACCTGAATTACTCATTCATGTACATGGGGGTGTGGTCTAGGATCCTGTATTAGTTGCTTTTCTGATGCTCTTGTAAATACAATAACCAAAAGCAACTTATAGAAGGAGGAGTGCATTTGACTTACCGTTCCAGGGAGATAAGAGTCCGTTGTGGTAAGGAGGCGGGACAGCAGGCATTGCAGCAGAATCAGAAGGGCAAGAACTGAGAATAGGGAGAGGCTGCATAATCTCAAATCCCACTCTCTGACTTAGTCCCTAGTGAGGCCACACCTAAGCCTCCTCAAGCATTGCCACCAACTGAAGATCCGGTTCAAATACCAGAGTCTATGAGGAATGCTTCTATTCAAACTACCACAGATCCCCAAGTATGCCAAAACCCATAGATGCTGTCGTGTGGCACTGTACCTAAGGAGAACCCGAACATACATCTGTGCACCCCAGGTGGGGAACCAATGACGGACCAAAGGGTACCACCAAAGTCCAACTTGCTGGATGATTTTATTGCAGGAGTATGGCTGAAAAATTACTTACAGGAGCAGAAATAACTCAAAAACAGCACATAACAAAAGTTCATACCAGTATGAGTGATGGCTCACAAGAGATGGAATCGTAGAGCATACTGCACAACTTGCCAGTAGCTCAGGAGGCTATAGTATGTATTTGCTGGGTAGCTCACCTTATCTGTGAGTGTCTCTCAGCAGTCCTAACTATTCACATAAGGTAGAGGAGGGAGGAGCTTGGTGAATCTGGTCAGTTTCAGGGACTTCTTGAAGTTATCTTTGTTTTTTGAGTTTTCTATTTTCTGAGTTGTCAGAAGCTTCCTGAAGGATGGCATGTTTTACTTCTGAGGGAACTGATACAAAATAGATGATCTGGTCCCTCATATAAAATGTTGTAGCATTTGTATTTAATCTCTTCCATAGACTTTATAAATCTCCAGGTTATTTATAATACCAGATACAATCTCAGTGCTGTGTAAACAATAATTACACTGAATGCCTAAGGAATTATGACAATGTGTAAGACTATCAATGACAAGCTGTATTAGTGCAATTGGCTTTATCTAGCACCTCAGACATTTATTATTTATCTGGGGTGGGATCCTCTGCACTATTTTGAAATAGTCAATTAATTGTCATAAATCATATTTATTTATGTGTATTATAAAATTAAAATTATTCTTGCTATCCAAATGAACCTCTCTCCCTGTTAATCGTCCTTTCTCTAGCCTCTCCCCACTCCTTTTCTAGATTCTGGTATTCTGGTGTTGTTTAGATTTGTTTTTCAGGATTGAATTCACAGTGTGTGCATGCTAGGCAAGTACTTTACCACTGAGCTGCATTTCCAGCCCCTACTCTCAAGGTCTTTGAGATCAGCTTTCTAGCTTCCACAAACAAATGAGAATATATGATCTTTATCATTTTCACTTGATTTTACTCCACATAGCATCCTTCCATTCCACTCATATTGTTACAATTAACAGAACCTCATTTGTTTGTTTTACTGGCAAGCAATACTCCATTGTGTACATATACACTTTCTTTATCTGTTCATCTGTTCATGGGCACAGAGGTTGGTTCCATGTCTTGGTTACCATGAACACTGCTGCAATAAGTGTGGGAGTTCAGATGTCTTTTCAGCTTATCTTAAGATTTAAGATCTCTGAGTACCTCCCCTGCAGGCTGCTGGGTTCCATGGTAGTTCTTTTTCTAGATAAGTCCTATTTCTATTTTTCATAATAGCTACAGTGATTTATATTCTCACCAACAGCATATGAGGGTTCCCATTTTTTCTTAGTCCTCACTAGCATTTGTTAGCTTAGGTGTTTTTATTTTATTGCCACTGGCTGTTCTAACTGGAATAACATGATGCTTTACCGTGATTTTAATTTGTATTTCTCCAGTGATTAGTGATGTTAACCTTTTTTTTTCTTCGAGACAGGGTTTCCCTGTGTAGCTTTACACCTTTCCTGGAACTCACTCTGTAGACCAGGCTGGCCTTGCACTCACAGAGATCCTCCTGCCTCTGCCTCCTGAGTGCTGGGATTTAAGTCATGTACCACCACCGCCCAGCATTTTTTTTTTAAATAGAGTTTCTCTGTGTAGTTTTGGTGCCTGTCCTGGATCCCATTTTTTTCACATTCACTTGTTTAATATTTAAAATTTTTATTGGCTGACTGATTGATTGGGTGGCAAGAATTTGTGAATACATATGTGTTGGGAATCAGAGGAGGGCATCGAGTGTCTTCCTCTACTATTCTCTACCTTAGTTTTTTAAGGCTGGGTCTCTCACTAAACCTGAAGTCTGCCACTTTGGCTAGTCAGTGAGCTCTCAGGATCTGTCTGTCTCCACCTCTCCAATACTGGTGTTACAGGCACACCTAATCTGATCATTCCCAGATTTTTCATGAGTGGTAGGGGGTTAAACTCAGGTACTGTTGCTTTCATAGCAAGCACGTTTACCCACTGAGCCATCTTTCCAATCCCTCTTCCTGCTTTAATTTTTTTAGTGTGTGTGTGTGTGTGTGTGTGTGTGTGTGTGTGTGTTCTCATATGTACAAGCCCATGCATGCATGCATGCATGCGTGCGTGCGTGCGTTGGTGGGTAAATGAAGGTCAGAGGATGACTTCCAGGAGTTGGTTCTCTCCTTCCACTTCGTTGAGGCACGGTCTCTTGTGTTTCTGTCGCAGTATGTATCCCAGATTAGCTAGCCTGTGAATGTTGGGGTCATTGTCTTGTCTCAACGTCCCATCTCATGTTAGGAGTGCTTGGATACTACTCCTGACTTTTCTACATGGGTTTCAGACATCAAATTCAAGGCATCAGGTTTGCCTGGCAAACACTCGCCTGACAAGCCCTCTTGCAGGCCCCTCTTTTTTAATTTTTAATGTGGCTACTAGAATTTTTTTAGAAATATATGTATGGTTCACACACAGCAGCATCTCAGGCTCTTGCACCAGATAAAACTAAACAAGTTCAAATCCATGGATCAGCTGTGTGAGCTCCAGCAAGATGCCTGACCTTCCTAACCACGCCCACAGCTCACCTCTGCCTGTATTCACTTAACAAAATTTTATTAAGCACCACTATGTGTCTGCTAATTTTTAGGTTGAGTAGATGAGGCAGTGAGGAAAATAATGCTTTTCCCCAGAGAGCACAGATAGACATGAAAATGCATTAGCATAATGTCAGGCGGAGAGAAGATGAGAGTAAATCAAGAGAGTGGCTTCCAGTGTCGTCATGGTGTGGCTCTTGTTGAGTCAGCCTGAAGTCCAATTAGAGAGCCATTGGTTATTTCCAAGGTACGTGTGCCACCATCATACCCTTACAGCTATCTTGCCGTGCTGGTCTCTATCGTGGTTCATAGACATAGTTGGGTAGGACTAGTGCTTGCTTCCTGCCTTTGGGAGCTTGAATGGCACCTTCTGATACCATAAAAGTGAGTCTTCAGGAAGGAAGCTTTCAGGTCAGATCTAACTCCAGGGCCCCTAGGTCCTGTGCCTGAAGTGCATGGTGTCTTCAGCAATAGGGACTTACCTTCCACCTCTGGAGGCAAGCGAGGGCAGCAACAATAGACTATGATGTTTTGGGAGTCTCTTGGACAACACTGACCAGCAAATCAAAGGAGGGTTTCTTGTGACTGATGTTAGGGCTTTTGTTACATAGTCTATGGCTCTTGGAGGAAGCATCATCAGCCCAGATAGGAAATTCTTATTTAAACTATATGCATATATTTACACACCAACTTATGCTTATTATGGGTATCTTCAGGTAGATAATTAATAATATTATTCCTCATGACCTTTTCTGATATTCTTGCTGTTATTTTACCCTCCTTCCTCCTTCTATATCTATCTTCCACCCCCTCCCTAACCAAAGCTACCCTGTGTTTCTCATTTCTCCCATCAGATCACATGGGGTTGATGAAGTCATGGATCTTAAAATAGAACCTACAACCACCACTTTACTAAACCAGCATGATCCTGAACAACATTTTAAATATTTGTCCTTATTCATATAGATACGTGAAGTCCTCACCCTTATCAAGAAAACTTCTCTTCAACAAATGGAGACCATTGCCAAAAGCCACAACCAATCAAAACGTAGAGTTGTGGAGCCCTTTCCCCACTGATACATCTACAGGGACCATTATGGAAGAGAGGTCAGAAAGACTGTAAGAGCCATAGGATCAGAAAGTTCACTCTGAGGTCATAGCTCCTAGAAGTGTCAGAGAAGTGACCTGAACAATAATGACCCATCGACATGAAAAGGGGACAGTTCATGGGACCTCAAATATAGACAAAGAACTCCAGGCAACAAAGGAATGCCAAGAGTGGGAGAAAGTCTTCCCCAAGGAATAGCACACCAATTTTTTGCCCAGCTCCAAATGGTCAGCCGTGAAAACATATACATACAAGTAACAGTACATAGACTTATCAGGTTATTTTTATATCTTTAGGAATGTGTGTGTGTATGAATACATACATATAGAGAGAGGGTGCATTAATTTGAAAAGAGCAAGAAGGAGTATAGGGGAGTGGTTGGAAAAATAAAGGGGAAATGTTGTAATTATATTGTAATCTCAAAAATAAAAATATATAGTTTTTTTTAATGTGATCAAGGAACAACTTTTAATGTAATCAAGGAACATCCCATTGCTGTGGGATGTTCTGTATGTCCTGTGGGAGCCCGTTCTCGGGTTCCTCATGGCTTTACCCAGCCGGTCCGCATAGAGGATGACTAGGACCACAGGCCTGAGTGCAGATGTCTGAGATGGTCTGCACTTGGCTGTGCTGTGGGATGGTCTGTATGTCAAGTTGCTCTGATTGGTCAATAAATAAAACACTGATTGGCCCGTGGCTAGGCAGGAAGTATAGGTGGGACTAACAGAGAGGAGAAAAGAAAGAACAGGAAGGCAGAAGGAGTCACTGCCAGCTGCGCCAGGACAAGCAGCATGAAAAGATGCCGGTAAGCCACAAGCCGTGTGGCAGGGTATAGATTTGTGGAAATGGATTAATTTAAGCTATAAGAACAGTTAGCAAGAAGCCTGTCATGGCCATACAGTTTGAAAGCAATATAAGTCTCTGTTTACTTGGTTGGGTCTGAGCGGCTATGGGACTGTCAGGTGACAAAGATTTGTCCTGACTGTGGGCTAGGCAGGAAAACTCTAGCTACAGAGAAATGTTGTAATTATATTGTAATTTCAAAAATAAAAAATATATAGTTTTTTTTTTAATGTGATCAAGGAACAACTTTTAAAATGGTGTTGTCCAGGACAGTTTTTATGGAAAACTGACATTTGGGATGTCAGCTGATAAACACGGTCACAAGGACCAATAGCAAGGAGGGATACAGTCTTGCATTCCCATTCCCTTTTCCAGTTAAGTGGGAAGGCAACAGCCTCCTCAGACATGGACTAGAAATGAAACAAGCAGCATTTTCTGAATCTGCTGCCTTCTGAAAGAAGCTGTGGGGATGATGCCATACTCTTGTAAACTGTCTCAATGAGGGCTGAATATGAAGATATTTTCCAGGTCTTATCAAAGCAAAAGATTAGATTGAGGTGTTGCTCAGTGGTAACATTTACCTAGTATCTATGGTGACCTGGGTTTGGTCCCAATGAATCACTTGCCTTGCAAGTGTTCTTATGTGCTAGACATTTTGGAGACTGTAAGACATTTTAGGTGTGGTTTATGCCAAAAAGACTAATGACATTTTAAGAAATGCAATCATAACCCAAAAAAAGCTCTTGGCCTTTCACCAAAGTACTGACAAGTGAGTACAGTTGTCCTTGTTGGTTTTTCAGCTTGACAAAAGCTAGACATATCTGAGAAGAGAAAATTGTTCGTTTCCTTGTTTCTTTGTTTTTCTAGATGGCATTTCTCTGTGTAGCCCTGACTGTCCTGGAATTCATAGATCCACCTACCTCTGGGTGGTGGAATTAAAAGCATGTACCACCACTGCCTGGCAGAAGAGTGAACCTTCATTGAGAAAAAGGCCTTCATAAGATTGTCTGTATGCAAATCTGTGGGGTATTATTTTGATTGATTGAGGTGGAAGGGCCTGGCCCAATGTTGATGGTATAAGAAAGAAAGTTGACCAAGCTGTGAAGAGCAAGCCAGTAAGCAGCACTCCTCCATGGCTCCTGCTTCAGTTCCTGCCTCCAGGTGCCTGCCCCGGTTTTCCCCCTTGATGGACTGTGATATGAAAGTGTAAGGCAAATGACCCCTTCCTTCTTCCACAGTTGCTTTGAGTTGTGGTGTTTTAATCACAGTTTTAAATATAAACCTTAGCTAATACAGAAATTGATACCATACTGTTGTGACAGGAGGGAGCGTGTGTTTAGGGGAGGGGATTATAGTGGCACTTGACCTCTAGCTGGAAAAGACATTCAGTGCTGAGAGCTCAGTGGGCTGTCCTGTGGGAGACTGGAATAGGAGAGTGAAAAGAGAGAGATAGGTGAAGACCTGGTTTGTGGAATTTCAGAGGGTAGCAAAGACTCTATCAGGGTTGTTTGAGTGTTATTTTGAACTAGAAGTCTGTGGTTGTGGCCAGCTGGAGCTGAAGAATTGGCTGTGATTAACAAGAGATCAGAAAAAAGAAAACAAAAAGGAAAATCGCTGAGGCAAAACCACCTGGGAACTGCTTCCTCACTTCCTCAGGTTCAACCCACATGGGCTGCAGTCCACAGGGGACCAAGGTCCCCAAAGAGAACCCAAGGGAAGCTATTAATGAAGATCAGCCCCGTTGCAGTGGATACCCAGCATTTTAGAGATGCCAATACCATGAGACGACCCCCAAAGACAGCAGTAGCTGTGGAACAGAACTTGCCTGAGCCCATGAGATGAGCTATGCATGGTGTAGATGGTAAAGCCAGAGAGGTAGAACTGTACAAACTGTCTGGAGCCCATGAAGAGCATGAGTTAGCGCCAGGTGTCTGGCACTGAGATTTTTTCACTGCACCCTGTTGGGACTTCAGTCCTGCTCTCATTTGTTTGTGACTGCACCTCTCTTATTTTCCCAAAACTCATTATGTGGACCAGACTGGCCTTGACCTCACAGAGATCTACCTGCCTCTACATCCTGAGTGCTGAAATCAAAGGTGTGGGCCACCATGCCCTGCTAATCATTTTTCTCTCTTGGATTAAGAAAATATGTAATTTATTTTTATTGGGGCCCACAATTGAGAGACTTGGAAATTTTAAAGAGACTTTGAATATTTTAAAGAGACTAAACTTTTAAAGTGGTTTTTAAAGAGTGTAGGACTCTTAAAAGTTAGAATGTCTTATATTGTGATATTAATATTAACATTATATCTTGGGGAGAAATGAGAAAGGAAAAGTTGTAGTTTGTATGATGTGTTTGTGAATCAAGATGACAAGGCACCAATCATCCAGTTGGGTTTTGTTGTTGTTGTTGTTGTTGTTGTTGTTGTTGTTGTTTTTGTTTTTTTCCAATTTAACATAAACTGAGACACATCTGGGAAAAAGGAAGGGCTCTTAAGATTGGCCTGTGGTCATGTCTGTGGGTCATTTTCTTGACTAATGATTGATGTGGAGGGCCCCGCCCACCACCCCTGGGCAGATGGTTCTATCAGAAAGGCTGAGCAAACTAGGAGGGGAAAAACAGTGAGCAGCACTTCTGTATGGTCTCTGTTTTCAGTCCCTGCCTCCAGCTTCCTGCCTTGACTTCCTTCAGTAAGGGACCATGATGTGCAAGTATGAGCCAAACAAACCCCTTCTTCACAGTTGCTTATGGTCATAGTGTTCTGTCACAGGAATAGAAAGCCCAACTAAGACAATAATAGTATGGTATGTTTGGGACTGGGACTCTGTACAGTAGCACAGTGGTTAACTGAACCAGGAAAGCATTCATAAACATGAAAACGTCAGTATAGTACCTGACATATAGCCTTTATTGTGTTCTTTAAGGAGGCCTGCTGTTTTATTCATTGTGTTTACTAAAAGACAATTCTATGCTGCCCTCTGGATGGGCAGTGGTAAGCAAAGCAACCATGAACCGTGCTGTTATGCTCCTCCAATCTAGAGGAAGAGACAGACATTGGCCAAATCACCACACATCATGCAAATGCACCAGGACAGACTTTGAGAAGAGCTGTGACTGTGATGGAAAAGTTCAGAAACACAGGAGACAATGACAATACACGCTGGGCTTCTGACCTTTGCTGAGGGTCACTAAGGAGTAACCTTTGAACTGTGCTCTGCAGCATGAGTCAGAACTAAACGGACAAGAAAAGGTCAGACTTGAAACAGCAAGACCAAACTTCCAGAAGAGACTGGACAGAGGATGGCTGGCACTGCCTTGACCACTACACTCAGATACCAAAGTTTTGTCTTGTCAAAATGTCAGCACCTTTTGCAAGTCCTTTATCCTCCTGACCAAACAGATGTGTTCAAGTCTTAACTGCGTTCTTCTAATCATTATGGCTAAATCCAAGAAGGCAAAGAGGGCTGAGAAGAAAAGACAAACTTGTGTATATCTATATCTTGGGTGTTTAAAGGTAAGTCATCTCCAGGTGGGAAGAAGAGGGTGGCATTTAGTTGTGGGTTATGTGGTTTCCAGGGCTAAAAAGTTGAGGTGTCTGTTTGTATGGGTTTCTGAATGTATGCAATCCCAGCTTCATCGGGAATCTTCCACAAGGCTTCCACTTGTTTGCTTGTTTTTTTCCATCAGTTGCAGCTGGTTTTCTTCCATTACTTATTTTTTCAAGAAATTAATATGTTTGTTTATTTTGTCTTGGCAGTGTGGAGCAGCAGGACAAAGGGTACAAAGTCTTCTATCAAACTTTGCAGATGTTTTTAAAATGAATTAAACTGGATTACTTCCTTACAAATTAACCCTCGGTCAAATAAAAAGCATTTGAGGGAGGGAAGTATACACTTTTTTAAAAAAACCAAGATTTTTTTGCCAACAACAATTTGCAAAATCAGTTGCTTTTTAAGGATGTTTGCTCAGTTGCTACTTTTTCTCAGAACATGACCAGTGAGATGAATGGATTCAGCTCAGATTTCGTCCAATGAGAATGCCTACAGAGTTATGACCACCAAAAAGCACATCCCCGGAGTTCTATCCTGTCAGATGACAAGGGGAAGGTGAATTTTCTAAATCCCTTCGACCTTAGCTAGGACCAAGTCCCTAAACCAGTCAGACCTCAGGACAGACACTCTAATGAGGACCACAAACTCTAAACCCACACTGGTTGTAACTGAGGACCAATGAGCTAAATTGTGTATTTATAGGCCATTTGTTAAAATAAAGAACACTTGTCCTGTGTGATGCTGCCAACACGATCTTTCTCAGTGTGCGGCTCCTTTTTACAACATTGCCCAAGTAAGCCAGCCAGACCTCTGTAGTCCATTCCAAAACTATTCTGAGAACAGTAGCAGAAAGTGGTAGGAAGTTGGCGCTGTGCGATTTGTAAAGAGCCCTCCCTTGGTTGTCTGCAGAAATTTACAAAGGCCCTGATGGCTGTCTACGGGTGGTCTGTGGGAGCAGGGAGGGACATTTTTTAACACTTTTTCTTCTAATGGTAAAGATTAAATCCAGGACTGCATATACTACATAGGTACTCTACCACTGAGCTACATCTCCAGCACACTGAAGGCTTGTAATAGAAAATTTTAATATATAGCCAAGGGACATTGTTGGGAGTCACATGACCCAGTTCCCACCTCAGTCCCATTATGTATTCTGTACAGGCTTGAGTAGAACAGCTGACGTTTTCATTCATCTATTTTCCAATCTTTAAAATGAAAGGGCTATGTGAGAATGAGCCATTGTGGGGTTAAAGAGAAATCTCGTGCTAGGGAAATACCCAGGAACCCACAAGGATGTCCCCAGCTAAGACTCATAGTAATGGTGGAAAGGGTGCTTGAACTAGCCTTCCCCTGTACTCAGATCAATGACTACCCTAATTATCATCATAGAACCTACATCCAGCAACTGATGGAAGCAGATGCAGAGACCCACAGCCAAGTACTTTGCCAAGCTCCTGGAGCTCAGTTGAAGAGAGGGAGAAGGGACTATAAGAGCAAGGGGGGACAAGATCATGATGGGCAAAACCACAGGGACAGCTGACCCAAGCTAGTGGAAGCTCACAGACTCTGGACTGACACCTAGGGAGCCTGCATGGGACCACACTAGGCCCATGTACTTGGAAGGTTTCTCCGGTCCCACCAGGTCCCATGGCCTACTTATAAAATAATCAATCAGAAGCTTATATTAATTATAACTACGTGGCCATTAGCTCAGGCTTATTATTGACTAGCTCTTAAATTAGCCCATAATTCTTATCTATATTTAGCCACATGGCTTGGTATCTTTTCTCAGTTCTGCCTTGATATCTTGCTTCCTCTGTGTCTGGCTGGTAAGTCCTAACTCAGCCCTTCCTCTTCCCAGAATCTCCTCATCTGCTTGCCCCACCTATACTTCCTGTCTGGTTACTGGCCAATCAGTGTGTTTAATTTATCAACCAATCAGAGCAACACATATTCACAGCATACAGAAATACATCCCACAGTACTTTCCATTTTCTGTCTAATCAAAAGGGAAGGTTTTCCCTTGTGAGCACCATTCACAGGCCCCTGTCCCTTAAGGTTTGAATTCTTGTTCTAGACCTAAGTGTTCACTTGCTGTCAATACATTAGATGGGGAGGGGGTAGCTGATGCAAATTCCAGCTACAGTGGGAACTCCAGGCTTGGAGTTTGAGAACTAAGTGGTCGGTTTCAGCCAGAGTTAACTAACTTAAATTTATGTATGTCTACAGCATGAAGAATCCAGATGAAGGCATCAGGTCCCCTGGATGTGGGTGAATTTTTAATACTAATGTTGACAATTTGGGGGTTGCCACATTAACTCAAAGATCAATAAAGTATGGTTCTCTTGGCAAAAAAAAAAAAGGAAGGTTTTAACTTAAACATAGTAAAATTACATATAACAAAACAGTTATCAAGCAAGAATTACATTTATAATATCTAGTCTATTTGTATTTGGCAAAATTAAAGAAAATATTCTATCTTTTATTTGTGAGTCTAAAATTTCATATCTAATTTATCTTTTATTATAACCTAAGAAAATTATAACTATCTAATCTTCAACTATATAAAAGACCCCAGAAGGATATAATATTACCTAAGTAAACAGGAAATGCCTTATAAGCAACTTCCAAAATTCTAGAAATGACAGAGACATCTGAATAATCATCCAAAGTTCCTCTGCAATGTTTGGGCATCCATCTTCAGCCTGTAGGCCTAAAGTCTCTCAGTCACTTCTCTCTGTGTCTTGTAGAATATCTGGCAGTCTCCTCTGCAAAGCAGGAACCTGAAGGACCATCTCATGTTGCAAAGTTCAGTGGTCACCTTCCTATGGTCGTGCATGTCTAGTCTATACATTTTATCAAGCAGTTGATGCAAGGGTACTTTTTTCCCCAGTGGCTAACTTTTGCCACAAAGAAAGCAAACTCCAAAATGAGTTTCTTCAATGCCCATAACCTTCTCTGAAGTATATTGGTACTGCCAGGAGCAGACATATCTCAATGTCCAGAAAGTCAAAGTTGTTAAAATATTTTAAATGCCATATTCTGTAGGTCTTTGAAGATTTTGAAGATTACCTACCTAATTGAAATATATCTATGTATAGAAAACTTAACTAGCATGACTATAAGTTTGATTATCATAGATGACTAATAATCTGCATTTCTTAATTATACATTACAATTTCAAATGAGCTGCATAAGCATAATACCTTAAACAAGAGTAGAAATATATATACAGTATAACAAAATTAACTTTAAATTTGTACTAAACTAAAATCTATAGCAATTTAAAATATTTTACATAAGTTGTTGCTCTTTAAAAGTAGATTCAATAATCTACATTTTCATCCTATCATGTCTTTATCCTTTTTTCTTTAGAAAGAGATTGCATTTACAATCAACCTGCTTTGAATAAAAATAAACATTCATAAACAATATTTTGAGAATTTGGGCACAGCCTCTCATACTACTTCCTGCTGATAGGGGGTGCTGGTAATCTTATGTGGATCCTAAGAAAATTAACAATTATGGTTGAGTCCTGGCTGGAGTAGTCTGTGAAGCTGCATTCTCTGAGCCAGTTGATTTGAAGCTGATTTTGGATGTTGCCATGGTACCTAAGAACATTACTCAATGATCAGCTTTGGACTGAAAACTTTTCAGGACAATTCTAAGATGAGATGGTTCATCTTATTACACTTCTACCCAGAATCTCAGACAATTTTATACATTTCTGAGACTGGCTGCAGACTCTATGGCTAGCCCTATTGAGACCTAATAATCTAAAGCTTTCTTACAGGACCCCACAGAGATACCATCACCCCCTAAACAGGAGGAAGTAATCATAAGAAAATGGTGCCCCTCTCCCAAATGTTTTTTTTTTTTTTTTTAGGGTTATGGATGGATGATTGTAGGGTTCGGGGTGGAACAATAAACTTTGGACTCAGTATTCTTTTTTAGAAAAGAAAACGGGGAATGGATAGGTATAGGATTTTAAGGTAGATTATTGTATTTACTGGCAAACTAATTCAGTAAAATATCAGCCTTAAATAATTTGCACTGATACAGATTCTTATATTTCGATACAAATACAAAATTATATTTGTTGTATTATACACATATTCCTATTCCTGTTTGAAATATTTTATATATTGATACAAATGTAAAGGTATATTTGTCATACTGTATGTATGTTCTACCTCTGTTTAGGATATTTTGTATATTAATACATATCTAGGATTATTGTCATATTGTACCTTTTGGAACGATCTCTATAAGATGCCATTTACCTATGCTCCAGACTTCTCTGGATTTTAGTATGTGTCTCTTGTTTGATGTTGTTCATGTTGGTTGTAGTTCCATCTTGTCTAGGTCATTATCTCTTATTCCTCCTGGACAATATTTGATAATCATTCCTATTGTGTATAGTTTTGTATTAGGTTAGAATTTTCTTTTTTTTTTAAAGATTTATTTATTATGTATACAGCGTTCTGCCTACATGTATGTTTGCACACCAGAAGAGGGCACCAGATCTCATTACAGATGGTTGTAAACCACCATATGGTTGCTGGGGATTGAACTCAGAACCTCTGGAAGAGCAGCCAGTGCCCTTAACCTCTGAGCCATCTCTCCAGCCCCTAGAATTTTCTTATTTAGACAAAAGGGGAAGATGTAGTGGGTAGATATTTCAGCTTTGACCTCGAAGCACTGCCCCTAGGTGACAGCAAGTAATTGCCACACCTGCCTATGACCTGCCCCTGGGGTGTGGCCGAGACAGATCCCTAGAGACCCGTGATACATGTGTGCTTTCTCTCTTGGCTCCTTGTGATCCTGGATTGCAGACAAAGTCAGAGTTCTCCAGAGAACCACGCTGGACTCATCTTTTCCAGATCCTGTAACAACCCTTTATTGGTTGTAAGTTACCCCTGAAATAAACCTCTTTTTATTACCAGATAAACTATGTGAAATTGCCTTGTTAATTGCTGCTATAGGTCCCGTGAATGAAGGTGACAGATATGTGGCTTGATCAATTTGTGAGTCCCCTGGCAACTGGACCAGGACTCATCCCAAATACGTGAACTGGCTTTTTTTTTTTAGAGCTCATTCCCTATGGTGCCATGTCTTACTCAGCCTTGATGCATCCAGGAGGGGCTTTGGCCTGTCCCAACTTGGTATGCCAGCCTATGAATACCCAAGGAAGGCCTTACTCCTATGAGGAGTTGGTGGGAGTGGAATGGGGGGAGGTAGGAGGGCAGGAAAAGGGGAGAGAGGGGGAACAGTGAGCAGTATGTAAAATGAAAAAAAAATTAAATAAACAAGTAAACCTTAAAAAAAGAAAAGAAAAAGAAAAAGCTATGTGACCAATCTCTATATCTTTTCTCATTCCATAGTTTAACTTTACATTTCTAAATTATTTCAAGTAATATGTAGTTTCTACATGAAGCACTCCTGCAGATTAGTTCTAACATAACTTAAAAGTTTACCCACTTTTATAGTTCCACATTGGGAGCTCTGAATCACAATTTTCCTATTAACTTTATCATAAATAGTACAAAAGTTAGTAACAACCCAGTTTTGCCTACAGTTTCATACAGTCTCATTTCATTGACTTTAACTTGGTAAAATGTGACTGTGTTGGCTAAAGGCTAACAATCAGTTGTGCAGGTTCTGTCCTGAGCTGCTGCCTGCATACTATCTGCACAGGAAATTGTAAATTGCCCAAGCTCCCACAGACATCCATGCCTTCTGAAAGTCTTACGCCAAACAATTCTCCCCAGAGTTCCCAACTGATATTTAATAATTATAAGTGCCACTCACTGGGTTCCTCTAAGAAATTTGGTGCTGAGCAATTATTTTAACAACATGGCTTCTGCCTTACACATGACACTCCTGCACAGTAAATGTTGTTATCTCCATCACACAGGTGAAGAGAGAAAATCTAAATGAGGTCAAGTCACTGGCCAAAGCCACTCAGTGGGCCACGGTTAACACCAGGGGTCTAATCCAGGTCTTTCTGGCTCGGAAATACATGTCTTTCTCCTATTCCACAAGACAGGATAACATAAATAGAAATGCAAGTGTTAGATGACATCTGTCCTCAGCTCTTCTCGTGGCATAGAAAGGTTCCAGTTATAGAAAAGACTGACCCATGAAGATGAGGTGGCATCTGGAGAGGCTAGAGGAGCAACTGGAGTGGCCGATTTGGGGCCTGGACAGGAATCACTGACTACTGTAGCACGAGATGAGCTAGCCACAGAGATCAAGGGTCGTGTCTATCATAGCTTCATATTTTAGGGGTAGCATTCTGGAAATGCCTTTTAAAATACTTTAGAGGGAAGTAAACAAAAATTAGAGGTACAGGGATTATTCTAATACCCCACAAGAGAAAGGAACTTGGGCCATTACATGTGACTGTGATATACTGAGACCTTTGCCACACAAATCAGGCAAGTGGCTGAGAGGCTCTGCTGGCCCCACAGCAATGCTGACGTGTCTTTATCTGAATTCCTTGAGGAAATGCTCCTATGGCACATGGATAGTAAAGCTACTGCCTCCTGGAGAAAAGCCCCGTTATGAATTATCTTGATATTTACCACACCCCAAATATGCAAAAATATAATTCTAGATCACAATGACTTACTCTTTTGTGGATCTTGTCTCCATTTTTTTGAAGAGATTAGAAGTTCACAGTATGTGACCCTCCATCACTGAAAGCCTAGTCTTCCAACTAGGACAAAAGAAAACCATTACAGAGCGCAGAACATGTTCCACAGAAAGTTACACTTGGTGTGTCCTGTCACAGTGGAAGCCTATGAACTGGTCAAAGAAAGTGTTGTCTCTGTCCAGATGATGGAATGGCCCCAGTTAGCTTGGGCCTAATGCAAGAGTCTAGCCTCAGGTTCCAACACAATCTCCATATGCATATGCCACAAGTGGCTCAAATTTCTCACTACGATGTAGTGGGTAGCCATTCCAGCTTGGATCTGGAAGTTCCAACCCCCATTGAGACTCTAGCATTTGTCACGCCTGCAAGGCGGGTCCAGGGGAGGCACCTGGAGACCTGAGAGCGGGATGGGCGAGTGCTCTGTCTGTGCCGGGACCCTGAATGGTGGAGGTGGACCGAGCAGAGCTCCAGAGAACACCACTGGACTGTGATACACCTTCCCCAGACCCTGCGACCTACCTTTCCCTTTTTGTAAGTTACCCACTAAATAAATCTTCCTTTTAACTAAGTGGAGTGGCCTTAATAATTTCAGCAATATCTGTCACCCAACATGGGCCATGAACCCACGACCCTGAGATTAAGAGTCTCATGCTCTACCGACTGAGCTAGCCGGGCAGATATTGGTGAAATTATTAAGGTCACTCCACTTAGTTAAAAGGAAGATTTATTTAGTGGGCAACTTACAAAAAGGGAAAGGTAGGTCGCAGGGTCTGGGAAAGGTGTATCGCAGTCCAGCGGTGTTCTCTGGAGCTCTGCTCGGTCCACCTCCACCATTCAGGGTCCCGGCACAGACAGAGCACTCGCCCATCCCGCTCTCAGGTCTCCTGGTGCCTCCCTTGGCCCCGCCTTGTAGGCGTGACAGTTGCCAGAGTCTCAATGGGGGTTGGAACTTCCAGATCCAAGCTGAAATGGCTACCCACTACACTACCTCTCACTCCTGATCAAGCAACTCCACCTGGACTCTCCTGGTCATTTCCTACTCGTCTCCCCTAAGCAACCCTCATTGAAACCCTCAAAACCATTTAAATCTAAGTTGGATCATCTCATGATTCTCTTCCATGATTCCATGAAGACTTCCTGATGGTTGTAAGCCCTGCTTGCCTCAGAAACCTGTGGTCACTGAGCACAATTTCTTTTACTGTCTCTCCTGAGTCCTCTCCAGCTTCATTTGTCTCTACATCCCCTAGGCAAATGCTTACTCCCAAATGAGCATTCGTCTCCTACCTCTAACTAGATTACTCAGACATCTGTGAGCCTCATCATCTAGGCTCCGTTCAGATGTCATCTTTACAGAGATACATGTCCTGGACCACTGAGTAGACTGCAAACTGTTTTTTTTTCCCCAAAGTATTATTATACTCGAGAATGCAGATTATAATTCAACATGTAGGTAAAATTACATTCCACCAAAAGATATGGGAGCTTTAATCTTCAGTACCTGTGAAAGGAATTTTATTTGGAAAGAGCATTTTAATATGATAAAAATTTAAGATTAGGTCATTAGTAATAAGTCCTAATCCAGCATGGCTAGAATGGAAAATATGGATGCCAACAGACACACATACTATGTGTGAACACCATGTGAAGACAATGGTAAATATCAAGGAGCTACTTCTACACACAGAGGAACCCCAAAAGTCAGGAACGAAGCACCAGGAGTTGGGAGAAAGGCACAGAGTAGGCCCACCCTCCCTGCCTTTGGGAGGAACCAACCTGCCCATGCCTTGACCTTGACCTTCCAGGGTTATCTACTCCACCTAGCTGTGGTGCTTTGTGGTGGCAGTCTCAGCAAAATGAAGCACATTCTGTATCTATTGCTTGGTTGTGGGTTTTGTTGTTATTGTTGTTGGGGGTTGTCGTTGTTGTTTGGGGGGGGCTCTCTCTTAGCCCAACCTGCTGCCCTGAGAGCTCTACCTAGGTGGCACTGACTTAGTTATTGCTGCCACCCTGTCTCCAGCATTTAACGTTTGTTGGATGAGGCGATAACTGTGCCCTTTCTCTCCCATCTCTTCCCAGCAAAGTCCTTTCAACTTTCCTCCCAGCACTCAGATGACAACTTTCCTTTAGTCTTTGCTCTGCCTGGGATGCCAGCTGCCCTTCTCTACCTGTCAGCCTCCTTTCGCTACTTGAAGTACAGAATGTCATCCCTTCGGTCTCCTCTCCTCCCCCTCTTCTGTTTTCTTAGGTGACATGCTTTGCTGCCTGTACATGGTGACTTCCTTGAGCACCGAAGCCATAGCTGTAACCTCAGATCCCACCCCAGTGTCCAGCACACCAGAGGGGTTTGATAAATGTCTGTTAGATTGAATTAAATCTGTATCCAGCAGCTTTTCTCCCACTGCCCTTCCCTGGGCAGCAGGGTACAAGAGGATTAGGAGGGACTTTGTGGAGCACAACTCGGATTAGAGCGTTGGCACGCTCCAGGACTGCGCCTCTCTGCAAATGCTTTGTCTCGGCAATCTCCTGAGAGTTTCTTCAATTGAAACAGTCAGTGTTGCTATATCCACACCACTCCACCAAGTCCTCGGACACACCAGACTGAACTCACACCAACATAAACAGCTCAGTCAAAGAAGAAACTGAGGGGCTCCTCCCTCTTCATCTAAAATCCAGTGAGGAGCCCATTGAGAGGAACAGAACAGGTCACTGGCTTGGATTACATGGATGGCCCCACTTCTGCTCTGGTTCTTCCAGGGTTGGGGAGGACACTTGTCTCTACCAGCCCTTCCTAAGGACACAGCTGAGCAAGCTTCAGAAATGAAGGGTGTATTTGGAGCCACTGACCAACCCAAGAAACTCTAGCTGAGTAGAGATAAAATGTTAACATGCCTTTTAAGGAGACATGCCCTGTCACTCTTCAGAAGGGTTCCTGCCCACCAAAGTCAGTTTCCTAAGACACATGAAGCCCACCGCCTTGTGAGCTTTCCTACAGAACAGAATAGTCCCTACAAAGATGTCAAGTACTACCTCCCTTCTTCTGGGTCCTGACCTCTCTAAGCTAGCTATAAAATTATTTTTTTAAAAAGTCACTTCGTTTAATTGTATATACTAGGTTATAATGAAGTATCCAAACTTTTAAAAAGTGCTAAGGACTGAGTTTTGGAAAAGGTGTCCTTGTTTTTGACATCATGGCATAAAGTAGAAACCAGCATGCTATCATGCCTGTATTAGTGCCACACCACATACTCCCTGATAATGACTCAAGATCTCTCCTCAAACCTGCCACTGGGTCTTTAAATTCACAACGGTGATGCTTTGACCATTGCTGATATGCTGACCCCCAATTCCTTCAGCTGTTCCTAATATGAGTTCACTACAGGCCTTTCTTTATTCGTGTGGTTCTTAACGTTTGGTGGTCACTGTCACCTTTCAAATGAGATCAGAATTGTTCAAGGTGGCACGGCCTTCGACAGTCGACTCTCAAATCAAAGCAGAATTTCCCACATTACATGCACTATTTCACATGAAGTTCAAGAAGTGCAAAAATCTAATCCCTCTATAGCTGAGCCATCGAACTTTCTATGAAGGCCACAGGGCAATATTTTAGGCTTTGTGGGTTAAGAGGTCAAATAAAGTATACTGCGTAGGTGCTTACATAACAAGCAAAAAATTAAGTCCTACAAACTTTAATTGGCAAAACCAAAAAAAAAATGCTAATAATTTAGTATGATTTGGGAGAGATAGAGAGATCTACTATTGAATGGAATTTGGGGCAAGAGGAAGATTATTTCACTTTTTATGATTCAGAATTCTTATTTCCCGTGGTTGAAATGGCTGCAGGTATGTTTGTGAAAACTCCTCAGCCTGGACGTCTTAGCGGCTGCAGCAATAGCATCCACCCCACAGCTGTGATTTGCCAATCTCTGCTCTCAGGCTCTGGAGACCAGGTCCAGACTATTTTAAAGAGCTCTCGTTTGGACCGAGCATGGGGCTGTCCACAACAGGCTGCCCATGCTCTGGGCACCGGGGCCAGAAATGAGGACAGACACTTGTGACCTACAAGCCCACAGGTATTCCTGGTGCACCATTTCGGAAGCAGGGCTGGCTGGCTGCTGAATTGGGGCCACGTTCCTACTGTTCAGTGCCGCAACCGGGAACACTCAATATAGTAAATTCTATTAACCTACATTCTATGACCTATATAAAACCCTCTCAATAATCAGCAAGATTAGCTATGTATATGAAAAGAAACCTTTTACCTAGTGTTTGAAACTAAATGTGTGAAAGAATCCATCGGTGGGTAAAGCACTTAATAGACGAAATCATTTCCTTAGTCTGTAGTTATCTTGTAATCAATCCCTCCAGTAGTTAAAATAGAAAACACAATCTTGGAATTTTAAGAGAGCTTAGAATTAATCACAGTAAACTGATCGAGAGACAGCGTTGGGCTGAAGTGGTTATGTGGGGCTGTTTGTCTCCACACAATTCCTCTTTTTCCTTAAAGTCTCAGAAGAATGTAATTCTAAAGAACATTTTTAGGTCTGTGGTGTGGGAAAAGCTTAGGCCACTAAGAAGTACCATAAATGCATTTCATTGTTGGCTCAAACCCATCATTTCGTTTCAGTAATGGTTAAATAAATAAATAAACCAACTCCCTTGTCTCGATGGGCGGCACAAAGTGAGCAGCAAACTTGAGACAAGTTCGCCACCTGGTGGATATTTTTAAATGTTACTAAAATTAAAACGGAGAGGAGGCGTCATGAGGTAGCTGGACCCTGAGAACAGAGGTAGGTTTGCATATCGATGACACTATGTAGGATTATTTTTCTAATGTTTTCTTCTTCTCATCATCCTCTTTCTGTCTGCTTTAGGTCACCTTTCCTAGGTAGGGCTGCAAGCAGATGTGCCTATTCAGGAGGTGAGTGACTCCAGGAAGGGCCCTATAATGGGACAGTAAACAGCATCCAGTAAAAGGTTTGGAACAATGCCATGGTTTCAGTATGACCCACCTGCTTCAGACAGCTTCTGAAGCCATGGGACTGCATCCTTGCTCAGTGTTGGTCTAGAGTGTACATTCACAGCACATTATCTTAGACCAGTGTCCCATACACACTTCCAGGGCCACACACAGCCGTTCTGTCTGTAGAAGTAGTGTTCAGCTGTGGAGTGGCCAGTGGTGAGGCTGGCTGGCTCCTCCTAAATGAACTGGACTCTCTCCTTGTGTACTTCATGCATCATGAATGGCGAATGCTTCCAGGTAGTTACTAATGCTACCGGCAAAGACCTTCATGCCTCGAAGCATGCCACTGTACCTGCTTGTCCCTGGTGGTTCCAGCTTTCTTCTTGCAAGTCTCTAACCAACCAGCCAAACCACCTGCTCTTGCTTGTGAATCTACATGGCACCCACCTCCTAGGCCAACTGCATTAGTAGAACGTCTATCTCCCAGCTTCATTGCCACAGAGTTCCCCTTGCCTGTTGAGGGGTTGGAGTGTAGCAACGATCTTGTTTGCATCTTATTCCAAGCTAACTTGTCCTGTAAACTAAGCTAGGCTTTCCTCCTCTGCTGCCCATTCACAGACTTTCCTCTCAGAGGAAGCAACCCAGGTATAAGCAACTGGAGAGACCAGTGCCCTCACAGAGGATGAATGGCTGGGCCAGTGAGATCCAACTGTTAGCACCACCAACAGAGTCTAATACTAAAACCCGATTGGAGATAACGGAATGGAGGAGAATGAGAAGAGGACAGGAAACTGATAGGAAATGCCTGAGAGGAGGAAGGAACCGCTCTGGGAGTGGAAGGAAGAGGAAGAAGCCAACATCCACAGCATCCTCCTTGTGCACCCCCAGCCCCCTGTGCTTCCTGCCTTCCCACTGCTCACACCCCTCAGCTGGAGCATCAAGCACTGGGATGGCACAGAGCCCAGTTCTCCCTCGGTGACATCACTGAGTCATGTGGCCTTCAGCATCTTCTCTGTGCTAGTCCGTCCCAGATTTGCATGCCTGGCCCATAGCTGCCCGTCCTCCAGACTTACCCAACTGACCATTCAGTTCCTCAGTGTAGGTCACCTGTGAGATAAGCTGCTGCCGCCCTGTTTCCATACAGGACAACTCTAGTGTTTCCAGTTACTCAAACCGTTGTTTTGGTTTGCTCCTTCCCTCCCTCCCACCTCTGATCCACAAGCAAGTCCTCCTGGCCACATCTTTAAGATGTGTCCGAAATTCTGCCAGTTCTCCCCGTTGCTGTGGCAGCCGCTGTAGTTGAAGCTGCCGTCCACACCCACACTAGAACCATGTCTGAACAGGTTCCCTTGTCTCTGCCACTTCCCCATGGCCTCCAGACTCTGGCTGGCTGCGATTGAGCACAAGTCCGGTGGTGTCACTTTCAACTTGTAGCAGTCTGCTGGCTTCGCTGGAGGTGTGTGGTAGAAATCTGTCATTACCTGGGGTGGTAATGCCGTCTCCAACCTGACCTCTTGTTCCTACGAAGTGCAACCAGGACGTTGCACTGTCTTTCTTGATTCCTGGGACACTCTGCTCCAAAGTCTAGAGATGCCATCGTCACCTCTTACAGGTCTGCCACCTTTTCAGAGAGACCTTCTAATTCCAAGCTGAGGAGGACCAAAAGACCCTTCTTGTTTTCAAAGTGGTGGGTTGATTGGCCTAAAACTCAGAGAGCACCTGCCTCTGCTGGGATTAAAGGCATGTGCCACCACTGCTCAGCACAGTTGTTTGTTTGTTTGTTTGTTTGTTTGTTTGTTTGTTTGTTTGTTTTTAAACAGACAAGGAAAGCATTTCTAACATTCATTTCTAAGCATTTCCAAAAAAAAATTCATATTCCATCCCTGAACGTCTGCGTTTGTGCCCTTGTTTGGGAGGAGAGGGAGACTGTGAGCATTGAAATGCTATCTTCGGGGCTGTTGTAGTCTGCATCAGGAGCGGCCCTCAGTATGGGGCTACTGTTGTTAAAGGGCAGGCAGGACCTCATGGGAGGTCTCTAGTTCCCTGTGGAAGGCCTTGAAAGGACATTGTGGACTCATTCTCTTCTTCTCATTGTCACTTCCTGGTCAGAAAGCTTAGCTCTTGCACGCACTCTCTCTGTGATGCCTCATTATAAACCAAAACAATGCTTTTCTTTTCATAAATTGATTGTCCCTGGTATTCATCATAGTAACAGAAAGCCAATTAACACCTTCGCTTTCCCAGGTGGGTCCTAACAACAGTGTTCTTAGAAGAGACTTAGAGGCCCAGAGGTGCAGGCCTGAAATCCCTGTGTCATTTTTTTCAGACTCTGCCTTCTGAGGCAGAATTGCAAATTCAAGGGCTGTGGGCTACATACTGAATTCAAAGCTAACATGGGCAACTTATGTCATAGGTGAGAAATAACAAAAGGCTTGGTACCTAGCATGCACAAGGCCCTAGTTTCAATCCCCAGTCTAGAGTGGGGGGAGGGGTAAGGAGCAGAGAGAAAGAGTGTGTTCACGTGGGAAACAAAATCTTCAGATAATCAAGTTCTTTATTTATATGTAATAATATCTGCATATAACCCAAACAGACCCTCATGTGCACTTTAAATCACTTACAGATGACTCAAAACCTACTATTAACACAATGTAAGTGCTATATAAATAGCTGTCTCTATTATTTAAGGAATAAAGCAAGAAGAAAGCAGCTACCTCCTTATGACAGGTGTAATTCTTGACAATACTTCGGTCTGTGGCTGATTAGATCCACAGGTGCAGAAGGCACATTTGAGAGGCTAAAGCTGTACAATTCCAGCCCTAGACCACCTTCTTTCCTCCATCTCTTTCTACACCCTATTTTAACACTTCCTACCCTGAGAATGTGTTCAGAGTAACTCATGGCATGTTAGAAATGCTTCCCTTGCCTGTTTGAAAAAAAAAAAAAAATGCTGAGCGGTGCCGGTGCAATCCTTTAATCCCAGCACTCAAGAGGCAGAGGCAGGAGGATCTTTGTGAGTTCAAGGCCAGCCTGGTCTACAGAGTGAGTTCCAGGACAGCCAAGACTATACAGAGAAACCCTGTCTCAAAAAAAATTATGTATTATATGTATAATAAAAAATATTGTATATATAATATATATAATCACCATAGCTCATAGGCCTTAAAGATGGAATAGATTTCACCTTTTTGCACATCTATTTGAAGTTTTTGTGACATCTTTCAGATAGCAGAGCAGCAGTGGATTTGTCATGCTTTCTTTGTTTTGCATGATTTGTGAGACTTTGGTGACATCCTTGCAGAAACCGTGCAGAAAGGGCCCAGGTCATTAACCTTTGACTGTAGCACCCATGGAGAAGGGTTGTATTGACATTGCAAGAGGCGATGGACCACAGTACCTAGCTGAGTTCACAGATCCTCGTGTCCTTGGTGACCAGCAGGCATCAGTGTTACTAGGAAGCATCCAACTGAACTCCAGTGTATTTTAGCACAATGAAGCTTTTTAAAGACCTCATACAGAAAAAATAAACAAATATCAACTTCATGGATGAAATCTGCATTTAGTATTTATTTTTGTAATGACCATCAAGTGGTTAAATGAAACATGCTTCCCTACAATATCTGGTATACACTTTATGTCTCAGCACTCTACTATAATAAAGCCAATTTCTAGTCTCTTAACTTTGGGGTTCATTTTAATTCTGAAGTTACAACAAATTGAAATACGTGAATTACTTTTGTTGTGTTTTTCAGCATGAATGTCAGACGGCTTGTGCATATTTCACATAGCTTTATTACTTTGGTCATTGCTAATGTCTCCTTCCTGAAAAGGGTGCTTTACTTTATTCAAATAAAATGTCTAAGACATATCTGAAAAGCAAAGTGACTTCTGAGGCCTCAAAGCACTTACAGCTAGAGTTACTCAAAGTTTCGTGCAGCCTCAGCCAGTGGAGGGAAGACGGAACACATATGCCTTTAGAGCACATTCAAGCACAAACCGGATGAGTAAGACCCCTGTGAGATCAAACTGTGTGGGTAGCTTTATACACACACAAAGGAAATATATAGTTATACTTACTTCTTGGGGTAAATATATACTACTTACCTACCACATACTTACATTAAATTTCACGACTTAACCACATTTTTTAAAGTAAATTATAATGCTATTATTATATGTGTTCTCCATATAGAATTTTATGTATTCTCATTAACATCACTGACATCAATTAGACATTGGATCAGCGAGCCAACTGAACAGGAGCTGCATTCAGGCATTGAGAAAGGCTTCTTCAGGGGTCCACATTACAGGCCTACCTCCCACTCTCAGGGAAATCAGAACCCAGGAAGCTGGACTCTGCTCCTTCTAGACATTAGCTAAACCACACTAATTCACACAGTCAAGCTAGGGGTGACAATTAATGCATTATCTCTTCAAAGGCATTTCTATTGCTTATAATGATTGGATGTCATTGGTCTATTGGTAAGCACGGAGCAGATAGATATTCATGGCAGAACATATCTAGTGGTAGCTGGAGGCTTTGTAGACAAAAAGAATTAGGGCTTAACACCTAGGAGGCTGGAAATCACAGGCTAACCTTAAAAAAAATAATGGTGACAATGAGGTATCTGAATTTCATCCTGATTCAAATGTGGGTTTCCAGCCCAGGTTTAAAATGATTTATAATGACTCTCTAGGGACCAAGAGCTAAATTTGAAATTTGTACTATTGGAAAAGTTGCAAATTTCCCTAACCCCAACTTGTTCATTTGTAAAACAGGAATGATATGCTGGTGGAGATGTTATTAGTATTTGGAAGAATGTTACTAAGACCATTCTGTGTGGAGCACAGAAAACGCCCGCCCCGTACGTGGTAGTCATTATCACTTCACTTCATGAGTTGAGACTGATTAGTTCTGGAGTCATAACAAAAGGGACCCTCGGGGCCTCCCAGCCAACTATGGCTCTCTAACACCCAGCGAAGCAGTGGTATCTGCGCAGGCCCCAGGACTTTTTCCAAGATACTCAACATTGGACATAAAACTTCCATTAGGGTCACCGCCAACAAAAGTGGCAGTGAGGGAGGGTGGTGTACAGCCACATTTGCCAAAGCAGGCCATGTGTATCAAAACACAAACTCACTTTTTTTCCTGTGTGATTGAATTTCTGAGCACTGGTTATCCCCCCTGGAACGGAGTAGAAACTCCCATTGAAGGTGACACCTTCTGAAAGGCACTTTGAAAACAAGCTTCCTCCAAAATCTCTTACACCGCACAGCTGTTAAATCCAGTAGCCAGGTGGAGATGAGCAATTTCTTTCCAACATAACTAATAGATGAGAGGCTGCTCTGGAAGCCTCGCTTGCCTCACTTAAGCCTGGGAAATGCACGGTGACACTCAGCTGGTGCCTGGCACTGGTGGAGATTATCACTGAAGCACCGAAGACTGTGCCAGGAGTCACAACTGTGCCACCTGCATTCCGGCTGGGTATCACAAGCATGCCAGGAAAAGTCAAACAAGCCTGGCTTGTCCTTTCCCGATCCTGGGGCCAGAGGACACCGTTAACTATCTGCTCCACCTCCCATCTGCATCTCAACCTTGTTCACAGAGTCATTGTCCTTCCTAAGACTCACAGGGTCCCTTGCCAAGTGGTGCCAATCAGAAGTGCCTGCCTTCCCAGCTCGATTATTAAGGACTTCAATGGATTTTGTTTTTCCAGAGTACTTCTATGTCCTTGATAGAGCATTGATGCCCCACGGATGGAAACAAACATTATCATCACTGACCTTGGAGTCAAACGAGACACTTCCTCAGGTTTATGAACTAGTAAAATGGTGCTGTCTAACCTCTACGTTATAGTTTTCATCAAACATACACAAAATAAACACACTAAAGTACACAGCTTCAAAGCATGCGTTTCTGATCGCAGTTGCTTTCTCTGAAGGCAGTGGCCTCCATGTAGCTGCTTACAGAAAAGAGCTGCTCTTGGGTCTCTGTGCAGATGGCCAGCGCTGGCCTCAGACCCTCAGTTCATTACACAGTCTTCCTTTGACCAACAGGCCTCTCATTGTAAGGCACGCCAGGTCTCAGCGGATGTCAAAAGCCCCATTCTACCCTGGGTGGATTGTTCACATAAAGGATACCCACACACATTCTGCTGCAGACAAGGACGGACCTAGCTCTGCAGATGTCACTACCACTGCACTGTCACTTTTGCCCGTCACAAAACTTGGGTCTCTTTCCAGAGACTTTCACAAAGCTCCATTCAGACTTTGCCTATGACCAGTGCACGCTTGGCCTGCAGATGGACAGAGATGTAGAAGAAGGCGTCCCACTGTTTCTCCAGGCTTGCCTGGGAAAGCCTGGGAATTCCTGGCTTCTTTACCAGCTTCAGCTCTGGCTTGGAAAAAAACAGCAAGCCAGAAAGTTGCCAATGGTTTCATTCAGTTCATGAGACTGGGTTATTGCAAGTCTGTGAGTGAGACCATCAATACACAAAAGTCAGGAAATCCAGGGAGGCCATTCCCACAGTCACTAAGGCTTCCCACACACAGGTGACCCTTGTCCCTGCCTGGGCTCTGGGCTGCGTCCTTGGCAGAGTCTCGGTGGAAGCTATGCCGGGATATATCACCCTCCAGGGCTTGAGCTAAGGGAAAAGGGATTACATTACAATGTAATTCTTAATAATATTGTTATTTTAAAATTTGATCATAGGCACTGAAGAGTTTACTAATGGTTAGTGAACTGCTTGATAAAAATTTTTGTAACACAAATACACCTCTGTAATCAGTGTTTGGTCATGAAGTCTGGCAATGCCAACACTCAGAAGCCATGGACTTTCTTTCCATCTCTACTATGATAATAAAGGCTGGTTATGACAATTGACAAGGATTTTTATGTAAGTATAATCTGAGATATGAGAAGATACACTAACATAAGAAAGTGACTCCTGGAGCTATGTGTGGTGACAAACACTTGTCAACTCAGTGCTGCAGAGGCTGAGGCAGGAGGATTGCAAGAGTTAGGCCAGCTTGGGCTGTATAGTGAGAACTTGTCTCTATAAAGGAGAGAGAGGGAAGAGAAGAAGGGAGAAAAAAGAAGGAAAAGACAGAAGATAGTTGGGGAAGAGAGCAGAGGAGAGAGAGAGAGAAGAGAGGAGGGAGGGGGGAACCTTGCGATGTGAGGCTGCCTTGACAGCCTTGTCCAGTTGTCGTCCCTGGAACTGGAGGAAAGAGCACAGGACAAAGGATGCAGATCCTCTGGAAAGTGTGGAGATGCTGTCTCCGGAGACAGCATCCTTTCTTCCAGACAGATACTCCTGAATGAGGAAACACACATCACAGAAGTCCTGCACTGCCAATCAGGTTAACACAGAGCCACCCCAGGCCTCTGAGTGTGAAGGTCTGGGATACCTGGTGTTGTGTAGTGATTTTCTCAGATTTCAAACATAAGAAAATCTAGTTAAGACTCGGGAAATTCTAATGGAGATGAAACATCCATCCGGCAGAGAAGCTCCTCAAACAAAAAAACTCAATAGCTTCAGGAAGTCCCTGAAATAGGTCCCTCCCTTCCCAAACTTAGATAAGCAGTGTGGACTTCTCAGAGACTTCTGGCAGGCTGAGTTGCCTGGGAAAGGCAGAGATGTGCACAGAGCTGGTCAGAATCCATCAAAGGCTCTTCTGTTCCTACACACACCTGTTCCTTCTAGATATCCATCCAGGCCTTCTTGTGGGTCTGGAACCCACCTGTCCTTTCACACAGCAAGTTTTGCACATTCTGCAAGGCCCAGAGTAAGCATCCCTGCCCCATATGTGTTTCTTGCTTAGCCCTCATCTCTGCTTCTTAATATCCCATTAATGATCCCTTCCCAACTACTACCACAGTGCACTCTAATTATCCTTTATGACACTTGCCCCACTGAGTGGGCTAAGAATTCCCTCTGACAACATTAGCATTCTCTAGGTCTAACATAGATAATGAATGGGTGGGAGAATGGGTGGATGGATGGATGGATGGATGGATGGATGGATGGATGGATGGATGAATGGATGGATGGATGGGTGGGTAGGTGGGTGGACAAGTGGATGGACAAGTAGATGGATGGATGAGTGGGTAGGTGGATGGGTGGGTGGGTGTGTGGACGGATGAGTGGGTGGGATGGATGGGTGGGTGGACGAATGGATATATGGATGGATAGATAGGTGGATGGATGGATGGATGAGTGGGTAGGTAGATGGGTGGATGGGTGGGTGAGTGGATGGATGGATGGATGGATGGATGGGTAGATGAGTAAATGGATATGGGTGGATATGGTTATCGGAAGGTGCTTCATAAATCATAAACTGGTCCATTTTGATTCATTCTATCATTATCATAAACTGCTGGTTGTCTGAAACTCAAGCTTTTCTTCTGGCCTGGGCCCTCTCCTTACCTTTCTAAAACACAACAATGCCTTTGCCACTTCAGCAGCATCTAGAATTCTCTGCCTTTGCATGTCAGTGTGTGTGGAATTTGTCCTTCTTTTCAGCTTCATTGTTCTTTCTGACTAACTTCAGAGTCTACAGTTCTGGTGGACATGTACCTCTTTCTTTTACTTCAAAAATCAAACATGGGCAAATAGTCTTATTGGGAGAAAATGATCAAATGTGCCAGAGAATCGCTCCCCAGAGAACAATGGCATGGAGGTCAGTCCCTCACCCACACTACTCCTCAGCAGACAATCCGGCTTTTGTTAAGCACCTATACACAGCAATGGGGCTTCTGGGAAAGATAAGCAATTCAGCTTATCAGTCAAATAAGATGTCTACCCAGAGCTGCTCCACAGCAGCTGACAGCATCCTCAGTGGAGGAGGAGTTTGGAACCACACTCCTAGGATACAACACATTCCATGTATTCTAAGAGTAGCTACATGGTAGAAGCAAGTTCACAAAGGCACAGGGACACATGAAGGACACAGAATAAAAATTGTAAATGGTAGAAGGAATAGAGAACTGAACAAGTAGAGATACAAGATGAACAAAGATGCCCTTAACATGGAAAGGCAATGTGGAGAAGTTTGATCAAGAAAAGCATATTGATGTCACTGATAGTGCGTTGGGATCGCATGTCAGAAGAGCACCAAAGCTACACAGAATGTTGGCGACCACAGACTCAAACACATGATTTGAGGCATCTCACTTGGCAAGGTACTTCACAGAAGCATCAGCCATGATTCCCACTAATATAGTTTGATTTCAGTGTTACTCAGATCAACTTATCCCAGAATGGTCCTATGTGATGTCTTTTATAATCTCAATTTTTTTAATCCCTTTGGGGGAACATTCTAGAAAGCATAAATTAAAAATGATTCTATTTTCAAATTTGAGGGGTAGTCCACAAAGCACATAGTCTGTACCCTAAATGTTAACAGACCGTGAAAGGGGAGATGTTAGGAGACTTGTTCATGATTAAACATCAGGTGGTAGATCCCGGAGTCCAGACACGCGAGACTGCAGCAGGGAGTTAGATAGAGCATTCCAGGCCAGCCTGGGCTATAGTGAGACTCTGGAAAAGTGAAAAAAGAAAAAAAGAAAGGAGGAGGGGAGAGAGGAAAGGAGGAGGGTAACTAAGGACAGATGACAGCTAAATGAATTCTGGGACACTAGGTTGTACCCTAGACATGAGTTATTTTCTTATGAGAGAACTAGATTTTTAAAAAAGAAAAGAAAAGAATTGGTAAAATGTGAATGGATCTATAAATTACATATACATGTATTTTGTGGTGGTTCTGTGAGCAAGTATCTTTGATTTTAAAAAGCACACATGAAAGGGGGATTTGGGATAGATGTGATACAGGTACACACATGCATCTATGTATGAAATTGTCTAGGGTGTTGTAAAGATAGCTCAGCGGTTAAGAGCATTTGTTTGTTCTTCCAAAGGACCTGGGTTCAATTCTCAGCACCCACATGGTGGCTCACAACCATCAGTGATTCCAGTTCCAGAGGATTTGATGCCCTCTTCTGGCCTCGACAGGCACTGCATGTACATGATACACTTACATACTTGGAAGCAAAATGTATACATATAAAATACATATAAAACCTTTTAAAACTGCCAAAGAATAAGTAAAAATTAAATTTTAAAAAAGCCCACATTGAGATATCTGGGGTAAAAGAACATGTGCCATACTTATTACAGCCAGCCTCACATGAGCCTTGATAGGACCGAAGTTCCAAAGAGTGCAAAGACAGCACGCTGAAGAGGAGCGGCTCAGGAGCCAAGCGATGGAGCGCCCGAGGAGCTGCTCAGATCGCTGCCCACTGTGGTGCACGACGCATCGGGCAGACAGCTGCACCCTTGACGGTCCTCGGTGTTCATCTGAGGACGTCAAGACCCTGGCAGCCCACGCTTACTGCAGCTTTGGCCAGAGCCAGGTGCCTCTCAAGCTCTGAGCGCGTGAACAACAGCGTTTACACGTGAGAAGACCGAGGTACACAGGAAGCAGCTTGCTAACGGTCACATAGCTGAATGGGATGAAAACTGAACCGTCGTTTGATTCCAGTGTCCTCTTCCAGCGTTCCTGTGATAAGTGAGATGTGTCAAATCTCTAGTCACATTTAATTAGTGCCTG
This sequence comes from Peromyscus maniculatus bairdii, assembly GCF_049852395.1. Taxonomy (NCBI): domain Eukaryota; kingdom Metazoa; phylum Chordata; class Mammalia; order Rodentia; family Cricetidae; genus Peromyscus; species Peromyscus maniculatus. The sequence goes on along the minus strand of NC_134853.1, from coordinate 33,154,420 downwards.
TGCCATGGGGTGCTCGGTGGAGTTTGGCTTAATTACTTCACCCTCTCCCGAGAGTAGGCCCTGAAGACACAAAGGAACTGGATCCTCGGTCTCCGGAGCTACGGTTTCTTTGCTCACTAACCCTTTTGCAGAGTTGTGTCAAATCACATATTGTAGAAGCTAAGCATCAGGTGTTTAGGAAGAGAAAAGGCAGGGGTAATGTAGTGAAATATCCTTTCATGTAACAATTCATAACACTGTAGCTTAACTCCATGAGACTTGGCTACAAGATTCAGTTAGAACAGTGGTTCTCAACCTTCCTAATGCTGCAACCCTTTAATACAGTTCCTCATGTTGTGGTGACCCCCAACCATAAAATTCTTTTTGTTGCTACTTCATAACTGCAATTCTGCTACTGTTATGAATCATAATGTAAATACCTCATGTGCAAGGTATCTGGTATGCAACCCCTGTGAAAGAGTCCTTCAAACCCCAGGTTGAGAACCACTGAGTTAAAAGCTTTGGGTGTAGCTCTGGTTCAGTGCTGGCCTTGCATGTTTAACGCCCTGGGCTTAATCCCCAGCACAGTCACAAAAGAAAGACCCATTTAGATTTTGAACGTTTTCTCAGACTCCTTGGATTCCTTCCACAGGACGCTACAGAATGAGAGGGAAAGATGTTTGTTTAGTCATAACGGTGGTGTGCACACTTTTGTTATTTGCTCAGTCATAACGGTGGTGTGCACACTTTTGTTATTTGCTCAGTCATAACGGTGGTGTGCACACTTTAGGAACACACTTGGGCTTCTCTCCAGGAATCATGATCATATATCTTGTCTAGTTAAAGATATTGGATGCCGTTCAAACAAGTCACTCTTGCATCTTCTAAGATGTTTAGCTATTTACAGAGTGTGGCCTTTGATGGCGTGCACGTGCTTAGGGTTAATTCTGAGTTGGAGGTCATCTTGATTGCCCCCCCCCCAAATTCAAAGGAGGACTGGGTTCATTTTCTAGATCTAAGTGCCACAGATTGATGGCTTAAGCAACAGAATTTTTTTTTCCAAATTTTGGAGGCTGTAAGTCTGAAATCCAGATGCCTGCAGCCTTCAGGTTTTTAGGCCCCTCTCTTTGGTAAGCAGGTGCATGCATCCTCTTTGTCTTTACCCATTACTCTTGTTTCTGTGTCCTCATTTCTTCTCCTTCTAAGGACATCAGTCACACTGGTGTAGGTTCTATTGTAATAGCCTCATTTTCATTTTAATTACCAGTTTAAAGACCTTGTCTCTAAATATAGTCACGTTCAGGCAACTCAGAGCTAGGACTACAACCTATGAGTTGGCAATGGAGGGTGCATAACTGAGCCCTAAAACAGAAATTTAGAGAAGAAATAAAGAAGCTATGCAATGTGCCTTCAATTCTAGGAGTGAGCATCTCCTGGAAACTTGCTGCTCATGCGCATCTGATGCCTATTTCCCAGAGCAGCCGTCTCCTGTCCGTGGACATCCCTGGGAAGCAGTCCACTGGTCTGAGCAAAGTTTGCATAAACTCCTTCTGAGACTTGGCTGATCACCTACGGCTTCCCCACCCAGACAACTCAGCATGACCATCTATGACGTCACTTTAGTGCCTGGCGCAACCATCTTCCATGTACTGCTCAGACTCAGCAGCACCAGATGTTTACACATCATGGGCCAACACCACTGCTGCCTTCCACACTCAGCCAGTGTCTGGGAAACCCGGAAAAATCCACCCCCTTAGGAGCTGCTGTGATTCTTGAGTTTTGTTTACTACGGACACTGACTCTTGCCTTCAGATCTCATGGAGAGCATACTCCAGAGCACAGCGACATGTCTGATGTGGTGTGCACAGCTGACAAATGTCCCCCGTGTACCGACAAGGTGGGTTGGGAGACCATAACCCAGAAGTAGAGCTCTGGGGCTGCTCCCAGACCTCCTTGCCTCACACTTGACTTCTGACTTGGAAACCAGAGGCCTTCAACCTAAAGCTTAGATTGACTTGAAGAAACTTTGGGCTTCTAGTTTGGTTTTCATGAAATGAGATACAATTTTAAAATACACCAGGGTTGGGGGATGGCCCAGTGGACAAGAGGACTTCAGTCTGGACCTCCCAGCACCCACATAAAAAGCCCTGCACAGTCTCATGTGTCTGTAACCCAAGGACCTGTCGGGGGGGGGGGGGGGGAGGTGTTCTGTGGCTTCTGGCCGCCAGCAGAACTCACCAACAGCAAGCCCCAGGTCCAGTGAGAGAGCCAGTCGTAAAAGAACAGTGAGAAAACAGAGGGCACTTGATGTCCTTCTCTGGCCTCCACAGGGCCATGCATGGAGGTGCTCACCCGCGCGCACACACACACACACACACACACACACACACACACACGATGTATATGTGTGTATACATATATGTACGCATGTATATGTATACATATGCTTACAAATATTGCATGTGTAAGAAGCAAAGTTTATTGGAAGGCAAAATAAATCTTAATTAAAAAGCCAAAACTATATTAAACAAATACACTCTTAATTGTTCATTGTCAAAAAAGAACTTAAAGCCATTGTATCTGTTATTTGTATCTCACATCACATATTAGTTTATGCTGATTTTCAGATAAAAATAAGATGTGTCTTATGGCAAAAAAACAGTTGTCTTATGTCCCATGAGAATATTTAGACCTATGATTTTATTGCGCTGGATTTTTCCCTGTTGATTCTTGTAGCTTTAGACGTCTGGCCAAGAAGGATTGTTACTTTAGAATAAACTGAATGTAGTAAAACACTTGAGCACCAGGGGGCAGCATAGACCTGATCCTGCACTGGATCCTGACCAGGTCCAAACTGACTCCAGGGAAGACTTCCGTTACCAGGATCTGAAAGTTCTCTTGCCCAGAACCCCCTGGTAGCAAATCCTTGCACATCGTTTCCTATGTGGTGCTAGGTGGGAATTCCAAGTTTCTGGTCAAAGGCAATCTGAGTTCCTATTGGCATGTGTAGTGACCCCCAGGTAACAGAGAAGTACCATTTGGGACCAGATCTGTATAGGTGCTAATTCAAGTTTTGTGGGTGGGGGGTGAAGGGTGGGCCTTGCTCAGCCTGGGGCAGGGGAAACATCAGAACCCCAGACTTGGTCAGATAAGTAAAGGAGTGTGGAGTTACACTGTTGCACCTTTCAGTGTTTTAACTTCCCTCTCCATCACTTCCTGTTTAGATGAGAAGGAAATGGGGTGAGATGAGCAAATGAAACAAGCAGTAGAGGTCTCACTGGTACCCCATTTGTTGTGAAACACAGGGGACACCTTCCCCCACCCGTCATGTTCTTCTTACATTTAAAAAAATCTATTTCTATATGGTGTAATAACAGAACTTAGCCAGCCTCAACCTCTGTGGGACAGGCAGCCTCCCAATTTATCTAGGACCCTGCGTGACTTGTTCTGTCCGACTGTGGCGTGGATGGAGCGAGGCTGCGTGGCTTGTTCTGTCCGACTGTAGCGTGGATGGAGCGAGGCTGTGTGGCTTGTTCTGTCCGACTGTAGCGTGGATGGAGCGAGGCTGTGTGGCTTGTTCTGTCTGACTGTGGCGTGGATGGAGCGAGGCTGCGTGGCTTGTTCTGTCCGACTGTAGCGTGGATGGAGCGAGGCTGCGTGGCTTGGGACGAATCGGGGGCAGCAGTGCTCAGAGCCTGGCTCTCCCTGTGGTTCCCACACACCAGCTTCCCATTCATCTCTGTGATTGATGCTCCTGGGGCGGCCGGGAAACCCTGTCTGTGAGCTAATTATTATGGGGACTGACCTGCGTCCGCTGGTCAGGAGTGAGTAGGCGAGGCTTAGGTGAGAGCTGGCTATTCACAAGAGGGCAGCCTTTGATGCGAACAAGCAGAGAGTTTGGCCGAAACTCAACACCTCTCAGAAGCAGAGATTAGTCAAAAGGAAGAAAGGAGAAGGCATTGTGGAAGTCTTCAGGGAGGAGACAAAGATGCCTGTGTTTTGTATCGCTCAGCTGCCCCAGGAAAATGTCCATTTGTTTTCTTTACACTCCTTTTTACATTTTAAGTGGGATCTAGTGAATGTATCTTTTCAGAGTTCCCAATTTCAACATTTTCACTACACCTCATGTTGCCATTTTAATGAAGCATCATCTTTCCAGAGAGTGTGGGAACAAAACCTATTTGACGACCTCTCAGAGCAAGCACTGAGTTCTCCAAATATTTCCCTGAATTAAACCCTCTACCCTGCAGTCCATTTCCTTTTTAAAATGCCAGTTTGCCAACTACTGCAAACCAACAAACAGGCCTTTCCTTCACCCTCAAGTCAGTGGGCCCCTGTGGAGCCCCACACTCCACAGGAATCCTGGGAAACAGCCCTGCAGAAGGGTTTCATCAGAGCTTGGTGCTTGGATGCAGGATATATCAGCGGGACACTTTGCATCCTGTGTCACGGAATGAGTATGTACAAGAACATGGAGTGACCTTGCAGATTATCTAATCCGGCCCCTCACAGCACAGATGAAAACACAGAGCCCAACACAGAGAGGCAAACAAGCACCACACAGGGTGAGCAGGCAGAGCGGGAAGCTATGGAGGGACCTCAACATTAAGGGCAATTATGCAAAAGATGTATTCCTGGGTCCTGTGCTAAATGAACTGAGTGGAAATTTCTAGAGGCAGGAAATGAGAACGTGTATTAGAACAGCATGGTATATCATGGCTCCAAACATGCTGACTTCTTGAAAGAACCAGTCCCAGGAGGAGAGGCTCAGGGCTGCATTTGAATCCATATCTTTGACAAATTAATGCCCCTGAAGTTGGTTTCCATGACTGGCCCTGGGAAGATGTGAGCACTACTCTGTATGTAGACACTCTTAGACCCTGGAACCTAGCATAGTTCACGTCAGTCAGCATCACACTGCCTGTCACCTGAAGGAGAGAACAACACAAGACTGCTAGATTTGGGTTCCATAACACCTAGCGGTAAACTGTGTGAGCTTGGATACATCATTGGTCCTCCCCCAAATCCTCACATAAAAGTACAGGCGATGCTCCCTCCTGCCAAGAGTGGTAACAAAGGTTAAATGTAAAGTCACACACATTGAGACAGCATCATCAAGTCAGAAAAAGGACCAACCACCCTAGGTCTTTGCAATAGGCAGAATCAAAGGCAGGGGATTAATTCCATGGAAGGCGGAGCTCTAAGTAGGCAAACAGCACAGATATTAGCTGCTGCAGAAACAAAGGAAGGTGGTAGTCTTTAAAAGCTCAGAATCCAAAGTCACTAGCAGCAGCTGGAGCCATTATGGGGGAGGGTGATTAACTCGGCACAGGAGAATTAGCTGCTTCTGCATGGCGAGATGCCACACTTGACAGGTGGGCAGGAGAAAGACCCTTTCTTTCCATTTCTCCACTCTAGCTCCCTGGCAGGGATTCTTCTTGCCCACTGGAGGAAGAAGTCAGAGGATGCAGAAGCATGGTTCCTAGGAAAAGAGAAAGGGCATAGGCCTGAGCAGAAACACACACACACACACACACACACACACACACACACACACACACACACTCTCCGCCACAGAGGAAGTGGTCTTTCAGCACCCTTCATTGTAATTGTCAGCAGGCTATAGCAGCCCCAATGGGCTCTTTATAAGAACTAGGGGGCTGCCTAGATTGTTAAAGGCATGTGTATTATACAGACAGCATTTCTCCCGGGGATGGCCACACACAGAAAAACAGTCTGAAATGATGAAGAATAGATTATTTTACAAGAAACTATGGTGCAAAGAGGTCAGAGACCTGAAGGTACTTTGTACACTTACATGTATGTGCTAAACAAGTGCTGGGTGTGTTTGCGTTATCAAAGGGCACATTTTCAAAAGAGTAACTGACATACTCACTGTCATTGTACTGGTCAGTGTTTTGTCAACTTGACACGGACTGGGGTCATCCGGGAAGAGAGAACCTCAACTGAGAAAATGTTGCCGTCAGAGTGTCTATACACAAGTTATCAATGACTTATATAGAAGAGTTCATCCCACTGAGGGCAGTGCCACCCATGGGCAGCTGGTCTTGGGTGGCTGAGCAAGCCATGAAGAGCAAGTCAGTAAGCAGCACTCCTCCGTGGTCTCTGCTTAAGCTTCTTCCTGCAGGTTCCTGCCTTGAGTTCCTGCCCTGACTCCCTTTCATGATGGACTGTAAGCTGTAAGATGAAATAAACCCTTTTGTTCTCAAGTTGCTTTTGGTCAGTGTTTTATCACAGCAATAGCAGGCAAATGAATATGATCATGTATCTCAAGTATAACGTGTGTGTGTGTGTGTGTGTGTGTGTGTGTGTGTGTGTTGTGTTGTGTTGTGTGAACATATGCCTCCCATGCACATGCTTGTGGAGGACAGAGGTTGAGCTTAAGTATGTTTCTCGATCACTCTCCATCGTGTTTTCTGAGAGAGTGTCTCTTCCCTGAACCTGGATGGAGTTGCCATTTTTGGATAAACTGCTAGCCAGGAACTACCTGAGAACTGCATGCCTCCGACGCATATGCTAAGTGCTGGAGTTACAGGCACACACTGCCATATCCAGCTTCTACCTGGTTCTGGGACTCTGAACTCGAGTCTCCATCTTATACAGCAAGCTTTTGCCCACTGAGCCATCTCCCCCAGGCCCAATCTTTTTTTTTTTCTACCTAAGTTTTCAATTTCATCATTTGCTTTTCAGAAATTCAGATAGAACCCAATTTGAATGAATGCTGTTTACATTTCTGAGCTCAGTGCTACTAAAAAGATGTTCCAGCCAACCTGTGTGAAAACCACTTAGCTGATATGACAATGTTTTCCCAAAACAAGTTTGTGTGTTTTCACAAACTTTGTCCTTTTTATTCCATCTCCATCCATGAGGATGATTAAACTATTCCTTCATAACAATGTAACAAGTATACACAACCAATGTCACATTTTGTTAAAAGTCTATTATTTCACCAATACCATTGTGAACTTTATATGCATCATTATCATTTAATTTACTGTGTAAGGAGATCATTTTTCCAGCTGCCGCATTTGGTAAGATTCACAAGTTCCTGATAACATAACCAAGTTCTGATGACAAAAATGTCATTGTTTGGGGGCAACATTATTCACAATAAGCTACATTTGTTATCTTTATGATGAAAAGCTATTTACTTCTATAATTTTTACTTTTCTAATTTATTTATTTTGTTTATTATTCCAAATAATTATACTGAGCATTGTGACACATCCTGAAATGGTTTAAGGTAAGTATTTTATTTTAAAGTATTTAAGTTTTCCCTCTAAGAGCTACATTATATCCTCAGGCATATTTTATTTCATGATTTAATCAGGAGTATCCTGGACATGACCAAACTGCTAATGTGCTCTGGAGTGTCATCAATCACACAGCAGCTGGCAGAGCGGATGAGCCAGGCATGGGGCCAAGGCCAGGCCCAGGCAAGGGGACAGCCAGGGTGGCCTGAAAGGCAGAAGGACTGCATCTGGAACAGTGCAGGGACTCTGCTGAGCTGGAGCAGCGAGAGCTGGCAGAGCACACAGATGGGTCCTCGTCCTTTGCTTCTGCTCAGGGCCCTCATGGAGAACTCCCTCAAAGGAAGAAACAGGCCCGGGTTTGCAAAACAACATTGCAGGCCAAGTTTGCATCAGAAAATTCCCACGTGGGCAGCTTCTGGGAATCAAAGGCATTGGGAGGTGCTCAGAGACCCCCAAGCTCATCTTATTAGCTGCTTTTCTATTGCTGTGGGCAAACACCTGACAAGAAACAGTTTAAAGAAGGGGACTTTATTGTAGTTCCAGGAGCATGCCTTCAGGCATGTTCGGAAGGGTGTGAACAGCTGGGCTGGCCATGCTGCCCCAGAGGACAAACCGGAAGTGGAGCTGGGCTATAAATCCTCAAGGCCTGCCTCCTGTGACCCACTTCCTCCTAAGGGTTCTACAACCTTCCCAAGCAGCACCATCATCTGGACACAGGTCAAACACATAAGCCTGTGGGGGTCGTTTTGCATTCAAATTACAACATCCCTGGTTTTCTTGGGACCACAGGTAGAGCTGACATGGAAGGACAGCCCACACACACTCAAGACCACGGGACAGCTTGGCCTTCAAGAATTAAACCTGTGAGTCTGCATGTGGGCCTGGGGGCTATTGTCTAAATATTTTCAAAAACACCTAAAATGCCAGTTAAGGGACCAGGAAGCTGCTACAGGAAGACTGAAGGAAGTATGGTTGCAATAAAGAAGCCAGAAGTCAGAGCCACACTGTTGAAGATAGCCAGAAAAGCTATTGTTGAATTTGAAGACCCTGCCAACCTCAGGCAGAGCAACCTTAAAGACCCCACGCTCTGATGGAAGGAGGAAGTCTCACAGCCCACAGACCCAGCACAGTAGGCACAGAAGTGATTCTGCATGGTCCCAACACACACTGGGGTCATGACCCCAGACACACACAGGCTCTCTGCATCAGACCACTCCTTCCCTTTGCTCCGAATCCATATTCACCAGGAAACTCCTGACTATGATTTTCAGTCCCTTGAGGAAGCTGCCAGGAGAAATCACATTCTTTAATGACAAGCATCTCAGCCAGGGGAAGTTTTAGGATTTCCATCACAAAATCAGTTGCTTTGATTTCTCCATCAGTCTCAACACCATGGCTGGTGGGAGTCTGCCACAAAGAACTGGGTTTGCACTCTGGATACTTAGTGGTCTGCATGTTTAAAACCTCAGCCCTAAGGCCTGATCTGGGACAGTGGAGAGTCTCCAGAGGGAAAATGTCATCCTCTGTGCCTTGTGAGCATTGACAGAGCCAGCCTTCCTTGGTAAGACTCCACTGGAGCCATGTGCCATCTTTTAAATTAAACAAATGACAGCATTGAGTGGCATGTGCCAACTCACTGTCTCAGGCCAGTTCTGTACTGCAGGAAGGGATGTGGGGTCCACTGGGCATCAGATCAACTGCTATGGCAAAGCTCAGACATGGGAGCCTTGCAACAAGTTCGGATTTCTTTGCAGCTCTGGCAACAGTCCCTTCAGGTCTCTCTGTGCTATTTCTAAAATGTCACCATTTCTTAACAACTTAAAACTGTGTGCACCAAAACCCAGCTAGAATTCTGATCATTGTCTAAGAAGCCACAGCAGATGACAGCATTTGAAGAGTCAGGAAATAGAACATAGTATAACTGAAGGGTCAAACTAGACCATATGAAAGACTCTGGTTTCTCAGAAATAACTTTCAAAATTAGAATTTAATTATGATTGGAAAGATACTTGAAGTACACAGCCATGAAGTAGCAACAAAACTCCTTCTTAGAAAGTATTCAGAGATGTCACGGGAAAGATGGCTTAGTGGTTATGGGCACTGGCTGCTCTTCCAGAGGACCCAGGTTCAGTTCCCAGCACCTACATGACAGCTCACCACCATCTGTAATCCAGCTCCAGGTGATCTCACACGCTCACGCAGACATCATGCAGGCAAAACACCAATGCACATGAAATAAAAATAAATTGCTTTTAAAAAAGAAAAGGAAGAACATATTCAGAGGCTGAGGAGATGGCTCAGTGGGTAAATTGCTTGCCGTGCAAGCACAAGGACATGAGTTCGATTCCCAGCACCCATCTACAGAGTGGCACACACTTGGAATATCAGCACTGGTGGAAACCTAAGGATCCCTGACTGTCAATCGTCAGGTCCCAGTGTGGTGGTTTAAATAGGTATGGCTCCCAAAGACTCGTTTGTTTGAATACTTGGTCTACAGGGAGTGGCATTATTAGGAGGTGTGGCTTTGTTGGAAGGAAGTGTGTCATGAGGGGGTAGGCTTTGAGGTCTCAGACACTCAAGCCAGTTTTCTTCCAGCTGCCTGCAGATCCAGATGTAGAGCTCTCAGCTCCTTCTCCAGCACCATGTCTGCCTTCATGCCACCATGCTTCACGCCGTGATTACAGTGGACTAAACTTCTGAACTATAAGCCAGCTCCAAATAAATGCTTTCCTTTGTAAGAGTTGCCATGGTTATGGTGTCTCTTCACAGGAATAGAAACCCTAACTAAGACACCCAGTGAGAAAGCCTGTCTCAAAAACCAAGATGAAAGACACCTGAAGAATGACATTTGAGGCTGACTTCTGACCTGTTCATCTGCATCTGTGTATGTGCACAGACACACACACAAACACGCGCGCGCGCGCGCGCACACACACACACACACACACACACACACACACACACACTTTTAAATATTCATCATTTACCCCCACTGGTGATATGTGATTGGTATTTCTTCACTTGATCTTGTCCAAAAGGCTGAGAAGTGGGTAGGGCCTTCTGTCACGATGCCAGGCAGCCACCACTACCAGTAAGCCACACAGCCCCAGGGGAAATTCACTGATACGCTACAGTGCTTGGTAGGTTGAACATATTAAATGCCCTCTTGGCTTATGATAGTCATAATTGATGATGGCTTTATCATAATGTAACCCACCCTAAACAAAGGTTTAAACAACAATAATTCCACGTGGACAATAATAATACCACTAAGCTGACAAACATCATCTACAGATCAGCTTTGGACTACAAACTGCTCAGAGCAATTTTGAGAGGGCTAGCTGAGATGATCCAGTTTCAAAGACTACTTGAATAAGGACTTGATAAGCCCTGAACTTTGGCATTATGCTCAGACTGGACAACAAAGGATATAGCTACTTTTCTTAGAATTTGACAATTAACCCAAAATTTTTTCTTTTCAAAATAAAGATACCTTCACCCATATCCAGCAGGAAGGAATTTTAAGAATACGATGCCCATATTCCCAAAGAGGTGGTGTGGGGCGGGTGGGTTTTTTTTTTTTTCTTTTGGCCTTTTTAATGGGTTTTGGGTCTGGGATAATTTTCATTGTTTAGGGGGGGTTGGTTACAAGTTGTTGTTAAGGGTTAGGAAAAGGGCTAAGCAAAGGGGATTAGATTTAAGGTTCTTGTTTTAAAAAAAAGATATGGAAATGATAGAATAGAGGGTAGATTATTGAATCTACTTGGAAAAATAAAGAGAAGATTCAGATATGATATAGATAAAAAGATAGATTGTTGAACCTACTTTTAAAAGATAATTACTAATTTTAAACATTTTACATTGGATTGTATTTTTGTATATTGTATACAAATTATATATATTGAGATTGATATTGTTAGAAAATATTATATGTATATTTCTAATCTTGTTCAAGATATTGTACTTATACCATTCATTTAACAATGTAATGCAATTTGCTGATCCTTGAATGTTATTATTACCAACTATTAGGATATAAAGAAATGAAAGTTAGTAGTTAGATATTACAATAGAACTTATAGTCATACTAGATGTGTTTTCAAGATCAAGCAGATATATTTTAGATAGACAGGTCATCTTCAAACACTTCAGAGATCTACAGAATATGGCATTTGAATGTTTTAATAACCTAGAAAATTTTTCTTTTTTTGTTATGTCTATGAGACATGTCGGCTCCTGGCAGTACCAATCTATTTCAGAGAAAATATGGGCATTGAAGAAACTGCATATGGAGTTAACTTTCATTGTGGCAAAAGTTAGCCACTGGACAACAAAGTATCCTTAAATTGACTGCTGACAAACAGGACAGACAGGACATGAAAGAAAGGACTACTGATCTTTGCCAAAACAAGTGTGGTTGTGGCTTTAACAAAAGGCATCTTCTGAGGCCAGGACAATATGGCACCATCCCTGAAATGGCCTTTGCAATCCGGAAAAGGTACAGTGCCCTTTCTTTGAAGGCAGCTGAACAGGCAGTGGACCGATGGCTCCTGATGTGCAGTGGAACAGCAGCTGAAACAGTTATTCTTGAAAGAGTAACTAAGCTGACAGAATCTAACCTCTCAATGGTAGACTGGCATTTAATAAAAGAGTTGAAGCCACCCACAAGCTGAGAAGAAAGGGATGTGGAGAAGAATGGGATGCCAAGATGAAGCCACACACACAAGCCAAAAAGAATGGACAGCTGAATTCAAAAAATAAAAAACATCAACAATTTCCAGAATTTAAAATCCTGAATCATGACATGACACTAGTAGAATTCAGGTATTTCTGGTACATGGACTGCTATCACCAAATATGAGGTCGAACTGTTGGCCTTGTGTACATCCTACTTCACAAATAAGTCTGTCAGATACGCTAAGCCTATAGGCTGAAGATGATGCCCCAACACTGCGGAGAAACCTCAGGTGACTGTCCAGGCAGCTGGCTGTTTCTGTCAACTCACATTTTTTTGGGGAGCTGCTTGCATGCACTTCCTGTTTTTGTTTTTGTTAGGTAATATGATTTCCTTCTTGGGTCTCTGAGGGAGTTGAATATTAGTTAGTTACAGTTAAAGATTAGGTAGTTATAGTTATAGTTTTCCTTGTTAAGAATTTCAGAAAAGAAACTCATTAAAGAGGTATAAGTATATAAATTTAAAAGACATTATAAGATAGTTCTGTTAGTAATATAAGTTAGGATAGAAAGTTAATCAGGTACATTTTGGACTTACCAAAATAGGATAGATAATGAAATTATTTTCTCTGAATTTGTCAAATGCAAATGGACTAGATATTGTTTAGGTATTTATTGCTTGTATATATTATATATAGATATTGTACTTTTTGTATATAGTTTTTCTTATATTAGTTATAACTTTTTTCCTTTTTCTTTTTATTAAAATAGAAAGGGGGAAATATGGTGATATTTTATTTGTGCTGAAATGTTATTTTATTTGTATGTTAATAAATAAGTTACCTGGGGGTCAGAGCTAATAGCAAGCCATAGTAGAAATCTGGCAGTGGTAGCACATGCCCTTAATCCTGATCATATGACAGGTAGATCTCTGTGTGTTCAAGGATACAGCCAGCATGGAGACACATGCCTTTAATCTCAATACCAACCATAGAAGACCTGGAGGTCTGTATAGACAGGCAGTGACAAGGAGGTCATGTGGTTGGGTTTACAACCAATGAGAAGGCAGAACAGAAAGTCAATAAAATGACAGATACACAGGAAGTAGGTCTCTTTCTCAGGGGAAGGACGACAGTGGCAGTGAAGGGTATGAAGGCAGTTGTAGTCTCAGCTCTTAGCTACTGCTCTGACCTCTTGGGCTTTTAACTCTGCATTTGGCTCTGTGTTTCTTATTTAATAAGACCGTTACATCTACAATTGTTACTGATGGCCTTTAGATTATCTCTACTGCAGTATACCTTAGCTGATACAATAAAAAAAATTAAAAATCCCCTCCTTGATGTTTCTACATTTTTTCTTGTTTTTATTGACACAGGATTTCTCTGTGTAGCTTTGGAGCCTGTCCTGGAACTCACTCTGTAGACCAGGCTGGCCTCAAACTCACAGAGATCCTCCTGCTTCTGCCTCCTGAGTGCTGGGATTAAAGGCATGCACCACCACCACCTGGCTCTACTTTTTTGCTTAGATATGACTTGTTCATATCAGCAGCATGTTCTCAACACCTTCTGAGTTCAATGAACACATATTAAGCCCCTCTGTGTACTGAGCAGCAAGTGCCTGCCTTGCTGTAGCTTGCAAGTTATTCACAGCTGAGAGAACCGCATGCCTGTGCCACCCCCTCTTTGCATGTCACCCTCCCAGCCAGGCCACAAATGTCACCCCATCCTTTTATTTTCACCACCACAGACTTACCCCAAACACATGTTTCACATCATACTTCTACACAATGCAACCTAAGGTATACGAAGTGTGCCACTGTGCTGAATAGACTGAATTCTTAGTAGCTTGAAACACACCTGGACTAGTTTTACTATCTTGTTAAGATTTAGCAAATATCATTCCATCCTGATATGACTTAGGTATTAATGCAAAAAGTGCAATATTACAAAATAAATTTAGATATCAATATTTTCAAACTTTTTCCTCCCAAATGACTACAAAATCTTCATTCTGTGATACTACAGAATATATTTTTAAATAATATAATATTTTTGTTAATTCTTAGATAATTTCATACAGTGTATCTGATCATACTCAATCATGACCCTCCTAGACACCCCTACTTTGTAGCCTTTCTTAGAAGAGCATCATCACACCATCCTGAATGGCATTCTTTTCTTTAGAAGAGCATCATCGCACCATCCTGAATGGCATTCTTTTCTTAGAAGAGCATCATCACACCATCCTGAATGGCATTCTTTTCTTAGAAGAGCATCATCACACCATCCTGAATGGCATTCTTTTCTTAGAAGAGCATCATCACACCATCCTGAATGGCATTCTTTTCTTTAGAAGAGCATCATCACACCATCCTGAATGGCATTCTTTTCTTAGAAGAGCATCATCTCACCATCCTGAATGGCATTCTTTTCTTTAGAAGAGTTTCATCACACCATCCTGAATGGCATTCCTACCCTTGCACGTCTTCAATCACTGGGTCAATGTTTCTTGCACACGTATCATTGTGACAGTTTGAAAGAAAATGGCCCCTATAGGGAGTTGCATTATTAGGAAGTGTGGCTTTATTAGAGTAAGTATGGCCTTGTTGGAGGAAGTGTGTCAGTGTGAGGATGGGCTTTGAGGGCTCCTTTGCTCAACCTATGCCTGTGTGGTACACAGTTGCTTCTGCTGCCTGCAGATGAAGAAATAGAACTCTCAGCTACTTCTCCAGCACCATGTCTACATGTTTGCTGCCATTCTTCCAGCCATGATGATAATGGACCAAACCTCTGATCTGTAAGTCAGCCCCAATTAAATGTTTTCCTTTATAAGAGCTGCCGTGGTCATGGCGTCTCTTCATAGCAATAGAACACTAACTAAAACAATCATGTACACATGCAAGTCCTGAGCATTCAAGATAAGGAAATACCTCCATCACACAAGGTCCCTTAACCTCACTGGCCAGCCACTGTATCCAAATCTATGATTTCCTGGATCAGTGAAAGACCTTGTCTCAAAAAATTAAAGTAAAAAAGTGACTGCAAATGACATTCAGTGCCAACTTCCAGCCTCCATGTGCACACACACATGAAAGAGCATGAATTCAGTAAATTAGAGGGCCTAAACTAAGATGTGACTGTGGTGAGGATTGGAGAGTACATCTATGTAAGATAATAAAAATGAGCAAATGTAAAACAAAAGCCTCATGCTTAAGTATTACACAGATACTAATATAAATTGTGATGGGAGGTATGGGAGCAGGACTCTTCACTGAGAATTTAAGATGTTGCCTTCATCTAGCCTGTGACTTTAAAAATGTGTGAATTGCAATACAGGAATAACTAAAGCATAGAGCATCATGGAATAAGAGCTGCAGTGACTGGAAAAGGCTAAGATATAAAACATGAACATAACAGATTAGCATTACATAATGATCATCCACACACCTATGTGTTCATGGACTATCACTGGATAACTGTGGTTAGATCTCTGATCTTCATCTCCTTTCCATAACAATGTATGGGCACTCCTCCTCAGCAACCAGAGGCCCTTCTGGGCAATGTTGGTCCCTGTCATAATCTTTTCTTTCTGCCCTCCCTTGACTAGAACCTGCTAAAATGCTGCACCCCTGAAACTTCCTTTGCCTTTGTATATATACTCTGCCCTGCCTCCACAAAAGTACTTATTCAGGGGGCATTGTTCTCTCCCTGTTCCCCAATGGTTGATGAAACTTCCTTCCTTCTTATCAGCAGCTTTTAGAGAACCTGCTCCAAGACCACACCCAGGGTATGCAAAAAAAAATCTATAAATGTGGTGAGGGCTAGACTTTTTCTATCTGAGGGGAAATAAAGAAACACACTTTCTGATGGTAACTTTCTCTTTTATTCATATTGAAAAATCTCTTTCTGAAAAATCTGACTCCACACAGCTACATTTTTCCACTTACCTCTCCTACACATCTCATCTACAGCTCTCTCTTCTACCCACACATCTCTCCTCAACAACTACGTACCTTCTCTCCACACATCTCTCTTCTATCCAGCCACACTTCTCTACACAGCCACACATCTCTACACAGTTACATCTCTTTCTACATGGCCACACATCTCTCTCTACACACATCTCTCTTCTATATATCTCTTCTCACACACATCTTTACATAGCTACTGTTCCATCTCTCTACACAGCTTTCTCTTCTACATAGCTACTCATCATCTCTTCTCAGCTCTTTCTGCACACATCCTCTCTACATAGCTCTACACAGCTCTTTACACAGCTCTCTGCTGTGGATATCACTCTATATGCTGTGAATATGTTGCTCTGATTGGTTAATGAATAAAGTGCTGATTGGCCAGTAGCCAGCCAGGAAGTATAGGCAGGACAAAGAGAGAGGAGAAGGCTGTGAACAGGAAGACTGAGTCAGGAGTCACCAGCCAGACATAGAGGAAGCAAGATGCAAAGATACCAGAAAGCCACAAGTCACATGGCAAGGTATAGACTTATAGACATGAGTTAATTTAAAATGTAAGGTCTAGCTAGCAAGAAGCCTGAGCCATTAGGCCATACAGTTTTAATTAATATAAGCCTCTGTGTGTTTATTTGGGTCTGAGTGGCTGTGGGCCCTGGTGGGACTGGAGAAAACTCCAGCTACAGCTTTCTCTCCATAGCTCTTTCTACACACACCTCCTTCAACAGCTTTATCTCTTCTCTCCACACATCTCTCTTTACCCATATCTCTCTCCTACACATATATCTCTACCCTACGTACACCCATATCTCTGTACACAAGAACTCTGGACAGATATGAGTTACATTTTCAGGGTTACAAATCATTTATTGAATAAACAATAAGAGACAGAGCC
This sequence comes from Peromyscus maniculatus bairdii, assembly GCF_049852395.1. Taxonomy (NCBI): domain Eukaryota; kingdom Metazoa; phylum Chordata; class Mammalia; order Rodentia; family Cricetidae; genus Peromyscus; species Peromyscus maniculatus. The sequence goes on along the minus strand of NC_134853.1, from coordinate 33,137,631 downwards.
ATTTTGATACATATAAGAAGTCACACAGCTTCTCACAAGCTTGGAATGTCACACTGACCAGGCACGGTGAATAAAGTAAGCACATAGCTCTAAGTGGTCAGAGTTCCCAGAGAATGACATTGAAATTCAGGACTTAAACAATAAACAGTTAGTTGGCTGAGCCTTGAGGTTAGGAATACATGCAGAAAGTCAGTTGCTGCAGGGAGTTATGTCTTGATGTTATCTGCCTGACTTTGATACAGCAATAGACACCTGGGAACTTGCCCTTGTGCATGTTTTGTAGGGGCAACTGGTCTGGTTTGAATTTACTCTGAAGTCTAAAATTAGCTAATTGTGTAAAAAGCTGTCTTTGTAGCTGAGAATACTGTTACTTTCCTATGTCAGTCTGAGTTATGAAAAATAGCCTAGTATTATTTCTATTCATCAAAATTACACATCTTAAGCAGAAATCATCTTCCTGACCATCCATAGCAGTATGTGTACCCAAAGATGGAATATATTCATAAGATAAACACACAAGCAGTAGAGAAAATATCCATAGCTGTTTTTAGGGAAGAAATGCAGTGGTACATGAGAAAAACTACAGACAGAAACAAACGAATTCACATTTAGTGACCCCACAGTCTTGCCAAGTGGAGCTCCCCATCATAGAGTTATTCATCTCATGGGTCAACCTGTTGAATAACAGTTGTCATCTGCTATATACTCCCATGGCATCTGGCCCCCTGTCACTCTTCCTGTGTGACTCCCTCACCGCAAGCAGAGACTCTTTCTCTCCAGGAACTCTGTTTCTCCAAACATATCCCATGTCTGTTCCCATGGCCTCACCAGGCTAACAATCTCATGAAAGAACATGAGATGATCTCAACCAATGCACCTATTTCTTGCCAATCTCTCTGCTTCAACCTTCATTCCCCACACCATGTTCACACATTCAGATTCAAATTTAGAAGCTGGAATGGTCTTTTGAAAATGTAAGTCATCCTTATCCTGAAAAAGATGCAAAGGTTCCCTATGGCAATGACCAAAGCAGAAGTTCAAGTCCTTTTAATACCCTACAAAATGATACCAGGTCTGTAAGCCCAACTTTTCCTCTCTCACTGCTCATACCAGCACAACATTCTGGTACACTAGCCCTTTGCTATTCCCCTGTCTAGGCATTTTCTAATGTGTACTTTTGGTCCAGTTATTCCCTTTGGTGAAACATGCATTCCCAGTAATCTACTTGTTAATGACTTTGCTTTCTTAAGTCTTTCATCAAATCTTAGCCCATTGATAATTGTCATACAGTCTTCCCGCTGAGTGCAATTCTATCCTTCTGAGATGCTTTCTACATCCCACTTTTCATACCATTGCCACATTGTTATTCTATTATTCAATTATTGTCTATTATTAAATTTACTCATTGGTTATATTTATCATTTATTATCCCCCACCCCACCCCAGGCACATACATAAACACATACCCTCCTACAACATAAGCTCTCTGGAGACATGGATGTGTTTTGTTCATTGATTCACTCCAGTTTCTTATAGCAAAGCATGGTGTGGATAATACATTTTTGTTAAATGAATGAATGAATTAAGCAATGAAAAAATATTAACACTGCCCCCATCATGGACAGTGAACTGAGAGAGTAAGCAGGATAGCAAGGGAGGTAGTGTGCCAGAAAGTTGCGGAGGAGATAAGTAGGCTTTTTAATGTTGTAACTTTACATAATTAGTCAACAGAATCAATAAAATAAAAAGTACCCTCTAGAAACAAAGAACAGTGAAATCCATTCCCAGGCTTATGGTACTGTTGAGAGTCTAGTAAACACAAAGCTACTCCAAAGGATCATAGCCACACAGAAAAGCTAGATAAACTCAGAATCAAACTTTCAAACCATAAGACCAAAATTACCACAAGAAGACATAAGAACTGAATGGTCTTCATGAACTTCAGATAAAAGATAATCATATGGAAGTCAGTAAGGTTGAGTGTGGTATGGCACAGCCAAAACATCTAACACTCAAAAGGCTGAAACAGAATTACAAGCTCAAGACTAGCCTGGGTTTCAAGGTGAGGTCTTGGACAGTGGGCTAAACAGTGTGACTCTGTCTCAAACACAAAACAGAAAAGGAATAAAAAGGCATTATTAATTGCAGACATTTATGTGTGTGCTATGATTATAGATAGAATTGAAGCATAAAAAGAAAGAACACAAAAAATTGTTTCAAATATTAAATATTGAAATACCTAGAAATGAAAAATGCTACTATTTAGATATGCTGGGTGGCATGCATTAGTTAGTTTTCTTGTTGCTATAGGGAAATAGATGACAAAATCACTTAAGGACTGTTGCTGGAGGACTTCTCTCCAGGTTCCACCAAGCCCCGCAGTCCCAAAATCCACGTATAAAATAATCACTCAGATGCTTATATTACTTATAAACTGTATGGCCATGGCAGGCTTCTTGCTAACTGTTCTTTTATCTTAAATTAACCCATTTTTATAAATCTATGCCTTGCCACGTGGCTGGTAGCTTACTGGTGTCTTTACATGCTGCTTATCCTGGCGGTGGCTGCAGTGTCTCTCTCTCTCCTTCCTGTTTCCCCAATTCTCCTCTCTCATTGTCCTGCCTATACTTCCTGTCTGGTCACTGGCCATCAGTGTTTTATTTATATAGAGCAATATCCACAGCACTTCCCCTTTTCTTCTTTTTTTAAAAAGGAAGGTTTTAACTTTAACATGGTAAAATTACATATAACAAAACAATTATCAAGCATGAATTACAGTTACAATATTAAAGATGTCCTGTCTATCTTATATTTGTGAGTTTAAGGTTTTATATCTAACTTATCTTCTATCATAACTGAGGAAATTATAACTATCTAGTCTTTAACCACATTAAAGACCTGAGAAGGAATATAATGGTACCTGAGAAATGGTAGATGGATGCAAGCAACTTTCGGGAATCTTGCAAGAGTAGACCAAGACAGCTGGCAGCCTGGACAGTCACCTAATGTTTCTCAGCATTGTTGGTACATTCAAATTGGCTACAGGCCTAGAGTATATGACAGACCATTTTCATAAGCAGGAATTCTGAAAGACCATCTTACCCTGTAAGATGTCTTGGCAGAGTACAATGGTCGCTTTCCTTGTGTCCCGCTTGTCCAGAAAGATCAGCATTGTATTCGTACTGTCAGCCATCAAGGCAAGGGCAGTTCTTTGCCCAGTAGGCCATTTTGTGCCAAGAAGACAAACTTCCAAATGGAAATGTCTTAGAAGCCCAGCATTCTCTCTGGATCAAATTGGTGCAGCCAGGAGTAATTGTGTCTCACGTCAACAGAATTTTAGGTTATTTAAATGCCATATTCTCTAGGTCTATGAAGTCTTTGAAGATTACCTATCTATCTGAAATATATCTATGTATACCTAGAAGACTTAACTAACATGGCTACAAATATGATTATCATAGATGACTAATTATTAATCTATTTTTAATTATCCATTACAATTTTAAATGAGTTACAAAAACATAATACCTCACACAAGAATAGAAATATATATATATACAGTATAACAAAATTAAGTTTAAATTTGTATCAATAAACTAAAATCTATAGCAATGTAAAACATTTTAAACAAGTTGTTACTCTTTAAAAGTAGGTTAATTCATCTACCCTTTCATCCTATCATATCTAAACTATCCCCTTTTTTCTTTAGAAAAAGATTATATAATAATCAACCTGTTTTAAATAAAAATATTGGTTTTTCTCTGTCCCACACCAGAGGGCTCTTCTGATTTGGGACATAAAAATCTCTTAACCATTTTTTTTTAAAACAATATGTCTGGGTTTAGAGGGAAAGTGAGCCAATTCCATCTCTAAAGCCAGCTTCGTATATTTGGGAATTTGGGCGTAGCTTTTCTTACTACTTCCTGCTGGAGGGGGGCACTGTATCTTATGGGGACACAAAGAAAATTTTAGGCCTATGGGGTAGTCTGTGAGGCTGTATTGTGTGAACCAGTTGCCTTGAAACTGCTCTGGATGTTGGATCATCTGGGCCATGGTGTCATCGGAGACCTTTCAGGGGGTCTTGGCTGGTGAAACCTGATGTATCTTAATCTGGAACAAATCCAAAGCCTCTGGCTTTCTGTGGAAACAAAAGCAGAACCTCTTTTCCAAAGCAACATATCCTTAAATCCAAATGTTGAAGTCAAGGTACCTTTAAAATATATATATGGGGACATTCAGGCCCAGCGGCAGCCCACAGAGGTAGACGGGCCCAGCGGCGGCCCGCTGAGGTAAACGGGCCCAGCGGCAGCGGCCGACAGGGACATTCGGGCCCGGCGGCAGCTGGCAGAGTCATTCAGGCCCAGCGGCAGCCCACAGAGGTAGACAGGCCCGGCGGCGGAGACAAGCAGACGCAGGTAGGCCTGTGGCGGCGGCCCGTGGAGGTAGACGGGCCCAGCGGCGGCAGCCGACAGGGATATTCAGACCCGGCGGCAGCCAGCAGAGACATTCAGGCCCAGCGGCAGCCCACAGAGGTAGACGGGCCCAGCGGTGGCCCGCTGAGGTAAACGGGCCCGGCGGCAGCGGCCGACAGGGACATTCAGGCCCGGCAGCAGCCGGCAGAGTCATTCAGGCCCAGCGGCAGCCCACAGAGGCAGACAGGCCCAGCGGTGGAGACAAGCAGATGCAGGTAGGCCTGTGGCGGCGGCCCGCAGAGGTAGACGGGCCCAGCAGCAGCCCGCTGAGGTAGACGTGCCCAGCGGCAGCAGCCGACAGGGCTATTCAGGCCCGGCGGCAGCCGGCAGAGACATTCAGGCCCAGTGGCGGCCCACAGAGGTAGACAGGCCCGGCGGCAGAGACAAGCAGACACAGGTAGGCCTGTGGCAGCGGCCCGTGGAGGTAGACAGGCCCAGCGGTGGCAGCCGACAGGGATATTCAGACCCGGCGGCAGCCGGCAGAGATATTCAGGCCCAGCGGCAGCCCACAGAGGTAGACGGGCCCAGTGGCGGCCCGCTGAGGTAAACGGGCCCGGCGGCAGCGGCCGACAGGGACATTCAGTCCTGGTGGCAGCGGCTACAGGGACATTCAGTCCCAGCTGCAGCAGGCAGAGACATTCAGGCCCGGTGGCGGCCCCCAGAGGCAGACAGACCCAGCAGCAGCTGACAGGGACATACAGGCCCGGCGGCGGCGGAACGCAGAGGTAGACAGGCCCAGGGACGGAGACAAGCAGACGCAGCTTGGAACAGGGACGCCCCTAACCCCAACATCTGGGGAAGAAGCTATCTCCGTGGGTCGGAACCAGAACGAATCTGAACACTCCTTCTGAGGACAACCCAGGGCCCAGCTGCTGATCCTGTGAAACCCAACAACTTGGAGGTGTTGGTGAGACTACCCTGCTCAGCTGAAACCCATCTGGGAGAGGATTCAGATGCCTACAGTTTAAAGTCTGAAGAAACAAGATCAGCTGAGGAGTTGACAAATGAACAAAACGTGACCTGGGAACACAGAAGAAGGCGCTACCCAGAAACCAAACCAGATCACCAGAATCATAAGTATATAATTCACCCATCGAAATCAGCTGCCCCTGAAGAAATAGCCCAATAGCACCAATTTAACCAAGAACCACTTCTAAACCAAGACTAAAAATTAGAACAAGAGAGGCACTCTCAGACACAGACACCACCTGCACCGCACAGAGGAAGAGATGAGTAGACGCCAGTGCAAAAATACAGGCAACAACATAAAGACCTATATGGCAACATCAGAACCTAGTGATTCTACACCTGCAAGACCTAAACATACCATGACAGAAGAAACAGAAGAAATCAACCCTAAAAATGACTTTAAGAAGATGATAGAGGCCCTTAAAGAAGAAATAAAACATTCCCTCAATGAGGAAATAAAAACTTTCCTTAAAGAGGAAATGAAAACTACCTTAAAGAGGAATTAAAAACCTTCCTTAAAGAGGAACTAAAAAACTCCCTTAAAGAGGAAATAAAAACTTCCCTTAAAGAGGAAATGAAAAACTCCATTAAAGAGGAAATAAAAAACTCCCTTAAAGAAATGGAAGAAAAAACGAACAAAAAATGGGAAGAAATCAAATCAAGCCAAGAAAAAGCAATTAAACAGATGAAAGAAACATTCTAAGATCTGAAAAATGAATTTGAGACAATAAAGAAAACACATGCTGAGGGAATGCTGGAAATAGAAATCCTGACTAAACGAACAGGAACTACAGAAACAAGCATAACCAACTGATTGCAAGAGATGGAACAGAGAATCTCTGACGCTGAAGACACGATAGAGAAAATAGATTTGTCAGTCAACGAAAACACTAAAGACAAAAAAGTCCTAACACAAAACGTCCAGGAAATTTGGGACACCATGAAAAGACCAAACCTAAGAATAATAGGGATAGAAGAAGGAGAAGAATACCAACTCAAAGGCACAGAAAATATATTCAACAAAATCATAGAAGAAAACTTTCCTAACCTAAAGAAAGAAATACCTATGAAGATACAAGAAGCTTATAGAACACCGAATAGGCTCGATCCAAAAAAAAGTCCCCTCACCACATAATAATCAAAACACTAAACACACAGAATAAAGAAAAAATATTAAGAGCTGCAAAGGAAAAGGACCAAGTAACATATAAAGGCAAACCCATCAGAATAACACCAGACTACTCAATAGAGACTATGAAAGCTAGAAGATCATGGACAAACCTCATGCAGACACTAAGAGACCACAGATGCCAACCCAGACTATTATACCCAGCAAAACTCTCAATCACCATAGGCGGAATAAACAAAATATTCCAGGATAAAACCAGATTTAATCAATACCTGTCCACAAACCCAGCCCTACAGAAAGCACTAGAAGGGAAAATTCAACCCAAAGAAGTTAAACACATGCATGAAAAATCAAGCAATAGATAATCCTACACCAACATACACCACAGAAGGACAACACAACACAACCAAAAAAATAACAGGAATTAACAATCACTGGTCATTAATATCCATCAATATCAATGGTCTCAACTCACCTATAAAAAGACACAGGCTAACAGAATGGATAAGAAAACAGGACCCATCCATCTGCTGCATACAAGAAACACACCTTAACTCCAAAGACAGACACTACCTCCGAGTAAAGGGCTGGGAAAAGGCTTTCCAAGCAAATGGACCTAAGAAACAAGCTGGTGTAGCTATCCTAATATCTAATAAAATAGACTTCAAACTAAAATCAATCAAAAGAGACCAGGATGGACATTACATATTCATCACGGGAAAAATCCACGAAGATGAAGTCTCGATTCTAAACATCTATGCTCCAAATACAAAAGCACCCACATTCATAAAAGAAACACTACTAAAGTTTAAAACACACATCAAGCCCCACACATTAGTAGTGGGAGATTTTAACACACCACTCTCACCAAAAGATAGATCTACCAGACTGAAACTTAACAAAGAAATAAAGGACCTAACAGATGTTATGACTCAAATGGACCTAATAGATATCTACAGAATATTCCATCCTAACACAAAAGAATATACCTTCTTCTCAGCACCCATGGAACCTTCTCAAAAATTGACCACATGCTTGGACACAAAACAAATCTCAACAGATACAAAAAAATTGGAATAACCTCCTGTATCTTATCAGACCACCATGCCTTAAAGTTAGAACTCAATAACAACAAAAATTATAGAAAACGCACAAACTCATGGAAACTGAATAATGCCCACCTGAAACATCAATGGGTCAAGGAAGAAATAAAAACAGAAATTAAAGAGTTCCTAGAATTCAATGAAAATGAAAGTACAACATACCCAAACTTATGGGACACTATGAAAGCAGTGCTAAGAGGAAAATTCATAGATCTAAATGCACACATAAAGAAGATGGAGCAATCCCATACCAATGAATTAACAGCACAACTGAAAACTCTAGAACAAAAAGAAACAAACTCACCCAGGAGAAATAGACGCCAGGAAATAATCAAATTGAGGGCTGAAATCAACGAAATAGAAAACAAGAGAACAATACAAAAAATCAATGAAACAAAGAGTTGGTTCTTTGAAAAAATCAACAAGATAGACAAACCACTAGCCAAATTAACCAAAAGGCAAAGAGAGAGCACCCAAACTCACAAAATCAGAAATGAAAAGGGAGACATAACAACAGACAATGAGGAAATCCAGAGAATCATCAGATCATACTTCAAAAACCTGTACTCCACAAAAATGGAAAACCAGGAAGAAATGGACAATTTTCTGGATAAATACCACATACCAAAATTAAATCAAGACCAGATAAACCATTTAAATAGACCAATAACCCCTAAAGAAATAGAAACAGTCATCAAAAGTCTCCCAACCAAAAAAAGCCCAGGACCAGATGGTTTCAGTGCAGAATTCTACCAGACTTTCAAAGAAGAACTAATACCAATCCTCTTCAAAGTGTTCCACACAATAGAAACAGAAGGAACACTACCAAACTCTTTTTATGAGGCTACAATTACCCTGATACCCAAACCATACAAAGATGCAACAAAGAAAGAGAACTATAGACCAATCTCCCTCATGAACATTGATGCAAAAATACTCAACCAAATATTGGCAAACTGAATTCAAGAATACATCAAAACAATCATCCATCACGACCAAGTAGGATTCATCCCAGGGATGCAAGGATGGTTCAACATATGGAAATCAGTCAATGTAATACACCATATAAACAAACTGAAAGAAAAAAACCACATGATCATCTCCTTAGATGCTGAAAAAGCCTTTGACAAAATCCAACACCCCTTCATGATAAAGGTCTTAGAAAGATTAGGAATACAAGGAACATTTCTAAACATAATAAAAGCAATTTATAGCAAGCCAACAGCAAACATCAAATTAAATGGAGAGAAACTCAAAGCGATACCACTAAATTCAGGAACAAGACAAGGCTGTCCACTCTCCCCATATTTATTCAATATAGTACTAGAAGTTCTAGCTAGAGCAATAAGACAACAAAAGGAGATCAAAGGGATACAAATTGGCAAGGAAGAAGTCAAACTTTCACTATTTGCAGATGATATGATAGTATACATAAGTGACCCCAAAAACTCTACCAGGGAACTTCTACAGCTGATAAACTCCTTCAGTAAAGTGGCAGGATACAAGTTCAACTCAAAAAAAAATCAGTAGCCCTCCTATACACAAATGATAAAAGGGCTGAGAAAGAAGTCAGAGAAACATCACCCTTTACAATAGCCACAAATAATATAAAATACCTTGGGATAACACTAACTAAACAAGTGAAAGACCTTTTTGATAAGAACTTTAAATCTCTAAAGAAAGAAATTGAAGAAGATATCAGAAAATGGAAGGATCTCCCATGCTCATGGATAGGTAGGATAAACATAGTAAAAATGGCAATCTTACCAAAAGCAATCTACAGATTCAATGCAATCCCCATCAAAATCCCAACACAATTCTTCACAGACTTGGAAAGAAAAATACTCAACTTTATATGTAAAAACAAAAGACCCAGGATAGCTAAAAGAATTCTATACGATAAAGCAACCCTTGGAGGCATCACCATCCCGGACCTCAAACTCTACTATAGAGCTATAGTAATAAAAACAGCTTGGTGCTGGTATAAAAACCGACATACGGACCAATGGAATCGAATTGAAGACCCTGACATTAATCCATGCACATATGAACACCTGGTTTTTGACAAAGGAGCCAAAACTATACAATGGAAAAAAGAAAGTATCTTCAACAAATGGTGCTGGCATAACTGGATGTCAATATGTAAAAGATTACAAATAGATCCATATCTGTCACCATGCACAAAACTCAAGTCCAAGTGGATCAAAGACCTAAACATAAATCCAGTTACACTAAACTTAATAGAAAAGAAAATAGGAAGCACTCTTGAACGCATTGGCACCGGAGACCATTTCCTAAATAAAACACCGACAGCACAGACCCTGAGCACAACCATTAATAAATGGGACCTCTCGAAACTGAGCTTTTGCAGGGCAAAAGACACAGTCAATAAGACAAAAAGACAGCCAACAGATTGGGAAAAGATCTTCACCAACCCCACATCTGACAGAGGATTGATCTCCACAATATATAAAGAACTCAAGAAACTAGACATCAAAGCACTGAACAGTCCAATTAAAAAATGGGCTAAAGAGCTAAACAGAGAATTCACAAAACAAGAACTACAAATGGCTGAAAGACATTTAAAGAAATGCTCAACATCCTTAATCATGAGAGAAATGCAAATCAAAACGACTCTGAGATACCACCTTACACCTGTTAGAATGGCTACGATCAAAAACACCAATGACAACCAATGTTGGAGAGGATGTGGAGCAAAGGGAACACTCCTCCACTGTTGGTGGGAATGTAAACTTGTACAACCACTGTGGAAATCAGTATGGCGGTTTCTCAGAAAATTAGGAATCGAACTACCTCAAGACCCAGCCATCCCACTCTTGGGCATCTACCCAAGGAATGCTGATTCATACCATAAAGATACATGCTCAGCTATGTTCATAGCAGCACTATTTGTAATAGCCAGAACCTGGAAACAACCTAGATGCCCATCAACAGAAGAATGGATGAAAAACATGTGGTACATATACACAATGGAGTACTACTCAGCAGAGAAAAACAATGAAAGCATGAAATTTGCAGGCAAATGGATGGAACTAGAAAAAATCATCCTGAGTGAGGTAACCCAAACCCAGAAAGACAGTTATGGTATGTACTCACTCATTGGTGGATTCTAGATATAAAATAAAGAACAATCAGACCACAACCCATAGAACCATAGAGGCTATATATATAGCATGGAGGTCCCTAGGACGACTGTGGCATATAATAAATTTCAGTTTTACTCAATTGTTGAAAAAAAATAGCCAAATGAATGGAAACACATGAACTATGAACCAAAGGCTGAGGGGCTCCCAGCTGGATCAGGCCCTCTGAATAGGTGAGACAGTTGATTGGCTTGATCAGTTTGGGAGGCATCTAGGCAGTGGGACCAAGTCCTGTGCTCATTGCATGAGTTGGCTGTCTGAAACCTGGAACTTATGCAGGGACACTTGGCTTAGTCTGGGAGGAAGGGACTGGACCTCCCTGGACTGAATCTACCAAGTTGATCACAGTCCTCGGGGGAGGACTTGTCCTGGAGGAGGTGGGAATGGAGGGTGGGCTGGGGGTAAGGGGAGGGCGTGGGAGGGGGGAGAATAGGGGAACCCATGGCTGATATGTAGAACTGAATGATATTGTAAAATAAAAAATATATATCAAAAATATATATATATGGTTTAATTTAACATCTTTTTCGATCAAATGTTTTTTTGCAGTTAAAAATCCCAAAGACAACACAATCCAGATTGTCTGTGTAATATTCATCTTTATATGGCTTTTTTAAAAAAAGATTTATTTATTTATTATGTATACAGAAGAGGGTGCCAGATCTCATTACAGATGGTTGTGAGCCACCATGTGGTTGCTGGGAATTGAACTCAGGACCTCTGGAAGAGCAGTCGGTGCTCTTAACCTCTGAGCCATCTCTCCAGCCCCTTATGTGGCTTTTTTATATTAATATATCTTTTTTTTTTTTGTCTCTTTCAAGCCTACGTATTGTGAATCTATTGCTTTAAACTGCAGTATTCTAAGACTGAAACGGCGCTATGGCTGCTGGCTCCGCCCATTTCAGCTTACCAACATGGCGTTTTCCGCCAGTTCTGTGAGTCATCAAGTCTCAGAAATAGTGGGTCTAAGCTTTTATCAAAGCAGCATGTAGCCCAGAAACCTTTTTTTTTTTATTACTAGTAAAGACTAAATCTACCACACAGCGTAATGTGTCGCTGGCAGACACCTCATTACCGCCATACTGCCAGTCAAACACAAATGCCAGGAACTCGCCAGTAGTTCAAACCCGCGTTTTGCGGCGTCTAGCTGCCCTTATGAAACATGAAGCAGGAACCTGGTTTTGGCTCTGTTTAGAATTGGTTATTAAATATTTTCAGGTTTAAGGTGGAAACTCGAGCCGTTGGGCGCCATTTGTTGCTGGAGGGCTTCTCTCCAGGTTCCACCAAGCCCTGCAGTCCCACAATCCATGTATAAAATAATCACTCAGATGCTTATATTACTTACAAACTGTATGGCCATGGCAGGCTTCTTGCTAACTGTTCTTTTATCTTAAATTAACCCATTTCTATAAATCTATGCCTTGCCACGTGGCTGGTGGCTTACCGGTGTCTTTACATGCTGCTTGTCCTGGTGGTGGCTGCAGTGTCTCTCTCTCCTTCTTCCTGTTTCCCCAATTCTCCTCTCTCATTGTCCTGCCTATACTTCCTGTCTGGTCACTGGCCATCATTGTTTTATTTATATAGAGCGATATCCACAGCAAAGGACTGTAGCTTGATTTTTTCGCCTTGCCCACAGTCAGGACAAATCTTTGTCACCCGCCAGTCCCACAGCCGCTCAGACCCAACCAAATAAACACAGACACTTATATTGCTTGCAAACTGTATGGCCGTGGCAGGCCTCTTGCCAACTGTCCTTATCTTGCTAACTGTGCTTTTATCTTAAATTGATCCATTTCCATACATCTATACCTTGCCATGTGGCTGGTGGCTTACTGGCGTCTTCACATGCTGCTGGTCATGGCGGCGGCTGCAGTGTCTCTGGTCATGGCGGCAGCTGCAGCCTCTCTGGTCATTGCGGCGGCTGCAGCGTCTCCTTCTGCCTTTCTGTCCTTTTATCCTGCCTAGCCACGGCCGATCAGGTTTTATTTATTAACCAATCAGAGCAACTTGACATACAGACCATCCCCCAGCACAGCCAAGTGCAGACCATCTCAAACACCTGCACTCAGGTCCATGGTCCTAATCATCCTCTATACGGACCTGCTGGGTAACGCCACAAAGAACCTGAGAATGGGCTCCCACAGGACATACAGAACATCCCACAGCACTTCCCCTTTCTTTTTTTTTTTTAAAAAGGAAGGTTTTAACTTTTACACATCTCCAAAGTCAGCTTGGTATATTTGGGAATTTGGGCGTAGTATCTCTTAACTATTTCCTGCTGGAGGGGGGCGCTGTATCTTATGGGGATGCAAAGAAAATTTTAGGATCATGGAGTAGTCCGTGAGACCGTATCGTCTGAGCCAGTTGCCTTGAAACGATTCTGGATGTTGGATCATCTGGGCCATGGTGTCATCAGAGACCTTTCAGGTGGTCTTGGCTGGTCAAACCTGATGTATCTTAATCTGGAACAAATCCATAGCCTCTGGCTTTCTGTAGAGACAAAAGCAGAGTCTCCTTTCCAAAGTAACACATCCTTATATCCAAATTTTAAAGTCAAGATATCTTTAATATATACATATTGGTTTAACTCAACATCTTTTACGATCAAATGTTTTTCTGCAGTTAAAAATCCCAAAGACAATATAATCCAAACTCTCTGTGTGATATCCATCTTTACATGGCTTATTTTTTATATTACTTTATCCAAGCAGCGTGTAGCCCAGAAACCTCTTTTTTTGTTTTGTACTAGCAAAGGCTAAATCCGCCACGCAGCTTAATGTTCCATTTGCAGAGGCCTCAATCCCGCCATACTGCAGGTCAAGCACACATGCCAGGAACCCGCCAATAACTCAAACCGGCGGCTGCCGCTCATTTGAGAGAGAGAATTAGGAACTGTGGGGCGTTTACCGACGTCACCGTTCCTGGAGAACTTACCAACGTCACCGCTCCGTGTGTTGAGTTCTGAATCCTCTTTACCACCACGCGAGGATTCTTCTCAGATCACACTTTATTGGAGCGCCTCTTGGTTAAGGGACTTTGTCTTTAGTATTTTTTTTTTTTATAACACCGGCCTTTATCCCTCTTCATTTGTCCTTTTTCTTTAGTCCCTTTTTTTTTTCTTCCCTTTTTTTCTTTAGCCCTTTTTTTTCTTTAGCCCCACGTTGGGCGCCAAATGTAGCTTGATTTTTTCGCCTTGCCCACAGTCAGGACAAATCTTTGTCACCCGCCAGTCCCACAGCCGCTCAGACCCAACCAAATAAACACAGACACTTATATTGCTTGCAAACTGTATGGCCGTGGCAGGCCTCTTGCCAACTGTCCTTATCTTGCTAACTGTGCTTTTATCTTAAATTGATCCATTTCCATACATCTATACCTTGCCATGTGGCTGGTGGCTTACTGGCGTCTTCACATGCTGCTGGTCATGGCGGCGGCTGCAGTGTCTCTGGTCATGGCGGCAGCTGCAGCCTCTCTGGTCATTGCGGCGGCTGCAGCGTCTCCTTCTGCCTTTCTGTCCTTTTATCCTGCCTAGCCACGGCCGATCAGGTTTTATTTATTAACCAATCAGAGCAACTTGACATACAGACCATCCCCCAGCACAGCCAAGTGCAGACCATCTCAAACACCTGCACTCAGGCCCATGGTCCTAATCATCCTCTATACGGACCTGCTGGGTAACGCCACAAAGAACCTGAGAATGGGCTCCCACAGGACATACAGAACATCCCACAGCAAAGGACAGAAGGGTGTACTTAGCTCACAGTTCAAGGGTACAGTCCATCATGGTGGGGAAGTCAGGGCAGCAGAAGCTTGAGGCAGCTGATCACATCACATCCTCAGTTAGGAAGCAGAGAGAATGAAGGCTGAATCTCTACTTGCTTTCTGCTTTTATTCAATCTATGACTCCAGCCCATGAGAGATGATGTTCATACTCTGGGTGGGTCTTCTCACCACTGTGAGCCTAATCTAGAAACTCTCTCACATTTATGCCCAGATTTCTGCCTTCTAGGTGATTATGTATCATACCAAGTTATCAATGAATATCAATAATCACAACGTAGAATTGACACTCCTTTCAGATGCTCTGAAAACACCTGAGGAAGTAAATGTATGAACAGTTCCAATGGAAGGGACTAGAAAACATGAAAAAGAGAAATATTCAAACAGATAATTGCCTAAATTAGTAAAAGCAACAGCCCATCTGCCTTTGTCACTTTTATTGCTCTGAAGAAACACCATGACCAAGACAACACTTACAGAAAAAGTGTTTAGAATATTGTTTTAAGGTTTGCTACTTTTGTTTATGTTGTATTTGTTTAGCTCTATGAAACTGTTACTGTGTCTGTCTAAAACACCTGATGGACTAATAAAGATCTGAATGGCCAATAGTGAGGCAGGAGAAAGGATAGGTGGGGCTGGCAGGCAGAAAGAATATAGAGAAGGAAAAATCTGGGAAGAGGAATTGAGAAGGAAGGAGCCAGAGAAGGAGGAAGACATCAGGGGCCAGACACCCAGCCATACAACCAGTGATGGAGTAAGATTTACAGAAGTAAGAGAACAGGAAAAGCCCAGAGACAAAAAGCAGATCGGATAAGTTAAGGAAAACTGGCAGGAAACTAAGCCAAGCTAATGCTCGGCATTAATAAATAACAATAAGCCTTTGTGTCTGTGATTTATTTGGGAGTTGGGTGGTGGGCCCCCAAAAAGAGCAAAAACAAACAGCAACAGGAAAGCGCTTAATTGGGGACTTGATTACAGTTTTAGAGGTTAGTCCATTATCATCAAGGCACAGAGTGTGGCAGCAGGCAGACAGACATAGTGCTGGAGAAGTAGCCAAGAGTATACATCTAATCTGAAAGTTGTAGGCAGGGAGAAAGAACTTGGCATGGTGTTAGAGGCATCAAAGTGGTGTCTCCTCACGGTGACACACCTCCTCCAACAAGACCGTACCTCCTAAATCCTTTCCAAACAGTTCTGCTAACTGAGAACAAAACATTCAAGCATGTAAGCTTATGGTGGCTGTCATTCACACCACTGCCTACTACAACCTCCTTTCTGGATCCCTCTTTCCACCATACCCCCAACTCCCTGGGAACCTCGCCTCCTGATGAGCACAGAATCCCCTCAGCTCTTCTCCAAATCCCTCTCAGCCTTTTCTCCTAGTGCACCTCTATTCCTCTCCGCCACCCACAGACCTGCAGAAGCACTCTCTACCAGGTGACCCACAGCCACCACACTTTCTAAGATCCAGAGATGGAACAGAATACACCCAGCAAAAACAAGATCAGATATAAACACTTAGAATCACCTCAATCCTCATACCTGCAGATGACTAGACACCAGCACAAATACAACATTAACAGGGGAGACAGTATGCATCCATAAGAATCCAGGAACCCCACTACAGTAGGCCATGAGAATGCACTATAGCTAAAGCATGACAAAAACTTCAAAATAGCAATTATGAACCCATACAAGGGCCTTAAAGAGGATATGAATGAATCCTTTAATGAAGTCTGTGAAAAAACAAACCAACAGCCAATGGAGTAAACTAAAGAAAACAGAAGAAAACAGTTCAAGGGATGAAAGTAGAAATAGAATCACTGAAGAAAACCCAAGCTAAAGAAAACTGGAAATGAAAAAATTAGGAACTCTAATAGGAACCCAATCAACAGATAACTCTCTCCAACAGAATAGAAGAGATGAAGGAGAGAATCTCAGATGTTGAACCACCTCATAGAACTTTCTCCAAAACTGACTACAAAGCAAGTCTCAACAAATATAAGAAGATTGAAATAACACTCTGCATCCTATCTGATGACCATGGATTAAAGCTAGATATCAATGACACTAACAAAAAATAGACAAACTCATGGAAACTAGACAACTCATGTCAGGACAGAAATTAAGAAAGAAATATCTTAGTTAGGGTTTCATTGCTGTGAGCAGACACCATGACCATGACAACTCTTATAAAGAAAACATTTAACTGGAGTGGCTCACTTACAGTTTCAGAGGTTCAGTCCATTATCATCATGACTGGGAGCATGGTGGTGTGCAGGCAGACATGGTGCTGGAGATGAGAGTGCTACATCTTGCAGGCAACAGGAAGTCAACTGAAGTCACACTGAGGGAAGTTTGAATAAAAGAGACCTCAACGCCCACCCCTTCATTGACATACTTCCTCCAACAAGGCCACACCTCCTAACAGTGCCACTCCCTTTGGGGGCCATTTTCTTTTAAACCATAACAGAAATAAGTGCAAAACCTTTTAGAATTGAATGAAAATGAAAACACAATATACCCAGTCTTATAGGAGGACACAATAAAAGTGGTTCTAAGAGGCAAGTTCATAGCACAAAGTGTCTACATTAAACAGTTGGAGGGATCTAATATTAGCAAATTAATGGCACACCTGAAAGGTCTAATAAAAAGAAGAAATAATAGCCAAAAAGAGTAGAAAGCAAGAATTAATCAAACTCAGAGATGAAATCAATAAAATAGAAACAAATAAAGCAAGACAAAAAATCTACAGAGAATCAATGAAACAAAGAGTTGATTCTTTGAGAAAAATCAGTAAGATTAATAAATATTTAGCCAAATTAACTAAACTATGAAGAGAGAAGACACAAAATAATAAAATTATAGATGAAAAGGGGAAGATCACAACAGACACTGAGAAAACCTAGAGACTCATAAAGACGTACTTTTAAAACCCTGTGCTTACTCCACCAAACTGGAAACCCCAAAAGAAAAGCATGAATTTCTTGATATAGACCACCTACCAAAGTTAAATCAAGATCAAGTATGCAATATAAATAGACCTATAGCCCCTAGTGAAATAAAAAGGAACAATTAAAAGCCTCCTGTAGACGAATTTCTAAACAGTCTTATTAAATAAGAAACACAGAGCCAAATACAGAGGTAATAGCCAAAGATATCAGAGAAATAGCAAATAGCCACAACTAGCCTTAGCTCACCACCATGCTGTAGCTTTTCCAGAGAGAGCTTCTTCCTGTCTAACATGCACCTTTATTGCCTTTCTGTTCTGCCTTCTCATTGGCTCTAAGCCCAGCCACATCACTTCCTCTTCACTTCCTGTCTCTACAGACCTCCAGGTCTCTATGGTTGGTACTAGGATGAAAGGCATGTGTCACCACGCTTAGCTGTGTCCTTGACTACACAGAGACTCTGCCTGCCATGTGATCAGATTAAGGGCGTTGTGCTACCACCGCCTGACTTCTGTTTATGGCTTTGCTATGACCTCTGATCTCCAGGCAAACTTTACTAACATACAAATAAAATATCACATTTCAGCACAAATAAAATATCACCACAGCTTCCCAACCAAAAAAGCCCAGGGCAAGATAGATTCAGTGCAGAATGCTACCAGAACATCAAAGGATAATTAACACTAATACTTCTAAAATTATTCTGCAAAACAGAAACTGAAGGAATATTAACTAATTCTTTTTATAAGACCACAATTACCCTTATATCTAAGCCACACAAAGACCCAACAAAGAAAGAAAATTATAGACACATATCCCTTATGAACAAGGATGCAAAATTTCTCAATAAAATACTTGCAGGCAAATATAAAAACACATCAAAAAGATCACCCACCATGATCAAGTAGGCTTCATGCCAAATAGGCTTCATCCCAGAGATGAAGGGATATTTCAATATACAAAAATCAATAAACAAACTGAAAGACACAAAAACCACATGATCATCTCATAAGATGCAGAAAAGGCCTTTGACAAAATCCAACACCCCTTCATGAAATTCCTTGAGAGATTAGGAATACAAGGGACATACCTCAATATACTAAAAGTAGTTTACAGCATGCCCACAGCCAATATCAACCTAAATGGAAAGAAACTCAAAGCATTGTCATTAAAATCAGGAACAAGAAAAGGCTGTCCACTCTCTCCACACCTATTCAATATAGCACTGGAAGTCTTAGCTAAAGCCTTAAGACAACTGAAGGAATTGTCTTATGGGGTACAAATTGGAAATGAAGAAGTCAAAGTATCTTAACTTGCAGATGATACAATTGTGTATATAAATGACCCTAAAGCCTCCATGAGGAAACTCCTACAGCTGGTAAACACGTTGAGCAAACAAATTGAATACAGAAATCATAAACATCAGTAGCCTTCCTATATACAAATGGCAAACAGACTGAGAAAAAATCAAATAAACAATACTTTTCACAATAGCCTCGAAAGAAAATATTTTGGAATAACTAACCAAGCAAGTGAAAGATTTGTATAATAAAAACTACAACATATTGAAGGAAGAAATTGAAGAAGATACCGGAAAATGGAAAGCTCATAGATGGGTAGGATCAATATAGTGAAAATAGCCAACATACCAATAGCAATCTACAGATTTAACACAATCCCCACCTAAATTCCAATACAGTTCTTCACAGATATTTAAAGGACAATTCTTGCTTTATATGGAAACACAAAATCCCAGGGTAGCTAAAAGAATCCTTGAATAATTAAAGAACTGCTAGAGGTATGCCCATTCCCAATCTCAAGTTGTGCATAGAACTAAAGTAATAAAAACAGCATGGTGTTGACATAAAACAGGCATGTTGATCAATGGAATTAAATTTAAGCCCCAGACATAACTCCACATGCCTATGAATAACTGTTTGTTTGGTGTTTTGTTTTGTTTTCTTGTTTTGTTTTGTTTTGTTTTGTTTTTTGACAAAACATAAATAACACTGGGAAGGAAAGACAGCATCTTCAACAAATAGTGCTGATCAAACTGGATGGCTTTATGTAGAAGAATCCAAACACACCAATATTTATCACTCTGCACAAAACTCAACAAAAGGCCAAATGTCCTGAATCTGATAGAAGAGAAAGTGGGGGATAATCTTGAACTCACTGGCACAGGAAAATACTTTTTGAATAGGATACCCATAGCACAGGCACTAAGAACAACAATTAACAAACAAACGGGACCTCATGAACTGAAAAGCTTCTGTAAGGCAAAGGACACCATCGTTGGGACAAAATGGCAGGCTCCAAATTGGAAACGACTTTCACTAATTACACATCTAATAAAGGACCTGGTACCATGAAATATCTTTAAATTAAAAAAAAAAAAAACTGGACATCAAGAAAATAAGTTACCCAATTTAAAAACGGGGTACAGAACTAAACAGAGAGTTCTCAAAAGATGAAACACAAATGGCCAAGAAAGACTTGAAGAAATGTTCAACAACCTTAATCAGCAAGGTGAGAGGTAGAATAACATTCCTGCATGCCCCGGCAAAGAAAGGGCAGGCTTTTTTTTTTTTTTCTTTGTAGAAACGGACAGAACAACATGGTGAGAAAGAAGAGAGGACAACAGAGGTTCCATAGAGGGTAAGCAGATCTCGGGTAGAGTTTTCTGACAGCCAGGAGTAGAGAGTAGCAGAGATGGAAAAAGAGGATACAGAGGACGAAGATGAGGCTGGAAGCAAAGGAGTTTAGTCGTTAGCAAGACTATGAGCTAGAGAACTGGATGGAACTAAAGCTATGTAGACAGGATTTCATCCCAGAGAAATAAAGTAGCTGGATAAAGAGCTTGGTACGTCTAGAGTTATTTCTGCCCTGAATGCCTGGTGGAGCTATAGCTGTACTGATAGAATTTTGTCTTAGAGGAATAAAGTTAACAGACATAAGAACATAGTGTGGGTAGAATTTTTTTCCCTCAGATATCCCACGCTGGACATAGCTGAACCCCAGGACCCCAGGGTAATCCATAATATACATATATAAAAGAAATCTAAATGGAATCACCAAATAATGTGGGTGACAAAGCCCCAGCTAGAATTCTTGCTACCAAGTGAAACCTCCGGTGCCAGGGATGGGTTACAATCTAATTGAGCTGTTGGCCAAAGGAGCCGCATGGAAACCATCAAACTCAGGCTGTTGCCAAGGCAATTGGTTGTTTTCCAAAAACTGGTAGTAATGCTCTTTCGATGGTCATTTTTGGTTGTCAATTTGACTACATCCAGAATTAACTAAAAGCCAAGTGGCTGGGCATACCTGTGAGGGATTTTTTTTTTCTTAATCAAATCATTTTGAAGTGGGAAGACCCACTTCTAATCCAGATCTTTGAGGTGAGAAGATCCACTTTAATCTGGACCACACCTTCTGCTGGCAGCCTATACTTTAATCTGGGCCACACCTTCTGCTGGCAGCCTATATAAAGAACATGGTAGAAGAAGATTGTTCTCTTTGCCTCTCTCTCTCTCTCTCTCTCTCTCTCTCTCTCTCTCTCTCTCTCTCTCTCTCTCTCACTGTTTGAATCTTAGATAGTTTTTTAATTTAAAAAAAAACCTGGAGCCAGATATTGGGGTGAAAGCTGAAAGATCAGAGAAGCAGAGCAAGTCACAGCCAACCTCACCGCCCCAACTCCACGAATCCTCCGACTGAAAGCCTCGGAGTCTTCACTCAAAAGGGTCTCAGCTGACTGCTTTAGTTCCTGTTTCCTCAGGCCTCATATAGCCTTCTCTGTCCAGCCATGTCACTTCCTAGGATTAAAGGTATGTGCTACTGTGGTGATATTTTATTTGTGCTCTAATAAATAAAGCTTGCCTGGAGATCAGAGGAAAATCCAGCCATTATATTAAACAGAAGTCAAGCAGTGGTAGCACAAATCTTTAATCCTATCACTTGGCAGGCAGGGAATGTCTGGATCTCTGTAAGTTCAAGGCCACACTGGGAAACAGAGCCAGGCATGGTGACACACGCCTTTAATCCCAGCACCAACCATAGAGGTCTGGAGGTCTGTGAAGACAGACAGGAAGTGACAGAGATGGACAGGAAAAGGAAGTGATGTAGCTGGGCTGAGAACAGAAAGGCATATAGGTGTGGTTATACAGGAAGTAGGTCTCTTTGGAAGCTGCCGAGTAGGTTAGCTGTGGCTTTCCCTATTTCCCTGATCTCTCAGGTTTTCACCCCAAATCTGGCTCCATGTTTTTTATTTAATAAGGCCATTTAGAAATTTGTCTACCTGCTACCACTGCCTAGCTCTGTTTCCCATGTGGCCTTGAACTCACAGAGAACCAGACCAATCTCTGACTCCTGAGTGATAGGATTAAGGGTGTGTGTTACCACTGTCTGGCCTCTATGTCTAATCTAGTGGTTGGCTCTGTCCTCTGACTGCCAGGTAAGTTTATTAGGGTACACAATATATCACCACACTCTGGCAAGTCTATTCCTTCACCGCATTAGAGCCTACTTCTTTGGGATTCTGGTGTGTACCAAAAACCAGCTGAGACATCCAGCCTCATGGACTGTACAACTATTGGATTGTTGGACCTTCTGTTGGTAGACAGCCATTGTTGGATTAGCTGGACCACAGCCTATAAGCCATTCTAACAAATTCCCTAAGTTCTGTTCCTCTAGAGAACCATGACTAATATAGCCCTATTGCTGAAGACAATGAATATCTCAATGAACACGAAGAAGCTGAGCTAGTGCCTATCTAGAGCTTTTCCTCTACAGACTAATGTTTATTGTTCTGGAAAGTGTTCTGCCTGCTACCAGAGGAGAAAGGCAAACACTAACATTACTACAAACCCTTCATTCTACAACAGTGACCTGCCTGCCTGACACACTAGTCCAGTAGTGGCACGAACATTGTGTTAGTAACTAACCATTGTCTGAGTTTAAGGTCTACTCTGTGAGATGGAACCCACAGCCTGACACTGCTCAGGTGGCCAAGAATATGAGTCTCAACAGGCCACGGACCTAGGGGAAACCAAACATTATTGTTGTGCTAAAGGAGCACAGCAAAAGTGACTCTAAGGACAATCTGCTGTCCCCACAGATCATCGTCCATCACCCGAGACGCTGCCTCCTGAAGTAGATGGAAAAAATACAGAAACCCACCACTGGACAATGTGCAGAGAGTAAGAGACCTTGGAACACTCAGTTCTAAATGGGATGTCTTCATCACACCCCTACCCTCAGGGCTCAGGGGATTACATAGAGGAGGAGGTGGAAAGACTATAGAGCCAGAGAGGGTGGATGACACCAAGGAAACTGTCTTCAGACGTGACAGGACTGATGCGCATATGAACTCACAGGTGCTGTGTCAACATGCGCAGGGCCTGCATAGGTCCAACCCAGACAGGGGCCTTGTGCTGAGTTAGGGAAGTAGACATGAGCTCCCACCCCCCAACCAAGAAGTTATCTCCAATTAACAACTACTCACAAAGGAAAAATTCACTTCTCCAAGGGAGTCTCACTGGATATACCAACCACACTTAAGGACAGGCCCCATGCCCACCAGTAGATGGCCAACACAAAAAAAAAAAAACTCAAAGGTATTTTTGGAGATTTTTTTTTTTGTCTCATATTGCTTTGTTTGGGCAATTTTTACCTTACCAGTCTTTAGCTTGTCTATCACAGTCTCTATTGTTTTGTTTTACATATATCATGGTTTCCGTTCATGTGTTTTTATGGGTTGTGGGCATGTATGCACTTGCACACACTCACATGCATACATGTGCTCACACGCACATTCCTTGTGTTCTTCTTTTTCTTCTCTTTTTTTGGTCAGTTTGTTCATTTTGTTTTGTTCTTGTTTGTCTATTTTATTTGCCTGTTTGTTTTCTTAAGAGAGAAAGAAGAAGGGTGGGGAGGTAGAGAGCTGGGGTGGGGGAGGATCTGGGAGGAGATAAGGGAGGAGAAACTGTGATCAGAATACATTGCATGAAAAAAACCTTTATTTTCAATTTTAAAAAAAGCATGGTACATTGAAGGCTGCTTCAGTGAGAGTCAGTGAAGGAGAGAGTCAGAATAAGAAGAAAGAAGCCAGTTGGTGGTGGTGCACACCTTTAATCCCAGCACTTGGGAGACCGAGGCAGGTTGATCTCTGTGAGTTCAAGGCCAGCCTGGGCTACAGAGCGAGTTCCAGGACAGGGTCTAAAGCTACACAGAGAAACACTGTCTCAAAAAGCAAAAAAGAAGAAGGAGGAGGAGAGGAGAGAGAGAGAGAGAGAGAGAGAGAGAGAGAGAGAGAGAGAGAGAGAGAGAGAAGCAAGCAGTCAGCACCCTCAGGACAAGCTCATGGCCTTGGCAGCCTGAATTTCAGTTGCAGGTTGCTGCTAGAAGGAGAGTCTCTCATAAAATGGATGCACAGAGGAGAGAGATCCCATGTTGCCACATGGCCTGACTTACTCGGAGGGCAGCAACTGGGTGCCTTCTTGAAAGAGAACTTTTTCCTAATCACTGAGCTACCCAAGTGGCCTGAGATAAGGGAACACCCAAGAATCTGAGAAGCCCAGATGGTGAACAGGAGGGCCAAAGGGTGTGGCCAGCAGGAAGTTGGCTCAAGCTGGGCAGTACATAAGGAAAGACAGCCTCATCCACAGTGGCCTGTGGCTGGAAAAAGATTCAACCTCATAGTCGAATAGAATTTCCTCTAAAAGTGGAGCCTCATTTTTGTCCAGTACTGACTTCAGAACAGGCGTGGGTGTGGGTGTGTCAGTGGTGGAGCCCTTGTCTGATAGGCCTGAGGCTCTGGGTTCCATGAGCAGACAAAAAAAAAAAAAAAAAAAAAGGACGGGACTTGGTGCCAGAATAGACATCTTTGGTCCCGTACAGCACAGAACATAGTCCAGCTCTTAAGTGAACTCCCAAATGAGTCTACCCACTTCAGACCTGGATTTCAGTAGCCATACTCCTCAGGATGTCTGGGCTTAGAGAAAGCCATTCAGGATGTTCATCAGTGAGATGAAGATGTGACAGTATGGTTTACAGAGACCCACAGCCTCAACCAGCTGCATGTAAAGATCTAATGTGCTTCAGTTGTTGGAACAGAGAGGAGTTTCGATAGGTTGTCATGAAACCGAGAAATGGTGACACACGACACTAAAGTATTAAGTAATGGCCTTTCCTGAGTTCAGTGTTCTGAGGCAGGGGTGCAGCTTAGTGTCAGAGCTCTTGCCTGGTATGTCCAAGGCCTTGGTTCTGTTCCATCACCTCTTCCCTGAATAGAAAAGAAAAGGTAAAAAATTGACTGAATAAATATTTGTAAATTTTAAAATGCAAAATTAAAGTTTAAGCTGCTTTAAAACATTGCCTAGCTAGAGGTTGTGGCACACACCTTTAATTCCAGCATGTGGGAGGCAGAGGTATGGATCTCTGTGCATCTGAGGCTAGCCTGGTCTACACAGTAAGTTTCAGGCCTGCCAGAGTTGCACAGTGAGACCCTGTCTCAAAATAAACATATGCATAGACTCATACATACATTGCCTTAAATATTATATAATTACATATAATATATAATTTTGAAATACAACTGCAAATATGTATGAACCCTCAAAATTGCATTTATCTTCTTCCTCTGACAAATGTCAATTGCAATGCTGAATCTGATGTGCTATCTTGAGGTCAAGGGACAGTTTGGTCGTGTTTGCAGACTTTGGCCTCCAAGTGCCTACACCATACTATTTTCCCATGTACTATGAGCGTTTGGTGCAATGTGTGCTTTGCTAGAGAACTGTTTGCAAATGAGGTCTGTAGAATTCTGCTCTCTCAGACATCTGCGAGCCTTCTGCTATTGCTATAGTTAAAATACATTTTGTAGATTTAAAAATCTATCCAGAGAACCAGGTCTTCAAGTTTTCATCTTCTGTCATGGTGCTGCTCAGTATATCACATATCTTTTATGCTGCTCATTTCAGGAAACATTTTAATGTCCCCTACATTATCAACAAAATGACACCCTGCCCATCTGTTCTTGTTTCTCTTGACTGTAAGGCCCCTGCCATGTTGCCAAGACAACACTACAACCATGCAGCTATGACGTCACGAAGAGTGGTTGCCCCTTCACTTTACTTCCACTACCAAATGCAATGCTGTAATTGGATTTCAAGTTATGTCTGTTTATTCTTCAGTTTAGGCTCTATTCTTCAGGCGATGCCTGCCTGGTGAGGCAGCTTACATTTCTAGGGGGAATTTTCCTAATCTTTCCCTAGCCAACAGCTTATTCCCACATTTAGGGAGCAGGGATCTGGGCCACTACCATCCCGTCTAGCCTGCTAGCCAACTAAGTCTCCCACAACACACCAAGAAGTGCTGGTGACAGGAAGGTGTCAGCGCATTTCCAAGATTTAAAAGGAAGAGTAAGCCAGGCATGGTGACACACACCTGCACTCCCGGCACTCCGGAGGCAGAGTCAGGAAGATTGTAAATCCATGGGCAACATGGGCTTCAGAACAAAACCTTGTCTCAAAAAAAAATGAATTAAGTAAGATAAAATTGGGGGGCAGATAGGATGGATCAATGGGTAGAGGCACTTGCCACCATGACCTGAGTTAAATCCCCAAAACCCAAATGATAGGAGAGAATCAACGCCCTCAACTTGTCCTTGGCATGTATCACTGTGGCATATGCATCCCCACAGACATACACACATTCAAATAAATATTCAAACAAACAAAAAACTTTAGAACTGTTTCTCTCATCCAGACCTGTGTCCTGAGACTGGTCAAGTGTCTTTCTACTGGGACACTGGCAAGGAAGAAGGGAATCATTGAGAATGGGAGGTGGACAAGAGAGGGTAATGGTGGGTAAAGATGATCAAAATATTTATAAGTATGTGTGAAAATGTCATGGTGAAACCCATTATTGTATATAATTGATATATGTTTACAAAAACACTCAAAAGAAAAATCTTTCTACTTTTCAAGTGTTATTTCAATGCTGCACCCATAATTGAGAGGGAGATTATGGCTCAGGGGTCGGCACTGGGAAGCTTACAGAGACCGAGAAGCAAAGGCCATGTGTTCCAGCTCCTCCCCCGTGAGAAGAGCAAAATGCGACATTCTCACCTCTTGGTTCCAGTTCCAAGACAGTGGGGCCTGCTGGGTTGAAGGCTGCTCTTTCCTGTGTAAGTGGACCTCTGAAACATCAGAGAAGAGGGGACAAAGACTGTAAGGGCCAGAGGACAAGGCCGTCTGCTGTGAGACTGTGTCTCCTACATGCGACAGGGAAGCTGCACCAGGAAATCCTAGCAACGTGGCTGCCTGAACGGGACCTGAACAAAGATAAAGTCAGTAGGCATGCAACGTGAATGGGGACATTTCACGGGGTCCCACACCCAGATGAAGAACTACAAGCAATTAACTGCCAAGAGAGGGAGAAGTAGCCTTCCCCAAGGGTAAGCCCCCAGTGTCTGTCCAATACCAAGGGTCAGGCCGGAACACATATACACACAAGCAACGGTGAAGGTCTCAGCAGGTGGGATTTATGTGTTAGCCATTCATGTGCATATACAAACATGTATGTGCGGAACATAATAATTCAGGGGAAAGTACCATGAATTTTAGATGGAGGAACATGAGAGGAGAAGTGATGTAGTATATTTTAGTTAAAAATAAAATAAAGTAATAATAAATTTTTAAAAAATAATAAATGGTCCTCTGAAAATAAACGCAGAAAAAGACTCATGGAAGGTGGCACTGGGGACCACCACCCTGACCTTTCACGGTGATCCACCACCCTGACTGGAGGTGTGTGGAGAATCCAGAGTTGGGGGCAACCCTGCAAAGAACAATTAAATAACGGGAAAGAAAACCTTCAGGGAAGGGTTAAAGGAAAGAAGCTATTTCGCCTGGAGAAGAGAAGGCTGAGGAATGACCTAATTATAGGCTTCAAGTACATGAAGAATTAATCTAGAGCAGATGGTGACCAGCTGTTTTCAATTCCCAGTGAATACAGTACAAGAGAAAATTGGCTTAGAGGGTAATAGGAAGGATTTGAGATAGATAAAAGGAGGAATTTACTGGGTTTTGAGGGTCACAAAGGTTAAGAGGAGATAGGCCCTGCTGCTTTGGGAGGCGACAGACCTCCTTCCCCGAGGTTTCCTGGCTTGGATTCATTGAGGGAGAAACAGCTCGGTTCTGTGTGTCTGGGTGTGTGGCTGACTGTTCACTACACCTGTGTCTGTTTGTCACTTGGACTCTTATGGTTTACTTTCCATGAGTCATTATCACCACACCAAGTGGCATTCACCAGGTGCCAGATGTATGCTGAACATAATGGAAGAAAACCACCTAGACTCCGGTTTCACCTTCACACTTGCATTTGGCAGCTGTAAGTATCTGCCGAGGGCCCTCTTGGTGCTAGACACCGCTTCAATCATAGAAGGGCCCAGGAGAGCAAAGTGACTGTCCTCACCAGCCGGAGAGTGTGTGTCATCGAGAGGTATGGAGAAAACTACGTTGTAATCAGTCAGGAAGTTTGAAAACATACACCCTGGCCCTTCATCCCATGATCTGGCAGTAGAGCACCTTTCATGTTGTCAAATTATAATCATCACCTCAAAGTTGAGAGTGCTTCTCGACTTCACTCCAAAGTGCATCGGTAAACAGATTTCAAATTGCTCATCAGTACATGCTTGCACACTTACATTCATATGCACAGAGCTGAAAGAATATCACAAGGGAGCACTATGACTTTTATTTTTATATTTAGTTTTATTTTATTTTATATTTTGTAGTGCTTGTCAAGCCATTCAATGAGTTCTAGAAACCTCTAAGTTTAAAACACTGCTGTGGGAAGACAGCAGCTCTGCTTCCAGCCTAAGAGTCAAGAAGTCATTTTCATGCCTCAGTTACAGGCCAATAGGTAGGGTGTGGATTGCCAAAAAGAATGAAAGCCCACAGGCCCCTCCACATATCTCAACCATGCACTGAGAGGGTGAGAGTCCTGGAGGTTTCTCTGTGTCCTCCTAGCCCAAGGAAGCAAGGCACAAAAGGTCCCAAGCAGCACATGTTTGTGCTGGGTGTGGTGGCATCGGGGAGGTGGGGGCAAGGAGGATCACAAGGTCAAGGCAAGCCTAGGCTACATAGGCAAGACCTTGTCTCAAAACAAAATATGGGTAGACTGAAATTGTCTTCTGTGTGACATGAATCCATCTAATGGCCAGGGATGAGAACAATTGGCTGACAAAGGTCACAGGTAGCAAATAAGCTATGCCAAAGCCAGAAAGACATCAAGCACAAGAGGAGCCTGGTGGTAAGGAGTTCCTGTGGCAAGGATGTCACTAATTAGGGCAGTGAATGAGTGGGTTGCATGAGGTCTCGCTAGACAAAGCAGCAAAATTGGTTGCAAATGACAGCAGGTGCTGTCAGTCTTGCGACTGTAGTAAATCAAAGTCTTCTCCCACAGTGTGGAGCAAGTGGAGGACCACAGGTCTGTCAGTCACCTCCACCGAAATAATGACCAGTCATTTGACTGCCTGGAATGACTTTTCCTTAAACATCATAACTTGGAACTGAGCTTTGTTTGTCATGGGCAACAACAAAGAGTAGGACAAGGACCTCTTGACTATCCCACAATGATAGCTGCAGATGAAGAACATGATGTCGATTTCTTCCTCCTGTAAAATGGAGATGGTGGAGATGATCAGGTCCTGGATGACAGATGTTGCTTAGACTCAAGGCTAGGCTAGGCAATGCAGGTGCATAGGTGCCCGTAAACTGAAAGTTCCTGTTTTACTGCACCCACTCAGCACTAGCATGGTCAGAGGTGAGAGAAGTTCAAATCTATGAAGGCTACACAGTCCAGTGGGAGGAAGTGGATAGGTAGACAGACAGACAGACAGACAGATAGATAGATAGATGGATAATTTTCTAAATGGGATCAAACCCTCAGACAAACCACGGCCCCTTCTCACAGAGAGGCAATGATGGTTGGTTTGAATGTCAACTTGCCACAATTAGAATTAGCTGAGTAGCAAGCCTCAGATGAGAAAACATCCTGATTGCCTTCACTGATGCAGAAGACCCACAACCATTGTGGGCAGCCCATTCTGGTAGCAGTCCAGGTAAAACAGGGCAATGGCAGAAGGAAGGTTATTCACCTTTTGCCTACTCAGCCTTTCCGTCTTGTTGCTGAGTTGATTTACCCTGTTGCCCCTGCCTCTGGTGCACTCCCTAATATCAGAACCAGTGTTTTCAGACTTCCATGACTGACTGAGGATCAGTAGCTCTCCTTTTAAGTTTTTAGCATCTGATTGGAACTGCTGAGCACCCAGGTGTGTGTGTGTATATATATATGTTGTGTTACCCCGATTAATACAGAGGCCATGAGTGTATGATCACAAAGAATTAAGCAGGCTATGATGGAAACACATAGCCACACCCTGTTCTGCTTCCAGGTTGCTTCCTCTAAGCTCTGCTTCTCAGGAGCTGCAGGACACTTCCCTTCAGGAGGGATTAGAAAGTTCTTACATAGTTTTGTCAGCCGGGTGACCTGGGAGTGCTGCGGGTGCCTCACTGGCCGTAGGGAACTTACCTGCTCTTTTAAGGATAGAAAAGAGTGATATACAAGTAATTCAACAATGCAATATCGGACAGTAGGAAGTGTTTGAACAATGATGAAGGCAGAGGCCAAGAGTGAGCAGGGCTGTGACTATTTAACATAGTACGATGCAAACATTAAAGAAATGATCTGATAGGTGAGACACCATGGGAAAGCTGGTGAGAAGAGTCGGAGTCGGGAATGTGCTTGGCAGGTTGTAGGAATCAGGGAGCTAGAGCCAGGTGAACAGGGGAAGATTGGCAAGTAGAGAGGGGACAGTTAGCAAGGAGCTGACGGTGCAGGGTCTGATGGCCACAAGAGATAGGAAGTGTGACAGAAAGCCATTAGAAATGTCTGAACAGGGAGTGATTGTGTGTGGTGTTTATGTGGTGTGTGTGTGTGTGTGTGTGTGTGTGTGTGTGTGTGTGTGTGTGTGTGTGTTTTGCTTGAGATTGAACCTAGGACTTCACACGTGCTGGAATATTATTTTAAGGTGTGTTACTTTTGCTTATGTTGCATTTGTGTAAGTCTGTGAAGCTGTGACACTGTGCCTGTCTAGAACACCTGATGGTCTAACAAAGAACTGGCCAATAGCAAGACAGGAGAAAGGATAGGGGGGGCCGGCAGGCAGAGAGAATATAGAGGGATAAGTCTGGGGGGCGAGAAGGAGCCAGAGAAGTAGGAGGATATTAGGGCCAGCCACCCAGCTACACAACCAGCAAAGGAATAAGAGTAAGATTTACAGACGTAAGAGAACAGGAAAAGCCTAGAGGCAAAAGGTAGGTTGGATAAGTTAAGGAAAGCTGGCAAGAAACTAAGCCAAGCTAAGACCAGGCGTTCATAATTAAGACTAAGCCTTTATGAGTGATTTATTTGGGAGCTGGGTGGTGGGTCCCCCGAAAAGAGTAAAGAAACAACAACAGATGTGAGTTCAATAGGCAGTACAGGCAATCCTTGAACTTAGCATCCTCCTGCCTCAGCCTCCCACTATAGGCCTAAACCACCAACCACAGCTGTCAGTGATGGAGAAAATGAACACCTGGCTACCAAAATGGAGGGTCAAGCTGCTTCATGTTACAGCAGAATACCTCCCACAAGCAGGAAGGGGAATCAGACTCTGAACCATCAAGAAAATAGAAAGTGGTCCAGGCATCATAAGGACAAAGCACCTTGGGGACCGAATGAGATATAATAAAGCGGGAGACATGCAGCCTAACAGCAGGTGTCCAGCATGTGAGCCTAAGTGGATGGGAATATTATTTATTCATCAAGGTAGGAAACCCAAAGGGCAGAGCTCTTTGAAGGGAGCGGCATGCTGTTCCCTTGAGTCATATTAAATACACCCAGAAGGGAACTGGTGATTCATGCTTGCAGTTCAGGAAAATCGCCTCTGTGGAAGTCACAGATGTGAGAACATCAGTGCGCTACATCAGGGCAGAAGTACAGCTGCAAAAGTGAAGATTTACCAGTGAGGGCAAGGTGAGAGCGAAGAAAATGCTGAGCCCGGGTGCTAGAAAAACAGGAGGTTCTAGAAGTAG
This sequence comes from Peromyscus maniculatus bairdii, assembly GCF_049852395.1. Classification (NCBI taxonomy): domain Eukaryota; kingdom Metazoa; phylum Chordata; class Mammalia; order Rodentia; family Cricetidae; genus Peromyscus; species Peromyscus maniculatus. Next base: position 33,105,925 of record NC_134853.1, on the reverse strand, counting down.
GCAAAGAACACTATGAGCAGAGGAGACAAGAAGAAATAGATGCCAGGGATGGCAGTTTATATCCGTAACCACAGCACTTGGGAAGCTAGGTCAAGAGAACTGTCATGAGTTCATTGTTAGGCTGAGTGACACTGAGACCTTCATTAAATAATAATAATAGAGAGCAAGTAAGGGAATGAAGAAACAAAAGCAGAAGGCACCAGAAAAAGGAAGAACCAGACGGGCACTGGTATCAAATGCCGTGAAGAGCTGGGCCCTATAAGTTGGCCATGGTCCCCTGGATTTCCCACAACATACTGTGTGCCTATCTGCACTCCCTTCTGTACTGATAAGTGCCAGCAAGTCAGGATGGTGTCTTTTGGTCATCACTGACTTGCAGTGGTACTAAATAAACATATGCTCGGTTACAAAATGGATGAGTTACAAAATAGACAGCGTTTGTGATCTTTGTGTACAGAGCGTGGGCAGTGGAACAAGGCCACCAAGGCTCTTCACAATTAGCTAACGTGAGAAAGGAGGAAATGGAGACAGCAGGTAAATAGCTCTCTTTGGAGAAGGACAATGATTTATACAAAGTACTCTAGTGTTTATATTGGAGTATCATTTCATTTGTCTCTCTTACTTTTGTGTGGATCAGGCTTGTCTCAAGTTTGAGAGCCTCCTGCCTCTTCTTCCCAAGTGTCCCCTCACTCCACTTGTCCTCTCCTAAAAGTAGACTTGAGCACACTCAACTGTCCTCTCATGGAAGAGCATTCTGTCCTTCTGGATATAGTATGTGACAACATGCAGTGTTTACCACTGAGGAAGCTCATCAGAGCCATTGGTGCCAGTATGTATAATGGCTCGTACTGCCCATGTGGCTGACCAATGGTCAAGCTACATTTTATCTCTAGACAAAGGTGCTATGTCAGGGACAAAAGCCCCCACTTTGAATGCTATGCACAAAGTCAAATTCCCCATCAAAAAAGATATTCAGAGGGCCCATAGATTATATGCAAATAGAGGCAGACACAGGTCAGGCATTTCTTGGATATATCTACTACATTCAAAATATTATGCTGCTGAGGTGTCGCCTAAGATAATAAATAGGAAGCTTGGAAAGAGTAAATTTATTGTAGTTAGCTAAGTTAGTATGGTTATAGAAAACAGTGTAGTTAGTATAGGAAACAAAAAGCATCAATAAGAATAGGCACTGGACAGTCATGGAAAAGCAACAAGCTGATATTATTTGTAATGGGCAGGAAGGTTGCTACATGCCCAGGACTGCTGTTCTGGCTGGATACTTTTTTGTATACAGCCAGTGCATGGTAAATTGTATTGTCATGAACAAACTAGGATCCAACAGCATCCTAGGAAGAAAACCCAGTGCAGTGCTGGCACTACATGAAGCGACTTGCACAAGATATTGCCTGCTCTGCAAGTATGTAAATGCCATAGGTACCCATGTACATAGGACAGGATGTATTGTAGATGTCAGGCTTGCTAATAAATATGACTCTCCCACATCATAACAACCAGCATTGAGTAAGATCAACAAACATTTCCTAGCTATCCAAGAGTAATGAATCACTCTAGGTTTTGAATACACAGATGAAAATTATAGGATAGCTACTGTCAAAAGACAAAATTGCAGCAATTTACCATACAGATCCTAATTGGTGTTAACTTGGCATTCTAGAATTGGGCAATACTTCATTCCAAAAAAAATAAATGTTCTCATGAGCTGAGAGGAGTTTGGTTCCACAGACAGACATAAGCTGGGAAAAAGCAGAACCATAACAAAAGAGAATTTGGCACGTCTAATTTCCTTTTCTTGTAAGATGGGAGCATGGATACTGACAATCACAGGTTAGTATCTAGCCCTGCCCCACCTCCAGGAGCGTTTTGTATGAAGACGAAAACAGAGGCTTGTGCACATTTTCTGTGACCGCTCTCGGGACCTCTCAGGAGGTCAGATGACTGCTTAGTTTCAGTTTGCTGACTTGGCACTTCAACTGGCTGACTCATTTTGGTTTTCAGTCTGGACTGTCAGCCCCAGTGCAGTCGTATACATTTTATTAATCTCTATATCTAACTTGCTCCCAATCAAGCTATGAAGATAGCACATTGAAACAAAACATTGGATTTTATAATGAAAGCACAAGGTTTAATAAAAATGTTACTATGGAATAAGGCACATGCAGTAAGATTAGTAGAAGATTCTGCTATGATGCCAGACACCCCATTTTTCTGAAACAAGTGGCAGCTGTCAGGGATGAAGCACATGTTCATTCAGTGATTAAATGGGTGAATAAAAACAAATCTTTTGAGATAGTATCATGAACTGAGGCTAGTCTCAAACTTGCAGTCCTCCTTCCTCAGCATCCTGAGTTCTGGAATTATAGGCATGTGATTTAGGTGTAAATAAAGTATTTGAAAGCAGCTTGAATATATGCATATATCCAAAATACAAGTAGCAAAAACACAAACATATAACAAAAAAACAAATAATTAAAATGAGGTGACAGGGTCTAATTCAGTATTTCTGACTCATCCTTTCTCACTGGGGAGTGTCGAGGGTCCTGGGCAGGTGTGGCCTCACAGCAGTCTGTGGTACTCTGATTTGAGTCCTGTCTTCTTCTTTCACACTGTGTTCTTCCATCCTCTAACTTGCAACCAAATTGTGCACTACTTCACTATTTCTGCACTTGTATTATAATTGTCCAAATTTATGTCATGCAATACACATGAGACCTGAACTTCTCCCAAATAAGAATTTAAGAGGCTCTTCTGCCTATGTCTCATAAATGTTCTCTGCAGTTGATATAAGGGGTTGTATCAGCTACTATGCTATGAAATTAAATAGTTTGAGGTTTGGTTTAGCCTAAGAGGCCATTCTGAGTATCAAAACTGCTTTCGTGTGGATGTATTGTATACTCTAAAGTTGGGGAGTAAAAGATTGGGGACAGATTTGGCCTAAAACCTAAGTTTAGTAACCAGAAAAATAATTACTGGGATGTGTGTGTGTGTGTGTGTGTGTGTGTGTGTAATTATTTATATAACCTTTTTAAAAAAGTATTATTTTTAAATTACATTTTTTTCTTATTTTAGTGCACACACACACACACACACACACACACACACACACACACACACACACACACACAGCAGTAGCAGCAGCCACATAGCACCTGTCTGCTAACCTTCATTCTGCCTCAGATGAAGATTAGAAATGAAGGTAGGGAAAGGATGCCATTTCCACTAAAACAAGAAAACAGCAACAAATAAATAAAACACGAATTTTTTTCTTTGTGCTACTGTAAAGCTCTGAATGCAGTGAAGTATATAATAACCAAATTGTAGAGGAGGTTGGCCACTCCTCAGTGAGATACCAGATGCCTGCTGTATAAGCCTATGTGATCATGGAGGTAGCCAGTAGAGGGAGCTGCTGGGATAAGAACACAACAGAAGTTGTGTGGTAATCTGTGAGGCTACGAATCTTGAAAAGCCAAACTCAATCTTTCTAACTTCTGAATTCTCTTGCACTGTACTCTGAGTGAATAGCAGTTTGGAGGCCAAGGGCAAAACAGAAAAAATTCTGTAGCCTAAAGCACCTATATTCCAATCCCTACAGGGATAAATCTGAATACACTCTTTGAAATGTCAGCGGCCAGAGATAAACAGGAACTGGCCTGCTAAGTGCTATTAGTTAATTTTGCATTGCTGAAACCAAATTCTTGACATTAAAACAAACAAACAAACAAACTTGAAGGGAAGATTTGCTTTGGTTCACAGTTTCAGAGACGTCAGTCTGTGACAGAGGGAGGTATGTCAGAATAGAACAGGACACAGAGGAGTTGCCAGGAAGCAAATCAAATGAGTCAAGAAGGATCCAGGGACAAGACACCCTCAAAGACTGTCCCCAGTGCTATACTTCCTCTGGTTGGGTCTCACTTCCTAGAGTTTCCAGAACCCACCAAAATAACACAATGACTTGGGGACCAAACACTGAAACATAGAAGGCTTTCGTAGACATTTCCTATTCAGACCATGTCAGTAGCTAAATAGCCTCAATAAATCCCAGATCAGTTATAGAGATCGCACTGAGTCTAGATGAGAAAAGAAGGTTTATGGAGTGTCTATTTTATCCCTTAATGTCTTTTTTAGCATTATACCTGACACACAAGAGGTATGAGACATGCCAGAAAATGTAAGCCAGTATCAACGGCAAAAGCAGTAAGTAGCTGTTGGAGTTAATAGACACAAACTTTAAAATGACTATTTTAAATGTATTAAAAAGTCAAAGTTAAACACAGATAATGTAAGGTAAGTTTTTAATTATATTTTATTTATTTTTAAGGGGCAGGGGATGCATGTGTGCCATGGCAAATGTGGAAGTCAGAGAAAAAAAATGAAGGAACCAGCTCTTCCATCACGTGGATTTGGAAAATCAAAGTCAGGGAACCAACTTTGGCAGCAAGCATCTTAACCTGCTGAGCTATCTCACCAGCCCAATACAGGATAAATTCTTAATGTCTTCATTTGTTTTGTAAGTAGATATGAATTATACATAACAATGGGTTTCCCCATGATATTTTCATATGTGCAGACATGTATTTTGATCATATTCATCTTCTTTATTCTCTCATTTCCCTCCCATTGCTGATAATTGATCCCCTTCCTCTTTCCAATAGCCTCTACATCTGTATGTGTGAGGGGGGTGGAGGGAGTGAGATGGAGGGAGGGGAAGGGAGGGAGAGAGAGTCAGAGAGAGTCCCCAAGTGGGTTCTTCATTAGCGTTGCTTACAGGGGCTTGGGGGAGAGTTTCCTTACAGGATGTATGTATAGCTTACTAAGATGCCAGGAGCCCTTCCCTCTCCTGTGACAGGTGCTGATGGCCCAACCTTGTACAGATCCTATGTAGGTGATCATAGCTGCTGTGAGTTCAAGAATGCAACAGCTATGTCACGGCCAGAACTCAGCATTCCATACTATAATAAGAGAATTTTAAGTGATGAATGAAAAACAACTAAATGGGAAATCTACAACTATACAACACAAAATCTGAGAAGAGTTCTCTAGAATCAAAATCAGAAGAAGGGATGAGGGATGAAAGTAGCACATCATCCAAAATTAGCCAAAACTGAAGCAAAATATATTAAATTTAAAAGAACAGGACATTAAGGGTGTACAGGACTACATCAAACATTGTAATACATGTAAATAAGTCACAGAATAGCATAAAAGGGATAGAACAGGAAAAAATCTAAAGATGTAATGGCTAAACTTTTCTAATACTGATAATCAAATTCAATGAGCCCAGAGTAGAATAAATAAAATAAAACAAACTGCATGTATACACATTATTGTTAAATCAATAGGATTAAAGATAAATCAGAATACTTTGAAACCAGCCAGAACAAAAAGGGCACTTTACATTTGGGAAACTCAAAGAGGTGTTATCTTCCATGTTAATAATAGCTCAAGGAAATCAGGGTGGGTAGTTTAATATTAAAGTAGAATCCAGGCCAAAGGAGATCATGGAAGACAAAGGAGGCCAGCTCAGCACCATAAAGGGATCCATTATACAGGAACACTCAAAATTCCAGACACATATGTCACTAATTAAAGACAAGCTCAAAGAAAAGAAAAAGCCGACAACAGTAGACAAGTCACACACGACCCAAAGTAACTGTTTCCTCTGCTCCAAAAGAAACTATCAAAAAGCAGAAAGCCAACCGGTAAGGAGGGTGGGATGTGTGCGAATTTCATAGTCTAGAGGAGACCAGTATCAAGAACATATAAAGCGGGCTGGTGAGGTGGCTCAGCAGGGAAAGGTGCTGCCAGCAAGGCTGATGGTGCGAGCTCCGTCCCCAGGACCCACACGGTGAACGAGAGAGCCAACTCCTGCAAACTGTCCTCTCACCTCCACAAGTGCACTCTACAGACATGCGAGCCTGTGCGTGTGCATACACATGCACATCAACACACACACTAAACTAAGAAAAAATGTAATTTAAAAATAATACTTTTTAAAAAAGGATATATAAATAATTGTTCAGGGCATGGAGGTACACATCTGTAATCCCCACTGGGGAAGTGGAAGCAGGAAGATCAGGAGTTCAAGGCCAGTCTGGCTTTTTGGAGGTCACTCTCCTTTGAGTCAATAAAACAACACAAGACCTGTCTCAAAACAAAACAAACAAAAATAACAAGCAAAGGAAAAAATAATATAAAAGAAATTCCTACAATTTGGTAATTAAAAAAAAACTCTAAAATACAAGTTAAAAAACAACTAAAATATGGGGAAATGAAGTGGATATAAGTTTCTCCAAAGAAGATACCCAAAGACAAAGAAACATTAGAGGCTGATCCATAGCATTTTCTATTAGAGAAAGGTAAGTTAAAACCACAGATATTATTTTACCTAAGGATCACCACAATGGATGCCATCTGTATATGACTGTGAGGGCAGTGTCCAGACATCCTGTTTCAACGAATCCTACTGACTAGAGTGAGCTACTCTGGGCCTGAGAGGAGAGAATAAGAAGAAGGGAAGCCTAAGCTTAAATTGCCACCACCCCACCGTGAGAAGGAGAAGGCAGCTCTGGAGAGCTAGAGGGGTAGACCCTGATAGACGGAGGAGTGCAGGCCACAGATATTCTGCTCAGGCATGTTCCTGCCGCTATCAACCAGCAGTCTATCTCATCAACTGAGAGTAACTGAGAAGTCAGACAGCCCTGAGCCTGAGGTCAGCAGGTGGATCAACATCTGACACCACCAATCTGCCATTCCCTGAAGAGCTTGAGAACTCTGAAGTGGTTCCCTCTAGCAAGGTGATCAATACTGAAGACATCTTCAAAGTACAAAGACAGCACTTCTCCAGCTGTAGTTAGTGCTGTAGTTACTTCCCACACCTGCCAGCCTGCACAGTAGCCGCTCCACGGAGTGTGATCTAAGGAGACCCAGAACCTGCCCACCCACAAACTACAAAGCAAAGTGAGGCCAGCAGAGGGCCCTGGTTCTAAAGTGAAGATAGCTAGCGTGTACATAGGACAGTTGTCCAGTGCACAGTCAGCAGCAGCTTACAGTTCAGGTCAAACCCACTCCTGTGCATAGAACTAGCAGTCCCCAAGTTTTGAGGGCCCAGAAAGAAAACGTTCTGATAGCTTTTTTAACCCCTTCTCTTTTCCCTCTTTATTATAAATTTGTTATATTTTTAATTAATCTATTTACATCCCGACTGCAGTTTCCCCTTCCTCCTCTCCTCCTACCCTTTCTCCCAACTCCCCTCTGCACCCCCCATCCACTCTTCTGTTTCTGTTTAGGAAAGGGCAGGCCACCCATGGTCAACAAAACATGGCATGTGCAGTTACAGTGAGACAAAGCATCTCCCCATATATTAAGGCTGGACAAGGAACCCAGTTGAGGTATAGGGTCCCAAAAGCTGGCAAAAGAGTCAGAAATAGCCCCTGCTCCCACTGTTAGGAGTCCCACAAGAAGACTAAGCTACACAACTGTCACATGTAGGCAGTGGGCCTAGGTCAGTCCCATGCAGTCTCCCTAGCTGTCACTTGAGTCTATGTGAGCCCCTATGAGCCCAGATTAGTTGAATCTGTGAGTTTTCTTGTGGTGTCCTTGACCTCTCTGGCTCCTATAATCTTTGCTTCCTATCTTCTGCAAGATTCCCTGAGCTCTGCCTAATGTTTGGCTGTGGGTCTGCATCTGTTTCCATCAGTTGCTGGGTGAAGCCTCTCTGATGACAATTGGGCTAGGCACCAATCTATGAGTATAGCAGAATATCATTAGGCATCATTACGTTGACATTTTTTTCTCCAGTAACATTTGGTTCTATCATAGGTCTCTGGGCTGTCCAGGCTCTGGGTCCCAGCACTAGAGCCGGTGTCAGATGTGGACTCACTCTTGTGGCATAGGTCTCAGGCTGGACCCTCAATCTCTAGGTCTTTCTTACCCCAGCACATCCCATAGGCAGGACAGACTATAGGTCAAAGGTTATGTGACTGGGTTGATGTCCCAGTCACTCCCTGGAAGTCTTGTCTAGTCACAGGAGATGGCCAGTTCAGGATATGTATCCTTTATTGCTAGGAATCTTAGCTGGGGTCATCTTTATAGATTACTGGGAATTCCCCTTCCAGTATGTTTCTACCTCACCCTGAAATGCTCCCTTTCCAGTCATCTCTTTCAGGACTCCCTCCCTTTATTCCCCGTTCTGATCCCTCATGTTCCGATATCCACCCACCCCCAGTACACGCATAAAATGTATTCTATTTCTCCTTCCCAGGGAGATCCAAGTGTCCCCCTTTGGGCCCTCCTTGTAACTTAGCCTCTCTGGGTCTGTGAATTGTAGCATATTTATCCTTTATTTTACAGCTAATATCCACTTATAAGTGAGTACATATTATGTTTATCTTTCTCAGTCTGGGTTGCCTCACTCAGGAAGATTTTTTTTCTAGTTTCATCCATTTGCCTACAAATTTGCTGATGCCATTGTTTTTAACAGTTGAATAATACTCCAGTGTGTAAATGTATCACATCTTCTTTATCCATTCTTCAGCTGAGGGATGTTTAGGTTGTTTCCAGGTTCTGGTTATTATGAATAAAGCTGCTATAAACATAACTGAGCAAATGTCCTTGTGGTAGGATGGAGTGTCCTTTGAGTATATGCCGAAGAGTGGTATAGCTGAGTCTTGAAGTAGATTAATTCACAATTTTCTGAGAAACTTCCATATTGATTTCCAAAGTGGCTGTACAAGTTTGCACTCCCACCAACAATGGAAGAATTGTTCCACATCATTTCCAGCATGAGTTGTCATTTGTGTTATTGATCTTAGCCATTCTGACAGCTGTAAGATAGAATCTCAAAGTGGTTTTGATTTGCATTTCCCTGATGGCTAAAGACATTGAATATTTCTTTAACTGTTTTCTCAGCCATTTGAGATTCCTCTGTTGAGAATTCTGTTTCTATCTGTAAAAATATCCATTTTTAATTGGATTATTTAATTTGTCGATGTCTCGTTTCTTGAGTTCTTTATATATTTTGGATATTAGCCCTCTGACAGATGTGGAGTTGGTAAAAACCTTTTCCCATTCTGTAGGTTGCTGTTTTGTCCTATTGATGGTGTCCTTTGTCTTATATAAGCTTTTCAACTTCATAAGGTCCCATTTATTCATTGTCAATCTTAGTGTCTGCTCTATTGGTGTTCTGTTCAGGAAGTTGCTTCTTGTGCCAATGTGTTCAAGGCTATTCCCCATTTTTTTTCTTCTATCAGGTTCAGTGTATCTGATTTTATGTTGAGGTCTTTGATCCACATGGACTTGAGTTTTGTGCAGGGTGATAGAGATGGATCTATTTGCATTCTTCTACGTGCAGATATCCAGTTATGCCAGCACCATTTGTTGAGGATAGTTTTTTCCCCATTGTATAATTTTGGCTTCTTTGTCAAAAATCAGGTGTCCATAGGTGATAGGAATTATATCTGGGTCTTCAATTCAATTCCATTGATCCACCAGTCAGTTTTTATGAAAATACCATCTGGTTTTTATTAATATAGCTCTGTAGTAGAGCTTGAAATCAGGGTGGTGATACCTCTGGAAGTTCTTTTATTGAACAGGATTGTTTTAGCTAGCCTGGGATGGGGTGTTCCATATGAAGTTAAGTATTATTCTTTCAAGGTCTATAAAGAATTGTGTTGGGATTTAATGGGAATTGGACTGAATCTATAGATTGCTTTTGGTAAGATGGCCATTTTTACTTTGTTAATCCTCCCAATCCATGAGCGTGGGAGATCTTTCCATCTTTTGGTATCTTCTCCAATTTCTTTCTTCAAAGACTTGAAGTTCTTGTTATGTTGCTGGAGGGCTTCTCTCCAGGTTCCCCAAGCCCCGCAGTCCCACAATCCACTTATAAAATAATCACTCAGACGCTTATATCACTTATAAACTGTATGGCCATGGCAGGCTTCTTGTTAACTGTTCTTTTATCTTAAATTAACCCATTTTTATAAATCTATACCTTGCCACGTGGCTGGTGGCTTACCAGAGTCTTCACATGCTGCTTGTCCTGGCGGTGGCTGCAGTGTCTCTTCCTCAGCCTTCCGCTTCCCAGAATTCTCCTCTCTCCTTGTCCCACCTACTTCCTGCCTGGCCACCTACTTCCTGCCTGGTCACTGGCCATCAGTGTTTTATTTATATAGAATGATATCCACAGCACTTCCCCTTTTCTTCTTTTTTTTTAAAAAGTAAGGTTTTAACTTTAACATGGTAAAATTACATATAACAAAACAATTATCGAGCAAGAATTACAGTTACAATACTAAAGAAGATGTCCTATCTATCTTATATTTATGAGCTTAAGGTTTTATATCTAAATTATCTTTTATCATAACTGAGGAAATTACAACTATCTAGTTTTCAACCACATCAAAGACCTGAGAAGGAACATAATGGTACCTGAGAAATGGTAGATGGATGCAAGCAACTTTCGGGAATCTTGCAAAAGTAGACCAAGACAGCTGGAAGCCTGGACAGTCACCTAATGTTTCTCAGCATTGTTGGTGCATTTAAATTGGCTACAGGCCTAGAGTATCTGACAGACCATTTTCAGAAGCAGGAATTCTGAGAGACCATCTTACCCTGTCTTGGCAGAGTACAGTGGTCGCTTTCCTTGTGTCCCGCTTGTTCAGAAAGGGCAGTATTGCATTTGTACTGTCAGCCGTCAAGGCAAGGGCAATTCTTTGCCCAGTAGGCCATTTTGTGCCAAGAAGACAAACTTCCAAATGGAAATGTCTTAGAAGCCCAACATTCTCTCAGGATCAACTGGTGCAGCCAGGAGCAATTGTGTCTCACGTCAACAGAATTTTAAGTTATTTAAATGCCATATTCTCTAGGTCTATGAAGTGTTTGAAGATTACCTATCTATCTGAAATATATCTATGTATACCTAGAAGACTTAACTAACATGGCTACAAATATGATTATCATAGATGACTAATTATTAATCTATTTTTAATTATTCATTACAATTTTAAATGAGTTAAACATAATACCTTAAACAAGAATAGAAATATATATATATATATATATATATATATATATATATACAGTATAACAAAATTAACTTCAAGTTTGTATCAATAAACTAAAATTTATACCAATGTAAAACATTTTAAACATAAACTAAAATCTATACCAATGTAAAACATTTTAAACAAGTTGTTCTTTAAAAGTAGGTTCATTAATCTACCCTTTTATCTTATCATCTCCATATCCTCCTATATATCTATATCATATCCCCTTTTCTTTTTTAGAAAGAGATCACATTTATAATCAACCTGTTTTAAATAAAAATATTGGTTTTTGTCTGTCCCACACCAGAGGGCTCTTCTGATTTGGGACAAAAGAATCTCTTAACCATTTTTTTTTCAAGCAATATGTCTGGGTTTAGAGGGGGAGTGAGCCAATTCCACCTCTAAAGCCAGCTTGGTATATTTGGGAATTTGGGCGTAGCATCTCTTACTACTTCCTGCTGGAGGGGGGCGCTGTATCTTATGGGGATGCAAAAAAAATTTTAGGCCTATGGGGTAGTCCTTGAGGCTGTATTGTGGGAGCCAGTTGCCTTGAAACCGTTCTGGATGTTGGATCATCTGGGCCATGGTGTCATCGGATATCTTTCAGGGGGTCTTGGCTGGTTAAACCTGATGTATCTTAATATGGAACAAATCCAAAGCCTCTGGCTTTCTGTGGAAACAAAAGCAGAACCTCTTTTCCAAAGCAACATATCCTTAAATCCAAATTTTGAAGTCAAGTTACCTTTAAAATATACATATTGGTTTAATTCAACATCTTTTTCGATCAAATGTTTTTTTGCAGTTAAAAATCCCAAAGACAACACAATCCAGATTGTCTGTGTAATATTCATCTTTACGTGGCTTTTTACATTAATTTTTTTGTCTCTTTCAAGCCTACGTAAATTTTACACACATTGTGAACGATTTTATCTGAATCAGTCTTTTTGTGAGCCTATTGCTTTAAACTGCATCCTTCTAAGCCTGAAACAGCGCTGTGGCTGCTGGCTCCGCCCACTTCAGCTTCCCAACATGGCAGTGGTACGTTTTCCGCCAGCTCTGGGAGTCATCAAGTCTCAGAAATAGTGGGCCTAAGCTTTTATCAAAGTAGCGTGTAGCCCAGAAACCTCTTTTTTTTTTTTTTAAATACTAGTAAAGACTAAATCTACCACACAGCATAATGTGCCGCTGGCAGACGCCTCATTTCCGCCATACTGTCGGTCAAACGCACACGCCAGAAACCCGCCAGTGTTCAAACCTGTGTTTTGCGGTGTCTAGCTGCCCGTATGAGACAAGAAGCAGGAACCTGGTTTTGGCTCTGTTTAGAATTGGTTATTAAATATTCTCAGGTTTAAGGTGGAAACTCGAGCCGTTGGGCGCCATTTGTTGCTGGAGGGCTTCTCTCCAGGTTCCCCAAGCCCTGCAGTCCCACAATCCACTTATAAAATAATCACTCAGACGCTTATATCACTTATAAACTGTATGGCCGTGGCAGGCTTCTTGCTAACTGTTCTTTTATCTTATTAACCCATTTTTATAAATCTATACCTTGCCATGTGGCTGGTGGCTTACCAGCGTCTTCACATGCTGCTTGTCCTGGCGGTGGCTGCAGTGTCTCTTCCTCAGCCTTCTGCTTCCCAGAATTCTCCTCTCTCCTTGTCCCACCTACTTCCTGCCTGGCCACCTACTTCCTGCCTGGTCACTGGCCATCAGTGTTTTATTTATATAGAATGATATCCACAGCATTGTTACATCGATCTTTCACTTGCTAGGTTAGTTAGAGTTACCCTAAGATATTTTACATTATTTGTGGCTATTGTGAAGGATATTTGTCTTAGAGTTTCTGTTGCTGTGAAGAGACACCATGACCAAAGTAACTCTTATAAAGGAAAATATTTAACTGGGTGGCTCGCCTACAATTCAAAGATTTAGTCATGGTGGGCAGCAAGGCAGCATGCAAGCAGACATAGTGCTGAAGCTGAACTCCTTACATCTTGATCCAAAGGCAACAGACAGTGAACTGTCTCACTGGGTGTAACTTGAGCATAGAAGATTGAAAAGCTGACTCTCACAGTGACACACCTCCTCCAACAAGACCACACCTTCTCCAACAAACTCACACCTCCCATTAGTGCCAATCCCTCTGGAAACCATTTTCTTTCAAACCACCATCGTTTTGTTTCCTTGATATCTTTCTCAGTCCATTTATCATTTGTATATATTTTGAATTAATCTTGTATCCAGCCACATCACTAAAGGTGTTTATCAGCTGTAGGCGTTCCCTAGTAGAATTGCTTATGTATACTATCATATAAACTGTAAATAGTGATACTTTGACTTCTTCCTTTCCAATTTGTATCCCCTTGATATCCTTTTGTTGTCTTATTGCTCTAAATAGAACTTCAAGTACTATATCGGAATAGATATGGAGAGAGTAGACAGCCTTGACTTGTTCCTGATTTTAGTGGAATTGATTTGAGTTTCTCTCCATTTAATTTGATCTTGGCTATAGGCTTGCTGTAAATTGCCTTTATTATGTTTAGGTATGTCCCTTGTATCCCTGATCTCTTCAAGAATTTTATCATGAAAGGGTATTGGATTTTGTCAAAGGCTTTTTCTGCATCTGGTGAGATGATCATGTGATTTTTTTGCTTTCAGTTTATTTATATAGTATATTACATTGACAGATTTTCATATGTTGAACCATCCATGCATCACTGGGATGAAGCCTACTTGATCATGGTGAATGACATGATTGATGTATTCTTGAATTCAGTTTGCAAGTATTTTATTGAGTATTTTTGCATCAATGTTGATGAGTGAAATTAGTTTGTAATTCTCTTTTTGGTGAGTCTTTGTGTGGTTTGGGCATCAGGGTGATTGTGACCTCATAAAATTTGGTAATGTTCCTTCTATTTCTGTTTTGTGGAATGATTTGAGGAGTATTGGTATTAGCTCTTCTTTGAAAATCTGGTAGAATTCTGTACTAAAACTGGCCCTGGGCTTTTTTTTTTTTTTTTTTTTTTTTTGGTTGGGAGACTTTTAATGACTGCTTCTATTTCCTAAAGGGTTATAGGTCTATTTAAATTGTTTATCTAATCTTGATTTAACTTTGGTAGGTGATATCCATCAAGAAATTTTCCATTTCTTGTAGATTTTTCCCATTATGTGAACTATAGGTTTTTGAAGTATGACCTAATGATTTTCTGGATTTCCTCAGGGTCTGTTGTGATGTCTCCCTTTTCATTTCTGATTTTGTTAATTTGAATATTCTCTCTCTGCCTATTATTTAGTTTGGATGAGCATTTGTCTATCTTGTTGACTTTCTCAAAGAGCCAACTCTTTGTTTCATTGATTTTTTTCTATTGTTCTATGTTCCTATTTTATTGATTTTAGCCCTCAATTTGATTATTTCCTGCTGTCTACACCTCCTGAGAACACTTGTTTCTTTTTGTTCCAAGGCTTTCATGTATGCTGTTAATTTTCTAGTATGAGATCTCTACAATTTCTACATGAATATACTTAGAGATATGAATGTTCCTCTTAGCACCACTTTTATTGTGTCCCATAAGTTTGCTTATGTTGTGCATTCATTTTCATGGAATTCTAGGAATTCTTTGATTTCTTCATTTCTCCCTTGACACTGTAATCATTCACTTGAGAGTTGTTCAGTTTCCATGAGTTTGTAGGCTTTCAGTTATTTCTGTTGTTGTTGAAATGCAGCTTTAATCCATGATGGTCTGATAAAATACAGGAGGTTATTTCAATTTTCCGGTATCTGTTGAGACTTGCTTTGTGACCAAATATGGTCAATTTTGCAGAAAGTTCCATGAGGTGCTAAGAAGAAGGTGTATTCTTTTGTGTTTGGGTGAAATGTTCTGTAGATATCTGTTAGGTCCATTTGAGTCCTAACATCTGTTGGTTCTGTTACTTCTCTGGTTAGTTTTTGTCTGGACTGTTGGCAGAGTTTTTCATAAGGACCTCCAATCAGCTCTGTTCCACCAGCTGCTGCAAAATAACCACAGAGAGACTCACTATTGATCATTAAAGCTCGGCCAATAGCTTAGGCTTGTTTTTAGCCAGCTCTTATAACTTAAAAATAACCCATTTCTATTCATCTATGTGTTGCCCTGAGGTTTGTTTACCTCATCTGTTTACTTCCCATGCTGCTTCTTCTGCATCTGGCAGGCAACTCTTCAGACTGCCCTTCTTCTCCCCAGCATTCTCTATGCCCCAATAATTCTGCCTAGCTACTGGCCATTTAGCTGTTTTATTAAATCAATCATGGTGACATATATTTACACAGTGTAAAGGAATATTCCACACTTCCCCCTTTTTGTCTAAATAAAAAAGGGTTTTAACTCTAACATTGTAAAATTATATACAACAAAAACTGTTAATCAAGTAAGAATTAGTATTTTAGCCTGAGAGACCAGCTCCCAGGACTGCTCCAGGGTAATAAAAAGAATGCCTCAGAGTATTGAGGGCTCATGAATGATTCTCATCTATCTGAGGGAATAAGACTCACCTACTGATGGTCATTCTCTTTCTCTCAAGTTCCAATTCTCTTGAGTTCCATCTCCCTTTCTCTTTGTTCTACATCCTCATAGATACACCCAGCAGAGGGCAATATCAAAAGTTACATTTGCAGCTCACATTACACACATGAAATAAACCTGTTAGTGAGGCAGCTGTGACTGTGAAGGAGGATCCAACTATTTTGCTATTTGCTAAGGAGATAACCTATAAAAGAGGTTAAAAGTTTAACTATTGGGAGCCTAGAAATTAGAGAAATTGTGCATTGTATTCTGTATTTCTAAGTGTGATAAACATTCTAAGGTATCATTTAAAAGTGCCAGTTTCTCTTGAACTTGGATTATTGTGCTGTCTGGGGAATGCCACCAGCATGATTGGACGTGAGTAACCATGGCAACACTCACCTGTCAGCCAGGATTCCTGGTATGCAGGCTGTAAGGCATGAAAGGGGGGTCTCATAGCACTGAATGCTCAGCACTTCCTTGAGAGATAGTGACATTAAAAGCATCACAGAACCTAAACATAAATAGTTAATTGGCTGAACCTTGAGTCTTGTATCATAAAACTGAGATTAGGAGTTTGTGTAGAAAGTTATTCCTATAACATACCCCCATTTTTCCTTTAGAAAGAGATCTTTGCATTTAACTCTTTTGTTTAACTTTTTCCTGACAATGACCAATAACAACTTGTAACCAACCACCTTTAAAGGATAACAAACATCCATACCCATCTTTTGGGAACATGGGCATTATTGTCTCTAGATTGCTTCTTGTTGTCTTAGGGTACTGATATCTTTGGAGAACCTTGAGGAAATTTAAGATAATGATTAAGTCTTGGCTGGAGTAATCTATGAGGCTGGACCGTCTCAGCCAACACCCTTTAAGCTATTCTGGATGCAGAACTCCAAGTAAACTATAACAGAGGTACTCTGAGATATTGGATCATCTGGGCCATCCATTTTCATTGCTGTTTTGCTCTGAAAATACATAAATTTTTAAAGGTAACATACATATCTGCTGTTCATATTGCTCTGTATGCTGTGAATGTGTTGCTCTGATTGGTTAATAAATAAAATGCTGATTGGCCAGTAGCTAGTCAGGACGTATAGGTAGGACAAGGAGAGAGAATTCTGGGAAGAGGAAGGTTGAGTCAGGAGATGCTGCCAGCCACCTCCATGAGAAGCAGGCTGTAAAGATACCAATAAGCCATGAGCCACGTGGCAAGGTATAGATTTATAGAAATGGGTTCATTTAAGATATAAGATCTAGCTAACAAGAAGCCTGAGCCATTAGGTCATACAGTTCATAATTAATATAAGCCTCTGTGTGTTTATTTGGGTCTGAAATTAGAAAAAATTCAGCTACACTTATCTGTATTAATATAAGTATAGACTGTGTGTTGTACAAAAGTTAGCCAAAGATGATTTTTTTGCTTTATGTTTCAGCAGATAAAATATGTAGCACATGTTTTATAGTTTTTCTAGGTTTATTTCTTTATCTGTGGCCAGGGTTTTCAAAATAGAAGTCAAAAGATGTGTTGCTTTGGGGAAGAGGTTGTGCAGATCTTGTACATGCTGTCATAAATGCCATAAGTTCATATGTCCATCTGTTATATTGAGTCTGGAAAATACTGATTTACTGACATTGTCCACCCCCTCGCTTTTATGATCTTTCTTCCCCCTATTCTGCATAGATTCTGAACCCTGAAGAGAGAGGTGTAATATAGACATCCCATTTAGGACTGAGCACTCCACATATCTCTTATTGTTGGCAAGTAGTGGGTATCTGTGTTCATGGCTATCTACTACAAGAAGAAGCTGCTCTGATGAGTGTTGAGTAGTACACAGATCTATGGATGTAGCAATATGTTCTTAAAAATTCATTTTATTTTATTGCTATATCTATTTAGCAGAATAATAGTGGATTTTTTCCCTAGCACTCTAGCCTTAGGTTCTCAGCCACAATGACAGTGTCAGATATAGGCTTTATCTTTTGGAATGGGCCTTAAATAAAAAAAAAAAATTTAAAAAAAAGGTTTATTACTCCCATAACACTCATGTACCTGTAGGCACATTGCTTTTCTCCTCTGGTAGCATATATAGGGCATGTTTATACTGTGCTCTTCCAGAATCTGAGTTCAATTCCCAGTATCCACACTGTGGCTCACAACCATCTTCAGCTCCAGCTGCAGGGGATCTGATACCCTCTCTGGCTTCTGCAGGCAACAGTTTTGCATGTGATACACAGAGATACACACAGGCAAAGCACACATACACATAACTGACATAAAATACTTTAAAATCAATTGCTGTGGGGTGTTCTGTATGCTGTGAATGTGTTGCTCTGATTGGCTGATAAATAAAACACTGATTGGCCAGTAGCAAGGCAAAAACTATAAGTGGGATAAACAGACAAGGAGAATTCTGGGAAGCAGAAAGCTGAGTCAGGATGCCAGCCCACCATTCAGGGAGCAGCATGTAATGGCACATAGGTAAAGCCATGCAACACATGGCAACATATAGATTAACAGAAATGGGCTGAGTTTAAATGTAAGAGCTAGTTAGTGGTAGGCCTGAGCCATTGGCCAAGCAGTTTTAATTAATAGAAGCTTCTGAGTCATTATTTTATAAGTGGCTGTGGGATCTGTGGGGCTGGGCAGGACTGGATAAAACTTCAGCTACAATCAATATTTTAAAAAATTAAACAATAATACAACATATAAAGAAAAACTCATCAAAATAACATCAGATCTCTCATTAGTAGCTCTCAAGGCCAGGAAACAATGGAATAATTTTTTTTCAAGCCCTAAGAGTGAAAAATTTCCAAACAAGATTACAAAAAAAAAAAAAAAAAAAACCCATCTTCAAAAACTAATGGGAAATAGGTGTAGATGTAACCAACCGTCTTATTAAATAAGAAACACAGAACCAATGCAAAGAAAAAAGCCAAGAAGTCAGAGCTAAGAGCTAAAACCTTACCCTTCCTCCTGCGGTGGTCCTACCTCTCTGAGCCAGAGCCACTTCCTGTGTGTCTGTCTTTTTATAGTGTTTCTGTTCTGCCTTCTCATTGGTTGTAAACCCAACCACATGACTGCCTCGTCATGGCCTGTCTGTATAGACCTCCAGGTTTTTATGATTGGTATTGAGATTAAAGGCATGTGTATCCAATACTGGCTGTATATCTGAACACACAGAGACTTACCTAGCTCTGCCTACCAAGTGCTGGGATAACAAACATACGCCACAACTGCCCTGCTTTCTTATGGCTTGCTAATAGCTCTGACCACCAGGCAACTTTATTTATTAATATACAAATAACATTTGAATACAAATAAAATATCACCATAAATAGGGATATTTTATTGAAGACCAGCATTGCCAGCACTACTATACTGCCTACTTTTGTGTCAATTTGACACAAATCAACGTCATTTGAGAGGAGGTAACTCAATTAAGAAAATGCCTCCTCCATATGATCAGACTGGAGGCAAGACTGAAAGGCATTTTCTTAATTAGTGTTTGATGTTGGAGGGTCCAGCCCTTGGTGGGTGGTGCTTCCCCTGGACTAGTAATCCTGTGTTCAATAAGAAAGCAGGCTGAGAAAGCCATGTAGAACAAGCCAGTAAGCAGCACCCTTCCATGGCCTCTGCATCAGCCCCTGCCTGCAGGTCCCTGCCCTGTTTGAGTTCCTGTCCTGATTTCCTTCGGTGATGAACAGTGATGTGGAAGTAGAAGCCAAATAAACCCTTCCCTCCCCAATTGTGTTTTAGTCATGGTGTTTCATCACAGCAATAGAAACCCTAACTAAGACAGCTACAGATGATGCACAGGGGAGAAATATATACAGAGAAAGAAGACAGATATCAACCTTGAGACCAGAGAACAGTATAAACTTTATGAGAGGTCTGGCATGATAAATCAGCAAACCCAAACATGAGTGAGAGAGAAAGAAGAGGACAAACAATTATTCAACAGCTTGAAAAACAACCAACAAAATAGCAGGAATTACTAACATCTCTTAATAAAAGCATAACCACCTTTAATCCCAACACCTGGGAGACAGAGGCAGATGGATCTCTGTGAGTTATAAGCTAGCCTAATCTACAGAGTGAGTTCCAAGCCAGCCAAGTCTACATAGGAAGACCTTTTCTCAAAAAAGAAAACAAAAAAAAACTTAAATGGACATGGCCTCTACTCACCTATAAATAGATACAGACTAGCTTACTAGATTAAAAGTCAATTCAACTATTTGTAGTCTCGAGAAACATTTCACTAGCAAAGATATACACATTCCAAAACTACTGGAAAGAAAGCAACAGTGGATGAGTTCCTAGACTGTATGGCCTACTGAACTTAAATCAATAGCATACAACCAGAAATGAAATCAAAGTAATAATATAAACTCTCCCTACAAAGAGAAGCCCACGACTAGACAGATTTGCTACAAAATTCTACCAAAGCCTTTGGGAATCCTCCTCTAGCCCACACAGCCCATACAAAGCCAGTATGCCCTGATACCAACACAAAACCATAGACCAATTACCCTGATTAAAATACGTGTAAAAGGGCCTGGAGCCATGGCTCAGTGTTTAAAAAGCACTATTGCAAAGGACCTGCTTTCAATTCCAGTACCCATGTTGCGGCTCACAACCATCTGTGAATCTAGTCCCAGGGATATCCAGTGCCATCTTCTGGCTTCTTCATGCACTGCATGTATGTGGTACATAGACATACATGCATGCAAACTCATAAAATATAAATAAACAAAAATCTTTTAAGAATGCAGATGTTCTCAGTAAAATTTACTTGCCAATCAAATTCAAGAATACATTGAAGAGATTTTGCAAAGATCATAACAAATTGGTATCATCCCAAGGATGCAAATGGGTTCAACATTCACAAACCAATAAAAATAGTACAACACATAAATGGGCTTGACAGAAATCCTGTGATCATCTCAATGGGTGAATTAAGAGTCCTCTACAAAAAAAAAAAAAAAAAAAAAAAAAACGGAGATTCAGGATGGCGGAGACGGGACGGGCGGACGCGGGTGGGCCTGTGGCGGCGGCCTGCAGACGTGGATGGGCCTGGCGGCGGCGGCTGGCGGGGACATTTAGGCCCAGCGGCAGCTGGCGGAGACATTCAGGCCCGGTGGCGGCCCACAGAGGTGGACAGGCCCTGTGGCGGAGATAAGCATACGGAGGTGGACGGGCCCGGCGGCGGTGGCTGACGGGGACGTTTGGGCCTGGCAGCAGCCCGCAGAGGTGGACGGGCCGCGCGGCGGGGAGAGGCGGGCGCGGGTCGGCGACCCGCGGGGGTGGACGGGCCCGGTGGTGGCGGCCAGCGGGGACGTGCGGTCCCAGCGACAACCGCAACCGGCGGGGGCATGCAGGCCCGTTGGCGGCCCGCGGAGGCGGGCGGACCCGGCGGCGGCTGGCAGGGACGTGCAGGCCGGGCGGCGGAGACGGGTGGACGTGGGTGGGCCTGTGGCGGTGGGCCGCGGGGGTTTGCGGGCCCGGGGACGGAGAGGGGCGGACGCAGCTTGGGGCGGGGATGCCCCTGGCCCCGGCGCCTGGGGGGGGGGCTGTCTCCGTGGGTCGGAGCCGGGGCGAGTCTGGGCGCTCCGTCTGGGGACAACCCAGGGCCCAGCTGCTGATCCTGTGAAACCCAACAACTTGGAGGTGTTGGTGAGACTACTCTGCTCAGCTGAAACCCATCTGGGAGAGGATTCAGATGCCTACAGTTTGAAGTCTGAAGAAACAAGATCAGCTGAGGAGTTGACAAATGAACAAAACGTGACCTGGGAACACAGAAGAAGGCGCTACCCAGCCACTAAACTAGATCACCAGAATCATAAGTATATAATTCACCGAATGAAATCAGCTGTCCCTGAAGAAACAGCCCAATAGCACCAATTTAACCAAGAACCCCTACTAAACCAAGACTAAAAATTAGAACAAGAGAGGCACTCTCAGACACAGACACCACCTGCACCGCACAGAGGAAAAGATGAGTAGACACCAGTGCAAAAATACAGGCAACAACATAAAGACCTATATGGAAACATCAGAACCTAGTGATTCTACACCTGCAAGACCTAAACATACCATGACAGAAGAAACAGAAGAAATCAACCCTAAAAATGACTTTAAGAAGATGATAGAGGCCCTTAAAGAAGAAATAAAGCATTCCATCAATGAGGAAATAAAAACTTTCCTTAAAGAGGAAATGAAAAACTACCTTAAAGAGGAAATAAAAACTTTCCTTAAAGAAGAAATGAAAAACTCTCTTAAAGAGGAAATAAAAACTTCCCTTAAAGAGGAAATGAAAAACTCCATTAAATAGGAAATAAAAAACTCCCTTAAAGAAATGGAAGAAAAAACGAACAAAAAATGGGAAGAAATCAAATCAAGCCAAGAAAAAGCAATTAAACAGATGAAAGAAACATTCCAAGATCTGAAAAATGAATTTGAGACAATAAAGAAAACACATGCTGAGGGAATGCTGGAAATAGAAATCCTGACTAAACGAACAGGAACTACAGAAACAAGCATAACCAACCGATTGCAAGAGATGGAACAGAGAATCTCTGACACTGAAGACACGATAGAGAAAATAGATTCATCAGTCAAAGAAAACACTAAAGACAAAAAAGTCATAACACAAAACGTCCAGGAAATTTGGGACACCATGAAAAGACCAAACCTAAGAATAATAGGGATAGAAGAAGGAGAAGAATACCAACTCAAAGGCACAGAAAATATATTCAACAAAATCATAGAAGAAAACTTTCCTAACCTAAAGAAAGAAATACCTATGAAAATACAAGAAGCTTACAGAACACTGAATAGGCTGGATCCAAAAAAAAAGTCCCCTCGCCACATAATAATCAGGGCACTGAACACACAGAACAAAGAAAAGGTATTGGGAGCTGCAGGGGAGGAAGACCAAGTGACATGTGAAGGTGGACCCATCGGAATGGCACCAGACTATTCAATGGAGACTGTGAAGGCTGGAGGATCGTGGACAAATCTCATGCAGACACTGGGAGGCCACGGATGCCAACCCAGACTATTATACCCAGCAAAACTCTTAATCACCATGGGAGGAGTGGACAAGGTATTCCAGGATAAAGCCAGGTTTAATCAATACCTGTCTGCAAACCCAACCCTACAGAAATCACTAGAAGGGAAAATTCAACCCAAGGAAGCTAAACACAGCCATGAAGGGTCAAGCAATGGATAATCCCACACCAACATACACCAAAGAAGGACAACACAACACAACCACAAAAATTAACAGGAATTAACAATCACTGGTCATTAATATCCATCAATATCAATAGTCTCAACTCACCTATACCTGGCAATCTCTGAGCAGGCTTCAGATTTTGACAGTTGATGAAAGATACGACAAGCATTAATGTGTGGGTGAAAAGCTTGGTGAAATTCTGAGTGAAGTTTTAGTTAAAGTTGGTTGAACTTGGGATTGACTGGGAGGCCAAAGATTTAAAAGGCAGAGGATTCTCTCAAGACACAAGTTGTGTGATAATGGTGTGTTTTGTGTGTGTGAATGACAATTTGTAAATGTTGAATTCTAGGCTTTGACAATCATTCTCAGTGCAGATCAAGCTGTAAGTATTTGTGTTTTAAAACTTAAATTATAAGGCTAGTTATGTCTTTCTAACAACTAGTTTTGATGTTTATGAGCATATTTTACCTACATTGCCTTTTCAGGATGTTGAGAGAGATGCATCGCAAGCACAGACTGGAGGCTGGGGGCTAGATGGTTTTGGGGAAGAGGTCTTGGTGGACTCTTTCATAGAGCGGGGGGAGGCAGTGCCTTCTGGGAAATGAGCTAGCTTTTGATCTGGTCTTTGGGATTGGAAGTCAAAGACAAAAATGTTGAGGAAGGGAAGACCTAATTGATCTTTGAAGTATTGTTGTGTGGAGTTGAGTGGGACTTTTGAGGCCTTTCTTCCAGAAAACAAGGACTTGGTTGTCAGGCCTATATTAGGCCTAAACCTTGGTGCCGTGTAGTTGTACTTAAATCATTTCAATGGAAACTGTCTTAGTGATTGGAACTTCTAGTGCAGTTTGGAGTTCTTCCATTTGAAAAAAGTGATATTTGCATGGGATTGTTTGAATGTTGTTTTCTGGTCCCTCCCCATCACCACCCTCATAGTCTGAAGGTAGATTTTTCTCTTGATAAAGGAACAAAAAAAGTGAACATCTTGTTTGTAAATAGGTATCTAGTAACTGGTGGTAAACTTGAAATGGTAGAATTCTTTAAAGCCTAATTCTAGGTAGCCTTAAGAAAATGTATCTTGATTATTTTTGAACCTGTATTCACCTTGTTTTTTTTTTCAAATATCTTAAGTTATATTTTCTTTTTCAGAGCTGCTTCTTATTTGGGGCTACTTTTTTTTTCTTTTTTTTCTTTTTTTTAATTGAGGCGTAATTCATGAAAGGGTATATTGTTTTGATGAGACTTTTTACAACTGTGGCTGGATGTCTTTCTTTAGTCTTCCAGGAAGGGCCATTTTGCTTTTTTGGAGTTACTTTTTGGAGTCATGAGATCAACAACTTGGACTACTGTGCATGTGGGTGCTAATGCAGATTGGAACCCAAGTTGACCTCCAGCAGCAGTTCGTTCTGTGTTGACAGTGAGAGAACACTTTGCCTGTTGGGATACTGTTACTCGTGGACTGAAATGCTGAAGAAACCCCTCCCCCTATTTTGTTTTTTGCAAAAATCAAGGTATATTCTGGGGTTTCCTGGTTGACCTCAACAGATAAACTGAGATGGTGGTCTTAGTTCAGAAATGATCTGAATGTAGATTTGCAGTCTACGTGTACAGCTGGCTAAGTGAGATCGCTTTCACAGTTCTGCATGTATCCCATCGGCTCCCCATTAGTCACTGAACTCTTAAAACTGGTATTGTAACATTATCACAATGTTTTGCGCCAATTTTATAAACTTTACAGTGCAATATGTGTTCCTTTTCTGAGGCAAACCAAAGGTATATTTCTCAAGGTTCTACTGCTATCAGCAGCGTTGATGGAGGATTTTTTATACATTTGTAATAGATAGAAATAAACCAGAAAAAAAAGGAAGAAAAGGGAGTGGTGGAGGAAAAGGTGAACACTGCAAGAATACTCAAAAGGGCTGAGAGTTGCAAATGCCAGGAATGGCTTTGCATAGTAGATGGAATAGAACAGCTCTGAACTATGGCTTGCTTTTCCTGGTTTGGTCTGACAGAATGATTGAATGCTTTTGTGCAAAAATCAGAGCCTTAGAAACAGGGATTTGGTGAGATTGTAAAATGGTGTGCCACTTTGGCAAAACAGTTTGGTGGTTGGTCAAAATGCAAAACATTGTTACTCTGTTACTCAACAATTCTACCCTTGGGAATGTATCCTCAAACTACTGAAAATGTGCACCTATGAAACATGTACATGAAGGTTTACAGCAGTGTGTTGCTAATAGTAAAGGGGTTGGAACAACTCAAATAGCTATCGAATACTGGAGAGAAATGAAATGTGGCCTATTCATACAATAGAATATTATTAAGACATGAAAATGAATGAGAAACTGACAGATTAAATGACTTTGGTGAACCTTCATAATTTCATTTGTAGATCTTTCCATTTCTAATTTGTGAATACATTTGGGGTTATAAATTATAAGTGTACTGCCTCCTGTCAACATTGTGTACTTCTATTTGATGATTTCTGTGTCAAACGTTATATGGAAATGTTTCCAAGTGTTTTCTGTGTTAGCTGTGAATGAATAGAGCAAGATGGATTGCCTGTGATGGGAAAAAAAAAACCTAAAAAAAAAAAAAAAAAAAAAAAAGAGTCCTCTACTACAACACAATGACTTCATGATAAAAGCCCTGAGGAAATTGGGGCAAGGAGTAACATACCTTACCCTAATAAAGGATATACCTATGTACAACATAGTATTTAGTGGAAACTGAAAAGCATTTGCTCTAAAAGCAGGAATGAAGTGAGTTTGTTTGGATTCAATACAAAGTGCAAGTTCAGAGCTAGAGTCATTAGACTAGGGCTATTTCTTTGAAAAGACAAACAAGATAAACAAATCTTTAACCCAGTTAACCAAAAAAGATAGGAGACACAAAATAATAAAATTAGAAACAAAAGGGGAGACCTCACAACAGTAACCAATGAAACTCGAAAAATCATAATGACATACTTTAAAAACCTGTATTTCATAAAATTGGAAAATATTTTTTAAATGGATGGCTTCCTAGATGCATACAGCATATCAAACTTTCAATGTGTTGTTAGTCAATAAACAGAGTTTGCCAAGTTTTTATAGTTACAAAGTCCTAAATCAAGGAAATTCTCAAATACATTAGTGGAAACCTATGGAATAGATAGGTTTTCAGCAAAGCACAAAGATCTCTGCTGTAGGTTTCAGATGCTGTCTGATGTCATTCTTTTATTTATTTGTTTATTTGTTAGTTTTTATCTTATGTTCTGACTTATTTATGTTCTGATATCTCCTTTGAGCAGTCAAGTGTTGTTCTAATTGGTCTTCCTTCATATGTTATTTGGCCTTTTTCCCTTGAAGCTTTTAATATCCTTTTTTTATTCTGTGTTTTTAGTGTTTTGATTACTATGTGCTAAGGGGACTTTCTTTTCTGGTCGAGTCTGTTTGATGTTCTGTATGTTTCCTGTACCTTAATAGGCATCTCCTTCTTTTTTTGGGGGGGGGGATTATTTTTTAATTGACTAATTAAAATATTTCTTATAATCAGAATATAAAGTTAACTCAAAATTGTACAACTAATAAAAAGTTGGTTGCTTTTAACAACAGATGGAATGCATAAGGTATTTGAATTCACATGAACATATCAATAATTTATAGTCTAGCAAAAATGTGTGCTTTGTATACATATTTTGACAACTTCTGTGCCATTATGTACTTGTCAAAAAGGAATACCAGTAGACATGGTGCCCTCTGTACGGCATTGTGGGGCACATTCCCCCAGGATAACACCTTTTCTATTGATTGTCAATAAAAATGGAAAGTTTGATTTGTAACTACACATAAGAGGAAAGATTTGTGTTATTTGTTCCGTGCACCCTTTGGGGACAATATTGTAGGACACATACTAATGTCACTGACAACAGGTGTCTTTATTTGAGTTCTTCTATGTTCCTAGCCACTGAATCATCACAGTGGACAGAAGGAATATTCCTGTGAATCAACAAGACCAAAATAATACTTCAAACCACACACCACTAACTTAGTAAATAAAAAAGAACCATATAAACATCCTTGTGGTGAGATTCCTGAACAGTCAGGCATTCTAATAGAATTCCCAAGATGAGAATGAGTACTATGGGTTGAGTGTGGAAGGTTCCCCAGGCTCCTGAGTGTAAACATTTGATCTTCCACTGGTGGTGGTGGTGTGTTGAGAAGCTGTGGAACATTTGGGACTGTGGCCTAGCTGGGGATACACTTTCCCCAGTGGTAGTCACTATGGTTCTGGCTTTCTTCTACTCCATTCCCTAAGATGTGACTGATATGTGCCACACATTCCTACCATGCAGACTGCCCAGCCTTCCTGGCCTTGATGGGGTGAAACTCTGAGCTCAAATAACTGTTAGTTATTTTGTCACAGAAATGAGAAAAGAACCAATACAGCGTGACAAAGGGCAAAACCAGTGTAGAAAAGAACAGTAGTTTAAACCATTATTGTTAAACTGTGTCTCACTTATTAATTTTATAGATTTAAAACATGTACATCATTAGATCACTCTCAGATCCTTTAGGGCCCAGCAGGCAAATGACCCCACAGTTCAAGCTTGTGGGAGTTATGGCATATCCATCTGTCCTACCCAAGATGCTTGGTAATGTCATTCATGTATTAAAGTTCTATGGCCAAATCTTTTTTTTTATTGACCATACATGATATACTTTTTAATATTTATATATTACAGGAATAAGTTGTGTTTATTCAGTACATAACATACACATATCATACATATACTATATGTTATCTTGTTTAACATTCACAACATCCCTCTGAAATAGAACCCATTTTTAATGAAGTTTTTATGATGGAATGGGTACTCAAATAGATTTAAGACAAGATCATATGTAGCACAATAGGGAACTGAGCCACTTGATCTCTGTAACCCACCATGCAGAGCTGCCAAGGCCTGAGTGGGAGGGCACTGTGAATGAGATGGCAACACTCTAGCTCTGGGGACCTGCTCAATGCAGAGGGCAGCCTTGGGTCACCAGGTTTCAGGGAGGCTTTTTTTTTTCCCCTATCACGTTTTATTAAACCTCATGAATTCAGGGAGTTAGGATTTGGGTTGGCTTGCTCCTTCTTCCACACAGTGTCAATTGAGGTCATTGGTACTTAAGCTGGGATTTGAGTTGGTCTGAAGGATACACAATTGGAAGACTGGAATGTGGTCTCAGCATAGTGGGAAGCTGCCCCATATAGGATGTACCTGGAGAAAACCAGGTACAAGTTTTATGAGCTCTTGTAATTAAGCCCCAGAAACCATGCTGAGTTTAGTTTGTTAGCCACCATGCAAGGAAGACACTTTTAGTGGCAAACTCTTATACTCATGCTTTTTCATGGTGTCCTTTTCATGGTAAACTCTGTGGAAAAAAAGCAGACCTTTTCAGACGTGCTCCTGCCCAAAATCTTAACCTTAGAATACATGGATGGTCCATGACCTCTGGCTAAGTGTGTCCAGAAATGTCACCACTGTCTTTCCTTAAACTGCACTCTCAGAAATGTGCCCTCTATCTTTTTTTTTTCTCATCAAAACAATGTACCCTTTTATGAATTACGCCTCAATTAAAAAAAAAAAAAAGTAGCCCCAAATAAGAAGCAGCTCTGAAAAAGAAAATATAACTTAAGATATTTGAAAAAACAAGGTGAATACAGGTTCAAAAATAAAGATATATTTTCCTAAGGCTACCTAGAATTAGGCTTTAAAGAATTCTACCATTTCAAGTTTACCACTAGTTACTAGATGCCAATTTACAAACAAGATATTCACTTTTTTGTTCCTTTATCAAGAGAAAAATCTACCTTCAGACTATGAGGGTGGTGATGGGGAGGGACTAGAAAACAAGATTCAAACAATCCCATGTAAATATCACATTTTTCAAATGGAAGAACTCCAAACTGCACTAGAAGTTCCAATCACTAAGACAGTTTCCATTGAAATGATTTAAGTACAACTACATGACACAAAGGTTTAGGCCTAATATAGGCCTGACAACCAAGTCCTTGTTTTCTGGAAGAAAGGCCTCAAAAGTCCCACTCAATTCCACATAACAATGCTTCAAAGATCAATTAGGTTTTCATTTCCTTAATATTTTTGTTTTTGACTTCTAATCTTAAAGACTAGATTAAAACTTAGCTCAATTCTCAGAAGGCATTGCTTCCCTTTGCTCTATGAAAGAGTCCACCAAGACCTCTTCCTCAAAACCATCTAGCCCCCAGCCTCCAGCCTGTGCTTGTGATGCATCTTTCTCAACATCCTGAAAAGGTAATGTAGGTAAAATATGCTCATAAACATTAAAACTAGTTGTAAGAAAGACGTAACTAGCTTTATAATTTAAGTTTTAAAACATAAATACTTGCAGCTTGATCTGCACTGACAATGATTGTCGGAGCCTAGAATTCAACATTTACAAATTGTCATTCACACACACAAAACACACTATTATCACACAATTTGTGTCTTGAGAGAATCTTCTGCTTTTTAAATCTTTGGCCTCCCAGTCAATCCCAAGTTCAACCAACTTTAACTAAAACTTCACTCAGAATTTCACCAAGCTTTTCACCTACACATTAATGCTTGTCGTATCTTTCATCAACTGTCAAAATCTGAAGCCTGTCCAGAGATCGCCAGGTAAAAGAAAATAAATTAAATACACAAAGGTTATTTAAAAACAGAATATGACCATCAAAAAAAAAAAATGTCATGATTCCCGATTGGGATCATCCTTTGTTTACTACCAGTAAGAAAAATCCCACGTTGGACTATTTCACACTCCGGCATTGGCCAAAGGACACAAGAGCTGGTTCTGGAGCATGCAGTTTCTCACTCAGGTGTCCCCAGAGGAACACCAGGGACAAAGTCACGTGAGGCCTCTCCCGTACAGAGGCTGTCTCACAGGGGCAGCGAGGACACCCACTAGTTTGTGGAGATCCCTGAGAAAGTATGATTCTTAAAATCTGGACTGCACATAATTCACATCAGCCCTGTTCAGGTACTCACTGGAAGAAAGATGCAGCTGTTTGCCAGAACTCAGCACTCCACTCTAGATCAGCCATGTGGCCATGATGGCTTTCTCACAAGTGATATTCTCTGGTTTAAAGGATAATTATGTTGGGCTACAGATTTGCTATTTCCAAGGATGACTTGGAGTTCATCACTCATCACTTGATTTGAGTAACCATCCCAACATCAACCATCTATTGAAAAAAGAAACTCTTCAAAGAATGACTTCTCACTCTGCAAGAAATAAGCTAGAAACAGCAAAGTAAAAAAAACTCTAATGGCTGATACTGAGATTAAACTGTGTTCAATATGGGATCTAGTGGCTTACTGCAAAAACCAGACCCGGAGAGCTGTAGAATTACACATATACTCACCATCAAAATAACTTACGTGAAACTGCTTCTGGCATAGATCAAGAGGTTAAGATTAAAAAAATAAAAATAATGGATTGAACCTGCATGTTCCATTGCTCATAAACTTGGACACACTATTGTTCTGCAAAAAAGACAACTGCAGCAAAGAAAAATGGCTCTTTTGCAAACAAGCCTAAAAGTAACCCCCAAAAAGAAAAAAATAACATGCATATATGTATAAAGTGTTACTATTAAACACAATGCTATCTCTAGGGGGGATTAACTGCATAGGTTAAAAAAGAAAAACAAAAAACCATGTGCAACATCTTAAGCCAGTAAAGCACCAAAATAAAAAAAAAATTAAAAACCCACCAAAAATCACTTTTCATAATGATTAACATAGAAGCACAAAATATCGACCATAAGTCAGGAAGCAATTACCTGGACAGATACAATGTCCACTGTTGAAAGAATTTTTCTTCAATTTAAATGTCTTTTCTCATCTCAAAAGAAACATTAAAGTGCTAACTTTACTTATATAAAGCAAGCAAATTCTTCAAGTAATTTGCTACGCCAATTTTTATCAGCCTAAACAAGGAACTAAAAATAGCAAGTGAAGTGAAAAGGGCAGAACACCCGACCAGTTCCACACAGGTAGACACCCCAGAGAACGTCACCTACCATCCCGCCTTTCTTCACTGCACTGCACAAGCTAACAGATTATCTGTTTTCTTACATTAACTCCCTAGGATTTGCTAAGGTTTTTGCAAGTCACTAGGTAACACATACAGTCCTAAGGAAATAATGTCACTTAAAAATCAGCACTGGATACTAATTAAAGCGAGCTTGTGTGTGTCTACTGCCTTAAACTAAAAGTGAGGCATTGCTTACAAACTGTGACGAGCCGCCCTCCACCAGCCGACTCACTACTCCTGCCCCTCGGCTGCTTTTTCAAGGAAGTATACATTAACCAGATGGCGATTGAGGTGCTTGCTGTAATCCTTTTCCTTTCTGAAAGACCGATCACAGAAAATACAAACAAACTCTCCCTCCGTTATTTTAACTGCCAACCCCTCCTTCCCACTTTTTGAACTTGCTTCTTGTGGCACTGGCCGAGCCCCATGCAGCCCAGAATAATCACTTCCCTCGGACATATTATCACTCAGGTCACTTCCATCATGGCTGTGGATGCCTTCGTCTTCATCAATGTCCGGTGACTCGTTTTCAGCCAAAGTGATAGGAGGCGAGGCCGTTACGGTTGGTGATGGGACCGGAGGCAATGGTGATGCCGGTTCGGGTGCTGAGGCTTTCACAGGGACACTGTCGGGGTTCTGCTCAGTGTCCACTTCCATTTCACAAAGCCCAGCTGAACCAGTCTGACACTTAGCATGTAACGTTTCACCACCTGACCCATTTGAGTTTTGTTCCGAGGATAAGACACTGGTAGATTCCTTGGGAGCAGCAAGTGTAGCTAGACTCTTGCCAGCTTCCTCTGTTCCCACTTTCTTGAGAGGGACCATTTTATTTCCTTTCCCATCAGAGCCAATTTCTTGGTCCTTGGGTGTCTCATCTCTTCTTGAGTTTCCCTTTGGAAGATCCTGTGCATGCCTGCTTCCCTTCAGAAGCTGGCTATCTCTAACAGGCACTAAGCCAACTTCAATAAGGACTTGCTCCTGCCGCACTACCTCACTCCGCATGCCCGACCTCTCCTTGGTACTCTCTTTTCGGGGAGAAGACCTTTTGGTGACTGGTTTCACTTGAAGAGGTGGCTCCATGACAGCAGGAGGCTCCTTCTGAACAGATCCCATGTGAGGAGGCCCTGTCTGAGCAACCTCCACCTGAGCATGGTCCAAAGGACAAAGCAGCCTCTTCTGACAATGTCCCCACTGAGACTCCATGGGAGGAGGCGGCCCCATCTGATCAGGCTCCATGGGAGGAGGAGGCTCCATCCGATCAGGCTCCATGGGAGGAGGCTGTTCCATCTGAGTAAGCTCCATGGAAAGAGGCTGCTCCATCTTTGGAGGCTCCGTGGGAGGAGGCGGCTCCCTCTGAGGAAGCTCTAGGGGAGAAGGCAGCTCCCTCTGAGCAGGCCCCATGGGAGAAGGCAGCTCCATCTGAGCAGGCCCAGTCTGAGCAATATCCATGGGAGAAGGAAGCCCAGGCTGAGTAGAGCCTGTAGGGGTGAACACCACCTGAGTGAGCGCAGGACCAGAAGAGACCTCCTCCTGAGCCAGCTCCATGGAAGGAGGCTCTGCCGGAGCCTTCTCCTTCTGCGTCTCCTGAGCAGGTCTGCTGCCCTTCTCACTTGATTTACCTTTTTGAGGTTTCTTCTTTGCATCTTTTTTAATGGAAGTATTTTGCTTTTATTGTCCCCCTTAGTCTCCTCCGTCTTGCTGTCATCCTTTGGCACCTTGGTACTATTTTTGGATTTGCTTTCCATCTTTTTTTTTTTTTTTGTCACTGGTTCCTCATTCACAGGCTCATCTGACGGATGGGCTTCAGCATCCACCTTTCTTTTGTTCTTCTTGGCTTTACTGACTTTTTCTTTACTATTTCCTGTATGTACATCTATGTGTTTCATCTCTGCTGCCTTAGTCTCCGTTGCGGATTTCCGAGTTCTGGTAGTTACCTGGACCACTGAGGCATTGCCACAAGACTTCTTCTCTTTTGAAACATCCTTTTTCTCTAGATATTAGGATAGCTACACCAGCTTGTTTCTTAGGTCCATTT
This sequence comes from Peromyscus maniculatus bairdii, assembly GCF_049852395.1. NCBI lineage: Eukaryota > Metazoa > Chordata > Mammalia > Rodentia > Cricetidae > Peromyscus > Peromyscus maniculatus. The sequence continues at coordinate 33,072,955 of NC_134853.1, read as the reverse complement.
GCTTGGAAAACCTTTTCCCAGTCCTTTACTCGGAGGTAGTGTCTGTCTTTGAAGTTGTGTTTCTTGTATGCAACAGATGGATGGATCCTGTTTTCTTATCCATTCTGTTAGCCTGCGTCTTTTTATAGGTGAGTTGAGACCTTTGATATTGATGGATATTAATGACCAGTGATTGTTAATTCCTGTTATTTTCTGTGGTTGTGTTGTGTTGTCCTTCTTTGGTGTATATTGGTGTGGGATTATCTATTGCCTGAATTTTCATGGATGTGTTTAGCTTCTTTGGGTTGAATTTTCCCTTCTAGTGCTTTCTGTAGGGCTGGGTTTGTGGATAGGTATTGATTAAATCTGGTTTTATCCTGGAATATTTTGTTTACTCCACCTATGGTGATTGGGAGTTTTGCTGGGTATAATAGTCTGGGTTGGCATCCGTGGTCTCTTAGTGTCTGCATGAGGTTTGTCCATGATCTTCTAGCTTTCATAGTCTCTATTGAGTAGTCTGGTGTTATTCTGATGGGTTTGCCTTTATATGTTACTTGGTCTTTTTCCTTTGCGGCTCTTAATATTTTTTCTTTGTTCTGTGTGTTTAGTGTTTTGATTATTATGTGGCGAGGGGACTTTTTTTTGGATCCAGCCTATTCAGTGTTCTGTAAGCTTCTTGTATCTTCATATGTATTTCATTCTTTAGGTTAGGAAAGTTTTCTTCTATGATTTTGTTGAATATATTTTCTGTGCCTTTGAGTTGGTATTCTTCTCCTTCTTCTATCCCTATTATTCTTAGGTTTGGCCCACATTTCCTGGACGTTTTGTGTTACCACTTTTTTGTCTTTAGTGTTTTCTTTGACTGACGAATCTATTTTCTCTATCGTGTCTTCAGTGTCAGAGATTCTCTGTTCCATCTCTTGCAATCGGTTGGTTATGCTTGTTTCTGTAGTTCCTGTTCGTTTAGTCAGGATTTCTATTTCCAGCATTCCCTCAGCATGTGTTTTCTTTATTGTCTCAAATTCATTTTTCAGATCTTGGAATGTTTCTTTCATCTGTTTAATAGCTTTTTCTTGGCTTGATTTGATTTCTTCCCATTTTTTGTTCGTTTTTTCTTCCATTTCTTTAAGGGAGTTTTTTATTTCCTATTTAATGGAGTTTTTCATTTCCTCTTTAAGGGAAGTTTTTATTTCCTCTTTAAGGGAGTTTTTCATTTCCTCTTTAAGGAAAGTTTTTATTTCCTCTTTGAGGGAATGTTTTATTTCTTCTTTAAGGGACTCTATCATCTTCTTAAAGTCATTTTTAGGGTTGATTTCTTCTGTTTCTTCTGTCATGGTATGTTTAGGTCTTGCAGGTGTAGAATCACTAGGTTCTGATGTTTCCATATAGGTCTTTATGTTGTTGCCTGTATTTTTGCACTGGCGTCTACTCATCTTTTCCTCTGTGCGGTGCAGGTGGTGTCTGTGTCTGAGAGTGCCTCTCTTGTTCTAATTTTTAGTTTTGGTTTAGTAGGGGTTCTTGGTTAAATTGGTGCTATTGGGCTGTTTCTTCAGGGGCAGCTGATTTCATTCGGTGAATTATATACTTATGATTCTGGTGATCTGGTTTGGTGGCTGGGTAGCACCTTCTTCTGTGTTCCCAGGTCACGTTTTGTTCATTTGTCGACTCCTCAGCTGATCTTGTTTCTTCAGACTTCAAACTGTAGGCATCTGAATCCTCTCCCAGATGGGTTTCAGCTGAGCAGGGTAGTCTCACCAACACCTCCAAGTTGTTGGGTTTCACAGGATCAGCAGTTGGGCCCTGGGTTGTCCTCAGACGGAGTGTTCAGATTTGCTCCGGCTCCAACCCACGGAGACAGCCTCCTCCCCAGGCGTTGGGGCCAGGGGCGTCCCCGCTCCAAGCCGCGTCTGCCCGTCTCCCTCCCCAGGCCTGTCCACCTCCGAGGTCCTCCGCCATAGGCCTACCTGCATCTGCTTGTCTCCGCCGCAGGGCCTGTACGTCCCCGTCAACCGCCTGGGTCCGTCTGCTTCCTGCTATTAATTCTTAATGGTTGTGGTCCTGTCGATCCAAACTATCTCTCTACTGGACTCATCAGCACCTTTCTTCTCCTCCTAGCCACTAGCTTGTGAAGTACCGCTCGCCGCCATCCTCGCTCCTTCTTTCGGCATCTCCTTCTTTAGATTAGGGAAATTTTCTTCTGGTTTTGTTGAAAATATTTTCTGTGCCTTTGACCTGAGTTTCTTCTCCTTCTTCTATACCAATTTGCTGTGGAATAATCTTCTTGTACTTTGTCACTCAGACTGGTTTAATAAAAAGCTGATTGGCCAGTAGCTAGGCAGGAAGTATAGGCACGGTGACCAAACTGAGGATAATGGGAAGGAGAAGGGTGGAATCAGGAGTTTCCAGCAATTGCAGAGATGCAAGATGAGAATGCCATGCTGAGAAAAGGTACCAGGCCATGTGGCTAAACACAGATAAGAAATATGGGTTAATTTAAGTGTAAGAGCTAGTCAGTAATAAGCTTGAGCTATCAGCTGACCATTTATAATTAATATGAGCCTCTATGTGGTAATTTGGGAAGCAGCTGCCAGGTATTTGGGAACAGGTAGTTGGGACAGGGAAACACTGGATTACATATGGCATACTAACATGGGGCCAGAATTTCCACATGAATGGAATCAAGCATGGCTTCTTGGTAGCTGCCTTTTCTCTGGTGGGCTCTGTTTGCTGGTGGTGAGCAGAGACGCAGCTCCTGTAAGAGATGGCTTCCTGACTCAGCATTAGCTGCAAAAACAGGCAGCTCTTGTAAGAGGCCCTGCTACCCAACACTTAAATGGAGTCTGTGAGCAGCAGGTGGCACACTACTCAGTGGTGGCATGGACCCAGAAACTTCTTAGAGTTGGGGAAGTAAACATGGCTCCCAGAGCTGGTGATAAACATGCCTCCACCCTGAGACTAGACTCTGAGAGAACCAAGGGGGAGGAGCCAGCACCAGCATGCCATGATCTAAGTTACATAGCAGGGGTTTATTGCTCATGCAGACAGAAAAGGTTACAGATATGCAGTAAGGACAGATTCAAACAAAAAGAATTCTAAATGGGTCACAGAGTGTTTAAAAAATATACATAGGCTTGGGAGAAAGAAGAGAGTATATAAAAATAATTTGAGAATAAAATAGTAAAGTCCTTGAAAGAGAAATAGTGTAATAAAAAAATTATAATAAGCCACATAAAGATGGAAAACACACAGAAAGTCTGGGTACTGTATGTTATTGTGTTGTCTTTAAATTTTTTGATGACTGCTAATGAACAAATGATAGCTGCTGAGAGACATTTGATTATGAAAGCTGCTAAAATAAACCAACTTATATATTTTAAAAATATTTTGACTTCAAAATTTAAGTCAAAAGATATGTTACTTTGGGAAACAAGCTCTACTTTTATTTCCATGGGAAATAAAAGGCCGTGGATTCATTCTGGGTTAAGAAAAATCAGGTTTGATTGAGGAAGACCCCTGAAAAATCTCCAATGGGAATGGATAGATGATCCAACATTTCAGAGTGTCTCTGTTGCAATTTCCTCTGAGTTCTGCATCCAGAACAGCTTCAAGGCTCTTGGCTAAGATGATCCAGTCTCACAGAGTACTCCAGTCAGGACTTGACCCTAATCCTAAATTTTCTCAGGGTCCCCCCAAAATTACCAGCAACCCCAATCAACAGGAAGTGGCCTAGAAAACTATGTCCACATTCCCCAAAATGGATTATGGATGTTTGTCTTTGATTAAAGGGTTTGGTTACAAATTGTTATTGGTCATAGTTTAAAAAAAAAAAAAACTAAACAAAGGGTTAAATTCAAAGATCTCTTACTAGGAAGAGAGGGGGGTAGGGTATAAAAATGATGGGATAAAATGATAGATTATTGAATCTACTTTAGTTCAAAAAACAGCTATTAATCTCAGGATATTTTATATTGGTATGGATTTTGGTTTATTGATACAAATTGAAAGTTAATTTCGCTATATTGTATGTGTATTTCTACTCTTGTTTAGGGTATTATGTTTATGCAGCTCATTTAAAAATGTAATATATAATTAAGAAGTACAAATTAATAGTCATCTATAATAGCAAACTTATAGTCATGTTAGGTATGTTTTCAAGGTCATACAGAGATATATTTCAGATAAATAGGCAATCTTCAAACATTTCAAAGACCTGCAGAATATGGCACTTAAAATGTTTTAAGAACTTAGACTTTTCTTGACAGTGAGACACATCTGCTCCTGGCAGCACCAATTACTTCAAAGAGGATGATGGGCATCAAAGAAACTCCATATGGAGTTTGTTTTCTTTATGGCAAAAGCTAGCCCTGAGGGCAAAGAAACTGCCCTTGCCTCAATTGCTGACAGTTACTGTCCAAACTGGACCAGCAGGACACAAGAAAGGTGACTGTCAAACTTTTCAAAGACAAGGTAGAACAGTCCTTCAGAATTCACTGCTTCACATGAAAGTCTGTCAGGTATGCTAGGTCTGTAGGCCATAGTTGGATGTCCCAACATTTCAGAGGAACTTTGGGTGGCTGTACAGGCAGCTTGATGTCCCTGTCATTAGGTAATATTTCACCCTTCTGGGGTCTTTGATGGAGTTGAGGACTAAATAGTAATAATTATAGTTTTACTTAGTCATAATAAGAAGTAAATTAGAAAAAAAGTAAATTAGATACAAAACTTTAGACTCACCAAGGGAAGATAGGTAATTAAGTATTTTCTCTAATTTTGCCAAATGCAAATGTATTAGTGTCGCTGTAATTCTTACTTAATAACTGTTTTTGTTGTATATAATATTATGTTAAAGTTAAAAACTTCCTTTTAATTAGACAAGAAGGGGGAAGTTCTGTGGAATAATCCTCTTGAATACTGTAAAGATTTGTCACTCAAATTGGTTTAATAAAAAGCTGATTGGCCAGGAGCTGGGCAGGAAGTATAGGCAGGGTGACCAAACTGAGGATGATGGGAAGGAGAAGGGTGGAGTCAGGAGTTGCCAGCAAATGCAGAGATGCAAGATGAGAATGCCACACTGAGAAGAGGTGCCAGGCCATGTGACTAAACACAGATAAGAAATATGGGTTGATATGGCCGGGCGTTGGTGGCGCACGCCTTTAATCCCAGCACTCGGGAGGCAGAGCCAGGCGGATCTCTGTGAGTTCGAGGCCAGCCTGGGCTACCAAGTGAGCTCCAGGAAAGGCGCAAAGCTACACAGAGAAACCCTGTCTCGAAAAACCAAAAAAAAAAAAAAAAAAAAAAAGAAATATGGGTTGATTTAAGTGTAAGAGCTAGTCAGTAATAAGCCTGAGCTATCAGCTGACCATTTATGATTGATATAAGCCTCTGTGTGGCAATTTGGGAAGTGGTTTCTGGGTATTTGGGAACAGGCAGTCAGGAGAGGAAAATGTCTGATTATACCTATTGTTCTTAGATTTGGTCTTTCCATGTGTCCTAGATTTCCTGGATGTTCTGTGCCAGTAGTTTTTTAGATTTAACATTTTCTTTGACAGAGGTATCCATTTCTTCTATTGAGTCTTCAATGTCTTGAGATTCTCTCTTCCACCTCATGTATTCTGTTAAGGAGGCTTGCCTCTGATGTTCCTATTAAAGTTTCTAAATTTTTTATTTTCAGATTTCCCTTTGGTTTTCTTTATTAATTCTATTTTAACATTCATGTCTTGAACAGTTTTATTTATTTCCTGCCACCATTTGTCTGTGTTTTCATAGATTCCTTTAAGAAATGTATTAATTTCCTCTTTGGGGAACTCTATGATACTCATAAAGGCTGTTTTAAGATCTACTTCTTGTGTTTCAGCTAAGTTGCATTCCAGGTAAAATGTGTTTCTAGGTAGTAGGAACTATGGTGATATTTTATTTGTACTGAAATGTGATTTTATTTGTATGTTAATAAATAAAATTGTCTGGGGGTCAGAGCTAATAGCAAGCCATAGCAGAAGCCGGGTGGTGGTGGTGCACACCTTTAATCCCTATCACATGACAGGCAGCTCTCTGTGTGTTCAAGGATATAGCCAGCATGGAGACACACACCTTTAATCTCAATACCAACCATAGAAGACCTGGAGGTCTGTATAGACAGGCAGTGATGAGGAGGTCATGTGATTGGGTTTATTACCAATGAGAAGGCAGAACAGAAAGTCAATAAAAAGACAGGTACACAGGAAGTAGGTCTCTTTCTGAGAGGAAGGACAATAGCAGCCAAAGGGCAAGAAAGGGTTTTTAGTATCAGCTCTTAGCTACTACTCTGATCTCTTGGGCTTTTAACTCTGCATTTGGCTCTGTGTTTCTTATTTAATAAGACTGTTACATCTACATTTGGCACCCACATGGCAAGGATTCATTAAAAACCGCTCAGCTTGACTTGGCTCAGCTAGGCTTGGTGGTCTTGGCTAGGCCAGCTCGGCCTATGGCCCAGGCCAACTGACCATAGCTATAAGTGGTTACCCGCAGCTGGAGCTACTTGCTCAAAGCTAGTGCTTTGAACATCTCAGGCCTGCCCTGCCAGAGCTGGTAAATGCTGTTCTGGAACCTGGGGCACAGTGGCAAATGTAGTTCAAAGAGGAAGCTAAAAACATAGAAAACCAATGGAGGGCTAAAGGTATACAAATCTCCAGAATCAACTTGTTGGAGAATGCCAATATGCTGCAATACAAACACAATGTTTATATGGTATCCAAACCCTAATTCTATGTTGAATGACAGCCTTGAATGCATGGGACAGAGTTGAGAAACCAGGAAAGAAAACTGAGTCATTTCACAAAGGTTATACAGGACCCAAAAGAATCTTTCACAGATTTCTTACAAAGACTGACTTCATCAGTAAAGAGAATAATCCCGAATTCAGAAGCTAGCCGCATAATAATAGAATCTTTGGCTTTTGAGAATGTGAATGCAGCACACAAGAGAAAAATCAGGCCATTAAAGGCAAGATCTGCACCCTTGGAAGATTGGATTAGAGACACTTTTAATGTTAAGGCTCAATGACCATGATGATATGTGGATAGGAGAAGCAATTTCAAGAGGTTTAAAGAATGTCAGATGTTTTGGATGTGGAAATCAAGGACATTTGAAAAGGGATTGTAAACAGGTCATTCCTAGAAACAATGTTTCTTCAAGGAACAATGGCAACAGAATACCCCTTCATTCTGGAGTATGCAGAAGGTGTGGTAAGGGAAAACACTGGACCAATGAATGTAGATCAACAAGGGACAGGCAAGGTCATACTTTGCCTCAGTCTTTGGGAAACTTCCAAAGGGGCCTCAGGCAGGCCCCCACAGCAAATCAAATTTAGACCTTCCCTGCAGTCATAGAGGAAACCCCTACTCAGAGCAATTAAATAACCAAATGCCTATTGGAATAAACCAGGCTGCTCAGGGTGATGAAACAGCTGAGACAGAGAGAACAGAAAATTCAGGAGAAAACATAGAGAAAATTTTTTGGCAAACTTCTATAAATCAACAAAGACCCAAATTAACAAAAAAAATTAAATGGTGTTTTCTTGTCTGGTCTGGTAGACACAGGTGCTGATGTGACCATAATTGCACCAGAATTTTGGTATCTAACTTGGCCTCTTCAGGAGGTAAACATTCAACTGTTAGGAATTGGGACATTATCTCAAGTGAAACAGGGTGCAAGATGGCTCAAATGTATAGGTCCAGAAGGACAGAGAGGAAAATTAAAACCATATGTGGCTATCATAGCTATGAACCTGTGGGGTCAAGACTTGTTGCAACAATGGAATACTCACATTAACATCCCTCCAACTTCAGAAACAAATCATAAACTAGCACATGTTACTGAGAGAAATATTAGAAGATACTGTTCTAATGAGTGGTCACCAGCCATCCATATTATACAAGAACAGGGCACAACTGATGATCTTCCAAACACACCAACAGCTCTACCTTTAAAATGGTTAACAGACAAGCCTGTATGGGTTCAGCAATGACCTTTAACAACAGAGAAACTCCAGGCTTTAGAAGAGCTGGTAAAAGAACAGTTAAATGCTCAGCATATTGAAGAATCAACCAGCCCTTGGAATTCGCCTGTATTTGTTATTAAAAAGAAATCTGGTAAATGGAGAATGGCAACAGACCTTAGAGCAATTAACAAAGTAATTCAGCCAATGGACTCCCTACAATCTAGAATTCCTTGGCCTACTCTGTTACCTAAAGGATGGCCTCTCATAGTTACTGATTTAAAAGACTGTTTCTTTACAATATCCTTACAAGAAAAAGACAGAAAAAGATTTGCCTTCACAGTGCCTACTTACAATAACTCTCAACCAGTTAAGAGATACCAGGGGAGGGTCTTCCCACAGGGAATGTTGAATAGCCCAATCCTGTGCCAATATTTTGTACAACAGCCATTGGAAGTGATATGTAAAAAAATTCCAAAATCTATAATTTATCATTATATGGATGATATTTTACTAGCTGACTCAAATGCAGATACTTTAGAAAAAATGTTTGAAGAAGTAAAAAAAATTTTGCCTTGCTGGGGATTGCAAGTTACTCCTGAAATGATACAAAGAGGAGATTCTATTAATTATTAGGATATAAAATAGGTCTACAAACAACTAGACCCCAAAAGGTGCAAATTAGAAGAAATCAACTACAGACTCTTAATGACGTTCAAAGATTATTTGGAGACATTTCTCATCTATGAACTATTGTTGGGGTAAAAAATGATGAACTGAATAATTTATTCAAAACCTTAGAAGGTGACAAGGACTTAAATATTCCAAGAGAATTATCACCTGAAGCTGAGAAAGAATTGGCCTTGGTAGAAAAGAAAGTACATGAAGGACATGCTGGAGTGCATTTTGGTTATTATACCCTCTAGGCATTATCCTACAGGAATATGAGTGCAGAGGGAAGATATTATATTTGAATGGATATTTTTACCAAATAAATCAAATAAAAAAATAAAAACTGTAGCATGAATCTTAAAAGTTCTTATTAATAAAATCAAATCTGAGGCCAGTTATCGGGGTCAATGCTGGTAGATCAGAGAGACAGAACAAGCCACAGCTATCTCACCTTGCCAATCCCTCAGCTGGTCTTGTCTCCTCAGACTGGAGGCCTCTGAGTCCTCATCCGGAATGGGTCTCAGCTGAATTACTACTCAAAAGCCTGAAGCTTAACGAGGCCAAATGCTTAACCAGCCAAAATGCTTCTAGTTTCTGGTCCTCATGCCTTATATATCTTTCTACTTTCTACCACCACTCCCTGGGATTAAAGGCTGGCTTTCTGGGATTAAAGGCATGTGTCACCATGCTTGGCTATTTCCAATGTAGCCTTGAACTCACAGAGATCCAGAGGGATTTCTATCTCTGGAATGCTAGGATTAAAGGTGTGAGTGCCACCATTTTCTAGCCTTTGTATTTAGTGGCTGTCTGTTCTCTGACCCCAGATAAATTTATTAGAGTACACAATATTTTGGGGAACACAATACCACCACAAAAAACTTATGTGGAAAAAAATCTCTGACTTCATTTGGAAAGGAAAATTGAGACTTTGTAAATTAGCAAGAATAGACCCAGCAGAAATTGTCATTCCTTTAACTAAGGAGGACATTGAAAAATTATGGACAGAAAGTGAACCTTGGCAAAGAGATTGCAGTAATTTTTTGGGAGAAATTTACAGCAAATATCCCAAAAGCAATAGAATTGATCTTGTAAAGAGAGCTGATTGGACTTTGCCTCAAATTGTATGGGAAAAACCCATATTTGGAGTTCATACATTTTATACAGATGCAAACAAACAAGGAAAGGCAGATTACAAATCAGAAAATTTAAGTAAAGTGGTTCAAAGTCCTTGTAATTCAGTTCAAAATCAGAATTTTATGCTATTCCTTTGGTATTAATGGATTTTTCAGAACCTCTCAACATAGTAACTGACTTTTAGTATGCTGAAAGAGTAGTATTACATATTGAGACTGCAGAATTTATCCTGATGTGTCAGAATTAACTTCACTATTTATTCAATTACAAGATACTATCAGGAAAAGGAGTCATCCTTTATATATAGCTCACATCCGATCCCATACTGGTTTGCCAGGCCCTCTAGCACAAGGCAATGATGAGATTGATAAATTATGGATAGGAAATGTGCTCCAGGCCTCAGAATTTCATAAAAAACATCATGTCAATAGTAAAGGCTTAAAAAAGGATTTTTCCATAACCTGGCAACAAGCCAAAGAAATAGTAAAGAAATGTCCTACTTGTTCCTTCTACAATCAAACGCCATTACCAGCAGGATGTAACCCAAAGGGTACTCAGAGGAATGAAATCTGGCAGATGGACGTGTTTCACTTTGCAGAGTTTGAAAAATTGAAATATGTACACCACACCATCGATACTTATTCAGGATTTCAATGGGCAACTGCTTTGAGTTCTGAAAAAGCTGATTCTGTAATCACACATTTGCTAGAAGTTATGGCCATCATGGGTATACCTGCACAAATCAAAACTGACAATGCTCCATCATATGTCTCTGTTAAAATGAAACAGTTTTTTGCTTATTACAATATAAAGCATATTACAGGCATACCACATAATCCTACAGGTCAAGCAGTTATAGAAAGATCAAACAGAACTCTAAAGGATATGCTAAATAAACAGAAAGGGGTAGCAAAAACCCCCAGAAATAGACTGAATAATGCTCTTCTAACTTTGAATTTTCTGAATGCCAATGAGAAAGGAACAACAGCTGCAGAGAGACATTGGATAATAGAAAAACTACAGAATTAAATCAGCCTATATACTTTAAAGATGTGCTGACCTCAGAATGGAAACCAGGGTATGTATTACATTGGGGACGAGGTTTTGCTTTTGTTTCTACAGGAGAAGATAAGCTGTGGGTACCATCAAAATTGGTAAAGGTTCGATTTGAACAAGAGAGACCTCTTAATTAGAAGAGGTGATAGTTCATCAACCAGTGTGACCATTCAATTTAAACTGACTTATACCATTAACACATGCCTTTTCTTTTTTTCTTTTCTTTTTTTTTTTTACAATACTATTCAGTTCTACATAATAGCCACAGACTCCCTTGTTCTCTCCCTTCCTGCCCCCCTCCCCTGCCCCCCAGCCCACTCCCCATTCCCACCTCCCCCAGATCAAGGTCTCCCCTGAGGACTGGGATCGACCTGATAGACTCAGTCCAGGCAGGTCCAGTGCCCTCCTCCCAGATTGAGCCAAGCGTCCCTGCATAAGTCCCAGGTTTCAAACAGCTAACTCATGCAACAAGCCCAGGACCTGGTACCACTGCCTAGATGCCTCCCAAACAGATCAAGCCAATCGACTGTCTCACCTATTCAGAGGGCCTGATCCAGTTGGGGCCCCCTCAGCCTTTGGTTCATAGTTCATAACACATGCCTTTTCATTTAATCAGATTTAATTTGCCAAAAGGGAACCTCCCCAAAATTATACTTGAGGAAAGGTTTTTGTTTTTGTCTTTTAGGAGAATGAAGGCTAAGGAATCTAAAGAACACTGGACAAATGAGACAACTGAAGAAAAAGGACAAATCATCTGCCCCCAAAAAGAGTAAAATGACCTATTGGTATATCATCTCCAAAATTTCATGCCTCCCTAAATGTTTTCTGCTCTTCTCTAAAGACATTTAACACTATTGGTCTTCTGTAGTCCCAGTTTAATTAAAATTTAAAGCTGGATTTGGAGTTGGCTCTCTCCTTCTTTAAAGTCAAGCATGTTGTTAAAAGGAAAATACAAACTCCAGGTATCATGCCAGAAGAAAGAACCATCTTCTGATATGGGACAGGAGTAAAACCAAATTAATTAAGGGACTATTCTATTATTACTAATCTCAATTCTTTGGTCCTATTCTGATTCTTTAAACTTTTCTTAAAGTATGAATTTTATATCAAAATTTACAAGATTAATATTATATATACATATATTAAACTTTGTTAAGATATTAATGGTCATATAATGTACTAACTAATTCTAGAAAAAAGGCTTCAATTAGCTGCCTATACATGTCTTTGTATTCGAGTCTCTTATCAGTTTTCTGAAGGAAATCATGGCCAGGCCTAACATCAACTGAAATCTCCAGGAAGAAGATGGGGCCCCACAACAACAATAATTCCACATGGACAATAATAATATCACTAAGCTGACAAACATCATCTACAGATCAGCTTTGAACTACAAAATGCTCAGAGCAATTTTGAGAGGGCTAGCTGAGATGATCCAGTTTCAAAGACTACTTGAATAAGGACTTGAGATAAACCCTGAATTCGGCATGATGCACACACTGGATAATAAAGGATATAGTTGCCTTTCCTAAAATTTGACAATTAACCCCAAATTTTTCTTTTCAGAATAAAGATACCTTTGTCCATACCCAGCAGGAAGCAATTTTAAGAATACAACGCCCACATTTCTGAAGAGGTAGTGTGTGGTGGGTGGTTTTTTGGTCTCTTTAATAAGTTTTGGGTCTGGGATAATTTTCATTGTTTAGGAGGGTTGATTAGGGTTAGGAAAAGGGCTAAGAAAAGGAGATTAGATTTAAGGTTATTGTTTAAAAAAAGAAAAAAGAAAAGAAAAAGACAATTACTAGTTTTAAATACTTTACATTGGATTGGATTGTTTTATATTGTATACAAATTATATATATTGAGATTGATATCATTAGAAAATGCCATACATACATTTCTAATCTTGTTCAAGATATTGTACCATTCATTTAACAATGTAATGCAATTTGTTGATCCTTGAATGTTATTATTACCAACTATTAGGATATAAAGAAATGAAAATAGTTAGACATTACAATACAACTTGTAGTCATATTAAGTTTCAAGATTGAGCAGATATATTTTAGATAGATAGGTCATCTTCAAACCCTTCAGAGATCTATAGAATATGGTATTTAAAATGTTTTAATAACTTAGAAATTTTTTCTTTTTTGTTATGACTATGAGACATGTTGGCTCCTGGCATTACCAGTCTACTTCAGAGAAAATATGGGCACTGAAGAAACTGTATATGGAGTTAACTTTCATTGTGGCAAAAGTTAGCCACTGGACAACAAAGTATCCTCGAATCAACTGCAGACAAACAGGACAAAATGGACAGACAGGACACGAAACAAAGGACTACTGATTCTTGCCAAGACAAGTGTGGTTATGACTTTATCAAAAGGCATCTTCTGAGGCCAGGACAATATGGTACCATCCCTGAAGTGGCCTTCGCAATCCGGAAAAGGTACAGTGCCCTTTTCTTCAAAGGCAGCTTAACAAGCAGAGGGCCGGTGGCTTCTGTTGTGCAATGGAACAGCAGCTGAAACAGTTATTCTTGAAGAGTGCCTAAGATCACACCTCTCAATGGTAGACTGGCATTTAATAAGAGGGATGTGGAGAAGAATGGGATGCTGAGATGAAGCCACACACACACACACACATAGCCAAGAAGAATGGACAGTTGAATTCAAAAAACATCAACAATTTTCAGAATTTAAAATCCTGAATCATGACATGACACTAGTGGAATTCAGGTGTTTCTGGTACATGGACTGCTCTCACCCAATGTGAGGTTGAACTGTTAGCCTTGGGTACATCCTACTTCACAAATGAGTCTGTCAGATATGCTAAGCCTATAGGCTGAAGATGATGCCCCAACACTGTGGAGAAATCTCAGGTGACTGTCCAGGCAGCTGGCTGTTTCTGTCAACTCACATTTTTTTTTTTTTTTGGAAGCTGCTTACATGTACTTCCTGTTTTTATTTTTGTTAGGTAATATTTCCTTCTTGGGTCTCTGAGGGAGCTGAAGATTAGATAGTTATAATTAAAGTTTAGATAGTTATAGTTTTTCTTGTTAAGAATTTTCGAAAAGGAACTCACTAAAGAGTAAGTGTATAAATTTGAAAGACATTATAAGATAGCTCTGTTAGTAATATAAGTTAGGATAGAAAGTGAATCAGGTACATTTTGGACTTACCAAAATAGGATAGATAATGGAATTATTTTCTCTGAATTTGTCAAATGCAAATAGACTAGACATTGTTTAGATATTTATTGCTTATATATATATGGTATATAGTTATTGTACTTTTTGTATATAGTTTTTCTTATATTAGTTATAACTTTTTTCCTTTTTTCTTTTTATTAAAATAGAAAAGTGGAAATATGGTGATATTTTATTTGTACTGAAATCTTATTTTATTTGTATGTTAATAAATAAAGTTGCCCGGGGGTCAGAGCTAATAGCAAGCCATAGCAGAAGCTGGGTGGTGGTTGTGCACACCTTTAATCCCGATCACATGACCAACAGATCTCTGTGTGTTCAAGGATACAGCCAGCATGGAGACACACACCTTTAATCTCAATACCAACCATAGAAGGCCTGGAGGTCTATATAGACAGGCAGTGATGAGGAGGTCATGTGATTGGGTTTACAACCAATGAGAAGGCAGAACAGAAAGTCAATAAAAAAGGCAGATACACAGTCTCTTTCTGAGGGGAAGTACGACAGTGGCAGCGAAGGGTTTTTAGTATCAGCTCTTAGCTACTACTCTGAGCTCTTGGGCTTTTAACTCTGCGTTTGGCTCTGTGTTTCTTGTTTAATAAGACTGTTACATCTACAAGGAACTGATAATTAGGAATGCAGATGGGCTAGTGGAGAGCAGAGGGGTTCCCCAGGAGGAGGAAAACAGGATGTTCCACCAGGATCTGCTTAATCCCCTGTGAATGAGGGCAGAGAATGAGAAGCTGCAGCAGGTGGGCTGCTACAGAGCTGGGGATGAGACTGGGGATTGGATTTGGAGGAGAGAAGGGAGAGATAAAGATCTGCATTGAGTCTACTTGCTTCTCTGGTCAGAGGGGCCTGTGGTTCCAAGGGAGGGGGCCTGCTGGGGTTGGGATCTGAGATAAAGCACTGAGTGTGGAGGGAAGGTAAGAGTTGTTTGGGGATATTTGATAGCTGTGAAACCCAAAACTGTGTTAATAAATCAACCTTGGATCAGGGAGTGAGCCAGCAACTAGTTGGCAGGAATTAGCCATAAAGAGTACGTGGAGGAGCCAGAAAGACAGACGCACAGGAAGGAGTTGGGAGGGGAGACATGGAGTTTTGTGGTCTTTTTTTGTTTGGAATGGCTGGAGAGACGCTCTCTTGATGAATCTCCAGCCAAAAAGAAAGGTCCGCTGGTTGTTTCTCAGCCTCTCTGAGGTAACAGGTTTTCATGCCAATATCTGACTCCTGAGTCTTTAGGGGGGTACGGGGGTGGGGGGTGCGTGGGGTTGCAGATCGTAACTAAAATAGCAGTAGATTCAGGTGCAGCAACTAAACCAAAGGAAAAACAACAGAATGGAAGATCTGTGTGATGCACAGTCGATGCCGGGTGCTTAGCAGGGGGTCTTTGCAGAGCTGAGGATAAGACTAGAGGACAGGATTTTGAGGAGCTGAGGGAGTTGTGAAGATCTGTAGTTAGTCTACTTGTTTCCCTAGCTGGAGAATGACATTCTATTTATTTATTTATATTTTATCTGTGTGGGTGTTTTCCCTGTGTGTATTTTTATGCATCATATGCATGCATTGCCTGTGGAAGCTAGAAGAGAGATCCCTTTGAACTGGCTTCAAGCAGTCATGTGTAACATGAATCTTAGATGGTCTTATTAGTAAAAACAAACCTGGAGCAAGGTATTGGGGTGAACGCTGAAAGATCAGAGAAACAGAACAAGCCACAGACACCTCACCTTGCCAATTCCTCAGCTGATCCTGTTTCCTCAGACTGGAAGTCTCTGAGTCCTCATCCAGAATGAATCTCAGTTGAGCTGCTGCTCAAAAGCCTAAAAGCTTAACCAGCTCTAGTTCCTGATCCTCACGCCTTATATACCTTTCTGCTTTCTGCCATCACTTCCTGGGATTAAAGGCTCACTTCATGGGATTAAAGGCATGAGTCACCATGCCTAGCTGTTTCCAATGTGGCTTTAAACTCACAGAGATCCAGATGGATCTCTGCCTCCCAAGTGATAGGATTAACGGTGTGTGTACCACCATTTTCTGGCCTCTGTATCTAGTGGCTGTTCTGTTCTCTGACCCCAGATAAGTTTATTAGGGTGCACAATACTTTGGGGAACACAATATCACCACATTTCCCCGTTTTGTCTAAAATTTAAAAAGCTTATAACTAATACAAGAAAACTTATATCCAATAAGTATATACAATATATACAGTCAAGAAATATTAACAATGTCTAGTCCATTAACATTTGACAGATTTAGATGAAAAACTCCATTAATATATAACAATGTCCAGCCCATTAACATTTGACAAATTCAGACAAAAAAATTTCATTACTTATCCTATTTAAAACAAGTAGTTCCTTTTTAAAAGTAGATTCAACGATCTCCCTTTTTATCTTCTCAGTCATGAACCACCGTATTGGGGCTGGAACTGGAACCTGGGTCCTCTGTAAGAGTATCCAATGCTTTTAATGAGTCTCTCTGGCCCTATCTGATGGCAGTCTTAACTTTTAGGTTGGGGGAAGCTAGCTATCTACTAAGTGCATTCCAAAAGAATTTGCCCGATAGCCATAAGGATGTTAGGTCAGATAAAGAGAGCTCCAGTGAATGGCTATTAAGGGAGCTAAAAATAGCCCAAGATAATTTTGTTTTGGATCCATGATGTCATAACTCTTCGTATCACAAAGATCTAGTCAGTCAATCAACCTTGTAGAATATTTAACACAGGTGTGGTGGCTTTGGGGGGAGAAGGGAACCTTCAATTCACAATCTTAAAAAAACTTTTAAAGGAAAGAAGAAAAAAGTTGTCAATAATTAAATACCCGTGGCTTCACTATCAAAGCCTTTACACTTTACACTTGTCTGCATTGTGCCATGTGTGTGCCTGAAGTTCTAAACAAGCTCCCGCAGCTCACTTATTAAAACTTTAGCTGTAATATTTGGTGTTGAGAAATATTTGTTTGAAGATTAAGCCATTGTTCACTGCTTGGGTGTTCTGAATTCCATCTCTGAGTTAGATTAAGTCTCCACTGGGATTCATGCTTTGTCTATCATCTTGTCACATCATAGAATTGCTTTTGCTACTGTGTACTTGTTCAACCCAGGCCTTGCCTGAGATGCCTGTTAGGAAGCGGTTTTGTGACAGCTGTGGAGCCTCTTTGTAATCCCAGCAACTGGGAGGCTGAGGCAAGAGGATCTAAGTCCATAACTAGTCTGAGGTACATGGCCAGATCCTGTCTCAAAGGCAAAGAAACACAAAGAAAGAAGCAGCTATTCCCTGTGCACTTGTCAGGAACATTGCTAGGATGTTGTGTTAATGTCATGTGTATGCATGTATGGAAGCCAAAAGGCAACCTCCATTGTCATTTTTCATGTACCAGCCACCCTGCTTTCGAGACAAGAGCTCTCACTGGCCTGAAACTTGCCAACTAGGCTAGGATGGCTGGCCATTGAGCCCAGTATTCTGCCTGTCTCTGCCTCCTCAGTGCTGAGGTTATACATGCTTATCACCACTTCTGGCTTTGCTAATGTGAGTTCTGGAGCTATCTCCTGAGTCCCAGATGTTGTTCTCTTTAAAAGACACTGTTGGGACCCTCCCCACAGCTCTTCACCAGGCTGATGAACCCAGCTTTCCTATGTCCATGACTGCTGTGCTGTCAATGGATAATTAATTGTTCTTATTAGGGTCTACAAGTAGTCCCACAAAAGACCATGATCTATGTATGCAACCAGCAAAAGCATTTATTATCTCAAGAATAAGAGTTCCAGCACATTGAGGCTGCACATCTGACACAATGGCAAAATGGTGATCCCCAGATAAGCTCAGAGGCTCCTTTTATCCACAGTTAAAGGAATTCTAGAAGCAGTTAGGTCATCCTAACTATGATTGGCTTAAGCAAGTAACAACTATGTAGTACACTTCTAATTGGCTAGGGCTAGCGGGATCCCTGGCTAGGACTTTGGTTTACCATCTTTGGACAAGTTTGGTCAAGTTCCAAGAGGAGGTAGAGGATTTGTCCCTATTTAGTCATTGCCTTGAGATACTGCAGGGGGTGGCCCAGGTTTGGTACCTGCTATTTCCCTCTTCCCTACTGTCAGGGGCATTGAAGAATGATTGTCCATTGTTCATGGTTCTTTCAGAAACTGCTTGCTCAGTCTCAGGAAACTAAAACTGAGGCCTGATCTCTGGCAGGAAACTGAGCAGCCTGTTATGGCATCTGCTCATCTCTCTCACTCAAAGCTAGAAAATTGTTCTGGACTTGCCAGACTTTTGTCACTTGGAGATGCCTGGGAAACATGCCACACTCCATGCTGGTGTATAAATGTGCTGAGGCCCAGGCTCTTCATCTCTCACCTCAAGACAGAACAATCTCATTACACCTCCAACTCCAGAGCCCATAGCACCACACTGAGTGAAGAACATCTTTGCTAGGATTCTCCCTCTAGTCTGGCCTGCTTCTCTCCTTTCCTTGAGGATTTCTCCTAAAAACTCACTCTCACTGAATCACTTGTGCATTGAATCATCTACGACTCCAATTCTAGGAGCTCCAACCCAACACACTCATTGCTTAGCACTACTGTAGGCCAGGAGTGAGGGTATGTTGTTTTCTGCCAAGATTCAAGGTTAGAGAATATTTTCCAAGCAACTCCTCCACTTATACCTAATTAATTTCTCTCTCTCTCTCTCTCTCTCTCTCTCTCTCTCTCTCTCTCTCTCTCTCTCTCCCCTTCCTCTCTCCCTCCCTCCTCCCTTCTCCCCTTCTCCCACCCCACCCCCAAGCTCAAGCTGGCCCCCAAACTCTCTCTGAACCTGAGGATAACCTTTTGATCTACCTCCCAAGTGCTGAGATTACAGGCATATGCTACTGTGTGCTGGGAATCAAAACACAGGATTCAGACTCTTAACCTACTGAACTACATCTCCCTCAGTGACTCTCTTAGCAGAAGGTATCTACTTTTACCTAGGTTCCCATGAGTATCAGAAGGAAGTTCTCAACTCAGCTCTTTTGGATTTGTAAGTAGTTTTATGCTTAACTATTTTTCTTACCCCCTTTGCAAACAAATTAAACAGCAATATGTTTTGAACTGCATGAAATATCAATAGACTTGGGCAGAGGACATGGTTGGAGTCCTAACTCTTTCTCTGAGATCTGTATCAAACATTGCTGACAGCCTGCCTTGCTGTCAATCCCTCTTTTCTGATGATAGAACTTCCACTCATCCTTCTGGGCTTCAGCGTCTGAATGTAGGTCATGTAACTCAGGTGCACGGACTCCATTCTCATAGTGTTGGCTGGAGCATGGCCTAGTAAACACACAGTCAAAGCATCATGGTCCCCAAGGTGCCAGTGGATTGGTAACTGGAATACAGAGGGTATCATTGAAGCCATAAAGTTAGATTTGGGAGTTTCAATTAAATTCATGAGAAAGTAACATGTCTACCCCACCCCCATTTTCCTTCTGGAATTGCTGAAAAAAAATATAACATGAGTGATATGATTAGCAAGTAGCATCCCACCTACGCAGAGGACAGGCTGCCAAAGAGAGGGCCAGTACTGTGAAAAGTAGGGAGAGGCTAAGTGCTTATGTCATCAGCTGAGCCCTTCTTCTTCCCAGTCACGTGCTCTTACCCCTACATTCAGCTGGATTTGAAGTTCTGTTACTGTAGTGGTTTGAAAGAAAATGGTCCCCATAGGCTCATAAGGAATGGTACTAATAGGAGGTGTGACCTTGCTGGAGTAGGTGTGGCCTTTATTTGGAGGAAGTGTGTCACTGGAGGTGGGCTTTGAGGATTCAGATGCTCAGACCAGGTCCAGTGTCTTATTCTCTCTTCCCACTGCCTGCCAATCCAGATATAGAACTCTCAGCTACTTCTCCAGCACCATGTCTGCCTACATGCTGCCATGCTGCCTTCTGTGATGATAATGAACTAAAACTCTGAAACTGTAAACCAGCCCCAATTAAACGGTTTCCTATATAAGAATAGCTGTGGTCTAGTGGAAACTCATAAACTTTACACCAACAGCTGTGGAGCCTCCATGGGATGGGACTAGGCCCTCTGCATAAGTGAGACAGTTGTGTAGCTTGGCCTGCTTAAGGGCTCCCTGGCAGTAGGATCAGGATCTATCCCTGGTGAATGAGCTGGCTTTTTGGAGCCCACTACCTATGGTGGTACACCTTGTACAGTCTTGATGCAGGGGAAGAAGTCTGGATCTGCCTCAACTGAATGTACCAGACTCTGCTGACTCCTTTTCAGAAAGGGAGTGGGGGGTGATTTGGTGTGGGAGAGGCTGGGGGGGACAGGAGGAGGGAAGAGAGGAGGAATCTGTGAATTGTATGTAAAATGAATTTTAAAAATTCTTAATAAATAAAAAAAAAGAGTAGCTGTGGTCATGGTGGCTCTTCACAGCAATAGAAACCCTAAGACAGTTACTTACATCCAAGATTCCCAGTAAATACATTAACCATTGTTGTATGGTAATAGAGACACAAAAATGTGCAGTGATTTAAACAGGAGAAACTCATAAAGAATGATGGCCGGAATCTGCCCTGACTTCACTCAATGATAGATTGTGACCAGAAAATGTAAGCCAAATAAATCTTGTCCTCTCCATGTTGATTTTTATCAGTGTTTAATCGCAGCATTAGAAAGCAGAACAGAACATAGTTATAATTAATTTTATAGCATTCATACGCTAACAATAGTCTTCTGAGGAAAGACTGACCCCAACAGAAAGTAGGATGGAGGTGAGAGCTTAAGCTAACTGACAAAGGGACATATATCTCAGAGAAGATGTGTGTTCAGGAGGACAAAGGGACTAAGTCGCTATCGACTGTAAAGAGGATGGCCAACTCAGGGTATGGGAAGGTAGTAGCTTGGAGCTGGAGCACTCATGCATGTGCAAGGAAGGCTCTGATTTTGATCCCTACTGACACACACACACACACACACACACACACACACACGACTACTGCATGGAGTTTCACTATGTGACACAATTTCCACCCACTGTTCAAGCAGCCTACAAATTATGTGATTTGTGTGTTTTGCAGTTATTTTGTTTTAGTCTCTGCTCACAGAATCTTTGTTACTGTTTTGTTTTGTTTTGTTTTGTTTTGTTTCCCCCCTGGTTTTGCTTATTTGTTTGAAACAGAGTCTCAGGTACCCACGGTTGACTGAATGTCTGATCCTCCTGCTTCACCTTCCATGTGCTAGGATGATAGTGAGTGTCACCTTGCTGCCACCCCAGGCTGTAATAGCCTAAGAAATAGAGTGAAACAATTCAGAACTTTATCAGACTTTTTAAGAGCTTATAGGTTTATTGTTTAAGTGTTTGATCTTAAAACACAGTGACTTGGATTCGAATTTCTGAGTTAGTATTTATTAATCCTATGCCCAGAGTAAAGTTATACAGCCTCATCACACTAAGATTTTATGACAGAAGCGGGTAGAGAGGTGGCTCAGCAGTCAGGAGCACTGGCTGTGCTTCCAGGGGTCCTGTGTTCAATTCCCTGAACCCACATGGCAGCTCACAATATAATGGGATCTATACCATCTTCTGGTGTGCAGATGGACATGCAGACAAAGCACCCATATGCATTAAATAAATAAATATTTTTTAAAGGTTTTGTGACTGAAAAGTAAAGATTAAATGAATGAATGTACCCAAAGTACTAAGAACAATGCTCAGCGCACAGTAACTACTTAATAAATGATAACCAAAACATTCATTGATCAGCCTGAGGGTGGTGGCATATACTTATAATCCCAGCACTCAAGAGACTGGGATAGGAGGATTAGTTGCTCTAGACAAGCTTGTGATATATAGCAAGACATGATGTCAAAAATAAAAATTCATTTAAAAACAAGTGTTAGCAAACTCAATATTGGCTTAATAAAATGATAACTAATTTTCACACACATGAGAAGGAGTGGCCCAGGCAGTTGCAGGAGCTGTAATCATGCCCTTGGCACTTGATGCCTCCCTGCTCCTTCCTGTAGTTCTTCAGTCTCGGGCAGGCCTTTGTCCACTGGCTCAGCAGCTGCTGCCTCACTTTCCACAGCAGAGTAAGAATAGTCATGGTTTGTCTTCCTCAGACCTCAAAGCAAAATCATGGCACTGAGTCACATCAGGCCTCCTTGGCTCACATGCCCATGCCTCAAGTCCATCAGTATGGTCAGTGTGGTGGTTTGAATGAGATTGGCCCCCATAGGCTCATGTATTTGAATGCTTGGTCCTTAGTAGAACTCCTTGGAAAGGATCAGGAAGTGTGGCCTTGTTGAAGTAGGTGTGCTTTGTTGGAACAGGTGTGCCACTGAGGTTGAAGGTTTCAGAAGCCCACACCAGGCCCAGTCCTCCCCCTCCCCCACCTCTGCCTGCTGCCTACAGATCAGGATGTAAAGCTCTCAGCAACTGCTCCAGCACCATGCCTGCCTGCTTCCCACCATGATGATCATGAATTAGCCCTCTAAACCAGTGGTTCTCAACCTGTGAGTCGCCACCCCTTTGGGGGTCAAATGACACTTTCACAGAGGTCACCTAAGACCATTGGAAAATATAGATATCTATATTAACAGTAGAAAAAATATAGTTATGAAGTAGCAACAAAAATAATTTTATGGATGGGGTCACCATAACAAGAGGAAATGTATTCAAGGGTCACAGCATTAGGAAGGTTGAAGACCATTGCTCTAAACTGTAAGCAAGCCTCCAATAAAATAAAAAAAATCCAATAAAATGCTTTCTTTTATAAAAGTTGCCTTGGTCATGGTGCCTCTTCACAGCAAAATGACAGTAACTAAAATAGCCACAGACAATGAATACAATGCTTCAACTAGCCCTAAGCCTATCATAGGATCCTAGGGCAGACATCTCCCACCTGGACAGGTGCACTGGAAGAGGAATTGGGTTCTGTTATAGAAGGAAATAGATTCCAGGTAAGTAAATCCACACATGTCAACCTGTCATTGACTGTGATGCCATTGTTCTTTTTTTAAGATTTTATTTTTAATTTTGTGTATGTGTCTGGAGGTGGGATATGTGCCTATATGAATACAAGTGCCTACAAAGTCCAGAAAATGGTGTTGGACATCTTGGAGCTGGAGTTACAGACTGATGTAAGGACAGGGAACTGAACTCCAGTCCTCTGCAAGAACAGAACATGCTCTTGACCATTGAGTCATTTCTCCAGCCCCATGGCTTGGCTCTTAAATGGTCCCAAAGAGCTTGTATGTTGAAGGCTTGGCCTCAAGTGGAATGGTCTTCAAAGATGGGGCTTTGGGGGAAGTATTAGGGTCCTGGAGCTCTAATCCCATGAATGAGTGCCCTTGAAGAATGTATTGTGTACCCAACTCCTTTATCTCTCCATCCCCTTTTCTTTGTCCTGACTGCTTTGTGATAAGCAGCTTCTCTCTCTTGTGTCTTTGCCCCATAGTGTTTTGTGTCAGGGCCCAAAACAACAGAGCCCAGGGACCATGGATGGACATTGATCCAAAATAAATCTTACCTTCTTTAGATTGATTTTCCCAAGTATTTTGTCATTTCCACAGCAATGGGAAGCTTACTAATACACAGGATCCATTTTCTTGAGAAATATCATGAGATGAAGACTCACTTGGCTCCATTCGGTGGTGCTTCCTTTGTGTATGGAGGACATAGGTTGATACTGAAGGCTGGTGCAGGCTTGGCATGAGGATGAGATGAGAAAGTGTAGGTGCCGTGCTGTCCTCAGTGTCCCAGCTGACACCTACTGCTGTCACTGTGAAGCTCTGGAGAACTACTCTGAGGTGGGAGTGGGGTCTTAGGAAAGATGGGTGTCCTTCGCTGAGACCAGTCCAGAGAGACGGACAGCATCCACAGTGGGGTTAGAGTATCAATCCCACACACCAGAGACGACCACTGGAGAGCACACAGGTGATGTTAGGGTAACTAGGCTTTCTCCCAGGCTTCCCAAATGTAAAGGGCACAGCCCTTTAAACAATACATTTATAACATTGTCCTTGTGAGTTAAAATGATTCATTGAAATTACGAGAGTTTGAGAGAGGCAGGGATGACTTTGTTTTGAGACACTTTCTCACACTGTATTCCAAGCTGGCTTGGAACTCACTATGTATCCCAGGCTGGCTTAGAACTCACCATCCTGCCTCAGCATCCCCCATGCTGGGGTGATAAATTATAATGATGATTTAAGGACATTTTTGTATTTTTTGCCCCCAGAGCCCAAACTGCTGGCTGGGGCTCTGCCTGAAGGCAGGCTCTGCAGCTGTTTTCTGTGGGAATTCTGAGTCAGTCATGGATGGCATCTGTCAGGGACCAGGGCGGATTTCAAGGAGGTGGAAACAAACTGAGAGCGCCTGCAATCTGGAGGTATTTATGATTCCTGAGGCTGAAGTAATAAGCAGACCCTAAGGGCTTATGGGTAGAGTCTTGTCATGCTGACAGTGTGTCTCTGTTGATTAATAGGATGTTTAGGCAGAAAAGGAGCTTAATCTTTTCTGTGCTGGTCTGGTACCCATAACTCACCTTCTGATTTTAATAGGAAGGTAGGGCACCTTGGCAGGACAGGGGTGTGGGTGGGACTGTGATTCCCCTAACTCAGTATTGGAGCAGACACACCAAAGTAAAACTAAGAATATTTTCTTTTACCTTCCAGGCTGGTCATGACTCATGATTCACATGGCTGGCAAGGAAAGATCATTGAACATAAGAAAATAGCAAAAAGTGAGCAGGCCTTAAAGGAAATGAACTCACAGGAGCAGAGGGTGGATGACATCACCACAAACAATACATTTGAAGCAGTGCTTAGTCGGTGGTGGGCCCTGAAGACCTGTCCTAGATAATTTCAAAGACCTAGAGCCCATGCATTATTAATCTGTGGGTGGAAAAGTGTTAGGGGATATACTGACCGTCAGAGGTAATAATGACTTACCGGGTATCACAAGCCTGTGAATCTGCAGCTTCACAGATGTCTAGAATGTATTTTTGCTTTCCATACTAAGTGGGTTTTATTTACTGATTGCCTGGGGCATTTCAGCTGCAGGCCAGGGGTCGAATCCTGAGCCTTGTTTTGTGCTATGTGCATGTTCTGCTACAAATGGACACTCCTTCACAACTCGTACATTTTCCTTCACTTCTGTGTGTGTGAGAGTACATGTTTGCGTGTATACACATATGTGTGCTGGTATGTGAGTATGTGTATGCACGTGTGCCTATGAGGGCTAGAGGTCCAATGTTTGGTGTCTTCCTCAGTCACACTCCACCTCTCTCACTGAGCTTGCCAAGTACTGCTAAGAAATCCTAGGTGTCTTCCTGTCTCCAGCAGCTGGGTTTACAGGGAAGAGAAGGTGAGGGAAGAGGAGAGGAGGTATATTAGTCAGTGTTCTATATGTAAGGGATTTGTTAGAGTATCTTACAGGCTGTGGTCCAGCTGGTACAACAATGGCAGTCTGCCAGCAGAAAGTCCAAGAATCCACCAGGCTGAACATCTAAGTAGGGCTTCAGTCTACGCCACAATCCCTAAGTGGTTCCAATGCCAGGAAGGAATGGACTTGCTAGTGAGAGCAAGAGCTCCAGGCAAAGAGAGCAAGCTCGCTCCCTCCATGTCCTTTGCCTAGGCTGTCAGCAGAAGGTGTGGCCCAGGTTAAAGATGAATCTCCCCACCTCAAAAGATCCAGATTAAAAGTGGGTCTTTGTAGTCGGAAGTTCCTGTGTCCAGCCTGGTCCCAGGGCTGCTCAGACCCAAGTAAACACACAGGCTTATATCAATTATGAACTGGATGACCTATGGCTCAAGCTTCTCGCTAGCTGGCTCTTATAACTTAACCCATTTCTATTCATCTATAAGTTGCCACGTGGCTGTGGCGTTACCAGTCTGCTGGCATCTTGCTGCTCCTTGGGCGGTGGCTGGCGTCTCCTCTCCTCTCCTTTCTCCTTTCACTTTCTCTCTTAGATTTTTCCACCTGGCTCCATCCTGCCCTGCCATAGGCCAATGCAGCTTTATTTATCAACCAATCAGAGCAATACATATTCACAGTGTACAGATAAACATCCCACAGCAGGTCTTCCCACTTCAAATTATTTAATTAAGAAAAAAAATCCTTCACAGACATACCCACCCACTTGGGTTTCAGTTAATTCCAGATATAGTCGAGTTGATAACCAAGAATAGCCATCTCAGGAAGGGAAGGGAGGGCAGGGAAGGGGGGGAAGAGAAGTGAAAGCAAACTGAACCCAAAATTCTTGTCAAAAAGATCTACCCAAACTAAGCCTAGCATAGATTCAGAAATCCAAGAGCCACCAGGGTTTCTTGTTACACATCAATGCCAGGCATCCTCATTAGTATGAATCATGTGTGTGTGTACATATGCGTGTGTAGGTATATGCGCCTGTGAGCTTCATGTACTCATGTATGCATACATGCACTACATGTATGAGTGTGTGCACGTGTATGCGTGCCTGTGCGTATGTGTATATGTTGTGTACATTCATGTGTGCGTGTGTGTGTGTGTGTGTGTGTGCGCGCGCGCACGCGCACGCGCGCGCACATGTGCATGGGTGCATCTGTGGGTGTGTACGTGTGCATGCATGTACCTTTATGCATGTGTCTGTATATGGGTGTGTGTATAAAGAAAAATCTCTCACCTCCCCAGGTGTATAGGAACCAAAGCTCCTTCTTGGTCATGTTCCCGTCCTCAAACAGTGCAGCCCAGAAGCTAAGGTCAGCTGGAGCCCTGGAGACACCACTCCCTGGCTTCTCTCCACACTTCTCTTCCACACTCCCAGCCTGGGGGAAGGGGTCTGCATGGCCACTGCCGCACGAGCGCGCTCAGCCTCTCATGTATATCCAAACCTTCTGACATCACACGGTATGAATTATTGTCCTAAATTCAATACTGACAGTGACGGGGCTCGGGACAGTCACAGCACCCCCAGGCCAATTCTGCTATCAGTTGCTGCTCTTTTTGTCAGTGGTCTCCAATGAGTCCCAAGGCCCCCTGCTCCACAAGAGTTGCTCTAGACTCCTAGAGTTAAATTCAGAAGTGGGAGTTGGAGCCAGAACCAACCATACAGAACTGAATTTCTGAGCAATTATCTTTCCACTGTAATTAATTCATTTACTTATTCAGCCTGCACAAATGCACATCTGCTTTGTACAGCAGCCTCTTTGCTCAGGAGAAATATTTCCAATCTTGTGCACTTTATGCCAGTGCCACACATGTTCATAAACAAAGCACAATAGTGTCTCATGTACAAAATGTATAGATGTTGGAATCAAAGAAATATTGATTCTCTCTGGGAATATCAGACGAATCTTGGTACCAGGGGTGTGGCTCAGCAGTTAAGAGCTCTGGTTGCTCTTGTAGAGGTTCCGGATTTGGTATACTGCAGCTCACAGACATCTGTAAGTCCAGTTACCAGGGGTGTGAAGCCTTCTTCTGGCCTCCTCAGGCACTAGGCACACACGTTTATGTACACCCAAGCAGACAAACACTTCTGACGTAAAATAAAATTAATGTCTTTTAAAAGACAAGCAAATAATCACTGGGTGGCTATGTAGGTAGAGGATGACAGAGAACACACTCAGCGTACAAGATCAAGTCCTCAGTAAGATGCCAAGCAGTTGGGGGGAGATGGGGGTTGTGGGAGAGGGGGAGGCCAATCTCTGTCTTGATGGAAGTCAACTGGAAGAGAAACCATTGTAAAGCAAAAGCCACATGATGGACAGGAGGGAGGGGTGCCCATGTCCTGTCAGAAGTATGGGCAGTACAGTGACAAATGTTTTTAATATGATCATAACATTTGACCAACTGACCCAACTTCTAAAAGGTTATCCCAAGAAAATACATACATACATACATACATACATACATACATACATACATACATACACGATCAGATTTAGTTATAAGCTGTTCACCTGAAACTGAGTTTTAATGATTAAAACAAAACAAAATTTTTAAAAAATGAAGAAGAAATGATGTAAGGTAAATGTAGGTGGCACATCCTTGGAATTCCAGAATATGGGGGGCTGAGGCAGGAGGAATAGAAACTTGAGGCCATAAACAGCAAGACCCTGTCTCGAAAGATGTGTGGTGGCCCCTGCTGCTAGAGCCAGTGCCTGGGAGGCTGAGGCAGGAAGATGGCTACAAGTGAAGAACTAGACAGGGCTATAGTGAGTTCTAGGCCAGCTTGACCCCATCTTAAAAATTAAACACAAGAGCAAAGGTATAATAACAGGCTATCGGGTTACCAATTCTGTTCTATCCTTGGAGATTTTCCACCAAGCTGAGGAAAATTAAGCTTCAGGTCCTTCATTTTCATGAATTCTTTCAACATACTGGGAGAGGCCCTTCCAAGTTCACATAAATAGCTTCATAGTCTGGTCTTAAAGAGAATTTCCCCCAAAAGTATATATCTTTACCACATCACAAACCTCAACCCCTTCCCCCGAGTCTATCTATCACTGCAGTTATAGTTTAAATTATTCAATAATAACCCAGGTACTCCAGCATGGATGAGGAGGTGCTCACAAGGCTCTGCCCCTTCTGAAAGCTGTTGGCAGTTGATGGTTACTGCAGGAGGAAAAGGCAGTTTTCTTCAGGAGTGTGGCTTCTCACGGTGCTCCTGCTCTCATGGCTGGCCCTCTGCTCATGTACGTACAGGCAGCACTAACTGGCTCAGTGATTTTCAAAGGAGGGGAAAGAGGATAGAGTCAGGAGCAGGGTGTGGAGGAGTCTTGGAGAAATTGCAGGGGTGGAATGGAGCTAATATGATCAAAATACATTGTACATGTGTGTGAAATTCTCAAATAGATTAATCATTTTAATTAATAATAGGTAAAAAATAAACAAGGCAAATGCCACTACAACACTCTGCCAAAACAAAAGACCCAAGCATCTCGTGACAGAAAAGATGCAGCTGGCACAGGAAAATGTTTGCATTTGTATAACCACCATGAGATGCCCCTTCCATCTACCAGATGTTAAGTTGTTGTGTTTTTATTAGTATATATTAAATGCACATAATAATTTGTTTCATATTGACATTTTATATATGTATATAAGGTATTTTTACATTTTTTGTGTGCATGCAAGTATATGTTACTGTGTATGTTTGTGTGTATGAGAGTGCACATATGTGCAGGCATGTATGTGGGTCAGAGGTCAGCCTTTGGTATTGTTCCTCAGGAGCTGTCCACATTAGTTTTTGGAGAGAAGGTCTCCTACTGGGATGTTGGGCTCACTGAGTAGGCAGGCCAGCAAGCCCCTATCAGCCAGCAAGGATCTTCCTGTCTCTACCTCCCCAGCCCTGGGGTTACAGTACGAACTACCACACCTTGTTTTTTACATGGGTGCTGGAGATGGGATGCCTGGCTTTTGACATGCATGCTGAAGCCTGAACTCAGGTCTTCGTGCTTGCATGGCAAGAATTTTCATGTCTTTTATGTTTAATTTAATATTTTGGTGATCAAGTAGGTTTAATTAGGGTTACATACAGGAGCATGTACCACCTACCAGTGGCTACATCACTTCCTTTCCCAGAAACCATTAACTGTCTATAGGTCCTCATTAGACCCTTCCTGCTAGCAACCTTTAACTGCCTGTAAATCTTCGGGAGGGGCAGGCCCTTGTGAGCCCTTCTCCTGTCTGTGACTGAAGTAGATGGGCCTAATCCTGTGCAAGTCTTAGCATTCAGTCACGGCCTCTGAGAGCTTAAGAGTGTAATGGCTGCATCAGGACCAGAAAGTAGCACTGTACAGCACTCCTTCATTGGGCCATTACATCTATTCTTCTCCCTCTGCCAGAGTGTTCCTGAGCCTTGGAGGGAATACATATATGTCCCTTATAGGGCAGGGCATTTCATCATCTCTCATTATTAGCACATTGGCTAGTGAGTGTCTGTGCAGTAACTGACACTCACTACAAAAAGAAGCTTCTCCAACCAACACTGATGGCAGAACCATCCTGTGTACACAACATAAATATTTAGTAGGTGATTTGATGGCATGGCATGTCCATTTGCAGAAACGACAGCAGTGGTATCCCAATTAGGGTCTATGACCTCCCAGTCATGGACTCTTCACCAGGTTTCCAGTAACAGATGCCTGCCTGTCTGTGGAGTGGGCCTCAAGTTCAATGAAAAAGCAGTTGTTTATTCCCATAAATAACAGTCATGTAACTGTTGTACCAGCAGGCACATTCTGCCTGGAGGGTGGGTAATATGGCATGCAGAGTCCACTGCTGATGACAATCTTCCCCCAGCAGCCTGAACAGCCCCGTCTAGCGCTGTGAAAGCTAGCCAGCAGGAAGGAGCGTGATTTCTCTGTATATCACACCCCAAAGCATGTGCCATCTCCACAAATGGGATCATAGCATCTAGTTCTGGTGAATAACAGCAAAGGCCTGTATTGTTTGGGTGGATCTTAAGGGCTTCCTAGCCAGGTTGTTCATAGGATGGTTAATTTTTTTTTTTTTTTTTTGAGACAGAGTTTCTCTGAGTAGCCCAGGTTGTCCTGGAACTTGTGTAGACCAGGCTGGCCTTGAACTCAATAAAGATCTACCTGCCTCTTCCTCTGAGTGCCAGAATTAAAGGCAAGCACTCCTAGCTTGTTAAATGTTGGGGGATATTAGACCATACTGTAAACCCTAAGTTTGCATTTGCATTGATTAAATAAAATTAACCTTAGGTCAGGAGGCTGAATTAGCAACTAGTTGACAGAAAGTCATCATCAAGGGCATCCAGGAGAGACAGAGAGACACAGGAAGTAGCAGGGAGGGATTTGGAGTGGCGCAGCCTGTCCTGGTCTGGTGGAGAGAAAGCACTGGCCTTTGGGGGATACCTTCAAGGAAGGAGGGGTAGCTATTTGCTACTCAGCCTCTCTGAGCTCGCAGGTTTTCACCAAAGCCTTTGAATCTGGAGTCTTACCTATAAATAGAAGGATAGAGATTTCGTTAAAGCTACCTTCAGTGGCAGTGGCAGAGCCAGAGCCTGCAGAAACAGAATTGCAGCCAGGCTGTGGCCTGAGCAGCCGGGCTGCAGTCAGAGCAGCAGGCCTGTAGCTGCAGAGATGCAAGTGCTGCCTGAAACAGCAGTGAGTCAGGCATAGCCACTGTGCCAAAGTTAAAACAACAGTTAATATCTTCAATTGTTTTAATACTGATAGAAATGCAGGGCTAATTAAGCTACTCTGCATTACTGGAGGGAATGCAAAATATTAGCACACTTAGGGAGAAAAGTTTATCAACTTATAAGAAAAAGTAGGTTGCTACAAAATCCTGTGCATAAATATTTATAGCCACTTTATTTATGATCTACCCAAACTGGAAACAATTCAACTGTCCCTGGCCTGGTGAATGAATAAATAATGTATGTTATGTCCATACAAAGGAATAATGTGCTGTGATAAATAAAAATGAGATACCAATACACTCAACAACATTGATGATTGGACATACATGCTATATGTGACAGGAGGCTGATCTAGGAGAGCTGCAAGACTTTGAGGCTACCCTGGCCTCAGTAGTTTTGGGCTAGCCTGGACTACAGTGTAAGCCTTTGTCCCAGAAACAAAAGTGAAGCTGTAGAAAATATTTAATGACATGAAACACTAGTTATACTATCCAGGTTTCTCTAGAGGAACAAACCCAGTAGGAAGTCCACATATGAGGGTATATATGTGCACATACACACATAAATAAGTATCACACTGACTTGTATGACTGATGTTTGGTCCCATGATAGAGAGCCAGAAATCTTGCTTGGTCTACAGTCTAAAAAGCAGAAAGCCTCAGAACAAGAGGACCAATGATTGCGTTCTAATAAAGGAGGAAAGCCTGGAAGCTTTCTAGTGAGTCAGTGGTATGCGATGTGTTGAAAGGCCAAGAAGCATCTGCCGCCCACGGCAATGACAACAGCTACAAACAGCTACAGATGTGTTCATCAGGAAGTGTAGCGCTTGCACACCTGACTGGCTTGCTGCTGCTGCTGCTGCTGCTGCTGCTTTTGTCCACCTGGGCTGCCAGCCTATTGCATGGTACTACCCATGTACAGGGCAGGTCCTTCACCCCCAGATGCTGACTCTCCAGTGTCAGCAACCTAGAGAACCCTCCCAGACAAAGGCGGAAGTGCCCTTGGCTGCTCTAAGAGGAGTATCTTGGTTCAGTCAAACTGACAATCAGACTTAGCCATCATGGCAGACATGGATTAAACTGTAAGATGAATTGCTAAACACTCTTATTAATAAAAAAAAAAACCCAGAGCCAGATATGGGGGTAAAAACTGAGAGATCAGAAAAGAAAAAATAAGCCAGCCACGTTCTTACCACTTGGAAATACTCAAAGAGACCTACTTCCTGTATACCCATGCTTATATGACTTTCTGTTCTACATCTCACTTCTTATCTGTCTGTACAGACCTCCAGACCTCTATGGTTAGTGCTGGGATTAAAAGCATGTGTCACCATGCCTGGCTATGTTCCCAGTGTGGCCTTGAACTCACAGAGATCCAGATGGATTGCTCCCTCCCGAAAGCTAAGATTAAAGGTGTGCCACCACTGCCTGACTCCTATGCTTACTATAGTGGCTGGTTTTTTCCTCTGATCCTCAGATAAGCTTTACTGGGGTGCACAATATATTAGGGAACACAATATATCACCACATTAAACAGTGATGGACCCAGGGCCCACACCTAGAATCTGCACTCAGGAGAATGAAGCAGGAGGATTTCAGTGAGTCTAAAACTGCCCTGGACTACATAGTCTAAATAAGTAAATGAACACCCAATTTTGTTATTTTTCTCATTATTATCACAAAATACGTGGGAACCAACTTAAGGGAAGATAGGCTTGTTTGGCTCACCATGTCATGATGAAAAGATGGCCGCATGGCTCCTTGGCAGTAGAAGTATACAGCGGAACTCCTCACATCAGGTGGGATGATGAGAACAGGGTCAGAATTAAGGACAGACTATGACTCTCAAAGGCTTACCCTGGGGACACAGGTCTGCCCAGGCCAAGTCCTAAAAGTTCCAGAACTTTCCAAAATGACACTATCAGCTGGGGGGCGAGGGGAGGGCAAGCAGGATATGAACCTGTAGGAGATACTTCACATTCAACCCATAGTACAAAGTATAAAATAATATATAGTTGTTTCTACAAACTGTTTTAGGATTACTATTGCTATGATGAAACACCATGACCAATAAAAAAAAACAACTTGGGGAGAAATGGGTTTATTTGGCCTACACTTCCACATCACTGTTCTGTGAAGGAAGTCAGGACAGGAACTCAAACAGGAAGAAACAGGAGCTGATACAGAGGCCTTGGGGGAGTGCCACTTACGGGCTTGCTCAGCCTTCTTTCTTATAGAACCCAGGACCACCAGCCCAGGGATATCCCCACCAACAATGGGCTTGGTCCTCCCTCATAAATCCCTAATTAATCAAATGCCCCACAGGCTGATATTATGGGGGCATTTTGTCATTTGAGGTTCCCTCCTCTCAGGCGACTATAGCTTGTGTCAACTTGACCTAAAACCAGCCAGCACACAAACCGATTCTCTTATGGACAGAGCTCATAAGTGAATGCTTTAACACAGAAATGAAAAATATATAGCAACATGTCAGCTGAATAATTTTTGAAGCATTAGGTGATGGGTGAATGTGGTAGTTTGAATGAGAATGACCTCCAATAGGCTCTCATGTGTTAGCATGCTCAATCGCTGGTTGGTAGAACTGTTTGGGGAAGGATTAGGAGATGTGGCATTGTTGGAGGAGGTGAATCACTGGGGATGGGCTTTGTGAAGCGTGAACCTAACTGGTCTTAAAAATAAAAGCCCTGGAGTCAGATACCTGAAAGATCAGAGAAGCAGAGCAGCCAAGCCACCAGAGACTTCCTACCTCTCCAAAATCTCAGAACACATTGGGAAATCCTGTCTCTACAAATCCTTTGACTGAATGGGCCTGAGATCCTGTCTCCACCTGATTTATATTCCTGTCTCCACCCCTTGGGATTAAAGGTGTGAGCCTCCCATGTCCTGGGATCAAAGGCTTGATCCTCCCTAGTGCTGAGATTAAAGGTGTGAGCCACCACAGCTCAGCTCTGTTTCTCTTTTAGACTGGTTCAATCTCCTGTAGCCCAGGGTGGCCTTGAACTCCTCATCTTCCTGCTTCCTCTTCCCAAGTGCTGGGATTAAAGATGTGTGCCACCACTGCCTAGCCTCTGTGGTTAACAAGTGGTTAGCTCCACCCTCTGATCTCCAGGCAAGCTTTATTTCTCAGAATACAAACAAAATATCATACAACAGCTTTGAGGTTTCAAAAACCCACTCCAGGCCTGGTCTCTCTCTGTCTCTAAATTGAGGATTAGGATGTAAACTCTTTGTAGGGGGAGTGGGAAAGGGGGTTTGACATGGGGTTTCTCTGTGTAACAGCCTTGGCTGTCCTGAAACTTGCTTTGTAGACCAGGCTGGCCTCAAACTCACAGAGATCTGCCTGCCTCTGCCTCCCAAGTGCTGTGGTTAAGAACGTGTGCACCCAGCCTAGGATGTAAACTTTTAGCTACTTTTCCAGTACCATGTTGCTTGATATCATGCTCCCTGCCATGATGGTCATGGACGTATGCTCTAAAACTGTAAGCAAACCCCAATTAAATGCTTTCTTTTATAAGTTGCCATGGTACCTCTTCACAGCAATATAAAAGTAACTAAGACAGTGAATTTTAACATTATACTTTTAATCATTTGTATTTCTAATTCTTTTTTAGTTTGTTTGTTCATTTTAAGATGGGCTCTCAAATATGCCATGCTGGCCTTGAAGTCATCATGTAACTGAAAGACCTTAACTGCCTCATCTTTCTCCCTCCACTTCTCAAGTGCTAAAACTGCAGTTGTGTGTCACCGTATCCAGATAAATTTGCTTTAGTAAGTATGTAGCTTATGTAATTTAAAGTGGATTTTGATTGATAGTGACAGAGTTGAAGGTTGTTTTGTTTTGTGTTTCATTTTGTTCAGGTGCTAGAGATTGAATATAGGGCCTTGTGAATGCTAACCACATCCTCTACTTTTGAGCTGTGCTTCAGCCCCATACTGAGAGTTTTTAAAGAGCATATCCCATAATTCAGAATGTATCCCAGATCCCAGTATATATGAAGTCCTGAGTTTGAGCCACAGCAGCACACACACACACACACACACACACACGCACACACACACACACACACACACACACACACACACACACCACAACACAGAGGTAAAAACAAAAAAAACAGGAAATGGAAAGAAAAACACTTTAGAGTGTATCCAATATAATTTGTGATTGTTAATATAATACTCCAGCCCCAAGTACAGGGTTTTTAAAGCATATATCATACAACTGAGAATGTAGCTCAGGTCCTAGCATACACAAGGCCCTGAATTGGTCCCTTAGCACTACAAAACAACAACAACACAAAGAAAATAGGAAGAAAAAAAACTTAACAGTATAAAGGAATATGTGAGATAGAAAATGTGATGGATGATTAACTTGATTGTCAACCCAACAGGATTAGGGTTTCCTAAGATATAAAATTCTGGGCATATCTGTGGAGGAGTTTCCAGATCAGGTTAACTGGGGTGGGAAGAGTTGCTCTGAATGTTGGCAGCACCCACTATGGACTGGAGTCCTGGACTGATGAAAAGTCAAAAGCAGTCTCAGTACCAATGCCCGTCAATCTCTGTTTCCTGACTAGGGATATAATGTGGTCAGCTGCCTCTGCTCCTGCTGTCACGCCTTCCCCACCATGATGGGCTACACCCTCAACCTGTGAGCCAAAACCCCACCTTCTTCCTTTTGTTAAGTATTTGATCATAGCAATGAGGAAATTAATTAATACAGAAAATTGGCACTGAGGTTATCAATTAGGGAAGAGGTGGAGGATTAGAGGAGAGAAGCAAGAGAGGGCAACGGGGAATTGAACATGATCAAAATACATTATGTGCATATTACATTCATGTATGAGAATGTACCAATGAAACCTACTGCTTTATTCAGTTAATATACACTAATAAAATTTTAGGGCTGAGCATATAGCCCAATTGATAGAAGTACTTGTCTACCATGCTCAAAGCCCTGGGTTCATTCCTCAACACCATATAAACCAGATGTATGGTCCACACTCAGGCACTCGGGAGGCAAAGGAAAGAGGATCAAAAGTTCAAGGTCATTGTCTGCTGCAGTGATTTGGAGTCAGCCTGGGCTTCATGAGAAAAATAGAAAAATGACTACAATGATGATTTGCTATCTTCAACAATAATATTTAGCAAATAACTAAGAATTTAAAAGACAATAGCCGAAGTGTCAATACAATTACAAGAAAGTAATGCTCTAGGCTTTACAAGTTGGTATTACAGAGTGAGCCTACCAGCACAAAGGAATTACATGTTTACACTAAAGTAAGAGCCTTCTTTTTTTTTTTCTTTTTATTTTATTTTACAATACCATTCAGTTCTACATATCAGCCACGGGTTCCCCTGTTCTCCCCATTTCCACCCCCTCCCCTTCCCCACAGCCCACCCCCCATCCCCACCTCCTCCAGGGCAAAGCCTCCCCCGAGGACTGAGATCAACCTGGTAGACTTAGGCCAGGCAGGTCCAGTCCCTTCCTCCCAGACTGAGCCAAGTATCCCTGCATAAGCTCCAGGTTTCAAACAGCCAACTCATGCAATGAGCACAGGACTCAGTCCCATTGCCTAGATGCCTCCCAAACAGATCAAGCCAACCAACCTATTCAAAGGGCGTGATCCAGCTGGGGGCCCCTCAGCCTTTGGTTCAGAGTTCATGTGTTTCCGTTCGTTTGGCTATTTTTTTCAGTAATTGAGTAAAACCAAAATTTATTATAAGCCACAGTCGTCCAAGGGACCTCCATGCTATATATATATAGCCTCCATGGTTCTATGGGTTGTGGTCTGATTGTTTTTTATTTTATATCTAGAATCCACTTATGAGTGAGTACATACCATGACTGTCTTTCTAGGTTTGGGTTACCTCACTCAGGATGATTTTTTCTAGTTCCATCCATTTGCCTGCAAATTTCATGCTTTCATTGTTTTTCTCTGCTGAGTAGTACTCCATTGTGTATATGTACCACATTTTTTTTATCCATTCTTCCATTGACGGGCATCTAGGTTGTTCCCAGGTTCTGGCTATTATAAATAGTGCTGCTATGAACATAGCTGAGCATGTGTCTTTATGGTATGAATCAGCATTCCTTGGGTATATGCCCAAGAGTGGGATGGCTGAGTCTTGAGGTAGTTCAATTCCTAATTTTCTGAGAAACCGCCATACTGATTTCCACAGTGGTTGTACAAGTTTACATTCCCACCAACAGTGGAGGAGTGTTCCCTTTGCTCCACATCCTCTCCAACATTGACTGTCATTGGTGTTTTTGATCATAGCCATTCTGACAGGTGTAAGGTGGTATCTCAGAGTCATTTTGATTTGTATTTCTCTGATGATTAAGGATGTTGAGCATTTCTTTAAATGTCTTTCAGCCATTTGTGATTCTTGTTTTGTGAATTCTCTGTTTAGCTCTTTAGCTCATTTTTTAATTGGACTGTTCAGTATTTTGATGTCTAGTTTGATGTCTTGAGTTCTTTATATACTGTGGAGATCAATCCTCTGTCAGATGTGGGGTTGGTGAAGATCTTTTTCCATTCTGTTGGCTGTTTTTAAGAGTCTTCTAAGCAGGAGCTGTAGACACAGCTCAGCAGTTACAAGAACTTGCTGCTCTGGCAGAAGACTGGGGTTCAGTTTCCAGCACTCATATGATGGTT
Source organism: Peromyscus maniculatus bairdii (assembly GCF_049852395.1). Taxonomy (NCBI): domain Eukaryota; kingdom Metazoa; phylum Chordata; class Mammalia; order Rodentia; family Cricetidae; genus Peromyscus; species Peromyscus maniculatus. The sequence goes on along the minus strand of NC_134853.1, from coordinate 33,035,123 downwards.
CACAGCCATCAGTAACTCCAGTTCTAGGGGGCCTGATGCTTTCTTCTGACCTTTGTGAGCACCCTGCATGTGTGTGGTGCACAGACATACATGCAGGCAAAACATTCATGCACACAAAATAAAGACAAGTCTAACCAACAAACAAAAAGGATCTTCTAAATAAAGCATGGCCATGTTTTTTATGCCAAAAATATGTTGCCTGCTATGAGGTCATTGGCATCACTAAGTTAGGCGACAATCTAATGAGATATTATGTGCCTTTCGCCTAAGCTTTCAAGGAATACTGGTCCTTTGAAATAAAGATGACATTTAGAGTGTTGGGTGGCGAATAGGATAGAATAGAGAGGGGGAAGAGGGAGGGGTAGGAGGTAGAGAAAATGGAAAAACAAGACATTTGGTGAGACCAGAGATAGCTCCTATCGTGTTCTGTGAGGCTCGGCTTCTTTAAAAGCTAAGGAGGAGGATCAGTCAAGGACAGGGCAGGGTTTGTGGTTTTAGGACCTCTTCCCTTAGGAAAAAGCAGGGGCTGACACAGCACTCCTTGGGAACAGCAGGGAAAAGCACTGGGCTGGGCATGCAGAGAGCCTCTCAAGTGGGTGCTCTGGAAGCCTGGTGATCCCACCCACATTTTTGCTCAGTTTTTCCTTGGCACTCACCCATCTGTGTTACTCATTGCAACACTTCCTGAACACCCCTTTTCCAAACCTCTGCTCCTTCCTGGCCCTCTGGAATGTTATCTCACACCTCCCTCTCCTCCCAGAATTCCACCACCCTGCTGGGATCCCTTTGACACCTTGCCTGCCCCAACTCTCTCCAGGGCTAACTTTAACTCCTTAGGGTTCTTCATATCTCCCAAGCACTGCATATAGAACCTCACTGCCCTTAGCATCAGACTGTGAGAGCCAAATCAAGGTATATCCACAAACTTGGACACTATAATGGGCTAATTACTAGATTAGCCCCAGATACAAACCACTTACAGAAAAAAGAAACCACATTTATTCTTCCTAAAACGTAAGTCCTACCTACACCTAACTCAAGCATAAATATAATATAGGGAAGATTTATTTTAACAGTATTTATACTGCATTTCCTTTTTGTATTTTATGTCAGCAGTCTTTCTGTTCTATGTCTGTTTTTCTGTCTACAGGGACAGTTATTAACTTATTTTTATTTTGAGTGTCATGTCAATACACACTGTAAGAGAGGGACTGATCAGACCAAAGTTGTTCATTTTTAACTATAAAAATGCAATCATGATAAAGAACTATGCTTCATATAGCTGGATGACCTAGAAATCACTACAGCCAATATTGTAAATGTTTTATTCTCATGTGTACCTTGCTCATGTAGCCAATCTGCTTTACCATAATTTTTGGATCCTTTTGCATTCTATGATATTGATACTAGTTGGGTAGAATGTTGTGGAATAATATTTTTGTACACTGTAAAGATATGTCATTCAAATTGGTTTAATAAAAAGCTGAATGGCCAATAGCTAGGCAGAATTTCCTGGAAGAGGACGCTGTGAGGAAGAAGGTGAAGACACAGAGCAAACCGGATGGGCAGTATGGAGATGAAGCAATAAAGCCATGAGTCAGAAAGTAAATTAATAAAAATGGGTTAATTTAAGTTATAAAAGCTAGTTAGAAACAAGCCTATGCTAAGGCTGACCTTTCAGAGTTAGTATAAATCTCCATGTCATTTTTTGTGAGCTGATGGCCTAAAGAAAAATCTGTTTACAGTGGAAACAGGGGACTCCCAGAACAGTGACACAAAAGAAAACCAATCAACTTTACTGCAAAATGTACAGCTCTGAGTATGGGTGAGTGGGAGCTAGAAAGAAGCACAAAGCCTGTCTGGTCACCTCCCATGGGTGTTGTGACAGGTTGGCTATGTGAGTCAGAAGGCTGGAATAACTACTTTACAGTTGGGGATCTTCAGTTTTAAGGTGGTGATTGAAGTCATGAGATTGGTGATGATCTTTATTGCAAATGAGTAATGAAAGGCAAATGGAGGAGGCATATAAGTAGCAGGGAAAAGAAGAGCCCATCTGTCTCAGCCCATTTTATGTGACTATAACTGCATATCACAAAATGGGTAAATGACTAAGAACAGGAATGTATTTCTCAACAGTCCCAGATCAAAATGATTGTGCTCCAGTGTCTTATTGCTGTGTCCCCATAGGGCAGAAGGTAAAGAGGCAGCAAAGGACAAGCTCTTCTCCCTGACAGAACAAAGGACAATGAACCTACCCTACAAACACCCCTTAACAGGAAAGCTCTTCTTCATCCTCACATGAGGTCATAGTTCTGGGGACCTGAGCATCTCCAACTAGGCAGCTCAAACCACCACACTCAGCTGAGAAACTTATTTTCAAACTAATTTAAACAACTAATATTTGAATGACTAGTTGTACTACATTTCATTTCAACTCCAACTAGAGAGTGTCAGCTGAGGGACATTTCTGACACTGACTGCAGAATGGGCAGAGACCCTACAGGTTAAGGACAAAGTCTTCTACAATACAGCCCGCACTTCTAACAGTCAGGTTCCCCCAGGATAGCCTCATTTCTTACTGACTGTGTAAATCCAAAGGCTCCATAACATCATCACATCTGATCCTTTGCCAGAGCATAGTATTTGCAGTAATATTTTATTATAAATGGTGCACATAGTGGCATGAGATGTGTGATTGGAAACCATAGGGATATTGAGGCAGGAGAATTCAAGACCAATTTATGCTAATAGCAAGACTCTCTCTCTCTCTCTCTCTCTCTCTCTCTCTCTCTCTCTCTCTCTCCCCACCCCACTGTGTGTTTGTGTTTGTGTGTGTGTGTATGTGTGTGTGTGTGTGTGTGTGTGTGTGTGTGTGTGTGAGAGAGAGAGAGAGAGAGAGAGAGAGAGAGAGAGAGAGAGAGATCAATGACATGGCACCGTAGGTAAAGGCATTTGCTGACAAGCCTGATCTGAGTTTGATCGCTGGAATCCACATGATGAAAGGAAAGTATGAACTCCTACAAGTTGTCCTCTGACCTCCACACATGCACCACCAAGGCATGTGTGCCCACATACATGTACATATTCTTAATAGACTTCTAAAATAACATAGGAAACTTTGATCTGGAAGAGAGCATGTGTGGGATGCCAGCTCCCACATTTTTAAAGGGTTCCTATGAGGAGGAAAGAGTAATAAGAAACATTTTAGGTAGAAAGATGGAGGAGATGAGACAGACAGAAACACAGGATAGCTTCAGGAGGACTTGGATCAAATCCACCAGCCCCTTCTATCTCTTCAAAAGGACTTTTTATTACAATGCCAAGGGGTGTGGCAAAAGATCTCCCCCTTGTTAGATACCACACAGCCAAGTGCAGACCCTTCCAAATACCTGGTAACCACACCCTTGGATAAGTCATCCCCTTATGCAGCTCTGTTGGATAAAGCAAGCTCAGATCTCACTAAGAAACCTCTGTGGCCCTCCACAGTTCCCCTCTCTTAATATAATAAAGGACCCCTCATATAGGCTGTGTCTGCCTTCGGTCATCTTCTTCAGCTAGACAAGCCTTACCCATCATGGAGATATACTTTCTGTCAAGCCTATTCTGTCTTAGGTTGAGAGCTAGGAAGAAGGTTGCCTATCTCTGACTCCCAGCCTCTGGCAGGAGGGAGCACAAAGCTTCACTCAGCTCTGACTCAGGTCACTACTGTGAGCTTGCAAGTAGCTGGAACAACCACAGCAATCCGTAGGGCTGCCAACCACACCCCCAGTAAAGGAGTAGAGGATAATAAAGATGAAATGTTCTTTTTTGAATGGGTCTAAGATGTCTATAACAGCTTTAGCTGTGCCAAGCCCTTTTAAATCAATATGCTCTTGATGGAAACGCATCAAATAAACTGCACCAAATTTAAAGATTCCTGTAGCTTCAACAAACCATGGTGCATTAATATCAACAAATTAACATAATTCTAGTATGCACATTACTATACATATTTACAACTAGCATGAATATTACTATACATGTTTACACTTCTTACAAACTTACATTCAAAAACAACCTCTCTATAGGACTACTTTGTAAACTTTAGCAAATATCTAAAAGCCATCTCTTAACAGAACTATATACATTTTCTTCCAATAAGGCAAAGTACATGAATGATGAGTCACCACAGTTAAAATTACAGATGAACTCAAAAGTGTTTCATTTCTGAGGTTTGAAGTTCCAAGTCAGTTTTGATAACATCCTTAAAATTCCACTAAGAGTTTGAAATTAGAGCCTAATTCATCAGCTGCTCAAGGGTCTTTATATCAAACTCCCTGGACCCCAGAATTTAGTGAGTGCTGCTGCTAGAGGGCTGCAACACTCAGGATGAGGCCACTCCCCCAAAAGTCACCTTTCCTGCTGGGCCCTCCCAGCCATTCCAGAACAGGCAGAAGTGCACCCAGTGGCTGATGGTCGTCAGCTGGTGAGCTGTCCCTTTACTCATTGCAGCTCCCCTGAGTGCAACAATTCAAACAGATGTTGCTAAAAAACTTCACTCCCCTCTACATCAGCACTTTATGACAATCTTTCCCAAGAACCTTGCTTCTGGGTGAGGATGGTCACCCTAGTAACTGAGATGCTTATCTACTCAATTAATAGGACTCAAAAACTGCCTCTTGAAGGGGCCACACATTAATTTGCTGCTAGTAAACAGAAGCAGTGTGGCTCTGGGCTCCGTTTCATTCCAGCTTTTACTAAATAGCAGCAAAATCTTTGTCCCAAACTCCTCAGCAATCTGGTGGCCCCCTTATTCTCCTACTTTCTCCAGACTGCAGGAAGAAACATCAATATCAGGAACATTGGTTCTGTCAGCAGCTGTGGTGTCGTCAGAGCTGACATTCCTCTATTCTACACATCACACCAAGCACTCAGGTAACCATCAAGTTTGATTTGATGACTGAGGGTACAAGTCCTCCTTCTTAACTTTTTGAAGGTGCATTTTAAGACTGCCATGAGCTCTTTGAACAATGCCTTGTCTTTGATAGATTTCTATTAGCCCAATGCTAATGCTCTCTGGCATAACCCAGGTTCCTTATTTGCCCTTAAGTTTTTTCCACACCCAAAGCAACTTCCCAGTGTACCAACCACTTTCCATTGCTTTCTAAAGGATCTCAAAGAAGCCTGACAAGTGACTTTAGCATTTACTTGCCTCCTGACAGGCAAGCTTTGTTCATCTGTTTCCAGTTTCAGGGAAGTAAGGCTAACAAAGCTTGCAAAAAAATGGTATTTGAGGTTGAAAGAAAGTGGCATTTTGGGCTATATGGGCAGCAAGCCATTTTTAACTCCTTAAGTTGTTTAAAGGGAATTTGTAATATCCGTTTGTATGATATTTCCCTGAAAGTCTTGCTGCTCTATTACAGGGAACATTTGAAAGCCTCATCTGGACTCACCCTGGCCTAAAAGGGCTCTTTTTACACAGTCTGTATTTGTCTTGAAATCAAGATCAAGCTTTTGCTTTTGCCACAGGAGGGTTTTGTCCTCCCTGTGTTCACCTTAGGACACCTGCATTACTGTTTGACAGGTGTACTGTCTCAATCAAACTCCCCACCTGGCACTGTCCTCAGAGTGGGTTGCATGGTTCAGACCAGTGCTTGGTGTCAGAAACGAGAGCCCCTCAAGACTCATGCCCTGCTGCCCCACCTCACCAGGTCAGTGAAAACATGACGAGAGAACTTGAAACAAGAGCCTTTTCAGAGAGATTTCCTCCCAGACAGATCCCCTTTGTCTCCACTTGTTTCTTCCCTCCAGATGCAGAGTCGCTGATGCTGCTACCTCTGCTCAGGCTCTCTGCCAGCCACTTTCTGTTCTGGGGGTAGAGGCTTTCAACCTCATTTCTGCTTCATTTGTACAGCCAAACACCACCTCAGCATTTCTCATGCTGCCATTGCAGCTACTACTAGGGACTTAGACTCTGCTCTTTTCATTGCAGGGAGGATTTCAAAGCATCCACTGCTCTCTCCATGCCAGAGCTCATCCCATCTGCCATCGTGTCAGCCAGCACCTTTCTCCCATGTCCCATACACCACCTCTGCCATGGTTCCACCCTTGGGGATACTGCCTGGTGACCATATGGACCCCAGTATCCCCAGAACGCACTCAAACTCAGAGGCGCCTGCTCTCTGGCCCTCTGTTTCCCAAATGCTGGCTTGAAGAGGAGACGCAGTGCTAACAGTGAGAGTCTGCAATGCTCCAGGAGTTTTTGTGCAATTATGGGCAGCTTTTCCATTCTGATAGATGACCCCCCCAGGTGAGTCTAATTCTGCCCCTACAGAAGATAAAGAGACCTGAAGAGCTTCCAGTTTTTGAGTAAGAGAAATTACTAAGTTTTTCAAGCCTTCCAGTTCCTTCCTTGTCTCATCCCAAGACTTCTGTTGCCTAAACTCAGCTTCATGGCCAAGAGGAAACTGACCCTGATTATGTGATGCTATAAAAGTGTTTTCAGGCACTGCTGGCAAAGTTTTGTCTCATCCACATCCACCTCAGAGAAAACTTCCCCCAGTGTCTCAGGGGCTTAGATCTAAGCTATCCCAAATTAATGCCCACAGACCAAAAGCTTCCACAGGAATCTTTTTTGGCCTGTTTTTCTCATAGTATTTTTGCATTTTGATTCTGATTCTCCCCCAGGAATATGTGTTCAGAGTTCCATAGTAAGAAAACCAAGGACACACTTCCTCTATGAACTCCAAGCACATCTGTACTTGTTGTAGTTCCACCTTAACCCCTCTAGTTTTTTTTTTTAACTTTCTACAAGTGAATCTTTAAAGACCTGCTTATTATCTTTGCCCCATTTCAGCACTTGGAAAATTCTACTCATCCTAAGTTTCATCTTACCCAATATTCCTATATGTAACCCTATATTTTTACCTAATTTTAATAGATAGAAATTAAGAGAGAAAGAAAGAAAGAAACCTAGACAAAGAGAGATGCATGTTGCAGCCTAATCCTTTTTATATACAATTTTTGTTCCCAAAGAATTAAATACCCCCACCTTCACTTTTACTTCCAAACTGGACATGTCCATCTGCTTCCTACAGGGTACTTTCCTACTCTCACTTAACTTCATCTGCACCAAGTCCCTAGTTCTGGTGCCATCTGTGGTGGTCCCTGAACCTATGTCCCTGTTCAGGGCACCATCTGAGGAAGGCCAGCTCCCACCTTTTTAAAGGATTCCTATGAGAAGAAGAAAGGAATAAGAAACATTTTAGATAGAAAGATAGTGGAGATGAGGCAGACAGAAACACAGAATAGCTTCAGGAGTACTTGAATCAAATCCACTAGCCCCTTCTGTCTCTTCATCCACTGGTCCCTTCTGTCTCTTCAAAAGGGCTTTTTGTAACAATGCCAAGGGGCAGGGCAAAAGACCTCCCCCTTGCTAGATCAAATCTCACAGCCAACTTCAGACCCTTCCAAGCACCTGGTAACCATGCATGTGGTCAAATCATCCCCTTATGCAGCTCTGCTGGGTAAAGCAAGGTCAGAGCTCAAATCTCACTGGGAAACCTCTGTGGGCTCTCACAAACATGGAACACCACCCTTTAATCATATCAATGTGTTCAGAAACTTCAGTCTCAACAGGTCTCAGTGCCCATATAGTTATTGCAATTTTATTGTGAAAGCATGATTGATTGCATCAATGACTACATGGTTGATTTCCACCTCTGACTCCTCTCTCCAGAGTGAAGGTGCACCAAAATCCAAAGGGAACATTGTTAAGTTCTCCAGGGGACAGTGAAGCACCCCAGTCTCCTTCTGTGTGGGGTGGGGGTGGGGGTGTAAAACATACCTGCTACTTTCTCAAAATACTGAGGAGGTAGGAGATCAGCTAACACTAGATAGATAAGCTTTGAACTAACTTCCATCACACACCATGAATAGTGGCACCCATTGTGGCTTTCTCAGCCACATGGACATTGTCAAATCCTGCAAATTGCATTTGAAGTTTGTCCTAGTTAAGAGTTCTATTGCTGTGAAACACCTGATGGAAAGCAAGTTGAGGAAGAAAGGGTTTATTTGGCTTAGACTTTCGCGTGTGTGTGTGTGTGTGTGTGTGTGTGTGTGTGTGTGTGTGTGTGTATTTTTTATTTTCATTTTATGTTCATTGGTGGCTTACACTTTCACAACACTGTTCATCATCAAAGGAAGTCAGGACAGGAACTCAAACAGAGCAGGAACCTTGAGGCAGGAGCTGGTGCAGAGACCATGGAAGGGAGCTGCTTATTGGCTTGCTCACCATGGTTTGCTCACCATTGTTTTTTAGTAGAACTCAAGACCACCAGCCCAGGGCCACTCACAATGGGCTGAGCTTTTCCCCATCAATCACTAATTAAGAAAATGCCCTGCAGGCTTAATTATAGCCTGATCTTTTGGAGGCATTTCTCAACTGAGGTTCCCTCTTCTCAGATGATTCTAGTTTATGTCAAGTTGACATAAAATTAGCCAAGACAAGGTTCTATTCAGCAATGAACAAGGGAGGGGAAAGGGAGGGATGGAGGAAGAGAGGAGGAATGGGAAAAAAGAGAGCAAGAAAGCAGGGGAGGACAGAGGAAGGAAGGGAAGTATAAAGGTGTGAGAAGGTGTGAGAAGCTTTAATGCCCCCCTCCCATGAACCCTGCTTCCTAGCTTTTTGCCTTTTGGTAATCCAGACTCTGAGTTTGGTCAGATAGCCAACTCACAACACTCACACATTATAAAAAATATATATATATAAGCAGAAGTTTGATGCGTTTGTGTATTTGGACTTAAGGAATGCATTTTCTTAGAATCAGCTTTCACACTGTGGGGAAACCCAACAATCCCAGCCAGCTCCTAGCAGGTAGCCAGCATCATCTACCAGTCTTGTAATCTATTTCAGCACACCAGCCAACACCAAAAGACAAGAACAATGTGACCAACCACAAGAATCGTAGGAAATATTTGGAATGGTATGTTTTCAGCTGGAACCTCCAGCTCACTCCTGCTTGATCCACAAAGCCCCATTCCTCTCTCTCCAAACCCCATCCTCTCAGAGAATCTCCAACAAAGAAAAGGAGACAAAGAGCCAGCTTCTCATTCCTTTTTTCCCCCTCGAGAAAGGTTTCTCTGTGTAGTCCTGGCTGTCCTAGAGCTCATTTCATAGAACAGGCTGGCCTCGAACTCACAGAGATCCTCCTCCCTCTGCCTCCCAAGTGTTGAGATTAAAAGCTTGAGCCACCACTACCCAGCCCCAGTTTCACATTCTTCGCAGCTGTGGCAGTTCCTCTCCTGAAGTTGCCGGTAGCCTAAGACCCTGCCGAAAGCAGTTAGCTTTTGGTCATACTTGGCACAAACACAGCTTGTGGAAGACATGCCATCATCCCTTGCCTACAGGGTGTCTAATCTCCCTGCTTTAGTTTGGGCACATGAGTTTTCCGGCCCCAATCTCTGTGGCTGGAGGACTCACCCAGGAGTCACTTTGCTCAAATAAACCTGTTGTTTTACTTTTTCAGTTTGGCTTGATCTGGCTTACTGCATCTGAGGAGAGACCTATTATCACATTACAGAAAACCTATTAGTATGAAACAGCAATGAACAACAGAAACACAAGACCATGAGAGCAGAAACCTAAGGAGCCTTAGAGAAGCTGCTTGTCTGGAGGAGTAAAAAGCCTTCCCACAGGAATCAAGGCTTGGCATGGAATCTGAAAGAATGTGAGCTCAGTTCAGGCCAGGAGAGGAAAGGCTGGCGGCTGATGGAAAGAAAATGCCTTAAAGTTATATAGCTTATGTGAAACATATAGAAAGGCAAACATATAAGCACATGTACATACACATTTATTTTGTATAGTAATAACATATTTAAGCAGGAATTGAAAGCCCAGAGCTAAAACTGTTATCCTGTTTTTCCTTACTAATATAGACTTGCTATTATGAGCCATCTGTGCCATGAACTCACTGTGCTCAGACCATCTGTAATGTTCCTAATCTAATGGATTAAAGGATGGCTCATGCCCTCATTAGAAGACCTCAAAAAACATTTGTTACATATGACAAGATACTGACTGCTCTACATTGTATAAAGCAATTCAACATAAATGAATCTCCATAAGAGTGGGAAGAAAATGCAGCATGCCTACAAACCCTTCTACAGTCTCTTATACATTGTTCCTCTTGGTAATCTCATGAGCAGGTATAACTTATTTTTATTACTCAAGAAAGTAAGGCTTTCAAGGTTTATTAATTTCCCCAAGATCACATAGCTCAAAAAAGGCAGAGCCAAGATTTAAACTCCAAGATGCCTCCTTCCAAAATCTGTAATCTCCATGGTAGCTGCTGCTGGCTGCCTTCCCTGCATGCTTCTGTTCTCTCTAGACATTAGTTTAGATTCTCCCAGGCAGTCAGTGGGCTACCTTCTAGAGTGAGCCTCTTGCCTACAGAATGTTTCTTAGCAACGGGTTCAGCTGACATTTGAAGCTGGTCAGTTCTTACTTCTGCAGGAACATCCCTCCCATGCACCTTGAAACATTTAGCATCTCTGAACTCTGCTGTAATCATTCTGCCAACTCCAGATGCCCACTCATTCCTGCATGCCAGTCTCTTGCTTTAGGATGCCTGCTCCCTTGGGTGTGTTGTGCTTTCTGCCAAAGATGAGTTCAGTGTTTTACCTGTTAGTTGGTAAGCCAACCATCAAAGGGAATTTCTCTGCTGCAAGGAATGGTCCAGGATGAGAAAGATGTTTGGAACAATGAGATGTAAGGGAAAGTCTACTGGGGAGCTCTGTACACAAAGCTGAGCACTCTGGATAGAGTGAAGCTGAAAGAAGCAGCTACTCAGCCCTCGGGGATTGTGTGTGGTGGTAAAACACAATTTCTCAGCAAGGTCATCACCAATCTGAAAATGAAGTAAAATGCTGGAAGGGAGCTGAGCCTCTCAGGAAGAGAGCTGTGATGCAACGATCACTTATGCATCCCTGGGCTTTTTTGGGGGGAATGGCCCAGCAATTTACCATACTACTGAAGCAAAGAAAGTAAGTAGTAACTTCTCAGTGCTGGACTTTCAGTTGTTAACAAGGCAAATACCTTACCCACTATCACCCCTTTTATGGCCCCTAAGCCTTGTCTGAGTACATAGCTCAGTTGGTAAGTCATTTGCCTAGCATGCACAACCCCTGGGTTTGGTCCCCAGTGAACCAAGCATGTCACAGAGAAGAAGGAAGATCAGTTTAAGGTCATCCTATGCTACATAGCTAGTTCAAAGCCAGCTTCTCTCTATAAGACTGTCTTGAAAAGGGGGGTGGGGCACTTAAGCCCTAACTCTTTTTGCCTAGAAACCATGCTGATTTGAGCTAGCAGCCTCATGGGACAGAAAGCAGACAGGGATTTCTATTTAAAACTTCTCTCGCATGTTCCACCCCGATGCTTCTGGTAATCATCCCACGAAGGGACTTGCTTAACTGGCTCTGCAACTCCAACGTGTGTGCCCGCACACACACACACACACATACACACACACACACACACACACACACACACCAGAGTTGTATAATAACCACACCTAGTCACAGTAGGACTCCATGGAATTTGTGTCTGCTTGCTTTTGCTTAAATTTTTTTTCCAAAACAGGGTTTCTCTGTGTAGCCCTGGCTGTCCTAGAACTCATTCTATAGACCAGGCTGGCCTCAAACTCACAGAAATCTGCCTGCTTCTGCCTCCCAAGTGCTGGGATTAAATGAAGGTATCACCATCACCCTGCAAAAAAACCTTTTTTAAATTCATCGTGTGTGTGTGTGTGTGTGTGTGTGTGTGTGTGTGTGTCTGTGTGTGTCTGTGTCTGTGTGTCTGTGTGTCTGTGTGTGCGTGCGCGCGCACCTGTATGTGTGCCATATATATGCAGTGCCTACAGAGTCCAGAAGAGGGTGTCAAATCCTGTGGAACTTGTGTTACAGATGGTTATGAGCCACCTGATGTGAGTGCTGAGAACTGAACTCGGGTCCTCTGAAAGAGCAGCAAATGCTCTTCTCTCTCCTTTTGTGTTTCTTTTTCCTCCTCCTCCTCCTCCTCCTCCTCCTCCTCCTCCTCCTCCTCCTCCTCCTCCTCCTCCTCTTCTCCTTTTTGGAGTTCTGCTAGGATGGCCTCACACTCTGTTTTCCTAACTCTGCCTTCTGAGTGCTGGGCTGCACCTGCCCTCCCTCACCCCTATTGCCCAGCTCAGGGTATCCCAGCCTGGGATCTGTAAATAAAAAAATTGTTCTTTAAAAGTATCTTAACTTGGCCGGGCGGTGGTGGCGCACGCCTTTAATCCCAGCACTCGGGAGGCAGAGCCAGGAGGATCTCTGTGAGTTCGAGGCCAGCCTGGGCTACCAAGTGAGTCCCAGGAAAGGCGCAAAGCTACACAGAGAAACCCTGTCTCGAAAAACCAAAAAAAAAAAAAAATAAAATAAAAAAAAAAGTATCTTAACTTGCCGGATGGTGGTGGCGCACGCCTTTAATCCCAGCACTCGGGAGGCAGAGCCAGGCAGATCTCTGTGAGTTTGAGGCCAGCCTGGTCTACAGAGTGAGATCCAGGACAGGCACCAAAAACTACACAGAGAAACCCTGTCTTGAAAAACAAAAACAAACAAACAAAAAAGTATCTTAACTTTCTGAACTTCCTGTTCAGAGTGTCAACTTGGTTGTTTTTGTTAATGTGTGTTTCTCTCTTTGCTTTGATAGTGTCAACTTGCTAGAATCCATCAGGAAGAGAGTTTCAACGAGGGACCGTCAAGATTAGGTTGGCCTATGGGCATGCTTCTAAGAGGTTTTTTTTAGTTAGGCTAATGTGGTAGGAAGTTCCACCTTCACTATGAGTGGTACCACTTCATAGTCTGGGCTAAATGAAACAGGTGAGTGTTGAGTCCTCAGCTTCTGGACTGGAGATGCACTGTGAGTAGCTGTCTCAAGAGTCTGCTATTGTGACTCCCTGACAATGATGGATGGCAGCCTAGAACTGTGAACTAAAAAATACCCTTTCTCCCTTGAATTGCTTTTGTTCAGTAATGTTAGGGTCCTGGAGAAGTGCCACAAAAGACCACCATCCATGTATGCAATCAGCAAGCGTGTTTATTACCAGCATACTGGAGCCATCCATCCTACACAGAGGCAAGATGGTGAGGACCCTGAGAGAAGCTCACAGACTCCTTTTAAGCACAGCTAAGGGGAGGGCCTAGGGCAGTTAAGTCACTTTAGATATGATTGGCTTAAGCAAGTGGCAATCATATTGGTACACTCTAATTGGTTAGGGCTAATCAGGCTACAGCTTTTCTATTTTGGGGCAGGCCTGGACAAATCCAGGGCTTTGTCCTTGTTTATTTATCACCTTGAGCTGCTGATTTTGGCTCAGGCCTGGTGCCGCACATACCAGGCCTCCTCATCCTTCCTGACAGGAGTGTTGGAGATTAACTCTCTTGAAGCAGAAACTGAGGCCTAGTTCTTAACTGAGTTGTTAGGGCAGGCAGTCACGACACTTGCCTGGCCCTCTCACAGGGTATTTTCTAATAAGTGGAAAATAAACTGAGACATCCATCTTTCCTGCCTGGACGTACTCCCTTTCCTCCCCAGAAGACGTTCTCTTCTGGACCAGGTGACCTCCTTTGTTAGCCCTCTTGGTCCTGCCTCCTCCAGCCTCTCCCTTTCCCACATGATAGTGTTTCCAACTGTGGTGATAATAATAATATATATATATTTATTATTATTGTATTGTATAATAATATTATATAATAATCCTTATACAAAAAGTAACCCAAAATAGTAGCCAGTTGCTTTTCTATTGCTTTTTTTTTTTTTTTAATCCCTGCAAGGAAATAGCTAAAATGACCACTTGGCTTTGGTAGGGTTGAGATACTGTTTTTCCTTGTTTGTTCTGTAGCTGAGAACAGCCTTGAACTCTGATCTCCTGCCTTTACCCAACAAGCACTAGGATTACAGGCATGGACCACCACACCCAGATCAAGCTCTGGAAAACCATCCCTTTCTGCTTCCCCACTAGAAGACTTACTGCATTTTGTGGAATAACATGTTACCTGATTCTGTAATCAAAAATAAAGCCAATCATTATCTTTTAGCTAATGGGTTAGAACTTTGTTCTTTAACAATAGGTTCTGCCTAGCCAGAGTTCATGGACAGTGTAGATAGGGTGGGGGTAATTCCGCCTTTCACTGCCCCTAACTGATGTTTAACATGTGGAAGAACATGGAAATCAGCAGAGTCACTTACGTAATTTCTGAAAAAAGTTTTATGTATTTATTTATATATTTTATGCATATGTGTTCTATCTGCATGTACACCTACAGATCCCATTACCGATGGTTATGAGCCACCATGTGGTCACTGGAAGTTGAACTCAGGACCTCTGGAAGAGCAGCCAGTGCTCTTAACCTCTGAACCATCTCTCCAGCCCCACTTAGGTAATTTTTTTTTTTTTAGTAAATTAAAAATAAAATAAAAGGTAAAGCTTGATCTGGTGGTACCTACATCTATTCTCAGATGGACAATGTCTGGATGGAGTTCAAGGTCAGCCTCAGCTACTCAGTTTGAGACAAGTATGGACAACACGTAACTCATCTCAAAAAACCACAGCAAAAGAACAAAAGGAGTGAGTGAGGCCTGAGGGTTATGCAGTAAGGTTGCTTACCCCGGTTGTCTGTCATGACTCAAGACTGTCAACAAACAAACAAACAAAACAAAACAAAAACAACCCACAGACTTGCAGAAGCCACAGAGAGCCTACAGGAAAAGGAATTCTACAAAAATACATCTACCCACCAACTGCAGCAACTGTTTGTCCAGCCTCAGATCAATATCACCTTCTTACTAATCATATGATCAAGAACAACCTTGTTACAAACCACATGACTGGAGATTATTGTTTCAATATATCTGAAGCTCTCCTCCTATTTCTATCTTTGGAAACTTCCCTTGGGGGTGGGTATAGCTCAGTGGTACGGCCCTCTCCTAGCATATGCAAGGCCCTGAGGTCAATGCCCACAAATGGAAGGAATAAGGATTATCAGAAGCAAAGCATGCATTATACTGACATAAATTTGTGTCAGTATATATATATATAAATATATATATATATTTATATATATATATATATATATATATATATATATATATTTTTTTTTTTTTTGGTTTTTCGAGACAGGGTTTCTCTGTGTAGCTTTGCGCCTTTCCTGGAGCTCACTTGGTAGCCCAGGCTGGCCTTGGTGATATATATTTTTTATTTTACAATACCATTCAGTTCTACATATCAGCCATGGGTTCCCCTATTCTCCCCCCTCCCACACCCTCCCCTTACCCCCAGCCCACCCTCCATTCCCACCTCCTCCAGGACAAGTCCTTCCCCCAGGACTGTGATCAACTTGGTAGACTCAGTCCAGGGAGGTCCAATCCCTTCCTCCCAGACTAAGCCAAGTGTCCCTGCATAAGTTCCAGGTTTCAAACAGCCAACTCATGCAATGAGCACAGGACTTGCTCTCACTGCCTAGGTGCCTCCCAAACTGATCAAGCCAATCAACTGTCTCACCTATTCAGAGGGCCTGATCCAGCTGGGGGCTCCTCAGCCTTTGGTTCATAGTTCATGTGTTTCCATTCATTTGGCTATTTTTTTTAATAATTGAGTAAAACTGAAATTTATTATATGCCACAGTCGTCCTAGGGACCTCCATGCTATATATATAGCCTCTATGGTTCTATGGGTTGTGGTCTGATTGTTCTTTATTTTATATCTAGAATCCACCAATGAGTGAGTACATACCATAACTGTCTTTCTGGGTTTGGGTTACCTCACTCAGGATGATTTTTTCTAGTTCCATCCATTTGCCTGCAAATTTCATGCTTTCATTGTTTTTCTCTGCTGAGTAGTACTCCATTGTGTATATGTACTACATTTTTTTCATCCATTCTTCAGTTGATGGGCATCTAGGTTGTTTCCAGGTTCTGGCTATTACAAATAGTGCTGCTATGAACATAGCTGAGCATGTATCTTTATGGTATGAATCAGCATTCCTTGGGTATATGCCCAGGAGTGGGATGGCTGGGTCTTGAGGTAGTTCGATTCCTAATTTTCTGAGAAACCGCCTTACTGATTTCCACAGTGGCTGTACAAGTTTACATTCCCACCAACAGTGGAGGAGTGTTCCCTTTGCTCCACATCCTCTCCAACATTGGTTGTCATTGGTGTTTTTGATCGTAGCCATTCTAACAGGTGTAAGGTGGTATCTCAGAGTCATTTTGATTTGCATTTCTCTGATGATTAAGGATGTTGAGCATTTCTTTAAATGTCTTTCAGCCATTTGTAGTTCTTGTTTTGTGAATTCTCTGTTTAGCTCTTTAGCCCATTTTTTAATTGGACTGTTCAGTGCTTTGATGTCTAGTTTCTTGAGTTCTTTATATATTGTGGAGATCAATCCTCTGTCAGATGTGGGGTTGATGAAGATCTTTTCCCAATCTGTTGGCTGTCTTTTTGTCTTATTGACTGTGTCTTTTGTCCTGCAAAAGCTTCTCAGTTTCGAGAGGTCCCATTTATTAATGGTTGTGCTCAGGGTCTGTGCTGTCGGTGTTTTATTTAGGAAATGGTCTCCGGTGCCAATGCGTTCAAGAGTGCTTCCTACTTTCTTTTCTATTAAGTTTAATGTAACTGGATTTATGTTCAGATGGATGATTGTTTTGATGTATTCTTGGATTCGGTTTGCCAATATTTTGTTGAGTATTTTTGCATCAATGTTCATGAGGGAGATTGGTCTGTAGTTCTCTTTCTTTGTTGCATCTTTGTGTGGTTTGGGTATCAGGGTAATTGTAGCCTCATAACCTGTGTGGCTTTTTAAGGTGGAGATTGCATGACCACGCAGCGGGTACATTGATGATGTAAGATGTTAGACCCAGAAGAGCAAAAGCAGGATCTTAACTTTCCAGACTTTTGCTTAGTATAAAAAACAAGTAAATAGGAATATGGGCGTCGTTTCTCCCAGAAAAATTGTTTCCAGCTGACTTGGTGGGCATTGGTTGGCTTTTAGGGGGAATAGGGAAGGGGTTGTCTTCTGAAGTAGACAGGCGTTGTGGCATGATGTGCGGTCTGTCATTCATTGCTCTGGAGCCGTGCATCCCTCTTGGCTTGGCACTCTGGCTGCTTTTGTATCTGACAGGATGCTGGTGAGACAGGAAAAGCCTGAAGTGGATCCGACCTGTCCAGATGGATTTAAGCTGGTTTCTGGAGCTTGGGGGGGTCGGGGGGGGGGGGGATTGAACATGTTGAGAGGCAGCTATGAGAAAATCAGTGACCATTTGTGGTGTTTAGTACTCTGCTTGTATTGGTTAGTGTTAATGGGAGAGACAGAGAGATTGGGACATGTTTTTAAGCTTTATCAGAGACAGATTATTTAAGGCACCTACTTCCTTTACTAGCTTGGCATCCAGGAGACAGGTGATCAATTGTTAAAAGAATTTAACAGTAATAGATGGTTACATTAAAGTCTGTTTTTGCAGAGCCCAGATGCTTTTGGGTCTGGAGATGTAAATACCTTTGAGCTGTTAGAATTTCTTACTTGATGATCCCTGGACTCCAGTTCTGTGGTGGTACTGTACCATTAGCTGAGCAGTGAGTTAGAAGAGGGAACTGGGAAGAGAAAAGCTTGTGTTGCATGGGAACTTATTTCTTTGGAATTAGGGACAAGGCAAAGATCAGGGCCCTGTAAGCACAGGCAGGTGGGGCTGGAGTGAGGTACATGGAAGAGAGCAATGAAATGAAAGTTCCTATCTTAGCTGGAAATCTTTTCCCATTAAATAACCCTGAAAGTGCAATTAAGTCTGGTGAGGTGGGTAAGGCTGTCCTCCCTACCCTGACAATAAGGAAACGAGGAGAGGTGATATCCCAAAACTCCCAGGACCGGGTCAGTGGCTCTGGTGTCCAGAAGGAAAGAAATGGATCACTTCCCTGCTGCGTTCTGGGTTTCCTGCCATGTCTGTAGCCAAGCCTAGGTCTGCTGGAGGTCTTAGCTTGATGTTCCCATGCCACCTTGGTGCCTGGGGGCAGTCAGCTGACCGGTTGTCTTTCTAGGCGGCACTTTCAACAAGGCTGTTGAGGGCCTGGCAGGGCACTCGCTAGCTCGTGGCCTTTTCCTCACTTAAACAGGGACCCAACAGCTTTTGGGAGCCAGTGAGTGCCAGCTCTTGGCAATTTTGTCCTCAGGCCTTTTATCTCTTCCCTGGCACACCTTGAAGGCCACAGATGACACTTTCACCTGTGGGGTCAGGAGCCTTGCTCTCCAGATGGTTAAGTTTTAGTTGGGGAGGTCTGGGGAACAAGAGATGAACTTTACTCTGTGTCTTGAATTTTTCTTTGCTTGATGTTTGCTGGCTTGAGGACAGCTTTTGGAAGACTTGCCTGAGGGCAGGCTATAAACTGATCTCTGGCTAGAGCCATCCTGACTATTGTAAACTTATTTGCATGGATCTCAGCTCTTCCAGACCCATCTGTGCCTCTCACGGCAGCTTTAGAATGAGTGCGAGGAGTTAAGGTGAGTTAAAGTGAGAGTCAGCAGAAGCAGCCCACAGCCCACTCGTTTAGGAGTTGAGGTTGGGTGGGTTAAAGCCTGACCATTGCCAGAGAGTGGAAAGCGGAAGTCAGATAGACAGAAGTGGTAGCACATGGCAGAGAAAACATCAGAAATGGGGAGGGAGAAGGGTTCAGAGTTTTAGCAGAAAGCTTGGGGATAAGGTAACTCTTTTTATCTGCCCGTTTGCTGGCGGAAGTTCCCACAAAGCTGTTATGCAGCCAATTTTACTGATATCTGCCCCTTTATCCCATGGCTGCAGCCAAGAGAGAAAAATAAAAAATTAAAATAACAAACCTAGGCTCCTGTCTCAAGCGTCCCTGAGGTAGAGGAAAGATCTATGAATTAGCACAGGTTACCCAAAACGCCATCACATTATGAGTAAGGGCTGGGGCATACGCAGCACGTGGACCACCTGGTGGTCTGACAACATTGACCTCCTTGTCGGGAGAGAAAATGTGTCCTTGCCAGCGCAGCCCGAGGACCACCCCCGGGGGTGTGGCATGAAGACTATAGGTCAGGCTGCAGCAGGGAAATGGGACTCACTGCAGCGGCTGCTGTACACAGCAGGATGCAGCTGCAGAGGCAGTCGCATGAGCACAGTCCCGACATGTACTGTGGTGGCAGCAGAGGTGGTGCGCAGGGTCGCAGGCCCTCCGCATAGGGGTTTCCACAACACTCAGCCATGGACGCTGAGTGTGAAGGGAACCTACTATCCAAGATCCAAGTCCACGGCACCAATGAAAGGATGAAACAGCACTGGTTGGATGGTGGAAGAGTCACAGGCCACAGCAGAACCCAATATTAGTTTTTAGAGCTTTATTGGGGGGAAGGGGGGGGGAGAGAGCCAGGCCTGGTGGAGGCAGAAAGATGGCGGGAGCAGTGCAGAGAGGAAACAGGAAGAGGAGCGCAGAGAGAGAACATGGGGCTCCGTGAGGGGCTTTCTAAGGCGGAGATTGTGTGACCACACAGCAGGTACATCAATGACATAAGATGTTAGACCTGGAAGAGTGAGAGCAGGATCCTAACAGCTATTCTTCTGAATAGAGGATGCCCCCCCTCAAGGCCTTCAAATGATTTTTGCAATTGATATGGCCAGGCTTGGGGCCTAACTCATTGGTATAGCATTTGCCTAGCATACACAAGGCGCTGTGTTCCAGCCCTAGAATAACAAATAAATAAATAAATAATTTGTGTTGACTACTAAACTCAGTTCAGGAGACCTTTTTACCCATCTAACTATTTAGCATTGAGTAAAATCATTGAGCCAAAACTACAAGTGTCTTCACAGATCAAAAGAAACTGGGGTGTGGTCAGGACAGATAAAGTGAGAGTAAGCAAACCAACTCAAAGCACTGGGTTTCCTCGATTTTCTACCATGGAAACATCATCACCAAAGTAAAACAGAGGAGTTGAGCATGGTTGGAGCAGGCCTGCCAGACCAGCATTCACAGGGTAGAAATGTGATGATCACAAGTTCAAGGCGAACCTAGGATACATATGTGAATGCCAGTATGGATGGCATGCAGAGAATAAAGCGAGAGGGGAGAGGGAGGGTGTGGTGGTTTGAATGAGAATGCCCCCCATAGGCTCATATATTTGCATCCTTAGTCCCCAGTTGGTGAACTATTTGAGAAGGATTAGGAGGCGTGGCCTTGTTGGAGGAGAAGTGTCACTCAGGGTGGAAGTTTCGCAAGTCCACACCAGGTCCAGTGTCTCACTCTGCCTGCTGCCTGTGGATCAGGATGTAAAGCTCTCAGTTCCTTCTCAAGCACCATGCCTGTCTGCTTCCTGCCATGCTCCCCACCGTAACGATAACGTACTAAACCTCTGAAGCCATAAACAAACCTCCAATTAAAAGTTTCTCCTATAATTTGCCTTGGTTATGGTGTTTCTTCACAACCAATAGTGACTAAGGGAGGTAAGGGGGAAGGAAAGCAGAGAGGAGGGGAGGGGAGGGGAAGAAAAGAGGAGGGGAGGAGAGGAGAGGAAGCTTGCTCATGCTCTATTCAATTAGTCTTTAAATCCTCCACACCCTTCACTTCACATGGGCTTTACAAATCCTGAAATCTGGGACAGTGACTTCTTGCTGCCACTTGACCTTCCACCAGACTAATAAAGTAGGTTAATGCAAGTCTACTCCTGAAGGATGGAACCACTCTTGGTGTGCAGAGAAATCAGGTTTCTGGTACTGTTTCACCACGTGTAGCAGCCTGAGCAGTCCTCAGAGAAGCAATATATCCCTTCTTTGTGAACATACAGCATTCATCATTTCTTTGTGGTGGACAAACATGGTTTTGCTATTTGGTAAGTGCTGATAACATGTAAATTTGTTTGGTAAGGATGGAGCTGTCATTAGGCCCACAGATCCAGTGACCCATGCTGTCACTCATTAGCTGTGACAACATGAGAAATTATTTAGCTTCTTTAAGCCTCTTCCTCTATAAAGTATTGTTTAACTATGTCATGGTTTTTCTCAACTTGACATACGTGTTTCTAAGGATCTTCAGTTAAAGAACTGCCTCTGGCAGATTGGCTGTGGGCATGTCTGTAGAGCATTTTCTTAATTGCTAACTGATGGAGGAGGGCCTACCCATGTGGGTGGTGCCATGTCTAGGTGAGTAGACCTGGACTGTCTAAGAAAGGTAGCTGAGGGAGTTAGAGAGATGGCTCAGCAATTAAGAGCACTGGCTGTTCTTCTAGAGGACCTGCGTTTAATTCCCAGCAGCCACATGGCAGCTCACAACTGTCTGTAACTCCAATTCCAGTGGATATGGCACCCTTGCACAAACATACATGCAGGCAAAACACCAATGCACATTAAAATAATCTTTTTTTTTTTTTTAATTCTGAAGAGGGCGCCAGATCTTGTTACAGATGGCTGTGAGTCACCATGTGGTTGCTGGGAATTGAACTCAGGACCTCTGGAAGAAGTCAGTGCTCTTAACCACTGAGCCATCTCCAGCCCCTAAATCTTTTTTAAAAAGGAAAGAAATGAAGCTGAGCAAGCCAGAGAAAGCAAGCCAGTAAACAGAGTTCCTCTGTTGGTTTTGACTTCAAGGTCCTGCCTTAAGTTCCTGCTATGGCTCCCTTCAGTAATGGATCCTAACCGGCAAGCTCATTTTTAAGCTAGTTTCCTGCTCTCAACCAGCCTCCTGTGGCTGGAAAAATAAACACAGTTGGCCCTTCATATCCCTGGGCTCAGTATCTGTGGACTAAAAATATTTGAGGGGAAAAAGATGCTTCTGCATCAAATGGACAGACATTTTTCCTTGCCTTTATTCCTTAAATAATATAACATGATCTTAGTCACTGTTCTATTACTGTGAAGAGACAAAATGACCGACTCTTAGAAAAGAAAGCATTTAATTGGGGGTTCGCTTACACTTTCAGAGGGTTGGTCCATTATTATCAGGGCAGGGAGTATGGTGGTCCACATAATACTGGAGCAGTAGCTAAGAGCTACATCCTGATCGACAATTAGAGAGAGAAAGGGAGGGAGGGAGGAAGGGAAGGAAGGAGGGAGGGAGGGAGAGAGAAAGAGAGAGACTAGGCCTCAAAGCCATGTCCAGTGACATACTTCCTTCAACAAGGCCACACCTCCTAATCCTTCTAATCCTATCAAAGAATTCCACTCCCTGGTGACTAAGCATTCAAACATACGAGCTTATGGGGGCCATTCTTATTCAAACCACCCAAACCACCACACATTTATTTACATAGAACATTATAGTAAGCATTAAAAATAATGTAACAGGAAGATATGCATAGGCTATATGCATAGGCTATATGCAAATTCTATGCTATTCTATATATGGGACTTGAGCACCTGTATGATTTGGATATCCCCGAGGGACCTGGGACCATATCCCCATCTATACCAGGCCATGACCACATCTTGGCATGGGATGGGCAAAGCACTTAAAAGGACAGAGATGAAGACAGGAGTCACTTTCCTCTGGGTTTGAGAAAAACAGACTATACTAGTTTCCACTGTTGTTTCTCCCTTTAAAGGAACTGCTTTTGGTGTGCTTTGCAAAAACTTTTGCTATAATTTAATTCTGTATGACAGGTGAATTTTATTGATTTTTTTTGTTACTTTTATTGAATAGTCCAATGTTTTGATAAACTCTTTAATTTTAATAATTATCACGGTTTTTGGAGAATGTTTTCTAAGACTTCACCCAGGGTATGCCAAAAAAAACAAACAAACAAAAAAAAAACACATGAATGTAGGTGAGGGTTAAACTTTTCTATCTGAGGGGTATTAGGAAAGAAACACAAAAAAACTTTCTCTTTTACTTCATCTTGAAAAAGCTCCTTGAAAATTTCTCTCTTTCTTTGTCTTTACACAGTTTTTATACATATATGTTCCTAACAGAAATCTCTGGACAATGTATGAGTTACATTTTGAGGGTCACATTGCATTTCTTGAGTAGACAATAAGAAGCAGACTCATTCTGATAACACATGAGAAATCACACTGTTTCACTCGGACTTGGAATGCTACACTGACTGGTCTGCTGGTGCGACTAGAAGTGAGTAACCATGGCAATACTAGGCTGTCATTCAGGCTCCCTAATGTGCTGTCTGTAAAGCAAGGAGGGGGGCACACAGCGCTGAGTACTCCGCACTTTCTAAAGGGACAGTGACCTTGAAAGCGTCCCAGGACCCAAACATAAACAGTTGGCTGAACCTTGAGTCTTGTATCATAAAAGTGAGATTAGGAGTTTGTGCTGAGAGTGAGTTGCTGAGAGAATACAGACTGTATTGTATGTCTTTAATGTTATCAGTCAGAGTTTTGCAAGTGATGATCTGGCACTAAAGTTGCTTCATGCCTGACCTTGGTTCAATAACCAGACACCTGGGGATCTGTCCTTCTGAGATTCATTTGCAGAGGCAACTAGTCTACTCTGAATTTGCTCTGAGGTCTTAAATCATCCAATGGTATAAAAAGCTGTCTTTGTAGCAGAGAATATTGTTATTTTCCTATGTCAGCCAGAGCTATGAAAAATATCCTAGTACTATTTCTAATTATCAAAAGTATACAGCTTAAGAAGAAAGCATCTTTAGACAGTCCACAGAATAAATGCCCATAATATTGAGATTTAATCATGAGATTACATGTACACATTACATGAAAATGTATGGTAATGGGGAGATTCCACAGCTGTTTTTGCACATGAGAAATTACAGACAGAAGCAATTCAGAGTCTGTGGCCTTGTAAGCTTTGCTTGACGAGATTTCTCCATCAGAGAATTATTCATCTGGTAGGATGACATCTGAATTATTAATTGCCATCTACTGTAACATGCCATGGGCCACGGCAACTAATATAAATTTTAAGGTTTTTCATAAATTTGAAGCTAGTGATTTCTTACTCACTTTAATAGAAACCTTGCATAAGTTTAAGTGGCATATCTGAGTCATACGAACCTTTTGGATACATTTTCATTCCACTGGTGCTTGAATTTTTTCCCCTCATCTTTAAAAATGTTTTGTACTTAACTTTATAGTAAGTATGACTTCCATTAATCCATATACATTCAATGCTGCACACTGCTGCCATGGTAGGCAGAAATGTAAGACAGTCCCAAGGTCCTGTCTCCTGGTGTTCCCACTGTTCAAACATCAAATAAGGTGCTGTTGCAAACTGCAAGAATTTTCCTAATCAGCTGACCTTAAATTAAAGAAATTATCCTGAGTAAACCAGACCTAATCATTTGAACCCTTGAAAAAGGCTGCACCCTGAGTTGGGCAAGGTGGCATGTGCCTGTAACCCAAGCATTTGGGACATGGAGGAAAAAATGAACATGAATTTAAGGTCAAGGCAAGCCTGGGCAACTTGAGAGACTGTATTTCAAAGAAAACCCTAAGGAAGGAAGGGAAGGAGGAAAGTGGAAGAAAAGACAAAGGAAGAAAGGAAAAAAGGGAGGGAGGGAAGGAAGGAAGATAAGAAAGAAAATGTTAGGGCATGTATATATGAAGATATGACCCCCTCCTCATGTGATGATATGTGAACCAACACATAGGGTCAGTGTTTCCGGAAGTCATTTATACACTGAATAACTCAGAATCACCCACCTCTACATACAAGTAAATGACTGAGTAAATATAATCTGCAGATCTAAATGTATCCCCAACTCAACTCCTTATTGCCTATAAAAAACTGGACACATAAACACAAGAGGAGTTACAGACATTAGAACGGGGCTATCAGGACGGCTCAGCAGATACAGGCACTCAGCAGATACAGACACTCAGCAGATACAGGCACTCAGCAGATACAGGCACTCAGCACTCAAAGGCACTCAGCAGATACAGGCACACAGCAGACAAAGGCACTCAGTGGATAAATGCCACCAAGCCCTAGTATCTCAGTGTAATTCCTAGATCCTGTGGCACATGCATGTCCCACCCCAACACATAACCAATCAACCAACAAAATACAATTACAAAAATAAGTTAGAATAAAGAGGCACACAGAACTGAATAAGTATCTTCTTTTCAAATTTTAATTTAAAATATTAGTGTGGGGCTGGAGAGACAGCTCAGCAGTTCAGAGCATGTACTTATCTTGTAGAGAACCTGGCTTCAGTTTCCAGCACCCACACTTGTTGACAAATTATTAAACAGTCTTATTAAATAAAAAACACAGAGCCAGATATAGGGGTGAAAACCTGAGAGATCAGGAAAATAGGAAAAGCCACAAGCTAAGCTCACTTTACCACTTCACCGGCACCTCAGTCTCCAAAGAGAGCTACTTCCTGTATACCCACGCCTATATGCCTTTCTGTTCTGTTCTCTCATTTGCTCTCTCAGCCCAGCTTCCCCTTCCTGCCTAGCTCTGTCACTTCCTGTCTGTCTGTACAGACCTCCAGACCTCTATGGTTAGTGCTGGAATTAAAGGCGTGTATCACCATGCTTGGTTCTGTTCCCCAGTGTGACCTTGAACTCAGAGATCCAGACAGATCCCTGCCTGCCAAGGGATAGGATTAAAGGTATGTACTACCATTGCCTGACTTCTATGTTAATATAGTGGTTGGCTTTCTCCTCTGATCCTCAGGTAAATTTTATTGGGAGACACAGTATATTGGGAGACACAATACATCACCACACACACTGGGTAGCTCAGAACCACCTGTCACTTCTCTGTCTTCAGGCTGTGATGTCCAGGTACCAAGACGCCTCTCAGTGACCCATGCCTCTGGAGTTAATACCTCCACCTGCAATGGACCATGAATGATGTGTGGGATCAACTGGACACAGAATTAGTAGCATGTGGCTTTTGAAGCAAGGCCATAAAAAGATATTGAGGGTTTTGCTTTGTTCTATCTCAGAATGCACATTTTGGAAGAATTTGGCACTTTGCCATGAGAACACTCAGTGGTCCTCAGGAGACAGTCATCTAGTAATGAACTGAGGCCCTTGCCAGCAGCCATTACCACCCACTGCATCTCCAGCCATAGCTAAGAAATGAAGTGTCACCCAATGATGTCTTAAATCAGAACTCCCAGAAAGATTACTCTTAGATTTCTGTTTTCAGTTTTATTTTGTTTGTTGTTTTTACGAGATGGGGTCTCTTACAGCTCAGGGTAGCCTGCAAATCACTATATGGCTAAGGATGACCATAAACTCCTGATCCTTGTGCCTTTACTTCCAAGTGCTAGAAATACATGGGGATACGAATAGCATGGATTCCTGATATACAAAAATTATGTGAAAACAAAATTTTCCTGTTGTCTGGAGTTACGCTTTACTTTTTCATAATCTATTCATCTGTATTTCTTTGTGGGGGTAGGGCAAGGTCTTGCTACCTTGCCATAGCTAACCTAGTACTATGAAACCCAGGGTAGCCTTGAACTCACAAGCTTTCTGTCTCAGCTTCACGAATATGGGATCAAAGGCATACATCACCCCATTTGGCTGACAGCGTTCTTAAGAACTGACTTCCAGATCCCTTAGGCTAGGAAAGGAGTGAGACACAAAGACAGGCGTGGTGGCAAATGTCTGTGACCCCAGGAATCAGAACACTGAGGTGGGAGGAACGCAAGTTAGAGGCTAGCCTGGGCTACTGCAACTAGACACTGGAGACAGAGACAGAGACAGAGAGGGAGGGGGGAGAAAACAGTAATGACTCTTGGTATAATGTGAACTACTACATAGATACAGATTTTAATAAAAAACACGCTGGCAAAAAAATTTAAACTATCTATTTATTATGTGTGTGTGTGTTTGTGTGGGCGTGGCTGTACATATGTGGAGGTCAGAGGACAATTTGGAGGAGAAGTGCTTGTTTTTTCCCAAGCTACAAGGATTTCTGACTCTGTGGTGGTCATTGTCTTCTCATTCCATGTTGAGAACCTTGAGACTGTTTGCAGCAGAGAGAGGAGACAGAAGAATGCTGACGTGTGGTGTCACAGTTCTCAGTAACACTTACTTTGTCCCACACAAATGACATCGGTGACACGTCTTTCTGGGCCTTCTCCCAGGACAAAGCTAGCTTCTCATGTGCCCCGAGAATAGAGACAACGCGGGTCTCTCTTTATTGACACTTGACTATCTTTAAAGAGAGAAAAGAAAACACACTGGAGCACACGTGAGGGATGTTCCTCACCGGCTGCATCCGAAACGCCAATCTTTCAAATCAGGAATATCTAGAGTTTAACACAAAGCGCAGGGCATACTCAAAACAAAGCAAGGGTGGGTAGCCGAGGGAGTCAGCTCAACAGCAGACCACATGCTTAGCATGGAGGAGGCAGTGGTCCAGTCCTCAGCACCAAAACCTAAAGATGACAACAACTTTAAAAGGCAAACGGGAGAGAGGTCTAAAAACCTGTGAGGTCTGATGTCTGCTGATACCAATGAACCAGGCATAGAATAAACGTGTTTTGAGGTTGCAGGGTTCTGTAGAAGGGGCTGGGGCAATAGTTGATATGGTAAAGTGCTTGCCACACAACCATGAAGGCCTATGCTCAGTCCTCACCACCCCTGTAAAGTGGTGGGGTTGCAATGCCAGCACTAGGGAGGCAGACAGGCAGATCTCTGCATCTTGCTGCCAGCTAGTCTACCTGAACCAATGAGCGCCAGGTCCCAGGGAGAGAACCTGTCTCATGGAGCAAGGTGGATGAAAACCAAGACATCTGGGGAGGGAGGGAGGGAGGAAGAGAGGGAGGGAGGGAGGGAGGGAGGGAGGGAGGGAGGGAGAGAGAGAGAGAGAGAGAGAGAGAGAGAGAGAGAGAGAGAGAGTCAATTAATAAAAAAGTAAAGGTTCTGTAGCAGTCAGTGTTGCTGTTGTCATTTTAAAGACAGAGTCTTACTATGTAACCCGGATTGGAAATCGAGAATCTCCTGCCTCAGCCTCAGCTGGGATCCCTTGGAAGAAATGGGTCTCTTAATATAGTCGGATACACTGTAGAGAATCATACATGTGCTATATAGTATGCATGTTTCCTCTTAGCAGTAATGTGCTTTTTAGAGTCTGAGTCTATCTGCAGTATCTGTAGTATGTGAGCAGCTAGACCATCTCTGTTGGATAGATGGAAGGTTCCAAGAGAAGTTCTTCAGGGTCAGTTTGTCACTGGAAAAACAGACTTCACTTCAGGTCTCCTGAATGCTTCTTACAGAGTTGCTAGGGGAAAAAGAGCCAATACTATTCTCAACTGTTACTATTACTATTATAGTAAGAGTAATGGAGTAAAATAGTAATTACTAGTAAAATAATATTAAGAAAGAGTTACTATATTAAAATAATACAGTAAAATAGTAATTACTATTTTAACTCACTTTTAAGTTTTTACTAATTATTATTTCAAATATTTATAAAGTGCTGCCTTATAAAAATGAGATTACGCTGGGCAGTGGTGGCGCACGCCTTTAATCCCAGAACTCACAGACAGGCAGATCTCTGTGAGTTCAAGACCAGCCTGGTCTACAGAGCTAGTTCCAGGACAGTTAGGGCTGTTACACAGAGAAACCCTGTCTTGAAAAAAACAAAAAACAACAACAAAAAGAGATTACTGTTATTCCAGTGTTGACTATTCCTCTGACCCATGCATTTGCTCTGATGCCACTCCCCAGAATTTCTATTACTATCAATTGATAGGTAAAAGAATAGCTTACACATAAAAGGAAGTTTCTTATATCTCTGCACACACTGACTAAGGATATACATTTGCCGTTTCTGATTTTGAAAACTGGAGCTGTAGCTCAGTGGTAGAGCTACTGCTTCTATGTTTAAAGCCTTGGGTGCAACCCCCAGCAGTACAAAACAAAAACACACATATATTTATATTTATATACATTATATACATATACCTCTACATTTGGCTTTTCAAATAGACTTTTTGAAGGATGAGCAGAATGGAACAGTAGACAGAAAAATAGTTTCAATAGGTCATAAAAAGAGAAGTGTGGTGGTTTGAATGAGAATGACTCCAGTTGGCTCATGTTTGAATACTTGGTGCCCAGTTGGTGGAACTGTTTAGGAAGGATTAGGAGCTATGGCCTTGTTGGAGGAGGTGAGTCAGTTGGGAGCAGGCTTTGTGGTTTTAAAAAAACAAAAATCAAAAAGTCCAGTTAACTCTGCTGTAAACAGCTTGTGGCTGTTGTCTCAAGATGTAAGCTCTCGATTATTGCTCCAATGTCACATCTGCCTGCCTGCTGCCATGCTCCCTGCCGTGATGGTCATGGACTAAACCTCTGAAAATGTAAGCAGGCCCTCAGTACACTCTTCCTTCTGTAAGTTGCCTTGGTCATGGTGTCTCTTCACAGCAGCAGAAAAGCAACTAAGACGAGAAATGAATCGGAGAATACAGAGTGTTGCCCCACTACACTGGAAAAGGCAAGGGAGCCAAAAAGCAAAGCAAAGCAGAGGGCCTGACGCACTTGGAGCACCCTGTGAAGGAGTCACACCCTGAAGGTACTCCCTCTGTAAACCCACTCTCTGTTCCCAGGAGAAACTGCAGGCCTCTGAGATAACACAGCCTATCTCCTGTAGCCTTCAGCAGCCAACGCTACTCACACCAGTGCAGTAAGACTCGAATGTCCTCCAAGGAAGGATCCTTGGAGGGTTCATTTCACACCTGCAGTTCTTAGTGACAAGTGAGAAAAAACACAAGGCCGGGGGGTGGCTTCAGTGTTGAATAGTCGCTGCTGTGTGCTCCACATGGTATAGACATTTCACAGAAGTAGTTTCAAGTACAAATGAAGGCTTAGTTTTTAGGAATTTATACTCAAGCTTGTTCAACAGATACAGCGGTAAAGTCAGGATTTGAAGCTTATTCTTTGTAGCTGGCAAGTTTCTCTGGTACTGTGACCCATTTATAAAATAATCACTCAGAAGCTTATATTAATTATAACTGCTTGGCCATTAGCTCAGGCTTATTACTGAATAGCTCTTACATTTAAATTAACCCATAATTCTTATCTATGTTTAGCCATGTGGCTTGGTATCTTTTCTCAGTTCTGCCTTGTCATCTTGCTTCTTCTGTGTCTGGCTGGAGACTCTTGACTCAGCCTTCTTCTTCCCAGAATTCTCCTGTTTGCCCCACCTATACTTCCTGCCTGGCTATTGGCCAACCAGCATTTTATTTATCAACCAATCAGAGCAACACATATTCACAGCATACAGAATGGCATCCCACAGCAATTCTCCCTCCAGAATTGGTGCTGAGCTCATTAAGCATTTCCTAGAAAACCATCTCTATAGGGTACTTAGACATGACTAAAAGAAGCCATCTCACATGATTCTTGATTGTTTCTGGGTCACAGTCCTTTGCAAGAATGCCTCCCATAAAACTGCACAAATGGAAATATATACATTATTTTTGTAGCATTTTAAGAGACTAGATAAGAAGAAAATTACAATCTTTCATACTCCTTCCTATTCTATATTTCTTCCCCCTTTCTCAGACTATGAGGGTATTGAAAACCAGAGAAAATGGAAACAGAAAATTTTGTTTTGAGACACTAAATACAAAATTCTAACATAGTATTATGCTATGTTAAAGAAAACTTGAACAAGGAGTCATTAAAAATATAGTCATAATAGTCTTTATATCCCACAGTTTTGATCTTCAACCCACCAGATATGATGTGACACTGAGAGATGAGGCTTCGGGAACTCATTCTCAAGAGAACAAAAGTAGCTGAAAATCAAATTCAATGGAAAATCCCAGAAAGTCTACTGCCACTTAGCCTGGAGAAGCTTTATTGAAAAATACATTTGATTTTTTATATAGGCTAAATAAAATATCTTAAATGACATTATGCAACATGTATTTATATCTCCATTTACAGGAAGATTTAAGGCAATGTATATGTTTGGAGAAAATAAAACAAAGTACTATAAGTGACAGAAAAGAAAGACAGAGAAGGAAGGATGCCTCCTCCTGTTGAGACCGGGGTCTTGCTGCACAACTGAGACAGGTCTCCAACCATGCTTCCGCCTCAGGCTTCAGTGTGCTAGGATTACAGATGTGTGCCACAATGCCCAGCTTCCGAACCGACTTTAAACATGAACTACTCATGGAGCAATTAGACCTTTATATCCTGAAGGCAGTTTTTAGAAAGTATGCAGCACTTAAGAATTTTATACTTTTAGTATCAAAACAAATGGGGGCTGGAGAGACAGCTCAGCAGTTAGGAGAGCTTGATGCTTTTCCAGAGGACCTAAGTTTGGTTTCCATGCCCCACATCAGGCAGTTCACAACCTTCTGCAACCTTTAGCTCCCCAGGCACCCTCCAACACATGACATGTAGTCACACACACATACACACACACACACACACACACACACACACAAATAACATAAATCTCTTAAGATTCTTACTGTGCTGGGAATGGAACCTCAGGGCTTTAAGCATGCTGGGCAAGTGCTGCATCACTGAGCCTCAACCCCAAGCCTTACAATGTTCAAAATATTTTAATTTTTCTTTTTTTCACATATATTTTCTTAATTGCTCTTCAGTTTATTTTGTTTTCATGTGTACACATGTATATGTGTGTGTAGATGTAATTCTGAATGGTCTTATTAAATAAGAAACACAGAGCCAAATGCAGAGTTAAAAGCCCAGAGATCGAGCAGCATCCAAGAGCTAAGACCACCTTCTTACCCCTCGCTGTAGTTGTCGTCCTTCCTCTCAGAAAGAGTCCTACTTCCTGTGTGTCTATCTTTTTATTGACTTTCTGTTCTGCCTTCTCATTGGTTGTAAACCCAACCACATGACTTCCTCATCACTGCCTGTCTATACAGACCCCCAGGTCTCCGTGGTTGGTATTGAGATTAAAGGCGTGTGTCTCCAAGCTGGCTATGTCCTTGAGCACACAGACTTTGCCTGCCATGTGATCAGATTAAGGGCGTGTGCTACCACTGCCTGACTTCTGCTAAATGGCTTGCTCTTAGCTCTGACCCCCAGGCAACTTTATTAACATACAAATAAAATCACATTTCAGCACAAATAAAATTTCACCATATGTGTGTTCAGGTGTATGTGCAT
This sequence comes from Peromyscus maniculatus bairdii, assembly GCF_049852395.1. Classification (NCBI taxonomy): domain Eukaryota; kingdom Metazoa; phylum Chordata; class Mammalia; order Rodentia; family Cricetidae; genus Peromyscus; species Peromyscus maniculatus. The sequence goes on along the minus strand of NC_134853.1, from coordinate 33,003,040 downwards.
CTATCTACAAGTCAAGAGCCAGAGACCAACACTGGGTGTCCTCCTCAATTTTTCTTTTCCTTGTTTTTTGAGGCAGGGTCTCTCAGTGAACCTGCAGCTTGGTAATTCAGCTGGATTTCCTGCTCAGCACAATCAGCCTGTGTGTCCACCTTCCGGTGCTGGGGATCCGAATTCATGTCCTCGTGCATGTACAGTAAGTCATATCTCCAGCCCATACACTGATTTTTTCAAAGCACCTATCATGCACGTTTTCCAGAGACGTGAACTGGAGCGAGGCTCAGGGGAAGACTTGACAACCAAGTGCTTGTACTGGTGAGATGGCCCAGCAGATGAAGACACCTGGCTCTCAGCCTAGCAGTCTGAGTTGGATCCTGGGACCCACATGCTTTGGGAGAAACCAATTCCAGGAAGCTATATGCCAACCTACTAGGGTGCCCACAGTCACAGATGTACACAACAATCTAGCAAAAAATTAGAAACAAAGATCAAGTCCCTGCTCTTCTCATTAGATCATACAGTTGTGCATCAGCTGGCCTCTGTAATGTCTGTGCACTAATAAAGAACAGTTCTGCACATGAACACGGCACCTGGGACACTGTGGAAACTTCACAGGGGAAGGATTGCTACCTTAACTGGTGCCTTTACATTTGGAGATCGTATAGACATACAACTAAGCAAGTTCACATGTAAAATATCCTAACTGACAAACTTCAACCTTGTACAGACCCATACACTGAGCAGCAAATACAATTTGTCACAATCATTCATCTACTCAGCACAGAGCCAAGACCAGAAGTCAGGTTTCCGAAACTCTTTATACCACATTGTCTCTAGACCTATGTATATATTTCTGTGGTTTTTTTTTTCTTCTACACACCTAATTCTCTCCCTTCATAATTTCCCTTGTGTCTTCTGTATAAAGCTCTATATGTATATACCTTGGCACACAAGGCCCTGCGTGGGCTGGCACAGACAACTTCTCTGGTGAGCTATCTCCTCTAGGGGAATATTCCTGAGTCCAAAGGAGGTTAGGCTTCTATAAACATTCTATTGGATTTTCAATTCCAGTAACTTTTCATGTCAAATTCTTGTCCTGTCCCTGAAACCTGGGCAAACCACCTCTATTACAGCAAAACCTAGTGAGTTCCCACTTTGCAGCCATGCAAATGCTGTAGTAACCAACTACAGCCATCCTAGCACGATGGCATCAACAGTAATCACAGAATGACAGATTCCCAAAGGGAGAGAGTATCAGTTAGCAGGAAGCAGGTCACTAAACCCCCCTCATCCTTCCTCCAGCAACGTTTCTTTCCATTGCCAACAGAACAGGGTTTGAACCATTAAATCAGCTTCCTTATACAACTTTAAATTCCCTGAACAGATCTATGAATGTTGAAGATTCTGCTTATGTTCGTGTGTGTGTGTGTGTGTGTGTGTGTGTGTGTGTGTGTGTGTGTGTACATGTGTGGTCGGTTTTCTCCTTCCACTATGGTTTTCAGGAAATGAACTGTTAGGCTTGCATGGCAAGTGCTTTATCTGTTCAGGTATTTAGGGGATATACTTTTTTGAGACAGGGTCTCATGCTAGAACCCCCAGTGTAGTGAAGAATGATTTAGAACTCCTGATCCTCCTGCCTCTATCTCCCAAGTGCTAAGATTGTAAATGTATGGCTGGCTTGTGGTAACCTTTGTCCCTTTCATATACTTTTACTCATATCTGGTTCAGACATAATCTCTCTAGAAAACTATTCAGATACTTAAACAACTCTGTCCTCTACTTTCTTCAAAGCCTGGGCTTTTTAAGAACTGAGGTTGCCTCTAGTTGTTACTATTGGCAATAAATACAGAATACATTCAAAGGCAAAACAAAAACAAACACAAAAAAAAACCCTCAAACTGCACACACACACACACACACACACACACACACACACACACACACACACACACACACACACACACACCAATGAAAATTAAGACTTTCCCCCAATCCCATCATGTAACTTAATATCAGGTGTTTCCTTTCACATTGCTTCTGCACATATTTCAGTGTTTTATATACAAAACATACACAGAGAACATGATTAAGTCATATACGTACCCATTACATAGCGCTTAGAATCATGCTGATATATGCAAATGTTATCTACTTGAATATTTATGCAGATTTGCTTTTGTTTTTACAGAGTTTTCGGAGCAGCCTAACAGCATAGTATTCCATTACAGGGACATACCAGGCTTACTTCCGCCCGATTTAGTTTCCCCAGACACCAGCGCCGCCGAGGACGCGGGGCTCCCACATTTCCAAACGCCTTTTCAGTCGTCGGGCGCGGCCCGGCACCGAACGCCCTCCCCACCCCCGCCACGCGGGGCGGCGGCGGAACCCAGCGGGCTCCGGTCTCCCGGCGCCTCCCCCGCACCCGGCCTGGTGGGCGGGGCTCCGCGGTGGGCGGGACTCGGCGGGCGGGCGCGGCCACGGCTCCTCCCCTCTCCTCCGGCGGCGCCGGCGGCGGCAGCACTTCCGGGTCGGCGCGGAGGCGGGGCGGAGGCGCCGCGGCTGTTATTGTTCCGAAGGGCTGGGCCGCTGGGATCCGCGCTCGGCGCTGTCAGTTCGCCCCGCTGCCCCTTGGCCCTTTCTGCTGGCTCTGACGGCGGCCGACGGCGGGCGGGGCCCGGGTTCGCGGCCGAGAGGCGCCGGTGAGGGCGCGGAGGAGGCGCACAGCGGGAGGAGGAGCCGTGAGCCTGGCACGGAGCGGCCGCGGCCATGGCGTACGCCTATCTCTTCAAGTACATCATCATCGGCGACACAGGTGAGGCCGGAGCGGGCCGTGGCGGACCGGGGCGGGCAGGCGGGGCAAACGGCGGCGGCGGCGGCGGCGGTGGCGGCGGCGGCGGGCGCGGGTCGGGCGGCGCGGCGCCTCCCTTCCTCCCATCCTCCCTCGGTTCCCTGGCCGCCGCTCCATTTCCGCAGTGCTGGCGCTGGTGACGTGGGCGCTGCGAGCGGCCGCGGCCTGGCCGGGCCTTCCCCGCTCCGCCCGGGCCCGCTGCAGCCGGGCCCGTGGCAGCCGTTTGCGACTCCCGGAGAGTGTGACAGCAGGGCGGCCGTCCCCGGGGCCCCCGCCTGGACTGTCTCTGCGGCCCGAGGAGGGAGAGGGAAGCTGAGCGAATCGGAGCGCGACGGGCCCCGGTCTGGATTTTTGTCCCTGATCCCACCTCCCCGACCTGCACGCTTCCGCCTAGGCCTGGGCAAGGCGCACCCTGAAGTGGGGCAGCCTGTTGAGAGAAAATTATTATTTAAAAAACAAACAAAAACATTTTTTAAGCATTCTCAACTTTCAAGTCCGAATAAGCCAGATCACATCACATGACTTGATGGCAGGGCTGTTCCTTTCAGGGTCATTAAAGCACTATAGAGCCCTGGCGACTTCTGCCACGTGTATGCTGGGGTTATTTGGTTATTTGATAGTAATGCAAGGCGGGTCAATGCTCAGGGTGTGAGCATACTCAGGTATGCTGATTGAGGACTGATTTTTTTTTTCCAGTTGTGTTAAGTCACAACTGCTGATTTTCAGATGACCTCGTGTACATTTGAAGAAAAAAAATAAGTTCCCAATTAAAAATATGATCCTAATAAGTTTCTCAAGCAAATAAACAAGCTTTTTATGAAATACTTTGAACACCCGCGATTTGGGCCTTACTTCGAGTCTAATAATAAGCCTAAAGCTTGTTCAGGTGTTAAAACTATTAATACACCAGAGTCTGATTTCAGTGGTGACAGTTGCACAACCCTTTGCACAACTTTGGAAATGTAGAAGCAGCTTGAGGTTGGCCTATGTGTCGTAGTAGGCTCTATAAGTAACTGGAAGTATGTTGATTGCTGCCTAAAATAAAAACTTTCTGCTGTATAGTTTTTCAGAAAGGTTTTTTTTGTTTGTTTGTTTGTGATTTTTTTTTTTTTTTTTTTTTTTTGTGTGTGTGTGTGTTTGTAAGGAAACTGGATCGTTTTCTGTGCAAGGTACTGGGTAAAGCCATATTTTGTAAACTGGAAAGGAGGGATCTAAAACCACTGACTTATAAAAAAAGAAAATTGGAGATGTCAGATGAACTACCATATGCCCGGGTTTGTGAAACAGAAATGACTGACCACTTGGTCGTCTGGGCAGTAGCAAAAATTAGGTTTAGAATTTGCATGGTATCTTGCTTTTATTGGGAATTTACTGTGGATTAATAAAAGTAATGTGCAGGGAATAATGGGACTACAAATAAGAGCAAGCTGGTGCTCCATTCTCATGAAATTTGTCCCCATCCCCAAACAGTCCCTGTGCATTTGAAGGGAAGGCACTCCTTCCTTGGCATTCTGTTCTGACCTAGTTCAGGCACTTGACTGCTTGACGCTGAGCTGTAGAGTAGCACTTTGTCCACACTCCAGTTCAACTAGTATAGTTTAACATCGGTGTAGTTTTCCTGAAATGTCTGTGTCAAGAGGCAAACTCCTGCTCATTCATGTCTTTACCTTTTTAGCTTGACCCTCAGTGGACTATAAAGTACCTGCCTGCTCTTCTAGCATTCTTTCCCACTACATCACCTTCTCTTGTCTGATGCCCAGTGGCGAGTTTTTGAAGCTTTCGTTGGTCCCTCCTCTCCTCCTCCTCCTCCTCCTCCTCCTCCCTCTGTTTGGCCTGCCTTCTGCCACAGTCTTTCCCTATGAAATTTTGTTAGTCTTTTAATAAAAGCCTTGCCCACGTCTTCCAAATGCCTGCATAATCAACATATCTTGATCTCTTTTATATTCCAGTGTTCTCCTGGTACCTTGGTTAGAAGTGACTAACTACTTATTGTCTGGATTATATTTCTCAATTTGTATCATTTTTTCTGAAGTTAATTCCAGACTGATTTTGTAGGTATTTGTGTAGGCATCTGCATTTGCTTATGTACTTCTTGAGGGTAGAAAAGGTGTTCTGTGTGGCTCTGTGCTTTAGGTCAGACCTAGTCAAAGGTAGGTCTCATGTATTTGACTAAATTAACAAGGAGCCAAACAGACCACTCTCTTTATGTTACTATATGATAATAATTTCAGTTTTTAACCTCAATTCTGCTACCTTTTTGCTTATTGGTTTTATTCAAAATCTATCATTTTATTTCATTGAGAGTATACTAACAGGTGTAATGTGATTTTTCCCTTTAAAAAACATGTTATTAACTTGATCAGTTTAGATCCATGTTATTTTTTAAGTCATAGGGTGAAAAACGTGTGTTGGAATGAAGGAAAATACTGATTTTCTTGTCTAATACTCTTGGTGTAAAATAATCATTCTTGGGCTTTTCTTCTCTGAGGTGTATGTGTTTTAAATTAAGATTAAGACCAGTGAGATGGCTCGGTGAGTAAAGGTAGCTGTCACCATCACTGAGACCTGAGTTTGATACCTGGGACCCACGTGGTGGAGAGAGAGAAAACTTACTCTCATGAGTTGCCTTCTGACCTCTATTCATGTGCATACACAGATGTATCAATGAAAATGAAATGTAAACACACTTTGATTTCCCAAAAGAAAGGAACCCACTGTGCGTAGTTTCACTTTCCAGAGATTCTTTCATAGATGAGGTTTTCTTTTTTAATATTTGCATGAGCAAGGTGTTGTTTTCCTATTGTAATGCCAGATGCAGTTAAAATGTAGTTTCTGTTTTCATTGGTAATATCTTTCTGAGAAATCATTTAGAAGATGTGTCTATAAATATAAAGTGGAAAGTGGTTTTGCTTTGAGGAAGCCTGATCTAATAATATAAATAGATGATTATCAAAAGAAAAAGCATGTTTCAGAAATCTGGCATCTCTGAGTTTTTAACCTTATCACCAGTTCCTCCTGCTCCCTCATCCGATGCTCAAATGCACAAGCCAGTTGTGTTTACTCCTAGCTAAAAATCCCTTTTTTCTCTTTGCCTAGATGATGTTAATACTTTGTTTTCTGACCGACTCCTCTTCGTTTTAAGATAGTGAGAGACCGCACACTTCTCCTATTGGATTATAGTGGTCTCTTTCCTCCCTTCCCCTTCTCTGTTCCTCTACTCTTCTTCCCCACTGAAGCTTTCAGTTTAAATGATCTTTTTTACTGGGAAGGCTTTTCTTGTCACTCATTTTTAAATAAGTTTGTATGCCCTGAGGGAGGTACTGCAGGGCCTTATTTAGGTGACATTTGAACTGAGATTAAATAATGAGCACAGTCAGATTCATGATATAGGCAACAGGGAATGTCAGCAGTTCAAAAGAAGTACATACTTGAAGCATTAGGTGACCTGGGCTAGAGATCTGAGAGCCAATCACAAATGGAATCCTCTTTGTCCAAGATTTCATTATTTGAACTGTTGAAATTATGAAGTCTTTTAAATTTCTTTAAATTTTTTGGGTATATGTGAGTGCATGTGTGTGTGCAAGCGTGCGTGTGTGCAAGCGTGCGTGCATGCGTGCGTGCATGCGTGCGTGCCTGTTGCCTTTAGAGGCCAGAAGAGGGTGTCAGATCCCCTGGAACTGGAGTTGTGAGCTACTGTGTATGGGTGTTTCAAACTGAACCCATGATCTCTGAAAACAGCAAATCCCCATAACCACTGAACTATCTCTCCAGGCCCCAAATTAAGGAATCTTATGGGGAAGAAAAAAAAAGTATCATAACATGAATATATTTATTAATAAACTCTCACTCTAATAAATTCCTCCCCAGAGTTCCTTATTTATCCCCACACTCCTTTGACATCAGGGTTTGGTGACTATACCATAGGTCAGATAACTGCAAAGTGAAATTACAGATCCTGCACCCCCAAAACTCAAAGTCTTATTTACTTGGTGAATATTATTTTGGAGCATTAGTTCACATGTAAAACCATTGACACCTGGGAATCTGACAGTTGTCTTCTGGGATCAAGTGGGCGGTAACCTTTCTTTAGTGAGTAGGAAAAAAGGCTAAGAAGGTCTTCCTTCCTTCCTTCCTTCCTTCCTTCCTTCCTTCCTTCCTTCCTTCCTTCCTCCCTCCCTCCCTCCCTCCCTCCCTCCCTCCCTCCCTCCCTCCCTCCCTCCCTCCCTCCCCCTTCCTCCCTCCCTCCCTCCCTCCCTCCCTCCCTCCCTCCCCCTTCCTCCCTCCCTCCCTCCCTTCCTCCCTTCCTTCCTTCCTTCCGCAAGGAAGAGCCACCTGAACAGTACAAAGTCAGTGACCACAGGTGTGGTCACAGCATTAGATTCAGTAGAAATCAGACTCTTGATGAAATGGTGTGATGTTTTTGATGCTTTGCACACTGCTGGATTAGGAGGTGAATGTGATGCACAGGGCAAGTTACAGAAATGTAAACTACACATGCATTTCTGTTCTTTGAAGATACATTTTAAAATATATTGTGCACATATGTAGAAAAGGTCCTTAACTCTGGGTGTTTAGCAGTTATTTCTGGAATGGAGAGAATTCAGCTTGTATTAGGAAAGTTGGTATTGGTGAAATGAGGTTTTCTGTACTCTTTCTGTTTTTGTTGTTGCTTTTGAGACAGGGTCTTGGCTGGCCTGGTACTGTGTATTTTGGCCACAAGCTCATGGGATTCCTCCTGCTTCAGTCTCCTGAGTGCTGGAATTATAGGCTTGTATTGCCATGTCCAGCTGTCTTCTAAGTTTTAATATTGTATTATCCATTAAGTTTTAATACTGTGGTATTAGTGTCCATGTTGTTCTCCTCCCTGTGTGCATGCCCCCATCAAGTTTCCATCATGTCTGTCAGTTTTGTTATACTCAATGTATTTCATGGCACTGGGTGTTTGGGGGAAAGTTTTCCATTAGCAAGAATCACTACTTGAATAAACCCCGTGGACTACTACTACACTGCCATGCACCAAGCTTATGCCATTTAACTTCTCTGCTCATCCTCAGTCTTAGAGGCTGTGTCCTTAACACAGAAGACATGGAGCCTCCTCATTTCATCTTGACTTCTAATTTTCTGTTAAACCTTCTCACTTGATTTCATCTGCTTTGCTTATTTACAAGCTTTAAAATAGTCTACATTTTAGCTATTATTCTTTGCTTGTAAGTAAAAGATGTTATTCAAAAAGATGCTGGATTCCCTGTGCTGTCACAGCCCGGTAGTCACCTCTCTTTAGTTCCTGCATGTTTCTTCTCAGATTCTCTTGAGATGTTTTACTAGTTCCACAGTGGCTTTTTATTTTTAGTAGTTTTTGTTAACAGTAGTAGTACTTTAATATACCTCGCCTGGTCAGTGGCGATCCTTTACACTAGTTGTTCTAAATTGATTTTTCTTGCTGGTGGACTTCTGTTTTGTGTGTTTTTTTTTTTTGTTTGTTTGTTTTGTTTTGTTTTTTTTGTTTTTTTTAAACATACTCCCTAAGGAATACCGAGGCTAGGTTTATGTCGACTTTTCTATCACGTTAGCTTTTAGCACTTTCTAGGTGGTAAATTGTCAGAAAGGATTCTTAATGCTTTCTATAGTTTCTGTGTAATATCAGTGCCATGTTGTTTATCCTTAGCCCTTGGTTTGGGTGACTTTTTTTTAAATCTTACTTTATTGCTTATTTATTAATTGAGAGAGGATCTCACTATATAGCCTAAGTTGGCCTCACATGATTCTTCTGCTCCATCCTACTCAGTGCTGGGATGACAGACTCGTCTCCTTGTTTTGGCTTTGTTTTTGTTTTCATGTGTGGGGATCCTGTTTTGGGGTTTTGTTGTTGTTATTGTTTTTTTTTTTTTATAGACAGATTTCACACAGCCCAGGCAGGCCTCTGTTTCTTGGTGCCAGGAAGAATGATGTTGTAAGGATCCTCTTGCTCTCCCCTTCTGAGTGCTGGGGTTACAAGGCATGGACCACTTGGCACAGCCTGGTTTGTTGTTTGTTTGTGTTTTTTTTTTTTCTTTTTTGAGTTATGGTCTCCATTTTGTAACATAAGTCAGCCACAACCTCAGATCCTCCTGCCTCTGTCTCCAAATATTGGAATTACTGGCTTGTACCATTGGGTCTGTTTATCTATTAATCCCTCAAAACATTCGTTTAGGTTTCTATTTTACAGATGAAGGAAAGTAAGCTATGTTGATTAGAAAGAGTTATTTTTAGTATGTGGTAGAACAAAGACCTTGGGCTGACTACTGTGCTGTGATATTCGGTGACCTAGCTTCATTCCATTTGGCATCCTTCTCCTGCCTCAGTTTTACCTTTTTTTTTTTTTTTTTTTTTTTTGTCTGAGACAAGGTCTCACTATATGGCCTGTCTGACCCAAGACTCCCTGTATAGACCAGGCTAGCATCAAATGCATAGAGATCACCTGCCTCTACTCCCCAGGTGCTAGGATTAAAGGGGTGTACCACCATGTAAGACCCCTGAGTTTTGCTATTTATAGCTATGATAAAGCTTAGATTTCTCCCAGTTGTCTTAAATATTCTCTCATTCTCTCTCTCTCTCTCTCTCTCTCTCTCTCTCTCTCGCTCTCGCTCTCGCTCTCGCTCTCGCTCTCGCTCTCGCTCTCGCTCTCGCTCTCTCTCGCGCTCTCTCTCTCTCTCTCTCTCTCTCTCTCTCTCTCTCTCTCTCTCTCTGGTTTTTCGAGACAGGGTTTCTCCATATAGTTTTGCTGCCTGGCCTGGATCTTGCTCTATAGACCAGGCTGGCCTCGAACTCACAAAGATCCGCCTTGATCTACCTCCCGAGTGCTGGGATTAAAGGCATGCACCACCACCACCCAGCTATCTTAAATATTCTCATCTTCAGGTATAGCTTATGGTGATTGTTGTCTGTGACCAAATTTAGAGAGGAAGAGAAAATGAAGATTGATGGCTGTGTTATTGCAGCCAGCTCCTTGAAGGCAGAATGGTGCCTGGCACAGTCAGTACTGTTATGAATGATACATGTGTGATATGTAGGTTTTGCTGGACAGGCAGCATGGCATTTACGAAGTTATTTTTCATTTCCAGAAATTGTAAAGGGCACAGAAATCAGTTTTATGTAAATGAGGGATAAAGGCTATATTAATTTTCTGTTGTTACCATAATAAGCTACCAGAAAATTAGCAGCTCAAACAAAGCAAATTTATCTTAACATTCTACAGTTCAGATGTCTTGGCAAAAGTCAATCCCTTGGCGAGGCTGGGTTCTGTTCTGGAGAGCCCTTGCTCATTCAGGTTGTTGGCAGAACTTAGTTCCAGTGGCTGTAGTTATAGGGCTCCTATCCCTGTCTCTTTGCTGGCTGCCATCTGAGGGCTTTTTCCAACTTTTCATAGCCATATACACATAACAACTGCACACACACACAGGAGGGAGGGAGGGAGGGAGGGAGGGAGGGAGAGAGAGAGAGAGAGAGAGAGAGAGAGAGAGAGAGAGAGAGAGAGAGAGAGAGAGAGAGAGAGAGAAAGCGCGCTCTGGTTCTTCTCTCTCTTCAAAGGTAGTGACAGACAGTTGTCCACATTTTTTCTTGTGTCTTGTCTTTCTGTTTTGTTTCATTTTGTTTTTCCAAGACAGGGTTTCTCTGTGTAACAGCCCAGGTTGTCCTAGAGCCCGTCTTGTAGACCAGGCTGGCCTCTAACTCACAGAGATCCACCTGCCTCTGCCTCCCGAGTGCTGGGATTAAAGGTGTGGACCACCATGCCTGGGCTGTGTGCTGTCTTTCTAAATCTCCTTGTGTTTTCTGGTTAATCTAGGAGTCTCCACTTTTAAAGATGCATGTAATTAGGGTTTATCTGGATAAACAAAATAACCTTTCCTTCTTCAGATCTTGACTTTTGTTGGTTGGTTGTTTCTTCTTTCTAGACCTCACTGTAGATTCAAGGCTGGTCTCAAGCCTGCAGCAGTCGCCCCTCTTCAGCCTCCCAGGTGCTGGACTTACAGGCCCTCAGCCACCATATCCAGCTGCTGTAACTGCTTGTGTCTGCACAATACCATCCACAGAGAGACTATTTTTTAGTTAAGGAATGGGAAGCTGTCATCGCACAACACGGCTCATAACTGACTAAGCTGGATTTGAAACCTGAGTCTTTCTGACTCCAAAGTCTGCTCTCTCCCTTGTATGTGCTGATTCTTTTGATTCTCCTAAATTCCTTATCAAATTGTCTTCTATGTGTTTGCTAATCTCTTGGTTTGTTGAGTTACTATTGAGTGCTGCATAGTTCTTTAGTCCCTTTATTTAAAGAAATAATACATGCACGCGTATAATCAGGGCAGAGTTAGATCTATCCAAAGCTAAGATCAAATACTTTTCTCTGATGCTTACAGCTATGATTGTGCACACTTTCTTTGAGTTTTAGTGTCTTTATAACATGGGAGTGAAGACGTTAGGTTAGATATGTGTGTTGGGTACTTTTCTATTGCCGTGACAAAACACTATGACCAAAGCAGTGTGTAAAAGAAAGTGTTTAATTGGGCTACTATCTCAAGGTTAAAGTTCATGATGACAGAGCAAAGGCATGGTGGCAGAAACAGCTGAGAACTTACATCGTGATCCACAACTATGAGGCAGAGAGCAAGTGAGCACTAGGAATATCTTTTGAAACCTTAAAGATTGCCCCCAGTGACAAACCTCTTCCAACAGGGCCACACCTCCTAATCCTTCCCAAATATTTCCACCAAGTAGGTGCCAAGTATTCAAACATAGAAGCCTATGGGCACCGTTCTCATTCCAAATATGTGGCTGTGAATTGAGTAAGAAATGGTAATAGCCCATCATCCCTTTGTTTTGTTTTCTTGAATGTTTATATACTTACCTTATGTTTGTTTTAAAAGCCAGCCCAGATTTGACCATGCTGCCTAGTATCCAAATAATACAGATTAAAAAACAAGTTATTTTGCTCTCTATGAGTCCTAATATATGGATTTCTTTCTCCAGCCTCCCCCCGTCCCTACCCTGCCTAGGACATTTCTCCTTACCTTGCTTATTTATGACCAAGTGGTACTTTTTAATAATCTGCTTTGGCTTGTCTTTAGCATTCCTAACCTGTGTTGTGTTTTCTTGGACTTAACCATATTTTCTTTTGTATCTAGATGGTTTATATAAGCTTCCTTATATTAAGATAGTTTGTTAACAGTCATTTTATTTTATCCTTCCTATCTGTTTGTCTCTGTCCATCCATCTATCCTTCCATCTCCAACTCTACTAGTGATTTTTCCCCTGTATGTGTGCATTTATTTGTGTGTGTACATGTGTGTAGGCATGTGTGCACATGCACATAGAAGTCAGAAGTTAATGCTAGGTGTCTCTCTGCACTTAAGTTTTTCTTGGTTTTTTGTTTTCTTGAGACAGGGTCTCTTGATGAAGCTGGAGCTCACCAAATTGGCTAGACTGGTTGGCCAGCGAGTTCCAGGGACCCTCCATCTCTGCTGTCTACTTCTCTCTGCCCCCCCCTCCCCCAACCCTGCACTGTATTACAAACACTTATCATCATACCAAGTCTCATGCTTGTTTGGCAAGACCTTTACTGGCTGAACTGCCTTCCCAGCTTCCACTAGTGATTTTTCTTTTTTTTTTTCAAAGACTCAGGATTTTATTTGAGGGCAGACCTGAATGATGACAAGAAACAGAAACCCACTTCAACTAGCTGAGGAAAGAAACTAAAAATTCTAAAGATGAGAGCACAACATAGGGTGCAATATGCCCATAATCTCAGCAAGTTTGATATTGAGGCAGGATCAGGAGTTCCAGGCCATTCTGAACTTAATAGTGAATTTGAAGCCAGCTTGGGCTATATAGTGAAACACTGTTTCAAAATAAAACTAATACTACCAAAAATAGGCTTATAGAATACAAGAAAAACTATAAGTTAGGGTGTCATGGGTGTTTGTTTACTGAGAAAGCTTGCTTGAAGTACTTGTGTGAAATGATGACCTAAATTGTTCCAGGATAATAAACTCAGTCAGATACTGAGATAGAGACCTGATAAATTTTAGTAACAGTGGAAAGTCGATTGGCTGACCCTTTCTCCATGTTTTTCCCTATCTATTGGCCTAGGAAATCACTCTGATCTCTTCCTGTCTCTCTCTAGCAGACCTCCTCAGTCCTTCAACAACTCTATGGCTAATCCTGGTCAGCCAATTGCTTACGCCACACTTTGACTCAGGGTGGCTTTATATCGGCACAGTGGAATGGCTGTAAGAAAAATTGTCCTACAGCATTTCCCACTTTCATCTAAATAAAAAGGAAAGGTTTTAACTCTAGCATAGTAAAACTATATATAATAAGAACAATTTTCAAGTAAGAAATACATTCACGATGTCCAGTCCATTAGTATTTGGAAAATTCAGAAAAAAATACTCTATTGTATATTCTATCTTAGTGAGTCTAAAGTTTTGTACCTAATTTATTTTTCTATCATAACTAAGGAGAACTGTAACTATAACTGTCTAATTTTCAATCCCATGAGAGATTTGAGAAGGATATAAAATTACCTGAGTAAACAGGAAGTGCAGAGCAAGCAACTTCCAAAACTAAGAAATGACAGAGACATCTGGCTGCCTGGACAGTCACCACAAGGTTCCTCTGTAATGTCAAGGCATCCATCTTCAGCTTACAGGCCTAAAATATCTGATAGACTATTCTGTGAAGCAGGAATTCTGAAGGACTGTCCTACCTTGTCTTGGCAAAGTTCAGCAGTTGCCTTCTTTTGTGTCCTGCTTGTCCAATTTGGACAGCATACTGTCAGCAGTCGAGGCAAGGGCAATTTCTTTGCCTGGTAGCTAACTATGCCACAAATGAGAGCAAAGTCCATATGGTGGTTCTTCGATACCTGTCATCCTCTTTTGAAGTAAATTGGTGCTGCCAGGAGCTTCCAGGAGCAAACATATCTCACTGTTGTGAAAAGCCTTATGCTATTAAAAGATTAAAATGCCATATTCTGTAGTTCTCAAGTGTTTGAAGATCATCTATCTATTTAAAATATGTCTCTGATTGGCCTTGAAAACACACCTAACATGACTATAAGTTTGATTGTTATAGATGAGTAACTACTAAGCCATATTTCTTTATTATCCTAAATAGCTTTCAAGGACTAGAACTTTACATTTTTAAATGAGCTGCTTACGTACAGTACCTTAAACAAGACATAGAAACATAGTACAATATAACAAAAAAAAAGTTTAAATTTGTATCAATATACAAAAATCTATACCAATATAAAATATTTGAGACTAGTAGTTGCTTTTTTAGTTTAAAAGTAGATTCAATTATCTACCCTTTTATCCTGTCATTTCTATAGTTCCCCTTTTTCTTTTCAGAAAGGGATCCCAGAATCTAACCTCCTTTGCTTAGTTTCCTTCCTGACCATGACCAATAACAACTTGCAACTAACCCCCTTAACAGTGACAAACATCTATAATCCACCAAAGACCAAAAATCACCCACCCCACCTCTTGGGAATGTGGGCATTGTGTTCTTAAAATTACTTTCTGCTGTCTGTAGGTGACAGCATCTTTAGGGAACTCTGAGAAAATTGGGATATAATGGTCAAGTCCTGGGAGAGCTAGCTGTTGTCCAGTTTCGGTGTGATGGGAAAGTGCAGGGCTTATCTGAAGTCCTGACTGGAGTAGTCTAGAGGCTGGACCATCTTAGCTAACCACTTTGAAGTTGTCATGAGCAGTTTGTAGTGCAAAGATGATTTTTGGTTGGTGATTGTCAGCTTAGTGGCACTACCACAATCCAGATGGGTTCGTCATTGTGGGGCCCCAGTATCCTTTTGGAGAGAGACTTCAAAGGTTGCTGTTAGGAAGGCTCATGGTTCACTGCAGGAAACTTAAACATTTTAAATGTCATATGAGGCAGTTATCAGAGAGCTTAAAGGACCACAACCTATTAAATACATCTGGGGTATACAAACTCAATTCCTAGTTACCTGCTTCAGACTCAAGACCAAAATCACATACAGGAAGCTAGATGAAGTTTATTTCTAGAATTAGTTAATACTCTATATGACCATTAATATCACAACAGAAGATATATATATATATATATCTTAAAAATTTAGGTATAATATTTCTATCTTAAGAAAATTTTAGAGAATCAAAATAAAACCAAAGGATTATGAGATTAGTGACAATAGAATAGTTTCTAATTTTAGTTTTTCTTCTGTTTGTACCAGGTGGCTCTTCTGACATGAGACAGAGATTTGGGATTTTCCTTTAACAAGCATGCTTGGAGTTAGAGAAGGAGAGAGTTATACTCCAACTCTAAAACCAGCTTTAATTTTTAATTGAACTGGGACTACAAAAAGACCATCTGCCTTATATGTCTTTAGAGAACAGTAGAAACAAACATTTGGGAAGATTTATGAGATTTTTATCCTATTGGAAATGTGTTACGATTTTAGGCCAATTTACCCTTTTTCTTGGGACATTTTTTTCTGGATGATTCATCCTTCTTCAGATGTCTAATTTGTCAGTTGCTTTCCAGATTCCTTAATTGGTTGCTTTTATTCTCCTGGAAAGATAAAAACAAAACCCTGCCCCAACCTTAACTTTAGGGAGTTTCCCTTCTCGGCAGGTTGAATGACCAAGCTGTTTGATAAACTATCACGTCTCCTAATCAAGACATCTCTCTTGTTCAAATAGAATCTTTATCAGTATTGACTGTATCTATAGCTTTCCTTCTCATGTGGAAACAAAATCAAAACCTCTTCCCCAATGTAACACATACCCCAGTTTCCATTCTGAGGTCAACATATCCTTAAAGTAAGTTAATAAAGCATTGTTTAATCTATCTCTGGAGGTCTTGATTACCCTTTTTTGTTTATTAAACATACCTTTTAAATTGTGATTGGATATTTTTCTAACTGCTTGTCCTGTAAGATTGTATGGTATATCTGAAGTATGCTCTATGTTGCAATATGCAAAAAACAAAAAACCAACCCTGTTTCATTTTACTAGAGGCGTATACTGGAGTATTATCAGTCTTAATTTGTACAAGTATTCCCATAATGGCCATAACTTATTACAGATTCAGCCTTCTCTGAACTCAAAGCAATTGCCCATTGAAATTCTGAATATGTATATATAGTATGGTGCACATACTTTAATTTTTCAAGCTCTGCAAAGTGAAACACATCCATTTGCCAAATTTCATTTCTTGTTTTTTTTTTTTTTTTTTTTGTTATTTGGTGGGTTATGGATGTTTGTTATCATTTAGGGGAATATAGAATATTGATACAAATTTAAAGTTATTTTTGTTACACTGTATATATGTTTCTACTCTTTTTAAAAAAAAACAATTTATTTGTTTATTATATATGCAGTGTTCTGCCTACATGTATGCCTGCAGGCCAGAAGAGGGCACCAGATCTCATTATAGATGTTTGTGAGCCACCATGTGGTTGCTGGGAATTGAACTCAGGACCTCTGGAAGAACAGCCAGTGCTCTTAACCTCTGAGCCATCTCTCCAGCCCCAAATTTCATTTCTTTGAGTACACTTTGGAGTACTTTCTGCAGGTAGTGGACTTGGTTATACAAAGAACAAGTAGGATATATACTTATAATTTCCTTAGCTTGTTGCCAAGTGATAGAAAAAAAAATTTTCTTCAAATCCTTACTATTAATATGGTGTTTCTTTTGAAATTCTGAGGCTTCTAGCACATTTCCTACCAATAGCTGATGAATTTCCTCATTATCTTGTGCTAGAGGATAGACCCATATGGAATCTGATATGTGTTATATAGGAAGGTTGATTTCTATTTCTGATTATTTATTGTAATTGAATAAATAACAAAATTAATTCTAAATCTTCTGAAATAAGTCCAGTGGCTTCAATATGTAAAAGAACTCGTTCATCATATTAAGAGTCTAACTATATTAAGAGGTTCTGGAAAATCTAATAATATCATGAGAATAGCATATAATTCTTAACTTTTGAGTGGAGTCATAAGTGCTTTGATCCACTTTACTTAAATTTCCTGACTTATAACCTGCCTTTCCTGATTTATTTGCATCAGTATAGAATGTAGGGGCTTCAGAAATTGGTGTTCCTCTCACAATGTGAGGAAGAGTCCAATTAGTTTTTATAAACTGAAGTCTCTTACTTTGGTAATATTTGTTCTAATCTCTCCCAAGAAATTACTGCATACTCTTTGCCAGTTTTCATTTTTTTCCCCTCAAAATGAGGCAATTCAGCATTAGTAAACAGTACCACAATTTTTGCTGGGTCTATTTCCATTAATTGATGAAGTCTCAATTTTCTTTTCAGAATCAATTCAGAAAGCTTTTCTCCGTTTCTCCATAGGTCTTTAATTTTTTGTTCTATTTGTGTGGCAAAAACATCCATTCTAAAATATTATCTTCTCTCTGCATACAAATTCCTGTAGGAAAATGCATAGTAGTAGTATGACCTGGATATAATCAAGCTCTGGACCCAAGTGATCCACATGTGCATCCTATAGTTTGTTTTCTACCAAAGCGAATTCTCTCTGAGCCTCAGCTGATAATTTCTTGGACTATCTTTAAGTCCTTATAACCTTGTAAGGTTTGAAATAAATTACTTAGCTCTCAAGTTGATAATCCATTTCTGAACTGTAGCCACTTAATATCTCCCAGCAATTTCTGAAAATCATTAAGAGTTCGTAATTGATCTCTCCTGATTTGTACTTTCTGTGGTTGACTTTTTTATAAATCTACCTTACATCCCAAATAATTAATAGAGTCTACTCTGTATTTCTTCAGGAGCAATTTGTAATCCCCAGCAAGGCAAAATTTTCCTTACTTTGCCAAGCATTTTTTCTAAGGTATCTGTCTCTGAATCAGCTAGTAAGATATCCATATAATGGTAAATTATAGATTGAGGAAACTGTTTATGAATTATTTCCAATGATGTGGACAATATATTGAGTCAAGGTGGGGCTGTTTAACAAACCTTGGGGAAGAATTTTCTGCTGGTACCTTTTAATTTATAATAATTTAATTCCCAAATTATTATAAGTAGATACTGTGAAGGCAAATTTTTCTCTGTCCTGTTCTTGTAAAGGTATAGTTAAAAAGCAATCTTTAAATCAATCACTATAATAGACATCCTTTAGGTATTAGAGAAGGCAGGGGAATTCCAGGTTGTAAAGAGCCCATGGGCTGAATCCCCTTGTTAATAGCTCTTAAAGCTGTTAGCATTCTCTATTTTCCAGATTTCTTTTTAATGACCAACATAGGAGAATTCCAAGGACTGGTCAATTCTTCATTATGTTGAGCATTTAGTTGCTCCTATAACCAGCTTTTCTAATGCCTGTAGTTTTTCTGATGTCAAAGGCCATTGTTCCACCCAGACAGGTTTGTCAGTTAGCCATTTTAAAGGTAGGGCTGTTGGTACTTTTGAAAGATCAGCAACTATTGTGCCCTGCTTTTATGTACAACCTGAGCAGTTTGTGACTGTTTTTGGTAATACTTTTTAATATTTTTTCTCAAAAGCATTCTCTATTTTATAGTTTGTTTCTGAGATTGGAGGAATGCTAATCTGTGTTTTCCATTGCTGCAACAAATCATGTCCCCATAAATTCATTGCTATGTTAGCCACATATGGTTTTTTAATTTTCATGTCTGTCTTTCTGGCCCTATACACCTGACCCATCTTTCACTTTGTTTTACCTGAGAAAAGGTTCCAATCCCTAGAAGTTGAACATTTACCTGAGAAGGCCAATTTGGATGACAAGATTTTGGTGAAGTTATTGTTACATCTGCACATGTTTCTACCAAACCCTCAATTTTGATGCCATTTACATGTATTTTTAGCTTTGATCTTCCACCATTTATAACAGTTTGCCACAATACTTCTTTTCTGATCTCTCCTAAACCTTTTGTTGTGTCTATAGAAGTTGTTATGTCTTTGGTCACATCCAGAGGAGTGTGGTTTTTAACAGCACATATTAAGTCTTTTAATTGCTCTGTGGATGCGATTCTCCAATGCCAACAGGGAAATGATTGAGCCAGATTTGATATTGGTGCCTGCAGGAGGCCCCTCAGGGTGTTTCCCAATGGCAGAGAGTTACCTTGCCTGCCCCTTGTTGATCTGCATTCATTAGTCCAATGCTGGCCTTTGTCACACCTGCATACTCCAAAAAGCTGGGACCTTCTGTTTGGATTATCTCTGGAAAAAACATTGTTTCTAGGAAAACCTTACCTACAATCCCTTTTCAAATGACCTTGTTTACCACAATTAAACTATTTGACATTTTGGTTTTTCTTAAAATTTCTAGAAACTACTTCTCCTGTCAAAGCAGCATCAAAAGCATGAGATCCAAGCCGGGCGTTGGTGGCGCACGCCTTTAATCCCAGCACTTGGGAGGCAGAGCCAGGCGGATCTCTGTGAGTTCGAGGCCAGCCTGGGCTACCAAGTGAGCTCCAGGAAAGGCGCAAAGTTACACAAAGAAACCATGTCTCGAAAAAACAAAAAAAACAAAAAAAAAAAAAAAGCATGAGATCCAATATCAGCTGTATTTCAGATCCATTCATCTATGTTGATCTTGCCTTTGAAGGTTTAATCACCCTTTTGCATTCTGAATTAGCATTTTCAAAAGCCAAAGATTCTTTTACTAACTTCTGGATTGGATATCATTCTATTTACAGCTGAAGTCAATCTTTGTTTAAAAAAAAAAATCAGCAAAGGCTTCTTTTGGCCTTTTATAACTTTAGTAAATGACTCAATCCTCTTTCCTGATTCTTCAACCCTGTCCCAAGCATTCAAAGCTGCTATATGGCATAGGACCAAAGTGTGATCATCAAATGGAGACTGTTTTTGGAAATCAGCATATTGGCCCTCACAAAGGAGCTGATCTTGGGACATTTCAATACCTCTAGCCCTACTTTGTTGTTCTATGACCCGAGCTTCCTCTCTCCACCATGTTTTCCATTGTAATTGAGGACCAGCTTCCAATATTGTTGTAACTAAATCTTTCCAGTCTTGTGGAATATGTGGTCGCCCACAGAGGTTTCCTAGTGAGATCTGAGCTTGCTTTACCCAGCAGGGTTGCATAATGGGATGGCTTGACGACATGCATGGTTACCAGGTGTTTGGAAGGGTCTGCACTTGGGCTGTGCAGTGTGCTTTGATCTAGCAAGGGGGAGGTCTTTTGCCTCACCCCTTGGCATTCCTATAAAAAGCCCTTTAGAAGAGACAAAAGGGGCTGGTAGATTTCCATGTGCTCCTGAAACTATCCTGTGTTTCAGTCTGTTTCTCTCCCCACTATATTTCTATCTACAAATTCCTTATGCCTCTCTCTTCCTCATAGGAACCATGTAAAAGGTGGGAGCTGGCCTCCCACAATAATAATAATTCTGTTCCAATTTGCTTATGAGTTTAACACCTACCTCACAAAGGGTAAATGCATACCATGTGAAATGACTGGTTCCTTACATTTCTTCAAATCTAACATTTCTATAGGATCCAAATTAACTTCTGCATAGCCTCAGGGGTGCCTATCATCTGATGGCCATTTGTGTGTGGTAACTGGATAAGTTAAGGTTGGTTTTCTAATAACCTTAGGCTCTTTCTCTTCAGTTTCATCATGCAGTGGTGCAGTAGGTTGTGCTCTAAATTCCTCTGTCTGTGTCTGAGTATTTTTCTTCTTTTTTTTTTTGTTTTTTTTTTTTTTGTTTGTTTGTTTTTTTTTTTAATATATTTTTTATTTTACAATACCATTCAGTTCTACATATCAGCCATGGGTTCCCCTATTCTCCCCCCTCCCACGCCCTCCCCTTACCCCCAGCCCACCCCCCATTCCCACCTCCTCCAGGACAAGTCCTTCCCCCAGGACTGTGATCAACTTGGTAGATTCAGTCCAGGGAGGTCCAGTCCCTTCCTCCCAGACTAAGCCAAGTGTCCCTGCATAAGTTCCAGGTTTCAGACAGCCAACTCATGCAATGAGCACAGGACTTGGTCCCACTGCCTAGATGCCTCCCAAACTGATCAAGCCAATCATTTTCATTAGTAGGTCTTTCTAAAGCTTGTATCTTATCAATAGTAAGTCCTTGTAAGACCTGTATCATATCAGCCGGATTTTTCTTATTTTCATTAGTAAGTCTTTCTAAGGCTTGTATCATATCAATAATTAGTCTTTCTAAACCTTGTTTCTTATGAATAGTAAGTCTTTCTAAGGTTTGTATCTTTTTTTATTTATTTTATTTTACAATACTATTTAGTTCTACATAACAGTTTGTATCTTATCAGTCAAATTTTCATACTTGGCACAGTTATCAAACCATTTTTAAGGATAAAATATGAATTACCAAACTGATGGTAATTAAAATTGGTATTATCTGAATCCTAACTGTGTGATTTATCCTCTCATTTATTTTTCCATTTGCAAGTCATCCATAGTAGCACTAGACAGTGTCTTATCTCCCTGTATTATGATATTTCTGATTCTTAACATGGGAAAGATCACACACACACACACACACACACACACACACACACACACACACACACACACCTTTTTAAACCTAATTCAGCATTTAAAAAGTCCCAAGTGTCTTAATAGATCTGATGCTGCTGACAAAGCTGGGGGGGCCCCACACAGGGCAAGCGCAGTGGGGTGCCCTGAGCCTTGCTAATTGCATGCTTGGGCTAGGGGCCGTGATGGCTGCTCACATGCTGTGCAGGGAGCTGGATGAGTTGCATGAAGAGCTAACATAAGGAAACTAGTAGGAGAAATCCGTGGGATAGGACCCGCTTGCTAGTGCCAGAGGGTGGAATGCAGTGTAGGAGAAAACCAAGCGGCCTGCTGGGAGCAGTGTTGGGGTGGCTGAAGGGGAATGTACTCTGCTGGCTATTGCTGTGCTGCAAGACTAAAGACACCCGCTCCTGCAGCAGTAGGGCTGAGGGGAGCAGGCCGGGTTAGTGCATGAGGTGGCTGGGCCGACAGTGGGCTGGTAGGGAGGGATGGCGCTGCTGTTGCAGCTTCACTGCTTGGGGCATGATCTAAGGCCTGGAGTTGAACGCCAGACAAAACGATTACCTAAATTGTTTCAGTATAATTAAAAACTCAGGAGTCAAAAATTGAGATAAAGACCTGGTAAATCTAAGGAACCACAGAGTCGATTGGCCGACCCTCTCTCCAAGTTTTTCCTGATCCACCATCCCCAGAAACCCCTCTTCTCTCTCCCTGTCCCTCTCTAGCAGACCTCCTCAATCCTCCAACCACTCTACGACTAATCTCAGTCAGCCAATTGCTGACTCCATCCTTTGTCAAGGTGGGCTTTATGGGCACAGTGGAAGGGCTGTACGAACAATTCTCCTGCAACCCTTACGACTGTCACTTAGACCAGGTTACGTAGACTGTCCACACTGATTCTTTAGTGTTCAAGACAAATTCTGTAGTCAAGGACCTGTTTAGTTTTTGTACATGTTCCGTGAGTGTGTGAAAGTGTGTTCTTGAGTGTGGTGGGTTCACATTTCCATACCTGTCCATCAGTCATTTTTCTCTATGGGTTTAGAGTTTTAAGAGAAGATGCTTATGAATCTCGGCTTGTGACAAGTTTCTCTTGTAATTATGGCAGGTTGGTTCTTCCTCCCCCTAAACTTGAAGGCTATTGAGTAAGGTATATATAGGCTCTGGGATCCTGCATCTTTACTTCTTTGTCAGCAAGCTTTCCTTGTTGTGTTACTTAGTGTAATTTTTAGCATTTACATATTTGATACTACTTTTGAATATTAACTTCTGGCCCATGATTGCCCAATATATACCCCCCACTTTTAGGAATTAGTATTGTTATGTAATAAGCATGGCGGGTAGAATTGGGGCCCCTTGTGTATCCCAGCACTCTTTTCCTTGTAGAGGCAGTCCCTTGAAGTAGTGTTGTAGTGTCCATTATCCCTGGGACAGTGTCCACATTAATATGTTTGTATGTATGTCTGCGTCTGCAAGAACATGCAGTTTTTATCAACTTTGTAGTAACCCAGTGTTGCTTTTCTTTCTTTGAAGCCTTTTTGTTCAGTATTATTTTGAGGGATTTTCCTGCATTAATGTGTCATGCATGCCCTGTTACATCAATATGAATTGCTTGATTGATTTAATTTTAATTAAATTTATTGTTTAATATGCCACAGCTTTCCTCTTGTTTCATGCATGGCTAGTTGTTACTGTTACCATAAAGGATAATGCTGCCTGGATATTCCTTGTTTCTGTCTCCTTGCAGCATGTGGTAGGGTTCCAGAAGCAGCCCTTTCAAGGGAAGTGTGAGCTGAAGGAATGTCCACTTTAGCTTTACCAGCCTGTCTAACTCACTCACCAAAGTTTTTATCAGTTGATGTCTTTCCACTGACTAACACCGTTTTTGCTTATTTTTTGAGACAGGATCTTGCAATGTAGCCTAAGTTCACCTCTGAAGAGGAATCCTTCCAAATGATGGGTGTGCACCACCAGGCCTGGCAGGGTCATTTGTTTGTTTGTTTGTTTTTAATTATGAGACAGAAAGGTTTCTCTGTGTAGGCCTGGTTGTCCAGGAACTCACTCTGTAGACCAGGCTGGCCTGGAACTCAGAGATCTGCCTACCTCTGCCTTCTGATTGCTGGGATTAAAGGCATGAGTCACCACCTCACAGCAAGCAGCGTCATTTTTAAGGCATAGTTTTTTAAAAGTAGAATTGTGTGTGTGTGTGTGTGTGTGTGTGTGTGTGTGTGTGTGTGTGTGTGTGTGTGTACATACATATAATTTAAGTAAAATTTATAAATATATGAGTACAATATTAACATACATCATTTCCACCCCTTCCTCTCTCTAATTCCTCCTGTACCCCCCCACTCCCTTTTGTATTCAAGATTTATTTATTTTCGTTACACACACACACATATACATACATGAATATATTACTATGTATATGTTTAGAGCTGACCACTTGGTATGCCTCCTGGGGGACTTATTCATTCATTCTCTCTCTCTCTCTCTCTCTCTCTCTCTCTCTCTCTCTCTCTCTCTCTCTCTCGTGCGCGCACCATTACTTGCCTTCAACTTAAGGGTGAAGTCTTGTGAGAATGTTCCCATCTACGTTTGCATGTCAGCTGGTGGTGTTATTCAGATCTTGTTTAGGCAACATACTGTTAAAATTTTATGGATGTAGCTTCCTGTTACATACAGAAGACAGTGTCTCCAGCAGACATTTTTGTCCTTTAGCTCTTACCAGTCTTTTGCTCACTTCTTACTTGATGTCCCCTGAGCCTTAGCTGTAGAATTATGTTGTAGATGTATCAGTTGTTCTCTACATTTTGACTAGCTATGAATTCCTATAATTTTAATATAACCCATTACAATATTTTTAAATTATTTTGAGTCTATAATTTGAAAATTTCAATGTCTTTATATATATTGTAATCAGTGAAGAATTTAAATTTATTTCTGTCATTAGGTTCCATTGTGGCTAAGTCAGATAGGAAGGGATCAAGACATAGATGACAAACATACATGCCCATCACGAGCTTTTATAGGCACATCCCACATTAGGAAGCAATATGAATTCTTGCTTCCTGTGTGGGATATCACATTTCCCAAGATGTGTTATGGCATCTCTGCATTACAGAATATTGTGAAGGCTATTGCTTTGTGGGATTAAATCATTAAATTTCTGAGTTCTCTGTTTGTGAAATTAATACAGGGTCTGCCAAGTTCTTGTTCAAGCACCCATTTCTTTTCTCTAACTTCATCGCAGTATTTGAAGTTCAAGTAAGTGTTTTATTTATTTACTGCTGTTCATGCTTGCAATGCTGACATATGCCTGTAATTCCGCCATTTAAGAAGCTGATGCAGGAGGATTGTGAGTTAGAAACCAGCTTGGGGTATATAGTAAGTTCCAGGCAAGCCTGAATATATCAAGGCCTTATCTCAAAATGAATTAATTACTGTTAATTAAATAAGATTTGTAGAGGACTTTGGCATTTGTCCATTTTAGCAATAACTGCTATGCATCTAGAAGTCAAGTGGTATAACAAGTCCCTCTCTGGACATTTTCCAAGAGTCAGTATTTATAAGATTTTGATTGGTGTGGTGTCTCCACAACATGACCTTGGTTAAGTTCAGATCTCTTTATCTGTTTTCTCATGTGATGCCAGGCTTACTGACTTTACTGGTTTTTTGTTTTTGTTTTTGTTTGAGCTTGATGTAAAACTATGTACAGGTGCCTTGTAAACTACAAAGTAGATTACTAAGAATAGTACTTAAAGCTAATTGTTTCCTTCTTTGAGCTTCCTAAAATTAAATTAGTGGGGGTAAGTTTTGCCTATTCAAAAAGGCTGTTTAGTTTGCTGATTTCAAACCACATGAGTTTAAGAAAACAAGATCATGCCGGGCGGTGGTGGCGCACACCTTTAATCCCAGCACTCGGGAGGCAGAACCAGGTGGATCTCTGTGAGTTCGAGGCCAGCCTGGGCTACCAAGTGAGTCCCAGGAAAGGCGCAAAGCTACACAGAGAAACCCTGTCTCGAAAAAACCAAAAAAAAAAAAAAAAGAAAAAAGAAAAAAAGAAAAAGAAAACAAGATCATGTTAATCACAAAATAGTAGCTATTTTGATTTTGGATGTCTTTTGTACTCAGTAAACTTGAAAAGGTTCCTTTCTGTCTCAGCTGTCTTCATGACCCACTCAGGATTGGGACAACAACTAGTTTTCACTAGTCTTCAGGAAATCAGCGACACGCAGTAGTCACCTTCTACCTGAACTTCTCTGCTTAATTCTATGATGCTGCATGTGCTGGCTACTTTAATATCAACTTAAGGAAACATCATTTGGGAAGCAGGGCTCTCAGTTGAAAAACTCATAAAATTGCAATCATAAATGCAAGTTTATAGGGGATTTTCTTAGTGATTGACATGGGAGGGCCCAGCCCATGGTGTGTGGTGCCACCTCTAGGCTGGTGGTCTTGGGCACTGTAAGAAAGCGGACAAAGCAGGTCTTGAGGGAGCACAGCCTTTTAGTAAGCAGCACTCCTCGATAGCCTCTACATTGGTTCCTGTCTCCAGATTCCTATCTTGAGTTCCTGCGCTTCTCTGGATGATGGTGACTGCAATCTAGAACAAGAGATAACCCCCTCCTCCTCAAGTTGCTTTTGTTCATGATGTTTTATCAGAGCAATAGAAACCCTATTCTAACTGCATGAAAGATTTTTGAACCCCCTTTCAAAAGAAGGAGGTTTGTAGTTCCGCAGGCCTGTTTTGAAGAAATGGATCTGTTGGTAAAGAGCTGTCTCATCTGTTTGGATAAAGTATCTCCTTCAGTTTCAAAGGGAGAGTAAAAATGTGCATGGCCCCAGTCACTTCTGCTCACAACTTTGCTTCAGTTGGTAGAAAAATAAATAGCAGAATGAGTTTTCAGTTATAAATTGAAACAAATAATTGTATTCTGATGCTAGTATCCTAATTTTATCAACAGAATTGTGCAAAAATTTCTATTTCTATTTCTATTCTAATAAAAATTCTATTTCTGTGTTGTCTAATAGAAACCGACTCTGTTTAAACAAGATTTTAGTGAAAAGCTTGGATAGTTCACAGAATTTGCAGGAAGGCAGTAGAATTAAGTTTCAAAATGATTACGATCAAGGAAGATAGGACACAGCCATATTCATGGTATCACAACAGTCTGCTTAAAAAGATACTGGGCACATCCAGTGGCCTCTGTTGGGCTCTTTCATCTCTGTTGTAGCCACCATGGACTGTTCTCCAGTCCTTGGGGACTGCAGCACCCTCTCAAGATTCCAGGTTCTGAGCAGCAGTGTCTGATTGGCCCAGTCGCTATCAGTTTTCACCTCAGCTTCCAGAGAGCTCAGAGAAGGGGACTCACAATGACAGACTGCCAAAAACAAATGTCCCCTAGTTTTTGTTTTTGTTTGTTTATTGTTATTTGTTTTGGTTTAGTTTGGGGTTTTTTGTTTGTTTAGTTTTTTTGTTTTTCAAGACAGGGTTTCTCTATGTAGTCCTGGTTGTCCTGGAACTCCTGTCAACCAGGCTGGCCTCGAACTCACAGAGATCTACCTGCCTCTGTCTCCTGAGTGCTGGGATTAAATGTGTGCACAGCCTCCACCCAACCTTGTTTTTTTGTTTGTTTGTTTTTTGTTTTTTTGTTTTTTTGTTTTTTTCGAGACAGGGTTTCTCTGTGTAGCTTTGCGCCTTTCCTGGAACTCACTTGTTTTTTGTTTTTTGTTTTTTAAAGCAAGGTCTCACTATGTTGCCCTTAGCTATCCTGGAACACCCTATGTAGACCAGGCTGTCCTCAGATTGTGATAAACCATTTATGACCTAGCATGCTTCTTATAGGTCATGTGCAATGGATTTTATTCCATAGTAATAATATTACACATATATATTTACTTTCTTTCCATAGCATCATGAAAAAAAGTTTCTTTTTAAGCCACTTAGTTCTGAGACAGTGTCTTACTGTGTAGCAGACTGACCTTGAGCCCTTAATGGTCCTTCTACCCCCATCTCTTGTGTTCTAAGGGTATAAGAATGGAGCTTCATGTCCACTCTGGTGTTGTTTCTTTTGCTTTACTTCCCAACTCTGGAAGTTTTTATTTAAGAAGTCTATAGTAGAGTACAGCTGGCCACACTTTTTATCTATTTTATTATTTTTTGAGACATGATTTCACTGTGTAGATTTCAAGCTTGCAGTTTTGCTACCTTGGCCTCCCAAGTACTGGGCTCATAGCTCTGTGCTACTATGCTGCCCAGTTCATGTTTTAGTTAAGCAAAAGAGAAGTGTTCTAGATTCCTCATGACTGATTTATTTTATCATGATTCATAGCAAAAATAGTATAGATGAGATCTTTCATTGGATATGGGTTAGATTTTTTTTCCAGGGTTGTTGGTGTATATGTGTGTGTGTGTGTGTGTGTGTTTGTGTGTGTGTGTGTGTGTGTGTGTGTGTGTAGAGGTGAGAGGATAATTTTGGGTGTCCTTTCTTGGGAGCTGCCCTTGTTCTTTGAAAAAGGGTCTCTCATTAGATTGGAATTCATTGAGTAGTCTAGGCTGGTAGGCCAATGAGCCAGCTGCTGAGCTCCTGTCTCTGCCTCTCCAGTGCTGGGTTCACAAGCACATGCCACCACACTTGGGGATTGAACTCGGGTTCTCCTGCCTACAGCCAGAGTACTGTACTGACCGAGCCATCTCCCCAGCCCCCCAAGGTTTCTTTTAGAGAAGGCCCAGAATCAGGTCCATTTGACATCGTAACCTGGAGCTCAGAAACATATACAAGCAGTACTCATCTTAACCTTGCCCAGTCAAGTTTAACATTTGGTGTTTTGTTTTAGTTCATCTGTGTTGGTTATGACTCGCTAAATTGAGCTCATGACCTGGCAAGTTATACTTAGTATTTAAAAACATTATCCTGGGACTGGAGGAATGGCTCAGGAGTTAGAGCACATGCTGCTCTTGCAGAGGACCCAGGTTCAGTTCCCAGCACCCACATCAGGTGACTGGCTCACAATTCCTTGTAACTCCAGCTCCAGGAGTAGCTGACACCTCTGGCCTCAAGGACCTGCACACGCGTACACAGACAAACACACAATTAAAATAATAAAAAAATTAAAGTATTTTTTAAAAAAATTATCCTGGAACACTCTCTGGTTCTAGCAACAGACATTGTAAGTTGAGAAGTAGGGTGTGCCAGCTGGTGGTGGCGGCGGCGCACGCCTTTAATACCAGCACTCGGGAGGCAGAGCCAGGAGGATCTCTGTGAGTTCGAGGCCAGCCTGGGATACAGGGCGAGATCCAGGACAGGTACCAAAACTACACAGAGAAACCCTGTTTAAAAAAAAAGAGAGAAGGAAGAAAGGAAAGGAAAGGAAAAAGGAGAAAGGAAAAAGGAAAGGAACAGAAAGGAAAAAGGAAAGGAAAAAGGAAAAAGGAAAGGAAAAAGGAAAAAGGAAAGGAAAGAAAAGGAGAAAGGAAAAAGGAAAGGAAAGGAAAGGAAAAAGGAAAGGAAAGGAAAAAGGAAAGGAAAGGAAAGGAAAAAGGAAAGGAAAGGAAAGGAAAGACTGAATAAGCGATAGAAAACAAAATCTAAGGAACATAGTAAAAGGACTGAGGATGTGGCTCCATCAGTAGAGTGACTGCCTAGCATGCATTAAATCCTTGGGATCAATCCCCAGCACCACATAAAAACAGACAGGCATGGTGTCTGCACACCTGTGATTTCAGCATGTAAGGACACAGAGGCAGGAGATCAGATCCCTCAGCTCCATAGCAAATTTGAGACCAGCCTGGGCTTCATTAGAGTCAGACTCAATAAAAAACTAGGAACTGAACCTGGGTCCTCTGCAAGAGCAGCATGTGCTCTAACTCCTGAGCCATCCCTCCAGTCCCAGGATAATGTTTTTAAATACTAAGTATAACTTGCCAGGTCATGAGCTCAATTTAGCGAGTCATAACCAACACAGATGAACCAAAACAAAACACCAAATGTTAAACTTGACTGCGCAAGGTTAAGATGAGTACTGCTTGTATATGTTTCTGAGCTCCAGGTTACGATGTCAAATGGACCTGATTCTGGGCCTTCTCTAAAAGAAACCTTGGGGGGCTGGGGAGATGGCTCGGTCAGTACAGTGCTTGCAATGCAAGAACAAGGGCAGGTGGCCCTGCCTTGGCGGCCAGGCAGAGCCTGAAGGAACAGGTCTAGCCCCTGACGTCATTGGAGGGCTGTGGCTCATGTCTGCCTGTAGCAGTGTGCCAAGGGCCTTAGATGGGCTGTAAGGCTGCTGCTTGTGTTCTGTAGGAGCTCCAGAAGCAGCTGAGGGAGTGTTAGGCAGGTTGGCTATAGAGAGTTGCCGAGTGCTGTCGCCCTCTGGAAGCTGGGTTGTGCCCCTGCCGTAGAGATTCCAGTCGCACTAGCAGGGAAGCAGTCAGTTGACTCCCATGTAGTATACTCTTGTGAGCTGACCTTTTCAAAGGAAAAGTCAGGACGTGTAGATTCAGGACAGATCATGCCAAACATGGAAGTCTAATGTAGCATACTTTTATTCCCTAGAATATTTTCCTCTCTGAAAAATGTCCCATTTAAATTTTATTTTGAAAAAGTGATAGTTTTTCTTCAAGTGTAGAGTAGATTTGTCAGAGAGAAATGAATAGTCTCTATGCTCTCTTTAGCAAACATGACATTAACTCAGCATTCACTGAGTGTCTACTACTGAAGGAAGTTTCAGATGAGCAGAAAGGGGATGTGAACTGTACCTGAGGAAGAAAGCTGGATGTGCACACAGGGAGTGAAGGCACAGTATGCTAAATGCTTGATAAAGTAGGCCTGGGTGGTTTAAAGGAAAGCACTAGCATGCTGCCACTTTGTGTCCTCTTGATGCTTCTCACAGTCGATGTCATTACGGCGGTAGTGTGTCACTGTGATAGGAACGGAGCCTGAAGCCTTGCAGGAGCCTTTCCTCTCAGTGTCCCACAGTATTCAAATCTAGTCCAACAAACACTAGTCGTCTCTCACATTGGTGAGTTGGTGGTCTGCATTGAAGTGCCGAAGGTTCACCAATGCTAAAAACTAAGAATAGACCTACTTAGAGGAATTAGATATGCCTCTGCTCTACAGGGCTAGAATCAACAGAGCTAAGGATTGGGACTTAGCTCAATCTTGTCTAGACAGTACAAGGAAGGCCTGGATTTTGTCTTCAACAGGGGGTAGGGGTGGGTGGATGCAACAGAGCCAGCTGTAGAAGGTCTCTGATTGAGGACCTGCATAGTCTGCCTTCTGAAACCGAGTGTGAGTGTCCATGCCCTTGTAATAACATAGCAGGGGTAGCAGATGGTAAAATAACCCCTCCCTCCCTTCTACCTCCTTTACCACCGTTTCCCTGGTGTAGTTGCAAGTGGTAGAGATTAACAAAATAGAATATTGCTGATAAGTGTTAGAAAGCTAATGTAGTAAAAATGAAAAAGGTGTTACAGGAAGTGAGAAAGAATTTTCTGTATCTAAAGAATAGGCACGCAAATGCAGGCTCTTTATTTTTAAATAAAAGTTATGTATGTACTAATACAAAAGTATAAAAGGCATGAAAACTGGTTATGGAGATGGAAGATGGCCTCATACAGCAGAGTATAGAGGTTAAAATGTACCAACCCACATGACAGAGTCTTCAGTGAGTACAGCCCAAGTAGGTAGGGGAGTTTCTTTGCTGAGAAACCTGACAAATTGCTTCAGCCAAGATGAACAGTAACTTTTATGATGCGTTAAAAATAGAAGTCTCTGGCCTTCTCCCAAACACTCATAGCCACAATCTAATCATGACAAAAATCAAATTCCAACAGGGAATGCACTCCAGGGCAGCTGAGTGCTAACCCCCAAACTGTCAATCTGATCAAGGGCAGGGAAAGGTGAAACTTCATCATGGCCCTGGAACCCACCATAGTCCAGGAACCCACCGTGGTCCGGGAGCCTAAGGAAACATGTTAACAAAGGCTTCAAGATGCCTGGATGATATCCTGAAGGCAAAAGCTAAGAAAGGGAGAATGGGAACTTTGAGGAGATAAAGACAAAGAGGAGCTGAGGATGTGATTTAGTGGCAGAGTGCTTGCCTCACAGTGATGCCCCAGCACTGGGAAGAAAGACCAGAATGGGAAGGAGTCAACTGTGGGTGCTTAGCCAACAGCTGCTGGGCGCAATGTGTCCACTGCCTTCATGACCCCGCTCTTCAGGGCCCTTCAGTGAAGCCTGACTCGGTATGTTGGCCAGAGTGCAGGTCTGTTTTCTAAGAGTGCATGCCACACCCAGGAAGAGCAAGATCACCACAGAGGCCTGTCAGGATTCTCTCCAGTCTTGACTGGAAAATGGATTGTGTTCTCCCCAGAAGCCAGACAGTGATAACATTTAACCAGAAAGTATCCCCATTTAAAAATCAGAATGCCTGGCTCATTTTGTGAAAGGTTATGTGCCTTATGGATATTGTCGTAGAACAACATGTGGTACTTAACTCTTAAGGATGAATTAAGCCATAAATTAAGAGGGGGAAAGTCACTGGATAGTAGAGGAAGAACACTAAAGAAGTATGTACAAGCACAACATGGTGGTACTTGCCTGTAATTATAGCACTTGAGAATCTGGGGCAGGAGATTACAATTTAGGGCTAACTGGGCCCACCCAATAAGACCCTGTTTCAAAAAATAAAAATAATTTGAACATACAAAGGCAAACTGTGTAAGTGATATGACACAGGGACACATAGACATTCCTTTGAAGTGACCTGCTTTCCTCATTTCTCCTCCTTGTTGCATCCCAGTGTCCCTGTGTTCTGTCACCTTCACAGGTAGATAGATGACTTGCATAGCAGGGTGAGTTCTCCATGGCATCTTACACTCCCACCCCAAAAACCCAAATGGACTGGTTTTTGGTTTTGTTTTGTTTTGTTTTGTTTTGTTTTGACATAGGATCTTGGCTATGAAGCCCAGATTTGCCTAATACTTCAAACTCCCAGCAATCCTCCTGCTCCAGCCTCCCACATGCTGGGATTACAGGCATTGCTGTTACAATTTTCTGTTGATTCTTTAGCAGTCTTTCAACTCTGTCAGCATACTTGTTTTTAATGCTTTCTAGTTTTCAGGAAGTGTCTTACATTGTTCACACTACATTGTTTGGGTAATGTGACATTAATTTTTTTATTTCTGTGACCAAGTTGTAGTACCTAGAACATAACGAGCAAGTATTCAATAAATATTTTTCTTCTTTCTTGTGTTGGGTTATTACTGCTTTTTCTGGGTTTTGACTTACTGATTGGATTTTGTTCTAACAGCTTAACTGCTTTTGTTTGTGGCTTCTTCCCTGTGTCTTTGTTTCTCCAACATTGTTCCTCTCTTATTTATTTGTTCTTTGTGGTTTTGCATAGTTTGGGTTCTTTGTTGGTTTATTGAGACAAGACCTCTTACAGCTGAGGCTAGCCTCAAGTTCGTAGCCAAGGATGGATTTAAACTCATAATCCTCTTGCCTCTGTGTCTGGTATTACTGAGGTGTGTCACCATACCTTGCCATTTTTAATAACACATAGAAACTGTGTAAAATAACAAGCTTTGTTGTGACATCTCAATGCATGTATATAACATGCGTTGATCACATTTGCCCTCCATTACCTTGTTATTGCCCTCCCTCTTCTTCCTGATCTCCTTCCTCTTCTTTAATAATCCTTCTATTTTTATGTTTTTGTTTTGTTTTATGGTTTTGGTTTTTTTGTTTGTTTGTTTGTTTTTGTTTTTGCTTTGTTTTGTTTTTGCCTCTATATAGGGCCTGTCAGAGAAAAGAAGTGAGACTCGCCTCTCTCAAGTCTAGTTTATTTTGGCTAACATGATCCTATCCAGTTCCATCCATCTTCCTGCATGTGATATGATGCCCTTGTTCTTTACTGTATTCCACAGTGTATATACAGCCCACATTTTACAGTACTCTTCTGTTACCTTTCTTTATGAGGCACCTGCCTTTAGATTTAGTCCATACCTCACTTCCAGATTAGCTTATCTTGAAGTCCTTGAGTACGTCTTCAGTGCTCTCTTTCCAAGTGAGACTGTAGGTTGTGGGTTGAAACTTTGGCATGTCTTCAGGGGCCATATCTACTCAGCTTGCTGTAGTCAGCCATCAGAACAGTGTGCAGTTGAAACAATGGAGAGCCACACAAAATCAATAATAAATTAAAGTTAAATAATGAAGAAGATTGCTCTTCAGATGGAGCCTGCCAGCAGCATGTAAACAGTTGAAGTCAGCTGTCTTAACAGGAAGCTGATTGGATATGAAAATCTGGTTTTCAGAGATACCAGCATAACCGCTTTTTAAAGAAGTTCTTAGAATATGTCTTTAAAACTTCGATTGGGTCAGAGAAATTTGGATAGAAATTTTTATCCTAGTTATATTCATCTTGAAGAATCCTTAGTTTAATGCTTATATTAAATTTTTGAATTTTCAGCATACTCTTACATTTTGTTATCTGAACCTTGAGATACTCCTCTGAGGGAAGAACACTGTTTCCTCTTTTCTTTGTGTGTGTACATGTGTGCATGGATGTGTTGGTGTTACTGGGGATCAAATCCAGGGCTTTATGAGTGTTAGGCAATGCTTTACCAGTGAGCCATGCATATAGTTTTCTTTTTCTCAGTTTATAAATGGGAAAATTGAGCTCAGTTTCTATACTTTATTTTGTTCAAGGGTTATGAGTTAAAAAACTAAAAATATTTAATTAAAATTAAATTAAAAGGAAAGAATAATAAATATTTATTATAATGAAGCTATATATAGTAAGACTGTTTCTAAAAAGGTTTTGTGTGAACCAGGCCATGGTAGCGCATACCTTTAATCCCAGCACTCAGAAAGCAGAGGCAGGCGATCTCTGAGTTCAGGGCCAGCCTGGTCTACAGACTTGTATAACACTTAGACCCTTAGCCAGTTCTAATCCCAGCCCCTAAAGAGACTAAGACTTGAGGATTGGTGCAAATTAAAAGACAGCCTAGGCAAGACACTGACTCAGAAAACCAAAGTCAAACAAGCTTAAGCCTAGGCTAGGGTGTTGACTCACTGGAGTATTTCCTACCTCCACCCTCTCCTTCCTTCACTCCTGAAGGACCGTAGTTGGTCAGCACTGCTTTACTAGTTAGCAGTTGGCCCTGCTAGTTTTCATACCCTTCACTTTAGTTTCCCCTCATATTTTAAATGAAAATTGTTTGGCTTGTGAAAAATTCTCACCAATTTTTAAGAATCTTTAGGTTACCAGAGTCCTAAAATGACTCGTTGGATTCTTAGGAATTATTCCCATGTTTCTTGCAAAGGACTTCTTGCCTAAAAATCTCTAGAGAACTAAGTAGATAAACCTTCAAGCCCTAAACAGACCTACAGATTCTGTGGGGTGGAGCTTCGGGAGTCTGATTTTTAATGTGCCTAGTGTTTGCTACTGACAGGTCTTTAGGTACTTGGTTCTCCCAGTACTGTGTCCTACAGAAGGAAGAGTCAGTGACTTGAACCCTGAGTTTAAAAAAAAAGGTAAAAGGTAAAAGGCTTGCTTTAAGTTCAAGGCCAGTCTGTGCTACATGAACCAGGGCAGGGAAAAGGAAGAGAAGAAACAGACTTGATGGTAGCAGCACTGATAGATGAATCACTCGTATTAAGTGGAGAGATGAAGCGATACCTAACTCAAGGCCTTAGTTAGGTGTGGAATTATCCAATAAACAAGCAGGTAAATACCTTCCACCAAGCCTGCTAACCTGAGTTTGATCTCAAACCCTCATGGTGGGAGCAGAAAACTGACTTCTGCAAGCTGACCTCCTACACCACATGTACACCATGGCACACATTTTTACATGCATACATATATACACCACAATAGTATTTTCCACATCAGGTGCTTTGGAGGAAGAAAAGATGAATAAATTTCAGATCTTGTCTCCAAGGAACTTTGTTTATAAAAGAGATGAAAATAGACATTTAAATAACTGATAGTGGAAATTAAAGTTAGTAATAAATGCCTTTTCAGAAATAGAAGTAAGTCCATTAAGAATCGTGTCCAGCTAATCGAAGAAAGGCCTTTGTGAATGGAGACAATTGGCTCCACAGAGCTCAGGGAGAGGTGGGCAGTGGCAATAGTGTTCTGTTTGCTGAGGAAAGCAGAGTGCCTTTGCCTTCTCAATACGCCCATCCTTTCCACACTCTCAAAGTCCTGCTCCTCTAGACCTTTTCCTTTTTCTGAAGCCATCTCAAACAAAGCTGAGGTTGAGGGTTAGCTTACTAACTGCTACATGTGGCAGCTCTGAGGTTGCCGAACCAGATGAAGTTATCCTCTTGAGAAACATGGGTGTGTTTTGAATGTGAGATTCTTGGAGATTTGTCCACTGAAGAAACGGATTTGATACAAAGAGAAGCATAAGCTTGGAGGTAAAAAAGGCTGGCTAGTTCTCAGGGCCTACAGAAAAGGCTGAGCCCTTTACAGAAAAGGGACACTATTCCGATCAGTCCACACTGCTCTAGGGTGGAAGGGTGCCACTCGGGTGGCACAGCTGCGTAGAGGGAGCTTAGCATTGAAGAAGTAGAGTTTTGTAAAAGTCTGTTGGATTTTGACTTTTTAGTTAAGTAAAGATAATAAATGAGTTCTAAAGTTACTCTGTGTTGTAAGTGCTTCATAATTTTAACTGACTTAATTCTCTCAGCTCTGTGATATAGATGCATTCTTATCCTCTTTTTGTAAATGACACAGAGTACACAAGTCTTGTGCAACTTCCCTGGGTGGTGCTGTGGTGGGGACTGCTAAGAACTAGTTGCTTTCTAGGAGTTTAGCTGCCATGCCTCTTTTGCATGGAAAGCTAATGAAAAAGGAAGAGAAAAGGGTTATTTTAAAATTTGAGAACTGCAAATAATGGCTGACTGGATGACAGTGGCAGAGCCCTGGCTGCCACTTTTCTATGCTTTGTAAGTAGGGTCAGTGTTAGCTTCTGTGGTTTTTACTTTCCTCTGATTATTTGTTTATTTTTTAATTCCTAGGTGTTGGTAAATCGTGCTTATTGCTACAGTTTACAGACAAGAGGTTTCAGCCGGTGCATGACCTCACAATTGGTAAGTTTTATACAAGAATAAAACATTTGAAGAAAAAAAAAAAGAAACATTTGAAGTTTTCAATAGCTTATGTGCAGTATGCCAGTGGATCCATTGTAAAAGCAGTGAAACTAGATTTGTTGTGCAGAATTTAGTCTCCATTACTTTTTGGAAATACATATTGTATAAATAAATATTAACTGACTTTTCATACAGGGTTAGAATACAAAAGACATTAGTACTTAAGATTTCAATTATATTTAATTATGAATCATACTATTAAGAGACAATACTGCACCATGGTAGGAGCTTACTGGAAATTAAAGCAAGTCTGTCAGTAACTGGGCAGGCTGCTTCACCACTCCACATTCCAGCTTTTCTGTCTGTGGAGGATGATAGTAAGAACTCCACAAAGTTACTAGGAGCAGTAGGTGAACTGTAGCTATAAAGCATTGGAACAGTGCCCTCCAGCGTGGCAAAAACTGCTTTCTTACCTATAATTATTAACCAGGACCATCAGCAGAGTAGGAGTTATAAATGAGGTAAGTTCTAGTAACAAATAAACAGTGTTAGTTATTGTTATTTTGTATAGTGCTACTACTACTTTTTTACCAGTATGCAAAGCTGCAAATTTAAAATGAGTGAAAAAACTAAGAATTTTAGATAGTCACAGTTTGAAAAAAATATATTGATGGCCAGGCATGGTGGCATGCTCCTGCAAACCCAGTACTTGAGAAGCAGAGGCAAGAGGTTCACCACAGGCTCAGAGCTAGAGTGGTCATTATAGTGAGTTCCAGGCCAGCCAGGGCTATGTAGCAAGATGTCTCTTAAAAAATTAAATTATCGATCATTCGATTGATAGGTAATCTATAGCAACAGTTCTCAATCTGTGGGTTGTGACTCCATTGGGGGTCGAACTAACCTTTCACAGGGATTGCATATCAGATATCCTGCATATCAAAGGAGTAATTGGAAATCTCATAATTCTTTTGCTTAGTAACAGTCACTGACTGTTTATTTCTGTCTGGGAGTTGTTTTTGTTTTGTTACTGTTTATTTAAGAGAGATCTCAAAATGTAGTTCAGACAGGCCTTGAATTTGCAGTCCTTTTGCCTTCAACCTCTGACTTCTAGGGTTACAGTTGTGTTCTACCACATGCAGCCTCTTAACTCTAGTGATTCGGTTACTTTACTGATTACTCTTTCATGAACAGCAAATGCAGGAGGACCTAGGAGTTCAAGGCCAACCAACTTCATCTCCATAGTGAGTTTGAGTTTAGTCTAGGCAACCTGAAGCCCTGTCTCAAAAAAACAAAACAGAACAAAACCAAGCGAGAGGAGTGATGAAGGGTAGTTCAGCCAAGACTAAGGTTGAGTGAAAAATTCTTTTAGAAACCCACTGCTTTTAAACACAGGTATTCTTCTACTTAGGCAGACAGTGCTTTCTCTAGAAGACATGGGTGATTAAATGCAAATCTTAGTTAGCATCAGGCATAGGATTCCTCCCTGTGAGGGAGGCTCCAGAGGTAATGCCATTACTCTTGATTGCCCACCAGAATGTAATAGTATGACAGCCCTGTTGTTAAAAACACAGTGCACTTTTGTTGCAGGACAAAAAGAAATCAAACTGGAACTTCCTACCTGTTGGTTAATTTCATAGTTGGAAGGTGCTCGGCAAGCCTCTTTGGGAGATAAGCTATCAATGCTGTTACCCAGCAGCAAACCCTGCATGTTACAGTGCTGTTCTTTCAGGCACGAAATACCCACTTTTGCAACAGTGGCACAAGGTTATGGCGGTAACTGTACGCTTTTGGATTCGATTCGAGGCCTGTTCCACAGGAGGGAATTCATGTCTAATACTCTAAATTTGCTTAAAAGCCCATGGCTAGGGAGGTCGTAGGCCCTAGCCCCTTAGGGCATATTACTGTTGTCATATTAGATGAACAGAATCATTATCATTATACAGACAGATTAGTGTTGCCCTTAGTGGTGAATGCAGAGCCTCAGGACTGGTCAAAGTAGTGAGAAGAAGTGACTGTCAGTGCTTAGTCCTAAATGTTACATCTATATCAAACACCCTGTCCCCACTCCCTGGCTTAGATAAAAGAGGGCATAGAAAAGAATGTTAGAATTAAAAGATGAAGGTTGCTAGGAAGCAGTATCTCCTGGGCACGACATGTCCATTTTTCCCCTGAACTACATAAGATCAAGCAAACAAGACTAGTCAGCATTCCAATAGGCAGCACTAAACTGAGTGGACTCCATCAGAGGTCTACAAAAAGAGGACATGCATCTGAAAAGGGGATGATGTGTTCAGCACTGGGGAAATAGAATTGGGAGGTGCATATGATCATGATACATTGTTTACATGTATGAAATTGTCAAGGATTAAAGAAAAGATATTTTTTAAAAGATGTATTAGTTGCTTTTTTTATTGCTGTGATGAAACTTCGTGCCCAAGGCAACGTATAAAAGAAAGCATTTGATTGGGCTTATGGCTCCAAAGGGTTAGAATCCCTGGTGGTGGAGTGAAGGCATGATAGCAAGAGCAGCTGAGAGGTCATTTCTGGAACCACAAACAGGAGGTAGAGAGTACACCGGGAATGCACAAGCTTTTCGAAATCTCAAGGCCCACTGCTAGGGATACACCTCCAACAAAGCCATCCTTCCCGTTTATACCAGCTAGAGACCAAGTATTCAGATGTGAGCCTATGAAGGCCATTCCCCTTCAGACCTTCACAACAGAACAACCTCCAACAACAGGAATATCTGTAAACCACTTGTTTTGATAGTTTCAAGTCTATACAGTGATGATGGGTGGAACTGGTAACACTGTTGAAATCTAGTTCCATGACACCCCCCCCATTTGTTTGCTTTGCAGTGGATTTGAAACCCTAGTAGTAGCCAGTTGTACAAAAGGAGTGTCCTAAAATGAGTACCAAGTCGTTGTTCTTAAGAGTTTTTCTAAAAGCTGCGCTTCCTTGTCGTTGAGTCCTGTGCATAAATACCGAAGTTGCTGCAGTGCACCCCGTAGAGCAAATGATCCTGATCCCTGTCAGAATTGGCATACACGGTACTCGGGAGAGGACAGCTGCCAGCTGCCTTCACTAGCTGGTTGGCTTATGGTAGACATGGGAAATTGGAGGCTAGAAGAAGAGAGAAGGCAGGGATCGTTTTCTGCTTCACTCTTAGCCTGGGCAGACTTCTATTCTCCATTGCTTCAGCTCCTGTCCCTTGGCTGGCAAGCCACTGCTAGTGCGGCTCCCGAGCTCTGACCCCAAAGTCTCCCTGTGTCCTCCTGGTCAAGAAACAGCTGCAGCTCCCTGCTGTGCCTCATCTGGGAGCTGAGGCCCCTCCTCTTCTTTGCTTCCTCCTGTGTTGTAAGCAGTTCTGTACACTAGGTACTTAAATATTGAAGCATGCCTTTTGCTTTTCTGACTAAGACCCTGGTTGGTATATCTCCTTTTCACATCTAGCCCTCACAATTTTTTTTTTCTATTTTTTTTTTCCGGGAGGTGAGGATCGAACCCAGGGCCTTGCGCTTGCTAGGCAAGCGCTCTACCACTGAGCTAAATCCCCAGCCCCTATTTTTTAAAATTTGATTCTTTGACAGTTGTGTGTATGCATGTATGTATATGCATATATGATGAACTGTAGCCCTTGTTGCCCATAACCTACCTGTTGAAACCCTTCTCAGCAAGCCCCTCTCTTACTTTCCTGTCTGTTTTTAATGTGTAACCCACTGAGTTTAAATAGCCTGCATAAGAGTGGGTGGGAGGTTATTTACTGGAGCCTGGGCAACCTACCAGTGATGAAACTGAAGAAAGTGACCCCCTGCCTCCAGCCACCATTCACTGTCCTTCAAGAGAGGTGGGGCCTCCCGAGCTCACCCTTCTTCTGTGATGAAATTTGATGGGCTCAGTCTTACGTAAGTGCAGCTGCAGCTAGTTCATGAGTCTGTCAGCTGTTTTATGTCCAGAAGATACTCTTTCCAGCACTGTGCTCCAATGCAGTCTTCTCCAGACCCCTTCCACAATGTTCCCAGAGGCTTCGAAGTAGTGTGATATATATGTCCCACTTAAGGTCAGGTACTCCATAATCATTTCTTCTCTGCACTTTGACTGGTTGTGACTCTGTATTAACCCTCTGCACTGCAAAAAGAAGCTTCTCTGTTAAGGACTGGCTGAAAGCTGCACTGTTCTATAGTTATTAGTGTAAGTATTTAGAAGATAGTTTGATATTATGTTTATTTAGCAAAATAATAATAGTTGGTTCTCCTTTATGGCCCATGACCTCCCTCCTCATGTGTTCTTGGCCAGGTTTACAATACCAGGCATGAGTTTCCTCCTGTGAACTGGGCCTTGAATCCAATCAGAAAGCAGTTATCTGCATGATATTCATGACATGCCAATGGGCATATCTTGCCAGGCCAGTTGATTTTTGTAGCTCAGTAATCACAGCTGGCTAAGATTTTGATAACTTCTCCTTAACAGCTTTTGTAGCACCTTTTGACACTGTGAGAGCTAGCTAGCAGGAAGGAAGCGTCCAGGTCAATTCCAGCTGGATTTATTCATGTCCTGCTACCAAAGTCTCTAGTGCCTTGAGTAATAATATGTGACTATTTAAGTTTTGCTGGGCATGCTGGAGCAATGGCAACCGCTTATATTGTTCTATATGCTCTGGCAGCCCTCTGACCAACAGCTCTGGGGATATAGAGTTGTTGTTGTTGGCACTGGGGTTTTTCAAACTTCATCTTATGTAACAAAATCCACCTCATAGATTAAGCAAAATGAGACTTTATTGTTTTAAGTATTTCTTTGTGTCCTACAGAAACTGGGGGAGGGGAACAGCTGGATCAGGCCAGAAGAACGGCCTAAAGCTTTTAAGTGGAAGGAAACTTCTGCCTCTTTACCACGCATTTCCTTCATACCTGCTTTATTTTTCTCTCTGCCTATCCCCGTGGTTTGTTGTTTTTGTTTTTCCTGTCTCTGTGGCAATTAATAGTTAACTATGAACAGCTCCAAGGTTGTATTGTTCAGAAGATTAAAGGTTTTTGTAAATGTGTATCCAAGCTCTTTGGGAAAGAAAGTTCACTGCCTCGATTTGGTAGAGACCCACTTAATGGCTCTTATTAACTGGGAGCTACATATGTGGGTCAGCTCAGACCATAGGCCCAGGGTCAGCTTGTTCATCTTACCAACTCGGGCCTGGTGGTGATTTAGACGCATCGTCACATAATTACCATCATAATTCCCTAACCCTTAAATGTTAGCTAGTTGTCTTAGTTACTTTTCTGTTGCTGTGAAGAGACACCATAACCAAAGCAGTTTATAAACTAAAACATTTAGTCTTAGTTAGGGTTACTATTGCTGTGAAGAGATGCCATGACCACGGCAACTCTTATAAAGAAAACATTTAAATGTGGTGGTTCACTAACACTTTAGAGGTTTAGTCCATTATCATCATGGCAGGAAGCATGGCAGCATGCAGGCAGGCATGGTGCCGGAGAAATAGCCAAGTCTCCTACATCTTGCAGGCAACAGGAAGTTGACTGACTATCACACTGAGTGAAGCTTGAGAAAAAAAACTCAAAGCCCACCCCCACAGAGACACACATCCTGCAACAAGAACACAGCTACTCAAATAAGGCCACACATCCTAATAGTGCCACTCCCTTTGGGGTCATTTTCTTTCAAACCACCACAGGGGCCTAATGGCACACACCTTTAATCCCAGCACTTGGGAAGCAGAGGCAGGCGGATCTCTGTGAATTCAAGGCCAGCCTGGTCTACAGAGTGAATTCCAGGACAACCAGAGCTACATAGTAAGGCCTTGTGTCAAAAAGAAACAAAACAGCATAAGAAAGAAAAAGAAAGCATTTAATTGGGGGCTTACTTACAGTTTGAGAGGGTGAGTCCATGACCATCATTGTAGGGAGCATAGTGGCAGACAGGCAGGCATGGCATTAGATCTGTAGCTAAGAATTACATCCGGATCTGCAGGTTGTGGGGAGAGGGGGACTAGGCCTGGAGTGAGCTTTTGAAACCTCAAAGCCTGTCACCAGTGACACACATCGTCCAACAAGGCCATACCTTCTAGTCCTTCCTAAAATAATTCCACCAGCTAAGAACCAAGCATTCAAATATACGAGCCTAAGGAGGCCAGTTCTCATTCAAAGCACCACACTAGCTAGCATATTTTTATTTAGTTCAATTAGTCAGTTGTATGCTCTTTATAAACACTGGGTCTTGAGCTTATGGTTTCTATCAGTCTGCTTTCTTAACTTTCTCTCTTGCTTTTCTCTAACCCATAAAGACAGCATGCCCCATTGAGGCTTAGCTGCTTGCTCTCCAGTATTTTTTCATTTCTCAGATTCCTCTTCTCTGTGGCATTGGCTTGACAGTGCTTCTTATTCCAGGTACGGGAAATGAAAGTGTATGTCTGTTATTATAAGGAATTCTTATTGACAGGAAAGGTGCAGAAATGTTGGAAAACAGCCAGAGTATTTCAGTGTGATGCCCAGCTCCAACTTAGGTGGTAAATGAATAAGTAAGTCATGTTTTAAAACTTTATGATCAGGATTGTTTTTTCTAAACAGTCAGCATAAATCTTAAGGAAAATGTATGTGGGCATTTTGGCTTTTACCTGCTGTGTTCAGGGAACCTACATTCAGTAGGTTGGAATGTTTGCTAAGTGTCTTCACTCTGTTGTGTGCTTGCCTTTGCCTCATGGATAGCTAGATATGACTTATTTAAGCTTGGGCTGTGACTTTGGTGGTTTGAATGAGAATGGCCCCCATAGCCTCAGATATTTGAATGCTTGGTCACCAGAGAGTAGAACTGTTTAAGAAGGATTAGAAGGATTAGGAGGTGTGGCCTCGTTGGAGTGTTGTTTCACTGAGGATGGCCTTTGAGGTTTCAAAAGCCCGCACCAGGCCCAGTTTTTCTTTCTCTGTCTGCTGCCTTTGGATCAAGATGTAAAGTTCTCAGCTATTGCTCCAGTGCCATGCCTGTCTGCTTCCCACCATGATGACCATGGACTAACATTCTGAAACTGTAAGCACACTCCCAATCAAATGCTTTCTTTAATAAGAGGTCCGTTGGTTTCTTCACAGCAAAGGACAGTAACTAAGACAATAACCAAGAAAGTGTTAAATGATAGAGGGTTTGAGGGGTGGTTCCGTAGTTAAGAGTATTTACTGTGTAATTATGAGGACCAGAGCTCAACCCCAGTATCCATACACACCTGGAACTCCAGCTCTGAAGGATTTTGACACCCTCTTTGGATTCCATGCTCACACAGGCATGCATACCTGTACATATACACTCACACACAGACACATTCACACAAAAATAAATAAAATAATTCTTTCATTAAATATTAAATGATAGAAGAGAAGAAGTGAAAGATTAGGAAATTAGAGGAAATAAAAGATTGGATTAGTGTATTAGTCAGGGTTCTCTAGAGTGACACCTTATAGAATGAATCTCCACATACATATATAAAGGGGATTTATTAGAGTGACTGACTTATAGGCTATGGTCCATCTAATCCATCAAATGGGTGGCTATAAATGGAAAGTTCAAGAATCCAGTAGTTGTTCAGTTCATAAGGCCAATTGTCTGAGTTGGTCTTAAGTATACACTGGAATCCTGAAAAGGCGGCTCTAATGCCAGTAAGGAAATGGACTTGCTACTGAGGGCAAGAGCAAGGAGGCAAAGAGCAAGGCTTCCTTCTTGTGTGTCTTTAAACAGGCTTCCAGCAGAAGGTGTGGCCCAGATTAGAGGTGGGACTTCCTACCTCTAAAGATCTAGATTAAAGGTGTGTCTTCTACCTCAATTATCTGGACCAGAAGTGAATCGTCCCATTTCAAATGATCCAGTTAAGCAAAAATCCCTCACAGATGTGCCCAGACATTTTTGGGTTTTAGTTAACTCCCAATGTAGTTAAGTGGACAACAAAATACCCATCACAGTTAGACAATGTCCTCATATATTGTTGATCCTGTCTCTGAGAGATGTTAAGATGAAGCAAAACAGCTGCTTATAAATAGCTTCATAACATAATTATATTGAAAATTTGGAGGATTGCCTGGACCACCACCATCAGTGTGATATGGAAATGTAAACAGGGACTT
Source organism: Peromyscus maniculatus bairdii (assembly GCF_049852395.1). Classification (NCBI taxonomy): domain Eukaryota; kingdom Metazoa; phylum Chordata; class Mammalia; order Rodentia; family Cricetidae; genus Peromyscus; species Peromyscus maniculatus. The sequence continues at coordinate 32,958,459 of NC_134853.1, read as the reverse complement.
AAATACTGATTACACAGTTAGTCGGGTCCGCCATGAGCACAAACACACATTATAGTCTCTCAGTCCCTCTTTCTTCCACTGCAGTGAACCTGCAGCCTCTACCTCAGCTGCCTAGTGTCCCAGTCACAGCCAGGACTTTGTTCATACTGATGTCTAGACCCACTCAAGAATTTCAGTTTCATACTTCTCTCTCATCTTCCAGCTCAGTTTCCAGGGCCACCTGTGACCCATTGGTCCACCATCTTTTCACTCAGCTGCTCACTTCCCTGCTTCCCAGGCTTAACTTAATCATTATCATTCCCATATGCCCTTCTATCCCTCCTCCTTCCCTCCCTGTGCCCTCTCATTTCCTTATTCTCTTGTAAACAAACATATGTCTGCTCCATGTCTGCATGTGCACCATTAGACACAGCTGGAGAAGCGCACGCTAACAAGTCTCAGTTTTCATTTCTCAGGATATTCAAGGGAACCGTCTGTATTTTCTGACAGTCGCACTGTATTTTCGTTTGTCTGTAAAACCATATCCTATGTTCTTGTGTTTAACCATGTAGTGCTTTTCCTGTTTTCACTCTCATTGATAATCTTGGTTTGTATTTCATTCAGAAAAATAAGACAAGTCAAGAAACTTTTGCACAGGTTCCAGCAGCTCTACCTTAAGAGCACTGTGCCAAGGAACTGCTTACTCCAGATGCTGTGGAGGATCTCTGAAGATCCTCACCACATACTCACAAGCGGCCGCCTTAGCAGTTCTTTTCTCCTGCATCATTAACTTTTCCTTTTATAGTGATTATTAGTCATGGCTGTTTTCAATCATTTTCTGTCACTTTAACAAAATTCTTCACAAAAAATTATCCCTGTCTGTCTCTGTCTCTCTCCCTCTCCTTTTCCCCCTCCTCTCTCGTCTCTGCTCCTATTTCCCTCCCTTCTTTGGTAGTGTGGTGGTTTTGTTGAGACAAGGTCTCATAGGGTGGCCTTGAACTCCTAATCCTCTTTCTCCACTTCCCAAGTGAAAGAAGTTTTCACTACTGTACCCAGTTCTCTGTGTGTTCTTCCTTGAGCTCTCTCGTTAGCCCCTCCCCCACCGTGTGCATCTCAAGCTGCATATCTAAATATACACATCTAAGACATCTCAAATGGTTTCCATCTGAGAACTCCTTTCTCTTCACCCCGGCTTTTATTCAGCTTACTGTTTTCCAGGTTTTGTAAAACAAAACAACAAAAAGTGGTTATTATCTTGTCAGTTTTAAATTGTTTTTGTGAATGTGGGTCTATTTTATAGCGCCTATGAAGTGTTTCTGTGTTTCTGTGATTGAAGGCTCTTACTGCCAGGCCTAACAACCTAAGTTTGATCCCAAGGACTCAAGTGGTGGTGAAAGGAGAGAAATGCTTCTTGAAGTTGTCTCTGATCCTCTCCATGCACCCTGTCTGTCTGTCTGTCTGTCTGTCTGTCTGTCTGTCTCTCTCTCTCTCTCTCTCTCTCTCTCTCTCTCACACACACACACACACACACACACACACACAAAATCATACACATATACATAGTAAATAAATTTTTTGTCTGTTTATCCATTGGCTTTGAAGGGCTTTTGTGCCATTGGGTGGTAGTTTTATGTATGTCTATGCCAGAGCAGATATAAAAAAAGTACATATGCTACTAATATGCATGTGTGCGTGCGTAGATGAGCAGATGTGTAAAAACTATTGTATTTTCTGTGGCATAATTTTACAGTTCTGCATTTTTCATTCTAGTCCATCGTGACTTGTGGGTCTCTTTTCTCTAGAGTGCCAGTATTTCTGAGCCTGAAAAACATGAGCATCACCATAAGTTCTATGTATTGACTGTATGCGTCCCAAGAATAGAATAAGCATCAAGCTGTATATCATGGGGGACAAACTATCTTTTTATCTCATCCTCCTGGTCACAGCTAAACAAATTGTAAGGGGCTTTGTTTTGCTTTGTTTTTTGGAAGAAGATCTTATCAAATTCAGGCTGGTTCCAGGTTCACTTTGTGGCTGAAGTTGGCCTTGAACTCCTGATTTTGCAATCTCCCAATGTTGGGATTACAAGAATATGCTACCATGCCTGAGTATAATCATATATTTTTTTTTTTTTTTTGATTTTGAGACAGAGTCTTTCTATATAGCCTAGCTATCCTAGAACTCACTATGTAGGTCAACCTGGCCTTGAACTCAGAGAAATGCCCCTGCTTCTGCCTTCCAAGTGCTAGGATTAAAGGCACATGCCACCAGCCCAGCCCTGTAATTTTTTTTTTTTTTTAATATTGCTGTGTAATCTGGATGGCCTCAAACTCAAAGCGGTTTCTCCTGCTTTAGCTTCCCAAGGGCTGGAAAGACAGGCCTGATTCATCACTCCTGGCCCTTGACCTGGATATGCAGAGTAGTAAAATATGCTCTAGATTATCTAGAGTCTAGATGACTCAGTTAAAGTGATAGAAAGCTTCTAGAGACCTCTGACTTAGCTTAGATATTTTCCAAAGTTAGCAGCTGTGTTTATCGCATATCCTAAAAACAAATACTTTGTGTTTAGTAGTTGAGTGTGAATTATTTCACTAGTTCCTTTAACAAATTATTTTCTGTTCTATTTAGGTGTAGAGTTTGGTGCTCGAATGATAACGATTGATGGGAAACAGATAAAACTCCAGATCTGGGATACAGTAAGTATAGCATTTATAAAAGTGCCTTGCATGCTTGTTTTGTTTAATGTTAAATATGTTAGACAGAATTTCTATAGCACTGAAATGAAATGGACTTAGGTAAGATTTTTCTTAATATTCAGTGGATGTGTTTGCAAGAACTGAGCATTAGTTAGCAAATCTGAGTGACTGCTTGGGCTTTGTGGTCTGAATAGAAACACTCCAGGGACTGGATACATGTATGCTTTTAAATGCTTATTTATTTCTATGTATTTGTGTGAGTTTGTATGAGTATATGTACACCACACATATGCAGTAGATACCTGTGGAAGCTAGAATAGGGCATTGGCTGCCCTAGAATGAGTAGAGTTACAGGCGGTTGTGAACTGCCATGTGGATGCTGGGAATCAAACCCAGTACCCTCTGTAAGAATAGCAGCTGCTCTCAACCACAGAATCATCTTTCCAGCTCCTAGAAATTGTATTTTTAAGGAAAATAATCACCAAGTCTAAATTTTAAAAAAAGTAGTAAATGTGATGTCAAATAAAAATACCACTATTATATAGTTATTTATCCTGGAAGCTCATTTATTAATTTAATTTGATTCAGTCTGTTCACTTGAAGCCTCCTAACTTAATATCCTATTTCCATTACTTTCCCATTTGATGAGTAAATATTACATGTATTCTATATAGTTTTAAATGGTGTTTTCTAATATGAACCCAGAATAAGCAAATGATTGCAAGCTGCAAATGCTAGTCTAGTTACTGCCCAGCTTTGTGAGTCCTCTTGCAGTATACTCAGTAACCTGGTTTTCCTTTTTAAAAGATTATTTATGAGTGAAATTTTTTTAGATACATAGAAGTAAAGTTACAGTGCGTGCCATAAGGCCACAGTTTTAAGACCCTTACATACTTAAAAAGGACCACGGGGCACTTTAGCCTTTATGGATTATCAGTACAAATAGTACTATATTAAAAATTAAAATTGGATTAACCTCCTGACAGGCTAGCCTGGGCTACCAAGTGAGTTCCAGGAAAGGCGCAAAGCTACACAGAGAAACCCTGTCTTGAAAAACCAAAAAAAAAAAAAAAAAAAAAAAAAAATTAAAATTGGGAAACTTACTAGGTACTTGGTTTTTGCTTTCATTTGTGGTGTGGGGGTTCTAATATGAGGCTTTGTGTATATTAGGCAAATGTCCTACCACTGAGCTATATCCTCAGTCTCCAGTTCATTTTAAAATAATAGTGAAAAGCTGGTTATTTATTAGGATAAGCAATGCAGCACTTATGAAAATCAATCTCACTCTTCCAAAGCAGAAATAATCAACATCCTTTGGTAGTGAGAAGATTGACACAGTGTTAAAGATTTGAACATCTCGATCTGTCTGCTTAGTAGGAGATACTGGAGTCCCGAGTCTCTTACTGCATCAAGTGTTACATGTGTTTAGCTGAAGTATACAAAGACAGTCCAATTTCATGCAAGTGGACAGTTGAGAATCACAAGTTGGCATGAACCTTTATGAAATGCAGGGAATGTAATTATCATATACCCCTAGTCTGTCTTCCTCTATTCACTCAGTTTTAGTTTCTCACTTGGCAATGCAGACGCTATTGAGAAAGTAATCAAAGAAAATACACAGTCTAAGACTATATTGCTGAAAACAAGCAAGTTGCCGAGGGTGGTTGCAGGATATAGATTTCCTCTTATTTCCCATGTGTGCCACAGCTATCCTTCCGGTGATAAACATTCTATCTGCTCTGTCTTGGAGTTCTCCATTGGACTGTGCATTCTTATGCCTTCTGACCTCTCTTCAATGGAGAGCTGACTTACCAATTTCTTAAGGGTTTCTTCCATTAGCCTGAAGAGTCTTAGTACTGCATGTGATACCTGTACGTGTTGATGTGCAAGTGGCTGTTCGGGGATGCCAGAGGTCATGTCAGGTGTTCTCCTTGATCATGGTCCACATTGGTTTTTTGTGTGTCAGAGTCTGGAGCTCAGCAGTTGTACTAGGCCAGTGGTTTCAGGGATCTATTATCCATATCCCCCTCTACCCTAAAGTACTGGAGTTATAAACATACCGCCATACCCAGTGTTTTATGTGAGGACTGGATAGCTGAGCTCAAGTCCTTTTACTTGGGTGGCAGGCACCTTACCAACTGAGTTGTGTCCCTGGCCCAACACTTTTTTAATTTAGATTTTCTTGGGCAACATTTTCAAATCAAAACTGCATGGAAAGCCTGGACACAGTGGCATGTGTCTGTAATCCCAGCACTTGGAAGGGTAAAAGCAGGAAGATCGAGAACTAAAGATCATCTTCAGCTGTATGGTGAATCAGATGCCAGTGTGGACTAAATTAAACTTTGTCTCAGAGAAACAAAACAGGGAAAACAAACAAAAACCTACATGGAAGGGCTGAAAAGTTTATCTCATAGATCACTTGTTTGCCTAGCATGCATTAAGAATCTGGGTCCCACCGCTAGTGTCCCTAGTGAAGGACAGAAGGAAAGAAGGAAGGCAGGAAGGAAAAGGCATGATAAAGTCTCTCTCCTAGCGACTTAAAAGTATGATCTCCTACCAAAGGAATTACTTTCTGTTTCATTCAAAGCATTACAATCCAGGCGGTGGTGCCACACACCTTTAATCCCAGCACTTGGGAGGCAGAGGCAGGTGGATCTCTGTGAGTTTGAGGCCAGCCTGGTCTACGGTCTACAGAGCGAGATCCAGGACAGGCACCAAAACTACACAGAGAAACCCTGTCTCAAAAAAAAAAAAAAAAAAAAAAAAAAGAAAAAGAAAAAAGCATTACATAAGTAGGTTGCTTTCTTAACTGATGATCTTAATAACACATGTTCAGCAGTGTAGTGTGAACCAGACTACTTGCTGTATTTTCCAAGCATGCCCTCATACCTTAAGGAAAAAAGGAAAATAGAAGAAACCCTGTGTTTCCACTTCCTCCAGCAGGACAGCGGGCTAATCTCTACCCTCTGTTTTCATGAGGGAGTTTGATGCCTTGAAGACATCATAAACACTAAGAAAGAATTCCAGAATTGAAATTGCTCATTAATTTCTTTTTGAATGTACAACTTAGCCAGATGTGGTAATGATATACCTGGCTAAAATGATCTAGCACCCTTAGGCTAAGGAAATCAAGAGTTCAAGACCACCCTGGGCTTTCTAGTGAGACACACTCAAAAAGTGGGAAAGGACTGGCTAGATGGCTTAGTGGATGGAAGCACTTGCTACCAAGCCTGACAACCTAAGTTTGATCCCTGTAACCCACATAGTGGAAGGAGAGAACCTTCTTCTGAAGTTGTCCTCTGACCTCCACATACATGCCATTGCATGCTCATTCCTGCACACATATGCATACTAAATAAATAAATGTAATAATAACAGTAAGCATATCTGTTGTCTCTTTAGGTTACGCCTTACAGAGAGTACCTCAGTGTCTCTGTTTGTCCCCACCTCCAACACCTCTTTTTTGACTCTGCTAAGCACCTTGTGCATACTAGGCAAGTGCTCTACCACTGAGCAGCATCCCCAGTCTTTTCCTCTTATTTTCATAAGATTGCTTTCTTTCTTTCATGCTTGAATTCCAAAAATCTTCAGTGAATGATGTCAGAAATAAGAGTGATCCCACACTTACCTGAGTGAAACAAGGTTCCCCTATCATAAATGTTTCATAGTGTGTCTGTTTATTTGGATAGCTTGCTGCATTTTCAGTGGTCCTCTCTTTTCCTTATCCAGAATAATTTCAAAAGTAGAGTGTTCTGTGGAAAAATAAAGGTTGTGCACTGTTTTGTCTATCTTAAAAAGTTAATATCCTGCTCTGTTGGTGATTACACCTATAATCATAGCATGCAGGAAGCTGACCGGGAAGATCAGGAGTTCAAGGTCAGTCTGGGCTGTTGGAGACTCAAAATAAAAAGAAATGGTCCCCATGTTCACGTCACTGTGTGTTAGGATGCTATTCAGCGTATACCTATTTCCATTCCTCCCGTTTTGTTTTGTTTTTTCGAGACAGGGTTTCTCTGTGTAGCTTTGCACCTTTCCTGGAACTCTGTAGCCCAGGCTGGCCTGGAACTCACAGAGATCGCCTGCCTCTGCCTCCTGAGTGCTGAGATTAAAGGCGTGCGCCACCACCGCCTGGCTCCTCCCATATTTTAAAAATAACTTTTCCGCAAAAAAATTTTATGCCTGCCTTCTTTCCTTTTTACTTTCTCTTTTAATTTTGTTTTTGTTTTACATAGCTAGAGTTTCATTGTTAGATCAGAGATAAGTATTCTTGTAACACTGACTCTCACAAATGTAAAATTTTGAATGGCTAGCTCTTTGGCAACAAGATAGCACATTAAAGTGCCTGCTATAAATACACTTAGGTTAGATCTGGTGGGACTAAGAGGACATTTTCACACTGTGTTCATCTCATTTCAATAGTGTCAGGACGAAGCCACATGGGCGTTAGTGAGTGTGGAGTGCAGTAGACAGCCCCTCAGCTTTGTAAAACCTGGATGGTTTGAACTGATGCTCCGAGGAAATAGAAAGTAGGTAGATAGGTGGAGAGGGAAGAATAGGTTTTTAGGAAGGGGGTTAACAAGAGAAACAAAGTCAGGGATATTCAGAATATTGGTGATACAGTAGGAAGAAATTGGCTTTGTGAGCAAGAGTGTGTGTGTGTGTGTGTGTGTGTGTGTGTGTGTGTGTGTGTGTGTGTGTGTGTGTGTGGTGTGTGTATTTCTTTCATTCAGTTGGTTTTTGAAACATCTCATTATCCTTAAACTCCTGCATTAGCCCCTTCTCCAGAAGCTGAGACTGCAGGCTTCACCACCATACCTAGCTATAAGACATTGATTGGTGTCAGACTCTCAAGAGCTTTGAGTTATTATGAAATTTTTGAACAGTACCATAATGTGTATACAGTTGAACTTCATGGAAGCAGTAGAGGAAAGCAAGCTGAATTTGCTGCTGTCAACATCCTGGTTACTACAAAATTGATGTCAATGGAGAGATTCAGACACATAGGAAAGCCTATTTAGGGGAGTGTTTGAGCATTGTAAGGACGTTTTAAATGGAGCACAGGGTTCCAGCAATCCTCTCATGAAAGAAGCAGCTGTGGGATTTCTTTGTGTACAAGCATCCAAGATTGTGATCTTAGCACAGAGCATCACTGTGGTTTGAGTGAGGATGGCTCCCATAGGCTCATATATTTGATTGCTTTGCCCTCAGTTGGTAGAACTGTTTAGGGACAATTAGGAGGTGTGGACTTGTTGGAGGAGGTGTGTCACTGGGGGTAAGCTTTGAGTTTTCAAATGCCTGTGCCATTTCCAGTTCGTTCTCTCTCTCTCTCTCTCTCTCTCTCTCTCTCTCTCTCTCTCTCTCTCTCTCTCTCTCTCTCTCTCTCTCTGCTTCGTGGTTGTTGTCTCAACATGTAAGCTCTACTACATGTAAACACTACTGCTGCAGCACCCTGCCTGCCTGCCGCTCACCATAATGAGCATGGATTAATGCTCTGAAACTGTAAGCCACACACCCATAAACTCCTTCCTTTATATAAGTTGCCTTGGTCTTGGTGTCTCTTTTGGGGGGGGGCGGGGTTCAAGACAGCAGACTTGCTCTATTGGGTCCACCCTCCCCTGTAGTTGGATATTTTGATTTCCATGTGTGTGAGGGAGAGGGAAGCAGGGGGCACCCTCAGTTTAATTAGGGTTGCTGGCAGGAACATGAGTAAGGATCTGTTCACAGGAGCATGTGCACCTTACCAGTAGCAATACCAATGAAGAAGTTGTCTCTTTTCCCAGCAACCACTGACTGCATTTATTTCCTTAGTGACAGATGGGGCCTTGTGATTCCTACCCACTCTCAACAGGTCCAATCTTTTGCAGTCGTGTGCTGATAGTCACAGCGCTGAGGGTCCAAGAGTGCGGAGTCTATGCCACATCCTAGAGAACGTGTTCACAGCACTCCACTTCTGATATTTTTTCCTTTCCATCTTCTGCATTGTTTCCAAGACTTGAATGGGTGATACATAGCACCTTCTGGCACTGGGCCAGCCAGTAGAGAGGAAGCTTCCAGCCCAGTTAATGCTCCATTTCTCTATGGCCTACAGTCGAAGCCTGTGGAGTCTTCAGCAGTAGTTAGTAGTTAGGATCTAGTTAGGATGGGCAGCCAACAGCCATGGCAATAGCTTGTATCTTTCAGGGGCCTCCCTGACCAACAGCTCCTTTGGAGGTGGTCCACTCCTGGTACTGGGGGTTTTGTCTGATAACCTCTGGATGGGACCTTTTTGTCTACGCATGCAGAATGCCTCTTTTCAAACTTTTTTCTGATATCTTTTGAGACAGGTCTCACGCTGTCACCCTGCCTGGCCTGGAACTTGTTGTGTACTCTAGGTTAGCCAACTTGTGAGCTTCCAGACACTTCTCTCTCCCATCTTGTTGTGGAGGTTCTAGGATTGTGGACACAAGCCACTGGGTCTTGTTTATTTAGATTCTGGGGATCAAACTCGGGTGTCAGGCCTGTATCACAAATGCCTTTATGTGACAAGCAATCTCTTTAGTTCTCTTATGTTTTAGTTTTGAATTAATTTACCAAGTATCGGGTCTGGCTGACTTTCCCCTTTACTCCTAGTTACCCTGCATTTCTCTGCTCCTCCTACATGGTTAGCTATCTGGCTGTTGTTTGTTTGTTTGTTTGTTTGTTTGTTTGTTTTTAATCAGCTGCTTTGTGAACTGATTGAAACTCCTGGTCTGTAGTCCCCATCTCTAACCCAGGTGATTTGGTTTTGCTTTCTGGTGCAGTTCACTTAGCCAGTGATAACTGTTTGACTAGATTGTCTTTCCCTTTTATAGTTTTACCTATCATGAATCCTTTACTGCAGAAAACATCTGGCATATTAGGTTGAAGTTTCCAAAATCCTTCTAACCAACACTTATAAAGAGGACCTGTATTTCCTAGTTCATTTAGAATTAGACCATTATGTATTAAAGTACTTTTTAAAACTAGATTACCTGGCTTTAATATGATCAAGAGAACTAAGTATTGGGCTAGTTTTATGCCATTAGTGTGTGCATGTTTGTTTATAATTGCAGAAGCCATAATAAGACATTTTACAGCACACGTATGTAGCTAGAGTTTTCCTGCCTGGCTCACAGTCAGGACAAATCTTTGTCACCCGCCAGTCCCACAGCTGCTCAGACCCAACCAAGTAAACACAGAGACTTATGTTGCTTCAAACTGTATGGCCGTAGCAGGCTTCTTGCTAACTGTTCTTATGGCTTAAACTAATCCATTTCCATAAATCTATACCTTGCCATGTGGCTCGTGGCTTACCGGCATCTTTACATGCTGCTTGTCCTGGCAGTGGCTGGCAATGACTCCTTCTGCCTTCCTGTTCTTTCTTTTCTCTTCTGTTAGTCCCGCCTATACTTCCTGCCTGGCCACTGGCCAATCAGTGTTTTATTTATTGACCAATCAGAGCAATTTGACATACAGACCATCCCCCAGCACAGCCAAGTGCAGACCATCTCAGACACCTGCACTCAGGCCTGTGGTCCTGATCATCCTCTATTCGGACCTGCTGGGTAAAGCCACGAGGAACCCGAGAATGGGCTCCCACAGGACATACAGAACATCCCACAGCACACGTATTTTACAATTGCTAGTGCCATTTCCAGAGACAAGGCCAGAGTGTTCTCAGACTTTCCTGTTGCAAATCAGGTGTCAAAACCCAGAAAACTACGAGGTGTGAATCACTTTTTATAACATGATAAAGGGCACAGATGCATTAGTAGTCTTTGGTTGTGATGTGTTTTTGTTGTTTGTGTGAAGTCAGTGTGAAGTGGCAAATTATACAAGTTATTTCTGTTGGGAACCCATTTGCTCTTTGCAAAACAGTTTGAGAGGAATGGGATTAAGTTATAGACTTTTGTCCTTAGTTTTATTTTCCTTTTTACTGTATCTTGCCTGCGCTGAAGTTTTACATTTTTGCTTATAGTAATATTTTTCTAGCAATGTGTTTATCTCTATTCATTCCACAGAATGTTCCAAAGAAATCATTCTAAAACAAGTGGTTCTCAACCTTCCTAATACTGGGACCCTTTAATACAGTTCCTCATATTGTGGTAAACCCCAACCATAAAATTATTTCATTGCTACTTTATAACTGTAATTAACTACTATTATGAATCATAATGTAAATATCTGATATGCAGGATATTTGGTGTGTGGTCCCTGTGAAAGGGTCATTTGTGCCCCCCTCCAAGGGGTTGTGACCCACAGGTTAAGAACCACTGTTTTAAAGGCTGCATGCATCCCTTTGTTGCTGGTCAGCCACAGAAAACATAAGAGCTTTAAGTAGGATTTTGTTTTTACATGTATATCACCTGTGGGGTTTTTTTTGTTTGTTTGTTTGTTTTTTTTGGTTTTTCAAGACAGGGTTTCTCTGTGTAGCTTTGCACCTTTCCTGGAGCTCACTTGGTAGCCCAGGCTGGCCTCGAACTCACAGAGATCCGCCTGCCTCTGCCTCTAGAGTGCTGGGATTAAAGGCGTGCGCCACCGCCGCCCGGCCACCTGTGGTTTTTATATGCATGCTTGTGAGTAGGTGCCCATGTTGGAGGATTCATGTGCCTGTGTGTGTGCATGAGGAAGCCAAAGGTTGATGTTAGATATCTTCCTTGATGGCTCTCCTCTTTCTTTACTGAGGCAGGGTTCTCATTAAACTTGGAGCTTGATGATTGGGCTAGTCTAGCTAGCTAGCTTGCCCTGGGGATACCCTTGTCTTTGCCTACCAGCAACTGGGCTTATAGGCATGCTGTCAGCTTTATGTGAGTGCTGGGGATCTGAACTCTGATCCTTACACTTCTAAGCTGTCACTCCAGCCACACAACTTTTGTTTTGAAATTATAATACATATCCTTTTTGTGTTATTTGCCATAAAATCATGGTATACATGATTCACAATAAAATGAATGTCTTAAAGATAAACTTCGTTGCCCCAGACTAAGCAATCAAAGAAGGGATTTCCCACATCTGTAGAAAGACACATCTCATTAAATGCACCTGTAAGCCCATCTAGGATCTTTTTGTTAAGTTTTATTTTGTTTTTGCTGTGTTTGAGACATGCCCTCCTATGTAGCACAGGCTAGCCTAAACTCACAGCCGTCCTCCTGCCTCAGCCTCCCATGTGTTGGGATAACAGGCATGAGTCACTGTGGCTGGCTTATTTTCTAGGTGTTTTGTTTTGTTTTGTTTTTTAACCTCAAACTATGTGAAAGGAACTGGCTGTTTGTGCAAGTTGGTTTTTTGTTTGTTTTTCCATGCAGTGGCTTTTGTCCTCTCATTCAGCATAAGACACTTAACTATTAGAACTGGCTCTTGGGAGAGGATTGCTAACTTAGATCTGGGAGTTACTGTTTGAATGAGAAGTGTGTCCACTTACGTGCAATGGAATACTGACCATTTTGTACATGTGGCTGAGACACTGGGTTATACAATTTCATTCAGCAGGCTTCTTCTGAGTGCTACATGAGTACCAGACCCAGTTCTAGGCATGGAGAGTGGGTGATATTCGAGACAGGGAATATTTTTGGAGGGTCAACAAGAGAAAGTGCTGGAACATACTGACTGAGTTTTAGAACAAAGCAGAACATGACAGAAAGACGTTATATTTATATCATAAAATCAGTACTAAGAACATGGAAACCTGAATATTTTTCAAGTTAATATATTTTAAGTACAAAATTACATCTATAGTCATCTCCTTCCCCAATCTTTTTTAGCAGAATGTTAATACCACAAGATAGAAAAATTATTGAACTTGACGTAATCTCTGGTGCCTGTTTCACAGGATATAAAGATGACTTTTACATCCGGTTGCCTCTTGACAGGCATTGTATATCAAATGCAGAGAAAATTGATTGTGTGAAGAAAAATTATATAAATTTAATTCAGAGCCTTTTTCTGTTTTTCATAAAATGATTGCTCAAAGAATTCCATCTTGTAGCTGTTGAAAGCCCACTGCAGTTTATGGTATAACTGATAAAATCTGCATCCTTGGCCTTCTGACAACCTTTCCACCAGCAGATGGTGGGCGTAAAGATGTCATTCATCATTTATTTACAATGGGCTTTATTTATTCTAGTGTCAACAGCTGCCCCGGGGAGTGGGTTATTGAATTCAAATGTGAGGCTCTGGGTTATTTGCTTCCTTTCAAATTTGTCTTCAGAGCTTCGTTGCTAGGAGTCCATTCTGGGCTCTAATAATGATTCATGTATTGTGAAGCCATTCAGTAAATTGGGTTGTCAGAGATTGCCAAAAAGGGTTAGGGGTCTTGTTTCGGGGTGGGAGGGTAGTGGGAATGCCGCCTGTGCATCCTGGTGATTGGGCAATAGTGCTGTTCTATGACTTTTCCCTAAGACTGGTGAAGTTTTCTCCTGTGTATGACCTCCTTTCCCTCATGCTCGGTTAGGTGTAATATGAAAATGTAAAGGATATTGTTTTTAAGGAAGCTTCTCAACCTTCTGTTTCTTCACAGGCAGGGCAGGAGTCGTTTCGTTCTATCACAAGGTCATATTACAGAGGTGCAGCGGGGGCTTTACTAGTGTATGATATTACAAGGTGAGTATTATCAGTTTTTCATCTCAGTATGAGGAGATTATTTCTAAAGAAGTGTGGTTACCAGTAACAACAGTATATCATCTTTATGCTCTAGCTCCTCACCCTTATAACTGTATCTTGAATCAAATTTAAATTTATTCTCAAAATCTGCAGATCAATTTAAATAATCCCAGATTGATCCATCTGGTAGTATTATATAGTTACTGGAATTTTCTAAACTGTGCTAAAAGTTGTATTTGTCCTAACTGAAATCTAAGCAGTGAACTCTAAATCCAAATTTTGTACTTTAAATATGGTTCTCATAGTGTAAGTGGCTGTGGCTAACATGGTTAATGTAGGGGGTCTGTAGACTGTTCATTGTGCACTATGAAGATAAATACTGAAAACTGAAATCACATACCATTATGTTTAGGAGAGACACGTTCAACCACTTGACTACCTGGTTAGAAGATGCCCGTCAGCATTCCAATTCCAATATGGTCATCATGCTTATTGGAAATAAAAGGTAAAAGAACTAACCTAGAGCTTAACTTGCATTCATGGTGAACATTTTTGTTACTATTTGTGACTGATTTGCCTGCATGAAGGTACTGTCTTCTTAAGTTTAAAGTTTCATTTAAATCCTAAGGTATTTCTTTAGATATTACCGTTAAGTTTAGCTTTTTATTAGTCAGTTTATTTTATGTGTTTGGGTGTTTTTGCCTGCATGTGTTTACATGCACCATGTGTGTGCTCCAAGGTGGTCAGGAGAGGACAACAGACTCCTGGAACTGGCAGTTGTGAGCTACCATGTTCATGCTGAGAATTGAATGCAAGTCCTTGGAAGAGACTTGCAAGGAACAGCAGTTGTTCTGAACCTCTGAGCCATCTCTCTAGTCCCAAAATTTACAATTATTGTTGTTATTGTTGCTGCTGCTGTTTATTATTATTTAAAATAAGATTTGTTCAAGGGTATACTTTTTAAAAAAACAGCCCAAGGAACTTTTGTCTTTTTGTTCTTAATTTCAGCACTCAACAAAAGCAGGCAGATCTCTGAATTCTATTTAGGCCAGCCTGGTCTGCCTAGTGAGTTACAGGCCAGCCAGGACTATATAGTAAGACCCTACCAAAAAAAACCAAAATAAAATAAAACCCACTGATTTGATGGAAGGACAAGGAGCTATTAAATATCCAGACTGAGCTGTATTATAGCACAGTAGCAGTAATCTGAGAGGTTGAAGCAGTAAGATCATCATTACAGAGCATGAGCCTGTTTCCCAAAAACTTGAAAAATACATGTGTTCATATTTATATTATTCCATTTGCTTTAAATGCTTAATAGAAATAAGTATCTGTACAAAATACAGGAAAACATTTCTCATTTTAATGACATAATAGTCATCATATCTATTAATACAATAAAAGATTATTTAGATATATTTAAGTGCTAAAGCACGAGTAGTATTTTTCAGTAAATATACGAGTCTCTTACTTGCTTGGTTAGAGTTACGCATCCCCCCCCCCCCAAGATATTTTATATTATTTGAGGCTATTGTGAAAGGCGTTGTTTTCCTGAATTCTTTCTCAGTTCATTTGACATTTGTATATAGGAGGGCTACTGGTTTTTGTGAGTTAATTTTGTATATAGCTTCTTTGCTAAAAGTGTTTATTAACCGTTGGAGTTCCTTGGAGGAATTTTTGAAGTCACTGTGGTCATTTGAAAGAAAATGGCCCCCCCAAAGGGAGTGGCACTATTAGGGGGTATGGCCTTGTTGGAGGAAATGTGTCACTGTGGGGCTGGGCTTTAAGGTCTCCTATGCTCAAGCTATTCCCAGTGTCACAGTTCACTTCTGTGTACTGATTAAGATGTGGAACTCTCAGCTTCTTCTCCAGCACCATGTCTGCCTGTATGTCACCATGTTTTCCACCATGGTGATAATGGACCAACCTCTGAAACCGTAAGCCACTGAAATTAAATGTTTTCTCTTATAAAAGTTACTGCAGTCATGGTGTCTCTTTACAGCAATTGAAACCCTAAGACAGTCACTTATATACATATACTGTTATATCATCTACCAATAAAGATACTTTGACTTCTTTTCCAATTTATGTCCCCATGATCTCCTTTAGTTGACTTACTGCTCTGCTAAGACTTCAGGTGCTACATTGAATAGATACAGAGAGAGTGGACAGCCTGTCCTGTTCCTGATTTTAGTGGAATTGCTTTGAATTTCTCTCCATTTAAGTTGGTGTTGGCTATGGACTTGCTGTAAATCACCTATATTATATTGAAGTATGTTGTATCCCTAATCTCTCCAGGACTTTTATCATGAAGGGGTGCTGGATTTTGTCAAAGGCTTTTTCTGCATCTAGTAAGATGAATACATGGTTTTTGTCTTTCAGTTTGTTTATGTGGTGGATTACACTGTCAGATTTTGGTATGTTGAACCATCCCTTCATCTCTGGGATGAATCCTATTTGATCATGGTGGATGATCTTTTTGATGTGTTCTTGGGTTTGGTTTGCAAGTAAAATATTGAAAATTTTTGCATCCATGTTTATAAGGGAATTTAGCCTTTCATTCTCTTTGTTCATGTCTCTATGTAGTTTGGATATCAAGGTCATTGTGGCCTCATAAAACAAATTGGGCAACGTTCCTTCTGTTTCTACTTTGTTGAATAATTTGAGGAGTATTGACATTAACTCTTCCTTGAAACTGGTAGAATTCATTTCTAAAATCATCTGTCTGGCCCTGGGCTTTTTTTGGTTGGAGACTTTGAATAACTGCTTCTACTTTACTAGAGGTTTTAGGTCTTTTTAAATTCCTTATCCGATCTTGATTTAACTTTGGTAAGTTTTGAGAAAATTATCCATTTCTTTTAGATTTTCTAATTTTATGGAGTACAGGTTTTTAAAGTATGTCCTTAAAATTCTGGATTTCCTCAGTATCTGTTGTTATATCTCCCTTTTTCATTTCTCATTCTGTTAATTTGGATAGTCTCCTTTTAGTTAATTTATATAAGGGTTTC
This sequence comes from Peromyscus maniculatus bairdii, assembly GCF_049852395.1. NCBI lineage: Eukaryota > Metazoa > Chordata > Mammalia > Rodentia > Cricetidae > Peromyscus > Peromyscus maniculatus. Next base: position 32,942,180 of record NC_134853.1, on the reverse strand, counting down.
TTAATGATTTTCTCAAAGAATCAACTCTTATTTGATTGGTTTTTTTTTGGTATTGATTTGTTTGTTATTATTTGTATGTTATTGATTTTAGCCTGAGTTTATTTCCTGCTATCTACTCCTTTAGGGTATGATTTCTTTAGTTTTTTTTCTTTCTTTGTTCTAGCACCTTCAGGTGTACTGTTAAGTTACTAGTAAGAGAGCTCTAATTTGGGGCGGGGGGCACTTAGTGCTATGAACTTGTCTCTTAGAACTACCTTCATTGTGTCCCATGACTTTGGGTATGTTGTGCATTCATTTCTAGGAAGTGTTTATTTCTTTATTTCTGTCTGGACCCATTTTTTTATTCAGAAGAGAGTTGTTCAGTTTCTGTGAGTTGGTAAGGTTTCCATTGTTGTTGATATCCAGCTTTAATCTGCGGTCAGATAGGATGCAGGATGTAATTTCAATTTTCTTGTATCTGTTGAAACTTGCTTTGTGACCGAGTATGGGGTCAATTTTGGAGAAAGTTCTGTGAGGTGCTGAAAAGAAAGTATATTCTTTTGTGTTTGGGTGAAATGTTCTGTAAATACCTGTTAGGTCTATTTGGTTTATAACATCAGTTAGCTTTAGCATTTCACTGTTTAGTTTTTGTCTGGCCTGTCTATTGATGAGAGTGAGGTATTGAAGTCTTCATTATCAGCGTGTGAGGATCAATATGTGATTTAAGCTGTAGTAATGTTTATTTTAACAAACTCAGGTGCCCTTGTGTTTGGTGCATAGATGTTAAGAATTGCAATGTCCTCTTGTGGATATTTCTTTTGATGAGTATGTAGTGTCTTTCTCCATTTCTTCTGATTAGTTTTGGTTTAAAATCTATTTTGTCAGATATTAAAATGGCTACACCAGCTTACTTCTTAGGTCCATTTGTTTGGAGTCTTCTTTTTTCATCCTTTGACCCTGAGGTGATCTATCCTTGATGTTAACGTGTTTCTTGGATGCAGCAGCCGAATGAGTCCTTTTTCACATCTGTTCTGTTAGTCTGTGTATTTTTATTTGGGAATTGAGACCATTGATACTGGAGGTGGGGTGGGGGAGGAGAGGGGGAAGAGAAGAAAGAGAGGGTGTTTCCCCTCATTTGATTTGCTGGTCTCGGAATATTTATTCCTTGTGTTTTCTTGGATGAGGTTAACTTCTTTAGGTTGGAGCTTTTCTTCTAGCACCTTCTGTAGGGCTGAATTTTAGATAGATACTACTTAAATTTAATCTTACCATGAAATGCCTTATTTTCTCCATCTATTGTGAAAGAAAGTGTTGGTGGGTATAGTAGTGTGGGCTGCCATTGGGGTCTCTCACAGTTATTAGAGACCTTCTGGCTTTTACACTCTCCATTGAGATTGAGAAGTCAGGTTTAATTCTGCCTTGATATGTTACTCGGTCTGATATGTTACTTGGTCTTTTTCCCTTGCAGCTTTTAATGTTCTTTCTTTGCTCTGCACATTTAGTATTTTTATTATTATATGCCAAGTGGACTTTCTTTTCTGGTCCAGTCTATTTAGTGTTCTGTATGTTTCTTGTACCTTTATAGGCATGTCCTTTAGATTGGGAAATTTTCTTCTTTGATTTTGTTGAAAAGGTTTTCTTTGCCTTTGACCTGTGGGGTTTTTTGTTTGTTTGTTTTTGTTTTGTTTTTCCCACTTCCTCTATTCCTATTATTTTCAGATTTGGTTTTTTTCTTAGAATGACCCAGATTTCCTAGGTATTTTGTGCCAGAAGTTTTTTAGATTTAACATTTTCTTAGACAGAAGTATCCATTTCTTCTGTCATATTTTCACTGTCTGAGATTCTCTTTTCCATCTCTTGCATTTTGTTGGGGAGGCTTGTTTTTAAGGTTCCTGTTCAAGCTCCTATGTTTTTCATTTCCAGATTTTTTTCAGTTTGGGTTTTCTTTATTGATTCTATTTTGACGTTTATGTCTTGAACAGTTTTATTTATTCCCTTCCACTGTTTGTTTTTATAGATTTCTTTAAAAGATTTATTCATTTCCTCTTTAAGGACCTCTATCATATTCATAAAGGGCTTTTTGAAGGGTGTGTGTGTGTGTGGGTGTGTGTGTGTGTGTGTGGGTGTGTGTGTGTTTCAACTGTTTTGGAATATTCAGAGTCTGCTGTGCTAGAGTTGCTGGACTCTAGTGGAGACATAATGTTCGGGCTGTTCTTGATCATATTTTCATGCTGTCGTCTAGGCATCCGGGTTTGGAAAGATTCTAGGTGTAATTCTAGGTGCTGGTATCCAGTCTGGTCTTTGTTTGATGGGTGTTTTTTGTTCCTTGGTTTCTGTTGCTCTCTCTGGTTCTTAGGAGAGTGTGGTGACTGTGTGTTGCCTGGTGGGAAATTCCTCTGGGATCCTGCTAGGTGTGGGCACTATAGGTTCTAGGTAAAATGTGTTTCTAGATATTGGGAGCTGACACTTAGGAATGGGGATGGGTTTAGTGGAGGGCTGAGGGGGCCACAGGAGGGAGGAAAGCAGTGTGTTCCACCAGGATTTGCTTAGTTCCTTGGGAATGGGAGCAACCCAGCTGGATTTTGAGGAATAGAGGGGGAGTGAAGAGCTGCAGTTAGCCTACGTGCTTCCATTGCTAGAGTGGCCTAGGAATGCCTCTTGGAATTGGGGCCTGGGATAAAGCAATATGAGGGGGAGAATAGTTTGGAGGGGAGATCTGTGTAGTCCACTGGAGATGGGAGAAGAGGGGAAGGGTGGCCTCAGCAGGTGGTCTGCTGCAGAGCTAGGGATAAGACTGGGGGATTGGATTTGGAGGGAGGAGGGAAAGGTGGAAATCTGCTCTCCTGGCTGGAGAATAATCATATTTTTAAATGGTAGAAATAGAAGTCATTTAATAACAAGCATGTTTAAGTTTTTCTTTCATTAATTAGTAAAGAAACCAGTTAGCTATATGTCCAGTCCAAAAGAGAACTCAGAATACTACACATATTCAGATAAGGAATGCCACCAGATGAATTTACAGACAGATGACCACTGAAGACTATTCGCAGGATGATAATTGTAGTTCACACCTCCTGCATTGCTATTAGTAACAACGTTATTATCTGTTTCCACAAATAAACCTCTGTCTCTACAGTCTTTGAAACACTGTGAAATATGGTAGCAATAGAGGGAGATTATAACACTGAACACATATATTGGGGGGCATCGTGTCTTTTTATCAAACTAAGAACATAGGTGAATGGCGGTTGTGCCTGCAGACTCACTCTGCACAGGGCTGAAGCAGTAAGATCATAGGCCTATGACACTGAGGCTACACAGTGAGACCCTGTCTTAAAAACAACAGTGTAAGCTAAGAAAAAGGGAAACAGTGGCATCAGAAGCTAGTGCTTTTGTTTGGGGCGATTGAGAACAAGATCTTTACTGTGTAACTGGCCATCCTCCTGTCTCAACCTTCTCAGTGCTAGGATTGAAGATGTGCACCACCATGCCTGGCTACAAAAAATAATTTTTGAAAAATAAGTAAAATAGATAAGGATCATATTATCAGTATCAGAAATAAAATGGTGACATTACTACAGATCCCTCTGGTACTAAAAAGAAGAGAATGTTGTGAACAGACTGAATGGAGAGCTATGCCACATTCACGGGTCTTAAGACTATGTGTGTCTCATGTATCTCAGTGTCTTAGGGTTTCTGTTGCTGTGAAGAGACACCATGACCATGGCAACTCTTTTTTTTAATTAATTTTTTAAATTTATTTTACATACCAACCACAGTTTCTCCTTCCTCTCCTCCTGTTCCCTTCCCCCACCTTCCTGTTACCTCCTCCCCCCCCCCCCCGCCCCCATCCACTCCTCAGAAAGGGTAAGGCATCCCATGGAAATCAACAAAGCATGGCATATCAAATTGAAGCAGGACCACGTTCCTCCCCCACTGCATCAAGGCTGAGCAAGGCATCCCACCACAGGGAATAGGTTCCAAAAGCCAGCTCATGCGCCAAAGACGGATTCTGGTCTGACTGCTAGGGGCCCCACAGACCAAGCTACACAGCTGTCACCTACATATAGAGGGCCTGAGTCGGTCCCATGCAGGCTCCCTAGCTGTCAGTCTTGAGTCTGTGAACTCCCACAAGCTCAGATCAGCTGTCTCTGTGGGTTTCCTGGTCATGATCTTGAACCCCTTGCTTATATAATCCCTCCTCCCTCTCTTCAACTGGACTTCTGGAGATCAATCCAGTGCTTGACTGTGGATCTCTTGTAAGGAAAACATTTAATTGAGGTAATGGCTTACAGCTTCAGAGGTTCAGTCCATTATCATCATGGCAGGGAGCGTGGCAGCCAGGAGTTATAGGGGCGTGCAGGCCAATGTGGTGCTGAAGAAGGTGCTGAGAATTCTTACATCTAGACTTGCAGGCAACAGAAGTGGTGTGTCACACTGGGGTGGTATCTTGAGCATAGGAGACCTCAAAGCCCACCTCCACAGTGACACACTGCCTCCAACAAGGCCATAGCTACTCCAGCAAAGCCACACCTTCTAATCGTGGCACTCCCTTTGGGGGACATTGCCTTTTAAACCACCACATTCAGGCTGGCTTCAAACTCTGTAGCCAAGAATGACTCTTACCCCTTCCCTTCCACCCCCCAAAAGCTGGGAATACAAGCATGAGCCACCACATCTAGATTATGCAAGATGGTAGTTTTTCAAGATTTCTCTTAAAAGTTATTCTAATTCCAACCAAAATTTTATATATTTGTATGGGATTTAGTCAGAATCTGAGTTTAGAATTTTTTTTTTTAAATGTTAAAATGTAGTCTAGCCATAGCAACTTTGACATAGGGAAAAAAATTGGAAGATCTACTTGTCTTACTAATACAGATTTTCAGATTTTTATTGTTGTGTGTTGTTGAATGGGGGAGTTGTCTGGTTGGTTTTTGTTTGGTTTGGTTTTTTCACAAAGTCTCTATAGTTGGCCTAGAACTTACTCTGTAGACAACAGGCTATCCTTGAACTTCAGTGACTGCCCCTCTGTCAGTTTCGTCTGTACTGGGATGGTGGGTATGAGCCACTGTGCCCAGCAAGGTTTATAAGAAGGCTGCTATCGTCACATAGTACTTTAGTCAGCGTCCCAGCATTAGGAGAAAATGCCCAACTGAAAGTCACATTCAAGTGAGAGGAGGCTTCATTCGATTGCTCAGTGCCCTCACTCAGGGTCTATAGCAGTGGAGTACACACATTGTGGCGGAAGCTCTCAGCAAAAAAAGGGAAGAAATAAAGAAAAGAGACCTAGTCACTTTGAGGTGTCCAGGAAGCAAAAACAGGAATGAACTGTTGATAAGCTCCTCCGAATAACTGTGCTGAGTGAAAGGCAACTGGCCAACCATGTGAGTGTGTTTACATAAACAGTAATTAATAGTAAAGGTTTGAACTTAGTAAAACATGCTTGAAGAAACTCTCCTTCACTAATCCAGTTCTTTGTGAAAAACTGCAAGGAGACACCCAGCCTTGTAGCTTAGATTTTTGTCTGTCCCTACACATCGCCCTGTGGTTTTGCTGTAAGAAGAAACTGAGAGTTAAACCAAGATAAAAATCCATGTTTCTTTAACACTTTGGATTTTACAACGTTTCCTATAACCTCAGGAAATTGAATGGCAGATATTTTGATCACATTCTTAGAAACTCAGGCACTGTGGCCAGTGGATGAGGAGTTCAGGTCGGTCCTCCTCGTTTAAACTGTTAGCCAAGTGACTTTTTGCTTTGGTAACCCACTGTGTTTGAAGATGGAGTGCTATACAGTAGCTGTCTTCCTGCTACTGCTGTAAGTACTTAACATTCTGGAACTTGGACTTGGAATATTTTTCTGCTGGAATTCTAGTCACTTGAAAGTAGGCAATGTAGTTCAAGCATTTTGACCTTCATAACCCGTGAATAATGTAGCTAATTATGCATGTATGACATGGTGGAAAAAACGGTCAGTGTCAAGTCCCATGGTGCATTTTCCACTGACTGACTCCTCTGTTTGTGCTGGGTTAGTTACTAATATAACTCCTTCTCTACTGTGTTCAGTGACTTAGAATCTAGGAGAGAAGTGAAAAAAGAAGAAGGTGAAGCTTTTGCACGAGAGCATGGACTTATCTTCATGGAAACTTCTGCCAAGACTGCTTCCAATGTAGAGGAGGTAAGTAAGTGAGGGGCCTCATCCATTTGCTTACAGACATTGTATTCCGTAGTCCTTAACATTGTATTGACTGGTTTTTATTCTGTAACTTTTAAGTTTTTAGTAGTTGTTGAATATAATAAAGTAGAACAGTTGCTTTTCTTTGAAATTCTTCTGATGTGTATTTCCTGTTCGGCTCTTGCATTGTCTTCTGAAGCCCAGTAGCCTGCATATGTCAGTATATCTGTGTGCAGTATCACTGTTTGAGAATCCTGCTGTCTTTAATGGGTAACAATTATATTATCTCATATTTTTTTCATTGATCTAATCAGCCCAAACTGTTAGTTTTCTGAATACATTTTTATGTATATTATTTGGATATACTGCACATAGATTATTAGAATTACTATATTCTGTATTTTATCCAAAGAGGAAATAAGACTGAGAAAGCAGCTTACGGAAGTAACGCTCCTCCCGTGAGACCAGCTTATAACAATGGAAGAGACCCAGGAAAACAGTAGCTGGAAAAGCTCCTTATTTGAAGTAGAGCCAAGGCAAGGGCCCTGTGCATCAGCTAGCATAGCACTGTAGACATAGAATCTCATTAGTAAATACTAAATTAATACTTGGTGCTCTTCAGTTAACTCTTGAATTCAGAAATTAACTGTGGTAATTCTGTGACACTGGTTTATTCAGTGAAGAAATCTTCCTTGGTAAGATCCACTTATCTATCCTTGATGAGATAGCCTGCAATGATTCTAGATGTGTTTCCTACAGGCACCAGCTCGTGCTTGTTAGGAGCAGTAGTTACAGATTGATAACATGCATTTCCCGTCACCCAGAACACCAATGAGAAATGTCCTCCACCCTTTTGTCTGTCTTCAAGTAGAAATGCACACGTCCATCTGAAGCTACCGTTTCAGGGAGCTTCTCCTCTCTTGGTGGTGTTGTATTTGACATCATAAAGGCCAGTCTTTGGTGGGGAAGGGTTTCAAGACATCTGAAGCATGTCTGCATTCACGAAGAATCACATTGTGAGGTCACATAACAAGGCTTAGATTCATGGGAAACGTTTATCCTAATTCTGTCTCTAATGCCTTTGTGTGTGTTTTTTCTTAACAGCATTCATTTGTAGTAAATTGCTGTTGTCCTGTTAGTGGGGTATTTTAATGAAAAGCTGTGTTCCTGGAGTAGATGAGCAGCACTATAAACCTATACTTATGATTTATAGACTAATTGTTTAAATTTCATCTGAGCAAGAATTTGCCTTACTTATAAGGACATAGCATTTACTTAACAATGAAATCTAATTTGCCTTCCAAAAGCTGAACATACTATGATGAAGTATTTAATATGGAGGACTATATTGTGATCTTAAAAAGGGTGGAATCAAGTGGGACATGTGACTAATGACTGGAGTCCCCGCACTGAGTCCCAGGTGACTCAGAATTGCCGTGAATTTGAGACTAACCCAGTAGCTAACTTCTGCTCCTGAGGAGATAGACTAGCTTAACTTTCCTGCTGCCAAGTATAGCTAAAAAAAAAGCCCGAGTCCCAGGAAAGGAGCACCTTGATGCAACAGTGAGTCCCTAGGGATCTGTGGGCCGTAGAGTGCTGTTCTAGGCTAGGGCATGATAAAGTGCTTGTCTGACTTGCACAGGACCTACGCTAGATCCCCAGCCCTACCAGGAAAGAACGGGAGAGGGAGGGAGGGACAGAAGCTCATGGTGGCACACATTTGTAGTACCGGTTCTTCAGGCCAGTTTGCTGCGTAGTGAGTCCTACTTCAAAAACAACCAGGAAGAGGCTAGAGAGATGGAGCAGCACTGGCTGTTCTTCCAGAGGTCCTGAATTCAATTCCCAGTACCCACTTGGCAGCTCACAACCATCTATAACTGTAGTCCCATGGGATCTGATGGCTCTTCTGGTGTGCAGATGTAAATGCATCAAAACACCCATATGCATAAAGTACATAAATAAATAGGTCTTGGAGGGGAGGACAAAAAATTGACTAGTAGTCACTGCAGAAAAAAAGAGGTGCCATACCCACCACCACTAGACTAAGATTTTCCCAGCATTACTTAGTAAAGAAATAGAACCACCACTTCCCACTTAGAGCACTGGAAGCAGAGGAAGCCCACCAAAGTAGAGGCCTAAATGCAATCCAGAGTTTCACAACATAGTCCTCAAAATGCCTGGGTTCCAGTAGAAGATTCCCTGTGTACCTAGACCAGGAAGATTGTACACTGAATGAACAAGAGGTTGGGTTTGGTGGCTTACACCTGTAATCCCAGTGCTTGTGAGGCTGAAATGGGGGTGGGGGATTCCTGTGATCAGTAGCGTGGGCTGATAAGTGAGTTCCAAACTAGCCTAGGATACAGAGTAAGACCCTGCCTGAAACAAAAGCAAAGAACCATTGAGATGGAAAAGATAGAATTATTGAGGTGAAATGTCTTAAAGTGTTAGCAAAAGAAATGGAAAAAGCAGGTTATGGACCACGTGTAGCCAAATTCAAGAACCATATAGCACACACAATACAGTAGTAGCTTAAATAAACCCCAGTCATAAAAACTTAGCTCTCTTTAAGGAGTTAGACCCTGAGTTCCTGAGGAATATGCATATGCCAAGAGCTATAAGGAGGAATAGCTAGAGAAGGTACAAGCCAACACGGTCATGAGATGTGTGTCTTCATAAAGTCCACAGGGGTGCGAAAACTCTAGACTCCAAAGGTATCAGTCACAAGCTCAGTCAGCATGCCTGCATCACCCACCCACAACTGAGAAGCATGAATTGCTAGTTTTCTCGGCTCCCAGCTCCACTTCCAGCTCCTGCTTAGGCTCAGCCACATGAAGACTCTCTACGTGGTAGAGGACTGATGTGACCCCGGGACTGTTACCTGTTTGAGGCCAGGGTACTCCTGTGCTGTTTACATAAATAAACCTGAGGTATGACTACCAAAAACTATGAAAAGTTTTAGAACTTGAAAGTGTAATAATTGAAATTAATAAGTCTGATAGAGGTGTGACTGAGAAAAGTAATAGCAATTGACATGATTAAACAACAGAAGCCGGTGCTGGGGAGATGCTCAGAAGTTACAAGCACTGGCTGCTCTTCAGAGGACCTGTATTCAATTCTCAGTACTTCCATGGCAGCTACCTTAACTCCAGTTCAGGGAATGTACTGCCCTCTTCTGGCCTTTGTACATACTGCATGCGTGTTGTGCATAGACATATAAGTAGGCAAAGCACCTGTACATAACATAAAAATAAATCTTTTTTTTAAGTTTTAAAACAATAGAAACTACCCAGTTTAAATTGCAGAGATAGACTAGGGATGTGGCTTAGTGGTATAGCATTTGCCTTGTATGCATTAAACCCTGGCTTTGATCTTTTGTTAAGAGACTTCTAAACTGCAGGAAAAAAAAATCGGCTGAATAGTACCAAATCGACTTGTGGGATTATAACAAAAGTAGTTATGTTTAATTAGTCCTAAAAGAAGGGAAAGAGTGTGTCTCTGAAAATATACTCAAAACAAAAATGACTGATAACTTCATAGATTAGGAGGATCAGAGGGACGGTGCATACAGATTCAAGCCAAGCCAACCCGAACAAAATAACACCAAATAAATCCATAGCAAAGAATGGTCTGTATGGTCAAATTTCTGAAAATGAAAGAAAAAAAAAAAACAACTTCAAAACCCCAGGGTGTTTGGAGTGTGAGACACAGGAATTCAAGAGACATTTCTCATCAGAAACCATAAAACAGGCTAGAGATGTCTCCGAGGTTATGACCATTTGCTGTTCTTGCAGAGGACTGGGGTTCAATCTTATCATTTATGTGGCAACTCACAGTCATCTGTAACTCCAGTTCCAGAGGGTTCCCACTCCTTTATCTGGCCTCTATGAGTATTGCACACATGTGGTCCACATATATACATGCATATACATAATATTTTTTTCAAAAGAAACCATGGGAACCAGAAGAAAGTGGCAAATTTTTCAAGAGCTGAATAAAAAAATTGTTAACCTAGAATTATTTACCTACCACAAATGTCTTTCAGGAATGAAGGGAAAATCAAGGCATTGTCAGATAAATAAGTTTGTCAATTGCAGATCCACCATAGAAGAATGTCTATAGGAAATAAAATGAAAAAAGATATCTCAGAGCATTGTAATGAAAGAAAAACATGCTAAAATGAAGATGACTATGACACACTGTTGAGTGTTATAAAATATGTCTTATGGTTAAAGCAACCTTGCTCAGTGTAGGTATCAGTGTAGGCAAAGGGAAATCTTTTAATCCATAGATGATGAAGGGACATCATAGAAAGAACATTCTCTAAACTGTACTAGGTTTGGTTAAAACAAAGATACTAGTAGACAGTGGTTAGTTATATGTGTATGGGATAATACCGTGTGCTGTACTTGAAAGATCTTATAAAGAGACACACCAGAAACAATATATAAATCAAAGTTAAGGCTAACAATTGTTTAAATCAAAAGACAGCAGGGAAGCTGGGCATGGTAATGCATTCCGTAGTCCCAGCTTCTTGGGAGGCAGACACAGGAGTATTACAGTCACTTTGGGTCACTTAGGGGAGGCACTATTTCAGAATACAGTCTTTTAAAAGGGCTGGCATGCCAGGCGGTGGTGGCGCACGCCTTTAATCCCAGCACTCGGGAGGCAGAGGCAGGCGGATCTCTGCGAGTTCGAGGCCAGCCTGGGCTACCGAGTGAGTTCCAGGAAAGGCGCAAAGCTACACAGAGAAACCCTGTCTCGAAAAAACCAAAAAAAAAAAAAAAAGGCTGGCATAAATGGTAGAGTTTTTTGCTAATGCCAATGAGCCTTGGTAAGACACATGCACAGGAAAGACGTAAAGGAGAGAAGTGAAAAAATATGATAGACTTGGGCTTTGTATGTCAGTAATAATAATATGTAATAGAAAGCTCAATCAAAAGATAGAGATAAGCAGAGAGGACTAAATAATATATCTCAGCTACGAGAAGTCTACAAGAAACTTCAAATACAACAATATAGGGAGATTGAAAGTGAAGTAATTGAGAAAATAATATGTAAACATTAATAACAGAAAGTGGAAGCCGGGCAGTGGTAGCACACTCCTTTAATCCTGGGAGGCAGAGGCAGGCAGATCTCTGTGAATTTCAAGCCAGCCTGGTCTACAGAGTGAGTTCCAGGACAGCCATAGTTACACAGCGAAGCCCTATCTGAAAAAGACGAGGAGAGAAAGTGGAAGTAGCTATATTAGTAACAGGTGAAGTAAATATGAGAGCAAAGATAATTGTCAGAGACAAGGGGGAATATACTCCATAATAAGTCAGCTTACCAGGAAGCCATGGGAGTCTTTAAATGTGCATTTACCAGACACAGCTTAAGATTCCTAAGGCAAAACCTGGTACAATTGAAAGGAGATCTAGCCATGTCCACAGCTAATGTTAGAAAATAAAAGCTTTCTTAAGTGCCTTAAGACCGGAGACAAAATATTGGGTCATCAGATAAAAAATAGAATTTATAAAATTGACAAGCTTCTGGCAAGACTGACTGTCCAGGAGACACAAAGCTACCAGCATCGGTAACAAAAAGATAATAAGAGAGTGCTGTAAATAGTCACACCACAGAGATGACAACACAGAGAATTGAACCAGTTTCTCTTGAGCAAACTATCTCAACACCCCCCCCCCCCCCCGTATCAAATAATTTCAGATTTTCAACCACTAAGACTGTTTATTTCCTGTAAATTCAGATGGAGTGGCTCCTGGGTATGGTTCAGCAGCCCAGCAACATCATTAAGGACAAGTATCTCTCTATCCTGCTCCTCTCTCTTCAGCCTGTGTATCCTCAGCCTTGTGATCATGTGCTAACAGTATTTAAACATCCCACAGTCATCTGGTAACATTAAGAGTTTTAAATATGGTCTTGGGGAGCCCATGATAAAGGAACCACTTGAGCCAGTACAGACTTCTGACTTCCTTGTGGGGTATACAGTTGTGGTGAGGTGAATGTTGGCAAGAATTGTTAAACTCTGGGTGTTATTTGCCAGAGCTGCAGTTTTTTGACTGCATATTTTCACTGTGATTAACCTAGTAAGACAAAACATGGAGTTATTTGTTAGATAGATAGAGAAGTGCATAGCTCAAAGTGTAGGAGAAAGTTAGGAAGCATCACCACACTCCAGGAACTTCATGTGTTTAGCTATGTAGAAGTTCCTCAAATAATTAGTTTGAATAGTCCTTTAAACTGTTAAGAAAGTTGAATTCATAATTTAAAAGCTTCCCCAGAGCCAGGTGTGGTGGGCCCACACCTTTAATCCCAGCACTTGGGAGACAGAGGCAAGTGGATCTCTGGAGATCCTTGTCTACATAGTGAGTTCTAGGACAGCCAGGGCTATGTAGAGAGACCTTGCCTCAAAATAAACAAACAAAAAAGTCTTCCTCAGAAGAAATCTGTAGGTCCAGATTGGTTTTTTTGTTTTGTTTTGTTTTGGAGAATTTGAAACATTAAGAAAGAAATGAATACCAATGTTCTAGACTCTTTTCCAGACAGCAAGAAGTAAAACTTTTATGAAAATAACATTGCTCTGACACAAAACCAAAGACAATACAAATAAAAGAAAAGTACAGACTGGTAGACTTTATAGAGATGTAGACAAAAGTCCTCAACAAAATCCCAGCAAGTAGAATTTCAGTATGTATACATGTATGTGTGTATATAAAACGTATACACGTCATGACCGAATGAATTCCTCTTGCCGTGTTTGCTTGGTGTCCAAAATGGAATCATTGTAAGCTGATCATAGCAATGGATGCAAAGAAAACATTTGATAAAATTCATTACTCATCCAAACACTTTACTTTTCTCTTTTCTTTCTTTTTTCTTTTTTCTTTTTCTTGGGAGGGAGGTAGTCTCAGAAAATAAAATTGAAGAGAATTTCCTCAACTCATTAAAGAGTGTACCCACGCACCCCACATACAACTAAAGCTAATGAAGTATACTTCATTACAAAAGCCGAATGTCTTGCCCCTTAGTTCAGGAACAAGGAAAAAATGTCTATCTCTGCTCTACTGAGCATATTGATGGGAGGTCTAGCCTACACACTATTATTAGAAAAAAAAATGAAGATGTACAGCTCAGGACAGAACAGATAAAACTGTATTTGTATAATTACATCAGTGGGAAAATCCCCAGGAATTTACAAGGTAAGAATCTAGAATTATTAATGTAGTTCAGCAAGGTTGGTGGATACGTGATAAACACAAAAATCAATTATATTTCTCTTCAAATTTCAGTACTACCTATAATTGCACAAAAATTAAATGCTTAGATGTAAATCTGAAAATCTGTATAGCAGGCTAGACATATGGCTCAGTGGGCAAAGTGCTGGACATGGCAAACAGAAGGCCTGAGTTTGAATTATTAACACTATCACACACATGCCTGCAACCCCGGGGGTGGGGGGGTTGGGGGAGGTTGGAGAGGGGAAAAAAAAACCCAGCAAGCAGATCCCAGGAGCCAGCCAGTCTAGCCAAATCATTGAGCACCAGGCTCAGTGAGAGATACTGTGTCAAAAAGTAAGATAGAGCTGAGCGTGGTGGTTCACACCTTTAGTCCCAGCACTTGGCAGGCAGAGGCAGGAGGATCTCGGAGTTCCGGGCCAGCCTGGTCTACTTAGCAAACACCAGGACAGCCAGGGCTGCATAGAGACATCTCATCTCAAAACACTTGAAAAGTGAGCTGGAAAAGCAACTGAGGATGACACCCACCTCACTCACATGTGCATATTACCAAACACGCAGAAAATTAAATATGTATGTGATTGTTTGTGTGTGGGTATGTATAAAACATACAATAAAAACTACAAAAACTAATAAAGGAAAAGATCTAAGTAGATGGATAAACAGTGTGTGTTCCTTGTTTGTAATATTTAGCTCCTTGATGACTGGTTGTTTGAATGAAAATGGCCTGCATGGGCTCATAGGGAGTGGCACTATTTGAAAGGATTAGGACATGTGGCCTTGTAGGAGGAAGTGTGTGACTGGAGGTGGCTTTGAGGTCTCAGAAGCTTACACCAGGCCCAGTGTCTCTCTCTTCCTGCTGCCTGCAGATCCAGATGTAGAACTCTCAGCTCCTTCTCCAGCATTATGTCTGCCAGTGTGCTGTCATGCTCCCACCATGATGACAATGGACTAAACCTCTGAAACTGTAAGGGAGCCCCCAATTAAATGCTTTCCTTTATAAGAATTTTACCTGATTTCACTGTCCACTTAGAGTTTATTTTCTTGTATAACACCCAAGACTCCTGGGGCTCGCCTTCAGCTGCAGCAGTGTCCTTTGTTACTAGGTGGTCTCATTACTGATGTGCCCTGTGCCTTTGTTAAGCCAGCTGTAACTGTGGAAAGATTTCTAAGCTACGCACTCTGCTCTGTAGATGTGCATAGCTATCCTCCCTGAGCATCGTCTTAGTGGTCACAGCTATGAAAAACCTGAAGCCAGGCAGTGAGACTCATCCTGTTTTTCTGCCATGGTTAGAGTTGTCTCTTCACAGTGATAGAACACTGACTAAGAAAATGACACTTTACAGACTGACGTAGAGGCTTAACAGTATTTCTATCAAAAACAAGTTCCACTAACGTTTTTAGTACATGTAAGGAATAATGGTAGACATACAGAGAGGCAAAGGGACTATAGTAACGAAAGCAAAGGAAGGAAAAACAGGATGAGTCTCACTGCCTGGCTTCAGGTTTTTCATAGCTGTGACCACTAAGACGATGCTCAGGGAGGATAGCTATGCACATCTACAGAGCAGAGTGCGTAGCTTAGAAATCTTTCCACAGTTACAGCTGGCTTAACAAAGGCACAGGGCACATCAGTGATGAGACCACCTAGTAACAAAGGACACTGCTGCAGCTGAAGGCGAGCCCCAGGAGTCTTGGGTGTTATACAAGAAAATAAACTCTAAGTGGACAGTGAAATCATGTATAAAATGTTCAACTATTTATCTTTTAGCAGGGACACTTGGGACCTAGGCATACTTGCCTCCAAAGGAGTAATTCCCCACCCACCCACCCCCTCTCTGATAGGAATAATTCTTAAAAGGAAACATTTTTTAAATTGACCTTCCAGAACCTGTGCTCTGCAAAAGATTCTTATGGAGATGGGAGAGAGAGAGGGAGCTTTGCACACCAAGAGAAAGCACTCTTTAAGCCAGAGCCAATAAAAGACCAAAATCTACACTACACTATAAAAACTAAAATCTCAGCTGGGCGGTGGTGCTGCACACCTTTAGTCCCAGCACTCGAGAGGCAGAGGCAGGAGGATTTCCGTGTCGGGGCCAGCCTGGTCTAGAGAGTGAGTTCCAGGCCTGCTAACGCTCTATAATGAGACCTTGTCTCAAACAAATAAATAGTGAGTCCTCAAGGAGATAGCACTGCATACCTACCAAAATAGCCCAAGTGAGAGGAGAATGACAACAGCAAATGCTGGTGGGAATGGAGACTAGGTCACCCACACATGGCTGGTAGGACTGAGTGACACAGCCACCTAGAAAACATTCTAGCAGTCTACACTAAATGGAGCTACCAAACAACCTAGCAGTTATATACCTCTGGGCACTCACTCAAGATAAGTGAGAATCTACACAGCAAACTATAGACTAGTATTCATAATAGTCCCAAGCTAGAAATAACCTGGTGCCTTTGGGTCTAAGGAAACTTCCTTACTAAAAAATAAAATGGGAAAAACTGTTGATACATGAAAATACTGGATGAACCTCCAGGCTGCTGAGCTCACTAAAGTCCAACACCAAGCCTAGTACACTGGGTGAGTCTTTCTGCCCCGTTTCCTTGAGGTGACGAAATTAGAGTCCACAGAACCGATGAGTCACTGCCAGGGCCCAGGAGTGTGTTGCATGAGAGGAAGTGCATGAGACTATAAAAAGACAAAAGTTAAGAGTGTCTTAGTCACTGTTGCATTGCTATGAAGAGACACCATCACTAAGGCAACTCATATAAAGGAAAGCATTTAATTAGGGCTGGCTTACAGTTTCAGAGGTTCAATCCATTATCATCATGGTGGGGAACATAGCAGTCATGCAGGCAGACATGGTGCTGGAAAAGTAGCTCAGAGTTCTACATCTTGATCAGCAGGCAGCAGGAAGAGAGAGAGATTGGGCCAGTATGGTCTTTTGAAACCTCAAAGCCCATTGCCAATAACACATTTCCTCCAACAAGGTCATATCTTACTTAATCCTTCTAAGCCTACCAAAGAGTTCTACCTCCTGGTAACTGAGCATTCAAATATATGAGCCTATGGGGCCATTCTTACTCAACTGCCACAGAGTCTTGCAATAATAATCTGTCTTTTTTTATTTGCTTATTTGGGTATTTTGGTTGTGATGGTGTACTATGGTTTTCTAGGACATCACCATTGGGAAGACTAAGGAAAAGCTATACTAGGTGACTATATTGCTTCATACACTTGCGTACCAGTTGACACTTGTGTCAAAATAAAAAGATTGATCAAAAATAACAACCAACTTGGTGGCTGAAGAGGTCACTAATAGTTAAGAGATCACATGAGTTAGAGCACCTGCTGCTCTTCCAGAGGACTTGGGTTCGGTTCTGAACACCCATGTGGTAGTTCCCAACCATCTGTATGTAAATCCAGTTGTATTTCTTTAATCCCAGCATTCAGGAGGCAGAGGCAGGCAGATCTCAGTAAGTCTGAGGCCAGCCTGGTCTACAAAGCAAGTTCCAGGACAGCTAGGACTGTTACACAGAGAAACTCTGTCTCAAAAAATGAAAAAAGGAAGAGGACGAGGAGGAAGGGAGGAAAAACAAAAAGAGAGAGCAGGCTGAGCAAGGAGAGAGAGAGAGAGAGAGAGAGAGAGAGAGAGAGAGAGAGAGAGAGAGAGAGAGAGAGAGAGAGAGAGAGAGAGAGAGAGCGAGCAGGCTGAGCAAGCCATGGGAGACAAAGAGGCAGTAAGCAACTCTTCCATGGCCTCTGCTCTAGATCCTACTTCCAAGTTCCTGCTCTGACTTGTCAGTGGTGGACTGCCTGCTACCTGAATTTTAAGATGAAATAAATCCTTTTCTTACCTGAGTTGCTTTTGGCCATGGCATTTATCACAGTAGTAGTAAACCTAACCAAGAAAACCAGTTTCAACAATAATATTCTTATTCTATCGTTTCCCCCCTAATAATTTACCTTTGACACTTTTGGTAACTGTCATCAGTCCTTTTAAACATAATGTCCAAATACTGTACATGCCAATCATAATAATGCAGTCAGCTATTCAGAGGGTGTTAGTGCTTTCATGTGTAATGTCCTTGTTTTCAAGAGCCAGAATTCACAGTAGTGTATTAATGTCTGAGAGCCCACTGTAAAGAAATCTACTGAAGAAGTGAGGTATGACTGCTCATGCCTGTAATATTGGCACTCAGGAGACTGAGGCAGGAGATTGGCTGTGAGTTTGAGGCTAGCCTAGGCATAGAGTAAAACCTCATTTCAGAGAAAAAATTGCTGTTTTATGTAACTCCTAGTTTTCTAAGCATATCTCTCTCTCTTTCTCTCTCTCTCTCTCTCTCTCTCTCTCTCTCTCTCTCTCACACACACACACACACACACACACACACACACACACACACACACACATATTTTGGGGAAATTGTGAATCTGTTAACACAGCCCAGTACGTCGTTTTTTTCCCCTCTAACTTGATGGTACCACTTACATGTGGTGGGCAGCACAAAACTACTGTGTCTTCTGATTCAACTGTCTCATACACTTTTGTAAAGATGGGTTATCTTAGATGAGTGCGTCTCCAGTGGTACTGGGTGTTCAGATTGCCCAAGACTCCTGCTGCAGTGCAGACCCCACTTCAGTTACCACAGAGGAAAGGCTGGCAGTGCTCTTTCTTCCCAGCCCTCACCTCGTGTTGTTGCAAACCCTCCTCTCGTGATCTCCATCCCTTCTTTTCTATTCACTCCTGGCTAGCAGTATGTAATTACATGATTAAGTCTCCACTGTCTTAAAAACCCATCACTCCAGTTCTGGATATGTTCTCTTCCAGTCTCCAATGAGAGTTTCCTTAGTCCTTTTTCTTACTTAGTGTTTACCCATGAGTAAACTCATCTACCCTTATGATTGCCATAGCTAACAAATGGATTTCTGTTCCTATCTTAAATAGTCTCTCGGGTACCGTTGACTGCTCTTAGAAACAGCTTCCTTAGCTTGATGATACCATCTCTTTATGCGTCTCCAAACTTCTCAAAGTTGAGTAGAGATGCCTGTTAAATCCAAGTTCAGATATCACCTTAGGTTAGTAAGTTCAGCTCCTCTAGAGAGCTCTTCATGAGTGTTCTTCAGACTGTAGGTATAGACTGGTCACACTGAGCTAGAGTCCTTTACTATTCTAGTCCAGCCTCCAATATTTTTTTTTCCTATGTGTTTCTCTTCTCCTTTAGTCACTCATTCTGGTAATCTGTATTACTTTTCACCTGTTGCTTCATTGGCCCTAATTACTTCCTAATTAGACTTCCTGTCTTCATTTTTCAGTGTTCCACACTGTTGTCTGAGATCTTCCAAAAAGTGAAAAATGATTGTTACTCTCCAGTTTCTTTAAAACCGTGGAGTGGTCCTCCACAGTCTGAGCATCAGACTCCATGCTTGGACAGCCAAGGCCCTTTGGTTGACAGCACCCTATGATGTACTCTCTTGTTAAAGTAGGAAATAATCGTCTATAAAGTGTGTCTCCTTCCTCCTCCACAGACGTGCCCTCTGCTTGTGAAATGAATGCCCTTCTTCAAGGACACGGTTAGATCTGGTCTCCTTGGCAGTGCCCTCTATGATACTTAGTGTGTCTCCCCCACTGAAGCCAGTGACACATGTGCATACCAAGTCTGGGGTTAGGTTTTAGGTTCCCCGTTCTGCTTTTGTGTCACATGTCTTCTATTAACCTCTTTCCCCTACTTAAGACCTCGTTTCTACTCTCAGTCTTCTTTCTGGCTCCATGACCTATATCCATATATCCATACACACATATGTACAAATACATAAAAAATTAAATCTACATATGGCAGAAAACACAAAATTTGACTTTCTGAATCCAGCTGTTTTGTATAATTAACATTTGTATCCTACAGATGTCATGATTTTATTTTTCTTTATAGCTGAGTAAAATTTCATTTGTATGTGTATCATATTTTCTTAGTTTATTCTTCTGTTGATAGACATCTAGGCTGGTCCATTACCTGGCTGTTGTGAATAGTGAGGCAATAAACATTGGTGTGCAGGTGTCTCTGGTAGAACTTGAACATTCTTTGCAGGCCAGGGAGATGGCTCAGTGATTAAGAGCACTTACTGCTCTTGCAGAGGTCTTGAGTTCTATTTCCAGCACCCATATGGTAGCCTAAATGATTTGTAACTCTAGCTGCAGGCAGTCTGATGCTCTTTTCTGACCTCAGGCAGGCTCCAGGGCACCAGGCATGCACATGGTACACATACATATATGTAGGCAAAACATTCATACAAGTAAGAGAACCCATCTGACTGCAATATGCCCAGGAGTCCTTTGGCTGGGTCATATGGCAGTTGGTTTTTAGCTTGTTGAGAAACCTCCAGTGATAGTCTCCACAGTAGCTCTTCCAGTTCCCATTCTCACCAGCAGTGTACAAGGGCGCTCTTTCCCCACGTCCTCACCAGTACTTACCCTTGGTTTTCTTGGCATTAGGCATTTCAGCTTGGGTTGGGAGTCTCTAATTTTAATTTTTCTTCCTCCTCTTCCTGTCCTCTTTTGAGACAGGGTTCTTTGTGTAGCCTTGGCTGGCCTGGAACTCACTCTGTAGACCAGGCTGGCCTAGAACTCAAAAATCTGCCTGCCTCTGCCTCCCGAGTACTACAGTTATTTATGGTGTGCGTCACCACTACCCAGTTTGCCTCTTAGTCTTCTAACCACTTGGTAGTTCCTTTTCTCCCCTGCATTCATTTTATTGCCTAGGAGATTAGAAATGTGTGAAACCAGAAAAACAGAGACATCCTTAGAGTTCTGGGAAGGAATGCTTTCTCTAGCTTGCTGTAGCCTCTTGATCTTCATGACACAGACCTAGTAAAATTACCGCGAATGCTAGTGCGTGTGTGGAGAAAAGGACATTCTTGCACTGTTGGTTGGAATGTAGGGTACTGTGGCAATTGTGGAAAAAACAGGAAGCTGAAAGAAGCTAAGGCAAATTGGCTTTAGCATCCATTGGTTGTCTCTCCTCTTTACCTCATCCCAAAGAGTAGCCCCAGCAGCACCGCCTTGAAATAGGGTTTGAAAGCCACTGTGTCCTGAGGCTTCTTGCACTAAAGTAGATTACGGAGGATCCAGATGAAGTTAGAAGGTCTGTATGTAAGCTCCATAATAGAAAGTTTGCCTAGTGTTTTCACAGGACTGCTCCATCTGTGTACATTTGTCCTGTCTCGGTGTATCTGACTCTTTAATGTTCACTCTGTGCATGACTTGCAGCTGATACACTTTTTAGTGTTTTATTTAATCACGATATTTCACTGACTGAGGAGCATTGACCACCATTCGTTCACTGCAGTATTCGCAGGGCTTGCTGACTTAAGCCCTGCCCCTTTCTCCAGTACAGCAGTCATCTCAAGCCACACCAGTGAGGGCCGGTGCTGAGCTTGGGGCCAGAAGAGCCCAGTCCCGCCATAAGTGGTGTACTAGCTTCAGAGGCGTAACTGCATCCCACACCCGTAAGCTTTCTTGAAAGAAATTGAAGTTTTCCATTTTTCTAAACATGAATTGAATTTCTTTAGGGAACAATATAAAGCTATATAAAACACTTAGTGTAGTGACTTACCCATAATAAGCACTTTATAATTATTGGCTGTTATTTTAGCACAGGAAAATTGATGCATGTAGTTGTTTTTAACATTTGAGAAGAAAATTGAAAAACTGCTTTGGTTACATCATTTCCCAGCTCAAAGAGAACGGGTCACTTGTCTTGCTGAACACGTCAGTTCTCTAGCATTAGCCCAGGGTGTTGGAGAGTTTTTCTGAAGTCAGACTTAACAGGTTTTCACTTCTGTCCTGCCACCAGGTGGCAGTATGGTACACAGGAAGTAAAAGTTAGGCAGTGTTTTAACTTACAAGCTGTAAAGCCATAATAAAGGTATGCTGTACTCCCCTGCCTCTCTCCAGTCAGCTCTCGGAGTGTTATGTATGTTGTGTGTTAGGAACCACTGCCACCCAGCACTCATCTTCTGTCAGTTAAGGCAGGAAGCCCTTTTACTCTATCTGGGCCTAAAATGTGCGCTCTTGTGCTTAGATTCTCCCAACCAACTGGTTTTAGTTCAGCCGCAGTGGAAACTACGTCCTTTCTTGTTTGTATCTTGTACTCGACACTTACTAGGTGCCTTTGTAAGTGATGCATGCAATACTCACCAGCATGTGTTCCCTGGGCTTATACTTGAATTATGCCCCGTTTGTAGTGGGTCCACTGGGGGGTGGGGGGTGGGGGGATGTGGTTGTTCTGTTTGTAGACAGAGTCTCGTGTAGTCCAGGGTGTCCTCAAACCCACTAGGAAGCTGAGGATGGCCTTGCACTCCTGATGCCCCTGCCATCACCACACATGTGCTGGGATTGCAGGCACCACCATACCCAGTGCATGAGGTGCTGAGGAGCAAGCCCAGGGCGGTGTGTATGCTAGGCATGCTCCCCCAACTGTGCTACACCACAGCCCTGCAGCTACCAGGTTGTGTGGTTTTATATAGGTAATTTGTGCTGCTCTACAGTCCTTGAAAAGTGCCTTATAATAAATAGTACCACTCAGATAACTGCTGCCGAGAGTTGGAAGATTAGTGCCTGAAGTAGAAGGCAAGAAAACAACTGTAAAGGACCGACTATAGCAATTCATCAAAGAATGGGTGAGGGGAAGACTGGTGAGGAAGAGTGTCACCGGATTCCGGTGCTAAAACAGGTACTCAGTGCACGGGAGCAAAGGATTACCAAACTCACTGGCTATAAGGAGATGGATGGTCTGTGCTCCATAAACATGTATGTGCTGAGCATTGTTTTACAGTGCTCATAGTGAACTAATTTGTCATCCCTTTCTCAGCTCATTTTTGCCCCATAATAATATCTATTAATTCTTCCTTGTTGCTTGCCCCCTTCTCCTTAGTAAGATCTTAAATAAATTTTCCCACAAAGAGATCTACATAAACCAAAACCAACAGTTCAGCTGGGCACTATGGCACATGAATGTAATCCCAGGAGGCTGAGGCAGAGAATCACGAGTATGAGGCTAGCCAGGACTGCATAGTAAGACCTTTCTCACAAAACAAAACCAAAAACTGTATTAGCTACTTGACGTGCTACTAGGGAAAACTGCCTGAGAAAAGCAACTTAAGGAAGGAAGGTGTATTTGAGCACACAGTTTGTTACAGCAGGGGTGCACTCAGGTGTGTGTTCACAGTGAGGAGGCAGAGAGAGAAGTGCTGGTGCTCACTGAGAAGCCAACCCATGCCTCCTCTTCAGTTCCCAACGATAGGCCATAAAATGGTGCTGCCCAGTTTATGGTGGGTCTTCCCACCTCAGCTAACCTAACTAGGTGACCCCTCACAGGCCCGCCCAGAGTCCAATCCAGTCAGTCTTCATAACCCCTCACAGGCCCACCCAGAATCCAATCCAGTCTTCATAACCCCACACAGGCCTACCTAGAGTCCAACCTAGTCTATATAACCTCTCACAGGCCAGCCCGCCCAGAGTCTAATCTAGTCTACATAACCCCTCAAAGGCCTGCTCAGAGCCCAACCTAGTCTACATAACCTCTCAAAGTCCTGCCCACAGTCTAACTGAGTTACATAACCCTTCATAGGCCTGCCTAGAGTCTAACCTAGTCTACATAACCCCTCAAAGGCCTGCCAAGAGGCTTGTCTCCTAGGTAATCTTAAATCTTGTCACATTGACAATATGAACCAACACATGAAAAATATCTATGACAACTGATAAGAAATGAGTGAAATTAGAATTTTTTTCAAAATTTATTTTTATTTTAAGTGTATGAGTGTTTTTCATGTATGAATATATGTTCACCATATGTGTGCCTGATACCTGCAAGCATCAGACATTGGATCCCCTGGAATTAGAAGTTAGACAGTTGTGAGCTGCCATGTAGGTCTGGGAATTGAACCTGGGTTCTCTGCAAGGGCCCCAACTACTCTTAGCCATTGAGCTATCTCCATTAAAATTACCAATGTTATCCCAGCAAGTTTATTATTATATCATTGTATATTTCTCATTACTGAAATTTTTACATATTAGAAGGAGAGATTTTTATCTATGATCCTAATGCTGTTAACTTAGAAGTTAGTTTGACCACCAGTGAACCTTAATAGTGTTGGTTTAATGTTCATTGTATTTGAAGAATCTTCCATTTTAGCCAATAGCTATAGAGTTTAAAATGGGTGTGCTGATGTCCACATTTGTCATGCTGGATTTCACATCGTAAGGAATCATATCAGTCATTAGTTGTCTAATATACATTTAATATTAATTTTTATTTGAAATATCTAAAAGTAGTGCATTTATGAAGTATTCTCTATATTGTACTCAGGTAAAAAACATTTTAGTGTCTTCAGTGTAGAATCAGAATTATAGAGATGGCATTATCCAAAGACTACTCCGTTGAGAGACCAAATTATAATGAAAAATCCATAACTATCTATATATTTTAATTCAAAGAAAATTAATTTCATGCCTTGCAGATATAAAGTACATCTCAAGTGTGTGTTACAACTATGCTTTTAAAAGTGCTTAATAAAGTAGTAAATAAATACTGCTTAGGAGATAAAGTTAGTATGGTAACGAGAAATTTTATGTAGCATAGCTTTCTTATGCCAGTTTTTAAATGATTTCTCAACGAGTTCATAAAACAACAATTTGCTTAACTGGTTGAGTCTTTGTATACTAGGTTAGGGTTAGAGCTGTTTGTTTCTGTGAAGTTACAACACATATGTGGGGCCCTATAGTTCTGTCTAGCAACACTAATATTATACTCCCATACATGGTGCCCTACCTATATGGGACCTTGTAGTCTGTCTGGAACTATGTTAGCATGCACACATGGGTGACCTACATATATGGGACCTTGCAGTCTTGCACACATGGTATCCTACATATATGAGACCTTGTAGTCTGTCAGGCATTGTTGGCATGCACACACATGGTTCTCTACATATATGGGACCTTGTAGTCTGTCAGGCATTTTTGGCATGCACACACATGGTTCTCTACATATATGGGACCTGGTAGTCTGTCTGGCATTGGTGGCGTGCATACACATGGTGCCCTACATACATGGGACCCTGTAATCCATCTGGCATTGTTGGCATGCACACACATGGTGCCCTATATATAGGAGTTGCAACCTCACGAGTCTTTGTCTTTTGATTCAGTTAGCCAAGTTTC
This sequence comes from Peromyscus maniculatus bairdii, assembly GCF_049852395.1. Classification (NCBI taxonomy): domain Eukaryota; kingdom Metazoa; phylum Chordata; class Mammalia; order Rodentia; family Cricetidae; genus Peromyscus; species Peromyscus maniculatus. The sequence goes on along the minus strand of NC_134853.1, from coordinate 32,917,572 downwards.
TGAAGCCATTATTGTAATTAACTTGTTATTAGAAATAAAGTTCAATTTTTACTTACTTATAGGGATAACTCAGTTTTGAAGAATGTGAATCAGCTCTTAGTTGATTGAAAGCCAATTTCTCCCTTCACTTCAATGCCAGTACACACATGAAAAGCATGCTTGCATCCTAAGTGCCTTGTGGATCATCAATGATTAATTCTTCTCATTATTTTGCAGCAAATTCTCATGACCCTCTGTGATGATTCACACAACCACTTAGAATTTATGCATATTCATACCTCTGTTCCTGCCACAGTCTTTCAGATCTCCTTTGCTGACTGGGGTGTGCTTGGTACAGTAATTGAGCTACAGTAGATTGATTACTCTGGGGAGTGGTAAAGCCTTTAAAGGTGAAAACCTAACAGTCTGTTAATTGGGAAACAAAAGCTATGATGGCAACTTCAGCAGTCAAATGTTTCCAGTATTGAAAAGAGGGGAGTTATGATTTGTTCCTCTCCAGGAGGCCTTTACTTGTCAAATTTTCCATCGAATCTGTACTGGTGGCTCTGGAAAAGACCTATGAATTTTCATCAAAAACCACTTGGAAGATGCCTTTCCTCATAATACTAAGACTCTTACCTATTTTTTTCTCAAATCTAATAGCTTGGACCCTACTAGAATTTGTGTGCCCTCTGTAGCACTAGTAATATTTTCATAAACTACCTTAAATAGTCTACGTAAACATAGGATAGTTGTGGATATTTACAGACTTAACTTGCTGAATAGTTCCTCACACACATACTAATTTTCTGACAGTATAGTGGTACACTGGGAAGGAGAAGGCAAAACTATTCAGCATGAACAGTATCCCTTTATCATCTGAATCTGATTCTTTTACTCTTTATTTGAAAGATTTCTTGAGAGAGGATACGTGTGTGAGAGAGAATCCACAAATGAGTTTCTGCCACTGTGTGCATGCATTAGGTCCAGTTGATGCCCCCTCCTCCTGTCTCGGCACTGTAGGAGTGCTGGACCGACCAACCGACCACAGCATGGGCCACCACATCCTCCCAGGACTGAGCTCAGGTCCTTAGGCTTTCCTGACAAACACCCTGAGCTGCTGCACCCTCTCCTGGCCAGTCTCCGACTGTCATTCAGGCGACATAGTATGGCAAAAGCAGTGTGGAACATTGTCCTTTAAAATTAGCTTAGGCAAACATGTTGACATGTGTGAAATACCTAGTTGACATGGGTTCTTGTACAGACTTTTCATTAGGATACTCTTCCCCCCTCCTTGGCCATATTTCCTTTGGAGATAGAATTCACTTATCATAAAATCCACTCTTCAGGTGTACATTTAGATAAGCTTTAATTATTTACAGAGTTGCACAACCATTACCCCTGTCTGATAATTCGAGAACATTTCCATTTCCCTGCAAAGAAATCCCCTAGTTGCCAGTCACTGTCCAACCCTCAGTAACCAGTAATGTATTTTCTGTGCATGAATTTGACTGCTCTGACATTTCATTGAAATGGGGTTGAATTATATGTGTTTATTTCTTTTATGCAGCATATTTTCAGGGGTCATCCACATTATAGCCCAAACCTTTATCCTTTAAATGGCTAAATGTCTGTTACATCACTAGTCCACATTTCATTTTTCACTCACTAGTGGGTAAAAGTTCATGTTGTTTTATATTCTGGCTGTTAGGAACAGCAATGCTAATGATGTAAATGAGGCTTGGCATGCATCCTTGCTTCCCTCAGGTTAGAGGGAAAATGTTCGGTCTTCACCAGTGAGGATGCTGTCAGATTTGCCTTGTGATCAACAGTTGGGGGTCATAACCCTTTGCATATGCATATCAGATATTTACATTACAATTCATAATAGTAGCAAAATTTACAGTTATGAAGTAGCAACAAAATAATTTTGTGATTGGGGTCACTGCAACACGAGGAACTGTATTAAAGGGTCCTAGCATTAGGAAGGTTGAGAATCACTATGTTAAAGGGTCTTAGCATTAGGGAGGCTGAGAACCACTGTAGTATTAAAGGGTCACACAGCAGTAGGAAGTCCGAGAATCACTGTGTTAAAGGTTCTTAGCTTTAGGAAGGCCAAGAACCACTGTGTTAAAAGGTTGCAGCATTAGGAGGCTGAGCACCACTGTATTAAAGGGTCTCAACTTTAGGAAGGTTGAGAACCACTGTGTCAAAGGGATATCAGCATTAGAAAGGTTGAGAACCACTGTGTTAAAGGGTCACAGCATTAGGGAGGCTGAGAACCACTGTCTAGATACTTTATCATTCAGGAGCATTCCATTCTATTCCTAGTCTATTTGATGTTTTCATGATGAAAAGTGGTTGGATTTTGTCCTGCTTTTTATGCATCTATTGAGATGATCAGGGGTTTTGTCATTTATTAAGGATATACAAACAATTTCATGTGCCAAATGTTATGATATTCTCGAGAACATTATGGTGTGGGCGTGGGGGAGAAGTGGAGGGGGGTGGTGCGTGTGCATGCACCCGCTGTGCCTTGTGTATAGATGTCAAAGTTACTTTGAGGAGTCTGTTCTCTCCTTATGGGATTAAACTCAGGATTGTCAGGTTTTTATGGCAAGTGCTTTTACCCTCTGATCGGCTCTAGTCCTCTAGTTCTTCATCACCATCATGGGCATGGGTAGAGCTGGGTGCCCACAAAGACCAGAAGAGGGCATCAGATCCCCTGGAATTGGAGTTACTAGTGGTTGTGAACCCCCCAGTATGGGTGCTGGGAACCAAAAGTTCTTTAGAAGAGCAACAAGCTCTCTTAACCCCTTCAGTCCCATAGAGCTTATGTACTGTGTTCATTTTCTGGTGTGGTTTGAACCATACAAACCTATTTCTCTACTTTATATTTCAGGCGTTTATTAACACAGCAAAAGAAATTTATGAAAAAATCCAAGAAGGGGTCTTTGACATTAATAATGAGGTATGTACATGCAAATATTGTTGACTAAACACTAATTTTGAGTTGACTTCTACTTAGTATTTGGAGCCATGATTTGGGGGGTGGGGGTTGGTTTTTTGTTTGTGTGTTTGTTTTGTTTTTTCTGAAATGGGTCCATTGGATCACCCATTGCCACATTAGTTAGCAATCGTCTAACTGAAAGCCTGGTACATGTATTACAGTAGGTACATGCTTATGGTACCTGGTGAATGATGTGCTTCAGTTAGCAGCTATGTTATATGGTATGTGTAGTACAATAGGTAGATGCTTATGTTGCCTGGTGAGTGTAGTTCAGCAGTTAAGTGTTTATGTTCTGGTAGAGGACCATTTTATGAAATTTGATTAAAGTAAATGGCCCTGTGTATTCATTGCAATGAAAAACAATGTAAACTCCCCTCAGTTGTAAAGAAAACCTACATTTATCCAAATGTGCTTATGTTTTGGGGAGTCATGTCCTGGTGTGTAAATACGTGTCCTGTGGACTCGTGTGACATGCTCTCTTCTGGTCTGAGAGAAGGCAGTTCCTGATTGGAAATGACTATTAGAGCAAAACACATTTTTGAGGAGACCAAATAAATGCATATAGTTAACAGTTGGCATGGCTTTCCCTAGTGTTATTTTGAGCACAATTTGGTCAACATGATTAGGATAAAGTGTGACATTTTAGATGATTAAGAATGTCCTCTAGCTGTCATTTGGCCCTAAATTCTTCTCTCTGCGTGTATCCTTATTTCAAAATGTTTATGTGAATAGACCATGTTGTTACTTTCACATAAGCATTTCTGTTACTTTGTATTAAGACATCCAAAGAAGCTCTTAGCCTGTGCTTAGATGAGGCTGTCAGCTGCTTGCCTTGGCTTTCCAAAAAGTACTTAATGTTTTTAATTTGGAATAGCACAGGTTTAAATCTTACCTTTAGATTTACATGGCAGTACTTGTTGAGTTAACGTAAAGGTAACACTATTCAGAGACTAATGCCCCATCAAGTGAACAGTAGTAACTGGGCCTCTGGTTCAGGGCACCTGTGCTGTCTCTGGTTTTGTAGAGTAGCTGACTGCTTTGCTGTGCCTTCTGCGCCTTTGACTGGAATGTGCTGTCAGGAGCCAACAGGCCGTGCTATTTATTTGGCCTAATGCCAAGCCTGACTTCTTGATTCCTCAAGAAGTTGCTACCAGCCCAGAGGGGGCAGAACCAACGAGCCATAGGGCATGCTTTTTATTAAAGAGGAGTCAAAAGAGCGCAAAGAAACCGCACCAGCCGCTGTCAATACTGAGCCGCTGCCAGAAGCCCCGAGGCCGCCGCTGCTGCAGCAGAGGAACTAACTGCCAAGCACCATAAATCTGGGATTGACTGGGACGCAAAGTTTCCTTAAGAGCTTCACTTCTGGAGCTACTGGATTACTTTCCTAAAGTGGTGTATTTTTAGGTAAAATCCACTTGAGGGAGTGAGGGTTACGACATAAGTGTGAGGTTGACGAATGAAAGAGCCACTCTGTGTGTGGGTTCTTGGCAACATGCCATGTCTTTGGGGATCATAAAAATTATTGATGACACAGAACACTCATGTCCCCTGAGCCTGCACAGCTGATTCAACATGGAACAGAAATGCTGTCTAGAGGGAAGATTTTACATCCTGTCAGAGCAGCAAAGACTGTGGATATTTTTATCCTTTAATAATCGTTCCATGTACTAATTGTTACAGGTAATGTTTTCATTATGGAAAATCTGACAAACAGCATTCTCTGACTCCACTGACCAGTACCGTAACGACCTCTTCTCAAGGACATTTCCTCTGTGGTCTTTTTAAAAGAAAGAAGCACCTGGTTTCAAAAATCTACTTGAAATATTTTTTAGAGTTGTTTGGCAAAATTAAATCACTAAGAACTAGGCCTGGTCGGGTCTGCTTTTATTTACAATCCTGTTCTCTTTTACTTCAGGCAAACGGCATTAAAATTGGCCCTCAGCATGCTGCTACCAATGCAACGCACGCAGGCAACCAAGGCGGACAGCAGGCAGGGGGAGGCTGCTGTTGAGTCCATTGTTAACGGCTAGCTGCCCAGTGGAGCCACGCACCCCGTCACCCTCTTCCTCATGCTCAGCTGAGACATGAAACTATCTGAAATGGCTTTATGTCACAGGAGACTTTAATCCTTCAGATTCTTGTATAACTTTGAATAAATGGTTAATGTTCACTTAAAAAGACAGATTTTGGAGATTGTATTCATATCTATTTGCATTTGATTTCTAGGTCAATTGATGTGATTATTTTTGTTAAATGTTGTCTTGTGCCCTTAACTACGAGCTGAATTGTATTAAACACTACAAAGTCATGGTGAGTATTTTAAATCAGTTTGTGTGGTTAGGTTTCCCAGCACCTGTGGTTACCTAATGTTTAATATTATAGGACTGTCCTCAAAAGGTTTGTCAATTTTCAAGGCTATAAGGAAAAACAGAAGGACTCTTTGAATTCTGTATTTATCATTTGCTTTCTGTATATATAGTTTAATAACCTGCTTGGGTGTGATTTGCCAAGCTTGACGTCTAATGCATTTGCATAAATTCTACACTGTTCAGAGCTTGAAGCTACAGAAGCATTGTTAGGAATTGCTTGGACTCTGACTTTTAAACTTTTTGACATCGTTAATGAGCATGTTCATCTCTTCTTGTCACTAGTCCAAGAAAAATAAGCTTATGTGTATTACTAAAGGCTGTGTATGTGTTAACCTGTTTTAATGCCAAAAGTTTGCTCTTTGTCCACAATTTCTTGAGACCGCTTCACAGAAGGATTTGTTTGCCTTAATGAGTGCTGTTGGGTAAAAACAGTATGATGAGTGGGAAGGGCAGAAGCAGAACTCGCAACACTAAGCGACTCCAAGAGTGAGTACCACATCGAGAGGGCATGCCATGCCACTTTAATCCTCCCTTAGACACAATAATGTTCCCTTCTAGTCACACGATTTCGAAGTCTATTTTTCATGCAGGACAGTTTGTCAGCCTTGATGTACAGTGACTGTGTAAAATTTTTTCTTTCAGTGGCAACCTATCTATGATCTTTCAAATATGGTAAGCTTACTGTCTGTTCTGAGGGATATGACGAAAATAAATCTACCAGATGGAAAATCCTGTTAAAGTAGAAAAGCTTTAGTCGTTTACTCACTGTGGTGGTTTTATCCTTTCTTTTTCTCCCTTGGTCTAGAATGAAATTGTTACAGCAGTGCAAAATAAAATCCTATGTATAAAAGTGTCCTTTTTATGATGAGCACATTTTAAAATATATTTTACAGTCCAGTAACACCTTTACATGTGTTCCAGCATGTTTTCCTAAAGGGTCAGAATGTTCAACCCTTGTCAACGTGTAGGACTCACTGGTAGAAAGAACCCTTCTTGCTGCTCACCTTGCATAAAAGAACATGTGTGCCCAGAGACCTTGAGAAGCTCGGAGTTGGACCCTGTACTCCTGCTTCCTGCTGGCTTTTCCCGAGACCCGCCTGCCCTGCCACAGCTTGTATTGCTCTCACAGGGAAATCACCAGATGCTGTTATAAAGCTGTTGTGTGACACAGGGAAGAGAGCAAGAACTTGTAGGATTTTTTGTTTGTTTTGTTGTTGTTCTTCGAGACAGGATTTCTCTGTGTACCCTTGGCTGTCTCTCTAGACCAAGCTAGCCTTGAACTCACAGAGATCTGCCTCTGTCTGCCACCCAAGTGCTGGGATTGAATATATGTGCCACTGTGCCGTGAGGACCTGCAGTTTTATGAGCATCTTTTATTTGAGCTCTTTCCCCTTGGAGTGGATGTAGCAGTCCACTAATGGTGGCACTTTCTCGTTACTGTTTCATAGCAAAAGTCTAGACAACCTGAGTTCTGCTGTATTCCAAGAGAGAATGGGCCCTTGGATATGTTAACAACTTTGTTAACTTGTCAGAACTGGAAGTGCTTTTTTGCATCCCCTCTCCATTAACCACAATTCTTTCCTGGATCAAATGTGATGTGATAGCTAAAAACAAGAACCAGTATTTCATGTATTCTAATCTCCACCAGAGACAGAGGCAGTAGGAGCCCCTGATAGGCTGCTGTCAATCACTGCCGCTTTGCCTACAGAACTCACCAATCACCAAGGAACGTACAGCCCAAGCATTTTGTGATTCGCAGAGCCAACAGTATTGTCTGGGCTTTCCACTCCTGGCTCATTTATTGTGCCTATTACAAATAATGTAGTGTCGGGACCCTGTTGAACCATACTGTATTTGTGGTTTTGATTGATCTCCAATCCATTTTTATAGCACATATGGTCATATTTTAATAACAAGAATCAGTCATGGAAACATACAACTCTAGTGGTCAACATGTAGCACTCCAAAATTACAGTCTTCATGACGACCTTGTTGCCGTTTGTCCTCTAACTTTACAACAAACGGACGAAGGAGTACTGTACAATAGATGCCCTGTTCAGGCGATCAAGAGGGCCTGTGAACTGAACTGGATCTGTGCTCCAGTTGTTCTCTTTGAATCCTCTCACTGTGTGTCTCGGGCTGGCTGTTAACTCATACTCTGCCTCCCAGGTAGCTAGAATTACAGCTGTCTTTATCTATCTATCTATCTATCGTCTATGTATCTACCTATTTATTTGCGGAATTACTGGCGTTTTCAGTTTGTCTTTAAGGACATTCTGAAATAGCCAATTAAAAGAAAAGTTGGGACAGCAAGGGAACTCCATAGAATTGCCTGGAAGTCTATCGAGCATGTAACACACAAGCGATGCTGCTTGACAGGTGGAAAGAAAGGATGCACACTCCCCAGAGTTGTCCCCTCTTCTCTGCACATGTGCTGTGAGCTGCACGTGCCTGCCATCGACTCTCACACTAAAAACAAACATTTAAAACGGGAAAGTAATCCCTGTTTTCAAAGGGGTAGATAGTGGGGTAAACCATATCACGATGTGTCTGATTACTCAGGGAAAAATGATTTTTCCTAGCTTAGGAACAATATCTTTGAGATGAGGTAGATAGACAAACAGTTTAGATGTGCTTTGGGGATTAGTAGAGCCAGTTCAGCATGGCTCCTGCCATTGCCATATAGTAGATAACATTACTGACTTGTTTGAAAAGTTTAACTTGGGGCAGTGGTGGCACATACCTTTAATCCCAGCACTATAAAAAACAAAATAAATAATAATGAATTCAAACATGGAGTCTAGAGATGTAGCTCAGTGTTATAGCACATGCCTAGCAAATGTGAGGCCCGAGTTTCATCCCTGGGATCCCCCCAAAAAATGTTTTTAAACATACAGTAAGTTGATGAATATATATTGATTTGCTTCACCATATTAACATTTTACTATACTAGCATTGTATCTTAGGGTTTCTATTGCTGTGAAGAAACACTATGACCATGGTAACTCTTATAAAGAAAAAGAGTTATTTGGGGTGGCTCTCTAACAGTTCAGAGGTTCAGTCCAATATTTCAGGGAGCATGGTGGCATGCAGCCAGACATGGTGCTGGAGAAGTAGCCAAGTGGCCTACATCTTGGCTTATAGGCAACAGGAAATCAACTGAGATACTAGGCAGTATCCTGAACATAGGGAAACCTCAAAGCCCATCCCCACAGTAACACACTTCCTCCAACAGAGCCATACCCACCCCAACAAGGCCACACCCCCCAATGGTGCCACTCCCTGAGATTATGGGGGCCAATTACATTCAAACTGCCATATATTTATACCTTATGTACACATGATTGAGTTTTTTTTAATTCAGATAGAGGACCAGTAAAATGGTTCATCTTGTGAAGGCACCTGTAGCAGGCTTACTTTGGGGCTACCAACCAGATCCCAAATCATGACATGAAGATTTCTTATTAGTTATAAATGTTCAGCTTAGTTATAAATGTACAGCCTTATCTTTGCTCTTATTTTAATCTGATTCTCTTTACATTTTGCCTCGGGACTTTTTACTTTTCTTTCTGTATGTCCTGCTCTGTGTCTGCTGGCTAGCGGCTGCCTGGCTGGATCCAGGCATCTCCTCTTTCTCCCTCATTCTCTCCTCTCATTTCTCTTCTTGTTCTTTAGATTTCTCCTCCTACGTATTCTCTCTGCCCGCCAGCCCTGCCTGTCCCTTCTCTGCCTAGCTATTGGCCATTCAGTTCCTTATTAGACCAATCAGGTGCCTTAGGCAGGCAAGGTGAAACAACAACATATCTTTACACAATTAAACAAGTACAGCAGAAACAAATGTAACACACCTTGACACAGTTAAAGATTCCACAGCAGAAACAAATGTAACACACCTTTATACAGTTAAAGATTCCACAGCAGAAACAAATGTAACACACCTTTGCCCAATTAAAATAACATTCCACAACAGGCACCTATTGCCAATCTTGCCACTTTAAGTTCAGTCTCCAGGTCACGCATGGTAGAAGGCTAGAACTAATTCCCACGAGTTGTTCTTTGATCACCACACATTATGCACATGCAAAAATATAGTTTAAAGCTTTTAAATTATAAATTTTAAATTTTGAATTAAAAAAAATTCAAGTTAAAGCCAAGTTGCCAGTTTCTCCCATGAAACTTGTCAAATTATGACATTCTGGAGGAGACCATGGCAATGTAATAAAGCCATCTCATTCTGCTCTTCTCCCAGCAGTCTACCTTGAGACCTCACCTTGATACCAGCAGTGCAGAAGCTCATATGCACAAGATACTCTGTGGTGCTGGGAATAACTGCAAATAGTGGAAATGATCTATAAAGCAGATTGAACAATGGGCATCCTCACAACGGAGCCCTCCACAGCTGCAGCACTTAATCTCTAGGAACCAGTGTGACTTCCAGCATGTATTGCTAAGTGAGAAACTACCCTTATGGCAAGGCAATTCAAGGAAACGTAAACATACCCACTCACCTGTACAAAAGAAGCTCAATAAACTGGAAACTGATTCCCTACAAAGAATGGATGCTTATGGAGTGCAGATTCTGTTGGGAATCAAGCAGTGTAAATGAGAGGAAATGGCAGTCTCAGGACACCTTGTCCTATAGTGCAGACTCCAAATGTGGTCATGTTTCTTATACCCCAGACATAACTAAAACCAACACTCACCCCAGGAATGCAAGGTGAAAAACTAATGTATGAGCCTAGCTACATTTCAAAAGAGCACTAATTAGCACGCTAAAAAGATAGGGAAGTAAACTCAACAACGTTTTAGAAACCAGTAGCATGGCATGGCTTCCTGTCATCAGACTAAAGTCAAAATGAACTATGCACACTACCAAGAGGGTGTGGGCTTGCAGTTCTAGAACAGAACTGTCTTCTCTTAACATAAGGTTGATCAAGTAAACCCAAGTAGTGAGTGATTTCTCAGGAAGAGTAGCAAATATTCAGAGGCAAAAATGAGCCCATGGTATCAGCATGAAGATAGAAGGCTTTTGCAGTTTACGTATTCAGATGCATCAATTTCATTACATAGATAGTACATACCACAGATATGCAGATATGTGTACATATTTCCCATCTTTGTCCAACATGCCCTAGAAACAGACACTCCACTAGCACACCTACCCAGATGCTAATTTCTAAATACCATCCTCCCATAAGGAGAGCTCATTAGAAAAATACGTAATTCCTGGACTGGGCATAGAAATTTATAAATACACCTGGAATATCCTATGATGTGAAAGAAAAACAATGAAGTGTTTGGGAGAGAGGCCATGCCCAAGGATGGAGGAGCCATCTCTTCTGGCCAACATGAGCAAGTTAAGAAGCTACTACTGGGAATGGATTGGAAACCATAGAAAGGAATACCTGTGAACTTCCAATGATGCAAATAAATGAATTAGTGAATGGGAAGAGAAGCAACTCCTGCTCCTCACCCTTGCACTACTCCAGGGATTGACCTTACTGGGGCAGTGAGTGAAGGAAGAAAAGAAGGATATTGTCTTAAGGTTTCTATTGCTGGGAAGAAACACCATGACCAAAAAGCAAGTTGGGGAGGAAAGGGTTTATTTGGTTTACACTTTCACATCATAGTCCATCACTGAAGGAAAGCAGGACAGGAATTCAAACAGGGAAGGATCCTGGAGGCAGAAGCTGATGGAGAGGCCTCAGAGGGGAGCTGCTTCCTGCCTCGCTTCCTCTGGCTTGCTCAGCCTGTTTTCTCATAGAACCCAGGACCACCAACCCATGGATGGCACCACCCACCATGGGCTAAGCCCTCTCCCATTGATCACTAATTAAGAAAATGCCTTACAGCTGGATCTCATGGAGGCATTTCCTCCTCTGAGGCTCCTTCCTCTCTGATGACTCTAGCTTGTGTCATGTTGACACACAAAACCAGCCAGTACAGACATGAACACACAAAAGCTGGGATCAGGTGGTCTGGGCTCCCCATTGAAGAAGCCACAGTACCCAGAAGCTCAGAATGTTTATTATCTGCAGTTCAACAGAGAAGTCGAGTTGTTGCACACCATTGAGCAGGGAGACAGGCTTAGCTAACCTTGGTAAGAGCTGTCTTCAGGTCCTAAAGACCCACGGTAGGAAAGCTACAGTAGACATCTTCTATACACTCTATCAACATCTACACTTGGATCCAAAGGATTTGCCATCTGGGCCTCTCTAGTGGAGCTGAGGCATAGGATTCCTTAATGTGGCCGTGGCATGTCAACATCATCGATTCATTCAGGACATCATTCGCTCAGGGCTCCTCTACTCCCCTACTTCTGTGCAGTGTAATGTCAACTGACAAAGACACAAAGTGTAACTGAAAACAGTCACCACCACCATGCCGAGAGAGAGAGAGAGAGAGAGAGAGAGAGAGAGAGAGAGAGAGAGAGACTCCAGAATTCTCTTCAAGTATCATAGTGCCTCCCCTAGTGCAGCTTCTAAAATCGTGTTTAGCTTTAAATTGTCACCATTATTCTGGTTTAAGAGTGTAATGAGTTCTCCCATCTTTTTTTATCCATATAGTACTTTTTTCTGTTGCTGTTCTTACAAATTACCACAAGTAGAACTTAAAGGCTGTATTATCAAATAGGACTACAGTTCAATTCAAAGTGTCAATAAGCTAAAATCAAGGTGTTTGTGTTTCTTTCTGAGGTTCTCAGGCTGGTCCATTTTCCTGCCTTCCCAAAATTAAAGGCAGCTTGTATCTATTGGCTTGCATATTTTCTTCCATGTTCAAACACCTATGGCCAGCTGAATTATTCTCATACCACGTTTTTCTTTTTTCCTTCCCTTATAAGGACCCTTGTGGATTTAGCCAGATAATCCAAAATAAATTCTTTCATCTCAAAGTCCACTGAGGAGCAAACTTAATTTCTTATTTATTGTTTGAGACAGGGTCTCTCTAGGTAGCCATAGCTGGACTGGAACTCATTATGTAGACTAGGCTGGCCTTGAACTCACAGAGATCCTTCTGCCTCTGCCTTCGCAGTCTTGGGGTTTAAGGTGTGTACCACCACACCAACAGCTTGTCATCCCAAAGGAGCTGGAGCCCATGCTGTGCAATGGAAGCAGTCCCCAGCCCCTGACAGTAAATGGGAAGAAGCACAGAAAACCGGGACACAGAGATGGGTCAGTGCCCTGTGAGAAATCGAACTAGTCCTCCATTAGCAAGGATGGGTCCCAAAGACATGCAGAATTGAATATCTCGTTAATAGAAAGGTAAGGAAAGTGGGGTGTAGGGGGAAATGAGAAGAAATATGACTAGTGGTGGCTGTAGACATGACACCAAGATGAACAAAGAGCCGACGCCCTGACAGCAGAAACTACTTTGGCCATCTGGGGAAGAGGGCCACATCTCCTCAAGTCATGTGCAAGCACTTCACATCTCGGTGAGTTTGCATTCACATCACTGAGATCTGAGCATGTGTATGCATGATTAAAGAATAGATTTTAAAGAGCAGTGTGTGGCGTAGGAAAAGACCAGCTCCCAGATGGCTGTTTGCCTCTCGGTAGCTCTTGAAAGCTCCTGGCACCCACTGTAAACCCTGATAAAACACGTAGAGCTAGGTGTCCAGAGGGACGAAGCACTCCTCTCAGGGATACAAAGATGTAGTCAGTGGTTTCTATTAAACTACTCACCCCTGCAGTGCTGGGAATTGACCCAGAGCCCTTGGTAGGCAAGTGCTCTTCCATTCAACCACATCTCCAGCCTTTACTAAACTTTTTAAAAATGGGTCAATAGGGGCTGGAGAGATGGCTCAGCACAGCAGTTCTCAACTTGTGAGTCATGACCCCTTTGGAGTTGAACTACACTTTCACAGGGGTCACCTAAGACCATTGGGGGCGGGGACATATATTTACACTATGATTCATAACAGTAGCAAAATTACAGTTATGAAGTAGCAGTGAAAATAATGTTATAGTTGGGGGTCATCACAACATAAGGAACTGTGTTAAAGGATTGCAATGTTAGGGAGGCTGAGGACCACTGTATTAAAGGGCTACAGCATTAGGAAGATTGAGAATCACTGTGTTAAAGGGTCACAGCATTAGAAAGGTTGAGAACCACTGGCTCAGGGATTAAAAGCACTGGCTGGTCTTCTCAGCACCCACATGGTGGCTCACAACTGTAACTCCAGTCCAAAGGGATCTGACACCCTCTTCTGGCCTCCATGGCCACTGCCTGCACATGGTGCATAAACATGCATGCAAGCAATATGTTAACCCACGCACATAAAATTATAAGTAACTTCTGTTGGGTGTAAGAAAGGTCAACAAAGAAAACATTTTATAGACCCCTGTAATTAAATTAGGCAATTACTCCGCAGTTCATATCAAATATATTTGCATAATTAAAATTAAACTTGAACCAGACAGGGTGGATGTATGTCCATGATCAACATTCAGGAGGCAGAAGTAGATGGCGAAATCAGGGCCAGCCTGGGCTCCCTGTCAAAAGCCTGTCTCTAAACAATAACAGAAGACAGCTAAACTTGGGGCTTGAGGTGTAACTCACTGGCACAGGACTTGCCCAATATAGGCCCTGGGTGGGATCCCCCAAACCAACACACACAGGATTCCTTGGCAAATAGGTTTTTAAACACTTTGAACTTTATTGGCCACTGACACAAACTTGTAGCCTCTGTTGCTTGGGAAGTTGAAGCAGGAGATTGACAAGTAGGAGTTTTTAGACCACAGAGCTACTTCAAGGCCAGCTGGGCAAGTGACTGAGACCTTGTTTCAAAAAAGTTCAAAGGGGGGTCTGCAGTGTAGCTAAGTGAGAGAATACTTCTCTGTCATGTGCAAGGCCTAGATTTAATCCTTAATACTGAAAAAAGTAATAAGTAATAAATTTCACACATATTCGTATGCACAAATATGTATGTGTGTACATGTATGCCTTTGATGCAATGCTAGTGAGAACAGTAAAGTGGATGTCCACAGTTAACTATAGCAAGCAGCTTGGCCATGGAGTTAGAGATGCAGCATCACAGCCCAAGAACAGCTCCACCGCATGGGTGCAGCTTGAGCCAGTGCAGACCCATCATGATGTGGTCATCCTGATGTCCTGCTGACCACTCCATTCAGTGCTCACTCTGTCAGCTCCCACAAAGACTTGGTGGGAAGTGTTTAGGACCTACTAAACATGGCTTTAAAAAACCCTCCTTAGGCTGTATACTGTAGTGCACACCTGACATTTTTCTGAGACTGTTTTAATTCATGTTCATGATCATCCCTAGTCTCATTCTTCTCCATGTTTTATGGCTGAAAAAATTTCCATTGTGTATATAAAGCATGTTTTCTCTGCCCACCTTTCTCTCTGTTTTTAAATTAAGACATTATTTTCATTCACTTTACACACCAATCAAAGATCCCCCTCTTTCCTCCTCCCAACCTACCCCTCACTCTCCCTGTCAAGAAGGCAAGGACCACCCATGGGGAGGCAAATCCAGTAGAGGCAAGTCCAAGCCCTTCCCCCTGCCTCAAGGCTGCACAAGGTGTCCCATCATAGGTAGTGGGCTCCAAAAAGCCCACTCATGCACCAGAGATGGATTCTGATCCTACTGCCAGGGCACCCTCCCCCAAGCAGATCAAGCTACACATCTGTCTCGCCATGCAGAGGGCCTAGTCCAGTCCCATGTAAGCTCCACAGCCATTGATCCAACTTTCATGAGTTCCCACTAGTTTGGTTTGGCTGTCTCTGCAGGTTTCCCCACCATGATCCTGATGCACTTGCTCATAGAATCCCTCTTCTCTCTCTCTTTGACTGGACTTCTGGAGCTCTGTCTGGTATTTAATTGTGGATCTCTGCATCTGCTTCCATCAGTCATTGGAGAAAAGCTCTGTGATGATAGTTAGGGTATTCACTGATCTGATCACTGGGGTAAGCCAGTCCAGTTCAGGCACCCTCTCCACTATTTCTAGTAGACCAAGCTGGGGGCATCCTTGGGGATTCCTGGCAACTTCCCTAGCACCGGGTTTCTCTATCCCCATGATATCTCCCTCTATCATGGTATCTCTTTCATTTTTCTCCCATTCCATCCCTGTTCCAGTTCAACCATCCCATTCTCTTATGTCGATCTGGCAGATCTGTCCAGTGGTGAAAGTGGGGTGGTGAAGTCTTCCACTATTAATGTGTGGGGTTTGATGTGTGATTTAAGCTTTCGTAATGTTTCTTTTACATGTGTGGGTGCCCTTGTATTTGGGGCATAAATGTTCAGAATTGAAACTTCATTTTGGTGGATATTTCCTGTGATGAATATGTAATGTCCTTCTCAATCTCTTTTGATTGATTTTAGTTTGAAGTCTATTTTGTTAGATATTAGGATATCTACACCAGCTTGCTTCCTAAGTCCCTTTGATTGGGAAGTCTTTTCCCAGCCTTTTACTCTGAGGTAGTATCTGTCTTTGAAAATGGGGTGTGTTTCTTGTGTATAGCAGAAGGATGGGTCCTTATTTCATATCCATTCTGTTAGCCTGTGTCTTTATATAAATGAATTAAGTCCATTGATATTAAGGTATATTAATGAACAGTGACTGTTAATTCCTGTTATCTTTTGGTGGTAGAGTATATGTTTCTCTTCTTTGGGATTTACTGCTGTGGGTTTATCTATTGCCTGTGTTTTCCTGGGTGTATCTGACTTCCTTAGGTTGGAGTTTTCCTTCTAGTGCTTTCTGTAGGGTTGGATTTGTGGATAGGAATCTGGTTTTGACTTAGAATGTCTTGTTCACTCCGTCTATGGTGATTGAAAGTTTTACTGGGTATATTAGTCTAGGCTGGCATCTGTGGTCTCTTAATATCTGCATAACGTCTGTCCAGGACCTTCTGGCTTTCAAAGTCTCCATTGAGAAGTCAAGTGTTATTCTGATGGGTCTGCCTTTATAAGACACTTGGCCTTTTTCCTTTGCTGCTCTTAATATTCTTTCTTTCTTCTGTATGATTAGTGGTTTAATTATTATGTGGCGAGGAGACTTCTTTGGAGGGTCTAGTCTATTTGGTGTTCTATAAGCTTCTTGTCTCTTCATAGCTATTTCCTTCTTTAAGTTGGGAAAGTTTTCTTCCATGATTTTGAATATATTTTCTCTGCCTTTGAGTAGGTATTCTTCTCCTTCTTCTATCCCTATTTTTCTTAGGTTTGGCCTTTTCATGGTGTCCCAGATTTCTTGGACATTTTCTGTTATGATTTTTTGGCTTTGGTGTTTTCTTTGACTGATGAATCTATTTTCCCTATTGTATTCTCTATGCCAGAGATTTTTTTCTTCCTTGTATTCTGTTGGTTATGCTTGCATCTGTGTTTCCTGTTTGTTTACTCAGAATTTCCATTTCCAGCATTCCCTCTGTTTGTGTTTTATTTATTGTTTCTCTTTCACTTTTCAGGTCTTGAACTGTTTTCTTCACATGCTTAATTGCTTTTTCATGGTTTTCTTGGCTTCCTTTAAGGGATTTATTGATTTCTTCCAGTTTTTTGTTTGTCTCTTCCTCAATTTCTTTCTTTATTTCTTCCAATTTTTTTGTTTGTCTTCCCCTCAATTTCTTTAAGGGAATTTTTCATTTCCACTTTAAAGGCCTCTAGCATCTTCATGAAGTTATTTTTAAGGTCAATTTCTTCTGCTTCTTCTACATTGTGATGTTTAGGTCTTGCTGTTGTAGGAGGGCTAGGTTCTGGTGATGCCATATTGTTCTTTATATTATTGTATGTATTTTTGCACTGACATCTGCCCATCTCTTTCTCTAATAGGTGCAAGAGGCGTCTGTGTCTGAGCAAGCTTGCTTGCTGTGTCTGTGTCTCAGGGGGCCCCTCTGGGACCAATTTTAGCTCTTTGTCTAATTAGAGCTGGGAGATTCTGTATCTCAGGGAGCTGCTCTTGGTCCAATCCAAGCTAGCTGATTCTGTGACTCAGAGAGGCACTCTTGGTCTTATCAAGGCTCTTGGTCCAGTCAGAGCTGATAGATTCTGTGTCTCAGGAGGCCTCTCTTCCTCCAATGAGAGCTGGCAGTTTCTGTGTCTCAAAAAGTCACTGGTGTCGCAGGAGGATGGGTATTGGGATAGGGTGTGGGTCTTGTAGATTGCTTGGTCCAATGGGGGGTTTTGGTGGGGAAGTCTGCCCACAGGAATCTTCCCTGCTGGCCAGCAACTGGGGCAGAGTTAAGTGGGGGTTTCTGGAAACTGGCTGTGTCCCAGGGCCTGGGTCCTAGAGGCAGGACTCTCTGGGTGGGAGAAGAGTCACTCACCTCTTGGTCCAACGAGAGCTAGTGGATTCCTTGTCTCAGGAAGTTACTGGGATCTCAGGCAGATGGGTATTGGGATAGGGCATAGGTCTTGTAGATTGCAGGGTCCAATGGGGAGTTTTATTGGGGAGCCTGGCCACAGGAGTTTTCCCTAACTTTGTGGGGCAAAGTTAGATGGGGGTTCCCAGGGACTGCCTATCTTTCTCTTGATGGACACCTAGGTTGGTTCCATAACTCACCTGTTGTGAATGGTGCTGCATACATACTGAGGGACAAGAGTCTGTGATATGTTAACTTGGAGCCTTTGGGATAAATTCTCAGAAATGGCATAAGTGTTGTTCAGTTTTGTTTTGTTTTTTTTTTTTTTTTTAAGTTTTATTCAGCTCTCATACTTTATATCCGGACCAGTTTCCTCTCCCTTTACTCCTCCTATTCCCTCTCCCCACCTCTCCTTTCCCCAGAATCAACTCCACCACATCCCTTCAAAACAACAACAACAACAAAAAGAGCAGGCCTCCCAGAGATATTCGTGAACATAGCCTAACAAGATACAATAAGACTGGGCACAAACTCTCATATCATGGCTGGACGTGGCAATCCAGTAGGAGGAAAAGGGTCTGAAGTGAAGGCAAAAGAGTCAGAGACAACCCCTACTCCCATTGTTGAGAGTCCCACAGGATCATCAAGCTCTACAACCATAAGGTATATGCAGAGAACCTAGCTCAGACCCATCCAGAGTCTATCACTTCAGTTTTTGTGAGCCTCTATGAGCCCAATGCCCCCTGGCTTGTCTGTGAGTATAGCAGGATATCATTAGCCATCATCTTACTGACTTTTTTTCCCAGTCATATTTGGTTCTCTCTTGGGTCTCTGGGCTGTCCTGCCTCTGGGACCTGGCCATCCATGCACTGTCAGGCATGGACTCTTTCTCATGCCATGGTCCTAAAGTCACGGGTTGGCCACTCCCACAGGTTCTGTGCCACCATTACCCCAAGCATATCTTACAGGCAGGACAGATTGTAGGACAAAGGTTTTGTGGCTGGGTTGATGTCACAGTCCCACTGCTAGGAGCCTTGCCAGGTTATAGAAGATGTCCAGTTTGGGCTCCCTGTCCCCCGTTACCAAGAGACATCACTAGGGTCACTCTTACATGATTCAGCATGTTTCCACTGCACTAAGTTTCTACTTTGCCTCCCAAGTGCCCCCCAATTCCAGTCATTTCTCCCAGTACTCTCTTACTCCATGTCTCCCACCACCACCACCACCCTGCCTGACTCCTCCTGTTCCTGTCCCCACCTGCCCCTACTCCACCCACAAAATCTATTCTATTTCCCCTTCCAAGGGGGATCGAAGCATCCCTCCTTGACCCCACCTATTACTTAGCCTCTCTGGATCTGTGTATTGTAGCATGATTTCCTTTACTCAACAGCTAATGTCCACTTATAAGTGAGTAAATACCATGTTTGCCTTTCTGGGTTTGGGTTACATCACTCAGGATGAATTTTTTTTTGTTCTGAGTTCCATCCACTTGCCAGCAAATTCCATGATGTCATTGTTTTTAACAGCTGAGTAATATGCCATTATGTAAATGTATCACATTTTCTTTACCCATTTTTTTGTTTGAGGAATGTTTACATCCCTTTGTTTCCAGATTCTGGCTATTTATGAATAAAGCTGCTATGAACATACCTGAGCAAGTGTCTCTGAGGTAGATGTTATTTGAGTATATGCCCAAGAGTAGTATGGCGCTGGGTCTTGAAGTATATCAATTCACAATTTTCTGAGAAACTACCATATTAATTTCCAAAGTGACTGTACAAGTTTGTACTCCCACCAACAATGAAAGAGTGTTTCCCTTGTTCCACATTCTTTCCAACATGAGCTGTCACCTGTGTTATTGATGTTAGTCGTTCTGACAGGTATAAGATAGAATCTCAAAGTAGTTTTGATTTGCATTTCCCTGATGGCTAAAGATGTTAAATGTTTCTTTAAGTGTTTCTCAGCCATTTAAGAGTTCTCTGCTGAGAATTTTGTTTAGCTCTATAACCCATTTTTAATTGGATTATTTGGTCTGTTGATATCTAGTTTCTTGAGTTCTTTATATATTTTAGAGGTCAGCCCTCTGTCAGATGTGAAGTTGATAAAATCTTTTCCCATTCTATAGGCTGTTGTTTTGTGCTATTGACAGTGTCCTTTGCTTTACAGGAGCTTCTCAGTTTCATGAGATCCCAGCTGTTAATTGTTGATCTTAGGGTCTGTGCTGTTTGTGTTCTGTTCAGGAAGTGTCTCCTGTGCCAATGTGTTCAAGGCTATTCCCCACTTTCTCTTCTATCAGGTTCAGTGTATCTAGTTTTATGTTGAGATCTTTGATCTCCATTGACTTGAGTTTCATGTAGGGCAATAGATACGGATCTATTTGTGATCTTCTCATGCTGACATCTAGTTAGACCAGCACCATTTGTTGAAGATGCTTTCTTTTTTCCATTGTATAATTTTGGCTTCTTCATCAAAAATCAGGTGTGGATTTGTGTCTGCATCTTTTATTCAATTCCATTGATCCACCTGTCCATTTTGAAGCCAATACCATGTGGTTTTTATTACTATAGCTCCATAGTAGAGCTTGAAATCAGGGATAGTGATGCCTCTGGAAATTCTTTTGTTGAACAAGATTGTTTTTAGCTCTCCTGTGTTTTTGTTTTTCCATATGAAGTCTACAAAGAGCTGTATTGGCATTTTGAAAGTGATTGTGTTGAATTTGTAGATCACTCTTGGTAGGATGGCCATTTTTACTATGTTAAGTGTACTGATTCATGAACATGGGAGATCTTTCCATCTTCTGATATCTTCTTCAATTTCTTTCCTCAAAGACTTGAAGTTTTTATCATATAGGTCGTTCACTTGTTTGGTTAGCATTACCCCAAGATATTTTATATTATTGTGGCTATTATGAAGGGTGATGTTTCCCTGATTTCTTTCTCAGACCCTTTGTCATTTGTATATAGAAGGGCTACTGATTTTTTTTTTTAGTTAATCTTGTATCCAGCCACTTTGTTGAAGGTGTTTATCAGCGGTAGGAGTTACCTGGTACAATTTTGGGGATCACTTATGCAGACTCTCATATTATCTGCAAATACTGATGCTTTGACTTCTTCCTTCCCTATTTGTATCCTTTTGACCTCCTTTTGTTGTCTTATTACTCTAGCTAGAACTTCAAGTGCTACATTGAATAGATATGGAGAGAGTGAACAGCCTTGTCTTGTTTCTGATTTTAGTGGAATTGTTTTGAATTTCTCTCCATTTAATTTGATATTGACTATGGGCTTGCTGTAAATTGATTTTATTATGTTTAGGTATATCCATTGTATCCCTGATCTCTCCAGGACTTTCTATCATGAAGGGCTGTTGGATTTTGTCACAGGCTTTTTCAGCCTCTAATGAAATGATCGTGTGGTGTTTCTTTTTTTTCTTTCAGTTTGTTTATATGGTGGATTACATTAACTGATTTTCATATGTTGAACCACCCCTGAATCTCTAGGATAAAACCTACTTGATCATGGTGAATGATCTTGATGTATTCTTGGATTTGACTTTTGAGTATTTTATCATTTTTTTAATCTATGTTCATGAGGGAAATTGGTTTGTAATTCTCTTTCTTTGTTGAATCTTTGTATGGTTTGGGTATCAGGATGATTGTGCCCTCATAAAATGAATTTGGTAATTTTACTTCTGTTTCTATTTTGTAGAATAATTTGAGGAGGATTGGCATTAGCATTTCTTTCAAAGTCTGGTATCTATAGAGAAAATTATCCATTTCTTTTCGATTTTCCAATTTTGTAGCGTACAGGTGTTTGAAGTATGACCTAATGATTCTTTGAATTTCCTCAGTGCCTATTGTTATATCACCCTTTTTATTTCTGATTTTGTTAATTTGGATATTCTCTGTCTTTTAGTTAATTTGGATAAGGGTTTGTTTATCTTGTTGATTTTCTCAAAGAACCAACTCTTTGTTTCATTGATTCTTTGTATTGTTCTCTTTGTTTCTATTTTATTGGTTTCAGTCCTCAGTTTGATTATTTCCTTGGGTGTGCTTACTTCTTGTTCTAGAGCTTTTAGCTGTGCTCTTAAGTTGCTAGTATGAGATCTCTCAAATTTCTTTTATCTAGGAACTTAGTGCTCTGAATTTTCCTCTTAGCACTGTTTTCATTGTATCCCATAAGTTTGGGTATGTTGTACATTCATTTTCATTGAATTCTAGGAGGGCTTTAATTTCTTTTTTTATTTCTTCCTTGACTCAGTAGAGAATTGTTCGGTTTCCATGAGTTTTTAAGCTTTCTGTTGTTGTTAAAAATCCACCTTTAATCTGTGGTGGTCTGATAAGATACAGAGGGTCATTTCAATTTTCTTGTTTCTGTTGAGACTTACTTGGTAAGTATATGGTCAATTTTGGAGAATGTTCTGTGGGGTGCTGAGAAGATATATTCTTTTGTGTTTGGGTGAAATGTTCTGTAGATATCTGTACAGTCCATTTGGTTCATAAAGACTGTTAGGTCCAGTATTTCTCTGTTTATTTTTTTGTCTGGGTGACCTGTCCTTTGATGAGAGTGGGATATTTAAGTCTTCCACTATCAATGTGTGATTTAAGATTTAGTAATGTTTCCTTTACAAACATGGGTGCCCTTTCATTTGGGGCAGAGATGTTAAGAATTACAAGATCATCTTGGTGGCTCTTTTCTTTGGTGAGTACAATGTGTCCTTCCCTGTCCCTTTTGACTAATTTTGGCTCGAAGTTTATTTTGTTAGATATTGGAATAGCCACACTAGTTTGATTCTTAGGTCCATTTGCTTGGAAAATCTTTTCCTAACCCTTGACTCTGAGGTAATGTCTACCCTTGTGTTGAGGTGTGTTTCTTGTATGCAGCAGAAGGATGAACCTTGTTTTTGCATCCATTTTGATAGTCTGTGTCTTTTTATTTGGGGAATTGATTCTACTTACATTGAGAAATATTGATGACAAATAATTGCTAATTCCTGTTATTTTGTTGGTGATGGTGGTAGAGTGGGGTGTGTGTGTGTGTGTGTGTGTGTGTGTGTGTGTGTGTGTGTGTGTGTTTCCCTTCTTTTGTTTTTTCTGGTGTGAGTTTACTTACTGGTGTTTTCATAGGTGTAGTTAGTTTCCTTGGGTTGGAGTTTTCCTTCTAGTATCTTCTGTAGGGTTGGATTTGTGGATAGATATTGTTCAAATTTGACTTTGTCATGAAATATCATGGTTTTTTTCCCGTCTATGGTGGTTGAAAGTTTTGTTGGGTATAGTAGTCTGGATTGGCATCCATGGTCTCTTAGAGTCTGAAGGATATATATGTTCAAGAACTTCTGGCTTTTACAGTTTCCATTCAAAAACTGGGTGTAATTCTAATAAGTCTGCCTTTATATATTACTTGGCCTTCTTCTCTTGCAACTTTTAATATTCTTTCTTTGTTGTGTGTATTTAGTGTTTCATTATTATATGGCAAGGGACTTTCTTTTCTGATCCAATCCACTTGGTGTTCTTTAAGCTTCCTGTACTTTTGTAGGCATGTCCTCCTTTAGGTTAGGAAATTTTTCTTCCATGATTTTGTTAAAAATATTTTATGGGCCTTTGAGCTAGAATTCTCCTTCTTTTATTCTTATTATTCTCAGATTTGGTTTTTTCATAATGACCCAGATTTCCTGGATGTTTTGTATCAGGAATTTTTTGAATTAGCATTTTCTTTGGCCAACATATCCATTTCTTCTATGACATCTTCAACTGCCTGAGATTCTCTTTTCCATCTCTTGTATTCTGCTGGTGGTACTTGTATCTGTAGATCCGGTTCATTTACCTAGGCTTTCCATCTCCAGAATTCCCTCAGTTTGTGTTTTCTTTATTGCTTTTATTTCTGTCTTCAGGTCTTGAACAGGTTATTCACTTTCTTCAACTGTTTGTTTTTTCTTGGCTTTCTTTAAGGGGGTTATTCATTTTCTCCAATTTTTTGTTTGTCATTTTCTGGATTTCTTTGAGGTACTTATTCTTTTCCTCTTTAATGACTTCTTATCTTCATAAAGTTGGTTTTAAGGTTGTTTTCTTGTACTTCAGCATGATGAAATATTAAGGACTTGCTGTAGTAGGATAGCTGGGCTCTGGTGGTGACATATTTCCCTTGCTTTTGTTGATTGTATTCTTATGCTAGCCTCGAGGCATCTGGGTTTAGAGTATTTATAGTTTAGGTACCCATTTCTGAGTTTGTCTTTGTTGGATGGGTGTTTTTTCCCTTGGTTTCTGTTTCCTCTCTGGTCTTCTGGCCTGAATGGCCTGCAGCTCTGGTGGCCAGTGAGTCCTCTGGTCCAGTAGGGTGCCTCCACTGGGATTCTGGGATTCTGAGTGACCTCTGGGGTTCTGGGAACTGAAGTGGTCTCTGGTAAAGCAAGGGCCTTCTTCTAGATTTGTGGGCTAGGGTATGATGAGGAGGAGAGGGGGTACTGTTGGGAGAAGGCTGGGCAGGTTCTGAAGATATGTTGGTGGTCAGCCAGCGTGGGCTTACCTGGGGTTCCGGGTACCAGCATGGCCTCTGGTAAACAGGGGGCTTCTGCCAGAATTGTGGGCTGGAGTATGGTCATTGTTATTCATTTTTAAAGGAATATTCCTCCTGACCTCTGCCAGACTAGTTTACATTTTTATCAGCAGTGTGGAAGGGCTTCCTTTTGTCCATATCCTCACCAGCACTTGTTATTTGGTTTTTTAATGACTATAAGGGACAGTGTAAAATGCATATGAGTACAGGGAAAATAGCATTGACAATGGAGAAATTATTTCAATCCTGTGGCTAGAACAAAGGAATAAGAATGAATGATAAGGGGCTGGGGACTAAGAGTGTCCTCTTTCTTGTTTGAGATCTTGACATCATTTGGGGCGATTCAAATATTGCTAAGTAGACAAAGGCATTACTGACAAGAGTGGAGATGCCAGCTGGGGCCAAGGCAATCTTACATATGACAGTTAATTTTGAATTAAAACAGTCACATTGCAGTTCTGCAGAGAGAATGTGCTGCAGAGAATTCACGTTATGAAATGACGTGAGCGACCACAAAGCCAGCCAGCCACTGCTTCCTACAGAGGGATGCGAACTGGGGACTTTCTGGGTCATCTTTCCCTCAAGCAGTGGGTGCTGTGTGTGGGGAAGCACCTATATTTGCATCTTCTTGGTGAGTGATACTGTGTAAGCATTCACTAAGGACTGGAGCCACTGATGGTTCTGCCCAAGGCTGTAGCCAGAAACCTGCTTATTCCTCAGGAAATGTGTGATGATGGAGGATCATGGGCTTATATTACAGAACCAATACAAGATGAATGGAGTGATTGGGTGTCATGCACGTTAGGGCTTAAGAGAGGAGAGCATTATGCTACATCACATTCCTTTGCTACAGCTTCCCTCTCCCTCGGCTTGGGTCTGGCCATCCTGTCTCTTGTCTCACAGTATCTTCACTTTAGATGTGTTTCTACGCCCAGTTTTTCCCTTCTTTGGGACACTACTTGCAGTGGATTAGGTTCCATCTTAATGATCACATTTTAATTTGATTGCCATAAAAATCCTCTCTCCAGATCCAGTCACCCATAGGAACTGATGCTGAGGACTCCACACAGGGAGTTCTGTCTGTGCCCAGGCAAGCCTGGGCCCACAACAAATATGGCTGTGGGTGGCAGCCTCTAGAGAAAAAGAGAGTGCTGAACTCCTCAGGGGAGCCAGTCAGGTATTTTGGTGAAGGTAGGATTGGGAAAGAGCACATATTATATGGAAAGAGGCCTGGAAAGGACACTTCCTGGTAGTGCCTTATCTTCAGTCTGTTGACTAAATTGTACCAGGTTTTTCTTTTTGGACCACCAACCAGCTTCCAAATCATGACACGGAGACTTACTATTAGTTTTGAATGCTTGGCCTAGCTTAGGCAGATTTCTGGCTGGTTCTTTTAGCTTAAATTAACCTGTTTCTCCTTATCTGTCTTTTGCCTCAGGGCCTTTTACCTTTCTTCCTTCTGTAGATCTTACTTTTATTGCTTCTCATGCCTGCTGGCTGGTGCCTGCCTGGCAGTGGCTGCCTGGATTCTTGCCCCAGGCATGTCCCTCATTTTTGACTCTCTTCTTGTTCATCTCTGTTCTTCTCACGAGTCTAGACTTGCCCTCCTATTTATTCTCTCTGCCTGCTAGCCCCATCTGTCCCTCTCCTGCCTAGCTACTGGTCCTTCAGCTCTTTCTCTTGTTTTGTTTTGTTTTGGAGACAGGGTTTCTCTGTGCAGTTTTGGTGCCTGTCCTGGATCTTGCTCTGTAGTCCAGGCTGGCCTCAAACTCACAGACATCCACCTGGCTCTGCCTCCCGAGTGCTGGGATTAAAGGCGTGCACCACCACGACCCAGCTTTTTTTGTTGTTGTTTTTTTCCTTCAGCTCTTTATTAGACCAATCAGGTGCCTTAGGCAGGTGAAACAAATGCAACACATCTTTACATAATTGAACACACATCCTTATTGTTAAAGAAATGCAGCATAAATAAATGTAACACACCTTTACAAAGCTAAAGTAATATTCCACAGAATAAACAAATGTAACACATCTTTGCTTAGTTAAAATAATAGTCTACAACATTAAATCTTGGGAAAAGCTCAGCCATGGAGTAGCCCCCTTCCTAATTTGCATGTTTCCACTTGATCAAGGCTCACCCAACAACCCAGGCCCTTTGTTGATGGAGTATCTTACAAGGTCAGCATGGGGCATCTCCTTCCTGTGCTAGCTTCAGGTGCTTTAAGCAGAAAGACCAGGCAATCGTTGGCCTATACCAGAATTAAGGCAATGTCAGGCTTTACCAAAAGACCTAGAATCCCACCACTCAGAGAAAACAATTTAGTGTCTTGCTAGACAGTGTTCCTGACATCTCAGTGATTGGTTCCAAGCCTCCAAGGCTGCCTACATAGTCTGCTGATGCTCATCTCCATGTAGCACGGTGCGGTGTTTGCTCACAGCCTCATCATCCTCCTGTGCACATTAAGTCATCTCTAGGGGACCTGTAACTACAGACACAATCCCAATGCTTTGTAAATGGTTGTGCTGAACTGTTTAGGGGTGATGAGAAGAAAAATCGATATATGTTCAGTATAGATGCGGGTTTTAAAAAATGTTTTGATCTACAGTTGCTTGTTGACTGCAAGGATGCAGCACTCAAAGATGCAGAGGACAAACTGTCTTTCTTGGTTCTTACTATTATTCTGCACAGATACCTGTTTTTATCAAAGTGGCTTTAACCCTGCCTGCCACTTCTGCATACTTACTGCATTGTAGATCTTCAGTTGTTACTGTGATGGCTAATATTGATTGTCAACTTGACTACATCTGGAATCAACTAAAATCCAAGAAGCTGGGCTTGTGAGGGATTTTCTTTGATGGATCATTTGAGGTGGGAAGATTTAGTTTGAATCTGGGCCACACCTTCTGGTGGCAGCCCCCACAAAAGGACATGGAAGAAGGATGCTTTTGCTTTTTGCCTGCTTGCCTCACTCTCATCTGCCGTGTTGCTGAGGCATTCCTTCGCTGCTAGAAACGCTATTCCTTCATATCAGAGCCACTTCTTTGGGATTCCCAAATAGACAGAAGACTAGCAGTTCTCCAGGATTCCAGCATCAAATTGGGACTTCTGAGACATCCAGTCTCATGGACTGATTATCCCTTGCCTTTCTGTTGGGAGATAGCCACTGTTGGACCACAGCCTGTAAGCCACTCTAATAAATTTTATCAGTTCTGTTTCTCAAGAGAATCTTGACTAACATAGTTACATGATTGTTTTAGTTGTGATGGATAGGAAGGTGAGGCAGGAGTGGACTGTTTGTTTAAAATACTGGTTCTTCTGACCATTAACAAGCACTGGGCCCCCTCTTCATATTCTACCACTATGGACAGAAGTAACAATCACCTACCTCACAGGGAAGGTAAAATGTGCTGCTACAAATTTAGAAATCTTAGTGACAGATCTTATCCTATTCTGTTTGTGGCTCTTCAGTGTTCCATTCTGTGGAAGTGTCATCATTTATTCCATCATTTCTTTCTGTTATATACACTTTAAGAAAAATAATCAGTGTTCCCTTTATCATGTGTATCATGCTAAAACTCTAAGTGCCAGGCAGTGGTGGTGTATGTCTTTGATCCCAGCACTGGGAGGCAGAGGCAGGCAGGTAATTAAACAAAGGCAGCACAGATATAACACATCTTTACATCATTAACAAAGGCTGCAGAAAGAAATGTAAGAAATTGTTTTGCCAAGTTAAAGTAATATTCCACAACACAAGTCTCTGAGTTTGAGATCAGCCTGGTCTACAGTACAAGTTCCAGGACAGCCAGGGATACACAGAGAAACCCTGTCTCAAATAAATAAACTTTGAGTGCATCAGTGATAATTTCCTTAAAATAATATTCATTGAAATGAGAGTGCTTGCTCGTGAAGCACAAACATCACTTAAGACCTCAAGTCTCCATCATTGAGTCCGGAGCTGTGCCAGTCTGCTCCCACAAGCTCCTTTGGATGATTTGTCTCCGCCCTTTATTGCCAAGGTGTGGGAATTTTCACTTAAAAACAGTATCTGACAAGTTGATGAACCTCAAAATCTCAGTATTATTAATTTTTTCTTTCCTCAGTACGTTTATCTATTACCATTTTATGGTAAACCTGTATTGTATAACAGGATCTGTTCCTGAAAAAGGACATTTTTAAGAGGGTGTCCTGTAGCCATATACCCCCATGACCAGTTCTGTAAAAGGTTGTGTCATAGATTTCCATATTTCTGTTCTACTATCATTATTTAAGAGTCTCAAAATTCTACCAAGGTTTCTAAAATTTGGTAAAATATACAGTTCAATTTGGGGACAACATGATGTTGTAGTAAACATTGCTCACCAGGAACAAGGCCAGCTCAGCACATGGAGGTCTTTAGAGGCCATAAGGATGTTTGTTCCAGAATTACATTTATTTTGAGGAAATCCGTTTTAAGGCTTGTTTTTCACTTACCTTTCCAAATTGAGTGTGCTTTATGAAGGAAACTTCTGCCCATTTTATCTTCTGTTTGGTTGACCCTGAGGCCCCTCACAGTCTCCGCTAACTTCCATTTCGTCAGCTCTTCCTGGTTTGCTTGTCTTCTGCTTGTTTTTTCTCCTGTGTATCTCCTGGTTCAGCACTTAAGACACAGCCTTAGGCCCACTGGGGGGTTAAGTGGGCCAAAGCCACCAAGCCCAACACCTGAGGTGGATCTCCAGGACCTACACTGTAGAAGAGAACTGACTGCTGTATGCACAAACACCCCACACACACATAGACAACTGTAATTTAGCATATAGTCTTTCCCTTATTTTTGCTATAAAAATATATCTAAAAATAAATGGCAATTCTAGGAGTGACAGCGCACATCTGACCCCAGCACTCGGGAGGCAGAGCCAGACAGGCAGGACTGTGACAGGCTTTCTTTTGAGCCACCAACCAGCTCCCAAATCATGACCTGGAGATTTGTTATTAGTTATGAATGCTCAGCCTTAGTTTATGCTTGTTTTTGCTAGATCTTATGACTTTTAACCTGTTTCTCTTCATCTATATTTTGTCTCAGGGCTCTTTACCTTTCCTTTCATTCTGAATATCTTACTTTGCTGCTGTCTCCATGTCTGGCTGGTGGCTGCCTGGCTTCTGGCGCTAGGCATGTCCCTCTCTTTCTCCTTCATTCTTCTCCCCAGCTTACTACTTACTCCAAATTCCTCCTCCTACTTACTCACTTCGCCTGCTAGCCCAGCCTATCCCTCTCCTGCCTAGCTATTGGCCATTCAGCTTTTTATTAGACCAATCAGGTGCTTTAGGCAGGCAAAGTGAAACAAATGCAACACATCTTTACATATACTGGACAGAAAGTGCCGCTGTAGCAGAGAGCAAAGTTTCAGACTCTGAACTAGGTTGTTGCATTCAAGGGAACTGCAACAAATGTTTGGTTGTGAGTCTCTTCGTATCTGGAGCTTTTTGCATCAGGTTCATTATGATTTGGTCATACAAAGACTTCAAGGCAGCTGGTGAGCCAGGCCCTGATCTTGGGCTTTCAGTGAAACTTTAAGACCGGCATCAGAACTGATTTTTTTAACTTTTCAGACTTCAAAAATGGAATTGTTTTGTGTATGCATATATACTTTATTAACTGTGGTAACTCATGAATAGTTTTGTGCAGGAATGATGTACTGATGAGTAGGAGTTGGGATAAAGATTTTGCTGCTGGATTGGAGCAGCTCAAATGCAGAAACATTTTCTTGTTCTTTGTGTGGATAATGTTAGCCTGTATTAATGCACCCTATGTTTTGGTAGCAGAAAATGTAAATAGTTCTACTAAGAGATTGCTTTTGGATGTTTGTTGAAGTTTCTGAAGTGTAAATAGTTCTATTAAGAGTTTGCTTTTGGATGTAAGTTTGTGAAAATTGTAATTGTATATAGTAATATTCATACTAGAATTATGATGTTAACCTGTTAATGTTAATGAATCATAGAATGGCAATGCTTAGGAGTCTTTAGATTCGATGTGGTTGCATCAGGAGTTTACTGATTTATTGATGTGGTTGCATCAGGAGTTTGATTCAAAAAAGGTTTGATGCAACTAAAACTACTGTAGTCATCTTAGACTCATTTAGAAAGGACATTCTATCTTGACCATCCTCTACTCTTTTACTAGGAGGAATAGCAGCCACAAAGAGCAGGTGTATTGCCATGATTATTCCAGCTACTTGTAAGCTCTTAGTGGAAAGCTGATTCAGAGCTGCATAGAGTTAAACTCTGTACCCTCACTTGAGACCTTTATATTATAGAGTAGGGAATCTGTGGGGGCTCACAGAGGCTCCCTAGTAAGGCCTTACTCAAGGTCAGAAAGTCTGAACTTGCTTTACCCATCAGGACTGGATGATTTGGACAAAGGCGTGGTGACCAAGTATTTTGAAGGGTCTATACTTATTGATACTTGATACTTCTACCTTCAAATGGAGAGGTCTTTTGCCCCTCACTTTGCTAAAAGGCCCATTATGAATAAAGTTGGGATGACTGGGTATTGACCCAGGGCCCTTTCAAAGCTATCCTATGTCTCTGTCTTTCTCTTCATCTAAGCAAGTAAAAGTCCTTGCTGAGGAAGCCTGATGACCTCTCCTGAAAGGTGTCCCCTAGTCTCCACAGGGGACACCTACACTAACGCACAAAGTAATGAGGAGAATAAATAAAATTAAGTTTAAAATTTTAAAATAAATAATGGTTCTTCTGTAAAGTCAGAGATTGCCTTTGTGGATACTCTCCACCGACATCCTGTGTTCATATCATGTATTTAAGAAGGAATAAATGAAAAATAAAATTCAAAGTAACAATTACTTTATTTTGTAGTGGCAGTTCATGTTGAATGTGTCTATGTTATATGGTCTAAGTGTATGTTTGTGGGTATGTTTCCATGTGTATGAACACACCTGTGTGTGTATGGAGGACCAAGGCAGACAGCAGGAGTCCTCAGTCGGTCTCCACCTTACTCACTGAGGCCAGGGAGCTCCATGGAATGCAATGCAGAGCTCGATGTCTAGTCTGGCCAGCCAGTTCGCCTGTAAGATCATCCGATGTAGTTTCCTCATAAGAAGACATCACAACTGGGTATGATGGCATACATCTTTAATTCCAACACTTGGGAGTCAGAGGCTGGTGGACCTCTGTGTATGTGAGGTCTGTATAGTGAGGCTCTATCAGGAGAAATAAAAAAGACATCATGTGAGGCAGGCTGACAGGACAACAGGATACATTGTCACACTGAAGATAGACACTGGACTGGTGTATAGCCACAGTGATAACACACAAAGCTTGCTGAGGACCACAGTAGCAAGCACAAACCCATAAAGCACTCTGTCATCTCCTCACAGGAGTACAGGACTGCCATCACCTCACAGGAGGACAAGACTGTCATCTCCTCACAGGACAGGACTGCCATCTCCTCACAGGAGGACCAGACTGCCATCTCCTCACAGGAGGACGGGGGTTCCCTGTCTCTCACTCTGGTGTGCTCATCAACCCCTGTATCTCCTTAATTGGACAGTCATGCAGGGTGTGGTGGCGAACACCTTTAGTCTCAGCACTCAAGAGGCAAAGGCAGGCTGATCTCTGTGAGTTTGAGGCCAGCCTGGTCTACAGAGTGAGTTCCAGGACAGCTAGGGCTACACAGAGAAACCCTGTCTATAAAAACAAACAAAGGAGATATACACTCAGGTTAAGAGTGTCTGAGACTGGAATTATGTGGCTGCTGCTGGCTTCTAGGTCACGCTGTCACACCACATCCTGGTCCTGCTAATCCAGCCATGGGTTTGGGGCAAGGCTCGTGTATGTGGATCAGATGACAGACTCTTATCGGTCACGGGATGCTTCATTTTCAGTGACAAAGGGACATATTCCTTCATCAGGATTTTTTTTTTTACTCCAATTTACTGCTGAAGAAAGGTTTAAAATATTTCACACAAAACCATAAAGTTTTTTCTGTTAGTTCCTCAGTTACCTTCTTCACAGCTGTCGGCCTCTCTCTGTGCTGGTGAAAGTACGTAGGCCCAAATACCATGAACACTTAGTAATGCTTTCTTCTTGATGCTCAGATGAAATAACATTGTTAAAGGAAGCCTAATCTGTTTAACTTGTCAACATCTAATTACTAAAGCACAGAAATTTATTGTTGGGACAATTTGACTATTTTGCTAGAGGTGACATCAGATAATATAAAAAGATAATTGAATGTTGCTTTTTATGTTAATGTCTGACACTAAAGAGAAATGGATCTCATTGGATTCAGAACAGTTCTTGTGATACATCACACACAGAGACTCTCGCTCCTCCTGGGATCCAGGGTATGTGTGATCCATCCTTCCCCTTTCCATCTGAGAGTCTTCAACAAGAGGGTTGCCAGCAACCCTCCACTGACAGCCTTCCTTTGCTGCTCCTGCACAAGTCATCAATCACATCTTTGTTTGCGTTACTGTGAAGAAAATATTTTTATTTATATCGCGTGATGTGATGCTAAAAAAAAATTTTAAAGAATTTAACAAAACCAAAGTCCTACTTCCTCCCTCCTGAAATCAAAACAAACTAATGTGCTGTGTGTCATTTTATTCTTGGCTTTATTATTTTTGGAACCATACAAGACTTCTGTCAGACATGTTGAATGTTAAAAGGAAAGAGACCCCTGGCAAATGGGGAAAGCCAGTTACAGAAAATGTGCTGTTGGAGCTAGGGAAACACAAGGAGGGCCTGGGAGAAGTCAGCCCCCACCCCCACACACACCCAAAACACAGACGGTAGACTCACGTGGAAGAAAACTACCCCAGCAGATCTCCGCCTTTATTCTGTTTATACAGAAGACAGAGAACAGAATGGCAGATGTCAGTAAACCGCCTTTCCTTGCCGTATCACAAAGGAAGGTGGAAAGCTTTGCTTCTGATGAAGAGATTGCATGACAGGGTTGACTATTTTGCATTTTAAATATCACCAATATTAATTCACTGAACTTTCAGGAGCATATCTCTGTGTACTGTTTGGTAAAAGCACACTTACATTTAAATACCAATTAAAGGATTTAATTTGATCTACTTAAACACAAAGAAGGTTGGGAAAATAATACTTCAATTTTGAATCAACTAAATTCTGCAAAGCTAAAAGGGGGTCTTGTGGTGATATTGTGTTCCCCAAAATATTGTACACCCTAATAAACTTATCTGGGGTCAGAGAACAGAACAGCCACTAGACATAGAGGCCAGAAAATAGTGGCACACACACCTTTAATCCTAGCATTCCAGAGGCAGAGATGTGCCTGGATCTCTGTGAGTTCAAAGCCACACTGGAAACAGCCAGGCGTGGTAACAAGAGCCTTTCATCCCAGGAAGTGATGGCAGGAAGTAGAAAGGTATTGAAGGCGTGAGGATGAGGAACTGGGCCTGGTTAAGCTTTTAGGCTTTTGAGCAGCAGTTCAGCTGAGATCCATTCAGATATGATGACACAGAGGCTTCCAATCTGAGGAAATAGGATCGGCTGAGGAATTGGCAAGGTGAGGTAGCTGTGGCTTGTTCTGCTTCTCTAATCTTCCAGCATTCACCCCAATAACTGGCTTCAGGTTTGATTTTATTTAATAAGACCACTTAGAAATTCATCTACAGGATCTGAAGAATCATATGAGGAAGCAAACCTGAATTTCCAATGTCATTCAACCAGCCCTCCCAGGTGTCCTACTGTGTGAGACTGTGCCAAGCACCAGAGATGTACACAGGAGAAGACAGGCTGTGATTGGCATAGGAAATGTCCCCAAAGGCACATTTGGACACTTGGCTCCAGCAGGTATTGCAGTTTGGGATGATTGTGGAGGCTTTAGCAAGTGGGACCAATTGCCCT
This sequence comes from Peromyscus maniculatus bairdii, assembly GCF_049852395.1. Lineage (NCBI taxonomy): Eukaryota > Metazoa > Chordata > Mammalia > Rodentia > Cricetidae > Peromyscus > Peromyscus maniculatus. Next base: position 32,883,480 of record NC_134853.1, on the reverse strand, counting down.
AAACCAGTCAGTAGAGGTAATTCTGAGAGCTCTACCTATGTTGGTTCCAGCTTGTGTTGGTAATTGTTTTTGCTCTTTTGGGGGGCACACCACCCAGCTCCCAAATAAATTACACATGGAGAAATACTATTACTTATAAATACCTGGTCCTACCTTGGCTTGCTTCTTGCCAACTTTTCTTAACTTAAATTATCCCATCTATCTTGGGCCTCAGGGTTTACATCTTTCTCTATTCCTGTATAACTTTTCTTTCTTTCTTACTCCATGTCTGGCTATGTAGTTGGGTGGCTGGGTGGCTGGCCCCTAGTGTCCTTTTCTCCTTCTCTGGCTACTCCTTCTTTCTTCTCCCAGATTTGTCCTTCTATTTCTTTTCTTTGCCTGCCAGCCCTGCCTACCCTTTCTCCTGCCTTGCCACTGGCTGTTCAGTTCTTTATTAGACCATCAGGTGTTTTAACAGGCTCAGGAACACAGATTCACAGAGTTAAACAAATGCAACATAAACAAAGGTAACACACCTTAAAATAATATTCCCCAGCATTCCCTTCCTTTTTTTTCTCAAGAAAAATGAAAGGTTTTAACTTTAACATAGTAAGACTGTATACAATAAGAACAATTATCAAGTAAAGAATACATTCACAATGTACTGAATTCCAATTCATTTGTGTCTGGTAAATTTAAAGAAAATACTCTATAATCTATCCTATGTTAGTAAATCCAAAAATTTATACTTAATTTACTTCTGTCATATCTAAGGAAAACTGCAACTGTTACTATCTAGTCTTCAACTCCATCAAAGGCCCCAGAGGATATAATATTATTTAAGTAAGCAAAAAGTGCATTGCAAACATCTTTCAAAAACTCTAGAAACGACAGAGACATCTAACTGCCTGGACAGTCACCCAAAGTTTCTCTGCAACATTGGGGCATCCATCTTCAGCCTACAGGCCCTACATATCTGAAAGACTTTTCAATGAAGCAGGAAATTTGAAAGACTGTCCTGCCTATGTTGGCAAAGTTTGTCAGTTGCTTTCCTTTGTGTTCTGCAGAATATCTGACAGTTTCTTCTGTGACATAGGAACCTGAAAGACCACCCTGCCTTGTTGTGGCAAAGTTCAGCAGTCACTTTCCTGTGGGTCCTGCATGTCCAGTTTATACAACATACTCTCAAGCAGTTCAGGCAAGAGCAGCTTCTTGCCCAAATGGCTAGCCTTGCCACATTAAAAGCAAACTTCATAAGGAATTTCTTCAATGCCCATCATCTCTGGAGGAAATTTGTACAGCCAGGAACAGATATGTCTTATTGTCACGAAAAGCTCTAAGTTAACAAAACAGCTCAAAAGCCATTTTCTGTGGGTCTTTCAAAGATTTGGAGACCATATATTGCTGTGGGATGTCCTTCTGTATGTTGTGAATGTGTATTGCTCTCATTGTTAATAGTAAAGCTGATTGGCTGGTAGTCAGACAGGAAGTATGGGCAGGACAACCATACTAAGGAGGGGAAGAGAGTAGCAGAGTCAGGCAGATGCCAGCTAGCCACTGAGGAAGCAAGACATGTAAAAAATGAGGTAACAAGCCACAAACCATGTGGCAAAACATAGATAGGAAATATGGGTTAATTTAAATGTAAGATCTAGCTAGTAATAAGCCTGAGTCATCGGCCAAACATTTATAATTAATATAAGCCTCTGAGTGATTATTTGGAAATAGCTGTGGAATGAAGTGGGACAGAGAAATGCCTCTGTTTACAATCTATCTATCTAAAATATATCTCTACAATGATCTGGAAAGCATACCTAACATATCTACAAATTTGATTGTTATGAATGTCTAACCACTAACCTATGTTTCCTGATTATTCTATATAGTTTATAGTAATAGATTTCAAAAACTAGAACTTCACCATACATTTCCAAATGACCTGCATAGGCACAATACCTCAAACAAAATAGAAACATACATACAATATGTTGTAATGAAAATAACCTTACATTTTTTATCAATATACAAAAATCCTTTAAACAAGAGTAGAAACATATATACAGTATAACAAAAATAGCTTTAAATTTGTATCAATATGCCATATTTCCCTATATGATAACAAACATCCATAACCCACCAAATAACCAAAAGCCACCCAGACTCTCCAATTCTTGGGAATGTGGGCATAGTTTTCTCTAGACTGCTTCCTGATATCTATGAGCAAAGGCATCTTTTTTTAGAGGTCCCTGAGAAATTTTGAGATAATGGCCAAGTCCTGGAAAGACCAACTATAACCTTTGTTGATAGGTATCACCTGTTAAGAATCAAGAGGTCTTCCCCAATCAAATCTGGCCCATATTATTCCTGAAGGAATCTACAGTCTCTCATCTCCTGTGGGAACAAAACTCCAAAGCATTTTTGATTTCCACTTGACAAGTATATTTTTTACTTCTTTTTTAAAGTTAAGACAGCTTTAAAATATCTAGGTTTGTTCAAATTTGCAGTCCTGTTCACAAGTCCATGTCTTCCAGCAGCCGTCTTTTGCTCATTACCACTCAAAAATTCAAAATCAACACAATAACATACAGAATCCAGACTCCCTGTGTATTTCCCATCTCTACACAGCTTATTTTTTATTACTTTTACTCTCTCTTTAAAGACCTTATTTTTAAACTATTTCTTTCTTTCTATGACTGTCTATACTCTTTTTCTTTCTTAAGCCTATGCACATTGTTAAACACACTGTAACATGTTTAGAGGTTTTTCTCCATCTGGACCTCTTTTACTTCATATCTCTAGTCTTTTTTGACTACACAACAAACTTTAGATTGCTAAGCTATACCTGGATCCTCCATGCATGGCTCTCAGCTGGCTCTGCCCATTTCTGGGCTAGTTAAAGCCAAGCCTAAAACCCATGGCCTGGTCAGAGGTGCTTGACCAAGAACTGCATTCAGCCTTCCTAGAGTTCGAGGATACTGATGTTTGTGCTGTAGCAGGCATTTTTATTTAGTTTTTTGTTTCTACTTAACATTACTAGCTGTTCAAGGGCTCGTCAGCAGGCAGAAACTCTTAAAGGAGCTATATACTTTTTTTTTCTCAGCTTTCTTAAGCTCTGTATGGAAATTTGGCCCCACATTGGACACTAAAATGTTTTTTATTGTTTTTGCTCTTTTGGGAGGCCTACCACCCAGCTCTCAAATAAATCACACATAGAGAAATACTATTACTTATAAATACCTGGTTCTAGGTTGGTTTGTTTCTTGCCAACTTTTCTTAACTTAAATTATGCCATGTATCTTGGGCTTCAGGGTTTCTGTCTTTCTCTATTCCTGTGTAACTTTTCTTTCCCTCTTACTCCATGTCTGGCTGTGTAGCTGGATGGCTGGGTGGGTGGCTGGCCCCTAGTGTCCTCCTCTCCTTCTCTGGCTACCCCTTCTTTCTTCTCCCAGATTTGTCCTTCTATTTCTTCTCTCAGCCTGCCAGCCCCACCTATCCTTTCCCCTGTCCCACCATTGGCTATTCAACTATTTATTAGACCATCAGGTGTTTCAGACAGACAAAGTAACACAGCTTCACAGAATTAAACAAATGCAACATAAACATAAAAAGTAAAACAATATTCTTCAACAAGCCTGAATTCTGTTTTCTGTCCATACCATGCAAACAAGCTGCTGCCTCGAGTTCCCACTACTCTGGATGAAACAGCTCCCTCCACCATGCCTTAGGCAGGAAAGACTTCTTTTGGTTCAAAGTTTCAATGAAGTTGCAGTCTGGTATGGCAGGGAAGGCAGGGTGGAGAGCTGCTCCAACCAAAGTAGTAAAAATGTTCGGTATTTTGGTTCATTTTGATGAGAAAAGTCACTTACACAGACGTGATTTTTTAGCTTTAAAGAACTTCCCATTTTGGAGAGACAAAGTATCAATTAAAATATGAAGTGGTAAAAGAAAAAAATGAAAATAAAAATAACAAACTGTACTGCAATGTGGTAAACACAGTGACAAAGGAAGCCTTCATGGGAAGAATTTTAGGAGATGTCTTCATGAAGTTTTCTCACTAGACAGAATGGTAAAAGCAAGATTCAGAGCATGTGAGGGAGTGGGTGAAAGAATCATCTGATGTGTCATGAATGGCACAGGGGAGGGGAAGCCTGAACAGAGCTGGAGGCAGTAGAAGGTGGCAGAAGCAGGAGTCTGTCCGGCTCAGGCACCATGTAAGAAAGAAACTAAAAGCACTTTCATGTTGCATATTTGAAAAGACTTAAGAGCACAGGCAGAAATTAGGTCAGTTAGAATGCTTATCTAATATGCATCTATCTTTGGTAATGTGTAAATGCCACATGTTGTAGCATACTTCCCTGTAATCCTAGCACTTGGAAGGTAGAGGCAGCATGGGTTACATAAGATGAGAGTGTCCAAGACCATCAACAGAGGGAAGCTAATACCCCCTAGCCTGAGGTATTAGCATTTCAGAATATTAAAATAAAGGCCTGTGCTAGAGTCAGGGAAGAGAGTGGCTATCTCATGAGCACTAAGAAATTCGAGAAAACAGATGTGTAAAACCACATGCTTGACATTAGGTTTTAAATATTTTTATACAGTTGTAAGGTATTTTAAGACAGTCACTCACCATGGTCAACTTAAGGTTTCTCAATGAAGATGGTACACACTCCTGCTCACGCGTGTTCAGTTTTTCACTTTACTATTATATTCAAGAAATTACATTATAAATAAAATACAAATTTATTATAAAATAGTCCTTGTTTTAGATTATTTGGGCCACTAAGGGCTGGTGTAAATTAAAAGAAGGCCAGGCTTAGCTACTATGATATTTGAATAAGAAATGTCTCCCATGAGCTTGGGTATTTGAACGCCTGGTCCCCATTTTGGTGACATTATTTTGGGAGGTCTAGGAGGTGCAGCCTTGCTGTAGGAAGTACACTGTGGAGGTGGTCCTTGGGAGTTCTGTCCCTGCTTTGTGTTTGCAGTTTGAAGGTGTGAGCTCTCAGATTCCTGCTGCAATGCCTGCCACTTGCTGCCATGGTTTCCACCATAATGGACTCTAATCCCTCTGCAACCATAAGCCCAAATAAACTCTTTTTTCTCTCTCTTTTTACTTTTATTGATTCTTTGTGGATTTCACTTCATGCATTCCTATCCCACTTATCTCCCTGTCCTCTTGCATCCACTCTCCTCCCCTGCAACCTTATCCGCCCCCAAATAAAAACCAAATTTAAAAGAAAAACCAAACAACTCTTTATAAGTTGCCTTAGTTATGGGTGTTTTATCACAGCAACATAAAGCTAACTAGAAGAACTCTAGTGACCAGTAGGTCACATGTACTGACTGTGACTTTGCCTTATACTTTTTCATCTTACCATGGGGTTCTGGGAGAGATGAGTGGTGATGAAACATGCCTTTATTTCCAGCACTCAAGAGGCAGAGGCAGGCAGATCTCTGAGTTCGAGGCCAGCCTCGTCTACAGAGTGAGTTTCAGGACGGCCAGGGCTACACAGAGAAATGTTGTCTCAAAAAACAAAACAAAGACAAACAGAAACTGTGAAGTTCTGGGTTAGAACCCACTGTAAACAGTGCTTAGATTTGAGAAATATCTGATGCTAAAAACTTCCTTGTGGAATTAGCTTTTTTCATTGTCATTATTTGTATTAGGAACAACTACTAACTAACCAGAAGTCACGTGACTTGTAGGCAGAGTTCCCCTGTCCCGGCAGCTGCTCCCAAAGAACTAACACAGAGACTCAATATTAATTATAAATGCTTGGCCAATAGCTCAGGCGTTTTACTAGCTAACTCTTACATTTAAATTAGCCCATATTTCTTATCTATGCTTTGCCACGTGACTTGGTACCTTTCCTCAGTACAGCACACCCATCTTGCTTCTCTCTTCCTCTGCTGGCAACTTGGCCTTCTTCCTCTCAGCATTCTCAGTTTGGCTCTCCCACCTAACCTTATCCTGTTCAGCTATTGGCCAGTCAGCTTCTTTATTAAACCAATCACAGTGACATATATTCACATAGTGTAAAGGAATATTCCACGGTGGCTCATTGTATTTGGGCCCAAGCCTCAGAATACCTGAGTGTTGACACTGAGCACAGATGTCAGTCACCAGCTGCTGACAATGTGGCTTGGTAGATCAGGCCTGGCAGCTGCTGTCCCCATCCCCATTGCTTCTCTGTGTATTTCCTTGTCAGTGCTTCACAAGCCTTGGAGAGTAATTTATTAACCATCAATAAAAAGTACTAGCCATGGGCACACGCCTTTAATCCCAGCACTCATCAAACAGAGGCAGGTGGTTCTCTGTGAGTTTGAGGCCAGCCTGATCTACACTGTAAGTTCCATGCCATCCAGGCCCACATAGTGAGACCCTGTTTAAAATAATAATAATAATAATAATAATAATAATAATAATAATAATGTATCAGCTGTTGGTATTGTAAACTGGGTCCAGAGCCCGTGGCTGGGAGAGCACATGTGTTAGTGAGGAAGTTGCTGCTGTTGTTTTGCTAACTGGACACAACATACATGTGGAATTGCTTTCTTTGCCTTGTTTTTGTTTTTGTTTTTGTTTTTGTTTTGTTTTGTTTTGTTTTTCAAGACAAGGTTTCTCTGTGTAGCTTTGCGCCTTTCCTGGGACTCACTCTGTAGCCCAGGCTGGCCTTGAACTCACAAAAATCTGCCTGGCTCTGCCTCCCAAGTGCTGGGATTAGAGGCATGCACCACCACCGCCCAGCTTGTCAAAATTGCCTTCTAAATAATTGTGTTTAGCTCCAAAGAGTGTTGCTACCAACTCTGCTCAGAGAACCTTCTTTTCACAGGGGATGGCAGTTACTACTGAGACTCAGAACTAGTCAAGTATTAAGAATAAGTGACTACTAAGTGCTCATCTACAAATGGCACATCTATATCACCACTCCAAGACTTGGGGACATGGAAGAAAGGGTTGGGGAAATGCTGTGGGATGTTCTGTATGTCCTGTGGGAGCCCGTTCTTGGGTTCCTCGTGGCTTTACTCAGCAGGTCCGCATAGAGGATGATTAGGACCATGGGCCTGAGTGCAGGTGTCTGAGATGGTCTGCACTTGGCTGTGCTGGGGGATGGTCTGTATGTCAAATTGCTCTGATTGGTCAATAAATAAAACCTGATTGGCCGTGGCTAGGCAGGAAGTATAGGTGGGACTAACAGAGAGGAGAAATAAAAGAACAGGAAGGCAGAAGGAGTCACTGCCAGCCACCGCCAGGACAAGCAGCATGAAGAGATGCCAGTAAGCCATGAGCCACGTGGCAGGGTATAGATTTGTAGAAATGGATTAATTTAAGATATAAGAACAGTTAGCAAGAAGCCTGCTATGGCCATACAGTTTGTAAGCAATATAAGTCTCTGTGTTTGCTTAGTTGGGTCTGAGCGGCTGTGGGACTGGCGGGTGACAAAGATTTGTTCTGACTGTGGGCAATGCAGAAAAACTCTAGCTACAGGGAAAGTTTAAACATTTGAGACTTGGCCTGTTGACACTCTGCCCACATCAGGAAGGGGTTCGTGCCCACCCTTGTGATCTATAGGTAGTTGATATTTGCTGGGGGAGGGAGAGAAGTTTTCTTTAGTAGTGCGGCCACTAGTATAATGTCGGTGCTCCTATAAGTGACCTCTCACCCATGCCCTTGTAAGCAACCCTAATGAAATCCACAGAGTCACAAAGGAGAGAGAGAGAGAGAGAGAGAGAGAGAGAGAGAGAGAGAGAGAGAGAGAGAGAGAGAGAGAACACAAAAGTAGAAGAGAGACTAGTTGGGGAGAGAAGGGATCAACAGGAGTAGAAGGGACAGAAGAAAGGGTAATGGAGTAAGTATGATCAAACTACATCATATACACTGATGAAAACTTCATAATTAAATCCACGGTCATGTATAATTAATATATGTGAATAAAAACATTAAAAAGCGTTATCTATAAGTGCAGGATGGAAAGGTGGTGAATGAGTACAATCCTCGTGTCCTCTCAGCTCCCAGAACACCATATCTTAACACTGAATTTAATCTCTGTGCTACTTAGTTTTAATTCTCAGGTTGATTCACTATAGAGCCACATGGAAAGAGTCCCAATGAGGAACTGTCAAGATCAGCTTGGCCTGTGGGTATGTCTGTGGGGGATCCTGATCACACTGAAGTTAGAAGTCCCACCCACTGTGGTGATGCTATCCCCTAGGCAGATCCTGAACTATATTAAGAATGAAGACTGAGGAATGGTAGTGCATTTTTTTGGTTTCCAGTACTCTGGAGCCAGCTCTGTTTCTGTGAGTGTGAGACCAGCCTGGTCTACATAGAGCGTCCTAGACCTTCTGGAGCAATATAGTAAGACCTTGTCTCCAAACATAGTAACAACAAATCTGGAGTGAGCCACACAAGCATTCATGCATTCATTCTCTCTGCTCTTGACTATGGGTGTAAGTAGCTGCTTCATGGTCCTAATGCCTTGACTTCCCTGAAGTGGTGGACTGTAACTTGGAATTAGGAGGTGAAATAAGCCCTCTCTTCCTTCAGTTGCTTTTGTTAAAATATCTTAACATAGCAAGTTTAAAAAAAAAAAAACTATGATGAAAATTGGACCAGAGAAGTGGGATCATGGCCGTGGCTTTTAAACTTGGGAAGTGTTTTCTGGGAGGAATGTAGAAACAATGCTTAATGGGTCATTCTAGTGGGAGCTTGGAAGACAGCAATGTGGAGAGAAATAGACACTGAGATCTAGCACAAGTGTTCAGAGGAGAACAAGACCTCTAGTAGGAACGGGGGCAGGGCCATTCTTGTGATATTTCAGCCAAGAACGTGGCTCTATCCTGCCCGTATCCCCAGAACTTGAATGAACTTGAACTGAAAGATGAATGCCTGGTTTGTCTGGCAGAGGAAGTTTTAAGACAGGATAGTATCCAGGCTGTCATTGATAAAGAGATCAGCATCATTGTAGTGAAACCTGTGCTGCACTGAGACAAGAGGAGAGATGTCCTGACCACCCCACCAAAGCTCCATCTTAGAACAGTGCAAGAAAGCCTAAGCTGAAGGAGCTCCCTGCTCCTCAAAATCAGCTGCCTGCGAAAGTGTTCTCTCAGGGTCAGCAGCAGAAGTTAATACCACGGTAGCCTATGGGAACCAGGCTACGTCTTCATCGGACGGCAGAAGCTGGCAATGCCATAAAAATTGTCCACATGGTCTTGAAGGCATGAAAGATGCAAGATTGAGGGGGGTCACAGAGTACAGCTTAGGACAGACACTGTGTGGCTTGGTTTAAATCCCTATGGAGAGGCCTTAACGGGGCATTATTTGAAGCTGTAAAGGTGAAACATAAGTTGCAGTTGGAGACAACAGAATATTGAAGATCTTAAAACTCATGGACATCAAACAAGGAAAGCAGCAAGTTTGGAGTGGAGCTGGCCTGTCCTAGGAGAGAATTTGTGTGCGCTTTAGGTAGCAGATTTAGAGTTAGGACTGCCTTTTCCAAGCCTTTTGGAGCCCAGCCAATTACATCACATGCCCTAGATATGGGACATGGAACGTCAGGAGTTGTGTTTACCTTGCTTGATTTTGGTTTTGCTGTGATGTGATTGCTTTATGTCAAGTAAAGCAACTCTTCTGGAACAAGAAAGCTTTCTCTGTGTCCTTATACGTTGAAATTGTGTCACCTAGTTTTTATTTTATAGGTCCTTGTACCATTAAAATTTTTATTTTTATTTATGTGCATTATGTGTCTGAGTAGCTGCAGGTTCCCTCAGAGGCCAGAAGAGGGAGCCAGGCAAACTCCCTGGAGCTGGAGTTGCCTGTGGTTGTGGACCACCCGAGATGGATGCTGGGAACCAAACTCTGGTCCCTTGTAAGAGCAGCAAGGCTCTTAACACTGAGCTATCTCTCCAGGCTCCAAGATTTTATAATTTTAAGGTGCTAGAATTTTTAAAGACTATGGGACTTTTAAAGTTGGACTGTATTTTACAATATGAGATAAACATGAAACTTCAGGGAAGGGAGAGTGGAAGTGGTTTATGGATTAAAGTAACATTTGTGTGACACGCTGACAAGGTGTAGAGTTGTGATGGTTAGTTTTAATTATCAATTTGATACTATCTTCAATCACCTGAAAAGAGTCTCAATGAGGGACGGTCTAGATCAGGTGGCCTGTAGAGACTGTCTTACTAATTAAAGTGAGGTGTAGGTGGACCATTCCCTAAGCAGAAGATCCTGAGCTGTGTTAAGATTAGAGAGGCTGGAGGGATGGCTCAGTGGTTAAGAGCACTGACTGCTCTTCCAGAGGGCCTGGGTTCAGTTCGCAGCACCCACGTGGCTCACAACTGTCTGTAACTGCAGTTCCAGGGCACCCGACACCTACAGTAAACACACAAATGCACATTTAAAAAAAGAGAGAGTAGAGAGACTGAGCGTGAGTGAGCATGTTTTCATTCACCATCTGCTCTTGATGAGAGATTAGCTGTTTCAAGTTCTCCTTGCCTTGACTTCCCTGCAATGATGATCTATAACATGAAATTGTGAGCTAAAAGAAATCCCTTCTCCTCTAAGTTCTTTTTGTTGAGGGACTTTATCACAGTTATGGGTAAGGAAATGAAAACACAAAAGTTAAACAGAGAGCTCCTCTTCTAGTGTTCATATGAGTCCATGAATTCACAATTCCCCCAGAACAATGTTATTTCTAACTTCTGAGGCCTCTTTACATCCTGTAAACATACAACTGCCACGATGGATTTGAGACTGCCGCGTCCACTCCATCTTTGGCGGAGCTTCGAATGAGCTCTGCAGACCAAAAGAAATACAGGCACAGCTGCTGCCAGCTTGGTCACCAGTGATGTGCCACTTAGTCAAAAGGACACCCTGAAAAACACAAGAAAACCACAAAAAATGTGCTAGGCCTGGTGGAACAAGTCTGTTATCCTTGTGCTTAGGAGACTGAGGTAGGGGAATAGAAATTTCAAGGCCAGCTTGAACCATATGGTGAGTTCCAGGCCAGCCTGAGACCAGGAGACACTCTCTCTCTCTCTCTCTCTCTCTCTCTCTCTCTCTCTCTCTCTCTCTCTCTCTCTCTCTCTAAGATTTATTTATTATGTATACAGTGTTCTGTCTGCATGTATCCCTGCAGATGAGAAGCGGGCACAAGATCTCATTACAGATGGTTGTGAGCCACAATGTGGTTGCTGGGATTTGAACTCAGGACCTCTGGAAGAACAGCCAGTGCTTCTAACCTCTGAGCCATCTCTCCAGCCCGAGACTCTGTCTCAAAAACAAACAATTCAAAAATCTCACCAGCACAATCCTGTGTCAGTCTAAGTATTTTATGGTTGTTATGTCTGCTAATGCAACTGATCCCCAACTCCTCTAGCAACCTTAGCTCTTCTTTTTCCATTCTCCATCTTCTGAAAGGTTGACTCAGCACTGGTCTACACCTGAATGATAGGGTTCAGCTAGCCTCAGCATGACCTAGAGAAACAGGTATCCATATAGCAGTCCTCTAGAAAGTCTTCAGGAAGAAGGTGGGAAAGTGAGCATACATCAGAAGAAATACTCTGTGCCTCTGTTTATGCCAATGATCTATGTGCAAGAACAAAGAAAATTCAGATCTGAAGGGAATTTCTGTACACAAAATTATACATATGCTTGAGGGCTGAAGGTAGTGGTGTATGCTTGTAACCCTTGGTCTCGGGAGCAATGCCATCCTTAGCTACATGGATTTTGAAGCCAGCATGGGATACCTGAAACCCTGCCTCAAACACACACACACACACACACACACACACACACACACACACACACACACACACACACACGACAGGAGATAAAATTCATTGGTTGTGAGCACTTGCTACTCTCACAGAGCATGTAAGTTTGGAACCCAGCACTCATACTAGATGGATTACAATCATCTGTAACTTCAGGAGTTTTGACACTATCTGCTGGCCCCCACGAGTGTGTTCACACCCAAACACACACACCTAAAAAAATAACAACAATCTCAAAACAAACAGACAGCCAAATAGAAAACAAGGACGACTAAGGGCCAAGTGTGGTGGCACATTCCTTAATCATAGAACTAAGACAATTGATGCAGAAAAACTACCTCAAGGTTAAGGCTAGCTTCGATTATAGAGTTTCAGGTCAGGCTGGGCCACAGAGTAAGAAAGACCCTGTCTCAAAATAAATAAATAAGCAAATAAATAAATAAACAAACAAACAGGGGCTTGCAAAATGGCTCAGCAGATAAAAATCAGTTGCTACAAAAGTTGATAACCTGAGTTTAACTGCCAGAACCCAGGGTGTAAGGACAGAATCCACTCCACAAAGATGACCTCTGACCCCCACAAATGAGCTTTGGCATTTGCACCCTCACACACACACACAGGGAGATTTAAAATACAACAAAAAATACAGAAGCTTGACTTTCTGTAGAAAAATGCAGATGGCAATAAAATTAAATCAAAATGAAAGGGTTAATGAAAAGTAAACCAGCTGTCCAATAGGTCCAGTTGAAATGTATTTGGCTGGGAGAGTGGATCAGTAGGAGAGTCAGCAAGGGCAGGCTGAGTTCACCTCCAGCATAAAAACCAAACTAAAAAAATTTACTAACCTTTAAACTGAGAAATAAACCCTCCCTTCCAACAGTGTGTCTGCTTAGCGAGTGACTGAACATATAGTTAGAGGGGGGCCTGGGACAGGAGTCCAGCTCTTCACCCACACCCAACTGCTAGAGCTTTTCAAACGAGTCACTCCAGTACCCACGTCTTTGAAATAGACATAGCAGTAATCCTTTGTATGCCCTCGAATGTTCGAGGAAACTGAAAAGGATGCTCAGCACAGTGTTTGGCACACAGTGAAGTTTCCATACATAATGTTACTATATATAAACTTGTGATTATGTGTCAGCTGCCAAGGCAAAGCTCCTGGGCAAAGTCCAGGCTCACTTGCCGGGCACACTGTAGACTGCAGCCTGTCAGCTGCTGCCTGCACTCACTAATGGTTTTTACTTCATTCACGTTAAGCTCTACATGTCAATCATTTCTCAACAGCTCACAAAGAGTTTAATTACAAAAATTAATAATTTAAATGCTACACATTTTCATAAATTTGCTCCATTCATAATTACCCAAGTTTCACTCCCAGGGATAACTATGACCTTTTGCGGTTTATTTTCGGGTTATTACAAGTGTCAGCCACCACACTCTATTGACTTTTTTTTTTAATACGAAGAAAAACAAATTTTTTGAGACAGGGTTTTTTTTGTATAGTCCTGGCTGTCCTGGAACTCACTCTGTGGACCAGGCTGGCTTCAAACTCACAGAGATCTGACCGCCTCTGCCTCCCAAGTGCTGGGGTTAAAGGCGTGTACCACCACTGCCCAGCTACCAACTGATTTTTAAACATTATTTATTTGGGAGAGAACCCAGGTTCAATTCCCAGCACCCACATGGTGATTCACACGATGTCTGTAACTCCAGTTCCAGGGAGCTGACACCTTTTTCTGACCTCTTCAGGTACCAGGCATGTGCGTGGTGCACAGATACTCTTAAGTTTAAAAAATAAGTACTAAAAAAAATTTAGGGAGTGTGTGTATGTGTGCCCATGCCATGGTGAGCATGTGGAAGAGGCAGGACTTCACAGGGTCCGTTTTCTCTTCTACCACCAGAGTGCCATGGGTCAGACTCGGACATCAGGCTGAAGGGCAGGTGCCTTCAGGCACGGAGCCGTCTCCACTGTCCACCTCTGCCTTTTTGTTCATCCCCATATTATAACAGCCGAGGATGAGGAGGCCAAGACCACTGTTCGAGGAAGCCACACAACGGTGTAAGTTTCCCTTACATCTCTTACCTCTTCCATTTTCCATGCCTGCCTCCACACACCAGCACAGATTTAAGGAAGGGTCTGTAAGATAAATTTATTTAGCATCAAATCTCATTTGGTAGGAATCTCTCTAACAGGAAATGAGCTCATGTCTCTTAGAATGAAGCATGTCATTAGCTTCATCTTCTTTTCTGGAGGCTTCTGTTCCCGCCTTTGTCATTTCCAAGTCTTTAGTTCTTGCTGTGTAGTCAATTAAGTGAAATCATGTTATTTTATGTTTTGAAGAAGGCCTAAAGCTGAAGGTAAAAACTGTATCAATACAAGCCTGTTTTTAACTCTCCAATGATTTATCCTCTTTCTTAACAAGTAAATACTGAGCTTATTCAAAATTCTCTGAACATTTCCCATTTGTCTGTCTCTTATTTTCTGTGTTTCTCTTCTTCTTCATTATCTTTCCACTCCTTCATTTTAAACAAAATCTACTAATTTGATATTTGGAATTAAATAGAAAGATCAGTCATTTTTATTAATTTTTAAAGTTAGCACACACAATGCTGAGTTTCACTGTGGCATTTCATACATACATACCCATACTATTATTGGTCAGTGTTCTCCCCAGACTATCCTTTATCTTATTGTTCCGTATCTAGAAAATGTTGTTCAGCGAAAAAGAAAATCCTTTCTCGTTGCCCACTAGCGGTACTTTGGTACTTTCTAGTTTCTCTTTACTCCGACACGAGACTCAGATGATTAGAAACACACTTAAAACAATTTCCATATGTTCTTCAAAAACAATCCAAGTAATATAATTTCAGGGGATTTTTAAAAGGTCTCACCTATCCTGAGAATTTGAGAAACAAAAGGACATCATAAATTTAAGTCTATTATCAGAATCAGGATATTTTAACAGTGGAAACAAACTCAGAAAGCTATTCAGCCTAGTTTTAGTTTTACCCGAGTAGAAAATCTGTATTATCAAGATAAGGAGATATACCTACCTCTACATCTATGCACTCACACACACACACTTTTTTTATATAGACTAGTTAATTTTGCCTAATCAAATGAACTGTTACAGGTTCTAATTGTAAAGACAAAACGAGTTGTTTTTACAAGTTGGCTCCTTTGATTTCCCTCAATACCTATTTTAAAGGAAACCTTTATGTTGAACACAATAATTTTATTGCCTTGTTGAAGACGACTGCGTATTTTTAAACTGCACCTCGACGCCATCGCCCCAGTCCGCGATCTCAAACAAGTTAGCGTTCTCTTTCTGGGGTCCCCAGCTCGAAGGGCAGGGGCCGTCCGGGGCAGGGCCTCGCCCGCACCATCTTGACC
This sequence comes from Peromyscus maniculatus bairdii, assembly GCF_049852395.1. Lineage (NCBI taxonomy): Eukaryota > Metazoa > Chordata > Mammalia > Rodentia > Cricetidae > Peromyscus > Peromyscus maniculatus. Next base: position 32,868,329 of record NC_134853.1, on the reverse strand, counting down.
CGGGAAGGGCGGGACCAACGACGTCCAGCATTCTCTGCGCCTCCGCCAATCACAGGGACCGGCCGGCTGCGGAAGCCGGGCCTCAGGCCGCCCAGGACGGTCGCGGGGAGCGCAGGTCCTTTAAGCCCGCGTTCCCCGGACCGCGACATCCGGGCACCGCGGGCGGCGTCCTCGGCCGTTGCCCGGCGGTCCGCGAGGCTGGGAACGGGACAGGAGGGGCCTCGGGACCCAGGCTGTCCCGAAGCAGCTCAAGGACGCCTCGGCCGGAGCCCGAACGAGGGTCGCGGGCGCTTCCCCGCGGGGCAGCGCCGCGCGCGCCCGCCCAACTTCCTGCGCGCGCTCTGGGGCGGGGCTGCGAGGAGCCAGCCAACCAGCGTAGGGCATCCCGGGCCCGCCCCCGAGTTCTGAAGTGGGCGGGGACCGGGGGCGTGGCGTGGGGGGACCTGCTAGCGTTGGTCGGGGGCGGAGCCGGTGGTGCGGTGAGGACGTGCTGTCTCCGTCCCTGGCTTGGCAAACTAGGGACTCGCGCGGAGTTCTTGGCGAGGCCAATAACCTGCCACGGTCAAAAATTTGGAAAGTTTGCACGCACTGGTGGAATATGGCCGTCTCGCGTTCTGGTGTTTTGAAAGTGGTTGCGTATTTTAAATGCGATATTTATTAAAATTGAAAGTTGGTCACCCTAATGTTTAAATACAGGAGTTGGGAGAAAGGAGCTCGGCACATTTTAAAACCAAACCCATTTCTATGAAATACTCTTCCAGGAAAGAAAAGATCAAGATTCTGTATCAACACTCGGATGCACTGAGTTCATTTGTGGGCGGCACCGGGGGGGGGGGGGGGAGGTGTGGATTAAAGGTTATTTCCAGAATTCGCGGTGAGGTAATGGTAAACAGCTCCTACCCCGAAATCTCATTTCCCCTCCCCAAATCAGAGCGCTGGGACCCCCTACCTATCTCACTGCAGGTCTTGGGATTCCGGGTATTTTTGAAGAAAAGGAAAATAAGTGCGGCCCGGCTTTGCTGGCGGCTCTCTCGAAGGTCTGGTCCACGCGCAATGCGCCCTCCTGCTTCCAGACCACCTGTCCTGAAATCCAAGCAATTTCACGTGGAGGCTGGAAATGTCTTTTAACCGGAGCTCAGCACCTGTCTTCAGACCTCCCACGTTTCGCATCTCAGCCATGGCCTCTTTCCTGCCCGGTCATCAGCCCTTCCGCGCCAACTCATCCAGCCCCAGAATCCGTTTCGTCCGCACGTCTGCTCGTGGCTCCCGCGGCTCCGGTGCGCGCCCCTGGCGTTTCCACCCGGATCCCCGCAGTTACCTGCCCACTGCGCGCGGCCTGCGCCTTTACCCCTTCCTCACCGCCACAATGGACTAAATGAATGCGTTCGTTTTCATCCGATCGCTTCCCTCTCGTTTTAAATCTTTTAAAGAAATCCCTGTGGCCCTCAGGATAAAGTCCCTTCTCTTAAAATTAGCTTTACAAACTGCACCTAATGCTCTATCTACTGGGTGTTTTAACCGAGGTTTGGTACTAATCTTCCTCCTATTGCAGCCAACCTGAAATTGCTTTCCGTTTCGGTACGACGCTCCTGCTTCTGCTGTCCCTCACTGTCTCCTGGTCTAGAGTGGTGGCTTCCTTCTCTTACCCCAAATGAAGACTAGGTATTTCCAACGCAGCCCTGCCCTTAGCCCCTCAGTACTGCAGGGTCCGGACCTCCCCTCTGGCTGTTTTATCCAACTCCAGCCCATCGCAGCTGCCTGCTCACCATTGTTCCCAGTTTCTAGGATGATCTTGGCAGTGTTTGGTCAGAGGATAATAACCCTATTAGCATACACACTAATGGGCACGGGAAACCAGCAAACCAGTAGCCTTAGACATTGTGGGTCGTCAATATATTTATATATTGCTGTATTTTTCTTTTTGGAGTTCTCGATTACAAGTTCATAAGAAATTTTATATAACATGATACAAGTTTTAAAACAAATTATAACGAAATTGTAAATCTCTTAGCAACGATGTGTGTGGCTCATAAAATAAATTTCCAGGCTGAAGCTTGATGGTACATGCCAATGTGGAGAAATGCTCATTTTAAGCTCGGATTGAAAGTTTAAAATTCAGCTGAAACTTATGCTCCAGTAATGACTCAGGGAAGGAATGGAGGAGAAGCGTCGAACTGCGAGTTCTAATTCCTTGTTTGTGATTGCTTGGTGCAACAACTACCAATATGTTAAGAAATTGCCTTAGCATTGCATTTAAAAAAATTGTTCAGGTACCCTTTAAAATTCCCCCTTAGTATGAAATGTCAGTGTAACAAGATGAAGCTCTCATTTTCCTGTGCTCTGTCTCAGGTAGCCATGCTGACATACCTGCCTGCAGCATTGTAGTATTTTTAAATATAGCCCTTTCCAGTAAAGCTAAACAAGAATTCTTTGTTGAGCAATGGAATATTTATAAGCAGGGATTCTCAACCTGTGGGTCACGACCCCGGATCAAATGACCTTTTCAACAGGGGTCGCCTAAGACCATCGGGAAACACAGATGTTTACATTATGACTCACAACAGCAGCAAAGTTACAGTTATGAAGTAGCAACGAAAATAATTTATCGTTGGGGGTCGCTACAACGTGAGGAACTGTATTAAAGGGTTTCAGTGTTAGAAAGGTTGAGAAAGGTAAGGGAATAAGACATTAGCATTGCTGATTGTTCCTTGGCCCCCAAATGACTTTCTCTTAGCAGTTCAACTAACTTGTTGACTTTGTTACACTTACGTGCAAAGAATAGACTTTTTAGTTTGAAAATACAGGTGAAAAAGAAGGGAGAGTGTTAGTTATAAAAAAAATAATAAGCGCAGGAGACATGAGATGCAAAAGTCAAGTGGTAATGTAATTTAAGCTTGGAAAAAGTACAAAGAAGTGAATGTTTCCATGCTCACAAGCTATTACAGCTTTAAGATCGTCTATGGCCTCACTTATTTAAATGTTATGGTTAAAAGCAACATTTAAAGCAGAACTATGCATTATGATTATTTACTACTTCAACAGAAAAATTCAAGTGTGTATCTTATCTCGTCATACAGAACATTCTAAATGATTGCTATAAACAGATGAGACAAGCAAAATGATGCCTAAAAATGGCTTCTCGGGCTGGAGAGATGGTTCAGTGGTTAAGAGCACTGACTGCTGTTCCCGAGGACCCTGGTTCAATTCCCAGCACCCACACAGTAACTGAAACTATCTGGAGTTTGAGGTAGCCAGCTCCGTTCGTGTTCTTTGTCCTGGTTACTTTTCCTGTTACTGTGAAAAACCCCTTGACCAAAAGCAGCCTGGAGAGAGAGAGAGAGAGAGAGAGAGAGAGAGAGAGAGAGAGAGAGAGAGAGAGAATATGTCCCACAGACATGTCCACAGGTCAGTCTGGTGGAAGCAGTTCCTCAAGTGAAGTTTCCTTTTCTGGGTGACTCTAGTTTGTGTGAAATCGACATAAATAATAACAGTCTTCATCTTTATGCCTTCTGGATTGTCTCACAGTACTAAGTAGACAATCCAATGAGGGTAATGAACACTGTACACCTCAGCATCTGGATAAATATCAGCCACTGGCACTCTACACATCCCACTTTGGACTTAGGGACATTTGTATTTCACAGGAGCAATGAAAGCAATGAACATATAAATATATGTGTGTCATATTACTCACCAAACAGTGGTGTTTTAGTCTACAGAAGATCGTGTGTAATTCAGTGGTGGTCTGTATCGCATAGCAGTGTGGTAGCATTCTTAGCCTGTGTAAGCATACTCTATGATACTCACATAAGGACAAAATCACTCAACAATGAATATCAGAATGCTGCTGTCACAGAGGGACACATGACTGGCCATCTATACTACCTAGGAGCAAAGTAGAAAGTATTCTAAGGAAATAAATGAATTACCTTTTCCCCAACTCAGATTCTCCAAGGTCTTGATACAGAGTTGTGCTCCCTCATAGATGATAACTGATGCTAGAGGAATTGGGGTACTCTACCCCCCAAATATTTCAGTAAGTGTCCAGAGAACCCTGAGAGTCTTGATTTTGTGGTGCTCTTAGTATTCTACAAGAGCAAGAGCATGATTGTATGTGAGCAGGAGACTAGCACAATTGTGAGGGAGACAAATGTCAGCGAAGTCTAACTCGTCCAGTGTTCACCATCGGAGGTTAGGAAGGCAAGATGGGCTCACTGACAGTGTCCACTGGCTGCCCCTGACCTGGCTGAACACGGGGAGAGGAGCAGAGCAGCTGTGAAGGCAGTACCTCTGCTCTCCTTAACCCTGCACCGAGGTGGAAATCTTCAGCCAGCAGCTAATCATCCAAGTGCTGCGCTGGGCTCTGTGTATATGTATGTGTATGTGTATATGTATATGTATATGTATATGTACACACTAAATATACACTATAAACACAGTGAAGTAAACATTTTTTGTCTTCTTAGGGTTTTGGGTTTTTTTGTTTGTTTGTTTTGTTTTGTTTTTTTTTTTTTGTTGTTGTTTTTTTTTTTTTTTTTTGGTTTCTCGAGACAAGGTTTCTCTGTGTAGCTTTGCGCCTTTCCTGGGACTCACTTGGTAGCCCAGGCTGGCCTTGAACTCACAGAGATCCGCCTGCCTCTGCCTCCCGAGTGCTGGGATTAAAGGCATGCGCCACCACCGCCCGGCTTTTTTTTTTTTTTTTTTTTTTTAGGTCTTTCTACACAGCTCTGGCTGTCCTGGAACTCACTGTGTTGACAAAGCCTGCCTTAAATTCACAGAGATAAGCCTGCCTCTGCCTCCTGAGTGCTGGGATTAAAGGTGTGGCATGCCACTACACTAGGCTAAAATGTATTTTCTAAAGAAAGCAAAATAGAGTTATGAAAAAGAAAACCAAGCAACAGCAAGCCCGAGCACATCTGGAACTTTGATGATGATGATTATTCTTCTTCTTCTTCTTCTTCTTCTTCTTCTTCTTCTTCTTCTTCTTCTTCTTCTTCTTCTTCTTCTTCTTCTTCTTCTTTTTGGTTTTTACAAGACAGGGCTTCTCTGTGTAGCTTTGCACCTTTCCTAGAACTTACTCTGTATCCCAGGCTGGCCTCGAACTCACAGAGATCCGCCTGGCTCTGCCTCCCGAGTGCTGGGATTAAAGGCGTGCGCCACCGCCGCCCGCGAACTTTGATTCTTTTGTTGTTATCTCCTATTAATTGGTTTGACTGTTTTGAGACACGGTCTTGCCAGAACTGTCCCCAGGCTTTCTAGGTAGCCCTGGCTGGCCTTGGATTCTGCCTCAGTGCTGGGATTGCAGGTGTGAGCCGCTCCCTGGTGTGAGCCGCTTTTGCAAGGCAAGGAGAGCTGAGTGAACACTCTCCCTGACTGCTTCACTTTGCCGTTTCCAACAGGCTCTGTCAGCAAGCAGGGGAGGACTCCTGCCTGTCCATCACCACCTCACCTGCTCTCCACAACTCTAGTCTCATCCTTTACTGTTCCAGAGTTCTCAGTTTTCTTATTTTGGTTTGTTTCATTTTGGTTCGGTTTTTGCTTTTTTTATTTTTCTTTCAAGACAGGGTCTCACTATGTAGTTCTGGCTGACCTGGAACTCACGTGCTTCTGCCTCCCAAGTGCTGGGATTAAAGGCCTGTGCCAGCCACTATGCCTGACCAGTTTTCCGTTTTCTAACCTCTTCGAATGCAAATCTCCTTAGGAGGGGATCGGTAGCAGAGACTGTTATTGCCCTGGAGAGACCAAGAAATGCACTAAGATGTGCACATGGGGGAGGGACTGCAGACAGCAATGGAGCAGGTACAGAATGGCTCAGTGACACGGAGAGGTGGCCTAGGGACAGCGTGACAGCCTTACTTGGCATTAGCCGCTTTCAACGATTGGCACATCTCTTGGGCATTATGCTTGCAGGCCCCTCTGTCTCGTTTCTGGGGTGTGTTCCCCCAGCACTGTCCTCATTCCTGCCTCCTGTGGAGCTTAGCAGTGCCCATGCTGCCTAGGGGGTAAGCATGGGCACTAGAAAGAAAAGGAGACAGGAAGTCAGAAGACTTGAGTTCTCTGAATCTTTGAGCCACTCACATCTTCAACAGACTTCATTTTCCACGTTTTTTCAAGAAGATGATGGATGACACCCTCTGAACCCTGGGCTTCTTCCTCCCCAGCCTGCTCCTTGTTCACTGTAATTAACAAGTGGACACAAATTCTGTAGCTTTCAAACATGGAAATAACCCAGATGTCCATGTGTGGATGAATGGATAGATGAGATTCACTATGTCCATACAGGGAAACATTTGTCAGCTTTAGAATGAAGTGACATTCTCTTGTGCTCATAATATGGGCAAACCTTGAGGAGACCAAGCTAAGTGAAATAAGCCACACTCAAAGGGTAGATTGGGGCTAGTGATATAGCTCAGTGGGAGAATATTTACATGACATGCATAAGGCCATGGGTTCAGTCCTCTCTCTCTCTCTCTCTCTCTCTCTCTCTCTCTCTCTCTCTCACACACACACACACACACACACACACACACACACACACACACACGCGCGCGCGCGCGCGCGCACAGTTTTGTGTGGTTCTACACAGATAAGGTACTTGGAAAGGGAAAATTCAGAGATAGGAATGAAAATATGATGATTAGGGAGCACAAAGATGGGGGAAATGGGACCTTTTCTTTTAGTGGATGAAGATAATGAATTTATTTAGTTAGAGATAATGAAAATGTTATGGAAATGAATAGTGATGACAGTTTATACAATAATGGGTATAGTTAATGCCACAGAACCCAACACTTGGCATAGCTAAAAGTGGCAAATGTGTGATGTAAGCTGGATAGTACTGAAAAGTATTAAACAAGTGTGGAGCACACAGTAGCCTGCTTAAGGCTTTGCCCCTGCCCTTGCTGAGGAACAGTTTGACATTCGGCCAAGCTTGTCACTTCTCAGACTTTGAGCCCCTGCCATGGTGCTTCCCAGGAATGGTTCTCATTGGGCCTCCAGCACATTTTGGACCTTTTCTGGTATCTGCATGGCTCCAGCATGGCCCAAGAAAAGCTTGGCCATGGCTCACTGACCACTTGGGAGCTGTTGTTCCAAACCTGCACCCATCTCCTATGCCCACAGACGGCATCACCTGGACCTATCCCATTTCTGAAAAGCTATTATTGGCAGCTGTGACCACAGCTTTCTGTTTTCACCAAATAGCTCTGATTGTATTACTGCTGCCTTTGGACTTTGTGGAAACTATTTTCTCAGCTTCTCCTGCAGTGGCTGCCCATCCTGATGCCTCACCATGGTCCTCTCCCTTCTCCATCCATTCTCTCTGCCTCGTAAGCTCTTGAACATTGTAGGAATGTCACAACACAGTACAATCTCTCGATCAGCCACACTTATTTTCGTTGCTACTTCATAACTGTAATTTTGCTGCTGTTATGAATCATAAGTAAATATCTGTGTTTTCTGATGGTCTTAGGCAGCCCCTGTGAAAGGATCGTTCAGCTCCAAAGGGTCATGACCTGCAGGTTTATGACCACTGTCCTAGAGCCACATGGAAGAAGACTATTTGTCATATTCCAGCATGGTTCTATGTAAACAAAATTGCTAAGGGTCCCTCTGTTCCAAGTCTCCGTTCTAGCAGATCCACTGTCTAGAATGCTCTCCTCTCTTCCCTCTTCCCTCCTTCCTTCTCCTCCCTCCCTCCCTCCTCCCCCCTTCCTCCTTTCCCCTTCTGTGTTAAGGATGGAACCCAGGGCCTGTGAGTGCTAAGGGCAGATGTGACCACTGAGCATCACCACAACCTCTTCTCTTTCTGTCTGACAAACTTCCATTTGTTCTTCTAGTCTCCGCGGAAACCTCAGCTCTGAGGACGTATTCCCTGGTTCTCATTCTGGCCTTGTGAGGAGATATTGCCATAGCCCTCTCTAGGTCTACCCTATGAGACTTGTGGTATCAGGGAGTGTAGCTCACATTAGTTTGTGCATCCTTAGACACAGAGCCGAACACAGCAAATATTGGTTGAATAAGAAGACATTTTTTTCCAGGCATAGTAGCACATATCTTTTTTTTTAATTGAAAATAATTTTTTTTCAGACAATATGACAATATATTCCAATGATGGTTTCCCTCTCCCAAGTCCTCCCAGATCCCCCCAACTCCACACCTTTTTTTTCTCTTTCCTTCTTTAGAATACAAACAGGCATCTACAGATAATAAAAATAATACAATAATATAAAATAAAAACAAACAAACCAGGACAGAATAAAACAAAGAGAAGAAAAAGAGCCAAAGAAAAAGCACAAGAAACACAGAGACGCAGCACACAGGTTTGCGCACTTAGACATCCTGCAAAACACAACAGCGGAAACTGATGGATCTGCAAAAGACCTGCAAGGAAAGATGAAGAAAAAATAATGCTCCGACAAAGCATTGTGGGACAACAAACTTACAAAATGCTGTCAGATTCATTTTACGTTGGCCCTCTACTGCTGGTCATGGGATCTGTCCTGAAGAGTGGTTTGTATACCTAGTGAGACTCCATTGTACAAGAATAATTAGTGCTTTGCAAGTGCTTATCAACTAGATCTAGCTTCTGGTTTAAGGATGGCCGGCGTGAGTGGCACTTATTTTAACCCCAGCACTTGGGAAGCAGAGGCATGTGGGTCTCCGCAAGTTCTAGGTCAGCCTGGCTTACATAGTGAGTTCTTGGCCAGCTAGGACTGTGTGGGATGACCCTGTATCCAAAAAAAAATTAGATATTTTTATAGGTTTGGTCTAACTGACTATAATTTAATTAAAATGTTGGTTCTTCTAGTCCATTATGTTCTTACTAAGCCACCTTTTTAAGCTCCCCAATAAGTAGTTAATGTAATACTTACTATACCAATTAGAGTAAGGTTGGCTGCAATCCTGAAACAATATTAGCATAAAAATAGAACATTTTGAGGCAGGGGGTGGTGGCACACACCTTCAGTTTGAGGCTAGCCTGGTGTACAGAGTGAGTTCCAGGACAGCTAGGGCAACTCAGAGAAATACTGTCTGGAAAAGAAAAAGAAAGAAAGAAAGAAAGAAAGAAAGAAAGAAAGAAAGAAAGGAAGGAAGGAAGGAAGGAAGGAAGGAAGGAAGGAAGGAAGGAAGGAAGGAAGGAAGAAAAATGTTTTTATTGCTGATTTTGTTTTATGAAATTGTTTTCACTCTGTTGCCCAGGTTAGTCTCCAATTTATGTGCTCAAGTGGTCCTCCTGCCTCAGCCTCCCAAACAGCTGGCAAAAATTTTTATCCTCGTCCTCTACAAATTCAAGGCTAGAGAGTGCCTCTCAGATGTGTCTCTATGCCATGTCTTAATTACAGCCTCACTGTCTCATCCCAGCATTGGCCGCTGTCCTTGTGGCCCAGATGAAGGCTAGACTCAAATTCTAGACAGTAGGTTAGAACAAGGTATACACTGTCTTTCCAGAAAGTCCCCCCAGAAACTCAGAATCATTATTTTTTCTTACATCAGTCCTAACTAGTTATGAGAGACTGGGGTATACGGTCCTTATGTCCCCAGCCAAGCACTCTATCCAGGGGAGGCGTGTGAATATTTAGGAACAAAAGCTAGGTAAGCCATGCTTTTGTTTTAAAAGAAATCTAAAGTTGGGCATCGTGGTGCAGATTTGTGATCTGTGCTGCTTGGGGAGCTACAGCAATAGAAATCAAAATTCAAGACCTGCCTTGACAAATTAGTGAGATGTCATCTCAAAATTTTAAGAAGTAAAAAGAGTTGGGAATGAAGTTTAGAGGGTTCTCTTTGCATGTATAAGGTCATTTGTTGTATTTTCAGGGGAGGGGAGGGTTTAGGGGCAGGCAGAGAGACAGAGACAGAGAGATATAGAGAATAATCTAGACAAAAGTAGATTTCAATGTATTCTTCCCAACTCTTAACCTTACCAGAAGCTGTGAAGTCTGGAGTATCTTTAACACAAAGAAGTGAATACCTTTCCAGATTGAGGTTTCCCTGCCTTAACCAGCACTTTGGCCTTAACATTAGGATGAGACTCAGACGCGGTGTGAGGCTGAATGGAAGAGGTGAGTAGAGAGAAGAGAACGGTGATTACAAAAGTGCTTCCCATTTGAACACTTCATCATGGCCTCTGCATGTCACTGGCTGCATTTTCTTTGAACTGTGTCTCCCCTCAGCTTTGGGGGCAGGGCTCCTTCTGGCTCTGCAAATATCAGACATCTGCAGTTCCACCTCCAGCAGCTAGGGGGCGCTATTCCACCACGGCCCACAGGGAGCAGATTAATTCACACCTTTTTTCCTGTCACATAAAAGGTGACTTCAAAGGCCACAGAAGATTCTCCTCAGCAAGACAGAGGAGAGACTGCCACCTGCTTGCCTGTCTGACACTAGGGGAACCCATCCTGTGCTCCTCAGGACCCGCTCTGTCCACCGTTGTTGGATCAGCCACAGTGTAACATCATGTCCTGTGCTCAAACACCCAGATTCCTTCCTTAGCTTCTCCGGGTTTTATCTGTCGAGCCTCTTCACTGTAAATCCATTTCCAGGAGTTTCGGAGCCCGCTGCAGGACCAGCTCCCCGCTCTACCTTGGCTGAGGACAGTGTCTCCTGCCCCTCAGCTCCCATCCTCCTGCAGAAGGGCTGCCTTGTCTTCGCCGCCCAGTTCCTTTCATCACCAAATAAGGAAAGACACAGCTTCCACTGTTCCCCTTGCCACGAGCGCTTCTAGCTTAATTCGCTGCCGTCTGGTTGCATTCTGCACATCTTCATGAGTCGAACACAATGATGTCATCATGACCTCCAGATGACCTAGGCTGATGAAGGCATCAGTTTCCTCAATTCCATCATGGCACCATTACCACATCCATCAGTTTTCTGTTGCCTTCTGTCACACTTCACACCCTAGTTCTGTTTCTTGTGACCATTCTTTTCAGAAATGAAACATCCACGTTGCCATTGAATGCTTGATTTGTTTGGGGGCAGAAAGTGGTGACTTTTGTGCATGGCTTCATTTAGCCATTCCTGAGTTCGGTATGGGTGATGCAATGACCCTCTCTGCTTCCCAGTAAGTAAGGACACGGGGCCTTGGAGGTGTGTGGGGTAAGAGGTGAGCTCAGGGTGACAAAGCCGGCAGGCCACAGCTAGACTCAAACCCAGCACATCAAGGTTTCGTCAGCAGAGCTTCCCATTCCTCTTCCAGACAACTGAGGCTCGTCTGCTCTGGACTTCAGCCGCGTTAGGAGCCTTTCTCAGGCTCCATGTCTGCACCGTCTCTATACTTTACTTCCACAGGGAAGTGCTTGACTCTCAAATGGCCTCACTCACTTTTTATAATGGAACAAAACATACACAGAAGTAGAAAGGAATGTGAAATGTTGACACCCTCCCTAGGTGTTATAAGCCCAACTAACATCAGTGTATGGTCTCTCTTTCATCTGGGCCCCACCATTCCCCTCCCACACTCATGCTGGGCTATGTTAAAGCAAACCCCAGGGTGACACCAGCTCAGCTCTCAGTACAGTCATGTGTGGCATGACAACCCAGCCATCACCAAACAGCACATATGTGCATGGTCTCATGAGATCAGAAGAGAGCTGAGAGGCCTGCTGCCTTCGATGTCATAGCACAACGTATTGCTCAAGTGTTGTGGTGATGCTGATCCAAATGTACCCACTGTTCTGCCAGTCGAGGACAGGAAGGGGTGGGATGTAGCTCAGTGGCGGAGAACTTGCCTAGCCTGTGCAGGGTCCTGGGTTTGATCCCCAGCACTGGAAAGAAGAGGAAGGGAGGGAGGGAGGGAGGGAGGGAGGGAGGGAGGGAGGGAGGGAGGGAGGGAGCGAAGGGACAGAGAGATATACTAGGAGTAATAGTGAAGGGAGAGCTCAAGTTCTGCCTATGCAGGCTTCATAGGGGGATTATGTCTCAAGAAATAGCTTAGCATCTACAGTTATGGTCAGGACATAAACACTTGGTTATGGTAATAAGCCATTGTTACTGATCTGTGTGTTTGCTTTCTAGTATCGATTTAGTATATACTCGTACTTATGGAGGAAAGCTAGTGTGAAACAGCATGAGAGGAGTCAGCAGCAGCCTCCCACTTCTCCCGATGATCACGCCTGTTAGTTGCATCAAGAGGCTGTGCTGGATGACAGACGTAGACCTTCTAGGTCACTGTGTCTACCAGCTGTGAGGTTCACCCAATGACAGATTGTGTAATGATGTTCTTCTCAGGCTATCTTCCTGGCACAAAATCAACAATGACTGTATGTCAGTCCACATCTTAAAAACAGGACTCAGGGCTCCTCACTAGGAAGGCTGAGTCTCCCTTTCTCAGCAATCATTAATTGCCTGCAGTTCTTCATCTAGGGGTGGGGCCTTGTAAGATTTCCTCCATCCACTTTGGCATGTCAACTGGTGGTGTCCTTGTTCAAGACTTGCTCAGGCTACCATCTTGTTGAGGGTACATGGGTACAGCTTCCCTGTCATATATAGAGAACACTATCTCGTAGCAGATGTCCTAGTCCTCTGGATCTTACAAAGTATATTATGGCAAAGTATATGAAATGTCATAATGAAATGCATTGGCTTGTACAATTAATCAATGCTGATAAAAGTTAAAAAAGCAGCAAACCCAATGGGCGGTGGTGGCGCACGACTTTAATCCCAGCACTTGGGAGGCAGAGACAGGTGAATCTCTAAGTTCGAGGCCAGCCTGGGCTACAGAGTGAGTTCTAGGACATCCAGGGCTACACAATGAAACCCTGTCTCAAAAAATTAAAACCAAAACCAAAAGCAACAACAACAAAGGCACATAATAGGACTCAGTCTGGAGAGAGACTGTTAAAGGTGCCTTCTCATCTTCTAACGGGTGAGTTCAGTTCTCAGCACTTACATCGTCAAAACCTGTCTCTCTAGTTTCCCTTTAAAGCTGGCCCTGGTGGTACATGGTGGTAGGATATTCAGAAGAAACGGAGGCAGGAGGATTACAAGTTCAAAGCCAGCACTGTCTACATATTAAGTTCTAGGCCTATATGTGAGACCCTGTGCCAAAAAAAAAAAGTCAGTTAAAAACTTTAACCACAAAATCAGCAATTTAAATTTTAATTAGGAATTAAACTAATATATTTGTTATGAAATATCCCATGAGATCAAATTTCTTCAATTGTCTCGTGAGTTAAAAATTTTTGTTACGGGGCTGGAGAGACGGCTTCTCGGTTTAGAGCACTGGCTGCTCTTCTAGAGGACTGTGGTTCAGTTCCCAGCACCCACAAGGCAGCTCATGACTGTCTGCAACTCCAGTCCCAGGGGATCCAATGCCCTCATACCAATGCACATAAAATAAAGTCAAATTAAATTTAAAAAAAAATTTGTTATTAAAAAAAAAAAGCCAGGCCATGGTGACTCTCACCTTTAATCTCAGCACTCAAGAGGCAGATGCAGGCAGATTTTGATGAGTTTGAGGCCAGCCTGGCCTACAAATCAAGTTTCAGGACATCCAGAACCGTTACACAGAGAAACCCTGTCTCAAACAAACAAACAAACAAACAAAAAACCCTGAAACAAAACAAACAAAATATTTGTCATTCATGTGTGTGTGTGTGTGTGTGTTTGTCTGTCTGTCTGTCTATCTGTCTGTCTGTCGGTATATGCACATGTATGGAGGTCAGAAGACAAGGGGGTGATTTCACTCCTTCCATCCTATGGGTTCAATAGATGGAACTCAGGTCGTGAGACATCACAGCAAATCCCTTTACCCATAGAGTCATCTTGCTGGCCTCTCGTAATCTTTTTCTTATCTGTCTTCTTCAGGTTTGGGCCCAAATAAAATCCATACATTTCATTAGGTTGGTGTAGCTCTTTAAGTATCTATTACTCTCTATATTATCTGCACCTTGCCATCAGTCTATTAGGAATGCCAGGCCCCTGTTCCTGTGAAATGGCTCACACTCTAGGAGGGTCATTATTCTTTTGCCCCCCACCCCCACCATGTTATTCCTTATGTTTGTACCCCTCCTCACCCACAAAGCCTGCAGACTAGGAGTGGAATCAAAAGTCTGGATCTGATTCATGTTTGGTTTTTGGCCAGAGAATTGCATAGATAAATTAATAAGCCATTTCCATCACTTCCCCAGAGCTGAGATTGTAGGCGCATACCCCATGCTTGAATCTTTTATTTGTGGCTCACTTCTAGACCATTTCACTTAGATTCCAGCTATCATCTCAAAGTTAACAAAAGTAAAACTAGGTCCATGATAATCTTTTTTGCCAAGTGATCTCTCTGCCTCAGCCCCTTAGGTAGCTGGGACTCCAGACATGTGGGACTATGTCTGCTACCCCAACTGCAAACCTTCCAGACACTCCTCTGCAGTACTGTGCTGCCATGACCTCCTCTTGATTCTCTAATCCACTACCCCAGGACCAGCTCTAATCCCACTACCTCAGTTCCACCCCACAAACTGCTACTTGGTCAATCACTGTGTGGTAGTTTGAATGTAATTGGCCCCCATGATCCCATAACCCCATAGTCTCATAAGGAGTGGCACTATTAAGAGGTGTGGCTTTGTTGGACTGGGTGTGGCCTTGTTGGAGGAAGTGTGTCACTGTGGGGGCGGGCTTTGAGGTTTCATATGCTCAGGATACCACCCAACATGTCAGTCGACTTCCTGCTGCCTTCTGGTCAAGATGTAGCCAGCACCATGTCTGCCTGCTCACTGCCATGCTCCCCTTCATGATCATAATGAACTGAACCTCTGAAACTGTAAGCAAGCCACCCTCAATTAAATGTTTTCTTTACAAAAGTTGCCCTGGTCATGGTGTCTCTTCATAGCAATAAAACTAACTAAGACACACCAATAGCATCCTTTGCATTTTTTTGTCTACTCTTTACTCCAAACCTTCAGTGATGCCTTACTACCCCGGAGAACATGTGAACTAGTGAGACTAAACACCATTTAGTCCCAACCCATGTCTCTACAGGTCTTATTATTCATCATTAGATGATCTTTCCCTTAGCCATGAGAATCAACTGATATGATTGTGTTTAAGCCTACATTATACCTGACCCTCATTATAGCTGTCCAATGAGCACCCAATTCAAGTGCTGGAATAAGACTGAAACTTCTTTTTTTTTAAGATATATTTTATTTCACACGAGTGAGTGTTTTTCCTACATGTATTATGTGCATGTCTGATGCTCAGGGAGGCTGGAAGAGGGTGCCAGATCCCCTGGAACTTGAGTTAAGGGTGGTGGTGAATCTCCACATGGCTACTAGGATTCAAACCTGGGTCCTCTGAAAGAGCAACAAGTATTTTGCTGTTGTTGTTTGTTTGTGGGGTTTGTTTTGTTTGGCTGGTTTTGGTTGTTGTTTTGAGACAGGTTTTCTCTGTGTAGCCCTGGCTGTCCCGGAACTAGCTCTGTAGATCAGGCTGGCCTTGAACTCAGATCCACTTGCCTCTGCCTCCCAAGTGCTGGGGGTAAAGACATGAGCCACCACTGCCCAGCTGCAACAGTTCTTAACTGTGGAGCTGTCTCTCTAGTCCTGGCCTAAAATTCTTGTTATTGAGAATAATGCTGGATTTATTTGAAGGGACACTAGGCAACAGTGAAGTTGTCACTCTGGCACAACACTGGTTGCTAGCTTCTTGACTTTCGTAATAGGTTGCTCACACATGTACCTGTTTGTCTGGTTTATACGATGTGACCTGCCTTAGACCAGAAACACGCAATGCTGGCCAGCCAGCTCTGTTCTCATAACACCTGCTCTCAGCCTCTCATTATAAACCACACATGCAGACACCCAACAACATGAAGAACTGCCAGCTAGACAGCAAGCTGGGCAAGCTGCTCCAGGAGATGGGATGCTTTCTTGATTCACTCTTCTGAGGGACTCTGCTAGAGCAGTGGATACTGCATCCTAGAAAAGCTTCAAGCACCAGAGATAGAGGAGGGCCCCTGGGCCAAGCTGGGTTCCTGGTAGGTCAGCCCACCCATCTATCTTTTTATGTGGATGTTGGAGGTCAGAAGTACTTACAAGGCTAGTGCTTTATCCACTTAGCTGCCTCCCACTCCCCACCCCACCCCACCCTTTTGTTTCTCCGGTTACAACTCAGTATTGCTATAACCCTTACAAACTCCTTAGATTCATTTAGGGATGAGTTGGTGTGCACAGTGAGTATAATCCCCCACATTCCCTCCATGACCTCAATTTGCATACTATCTGGCCTCCCCGTTAGACTGGTGGCCTTCCCTCCTCTTTGACCATTTTTCTTGGTCCTCAAATCCTGTCCACTATGTACAGCTCATTTGAAGAATCCCCTTTGTCCTCTACGACCTATCAAGCTACAGTCATGAGGTTTGGTTAGAAATTTTATATTTTTCTTTAGGTCATGATTCAGCAGCATCCCCGCCCCCCTTCTTCCTTGAATGTGGCTTTGTAGAAAAGGCTGATCTTCAATGTTGGAGCCTCTGGCCTCCCCATTCTGAGTGCTGGGATTACATGCATGCGCCACCATGTCTATTTTATGCAGTGCTGGGGATCAAACCCAGGGCTTGGGTGTGCTAGGCAAGCACTCTACCAGCTAAGATACATAACCATATATATATATATATATATATATATATATATATATATATATATATATATTCTAAAGTAGTATGGGGACACAGAAAAATTTTTTAATGAATTTAGGATTTTATTTTGTTTTTTATTGTTTAAGAAGTTCATACACACTTGTAATGTGTTCTGACCAAATCCACCTCCCACTCTCTCCCTCAAACACTCCCTGTATTCCCAGACAAAGAAACTTTAAGCTGTGCAAAAGGAGATGTTCTGGAAAACGCCTCTCATCTACAATCCTTCACCCTACAGGCAACCAATACTGTGAACATAAAATTCCATACATAATCTATGTACTCATAGATTTGCACATAATATAAAGAGACATGTATATACATAAAGTATACAGATATGAGTAAGTGTGAGCATGAATCTTTCCTTTCTTCCACAATCAAGAACATACTATGTAAACCGAGCATGGTGGCACATGTCTTTAATTCCAGACCTTGGGAGGCAGAGACAGGCAGGCCTCTGAGTTCAAGGCCAGCATGGTCTACAAAGCAAGATCTAGGACAGCCAGGGCTACAGAGAACCCTGTCTCAAAAAACAAACAAAAAATAACATACCATGTACATCCCTGTGAATCCAGATTTTTTTTCCCATATAGTCTAGTTTGAAGATCAGCTTGTAAGTCTTTCTTTTTTCCATACTTACTTCCTCCTTCTCTTCCCACCCTCCCCCTCCTTTCTCCTGCTCCCTGCATGTCTGAGACAGGGTCTGTCTACAAAGTCCTGGCTGTCCTAGAACTCACTTACGTAGACTAGGCTGGCCTTGAACTCACCAAAATCCTCTGCCTCTGCTTCCTTGAGTGCTGAGATTAAAGTCATGCACCACCACACTTGGCTTATTTCTCTTTCACACACACACACACACACACACACACACACACACACAATGTGTGAGGGTGTGCACATGGCACAGCATGTATGCTGAGGTAAGAAGACAGCTTGTGAGAACCAGCCCTTTCCTTCCACTATGTGGATTCTGGGAATTAAACTGAAGTTGTGTGGCAAGTGCCTTTACCTTCTGAGCCATCTCTCCAGCCTTTCTTCTTCCTTCCTTCCTTTTCTGTACTCAGGGTTGAACCCAGGGCACCATGTCTGATTCTCATTCTTCCTAATACCTGTGTAATTTCTGTTATAAATATAAGCCATGATTTATTTGGTTAGTTATGCCATATTGATCTTTGTCTTTCTGGTTAAATACAGTCTTTCCAAGGGAAATGGAAGGAATATGTTAGTGCACTGGCCATGAATTTAGTTTAGTGTCTTCCACACAGGAAAATCTCAATAAGTAACGTATTATATGGTTTTATCAGCAAATAGCACAGCAGTAAGTGATTCTATTTAATAGTATTTAGAAATAATTTGAGGAAGTCTTACAGCATTATTCAGTCAACCATTAGTATCTTTCATCAAAAATAACCCATGTTATAATATACCATTGTCACTATCTAGGGAATATTCTGGAAGCTTCATTCTGAAGTGTTCAAAGGTTTTTTTTTTTTGTTTGTTTGTTTTTTGGTTTTTTTTTTTTTTTTTGGTTTTTCAAGACAGGGTTTCTCTGTGTAGCTTTGGAGCCTGTCCTGGAACTCACTCTGTAGCCCAGGCTGGCCTCAAACTCACAGAGATTCACTAGCCTCTGCCTCCCTAGTGCTGGGATTAAAGGCGTGTGCCACCACCGCCTGGCAGGTTTTTTTGTTTTGTTTTGTTTTGTTTTTGTTTGTTTGTTTGTTTTTGAGAAAGGGTTTCTCTGTGTAGCCCTGGGTATCCTTCAGCTCACTCTGTAAACCAGACTGGCCTCAAACTCACGGAGATCTGCCCACCTTTGCCTCCAGAGTCTTGGAATTAAAGATGTGTGCTACTGCCATCACCCAGCTTGAAGTGTTCCAAGGTTTAACACCTCAGATAGAAAACACCAAGCACCTGGATGAGGGACCTGGTGTATAACAGTGGCTCTCAGAGGAGGCATATAGTCCAGCCTCAGTGCCAGGCTCAATCCCAAAGAGGCACAGCTTAAGAGCAGTAGTTAAAAGGTGGTAATACCCCATGTGTCATTCAACAGATGAATGGATAGTAGAATGTGCTATACCTACCCATTGGGGTGCTATTTAGCCTCGAACAGGAAGGAAATCCTAGCACACTCAACAGCATTGACATATGATCAGAGCAAAACTTGAACTGAAATAAAACAACCACTGTGAAGGTCACATACTGGGTGATTCCATTTCTATTAAGTCTCTAGAAAAGTCAAATTCACCGGGCGGCGGTGGCGCACGCCTTTAATCCCAGCACTCTGAGGCAGAGGCAGGTGGATCTTTGTGAGTTCGAGACCAGCCTGAGCCACAGAGTGAGATCCAGGAGAGGCGCAAAGCTACACAGAGAAACCCTGTCTCAAAAAACCAAAATAAATAAATAAATAAATAAAAATAAAAATAAAAAAAGAAAGAAAGAAAAAAGAAAAGGAAAAAAAAAGAAAAAGAAAAGTCAAATCATAGAGACACGAAAGTTGGCAGTGCTGGGAAGAAAGGAAATGGAGAACTGTTTTCCAGGAGTGCAGAATTTCTTCCTAGGGTGATGGAAGTTTCCGGAGATGGATAATGGTAATGTTGCATTTAATATTGATGAATGTGATTAATACCGCTGACTTGGACAGTTAAAACACCATTGGCATGGTATATGTGGAATGTATATGTGTACATATATTACAACAACAACAAAGGCTTGAGTTAAGCTGGGCATTGTGGCAAACAACTATAATTCCAGCACCCAGGAGATGAAGGGAAGAGGTTTAGTAGTTCAAGACCAGCTTGGACTATATAGTGAGGCTTTTTTCAAACAAATGGGAAGAAAGGGGCAGAAAAAAACACCTATTTTTTAGCAGAGGACCTAGGTTTTGTTCCTAGCACCCACATACATGAAAAAAAAAAAGAAGAAAAAAAATAGAGAAAAACAGAGAGATAGAAAAATAAGCAGCCACGAGTGAAGAAGTCATCACTGTCGGCCCAGCCTCCGGGTTCCACTGCCTGGATGGCTGCCTCTGTGACTCATGCCGGCAATATTACATTTACCTTTCCAGAGAGAGGCAATAAACGAATAGGCTGTCCGTGAAACACTTGAAATGATACTTAATCTACTTTAGACTCAGGTGACATAAGAACAGGGCCCCAAGTCGGAGGCTGTGGAGATTGGTAAGGGCTGGGAGGAAGGTGGTTCCCAGCTTGGCTTCAGGTCAGTGTCTGCCTTTTTGACCCTGTGAAGCTAATCCAGTGAGCTGGGCTTCAAAGCAGCACCAAACACCCAGAGAATCTCCATGGAGGCACTGAGAAAATGGTCTATTGCGATGTCTTGCTAGCTTTCTAAATGAAACACCCCAGTCTAGCAGCTCAATCATATTATAAACACATTATAAACATATTAAAAAGTAATTACTTTGGAGGAAGTTAACTGTGTCAAAATACAAATTAAGATAAAATTAGGAATGTTTCCACTTCCAGACTCCAGTTTGTGGAATATTTTTTGAATGTGGCTGTCGCCTTTATGTTTCCAGTCATCTCGGAACTTTGGGTGCCACATGCGCTCTGTGAGCATGAGTGCCTCCTGTATGCCAGGTGCTGGCACTGGCCAACCTCTGGCAAATCTGTGTGGGTGTGCGTGATGGCCATATTTCAACATGGATGAGGGAGGTTTCTACCAAGACAGGGCTTATTCATGATTGCATAATCCTCCAGTCAGGCTTATCCAGAGTTGCAGCCTACGGCAGACTCTTGTGGGAATTATGGTGTAGTTTACCACAGGAGACTTTTCCCCTTAATGCAGAGGGCAAGCTTGGCATGGTGGTGTGCGCCTGTAATCTCAGCACTCAGGATATGGAGACAGGAGGGTCAGTGCTTCTAGCTGGAGGTGAGCCTGGGCTACATAGTGAAATACTGTCCCCAAAACAAAACAACACACAAACAAAAAAACACCCCAAGGTGGCTTGGTGAACGAACAGTGGCCTACCATGAAGGAAGTCTTTGATCCTTAGCACTAGAAAAAGTGCAGAGGAAACATGAACAGATGCAAAGCAGCTCACAGTGACGATGGATTATGAGAAAGGCAAGCGGTCTTCTGGCAGTGGTCGGATCTCAGCATTAGCCAGGTGGTTAGAACCCATGGGGCTGAGATGGACATTGGCGGTTTGAGCCTGTAACCCCAGCACTTGGGAGGCTGAGGCAGTAGGATTGTCACAAGTTCAAGGTCGGCCTGAGCTATGTAATGAGACCCTGTCTCAAGTAAACAAACAAACAAACACACCAACCGGGGAGGTGGCTCGGTGGTAAGATGTTTGCCAGGCCTGAGTCCAGATCCCCAGCATCCGTATAAAAAGCCAGGCTCAGTGGCACATACCCGGAGTCCCAGCACTAGGGAAGCCAAGCAGGGAGAGCCCAGAATTTACTGGCTGGACAGTTTTGCCAATTGGTGAGCTCCATGGTCAGTAAGAGAACCTGTCTCAAAAAATAAGATGGAGAGCAGCTGAGGATGACAAGGGTGTAGGGTTGGGGTCCCTCGAGTCGGTCCAGGACACACGTGGACACCAAGTTCTCAGCACAGAGGAGATTTGTTACCCAGGAGGGGCAAGCAGGGTGGGGGTAGGGGGGGCTGCCTCTAGACCGGACGAAGACGGACAGCAGGCAGCACATGCTTTTTTTTTTTTTTTCCCCCCAGGAGTGAGTTTTTAAGGAGAAAAAGGGGGAGCCTGTGCTAGGGTGAGTTGGTAAATCCTGATCGGACAGGTTAGCCATGTAGCCAAATAATGAATTTTGATTGTTGGAGTTCGATGTTTTGATAGTTGAACCTTGGTGCTCTGTCTCAGGAATGAGACAGTGGCCGGATAAGGGAATGGACTTTGGGGGCTAGCTTTAGGAATGCAATCTAACGGTTTAGCAAAGGAGAAGGAAGGGAAAAAGGCAAAACCTGAGCACGCCATGTTTGCTGTGCTCAGGCCTGCTGGAGCCCTTCAAACAGACATCGACTTCTCCCATCCACATACAACCCATACACGTGTACACACACTCACATGCGTGTGTGCATGCGTGTATGAAGACTATGTTTTGGATTGCAACTTTGTTCTACACAGCAGGATGACCTTGGCTATCCCTTTGAACCTCATTCTTCTCCCTGGTAAATGTAGGTTGTATGTACACAGTCAATATCCTGGCTCCAAGGGACACTGATGAGGAAGAAGACTCCAGTATCTTAAGCCTGCAGAAGTTACTGGCAAGTACCTAAATGTTGGGAGATCTTGAAGTCTGATAACTGACATGAAGCAACTTTAAATTATGACCCATTCTCATTTTACAGATCAAAGGCCAGCATAGTTTGTCCTAGCATTATCCAAGCACTTGAAGTAATAACATGCTGTCCCCATCCTATGATATTGGACGCTGCTGACATTATCAGAGCAAAAAAGCACAGAGTTCTTGGCTTTGTGAACACAGAGCACAGTCTAGCTAAATAAGCCAACCAGACATTTGGGGACTTGATGGAATAGAAGGAAGACAGTTCAGTTATTTATTCTTTGTGGTTACCACATCTACTTCAAAGTAAAAGGAGTTGATATGATCAGTCTATAATATGTATATTCACATACAACTTAATATATATATATATATATATATATATATATATATGTAGATACACACACACACACACACACACACACACACACACACACACACACGACCCGTGACTATGGCTGCTTCCTGAATCCCAGACTTGACTTTGGTACTGAGTATGTAGCCAATAATGTCACCAGGTTTCAGAAGACAGGAGTGACTCTCTTGAGTGAATCTGGCAGCTCACTGTATTTGCACTTCTCCTCAGGGGTGAACCTCTCCTAAGAAAGCTACATAGAGTACCACTATGCTCTACCTCAGAACTTCCTTTCATACCTTCCTTCCCCCAAACTTGAACTTCCTTCCCTCCATGTCTTGACTATTCACGAACATTTCAGTTGCTGCAGCTGATCAGCCATTGAGTGACTTAGGAGCATATGAACATCCCGGATGCCTTTGCTTAATGCTCCGCCATCTTCCTTGAAGAATGTATTGCTTTTCTACCAGTCTTCCTTTGGTTTCAGAAAAACTAGTATTAGCACTCAAGCCTCCCTGAGCTTGATCCCCGAGCCTTGAGTCTTCTGTGCAGTCGCCGGTCCACTCCCAGCTCCCCTCTTTCTTGAAAACAAGGCTTACCACAGTAGCACTAAAGTGAGAAAACAAGCTGTTCAATCTTGCTTCTAAACTCCTTTTGAAAATGTCTTTACTTTATTTTATGTGCATGAGTGTTTGGCCCACACATATGTATGGGCACCACATGTGTGCCTGGTGCCCACAGAGTTTGGAAGAGAGCACTGGATCCTATGGAACTGGAGTTACAGGCTGCTGTGAGCTTGTAACTGGGCACTGGGAGGGGAGCTCAGGTCTTCTGCAAAAACAAGTGCTCTTAACCACAGAGACACTTCTCCATCCCTAAATTATTTTTTAAAGTTTAGGTTTGTTTATTTATTTTTATTCTCTTTTTTTTTTTTTTTTTTTTTTTTTTTTTTTTTTTTTTTTTTTTTTTTTTTTGAGACAAGGTTTCTCTGTGTTGTTTTGGTGCCTTTCCTGGATCTCACTCTGTAGACCAGGCTGGCCTCAAACTCATAGAGATCCGCCTGGCTCTGCCTCCTGAGTGCTGGGATTAAAGGCGTGTGCCACCACCCCCCGGCTTATTTTTATTGTTTTACTTAAACAGAGCCTTATGTAACCCAGGCTGGCCTCAAACTCCTTGTATAGTCAAAGATGACCTTGAACTTTAAATCCTCCTGCCTCTACCTTCCAAGTACCGGGATGACAGGCCTTTGCTACCACTCCCGGCTTTGGGTTTTCACCTGGCTTGTGATTTCTGTTTTGTAACTGTCTTTGCACTCTCTGTTCCCTAAGCATCTTTTTGTAAGACTTTGGAGTCTGGACTGGTTGCCTCTTCCTCAGCTCCCATTGATTTCACGCCCTCTGCAATCTACTTTCGACTCTAGTGAGCAAACCCAGCATAGATGTTCAACCTTCTCAACTTGGTCTGTGACTCTGCATGCTGTTGCCTCTTCCCTCCTGCAGACTCCTCTCCCTTAACTGATGTTACCCTTTCAGATGGATGATCTTCGTGACTTTTCTTCAGCCACTTTTATTGTGTCTCTCTTTGTTATTTGTGTGTGCGTGTCCTCACATTGTCTTTCTCCTGTGCACACCTTTGCAGGGGCAGCATTTCTCAATGACTCATACCTGTTTGTATGTTATTTCCTGCTACACTGACTATAAGCTTGACCATGCATGGTACTCCATTTGGCCATGGATCATCAGCTCACCTGAAGCAGGCAGAAGCCTGACATGGACTTCTGCATTGGGATTTGCCTTCTTAGAAACTCCTCAGAGACAGACAAGTCACAGAGGTCATGAAGATGTAGATTCCCCACCTTTTCCAGGTAAGCCCAACCCCCACACAGCCAACCAGATGAATTATAGTTTCTAAGACACTAAGTTCATAGCAATTTGATTTGCAGTAGATAACTGGGTAAAGTCCTTCTCATCTGACAGTGTCACTCATACCGACTTCAGTTCCCGACTCCTACTTAATGGCATCCCCACTTGAGAATCCCACAGGGGACCTTGAACTCACACAAAGCCTTGCATGCCTTTGCAAACTATTCGCAATTGCGGCTCTTTATCTTGGTTCAGGATGTAAGTAGATACCCATTCACTCAAGGTATCCGCTTTAGCAGTTTTTGTTTGTTTGAGACAGGGTCTAGAGTAGCCCAGGCTGGCCTTAAACTCATTATGTAGTTAACAATGGCATTGAGCTCCTGAGTGCTAGGATTACAGGCATGAGCCACTGCACAGAGTTTATGCAGTGCTGAGGATAGAACCCAGGCTTCCTGCATGCTAGGAAAACATACTGCCAAGCCTGTTGCATCCCAGCTCCACATTTTTTTTTCAGCATTGAAAACTGAATTGTGTGGTCTTCTGCATGCCAGGCAAACATTCAACTACTGAATTATACTCAGAGCCTTTTGTTTTTTGAAACAGGGTCTTGTTATATAGCCAGGTTGGCTTTGAACTTACAGTGCTCTTGCTTCCACTTCCTACAGGGTTGTGCCACTACACTCAGCTCAAAAAAAAAAATTCTCAGTGTGCTATAAACGCTTTCTGATCTGGCCTACGTTTATTTCTAGCTGCATTTCCTTCCCTGTGTGTGCTATGCTCTAACTGAGCCAAATTACTTGCGGTCCTGACACAGGCCATCTGCCTCAGGCATTATCAGCCAGTTTTTTCTGCCTGGTGGGTTCTCCATCCCCTGCCATCTGCAGCGTCCGGCAAGTCTTGGTTTAAATGTCACATCTCCTGTGCTGCCTCTTCTGCCTATCTGGGCAGACGCAAAAGGAGTCTCTTTGGAGTCATCACTAGCCCAGATTGTACCCCCATTGCACACTTTTTGATTACAACAATATGCTTAAATGTCCTTCCCACCACTCCAAAGTGTTCGGGAACACCCTCGGAATAGGGGTTTGCTTATTTTTGTGTTTGCAGTGCCCAGCACAGTGTGTGGTACTCCGCAAGTGCCTAGTAACTGGAAATAATATGGAGTACCCTTCCCATTTAGAATATTTTTGTAAAAGTTCCTCACCACTAAGTTAGTACTGGGAACTTCCATGTATTAGGCCAGAAGTGGAAACAATGATATGCTTTAGGGGGATGCTCACTCTTGGTCAGTATTAGTACACTGGATTAGTGGAGCTGGTACCTGAGGCGAGACGCGGTAGCGGTGTGACGGAGTGCAAGCTGGTGAAGCTGCACTGTGGACCATTGCACTCCACAGTCCTCGTGGCTTCTGCCAGACAACCTACTGCCTCCCTCTAGCATAGGGTGAAACGGCTCTTCACTTCCACCTTTCTTCCTCGTGCATTTACTGTCCGCATCACCAAGGCTAACGTCAGCTGGATGGAGGCAGAGTGGCAACATTGGCAGTTACTTTACACTGTCCCCGTTCTTGTCCTAAGCACCCTCCATAGCTCTCTCCTTCTTTGCTCTGGTTTTGCACATTCCTCTTCTTCATACTCATTCTTTCTGTTTAAATTTCATTGTGTATGTGTGTGTGTGTGTGTGTGTGTGTGTGTGTGTGTGTGTATACGTGTGCAAGTCGGATTACAACTTTGTGAAGTCCAATCTCTCCTTTCCTTTCCCCTTTATATGGGCTCCAGGATTGAACTCAGGCTATTAGGCTTGCAACGCAAGCGCCTTTATCTGATCAGTCATCTTCCTGGGCACTAGACTGATCTTTCTAAGTGAAGGTCTGGCTTGGTCCCCTTGCTGAAAACTCTTCAGAGACAGACTATAACTTTAAGATGGAGATTAGAGATGTCCACAGTCTTTTCTACTTCTTTTCTTAAAATTTATTTATTTATTTATTTATTTATTTATTTATTTATTTATTTATTTATTTTTATGTGCATTGAAGT
This sequence comes from Peromyscus maniculatus bairdii, assembly GCF_049852395.1. Classification (NCBI taxonomy): domain Eukaryota; kingdom Metazoa; phylum Chordata; class Mammalia; order Rodentia; family Cricetidae; genus Peromyscus; species Peromyscus maniculatus. Next base: position 32,842,191 of record NC_134853.1, on the reverse strand, counting down.
TTTGCCACAGAACTGGAGTTACAGACAGTTGTGAGCTGCCATGTGGGTGCTGGGAATCGAACCCAGGTTCTCTGGGAGAGCATTGGGTCCTCTGGGAGAGCATGCAGTGCTCTTAACCTCTGAGTCATCTCTTCAGCCCCCCTTTCTAGTTCTTTTTGTCCAGTTTCCTCTCTCTATATTCCCACCACCTGGGGAAAGTCTGTCATAACTGGGGTGCCAATAGAAAGACACAGCCATTGCTCACCCAGTGAGGAGATGGAGAAAGAACGAGTTATAATTTAACACATATATGCATTGGTGGAGCTGGCATCTTTCAGAGGTCAAAGGAAGGACAGACAGTGCATTAGGAGTTGGGAGTGGAATTTCAGAGAACACCAAAGGAAAGTGGCTCCAGGCTCACTGGCAGAAGCCTGGACTCAGGGGGCTTGGAGGTCATGGGCACTCCTAGTTCAGGGCAGTGCCTTTTATGACCTTGGTCTGAAGACCCTTCCTGTCCTGATGAGTTCCTGGGTCTATTGAACATATAGTCGAAGGGCTCATATCCTAGGAAACATATTGTCCTGTCCCAGGCAGCAAGAACCACGCCTTTATTTTATTTCATTTCTTTCTCCTCAGTGGTGCTGAGGATCCAAGCTAGGTTTTCATTCCGCAGGCTGCTGCTCTACCTCTAGCAACAGCCCTGCCCCGATGAATCTCTGTTCTTAAGCTGCCAAAAGGGACCATGTCCTGAAGACTAAGAGAGGGTATGGTGTACCATAAACATTCAACAAAAGTTTTCTGAAAGTATGGCTCAAATGTCACTTAACTGACTATCTGTGAGAGACTCTCATCCTCGCTCTTACCCCTTCCCTCCCCCCCACTGAGAGCTCAGTCTTATCACTTCTGACAGTTGCCAGCGGGGGGGCTCCTACAGTATTCTGGGCTAATGGAGATGGGATGGGAATTTTATCTAATGATTTTACAACCAACATCCTATCTGCTTACTTAAAGGATACTGTGGACTTATTGCTAAACATTTCACACATGTCCTTAATAAATTAAAAAGCACTGGAAGAGTACCACAAAAATAACTTAAAAAATAATTTGCAGAAACATAATTGGACCAATTCATATTTCTGTATGAACTATGTTAAAAATCCAGGAGAACTCACTTAACAAAGAAGTTAGTTTTTAGGCAGAGGAACCAAAGTCAAGTTCACTTTAATTGGCATAATGCAGGATAGCAGTAACTGTAAAGCTGATACCTAAGGAAGAAAAGGTCAGTGTCGCCAGTGGGAACCTGCAGTTTTGGACTACATACGATGGTCATTTTTACTGTTAAAGGGTGGACTGAGTGCCAGACCACTCCATCATCACATATTTCCAATTGAGTTCTTCCACCGAAAAAACTACAGGAAAAAATTATGCCATTACTACACAAGGCAGAAAAAGTATTTTTGATTTGTTTTTGGTGTTTCAGTATTTATAACCCTATGTATGCCTTTGTTTGTCTACATATTTTCAGTGGTTGTACTGAATCATAATTTAACACAAATGACTTGATTAGAGAAAGGAATCTAAATGTTTGTTGTCGTTGTTTTCCAAGACAGGGTTTCTCTGTGTAGCTCTTGCTGTCCTGGAAATCACTCTGTAGCCCAGGCTGGCCTCGACCTAACAGAGATTCTCCTGCCTCTGCCTCCTGAGTGCTGGGATTAAAGGTGTGCACCACCACTGCCTGAGGAATGTAAATTTTGTAAACGAGGACACAGAGCAATACTTTCTTCTTCCTAGGGCTTGCAAATTGATTCTGAAAAAAGCTTAAAAAAATTCACAGAGCATTTCCTCTCTATTGGAATTATGTGCTTCATATTATATTTTAGAGTTGAAAGTATTTGAGAGACTGATATAGCTAAAGTTTCAGTTGATGTTCTAGAAGTTTGGGTGCTTTTCAGTCATTTTGTATATGCAAATGACCCTCTACTCCCAAGTACTGCAGTCTGGCCCATTATGGGTTATTTTCCCCCAATACAGAAAAACTTATGTCTAAGCAGTAAGTAGTTCAGCCGTACTGTGGGTGAGTTCCACCCCTCTGGGTTATTGGACGTGGGTTCCCACTTCCCTTCAAGTGCCTGGGAACTCCTTTACCACAGGTACTTGTGTTTGTGTTTTCTAAGTGCTATCTACAGCTCCCACCCCATCTGTTAGTGCCCCACCTCCCGGGTCTCTAGCACCTTCTCACTGCCCTCAGGATATGAGCAATATGGGCAAGCTAGCCCTAATTCCTCAAGGGTGCAGACTCCTGAATTGTTCTTTCTGCTCACTGAATCGAAGCAAGACTCAAGGAAGGGAGGAACCTTGTTAGTTTTTCTCCACACACCTAGAACCAAGCCTGGAACCTCTTAGGCACTGAATGTAAAAAGAATGTAAAAATCTCCTGATGGGTTAGTTTCAGCTGGGTGTTGGAGAAAAAAGCAACCCACTGCAGGAGTTTACATTTGTCTGTGAATGACCCTTATGTGGCCCTAAGGTATTTGCATACTTAAAGCTAAAGCTTGTGAATGCAAATGATTCTCTTTGGGAAAACTTCAACTGGAGCAAATGGAGAGAAGAACGTTCCAGGCTTAGGGTAGTGGGGTGGATGGGTGCTAACTTTTGGGCTTAGGAAAGACACAGTTGCCTAGATCTGTGCCTGAGGGTTTTTGGTTTTTTAAGGCCCTCCAGTTCTGCATCAGCAGAACTCCTGAAAGCCTAGACTTCTCACCCCACTCTCAGGATGGGATAAGGAGGAGATTAAGTCGGAGAGGGGATATGTGGCTGATGTTTTGTTCCACATTGGCTGTGTTTATCTTTGGCATATTACAAAAGAAAGTGTCCCAACTTTCTAGTGAAATATACAAGGACACAATAGGGAACCTCCTCATAGTCACTCGGAGCTATTTGTTGATCACACAGCTGAAACATCATACTTTCATTAAAGGTAGAGGTCATATTTTTTTAGCTTGTAAATTACCTTGAAATAGATGCATATCTGACTAGTGAGTTTCCCCCTAAAATATCTATTACAGTCTTACTTTGAGGGATATAAATGCAAATAAAAAGTTAACGTCAGAATTGTGATTTTTTTAGTTTATGATACTGGGGCTATAAAAAAGTAGATTTTTATAATTTTTAGTTTTCAGTGTCAGATTTTTCTGCGGTATTAATATATTTTTTGCTGATTACCTGTAAACTATTTGATGAACATGTTTCTTTTAAAATTCAACTTATAGTAAAAGAAAGCCAGAAGCAATGCACTTTAAAAAAGCAACAGATTGTAAGATATTAAAAAAGAATAAAATATTTATAAAATTATTACTATTAGAGAATAAATGTTTAACAGATTAAGTTGCAGTATAAATGAAATAGTTTGGGCAAATCATTTGTCTCAGTAGCAGTACCACCATCAGTGGGTGAGAGGAGCATGCTTAGCACTTTCTCTACGATTTTTGAGTTCAATAGTACCAAATCTGTCATAGCTGGCTGTAGAATCGCCTTCTTTATTTAAAAGTCAGGGCAACCCTTAACCTAATGAAACCATCTTAGAGTTTACAATTGTGGAGTGTTTTGGAAACAAAAGGTGTTTAGTAAATGTGTAAATATCTATTACACAAGAGGGAAATTCACTAAAAAATTTCTTCAAGGTTAATATTCATCTTATAGCGGAAAGATAAATGGGCAAGAAGGTCGGATAGTTAAAGCTAGGAGATCATATTTAGTGCCACATTGGCCAAGGAATGATAAAAACACTCCAGTTCTGACACGTTTAAAAATGGGCACACATCCTATTTCTTTGTTTCATAACCACTGCGCTATCCCTTCTTTTTTTTGGCATGCTAACAAATTCAGCCCAAATCAACGTCATGTAGTTCAACTTTTTGATTTAGTGTCGGATCCGGCTGTCCTATCACCGAGTACGTCGGCAAAAGCAAATTGGTGAAGCAAGGATGAATCTATTTGAAAGGAAAGGCGTCCATCCTAGGCATTTCGTGTGGGAAAACCATCTCAAGTTGAAGGATAATTACAGAAGAGACACCCAAACACCTCCAGCCTCCTCCGTCCGCACGGCGCTGGACACCCCTCGCGGTGGCCGGGGCTCACTACGGGCTACGGGCCCCGGCTTCCTGCCCCAGGGCGGCGGAGCGCGGCTCCGGGAAGGTGCTGCGCGGAAACGTGGCACCGTCTGCACCCGCGCCCGAGCGCTTGCGGCAGCCGGCCGGAGAGGTTGGGGCGGCCGCGCACCGGGACCGACACTCGCCCGCTGCGCCGGCGCCCGGCAGGACGGGAAGGGGCGGCCGCCCGCGCCGCGCCGCCCCCTTCTCTCGGCCTCTCCGCGGCCTCCGCCACCCCGGCCGAATTCTTGCATAAATTATGCCAGGCGCGCCTGACGTCAGGTGGCGGCGCGCGGGCGCGGGCGCGGCGCGGAGGGAGCCGGCCGCGGGCGCGCGCGGTCCCGGAGGCTCGTGCGCGTGGCGTGCAGGGCGCGCGCAGGCGCTGGCGTGCTGGGGCCGCGGCGGCGGCGGCGGCGGCGGCGGCAGCAGCGGCGGCGGCGGCGGCGGCGGCGCGGGGGTTGAGCCGTGGTGGTGCGGACGCGCTCGTGCTCGGGAACTATCGGATTAAACTTGAATCGAGTGGAATTACACAAAGGAGCGCCGCGGAGGAGGCGGCCCGGGGACCCGGAGACCCAGCAACTCGCCAGAGCCCCGTCCGCGCGCGGCCAACTCCGCGTCCGTGGATCAGCCCCCGGCCGCGGCCGCCGAGCCAACTCCGGAGCCGCTCTGCGTTTTGTTCCCCACGGCGCGCGGCGGCGGACCAGCCCGAGCGAACGAGCGAGCCGGTGAGCGCAGACTTCCCCGGCGCCCCCGGGAGGGGCGGCGGCAGGAAACCGCGCCGGGCCGGGCCGCGGCCGCGCGGAGTTGCGAGCGGGGAGTTGGGCGTGTGCGGGGCGCGGGGAGAGGCGCGCGGGGGCCGCGGTCGGCAGGAGCGCAGCGCCACCCGCCCGGTCGCCCGCGGGGCCCGAACCCGCGGTCCCAGCGTCGCCCGGTGCCCCAACTTTTGCCTGCGTCCGCGGGGCCGGCGGCGGCGGGGGCGCGCGGGGCGGCCGAGGGTCACTTCCTCGCATGTAAATGGCTTTTTGTTGTGTTGCCGGCGTCGGGGGGGACGGGGACAGGAGGGAGCGTGTCTGCGCGCTGGGGAGCGCGAGCGCGTTTCCTCCCGCCGGCACCGAGCACGAGTTGCCGGCTGCGTTCGAGAGAAAAGGGAAGGAGGAAAAAGTTGGGCTCCAACTCCGGCGCGAGCGGCGGCGGGCGCGCGGGCGCGGGGCGCTGAGCGCGGGGCTCGGGGACGGCGGCGCCCCCCGCCTCGCCCCCGCCCCCCGCTCCGGCCCGACCACGCCGCGCTCGCCGGGAGCGGCGGCCGCACCGGCGCGAACAAAGTGCGTCCCTGCGGGCGCGGCGGCGCCAGCCCGCGCGGGGACGGCCACGGGCGAGGTGGGTCGGTGGCAGGGAAAGTGCGCGGGGCGCCGCGTGGGGCGGGGGCGGGGGCGGCGCGAACACGCGGCGCGGGGGGCGTCCCAAGCCCAGCCGGCGGCGGCCGCGGAGTTCCGAGCCCGCAGCCCGGGGCTCCCGGGGCTCCCCGGCAGCTCCTAAGTGCCGGAGGACGAGAAGAAAGGGAGCCGGGCCGGGGCGAGCGCGGGCGGGCGACCGGGGGACCCCACCTTGCCGAGCTGGCCCGGCCGCAGGCGGCGGCATAATAGCGACTTTAATCCTCGATCCCAACTCGCGTCCCCGCTCCCCTCCCCCCAGCCTGTCGGGGGTCCGGGCGGGGGCGGGGGTCGCCAGGTGGCCCCGGAGCGGCGGGGTTGCGCGATGCCCCCGCGGAGAGCAGGCTCCGAGCGCCAGCGGCCGAGGTGGCTGGAGGCCGAGCGGTCAGCGGGAGAGGAAGGAGGGCGGCGGGGGACGCGTTGTTTGTTTGCTTCGCACCGGGGACAGGGCTCGCTGGGGGCGCGGGGCGCGGGCGGGGCGCGACGGGGCGCGGTGCGGGGTGGGCGAGGCGGCGCGGGGCGAGCGGTACGGGGAGGGGGCGGCCGGCTGGCGGGGGCAGGGGACTGACTGGTCAGGAGGCTCCGGGGAAGGAGCGGCCGGCTCCGAGCAGCCATCATTCCCGAGCAGCCTTTCTCCGGATGGCTCTGCCTCGAGGAGCCCCGCGCCGTGGGAGCGCACCCCAAACTCCAGCCCGGCAGCCCGCTTTGTGAGCGCCCCCGTGGAGCGGGCGGCGCGGGGAGTGCTGCGGCCGGGCAGTACGGTTCTCCCAGGAGGTCACTTTTAGAGACTGTTCACGCCTCGGTTTTAAACTAGTTTTTTTTTTTTTTTTCTTCTTCCCTCTTCTGAACAGACAATGGACAAAAGAAAAGTAGCAACCCACATGGAGAGTTTCCTTTGAATTGCTAGAATTAGATACACTATCCAGCTCTCCACTTGCTAAGTATACTTTTTAGTTTGCCGTTGTATATTATCTAACAATCGATTTAAATAACTTACTTAAACTGTGTCTGTCTTCTGAGCTGGATCTCTGGAATATATTAAATAATTATTTTTAAATAATTTGTGAGAGCCCTGGCTTTTATTTTTATTTTTTTAATTTTAAATTGAAGCGGTCTTTGCAGTGGGCGACACCTTCCTAAGGGGTCCACTGTTACTTTCCCCTAATTCTCTTTCAGTAAGAGGGAGAATACTCTTCATATGTGTTATAATCAGCAGGAGAAAAATACATCTCTTTATTTCCTCACAGATCTGTTCTGACGATGACAAAAAATCTTAGTGGCGATGACCCAGCAGCTCGGTACCTGATTTATTCCAGTTATAATTACGTTTCGATTACAGTAATGTCTAAGAAATAACTTGAGCAGTGGTTTTATGAAGTTGCATCCTCCCCAGCCCCCAGAGTACATCTGTCGCGCAGTGTTTTTGTCTCGCTGTTGCACAACAGAAAGCCCTCCAGTCTTTCCCCTAAAATGGCAGCTTTCATCTGACTGGGGCCCATTCATTGACAACGATAATAAAGAGGCTGAAAGCTAGATGCTCAGGGCACAGAGGACTCACAGGACTCGGATTGCCTTTCTAGGTGATAAGTAGGAGACATTTTAAGTCTTCCAGTTTGCTTATGAAAAGTTTATTTTCTCTGAAAAACTGCAAGAAAAAAAACAGAGTAAAAAGAAATATTGGAAATGGAAAAGGACTTGATCAGTGAATTTTAGGAGCTATTTAAAATGATTTTTTTTTCTTTTTGTCCACTGAGTGGATATGGCATTCCCTTTCCCTCTTTCTGGTAATCTGCTGATTAAGGGACATAATGGATTTTTGACAGGCTTGTAACAGGTGAATTTCCTCAGTGTGACACTCAAGATTTGAGGTTGTTTCCTAGGAGTCTGTATTTGGATTATTTATATTCTCTCACCATTCTGCCCCCCCCCCCCAATCTCCAAAACGGGACAGATTAGTAAGTTTGAAGTTTATAAATTTTATCCCATGTTTATGCTTTCAAAATTCAAAGAGTTTCTAGATAAAAAAAAAAAATAAGTTAACTTAAAAACTTACGTGAATTCCAAGCTCTGGTTAAGCTGGCTTAGTCAGTGGAATTATTTTGACGTCAGTTTTAAAACTGATTCCTTGTCTATCTCTTTAACACAGAGGACAGAATAGGGAAATGGTATGTAGATGATAGTTAAATCTCAACTTTTATTTTTCTCTTTCAAGGAAAAAAATAAACTAGTTACCCCACCAGCCCAGTTTGAAAATGTAGATGCCAGCATAAATGCAGTCAGAAACTCGGTGTTAAAATAGTGCTTTAGTGGATTCATCTAGGCTTGGTCTAGTTTTTTTACCAGTTTGACTTATGGAATATTTCCAATACTTTCTCTGAAGGAAATGTTCTCTGTTAGCCTTGGTTTTACCGAGAGGTGGGCACGGTAAGCTCCTGTGTGATTTTAAGCATCAAGGACACATTGCCACCTTTTCTGCACACTGACACAAAGTCAGGAGCTGAGTACTTCCAGCTTCTCAGCAGGAAACAGGGATACGCCTGCCTGTGCATCTGCTGTATAACCGACCCATAGTGCAATGCGGGAGTCAGGTTTGGGACAGTTCTTTCAAACCTGGGATTATATTTTATTTGCTGTGCGTGATCGAGTTTGCATGCCCATTCAGATACCTTCCATTTAGTTAATTTTCCTTCTTTCTATACAAGCCTTCCACTGTGGAACTCTGTGTAAGAGGCAGGACTTTCCCTCTGGAAGTTTATTCTCTAGCAGCAGAAAAACTTCTTTTTGCTTGTCTTGACTCCAAGATGAACCATGTAGGTGGTAGTTCTTTTTCTTTCTTCATTATCCAAATGGGGCCTTTTGGTTTCATAGCAGACACTGGCTGTCTCATAAACAACTCCTGGAAGTCAGGCATCGCAACAATGAAGGTTCTCAGGCCTGAGCAAAGTGTGCAGTTAGGAAGAATGGCATGTGAAAGTTGTTCTTAAAGAAGTGATTGCTCCCCGGATTCAGGTGATTTCCATGGAAGACATGCATACACTAAACACACTTGAAAGGGTCGGGAAGTGAGTGCATTGGAGAGGTAAAGCTGAGACTGAAGGAACGTGCTGGTCCTCTGTGGCTAGGAACTGTCTCACTCATAGACACATATGTGTGTCGTTTAGAAGAGTTATTCTTTTATGCTATTTAAAAAGTAGAACTTAACCTTCTTGTTTCTTCACTGGTTTCTAAAGCCATTTCAACTATTAGTTGTAAGATAAAATAGTCTTCTACTTTCTTTTTACAAAATTTTTATTTCTTTTTTGGTGTTTTGCCTGCATGTATGTCTGTGTGAGGGTGTTAGATCTCCCAAAGCTGGAGTTCCAGACAGTTGTGAGCTGCCATGTAATGCTGGAATTGAACCATGGTGCTGGGAATTGAACCTTGGTCCTCTGGAAGAACAGCCAGTGCTCTTAACTGCAGAGCCATCTCTCCAGCCCCAGTCCTCTTAAGAAAACTGTGCTTAGTCTTCCAAAAATCTTTGACAATCGAAGACAACTGGTGGTGTTTAAAATTCAAAAAATGGGAGTAAATATCTTTTTTTCTATAAAATGCAAAGATGTAATGGCTTACTTCAGTGGGTATCACTCGTTGCAGATATGGCTGAAGGTCAGAGGAGATTGTGGTGGAGGGCAAAAGCAGGAATGGTAATTAAAAACACTGATTGTGTCTTTTATCAATAGCTTAACATTTTTAAGTGAAATCAGCTGTGTTGTAATGGAAAGCACCAATCATAAAGATACTGTCCTATAGAATTTAATGTTACAGTCACTCGAGCCTTCGGATATTTGGAGTGTGAGGACCTTAGAGAGCCTGCTGAACTTTCTGACTTCGGAGATGAAAAAAGTAGGGCCGAGAGATGAATGAAACAAGCTGCTGCTAGCTGGCCACCCAGTTCCTGCAGCGCTCCCCCAGGAGCTCCTGTCTCAAGGGCCTAGTGTGGTGTGCTGTGTGGGAGAGGCGTGAGCTCATCTGCTGGACAACCGCCTTAGCACTGGGAGAGTGGGCCCTTCTTCAGGGAATGACTTCAGAGTACCTTCTGTCTTTGGAGTTCTGAGGCACGTGAGAAGCAGGCTCCTAAAAGCTCTCTAAAATCAGTGGTAGTTTCCTCCACTGTGTTAGAATCCCCCCACCCCCATGATTATCTATTTTGAAAAAAGCTGAGATAATTATTCCAACATTTGATTACCGTTTTCAGTATAGGGTCATGTGTTCATCACCCTAACTAGATGCTGTATGTTTTACTTGTCAGACATTGCAAACATGAGTGTTCTCTCAGAGCTTTGTTTTGTTTTGACTTTGAAATGAAGAAACATACTTTGGTGGGTAAAAGTTGATTGGTTGTTGGGTGTGTTGGTAGCTGTTGATGTTGAATTAAGTAGATACTTTCTTAGTGGCCATTTGAGCCTCACGTTGCCTGTATAGGCAATAGGCTTGGCTTTCTGGACTCTTGTTAGGTTTTTCTGTTGTTTGGTTTTGATTCAGCTGTTTTTTGGGTACCTACCACAGGTACCCAAAGGTAGTACAGACTGGGAACACAGTGGTGACATGAGACGCTTGGTAGAGCTTCAGAAAGCCAAGCTCCTGTGAGGTCAGGTGCTGTAGACACTGGGAAGACAGTTTCACCCCAGAATTCCACCATTATGTGGGCTTAACCACTGAGAAATGGCTTTAGCATCGCCACATCCATGAGGATGTGACAGGCAGTAGTGTCCTCTGACCTGGGGGAGGTTGCAGTTTTAAGCCATCATGGAGCTTTGAGATGAGACCCGAGGGGCAGGTGGCATCCAGCTTGGGCAGCATTGACAAGATATGGAATTTGGGATTTTTTAAAGAAAGTACTGAATATTAAACATTATTGACATGAACAGAATTGTCAGTGGGATGAAGTGAGTGGGTGGGTAGGTGGAAGGAGACTAGAAATGTAGGCAATATCCTGTCTGCTTTTATTGGGATTAATGCCAGTATAGACTAGATTGGTGTCCTTGGAGGTGGAGAGCAATGGACAGATGTGAGATATTTGTAGGAGTTCCAGTGAATCAGATCTGAAGATAGATGGATGTGTCCTGGAAGAGAGGTCTCTGGGGATGTCCGTTTCTAGCACATCGCCCGCTTGGCTGGCTGGTGATGCTATTCATGGAGGCAGTGGGCACCTGATGAGGATGGCATGCAAGAAAGAAGTCCATGAGTTCTTTGAGCATATGACTGAGATCACTGATCCTGACTGTGGATTGGGTAGCTGCTGCTGTAACCTTCTTTCCATTGTTAATGGTATTCCAGACTTCCCAGGCATCATTACTGCCTTCCCCTCAAAGATGTTAGTGTATGGTAGACCCACTGGGGTAAGGCTCAGGGTGATGGGAAGGGGGTGGTAACCATGGCAGCTGGTCTGATGTGTAGCATTTCTGTGTTACTAGCCTAACATGGACACTCTGTAGGAGTTGTCATCAGAGGCTGAGCACGAATCCTGTGGTAACCGGACGTGGCCACGTTTGCCCTTCTCTGTCTTCTCTTCTGGAAGCTCTTTTCAGTTGCTTGTTATGTATTCAGACAAGGTCCTTGGGCTCCCAGAAGATAGCTCGTGGGTGCCATGTGCTTTCAGGGCTGTGCTTCTCACGTGGACGGGGTTAATTGCGTCCTACGTGGGTGTTGTAGAAATGAGTATATTATTTAAATAACTGGGGAAAAATAACAGCCTTGGCCTGAATGCTTACCTGGTGTTTAGTGGAGTATGTATAAACCAGTTTAATATGTAAATTGTCTTCACAGACACTTTGCTCAGTTGTGGAAAGTGGATTCTATACAACATGGTTGCTTGTGGCAGAGGAGAGATGGCAGTTGACAAATCCAGAAAAGCTTCTGAATAGTGTGGACTTTAATAATATATGAGCTAACACATTATGAAAATCCTGAATATTAACCGTAAAACAAACTTTTTGTTGCTAATTGTTTTGGGTTGGTTTTATATATTATTTTACTTAGTTATTGTCTGCAAATGAAGATGTCTTCCCTGGAACTTAGTATCTTTGTTTGAGGGTCTCTTAATATAAAACCTCAGTGCTCTGACATTTCAGATGCCCCGGGCCAGCTCTTCGGTGGGAGTGTATTTCTGGTACTGTTTCTTCCACTTCCTCGTTTCAGCTTTTTAAAAACTCCATTAAGATACCTTCTTTTGTTTGATTTAGTCAGTAGTGTGTTTTCGAGGTTTGAGAGGTCATTTGTACCTGAGCTGTAGGGCAATGGGGAGGTGCTTGCCATCTCACCTCCTGTGGTGTGGGCCTTAGTGGGCTCAAGAAGTGAGTGTTTGCTTGGGGGGCTGTCTCTTCTCTTGGCTTCAGCAACGACTCAGGAGGCGGCAGAGGTCATATGGTGGGTTTGAGTTTTACACCATGTATTTATTTTATCGATACAGGGTCAGGCATAGAGCTACTGCTACTGAGAGGGACTGCAGATGACGTGCACTTCATGCCAGCCTTTGTGTGGGAAACAGCTAGGATCAGGTGTGTGCTAGCATTGGCGTGTAGCTTCTTTTTGGGAACGTCATCTTTAACAGGCTGGCAGTGCATCTGATGAAGGCGGTAGTTACTTTGCTAATTGTTTTTTCCTGGTTCTGCAGCAGGTTGGGGACTACTAACCTTTAAAGGAGTGCACTGTGCCTCCTATTCATTTTTTCTGAGAGACTGGGACACCATAGAAATCTGTTTTGTTGATATTTAAAACAATTACAGGTGTGCATATTATTTAAACACACCTAAAAACCATTAAGTATGTTTAACATGAGCAGGTAAACAATGAGATGTCCCTTCAAGAATAATAAGCATACATTTAGCTTCCAAGGCAGTGTCTGCTAGTGTTCTAGGTGAGTAATACAGCCCGTTTCATCATAGCTCTACAACGAGAATATGCCTTAATATCCGATGCATTTTATAGTGTTTGGGCCTGACAATTACTTTATGTATGGGTGGGGTCTGTGAACTGTTAACCATTGATCTTTAGAGGGAACGTAAAAGCCTCCATTGTGATAGTTTATATATTCTTATGTACTTGACTTTGTTTGTGTTTGAATTTTTTGCTTTAATCACTTGCAGATATGTAGATCATATCAGAAAAAACATGCCAACCTCCTGAAAGTTTCAAAGTCTTGATTAAATTGTGTGTTGAGCATTGAAGAAAAACAGAACAGGTTCTTAAAAGATAACAATAATCATAAATGTGTCTGCACGCGCATGTGCATGTGTGCACATATGTGACTATGCCAAAAGCATGTGTGTAGAGATCAGAGAACAACGCATAGGAGTCAGGCATTGAGTCCAGAACCTCACATAGTAAACATAGGCTGTACCACTGAGTTACACCTTATAGCCCATGCTGTGTGTTTTAATGGGTCTTTTGATGACTCATCTAGAGCAACTCCAGGTATTAGGTAGAGTTACCTCTGTTTTGCAGCTGAAGAGACTGAGGCTTGAGAGTTTAAGCTCTCTGGAGCTATCCCACTGCAGTCTGTGGTGGAGGAACTTGAATCCTGATTGGCTAAATTCTAGCATTTGAGCTAATGTGGCCCCCCCAGACCACCTTCACTTGCATGGGATAAGAACAGGTGCTTTAAAAGTATGACCAACACCCTACAACCACATAGCATATCCTTTTGCTGAGTCTTGCCAGCTGGGGCTGTTTCTCTCTCTGCTGCCTATTAGCACTTGGTATATTTGTGGCATCTTGTGATGCTTTGGCACAGAGTGTTCAGAGTCTGTGCCTTCCACCCTCAGGATGCTTCCTCGTCAGTAGAGAAGAAAACGCTGGTGGAGGACATGCACACATGCTCTGTGGTGACTGGAAACTTGAACTCCGAGGCGAGGAAGACTAGATATGAATCATAAAAATGGAGATTCTGATACAGCCATGCACCCAAGGATATGGTGGGATCAAGGGTGCTGCTCACTGTGCCAGAAGCACGTGGTAAAGCAATATGGCCTATCGGGTGAGCAGCTGTTATTTTTATCAGCCGACCTTTAGTCACTGAACCCATGAAGCCATGTGTCTTAAGTTTAAAAATTATTACGTTTATTCAGTGTGTGTGTGTGTGTGTGGGGGGCATGCATGTGTGCATGCATGCACATGCCACAGTGTGCCTGTGGAGGTCTGAGAACAACTTTAGGTTGGTTCTCTCTTTCCATCATGTGAGTCCTGGAGATTCAAACAGGTCATCAAATCTGGCAGCTAATGTCTGTACTTTCCGAGCAATGTTGCCGGTCTTTGATATTGTTTTTAATTCCAAAGGTTCCCCAGACTGGTCTTGATGAGTAGACGAGAGTGCATGGCCTGCAGTGGTGAGGGGCCACACAGTTTTCCTCAGACTAGACATTGGAAAGTTCATGCCTGCACGCACTGTCATCCGGCAGGATGACCAGATGGCGGTTACCCGATCCTGCTGCTGTTGGTCACACAGAAATGACTCCCAAGTCTCTGGTTCTGAAAGGGACAGTGTCGGGAGTAGTCGGTTTTCCCCAGCTTCACAATGCTCTCTGCATTGAGTTATGGCTGTCTTTCTAGAAACTAACCGTTCCTCCTTTCTCCTAGGCCTGCTTTTCTTCGAATAGTGGGTGACATTGTCCCTTCTGGCCAGCGGCCTGGGCAGGTTCAGCTAGTTCTGAAGTGTAAATGTCTGATTCTGTCAGAGACGCAAGTCTCCAGGAGCTGTAGGTCCTCCAGGCTCAGAACAAAGGACTTACTCCTCATTTCCAGACTTCTGATTATTGTGTGAGGAAGGGGTTAGACATAGAGGAAGTTTGGGGCTGGAGTTTAGAATGTGAATGGCAGCTAGAACATGAGGGAGCTTCATTTTCAGGAACGAGAAGACTTAGTGAAGCCCCCAGAGAATGATCCTGCTTCCTAGACTGGGACAGAAAATGAAAGTTCTTAAAAAAAAGACTGGTGGTCCACGGGATTGATCCAAATAGCTGACATTTATGGAGCATGGACTTGGTGCGTTAGCATTTTACTAAGCTGTCTACACAATCAATTCTCGCTGGGTCCTGAGGAAGGATTAGGGAGAATGCTGAGGTAGGAATAGTAATTGTCATTTGATATGGGATGAAATGTAGTTTCAGAGATTGTTTGATATAATTTTCCCCATTCACAGTATTTAATAGGTGTAGCGGACTGGAGTGAGGACAGGTACACTTGCCAGCCTGTGGCACCGTCAACTTCCTCTGTAGAAAGACCTTTGGATGTTCCTATCAGAACAGCCCAGATCTTAGAAGGATATGAAGAACAGACCGAGTTCTTGTACACCTGTGCTTTTTAGAATAGTTCCTGGACAGAAACTGTGGGGCTGAAAGTTGCCTCTTAACGGATTTTAGTCTGTGAGGCCCCTCTCCTCAGATGTCATATCTTATCAGTTGCAGACACTTCAACCTGAAAGACACAGGCTCATCATAAAACGTGCTGTGTGCTGGCCTTGTCCTCAGCGCTCAGTCTAAGGCACAGTGAGTGCTGAATTATTTAGCTTAGTGCAGACTGGTTTTTTGAAGTTTCTCCCCAGCACTTATCCAAGGGGTAATTCGCTGGGCATCTTTTTCTCACTGCGTCTGGCAGAGTTGCTCAGGATACTACAAGGCTTGCAGTGCTGACACTCCATCATTCTGGTCCTTGGTATGAGCACTGACTTGTGAGTATGGAGCCTCTAAAATACTTGTAGACTGCTTCTGCTAACACGGGACAACAGACCATCTCCACCACCTTACACACAGTCGAAGACAGTCACCTGCCACATAATGACATTTGATCTGTGAAGGATTGCTTATATAGTGCATCATTTTACCCAGTGATGTCAGCCATCTTTTCCTAAGTATACCTTAGCTGCTCACAAAATACCATCATCCAAGGAAGCAGCTCTCGGAATTTATCCCCGTCCTTCAGTGACACTTGCATAGGTGTGTAGAGAGTTACATGTGTAAATCTAGACCTGTCAATTTATTTATTTATTTATTTAGACAGGGTTTCTCTGTGTAACTTTGGAGCCTTTTCTGGATCTCATTCTGTACACTAGGCTGGCCTTGAACTCACAGAGATCCACCTGCCTCTGCCTCCCTAGTGCTGGGATTAAAGGCGTGTGCCACCACTGCCCAGCTAGCCCGCAGATTTTTAAAAGGAGTGATACAATTTTGAGTGGCGATACTATTTTCCCAAATAGAAACAATGTTTTACAGGGCTGGTGAGATGGCTCAGTGTAAAGCCACTTGCGGCCCAACCTGGTGGCCTGAGTTCATTTCCTGCAAACCACATGGTGGAAAGAGAAACTAGACTCCTTCAGGTTGTCCTCTTATCCCCACATCTGTGTGTGCCATGTGGGAACACACACACACACCCCCACCCCCACCCCCACACGCGTGCACACGTAAAAAGTTGTAAAAATACCTCTCATAGTGTATTTCTGGCTTTTGTACATTTATAGTACTGTCTGTGAGGATTGAATACACTGTTATAAGCTCAAATACATTGAGTTCCTAGTTGAAACATAGATTTTTGATACCCTTAAAATTTAATCCTTGTTTCAGGAGTGTTGACCTTCAGAGTTCCATTTATCTAAATTACTATTTATCATTACCACTTTCCCACTTATTAAAAAACAAAGCAAATAGGGGCTAGAGAGAAATAACTCAGGAGTTAAGAGCACTGGCTACTCTCAGGGAGGACCACAATTCAGTTCCCACCAAATGGCAGCCCACAATTGTCCTTAACTCTAGTTCTAGGGGACCTGGTGTCCTCTTCTGGCTTTGTGGGTACCAAGCATGGAGGTGGCTTATATACATGCAGGCAAAACATGCATATACAAAAAAATAAAAACAAATCTATAAAAAATAAGCTTCTGCATGAAGCACATATCTAGTTTGTGAGGAACTCTGAGGATAGACTGGGATGTTAAGAGTCATTCTTTTTAGTTGTGAGTGCCCAGCAGAAAAAGGAAACCTTTGTATTGTCAAATGTATTAATAAGGACAAAGCTGACTGCAACAGGTGATTTCTTGACTTTTGAGCACACAGGTAGGGGCTCCGCTCTGCTTCCTTGCTTCATTCAGCCGGAAAGTCTTTACCTTAGCCTTTGGATGACCACAGGCTTTGATGGCGAAGGAGGGCTGGCTAGTCTGTGGGGGCATCACAGAATTTCAGGCTTGTTTACACCTTGGAGAGTGGCTGACAGTTGACTGTCTTTCTCCATTGCTCAGTATTTCAGAACTCAGAGATGAGCTCCCATCATGGGTTTACCGTGCGTGGATCACCACACAGCACTCACACTGGTCATACCTGTATCAGGCAGACCAGGTAGACTAACTGTCCACTCTGGCTCACTGTTGCATCCGGTCATCGATTTGATTTGTTTCACCTTTAATCAGGATGGGAGAGGGTCCTGAGAAGATACGCTTCAAGGCACTTAAGGCCAGAGTTCAAATTCTTGTAAAAGTTGCCTGTGTATTTCTCACAGAAAAAGCAGACTCTTCCTTGGCAAGTCAGCTTTGTTGAATTAAAGTTTCCCCGTGTTTTCTGGAGTCTGGTGTTTACTGATTGTTTCTGATGTGCTCCTGATTGCACCCATTTTCCTGACTGCTGTTATCTAGGCCATGGTGAGGAGTCCCTTGGGGCCCTGAGTTTTCTCCCATGCTGCCTCTGGCTACATCTTTCTCCCTGCACCTTCCTGTCTACTGGGGTTTGCCTGTGACCTTTTTTTGGTCCGGTTCAGGTTCATAGTGTCAGCTCTTGTTGCCATTCGTAACCCCACAAACACTCTAGAAGATGGCTTGTTTTTTCCAGTGTGTATGCTTTGGAAGCTGAAAGGATTCAGAAAAATGGATCCTATATAAATTGTTACAGTGTATTGGAGATGTTAGGAGGGATGTTACTTTCTTACTTCAAAGTGGGTAATTTGTAGCCATTCTTTGGCAAGCCAGTTAACATATAATGGGAAAGTGAGTAGCCAGGTAAAGTGCTGTTAAGACCTTGGCCCTCCAGGATAAGTAACTTTGTATTTATTGATACCTTTTATTCTTATTTCTGCCACGGCCTAATTAGGAGCTTGTTTCCAGGGTAGTTCTGATGTGTGGTAGATGTATGCAAAGAGAAATTGATAAGTGGCAGCTTCTATTGGGAACAATTTACTCACTGTAAGCCAGCATGATTTCTCAGTATTTAAAAAAGCTGTTTGAGGTAGTCCAGTGAGTGGGTAGTGCAGGGCTTGTTAGTGTGATGCTGCTAGGGCCAGATGCTGATGTTCAGGTAGAAGAGAAGCAGTTTCCTTTCAGTCTTGGGTTTACTGCTCACCCATCTCTGGTACTTGTTTTGGACCTTGATGAGCCGGCCGTTGGGGTCCTGAGCCTTCCTCATGCAGCCTCTGTCGGCAATTCCTTTTCTTCTGTACGCGGTGTTTTACCTCTGGCTTTCTACACATCTGCTTCAGGATCACAGCTTCAGCTCTTGTTTCCAATGTGACCCCAAAACTATGGTTTTCAGTACTACACGAAAGACACCATCTTTAGCATTCCAACCTGTCTGTGAAACAGCACAACCCCTCCTTCTTCTAGAACTATAACAAAAGTCCACTCTTGGCTCTTGTTCTGGATCTTTCCCTGCGCCCACCGTGGCTGCCAGGCACAGGCAGCTGCGTAGCTGGGACCTAACACATCTGCAGCACTCCACGTCCTGTGCGCTGGGTCCTTGTGTTTTCCCTTGGCACCGTGGGCCTTTGAGAGCAGAGTTGCAGGCTGTTTAGATGTTACCATCACCGCTCTCTCTCTGCCCTGGGAGAGGACCTATTCGGGGGAACCTCCCTTGCTTCTTGCTTGCTCCTGTGGAGGGCGTCACCCTCCCTCCCTCACACCTGTGTCCTGGAGGCCTGCTGTTGTGGCTGTGCAGTTGTGGAAAAGGGCCCTTTGTGCTCCTGTAACCACAGAGAGAGGACTGGCTTCAGTTCTCCTCCTCCAGGAAAGGCTTATGGGGCCTTTGCCATGGAAAAGGCTCCAAGTGCTGTTGGGTCAGGTAGTTTCATGTAGAAGTTCCTTATCGTAGGCACTAGGAGGTGGTGGCCCCTTTGTGGCCCTCTCCCAGCTGGTTCAGAATGTGGGTAGGGAAGAGGAGGTAAGTTATTGTGGCCCCATTACCACATTCCTGGCATCTGATTAGAACATTGCTAACATTTGGTTCTTACAGTATGCTGTGGGTTAATCTAGTGACCTGTGGATCATCACCACACTGCCATATTTTAACATGGTGTTAACAGGAAACCGGAAAACCATTCGTGGAAGATCTGGGGAAGAGCCAGGTGCTGAGGGGAATTGTTTCCAGGAACTGGACTGTACAGAGACATGTTAGGGCTGTGGTCCCTTTGGCTAAGGCCCACAGGGAGCCAGAGAACTTGCTTTGCCAACGGGATTTTAGGAATGAGCTTCGGAAAGCCACGCTCATCTAAATTTTCACAAATGTGAATTTCTGCAGAGAGGTCCATGGCCCTGTCAGTTCTAAGAAGAGAGCGAATGAACCCAGAGATATGGCCATTAAGACCAGGGGAAGATTCCATGTTTTCAGATATATGTCTTTGCAGGGCAACGGACAGTTTCTGTGTGGGACTTACAGCATGATCTTTTTGGCACTTGGAAGCATGAATATGCCTGGTGGAAGCCAATTTTATGAGCTTCCAGAATTCTGTGCAGAGATGTAGGATGTTCTTGCTGACCTTTTGGTCTGACTTTACTGTTGTTGAAGGCATGCTGGTGTAAAGTGATGGCTGTGCTAATCTCTGGGAGCTACTGGAAACGTTTCTCCTTGCTTGGAAGTGCAGGTTAACATGTGGACACATGGGTGACGAGGGTGCCGTGTGTGAAGAAGTGCGAGGAGAGTATACTGAGGTGTGGTCAGTGTGCTAGCAGTGAAGACTGAGTCAGGAGGGAGACTGGGCCTCTCCTGATAGAATGGAGAGGTAGCAGTAATGTGAACAAAGTGATGAGTGGCCATCACCCAAAGGCCCTGGTAGGAACCAGATAGACCACCCAGAACAGCCTGCAGGGGCCAGGGCAGGGCTTCGTGTCCCGGTGGCCTCTCCTAAGGGTGGCTTACCTGGAGCTGTGGTCCTCACCGTTGCCTGCTCCTCCTCCTCTCAGGCTTCAGTCCCAGGAGCCTCTTTGTGAGGCAGGGAGTGCTGGCCAGGAGAGGGGCAGCAGTTGGAGAGGTGGGAGAGGGTTGGCTGGGGTGCAATTGGAAGGTCAGCCTGGACGAGGTCCTCAGTGAGGTTACATGGTGGAAATGGAGATGAAAGGTTAGTTTGGCAATGTGTGATGGATTGCACTTGGAGAGAGACTAGAGGCAAAAAGTCAGAGGCTGTTGAAATAGCCCAGCCAGGAGGTAGTGGAGCTTTGAGGGTTGGGAAAACGAAGTAGATGATCTGCAGTGGCGAGTGTGTGGGGGTAACCTGTGACTCTCAGGACCGCCTTAGAGTCGGATGATACCTGAGTGTACCCTGAGAGTTCAGCCTCCTAGGAAGACAGGAAGGGAACATCAGTGGTGTAGACGGGGAGAACATAGTCCATTACTAAACACAAAAACTTGTAAATTATGGGCATAATTTATGCTAGGCTTGATAGTACTTGTCTGTAACTATAATGCTTGGAGGCTAGGCAGGAGGGTAACCGTTAAGTTAGAGCCTGGCTCGGGCTACATTGCAAGACACATGCATTCTCAAAACGAAAACCTCCAAATTATTAGTGAAAACCCCCCTCTTATCAAATTTTGAACATTTAAAATATTTTTTTCCAGAGTGTGATGAGACCTATTACCTTATTATTGCCAGAAGTTTAAAATATACAAACCTTTAGGAAGGCCATGTATGTATGAAGATGTTTATATATGGCCACAGCAGTGTGTCAGTCACCTGTCCCAAGAAGCAGTCAGGAGGCCTGTCAGCTGTTCCAAGAGAGCAGCCACCCTGAGAAGTCGAGGGTGGTTAAATTTATGCCTTATTATGTTAGAATATCATGTAGACATTGCAGATCACGCTTCGAGGGAAAGACAATATGTTAACTATAGTTCATCATTGTAGGAAAAGTACATCAATTTGAAAAATGGATAGTTTTAAGGACTGCTGGTTTCACTTAGTTAAGAGCTGTGATTCTGAAGTTGACCAGCTCTGCTTTGAATCCCTACCAAGCTGTCTATAAGCTGTGGCTTTGGACAAATGACTGATTAGTTCCACTGAGCAGGGACAAGTCACATCGCTTAGGACTCGTTTCTTCACCTGTGTGAATGGGGATTAATCCAGTAGTTCATCTACACACCCTGCTCTGCCTCCTGCAGTGTTAGCACTGAATATATCAACTGAGCTGCGGGTAGTTTTCATTTACTATTTATTTTCTTACCCTTTATACTTAGGAAATGTTATACTGAGAGGATTGTAAAATCAGAGAAGCCAAATGACACTCTATGGAAGAATTCATAGTTTTTCATCACTTTTGTGTATAAACAGGGAATCTTTTGTGTTTTAAAAATAAATTTAACAGATTATAGACATGAAAAATAAATTCAACTTTGCCTTAAGGTTCTCCTTTTCCCACCTTAGATTGGTTGACAGTATTTGAAATATTTTTCTTACTGAAAGAAATTTCCTTCTGTTGGCAACTGAATTTAAAAGACCCCTGCCCATGTTTGACAATCAAAAAATAAAAAACAAAAGCAAAACCAAGCGTTGTCTTTTTATGTTTCTGTAGATGAGATCTGAATCTGTAATATTAACTGCATTTAGCACTCAGGTTTCAGGCCCATTTAATACTGGCTTCTGTATGTCTGACTAACTTTAAATACGGAAGCATGATCTTGGAGATGGAGCAGGCTTTGGAGACAGCAGTACCTTAGAGTTAAAAGGTTTACTGTGTCCTGGCAGGAGTCTGTGTAGGCTGTGAGGGAAGGTTCTGGGATCTTGGAATTGAGTCTTCTGTACTGGAGAAACACATTTGAGCACACAGTCTGGGGACACTTTTCAGGGTAAAACACACACACACACACACACACATACACACACACACACACGTCTTTTACACACACACACACACACACAGTCTTTTACACACACACACACACAGTCTTTTACACACACACACACACACACACACACACACAGTCTTTTTCCCTACTGGAGGGCAACAGCTTTTCTCAGAAAGTCGCTTCAGGGATTTTGTCCCCTTCAGAACGCTACCTTTAGTCCCCTCTTGTGTGGTCTCTATTATCTTCGGGGCAGACAGGGCTGTGAGAAGAGAGAAAGCAGTGACAAGGTGACGTAGCCCCGAGTTCATCACCAGTAACTGGGTCAGTGGTCACACAAAGCCCAGGCCACAGAATCTGAACATAAGCAGCTCTGTTTTATTTCTGTCTTGCACTAAATTTAAGAAGGCATCAACTACAAGATGTGTCCTTTCTACTATATTTATAAAACAACAAACAAAAATGCTTTTCTTTTTTCTTTTTAGTAATGACTTCTTAGTTTGCAATCACTTTATTTTACATTTTTGCTCATAGAGTAAAAGAAAACTTATTTGAATATATTTGAAATGGAAACTTAAGGCAAAAGTTCTGTCACTTTAATCTCTCCTGGTATGGTTTCGTACCCTGTAGCTCCTGTCAGGCACAGCACATGGTCCACAGCACACAGCACACGGTGTAGCATGGATGGACTTGCTTCTGTAGGACCCTGCTTGGCGACTAGACCTAACCCTGGCAGGTAGTGAGCAGCTCTTTATAGCGTCACTCTGCCAGGTGCCGTCAATACCCTGAGTGCCGTAAAACAGTATCGCCAAGGTTGTTTGCAAGGGTGATGCCAGACTCTATTAAAATTAACCGTAGAGCAAGAACTACACTGTTAGCCACCACGAGTGGGTATCTGAGTATAGACGGGAGCTTTAGCACTAGGCAGTACCTACATTTATATAAAGTAGGAAAACAGTTCCTGCCTGTAAGTTTAAAATCAACTACTCAGGAATACAAAGCAAGAAGGGACCCCATAGCTTTTGTATCTTGGATAATCTGAGAGGTCTGTGCGTTAGGTTAGTATAGGGTCAAGACGTGGCAGCATGAGGGCCTGGTTTTAATCCTCAGCATCCATGTGAAAAGCCAGGCATGGCTGTTCATGCTTGTGAGGGAAGTCCGGTTCCCAGAACCCAGTGGCTAGCCAGCCTAACTAACACGTGGTTAGAGAGAGACCCGGTGAAAAGGAAAGAGAGGAGACAGGAATAGAGGAAGACACTGCCTCAGAGCTTCTGTGTATGTGCACACGGGCTCTAACACGTCCCTCCCGGACAAGGAAAACGAATATAGGTAGATCATTTCCTACAGACTTGATGTGTGGTAGTAATGTTAGATATTCCTCCCCCAGCAGCCATAGAGAATGAGTTCATGTAAAATGACCGTCGTTTCAAAAAGTCGAGACTGTCTCGTTAGGGGGTGTAAGAGGAAGCATGGCTTGAGTGCTGGAGCTGAAGGCTGCCTGGGCTCAAAGCACGGGGTTGGATTCCTGCTGCCTGGGGACAGTGTCTTGGTGCTGCCGTTTGCTTGCTTATGAACAGGGTAGTGAGTAGTGCCTTCCTCTAGTGGCCTGGCGTACACTGAGTGTATATGCTAGAACGGTGCTAAGGATCAGTGTTCTGACTGCTGCCTTGGCTGTCAGAGACCAGAGCATGCTCAGTGGAGGGGGAGGATTATTGGGCTTCAGTGTCCTTGGGAAGCCTGGAGCTTTCTGGTAAAGCTGGCAGGTTCTGCCTCTGAGGCACTGACATGAGCAGTGTACGGTGAGAAGAACTGGACGTCAGTGTTCTTGAAGAGAATCATGAGAGGGAGATTGTGCTAACCACCTGTAGGACACCTTACTGCTAACATCTTGGTCAGAGTCCTTTTCGGTTCCCTTTTTGTCTGGTGAAATATTGAATGAGCTCAACACTAACCAGAAGAGCTGTGTGAAATGTAAGGGGCCTTCCTCCACCTCAGACTCATACATTGTAGGAACCAAATATTTGTTGCCACCCCAAAGCATGTGACCACTCAGATGAACTCAGAATTGTGAAGTAAATTCAGAATTGTGCACACTGATACCTTTTGTTGGGGGCATGGAGACAAGGTCTCACTACGTTGCTCTGGCTGGCCCGGAACTCACTATGTGAATCAGGCTGGTCTTGAACTCAGAGATCCACCTTCCTCTGTCTGCTGAATGCTTGGATTAAACGCTGTGTCAACACATCCAGCCTTACACCTTGATGTCTTAACTATTGTTTCTGGTTACCTAGAACCCTTTCCTTCTTTCTCTCTCTCTCTCTCTCTCTCTCTCTCTCTCTCTCTCTCTCTCTCTCTCTCTCTCTTCTTTCTTTCTTTCTTTTTTTAAAGATTTATTTATTTATTATGTATACAGGAGAGGGCACCAGATCTCATTACAGATGGTTGTGAGCCACCATGTGGGTGCTGGGAATTGAACTCAGGACCTCTGGAAGAGCAGTCAGTGCTCTTAACCTCTGAGCCATCTCTCCAGCCCCACCCCCCCCAGAACCCTTCCTATGACACACACTGATTTTTATTTTTATTTATTTTATTTTATTTTTTGAGACAGGGTTTCTCTGTGTAGCTCTGGCTGTCCTACAACTCGCTCTGTAGCCCAGGCTGGCCTCAGACTCACAGAGAACTTCCTGCCTCTGCCTCCTGAGTGCTGGGATTAAAGGTGTGCTCTCCCACTGCCCAGCAACAGTCACTCTTTGCGTGGGCTTGACCTCAGCTGTAACCAGCTCTGTATCTTATTGCTGTGGGGTATGTGCGTCCCCTCCTTCCCTCCTGGAGCCTCTGTGCTGTCGGGTGGCCCTGGAGAGGACACAGGGAATTAGAGCAAAAAGCAAGGCAAAAACCTCAAGGACCTGTCCTCATCTCCTGTCCCTAAGCTCCCGAGTTGAGGGATCAGCCCTCTTGAAGTACTTTCTTAGCGCCTAATGGGCTAGTGAAGTGGGTAATTTTCTTTGATTGCAGTTGTTTGATAGCTTCCAGTTGTTTCAATGGAAATATTTTACATTTCAAAAGATTAGTTAGCACTTGGACAATGGCTGGGGGTGGGGGTGGCGGTGGCGGGGGAGCTCAGGAAGACCTTACTGACTGCTTCTCACCTTTGCAGTTCTAGGTCTGCTGGGCTCTGCCTGGGCATCTTACTGGGTTGTGACCTTGGGAAAGCTGCCTCGTCCCTGAAGAGGGCACCGGTGCCTGTACGTGTATTCTAAAGGACAGCCAAGGCAGCGGTGGGGCAGCTCTGGTCACTTGGCATTGCCACCAGACTTTTCAGAAATGGTGGCTGGCTTCTCAGATTTACAGCAGTCTGTCTGAATTACATCTTAGTGTTTGATGAGAGTAAGTTTCGTGCATATGTTTAGGCTAAAAATAATCTAAGGGACACAATGCATTATTTTCCAACATGAAATTGGAGTAATTCAGAATGCCATCTACAGTAGCTAGCAACAATTCAAATAAATCAGCAGACTGCAGGTAAAATTAGGCTGGGGGGGGTGAGAATAGATGAATAGATGAGTGAATGAATATGAATGTGAATGAAGAGAATGAACACATCTTTAAGTTGCAGCACTGGACTAGTCACTAGCGTGAGAGCGTGTGAAATGCCCACGGGCCAGTGAGCTAGAGACTGGAGAGGTGGGGTCTGGGGTGGAATGGATTCTGACTGTCGTGCTGGTCTTTCGCAATGGTGGTTTTATGTACCTGTACGAAGCCCCTGCAGTCTTTGTACCTTTTGTTTTATTTCCCAAAGTAAGTTTTACAGTTAAGCGGATTGTTTTTCTCTCTGGCTATACTTGCATTCTTAGTTGGGAATGAGTGAAATTTTCTAGAGATTGTAGCTTCTCTGTATAGCTGGATGTGAACTTGGGAAATATTTTCAACCTTTTTCTCTTTTTCTTTAGTGTTAGGTTTTTCATACTTAGTGTGGGCTCAAGAGTGGGAAAATACAGATGTTTAAAACAACCATGTTTCACTTTTTTACTGAGTTTAAGCATCTTTTCTAACTTAGTGGTCACAGCTACTGAAGTCAGGCTGCCTGTGTGTCCCTCCCTTCCACTTAGAAGAACTGGACTCCATTGAACTCTTTGGGCTCCTTATGCCAAGACCCTCTAGCTTGAGTTCTGAGAATGTAGAGACCGATTTTGGTTTTACACTGAGCTTTTCAGTTGCTGTTGAATGGGGCACAGAAGTGACAGAGGATTGGCTTCTATTGTAAGGACCTCAGTTTTCCTAGTGAATCTTGCAGTTATTTGTTGCTCTATGTTACAGATGGTCCTTAAGCTCAGCACTTTAAACAGAAGCCATCTAGTCAGCTTGCAGTCAGTCTGTTGAGTTGTCAGTTTGTACTGATCTCAGCTGGATTCCACCTATGTCTGTGGTCAGCTGGCAGTTAATGATCTCACTAAAGTGTACACACACACACACACACACACACACACACACACACACACACACGGCTGTGTGTCTCTTCTGTTTCACTAGACCAGTACAGGTTGACTCACGTGGCAGGTGGAGGGCAGTCTAGTGCCTCCGTCTCTGGGTCGAGCTTGTCACACGGACAAGTGGCATGGGAGGGAGGCATGATCTGGGAGGTTTTGGATGTGCTAGACTGTCATGACACTGTCTTTCACAGTGTGTGTTCTTTTCCGTCACTCCCAGTTTTTATGGTGGGAAAACACACAATTCACCGTCTTTACTGCCTTGGACTCTCTGGCTCTGGACCAATGCTTCTCTGTCACCACCACCCATTTCCATCTTTTTGGCCCTGTAAAACTGACATTCATTACACAATAATGCCCTACTTCCTCTTGCCCACACGTAACATGCCTTTGGCCAGTGATGGGTCATAGCATTGACATGAGTGGCCCAGGGGAGAACGTGTTAGAATTTGCTGTGTTCGCTTCCTCTCACTGGTTACGGTAGGAAATGAAAGAGAAAAACAAGGGAAGGATGCTATTTGGGCTTTCTTTGGTCTTCCTCATTATGAGTTTTAATTTTGGAAATCCGTTTAGTGTACATTCTTGAAATCGTAGGCTACCATTCTGTCAGTGAATAATTATCCACATTCTACTCCCCTCTGAGGTGAATGAACAGTCACAATGTTTCAGTAGTGAGAGCCACTCATTTCCTTTAGACCCCTGCCCGAGAGAGTGTAACTGCACAGGATTGCTCCGAGCTCCCGGAAGGACTGTCCTACCAGCAGGCTGGCCTCCAGGCCACTGTCTTGTGCAGCTGCCTCGGACCCTCCTCCACCTCCATGACTTTCCTTCTCCACCCTCCTGGACTGTCAGCCTGGGCTGCTCTTCTGCTTATCTGGGCGGCAGCTCATGCCTCCTGGTCCTCAGCTGTCATGTCACCTGGTCACAACGCCGCTCTCACTTTGTCTTTTGGGACCCTCTGCTCATGCGCTCCTGTCTCTCTTTCCTCCCGCACACCAGCTCACACCAGCCGTTCCTGGGGTTGTGCCCTTTTCCTCTATGCAGCAAACTTTCCCCCTATTCAGAGAACATTCTCAGACCTTTGAAAACTTCCTTCAGCACTGCTGTGCTTGATCATGGTTTTTTTTTTTTTTTCCCCTCAACTTTCTCCCAAAGGCAACAGAAGTAGCTGTTTCATGTTTATTAATGGACCCAAAGGTTGCTTAGGAATGTCCCTGGGCTTAGCACCATTCTGAGTGCTGAGTGTTGGGGGTACAGAGATGGGCAAGACAGTAGTACGAAGGGCTCAAGGCTTATGGGCCAAATGGTAAAACCAGAGCCTCGTGACTGTTTTTCTAAAGATGTATTATTACTTATGGGTATGCATATGTGTCTTTGTGTGTGTGTGTGTGTGTGTGTGTGTGTGTGTGTGTGTGTATGTGTGTGTGTGTGCATGTGCGCACTCACATGCATGTGCACCCATGCTGTGTGTATGTAAGCCATGGAGGTCTGCAGAGGGTAGTGGATCTCTCTAGAGCTGGAGTTATCAATGATTGTGAGCCGTCCACTGTGAGTGCTGGAATTGAACTCAGATCCGATGGAAGAGCAGTGTCTTAAACCACTGAGCCGTCTCTTTAGCACCTTCATCTCTTCTGTAAAAACATGATGTTACATTTATGGTGCCTATATGTATGTAGGTGTGCATACGTGTATGGTGTGTGTGACTACACCAGTGCCACAGCATACCCATGAAGGTCAGAGTACAATCCATGGGAATCCGTGCTCCCTTTCCACCGTGTGGGCTCTGAGGAATTGAACGGAAAAGGAGCGGTAGATGGTGCGGTGGGAATGGAGGATTGGGACTTGCAGAAGGACCACCTAGAGACCACCCAGAGGACTGAGTTGGAGCTGAGGCCCTTTCCAAAGCTGCTGTGGCTGCATGGGGCTCTTGATTTGAACCCCAAGACCATGGGAAGAAGTTATTCTGGCTGGACCATATGCATAGGTTGGAGGGGCCTGGAGAGGATATTCCTTGAGATTGAACTCAGGGCCTTGTGCACCCTGGTGAAGTC
The DNA here is from genome assembly GCF_049852395.1 of Peromyscus maniculatus bairdii. Classification (NCBI taxonomy): domain Eukaryota; kingdom Metazoa; phylum Chordata; class Mammalia; order Rodentia; family Cricetidae; genus Peromyscus; species Peromyscus maniculatus. Next base: position 32,814,044 of record NC_134853.1, on the reverse strand, counting down.
CAGGTGAGAAGCATGGTGGTTTGATAGCGTGGTTGGATTAAATGTGGATGCCCCATAAGGGGCCAGAGAGATGGCTCAAGGGTTGAGAGCACTGGCTGCTCTTACAGAGGGCCTGCGTTAGATTCTTAGCTCCCACATGGCAGTAAACAATTGTCTGTAACTCTAGTTCCAGGGTATCTGATACCCTCTTCTGGCCTCCACAGGCACAAGGCACGCATGTGGCACATTTAAATGCAGGTAGCAACACTGTGCACATGAAACAACAACAATAGCACACAACCTGTGGGCACGGTAGAGGGAAGAGGGTGTTTTGGATGACTTCTAGCTGGCTGCTTTGTTCATGGGGCTACCCCTAGCACTGTGGTGTCTGAGAATTAGCAAGAGGGACTCTGTCCAGGTACATGGCCTTGCTAATGAGTATTGGCTGGGTTTTGACACCCATTTTCTTCTAGTCCTTAGGCATCGACGGGGCTATCTGATTATGCGCTGAACTACAGTGGATGCAGCCCAGGTGTCCAGGTGCAGGCTCGCTAGATTGCTTTCTCTTTCCCTCTCCAAACTAGGTGAGGTTTGTCTCCTAAAAACAACAAACCAAACCAAACAGGGCCTTGAGTGTACAAAAGCAAGGGGGAAGGGTGTGTTTGAGATGTGGGCTATGAAGTGCAGACTAGGAAGGGAAGTTGGTGGGGGGTAAGAGCTCTGAAGTGAGAAAGTGTGGAGACCCGAAGGAGGAATGGGCCTTAACCAGAAAGAGTGTGCCTGCTGTGTGGGCACAGGGAGGCAGCAGAAGCAACCGCCACAGGTTAGTGGGTCTGTGAACTGGCTCCTAGGAATTTACATTCTCAGCCATTGAAGAGGCTCCTCTTTCCCCTGCCAAGTAGAAAGTGAGACCACTTGTTTGCCTTGCCTCTTCAGAGTATAAATTAATTGGGAACGAACAAGGAGGCATGCCTGTATAAATACACACAATTGTTATTTCACAGTGATAGTTGATAGTTACATGGTCTTATTGAAAAATTGGACTTGTTGAAAAATTAGATTTACTAATTGAGGCTAAATGTGATGTCTGCCCCCTGGTGCAGGGGCGCGGGGCAGGGGGCATGGTTGGTGTTAAACTGGGCCTTGTGCATCTGGGTGAGTCATCTACCACCGATTCCCATTCCCAGCCCTGGAAGTATGAATTACATCTAAAACATAGCTCACTAATTCTGTCCAGTTTGAAAAAAATAACAAACACAGTAAATACGTACCATACAACATTATTCCTAACTACTACTTGGATGTTACTGATTTTATTCATAATAAAGATCAGTAAATCTCACAAAGTACTGATGACAGGAAGTACATGTTGGGTTCCTGGACTTTAGAGAAATGAATAGCACCCACCTTAAGTGGAAAGATGCTTGTGACACTTGTCGCAGAAGGAGCGGAAAGCTGAGCCATGGAGGAAGAGCTCTTCAGTGCCATGCACAGATCACCGTCATCTGTAAAATGAAAAAGCTGTTGTAGTTCTTGCCATGTGCTTTAATGTGCAGCAGCATTGCAGTCTGTACGGGAAAGAGAGAGAGCCCCAAGGCCATGCTCATAGAAGACGGGGAGATACATCAAGTGTCGTAAACACCCTGTGAGGTGAAACCTTCTGTTCCCTTGCAGCCCTTACAGTACAGCTCTGGTAATGTGGAGAGTCTGATGGAGCCCCTCCCTTTCATCATACTGTGTTGAGTTTGCTTGTTTGATCTGTGGGGTGATATAGTAAGTTAGTAAGTTTTCTGATTAATACTTTTTTTATTGCACATGTGCAGAATATTTTTTTTTTAATGTCTTAAGTTTGAATTTGGAGTCAAATAGGTTGAACTATGACTGGTTAAGTTGGCAGCATTCAGGAAGTAGGAATAATTCATATGGCACACTTTTCTGATATTTAATATTTTTGCACACATGGTATTAATAGTTTATGGTTCCAGGGAACATTTTTGTGCTTGACCAGAATTTTGCATATGGCTGATAAAAATTACTTTTATAAGAAGAATACATTTTTCATCTCACAGGCAGATATAGTCACTCTATTAGACTGCTGTGAGTATGCAGTAAGGGCATAGTGGCACATGCCATAAGCTTCCTGGAGGTGGAGGTGGGAAGATCTCAAGTGGGACATGAGCTACATAGTGAAACTGTCTGAAAACCAAGAACAAAGCACCAGTTGCTGCTAATTCCACCCTTTCCTCCCTTCCCTGTAGCCTTGTTCTGTCTGTCTCACTTTTATTTATCTATCCATCCATCCATCCATCCATCCATCCATCCATCCATCCATCCATCATCCATCCATCCATCCATCATTCATCCACCTATTCATCCACCCACCCACCCTGTCTGTCTGTCTGCCTGCCTATCTATCATCTATCTATCTATCTATCTATCTATCTATCTATCTATCTATCTATCTATCTATCTATCTATCTATCATCTATCTACCTACCTACCTACCTACCTACCTACCTACCTACCTACCCACCTACCTACCTATCTATCTAATCTACCTATTTTTCTTTTCTGAGACAAGGTCTTTCTGTGTAGCCTAGGCTGTACTGGAACTCACTCTGTAGATCAGGCTGGCCTCGAAACTGAGATCCATCTGCGTTTGCTTCATGAGTGCTGAGATTAAAGGTGTGTGCTGCCACTGCCTGGTTCCCCTGTCTCTCTCTCTCTCTTTTTTTTTTTTAATAGAAATATGATTAGGCTAATGATTGAGTTTGAAACCTGCTAGCGGACCTGTTTGCCAAGCAACATTGGCACTTTCCTTCATTATATTTGGACATAAAAACGAATTGCAGCATAATACTCTGTTATCATGACCTGCAATAGTTTACTGATTGTGTTAAGAATTTATTTTGTACTGTTTCAGAATTAATGTGTGTGTGTGTGTGTGTGTGTGTGTGTGTGTGTGTGTGTGTGTATAAACCTATATAATGTGTTTTGACCAAGCCCATTTTCCATATCCTCATTTCCAAATATTCCCACTAAACCCTTCCAATTTCATGTCTTTTGTTTTGCTTTTAGACCCATTGAATTTACTTAGACTACCAGTGTGTGCCAGGGTGTAGGGCCATCTTGTTAGAGCATGATAGCCCATCAGGGGCCACATCCTTAAGGAAAACTACATCTCGCAGTACCCATCAGTTGCCAATACCGCCTTAGTTGGGGATAGGACTCTGTGTCTCCTCCCTTCTGTCATGCTGTGATTTTTGTCTGGCCTGCGCATGCTGTCATAACTGACAGCGTCTGCCCTGCTGAGTCGTGGAAACACTGTTAATATGGTTGTCACCCATCGTTTCTGGCTCTTACAGTCTTTCTGTCTCTTCTTCCGTAATGATTCCTGGGCCTTGGGAGGAGGGAGTGTGATAGTAGATAGCCCATTTAGGGCCGGGCACTGCGCTGTCTCTTACTCTCCTTGTGTTGACCAGTAGTGGGTCCCTGGGTTAGTACCCATCTACTGCAAAAAAGAAGCTTCTCAGAGTATAAGGATAAGTCATTAGGAGTCAGTTTAATATTATGGCCATTTAGCACAGTGGTTCTCAACCTTCCTAAGGCCGCGGCCCCTTAATACAGTTCCTCATATTGTGGTGACCCCCAACCATAAAATTGTTTTCATTACTGCTTCAGAACTGTAATTTTGCTACTGTTTTGAATGGTAATGTAAATGTCTGTGTTTTTGGATGGTGTTAGGCGACCCCTATTGAAGGGTTATTTGACCCCCAAGTTGAGAACTATTGCCTTAGCAGAGTAACAGTAGTAGGTTATCCCCTGGGGCTTGCGAGCTCTTTCAGTTGTAGCTGGTAATGGCAGCAGGCATGGGTTCAGCTCATGGAGTGGGCTTTCAATACAATCAGAAAACGGTTGGTTACTCCCATAGCACTGTGCCTCTGTTGGGCCTGCCGGCCATGCTGGTCACAGCACACAGTGTTGACAGCTGAGTAAGTAAGATTGGTGATTCCTTTTCTCCTCTGGCAGCATGCAGAGCACCTTCCAGCGCTGTGAAAACCAGCCAGTAAGGATGAAGCTTCTAGGTCAGTATCAGCTTGATTCCTGTGTGGTGTCTTCAGTAAGCTGATCTCACCACCAAGTTCTAAGAGTGACGGCAATAGACTGTGATGTTTGGGGGTCTGTGGGACCTCTCTGGCTCCCAACTTTAAAAGAGGTAGTAACATTCCCGGCACTGGGCTTCTTGCTGGCCTATGGTGTCTAGAAGAATTGTCCCATTATCGGGTAACTTAGTTAGCTTGACCTCCCCATTGTACGTGTTTGGGTGTGTGCACGTGCCTTTGTGGAGGCCGGGGATAGCCTTGGGTATTATTCCAAGTCATCAGCCACTGTTTTCCACTGGCCTGGAACTCCTCAAGTGGGCATTGCTGGCTGACTAGTGAGCCCAGGGAGCTGTCTGCTCCTGCCTCACTAACTTGCAGATTGTAAGCATGCATCACTATCACTCTGCTGGCCTTTGTTTGTTTGTTTAACATGGGTTCTGGGAATTGAACTCGGGTCCTTATACTTGCAATGCAAGTGCTTTACTGACTGACCTATTTCCTCAGTCCCAACTTAGTATGTCTCTTACTGTGTCAGACATCACACTTACTGATGAATTGGTTGGGTTAATGAAGATAGTTTACATGTTACTTCTCTATAAGAAGTTTCTTTGAAGGATTTTAATCGCAGTTATAAAGGAAGGATTACTAGAATAGGCTGACTATTAATAGATAACTCACTTGACATTTGTTCCAGGTTCATACAGATTTGAACCACATGTGTCTGGCTCTCCAAAGCACTAAGTTGGCCAACATATGCTATATATCTGCACATACAGCAGTTAAAAGTGGTGGGTTCCTGCAGCCTGTTTCTCTCTTCTGCCTCACTATTGGCCGTTCAGCGCTTTACTAGACCTTCAGGTGTTCTAGACAGGCACAGTGTCACAGCTTCACAGAGTTAAACAAACACAAGATAAACAAAAGTGACACACCTTAAAATAATATTCTTCAACACATATGTCCCTTAGGCTTAGTGTCCCTGGGTGGACTTTCTGACCTCCTGTTTCACGGAGACTCATCACTGTCTTTAGTACTTCTGTCTAATCATGGAGTGCTCCTTTGCGGAATTTTAACATGGTTCCATATTTATTTGGTTTTTCGAGACAGAGTTTCTCTCTGTAGCCCTTGCTGTCCTGAAACTCATTCTGTAGACCAAGCTGGCCTCAAACTCAGAGATCCTCCTGCCTCTGCCTCCTGAGTGATGGGATTAAAGGTGTGCACCACCATGCCTGGCTTGGTTCCATATTTAATAACCGATGTTTTTAAGTTACGAGTTCACTGAAGGCAGCCTAGTGTCTTTTAGTATTCTCTTTTAGTATTTTTCTTATTAAGGATTAGGGTCTGACTTCTGAAATACTTATAACCTAGTAAGTAACCAAGATGTTTTGGAGAACTTGTTGATTAAACAGTGAACTCTCTTGAAGAGGGGATCCTGGGAGTGTGTGAGTAGAACTCTGCCAAGAAGGAGATCGTGACTACAGAATGACTCTAGCAATCCCCAGTGCCTATTGCTTTGATTTTTAGATCCGCACAGCAGACAGCAACACAGGTTTTGGTGTAATTGAAAAGGAAATAAAAAACTCTTAGCTAAAAGTTAGTTACTGGGGCACTAAATTACTTACTACAGTGCTACATTGTGTCATGGTTACTTTGTGTTTTGCTTTCTTGAGTGCATTTAGTTCATCAAGAATTTTGTGTTGATTTTTTTTTTTTTAATGAACAGCACCTCACCACTGTCTGACACATCCTGTGTGCATTTTAGTCTTTAAATAGAAATTGAAACTGTATTTAAGGGTGAAAGGAAGCCTTAGTTGTGCTTTATTTTTATCTAAAAAAAAAAGGGTAAGAAAAAAAATGATAGCTATGATAATTTTCTTGACCATAATAATCATTTAACCTGTAACTATGTTTATTAAAATATCATGTTGTGTGCCTTAAATATATACAATATAAACTTCGATTTCTTGTTGTCTGTAATAGCAATGATAATAGCAAAATGGACCCCCACCCCCATCAAATGATCTTCCTGTCTTAACCTCCTCGGCAGCAGGAGCAGTTCTGGAGGGGTGCGCCACCCTGTTGGCTCAGTTAAAAGAACAGGTTTACAGCAGAATTGAACGTGACATACAGCTGTAGTTTGTGTGAGTCTCAAGTTTCTGCTTTGTTAGTGGTGGTGGAGTAGTTAAGATAGTTGCAGATATGGATTGCTGGGGCTCCTGATGGTTTTCTTAACTAGCTGTAGTTATTGAGATAGTAGTTCTTGGTGACTGCAAATATTGATTATTTGGAAGAAATAATTTTCCCAGTACAGTTTCATCTTTACATCTTCAAAAGAAGTATTAGGTTAGTATATACAGTAATGGGTTTCACATGGCATTTTCATGCATCATTGTGCTCTGTTCCTAGTTATTCCCCAGCCTTCCTTCCCTGCCCTCTTTCCCCTCCAGCTGACTTCTCTTCCTCCAGATAATCTGCCCTCTTCTGCTCTTATGTATATATTACCATGTCTTTCCCCTGCTCCTTACAAGCTCTTCCTCCCCTCTCATGATCTGCTTCGAGTTTTATGACTTAAATATGTACGCATATATAAATACATGCTATACACACACACATATGTAACTTTAAATCTAGATTCTGCATTTAAGAGAAAAATATTTATTGTCTCCATATGGCTTATTTCACGTAACATAGTACTTTGTTTTTGTTTTGTTTTGTTTGTTTGTTTGTTTTTTTGAGACAGGGTTTCTCTGTGTGGCCCTACTGTCCTGGATCTTGCTCTGTAGACCAGGCTGACCTCGAACTCACAGAGATCCGCCTGCCTCTGCTTCCCAAGTGCTGGGATTAAAGGCGTGTGTCACCACTGCCTGGCTGACATAGTGATTTTTAACTGCAGTCTTGGTTATGATGTTTCTTGGAATGATTACAAAAAATTTGGAAGAAATAATTTTTCTAGTACCAGTCATCTTTACACTTTCTGTTCAGTACAGGGAAGGTTCTCAGAAAGAAACTTTGGATGTCAAAATACACATTCTTAATTGACTAATTCTCCTGTAGACTACCATTTACATTTCTCCCTTTGCTTTGCTGATACATCCTTCCCAGAGCTCCAAGCAGCATTCCTCTGGAAGCTGCAGCGCACCATGGCTGCTGCATACGTTAAGTTAGAGGTGCCTCGTGTAGGATGTGCCCTTGGAAGCAGCACATAGGAGACAGGCACACAGGCACTGTGTGAGTTCATACAGAGGTGGCTCATGCGGGATGTGCCATTTGGTTCTGTCCCTTTGCCTTAGGAAGGTAAATACTTTGCTGAGTTTGGTAAATTACTATTCTGACATACAAATAATTTTTGCCACATTAAAATTAAGTTATAGTCATGATTGAGAAGTTCAGTGTCTTTTTTTTTTTTTTTTTGGTTTTTTGAGACAGGGTTTCTCTGCGTAGCTTTGCGCCTTTCCTGGAGCTCACTTGGTAGCCCAGACTGGCCTCGAACTCACAGAGATCCGCCTGGCTCTGCCTCCCGAGTGCTGGGATTAAAGGCATGCGCCACCACCGCCCGGCAGAAGTTCAGTGTCTTTTGAGAACATAGATCCATTTTTACTTTCCACTGTTGTGACTTTTTTTCTTTGAGATCATGTAATGCCATACCTAAGGCCTTAATCTTGCAGTATTTTGAATATTTGTGCAGTGGAGGGCAACCTGCATCACTGGGCTTACAGCTGTGCAGAGTAGAAGAAGAAGAACTCAGTGTGTGCTGCAGAAAGTGGTGTGGCTACGAGAAGTGTGAATTTCACTAAGGAACATGCGTGCTGAGATGTGGATGGAGCAGTGTGACATCCGTTGCCCGGCTCCTGCCTGACGTGCCTGACACATGCGTTCACACATCTGCAGGAGCTGCACAGGCAGGATGGGGTGCACAGGGGACGGAGACAAGGGGCAGCAGCAGCAGAGGGTAAAGAAGCTTATTTTTCAAATTGCAATTCTTGCCTTCTGTTGGACTTCCTTGTCACGTTTATTTTATGACATGACCAGGTGACGTGTGGTGAACATGGTGGTGTGTTACCTCAGGACTCCCTGCAGCTCTGCCGCTTACCTGTCTGTGGGCTCATGGAACTTTTAGCAGTAGACTCTTGACTACCTAGCTTTATAATATGATAAAAGTATAAATAACTGTTCAGCTCGTATTTAAATGCTTTTACTAGTAAGAGGTCCATAAGTCTTACTTTACAGCTTTAGAGGAAGGAAAAGGAGAAACCTGGAAACCCCTGAGGCCTGTGGAGTCTTCTTCATGGGTATGAGAGATGAGAACCAGTCCAGGGAAAGGATGGCAGCCTCATCAGATACTCCTGGCGGCCTAGTGACTTATAACGAGGTGGCATGTAATTAGAAATTGTCCCTGTCTTTTCTGAGTACTGATGAAAACCGTGTCTCAGAGGTTAATTCAAATAGTAATTAATATGGGTCTCTGTCAGTGCAGGGTGGTAATGAAATATTTCCTTATTTGATGACTTGGACTTAAATGTTGAGCTGGGAGTGCAAATGCTGTTGCTCCTCATCTTACTAATTGTGGGGAGGCTCCAGCGATTGAACACAGAATGCTAAGCATGGTACTTGGGAGATGTACAAAAGTTCTTTGTGCCAACAACAGAAACTATAGCATGACATAGAAATAGAGGTAGTATTTTGTCTCCTAAAGTGGTAATTACTTTCGGTGGGACATTAAAGAGGACTGGTAATTAAGTGGTTCTCCTACGCAGCCTGAGGAAGCTCACTTCCCTCAGGTTTTCTCTTGTCTGTGGTGTCTGTCATGTGTAGTATCACATGACTAAGTCCTCACATCCTAATCTAAGAACAAAATACCAACTGGCCGGCTGGCCAGAGATCTTTGAATGTTCTTATGACTCCTAAAAGTCAATGATTTGTACTGGTAGGACACATTTAGTGAACATGCTTCTTAGGTAGAATTGGGGATTACAGATGATAGAAAAATACACAATCAGTATGAGAAGGTGACTGGAAGGTGCCAAAACAGCTCTTAACCAAATCAGCTGACTCTCTAGAGCACCACTGTGAATGCCGTGCAGACTTGTTGACCTGAAGTGACTTTGGTTGAAGGAGATGTTCAGGCAGGACAGTCTAGGAAATGATTTTGAAAGCTTCACTGAGTACATTGCTTAAAGTTATCGTCTACTTTTGAGTTCTTTGTTGGCTGAAGGACTGGTGTGATCTGAGTGTGCTGTGTGCCTTCATTCAAAGCAGCATTCTTTTTAAAGGAAACAGCCACAGAGCAAAAGGACTCCACACATTTGAGGACTCAGATGTTTCAGACACAGGGGAGGCGCCTCGCAGAGAGGTGCAGAGTGGAGCCCCTGCCTCTGCGGTCCTCCTCACATTTGCTTCTGTTTCATTGTTCTGGGCCATGCAGGAGCCAATCCCAGGTAGCATACTTTAGTTTAAAATACTTAAACATGTGTTACCGAGAAAGAAGAACATTATTTTTGGTGGTGGGGGTGGAAGGTGTTGAGACAGGGTTTCTCGATGTAACAGTCCTGGCTGTCCTGGAACTCTCTTTGTAGACCAGGCTGCCCTTGAACTCACAGAGATCTGCCTGCCTCTGCCTCCCAAGTGCTGGGATTAAAGTCATGTGGCACCATGCTCCGCGGAGCATTACATTTTAAAGTGACCTTTCCCCAAAACCAATTCCTACCATTTTTCTATGAGTATTGGCTTCTCCATGGCCTTTGTGTAGGCTGGAGATTTCAATATGACTTCTTCCCTCCCCCTTTCTTGTCTCAGTTCGGAACCAGCTGCAGTGGAGTCATGGCTTCATTTCTGTCTCTTAGGGATGTTCCTGGCTAAAACCTGAGGCAAATCAGAACAGTCCAAGGTGGAGTGGACCCAGGGAAGCTCATAGGATGGGCATAGTGGTGCCCTGAGGTTTTCCAAGTAAAGCCATGGGGTTGAGTGGATGGGTACTGCAGACTGGAGAGAACTCAACAGGAGGGCCGGAGGATGGGAAGCACACTGGATGCCTCCTCTTGGCTGCACCGTAGACCACGTATCCTACACAGCCAGTTGCTGTCAGTGGTGGGACTCCTTATATAACCCAGAGCAGCGTGGTATTACTCTGCTCCCAGCCTTGTCAGCTCAGAGTTCCCTGAAAGGAAAGCCATGCTAGCCACTGGATATCGTAATTGGGTGGGCAGGATGGCGTTGGTGTTGGGGACAGGAAACCTTTGTCCTGCCCCAACTTCGGATTCCTAGGAAAGTGCATAGTGGGCAGAGACATCCAGGCCCACACCACCTAGCATCAGGAAAGAGACTTGGAGCAGTTATTTCTGTGCGCTCTCTGCTGTGTCTTGGTCTCAGGTGTACTGGGAGCCTGTTCTGTGCCCAGAGTCCTGCCCATCTGCCATCCCTCCCCTGCTGTCTCTTTCTCTCTTCAGCCTTATCACTTTCCCAGGCTGTAAGGCCTGGTTAGGCTCACAGGCCACTCAGACTCAGTGGGGCGTCAGTTGTCATAGCCCCCAGGGCACTTGTGACCACATGCTCTATGCATGTTTGTGGGGGAGGGGCCAGGAAAGCTGGCGATGGAGACTGGGGGGGGGGCAGTGGCTCTGCTCAGGACCTGCTCCATAGAGAACAGGGGCATTGGGGGTGATTAGGGCCTGTGACAGGGCAGGAAGGGACCTCAGGTGACATTCTGCTGGCCACTAGTCAAGGCAGAGATTCAGAATCATTCATTTCTAAAGTTGGTGGGGCAGCTGGAACACAGCTCCTCTGATTAGTGAGAGGTGTAATAGGCAGAATCAGCTTTTCACAGGTCCTAGTAAAAACCAGCAGCACCAAAGTGACATGATTTGCTTCCAAAGAGAGATCAGTGTGGAGCTGTCTGTCTGTAGCGCACTTTGGATTAATAGGGGGGATGGGTGAGCCATTGCTGCCTTTCCAGTTGTATGCATCCATGGAATCAGACACCAGCTCCGTCAGTGAACGTTCCAGTACGCCGAGGTCCCCAATACGTCTGGCTCTCATTTAGCGAAAGGAACAGCTTCTCTGTCTGGGCAGCCACCGAGTCCGGGTTAGCAAGCCTGGTAACACAGCAAGCCTTTCTGAAGCACCCATAGCCAGTGCTGCTTTTCTGCCGTGGCAAGACTCTGCTTCAAGACATGAACAAAACAAAGTGGCAGCTGTAAGATGTAAGGGAAGACACCCCTTGAGATGGGAAGTCCAGGCTTTCACCCCCATGCACGTGGTACAGGAGATAGAATCCACAGTCTTGTGCTTGCAAGGCCGCCATGCACCACCACTGGGCCACACCCCCACTCAGGCCCTTGCTTTGTTCCCAGTACCAGTCCACATTGTAGACCTGCTGGCTTCTAGCTGCTTAGATTACCACGGACCATATGGCCTTTCTTCTGGCCAGTCCTTCAGCAGTAGCTCCTGAGCTGGCCTCTGCCTCCCCTCTCTTTCCAGCATAGCAGTCATCTTTCAAAGCTTCAGGCAGAGCCTGTCCTTCTGCTGAAAATATGTCCAGGACCCCCTCCCCCATGTAAGACCGCTCGGCATCATGGGACCCCGTCTGCCCCAGCCTCCTGCAGGCCTCCCTCAAGGTGGGCTCTTCGTCTTGACTGTCCTGTGGATGTTCCTGCCCTTGATCTGTCCTCCAGAACACTGTCCTCATCTCCTTCCCCTCTGTAGCTCGGTGTCATCTTCCCACCCAGATGTCTCCCAAGATCCGGTTTACGACCGCAGCCCTTGCCTTAACCCCCTTGTGTTTTACTCGCCTCTTAGTTACCTCCTTAGATATTTTACTTGTGTATTTACTCTTTGCCAGGGGGTAATCGAAGTCATAAAGAGGGATTTGTCTGCAGTATTTCCTGATGGGTGCCCAGTTCTACGGCAGTATCCGGTTGGTTGGCAGGTAGCTAGTAAATACCCTTGGTATAGAAGTACGTGGAGGGGAAGCCTTTGGAGCTCTTTTCTACGGGACAGTATTTTGACATTGCTAATGATGAAACTTTGCAAATACTGCTGTGTTACAAAGGCTTCAAGGCCAATTTGTGATTTGCTCTAAAGTTTAGTCTTAATGATTAAAGCAGGCACAACCCATGTTTAGATTTAGCTTGAGCCTTTCTTAGGCTAAGTCATACTGAGCAAAGATATGTTTTTCCAAAGTGCTTAGTGCCAGGTGGTATAACACTACTTGCTCCTGCGTCCTGGGGGTACGCGTGGTGGTTTGGCAAAGATGATTCATTCTGTCTTGGGGGAAAACATGTATATCTCTCCTTCGTTCATGGTCAAGCTGGGATTGTCCTGGTTTGTATGGAAACAATGTGCGACTGTGGTGCTTCACGTGGTTGCTTGTTGAGAATAATGTAAATACTTTGGTTAGTTATTAGACTGGGCCAGATATTTGTGTAGAACTTTTCTGAGAACCCAGTTATTACTTTGGAGTATTTCCGGTGCTGTGTACTTTGCTCATGTAAAGACAAATGCTAACTAATACAGACTTGATACAGAGGGGTCTTGGCAGTGGCCCGTACAAAACCCATCTTCACCATTGCTTTCTACTTAGTCGTAAAGTGGCAGGGCCGAGGTGGGAAGTGTGAAGTTAGGGGCCCTGAAGGTTGATGGAGTTAGGCAGACTCTGCCGGTTGGTTGGCGTTAACACTGATTATGGTAAAGAACATGTCACCTGGGGTAGGGGTTACAAGTGACAGGCTTCCGTTTTTGGTTCAAATAAGTCAATTATTTCAGATGACGGGGTTGAAAATACTTTGTGATCTTCCAGAGCATGAGTATGGAAAATCTGGAGGCCCCTTCATTTCCAGCGGGAGCAGCTGTTGAGCTGCGTGGCTGAGTCTCGTATCTTTATCTGGAGCATGTTTGCAGATTCAGAGGTGTTTGTTTGTTCTCCCCTCAAATTCCCTTGAAAGTCAAGTACATATCAGCCTTGAACGGACACATTTTCCTGTTATTAGTATTGATTAAACAAGCTAGGGGTTAGTTTGCTTGTCTGGCAATTAATGGAACAGCTGTTTGTAGCTGTTTGTGGAGGTCCTTGGCATTAAAGGTAGAAGGAATGGCTCGATTCTGTAGGACACACCCACCCCTGGGGTCCCTCCTTAGAACATGCATAGTATGGGTGCATGGTGAGTCACATGAAGGGAAGGCAAAGGATCCTTTTGAGAAGGGCCAAGTACCCACAGATCCCTCGAACTCTGCAGGTGATCTTACTCACTTACTAGGAACCAGGGCTTCAGACCAGCAGGGTCGCCAACTAGCAGGACTTGGATCGAAGCCACATCTGTTTCAAATGGGAAAAAAAGTTGCCATCCATTATTTCTCTGACATCTGGCTGATTGTAAGTAAGCTTACTCCCAAATGTTCCCAACCATAAAACATGTCTGGAGTAGGGAGAGGGAACCGCACTCCCATCAGCCTAAGGCATGTCATTCTTGTGTGTACCTAACTGACTGTTCCCACCAGAATCCTGTGTCTCATCTTTTCATACTGATGCAGAGAGCTCCAGTTTTTCTTTCAAGTAGTCAAAGGACTGGACACTGCTCCATATGACTTCATGTACCTGTCTATGTCAGTGGCCATTTAAATCAACCCAGTGTTCACTTTTGAAAACACTGCTTATGAAATGCCTTAATATTTTTCTGTGTGTCTGTGTTCATCCTGAGTCTGAGTGCTTGGATTGGCCCTGGAAAGGGACTTACCAGTTCACACTCCTGAAAGTGGTGTAGAACCTGTCTGTTTTCTGCACCCATCAACTCTGAACATCAGTGCTCTTGACCAGTTTGTTAGGGACACTGAGAATTGTTCCAAATGTTCTTGGCCTTTCATACTTCCCAAGGCCCATCCTCTCCATCACTGTGCCAGCTTCGGTAATCACTCTGACTGAAGGGCAGACGTTCCATTTGGGAAGAGAGTGGTCTCAGTCTTGCGGGGAGTTCCACACCTTTGCTCACCAGCAGTGGCGTTTTAGCAGGTTTCTCAACACTTCACAGTCTCCATTCCTGTAATGGAGGGGGTGAGGGGTAAACAGGCTTGTGTTTGTGATGGTCCTGGAACACTGTCACTGCTCAGTGACCTCTGCTGCAGTGACTCTCCTGAGTCCTGTCTAACCGCACTGGATGTCTCTCAGCCCTGGGATTCCCTTGACACTTGCTGCTCTGCAAAGAGGATGCTTTCTCTTTGTTCCTCTGCGTCACAGGCTGTGCAGGTGAAGTCCGGGACTGGCAGCATCTGCCTTAGCAGGTAGCCCGAACACAGACTTGGGGTTAGCATTACGGATCCAGCTGTACATCCCTTCTGCTTTGTATACTAAAGGTTGCCTTCGTCCCCAGTGTGGCTGTATTTGGAGACAGGCTCTTAGGAATGCACTAAAAGTAAAATGAAGACAAGAATAGGGTCCTGATCCAGGATGACGGTGTCCTTTAAGATACGCAGAACAGAGTTTTCTTTCTCCTGGCTTAGAAGAGGCCACACGAGCACACAGTGAGATGGCTGCCTGAGAGTGAAACTGACCCGATCAGCACCTTGACCTTAGCCAGTCTGCCTCTAAAACTGTGAGAGGCAGTTTCTGTTCCAGTCTCTGTGTGGGACTGAGTGCGGAGCTCTGGCAGAGATTCGTTGGAGACACGACCAGGGCAGATGGGTGCCTGCCTCAAGCATTATTGTTTCTAGGCCAGTGGTTCAAGCATCAGACTCCTTCATCAAACATGGACTGGGTTTCAGATATAGGTGGTCTGCGCAGGCGTGTGGCATTGCGGTTCCAACAGTCTCCACTGGTGCTGATGCTGCAGGCGCCATACGGCATGTGGAAGGCCACCTTGCCAGGTAGTACGCTGAGGAGGTTTCAGGCAAGAGCTCAGAAGATGGCGGCATTTTTACCACCGGCTGCAGGAGTGATTTATACTCTAGGAGCCACAGTCTCACCATCTGTGAGATGGGGATAATATTTATCGGTTTATCTCGTAGGATTGTTAAAACAAATGCACAAAGAAATCCATTTGGACCTCCTTTGCTCTTTGTACAGAGCAGACTGGTGGGGCAGGGAATGCATCATTATTTTTTTCCAAAGGAAAGAAAAAATGAGCTTGAGCACCGAAGTATTTTAGTGTAAACCACAAAGTAAAAGACCGGGTCCTGTCTGCTGTCTCCTTCCTTCCTTCACCGGGTCCTGTCTGGCTGTCTCCTTCCTTCCTTCACTGGGTCCTGTCTGCTGTCTCCTTTTCTTCACTGGGTCCTGTCTGCTGTCTCCTTTTCTTCAATGGGTCCTGTCTGCTGTCTCCTTTTTTCACCAGGTCCTGTCTGCTGTCTCCTTTACTGGCCTCTAGGACTCCAAGCTTCTTTTACCTTCTCTTGGAAGTACGCATGTTGGCTTGGCAGCCGAAATCACAGCCAGTGGCTCCATATTTGGATCCTCCTCTGTTAGGGATGTCTGTATGTCTTTGTGACTGGAATGGAAGTTACAGAGCCTCTAATGTTACCTAAGTGTGGTCCTGCTTTTATACAGGCATTGTGCTAAAAAATGTTTGTTATTTTTTGTCACACCTAAAATAGATGTATTTGTTTGTGTATGTGTATATATGTATATAGGTATGTGTATATATACATGTATGTACACACATACATGTATATATACATAGACAATATATATTAGACAATGTATATATGTATGTATACTTAGACAAGTAAAATTGGAGGCACGCTGCATTTTCAATGATGTTGGTCAGCGATGCTGGTCATCAAGTACTTTGGGTCTTCAGTGAGCCTCTCAAGCCTGCTGTATACCCTTAAGCCCCAAAGAGCTTTTGTGAGTCTTGTCTGTTGACATTTATTATTTTACACATTAAACCTAGCAATTTTGCTATTTATTTTAAAACATTTAATTCCATTAACTGTTAATTGAAGTAACTTGAGAAAAGCAATTATTTTCCAAAGTAAATATAACCATATCAGATTGTAAATTTCCCAAATAATATTTTGTGAAAAATAATAGTTGTTTTTAAAAACAAAAGTTGAATGAAGACAAATAGATTGCTTCATATTCTTTTAAATCTCTCTGATGCCTGGCCCAGGCAGTGGAGTTCAGAGATACTTGTATACTTGGTATGCTGTCATTTGTTGTTTTGGTTGAAGCACATGAACCAGGTATGGCTTTATATGGACATGTAATTGAAAAGGAAGGACTTTTAAAGCCAGGCTAGACAGGCAGATCTCTGAGTTCAAGGCCAGCCTGGTCTACAGATCGAGTTTCAGGACAGCCAGGGCGATACAGAGAGAACCTGTCTGAAAAACAAAAAACAAACAAACAAACAACGAAGGAGGAGGAGGAGGAGGAGGAGGAGGAGGAGGAGAGGGAGGAGGAGGAGAAAGGACTTTTAAGATTTAAAACATGTTTTTGAGGCAGAGATCTCACGATTTGCCCAGGCTGGTCTTGAAGTCCTGGGCTCCAATTATCCACCTGGCTCAGTTAGCCATCCCATGCCCAGTGGAATGAAGTAGTTAGTGGGCTTTACCTATAATTTCATATTATGCCAAAACGACAACAAACCTGTCGGGCGGTGGTGGCGCACGCCTTTAATCCCAGCACTTGGGAGGCAGAGGCAGGTGGATCTCTATGAGTTCAAGGCCAGCCTGATCTACAGAGCGAGTTCCGGGACAGCCTCCAAAGCTACACAGAGAAACCCTGTCTCGAAAAAACAAACAAGCAAGCAAACAAGCAAACCCCCCACCCCAAAACAAAACCCAAATGAGGGCAGTTTCTTAAAGGTAGTTGCAATTTGAAAACTAAATCTGATCAGTGTAATTTCTCAGCTTAGGTTCACTAACCCTTAGTGGTGCATTCATTTTGAATGTGTCTTAACATTTTATTTTTTACATGTATGAGTGTTTTGCCCACATATATGCGTATGTACCTTGCGCATGCCTGTGCTGCTGGAGGCCAGAAGAGGGAATTGGATCCTTTGGAACTGGAGTTACAGACAGTTGTAGACTGTCATGTCAGTGCCTAGAAGCAAACCCGAATCCTCTGGAAGAGCAGCGCATGCTCTTAACTGCTGAGCTTCTGACTCTCCAGCTCCTTCAAAGTGCATGCTTTTTAAATCCATTCTGGTTTGTAGTATCATTCATTGGTTGTTTGGAAAATACTGGTTCAGTGAATTCCATAAACCATTCAAACACTGGCATTTCATTACACTGTATTTTAAAAACCAGAAAAGTCTTTTAAAAGCTATTGGAAAACTGTCAGGTTCATAGCAGTAGATACTGGCTTTCCAAAATTTTGATTTTTGCTTGAATGCTCAGATTTTATCATTGGCAAACAAAGCTGTCAATTGTTTTGCTTGAAGTGACAGATTATTTCGTTCGTTTCTGTAACGCCTGCCAAATACTTAAGTCTGCAGAACCATAGTTTGTCAGTCACTTGTCTTCAAGTGACAATGGTGTTCTTAGAGAAAAGGTTGCCTTCAGTCGTACAGTCTACTTCTCAGTCTGCTTGAACCAAATGGCTCCTGACAGCCACTGGAAGACTGCAGGTCTAGAATAGGGGAGGTCTGGAGTGTGGACGGCTCCTCAAGGGCGTGAGTGCATTGCAAGTCAAAGAGGAACATTCTCGTGGGGCAGCTGGCTGCTACACCAGCCTTATTAGAATGAATGCTGTTTCTTGGAGCCAGTGCCCTTGGAGAAACGATCCCACGTGCAGTCTCCTGCCAGTGGGTAGAAGGTTGTCACAGTGTCCCTTGAGTTGGAGGCTTTAGCAGAGCGAGCCTTGCCACGCACTGTTTCAAGACTGGATGGCCTCAACATGTCTGTTAGCCATTTTGCAATTGTGCATAAATACAGTTGTTTAGTCTGAGAGGCTCTGGTTGCCAGACTGTCAACTGTGTGGACATATGCTCCATGTTCAGGGACATTATCACAGTGAATCCATTCCTGTGTGGAGCAAGCTCTGGTCTCTTGAGTCAGGATTGGGCTCTTTTCCTGACTGATGGCTGACCTTGAACACAGCACCTACCTTCACACTTTTTCTTCAGGAGGTCACCCAATAAATTCTTAGTCTCTCGTGTTCTGTGGTTCACAGATTTGGGAAGTATTGGATCCCCTTCACAAGTGGGATAATGGTTCTCGCTCTCGCTCTGTGTGTGTGTGTGTGTGTGTGTGTGTGTGTGTGTGTGTGTGTGTGTGTGTGTGTGTGTATCTTACCCTGCAGCTTCTTGTCCTTTCTGGTTAACCCAGGCTCTGGCCTTGCAGAGTATCATGTTTCATGTATGGTTCTTCTCTCTCCCCACCCCCTTCCTTCTCCAGGGCTGGAGTTTGAAGCCTTGCATCCTGTATGCTAGACGAATGCTCCATCATTGAACTACACCCTCGACCCTACTGTTTGATTCTTTCGTGAATGTGGGTGGACATGTGTTTTGGGGTTCACATGCTTATCTGTGTACATGCAGATGGAGGCCAGAGGACACCAGAGGTGTTACTCTTCAGGATCTGTCTGCCTTGTTTTTGAGACAGTGTCTCTTGTTGGCCTGAGACTCAGAACAGCCTGGGCTGGTTATCCAGGGAGCTTCTGGGACCCACCATCTCTGCCTCTTTAGCACTAGGTTTTAATTTTTCCATTTATTTACTTGTGTGTGTGTATACATGCCTGCCACAGCATGGGTGTGAGGTCAGAGGACAGCTTGGAGGAGTCAGTTTTCTCCTTGCACCATGTGACTTCCAGGGATCACACTCAGGTCATCAGGGTGGCAGGCTCCTTTGTCCTAGGAGCCCCCTCACACTGGCTCCTCTTTTCTTTTTCTTTTCTTCTCTCTGTCTCTGTCTCTCTCTTATTTAAATGTGGGTGCTGGGGACTGCATCCATGTCCTCATTCTTGTGAAACGCTTCGCTGACTGAGCTGTCCTCCTGCCCTGCCTGGTGTTTGGTGCATCAGAAGACTCTAGTCATGGGTAAAGACGCTTGCCTCTCCTGAGCTGCCGGCTCCGGTATAGGCTAGTTGGCATGTTCATGGGGCTAACCTGGGAGTGAGCATTGTCAAACAAGTGTGGTAAGGCTGGTGCATGATGGGAGAGAACATCTGTGGACGACTGCTGTGGGCAAGGTGCCAGTTAGTGGTGCCGTGACAGTTTGGTGAAGTCTCTTCCGAGCAGCCTTTCTGTGGAGGCAGTGGAATGCTGGCTGTGACACAGGCAGCTTCCTCGGTTGGTGTGGGCCAGAGCCTTTGCCGTATCCCCATGGTCTCCCTGGGATCTGGGTACTGCCTGGCTCCCCGCCCCGCCAGCTGTGATAAAGCTCTGTTTTCATTTCTCTTGGTGACTATTTTAAGCTCTTCTAAAGTGTCGATGAGATGTCACAATTGGACAACATTAATCTTTGAGAGGCAGTGATTTCATAAATGAACTTGAGCATTTATAGACTTAACTTTTGGCAATGGTCAGTAAAAACCAAAGATGAGAAAATGCTGGTGTTAAGTCGTGGACCCATGTTGGAAGTGGTCTGTGGCTCTGAGCTCTGTCAAATGATGGCAGTCATCTTGGCCACAGCCTTGGGATGGATTCAGAAACAAAGGGTATGGTGTGCTGATCTGGCCCTGAAGGACTTCCTGTTTGCCTTTCTGTCTCAAAAGCTAGAAGCTCAAGTTTTGGTGAATTATTTGTTGAAAAGGACTATTTATTATCTTTTAAAGATTTATTTTATGTGCATGAACGTTTTTGCCTGCGTGTAAGTATGTGTACCACACATGAACCTGGTGCCTATATAATCATAACAGGGCGGGCGTCAGATCCCCTTCAACACGAGTTACATATAGTTGTGAGCTACCATGTGTGCTGGGAACTGAAGCCTGGTTCTCTTAACTGATGAGTCATTCCTTTGGCACCGCGGACTGTGACTTTTTATTCCCTGGACAGGATGTCCACCCCTGCTTTATCTTAGTCACTGCCAGTAAGTGCTGAGGGTAAAAGCTGGTAGGAGCTGCCCTACAGGGGCTCCCAGCCGGGGCTTCCCAGGGAAGGGACTGTGGGTTCCAGTTCCCAGACCCTGCAAATGTGACCCCAGGAGCAGGCTCTAGATTCCAGATGTGGGGAAACACACTGATGGTGGGCTGTAAGGGATGGGGATGTTCAAGGAACCAGTTAGAGTCTCTCATGACAGTAAGGTCGTAGATGCTGATGCTGAGGGTGGTTTGGGGGCTGGAGTTTCCTGTGCTCTTGCTGAGAGCTGTCTCTAGCACCTGCGCAGTCAGGAATTCAGAGGAACAAAGAGCCCCAAGGTCGACCATCTAGACAACCACAGTGGATGGTAGAAATTTGTTTATGTCTTGTCCTTATGGTCCTGAGCATTCTTATGGGGAGGTGTCCACAGTGCCTAACCCATCTTCACAGCAGTTGTGTTCCGAACCCTGAGTGCAAGGCCTGCAGCTGGGCAGGAACACTTGTGTTTCTGGTGACCGTGGAGGGAGGGGCATGGCTGCCCGTGCATTCGCTCTGGTCGGTCAGAAGGCGCCCCAGCTGGTCCTGCTGTCTCAGGTCCCACGTACAAAGGAGGCCCGCAGATCCTCCGCCAACAAGTGTCCGTGGCCCTACTTCCTTTTTTGTAGGTCCAGGGTCCCTTCGCTGCCTCTTCATAGGGTCCTAAGAGAATGCAGTCTGAGAAGGGGTTTACTTAACCCCAGAAGTACAATCTGCCTAGTAAAAAACTAGGTGCTGATGTACTTTCAGGAAGGATTACATCAGAATTACTAGTAGTAGTTTAGTAATTTTACTGACTGAAGCTTCAGGGCTGGAGGAGGGGGCTCAGCAGTTAACGAGTGCTCACTGCTCTTGCAGGGGAACGGAACCCACATGGCAGCTAACGGTTTACAGTGCCAGGGGTTCAGTCCTCTCTCCTGACTGCCACAGCCTGCATCCACACACACAGTGTTTACACATACACGATCTCTCTCTGTCTCTGTCTCTCTGTCTCTCTCACACACACAGTGTTTATACATACACAATCTCTCTCTCTGTCTCTGTCTCTCTGTCTCTCTGTCTCTGTCTCTCTCACACACACAGTGTTTATACATACACAATCTCTCTCTCTGTCTCTCTGTCTCTGTCTCTGTCTCTCTCTCTCTCACACACACACACACACACACACACACACACACACACACACACACACACACACACAAAACCAACCAAACAAACCCCACTATCTGAAGCTTCACTGAACTGATATAATATGCATTTGATATGTCTGTATAGTCACTTTTTATCAGTTTATCTATTGTTTCTTGAATTTATTTTTTTAAAAATTGTCTAGCAGTGTGAATTTTAGAAGTTATCTCATTGCTGTCAGAGTATTTCCATCACAAACTCTCTCAGGCAGGTTAGCTGGGAATGGTGGGGCACGCCTTTAATCCTAATCCCAGAATTTAGGCAGAGGCAGAGGCAGATAGATTTCTGTGAGTTGGAGGCCAGCCTGGTCTGTGTAGCAAGTTCTAGGACAGCCAGGGCTACACAGTGAGATCCTGTTTTACAAACAAACAAACAAACAAAACAACAACTAAAAGAACCAAACCCTGCCGGGCGGTGGTGAAGCACACCTTTAATCCCAGCACTCGGGAGGCAAAGGCAGGCGGATCTGTGAGTTCGAGGCCAACCTGGTCTACAGAGCGAGATCCAGGAAAGGCACCAAGCTACACAGAGAAACCCTGTCTCGAAAACACCAAAAAAAAAAAAAAAAAAAAAAAAAAAGAACCAAGAACCAACCCCCATTGGCGTCTTCGGAGTGGCCCTTTTTCTGCCCTCTGCAGGCGGCACACAAGACCTGGAGGCCGAGAGACCGTGACAGTGGATCAAGGCCCACAGCCAGAATGACACATTTCGCCTCTCTGCGGTTATCAGGTTAGGGATGCAGAGGCCAAGCACTGGCTGCTTTTGCAGAGGGGACCGGTTTAGTTCCAGCAGCCACCTTCCAGTCACATCCATTTGTAATTGCAGTTGAGGAAGCAGTGGGCGTTGTACACACATGGTGTGCATGTATGTATATGTGCAGGCAGAAGACCCAAATACGTACAGTAAAAATACATTTTAAAAACCGATTTTCTTTTCAGGTCAAAGCACAGAAGTATTTGTTCATGCTGACTGCTGATTATGTACCGGGTTTTGTGTTAGGTCTTTTACACAGTCTGATTTCTTCCTCAAGAATTAGGGGCAGGCTGTTTAACAGCACTTTAGAAACCAAAGAAGAAGCCAGGCGGTGGTGGCACACGCCTTTAATCCCAGCACTCGGGATGCAGAGGCAGGCGGATCTCTGAGTTCGAGGCTAGCCTGGTCTACAGAGTGAGATCCAAGACAGGCACCAGAGCTACACAGAGAAATGCTGTCTCAAAAAGCCAAAAAAGAAACCAAAGAAGGTCCTAGAAGGTCTGGTCACGTGCCTTCAGTGTGGTTCAGTGTTCTGTCTCCTTGCCTCTTCTCTCTCATCTTTGTTGGCCCTTCCCTCCACCTGCTTTTTCAAGTCAAAGCTTCTCAACCCAAATGGGTATCAAACTCACAAATATAGCCGAGGCTGGCCTTGAACCCAGATCCTCATGTCTGTCTTGAATGCTGGGATTCCAGACAGGTGCCACCATGTCTGGTCTACAGTCTCTTCAAACAGAGCCCCTCTGCTTCTTTCTGAGTTTACCATGCCAACTGTGTATGACAGACTTCCGGCCGGTCCTCTTCGGCTTCAGGCCTTGCCTTCCTGTCCTTCCTCCTTGGTGGCTGCTGCCCGCCTTTGCCTTCTGTGCTGGCATGTGTTACCTAACAATGCTTTTAGTACCTACCACAAGCTGGGCATTGTTGTGTTTCGAGCACTAATGCGCCCAGCCCTCCTCGTTCTTCCGAAGTAAATACTGTTATCGGTCCCGTTTGTGTTGACGCCCACAGAAGGCAGAGGAGCATCCCAGGGTCACGTGTGGCTTTGATTTGAACCCAGCCCCATGTCTTCCTTTTGAGCAGACAAATGCTAGTTCTTGATCAGCCTTCTGTCCTCAGCTGTTAGAAGCAATCTTTAGTCTTCACTGGGACCCACAACTGGGTATTAACTGCCCGGAATAGTTACTGACTCTCAGCAAGGCGAGAGCCCCACCTTGCCCATTTCTCTTTTTGGTGCTGTTGGAGCCTGCAGAACTCTCTTTATTCTTGTGTCAGCTTCTGTCCTGTGTGCTGTCTCCTCACCTGCACGGCAGGACACTGTTGGGCTTTTTCTCTGACAGTCTCCTCCTTTAAGACCCTGCCTTCCGCCTGAGGGTGGAGAGCAGGAGCAGTGTCTTCTGCTCCACCTTCTCTGATTAGCATTTTACTTTCACCTTACCCTGTCTACAGGACAGCTCTGCGCATTTGCCTGGTATCTCTCTTCCTACTCACGCGCCACAGTTTAGTGAGTGACGATGTTAACCATTCACTCACCTAGGCCAGAATCCCAGTCATCCAGAAGTCAGGGAGCATGGTTGTGGCTTTCCCATCTCCTCTTCAGTGTCAAGGTGATCTTCCTGGCTCCTGCCTTACACTAAACCCCACGTCCCCTAACCTGGGCTCCGCGCATTAGCACTGTTATTTTTTCCGAAGTTTGTCTTTCTACAGCCATAGCACAAGACCTTGGCAATGGCTTCTTGAATTCAGGAAGGATTAGAGCCCCCGCCCCCCACAGAAGTCTCCCTGGTGTGTGTGTGGACATCTGAGTGTGCTCTGCTCCCTTCAGCCATGGGGAAGAGTGGTGGCTTCCTCAGCTCTCTGCCTTGGCCATCGTCCTGTGTGCTCTTCGGGCTTAGGTAGGCTTCCAGCCTGGCATTGCCGAAATGTTTCTTTTGTTACCTTTTGGTGTTGAGCACTGAACCATGAGCTTTGCACACTGTGAACACATGCCTTAACCCCACAGCTCTCGGCTGTGAATTTTACACCTGGATGGAAAACTTCTGTATTTTCTCCACTTAATTCAGTGGCGGTAGGCATGTGACTGGTAAGCTCTGGCTGTATAGCAAGTGTGGCAGAAGAACTTGAGTTTTTAGATTTTTTTTCCTTAATAGCTTGGGGATGTAGCTCAGTTGGAGAGTTCTTGCCCAGCACTTCTCTTTCGGGTGCCTCAGAATGTGGGTAGAAGGTTGCTGGGTTCTTTGGCCCTATTGGTGGGAAACACCCCAGCTCTGCTTCCTCTCCTCCCTAGGTTTGGGAAGGCCAGGCCAGGGGATTACACAAGCATAAGTTAGAAAGGTAGCGGAGTGTGCAGTTCTTCAGAACGGCATAGGATTAGCAGAAACAGTGGTGTTGCAATTCCCTCTTCAGTTCCTGCCCCGGGTCGTCAGCACAGCCCGGCTGCTCCTGTGCTCCTGTGTCTGCAGTGCAGTGAGACGTTAGAAGATGGCCGATTCTGGCGTGCCCAGCCCTTCCGTAATATGCCCACCTAGGGGAGGCGTTGGGCAGATTTAGAGGCACAGCAGGGGATATTGAAATGGTTTGCAATGAAAGAAATATCAAAATGCAGCTCACAGTCTCAGCTTAACCTTCAAAAGGGGCATTTATCCAAAGAACAGTAGGAAGAACGCACAGGACTCCATCATAGTTAAAGAAATAGAAAACTTGAATTCATCTGCAGGATGGTACCTGATTCTGCTAGGTTAAATGCAGTAGTCACTGAATTTGCATGTAGCGAGCACAAGTCACTAGACATTGGTGGTCCAGACAATTTCAAGTACAAAGCAGTATGTGAGAATTTTTACTAGAGCGTCTCACTGCTTTATTTAGGGTAGTGAGTTCAGGACAGCCAGGGCTACACAGAGAAACCCTGTTTCAAAACACAAAACAAACAAACAGAAGAACATCTGAGATATGTTTGCTTTTGCCACTGGTTTTGATTGGCGTGAAACCAAGTAAATAGTGAGAAATCTTTAGATATATTCATTCCTTTTTATTTTTTCCCGTCTGTCTGTCTGTCTGAGACAGGCTTATTACATAGACCTGGTTGTTCTGGAGCTCAGAGCTCCTCCTTCCTCTGCCTCCTAAGTGAGGATTAAAGGTTTGTGCCACCACACCCCGCTGAACTCTTTAGGTTCTTTGGAGTTGTGTTATGGTGAAACCTTTTGAAATTACCTCTGAGAAACGGGCATGAGGTAGAGAATTCTATATATTTGTAGATGTGGTAGACATTGGGATGGGAACTTGGAATGTGGCTAGGTAGGATATGCTATAAATATGATTACTGAGGATAATAACTTAGAATTTTAATGCAAATCTTTAGTACAAAAACTTAATTAGCAGCTGATGCATATAGTTAAGTTTGATAAAATATTAGAAATGGGTGAGTGCAGCTGTCTGAGGTCTCAATGGAGTCTGTATTTTAAAGTCGGATAAGTGTCTGGTTTTTCATGCAATCTTCTTATTAAACCAAGTATAAAATAAAGCTAGGAAACTTCCCAGCAGCCTTGGTGGCAGCTCAGCTCACTGCATGAAACTTTTCTTGCAGTGAGGTCTGTCCATCTTGCCAACTTAAGGTGTATTTAAAAGTTAATCTGTGATCAAAATGAACACATTGTAGACATTTGAGATGGAAGAGCTCTTTTCAAACTGAAACATAAGATTTGCCTACAAGTTACAATAGCAGCCTAGTTTCAGTCATCTGGTACACTCACCCATAAAGCGCAGAGTCAGATGTGGCTTGCTCGGTGATTTTTGGGGGGAATAAGATGAGGTAGAATCAGGTTATTACAGTCAGCTTTCAAAATAACATGGTGATATGGAAAAAGAGTAAGAGTTTGTCACAAAATGCAATGTAATAAAAAGTCAGATTTACCTTATGAGTGAATTTGCTTAGATATTAAAAGTGTTTTTATCAAATTAGTTTTTCTGCAGCACAACTGTTTTGGGAAGGAAACCTAGACGATTCTGTGGAATGAGAGAGGGCATCTTGTGGTTGAGCCTTGCCTGTATATGCTAGAAAATATAAAGTTTTAAATATATGGAGCTTGTGGAGAAAAGCTTTTTTAATCACATGCTAATGCGAGCAAAGCATTTAATTGGCCCAAAGACACATCAGGCGGGTATAGCTGCATAAAACTGACAGTTTTGATTATTCTAGAACATACTTGAATATAGTAAATGTAGGTGTAAAGATGTTTTACAGCTATGTTAAATTTGGAAATGATTATGAAATAGTGGGTATGAAACTCTTTGCATTCTAGCCTTAATTCCCTCTCACTTGTCAACACGATTTATTTGAATTAAGAATTGAGTGCTTCACTTATTGAATTCATAGCCATGTTTTCCTCTGTTCTTGCTATGGATCTAACCTCCCGAGGTTCCCTGCAGTTTTCTAAAACACTTTCTTAGATGTTCTTCAGATGTCTCAACCCACCTTTATGATTCAGTCTGCAGTTACACTGCTCACTTCTCTGGAAATCTGATCTTAAATGATTCCTATGTATTTCTGTTTTGCATTAGTCTGGTGCCTAAGGCATCAATTGGTCCTAGAAAGCCCTCCAGCTTGTTGAGGGACCCCTGTTTTCTACCCTGTTGTACTTGCTTGCAATTGTGCTCACGTTTATTCAAGACAGACAAGGCTTTCCACCACATACATGCTGATCTAGCAAAGAGAACAAATTCTTTTCATCTGTAGTGTTGCCTAAAGTTTGTTTTTTTAAATAGGGAAAAGAATGTTTTTAGTTATGCTGGATAGATTATGTCAACTTGGTGCAAACTATAGTCATGTGAGAAGAGGAAACCTTGATTGAGAAAAGGCCTCCATAAGATCAGGCTGCAGACCAGCCTTTAGAGCATTTTCTTATGTAGTGATTGATGGGCGAGGACCCAGCCCATTGTGGGTGGTGCTGCCTTTGGCCTGGTGGTCCTAGGTTGTATAAGAAAGCAGGCTGAGCAAGCCTGTAAGCAGCACCCCTCCATGGCCTCTGCATCGGCTCCTGCCTTTAGGTTCCTGCTCTGTGTGAGTTCCTGTCCTGGCTTCGTTCAGTGATGGACTGCAGTGTAAGCCAAATAATCCTCCCCAACTTGCTTTTTGGTCATGCTCACAGCAGTTGAACATTGACTAAGGCATTAGTATATCAGAAACTTAGTATTAGTATATTAGTATTATTAGTATATTAATATATATATTAATATATTAGTATATTAGTAAAATTAGTATATCAGAAACTATGAGGATTCTGCCTTTCAAATCAGGTGGTATTGAGTACATTTACATCTTAAAGATTATTTTAGGTGTACGGGTATTTTGCTTGTGTGTATGTCTGTGCACCATGTGCATCTGTGGTGCCCACAGGGGCCAGAAGAGGGTGGCAGCTGTTCTGGAACTGCAGTTACAGATCGTGGTGAGGCACTGTGTGGGTGCTGGGAATTGAAGCCAGGTCCTCCGGAAGAGCAGCCAGTGTCCTTAACACGGATTCACCCATCTCCTCAGCCCAGTTGCACACACTTTTAAACTCCCTCTGAAATATGGAAAAAATGTGTTTCAGCTTTTCAGAACCTTTTCAGTGTAAAAGAATAAAGGAAATGGCCATTGCAGGTGGCTGGTTCAGCTGCAGGAAGAGAAGCAAACCACACTCCCCGCAGGAGCATTTGGTTGCCCTTAGCATGTCGTCCTGTCCTGCCTCTGGTGCCTTCCAGAAGTCTGTGATGCCTGGGTACCTGGACGGAGGGTGGCCCCAGGGTACCTCTTCCCTGGTTCTTCTGTTTTATACTCATTTGTTAGCAAGCTTAGCATGCAGATGGGTGTGTGTATAGGAGACCAGTAGCTCGATAAAAAAGGAGTAGAAAAATATTTTCTAATGTTATTTTTTATATTAGACCGACAAATGTGGTGTCGTTAGCCTTTATAATATCTCAGGTATTTTATAATATTTAGTAAAATTAGCAATCAGGAAGTTTTATAGAATTAGACTTCCTTCAGTCTTTTTGGCAGGATGGTTGAGTCTAGAATTAATTTTTCTTCAACTTAAATATGATTTTTTTTTTTCAAGACAGGATTTCTCTGTGTAGCCTTGACTATCCTAGAACTTGCTCTGTAGACCAGGCTGGCCTGGAACTCACAGAGATCCATCTGCCTCCCAAGTGCTGGGATTAAAGGAGTACACCGCCACTGCCTGGTTTAAATATGTTAGTTAATAAGTTTATATATTTTTGGATCTGCCTCTATGTTTGCTCTTCCATCTTCTGTATCAAAGTTACTTGGATAACATTACAGAGTTAGGAGCGCAGATAGAGTAGATACACATTCTACTTACGTGCAAGGACACAGTACAACAGCGTGCACAGACGTGTGTGTTCTCAGTTCTCGCGCTGCCTAAGGGTGAATGCTGTGGCGTTACAGACTGTGTGGCAGCCTTTTGGGGCCATGCTATGTTGCATGAAGACCATGCTGAATTTGTTTTACTAGTATGGTAGGAGGCGAGCTGCCGCTGGGCTAAGGTCAGGGTGTTGTGTGCCTGCTCATGGTCTATCTTCAAAGAGCTGGCTGCAGGACTGACAGTTGAGGCTGAGTTGCAGTGTGAAGGCCTTTCTGAAGGATGTACTTTCTGATTTTTTTTGTACCGGAGTGGCACAACTTGGGGATGGGGCAATATGATCGTTTTGGTCATTTAGAAAAAAATACCAGGTGTCCTCAGTGTCATACGTTGTTACCCAGTGCTGACTCACTTGTTTCCTTCAAAGCAAACACTAGTTCTCAGCTAATGGGGGCGGGGGAGGGGGGACTTTTCATCTGAAATCCAGGCATCTCAAGGTTATGTAGAAATAACTGAAAGGTTTCTGCAAGAAACCTGTGAAATAGTACATTATGTAACATAGCGCTGGACTATTGTTAACTGAATTTTCTTCCTTACCAAAATGATCAGTAAGCAGATGAATATATCTTTAAATGTAAAATACTCTTAGGTGTCCACTGCCTACCGACTGTTAAACATTCAGGTTTACCACTAAGAACGGGTGGGACGTTTTTTGGATGAAGTCAGTATTGTTGGTCAGTTGCAAATGCCAGCACCACCTTTTTCCCTTTAAATGCCTTATCATTGTATCACTCACTTGGTTCCCTGAGACAAGTGTCACTTGTGATTGTTGGTTCTCACTTTAAGTGGTCCTCCATACTGTGACGGAGGAAAACTCACAGCCTGAGAGCAGGGTGTCCCAACATTCATATGCAGATTCCATAGTGGGGGTGAGGAAGGGGGTGGGGGTGGGGTGCTCTGAGGCTGTATTTGGCATAGCAGGCAGAGGTCCAGTGCTGTCCTCAGAAGCCAACTCATGGCAAGGCTGTCTCCAGAAAGAGTCACACGCAGAAACACAAAGCAGAGTGCATGGTGCTTTGTAAACCTCGGCTAGGTGACCCTACCAGGGAGGATCTCCAAACCAGGGGGGAGTCCTGAAGCATCTTCAGATGGATGGAAGCCCTAGATGGAAAAGAAGCCAGGCCGCACTTGAGGGGATGAGGCGGCCAGAGAAAAACAGGTTGCAGAGGGGTAGCTGTTAATCCTTCAGAGGGAGTGTTAGGGCAGAAGGAAGGACTGTGAGGAGTTCAGAATGGGGGTGCATTTGGGCATCTGATCCAGCCACACTCAAACATCTACACAGGATTCTGAAAGCCAAGGAAAGGCCTTTAAAGATTTCACAAGAAGCAAGAAATGACTCAATAGCACTACAGAGGATTGGCCATTCTTGGTTGGGAGAACCAGGTCACCTTCCAATTTTATGTCCTTCACTGATCCACAGAGGCCTCACGTGTAGCAGGAGGAGGAGGATGAAGAGGAAGTGGTGGTTCAGGTCCACATGGACCTGAGACAGGGTGAGCAAATTGAGCTAGTTCAGAATACTTGAGGGGATTTGCTAGAGCAGCAAGCTGCCGAGGATGGGGCCACACTGTTTGGCTTAGCATTGTATATATATATATAATATCTTAGGGTGTCAGAGAGCGTCTGCCATCTCACATCACCAAGATTGCTTCCTATCTGGTGAAACCATCAGTGCAATCCTTATTATGGTTTAAAACTTACTCTGTGGTTCTGGGGATCAAATCCAGGGTTGTATACTTGCCAAGCGAGTTCCATAACCAGTTCCATGGGATTCATTCATTCGTTCATTCATTTGTTCATTCATTCATTTGGTGGTGTTTTTGAGACAGGGTCTCACTCTGTAGCACTGCCTTGGAATTTGATATGTAGACCAGGCTGGCTTTGAATCCACAGTGGTCTGTCTGCTTCTGCCTCCTGAGTGCTGGGATTAAAGGTGTGAACCACCATGCCCAGCTCCCAGTTTTATTTTTAGTACTTTGTTTGGACTAATGCAGGCCTTCAGAAGGAACTCTCAGCTTTTCACATACTTTTCTGTATAGTTAAGAATTATGCCTGTCATGACTAAAATGATCAAAAATGGAAATCTGTGTTAGGAAATAGAGAAAGGAGAGATTTTATAGGTTGAAGTATAGTTAAAATGGACATATGGAAAAAATACCACATATTGTATCACAAGGCATGGTATTGGCCTTTGAAATAATATAAACCTTTGTGATCAAGGATGGGTATTAGTCAATATGGTCTCTTTCTGGAAAGGGCCTTTGGGACGAAATGAACAGCCTTGCTGTCCGGCCTTTCCACACCGATAGAGGTGTTCTATGTGTGTGTGCACTGTCTGGTGAACAGTCGAATGCAGTTTGTAAGAGTAAGGGCTGCACTTTAAAATTCACTTAATTTTGATGATTTTAAATGGCAACATGTGGCTAGTAGCTGCTGGCTTAGGCAGTACAATCATAGCATGTCAGCAGTGCCCAAGCAAATAAATGAGGAAGAAAATGTGGTCTTGGCCAGAGAGTTCCGGAAGGGCACCGCTTGGTCCAGAAGGCAGATCTGAAGCTGACTGGTGATGAACCGATGTTCTGATGCTGTTGGGAGGCGCTTCCCGAGTCCTTCATCTGGATGCTCGTCAGTTGGATAGAAGCCTTCCCAACAGCAAGAATTGGCCCCACTGGACTTCCTCTTTCCAGTCTGGCTGTTGGAGGCTGTGTTAGGGTAGGGCGATGGCTGCCCATAGGCTCTGTTTAGGGCTTTCAGTTTGAATTCAAGCTCAGCAGAGAGCCCTTTATCTTCTGTGTGTCCACCTGTCATCATGCGGATTTCGTTCTTCTCTGAACAGTGCTGTCCCCTTGGTGACCGAGTGGCCTCTGTCTGGGTTGTGGACGGTGCTGATGTGCTGTGTCCCTGGACACGGCTTTGGAGACTCTGATGTGTGCTTCCCTCCATCCAGAGTCTCTGCCCATCTTCTCAGGTCCTTTGGAGCCACAAGCAAAGCTAGCAGCAGCCAAGAAGTCCTCCGTATCTCAGCAAATACTCTACGACTTCACACTAGCCCAGGTGTGCCGCACACTCATGGAAGAGGTCTGCCACCCACGTGGTTGAACTAAGGGACGTAGTTGGATCTGAAAGGTGTTTTGAATTTACCTGTTTCCTTGCTCGG
Organism: Peromyscus maniculatus bairdii; assembly: GCF_049852395.1. Lineage (NCBI taxonomy): Eukaryota > Metazoa > Chordata > Mammalia > Rodentia > Cricetidae > Peromyscus > Peromyscus maniculatus. The sequence goes on along the minus strand of NC_134853.1, from coordinate 32,782,480 downwards.
TTTCTGGTCTATGCCTGTGACAATAAGTCTGCAGCATTGTGGCACTGCATTCAAACTCAAGTGTGCAGAAGGGCGGTGGTGGCACACACCTTTAATCCCAGCACTCGGGAGGCAGAGGCAGGCAGATCCCTGCGAGTTCGAGGCCAGCCTGGGCTACAGAGTGAGTTCCAGGACAGCTGGTGCTGTTACACAGAGAAATCCTGTCTCAAGAAACAAAACAACCCAAACCCAAACCAAAAGCCTAAGTGCACAGATGATGTCATGCTTTCAGAATTGTGGGTAATTAGGAATTGGTGAACTTTGTGAGGTTGGAAAGTCACTGCATTAACTAATCAGTGTGACACCAGATAATAAAAAGTACCCTACAATGAAATCCTTTTACATTCTTAAATATTTATAACTTCTCATTGACTTTTTGTATACGCGTTGCTCGCACTGCTGATTTTTTTTAATTGAAAAAAATTCAGAGATGTTGTGACAGTGAGCCCATGGTTTTGTCTGTGATGGGCAAGCAGTCCCAGCCACCCCTCAGCTCATTGTTGGTTCTCTGTGCTCTTTACTTGTTTAGGTGTGCCTGTTGATTCCCGGGGAAGTTACCAGCAGTCCCTGCTTGGTTCTCTTGTGTGCTTGTTCTTAAGAGTTAGACTGCTGGAAAATTTCTCGAAAGGCATTTAATTTGCTTCTGTTGGAAGACGCCTTCTTTCTGGACTCCTCTGGATAAAGGAGACCCAGCATTGGCTTCAGTCTTTGCCCCTATTCATGTGCAGCCATCTTATCCATTCGTCACTGTTTGTCATTGAAATGTTCGTTATAAGACACTCTGTCCCATTAACCTATTAAAGGGTGTTTCATCTGTGAAGAGGAGCTTGGGGCAGAAGGCCCAGAAGGGCTTACCAGCCTGTAACTGGCATCGTGGTGTACTTCTGCCTGTGCTGATAGTTCTCATAGGTGGCAGTTTTGTGTCCCTTGTCACCTCCATGCACATGCGTCTTGTGAACTCTCTTTCGGTTCATACCAGGTTTCATAAGGGTTAAATGGAAATTATTAATTTTTTTCACTCCCTTCTGGCTACTAGAAAGTGAACATTTTTTCTGACTGTGGCTCTTCGACGTGGCCCACTTGACAATGATGTGTAGCCATAGGCAATGTAGACATTGAGTGTAGAGAAGAGTGAAGCCTTCAAAATGGAGTTTTATTTTAAACATTTATAAAACTAGAAAATCATATACTGCAGCTGCAACCTGGGCATTCAGATGGTCTTGGTCAGAAGTATGGACTGTAGTTACTAGATGTTTTCCTGGCACAGCTGCCAGTTGATCTTGGGGGTCAGAACAGAAGCAAGGTGGCGTTGGTGGCCTGAATGCTAGCAGTTACTGCTGATCGACTGCAGAGCCACAGGTTTTGAACCTCTCTGCCTGGGGCACACCTGAGTGTGGTCACAGCTGCAGTGGGCGACGTGCTCACTTGATACCATATAATGCTGGCATTTTGGATGCCTCCGGGAGTGGATTCTTAATGGGAATGAGTAGGGAACCGGAAGGAGGGGAACAAAGCCAAGTGTCTGGTATAATTACTCTCAGCGAGGCTCTGTGTTGTCTCTTCTCACGCCTGCGCAACTTCCTTTCCCCTTGTGCTGGGCCCTTGGCGATAAAAAGCAAGTGCCGACCCCACTGCCGCTGCTCCAAGCTGGCTCTGCGATGCCCTGGGCTCCATGGTCCTGCAGGAGAGGTACCAGGGGCCTCTGTGCTCCCTTTGTCCCCGGGCCAGAGGGGGCCAGGATCTACCCAGGCTGTGGCATTTCCTCCTGACACTTGGTGGGCCCCAGCCAATGAAGCTGTTGGGATATGAAACAGGGTTTCCCAGAGCATATAAGTGACACTACTTTCCTTAGAAGACGTGCTGAGTGGCCTGCATGGCAGGCTTAAGCTATTTGCAAGTCCACTGCACTGTTTATTTCCTAGGAAGTTAAGGGTGAGCCTTGAGTAAATGAAGACAGACTTTTTAAGCTTTTTAGGTTAGGTACAAATTCAATTTGTCAATATTTGTTGCATTTGGCACTGGAGATTTCTACTCCTTGCTCTGGATTTTTAGTCGTTCCGTGGAAAACCAGCACATTTTCAGCAAAACGGCTTTGATGTGTACCTGAGTCTCCCTTGTCTGACCTCTGTATTTGGAGAAAGTAGATCAGAAGATATATGGCAGTTAGTGGCAGAGTGAGGAGACCTTTGCCATCAGCTGACAGCTGTCACCTGAAAGCTACAGACCTGGAGACCCTCTCAGGTGTCCTGTCTGTGGGCTGACAGTGAGCAGGCATGTTGTTTACACTTCCATAACAGAGCTTCCTCCGCGTTATGAATATGTTAGAACAGGGCAGGTAGAAGCAGAGTTTATCTGTCTCACGGGGGACTCCTCAGCGGAGTTGGGTTTTTTGATATTCTTGTAGAAGTGTATGGTAGTAGAATTCATGACCGAGTTTGTTTAGAGCATCGCTAGGAAGTCTTCACCGTTTGCTTCCGTGCCCCAAGTGGGTCAGTATCACACAATGCTTAATGTGCTCTTATGAGGAAATCAATGAGTTAAATTCCAAAGATGTCTAAGATTTCAGGCATTTTTCTTATGTGAATTCATTCTTTATTAGATTGTTGATTCAATAAGCAGTGAACAAAAACACTTTTCTGTTTTGGTTGTTGAAGCATTCATTCTTCAAATGAAATCGGTTATTTTAATCTGACCCCGAACCTATCAGAAAGAGTTTATAGAGAGGCAGAGAGGGCCGGTAGCTGTACTGCTAGCAGAGGAGGCAGAGGATGCTCCAGTGAGTCCACTGCCTCCTGCTGTGTCCTGCTTTGTCCTGCCAGGGTTTGAAAAGGTCTGGTGGGTATTTTTAACTTTCTTCTGTTAAAGTAACATCCAGTTTTGGCTAGTTTCTGAAGAGGTCTCTGTCTCTTCCAACAAGAATAGTCATCGGTTACCAGCTCGCTTCCCTGAGTTTTCGGGTCCTTAGCCCTCACCAAAGCCAATGGTGGAGCATAATGAAGCTGGTGTCTGGACCCTGCTACCATCCGCCCCGCAAATCTGGAGCGCGGTGGGCCCAGAGCCATGAGTCAAATTGGTCCTCGTGGAGAATGAAAGCTTTTCTTGTAGTCTCTCTCTGAGTCTTGTCTATTCCTGCTATTAAGCATAATGAAATTATGAATTTATTGTGCTGCTCTCGAGCTTGCTTTTCAACCTCATTATGGGCGCTTTCTTGTTAGATGCCTCTGTTGCTGTTAGACAGTTGTATGTGGGCTGTAAATATCTAATTTGTACAGAATGACTGATTTTGGTATTTGTGTAATCCTCCAGTCAATTTCCCTAAGTTGGGCTTTTCGCAGCCCTCGGTGCCGCGCTCGCTCATCTGATTGCGCCGCTCAGGGGAGTGAGGTTAAGGGCGGCTGGTGGTAACCAGAGCATTTCCAGGGCTTTGGCTCAGCAGATGGGTTGCTTGGCTATATTCATACATCTGCTGGCCTGCTGTGGCAGCTGCTGCTGCTTCATGTTGTGTTCTTTTGTTCTGTTCCATCCAAGAACGGAATGTGAGGAAGTGTAGTGAATGGATTAATTTAAGGTTAAGGTTAGTGTTTTGCTGGCTTTCTACGTAACCGATCATAATGCGTCTGGTAGAAGCTAATGAGTTTCCCTTAAAGTGAACTAGATTTGTAAAATACAGCTCAGCAAGGGGCCTAGCTTAGTATTGTTGATGGAAACTAAATTCAAATGTGTAAAATACTGGCAGTTTTTATCATTTGTTCCTAATTCTTTGTTTTCTTTTTTCTTTCTTCCTACCTCCCGCTCCCTTCTAGGACCTATATCCAGACTTCGCCTGACACTGCAGGGTCCAAGAGAATTAAAGAAATTTAGAATGACATGAAGAAGATTAGTCAAGGATTATAGGCTTTGAGGACAAGCACCTCAGTGAAGAAGCACAGACAAGCTCCCAAGCTGTGTTTGGGGGAGCCGTGTGTTGGAAGAAGATGGCGGATCCAGGAATGATGAGTCTTTTTGGCGAGGATGGGAATATATTCAGTGAAGGCCTTGAAGGCCTTGGGGAATGTGGCTACCCTGAAAACCCAGTGAATCCCATGGGTCAGCAGATGCCCATAGACCAAGGTTTCGCCTCCTTACAGCCACCTCTTCATCATCCTTCCACGAATCAAAATCAAACCAAGTTGACCCATTTTGATCATTATAATCAGTACGAACAAAAGATGCACCTGATGGATCAGCCTAACAGGATGATGGGCAGTGCCCCTGGGAACGGCTTGGCATCTCCCCACTCACAGTATCACACCCCTCCCGTTCCCCAGGTGCCGCACGGAGGCAGTGGCGGCAGTCAGATGGGAGTCTATCCTGGCATGCAGAATGAAAGGCACGGGCAATCTTTTGTGGACAGCGGCTCCATGTGGGGCCCTCGGGCTGTTCAGGTACCAGACCAGATACGAGCCCCCTACCAGCAACAGCAACCACAGCCAGCTCCATCGGGGCCACCGGCACAGGGCCACCCGCAGCACATGCAGCAGATGGGCAGCTATATGGCACGTGGGGATTTTTCCATGCAGCAGCATGGCCAGCCACAGCAGAGGATGAGCCAGTTTTCCCAAGGTCAAGAGGGCCTCAGTCAGGGAAATCCTTTCATCGCCACCTCAGGACCGGCCCACTTGTCGCACATGCCCCAGCAGAGCCCCAGCATGGCACCTTCGCTGCGCCACTCAGTACCGCAGTTTCACCACCACCCCCCTACTGCTCTCCACGGAGAATCCGTTGCCCACAGTCCCAGATTCTCCCCAAACCCTCCTCAGCAAGGGACTGTCAGGCCACAAACCCTTAACTTTAGTTCTCGGAGCCAGACGGCCCCCTCCCCTACTGTAAACAACTCAGGGCAGTATTCTCGATACCCTTACAGTAACCTAAATCAGGGATTAGTTAACAGTACAGGGATGAATCAAAATTTAGGCCTTACAAACAGTACTCCAATGAATCAGTCCGTACCAAGATACCCCAATGCTGTAGGGTTCCCATCAAACAGTGGTCAAGGACTAATGCACCAGCAGCCCATCCACGCCAGTGGCTCACTTAACCAAATGAACACACAAACTATGCATCCTTCACAGCCTCAGGGAACTTACGCCTCTCCACCTCCCATGTCACCCATGAAAGCAATGAGTAATCCAGCAGGCACGCCTCCGCCACAAGTCAGGCCCGGAAGTGCTGGGATGCCAATGGATGTTGGCAGTTATCCAAATATGCCCCACCCTCAGCCATCTCACCAGCCCCCTGGTGCCATGGGACTCGGACAGAGGAACATCGGCTCCAGAAACATGCAGCAGCCTCGTCCATTCATGGGCATGTCCTCGGCCCCGAGGGAGTTGACCGGGCACATGAGACCAAACGGTTGTCCTGGTGTGGGCCTTGCAGACCCACAGGCAATCCAGGAGCGACTGATGCCCGGCCAGCAACATCCTGGTCAGCCGTCTTTTCAGCAGTTGCCAACCTGTCCTCCACTACAGCCCCACCCAGGCCTGCACCAGTCTTCCCCTCCTCACCCTCATCACCAGCCTTGGGCACAACTCCACCCGTCACCCCAGAATACCCCGCAGAAAGTGCCTGTGCATCAGGTAAGGAGACGCAGAGCCGGCCCGCACCGCCGTGTGAGAAACTTGTCTAATACGTGTCATGGAAACTCTTTCCTCATGAACACCTTGAGTTTTTAGCTTGTAGGTTGCCTCCACCCCCATTATTGCCTTTATTTACTTTATTTACTCACTTACTGGCTCATTCATTCAAGAATTCCTTAATCCCCATGCCCTGGGAATTGTACTAGGTGCTAAATCTGTGGATAATGTAGTGGACTGAGACTAGGCCCACTCATCAGAGAAAGATTTCTTTTGTTGCCATCTGTTTCCTCCTCTCGCTCCCTCCCTCTTTCTCTGCTTGAAAAATGCACTGAAACTTGACTTCCAGTAAAAGTTTGTGCATTAGCATCCCTTCTGTGGGAAGCTGTGAAATAGGTGTTTCTATAGTACTTCATTTACCAACGGTTGAGAGTGTGGATTTAAGGTATAGGAAATGACAGTGATTGATAATTGATAGGATTTGGTTTGAGATTTGTGTACCAGCATCAAAGGGCCACAGTGTTTTTGTAAGTTAAGATTTTGTTAGCTTTCTCAAAAACACCCCCCCCCCCCCCCCCGTATGTATTTGGTCTTCATGATCTTGACCAGTGAAAAGTGGTGTTCATGAACAGATTTTTCTGAGTGCATATTCATCCCCCAGGTCTGCAGGTCTTTTGGGGGTGGGGGCACTGTGGGGGACTTCAGAGCTGTAGGGCATACTGCTTCTTCCTGATGGACTTAATCATTGGAAAACGTGACCTGTGTGTGAAAAACAAAACAGTGTGAAAGATCACGGGTGCTTATGTGACAGATGTCCCGGAAGAGGAAATCCCAGTGAAGGATGAGTGCTTGAAATTCCAGTCGAACTTACCTTAGGGAAGTGATCCCTGAAGACACTTCGTGCGGGTTTAAGGTGATTCCCCAAACATACACCTGGAGTTGAGCTTTCTGCATGGAGAAATGGGTCAGTGGGAAGGTTCGGGCCAGGGAGAGCTGTTGGAATCTTGCATTCAGTTTTAAGAAATTGAACTTAGATGAGGAGTTGGGAGTGGTGATCATACCACCGTAGGACAGATGGGGGAGCAGCCGGAAGTGGGAACCACCTGTCCAGGCTTGCAAAGACAGTTGGGAGCAGAACAGGTTGAAGCTGTTTGAGGAAAAGGGCCTGCCCTCATGGTGAATTCAATACTAAGGCCAGTAGAGTGCTGAGGCTTCAGCAAGCCCTGGTGTTGGGAATCTTCCCTGCGGGGGCCACTCCTCCCATTTCAGACCCCTCCCCTCAAAAATCCCGCCAAGGATTGGCTCCTCCCCAGGAGATGCTCAAGACCACGCCTACATGGTATTTAAGACACATGTGTTTTCTCTCCTGCTTTTTATACCTCTGAGAATCACCAGGGGGTTCTTTGCTCATCAAACCTGGACTTTTAATTCGGCCTTATTGCATCGGAGGAGAAACCTAGTGTCGGCGTTTGGAAACCTTTCACCGGGCTGCCAGAGCGAAGGTACAGTTACTCCAGTCTGGTACATCCAGTGGCTCAGGAGCGCTGCCGAGGTAGCCCAGCATACCCACCCAGCGCGGGGCAGAGCAGACTTCCTGTGGGACAGAATGCAGCCTTCTGGAAAGGGATTCTGGAATCTGCACTCAGATTCCAGATAGGAAGGCAATTAACTGAGCAGCTGCCTTCAGAGCCGAAGGTCCTGACGGAGAGCCAGCTTCAGGGCCAGCACCGAGGTTTTCCCTTCCTGTCTACTCGGGGTCAAACACTCGATGGTGCTGTCCTGAAGTGAGTCAAACTGGGTACCTCCAAGGCAGAAATGCATGCGACTTAGCTTTGGGGAAGTAGTTTTAATACCCGGAAGCGGAAGTTTTCTTAGTAAAGAAGGTATCTATCTCTACAGTGCTGGTTTCTGACTCTTCACCCCAGCAGTTGAAAGGTGAGCACAGATTGTAGGAGCACAGATTGTAGGGGCTCGCTGAGAAGACAGTAGTGGTCCCCAGATGAGGTTGCTCTTTTCCCGCTTTCAGGGTTTCCAGAGGTATTCAGAGGACAGATACTCTGGCTGCTGAGCTGGAGGCCAGTGCTAGGTGATATCATCTGGGGACCCCCAGGGCATTGCTCTCTGAGCAGGCATCTCAAAAGACAAACTCAGCTCTTTTGCAAGGTTGTAGGCACAGATGTTTGAGCCGTGTTTCTTTGCGGGTTCAGTTTTGTTTGTATTTTTCCTGGTATTTACTTCACTATTTGTGTTTAACTTTGGATCCTCTTCAGATTCTGGGGCAATCAGTAGTTCTGAAAATGAAGTTAGAAGGGTATTTGAATCTCTGCTCTCCCCTATGCAGCTTGGTGGTATCGGACAAGTGATTTCACCTCCCTGAACCCGATGCTTTCATAACACAAGAAAAATGGTACTAGTCCCAAATGCTAGGATTCGGTGGGGGTTACAGACTCCCTGGGCTATGTCCATGCTTCTCCCGGTTGTAGTTATGACCCTCTGACACTCAGGCTTCTTTTTATAATTGTGGTTGTATGTGTGGATAAAATATATAATTAATTTTATCTTAAACAGATAAAATACAATTAGGTTTCACCTAAGTCATGAAATAGTAAATTTTTTATTTGTGCAGCCAGGCACCCCCCATGTTGCTGGATGTGAGGAGGTTGATTGTGTGGTTAATTCAGAATGCTCTCATGTTATCTAGAATTTTCTCTTTCTGGGTGACTCATCCTGGGCCCTAGCAAGTATATCTTTCTAATTGTGCTTTGCTTTAGAATCATTAAATCCACACTGAATTTCATATGTGATGGAGTTCCAGATTGTGCTGGGCATCTGGGAAGCTATTCCATTAGTTTGAAATAAGCATGTAATTTGCCAACCATATTCGTACAGACTTGTTGAATTGAGTTTTTGCACCTTTTTTTTTCTTCAGTTTTTTTCTCTGTGTAACAGCTCTGGGTGTTGTGGAACTTGAACTCGCTCTGTAGACCACGCTGGTCTCAAGCACACAGAGATCTGCCTGCCTCTCCCTCCCAAGTGCTAGGATTAAAGGTGTGAGCCACCACTACCTGGCTAATTTTTCCACTTTTAAAAAGCAAGTTGTATTTCTTAAATATTTTATAGGTTCTGATTAGGTCCTTTATGAATTGCATAATGCTTAAATATATCTAGAGATTCCTTTTTTTATTCTTTCTTATAAAGGTAAAGTGTGGAATCAAAAGGTTTATTGATTGAAAATTTACAAAACTACATTATTGTTCATTGACATTCGTTATTGAAACTCTAGACTTGGTATTTTGGTAAGATTTATAGGGAAATGAAAACTATAGCTTGCATTTCTTTTTCAGTAGCTTATACAAATGGTTTTGAAGCCTTTTCAGATTCGTGAACATCTATAAAAAATTATTGGGGCATGTAAACTCCACAAAATTTACATTATGTGGGTTATTTGTATTGCTATGGTACTGCCTTAGAAATTCAGACTCAAGTTCAAAGCTAGAACAGATACTTGGTATGTGCAAGTCCCCGGGTTCCGCTCCCCACCCCTTTTCCTGTGCCATCTGTGCGAATCACAGTCCTGGACCAGTCCACTGCCTCTTTGCATGGAGAGAAAGCATAAACTCAGTGTCCTGTAAAAGTAAGTGCTGCTATCCCAAACCCTCCAGGGGCCCCTGCCATAGTATTTAGAAATAATGGTATGAAGGAGAGTATAGGCTTGGAGCCTGAGCTTTTGGTGGTAGTGCCACAAATTTTATACCCCTGCCTTGAGCAACTTCCTTAGCCTCAGGGCCTCGATTTCATTATCTAAAGAGTGGGATTTTTCTACCTACCTGGAAGCATGGGAATATTAGCAGTAACATCTTGTAAACGCACAGTGGAACCCCCAAACAATACACTGTCATGTAGAAAGTGTTCAGGATTACCTGTTGCCAAGTTTACAATTAGCTTCACTGATTTCAGGGTCAAACATTATTGTCGTGGTTTGACTTTTCTTTGTTCAGGGAACATTTCTCAAGCAATGGAGGCACCCTGCACCCTCTATGCCTTAGGAGTCCAAGTGAAGATATTCATGAAAAGGATAGAGACCCATCCTAAAGGTGTCTTGGGGAAAGTAACTGTCCGTGTGGAGACTTGGAGGATCAGTCTGAGCTGAGGGGAGGATGAGGATGGATAGAGGTGGTGGGGGACAGTTGAAGGCTTAGAAAGCTGTGAGGACAAAAATGACAGAATGGCACAGGCCTTGCATAGCTCATGGACTGACGTGTGGCACTGAGGCACAGGACACACTCTGTTCCTGGGAGGTTTGCAGAGTGGATATGGCACAGGACGGCATCGCTAAATGTGAGGAGAATAAGGGAGGGTTAGTCAGAATAGACTGATGTGCACTGTGCACCAGGAGAATCTTGTTCATTTGAAGCCTATCTAAATGGATTGTCCATCAGGTTAGAGGCAAGTCCAGGCTGCTGAATGGTTTTTGCTGCACAGTCCCTGAGATTTCCAGTTCCTGGGTTATTCTCCCAGGTGGAAAGTTCTGGTGGAGTTTTTAGGATCTAAATCATTGTGTTCTGGGATCAGTGTAATGTTGATGTATTTATGTTCCTTTCCTTAATTTGGTCCTTAATTTTTTCACCATAAAGGAGAACAAGGGCTTGACAGTGGGTAATAATGCTCCTGTGCCCCCCCCCCCCCCCCCCCCGATTTCTAGAAATACATAAAAGCTCTAGAAGAATCAGTGGTACTTTTAAAAAATGACTTTCTGTGGCAACTGGAGAGCAGTTTTAAAAGCCTTTTGCAAATCCTTTCCCTGGAAGCTTGAGTTAGTCCTTTCTTGACACTGCATTTACCCAATGTGGGTAGAATCATTGGCAACCATCTAGTGAATCAGTGGGAAAAGTTGGCCATACAGCTCAAGCCATATGCATTGGAGTTGTAATTAGAAAATAGACAGAAAGAGCCTTTTTAGTGACAGGCAAGTGCATCTGTGACTGCTGCCTGTGACGCTGCTCATGCTTTGACAGCTTTAAAGTTGTCTGAGCAAGATGGGAAATTAAAGTTGCTGTGCATAAAGCCAGCTTTAAACAAAAGTAGCATTTAGGGATGTTTCTGTGTGCGCACACCTGCAGAGAACAGGCCTCCACTTAAACCTGCGTGGAGCAGCTGGCCCTCTGTGGGAAGCACTGTTCCCGGCTTGCTGGGTTCGGATACTTCCTCATGACCCATTGGTAAAAGCTTTACCTTTTCCTTCATTTGCCTGTAGCAGCCTCATGACTTTCATGACGTCCTCCTTCTGACTGCTTTTCATACGCTTCGGCTTCATGAGCAATCTCCCACCACCGTCTTCTCTCTTGACATTTCCTCCTCCCCAGAGCTGATTTTCCTCAGAGGTCAGGATTTTCGTGAATCAAAATAGACAGTGCCAAGCATAGACTGAAAGCCCTTAGACTGAAGCACAGATGCCTCCGAGACAGCTGTGTCTCTTAGCTGGCTTCTGTTTTGTGAAAAAGAACTGTTTTCTATGACAATCAAATCTGACAGAGTTTGTTTAGTTCAGTGCTTCCCAACTTTCCTAATGCTGCAACCCTTTAATGTAGTCCATCATGTGGTGGTGACTCCCAACCATAAAATTATTTCATTCTACTTCATAACGCATTTTGCTACTGTTATGAATTGTAATGTGAACACGGATATGCAGGACATCTGATATTTGATCCTCAAAGGGGTTGTGACCCATAGGTTGAGAACTGCTGGTTTAGTTTTTTTAGTTGTCTTTAAAGTTGGATATTAGGCCACTGCTAGACATCCCAAGAAGCCACGTGACTTTTATTAACTGTATGTGCCTATGTAAGTTTAAGTGCGCCACATGCATGCAGAAGCCCATGGTGGCTGGAAGAGGCTGTCATTTCACTCTAACGGGGGTTATAGAAGGTTGTGAGTCACCATGGGGTTGTTGGGAATGGAATTTGGGTCCTCCTCAAGGGCAGCAAGTGTTCTTAATACTGAGCCATATCTCCAAACCCATAGTATCCAAGTTTTAAATATTTTTGAGACAGAGGTCTTGCTTTGTAGGTCAGACTAGCTTCAAACTCACTGTGTGTAGCCCAGGCTAGCCTCAAACATATGATCCTCTATCTTCTGTCCCTGAGTGCTGATATAGCCTTCATTCCTGGCAAAGAGTCCATTGTTAGATACTGCAATCTCATCTTGTATCTTGGCTGCCTCCATTTAACTCCATTTTAGAAAATTTATCATTTGCTCTCCCCAAGCACTTTATTAAGGCAGTGATTGACAGTGTGGCATTAGGTGGAGGGGGAGGCAAAGGCTTCCATTTAGGTAGGTAGGGAATTTCGTTATTTGAATATAATATTCTGCCAACATTTCTCACGTATTTATTTTATTCTATGTTAGTGCTTTACAGTGGATATATATCAGGAATTGCTTATTTACAATGTGCTATTTGAGATTTTTCTAGTGGCCAAATTAAAATTAACAAAACATTAATAAAGCATTTAACCCACCCAAAGTGTTAAGATTTTTTCCAAATATAATTTCTAACTCTAAAAATTAGTGACATGTATTTGCAGTCTTGTATTTTTCATAGTTGGAGTTGCTCTAGCTCTGCTTTGGGGGCTCAGCAGACATACGGCTGGTGGGTGCCATACTGAGCAACTTTGGAACCAGCCAGGCCTTCCTTCAGAAACTCAGTACAATAAGTTTATGCACATTACAGACAGGCCGCAGAGTGGTTATTGTGGTTACGGTAGGAGGCCTCCAGGACAGGAGCTCCCGTTCTTTCTAAGGACGAACAAGTATTTGTGTTGCTAGGGAGCATCAAGAGATTGAAAGGCTCGAACGTGTGAGAGTTCTCGTCATTAGTTCTTGAAAGGTAGGTCACTGAGATTTCATTTGCTTGAACTCTAGGAAGGCTTAGTGGTGTCTGTCTTCTGGAAGAACTCACTGTGTGGAAGGAAGCTTCTAGTCGTTGTCAAGATTTTAGGTTGAAGTGGTGGGTGGATGCTGTGAGCAGTGAAATTTCTCCGTCGGTACAGGCCTGCTCTCTGGTGCTGTCTGTAATACTGTTCCTTGTTTCCTCTTGAAAGTGGTTCTCCAAGGGTAGGGAAAAGCCTCATTTTGACTAGAAATCTTTTGCCCATCTATACCTTCCATTCTCTGCTTGTTTATTCTTTATTTTAGCCACCATTTAGAAGGGGAATCTTTAGTACTGTAGAACATAGTTGGTTGGGAAAGCATTAATAAGTGGGTTGGGAGGAAGTTAGAGAAAACCACCGTAGTAACACTGACCTGGAGAAGTTACCATAAGTCTCGATGCCCTAATGTTACTGTGCAAGCTCCCTAGTGGGAGATGTAAATCTGTCGATGGTTCTAGGGACCACAGAGAGATTGCCCTTGCCTTCCCTTGAGGCAGCCCTCACCCCGTGGTTTAAAATCGGTGAAGAAGCCAGGGAGTAGGTTGTACTTTTTTGCCTGGCAAACAGAGAGCCTTCTTAGTACCTGAGTGTAGTTCTCGGGGCAGCATCCAGAGTGAGGTCTCATTTTATTTCAGTTTTTTCTTTACTTAGTCCTAGAATGTTTTCCTGTAATTTTTCCCCCTCTTTACACTTAAGCATGGAGGAGAAATTACGAGAAGTTGACACACACAGTTTCACAGAGTTGACATGGATACAGAAGGCCATGATTCCAGCTTTTTTTCTGGGCCGTTTCCAATACAGTGAAAGTGACAGCCAGGCAAGGCTGCAAGGTGGTTCCTTGCCTGTTTTAATGTTTGAATGAAGGTCATGGCTCAGGCAGTAAACTGAACGCTCTCTGGAGTCCTTAATGAAGAGGGCACTGTTTCTGAGCTACTTGACTTGACCTGTTCTCCATACCTTTCTGTTTGGGTTTTGTTTTGTTTTTAAATTGTAAGTAATTCGGCATCATAGTAGGTTTCAAGAGATTCTTAAGACCTTAGTAAGTATTATGTAAGCAAAAGCTGGTGCTTTAAGGTATGAGCAAGCGTTGTTAATCCCAGGAGCTTGTGTTTTGTTTATTTGGTCCACAGGGTGTGAAGAGTGGAGGATATGGTGGTAGGGCAAGGAGGCACGTTGGGAAACCTGGGAGGGTTTCTGAAGGACACTGTCCTGAGGCAGTTCTGGGAACAGAACTCTCGATCAGCCTGTCTCCGGGTAGGCCAGGGCACCCAGAATCATGTCCTCACACACTTGTTTTCTGGGCTTCTAGCAGCCTGGCTCAGGGAATTAGGAGATTGCAGGTGTGTTTCCCTGGTAATGATGTGACAAAGAACTTTAGACTACTAGATCACACATCAGTGAAGGGGAGCAGATAGACTTAGAATTCTTACTGAATACAGGGATGTTGGAATTAAAGTTCGATTGCCCCCCCCCCCCCCCCCCCGCCCCCTTCAAGACAGGGTCTCTGTGTGTAGTTGGAACTCACTCTGTAGACCAGACTGCCTCACATCCACCTGCCTCTGCTTCCCAAGTGTTGAGATTAAAGGTGTGTGCCACCACTGCCCGGCAAAACCAATTTTTAGATCGTGTTTCTTGATATATATTCTTATAGCCTGAACATTCTTTTTAATTATAAAACAAACAAACATGTTTGTCTCACCATTAACTTAATTAAAAATAGTTTATTTTTATTTATATGTATGAGTGTTGTTGTTTTTCTTTTTTCTTTTTCTGCATGTGTGTGTATGTACCACATGTGTGACTGGTGCCTGCAGAAATCAGAAGAGGGCATCGTATTTCCTGGAACTGGAATTACACATGGTTGTCAGATGGGTGCTAGGAACTGAACCTGGGTGCTCACCTCTGAGCCATATCTCCAGCATTTCCCCAGTAATTTAAAAGCTTTGTTCTGTGTGAGGAGATACTAAACTTTGGAGGTCCCCAGAAGTGAGCAGTGGAGAACCAAGTTAGAACATTTACCTTGCTCTCACCATCCTCTGAAGTTCAAGCAGCAGACCTGCAGACCACCTTTAAGCACACACAGGGACAGAGCTGGGCGCTTACACTGACCCATGCCAGAGTTGACTGTGTTCTCACTGCGAGCAAGCTGCAGAGGCATTCCTGTGAAAGAGCACTTCTGGAGGCCACGGAGGGAGGCTCTCCTCCTGAAGGAGACAAGTCAGAATCTTCAGGGAAGTGTCTGATGGCGCGGTAAGGCACCGCACCGGGCAGTCTTTCACGCCCGTGACTTGTTCTCTCCCCTTCCACTTTAGACAGGTTTGTGGGGACAGTGGGTCATAGTGAAGGAACACGGCCATCTTCGCAAGGAGCTTTGGAACTGCCTGTGTTTAGTGTCTTTGCTACCTTGACTTCTGTTACACTAGGCTGTCCCTTTTTCTTGGAAATTATGGTTGGAAGACTTAGCTCAGTGAGGAAATATTTCAGAGTTTAAGTTTGATAAGATCTGCACTTAGAACAAAGCTTCAAGGTTACAGCTTCAGTTCTTACCAGAGAGTTAAAAATCAATGGTCACAAAAAAATAAAGCCCATAAACTGGGGAATGATTGGTGAATTAAACAAAAGTAAACCAAAAACCAGTTCAGAGATGAGTCATAAAATAAAAATGATGCAGACTCATAGGTTGGTTTCAATCAGCTTTTTACATTGATTGGACTCTTAGATCGTAATGTAGTTATTCCGTTAACTATGAATTCAAGTCTAAGAATAAGAGTGGAGGAGATGCCAGCATGCTTCTTTGCTGTGCCACCTTACACCCCTGCTACTCCATGTAATGGCCACAGCCTATGGTCCCATCAGGTCTCTCATCCCTGGCAGAGGATGCTGATGGGGGCAGGAACATGGAGCTTTGAGGACAGTGGCTTCATGTGCACCAAGAGCTCCATTTTCATGGCTCTTCAGTCTTTCCTTAAGTCATTTAGTGTACTTATTTCACTAAACTCTAGTTTCCTGAGGATAATAAATGTACCAATTTCCCAGGATTATTACGAGAATTAAATGTGATGATGTCTGTGGAGTTTTTAGCACAGTGTGAGGCATGCCGTAAGTGCGCAGTGAGTGTTAAATACTTTTATCATCCTCCCTGCTGCCGCAGTGGCTGTGGAAGGGGCACTTGGAATTCTTTCTTGTTTTGTTCCTTGCACCTTAGATTGTGAATACTTTATTTTCAAAACCAAGATATTACTGATGCTTTAAGAATCGTCAGATATTTTTATAAGGTGAATGAAAAGTCATGATTTTTATGTGTGTGTGTGTATCTGTGAAAATTGCCATCTCATTTAAATGTCTTTTGTTTTTTATTAAATTTTAGGAAACATAATGTATATAAAATACCATTTGTTTTCTCATATTTTCCTGGTTTCACTTAAGGTGAAAGCCACCCCTTTGCATTTAGAACCTCAAGTGACAGAGTAAGTTGACATCCTGTTTCATATTGCTAGGGAGCTTTGCTGGCGTTCCTCACTTCCAGCAAGTTAACCCCCTGAACCATACGTGGGTCAGAGTGTAGCTGCATATAGTTGAGTAGTACGGTCTTTACTGTTAAGTCTACGTCTACACTTAGCCTTGACGCCCGTGATCTCCTCCAGCCTTCTGTTGTTTCCAGTGTCTTCCTGTGTCCCCGGAACCTGGGATGACATTCTACCTTTGTGTAGTGAATGAGTTCCTTTCTAGGAGCACTAAGGGATACTTGTGGTTTCAGTGAAAGCCACCCGACTATAGATCTTTTTAATGTTACTGTAGCCTACGCTTTTTTTTTCTTAAAAAGTAACTTCACATGCTGAAACAAGAGAAGTGTGAAAGGAGAAGAGGACCTTGTATTATAGTAGCAAAGTTAAAAATTGCCAAGAAGGCAATTCACATTTTCCAAATGTGAGATTTAATTTTTCAACATAACTTTTACACAACTCATACCAACATTGCTACACACCATGGATATGTGTTAGAAATGGGCCCGAGTCCAGTGTTTTGTTTGTCAGGAAACAATAAATTACATCTTCGACCTATTCGGGTATGAAGGGAAAAACCCTTTTCTTTATCATCTTCAAGCTTTATATGCTACTATTTAAAATACTTAATATATTTTATAGCGTCTTTGTCTATTATAAGGTTTTTTTATTTATTTTCTTTTTTGGCTTTTTGAGAAAAAGTTTCTCTGTGTAGCCCTGGCTGCCCTGGAACTCCCTTTGTAGACCAGGCTGGCCTTGAACCCTACCTGCCTCTGCCTCATGAGTAGTGGGATTAAAGGAGTATGTCACCATCGTTCAGCCATTGTAAGTATGAGAAAAAAGTAAATTAGAAATCCTGTTACCTATCTAATAGAGATGTTTTTGAAAATTTTCTATATTTGCATGTACTGCTTTACTGAAATGTAGTATTTATACACTCCCTCTATAAAATGCAATCTTCCCTTAATATTATAAAAATACTACAGAATGATTTCAGTCCAGGCTATTACATACTTTTACTGAATTCAGAGTTTAAGTTTTAAGAAAAGGAAACATTGTAAAGTAATATTGTAAACTGAAATTTGTCCAGAAGTATCTCATGTTTTCCAGGTTGTTTTGAAAGAGTGTGCCCTGTTCTTTGATATCAAGTTAGTTATGAATTTTTGTAGAATCCCCATAGCCAAGTTCCCTGAGATCACTTTCCAATGACACGGTCTTTATTTACTATCCGGAGTGTGGTGGATGCTACATGTGGCTACTGTATGTACCCTTGAAGCTGAAAGAGACCAAGGGCCTGAAACAATCACTTTGTTTAGTGTTAAATGTCCACTTTCTCGTAGGGACCAGTCAAGGATAACAAAGCAAGACAAGTTTTTTAAATTGCCAGAAAGTAAGATGTAGGTCACAGTTAACGCTAGAACTTAAAAAAAAAAAAAAAATTAAAGCTACTGTCAGTTTTATTTGTTTACAATGAACACAAAAAGAAGCTCATGTCTGTAGGCCCTGTTGGATAGTGAAAGCAGAGCCAAGAGCGCATGGCAGTGCTGGTCCAACTTGTTTTGTTGTGTTTGGATAACCTAGTTAATCTTGCTGGCATGTTAGTCACTTGTTAAACACAGTATGTTTTTGAAGAATGAGCAGAACGTCGTAATTTAAGGTAAGAGTGATACTTTGGAAGGTTATTAAAGAGGTTTAGTCACATGCTTAGTATAATTCATTGAAAAATGAAGGCAGGTGCAGGTACATTGCTCATCAGGATTTTTGGTTTTCTAATTAGGTCATGGGTCAATAGAAAATAATTTGACAGGTCTTTAGGTCATCAAGAGACTAACATTTTTGTGAACATACTATATGTGAACATGTAGTTAATTGCAAAATACTTGATTTTATGTTGTGTGAATCTCAATTTTTTAGAAAGTTGAAAATACTAATTTGTATCTCATTGCTGGAGAGGAGAGCCCTTTGGAACCAGATCACAATACTGTGAAGGCCTAACATTTGTTCCCACCTGGATGATATGCCCCTTCCTGTGGTCTCTCAGGTGGAGCATGACTAGCTGAGCCCAGTCTCCCCATGGAAAGGTTTGTTGCTCTTTCTGTTGTCAGGAAACCGGAGCATCTCTGGGAGGGTCCACCACAGCAGCCCATGGCTGCTTGTTGTTCGGAAGCACTTGGGGTACACAGGAAGGGCTGAAGGAGAGCATTTGAATGTCCACTCAGCAGCTGAAACTTGAGTCAACCCATGTGTGCTTACAGCCGTAACTTGTGTCAGCCTAGGGCCCAAGACTCGAAATCGATAGAGCAAAAGTCTTCAAACTATTATCTGCCGAAAGAATTTTTGAAAAGTTTTAAAATTCTGACTTTATGTTTGCAATACTACATTAATGAATATATTAAGATAATATATTCACCTGCATGGCAGCCAGGTTTGTTGCCTGGATGAAGTGAACCTGTTTCTGTTTTCTGTTTCAACTGCAGTTCTGCTTGACTGATGAAACTAGGGTGTTAATACTTTGGGACTGTGAACTGGGGACACAGGAAAGGACATTTGGGTGAAGATAAGGATTGTGGGAAGAAAGCAGCAGTAGAAAGGATCGGCCATGTCTCCTGGATGCTCTTTGGCCTCTCTAGGGTTTTCCTTATCTGGTTGGAAGATCAGAGAGAAGGGGCACAACACCCACATGTCTTCTAAAGAAAGGTCCCCCAGCTGCTGGCGTATGCCCTGACGGTTGATGAAGCATCTGGTCAGGAGAGTCTGACGTGCACCCGTGGCCAGAAAGCGCTGCTGCGTGCCGGCACACGTGGGGCCTGGAGAAGTTCAGGGCAGGCTGCAGGTGCAGAACGTGGATCTTTCTATGAAGTGGGAAGCTACCCTAGTGCATATCCATAAGATGAATCGGTAGAAACTAGACCAAGAAAATGGCTTGACTTCCATGTGAGCTTCTTAGCACCGAGTCCCCGTCCGTTTTAAGAGGATGGACACCAGCAGTAGCTGCTGGTGACCGGAGGAGTGTGCTCGGGCATGCATTCTGCCAGGCTGTTACGATAATAAAACATGGCAGGAAAATGAGCAAGACCATGCATCTCCCCACTTCTCAGACAGCTGTGTGTTCCTTCTAGAACATTCCATCCACGAGACAAACGGCTGTAGGTAACTGCTTATCCATTCACACTTGAGTTTTGTTTAAAGCAACGTTTTTGGATGTTTTAGTTAAAGGACCTTCATGTTCATAAACATTGACAGATCCCAAAGAGCGTCTGTATTTTTGATAGTTGTATCTGTTATTTGCTACACTAGAAATTAGAACTTGGGAAATTGAAAACAAAACAAAACATTAATTTACTTAAAAAGAAACCATTACATTAACGCAAGTAACATCTGAAAAACAAAAACAACTGTTTTTCAACAAAAGATCAGGCTTGGAGAGACTCATTGTTTAATATTTTTGCTAATGATTAATGTCCTGTTTGCTAGAGGCAGCTGGGTCCTATGTCTGCTTCTTCAGGCTGTTGTTTTGGTTGAAATACGTGAAAGTTATCAGCCATTACACACATGTAATTATAAGAAGGAGTATTATAATATCTTTGCAGATAATTATAGATATTCCAAAACTCTACAAGTGGTTGACTCACCTGGACTCTTAAATGTCAGTGGGAATGTGGGGGATAAAGCTGTGCCAATTAAAATTTTATAGACTGTTAATTAGAACATGTGGATCTGTACCCCCTGCTCTGAATAGCTTTGTAACCACCCTTGATTCTGTAACATCAAATATTATTTTGAAAGAATTAGTTCATTGAATTATGTTTATCTTCTGAATTCAGGGTATGTTGAAAAGTCATTTTGTTTATATCCTCATAGTTTATCAGAAGTGTTTACAGACTGGCAATGTGTTAGAACACTGAGGAGGATAAAGCAGGAGGAAGACCAGTGGAGAGAGACGCGGGTTTCAGATCATAAACAAAGCGTGGGGATCTGTGAAGCCCGTGGGTGTTTGAGAAATTCTGAGTTTTTGCTTGAAAGTTGGTTACATATTATAAGTACACAGTATCGGTTAACTTCCTTGAAGTGAGAAGCTCACTTTATCTCAGGAGGATGGCTGGCAGATACCTGATCCTGAATCTCTTTGGCTTGTCTTTTGTCCTTTCAAGTTAAAGTAGTGTCCCTTGAAGACAGGCACAGTCAAGCACATGGTGGTTGTAGCCCTCCTGTTCACGTATGCAGCAGCTCTGTCCCACACAGGCTTCCATTTTTTTTTTCATGCAGAAGATCAAAAAGCATTATGAATAATAAAAAACATCAATTTTACTGTTTTGTCAAGGTCATTCTTGTCTTTCACTTCTTTTTCTCTGTTTGTAGCTGCAGGGATGGTGGTGAATGCCAGTGCAGTGTGCTGGCACCGTTGGTGCATGTGTGTCCTGTGTCAGTGCTAGCACACGAGAACAGAGATGTCAGGCTAGGCGCTTGTATATTATGAAGAAGTCTTTTTTGTTATAGATGCCCTGAAAGAATATTGGGGACCCCAAGTCTCTACCACCCACACACTGAACTGCTGGTTGACTGGAAATCCCCGCAGAAAGTGGCTTTCCTCAGACGACAGGAATGTGTTTTTATCTGGGAAGCGGAAAGGTGAAGCAGATGGAGATGTCCACAGTCAGGAAGCAAAGAGGTGGGATGCTGGTGCTCGGCTCCCTTCTTGGTTATTCAGCCAGGACTTGAGCCCTGGGATGGTGCCCTCCACATTCACGGTGGGTCTTCCCTCAGTTAAGCCTTTCTGGAGAAACTCTGCAGACACAATTAGATAAGTGTTTCTGTGGTGATTCCAAGCTCCATCAAGTTAACAATCATAATTTACAAGCTAGTCCCTTGTCAACTTGACACCTAAACATACCACTTTGAAATCATAGCCTGTGGCTCTCAGAGGCTCATGGCTATCTCATAATGCAAAATGCACTCCTTCTGATTTCAAAACTTCCCCATAGTCTTTAATAGTCCCAACACTATTTAAAAGTCCAGATCCTAGGGCCTGAAGATGCCTCCCTCTGTAAAGTGCCTGCCATGCATCCACGAGGACCTACGTTTGATGACCCAGTACCTCCATAGAAACCAGCTGCAGTGGAGTGTGTCTGTCACAGCACAGGGGAGTGGGCAGAGTATGGAGAGACAGGAGAATCTCTGCGCCTACTGGCCAGCCAGGCTAGCTGAGTTCAGTGAGTTCAAGGTTCAGTGAGTGACTGTCTCTAAGCAAAGAGTGGAGAGAGCGAGGAGGACACCCGCCACTACTCCCTGGTCTCCAGCAGCCTATGTGTACTTAAAGGCATTTGTGCACTCACACAAGTAAGTGTATGATACACACATATCCAGAGTTTCTTCTGAGACTCAAGGCAGTTTTAACTGTGAGCCTATAACTAATAAAAGAATAAGTTATAGTATTTTAGTATACAGTGATGAAGAACATGCATTTCCACTTCAAGAGGGAGGAGAGGGACGACAGCAGGCAAGACTGAATCAAAGCAAGACTGAAATCCAGCCGTGCAGACACCAAAACCTGCAGACACACGTTTGGCATCTGGGTTTATGATAGAATCACCCGGGATTAAACAGCCTGAAGAAGTCCTGTTCTCCTGGCTCTGCTGCAGCAGCAAATGCAGGCGGTCTCTAGTTCCACTGGGCCTGCAACCGTTCTTGGTGGACATGCCACAGTCCTGACACCTCCATATTCCTGTCTCCATTACAGTGCAGGTTCCATTTTCCCGGTTCTATCAAGTGGCTCTTAAGGCTTCCTTGTGGGGATATGGCCATGTCTCATGTTGCCTGATCTCACTGGCTTTCTGGAACATTGTCTCAAGTCTCTGTGTCTCTAGTCCTTGCACTTTTATTTCTGTCATGCCTGCAAAACTAGTGTATGATACTGTTCAATTCTGCTGCTAGTGTAAAATATTGCTGGCCTCCCTTGGAGACAACTGCAGGCGTCTGTGTGTCTTTGAAGCTGACCCATAGATGGCCTGTAGAGCACCGAACCCCTTCAATGGCATTCTCATTTGCACTGTTTTAAGCTGGAGCCTTCGGTATGGGATGTTACCCTCAAGGTTTCTTTCCTGTTGTCCCAATGCAGAGCACACAAGTTTTCTTTAAGTACTAATTTCTCTACAGTTATCATTGCTTTCTGTGTCCACCCCACGCCCTTGTCTTCAGCTCTGAACTCTGCCACATTCTTCCCTCACGAAACCGTACGTTTTCCGTGTCTTTCTGCTTCACTTGCCACCTCTCACTTTGGACCTGGGTAAGAGCAGTGAGCAGTAACCATCCTAGGACATGAGTGTTGCCTGCTGTGGGATTTCCTCCACCAAACAACCTAAGTGAAACTGAGTTCAAAAGTAACGAACTAAGTTCTCAAGACACAGTCAGAATGAAGCCAGGTTCTTTGCCCAGAAGATGATATGAATGAGCTTTGGCCCAGTTTCCAATAGACTCCTTGGTCTCTTCTGAAACCTTTTGGGTCAAGGCATCCATTGTCCACATTTCTGTCAACATTCTGCTGTTTGAAATTCCCACCCCTTAATCTCTGTTTGTTGCTTCGCAGGCTGTCTCTAGTCCCGAGCTCACAGCTCTCATATTTCTCCTAGGAAACTAGTTCCTAAAAAGTTAGTCAGCTTTGTCCCAGCGACTCTGGCTGTGAGCTTTCTCTGTTAGTTGCTGTTCTTGTTGGTTTCCCCCAATTTTTATTAGAACTTTATTATAACTAACTTAATTTTAGAAGTTAATTAAAATTAAAAATTTAAATTAAAATAAAATTATTAAATTAAAAGCAAAATCCTATCCAGAAAAATTTACCAGATCCAAAGACTGCATCTCAGTGAATCTCTAGGCAGTTAGAACAGCCATTTTGAAACTATGGAGCTTCATACTGGATTTTACGCTTTCACTATCAGGTTTTTTTTTTTTTTTTAATATATATATATATATATATCTTTCGAGACAGGGTTTCTCTGTGTAGCGCTGGCTGTGCTGGAACTAGCTTTGTAGACTAGGCTGGCCTCCAACACATAGATATCAACCTGCCTCTGCCTCCTGAGTGCTGGGATTAAAGGCATGCATCACCACTGCCCAGGCTCAAATGAATTTTTTTATGTACTTATCCACCACTGAAAACTGAAAAATCCATGCTAGAGGTAAAATTAGAAAACCAGTTAGCTTTCTGTCCTTATTCCTGACTCACGTCTGTCCATTACCTGCAGTCAGTTCCTTATTATCACCTACTCTTTACCTTCCTTGTTCTCCTTTCTACCTGTTAAACTGTACCCGTATATACATTGTGTTTACATGCATGCTAGGATTCACGGATGAGGGAGAACATTTTTTTTCTTTCTTTCTGAGATTGTGTGACTTCATAAAACATATATTCTAAGTCCACTTTCCTGGAAATTTTGAGATTTTTTTCCCTTTAGAAGTTAACGGTATGATGGTATGTAGAATGGAATGCCGCTCCACTCTGCTTGTTAGTGTGACTGTCCAGTAAAAGGCAGCAGAAGGAGAGAGCGCTCATTTTGGCATATAACATGTAAAAGGATGCTACCTGCCATGGTGGGGAAGATATTGTTTCCATAGCACAAGACAGACAAGGATTAATGCTGTGAAGAACTTTTGTCTTTGTCTTGTTTTGTTTCAAGTCCATGCATCCCTTGCTGACCAAATCACTAAAGCAGTGTTTTCTGGGGTTGCTAGCCAGCCATGCCCGTCCTGTTAATCCATTCTTACCAGGTTGTACAAGATTGATTATTGTACAACTTTTCATTTTTCTTGTGTGCACTTAGCTCTTGGTTTAGTTTTAAAAACTCAAGTAGCTTTTTACTATCCTCATCAGAAGGCACTTTATAGATACTTGTCTGACACTCACAATGCTTACTGATTGCCCTTTCTGTGCCAATAATTGTCATAGGTATAGCGATGATCATAGAGCTAGCATTCTAGCGAGCGAGACAAATGAATGGTGTGTGTGTGTGTGTGTGTGCGTATTATCAAGCATTGATAGGAGTTGTGAACACAGGGATGAGAAGTGGAGTAGAGTTGGAATAGAGAAATGTAGAGGGTGCTAATTTGAGTAAGTTGATTTAAAAAATGTTTTTTTAGATGGTAACAGTGAGCAGAAACCGGGGATAAAGTCTAGGGCATGAGCACGAAAATGTCCGGAGAATAGCCATGCAAGGACCCTGAGCCTGGAACGTGAGGCTTGTCTGAGGGGCAGCCAGTCAGCTGCATTGTGGTGCAGCGATGGACGGGAGAAGTGCTCAGCACGCGGCATTTTACTGTCTCGACAGCCGGGCATCAGATGAAGAAAGGCACCGTGAGTTCTAGTCAGGAACTTGAATTATGGGGTGGACATAACCTGTGTGTCGGGCTCTGCTGTTTTTTCTGAGGAATGGATAGGAAGGCGGATGCAGGTACACATGGGGGCAGATTGGAGGCTCTTTACTTCAGTTGATGGAGCGAGTGTGAACTTAGTCTAGGATGGTGGGGGGGGAAGTGCTCTGATGTCTCAAGGTAGCAGGAAAGAGCATTTGCTGACAGGTCAGTGACAAGGTTTGGGAGAATGGGGAAGGTTAGGATTTTGGCTTGTGTAGTCAGTAGTTTGAGAAAATTGTGGGAAACTGCAGCTGAAAAAAAAATCAAGCTCTATTTGCTAATCTCCAGATGCTTTCTAGACTGAAGTGGAACTTTCGGGTGGGTGGCTAGGTTGTAGGGTTTGGAATTGAAAGGGAAGTTGGGCTAGAGAAGGAAGTCACAAGCTGTCATCAAGAGGATGGTGTTTGCTGTGGGCCTGGATGGCTTAGGTAGAGAATGTGGTCAGTCTAAGAAAGAGGCTCTTTGGTACTTGGCCATTCATGGTCCTAGAAATTAGAGGAATGTAGGAGACTAATCCTTGGGGGAGGAACAAAGGAAGTGTGTGTCTGGTAACCTTAGTGCCACATGGTTTCCAGGCTGGAGGTCACGTGATTGTATCAGGGGGTCTCCGCCTTTATGGCAAAGACTGGGTCTTAGCAGGTTTAGTTAAGAACTTCCATGTTCTTACTTGCTTCTCTATTTTCTGCTGCTGTGGAGTTGTAGCAGAATTTTGGGTCTGAGCTAGCCAGTTCCCCGATAGACCATGCGTGGTGCTGCGTGTCTTTAATCCCATTACTCATGAAGCTGCGGGCGAAGGATCTAAATTCACAGCTAATCTGGCCTACATAGTGAGACCGTTTGTGTCTCAGAAGAAAAGGTCCAAACAGCCCTGTAAACCACCAGCTGCTTGTGGTCTTACAAGAGAATGAGTACCAGATTTGTAGTGCATTGCTAACGATTAATTCTGTGCAGAAACTCTTAATAAAGCAATGTCAGCTAGTTGTTGTTATGACCAGAATTACAGCCAAGACTTAGTGTCAGTAAACGGCTTGCTCTGTAAACCTAAGGATCTGAGGTTAAATCCCCTGCATCCTTGTAAAGAGTTAGGTGTGTCTGCATGGGCCTGGAACCCTAGCATTGGGGCGCAGACAGCACATAATGGGAGCTCAATGGCTAGCCCACCTCGTCAAAACCAGAGATTGTGGCTTCCAGGCTGTAAGACAGAGAGCAGTGAAGATACCTAATGTCACCTAATGTCCCCCTCTGGTCTCTGCCGGCATGCCCATCTGCACACATTTCTATAGGTCACACACACACAGACCATCAACTTTCCATCTCCATTTCCTTTCTTTCAACGGTAGCAGTCTTTACACATATAACATCAATCAGTTCTCCGGCCTCCCAACCCCCACTGTTTCTGTTTTGAACCAGGGTCTCACTGTCTAGCCCAGGCTGGCCTCAAGCTTCAGAGCCTCGTGTTTAATCCCCTTGCACTCTAGCAGGCCCAGGCAAAAGAAATCCCCGTCTTAAAGCATTGGAAGGTATTTATGAGGGGTGGTTCATTTGAAAAGCAAGAAAGCACACTTCCTTACAAGGTACTGCAGGAGAAATCCCACAGTCACGATGCAAAACCAGATTGCCCCAGGGCTTGAGGTCAGACCAGTGTGTGTGTTTTGTGTGCCCCACTTTCTTGCCAGGCTACCAAAGTAAAGAATAAACTGGGGTGTTTAGGTGGAGGTAGGGAGAGAAGGGGAGGTTATGATGACACAAATTGGTGAGATAAGAATTTGTTTTAAAAATCTCAGATTTCATCTTTATGACAAAGGTGTTTTGCAGTCCACTGGTGTATCATGTTTGCCTAGCCCTTCCCTTCCCTAAATCCTGATTAAAAGTCCTGATGCTTCGACCCTATGACACCCCCTAAGTGCACCCTCCCCCACATATTCTTATAGAGATGCTCAGGCCAGGGCTTTGTAACATTTTACACATTAGTTACTTTTCTTAGTGCTGTGATAAAATAACCAAAGTATCCTAAGGTAAAAAGGGTTTATTTTGGCTCAGGATTGGAAGGAGATACAGTGTGTCATGGCAAGGAAGAGAAGGATACAATATCATGGCGGGGAAGGTGGGGATACAGTGTGTCATGGCAGCGGAGGTGGGGATACAGTGTGTATACAGGGGAGGTGGGGATCCAGTGTGTCATGGCAGGGGAGGTGGGGATCCAGTGTGTCATGGCAGGGGAGGTGGGGATACAGTGTGTCATGGCAGGGGAGGTATACCAGTGGATGCATAGATGGTTGATTATAGAATCTCCACAATCAACAAGCAGAGAGATGAATGCTTTGTTGCCTTTTTCCCTTTTCCATTTTTTATTTAGTCTCAGTCTGTGGGATGGTGCTGCCCACATTCAGGGAGTGTCATCCCTTCTCACAGACATGCCCAGAGGTATGTCTCCTAGGTGACTCCAAGTCCTGCCACGGTAACAGTGAAGATAAATTATTTCACATTTTTATCCTCATGATTTCTCTGAAATTTAGATGTAGACATGTATTAGGGGAGTAGGCAGAGTCGTCAGAAGCCCTAAGCCTGCACTGGCAGTGCACCTCTGTCTGAGGGTTCCTGTCAGAGAGCCGGGCACTGATGCCTTCCCTCAGAGATGCTAATGTTGAGGTAGGGCTGGCTGGGATCAGGAGTGAGCCAAGCCCGGTCCTTCTCTAGCTCTTGCTCTTTCCACGTCTCCTTGGCCTGGTGAACCAGTTGTTTTTAGAATGTTTTCTCCCCTGAGCCTTCAGTCCCGAGCTTGCACCCCTAATTAGAAATCTCTCCCTCTGCAATGCTGTGCCCGCCTTCCCAGCAAATGCAGATCTAGGCTGTTGACTGAATCAGTCGCACTGTCTGGGCAGTGACCACTTCCTGCTGTTCACCAAGCATGGCAGCATTAACACGGGGGTGAAGAACGTGTTGGTGGAGCCCTGAGTGCCACTTAGTGAGCTGTGGTAGAACTATGTAGTTTTTCTGGGTCCCGGTTTCTCTCTCTAAAATGAGAGTTGTATATGGACCTACCTAAAAGTGCTGTTAGAGGATTAAGGTTATGCAGGCAATGTGCCTGGCTCATGGTATGGTAGCTGTCTGTAAGTTATTATTGTAATTAACGCTACATTTTTACAGCTGCTCCTGCTCCTGAACTATATTTCTGCTAGTATCCCTGCCACTGCATTCTAAATGAGTGAGGTCAGGACTTGTGCCCGCAGTCATCATGGTCACAGGTGGATTCTGTCTGTTCTCAGATATGCAGTGTGCTGATCAGCAAGGTGTTTTGGAAAAGAATGGTTTCAGGGATGTCCTGCTGCAAGGGAGGGTCCCTGCTGATCTCTAAATGGCTGGGTTGAACCCAGAGCCAAGGCTACCAGCAGCAGAGGGGTGGGAGGAGATGGGACTACTGGGTGAGGCTAGCTCAAGAGATGGAGTGGTCCTGGCACTGCTGTCCCGTGGGAACGGGATGCAAAGCACAAAATTGTCTAGTTACAGTAAAAGCACAATGTTAGACAGGTAAATTGAATTGTAGTATATTTTGTTTATTTCCAAATATATACCAAATATTTTTAACGTGTAGTATTTGACTATCATTTCAACAAAAATGATTTTTTTGTTTGCTTGTTTATACTGGGTCTTTGATGTGATTTTAGGCTTGTGACACATTTTACTTTGGGCTGGTCTATCTCAAGAACCCAGGCAGCTGGTGGCCACTGTGTTGAATGGCCCCAGCCTTGGCACAAAAGACAGTGGCTGTAAGAGTGGAGAGAAAGCTGGGGCAGGAGAACTGCCATGCTTTTTGTGTGGTAACTACCAAGTAGTTTGGAGGACTTCAGGAAAAAAGGCCAAGGTTTATCTTTGTTTTCAGGAATGGAGGGGCCAGAGGTGAGCTGACGAGCTGCGCTTGAGGTTTAAGTGTGACAATGGGCTTTGTGGGTGTGGATCTTAGCTCTTGAGGCCTGGGAAAGGATTTGATGTGCTGTGAACCCAGTATGGCCTCTGGCCTATCCCTCCCAGTCAGTCCTGTTCTGCCTCTGCCCCTGCTCTGCCTTGAGGATGCTGCTGCTGGGCTCCAGGAAGTAATCAGCCCACCCCCGCCCTGGGATGGTGTGGCCAGTGACAGCAGCACGTGTGGTCATTCTCACACGCTTACCCTTTTGCTGAAGGCAAAGCTCTTTGGAGACTGGAGCCTGGAACTTGCTAGATAAGTGCACTATCACTGAGCTGTACCCTTCCAGGTCCTTTTAAAGTTCATTTTAAAGTCATGTACAGTAAAGTCAATCACAAGCCAATTTTGTATTAATAAAAGTATGTGCATTGTAGTTCAGCTACACTGGGAAAAGGTCTATATCTTGTTTTTGGAGATGAAATTCTGAGAACGTTTCCAGATCTCTGTCCAGGCACCTTGTCTCTTCAGGGGTGAGGTGATTGTGGTTACTGTAAGGAGTTATCTATCTGTCAAGTCTTTGATGCAGGGTGCTCATCTGTTCCATTTCTATCCATCTATTCATTCACCAGCCAACATAATTGCTCATTTACAATGTGCCATTCTCTTTACAAGAGCCAGAAATAAGGGTACAGAAATAAGCCTTTTTTTTCCTTAAAAAAAAAAAAATCTTAGTTAACACTTGGTGGTTGGTCTGCTATGACAAAAAATAAATGCAGCCATATGTAGGAATTGATATGTTGATATGCAACCAAATTATTTGCAGGGCTGGGGAGAAAGGTGATGCTTGAGCCAAGCAGAAGGGACATTGCAGAAACTTAGCAGACAGGACAGAGCATGCGCTCTCAGACTAGAGCAGATGTTGCAGCATGGCCTTGTCCCAGCTGGTAAAGTGTGTCTCCATTTACATATCACATCTGTTTGCTCAGCTAAAGGTTTACTGTACTGTGAGGTGCTGCTGGGCCCTAAATGAGGACTGAGAAGGGACATCCGTGCTCACATTTGAGGTGTGGTGAGGCTTTGATGTTCTACTCTCAGCACTGAGCCTAAGGATGGATCAGTCCCTGCATCAAGTGTTAGAGATGGAGAAGCAAGCACACCTGCATGCACGCACACGTACGAACACATACATGCACACGTACACTCACTCTTGGTGGGATATGTGTCTGTGTTCCATGCTCCTGTCCTTCAGGGGGCAGAGGACCAAAGGATGTCAAAGGTCAGGCAGTTTAATAAGAGGTCCTTGCCTCTGCCTCTCCAGATCAGGGACAGCCCCGTGGAGAAGCTAGGCTGCAACTGAGTGTTGAAGACTGAGTATGGATTAATGGAGAGGAAAAGATGGAGTCATCTTACCAAGCTCTAGAATGGGAAAGAGCAAAGTCCCTGGTGGGACTGCAGTTGTGGGGCATGGCAGAGCGCAGTGAGGGGTGAAAAGGCAGGAGGCCAGCTGGAAAGGTGGTACAGGGAAGGGCCTGACCCTTTCGTGCCAAGGGATTCTGTCTTCAGTGTAGCTGGCAGGGAGCACGTGGTGGATTGTGCAAAAGTGTCGTCCGTTTACACTGAGAATGATCATTTGGGAAGATTCAAGGGGGCTTTAAAAATATGGAATGAGAAGCAGTTCTGTCCAGGCCCGGACTGGAGAAACATGGCAGAGATGTGGCTACCAGTGGGAATTGGAGAAGGCAAGTGTTAACCGCTATTAGATGTAGCCAGGAAGGGTGAGGAAGGAAGATTTCTGTCTGGGTCAGCCACCCAGATAATAAGCCAGGTTGGGACATTGGGAGCTTAGCTGAGGGAGGTGGCTGAGTTTTGGCATGCACCTCTTGAGACATCAACAGGAAGCCTGGAGTCCCCGGTGGAGGCCAGCACCTGGCTCTGCCCTGTGGTGAATGAACTCATGAGTGCTGTCAAAACCTAAGAGAGTAAAGAGAAAAATTCAAGACAGGATGAGTAAGGGAAGACGGTCAGAGACAGGAGACAGCTGAGGAGAGTGGAGCAATGCAGGCCTCCATTTTGGGTTTTGAAGATTTTCAAATCTATAGAAATGTTGGGAAAATAATACAATAAACACCAGATAGTCATCTTACTTCTTATGTGTATTTATGCATGGTGTGTGTGTGTGTGTGTGCGCGCATTTACACACATGCGAGTCAGAAGACAACTTTGTGGAGCTGATTCTCCTATTTCACTTTTTATGGGTCCCATCAGGCTTGCATAACAAACATTTTCGCCTTCTGAGCCATCACTGCCCCTTCTAAAAATTAATTAATTAATTATGTGGGTCTGTGTGATGTGCACGTGTGAAACAACTTCTTGGATGTCAGTTCTCGTCTTCCCTGGTGGGATCCAGGGATTGAAGTCACGTGGTCCGGTTAGCATGGAAAGGAACTTCTACACCATCCTGCTAATTTTCCACCTAAAACTAACAACGGTTAGTTGTTCTGCCACATTCATGTTAGTGTCGTCCTGCCTAAGTTTCCTGCAAAGAAAGAACTGGGGAGGGGGGGTAGATGTATTTGAGGGGCTGGGTCTCATGTGACCCAGACTTGCCTCAAACTTGATATGTTGCCAAGGCTGGCCTCTTCCTTACCCTCCTGCCTCCACTTCCCAAATACTGAGATTATAAGGTACGTTACCATGCCCAGTGTGACAGGCGGCATAAAGAGCTCTAAGGACAGAGGCAGCTTGTGCAGAGACCCTGAGGTGGAAGGACCTTTAGCCTGTATTTGTTGATAAACAAGGAATAGATTTTACTGGAGCAGAGAGAAAAGGTGGGAATCATGGGAGACATTAGCATCATGGCAGGAGGCCATACCACTTGAGGCCTTCAAGGAGACTTGAGAGTTGACTGTCAATGAGATGGAGGTCAAGAGAGGTGTGCCGCGATGTGATAGGATCACTGAGACTATAGCAGATGGACTAGGGTAGAGGGTAATACCAGAAGAGGAGATAAGCTGAAGAGGTGCATCCTCAGGCTACACCACTCTCCAGGCCTGGAGAGGCTGTTAGTTAGGGTGTGTTTCCTCCATGCCGAACATGGCGTCAGTCAGTTATAGACGGACTGGCTGTGGAACTCAAGACGCAGTAAAAGGACAAGGATCATGCCAACTTTTGGCTTGCTGGTTGAGTAACAGTATGGCGGGTAGAGAATCAAGAATCAGGACTGGGATGACTGTTGCCATGTCCAAGTGGACATTGGACTAGACTGTTGGATAGAGAGGCCCACGGCTCAGGGGAGAGGTCTGAGCTGGAGGAAGTCTTTGTGAAGCACCTAGGTGGAGTGCTAATTTAGGAGCGTGGGCAGAGAGGAGAGGACTCCAGGCCTGGAGCACTGCTGAATGACAGGTGGGGAAGATAAGCCAGGCAGAAAGTGCGAGGAAGGAGGGGAAAGGGCCATCCTGATGTCTCCCGAGGAAGCAGCAGTGAGCAGCTGTGTGGGCTGTTGCTGGTAGGTCAGGTGAGCTGAGGAGCCAGCCGCTGGGGGTGGGGTCACCTTGGTGCGAGCAGCTTTGTGGAATATTAATGTGGTTAGAGCAGACGAAGAGCACTGGAGGAGAGGAAGTGAAGACAGCAAATGTCGTTGCTCTTTCAAGGACTCTTCTCTACGGGGAACCGAGGAGCAGGCTGAGTGGGAGGAAGATGCGTCAAGAGGCTCAGTAAATACCTGACATAGTTAACGTGAGACACAGTGGGAGGGGGAGCAGGCGGGGAGGACTGGCCGTGCAAGAGGCACATTAAGAAGTTGGTAGATCAGTTTGGAGGAGATAGTATCTAAATTACTCCCCAAGGCAGACTCTAAACCACTACTTTAAAGTGTTGCTGTAAGGGTTCTCTGTTGAAGAGGCCAGAATAGGGACCTCCTTGGCTGTGTTCAGGACTTCCAAGGCTCTGGGCACCTGCTGGTACTTATCAGCGCTGCTGTGCCCTGGCCCCTGACTCCTGGTTCTGCTGTGTGCCCCTGGCTCTTCTGTGTATACTGGGAAGAATTTGGGTTCCCCATCATGATTTCCCAAGGCCGGTATCCAGCCTCCAAGGTCTCACTAGAATTTCTCCCAGGGAACCTTCCCCAACTACAGGCTCTTGATTGCATTGGATTCCTTATGCTGCAGCTCACGCCACACAGCTTGGGGGCGTTCTGTGCCTCCTGCTTCACCTCCCCTCTCTGGGGTTTATTTGTTAGGGATATGGGACTTCAGTTCACAAGCAGAATGAATTTCGTCTTCCTAAGCATTATTGCTCTGGACATAGTGAGGTAGCTAATGGGTACCATTTCATGACATGTCACATTGGACTGAGATGTTAAGTTCCCACGGAGGAACTGATAGCCTGTGGGTGCCTCTCGGAGTGTCCTTTTGCACCTTTGAATTTTCGTTGTCCATGGCACTGTGTTACATAGGACCTTTCCATGTAAGTATATGCTGTACATTGAACATATTTCCCTCCCCTTCTCAGCCAAGTTTTGCTTCTGTAATGGAAAAGTACATTTTATTGGATGGTTTCATTTGATGTCCAGTTCTGGTAATCTAGTCTCCATAGATCTTCAAATTAATACTGTTTTTATTGAGAAACTTCACTAATACTTCCCTCTGAAATTATCTTCACTCCTCCCACCCCATCTTACAGATGCTTACTTTAACATCTTCAACCCAACAATGCCAAACTACCTTGAAAGTATTACTTAAGATATGTGTAAATATCGCTAAACACCCTTTTTAATGAGAACAATTATCTTCTTTTCCTTTCTCCCTTTAATGAGAACATTAGAACATGGGTGTTGATATTTTAGGCAGAAGTCACCTGAAGTAATATATTTTACACATAGTAATGAAATTAATATAGAAATAAAGTGCTCAGTGTTAAGTGTTTTCAGATAGATGCGAGTATCTAAGCAATCTGAAGGAAGCTGCCGAGTGGATGTTGGTCCTGAGGCCAGGCTAACTTCACAGCTGTTTAAACTCCAGCAGCTTGGCCCAGAGGTACTGCTGTTTTATAACCGTATTTAAAAATCTGTTCCTCTTTTACTCCCTCAAACTGAGTGCAGAGATATAATGGGTCCCATTATAGGTAAAAGGTCTGTGACTCAGCCATCGAGCTACTCAAACTCTGGGCTGTTTTAATTGCCACCATTAAAGCTTTAGTACTTTTATCTCATAAAAATAGATATCATTGATGTAAAATGTGTGCCTGTTGAAGATACATGTGTACCTCTGCCCTCATAGTTAGCTAATCAGCCATTTGAGTTAGAAGTTAGTTAGGTTTTATGCAAATGGGAACCTGACATAGATCACAGATTTTGTTCCGAGTTAGTCCTTTAATTAAGAAGACATTCCAGTGTACTCGGGGCTGCATCTCACTAGAATACCTTCTCAACGAACCTCACTTCTGTTGGGGCTCACATGGAAACTGCATTTGATTGCTAGAACACCTGTGGGCCCCCAGTTCCTCGAACCCAAGAGTACTGTGCTTCCAGTTCAAATGCTGATTTCAACAGTTTGAGAGACAGATACAGATTCCTCACCTGTCCCTACTGGACACATTCGCTTAAATTGAAATGGGTAGTTGGAGGTGCTTACTCTGCCTGTCTGCTGGTGGGTTCTTGTTGCCAAAAATACAAATTTTATGATGAGGAAACTTCAAAGTATGATGTAAACTCAAAAATGCCATGTAACTAAATATGAAAATGTGAATAGCCGGTTTGTTCTGAGCTTTTTTCCAATGTGCTAGCATACCACCGTCATTCATTATTCATATTGCTGTACACAAAGATGACACCTCTCCAGGTCTGCAGTGAGGGCATCTCAGCAGAGTTAGCTGCCTACCCATTCATGCTCACATTTATTTCTCTGTTGTAAAAATAGCAACTAATTAGTGGGACACTTTGGTAGGTGACTCTCTCCTGCAGTTATAGGATTTTATTCAGAGAAGAGAACAGAATCTTAACTCTGAGAAGGACTCAATCCAAACAATTCTAAAGTACGAACCCACCCACACAAAACATTTGTGAGCTACACAGCCAGCCTCTCTACTTGCCCAGCTGTGTAGATTCAATTATAATAATTTTCTCAGTTGCATAACATTGCTGTTTGTTTATTACTGCATTATTAGTCAGTGAATGAACCTCCCCCCTTTTGACCCCTCAGCAGTGTTTATAAAATACTTAATTGCTTTGGTATCTTCTGGTTTGTGTGTAATTTCAGCTGGAAGGAGTCATGGGGACATAGTGTAAGTGTTTAACAGACTGTTTCTAATGTGCGGTGAACTTTCTTTAAAAATAAGTATCAGGAGCCTTTACTAGTTGTGTGTGTGTGTGTGTGTGTGTGTGTGTGTGTGTGTGTGTGTGTGACAGAGACAGAGACAGAGACAGAGACAGGCAGAGACAGACAGAGAGAGACAGACTTGGGATAAATTTTAATTCCTTTGGATGCGTTAGTTCTTCCCATTTGTAAGTCAGAGAATGGTACCCAGTGACAGTGTCAGCAGGGCATCTTTACAAAGATACAGGGAAGCTCTACCATGCTGTCAGTGTGTCAGCACTCACAGGGGAAGAAGGATCCTAGGGGAAAGACACCCTTAGAAATAAGAAGATATGAAGGTAGGTATTTATTTCAATGTGTGTTTTACTGTGTGACATTACCACAAACTTCATGGCTTCTAGCCACATCCTGTTCCTCCTCAACATTTTGTTAGATTGGAGTCTAGGCATGGTTCAGCTGAGACCACTCCCCTGCTCAGGCCTCCCCAGGCTGTAAAGCTGAGGTCTCACTGGAAACCTGATCTCCAGGTTTGGGCTGCC
Organism: Peromyscus maniculatus bairdii; assembly: GCF_049852395.1. NCBI lineage: Eukaryota > Metazoa > Chordata > Mammalia > Rodentia > Cricetidae > Peromyscus > Peromyscus maniculatus. The sequence continues at coordinate 32,747,249 of NC_134853.1, read as the reverse complement.
TGGTATAGCTTTTCTGGGTGTCCCTGGAGGACACCCTTGGCTCTTGAAGGCTGCCTCCCGTCATGTCTGTGTTCTTCTCCACCATGGCCTCTGGCTTCTTCACAGCCTGGAACAGAGTCCTCTCTCCTCTTTACAGGCCTCCCTGATTCAAGCCAGTCTTGCCTAGGATAATTGCCCCTTTGAGGGAACCCTAAACCAGCGATTCCCACCTTGATCAGACCTGTGATACCCTTTACCTTTGGCTGGAAGTCGCAAGTCCTACCACACTCAGAGATAAAGGGGCAGGCTTAGAACTTGCCTCCCACAGATGCCAGTGAGTTTTTATAGACCACAGTAGTCTATCATTAAGCATTTAGTGTGAACTGACTAGGCTAGATTCCCAGTCTCTGAATCGTGGAAAACTTGCCTAACGTATATAAATTAACTTTATCACTAAATTCCCTTAATTTCCCCCCCTTACAAAGATGGTTCTATTCCCAGTTCTGCAAAACTTCTGGGATTGCTCAGTGTTAGAGAGCGACCTGTTGTCAGTCTTTGAAGTTTGAGTTTTTACAGCCGTAAGAATAGCAGAGTAAGTGGCTTTTAATATTTTACTTTTTAGATAACACATGTAAGCAGTGTACATTGCTTTTCTGGAACCAAACTCTATACTTTTCCACTTTAAAGATCAAACTTGCTGTTGAATGCACCAGTGTTGGCAAAGCACACTGTCCCGTGTACGGCAGGATTTATTGAGCTGGATTAATTTCGTTTTTAAAAGTGTGTGAGTTTGACCTTCGCCTTCATTATCTGTGAATAGTATTCCTCCGTGATCTTCTGTGTGTGAAACCGTTTGACCGACCTGGAAGCGTTGTTGAAGACACACACAATAGCATTTCACTGCGTTTGATGCCTGGTAGCCGGGGTAGTTTGGGGGAGTGTTTGTCCATGCTCAGACTCCAGCACTTGACGCAGGTTTGAGAACAGTGAGGACTTTAGTGCTGAAGTGAAGGGTGAAGGTGTGGATTCTCACTCGGGGATGCTAACCGGGGAGCTTTGTCAAGGGAGGGCAGAGTGGACAAGAGAAGGAGGGCCGGCTTCACAGGCAGGGTTAGCACTAAGACACCACAAACGATTATTTTTGCCGGTTTTCCTTCTAGACAGCATCTCCGAATCACAGCGCCTGGTGTTCCTACTGTAAGCAGTTTAGAGATTCGGAATAAGGAACTAAAAGCAATACCAGCTCAGAGTTCTCTAACAGGTTCATTGTTCTGGTTTCCTTATGAGAGGCCGGCGGTACCTTGATCAGTTGTGGACCCCACTTTTTCCTAGGATGTCACTCTTACAGAACACTGGGCATGCCTGCTGTTACGAGGGACTTCCCTGCTCTTGTGGTCCAAGCCAACACAAGGAATTACTCACTCTTAGTGACACAGGCCTTTTAAAAATAACTGTTATTGTTATTTTTTTCGTTAAGATGCCAACAACCAGGCTTTCCCAAAAGCATTTATGAAGTGATGGAGACACCTCAAAACCTTGTTTAATTTAACATCCATTTACCTTGTACTCTAGGGGTGTGTGTGTGTGTGTGTGTGTGTGTGTGTGTGTGTGTGTGTAGATGAGCAGGCTCTTTCAGCCCTGTGGTCCTTAAATGTAAGCCTGGGATTTTATCTGCTGTTTTCCCCAAGAAACAGCAATTGACTGACAAGGTAGAGGGAGGAATGGACTTAGAGTCCTTCCATTGCAGTAGGTTGGATGAAACACATGTAGGCCTCTGCTTCAGGGTTCTGGGAGAGTTCCAAAGGCAGGGTGAGGAGGCAGGGAACAAATGTCTTTTCCTGGTCCTTACAGAACTGAAATAGTCTTTGGGATGTTCCATCTTATTACTAAGTTGAATGGCACTCCTGTCAGGCAGGGAGATCTGGGAGCAATGTTGGGAAGAGTTTGTTTACTTCAAAATGCAGTGAGAACAGTAGTTCTGCATTTGGGTGAAAAGTTAGTAATACTCAATAGTACCCTAAGCTGTGGTTCAGAACCAAACTAGAGTTCTCCCCTGACCCTTTGAAGCAAAAATTTCAAATTTGTATTGAATACAAGCCACCCCGTCCTGTAGGCCAGGGCTACAGTTTTAGAGGCACAGTCTTTGTGGCTTAGGTTTGGACGGGGGCCACAGCAGAGCTGGGCTGCTCAGCCACCCTTCTAGCTGAGGACCACCGTCTTGGCAGTGACCAGCATGCTTCTCGGGGGAAGCTAGGCAAAACGCAGTGGCTCCATCTGTGTTAAAATTAAAGCCTTATCACTTTCCAGCCCCATGACTTCGGTGAGTTAATTGTAAAGCTTCAGTTTCCCCTGTTCAAAGCAACAGTAACAACAGCGGCTGCACCAGCCTCACAGGGCCGTTGGGTCGTTCCAAGGCTGAAGAGGGGCGGCATGGAAATGGCTTAGGAGAGCTGGAAGCATGTCTGATTAACTGACAGCAAATGGTTGAAAGAGCAACGACTCAGTACAGTGCCCTGGGACAGCTTCAGGACTTGCTGTTCACTCCCCTGCCCCCCATGCTAGCATGTGTCCATCCGTCCATCCGTCCGTCCGTATAGTGCCCTCTCCCTCACCACAGGAGTGCTGGCTGAACACCAGGAGAGGGCTGTGGGCTCCTGACTCTCGGGCCCCCGCAGCTGCAGGGAAGTACAGTATCCAGCTCTGGTCAGGGTCAGAGAAGATGAAGTAAAGAGAAGAAAACCAAAGGGCTCTGGGTGAAGGGTCAGGGCCAGAGAGCAGAGGATGAAGACCCTGGGCTCCGGGAGAGCTCTGCTGCTCCGGCTCCCTCCGAGGGTGTCCAGAAGCTTCAGTGCCGCCCGCATCTGGCTCTGCTGTGTCCTTCAGGACAAGTTAATGGGAGAGACACTACACTCTAAAGTTGCTCTTTGCTAGCTCCCTAGGCCTGACCCTGCTCCTAACTCAGGAGGCTCAAGATTGGGCATCTGATTGGAAACTTCTTCAACGGCTTGTGTGTATGGTGAACCTATGTGCATTTAGATTCAGGCATGGCAGCACACACCTGTAATCCCAGGTACCCAGAAGGTTGAGGCAGATGGATCACAAGGCCAGCCTGGGCAATTTGCAAGACTCTGTCCCCAAAACAAAAGTTAAACACACACACACACACACACACACACACTCACCATGGGAACATACTCTCAGCTTGGTGTGTTCTGTGCTCTCCCTCCCCAACATCCCAGTAGTTCCCTTACTTCCTCAAATATGTATTGAATCAATAAATTAGACTTCTGATAGTGTTAGCAGCAGCAAGCAACATTTTTTTTTAAAGTTTTTAAGTAGTTCCATCCTAAAAGTCTCAGTAGAACTTAGTAAAACCTTTGCTAAATGCTCTGAATCTTTATTCTGCTTTGCCCAAAGGCAAAACACTTCAGCTTTTACACCAGGCTTACTTTTTAAAGAATGCAGAGGAGCTTGGACCCAGGACTGACTGGAAAAACAAAAAGCAAAAGTTCAGAATGTCTGTAATAGGAATGTGTCAAAAGTCATTTTATTTTTTATTTATTTATTTATTTATTTATTTATTTATTATTATTATTATTATTATTATTATTATTATTATTATTTTTATTTTGGTTTTTCAAGACAGGGTTTCTCTGTGTAGCTTTGGAGCCTGTCCTGGATCTCACTCTGTAGACCAGGCTGGCCTTGAACTCACAGAGATCTGCCTGCCTCTGCCTCCCGAGTGCTGGGATTAAAGGCGTGCACCACCATGCCCGGCCCAAATCATTTTTAAAAGAAATATCATAAAGTGGTTTCCATCTTGTGTGACTAAAATTGTAATTTGTAAACCATTTAAATTGCAGTCGGCTGTGTTGCAAGCCCATGTTTCTTGTTACCTGAGTCCTCATTGGTGGGCCTCTTTCTTCACAGATGCCTTCTCTTGGAGTGCTCCTGTGGCCCTTCTTTGTGCTCCCCTGCAGCTAATTTGCTGGGTACAAAAGTCAGTAGAAATAGTGTGTTCCTGGTCCAGTCGATAGCGTCTTTCCCTTTTTGTCAGGCATTATTTAGAATCTGTACTTGTTTGCATATGTGTAAATTCAAACAAGTAAATGCATGTTTGTCTGCAAATAAGTGTTTATTGACAGGCGTCCTGTATGTGTAGAGAGTGTGTGTGTTGTATGTTGGTGATAGGATTTTGTTCACTCCTGTTACTCTATGTTGCTTAGAGGTTCAGACTTAAGGAGTATAGTTAAGGCAAAATGTGGAAAAGAAGATAAGATAGCTTTTTAAGCCTGAAGACCCCTAGAAGAAAACACGCTTCAGACAGCTAGAACTTTCTCCCAAAACACTTCCTCATCTTCTCTGACACTTCAGAGCACGTGGGTCAGCTTTGCCTAGGAGCAGAGGAATTGTTCTTGCTACCCCATTGGCTCGCCTTTGCTAAGTGCATCTGGCCCCTCCAGTTCGGTCCAAGAAAGCCTATTCCTGGGTTTCCAATTCTGTGCTCTCAGCAGGAGAGTTAAGGATAAAAACAATATGGCTGATTTTTTTTTCTTTTACATACAAAACATACACTTTGGGCCATTTTTACTTATTTAAGTATCAGTCAGCTGTTCTAGGTCCCCGGAGTACACAACACACTTCTTACAGACGTCATAGTATGTCAAAAGGCATATGGACTTATGATAAAATTGTGTCATGTAGAAAGTCTTATAGGGGGTATGTGAAATATGCTTCATATCTAAAATCCTTCACATTCGCTTTAATAAATGAGAGGTTGTAGGAATGGCCTATATGGTAATATCAGATGTTAATGGCATTGATTAACTGTCAGGCAGTGGGGATTGATGGGAAAATGTCCGCTGTAAAATTAAATAGCATTAGAGAAGACCTTACCATGCGCCTGGTGGGGGCGCAGGGGACGCTGGGCCTGAGAGACTTTGTCGGGGCATTACTGGGAGCTCCAGGTTTTTTTCCCCACATGATTAAGGCAGACCATCTGTTCTTTGTTAAATGTTTACAAAAACAGCTTCCCTCTAAAAGAGTCAAGGAGAAGTAGGTCTGGTAAACACTCATATCTCTGAGCACCTTTTCTGCCCTCCTTCAGATATACCAAAACAATTCTGCTGCATATCAAACAAGATTAATACTTTTTTGTGTTCAGTCTTCACTTTTTCCCCTCCTTACAGAAGATTAAATTTTTTACTTAGTCACTAATTTATGGACTCATTTCTTTCTAAAAGAAGCGTCTAAATGATTTGTATGCTAAAGCGTGTAGATGAATTTTCAGCTTTTTTATGTGGTGCATGAAATGCCTTTTCTAATGCATAACTGTGTGCTGGGAAGCTCTCAGGAGACGCTGGTATTCTGTTCCTGGAGTGGATGCCATGCAGGTTGAAGATGGGTCTACATGTCCTAGAGTGAGTCCTTTACTGCTCTAAATTGGAGTCATTGTTCTGACCTTCCCTTGCTTTCAAGGAATAACTTCTATTTTTTGAATACTAGATTCTCCCAGGGGAGTTTGATTTTTATGCCCCATGCAGAAAAGCAATGTCTTTTTGCTCGTCAATTACATTAAACAATATAATAATTAACTGAGCTTCAGCTGTGTGCATATAGTAAAAGTTGAAGTCAGATCAACTACTATTTAGCTAATGCCTAGGCTGAGGTCACTAGGACACGAGGGGGTTTGTGAGGGAAAGTAGAGGCCAGCAGTGACTTCAGTGTTCACTTAGTTCTGTTCTGGTTTCAAGTTTTTCCTTCTTGGAAAGATGCCTGTGTGTAAGGCTTCAGGAGGAGAGCATGGAGTCATAAAAGTGCTAGCTTTAGGAAGCCTAGGTCCACATTGCATCTCTTTCCTTTAGATGGCTTCTCGTAGCCACACTGCATCCTAGAATTCACACTTCTGTCTAATGATGGGGTAAATATAGGCACATTTTGTTCCTCCGTGTAGGAGGTGTGAGTGAGTGTGCACCGGTGTGCTCTTCCTCATACTGTGCTCACCTCTCTGTCCTCTGACGTGCCTTTACTTTTTGAGTTCATTCCCTCTTTGCTATGACCAAGAAGGGGCAATATGTATTTTAAGATTGGTCTGCTGGTGGTGATGGCGCACACTTTTAATCCCAGCACTCAGGAGGCAGAGGCAGGTGGAGCTCTGATTTTGAGGCCAGCCTGGTCTACAAAGAGAGTTCCAGGACAGCCAAGGCTGCACAGAGAAGCCCTGTCTCAGAAAACAACAGCAAAAATAATATATATGTTGGTCTTAATACCAAGTCGTTGTTGCTGCTGTCGTTTTTTTTTGGAGTGGTGGGGATCAAACCCAGGGTATTATGTGTGTTAGGCAGGTGCTGTACCTCTAAGCTACATGCTCAGCTTTCCCAGATTCTGGAAGAAACTTTGGGATCTAAATCCTTCACTTAGCAGGTGAAGAAGCCGAACTTTGGTTGAGTGAAGTGTCTTCTCCAGAGAGCGTGGTGGTGGGGCCTGGATTAGAGTTCTAATGTTTCAACTCCGGGTTCTGGGGCACTTCTCTCCTGCTGGTGAGGCTCAAGAATTGATTGTGATTGTCTTCAGAGTCACCAGGGCTGGCTTTGGTGGGAACAGTGAGCTGTCCTCTTCTCCAGCTGTGTTTTCAGTTTGTAAAATGTTGTCTTGGGGACAGTCACAGAGCCTCTTGGAGATGGAATGAAACTTGTACCGCCTCCCTAGAAGTATTCCTGTGTGTAAGGTTTTTAGAGGCTAGATCGAGTCAGAAGACACTGGGTGAAGGAAAGCTGCATTCAGATCTCCCCTTATATGACCCCAGGGAGCCACGTGACCTTCTGGAACTCTTAAGTTTCTCTCTGAAAGATGGAGATAAATTACTAAGATTTTCTTGTAGATTCAGGTAAATGGACATACAAACTTCAGTATATGGCTTGGGATACAATAAGTATGTGATACTGAGATGTGATTTCTATTACCTGTACTTAAATGTGGGATTTCCTCCTTTGCCCACAGTAATACTTAGCTTTTGCTGTGCAGTGTTGAGTCTGTGTAGGGCAGCCTGGCCTCCGCTCTGCTCTACTTTTATAGGTCTAAGGTGTATCAGCTTGGGCATCGATTCCTTTATGATCTGTGTTTCCTCGGACAGGTTGCTTTATATTAGTATATCGTTGTCCCCAACTGTGAAATCAGAAGGTTCATTGCCTTAGTCCAAAGGTCTGACTTGGGGTATTTGGTGATGTTAAGGTCATGAAGCCCATGCTGGGCACATCGTAAGATCACTTATCTCACAGGAATGTAGGAAAAGGCAGAAGATGACTGAAAGTTGCAGATGTTCTCAGGTATTTTGTTGAAATGGGAAGAGTCCTCGGATGCCTGCTCTGTCCTGTGGTTTTCAGGTCCTGGGCTGTGAGGTCGCTCAGTGCAGGCGTCGTTGACTCTGATCTCAGCCTACTTTTCAGTCTCGTCCTGTTGGTCAGCTTTTCCTGACGTGCAGAAGGCACTCTGCGCACCTCCCTAGTGCACTCAGGATTTCTCCACACTGTACCCCACATGCAGTGTTTGAGTTCTTCATCAGTTAATATCTATATAAATGATGTCAAGAAGTTAGGGAAAAGATTGTCCACGTTTCATATTACTTTAAGAAAGTTAGCCAATGCAAAATCATTGTTTCGCATGACATTTTAATCTAGACAATTTGCTGTCAGAAATGACCGTATAAAATTTATGCTGTACTTAACTCTATCCCCCACTTTTTAATATTAGAATTTTTCGATGTTTTATATACTTGTTCTTTTTTAAAGCAATTGTATTCTCTATCTTTGAGTACCGCCTCTCCCATGGGCGAGAACTCTGCAGACGGAATCCATGCTTTTCTTCTCATCCTGTGTTCTTGCCGTTGAAAGGTGCAGAATATCTAACTCCATAACAAATTTAACATTTTCCTACTTAAAAGCATTCCTCATAAAGAAACAAACATTTCCAGGCTGAAAGAAAATGGCAAATCCCATTTTTGTAGAAGTCTGCTTCCTTGAGTACAGGGTGAACTTTGGAAGCACCAGTCACTGACTTTCAGTTCCTTTCTTTACTTTGAATAATGAGAAGCTAATTTCAATCCCATTTGTGTTTCTCAGCATTCTCCATCGGAGCCCTTTCTAGAGAAGCCAGTGCCGGATATGACTCAGGTCAGCGGACAGAATGCTCAGCTCGTGAAGAGCGACGATTACCTGCCGTCGTTAGAACAGCAGCCACAGCAGAAGAAGAAGAAAAAGAAAAACAACCACATTGTTGCAGGGGATCCCAGTAAAAGTTTTGGTAAAGATGACTTCCCTGGTGGGGTTGATAACCAAGAACTAAGCAGGAACTCACTGGATGGGTCCCAAGAAGAAAAAAAGAAAAAGAAAAGGCCGAAAGTCAAAAAAGATCCGAAGGAATTGAAGGAACCGAAGGAGAAGAAAGAGCCCAAGACCCCAAAAGCCCCGAAGATCCCCAAAGAGCCAAAGGAAAAGAAAGCAAAAACTGTCACACCAAAACCCAAATCCAGCAAAAAGTCAAGGTAGGCTGTGGGTAGGGACAAGGCCACAGGCCAGGCAGCCCCCGGCTGCAGTGGGCGGTGTGGGGTGTGGAATGGCTGTGCTTTTCATATTATTCTTGAGTACCTGTCGCTCAAGAATGAAGTAAATGTGAAGGTTTTTGTGCATTTCAAACTTTAGGACTCCACAGCTACGAACTGTTGATTGAAGAGTCTTTACTGTATAAAAAATTTTATTTAGCAACCAACTTCTTATTTTACAAGCCAGAACTTTACTTTGGGTAACTGATAGGAAAGTTCGCAGGGGAAGCAAGGCCCCTGGAAGGCTCTGAGCATCTCAGCGCCATCTCCAGAATCTGAAAGAGAATTAATTGTGTCTACTTGGCAGGGTAAGCCTTCCACGGCAGGTTGAAGTCCTTGTGGGCGGCGTGGGAGAAACTCGGTAGCGCTCATCATTAGATGTGGCTTCAAGGACAAACAGCGGGGACTTTAGGGAACAGGAAGGAGCCTCTTTGCTCTGTACTCCCACCAACTCGCTGGCCCCCTAGAAGGCATATTTATTCAGTAAGAAAATCTGAGAGACGACATTGAAGACTAATTTTTTTCATTTGTTCTGAACATTTCTAACAACTGTTCTGAACCAGTTCCAAACATCTGAATCTATTTTTCAGAATATGGCTCATGTTAGAAAATATAGTTTCCAGATGGAAGTGTGGCCAGACTAGGTTAATCTGAGCCTGTTTGCACACTCTGATAGAAAGCATGCTCCGCCCTCTGTCCTGTGTGCGCATATAAACATTTGTGTGCACACATACTCAGTTGTGCCATTGCCTGCATTGTCTGGGATGGCTAGCTGTGGCGCTTCTGCTGGTGGGCTATTGTGTGTACGTGTACAGGCACACCAGCACACAGAGGAGATGGTAGTTGTACCAGGCGAACGAAAGGCCAGGACTTTCCAGTGTCCCGATAGGAACAGCAAGATAACACAAATCTGTGGTTATGCTGTGTGTTGATGATGTAAATCATAATCATTTAATTTTTTTCCATGAACGTCTTTTATGGTAGATGCAATAATTCAAACTTACTGATAACTTTGTATTTACAGTTGGGCTTTGATTCCTCAGTATCTACTCTCTTTATTGAAAACACCTTTTCTCCTGATGAATATTTTTCTAAGCCTACAACTTACTACAAAACCTTTACATTTATTAAAGAGACATTTTATTAAATGCTTATTGGTAGGTAAGTGTTGGAATGATAATGGTGAGTAAGTAAGATGCAGCTAAAAATTTTAGTCTGACAGTATGAGTTTGTAAAGTATGTAACTGCCCAGATATAAATACTGTGCTTGGGTGTGAGGAAGCACATGCTTATGTCTCCCAGGGAGAGCAGTCAATCCTCATGTGAAGAAGAATGTCTTTTCTTCTTAAGGTGTGTACCAAAGAGGCTTTCTGGCCTTTAGAAGTGTATCGCCAACACTTCTAGTACCAGGATAATTTGGTTTCAGTTTTCATTGTAATTATTTTGATCTCTCTCTCTCTGTCTCAATCTTTCTTTCTTTCCTTTTTAACCTAATTGTGGAACTGGATAGAATCATTCTGGGATTCTGACATAAATTTGCCACCACCCCCTTCAGCCCGAATCTGATCAGCAGGCCCTGTGTTTACAGTTTACTTGAGCACACCCTTAGCCGCTGTGGAGTACTTGGGTGGGAGACTCGGAAATGCTGTGTGTAGTAGTGACCCATGCAGCAACTTTCTGACACCTGTGGGCTGCCAGGGGGCCAGCACTGGGTGTGCAGCATTTCCTTGGGGCAGCTACAGATCTCTGTTCATCCAGAGAGCTTCAGAGGGGGCTTTCTCCAGGGTGGGCCAGCAGCTGTCATCCTGACATGAGTTAGGGTCTCTGTAAGCGTTAGCGCAGCTCCTGAATGGGGCCTGCACATACTCTTTTTATAGGAGCAGGAGGGTATTTTCGCTCAGGAAGAAAGTATAGTTCTTTCCTTCTCGCTGTTGGTCCTCACTAGCTGTCTCCTTGTGAGCCGTACAAGTAAAAGTTGTTTTTAGCATTAATCATTTGAGAATCTTTGACGGGAACACATTGATGTATGTGGAGATATTCAAGTGATAGAAAGCTGATGGGGTGTGTGCCAGAGACTTAGCAGGCCATGTTTGGGGGTGATGTTGGGGAGGGGCATGGTGAGAGTTGGTAGCACCTCTGTTGGCTTGTATAACCTCAACATGTGTGTGACCACTGGCTGATTTACAGTGAAGTGTGGCAAGGACTGTCCCCAGAAGCTTTCCTGTTGATGGTCTTTCAGGATTGTCTGTCCAAACATAGGATAATTGCATTGAGATGTTAAATAAATTAACAAACCAAACCATTATTTTGTCAAACCACATTGTTGCTATTGGTCAGATGAATTGAGTATGTCAATTGTGGTCTCCTTGTTCAGTTACGTCTACAAGGAAATAGCATCCTTGAATCAAGGATAACGAGAATGCACACGGCTCCATGTAAATTCTGAATAGCAGAGCAGAATGATTATGTAAATTGAGTATGCAGTGATGAAGGTAATAGGGGGTTTGGTTGTGTCAGTGCCGGGGCTGAATTGCCAGAGCAGTTTGTGTCTACGCAGTGCAATACAACAGTGGCAATTTTGTTTTGCAAAATGCTATGTGATACCGGTTATTTCCATTCTTGAATAAGTTAACTTGATGAATTTGTTTATACAGAAAATAATTTTCCTACAGAGGGCTGCAACAGAGGAAATAAACAAGTGAAAAGAAAAATGTAAACTGGTAACTCCTCGCTCTTTCCCTGCAGCCTGTGGGGAAGGAGGTGCAGCTCTGCCCGCAGACATGCTGTCCTTTGAGTGGACGAGGAGGAAGTGACCTGCTGGTGGTCCACATTATCCTCACACCCTTGGTAATGAAGGAGGCGTGGAGGGGGCCTGGTGCAGCCTCCTTGCCCCCCTGGAGCCCACTAGGTTCTGTGAAGAGTGAGGAGCTTGAGTTTGTAGACATCTCCCACCTTGATAACCAAAATACGATGATGCCACATGTCTTTCCTGTGCTGGAGAAACTAAAATAACCCGGCTGAAGCAGTTACATCGAAGGGTGGTGAAACAGGTTGAACAGCTAGCTGTCTAGCATATTAGAATAAAGACACTTTGCATCCTAACAACGAGAAAAAATGGGCTCCCCCTGGGCCACACTCCTCTAGTAGAACCATCTTTTTTTTCTTTCTTGTAATGTATTTTTCTATACCTGTATTGCTCTCCCTGGGTGCCTTTATAGCTTTCAAATATTGGCTGTTAATATTGGAAATAAAGCCAGGACCTCTGTGGCTGGAGAGGATGCATTTTGCATGTGCAAGGATTCTCGGGGGATTTGCACCCTCCTTTCAGGGTGGTTTCTGTTGTGCATGCATGGGCTCTGTGAAGTGAGAGAGAATTTGGAGGAAGTGCTTCCTTTCACTGATTCTTGAAGGATTTAGTGGTCCATTTAGCTACATAAAGATTCTTTGAATGTACAGAAAGAGGGGAACTTGGCCAAGGATTGTGACTTGACTACCGAAGCCTGAATTAAATGAAGCTGTGTGGCTGCTGCTGCTGTGGTTTCTAGGAACACATTTTGTTCCTTGCTCTCTCCCCCACCCCCACCCCCACCCCCCGGTGTTAAATTTAGCAGAAATGAAAATGTTATTTTTCAATTGAATGAAGATAGCATTTTATTGTGAAGTAGAAAATAAACATACCACTCTTATTTTTAAAAAACCACACAAAGTAAAAAAACACACATGAGGAGTGCTTTTTGCAAGCTCCTGTAATTACCATTAACAATAGTAGTTACTATTTGTTTAGCAGTGTCCTTCTGAGGACTTCATTGTTTCAGTTATGCTCTTACAGAGTTAGGGTGTTTTTACCCAAGAAATACTTATTCAGTCAGCAAGCCCGGTGTCTTGGTAAACTAAAATATATTTTCAGTGTGTTCCGTATTTGTACGGCTTCTTGATGGAGGTCGCAATTAAAGCAAATCTTTAAACCAGCCTTGGTAGTGAGAATGAAACGGGCCCAGACACCCATGTAATCAGCTATCTTCCCAGCGAGTGTGTACGTTGTGAATTAAGTTCCTACCTCTTTTCTTTTTCTTTCTTCTTGATTCTTTTTTCCCTTCAAAACACTCACGTGCTATAATTTAGTTTGGTTCAAAACATTGGAAAATCAAAAAGACATTGTTTTGGCTCATGCCAGCGGAAGAGGTTACACACACATGCTTCACACACACATACACGACACACACACACACACACACACACACACACACACACACACACACACACACGAATAGAGGCAGGAGTGGACCATGGTGGAGATATCTGCAGAGAGAGCTACAGTAGAATGGACAGAGGGACCTGCTGCGGCTTTGGTTTCTGCAGGAAAGGGTGGTGTGGCCCTACTTCTGACCTCTTGGTGCCACCAAATGACAGTGGGGGCAAGGGGGCCACGAGCAGCCATGGATGGAAGATGGAAACTTCTCTAGAGACTTTTTTGCAGTCTTTCATAAGCAGAATGTTAAGGAGGAGTGTATTTTGCCATAGTAGACTTGACTTTGATGTTATTCCCGATGGAAAGGGACAAAAAGGATCGATCGCAGGCTGTTATGCTCTGGAAAAACAGGAAAATCTGTACAAGGCAATGTTTGTCTCCTGTTGTGTAAAGATGTTTGGCAGGTTAGCCTGAGCCTAGCCAAAGCCCTCCTGGAGTCACTGGATATCAAAGCCACTGTTTAGAGAACCACACACCTTCCCTGCTGTCCTCCCTGTCTACATGTGGCTTTAGCTCTGAAATGTTAGATAAGGAAATACTATGAATTAAGGAATAAAGTTTTAGTTCTTCAAAAGTTAGAAGCATTAAACCCTTAAACATCTACTAGAGTATGATTTTGTTGTATTTTATTGTGGTCCTGAATTAGAGAGAACAGTGTTGTTCACAGTGGTCTATCTTCCCTGTTTGGCTAGATGGTGGTGCTTTTCTCTCTTGTGTTGGTCTGCCTAATTTTCATCCTGCCGATTGCGCCTGATTCAAATGTGCATGGGTAGCATGTCTCCCTTGTGTTAGCCACCCTGGCAGATCAGAGAAGATAATTGTGAGCCCAGAGAGTGGGATTCTGAGTGCCAAAGTGACCTCCGGAGTGCTGTCCATAAATAAAAGTGACATCTCAGAACATGGCACAAGTGGTCAGGTGTGCATCCCTCAGTGTGGCACTCACGGTGTGCTCTGAGAGGCTCCTGGGAAGTTTTGGTTTGGGTCGGCACCGGAATGTCTAATTGAGTTCATCCTTTGTGCTGGATTGCAGGTCCAGACAGTGTCACATAGCCAAAGTGGCTCATGTCTCTGTTGGGCTTTGGGGAAAAGACATCTTAGCTGACTATACTTCCTCTCCATGTTCTACTTTCTAATTGAGTCCACAAAACAATGTAGATCTTCAGTGTTAATTCTTAACTACATGGTAAAATTCTTTGCTTTAGAATGTGTTACTGTTAAGAATTTAATTCTTTCAGAAAAGTTTTCTGTTGTTCTCACACCTAAATAAGTAAACAAACAAACGAATAAGATGTCCTCTAGAAAATGAGCAACACTATAGCAACAGTCTAGGCAGGGTCCTGATGTTGGCTTCAGATGGCCCAGGCCGACACCAAGCATAGCTGGTGTTTACAGGAAAGTTTGCTGAGACACAACCTGCCACGGGAGGCCAGGCAGGTTTGCATCAGGTTAGGCTGCCATGCCTGGAAGTCTGATTGTAGAATGTAAAGATGACACATGTATTTGAAACATGAAGTCAAATTAAGCTTTGGGATCTTTTCAGTTTTCTTTTCTATTCCTTTCTTAAAAATCTAATATTTACTGTACCAAGGACATACCTTCCCTGCAATAGCAACACCTTTTTAAGGCAAAAATGTAAAGGGCTCTTTTCTGGGTGTTTTATATAGTGACTTTCATAGAACTCTTCTTTCTTTCTTTTTGTTTTTTTTCCCCGTTTTTCCAGACAGGGTTTCTCTGTGTAGCTTTGAGCTTTCCTAGAACTCATGCTGTAGCCCAGACTGGCCTCGAACTCACAGACATCTGCCTGGCTCTGCCTCCCAAATGCTGGGATTAAAGGCATGCGCCACCACCACCCGGCGACTTTCATAGAACTTAATGCTAGTAGTTTTTGTTAACATCCTGTGTTATTTGTAGTAAACCCAAGTTCTTTTTGTTTCCCTCTCACAGTTCTCCTCCTTCCTCAAAAGGAGTAAGGTGAAGAAACCATGGGGATGTGGTAGCTAAGTCCCAAAGCTCTCTTGTGGAGTCAGGGAGTGGGTGTGAGTTAGGGTCCGAAGAACTCTGTGTGAAGTCAGGGAGTGTGTGTGAGCTAGGGTCTCAGGAACTCTGTGTGGAGTCAGGGAGTGTGTGTGAGCTAGGGTGTCAGGAACTCTGTGTGAAGTCAGGGAGTCTGTGTGAGCTAGGGTGTCAGGAACTCTGTGTGGAGTCAGGGAGTGTGTGTGAGCTAGGGTGTCAGGAACTCTGTGTGAAGTCAGGGAGTGTGTGTGAGCTAGGGTCTCAGGAACTGTGTGTGAAGTCAGGGAGTGTGTGTGAGCTAGGGTGTCAGGAACTCTGTGTGAAGTCAGGGAGTGTGTGTGAGCTAGGGTCTCAGGAACTCTGTGTGAAGTCAGGGAGTGTGTGTGAGCTAGGGTCTCAGGAACTCTGTGTGAAGTCAGTGAGTGTGTGTGAGCTAGGGTGTCAAGAACTGTGTGTGAAGTCAGTGAGTGTGTGTGAGCTAGGGTCTCAGGAACTGTGTGTGAAGTCAGGGAGTGTGTGTGAGCTAGGGTCCCAAGAACTGTGTGTGGAGTCAGGGAGTGTGTGAGCTAGGGTGTCAAGAACTGTGTGTGACGTCAGGGAGTGTGTGTGAGCTAGGGTGTCAAGAACTCTGTGTGAAGTCAGGGAGTGTGTGTGAGCTAGGGTCCCAAGAACTGTGTGTGGAGTCAGGGAGTGTGTGAGCTAGGGTGTCAAGAACTGTGTGTGACGTCAGGGAGTGTGTGAGCTAGGGTGTCAGGAACTCTGTGTGAAGTCAGGGAGTGTGTGTGAGCTAGGGTGTCAGGAACTGTGTGTGGAGTCAGGGAGTGTGTGTGAGCTAGGGTGTCAGGAACTGTGTGTGAAGTCAGGGAGTGTGTGTGAGCTAGGGTGTCAGGAACTGTGTGTGAAGTCAGGGAGTGTGTGTGAGCTAGGGTGTCAGGAACTCTGTGTGGAGTCAGGGAGTGTGTGTGAGCTAGGGTGTCAGGAACTGTGTGTGGAGTCAGGGAGTGTGTGTGAGCTAGGGTGTCAGGAACTCTGTGTGGAGTCAGGGAGTGTGTGTGAGCTAGGGTGTCAAGGCTCCTGTGTGGCGTCAAGCATGTGGGCACTTCAGGGTAAGTGAGAACACAAAGCACTAGGTTGCCTGGTCCCAGGACAGGTATTAGGGCCTCTGCTAGAGTAGGGCTGGTTTTCTTGGTGTGATGGTGTGTTATCTGATATTCAACTTGTACCACTCCCCTTTTCACTAGTTTATTCTGCTGTCTGCTGTTTATTATATACTAGTTATGCTTTAGGTACACTGTGATAGTAGGGCTTTAAATTTTTTATTTTATTTTATAGGGCTGATTTTACTTTTTGATGCACCACATTTTATGCTGATTTAATTGTTCTTTCAAAACTTTTGTGCTTTTTAAAATTAACTTTAAGTTGCATACAAAATGGGTTTCACTGTAGTATTTTAATAGACATGTCATTGTGCTTTGTTCATATTTGCCCAGTTCCTCCCCAATCCATCATTTTCCCGCAAAGAGTACCCCCTTCTGGTTGTGTGTGTATGTGTTTGTGCATGTGCGTACATGCATGGATCTAGGTTGCACATGGGAGAGAAAACGTGAGTTGTTTTTCTGCCTCTGGCCTGTTTTGTTTAACATGATGTTATCTATTAATTTTTCTGCAAATGGTATAATTACATTCATCCTTACGACTGTACACACACATATGTACATATCATGTTTTCTTTGTCTATATAGGCATCTCAGCCTGTTTCCATTCACTGACTATTGTGAATAGTGCTGCAGTGAACACGGATGTGCGTGTTTCTCTGTGGTGCGCTGACTTGGATTGGGTCAGACATATACCCAGGAGGGATAGAGCTGAGGTTTTCAGTCTTTTGAGGAACCTGTTCCCTGATTGCCACAGTGGCTGCCCATTTTACATTCCCACCTGGAGTGGTTAGGGCTCCTCCTTGCCTACATCCTCTCCAGCGTTTGTTATTGTTGGTTTTCTTGAATCCAGCTACCTGAGGAGTGAGATGAAATCTCAGGACAGTTTCAATTTGCATTTCCCTGATGGTGAAGGATGATGAGCATTTTTTCATGTATTTCATGTCACCTACATGCTTTTCTTTGGAGAATTGTCTGTTCAGTCCATTTTGTTTGATTGGATGGTTTTTTGGAGTTATAGATTATAAATGTTAATCTCTGTCAGATACATAGTTGGTAAGATTTTCTTCCATCCCATTGGCTGTCTTTGATCTACTGGCTGTTTCTTTGCTGTGTAGAGATTTTTAATTGCACTTGTGACTATATGTCAGATTTTGAAATTATGTCCTCAGCTATAGGAGTCCTTGTAGAGCAAATGCCCTTGTTTATACCTGCATCTGGTTTTGGCTGTGGAACTTGCAGAGTCTCAGGTCTTAACAGTAACACAATTACAGTTATGAAGTAGCAGTGAAGATAATTTCATGGTTTGGGGTCACCACATCATGAGGAACGATACTAAAGGGTCGCAGCATTAGGAAGGGTGAGCACCAGTCCAGTAGGTCTCTGATCCATTTTTGATTGAGATTTTTGCAGGGTGGATATTCTATGTTCCTGGCACCCGTTGTTGAAGAGGCTTTTTCTCAGAGTATGTCTTTGAGATGTTTGTCAAAAATTAGGAACAGTAGCTGTCTGGGTTCATTGCTGGGTCCTCTGTTCTGTCCCATTGCTCTAGATACATATTTATGCCTTACTGTTCTTTGTTACTATGGCTCTGTAGTACATTTTGAAATCAGGTATTGTGGTAACTCCAGCATTGCTTTTTCTGCTCTGGGTTGGTTTGACTGTTTGTTTTTTGGGGTGTATGTGTGTGTGTGTCTGTATGATTTTGAGATTACTTTTGTTGTTGTTGTTCTGTGTAGAACGTCATTAGAATTTTTACGGGGATTACTTTCAGTAATACACACATTTTCACAGCATTAATTCTACCATCCATGAGCATGGGACGTCTTTCCTTTGAATGTCTTGTTTACCACCTTCAACATCAAAAAAAAAAAATTGTTATCAAATAGGTCTTTTATAGCACTGGTTGAGTTCATTCCTAGTTCCAAATTTTCTTAAAATATTCTAAAAGCTAATTTGATTCCTCCACTCCAATTCTTTCTTGGCAAATTTGTTGTTAATACATAGAAAAGCTACTGGTTTTTGTACGCTAACTTTGGATCCTGCTACTTTGTTGAAGTGTTTGTCAGTCTAAGAGTCTTACAGTGGTGTCTTTAGGCCTTCT
This sequence comes from Peromyscus maniculatus bairdii, assembly GCF_049852395.1. Classification (NCBI taxonomy): domain Eukaryota; kingdom Metazoa; phylum Chordata; class Mammalia; order Rodentia; family Cricetidae; genus Peromyscus; species Peromyscus maniculatus. The sequence continues at coordinate 32,729,154 of NC_134853.1, read as the reverse complement.
GAAGACAGACAGGATTGTATGGTGTGCAAGTAGAGATAATGTGTATCACTCTTCTTTGTTTCTTTACCTCACTGCTCTAGCTAAGACTTCAAATAGCATGACAGAAGCAAGCAGATCACCCCAAGTACCAGGCCAACCCTAATTATATAGTGAGACCCCCCCCCCCCCCCGAAAAGAAAGAGTCAGTCTTTCAGGTTGCCCCATTTAGTAGAACATTGGCTGTAGATTTTTCATAAAGCCTTTATTACGCTGAGGTTAATTTACTAGTTTCTTTGGTTTGGTTTTTTAATGTTACTTCTAATTTTCACTGTTTAGAAAGCTCACTAAGTAGTAAGGTATCTTAGTTAGGGTTTCTGTTGCTGCAACTAAAAACCATGACCAAAGGCGAGTTGGGGGATGAAAGTGTTTATTCTGCTTACATTTCTAAATTACTGCTCATCACCAAAAGAAGTCAGGACAGGCACCAAACATGGTGGCAAGCTGGAGGCAGGAGCTGAGGCAAAGGCCATAGAGGGGTGCTGCCTACTGACTTGCTCCCCATGATTTGCTCAGCCTGCTGTTTTATAGGACCCAGGACTACCTGCCCAGGGTGGCACCACTCACAATAGGCTGGGCCTTCTCTATCAATTGCTAATTAAGAAAATGCCTTACAGAACAGACGGATCTTACGGAGGCATTTTCTCAGTTGAGGTTCCCTCTTTTCAGATAACTCTAGCTTGTGTCACATGGACAGAAGACTAGCCAGCACATAAGGGCTTAAAGGGCTCTTGATTTGCGGAGCTGGTTGCACTTTTTAATCAACATTAAGCCCTGGAGTCCAACAGCAGGCTGCATTCTATTATGGCAGCCAGAGTTGTTAAACCACAGACTTCTGTTCCACATCCTATGTGGCCGTTCTCTTACCTGTTAGCTTCACTTTATTAGAAAGTCTTTTGTTGTTGTTGGATGTGTTACTTCACACCTAGTCCAAGCTGTCTGGGAGGCTGAGACACAAGTTCAAGGCCAGTCTAGGCTACAGTGAGATCTTGCTTCCTGTGCAAGGATAGGGGCCTGGGTTTGGATAGCCAGTACCTATATAAAAAGCATGTGATGGCATGGACTTGTAAGTGTAGCTCTGGGGAGGCAAAAAACAGGTGTATCCCTAGAGCTTGCTGGCAGTCAGCCTAGCCACCGAGCTCCGGGTCAGGGAGAGACCTGACATTGACCCCTCCCACCGCACACATGTGCACTCAAGTTCATGCGCCACACACACACTCCCCTCCAGCATATCAATGCCCTTCTTCTTAAGGAAAATGGTGTAATATTTTGGAGAAGCTTGAGTCCCTAATAATGTCTCAGATTAGTGGTCCTGACCTAAGTCTCAAGGTTGATTTTCCCACTGTAATGAGAATCCTCATTAACTTACTTCATCTGAAGGGTCTGCTCGGTTGCTAACTCCCGCCCACTGTCCAGTCGCCTTTATTAATTGACCGTATTCCTCATCACATTTGGTTTCATAATATGGCTCCTTTTTAAAGTTTCTTCCGAGAACATATGTTCACAGGTTGACACTAATGACTGTTTAACTGCATTTTGTTTTGTCATAAATCAGGCCAGCCCCGACTTTCTAGTAAGTTCTGGTTCTTTGGATAAAGCCTTGTTTAGAAAGCTTACAGTTCCTCAAACAAGTGTTGGTCAACTATGATCCACCAGCCCTGTCTTAGACAACAGCCCCCAGTCTATTTATGGACAGCTGTGTCTTCAGCTAAATAGGAATCCTTCTAGAAGTGTGGAATCCCAAGAACACCACCACAGGACAACACAACCCTGAATATGGAGTTTGTGTTTTAGGGATTGTACAGAAACTACAGAAATGTTCTCCTCAGGGTAGTGCATGCTTTGATGGCATTGGGGATAATTGTAGAACTAATGAGCTTGGCCGGGCGGTGGTGGCGCACGCCTTTAATCCCAGCACTCGAGAGAGCCAGGCGGATCTCTGTGAGTTCAAGGCCAGCCTGGTCTACAGAGCGAGATCCAGGACAGTCACCAAAACTATACAGAGAAACCCTGTCTCAGAAAACCAAAAAAAAAAAAAAAGAAAGAAAGAAAGAAAGAAAGAAAGAAAGAAAGAAAGAAAGAAAGAAAGAAAGAAAGAAAGAAAGAAAGAAAGAAAGAAAAAAAAGAACTAATGAGCCTGGCTGTTGCCTGAGGACCCCAGTGCTGGCCAGTGTGAGTCTGCTCTCATAACAAAGTGTGAAACACGAGAATGCAGAGACAACAGTGGCCTTTCACATTTCCAGGGACATCACTGGGTTTATGTTTGATTTCAGGGCTTGCTAGCGTGAGTGGAGGCTCTGCATCTGAGTAGGGGGTGGGTTAGAGCTGTATTTTTATTTTTGTCATATTGCAGATTGGGGAAATAGAAGAAGAAAGAGCTTTGACTTGGGGATGTTATTTATAAATGGTGTTTATTATACTGCTTTTGAAAAATTCCTGTTTTACTCATTTGTTAACAATTTAGTTTCATTTAATTTTTCCTCTCCTCCCTTTCTTTTTTTCTTTTCTTTCTTTCTCTTTCTTTTTTTGAGACAAGGTCTCAGGTAACCCAGTTTACCCTTAAAATCCTAATTTTGCTGCTTCTGCCCCCCAAGTTCTGGAAATGGGAGTGTGTGCCTCTGTACTGTGTAGTTACTGAGGGCAGACCAGGGCCTTGTACGCCTTAGACACCACTCTGCCAGCTGAGCCTGCTCAGCCAGCTCTTCGGCTCCGTTACACTGCGCTTTATAGATGGCTCATCATGAAGAGAGATGCTCTTCCAGCTCTTGTTTATCCTTTAAAAGTACTTATTTTTATTGTATATCCAAGCACACCGCGCAGCGTGCATGTGGGGTCCGAGGAGACCGTGACGTGAGTTCTTGGGATCGAACTCGGAGCCCCAGGCTTGTGTGGTAAGCACTTCTACCCGCTGGGCCGTCCTGCTGCCACAGGCTTGTGGTTTAGAATTTTTATGGTGTTGTGGGGTGTGTGGGGGTGTGTATGTGTGTTGGAAAATAGGAAAAAGCTTTGTAGCTTTGTGGTGGTGGTGCACACGTTTAATCCCAGCACTTAAGAGGCAGAGGCAGGCGGATCTCTGAGGTTGAAGCCAGCCTGGGCTACAGAGTGAGTTCCAGGACAGACGGGTACACAGAGAAACCCGTCTTGCATGGGGGAAAAGGAAGAAAGAAAGAAAAAAGAGCCCTGTACTTATTAAACTGTTTAGTAAGTAGGAAAAGAAACCTAGTAGCCTCTCTAAGTAGGCACTAGGACACAAAGATAGTTTTTCTTGTAGCTCACATGATAGTTGATGAAAGACATACCATGCGTTAATTTTAATATAATTCAGTAACGTTAACACCGATTTTTTTGCTTTTAGTATTTGTATGCCATGTGACCTGTAGGAATTTGAAATCCTACCCAATCTAGCTACTGTGGTGTTCTGAAAATGTTTCTTGGACTGAGTGATCTGTCAGCTAAGTCTTGCAGACGAGTAGGTAGATTTCAGGGTCCCGGAGGCCAGAGGGGGTTAGCGCTCACCATGTAAGTCTGCAAAATGAAGCTGTAAGGAGCACAAAGGAAGCGGCTGCTGTAAGTTGTAAAGGTTGGAGAAGGCAGGGACCCCAGCCTGGAGACTTGCAGGCATCCTGTGCTGGGTTTGGGTGTAAACACTTAGCGGGTTTTACTGTAGTCACCTGTGGAGGTGAGTTTGCTGATGGTGTTCCGGCTCCAGCAGGATGCTGATCCAGGAGGTAGAGCAGGTTAAGGAGAGAAGTGGGAGGAAGCAGTGTGGCCTGTGAGGGCCTGGCTTTTCTAGTGACTCTACTTTTAGATTGCTGGGTGACAAGCCGGGGAGCCGAGTCGGCGTCGCTGCGACTGCTGGAGGGACAGCGAAGCTCTGTGTCTACAAGCACGGCTCAGTGGCTTCATTGTCAGGGTCGCGGTGCTGGCGTAGGGGTGCTCCTAACAATGGTCTGATCCCTACAACCAGGGCAGCTGTCTGTTTGCATATTCAAGCTTCGAATATAGTTTGGAAGACGAGGGTGTGTGTGGTTATGTTTGGAGTTTGGCAGAAAAGACCAGTTTGGACCTCACAGATACATACAGAATGATTCTGAAGTGGACTCTGTCCTTTTCCACTGGTCTCATGCTGGGCACCCTTCCCATGGAGTACGAGGGTGATGTGGCCATGATTGTTGTGGTCCAGGCTGGGATGAAACGTGTGTGGCTGAGGTAGTGGCAGTGGGCATGGGGTGGGTGCTGTTTGTTCTTGAGGCTAGTGACTGGATTGACCATGCATGTTGAAGTGAGCCTTGATGCTCATGGCATCCTCTCTGAGGTCCTCAGCTGAGCTGGCACTGGTGGGTCAGAGTCCCAGCCAGAGGGCTTCTCTCTGATGTGATCCTCGTCTTCCAGGGTGTGCAGAGTGTGACCCTCTCTACCCAGCACTTCCTCATCTTTCTTCTCTCATCTCAAACTCATAGAAACCCTAGCAGTTGCAGATATTAACCTCATGCTATAGATGAGGAAACGGAGGAGCAGGAAAACGCTAAGTGATTTGTCCAGAGCCACAGTTGGAAATGTGACAGTTAGAACTCAGGCTGATTCTTGCTGATGGCAAGCACCGTTCTGTAGTACTTCTGGCAGGAAAAAAAAAATGGACTTCAGTTTTACTCAGCTTAAAGCAGTTTGAATGCAGCACTTCATAGGAACCCAGATTATACCAGAATCACAACAAGGACAATGTAATGTAAGTAATTGAACTTTGTCCTGGATTATAAAGGCTTTGGGTGAAGAGTTCTTAGCCTTCCCTCTTGGGGTGCTTGTGTGGGAGGACCGAGCCGTTCCTCAACATGAACGTTGTGAGGTCTGATGGGTTTGCCTCTTGCAGTCTCAGACCGGAAAGTGCTTCTTTGGCCGTGAGGGTTGTGTAAGCATTTGAGGAGCTGCTGTCGGACTCTCAGCCATCTTGGAGGTTGTGTGCAGCTCATCCTTGGACAGAGCAGATGGAAAGTCATTAGTGCTTCTGTCCCCAGCAAATAGATGTCTCCTCAAACCTGGCTCTGGGTGGCGTCCAGACAGTCAGCCTCTCACTCCTGCAGGCTGGTGCTTGCAGGGCCCGAAACCCCACCAAAGTGAACTCTATCCTTTGCTCTGGTTGAGCGAGGTCACCATGGAAGGTACTCACTGCCAGCTCAGTTTACCTGGCAATGGTTCAACTCTTTGACAGACCTACCTCTGATTTAAACAAATTCGAGAAATATGTAAAGTTTTGGAAGCAGTTTTGCACTGATTTGATAAAAGAAACCACAAAACACTGCAGCGCAGGTGTTGAGAATGTTTGAAAGCTGATTGAGGGAAGCAGATGGCTTTAGTCAGTGGCATCCAGCCAAAAGAGCAGGTGCTGGTCATGTGACCGCTGGTTACCAGGGTAATCTGATTGCTCTTGGCGTGCAGATGAAAGGAAAGGGGCCCAGTGTTCAGCTGTAGTATTGTATAATTTGTGGCAGTTAGAGCGGAAATAAATGCTGGAAATGGAGCCTCATGGTAGGGGAGACTTCTGTCCGTGTGTAGCGTAAACACCAGGACACTCGCGTCAGGAAATGCTGCATGAATTTTTTAATTTAAAAAATATTATGCTGTCTGTGGATCTTTGACTGAGTCAGACCACCTTTTTGTAAATAAAATCAATGTTCAAAATGAAACTGCTATTTGTGATCGTCTTGAATTGTTTTGAGTTGTTGCATGATGTAGCTGTTTGCTATGCTAAAATGCTCCCATATCAAAATAAACTCAGTATATAAAGATAACAGGTTTAAGATGCCCCAAGCATTGTGAGTGGGAAAGCCCGTCTTAGACGTGTGCTGGGTACACTATTGACATACTTTGGGGGTGTTCAATGTGACACATCTTTACTCAGAATCACTGGCTGCTGCAGCCTCTTCCTAGTGTCTCTGACAACACGCTGTTTAGTGCATTCTCTCAGTGTGCTCTTTGGGATTTTATAAAATTTAATAAATGTAGGGTTTTGAAATATATCTTTGTTTGTTAAGCTACTTAGAATTTGAGGCTCCTGGAAATAGAAAAAAAAAAAAAAAACCTTTGTAGATTTTTGGATTATTTTCTGTGTTGTATATGTAACAAATGATAACTGATGTTTGGAAGTCTTGGATCCAGAGTGTAGATTCAAGGGAGCACTTAGTGTTTGCTCTTGGGGAATGCTGAGGAAGGGTTTTGGGGGTGATGATAACCCTAGAATTTTATTTCTCTCAGAGTATACTCATGTGTTTTGATGTAGCATTCAAATACTACTGATGTTTTTCAGTAACATTTGGAAAGTGAGCCTTAGTTACTGGTTAGACACAAACACACATGTAATTTTCTCAGAGACCTAGCTTTTGGGAGAATTGCTGACTGTGAGCATTAGCCATGTCCTCAGTGGGAGCACACCTGCCCTGGGTTCAGTTGCTAGCACCAGGGGAAAATAAAGGCCAGTTGTGATTATTGCCCCAGAATGCCTAGCACCAAAACAAACAAACAAACAAAAAACAAAACTTGCTTGTAAACAAAAACACAATTAAATAAAATTATTCGTTTCTAGGAAATGAATTTTTATTAAACAATTGTGAGTGGGATGTAAGAAAAACTACTATTACTGGTTTCCCTAGGATTTTTAAAGGAGTGTCTAAAACTTATGCCAGAGAAATAAGGATATGGTCATTAGGTTGTATTTTTTTCTTTAGTTAAAAAAGGGTGTGTACGCCTTTTTAGCAAAGCAACATCTCAGTTTTTCATCACGGATTGGTATATTAGCAGGAGCTACAAGCAATACTCTGTAGTATTCAAAGTTTTACATTGAACTCACTTTTTTTTTTTTTTTTGGTTTTTTCGAGACAGGGTTTCTCTGTGTAGCTTTGCGCCTTTCCTGGAGCTCACTTGGTAGCCCAGGCTGGCCTCGAACTCACAAAGATCCGCCTGCCTCTGCCTCCCAAGTGCTGGGATTAAAGGCGTGCGCCACCACGCCCGGCTGAACTCACTTTTAATAGGTGAAAAGTTTGAGGAAGTTCATCAATTGCAAGTTTGGCTGTCAAACATTAATTAGGAGTAACGTCTAATGAAAAATGGCCAGCACACATCGACCTAGCCCTCGCCACCAGTGTTGGTGGAGAGAGGTTTGGGGCATGTGGGAAACCACACTGAAAGTGAACTCTAAGTGATGTACTTTTAATTCTAGTAATAAGAAACCGGATTCAGAAGCAAGTGCTTTGAAGAAAAAGGTCAACAAAGGAAAAGCAGAAGGTTCTGAAAATTCAGACTTGGACAAAACACCCCCACCATCCCCTGCTCCTGAAGAGGACGAAGACCCAGGTGTTCAGGTAATGCATTCCCTCCTGCACTCGCTCGGGTGGGGAGCAGGGTAACTTTAGCCACATGGAAAGCATATGAGGTTCAGCCGGCTTTGTTGTCAGGTGTGTGTGCGATGTCCTTATTGTTGTCTGGAACGTTAGATCCATAGTGAAGAGAGCCGGGGCCAGCAGAAACTCAGCTCACTCCAGGGCTGCTGAGCTTTGAAATTAATAAAGCAAAAAGCTGCCTTTATTTCCATGAGTATATATTTTGACGTTTATTTATGCTCTCATAATTTTAACATTGCTGTTATATTGCTTCATTTAAAGTGTCATTCACATTTAAATTTTTCCCCAAAATTTGGTTTCTTGTCAATTTTTATTTGCTGATTTCTTTCTGTGTGTGCATGTGTGTATGCGCGCACACACACACATGAGTGTGCACACATGTAGGGACACGTGCACACGAATGTGCACATTCATGTGAGAGCCAGCGGCCACCCCAGGTGTCATTCTTTGGGAGTCATCCACCTTCTGTTCCTGAGAAGGATCTCTCACTGTCCTGGAGTTTGGGAAGTATGTTAGCCTTGACCGGCCAATGAGCCCCAGAGGTTCTGTCTCCACCCCCCAGTGCTGGAACTGTAAGCTTGGACCCCATGCTGTGCCTTTCTGTTGTCCTAGGGATCCAAGTGGAGTCTTCATGCTTGTGTGGCAAGCACTTGACTGACTGAGCGATCTATCTTGCCCTCATTAATCTTTTCATAATAAAAACCAAAATATACTTTGTAGCTTATCTTCTTGACATTAGATGGTCAGAGATGAGATCTATCCATGGTAGAGTTTCTGTGAACAAGTCAGTGATTTCCTAACGGCAACTGAGTGTGGGTGCCTGTGTGTGCAGTTTGCTGTCTTCACTGTTTGGACTGAGAGGGGCTGAGAGAGGGCTCGCAAGTCCACCTGACAGTTAAGAATTGTTTCCTTGATAGGTTTCCTGGAAACACTCCATCCTGGCCTATTGGGATGGCTGGGAATGTGGCTTGTGCAAGTGACATCTGAGTCAGCAGGGTGCAGTTACTGTTGAGTCCCATTGCAGTCGTCCTTGGGACCTGGTTGGGCTTCCTCTGACCCTTAGTGTGCTCCCAGGCCTTCCTGCCTAGGGTCCAAGGACTTGTAATATGTGGCCCACTTACAAAGAATTCCCCTGAGAGTTGTGTTTTTCTTGAGCAGCACTTGTGTCTATAACGTCACAGAACATACTGAAAGAAGGACCTAAGAGGGTAGAATGGTTCCAGATGGTGGTGGTCCACCATGTGGGTTCAAGGAATTGAATTCTGGTCCTCTGCAAGAGTAACAAGTCCTCTAAACCACCGAACGACCTCTCTGGCCCTAATAGGTACCTCTTAAAAGTTGGTTAAGAAGTTTGAAACAAAAATTTTTTAGTGAAATTCATTGTATCCTTGAGGATGGTTTGTCTTAATTTGTGCTTAGAGTAGGAGCTTTATGACAATAATATTTGGATAATATTAAGAATTATTCTTGGCCGGGTGTTGGTGGCGCACGCCTTTAATCCCAGCACTCGGGAGGCAGAGCCAGGCGGATCTCTGTGAGTTCGAGGCCAGCCTAGGCTACCAAGTGAGCTCCAGGAAAGGCGCAAAGCTACACAGAGAAACCCTGTCTCGAAAAAACCAAAAAAAAAAAAAAAAAAAAAAAAAAAAAAAAAAAAAAAAAAGAATTATTCTCACAGGCTGGATGTGGTGGTGCACACCTTTAATCCTAGCACAGATTTCTATAAATTTGAGGCCAGCCTGGTCTACATAGCAAGTTTCAGGACAGCCAAGGTTACAAACGGAGACCCTGTCTCAAAACAAAACAAAACAAAACAAAAGTTATTTCCCAAGTTAAGTAAATTCCATCATGGCTTCACAAACACAGCTGTTTCTTTGTAAAAGTCTGCATTCTGACTAAACTGGACTCTCCAGTTGGGGGTGGCGTTCTTTCCTTTCCTTCTCCTCCCCTCCCTTCCCCGTCCCCTTCTTTCCCCTCCCCTTGCCCCACCCCTCCCCCCTCCCCTTCTGCCCCCTTCCCGTTTCTTTTCCTTCTGTATTTCAGGTGCAGAAGAGAGCTTAGCAATTCAAGCCAAGCTTGGTGTTTTCTGTCTGCTTGTCTCGGTAACCGCTCTGGGCTTACCATCCAGTCAGGCTGCCACGCAGAGACCTGCCCTGAAGGCTGTCTTCCTGGTGTCTGACACAGGAAGTGATGCAGACTGCTTGTTTATTACGCTTCTTCCTGTGGTGCATCTGTGAGGCACTTGCATGAAAAAGTTTGACTTTCCTGGTCGGTTGTCAAAAGTAAATGACAGGCCGACTCTAACTCAGAATCATTCAAGAGGTGCCACTGCAGCCAGGCCATCGAAACACTTAGAACTGCTCTTCAATACACAGCTCTTGTCACCAAAAGTATCTTTAAAAAAGCAGACGCAAATGTATCATCTCAGCCCGTGAGATGGTGTGGTGGTGCGGTCTTGCCCTGAGAAATGGCGGTGTCCGCCATGTCTTCCAGTGCGTGATGAGCATTTTGCTGCTTTTCCATCTTAGTGTTTGGCTGTAAAACCCATGAAGGTCTTTAAAAAGCACCGATTCCCAGTATTACTCGGTGGTATCTTTATTCTTTCATTGTGAATTTTGATTTTCAGCCCTTTAAAAGTTTCCAGGATTTTTCTTTTAGGATTGAAATTGAAATGCACAGCCTTCCCTTGCTCCCTTACTCTTTACTCAGAGCCCCAAACCTGGTAACAGTTTGTATTTCTTTTCAGATTGTTTTCTGTTAGCAAAAGCACCTACACTTATTTTCTCACTGAGTATTTGTTGAGACTAGAGAAGTAAAGATGTTGTACATTCTCTTTGTCTTGAAGTTATTGATCATCTGCACATCCAAATAAAGGAACAATTTGAATTTGTATTAAGTAGAATCTGAAGCTACTTACATGGTTTGCTTTCGTTCATCAGTTTACCTTGGACAGATTTCCAAATATATTCTGTATTCTCCTGTAAGTAGAACTGCTAGGTCAGAGGGTTGGTGTGTTTTAAACATTGACAGACATGACTGCATTGTCCTGCAAAAGCTGTGCTAGCTTCTATTTTGACCACAGAGTGAAAGCGTGCATTTTGCTAACAGTCATACTAATGCTAGCTAGCTGTTACCAGTCTTTTAAATTTTAAGGAGCATGGTAAAAAGTTGTATGGCACATACTTTTCATCCCAGCATTTGGGAGACGGAGGCAGGTGGATCTCTGAGTTGGAGCCCAGCTTGGTATAATCATGAATTCCGGGCCAGCCATGGCTGTACAGTAAGACTCTGTCTCAAAACAAACAAACAAACAAACAAAAAAACAAAACCCAATGTACTTTTTATAGCTACTCATTATGAATTGTGCCTTCAGTTCCCATTTCTTTCCACTTTCTTCCTCCAGTACTAGGGATTGAACCCAGGGTCTTGTGAATGATAAGTGAGTGCTTTATCACTGAAGCATACATCCCCTGCCCTGAACTGTTTTGTTTTGTTTTCCACTCCAAAATTAAAGTGCATTGGAGGACCTTGGGAAATAACAGTATAACAATATTTGTATAAATCTTTATAGCCTATAGATTATTTCCTAATGCGCTATTTTAGGGGACGTTTTGCATTAAAAATTTCAGTCATACAAAAATAGAGAAGAGTATGCTGGACTCCCGTAGATTCACTACCTACCTCAGTGTGGCCACTGCTCTTGATGGAGATTGGCCAAGTGAGGAACAAACACGGTTTGTGTGTTCTTGTTGAAGGGACTGTTGTCGGGAGCAGCAGAGTGACATGGTCCCAGGACCCTAGATCTCCAGTTTATTACTATGGTTGCCACAATGATCTTTTCACTTGACTTCCAAGATTGAAGTCATCAGTTTTTCTTTAAGATTAAAAAAACAAACAAACAAACAAAAAAAAAAAACCCCAAAAAATGTATTACCACTGTGTGTCATGTAAAGAAGCCCCAAAGGTTGCCTTTTAAACTCTCTTTGCTGGGTTCCATTTTAGAAGAGGCGGTCCAGCAGGCAGGTGAAGCGGAAGCGATACACTGAAGACTTGGAGTTCAAGATTTCTGACGAGGAGGCAGATGATGCAGATGCTGCTGGCAGAGACTCTCCATCCACCACCTCACAGTCAGAGCAGCAGGTTGGCAGCCAGGCTTGTGTGCTTTCCTATGGATTTTCAAGGTGGACTGGAATCCCGTACCTGGAATCTGAGCAGTTCAGTGGCAGAGGTGGACTTTGAGCGGTGGAATATTATGCTAATGTTGGCTGATATGCCGTGGGAAATTCTTTGTTTAGTAGTATCTTAAAAATCCCTGCTCACTCACATTTATTTTTATGCAAGGCTATGATATGCAATTTGACACAATTTTGGAAAATTAATGGTCTCTGCTGAGGAGGAAGAGTCTCAGCTAGAATATGAGGCACTGAATTTACTCTGGAAACACAGTGCTGTAGAGGAACTGTAATAAACCACCGCGTTCCCTCCTGCTGTTCGGCACCGTAAGAACCCCTTTATGAAATTACTGCCTCGGAGTACACAGCAGGGCACACTTTATTCTCTGTGCAATGTAAATGATAGATAAAATAGTTGGTATGAAACACGAGAAGTAACATAGAATTGATTATTGTAAAGATTTTATTTATTCATTTTTTTGCTATTACTGAACTTTAGTTAACAAACTGGTAGCCAGTTGAAAGAAAGGTCTGTTATATGCAGCTTTGTGCTGAGTTGGCAGTTGGTTCTCTGTTAAATTGTTGGACGGTGTTTTACACAAACTGTAGATAAAAGCTGCCTACAGTAACAGAATGACGGGAGTATTGACTCCATGAGTATGGATGCAGAAAAGTTGCTTTTTAAAAAGTTGCTTTTCAGATGCAGAAAAGTTGCTGGCGTGCACTGATTACTTTGTCTTGGCGGCTAGACCGAGTGCTCTGTGGCTTGAGGGGCCCGTGCTAGTCTCCATAATTAACCACACAATCAGGAAGTCATAAACACAGCTCTTCCTTTTGCCTTTCTGTGCAGGAGGTTTTTCTTGGTTTTAGTAATTTTTCCCACTAGTGACTTTGGACTAAGTGATTTAAAGGGCGTGGAAGCATGGGCAGAGGGGAGTGATTTCCTGCTTGCTTTTGTAGCACAGGTCAGATGTTTTCCATTTGGATGGATTGATACCGCTTTCTCTTTCAGGAATCTGTTGATGCAGAAGGCCCAGTGGTAGAGAAGATTATGAGCAGTCGTTCAGTGAAAAAGCAGGTGAGCACTGTGTGTGACGATGGATACCCACGGGGTGTGGTCTTCGGTGGTTTGCTGCTCTTTTAGGGTCCCACTGTGGAGCTGGGTACCGTGGCATGTGCTAAAGGATCAGGAGTTCAAGCCTAACCTATTCTACCATTTCTCAGAATAACAAAAAAAGCTCAGTATTTGCATTATTGTAAAATGAACTTCTGGTGATATATCTGATCTTGTCTGATATACTAGGCCAATATAAGTTGGAGGCTGGGTAATTAACCTAGAATGAAATCAGAACTCCATTGAGCAAGGAAATAAAGATGTATCAACCTTTATAACACTGTTTGGAGAAGGCAAGAAACCCATATACTACTAAGAAATGTTTAAGACTTACATAATTATAGACTACCTTTTCCATAAAAAGTATTGATAAAAAGATATTGCTTGGGAGGCCCCTTTGGAAAGACCCCCAGCAAAGTCTGTTTATTACTGGGGCAGAGATGTTTTATCAGACCTCTTACAACTTTTTACACATATAGCTATGTGTTCAGACTGTCTTTATTTCCACTACAAAGTTGATGTTGGTAAGCAGCAGTACCTGCCCATGGGCAGCCGGTGAGCAGGTGGCGGCAGCCGGTGAGCGGGTGGCGGCAGCCAGTGAGCGGGTGGCCGAGGGACATTAGCATGAACGCCAGTGTTTTCTCTAACCAGTGGAAGTTCTCGGCTGCAACCAGTTGCTTTTCTTACCCACTTTGGGAGACACTGAGCTTGTATCCCTGGAAAGTACATACTGTGGATATCGGCCAGCCAGTCAAGCCACCTAGTTCTTTTTATTTTTCTTTAAGTTGAGTGAAAGTACAATTTCATCTTTTGATATGTAGAGCAAATGTGGTTTCTTTCAGTAAAATGTATGCAAGGTACAGTTTCCCAGTAGCCAAGAGGAGAGTGGCAGAACTATGGGACTTAAAATTGCTATCCCAAAGCTTATCAACTGTCAGATGAGGGAAAATAAAACAAGCCAAGTAGACAGACAAAACCACCACCAGCAGCAACAAAGTGCCAGAGACCATGGGCACTTACACAGGATGTCTGTTAAGAAGTCGTTTGTTGGGACTGGACAGGGAAACTCCAGTGAAGCATACTTCCTGCTCTTCCAGAGGACTAGAGTTCAGTTCCCAGCACCCTTGTTGTTCACAGCACCTATAACTGTAACTCTTCTGGCCTCAGAGGACACCTGCAGTCACATCCACACATAGACATGTAAATGAAAGTAAATCTTATCTAAAAATAATAATAATGATGATAATAATAAGAGGTCAGCCAGGTGTGATAGTGCATGCCTTTAATCCCAGCACTCAGGAGGCAGAGGCAGGTGGATCTCCATGAGTCCAAGGTCAGCTTTGTCTACAAACCAAGTTCTAGGACAGTCAGGGCTATTACACAGAGAACCCCTGTCATGAAAAAAAAAAAAAAGAGGTTATTAAAATGCCATTGCTCCAGCAGTGGACTTGTCTGTACCTCCCACTCTAGTCTGCTTTTTTTAGGTTCCTTGGGATGTGCACTTTTTATACATCACATGTTCATATGAAAGCTATCAGGGCAACAAATCAAGATATTTTCAAATTGAGTTTGAAAGTGGGGTGAGCAGGAGACTATTAGTGACTTTGGAATTGCGGGTTCTCGCCCGGGTGAGTTACATGATAGAAACTCAGTCAGATTTGCCACTTGTTGAAACAGACGCGAGTACCACTCACCTCATTGGAAAGGTTGCCTCTTTCCTAGTGACTCTAGAACTGTTCATTTGTGAGTTACAGATATATGGTAAAATTTAAATAGTTGGCATGCTTCAAAGAGAGGTCCCCTTCACCGACCTGGGGTGACTTGTTTGACTAGTTAGCATGTTGTTGGGATGGGGTGCAGTAATTTCTGTTGAACTGATAATACTTCAGCACCCGTTCTCAGCAGATTTGGAGCTGCAAATTATAATTAGATCCATTATTCATAGCTATTGAGATTACACGTGGTGTATGACATGGCTTTTCTTTCTGTTTTGCCCACTTTGGAGCACTTACCTTTTCCCGCTGCTCACCTTTATGGACCGGTATCGACGGATCAGAAATAGATAGTGCCATTTTCTATGAACAACCACATGTAGCTTACCATAAAGCGTTAGAAGTCACTACAGATGTATATGAGGATGCAGCATTTATTACAGTGGTTCTCAACCTTCCTAATGCTGGTGCCCTTTAATACAGCCCTCCTGCTGTGGTGACCCCCAACCATGGCATCATTTTTGCTGCTACTTTACAACTGTAATTTTGCTACTGTTGTGAATCATAGTGTAAATATCTGATGTGTATGATATCTGATATGTGACCCTGTGGAAGGGTTGTCCGACCCCCAGAGGGTCATGACCCACAGGTTGAGAGAACCACTGATTTATTGGCGAATCTGCAAATGGAGAAAACTACAGGCAAAGTCCTCAGGAAGACGGGGACTGGAGTGAGGGAGAGTGGAGTGTCGGCAGCTGCTCGTCTGCTGCTGTCTCTCAGAGGATCGTGAAAACCCATGAAGGAGACTGGACAGAAACAGGCACCAACTTTAAACTGCTGACGATCTCAACATAGGGTTGCTAGATTGCTTTAAATTCTCAGTTTTAAAAGCACTGGGGACAGTGTTGTACGTGGAAACAAGGAGATTTGAGATTTTTTTCCTGTGGATTCTAGCTTCTGTGGATGCTTGCTGGTCTGCTTCCTATTACCATGAATAATTTAAGAATTGTCTGTGAGAAGAGTGCTCGTGCTCTCCTCTCCCTCCCTCGAATGTGTGTGTGTGTGTGTGTGTGTGTGTGTGTGTGTGTGTGTGTGTGTGTGTGTGTATGTGTGTGAGAGAGAGAGAGAGAGAGAGAGTGTGTGTCACTGTGTGTGGCCGTCTGTCAGTTCCATGGAAACCGACTGTGAACTCCCCTCAGGCCTGTTCTGAGGGTGCTAACATAATAGGACCTCAGTGGGTTCCAAAGTCAGCCACCTCAGCTTAGCGCACCATGATAACGGGTGTGGCTTTGCATTATATATTGTCTTAAATACAAGTTAATATCCCTGAGACCCAGGGTGGGGCCTTGCATATAAACTTTGAGGTAAGTTTGAATGTATGAATAGAAGATCTTTAGTTTCCCACATTTAGTCACAGCACTTCTATGTGCTTTCATCTGGGGAAAATAATTCAAATCCTTTTTGGATCACAAGGTGAGAAGTATAGAGGCAAATTCTGGATGAACTATATTCTGTTCCCTAAAATTCTTTTATGTTTTTACACTTATTTACATCATATATTTTCCCCATAAGAAGTTACTTTAAATTCCAAGATGTTTGTCCTAATTTTCCTGAATCGAAGCAAACAATAAAAAAGTAGACTACAAAATGAAGTACAGTCCTGACCTGAGGAACTGTGTGAAGGGGTCGCAGCATTAGGAAGGTTGAGAACCACCACAGTAAATGCTCGGTCCTCACATACGTCTGTAGTGACTTCTAACGCCCACGGTAAGCTGCATGGGGTTGTTCATGAAGGAGGTACTACCCGTTCTAATCCGTGGATATCTGTCCATAAAGGTGACACATTCCCTAGAATGTCCTGATTTTCTTACTAAGTAGACTGTGACTCTCTTTTTTTGTTGGAGTATGAAGTAGGTTAGACCAGAAATTGAAAGGGATTTATACCTGTACTTTATTATTTTTGTTGGGATAGTTTTTCAACTTTTGTTCATTATTTAATAATATTTTCCCTTTGTTTGGTGAAATATAGTTTGGACCATTGTTTTTTTCAGGTGTGGGATTATTATAGGCTGTTTCACACCGGGTTAGGGTTAGAGAAGTAGGCTCCTTGCCTGATGGAAAGTTCTTGGTCAATGAACAATGAGGCATATAGGTTAATACATGTAAAACGTGGTTTCATGTAAACCGAAAAGATTCCTTACACTTGCTGGGGAAATGAATGGAATACGTATTTTTCAAATGTTCTGTTGAACCCAGGGAAATGCTTGGTAAGGAGTAAGCGTCAGTGTCATGTGTATGCATGCAACTGTAAGTTACCACCCCATCCTTCACTGAGTTCATCATTCACATTATGGGAGAGTTTCTTCACAGGTAGTGTGGGGTGCAGGAGGCTGGACAAAGTAGATGTCTTTAGTCAGTTCTTGAGTGCTGCTTCTGAGGCTTATGGACCCATACACTACCAGGGAAGCAAAAGAAGTCATCTTGTACATATTTATGTGAAATGTAAGTAGCAGCTGTAGTTGTGGCTCTAGAGCAAGAACATGGCCATGGTACATGTGTGGTCACATAAACAGAATATCGTGTTTTGTTTACTTGGGGACATTTGGAAGATACAGGCCCCTGGGCAGTTCTTCACCAGCTCTAGTGCTAACTGGAGTCTCAGAGCCCCTTTGCTTCCCCCAGACAGCTCTAGATCCTCTGGTGGGTTTCAGCGGGTGCTTCCGAGAACAGATGATCATGACAGTGGGTAGTGATGAGTTGCAGACAGATGGCTTTGGGGAGCAGAGCTGAGGTAGAATAAACCATCTCCACTGCTGCAGGTTTGGGCCTGTGTGTTTCGATGCCAGCCAGACTTAGGGGACCTCGAGTCCATTAAGAGCAAGACGGAAAGGGCAGCATGGAAAGATTAGAAAGGAGGAAGTCGGAGGAAATGATAGTGCATATAATGGTGGTTTGTTTGACCCCACCTGGAAGAGGTGTCATTCTGAAAAATTATTTTAAAGAAATATGGATTGCACCCCAGGTTTGAAAGAGCATGGTTACTTACTGTAGATCCACGGTGAGGTTGAGTTTTACGGCATGCTGTAAAACCTCCCACTTTCCCTGGCTGTCTGTTTTCATCTTTAATCTTTTACTAGAGTCCCTGATTCTGTATAAATGTAATATACCTTGAACGGGAGTAGGATGAGAAACACTGGGCTTAGAAATGATGAGTCGAGTCCAAGATGGATTGTCACTTGAAGTGCAGAACGAAGTGGCCTGTGTCCGTGTGCTGCCTCTTGAGGTGTGAGCAGTCATTTCTTTTCATTTTGGATAAATAAAAACAGTATGTTGATTTAGAAAGCTGCTTCATAGTTAGGACCTTTCATAGGCCCGCTAAGGTAAAACCAGATGCTGATAGGTGCTGACCACGCACTAGAATATCTAGGCTTCTCATTGGTAAGAAGCAGTTTAAAATGTAGGTTTAATTGAAATTGATAAAAGTTATGAGGGATTCTGATTAGATTATAGTCTTTAACTTTAGTTTGACATTACAGATGGAGACCAACCCTAGGGCCTTTGAAAGATGCATGTCATCCTCCATGCCTGCTCCTCTGTCCAGTCTCTACCATGTTCCTACTCATCTTCATTTTCTTCACACATCTGTGAGGCCACATGACACCCATGCCTGAGCCTCCAGGCAGACAGGCAGGCTTGGGGGCTCCAGTAGCAGCGTAAAAGAGCTTGCTGAAACATGGATAAAAAAATGTTGATGATTTACATCTCTGCTTTATCTGTGCAAACATTTGTAAGAAAATGACATTCTGAACCGTTTAACAGCCTAAAGTAAAAGCAAAAAGGGAAAGAGAGAGATGTCTAAACCATAACATTGATGTTGTCTTTGATACCCTCTGGAGGCGGTCAGACCACTGAAACTCTTGACTTGGAGGACATGCATCGCAATTTTAACCCACCTAAATGTGGGATTGGAAGTGTTAATTTTATTTGGCTGCTGTGTGTGTGAGACATCTTGTCTGAGAGATTTTAATTGTTCCACTGAGTAAAACTCAAACTATGAATAGTGATGCACTGAATTACACCATAAGAACAAGGTTTACTTTTATATGGTTTCTTGTTTAGAGTTATTAACTATATGGAGAAATAAATGTCTTTTAAATATTTTAAAACATTACAAAACCCACAATGTAAAGTTGCCATGAGGCAGCCAAAAATAATACATATGGCATTCAGGAGAGCAGTTGCTAATTGGCTGCTGCCTGAGAAAATGGTACACTTGGCGTCTACTTAACACTGTGGGTTTGGCAGCCAGCCAGCTTTGGGGTCAGGTTGTTGTGAATGAAGCTGCATGTGGTTAGGGAGGAGTTAAAATGATTCATGCCGTACAATCACAAGCACGTTGAGTGGAGCAGCATGCATGTGCCTGAGTGCGTCAGTCTCTGTGGCATGGGCTGCCAAGACTCCCCATGTGCTCATCTTTCCAGGAAGGCCTTCTCAGGCATCGTGTCCCCATGTGAGAGTGTGTGGCCGCTTTTGAAATATTCCAGTGTACAATTTTAAGTGTGTGCCTCAATTTTCTTTTGTTGCAGAAAGAATCTGGAGAGGAGGTAGAAGTTGAGGAATTTTATGTGAAATACAAAAACTTGTAAGTAAATTGTGACTTTTTTCAATGGGGAGGGGTATACTTGGACTATAGAGTCTTTAATAATTGTGAACACGGAACCTTCGATATGATTTCTTTGGTGCCTCCGAAGGCTATTTCCTACTAACTTTGTTATTTTTGGTACTTTGTAGATGTTTTTTTCTGGAAAATATTTACTGTGTAAAAGTTGATGAACTTTCTTATATAACCAAGAAGGTCTTTGTAGACAGAAACAACTGATGTAATTATAGCGAGACAAATAAAGTTGCCTCCCCATCCCTCATCTGTGAGATGAGAATTCTATTGTCCTGCAGAGCTCCACAGGCCAAGGATACCCCTCAGGCCTTAATGCACCAAGCTATGGCTTTATGTGGGTTAGTTTCCATATTTGTTTAGTGGGTTTAATTTTTTTTTTTTAATCTGAGTGGAAAAACACAGCTGCCCTGAGCTCTGTTCTAGGATCTATGTGCTCCTGTTGCCAGCCAGCGTGCTTTCGGGATTGGTCGTTAACCCTCCTGAAGAAGCCCGAGCCCTTCCTAACCAGACAAGCAGCTGAGGACAAAGATCCTCATTGATTGCACATGTGCTCCGCTTTGTCCCTCTGAAGACAGACCCTGCGGCCTGTGGGGCTCGGGCCTGGGTTTTAAAGAGGGGATTTTAGGAGTAGCTGCGAAGACTGGCCCTGGAAGAATGAGACCACTGGGTGCCATGTTTGCCCACTGTTGTCCCTTGTTAGCTGGCATTGTGTAAATGCAGCTTCTGAAAAGGTTGTAAGCAAAGCATTTTCTTAGTGAAAAGATGGAGGTGTCTCTCAGTTTTATCACGAGAGTCCCTGAAATGGAGTCTGGTAGTTTAAAATGCTCAGGAAACGTTAGCAGTCGTCATGGTTGTGTCCTCATGGTGAGTTTCGGTATACCAAACTGTTCCTATGACGTAGTTTCCTGGGAGGGGAATCCATAAGGAGAGAAACAATAGGCAAAGAGGAGGTAACCTTAACAAGCGGGAGGGGGATTCCCCTGGATGTCTCCAGTCAGAGGACTGAGGTTAAGTGTCCATTGACATGGACAGGCCTCGGAGACAGTGGCAGTGGGAGCCGAGTGTTTCCATTCATTCCCTGTGGGAAGTTCCCGAGAGGAGTGCAGGCCCTGTACCAGGCGTTGCTGTCGGGAGGGAGGAGCGTTGTCAGACACTAACGCAGTGTAAGGCGTCCTGAGAGCTAGTTTATGTGCGACACTTTGGAGATGTCAGGGAAGTTAAACTTTCAATAGCCGTTTTTGTTCACTTGTTTTAATGCAAATTCAGGTTTATAGAAAAATTGCAGAAACGATAGGAAGGATTTTTTTTTTTATTGTGATGACTGTATATCTGAAATACTTTGAGATTGTTGAATATGGTGATGCTTTCTAAGTCAGCCCATCATTCCTTCCAGGTGGGATATTTGGGTTCTTAAGGTTGCCCTTAATTCTCTGCTGTGGCTAATTTACAGCCATGTGAACCTGCGGGTTCATTTGAAGAGATTCAAGTTCTTCCCCCAAGTAGTAGTATTCATTTTGCTGTCATCACTCCAGATGTAGCTAGTGGAAGTCCCGTCAAGTTGGCCTTGCTTTTCCCTTATCTGTTTCTGAGCACTGACGCCAGAGTGTGTCCTGCATCATCCTGCCTCAACAAGTTGCAGTTGTAGAATTCGTTGTTTTTTCTCGAGAGTCGTGGTGTTTTCATTGGATGAGAGAGTGTAGGAGCTAAATGTAGGCTGGGAGCATGCTCATTGCTGCTACAAGTCGCTGTCTGGAGATGTAGGATTGCATGCACACCTGCAAACGCATGTGCACACAGGATCTGCAAGTACATGTACCTGTTTGTTCTACATACGTATCTGTCTCTGCCTGTGTACCTGCCTGCCTACCTAACAACTGCCTTCAGTAACTCCAGTACTGTCCCCACCCCACAAGGTGGCCTCTGCCCTTCCTCCGTTCGGTGTTAGGAATTCCCCTCTTCAACCCTAAGAAGCTCGGCTCACTGTCTGTCTTTACATTTATTTTTTTATTTTTTATTTTACCAGCCTTATAATATACAGGAAGTGAATTAAGAATCACTGGCTGAGAATTGTCTAAACCAGAAGCCTGGCTTTGTTTCCTTGTTTAGAATATTTTATACTTACTTTGATAGAGTAGAGGTTAGATACTTTACTCAAAATTCGGTTAAGTTCCTAGGGCGCCATGATTACATTATTTATTTCACAGACCACTGGATTTCCCAGTTTCAGTTTGTGTCTAACTTTTTGTGTTTATTGTAGTGTAAGCGTTAGAGCTTGTGGCTGGTGCCATGGCTCAGCACTCAGCCCTCGTGCAAGCCTGACAGCCTGAGTGTGAGCCCCAGATCCCACAAGGCTGGCAGGGAAACATCAGCTCCAGAGAGTTTCAGCCTCTGGCCTCCACGTGTGCATCACCTGAGCCCTGCCCCCAATAGATTTACAAGGGTCTGGTTTCTAAGTCATACTCGAAAGTCCCTCCTTCTGTCTGTGCGCAAGTAGAATGAGCCCACACTTGCTTCCAGTGTGTGCATGCTTTTTGTGCTTAAAGCCGTGACCTGTTTGGTGTTCATCCTTTTCAGCAGCAGGAACCCATTCTGAGAACCACACCATACTTTAATTCTTGCCTTGTGTGGATGTCATAGCATGTCCTGAGTCAGACCGAGATAGTTTATGCCAGTCAGTTGGTATGATGCCTTTGATATAATCAAAAGGCAGGGTAAAGATGAGCTGACTAAGGCTGCTGCTGCTGCTGTTGTAGAAGTTCACTCTAAATAATAGTAAGGATTGTATACTAAATGCATAGTCAGGATCATCGTTGTTGTCAACATTATTCTTACTGTATTTAATCATATGTGCTACAGTTTTATGCCATTGGCAGTATAGTAAGTTCCCATTTGTCACCACAAACACATGGGTCCTATGGCATTACAATGTGTATGCACATCACCAGGCAATAGGAATTTTCTATGTCTTTTATAAAACTATGGGACCACCATCTGCCTTACATGTGATCTGTCAATCAAAATGTTAGATGGCTCATGAACTGGATGATTGTAGCACCATAGTTAAGAAAGTCCATATTTTCCATGGTGATTCGAGATGTAATTTTTGTGTGCTACCATGTTTATTTGTGTTTTGTATCTATCGATATGCTCTTCTGTTTTGCTCCTATATGTGTGTACACATGTGTTTGCATCTAGGCACACGTATGTGTGGGTATACATGTATATGTCTGTACATGGATGGAGAAGCACTGGGATTCTTCTTCAATCTTGCCTTACCATAGTCATTGGGTCAGGGTCTCAACTGAACCCAGAACTCACCCAGCTTTTCTGGCTACCCTTACAGGCAAGGCTTTGCCTTGTGAGCTCTGGAATTACAGGCAGGCCCCATGCCCTGCTGTATTTATGTGGTTTTTAGAAATCCAAACTACTAACACTAAGGCCTTAGTTAGGGCTTCTAGTGCTGTGATAAAGACATAAGGGAAGTCAGCTCAGAAGCTCCAGCAGCGTAGGGACGCGGCAGAAGCCATGGGAGGGCTGTTGACCTGCTTGCTCCTCATGGTTTGCTCAGCCTGGTTTCTTATGCCGCTGGGGACCACCAACCCACAGTGGGCCGGGCCCTCCACATCAGTCACTAATCAAGAAAACCACTACAGACCAGCTTGCAGGCATCTGATGGAGGCGTTTTCTCAAGTGAGGTTCCTCGTCTCAGATAACTTTAGCTTGTGTCAAGTTGACATACAGCAAGAACAAAAACCCAGCCCCACAGTAGACCCCCCTTCTTAACTTGATATACAAACACATCACTCATTAAATTATAACCTTTTCCTCTTGTTCATCCCTGATATCTCATATTAATACTGATATTACAATATAAAACATAGTAACTTATAAAGTCTCGCAGTTTATAAAAATTCAAACTTCAAAAGCCCAGTCACTTTAGAACATCCAAAGTCTCTTTCAAAGCTAAAAGCTTCTCTAAAATATCTGTAGTCTAGAAAATTCCAAAGTCTCTTAACTGTGGACTCCTAAAAAATAATAATAAATAATAACTTACATACTTATTTCAAAAAGGGAGAGCCAGGGCACAATCAGATCAAAGCAAAACTGAAGCCTCCCGGTGTAGGAAGTGCAGCGTCATACATCTGGGATTCACCCTATGGCAGAGGCTCTCAACCTTCCCAATGCTGCAACCACTTAATCCGGTCCCCATGTGTGGTTGTGACCCCGGGCTTGAGAATGGTTGCTCTGTGATCCTCTGGACTCTAGGGCCTAAGCAGCTCTCCATCTGGCTGTACCATCGATAATATACACAGCTCATCTCAGAGACTTAGCCTGGCTCCACTCCACACCTGCTGCTGTGTGGTGGTCACCCATAATACTGACATCTCCGAAATGCTGGGTCTAGTCTACGGCTGTTATACCTTTACCAGTAGCCTTTCCTAGACCCTCTTCAGGGACTCGGACCCTGCCACGTGGTGCCAAAGTCTCAGTTTTGCTCCATTTGAGACCTTCAACTCTGGGGACTTTTACTGCAGTTGAGGCTGCATCTTCGCTAATCCCCTCTTCTGGTTTCTCACAGTGCCCAGCCTCAGCCATTCTCCATGACCCCTGCATGCCTTCAAAACCAGTACCACATCAGAGACTCTTACGTACTACCAAGTTCTACTGCCAGCATCACATACAGCCCTGGTCCCCTCTGGACCACAGAGCTTCTGTGTGCTGACCCTGAAAAAACACTTCCCAGAAGACCTCACCTTAATGATGCTGGTCTCTTTATCATAGCTAATTCTTCAGTCCCAGCTGACCAGAACCACAGATTCTTAATTCAAAATACTGACCAGTGCAGTAGTGTTTAGGGGACTCTCCAGCTTCTCCCTGAAACTTCACAAGCCAGGCCTCTGTCATCTACACAGGTCTCAGAATTCTTACCTTCTAAGCTTCCATGGGACAGCCCATTGAACTCTTGAGCACTTTCTGTAGCTTTTCCATCCCAGAGTGCACATATCACCACAGTCCTCCTCCAAAACACATGGTAAGGTCTGTTACAGCAACACCCCACTCTTGGTACTGGTTTCTGTCTTAGTTAGGGGTTCTATTGATTGCTATGGTAAAATCATGACCAAAAAGCAACTCAAAGAGGAAAAAGTTCATATCCCAGGCTACAATCCATTGAGGGAAGCCAAGGCAATAATAGCATAGAAGCAGGAACTGAAGCAGAGGCCATGGAGGAGTGCTGCTTACTGGCCTGTTCCTCATGGTCTGCTCAGCCTGCTTTCTTATAGCACCCAAGATTACCAAACCACGTGTGGCATTGCCTAGAAGTCCGTCTTAACTGAGATTCTCTCTTCCCAAATGACCTTGATATGTTAGGTTGATCAAAACAAATGAATGAGTTAATGAACCAATCAGAAGAGAGTGCAGGGCTGGGAGACTTCTCTTTGGGTCAGTTTGTCTCTTCATGTCAGCACCGTATTACTTAGGGACTGTGTGGTATATTTTAATATCCGGTGTGTTTCCTAGTTGCCCCTCGTTTTTAATGTTCTATGGATTTTGTTGCATGTTTAGTCTTATATAAGCAATCTTGTGTAAATTTGTCTAGTTCCACAAGAACGCTTACTTATACTTTTCTCTACATTGTATTGCACTTATAAATTTGTGATTTAGGACATTGGCTTTGTACTGTATAGAAACACAACAGACCCTTTAGTTGGTTCAGCATTATGTTTGTATCCCTTGAAGAGTGTCCACGTTGATGTGCACATTTGTACATTCTGTGTTAAATTTGCTGCTAAATCCTTCGTCTTGATTGCTATTATGAAAGTTTCTGAATGCCTAATGCTCCCTCATTGGCTATTTTTGTGAATGATGTCTGCTTGTTAACTTCCACATGCCAATTTTATTTCCTTCTGCATTACTGAATTGCTTCATTCTTTGAATTTTTTTTTAACTGATTCAGTAGAGGTGCGTGCGTGTGTGTATGTGTGTGTGTGTGCGCGCGCGCGTGCGTGTGTGCGCGTGTGCATAAATATAATCTGCAAATAAAGATAGTTCATTTAATGACATTGGCATAGTGACTATCCATGCCATCCTCGTTCCTGATCTTTGTCGAAAAATCTTTGTTGCTTCTCTTGTCTATCGATAAGACCTGGCTTTATGATTAAAGCCTACATACTTATGTTAAGGAAATCAGTTCCTAGTTTCTTGAATTTCAAAACAGTCAGTGTAAATGTTGGATTTTGTTAAAGCAATGTTCAGCACCAATAGGAATAATTGTGTAATTTTTCTTATTAGATTACATATTAATGTTGTATACTTTAAAATACATTTCCTAACACTTGAGCCAACCTTAACATTACTGGAGTAAATCTTACTTCCTTGTTTTTCTTCCTCTTTTCCCCATCTGGGTGTGCGGGGAACTGTCTGTCTGTCTGCCTGTCTGTTGACAACTTGCAGGAAGGAGTTGGTTCTTTCTTCCACCCTATGGGTTCCAAGGTCATCAG
This sequence comes from Peromyscus maniculatus bairdii, assembly GCF_049852395.1. Taxonomy (NCBI): domain Eukaryota; kingdom Metazoa; phylum Chordata; class Mammalia; order Rodentia; family Cricetidae; genus Peromyscus; species Peromyscus maniculatus. Next base: position 32,703,557 of record NC_134853.1, on the reverse strand, counting down.
GCTTGGTGGCAAGCGTCTCTTGGTGGCTGAGCTCTCTCACTGGCTCATCTTCTGTTTTCTTAAAGTAGTATGGGAATGTTTGCTAACATTTTACTTAGGACCCTCCACCAACACACAGAAGAAATAGGTAAATAATTTTTCCTCTATACCATCTTTGTCAATATTAGGTATAAGTATAATTTAACTCATTTTGTAAAGAAAGATTATGTCTTGAAATGAATATTTTTCAAAGTGACCATGAGGCATGTTCTTTGTAAGCCTTCATTCAGATTATTGATTAGTCTGTTCTTCGTACGGTTGACTCCTCCGTGAACATTGTCTCATGTTTTCAGCGCTAGGTAGTCTGTCAGAAAGACTTGGTGCTTTCTTGCCTTAACCCGCCAGGAGACAGTAGCCAGCCTTTGGCGTGGTTTCTTTTCTTCCTTTTTTCCTGAGTAAGCCGACACGGTGGGGTTCAATGTCTGGGTAGACAGTGTGGTCACTGACTGATGGCTTCAGGTTGCAGGTGGCAGAGCAGGGCCAGCTCCACTGCCCAGGTGCTTGCATCCAGCTCGGAGCCATCCTGCTGGCTTCGTGTATCTTTGTTCCTTTCTCAAGGCAAGACTTTTAACTGCCCATGCGTCTTTTTCTACCAGTTAGCTGGAAGACAGGAGTAGGCTATTTGATGTTTTCTGATTATAGTTGTATTGCTTATTGTTTGCTAGAAAATTATACAAGTTGGAAGCAGAAAATACAATATTTGTTATCTTACTACTCAGGATAATTATTAACATTTTGATGCATGCACAGTTGGTCTGTTTTCTCTCTGTGTGTCTGTGTGCATGTCTGTGTGTATATGGGGTTTTTATGAATTCATATCTATGTAAGACACTTGTGTTTAAAATATTTTCCTCTTTCACCTGACTTTAGTGTTTAATCAGCCCTACATCTGAAAAGACATATTAGGACATAAATGTCAATATAAAACCTTCTTGAGGATTCTGTCACTGCCACTTCATTTCTGTGTAGCGGCATCTTGATGCTCGAAGAGTTGTAGATCCAAGTGTCTCCCCTCTTCCTGCTTAATGATGCTGGGATGGAACCCTGCCTCGCCCATGCTTGTGCTTGCTCTGCTGCTGAACTCCGTTCCCAACCCTTCGTTTTTTAAGACAGGGCTTTGTTACGTCACCAAGACTGACCTTGAACATGCTCTCATTTCCCCTCTGCCTCCCTGGTGCTTTGATTTTAGGCATGGACCACTGTGCTCAGCACCAGCTTTTTAATGTCATCAACAGAAAGAAAAATAAGATAATATCAAAATATCAACTAGAACAATGTATTGACTGTACTTTTGAATCTTCTGGAAGGAGAAGGGAGGGTTCAGAATATGTTCAGGTTCAGGTTAAGAAAGGCAAAACTGTGCTCATGGCAGGCGATGAGTGTGAAAGAGATGGGAGTTGACCGGTAAGAGTAGACATTAGCCAGTGAGTGTGTTTGAATGACAAATCCTGAGGGACATTGTTCAAGCTGCTAGAACACAAGATAGTAACACAGGAATGATGAGCTCTGTCAGAGGGACACGGGCCAGAGCCAAGCTGTACCCTTGCTCCTGATGGCTAATCGTAAGGGCCTGTGGTTAGGCCTTGGATGAACGAGAGACATACCTCTCCCCCTATCCATCCTGAGGAACTGAGGCTTTAAACTTGAGTTCTTCTAACCTGATTAAAAACCTTTTATTTCTCAAAGATAAAAGGCTCAAAATATTTCATAATTAAGGCCACCCACTAGTTCTAATTGTTTGATACTGACATGTAATCTGTTCGTTTAGGAGAACAATTTGCTATTGGGCTCTTTTCTGTTCTTTTGTTTGATTGATTGATTTTAATTAAAAAAAATTTTATGGGTAGTGGGTAAAGCAAGTCACAAGACTTGACAGATAGCAAATTTTAAGTACTATTACATTATTGATTTTCTCTTCTTTTCAAACATTGGTGGCTATATTGAATGTTGCTTGGCACTGTGATCATTAATGAAGTGAGATTTTTGTGAACGATCTTTTTTGATAATTTAAAAGAAGGCATAAATGCAATGATTATGTTTCAAGGATACTGTTTTATTCTTTCAGCTCTTATCTTCATTGTCAATGGGCATCTGTAGAAGATCTGGAAAAAGATAAGAGAATTCAGCAAAAGATAAAGAGATTTAAGTCAAAACAGGGCCAGAACAAATTCCTTTCAGAGGTATGGACTGCCTGATTCACCTTTGGAATGTTGTATTAAAATACTCTAAAGTTTGAGTTTTAGGTCAGTAAACTATGAACAAAGACTGGTTTTCCTCATTGGGTGCTGTTACTTGCATATTGGTAGCTGGTATTGCTAAAATTTGTAAACAGGAAATTTCTCATTCTTCCTGTTGGCTTCATCTAGAAAATACTGGTTCTTATGACATGGGGAAATAGCTGTGATGGTGTGATTAATATTTTACTGTGAACACACAGCTGAGAAATGAACAAAGTGAGCAGATAGAAGTCTGCTGAGAGCAGGTCAAAAACTTCAGTAGGTATGGAGGGTTGACTGGGGTAGTATGTGGCAGATGGCTGCTGTTGAAGTCTGTGCCTCTCACAGAGGTCACTGAACAGATGCTGTGTGCCGTTGCGCAGAGGGGAGGCGGTGTCTCCTACCCTAGTTATCAGTTACAGATAGACAGAGATAGCTAATCTGCATCGAGGAGAGGACCGGTTCCTAACACAGTTAGTGATGTTTTAAAGGATGCTTCCACAGTTACTTAGCCGGCATTCTGGACTCCAGATCACTAAGTTACCTTCACATATAAGACAAGAAGATTTGAAAAATCAACAGCTCTCTAACTTTGAAAGAGATGACTTGATGGTTTCTTAGCTGCTCTCCTGAAAGAGTTAAACCAGGGCCAGGCATGTAAGGAAGTACCAGAACACTCTCGCAAGTGTGAGACTCTGGGTTCAATTCTCTTGCACTGACAGGGGCAAGAAGCAAAATGTAAATAACTAAGACTTAACTGAATATGAGCTGCAAAGAATACCCAGATGGTGAAATGCTGGCTGCTGCACAGCTGCCTACGTGTTCACCGCTTTGTGGAGATGAGGAGGGTGAGAAAGAAGAGCATTGGTATTCTGATGCCATAGAGTCCTCCCCGGAGCCCCAGGCCCGGAGTGCGCTTTCCTGGAGCCTGTCTTCAGGACACCTGCAGGCAGGCGGGGGCCCAAGGTGCTGCAGCCTCTGGCTCACCCTCCTGCTCCACTGCCTTGGTAGCAGACACTGAGAGGATCCGACCACTGAAGGTGACTCTCTTCTCTCGCCTAGGAAAGTATTAAGATGATTCTTTCTTTGAAAGAGTGGTCTGAAACAACAACAACAACAAAAGAGCTGGGAGTTTGGATTTCTTGTGCCCTTCTTAATGAAAGTGAAGTTGAACTTTTGAGATGCTGGGTGAGCAGCATCACCAGAGAGGGGACCACATGTCTTGTCCTTTCCTGAGGCTCCGTAGGAGGGAAAAGGGGGAACACAATGGGATCTTTTTCCCATCCTTAAATCATGGTCCTGTTTATTAAATTCACTTGGATTCTGGTTCCTGTAGTCACACACTCTTCAGGGAATTGTGCCTGGCCCTAATGTACAGCCTGTTTGTCTGAACTTGTCTGTATGAGTCACTTGCACCCAGGATGCAAAGCATTATCTTCCTGGTGAGGTGGTAACTAGAGATCTTCGTTCTGTCCTGAAGGAGAGTTAGCAGAAAAGAATGCAAGTCTGTCCACCCTCTACACACATGCAGACCCCTCAGTGATCATGGCTCCACGTGTCCCTTAGCTCTGTCCACCCTCTACACACATGCAGACCCCTCAGTGATCATGGCTCCACATGTCCCTTAGCTCTGTCCAACCTCTACACACATGCAGACCCCTCAGTGATCATGGCTCCACATGTCCCTTAGCTCTGTCCAACCTCTACACACATGCAGACCCCTCAGTGATCATGGCTCCACGTGTCCCTCAGCTCTGTTCCTGCATAATCCCTGGCTATGGCTGCTTTTGTGTTCTTTGCTGACATTTAGGCTTCCTGACTCTGCTACATCTACAGTCTCTTCAGAAACAACACTTAGGCCAGGAAGTTTATCATATGCATGATGCCACAGAGTACTCCGTCAACGGGAAGGGGCGTAGGGGAAGGTAAACTGAGCATTGACTATGGGACCTCGTGTGGAAAAGGAAGTGGTCATACAGAGACCAGAAGCTTCGGCCAAGCTAAATGCATCAGTGCAACGCTTCAATCAAGTGAGCACTGTGCTGTATTCTGTTTCCTTGCTGCTCACCTGTTCAAACGCCCACGGCGACAGAAGCACAGTTTTGCATCTGTGCTCTTTGTTTCATAATTCATAATTTTGTAATTGAAGCACCCAAGTTGGACATTTTAAGTGGGTACAAGTAGCCCAGAGTGTGTATCTTCCTTGAACATAGTATGTGACTGACAGCTCACTTTTCCAAGGGATTGAGAATGAGGCCTAACTGGCTTCTAAGCTGCCTTTTGCTTGTTATTTTTTTTTTAAATGTTACCAAGCTAATCTACATAACGATATGGCTTTTGTTTCTGACTTGGATCAGAAATTTCACGGGTGTGGGCTTCTTAAAGTATGAGGTGACCTGTGACTTCATGGGAGCCACAGTCTGTCCTTACATATGACTATAACGTGTTTGAACCATATTCTACTCTTGTGTTCTTTCTAAGGAAGCCATATCGCTTTGCTTTTGTAAATATTGTTAGAATATTAGTTAAGTAACCCTCCTTGGGCTTCAGTTCTTTGAATTCATTTACCCAAACACCCAGTGTTCAGTACAGATAAATTACTGGAATGTTTAAGATTAGTCAGAAGACTGTTATTCTAAGTGAAGTCCTGATATTGGCTGGCCAAGCTTTCCAAACATCCTACCCATGCTCACAGTAAAGTGTGCACCCTGCCAGTCAGGGTTCGTAGCTTATGCTGACCTTCTGCCTATGGTGGCTGACAGCATCAGGAGACTCAGTGGTTCTGAGATGCACACTCATGTACTGTGTAGGCTCTGACTCTTTGCTGTAGTCTGTACTTTCAGGAATGCTAAATGTATTGCATGCCATAAGCCTTTTGGATTGCTCATTAGTGAATTGTAATTTCACAGTTCATTTGAAATATTCTTAAACATTCCTTCATAGTAAAAGGTTTCGCACAGTAATTAAAATACCCAGTTAACAAAGTCTGAGAAGTTTGATTTCCTCACGGGTAGTGATTTTGTTAAATTGTAGCATTTCAATTAATAGACTAGGATATGTCAAATACAAAGTTTGTGTTGCTGCGACCCAAAATAGTATTGCCTAGTGAAAAGTGAAATAGTGTTTTTCTGAAGAAATGAATAAACATTTTAACCTCTTTTCCTCCTTTGGAACAGATTGAGGATGATCTTTTTAATCCAGATTATGTGGAAGTTGACCGGATAATGGACTTTGCACGTAGCACAGATGACCGGGGCGAGGTAACAGATCTTCTGGGTTACACGGGGTGGTTCAGACAGCTCACATGTGTTGACAGAAGGCACAGAATCCAGGCCTGGGCCTGCAGAGCCTCCACCACCATGTGCTTGGTCTATGTTTAACTAAAACTTAATGATTTGTTAATACTTTTTGTGACTTAAGAGTGAGAAAAATTTTTTGTTTAGTATGAAGTTTCACTTTTAATATTTTCAGTTTGAACTGTGTTAAAAATTTCACAATTGTGCCGGGCGGTGGTGGCGCACGCCTTTAATCCCAGCACTTGGGAGGCAGAGGCAGGCGGATCTCTGTGAGTTCGAGGCCAGCCTGGGCTACCAAGTGAGTTCCAGGAAAGGCGCAAAGCTACACAGAGAAACCCTGTCTCGAAAAACCAAAAAAAAAACAAACAAAAAAAAAAAAAAAAAAAATTTCACAATTGTGCTGATCAATAAAGACCTCAGCACATTTTGTACATATGTATCATGCAACACAAAGTTGCCCTGTGAAATTGACAGCACCCTTGTAGTTAATGGTAGTTGGCACTGGGCACCCTTAGTGAAGCTGATGAACTTCATTTAGTGGGATGCCTCGAGGACAGTGGACCCCAGCCCCAGCTATCCTGGGTTGTTTTATAAACCTCCGAGACTTCCAGTAGGGAAGTGAAGACGAGGAAAAGTCTGGTAACGAGCTTGTCTCAGCCACTGCGTGCTGCTCTGCCGTGAGGTCCGGCACTCCTGGCCCTTCCAGGGAAGTGCTGAGCTCCCAGAGCCTCGAGAGCACTCCCTTTCCTCTTTACCTTGTGGAGGGAAACCTGCAGCATTCCAGGGGCCGTACCTGTGATGCCTCTTTGCCTTTGCGGCCTGACTTAGTGTGCTCATGAACTCTATCTCAGAACAGGTCTGTGTTGTCAGCAGATAGCTTGGACAAGTCAGTGTACCTTGATCTTGAACGGAAGATCACCAGACTTTCTAAAGGGGACAAAGAGGAGAATTCCTGCTGACACAGATTACCCAAAATATTCTGCCCTTCATTTTTCTAGAACTCAGGTTCATTATCTTAATTTAACAGAGTGCAAACAGTCATTTTTCCCCCTGAAGGACAAAGTACATTTATCTAATACATTTGTCTATTTTTCACTCTTCAGGCAACTATTCAGTTACATAAAAAAGGTGCTAAAATGGTTTACTATAGAAATACAAATCATAGGTTTGATGAGTGATTGACAGGTTAAAAATGAGCCTTTGATTTGGCTCCTTGCTATTCATTAGCTACTCCTTGATATTTTGGTCATGTACTAATGATTCAGATTTTAAAAAGTTAATTTTTTTTTGTTAACACCCAATAGTACAGTTTTTAGTGTACACTGGAGACAACTTTCAGTGGCTGTAGTTTCCAAATGTGGGCAGTTCCGTCTCACTGATGTTGGGGGTTATACTGATAAGCAAAGCAGAGTGCGTGTGTCTCCTTAATACATAATATCTGGTCAAATGACTCTAGCTCTGATTTCTTTGACCCCGGTCCAGCCCGTGACTCACTATTTGGTGAAGTGGTGCTCACTCCCTTACGAAGACAGCACATGGGAGCTGAGGCAGGACATAGATCAAGCAAAGATTGAAGAGTTTGAAAAACTCATGTCCAGGGAGCCGGAAACAGAGCGTGTGGTGAGGATTGGCCTGTGGTGAAGGGTTTAATTTGGAAGTCGCATCGTGGTGCAGTCTTGGAGAAACCACTAATGGGATTTACTGTGTTTGGACAGGAGCGACCTCCTGCTGACGACTGGAAGAAATCGGAGAGTTCCAGGGAGTATAGAAACAATAACAAACTCAGGGAATACCAGTTGGAGGGAGTAAACTGGCTACTTTTCAATTGGTACAACATGTATGTAAAACATGTTTCTCTTTACTCTAACAAATGCTATAGCTCTTGTCCTTTGTAGTACTAAAAATGTTAATTTTAAAAAGTCTTAAGTAATATTTAATGTTGTAATACATTTTTAAAATCTAACTGTTGGAATACACTTAATTTATTCATCAAATAGGTTAACAGAACTTTGTAGAAATAATATTTGTTTCTTAGAGACTTTCCTTTGAAATATATTTTGTTGAACTAAGAAAATAGTTGCGGTCATGTGGGATATGTGTTTGTGTCATATATGTTTTGGGAAAAGAGAACAATAGTTAATACTCACTAAGCTTTTCTGTCTTCTTTCCTTCTTAAAGGCGAAACTGCATTTTAGCAGATGAAATGGGTTTGGGAAAGACTATCCAGTCCATTACATTTCTCTATGAGATATATTTGAAAGGAATCCATGGCCCTTTTTTAGTAATTGCCCCACTCTCCACGATCCCCAACTGGGAAAGGGAATTCCGAACCTGGACGGAGTTAAACGTGGTTGTGTATCATGGGAGCCAAGCTAGTCGTCGGACCATTCAGTTGTATGAAATGTACTTCAAAGATCCCCAGGTAACATTTGTTGGGGTGTGACCTCTGTGCGTGTTATATGTATTTTGGGGGAGTTGAAGACTCAAATCTCTGTGAATGGGGATGCCTTGATTTGCTAACTTGAGAAACTTGCTTGAGATTTCTTATCCATTACATGTTTGCATAATCTACATGTGGAATATTGATTTTTATATCTTTAGCACTTGTCATTTTGATTATTTAATTAGAAGAAATAGCTTTCTTAACATTTGGTGACCATAAAACTCCATAATGTATTAGTAGTTTAGTTTTATTTTGTATCACTAAGACATTACCAAACAGAAAATGATACTAAAATGTGATCAGAGAGAACATTTTGTACTATGACCAGAAGTGAAAAAATATTAAGTATTTTAAAAATTCAAGTACACCCAAGAAGACTTTAATACCTTGACTCTTGTAAGAATTGCTTTAATTGTTGTCTTGTTGTAGTTACTGTTTGTAATTATTGCCTAATATTGGCAATGCAGCATTATGCATGCCATGACAGGGCATGATGCATGCTAAAACATGTGCAGGCTTTGAGCAACAGATGCTGTCCTGGGGTTGGAAATAAGGCTGTTTTATACACATGGGCTCTTTAGAAAGTGGGGCCTACAGTTAAAGGAGAAAAATACTGAAATGTGTGTTTATCTTTAGATTTGAGAAATGATAAGGTTCGTCCTCTCTGGATTTTTGAATTTTTTAAATTTCAAATGTTTTGGCATTTTACGAGAAATGTTAATAAACCAAGTTCAAAAAGTAAGTTAGAGAAACTTCTAAACAAATTAAAGCTCCTTTGGCACTCAGTTCCCTTGGCCTTGCCGCTCTTAGGTTCTGTGGGCCACACGCACCTAATGGCTCTTTACTCTATGTGGTCTTCAAGGAAATCAGACCCCAAATTTCCCTAGCACTTCTCTATTTTCTTTTAAAAAAGAAATGTTTTAAAATCCTGTGTTAGCCAAAATAGCTCCGGTCTGAAAAAATAACTTGAAAGCAGAATGTGCTACCTAAAATACAGGGGTCTCCAAAGGGTTAAATACGTGCATTTAACAGCTTATTTATCCTCAGCTACACTAATGCAATCACTCGTGTGTAATAATTCCAACTTGTTCTTGTAGGGTCGAGTGATAAAGGGGTCCTATAAGTTTCATGCCATCATCACTACGTTTGAGATGATTCTGACTGACTGTCCTGAGCTGCGCAATATTCCCTGGCGCTGTGTGGTCATTGATGAAGCCCACAGGCTGAAGAACAGGAACTGCAAGCTGCTGGAGGGACTTAAGATGATGGACTTGGTTAGTGACCGTTGATGACGCCACCTCAGCACTGTCTCTTTAGTTTCGCTGCGTGAATGTGTTGCCTCTGAGGGGCGCCTGCAAAGCCCGTTGGTTTCCTAACCTAAGCTGCTTGGAGGCTGCTGTTACCTTCTTCACTCTCGCCCCTTTCTGGCATCACAGCAGAGTAGAGTCATGATATTTTCACCAGCATCAGCTTCGCCTCAGTGGTGACAGTCCAGCTGTGTTCCCAAGCATGTGGTTTTCTCCACTGGGGCCGGGTGTGTATACACACTGTCAGCTGGCTGACACGCCCATTCAGTTTGTGCAGATGCTAAAAAGCTTGGGATATTGAAGACCTTACATTGATTCTGGGTTTTTAAACCATGCTTATTGTATACTCTTCCGGTTTCCAGAGGAGTAGCCATGTCTTCCTACTTTGGTGTTCTCAGATTTTTTTCTGTCCTATAGGAATAATTACCAGTAGCATATTGTAAGAACAGCAGCATTTGGTTATTTGTTGTGCCTGCTGCTGCGTGTAGGCTTCTCTGACGGAAGCTGCTACAAGCTCTGTCGTCCTTGAATTCCTTCTTACTCTGTAGTTTGCAGCGTAGTCTGACCGTTCCTGTCCCTCTCCAGCCCTCCCGTGCCTTTATTTTCTTGTGTGTTGAGGATACACCCGTACCATTGGTGTCCCGTGGAAGTGAGCGGAGAACTGGTTCTCTCCACCACGTGGGTTCCGGCACATGAACTCGGTTGTCAGTTTGGCAGCAGCTGCCGTTACCTGATGAGCCGTCTCACCAGCCCTGCTTCTAATTTCTGATGTCCACTTGTAAAGGAAAGTTGTTACCGTTTAAATGGTGTTGGCGGATTTGATGGATTTCAAGAAACTAAAGAACTTGTGTAGATCTCTTGTTATTGAGAGTGTTCGGGGCTACACACATTTTACTAAAGACCTCAACTACTGAAAAGAACCTCAGAGCTTTGCAAGGGGTTGGACTAACCAGCCATCCTTTTAATCACAACAAACAGGCGAAATCTAATTTTGCTTAAAGGAAGACGTCTGATTGATTTTTCCTATTTAGGATAGCATTTCCCATTTTTCTGTCAAGTAAACAATTTATTAACATTGTCCTAAGTCTTTTGTAAAACACTTCACCAATTTTGGTATACCAGTCTGCAAGGCAGCATGAGCGTTTAGAAGCAGAAAGGTCGTGACATGGGATTTTGGAGGAGGAGCAGCTCCTAGCTGTCTTTGGCTTCTCCAGCTGACACTTCAGCAGTGCAGCGAGGTAATCCTTTCTTTGCAGGGAAACTCAGATGTTCATGACCTCTCTAACTGTGTCTTCAGAGCAGGGATGTGCCTTCATGGGGATTCGCTCAGAGGCAGTTGTATGGTCCCTTTCTGAAGGCTTAAAGTCATGTGTCTGAGTTTGCCTTAAGTTATATTTTATTATTAATTCCCATGTCTCAAAATAGTAGATTCTCATTCTAAAACAAACACTCCTTTGTTAGTGAGAGACATTTATTTACCTCTAACAACATCAAAAAATTTACTTGCCTTTGAGATATTTTGGAAATTAACATTTTGTTAATGAATTAGAATCTGGAATAAAAATAACTTTTCCGTTACATATCAAAATATTTATTTTTTTAATGCACAATAGGGCAACATAGGGGAAATAATATTTTCCTTGCTGAGTGAGACAGAGGAGGCTAAGGCTGCCCCTTGCAGTGGGAGGCCAGTCTTAGGGTTCTGACTGTGTCAGCCAGTGGGCCTGTAACACATCCTAGGTTCCGACTATCTAAGCCAGTGGGCCTGTAACACATCCTAGGTTCCGACTGTGTCAGCCAGTGGGCCTGTAACACATCCTAGGTTCCGACTATCTCAGCCAGTGGGCCTGTAACACATCCTAGGTTCTGACTATCTCAGCCAGTGGGCCTGTAACACATCCTAGGTTCTGACTATCTCAGCCAGTGGGCCTGTAACACATCCTAGGTTCCGACTATCTCAGCCAGTGGGCCTGTAACACATTCTGGCTAATGCACTGGAAATTTCCAATGACCTATCTCAGGAGAGAATTTTTTTAAGGTAGAACTCCACATCATTTGAACCTATACTCTTACCATAGTTAAATAGTGAGAAGGAGCCCTGTGCAGGCAGAGCTGAACATCTTAGGGATTGCCGTTACTTGCACTAGACTGAGTTGGAATGAGCTTGAAGAAGATGATCTCCAAGTCAGAGAAGATTTCTGGGTATCTTCTTCTACTCCATGGCAAAGGAAATGGAGAAGTATCGGGGCCATAGTCCTCTGTGAGAGCTCGGAAATGAAGCCTCAACAACGAGGCTGCCATGAGATTGTTGGAGTCTTCATTGATTCCGTTGTCTCCTCATTCATTGACGGGAAGCTCCACACAAAATTGTGTTGCTAAAATGAAATTAAGTACACATCCTCCATCCGCACTTAAGAGAGCAATCGTGTTTTCGAGGCAGAAGCATCTCTACCTCTCCGTTGAGACTGGAGGTGATAATGCCCAATATCCCAAGATGGGGCTCCCTTTTTTCAAATAAGTTTACTTTGAAATGAGTGTACTTAAAAGTCTTTAACTTTTAAATGAAGTGTTCAGAGCTTAAGCTGGTAAGAAAGAATATGAGAAAGCTCAAGACGGTCAGTTGCCTTCCTCCACCACAGTGACTCCTCCCTTACTGTGACTACACTTTCAAACATTCTTGCATAAAGTCATTCAGGACTTGAGCAAATCAGTGATCATGGCCCTTGCAACACACCAGTCAGAAGACCTGGATTTCATTTGCAAATTGCTCACTCTTTATGAGCCTGATGATGATGGTGACCCATCCATCTTCTTTAATCAGAGACTTGTACTGAGAGATGAGAGAAGAAAAAAGGAACAAAAACATGGACCTGCTCACCTCGCTGTTATCTTGATTGACAGATAGACCTGATGGATGCTGCCCTTCCTTAGATTATCTCACTCGAGTATAGTGAGCATATGTTCTGCGTGGTCAGATTTCAAGCTAAACTAGAAAATCTTATTTTTGAAACTATCACTTCCTAAAATAATTCTGTGTTATGCACCAAATACCAAAACAAGGAAGGAACTATTACAACTTTTAAAATGTATAAGCTTGGGGCTAAGAGTGTAGCTCAGTTGGGAGAGCCTAATATCCACAATATCCACAAACCCCTACACTGGTTTGACCCAGCCCCCAAAGCACTACATAAAACCTGGCATGGTGATAGGTGCCTGCACTTTCAGCACCAGGAAGGTGGAGGCAGGAGGATCATAACTTCAAGCATGGGACACACAAGACCCAGTCTCCAAAAACATTAAAGAACTAAATTTACCGTTATTAGTCCTGATCAATCTAGAATGTAGAAATAGAAAGAAGGCAGAGTCTCATCAAGAGCTGGAGAGTGGGGCTCACAAGCTGGAAGACTGGCTGGAGAAGCCTAATGTGCTTCAAAGATACAGAGGTAGAAATAGCATTGGCTTGTTTTCTTTTTAAGTGATTTTGGTATTTAAAACTAAGGCGACCTCTTTGCTAGCGGGAAATTGTTGCAGAACAGAATCATTTTCATGTGCTATTGCATTTAGAAGCACTTCTTTTGTCTCTGCAGTGAGTCATGCAGGAAGCAGATGGAAAGGTGAGCGTCCTGCTGATGCAGAGAGCAGAAGGGAGCGTGTAACTGAGTCTAGGAAAAATTTAACTACAGTGGAGGAAAAAACCTGAGACCCAGGGACTCGGGAAACAGTCACCCTTAAATATCAACCTAGAAAACTCAGAAGAAACAGAGTGGCAGGGCACGTGGCGGGAGTCTGCAGAGTTTGCCGCGGTGTTCTGTGTTTGCGTTCACCTGAAGCAGGAACCACACGTGCCTGTGTCTCCTCCTCCTCGTTCTAAGTTCTGCCCTGGTGTGTGGTGGGTGCTGACCCCATCGCAGTGAGCAGAAGCCGAGGAGTGTAGCCACAGAGAGAAAGCGCTAGCTCTAAGAAATGGTTCTGGTCCAGTTAGGCGAGTTGTTTCCTCATGTTCTTCTAGGAACACAAAGTGCTGCTGACGGGGACCCCGTTGCAGAACACGGTGGAAGAACTCTTCAGCCTGCTTCACTTCTTGGAGCCAAGTCGCTTCCCTTCAGAAACAACCTTCATGCAAGAATTTGGTGATCTGAAAACGGAAGAGCAGGTACTTAGCCCTCCACTTCGGCTTTTGGGAATTTTAAGATGTAAGGATTATGCCACAGTATTTGCCACCATGGCAAACAGCTTTGTGTACCCTCCGCTAGGACTTCAGGTCATCATTACGAAGGTGGTCTCGTTTGTCCCTCAGCCCCCACAAAAAGCCTGTTGAGTTTTCATAGACAGGTTACGTTACAAACCCGACTTTCCGAGAGTCTTGTGCTGTGTGGGCTGGTGCTGCTGCAGGGTGTCCTTCCCGGGGGCGTGTCCGCAGCCCCAGGGGGCGTGTCCGCAGCCCCAGGGGGCGTGTCCGCAGCCCCAGGGTTTGTAGGCACACTTGTCCACTGGAGATTTGGGTCCTTACTCTCATTTCTGAACCATACTGCTTCCAGCGTGTTTATTTTCATTTCAGAATTGGAGGTAAAACTGGCCCAGTGGGTTTCTGGGAGAAATGAAAGGGCTTGTGTGTAAAGAAGACTTGGTTGCTGTAGGCACTGTAAGAGTTATGTGTGTACTAATTCATGTGGAGTCTCCTGTCAGTGAACCAGCAAAGACTACACCTCACTGACTTTGAAATAAATGCATTGATAAGCTGGAGCTCTTGGTTATTTGCCCCTTTCCAGCTTACTGGCTCCGACCTCCCGGTTCCGCTCAGATTGTGCCCCATTTTGTTCCTCCTCGGTAAATTAACAGTATTGTGCCAGTCAGTGGGAAAGAGAGCCGGACGGCGGCATCCCTCCTCGGTTTGGTCGTGGATGCAGAGTGATACCTTCCAGCTTCCTCACTCATTCTTCATCTCTCACCACACAAAAGAGAAGCACGGAGCCTCTGACATTGCTCCTGCCCTCTTCCTGTTCATCTCCACGGCTAAGACAAAAAGGGAAACTAAATAAACACCCCTCCCCCAACACCTGCTCTCAGGGTTTCAGGCCCTTCCGCCTATTCAGCAACTCTGGATAGGTGAAGTTTTCTCTTTGACATAAGCCCCCAACCTTCCTGTGTTTCTCGTAGGACAGCACACAGGTTAGCTCCTTTACATTCCTCCTAGGGTTTGGAAACTGAAAGTGGATATTAAATAAATAAGACAGTCTTCCCTTTTACAATAATGCCAGAATGTTTTAACCCCAAGCAAATGGAGATGCCAGTATTGACATGAGGTCCTTTTTTAGGTGCAAAAACTACAGGCTATTCTAAAGCCAATGATGTTGAGACGTCTCAAAGAGGATGTAGAAAAGAACTTGGCCCCCAAAGAAGAAACTATTATTGAAGTTGAGCTAACAAACATTCAGAAGAAATATTACCGAGCCATCCTTGAGAAGAATTTTACATTTCTTTCCAAAGGTGGTGGACAAGCTAACGTACCTAACCTTTTAAACACTATGATGGAATTGAGAAAGTGCTGCAACCACCCCTATCTAATCAATGGTAAGCCTGCCTGCCTGCCTGCTGCCTGCCGCCTGCCTGGAGCTTGTTAGGATGGAGGGTGGTGCGCTCCTCAGCAGCTTCCCCTGTGCTGAGGCTCTCATGGTGTGTGTTCGTCACAGCTCTGTCTACTCACGGGGGATGTCCTCTTTTGTCATTGCTGAGGTTAGTGGCCAGTGCTCCCATGGACCTGGAAGCTCCACACCATCTTGCTCTTTCTAATCCCCTTCATCTGAAAGCAGGTGTTTGCTCCAGGGATAGATGTTGTCAGGAGGAGCTGGCTGTTAAAGACAGAGGAGCCCTGTGAGGCCTTCTCGGAAGGGAGGTGGGTGTTGGATTCCCAAGCACTTCAGAGCATCACCATGTGGGCAGCAGTCCCAGCTACTTCAGGTATCTGTTGGCAAAGTGGCCTTCGGTCCCTTGCAGTCTGGAGGCTTTCAGCACGTGTCTTCTGAAAATGGGAAGGAATCTTAAAGTCTTGTCCATTATATTGTCCCTTTACTGATGGGGACTTTGTTTTCTACTCCATAGTGACCTGCGATTTTCATGGGTTAAATGCCTTATATACTTCCAAAAATTGTTAAGGGGATGAGTGCCCCATGCCTGTACAAGCACAGCCAGTGTGGACTTAGAGGGAGCTACTGGGATGTGGAGGAACTGAGATGAAAGTCTCAGAGGAAGATGATGTTTGAGCAAAGATTTTGTCAGGCGGGACTAGAAAAAAAAGGGTGCTGAGGCTGAGGTCCTAACATAAGCAAAGAAAGAACAAAGGGGATCTTGCCCAAAGTACAGCAATGGGTGAGACAGAGACTGAGCCATCTAGACACATTGGACCTTGCTGTGATGCCCTCAGATGAGGTCACATGTTACCTTCACTCAAGACTTCAGGTGGAGGGAAACTATGGCTGGTGTTTAGCTGAGCATTGATTAGAAATGTGTCTGTGGGGCTGAGGATGTGTTGCAGTTGGAATGGTGCTCACCTTAACCCTGTTCAAAGCTCTGGGTCCCATCCCAGCACACAACATAAAGCCAGGTATGGTAGCACATGCCTATAATCCCAGCACTGAGGAGGTAGAGGCAGGAGGATGAGAAGTTCAGGGTCCTTGTCAATTATGTAGCAGGTTTGAGGCAATGGGGGGGGGGGGTGTTATGAAAGCCTGCCTCAAAAATGAAAACAGTAGAGATTCTGATCACAGCCAATATCATAAAATAGATGGGAGGAAGGACAGACAGACAAGCAAGCAAAAAGATGAGCCAGAGGGCTGTCCGTGGCTGAGATCTGTTTATACTGTGATGGCAGGCTAACTTGGGGTTCTTCTGGCTGTTTCTAATAGGCTAGCAGCGCCGTTGGGGAGGGCAAAGCCTCTTCTGTCTAATTTGTGAGCGTCAAGGTCAGCTGACCTAAAGAGTGCCTCACCTCTCCCTGTCTTACAGCGTACACCTGTTCAGCACTCTGCATGCCCTTGGTAGTGTAGAAAGTGGCGTCTGCCTGGACAATAGCCTCAGAGCATAGAGCCCGGGGCCACTGCTCTGCAGTGATCTGTGAACTCCTTTTGAAAGTAGTGGTTTTGGTTTTGGTTTCTAAAGAGAGTGCCGTGTATGATCATTACATGTTTATTATGCTAGCCCCAAATCACGCCATTATGAGTTGGTAAACCATTATGGTGTCAGTCATCCTGTCAGTGAGTTGGGACATATAGAAAATACTGGTGTGAGTGGAGCCCACACCTGAGTGTACACACACACTTTTCCATTCATAGCCTATAGAAAGAAAATAGACAGTAACAGTCTCCAACAGGAAAAAGGGAGAAAAGGAGATATTCCCCCAAAGGACTCATGGCGCTCAGCACTGTGATGAGATTCCCCCCCCACCCCCCCACCCCCGGTGCCTCTCCGTCCTCCATGCTCACTCAGATTAATTATATGCATCGAGCATTGCTGAAGTTTTCCCCACAAAGCACAGCTGGTGGGTCTTTCCGTGGCTGATTTTTCTCCAAGGTCTCCTGTATAGCTCTTCTTCCAGAGCCCCTTAGGACTCCTTGAGGTATTTGTTCTAATTGTCATACCTTGAGGTGAGCCTTCTGTTCTTAGAGTAAATGTCAGAGTATCTGTTAAGCAGGTGTCCTGATGCCTCTGGGTCGGTGTTTTTTTTTTTTTTTTTTTTTTTGCAAAGTATAATTTTTAAAAATGCAGGTACACACACTAGGCTTTCAGCTCCAGGAGAACTTAGGGAGGGGGACATTGTGTCTCACAGAGACTGTCCAGGGCCCAACTGTACATTCTCATCCAGGATCTGAAAGTGTCACCTCTCATGGAATCATTGCTATACACAATTAGCATTCCTAAGGAAGTTGTTAAATTGTTATGAACTCTAGCGATGACAGAGAAAGTGCCCCTGTTGAGCTAAACTTCTGTTCCACAGGGCATGTCTTAGGAACAAGTCTGTGCATAGGTGGAAATGGTAAGATAAACATAATGGGAGAAACTGCTGGAAGGGGGTAGAAATACAAAGGCATGTGCGATTGAAAGAGGACTGTCCAGCATGTAGCAGGCAGGCAGTCAATGTTGCTAAAAGGCAGGTAACTGGACAGCCTGAGTTGAGTTATTAGCACTGACCTAAGCATTGCTCGGATAGAATTTTGTTTCCTGACTTGAGAACAAGAATGATGAAAGCGTGTCCAAAGGCCCCTGATAGTTGGAGGTGACGTGGAGTCATGGTTTGTTACAATTCATTGTAGGAAGAATGAAGAAAATAGGGTGCTTTGACATACAAAAATTGAGATTGACCTAGTGGAATCTATTTTGGAGGGAAAAAAAAGGTTATATTATTTTTATTAACCTTCAAGAACTAGATGTTTTCCTGTTTGTTAATGACTAGTATGTACAGGTGGCATTACAGTTGCCGCCCCAATATCAGCTCTCTGTTGAATTAAGGGAACTCCACTCTTGTCTCAACCTACCTTTGATGTGTACATCCTGATGAGCACAGTACCAGCCACACTTTAATTTAGGACAGTGCCGACACAGTAGTTTGGTTCATCATAACCCATATCCAGTTCATGTTTTCAAGTCTGACATCAGAGGAAATCTTCAATTGCAAATTTTAAAAATTTGGCTGTGATACATAGGGCAGAAATTGCTGCCCTCTCCCACAGCTACCCTCGCTTTCCATGTACCATAATAAATGTAGAAGGAAAAGAAATGTAAAGGGGCCTGGCGTGGTGCCGCATGCCTTTAATCCCAGCACTCGGGAGGCAGAGGCAGGCAGATCTCTGTGAGTTTGGGGCCAGCCTGGTCTACAGAGAGAGTTCCAGTTCTGAGACAGCCAGATAGCCAGGGCTCTGTTTCACAAAGAAACCCTGTTTCAACCTCATGCCACCCCCTGCAAAAAAACCCACCACCAACAAAAAGAATTATAAATTATGTGTATTTGTACATACCGAAGGATTATTGATATAAAGTATCCTGGAAGAACTTGAATTCCTAATAAAATGGACCAGTTCCACATATTTTGCCCCCTCCCAAAAAAAGAAGACTACATTGTCTCCTTTTTTACTGTTGTTATAAAATGAGGAGTCATGGGGACTGGAGAATGGTCACGGTTATGGAGAGATGCTTGGCGACTAGAACACATCTTCCTTCAGAGCGGACCGAGTTGAATTCCCAGCACTCACACTGCAGGAGGTTGCTCACGACCATTTGCAGCTCAGCTCGGTCCCTGGAGGAGTCTGATGCCTCTGACCTGAAGGCGTCTGCACTCACACGCACATATACACACACTCACTTAAAATAAATTCTAAACATTTCAGGATAGGAAATTACTGGTCACATTGAAAAAACAGAGAAGAGTTATTTTGCTCATTCTTAATAAATTTAAATTTTTATATTCTAAGTTCAGATTTCTCTATTTGAAACATTTATATTTCTATTTTTTTACTAAAATAATTCCAGCTTATCTGACATTTGCTTTCTCAAAGTAAAAATCTCGTTTTTGAAAACTATTCCTTGATCCTTAGCTTATTTTAAATTAATTACATTTCATTTTGATTCTGGATTTTATGCCTCATGGACAAAGAATGCCCAAACATCATAAAAGTAAAAAATTTATTTCTAAGTTGTAAGCATCTTATGATGCATTATACAAAAAATAAACTTTCTAAAAGTGATAATTTACTTTCCTGCACAGGAGAGCTTTCTGTCTAGAGCCTGGGCTTACAGATCT
This sequence comes from Peromyscus maniculatus bairdii, assembly GCF_049852395.1. Lineage (NCBI taxonomy): Eukaryota > Metazoa > Chordata > Mammalia > Rodentia > Cricetidae > Peromyscus > Peromyscus maniculatus. The sequence goes on along the minus strand of NC_134853.1, from coordinate 32,684,466 downwards.
CAGGCTTGAGAAACACTATCACCTTCAATCAGACACACTTTGCTAGTGTCTTCAGCAGCATTTTGTTCTTTATCTTTCCTTGGTCTGCTTCCACACTCACAGAAAAAAAAAAAAAAATTGAATCCTAGCTTTTTGTTCATGTGGAAGGGGAGTAGGGTTACCCTGTTCCAAAAGAGTTGGCATTTTCTGCCAGGCTCCCTTTGTGAAAAGGTCATGTGCTCTGTGGAAAGCCTGGCACTTGTGCCAGACATCCAGTGGCTTTAATCTGTCCTTGATGATTCCTAGCTAACACAGTGTTCTGCATATGACCTCCTGAGGACAGTCTCGCAAGCCCCTTTCATGGCATCGGGGCAGTGCTGGAGCCGCCGCGTGTTCCTGTGGAGGGGCCACCGGCTGATGCCCTGGCCTGTCAGAGCCGACCTTCAGAAGCCTTTGGAGATGCTTGTCTCCCTCTCCCGTGTGTCACTGGTTTACGTGTTTCAAACAGTGGTAGGGAGGGTTAGTTTCGAGGCACAGTATAATGGTGGGAAATGACCCCTTTAGGTGGTTAAATTTGGTGTCTTCATGAAGAGCACAGCTGTGGTAGGAGAGCAGTGTACACAGCTGTTACTGGGGAGCCCAAGAGGCCAAGGAGGAGGCAGGCCACCTCTGCTTAACTCCAGCCAAATTACCTGAGCAGCCGAGAGGCTGCTGCTTCTGAACCCACGCCAGGGGTGGAGGAGGTAGTGGTGAGCCTTCGGTATCGGGAGCATGCCCTTCCTTCTGGCACACGCAAGTTTCTGCACAGTGAGGAAACTGAGAAGGAAGGTAGGCAGGGAAGCCTTGGAGTTGGTTCTGGTTTGAGCTTCACCGGGTTTGGGTAATTCACAGTAGAACTGCTGTTTGTGTTTACTCAGCAAGCAGTACCTTCCTCAGCAATTCAGGCTCTGGGTTTTCTGTGGGCTTCTGGCCCTTGGCTTGCTTCTGCCACCTCCAGTCTGTTGTTGAAATTTGGGTATGTTTTTGTTTGTTTTTGTTTTGTGTTGTTTTTCATATAGACAGCAAACATTTGGTTGTTGGAAAATGTGGATCTCTTCCCCAGATGCCTCAGTATATGAAACCTAAAACTCTGGTCGCTTTTGTAGGCCTCTAGTTGTGTGTGGATCTAACTTTGAGTAAGCAGGTGGCTTCCTGCTCTTAAACGTGAATGGGACATTCTGAATTTGCCAGTTTGTTGTGGGTTTTGAAAGCAAATCCATTGTTTTTAGTAATAAAAACCCTTTACGGTATTCACGTCATGCCGTCCAATCTCTGCAGGTGCTGAAGAGAAAATTTTGGAAGAGTTTAAAGAAACACACAATGCAGAGTCTCCAGATTTTCAGCTCCAGGCAATGATCCAGGCTGCTGGCAAGCTGGTGCTGATTGACAAGCTGCTGCCAAAGCTGAAGGCTGGTGGCCACAGGGTGCTTATCTTTTCCCAGATGGTGCGCTGCTTGGACATCCTGGAAGACTATCTCATTCAGAGACGGTGAGGCCACTGCACAAAACAACAGAGAAAGAGCAGGACTCAGAGTGGGCCACCTAGAAGGGCCATTCTAGTGGGCGGAGAAGGGAGAGGTGGTAGATGGAGACAGTCTGTCCCCTCCCTTTAAAACCGCGGTTGTGCATCGGGGCGTCTTATACGATGACTGCAGGGGGCCATTGCATATGGTTTTGTTTTGTTTCCTCTGTAGCCCTGGCTGCCCTGGAACTCACTCTGTAGCCCAGGCTGGCCTCAAACTCAGAGATCCACCTGCCTCTGCCTCCCGAGTGCTGGGATTAGTGGTGTGCACCGTGTATAGGAGGTTTTTGTTTGTTGTATTGTTGTTGTTTTTTTTTTACACTGCATACTTTTGTGGGCACTTTTTCCCTCATTTCATTCACCTTGGGGAGAAAAGTTCTTACTTAAAATTAAAACTGTATGTTATCAGCTATTTTCAGAATTTAGCTATTTCCTTAGGAGAGAGTAAAATAAAAATCTTGGAGTGTTCAGGCAGTTGTATGGAAAAACAACTCTGATCTGAAATTATTTGTTAAAGCCTTCTATTGTGTGAGTGCATATTCCTTAGTGGAGTCCTCACTGGAAAGCAAAAAGGAGCGAGCAGTGGTAGCTGTTGGTCAGGCCTCCTTGTTGCCTTTCCAGGTATCCATATGAACGGATCGATGGTCGTGTCAGAGGCAATCTCCGCCAGGCAGCTATCGACAGATTCTCCAAACCTGATTCCGATAGGTTTGTTTTCCTCCTGTGCACAAGGGCAGGAGGTCTAGGCATTAACCTCACTGCTGCTGATACCTGCATCATCTTCGACTCAGACTGGAATCCCCAGAACGACCTCCAGGTGAGTGGGGACAGGCTGCTCCAGTGTCTCTTCTTCTCCTCCTCCTGTGACAAAGACTCATCAGTCACACCAGGGCACGAGGGCGTCACTGCCAGCTGTGTCTCCTGTCTAGTGATCAGCCGGTGCAGTGTGTGAAAGAAATCCCTCAGTGTATTCACCTCTTTAATGATTGGGGCATGTGGTCTTACAACTGGCCGGAGCCGTGTGTTTAAGTAGTTGTGTTGGTCACTTTTGGCTGCCATAACAAAAAAAAAAAAAAAAAAAAAAGACATGGCTGGGCAGCTTAAATGATTCCCTCGCCTTTCTCCAGGTTCTGGAGCTGGAAGTGTGAGGTATGGATGCCAGCAAGATCGGGTGGTTGATAGGAAACTGCTGTGCAGACAGCCATCTTCCTCCCACACACCCACCCTCCCACCTCTTCTTTAGGGCGCTAATCCCATTCATTAGGGCACCACCCTCATGACCTAATTACCCCTTAAGCTCCCACTTCTAAATCACAGTGAGATCAGCTTTCCAACATCTGAATTTAGGGAGGACACCACTATGTATTCCATTACCACAGCCATCGATTTTCTTTTTCTTCCAGGCTCAGGCTAGATGCCACAGAATAGGGCAGAGCAAATCTGTGAAAATCTACAGGCTGATTACTAGAAACTCGTATGAGAGGGAGATGTTTGACAAGGCGAGCTTGAAGCTGGGCCTGGATAAAGCTGTGCTGCAGTCGATGAGTGGAAGAGAGAACGCCACGAACGGGGTAAGGGGACACTGGCCAGGCCGGGTGCTCATTCTGGCTCATGGCTGCATCAAGCCGGTGGTGAGAAATTATTTGGCATCTGGTTTTTGTTTGTTTTCTTGAGACAGGTCTCACTGTGTAGCTCTGGCTGGAACTCACAGCAATCCATGTGTCTCTGCCTCCCAATTTCTGGGATTAAAGCCGTGCATCACCACATTCTACTGGCTATTTTTTTTACCTCAAAATTTAAGCATATTTTATTCCATTTTCCTTTGTTGCAAGTAAACCTTCTTAAGACAGTTAGTTTCTGTCTTAATTATAAATGACTTTGAATACTTGAACTTTCTCTGAAACAGGTGCAGCAGCTTTCCAAGAAGGAGATAGAAGACCTTCTACGCAAGGGAGCATATGGTGCACTTATGGAGGAGGAAGATGAAGGCTCCAAGTTCTGTGAAGAGGATATTGACCAGATTCTCCTTCGCCGAACCCACACTATTACCATAGAGTCTGAAGGAAAAGGCTCCACGTTTGCTAAGGTTCGAATCCACCTAGAGAAGCATGCTAGAGCTTCTGAAGAGCACTCAGGCAGGGATCATCACAAAAAGGAAGTAGAACTGTGGCTTCTGTTACGAATTACAGGCCAGTTACTAATTGCCTGGCAACTCCAACACATAAGGCATTCTTTTGTTGTTTGTTTTTGAGACAAGGTTTCTCTGTGTAGCCTTGGCTGTCCTGGAACTCACACTATAGACCAGGCTGTCCTCGAACTCAGAGATCCACCTACCTTTGCCTCCCAAGTGCTGCTATAGCGCTGGGTTTTCCTGGGGGGAGGGAGGGACATGGTCCTGCTCTTTGTTGTCTTTGCCCATTCTTCCCTCTTAGGAATCTAGTTCTCCCATCATCCTCTTCTCTCCTAGACCCTGATTCCTGGAACAACCTGAGAGGATGATCAGATCACTCTGTATTTAAGTCTTTCTTGATTTCCTCTCTAGCTACAGCTCTACAACTCTGCTCATAGCTAAAACGCACCCATCACATTCTCTTCCAGCACTGGACAATACCTGCTTCCCACAACTCGCCCCATGTTCTTTTCTGCTATATCCAGCCTGCATGGCCAAGGAAGCTCTGAGCCCTGACCAGCACCTAACAGCCACTTGCTCGTATTCCAGTCACACACACCAAGGCTCATTCTACTTTTCAGTTTTGCTAAACTCCTGTTTACTTTCCATGAAGTATGAAATTCAGTGCCTTTGACATATTACAGGCTTGTGCAACTGTTAGCACAATTCTAAGTTTAAAATGTTCCTATTACCTCAAAAAGATCCTCATGCCCGCCGGGCAGTGGTGGCGCATGCCTTTAATCCCAGCACTCGGGAGGCAGAGCCAGGCAGATCTCTGTGAGTTCGAGGCCAGCCTGGGCTACAGAGTGAGATCCAGGACAGGCTCCAAAACTACACAGAGAAACCCTGTCTCGAAAAACAAATAAACAAACAACGCTTCATGCCCACTAGTAAATTAGTAATCAGAGTATGCCCTCTTGTTCACCCAGGCCTGCAACTACATGTCCTTTTGATAACTTCACCTCCCCCGGACACACCATTATAGATGGAGTTATACCATGTGTGGTCATTTGTATATGCTTATATAATGTTTTTGAGGTTCATCTTGTTGTAGTATGTATGTTACTTTGTTCCTTTTTATTGCTTACAATGTTCTACTGTATGGGTATCACACAGTAACAAGGTGATAATAGATATTCAGATCATTTATCTATTGCAAATTGATGATGAAACTTGGGTTATTTCTACTTAGGGATTTTTTTTTTCTCCCTAGATAGTGTTTCTCTGTGTAGCCCTAGCTGTTCTGGAATTCACTCTGTAGACCAGGTTAGCCTTGAACTCAGAAATCTACCTGCCTATGCCTCCCAGGTGCTGGGATTAAAGGCGTGTGCTGCCACCACCCAGCTTACTTTGGGGTTTTTAACAAACATTTTCTTAGTAGTTCTTGCTTGGACACATTTTCATTTCTTTTCAGCATATGCAGGGAAGGGAACTGCTAGAGAGTGATGTTAGCTGTCTGCCCTCCCCCAACTGGGTTGAACCTAATCCTCACATGGGCATGCTTATCATTTAAGGGACTAACAGACTGGGTTTGTTTGGCTCTATTTTTCTTTTCTTTTAAAGGAATTGGAAAATTTTTAAGTAGCCTAGAGATAATGGGTTTCACCCTGGTGTTTCTATCACTCACGTGTCATTGTACACTGCCACCCTCCCCCCATGCTCTCCATGCCCTCTGCATCCCTCCGCTGGTCCCTCCACTCTTCAGCAGCCCTTCTGCCTTCATGCCACGTGTGTTCCAGTGTTCTTTTTACCCTTTGGCTAAAAACCTCTTCCCGTAGTTTCATGATGGGACACACACACACACACACACACACACACCATACATGCACACACACACGGTTCATATGTGAGAGAAAAGTATGTGTCTTTCTGAACCTGCCTTATTTTGCTTAACATGATGGTTTCCAGCTCCATCTACTCTCCTTCAAGTGTCATGATTTCATTTGTCTTTACAGCTAAATAGAATTCCATTTTGTACAGATAGAGCGTTTTCTTTATCAGTTGTCTGTTGTTGGACATCTAGGCTGATTCCATTTCCTGGCTATTGCAAAACATGGGTGTGCAAGTGTCTCTGCGGTGTTGACTTAGAGTCCTTCCTTCAGGAGTACAGTCCAGTGGTGTAGCTGTGTCATTTCATAGTTCTATTTTCAGTATTGAGGAACCTCCGCTGCCTTCCATGGTGGCTCCATGAGTTTGCATTCCCACTGGCAGTGATGACGAGTTCCTCTTTCACACCTCCTGGACAGCAGTCATTGTTCACTTCCATTTCCCTGGTGGCTGAAATTGTTGAAGCCAGTGTTTTCTAGAGTGGCTGTTCACTGTTGCCTTCCCACACCTGAGCAAGTTGGCCTCCTCTGTCGGCCCAGCTTGCAGAGGTTCTTCTCTGGGCTCTGGGCCCTCACTTCTTTCAGTCTCTTGCAGGACCTCTCCTCAGTCCTTACACGTGCTATAAGGTCAGTCTGTGTGAGACTGACGTGTATGCAAGTGCACGTGTGTTGGCGCACACACGGTCCATCTGAGTGACATGTATGTGAGTGCACACACACACGGTCCATCTGAGTGACGCACAGATGCCAGACTTGGATATGGTAGTTTTCTTGGCTTCTTCACTCTTGGTGCTTCACATCTGCCTGATGTTTACCTCTATCAACTAACTCACCTTTTGAAAAATGTCTTTTTAGGGAGTCTTGTTTTCTTCATTTTAGTCATTATTTCTTGTATAAAGTACTAGAGTGCTGTGCTCTAACCTCCACGCTGGAGGGTGTTGCTGTAACTTATCCAGCAGGCAGCTCTGTGGTCATGTCTGTCTTGAGGTGACCCATTCTTAGATAGTTCTGCTTCCTCAGGATAGAGGCTGGCCTGCTGGCAGCACACACCAGGGCCCCTTGCTCCAGCATCTGCCCTCATTGACTTGCCCATGGCTGCTCTTCCTTAAGTCCCTTCATCCTTGGGTCCTCTCCTGGGTCATTGCACATGCTCTGCCATGAACATTTCTTCTTTTATAAGTGCTGTAAAATATGGTCCAAGCATTTTCTTCTAGAGGAGATTTTTTTTCCTTTAAGATCTGCTCTCAGCAGTACCTTGCTGGAGCCAATTCAGGCCTTTCTCCATTGCCTGTACTTCCCCATACCTTCAGCAGGTATGAAACGTGTATGAAGGACAGACAGTCTTTCCTCTCTCTCCCATCCACTGTACTGTCTTGCACAAGAGGATGAACACATGTATATTCAGTGGAAACAGGCTGCCTCTGAGAAACATCTCAAAGTAATGCATACGTTTTCCTCCTTCTAGGCCAGTTTTGTTGCATCTGGAAATAGGACAGACATTTCTTTGGATGACCCAAATTTCTGGCAAAAGTGGGCTAAGAAGGCTGAACTGGACATCGATGCCTTAAATGGGAGGGTGAGTGAGAAGTCCCTTCCAGACTACTGCCTGGTACGACCCAAAGGTTGGTCTGAGGTCTCACTGCATTTGCTCCTCTGTTAGAACAACCTGGTGATTGATACTCCAAGAGTCAGGAAGCAGACCCGGCTATACAGTGCAGTGAAGGAAGATGAGCTGATGGAGTTCTCTGACCTGGAAAGCGATTCTGAAGAAAAGCCTTGCACAAAGCCACGGCGCCCCCAGGATAAGTCCCAGGGCTATGCCCGGAGCGAGTGCTTCAGGGTGGAGAAGAATCTGCTAGTCTACGGGTAAGGCCGACTCACTACATGAAGTCATTTTACCTACAGCTGGAATTCTCAGTTGTCACAGGAAAACCGGATCTCCTCTTAGTGTAGCCAGGCAAATGCCTCCACATTAACTTTCTCAGTTGGTCATGACCCAAGTTCCAATCCTCCGGGGTGTGGAAAGAGAAGTCACTGAAATTTATGAGTGTTAGCTAGCACCTTGGGAATTATGGCAACTCCAGTTTACTTGTAGATTATTAAAAACTAAGAATGATGTAGAATTGCAAAATCTTGTGGCCACATACTGTCATATAAACTTTAAGACCATAGTTATTTTTTAATGGCTTTTTGCTAGAAAGTTTTATCAAAGCCAGAGACTCACTCACGCACCTTTTCTCCAGCTCATCTGAAGCCTAAGGGCTACTAGAACTTCAGGAGTCCGTGGGGTCCCTTAGCTGCAGACTGCCTCCCAAACCGTCATGACCTACATCTGCTTCATGTTTCATGTGCATGACACCCGCACAGCACTTTGATTGGCAGGATACTCAGTAAATACCTGAATCAGTCCATAAGAATCACTCACAGATTGTGCGGCTGTAGATGCCATGAAAATAGAAACTGCCACCAGAGTGTCTTTCCACTGGTTTGAGGCTGTCCTGCCTGTGGTGTTTCTCCCAGCGCATCACTGCTCACGCAGAGCGGGGGAGGCACGCGTCTGAGGCCTGCAGGGTTGTCTGTCACACGGATGCCTTCTCAGGGGTCCTGAGCTCTGTTGGGACTTTGCTTCTGCTCACAGCCCTGTTGCTCATGCCCTTCTCATCTCCGCCTGTGCACAGGCTGTTCTGCCGAGGGCCCAGCGCATCACTGCTCACGCAGAGCGGGGGAGGCACGCGTCTGAGGCCTGCAGGGTTGTCTGTCACACGGATGCCTTCTCAGGGGTCCTGAGCTCTGTTGGGACTTTGCTTCTGCTCACAGCCCTGTTGCTCATGCCCTTCTCATCTCCGCCTGTGCACAGGCTGTTCTGCCGAGGGCTCCGAGCCCCGCCCCCCACAGGCTTGACCAGCCTTTTGCCTGCCTCCCTTGCAGCACTCCTCACAGCGGTCCCCTTAGCACTCTGGCCTGCTGTCTCATCATCCCAGTGTCTCTCTCGATGGCTTCCCAGTCACTGTATCCTGGGTGCACGGGGCAGTACCACAGAAGCACACTGCTGTAGAGATGTTTGTGTGCAACACGCAAATGCCAGTCGAGACCCGTCCTGTACCCCAGCGACTGTGTTGGCACTAGTCTGTGCACACTGGGCACTCCTGCCTCCATGTAGAACAGACACTCTCCTAGGCTCAGCCCTTGACTCCCAGAACCTGCTTCCCTGTTTCTGCCTGATGGTCACAGTTGAGATTTTGTTGGAAACCTTAGGACTGGAACATACTAATAACTCCTAGTTCTAAGAAGGGTGCTCAGGGCATTGTCTTTCAGTCAAGTCCTCTGCTTTTACTGTTAGGGATTAAATAACTAACATATGTTGGGCACTGGGCTAGGGCACTTTTGGGCACCGGGATTACCACCGTGAGCAAGGCAGCCCAAGGCAGGAAGGTGAGCAAGCAGAAATGGCAGTATGCTAAGATGATGTGACAGAGAGCACAGAAGCCCAGCATGCACCTGAGGGTCATTCTCACTTCTGGGGCTGGGAGGAGTCACAGAGGGACTCTGTCCCTGGTCAGCATCAGTGATCCACCAGGTGTGAGGATGGGAGGGAGCAGCAGGCACAGGGGCTGGAGGTGAGTGGCAGCCTTGGGAACGGGTCTGAGGAAGGTCAAAACAGCCAGGAAGAACAGCGGTTCAGGGAGAAGCAGGCTATGGCAGGGGATGCTTTCTCTCTGTTCTCAAAGCAGGACTGTCAGTTATCACAGAGGGCAGCGGAGAGGCTCCACCCCAAGGAGGCACAGCTCAGGCAGCCTCTGCATCCTGTTTATTGTGTAGTAGATATTTTCCAAGACAATACAGTACGGCTGCTGTTTATGTGATGGTGGCACCATGTGTACTTGGTTCCCTGTGCTTAGTCCTTCCTCCTGTCCTTTCTCTGGGAGGACCTGAGACTTGGTCAGCATCTTTCTTGAGTTGGAAGTGACCACTCCCCATTGCAAAGGAGCCACATGGCTTGTAGCTCTTTACTCATTATTATGGTATCTATTTGTGGTGGGTCATAGCTTTGATTTCTAGTAATCACTGCAACTTCAAGCCATCTTTCATTTTAAATGGTTGGTCACCATAGGTACATATAAATCATAGTTAAAGGAAGCACAGTATAACAGTTTCCAGTTCCTCAGATTATGTACATTTCCTAAAAATGACAGCCATAGCCACCAACAGCCCAGGAAAGCCATTAGCCACATGGGTGTTTAGTGGCCACGCAACTCCTGGCTTTGTGGTTCCCTCTGTAAGGAGGTGCTTTGTGCCCATTCCTGCGTTCCTTTTCTATCTCCAGAGGTTACTGATGCCAGTGTGGGTCCAGGATTTCCCAGTACTGGGGCCTGGCTGTCAAGGTGAGGTCATATCTACAACCAGGCTCCATCTGCATGCTGCCTCTTTGCTTTCCAGCTGGGGCCGCTGGACAGACATCCTGTCCCACGGGCGCTACAAACGTCAGCTCGCTGAGCAAGACGTAGAGACCATCTGCAGAGCCATCCTGGTGTACTGTCTCAATCACTACAGAGGGGATGAGAACATCAAGAGCTTTATCTGGGACCTAATCACACCCACAGCTGATGGCCAGACTCGAGCCCTGCTCAATCATTCCGGTAGGTTGGTCTTGTGTTCTGGATCACAGAAGGCTGCCAGAAACACTGCCATTGGTAAAGTGTGGCGGTGCAGACTCTGTTTTCCCCTCCGCCCCTGACACTGTACTGTCCAGTGCCAAGGCACCCATGACCGTGACCCTGGTACTTGTAGGTCTGTCGGCCCCTGTGCCAAGGGGCCGGAAAGGGAAGAAGGTGAAGACGCAGAGCACGCAGCCGGTAGTGCAGGATGCTGACTGGCTGGCAAGCTGCAACCCAGATGCCCTGTTCCAGGAGGACAGCTACAAGAAGCACCTGAAGCATCACTGCAACAAGTAGGTACCAGAGCGGCAGGCAAGCGTGCTGAGACATGTAGAAGAGAACCGTGTGTTGCGGCGGGGTACCCTGCGCTCATCACCACCACCTAAGCCAGGCCCTGTCATCACTCCCCACAGGCACTCTCTACCTCTTCGGCAAGAGCTCCTTTCCCGGCCTTCGCAGCCACTTCCCTGTTCACTTGTCCGCTCTAGTCCAGCTGCTCTGAGGGTGGTAGTCACACAGTATTTGCCCCTATATCTGGCGACTTCATTTGTTGTGCTCAAGATTCGTGCATGTTGTGGGTGGTGTCTGGATTGTTCTGACAGATGGATACTGTTCCATTATGTGTCTGTCCCATTTTGCTCATCCTTTATCCATGGATGGACATTTGGGTTCTTTCCACATTTACCTGTCCTAAGCAGTGTTGCCGTGGGATTGCAGGTGACTAGTTTGGGGCTCGTGTGTAGACAGACAGTTAGGGTTCATTTATGTAACTCCACCCGTACCTGACCGCTTCCACTGGGAGCCCCGGGGACTCTATGTAATGCTTGTGCTTTAGTTACGTCACTCTCGCTATGTAGACCCAGATGGCTCAGACTCACGGAGCACTTCCTGCCTCAGCCCCTGAGTAGCTACAGCTGCAGGCCTCCGCATCTCTTCTTGTTTTGTCCCCGCCTGGCAAAGCTGCAGGTCCCCAGCCCGAGTGACTCACCTGAGAACTCCCCGTTAAGAGCAGAGTGGGACTGGTGACCCGCTTCTGTAGTCCCTCGCCCACCTGACCACGGAGTCTGCCTCTTCATCTAAGGGCTCTAGAGAGGCTCCCAATGGTCTTTCAAAGCCTTTGGTGTCTTCGAAACTTGTTACTGTTGTAGCCCGATCATCCTAACTCTCCAAAAATGTCTGTCTGTGTAGTTTACTGTGACTTTGGGTTAGTTGCCTTCTGAATTCTGGGTTCAACAGAGGAAGTTAAATGGTTTAATGTGAGAACAATGGCTCCTTTTCCCAGTGAGGCTGTGGTGATTGTTGATTCTGCTGTCCGTATCGCCTGTCGGTAGCAAGCTTCCATAGGGAGCCCTCCCCAGTTAGTACGTGGGATGAAGTTGGGGTTCTTCGTATCTTTCATTTAGTCTCAGAAGAACACTGTTGATTCCTTCTCGCTTTTCTCTGGAACAGAGGGAGTGTCCCCTGGTCCTTTGTCTATAGACTGTGCCTTAAGATTAAGTCTTGTCAGAGTGAGGACGTATTGGCAGTAGGTAGACAATGAGACCCAGCTGAAGGGAAAATAACTGCTCCTCACAGACTTGAATACTGGAGAGCAGACAGGTGAAGGAGACCGAGGGGGCTGGTGATGAAGGACTGTGTGCAGTCCTGGGCCTTGGGCTACGCTCACTAACAGGATGTGGGAGAAAATGTGGACAGAGCCTGGGGGCTTGTTAGCCTCCTTGTCTGTCCATCACGGAGTGAACTCCTTGAGATTGGGAGCTGTGTCCTGGCCATCCTTTTCTTCCTGGAGATGTTCACGGCAGTTCATAGAATGCTCCACACTACCAAACCCTGCAACAGAAGTCTGTTTTTTACTAAAAGGAAAAGAAAGCATTAGGCTCCCTGTCTGCAAGTCAAGTGAGGAGTCCAGCGCAGGTAGAGGGGATTTCCGATGGAACTACCCTTCCTGAGCATCCGGTGGAAGGAGACACCGGCCTGCAGGTTCTGTAACAGGAGGAAGACTGCTAACTGTACTGTCAGTTCTCCTTACTGGTTCAGTGTGGGAAAGTCAGTATTGGAACTTACGTGTTAGCACAAGATGAAAAATAGAAAGGCGTTCCCCAGAGCAACTGCTCATCCTGGTGTACGTTTGGTTATTATTGGTAGCCTTGCAGCCCAACCCAAACCCGTGTTGGCCATGAGTGGACTCTTGGGGTGGACGCCCCCCCCCCCCCCCCCCCGCGTGCTTGTCATTTTGATGTTTTAGAGACAGGTCACTACATCTTGGGAGACCTAGCTCTGAGTGCTTGAGCTCAAGGTGTCTCTGTGACCTTGGATCTCTAACTCGTCCTCTGTTACCAGCAGTGTTTACATCTGTGGTGTGGAAATGGGAACTTGCTCCACTTCATCACAGGGTTATTAGGAAGATCAAATGAGCCAGTGTATACAAATGAGAAGCGTTGGTACGGGATGCTATGCAAATAGGTGACAGGCTTGTTCAGCTAGGGAAAGAACACTGGAGGATCGACCTTCACCAAGAGGGTCATCTTCAGGTGTCAGTACCAAATGCACAGATGGGCTGTCTGCTTGAGGACTGAGTTTGGAGTAGAGAGAGAGATGACCTATGAGATACACCAGGTGAGTGTTATTTTTTTAAAAAAAAAAATCACATTTTAGCCCTGGAAACACAGGCAAGATAGAAAACCTGGTACCCTGACAATGTCAAGGGTTTTTATTTCTGATTTATTAAAAACGAGTATCAATGAGTTAGATACATTTTAATCTGGTAGTGTTTATTATTTTTAAACCACAGCTTAGGTCCCTGGATAATTAAAAGTATAAATTCAAAGTAATGGAAATGTTGACTATTCCCTGAGTGGGGTGAGGACCCACCTCCCGCCCACCCCGTGGCCATCTTCCTTTCTCGGAAGCAAAGTTGTATAATCTGAAAAACCTGACATTCCATATTGAGGGTTTATTGTAAGGTAGTAAAACCAGATTTTATATCTCGTTTATTCCTACAACTTCTGATGTGCTTCCAAAAATGGTATTAAGGCAGCAGCTGAGGAAATTTTATGAGATAATGAAGCAGAACAGTTACTGAAAGCCATCTGCTCGGTTGTTTACAAACTTGCTTCAATACTTCAGAGGCAGTGGTAGGGTACGTGTCTAAACTTCACAAGCTGCTCTAGGTAGGACTAAATGAAGTGCGCCTGGGCTGGGCTGGGCTCGCTCCCTCTCTGTGCAGCGTGAGCGGTTGCCAGGCAGGCCTGTTGGAAGCCAGCAGAAAGCACCACACAGAGGTGATTATGTGCTACCATCTGTCACGCTTCAAGCCTACCATACAGCATGGCTAATCAGCCTTGGCAGGATGATGGATGAACAGCAGCAGCTGCCAAAAGCCACTGTTGGCAAACAGCACCGAAGTTAAGAACTTTTTCCCCCCCTGTCTTCCTCTCCAGGGTCCTGCTGCGTGTCCGCATGCTGTACTACCTACGACAAGAAGTGATAGGCGACCAGGCAGATAAGATCCTCGAGGGTGCTGACTCAAGGTTGGTGCAAGTGTACGTCTGTGCTGGCCCTGCACGAGCTAACCCAGGTGGGGGGAAACTCCATGGGTCGTGCCTAGAACCCCCACGGCCTCGGCAGCTCACCTCCTTTTTGTGTCTTTAGTGCCACTGTTTGTCCTCTGGGCTTGGGGATGTGCTGAGAGCATGGGCAGGCCATTTGGGTGTGCTTGCATTTAAGAGGGTGAGAAATGATGGCTGCCGATCTGAGGTGGGATGCCGCACGGTGAGGCTCCCTTCTGGCTGCTGACCACTGACCTTTTGTCTCACCTCTGCCAGTTCTTCCCCACAGTGTAAGGTGTTTACTGGGGAAGAGAGGGCACATGAGTGTGTGTTGACCACATGGGACTAGGAGTCATTTCAAGTACTCATGTTTAAAAAGTGCTTAAATGGCTGTCTTTCCAGTGAGGCGGACGTGTGGATCCCTGAGCCTTTCCATGCTGAAGTTCCTGCAGATTGGTGGGATAGGGAAGCAGATAAATCCCTCTTAATTGGAGTGTTCAAACATGGTAAGGGGTGTTTCTGTTTGAATGCATCTTGACTGCGTGGCTTCATCTTTATTTAGAACTCCTTGCATACTCTTTTCCAAAGTCATAATACTAATGAGGCTCGTTCCAAAGGACTCTTGGCGTCTACCATTTTTCTGTACTAAAAATCTAATATGAACTGTAAATATCAGATGCTGTTTTTGAATGTTTGTTGAGCATTTGAGAAGAAAACATTTCTTTCTTGGCTGTAAACAGAAACCATATTTGTTTTAGTAATAGCCAAGTTGTACCATTGCTTTCCCGAAACTTTGCTTCCAGAACGGCTTCCCTCGCTAACTCTGCCAGCCAGTGTCAGAGTGGACGGTGGGCTTAACCTCTGCTATTAATCTGTACAAGTGCCTCCTGGGCTTTGTTCCAAGCAATATTTCACAAATGTCAGTGCTGAGGACTCACCGCTCCCCCGAGTGGGATGCAGCCTTGTTAACTTTGAAAGGCTGGGGATGCCGAACTGGCATGATATATACAGTGAGCGGTTCCTGATTATAATCCCAATTCTCCGGAGGTCGTGGAGGTATTCTCAGCAGCCCAGCCTGACTAAAGGGGAGAATGATGGCTTATAAAACCTTTCATGATTACGGTTTGGCTTGCGGCTCTACAGCAGTTAGGAGCGGTGTGTTGTAGTACACATCCTAATTGAATTGTGCTGTTCTGCCTATGTACTCCAGCCGTGTTCTGTGAGCTCGGCCTCAAAATCATTTTCCCGCAGTGCACTGTTGGGATCTGCCATTTTCCATCTAGTCAACTTGGGCAGTCAAAAAGCAAATTGCAGTTTGAAAACCATAGAGGGAACAGTGTCATCTTACTGACATGCATCATCCTAAACCTAATAAGACAGGTTCGCTGGCCTTACGTATATGGGGATTTTTCAGCCAGCCATGTGAGCTCCTGCAGGACCGAGCGTGCTCATGGGGGATGGGAGTGGACTTGGAGAACCCCCGCAGAGGTCATAAAGAAATGTTATGAAGCCTTTTAAGTGTCAAGCAAAATTAGATGTGGGGGAAAAATAGGGTCAGAAATCTTCCGGCATCCTGCAGTTACCCTGAACCCTTTTCTGTTTGTATTTGTGGTCACTCTAATAGCTTCTCAGTAAGTTGGCCCACAAAAGCTTCCCTAGAATGAGCATTCTCTGTAATGCTCCGTGCCATGGTCTGCTTGGCTCACCAGACATGATGATCTATGTTTTTGCTGGCTGTGTTGTGGCAGGGCTATGATTTCTGACAGTGACGGGGGTCTTCCTTTGTTTCTGTGTGTCCTCTGTGGGCCGATGGGCATGGTCCAGGCTATGAGAAGTACAATTCCATGCGAGCTGACCCTGCACTGTGCTTTCTGGAACGAGTTGGCATGCCCGATGCCAAGGCCATCGCTGCCGAGCAAAGAGGGACAGACATGCTAGCAGATGGTGGTGACGGGTAAGAAGGACATTCTAAAATTTTAATAAACTTTATGTCAGTATTACATCTCTTGGCAGGGTTTATGCTTCACTGTTATGTCTGGTTTGAACTTGATGCTCACCAGTAGATCCTGTCTGTATAGCATAATAACTATTTTAAACAAAGTAATATATATAATACTAAAAGTAATAGTAGGTCTTAAAAGTAGTTACTAGGTTGATTGGTACTTTTCCCTCTCACCTCCTTACTCATTGATGTGATTAAAACAATTGTTTTTTAAATTTTTCACAGTGGAGAATTTGATAGAGAAGATGAAGATCCAGAATATAAACCAACCAGAGTGCCATTCAAAGATGAAATAGATGTAAGACCTTGAGTGTATTTATGGTGCCAGTAATATATTATGTGCTCATATAAGACTTGCTAAACTTTATAGATAATGGCCTTTGATTAAAAGAGAAAATAAAATCAAACCCCAGTTGAAAATAGCTCTGTTTCTTGTGTTGCTTTCAAGGAATTTGCCAATTCTCCCCCAGAGGACAAGGAAGAATCCATGGAAATACACAGCACAGGTGAGGCTTCTGGGCAGGTGCCGGGCAGGGCAAAGGAGCTGGGCAGGATCCTGTGTCATGGCATGATGACTGTATCCTATAGGGTACTCTTCCACATGGACCCTTCCCTTGGGAATAATTGTGATCCTTATTTATGGTTCATTGCATTAAATTTCTTGGATAGAACTTTTTGGTTAAGATAATTAACCAGCTTATCGTCATTGTTAGTGGAAAATTTAAAGTCCTTAAAACATTTTTATTGAGAGGAGGCACTTGTTTTAATCTGAAATATTTGTGTGGACTATTGACCCCTCTACCCAGTATAAAATGATTAGTATAAAATGACTAGACAATAACTACATGCTTGTTATGTTCAAGATTACCATTGTAAGTACATTTATAGGAGAGACTGGTTTTCTTTGTGTAAGACTGATAAACTTTCCCCCCTCCCTCGAAGGAGTTAAAAGTAAATAGTTTATAAATTCTTTACAGCTATTATTGCCTGTTTATATTTTAAGATCTGGGGGTGCCAGGATGGCCTCTCCCATCCCGTCCTCAGAAGGCTAAGGAGTCACTTGTTTTGGTTGGAAAGTTGTCTGTGTTGTGAGAATGCAGGACACATTGCAGACTCCTTTTCCCACTTCCCCAGGCAAGCACAGCGAGAGCAATGCTGAGTTAGGTCAACTTTACTGGCCGAACACGTCAACCCTGACGACGCGTCTGCGCCGGCTCATTACTGCCTATCAGCGCAGCTATAAAAGGCAACAAATGAGGCAAGAGGCCCTAATGAAGACGGACCGGCGCAGACGGAGACCTCGGGAGGAAGTGAGAGCGCTGGAGGCAGAAAGGGAGGCTATTATATCTGAGAAAAGGCAAAAGTGAGTTCGTCACCTCTCTTGCAGCACATCACCACCCCCAGGCCTGGTGCCTTCCCTTCTCCTCTCTACTAGGCCCACAGTAAGCGGTGATCACTCCAGACAGTGGCCACAGAGAAAGGCTTGGGGTCTGGAAGGTGTCTGTCCCTCAGCCCTAAATAAGTCCTGGAAACGTGCTCTGGGGGCAGAGAAAAGACGGTGTCTTGTATGCCCACCTCCTCGAGTATGGTGTGAGCCAGGCCTCCTTTCCCACAGGTGGACTAGAAGAGAGGAAGCTGACTTTTACCGTGTGGTATCCACCTTCGGGGTCATTTTTGACCCTGTGAAGCAGCAGTTTGACTGGAACCAATTCCGCGCCTTTGCCAGACTGGACAAAAAATCTGATGAGAGTTTGGAGAAGTACTTCAGCTGTTTTGTGGCCATGTGCAGGCGGGTGTGTCGAATGCCCGCCAAACCCGAGGATGGTAGGTACATGAATAACTAGCTACACTGTGTACTCGGTGGTCAGGGCCATGCAGGCAGGTCAGGGCGGGTCTGGGGCCTGCCCAAGTAACCAGCATGCTTCACGTTGTAGAACCTCCTGACCTGGCCTCCCTCATTGAGCCCATCACCGAGGAACGAGCATCTAGGACCCTGTACCGCATTGAGCTGCTACGCAAGATCCGAGAGCAAGTCCTCCACCACCCGCAGCTGAGTGACAGGCTGAAGCTCTGCCAGCCCAGCCTAGACCTGCCTGAGTGGTGGGAATGTGGACGGCACGACAGGGACCTGTTGGTGGGTGCTGCTAAGCACGGGGTCAGCCGGACGGACTACCACATCCTCAATGACCCCGAGTTGTCCTTCCTGGATGCACATAAAAGCTTTGCTCAGAACCGTGGGGCCGGTACCGTCTCTTCGTTGAATGCTCTGGCTGTGGGCTTCGGCCAGGCTCCTCCAGCCATTTCCTTGGCTCATGCTCACGAAGAGAAGGTAATTGAGCAGGCGGAGGGCAAGGCAGAGGAGTCTGAACCCTCACCGGCCAGAGAGAGGTCGGATGGGAAAGAGGAGGAGGAGGAAGCTGGCAGTGGGGCCAAGGACAGCAGGCAGGACTGTGAGGCTGAGGCCGGCTCTCTGAAGAGTGAACCCAAAGGGGTGGAAGGCAGTGCAGACCCTGGGTCCAAGGCCGTCTCGGAGAAAGGCTCGGAAGAGGATGATGAAGAGAAGCTAGAGGACGATGATAAGTCGGAGGAGTCGTCGCAGCCAGAAGGTAATGCCTGGCTCCTGCCACTGCCCCGGTCCCACAGCAGCTTGCTTAGAGTGGAGCACAGCCTTGGCGTGAAATCTAGGCTCTCACTCGCAGAGATCCACCTGCTTCTGCTTCCAGGGGGCTGCGGTTAAAAGCGTGCACCGCCATGCCCGTGCTTCAAGCACTTCATTCTTTAAAAGTCAGTGGTGGCCAGGCGTGGTGGCCTGCGCTTTTGTCTCTAGCATTTGGAGATGGAGTCAGCTTGTTCTGCTTCCTGAGCTCCAGAAGTACACAAGGAGACCCTGCTCGTCTGAAGGAATAGTTCCAGTTATGGTTACATGTGTTTGTCCTTGTAGTTTTACCTGTAAACACATTTCAAAGAGGGGTAAACTCAGAGTGGCTGTGCACACATCAGTGCACTTCTGGTTTACAGACACAGTTCACTTCATAGGCAAGTGTGCTAAGAATTCCATGCAATGGTAAAGTTTGGACAAATGAATGTGAGAGAAGAGAGTCACTCACTGAGCAAAGATGAATTATTTCAAAATAAATGACTGGTTGATATCACATTTTCATGTTACAGATTGCTATAACCAGCACAAAGTAGAAACAAGGCACCACATTGGACTTTGGTTCTGTAGTGACCCTTCCTTATTAGATGATACCCCAGCCTTGTCCTGTGTCACAGAACAGCAGCCCTTGGGTCAGAAGCATGGTTAGCCTTCAGCACCTGTAACATTTACTTGGTGTAGTGGTGCGTGCTCATAATTTTAGCACCTGGGAGTAGGAAAACAAGGAGGATCACAAGTTCAAGCCCAGCCTCAACTGTATAGTGAGTCTGAGGACCTCTTGAGTTACATGAGACCCTGTCTCTGTGACCACAAAGAAAAGATTTTCACGGCTGCTTCACTGACAGGCTTGAAGCACCATCTACATTACTGGACTGTCGTAAGCTTTAGACAACAGACTTGAAAAGCGCCCCGTGTCTTTCTAGATGAATAGCAGGTGCTAAAATGGAGCTGGGTGGCACTCCTGTTTTCAGCACTGTCCTCTCTAAACGAGCGTCAGTGTCCTGGCGTGAGTGCTGCACGTAACTCGTCTCTCAGCAGGGGCCGTCTCTAGAGGAAAGAATTTTGATGAGGAAAGCAATGCTTCCATGAGCACCGCCAGAGATGAAACCCGAGATGGATTCTACATGGAGGACGGAGATCCGTCGGTGGCTCAGCTCCTTCACGAACGCACGTTTGCCTTTTCGTTCTGGCCCAAGGTTGGCAGAGTTTTCTTACTGTGATTGCTTTGTTGACTGAACAAAAGAGCAGGAAGAAAATCTTTGTAGCTTGATTTTTTTTTCAAGTAATTTGAGGTAAACATTGTTGAGCATATGAAAATTGCAGAATTTCCCTTTTTTTTAAAGAATGACTGGGAAGAACCAAAATGAAGCATTTAGAATATTTTTGTAATAAGATAAAAAATAGCTTGTGTGGCAGAGTAAAAAATCTCTGGTCCTCTTCGCTCCTTAGGGCTCTTCAGTCTGTCATGTTGTCTCATAGAAACTGTGGGTTTTTCAATAGACTTGACAAAATGAAAAGTGTGGAACTTTGAAACCGTGTTCTTAACTTTTTAAAGATTAAGTAAAGCTTTTAGATTTGAAATACTATATTTGAAAACCCTCTATGTTCTCCAGAGAAGGGGTAGTGGACACCTTCGTTCCCGTTCATCACGAGGTCATCCCAGATGTAGTTACTATAACTCAAGACAAAGGAAAATTGATCTTTGGCTAGGAAGCATAATTCTTTAAAATGTTCTCCATGCCATTTGGGCCTGTGTTTCTTAAGGCAGGAAGTAATCACCATATGTGCTGTTATGGGACTTTCTAGTTTAAAGCAGTACCACACACCATGGGTTTGAGGTCATTCATCCCAGCTAGTCTTCATTGGTGTTAATGTGGCTTAAGAAGGAGGTGACATTTTTGTCTGAAGGGTATGCTGTCAGGATCTTTTTTCCAATTCTCTGTGTCCTCTTGGTTCCTGGCTATACTAATTTCCCACATTGAGTCTAGAGGGGAGTTTCTCAGACCAGTCAAAGGTTTATAGTCACAGGCACTATTAATCTGTGGAAACTTGGTCTAAGGAGCTGTAATTAGAAAATTTTAATGTGCACGCTTCAATGAAATTTGGAGCGATAATAGGTGGGAAATACAGATTGACATTCATTAGGTGTTCCTAGGTTGGTGCCCACTCCATAATGCTGAACTTTATTAATAGTGACGCTAATGATGTCCCCCTTCCTGGGACACACTGCACTCTGGCCTGTGGATCTGAAGGGCCAGACCACTGAAATGCTAAGTGAGAGGCTCCATTGTCCGTCACTGAGGTTCTTGAAAGAGTTACAATTTGAGGTTGTTTTGAAGGTGCTGTTTACTTGATGTGCTCCCTGTTTTGTGCCCCAATGTGCATAGTTGAAGATAGTCCTTTTTCTTTCTTAGAGCAGTTAGAACATTCCATCAGAACCAAACCATTTTGATGGATTTTGTAGGTTTACTTCTTCTTTAATTCAGTCCCAGTAATTGACCTTTAAGCATTCTGTGCTCTTGAGCATCTTGGTGGACATATTTATCCAGTAATTTTTAATAGGTCTTTGTTGGAAATTTCCTGTGACTCTTCCCCCTTCAGGACAGAGTAATGATAAACCGATTAGACAACATCTGTGAAGCTGTACTGAAAGGCAAATGGCCAGTAAATCGGCGCCAGATGTTTGATTTCCAGGGCCTCATCCCTGGTTACACGCCTTCCACCATGGACAGTCCCCTGCAGAAGAGGGGCTGTGCCGAGCTCTCCATGGTCAGCCAGGCCAGCATCAGCGGGAGTGAGGACATCACCACTTCTCCTCAGCTGTCCAAGGTAGGCCACGGCAGTTTGCTTGTGTGTTGGAAGGAAATGTCTGAATTTTAACTGATGGGGAGCTTATGCGCACTAGTCTGGCCTGGTTTTGTGTACCTGTTTAACTGTGCTGCCATATTGGCCCCGAATTCCTGGGCTCAGACGGCCTTTCTGCCCCAGCCTCTTGAGTAGCTGAAGTCACAGGCACACATTACCACACCCAGCTGACTCGTCAGACTTCAAAATAAGATGATTGCTGTTTCCATAGCTGTAGCCACCAGTACAGAACGTCCCGTTCTTCGGTGGTCTCAGATCTTTCTGATGTTAACCCCTGTAGCAGATAAAGGTTTGGCTCATTGCAACCCTGTTCTGTTGGAATCTCTCAATAGGATGATGCCCTTAACCTGTCTGTCCCTCGCCAGCGGCGGCGGCGAAGGAGGAAAGTTGAAATAGAGGCTGAAAGAGCCGCCAAACGGCGGAATCTTATGGAGATGGTCGCCCAGCTTCGAGAGTCTCAGGCGGCTTCAGAGAATGGACAGGAAAAAGTTGTGGACTTATCAAAGGCCTCAAGAGAGGCAACAAGTTCTACCTCAAAGTTTTCATCTCTTACTTCGAAGTTTATCTTGCCTAACGTGTCTACACCAGTGTCTGATGCCTTTAAGACTCAGATGGAACTGCTACAAGCAGGCCTTTCGCGCACACCCACAAGGCATCTGCTCAACGGCTCCCTGATGGATGGAGAGCCCCCCATGAAGAGGAGGCGGGGCAGGAGGAAAAACGTGGAGGGCCTCGACCTGTTTTTCATGAGCCACAAACGGACAGCGTTCAGTGCAGTAAGTTGGGTGTTGACTCCCACTGTGTGTACCCCTTTTGACAGCCAGCCCTGGGCTGCTGACCCCGCTTCTCTCAGCAACATCACATTGGAGATGGCTTCTTCCACCAGAGAAACAGAATTACAATGGATGGAGCTGTGGTTCTGAGCCAGAAAACTGTGTTGATCCTGGTGCAGATCATTCAGGCTGAGCCCAGGGCGGCGGGAGGACTTATTCTTCCCGAGGTTCTGACCTATTGATTGCTCTAGAAAGATTAGCACAAAGCAGAAACATATTTTCCTGAGCACACAATTGTTATCTCTGAGTTCTTGAGGAAGAGGCGAAGGTTCTGCTCTTAGACATTCTGACGTTGGGGCCGGCATCATTTAGACTAGTATAAACGCTTAGTGCCAGGCCTTAGATATGTACTCATATGCCTAACTAGTGGCTTGGAGTGCTCTCTCACACCCTGTAACTACTTGTTTTAGAAATTTGAGACATCATTGCTAGTCAGAGGACAAGTCAGTAGATTTTTAATTAGAAAGATATAAAAGGTAGTGTAATAAATTCTCTTCTCCAAACTTTCTCAACCACATCACCCCAAAATGGGACCTCTGACTCTCTGATGGCAAGGATTTTTACCCTGAAGAACTCTATTACATGTGCTCCGTGAAGGGTTGAGGACTTCATATCCTGAGCTATTGATTTGAAACTCTAATCAATAAAGCCACATTGGGCTGGGCCACTGTGAGCCTTTCCATGGGCAGTGGGGGCAGTTTTGAAAAAGCTGTGATTGGAAATAAGAGTCACTGATTGTTCTTTCTGGCTTGGCTTTCTTCTTCCATCTCTGTTATTTGCACCACCACCCCCTTCTGTAAAACAGTATCTCACTGTATCCCAGGCTGGCCCCAGCAGAGATCACCTGCTTCTGCTGCCCCGGGTGCTGGGACGGACAGCCTGCGCCACGATGCCCAGCACTAGTTACTTGACCTAGAGAGGAGCTTACTAATTTAAAAGGAGGAAATGGCATGCTTGAAAAAGTTACAGAACAGCAGTCATTGAATGTTTTAGCTGCAGTGGGGTGTAAATGGAAGCGTCCGTGTGGGTTAAGAGTTAATGTCAGCTCAAATCTAAGAGAACTCTTTTTTTGTTGTGTTGTGTAGTAGCCCTGGCTGTCCTGGAACCTGCTCTATACAACAGGCTGGTCTAGAACTCAGAGATCTGCCTGTCTCTGCCTCCCTAGGACTCTTAATCAATGTTAAAAAATGTATTTTTAAAGACATTTTTAACTGTTAGATTATGTAAGTTTGGGATTTCCCTCATTGTGGAGGCTGGTTTGTATATGAATAAAATACAAGGAAAAGGCTGAGTTGGCGTGGGTGTGGAGATCATCAGTGTACAGTGTACCAAAAACAGTTTCGTCTCCACATTCTAATCCCCACTGCTGTCCCAGAAGAGGAGGCTGCCCCGTGGCATCGCCAGTGCTGGCTGTTTGCTGTGTCAGGAAAGCACTGATGTGACATTCAGAGAAAAGGCAGTGGTGGCTTCAGATAACAGAAAAGTAGCTTTGAGTGTCCCCCAATTAAAACATCCAAAGTGCTCCAAATTCTCAAACTTTTAGTCACCAACAGAACACACTAACTAGAAAATTCCACAGTTGACTTCACATGAAGGGCACAGTCAAATCATAGCTGTAGAGCAGGAAAATGACTCACTGGGCAAAGGCATTTGCCACCCAAGTCTGGTGACGTCATTTTGATTCTGTAACAGTAGTGCATATAGAAGGAAGAAGAGAAATAGTTCCTCAAAGCTGCCCTTTGACTTCCACATACATATCATACATACATGTGCGCATTTGTACACACACACACATCAATCATGCCTGCACACATAGGATCAATGAAAAAGTTAAAAACATAGTTATATTGAAAATACTGCATGAAGCCAAGTGGTGATGGTAGTGCATGCTTTTAATTCCAGAACTCGGGAGGCAGAGACAGGTGGAACCCTGTGAGTTCCAGGCCAGCCTGCTAGTTCCAGGATAGCCAAGGACAGCTAAGGCTACAAAAAGAAACCCTGTCTCAAAACAACACCCCGCCCCTCGCCCCAAAATTACATAAAAACTGCTTACAGCTATATGGTAACGATGTATATAAACAAAATGAATTCATGTTTAGACTTGAATCCCAGCCCCATTATATCTGATAGTGTATATACAAATATTCAAAAATACAAAATTCAATACATCCTGGTTTTAAGTATTTTGGGTAAGGGGACCAAACTTCAGTGATCTGTCATAGTGATGTATATGTGCTGGGACCACGGCACGCTTGCGGTGCCCCAAAGGAGGGCTTGGCATGCAAGAAGGAGATTGGGGAACCCATAAGGGAATTTTCCTGAAGATATTGTCTGTCGTTAAGTTTCGGAGATCTTGTTGGAGCCGAAGTACCAGGGCAAGAGAGCTCTTCTCATGCCTGACTTGGAGACATGAGAATTTTGCATGAATACAGTGAGGAAGGTATGAAGATGTGATCATGGTGATAAAGTAAGGTGCAGATTATGGAAAGCCCAGAGTGCCAAGTTGAAGAACACGGGGATGTCCTGAAGGCATTAGGGAGCCAGTTATTGGAGTAGCCTAACTAAGGGAATGACTGAGTGGCAGCTTTGACCAGGCAGAGATTACTCATTTTAGAAAACCCAGTATGGTATAGCAGCATGGAGACTGGAATAAAGAGTGTTGGGACCTAGAACAAGGAAAATTGTAATAATACAGAGGGAAAGGGGAGCCCTGGGGATGAGGATGATGGTGTTTAAACGTTGAAAGGACAGTATTTTTTTTTCTTGTCTTTGTTTCTTTCTTTTTTTTTTTTAATTTATTTTTTTTTGTGTGTGTTTGCCTTCATGTATGTCTGTGTGAGAGTGTCAGTTCTTGGAGTTACAGACAGTTATTAGCTGCCATGTGGGTGCTGGGAATTGAACCCTGGTCCTTTGGAAGAGCAGCTAGTGCTTCTAACCACTGAGCCATCTCTCCAGCCCCTGAAAGGACAGTATTTAAGGACCAGTGGTAGAATGAGGGTGGAGTGTTAATTTCTGGTGTTTCCACACCTGCCTAACACAAAATGGTGCTCTACCAACAAAGTTAGACCACTCTCAGGGTGCCGATAAGTTGGTTACTTATAAACTGATGCCCGTTGGAGTGGTATCCAAGGATCCCTGTGAGCCCACCTTCTACACCTCTAGCTCAGGCTGCCGCATAGCATGCTGCTGTAGTCCTAATGGCTTGCTTGGCCCTTAGGCTTTGAATTTCCTACAGAAGTACTATTCCTACCTTGTGAGGAATCCAAAAGTGTCATCTTGTAATTCGAAAGTCATCCTAAAACTGACATTGTTTAAGATAATTTCTCCCTTTTTGATGAAAGATCATTGGGCTGGGAGAGGATTTTCCTGGGGTAGAACAGTCTCAGAATCTCATCATTCAACAATTCAGATCATTGTCTACTTCCTGCAGGAGGATGCTGAGGTGACCAAAGCTTTTGAAGAAGATATAGAGACCCCACCAATACGAAACATTCCTTCTCCTGGACAGCTGGACCCTGACACACGGATCCCTGTGATAAACCTTGAAGATGGGACAAGGCTGGTGGGAGAAGACGCTCCTAAAAACAAGGACTTGGTTGACTGGTTGAAGCTGCATCCTACTTACACTGTTGATATGCCCAGTTATGTACCAGTAAGTAATGCAGAGTCTGGTTGGTTGGTTGGTTGGTTTGAGGGTTTTTTTCCTTTGGTTTTTTTTTTTCTTCCTTTTTTTTTTTTTCTTTTTTCTTCAAGACAGGGTTTTTCTGTGTAGCTCTGGCTATCCTGGAACTCACTCTGTACATCAGGCTGGCCTCAAACTCAGAGATCTGACTGCCTCTGGCTCCCATCTGAGATTGTGAAGCCTTGCTGGGCCTGCCTAATTGCTTCTCA
This sequence comes from Peromyscus maniculatus bairdii, assembly GCF_049852395.1. Taxonomy (NCBI): domain Eukaryota; kingdom Metazoa; phylum Chordata; class Mammalia; order Rodentia; family Cricetidae; genus Peromyscus; species Peromyscus maniculatus. The sequence continues at coordinate 32,658,480 of NC_134853.1, read as the reverse complement.
TCTGAGGGAGTTTTTGACAGCTAGCTGCACCCTCTGTCTTTGGCTTGAATGTCTCCAGGTTCACATGTGTCCCAGTTTTCTGCTGTAACTTGTACATTGGAAAAACTGGTTCAGTGTGTCCTACTGAAGGACGCCCTCACAGTTACTTGAAGACGTCTGTAACTCATTTTCCTCTTCCTCCTCCTCCCCAGCATGCTCTCCTCACATGGGTTAGGTGTCTAGGCTTGGCAGTCATGCGTGCGTTTCCTTGGGCCTCAGACAAAGTGACCAACTCAGAGCTTTAAGCTCTTGTCTCCAGAGATTTCTTTTTAAGCCCCTAACCCTTCTGTTTTATACAGCACATCAGTCAGTCAGTATCTCCATGTGATGCGTCCTGTAGTCCACTTTCTAGCTGGCAACACAAACCTCTTACTTCCTATGCTTTGTGATTTTTTTTTTTCTTTTTTTGAGACAGGGTTTCTTTGTGTAGCCTTAATGGTTTTGTTTTTTTTTTTTTACCAAGTTCAGGCAATCTCATCTCCTGCTACTAACAGTGTCCCCACCCATCACACCTCAAAGACAAAAATCTCATCCAGTTATTTAGGGTATCATCTCTGGGTTCATTTATGTCATTGACTAGAAATGAGTAAAGTTACTACAGGAGGTCTCTTTTAAAATGGCATGATTTACGTAAATATTTGGAGATATTCACCCTCCTCCTGTTTTGTTCTTGGTGCCAAGGATTAAATTAAACTCAGGTACTCACAAAAATACTCATGCATAAAAAACTAAATGAATCGCCGGGCGGTGGTGGCACACGCCTTTAATCCCAGCACTCGGGAGGCAGAGCCAGGCGGATCTCTGTGAGTTCGAGGCCAGCCTGGGCTACCAAGTGAGCTCCAGGAAAGGCGCAAAGCTACACAGAGAAACCCTGTCTCGAAAAACCAAAAAAAAAAAAAGTGAATCTTAAAAATTTTTTAAGTAGATTCTCAGTACCTGTTTGGTGGGCCAGTCAATGCTGGGAGATCCTTTCTCAGAAAAGACAGTTTCTGTTAAAACTCCACAACGCTTGACCCTCTTCTCTTACAGCCTTATTAAAGAAACCCTTTTCTTTTGCAGAAGAATGCAGATGTGCTGTTTTCCTCCTTTCAGAAACCGAAACAGAAGCGACATAGGTGTCGGAATCCTAACAAGTTGGATATAAACACTTTGACAGGAGAGGAAAGGGTCCCAGTTGTTAACAAACGGAACGGGAAGAAGGTAAATGCCAGGGAGGGGCTGGTGACGACGACGACGACGACGACGAAGAATTGCATTTCTTCTAGAACCTGTGTGCGTGGGAAGAGGGAGATGAGGGAAGTAGGGAAGGAAGCCTCTGCAGTGTTTAGAAGTTCACTGTATTCATTTTCCCAGATGGGTGGAGCCATGGCCCCTCCAATGAAGGATCTGCCCAGGTGGTTGGAAGAGAACCCTGAGTTTGCGGTTGCTCCCGACTGGACCGATATAGTCAAGCAGTCTGTAAGTACCAGACGTACCATCAAACTGTTGTCCTCTTGGCTGTTAGTTATTCAGTTGAAACTTAATCTTAGCTTAAAAGAGTTGTCATAATGCATCATTTTCATACATCGTTTCATACAGAGTCGGGGCATCATATTTTACACACACACACACACACACACACACACACACACACACACACACACACAATCGGAAATGAACTGATTGGTCAGCTCTGATGTAAAAACACTGTGTGGACATACCCACTCCCGGCCTGGAGGTGGACTTGTTCCAGGTGAGCCTAGTTAGCATCATCTGGGCGATGCAATGTGTATTGCTTGGGAGCAGTAAGATTATTAGCTGTGATTTCCAGTTTTAAAACAGACAGCAATTCTGCATAAAAGTTTATCAGTATTTGTTTATTTTCAAGACAGATTAATAGCATGCTTATTGGGTTTGTTTGTGCAATAATACAATTAAAATTGACTCGTGATGGCGTGTTCTAGCCATAGTGTGGTAATGAATGGTTTTTATGGACTGGTACCTACCTGATCTCCTGTGGTAGGGTCCTTGTACTTCCGAGTCCACTCTGTATCCCTGCCGACTACTGACCTAGTCTCCCTTCCTAATGTCTTGTCTTTTGGAGCTGCATAAAGTGGAAGTAGAACTACGCTAGCTGAGACTGTGGCCTCCCTGAGTATTTCCCCGTTGCCCGGGCTGGAGGATGTATCCAGACCTGCTCTTTCCTGCTGCACAGCATGCTGTTGCATGCTTGGCCACCTCATGTTGTTCCTTCACCCATGGACAGACCTCTGGGATTTCCACATTTGTGAAACCATTAGTTAAACTGCCGTAAACATTTACATGCAGGTTTTGATGTAACTTGTCATTTTTCTGGAGTATATACTAACATGTGAGTCTAACTTATTAAATTTCCCACATTGTTACACTTTTTGTCTCATTCTTATCTATAGTTGAAATATCCAGTACACACAGTGTACAGAATAGCTTGTGGTCTTGCATGCTCCTTCATGGTAACTCTTTGATCATATTTCTTCCATATAAACCCTTTTTAAATTGACAGATATTTACCTGGCAATTAACTGACAAATGAAAAGTTGTTTGTACTTGAGGCATGTGATGCACACATACACATCAGGTACTGATTACAGTCAATCAGCCGCTAGCTGGTGTGTTGATCCTTAAGTTAATTATGGATTCGGCTACCTGGGCATTTACTTCAGTGCTGGAGTAGCCTTGAATTTTTTTCCTTTTTCCCTGCAACTCGGTACAATTCAGCAAGCGAACATAGCGGTAAAAAACAGAACCTGTGCTTTCCCAAGTTCTTGCATTAAGCCTTTAGAACGGAAACCATCGTTCACACATTTAGAACGCTGGTGTGACGCTCATCGCTCTTCTGGCCTTTACAGCTGTTGTCTGCCTTTCCCTGCCCTCCAGGGTTTTGTTCCCGAGTCAATGTTTGACCGTCTTCTCACTGGACCTGTGGTGCGGGGAGAAGGAGCCAGCCGGAGAGGACGGAGGCCCAAGAGCGAGATCGCCCGAGCAGCCGCCGCGGCGGCGGCTGTCGCCTCTACTTCAGGGATCAACCCTCTGTTGGTGAACAGCCTGTTTGCTGGGATGGACCTGACAAGCCTTCAGAATCTCCAGAACCTCCAGTCCCTCCAGCTGGCAGGGCTCATGGGCTTCCCTCCAGGACTGGCCACAGCTGCCACCGCCGGAGGCGACGCGAAGAACCCTGCCGCTGTGCTGCCCCTGATGCTGCCAGGAATGGCAGGCCTGCCCAACGTGTTCGGCCTGGGCGGGCTGCTCAACAGCCCTCTCTCAGCTGCTACTGGAAACGCCACTACTGCTGCGCAAGGAGAGCCGGAGGACGGCCCTTCAAAAGCGGAAGAGAAAGGGAACGGAAATGGAGACGAGAATCGAGACTCTGAGAAAAGCACAGACGCCGTGTCGGCTGCTGACTCTGCGAACGGATCTGTTGGTGCTGCTACTGCCCCGGCTGCGTTGCCCTCCAACCCGCTGGCCTTCAACCCTTTCCTCCTGTCCACCATGGCCCCCGGCCTCTTCTACCCATCCATGTTTCTACCTCCAGGACTGGGGGGATTGACCCTGCCTGGCTTCCCAGCCCTGGCGGGACTCCAGAACGCCGTGGGTGCCAGCGAAGAAAAGGCTGCTGACAAGGCTGAGGGAGGCCCCTGTAAAGACGGAGAGACCCTGGAAGGCAGCGATGCCGAGGACAACCTGGACAAGACGGCAGAGTCCTCCATCTTGGAAGACGAGGTTGCACAGGGTGAAGAGCTGGACTCCCTCGAAGGCGGGGAAGAGATGGAGAACAACGGAAATGCCGAGTGACAGCAGCAGTTCCGCTGAAAGTGTTGAAAACTGTTGACAGGTGGTAGTCCTACTGTTTACACTCACAGTTAATGTTCATACCTAGTTTTATAAGCTGTTCTGTAACATAGTGTAGCAAAAGAAAAAAAAAAGGAAAAAAGTCCAAGTCATGTTATGCAGGTGTGTCCGAAGGTATCTTGGTCATTAAGTATTGTGCAGTGCATTATTTATTATCCCTAGGAAAGATGAAATTTGAGAGGTGATCATGTCTTTTTAAGGAAACTTACATAATGCTCTGCGGTTTTTCTTTGGGTACCACTGGTATTATAATAAAGAGCAATTTGTAACAGAGCGGCACTAGCGGAAGGAAGTGCTGCTCGAAGGAAGTATGAAGTTATATATTTAATTTTTTAATTTTAATTTTTTGCTGTGAAGGTCAAGATGAAATTTACCATACATATCATAACTTGCCCATTCGTTTCCCTTTCTGACTGTATGGGGGTTCCCGCATCGCGCATACACACACATCCATACACTCTGACAATCTCCACGTTAGTGTGAACGCCTCTACCCCGAGGTGCAGCAATAATAAGGCAGCTGTTGAATGTGAAGGGTCCCTTTGGAAAACTAACCTACTGGGAGGGTTCTTGCCAGACAACTGCAGTTCCATTGGCTTGTGGTCTTGTGATGCACTGGTATAAACAAAATAAATAGATTAAATAAAAGAGTGAGAAGTGAGAATCAGGTACCTTTTTTTTTTTTTTTAAATTAAAGGACTTTGTTACTTTAGCCACAAAGCTAAAACAGCATTACCTCAGCTCTAAACTAGCCTTGAAGTTTACAGACAGGACTTTGTAAATGTTTTTCTTTGTTGTGATGTCCTTTTATTTTTTTCTCTGAAAACTGCTATCATGTAAGATAAAATGTAAATTGCTGCCAACTGTAGTAATGATGCTTTTAATAAAAGTGACCCATGATATGCAGAGATGTAGTTATAGAATGCAGTGTGTAGGGGAACTGGTGCTCGTTCACTCTGGTTTTTGTATCCACAATAGATGCAAGCACAGCATCCTGGCTTTCGCACAGTTGCTTGCTCTATCCTCTTATGCTAGATTAGCTGTTAGTACCACACTAACTGTCTTCAAGACTAGATGGGGAGAAAAACCTTGAATTACCTTTATGTAATTCCACACCAGATATCTCAGCAGACACACACACAAAAACCTCTTATTGCTCCCCTGAAAGGGCATCTGAGAGTAAGAATCCTGAAAATGTGTGCAGCCTGTGATAATGTGGCACACTGTAGACAAAGGGGCGGAAGAAAAATGAGGCTTTAATAGGCACACTATCTAGGTCATTTATCCTTGGATAATGGGAGAAAAACACAATGTCGTCGTGTCAGCAAGGGACACAAAGGCATTCTGGTGTCCTGCCGACCAGAGCGTGATACCAGAAGCTGGTGTGTGGAAAAACACACATGGAACTAAAATGGACCCACTTAAGCATGTGAGTGTGTACACGCACACACATTCACCCAGTCTCAAGGGCTACTAGTTTATTGAACCTTTTATTTTTAAAATAAAATTTAAATTATAAGACCTATTTTCTATGTCATTTGAGCAAACCCTGTTTCCGTCCATCTGAAAAAGAAGTGATGAGGATGGAATTGTGTGTGTCTCTTACCTTCCTACACACACACAGACATACACACACACATATAGACACATACATACACACACAACACACATATGCACACACCACACACACACTACACATACATACATATGTACGTACATACACATACACACACATATATACACATACACACACAACACACATGCACACACCACACACACACTACACATACATATGTACGTACGTGTGTACACACACACACACACACACATACACACCACCACATCACACCAGTGCACACACAGGTTATCCTCTCCATATGATGGGACAGCCTATTTAAATTCCTTTTAGACAGTGAGATTCCATGATGTATAGCCCAAGATGGAAGTATGGTCCCATGACTGGAAGAGGAAGAACTTGAAGCTACCATTATGGCTGATCCTTGAGGTTAAGCAGCCTGTGCTCAAGAAGGAAATGTCTTGGAATGCCTTCTGAAATGGATTCTTGAACATGGAAATAAAACCAGACCTCACAAAACAGAGGGACTTAAATATTTAACTGAAAGGCTTTCGTAGGGAGAGCTGGTGTAATAAAATGCATTATAAGAGGGTCTATTCCAAAAATTCCTTATTTATTGGAAAGTTTCTTCTTAGCTTCTGTAAATAGAGATGTGATCATGACTCTGCCCCTGTCAGCATCAAAGGTTGAGTGATGAGGATCTTCAGAGCAGAGGTGTCCATTGCTTGGAGGCAGTAAGAACTCTGAACTTAGAAGTCAACATCCATTTTATATTACTCAAAGTCATTCAAACTTCCACACTGGAAATACGCTTTTTTTTCTCCCAATGGAACGAAGTGCTGATGCTATATCCTGAGTCTGTCTAGAAAATGGTCGCGGTTCAGGCTCGTGCTAGCCAGTGCTTCCTGCAGTGTAAGGGAGGTTCAGGCTCGTGCTAGCCAGTGCTTCCTGCAGTGTAAGGGAGGTTCAGGCTCGTGCTAGCTAGTGCTTCCTGCAGTGTAAGGGAAGCACCGAGGTCCCCAGCTGTTGTTGCCATGCAGCTTGCTGAGGAAAGCTGAGAAACGGCTAATGGAAGTAACTGGCTCACACTAACTTCTGGAGGATGGTCTGGACCGAGCGAGCTCGCTCGCCTTGCCCTCCTCAAGTACTGCATTCTTGGGTTGCAGAAAGAAAAATGGTCGAGGGGTGATCTAACGTTTTTGGTGTTAACTGTATTTTTATATTTTCCTCTTCACAACTGCATGTTATAGTTAATGCGGAGACTGGAGAGGAATGCTTTCTCAAGTTCATTTTTTGAGACAAGGTCTCTGTATGCAGCCCAGGCTGGCCATGCACTCACTCATTCCTACCTCAGCCTTCCAAATGCCAGGGTCATCGGTGTGTGCCCTTGCACAGGAAAGCAAGCCTGTGAAGTTAGAGGTGGAAACTAAACACACCAAGTAGACTTGAGTCCCAGTGAGTGTGTTTAAATTTGAAGTGTATGTTGTCCCACAAGTATTTCTACTGTATGAAGAAACCAAGTTTTGGAAAGATGAACTTGACCTAGATGTAACCTGGTGTTGAAACCCAGTTTGGTCTGCCCTCCAAACCCAGGCTCTTAACCACTGTGCTAATGAAACCACGGCTCGAGAAGGCATACACTGGTGCTGGACTTAGATGAACAAATGAACAAGAGACCGGTCCCCTGCTGTCGTGCTGGCGTTCTGGTTGGGAAAAGACGGGTGGATTTAAGTTTTGGCAGACTTCTTAAATGAGGTGATGGGTAGGTGAAGATGAAGGTCTCCAGAGGACACAGCCAAACTCACCTGAGCTGTGAGAAACAGTAGGTGGCCTTGGCTGTGCGATCTCCCAGGCAAAAGGAATAACAAGTGTGGGCACCTTAAGTTGGACTGCTATGGAGAGGGAAGGAGCTTAGCATGTCTGCCTGGAAGAGTTGGGACCAGAACTTACAGGGCCTGCATGGTCCTGGTGGACAGCTGAATTTCATTCTAAGCGTTAAAGACAATCATTGGAAGGCTCCATCCAGGAAAGGGAAATATTTGTGCCTTTAAAAGAGCAATATGGGAGCCGGGCGGTGGTGGCGCACGCCTTTAATCCCAGCACTCGGGAGGCAGAGGCAGGCGGATCTCTGTGAGTTCGAGGCCAGCCTGGGCTACCAAGTGAGTTCCAGGAAAGGCACAAAGCTACACAGAGAAACCCTGTCTCGAAAAACCAAAAAAAAAAAAAAAAAAAGAGCAATATGGGAAAAAAAAAAAAACCTTAGCTGGGCAGGGGTGGCACATGCCTTTAATCCCAGCACTTGGAAGGCAGAGCCGGGCAGATCTCTGTGAGTTCGAGGCCAGCCTGGTCTACAGAACAAGATCCAGGATAGGCACCAAAGCTACACAGAGAGAAACCCTGTCTCGAGAAAAAACAAACGAACCAAAAAAAAAAAAAAGAAAATCAATATGGGGGCTGGAGCACTGGCTGTTTTTCCAGAGGACCCGGGTTCAATTCCTAGCACCACATGGCAACTCACAACTGTCTGTAGCTCCTGGTCCAGGGGACCCAATACCTTCACACAGACATACATGCAGGTAAAACACCAATGTACATTTAAAAAAAAAGATCAATATAGCAGTAGCACAAAAATGAGGACTTGCAAAAGGGAGTGCAGAATTCCAGCTGGGAGGAGGATCTAGTGGCCTCGGGTATCAGCAGTGGGCTTGGGAAATACTAAAGTCTTCTGTTTAAGCAAACTGCTCCATAAATAATTCCAATTAAGTCTTAAGGACAATATTCCCAACTCTCCTAAAGGATGTGTTGCACTGGCTTTGGATCTTCCTGCATAGAGCTGAATTTTAATTTGATCTCCTTCATTGTTTTACTGTATGGTTTAAATGAAATAGAACAAGACAGTGATCATTTCCGGTATCCTCACTTCTGACATCTTTCTATTTAAAGTGATGCATGATCTATCTGGCTCCTAACAGACTGAAGCTTTTATCACAGGAACAAAGGCGGAAGCATCCCATGCCAGTGTGCTCCTGGGTGTGACCCTGGAGTGCAGGATCCCATGCCAGTGTGCTCCTGGGTGTGCCCCTGGAGTGTGGTATCCTATGCCAGTGTGCTCCTGGGTGTGCCCCTGGAGTGTAGCATCCCATGCCAGTGTGCTCCTGGGTGTGCCCCTGGAGTGTAGCATCCCATGCCAGTGTGCTGCTGGGTGTGACCCTGGAGTGTGGCAGCCCATGCCAGTGTGCCCCTGGGTGTGACCCTGGAGTGTGGCATCCCATGCCAGTGTGCTCCTGGGTGTGACCCTGGAGTGCAGGATCCCATGCCAGTGTGCTCCTGGGTGTGACCCTGGAGTGTGGCACCCATGTCAGTGTGCTCCTGGGTGTGCCCCTGGAGTTCAGGATCCCATGCCAGTGTGCTCCTGGGTGTGCCCCTGGAGTTCAGGATCCCATGCCAGTGTGCTCCTGGGTGTGACTCTGGAGTGCAGGATCCCATGCCAGTGTGCTCCTGTGTGTGACCCTGGAGTGTAGCATCCCATGCCAGTGTGCTCCTGGGTGTGACCCTGGAGTGTAGGATCCCATGCCAGTGTGCTCCTGGGTGTGACCCTGGAGTGTAGCATCCCATGCCAGTGTGCTCCTGGGTGTGCCCCTGGAGTGTGGCAGAGCCTTTGCTGCCTCAGGCCTACTATGAGCTGTCTTTTTCCTGTGACTGTCCTGGCCCAGAGAGAAATCTATCATGTGGATTTGGAGTTGTAGCTAAGCAACAACTTGGTAAGATTTCTAATGTGTAAAACAGAAGCATCTATTCAGAACATCATTTACGCTTCATTCTAGGTGACTTCCTCCACTGTCCTTTCACTCCCTCAACATTGTGCTCTGAAAACTTAATTCCAGAGTTACTGGAGAAGCCTGATGCTCTAACCTGACAGGATCAGGATCCAGGTGATGCACTGGAATCCTATTCTTTGCAACTCAAAACTCTCACAGCTGTCAGTTTCAGTTCTAGAAACCTGGGATTGGACATGGGCTGGGCGGCTGAAACCTCACCAGGCTGTGTAGTTAATGGGTTGGAGAAGGCACGTGCATCTGAGAATGGCATATGACTCCTGCTCAACATGTTTCACCATGCCTCCCTGGGAGGCAGGACGCTCTGCTTGGTAGATTTCATATTTTGTGTGTTACTATGTATTCATGAGCTAATCCACACCGCACCCCAGCCAGTTAGGCCCATGCTGTGGCTACTACCCCTTTGTGTGAGAAATGGGGTCATTTGCCCAAAACCAAGTGGTAAGACAAATGTGGTGACTGAGAAATGTGAGCTCCCGTGGCTATCTTGACCATCTGTCTTGATTATAACCTACCATCAACACTAATTTAACCTGTGGTCTTAAAATATTAACAGTTAAAATAGATTGAGCCATTTTTCATAACTCCTTAATCACTGGTGGTAAGCTCTGAAGACTGTAAAGAAGTTTCTAGAATCATATGCTGCTACAGGACAAAACTGACCAATGAAGGCTAACAAACTCATGTGTGTATGTGTGTGTGTCCAAGAAATTACAAGTATGCTTAATATTCCCGCTATTTTATGATATAATCTATGCAACTAACAGTCTAAAGTTCTTAAAAATGTATTTGTGTGTGCATGCACATGCGTTCGCACCCACATGTGGGTGCAGGTGTGTGAGCGCCATGGTGCATCTGGAGGTTCCAGCACAGCCTTCAGGGTAGCTTCTCTCTGTTGAGTTAGGATCTCTCCTGTTTGTGCTGTTATAGTGCTTAGTTCAGGCCAGCTAGCCCATAAGCTGGTGGGTTGTCCTGTTTCTACTTCCTGTCTCCCCTTAGAAGTATTGGGATTACAAGTGGGTATCTTGTGGTCTGGGAATTGAGTACAGCTCGAGGAAAGGTGGAAAGGTTTGCTTGGTTAGCAATGTTACCAGCACACACACACACACACACACACCTCTGCTCACACTCTCTAGGATTTCTGGGCAGTTAATATTGTCCTTTAACCTGTTGATACAACAGCCCCAATTTGGAGTAGTTGACTTGAGAATTCTGGAGCACAGTTAGGAAAAAAAGCATCCCACCGGAATGGTGTGTCTTGTGTCTTCCTATTTCTCCCACATGACTTTGTGCTATTCTAGCTCTCACTATGGTTTGCACATCTGGAGTTTCCTCTGCTGGGGTTGGAACCCTCCAGGACAACTCCACAGGCCTCTCCCCCTTACCATGAGAGGTCTGGAAAATGATGGCAGCTGCTACCTCTTGCCATGGACTTGTTCTGCCCAGTCTGCTCCTTCATCTTTCCGAGGAGCAGCTAGACCAGCTCACAGTAGCCTAAGAGGTCTTGTAAACCCATCCTTGAGGGCTTCCTTTGCCCTTCTCTCTCCAAAACCTAAAGGTGTAGACAATCTGTGTCCTCTTCTGCATAGAGCCAATGTGTCAGATCTGGGAAGGACACTGTCACTGTCATAGCAGCTCAGGGATGAAGTGGTTGGCTTGGACTCTCTGCCTTTAGTCCACTTTGAGTAAAGGACTCTAGACTGAAGGACTGTGGCCAAAGGAGGGGCATAGCTAAAGCTGGGGACTCTTACACACCAGGCAAAACACTTCCATAAGAGTGTGTGGGTGTCGGTGTTCCCGTTTAAATCTTTCTAAGGCCCTTGAGATGATTCAGGGGGTAAAGTTGCTGCTAAGGCTGCCAACTGGAGTTCAGTCCCCAGGACACAGCTGATAGAAGGAGAGAAACAACTCCTGCGAGTTATCCTCCGATTTCCCTGCACAAGCCAACACACTATGTAAAAAGCAATGTATTTTTTTTTTTTTTTTGGTTTTTTTTTTTCGAGACAGGGTTTCTCTGTGTAGCTTTGCGCCTTTCCTGGAACTCACTTGGTAGCCCAGGCTGGCCTCGAACTCACAGAGATCCGCCTGCCTCTGCCTCCCGAGTGCTGGGATTAAAGGCGTGCGCCACCAACACCCGGCAAGCAATGTATTTTTAATTATATATTAAAACCCTTGTTGGGGGTCATGACCCCAACACCTGAGTCATGGGGTACAATAATTTATGTTTATGTTGTATGTCCCCTTCTTGCTTTCTGTCTTGTTTTGGGGTTTTGTTGTTTTGGTTTTTGAGTCTCACTGTGTGGCCCAGACTGGCCTTGAACTCTCAATTCCCCTACCTTAGCCTCTGAGTGCTGGGATTACTGGTGTTATGCCATGCCTAGCTTTAATTATTTTCTAAGACTTAAAACAGGCCAGATGAGCCAGCAGTGGCTTACCAAAGGGACTGAGAAAGCATGGTATGGACTTCATGCAGGGAGAAAACTGACCTTGGTAATCACTGCTTTCTCCTTACATTTGGAGCTCAAATGTACCCCTAGCCAAAGCCTACCCACCCCACCCGCACCCGCACCCCTGTGCTCCAGTTGCCATGATGAGAGGCATGGGAGAATGCAATGTCAAAAAACATTACCTGGAAGTTTCACAAAACCATTTACAATTCTACTGGCTAGCTTGGTGCAGCCAGAGTTGTAAAGGATAAGAACACATGGACCATTGTAAAGCCACATGACACTGGACATATCCCTGCAAATTAGAATGCTCATGAGTGTGCTACATTTATCTTTACCAATGATGCCATGCCACACTCAAGGAGTCACTGAAACCCGCCAGAACTCGAAGGTTAGGCAAACACTGTTTTAATAGCCGTTATAAACGCAAATGTCTCTAGCTCCTTGATTGTTAGTCATGGCTAAATGTATTGAATTATGTAAGAAGTTCCCAAGCCCAAAGATCTGAGGAGGGACCTGTGGCTTCATCAGTGGTCTTGGCTTCCTGTAATTGGACCTCATCTAGTTTGCTTTAAGGCAAGCCCATCGAGGCTCCTAAATGATTGGGATTAAAGCCAAACAGTCACTACTAAAGTTTAAAACTTTACACATTGTTTACACATTGACCTATCTTGCATTACTATGGCCATATGCTATGTTGGTGATAGACTGAGAATAACACCACTGCCCAATTCCAGAAAACTGGACACAGCCTTGGTGATTTTAATGCAGCCTTTAAGTTTTGCTTTGGGCCTTCATGTATTAATTCTCTTCAGGAATAAATACTATAAAGACTTTTTCTGTATTTAGTAAGGAAACATTTTCCAAAAATGTTGTGCCAGATAAGGTAATAAGCAGCATCCTTAGCCTTCTGCAGTGGTATATTGCCAGATATTTATGGTGGGAAGTAGGTTTTAAGGAAAGAGCCTGTAGCTTCACCTGTTTGCTGGTGGAGGTTGGAGAGCATGTGTGCATGCACTGTCTCAACTGATGCTTGCAGCTTTGAAACCAGCAAAATACTCATTACTTTCAGACTAAAAAGATTCTAAGGTTCAGTTTTAAGGTTAGTATTGGGCTTTGTTGGATCTTGAAGGCTGGTCCTAAAACTCTAAACCACATGTATTATCTTCCTATTACCTTATTACTAACCAGGTGACTCCTACTATACACAGTGACTCCTACTATACACAGGTGACTCCTACTATACACAGTGGGAACAGGAACTTGGCCCATCGCAGAGTCCTCTTTCTCATTTGTTTACTGGGAAAAAGCAAATGAATTCTGTTCATACCTCCCTTGTGTTATGGTATGTGGATGAGAAATGGGACTATCAAAGTCACGTGTCTGAACTGGCACTGACTAAATGGTACCTTCAAAGCCACCGTCATCTGATGAGCTTCAAAGTGGCACAGGAGAACGTGTGAGAAACGGGACTGGGTGTGAGAAACGGGACCGAGTGTTCAAACCTGTAAGGCTTGTTCAAAGAAATAGAATGGGTATCTGTCCTGCGAGACAGGCACTCTGCTGAGATGCCGAGTCAGTTCTGAGCCTGGAAAAGGAAGCAAGCCTGGCCTAGAGTCTTTGCCATGCCATTGCAAGGGGCAGGGATAGCTAACTGGGGCCTCGTGCACATTTATAGTTAGGTAGGAATGTTTTCAAGCTTCATAAAAGGCTGAGTGTAGCTCAGTGGTGGAGTAAATGAGGGCCTGGAGTCAGTCCTCATTACCACACACTCGAGCACACACACTCGAGCACACACACACACACACACACACACACACACACACACAATGAAAAATGGCTAAAAGTTCACAAAATATATGATTATTCCCTCTAATACATGCTTTTCTGTTCCCATTTTGTCTACTTTATTACAATAAAGAAGTGGATATCATACAGCTCTTCGCTATGTATGACCAAGTAATGATGATTGCAATCCTGGACTTAGAACCATCCCACATAAAACTAGGCTCTCTAACTTAAATTTAAAGTTAGTGCCTCCAAATCCCCTGACCTTAGAAGGGCAATTGTGTGTTTGTACATTTACGGCAAGAGGGTTTCTACCTTGATCTGGCCTTCCAAGTGTCTGTGACCTCTCTCTCTGAGAGTATCACTAAGAGGAAGATGTGACGGGCATGGAGGCCTATGCTTGTAGTCTCACCATCTAGGAGGCCAAGACAAGAGGGCATGAGTTCTGGCAAGCCTACCTCACAGAGAGATCCTTCTCAAAATAGTATTATTGATAATAAAGCAATCTGGCAAAGGGGCTTGGAGGTGGTGGAGATTGCTTTCGAGGTCATCGTACAAATGGAAGAGAGGCGCGGTCAGGTCCTGCAGAAGTAAAACCATGCCAGACTGTGTTCCCTTCCAAATGCATCTCCTGTGCTGTGGGCTTGGTTCTCTATTGTGTCACTGAGAAGTGAGCACACCTTCCTTCTCCATCCCAAAGTGAGGACCACAGAAGCACCCTACATGCCAGCCTTCTGCAAACACTGAATGAGGTCATGCTAGATCTGCTTGGCACACTGGCACACAACATACACAATGTCCACTATTGTGCCTACTGTGCCTGTGTGGTGACAGTACCAGAGGGAACTCTGCCCCATTGTGTCTGTCCGGTGCTTTGTGAGTGTGTGTTTGTTGGGGGTGGAATGAACGGTTTTCCTCACTCACTGAGACTGGGAGAAATTCGAGCACTCTAATAAGCCTCTAGCCTCTACCCTCAGTACTCAGTCAGAACTGCAAGACACAAACAAGACCTTTCTCACCAGCCTGGCTTCTAGCAGCTGCATGGTGGCTCTGTCAAGCTAACACAGGTTCCTAGATGCCCAAGGTGTGCCCGCCCCTGCCAGATGGCACCCGACACCCACGTCACCACTCCCTCCACCCTGGCATGCTCAGGGCAGAGCTCCTGTTCCTACTCGCCCTTTCAGTATGAAAAAACGAACCAAACCAAAACAAGATAGGCTCCGGGGAGCTGCCCTTAGCCTTCCTTGTGTGTGGGAGCTGAGGTGAAAGAAAGAGGCTTTTCCATCCCAATTGCCTGCCATTTGGACACTCTGAATTCTTGCCTTCTGATTTAAATTCTAACATTCTATTTGCTCCATGCTGTTTGGTCCTGAATGCCAGACCCCCTCCTGGCCAGGGCAAAAGCACCTCTGGCTGCCATGGAGTGGAGGGAGCAGATTCAAGCTGTGTGGAGAGGACTATGGACTCCAGGAGAGACAGTGAATGTAGTGCATGCCCAGACATCTGCCACCAGGCGCTGACTTGGACTCACCAAACCCAGTTATTTTATCTTATTTATTTATTATTTTGAGGCCGGATCTCCATATATAGGTACCCCTTCCTGGCTTCGATTTCTCCATCCTCCTGCTTTAGCCTGCCAAGAGCTAGAATAATCAGAGTATGCCACCATGTCTGACTCTAAAACCCAGTTTAAATCGGTCAGCTTGTCAGGGTGTCTGCTGCCAATCCTAACAACCCCAGGTCCCCAGAACCTTCAGGCTAGTTAGAGCTCACTGCAAGTTATCCTCTGGCCCCCATAGGTACACCACGTCTCATGCATTCCCCACCCCCACATACCAAATCAATAAATGTAAAAAAATACATAAAAAGACACAATGACAAAGGGTTTTCTGGTTTTAACAGTTTACCTCTGACAAGGAATGAAGGGCTAGGGGATAGGGAGTGTGGCTATAAGTAGAACACTTAACCCAGAGAACAGAGGTATAAACTCCTATAGCAACCGGACCTATTTGTTTTTAATCAGATGTTTTCCTAGGGAGCTTTTCCATCTACCAAAGGCCCACTGCCTACCGTGGGCTGAATTGTGTCTTCCATTCGCCCAGTGAAGTCGTAGCTCTCAGTATCTCTGCATATGGCTGCACTCAAAGGTGAGGTTTCTAAAGAGATGATAAAAGTAGATGAAGTCTTGTCCAGTTGGTCAGTGCACCAATCCATCCCAAGGCATGTTTTAGAAGGAGCGGTTAGGACATAGATGGCAGAGAGAAGAGCATGGGAATACTGAGAGGAGACAAACATCTGTCCACAGGGAATAGACCCTCCCAGGAGAGACCCTGCTGTCTCTTTGGTCTGGGACTTCCAGCCTATTGTACAATGGAGACACAAATTTCTGTTGCTGAAGCCGCCCAGTGGAGAGTACTCTGCTAGGACAGCCCTGGCAGGCTCAGACACTGCGCCTTTCATGAATTCCTATTTCTAATACAGTTGACAAGTCTGACCAGCCACCTTGGAAAAGGGAAGTCAGAAACCACACATGCAGTGAAGGGCCGCATTGTGCCATGGCTAGAATGGACTCTGACGGTTGAGCCAGCTGCAGGCTCTGTGTGCCCTGTACAAGCTACCTCACCTCTCTGGACATTAAGACACAAGTTGGGATGATGGTGATGGCAGTGGTGGTGATTTCACAGACCGTCTCAGGAGCTGGCAGTGAAGATTCCACCAGGCCACACACTGAGTCGTGAACCTGCACTTACAAGCACAGTGCACATGGTTATGTGGTTATTATTAGGGACCCGAAATATGGGTTCAAGCCCGGGACATTATCCTTTCCAGACACACCGAGAAAGCCACCACCTGCACTGCCAGTAGTGACACAGCTGTGCACGGCCTTAGCGATGCTGCTGGCTTCCTGCTCCAATTTTTTGTCCTTTCTCCGCTGCATTCTTTCTGGAGTGTGTTCATGTGTATGCAAGAGAGCATGCACATGTATGTGTGCGGTGCTGGTCACAAGTCAACCACTGGTGTCGGTCATTCCTCAACAGCCATCTTTTTTTTTTTTTTTTTTTGAGATGGGGTCTTCCATTATCCAGATGCTCACAATTAAGCTAGGCTGGAGGGCCAGTCAGCCTTCAGGGATTCCTCTGTCTCTCTCCTCAGCACTGGGCTTAAGGCATGCTCCACCACACCCTGGATTTTTGTCTGGATTCTGGGGACCAAAGTCCGGTCCTCTGCTTGTGCAGCAAGAACTTCACCAACTGAGCAAGCATCTCCTCAGCCCACACATTAGTTTTCTTAAGAATATTGGTATGAAGCCGGGCGGTGGTGGCACACACCTTTAATCCCAGCACTCAGGAGGCAGAGGCAGGTGGATCTCTGTGAGTTCAAGGCCAGCCTGGGCTACCAAGTGAGTTCCAGGAAAGGCGCAAAGCTACACAGAGAAACCCTGTCTTGAAAAAACAACAACAAAAAAAAAGAATATTGGTATGAGGAGGCATGTCTTGTAGGAAGCAGTGGGACATCCTGGTGAGTTACAAGGAAGTAATAGTTCTTGAGTTTCTCTATGTGCCCATGGCCGACAAACCCAAGCAAATGGAGGATGCCTTTCAACCAGATTTCTTTAAAACAAAAATTGCAGCCTTGGACTCTGTAGCTATTAGTACTGAAAACAGAAAAGGGGGCAGAGGAATCACCAACTTCTACTTCAAACAGCACAGAGTGGGACTGTAAATCTGTTTAGGTCTCATCATGTTTGACTTTAAGAAAATGGCTGAGCTATGGGCAAGGTAATTCAGTAGGATATAAATGGCTGCATTATAATAAGCAGACACCTATTTTAAGCATGATCTATGTTTTTGAGAAAATTCATTATAATAAGTCTTACAATCCCAACCTCTTCAATGAATTTTTCATGTCTGCATACCAAGATATATATAAAACGATCGTAATCACGCACCTTTGGGGCGCCGCTGAGCGCCAGCTGTTTCGAGCATGATTTATAGGTTGCCATGCTCAAGGTTAATAATCAGGAGAAACAGGTTACAGTATGCAATGGATTTATGTCAGGTTAGAAGTTCAGTTAGTGGAGATAGCATGAGAGAAGGAAGCACACACTTTTAATTATTTTTGCCCCCCCCCATTTGTAATAAACTAAACATAAATGATGTTTTACATAGGAAACCTTTCTTCTAGGCATACCTTCTGGTTACTTTTGGCTTTATTCAAAGGGAAACACAGATAGAAATTCATTATTAGTTGTGCATATGAAAACACAGCTTGAAGGTACTTAAACATCTGGGCAATGGGTCTGCACAGAGTGCTCAATGAGCTTCTCAGACATCATGTTAATTATGCCCTGGCTGAGCTGGAGCATGCTGCCGCCAGCGAAATGTCTAGAAGAACTTTCAGGGATGTGAAAGGCACACATAAGCCACAAGTCAACCGCCAAGGGTGCTGACATGTAACTTGTCTCTCTTTGGGGCAGACATTTTATATAAATTTCTGAAATGTCCCCTTTAAGTTGAAACTAGAGATTTATATTGTGGACCTAATGGATTTTTTTGATATAATAAAGAGAAACTTTCAAATGTTTTCTTAGCAGATCTCTCATTATTATTATCTGTACAAGTCTCTTGTTTCATTACTTTTTATGAGACTAAGTATCTCAACTCTTGCTCATTCAGCCCATGAAGATGGTTCCTAATGTGCTTATTACAGACATATTTGTGTCTATGTCTGTTTTTTAACAAAGTGTGTGTTGTTTTCTCTGTATATACACTTTAATTATGTAAATGGTATTGTTATATGCATCATCATTTTAGTCTTTCTCATAGTTGTTTGTGTTTGTGTGTTTGAGTGTCTCGTATAGCATTGGCTAGCCTTGAACTACTGGTCTCCAGGCCTCTACTACCTAAGAACTAGCAGTTACAATATGCATCACCATGGTTTGGTTTTGAGACAGTCTCACTATACAGCCCCAGTTGGCCTGAAATTCACTATGTAGACCAGGCTGGCCTCAAATTCACAGTGATTTGCCTGCTTCTGCCTCTCCATTGCTGGGATTAAAGTTGTGTACCACCATGTCTGGCTAATCCACAATCGTCTGTGCCAGCCTCCAAGTGCTGATTACTAGTAATGAACAGTGCAGAGTCTTGTTTGATGTCTTCTGGACATCCGTGCAAATTCCTTAGGACTTGTGGCCAGGAATGGATTTGTAAGAACAACCTGGATGTGTGATTATAGTTATTGTTATGGCTACAAGACAATGAGTCCCCAAAAGGCATGTGTGTTTCAGGCGTGGTCGCAGCTGGCAGTGCTGGTGAGGACTGACTGAGGTTGCAGCGGTGGCAGCCTTAACTTAATCTACTGAGGGGGTTACTGAAGAATGAGATGTCTGGAGGTGGGGCCCTGTTGGAGAAACCAGTTCCCTGGCATGTGGTGGTGGTGTTCCTCAGCCCTACTTCCCGGCTGCCTTGAGAGGAGCAATGTCACTTTACTGTCTCCTTGTAATCATGCCACTCTACTTCATCTCTGGCCATAAATTGATTGTGCAGGTTGTCTGTCTGTAGACAGAAACCTCAGAAACTGTGAGGCCAAGGTAACCTTCTCTCCTTGTGATTGCTGGTCCCCTGCATTTCGTCACAGCGTTGAGTTGGCTAACATAGTGGCAAGGGGGTGACCAGTTGCTCTTCAGGAAGGCTAACCCAACTTCCAGAAGCCAGTTATGAATGTTCTGTCTCCACCTCCAAGCCAGAATTTGCAGGGCCTCGTCTTTTCATTGTGGCTAGATATAAAGTCAGGGTTTCATTTCTCACGTCTCTAATTAGCAGTGAGTTTGCCTCTCTTCGTGTTGTTAGCCTGTTTTACTTTGGTTTTGTAAACTGCTTATTTAGCTCCTGTGCCCATTTTTCTACTGCATGAATTTTCCTGGATGAATTGATGTTATATTAAAAGCCAGTCTCTAGACCTCTGTCAAAGAGGTCATGGCTGGAGATGAAACTCAGTGGTAGAGAGCTTGTCCAACACACAAAACCCTGAGCTCAGTCCTCAGCACTACAAAATAAATATATGATAGATAGATAGATAGATAGATAGATAGATAGATAGATAGATAGATAGATAGATAGATAGGTGAAATATTCTATCCTATGTTATTTTTACTTTAATGTTTTATCTTTCACATAAGGGTTTTCAATCTATCTGATGTCAATGTTGTATTTGCCATTATAGGAATATGCAATGCTACTTTTCTAAACAGAGTGAGCCAGTTTTCCCATTATCAGCTACTAAGAATTCTGTCCTTTGTTGGTTTGTAATGCCACAATTATTATAAATGAAGTTCCTCTATGAATAGGTGAGTATACTATTTCATTTATCTGTTATTATTATTATCATTATTATTGCAGACTTATGGTATACATTATTACCTATTGTAAATATTCCTATTTTAAAGGTAGATTGAGGTATATCATTTTTGCATAAGGGGGCTTATAAAAAATTGGATTTCTAATCATGATTATGCTTGTATTAAAATCATGAATTATCGATATAGTCTTACATGTATGTCCCATTTTTAAGAACATTTATATTCATTAAATTTGGTGTTCCTAAAAGACTTCAGGGTTCCTAGTCCATTCAGATGTTGTATAGATTTTGTCACTATTATGAATTAAGGCACTTTAAAAAACTAGTTCGTTCGTTCGTTAGTTCCTTCCTTCCTTCCTTCCTTCCTTCCTTCCTTCCTTCCTTCCTTCCTTCCTTTCTTTCTTTCTTTCTTTCTTTCTTTCTTTCTTTCTTTCTTTCTTTCTTTCTGCAGTCCTGAGGATTGAACCCAGGACCTTGCAGACAAAAGCAGGTATTCTCTGGTAAGTTATATTCATAGGCCCATGATCTAATAGTTCTAACTCTTTCTTGTTGTTATCGTTTTCTAGGTAAATTGTCTATTTTCTTCTGCACACTATTCCAGGTTTTGGTTTTTTTGTTTGTTTGTTTTTTCTTTAGGGAATATTTATGCCCAAATCCTGTGCAAGGCATATTATATAATATAGAGTCCTTTGTGAAGACATTTATACTTTTCTTAACATGTGGGTTAGTTACTTTTCTATTGCTATGATGAGACACCATGACCAAAGCAACTTATAAAAGAAAGTGTTTTGTGGAGAATTACAGTTTCAGAGGGTTAGAATCCATGACGATTATAGTGAGGAGCATGGCAGGAGCATGGGTATGGTGCTGGAGCAGTAGCTGAAAGCTCACATCTTAAGATACAACCATGTGGCAGAGAGAGAGAGAGAGAGAGAGAGAGAGAGAGAGAGAGAGAGAGAGAATGGCATGGGCTTTAAAAATCTTCAAAGCCCATTCCCAGTGACACACCCCCTCCAACAAGGCCACACCTCCTAGTCCTTGCCAAATAGTTCCACCAACTTTCGACCGAGTATGACCGAGTATGAGCCTATGGGGGCCATTCTCATTCATGCCACCACATTGAGAAATGTTTATAATGGCTGCTCTCTACCACTTCAGTGCTACCCATGAGGATGACTAAAGAATTGAAGATTGTAAGTTAAAATTTCTAAAAATTACCATGTATTTCCTACTTGCTGGGCCTTTCTCCTCTGAGTGCCTTTTTAAACACAGTGTGTTAAAGTTCAGTTAGGGGAATGACATTCAGAAGGGCTTCCTCGGAGCTAATGATAAAAAGTCTTGCCGTGACATCATGTCTTAAATTACTCCCCACCTCCCAGCAGCCTGCTCCCAAGCTGTCAGTTCAATGCAGCAGAAGCTCCTCTCACATCCTGCCCTTCCATGCAGGATGGCTCAGGTTTTCCAAGTCAGTGTCGGATCCTGCTTCTTAAAGGAAACAAGAAACTTGGGAGAGTTTCTGGGCTGCAGTTCTAGGGAGTATGTACCCCACAGCTTAGCTCACCTGCTGCCTCACAGTAGAGCTAAGTAGTTACCATCAGGTAACTCATTTCGAAGGTTTGATCCTTTGAACCAATGTTATAAAAAATGTTTTAGGGGGCTGGAGAGGTGGTTTAGTGGTAAGAGCAGGTTCCCTTGTAGAGAACCTGAGTTTGATTCCCAGCACCCACATGGAGCCAGCTCATAACCACTGTTAACTCCAGCTTCAGGGGATCCAGAACCCGCTTCTGCCTCTGTTGGCACACACACACACACACACACACACACACACACACACACACACGTAAAAGTAAATCAAAGATGTGAGTGTGCATGTATGAATTAGGACTTGTAGAGGTCAGAGGTTAAACTCAGATGTCAGTCCTCAACTTCTACCTCATATGAGATGGTCTCTTTGGTTGTTTTTTTCTTCTGTGCATGCCAGGCCTGTAAGATTTTGGGGATTCTCCTGTGTCTACCTCCACCCCCTCATAGGAACACTGGGCTGGTTCCCCTCTCCAGCACACAGCTCATCGATAGCAGTGTTGAATGACTCTCACACAGTCCCCCCTCCCACCAGTGAAAAAAGCATACTTCCTCTGACCTTTGTCCAGGCAAGATGCTGCCAAAGTAACTCTCTAAGAAAAGGGTAACCTGGGAAGGGAAAGAAGGAAGCTGATACAGAACAAATAATAACTAACTTTGGGTATTTTCACATCGATCACGAATAAGGTTAGCTGCTGTCGTTGAGCCTTCCTGTGTGCATCGCATACAGACTATCTCATTTCATCCCACCTGAACCCTCTGACGGGATGTGTTATCGCTCCTATTGTATAGATGAAAGCTGGAGTTGGGACTGTCAAGTAACTTCAGAGAAGGGGCAGAGAAAGCACTCAGGTTAGAACTCTGGGAGAAGGCTCTGGGTGTGGCTTAGTGATGAAGGGCTTGCCTAGCACCCCAAGGCCCTGGGGTCTCGTCCCAGCTCCTGGGGTAGAGTGGCAGCAGTTTTCTTGCTTCCACCCTGTAACAATAGACCTAGGATGCAGCCCAAAGTGTCCGAGTTCTTGATCACAAATTAAGTTGACATTTTAATCAGGAAGAGGAGACAGGGAAACTCACTGATTCTGTGTTTAAAGAACACTGCAACGAGATCCACCACCAAGCACCAAGCCAAGCTCTGGGAGTCCAGGTGAAGGGAAGGAAGAGGGATTCTGTGAGCAAGGGAGGTCAAATCATGTTGGGGAAATCTACAGAGACAACTGAACCAAGCTCCTGGGAACACGAACTTTAGACCGACAGCTGTGGAGCCTGCATGGAACCAGACTAGACCCTCTGCACACGGGAGACAGTTGTGTAGCTGGGTCCGTTTGAGGGGCCCCTGGCAGTGTGATCAGGATCTATCCCTCGTGCATGAGCCAGCTTTCTGGATCCCATCACCTATGGTCGGAGGCCTTGCTCACCCCTGAGGCAGCAGGGAGGGGCTTGGTCCTGCCTCAACTGATCATACTATGCTTTGCTGCCCCCCCATGGGAGAACTTACCCTTTTGGAGGAGGGGAGGAGGGGTGGAGCTAGGCAGGGGTTGTGGGGGCAGGAGGAGGGATGAGAGGAGAATCTGTGGTTGGTCTGTAAAATAAATTTAAAAAACCTGTGTTTCTCTCTGTCCTATACTGAACACCAAATCTACTTCTTCCTCACAAAAAGATCAGTGACTGAAAACCCACACCACACACCTGCTGACCTCTCCAGCCATACACCTATATTTTGGCCTCTCCTCCCAAGGGCAAGAGGACCACGAAACACCCTAATGCAATGGAAGAGTGTCTGCCTTTGCCACATGGAAATATTCTTCCTCACTTAATATGACTTCCGAACAAAACCCAGACCTACAGGGTCACAAAAGAAAATGGCTGCCAGTTGTCACCGAGTCATACCATGCCCCTGACCATCGCTTTTCACAGGGAAAACAACATGCTCTGATTGCCAGTTCAGCACATTCTATATACACCAGAATACCATAAAAGTACCTTTGTTTTAAGGTAAAAAGTATTCTGGGCAATACCATTTGATTTCATTTAAAATTGAGGGTTTTTTTCCCTCCTTTCACTGTTGTGAGATGTGGGTCTTCGTTCCAGTGTTCTGTTGTTCTCACAGGAAGCTGAGTGAGCTGCACGTTACCTTTATCATTGCTCTGACTAGAGCAAAGAAATGTTTATTTTGCTTTACAGCTCAAATGACCACAGTCCGTCATGGCAGGGAAGGCGTGGAGGCAGGCACATCAAGCGATGTCACATTGCTTCTGTAGTCAGGAAGTAGAAATCGGATGCTGCTGGTCAGAGCTTTCTCCTTCCCGTTCAGTCTGGAACCACGCCCATGAATGTGTACTGCCTAAGTGAGGCTGTGTCTTCCCACTTCAGGGAGCCCAATCTAGAACATCCTGCACAGGCATGCCAGAGGTTCATCTCCGAGGTAATTCTAGATTCTGTCAAGTTGACAGTCAGTATTAACCATGACAGGTAAACTATAAGACTGGTGAATCTCACAGACAGCCTGTTTTCTGATTTCTTTCACTCAGTGGTAGAAGCCATTTTGTGTGAGTGTGGTACCATCATGATCAATAATACATCCATAAAGATCACACAGTTCAGGAAAGAAGCTTGGTAAGAAAGGAAGCAGATGCAACCTAGGTCCACAGTGAGTGTTTATTCCAGCAAAAACAAGTTGCCACTTGTTTTATTATGAAGAGTCTGATGTAATCAGCCAGCTACCATGAAGATGACTTCTCCAGCTGGGCACACTGCCATGTTGACTTTCAGGCTTGGTCACTGTAGTGAGGAAGTTGGAGACTCAGTCAGATAAGTGTGTGTCCACATTTCTGAGCTGTGCATAACCTCCCTGCCTCGCTCTGTAGCATTTTAGTTTATGAACATACTGAACAAGTGCTGGGTAGCTGGAGACGGCGACTCAGTGATAGAGAGCAGACCTTGATGTCCACCTTATTGAGAAGAGCCTTTTCCACCACCAGAGACTTTTGGTGATCACTATGCGCTATCCTCAGGGGTCAATCCATGGTCTCTCCTAAGTAAAGGCTTTGTGGCTGAAGAATTAGTCTATATGTCTCTCACCAAATATTAACTCTTGTTCTTTACTAGTTTCTTGCCATGTGGCCAAGCAATTACCCCTGGTCTGTATGCCATAGTCAGTGTCTATGTCCTGCTACAGTGTTGTTTGAGAGCTGGTAATCATATTTGATACTCTTGGGGTTCCATTGGACACCTTTGTCAGGTTCAGGTAGAAGAATGATTTCTGCCAACTCAGCCAGTCGGAGAGTAATGGAACTCAACTTGAAGGTTTTCTCATCACATGGGACACAAGAGGACAACACTACCAAATTTGGTATGTGCTGTCCCCAAACCATAGAAAGGTTCTTTCTTATGGGCTATTAGATCAACAAACAGTTCTTTTCTTTTTTTACATGCATTGGTGTTTTGTCTGCATGTGTGTCTGTGTAAGGGTGTCAGATCGCCTGGAACTAGAGTTACAGATAGTTGTGAACTGCCATGTGGGTGCTGGGAATTGAACTCAGGTCCTCTGAAAGAACAGCCAGTGCTCTTAACCTCTGAGCCACCTCTCCAGCCCCTAGTTATTTTCTTTCAAGGACATGTGCCTTCAGACCCCATGGTCCTCCCAGGAAACTTATAATGCCCTCAGAGGTACATACAGATTCCTATGAAAATAAGATCTAGGCATTAGCTTTCTATTGCCATTAAAAATAAAGAGGTAAAAAGCAAGGATTTCATTGGTTCACAGTTCTGGGTCTCAATTCATGCTTTGTGAGCTTATGGCATAGTACACAGCTTTGTGGGCTTATGGCAAAACAGCAATGTGCCAAGAACAAAGCCACTGGAAAGAGACAGAACCTTGAACATTGACAAAAGAAAAGGAAAAGACTGGCACCCCACAAATGGACAGACTGCCAGCAATCTAAAGACACCGCCCCCCATGAAGCCTTGCCTCCTAAAGATTCTATGGCTCCCATAGCACCATGGGTAAGGGACCAAGCCCTCAGCACATGTACCTAGTGGTCATGGCTCTTTCTACAATGTAGAGTAAAGGCTTTGTGGCTGAAGAATTAGTCTATATGTCTCTTACCAAGACATCCATGGCAGCAAATATTTCTTGCTCACAGAGTCCCATCGTAGTGATATTATTAATGTAATAATCCAGTGTGATATCTTTTGGAAAGAGAGTTAATCAATGTTCCATAGAGTCACAAAACAATATAATAAAGAGTTACTGGTGCCCAGCCAGACAAAACAAACGTCTTTCAATGGTTTATATTTATTATCATGGAGAAAAAAAAAAACAACATCTTTTGAGATAAGATCTTTATAGAAGTACCATGGCTGAGTTGGTTTATTTCAGTGGAAAGAGACCATATCCAGTTTGATAATGGTGATTCCATCAACCATGTTATTAATTACATAATAATCCTCTAGCACTTTCAGAACATCCTGGTGCCTGATCCTACTTATAGAGCTAATTAGAGGTCTAAGAGGGCTATAGGTATGGAGCATGATACCAAATTGCTTAAACAAAGAATCTTCCATAAGAACACAATAGGCTACCAGAGCAGGGCAGGCGGGCTTCCTTGGCCACAGGAAGACTTGAGGAGCTAGAATGTTCCGGCTCTCAGAATCCACTGGATCTTCCAAATTGCCATTTGAATTGGAAGGCTTTGGCTTCTAAGCAATATGCTACATGTTACATATGTAACTGAATTAATTATCTTGCAGGATCCAATGCTGAGTCCATCTTTGCCTACCTCAGACCTATCAATGCAAGAAATAAAGACTTTAACAGTCTCAAATTTAATGACTATATTTTGATCCCAATAATGGACATGTTTGAAATTTCTTTAAGTAGTTTACCACTTAATAAATATTAACCCCACACGTAAATGTCCATCCTTGGAGCATACCATTTTGCTTGCATGCCCCATGTCCCCTCCATTTTTTTAAAAACCCACTCCAAGTAGGCTTAATAACCAATGCCATATTTTCTCATTCTGTGATCTCTTACTTGTAACTACTGCTGGCTCCAGTTTCCTCATCTGTGACTATTCTTAGTTGCAACCAGCAGAGACTTGCTGTCAATGACCTAGGGAAAATAAAAACTCATTTTAAAAATACCATGTGGGCCAATGAGACGGCTCAGCAGGTAAAGGTACTTGCTGTTAAACCCGATGACCTCAGTCCAATTCCCAGAATCTATGTGGTGGAAGGGAAAGAGAGCATCATCAATTCCTTTCAAGAGCTGGGCCTTCATTGACCTAATTATTTCCCATTGGGTCCGCCTCTTCAGCTTCCCACTGCATCCTAGTAGCACTACCCAGTGCCACTATAGCAGAGTCGGGATAGCCCAAGACTGGTGATCACACTGAAGATCAGCAGTTCAAGAAATTCTTGTTGAGTAACAATGTACATTAGGGATGGGTAAGTGAGTACAATAAACTCTCTAAAATTATGGAAGTTGGACTCTTGTGTGAGAAATATACTACGGCAACTATGAAATAATATAACATATATTAGTAGCAATATTTATAAAGACTCTGATAACAGGGAATGGAAACATTAATTCTGACAGAGAATATTGTGAAAGACTTCTAGAAGGCATGATATTTGTATCACTTCTTTCTTTTTTGTGTGTTTTTCTTTTGAGACAAGATTTCAATATATATACTAGGCCATACCTGAATGCAGAGATGTGTCTGCCTCTGCCTCTTGAGTGCTCAGATCAAAAGCATGCACCACCACGACCAGCTTGTAGCACATCTTAAAAGCTAAGTGCAACTTGTTTTGGAAAAACAGCAGGCGGGAATGGTGTGTGTCGTGAGAGTGCCGAGTGGGTGGTAACGTTTATAAAACTCGATGGCACATTCAGAAAACCCCTAGCCTTCCAAAGTTAGCAGGGCAAATCAAACTTGAAGGAGGAGATTACAAATAGGTTTCAAGGTCTTCAAAGCTAGAGTAGATGCTTATCTCCTAAGGGAGCCAGTATTGAAGTGAGAACGAAACAGGTGAAACCCCTGTTTCAGAATGAGCACCTTGGAAAATGGTTTTAAGGGTGAAAAGTCCAAGAGCAGTGTCTTAGTTAGTTCTCTGTTGCTGTGATAAAACACATGACCAAAAGCAACTTGGGAAGGAAAGGGTTTAGTTCACTTACACTTCTATGTCACAGCATGAATTCAAGGCAGGAGCTGAAGCAGAGGCCATGGAGGAGTGCTGCTTACGGCTTGCTCCTCATGCTTACTCCCATGCACTTCAGGTCCTCCTGCCTCGGGATGGCACCACCCACAGTGGGTGGGGCCTGTCCACATCAAGCATTAATCAAGACAATTCTCTAAGACTTGCCCATGAAGGCATACTTCTTAACTAAGATTTTCCCTTCCCAGACATGTTTATGTCTGTGTCAAGTGGACAAAAACTAACATGTAAAACCAGTAAAGTCAGTTATTGTCACCAGGGGTCAGATGTAAGGCCTGGCTGTCATAACAGGTGGGACTGGTCTGAGAGTGCTGGTTACACGGGTGATGATGTGGACATGAACTAGTAGGTTAAGATAGTCAGAGAACGAGTAGGTTAAGATAATGATAATGACTCTCACCGGAGTGGCTCAGCTTGAATGTTTTTGACAGAAGAAGAGCAGACAGAAGAAGAGAGAGAGTTCACTGTTTGGTTTGGGATTTTCTCAGTTTAAGGGTATGAAAGGCATTCCTGTTGGAAGATTGCATCGAGATGCCAGAAGAGAACTCCAGCCTAAAAATACAGATGGTGGATTTGGAGATTCACCAGCTTATGGAAGGTTTTTAAGGACTCAAGAGCCACAGTGGTCGGCCGGGGAATACAGGCACACTGACAGAGCTTGAGGCCCAGCAATGTTCAGTTTGTGACTGGAAAAGGAGAGGAGAATGGCCCAGAGAGTAGAGGAAAAGGAGGAGAGAAGTCTTCACAGAAATAAGAGCACCAGGGAGGAGGAGGCCTTGAGGAGTGTCCTGCACAAAGAGATCAAGCAAGATGAAGACCGAGCTCATCCATTGCCTTAAACCATCGGGGACACCTAGGAAACTAAGGGCAGAAATCTGATGTCTGTGAGCCTGAAGGAAACAAGGGGAGAGGGGGAAATGGAGCCAGGCGTGCTGTGTCATGAGTAACGACGGGGCAGAGCTGACTCAAATGTGGACTTCCATGTCTGGAAGACCCCACAGATGCCTGCAACTGTGGATAGTACCAAACACTACAACTCAATGTCTTTTTTCCTTTCTTTCTGTTTTCAGTGTATGTGTGCGTGCGTGCGTGCGTGCGTGCGTGTGTGTGTGTGTGTGTGTGTGTGTGTGTGTAGTCAGAGGTCAGCTTCAGGTGTCATTCTTCAGCAGTAGCCACATTGCTGGAAGACAGGCTCTTTCTCTAGGACCTGAGGCTTACTGATTACGGTCGATTGGCTGGCCAGCAAGGCCCGAGGACCCCCCTGTCTCTGCCTCTCAGAACTTCAATTACAGCTATCACTATCATGCCCATCTTTCTATGTGGGGGTTAGGGATCAAATTCAGGCCCTGTGCTTGCATGGCAAGCCCTTTCCTAACTGAACCACGCCTCCAGCCTGTCTTTTCAGTCTTAATTAAGGACTTACTATGTGGTGGGACCTTACTGCTTGCAGTTTGGGGTAAAACAGTAAAACCAACATGGATTTCTTTTTCTTTGACGATGGCACAGAAGATTCATTCTTACTATAGATTTTAGCAACCTCAGCATATGATTTCTTTCCTTTGATTTTTAAGGCAAGAACAACCACTGACCTAAAGATCATCACACTGGCTTCATCTTTCAAAGCTTCCTCCAACTTCCAATAGTACCATCCTGGAAACTAAGCCTTTGAACATATGAATCCTGGGAAGACATTAAAGATCTAAACTGCAGCACAGCTGTATAACCAAAGAGGGATAACTTTTAAAACGAGTAAGATGAGATTGGGCACATTTAGGCTGATATGGCCATAGGGATTTGGAGACCTTAGGCAACCTGTGATTTTCTAGGTTGAAAGGCAGGATATGGGTAGAAGCAGAAATGGAGGCTGGTCTCCCTGGCTGTGGTCCAGGCGGTGGGGCTGTAAGCAGCCTCATGTACCTGGAGGCAGATGACATTTGCAGCTCCGTTCACACCAGCCCTGTGTAGGAAGGAGTGACTGATGGCTGCATCCAACCCCTGCTGCTCCGGTTTACCCTCACTGTGGAGCCTCACCAGAGCATGTTAAAAGAACAAGTCTTCCTTTTGATGCCAGGGTTTGAACTCAGAACTTCATCCATGCTAAGCACTGGCTGTATCACTGAGCCATACCTCTGGCCTCAACTTAAAAAAAAAAAAAAGGGAAA
This sequence comes from Peromyscus maniculatus bairdii, assembly GCF_049852395.1. Lineage (NCBI taxonomy): Eukaryota > Metazoa > Chordata > Mammalia > Rodentia > Cricetidae > Peromyscus > Peromyscus maniculatus. Next base: position 32,628,609 of record NC_134853.1, on the reverse strand, counting down.
ATTATGTGTGTGTATTGTAGGGGTGGGGTGGGGATGGATGGGGGTGGGGTGGGGTAGGGTAGGGTGGGCGTGGTGATGGTAGTGGAGAGATAGCTCAGCACCTAAGAACACTCCCAGAGGACCAGGGTTCAATTCCCAGCACCCACATGGTGACTCACAACCATCTGTACTTCAGTCCCAAGGGATACAATACACACTAGCAGAGCACCTACACATATAAAATAAAATTAAAAAATTAAAAATTAAAGAAATAAAAATTGGTAGAGCTGCTATTTTGGAGCCATATGGTCTGTCCTCTTGTCCCAGAGGAATAACACAACTGAAATAATAAATCCCCTTGAGGTTCCAGAACCCAGGACACCAGAGAACTCTCTCATAAATTGCCTCTCCATTACACACTGAGTGTATTCACAGTGGAGAATTGCAAATAAGACGAAGGTGAGTCTAATTCACTTTACAAACATCACTTCAAATCTCTTTCTGTACCCGAGCCACAAAATTAATTATGACTGGAAAATGGCAAAAAGAGGGGGAGGGGCTTGAAAGTGTGCTGAATATTAGCAGAACCTATGCCTACATCACTGTGAATGTGCCTGGTCTTGTCTGAATCCTACCAGAGCCAATTTTCTGAACCAGTTTACTTTCCAAAAGATGAGTGGACGATTTCATGACTCTGAAGCTGCCTGTTGGCAAATCACAGTTATTGAGTGCTCAGCAGAAGATAGATGTGATAATCCTATCATCAAAGGATGCTGCTATATTATATTATTATTCTGGAGCAAGAATAAGTCCCTGGGTAGGGCTGTGTGGGGAAGCCCACCATCCTTTAAGAAATGTGAAACTTGGAAGACAAGTAGGCGCTTCCTGGTGCATTTGTTTTGTTTGTTTGTTTGTTTTTTATTTTTTCGAGACAGGGTTTCTCTGTGTAGCTTTGCGCCTTTCCTGGAACTCACTCTGTAGCCCAGGCTGGCCTGGAACTCACAGAGATTCGCCTGGCTCTGCCTCCCGAGTGCTGGGATTAAAGGCGTGCACCACCACTGCCTGGCCTTCCGGGGCATTTGTCTCTGATGGAGTTCGTTGTAGAGATGTCCATGTGTTCTTTTTCTGGTGTGAATTTCCAGTCCCTGCAAACTCTGTTCTCACAACTTCTTTTCTGGAATGTGAAGAGTCAAACCTCTACCTGATTACAGAGGCAGGCCTTTCCAAGGAGTTGCTTAGGCCAGACTACCTCATTTGAATCCGAGCCCACTCTGGCGAGCATTAAGATTCACTTACTGACATCGACTGTGTCTTTCTTCTTTTGCTCAAGGTCTTTGCTAAGTGAGACCCAGAAGCCTATGGGAACCAACAAACCTAGTAGCAAATTAATTTCTGCTGACTATAAACACATACAAGATCAAAGTGACACCCCAAGCATTCTATACAGCTTTGGGGTGCATAGAGGAGAGAAGCTTTTCAACAATCTAAGCACACAACTATCACGGGCACCGCATAGATGATTACGGATGAGCAAGCACAGCACAGCGGCCACTGGGATTGACTGCACATCTGTTCTTTGTCCTTCTGCCTCTTCCTAATGCTCAGGACCAGTCTCCCAGACAAGTACAGTCCTGCCGCCTTTCCTGCAGAGTTGGGGAAACTGAGGCAAAGAGAGCAGAACAGTGCACCCCTGAAGCACAGAACCACCAGTTGAGAGAACTGGGATTTGAATTAGATTGTAGTGACTCACACCTGTAATCCTAGCACTTTGGAGGCTGAGGCAGGAAGTTTGTTATGAGGTCAAGGCAGTCTGGGCTATGTAGCAAGACCCAGTCTCAAAAAATAAAAATCAGACAAGCAAAAAAATAGATATGTGTGACTCCGACCTAGAAATATTGCAATAACCTGCTTTGGGGAGATGGGGGAGAGGGAGATCTGGGACAGGTGGTAACAGGACCCCGGGGCTTTTGGCAGATTATTTTTGATTAATCAAGAATGTTTCTTGGCTGTATTCACTGCCCCCCCCCCCGCCTCTGCTCAGTTTTTCTGAATGGCAGATGTGGCTCAAGTTGATAGAATTTTGCTAATTTATATTTCTCCTGTTTACCCCCACACCACCTCGTGCCATGACCTCTGCATTTCTGGGTCCTCTTCCACCCTGTCAATCATATCAGATCTTTATCACATCTGGAGTCTGTGCACAATGGGTGCTAACTGGATCCAGCTCCCTCCCTTAATATGACTCATCCATGCCCCAAGGACACTCGCCTTCCTGTGTCATGATGATGGAAATTGTAATGGTGTTCTTTCCCCTTGGGCAGGGTTATGAAAATGCTCATTTTATGAGGTTTGCTATGATCATAGGGAAATGCTACCTCTGCTGGTTTTATCATTGAATTTCACCATTTTCTTGGACCACCAAATCTTTGCATTGCTAAGCAATTACACTTCAAAGTATCAAAGGCTGTTTTAGAATTACCACAGAGTTTATATCCCCAAATCCTTCTTAGAGCTTCCCTCACATGCTGAGGGAAAGACAACCCAGGCAGATGCTATGTTCCAGATGGAAATTACTTGGCAATTGCTATTTGAGTGCTACACTATGAACACCTCTAGGAAGTAGAGGTGGGAGTTGGAAGCCTGGTGTTCTCTCGGGAGATCTCAGTTCCCATGTGCCTTAGAATGACTCTTGCCTTTAAAGAGATGGCTTTTTCACAAGTCTCCACTTAAACAAACCACACTGGCTCGTTCTGGGCTAGAGAGGCAGCAACTTGACCAGCTGTGAGGGGAAAGTAGATGTGTTAGACTCTAGGGAGACTATCTCCAGGTGGCTCCTTCCTAACTGATTTGTAGAATGATTCTGAAACTTTAGGACTTTGCTTTAGTTTCTGATCTGTGAAGATCAAGATGACCATGGTGTTGTTTATAATGATGTACTGGTTGGTATTTGAGAGTCTGATCTGTGATGATCAAGATGACCATGGTGTTGTTTATGATGATGTACTGGTTGGTATTTGAGAGTCTGATCTGTGATGATCAAGATGACCATGGTGTTTGTGATGATGTACGGGTTGGTATTTGAGAATCTGATCTGTGATGATCAAGATGACCATGGTGTTGTTTGTGATGATGTTCTGGTTGGTATTTGAGAATCTGATCTGTGATGATCAAGATGACCATGGTGTTGTTTGTGATGACGTACTAGTTGGTATTTGTCACCTTCACATAAACTAGAATCACCTGGCATTTTCTTTTATTTGTTTTTAATTGAAAAAAATTTTCATACAATATACTCTGATCATGATTTCCCCTCCCCCAACTCCTCATAGATCCTCCCCACATCCCCAACTCCATGCTCATTCTTTTTAGAAGACAAACAAACAAAACAAAAAACAAACAACAAAAAAGAAGAAACACACATACAATCCCTCCCAAACAGAAAGTAAAATATACAAGCAAAAGACAAATATGACAAAAATAAAATGCCCAAACAAAGCAAAATGAGACGAAAAGTCTGCAGAAATACCATTGAATTAGTTTTGTGTTGGCCATCTAGTGTGGTTTATCTACCCACTGAGACTCCATTGAAGAAAACTAATTTTTCCTTTGCAGCAGGTATCAATTTTGGATAGCTTCTTGGTTAGGAATGGGAGCCTGTGTCTACTTTCCATCTCTCATCCCTGAAACCCCATCTGACTTGAACCTGTTCAGGCCCTGTGCATGGTGCCACAGAGTTCATATGTGAATCAGTCATGTTGTGTTTGGAAAATAGTGTAGTTGAAGTCATCCATCAACCCCTCTGGTCTTTCTGCCTCCTCTTCGGTCCAGGAGCCCTTAGGGGAGGGGTTTGAAGAAGACATCCCATTTAAGACCAAGTGTTCCAAAGTCTCACTCTCTGGATATTGTCCAATTGTGGATCTCTGTATTAATTCCCATCTGCTGCAAGAAGCAGCAGCAGCAGCAGCTTCTCTGATGATGGCTGAGTGAGGCACTGATCTACGGGTGTAACAATATGTCATTAAGAGTCATTTTATGCTCTGTTCCTGTTCCTTTAACACAACAATAGTGTTTGGTTTTCCTCTAGCTCTCTGGTCTGTCCAGCTTCAGGCTTCTGGCTACCCTAGCAGATTCAGGCATGGATTACACCTTGTGGGCCTTCAATCCAATCCTACGGTGGTTGGTTACTCACACAATGTTTGTGTCCCATTGCACCAGCATATAGTGCAGGTAGGTCACCATTGTAAGTCGCAGGGTTTGTAGTTGGTTGATGATTACTTTTTGTAGCACGCAGAGTACCTTTCCAGTACCACGAACACTAGCCAATGGGGGCGAAGCCTCTAGCTAGGCACCAGCTTGACTTCTACATGTTCGATGAGATATGTGGTGTTGTCTTCCGCATTAGAGCCTTACCATCAGCTTGTGGATGGCGACCACGAGCCTTCGCAATAACTTGTGATATTTGGGGGTTTCCATGGAGAACTCCTCTTTGCAGGCGTCCTGGAAGCTCCTCCGCTGGCTCCCGCTGACACAGATCGCATCACGCACCCGTCTATGAACTTGCCATTAAGGCCTGGATGTAGATGATGCTGGCTGGTTGGCTCTTTGCATAAGCAAGTGGGCATCAGGGGAGGGAAGAAAACCTGGGGCCAGCTGGCAGCTGCTGCCAGAAGACAGGAGAATAGGTGTCCATAAGCAGAAGCAGCCCACAGCAGATTCTCAGACCCTTTCAGGTCACGCTGCCACAACTGTGCATAGTGGTCTCCCTTATCCAAGGTGTTTTGTATTACCAAAAATCTATTTACCTGCTAGCAACTGTGGTCCAAGAGTTTATTTCTGGAATATTCCAGACGTAAGCATTTCATGGTTTTAAATAATATTCTTTACAGAATATTGTTAAGGTCATTCTACTTTGTTTTTACCTATGGTTGTTGGTCTCTTACTGTGTCAAATTTATAAATTAAACATTTTTCTGTGTCTTCATATAAAGGGGAAAAACATAATTTCTAAGGATTAAGTACTATCTGAAGTTTCATACTTCTGTACAATGTCTTGCAACTTCCCAATAGATAAAGAGAATCTCTCTCTCTCTGTCTGTCTGTCTCCTTCCTCTGTTAACTCGTGGCTTTTTCCACTTCTCAATTCCCAAGTCTTTCTGAGTGTGGTGTGCTTTTCTGCTCCACCCTTGCTCCCCTTGACTCTCACACCCCCTTAGAGTGTGTCTCACGGGGAATTCTGGTTAGTTTTTATCGTCACCTCCACAAACTCCATCCGATTGGCTTCCACCATGTCTGTTGGCAGTTTTCTTGATTGCTAATTGATATAGGCGGGCCCAGCCCGCTGTGGTCAGTGCTGTCCCTGGGCAGGGGGTCCTGGGATGTGTAGGAAAGCTAGCTAAACTGAAGCCATGAAGCAAGCAAGCAAGTGAGCAGGATTCCTCCATGATCTCTGCTTCAGTTCCCACCTTCAGATTCCTGCCTTGACTTCTCTGTGTTGCGCTGTTACCTGGAAATGTAAGGTGAAATAAACTCTTTCTCCCTCAAGTTCTTTCTGGTCCCTGCATTTGCAGTGGTTTGAACGCCAAGCATCCCCATAGACTCAAGTATTTGGAAACTTGGTGATGAGCTATTTGGGGACAGTGAAGAAGTGCAGCTTTGCTGGGAGCAGTATGTTGTTGAAGGTGGGCTTTGAGAGTCAGTAGCTTCCCCCAACTCCCACTTTGCTCTCTGCTCCCTGCTTGTGGTTGAAGATGTGAAGACTCGGTCTCCTACCCGCACCACCATGCTCGCTGCTTGCTGTCACGCCCACCTGCCTGCCATGGTGCACTAAAGTTTCACAATCATTCTACAAATCAACTTCTTCTTCTTCCACAAGTTGTCTTGTTTTATGACAGCAACAAAAGGCAACTAATACAGCGTTTCTCACACCAACATACAACAGAGGGGACACTGGGTCTGTTGTGTTCCCTGTAACGTGTTCCCATTAAGCAGTGTAGCCATGGAAAACTCCCCACAGCCACCAGCCAGCTATTATCTTTCCATCAGTCTCGTTTGCCTAGATAGTCAAGCAGGACTACTGTAGCATCCGAAATCAGGGGATCTATGTGGAGGGGCAGGCTCTGGCAACTTTACTGAAACAGTACAATAATCAAGGCTTCGTGGCCAAACAACCAAGTTTTGTATTTTTCTTCAAGTTTCTCGTAGTTTTCCTAAAAATGCCACAGAAACCAAAGCTATTCTTACTGAAAGAAAGGTCTTTGTAGAGATTGTGTGTTTCTTAGATTCTAGAGTGGATGGTTCATGGAAAGTCCAGAAACAAGTCATCTTAATGACTAACGGGAAATGAGTTTGATAAGAGAAGATGAAAGGGGTTCAGAAGGACTAAAGGGGACCACAGGATACTTTCAGGAAAACAAAGGTTAAAAAAAACATGGCTGCTGGGCGGTGGTGGCACACGCCTTCAACTGAAGCACCCAGGAGGCAAGCAAATCTCTGTGAGTTTAAGGCCAACCTGGTCTACAGGGTGAGTTCCAGAACAGCCAGAGCTACACAGAGAAACCCTGTCTGAAAAAAACAAAAACAGGGAAGAAGACGTTGTTCAGGCTGGGGGAGGGGCTGAGGCTCAGCAGCTGAGTACTTGTCTAGCATGTGCAAAGCCCTGGGTTACATTCTCAACACTGCAAGAAGTACATACATATATGTATATGTGTTCCTGTGCTGAGAATCTAACCCAGGGCTTTGCACATGTTAGACAAGTATAATATGCTATACTATATATAAATAATGTGTGTAGTATAATATATGCATATGTTTGCTTGTATACTACACATATATAGTAAATATACTATATAGTATATATATACAGTGTAAAGACATCACTTGGTTGTTCCATACCTACAGGAAGTACAGAACATGATAAATGGCTTTTCAATAGTAACAAGAAGTAGCTTTATTAACCACAGATGGAAATATGGAGAGAAGCTTCTAAAGGCTTCTGAGAGTATATTCTTTTTTTTTTTATTATTCAGTTTTTCAAGATAGGTTTTCTCTGTGTAGCCCTGGCTGTCATGGAACTCAATTTGTAGACCAGGCTGGCCTCAGACTCACAGAGATCTGCCTCCCAAGTGCTAGAATTAAAGGTGTATGCCACCACGCCCAGCTGAGAGCCTGTTCTTGAAGTGCTGTGGTTTAGATGCCTGACTGCTTCAATGTAGTCAGGGTGTTATAATTCAGGGGACTTGCCATACAACATGTAAATATATATGTTACATATAATATAAAATATCTAAACTATAACAAGAATGGGAAGCCCAGTACTTCTTTAATTAATTTTGATTAGTAAAGGAGTCTTTATTTTATCTGCATCTGAACTAGCATGCTGAGGTAGAGCGAGGTTAGCATCAAATTTGAGGAGGCCTTCCTTCCCAAGTGCCTGTACTAGCAGGAGCCTGAGCTTGAGGCCTCCTTACATGCCGCACCCTGGGACCTGCTGCCTCTTGTTAGGTCCAGCCTTTTGTCACTCACTCAGCTCTGGTAGGCTGGACACAGTGTCCCGCCTTAGCCTTCGGAGGCTTACGTTGACAGCCATGCACCACCGCACCCAAAATCCTCGCCTCTCCATTAGGAATGGGTGGCTTCACTTCCCGAGGAGCCTTCTGGTGCCTTAAATGAGATGATCATTTTATTATTTTCTTCCTGACCTAGGTTGATGGATTCAAGCTAAAATAAAGAATTTAATTTGTCTGCAAGAAAGATAAGGTAAAAAAAAATGCAAGTTTTTTTAAAATAATTTTTTTTTTAAATCCTGTTTTCATTCATTCTAGTTTTGACTGTTTTTTTTCCCTGTCTCTGTGGACTATCAAACATGGACCATGGCTGGAATTGTCCCTAAGGCTAGCGGCAGGTAGCCACCTCTGATCGTCACACAGGAGATGTCTCCTCTATCATCCAGGCACTCTCTAGACATGTCATGTTCTTGTGACTTATTAATAATTGGCTGCAACCTTTCCAATTTTCCCCTCTAATAGGCTTGCGGCGTTTTGTTACTTATCTCGTTATGAGCCCCATTCTCCCAGGGTTTACATTACTTGTCTAAGGCCTTCAGGTAGATTGAAGGACCACCTGAGTGACTCCCGCTGATGAGGAAAGTTCTGAGGCAAATGCCGGCCTAGACGGGACCAGAATGCTCTCTGAAAATGTGGGTTAATTGTCACCAGGTCATTTGATGTGACCACACCATGCCTGGCTTTCCTTCCAGCAATGAAGAAAGTATCCCATGGATAGTGAACAAATATTCTCCATGAAGGAATCATGCGGGGCTGAATTTGCTGATTTTCTGAGTGGTACCATATTCATGCAGGCATCTCTTCATTCCTCAACTTCCTAAGACACCGGACTCCCCTGGTGAGCATCTCTCCTAGTCATAAGCACAGTGTAAACTTCACTTCTGTCAGAAAATAGTCCAGGCTTCTTGTCCTGCTGGGACCAGGTACATCCATAACTATTCTTCTTTAGACACTTATTTCTGGAGAAAAAAAATCCTTAGAAACTTTGACTTAGGGTATCTATTTTCAGGTTATATTTGAAAAAAAAAAAGACTGCTTTTTTCATTAATTATATAACAAATATCAGGCCTTTGTGCTGTAAACTTCATTAACACAATTAATCAAAACCAAATATCAGTGGTGTGTTACAAGTCAGGTATGCGCATGGGGAGAAGTGAGCACTTTCCCCCTGGGCTTCCTTCAGTTTGTTGGTTGGCTGACTTCAGACGGAGAGAAACTTCGGGTATCATCTGGGCTGTTCGGCCTGTTGGTCTGGTCTCTCAGGGGAAGTGAGTCTATAGCCTGTTTCTGTGCAAGAAATGATTTGTTAGGGTGCCTGGAGGTATTTGGCTTAAGACTGGCTCTTGCTTAACCCAAACCACAAGACATTGACATGGGAACTAGGAGTCTAATTCATTTATTCTTAGTGTAAAATATACCAGGCCACTGACAATGTGTGTGTATACTGCTGATGGCTACTGATGTCTGTCCTCAGGAATCCTCTGCATTTATCTTTCCTGTAAGGAGACAAATCCCAGAGCATTGAGCAATTTTAGCCCAAGGTAGGATTGTCTTCTTTTCCCTCTCCCCTAAAATATGAGGGGGAGTGTGGCAATTTTGGGGTCAAGCTCTCTTTTCCAATGTCCCCATGCTGACCACCTCTCTTTACGTTTACTGGCCATATCAACCAGAGCCCACTCAGTGACAGGGGATTTTCTTCCTGAGAATGTTCACCCATCATCTTGCAAAACTGGGATCCTTCAATTTCTGTAAACCATTCACGTGCTGACAATTCCTAAAACCACCTTTTCTGCAGGTGGATGGTTATGACTAGAACACCAAGGGGACCCGGGGTGCAGGGAGATACTTTTCGAGGTCTCAGTGGTCTCTGCTAGTGTTAGTGCCTCCAAGAATGGACAGTTACAATTTTTCAGATTACTTATGTTTATGTGTATGAGTGTTTTGTTTGCATGTATGCAGGTGTACCACATTGTGCCTGGTACCTGAGGAGGTCAGAAGAGGGTGCTGGATCCCCTGACACTGGAAATGGATGGTTGTGAGTCACCATGTGGGTGCTGGGGATGGAAATGGGTCTTCTGCCAGAGCAACGAGTGCTCTTGACTGCTGAACCAACTCTCCAGCCCTAAATAAATGATCGATGTATCTTAGACAGCAAAGCAAACTGAAATTCTGCTTTGCCTACCTCTGCTGAACTGTCAGCCTCCAAGAGCAGCAAAGACATGTTGGGAGGTCTCAAGATTGGAAACCTCCCCCGACACAAATGCCATTGGGTGTGTAAGAAAGTAAGCCAACTGAGGAAAAGAGAATTGGAAACGGAAACAACATACACTCTCTACTTAGTGCTGTCCCCATCAAGTGTGTGTATTATGAACTTCTTAGGACACTGAGTATACTTAAGAATCTATCTCCTTTACACTTAACAATACACTGAGAATGCTTGTCCAGACTGGCTGTGTGGGGAGGCTTTGCGACCTAAATTCTCACAATCGCAGAGATGATTGATACCAAGACCAACTTGAAGTTGCTCTCTGCAGCCACCTTTTCATTGCCCCCACCCCCACCCCCAGCATAAGTCAGCTTTGTGTCTGTGTGAAGCAGAAAGACTCAGACAGGGGGGAAAAGCAACATTGATTAGTCAGAATGCAGTCCTCACTGGAAAACCACCTTTGGAGGGCCAGGAAATGACCATTTCAGCCTCCTGTGGTTCGTGAAGGATAAACCATACATAGCGTCATGTGAAACCAGAGACACTCATATATTTCAGGAAAGCCCCTCCCTCCTGGGGTTGGTGGTTTGTATTCTGTGTGAATCAATTCCTGTATTTTCCTCTGGTTCCTGCCGGAAGGAAATGAGAGGCTTTAGTTCTCTGCAGGGAAAGCTACTTCGGCAGCCCAAGCCCTTACTGGAAACCCTTCTCTGTTTCCCCTATAAGGCCCTGCAGGTTTAGCTGAGTGGTGAAAGCCGCACCAAGATAAGGCCCAGGGACAAGTTCCTTGCTACCAAAACGCCATCTGCACAGCGTCTGGGGAAGCAGGGCTCCCAGGACTTTGCAGACACCATAGTGATTACAGTGACCCTTCTTTGTTTCAATTTTACCTTCTCCTCTGTGGCACTGCTCACAAGTGATGCCGACATTCAGAGGGAAGCAAGCAGCTTCCTGCATCTGTGGCTTCCGAGGGCTCCTGTGCTCTACGGAAAGCATTTTCTGCCTGGTTCTGCAGGTAATGGCAGATGCGTGCCTCCTGTCCACACTGTTTGAAAAGAACTGATATTTGTTTTGTTTTGTTTTTTAATGAACTCTTGGTCTTGCACTTGCTAAGTAAATGCTCTACCACTGAGCTACATTCCCAGAAGAAAAGTCTAACAGTTTATGATCAAATGCTTAGAAACACGTTCTAAGGAAAAAACCTGAACTCTCAGGAGATCCAGCATCTGCAGACATGTCACTGGTACCTGTGTGGCTGGAGTAGATGCGCCTGTGTCAGTCAGGTAGATCTGGATTCCCTGTCTTGATATGAGCTGAAATGGTTCACAGGATGTGTTCACTCTCCGTTCCTCCTCCTCTGCTTCCTCCTTTTTCTCGAAATGCTGGGGATGAAACCAGGTCCTTGTGTTTGTTAGGCATGTGCTTTACCACTGAGCCACATCCCGGCCTTCTGCAGAATCGAGATTTGGATATTTCTTCAGGATCATGTGTTTGTCATATGGTTTTTTGGTTTCAATCAATAGTAGCAATTCAAGATAGCTATGACCTCGTTCTAGGCCCACTTGACTAACCTGAGCCTCAGTTTCAAAGTGAGGATAATAGCAGTATCTATCTATGAAAGCATCTATTTATTCATTCAACAAATATTATCGCACGTCCCCAGAATGTCAGGTGTCGAGGACATAGTGGGAGCCACACTGAAGGTGTACCCCAATGCCCTGCTGTTGGGCTGTAGACGGTAAAATGAACCAGGATGCAAACAAAGATAAAGTGAGTTGACAAAATGAGAAGCACTTTAAAGGAAAAGAACGGGGTTTAAAGGAAGTAGAGACGCTTAAAGGATGGAAAGAACGGTATATAGGCGGAGGAAGGAGGGTGTGCTAAGGCCCTGAGGTCCATTTTGAAAGATGAACAGGCCTGCACAGGTAACACAGACTTGGAGAGATGAACTGAGGACTGATGGAGCAGTTAGGTGCTCAGGCTCAGGACCGCTGGTGTCAACCAGGGCAAGCAGTGGAAGCCTTCTGAGCATGCTGAGAAGCCACCAGAAGGCCTGACTAAGCAAGACTTGACCTTGTTGACTTTGACAAGGGTTCCCTGGCTTCTGTGCAGAGGAAAGGAAGGTGTAGAAGCCAGGGCGTTCATTGTAATGACTGAACGAGATAATAAATACTTAACATTTCCCGAGACACAGGACACACACACTTGCCCAGTTGTGTTAGTGACTTGTTAGTAATAATGAACAATAACATTATAATCAGATTGCATTATATAAATGCAACGTGTACACCAGGAATTAAATGTCTTCTCTGATTTCAGTTACTACAGTGTGGGGAGGGGGGGGAGAGTGGATCAGGAAAGTGAGTTTATTGACTTAGGTAGGACTCGAATCTAAAGCTAATTTGAATTCCCTACTGTTAAATCTTATTGACTTCATACAAACTTCACAGATCAAATTTGTGAATTTTTTTCAATATTAAATTAGTGTACTGATCTTAAAGAAAGCACTGCTCAGAATTAGCTTCCTGAAACAACAGTATTTACTTTTGTGAAAGCTACATTTTGAAGGTTAGTGGTGAAAAGCCTGGGTGACAGAGACGCTCTACACAGGAAAGCTGACATCACTGACAACACCTGTGGCTGCCGGGATCCAGGAGGCATGCCTCTGGTGCCATCCACCACTCGAGAAGGCAAAGGGACTGTCCTGCAGAAGGAACTTCCACCGCCCCCCTTTCCTGTCCTGGGAGCCCCTAGTTCCCCTGATCCACCTCTGCAGGCTGGCCTCCCCCTCCCGGAGAGACTGTGGTCCTTCAGTTCTGATGTAAGGATCGACTCTGATTCTGGATGGATCTATCTATTTCTTTTATTTCCAAATTGCCCCCATCCTGACCTAACACAGTTGACACAAATGAGCACGCATGTAGAGAGAACGTGTGTCTGGAAAGCCAGCCTTCACAGAATTCTCAGGCTACAGAAAACAAAAAGACACCACTCACTTCCCCTTGCTGTCCTGTTAGTGACATTTCCTCAACTTCCAGGCAGCAGACAGAAGCAGCTGAGGTCTTGACTAGACCAGGTAGCAGGGCTGGGGATGTGGCTCAGGGGTAGAATTTAGGCCCCACCCTAGGTTCAACTCTAGTGCTGCAAACGAAAAATAATCAGATGGGAAAAAAATGGAAACAAATGCGAAGAAATCCGTAGTCGCACTTTCCCAGACTTCGGGAGCCTGCGCTCTCTTTTATCACGTGACTCAATAAGGCTGCTCTAAGGCCTGAGCCGAAGATCCTACCACACGGTCCCACACGTACAAACTTAGCAACTGCTGTCTGTTGAGGCAATTATCAGACACCAAATGCAATAAAAAATAATAATAATTTCTGGTGTTCCAGGTGGAATTAATTTGGATATTAGAAACTAGTACAAAGATCTCTGACCCATTACCTGTGACCTTAATTTAGCTCTCGAGCCAAGACGAGGCCTGGAAAGAAGCCTCTCTCCTCTACCAGCACTGCCCTTGGTCGCAGGGTCTCTTTGGAGTTCTCTTGAAGTCACAGACCAGCTACTCTGTGCAAGGCGGCCCTCTAAATCCTTGAAATTACACTTGTAACCTGGGCGTTTGAGAAGCCAGGGAGGCTGCGGTTTCAGTTCCTTCTGTCCCCTGCTCCTCTAATTATCTTTGTAATGCTCTAATGCTAAGTAATGATGCCGCTAATGCACGCTGCATTTCACACACAGGTGCCAGCTGTTACCTCGCTGGGCAGCTGACCTCAGAGTGCAGACGTAGGCGTATTCAGGGCCTAGCCCTGCCCACACAAACAAAACAAAGAAAGCCCAGCTTTCTGTCGTCTGCCGCCCTCCCTCCTCGCCTCCGGGAGGCCCTGTTGGTCGAGTCCCCGGGCCCAGCTCTCTCCGCAGCCCCTTACCTCACCCTTCCCCTATCTGCCCTCCCTCTCACCGCTGGTTTCTTCCTGAAACAGAAATCCAGGAAGCCGCCCCCCACCCCAGCCCACCCCATGTTTCCTCTACCCACATTTTCTCTGGGGCCCTGAGTCACACACAGTTTGGCGTCATCGGAGTTCTCCTTTCTCCGCCTCATCGGGAATCCCACTCTCCCATTTCTCCCATTCATTTCTGGAACTAGAGCTTGCCAAAGGGTTGCTTAGGTTTGAGTCGGATAACTTTCATCACTAATTATTTTAAAGGCATATTTAAAACAAATGACCGCAGAACAAACGTGAGGCTGCTGTTGGCTTTACAGGCACACTCATACATGCACACAAAGACCTTCCACACTCCTCCGTGGGACAGCCCTCGGCAGACATCTGCAGGATGAGTTTTTTTTTTTTTTTTAACTTTAATCTCACAATTCATTGTGTCTGTGGCGATGGTTACGCCGCTAAAAGGGTGTAAGAGCAGCCAACTTGGCACACAGATTTAAATGTGAACCGAGGGGTTTGTGCATCTTATGATGACTGGTTTTGACTTATTGCCAAAACTCAAAAGCAAAAACAAACAAACAAAAAACCCCCAAGAGGTGGGTTAGTGAGGGTCGGGGGAGGAGAGCTGCAGTTGCTAAACAGGGTGGAGGCTCTTTTAATCCCGACAGCACGGATGCTAGCAGGGGTCACCGCACATCTGCTCTAGCAAAGACAAAGGGCAAGGTGGGGCGGCGGGGCCGGCGCGGGGCTCCTGCAGGGAGTCGGGCCGGGCGAAGGGGGCCGCAGCCCCGCCGCAGCGTTTAACCTTGACTTCTGCCTCTTGGCTTCTGGCACCGGAGCAAAGCCGGGCCAGATGGGCGTCCTGAGTGTGACGCCCCCCCCCCTCCCCGCGCACTCTCTCTCTCTCCCTCTCTGGCACAGATGTCGCCCGCTGCCCCTGGGGTCCCCGCCACGCCGCCCAGGAAGGCCGCCATGGCTGAGCAGCCTTCACCCTCCCTGTCCGCCCGCCCGCCCGCCCTGTGCGCCCTCGCGTCCTCCACTCGGCCTGGCCCCGCTGGGACCTGAGCGCCCAGGCCAGCTCCGGGTGTCCCCGCGGGAGTCCCCGGGAACAAAGGCGAGCCTGTGCTCGGCCGGCTGGGGGGCGTCGTCTCTGCAGCTGGTGCGTCCCTCGGGGTTGAGCGCCGCGCTGTCCCCGCGGCCCCAGGCCGGGCTGCCCCGCGGGGCGCCAGGGAAAGGCTGGAGAGGGGGGGCACCCGAGGCTCCAGGACAACAGTGTCGCCCGCGCCCGGCACGTCCATGGAGACAAACCAAGCAGTGACAGGCCGGAGGCGGCTCGAGGGATCCATAATTTATGATGTCGTTCTACCAACAGGGGTTGGGATTTCACAAGCTTTGTCTGTTTCCTTCCCATTTGTTGCTCTGTGTGTCCTTTTAGAGAAGACTCTTTCCCCCTCCCAGACAGAGCAGTTACTATATTGAATTAATGTGATAAGAAGAAAGTGGGATTGTCATGAGGGAGGGAGGGATGGATGGGTGGGATGAGGAGATACAGGTAAGGGGGCGGGTGGCTTAGTCCATGGTATAGTGGACTAATTTTCCCTGGACTATTCAGAACAAAACAACCCCCCAAACATTCTTTAGACCCTTCCCACCACTACTGCCAGTCATCTTTATTTTCCTTTTTCATAAACAAGGCATTTGGCCATTAGTATTTTTTTTTCTTTAGCAGACCTGAAGCAAACAACATCACCACTCCTCAACAAACAAGCAAACAAAAAACGCAAATTTAGGTGGCAGGAAGGGAGGAGGTCAACGGTTTCTTAGACTGTTCTCTGTCCCTCCCTAGGAAGACCCTCTTTGCTGTTGTGTGGCTGGCCCTGGGCGCTTCTAATGGAGAATACTTCAGGGACCCTTGGGCAAAGGTCCTGAAAATCTCTTAAATTGCTTTGGTGACTGGGAACGCTTTATGGATTTTACCAAGTTTTGTTGCAATAATGGGTTGTATGCGCAGCAAAGGGTCCTCAAGTGGACTTCTCTTTCTTATTACCTTTCCTCCCCCCTCCCCCTCCCCCTTCCCCCTCTCCCCCCTTTCCCCACCCCCTCCCCCTGTTTGAAAAATATGTTCTGAGCAGGGAGTGGTGCCATACCTTTAATCCCAGCACTCAGGAGGCAGAGACAGGTGGATCTCTGTGAGTTCGAGGCCAGCCTGGGCTATGGAGCAAGTTCCAGGACAGGCACAAAGCTATGCAGAGAAACCCTGTCTCGAAAAACCAAAACCAACCAACCAAAGGAACAAACAGAAAACTGTGGTCTGAACTTGTTCTTTCCTTGTTTGGATCCAGAGTTGCAAAATGGAACCGGCTAGTACTCGCTGTGGTTGCCCTGCTGAGAAGCCAGGAAGGATGTAGATACCCAGAGGTTTGAAAGGGCAGACTCCATCTTGCTGCAGACAGACTTGTCAGGCCTGGAAGACCTGCCTGCTCCGCAACCCGCAACTCCTACAGATGGCTGGGCCATTTTGTGGTTTACAAGTGACCAAGTCGGGCTGAAGCCACAGCTTCTGGTTATGGGTAACTGCACTTAGTCACACAGTGACCCTGTGGTGACACACCCTTTTCCCTCTCTTTTCTGTAGAGCATGATCTTTTAAAAGAACATTATTCAACATCTTGCCAGCTTGATTTTAGAAACTGCCCATGTACACAAGGAAAAACAGAATTGCAAGGGGCTGTGGATTGAAGTCTGCCTGTAGATTCTACTGGGGCACCAGGAGTTGGTTTGCTGAAAGGGAACATATCTGAGTGTGGGAAGTAGATTTCTCTGACTGATGAGGAGAGGAGCTTTCCAAGTTCAAGGATAGCTCTTTTTGAAGGGATCCTGAAAGAGAATCTGTGAGGGAAAGAATAGAGTCCCTGGTTGCTTTGACTTGGCCATTTGTAAAATGAAAGTGGGGGTGGGGAGGGGCAGGAAGGGGAAGAAGAACCCTCAGGATGGAGGTTGATGTGGCTTTTTTTTAACTTCTTTAAAAAGCACTTCTTTTACCACAGGGGTACAGGAACTTGTAAATAAGAACTGCTTGTGATAGTAAACAAATCAGTCTGAGCTCTTTTATCTGAAAAAGTTCTCTCTCTCTCTCTCTCTCTCTCTCTCTCTCTCTCTCTCTCTCTCAAATGCAAAACAACCCCCCCCCCCATTCTTCAAGGCTTCTTTGCTGGTGTTTGTCCAGGAACAAACAGCCTTCTATATAAATGGTCTCCAAAAGTTCATGAACAAAAAAAGTGTCCACTGTCTGAGTACCCACAAAACGACCTCTGCTGCATAGCGGAGCTTTTCTGTCCTGAATTTGTGATCTGCTATCAGAGTCCTTTAATTTCTCTGAACAGAGGGCTCTTTGGGAGAAGAAAGGATGGGGGTGGGGAAGCCGCATTGGAATCATCGTTTTTTTTTCCCTCTTCCTTTGCTGTGTTCTTCTAGTCAGCAAGGAGTGTGTGACTCGCTCTGATCTGCCCCAGCGTCTCGCTGAGGTGGGAGCCTTGAAGGGTTAAGGGAGGCCACCCCCAGCTTCCCTGCTGAGTGGGACAGCTAGACAGGCCCCACCTCAGAGCTGTTCACAGAAAAGAGACACCCCACTCCTGACACCCTTTATCTCCTTTGGAGATTTTCCTTTTACTGTGTGTTTAAAATGCTTTTCAGTGATGACTGTCTTTTTAAAGCCATGGGTTTCCTTTAACCACCGGGAATCACTTTCAATGCTCCAAATGCATTGAAAGGAAAGGCAGCCATGGGGTGGGTGGGGTGGGGGTGCGCGGGACACAGACACTTTGACTACTGTTCGAGAGCTGGGGAAAAAAAAATCATTATTTGGGATGAAATTTTAACAGCCAATTAAGAGCATGTTAAACATTTGGCCACTTGTTTGCGGGTCGAAACTTCAATGTCATTGAACTCAATTTGACACCCTTTGAGCAGTCTCAGCAAAAGCCATGTGCTTTCTCTGGTACCTGGATTAGGGGAGGGACTAAGATATGCCAAGCCACGCTCTCCTGGCAACATATTCCAGTTAAGCAGAGCCAAGAAAGAACTTTTAAATTGAACTTTTTTGGTAGTGGAGATCCAATTGAGGGCATTATCCTAATATAAACCAAGTGTTCTATCATTGAGCTGAACTCTCAGCTCAAGATACCCTTGTTAGTTTCCCCGGCAGCAGCCTGCCTCTGCTGCCAAAGCAGCTAAACTACATCCTCACCTACGGCCAGGTGCCTTTCCGTCCTCAGCTGGGGGACACATGCACCCCTTAAAAGTGCCCGCCAGCCGGGCGGCGGTGGCACACACCTTTAATCCCAGCACTCGGGAGGCAGAGGCAGGCGGATCTCTGTGAGTTCGAGGCCAGCCTGGGCTACCAAGTGAGTTCCAGGAAAGGCGCAAAGCTACACAGAGAAACCCTGTCTAGAAAAAAAAAAAAAAAAAAGTGCCCGCCAGGCACAGCTCGCTCTCTTGCCTCTCTTCTTCCTATTGTCTCTTGTCTGTCTGTCTGTCTGTCTGTCTGCCTCTCATGTCCCCACTCAGACAGGGCCTTTCACTCTCCTCTCGCCCCTTTCCCCAATAAACTTCTCACCCTAACTCTGTTTCCTGTGCCATGTCTGCTGAGTGGCTTGCCTTGGCAGGGCCCACCAAGAGGTACCCACTTTGCCTGTTTTTTCTTTATCACTATAACCCGATTTACAACAACTTTGGGATAAAGATATGTTTCACAGATAAAACTCCATGTTGAGGGGCCGATGTTTGAGCTGAGACTGAAAAACAAGAAATAAAGGTGTCGTGTGAGAGAGAGATGGTCCAAGTAGAGAGAGAGTCGGGGCAGACTTGAGCTGCGGAGGAAGGAGGAAGGCCTGGGCCGCAGGGTCGAGGAGAAGCAATAGAAGATGGTGCTCGTCATTCTCTAGTTCTGTGCTTGCTGCAGCCGCCATCTGGACACCTCCAGGGCCTCCGCCATCACTGTGCCTGCTGCAGCCCATGCCCTCTCCATCTGAAGCCAGCAGGACCATGAAGGCCCCCAACAGAGGGCTTTCATTGTGCCTTAAACCCATATTCACTGAAAGCAGGACATTTGGTAGAGCCAAAGACAGTTCCAGTTTGAGAGGGGAGACACAGACACCCAAGGCTTACGGCGCTAGGGATGGTGGGAAGAGCTGGGAGTGACTGGGTTGTGAGGGGAACCATGCCCATTACCTCTCTTATTGCTAGTTACTGTCAAGAGAAGGCTGTGCCTGTCAGCAGTATTCCTTCAGTCCAGGACTGTGTCCTGCCCTTCTCTGGTTCATTCTACTCTTCCTGTACCACAGGACTAGACATTGCCTTCTACTCCCAAGTCTGTTCCATCTATCCTCCAGGGAGCCTGGGCCATCTTGCCGTCATCATCCCCGGTCTTATCATCTGTCCTGGCATCCAACTGATGCATGTGGTTATGTCCCACAAAGCACCGAGTCACCCAAGTTCTTGAGGGAAACTTACCTCTCTTCCTTCATTCCCAATGCTTCTCGTTCTAAACTTGGGTTCCTCATGGACAGAGATGCTCTTGTCTTTGGTTAGAGTATGGGCGAGAGAAAGAAATTAAAGAATTGTTAGCTGGAACCGTGGAGAGAAAAGGAGGCAGGGCTGTGTTCTTGCCTCTTTTTTAATGGGGTGTAGCAGACATACCCTGCCGTTGACCTTAGGAAAGTACCCGAGCGGTGACCCTGCATTGACTGGGCTGCCCACATCCTATTCATTTCAGGGCCTCTGGCTCCTTGCTGAGTAGTAGGCATTTCCTCCACAGGGCCCTCAGAAGTCGGTTATGAGCTGTCTCCATCGTAGCACTCCCAGATCTTACTGACTGTTGAAAAGCACCCACAGGGCTGGCAAGATGGCTCAGCTGGTAGGGGCACTTGCTGCCAATCTGACAACCTCATTCTGTATTTGTAAGGAATGTAAGCTGTAATGAACATGTTAGAAGAGGAGGTTCATTGCAATGTCTACAGTCCCCAGCGTGAGGACAAAGCTATGGTACACTGATTTATTCATTCCTTTGGAGCTTTTTAAGTAGGCCATATACTTAGCATTGAGGTGTCACCGAGCAATGTACTGCCTGCCAGCAGTTTGTCCCCAAGAAAGAGAGATGGTGAATGTAATTAAGTAATTAGAGTGAAGGTCTGCAGGTGGCCTGTGTGCTCACATACAGGTTACAGGAATGTATATTAGGGCTACTTAAGCTTTGTGGAGGACAGAAGGTAAGCTGTGACATGGAGAAAGAGGAAGAGTTCATGAGGAAGAGAGGGTACCGGACACACAGAAGTCCTTGGGCATAGAAGCGTGACATTTTTGAGGAACTGAAAGAGGTCCAGCTTCAGCAGCTTGTAGGCAGGACGCTGAGGATTAGAGAGGTTACACTGAGCAGGGCCCTGTAAGCCATGTATGTGAGTTTTGATTTACCGTAAAAGGCAAAGGAAAGCTACTTCAGAGTTTTAAATGTACGTGTGCATGTATGTGTGTGTGCACCAACAAGACTAGTGTTAGAGGGTCCTTCTGGTTGTTAGAGAAAACAAGACAAGGACAAAGGAGCCAGTGAGAGGTACCATGAGCTAGGTGGAAGGCTGTGAAGCCTAGACTAGAACAGAGCAGGAAGGAGGCGAACGGGTGGGTGGATTGGGATGATATTTGAGAGGGCTTGTGATGGTTGAATAAGAAAGCGACGGAGAAAAACAATCAGGGCTAGTTCTAGGTTTCTGGCTTTAAGCAGTTGGAGGGACTATGGCATTCAATGAGGCTGGAAACAAGGGGGCAGGGAGCATGCAGGGGGAGGGGAGCTTTGCTTTTCTGCATGTTGAGATTGACGTTCCTGAGGGGACAGCCAGGTGGGAATAAGTTGGGGAGCACTGGTCATCAATGGCAAAGCCACGAAGAGACCTGAGAAGATGCTTCTCTTACACTATGGAGAAGATGCTTCTCTTACACTATGGAGAAGATGCTTCTCTTACACTATGGAGAAGATGCTTCTCTTACACTGTTTATTTATGCTGGAGTCTCAGCTCTTTGGTTATAAGGAAAGAAATGTACTCAAGCTAGCTGGGTTAAAATAAGGTATGGCTCTGGCACAGCAAACTTCAAAGAGCATTGCTCATGGGGAAGCCCTGAGCAAGGGGCAGCTCTTCGGAACTTTGTAGAGCGAGTGAGTGAAGCAGACACTCCCCTCCCCCTGCTTTGTGGAAGACCCAGGGCAGATCCATGGAGCTCCCTCCTATCCTCTGCTGACCGCTTGTCTATCCGCTAACTGACCCAATGAAAGTCTGAAAAGATTGCCTTGGGCTTTGCCACAGTGTAGCCTTCTCACTATTCAAATTCTTGAGAAGATATCCGAGGGCTCATCCAGTGTGTGTGTGTGTGTGTGTGTGTGTGTGTGTGTGTGTGTGTGTGTGTGTGTGTGTGTGGTGTGTGTGTGGTGTGTGTGTGTGTGTGGTGTGTGTGTGTGGGTGTGTGTGTTGATTCTGAATCAGGGGTGTGATTTAGCAGCTTTTAATGCACAGAACTTTCGGTGTGAATTACAGAATGTTGATATTTGCTTAGTTATGTAACATGCTAAATTATCAGTTCGACGGCTGCTACGTCTTTCATGAAGCAGGAAAAGAGCCCAAGTGAGAACACCCGCACCACCAATAACTTCTTGGGTGTGTTACCTATATTGTTCCTTTGAGCTTCACCTTCTAGGCTGTAAAGTCAGTGATGCTATCTCCCTTGCCAGAGAGAAAGAGATGAATGAGATGCCACCACGGCAGGTAGAAGGGAACAGGTAGAGGGTGCTCCTCTTTTCCAGTTACTCCTCCTTCCTGTCTGTTCAGGTCACTGCACACCAGCATTCAGGAAACGCACTTGTTAAGTCACTGTTTGGGGTAGTGAGTCCAGGGCTGGAACACACACAAGTGTTTATGGACTGAACTTATCTTTTATTGCATTAAGAAGTAATCATACCACCTGGTAACAGTTTGGGGCAGAGTTGAGGAAAAGTCATTGAGGCCAGCTGTGGTGGTGCATGGCTCTAATCCTAGCACCCAGAGGGCAGATGCAGGTAGATCTCTGTAAGTTCAGCCACAGCTACATAGTGAGACCCTGTGGAGAGAATTCCCACCGAGCTAGGAGTGTTAGCACCCAGCTTTGATCTGCATCTTGTGATTGCTGCCTCCTGTCTCTGTACCTTGTTTGAAGTCTCTTCTGAGAGTTTTCTTGGGGATTGAAGCCTTTGCAAATTTAGTGTAGGAAGAACCCAGAACACTGTGGTATTCTTTACTGAGAATTTACGTTTGGCATTGTTCCTCTGGAGGGCTCAGAGAAGAAGCTTTGGTTACGATTGTCTTGCTAAAGGTGTGAATTGTATAACAATAAAAGAGCCCGTTGCTAAGCTAGAGTGGACCAGTCCATAGAGACCAATCACCCCCTAACCCCCCCCCACACCCCGCAGCTGGGAAAGGCTAAATAAAGAGTGATCCTGAGGTGCCTCTGTCTCTTGATTCCAGGTCCATGTGAACCTACATCCACACCCAATATACAAGACCCTGTCTCAACGAAGCACTCAGCACTCAGGAGGCAGAAGCAGGCAGATCTCTGTGAGTTCAAGGCCAGCCTGGTGTACAGAGTGAGTTCCAGGACAGCTAGGACTGTTACACAAAGAAATCCTATCTCAAAAAACTAAACCTCAAAATAATAAATAAATAAATAATAAAGCAAAAGTCATTGAACCATCTATAAAGACACATAAAAATTATTTATTTAACTTTTTCCTAGACTTTTTTATTTTAACACTAATAGGGTAATTAACATACAATAAAAAAATGAATGAAAGCTATACACTTTAAAAACATCTGATTTTTCTCCGGGCAGTGGTGGCACACGCCTTTAATCCCAGCACTTGGGAGGCAGAGGCAGGCGGATCTCTGTGAGTTCAGGTCCAGCCTGGGCTACAGAGTGAGTTCCAGGACAGGCTCCAAAGGTACACAGAGAAACCCTGTCTCAAAATACCAAAAATTTTTTTTTATTTTCATAGTCTAGAATAATGATTGACACCATACTCTAATTTCTTCCTTTGGGTCTTGAATATCTTTTGTGACAGAATAGTAATCAGTCAGTGAGAATGCTGTCTATCAAATCAAAATGTGTTCTAGTGTTGTAGAATATGATTTTAAGATGTGTTACTTTTGTTTATATTGCATTTGTTTAACTCTGTGAAGCTGTGCTACCTTGCCTGTCTAGACCACCTGATGGTCTGATAAAGCACTGAGCAGCCAATAGAAAGGCAAGAGAAAGGATAGGCAGGGCTGGCACAAATAGAGAATATACAGAAGGAGAAATCCTGGGGGAAAAAAGAAGTAGCCGGATAAGGAGGAGGACTTCAGGGGCCAGCCACCCAGCTACACAGCCAGCCCCATGTAAGAGTAAGATTCACAGAAGTAAGAGAATGGGAAAAGGCCAGAGCCATAAGGATGATAGGATAATTTAAGATAAGAATAGTTGACTAGAAACAAGCCAAGCTAACTCAGGGTGCTTATAAGTAAGAATAAGACTCCGTGTGATTTATTTAGGAGCTGGGTGGTGGGTCCCCCAAAAGACAAAAGAGCAAAACAAACAACAACATTCCAAGTAAGAGCTGGAACATTTTGACATATTACACTTAATGCAGGGCCAACAAAAGCAAGCCTTAGGCTTTATTCTCATAAAAGATCATTATCCGTATGAAGTGCTGTAGCAATAGATTTTACCCAGGTCTTGGTTTCCACTTTGCAAGTGAGTGTCTGAGATTCCAAGGAACAATTTGCTCTATGCAAATCCCTGGCTACTATTAGGCAGATAACTCAGCTTCTTCATCTTTGAGTGAATTTGAAGTGGTGAGGCAGTGAGGGAGCTGAATTGGACAATTAGAAGGTGTGATTCAGTAAGAAGAATTCCGTTCCATTCTAGGATGAATGTTCGAGACAGAGCTGGAACAAAACTGGTCCAGAGTTTGCTCCTTTCAAAGGACACTGTACATAAAAAATGTCTCTGGCTTCATATGAAGGATCACTCAGCTCTGGGCAGGAAGGCAGCTGGAGGATCCCTTCAGCAGGGATCTCATTCTTTAACAAAAGGTCACTCAGCTGGTTGGCGCTCCTCATCCTGAGCTGATGATTGTGTCTTGACATAACTGAACCTCAGAGAACGTATGGGAAGAGCTGGAGACAGGTAGGAGCAGTTTGAAAATACATTGACTGTCTAGTCTGTTCAGGCTGCTGTGACAAAATGCCAATGTCTGGGGACTTATCAACAACAGACTGATTTTTCTCTCAGTTCTGGAGGTAGCTTTGGTGTCATTCATGGAGACTTCTATTTTATAGGCTTCTTTACACTGATTTGAATCCCATTCAGAAATGCTCTGACCTCAAGACACCATCACCTCCCAAAGGCCCCACCTGCTAATATCACCACTTTGGGGTTATGCATTTTACATATGGATTAGGGGTCTGCATAATATTCTGCCCTAGCCATTTACCTTGGATTGTTTTAGATTATTAACAAAACTTTTAAAAACCAATTAAATTAAAATGCATCACAATATTGGGGGAATTTCTGCAGCATTATCAAGTCTTTGTGGCCAGATGTTTGTACAGAGCCTCACCAGGGCAAGACGTACCGCTCACTGCTTTCTGTACACGGCCGTACTTTCTTTTTGGGTACCTCACATACATAGTCAATACACCCAGCAACTGTGGAGGAAAGTTGAGAACTATCGTTTGCAGGTCTCTCTGAAGGTCTTCTGTTAAACGATGGGCGTTCGTGTCATTCAGGTATTACTCTTTGCCCTCGTGTCTCAGCGCTAAGTGCGGCACCGAGGCTCGTCTCTGTGGCAGCTGTTTGTTAGTATCTACTTATCCTGCGAGCTACTTCAGTGGCACACTAAAGGAAAACAAGTAGTAGCGTCCGTCCAAGCTCCTCCGCTCCCCATTCCTCCTACATCTTCTCTTCTGGTTTGGAGACCACACATGTCTGAGGTCCAGCTGAAGTGCTGTTTGATATGGTTCCAGCTTGTTACCACATGGGGGACATCGTATGTCCTTATTGATTTATGCCTGATTGGTCCAACCTGGATCAGGATCAGCCTGTAAATGGTACATCTTATGGTCAGAAATATGAGATGTGTTTCAACAAATCACTCTCAGCCATCAGCTCTCTAAGGAAAGACAAAGGTGGCTTTCTCTTGCTTTTTCCTTTCTTTTCCTTCCCAATGCTTCTCCTTTTCTCCCTTGGCTATTTACTTGAAATACCCCCCCCCCCCCAATATCACTGAAATCCCAAATCCTTCCTTTGGGCCTCTGAATCCGACTCCAGTTGAGTCACTCTATCTGCGGACTGAGTGAAGGATGTTGGGAGGAAGTACCATTACATGGGTTAAGGGGAGGGTCAGAGGCCTGAAGTGGGTAGCTGGATTACAGGGCTTCTGTGTTGAGAATCTCCTTTTACACTATCCGGAGGGCCAGTGTTCAGTCCTGCAACCTTGGGGTTAGGACAAAGGAATATAATTCTAGGTTTTACTTGCTTTTTTTTTTTTTTTTTTTTGTGAAATTCAAGCTTCCCAAGAATCCCCACTTGACGCCCTCCCCTTGTTTCCATGTCTGCTCCTTGCTTGCTACATTTGCTCCCCAGCCTGCTCTCCTTCCTCCCCCAACAGCTGGACACATCACCATCCCATTTTTCTATTGGTTGTGACTGAAGTAGCTTGGGGTCAATTATTTCCCCAGCAATTGACAAAGAATCTTGATGAAGAGGAAAGTGACATTGTCCCTTACACAGCATTGCTACCCCCCCACCCTCCTCCCTCTCTTTTTGCAAGGAGCCCAGCAGGGTAGTGGCCACTCGGTCTGTGGAAGTGAGTGGATAACATATGGGAAGTGCAGAAAAGATTTTTATTCACGGTGAAAGAGCAGAAGAGTCAGAGGCTGCCGGTCCGCAGAGAGACTGCATGCAGATGACGCAGGCCTGATATTTTGTCTTTGCCTAGATTCAACAGAGAATGTAAATAGAGTTTGGTTTTGTAGCTCTCCCTCACTCCTATACTTCGTTGAAGGTTCGAATCCTTTGCAGTCGCAAAGGGATCATGGGTTCAGCAAGCTTCGTGAAAATATGACCCCGGACGCTCCAGAACCTTTCCCCTCCCCCAGCTTCTGCATTCAAAGGCCAGAATTCAAAGCCCTCTCCCTGGTGCATGCGCCTTAAGCCTGTTGGTGGCTTTTGTTGTTTTGACTGGGCCACTAGGTAAGCCAAGCGAGCTTACTGGTTGAGAAGACATTTGGGGCGACTGGTACTTGGGAAAAGACAAATGATTGATGGTTGTTAGGTGCTGCGGTCCTAGCGATTCCAAGACATAATTTTGCATTGCTGCTTCCTAGGAGAGGCAAAAAGCTCTCTTTTTGTCTCCCAACCCCCATGGCTAGAGGGTGTCCCAAGTATCAACCGCAGAAGGGACGTCTGCGGGGAGAGTGGGTCGGATGCCGCAAGACTCATTCACGCGTGACCTCCATGCACCCGCCACGCGGAGGACAGCCACTCGTGCCCAAGGTCTAGTCTCGATCAGGCTCAGCTGCACATGCGAGCTTTGGGTGGGTGGGGTAAAGAGCACTCGGACTGTAGTGGGAGCCGAGCAAACCGAAGGGAGGCCATTTCTTCTTGAGCGTTGGAAAGCTGCCCTGCTTCCTGGGTACACAAGGACTGGGAAGGCTTGGAGAACACCCCTGGCGGTAGCTGGACTCGATGCCCTACTATGTTAACTCTTTGGGGCGGGCGCTTGTTCTCTGGTGCACCCCCATCCCCGTTGCCGACAGACTGGGATACAGGTGCCTATGAGTCATCTCTGGGGAGGGGGTCCCCCATAGGACCGCCTTGAGATGCTGCCAGTTAAGGAGCGTCCTGCTGCACAAAGGCCACGCTTAATGGATTCTTTCAGATAAAAAGAGCCCTGCTACCTTTCTTTCCTATAATGGCCCCTGAGGCTAATGTCGTACAGAGGAAACAGAAGGATTGTTTTACAGTACACAAGTGGGGCAGGCATGCAGGAGGTTGGGACACAGAGCACTAGATACTGGGAGAGGTGGCCTCGCTTCTTAACCCTTCCCCTCCCGCAGCCCCCAGGTCTCCTTCGGTCTTTTACTTTGCACCTACCACCGGGAATGCGCAGGAGTTGGTCGTGCCTGGAGCGGACTGCCCTCTGATCAGACCTGGGGCTCGCCTGCCTCTTTCTTTTCACTGTTTTCTTGCAGAAACGGAAAAGGGAAAGATCACGGGGCCCACAATTGCTTTGCTACAATTTTGGAAGGCAATCGGAGTAAAGGGGAACATTTCCCGCAGGCCCAGAGTGACCATGCAGAGCTACCTGGATTCTTGGACCATGGAGACAAAGGCACCTGGGCCCCAAGCAGCGTGCACTGTGAGCACCTAACAGTCGCAGAGAAGGCAGTCAGTCCTGCTCTAAGGGCCCAGGCAGCATCGAGTTGCAGCCTGCATTGCACCTGGGGAGCTGCTCCAAGGTCAGCAGGTGTAGGCAGCCTTCAGGTGTGAGATGTGTGTGCGTCCGGGAGTGAGCGGAAGATTACATTTGCAAACTCCCATGGGGGATGGGGGGCAGAGAGAGACTGAGAGACAGACACACACACGGGGTGGGAAGACGAACCAGGACACACACACACACACACACACACACACACACACACACACACACACACGAGTGAGTGTCATGGCTTCTTCTGCCTCCTGCTTTTTGTTCTGGCTCCAGAAGATTATAAAAATAGTTAAATAGCAGTTGGAGACAAATGATGTAAGGAAAAAAAAAACCCTTAACAACAAAAATGCCCACAGGGATGGTTTTAAAACCCTTTATTATGGAAATCCACTGCTTACACAAAAAGGGAGAGAATGATATTTATTCAGCGGGTCTTCAATTTGCGGGTGTATCGGAGTAGCTGAGCAGAAGCCTCTGGAGGGCTTGTTAAAACACAGATTGCTGGGCCCTACCCCCAGAGGTTATTTTATTTGGGAGACCTGGGGTTGGCCCCAGCTTGAGACTTTGCAACTTGTTAGAATTCCCAGGTGCTGCTGCTGGCTGCAGAGATCCTTCTGTAACTCTCTCCTGGTGTCGGCAGTGTGACACGGTCTCCATTACAGGGCTGCTGTCCCCTCCTCCAACTTGCTTGGCTTGCTAGAGAGTTTTGAAGCAAATCGCAGTTACTCTGTCATTTTGCCCAGGTGAGTGGTTTTTAATTCAGTGGTTAAATAGAGAGGACTATGAACTATGGAAAATAGTAGAAAAGCCTTTCATAAGCTCCACAAAGTCCCACTGCCCTTTTGGTCATTTCACTGGGGAGGAGTCTAGCACTTCTCTATTAGAAGCCAAGCCTCTCACTCAGTTTAAGAGCGCTTGCCTAGCATGTGTGAGTTCCTGGGTTCCACCCCCAGAGTCTAAATAAATAAATGTGGCAATGCCTTCTTGTTGGTGCCATGGGCCCCAGTTCTCAGCTCACACCCTCCTCCTCGGTGTGTCCTCCTGTACCATGGCTTTGCGGTCTCTTAAAATGTTTTCCTAACAAGATACCTCAAAGGTTGGGGTTTTGAGCTATGTTTTTTGTTTTGTTTTATTTATTTATTTTTTTAAGACAGGGTTTCTCTGTGTGTAGCTCTGGCTGTCCTGAAACTTGCTCTGTAGACCAAGCTGGCCTTGAACTCACAGAGATCCCCCTGCCTCGTCCTCTGCTGAGATTAAAGGCGTGCACCACCACTGCCCTGCAATTTTGAGCTATGCCCAAACTCTTCCTAAGGATGCTAGGCCCAGACTCTGAGAGAGCACTTCTGGACTATTTCTCTGTCATTTTTAAAACTCATTACCATTGGAAAAGGGATTTCAGCTACAGCTTCTGGGCATGGCCATCACTGAAGCCCAGAGTAGCCTTGTACCATGAGTAGGTCCTGGCACGGTCTGGCTGTGTGTTTCTTTTGCTCCTTAAAGCCACTGAGTAACACCTTCCTTTCCTCTTGTTTTGTCTTCCAATGTGGAGCCTCGACGACTCAAGTTTTTGACTTTCCACTGGGTCACTCCCAAAAAGATTTCTTGTCCTCCCCTTCCTGCCTTAGTGAGGATTCCTTGTCCCTCACCAGGACCTTATCATCTCTGTCCCCGCCACCCCCAAGCTTACTCTCAGGCAAGCCTCAGCCCCCAGGAGGTTAGGAGTTAACTCTTCTATATGATGGTGGTCCTCTCTCCTGTCCTGATTCTCCAGGAAGCCATACAAATTTTCCCTTTCTCCATCTGCTGCTAAAGAAAGCTCAGGGGACAGCGTTCACTTCTGTGCCCCAGAGCTCTGTTCTTATTTTCATACGGCCTCATGTTTGTGTGTTTTTCTTTCTGTACCAGCCTGGAATCAGCTGTCGCTTTCCGTTTTCTCCTGGGTCCTTCCTTCTACTTGCCTTTGCTTTTCCAGCCCTTTTCAAAGAAGACGCAGACAGCATGTGTTTGTCCCCTTTGGGTCCTCAGGCACCTAATTTTGTTTGGTGGCCTGTCTGTGATGCCAGCTGATGGAGCAGTTTTCCACAGCTGTTGAAGGGCCAGCAGACCTCGTGGTGCTGGGTTCAAGTCTGCCTTGTCCATTCCACTGACCTATGTGAGCCTCTGCTGTGTGCTGGGTGTTGTTTGAAGGCTGTGACACTGAGCAAATCAGGCACGTTCCTGCCCTCAACTGGCCTCCAGGTAGCCCATCCATGCCTGTGGATTTAGCCACCAATGGATCAAAATATGTGGGAAAAATTGCATCTGTACTAAACATATACAGACCTCATTATTATTCTCATCTGCTATAACTAATTTGTCCAAAATTTACATTCTATTAGGTATTATGGCTAATTTAGATGAGTTAAAGCAGGTCTTCTAAACTTGCTTCCACCCAGGACCTCTTTTGTCCAATACATTTTTATATGGCCCCAGTATAGAGGTATATAAAACAGACATAGAAATCAAACCTTTACCAACAGTTTATGTGAAACCAGTCTTTGGTATACACGGAACTTTACCAGTTGTTGAAAGTGGGAGCAGATTTACACACTGAGGGAATGAGGGACTATTTAGCTTTACATGCAGAATATGATTTCAGCTTAGTATTTCAGACTGCAGGATTTAGAGCACCCTCGGGGTTCTTCAAAGTTGATTGATACTTTGATTTTACAGTCATAGATAAAAATACTGTTTTATATAAATACACTATACAAAAATGACAAATATATTTAGCGCCATTTCAGAAATTATTAGAAAATATGTTTTAATCATAAGCCAAAGTTCATTGGGCTCTTTTTCATGGAATTCAAATCAGCAATTTGTTGTTGTTGTTGTTGTTTTGAGACAGGATGTCTGTGTTATATAGTTCTGGCTGTCCTGGAACTTGCTGTGTAGACCAGGCTAGCCTTGAACTCACAGAGGTCCACCTGCCTCTGAGAGTGCTGAGACTAAGGAAAGGTGTGCACACCATGTCCAGCTGTTCAAAACAGCATATTTAAAAATATAAATTATAGCCGGGTACTGGTGGCACACACCTTTAATCCCAGCACTCGGAGGCAGAGGCAGGCAGATCTCTGAATTTGAGGCCAGTCTGATCTACAAAGTGAGTTCCAGGAAAACAAAAGACCCAGGATAGCTAAAAGAATCCTATACAATAAAGCAACCCTTGGAGGCATCACCATCCCTGACCTCAAACTCTACTATAGAGCTATAGTAATAAAAACAGCTTGGTACTGGTATAAAAACCGACATACGGACCAATGGAATCGAATTGAAGACCCTGACATTAATCCATGCACATATGAACACCTGGTTTTTGACAAAGGAGCCAAAACTATACAATGGAACAAAGAAAGTATCTTCAACAAATGGTGCTGGCATAACTGGATGTCAATATGTAAAATATTACAAATAGATCCATATCTGTCACCATGCACAAGACTCAAGTCCAAGTGGATCAAAGACCTAAACATAAATCCAGTTACACTAAACTTAATAGAAAAGAAAATAGGAAGCACTCTTGAACGCATTGGCACCGGAGACCATTTCCTAAATAAAACACCGACAGCACAGACCCTGAGCACAACCATTAATAAATGGGACCTCTCGAAACTGAGAAGCTTTTGCAGGGCAAAAGACACAGTCAATAAGACAAAAAGACAGCCAACAGATTGGGAAAAGATCTTCACCAACCCCACATCTGACAGAGGATTGATCTCCACAATATATAAAGAACTCAAGAAACTAGACATCAAAGTACTGAACAGTCCAATTAAAAAATGGGCTAAAGAGCTAAACAGAGAATTCACAAAACAAGAACTACAAATGGCTGAAAGACATTTAAAGAAATGCTCAACATCCTTAATCATGAGAGAAATGCAAATCAAAACGACTCTAGATCAAAAACACCAATGACAGTCAATGTTGGAGAGGATGTGGAGCAAAGGGAACACTCCTCCACTGTTGGTGGGAATGTAAACTTGTACAACCACTGTGGAAATCAGTATGGCAGTTTCTCAGAAAATTAGGAATCGAACTACCTCAAGACCCAGCCATCGCACTCTTGGGCATATACCCAAGGAATGCTGATTCATACCATAAAGATACATGCTCAGCTATGTTCATAGCAGCATTATTTGTAATAGCCAGAACCTGGAAACAACCTAGATGCCCATCAACGGAAGAATGGATGAAAAAAATGTGGTACATATACACAATGGAGTACTACTCAGCAGAGAAAAACAATGAAAGCATGAAATTTGCAGGCAAATGGATGGAACTAGAAAAAATCATCCTGAGTGAGGTAACCCAAACCCAGAAAGACAGTTATGGTATGTACTCACTCATAGGTGGAGTCTAGATATAAAATAAAGAACAATCAGACCACACACACACACACACACACACACACACACACACACACACACACACACACACACAAAAAGTGAGTTCCAGGACAGCCAAGGCTACACAGAGAAACCCTATCTTGAAAAAACAAAATATATATAAATTATAATATAAAATATAAATTATTATATTTAAATAGAAGAATATTTAAAAATATTCTAAGACAACACACACTGAAGGTATATTAATTTGATATTTACTTACTGAGGAATGGTGATAGGAAAATATTCAAAGACTTTTTTGTAATTAAATAATTGTTTCTATAATGGCAGAAAATTTTTTATGTACATTAAAAACACCGCAAGGAATAACACAATAGTGTTGAATCTGAGCCAAGGTCTGCCAGTCCGTGTAATGCTTTTGGTGTTCACGGCATGGGCATGTGCTGTCCACGTGTTGTAGTGTGTGCTCAGAGCCAAGGCTGGAGTGGAGACGCAGCATCAGTGAGCACTGTCAGAAATGCCTCAGGTTCTTCGCTTGTCTGATTCTGAATTGATTTTTATTTATTGTGTGCTCAGAAATTTTTTACTTTTGCCAAAGTTTCCACAACTCCACATTCAGTTTTTGTGGCACTCTAAAGGGACACTGCCCTCAGTTCAAGAAGCTGAGGCTGGGAGCAAAGGGGGTGTGCAACACAGACTATGTGCAATTCTGCATTCCACACGACAGACTTGGGCATCGCCAGATTCTGATGTCCTCAGGTGGTCCCGAGGATTCTGATGGATGACAGTGTCATCATGAAGATTATAGATTCTGGTCTGAAAGACAGATGATAAGGGAAGGAAGCAAAATAACACAATGGAGAGTGTAAAGTGCCCAGTGAAAATCAAAATGGAGCAGTTGATTAGTCATGGAAGGCTCCCGACCAGAGGCATTAAACGGATGAAGGGCTGGAAGGCAAGAAGGGCATTTTTGGGTGGAGGCAATGCTTTACACAGTTGATACAACCAGGCGGGAGGTTTCATGGAGATCTGTACACAGGGACGCTTGCTTGTCCTCTAAGATAGCAGTTGTGAACATCTCTGACTTAGTGTGACATTCGAATGTCTCCAGTGGCCTTGGTGTCTGGTTTTCTAGTTACACACTTCCTTTACTCAGCCCTAGTCTGGGGGTGAGGCCGGAGGGAGGCTTGGCTTGTTCCTCTCTGGATGAAGCATCATGGGCAGGGCTAGGTTGTCCTTTACCTGTTCTAGGTTCTTGTGGCCTCAATGACAAGCGTAAGAAGTGCTGATTCTGAGGCTGATCTGTTAATGAAAGGCGGTGACAGTGGGCATGACAGTCCCCAGGAGGAAGGGGACACACTGAGGCAAGAACCGAAACTGGTTGAAACCACAGCAGAAAGTGTTGATGTTCATTAAAGTCGCTGTCTTTTATTAACAGCGGGTGTGTGAAGCACCACGCTGCAGAGTAGGTCAGGATCCCCGAGCTCACATGGAGTTGGTGCTGTTGAGCCTGTCCCGTCTTACTGATCATTGGTACCTCCCAACCCTCCGGGTCATCCCTAGGCACTGGGCTGTAGTTGGCAGAGACTCCTTCACCCAGTCTTGTCTAGCAGTGACCATGTTTCTTAAGTTTCTACTTTCTTCTGAGTGCTTTGGAGAATAAAGAAAAGGTGGATTTTTTTTACTGTTTCATCTCTTGTGACCCTTTCCGCTAAAGTCCAGTTGCTTAACTCTGTTCTCTGTGTTGTCATTTAAGGCTATGCTGACATATTAGAGCCTCTGCACACCTGCCACTCTTCCCTAGGGCTGACAGAGGAAGCTGTTGTTCTAAATCCAAAAGCAAACAGTAGCGCCACCAGGCAGCTGGCCTCCCGTAGCACAGGTGAGCACAGGAACAGTGGCATGCTTGTCCTGGAAAGGGGCCATTAGAGGCCTGAGTCCCAGGGCCGGCTTCCTCCTACAGCTTCCCTGCATCAGCTGTGGTGAGGAGGGGAGGAAGGGTGGTTCTTGACTCTGCTTTGGGAGAGTGGAGTCATCTAGCCTTGTCTTTTCAGGAAGATCTCCAGAGGCAGGGGGAGGGGGAGGCTGCTGCTCCACTTACCACATGTCCCCAGCTCACTTTCACAGCATCTTAAGCGACTGGCTGGCAGGAAGGGAGAAGCTGCTGAAGGAGAGGATGTGGTTACTCTTCAAGACCCTAGTTTTGCTCTAAGATTTTTTAAAAGATGGTTGCAAAACACATTCACATTACAATTCGATAGATTTATGCCCGTTAAAACACCGTGTTCATGAATGGATAGTGTGTGTGTGTTTCTCGGTATTACTAGGTGCAAAGGGCGGGGTTACACTACACTTACATAGTCAGTGGTTGTTTAATGGGATCAGTATGGTTTACCAAGAAAACTACCATATCTTCCGTATTGGTGTTCTAGGGCTGCCATACAATGTGCCATAGACACATTGAAATTTATTTTCACATAGTTCTGAAGGCTGAAAGTCCAAGGTCATAGGGGTCCTTGGCTTGCAGACAGCTGTCTTCTTGTGTCTTTCCATGGTTCTCCTTCTGTGTCTGTCCCATGCTCCTTTATAAGCTTGCCAGTGATAATGGATTATGGCCCACCAAAATGACTCTATTGATATCACCAGTCCTCATTTTGAGTTAAGTAGGGGTAGGGCTTCATATAAGGGGGTGAGGAGCAGCACAGATTAGCTCTTTACAGTTGGTAAGCCATCACCACAGAGAGCAGGCCTTGGGAGTTTAGAAAGTGTAAGGCTTAACCTTGAAAAACACAAACAAAAAATTAATGTACATTTTCCTGAAAAGAAACAGATAAAACACTTTAGTAGTGTGTGTGTGTGTGTGTGTCACAGTCTTGCTATGCAGCCCAGGCTGGTCTCAAACTTACCATGTAGTACAGGCTACTCATATAGCCCAGGCTAGCCTCCCACTTGAGATCCTCTCACTTTAACAGCCCGGTGTTGGGACAGCAGGTGTGCCGCTGTGCTGGACCATTTTATTACTTTTCAGAATTAGTTACACCCTTCCTTATTCTTCAAGATTAAGAATATCCAAGTATAAAACTAAAGTTTGTTTCATTGGTGGAGATAAGGCCACTGAAGCTGTGTCTAGGCATGGAGGGTGCTGCTTACTGGTGGGACAACTTCCTGATGTAAAAGGACTCTGGACTGGGAGGGAGGGGTGAAGTATTTCTGCTTCATGGGTTTATTGGTGCGTGTTCCATCACCCTTATCATTAAAAATTATGGGCACAGATGTTCCCTTAGTATAGACTCCTGACAGTCCCTGCACATCAGACTAAGAAGCCCAGATTCAGGGCAGGGCACTGAGTGAGCTGCCAAAGCCGAGGCCTGCCCAGCCTTCCTACCGGGCAGGTGAAAGCCCCTGGGGTTGGGCGTTGGCCTGGGTCCTGGATTTATACAGGCTGCGGAAACAGACTGGAGTTATTAAATGACATGGGCCTCTGGTCCTGAGTTGGGACTTTTCTGCCTTTCTCAGAGAATACTTGATTTTGTTTGTTTTTCTGATCAATCTTGAAACCAGTGCAGACTCCTCCGCAGCTTCCACCGGCTTCCTTCTCAGCTCCACCCACAACACCCACACAAACAAGAGCTGAGAAGGCAAGGGTATTCTTGGTTCTAGCTAATGTACTTTATCCCCTTCTCCTGGAAAATACTCTGAAGGGCCCATTAGCATGCTGCTGCTTTCAACAAGAGGTGCGGCTGGGCTGGCTTTTTCTGGCTCCCCACTGGAGCACCTCCATCCGGCTGCTCCGGAAAGCACCCAACAGGGCCCTCCTGGGAAGCACCGCCCAGTGTGCAGGAACGGGCCGCCAAGACGCATTTGCAGCACACACCACTCTGAATTCCGACTCTGATGTGAACAGACATTGTCAGTTGCACCAATGTCACCAAAGGCCAACTAGTGACTTCATTAGTCAACTGTTTCCTTACTGCAATTAAAATGAGGATGCCCAGATGTTTGTTTAGAGTTGAGGAAGGATGCGGTATTGTTTGATACGTGAGAGAGTTACTGTATGTGTGTGTTAAAGTGACTCCCCAGAGTTCTGAGATAGGTGGTGTATTTCTCAATGACACGGATCCCTTGGCCATTTCTCACTGTCAAGATCCAACTTGCCATCTGTTCTGAGATGCCCTGGGTCTCTGCCCAGGATTGTCTAGCAGAACTTGTGTCTTCTGCTTTCTCATTTCTCCCATTTCCCAGCACACACAGCTCTCTGCTGTTGCCCATCTTTGCTTCCTCACAGCACACTTGTGGGACATGATTTCTCTTCTAGATTAGCAAAAGTCTGGAACATTTTCTTTTTCTCCTTTTGGAGTAGCACCATTAGTCTCAATGCCTTCCTTTGGTGATTTTTTTTTTTCCTGGTTTTTGGTTTTCAATACAGGGTTTCTCTGTGTAGTCTTGGCTGTCCTGAACTTCCTTTGTAGGCCAGGCTGGCCTTGAACTAACAGAGATCCGCCTGCTATGCCTCCCAAGTGCTGGGATTAAAGGCTTGTGCCACCACTGCCTGGCCCTTTGGTGATTTTTAAAAATTGTGCTAAAATACACACAACATGAAAGTTTATCATTTTTACCATTGTTAAGTGTACAGTTCAGTGACACTAAGTACATTTACAATGTGGCACAACCATCACCACCTCCATTCAAAAACTTTCTCATCATCTCAAATACAAAGTCTGTACACATTAAGCATGAACTGTCTACTCTTTGTCCCAGTTCCTAAATGGCTCCATTCTACTTTGTGAACTAGCCTAGTCCGGGTGCCTTGTCCAAATGAAAACGTACATATTTGTGCTTCTGTGACTGGTTTATTTCATTTAGAAAAAGGTCTTCAAGGCTTACCTGTTGTGCAACAATCATTTTGTATACCATTCAGATGTGTTGCTCTCATTGGTTTAATAAAGAGCTAAATGTCCAATAACTAGGCAGGAAGAGGATAGGTGGGACTTGTGGACAGAGAGAGAGAGTTGGGATGAAGAAGGGAAGAGTTGCTGAGAGACACAAAGAGAAGCAAGATAAACATGGCCATACTGAGAAAAGGTAGAACATCGATAAGAAATGAGGGTTAATTTAAGTTTTAAGAACTACTTAGGAATAAGCCTAAACTATCGGATTGAGCTTTCATAATGAATAAGAAGTCTCTGTGTAGTTATTTGGGAGCTGGTTGGCTGGACAGAACTGCCTAGAGGGACAGAAAAATCTACCTACACTTACCCATGTTGTGTAATGTTTGAAAATTTCATTCCCTATAAAGGAATCACATCCAGTGTACATGCTATATTTTGCTTTTCTATTCATTTATTGATGGGTCGTTCTTTTGTTTCCATCTGTCAGATGTTGGGTAAAATGCCAAGAAAATCAATTTGCAAGGTTCTCTTTGAATTCCTGCATTTTGTTAGTTTTGTTTTGAGTATATTTAAGATTATATTGGGAATGCTGGATCATGTATCATTCTATGCTTCACATCTGAGTTTTTTCCCAAATCAAACCATTTTTGAACACCTCCTCACAGGTCAGTATCACCAAGAGTGGAGTCATCATATACTTCTTGGTTAAAGTAGGACCACTCCACTAAAGGGAGAGAGCGCAAAAAGTCTTGTGGCACCATCTCCTTCCTTGATGAATAAGCTAGTTTGGAAAGGGTTGAGAGATACCTGGTGCCAGACAGGAAGGACTGAATTCTAGTCCCCAAATTTATCACATTTGTCCTCTTGAATGACTGACTAAACATTCTAAGTGTGGTGGTTTGAATAGGAATGGCCCCCATAGACTCATGTGTTTGAATGCTTGGCCCATAGGGAGTGGCACTATTAGGTGTGGCCTTGTTGGAAGATGTGTGTCACTGTGCGGCAGGGTTTGAGGTTTCATATGCTCAAGCTATGCTCAGTGTGGTACACAGTTTCCTTCTGCTGCCTGTGGATCAGGATGTAGAGCTCTCAGTTCCTTCTCCAGCACCATGTCTGCCTGCATGCTGCTATGCTTTCTGCCTCAATAATAATGGACTAAACCTCTGAAACTGTAAGCCAGCCCCAATGAAAGGTTTTCCTGTCTAAGAGTTGGTCATGGTGTCTCTTCACAGCAGTAAAAACCCTAACTAAGACACTAAGCAATAATTTCTAATGAGGAAAGTGTTTATTTAGTAGATAAACAAAATGTGCTATGTACACACAATGTGACTTAGTGTCCTTTTTTAAGAAGCACAATTCTTTATTGTTTTTTGGGAATTTCACATCATGCACCCCAATCCTGCTCACCTTCTAGTCCCTCCATTTCTGTCCTTCACCCCTGCAGCATACCCCCAAAGAACCTCCCCAAAATGAATTAAAAACAAAACAAAACAAACAAACATAAAATCACCTCATTCCTCCATCTTTCCAACAGTTCTTCATTCATCCTAGTGGCATTGGGAGCTGCAGTGTGTTACAAAATATATATTTTTGTCCTATCAGCCCCGTATGCAAATGCTTATTGCAATGAGCCATTGGTCTGGTTCAAGGCCTCTGGCACATCATCATCACTGGACCCTCTGTTGTAGAACATTATTGTAAGGTGTGTTACTTTTGTTTATGTTGCATTTGTTTAGCTCTGTGAGGCTGTGTTCCTGTCTAAAAGACCGGATGGTCTAATAAAGAACTGAATGGCCAATGGCAAGGCCAGAGAAAGGACAGGCAGGACCGGCAGGCAGAGAGTATATGTAGAAGGAGAAAACTGAGGATCTAGGAGCCAGAGAAGAAGAAACACTCCAGGAGCCAGCCTCCCAGCCACACAGCAAGCCACAGTAAGATTTATAGAAGTAAGAGAACAGGAAAAGCCCAGAGTTGAAAGGTAGACAGGATAAGTTAAGGAAAGCTGGCAAGAAACTAAGCCAAGCTAAGGCTGAGTATTCATAAGTAATAATAAGCCTCCATGTATGATTTATTTTGGAGCTGGGTGGTGGGCCCCCTCAAAAGAGAAAAAACCCAACAACATTTTGGCATTTCAACATGGGCCATATTTCCATAAGACCTGAGAAAGCTTTAAACGTAAAAAGAAAAGAAAAGGATACGGCTCCTTTAAGAGGGTGTTGTTGTTCAGCCAGCAGGGCAGCCGCTAAATAAAAACCACAAGCTAAGTAAAAACTGCCTGTGGCAACTCAGGTACTGGCTTCCACAGCTAGGAAGGTTGAGTGCAGTTTTCAGTCAGGAACCTCTGGTGGGCTTTAACTTTGGCTTTCCCAACCCAAGGAGCCAGCTGAGAGTCACACATGGGGAATCCAGGAGTAGGTTATCCACAGGCCTGGGCACTCTCTGTCCCTTTCATCTTAATAAAACTCTTATTAGCGGATTCTGTCGTGTTTTGTGACATATCCTCGCAGGGTAAGAGCACCACAAAATAACTAACAGCAGTTTAAAAGTTTGCTCATGCTGTCAAAAAAGACTAGAGATACACAGTAAAAGAGATCCAGACAGAAAAACCTCTAAACAGGTTACAGTGTGCTTAACAATGTGCATAGGCTTAAGAAAAGGAAAAAGGTATAGTCATAGGAAAAAACAAAAAGGAATAGTTTATAAAATAAAGTCTTTAAAGAGAGAGTAAAAGAAAAAGCCACCTAATATGGGAAATACATAAGTAGTCTGGATCTTGTATGTATTGTGTTAATTTTGAATTTTTTGATTGTAGAAAAGCAAAAGACAGCTGCAAAGAGACCTGGAATTGAAAGAGGGACTGTTGAAATAAATCAGCCTGTATATTTTAGGAAAGCCTTAACTTTTAAAAAGTCAAAAAATGTATTTGTCAAATGGAAATAAAAAATGCTTTGGAGTTTTGTTCCCACAGGAGACCAGAGGCTATAGATTCCTTCAGGGTTAATATGGATCAGGTTTGATCAGTGAGACCTCCTGAAACTTGACAGGTGGTATCTAGCAGTAAAGGTTACTGCTGGTCTTCTCAGGACTTGGTCATTATCTCACAGCAAACCATGGAATACAAGTAAGATTTACTGCTGGAGTCTGCAAGAAAATGAAATAGAGATTCAGCTGTATATGATAAAGCTATACCTAGAAGGATCAAGGAACCCTTCTGGAGGAGAAGTCAAATATCAAGGAATATTTGATGTTATTCAGCTTTTAAGATATCAGCTGTTTCCTGCTATCAGTTTTTTGTGTGCTCATACTCCTACATCATAATGGCAAACAGTATAAGCTCCTTGGACCAGGTAACACCCCGACAGAGACAATGCCTGTCTCCTAGGCCTAGGAGATACATAGCTTTGTTTCTTGTGCAAATGAAGTTCAGACCCTTCTTCCCTTCACAGGCCAAATGGCATTCCAGAGCAATTGACTCAGAGCAAAAGGGATTTTGCATACCATGTGAAGGAGGATTGAGGCAGAATTCCTAGCTTGGATGAGAGTTAGGTGGCCAGAGAAGAAAGAGTAAGGCAGGGTTCCTGTAGATGGTAGGGATTGGGTCAAGTGGGGAGAGTAGGAAAGGAAGGAATGAGTATTGATGGAGGAACTGAGGATGAAGATGAGATCCATAGCAGAAAAGCTTAGTTAGGGCTATAAGAGGACAGGAAGAGAAGGGACAGAGAGAAGGTGAATGTGAGAACAGAACTGAAGCAGTGTAGACAGAATTTTGTCTTAGAGAAATAAAGTGGATGGATGAAAAAGCATGGTGTACATAGATTCTTTTCCCTCAGATTACTCCATGCCAGCCATAGTGTTTTCCCCACGACTCTGGAAGAAATCTTCCCAGGGCAGGCCCCTGGGAAAATTTCAATATCTGGTGCCTCTGAACATGGCACTCATAGGACCAGGGGAAAAAGGTATCCAGGTACACCCTAGGAGAAAGGTGTCGCTTGGTGGAGGCTGTCCAGAGAAGAGGCAAGCTTCCCTGGGGAGTTGTAAAGGTGACCCCTGAAGGTTTCAGATACAGAACAGACCTCATCAAAGACTGCTACAGACCCAGGAATCCTCATACCTTGTGAATGGTGAAGTAAGAGAATGGGGAAAGCCCAGAGGCAAAAGATATATGGGATAATTCAAGTTAAGGAAAGCTGGCAAGAAACAAGCCATGCTAAGGCCAGGCATTTATAATTAAGTGTAAGCCTCTGTGTGTGATTTATTTGGGAGCTGGGTGGCAGGTCCCCCAAAGAGCACAAGAGTAAAAAACAACAACAATCCTCATTGAAACTCCTCTTGGATGTCCTGCTGTTGTCCTGAGTCATGGAGATCCTACAGTTATCATTCTGTAATGACCACAGGACTGGTCCCTTCATGCACTCCAGCAGATATAGATGGGGTAGATGTTAGGGTGGGCCAACCCAAGACCCAAGTGTGGGTAAGTTCAGGCCACTGGTACTGACCCCCTCAGGTGAGGGGCAGAGCCAAC
The DNA here is from genome assembly GCF_049852395.1 of Peromyscus maniculatus bairdii. NCBI lineage: Eukaryota > Metazoa > Chordata > Mammalia > Rodentia > Cricetidae > Peromyscus > Peromyscus maniculatus. The sequence goes on along the minus strand of NC_134853.1, from coordinate 32,587,578 downwards.
TCTCCTAGACCATGCCACTGGGGCCAGGTCTCCCATATCTGTGGTGATGGATAGGGCCATCTCTCCCAAGTCCTGCCTAGCTGCTGGCCAGTCACCATTTTATTTATCAATCAATCAGAGCAACACATTCACAGCATACAGAAAGACATCCCCAGTACTGGCTCAGCATGGCCCTTGGATTTCAACGTGCATGGTTCCTTTGGCCCCATGTGGCAACACAGGCTATGGACATCATCAGAGACCCCCACTACAGCAGGAACACAAACCCAGACATGGCCCTTGGCAGCAGCTTGGCCTGGACATCACCATTGCCTTGGTGGCAGCACAGGCCACCCAAATCAGTATGGCCTCGGCAGCAGCAAGGCCCTCAGACACTAGTAGTTTGAAAGAAAATGGCCCCCAAAGGGAGTGGCACTATTAGGAGGTGTGGCCTTGTTGGGGGAAGTGTGCCACCGTGGAGGGTGGGCTTTGAGGTCTCTTTTGCTTAAGTTTCCCTCAGAGTGACAGTCAACTTCCTGTTGCCTGCAAGACTCTCAGCTCCAGCACCATGTCCGCCTGCATGCTGCCATGCTCCCTGCCATGATGATTATGGATTGAACCTCTGAAACTATAAGCCAGCCACTTCAATTGAATGTTTTACTTTCTAAGAGTTGCTGTGGTCATGATATCTCTTTACAGCAATAAAAACCCTACCTAAGACAGACACCAACAGGGTCTCAGGTGGCTGTCCAGACCCCTGGCATCTGCACAGCCCTTGGTGGCAACAGGAGCCACGGACATCAACCCAGACTCTAGCTGCAGTAGGGCCATGGACCCAGACATGGCCCTCTGCTGCAGCCTGGACGGTATGATGACTTAGTCTCTAATGACAAAAATGTTTACTTTCTTTAGCTATAGAGACAATGAAATAAGACAATGTTGTAAAATGCTTGTCACAATTCCTGCTATGGGTGAATTTTCAGTCAGCAGAAGCCACTGTTGTTATTATTTCCATATCTATAGATGAAGGGGCCCAGACTCCTGGAAGGTATCAGTTTTTTGGCTGCTTTATAGCATTCATTCAATTGGCTTTGAAATGTCTCTGTATATGGTTGTCTTTCTATTTCTACAGTATATTGATAGAGCTCAAGCTGTGATCCTCTAGTGTAGCACGACTTCTCTTTTTCTTCATCTCTGCTATGTGATTTCTGTGGATATAACTAGCACAGACAGTAATTTACAAAGAATGGAATCTGATTGAGTTTATGATTCTAGAGGCTGGGAGTGTAGGAGTATGACTGGATCCAAGTGAGGTACTTTTGCTATATTATAGCATGACACAGAGCATTGAATGGCCTAACAGAAGTGTTAAAGACATCTTACATCTTGCTTCTTTTAGCCAAGTGACTTCCATAATAATCATTAACCCATTTTTTTCATGAAAGTTCTCACCTCTTAACACTGCTGTAAATGGGCACCATGTTTCCAACAAATGAGTTTTTTTTTTTTTATACGTCCTAACCAGAGCAGCACTCTTTATGAATGTAGTTTGCTGATAGTTCTTTGATGCACTATAATCTTTTAGTAGTAGCATGGCTTGGCACCATCCTCTTCTGTTACTTACTAACCATGTGGCCATCAGCAAATCATCAAGTCACCAGGAGCCAATCAGACACCACGGAGTGGAGGCAGGAGCCCATCAGACACCATGGAGCAGTGCTGCTTATTTCTCTCCATGGCCCACATACCCAGGCATAGCGCTGCTGGCCCACATCAATATTAATGAAGAAAATACCTTACAAACTTGCCAACAGGCCATGATGGAAGCATTTTCTCTATTGAGGTTCTCTCTTCCCAGATGACTCTAGCTTGTGTCCAGTAGACAGAAATCTAACCTGCACAGTGTGGATACTAACGTTTATTTCATCATTTTCCATTTGATGTACTATTTGCATTCTTCCCAACATGGGCAACTATTCAGAAACACCCTCAAACAGGCCTTTGTGTGGACATAAATTTTCATTTTTTTCCTTGAGTAAACTTAGAAGTGGGTTTGCTGACTCATGTGGTAATGAGTCATTAATTTTCTCACGGTTTTTCAACATGACTGTTGTTCTCTTTTGCATTCTCATGAGTTATGGATGAGACCTCCAAGCACTACATGTCCTCATCAGTACCTGCTTGTCTGGTTTTTAAATCTTTAGCCATCCTGATAGTATGTGTTTAGGAAGGGTGGGAAGTAGGTAGAGAGGTGAATCATTGGTAGCAAAGTTTTGTTGGTAACCTCTGTGGTGGCTCAGCTCCATTCTGTCCTGTCACAGAAGGTGCATTGTGATGACAGGTTGTGCGATGATGCCCTGTGGTGAGCTTAGCTGGAGAGACTGAATTCCTGGGTTGTGCTCGCTCCAATTGTGACAGCTGCCAGTTGTCTGGGTTACCTATGTCTTGGAGAGCTCTTTTTTTTTTTTTTTTTTTTTTTTTTTTTTTTTTTTTGCCAAACACCTCAGCCATGTCTTCACTAGAATTCTTCCTCTTTCTTCCCCTTTTAAAGTTTGAAGTTTGAGATGTGAATGGTATCTGATTTCTGAGCTCATCTTTAAGTTGATTCTAAGGTAGGGTAGGTCGAATGAAGCCTGTTCAGGCTGCCATAGCAGAATACTGCAGACCAAATGGCTTTATAAACAACGCAAATTTATTTCTCACAGCTCTGGAGACTGGAAATTGCAGGGTAAGGTGACCTCAGATGTGGAGTTTGGTGCAGCAGTTTCTGTGTCCTGCATATGTGTGAAAACGAAGTGTGCTTTCTTGGGTTCCTTTTAGAAGAACATTAATACCAACCAACAGGGCCCCATCCTCATGACCTGTGCTGGCTAGCTGTCAACTCAACACAAACCTAGACATATTTGGGGAGAGGGAATCTTAGTAAAACAATCGCCACCATTCAATTAGCCTATGGATTGTCATCAAGGGTATTTTCTTGATTTCTAATTGATGTGGGAGGGATGAACCCCTGTGGGCAGTGCCAGTCCTGGGAAGGTGGTCATGGGTAGTGTAAGAAAGCAAGCTGTGCATGCCAGCAAGGTGATCTTCCGTGGTCCCTGACTCAGTTCCTGTTGCCAGGTTCCTCTTGAGCTCCTTCCCCGACTTGGATTGTATTGGGATGCATAAGCCAAACAAATCCTTTACTCCACAAGTTACTTCTGCCATGGTCTCTACCACAGCATTAGAAAGCAAACTTCTGATCCCATCACATTGGTGGTTAGGATCCTGATCTGGATTCTGGGAAGACTGACACTCCCAGAAGCCCAGCTGGCCTCTGCGGTGGGTCTAGAGTGGGTGAGCTATGGCAAACCTCTCCTCTGAAGACAATTCTAGACCCACTTGGATCCATCATTGCCTTTATGTCGGCAGATCTTGTTTGAGAATAAAGACAATTTGATGAAATCTGAGCTGAGGGATGGTGTTGAGAGGTAGAAGCAACAGGATGCGAAGTTCAAGGTTATCAATTATGTACTGAGTTGGAGGCTATCCTGGAATACAGGAGACTCTGTTGCAAAATGCATGAGTGAATGAATGATAAATGAATAGAAATACTTCCATCACCAGGTACTGTTCCCTGTGGACACAGGTATTAGCTCACTTCATCTTTATAACTCCATCTAGGTAAATGCATTCAAGTTAGCATCCCTTAGTCCAGATGTGTGATTGAGGCACAAAGAGAATAAGTGACCTGCTCATCATCACACAGTTGGCAAACAGCAGTTCTCACCAGGCTGAGGGTATTGGAGCCTCACAGCATCTGCCCTTCTTTCCTCTTCCCATCTCTTCCTTAGACTCCTCTGATATGGCTTCAGTTCCTACCTGAGCCTTTCTCCCATCACCTCATCTCCTCCCCAGCTTTGGCCACTGCCTCTTGCAGGATGTTTGATCACACTGTGAACCCTGAAATTGTGTTATTTACTTAAGAAACCTGTTTCTAGTTATGGTGTGGCTCAGCCTTATCATATACCTTTAATCCAAGAGCTCTCTACTTGCATATTGTAAACAGGGTTAAATAAAGTCAACCATAGGTCAAGAGGCAGAATAAGGAACCAGTTGACAGGAAGTGAACAAGAAAAAACCATAGAGAGTAAGAGGGAGTCAAGAGGATGGATAGAGAGATCCACAGAAAGTAGAAGGGAGTGATATTGAGTTGGAGGTTTTGTTTGAAACCGAGTAGGAGAAACAGATTTTGGGGACATCAGTGGAGGAGGAAAGTCAACTGGGTTCCTTCTCTGCCTCTCTGAGGTAGCAGGCTTTCACCCCAGCTCTGGCTTCTGAGTCCATATTGGTAAAGTTGAACAATTGAGATTTTGATAAAAACAACAACTGCCTATATGCTAATAGTCAGATATGTTGTCTTGGCCTAGATTCTGACTTGAGGCTCAGATTCAAACATCCAGTTCCATCTTTGCCAGTTCTAGTTATATACCATACTGTTTTTCTTTGGCTTCATAATAAATGATCACATCCTCAATGTCTTCAATCAACATCTAGATCTCATCTCATAGTCTCAGTCGGCCAGTTGTCTGGGGAGGCTGTATGAGGTCTCAGTTGTGTTGTGTCTTCCTCTGGTAGTTGATTTGGGTGGGTCTGCACTCTCTAAGTCACTCAGGTTATTGGCAGAGTTATTTCCTTATGGCTTTGGGACTTTGGAGCCAGGTGTTTGCTGGATGCCTACAGGAGCCCACATCAGGTTTTAGAGGCTATTCACTTTATCAGGCCCCCAAGGACACCTCTAGTCCAGCTATCTAAGAGAGAGCCCGCATTTCATGAGGTAATTATAGGAGAGGCATCTTGTTACTTTTGCCATATTCCATTAGTTGGAAGGAATAGAAACAAGTTCTGCCCACTCTCAAGGACAAAGGTTTATTCCAGGGTGTGAGCAGCAAAAGGCAGGAACCAAGAACAAACATGGCAATCTAGATATCTACAAGTTTCTTCAGCATGCCTCTGGTGAGACTTACCACCTTCCAACTACTATGCCTGCCTCCATAAATCCATAAATCCCTGCCAGAGGACACTCACCATTCAAACCAAGGCCAGAGCCATGCCTGACTCCCTCCTCCGGATAAGTGCATGCATAATTAACCATCAAGCCCTGCTATTTTGCCTCCTAAATGCCTCTTGATCCCTCTCTTCTCTTCACTGTGGGGCTGCAGCTGCCCCTGCTTGCCTCCATTTCCCCTTTCCATCTGCAGCCGCAGCGACACTACAGAAATGAAGTTCTGATTATAATGTATCTTTACATCGCACTTCAAGCGTGTGTCTCACAGGCCTTAGGAACCATCGGACCCTTTGTACTCTGGCTCCTCAACCTTTACGTTCTTTGCCCTGTTCACTGGAAACATCCTTTTCTTTCCTTTTTCAGTCCTAATCGTTGGGTCAGATCTCAGCTCCCAGAGCCCTGCCTTCTGGAGAACCCTCTCACCCCGTTGCCTAGGTTGGCTCCCTAGTTTCTGCTCACCACTCCCTGGGTTCCACGTTACTGACACTGGTGCACACTATTGTCATTTCTCAATTGCACGCTCTTATTGTCCTCTGAGCTTGAAGCCCTGTGAGACAGAAGGGGGCATCTTCGTGGCTGGCACCATCTTTTCAACACTGTAAGCTCTCAAGTAATTGCCAAGTGAAGAAAATGATAGATGGAGCCTTGGCTCTCCGTCCACCCTTAAAAATACCTCCAGCCTTCCCTCACAGCAGCACCTAGCACTTGCTCCTGACGGGCTCTGTTCCAGTTGGCAGACCTTTATAAATTGAAAGTAATATAATAATAGAGGCACCTTTGTTTAGGGTAATATTTCTTTCCTATTTTGGCCAGTCCAGGCCCAAGACATTTCCTGATGTACTCAAGTGACATCAGTGCCAGGACATCACCTATTTCCTCTTATACCACATTTGTCCTTTTGCTGTGTCAACAGAGTTCTGTAAAAATAGCTGACCAACAGCAGTACATATTGTTCCTTGTGCTGGCTGGGAAGGGTCCTCTGTCCACCCTATGGGGAGGCCTACAGCTGCTCCCGGACATTCCAAGGGATGCATGCTCTCATCCTCTGGGAACAGAAGGGCCATTTGTTCCCTGAACTCACTATGGAGGGACAGCTGAGTCCCCAGTCCAGCCAGGTCAGCCTGTCCCTGAGCATCAGGGTCTAGTTTCACACAACAAGTGATGGAGCTTAATTGACAGGTGTGAAGTATGTTCTTTCGAGCCCCACTGGATTCACTTCTGCCTGTAGGGGTGAGACAAACTCACGTGGGAGCCCAATTAGCGTGTGTGTGTGTGTGTGTGTGTGTGTGTGTGTGTGTGTGTGTGTGTAGAAAGACAGATGCATGTGCTTCTGTGAGAAAGGGGTTGAAAAAAGTCTCATGTGCAGAGTCAGAGAAAGAGATGGCAGAACCTCTAAGGGAAGCGGAGAGGCAGAGACATAGACAGAAGGCAGCAGAGGAGGAGAGAAGCACAAGCTGTGGCCAGAGAGACAGTCAGAGAAGAGGCTGGAAAGCCGGCACACGGGCACCGCTGGTGGCCTTTTAGGTGGCTTAAGTGCACACAAATGGAAAATGGGTCGGGTAGAATGTCAGTCCCATCTGGAGGACCATGTGTGAGGAAAGGACAAAATGAGCATCTGTATAGTTGTTAGTGTATTCCCAGGGGCTGCCAGGGGTGGGGGTGGGGGAGTCTGGAAGGCAGAAGGATTAGGTCAGATGAGACTGCAAGGCCCGCGTTTCTGTGGCAGGAAGCGTTAGCCTCAGCCCCAGTCGGCTCTCTTACACACTTGTGAGGCTGGGGGAGATGCTAAAATGAGCCTAATTATGATGCGGGGGCTGGGATGCTCCAGAGAGGAGAGCTGCTGCTACAGGGCGGAAAAGAATTCTCTGGGACATTTTGAGAGAACACTAGCATAGAGAGAACCAGGAAGCCCGGGTAAGACTCAAACAAAGTCTTTTTGGACCATCTACTGGCTTCTGAACACCACTGAGTGGGGTAAGGTATCAAGCATGCATTCATCCCCACGTGCTTCACAGAGTGGGTGGAGACCTTATCGCCTCCGTTGTGGGGATGGGGATGTGATGCACAGATAAGCAGCCTCCACGTCACTGTGCCACTGGTAAAGGGCAGAGGTGGGCTTGGAGCCAAGAAGATCCAGACTCAGGGCTGACAGCCCATGTGCCAGGATGCAGCTCTCAAAGCAGCCTCAGTCATCCTGCTCTCCCGGGACTCGATAGATAGATAGACCAGGCTCATCTCCAATTCAGCAACCCACCTGCCTCAGTTTCCCGAATTTTGGCATTACTCAGTTCTTTGCTCAAGTTCTGTGGAAGAGGCTGTAGAAGATAATGGAAAGAGCTGAGCTCCTGCTCTAGCTGGGCCATTTCTAGCTCTTAGATTGTGACATAGGTTGTCTGTACTTCAGTCAGGGGCTGCAAGCAAATGCACGAACCCAGGCACCACTGTCCACCCCTCCATGACACTGACCATCACCAGCTGGGTGCCATTGTCCTTTCCTTAGATTGCATCAGCCACCAATTCTTCCCCTTTAAACGTGCACAAAAACAGGGCTTTTTACATGAGGCTGTGAGAGCGACAGTTTACGTATTTATCATTCCTGGCATGAAGTAAGCTGCCAATAAATGTCACCTGTAGTTTTCACCTGTCAGATAATGCCACTCCTATTTTACAGAGCCTCATCTTTCCATGTGCATGGGGTGGGGTGGGGGTTGGGTCTAGGAGTCCCTGTGATACCCAAGTCCTTAGATGCCAAAGACTCTTTTATAAAAAGGGCAAAGCATTTGCATATAACCTGCATTATCCTGCCTCATCACCTGTGGATTTTACAATATTGAGTACAATGCAAGTTTATGCAAATAGCTCTTTATAGTACATTGTTTGGGGAATATGACAAGAACAAAAAGTCTGTACTTTTTTTTTTAAAGATTTATTTATTTATTATGTATACAGAGGTGGGTGCCAGATCTCATTACAGATGGTTGTGAGCCACCATGTGGGTGCTGGGAATTGAACTCAGGACCTCTGGAAGAGCAGTCGGTGCTCTTAACCTTTGAGCCATCTCTCCAGCCCAAAAAGTCTGTACTTATTCAGTACAGATGTAAATTTAAAAAGTGTTTTCAACCCATCATTATTATATTTTTTTTGAGATGAAATCTAGCTATGTAACTTGGGCTGGCCTTGAACCTGCTTTCTCCAACTGTTCAGTGCTATATCACTCACCTTCCTCGTGGATGTGGAACTCACAGCTACAGAGAGCTGACTGTGCTTATTGTAGGGGTAGCATGGGCACTGACTGGGGCAGTGGCTGGCTAACTTTCCTGCGCTGTCAGGTGTTAGATGGTGCTGCTCTCATTAAGCACTGTTGGGTTCATGTGAGGAATGTGAAGAGACAGCCTTAGCAGACAATTGGCAAGTGGAAGACACTGTGGTGAGGTAGAGTGGGAAGGTGGGGATGCCGACAGGGAACTTCAATATTCCATTGAACATGGAAAGCCTACAAAAGAATCCCAATACTGTGGTTCGGAGGACAACAGGGGAAGGGATCAGAGATGGTTAGGAAAACACGGAAAGTGTGTGGAAAGTATATGTGAAACCACATTTACTGGGTGCATGTCACATCTCTACTCCTGCCCAGGTATTTTGCTCAAAACTGGAACATAGCCACAAATAAGACAGTGGTGTGATACCGAGAAATGGTTTCAGAGATGAGACTTCTACTGTGGTGAGGGTAATTTGGGAGGACATTTCAAGAGGACAGAATAGGATGAGTGAGGACAGAGATGGGAAGAGAGAAGCTTTAGAACACCTTCAGGAATGACAATTGTAGCTAGAGTTTTCCTGCCTTGCCCACAGTCTGGACAAATCTTTGTCATTCACCAGTCCCACAGCCGCTCAGACCCAACCAAGTAAACACAGAGACTTATATTGCTTACAAACTGTATAGCCGTGGCAGGCTTCTTGCTAACTGTTCTTATAGCTTAAATTAATCCATTTCCATAAATCTATACTTTGCCACATGGCTCGTGGCTTACTGGCATTTTCACATGCTGCTTGTCATGGTGGCGGCTGGCAGTGACTCCTTCCACCTTCCTGTTCTTTCTTTTCTCCTCTCTATTAGTCCCGCCTATACTTCCTGCCTAGCCACTGGCCAATCAGTGTTTTATTTATTGACCAATCAGAGTAATTTGACATACAGACCATCCCACGGCAGACAATGGCTGGCACAAAGCATGCCGAATAGGGGAAGTGTGTAGACAGACTTTTCTTCCCTCTCGCCAGTTCCCAAATAGCCGACACGGAGACTTAGTATTCATTATAAACGCTCAGCTGAAAGTGCAGGCTTATTATTACTAACTAGCTCTTACTTTCTAGTTGGAACTCCACTTCGGCCTCGCTCTCCCTGATTCCAAACCCTGCCTCCTCTCAGAAAGCCCACCAAGTGGCAGCTCCTCCCCTGGAGCTGCTCAGGACTGCGCCTACAGGGTATTTAAGCTCCTGTCCATGAACCTGCCATGTGGTTTCTCTCCTTCCCCTGAGATCACCGGGAAAGCTTTGCCAGATTAAACCGGGTCCTTCACCTTTAATTCTGCCTGGTCTGGCTTATTTTGTTGGCAGAGACACCTAGTACTGGGGATTCAAAAATACTTATCACTTACAACTTAAATTAACCCATTTCTAGTCATCTACATTCTGCCACATGGTGCTACCTCGCTTTCATCTTGTACCTCCCGTTTCCTCTCTGTGTCTGGCTGGCGACTCTCCTCTTACTCTGCCCTTCTTCTTCCCAGTATCCTTAGTCTGGTTTTCCCACCTAACCTGATCCTGTCCAACTATTGCCCAGTCAGCTTCTTTATTAAACCAATCACAATGTAATTTACACAGTGTAAAGGAATAATCCACAGAAGTGAATCCAGAAAAGTTGTTTGTAGCTGTCTTGAATAGTCTTGAGAAACAGTATGTCATTTTTAAAGATAATGAGGTACCATAAAAGGGCAGTCATAATCTTGTAGCCACACAATGCTACCCAGGACTATGAATTCATATGTCTTTTTTAAAAAATATTTTTAATGCTTTTTGTTTTTTTTTTATTTCATGTGCATTGGTGTTTTGCCTGCATGTATGTCTGGGTGAGGGTGTCTGATTTTTTGGAACTGGAGTTACAGACAGTTGTGAGCTGCCATGTGAGTGTTGGGGATTGAACCTGGGTCTTCTGAAAGAACAGTCAGTGCTCTCAACCTTTGAGTCAAAAGATCATATATTAAATATAGATCATAATCTATGCCATAAAAGAGTGTCTCAAAACTTTTTCAAGGCAAGAAAATGTACACTCCTTTTTTTTTGAGAGGATAATAATAATCAACTGCATGAAGTGAGAAATTTGAACTTTTCATAGACTCAGCATATAAGGGAGTATATACTTCAGTAGATTTCACGCTTTTTTATGTTGGTTGGTTTTTTTTTTTTTTTTTTTTTTGGTTTTTCAAGACAGGGTTTCTCTTTGTAACAACTCTGATTGACCTGGAACTCTGGAACTTGATTTGTAGACCAAGCTGGCCTCAACTTACAGAGCTCCCCCTGACTCTGCTCCACGAGTGCTGGGATTAAAGGCTTGCACCACCACTGTGTTCAAGTCAGTACTGCATTTGAGGTACTTATATATGTCATTTCCTTTCAGTATCAAAATCTAATGTGTCACTATATAGCATTCTAGAATAAATGTATATGGCAGGGTAATTGCTCAAGAATTAAAAGGTGTGCCAACAAAACCCTTGCAAGCTTTATTTCGTGACATTTGGGGCTGTTGTTTTTGCAATGTTTCCTGTGGTAAAAGGTAGATTAAAGATCATTGCAAATCAAAGTGATGCTTTCAACCTTCTATTGAAGGCAGCTCGCCTTTTCTTCATTTTCCACACATTTGCATAGATCTGTCAACTGAACTCTGCAATCTTTTCTGGGTGATGCTGGATTCAAAGCTCTGAGCACCCAGGCACCACCAAATTGCTTTGCCCCAGCTTCTTCAGTTCACGTCTCCCTGCCCTTCCACTCACCCTCTCAGAAGTACCTTTCTCTCTGCAGGTTCGGAGGGAGTTTGAGGAGATGGAAAAACTTGAACACAAAACAATACTGCCAGACTGAGTTGCACTTCTGAGCAGTCACTGTGCTGAGCTCCTTGGTTTGCCCTGTTTCTGAGTTTAACAGTTATTTCGCCAACACTTGGAGAAGGATGTTTTCCCAGGGAAACGATCCGAGTATCTTTTGGGTGGGTCCAAGTATTCATGTGTCTGTTCTGCTGGGGTGGAGGATTGTTCTGCTTTTGGTGGGGTTAAAAGGCAGGAGCTAGGGAGTCCCTAGTCGAGGGAGAATGTCACCTTACTGCCTGATACTGCTCATCTAGTGTGTGCTGCCGCTGTCATTTACAGATATTCACAGTGACGCACACGTGCATCTGACCAGGGGCTGGCTCTGTCCTAAGGTTTTGCCAGACAGACTCAGGTTTGCAAGACACACCAGCTCTGCCTGTATTTAGGCCACTAACCACAACTGTCAAAGTCTACAAAAGAAACAAAACCTCCAGGCAAGCGGAGTCTTGGTTCAGTGCACATTTTGTTTTCTACTATGTTTACTTCTAATTAATATCACAGATCAAGCCCACAGCTACAGAACACATCTGCCTGAGGTTTGCATAGCAATTCACAATATGTTTTTATTCCTATTCCTTTAATTATGGCTTAGAATTCTTTTGACACTCTCTCAAGTAACAGGTGGTTTTCTGACCATGATAAATGCTAAGTGCTGTGGAGGGTAAGGCAGTTAGGCATTGTTTTCTTAGCTGTGGTTACACCTAGGCCCCAGGCAGCTTCTCATTTAGCAGCTTGCAATAAACTGGAATTCCTGGGGGACTCGACTTAACCCTTAGCTCTCTAAAACCTGTTTGCAATGCTCTGTTGGGCGGGGCTTCTCATTATCCCCAGCTGCTTGGCAGATGTACTTTTTGTATCCTGGGAGGTAGAAGTGGGGTTGAGGGTAGGTCAAAAAGTTAATATGTCAGTGCTCTGAAGGGTGACGGGGTAGCAACTTGATGATATTAAAGGTGATTTGAATTTAGATTTTTTTGAAGAATAAAAGCATTCTTTTATGTATCTGCAATAGATGATAACAATTAAATAAGTCACACATGAATCATTGGAATTGGAATGAGGGCAAAGACCTATTAGATCATACAGCCAATTCCCCATCGAATGCAGACTTATTTTCTACAGTGTGCTCAGGGTGCTCTGTACGGTCTTTGAAAGACTTGAGCAATTAGGGCCTTCGATTATTTCCCAAGGGAAAGATTTTTTTTTATTTTTATAAAGGGCCTCAGTGTTTTCCCCCTTCATCTGATGTTTTCATTTAAAATACAAACAAACAAAAACCTATTTACATGGTGCATACAAAATCATTTACAGTGATGAAAGAAATTATACATACTGATTTCCTAGAAAACAGTATGCCCTTGGCATTCTTCTGTCTGCTCCCATTTCCAATGTTTACACCTGGTTTTACATGCCCCCTGAAGAAGGACATGGTATGGATACATCCTCCAGAAAACTTCTTAATGTGTCCCTTTACCAGAAGCTCAAGTGTAACTCTGCATCCCTTTCTTTTGAAGCCGGGGAAAGAGGTTTCGGAATCAGTTCTGCTCAGACTGTCCACGTCTTTGGGATGACGAAGGAAAACTCTATATCCAGGAACTGTTGTTACTTAGCATTCCTTTCTCTTTGGGACAAACTTGTCTACTTTGTGCTCTTTGCATCAGGGAGGCTGCTGATTATGGGCATATGAAGGGCCTTCAGGACAGACACTCTGCCCCAAATGCCCTGCAGGGACCAGAGTCCAGTGAGGACAGAGGATGCATAGGTCCTCCTGTGGAGCTGCCATACTTTGCTGCCACAAAGTGCCCTTGAAGGACCCTCAGCTCTAACAGTCAGAGTTGATGAGATTTTTTTTTTCTTTCAGATTTTGGGTTTTAAGAATCTGGCTATAGATTCTGAAAGTGAATACGAGAGGGCTTATGAATGACATAACTTACAGAAATGGTGATTTGCAAACCTCCCATCCATCCCTACGGTTAGAGAGCAGTCAACTCAATGTGCCAGGCAACGAGCTGAGAACGGCAGGGCCATGAATCACGTTTACAGCCTTGGAAGACTTCGTAAAGAGGTGAGGCAGGCAGGCGTGGAAATGATTCTGAGGCATGGAGGGAAGGGCCGTGACATGGGGAAGCAGGGGACACAGCCCGAGTGTAGAGTAATGGGTCTTCAGAGAGCCTGGGCTTGGGAACTTCTGAGGAAGATGAACTTGAAGGATAGGTTCCAGGAAGGACAGCCAGGGCAGGAATAGCAGAGGTAAAGGCAGGGGAGGGAAAGCTTGGGAATGGTAAGGGGTGGGAGAAGACCGACAGGGGGTGGGGAGGGGGAGGCTAGCACCTTGGAAACCTTGCCTGCTTGCCAGTTTTGAGTCTCAGAAGGGGCTCACTGTCCTCCTTTTCCTGACAAACTCACCACAGCTCAGAGAAATGTGGTGTCTTCTCTTAGATCATGTAGCCAAAGAGAGAGCTAGGATTTAAAGCGCGTCTCGTCTGATGCCCTTTGGGAGAGAAAGGGATGCTGGAAGCTGATAGCTGCAGAAGCTGCCTAACTCTGGGGCGGGCAGTGGGGGGCTCTACCAGTGACCAGAAGGTAGCACGAGTCTTCAAAGGTCTTATTAATAAAATCAAACCTGAGGCCAGTTATTGGGGTGAATGCTGTAAGATCAGAGAAGCAGAACAAGCCACAGCTACCTCACCTTGCCAATTCCTCAGCTGATCCTGTTTCCTCAGACTGGATGCCTTTCAGAACTCATCCAGAATGAATCTCAGCTGAACTGCCTGAAAGCTTAACCAGCCAAATGCTGCTAGTTCCTGGTCTTCACGCCTTATATCTCTTTCTGCTTTCTGCCATCACTCCCTGGGATTAAAGGCTCACTTTCTGGGATTAAAGGCTTGAGTCACCATGCCTGGCTGTTTCCAATGTGGCCTTGAACTCACAGAGATCCAGAGGGATTTCTGCCTCTGGAATGCTAGGATTAAAGTTGTGTGTGCCACCATTTTCTGGCCTCTACATCTAGTGGCTGTCCTGTTCTCTGACCCCAGATAAGTTTATTAGGGTGCACAATATTTTGGGGAACAGAATACCACCACACCAGAACCTCTGTTTTCCATCTCTGTGGGATAGAGACAGGGGTCTTGGTGCCTCAGTTTACAGGAAAGAAACAAAGGGTCCCTGTAGAGTCCATCAGCTCTTGTAACGTCTTAGAGTAACTCACGTTGCAGCATATCTCACGGCCTCTGCAGTCTGATCATTCTGACCAGGGCTGAGTCAGCCAGGCCTGTGGGAGCCACGCTGAGCCTGTGGCCACGGGCAAGGCAAATATGTAGCTCTGTGGTTATGGCCTTCCAGCAGGCATGTGAAGTATGGGAAACATGAGAACATTCTCTACCTCAGAACAGGGAGGAAGGAGGAGAAAGACAAAGGAGTGGCTGGCCCACTGGGGACATGTATCAGACTTGATGCTGGGCCGCTGCTGCCGTGTGGGTACTGTTTCCATTGGTATGATGTCTGCGATTCTTTTCTCATGCCTTAGTCACTCAGAATCTGTTATGTCTGTCACATCTACTCAACTTTGCCATTATAGGGACAGAATAGCCATCTTTGAGCAAATAGTCATAGGCATGGTCCAAAAAACTATCATGGCCCCACCTTAGCCCTTCCAGACACTACAATAAACACAAGGTCTGGTGGCCTGTGAATAGCAGGGGATTTTTTCCCTCACAAAGCAAGGTACTGGCAGACTTGATTTCTGGCAGGGGTTCACGACTCTGTTCACAGATCTTCTGTGGAAAGGACCTAGAACCTTTTTTATTAGGGCACTAATCCCATTTACAAGGGCTCTACCATCACAAACTAACCACCTCCCACCCCCTAATTCACCGCATTGGTGACAAGGTTTTTTTCATCATGTAAAATTCAGGGACGATACAAACATCCACACCATAGCTTAACTGAAACTTGAGCTTTGTGTAATTTGCACTTGCCTCACAATATTCTTAGAAGTGTTTTAAACATTAAAAAGTCTAGAAGTCCATCTTAGCTCCAAGATGCACAAAAACAGGCGGTGGGTTGGAACTGTCAATAGGTTTCTGACTCTTGGGTCCGGTATGGACAGGTTGCTTCCAGTCAGAAGTTTTTCTGATCATAGGTCTTATTTTTGGTTCAGTGGTTAGGGGTAAGTCCAGGGCATACTTGTCTGTGGTGCCGGGTCTTCCCTAGGCCACTGTTTACAGGCAGCGTGTATTTTATAGTCTCCAGCCATGGATGTTCTCCACCTTAGGGTGGGTTTCATCCTGACAAACCCCTGGTGAAGTTGAATATATCTCAAGTTGCAAACACACAATCCTTGCCTACCAAACACTGGCTTGGCATAGCCTGTCTTCATTGCGCTCATAACTTTTACATTGACTTGCAGTTGAGCAAACTCATCTAGCACAAAGCCCAGTCTATAAAGAAGTGCTGAGGGCTTCGTAAAATGGACTGAGTAGTGTATTAAAACAAAACAAAACAAAAACAAAAACAAGAATGGTGAATTGGACACCACCGAAAAATTGAAAAATTAGAGAGTGAACTATGATGCGTTAAGAACCGCTTGTAACTTCCATGTGAGAGTTTAATGATGTGATGAGGTAACAGAATGGTATATGGTGCCTGGTCAGACGGGAGCCCAGCAAATGATCCTCTTTCCCTCCTCTGTTCCCCTGGGTTGTGCTTGGAATCCTTCCCAGCAGTGCTCCTGGAGGCAAGGGTGATGCTTCACCTTTCTTTTGAGATAGGGTAGAAATGCCGTCAACCTGGTGACCGGCTCTCCCGGTTATAGTGAGTGGCGTCTGGAGGACAGTCATGAGGGGACAAAAATGATGCCAGCAGCTTCCGCCAGGAAACCTCAGCTGCCCCTAGAACCGAAGGACTCAACAAGCCGGGCCCACATTTCCATGGAGAGCTCCCAGAAGACCTGAGTAGCTCTGTTCTTGTGAAAATATTGGCCTGTTCATCTGACTCTTGATGTTTTGTTGAAAAACAAATGAAGTTACTGTGGGAAGTCAGGAGGAAGAGTCTACAATTCCTTCTATATTGCAAAATCATAATGTAACATCTTAGAAGACACTTCTGATTGGCTTTCTTTTCATTTTATGTGCATTGGTGGTGTGCCTGCATGTATGTCTGTGTGAGGGTGTCAGAAGCCCTGGAACTAGAGTTACGGACAGATGTGAATTGCCATGTGAGTGCTGGGAATTGAACCCATGTCCTCTGGAAGAACAGCCAGTGCTCTTAACCACTGAGCCATCTCTCCAGCCCTTTGATTGGTTTTCATAGCTTTCTATCTTCTCTTTTCTCAAAGTTTTATTTTACTGAGAAATTCATCTCTCTCTCTCTTATCTCTCTCTCTCTCTCTCTCTCTCTCTCTCTCTCTCTCTCTCTCTCTCTCTCTCTCTCTCTCTCTCTCCATACTGTGTATGCAGATGTTAATGTTCATCTCTTCATGCTTGTGTGGAGGTTAGAGGAAAATGTTAAGTGTCGTGCTGTATCACTTGTTCCCTTAAGATGGCGTCTTAGTTAGGGTTTCTATTGCTGCAATGAAACACTGTGACCAAAAAGCAAGTTGAAGAGGAAAGGGTTTATTTGGCTTACACTTCCACATTGCTGTTCATCATTGAAGGAGGTTAGGACAGGAATTCAAACAGGGTAGGAACCTGGTGGCAGGAGCTGACGCAGAGGCCCTGGAGGGATTCTGCTTACTGGCTTCCTCCCTATTACTTGCTCAGTCTGCTTTCTTATAGAACCCAGGACCCCCAATCCAGGGATGGCACCATCCACAATGGGCTGGGCCCTCCCTCATCAATCACTAATTAAGAAAATGTCTTACAACTGGATCTTATGGAGGCATCCTCTCAGTTGAGGGTCCCCTCCCCGCTTTCAGATGACTCTAGTTTGTGTGTCAAGTTGATGTAAGACCAGCCAGCACAGATGGTTTCTCACTGCCCGGAAGGTGCATTGGCTGGCTAGAGAGCTCCTGCCTGGCTATGCTCCTGTCTTAGCCTCCCTTACTGTCTAGTGCTAATGTGATGAGCATAGGTGGTCACACCTGGCTTTCTACATGGATGCAGAAAATCTGAACTCAGTCCTCATACTTTTGCAACAAGTGCTCTTACACACCAAGCCATCCCCCAGCCCCAGCATTGTATTCTATCCCAGAGTATTTCATCAGAATCACATCCCTCCTTCTATGTGCTCGTCTCCATATGTTCCTTTCAATGATGGTCTGTGAATGGGACACTGCTAGTTTCTGTTTCTCTGTGCAGCCTTGGCTATCCTGGAACTCACTCTGTAGACCAGGCTAGCCTAGAACTCAGAGATCTGCCTGCTTCTGCATCCCAAGTTCTGAGATTAAAGGCGTGCACCACCACCACCTGCCTCAAACTTTTTATTTTCTTTATCATTGTTTGAAGTTAATAGGTTGACAGCATTTTTTTTTTCTTTCAGGCTTTGATGACATGATCCCACCATCTTTGAGCATCATCACGTCTGATGAGAATGTGCTGAGAGATGACTATTCTCTTTTAGATTTTTTGTTGCTTCAAAAAGCAACAAAATCTCTTTTGCTTCAACCTTTTTCTCTGGCTTCAATATTTTCACATCATGCACCCAGTATGTGTGATTATTTTTTTTTTTAAAACTCGCCATGGAATGTCTTACATGTCCTGCCCTCATATTCTCATTCCCTTCCTTAGTTTTCTGAGAGAAGGGAAGATCTAGGGACGAGAGAAAGTTGGAGGACTCAGGGTCCAGCTACCCAGCCACCCAGGCAGCCACAAAATAGGAGTAAGATTCACAGAAGCAAGAGAACAGGAAAAGCCCAGAGGCAAAAGACAGATGGGATAAGTTAAGGAAAGCTGGCTAGAAACTAAGGTCGGGCATTCATAATGAAGACTAAGCCTCCGTGAGTGATTTATTTTGGAGCTGAGTGGCGGGTCCCCCAAAAGAGCAAAAAACAACAACTTGGCATCCCAACTTGGGGCTCAAATATCTATCTAGAGCCTGAGAAAGCTAAACAGCAACAACAAAAAAGAGGATATGGCTCCTTTAAGTGACAGTTTCTGCCTGTCACTGAGTGCTTGAGCAGCCAGTACCTTAAGTAGGAACAAAAAACTAAGTAAGAACGCCTGCCACAGAGCCAGCATTGGCATTTTAGAGCTCTAGGAAGGTTGAATGCAGTTCCTGGTCAGACAAACCTCCTACTAGTTTCATGCTTAGCTTTCCCGACGGGAAAAGCGAATAGAGCCAGCTGAGAGCTGGGTGCAGAGGATCCAGGTGTAGCTCAGCAGTCTAAAGTTTGCTCATGTGGTCAAAAAGACTGAAGATATGCAATCAAAGAGGGCCTGATAGAAACACCTCTAAACAGGTTACAGTGTGTTTAACAATGTACGAAGGCTTAACAAAAGAAAAAGGGAGCCAGGCGGTGGTAGCACACACCTTTAATCCCAGCACTTGGGAGGCAAAGCCAGGTGGATCTCTGTGAGTTTGAGGTTGCCTGGTCTACAGAGTGAGTTCTAGGACAGGCTCCAAAGCTATACAGAGAAACCCTGTCTCAAAAAACCAAAAAAAAAAAAAAAAAAAAAAAGGGGGGGGGTATAGTCATAGAAAGAAATGAATAGTTTAAAAATAATAATAAAGTCTTTAAAGAGAGAGTAAAAGTAATATAACAGAAAAAAGCCACATAAGATAGGACATACACAGTGAGTCTGGGTCCTGTATATTATTGTGTTGATTTTGAATTTTTTGATAGTTGAAAAACAAAGGACAGCTGCAAAGAGACCTGGAATTGAAAGGACTGTTGAAATAAATCAGCCTATATATTTTATACTTTATATAAGACATACTTTAGGAATGCCTTAACTTTTAAAAGTCAAAAAGTATGTTTGTCAAATGGAAATCAGAAATGCTTTGGAGTTTTGTTCCCACAGGAGAATAGAGGCTATGGATTCCTTCAGGGTTAACATGGATCAGGTTTGATCAGGCAAGACCTCCTGAAACTTGACAGGTGGTATCTAGCAGCAAAGGTTATTGCTGGTCTTGACAGGACTTGGTCATTATCTCAAAATTTTTCTCTCTAGGACCATAAAGATATTTCATCCACAGAGAGCAGGAAGCAGTGTGGAGAAAACTATGCCTATATTTCCAAGAGTTAGGGAGTATGGGTGGTTTTTGTTTATTTGGTGGGTTATGGATGTTTGTCATCATTTAGGGGAATATAGAATATTGACATAAATTTAAAGTTATTTTTGTTACACTGTATGTATATTTCTACTCTTAAAGGATTTTTGTATATTGATAAAAATTTAAGGTTATTTTTTGTTACAACATATTGCATGTATGTTTCTATTTTTGTTTGAGATATTGTGCCTATGCAGTTCATTTGGAAATGTTCTGCTTTTTTTGTTCTAGTTTTTGAAAGCTATTATTATAAACTATTTAGGATAATCAAGAAACATAAGTTAGTAGTTAGTTATTTACAATAATCAAATTTGTAGATTTGTTAGGTATGCTTTCAGGATTATATAGAGGTATATTTTAGGTTGATGGTCTTCAAATACTTCAAAGAAGTACAGAATGTGGCATTTAAAATGTTTTGTTAACCTAAGGTTTTTCATGACAATGAGACACATCTGCTCTTGGCAGCACCAATTTACTTCAGAGAAGATGATGGGCACTGAAGAAATTTCTTAAGGAGTTTGCTTTCATTGTGGCAAGGTTAGCCACTGGGCAAAGAAACTGTTCTTGCCTTTGACTGCTGACAATGTGCTGTGCAGACTGGATATGCAGGGCACACAGGAAAAAGACTGCTGAACTTTGCCAAAACAAGGCAGGACAGTCCAAAATTCCTGCTTCATAGAAAAGTCCGCCAGATACTCTAGGCCTGTAGGCTGAAGATGGATGCCCCAATGTTGCAGAGGAACTCTGTGTGACTGTCCAGGCAAGCAAATGTCTCTGTTGTTAGATAATATGACATCCTTCTGGGTCTTTGATGGAGTTGAAGACTAGTTATAGATGCAGTTTTCATTAGTTATGATTGAAAGTAAATTATGTATAAAACTTTGGAATCAATAAGATGGATGGATAATGGAATGCTTTCTCTGAATTTGCTTAATGTAAATGGACTGAATATTGTAAATTAATTCTTACTTGCTAACTGTTTTTGTTGTATGTAGTTTTACTATGTTAAAGTTAAAAACCTTTTTTTTATTTAGACAAAAGGGGAAATGTAGTAGAATATTATTTTAAGGTGTGTTACGTTTGTTTATGTTGCATTTGTTTAACTCTGTGGAGCTGTGTTACTTTGCCTGTCTAAAACACCTGATGGTCTGTCTAATAAAGAACTTAATGGCCAGTATTGAGGCAGGAGAAAGGATAGGTGGGGTTGGCAGGCAGAGAGAATATGTAGAAGGAGAAATCTGGGAGGAGGGGGGGCCAGAGATGGAGGAGTGAAGAAAAAGTAGCCAGAGAGGAAGGAGGACTCCAGGGTCCAGCCACCCAGCCACACAGCAAGCCATGGAGTAAGAGTAAGATTTACATAAGTAAGAGAACAGGAAAAGCCCAGAGGCAAAAGGTAGATGGAATAATTTAAGTTAAGGAAAGCTGGCTAGAAACTAAAAGGCCGGGCATTCATAATTAAGACTAAGCCTTCTTATGTGATTTATTTGGGAGCTGGGTGGTGGGTCCCCTCAAAAAAGCAAAACAAACAACATAGTTTTCTGACTTTCTTAGCTACTATTTCTTTATCATCTCATCTCCAAGCTTTCTATAGAATTGTGCTTGAATGTATGTTGGGTCTTCTTATTTCTCTCTTTTCCCTTGCCATTTTGTATTTTTTCATCTTTTTTAATGTTATGTTTTGGGTGTTTTCTTCAAATGTGTATTCAGCTCGCTAATTCTTTATTCATGTTTTCTTTGCTGGCTGTCTCTATCTACATATTGTCTATATATGTACAGGTATAAATATTATTAATATATACATATGGTTTGGATATAATTTCTTTTTTAAAGATTTTATTTGTGTGTTTATATTTGTTTGCCTGTCTGTGTGAGTGTATGTCACACATGTTTGGGTCCCCAAAGAGTCAGAAGTTCAGATCCCCCAAGTTGGAGTTATGGACAGTTGTAAGTCACTGGGAATCAAACTTGAGTCCCCCCTCTGAGAGATCAGTGAGCCTTTTAGTCACCAGCCACCTCTTCAGCCCTTGTTAATTTCATTTTCATAAAATCTACGTGGTTATGATTTAAATCTGATCATATCAGATTGTTTGATAATTTTTTTCTATAATTTTTATAGCTTTTGACATTTCATTCATTTTTTATTTATTTAATTTAAAATTTTGTTTGTAATCAAATATACACAGAATGACTTATTACTTTTTAATTGCTCTAACAAAACACTGTGACCAAAGCAACTTATAAAAGAAAGTGTTTAATTTGGGACTCATGGTTCCATAGGGTTAGAGTCCATGACCATCATGGTAGAGTGTGGCAGCAGGCAGGCAGACATGGTGCTGGAGCAGTAGCTAAGAGCTCACATCTGGATCTACAAACAAGAAGCAGAGAGAGCTAACTGGGAATGACATGGACTTTTGAAACCTCCAAGTCTGCCCTCCAAGTGACACACATCCTTTATTAAGGTCACATCTCCTGATCCTTTCCTAACAGTTCCACCAACTGGGCACCAAGTATTCAAACGTGAATCTATGGGACCATTCTCATCCAAACCACCATGAAAAATACAAGACAGCACTGTAACTGATTTCAAGGATTTAAATCATTTTGTGAAGCATATGTACAGTATACATAGTTATTTTATGTTCAAAATTTGACATTTCTACTGTTTGAAAACCTTGCAGGTTTAAATTGTGGTTATTTCTTTCAACTCCTAGTTAGTACATATTTTTTTTCTGTGTGTGTGTGTGTGTGTGTGTGTGTGTGTGTGTGTGTGTGTGTGTATGCTGTGTGATGATCCAAGGTTGGTGTTAGGTGTCTTCCTTGCTCACTCTTCATCTTTTATATTGAGGTAAGTTCTGTCAGTTGAACCCAGAGCTTGCCAGTTTGTCTAGTCTAGCCAGCTTGCTCTGGGACCCACTGATTTCCATACTCTAGAATTACAGGTGAACTGTCATGCCAGCTAGTTTTTATGAGGATCCTTGAGATACAAATTCCTATCCCATTTACCCATGGAGCCATCTCCCCAAGTGTGCATCTTTTTATATTTAATGGATCCTAATGCGTGGGAATCATGGGTAGTGAAAGTTTTGTTTCAGAGAGTATTTGTGTGTCCTCCTGCACAACATTTATTTTTTCTGGGGTTTAATTAGGATTATATGAAAATTAAAAGCAGGCCCATGATTACCATTTCTCAGGAGATCGTTCCACTATTTTTGTTATCATTACTATTAGCAATAAATAATGTTTCCTTACCCAAAGCTGCAATAGAGCCAGATGTCCTTCTGAAGAGTTTAGCTGGCAGGTGTTTTTCTGTAGTCTATTCTTTCTGTGGAGAGTGAACCTGTGTTAGTTACTTTTGTGCCACTGTGATCAAATCACGTGACACAGACAGCTTAAAGGAGAAAAGGATTGTTTGGGTCACAGTTTAAGAGCATGCAATTTTTCCTGATAAGGAATGCAAAGTAGAGCCCTGGCAGTGGGAGTGTGGGGTAGTGGTGGTTCATACCATGCCAGATTGAGGAGCACAGAACCAGAACCAGAGGCCAGGGTATACCTTTCAAAGTCTCACCTCCAAGATCTACTTCCTTTAGGTGGGTCCCACTGCATAAAGGTTTCCAGCCTTCTAAAACAGAGCCTCTCTAATTGGAGAATGGGCATCCCAAACCTGGTCCCGAGGGGATCATTTCAGATTCAAACCATGACAGAGCCTGTTTCAAGGTTTAAGTTTTATGTTAATCTTAGGTTTACTCTCGTCCCTGTGCAAGCTCCAAAGACCATATTTCTTTGAGCAAGCATGAAAAATGTCCTTAAGGGTCAGATAGTATGTATTTTAGGCCTGTGCACCATATGGTATCAGCTGCACCTGCAGAACCTCAATGTAACACAAAAGCAGCCACAAACCATATGTAACTGAAAGGGCGTGGCAGTATGCCAATAAAACTTTATTTACAGAAGCAGGTGGTTGGCCTACACATTGTTTTGCTAACCCTGCTCTAGAATTCTGGTGTTAACATTTATTTCCTGAGTAACCCCTCATTTTTTTAAAGTCCTCATTTAAAAAAAATGTGTTAATTCATTTAACTTTGTCATTTATCCAGCATTGCAGTGTTTTGTAACAGAAGGATTTTCAAAATACCTAGGCTTTCATAGAACCAGTAGCAAAATTTAGCAATTTTCTTTTTTCTCTTCAGTTTACACATCCACTCAGCTAAAACAAACCTAATATGTTAGCTAAATGACAGCCATGTGTTTTCCTTTGGCAGCTCCTAAGTCCTTACACACCATGCCACCAGTTGAACTCTCCTTCCCTTCTGAGACCAAACATAGCCTCCCACAGCGACTTTCCAAGGGAGACACTAAGATTCTGACATTTCTGTGGGGTCAGAGGGTGGTGTGTAGGTGGTTTTGGCCTGTGGTGGTTTGACTCACGATTTTTTGGCTTTATAACTGAGTCAAAGTGTGCCCATAAATCATTCTATTTTTCACTTTCAGCACAGTATTCAATAAATTATTTGAGATGTCCAACACCTTGTTAGAAATAGGACTTGTGTTAGATGAGTTTGACCATCTGTGGATTAACATAGGTGCTCCAAGCACATTTAAGGCAGGCTGGGTTAAGCTGTGATGTTTTGTAGGTCAGGTACAAATGTACCAAATGCATTTTGCCTTGCAATAGTTTCAACTTAGGTGTGATGGGCTTATTGGTCTGTAACCCCCCATAAATCAAGAACCTTCTGTAGAAGAGACCAAAGCATGGTGTGGAGTATGGTCTCCTGCCTTCTGTGAGCTCTCCCAGCCACGTTTATTGAACTTCTATGTGCCTCTTTGTGGAGGCCCACAGAGGCTTCCTAGTGAGAACTTACTCAAGGTCAGAGAATCTGAGCTTGCTTTACCTAGCAGAGCTGCATAATGGGATGATTTGGCCATGGGCGTGGTTACCAGGTGTTCTGAAGGGTCTACACTTGGCTCTATGTTGTACTTTGATTGAAAGGGGGAGGTCTTTGCCTCTCCCTTGGCATTGTACACAAAAAGCCCTTTGAAATAAATCTTGAGGCACCTGGGTATTGACCCAAGGCCCTCCTGAAGCTATCCTGTGTCTGTCTTTCTTATCTTCTGTCTTTCTATCTATTATTTCCTTATTCCTCTCTCCTTCCTTCAAGAACCCTTCAATAGGTCAGAACTGGACTCCAGCAGACTCCCACACTCTTCATATGCTAGGGGTTGAGATTCACTCATAGAGAAGACAAGAAAAAAATCCTGCTTCTTGTACTTGGCAATATTATAGGAAGATACAAACAAAACAACAGCAGGCAAAAAAAAATCTTTACATTTTTTAAAGCAGGACATTATCAAGAAAGAAGAGAAACTGTTAAACTATAGAAGTCATTTTAAGGTGAATGGGTGAGAAACAGTAGTTTTAGACTTATTGAAGGGGAATATTGCTGTCAGATTGGAACAGAATCTTAGGACAAGTTGTGTGAAGATCTGAGGAGGTGAAGGGGAATGGTTCTGTTGTCTTTTTAAGGGTTAGAAAGAACACAACTACAGCTGAAATATAGTGGTAGAAAAACTGGAGCAAAAAGGACTGAGCAGAAAAAAGAATTTGAAATCTGAGGAACAGAAGGGCTGATGAGGGCAAGGAGGCCCTGGGATGTGAGCTGCACAGCAGGTGTGGAAACAATTGATCCCAGCTAGAGCAGGAAGGCCAAGGAACCAAAAAAGACTGTCTAGAATAACAAAGGGACTTCGGCGGTGATGGTGGAGCATGAATAGGTCTGCTCTAGGTCCTCTGAGCACATGTTATAGTTGTTGGCTTGGTGTTTTGTGGGGGACTCCTGACAGTGGGAGTGGGGGGTGTCTCTGACTCTTTTGCCTGCTCTTGGGACCCTTTTCCTCCTACTGGGTTGCCTTGTCCAACCTTGATGTGAGGATTTGTGTTGGTCTTATTGTATCTTCTTGTACTGTGTTTGGATGACGTCCCTGGGAGGCCCGCCCTTTTCTGGGGTGTGTGTGGGGGGGCAGCAATGAATCTGGGGGATAGGAAAGGTGAGGGACTGGGAGGGGTGGAGTGAGGGGAAACTGTATCCAGGATGTATTGTATAAGAGAAGAATAAATATTTTTTTTCTTTTTAAAGAAAGGGGCTTCAGGATACACATTATGTTATAGAGAACTTGGGCAATTTCTTAAACTGGATGGCTCAGTTGGTACAGTGATTGCTTCACAATCATGAGAACCTATGTTCTAGCCACAGCACCCATGTAAAAGGTCAGGCATTGTGGTGCATACTTACAGTCTCACTCTGGGAGGTAGAAACACATGGATCTCAGGAGCTTGCTGGCCAGTCAATCTGGCTTAATTGGTGAGTTCCAGGTCCCGGTGGGAGACTCTCAAAAATAAACAAACAAACAAGCAAACACCAGCCCCATTGTGGACATCCCCTGATAATGGCACCTGGAGTTGACCTGTGGCCTCCACATGTAGGCACACACATGCATGTATGTCTATATATTCACAGATGTGAATATGCACGTCCCTAAGCCTACATAACAAAATGGAAAGGCAAAAAGTGGCGAAAAATAAAAGCTTTGTAAGAAATTAACAGTTTAAATATGATGCAAATTAAAATGTGGCTTGGTTTAGAGCAGATGACATGATCCTGGCGCGTCATGCTAGCCCTTGGAGCCACAAGCACAGTGACACAGTGTTCAATTGCTTCACTGCCTTTTGTTTTCTCTTTTAACATACTCAATTAAACTGAGTATAGCAGCTTGTGCCTGTAATTCTGGCACTCAGGAGGCTGAGGCAGGAGGATTGCCATGATTTGGAAGCCTGGACTACCAGGTAAGAACATTTTTCACCACCCTCCAAAGCATGTCTTGATATTTGAATATATGTATACATTTTGAATACATCTATATGTGACCATTGTACCGAAGCTAATTTATATGTCTGTTGTCTCTGTTGCTATCGTGTGTGTGTGTGTGTGTGTGTGTGTGTGTGTGTGATGCAACACCTCTTCCATGAAAACAGTCCCACTCCTCAGTGTTCATATTTCTACATCATTATTGGTAGTGGTTCCTATCCTTAGGTCCCCAGCACTGTGATTACAAATGTGTTCTCCATGCCTGTCTTTTTACCTGGGTGGTGACCATCTTTGTGCAGTGCATATTTTACCACCTGAGTTACCTATCCAGCTCCAATGCTTACTTTTTTTTTTTTTTGTAGTAATGGAGAGTGAAGGCAGATTCTCACACAGGCTGGACAAGTCCACCACTGAGTTATACTCATAGCCAGTGGGGACACATTCAAACCATAGCAAGCAAATGACTGCCCATGACCTGTGAAGAAAGTTCACATTCTTTGGCAAGATTTACAAAGTCTCACACATGCATACTCATCCACACACATGTGCCATTGTGCATTGTGAGGCGCTGGTGAAGTCCTGAGTAAATGTGCACTATTGACATGAGCACAGCCATGATAGATGTCTCAGTGCCTCAGATGCATGGGAGTGGCAGCAGGCCGGCCTCAGAGTGTGCAGAAAGTGTCAACCACAGCTTCCTCCAGAGGGATGGCTGCCCTGGAGACTGCCCCACTGCTCTCCTGCAGAGACCTCCCACAGAGATTCGCTAACTAGGCTGTGGATTTCATGGTCTCGGCTCTATGTAACAAACTTGATGTGTTTCCAGGCTGCTGCTGCTGCACCGCCATCAGAGCACATGACGCAGCTTGTGCGCATGTGTGTGTGTGTGTGTGTGTGTGTGTGTCACTTCTACATTTCTGTCACCACAGTCATGTCAGTCCTCAAGCCATGAAGTCATGGCAACGTTCATCGCTTCTTCCTGCCTTCTTCCATCTTCCTGCCTTGCTTCTCGCTCTCCACAGCCACTTATGTAGCCGGCAGGATACAGGCTCACATGTGGCGCTGAGGTACTGAGTGACTTGGTGTCTGTTTAACTGTGACTGGGATGGAGTGATTGGAGTCCAGGCTGGGGTCCTCTCTTGGCTCCAGTCTTCTTGACTGTTACCATATCTCTGGGTAAGTGATTTGACTTCAAGGAGGTTCTGTGCTGACCTGTAAGATGTCATTGTGACCTTTACCTCATGGGGCTGTTGGAGATGTGTTCGACACAGCACAGAGCCTCCAGAACCGTGGCTTTTACCTTCTGTCCCTAGTTTAAGGAGATCCTCAGGGTGTCTCTCCTGTGCTTTCTTCCTTTGTACTTCCGGTCTTCCCCTTCATGACACACACCAGCCTTCGCTGTAATTGGTGCTGGATGTCCCCTGGTTTGTGAGCTTTGCTAACATGGGGAAATCACCATTTCCATGACATTCCTCGTGTTCCCACATAGCTCAGGAGTGGGAGTTCTCAGGAGAAGAGGCAGGAAGAGAAGATGAATGCAGGAGGCAGAAGCAGACTGTAGCTGATCTGACTGATTGTGAGGGTGGTGGGACCCTGGCAGGCTCTAGCAGGATGCATCCCTCTCTAGGAATGCATACTGTAGCTTCACAGATGCTGGGTTAGGGTATACATTGACTGATTATTAAAAAGTATGTATTTCCCTGTCACATTTCTACCCTGAAGGACACAGAGGACGAGGCTGCCTTTCTGACCAGCAGGACCACAGCTGTCAGCTGAAAGCATACAACAGTAAGGCTGGGCCTGCTCTGTGGGGTGTTGGCTTGGAGCAGTCTTAAGAAATAATGGTGTTTGTTTACCCAGCTTTCAGGCAAACCTGCCACAGAGCCTCCAGCTGAGCTGGCTGACGCTGGGATTGGTGTGAAGGGAGCCCAGGTAGTTATCTGGCTCCTTTAAGAGCATGGTCAGGCTTCTGGAGTCCCTGGATTCTCACTGCTCATAGCAAGCAGCAGAGCCCAGCTGTCTGCAACCCTATGGGGACTTCACTGTGTTTACTGAGTGGTCATGTGGTAATCACTTCCAACTCACGAACAGGCTGCATGGTTACCTCATCTGTTGTCCAATGACCTCATCCACCTAAAATGTAACAAGTATGAGCCAGGAACAGAGCCAGCCAGAATCTCACTGGAGGCCAGCAGAAGCTGGGCCAGCTTCTCATGGGCTCAGGGAATCTGCGGAGAGCTGTCCACCTGGTAATCATTTGCAGCCCGGAGCAGCTCCCAGCCAAGTGGTGTGTTTTCTTTCTGTGGAGTGGAGTTGGGAGGTGCCTGCATGGACATATGTGTGCTCACACCTGGAAGTTGCTTATCTCAGGTGATGTGAGTCTCGTCGCTTCTCATTCCTAAGAAGGGCCACTGACTACAAGCTGATAAAGCTGCTGACCCCATATCCTTAGCTAGTCAAGCCCAAGATGCTGACACACAAAACAGGATTGAAACCACACCTTACAGGGAGGTGAAAAGCATGTGGTCTTACAACTTGGAGGTGGAAGCATGACTAGATATTGTTTTACTGTTTATCACTCTTTTTGAATTATATTTGCTCTCCCCTTCCAAAAATATTGCATGTGATGACTGGGAATATAAAATAAATTACCTTTGCCATAGGCTGCTGGGTTTATTAGCCCCTTTCAAGCTCTTCACAATGCAAAGGACAGGGTGACCTACAGCCGACTCATCCTTCCAAGGAGCCTCTCTCTCTCTCTCTCTCTCTCTCTCTCTCTCTCTCTCTCTCTCTCTCTGTGCATATGTATCAGGACCTCTATTATTTGTGCATGTAATGGCTTAACTCTTTGAATTACTTAGAGCTCTGCATTCTTTTCCTGGTTTCTCTTGAAATGGCATTTGGTTTTCTAGGGTTGGGGGCTTGGCATTTGGCTAGCTTGCTCAAGGTCTTGGCTTCCATCCCTAGTGTGGTGAAGAAAACTGAACAAACACATAAAGTAATTGAACTTTATCGAGTCATAAGTAGCCATTAGAAGTTGTATCTACCTATGGTATGGCATTCAATACAACATCAGGCTCTTCCCCCCTCCCCACTTTTTTGCTGAGCTTGTGATCAAACCCAGGATGCCAAGAGTACCAGGCAGGTGCTCACCACAAGCCACCTTCCCAGCCATTTACCCCAGCTGAAGACTTGCCTTGGTTTTACATTTTTAGGTAGCTGATTTGTGTTGCCCATGTCATGTACGTTTGAAAAAGTAAACACATGAGAAAACAAGGCCAGGAAGTAAAAATGAAAGAATCAACATAGAAGTTCAGCAGTCCCAGTGGTCATTCGGGTATTTGGATAAGCTCTTTATATCAAAAGGTCCCTTGAGGGTAGAGGGAGGCTGGCCATTTTCAAGAGCAAATGTTAATAAACTCATGGCCATTCCCCTGACTAGTAGAGATCAATTAGCAATACAGAATCTTCCACTCTTGGTATTTTAAATGCTGCAGAAAACCAGTTGTAGGGTGGTACCTCTTGGAGAGTCTGGAGGGTTTGGAAGGCAAAGACCTGGCTCTAATGAGAACCAGTTGTAGGGTGGTACCTCTTGGAGAGTCTGGAGGGTTTGGGAGGCAAAGACCTGGCTCTAATGAGCAAAAGAGAAGGGTCGTTATTTCTACGGTGTTTGCAGTTGACTCCTGGGTATGTGCTTGACATATTCTTTCTTGTTAGCAAGCTCAGAGCAACAGTGGAGAATATCCAAACATTTCTCCAAAATCTGGGCTCCAGGCACATCTTCCCGGAGGCAGACCAATGCCCCTGTGAGCAAATTGCCTCGCAGCCTGTTCGGAAACACCTCTGCTCCTGGCAAATGGTTTCTCAGGGCAAGGTAAGTAAGCACTGTGGAGAACTGGAGGCTGTATATTTCAACAATTAGGAGCCTGTGTGCCGGAGCCTCCTGCTGCACCATCCCAGCAAGATGGTGTAATACGTGCGCTTTACATATCAATAGCAGAGGAGGCTGTTTCCAGATGGCGGTACCTAGTTCAAAGCCGCCTTTTTATGCAGAAGGAAGACTGTGTGACCTCCCTCCAAGTAAATGTGTTTTGTAAGCCCTGGGAGTGAATGCTTAAAAAAATGGTCCTGGGCTATATTTCATGTCCAGTCCAACGTGTGGTGTGTGCACAGCTGTTCTGGGCTGGCATGTGGTAGCATATTAAAAGGAAGATTACCATTTCCAATTTTTCCCCTTCTGAAAGCTTGATATGCATATATGAAACTTGTGGAAAAAAATAGGCATAATGAGACAGGGAAGCCAGGTCTCAAGGCGCTAGCCGGCACACATCTGGAGTTTCAGCATTCTACGGATAGTTACTTATTCCCAAGAGTCGCTGCCGGAGTGGGAATGGTAGCCTGGTATCCATGGTGAACATCCCTATCTCACTGTGCCAGGTGTGCGTGTGTGTGTTATTTCTTGGAAAGGCTGTCCTCTGAGGGGGTGGTGGGGGGGAGAGGACAAGAGAGGAGAGAAAGGGAAAAAACAGAAGGAGGTAATTGGGCACCACCTCTTCCAGTGGAACCTGCGCAGGGGTCTGAGAAAGGCTGAGCGTTGGAGGGGCCAGAGCAGTCAGATGATGCACGCAGAGCCTTCTTGCTGCCTGCCAAATTCTCACTTGTTTCTATGGGTACAAGGCCAGGGAAGAGAAGCCCTGGGGTCAGAAAAGACCCACAGCTAACAACGCTGGGCAGGATGGACCCTGCTGCTTGGCTCTTATGCACTTTGATATCAGGCTTGAACGAGAATCTGAATTCATACTGTTTGTTTTCCCTCCAGTTAAGAAGGTGCAAATGTTTTAAACCTCACAGTCCCTTGTTTAGAAGAAGGCTTCAAGGGATAGTTTAAAAATGATTCTTTTTTATTTTTAAATTCTTTTTTTTTCTTTTTACAGTCTCACTATGTAGCCCAGGCTGGACTCGAACTCTCCACCTTCCTGCCTCAGTTTGCTGCTCGGACCTCCTGAGTGCTTCCAGCCCTAGCTGAAGCACTGCTGCTGGATTGGTGAGACTGAATGGCGGAGTTTTATATTCCACTCAACAGCCTGAGAGAGGAGCTGGGACCTGTGTATGGGCCTGCCTCACAGAAGATGGGAAGTTCTCCCTGGAAGAGTCTGTTACAGTGTCTTACATTCAGAGGATGAGTAGATTTTGATTAAAAAAAAATTTTTTTTTTTGAGCCACAAGACCATGAGGTTCCAGATGCTTCATGTAAAACAATGCCCCACAGGGAGGGGAAGTGTGGGGTCCGTCTGGAGGCCACCCTTAGAAGAGCTATAAACAGCAGCTGCTTCTAGTGTGAGTGCCAAGTGCTGCCGAGGAAGAGAGAGCGCCCAGCTCCGTGTTTCTTTCTCTTCAACCAGATGTGACCAAGCAGGAGTTTGTCAATGGGCGGGGGAACCCCAGATGGTGGGAACCAGGAAGTGGGAGGCACAGGGAGCTTTCGGAAGGCCCGAAGCTCTTCCTCTTCTGCTTCGGCTTCCTGTTTCTACAGCTCATCTGTATTCCCTCTGCTCAGCTCTCTCCAGCTGAGCGGAGGGGGAAAGGGTGCCTGAGATGTGTGATCTGCAAGCTCAAATCTGGGCTGATAAAGGGCCAGGGCGGTGACAGGAGGGCCGTTGAAAGGGCCCGGATGCCCCAGATGGAGGCAGCAGAGGGAGGAACAAAAGAGCCAGTTGCTGGGACCAGGCAGGCCCCGGATGATGCAACAGGAGGATGTGGGCTGGAAAAGACAGGCTTCTCCCAGCTGCCCCCGGCCAAGGCTTCATCAATTCCCTGTTGGCGAGGCATAGACGTCAACCTCAAAGCCACACTGCCTCTAGTTAATTAAGCAAGTGTGTTTACCTGTTTGCCATTTAAGAAACTGACTTCAGACACTTCATCTCTCTTCTCTCAAGGTAGAGGTCCTTGGAGGCATAAACAAAATCAGGCTGCTAGACAAGCTGCCCCTTGCTAGGAGAGCCAAGGGCCAAGTCTGAGGAAGAGGTGGCCTGTCTTCAGTGCCAGGACAGACCCAAGGGTCCGTCAGTATAGCCTCTGATGTTTTTTCCTTGTTCATCTCATGGAGGTCGTCTTCTGATGTGCACACGAATGCTTCCACACCTGCTTCTCTGGCAGCAATTTCCCACTTACATGGTGAAGGGGGAAAAAAGAAAGGAAAGGAAAGGCTATGACTGGTCCTGGGTTTCAGCACCAGATGAATGAAAACAAGACATACAAAGGAAGGTCATGGTGGCTCCTAGACATGGTAGAGGAGAACGTTTGCTGTAGATAAAATGGAGAGCATAGCCAGAGGCAGGGGATCTGGTCGAGAGCGGTCATGACCCTGAGTCACGTGAGGAGATGGGGTTGGGAAGTGGGAGGGGGAAGGGAGAGGAAAAGGGGAATCAGGTGTAGCATCCAGAAGGCCCAAGGTACAAAAGGGGTGGGTAACCAAAATGTCTGGATTATGTAGGGAAGAGCCTCTGGGGGAAGGGCAGCCCAGCCCCTGGGCTGGAGAGTTCAGAGTAGGGGGTCTGTAACAGGGAGAGACTGAGGGATGCTGGGAGAACTTGGAGGCCAGGACTGCTTTCATACGTTAAATAGGTACCTCAGCCGGTTGTCCCAGGTTTGAAACCTAACAGAAAGCAGGGCAAACCAGCACATAGCTGGTAACAATAGCTGGGTGGGAATAATTCACAAAAATATTGTAGCCAGATTATAAGTTTATACAGCCTTCTTGCAGATCCCAGTAGATGCCAGGGAAACTCTTGCACAAACATGTCCAGATGTTTCCAACAACATTATTTTGCGTCTCAGAGATTTGGAGGGTAGTATGTGTGTGTGTATGTGTTGTTATTTGGGGAACAGATAAAATGTGGTGAATATGGTGCTGATTTCCATTTTTGTTGCTCCGAGGCTGCAGAAGCAGGTGAGAAGTAGGGGCCTCTCTCAGCATGCACGAAACCCATGTGTTCCTTCCCCAGCACCAACAAACAGAAGAGGACAATCTTGGATAAACAACTTCACGAGATGAAAGATTTGTTCCGCTCCCAGTGTCAGAGGGTTTGTCTGTCACAGCAGAGGGGGGAGCAGGGCAGGAAGAAGAGAAGGGATAGAGGATGGAGCCAGCACAAGACCCAGCTTCCAAGGACAGCTCTAGTGGCCCCCTTCCTCCAGCTACCCTACCTCCCAGCTCCTTTGCACTGCCTCTCAATAGCGCAAATACATAACGTCATCATGCAATCCGTTCATCAACTGGACCAGAGTCCTGAGCGTCCATTACTCCCCACAATCCAGGCAGCTGGAAAACAAGCCCCAACTATAGTGGCCTACGGGGGACATTTCTTATTCCTAACAAATACCACATAGCAACTGATAAAGAAGATGGGTTGGGAAAGATGTTGACTGAAAATGTAAGAAAAGAAGCAAAACCCACAGTATACTGCAGTAGCCATTTGCAGTGACGCATCTTAAGAAGAGGGACGAGCAGCTGCAGATGTCCCCATCTGTCACTTGGATCCAGGTTGGTGGCTAGCAAGCCCCAGTGATCTCTTTATTGCCTCCTCATAGCACAGCTGCTACAGGCACATGTAGCCATGGCCAGCTTTTTGTGTGGGTCCTGGGGGGTCTGAACTAAGATCTTCATGTTTGTGCAGCAAACTATTACCTACCCTCCAGCTTTGAGACTTAAAAATAATAGTAGGAAATGAAGAGTTTGTTGTGGCTATGAGAAATATTCCGTGGTGAAAGCTCTGCCCTGGCCGTTGGGGCTTGGCAGAGGAGAGGAGCGTGGGAGTGTGGGGGCTGGTGCTGGTAGGGATCGTAGAAGGCCTTATTTGAGGTGAGAAAGGGGGATGTAGTGTCCACTTGTCCTGTGATCCAATGTGCTTGGCCTCCAGGCTCTGTAAGAGGCACTTCCTACAGGCGTTCGGACCTGCCTTCCTCAGAGCGCAGCGGCTGGAACTGGAGCATGGGTTTGGCACTGGACAAGGTGATGCGTCTGCTTCCACCAGCATCGCCTTTACTTCACTGGCCTGCAGTCTTGGGGCTTGGGAGGTATCCCAGCACTGTCTCATGCTCCCTCAGTGGGAAGGAGGAGGGGGTTCAGTACGACAGTCCCTTATTACTGTTACACGGAACCCTTCCACTTCAGTAACAGACCTTCCGGTGCTCATGTTAAAAACACCGAGACCCTACACACACACACACACACACACACACACACACACACACACACACACACACACACACACACACGTGGAAGGGCTCAACCAAACAGCATGACGTTTGTTAAGAAAAGAGAGTCCAGAGTCCCCTTCTGTCCACCTCGTCCTATTCAGAGCCAGTCACTCAGGGCTGTGTCTCTATGCTCTTTTTTATTTACTTCTGTGCTTCTAGTTAATGGGGTAAAACTGTTAATTTTGTTCGCTTGTTTGAGACAGCTGTAGTACTTTTCTCCTCATTTTGACACACCACCCAGACAGAAACAGCTTAGGGGAGGATGGACTTATTTTGTCCTGTGGTTTCAAGGGACATCAGTCTATCCTGGCAAGGAAGGTGTGGCATGTGAGGCTGTGGGAGCCTCTGGGAGATGCACTGTGTGTTTTGGCCTATTCAGCAAAAGAGGGGTCCAGATGAAACAGAGGTGGCGCTGACCTTCAATACTTGCTACCAATGACGAGCTTCTGCTAGCTAGGTCACAGGTCACAGTGGTTTCACAGACTCCCCCAAACAGAGCTACGATCTGGGGACCAAGTGTCCTAACACATGAGTCTATGAGGGACATTTTAGATTCAAATCATATCAGACTCTATCCATGGGCTTCATACTGCGGAAGAAGGGCACAGAGCTTCATTTTTACTTCCTCCCTTGACAAAAAACAATTCACCTCCACCATCGTCCCAGTGGAGTTTGTATTATATTTTGGCCAGTTCAATATTCAAAATAAGCTATTCAAAACCAAGTCTTTCAGAAATCATGATTTTTTTTCCCAAGTTTTTAAAACCACCCTGGGACTCATAGGAATAGCCAGTAGCTACATGCTCTCTTGAAATGTGATCATGACTATGGTAGCTGCAGAACTTCTTTTCTTTTCTTTTCTTTTTTTTTTTCTTTTTTCTTTTTCTGTTTTTTGAGACCAGGACTCTTTGTGTAGTCCTGGCTGTCCTGGAACTCTCTATAGACCAGGCTGGTCTCGAACTCAGAGATCCACCTGCCTCTGCCCCCTGAGTGCTAGAATTAAAGGTGTGCACCACCACTGCCTGATAGAACTACTTAATGTTGTTCAATTGTAATTCTTTTACAACTTAATTTAAAAAGTTGACCTTTTTTTGACAATGTTTGGAATACCTTTGTTATGTAAATCACCTTCCAATTGCAAATTTAATGAAAGTTCTGTAGAGCTAAAATCAAATATTTCTGAGAAATCTGGGTGGGCAAATTGAGAAGGCTGGTAAATGCAAAACGCACCCTGAAGTTCAAATACTTCATTTGAAAAGAGAATATAAAATTCCTCACAAATAACTTTTATACTAATACGATGTTGAAATAATATTTTGCATTATAGTGAGTTGACTATGACATGTCATAAAAATGAATCTGAGCTCAATTTCGGCAATGACAAATTATTTAAAGTTACACCTGGTGTGCTTATTATGTTTCCGCAGGACAGGACTGTACTGAATTGCATTTGTTTTTGTTTGGCCTTTTGGTTGCTACGTATTTATCAACCTTTGATTTCATGCCAGTGTTCTGAAGCTCCTCTCGAGGTGGCATTCACAGTGGCCAGCCTGTCTCCTCTGCCCTTGAAAAGCTCTCCACTGGCCTGGCAGCTGTCATGCTGAGGTCCCTCTTTGCTGACACCTTGGGAATCCCTTTATTGCTCTACATGCTGAAGCCTTTTCCCTGGCTCTCTTCTTTCTTCTTCAATTCTGTTGTTTCACAAAGCACCCTTTCCAGTGGTGACCTGAAAAACAGTTCGTGGGAGGCTAATATTTTGCAGCCTCACATGGCTGAGAGTTCTGCGCACGCCCTGACACAGCAGTTTGGGGAGGTGACTAAACTATGGAAACAATTATTCAGAAGTTGGAAGCCACCACACCATTGTCTCGTAGCTCCTTTGTGCGGCTGAGAAATCCTGTCACTTGCCTTTGGACGCGAGCTTTCTCCAGCACTCTTCCTTTCTTTTTCCTCTGGTAGAATCTTCCTTATCTCGCCATTGCAGTAACTGTCATGGCTTGCTGTGGGTCATGACTTCCAGTTCTGGGAGATGCTCCTGACTTACACAGTGGGTGATTTCTTCTCCTTCATTTTGCTTTCATCCTTTCTCTTGGGCAATCTTGACTATTTGGATGAAACAGATGGTTACTGGTCTGGCCTGCTCTTCTGGTCACCTTATCTTCTTGATTTCTCACCCGTGTCTTTTGCTCTCCCTGAACCTCTGTCCTAACTCTTCCCCTCAGTTTATACGATTAACACCGAAGCTCATTTGTTGTTCCGCTACTTTCTCTTTTGACTGCATCCTGCTCTTGTCATATGGGTATTGTGTCCTTTGTACCTTGCCTTCAAAAACAATAAGGATTGTCTTAATATTTTTCTCTTTCTACTACCCTCCCCCCACTTTCTGTTTTAGGTTTCTTACCCTCTTTGGAAAGGTAGCAATCCTGCGTTGCTTGGGCTGTTGACTGCCAAGGATGGCGGTCAAGCTTCCTGTCAGGGTAGCTGAGGGGAGTTCCCAGGACAGCTGCTTTAGGTGTTTCCTTCAGAGCTGCTCAGATTTTCCAGCAGGGACTCTGCCAGTCTCCTGCCTCGAGGGTAGTAGCATCCTGGATGCCAGCATTCTGGGAACTGACTTAGGGAGAGAGCTTGGAATTTCACCACTCAGCATTCACTACCGCCTGGTTCTTTGAGGTACTCCAGGCGGCAGTTGGCTACCTCTACCAGATGATCTATTTCTGCAACAGCAGACTGCCTCACAACTCTGAGGCCTGGGAAAATAATTTTATTTGCTTATGATTTTTTGAATCAGCCTTTTGGTAAGCTTGTCTGAATAGTGTGTCTGATCACATGGTCACAGCTGGTGCTGCAGAGACATATGGTGGACCCTGTGTCCTTCCCATGGCTGTCCTTCCCATGGCTGACACTTCTTGGTTTCCGTCTCTCTGTCTCTTTCTTTTGCCGCCTCTGTCTGTTTCTCCCCATGCTCTCTCCTGAGAACCCCTTCATCTGGTCTGGGTTTCTCACAGCCTGGGAAAGTCTTAATATAGTCGTACTTTTCACCCTGCCAACTCTCAATGGGCATCAAGCAGAAGCTGCCAGTTGAGGACTGTGCCCACAGAAGACACAGTGTCACTTTGAGCACATTATACTGGTCAGAGAAATCACAGCCTCTCTTTTTCCTTGCCTCCCCAGATTTAAGGGTGTGAAAAAATGGACTCCTGTTCTTGATTAAAGAAGAGTCTCTTGCAAATGATTACATGGCTACAGGGAGGATCATCTCTGCAGAGTTCAATCTGCCTTATTGCCTGGACCAAAATGTATCTTTATTACGTGTGTGTGTGTGTGTGTGTGTGTGTGTGTGTGTGTGTGTGTGTGTGTATGACATGATGCTTGTATAAAAGTCAGAGCTTGACTTGAAAGAAGGAGTTTGTTCTCTCTCTCCTCCATGTCTTAGTTATTGTTCTATTGCTGTGAAGAGACACCATGACCACAGCAAATCTTATAAAGGAAAACATTTAATTGGGGCTTGCTTATAGTTCAGAGGTTTAAACATTATTGTCATGGAGCATGCAGGTAGACATGGTGTTGGAGAGGAGCTCCAGTTCTGCATCTGGATCCACAGGCAGCAGGAAGAGAGACGCTGGGCTTGGCTTGAGCATTGAAACCTCACCCCCAGTGACATGCTTGCTTCAACAAGGCCACATCTCCTAATAGTGCCACTCCCTATGGGCCTATGTGGGCCATTTTCATTCAAACCAACACACATCATGTTGGTCCCAGGGCTCCAACGCAGGCCATCAGGCATGGCCACAAGCATTTCTACCTGCTAAACCATCTTGCTAGTCTGGTCAGTTTTTTTTTTTTTTTCTCTTTTTCAGGGAACACAAGTTTCATTTGGTATGAGTATTTATTGTTCCTTCATTATGTTGAAAACCAAAAGATCATTTGTATTATACCAGCTTATTGACACTTGCCCGTAACACCAGCTACTCAGGAGCTAAGGCAGGAGGATTCCTTGAGTCTACCTTCCTCAATTGTTCTCCACGTTATCCACTAAGCGGCTCCTCTCACTGGGTCTAAAGCTTACAGCTGGTTGGCCAGTTTGCTTTGGGATCTGCCCTGTCTGTCTCTGCCTCCCGAGCTCCAGGATTACAATTGGTTGCTTTGCCCTCCCTCCCAGTTTTTTTGTGGGTGCTGGGGAGCCTCACACTTCATCCACTGAGTCATCGCCCCAACCCTCAAGTCCAGGAATTTTATGCTATCCTGGGTGACATTGGGAGATACAGTATCTAAACACACACACACACACACACACACACACACACACACACACACACACACACACACACAATCTACAAGTCTTTAAAGCATTTTCTCTCTTTTTGTGCGCCAAATCTTTTAATATACCCTCCCCTCAAGTTTGTGGTCTCTTTTCTTTCGGGAGGAGATCTGAATTTATTCACTTGGAGGTTTAGAGCATCTTATCAGTGATTGTCTTAGTTCCTGTTCTCCTCATGCCAAAGGGGAAATTTTACGCTTTTATTACTTTGGCAGGTTTGTTTTTTCCTCAGTTGGAAGTCTATTCAGCTGAGAGACAGACAGATGTTGGTTGGCAGACAGGTTTGCCTTCAGCTGTCCCATAGTTCCATTCTCTTCTAGCTCAAGTCTGAGAACTTCTTAGTGCTTTGGGGAGGGGCTTCCTTTGTGGACCTGTAACAGTGATTGTCGATACCTTGTATTTTCATTTTATCCTTTAAAATCACGTGTGTGGGTCTGCGCACATGAGAGCAGGTGCCTGTGGAGTCCAGAAGCGGTGTCAGATCTCCTGGAGCTGGAGTTACAGACCATGTGAGCTGCCTGGGTGGCCAGCATTACTAGCCTCTCTCCATCACCACCAGCATTCACAGATTTCCCCCAAGTTGCTAGGTTACTAATACCATTTTTATTTGTTACGTTTGTGTAGTATAGACTTTGCCCTCCATTGGTGTGACCCTTATGTGCCTTCTGTTGGCTTTGGGAGTGGAGGACATTTAAAACACTCAAAGCATCATCTTTCATTTTCACTGGTGGTTTTGTATTCGGTCTAGGTTAGCCAGGCCCTCGAAGAAACGCTTTGGGAATGGGATATGCCAGAGTGGACAGTTTCTCTCCAATGGGTAAGAGGAGGGCAAAGCTCCAAAGCAGTGACTCCACACCAGCATTAGCCTGGGGGAGGGGGGCTCCTAGAGAGCCCAGGGAGTGCTGCTGATGAAATGCCCATGACCAGGCCATACCCAAGAAGCTATGCTTTGATTGACTGTGATAGGGCCCAGTCAGCTTTCACACAAGCTCCTTTCCAGGTGGTTCGGTTCCTAGTGTGGAAACATGTCTTGTGCCTATGGATGCTTTGGATCTGGGAAAAGCAGAAAAAGAAATAGCAGGAGTTAAAGGATACCTTTACAAGGAAGAGAAAAGGGAGGTCCTGGGAATTAATGCGTGTGTTCTTTCCTGGCTCTGCAGCTGGGCGTTTTATGGCCGTCTATTACTTCTTGTGTGCTCTATTTCAATCTGTGAGATAGCAATAATGATGGCTACCTTGTGGGTCTGAGCAAGACAAAACTGCATGTTTGTGCAAGTAAATGTTTGTTTATGTAAACAACAACAAAGAACACAGAGAAAAAAAGGACATAAGCGAGAGAAGCAACAGAAAGAAAGAAAACCTCCCAAGACAGAGAACCATGGTTCTCCTTTTGTCGGCTCTCTAACCTAGGCCAATTTGAACCACTGAAGTACTGTTGTTCAAGGTAGAAGACTGCAGAGGACATTTCAGGAAGAGAACACTGTGTCTCCAGTGGTGCAGAAGTCTCAAGTCTTTGAAAGTTTCCCAACCCCATCAGCCCACCAGCTTACCCTTGTATGCCAGCCATATTCTCAACCGTACTGGTTATTTTCGTTGTAGCTGTAACAAAATACCTGACAGATGCAAGATAAAGAAGGAAGGTTTATTCTGACCCACTACAGGCAGGAAGAGGCCACAGCAGCGGGAGTGTGGCTCACTGGTAGCATCCCGTCTGCAGTCAGGATACAGAGAATATTATTGCTCGGTTCAGTCTCTCCTTTTCTCCTTCCATTCAGAAGAAACCCAACGTAATAAGATTGATATTACAAAGGATTTACTGACAGGTTCTCTTAGGAGACATTAAGTCACACAAGTAGCATTTAGCTAAAGGAGTGCTACCCCAGAAGTATCCCAAAGATAAGTAAGACACTAGCCAGGTCTGTTAGAGACAAGAGGTATTTAAGATGCTAGGATGTAAATGTTTATTCACCAGGGTTAACTCCACTGGACTCCATTCCCCCCGAAAGGACATGCCTCTAACAGGCAATTCAAGGGGCAGACCAGGGTCATAACCATAGGTTCTGGTCTGCCATTAAGGCCTCTGTGCTTATCAGAAGACACAAAATTTTGCCAAGTGGGCAAGATTTCCTGGGGTAACAACTATTCAAAAAATAACATTGGTATACTTAAAATAATTCTGGCTGGGCAGCAGTTGTGCGCGCCTTTAATCCCAGCACTCGGGAGGCAGAGCCAGGTAGATCTCTGTGAGTTTGAGACCAGCCTGGTCTACAGAGCGAGATACAGGACAGGCACCAAAACTACACAGAGAAACCCTGTTTTGAAAAGAAAAAAAATTCTGGCAACATCTTTGTGGTATAAATCTCTTATCTGTCCAAGCAGCCAGACTTGTGGTCATCTGTCTCTGTTTAAACTGTTCAAAGTATAACCTGGGGCTGGATCTGAACGAGATTGAAGGATGGCAGTGTAGCTGGAGTGCAGAAGCCTACGGTGTGTATACAAATCTTCTGAAGGCTGGCTCTTTCTTGGTCATTGGCCTTAGCTGGGCAGGCACTATTAAAGAGCTGATCTCTAAGTGTATGGAGTGATTCCTCACTGGGAAGGTTTATTATTTCCATTACAGTGCAGCTCTACAAACCCATAATTCATGCCTTCAAAACCAGTACCATGGGAAGGACACTCCAAATTCTACCATCCAGAGGTGTTGTCCTGTCCCGTTCTGTCATAGTTGTAGCAGCCCTGTGCATTTGGTGGCTGTCCTTGGGAAAGCACTTCTTTCTCTAGGTAGTTTTCTTGGGACAGGATCTCACATAGCACAGGCTGACCTTGAGCTCACAAAAGCCCCTGCTCTTTCTGGCTCAGCTTCCTGAGTATTGGGGTTGCAAGTATGCCCAATCATGTCCGCCCGAGGCAGGGGTTTTTGTTTTTGTTTTTCCTCATTTTAAGCAGAAATTTATTGAGCAAAGCAAAGTAGACACTCCAGAGAGAGACTGGAATAGGTGGTTCTGACTGTTCTGGAGAAGCATGGTGTCCTCGAAGTTGTTGATAAGGGATCCTCAGTGGCAAATTCATTTGCATTTTTATTAGCTAGAATCTTTGATGGGCGGGGCCTTGCCCTCCCAGCACCTTTCCCTTTGTTCCAGTGCAAACAGAGGTTTTCTCTTAATTAGGTTGCAGCTAACTCTTTAACAGCTACATGTGCTTGTCAGCAGCGTCACAGTCAGGCACACTCCCCTTTCTTGCTGAGAGCACTTTCCATATCTCTCTGCTTTGAGTTCTTTGTCAACCTCAGTAAATATAGTGAGCCTTAACCGTGTCACAGCCTGACTTTTATTTTGTTTTAAAATTTCCTCTGCCGAGCAACTCGATCTATTATTTTAAAATCCATTTTCACTCTGGTTCTCAAGGTAGATAGATGCCGCCAGATTCCCTGCTAGAATACACCACGAATGGCCTCTAGTCCAGACCCCAATAGAATCCTCATTCACCCCTGAAGCTCATGGGTGAATGCAGTTTTACTGTCTGCATTTCGGTTGGCATTCTGGGCTTTTGAGCTCTAGCCAGAATGACCCATTGAGCTTTGTTTACAGCGAGGCCCTCAGTAGCTCACAACTTTTAAATGCTTCCCGAAAACCATTTCAGAAGGCCTGAGAACCACATGGCCAACTTTCTCACAACCACCCCACTCCTCGGCACTAAATTTCTTACTAGTTTTTCTGTTGCTGTCCCAAACACTTGACAAAAAGGAACTGAAAAGGAGGCTTGTGTTGGTTCCCAGATCAAAGGAATGCTGTCCATCATGGCAAAGATGGCTACTGGTGGAGCAGTTTGCTTCATGGACATGACTGGGGAGCAGAGAAAGGGAAATGTCAGTGCTCAGCTGGTTTTCTCTTTTTGCCTTTTTATTCGGTGCAGAATTCCGGCCCATGGAATTTAGGGTCAGTTTTCCCTCTTCATTTATGCCTCTGCAAACCCCTCACAGATATACACAGAGGTGTGTCTTGTAGCTGACTCACAGATGTACCTATCGGTGTGTCTTGTAGCTGACTCACAGATGTACCTATAGGTGTGCCTTGTAGTTGATTCCAAATCCAGGCAAGCTGACAATCAGCATTTAACATCACACCTGCCCATCCTTCCAAAGACCACTTATAAACTAAGGATTGATAGACAGGTGGAATAAATCCTGAAGTTTTATTTTCTAAATAAAGTTGTTAGGTAGCTAGGCAAGGAGCAGTGGTGTTGGAAGGCATCGAGAACCGATATCAGGGCTCTGTTGAGGCCCATTATGGGAAAACTATTTCTTCCTGGCCAAAATGATGGCGTTCACCTTTGGTCCTGGGTGGAGACATGGTATTA
The DNA here is from genome assembly GCF_049852395.1 of Peromyscus maniculatus bairdii. Classification (NCBI taxonomy): domain Eukaryota; kingdom Metazoa; phylum Chordata; class Mammalia; order Rodentia; family Cricetidae; genus Peromyscus; species Peromyscus maniculatus. The sequence continues at coordinate 32,544,414 of NC_134853.1, read as the reverse complement.
AAAATTTCTACTTTATTTTATGTGTATGAGTGTTTTGATTGCAGTATGTCAGTGTACTACGTGTGTGCTTGGTGCCCGTGAAGGCCAGAGGAGTGTCATATCCCCTAGAACTGGAGCTACAGTTGGCTGTGGGCCACCAGGTGGGTGCTGGGAATTGAACTGGGGCCTTCTAGAAGAGCAGCAAGTACCCTCAACCACTGAGCCATCTTTCCATCCCCAAGACATGACATTTTGATTTTTCTCCAAAGATTAGAACATTGTAGACTTTGTCTTCTTTCTTAAGAGTTAATCCAGCTAGGCTGGTCAGTCATCTGGCCAAGAGAACACACTTGTGGAAGGCTGATTCACCTAAGATCAAGTGAAGGAGATGGGCAAAATAGCCATTTAATGAGATAATCTCCCTCTTTTCCCCAGGAACCCTTCCCCAGTGCACCCACTTATAGAGTCCTCAGAATTCAGGCTGCCCACTTTTCCGGGTCCTAACTTAGAAAAGCACCATTTCCCTTTGCTTTCTCTCTCCTTCCTTCATGTGCTGGCCAAAGCCTGAGCATGCTCTCCCTGACACTTTGGACTTGTTCTCTGAGCTGCCCGCTTTCCTGCGTGTGGCTGTTTGTTCTTCTCCTGAATCTGCTGGTCTGACTCAAATCACAGATCTGTTTCTCCACTTCCCTCTTGGCAGCTGTTAGAGTTTCACGGCTTGGCTGTCCTGTTAGTTCTCTCCCAAACTCTAATAAAAGTTGTCTTCTAGCTTCCTTCTATGTTTACTTCCAAATTCCTTTATTAACAAGAGTAAGAACCCCAAACAAAGAAACTTCAGTCTCCCTAAATGTCTTAGTAAGGGTTGCTATTGCCGTAATCAAATACAACTGGGGGAGGAAAGGGTTTAATTCACTCACAGTTCATCATCAAAAGCAGTAAGGGCAGGAACCTGGAGGCAGGAGCTGATGCAGAGGTCATGGAGGGCTGCTGCTTACTGGCTTACTCATCAAGGCTTGCTCAGCCTGCTTTCTTATAGTGCCCAGGACCACCAGCCCAGGGATGGCACTACCTACAATGGGCTGGGCCCTCCCCCATCAATTACTCTTCAAGAAAATTCACCTGGTGGTGGTTCACACCTTTGATCCTAGCACTTGGGAGGCAGAGGCAGGAGGATCTCTGTGAGTTCAAGACCAGTCTGGTCTACAGAGCAAGTTCCAGGACAGCCAGAACTACACACAGAAACTCTGTCTCAAAAAACCAAGAAGAAGAAGGAGGAGGAGAAGAAGATAAAATGCTCTATAGCCAGATTAAAAAAAAAAAACAAAACAAAACAAAAAAAAACAAAACAAAAAACCACTTGTTACTGCTTCTTTGTGGATTTCACATCATGCACCCCAATCCTACTCATCTCCCCCTCCCTTTGTATCTGCTCTCTGCCCTTGCAACCTTCCCATAAAATAAAATAAAACAAAATAAAATAAAATGAAATAAAATAAAATAAAGACAACAACAATAATCTCATTGTGGAAACTGCTGTGTAATAATGAGTCACAGTATACCCTTTAGACTATACTTATTTACTTGCAAATGTTTGTTGCAATGAGTCACTGGTCAGGTTTGAGGCTCTGGCTTCTGCTACACTATCAATACTGGGTCTTCACTGGAACTCCCCTTGGATATCCTGTTGCTGCCCTATGCTGTGGATAGCCTGCAGCTTTGAATCTGCAGAACTGGCCCCTTCACATGCTCCAGCAGTTCATAAATGGGATGGATGTTAGGATGGGTCAACTCATAGCCCTCGATCTGGACCTGGGTGGTAGCTGAGTTGGTCAGCCCACAAGCTCTCCTGCATCCTCACCACCAGGGCAAGCTCTCCAGCACTTCCCAGGCTAGTTCACCCAATGCTGTAGACAGCAAGGGCTGTGGCCAGTCTCATGCCTTTGGGCCTGCTCACCTACACCCTTATCACCAGGACCAGCTCTACTGTGTTGCTCATGTGAGGTGCAGGATCTGCTCTCAGGAGTATTGCAACTGGTGAGGGGCAGAGACAGCTCTCCCACTCTCATGTCCCCACAAAGTGAGCTCTCCCACCTGCTGCAGGTTATCCGAGTGCTTCCTGGCATCCAGAATCTGTTTATGATCCCAGTCATGGTGCTTGCCAGGCATGAGTGCCACTCTAGATGGTTCTCATAGTTTCCTCTCTTCACAACAGTACTCTCTCAGTTCCTTCTCATGGGGTGGAAGAGAGAGGCTGGAATGCTTACTCTTGTGAGAGATCAAGGCCCTGGCCAAGGCTACAGCCTTGTAGCCTTCCCTGAGAGCCCAGAGCATCACACTTAGGCTGCTGCCACCACCAGTACCATCTTGATTCCCCTACAGTCATATCTTATGGAGGCATTTTCTCAACTGAGGTTCCCTCCTTTCAGATAACTCTAGCTTGTGTCAAGGTGACATAAGGCTAGCCAATCCAATTGACCCCTTGTCAACTTGACACACAAGCACATCACTCTTAAGCCATAACCTTTCCTTTTTTGTTCTTCCCCAATATCACACATTAACATTCAACATTACAACGTAAGTGTTCCAAATTTTAAGTCTCTCAGTCTTTTAAAAGTCAAACACGTTAAAATTCAGTCTCTTTAAAATAGCCAGTCTCTTTTAAAATCCAAAGTCTTTTAAAACAATTTCTCAACCGTGGGTTTCTATAAAATCAAAATAAATCAAATGCTTTCTTACTGCAAGAGGGAAGGACTAGGGCACAGTCACAATCTGAACAAAGTAAAATCAAACTCTTACAGTGTAAATAACTCAATATCCAGTGCTGGGAGTCACTCATGATCTTCCGGGCTCTTCCAAGGGGCTTGGCTCATTTCTGTGACTCTGCCTTCTGCAGCATGCACAACTTGGCTTCTAGCCTCCAGCTGACTCCACTCCACTGCTGCTCCTGTTCCTGGTGGTCATTCTATGGTACTGGAATCTTCAACTGGGCTGAATGTTCGCCAACAGCTTTTCCTGGGCTCTCTCTTGGGACTCTAGCCCTGCCACACAGGGCCAAACCTCACCTGCTCTCCATGACCCATTCATGCCTTCAAAACCAGTAGCACTTGGGTGACTCTCACACTACCAAGTTCGGCTGCAAACACAAGATACAACCTTGGCCACCTCTGGAACACAGCTTCTGTGTGCTGACCCTGAGGAAACACTTCCCAGAATTTCACTTCAATGATGCTGGTCTCTTCTTTATCACAGATGATTCTTCAGCCTTGACCGATCAGCATCCACTGTCCCAACAAAGCAATGTTTTTTTCTTTAGTGGTTCTGGTCTCTTGTTAATCACAGCTGACACTTCAACTCCAGCTGACCAGATACCAAAGATTCTTCACACAAAAGGCCCTGTAGAGTCTTTGCTTCCCTCAGCAACTTTACAAGCCAAGCCTCCATGATCTGTAGTACTCTCAATATTCTTGTTTGGAAGCAAGCTCCTACAGAACAGCTCACTGAGATCTCAACACTCAATGGCTGTTGTAGCCCAAAGTTCCAAAGTCATTTCATAATCCTCCCCAAAACAACATGGTCAGATCTGTCCCAGCAATAGCCCACTACCCTAGTACCGATTTCTGTCTGCTACTGTGCTATTGCTTTGAAAAGATAACATGACCAAACAAACTCTTATACAAGAAAGCATTTAATTTGGGGCTTTCTTACAGTTTCAGAGGCTTAGTGCATTATCATCATGGCAGGGGGAGCTTGGTGACACACAGGTTCAGACATAGTGCTGGAGAAGTAGCTGAGAGTTTTACATCCTGCTGCACAGACAGCAGGAAGTGAGAGAATCTGGATCTGGCATGGGCTTTGAAACCTCTAAGCCACCCCCAGTGACACACTTCCTCTAATAAGGCCACACCTACTTGAACAAGGGGACATTCCTAATCCTCCTATTCTTCTAAAATGATGTCATTCCTTATGACTAAGCCTTTAAATATATGAGCCTATGGGGGCCATTCTTATTCAAGCCTCTACACTCAATCAAGTTTGCTAAAGACTCATCTCTAACCAGAGGTAAAAGAAGTCTCCATTAAAGGCTTCCTTTGCCTGCTCTGTGAGATATTGCTTTCTTAGGTTGATTCCATAAACAACAATCCATTGGTATAATTATTATGTGTTAGTACTATTAGATTTTGTAGGCAAACAAGGATTTCTCCTTTGCTTTCCTTTCCCCTGTATGGATTGAAAAGACAGGTCTGAACCATGGTGCCATGTTTGCAGTAACACAGTCCTCTAATCCTCCAACACCGACTTGGACCCAAAGATTAATTACATTCTAAAACTGCCTGGAGTTAGTGTAGACCCCACATGTTAGAGGCTCAGCCCACAGCAGTGACCCCCACTCCAGGGGCTAGTTACGAATCTCAGGCTACCATTATTCTTGCTGCCCGGCTATAAGTCAGGAGTTCTCCTACCTTGTCCCCCAATCCACTCTTTAAAATTGGTTAGAGAAGCCCAGAGAACTCAGGGAAGAGTTAATGATATTTTCTGGTCTATTATAAAGATTATAATAGGTGGATGGAGTGAGCAGGGCCAGATACAGCGTTCTTCTTTTATTCTATGTGTACCTAGAAGCAGTTTCCACCTGGAAACTCTGGGGCCTCAAGGCTCAAGAGACTGTATAGTGCTTACGCTTTAGTCTTCAGCCCCTTCCTGGAGGGAGCTGAAGCTCAGGTCCCAACTCTCTGATCATCTGGTCTTTGTGATGAGTGACCTCAGCTTGAGGCTATCAAGGGGACCCACCATATGTCACCTTACTGACACAAACTCAGATGTGACTGGAAGGGATTCATTGTGAACAACTGAAACCATTCATTCAGGAAATCTAGGAGTTTAATGAGCTGTGCTTTGGGAACCAAAGTCAGACCAAATATATGTTTATATTATGCCACACCATGATAGCTATGTATCTGTTCCTTTTTATGCACTAGTATAATGATATATATATGGAAAAAAAAGACTACATCAGCAATTTTATATAAATATTCTGTTATCATCATCATCATCATGAATCTCTTATTGTGTCTAAAATAAAATTTTACTTTATCCTAATATGTATGTGCAGACGAACACATGGTTGACATTGGGTTTGGTGCATCTGCAATTCTAGGCACCTCTGGGCATCTGGGATATCATGATGGTTAATCTTGGTTGTCAGCCTAATTGAGTCTGTAATCAACAAAGTGCTAAGTCCTTGGATGGGTCTGTAAGGGTATTTCCTGGGAGGATTAAGTGAGCAGGGAAGATCTTCCCTCAGAGTAAGTGGCTCCTTTCAGCAATGGCCCAGATAGAAAGTCTGAAGGCAGAGCTATCGCTTTCTGCCCGCCCGCTTTTACCCTGTTGGCGAGCACATCTAACAGCATGCTTTGCTGCTGCCGATGCCACTGCTGGCCTTTACTGAGATGTCAAAACCCAGCTTCTCCAGCTGCCCAATGTAGACTGAAGACCAGTGAGTCTCAAGGACTTCAGCACCAAACTGGGACTGCTGAAGTATCCAGCCTCGTGGAACTAAGCACCTACTGGGTTCTCAGTCTCTCCCATGTACAGACAACCATTGCTAGATTACCCAGCCTGTATTTTGTAGGACAATCTAGTAAATCCCCTTTGTAATATACAGTCCTTCTGTTACTTCTGTTCCCCTAGAAAATCTTGACTCTACAGCCTGTATCCCCTGCACATAAGAAGGAACAAATATAAAAAAGTTTTCTTTCTTGAAAAAAAAATTATTCTTTGACAGTTTCATGTATGTATATAATGAGTCTTAGTTATTTTCACCATTACCCCTCTCATCTCTCTTCTCCTTCCACTGAAATCCTTTTTTCTCTTCAACAACCCCCCCCTCCCATACTTTCCTGTCTTCTTTTTGTGTGTGACCCACTGGGTTTAATTAGAGTTGCTTGTACAGTCACGGGAGGAGGTTTTATACTGGAATGTGACAACTTACCAGCAGATACTCCTCTGAAGAAGATGAAACCCTCTCCACCAGCAACCCCCACCTGCCTAGGGAAGGGTGGGAGTCTCATGGCTGCCTTTCCCGTTCATGATGAGATATTAGCAGGCCCAATTTAGTGCAGGTCTTCTGCAAACAACCACAGCTGTGGAGAGTTCACAAGTGCAGTGATGGTGTCGTGTCCAGAAGACAGCTCTTTTCCTGCACATTTACCCATCCTCTGGCTCTTAGATGTTCTCTTCTCCCCCTTTACTGGTGTTCACTGAACCTTGAAGCGGGTGAGTTTGGCTAGTTACAAGTGTCTGCATTAACTGCCATCCACTATAGAAGAAGCTCTTCTGATGAAGACTGAACACAGAAGTAACCTCTGATGGCAACCATGGCTTGTATAGTGTTTTTAAAGTAAGAATAAGAATCTTCAGGTGAGATCACCGTGGTGTTTGGATTTATGCTCAACCCAATGACTCGTGTCCTTATAAGGGCCTTGAATGTAGAGACAAACCCACAGGGAAGGAGACCGTGTGAAAATGGAGGCCGCGGTAGAGTGACGCTGCCACAGGCAAGGCATGCTGGGAACCACCAGGAGGGAGAAGAGGCACAGCAGCTTTGGTATCTTTAGAGGGAGTGTGGCTCTGCCAACACCATGGTTTTGAACTTTTGGCTCCTGACTGATGAGAGAATGAAATTTGTTGCTTTGATGCATCTCCAGTGCTGGGATTAAAGGCGTGTAACACCACGCCCGGCTGCAGCTCCATTTTTGTCTTTTTAATTGTAGACCTGTGTGAGAGTGATGACGAACACACACGGCGGACTTAATATTAGGTTGGCTTAAGAGCTGCTCTGCTAAAGAAGTTAGACCAATATTTTTCAATTTAACCTCCATCAAATTCTCAGGACAAGGGCAGAAGGTAGTCACATGCTTTGTCAAAGTATCACCAGAGTGGTCTCTAATCCAGTTGTTAATATGGTTTCCTCTGAAACCTCTTGAGCTGGGCCTCCATGGTCCACACAACCCTATTGTCTTCTAAGATTCTACTAGAACAGCCCATTAAACTCTGCTTAGAACATTCAACTTCTTTTCTACCCCCAAGCCCTAGGGTCCTACACTTTCCTCCAGAAGCATCTTGGTCAGAGTCTTCATGGCATTATACCCCTTCCTGATACCAATGTCTGTCTGAGTTACTTTTTTTTACTGCTGCAGTAGACCATCATGACCAACTTAAAGAAGGAACGACAAACGTGGCACTTAAAAGCTACTAAGCATAGACGTTGGTCACTGCCGTAGCGGGGACATTGCAGCAGGCAGGCTTGGTACTGCAGCCACAGCTGGCAGCTCATATCCTCAGCTGGAAACAGGAACACACACACACAAAAAAAAAATAATAATAAGAATAAATCTTAAAACAAAGACATTTTAAAAATTCACACTGTCTTTTACCTTCTGCCCAGTCTCTTTCGGAAGGCCCACGTTTGTGGGAACCTCTGCCAGGCCACTACACAGTGCTCAGACAGTAAAAAAGGAACCCCGGTGACTACACAGAATGAACAGAGACGTTTCAAAAATGGTTAAAAGAAAAGGATGGCTCCCTCAACAAACTAGAGCCAGCAATTCAGAGCCACGTCACAATGCTCAAAATGCCTCTCTCAACAGGAAGAGAAATACAAAATTCCCCCACCTCCCATGCCATGAGGTCCAGTGCACAGAGGAGTTACAGCTCCTCCCCAGGACTCTCGCCCGGGGTGGGCAGATATCAACCTGGAGCCCGCCCGGCAGCTGCGTTGCTGGGTGGTCCCGCACCATTGTGATGAGTGAGTGTATGGTTGGGAAATGGAAGAGAGAAAGAGAGGAAGAAAGGTTATGTGCTAGGGAGACATGCGGATAATGAGGAATCAGCGATTGTGGGTGGCCTGCTTGTACCCATGGTCATGGTGCTGTCTGGGTCTGGGCTGCTGCCAAGGGCCATGTCTGGGTCCATGGCCCTGCTGTGGTCTCCGTCTGTGTTGATGTCTGTGGTTCCTGTTACATTGATGTCTGTGGTTCCTGTTACCACTGAAGACATTGAAGATAGGGCTGCACAGAGTTGGCTCCGCCCCTCACTGGCTGAACACTAGGGAAAACTGGTCCTGCCCCCTACCAACTGCAGCGCTTGGGAGAGTCAGCCATGCACCTTGCCTGGGCAGCACAATAGAGTTGACCCTGTTGGGATGTGGATGAGCTGGCCCTGAGGGTGTGAGAGCAGGAGAGCTGACCCCACCCCTTGTTTGCCATGTGGTGGCTGGGGTGAAGGAAAGACGCCCCTCCCCGCCCCGCCCCTCCAGCCTTGCCACCTGCCGCTGACCTCCAAGAAGCACTCACTGCCCCGTGCCTGGGCAAAACTGTAGAGCTGGCCCTGGTGGGGTGGGTGCAGGTGCCCCAGCCCCACGGATGTGAGAGCAGGAGAACTGGCCCCTCTCCTTAATGCATGCTGCAGTGAGTGAGCTAGCCAGGGCAATGCTGGAGAGCTCACCCTGTTAGTGTTGATGAGGGAGAGCTGGCAGACAGACCAACCCAGCTACTACCCAGACCCAGAACCAGGGCTGAGTTAGTCCACCCCAACATCCTCCTCATCTATGAAGTGCTGGGGCATTTGAAGGCGCCGGATCTTCAGAGCCAAAGCTGCAGGATCTCCATGACACAGGAAAACAACAGGTTATCCAAGAGGAGTCCCGGTATCAAGGGCGTTACAGAAGCCAGAGGCCTTGAACCAGACCTACTCATTGCAATGAACGCTTACAAGTAAAGATGTATAGACCAAAAGGTATACTTTATATAAAACATGTATTTATATAAAGCAATATAAAATATGCATAAAACTAAAAAAAGAAACACAAAGTAAACAAACATAAGAGAATATGGCTCACTCATGGGTCAGAATAATTGGTAGAAGCTATCCTCAAGAAATCCCAGACACTGGCATTATTAGTCAAAGATGCTAAATTGGCTATCTTAAATATGTCCAGTGTGCTAAAGAAAGCTGAATAAAGAACTAAGAAATAGAGAACACAGCTAGTGAAAACTGAAAACACCCACAAAGAAAGGAGCTTCAGGGTCCAGCAAGTGAGATGAAATTTCATGCAGCATTCAAGAAGATGCGACCAGGTCCACAGGAACAGTGGACTCAAAGACAAAATATCGAAACTGAGGAACCAGTGAAAATAGAAGAGAAAATGGAAGATGTGTGAGAGACTGTTAAACACATCAACCTATCCATTATGTACTTCAGAAAAGGGGAAGAAAAGTATTTGAGTAGACAAAAGCTGTAAACTTTCCAAATCCGCTAACATGAGTATACACACCCAGGAGGCACCATGAATCCCGCGGATAAACTTTAGGAGATGCTCTGGGATACACAGTCTGGTTAAGCAGGAGAAAACCAAAGAGAGAATTCTGAAAGTAAAAGCAGAGAAGCAGCTACCTACCATGAAGAACCTCAATAAATTAACAGTTGACTGTTTCCAGAGCCACAGAGGGACAAGGAAATGGCTCCTTTGGCAGAGGGGAATGGGCACCAGGATTTGAGGGAATGGAGTTTCCTTTGAACTTGACACAAATATTCACAGAGGGTCCTCTGTGTGATTGGCAATATGCTCAATAAGAAACATAAGAGTGAGTCCTGCGCTGGTGAGACAACTCAGTTGTTTAAGTTTTGACTTTTTAAATGTAAGGATTTGAGTTCAATCCCCAGGATCCACATAAAAACCTAGGTGTGGTTGCGTGCACTTTTGTTTGTTTGTTTTTTGAGACAGGGTCTCTGTAGCCCTGGCCATCCTGGAGCTAGTAATGTAGACCAGGCTGGCCTCAAACTTACTGAGATCCTCCTACTTCTGCCTCCCAAGCTGAGGTTAAAGGTGTGCACCACCATACCTGTCAAGCGTGCGTGAGCTTCTAATCTCTGCACAGGGAAGGCAGAGACGGGACCATTCCTAGGGCCCTGGTTAACTAGCCTAACATACTGGGCAAGTTCCAGGCTGGGGAGGGTCCTTTGTCATGCCCTCCTCACCCCCCAAAAGCAGGTTATTATTCTCTATCCTGCATGCATGGTTATTAAACCATACCCCTTACAGAGACCCCCCCCCCCCACACACAGTCACATGGTGCTGGTTTAGGGAACTCACATAGTACATGTTTATCTCTAACCATATCATCTATATATACTTCCCTAGGTGAGCAAATTGTTACTTAGATCAATTCTTAACATCACAGAAGGGACGGTTAGTTAGGGCAGGAAGCCAGGTTTCTAGGTCAGAGAGTTTACCATACTATCAAGCTGCCAAATTTCAGGTCGTGTCTGTCTGTCTATTCTTCCTTCCTCTTTTCCCTCTTTTTATTTGACAGACTACCACGGTTGGCGCCAGGTTAGCCTCAAACTGGCTATGCAGCTAAGAATGACCTCAAACTTCTGGCCCTCCTGCCTCCAGCTCTGGGTGCTGTGATTACAGCAGGAGCCACCCCATTTCCCTGTTTCTTTCCTGGTGTCCACAGTAGGCTACTCTGTTTGGACATGGGCCCTGGTCTGGTATATGTAAGTTTTGTCTCAGTCAGTAGGCTGCCAAGCTCCCATTGAAGTTAGACTAACTTCCTCTTGTCCTATTTAATTGGAAAACAAAAACAGAAGCAAAACAAAACCAATAAGTAGCCTCTGCCCGTTTCAGTTCTGATTAGCAATGTAAGTTCCTCATTCAGTGTTCCAGAACACACAAATGCAGCACCTTAGGAGAGGAGGAGAGGGAGGAAGGGAAGAGGGAGGGAAGAGGGGAGGAGGGAGGAAGTGAGGAGGGAGGGAGGAGGGAGGAAGTGAGGAGGGAGGGAGGAGGGAGGAGGGAGGGAGGAGGGAGGAAGGGAGGGAGGAGAGGAAACATGGCTCAAGCCCCAAGCCCAGGCCCTACTCAGGGCCAATGCTGCACAGCTCTGGCAGACAGGTTTGCAGAGTGAGTGCTTCTGTCATTAGTGAGGAAACAGGGCTGTTCCCTATCTTACGGGGTGGTGGAGAGAGCTGGGAAGGACTCCTCCATTTCCCTGACTCCACCATTTCTCTGGCATTTGCATTGACTCATAGCTAATTACACATTGTCCTCAACTTACGGTCCTGTGACAATGGTTATTTATAGTGCAAAGTGGATGCCCATTGAAAGGAATTCCAGTTTTGGATTTTGCTCTTCTCTAAGGCTAGAGAGTCATAGTAAGGACCTTTCTTCCAACTTGGGGCAGCAGCAGCGAGCTTCAGCTCCCAGTCAGCTCATGGTTACAGGACGATGACACCTGTAGTGCACTGTGTTGCTAAGTTGGGATAATAGTCAGCCAGGTGGAATGAGTGCTTTTCCAACTTTACGCTTTCAACTCAGGGAGGAGACGCAACCCTACACAGGTTAGGGGCACTTGTTTGTAATGGCTTTGCCATGGGCGTCTGCTTTTACTTGGCACCTACTTTATAATACCTTTGGAATAATTTTATATTACTTACATTACAATGTTTACTGGTGTCAGAACTGAATGGACAATAAGGAATTAAACAGAGATTAGTACTGTGAACACTGTAAACCTAACCAAACCAGACTTACAGCCAGGGAGGCCCTAGGTGCTAATGGGAGTTCACTACTGTTTAGGTAAATTGACATGGTGCCACAATGCGCTCTAATATCTAATATAACCTAGACAAATGCTACTCTTACCCTTAATCAGAGAAGCATCCCCCAGCAGGGAACAGTGGTGAATATAGAGCCTCATGGGTTCATGGTTGCTGAGAATGAGACACCATTGAATGCACAATCCTAAACAGGACGTTCATAGCATTTTCTTTAAGGCTTGGGGAGCGTGAGGAAGAGAAGTCAAAAAGAGCAGGAGTTAAAATGTAGTGAGACGAGATTTGAAGTGCTAGTTAGGGCAGGCCGCAGTCGTTGCTAACGTGATTCCCAGTAGCGGCTGCCTACACTGGGCCTGCACAAGACTGGCCCAGTCAATAGCCAATCATGGATCAAGAGTGACTCAGCCATTGTCTTCTGCTGTCCACTCGGGGTAAGCGCACCAGGCTCCAGTGGATAGATAGTTCTAAACCTGTGGCTACACAGATTCTTCTGGTTAATATCTGTGGGTCACAAAAAAAAAAGACATGATGAAAAAGGCCTTGTAGGAAGGAGGTGGAAAGGTATACAGGGAGGAAACTAAAAAAGCGTAGGGTAAGAGTAAGCAGAATATTCACGTGTGAAATTATCAAAGAACAAATTTAATCAATAAAAGGAAATACTGAGAACCAGGGCAACAAGTTAGCCCACCTCAACATCCACAGCATCTATGAACTGTTGGAGCATGTGAAGGGGATGAATCTACAGATCCAAAACAGCAGGATCTCCACGACACAGGACATTCAAGAGGAGTCCCAGAGAGAGCCCATTCTCGATAGTGTAGCAGAACCCAGAGGCCTCAACCAGACCAGTGACTCACAGCAATGAACATTTATAAGTAAAGATGAATGGAGTCAAGAGAAAACTGTGTGACTCACAGGACCACACTACAGCTGCCACAAGACTCTTCTCCTTTTTTTTTTTTTTTTTTTTTTGGTTTGGTTTGGTTTTGGTTTTTTCTTTTAGATTTTGTTTTGTTTTGGTGGAGAGGTTGCATGGGCAGAGGGTGGAAGGGAGGAGATGGAGAGATAAGTGGGATTATGCATGATGCAAAATCCACAGAGAATCAATAACAGTTAATAATAAATAAACAAACATCGATACCCCATGAACAACTATAACAATAGCAACAACAACAAAAGAATTGAGCATAGGCATAGCCACACACATTCTAATGCCTGCAACCTGTACACGTCATATTTGGGCAAAAGGTCTTTGCACATGTGACCAAGTTGAAACTATAATTGTTCTTTGATGGGCCCCCAAAACATCAGATAAAGTACCATTATAGACTGGGGGTAAAGTTCAGTGATGGAACAATTGCCTGAACAGGGCTCTATGTTCTGTCCTCATATTACACACACACACACACACACACACACACACACACACACACACACACACGTCTTTGCAAGTGAGATGCAAAGGAAGGTGACACAGAGAGAAACCGGAAGGCATGAGAATAAGCAGGCAGAGGTTAGGACGAAGAGGGCATGAGCAGAGGTATGTGGCTAGAACAGAGAGGGGACTGCTTTCTTCTGGAGACTCTGGAGGGGTGATACTTTGCTTTTGGCAGAGTGATGTTGATATTGAACTTCTGGCCTCCAGAGCTGTGCCAGAATGAGTTTCTGCTGTTTGATTAAGCTACTTGTTATAGCAGCTACAAGAAACTAATACAAAGATAAAAAAAAAAAAAAAAAAAAAAAAAGCCTGTGCTTTAGTATTCAGCTGTCTGGAAAAGCCAAAGGATTCCTGCTCAGATAAAGTGGTTTTAAATCATAAAATAAAACACACAGAATTATGTAGCATGCCAAATATATTAAAATGCAGTCACCAGAACACAAAGAAGTTCTGCTCTGAGCACGTTAACCGAAATGAGGCATTTCAAATACAGGCGTGTTAGAGATGATTTTATTTTTGAAAGACATAAGTGTGTGATGACTGGCTCTGCTCCAATCAACACACTGAACAGTGGGAGGCTTCAGGGGAAGGGGCGGGGACAAGACTGTTCTCCACTGCAGGGTCTCAGCCTCACTGCTGTTTGGAAATAGTCAGGAGGGTAAACTGTCCCAAGATTTTTACAGTGACTGTAACACAGTTGTGAAGCTATCTGGGGTTCTCTGGTTGCTGAGTCATGGGGACTGCTCTGTGGTTTATTGCCTACATTCTTAAGATGAGAAACATTCTTAGGTCGTGAACTTCAGGCTAAGGAAAGGAGGAATGCCCGCTTGCCAGGGGACTGAGAGTAAGGACCCAGATCTGCAGAGAGCCAGAGGACGTCGGACAGTGCATCAGCGAGGATGGCAGCTCGGACAGATGTGGGCTCTCTCGTGCAGCCACTCTGCGAGGCAGCAGGCAATAAGGCAGGCACGGCAAATTGGACAGGGTGTCAGCTTGACTATGAAATATGACGGATTAACAGGCTAGGATGGCGGTGTGACCTGCTTTCAGACACTTCATTTAGAAGCTATCATATTGCTGGATGCTTCCTATAATTTGTGATGATGCTGATTGTGATAAATCGTGAGTTTCTGGCAAACTCCGCCAGCCTGCTCCAATGGTTGAACAGAGAAAATGTGTAATTCTCTGGGAACATTCATGCCACGAACGAGAGCTGGGGTCTGGCCGTAACCACAGAGTGCTCAGTCAGTGAACAAAGTAATTAAATCAAGCTAATTAAATCACAATAAAAATAATTTTAATTTAATTAATTTCTCTGCACTGATGGAACATTATGTGGAAACCAAGAGCCTTTCTGAACACTAATAGAATTTAGGAGCTGGGACACCAAAGTTGTGGTCACTGGTGTGGTACATGGGTTAATGTTGAGGGAATGAAATTAAATACACTTAATGAGCTGCTGATATGTTGACTGGGCCACAAATGGAAAATGATTTTGGAAGCAAGATAATAGGGTCTCTTCTTTTCCCTGTTCTTTTCGGTACTAACTGGACTAGTAAATGTCAAATTCGGTAAAATTTGTGAATAATTAGAGATTTAGAGTTGATGAATATCCTTTGGTCAGTGTGTGGAAGGAAATACTGTGTCAGGGACACTCATTCACCTCACTGTCAGCCCTGTCCTCAGCGTGGTATCTAATAAGGACCCTAATGTATTAGCACTGACTGAGATCCTGTGTGGTCCCCAGCCAAGATTAACCAAATGCTGATAGGTTTTTACCAGCATCTTGGAAAGGTTAAGCGAGCCATACAGAAGGACATTTTGTCAGGAACAGGCGCTGACCAAAAGCTAGTTACTACTCTTTGAAGGCATGCACTGTACCCCCCTCTCCCCTCACCCTTTGCTCTCAGGGCCAAGCTGAAAGTATACAAGCTGGAACTCAAATGATTATTAAATCAAACCATTGAGGTCTCCTAAAGAATTCCTCCCCTCAGGACTTGAACATTAGATGAATGCTCTTCCTTTGGCATTTAGACATTGTTCAGCTTACACAAAGGGGGATGTGCCACTAGATGACCTCTCAAGGTCATGGCCTAGAGACTAATTTTGTCATCTAAGCAACACTGGTGTTCTAGGAGTGATTTAGCAGCCACAGGCGTAATTACCAACTGTGATTTTAGAGGCGTTCTGTGCTTTGGGTCTCAATGTTATTTATCATGCACGTTGTTTTAATTAATATGTCACATGTGTGCCAACATTTGAGGCAGACTTTGCTCTGACTCGTCTGGGCAGAGCATTGTTTTTGCAGTGGTATTGTTTTTGGGGTGCAGCTGGTTTCCCTCCTCCACATAGGGGTGAGCCAGGGAGCCACACAGCCAGCCTTGACGCAGTGGACAACCACCTTGTCCTGGACCACTTGCCAATGAGGGGTTGCTTCACCATCAGAAGGATGTGGGGATGCCCACAGCAGTGGGATTTGAAAGTAGAATGAAGTAGGAAGAAGGAAGGGGCCAAGGCTCACCCGACGTGGTACTTCAAGGCAGCCTCCAAATGGCAAGGGATCTAGGAACCTTTTCTGTTGTCTGTTAAGTAGCTGTGCTAACAGTAGGCAGCCCATGTCAGTCCATGCTCAGCTCAGGAGTCCCAGTTCATCTCAGATCACGGGTGGGGTGGGGGTGGGGTGGGATCCTGCAACCTCTCCTGCCCTTCCTCCAGAGGGTTAAAAAGACATTTTCAAAAGAGCTTTGTCTTTCTGGAAAGAAGATTTCTAGCTGAAGCAGCATTCTGTATACTTCGGTTGGCTGTAGTTCCAGCCTTGGGAGCACCCCTGCCTCCTCCTAGCATTTCCAGAATCCCGCCCACCCTTCCTCCAGAAGGAAAACATGGTGTGATAATTCCGGAGGCAGTCCTTTTCTTACCTGGAGAGTTTTCTCTGTGCCTCCCTCGGGTGTGACACTTCATCCCCTGTATTTGTTAACAGAGCTAAAGCCTTTAAAGGCTTTCCCCATGTTCATCTAGTTCTGACCATATTTTAAAGTAATGCTATGGCCTTCATTTTAGGTCCTATAAGGGCCAAGCCACATGCTGGGCACATGACCTGATCATTGAATTACCCCCGCACCCCCCCCCCCCCCCGGGACTAGGACACAGGCGCTGTTTTATTTCCTTCCTAGAGATGAATGCATGGCAGTGTGTGGGAGTCACACTGAGGCGGTGCCAGGGATGCACCTGGAAGCCAGGCCCCTACTTTTCAAGTCCTTGTCCTGCTCTATCATGTAGTTCCATCTGTAAACACTGCTCCTTGGTCTTCCGCCACAGGTGCCTACCATTACACGCTGGCTCACAGGCGCCTTCGCCCAAAGGCCCTTTTCCAACCTGAATTGTTATATTCAAAAGGAACAGTTTGGACCAATTAGGAATGTTAGGACCACGTTTTCCCTCTCTTACAAGGCCAATTAGCAACCCATGTGACATCAGTGTTGGCCCAAGGACTCCTGTCACGGGAAGAAATACCTTTAAAAGGGTTGCCCTGGAGAGCTGAAGATGACTTAACACTGGATTTCGAGTGTCTGGTCCCTGTGCCCACGGACTCAGCAGGTGCTTTAGGGGACCCAGGACTACTCACAGGCAGCAGGACCCCCCTCCATGTGCCACCCCGGGGAGCCTCACCTTTACCCCACTGGTCTTTTCTTTGATCTTTCTCCCTCTTTTGTCCAGTCTGACTTTGTCCCTCTCTCCCCGTCCCTGAGTCTGCCTGGCCCTTCTTTTCTTGTCGTCTTGACGGTACAGTTGGCTTCACACTGCAATTGTTTGGGTTGCCTTTGCCTGCTTCATCATTCTTTGCTGACAATGAATAATAACAGAAAACCACAAAAGAAAATATTTATTGGTTCTGAAATGGCTTGAATTAGTGAAATCATGCTTTGGGGCATTTAGATCGAACCTGTATAATTGTGGGTCGCAAAGAGTAATAGTAGCTCATGCAGGGATATCATTTTGAGCTATTTTACTTTCAGGTTTTTGTTAATCTAGTGGGTTTGGTGGAATTAGAGGGCTGCTGTGAAAAAAAATATATAAGCCAAGCAGCCTGCTGGTGTGAGCTCAGCCTTGTCAAGCTAGCAGGTTGCTGCGCGGTCCTTTATGCAGCTCACAATAAGGGCAATCACCAGGGCCTGCAGAAAGAGTATTGAACTGCCGACACAGGACATTTTTGTTGAAAGTAGTCCTTTTGATTTCATCTTTCCAGACTAATGTAATAAAAACAGGCATTATGGAATGCATTCATCTCAGTTTGATAGGGGTCATCATGAATACCCAGCAATGTGTGCAGTTATAAAGGTTATCTTACTGCTGTAAGTCACTCGTGAGATGATTCTGGTCCAGGGGTTGAGAAGACCTTATACCCGACAAGGATGAATGCTGTCTGATGAGCAGGCTAGTGTGAGTCCAGAATTGCCACACTGTTCCCATTTAGCAACATTTCACTCCTAAAACATCCTAAGTTTGAACCATAGGTCGGACCTCTCTAATTAGCAAAATCTTGATTGTTTGTCTCCAAGTAAGAGGGAAGGAACACAAAGTGGACTTGGACTTACTTTTGCTCATGGGATGGCTGTTTCTATGGAGACAGAAACAGAGGCAGGGGCCAGCCTTGCACAGCTAGGGTCAGGGCCTGGTTTATGTCAGCCTCTCTGTGTGCGTGAATTCCATCCTCTGGCTCTGCAAGTTTATGACCTCAGTGGGGACTGTTTGCAAAGAAATGCACTTCCCATAACTTGAGAATTTAGGAGTTTTCCTTCAAACAAAAAGCTCTCACAAGTTAAGCTGACTCGAGAGGATCCGAACTTAACTGAACTTGAATTCTTGACTACTCAGAGTGCTCCCAGTTTGCTGTGCATGGACGCAGCATCCTCAGCAACGGTCCTGGGGTCGCTAGGGTGCCGTTTCTCATGCACTTGCAGAAGGGCAATGGAAGGAGGCCTTGTTCTCCACCAGTTATATCCTCTCATGAGCTGAGGGGAAGAACTCTTC
This sequence comes from Peromyscus maniculatus bairdii, assembly GCF_049852395.1. NCBI lineage: Eukaryota > Metazoa > Chordata > Mammalia > Rodentia > Cricetidae > Peromyscus > Peromyscus maniculatus. The sequence goes on along the minus strand of NC_134853.1, from coordinate 32,526,350 downwards.
CAGGTGTCACAATGGGAACAAGTGGGGATATATCCTCCAGACTCAAAAGTTCTAATAGCTGTTTTTGAGGTCACTGTGCTTTATGGCATATATTCACTCACGCATGCAATCAGTATGCCGTAACCAAGAAACCATTGTGCCAAGATTCAGGCACTGGATTCTAGTTCACAGATTAAAGACATGATCTCTGGCCTCGAACCTCCAATCCAGAGGAGAATCTGAGTCAAGGCAGATGGTTACACGTATCAGATAGGGAGTCTGGTACCGGACAGTGGGAGCCAGGAGAGGAGCCACCCATGTGTGTTGCCTGAACGGGTGTCTGTGCTCACATGCCTGTGGGTGCATGCCACATGCTCATGGATATTTGGAAGTGTTCAAGAGCAGAATTTCTGATCCAGATATCCAAAGTCGGTCTTGAAGGATAAATAGGGGTTAGACAATGGAAAGAAGCAGGTTATGTCTTAGAAAAGGGGAACAACACGAGCAAATGGCCTTCTGAGAACGACCAGCTTCTCCATGAGCTCAGCTGTAATTCCTGGACCAGGGAAAGGTGTGGTCTGGGGACACCGGAAGTGCTCTTGTGTTTCATCTCAACAAGTTCATCTGTTGACTGAAGGAAGAGGGGAAGAAGGGACAACCTTAGGGAGTCGTTGAAGAATAGGGGAAGATCAGAGGTTTGCTCTCTGTGTGCCCAGTGGTTTTCAAAAGTACATTTTATCTCTTAATATTTAACCTTGGAGCTTCAGTTTCCAAAGAGAGACAGTGAGTGAGTGAGCAAGAGATCCAAAAGGTGTTATGAAGGTCAAGTGAAGCACCGATACCAGATCCCTATCACGGCCTCAGTGATGGTGTCATTATCATCACAGCATGTGTGGAGGAAAGAGGCCACTCAAAGTGTCAGGAAGGGAAAATCAAGGTCTGCCTGGCATAGTGCCTTTAATCTCAGCACTCAGGAGGCAGAGGCAGGGGGATCTCTCTGAGTTTGAGGCTAGCCTGGTCTACAGGACAGCCAACCAGAGCTACAGAGTGAAACTCTGTCTCAAGAGATAGACAGATAGATAGATAGATAGATAGATAGATAGATAGATAGATAGACAGACAGACAGACAGACAGATAGATAGGCAGACAGATAGATAGATTCAGAGAGACTATCAAGGTCTTACATGCTCCATCAGAGAGCTTGTGGGTCAGCATCTGCACTGTTGGGGAGTGTGTGGGTAATGAGAGAGCAAAGTCAAAGGCAACATCCATGTTTCCAACTGGGTACATGGCAGTTCCTTCCTGGAGATGGACATAGGCATCTGCAGGGATGTTCATAAGGCAGAAGCAGCACACTGTCTGTCTCATGTTGTCCTCACAGAATACCATAAACTGCAGTTTACAGTGAACAGTAATTTTGTTGGTTCGTGGTGATAACAGTTAGGAAGTTTGAGGTCAAGGTGGGGGCAGAACCTGGTGGGGGCTTTCTTGGCATATTACCATATGGTAGAAATCATTCTGTGGACAAGAGAGAGGAGGAGCCCAGGACTTTGATTAAGTAGCATCAATCTGTTCATGATATACCCTCCCCCATACACACACACTCAGGGCTCCACCTCTAAACCCTGTCACATATGGGAGACAAATTTTCTAACATATTCAAACCACAACAAACACCCAAACTTAAATAATCTTTAATCTGCTAAGCTCAGTTTTGTAAACGGGACTAAATGAGGACCACGCAGAGCCGTGGAGTGTGCTAGTTGCTGGACATGACACATTTCAGTAAGAATGAGGGTCACAGGGTTGTGGACTGCTCTCCTACCCTTGCATAACAACTATTACCATCAGAGTAGGGGGAACTACGTATAAGAGGTCCTCAAGATGGGGCCTGTTAGTGTTCCTTCACAGAAGGGAGGAGTAGAGAGGGTCAATAGACCTGAGAGTTCAGCCACTTCATCCTATGACTTCCGCCGACTAGCTGTATATAAGTCTACCCCACCGCACATGGTCCTCAGAGGGGCTGGATGCTGTAAGGTTATCCGAAGGGGATGTTCCTGTTGAGTACAGTCATCCAGGCTAGGGTGAGACTTTTCAATCATCTGGTTGCTTTGAGGCCATGTTCCTATGATTCCATCTTTACCTATTCTCTGTAAATAAGCCCAATAAATGTATTGGTTCACCAAACTAGATGTTAGTGGACTCATTCCTTTCCCTGGACACTCTATCTGGAGTGAGCAGCCATTTGTTCATAGCTTATAAGAAAAAGCTCATGCTATGCACAGCAACTCTGAAGACCCTCCCCCATGCTTAATGAGCACCACATCGCCCTAGCTCATCCTCAGATGGTAAGGTTCTTTCCTCTGTCACCCCACAGCCACCTGTGAGGATGTAGCTTCTCCTGTGTCCATTTTTCACCTGGATGTATGACCTGTGACATCAGTAACATTTGTTCTTTTCTGTACATCAGATCCAGTGCTGTTAGATGTATACCTACTGCTGGAAAAAACTCAGAAGAGTTATGAATCCTGCCTCGTTGTGTTTCTGCCAAAGCAATAAAATTTATTCCCAATACTAATACTGCAATTTAAATTTATTATCTTTGTGCTTTACAGTATCCATAGCAGTAAAATCTGTTCCCAAGAGGATAATTCCATTGCCAACTACTTAAGGAATTATTTTTGTTTATGTTTTAAAGCCACAGCAATAAAATTTAACACCAACAATAATACTACAACTTTGTATGCCTTTAAAACTTGCCATAAATGATAATTGTGAGAAGAATGTAAACATTTAGAAACATTTAGATGTCTCTCTAGGAGAAAGCAGTTTTGTGTATATTTTTACATGGTAAGGTCCAGATTTTGTTTTGTTTTCTGTTTTTAAACAGAGCATGGAGAAACACAGTCCTTTTTAATTGATCAACAAATCTTGCCAATTGCCAGTTCTGCATATTTCTGGAGTAGCCATTCCTCTGTCCTTGCAGCCTGACTTAGCTAGGGTCCTTATTGCTGTGATGACCACACCATGACAAAGCACCTTGGGAAGGAAAGGATTTATTTGGTCTACACTTTCACATCATAGTTCACCATTGAAGGAAGTCAGGACAGGAACTCAAGCAGGGCAGGAACCTGGAGGTAGGAGCTGATGCAGAGGCCATGGAGGAGTGCTACTTACTGGCTTGCTCAGCGTGGTTGTTTTGTTTTGCTTTGTTTTGTTTTTATAGAACCCAGGACCACCAGCCCAGGGTCTGCACCACTCCTAATAGGCTGGGCCCTTCTCCATCAATCACTAACTAAGAAAATGCCCTACAGCCAGGTCTTATTGAGGCATCTTCTCAATGGAGGTTCCTTTCTTTCAGATGACTCTAGCTTGTATCAAGTTGATGTAAAACTAGCTAGAACACAGCCCATTGATCTACCACCTGGTACCATAGTTCAGGGAGTACCAGTCTCCAACATGGGTGTCTAGCATGGCCTTCCCCTTTCCTTCTTCAAATACAAATTATTCCAGCTTCCAGAAGAAAGAAAAAAGAGAGGGAGAGAGAGAGAGAGAGAGAGAGAGAGAGAGAGAGAGAGAGAGAGAGAGAATGTGTGTAATATTGCAAGGAACTAATAAGATTCATCAGAATTTAGACAAATGGACTGTTTTCTCTAACAAAGCAATAGCAGAAATGTAATGAGTCTTCTTCTGTCCCACCAGCTAGCTCCCAAATAATGACATGGAGACTTTTTATTAATTATTAAAGTTTGGCCTTTAGCTTAGGCTTGTCCCCCACCTAGCTCTTATAACGTAAATTAACCCATTTACATTAATCTACGTTCCATCACATGGCACCACCTCTCTTTCATCTTGTACCTCCTGTTTCTTCTCTGTGTCTTCTGACTTCTTCTGCATGCCTAGATTCCTCCCCCTCTTCCTTTGTCTCCCCAGAAATCCCACCTACACCTCCTGCCTAGCTATAGGCCGTACAGCTTTTTATTACACCAATCACAGCAATACACCTTCACACAGTGTACAAATATCCCGCAACAGAGTAAAAAGAGGTAAACCTGAATGGGGCAGAAGAGGACCAGTAGGTGCATAAGGACCAAGTAACCCTTGTGGGCTGTGCATGGCCCTGAACCCATAACATCAACTGTATAAAGGCATGCATGAGAAACGGAGGCCATGTGAGCGTAGCCTGGCCATTAGATGGTATTCAAGACCTAAGTGTTCATTTTCTGGACTAAGTCTCTTCGAAAGACTTCTCTGGTCCATGCTGCTGCCAGAGGCCGTGCTGATGTGCATTGCTGGAGACCATATTGATGTATATGGTTCATGCTGCCACTGGAGGACATGTTGGTGTCTGGGATCTGAGCTGCCACTGGAAACCATGTTGATGTCTATGTTCCTTGCTACTGTCGGAAATCAGGTGGCAGTCCATGTCCATGCTGTCACCAGCTGCTATGGGCAAGGAAGCTTCTTTTGCAGTGTTATCGATGATGGTGGCCTTTTAACTGAGAATGACAGACATTGAAGGTTTCTGTGATCCACCCCCCAAAAAAGCAGTCCAGACAGAAAGCTATTGAAGAGAGTCCTTGAAAATTGTGATAAAGATGCTGAAGTGTAGCTCTTCACAGTTGAGGGCATCTGGTGGGGTGGGGAAGGTCTGTCTTCTCTAAGGGGCTGGCCACTGGGAGTTTAACCATGCTTCAATGAGTATATGCGCACCAGAAATTGAACTTGTTTTTTGTTTGTTTGTGTTTCAGGAGGAGGGTGCAATGGTGGGAGGGTGGAGCTGGCAGGAAGGGGAGGTGAGTGTGGTTGGGGTGCATTGCATGAAATTCCCAAATAATTAATAAAAATATTATGTTGAGGAAATAAAAAATGAAAAAAGATCAAACAAACAAACAAACAAGAAGCAAAGCAAAACAAAACAAAAAACCATGATGACCAAAAGCAACTTGGGGAAGAAAAGATTTATTTCTTCATCTGACTTGCAGGTGACATGAGAGGGATGTCGGGAACCTGAGGCAGGCACCGACTCAGAAGCCATGGAGGAACACCGATTACTGGCCGGCTCCTGTCAGCTTACTCGGCCTGCTTTCTTAGCAAACTCGGGGCTCCCTGTCCAGGTGTGGCACCACCCACAGTGGGCTGGGCTCTTCCACATTAGTTATTAATCAGGAAACAGACCAATCCGATGCAGACATTTTCTCAATTGAGAGTGCCTCTTCCCAAACGACTCTAGCCTGTGTTGACAAACAAACAACAAACAAACAAACACCAGGACAAAGTGCTTCAGAGAGGCAGCCTTGGTAAGGGGAGAGCCCATGGAGGAGCTTATGGAAGGTTCCTGAAGGATACTGAAACTTATGCAACAACCCTGGCATGCCTGGATTACTCACAAGTCATTTGTTTCACTAGATCCTCATGAAACCCTTTCCCTCCTTGGTGTTATATAAGAAGGAAACAATTGATGGTATTAAGGGTGGGCACACAGGCATCCAGTAGTGCAGCTTCCTGTAAGTAGCTAGGAGACTTTTCAATCATGTGACTGCTTTTGAGTAACTCATGTTTGTTGCAGGATGTTGTTTTAAGATGTGTTACATTTGTTTGTGCTATGGAACATATGCAAAGATGTGTTGTGTTCTTTTATATTGTGTTTCTTTAACTCTGTGTTACTTTGCCTGTCTAAAACACCTGACTGTCTAATAAAGAGCTGAATGGCCAATGGCAAGGCAGGAGAGAGGATAGGCGGGGCTGGCAGACAGGGAGAATAAACAGAAGGAGAAATCCAGGAAGAAGGAGCAAGAGAACAAGGAGAGGAGGATGCTAGAGACCAGCCACCCAGCCACACAGCAAGCCATGGAGTAAGAGTGAAAGTAAGTTATACAGAAGGAAGAAAAGGAAAAAGCCCAGAGTCAAAAGGTAGATGGGATCATTTAAAGTGAAGAACAGCTGACAAGGAACAAGCTAAGGCCAGGCGTTTATAATTAAGAATAAGCCCCTGTGTGTGATTTGTTTGGGAGCTGGGTGGTGGGCCCCCAAAAGAGTAAAAGGATGAAAACCAACCAACAACACATGTTCCTATAAGCAACGCCAACAGCTGTCCTTGGCAGAATCCTCTCTTTGGTCTGCCGTTGTCCTCTCTGTTTGGATGAGTAGGTAATTCCTTTGGTCTCCCTGTGAGATGTCTCACATCAGCATCTTGGATGCCAGACCAACTGTCTCAGTGCTGCAATGATTGTGTCAGGCAATCTTCAATTCACTTGATAATGAGTTCAAAGTGCACCAGTGGAAATGACGGAAGTTTAAACGTGCAAAGATAAAGCACTTGCTTACGTGAAAAGGTGAGCGTTTCTACTTAGTAAGGAGAGAGAAAACCACGACAACAGATGCACACTGAAGCTGTTACGATCTGTGAGAAGAATAAGTCTGTCTGTTGGAACTGTGACCTGTGGGGACGGGACTTAAGGCTTGTTTTCCCGTCACACTTCAAACAGCAAAAGCTGTGGCCGCAGTGTGGAAGTGACTGGGTAAGCTAGGGAGAACAGTAAATTTGTGCATCTATGCATAAACAAAAACACGGTGTCTTTGGGATTTGGTTCTGTCTGATGTTTCAGGAACTGACTGGGGAGTTTGGAACATAGCCCCGTGGATAAAGCAAACATTGCATTGCCAGTTTAAAAAGGCGCCATAGTTTCCCAGGGGTAGCGCACTAGCCCTCTTCACTTTACAGTGGTTTCAGGCAATTGGAAGCCAAATAGGCTGGAGTCAGCCTGAGCTTCTGTCCTGTTCTGTCCCCCGTTGACAGATGCCAATTATTTTGCAACTGTGCCTCAATCTTCTCGACTATAAAATGGAATGATAGTAGCTCAGGGCTCACAGATGTGATGAAGATTATCAGGTTTATTATGCCTTAGGGGGCCCCTATGTGCCCCACATACACTTCATAGGTACCCTTGTTGGCTGGCCCGCAGCTTGTGGGACTGTTCTCCTGGATCCGCTTTCACATGACACCCGCAGTGCAGCCATCACTGACCATCTGCTGGTAGATTTAAGGGGCCAATGATGATCAGAGTCTTTTCTACCCAGTGTGCCTCCTGTTTTTAGTAGGTGGTAAAAGCCATTTTCTTCTCCAGTAATATGGAAGACATATGGATGGCTCTTGGACTTTCTGTTTCACATTGTGTGAAAGCCATGTGCATTCAGTAGAAGGTACACTTTAAATTTGAATTTGGCTCTTTAGCATGGGTAGGAGACTCTCTCAAGATGTAGAGCAAAGGTTCCCAGTCAGCCTGGGGATAATTTGGAAAGAACCAGTCCACCGTGCACGGTGTCGCTAAGCAGAGACATTTGGCAGTTTTACATGGACAAAATGCAGTTTTGAACTACGATATTTTCAGTTAATAATGGGATGATTGGGGTGCAGTCCTGTCGTAATTGAAGAGCATCAGCACACAGGCCATTGGGGAGACTATAGAGTCATTTATTTGCTCAGCTGCCATAACAAAGTGCCGCAGTCCATGTGACTTAAGCAGCATAATGTAGTTCTTCACAGTTCTGGAAGCTGGAACTCCAAGACCAAGGTGTGGACAGACTGGCTTCTCTTCTGACGCATGGATGACCCTTGGCTGTTCTGTGGTCTTTCTCTGTACACACCCGTGTCCTCATCTCTTGGTTTTGTAAGCACACAGCAGTGTTGGGTTGGTACCCATCCACAGGATTTCATTCTAACTTAATGATCACTTTAGTGGTCCTGTCTCCATGTACAGTTACATTCTGAGATGCCAGGACTTACTTTTCAGGGGAGGAGACACAAGCTAGGCATAATAGAATGATAAGTGAGGAAGTGTACTGTAGCCGTAAGTTTCTCTGGTCCCACCCAGCCCAGCAGTCGCAGGTTTCTCCAGTCCTGCCCGCCCCGAGGTCCCATAGCCGCTTATAAAATAATCACTCAGAGACTTAATATTAATTGCAAATTATGTGGCCTATGGCTCAGGCTTCTTGCTAGCTAGTTCTTATAACTTAACTCAACCTATAACTATTAATCGCCACGTGTTCTGTGGCTTTACCTGCATCCTGTAGCATGCTGCTCTTTGGACAGCAGTTCGGCAATCCCCGCCCCCGCCCCCCACTCTCCTTTCTCCTTTCACTTTCTCTCTGGGAGTCTCCCACCTGGCTCCATCCTGCCCTGCCATAGGCCATTGCAGCTTTATTTATCAACCAATCAGAGCGACACATATTTACAGCGTACAGAAAGACATCCCACAGCAGCGTACATTGAAACAGCTTAATGCAGGTACTTTGTAAGTGATAGTAAAACACGTTGGTGCATTTTCTAGACTGTATTTTGTTAAGATAACTAGTGGTAATCCCAGCACTTAGGAGGCAGAGGCATGTGGATTTCTATGAGTTCGAGGCCAGCCTTGCCTACAAAGTGAATTCTAGAATAGCCAGGACTGTTGCACAGAGAGACACTGTCTTGAAAAACTGAAAATAAATAAATAAATAAAGGCTAGAGAGATGGTTCAGTGGTTAAGAGCACTGGCTGCTCTTCCAGAGGACCTGGGTTCAATTCCCAGCACCCACATGGCAGCTCACAACTGTCTGTTACTCCTGTTCCAGGGGATCCAACACCCTCATATAGACATACATGCAGGCAAAACACCAATGTACATAAAATAAAAATAATACATTATTTTAAAAAATGAAGATAACCAGTGGTTCCTGCAGAGGCTGGGGATTGCGGATTGGCAATCAGGTATTTCCTTCCATTTTGCATGGCTATTTTCTTATGTCCGGTCCTTTCCTCCTGATGTGTTACCTCCTACTGGCTGTGGTAAGTGGAGAGCCAAGAACTTAGGTTTTTAAAATACTTCTTCTATTTTATGTGTATGAATGTTTTGCCTGCATATATGTCTGTGTACCACACATCTGTCTGGTGCCTACAAAAGCCAGAAAAGGGCATTGGATTCCCTAGGACTGAAGTTGCAGATGTTATTTGCCTCCATGTGGGTGCTGGGACTCGACCCTGGGTCCTCTGGAAGAGCAGCCAGTGCTCTTACTGGTGAACCATCTCTCCAACCTCAGCTAAGAATTTCATAAGGAGCAATTTCTTACTGGAACAGCATAATGGAAAATGAATTTAGTAAATATCCTTAGGTTACATATTCCCAGGGCTCGAGAATATTGTGACTGTTGCTTGAAATTTGCTTTGCTGGTTACACATTGGAACTTGAGGTCACAGTCAGTACTTTAGGAAAAGAGGGAGCGCTGTGGTATTTGGGTTGTGATACCCTTAGCAAATAGATTTTCAGTATTTCTCCAATTAAAACACAAACAAGGCAACAACAGCAACACCACGGGAAGAAATGGAGAAAGGGATGAGGAGCCACTTGGATCCAGAGGAGAAAGGTGACTGTCCCTCCGAGGAGAACATCCTTTGATGTGGGAAGGCCTCCCTCTCTCTTCTCTGCACTCTGAGTCCCAGGTTCCTCCGTAGTCCCCTTAGTCCCCACGTCCCCACCTGTCACAGACTTGTTTGCATGGTGCTCTGGTGGTTTTCTGTCATTCAAATGTCCCTGAAGCCGAGGTTAATGACTGTGAGCAAGGACTTGCTGGCTGACACCTCCTTCTTCAGGGGCGAAGCTGGCAGAGGTGTTCAAGGCCCACACTGTTGCCTGCAACCTCCTACTCTCCGGGGACCCTGAGTTCTGACCTCCTCTGCTCTTTCAGTTAATGACAATTATAAATGGTCGAGAGACACACCACCGAGGCAAGAGGCTTCAGCTAATTGGGCACCGTGATTAAGTGCGGGCAGACTTTGCCCCCCTCATTCTTGTATACAGCTGTGTATATTTCAATAGTAAAAATAATAAATTGGAGAAAGAAAGGCTGAGGCCAAGTGGTGTTTTAAAAGAAAAAAATTCTAGATCTAGAATTTATATATATGCTGGTTGTAATTTTGGACTCTCTGGATGGAAGGATTTGCTTCAGGTGGGGATGTCAACAAGCTCAGGTGTGGGGCAGGGGAGGGTGGAATACAGATGCAGTGCAGAGGCCAGATGGCTGGCAAGGAATCAGGGGAACCCAGGGGACTGGAGCGTAGAGAAGCCCTCCAAGGGCATGCTGGGAGCCACCACAATCAGCATCTAGAAATGACTGCAGGATATTCTTGCCTAAAATAAAGGCCCACAGTGCAGTACAGTCTCAGCATTTGGAGCGTGTGTTCAACATAAACACAAGCAAACCATCTAATTAGTATAGTTAGCATATATTTGTGTGCATATATATTATATGAGTCATGTATTAATCAAATTGCTGTGTGTTAAATCTATGCTGATTTTAACAAAATTAAATAATGGAAGAGGTGACGGGTCACAGGTTTGCAGTTGGCATCTGCTGTAGACATTGCTGTGAAGAATGAAGCCCTGGTTAGAATCTAAGATGTCCCCCATTCACACATTTTAAGTTTGCTCCCTGGTGGGTGCTGCAGTTTCTGTAGGCCATGGAATCTTTAGGAGACAGTGCCAAGCTTGTAGAAGTATGTCAGCTAGGGGAAGGCCTCGGGAGGTTGTAACTGGACTCCTGGTTCCAGCTGTGGTATTCTCTGGCTCACTATGACACAAGGAGCCACTTCCATATATTCCTGTTGCCATGAACTCTGCTGTGCCTTCCTGACATGCTGGATGGAGACCCTCTGAAATTGTGAGCCAAAGCGCTTCATCCCTCCTTTGTTTATATCAGATATTGGGTCGCAGACATGCACAAGTTACTATTACAGAAGGGAGTAGATTCCCGAAGCCATGGATTACCCAGCCATGTGCTGGCCAAAGCTGGATTCTACTTTCTGTAGATTTGGACCAGCAACTCAATGAAAGCTGCCCTCATTCTGCAAGTGAAGTACAAGCTTTCTCTTCCTGAGCTGTGAAGTGCCCAAGACTTTTTTAAAAATAGTACAAAACATCTCAGATGGCCAAGTGGTCATTGTCAAAAGAAGATATCCTCAAATTCAAGCAGAATTCACCCAAAAGGTGTTTATAGCTATCACGGCCCTCAAGGCACCTCTGGGTGAGTGCCTGTGCATAGGCATGAATGTTGGGATGATGGGAAGGGTGTGAACAGGGTGGAAGGTGCCTGTGAATGGCTCTTCACTGTCAACTTGACTAGGTGAGACTCCAGGACACAGATCTCTGGGTGTGTCTGTGAGGGTTTTTACAGAAAGGATTGACTGAGGAGGGGAGACCCACCCTGAATTCAGGCACCAGCTCTCTCCTGGGCTAGACTGCATTGGGAAAAGGAAAGTAAACTGAGCTTTCCTGCCTGTGGGTTCCATGTGACCAGACACTTCCTGCTTCTGCAGCCACACCTCACTGTCGAGATGGACAGCATTGTCTTAGACATGGACCCGAACAAGCCCCTCCTCTCCTGTTACTTCTTGCTGGGGGTTTGTAACAATGAAGAAGAGTTGCTAATGGACGACTGAGGGTTTGTGATGTGTCTGATGTCTGCTGTGAGAAAGGCACTCGTGCAGGGGACCCCTGGCTGATGGCTCTCTCACAGAGGACAAAAGATGAAAGGAGAGGGGGCCTGGTCCTGCTCTCTCAGTAACAGTGCTGATGCTGATAGGTGGCAGCTGGAGAGGAGAGTGGGTGGCGGGAGAGGGATCCTGAATCAAGGGGGTGCTCACTAGCCTTTCTTCCACACAGCCGACCCAAGCGCTGCTTGTGCCGCTACTGTCTTCAGACGTCAGCTTCCACACCACGGATGGGGTGTTGGACCTTGACCCCACAACCTCAGTGCCATACCAAAACACCCAACAACAATTCCATGTGAAGAGTGTCTGTCCTAGTGACGGCTGTCCCTCCGCGGAGTGACGACGGTCCTTTTAGTGTGACTCTACTTGCTGGGCAGAATGCTACCGATGTCCCTGATGACTTGGAACAGCTCAGGGACAAGAGAATTCCTGCCAGGCTTTGGGTAACAGGAATTCCATGTGCTGCCCCAACCCTGCTAATTGGACCTTTCCGAACAGCATTGCATTTCCTGATATTTGGATTTGCTGCTAGTTCTTTAAGGAGAAATGCCGGATTTGGTCCCCAAATCTTATTTCAAAAAGATGGTGAAATGGCTTGCTTATTTATTTACTTATTTGTTACAGCTCTCCTTCAGAGGCAGTTTGTTGGCTGCCTCACATGGTTTCAGGTGTAGGGACAATCACTTAGGCCACCAGAGACTCTGTCACTGGGTCTTTCAATTTCCGTTTTATGTCCATGTCTCTCTGCCCCAGGGAATGCTACAAAACACGTTGAATTTGAAGAAATAAGAACACAGATGAGCTCCTAAGAATTGCCAGCCTCAGTGGCTTGGGATCACAGGGAAAAGTACTGCTATGAAGGGGAGAGTATTTTGGAGGTGTGATGAGTGTGGGGGACAGAGGTCATGGGTCATGAAAGAGGATGTGATAACCGAGACAGCTTTGAAGTAAAGTCCTTCTCAGGAGACAGCTGATAGCCAATCCAGAGTGCCAAGACGTAAGCTAGAGCAGGACCTGCAGCTGATTTATTCTTCCCAACTTAATGTCGCATCCAACACTGCTGACTGACAGTCACTGTGCAGGCCTCAAGAGGAGGCAAAACAGTGTGGGGGAAGCCATCTTGAGAAGTCTGAAGATAGAGGCAACATTCCAGGAACCAGACCTGACAACGTGAAGGAAAGGCTGATGAGGAGCTGACAGGGGACACCATGGAGAAAGCGTGTGATGCAGAGGTAGACAACTTGGGCCCCCTTTGCCCTTTGTGGTCTGGAAAGCTGTAGGAAGAGGATATTTTTGCCATCTGTAAAATGGAGATGGTCTTCACCCTCCCTACCACACAAGGGTGCATCTTGACAATATTGTATGAGTTAAATGGAAGCATTTAAGTCCAACAACATAGAAGTTGGCCAAGACCCTTGTCTCAGATTTCATTGAAGGTACAAATAAACAGGTGAGCATAAAAGGGAAAAAAGAGACAAGATGAATAGTCAGAATGACCAAGAGGGAGCAAAGGACCAGGTGCAGGGGTGGTAGCAGAGAACTGAAATTCCCAATGCAGTGGTGCTAACAGAGGTGCTGCCTTGTGCAAAATGCCAGCGTTAGCATGGCAAGCGCCAATGAACCTGCAGCAGTACACTTGCTGGGAGAAGATGGAGTGCCTGCGACTGTGTCATGGGAGACAGACAGAGAAAATGGGTCATTAGGGAAAGCACAGGGTGGCTGAGCAAAAGTCAGATGACAGTCCCTTTACTGAGTGACACGGTCCAGCTGCCAAGTGTCTCTTGAAAGCACATATGTTGCAGACTTGTTCTTCAGCTGGTGGGGCTATTAGGAGGTGGTGAAAACTTAGTGGGTGGGGCTTAACGGAAGTAAGTTAGGTGATTGGAGGCCTGCCCATGAAGGCGGCATTGAGATGCTACCCTTCTTTAACCTTACTGCTTCTTGCCTGCAAAGATGTGAGCATCACGGTTCCATCACTTGGCTCCTACCATGATGCTCCTGTCTTGCCACAGGTCCAAGAACAACAGATCAAACTGGCCACGAACATGAACTTCTGGAATTATGAGCCAGAATAAATGTGTTCCCCCCCACCACCACCAAATTTATCACCTCAGGCATCTGTCTCAGCAGTGGAAAGCTGGATGATACAGAATGGTTGAAGGAAGAGGCAGAGGGTACAGAATGAAGAAAACAGGTGGAGCTCTTTGAAGGGTGAGGGTAGAGTAAGAGGAGGCTGCGTTTGAAGACTTACCTTATTTGACATTTAAAGTGGGTGAGAGCTTTACTCAAAATAGC